>NC_136071.1:348311057-353137182 GCF_964261635.1 Lissotriton helveticus | reverse complement strand
GTGCAGCAAAACCAAAGAAACTGGGGCTTTGGCACAGAGGGATACTACCGCTTCCTCCTCAGCAGAATTTCGCTGTCATCCTCATCTCCATCATCATCGGGGTCATGTGCCTCACAGGTGTCAGTGGGTGTTGTGGCAGCAGCCATGTGAGGCTCTGACACCCCTGGTGTTGGAGCCGAGGATGTGGAGGACACTGCAGCATCCATCTGCCCCAAACCCCGTGGCAGCAAGGAAGCAACAAGAAGGTGCAGGGCATTGTAAATCCCAGTAACCTGGCGCATGTGTTCAGCCCTGGCAGCCAAATGTTGGGCCTGCATCCGCTCCATGCTCTCCAGGATCTTTCTGATGTTGTCCAGATCCTTGCTGACGTTGCTGGAACCACCCTGAGCAGACAAAGCATGTTGCCTCTGGATCATGACTCCAGCAATGTCAGCCATGGACTGCTGGAGCGCATGGAAGGGGCTGTGGGTGTCAGTAAGACACCCACGTAGGCCTGCTATTTCGGCTGCCATTAGCTGGAAGCCCACCTCCACCCTATCCCCCAACCGTTCCTGGAGCTCTATGAACCGCTGTTGGAATACAGGTGTTGTGGGATCTGGCCCCAGGGAACTGGCTGGGGTAGTGGATGCCTGCTGCTCGTTGGTGTGAGCAGGGGGTGGGCTCTGCCGAGGGCTACTGGGTTGCCCTGCACCGGAGGCTAGGGAGGCAATGTCATTGAGCAGGATTTGCAGGTCGTCGATGTTGATGGTAGCATAGACGTCCGTGTCATCAGTGGGTGCCAGGCCAGGTTGCTCTTCAGGAGGTGCTGTCTCGCCCTCTGCAATGTGACATGGGAGATGAATTACATCACTGTTTGTCACCAACAATCATGCATTTTTTCATTACACCTTGATACAGCAGGACATTGTCTGATCATACTTGTTTAGAGGAAAGGATTGTGGTTGACAAATGGCGAATGATCTGAGGAGATTTCACATGAGAAGTAGTAGTGGTACATGGTGGTCTCACAGTGCCCTATTTTCAATAAAACATACCAAAATGGCTCTGCTTTAGCACAAGGAAATAGCCTTTTGAGCGTGGAGTGTATGTTAACACAATGCTTCATTATTTGGACTGTGATGCATATTTACACTGGCAATCTGGCAGCCCTTGTGAGACTTCATCTCATATGCTCATTATTCCACACAATACTGTCATTAACCTCACCTCCCCCTTAGTGGGTGGCTCATCTTAGTTCTGCTTTCGGTTCATGCTGTATGGCATTTGGATTACAGATACCTATCTCGACGTACCAGCCACATCCTTAGTGTGGACTGAGTAATGGATGGCTTATACATGTCCTGGTGTAATAATGCCTTACTGCAAGCCTACCAACCATTCTAAAATCAGTATTCCACTAGGGGAGTTGCTATGTGTCCAGCTAGCCACAATGCCCATGCCATGGTTGCCTGCATTACGTTATGGCGTACTAAATGTCTCCTATGGCCCACAGTGTCCGACAATAAGGTGCAAAATTCCGGTAACTGTTGGCTCCCTGCATGTCTGCAGGGATGCCACAGTAATTGTGCACAACGCCGCAGCCAGCATGAATGTGATGCGTATACAATGTTGTGCAACCTGGGCCGGAAAATAACATTATGTGTGAGCCATCTATGCCGTAAATGTGTGGCATTGCTGGAGTGTGTTTGCAAGTGCAAGTAAGCCAGGCGCAGGCGCAAGTGGGAGTACCTGCAGGGTGTTGACATATGCATGTTGGGGAGTAGTATTGTCCGGTGACTCAATGCTAATGAACATCACTCCGAGTCATAGCCCTCCACGTACCAGTCCTTACAATTGTGCAGATAGCTAAACAAGATTTGGATTCACACAGTAGCAAAACAGACTGAAGCAGCACAAGCAGCAAGTTACACAACCCAAGCATAAAACAACACTGCGTACCCAAAGCCAGGAGACACAGTCCCACACATCACCCTATGACCACATGACATAAAAGTGTGCTGAGAACACCCAGCGGCATCCATGCACAACATGGCCAGGGATTCCCCACAGAAGAAAGCCCAATGATCTGCCACACCCAACGCAAGCAACCTCCAACCGACCCATGTGCCAACACACCACAAGCCCAAACACAGGCCCCACAGCCAACACAGCCACTGATGGAGAGTAGCCACAGAAGACCACAGATAATGACCAGCCAGGCCAAAGGGAACCAAAAGGGATAACCACCCTACAACAAAGGCACAGCATGAAGGAGGCACACCTCCAGAGGCTGCACAAACGCCAAACAGAGCACCTGCACATATACATCAGAAAGAGGTACACGACAGACCAATAGTAGAACCATATACTCTGACAATGAGCAAAGGAAGAAAATACCTGCCCCATGAGGAATTAACTCCAGGTCCATCTGGACAACATGGGGCTCACATGCTCAACCCACAAACCGCCAAAGGGCCATACGGCCACACACAGAGCTTGCAGGGAGGACAGAGCCCGACCCTAGTAGAAGCCAAACACCACGTAATCCTAAACACACCCCGGATTCTAATGCGGACACACCCCGTGTCGGACAGCAATCCAGGTAAAATTACCACATGACTGGCATGGGACCCGAGAGGCGAAGGGCTACCGAACCCAGATACAAACTCACCCACAGTAGGAGGACAGGCCAACGCAAGGAGGTCCAGACACACCACAGCCACCCCACAAGCAGACCAGACACCCCGAGACAGATGTGAAACAACAAGGGACCTCGGCAATCAGCAGCAAGGCCCCACTGCCAAACACAATGGAGGGAGCCAAACCCACCCCGACCAAACTGGATGCATCCCCACAAAGGAGGCTCGAGCCAGTCCACCCTGCAGCAGGATCCACAAATCCTGTGCAATTGGGGGGAAAGCACACAGATGGCATTACACACCACCATCACACAGTGTGACCGGAACATCAACATCCTCAGGAGGACCAAAGGCAGAAAGAGGCCAGGCCAAACGAAGCAACCATGGGATATACAGACGGCATAAGCAGCAATCAAACACTAGACCAGTGCGAGCCAGCGCCACCAGAGACACAAGACATGTACAATAGCACCCGGGTATCAATGAAAGCTCCACGTGACCCCACAACCGCCCTGCATGAAACCTCACGCATGCTGAAAGCAAGTGCAGGGATAGGACGCAGCATTGGTCCAAGAGTGAGTGGCTAGTATCTATCAAAATTACATCAGCCAATGGAATGACGCGTAGCACCACCAGTACACTACCTCCTGTGCATGTCTGCCACCCCCGGTGGCAGGCCTTAGTGACCGTACATATCTTTATGAGGCAAGACCTTGAGGATAGGCCACAGCATTGGGCATCCTTTGCACCACATCTGCTACACATGGTTCGCGCCACAGCTGCCGCACAAAATGTTACGCTGATGCAGACTTTAAGAGACGCAAGGAACTTGTAAATCAGCACCATGATGTATGGTTTGTGGTGTTCTGATCTCCCCTATTGCGTGTTGCCTTTCAACGTCTGCATGCTGGTATTTCACGTAACACGCAATGCATGACATGTAGAGGCAAAACAAAGATATTGACCAGTAACGTCTATTAAAATGCATTTGGAAGTGATTCATTGAACGTCCTGGCATACTTTTCAACATTACCATGATGATACAGCATTGTAGCATTCAGTTTTAACATTGGTCCCGTATGAAATCTGTGCATGATCACGTTCCCTGACCCCTATCTCTTGTGTACACTTTTGTTTTCTAATAAATATTCTTGTTATTATTGTTTACACCTATTAATCTGATTATTGTTATTGTTTTTATTTTTAATATTGTCCTTATTTTTTCCTACGTTTTTATGTATTTTTTACATTTTTTGCTGCAAATCCATGAATTGATTACTTTTGAAATCCTAAATTAATATTTTGTCGCTTTGCGACCTTTTGCGAGTATTTTTTCGTCGCTAATCAGAAAAACGGGCCGCATTCCCATCACATTTGTATATGTGTACCATAGCGACGTATTTATGTCCCGATTTTCGTCGCTAACGCTAAAAATATTGTTGCAAACTCGGAATATTTGCAGCAAACACAGAAAATGGTGTATTACTGCTTCCTGTCACATGGGTGTGGTTTTTACTTTCACTTTCTCTTTTTAGCACATTGCTGGTGCATGTGCTGAGAGGAGGAGGTGTATGGTGGTTGCTGTGTTGGGAGTTGGTTTTTGAGAGTGGTGCTGCGTGCTGTGTCCTGTCTGAAGTGTCTGTTGTATTTGTTGTATTTTAAACAGTTTGTGTGTCTACTGTCCTCTGTTTTGTCTGAAGTGTCTGTTAGTTGTATTTGTTGTATTTTATACAGTTTGTGTGTCTACTGTCCTCTGTTTTGTAGAGTTTGTTTTGGGGTTAGTTAGTATTTTTATATAGATAGTAAGTTAAGTGGGTTATTATTTATTAGTTTTAAGTGGGTTACGGGGGTCAGGGAGATGCCTGGTGTTGGGAGGTCAGGGAGGATGAGTGAGGAGGCATTGGGGGTGTTTTATGGTTGATAAAATGTTATCTTCCATCTATGTTGGAGGCGGGGGGCGGATCCTGCAGGGGTATGCTGTGGGGGTACGGAATCTGCGCTGGGAGCAGGTGAAGCTCCAAATGGAGCACTACTTCAAAATTTCGCGCACCGTGCACCAGTGGAAGCACCGCTGGCAGGACATGACTGCGCAGGAGGCCGACCTTCTGGATTACACCAGCGTGATGACAGGCATACAGGGTGGTAAGTACAAAAGCCATTATTTCACTTCAATGTTCAAATGTTATGTAAGTGAGTTACGTGTGTGACATGTGTCTATGACATGTACATGCTGACTCGTTACTGTGATACTGTGACAAAGTGTTGCTGACAATGTCATTTGCCTATGTGATTTGCACATGATTCACATCAGTTAAGATTAATTCGAACTCCCACTTCCAGGCACATTTTTGCTGATTTACAAGCCCCTTGGGGTTCTTTAGCGGCGCAGTTGCATTACTTATGTGACATAGCGGCAGCGCTAAAGATGCGCCATGGTGCAGGGTATGTACAATTTCACACTTCTGGCAGATGCGTCACATTGTAAAGCTCTGCACCTTTAGGGGGCGTTCTGGCGCAGGGGAGGGAATTCTTACACAGGAACACCTCTGTAAAGTGACAGAGTGAAATCTATCAAGTTTCCCCTCATTCACTTTCATGCCAATGCTGCGTCCTAACTCTGGGCCTGCTTGAAGCAGGCATGAGGATTGACGCAGCATTGACAAGATAGGGCAAACCAGAGCATTGCTGGAGCAGCACCACACATGCTACACACCTCCTGCAATGCACCGCCTTTACAGCACAGATGCCTGACGCATCGGTGCCATTTTAGCAGCATGGTGCGCAGCATGGGAAATGAATAGCTCACCATGTGAGTTGGGCCATGGTGCACATTTACTCTTGCCTCCCTGCTGATTTTGTGGGATGCACTATTACCTGTAATACTGTCCCCTTGTGTGCTACAGTAGAGTAGGTGTGTGAGTAGTCAATGCAAATGGCCCTATTTGTATAGCTCCATGAAGTGACAGTTGGAGTGAGTAGTCACGTTATCATTGAGGTGTGAACACATATTTGCAGTGTGAAGATCAGATGTGGGACTGAGGTCTCCTGTGTGTCACTTGCATCAACATTACTATGTGCTGGTGAATGACCACATGCCAGTAAGGGTGGCAAGGCACAGAGGATGTTAGCATGTATGAGCCCATCACGGGTGTAGTCAGTCAAAGAGATGTGAGCAGCGACTGTGTGCAGGATGGTGTGTGTGTGTCCAGTATGTGTAACTGTACATATCTGAGCAGAGCCAGTGTGTGTGTGACCTATGTGCAGGACAGTACACAGTGTGACAGATGCTCAAATCCATGAGCAGCAGGACTGTATCTACACGGCCCCTGTACATGGGTCATGTGTAGATATATCCTTGCCAGGTGATAATGCAATGCGGGAGTTTGACAGCTCCAGAGTGTTTTACATCCCAAAGGACTGCGTATCAGCCTCTTATTAAATGCATAGTTACCATCACACGCAGTACAACTTACACATGATGCCTGTGTGGACATGGTGCTTAGAAATTGCATTACACAACTGTTATGTGCATATATGACTGCGGTAATGTTATGTTTGTCCACCACTGCATTAACAAGCCCATGTGTGCATGCCAATCAAAGTGCACAGAGTCATTTGTACAATGTGTCAATCCCCTACAAAGTGATGCTGTATTACTGTGACTGAAATGTTGTTCCTCATGTTTATGTAACGTTTCTGGATGCCATGCAATGACACCAGCACAGATTATAGCTAACTAGTCAATGATCCAGGGGTCCTGCAGGCATTACACTACTGGATTTTCACACAGGGCTACATATTATCAAGACCAGCCAGAAGATGTATCCACGCTTCATCTGCAGTACACTGCCACTGAAGCTGAGATTGAGGTTTAGCTAATATGCCCTAAGACATTCCCATAGCAGGCCAGGTTAAGGTCATGTCATGTCTAAGGTATGAATAGATCACATATCATCAACGCAAGGTTTCAATGACCTTTTACAGTGTAATTCAGATGAAACTGTGCCAATGAGGTTCCAGGCAATGTCGCCCATCATATTAGGAACAGGCAAGGTTACCAACTTTCACAGAAGAGTTTGTGTTGATAGATGGATAATGGGTGAGGGGGCAGTTCATTACACCGCCAAGGGGCAAGATAAGTTACCTAGCGTAGCCATGTTGAGAGGGACAAACACAAGGCTGGATCATGAATGGTTTCTACCAGGATCTAAGTGGTCTGTTTTGGCCATACCAGTTCTTCTCCTTTATGAGGTATTTAGGACCAGGGTTAGACAGGATGTCATGCATGCAACTCTGATTGTTAAACGGCCTTTTCTGCCGCATGATGAGCCTGTGGTGTATTTTCTATGTAGGTGTGGAAAGGGTTCTAGGCGGAAGGTCGGGAGTCAGTGTGGCTGCCAGAATCAGCAGGGTCTGCTGTTTTACAAACTTTTTTCCATATAGTAATGAAATCTAAGGATTGCTGTAATCGGGCTGGCTGATGGGCAGGCCCTGCAGCAAAGGGTTCCTTGCTTCAATAGGATGGCATTTGAAGATATTCCATAATTTACACATGAACCCGTAGCAGATGACAATTACCTGGCTGACGAGCTTTGTCCGGGACAGGGCATGTTGTTTTGTTAGTCGTAGGTCTCAGATCGCATGTTTGCAAGGGGGACAGGAGCACAGTTCCAGCTGCCACCTTTCATGTGACCAAGATACCTCAGGCCTGTCAAACTGAATGATGTCCGTTTTACTGCTGTTTAGTTTGAGTTTGTTGCTGCTCTTCTAGTTACTCATGTAAATCATGCTGTTTGTACAACGAAGACGTGTGTCAGAGTAGTCTGTACCACACGTACTCAGTTACTGGTTATTGTCAGCATACAATACGCTTTGAAGAGCAGTACAATTTCCCGACGTTGGCCAGCAGGGTCAAGTATAGATTGAACAGCATAGGACTTAGGATAGATCCTTAACCCCATGACCAGGACAGCTGTGTGATTTCTCAAGTGCATATTGTCAATCCCTTTATAGCGGGTTTTGCAGCAGTTTTCTGCCGATGTACGCGGCAATATTGTGGAGAACTTTCTTGATATTATTGCCACCAGTTGTTGGTAGGGGTGTCCTGGTCTTCTTCCCGTGCATGTAGGCTAAGCTTAAATTCGGTTGCCATTGACATATACATACAGCCACACTGGCACCCATGTACAAGAGTGCCAGTCTTGTCAGTGACTACATGAACTATACACATTTTCAGGTAGACATACATGTCTGCACATGTGCATCGTACAGCAGTAGCAGCAGTGTGTCACAGGGTCAGATGAGGGTGGTGCTGGGCATGGAGGGGTAATGCCACAATACTAATGTTAATTGGACTACTTGCACACACTCAGGGTGCACAATGGTGGTGACATGTTATCACAGTCTCATTTAGCGTCTAATTTGTCAGTACATCACACCTGCCATGTACTGTCATGTCACTATCCATGGCCTGTATTTTTGAATGAAGGGCTTGTCAATTATGTGGTCAGGTCACTTAGAGACGTTACAGGATGTCACATGTGTGTTGCCTCCCATGTGGTATGTGATTTGTGCCAAATAATATGATGATAGGCAAATGACCCAGTGTCCTTGGTTGTGAATTGACATTTCCATTTTTTTCAGACAACATGAATGCAGAGGAGAGCCATGCTTCCAATGTGGCAAAGGAACGGTGGCTTCATATCCGCCGGGTAAAGAAGGGCTACTGTAACATGGCCAAGAAATACGTGTCTGATAGGAAGGCTGGGAGATGGCACTCTATGCCAGAGGCTGTTGCCCAGAAGGACAAAAATACCACCTCCAGGGCTGCTGGCAAGGCTAACCGAGTTAAAGCGTCAAAGACACAGGTCTCACCAGTGATTGTGGCAGTGGATGTGCAGACCACTCCAAATCCCATCCCAACTACGTGCAGTGCAGCAGCCATTCCGAGTACCAGCAGCCAGGGTCCGGGTCAAGCTGCACCAAGCCAGGGACCAGCCCAGACCACAACACCCCAGGATCTCGGGACACCCACCACAACGCCTCCAATTGGTGAGACACTAGTGAAGATCCTGAACGAACAGCACCGGAACAATAACTTGCTCCTAAACGTGAAAAATGAGTTGGTGACCCTGAACCGGCGGATGAACGGAATAGCTGTCAAACTGGGTATTCCCTGAACATTGACTTCTTCTGCCCCACACCCCTCCTTTGCCTTCCCTCATTGTTATTTGTTATTAGATTATTGTTAGTTGTATTATAGTATTTAGATGTAGAGTAGTTTTAGATTAGGTACAGTTAGTTTAGTATAGTGAGATATTTTTTATGAGAGGTTAAGATAGTGTTGGGGCTAAGTTTCTTATCTCTTTGGGTGGGGGGTTGATGTCCTTTTTTAGTTTGTGTAGTAGTGTATAGTTAGTATTACATGTGTAGTTTAGTTTAGTATGTGTGTAGGGATATTTGATATAGTGTTAGTTTTAGTAATTAGTGTAGTTTTAGATAGGTAATATTTTATAAAATAAATACTTTTGTATGTATTACTACTTGCAATGGTGTCAGGTAGGTTGCAGAGTGCGGGTCTTGACACATTGTATGCTTCTCAGGCCATCAGTGGAGTGATCCCTGTATGTGTGACTATGGATGCAACCTGTTACTGGGATGCATGTATAGTGTTAAGTAAACCTTAGCTGTGGTATCTGTTGACTTGCATGGTTGACATGTTACATTGGATTTATTGTGTATGGGCGAATTCAGCTAATTTGCGTTCTGCTATTTTGCACTAAATGGCAAGACAGTCCACAAGTTTGCAAATTTGCCGGCGTACTTGCGGGGCACAGAGTCAAAATATCAAGTTTTTAATATCGACTAGACATAATATCGAGTTAAAAATATAGAATAGACATAATATCGACTAGACAGAATATAGACTACCAAAATATCGACTAGAAAATTTTAATATCGAATAAAATGGACATAATATCGAATCAAAAATATAGAATGGACATAATATCGACTAGACAGAATATAGACAACAAAAATATCAAATTTAAGGTAAGTTAATAATAATTTTTAATATTTGTGTAATTTGATTCTGTGGGGGTTGTGGGTTTATAGGGGAATAGGGTGGGAAGTAATTTAATTATAATTAATTAAATAGGTTATTTTATTTATTGGTATTTATTTAAAATTAATTGTCAATTAATTATTAATTGGTAATTAATTAAAATATAATTGGTAATTAATTTTATTTGATTAATTGATAAATATGTTAATTTTAGTAATTTGTTTTCTGTAGCGGGTTGTGGGTTTATAGGGGAATAGGGTGGGAAGTAATTCAATTATAATTAATTAAATATGTTATTTTATTTATTGGTATTTATTTAACATTAATTGTCAATTAATTATTAATTGGTAATTAATTAAAATATAATTGGTAATTAATTTTGATTGATTAATTGATAAATATGTTAATTTTAGTAATTTGTTTTCTGTAGTGCGTTGTGTGTTTATAGGGGAATAGCTTGGGAAGTAATTTAATTGTAAGTAATTACATTTTTTAAATAATTTTATTTGTGTCTAATTTTTAATTATATATTTTTGTTTTTGTTTGAATATGTTTATTGCATTTTCCATCACATCACAGAGTCACAGTAATGAAGAAATGAAAATGAGTAGTCATGCCTTAATACAAATATACAAATAACGGCTCAGTAGCTACTGCATACAGTTACGTACAGTATTCAGTATGAGTGTGAGGGCTAATATGTAATCAGAACAGCAGAGCAGCATGTCAATCCCGTATACAACCGGCATACAAGTAGTAGATAGGAAGGTACAAGGGCGGTAGTAAGGCAAGTACTGCTTCCCGGCATTTTTTCAGATTCGTGTTCAATCCGGAACATAGGGTGTGCTTCAATAAAAGTCCAAAGTAGGTTTGGCATATCCACAATACAATATACATTCAAAGCTTTAGTACTAAACAATCAAATATAAAGAACAACCTGAAAAAAAAGATGCTAGAACCAGAGACTGGGTGGTGTATAGTTGTGAGTGCATGTGTCTGCGCGGGGCACGTAGGGCAGGCGGACGGGGGCAGGCCTGCGCCTCGCAATAGTAGCAGGGTAGTGCGAGATATAAATTCTGCCAGGTGCTCAGTAGGGGGGGGAGAGGGGGGAAGGCGGGGGGGGAAGGAACAGGGCGGAAAGGAAAGGGAAAGGGGGGGGAGGGAGGAAATTATCAATCAGATCCACGCAGGGGCAGACAGCAAATCTTAAACAATGCCTCTCCGCAGGCACGCCTGATGGAAGGCTGCCAAAATGTTGTCCCAGTCCAGCGCTATGGGATACTTGCGGAGTCCCGCCATTTCTTCGCTGTACAGCGCAGTGCCTTCCGCCCGCGCCCAGTTGTCAAAGGACGTGCGCCAGTGCAATGCTAGGGGAGGGGTGTCACTTTTCCAGCACCTGGTAATGAGGCGTTTTGCCGTTACCAGCCCCAGGTCCCAGAATCGTTCTCGGACCTTTGTCTGCTTCGTCTGCCTGAACAAACCCAATAAGCATGCTTCCCATGTATAAGGTAAGCTTCCTCCCGTTGCCTGCGACAGGGTATCCACCACCGCCCGCCAGTAGGCGTGGAGAGAGGGGCATGTCCAGAGTGCATGCAAGAATGGTGCTTCCACGAGCCTGCACCTGGGGCACGCCGACGTAGTCAGTCCAAAGTATCTATTTATTTTGTCAGGCGACAGATAGGCGCGGTGCACTATGTAATATTGTATTATCTTAAAGCGGGCATTGCGTGGAACATGTAGCATCCCAGCCAGTATCCGCGACCATTCCTTGTCAGTCCAGTCCCGGCCCCTATCAGCCGTCCACTTGTCACGCAGCCGCTGTGACGAGAACTGCGTGTGGGTGTGCAACGCCTGAGCAAGCCAATGCACCACGTGGGAGCCGTTCCCCATCACATGCAGATATTGAACCAACAGATGTGTTGGGGGCTCTTCCTCTAGTGGCCCCCAAGCTTGTGTCATTACATGCATAAGCGTCGCATGCGTCAAGAATTGGCCAGCCGGTAGGCCCGCGTCACCTGCTAAGGTCGCGAAAGGAAGTAAGGCGCCATCTTCAAATAAGTCGCCCAAGCTCTTTAGTTCAGCTGCCGTCCAGCTGCTCAACATAGGTCCCGTAAGAGCCCCCCCGACCCAAGGTGTACCCAGTAGAGGTAGGTTGGGTGCATATGGTTTGGTGGCATTCGTGAGTTTCAGGGACCGCACATAGCACTTCCTGGCCACCGTAAGGAGCAGTCTGTCAGGGCAGCGGGACCTAGACAAGGGGTGAAACAATGCGTGTATTTGCGGGGTCGTCATTATCTCATCTCTCGTGGCAGTATCCCCCGGTTTTTCCCACACAGCCAATAAGTGACCCATTGTAGTTGCGCCGCCAAGTAATAGAGCTCGTGGTTAGGAACCGACAACCCACCACTCTCCGTTGCTGCATACATGGTTTTCAACGCCACTCTGGGGCGCCCCTTGTTCCAGATCAGACGCCTGATCAGAACTTCCAGTTCACAGAAAATACGAGTGGGGACATACACGGGTAAGTTCGCATAAAAGTACAGCAGCCGGGGCAGGGCAATCATCTTTGCCAGCGTAATGCGACCGGGGATGCTCAACGGTAGGGAGGTCCAAAAGGACACTTGGGCTGTAAGCGACGAGATTGTACGTGTGACATTGCCCTCCAACAGATCAGCGGGATCGCGATAAACCCGAATTCCCAGGTATCGGAAGACAGTTGGATACCAGAGAAGCCGCTCTCCCGCCACTGCAATGTCGCACTCCGGGGTGTCCGCAGCGAAAGAATACACCCCCGACTTCGCCCAGTTGACCCTTAGCCCTGACACATCGCCAAAGGTGTTAAATATGGCAGTGAGCGCGCGCGGAAAACGGGTCAGATCCCTGACATAAATCAGCAGGTCGTCAGCGTACAATGACACTGAGTGTAGCCCGTATGCCAGGGGGATGCCCCAATCCGCGCCAGAAGCACGCAACTGGGCAGCTAAGGGTTCCATCATCAGGGCAAATATCAGAGGGGAGAGGGGACATCCCTGCCTGGTGCCTCTACGCACTCGGATGGGATCTGAAAAGAGCCTGTCAGTGCTGACCCGTGCCATTGGGCAAGAGTAAAGGAGTTCCACTATACGGTTGTAGTCCGCACCTAGGTCAAATTTTTCCAGAACCTGCACAAGGAAGGGCAATTCCACTGAATCGAACGCCTTCTCAAGGTCCAATATAACACACCCCGACCGCGGCCAGTGGGACACAGCCAGGCTCTGCACACGGAACAGTCGCCTGATGTTATAAGATGTGTTGCGGGTGGGCACAAACCCGTTTTGGTCTGTGTGCACCAGTGTGGGGACCAGAGGCGCTAGTCTCTGTGCCAATGCAGACGCCAGAATCTTATAATCTGTGTTAAGGAGGGTTAGGGGTCTATAAGATCCCATACTTAGCCCATCTCTGCCAGGCTTCAAGAGCGAGATCACATTCGCCTCGTTAAGGGTGGGTGGGAATGGCATCAGCCACCGCCGCTCGATACATTCGTAGGAGTTCGGGGATGAGGATCGTTGAATAGGCCTTGTAAAACTCCGCAGGCAAGCCGTCTGGGCCTGGGGTTTTGCCGTTTGAAAGGGAGAAAATAACAGTCCGGAGTTCCTCCGCCGAGAGAGGCGCGCCCAGTTCATCGCGTTGCAAAGCTGTGGCCGTTGGCAGCGGCAGGTCCGACAAGTACGCTGTGATATCGTCCCCAGTGGCCCGTAGTCGGGAGCAGTACAGATCCGTGTAATGACTAGTAAAAGCCTCGTTTATGGCCCTCTCCGTGTACACCACCGTCTCTTGTGCAGTGCGGATCGACATTATCGGCAGTGTTTGGGTGTCTTGTCTAATCAGCCAAGTCAAAAGCTTGCCTGGCTTGTCGCTCGTGCGGTGTGTGCGCGCCGAGTGTGCAGCATAATTCAGATTTTTGAGTCTATCTAGGAGCTGGGCATGTTGCGCGCGTGCGGCTATAAGTCGTGTGTCATCGCCCTGCGCTGCTTCCTGTTCACAATCCAGCAGGGTAGACTCCACCTTTGTCAGATCCCTGTCTACCTGACGCCGTAGTCCCGCCTGCGTGCCCAGACAACAACCCCGCGTGACCACCTTGAATGCGTCCCACTCAGTTTGCGGGGAGGATGCAGTGTCGGTATTATCTTCAAAGTATTGAAGAATACGTGACGAGAGTGTTTCCCGGAATGGGGCGTCCAGTAAGACATCCGGCTGAAGTCTCCACGTGGGGATCGGTGGGTGTGGGCGTTTCCAAGCAAAGTCAAGCGTGTGGGGATTGTGATCTGAGTGAGTGCGGCCTAAATAGCAGGTGTCTGTTACATGAGGCAACAGGTCTCCAGACAACATGTACCTGTCCAGTCTGACGTGTAATGTGTGTGCACCTGAGTAAAATGAGTACATACGTATGTTGGGATTGCGAGTACGCCAGGCATCGTGTAGGTCCCACTATGCCGCCCAGTCAGCAAATGTTCGCGAAGTACCGGCTACCGGTGCGCACGCCAGAGGGGGGAATGAGCGATCTAGGTGGACATCTAGCACGCAATTATAGTCGCCCCCGAGTAAGAGTGGGACGCCCGGGTATGTCGCTAGCGCCGTCGATAGCTGTATAAGAAACCGTCCTTGCTCAGTGTTAGGGGCATATACAGAAGCTATGACTATCTGTTGACCGTCCAACCTACCCTGCAATATCACATACCGGCCCTCAGGGTCTAGTGTGCTGTGAGTGAGAGCAAAGGGGACCCCTGGACGAATCCATACCAATGTTCCACGCGCATAGGCTGAAAAATCTGTGGCATGCAGTTGCCCTCTCCATCGGCGTCGCTATGTGCGTGACTCCCGCTCTGTCAAGTGTGTCTCCTGCAGCAGTGCTATCTGCACCTGGTGTCGCTTGAGATATGAATATACTTGATAACGTCGCGAGGGGGTATGCATGCCGCGCACGTTCCAGGTGCAAAATTTAATAGGAGACATTGCGTTGCCATATCCATCCCCTCCGCCCCCACTACCCACCCCCGACGCCCCGCCCAACAGCCCAGAGGATCAGTTTGTCACACCATGGCCACCACAACACCCGCACAGACCCGCCACCCCGCCAGCACACAGCATAGGGGATGGGAAAAAGCACCAGTCTCAGAAGCATGTAAACCATAAACAGAATTCCAAAAGGACAACAGCCGAACATGTCGCCGTCCAAACGCTCTAGCGAGCACTAACAGTTCGTATCTTCAGGGGGGAGTGTACAGAGGCTGTAGTATTAAGCGTACCAAGGATTCATGCAAACAGGGTGAGAGCATATATACTCCCCAACACAGGCAGTTATTGTGTCAATGCCCACAATCAGCAAAATTCACCAGTACATAGTGGAGGAAGTCCAAGTGGGCCAAACACCAGGGAAATAACAGAGGGAGCTGACGAGGCGCATGTAGGCACTTACCTCCAAGGAGGCATGTCCCCTCATCATACAAACCCAGGATACGCCACCATGCGGAGCAGTCAAGGGGTAGCAATAGTGCATGCTACTTCACACAGATGCACAGGAGGCAGAGCTAGATCCCATCTCCGCAGCAGGGCACCGTCTCCTGTGGTACAGCTGTAAGTCTGGCACCGTGTGGGATGTTCTCTGGAGATACGATGCCGCCTTCCATGTGGTTGTCGATCAGCTATAAAACATTGTCAGTGAAGCAAATCAGCAGTTTGTGGTGTGACGTCAGGAAGGTCCCCCGACACTTGGGAGTCCGGGAGTCCGTATAGGTATTCATCATCGCTCAGCTGACGTTCGGGGCTAGCACCCGGGGCTATATCACCTGAAAGCGATCCACTGATCTCCGCAACCATGCGGAGAGCCTCCTGTTGTTCAGTCTGCTGATGTTCAGGGGTAGGGCCCACATCTGTCTCCGTGTGCGTCGAGGCCGCCATCGATGGTCTCCTGCGCCGGCGCCGTCGGGTCCCCCTGTCACGGCGCATCCGCGGGGGCATCTCGCTAGGTTCGGTGTCAACTCCCGAGTCGAGCCAAGACTCGACCGCCTCAGGGGTGTTGAAAAAGTGCGTCCTGTCCTGTGCCACGACACGGAGGCAAGCAGGGAACAGTAAGGAATACTTGAGAGCCAGGCGGCGGAGGCGCTGTTTCACTCCCAGAAATGAGTGGCGCTGACGCTGCACTTGTATCGTGTAGTCAGGGAAGAACATGATTTTCGCGTTTTCAACCCTGACTTCGGCTAGTTTCCTCACTTCACGGAGAATAGCGTCGCGATCATGGTAATTCAATACACGAATCAGCAGCGGTCTCGGGTTGGACCCCTCAGGGGGAGGTCGGCTTGGCACTCGATGGGCTCGTTCTACGGCAAAGTGTTGCGAGAGGGTGCCTTCCGGAAGAATTGCTTTCAGCCAGCGCTCCACATGTTCGGGCGCCGCTCTAGGTTCCCACCGCTCCGGCAGGCCCACTATGCGAATATTGTTCCTTCGGGCCCGGCCTTCCGCATCCTCTGCTCAGTCCTCCAGAAAGTCCACTCTGTTAAGAAGGTCCCGGACATGAGCATCCAGTTGGGTGATCTTGGGAGACAGGTCCGTCACCGTGGATTCCAGGGTGGTGGTGCGGTCAGCAAGCTTCTTGTGGTCAGCCCGGAGGTGGGTTAAGTCTATAGCCACACTGTCAATTTTAGTCTCTAGGGAGGTGCGGGTCAACTGCATAGATTCTTCTAACCTTTCCATCGCCGCCAGCATTGTGTCCAGTTTGGAGGCCATAGGATCCTGTTCAGACGGCTTCATTGTCTTGCCTCTCCCCTGCACGCCACTGGCCACCGCTCTCGTTTTCGGTCCCGTAGACATGAGAGGTGCCGCCCAATGTAGCCAAGCGTATGTTGCGAGATAATATGTGTATGCGTGGCCGGAGATGCGGTGGCAATAGAATGTAGACACCCGTGTCCTGGGGTTATGCTGTGATCAGGACCGCGGTGGGAGATGGATCCGCTGACAAGTAAGATAAACTCAGGGGGGGACGCGCCACATCCCAGGCGCAAGCGAAGAGTCACAATGCCTGGGGGCGTCCGGGGTGAAGGATCGCGTGTAGGCGGAGGGGAGGCTATCGCTCAAGCACTCACCCGTCCACTTCCGCGGGCGGTAGTAGCCGCGTACCAGGCAATCCTCTGCGGTCACCCCCGTGATACTAGGCACTCGCCGGCCCTCTCAGGCGCCCCACTCTCACGTTCACATACAGGGCACGGGCATCAGTTCCACAAAGGGTATTACAGCGTAGGTGGGTAGGGATCAGGACAGCTCAAGAGCGTGACGCTATCTCCTTAAGGCAGAACAGAAGGTGGCAGTTGGAGGGCACAGTACATGGACTAGGTCTGCAGCAATGGTCCAGATCAGGCGTGGGGTAGGGCGGTAAGTGGGCCCCCGCAACAGTCCCACAATGGCGTCGCCCACTACAGCGCCAGCACTCAGGAGGAGCAGTACTTGTGCCTCGGCGGGGGGGGGAGGGGCGCCAGGCGCAACTCACTGCGTTTCCCGCCGCCTCCGGGCCAGGCAACAGGGGCTCCGGGTCGGAGTTGTGGGAGAGGCACCAACAGTCAGGCAGGATTATGGCCCAGACGCCGCAGCTTCCCTCTTTCGCCAGCTCCTCACAGCTCCGTAGCGTTAAGTAGGCAGGGACCGCCCCGGACTCCATAGGCCTCAAGCGCCGACAGGGGTGATCTCAGCCGGGGGGCCCGCCTCCAGGCGTCGCGGATGGGGGTCATGCCCCGCCGTCGATCGTAGCCCCCAGCAGGCTAGTGGGACTCACCGCGAGGCACTCCGCGGCCAGTCACAGATCCGAACTGCCTCGGCGGCGGGGGGGGGTGTCTGCAGCACCGCCTCGTGGGCCCCTCCGCACGGCAAAGTAACAGGTGGGGGCGAGCTCGCCTCACCTCAACAGTTCCTCCTGCGACCCCCAGTCACACGCTCCAGTGGTGGTGCCTTTAAGTGTCCCGAGGCAGCGCTCCGCCACACAGGGCCCAGACTGCCAGTCAGATCCCCGGGCTCGAATGCCGCCCCACGCCGGGCAGGAGCGCTTGAAGGCGGGGCAGGTAGCGTGCTTCTCCGCCGGAGCAGTTCCTCAATAGTCAGCGGCCCCAGACTCCGTCAGGGGAAAGATGTGCGCTCCATGCATACTCGCTGATGATTGCAGAGCAAAGCGGGCAATATTTGCGGAGAAATGGCCTGTGGTAGGGGAGCCTCTTACGGAGCTCTACCCAGGCACTTCTTTCACCATTGCGCGCTCGGCCACGCCCCCCCTAATTTTTAATTATATTTTTATTGTAAATTAATTTATTGGTAATTGGTAAATAATTAGTATTGGTAGGTAATTTTTATTATTAGTTAATTTTTATTTGTAATTTTAATTGATTAATTTTTATATTTTATAAAATTGTTAAATATTTTAATTAATTTGTAATTGGTATTAATATTTATGTTATTTATATTTATATATGAAGTGTTTACATTCCCTACTATTGCAGTCACTGGAGTGGGAATAGTAATGTTTAACCCTACGCTATCCAACGCTTTCCCTACTGTTGCACTCTCTGGAGTAGGAATAGTAATTTTTACCCCTACGCTATCCAACGCTTTCCCTACTGTTGCACTCACTGGAGTGGGAATAGTACATTTTTACCCCTACGCTATCCAACGCTTTCCCTACTGTTGCACTCTCTGGAGTTGGAATAGTAATTTTTATCCCTACGCTATCCAACGCTTTCCCTACTGTTGCGCTCTCTGGAGTTGGAAGAGTAATTTTTATCCCTACGCTATCCAACGCTTTCCCTACTGTTGCACTCACTGGAGTGGGAATAGTAATTTTTATCCCTACGCTATCCAACGCTTTCCCTACTGTTGCACTCACTGGAGTGGGAATAGTAACTTTTACCCCTACGCTATCCAACTCTTTCTCTACTGTTGCACTCTCTGGAGTGGGAATAGTTATTTTTACCCCTACGCTATCCAACGCTTTCCCTACTGTTGCACTCTCTGGAGTTGGAATAGTAATTTTTACCCCTACGCTATCCAACGCTTTCCCTACTATTGCACTCACTGGAGTGGGAATAGTAATTTTTATCCCTACGCTATCCAACGCTTTCCCTACTGTTGCACTCTCTGGAGTAGGAATAGTAATTTGTATCCCTACGCTATGCAACTCTTTCCCTACTGTTGCACTCACTGGAGAGGGAATAGTAATTTTTACCCCTACGCTATCCAACTCTTTCTCTACTGTTGCACTCTCTGGATTGGGAATAGTTATTTTTACCCTTACGCTATCCAATGCTTTCCCTACTGTTGCGCTCTCTGGAGTGGGAATAGTAAATTTTACCCCTACGCTATCCAACGCTTTACCTACTGTTGCTCTCTCTGGAGTGGTAATAGTAATTTTTACCCTCCCACTATCCAACGCTTGCCCTACTGTTGCACTCTCTGGAGTAGGAATAGTAATTTTACCCCTACGCTATCCAACGCTTTCCCTACTGTTGCACTCACTGGAGTGGGAATAGTAAATTTTACCCCTACGCTATCCAATGCTTTCCCTACTGTTGCGCTCACTGGAGTGGGAATAGTAATTTTTACCCCTACGCTATCCAACGCTTTCCCTACTGTTGCGCTCTCTGGAGTGGGAATAGTAATTTTTACCCATACGCTATCCAACGCTTTCCCTACTGTTGCACTCTCTGGAGTGGGAATAGTACATTTAACCCTCTCACTATCCTACGGAAAAAATATTGTATATGTTTTGTTAATAATATGTATATATATATATGTTTTAAAATGTATTTATTTTTAAGTTACATTAATTATTTATTAATTTTAAGTTTATTTAAGTAATTTTAGTATGTTTAAATTTGTTATATTTATAATTATATTAGTTTTAAATTAATTGTAAGATATTTAAAAAATTCGATATTTTGACTGTCTATATTTTTTCCTATCGATATTTTGGAGTCGATATTTTTGTACTTACCTGTTTGTAGATAGGATGTCGATATTCTGGCATTCTATATTTTTACCTCGATATTTTTGCAAGTCGATATTTTGACTGTCGATATTCTGTCAGTGATCCGTACTTGCGAATTTTGTTGCCATTTGCACAAATATGTGACCACATGTGCCTGTCACTTTGCCAGCGCACCATAATGCATTGAGGTCCCTTGAGTGACTGGCCATTATAGTGGGGACGGCCGGGAAGATGTTTCATACCGCTAGTGTGTGGTGGATGGGGCCAAACGGGCAGAGCTTCTATGGGAGTTCACATGCATCTTGTTGAGAAAGGGTCAGAGACCAAGCAGAGCAGCAGGTGAGGAGAATGCAGGCTCCTTGTCACAGGAGCTTCACGGGGATGGCGCTTGGGAAAGTCATGGATGCTAATATACGTTTGGCTCTGGACCCCAGAATCCTTCAGATGTCCAAGATTGCTCTGCTGCGCGTGTTGGTATATAGCCATTCAGATCCTGCTCAGTGTGTTCATGCGCATGCAGCTGCTGCTGCTGGACAATGTCCCATCTCATACTTAGCTGCCCCATACAGGACTATGCTGGCGCTGGGCAGTAGGGTGCAGTGGCATGCAGGTGCTGCACGCCTGGTACATGCACATACCTGTGCCAAGAGGGACACGTGTTTATTGGTGCTGTGTAGGTAGTTATGACTTTACATTTTGACTGCACTGACGGTGGTACCACCTACACAGATATGGAGCATCCAGGCACAAGACTTCATGGTGCAAGTGCATGATGGTGCTGTGCGTTACGGGTACCCCGCCCTCCCGGACTACTTAAACAACGCGATAACGCACGCGCGCTGACTGATAGCTAGTCTCTCACCCCTGAGGCGGAAGCCGGGGGATCTGTATTGTGATTAACTGTGTTTTTAAATCGTGTGCATTATTTTCTGTTGCCATACTTTCCAACTTGGATTCATTTTACATTTTAACTCACAGACCCCTCTGTTAAAAATCGCCGCTTCACCACGCTCTACGCAGCAGAATACGTGCTGACGTGGGCGCCATACTGGAGGTAGGAAGGGTGGCGGTCCAGTAGCTGGACGCCTCCCGCCCTCCCGGACTACTTAAACAACGCGATAACGCACGCGCGCTGACTGATAGCTAGTCTCTCACCCCTGAGGCGGAAGCCGGGGGATCTGTATTGTGATTAACTGTGTTTTTAAATCGTGTGCATTATTTTCTGTTGCCATACTTTCCAACTTGGATTCATTTTACATTTTAACTCACAGACCCCTCTGTTAAAAATCGCCGCTTCACCACGCTCTACGCAGCAGAATACGTGCTGACGTGGGCGCCATACTGGAGGTAGGAAGGGTGGCGGTCCAGTAGCTGGACGCCTCCCGCCCTCCCGGACTACTTAAACAACGCGATAACGCACGCGCGCTGACTGATAGCTAGTCTCTCACCCCTGAGGCGGAAGCCGGGGGATCTGTATTGTGATTAACTGTGTTTTTAAATCGTGTGCATTATTTTCTGTTGCCATACTTTCCAACTTGGATTCATTTTACATTTTAACTCACAGACCCCTCTGTTAAAAATCGCCGCTTCACCACGCTCTACGCAGCAGAATACGTGCTGACGTGGGCGCCATACTGGAGGTAGGAAGGGTGGCGGTCCAGTAGCTGGACGCCTCCCGCCCTCCCGGACTACTTAAACAACGCGATAACGCACGCGCGCTGACTGATAGCTAGTCTCTCACCCCTGAGGCGGAAGCCGGGGGATCTGTATTGTGATTAACTGTGTTTTTAAATCGTGTGCATTATTTTCTGTTGCCATACTTTCCAACTTGGATTCATTTTACATTTTAACTCACAGACCCCTCTGTTAAAAATCGCCGCTTCACCACGCTCTACGCAGCAGAATACGTGCTGACGTGGGCGCCATACTGGAGGTAGGAAGGGTGGCGGTCCAGTAGCTGGACGCCTCCCGCCCTCCCGGACTACTTAAACAACGCGATAACGCACGCGCGCTGACTGATAGCTAGTCTCTCACCCCTGAGGCGGAAGCCGGGGGATCTGTATTGTGATTAACTGTGTTTTTAAATCGTGTGCATTATTTTCTGTTGCCATACTTTCCAACTTGGATTCATTTTACATTTTAACTCACAGACCCCTCTGTTAAAAATCGCCGCTTCACCACGCTCTACGCAGCAGAATACGTGCTGACGTGGGCGCCATACTGGAGGTAGGAAGGGTGGCGGTCCAGTAGCTGGACGCCTCCCACCCTCCTCAAAACTGGATAAAAGCAGACGTCCACCCCGTCCGCGCAGCGGACGGGCGTAGCGGGCGCGCCGGCGGCGCGTCGGAGGCGCGCCAGAGGCAAGCCCGTCTGTGCCCGTCAGCGCCGGACACGCGCCCAGCGCCATACCCCCTGTGCCATTTGATATCGAAAGAATTACTTACTCCTCTGAAGAAATACGTAAGTTGAATCTAGGACAATTGACGACTTGTAGCCAGTACAACCCAGAGGATCTTTTAGATCAAGCTGAAATTGGGTGCAGGGACTGTAAATCCATCATTCCCCTAATTAACAACAAAGTCAAACATCTGACTGATGGCACCGCCAAACATACTACTATATCCATTTCCCTCATTAACGCTCGTTCCCTGGCTAGGCATAGGCAGGATATCGCTGATCTAATTGTGGACCACGCAATAGATATCCTTTTTGTAACTGAAACATGGATGGATGATACATCCGAGCCCGACCTTCAGGTAGCAGTACCAGATGGCTTTAAAGTGTATAGGCGGGACAGACAAGGGGGAAAAAGAGGAGGAGGCCTGGCAATCATCACCCGGGATATTTTCCCAGTCAGAACTTCCCCGGTACCATCGCCGGCATGTGAGGCGTTACACTTTGCCATCAATCTGAACGCTTCACACAACCTTAAGGGAGTGCTCATCTATAGACCACCAGGACCTCGCGCTGAATTTCTTTCCGCCTTTACTTCTTGGATGGAACCTCTAGCCATTGAGGACTCCTTTATGGCATTAGGAGACATAAATTTCCATCTGGACAAGACAGACGAGGCTGATACACAAGCTCTACTAGCAGAATGTCACACACTGGGTTTAAACCAGCACATAAAAGCACCAACACATGATGCTGGACATACCTTGGATGCCATCTTTTCCAACATCAGTGAGTTGGAGGTATCTAAAATTCTGCCTCTCACATGGACAGATCACCATGCCATATTGTGTCATTTACCGATTAAACAAACCAACCCCGCTAAACAGACCCCTTTCCAAAATACATTCAGAGTATGGAAGGACATCGATTACGAAACATTCAGGATGTCCTTGTCTAACACTTGCCCGAATATTCAGTCTGACCCTACTGAAGCAGTAGGGCAGTTTCTCAATTGGGTAGGCAATGCGGTGGATATGCATGCTCCACTAAAAACCATATCGAAAAACAGGAAAGTGCCTTCAGCACCGTGGTACTCAGAGACCCTCAGAAAGCAAAAACAGATCTGCAGGAACCAGGAAAGAACCTGGCGTAAGACGTATGACAACATAAGCAAAGCCAAGTACAAAGACGAACTTACCATCTATAAAAAAATGATTCAGGAGGAAAAAAAGAACTACTTTGAGCAGCAAATTAATAAATCAAAAAACTCAAGTCGACAATTGTTTGAAGTAGTCAAGCCTGAGCCCTCCCCATTCAGGAATTCTGCAATAATTTAGCAGGTTTCTTCTTTTCAAAAGTAAACGACATATATTTAGAATTTTCGGTTATTTCATCAAATACTAACACACAACCTAAACCACCTAGAAATAACCCGGCCTGCTCGTTTACCAGATTCAGGGATGTGACGAATCAGGAGATAATAGATCTTATGAGACAGGTAAAAACAGGCTCATCCCTAGATCCCTGCCCCCCTAAAATCTTCATTCCAGTAATTGACGTGGTTAGTAAAGTCGTTACCCCTATTTGCAACGCCATGTTCCAATCCGGGATCTTCCCAGATAAGTTAAAAAACACTCTACTGAAACCTCTCCTTAAAAAAACTGGTCTAGATAAAACAACTCTCAAAAACTATAGACCTATCGCTAGCCTGCCATTCCTGGCCAAAATAGTGGAGAAAGCAATGAACAGCCAACTAGCTGAATATATCGAACAAAACAACCTCCTGGACGAGTCTCAGTTTGGGTTCCGGAAACTTCATGGAACAGAGACTGCTCTCATAAAGGCTGCCGATGACATCAGAACCATCAGGGACCAAGGAGGAACAGCGATATTGGTCCTGCTGGATCTCTCGGCGGCCTTCGACACGGTCAATTATGCTGTCCTGATTGACCGTGTCGAGGAAATGGGCATTCGCTCAAGGGCCAAGGAGCTTCTGGCTTCATTTCTGTCAAACAGAACGCAAGCAGTGACACTGGGCGCATTTCAATCTACTGAGCTCGCCCTCCCATGTGGCGTCCCGCAAGGCTCATCCCTAAGTCCGACACTTTTTAACATCTATGTGTCGGACTTAGCTAGGGTAATCAAGAACTACCGGATGAGCCTTACCTCATACGCCGACGACACCCAATTGGTGATCACAATTAAGAATGATGGTGAGGAGGTAGCCGCCAGGTTCCAAGAAGGCATGCTGGCCATCAAGGAATGGATGTCTGAGAACTGCTTACGTCTCAACTCTGATAAAACAGAGGTAATGATCTTTGGTAAACTATCGCCACAGTGGTCCACCTTTTGGTGGCCGACCCCACTCGGAGCCCCCCCAGAACCTGTGCATAAGGTCAGGAATTTAGGAATTATATTCGACGACAATCTTAACTTCTCCAGCCATGCCAATCAGGTTGCGTCGTCTGCCTTCTATAAGCTTAAGATCATCAGGAAAATCCTGCCCTATCTTCCTGAGAGTACAAGGAAAACAGTGGTGAGCTCCTTAGTACTCTCATCACTTGATTATTGCAATGGATTATTTGTAAATGCTCAGGCACGGGTGGTGGCCAAACTGCAGCTTATACAAAACGCTGCCGCAAGGCTACTAGCTGGCATTCCCAAGTTTCAGTCCACCAAGCAAGCGATAAGGAACTACCATTGGTTAACAGTGAGAAATCGCATTAGATTCAAGACCTTGTGTCTCACCTATAAAGCTCTCAAAGGTCTTGGACCAGCATTTCTCAAACAGAAACTTTTCTACTACCTACCGAAAAGATCCTTACGATCTGAACAGAGACATCTACTGGTAGTGCCACGCACTAGGACGGTGTCATGGGGCGATAGATGCTTCACCAACTCTGCAGCCAGACTTTGGAACACGCTTCCAAAGGAAATAAAATTGGCACCCTCGCTACTACAATTCAGAAAATTGGTAAAAACCTGGTTATTTGACCAATAAACTGATTAGGACAATACTTTCTAAGGTAGACACATGCTCAATCTGAGATTTTCAGCTAAGTCATAGCGCCAAGACACCCACGGGTATATGCTGCGCTTTATAAATTTTTAAATAAATAAATTTTTTAAATAAATAAATATATGTACTGGGGGCAGGGGGTCACTTGGCACAATGTGTGCTCACACCCAGAGGGCTCCCAGGCAATTGAGCACAAAATATTTTCACACTGGGAGGGCTCCGGGGCAGTTCTACAGCACGGGGCTCACAACCACAGGTCTCCCAGGCAGTTTAGCTGCGCCACCCTCTGGTTCCTCACAGCACCCTCTGGTTCACACCTGCCACCATTTGGTTCTTCACACCACCCTCTTGATCACCACTGCCACCCTCTGGTTCACCACTGCCACCCTCTGGTTCACCACTGCCACCCTCTGGTTCACCACTGTCACCCTCTGGTTCATCACTGCCACCCTCAAGCTCACCACCCGCGCAGATAAATTCCTAAACACTGCCAGACACCTCCACTTCCAGATCCACACCGACCCCAACACCACCCTCAGAGGTACACTCATCTACAGCCCCCCCGGACCACATTGTCAATTCAGCAAATCCCTCGCCAACCTCGCCTGCAACCATGCACTAACCTCCACAGACTACATCCTCCTCGTGGAGCTGACATTCCAGCTCAGGAACAAGAACAACACCAACTCCAGCACCCTGTCGGCCACACTGGCCAACCTCAGCCTCAGCCAACTCGTCACCACACCCACCTACCCAACCACCCGCGCCGCTGGTCACACGCTGGACACCACCTTCTACACAGGCACCCATGTTGCTTTAGAACACACCACCTGTTTCCACTGGACTGTACCCTGCTGCATCCATTTCCCCTTAAATGTACAGTCCACAGACCAACGCACATAACGGGTACCTCACCACTGCTGGAGGAGAGTGACTGTAGACCAGCTGATCACCACCCTTACCCACAGGCCACACAACAACTCCACCAACTCCCACGCTGCAGGCCGCCACCTCAGGCAGTGTATGTACAACTGTGACAACACACTTGTGCCACTCAAGAAACCCTGTAAAACCCACACCAGCAAGCCAACCACCGCGTTCACCAATGTGCTGGTGCGCCTCCAGAGTTGGATGCCGGAAACTGGAGTGGATATTGCTCACCATATGCACTCCAGACAACCACGCAGACCACCAGGATGCCATACACATACATCACCACCTCTTGTGATTGGCCAAGGGGTACTCCTGCAAAGCCCAGCTGGATGACAATGCACACAGGAGCAAGGGGCTCTTCTGCATCGTAAGGGAACTCTCCAAATCCAACGCCAACACCAACAACATGACTCCCTCAGAAGAACTGTGCAACTCACTAGCCATATTCTTCCACTGCTAGCTCGCTGATATCCATGACAGCTTCAACACGACACCCACCCAAACTATGCCAGGGCCCACCTCCCCTGTGAACACCAGCAGCGCATGCCAACTGACCTCCTGGTCAAATGTCAACAGCAACGAGATACACAAGGTTATGTACTCCATCCACTCACGCTCCCCGTCACACCTATGCCCACACCACGTATATAACATGGCAAATGCTGCCATCTGACCCGACTACAGAACAGCAACATTTCCATGGAGCTTGGAACACGACAAAATCTACACCCTCCTCAAGTAGCCGAAGCCAGGCCACAAGGACCTCAAGTGCTTCCAGTATATCTCCCTGCTCCTGTTCCCAGGGCGGATCACTGGGAATTGCTCAACATGCAACTGGCCCACCACCTGGTAGACAACAACATCCTGTACCCATCCCAGGCCTGATTCATACAAGTCCACAGCACCCTGCCAGAACTCATGTCCGCCACTGACGACATCATGAGCCAACTATGCAACAGCTAAACTTCTGCTCTTATCCTCCTGGTGATGTGTCCCTATGCCAGCATGCCCAGGGCTCTCCAGGACTTGTTGTACAGTACATGAGGGTATGCAATGTAATGACTTGCATGGTACATGAGTGCCACTGTGCCCATCCACCCACTTCCACCCGTCCCTGTTTGACACTCCCTGGTGTTGTTGTGTGACTTCCAGAACAGCAGAATCCTGGCCTGCGACTCCTACCACAGTCTCCTCACTGATGACGTTGGCCACCTACTCCTCCAGCTCATCCAGCTCCTCCTGTGGAGCTGGTCCACCACCTCCCGTCGCACTTGCTGCCCTTAGGTTGGCTCCCAGTTTCTTTTTAGTTTTGCTCTTCGTATCGTGCCACCGCTTCTTGCACTCATCCACTGTCCTTTTTCGCTCCCCCATGGCATTGACCTTAGTCATGATGTCCTGCCATATTTCCCTTTTCCTCGCCATGGTGACTGTGGAACTCACAAAGAGTTCCTGCTGGTGTCGCGTCACCTCTTCAACCATTACCTGGTTCTCCTCCGGAGTGAACTTTGGGTTCCTCTTCCTCTTGGCCTTTTCCTGGGTCTCAGCCTGGCCTTCCTGGGTGTTGTTTCTGCCCTCTGCACTAGTCCCTGGCTGCTCACCATCATTTGCAGTATTCGCCATGGTTAGCTGCAATTTTCGGTTTAGCGGGCATTTTTCGTCCCGCTAACGCGTTATATGATAGCCTCGGGCCTATTGGTTTAGTGATAATCATCACTGATAAGCCCAACGTGCTTTTTTTCACGTTAGCGTGCGACGGGTTAGCGTCGTCATGCTAGTTCTGTCGCATGATTTTATCGCATTTCTGGGGAAATATCCCCGCTTAGCGGAGTATTGGTAATACCTCGCTACACCGGCGATATTTCCAGGCGATGCTTGGCGATAAAATTTTTCCCGCTAAATATCGTTAGCGATATTTATCGCCTGTTATTGGTAATATCCCCCTGAGTTCTTTAGAATGTCCTTGAAGCTCATAACGGAGATCTGCATTTCTAAACAATTTATAGGAAGTTCCTCCAGAGACCATCATCCTCCTGTCTTTAATTCTCCTAGACGGGCTCCCCAGCCTGTGTTGCTGGCAGCTGACTCCTATTGTAAAGTCTGGTATGTTCCCGAAAATGGCCCTGCCGGACCAGGCACTGAGGTTGTTTAGCCACCATGTCAGATCCTCTCGTGCATCTGGTGAAAGGGGAATTGAGTCTTCGTACCATAGACCTTTCCTTAGACCTAAGGTCTTCAGTCTCTGTAAACCTCTGTAATGTAGGGGACCAGGAGATTTGGCCTGGATGGAGATGAAAGGAGTCCCAAAACCCTTGCAAGTTCTCTGATAAGTACTGTGTCCTTGCATAAGACTGATTTCATGTCTTTCTTTATTTTTACCACTTACTTGTGGGGTAAAATAGGTGGGATAGGACCGAGTCTACCTGAAAACCTAGGAATTCTATCTTCTCAGTGGAAGTCAGAACTTTCTGTGTTTATAAGAAAACCCAGGCTAACTAGGAGGCTTTCTAGGAGACTCGTAGTCATAAGTAAATTATTTTGCACCTCTAGCTTGTCCTGTGACATGATCAGTATGTCGTCTAGGTAAAAGATTAACCTCACTCCCCTCTCTCTGAGATGAGTGACCAATGGACGGAGTACTTTTGGGAAACACCACTGGCAGAGGACAGCCCAAAAGGGAGGCAGAGGAATTGGTAAAGTATGCCCCTCCATCTGAATCGGAGATATGTTTGGCTGTCCTTGTTCCTGGTATAATGAAGTAGACATCTTTGAGGTCTAGTTTTACTAGCCAATCTCCTGACTGTGGGATGTCCCTCAACAGGTGAATACCTTCCATCTTGAAATGCCTGTAAGTTAAAAATCTGTTCAGGTATCTCAGATTTATGACTTTTTCTTTACCGGAAATATTATACTTACGAAACCTTATGTAGTGTCCCGTTTGCCTACTATTGCTAGAGCACCCTTGCTTAACATTTGAGTTACTTCAATGTCTATAAGAGACATCTTCTCTTCTTCTAAATGTAATTCCATCGGTTCCCTGACATGATGGGGTGTTTTCCAAAAATCTGTTTTGAAGCCTGTAATTGTTTCTAAAACCCAGGGGTCATGAGTTATCAATTTCCAATTCTGGGTAAAGAGTTTTAGTCTGCCCCCCACTTTTAGTATCGGTGCGCACCTTGATAACCTTGAGTGGATGCTTTTGCTCTTCCTTCACGGTTCCTTGGGTCCTGCCCCTTTGAGGGTTGAAATTGGAATTTTGTCTGAAGCCTCTCCCATAGGACTGGGGGTTTCTATATTCTTGCTGATAGAATTGAGACCTGAAGGATCCACGGCTGGAAGGTGGCCCCCTTCTGTCAGCCCTTCCAAAAGGTGGACGTGAGGCAAAGACTCTACGCATGTTATATTGCGCTTTGCTGAAGGCAGTAAAGGTGGAAATGTATCTAGCCAAAGTTTTTATAAAGTTCTCACCAAAAAGGAGACCATTGCTATGATTAGAGTAGCTAACTTTGGATTCATTCTTATCAGGACGGCCTTCCGTCTCGCCATTATGAGGTTTGCATTTGCGTTGCCAACATGCATTAGGCCCTTTGTTCCCAACCTCTTAGTAAGTCAGTGTTCACAGAGATATTTATACCCCTGGCATCTTCGGTCATGTCCAGGATGCATGTTAGGGGCCCTGGGATATCCAGGAGCTTATCCTGAGACTGTTTCAGGGACTTGTCTATGCCTTTCCTAGGGTCTTTACCATACTTAAAAAGGAAACTTATGATCTCTGGATCCAATTTGAAAAGGGGGGGCCCTCGGCCCCCCCGCACGCATGGCGGCGCGGCGACCGCCTCACCTCCTCTCCCCCGGGTCCTTCGACGGTGGGGGCGTGCCCTGGGGCGCGGCCCACCGCCGATTGGCCGGCGCCCCTCCTGACCCGGATTCAATGGACTGGTTCCGGGTCGGGGGGGCGGGCGATAGGAGGGGCCACCCGGCCCCTCGGGAATAAGAGGTGGGGAGCGCCCAGGAGACCCCCTTGTCCCTGGACGCTCCCTCGCTGAACGCTGTGCCCCGCGTTCGGGGCTTCTTTGTTTTCTAACGTTCTGCTTCCTTTTTCAGGCTTTCGCTTTTGGACCAGCCGCGTCGTGAGGGTGGAGAGCGTCGTTATTTCTTGCCTTCCTTTTAGGTTGTGCGGGTCGGTGTTCCTGAGATCAGCCGTGTGGGGACCAGCCGCGTCGCCCTCGCTTCGCCGGGTGCGGTGTAAGGAGAGCGTGGTGCGGCCGCTTTGAGGCTCCGTCAGGTATCGTGTGTGGGCGGTGGAGCGGGCGGGTCTTCGCCGAGGAGTACGGGAAGGACTGGGGTAGGGCTCTCCGTAGAGCGGTTTTCTGCCTTGGGACCGGGGATCCGGGACTCGAAACACGGGGACGCGCCGTGAAATCGCTCAGCGATTTAGATACTCTTGCCCCTGAATTTTGGGTTGTGGAGGAAAGGGTGAAGTAACATTCAGTAACTGTGTTAAAAGTGTATTGCATTGCCTAATATAACCTTGTGATTGCCTGAACCGATAATTACCTTCTATGTTCTGAATTATCTTTCCATTGCTGAAGGGGGGAGTACAAGAAGCAGGGGTTTTTAAGCAAGTGATATTGGACAACTGTTTTCTTTTCAATGTTTTAATTAAACGTGTGCAACTGAAGGAAAAGTACCTTGAGGCTTCATTACTATCCCCTTTTTCTCATTGGAAATAATAGTGAATTGCTATTTTATAACTGTTCTTCACGGCTGTCCTTGCCTTTCTATGTTAGTGACCGCTACCAACGGTAACAGTTATAAGAGGTAGTGTCCTTTTCCTGCTTTATTACATGGTAGTAATACCTGTTTTCAATTCCAGGCAATCTTAACTACATTATTGGCACCTTTTACTCGCAGACAAGGCACACGACGTGTTGAGGGCTGTGACCACGGATCATCACCGCCGGCGAGTGCACGGGACTGGTCGGTAAGAGGGGTACGGGGGGCTAGCACTCATCGCTCCTGGTGACCGCCGGGTGGGTCTACATTAGGTTTACTCACCCCTTACATAAGCGGACAAGCCGCTAGTGTTGCGGTCGCCGTTGCATGGTGCTGAAAGCCCCCTGGTGACCCTCCATCTGAAAGGTACACACAGTTGAACTGTTGGGAACTACGTAGGCAGCGGGTAAGCATCATGCCAGGTCCAAGGGGTGGAAAGAGGGGGTCCAACATGGAGGCTATGATGCGGGCTATGATGCGGGAGATGAGCGACATTAGGCAACAGCTAGGACAAATTAAGGAGCGGGAAGCTCGGTTTGATGACAGAGAGGGCGAGGCACCGGGCCCGTCCGGGAGACCGATCCGCAAGAGGGTGGCACCAGTGCCAAGAGGGGAATTTGTCACCCCGCAAGGGAAACCTAGGTCCAAAAGACCCAAGGAGGCGGTCCCCACCCCAGGCCCAGTGGATCCATTACCCGCCGCACCGCCCGCGGTGGTCCCACCCCCGCATGTGCCTACACCCATTGCCCCCGTGGTGCCGGTGCCGGCAGGTCAACCAGTAGACGCTGGGTCTGCTCCCGCACCGGTGCCCACAATCCCGGGTACAGGCTGGCCACACCCGGCGCCCGCCCTGCCAGCTGTGCCAGGACCACTGGGCATAACCCCAGTGGTACCTGTTGTTCCGGGGGGTAATGTAGATTCAATGCCACCCGAATTGTTATCTCAGTTAACGGCCATGATGCCATGGCTCCAAAAAGGGGGAGCCTTCCCGAATTCTGCAGACCATGCGGCAGAGGCGGCAAGGTTTGTAGAAAAAATCAGATCGGCACCGGTCGCCGACAGTCTTGCATTGCCAATTTCTTCTCCCCTTGCAGGTCCAAGTGTTCCCCAGCTGGACGGAGTTAAAGGGCAGCCGCCCCCGGTGCCCGCACTTGGTAAGGAAGTGGCATTGCCGCTCTTAGGGGACGGTGTGATACCTTCCAGGAGCGAAAATCTAGCTCAGCATGTGTCAGTAGCTGTGAAAGAAATGATTTGGGCTGATAAATACGTGTACATTTATTCCTTATTGTTGGATAATAGGGAAATGGAGCAGGCAAAAGCACTGAAAGAGTGGATGCTCCCAAGTGAATGGAGGGCGCAGTGTACTAGATTCAGGGTTGAGGAAAATCTCAATAATTGGATGCAAGCATGGGCTGTTTTCACTGCAATTAAGGCTGAGCGTCCTCCAGATCTGCAGGCTGCATTGGCTTGCTACTCGAGCAGGATTGTGGGGTGGAGTCAACAGTATTCTGGGGATGCATGGAAGGGTTATGATGTCAATTTTAGGAAGGCGTTGGAATTCAATAGATCGTTGCCATGGGACTCGGTAGATTCCTTGGCTTGGCACAAACAGTTCTCTGACACTGCACCCCCCCCCCAGTTCGGTGCGGTCAAGGTGTTCACTAGACCGCAGCAGCCCTTTCGGCCCCCCCAAACGAGTGAAGTACCTGGGAAATTTAGGGCAGGTGGGCCAGAGAAGAAAGGGGTGTGCTGGGATTTTAATAGGCGTACCTGCACAAGGGCCGCGTGTAAGTTTAGGCATGCATGTTCCTCCTGTGGGCACCCCTCTCATCCAGAAACTGCCTGTAGGTCCAAGCAAGGTAACACAGGACAGAGGGGTAGGGGAAAGCCACTATAAGTCAGACAGGTTACGCCCCCCCACTCCAGTGGATGTGGTGGCAATGATTCCATTGTTGAACAGATACCCTGACCACAAAGCGGCCACCCTACTCCAGGAAGGTTTTTCTAAAGGTTTTAGGATCCCGGCCGGGGGATACACAGGCAGTGCGCACTGTAGAAATCAATTATCAGTCACACACAATCCGGCTGTTGTGGCCGCCAAAATTGACAAGGAGCTTTCCTTAGGCAGGATATCTGGCCCTTTTCCTGCAGTGCCAGTACCCAATTTTGTGTGTTCCCCACTGGGAGTTGTCCCCAAGAAAGAGAAGGGGCAATTCAGATTGATTCATAACCTGTCAGCGCCAAAGGGGGCGTCACTGAATGATGCCATTGACGAAAGTATCTGTAGTGTTAAGTACGCCTCTTTTGATCAGGCTGTTACCTTATTGCAGGCCACTGGACCCGGGGCGTTAATGGCGAAATCGGACATAGAATCCGCCTTCCGTCTCCTCCCAGTCCACCCGGCGGACCAGCATCTTTTAGGTTTCACCTTTAGGGATAGGTTCTACATGGACAAATGCATGCCTATGGGTTGTTCTATTTCTTGCGCCTACTTTGAGATGTTTAGTTCATTTCTTGAATGGGCCATGAGACAAGTGACGGGCCATCAAAGGGTCATGCATTACTTAGATGATTTCCTCTTCCTCGGTACAGCGGGTTCTCAGGAGTGCGCACTGGCATTGCAGGAATTTTGCGTGCTCATGCGGGCTTTTGGGGTCCCGCTTGCGCCTGGGAAGACGGTGGGCCCGACCACCTGCTTGGAATTTCTGGGCATCGAGATTGACTCAATGGAGAGATGTTTTAGACTACCTAAGGACAAGGTGTGCAAATTCAAGACATCGCTGCAGTTATGCCTCCGGAAGGAGAAGGTCACTTTGCAGCAATTACAGGAGGTGGTAGGGCAATTGAATTTCGCGCTAAGAATCATCCCAATGGCGCGCCCCTTCTCTCGCTCCATCGCGCATGCGATGAGGGGGCTGAAGGAAAAGCACCACCGCACGCGCCTATCGTCTGAAATTCGCCAGGATATGCTCATTTGGATGGCATTCCTGGAAGATTTTAACGGTAGGGTGGTCTGGCCCGGCCCGCTCACGACATCGGCGGAGTTGGGATTATGGACAGATGCGGCCGGTAGTGTGGGCTTTGGTGCCATCCTAGGGAATAGGTGGGTCGCTCAACAATGGCCAGAAGAATGGAACACATGGGGCTTGCTCAGCAACATTGGCTTCCTGGAACTTTTTCCAATATGGGTGGCACTGATGGTTTGGCCCGAACACCTATGTAACCAATCAGTGGTGTTTTGGTCAGATAACATGACAGTGGTGGAATGTATCAATCAGCAGGGGGCGCGGTGTCCTTTCATACTTCGTCTGATCAAAGAAATTGTTCTGCGGTGCCTTAAACTGAATGCTAATTTTAGAGCCAAACATGTCCCTGGTGTTTTAAACAATGCTGCTGACTCCCTTTCTCGCTTCAAAATGCAGGTTTTCAGGGAACATCTCCCCACAGCAGACCCCTCGCCAGCACACTTCCCAGCAGTACTTTGGCAGATTGGTGCCCCAGATTACAGGACCTCGTGGTCGCTAGCCTAGCCCCCAGGACCAAGACGGCTTACGAAGGGGCGTTTCTGTCTTATTGTTCTTTCTTGGGGCCACAGTGGGAAGTGCTTTGGGCGAAGGAGGATGGGTTTGCAGCCTATTTAGAATGGATGCACAAAGAGGGGCGCTCAGTGGCAGCGGCGACCAGACATAGGGCAGCAGTGTCATTCTTCGCTCAAGCTAGGGGCTTCAGGGATCCCACTAATACCTTTATGATACGCAAGGCTTTAAGGGGATGGCGCCGTATTCAGGGACACCAGAAGGATAAGAGGAAGCCCATGGGGTTGGCCCGGCTAACAGCCTTACTGGCCACGCTGGAGATTGTTTGTAACTCGGAGTGGGAGGTGCTTCTTTTTAAGGCGGCATTCTCCCTGGCATTTTATGGGGCGCTGAGAATTAGTGAACTTGTGGCAGGATCCAAGTCTGACATATTAGGTGGCTTGCAGAAGGCTGGGGTGACGATAAGGGGTGACACCATGTGGGTGATTATCCAGAAATCAAAGACCGATCAAGAAGCTAGGGGTCACACCATAGTTCTGCAACGGGCACCCGCCAACCCGTGCTGCCCGGTGAGGCACGTAGAAGCACTCATGGGACGGATGGTCGGTTCAGCAGGCAGGGCGTTGCTCTGTCACGCCGACGGGAGCCCCTTAACCAGGTATCAATTCAGGAGAGTGTTCGAAATAGGGGTTACGAAAGCAGGTCTTGATCCTAGAGATTTTGGATCTCATTCCTTCAGGATTGGGGCAGCAACTGAGGCGGTGGCGGGGGGCCTCCCGGTGGAAAGAGTGAAGACAATTGGAAGGTGGTCATCAGACTGCTATAAACGTTATGTTCGGATTGACATGCTATGATTACTTGTCACTCACGCTTGGTCTCTTTCCGCTCTCTTACAGTTTCTCAGACCTGTTACGCAGGGGAGGAATTTGTCGTCGGGCACTGCCAAGATTCATCGGCACGGAGCGGCGAACAGGAAACAACAAAGAGCAATGTCTGGATTGTCGGTCATTCATATGTGAAGCGAGCGGAATGTGTATTCCTGTCAGGTGATAAGAAAGAAAGGGCGGCACAACTGGGGTTGAATATCACGTTCTTTGGCAGAGGTGGGTTGTGTCTTCACGAGTTTAGGGGTTTCTTCCAAGGGCTGTTAGCACGCCAGCGGTCTCCACCGTCAGTGGTGATACTTCACCTTGGGGAGAACGACCTGGCAACACTGGGCAGGCGCATCTTGATTGAAGAGATTATCTCAACAGCGGGTTGGATAGCTAGGACCTGCCCCGGGTGCACGCTAGTATGGTCACAACTCATACCTCGACTTCAGTGGCGGGGGGGTCATTCGGTCAGGGCGTTGAATCACTCGGTAAAGAGGATCAACACACGGTTGGATAGGTTGTTCCGAACCCCCGTGTTACAGTCAATACCTCATGGGTGCATCTGGGGTCACAAGTATTACTTGAAGGACGGGGTCCATTTGACAGAAGAGGGTAATGTCCTATGGTCTGACAATATCTGGGCTTGGCTAGAGGGCTGGGTTAGGAGGAGTGTGTCCTTAGGCAGGGGATAGAGGGGGAGGCCAGATCGTCGGTTAACAATACTGGCCTGTGGCGGTAAGGTCATTATCGGTGAGCACATATTTGAGGTCTGAGGGGGCGGGCATCATCCTATGGAGGTTCCCGCCCGGGGGGAGGGGCCTGCGGGCCACTCCCAGTACTCCAGGGGCAAGGTAATATGCAAAGGAGCGCGGGTAGGAGTAGTTCACGCTTTCCTTAGGCTGGTAGCCACCCCGCGCGCGTGGACTCATGACGCCACCGGCGCAGAGTAAGGGCCCTCCTTTAGTGGGTAAATGGAGTTTGGGGCGTAGACCGGGCAATTCCCGGGGTAACACTGCGCATGCGCACTTCTAGGGGGAAGGCGCAGCTTGTAGGACCTGACACCGGTAGTGACCCTGCCATATGGCCAGAAATGTACAAAAATCAAGGTAGGATGTTTAGTTTAAGCTAGGAACAAATTGTATTAGAGTTTTGTTAAGGTCAGGCTCTCAAACTTGTTGATAACAATTGTATAACTGAATGTCCTGCTGATTTTTGTATTCATTGTTGATTATGCAATTAAAACCTTTTTTAATTTCATACTTTAATAAATACGGCCGGGCGACTAGCGCCCGCCTTCCAAAAAGTAAAACATGTCTCGTGTCCACGTTCCTGGGTGTTGGGTGCCGGATGGGGGGGGAGGCGGCAGCTAGTCGCTGACCATGTGAAAAGGGGGGGCCCTCGGCCCCCCCGCACGCATGGCGGCGCGGCGACCGCCTCACCTCCTCTCCCCCGGGTCCTTCGGCGGTGGGGGCGTGCCCTGGGGCGCGGCCCACCGCCGATTGGCCGGCGCCCCTCCTGACCCGGATTCAATGGACTGGTTCCGGGTCGGGGGGGCGGGCGATAGGAGGGGCCACCCGGCCCCTCGGGAATAAGAGGTGGGGAGCGCCCAGGAGACCCCCTTGTCCCTGGACGCTCCCTCGCTGAACGCTGTGCCCCGCGTTCGGGGCTTCTTTGTTTCCCACCCACCATCCCTTGGTACAAAGTTTAAGCAGCATTATGTCCGGTTTAATGGTAAGTTTCAAAGGTATGGACCGCGGGAGAGAGTAGGCTGTTGTTGTATTTTGTGATCTGTTGTTAGGACTTTTTCCCCTTTGTAGAAAAGTGATGTGTGAAGTGAACTGTATTTGAAGATATGTGTCTTTAGGCCTTTTTTTTTTTTTTTTTTTTTTTTTTTTCCTTTGTAGCTATACGTTGATATTGTAATTTTGAGTAACATGAGTGAACCAAACTGTAATGTTATGCCATGTGTCGTTAGGCCTTTTTCCCCTTTTTAGCTATGCGTGGATACTGTTATTTATTAGCCAGTGTAGTTGTCCTTTAGAATTTTTCCATAGGTCGTCGTATTTATTAGGTATGGGACATGCGGTAAGGTCATTATCGGTGAGCACATATTTGAGGTCTGAGGGGGCGGGCATCATCCTATGGAGGTTCCCGCCCGGGGGGAGGGGCCTGCGGGCCACTCCCAGTACTCCAGGGGCAAGGTAATATGCAAAGGAGCGCGGGTAGGAGTAGTTCACGCTTTCCTTAGGCTGGTAGCCACCCCGCGCGCGTGGACTCATGACGCCACCGGCGCAGAGTAAGGGCCCTCCTTTAGTGGGTAAATGGAGTTTGGGGCGTAGACCGGGCAATTCCCGGGGTAACACTGCGCATGCGCACTTCTAGGGGGAAGGCGCAGCTTGTAGGACCTGACACCGGTAGTGACCCTGCCATATGGCCAGAAATGTACAAAAATCAAGGTAGGATGTTTAGTTTAAGCTAGGAACAAATTGTATTAGAGTTTTGTTAAGGTCAGGCTCTCAAACTTGTTGATAACAATTGTATAACTGAATGTCCTGCTGATTTTTGTATTCATTGTTGATTATGCAATTAAAACCTTTTTTAATTTCATACTTTAATAAATACGGCCGGGCGACTAGCGCCCGCCTTCCAAAAAGTAAAACATGTCTCGTGTCCACGTTCCTGGGTGTTGGGTGCCGGATGGGGGGGGAGGCGGCAGCTAGTCGCTGACCATGTAGGTGTAATACACACCTTGTCCTCTGTAGAGGGTCTTAAAACGGATGTATGACATTACAACGCATACTTTTACAACGCCCACCTTTACATCGCAAGTTTTACAACGCAAACATTACAAAGCATAATGCTTTTGGGCGCTGGATAGTGAATAGTTTAATTTACTATTCCAACTCCAGTCCCCGTGGATAGTAGGGAAGGTGTTGGATAGTACATTAAACCTATTCCCTATCCTAGAGCGCCCCCCAGCGCTATGTGTTGTAATGGTTTGCGTTGTAAAAGTTGCGTTGTAATGGTAGTTTGTTGTAAAAGTTTCGTTGTAAAGGCTGTATACCTCTTAAAACACTCACTCCTAAGGAGTTTACGTGTGTCCCTGTCAAGTGGTATTTGACCCATAGACTTAAAAAGTGGTAGACATGTTCTAGCGGCCACCAGTCTGCGCTGCATGGGTGCTTAATAGTTGTTGGATTAGCATCTCTTCCCCAAAGGGATCCTTAATTCCCTGGGAAGTAGAGGGTTGGTCAATATCGTCATCCAGGTCATCTAGGAGATTGAATTTATCCTGTGGGTCAAAGATAAATTTGTCTACATCGGTATCAGCTGATGACGTAGTATTATGAATATCTATTGTGCCATTAAGGTCACTCATTCATATTGTGCCGCCATGGGCTACCTTTCTCTGTGCCCCGTTAAGGTGGAAATTCTCTTTTGTGCTGCAGCAAGCACCTGAATCTATTGTAGCGCGAGGGCTACCAGTAATATAAGCCGGTTCAAGAGCTTTAGATATGTGTTTGCTTTTAGAAGCAACTTTTCCCCTTTTTTAGGAAGAGAGGTAGAGGGTAAATCCTCATCAGATAGTGAAAAATAGTTGTCCTCAGAGGAAGATCCTCTCTTTCTTTTAGACAAAGCAGCATCTACTTCCTCTTTGAGGGAGGCTTTGAGTTCCTCCTGTAAATACTTTCTAATATTGTGCCCCAAAATGCCTGATTCTCCCTGGTTCTGGGAGTTATTCATCTCCATCAGGCTAATAAATAGTTTATTAACATTAAAATGGGGTTTAATAGGTTAGTAGATCGCTTTAAATATAAGTTAAGGGGTAGAGAACCCTTGAAAAGAAGCTTTGTCTAAAAAGCTGTTTGTTTCTTTATTTAATGGTTAAAAAAACGTACCTGGGACAGGCAGTAGGTGGCGCCAGAGTGTCAAAAAAGCATAACACAGTCTAAAAATGTGTCAGATCGTCTACGTAGCAGTCCTTCTCCTGTGCAGCCGTTACAGTCTGTTTGGAGCTGGAGGAGAAAGATGCCGGCAGAGAGGAAGGACTTCCTCTTTATTTTTTTATTTATTTAATGCGATTTTATATAGTGCGAACATTACCCAAAGGTGTCAGAGCGCTTTACATAAGAACCAGTTGCGATACATAAGGACTTGGGATTACATGAGTTACATAAAAGATACAAACAGAATTTTTTTTGCAAATGTACAAGTTGTAGAGTCACACGAGGAAGAGATACACACAGAAAAAACTGCAAACGTACAAGTTGCAAGTCACTCATGGAAGAGATACAAATGGATATACTCTAAGAGTCACATAGGAATGGTAGAGAGTACAGGTCTACTACATATGCTAGTTGTTAGAGTTATCTCTATATACATATATATATACAAATAGTAGATTTTCTCAGGTCAAGACTCAAAAAACCAGGAGAGCAGAGTTTCATTAAGTGGGTTCGGAGGGGGGACGTAGTCACAGCACCAAGGGAAGGTGGGAGGGATACAAGGGTATGGAGAAAAGGCAAATCAGAGGATCGTCAAGGGGGAAACAAGGGAAAAGGTTAAAGGACAAGGGAATGGACATTATGGCGGGTCAGGGTCCAGAGAAAAGCGGCTGAGAACAGCAGCAAAATGGCGGGCAGGACAAAAGTAAAGAAGTCCATGGGAGTGACCCAGTGAGTATGAATCAAAGTGCCAGAAGAGGTCCGGGGGGTACACAGTCCAAAAATCAAAGACAGGAAGGGAGAGGAGGCTCCCGCGCCCCCACACATGGGAAAAGTTCACTGGGGTCTCCAAAGTCGATGAAGAGGTGAGACAAAATCCAGGAAGATAGCCTGCATTGGGGGGGCAGCGGGGTGACGGTGAAACTGGCAGGCAGCCGGTGGGGGCAAAGCTGCGCCAAGGCTGGCGCCACTCCCAACAGCGGCAATTCGGTCCGAAGCAGTGAACAGCAGCGGGACGTGGAATGTCCCTCTCTAATGTCCAGCTGGGTAGGGGACGGTCACAGGAGAACCCATGCCCAACTCCCCAATAGCCGAACCAGGCGGCTCCATCAGGAGTCCTAGTCTCTTCGGTCCCCTCTCTCATTGCTCACGCACCTGGGGAGTCCCGAGTCGCAGTATGGAACCCGAGGTCTGTGGAGCGTTTATCCTCCCACAAGATCCCTGGCGCTCCCAGAATCAGCAGCCCGCTCCACCAGCCACGGCAAGAGGAATGTCGCTGCAGCGTCAGCTCCGCTCCCCGATCTCCTCACAGGAAGCCGAGGATCCTCGCCACTCGTGGGGCGGTGGGCACCATCTTGGTGAGCGCCGGGGTCTGTCCATATTTGCAACTCTCCCGATCGCAGGGACAATTCAGCAATTGTTGCAAAAACGCCCAGTTTGACACATGGGTCAGCCGCAGCTGGAGGCTCAGGAGAGCAGCGCAGACCGGGAGCCAAGAAGAGCCACGTCCATCCGGCTCCCGGTTTTCCGGCCCTTCACCCAGGTCTTCCCTTCTAGGAAATGTTGCAACGTTAAGTCAGGCCGGCGGCCCCGGCCCCCGCCCTACCCGACCGACGACATTAAGGGCAGAGCTGGGCAGCCTGTGTCTGTGTGCAAGTATCTATCAACTGTCTGGCAGCCAGTAGTACTACAGACAGTACTGACGGTCTGGCACTGCTGGCAAACTGCAGTCTGGTACTGGTAGCAAGCAGGAAGCATCATCAGGCCGCCGCCGCTGCCTAATCAATCGTAGTACGTACGTACTAAGCAAAGGCACAAGGTAGTGCAGCCAGCAGTGTGTGTGTCTCTGCCGACCGGCCCACCACATGTAACGGTAAGATTACAAGTTAAGCACTTTTAACCCCTTCGACGCTGATAACGGAGCGGTTCCGTCATCAGCGTCGGTTGGGCTGTGCTGATGACGGAACCGCTCCGTCATCAGTACAGCCCTGGGGGGGAGCGCTGGCGCTCCCCCCCTGGGGCATCGATCGTGGTGGTTTAACCTGGGGTGGTAGCGGAAGACTTTCCGCTGCCACCCCCTGGCCCCCCCACGCTTCCTGGTGACGTCAGCGCGCACAGCGCGCGCCGACGTCATCAGGAAGCGCTGGACGCGCTGGAAGCCATTTGTTTCCAGCGCGTCCAGCAGCTAGGGTGAGTCTTTGTGCTCCAGTGGGGCGGGGGGGCGTTTCTTGGTGACTTGAGGCATCGGGGGGAGGAAACAGTGTTTTCTCTCCCCTGATGTCCCAATGCAGGGCATTCCTGGTGCACGATCGCGCACAGCGTCGCGATCGTGCACCAGGAATGCCCCACTAGACACCAGGGATTCTGTTTGTGTGTGTTTTTTATGTGCAGGAAGCGACCCCTTGGGCAAGGGTCGCTTCCTTTGGGGGACAAATTATTTTTCAGACTTTTCTGCCCCCCCCCTGGGGCAGATCGGCAGTTTTTTTGGCCGATCTGCACCCAGGGGGGGGGGGGCAGAAAAGCCCACTAGACACCAGGGATTAGATTGTAATCATAAAGGAAGCGACCCCTTGGGGAAGGGTCGCTTCCTAGTGGGCCATATTTTTTTTTAGACTTTTCTGCCCCCCCTGGGGGCAGATCGGCCGTTTTTTGGGCCGCATCTGGACCCAGGGGGGCAGAAAAGCCCACTAGACACCAGGGATTTGATTATAATTATAAAGGAAGCGACCCCTTGGGGAAGGGTCGCTTCCTAGTGGCCCATAATTTTTTTTAGACTTGTCTGCCCCCCCCCCCCTGGGGGCTGATCGGCTGTTTTTTGGGCCGCATCTGGACCCCGGGGGGGCAGAAAAGCCCACTAGACACCAGGGATTATATTATATTTATAAAGGAAGCGACCCCTTGGGCAAGGGTCGCTTCCAGGGGGCAATATAAATATTGTAGACTGTTCTGCCCCCCTGGGGGCAGATCGGCTGTTTTTTTACCATTTCTGGACCCAGGGGGGGGATAGAAAAGCCCACTAGACTCCAGGGATTGTTTTTTTTTTATAGGGAGCGACCCCTTGGCCAAGGGTTGCTTCCTTGGGCCCATTTGTTTTCAAAAGTATGTTCTGTCGTGTCTTTATTTGGCCTCTCTGCCCTCCGTAGGGTTGCTTCCAGGGGGCCCACGTTTATAATGATTTATATTCTGCCCCCCATGGGGACAGACACCCCATTTGTGACATACCCTGTGCCATAGCCTGTTGTAATGTGTGTTGTTTTTGTTTCTTCTAATGTGTATTGTTTTATTTTCTCTTTAGATTGTTGCAGTGTGCAGTTCCGTTACTGGTGGTTCTGTTGTTCTGCTGTTTCTGTAGTTGCATGTGTTTGGTAAGAGACCTTTTTTTGTTCAATTGTAATGTAATTGTTTACTTTGCAAAGTGTGTAGTAATACGAGTATGTTTGGTTTCTGTTTTTTGTGATTGTAAAACATGTTTTGCATTTGTTTTTGATGTGTACTTCTGTAGATGTAAGTTTTTTTTTCTTGTTTCTAGTGGGATATCGTTGCCTATTTGCTGTGTCTTTGCAGAGTAGGTGCTGGTGAGTGTAGTTGTCTCTTGTAAGTGAATTGTATATTTTTTTAATATAGATATTTGTGATAACGGCTTACATTTTTTAACTTACTTTGCACAGTGTTGGGGTTGTTGAGTTGTTTGTGCAGACTCCTTTATTTGTAAGGATAATACCTAGCCGCCGGATTACTGCTCAGCAAGTTGTTGGAATGCTTTTTGATTCTTCCTCTGACCATGGTCCAGAGACTGACTCTGATTCTGAGCCAGAGGTGGGAGGTGAAGATTCAGGTAGTGAGTTTTCTCTACACATGGCTTCATCTGATGATGAAGACACTCTGAGTGCTGATGAAGCTACTTTTGGTGTGGATGAAGTGCCTGTGGTTGCGGAGGACATTGCTGTGCCAATAGTGCGGCAAGAGACATCTGGGCTGCAGCCTGGGGCTGCTAGACTTCCAGTTGGTGTAGTGAGACAAGAGGCAGCTGGGCGGCAGCCTGCCGCTGCAAGACTTGACGTTGAAAGTTCTGACCTCTGTGTTGCACCAGGCATGGTGCAGCCGGCATTGCCTGAATTTACTGGTGTTCCAGGGTGTAGGGTGAACACTGAAAACTTTTTGCCTATTGATTTTTTCAAGTTGTTTATGGATGCTGTGTTTTTGGCAGAGATTGTAGAGCAGACTAATTTGTATGCTGAAATTTTTTTGAGGGTGAACAGTGCCAGCCTTAAGCCCCACGCTAGAGCTACCCGGTGGACTCCCACAAATTTGGAGGAGATGAAAAAGTTTTTGGGTTTAACTTTTTTGATGGGCTTGCTTAGGAAACCATCAATGGCTTCATATTGGTCTACTAGTCCCTTGATGGCAACAGCTATATTTCCGGCAGTCATGAGTCGTGATAGCTATTTGCTTCTGCTTCGGATGATGCATTTTGTTGATAATAGTTCTGCTTTGGCACGAGATCACCCTGATTGTGACCGTCTTTTCAAGATTCGGCCTGTCATTGATCATTTTGTTGATCGATTTCCTGAGATCTTTTATCCTGGGAAAGAAATTGCAGTGGATGAGTCTTTGCTGTTGTTCAAAGGCCGCTTGGTTTTTCGGCAATACATTCCTAGTAAGAGGGCACGCTATGGAATTAAGCTTTATATGCTGTGTGACAGTCAGACTGGATATGTCTCTAATTTCAGGGTGTACACTGGTAAGGAATCCAGGATTAACCCCCCTGGTTGTTCGTCGACTTTTGGAGTGACTGAGAAAATTGTGTGGGAACTTGGTCGTGGATTTTTTAACAAAGGCCATCATTTGTATGTCGATAACTTCTACACTGGTGTGCGGTTGTTCAGGGAATTGGCCAAAGTGGACACTGTTGCTTGTGGCACAATCCGCTCAAACCAAAAAGGTTTCCCAAAAGAACTTGTTTGTCGAAAGCTTGCTCGGGGACAGTGCAGTGCATTGCGTTGTGAGGAGCTTCTAGCTGTGAAGTTTTCAGACAGGAGAGATGTCTACATGTTGACTTCCATACATGATGAAAGCACTGAACCGGTGACTGTTTGGGGTCAGGTTGTAGAAGCGCGCAAACCTGTGTGCATAATGGACTACAATAAGTACATGGGTGGTGTTGACAGAGTAGATCAGAGGTTGGAACCGTATGCTGCTCTTCGTAAGGCTTACATTTGGTACAAGAAGTTGGCTATCCATCTTTTCCACTTGGCCACCTTTAATGCTTTTGTTGTGTTCCAGAAATCTTGTCCCCAGTCAAATATGACTTTTGTAAAGTTTCAGGAGTCTGTAATAGGCAGCCTTGTTTTAGTGGAACAGGCAAGTGTTCCTAGAGTTGGAGTGGTGGAGGATGTTGCCAGATTGAAAGATCGCCACTTTCCTGATCAAATTCCTCCTACAACCTCAAAAGACTTTCCCAGTCGGAGATGTAGAGTCTGTTGGCGAAGAGGTTTGCAGAAGGAGGTTCGTATGTACTGCCCCGACTGCCCTTCAAACCCCGGGCTGTGTGTACCTGCTTGTTTTAGATTGTACCACACGCAAAATAATTTTTGGGAGCATCCATGAGTGGTAAAGTGAACTGGTTGGTCTTTATTTTTTAAAACTTATTGTTCAGTTTCAAAGTTGGCATTTGTGTAGTCTTTTTAGATTTAGTTGTTGTGTTAGTAGATTTGTATCAATTTGCAATTTGTTTTTGTTTTTCTTTTATTAAAAAAAAAACTAAAGTATGATGTTGGTTTGCGTGTAGTGTCAATTGTCTGACGGTGTGCATGGTTTGGCGATTGGCTGCCGGTGTCTGTGGACTGGTGCTTGTCTGGCGGTGTCTGTGGACTGGTGCTTGTCTGGCGGTGTGCGTTGTCTGGTGTTTGGTTGGCGGTGTACGTGCTCTTGTGCTTGCCTGGTGTTGTGTTTGGATTTGTCCTTGCCTGGTGGTGTGCGTGGAGTGGCGCTTGGCTGGTGGTGTGTGCGGAGTGGCGCTTGGCTGGTGGTGTGCGTGGAGTGATACTTGGCTGTCTGTGCACGGAGTGGTGCTTGGCTGGCGGTGTGTGTGGAGTGGTGCTTGGCTGGATGGTGTGCGTGGAGTGGTACTTGACTGTCTGTGCACGGAGTGGTGCTTGGCTGGCGGTGTGTGTGGAGTGGCGCTTGGCTGGATGGTGTGCGTGGAGTGGTACTTGGCTGTCTGTGCACGGAGTGGTGCTTGGCTGGTGGTGTGTGTGGAGCGGTGCTTGGCTGGATGGTGTGCGTGGAGTGGTACTTGGCTGTCTGTGCATGGAGTGGTGCTTGGCTGGCGGTGTGTGTGTGGAGTGGCGCTTGGCTGGATGGTGTGCGTGGAGTGGTACTTGGCTGTCTGTGCACGGAGTGGTGCTTGGCTGGCGGTGTGTGTGGAGTGGTGCTTGGCTGGATGGTGTGCGTGGAGTGGTACTTGGCTGTCTGTGCATGGAGTGGTGCTTGGCTGGTGTTGTGTTTGTGGAGTGGCGCTTGGCTGGTGGTGTGTGTGGAGTGGCGCTTGGCTGGTGGTGTGCGTGGAGTGGTACTTGGCTGTCTGTGCACGGAGTGGTGCTTGGCTGGCGGTGTGTGTGGAGTGGCGCTTGGCTTGCTGTGTGAGTGGAGTGGTGCTTGGCTGGTGGTGTGTGTGGAGTGGTACTTGGCTGTCGGTGTGCGCTGAGTGGTGTTTGGCTGGCGGTGTGCATGGTCTGGTGCTTGGATGGTGGTGTGCGTGGAGTGGCGCTTGGCTGGCGGTGTGTGTGGAGTGGCGCTTGGCTGGATGGTGTGCGTGGAGTGGTACTTGGCTGTCTGTGCACGGAGTGGTGCTTGGCTGGCGGTGTGTATGGAGTGGTGCTTGGCTCGATGGTGTGCGTGGAGTGGTACTTGGCTGTCAGTGCACGGAGTGGTGCTTGGCTGGTGGTGTGTGTGGAGTGGCGCTTGGCTGGTGGTGTGTGTGGAGTGGCGCTTGGCTGGTGGTGTGCGTGGAGTGGTACTTGGCTGTCTGTGCACGGAGTGGTGCTTGGCTGGCGGTGTGTGTGGAGTGGCGCTTGGCTTGCGGTGTGCGTGGAGTGGTGCTTGGCTGGTGGTGTGTGTGGAGTGGTACTTGGCTGGCGGTGCGCGCTGAGTGGTGTTTGGCTGGCGGTGTGCATGGTCTGGTGCTTGGATGGTGGTGTGGGTGGACTGGTGCTCGGCTGGCGGTGTGTGAGTAGTTACTTTCTGTTAGTCACTACACACACTGCTAGTTGAGTGACACTCCTCGCAGTCCATCATTTTGTGTAGATGCAGTGTCAGAAATGTGGGCGTGTGAAAGTGATGGGCCCTTGAATGGCGCTGTCTGCTGGTGTGAGTGTTGTAATGTGATGGGTCCGCGGCTGGCGGTGTGAATGTTTTGTATGTGTCACACATACGAAAGGTGTATGAATGGCCTGTAAAGAGGTTGGTGCCTTGACGTGGCTTTACAGCTCACGAGCGGTGAGTCAGTGGTTCAGTTTATCATACTTTCAATTATATGCAGTGTATTTCATTTTTGTGAAATTACTTGCGAATACAATTGTATGTACTGAATCATCACTCACCCTCGTGCCAAATCCAACCAGTATGTGTGTGTCTTTGAGGAATAGATAGCCGGGCTTGAATGTTTGACAATGTCAAAACCACCAGCTTTTGCAAGAGGGGTTACCTGGGTTTTTGGCCCCGTGCTAGACGGCCATCTTGGGAAACCTACCAAACCCACACATTTCTGAAAAGTAGACACCCGGGGGCTTCCAAGGAGGTATGGCTTGCGTGGATCCTCCAACGTTCCTTTACCCAGAATCCCTTGCAAACCTCGATTTTAGCTGAAAAAATCAGTTGTTTCACATTTTTTTGTGTGGGAAAGCGTGGCATCACTGGGCTCACACAAATTTCCTCCCACCCAGCGTACCCCAAAGTCTCCCAATAAAAATGGTACCTCACTTGCGTGGGTAGGCATAGTGGCTGCAACAGGAAAAGGCCCAATTCGTACGGTGGAGACTTAAAAATTACCTTTAGCAAAACTATCTTATTTTTTAGGGGGTCACCTGAGCTTTTGGCCCGGGGCTTGGCGGGCATCTTTGGAAACTACCAAACCCAAACAGTTCTGAAAACTAGACACCCGGGGGAGTCCAGGGAGGAATGGCATGCATGGGTCCCCCAATGTTTTCCTACCCAGAAATGCCTGCAAACCTTAAATTTAGGTTAAAAAAAACACTTTTCCATACATTTTTGCGTGGGATCTCCGTGCCGGCACAAATGTCCTACCACCCAGCATTCCCCTTGATCTACCGAGTAAAATGATACCTCAATTGTGTGGGTGGGCCAAAGGCCTGTGAATAAGGTGAGGTGCTTAATTTGTCAATCCTAAATACTACAATTTTTAAAAATTCATTTTTAGCCTGTTCTGCTTTGGGGCACCCACACAAGTGAGGTATCATTTTACTCAGGAGAACAAGGGGAACGCTGGGTGGTAGGACATTTTTGCCGGCACGGAGATCCCACGCAAAAAAGTTTGGAAAAGTGATTTTTTACCTACTTTTAAGGTTTGCAAGGAATTCTGGGTAGGAAGACATTGGGGGACTCACGCATGCCATACCTCCCTGGACTCCCCTGGGTGTCTAGTTTTCAGAACTGTTTGGGTTTGGTAGTTTCCAAAGATGGCCGCCGAGCCCCGGGCCAAAAACTCAGGTGCCCCCCCCCAAAAAAGAAGGTCGTTTTGCTATAGGTTATTTTAAATTCTCCAACGTACGATTTGGACCTTTTCCTGTCGCAGCCACTATGCCTACCCACGCAAGTGAGGTACCATTTTTATCGGGAGACCTTGGGGAACGCTGGGTGGGAGGAAATGTGTTGATCCACGCAGATTCCAGAACTTTCCACCACAGAAATGTCAGGAAAATGCGTTTTTTTTGTCAATTTCCTAGCTTTGAAAGGGATTCCGGGTAACAGAACATGGTGGTAGGCAGTCGAGTCACCCCATCCTGAATTCCCCTGGGTGTCTAGTTTTCAAAAATATATAGGTTTGCTAGGTTTCCCTAGGTGCCGGCAGAGCTAGGGTTCAAAAACAAAAGGTAGGCTCTTTGCCAAAAAAGGGCACATTTTCACTGCGAAATTGCGGTGAGACCACGTTCGCTGTGCGTTGTTTCCTGTCGCAGGCACTAGGCAGACCCAGGCAAGTGAGGTACCATTTTTTTCGGAGGACCCGGGGGAACGCTGGGTGGGTGGAAATTTGTTGATCCACTCAGATTCAGAACTTTCCACCACAGAAATGTGAGGAAAATGCATTTTTTTTGTCAATTTCTTAGCTTTGCAAGGGATTCTGGGTAACAGAACCTGGTGGTAGGCAGTCGAGTCACCCCATCCTGAATTCCCCTGGGTGTCTTGTTTTAAAAAATGTATAGGTTTGCTAGGGTTAGGTGCCGGCAGAGCTAGGGTTCAAAAACAAAAGGTAGGCTCTTTGCCAAAAAAAGGGCACGATTTCACTGCAAAATTGAGGTGCAAACATGTTACGTTTTGCGCTGTTTCCTGTTGCAGGCACTAGGCAGATCCAGGCAAGTGAGGTACCATTTTTTTTGGGAGACCTGGGGGAACGCTGGGTGGGTGGAAATGTGTTGATCCACACGGATTCCAGAACTTTCCACCACAGAAATGTCAGGAAAATGCATTTTTTTGTCAATTTTTGAGCTTTGCAAGGGATTCTGGGTAACAGAACCTGGTGGTAGGCAGTCGAGTCACCGCATCCTGAATTCCCCTGGGTGTCTACTTTTCAAAAATTTTTAGTTTTGCTAGGTTTCCCTAGGTGCCGGCAGAGCTAGGGTTCAAAAACAAAAGGTAGGCTCTTTGCCAAAAAAGGGCACGATTTCACTGCGAAATTGAGGTGCGACCACGTTGCGTTTTGCGCTGTTTCCTGTCGCAGCCACTAGGCAGACCCAGGCAAGTGAGGTACCATTTATTTCGAGAGACCCGGGGGAACGCTGGGTGGGTGGAAATTTGTTGATCCATGCAGATTCCAGAAATTTCCACCACAGAAATGTGAGGAAAATGCGTTTTTTGGTCAATGTTTAGCTTTGCAAGGGACTCTGGGTAACAGAACCTGGTGGTAGACCGTCGAGTCACCTGATCATGAATTTCCAAGGGTGTCTAGTTTTCAAAAATGTATAGGTTTGCTAGGTTTCCATAGGTGCCGGCAGAGCTAGGGTTCAAAAACAAAAGGTAGGCTCTTTGCCCAAAAAAGTGCACAATTTCACTGCGAAATTGAGGTGCGGCCACGTTGCGTTTTGCGCTGTTTCCTGTCGCAGCCACTAGGCAGACCCAGGCAAGTGAGGTACCATTTTGTTTCGGGAGACCCGGGGGAACGCTGGGTGGGTGGAAATTTGTTGATCCATGCAGATTCCAGAAATTTCCACCACAGAAATGTGAGGAAAATGCGTTGTTTGGTCAATTTCTTAGCTTTGCAAGGGATTCTGGGTAACAGAACCTGGTGGTAGGCAGTCGAGTCACCCCATCCTGAATTCCCCTGGGTGTCTAGTTTTCAAAAATGTATAGGTTTGCTAGGTTTCCCTAGGTGCCGGCAGAGCTAGGGTTCAAAAACTAAAGGTAGGCTCTTTGCCAAAAAAGGGCACAATTTCACTGCGAAATTGAGGTGCGACCACGTTGTGTTTTGCGCTGTTTCCTGTCGCAGCCACTAGGCAGACCCAGGCAAGTGAGGTACCATTTTTTTCGGTAGACCCGGGGGAACACTGGGTGGGTGGAAATTTGTTGATCCACGCAGATTCCAGAACTTTCCACCACAGAAATGTGAGGGAAATGCATTTTTTTGACAATTTCTAAGCTTTGCAAGGGATTCTGGGTAACAGAACCTGGTGGTCGAGTCACCCCATCCTGAATTTCCCTGGGTGTCTAGTTTTCACAAATGTATAGGTTTGCTAGATTTCCCTAGGTGCCGGCAGAGCTAGGGGTCAAAAACATAAGGTATGCTCTTGGCCAAAAAAGGGCACGATTTCCCTGCGAAATTGAGGTGCAAACATGTTACGTTTTGCGCCGTTTCCTGTCGCAGGCACTAGGCTGACCAAGGCAGGTGAGGTACCATTTCTTTCGGGAGACCTTGGGGAACGCTGGGTGGGTGGAAATTTGTTGATCCACGCAGATTCCAGAACTTTCCACCACGGAAATGTGAGGGAAATGCGTTTTTTTTGTCAATTTCTTAGCTTTGCAAGGGATTCTGGGTAACAGAACCTGGTGGTAGGCAGTCAAGTCACCCCATCCTGAATTCCCCTGGGTGTCTAGTTTTCAAAAATATATAGGTTTGCTAGGTTTCCCTAGGTGCCGGCAGAGCTAGGGTTCAAAAACGAAAGGTAGGCTCTTTGCCAAAAAAGGGCACATTTTCACTGCGAAATTGCGGTGCGACCACGTTGCGTTTTGCACTGTTTCCTGTCGCAGGCACTAGCTAGACCCAGGCAAGTGAGGTACCATTTTTTTTGGAAGACCCTGTGGAACGCTGAGTGGGTGGAAATTTGTTGTTCCACGCAGATTCCAGAACTTTCCACCACAGAAATGTGAGGAAAATGCATTTTTTTGTCAATTTCTTAGATTTGCAAGGGATTCTGGGTAACATAACCTGGTGGTAGGCAGTCGAGTCACCCCATCCTGAATTCCCCTGGGTGTCTAGTTTTCAAAAATGTATAGGTTTGCTAGGTTTCCCTAGGTGCCAGCAGAGCTAGGGTTCAAAAACAAAAGGTAGGCTTACGGTTATGAAAAAACAAAAAACAAAAGGTAGGCTCATTGCCAAAAAAAGGGCACGATTTCACTGCAAAATTGAGGTGCAAACATGTTACGTTTTGCGCTGTTTCCTGTTGCAGGCACTAGGCAGATCCAGGCAAGTGAGGTACCATTTTTTTTGGGAGACCTGGGGGAACGCTGGGTGGGTGGAAATGTGTTGATCCACACGGATTCCAGAACTTTCCACCACAGAAATGTCAGGAAAATGCATTTTTTTGTCACTTTTTGAGCTTTGCAAGGGATTCTGGGTAACAGAACCTGGTGGTAGGCAGTCGAGTCACCGCATCCTGAATTCCCCTGGGTGTCTACTTTTCAAAAATGTTTAGGTTTGCTAGGTTTCCCTAGGTGCCGGCAGAGCTAGGGTTCAAAAACAAAAGGTAGGCTCTTTGCCAAAAAAGGGCACGATTTCACTGCGAAATTGAGGTGCGACCACGTTGCGTTTTGCGCTGTTTCCTGTCGCAGCCACTAGGCAGACCCAAGCAAGTGAGGTACCATTTATTTCGGGAGACCCGGGGGAACGCTGGGTGGGTGGAAATTTGTTGATCCACGCAGATTCCAGAACTTTCCACCACAGAAATGTGAGGGAAATGCGTTTTTTTTGTCAATGTTTAGCTTTGCAAGGGACTCTGGGTAACAGAACCTGGTGGTAGACCGTCGAGTCACCTGATCATGAATTTCCAAGGGTGTCTAGTTTTCAAAAATGTATAGGTTTGCTAGGTTTCCATAGGTGCCGGCAGAGCTAGGGTTCAAAAACAAAAGGTAGGCTCTTTGCCAAAAAAAGTGCACAATTTCACTGCAAAATTGAGGTGCGGCCACGTTGCGTTTTGCGCTGTTTCCTGTCGCAGCCACTAGGCAGACCCAGGCAAGTGAGGTACCATTTTTTTTCGGGAGACCCGGGGGAACGCTGGGTGGGTGGAAATTTGTTGATCCATGCAGATTCCAGAAATTTCCACCACAGAAATGTGAGGAAAATGCGTTTTTTGGTCAATTTCTTAGTTTTGCAAGGGATTCTGGGTAACAGAACCTGGTGGTAGGCAGTCGAGTCACCCCATCCTGAATTCCCCTGGGTGTCTAGTTTTCAAAAATGTATAGGTTTGCTAGGTTTCCCTAGGTGCCGGCAGAGCTAGGGTTCAAAAACTAAAGGTAGGCTCTTTGCCAAAAAAGGGCACAATTTCACTGCGAAATTGAGGTGCGACCACGTTGTGTTTTGTGCTGTTTCCTGTCGCAGCCACTAGGCAGACCCAGGCAAGTGAGGTACCATTTTTTTCGGTAGACCCGGGGGAACACTGGGTGGGTGGAAATTTGTTGATCCACGCAGATTCCAGAACTTTCCACCACAGTAATGTGAGGGAAATGCATTTTTTTGACAATTTCTAAGCTTTGCAAGGGATTCTGGGTAACAGAACCTGGTGGTCGAGTCACCCCATCCTGAATTTCCCTGGGTGTCTAGTTTTCACAAATCTATAGGTTTGCTAGATTTCCCTAGGTGCCGGCAGAGCTAGAGGTCAAAAACAAAAGGTAGGCTCTTTGCCAAAAAAGGGCACGATTTCACTGCGAAATTGAGGTGCGACCACGTTGCGTTTTGCGCTGTTTCCTGTCGCAGCCACTAGGCAGACCCAAGCAAGTGAGGTACCATTTATTTCGGGAGACCCGGGGGAACGCTGGGTGGGTGGAAATTTGTTGATCCACGCAGATTCCAGAACTTTCCACCACAGAAATGTGAGGGAAATGCGTTTTTTTGTCAATGTTTAGCTTTGCAAGGGACTCTGGGTAACAGAACCTGGTGGTAGACCGTCGAGTCACCTGATCATGAATTTCCAAGGGTGTCTAGTTTTCAAAAATGTATAGGTTTGCTAGGTTTCCATAGGTGCCGGCAGAGCTAGGGTTCAAAAACAAAAGGTAGGCTCTTTGCCAAAAAAAGTGCACAATTTCACTGCGAAATTGAGGTGCGGCCACGTTGCGTTTTGCGCTGTTTCCTGTCGCAGCCACTAGGCAGACCCAGGCAAGTGAGGTACCATTTTTTTTCGGGAGACCCGGGGGAACGCTGGGTGGGTGGAAATTTGTTGATCCATGCAGATTCCAGAAATTTCCACCACAGAAATGTGAGGAAAATGCGTTTTTCGGTCAATTTCTTAGTTTTGCAAGGGATTCTGGGTAACAGAACCTGGTGGTAGGCAGTCGAGTCACCCCATCCTGAATTCCCCTGGGTGTCTAGTTTTCAAAAATGTATAGGTTTGCTAGGTTTCCCTAGGTGCCGGCAGAGCTAGGGTTCAAAAACTAAAGGTAGGCTCTTTGCCAAAAAAGGGCACAATTTCACTGCGAAATTGAGGTGCGACCACATTGTGTTTTGCGCTGTTTCCTGTCGCAGCCACTAGGCAGACCCAGGCAAGTGAGGTACCATTTTTTTCGGTAGACCCGGGGGAACACTGGGTGGGTGGAAATTTGTTGATCCACGCAGATTCCAGAACTTTCCACCACAGAAATGTGAGGGAAATGCATTTTTTGACAATTTCTAAGCTTTGCAAGGGATTCTGGGTAACAGAACCTGGTGGTCGAGTCACCCCATCCTGAATTTCCCTGGGTGTCTAGTTTTCACAAATCTATAGGTTTGCTAGATTTCCCTAGGTGCCGGCAGAGCTAGGGGTCAAAAACAAAAGGTAGGCTCTTGGCCAAAAAAGGGCACGATTTCCCTGCGAAATTGAGGTGCAAACATGTTACGTTTTGCGCCGTTTCCTGTCGCAGGCACTAGGCTGACCCAGGCAGGTGAGGTACCATTTCTTTCGGGAGACCTTGGGGAACGCTGGGTGGGTGGAAATTTGTTGATCCACGCAGATTCCAGAACTTTCCACCACGGAAATGTGAGGAAAATGCGTTTTTTTTGTCAATTTCTTAGCTTTCCAAGGGATTCTGGGTAACAGAACCTGGTGGTAGGCAGTCAAGTCACCCCATCCTGAATTCCCCTGGGTGTCCAGTTTTCATAAATATATAGGTTTGCTAGGTTTCCCTAGGTGCCGGCAGAGCTAGGGTTCAAAAATGAAAGGTAGGCTCTTTGCCAAAAAAGGGCACATTTTCACTGCGAAATTGCGGTGCGACCACGTTGCGTTTTGCACTGTTTCCTGTCGCAGGCACTAGCTAGACCCAGGCAAGTGAGGTACTATTTTTTTTGGAAGACCCTGGGGAACGCTGAGTGGGTGGAAATTTGTTGTTCCACGCAGATTCCAGAACTTTCCACCACAGAAATGTGAGGAAAATGCATTTTTTTGTCAATTTCTTAGATTTGCAAGGGATTCTGGGTAACATAACCTGGTGGTAGGCAGTCGAGTCACCCCATCCTGAATTCCCCTGGGTGTCTAGTTTTCAAAAATGTATAGGTTTGCTAGGTTTCCCTAGGTGCCAGCAGAGCTAGGGTTCAAAAACAAAAGGTAGGCTCATTGCCAAAAAAAGGGCACGATTTCACTGCAAAATTGAGGTGCAAACATGTTACGTTTTGCGCTGTTTCCTGTTGCAGGCACTAGGCAGATCCAGGCAAGTGAGGTACCATTTTTTTTGGGAGACCTGGGGGAACGCTGGGTGGGTGGAAATGTGTTGATCCACACGGATTCCAGAACTTTCCACCACAGAAATGTCAGGAAAATGCATTTTTTTGTCAATTTTTGAGCTTTGCAAGGGATTCTGGGTAACAGAACCTGGTGGTAGGCAGTCGAGTCACCGCATCCTGAATTCCCCTGGGTGTCTAGTTTTCAAAAATGTATAGGTTTGCTAGGTTTCCCTAGGTGCCGGCAGAGCTAGGGTTCAAAAACAAAAGGTAGGCTCTTTGCCAAAAAAGGGCACGAATTCACTGCGAAATTGAGGTGCGACCACGTTGCGTTTTGCGCTGTTTCCTGTCGCAGCCACTAGGCAGACCCAAGCAAGTGAGGTACCATTTATTTCGGGAGACCCGGGGGAACGCTGGGTGGGTGGAAATTTGTTGATCCACGCAGATTCCAGAACTTTCCACCACAGAAATGTGAGGGAAATGCGTTTTTTTTGTCAATGTTTAGCTTTGCAAGGGACTCTGGGTAACAGAACCTGGTGGTAGACCGTCGAGTCACCTGATCATGAATTTCCAAGGGTGTCTAGTTTTCAAAAATGTATAGGTTTGCTAGGTTTCCATAGGTGCCGGCAGAGCTAGGGTTCAAAAACAAAAGGTAGGCTCTTTGCCAAAAAAAGTGCACAATTTCACTGCGAAATTGAGGTGCGGCCACGTTGCGTTTTGCGCTGTTTCCTGTCGCAGCCACTAGGCAGACCCAGGCAAGTGAGGTACCATTTTTTTTCGGGAGACCCGGGGGAACGCTGGGTGGGTGGAAATTTGTTGATCCATGCAGATTCCAGAAATTTCCACCACAGAAATGTGAGGAAAATGCGTTTTTTGGTCAATTTCTTAGCTTTGCAAGGGATTCTGGGTAACAGAACCTGGTGGTAGGCAGTCGAGTCACCCCATCCTGAATTCCCCTGGGTGTCTAGTTTTCAAAAATGTATAGGTTTGCTAGGTTTCCCTAGGTGCCGGCAGAGCTAGGGTTCAAAAACTAAAGGTAGGCTCTTTGCCAAAAAAGGGCACAATTTCACTGCGAAATTGAGGTGCGACCACGTTGTGTTTTGCGCTGTTTCCTGTCGCAGCCACTAGGCAGACCCAGGCAAGTGAGGTACCATTTTTTTCGGTAGACCCGGGGGAACACTGGGTGGGTGGAAATTTGTTGATCCACGCAGATTCCAGAACTTTCCACCACAGAAATGTGAGGGAAATGCATTTTTTTGACAATTTCTAAGCTTTGCAAGGGATTCTGGGTAACAGAACCTGGTGGTCGAGTCACCCCATCCTGAATTTCCCTGGGTGTCTAGTTTTCACAAATCTATAGGTTTGCTAGATTTCCCTAGGTGCCGGCAGAGCTAGGGGTCAAAAACAAAAGGTAGGCTCTTGGCCAAAAAAGGGCACGATTTCCCTGCGAAATTGAGGTGCAAACATGTTACGTTTTGCGCCGTTTCCTGTCGCAGGCACTAGGCTGACCCAGGCAGGTGAGGTACCATTTCTTTCGGGAGACCTTGGGGAACGCTGGGTGGGTGGAAATTTGTTGATCCACGCAGATTCCAGAACTTTCCACCACGGAAATGTGAGGAAAATGCGTTTTTTTTGTCAATTTCTTAGCTTTGCAAGGGATTCTGGGTAACAGAACCTGGTGGTAGGCAGTCAAGTCACCCCATCCTGAATTCCCCTGGGTGTCTACTTTTTAAAAATGTTTAGGTTTGCTAGGTTTCCCTAGGTGCCGGCAGAGCTAGGGTTCAAAAACAAAAGGTAGGCTCTTTGCCAAAAAAGGGCACGATTTCACTGCGAAATTGAGGTGCGACCACGTTGCGTTTTGCGCTGTTTCCTGTCGCAGCCACTAGGCAGACCCAAGCAAGTGAGGTACCATTCATTTCGGGAGACCCGGGGGAACGCTGGGTGGGTGGAAATTTGTTGATCCACGCAGATTCCAGAACTTTCCACCACAGAAATGTGAGGGAAATGCGTTTTTTTGTCAATGTTTAGCTTTGCAAGGGACTCTGGGTAACAGAACCTGGTGGTAGACCGTCAAGTCACCTGATCATGAATTTCCAAGGGTGTCTAGTTTTCAAAAATGTATAGGTTTGCTAGGTTTCCATAGGTGCCGGCAGAGCTAGGGTTCAAAAACAAAAGGTAGGCTCTTTGCCAAAAAAAGTGCACAATTTCACTGCGAAATTGAGGTGCGGCCACGTTGCGTTTTGCGCTGTTTCCTGTCGCAGCCACTAGGCAGACCCAGGCAAGTGAGGTACCATTTTTTTTGGGAGACCCGGGGGAACGCTGGGTGGGTGGAAATTTGTTGATCCATGCAGATTCCAGAAATTTCCACCACAGAAATGTGAGGAAAATGCGTTTTTTGGTCAATTTCTTAGCTTTGCAAGGGATTCTGGGTAACAAAACCTGGTGGTAGGCAGTCGAGTCACCCCATCCTAAATTCCCCTGGGTGTCTAGTTTTCAAAAATGTATAGGTTTGCTAGGTTTCCCTAGTTGCCGGCAGAGCTAGGGTTCAGAAACTAAAGGTAGGCTCTTTGCCAAAAAAGGGCACAATTTCACTGCGAAATTGAGGTGCGACCACGTTGTGTTTTGCGCTGTTTCCTGTCGCAGCCACTAGGCAGACCCAGGCAAGTGAGGTACCATTTTTTTCGGTAGACCCGGGGGAACACTGGGTGGGTGGAAATTTGTTGATCCACGCAGATTCCAGAACTTTCCACCACAGAAATGTGAGGGAAATGCATTTTTTTGACAATTTCTAAGCTTTGCAAGGGATTCTGGGTAACAGAACCTGGTGGTCGAGTCACCCCATCCTGAATTTCCCTGGGTGTCTAGTTTTCACAAATCTATAGGTTTGCTAGATTTCCCTAGGTGCCGGCAGAGCTAGGGGTCAAAAACAAAAGGTAGGCTCTTGGCCAAAAAAGGGCACGATTTCCCTGCGAAATTGAGGTGCAAACATGTTACGTTTTGCGCCGTTTCCTGTCGCAGGCACTAGGCTGACCCAGGCAGGTGAGGTACCATTTCTTTCGGGAGACCTTGGGGAACGCTGGGTGGGTGGAAATTTGTTGATCCACGCAGATTCCAGAACTTTCCACCACGGAAATGTGAGGAAAATGCGTTTTTTTTGTCAATTTCTTAGCTTTGCAAGGGATTCTGCGTAACATAACCTGGTGGTAGGCAGTCGAGTCACCCCATCCTGAATTCCCCTGGGTGTCTAGTTTTCAAAAATGTATAGGTTTGCTAGGTTTCCCTAGGTGCCAGCAGAGCTAGGGTTCAAAAACAAAAGGTAGGCTTACGGTTATGAAAAAACAAAAAACAAAAGGTAGGCTCATTGCCAAAAAAAGGGCACGATTTCACTGCAAAATTGAGGTGCAAACATGTTACGTTTTGCGCTGTTTCCTGTTGCAGGCACTAGGCAGATCCAGGCAAGTGAGGTACCATTTTTTTTGGGAGACCTGGGGGAACGCTGGGTGGGTGGAAATGTGTTGATCCACACGGATTCCAGAACTTTCCACCACAGAAATGTCAGGAAAATGCATTTTTTTGTCACTTTTTGAGCTTTGCAAGGGATTCTGGGTAACAGAACCTGGTGGTAGGCAGTCGAGTCACCGCATCCTGAATTCCCCTGGGTGTCTACTTTTCAAAAATGTTTAGGTTTGCTAGGTTTCCCTAGGTGCCGGCAGAGCTAGGGTTCAAAAACAAAAGGTAGGCTCTTTGCCAAAAAAGGGCACGATTTCACTGCGAAATTGAGGTGCGACCACGTTGCGTTTTGCGCTGTTTCCTGTCGCAGCCACTAGGCAGACCCAAGCAAGTGAGGTACCATTTATTTCGGGAGACCCGGGGGAACGCTGGGTGGGTGGAAATTTGTTGATCCACGCAGATTCCAGAACTTTCCACCACAGAAATGTGAGGGAAATGCGTTTTTTTTGTCAATGTTTAGCTTTGCAAGGGACTCTGGGTAACAGAACCTGGTGGTAGACCGTCGAGTCACCTGATCATGAATTTCCAAGGGTGTCTAGTTTTCAAAAATGTATAGGTTTGCTAGGTTTCCATAGGTGCCGGCAGAGCTAGGGTTCAAAAACAAAAGGTAGGCTCTTTGCCAAAAAAAGTGCACAATTTCACTGCAAAATTGAGGTGCGGCCACGTTGCGTTTTGCGCTGTTTCCTGTCGCAGCCACTAGGCAGACCCAGGCAAGTGAGGTACCATTTTTTTTCGGGAGACCCGGGGGAACGCTGGGTGGGTGGAAATTTGTTGATCCATGCAGATTCCAGAAATTTCCACCACAGAAATGTGAGGAAAATGCGTTTTTTGGTCAATTTCTTAGTTTTGCAAGGGATTCTGGGTAACAGAACCTGGTGGTAGGCAGTCGAGTCACCCCATCCTGAATTCCCCTGGGTGTCTAGTTTTCAAAAATGTATAGGTTTGCTAGGTTTCCCTAGGTGCCGGCAGAGCTAGGGTTCAAAAACTAAAGGTAGGCTCTTTGCCAAAAAAGGGCACAATTTCACTGCGAAATTGAGGTGCGACCACGTTGTGTTTTGCGCTGTTTCCTGTCGCAGCCACTAGGCAGACCCAGGCAAGTGAGGTACCATTTTTTTCGGTAGACCCGGGGGAACACTGGGTGGGTGGAAATTTGTTGATCCACGCAGATTCCAGAACTTTCCACCACAGTAATGTGAGGGAAATGCATTTTTTTGACAATTTCTAAGCTTTGCAAGGGATTCTGGGTAACAGAACCTGGTGGTCGAGTCACCCCATCCTGAATTTCCCTGGGTGTCTAGTTTTCACAAATCTATAGGTTTGCTAGATTTCCCTAGGTGCCGGCAGAGCTAGAGGTCAAAAACAAAAGGTAGGCTCTTTGCCAAAAAAGGGCACGATTTCACTGCGAAATTGAGGTGCGACCACGTTGCGTTTTGCGCTGTTTCCTGTCGCAGCCACTAGGCAGACCCAAGCAAGTGAGGTACCATTTATTTCGGGAGACCCGGGGGAACGCTGGGTGGGTGGAAATTTGTTGATCCACGCAGATTCCAGAACTTTCCACCACAGAAATGTGAGGGAAATGCGTTTTTTTGTCAATGTTTAGCTTTGCAAGGGACTCTGGGTAACAGAACCTGGTGGTAGACCGTCGAGTCACCTGATCATGAATTTCTAAGGGTGTCTAGTTTTCAAAAATGTATAGGTTTGCTAGGTTTCCATAGGTGCCGGCAGAGCTAGGGTTCAAAAGCAAAAGGTAGGCTCTTTGCCAAAAAAAGTGCACAATTTCACTGCGAAATTGAGGTGCGGCCACGTTGCGTTTTGCGCTGTTTCCTGTCGCAGCCACTAGGCAGACCCAGGCAAGTGAGGTACCATTTTTTTACGGGAGACCCGGGGGAACGCTGGGTGGGTGGAAATTTGTTGATCCATGCAGATTCCAGAAATTTCCACCACAGAAATGTGAGGAAAATGCGTTTTTCGGTCAATTTCTTAGTTTTGCAAGGGATTCTGGGTAACAGAACCTGGTGGTAGGCAGTCGAGTCACCCCATCCTGAATTCCCCTGGGTGTCTAGTTTTCAAAAATGTATAGGTTTGCTAGGTTTCCCTAGGTGCCGGCAGAGCTAGGGTTAAAAAACTAAAGGTAGGCTCTTTGCCAAAAAAGGGCACAATTTCACTGCGAAATTGAGGTGCGACCACGTTGTGTTTTGCGCTGTTTCCTGTCGCAGCCACTAGGCAGACCCAGGCAAGTGAGGTACCATTTTTTTCGGTAGACCCGGGGGAACACTGGGTGGGTGGAAATTTGTTGATCCACGCAGATTCCAGAACTTTCCACCACAGAAATGTGAGGGAAATGCATTTTTTGACAATTTCTAAGCTTTGCAAGGGATTCTGGGTAACAGAACCTGGTGGTCGAGTCACCCCATCCTGAATTTCCCTGGGTGTCTAGTTTTCACAAATCTATAGGTTTGCTAGATTTCCCTAGGTGCCGGCAGAGCTAGGGGTCAAAAACAAAAGGTAGGCTCTTGGCCAAAAAAGGGCACGATTTCCCTGCGAAATTGAGGTGCAAACATGTTACGTTTTGCGCCGTTTCCTGTCGCAGGCACTAGGCTGACCCAGGCAGGTGAGGTACCATTTCTTTCGGGAGACCTTGGGGAACGCTGGGTGGGTGGAAATTTGTTGATCCACGCAGATTCCAGAACTTTCCACCACGGAAATGTGAGGAAAATGCGTTTTTTTTGTCAATTTCTTAGCTTTCCAAGGGATTCTGGGTAACAGAACCTGGTGGTAGGCAGTCAAGTCACCCCATCCTGAATTCCCCTGGGTGTCCAGTTTTCATAAATATATAGGTTTGCTAGGTTTCCCTAGGTGCCGGCAGAGCTAGGGTTCAAAAACGAAAGGTAGGCTCTTTGCCAAAAAAGGGCACATTTTCACTGCGAAATTGCGGTGCGACCACGTTGCGTTTTGCACTGTTTCCTGTCGCAGGCACTAGCTAGACCCAGGCAAGTGAGGTACTATTTTTTTTGGAAGACCCTGGGGAACGCTGAGTGGGTGGAAATTTGTTGTTCCACGCAGATTCCAGAACTTTCCACCACAGAAATGTGAGGAAAATGCATTTTTTTGTCAATTTCTTAGATTTGCAAGGGATTCTGGGTAACATAACCTGGTGGTAGGCAGTCGAGTCACCCCATCCTGAATTCCCCTGGGTGTCTAGTTTTCAAAAATGTATAGGTTTGCTAGGTTTCCCTAGGTGCCAGCAGAGCTAGGGTTCAAAAACAAAAGGTAGGCTCATTGCCAAAAAAAGGGCACGATTTCACTGCAAAATTGAGGTGCAAACATGTTACGTTTTGCGCTGTTTCCTGTTGCAGGCACTAGGCAGATCCAGGCAAGTGAGGTACCATTTTTTTTGGGAGACCTGGGGGAACGCTGGGTGGGTGGAAATGTGTTGATCCACACGGATTCCAGAACTTTCCACCACAGAAATGTCAGGAAAATGCATTTTTTTGTCAATTTTTGAGCTTTGCAAGGGATTCTGGGTAACAGAACCTGGTGGTAGGCAGTCGAGTCACCGCATCCTGAATTCCCCTGGGTGTCTACTTTTCAAAAATGTTTAGGTTTGCTAGGTTTCCCTAGGTGCCGGCAGAGCTAGGGTTCAAAAACAAAAGGTAGGCTCTTTGCCAAAAAAGGGCACGAATTCACTGCGAAATTGAGGTGCGACCACGTTGCGTTTTGCGCTGTTTCCTGTCGCAGCCACTAGGCAGACCCAAGCAAGTGAGGTACCATTTATTTCGGGAGACCCGGGGGAACGCTGGGTGGGTGGAAATTTGTTGATCCACGCAGATTCCAGAACTTTCCACCACAGAAATGTGAGGGAAATGCGTTTTTTTTGTCAATGTTTAGCTTTGCAAGGGACTCTGGGTAACAGAACCTGGTGGTAGACCGTCGAGTCACCTGATCATGAATTTCCAAGGGTGTCTAGTTTTCAAAAATGTATAGGTTTGCTAGGTTTCCATAGGTGCCGGCAGAGCTAGGGTTCAAAAACAAAAGGTAGGCTCTTTGCCAAAAAAAGTGCACAATTTCACTGCGAAATTGAGGTGCGGCCACGTTGCGTTTTGCGCTGTTTCCTGTCGCAGCCACTAGGCAGACCCAGGCAAGTGAGGTACCATTTTTTTTCGGGAGACCCGGGGGAACGCTGGGTGGGTGGAAATTTGTTGATCCATGCAGATTCCAGAAATTTCCACCACAGAAATGTGAGGAAAATGCGTTTTTTGGTCAATTTCTTAGCTTTGCAAGGGATTCTGGGTAACAGAACCTGGTGGTAGGCAGTCGAGTCACCCCATCCTGAATTCCCCTGGGTGTCTAGTTTTCAAAAATGTATAGGTTTGCTAGGTTTCCCTAGGTGCCGGCAGAGCTAGGGTTCAAAAACTAAAGGTAGGCTCTTTGCCAAAAAAGGGCACAATTTCACTGCGAAATTGAGGTGCGACCACGTTGTGTTTTGCGCTGTTTCCTGTCGCAGCCACTAGGCAGACCCAGGCAAGTGAGGTACCATTTTTTTCGGTAGACCCGGGGGAACACTGGGTGGGTGGAAATTTGTTGATCCACGCAGATTCCAGAACTTTCCACCACAGAAATGTGAGGGAAATGCATTTTTTTGACAATTTCTAAGCTTTGCAAGGGATTCTGGGTAACAGAACCTGGTGGTCGAGTCACCCCATCCTGAATTTCCCTGGGTGTCTAGTTTTCACAAATCTATAGGTTTGCTAGATTTCCCTAGGTGCCGGCAGAGCTAGGGGTCAAAAACAAAAGGTAGGCTCTTGGCCAAAAAAGGGCACGATTTCCCTGCGAAATTGAGGTGCAAACATGTTACGTTTTGCGCCGTTTCCTGTCGCAGGCACTAGGCTGACCCAGGCAGGTGAGGTACCATTTCTTTCGGGAGACCTTGGGGAACGCTGGGTGGGTGGAAATTTGTTGATCCACGCAGATTCCAGAACTTTCCACCACGGAAATATGAGGAAAATGCGTTTTTTTTGTCAATTTCTTAGCTTTGCAAGGGATTCTGGGTAACAGAACCTGGTGGTAGGCAGTCAAGTCACCCCATCCTGAATTCCCCTGGGTGTCTACTTTTTAAAAATGTTTAGGTTTGCTAGGTTTCCCTAGGTGCCGGCAGAGCTAGGGTTCAAAAACAAAAGGTAGGCTCTTTGCCAAAAAAGGGCACGATTTCACTGCGAAATTGAGGTGCGACCACGTTGCGTTTTGCGCTGTTTCCTGTCGCAGCCACTAGGCAGACCCAAGCAAGTGAGGTACCATTCATTTCGGGAGACCCGGGGGAACGCTGGGTGGGTGGAAATTTGTTGATCCACGCAGATTCCAGAACTTTCCACCACAGAAATGTGAGGGAAATGCGTTTTTTTGTCAATGTTTAGCTTTGCAAGGGACTCTGGGTAACAGAACCTGGTGGTAGACCGTCAAGTCACCTGATCATGAATTTCCAAGGGTGTCTAGTTTTCAAAAATGTATAGGTTTGCTAGGTTTCCATAGGTGCCGGCAGAGCTAGGGTTCAAAAACAAAAGGTAGGCTCTTTGCCAAAAAAAGTGCACAATTTCACTGCGAAATTGAGGTGCGGCCACGTTGCGTTTTGCGCTGTTTCCTGTCGCAGCCACTAGGCAGACCCAGGCAAGTGAGGTACCATTTTTTTTCGGGAGACCCTGGGGAACGCTGGGTGGGTGGAAATTTGTTGATCCATGCAGATTCCAGAAATTTCCACCACAGAAATGTGAGGAAAATGCGTTTTTTGGTCAATTTCTTAGCTTTGCAAGGGATTCTGGGTAACAAAACCTGGTGGTAGGCAGTCGAGTCACCCCATCCTGAATTCCCCTGGGTGTCTAGTTTTCAAAAATGTATAGGTTTGCTAGGTTTCCCTAGTTGCCGGCAGAGCTAGGGTTCAGAAACTAAAGGTAGGCTCTTTGCCAAAAAAGGGCACAATTTCACTGCGAAATTGAGGTGCGACCACGTTGTGTTTTGCGCTGTTTCCTGTCGCAGCCACTAGGCAGACCCAGGCAAGTGAGGTACCATTTTTTTCGGTAGACCCGGGGGAACACTGGGTGGGTGGAAATTTGTTGATCCACGCAGATTCCAGAACTTTCCACCACAGAAATGTGAGGGAAATGCATTTTTTTGACAATTTCTAAGCTTTGCAAGGGATTCTGGGTAACAGAACCTGGTGGTCGAGTCACCCCATCCTGAATTTCCCTGGGTGTCTAGTTTTCACAAATCTATAGGTTTGCTAGATTTCCCTAGGTGCCGGCAGAGCTAGGGGTCAAAAACAAAAGGTAGGCTCTTGGCCAAAAAAGGGCACGATTTCCCTGCGAAATTGAGGTGCAAACATGTTACGTTTTGCGCCGTTTCCTGTCGCAGGCACTAGGCTGACCCAGGCAGGTGAGGTACCATTTCTTTCGGGAGACCTTGGGGAACGCTGGGTGGGTGGAAATTTGTTGATCCACGCAGATTCCAGAACTTTCCACCACGGAAATGTGAGGAAAATGCGTTTTTTTTGTCAATTTCTTAGCTTTGCAAGGGATTCTGGGTAACATAACCTGGTGGTAGGCAGTCGAGTCACCCCATCCTGAATTCCCCTGGGTGTCTAGTTTTCAAAAATGTATAGGTTTGCTAGGTTTCCCTAGGTGCCAGCAGAGCTAGGGTTCAAAAACAAAAGGTAGGCTTACGGTTATGAAAAAACAAAAAACAAAAGGTAGGCTCATTGCCAAAAAAAGGGCACGATTTCACTGCAAAATTGAGGTGCAAACATGTTACGTTTTGCGCTGTTTCCTGTTGCAGGCACTAGGCAGATCCAGGCAAGTGAGGTACCATTTTTTTTGGGAGACCTGGGGGAACGCTGGGTGGGTGGAAATGTGTTGATCCACACGGATTCCAGAACTTTCCACCACAGAAATGTCAGGAAAATGCATTTTTTTGTCACTTTTTGAGCTTTGCAAGGGATTCTGGGTGACAGAACCTGGTGGTAGGCAGTCGAGTCACCGCATCCTGAATTCCCCTGGGTGTCTACTTTTCAAAAATGTTTAGGTTTGCTAGGTTTCCCTAGGTGCCGGCAGAGCTAGGGTTCAAAAACAAAAGGTAGGCTCTTTGCCAAAAAAGGGCACGATTTCACTGCGAAATTGAGGTGCGACCACGTTGCGTTTTGAGCTGTTTCCTGTCGCAGCCACTAGGCAGACCCAAGCAAGTGAGGTACCATTTATTTCGGGAGACTCGGGGGAACGCTGGGTGGGTGGAAATTTGTTGATCCACGCAGATTCCAGAACTTTCCACCACAGAAATGTGAGGGAAATGCGTTTTTTTTGTCAATGTTTAGCTTTGCAAGGGACTCTGGGTAACAGAACCTGGTGGTAGACCGTCGAGTCACCTGATCATGAATTTCCAAGGGTGTCTAGTTTTCAAAAATGTATAGGTTTGCTAGGTTTCCATAGGTGCCGGCAGAGCTAGGGTTCAAAAACAAAAGGTAGGCTCTTTGCCAAAAAAAGTGCACAATTTCACTGCAAAATTGAGGTGCGGCCACGTTGCGTTTTGCGCTGTTTCCTGTCGCAGCCACTAGGCAGACCCAGGCAAGTGAGGTACCATTTTTTTTCGGGAGACCCGGGGGAACGCTGGGTGGGTGGAAATTTGTTGATCCATGCAGATTCCAGAAATTTCCACCACAGAAATGTGAGGAAAATGCGTTTTTTGGTCAATTTCTTAGTTTTGCAAGGGATTCTGGGTAACAGAACCTGGTGGTAGGCAGTCGAGTTACCCCATCCTGAATTCCCCTGGGTGTCTAGTTTTCAAAAATGTATAGGTTTGCTAGGTTTCCCTAGGTGCCGGCAGAGCTAGGGTTAAAAAACTAAAGGTAGGCTCTTTGCCAAAAAAGGGCACAATTTCACTGCGAAATTGAGGTGCGACCACGTTGTGTTTTGCGCTGTTTCCTGTCGCAGCCACTAGGCAGACCCAGGCAAGTGAGGTACCATTTTTTTCGGTAGACCCGGGGGAACACTGGGTGGGTGGAAATTTGTTGATCCACGCAGATTCCAGAACTTTCCACCACAGTAATGTGAGGGAAATGCATTTTTTTGACAATTTCTAAGCTTTGCAAGGGATTCTGGGTAACAGAACCTGGTGGTCGAGTCACCCCATCCTGAATTTCCCTGGGTGTCTAGTTTTCACAAATCTATAGGTTTGCTAGATTTCCCTAGGTGCCGGCAGAGCTAGAGGTCAAAAACAAAAGGTAGGCTCTTTGCCAAAAAAGGGCACGATTTCACTGCGAAATTGAGGTGCGACCACGTTGCGTTTTGCGCTGTTTCCTGTCGCAGCCACTAGGCAGACCCAAGCAAGTGAGGTACCATTTATTTCGGGAGACCCGGGGGAACGCTGGGTGGGTGGAAATTTGTTGATCCACGCAGATTCCAGAACTTTCCACCACAGAAATGTGAGGGAAATGCGTTTTTTTGTCAATGTTTAGCTTTGCAAGGGACTCTGGGTAACAGAACCTGGTGGTAGACCGTCGAGTCACCTGATCATGAATTTCCAAGGGTGTCTAGTTTTCAAAAATGTATAGGTTTGCTAGGTTTCCATAGGTGCCGGCAGAGCTAGGGTTCAAAAGCAAAAGGTAGGCTCTTTGCCAAAAAAAGTGCACAATTTCACTGCAAAATTGAGGTGCGGCCACGTTGCGTTTTGCGCTGTTTCCTGTCGCAGCCACTAGGCAGACCCAGGCAAGTGAGGTACCATTTTTTTTCGGGAGACCCGGGGGAACGCTGGGTGGGTGGAAATTTGTTGATCCATGCAGATTCCAGAAATTTCCACCACAGAAATGTGAGGAAAATGCGTTTTTTGGTCAATTTCTTAGTTTTGCAAGGGATTCTGGGTAACAGAACCTGGTGGTAGGCAGTCGAGTTACCCCATCCTGAATTCCCCTGGGTGTCTAGTTTTCAAAAATGTATAGGTTTGCTAGGTTTCCCTAGGTGCCGGCAGAGCTAGGGTTCAAAAACTAAAGGTAGGCTCTTTGCCAAAAAAGGGCACAATTTCACTGCGAAATTGAGGTGCGACCACGTTGTGTTTTGCGCTGTTTCCTGTCGCAGCCACTAGGCAGACCCAGGCAAGTGAGGTACCATTTTTTTCGGTAGACCCGGGGGAACACTGGGTGGGTGGAAATTTGTTGATCCACGCAGATTCCAGAACTTTCCACCACAGAAATGTGAGGGAAATGCATTTTTTGACAATTTCTAAGCTTTGCAAGGGATTCTGGGTAACAGAGCCTGGTGGTCGAGTCACCCCATCCTGAATTTCCCTGGGTGTCTAGTTTTCACAAATCTATAGGTTTGCTAGATTTCCCTAGGTGCCGGCAGAGCTAGGGGTCAAAAACAAAAGGTAGGCTCTTTGCCAAAAAAGGGCACGATTTCCCTGCGAAATTGAGGTGCAAACATGTTACGTTTTGCGCCGTTTCCTGTCGCAGGCACTAGGCTGACCCAGGCAGGTGAGGTACCATTTCTTTCGGGAGACCTTGGGGAACGCTGGGTGGGTGGAAATTTGTTGATCCACGCAGATTCCAGAACTTTCCACCACGGAAATGTGAGGAAAATGCGTTTTTTTTGTCAATTTCTTAGCTTTCCAAGGGATTCTGGGTAACAGAACCTGGTGGTAGGCAGTCAAGTCACCCCATCCTGAATTCCCCTGGGTGTCCAGTTTTCATAAATATATAGGTTTGCTAGGTTTCCCTAGGTGCCGGCAGAGCTAGGGTTCAAAAACGAAAGGTAGGCTCTTTGCCAAAAAAGGGCACATTTTCACTGCGAAATTGCGGTGCGACCACGTTGCGTTTTGCACTGTTTCCTGTCGCAGGCACTAGCTAGACCCAGGCAAGTGAGGTACTATTTTTTTTGGAAGACCCTGGGGAACGCTGAGTGGGTGGAAATTTGTTGTTCCACGCAGATTCCAGAACTTTCCACCACAGAAATGTGAGGAAAATGCATTTTTTTGTCAATTTCTTAGATTTGCAAGGGATTCTGGGTAACATAACCTGGTGGTAGGCAGTCGAGTCACCCCATCCTGAATTCCCCTGGGTGTCTAGTTTTCAAAAATGTATAGGTTTGCTAGGTTTCCCTAGGTGCCAGCAGAGCTAGGGTTCAAAAACAAAAGGTAGGCTCATTGCCAAAAAAAGGGCACGATTTCACTGCAAAATTGAGGTGCAAACATGTTACGTTTTGCGCTGTTTCCTGTTGCAGGCACTAGGCAGATCCAGGCAAGTGAGGTACCATTTTTTTTGGGAGACCTGGGGGAACGCTGGGTGGGTGGAAATGTGTTGATCCACACGGATTCCAGAACTTTCCACCACAGAAATGTCAGGAAAATGCATTTTTTTGTCAATTTTTGAGCTTTGCAAGGGATTCTGGGTAACAGAACCTGGTGGTAGGCAGTCGAGTCACCGCATCCTGAATTCCCCTGGGTGTCTACTTTTCAAAAATGTTTAGGTTTGCTAGGTTTCCCTAGGTGCCGGCAGAGCTAGGGTTCAAAAACAAAAGGTAGGCTCTTTGCCAAAAAAGGGCACGAATTCACTGCGAAATTGAGGTGCGACCACGTTGCGTTTTGCGCTGTTTCCTGTCGCAGCCACTAGGCAGACCCAAGCAAGTGAGGTACCATTTATTTCGGGAGACCCGGGGGAACGCTGGGTGGGTGGAAATTTGTTGATCCACGCAGATTCCAGAACTTTCCACCACAGAAATGTGAGGGAAATGCGTTTTTTTTGTCAATGTTTAGCTTTGCAAGGGACTCTGGGTAACAGAACCTGGTGGTAGACCGTCGAGTCACCTGATCATGAATTTCCAAGGGTGTCTAGTTTTCAAAAATGTATAGGTTTGCTAGGTTTCCATAGGTGCCGGCAGAGCTAGGGTTCAAAAACAAAAGGTAGGCTCTTTGCCAAAAAAAGTGCACAATTTCACTGCGAAATTGAGGTGCGGCCACGTTGCGTTTTGCGCTGTTTCCTGTCGCAGCCACTAGGCAGACCCAGGCAAGTGAGGTACCATTTTTTTTCGGGAGACCCGGGGGAACGCTGGGTGGGTGGAAATTTGTTGATCCATGCAGATTCCAGAAATTTCCACCACAGAAATGTGAGGAAAATGCGTTTTTTGGTCAATTTCTTAGCTTTGCAAGGGATTCTGGGTAACAGAACCTGGTGGTAGGCAGTCGAGTCACCCCATCCTGAATTCCCCTGGGTGTCTAGTTTTCAAAAATGTATAGGTTTGCTAGGTTTCCCTAGGTGCCGGCAGAGCTAGGGTTCAAAAACTAAAGGTAGGCTCTTTGCCAAAAAAGGGCACAATTTCACTGCGAAATTGAGGTGCGACCACGTTGTGTTTTGCGCTGTTTCCTGTCGCAGCCACTAGGCAGACCCAGGCAAGTGAGGTACCATTTTTTTCGGTAGACCCGGGGGAACACTGGGTGGGTGGAAATTTGTTGATCCACGCAGATTCCAGAACTTTCCACCACAGAAATGTGAGGGAAATGCATTTTTTTGACAATTTCTAAGCTTTGCAAGGGATTCTGGGTAACAGAACCTGGTGGTCGAGTCACCCCATCCTGAATTTCCCTGGGTGTCTAGTTTTCACAAATCTATAGGTTTGCTAGATTTCCCTAGGTGCCGGCAGAGCTAGGGGTCAAAAACAAAAGGTAGGCTCTTGGCCAAAAAAGGGCACGATTTCCCTGCGAAATTGAGGTGCAAACATGTTACGTTTTGCGCCGTTTCCTGTCGCAGGCACTAGGCTGACCCAGGCAGGTGAGGTACCATTTCTTTCGGGAGACCTTGGGGAACGCTGGGTGGGTAGAAATTTGTTGATCCACGCAGATTCCAGAACTTTCCACCACGGAAATGTGAGGAAAATGCGTTTTTTTTGTCAATTTCTTAGCTTTGCAAGGGATTCTGGGTAACAGAACCTGGTGGTAGGCAGTCAAGTCACCCCATCCTGAATTCCCCTGGGTGTCTACTTTTTAAAAATGTTTAGGTTTGCTAGGTTTCCCTAGGTGCCGGCAGAGCTAGGGTTCAAAAACTAAAGGTAGGCTCTTTGCCAAAAAAGGGCACAATTTCACTGCGAAATTGAGGTGCGACCACGTTGTGTTTTGCGCTGTTTCCTGTCGCAGCCACTAGGCAGACCCAGGCAAGTGAGGTACCATTTTTTTCGGTAGACCCGGGGGAACACTGGGTGGGTGGAAATTTGTTGATCCACGCAGATTCCAGAACTTTCCACCACAGAAATGTGAGGGAAATGCATTTTTTTGACAATTTCTAAGCTTTGCAAGGGATTCTGGGTAACAGAACCTGGTGGTCGAGTCACCCCATCCTGAATTTCCCTGGGTGTCTAGTTTTCACAAATCTATAGGTTTGCTAGATTTCCCTAGGTGCCGGCAGAGCTAGGGGTCAAAAACAAAAGGTAGGCTCTTGGCCAAAAAAGGGCACGATTTCCCTGCGAAATTGAGGTGCAAACATGTTACGTTTTGCGCCGTTTCCTGTCGCAGGCACTAGGCTGACCCAGGCAGGTGAGGTACCATTTCTTTCGGGAGACCTTGGGGAACGCTGGGTGGGTGGAAATTTGTTGATCCACGCAGATTCCAGAACTTTCCACCACGGAAATGTGAGGAAAATGCGTTTTGTTTGTCAATTTCTTAGCTTTGCAAGGGATTCTGGGTAACAGAACCTGGTGGTAGGCAGTCAAGTCACCCCATCCTGAATTCCCCTGGGTGTCTACTTTTTAAAAATGTTTAGGTTTGCTAGGTTTCCCTAGGTGCCGGCAGAGCTAGGGTTCAAAAACAAAAGGTAGGCTCTTTGCCAAAAAAGGGCACGATTTCACTGCGAAATTGAGGTGCGACCACGTTGCGTTTTGCGCTGTTTCCTGTCGCAGCCACTAGGCAGACCCAAGCAAGTGAGGTACCATTCATTTCGGGAGACCCGGGGGAACGCTGGGTGGGTGGAAATTTGTTGATCCACGCAGATTCCAGAACTTTCCACCACAGAAATGTGAGGGAAATGCGTTTTTTTGTCAATGTTTAGCTTTGCAAGGGACTCTGGGTAACAGAACCTGGTGGTAGACCGTCAAGTCACCTGATCATGAATTTCCAAGGGTGTCTAGTTTTCAAAAATGTATAGGTTTGCTAGGTTTCCATAGGTGCCGGCAGAGCTAGGGTTCAAAAACAAAAGGTAGGCTCTTTGCCAAAAAAAGTGCACAATTTCACTGCGAAATTGAGGTGCGGCCACGTTGCGTTTTGCGCTGTTTCCTGTCGCAGCCACTAGGCAGACCCAGGCAAGTGAGGTACCATTTTTTTTCGGGAGACCCTGGGGAACGCTGGGTGGGTGGAAATTTGTTGATCCATGCAGATTCCAGAAATTTCCACCACAGAAATGTGAGGAAAATGCGTTTTTTGGTCAATTTCTTAGCTTTGCAAGGGATTCTGGGTAACAAAACCTGGTGGTAGGCAGTCGAGTCACCCCATCCTGAATTCCCCTGGGTGTCTAGTTTTCAAAAATGTATAGGTTTGCTAGGTTTCCCTAGTTGCCGGCAGAGCTAGGGTTCAGAAACTAAAGGTAGGCTCTTTGCCAAAAAAGGGCACAATTTCACTGCGAAATTGAGGTGCGACCACGTTGTGTTTTGCGCTGTTTCCTGTCGCAGCCACTAGGCAGACCCAGGCAAGTGAGGTACCATTTTTTTCGGTAGACCCGGGGGAACACTGGGTGGGTGGAAATTTGTTGATCCACGCAGATTCCAGAACTTTCCACCACAGAAATGTGAGGGAAATGCATTTTTTTGACAATTTCTAAGCTTTGCAAGGGATTCTGGGTAACAGAACCTGGTGGTCGAGTCACCCCATCCTGAATTTCCCTGGGTGTCTAGTTTTCACAAATCTATAGGTTTGCTAGATTTCCCTAGGTGCCGGCAGAGCTAGGGGTCAAAAACAAAAGGTAGGCTCTTGGCCAAAAAAGGGCACGATTTCCCTGCGAAATTGAGGTGCAAACATGTTACGTTTTGCGCCGTTTCCTGTCGCAGGCACTAGGCTGACCCAGGCAGGTGAGGTACCATTTCTTTCGGGAGACCTTGGGGAACGCTGGGTGGGTGGAAATTTGTTGATCCACGCAGATTCCAGAACTTTCCACCACGGAAATGTGAGGAAAATGCGTTTTTTTTGTCAATTTCTTAGCTTTGCAAGGGATTCTGGGTAACATAACCTGGTGGTAGGCAGTCGAGTCACCCCATCCTGAATTCCCCTGGGTGTCTAGTTTTCAAAAATGTATAGGTTTGCTAGGTTTCCCTAGGTGCCAGCAGAGCTAGGGTTCAAAAACAAAAGGTAGGCTTACGGTTATGAAAAAACAAAAAACAAAAGGTAGGCTCATTGCCAAAAAAAGGGCACGATTTCACTGCAAAATTGAGGTGCAAACATGTTACGTTTTGCGCTGTTTCCTGTTGCAGGCACTAGGCAGATCCAGGCAAGTGAGGTACCATTTTTTTTGGGAGACCTGGGGGAACGCTGGGTGGGTGGAAATGTGTTGATCCACACGGATTCCAGAACTTTCCACCACAGAAATGTCAGGAAAATGCATTTTTTTGTCACTTTTTGAGCTTTGCAAGGGATTCTGGGTGACAGAACCTGGTGGTAGGCAGTCGAGTCACCGCATCCTGAATTCCCCTGGGTGTCTACTTTTCAAAAATGTTTAGGTTTGCTAGGTTTCCCTAGGTGCCGGCAGAGCTAGGGTTCAAAAACAAAAGGTAGGCTCTTTGCCAAAAAAGGGCACGATTTCACTGCGAAATTGAGGTGCGACCACGTTGCGTTTTGAGCTGTTTCCTGTCGCAGCCACTAGGCAGACCCAAGCAAGTGAGGTACCATTTATTTCGGGAGACTCGGGGGAACGCTGGGTGGGTGGAAATTTGTTGATCCACGCAGATTCCAGAACTTTCCACCACAGAAATGTGAGGGAAATGCGTTTTTTTTGTCAATGTTTAGCTTTGCAAGGGACTCTGGGTAACAGAACCTGGTGGTAGACCGTCGAGTCACCTGATCATGAATTTCCAAGGGTGTCTAGTTTTCAAAAATGTATAGGTTTGCTAGGTTTCCATAGGTGCCGGCAGAGCTAGGGTTCAAAAACAAAAGGTAGGCTCTTTGCCAAAAAAAGTGCACAATTTCACTGCAAAATTGAGGTGCGGCCACGTTGCGTTTTGCGCTGTTTCCTGTCGCAGCCACTAGGCAGACCCAGGCAAGTGAGGTACCATTTTTTTTCGGGAGACCCGGGGGAACGCTGGGTGGGTGGAAATTTGTTGATCCATGCAGATTCCAGAAATTTCCACCACAGAAATGTGAGGAAAATGCGTTTTTTGGTCAATTTCTTAGTTTTGCAAGGGATTCTGGGTAACAGAACCTGGTGGTAGGCAGTCGAGTTACCCCATCCTGAATTCCCCTGGGTGTCTAGTTTTCAAAAATGTATAGGTTTGCTAGGTTTCCCTAGGTGCCGGCAGAGCTAGGGTTCAAAAACTAAAGGTAGGCTCTTTGCCAAAAAAGGGCACAATTTCACTGCGAAATTGAGGTGCGACCACGTTGTGTTTTGCGCTGTTTCCTGTCGCAGCCACTAGGCAGACCCAGGCAAGTGAGGTACCATTTTTTTCGGTAGACCCGGGGGAACACTGGGTGGGTGGAAATTTGTTGATCCACGCAGATTCCAGAACTTTCCACCACAGTAATGTGAGGGAAATGCATTTTTTTGACAATTTCTAAGCTTTGCAAGGGATTCTGGGTAACAGAACCTGGTGGTCGAGTCACCCCATCCTGAATTTCCCTGGGTGTCTAGTTTTCACAAATCTATAGGTTTGCTAGATTTCCCTAGGTGCCGGCAGAGCTAGAGGTCAAAAACAAAAGGTAGGCTCTTTGCCAAAAAAGGGCACGATTTCACTGCGAAATTGAGGTGCGACCACATTGCGTTTTGCGCTGTTTCCTGTCGCAGCCACTAGGCAGACCCAAGCAAGTGAGGTACCATTTATTTCGGGAGACCCGGGGGAACGCTGGGTGGGTGGAAATTTGTTGATCCACGCAGATTCCAGAACTTTCCACCACAGAAATGTGAGGGAAATGCGTTTTTTTGTCAATGTTTAGCTTTGCAAGGGACTCTGGGTAACAGAACCTGGTGGTAGACCGTCGAGTCACCTGATCATGAATTTCCAAGGGTGTCTAGTTTTCAAAAATGTATAGGTTTGCTAGGTTTCCATAGGTGCCGGCAGAGCTAGGGTTCAAAAGCAAAAGGTAGGCTCTTTGCCAAAAAAAGTGCACAATTTCACTGCGAAATTGAGGTGCGGCCACGTTGCGTTTTGCGCTGTTTCCTGTCGCAGCCACTAGGCAGACCCAGGCAAGTGAGGTACCATTTTTTTTCGGGAGACCCGGGGGAACGCTGGGTGGGTGGAAATTTGTTGATCCATGCAGATTCCAGAAATTTCCACCACAGAAATGTGAGGAAAATGCGTTTTTCGGTCAATTTCTTAGTTTTGCAAGGGATTCTGGGTAACAGAACCTGGTGGTAGGCAGTCGAGTCACCCCATCCTGAATTCCCCTGGGTGTCTAGTTTTCAAAAATGTATAGGTTTGCTAGGTTTCCCTAGGTGCCGGCAGAGCTAGGGTTCAAAAACTAAAGGTAGGCTCTTTGCCAAAAAAGGGCACAATTTCACTGCGAAATTGAGGTGCGACCACGTTGTGTTTTGCGCTGTTTCCTGTCGCAGCCACTAGGCAGACCCAGGCAAGTGAGGTACCATTTTTTTCGGTAGACCCGGGGGAACACTGGGTGGGTGGAAATTTGTTGATCCACGCAGATTCCAGAACTTTCCACCACAGAAATGTGAGGGAAATGCATTTTTTGACAATTTCTAAGCTTTGCAAGGGATTCTGGGTAACAGAGCCTGGTGGTCGAGTCACCCCATCCTGAATTTCCCTGGGTGTCTAGTTTTCACAAATCTATAGGTTTGCTAGATTTCCCTAGGTGCCGGCAGAGCTAGGGGTCAAAAACAAAAGGTAGGCTCTTTGCCAAAAAAGGGCACGATTTCCCTGCGAAATTGAGGTGCAAACATGTTACGTTTTGCGCCGTTTCCTGTCGCAGGCACTAGGCTGACCCAGGCAGGTGAGGTACCATTTCTTTCGGGAGACCTTGGGGAACGCTGGGTGGGTGGAAATTTGTTGATCCACGCAGATTCCAGAACTTTCCACCACGGAAATGTGAGGAAAATGCGTTTTTTTTGTCAATTTCTTAGCTTTCCAAGGGATTCTGGGTAACAGAACCTGGTGGTAGGCAGTCAAGTCACCCCATCCTGAATTCCCCTGGGTGTCCAGTTTTCATAAATATATAGGTTTGCTAGGTTTCCCTAGGTGCCGGCAGAGCTAGGGTTCAAAAACGAAAGGTAGGCTCTTTGCCAAAAAAGGGCACATTTTCACTGCGAAATTGCGGTGCGACCACGTTGCGTTTTGCACTGTTTCCTGTCGCAGGCACTAGCTAGACCCAGGCAAGTGAGGTACTATTTTTTTTGGAAGACCCTGGGGAACGCTGAGTGGGTGGAAATTTGTTGTTCCACGCAGATTCCAGAACTTTCCACCACAGAAATGTGAGGAAAATGCATTTTTTTGTCAATTTCTTAGATTTGCAAGGGATTCTGGGTAACATAACCTGGTGGTAGGCAGTCGAGTCACCCCATCCTGAATTCCCCTGGGTGTCTAGTTTTCAAAAATGTATAGGTTTGCTAGGTTTCCCTAGGTGCCAGCAGAGCTAGGGTTCAAAAACAAAAGGTAGGCTCATTGCCAAAAAAAGGGCACGATTTCACTGCAAAATTGAGGTGCAAACATGTTACGTTTTGCGCTGTTTCCTGTTGCAGGCACTAGGCAGATCCAGGCAAGTGAGGTACCATTTTTTTTGGGAGACCTGGGGGAACGCTGGGTGGGTGGAAATGTGTTGATCCACACGGATTCCAGAACTTTCCACCACAGAAATGTCAGGAAAATGCATTTTTTTGTCAATTTTTGAGCTTTGCAAGGGATTCTGGGTAACAGAACCTGGTGGTAGGCAGTCGAGTCACCGCATCCTGAATTCCCCTGGGTGTCTACTTTTCAAAAATGTTTAGGTTTGCTAGGTTTCCCTAGGTGCCGGCAGAGCTAGGGTTCAAAAACAAAAGGTAGGCTCTTTGCCAAAAAAGGGCACGAATTCACTGCGAAATTGAGGTGCGACCACGTTGCGTTTTGCGCTGTTTCCTGTCGCAGCCACTAGGCAGACCCAAGCAAGTGAGGTACCATTTATTTCGGGAGACCCGGGGGAACGCTGGGTGGGTGGAAATTTGTTGATCCACGCAGATTCCAGAACTTTCCACCACAGAAATGTGAGGGAAATGCGTTTTTTTTGTCAATGTTTAGCTTTGCAAGGGACTCTGGGTAACAGAACCTGGTGGTAGACCGTCGAGTCACCTGATCATGAATTTCCAAGGGTGTCTAGTTTTCAAAAATGTATAGGTTTGCTAGGTTTCCATAGGTGCCGGCAGAGCTAGGGTTCAAAAACAAAAGGTAGGCTCTTTGCCAAAAAAAGTGCACAATTTCACTGCGAAATTGAGGTGCGGCCACGTTGCGTTTTGCGCTGTTTCCTGTCGCAGCCACTAGGCAGACCCAGGCAAGTGAGGTACCATTTTTTTTCGGGAGACCCGGGGGAACGCTGGGTGGGTGGAAATTTGTTGATCCATGCAGATTCCAGAAATTTCCACCACAGAAATGTGAGGAAAATGCGTTTTTTGGTCAATTTCTTAGCTTTGCAAGGGATTCTGGGTAACAGAACCTGGTGGTAGGCAGTCGAGTCACCCCATCCTGAATTCCCCTGGGTGTCTAGTTTTCAAAAATGTATAGGTTTGCTAGGTTTCCCTAGGTGCCGGCAGAGCTAGGGTTCAAAAACTAAAGGTAGGCTCTTTGCCAAAAAAGGGCACAATTTCACTGCGAAATTGAGGTGCGACCACGTTGTGTTTTGCGCTGTTTCCTGTCGCAGCCACTAGGCAGACCCAGGCAAGTGAGGTACCATTTTTTTCGGTAGACCCGGGGGAACACTGGGTGGGTGGAAATTTGTTGATCCACGCAGATTCCAGAACTTTCCACCACAGAAATGTGAGGGAAATGCATTTTTTTGACAATTTCTAAGCTTTGCAAGGGATTCTGGGTAACAGAACCTGGTGGTCGAGTCACCCCATCCTGAATTTCCCTGGGTGTCTAGTTTTCACAAATCTATAGGTTTGCTAGATTTCCCTAGGTGCCGGCAGAGCTAGGGGTCAAAAACAAAAGGTAGGCTCTTGGCCAAAAAAGGGCACGATTTCCCTGCGAAATTGAGGTGCAAACATGTTACGTTTTGCGCCGTTTCCTGTCGCAGGCACTAGGCTGACCCAGGCAGGTGAGGTACCATTTCTTTCGGGAGACCTTGGGGAACGCTGGGTGGGTAGAAATTTGTTGATCCACGCAGATTCCAGAACTTTCCACCACGGAAATGTGAGGAAAATGCGTTTTTTTTGTCAATTTCTTAGCTTTGCAAGGGATTCTGGGTAACAGAACCTGGTGGTAGGCAGTCAAGTCACCCCATCCTGAATTCCCCTGGGTGTCTACTTTTTAAAAATGTTTAGGTTTGCTAGGTTTCCCTAGGTGCCGGCAGAGCTAGGGTTCAAAAACTAAAGGTAGGCTCTTTGCCAAAAAAGGGCACAATTTCACTGCGAAATTGAGGTGCGACCACGTTGTGTTTTGCGCTGTTTCCTGTCGCAGCCACTAGGCAGACCCAGGCAAGTGAGGTACCATTTTTTTCGGTAGACCCGGGGGAACACTGGGTGGGTGGAAATTTGTTGATCCACGCAGATTCCAGAACTTTCCACCACAGAAATGTGAGGGAAATGCATTTTTTTGACAATTTCTAAGCTTTGCAAGGGATTCTGGGTAACAGAACCTGGTGGTCGAGTCACCCCATCCTGAATTTCCCTGGGTGTCTAGTTTTCACAAATCTATAGGTTTGCTAGATTTCCCTAGGTGCCGGCAGAGCTAGGGGTCAAAAACAAAAGGTAGGCTCTTGGCCAAAAAAGGGCACGATTTCCCTGCGAAATTGAGGTGCAAACATGTTACGTTTTGCGCCGTTTCCTGTCGCAGGCACTAGGCTGACCCAGGCAGGTGAGGTACCATTTCTTTCGGGAGACCTTGGGGAACGCTGGGTGGGTGGAAATTTGTTGATCCACGCAGATTCCAGAACTTTCCACCACGGAAATGTGAGGAAAATGCGTTTTTTTTGTCAATTTCTTAGCTTTGCAAGGGATTCTGGGTAACAGAACCTGGTGGTAGGCAGTCAAGTCACCCCATCCTGAATTCCCCTGGGTGTCTACTTTTTAAAAATGTTTAGGTTTGCTAGGTTTCCCTAGGTGCCGGCAGAGCTAGGGTTCAAAAACAAAAGGTAGGCTCTTTGCCAAAAAAGGGCACGATTTCACTGCGAAATTGAGGTGCGACCACGTTGCGTTTTGCGCTGTTTCCTGTCGCAGCCACTAGGCAGACCCAAGCAAGTGAGGTACCATTCATTTCGGGAGACCCGGGGGAACGCTGGGTGGGTGGAAATTTGTTGATCCACGCAGATTCCAGAACTTTCCACCACAGAAATGTGAGGGAAATGCGTTTTTTTGTCAATGTTTAGCTTTGCAAGGGACTCTGGGTAACAGAACCTGGTGGTAGACCGTCAAGTCACCTGATCATGAATTTCCAAGGGTGTCTAGTTTTCAAAAATGTATAGGTTTGCTAGGTTTCCATAGGTGCCGGCAGAGCTAGGGTTCAAAAACAAAAGGTAGGCTCTTTGCCAAAAAAAGTGCACAATTTCACTGCGAAATTGAGGTGCGGCCACGTTGCGTTTTGCGCTGTTTCCTGTCGCAGCCACTAGGCAGACCCAGGCAAGTGAGGTACCATTTTTTTTCGGGAGACCCTGGGGAACGCTGGGTGGGTGGAAATTTGTTGATCCATGCAGATTCCAGAAATTTCCACCACAGAAATGTGAGGAAAATGCGTTTTTTGGTCAATTTCTTAGCTTTGCAAGGGATTCTGGGTAACAAAACCTGGTGGTAGGCAGTCGAGTCACCCCATCCTGAATTCCCCTGGGTGTCTAGTTTTCAAAAATGTATAGGTTTGCTAGGTTTCCCTAGTTGCCGGCAGAGCTAGGGTTCAGAAACTAAAGGTAGGCTCTTTGCCAAAAAAGGGCACAATTTCACTGCGAAATTGAGGTGCGACCACGTTGTGTTTTGCGCTGTTTCCTGTCGCAGCCACTAGGCAGACCCAGGCAAGTGAGGTACCATTTTTTTCGGTAGACCCGGGGGAACACTGGGTGGGTGGAAATTTGTTGATCCACGCAGATTCCAGAACTTTCCACCACAGAAATGTGAGGGAAATGCATTTTTTTGACAATTTCTAAGCTTTGCAAGGGATTCTGGGTAACAGAACCTGGTGGTCGAGTCACCCCATCCTGAATTTCCCTGGGTGTCTAGTTTTCACAAATCTATAGGTTTGCTAGATTTCCCTAGGTGCCGGCAGAGCTAGGGGTCAAAAACAAAAGGTAGGCTCTTGGCCAAAAAAGGGCACGATTTCCCTGCGAAATTGAGGTGCAAACATGTTACGTTTTGCGCCGTTTCCTGTCGCAGGCACTAGGCTGACCCAGGCAGGTGAGGTACCATTTCTTTCGGGAGACCTTGGGGAACGCTGGGTGGGTGGAAATTTGTTGATCCACGCAGATTCCAGAACTTTCCACCACGGAAATGTGAGGAAAATGCGTTTTTTTTGTCAATTTCTTAGCTTTGCAAGGGATTCTGGGTAACATAACCTGGTGGTAGGCAGTCGAGTCACCCCATCCTGAATTCCCCTGGGTGTCTAGTTTTTAAAAATGTATAGGTTTGCTAGGTTTCCCTAGGTGCCAGCAGAGCTAGGGTTCAAAAACAAAAGGTAGGCTTACGGTTATGAAAAAACAAAAAACAAAAGGTAGGCTCATTGCCAAAAAAAGGGCACGATTTCACTGCAAAATTGAGGTGCAAACATGTTACGTTTTGCGCTGTTTCCTGTTGCAGGCACTAGGCAGATCCAGGCAAGTGAGGTACCATTTTTTTTGGGAGACCTGGGGGAACGCTGGGTGGGTGGAAATGTGTTGATCCACACGGATTCCAGAACTTTCCACCACAGAAATGTCAGGAAAATGCATTTTTTTGTCACTTTTTGAGCTTTGCAAGGGATTCTGGGTGACAGAACCTGGTGGTAGGCAGTCGAGTCACCGCATCCTGAATTCCCCTGGGTGTCTACTTTTCAAAAATGTTTAGGTTTGCTAGGTTTCCCTAGGTGCCGGCAGAGCTAGGGTTCAAAAACAAAAGGTAGGCTCTTTGCCAAAAAAGGGCACGATTTCACTGCGAAATTGAGGTGCGACCACGTTGCGTTTTGAGCTGTTTCCTGTCGCAGCCACTAGGCAGACCCAAGCAAGTGAGGTACCATTTATTTCGGGAGACTCGGGGGAACGCTGGGTGGGTGGAAATTTGTTGATCCACGCAGATTCCAGAACTTTCCACCACAGAAATGTGAGGGAAATGCGTTTTTTTTGTCAATGTTTAGCTTTGCAAGGGACTCTGGGTAACAGAACCTGGTGGTAGACCGTCGAGTCACCTGATCATGAATTTCCAAGGGTGTCTAGTTTTCAAAAATGTATAGGTTTGCTAGGTTTCCATAGGTGCCGGCAGAGCTAGGGTTCAAAAACAAAAGGTAGGCTCTTTGCCAAAAAAAGTGCACAATTTCACTGCAAAATTGAGGTGCGGCCACGTTGCGTTTTGCGCTGTTTCCTGTCGCAGCCACTAGGCAGACCCAGGCAAGTGAGGTACCATTTTTTTTCGGGAGACCCGGGGGAACGCTGGGTGGGTGGAAATTTGTTGATCCATGCAGATTCCAGAAATTTCCACCACAGAAATGTGAGGAAAATGCGTTTTTTGGTCAATTTCTTAGTTTTGCAAGGGATTCTGGGTAACAGAACCTGGTGGTAGGCAGTCGAGTTACCCCATCCTGAATTCCCCTGGGTGTCTAGTTTTCAAAAATGTATAGGTTTGCTAGGTTTCCCTAGGTGCCGGCAGAGCTAGGGTTCAAAAACTAAAGGTAGGCTCTTTGCCAAAAAAGGGCACAATTTCACTGCGAAATTGAGGTGCGACCACGTTGTGTTTTGCGCTGTTTCCTGTCGCAGCCACTAGGCAGACCCAGGCAAGTGAGGTACCATTTTTTTCGGTAGACCCGGGGGAACACTGGGTGGGTGGAAATTTGTTGATCCACGCAGATTCCAGAACTTTCCACCACAGTAATGTGAGGGAAATGCATTTTTTTGACAATTTCTAAGCTTTGCAAGGGATTCTGGGTAACAGAACCTGGTGGTCGAGTCACCCCATCCTGAATTTCCCTGGGTGTCTAGTTTTCACAAATCTATAGGTTTGCTAGATTTCCCTAGGTGCCGGCAGAGCTAGAGGTCAAAAACAAAAGGTAGGCTCTTTGCCAAAAAAGGGCACGATTTCACTGCGAAATTGAGGTGCGACCACGTTGCGTTTTGCGCTGTTTCCTGTCGCAGCCACTAGGCAGACCCAAGCAAGTGAGGTACCATTTATTTCGGGAGACCCGGGGGAACGCTGGGTGGGTGGAAATTTGTTGATCCACGCAGATTCCAGAACTTTCCACCACAGAAATGTGAGGGAAATGCGTTTTTTTGTCAATGTTTAGCTTTGCAAGGGACTCTGGGTAACAGAACCTGGTGGTAGACCGTCGAGTCACCTGATCATGAATTTCCAAGGGTGTCTAGTTTTCAAAAATGTATAGGTTTGCTAGGTTTCCATAGGTGCCGGCAGAGCTAGGGTTCAAAAGCAAAAGGTAGGCTCTTTGCCAAAAAAAGTGCACAATTTCACTGCGAAATTGAGGTGCGGCCACGTTGCGTTTTGCGCTGTTTCCTGTCGCAGCCACTAGGCAGACCCAGGCAAGTGAGGTACCATTTTTTTTCGGGAGACCCGGGGGAACGCTGGGTGGGTGGAAATTTGTTGATCCATGCAGATTCCAGAAATTTCCACCACAGAAATGTGAGGAAAATGCGTTTTTCGGTCAATTTCTTAGTTTTGCAAGGGATTCTGGGTAACAGAACCTGGTGGTAGGCAGTCGAGTCACCCCATCCTGAATTCCCCTGGGTGTCTAGTTTTCAAAAATGTATAGGTTTGCTAGGTTTCCCTAGGTGCCGGCAGAGCTAGGGTTCAAAAACTAAAGGTAGGCTCTTTGCCAAAAAAGGGCACAATTTCACTGCGAAATTGAGGTGCGACCACGTTGTGTTTTGCGCTGTTTCCTGTCGCAGCCACTAGGCAGACCCAGGCAAGTGAGGTACCATTTTTTTCGGTAGACCCGGGGGAACACTGGGTGGGTGGAAATTTGTTGATCCACGCAGATTCCAGAACTTTCCACCACAGAAATGTGAGGGAAATGCATTTTTTGACAATTTCTAAGCTTTGCAAGGGATTCTGGGTAACAGAGCCTGGTGGTCGAGTCACCCCATCCTGAATTTCCCTGGGTGTCTAGTTTTCACAAATCTATAGGTTTGCTAGATTTCCCTAGGTGCCGGCAGAGCTAGGGGTCAAAAACAAAAGGTAGGCTCTTTGCCAAAAAAGGGCACGATTTCCCTGCGAAATTGAGGTGCAAACATGTTACGTTTTGCGCCGTTTCCTGTCGCAGGCACTAGGCTGACCCAGGCAGGTGAGGTACCATTTCTTTCGGGAGACCTTGGGGAACGCTGGGTGGGTGGAAATTTGTTGATCCACGCAGATTCCAGAACTTTCCACCACGGAAATGTGAGGAAAATGCGTTTTTTTTGTCAATTTCTTAGCTTTCCAAGGGATTCTGGGTAACAGAACCTGGTGGTAGGCAGTCAAGTCACCCCATCCTGAATTCCCCTGGGTGTCCAGTTTTCATAAATATATAGGTTTGCTAGGTTTCCCTAGGTGCCGGCAGAGCTAGGGTTCAAAAACGAAAGGTAGGCTCTTTGCCAAAAAAGGGCACATTTTCACTGCGAAATTGCGGTGCGACCACGTTGCGTTTTGCACTGTTTCCTGTCGCAGGCACTAGCTAGACCCAGGCAAGTGAGGTACTATTTTTTTTGGAAGACCCTGGGGAACGCTGAGTGGGTGGAAATTTGTTGTTCCACGCAGATTCCAGAACTTTCCACCACAGAAATGTGAGGAAAATGCATTTTTTTGTCAATTTCTTAGATTTGCAAGGGATTCTGGGTAACATAACCTGGTGGTAGGCAGTCGAGTCACCCCATCCTGAATTCCCCTGGGTGTCTAGTTTTCAAAAATGTATAGGTTTGCTAGGTTTCCCTAGGTGCCAGCAGAGCTAGGGTTCAAAAACAAAAGGTAGGCTCATTGCCAAAAAAAGGGCACGATTTCACTGCAAAATTGAGGTGCAAACATGTTACGTTTTGCGCTGTTTCCTGTTGCAGGCACTAGGCAGATCCAGGCAAGTGAGGTACCATTTTTTTTGGGAGACCTGGGGGAACGCTGGGTGGGTGGAAATGTGTTGATCCACACGGATTCCAGAACTTTCCACCACAGAAATGTCAGGAAAATGCATTTTGTTGTCAATTTTTGAGCTTTGCAAGGGATTCTGGGTAACAGAACCTGGTGGTAGGCAGTCGAGTCACCGCATCCTGAATTCCCCTGGGTGTCTACTTTTCAAAAATGTTTAGGTTTGCTAGGTTTCCCTAGGTGCCGGCAGAGCTAGGGTTCAAAAACAAAAGGTAGGCTCTTTGCCAAAAAAGGGCACGAATTCACTGCGAAATTGAGGTGCGACCACGTTGCGTTTTGCGCTGTTTCCTGTCGCAGCCACTAGGCAGACCCAAGCAAGTGAGGTACCATTTATTTCGGGAGACCCGGGGGAACGCTGGGTGGGTGGAAATTTGTTGATCCACGCAGATTCCAGAACTTTCCACCACAGAAATGTGAGGGAAATGCGTTTTTTTTGTCAATGTTTAGCTTTGCAAGGGACTCTGGGTAACAGAACCTGGTGGTAGACCGTCGAGTCACCTGATCATGAATTTCCAAGGGTGTCTAGTTTTCAAAAATGTATAGGTTTGCTAGGTTTCCATAGGTGCCGGCAGAGCTAGGGTTCAAAAACAAAAGGTAGGCTCTTTGCCAAAAAAAGTGCACAATTTCACTGCGAAATTGCGGTGCGACCACGTTGCGTTTTGCACTGTTTCCTGTCGCAGGCACTAGCTAGACCCAGGCAAGTGAGGTACTATTTTTTTTGGAAGACCCTGGGGAACGCTGAGTGGGTGGAAATTTGTTGTTCCACGCAGATTCCAGAACTTTCCACCACAGAAATGTGAGGAAAATGCATTTTTTTGTCAATTTCTTAGATTTGCAAGGGATTCTGGGTAACATAACCTGGTGGTAGGCAGTCGAGTCACCCCATCCTGAATTCCCCTGGGTGTCTAGTTTTCAAAAATGTATAGGTTTGCTAGGTTTCCCTAGGTGCCAGCAGAGCTAGGGTTCAAAAACAAAAGGTAGGCTCATTGCCAAAAAAAGGGCACGATTTCACTGCAAAATTGAGGTGCAAACATGTTACGTTTTGCGCTGTTTCCTGTTGCAGGCACTAGGCAGATCCAGGCAAGTGAGGTACCATTTTTTTTGGGAGACCTGGGGGAACGCTGGGTGGGTGGAAATGTGTTGATCCACACGGATTCCAGAACTTTCCACCACAGAAATGTCAGGAAAATGCATTTTTTTGTCAATTTTTGAGCTTTGCAAGGGATTCTGGGTAACAGAACCTGGTGGTAGGCAGTCGAGTCACCGCATCCTGAATTCCCCTGGGTGTCTACTTTTCAAAAATGTTTAGGTTTGCTAGGTTTCCCTAGGTGCCGGCAGAGCTAGGGTTCAAAAACAAAAGGTAGGCTCTTTGCCAAAAAAGGGCACGAATTCACTGCGAAATTGAGGTGCGACCACGTTGCGTTTTGCGCTGTTTCCTGTCGCAGCCACTAGGCAGACCCAAGCAAGTGAGGTACCATTTATTTCGGGAGACCCGGGGGAACGCTGGGTGGGTGGAAATTTGTTGATCCACGCAGATTCCAGAACTTTCCACCACAGAAATGTGAGGGAAATGCGTTTTTTTTGTCAATGTTTAGCTTTGCAAGGGACTCTGGGTAACAGAACCTGGTGGTAGACCGTCGAGTCACCTGATCATGAATTTCCAAGGGTGTCTAGTTTTCAAAAATGTATAGGTTTGCTAGGTTTCCATAGGTGCCGGCAGAGCTAGGGTTCAAAAACAAAAGGTAGGCTCTTTGCCAAAAAAAGTGCACAATTTCACTGCGAAATTGAGGTGCGGCCACGTTGCGTTTTGCGCTGTTTCCTGTCGCAGCCACTAGGCAGACCCAGGCAAGTGAGGTACCATTTTTTTTCGGGAGACCCGGGGGAACGCTGGGTGGGTGGAAATTTGTTGATCCATGCAGATTCCAGAAATTTCCACCACAGAAATGTGAGGAAAATGCGTTTTTTGGTCAATTTCTTAGCTTTGCAAGGGATTCTGGGTAACAGAACCTGGTGGTAGGCAGTCGAGTCACCCCATCCTGAATTCCCCTGGGTGTCTAGTTTTCAAAAATGTATAGGTTTGCTAGGTTTCCCTAGGTGCCGGCAGAGCTAGGGTTCAAAAACTAAAGGTAGGCTCTTTGCCAAAAAAGGGCACAATTTCACTGCGAAATTGAGGTGCGACCACGTTGTGTTTTGCGCTGTTTCCTGTCGCAGCCACTAGGCAGACCCAGGCAAGTGAGGTACCATTTTTTTCGGTAGACCCGGGGGAACACTGGGTGGGTGGAAATTTGTTGATCCACGCAGATTCCAGAACTTTCCACCACAGAAATGTGAGGGAAATGCATTTTTTTGACAATTTCTAAGCTTTGCAAGGGATTCTGGGTAACAGAACCTGGTGGTCGAGTCACCCCATCCTGAATTTCCCTGGGTGTCTAGTTTTCACAAATCTATAGGTTTGCTAGATTTCCCTAGGTGCCGGCAGAGCTAGGGGTCAAAAACAAAAGGTAGGCTCTTGGCCAAAAAAGGGCACGATTTCCCTGCGAAATTGAGGTGCAAACATGTTACGTTTTGCGCCGTTTCCTGTCGCAGGCACTAGGCTGACCCAGGCAGGTGAGGTACCATTTCTTTCGGGAGACCTTGGGGAACGCTGGGTGGGTAGAAATTTGTTGATCCACGCAGATTCCAGAACTTTCCACCACGGAAATGTGAGGAAAATGCGTTTTTTTTGTCAATTTCTTAGCTTTGCAAGGGATTCTGGGTAACAGAACCTGGTGGTAGGCAGTCAAGTCACCCCATCCTGAATTCCCCTGGGTGTCTACTTTTTAAAAATGTTTAGGTTTGCTAGGTTTCCCTAGGTGCCGGCAGAGCTAGGGTTCAAAAACTAAAGGTAGGCTCTTTGCCAAAAAAGGGCACAATTTCACTGCGAAATTGAGGTGCGACCACGTTGTGTTTTGCGCTGTTTCCTGTCGCAGCCACTAGGCAGACCCAGGCAAGTGAGGTACCATTTTTTTCGGTAGACCCGGGGGAACACTGGGTGGGTGGAAATTTGTTGATCCACGCAGATTCCAGAACTTTCCACCACAGAAATGTGAGGGAAATGCATTTTTTTGACAATTTCTAAGCTTTGCAAGGGATTCTGGGTAACAGAACCTGGTGGTCGAGTCACCCCATCCTGAATTTCCCTGGGTGTCTAGTTTTCACAAATCTATAGGTTTGCTAGATTTCCCTAGGTGCCGGCAGAGCTAGGGGTCAAAAACAAAAGGTAGGCTCTTGGCCAAAAAAGGGCACGATTTCCCTGCGAAATTGAGGTGCAAACATGTTACGTTTTGCGCCGTTTCCTGTCGCAGGCACTAGGCTGACCCAGGCAGGTGAGGTACCATTTCTTTCGGGAGACCTTGGGGAACGCTGGGTGGGTGGAAATTTGTTGATCCACGCAGATTCCAGAACTTTCCACCACGGAAATGTGAGGAAAATGCGTTTTTTTTGTCAATTTCTTAGCTTTGCAAGGGATTCTGGGTAACAGAACCTGGTGGTAGGCAGTCAAGTCACCCCATCCTGAATTCCCCTGGGTGTCTACTTTTTAAAAATGTTTAGGTTTGCTAGGTTTCCCTAGGTGCCGGCAGAGCTAGGGTTCAAAAACAAAAGGTAGGCTCTTTGCCAAAAAAGGGCACGATTTCACTGCGAAATTGAGGTGCGACCACGTTGCGTTTTGCGCTGTTTCCTGTCGCAGCCACTAGGCAGACCCAAGCAAGTGAGGTACCATTCATTTCGGGAGACCCGGGGGAACGCTGGGTGGGTGGAAATTTGTTGATCCACGCAGATTCCAGAACTTTCCACCACAGAAATGTGAGGGAAATGCGTTTTTTTGTCAATGTTTAGCTTTGCAAGGGACTCTGGGTAACAGAACCTGGTGGTAGACCGTCAAGTCACCTGATCATGAATTTCCAAGGGTGTCTAGTTTTCAAAAATGTATAGGTTTGCTAGGTTTCCATAGGTGCCGGCAGAGCTAGGGTTCAAAAACAAAAGGTAGGCTCTTTGCCAAAAAAAGTGCACAATTTCACTGCGAAATTGAGGTGCGGCCACGTTGCGTTTTGCGCTGTTTCCTGTCGCAGCCACTAGGCAGACCCAGGCAAGTGAGGTACCATTTTTTTCGGGAGACCCTGGGGAACGCTGGGTGGGTGGAAATTTGTTGATCCATGCAGATTCCAGAAATTTCCACCACAGAAATGTGAGGAAAATGCGTTTTTTGGTCAATTTCTTAGCTTTGCAAGGGATTCTGGGTAACAAAACCTGGTGGTAGGCAGTCGAGTCACCCCATCCTGAATTCCCCTGGGTGTCTAGTTTTCAAAAATGTATAGGTTTGCTAGGTTTCCCTAGTTGCCGGCAGAGCTAGGGTTCAGAAACTAAAGGTAGGCTCTTTGCCAAAAAAGGGCACAATTTCACTGCGAAATTGAGGTGCGACCACGTTGTGTTTTGCGCTGTTTCCTGTCGCAGCCACTAGGCAGACCCAGGCAAGTGAGGTACCATTTTTTTCGGTAGACCCGGGGGAACACTGGGTGGGTGGAAATTTGTTGATCCACGCAGATTCCAGAACTTTCCACCACAGAAATGTGAGGGAAATGCATTTTTTTGACAATTTCTAAGCTTTGCAAGGGATTCTGGGTAACAGAACCTGGTGGTCGAGTCACCCCATCCTGAATTTCCCTGGGTGTCTAGTTTTCACAAATCTATAGGTTTGCTAGATTTCCCTAGGTGCCGGCAGAGCTAGGGGTCAAAAACAAAAGGTAGGCTCTTGGCCAAAAAAGGGCACGATTTCCCTGCGAAATTGAGGTGCAAACATGTTACGTTTTGCGCCGTTTCCTGTCGCAGGCACTAGGCTGACCCAGGCAGGTGAGGTACCATTTCTTTCGGGAGACCTTGGGGAACGCTGGGTGGGTGGAAATTTGTTGATCCACGCAGATTCCAGAACTTTCCACCACGGAAATGTGAGGAAAATGCGTTTTTTTTGTCAATTTCTTAGCTTTGCAAGGGATTCTGGGTAACATAACCTGGTGGTAGGCAGTCGAGTCACCCCATCCTGAATTCCCCTGGGTGTCTAGTTTTCAAAAATGTATAGGTTTGCTAGGTTTCCCTAGGTGCCAGCAGAGCTAGGGTTCAAAAACAAAAGGTAGGCTTACGGTTATGAAAAAACAAAAAACAAAAGGTAGGCTCATTGCCAAAAAAAGGGCACGATTTCACTGCAAAATTGAGGTGCAAACATGTTACGTTTTGCGCTGTTTCCTGTTGCAGGCACTAGGCAGATCCAGGCAAGTGAGGTACCATTTTTTTTGGGAGACCTGGGGGGACGCTGGGTGGGTGGAAATGTGTTGATCCACACGGATTCCAGAACTTTCCACCACAGAAATGTCAGGAAAATGCATTTTTTTGTCACTTTTTGAGCTTTGCAAGGGATTCTGGGTGACAGAACCTGGTGGTAGGCAGTCGAGTCACCGCATCCTGAATTCCCCTGGGTGTCTACTTTTCAAAAATGTTTAGGTTTGCTAGGTTTCCCTAGGTGCCGGCAGAGCTAGGGTTCAAAAACAAAAGGTAGGCTCTTTGCCAAAAAAGGGCACGATTTCACTGCGAAATTGAGGTGCGACCACGTTGCGTTTTGAGCTGTTTCCTGTCGCAGCCACTAGGCAGACCCAAGCAAGTGAGGTACCATTTATTTCGGGAGACTCGGGGGAACGCTGGGTGGGTGGAAATTTGTTGATCCACGCAGATTCCAGAACTTTCCACCACAGAAATGTGAGGGAAATGCGTTTTTTTTGTCAATGTTTAGCTTTGCAAGGGACTCTGGGTAACAGAACCTGGTGGTAGACCGTCGAGTCACCTGATCATGAATTTCCAAGGGTGTCTAGTTTTCAAAAATGTATAGGTTTGCTAGGTTTCCATAGGTGCCGGCAGAGCTAGGGTTCAAAAACAAAAGGTAGGCTCTTTGCCAAAAAAAGTGCACAATTTCACTGCAAAATTGAGGTGCGGCCACGTTGCGTTTTGCGCTGTTTCCTGTCGCAGCCACTAGGCAGACCCAGGCAAGTGAGGTACCATTTTTTTTCGGGAGACCCGGGGGAACGCTGGGTGGGTGGAAATTTGTTGATCCATGCAGATTCCAGAAATTTCCACCACAGAAATGTGAGGAAAATGCGTTTTTTGGTCAATTTCTTAGTTTTGCAAGGGATTCTGGGTAACAGAACCTGGTGGTAGGCAGTCGAGTTACCCCATCCTGAATTCCCCTGGGTGTCTAGTTTTCAAAAATGTATAGGTTTGCTAGGTTTCCCTAGGTGCCGGCAGAGCTAGGGTTCAAAAACTAAAGGTAGGCTCTTTGCCAAAAAAGGGCACAATTTCACTGCGAAATTGAGGTGCGACCACGTTGTGTTTTGCGCTGTTTCCTGTCGCAGCCACTAGGCAGACCCAGGCAAGTGAGGTACCATTTTTTTCGGTAGACCCGGGGGAACACTGGGTGGGTGGAAATTTGTTGATCCACGCAGATTCCAGAACTTTCCACCACAGTAATGTGAGGGAAATGCATTTTTTTGACAATTTCTAAGCTTTGCAAGGGATTCTGGGTAACAGAACCTGGTGGTCGAGTCACCCCATCCTGAATTTCCCTGGGTGTCTAGTTTTCACAAATCTATAGGTTTGCTAGATTTCCCTAGGTGCCGGCAGAGCTAGAGGTCAAAAACAAAAGGTAGGCTCTTTGCCAAAAAAGGGCACGATTTCACTGCGAAATTGAGGTGCGACCACGTTGCGTTTTGCGCTGTTTCCTGTCGCAGCCACTAGGCAGACCCAAGCAAGTGAGGTACCATTTATTTCGGGAGACCCGGGGGAACGCTGGGTGGGTGGAAATTTGTTGATCCACGCAGATTCCAGAACTTTCCACCACAGAAATGTGAGGGAAATGCGTTTTTTTGTCAATGTTTAGCTTTGCAAGGGACTCTGGGTAACAGAACCTGGTGGTAGACCGTCGAGTCACCTGATCATGAATTTCCAAGGGTGTCTAGTTTTCAAAAATGTATAGGTTTGCTAGGTTTCCATAGGTGCCGGCAGAGCTAGGGTTCAAAAGCAAAAGGTAGGCTCTTTGCCAAAAAAAGTGCACAATTTCACTGCGAAATTGAGGTGCGGCCACGTTGCGTTTTGCGCTGTTTCCTGTCGCAGCCACTAGGCAGACCCAGGCAAGTGAGGTACCATTTTTTTTCGGGAGACCCGGGGGAACGCTGGGTGGGTGGAAATTTGTTGATCCATGCAGATTCCAGAAATTTCCACCACAGAAATGTGAGGAAAATGCGTTTTTCGGTCAATTTCTTAGTTTTGCAAGGGATTCTGGGTAACAGAACCTGGTGGTAGGCAGTCGAGTCACCCCATCCTGAATTCCCCTGGGTGTCTAGTTTTCAAAAATGTATAGGTTTGCTAGGTTTCCCTAGGTGCCGGCAGAGCTAGGGTTCAAAAACTAAAGGTAGGCTCTTTGCCAAAAAAGGGCACAATTTCACTGCGAAATTGAGGTGCGACCACGTTGTGTTTTGCGCTGTTTCCTGTCGCAGCCACTAGGCAGACCCAGGCAAGTGAGGTACCATTTTTTTCGGTAGACCCGGGGGAACACTGGGTGGGTGGAAATTTGTTGATCCACGCAGATTCCAGAACTTTCCACCACAGAAATGTGAGGGAAATGCATTTTTTGACAATTTCTAAGCTTTGCAAGGGATTCTGGGTAACAGAGCCTGGTGGTCGAGTCACCCCATCCTGAATTTCCCTGGGTGTCTAGTTTTCACAAATCTATAGGTTTGCTAGATTTCCCTAGGTGCCGGCAGAGCTAGGGGTCAAAAACAAAAGGTAGGCTCTTTGCCAAAAAAGGGCACGATTTCCCTGCGAAATTGAGGTGCAAACATGTTACGTTTTGCGCCGTTTCCTGTCGCAGGCACTAGGCTGACCCAGGCAGGTGAGGTACCATTTCTTTCGGGAGACCTTGGGGAACGCTGGGTGGGTGGAAATTTGTTGATCCACGCAGATTCCAGAACTTTCCACCACGGAAATGTGAGGAAAATGCGTTTTTTTTGTCAATTTCTTAGCTTTCCAAGGGATTCTGGGTAACAGAACCTGGTGGTAGGCAGTCAAGTCACCCCATCCTGAATTCCCCTGGGTGTCCAGTTTTCATAAATATATAGGTTTGCTAGGTTTCCCTAGGTGCCGGCAGAGCTAGGGTTCAAAAACGAAAGGTAGGCTCTTTGCCAAAAAAGGGCACATTTTCACTGCGAAATTGCGGTGCGACCACGTTGCGTTTTGCACTGTTTCCTGTCGCAGGCACTAGCTAGACCCAGGCAAGTGAGGTACTATTTTTTTTGGAAGACCCTGGGGAACGCTGAGTGGGTGGAAATTTGTTGTTCCACGCAGATTCCAGAACTTTCCACCACAGAAATGTGAGGAAAATGCATTTTTTTGTCAATTTCTTAGATTTGCAAGGGATTCTGGGTAACATAACCTGGTGGTAGGCAGTCGAGTCACCCCATCCTGAATTCCCCTGGGTGTCTAGTTTTCAAAAATGTATAGGTTTGCTAGGTTTCCCTAGGTGCCAGCAGAGCTAGGGTTCAAAAACAAAAGGTAGGCTCATTGCCAAAAAAAGGGCACGATTTCACTGCAAAATTGAGGTGCAAACATGTTACGTTTTGCGCTGTTTCCTGTTGCAGGCACTAGGCAGATCCAGGCAAGTGAGGTACCATTTTTTTTGGGAGACCTGGGGGAACGCTGGGTGGGTGGAAATGTGTTGATCCACACGGATTCCAGAACTTTCCACCACAGAAATGTCAGGAAAATGCATTTTTTTGTCAATTTTTGAGCTTTGCAAGGGATTCTGGGTAACAGAACCTGGTGGTAGGCAGTCGAGTCACCGCATCCTGAATTCCCCTGGGTGTCTACTTTTCAAAAATGTTTAGGTTTGCTAGGTTTCCCTAGGTGCCGGCAGAGCTAGGGTTCAAAAACAAAAGGTAGGCTCTTTGCCAAAAAAGGGCACGAATTCACTGCGAAATTGAGGTGCGACCACGTTGCGTTTTGCGCTGTTTCCTGTCGCAGCCACTAGGCAGACCCAAGCAAGTGAGGTACCATTTATTTCGGGAGACCCGGGGGAACGCTGGGTGGGTGGAAATTTGTTGATCCACGCAGATTCCAGAACTTTCCACCACAGAAATGTGAGGGAAATGCGTTTTTTTTGTCAATGTTTAGCTTTGCAAGGGACTCTGGGTAACAGAACCTGGTGGTAGACCGTCGAGTCACCTGATCATGAATTTCCAAGGGTGTCTAGTTTTCAAAAATGTATAGGTTTGCTAGGTTTCCATAGGTGCCGGCAGAGCTAGGGTTCAAAAACAAAAGGTAGGCTCTTTGCCAAAAAAAGTGCACAATTTCACTGCGAAATTGAGGTGCGGCCACGTTGCGTTTTGCGCTGTTTCCTGTCGCAGCCACTAGGCAGACCCAGGCAAGTGAGGTACCATTTTTTTTCGGGAGACCCGGGGGAACGCTGGGTGGGTGGAAATTTGTTGATCCATGCAGATTCCAGAAATTTCCACCACAGAAATGTGAGGAAAATGCGTTTTTTGGTCAATTTCTTAGCTTTGCAAGGGATTCTGGGTAACAGAACCTGGTGGTAGGCAGTCGAGTCACCCCATCCTGAATTCCCCTGGGTGTCTAGTTTTCAAAAATGTATAGGTTTGCTAGGTTTCCCTAGGTGCCGGCAGAGCTAGGGTTCAAAAACTAAAGGTAGGCTCTTTGCCAAAAAAGGGCACAATTTCACTGCGAAATTGAGGTGCGACCACGTTGTGTTTTGCGCTGTTTCCTGTCGCAGCCACTAGGCAGACCCAGGCAAGTGAGGTACCATTTTTTTCGGTAGACCCGGGGGAACACTGGGTGGGTGGAAATTTGTTGATCCACGCAGATTCCAGAACTTTCCACCACAGAAATGTGAGGGAAATGCATTTTTTTGACAATTTCTAAGCTTTGCAAGGGATTCTGGGTAACAGAACCTGGTGGTCGAGTCACCCCATCCTGAATTTCCCTGGGTGTCTAGTTTTCACAAATCTATAGGTTTGCTAGATTTCCCTAGGTGCCGGCAGAGCTAGGGGTCAAAAACAAAAGGTAGGCTCTTGGCCAAAAAAGGGCACGATTTCCCTGCGAAATTGAGGTGCAAACATGTTACGTTTTGCGCCGTTTCCTGTCGCAGGCACTAGGCTGACCCAGGCAGGTGAGGTACCATTTCTTTCGGGAGACCTTGGGGAACGCTGGGTGGGTAGAAATTTGTTGATCCACGCAGATTCCAGAACTTTCCACCACGGAAATGTGAGGAAAATGCGTTTTTTTTGTCAATTTCTTAGCTTTGCAAGGGATTCTGGGTAACAGAACCTGGTGGTAGGCAGTCAAGTCACCCCATCCTGAATTCCCCTGGGTGTCTACTTTTTAAAAATGTTTAGGTTTGCTAGGTTTCCCTAGGTGCCGGCAGAGCTAGGGTTCAAAAACTAAAGGTAGGCTCTTTGCCAAAAAAGGGCACAATTTCACTGCGAAATTGAGGTGCGACCACGTTGTGTTTTGCGCTGTTTCCTGTCGCAGCCACTAGGCAGACCCAGGCAAGTGAGGTACCATTTTTTTCGGTAGACCCGGGGGAACACTGGGTGGGTGGAAATTTGTTGATCCACGCAGATTCCAGAACTTTCCACCACAGAAATGTGAGGGAAATGCATTTTTTTGACAATTTCTAAGCTTTGCAAGGGATTCTGGGTAACAGAACCTGGTGGTCGAGTCACCCCATCCTGAATTTCCCTGGGTGTCTAGTTTTCACAAATCTATAGGTTTGCTAGATTTCCCTAGGTGCCGGCAGAGCTAGGGGTCAAAAACAAAAGGTAGGCTCTTGGCCAAAAAAGGGCACGATTTCCCTGCGAAATTGAGGTGCAAACATGTTACGTTTTGCGCCGTTTCCTGTCGCAGGCACTAGGCTGACCCAGGCAGGTGAGGTACCATTTCTTTCGGGAGACCTTGGGGAACGCTGGGTGGGTGGAAATTTGTTGATCCACGCAGATTCCAGAACTTTCCACCACGGAAATGTGAGGAAAATGCGTTTTTTTTGTCAATTTCTTAGCTTTGCAAGGGATTCTGGGTAACAGAACCTGGTGGTAGGCAGTCAAGTCACCCCATCCTGAATTCCCCTGGGTGTCTACTTTTTAAAAATGTTTAGGTTTGCTAGGTTTCCCTAGGTGCCGGCAGAGCTAGGGTTCAAAAACAAAAGGTAGGCTCTTTGCCAAAAAAGGGCACGATTTCACTGCGAAATTGAGGTGCGACCACGTTGCGTTTTGCGCTGTTTCCTGTCGCAGCCACTAGGCAGACCCAAGCAAGTGAGGTACCATTCATTTCGGGAGACCCGGGGGAACGCTGGGTGGGTGGAAATTTGTTGATCCACGCAGATTCCAGAACTTTCCACCACAGAAATGTGAGGGAAATGCGTTTTTTTGTCAATGTTTAGCTTTGCAAGGGACTCTGGGTAACAGAACCTGGTGGTAGACCGTCAAGTCACCTGATCATGAATTTCCAAGGGTGTCTAGTTTTCAAAAATGTATAGGTTTGCTAGGTTTCCATAGGTGCCGGCAGAGCTAGGGTTCAAAAACAAAAGGTAGGCTCTTTGCCAAAAAAAGTGCACAATTTCACTGCGAAATTGAGGTGCGGCCACGTTGCGTTTTGCGCTGTTTCCTGTCGCAGCCACTAGGCAGACCCAGGCAAGTGAGGTACCATTTTTTTTCGGGAGACCCTGGGGAACGCTGGGTGGGTGGAAATTTGTTGATCCATGCAGATTCCAGAAATTTCCACCACAGAAATGTGAGGAAAATGCGTTTTTTGGTCAATTTCTTAGCTTTGCAAGGGATTCTGGGTAACAAAACCTGGTGGTAGGCAGTCGAGTCACCCCATCCTGAATTCCCCTGGGTGTCTAGTTTTCAAAAATGTATAGGTTTGCTAGGTTTCCCTAGTTGCCGGCAGAGCTAGGGTTCAGAAACTAAAGGTAGGCTCTTTGCCAAAAAAGGGCACAATTTCACTGCGAAATTGAGGTGCGACCACGTTGTGTTTTGCGCTGTTTCCTGTCGCAGCCACTAGGCAGACCCAGGCAAGTGAGGTACCATTTTTTTCGGTAGACCCGGGGGAACACTGGGTGGGTGGAAATTTGTTGATCCACGCAGATTCCAGAACTTTCCACCACAGAAATGTGAGGGAAATGCATTTTTTTGACAATTTCTAAGCTTTGCAAGGGATTCTGGGTAACAGAACCTGGTGGTCGAGTCACCCCATCCTGAATTTCCCTGGGTGTCTAGTTTTCACAAATCTATAGGTTTGCTAGATTTCCCTAGGTGCCGGCAGAGCTAGGGGTCAAAAACAAAAGGTAGGCTCTTGGCCAAAAAAGGGCACGATTTCCCTGCGAAATTGAGGTGCAAACATGTTACGTTTTGCGCCGTTTCCTGTCGCAGGCACTAGGCTGACCCAGGCAGGTGAGGTACCATTTCTTTCGGGAGACCTTGGGGAACGCTGGGTGGGTGGAAATTTGTTGATCCACGCAGATTCCAGAACTTTCCACCACGGAAATGTGAGGAAAATGCGTTTTTTTTGTCAATTTCTTAGCTTTGCAAGGGATTCTGGGTAACATAACCTGGTGGTAGGCAGTCGAGTCACCCCATCCTGAATTCCCCTGGGTGTCTAGTTTTCAAAAATGTATAGGTTTGCTAGGTTTCCCTAGGTGCCAGCAGAGCTAGGGTTCAAAAACAAAAGGTAGGCTTACGGTTATGAAAAAACAAAAAACAAAAGGTAGGCTCATTGCCAAAAAAAGGGCACGATTTCACTGCAAAATTGAGGTGCAAACATGTTACGTTTTGCGCTGTTTCCTGTTGCAGGCACTAGGCAGATCCAGGCAAGTGAGGTACCATTTTTTTTGGGAGACCTGGGGGAACGCTGGGTGGGTGGAAATGTGTTGATCCACACGGATTCCAGAACTTTCCACCACAGAAATGTCAGGAAAATGCATTTTTTTGTCACTTTTTGAGCTTTGCAAGGGATTCTGGGTGACAGAACCTGGTGGTAGGCAGTCGAGTCACCGCATCCTGAATTCCCCTGGGTGTCTACTTTTCAAAAATGTTTAGGTTTGCTAGGTTTCCCTAGGTGCCGGCAGAGCTAGGGTTCAAAAACAAAAGGTAGGCTCTTTGCCAAAAAAGGGCACGATTTCACTGCGAAATTGAGGTGCGACCACGTTGCGTTTTGAGCTGTTTCCTGTCGCAGCCACTAGGCAGACCCAAGCAAGTGAGGTACCATTTATTTCGGGAGACTCGGGGGAACGCTGGGTGGGTGGAAATTTGTTGATCCACGCAGATTCCAGAACTTTCCACCACAGAAATGTGAGGGAAATGCGTTTTTTTTGTCAATGTTTAGCTTTGCAAGGGACTCTGGGTAACAGAACCTGGTGGTAGACCGTCGAGTCACCTGATCATGAATTTCCAAGGGTGTCTAGTTTTCAAAAATGTATAGGTTTGCTAGGTTTCCATAGGTGCCGGCAGAGCTAGGGTTCAAAAACAAAAGGTAGGCTCTTTGCCAAAAAAAGTGCACAATTTCACTGCAAAATTGAGGTGCGGCCACGTTGCGTTTTGCGCTGTTTCCTGTCGCAGCCACTAGGCAGACCCAGGCAAGTGAGGTACCATTTTTTTTCGGGAGACCCGGGGGAACGCTGGGTGGGTGGAAATTTGTTGATCCATGCAGATTCCAGAAATTTCCACCACAGAAATGTGAGGAAAATGCGTTTTTTGGTCAATTTCTTAGTTTTGCAAGGGATTCTGGGTAACAGAACCTGGTGGTAGGCAGTCGAGTTACCCCATCCTGAATTCCCCTGGGTGTCTAGTTTTCAAAAATGTATAGGTTTGCTAGGTTTCCCTAGGTGCCGGCAGAGCTAGGGTTCAAAAACTAAAGGTAGGCTCTTTGCCAAAAAAGGGCACAATTTCACTGCGAAATTGAGGTGCGACCACGTTGTGTTTTGCGCTGTTTCCTGTCGCAGCCACTAGGCAGACCCAGGCAAGTGAGGTACCATTTTTTTCGGTAGACCCGGGGGAACACTGGGTGGGTGGAAATTTGTTGATCCACGCAGATTCCAGAACTTTCCACCACAGTAATGTGAGGGAAATGCATTTTTTTGACAATTTCTAAGCTTTGCAAGGGATTCTGGGTAACAGAACCTGGTGGTCGAGTCACCCCATCCTGAATTTCCCTGGGTGTCTAGTTTTCACAAATCTATAGGTTTGCTAGATTTCCCTAGGTGCCGGCAGAGCTAGAGGTCAAAAACAAAAGGTAGGCTCTTTGCCAAAAAAGGGCACGATTTCACTGCGAAATTGAGGTGCGACCACGTTGCGTTTTGCGCTGTTTCCTGTCGCAGCCACTAGGCAGACCCAAGCAAGTGAGGTACCATTTATTTCGGGAGACCCGGGGGAACGCTGGGTGGGTGGAAATTTGTTGATCCACGCAGATTCCAGAACTTTCCACCACAGAAATGTGAGGGAAATGCGTTTTTTTGTCAATGTTTAGCTTTGCAAGGGACTCTGGGTAACAGAACCTGGTGGTAGACCGTCGAGTCACCTGATCATGAATTTCCAAGGGTGTCTAGTTTTCAAAAATGTATAGGTTTGCTAGGTTTCCATAGGTGCCGGCAGAGCTAGGGTTCAAAAGCAAAAGGTAGGCTCTTTGCCAAAAAAAGTGCACAATTTCACTGCGAAATTGAGGTGCGGCCACGTTGCGTTTTGCGCTGTTTCCTGTCGCAGCCACTAGGCAGACCCAGGCAAGTGAGGTACCATTTTTTTTCGGGAGACCCGGGGGAACGCTGGGTGGGTGGAAATTTGTTGATCCATGCAGATTCCAGAAATTTCCACCACAGAAATGTGAGGAAAATGCGTTTTTCGGTCAATTTCTTAGTTTTGCAAGGGATTCTGGGTAACAGAACCTGGTGGTAGGCAGTCGAGTCACCCCATCCTGAATTCCCCTGGGTGTCTAGTTTTCAAAAATGTATAGGTTTGCTAGGTTTCCCTAGGTGCCGGCAGAGCTAGGGTTCAAAAACTAAAGGTAGGCTCTTTGCCAAAAAAGGGCACAATTTCACTGCGAAATTGAGGTGCGACCACGTTGTGTTTTGCGCTGTTTCCTGTCGCAGCCACTAGGCAGACCCAGGCAAGTGAGGTACCATTTTTTTCGGTAGACCCGGGGGAACACTGGGTGGGTGGAAATTTGTTGATCCACGCAGATTCCAGAACTTTCCACCACAGAAATGTGAGGGAAATGCATTTTTTGACAATTTCTAAGCTTTGCAAGGGATTCTGGGTAACAGAGCCTGGTGGTCGAGTCACCCCATCCTGAATTTCCCTGGGTGTCTAGTTTTCACAAATCTATAGGTTTGCTAGATTTCCCTAGGTGCCGGCAGAGCTAGGGGTCAAAAACAAAAGGTAGGCTCTTTGCCAAAAAAGGGCACGATTTCCCTGCGAAATTGAGGTGCAAACATGTTACGTTTTGCGCCGTTTCCTGTCGCAGGCACTAGGCTGACCCAGGCAGGTGAGGTACCATTTCTTTCGGGAGACCTTGGGGAACGCTGGGTGGGTGGAAATTTGTTGATCCACGCAGATTCCAGAACTTTCCACCACGGAAATGTGAGGAAAATGCGTTTTTTTTGTCAATTTCTTAGCTTTCCAAGGGATTCTGGGTAACAGAACCTGGTGGTAGGCAGTCAAGTCACCCCATCCTGAATTCCCCTGGGTGTCCAGTTTTCATAAATATATAGGTTTGCTAGGTTTCCCTAGGTGCCGGCAGAGCTAGGGTTCAAAAACGAAAGGTAGGCTCTTTGCCAAAAAAGGGCACATTTTCACTGCGAAATTGCGGTGCGACCACGTTGCGTTTTGCACTGTTTCCTGTCGCAGGCACTAGCTAGACCCAGGCAAGTGAGGTACTATTTTTTTTGGAAGACCCTGGGGAACGCTGAGTGGGTGGAAATTTGTTGTTCCACGCAGATTCCAGAACTTTCCACCACAGAAATGTGAGGAAAATGCATTTTTTTGTCAATTTCTTAGATTTGCAAGGGATTCTGGGTAACATAACCTGGTGGTAGGCAGTCGAGTCACCCCATCCTGAATTCCCCTGGGTGTCTAGTTTTCAAAAATGTATAGGTTTGCTAGGTTTCCCTAGGTGCCAGCAGAGCTAGGGTTCAAAAACAAAAGGTAGGCTCATTGCCAAAAAAAGGGCACGATTTCACTGCAAAATTGAGGTGCAAACATGTTACGTTTTGCGCTGTTTCCTGTTGCAGGCACTAGGCAGATCCAGGCAAGTGAGGTACCATTTTTTTTGGGAGACCTGGGGGAACGCTGGGTGGGTGGAAATGTGTTGATCCACACGGATTCCAGAACTTTCCACCACAGAAATGTCAGGAAAATGCATTTTTTTGTCAATTTTTGAGCTTTGCAAGGGATTCTGGGTAACAGAACCTGGTGGTAGGCAGTCGAGTCACCGCATCCTGAATTCCCCTGGGTGTCTACTTTTCAAAAATGTTTAGGTTTGCTAGGTTTCCCTAGGTGCCGGCAGAGCTAGGGTTCAAAAACAAAAGGTAGGCTCTTTGCCAAAAAAGGGCACGAATTCACTGCGAAATTGAGGTGCGACCACGTTGCGTTTTGCGCTGTTTCCTGTCGCAGCCACTAGGCAGACCCAAGCAAGTGAGGTACCATTTATTTCGGGAGACCCGGGGGAACGCTGGGTGGGTGGAAATTTGTTGATCCACGCAGATTCCAGAACTTTCCACCACAGAAATGTGAGGGAAATGCGTTTTTTTTGTCAATGTTTAGCTTTGCAAGGGACTCTGGGTAACAGAACCTGGTGGTAGACCGTCGAGTCACCTGATCATGAATTTCCAAGGGTGTCTAGTTTTCAAAAATGTATAGGTTTGCTAGGTTTCCATAGGTGCCGGCAGAGCTAGGGTTCAAAAACAAAAGGTAGGCTCTTTGCCAAAAAAAGTGCACAATTTCACTGCGAAATTGAGGTGCGGCCACGTTGCGTTTTGCGCTGTTTCCTGTCGCAGCCACTAGGCAGACCCAGGCAAGTGAGGTACCATTTTTTTTCGGGAGACCCGGGGGAACGCTGGGTGGGTGGAAATTTGTTGATCCATGCAGATTCCAGAAATTTCCACCACAGAAATGTGAGGAAAATGCGTTTTTTGGTCAATTTCTTAGCTTTGCAAGGGATTCTGGGTAACAGAACCTGGTGGTAGGCAGTCGAGTCACCCCATCCTGAATTCCCCTGGGTGTCTAGTTTTCAAAAATGTATAGGTTTGCTAGGTTTCCCTAGGTGCCGGCAGAGCTAGGGTTCAAAAACTAAAGGTAGGCTCTTTGCCAAAAAAGGGCACAATTTCACTGCGAAATTGAGGTGCGACCACGTTGTGTTTTGCGCTGTTTCCTGTCGCAGCCACTAGGCAGACCCAGGCAAGTGAGGTACCATTTTTTTCGGTAGACCCGGGGGAACACTGGGTGGGTGGAAATTTGTTGATCCACGCAGATTCCAGAACTTTCCACCACAGAAATGTGAGGGAAATGCATTTTTTTGACAATTTCTAAGCTTTGCAAGGGATTCTGGGTAACAGAACCTGGTGGTCGAGTCACCCCATCCTGAATTTCCCTGGGTGTCTAGTTTTCACAAATCTATAGGTTTGCTAGATTTCCCTAGGTGCCGGCAGAGCTAGGGGTCAAAAACAAAAGGTAGGCTCTTGGCCAAAAAAGGGCACGATTTCCCTGCGAAATTGAGGTGCAAACATGTTACGTTTTGCGCCGTTTCCTGTCGCAGGCACTAGGCTGACCCAGGCAGGTGAGGTACCATTTCTTTCGGGAGACCTTGGGGAACGCTGGGTGGGTAGAAATTTGTTGATCCACGCAGATTCCAGAACTTTCCACCACGGAAATGTGAGGAAAATGCGTTTTTTTTGTCAATTTCTTAGCTTTGCAAGGGATTCTGGGTAACAGAACCTGGTGGTAGGCAGTCAAGTCACCCCATCCTGAATTCCCCTGGGTGTCTAGTTTTCAAAAATGTATAGGTTTGCTAGGTTTCCCTAGGTGCCGGCAGAGCTAGGGTTCAAAAACTAAAGGTAGGCTCTTTGCCAAAAAAGGGCACAATTTCACTGCGAAATTGAGGTGCGACCACGTTGTGTTTTGCGCTGTTTCCTGTCGCAGCCACTAGGCAGACCCAGGCAAGTGAGGTACCATTTTTTTCGGTAGACCCGGGGGAACACTGGGTGGGTGGAAATTTGTTGATCCACGCAGATTCCAGAACTTTCCACCACAGAAATGTGAGGGAAATGCATTTTTTTGACAATTTCTAAGCTTTGCAAGGGATTCTGGGTAACAGAACCTGGTGGTCGAGTCACCCCATCCTGAATTTCCCTGGGTGTCTAGTTTTCACAAATCTATAGGTTTGCTAGATTTCCCTAGGTGCCGGCAGAGCTAGGGGTCAAAAACAAAAGGTAGGCTCTTGGCCAAAAAAGGGCACGATTTCCCTGCGAAATTGAGGTGCAAACATGTTACGTTTTGCGCCGTTTCCTGTCGCAGGCACTAGGCTGACCCAGGCAGGTGAGGTACCATTTCTTTCGGGAGACCTTGGGGAACGCTGGGTGGGTAGAAATTTGTTGATCCACGCAGATTCCAGAACTTTCCACCACGGAAATGTGAGGAAAATGCGTTTTTTTTGTCAATTTCTTAGCTTTGCAAGGGATTCTGGGTAACAGAACCTGGTGGTAGGCAGTCAAGTCACCCCATCCTGAATTCCCCTGGGTGTCTACTTTTTAAAAATGTTTAGGTTTGCTAGGTTTCCCTAGGTGCCGGCAGAGCTAGGGTTCAAAAACTAAAGGTAGGCTCTTTGCCAAAAAAGGGCACAATTTCACTGCGAAATTGAGGTGCGACCACGTTGTGTTTTGCGCTGTTTCCTGTCGCAGCCACTAGGCAGACCCAGGCAAGTGAGGTACCATTTTTTTCGGTAGACCCGGGGGAACACTGGGTGGGTGGAAATTTGTTGATCCACGCAGATTCCAGAACTTTCCACCACAGAAATGTGAGGGAAATGCATTTTTTTGACAATTTCTAAGCTTTGCAAGGGATTCTGGGTAACAGAACCTGGTGGTCGAGTCACCCCATCCTGAATTTCCCTGGGTGTCTAGTTTTCACAAATCTATAGGTTTGCTAGATTTCCCTAGGTGCCGGCAGAGCTAGGGGTCAAAAACAAAAGGTAGGCTCTTGGCCAAAAAAGGGCACGATTTCCCTGCGAAATTGAGGTGCAAACATGTTACGTTTTGCGCCGTTTCCTGTCGCAGGCACTAGGCTGACCCAGGCAGGTGAGGTACCATTTCTTTCGGGAGACCTTGGGGAACGCTGGGTGGGTGGAAATTTGTTGATCCACGCAGATTCCAGAACTTTCCACCACGGAAATGTGAGGAAAATGCGTTTTTTTTGTCAATTTCTTAGCTTTGCAAGGGATTCTGGGTAACAGAACCTGGTGGTAGGCAGTCAAGTCACCCCATCCTGAATTCCCCTGGGTGTCTACTTTTTAAAAATGTTTAGGTTTGCTAGGTTTCCCTAGGTGCCGGCAGAGCTAGGGTTCAAAAACAAAAGGTAGGCTCTTTGCCAAAAAAGGGCACGATTTCACTGCGAAATTGAGGTGCGACCACGTTGCGTTTTGCGCTGTTTCCTGTCGCAGCCACTAGGCAGACCCAAGCAAGTGAGGTACCATTCATTTCGGGAGACCCGGGGGAACGCTGGGTGGGTGGAAATTTGTTGATCCACGCAGATTCCAGAACTTTCCACCACAGAAATGTGAGGGAAATGCGTTTTTTTGTCAATGTTTAGCTTTGCAAGGGACTCTGGGTAACAGAACCTGGTGGTAGACCGTCAAGTCACCTGATCATGAATTTCCAAGGGTGTCTAGTTTTCAAAAATGTATAGGTTTGCTAGGTTTCCATAGGTGCCGGCAGAGCTAGGGTTCAAAAACAAAAGGTAGGCTCTTTGCCAAAAAAAGTGCACAATTTCACTGCGAAATTGAGGTGCGGCCACGTTGCGTTTTGCGCTGTTTCCTGTCGCAGCCACTAGGCAGACCCAGGCAAGTGAGGTACCATTTTTTTTCGGGAGACCCTGGGGAACGCTGGGTGGGTGGAAATTTGTTGATCCATGCAGATTCCAGAAATTTCCACCACAGAAATGTGAGGAAAATGCGTTTTTTGGTCAATTTCTTAGCTTTGCAAGGGATTCTGGGTAACAAAACCTGGTGGTAGGCAGTCGAGTCACCCCATCCTGAATTCCCCTGGGTGTCTAGTTTTCAAAAATGTATAGGTTTGCTAGGTTTCCCTAGTTGCCGGCAGAGCTAGGGTTCAGAAACTAAAGGTAGGCTCTTTGCCAAAAAAGGGCACAATTTCACTGCGAAATTGAGGTGCGACCACGTTGTGTTTTGCGCTGTTTCCTGTCGCAGCCACTAGGCAGACCCAGGCAAGTGAGGTACCATTTTTTTCGGTAGACCCGGGGGAACACTGGGTGGGTGGAAATTTGTTGATCCACGCAGATTCCAGAACTTTCCACCACAGAAATGTGAGGGAAATGCATTTTTTTGACAATTTCTAAGCTTTGCAAGGGATTCTGGGTAACAGAACCTGGTGGTCGAGTCACCCCATCCTGAATTTCCCTGGGTGTCTAGTTTTCACAAATCTATAGGTTTGCTAGATTTCCCTAGGTGCCGGCAGAGCTAGGGGTCAAAAACAAAAGGTAGGCTCTTGGCCAAAAAAGGGCACGATTTCCCTGCGAAATTGAGGTGCAAACATGTTACGTTTTGCGCCGTTTCCTGTCGCAGGCACTAGGCTGACCCAGGCAGGTGAGGTACCATTTCTTTCGGGAGACCTTGGGGAACGCTGGGTGGGTGGAAATTTGTTGATCCACGCAGATTCCAGAACTTTCCACCACGGAAATGTGAGGAAAATGCGTTTTTTTTGTCAATTTCTTAGCTTTGCAAGGGATTCTGGGTAACATAACCTGGTGGTAGGCAGTCGAGTCACCCCATCCTGAATTCCCCTGGGTGTCTAGTTTTCAAAAATGTATAGGTTTGCTAGGTTTCCCTAGGTGCCAGCAGAGCTAGGGTTCAAAAACAAAAGGTAGGCTTACGGTTATGAAAAAACAAAAAACAAAAGGTAGGCTCATTGCCAAAAAAAGGGCACGATTTCACTGCAAAATTGAGGTGCAAACATGTTACGTTTTGCGCTGTTTCCTGTTGCAGGCACTAGGCAGATCCAGGCAAGTGAGGTACCATTTTTTTTGGGAGACCTGGGGGAACGCTGGGTGGGTGGAAATGTGTTGATCCACACGGATTCCAGAACTTTCCACCACAGAAATGTCAGGAAAATGCATTTTTTTGTCACTTTTTGAGCTTTGCAAGGGATTCTGGGTGACAGAACCTGGTGGTAGGCAGTCGAGTCACCGCATCCTGAATTCCCCTGGGTGTCTACTTTTCAAAAATGTTTAGGTTTGCTAGGTTTCCCTAGGTGCCGGCAGAGCTAGGGTTCAAAAACAAAAGGTAGGCTCTTTGCCAAAAAAGGGCACGATTTCACTGCGAAATTGAGGTGCGACCACGTTGCGTTTTGAGCTGTTTCCTGTCGCAGCCACTAGGCAGACCCAAGCAAGTGAGGTACCATTTATTTCGGGAGACTCGGGGGAACGCTGGGTGGGTGGAAATTTGTTGATCCACGCAGATTCCAGAACTTTCCACCACAGAAATGTGAGGGAAATGCGTTTTTTTTGTCAATGTTTAGCTTTGCAAGGGACTCTGGGTAACAGAACCTGGTGGTAGACCGTCGAGTCACCTGATCATGAATTTCCAAGGGTGTCTAGTTTTCAAAAATGTATAGGTTTGCTAGGTTTCCATAGGTGCCGGCAGAGCTAGGGTTCAAAAACAAAAGGTAGGCTCTTTGCCAAAAAAAGTGCACAATTTCACTGCAAAATTGAGGTGCGGCCACGTTGCGTTTTGCGCTGTTTCCTGTCGCAGCCACTAGGCAGACCCAGGCAAGTGAGGTACCATTTTTTTTCGGGAGACCCGGGGGAACGCTGGGTGGGTGGAAATTTGTTGATCCATGCAGATTCCAGAAATTTCCACCACAGAAATGTGAGGAAAATGCGTTTTTTGGTCAATTTCTTAGTTTTGCAAGGGATTCTGGGTAACAGAACCTGGTGGTAGGCAGTCGAGTTACCCCATCCTGAATTCCCCTGGGTGTCTAGTTTTCAAAAATGTATAGGTTTGCTAGGTTTCCCTAGGTGCCGGCAGAGCTAGGGTTCAAAAACTAAAGGTAGGCTCTTTGCCAAAAAAGGGCACAATTTCACTGCGAAATTGAGGTGCGACCACGTTGTGTTTTGCGCTGTTTCCTGTCGCAGCCACTAGGCAGACCCAGGCAAGTGAGGTACCATTTTTTTCGGTAGACCCGGGGGAACACTGGGTGGGTGGAAATTTGTTGATCCACGCAGATTCCAGAACTTTCCACCACAGTAATGTGAGGGAAATGCATTTTTTTGACAATTTCTAAGCTTTGCAAGGGATTCTGGGTAACAGAACCTGGTGGTCGAGTCACCCCATCCTGAATTTCCCTGGGTGTCTAGTTTTCACAAATCTATAGGTTTGCTAGATTTCCCTAGGTGCCGGCAGAGCTAGAGGTCAAAAACAAAAGGTAGGCTCTTTGCCAAAAAAGGGCACGATTTCACTGCGAAATTGAGGTGCGACCACGTTGCGTTTTGCGCTGTTTCCTGTCGCAGCCACTAGGCAGACCCAAGCAAGTGAGGTACCATTTATTTCGGGAGACCCGGGGGAACGCTGGGTGGGTGGAAATTTGTTGATCCACGCAGATTCCAGAACTTTCCACCACAGAAATGTGAGGGAAATGCGTTTTTTTTGTCAATGTTTAGCTTTGCAAGGGACTCTGGGTAACAGAACCTGGTGGTAGACCGTCGAGTCACCTGATCATGAATTTCCAAGGGTGTCTAGTTTTCAAAAATGTATAGGTTTGCTAGGTTTCCATAGGTGCCGGCAGAGCTAGGGTTCAAAAACAAAAGGTAGGCTCTTTGCCAAAAAAAGTGCACAATTTCACTGCGAAATTGAGGTGCGGCCACGTTGCGTTTTGCGCTGTTTCCTGTCGCAGCCACTAGGCAGACCCAGGCAAGTGAGGTACCATTTTTTTTCGGGAGACCCGGGGGAACGCTGGGTGGGTGGAAATTTGTTGATCCATGCAGATTCCAGAAATTTCCACCACAGAAATGTGAGGAAAATGCGTTTTTTGGTCAATTTCTTAGCTTTGCAAGGGATTCTGGGTAACAGAACCTGGTGGTAGGCAGTCGAGTCACCCCATCCTGAATTCCCCTGGGTGTCTAGTTTTCAAAAATGTATAGGTTTGCTAGGTTTCCCTAGGTGCCGGCAGAGCTAGGGTTCAAAAACTAAAGGTAGGCTCTTTGCCAAAAAAGGGCACAATTTCACTGCGAAATTGAGGTGCGACCACGTTGTGTTTTGCGCTGTTTCCTGTCGCAGCCACTAGGCAGACCCAGGCAAGTGAGGTACCATTTTTTTCGGTAGACCCGGGGGAACACTGGGTGGGTGGAAATTTGTTGATCCACGCAGATTCCAGAACTTTCCACCACAGAAATGTGAGGGAAATGCATTTTTTTGACAATTTCTAAGCTTTGCAAGGGATTCTGGGTAACAGAACCTGGTGGTCGAGTCACCCCATCCTGAATTTCCCTGGGTGTCTAGTTTTCACAAATCTATAGGTTTGCTAGATTTCCCTAGGTGCCGGCAGAGCTAGGGGTCAAAAACAAAAGGTAGGCTCTTGGCCAAAAAAGGGCACGATTTCCCTGCGAAATTGAGGTGCAAACATGTTACGTTTTGCGCCGTTTCCTGTCGCAGGCACTAGGCTGACCCAGGCAGGTGAGGTACCATTTCTTTCGGGAGACCTTGGGGAACGCTGGGTGGGTAGAAATTTGTTGATCCACGCAGATTCCAGAACTTTCCACCACGGAAATGTGAGGAAAATGCGTTTTTTTTGTCAATTTCTTAGCTTTGCAAGGGATTCTGGGTAACAGAACCTGGTGGTAGGCAGTCAAGTCACCCCATCCTGAATTCCCCTGGGTGTCTACTTTTTAAAAATGTTTAGGTTTGCTAGGTTTCCCTAGGTGCCGGCAGAGCTAGGGTTCAAAAACTAAAGGTAGGCTCTTTGCCAAAAAAGGGCACAATTTCACTGCGAAATTGAGGTGCGACCACGTTGTGTTTTGCGCTGTTTCCTGTCGCAGCCACTAGGCAGACCCAGGCAAGTGAGGTACCATTTTTTTCGGTAGACCCGGGGGAACACTGGGTGGGTGGAAATTTGTTGATCCACGCAGATTCCAGAACTTTCCACCACAGAAATGTGAGGGAAATGCATTTTTTTGACAATTTCTAAGCTTTGCAAGGGATTCTGGGTAACAGAACCTGGTGGTCGAGTCACCCCATCCTGAATTTCCCTGGGTGTCTAGTTTTCACAAATCTATAGGTTTGCTAGATTTCCCTAGGTGCCGGCAGAGCTAGGGGTCAAAAACAAAAGGTAGGCTCTTGGCCAAAAAAGGGCACGATTTCCCTGCGAAATTGAGGTGCAAACATGTTACGTTTTGCGCCGTTTCCTGTCGCAGGCACTAGGCTGACCCAGGCAGGTGAGGTACCATTTCTTTCGGGAGACCTTGGGGAACGCTGGGTGGGTGGAAATTTGTTGATCCACGCAGATTCCAGAACTTTCCACCACGGAAATGTGAGGAAAATGCGTTTTTTTTGTCAATTTCTTAGCTTTGCAAGGGATTCTGGGTAACAGAACCTGGTGGTAGGCAGTCAAGTCACCCCATCCTGAATTCCCCTGGGTGTCTACTTTTTAAAAATGTTTAGGTTTGCTAGGTTTCCCTAGGTGCCGGCAGAGCTAGGGTTCAAAAACAAAAGGTAGGCTCTTTGCCAAAAAAGGGCACGATTTCACTGCGAAATTGAGGTGCGACCACGTTGCGTTTTGCGCTGTTTCCTGTCGCAGCCACTAGGCAGACTGTTAGACCTGGCACCTTGGCGTGAGTTTCCCTTCCACTTTTTGCTGTTGTGCCTCCAATGTTTTGATGGTGTCTGCTACTCCGGGCGCTGCGCCACGGCCAACCCGTGCCGCAGTGCAAGTGCTCCCTACTGTAAAGTGTACATGTGATTGATGTCCATGATTGGTTCATTGGATTTACTGTTAGTCCCCAGTAAAGTGCACCAGGAGTGCCAGGGCTTGTGAATGCCAACACTGCTAGTGGGCCTGCAGCGCTGGTTGTGCCACCCACAGAAGCAGCCTTAAAATGTGTCTAGGGTCTGCCATCGCAGAACCTGCGTGCAGTCTGGTACTGTCACCCTGGCTGGGCAAGTGCACACACTTGCCAGCCCCTAAACCTTCCCTTAAACTTCATATTAGTCACCCCTATGGTAGGCCTGAGGGCGGGGTGCATTGTAAGTATAAGGTAGAACATGCCCTGATGTGTGTGGCATGTTCTAATAGTGAATTACTGCCAAATTCGTTTTTCACTATTGTAAGGCTACCTGTTCCCTTCTAGGCCAGATGAGCTGCTGGAATTATTACACTCTATAATCCCAGCAGGCTCAGGGAACATGGTAGAGATTCGTGTTTAGTATGCCTGAACTCAGAATAATAAAATACTTCTTTTAGTAAAGTTTATTTTAATATCCTGTGTTTGCAAATGCTACTTTTAGAAAGTTAGCATTTGCTTGCCTAACCATTTCAGCCCGCCTCTGCTTGGATGTGGATCTGACTGTCTGGTGTGTGTGAGTGACAGGGCTGGGAGTTGACAGGTAGTGATTAGCAGGAGGACCCCTTAATGGGTGGTGGGAGTTTCCCCTGAATGATGCATCAGGCTGTGCCCCTGCCACCACAATGCTGGCTCCGCCCTCCTGGGGAGCGACTGATGACTCAGCCTGCACCTGGCCCAGGAAGGACCGAAGCTTGTAAACAAAGTGCTCAGGCCACTCCTGCCCTCTCAATGCCGGCTCCGCCCCCCTGGGGAGCGGCTGATGTGCCTGCCCTCACACTGAATGCAGAAGTCACAAGTACCCACAACAAGTACTCAGAGACTGGAGCAGTTATGCAGAGGCCCCCCTGGCTTGCTAGAACAAAAGAAACTGGGTATAAAAGTAGGAGCCCTGCTCCTTGTAAATTAGATCCTGTTTGTGCTACAGAAGAAACTCTGCCCGAAGAGAAGGACCTGGAAGGACAAGGAGGAGTGCTGTCTCTGGCCTGTGTCTGGTGCCTTGCTGCCAAAGGAGAGGAAAGAAAAGACTACCAAAGACTTTTGCTTATTTGAACTTTGTGCCAAACTCTGCTGAAAGATCTCCAAGGGCTTGCCTGTGAACTTGCCCCCTGACCAGCGCCCCAGGAACAGTGGGCGCTACCCCTCTGAAGAAAAGCTGCTGCTGTCGTGTGCGGTGTGTCTCTACAGCGCCAAGGAAAGGAGAGTTGAGAGCGCTGTGCCTGTCGCCACGCTCTCTGACAATTTGTGCAGCTGTGCTCCTTCCCCGACCACCGTGACTGTGGCCTGTTCGTGTGCCAGCCGCAAAGTAAGGATCAGCCCCGCGCTGGTTCGAGCGCCGTGACTGTCCGCGCTGAGCCGCCCTTACAACGGAAAGGGAGGACCTGCCCGGTCCAAGCATCGCCGCCTGTGTGACCCCCGAGGTACAGGCTGCCCCGCAAAGACCGGCACTGCCAAGATTGTGCCCCTCGTGACTTGGGCGCTGAGACCCCCGGGCCCCCGCAGCTGGAAGTGACTCGCTGCTGAGCCGTGCCTGAATTGTGCCCCGCGCTCCGTGGAGTGCACCCCCCTCAGCCCCGCCTGCCTGCAGCTTCCCCCTTCAGTGCGAGTGAACCGGACTCCGGAGAATCCTGCCCCGCATCTGCACCGTCAGCCCGGGTGCCCTGTGACCTGCGCTGAGACTCGCAGGCCGCCGCACCCTCCAGGAAGACAACGCGACGTGGGACAGATCCCCGGACAGCCGTCCGCTCCAAGACCTACAAGAAAACCAAGGTACTGTGTTCTTTGCCCTTGCGGTGCGAGCGTCCTACGTCCTGAGCTCGCACCGCGCTGCCTGCTTCCCAGCGTGAGCCGCCCCTGAAACCGAGGCTCGCACTGTGCCGGGTCCGCGAGGCCCACGCGGGAAGCGTGAGCTTTAGCCGGCCGGGCCCGTTCTCCTCTCTGAAGCGAGCGGAGACAGCGGACCGCGCATTGAGGCGCTACAAGACACTGAACCTTGCTGGAACCTGGGCAGAAGGCCCAAAAGATTGCTTATTGCTGAGAAAGAACTGTGACATTGATAAAAGAGTAACTGGAACCTGCTTTTAAAAAGTAACCAAGACTGTATTTACAAGCCTGCTTGAGATTTATATAAAGATATATATTTTTACAACTACAGTTTGGTGTCATTGTGTGGTGGGTTGGTGGTGTTGGTGTAATATTGCAAATGTTTAACCCTACATGCCCCAGAGATTAGCCTAAGACTGCTTAAGCCACACTACCTAGAGGGTAAGCAGAGGTTGTCTTGAAGGTAACCCTCAGCCCTGACGAGGAAGAGAGAGGCCCTGCTTGTCGCCAGTGTTGCACTGCGCCAACCAGAGACTCCCCCTTCCTACATTGGACGCAGCGGTGAGGATTCGCGAATTTACATTTGCAGTGTTTTACCTTAGCTACTGACCATTGCATAGTGATTACAGTCCAGTAACTTAGCCACAGACTTTTTTTTTTTTTTTTATTTTGCTAAAGAAGAAGATCCCTAGTGTTGCAAACATGCCTGGCACAAACAGCATTGATGGAGGAGAGTCCATAGCCTCTAGTGCGCAGGGGCTAGAATGGGACGCATCAAAGCTGGATGACTACACAAAGAAGCAGTTGAGTTATTTTTGCAGGAAACTCAAGGTTCCACACGCAGGATGCAGAAACAAACCTGAGTTCTACAAGGCCATGAGAGCCTGGATTGAATCTAGGAAGGCACCTGAGGATCAGAATGCACCTGTGGATCCTGTGGGTCTGGAAAAACCAGACAGCGTTCTTAGCTTTGGCAGAGGCCTGTCGCCAGAGGAGCTGGCAGACAGACAGGCAACCAGGGATCATGAGATCAAGATGGCAGAATTGAATTTGAAGGGCCAAATGGAGCTTGAAAGCAAAAAAATGGCTCTGGAAGAAAGAAAACTCCAGTTTGAGTATGATATGAAAATGAGGGAGATGAGTCTAAAAGAGAAAGCCTTGGATCATCCTCCCTCTGGTGGCAGCACAACGCCGGTGCAGGTAGAGTCAAGAGTGCACATCCCCAAAGATGTAGTTAAAGAGTTCTTTAAGGGGGATGACATAGGACAGTGGTTTAGGGCATATGAGGTAGCCATGCTTTCCCACCGGGTCCCTGAGAAGGATTGGGGAGCGGGGTTATGGGGAAGGTTCCTTAGCGAGGGAAGGGACACCCTGCTAGATTTGCCCACTGAAGACCAGAGATCCTATCCCCATATGAAAGAAGCTTTAATGACCAGGTATGGGCTTACCCCTGAAATGTATAGGCAGAAGTTTAGGGGGTGTAATAAGCGGCCTGGGAATACGTATGTGGAGTTTGTGACTTTTTTTTGCAGAGCACTGGATGGTTGGGTGAAGGGTAACAAAGTGAATGATTTTCAAGGTCTCTTTGATTTAATTGCATGGGAGCACCTGTCTGATCAATGTTTTCCTGAGTTACGCCAGCACCTGATTGATAGCAAGTTGTCCAACCCGAGGAAACTTGCTGAGGAGGCGGACCGCTGGCTCAGCACCAGGGTCCACAAGGGTCCAGTGGGAGACTCCGCCAAGGGTGGGCAGGGTCCCCAGCAGAAGAGTGGGGGGGACAAGGGAAAACAGAAAGGGTTCCAAAAAGGCCCCCAAAGTAATTCCCAAGGGGACCAGCAGAAAGGTTCTCAGCCTCCCCCACCCCCTAAGCAGAATGGGGCCCCGACAGGTCGACCTGTTCCAAAGGGGCCCTTCAATTGTTACAAATGTGGTGACCCGGGGCACATAGCCAGTGACCCCAAGTGTCGCCTGTTTGGAAAACCAGCACCCACTGGTGCTCCGCCCCGACAAGTGACCAGTGTTCACTTAGGAGAAGAAGTGATGGTCCCGGGGGGTGGAGATCCTGTTCAGATGACCCTAGTCTCACTAGGAGACAGTGAGATGGTCCCTACAAGCTACCTGCCCTCTAACACTAAAAAATATGGGCAGGTGGTTACCATCAATGGTAAGAAAGCTGAGGCTCTTAGAGACACAGGAGCCAGTGTGACTGCAGTGAGGCATCACCTGGTGTCTCAAGAGCAGGTTGTACCCCATGCCTACTGTAGGGTTGTCAACGCTGACAATTCAGAGAGTCAGTGTCCGATGGCTCAAGTTCCCTTCGAGTGGGGGGGGGTCTCTGGTACTCTGCAGGTCTGTGTGAGGAAAGCCATGCCTGTTGACTGTTTGCTAGGGAATGACTTGGAGGACTCCCCTTGGGAAAAGGTGGAGAAAACGACTCACCTGAAGATGGTGGGTCTACCTGACTGGGCGTGCGTGACCACCCGGTCAATGGCAGCCAGTAGGGGTGATCAAGAGGTCCTGGGGCCTGACGGAGAGGCCCAGGAACCGGCCTTAGGGAGAAGGCGCAGGGCGCGCGGGAAACCGGCCCCTGAAGTTCCCACGGTCCAGGAGGAAGCAGACCCTGAGGGGGATGCCCTGGAGCCTACTGGGGAACAGATTGCCGAACTGGGGGACCTGCCTGAGCTGACCCATTGGCAGCAAGAAGGAGGCCCCTCCAGGGAGGAATTCTGCAGGGAGCAGAAAGAATGCCCTTCTCTCGTGGGTATGCGGCAGCAGGCTGCAGACCAGGCCAATGGTGTTCAGGCCAAAACACATTATGTGTACTGGGAGAATGACCTCCTGTACTCAGAGCCTAAGGCTGCTGAACCTGGGTCAGCCCGTGTGCTGGTGGTACCCCAGAAGTTCAGAGCCTTCCTACTGGGACTGGCTCATGATGTGCCTTTAGCAGGACATTTGGGGATGGACAAGACCTATGACAGGCTTGTCACCCACTTCTACTGGCCCCAAATGCACAAGAGCTCAGATGCTCATTGTAGGACCTGTCCAACTTGCCAGGCAAGTGGGAAGAGCGGAGGGAAGAACAAGGCTCCCCTCCAACCCTTCCCTGTGGTCAGTACGCCATTCCAACGAGTGGGTATTGATATTGTTGGGCCTCTGGACCCCAAGACAGCCATGGGCAACAGGTTCATCCTGGTCTTGGTGGATCATGCCACCCGGTACCCTGAAGCCATCCCTCTGAGGACAGTGACGGCCCCCGTGGTGGGGCGTGCACTAATGGGAATTTTCTCCAGAGTGGGGTTCCCTCTAGAGGTGGTGAGCGACAGGGGGACCAACTTTATATCCAAGTATATGAAGTCCCTTTGGCAAGAGTGTGGTGTAACCTACAAGTTCACCACACCTTACCATCCACAAGGAAATGGGTTGGTTGAAAGATTCAACCGAACCCTGAAGGGCATGATCATGGGCCTGGAAGGTCCAATGAGGCGTAAGTGGGACGTCCTCTTACCATGCCTGCTCTTTGCATACCGCGAGGTGCCACAGAAGTCTCTAGGGTTCAGCCCCTTTGAGCTGCTGTATGGCCACCCCGTGAGAGGACCACTGAGTTTGGTAAAGGAAGGCTGGGAGCAATCTCCCAGGAAACCTCCCCAGAATGTATATAGCTACATGCTGGCCTTCAGAAACCAAACCAGGCGCTTCAGACAACTTGCTGAGGCAAATCTGGAAGCAAGCCAGGAGGAGATGAAGCGGTGGTACGACCAGAATGCCACTCTGGTAGAGCTTCAGCCTGGACAGGAGGTGTATGTCTTGGCCCCAGTGGAACCCTGTGCACTTCAGGATAAGTGGACAGGCCCATTTGAGGTTGTGGAGCGCAAGAGCTCAGTGACATACTTGGTGGACATGAAGACGCCCAGGAATCCTTTAAGGGTCTTACATGTCAACCGCCTCAAGCCCCACTTGAAAAGGTCCGAAGTGGGCATGCTGTTGGCCACTGATGATGGAATGGAAGAGGAGTCTGAGCCTCTTCCTGACCTCTTAGTGGCCTGTGAGAAAGATGGGTCAGTGGATGGAGTTAACCTCTCACCCACCCTGACCCCTGAGCAACAGGAGGACTGCCGCCAGTTGCTGGGGCAGTTTCCAGACCTGTTCTCCCTGGTTCCTAGTGTCACAGATTGGTGCGTCCATGATGTGGACACAGGAGACAGCTTACCTGTGAAGCATAAGGCTTACAGAGTAACTGACAGGGTCCGGGCCTGCATCAAGGAGGAGGTCTCCAAGATGCTTGCTCTTAGGGTGGTTGAGTCTTCCAGCAGTCCTTGGTCCAGCCCCGTGGTCTTGGTTCCAAAGGCTGCTGCGCCGGGAGCCACACCTGAACTCCGGTTCTGTGTGGACTACAGAGGACTCAATTCAGTCACCAAGACTGACGCGCACCCTATCCCCAGAGCTGATGAGCTCATTGATCGGCTAGGGGCTGCCCGGTTCCTCAGCACGTTTGATTTAACGTCTGGGTACTGGCAGATCGCCTTGACCGATGGGGCAAAGGAGAGGTCAGCATTCTCCACACCAGATGGGCATTTCCAGTTCCGGGTTATGCCATTTGGGATGAAGAATGCCCCTGCCACCTTTCAGAGGTTGGTCAACCAGGTGTTGGTCGGGCTGGATGAGTTCAGTGCCGCCTACCTGGATGACATCGCAGTGTTCAGTGGCACCTGGCCAGAACACCTGCGGCACCTCTGGGAAGTGTTGATGGCGCTGCGCAAGGCAGGCCTCACAATCAAGGCAAGCAAGTGCCAGATTGGGCAGGGTTCAGTGGTGTACTTGGGACACCAAGTGGGGAGTGGCAAGGTGGCACCCTTGCAACCCAAAATTGAGACCATCCTGGCTTGGGAACCCCCCAAGACCCAGACTGCAGTGAGAGCCTTCCTGGGGCTCACTGGGTATTACAGGAGGTTTGTCAAGGGCTATGGCACTATTGTGACCCCCTTGACAGAACTGACTTCTAAGAAGCAGCCCAGGAATGTGAGTTGGACTAACACCTGTCAGAAGGCTTTTGACACCCTGAAGACTGCCATGTGCACGGCGCCCGTGCTCCTGGCTCCTGATTTCTCCAAGGAATTCATAGTGCAAACAGACGCTTCAGAGCATGGTGTAGGGGCTGTTCTCTCACAGATGACTGAGGAGGGCTGGGACCAACCCGTAGCCTTCATCAGTAGGAGGTTACTTCCACGGGAAAGTAGGTGGAGTGCAATAGAGCGAGAAGCATTTGCTGTGGTCTGGGCGCTGAAGAAGCTAAGACCCTACTTGTTTGGGTCTCACTTCCGGGTTCAGACCGACCACAGGCCCCTCAGATGGTTGATGCAAATGAGGGGTGAGAACCCAAAACTGTTGAGGTGGTCCATCTCCCTACAGGGTATGGACTTCACGGTGGAACACCGCCCTGGCACAGATCACGCCAACGCTGATGGTCTGTCCAGATTTTTCCGCCTTAGTGATGAGGAACTCCCTGGGGAAGGGTAGTTCTCCCCACATTTCAGCTGGAGGGGACACGTGTTAGACCTGGCACCTTGGCGTGAGTTTCCCTTCCACTTTTTGCTGTTGTGCCTCCAATGTTTTGATGGTGTCTGCTACTCCGGGCGCTGCGCCACGGCCAACCCGTGCCGCAGTGCAAGTGCTCCCTACTGTAAAGTGTACATGTGATTGATGTCCATGATTGGTTCATTGGATTTACTGTTAGTCCCCAGTAAAGTGCACCAGGAGTGCCAGGGCTTGTGAATGCCAACACTGCTAGTGGGCCTGCAGCGCTGGTTGTGCCACCCACAGAAGCAGCCTTAAAATGTGTCTAGGGTCTGCCATCGCAGAACCTGCGTGCAGTCTGGTACTGTCACCCTGGCTGGGCAAGTGCACACACTTGCCAGCCCCTAAACCTTCCCTTAAACTTCATATTAGTCACCCCTATGGTAGGCCTGAGGGCGGGGTGCATTGTAAGTATAAGGTAGAACATGCCCTGATGTGTGTGGCATGTTCTAATAGTGAATTACTGCCAAATTCGTTTTTCACTATTGTAAGGCTACCTGTTCCCTTCTAGGCCAGATGAGCTGCTGGAATTATTACACTCTATAATCCCAGCAGGCTCAGGGAACATGGTAGAGATTCGTGTTTAGTATGCCTGAACTCAGAATAATAAAATACTTCTTTTAGTAAAGTTTATTTTAATATCCTGTGTTTGCAAATGCTACTTTTAGAAAGTTAGCATTTGCTTGCCTAACCATTTCAGCCCGCCTCTGCTTGGATGTGGATCTGACTGTCTGGTGTGTGTGAGTGACAGGGCTGGGAGTTGACAGGTAGTGATTAGCAGGAGGACCCCTTAATGGGTGGTGGGAGTTTCCCCTGAATGATGCATCAGGCTGTGCCCCTGCCACCACAATGCTGGCTCCGCCCTCCTGGGGAGCGACTGATGACTCAGCCTGCACCTGGCCCAGGAAGGACCGAAGCTTGTAAACAAAGTGCTCAGGCCACTCCTGCCCTCTCAATGCCGGCTCCGCCCCCCTGGGGAGCGGCTGATGTGCCTGCCCTCACACTGAATGCAGAAGTCACAAGTACCCACAACAAGTACTCAGAGACTGGAGCAGTTATGCAGAGGCCCCCCTGGCTTGCTAGAACAAAAGAAACTGGGTATAAAAGTAGGAGCCCTGCTCCTTGTAAATTAGATCCTGTTTGTGCTACAGAAGAAACTCTGCCCGAAGAGAAGGACCTGGAAGGACAAGGAGGAGTGCTGTCTCTGGCCTGTGTCTGGTGCCTTGCTGCCAAAGGAGAGGAAAGAAAAGACTACCAAAGACTTTTGCTTATTTGAACTTTGTGCCAAACTCTGCTGAAAGATCTCCAAGGGCTTGCCTGTGAACTTGCCCCCTGACCAGCGCCCCAGGAACAGTGGGCGCTACCCCTCTGAAGAAAAGCTGCTGCTGTCGTGTGCGGTGTGTCTCTACAGCGCCAAGGAAAGGAGAGTTGAGAGCGCTGTGCCTGTCGCCACGCTCTCTGACAATTTGTGCAGCTGTGCTCCTTCCCCGACCACCGTGACTGTGGCCTGTTCGTGTGCCAGCCGCAAAGTAAGGATCAGCCCCGCGCTGGTTCGAGCGCCGTGACTGTCCGCGCTGAGCCGCCCTTACAACGGAAAGGGAGGACCTGCCCGGTCCAAGCATCGCCGCCTGTGTGACCCCCGAGGTACAGGCTGCCCCGCAAAGACCGGCACTGCCAAGATTGTGCCCCTCGTGACTTGGGCGCTGAGACCCCCGGGCCCCCGCAGCTGGAAGTGACTCGCTGCTGAGCCGTGCCTGAATTGTGCCCCGCGCTCCGTGGAGTGCACCCCCCTCAGCCCCGCCTGCCTGCAGCTTCCCCCTTCAGTGCGAGTGAACCGGACTCCGGAGAATCCTGCCCCGCATCTGCACCGTCAGCCCGGGTGCCCTGTGACCTGCGCTGAGACTCGCAGGCCGCCGCACCCTCCAGGAAGACAACGCGACGTGGGACAGATCCCCGGACAGCCGTCCGCTCCAAGACCTACAAGAAAACCAAGGTACTGTGTTCTTTGCCCTTGCGGTGCGAGCGTCCTACGTCCTGAGCTCGCACCGCGCTGCCTGCTTCCCAGCGTGAGCCGCCCCTGAAACCGAGGCTCGCACTGTGCCGGGTCCGCGAGGCCCACGCGGGAAGCGTGAGCTTTAGCCGGCCGGGCCCGTTCTCCTCTCTGAAGCGAGCGGAGACAGCGGACCGCGCATTGAGGCGCTACAAGACACTGAACCTTGCTGGAACCTGGGCAGAAGGCCCAAAAGATTGCTTATTGCTGAGAAAGAACTGTGACATTGATAAAAGAGTAACTGGAACCTGCTTTTAAAAAGTAACCAAGACTGTATTTACAAGCCTGCTTGAGATTTATATAAAGATATATATTTTTACAACTACAGTTTGGTGTCATTGTGTGGTGGGTTGGTGGTGTTGGTGTAATATTGCAAATGTTTAACCCTACATGCCCCAGAGATTAGCCTAAGACTGCTTAAGCCACACTACCTAGAGGGTAAGCAGAGGTTGTCTTGAAGGTAACCCTCAGCCCTGACGAGGAAGAGAGAGGCCCTGCTTGTCGCCAGTGTTGCACTGCGCCAACCAGAGACTCCCCCTTCCTACACAGACCCAAGCAAGTGAGGTACCATTCATTTCGGGAGACCCGGGGGAACGCTGGGTGGGTGGAAATTTGTTGATCCACGCAGATTCCAGAACTTTCCACCACAGAAATGTGAGGGAAATGCGTTTTTTTGTCAATGTTTAGCTTTGCAAGGGACTCTGGGTAACAGAACCTGGTGGTAGACCGTCAAGTCACCTGATCATGAATTTCCAAGGGTGTCTAGTTTTCAAAAATGTATAGGTTTGCTAGGTTTCCATAGGTGCCGGCAGAGCTAGGGTTCAAAAACAAAAGGTAGGCTCTTTGCCAAAAAAAGTGCACAATTTCACTGCGAAATTGAGGTGCGGCCACGTTGCGTTTTGCGCTGTTTCCTGTCGCAGCCACTAGGCAGACCCAGGCAAGTGAGGTACCATTTTTTTTCGGGAGACCCTGGGGAACGCTGGGTGGGTGGAAATTTGTTGATCCATGCAGATTCCAGAAATTTCCACCACAGAAATGTGAGGAAAATGCGTTTTTTGGTCAATTTCTTAGCTTTGCAAGGGATTCTGGGTAACAAAACCTGGTGGTAGGCAGTCGAGTCACCCCATCCTGAATTCCCCTGGGTGTCTAGTTTTCAAAAATGTATAGGTTTGCTAGGTTTCCCTAGTTGCCGGCAGAGCTAGGGTTCAGAAACTAAAGGTAGGCTCTTTGCCAAAAAAGGGCACAATTTCACTGCGAAATTGAGGTGCGACCACGTTGTGTTTTGCGCTGTTTCCTGTCGCAGCCACTAGGCAGACCCAGGCAAGTGAGGTACCATTTTTTTCGGTAGACCCGGGGGAACACTGGGTGGGTGGAAATTTGTTGATCCACGCAGATTCCAGAACTTTCCACCACAGAAATGTGAGGGAAATGCATTTTTTTGACAATTTCTAAGCTTTGCAAGGGATTCTGGGTAACAGAACCTGGTGGTCGAGTCACCCCATCCTGAATTTCCCTGGGTGTCTAGTTTTCACAAATCTATAGGTTTGCTAGATTTCCCTAGGTGCCGGCAGAGCTAGGGGTCAAAAACAAAAGGTAGGCTCTTGGCCAAAAAAGGGCACGATTTCCCTGCGAAATTGAGGTGCAAACATGTTACGTTTTGCGCCGTTTCCTGTCGCAGGCACTAGGCTGACCCAGGCAGGTGAGGTACCATTTCTTTCGGGAGACCTTGGGGAACGCTGGGTGGGTGGAAATTTGTTGATCCACGCAGATTCCAGAACTTTCCACCACGGAAATGTGAGGAAAATGCGTTTTTTTTGTCAATTTCTTAGCTTTGCAAGGGATTCTGGGTAACATAACCTGGTGGTAGGCAGTCGAGTCACCCCATCCTGAATTCCCCTGGGTGTCTAGTTTTCAAAAATGTATAGGTTTGCTAGGTTTCCCTAGGTGCCAGCAGAGCTAGGGTTCAAAAACAAAAGGTAGGCTTACGGTTATGAAAAAACAAAAAACAAAAGGTAGGCTCATTGCCAAAAAAAGGGCACGATTTCACTGCAAAATTGAGGTGCAAACATGTTACGTTTTGCGCTGTTTCCTGTTGCAGGCACTAGGCAGATCCAGGCAAGTGAGGTACCATTTTTTTTGGGAGACCTGGGGGAACGCTGGGTGGGTGGAAATGTGTTGATCCACACGGATTCCAGAACTTTCCACCACAGAAATGTCAGGAAAATGCATTTTTTTGTCACTTTTTGAGCTTTGCAAGGGATTCTGGGTGACAGAACCTGGTGGTAGGCAGTCGAGTCACCGCATCCTGAATTCCCCTGGGTGTCTACTTTTCAAAAATGTTTAGGTTTGCTAGGTTTCCCTAGGTGCCGGCAGAGCTAGGGTTCAAAAACAAAAGGTAGGCTCTTTGCCAAAAAAGGGCACGATTTCACTGCGAAATTGAGGTGCGACCACGTTGCGTTTTGAGCTGTTTCCTGTCGCAGCCACTAGGCAGACCCAAGCAAGTGAGGTACCATTTATTTCGGGAGACTCGGGGGAACGCTGGGTGGGTGGAAATTTGTTGATCCACGCAGATTCCAGAACTTTCCACCACAGAAATGTGAGGGAAATGCGTTTTTTTTGTCAATGTTTAGCTTTGCAAGGGACTCTGGGTAACAGAACCTGGTGGTAGACCGTCGAGTCACCTGATCATGAATTTCCAAGGGTGTCTAGTTTTCAAAAATGTATAGGTTTGCTAGGTTTCCATAGGTGCCGGCAGAGCTAGGGTTCAAAAACAAAAGGTAGGCTCTTTGCCAAAAAAAGTGCACAATTTCACTGCAAAATTGAGGTGCGGCCACGTTGCGTTTTGCGCTGTTTCCTGTCGCAGCCACTAGGCAGACCCAGGCAAGTGAGGTACCATTTTTTTTCGGGAGACCCGGGGGAACGCTGGGTGGGTGGAAATTTGTTGATCCATGCAGATTCCAGAAATTTCCACCACAGAAATGTGAGGAAAATGCGTTTTTTGGTCAATTTCTTAGTTTTGCAAGGGATTCTGGGTAACAGAACCTGGTGGTAGGCAGTCGAGTTACCCCATCCTGAATTCCCCTGGGTGTGTAGTTTTCAAAAATGTATAGGTTTGCTAGGTTTCCCTAGGTGCCGGCAGAGCTAGGGTTCAAAAACTAAAGGTAGGCTCTTTGCCAAAAAAGGGCACAATTTCACTGCGAAATTGAGGTGCGACCACGTTGTGTTTTGCGCTGTTTCCTGTCGCAGCCACTAGGCAGACCCAGGCAAGTGAGGTACCATTTTTTTCGGTAGACCCGGGGGAACACTGGGTGGGTGGAAATTTGTTGATCCACGCAGATTCCAGAACTTTCCACCACAGTAATGTGAGGGAAATGCATTTTTTTGACAATTTCTAAGCTTTGCAAGGGATTCTGGGTAACAGAACCTGGTGGTCGAGTCACCCCATCCTGAATTTCCCTGGGTGTCTAGTTTTCACAAATCTATAGGTTTGCTAGATTTCCCTAGGTGCCGGCAGAGCTAGAGGTCAAAAACAAAAGGTAGGCTCTTTGCCAAAAAAGGGCACGATTTCACTGCGAAATTGAGGTGCGACCACGTTGCGTTTTGCGCTGTTTCCTGTCGCAGCCACTAGGCAGACCCAAGCAAGTGAGGTACCATTTATTTCGGGAGACCCGGGGGAACGCTGGGTGGGTGGAAATTTGTTGATCCACGCAGATTCCAGAACTTTCCACCACAGAAATGTGAGGGAAATGCGTTTTTTTGTCAATGTTTAGCTTTGCAAGGGACTCTGGGTAACAGAACCTGGTGGTAGACCGTCGAGTCACCTGATCATGAATTTCCAAGGGTGTCTAGTTTTCAAAAATGTATAGGTTTGCTAGGTTTCCATAGGTGCCGGCAGAGCTAGGGTTCAAAAGCAAAAGGTAGGCTCTTTGCCAAAAAAAGTGCACAATTTCACTGCGAAATTGAGGTGCGGCCACGTTGCGTTTTGCGCTGTTTCCTGTCGCAGCCACTAGGCAGACCCAGGCAAGTGAGGTACCATTTTTTTTCGGGAGACCCGGGGGAACGCTGGGTGGGTGGAAATTTGTTGATCCATGCAGATTCCAGAAATTTCCACCACAGAAATGTGAGGAAAATGCGTTTTTCGGTCAATTTCTTAGTTTTGCAAGGGATTCTGGGTAACAGAACCTGGTGGTAGGCAGTCGAGTCACCCCATCCTGAATTCCCCTGGGTGTCTAGTTTTCAAAAATGTATAGGTTTGCTAGGTTTCCCTAGGTGCCGGCAGAGCTAGGGTTCAAAAACTAAAGGTAGGCTCTTTGCCAAAAAAGGGCACAATTTCACTGCGAAATTGAGGTGCGACCACGTTGTGTTTTGCGCTGTTTCCTGTCGCAGCCACTAGGCAGACCCAGGCAAGTGAGGTACCATTTTTTTCGGTAGACCCGGGGGAACACTGGGTGGGTGGAAATTTGTTGATCCACGCAGATTCCAGAACTTTCCACCACAGAAATGTGAGGGAAATGCATTTTTTGACAATTTCTAAGCTTTGCAAGGGATTCTGGGTAACAGAGCCTGGTGGTCGAGTCACCCCATCCTGAATTTCCCTGGGTGTCTAGTTTTCACAAATCTATAGGTTTGCTAGATTTCCCTAGGTGCCGGCAGAGCTAGGGGTCAAAAACAAAAGGTAGGCTCTTTGCCAAAAAAGGGCACGATTTCCCTGCGAAATTGAGGTGCAAACATGTTACGTTTTGCGCCGTTTCCTGTCGCAGGCACTAGGCTGACCCAGGCAGGTGAGGTACCATTTCTTTCGGGAGACCTTGGGGAACGCTGGGTGGGTGGAAATTTGTTGATCCACGCAGATTCCAGAACTTTCCACCACGGAAATGTGAGGAAAATGCGTTTTTTTTGTCAATTTCTTAGCTTTCCAAGGGATTCTGGGTAACAGAACCTGGTGGTAGGCAGTCAAGTCACCCCATCCTGAATTCCCCTGGGTGTCCAGTTTTCATAAATATATAGGTTTGCTAGGTTTCCCTAGGTGCCGGCAGAGCTAGGGTTCAAAAACGAAAGGTAGGCTCTTTGCCAAAAAAGGGCACATTTTCACTGCGAAATTGCGGTGCGACCACGTTGCGTTTTGCACTGTTTCCTGTCGCAGGCACTAGCTAGACCCAGGCAAGTGAGGTACTATTTTTTTTGGAAGACCCTGGGGAACGCTGAGTGGGTGGAAATTTGTTGTTCCACGCAGATTCCAGAACTTTCCACCACAGAAATGTGAGGAAAATGCATTTTTTTGTCAATTTCTTAGATTTGCAAGGGATTCTGGGTAACATAACCTGGTGGTAGGCAGTCGAGTCACCCCATCCTGAATTCCCCTGGGTGTCTAGTTTTCAAAAATGTATAGGTTTGCTAGGTTTCCCTAGGTGCCAGCAGAGCTAGGGTTCAAAAACAAAAGGTAGGCTCATTGCCAAAAAAAGGGCACGATTTCACTGCAAAATTGAGGTGCAAACATGTTACGTTTTGCGCTGTTTCCTGTTGCAGGCACTAGGCAGATCCAGGCAAGTGAGGTACCATTTTTTTTGGGAGACCTGGGGGAACGCTGGGTGGGTGGAAATGTGTTGATCCACACGGATTCCAGAACTTTCCACCACAGAAATGTCAGGAAAATGCATTTTTTTGTCAATTTTTGAGCTTTGCAAGGGATTCTGGGTAACAGAACCTGGTGGTAGGCAGTCGAGTCACCGCATCCTGAATTCCCCTGGGTGTCTACTTTTCAAAAATGTTTAGGTTTGCTAGGTTTCCCTAGGTGCCGGCAGAGCTAGGGTTCAAAAACAAAAGGTAGGCTCTTTGCCAAAAAAGGGCACGAATTCACTGCGAAATTGAGGTGCGACCACGTTGCGTTTTGCGCTGTTTCCTGTCGCAGCCACTAGGCAGACCCAAGCAAGTGAGGTACCATTTATTTCGGGAGACCCGGGGGAACGCTGGGTGGGTGGAAATTTGTTGATCCACGCAGATTCCAGAACTTTCCACCACAGAAATGTGAGGGAAATGCGTTTTTTTTGTCAATGTTTAGCTTTGCAAGGGACTCTGGGTAACAGAACCTGGTGGTAGACCGTCGAGTCACCTGATCATGAATTTCCAAGGGTGTCTAGTTTTCAAAAATGTATAGGTTTGCTAGGTTTCCATAGGTGCCGGCAGAGCTAGGGTTCAAAAACAAAAGGTAGGCTCTTTGCCAAAAAAAGTGCACAATTTCACTGCGAAATTGAGGTGCGGCCACGTTGCGTTTTGCGCTGTTTCCTGTCGCAGCCACTAGGCAGACCCAGGCAAGTGAGGTACCATTTTTTTTCGGGAGACCCGGGGGAACGCTGGGTGGGTGGAAATTTGTTGATCCATGCAGATTCCAGAAATTTCCACCACAGAAATGTGAGGAAAATGCGTTTTTTGGTCAATTTCTTAGCTTTGCAAGGGATTCTGGGTAACAGAACCTGGTGGTAGGCAGTCGAGTCACCCCATCCTGAATTCCCCTGGGTGTCTAGTTTTCAAAAATGTATAGGTTTGCTAGGTTTCCCTAGGTGCCGGCAGAGCTAGGGTTCAAAAACTAAAGGTAGGCTCTTTGCCAAAAAAGGGCACAATTTCACTGCGAAATTGAGGTGCGACCACGTTGTGTTTTGCGCTGTTTCCTGTCGCAGCCACTAGGCAGACCCAGGCAAGTGAGGTACCATTTTTTTCGGTAGACCCGGGGGAACACTGGGTGGGTGGAAATTTGTTGATCCACGCAGATTCCAGAACTTTCCACCACAGAAATGTGAGGGAAATGCATTTTTTTGACAATTTCTAAGCTTTGCAAGGGATTCTGGGTAACAGAACCTGGTGGTCGAGTCACCCCATCCTGAATTTCCCTGGGTGTCTAGTTTTCACAAATCTATAGGTTTGCTAGATTTCCCTAGGTGCCGGCAGAGCTAGGGGTCAAAAACAAAAGGTAGGCTCTTGGCCAAAAAAGGGCACGATTTCCCTGCGAAATTGAGGTGCAAACATGTTACGTTTTGCGCCGTTTCCTGTCGCAGGCACTAGGCTGACCCAGGCAGGTGAGGTACCATTTCTTTCGGGAGACCTTGGGGAACGCTGGGTGGGTAGAAATTTGTTGATCCACGCAGATTCCAGAACTTTCCACCACGGAAATGTGAGGAAAATGCGTTTTTTTTGTCAATTTCTTAGCTTTGCAAGGGATTCTGGGTAACAGAACCTGGTGGTAGGCAGTCAAGTCACCCCATCCTGAATTCCCCTGGGTGTCTACTTTTTAAAAATGTTTAGGTTTGCTAGGTTTCCCTAGGTGCCGGCAGAGCTAGGGTTCAAAAACTAAAGGTAGGCTCTTTGCCAAAAAAGGGCACAATTTCACTGCGAAATTGAGGTGCGACCACGTTGTGTTTTGCGCTGTTTCCTGTCGCAGCCACTAGGCAGACCCAGGCAAGTGAGGTACCATTTTTTTCGGTAGACCCGGGGGAACACTGGGTGGGTGGAAATTTGTTGATCCACGCAGATTCCAGAACTTTCCACCACAGAAATGTGAGGGAAATGCATTTTTTTGACAATTTCTAAGCTTTGCAAGGGATTCTGGGTAACAGAACCTGGTGGTCGAGTCACCCCATCCTGAATTTCCCTGGGTGTCTAGTTTTCACAAATCTATAGGTTTGCTAGATTTCCCTAGGTGCCGGCAGAGCTAGGGGTCAAAAACAAAAGGTAGGCTCTTGGCCAAAAAAGGGCACGATTTCCCTGCGAAATTGAGGTGCAAACATGTTACGTTTTGCGCCGTTTCCTGTCGCAGGCACTAGGCTGACCCAGGCAGGTGAGGTACCATTTCTTTCGGGAGACCTTGGGGAACGCTGGGTGGGTGGAAATTTGTTGATCCACGCAGATTCCAGAACTTTCCACCACGGAAATGTGAGGAAAATGCGTTTTTTTTGTCAATTTCTTAGCTTTGCAAGGGATTCTGGGTAACAGAACCTGGTGGTAGGCAGTCAAGTCACCCCATCCTGAATTCCCCTGGGTGTCTACTTTTTAAAAATGTTTAGGTTTGCTAGGTTTCCCTAGGTGCCGGCAGAGCTAGGGTTCAAAAACAAAAGGTAGGCTCTTTGCCAAAAAAGGGCACGATTTCACTGCGAAATTGAGGTGCGACCACGTTGCGTTTTGCGCTGTTTCCTGTCGCAGCCACTAGGCAGACCCAAGCAAGTGAGGTACCATTCATTTCGGGAGACCCGGGGGAACGCTGGGTGGGTGGAAATTTGTTGATCCACGCAGATTCCAGAACTTTCCACCACAGAAATGTGAGGGAAATGCGTTTTTTTGTCAATGTTTAGCTTTGCAAGGGACTCTGGGTAACAGAACCTGGTGGTAGACCGTCAAGTCACCTGATCATGAATTTCCAAGGGTGTCTAGTTTTCAAAAATGTATAGGTTTGCTAGGTTTCCATAGGTGCCGGCAGAGCTAGGGTTCAAAAACAAAAGGTAGGCTCTTTGCCAAAAAAAGTGCACAATTTCACTGCGAAATTGAGGTGCGGCCACGTTGCGTTTTGCGCTGTTTCCTGTCGCAGCCACTAGGCAGACCCAGGCAAGTGAGGTACCATTTTTTTTCGGGAGACCCTGGGGAACGCTGGGTGGGTGGAAATTTGTTGATCCATGCAGATTCCAGAAATTTCCACCACAGAAATGTGAGGAAAATGCGTTTTTTGGTCAATTTCTTAGCTTTGCAAGGGATTCTGGGTAACAAAACCTGGTGGTAGGCAGTCGAGTCACCCCATCCTGAATTCCCCTGGGTGTCTAGTTTTCAAAAATGTATAGGTTTGCTAGGTTTCCCTAGTTGCCGGCAGAGCTAGGGTTCAGAAACTAAAGGTAGGCTCTTTGCCAAAAAAGGGCACAATTTCACTGCGAAATTGAGGTGCGACCACGTTGTGTTTTGCGCTGTTTCCTGTCGCAGCCACTAGGCAGACCCAGGCAAGTGAGGTACCATTTTTTTCGGTAGACCCGGGGGAACACTGGGTGGGTGGAAATTTGTTGATCCACGCAGATTCCAGAACTTTCCACCACAGAAATGTGAGGGAAATGCATTTTTTTGACAATTTCTAAGCTTTGCAAGGGATTCTGGGTAACAGAACCTGGTGGTCGAGTCACCCCATCCTGAATTTCCCTGGGTGTCTAGTTTTCACAAATCTATAGGTTTGCTAGATTTCCCTAGGTGCCGGCAGAGCTAGGGGTCAAAAACAAAAGGTAGGCTCTTGGCCAAAAAAGGGCACGATTTCCCTGCGAAATTGAGGTGCAAACATGTTACGTTTTGCGCCGTTTCCTGTCGCAGGCACTAGGCTGACCCAGGCAGGTGAGGTACCATTTCTTTCGGGAGACCTTGGGGAACGCTGGGTGGGTGGAAATTTGTTGATCCACGCAGATTCCAGAACTTTCCACCACGGAAATGTGAGGAAAATGCGTTTTTTTTGTCAATTTCTTAGCTTTGCAAGGGATTCTGGGTAACATAACCTGGTGGTAGGCAGTCGAGTCACCCCATCCTGAATTCCCCTGGGTGTCTAGTTTTCAAAAATGTATAGGTTTGCTAGGTTTCCCTAGGTGCCAGCAGAGCTAGGGTTCAAAAACAAAAGGTAGGCTTACGGTTATGAAAAAACAAAAAACAAAAGGTAGGCTCATTGCCAAAAAAAGGGCACGATTTCACTGCAAAATTGAGGTGCAAACATGTTACGTTTTGCGCTGTTTCCTGTTGCAGGCACTAGGCAGATCCAGGCAAGTGAGGTACCATTTTTTTTGGGAGACCTGGGGGAACGCTGGGTGGGTGGAAATGTGTTGATCCACACGGATTCCAGAACTTTCCACCACAGAAATGTCAGGAAAATGCATTTTTTTGTCACTTTTTGAGCTTTGCAAGGGATTCTGGGTGACAGAACCTGGTGGTAGGCAGTCGAGTCACCGCATCCTGAATTCCCCTGGGTGTCTACTTTTCAAAAATGTTTAGGTTTGCTAGGTTTCCCTAGGTGCCGGCAGAGCTAGGGTTCAAAAACAAAAGGTAGGCTCTTTGCCAAAAAAGGGCACGATTTCACTGCGAAATTGAGGTGCGACCACGTTGCGTTTTGAGCTGTTTCCTGTCGCAGCCACTAGGCAGACCCAAGCAAGTGAGGTACCATTTATTTCGGGAGACTCGGGGGAACGCTGGGTGGGTGGAAATTTGTTGATCCACGCAGATTCCAGAACTTTCCACCACAGAAATGTGAGGGAAATGCGTTTTTTTTGTCAATGTTTAGCTTTGCAAGGGACTCTGGGTAACAGAACCTGGTGGTAGACCGTCGAGTCACCTGATCATGAATTTCCAAGGGTGTCTAGTTTTCAAAAATGTATAGGTTTGCTAGGTTTCCATAGGTGCCGGCAGAGCTAGGGTTCAAAAACAAAAGGTAGGCTCTTTGCCAAAAAAAGTGCACAATTTCACTGCAAAATTGAGGTGCGGCCACGTTGCGTTTTGCGCTGTTTCCTGTCGCAGCCACTAGGCAGACCCAGGCAAGTGAGGTACCATTTTTTTTCGGGAGACCCGGGGGAACGCTGGGTGGGTGGAAATTTGTTGATCCATGCAGATTCCAGAAATTTCCACCACAGAAATGTGAGGAAAATGCGTTTTTTGGTCAATTTCTTAGTTTTGCAAGGGATTCTGGGTAACAGAACCTGGTGGTAGGCAGTCGAGTTACCCCATCCTGAATTCCCCTGGGTGTCTAGTTTTCAAAAATGTATAGGTTTGCTAGGTTTCCCTAGGTGCCGGCAGAGCTAGGGTTCAAAAACTAAAGGTAGGCTCTTTGCCAAAAAAGGGCACAATTTCACTGCGAAATTGAGGTGCGACCACGTTGTGTTTTGCGCTGTTTCCTGTCGCAGCCACTAGGCAGACCCAGGCAAGTGAGGTACCATTTTTTTCGGTAGACCCGGGGGAACACTGGGTGGGTGGAAATTTGTTGATCCACGCAGATTCCAGAACTTTCCACCACAGTAATGTGAGGGAAATGCATTTTTTTGACAATTTCTAAGCTTTGCAAGGGATTCTGGGTAACAGAACCTGGTGGTCGAGTCACCCCATCCTGAATTTCCCTGGGTGTCTAGTTTTCACAAATCTATAGGTTTGCTAGATTTCCCTAGGTGCCGGCAGAGCTAGAGGTCAAAAACAAAAGGTAGGCTCTTTGCCAAAAAAGGGCACGATTTCACTGCGAAATTGAGGTGCGACCACGTTGCGTTTTGCGCTGTTTCCTGTCGCAGCCACTAGGCAGACCCAAGCAAGTGAGGTACCATTTATTTCGGGAGACCCGGGGGAACGCTGGGTGGGTGGAAATTTGTTGATCCACGCAGATTCCAGAACTTTCCACCACAGAAATGTGAGGGAAATGCGTTTTTTTGTCAATGTTTAGCTTTGCAAGGGACTCTGGGTAACAGAACCTGGTGGTAGACCGTCGAGTCACCTGATCATGAATTTCCAAGGGTGTCTAGTTTTCAAAAATGTATAGGTTTGCTAGGTTTCCATAGGTGCCGGCAGAGCTAGGGTTCAAAAGCAAAAGGTAGGCTCTTTGCCAAAAAAAGTGCACAATTTCACTGCGAAATTGAGGTGCGGCCACGTTGCGTTTTGCGCTGTTTCCTGTCGCAGCCACTAGGCAGACCCAGGCAAGTGAGGTACCATTTTTTTTCGGGAGACCCGGGGGAACGCTGGGTGGGTGGAAATTTGTTGATCCATGCAGATTCCAGAAATTTCCACCACAGAAATGTGAGGAAAATGCGTTTTTCGGTCAATTTCTTAGTTTTGCAAGGGATTCTGGGTAACAGAACCTGGTGGTAGGCAGTCGAGTCACCCCATCCTGAATTCCCCTGGGTGTCTAGTTTTCAAAAATTTATAGGTTTGCTAGGTTTCCCTAGGTGCCGGCAGAGCTAGGGTTCAAAAACTAAAGGTAGGCTCTTTGCCAAAAAAGGGCACAATTTCACTGCGAAATTGAGGTGCGACCACGTTGTGTTTTGCGCTGTTTCCTGTCGCAGCCACTAGGCAGACCCAGGCAAGTGAGGTACCATTTTTTTCGGTAGACCCGGGGGAACACTGGGTGGGTGGAAATTTGTTGATCCACGCAGATTCCAGAACTTTCCACCACAGAAATGTGAGGGAAATGCATTTTTTGACAATTTCTAAGCTTTGCAAGGGATTCTGGGTAACAGAGCCTGGTGGTCGAGTCACCCCATCCTGAATTTCCCTGGGTGTCTAGTTTTCACAAATCTATAGGTTTGCTAGATTTCCCTAGGTGCCGGCAGAGCTAGGGGTCAAAAACAAAAGGTAGGCTCTTTGCCAAAAAAGGGCACGATTTCCCTGCGAAATTGAGGTGCAAACATGTTACGTTTTGCGCCGTTTCCTGTCGCAGGCACTAGGCTGACCCAGGCAGGTGAGGTACCATTTCTTTCGGGAGACCTTGGGGAACGCTGGGTGGGTGGAAATTTGTTGATCCACGCAGATTCCAGAACTTTCCACCACGGAAATGTGAGGAAAATGCGTTTTTTTTGTCAATTTCTTAGCTTTCCAAGGGATTCTGGGTAACAGAACCTGGTGGTAGGCAGTCAAGTCACCCCATCCTGAATTCCCCTGGGTGTCCAGTTTTCATAAATATATAGGTTTGCTAGGTTTCCCTAGGTGCCGGCAGAGCTAGGGTTCAAAAACGAAAGGTAGGCTCTTTGCCAAAAAAGGGCACATTTTCACTGCGAAATTGCGGTGCGACCACGTTGCGTTTTGCACTGTTTCCTGTCGCAGGCACTAGCTAGACCCAGGCAAGTGAGGTACTATTTTTTTTGGAAGACCCTGGGGAACGCTGAGTGGGTGGAAATTTGTTGTTCCACGCAGATTCCAGAACTTTCCACCACAGAAATGTGAGGAAAATGCATTTTTTTGTCAATTTCTTAGATTTGCAAGGGATTCTGGGTAACATAACCTGGTGGTAGGCAGTCGAGTCACCCCATCCTGAATTCCCCTGGGTGTCTAGTTTTCAAAAATGTATAGGTTTGCTAGGTTTCCCTAGGTGCCAGCAGAGCTAGGGTTCAAAAACAAAAGGTAGGCTCATTGCCAAAAAAAGGGCACGATTTCACTGCAAAATTGAGGTGCAAACATGTTACGTTTTGCGCTGTTTCCTGTTGCAGGCACTAGGCAGATCCAGGCAAGTGAGGTACCATTTTTTTTGGGAGACCTGGGGGAACGCTGGGTGGGTGGAAATGTGTTGATCCACACGGATTCCAGAACTTTCCACCACAGAAATGTCAGGAAAATGCATTTTTTTGTCAATTTTTGAGCTTTGCAAGGGATTCTGGGTAACAGAACCTGGTGGTAGGCAGTCGAGTCACCGCATCCTGAATTCCCCTGGGTGTCTACTTTTCAAAAATGTTTAGGTTTGCTAGGTTTCCCTAGGTGCCGGCAGAGCTAGGGTTCAAAAACAAAAGGTAGGCTCTTTGCCAAAAAAGGGCACGAATTCACTGCGAAATTGAGGTGCGACCACGTTGCGTTTTGCGCTGTTTCCTGTCGCAGCCACTAGGCAGACCCAAGCAAGTGAGGTACCATTTATTTCGGGAGACCCGGGGGAACGCTGGGTGGGTGGAAATTTGTTGATCCACGCAGATTCCAGAACTTTCCACCACAGAAATGTGAGGGAAATGCGTTTTTTTTGTCAATGTTTAGCTTTGCAAGGGACTCTGGGTAACAGAACCTGGTGGTAGACCGTCGAGTCACCTGATCATGAATTTCCAAGGGTGTCTAGTTTTCAAAAATGTATAGGTTTGCTAGGTTTCCATAGGTGCCGGCAGAGCTAGGGTTCAAAAACAAAAGGTAGGCTCTTTGCCAAAAAAAGTGCACAATTTCACTGCGAAATTGAGGTGCGGCCACGTTGCGTTTTGCGCTGTTTCCTGTCGCAGCCACTAGGCAGACCCAGGCAAGTGAGGTACCATTTTTTTTCGGGAGACCCGGGGGAACGCTGGGTGGGTGGAAATTTGTTGATCCATGCAGATTCCAGAAATTTCCACCACAGAAATGTGAGGAAAATGCGTTTTTTGGTCAATTTCTTAGCTTTGCAAGGGATTCTGGGTAACAGAACCTGGTGGTAGGCAGTCGAGTCACCCCATCCTGAATTCCCCTGGGTGTCTAGTTTTCAAAAATGTATAGGTTTGCTAGGTTTCCCTAGGTGCCGGCAGAGCTAGGGTTCAAAAACTAAAGGTAGGCTCTTTGCCAAAAAAGGGCACAATTTCACTGCGAAATTGAGGTGCGACCACGTTGTGTTTTGCGCTGTTTCCTGTCGCAGCCACTAGGCAGACCCAGGCAAGTGAGGTACCATTTTTTTCGGTAGACCCGGGGGAACACTGGGTGGGTGGAAATTTGTTGATCCACGCAGATTCCAGAACTTTCCACCACAGAAATGTGAGGGAAATGCATTTTTTTGACAATTTCTAAGCTTTGCAAGGGATTCTGGGTAACAGAACCTGGTGGTCGAGTCACCCCATCCTGAATTTCCCTGGGTGTCTAGTTTTCACAAATCTATAGGTTTGCTAGATTTCCCTAGGTGCCGGCAGAGCTAGGGGTCAAAAACAAAAGGTAGGCTCTTGGCCAAAAAAGGGCACGATTTCCCTGCGAAATTGAGGTGCAAACATGTTACGTTTTGCGCCGTTTCCTGTCGCAGGCACTAGGCTGACCCAGGCAGGTGAGGTACCATTTCTTTCGGGAGACCTTGGGGAACGCTGGGTGGGTAGAAATTTGTTGATCCACGCAGATTCCAGAACTTTCCACCACGGAAATGTGAGGAAAATGCGTTTTTTTTGTCAATTTCTTAGCTTTGCAAGGGATTCTGGGTAACAGAACCTGGTGGTAGGCAGTCAAGTCACCCCATCCTGAATTCCCCTGGGTGTCTACTTTTTAAAAATGTTTAGGTTTGCTAGGTTTCCCTAGGTGCCGGCAGAGCTAGGGTTCAAAAACTAAAGGTAGGCTCTTTGCCAAAAAAGGGCACAATTTCACTGCGAAATTGAGGTGCGACCACGTTGTGTTTTGCGCTGTTTCCTGTCGCAGCCACTAGGCAGACCCAGGCAAGTGAGGTACCATTTTTTTCGGTAGACCCGGGGGAACACTGGGTGGGTGGAAATTTGTTGATCCACGCAGATTCCAGAACTTTCCACCACAGAAATGTGAGGGAAATGCATTTTTTTGACAATTTCTAAGCTTTGCAAGGGATTCTGGGTAACAGAACCTGGTGGTCGAGTCACCCCATCCTGAATTTCCCTGGGTGTCTAGTTTTCACAAATCTATAGGTTTGCTAGATTTCCCTAGGTGCCGGCAGAGCTAGGGGTCAAAAACAAAAGGTAGGCTCTTGGCCAAAAAAGGGCACGATTTCCCTGCGAAATTGAGGTGCAAACATGTTACGTTTTGCGCCGTTTCCTGTCGCAGGCACTAGGCTGACCCAGGCAGGTGAGGTACCATTTCTTTCGGGAGACCTTGGGGAACGCTGGGTGGGTGGAAATTTGTTGATCCACGCAGATTCCAGAACTTTCCACCACGGAAATGTGAGGAAAATGCGTTTTTTTTGTCAATTTCTTAGCTTTGCAAGGGATTCTGGGTAACAGAACCTGGTGGTAGGCAGTCAAGTCACCCCATCCTGAATTCCCCTGGGTGTCTACTTTTTAAAAATGTTTAGGTTTGCTAGGTTTCCCTAGGTGCCGGCAGAGCTAGGGTTCAAAAACAAAAGGTAGGCTCTTTGCCAAAAAAGGGCACGATTTCACTGCGAAATTGAGGTGCGACCACGTTGCGTTTTGCGCTGTTTCCTGTCGCAGCCACTAGGCAGACCCAAGCAAGTGAGGTACCATTCATTTCGGGAGACCCGGGGGAACGCTGGGTGGGTGGAAATTTGTTGATCCACGCAGATTCCAGAACTTTCCACCACAGAAATGTGAGGGAAATGCGTTTTTTTGTCAATGTTTAGCTTTGCAAGGGACTCTGGGTAACAGAACCTGGTGGTAGACCGTCAAGTCACCTGATCATGAATTTCCAAGGGTGTCTAGTTTTCAAAAATGTATAGGTTTGCTAGGTTTCCATAGGTGCCGGCAGAGCTAGGGTTCAAAAACAAAAGGTAGGCTCTTTGCCAAAAAAAGTGCACAATTTCACTGCGAAATTGAGGTGCGGCCACGTTGCGTTTTGCGCTGTTTCCTGTCGCAGCCACTAGGCAGACCCAGGCAAGTGAGGTACCATTTTTTTTCGGGAGACCCTGGGGAACGCTGGGTGGGTGGAAATTTGTTGATCCATGCAGATTCCAGAAATTTCCACCACAGAAATGTGAGGAAAATGCGTTTTTTGGTCAATTTCTTAGCTTTGCAAGGGATTCTGGGTAACAAAACCTGGTGGTAGGCAGTCGAGTCACCCCATCCTGAATTCCCCTGGGTGTCTAGTTTTCAAAAATGTATAGGTTTGCTAGGTTTCCCTAGTTGCCGGCAGAGCTAGGGTTCAGAAACTAAAGGTAGGCTCTTTGCCAAAAAAGGGCACAATTTCACTGCGAAATTGAGGTGCGACCACGTTGTGTTTTGCGCTGTTTCCTGTCGCAGCCACTAGGCAGACCCAGGCAAGTGAGGTACCATTTTTTTCGGTAGACCCGGGGGAACACTGGGTGGGTGGAAATTTGTTGATCCACGCAGATTCCAGAACTTTCCACCACAGAAATGTGAGGGAAATGCATTTTTTTGACAATTTCTAAGCTTTGCAAGGGATTCTGGGTAACAGAACCTGGTGGTCGAGTCACCCCATCCTGAATTTCCCTGGGTGTCTAGTTTTCACAAATCTATAGGTTTGCTAGATTTCCCTAGGTGCCGGCAGAGCTAGGGGTCAAAAACAAAAGGTATGCTCTTGGCCAAAAAAGGGCACGATTTCCCTGCGAAATTGAGGTGCAAACATGTTACGTTTTGCGCCGTTTCCTGTCGCAGGCACTAGGCTGACCCAGGCAGGTGAGGTACCATTTCTTTCGGGAGACCTTGGGGAACGCTGGGTGGGTGGAAATTTGTTGATCCACGCAGATTCCAGAACTTTCCACCACGGAAATGTGAGGAAAATGCGTTTTTTTTGTCAATTTCTTAGCTTTGCAAGGGATTCTGGGTAACATAACCTGGTGGTAGGCAGTCGAGTCACCCCATCCTGAATTCCCCTGGGTGTCTAGTTTTCAAAAATGTATAGGTTTGCTAGGTTTCCCTAGGTGCCAGCAGAGCTAGGGTTCAAAAACAAAAGGTAGGCTTACGGTTATGAAAAAACAAAAAACAAAAGGTAGGCTCATTGCCAAAAAAAGGGCACGATTTCACTGCAAAATTGAGGTGCAAACATGTTACGTTTTGCGCTGTTTCCTGTTGCAGGCACTAGGCAGATCCAGGCAAGTGAGGTACCATTTTTTTTGGGAGACCTGGGGGAACGCTGGGTGGGTGGAAATGTGTTGATCCACACGGATTCCAGAACTTTCCACCACAGAAATGTCAGGAAAATGCATTTTTTTGTCACTTTTTGAGCTTTGCAAGGGATTCTGGGTGACAGAACCTGGTGGTAGGCAGTCGAGTCACCGCATCCTGAATTCCCCTGGGTGTCTACTTTTCAAAAATGTTTAGGTTTGCTAGGTTTCCCTAGGTGCCGGCAGAGCTAGGGTTCAAAAACAAAAGGTAGGCTCTTTGCCAAAAAAGGGCACGATTTCACTGCGAAATTGAGGTGCGACCACGTTGCGTTTTGAGCTGTTTCCTGTCGCAGCCACTAGGCAGACCCAAGCAAGTGAGGTACCATTTATTTCGGGAGACTCGGGGGAACGCTGGGTGGGTGGAAATTTGTTGATCCACGCAGATTCCAGAACTTTCCACCACAGAAATGTGAGGGAAATGCGTTTTTTTTGTCAATGTTTAGCTTTGCAAGGGACTCTGGGTAACAGAACCTGGTGGTAGACCGTCGAGTCACCTGATCATGAATTTCCAAGGGTGTCTAGTTTTCAAAAATGTATAGGTTTGCTAGGTTTCCATAGGTGCCGGCAGAGCTAGGGTTCAAAAACAAAAGGTAGGCTCTTTGCCAAAAAAAGTGCACAATTTCACTGCAAAATTGAGGTGCGGCCACGTTGCGTTTTGCGCTGTTTCCTGTCGCAGCCACTAGGCAGACCCAGGCAAGTGAGGTACCATTTTTTTTCGGGAGACCCGGGGGAACGCTGGGTGGGTGGAAATTTGTTGATCCATGCAGATTCCAGAAATTTCCACCACAGAAATGTGAGGAAAATGCGTTTTTTGGTCAATTTCTTAGTTTTGCAAGGGATTCTGGGTAACAGAACCTGGTGGTAGGCAGTCGAGTTACCCCATCCTGAATTCCCCTGGGTGTCTAGTTTTCAAAAATGTATAGGTTTGCTAGGTTTCCCTAGGTGCCGGCAGAGCTAGGGTTCAAAAACTAAAGGTAGGCTCTTTGCCAAAAAAGGGCACAATTTCACTGCGAAATTGAGGTGCGACCACGTTGTGTTTTGCGCTGTTTCCTGTCGCAGCCACTAGGCAGACCCAGGCAAGTGAGGTACCATTTTTTTCGGTAGACCCGGGGGAACACTGGGTGGGTGGAAATTTGTTGATCCACGCAGATTCCAGAACTTTCCACCACAGTAATGTGAGGGAAATGCATTTTTTTGACAATTTCTAAGCTTTGCAAGGGATTCTGGGTAACAGAACCTGGTGGTCGAGTCACCCCATCCTGAATTTCCCTGGGTGTCTAGTTTTCACAAATCTATAGGTTTGCTAGATTTCCCTAGGTGCCGGCAGAGCTAGAGGTCAAAAACAAAAGGTAGGCTCTTTGCCAAAAAAGGGCACGATTTCACTGCGAAATTGAGGTGCGACCACGTTGCGTTTTGCGCTGTTTCCTGTCGCAGCCACTAGGCAGACCCAAGCAAGTGAGGTACCATTTATTTCGGGAGACCCGGGGGAACGCTGGGTGGGTGGAAATTTGTTGATCCACGCAGATTCCAGAACTTTCCACCACAGAAATGTGAGGGAAATGCGTTTTTTTGTCAATGTTTAGCTTTGCAAGGGACTCTGGGTAACAGAACCTGGTGGTAGACCGTCGAGTCACCTGATCATGAATTTCCAAGGGTGTCTAGTTTTCAAAAATGTATAGGTTTGCTAGGTTTCCATAGGTGCCGGCAGAGCTAGGGTTCAAAAGCAAAAGGTAGGCTCTTTGCCAAAAAAAGTGCACAATTTCACTGCGAAATTGAGGTGCGGCCACGTTGCGTTTTGCGCTGTTTCCTGTCGCAGCCACTAGGCAGACCCAGGCAAGTGAGGTACCATTTTTTTTCGGGAGACCCGGGGGAACGCTGGGTGGGTGGAAATTTGTTGATCCATGCAGATTCCAGAAATTTCCACCACAGAAATGTGAGGAAAATGCGTTTTTCGGTCAATTTCTTAGTTTTGCAAGGGATTCTGGGTAACAGAACCTGGTGGTAGGCAGTCGAGTCACCCCATCCTGAATTCCCCTGGGTGTCTAGTTTTCAAAAATGTATAGGTTTGCTAGGTTTCCCTAGGTGCCGGCAGAGCTAGGGTTCAAAAACTAAAGGTAGGCTCTTTGCCAAAAAAGGGCACAATTTCACTGCGAAATTGAGGTGCGACCACGTTGTGTTTTGCGCTGTTTCCTGTCGCAGCCACTAGGCAGACCCAGGCAAGTGAGGTATCATTTTTTTCGGTAGACCCGGGGGAACACTGGGTGGGTGGAAATTTGTTGATCCACGCAGATTCCAGAACTTTCCACCACAGAAATGTGAGGGAAATGCATTTTTTGACAATTTCTAAGCTTTGCAAGGGATTCTGGGTAACAGAGCCTGGTGGTCGAGTCACCCCATCCTGAATTTCCCTGGGTGTCTAGTTTTCACAAATCTATAGGTTTGCTAGATTTCCCTAGGTGCCGGCAGAGCTAGGGGTCAAAAACAAAAGGTAGGCTCTTTGCCAAAAAAGGGCACGATTTCCCTGCGAAATTGAGGTGCAAACATGTTACGTTTTGCGCCGTTTCCTGTCGCAGGCACTAGGCTGACCCAGGCAGGTGAGGTACCATTTCTTTCGGGAGACCTTGGGGAACGCTGGGTGGGTGGAAATTTGTTGATCCACGCAGATTCCAGAACTTTCCACCACGGAAATGTGAGGAAAATGCGTTTTTTTTGTCAATTTCTTAGCTTTCCAAGGGATTCTGGGTAACAGAACCTGGTGGTAGGCAGTCAAGTCACCCCATCCTGAATTCCCCTGGGTGTCCAGTTTTCATAAATATATAGGTTTGCTAGGTTTCCCTAGGTGCCGGCAGAGCTAGGGTTCAAAAACGAAAGGTAGGCTCTTTGCCAAAAAAGGGCACATTTTCACTGCGAAATTGCGGTGCGACCACGTTGCGTTTTGCACTGTTTCCTGTCGCAGGCACTAGCTAGACCCAGGCAAGTGAGGTACTATTTTTTTTGGAAGACCCTGGGGAACGCTGAGTGGGTGGAAATTTGTTGTTCCACGCAGATTCCAGAACTTTCCACCACAGAAATGTGAGGAAAATGCATTTTTTTGTCAATTTCTTAGATTTGCAAGGGATTCTGGGTAACATAACCTGGTGGTAGGCAGTCGAGTCACCCCATCCTGAATTCCCCTGGGTGTCTAGTTTTCAAAAATGTATAGGTTTGCTAGGTTTCCCTAGGTGCCAGCAGAGCTAGGGTTCAAAAACAAAAGGTAGGCTCATTGCCAAAAAAAGGGCACGATTTCACTGCAAAATTGAGGTGCAAACATGTTACGTTTTGCGCTGTTTCCTGTTGCAGGCACTAGGCAGATCCAGGCAAGTGAGGTACCATTTTTTTTGGGAGACCTGGGGGAACGCTGGGTGGGTGGAAATGTGTTGATCCACACGGATTCCAGAACTTTCCACCACAGAAATGTCAGGAAAATGCATTTTTTTGTCAATTTTTGAGCTTTGCAAGGGATTCTGGGTAACAGAACCTGGTGGTAGGCAGTCGAGTCACCGCATCCTGAATTCCCCTGGGTGTCTACTTTTCAAAAATGTTTAGGTTTGCTAGGTTTCCCTAGGTGCCGGCAGAGCTAGGGTTCAAAAACAAAAGGTAGGCTCTTTGCCAAAAAAGGGCACGAATTCACTGCGAAATTGAGGTGCGACCACGTTGCGTTTTGCGCTGTTTCCTGTCGCAGCCACTAGGCAGACCCAAGCAAGTGAGGTACCATTTATTTCGGGAGACCCGGGGGAACGCTGGGTGGGTGGAAATTTGTTGATCCACGCAGATTCCAGAACTTTCCACCACAGAAATGTGAGGGAAATGCGTTTTTTTTGTCAATGTTTAGCTTTGCAAGGGACTCTGGGTAACAGAACCTGGTGGTAGACCGTCGAGTCACCTGATCATGAATTTCCAAGGGTGTCTAGTTTTCAAAAATGTATAGGTTTGCTAGGTTTCCATAGGTGCCGGCAGAGCTAGGGTTCAAAAACAAAAGGTAGGCTCTTTGCCAAAAAAAGTGCACAATTTCACTGCGAAATTGAGGTGCGGCCACGTTGCGTTTTGCGCTGTTTCCTGTCGCAGCCACTAGGCAGACCCAGGCAAGTGAGGTACCATTTTTTTTCGGGAGACCCGGGGGAACGCTGGGTGGGTGGAAATTTGTTGATCCATGCAGATTCCAGAAATTTCCACCACAGAAATGTGAGGAAAATGCGTTTTTTGGTCAATTTCTTAGCTTTGCAAGGGATTCTGGGTAACAGAACCTGGTGGTAGGCAGTCGAGTCACCCCATCCTGAATTCCCCTGGGTGTCTAGTTTTCAAAAATGTATAGGTTTGCTAGGTTTCCCTAGGTGCCGGCAGAGCTAGGGTTCAAAAACTAAAGGTAGGCTCTTTGCCAAAAAAGGGCACAATTTCACTGCGAAATTGAGGTGCGACCACGTTGTGTTTTGCGCTGTTTCCTGTCGCAGCCACTAGGCAGACCCAGGCAAGTGAGGTACCATTTTTTTCGGTAGACCCGGGGGAACACTGGGTGGGTGGAAATTTGTTGATCCACGCAGATTCCAGAACTTTCCACCACAGAAATGTGAGGGAAATGCATTTTTTTGACAATTTCTAAGCTTTGCAAGGGATTCTGGGTAACAGAACCTGGTGGTCGAGTCACCCCATCCTGAATTTCCCTGGGTGTCTAGTTTTCACAAATCTATAGGTTTGCTAGATTTCCCTAGGTGCCGGCAGAGCTAGGGGTCAAAAACAAAAGGTAGGCTCTTGGCCAAAAAAGGGCACGATTTCCCTGCGAAATTGAGGTGCAAACATGTTACGTTTTGCGCCGTTTCCTGTCGCAGGCACTAGGCTGACCCAGGCAGGTGAGGTACCATTTCTTTCGGGAGACCTTGGGGAACGCTGGGTGGGTAGAAATTTGTTGATCCACGCAGATTCCAGAACTTTCCACCACGGAAATGTGAGGAAAATGCGTTTTTTTTGTCAATTTCTTAGCTTTGCAAGGGATTCTGGGTAACAGAACCTGGTGGTAGGCAGTCAAGTCACCCCATCCTGAATTCCCCTGGGTGTCTACTTTTTAAAAATGTTTAGGTTTGCTAGGTTTCCCTAGGTGCCGGCAGAGCTAGGGTTCAAAAACTAAAGGTAGGCTCTTTGCCAAAAAAGGGCACAATTTCACTGCGAAATTGAGGTGCGACCACGTTGTGTTTTGCGCTGTTTCCTGTCGCAGCCACTAGGCAGACCCAGGCAAGTGAGGTACCATTTTTTTCGGTAGACCCGGGGGAACACTGGGTGGGTGGAAATTTGTTGATCCACGCAGATTCCAGAACTTTCCACCACAGAAATGTGAGGGAAATGCATTTTTTTGACAATTTCTAAGCTTTGCAAGGGATTCTGGGTAACAGAACCTGGTGGTCGAGTCACCCCATCCTGAATTTCCCTGGGTGTCTAGTTTTCACAAATCTATAGGTTTGCTAGATTTCCCTAGGTGCCGGCAGAGCTAGGGGTCAAAAACAAAAGGTAGGCTCTTGGCCAAAAAAGGGCACGATTTCCCTGCGAAATTGAGGTGCAAACATGTTACGTTTTGCGCCGTTTCCTGTCGCAGGCACTAGGCTGACCCAGGCAGGTGAGGTACCATTTCTTTCGGGAGACCTTGGGGAACGCTGGGTGGGTGGAAATTTGTTGATCCACGCAGATTCCAGAACTTTCCACCACGGAAATGTGAGGAAAATGCGTTTTTTTTGTCAATTTCTTAGCTTTGCAAGGGATTCTGGGTAACAGAACCTGGTGGTAGGCAGTCAAGTCACCCCATCCTGAATTCCCCTGGGTGTCTACTTTTTAAAAATGTTTAGGTTTGCTAGGTTTCCCTAGGTGCCGGCAGAGCTAGGGTTCAAAAACAAAAGGTAGGCTCTTTGCCAAAAAAGGGCACGATTTCACTGCGAAATTGAGGTGCGACCACGTTGCGTTTTGCGCTGTTTCCTGTCGCAGCCACTAGGCAGACCCAAGCAAGTGAGGTACCATTCATTTCGGGAGACCCGGGGGAACGCTGGGTGGGTGGAAATTTGTTGATCCACGCAGATTCCAGAACTTTCCACCACAGAAATGTGAGGGAAATGCGTTTTTTTGTCAATGTTTAGCTTTGCAAGGGACTCTGGGTAACAGAACCTGGTGGTAGACCGTCAAGTCACCTGATCATGAATTTCCAAGGGTGTCTAGTTTTCAAAAATGTATAGGTTTGCTAGGTTTCCATAGGTGCCGGCAGAGCTAGGGTTCAAAAACAAAAGGTAGGCTCTTTGCCAAAAAAAGTGCACAATTTCACTGCGAAATTGAGGTGCGGCCACGTTGCGTTTTGCGCTGTTTCCTGTCGCAGCCACTAGGCAGACCCAGGCAAGTGAGGTACCATTTTTTTTCGGGAGACCCTGGGGAACGCTGGGTGGGTGGAAATTTGTTGATCCATGCAGATTCCAGAAATTTCCACCACAGAAATGTGAGGAAAATGCGTTTTTTGGTCAATTTCTTAGCTTTGCAAGGGATTCTGGGTAACAAAACCTGGTGGTAGGCAGTCGAGTCACCCCATCCTGAATTCCCCTGGGTGTCTAGTTTTCAAAAATGTATAGGTTTGCTAGGTTTCCCTAGTTGCCGGCAGAGCTAGGGTTCAGAAACTAAAGGTAGGCTCTTTGCCAAAAAAGGGCACAATTTCACTGCGAAATTGAGGTGCGACCACGTTGTGTTTTGCGCTGTTTCCTGTCGCAGCCACTAGGCAGACCCAGGCAAGTGAGGTACCATTTTTTTCGGTAGACCCGGGGGAACACTGGGTGGGTGGAAATTTGTTGATCCACGCAGATTCCAGAACTTTCCACCACAGAAATGTGAGGGAAATGCATTTTTTTGACAATTTCTAAGCTTTGCAAGGGATTCTGGGTAACAGAACCTGGTGGTCGAGTCACCCCATCCTGAATTTCCCTGGGTGTCTAGTTTTCACAAATCTATAGGTTTGCTAGATTTCCCTAGGTGCCGGCAGAGCTAGGGGTCAAAAACAAAAGGTAGGCTCTTGGCCAAAAAAGGGCACGATTTCCCTGCGAAATTGAGGTGCAAACATGTTACGTTTTGCGCCGTTTCCTGTCGCAGGCACTAGGCTGACCCAGGCAGGTGAGGTACCATTTCTTTCGGGAGACCTTGGGGAACGCTGGGTGGGTGGAAATTTGTTGATCCACGCAGATTCCAGAACTTTCCACCACGGAAATGTGAGGAAAATGCGTTTTTTTTGTCAATTTCTTAGCTTTGCAAGGGATTCTGGGTAACATAACCTGGTGGTAGGCAGTCGAGTCACCCCATCCTGAATTCCCCTGGGTGTCTAGTTTTCAAAAATGTATAGGTTTGCTAGGTTTCCCTAGGTGCCAGCAGAGCTAGGGTTCAAAAACAAAAGGTAGGCTTACGGTTATGAAAAAACAAAAAACAAAAGGTAGGCTCATTGCCAAAAAAAGGGCACGATTTCACTGCAAAATTGAGGTGCAAACATGTTACGTTTTGCGCTGTTTCCTGTTGCAGGCACTAGGCAGATCCAGGCAAGTGAGGTACCATTTTTTTTGGGAGACCTGGGGGAACGCTGGGTGGGTGGAAATGTGTTGATCCACACGGATTCCAGAACTTTCCACCACAGAAATGTCAGGAAAATGCATTTTTTTGTCACTTTTTGAGCTTTGCAAGGGATTCTGGGTGACAGAACCTGGTGGTAGGCAGTCGAGTCACCGCATCCTGAATTCCCCTGGGTGTCTACTTTTCAAAAATGTTTAGGTTTGCTAGGTTTCCCTAGGTGCCGGCAGAGCTAGGGTTCAAAAACAAAAGGTAGGCTCTTTGCCAAAAAAGGGCACGATTTCACTGCGAAATTGAGGTGCGACCACGTTGCGTTTTGAGCTGTTTCCTGTCGCAGCCACTAGGCAGACCCAAGCAAGTGAGGTACCATTTATTTCGGGAGACTCGGGGGAACGCTGGGTGGGTGGAAATTTGTTGATCCACGCAGATTCCAGAACTTTCCACCACAGAAATGTGAGGGAAATGCGTTTTTTTTGTCAATGTTTAGCTTTGCAAGGGACTCTGGGTAACAGAACCTGGTGGTAGACCGTCGAGTCACCTGATCATGAATTTCCAAGGGTGTCTAGTTTTCAAAAATGTATAGGTTTGCTAGGTTTCCATAGGTGCCGGCAGAGCTAGGGTTCAAAAACAAAAGGTAGGCTCTTTGCCAAAAAAAGTGCACAATTTCACTGCAAAATTGAGGTGCGGCCACGTTGCGTTTTGCGCTGTTTCCTGTCGCAGCCACTAGGCAGACCCAGGCAAGTGAGGTACCATTTTTTTTCGGGAGACCCGGGGGAACGCTGGGTGGGTGGAAATTTGTTGATCCATGCAGATTCCAGAAATTTCCACCACAGAAATGTGAGGAAAATGCGTTTTTTGGTCAATTTCTTAGTTTTGCAAGGGATTCTGGGTAACAGAACCTGGTGGTAGGCAGTCGAGTTACCCCATCCTGAATTCCCCTGGGTGTCTAGTTTTCAAAAATGTATAGGTTTGCTAGGTTTCCCTAGGTGCCGGCAGAGCTAGGGTTCAAAAACTAAAGGTAGGCTCTTTGCCAAAAAAGGGCACAATTTCACTGCGAAATTGAGGTGCGACCACGTTGTGTTTTGCGCTGTTTCCTGTCGCAGCCACTAGGCAGACCCAGGCAAGTGAGGTACCATTTTTTTCGGTAGACCCGGGGGAACACTGGGTGGGTGGAAATTTGTTGATCCACGCAGATTCCAGAACTTTCCACCACAGTAATGTGAGGGAAATGCATTTTTTTGACAATTTCTAAGCTTTGCAAGGGATTCTGGGTAACAGAACCTGGTGGTCGAGTCACCCCATCCTGAATTTCCCTGGGTGTCTAGTTTTCACAAATCTATAGGTTTGCTAGATTTCCCTAGGTGCCGGCAGAGCTAGAGGTCAAAAACAAAAGGTAGGCTCTTTGCCAAAAAAGGGCACGATTTCACTGCGAAATTGAGGTGCGACCACGTTGCGTTTTGCGCTGTTTCCTGTCGCAGCCACTAGGCAGACCCAAGCAAGTGAGGTACCATTTATTTCGGGAGACCCGGGGGAACGCTGGGTGGGTGGAAATTTGTTGATCCACGCAGATTCCAGAACTTTCCACCACAGAAATGTGAGGGAAATGCGTTTTTTTGTCAATGTTTAGCTTTGCAAGGGACTCTGGGTAACAGAACCTGGTGGTAGACCGTCGAGTCACCTGATCATGAATTTCCAAGGGTGTCTAGTTTTCAAAAATGTATAGGTTTGCTAGGTTTCCATAGGTGCCGGCAGAGCTAGGGTTCAAAAGCAAAAGGTAGGCTCTTTGCCAAAAAAAGTGCACAATTTCACTGCGAAATTGAGGTGCGGCCACGTTGCGTTTTGCGCTGTTTCCTGTCGCAGCCACTAGGCAGACCCAGGCAAGTGAGGTACCATTTTTTTTCGGGAGACCCGGGGGAACGCTGGGTGGGTGGAAATTTGTTGATCCATGCAGATTCCAGAAATTTCCACCACAGAAATGTGAGGAAAATGCGTTTTTCGGTCAATTTCTTAGTTTTGCAAGGGATTCTGGGTAACAGAACCTGGTGGTAGGCAGTCGAGTCACCCCATCCTGAATTCCCCTGGGTGTCTAGTTTTCAAAAATGTATAGGTTTGCTAGGTTTCCCTAGGTGCCGGCAGAGCTAGGGTTCAAAAACTAAAGGTAGGCTCTTTGCCAAAAAAGGGCACAATTTCACTGCGAAATTGAGGTGCGACCACGTTGTGTTTTGCGCTGTTTCCTGTCGCAGCCACTAGGCAGACCCAGGCAAGTGAGGTACCATTTTTTTCGGTAGACCCGGGGGAACACTGGGTGGGTGGAAATTTGTTGATCCACGCAGATTCCAGAACTTTCCACCACAGAAATGTGAGGGAAATGCATTTTTTGACAATTTCTAAGCTTTGCAAGGGATTCTGGGTAACAGAGCCTGGTGGTCGAGTCACCCCATCCTGAATTTCCCTGGGTGTCTAGTTTTCACAAATCTATAGGTTTGCTAGATTTCCCTAGGTGCCGGCAGAGCTAGGGGTCAAAAACAAAAGGTAGGCTCTTTGCCAAAAAAGGGCACGATTTCCCTGCGAAATTGAGGTGCAAACATGTTACGTTTTGCGCCGTTTCCTGTCGCAGGCACTAGGCTGACCCAGGCAGGTGAGGTACCATTTCTTTCGGGAGACCTTGGGGAACGCTGGGTGGGTGGAAATTTGTTGATCCACGCAGATTCCAGAACTTTCCACCACGGAAATGTGAGGAAAATGCGTTTTTTTTGTCAATTTCTTAGCTTTCCAAGGGATTCTGGGTAACAGAACCTGGTGGTAGGCAGTCAAGTCACCCCATCCTGAATTCCCCTGGGTGTCCAGTTTTCATAAATATATAGGTTTGCTAGGTTTCCCTAGGTGCCGGCAGAGCTAGGGTTCAAAAACGAAAGGTAGGCTCTTTGCCAAAAAAGGGCACATTTTCACTGCGAAATTGCGGTGCGACCACGTTGCGTTTTGCACTGTTTCCTGTCGCAGGCACTAGCTAGACCCAGGCAAGTGAGGTACTATTTTTTTTGGAAGACCCTGGGGAACGCTGAGTGGGTGGAAATTTGTTGTTCCACGCAGATTCCAGAACTTTCCACCACAGAAATGTGAGGAAAATGCATTTTTTTGTCAATTTCTTAGATTTGCAAGGGATTCTGGGTAACATAACCTGGTGGTAGGCAGTCGAGTCACCCCATCCTGAATTCCCCTGGGTGTCTAGTTTTCAAAAATGTATAGGTTTGCTAGGTTTCCCTAGGTGCCAGCAGAGCTAGGGTTCAAAAACAAAAGGTAGGCTCATTGCCAAAAAAAGGGCACGATTTCACTGCAAAATTGAGGTGCAAACATGTTACGTTTTGCGCTGTTTCCTGTTGCAGGCACTAGGCAGATCCAGGCAAGTGAGGTACCATTTTTTTTGGGAGACCTGGGGGAACGCTGGGTGGGTGGAAATGTGTTGATCCACACGGATTCCAGAACTTTCCACCACAGAAATGTCAGGAAAATGCATTTTTTTGTCAATTTTTGAGCTTTGCAAGGGATTCTGGGTAACAGAACCTGGTGGTAGGCAGTCGAGTCACCGCATCCTGAATTCCCCTGGGTGTCTACTTTTCAAAAATGTTTAGGTTTGCTAGGTTTCCCTAGGTGCCGGCAGAGCTAGGGTTCAAAAACAAAAGGTAGGCTCTTTGCCAAAAAAGGGCACGAATTCACTGCGAAATTGAGGTGCGACCACGTTGCGTTTTGCGCTGTTTCCTGTCGCAGCCACTAGGCAGACCCAAGCAAGTGAGGTACCATTTATTTCGGGAGACCCGGGGGAACGCTGGGTGGGTGGAAATTTGTTGATCCACGCAGATTCCAGAACTTTCCACCACAGAAATGTGAGGGAAATGCGTTTTTTTTGTCAATGTTTAGCTTTGCAAGGGACTCTGGGTAACAGAACCTGGTGGTAGACCGTCGAGTCACCTGATCATGAATTTCCAAGGGTGTCTAGTTTTCAAAAATGTATAGGTTTGCTAGGTTTCCATAGGTGCCGGCAGAGCTAGGGTTCAAAAACAAAAGGTAGGCTCTTTGCCAAAAAAAGTGCACAATTTCACTGCGAAATTGAGGTGCGGCCACGTTGCGTTTTGCGCTGTTTCCTGTCGCAGCCACTAGGCAGACCCAGGCAAGTGAGGTACCATTTTTTTTCGGGAGACCCGGGGGAACGCTGGGTGGGTGGAAATTTGTTGATCCATGCAGATTCCAGAAATTTCCACCACAGAAATGTGAGGAAAATGCGTTTTTTGGTCAATTTCTTAGCTTTGCAAGGGATTCTGGGTAACAGAACCTGGTGGTAGGCAGTCGAGTCACCCCATCCTGAATTCCCCTGGGTGTCTAGTTTTCAAAAATGTATAGGTTTGCTAGGTTTCCCTAGGTGCCGGCAGAGCTAGGGTTCAAAAACTAAAGGTAGGCTCTTTGCCAAAAAAGGGCACAATTTCACTGCGAAATTGAGGTGCGACCACGTTGTGTTTTGCGCTGTTTCCTGTCGCAGCCACTAGGCAGACCCAGGCAAGTGAGGTACCATTTTTTTCGGTAGACCCGGGGGAACACTGGGTGGGTGGAAATTTGTTGATCCACGCAGATTCCAGAACTTTCCACCACAGAAATGTGAGGGAAATGCATTTTTTTGACAATTTCTAAGCTTTGCAAGGGATTCTGGGTAACAGAACCTGGTGGTCGAGTCACCCCATCCTGAATTTCCCTGGGTGTCTAGTTTTCACAAATCTATAGGTTTGCTAGATTTCCCTAGGTGCCGGCAGAGCTAGGGGTCAAAAACAAAAGGTAGGCTCTTGGCCAAAAAAGGGCACGATTTCCCTGCGAAATTGAGGTGCAAACATGTTACGTTTTGCGCCGTTTCCTGTCGCAGGCACTAGGCTGACCCAGGCAGGTGAGGTACCATTTCTTTCGGGAGACCTTGGGGAACGCTGGGTGGGTGGAAATTTGTTGATCCACGCAGATTCCAGAACTTTCCACCACGGAAATGTGAGGAAAATGCGTTTTTTTTGTCAATTTCTTAGCTTTGCAAGGGATTCTGGGTAACATAACCTGGTGGTAGGCAGTCGAGTCACCCCATCCTGAATTCCCCTGGGTGTCTAGTTTTCAAAAATGTATAGGTTTGCTAGGTTTCCCTAGGTGCCAGCAGAGCTAGGGTTCAAAAACAAAAGGTAGGCTTACGGTTATGAAAAAACAAAAAACAAAAGGTAGGCTCATTGCCAAAAAAAGGGCACGATTTCACTGCAAAATTGAGGTGCAAACATGTTACGTTTTGCGCTGTTTCCTGTTGCAGGCACTAGGCAGATCCAGGCAAGTGAGGTACCATTTTTTTTGGGAGACCTGGGGGAACGCTGGGTGGGTGGAAATGTGTTGATCCACACGGATTCCAGAACTTTCCACCACAGAAATGTCAGGAAAATGCATTTTTTTGTCACTTTTTGAGCTTTGCAAGGGATTCTCGGTAACAGAACCTGGTGGTAGGCAGTCGAGTCACCGCATCCTGAATTCCCCTGGGTGTCTACTTTTCAAAAATGTTTAGGTTTGCTAGGTTTCCCTAGGTGCCGGCAGAGCTAGGGTTAAAAAACAAAATTTAGGCTCTTTGCCAAAAAAGGGCACGATTTCACTGCGAAATTGAGGTGCGACCACGTTGCGTTTTGCGCTGTTTCCTGTCGCAGCCACTAGGCAGACCCAAGCAAGTGAGGTACCATTTATTTCGGGAGACCCGGGGGAACGCTGGGTGGGTGGAAATTTGTTGATCCACGCAGATTCCAGAACTTTCCACCACAGAAATGTGAGGGAAATGCGTTTTTTTTGTCAATGTTTAGCTTTGCAAGGGACTCTGGGTAACAGAACCTGGTGGTAGACCGTCGAGTCACCTGATCATGAATTTCCAAGGGTGTCTAGTTTTCAAAAATGTATAGGTTTGCTAGGTTTCCATAGGTGCCGGCAGAGCTAGGGTTCAAAAACAAAAGGTAGGCTCTTTGCCAAAAAAAGTGCACAATTTCACTGCAAAATTGAGGTGCGGCCACGTTGCGTTTTGCGCTGTTTCCTGTCGCAGCCACTAGGCAGACCCAGGCAAGTGAGGTACCATTTTTTTTCGGGAGACCCGGGGGAACGCTGGGTGGGTGGAAATTTGTTGATCCATGCAGATTCCAGAAATTTCCACCACAGAAATGTGAGGAAAATGCGTTTTTTGGTCAATTTCTTAGTTTTGCAAGGGATTCTGGGTAACAGAACCTGGTGGTAGGCAGTCGAGTCACCCCATCCTGAATTCCCCTGGGTGTCTAGTTTTCAAAAATGTATAGGTTTGCTAGGTTTCCCTAGGTGCCGGCAGAGCTAGGGTTCAAAAACTAAAGGTAGGCTCTTTGCCAAAAAAGGGCACAATTTCACTGCGAAATTGAGGTGCGACCACGTTGTGTTTTGCGCTGTTTCCTGTCGCAGCCACTAGGCAGACCCAGGCAAGTGAGGTACCATTTTTTTCGGTAGACCCGGGGGAACATTGGGTGGGTGGAAATTTGTTGATCCACGCAGATTCCAGAACTTTCCACCACAGTAATGTGAGGGAAATGCATTTTTTTGACAATTTCTAAGCTTTGCAAGGGATTCTGGGTAACAGAACCTGGTGGTCGAGTCACCCCATCCTGAATTTCCCTGGGTGTCTAGTTTTCACAAATCTATAGGTTTGCTAGATTTCCCTAGGTGCCGGCAGAGCTAGAGGTCAAAAACAAAAGGTAGGCTCTTTGCCAAAAAAGGGCACGATTTCACTGCGAAATTGAGGTGCGACCACGTTGCGTTTTGCGCTGTTTCCTGTCGCAGCCACTAGGCAGACCCAAGCAAGTGAGGTACCATTTATTTCGGGAGACCCGGGGGAACGCTGGGTGGGTGGAAATTTGTTGATCCACGCAGATTCCAGAACTTTCCACCACAGAAATGTGAGGGAAATGCGTTTTTTTGTCAATGTTTAGCTTTGCAAGGGACTCTGGGTAACAGAACCTGGTGGTAGACCGTCGAGTCACCTGATCATGAATTTCCAAGGGTGTCTAGTTTTCAAAAATGTATAGGTTTGCTAGGTTTCCATAGGTGCCGGCAGAGCTAGGGTTCAAAAACAAAAGGTAGGCTCTTTGCCAAAAAAAGTGCACAATTTCACTGCGAAATTGAGGTGCGGCCACGTTGCGTTTTGCGCTGTTTCCTGTCGCAGCCACTAGGCAGACCCAGGCAAGTGAGGTACCATTTTTTTTCGGGAGACCCGGGGGAACGCTGGGTGGGCGGAAATTTGTTGATCCATGCAGATTCCAGAAATTTCCACCACAGAAATGTGAGGAAAATGCGTTTTTCGGTCAATTTCTTAGTTTTGCAAGGGATTCTGGGTAACAGAACCTGGTGGTAGGCAGTCGAGTCACCCCATCCTGAATTCCCCTGGGTGTCTAGTTTTCAAAAATGTATAGGTTTGCTAGGTTTCCCTAGGTGCCGGCAGAGCTAGGGTTCAAAAACTAAAGGTAGGCTCTTTGCCAAAAAAGGGCACAATTTCACTGCGAAATTGAGGTGCGACCACGTTGTGTTTTGCGCTGTTTCCTGTCGCAGCCACTAGGCAGACCCAGGCAAGTGAGGTACCATTTTTTTCGGTAGACCCGGGGGAACACTGGGTGGGTGGAAATTTGTTGATCCACGCAGATTCCAGAACTTTCCACCACAGAAATGTGAGGGAAATGCATTTGTTGACAATTTCTAAGCTTTGCAAGGGATTCTGGGTAACAGAACCTGGTGGTCGAGTCACCCCATCCTGAATTTCCCTGGGTGTCTAGTTTTCACAAATCTATAGGTTTGCTAGATTTCCCTAGGTGCCGGCAGAGCTAGGGGTCAAAAACAAAAGGTAGGCTCTTGGCCAAAAAAGGGCACGATTTCCCTGCGAAATTGAGGTGCAAACATGTTACGTTTTGCGCCGTTTCCTGTCGCAGGCACTAGGCTGACCCAGGCAGGTGAGGTACCATTTCTTTCGGGAGACCTTGGGGAACGCTGGGTGGGTGGAAATTTGTTGATCCACGCAGATTCCAGAACTTTCCACCACGGAAATGTGAGGAAAATGCGTTTTTTTTGTCAATTTCTTAGCTTTCCAAGGGATTCTGGGTAACAGAACCTGGTGGTAGGCAGTCAAGTCACCCCATCCTGAATTCCCCTGGGTGTCCAGTTTTCATAAATATATAGGTTTGCTAGGTTTCCCTAGGTGCCGGCAGAGCTAGGGTTCAAAAACGAAAGGTAGGCTCTTTGCCAAAAAAGGGCACATTTTCACTGCGAAATTGCGGTGCGACCACGTTGCGTTTTGCACTGTTTCCTGTCGCAGGCACTAGCTAGACCCAGGCAAGTGAGGTACTATTTTTTTTGGAAGACCCTGGGGAACGCTGAGTGGGTGGAAATGTGTTGTTCCACGCAGATTCCAGAACTTTCCACCACAGAAATGTGAGGAAAATGCATTTTTTTGTCAATTTCTTAGATTTGCAAGGGATTCTGGGTAACATAACCTGGTGGTAGGCAGTCGAGTCACCCCATCCTGAATTCCCCTGGGTGTCTAGTTTTCAAAAATGTATAGGTTTGCTAGGTTTCCCTAGGTGCCAGCAGAGCTAGGGTTCAAAAACAAAAGGTAGGCTCATTGCCAAAAAAAGGGCACGATTTCACTGCAAAATTGAGGTGCAAACATGTTACGTTTTGCGCTGTTTCCTGTTGCAGGCACTAGGCAGATCCAGGCAAGTGAGGTACCATTTTTTTTGGGAGACCTGGGGGAACGCTGGGTGGGTGGAAATGTGTTGATCCACACGGATTCCAGAACTTTCCACCACAGAAATGTCAGGAAAATGCATTTTTTTGTCAATTTTTGAGCTTTGCAAGGGATTCTGGGTAACAGAACCTGGTGGTAGGCAGTCGAGTCACCGCATCCTGAATTCCCCTGATTGTCTACTTTTCAAAAATGTTTAGGTTTGCTAGGTTTCCCTAGGTGCCGGCAGAGCTAGGGTTCAAAAACAAAAGGTAGGCTCTTTGCCAAAAAAGGGCACGAATTCACTGCGAAATTGAGGTGCGACCACGTTGCGTTTTGCGCTGTTTCCTGTCGCAGCCACTAGGCAGACCCAAGCAAGTGAGGTACCATTTATTTCGGGAGACACGGGGGAACGCTGGGTGGGTGGAAATTTGTTGATCCACGCAGATTCCAGAACTTTCCACCACAGAAATGTGAGGGAAATGCGTTTTTTTTGTCAATGTTTAGCTTTGCAAGGGACTCTGGGTAACAGAACCTGGTGGTAGACCGTCGAGTCACCTGATCATGAATTTCCAAGGGTGTCTAGTTTTCAAAAATGTATAGGTTTGCTAGGTTTCCATAGGTGCCGGCAGAGCTAGGGTTCAAAAACAAAAGGTAGGCTCTTTGCCAAAAAAAGTGCTCAATTTCACTGCGAAATTGAGGTGCGGCCACGTTGCGTTTTGCGCTGTTTCCTGTCGCAGCCACTAGGCAGACCCAGGCAAGTGAGGTACCATTTTTTTTCGGGAGACCCGGGGGAACGCTGGGTGGGTGGAAATTTGTTGATCCATGCAGATTCCAGAAATTTCCACCACAGAAATGTGAGGAAAATGCGTTTTTTGGTCAATTTCTTAGCTTTGCAAGGGATTCTGGGTATTAGAACCTGGTGGTAGGCAGTCGAGTCACCCCATCCTGAATTCCCCTGGGTGTCTAGTTTTCAAAAATGTATAGGTCTGCTAGGTTTCCCTAGGTGCCGGCAGAGCTAGGGTTCAAAAACTAAAGGTAGGCTCTTTGCCAAAAAAGGGCACAATTTCACTGCGAAATTGAGGTGCGACCACGTTGTGTTTTGCGCTGTTTCCTGTCGCAGCCACTAGGCAGACCCAGGCAAGTGAGGTACCATTTTTTTCGGTAGACCCGGGGGAACACTGGGTGGGTGGAAATTTGTTGATCCACGCAGATTCCAGAACTTTCCACCACAGAAATGTGAGGGAAATGCATTGTTTTGACAATTTCTAAGCTTTGCAAGGGATTCTGGGTAACAGAACCTGGTGGTCGAGTCACCCCATCCTGAATTTCCCTGGGTGTCTAGTTTTCACAAATCTATAGGTTTGCTAGATTTCCCTAGGTGCCGGCAGAGCTAGGGGTCAAAAACAAAAGGTAGGCTCTTGGCCAAAAAAGGGCACGATTTCCCTGCGAAATTGAGGTGCAAACATGTTACGTTTTGCGCCGTTTCCTGTCGCAGGCACTAGGCTGACCCAGGCAGGTGAGGTACCATTTCTTTCGGGAGACCTTGGGGAACGCTGGGTGGGTGGAAATTTGTTGATCCACGCAGATTCCAGAACTTTCCACCACGGAAATGTGAGGAAAATGCGTTTTTTTTGTCAATTTCTTAGCTTTGCAAGGGATTCTGGGTAACAGAACCTGGTGGTAGGCAGTCAAGTCACCCCATCCTGAATTCCCCTGGGTGTCTAGTTTTCAAAAATATATAGGTTTGCTAGGTTTCCCTAGGTGCCGGCAGAGCTAGGGTTAAAAAACGAAAGGTAGGCTCTTTGCCAAAAAAGGGCACATTTTCACTGCGAAATTGCGGTGCGACCACGTTGCGTTTTGCACTGTTTCCTGTTGCAGGCACTAGCTAGACCCAGGCAAGTGAGGTACCATTTTTTTTGGAAGACCCTGGGGAACTCTGAGTGGGTGGAAATTTGTTGTTCCACGCAGATTCCAGAACTTTCCACCACAGAAATGTGAGGAAAATGCATTTTTTTGTCAATTTCTTAGATTTGCAAGGGATTCTGGGTAACATAACCTGGTGGTAGGCAGTCGAGTCACCCCATCCTGAATTCCCCTGGGTGTCTAGTTTTAAAAAATGTATAGGTTTGCTAGGTTTCCCTAGGTGCCAGCAGAGCTAGGGTTCAAAAACAAAAGGTAGGCTCATTGCCAAAAAAAGGGCACGATTTCACTGCAAAATTGTGGTGCAAACATGTTACGTTTTGCGCTGTTTCCTGTTGCAGGCACTAGGCAGATCCAGGCAAGTGAGGTACCATTTTTTTTGGGAGACCTGGGGGAACGCTGGGTGGGTGGAAATGTGTTGATCCACATGGATTCCAGAACTTTCCACCACAGAAATGTCAGGAAAATGCATTTTTTTGTCAATGTTTGAGCTTTGCAAGGGATTCTGGGTAACAGAACCTGGTGGTAGGCAGTCGAGTCACCGCATCCTGAATTCCCCTGGGTGTCTACTTTTCAAAAATGTTTAGGTTTGCTAGGTTTCCCTAGGTGCCGGCAGAGCTAGGGTTCAAAAACAACAGGTAGGCTCTTTGCCAAAAAAGGGCACGATTTCACTGCGAAATTGAGGTGCGACCACGTTGCGTTTTGCGCTGTTTCCTGTCGCAGCCACTAGGCAGACCCAAGCAAGTGAGGTACCATTTATTTCGGGAGACCCAGGGGAACGCTGGGTGGGTGGAAATTTGTTGATCCACGCAGATTCCAGAACTTTCCACCACAGAAATGTGAGGGAAATGCGTTTTTTTTGTCAATGTTTAGCTTTGCAAGGGACTCTGGGTAACAGAACCTGGTGGTAGACCATCGAGTCACCTGATCATGAATTTCCAAGGGTGTCTAGTATTCAAAAATGTATAGGTTTGCTAGGTTTCCATAGGTGCCGGCAGAGCTAGGGTTCAAAAACAAAAGGTAGGCTCTTTGCCAAAAAAAGTGCACAATTTCACTGCGAAATTGTGGTGCGGCCACGTTGTGTTTTGCACTGTTTCCTGTCGCAGCCACTAGGCAGACCCAGGCAAGTGAGGTACCATTTTTTTTCGGGAGACCCGGGGGAACGCTGGGTGGGTGGAAATTTGTTGATCCATGCAGATTCCAGAAATTTCCACCACAGAAATGTGAGGAAAATGCGTTGTTTGGTCAATTTCTTAGCTTTGCAAGGGATTCTGGGTAACAGAACCTGGTGGTAGGCAGTCGAGTCACCCCATCCTGAATTCCCCTGGGTGTCTAGTTTTCAAAAATGTATAGGTTTGCTAGGTTTCCCTAGGTGCCGGCAGAGCTAGGGTTCAAAAACTAAAGGTAGGCTCTTTGCCAAAAAAGGGCACAATTTCACTGCGAAATTGAGGTGCGACCACGTTGTGTTTTGCGCTGTTTCCTGTCGCAGCCACTAGGCAGACCCAGGCAAGTGAGGTACCATTTTTTTCGGTAGACCCGGGTGAACACTGGGTGGGTGGAAATTTGTTGATCCACGCAGATTCCAGAACTTTCCACCACAGAAATGTGAGGGAAATGCATTTTTTTGACAATTTCTAAGCTTTGCAAGGGATTCTGGGTAACAGAACCTGGTGGTCGAGTCACCCCATCCTGAATTTCCCTGGGTGTCTAGTTTTCACAAATCTATAGGTTTTCTAGATTTCCCTAGGTGCCGGCAGAGCTAGGGGTCAAAAACAAAAGGTAGGCTCTTGGCCAAAAAAGGGCACGATTTCCCTGCGAAATTGAGGTGCAAACATGTTACGTTTTGCGCCGTTTCCTGTCGCAGGCACTAGGCTGACCCAGGCAGGTGAGGTACCATTTCTTTCGGGAGACCTTGGGGAACGCTGGGTGGGTGGAAATTTGTTGTTCCACGCAGATTCCAGAACTTTCCACCACGGAAATGTGAGGAAAATGCGTTTTTTTTGTCAATTTCTTAGCTTTGCAAGGGATTCTGGGTAACAGAACCTGGTGGTAGGCAGTCAAGTCACCCCATCCTGAATTCCCCTGGGTGTCTAGTTTTCAAAAATATATAGGTTTGCTAGGTTTCCCTAGGTGCCGGCAGAGCTAGGGTTCAAAAACGAAAGGTAGGCTCTTTGCCACAAAAGGGCACATTTTCACTGCGAAATTGCGGTGCGACCACGTTGCGTTTTGCACTGTTTCCTGTTGCAGGCACTAGCTAGACCCAGGCAAGTGAGGTACCATTGTTTTTGGAAGACTCTGGGGAACGCTGAGTGGGTGGAAATTTGTTGTTCCACGCAGATTCCAGAACTTTCCACCACAGAAATGTGAGGAAAATGCATTTTTTTGTCAATTTCTTAGATTTGCAAGGGATTCTGGGTAACATAACCTGGTGGTAGGCAGTCGAGTCACCCCATCCTGAATTCCCCTGGGTGTCTAGTTTTCAAAACTGTATTGGTTTGCTAGGTTTCCCTAGGTGCCAGCAGAGCTAGGGTTCAAAAACAAAAGGTAGGCTCATTGCCAAAAAAAGGGCACGATTTCACTGCAAAATTGAGGTGCAAACATGTTACGTTTTGCGCTGTTTCCTGCTGCAGGCACTAGGCAGATCCAGGCAAGTGAGGTACCATTTTTTTTGGGAGACCTGGGGGAACGCTGGGTGGGTGGAAATGTGTTGATCCACACGGATTCCAGAACTTTCCACCACAGAAATGTCAGGAAAATGCATTTTTTTGTAAATTTTTGAGATTTGCAAGGGATTCTGGGTAACAGAACCTGGTGGTAGGCAGTCGAGTCACCGCATCCTGAATTCCCCTGGGTGTCTACTTTTCAAAAATGTTTAGGTTTGCTAGGTTTCCCTAGGTGCCGGCAGAGCTAGGGTTCAAAAACAAAAGGTAGGCTCTTTGCCAAAAAAGGGCACGATTTCACTGCGAAATTGAGGTGCGACCACGTTGCGTTTTGCGCTGTTTCCTGTCGCAGCCACTAGGCAGACCCAAGCAAGTGAGGTACCATTTATTTCGGGAGACCCGGGGGAACGCTGGGTGGGTGGAAATTTGTTGATCCACGCAGATTCCAGAACTTTCCACCACAGAAATGTGAGGGAAATGCGTTTTTTTTGTCAATGTTTAGCTTTGCAAGGGACTCTGGGTAACAGAACCTGGTGGTAGACCGTCGAGTCACCTGATCATGAATTTCCAAGGGTGTCTAGTTTTCAAAAATGTATAGGTTTGCTAGGTTTCCATAGGTGCCGGCAGAGCTAGGGTTCAAAAACAAAAGGTAGGGTCTTTGACAAAAAAAGTGCACAATTTCACTGCGAAATTGAGGTGCGGCCACGTTGCGTTTTGCGCTGTTTCCTGTCGCCGCCACTAGGCAGACCCAGGCAAGTGAGGTACCATTTTTTTTCGGGAGACCCGGGGGAACGCTGGGTGGGTGGAAATTTGTTGATCCATGCAGATTCCAGAAATTTCCACCACAGAAATGTGAGGAAAATGCGTTTTTTGGTCAATTTCTTAGCTTTGCAAGGGATTCTGGGTAACAGAACCTGGTGGTAGGCAGTCGAGTCACCCCATCCTGAATTCCCCTGGGTGTCTAGTTTTCAAACATGTATAGGTTTGCTAGGTTTCCCTAGGTGCCGGCAGAGCTAGGGTTCAAAAACTAAAGGTAGGCTCTTTGCCAAAAAAGGGCACAATTTCACTGCGAAATTGAGGTGCGACCACGTTGTGTTTTGCGCTGTTTCCTGTCGCAGCCACTAGGCAGACCCAGGCAAGTGAGGTACCATTTTTTTCGGTAGACCCGGGGAACACTGGGTGGGTGGAAATTTGTTGATCCACGCAGATTCCAGAACTTTCCACCACAGAAATGTGAGGGAAATGCATTTTTTTGACAATTTCTAAGCTTTGCAAGGGATTCTGGGTAACAGAACCTGGTGGCCGAGTCACCCCATCCTGAATTTCCCTGGGTGTCTAGTTTTCACAAATGTATAGGTTTGCTAGATTTCCCTAGGTGCCGGCAGAGCTAGGGGTCAAAAACAAAAGGTAGGCTCTTGGCCAAAAAAGGGCACGATTTCCCTGCGAAATTGAGGTGCAAACATGTTACGTTTTGCGCCGTTTCCTGTCGCAGGCACTAGGCTGACCCAGGCAGGTGAGGTACCATTTCTTTCGGGAGACCTTGGGGAACGCTGGGTGGGTGGAAATTTGTTGATCCACGCAGATTCCAGAACTTTAAACCACGGAAATGTGAGGAAAATGCGTTTTTTTGTCAATTTCTTAGCTTTGCAAGGGATTCTGGGTAACAGAACCTGGTGGTAGGCAGTCAAGTCACCCCATCCTGAATTCCCCTGGGTGTCTAGTTTTCAAAAATATATAGGTTTGCTAGGTTTCTCTAGGTGCCGGCAGAGCTAGGGTTCAAAAACGAAAGGTAGGCTCTTTGCCAAAAAAGGGCACATTTTCACTGCGAAATTGCGGTGCGACCACGTTGCGTTTTGCACTGTTTCCTGTCGCTGGCACTAGCTAGACCCAGGAAAGTGAGGTACCATTTTTTTGGGAAGACCCTGGGGAACGCTGAGTAGGTGGAAATTTGTTGTTCCACGCAGATTCCAGAACTTTCCACCACAGAAATGTGAGGAAAATGCATTTTTTTGTCAATTTCTTAGATTTGCAAGGGATTCTGGGTAACATAACCTGGTGGCAGGCAGTCGAGTCACCCCATCCTGAATTCCCCTGGGTGTCTAGTTTTCCAAAAATGTATAAGTTTGCTAGGTTTCCCTAGGTGTCAGCAGAGCTAGGGTTCAAAAACAAAAGGTAGGCTCATTGCCAAAAAAAGGGCACGATTTCACTGCAAAATTGAGGTGCAAACATGTTACGTTTTGCGCTGTTTCCTGTTACAGGCACTGGGCAGATCCAGGCACGTGAGTTACCATTTTTTTTGGGAGACTTGGGGGAACGCTGGGTGGTTGGAAATTTGTTGATCCACGCAGATTCCAGAACTTTGCACCACAGAAATGTGAGGAAAATGCGTTTTTTTTGTCAATTGTTTAGATTTGCAAGGAATTCTAGGTAACAGAACCAGGTGGGAGGCAGTCGAGTCACCGCATCCTGAATTCCCCTGGGTGTCTACTTTTCAAAAATGTTTAGGTTTGCTAGGTTTCCCTAGGTGCCGGCAGAGCTAGGGTTCAAAAACAAAAGGTAGGCTCTTTGCCAAAAAAGGGCACGATTTCACTGTGAAATTGAGGTGCGACCACGTTGCGTTTTGCGCTGTTTCCTGTCGCAGCCACTAGGCAGACCCAAGCAAGTGAGGTACCATTTATTTTGGGAGACCCGGGGGAACGCTGGGTGGGTGGAAATTTGTTGATCCACGCAGATTCCAGAACTTTCCACCACAGAAATGTGAGGGAAATGCGTTTTTTTTGTCAATGTTTAGCTTTGCAAGGGACTCTGGGTAACAGAACCTGGTGGTAGACCGTCGAGTCACCTGATCATGAATTTCCAAGGGTGTCTAGTTTTCAAAAATGTATAGGTTTGCTAGGTTTCCATAGGTGCCGGCAGAGCTAGGGTTAAAAAACAAAAGGTAGGCTCTTTGCCAAAAAAAGTGCACAATTTCACTGCAAAATTGAGGTGCGGCCACGTTGCGTTTTGCGCTGTTTCCTGTCGCAGCCACTAGGCAGACCCAGGCAAGTGAGGTACCATTTTTTTTCGGGAGACCCGGGGGAACGCTGGGTGGGTGGAAATTTGTTGATCCATGCAGATTCCAGAAATTTCCACCACAGAAATGTGAGGAAAATGCGTTTTTTGGTCAATTTCTTAGTTTTGCAAGGGATTCTGGGTAACAGAACCTGGTGGTAGGCAGTCGAGTCACCCCATCCTGAATTCCCCTGGGTGTCTAGTTTTCAAAAATGTATAGGTTTGCTAGGTTTCCCTAGGTGCCGGCAGAGCTAGGGTTCAAAAACTAAAGGTAGGCTCTTTGCCAAAAAAGGGCACAATTTCACTGCGAAATTGAGGTGCGACCACGTTGTGTTTTGCGCTGTTTCCTGTCGCAGCCACTAGGCAGACCCAGGCAAGTGAGGTACCATTTTTTTCGGTAGACCCGGGGGAACACTCGGTGGGTGGAAATTTGTTGATCCACGCAGATTCCAGAACTTTCCACCACAGTAATGTGAGGGAAATGCATTTTTTTGACAATTTCTAAGCTTTGCAAGGGATTCTGGGTAACAGAACCTGGTGGTCGAGTCACCCCATCCTGAATTTCCCTGGGTGTCTAGTTTTCACAAATCTATAGGTTTGCTAGATTTCCCTAGGTGCCGGCAGAGCTAGAGGTCAAAAACAAAAGGTAGGCTCTTTGCCAAAAAAGGGCACGATTTCAATGCGAAATTGAGGTGCGGCCACGTTGCGTTTTGCGCTGTTTCCTGTCGCAGCCACTAGGCAGACCCAAGCAAGTGAGGTACCATTTATTTCGGGAGACCCGGGGGAACGCTGGGTGGGTGGAAATTTGTTGATCCACGCAGATTCCAGAACTTTCCACCACAGAAATGTGAGGGAAATGCGTTTTTTTGTCAATGTTTAGCTTTGCAAGGGACTCTGGGTAACAGAACCTGGTGGTAGACCGTCGAGTCACCTGATCATGAATTTCCAAGGGTGTCTAGTTTTCAAAAATGTATAGGTTTGCTAGGTTTCCATAGGTGCCGGCAGAGCTAGGGTTCAAAAACAAAAGGTAGGCTCTTTGCCAAAAAAAGTGCACAATTTCACTGCGAAATTGAGGTGCGGCCACGTTGCGTTTTGCGCTGTTTCCTGTCGCAGCCACTAGGCAGACCCAGGCAAGTGAGGTACCATTTTTTTTCGGGAGACCCGGGGGAACGCTGGGTGGGTGGAAATTTGTTGATCCATGCAGATTCCAGAAATTTCCACCACAGAAATGTGAGGAAAATGCGTTTTTCGGTCAATTTCTTAGTTTTGCAAGGGATTCTGGGTAACAGAACCTGGTGGTAGGCAGTCGAGTCACCCCATCCTGAATTCCCCTGGGTGTCTAGTTTTCAAAAATGTATAGGTTTGCTAGGTTTCCCTAGGTGCCGGCAGAGCTAGGGTTCAAAAACTAAAGGTAGGCTCTTTGCCAAAAAAGGGCACAATTTCACTGCGAAATTGAGGTGCGACCACATTGTGTTTTGCGCTGTTTCCTGTCGCAGCCACTAGGCAGACCCAGGCAAGTGAGGTACCATTTTTTTCGGTAGACCCGGGGGAACACTGGGTGGGTGGAAATTTGTTGATCCACGCAGATTCCAGAACTTTCCACCACAGAAATGTGAGGGAAATGCATTTTTTGACAATTTCTAAGCTTTGCAAGGGATTCTGGGTAACAGAACCTGGTGGTCGAGTCACCCCATCCTGAATTTCCCTGGGTGTCTAGTTTTCACAAATCTATAGGTTTGCTAGATTTCCCTAGGTGCCGGCAGAGCTAGGGGTCAAAAACAAAAGGTAGGCTCTTGGCCAAAAAAGGGCACGATTTCCCTGCGAAATTGAGGTGCAAACATGTTACGTTTTGCGCCGTTTCCTGTCGCAGGCACTAGGCTGACCCAGGCAGGTGAGGTACCATTTCTTTCGGGAGACCTTGGGGAACGCTGGGTGGGTGGAAATTTGTTGATCCACGCAGATTCCAGAACTTTCCACCACGGAAATGTGAGGAAAATGCGTTTTTTTTGTCAATTTCTTAGCTTTCCAAGGGATTCTGGGTAACAGAACCTGGTGGTAGGCAGTCAAGTCACCCCATCCTGAATTCCCCTGGGTGTCCAGTTTTCATAAATATATAGGTTTGCTAGGTTTCCCTAGGTGCCGGCAGAGCTAGGGTTCAAAAACGAAAGGTAGGCTCTTTGCCAAAAAAGGGCACATTTTCACTGCGAAATTGCGGTGCGACCACGTTGCGTTTTGCACTGTTTCCTGTCGCAGGCACTAGCTAGACCCAGGCAAGTGAGGTACTATTTTTTTTGGAAGACCCTGGGGAACGCTGAGTGGGTGGAAATTTGTTGTTCCACGCAGATTCCAGAACTTTCCACCACAGAAATGTGAGGAAAATGCATTTTTTTGTCAATTTCTTAGATTTGCAAGGGATTCTGGGTAACATAACCTGGTGGTAGGCAGTCGAGTCACCCCATCCTGAATTCCCCTGGGTGTCTAGTTTTCAAAAATGTATAGGTTTGCTAGGTTTCCCTAGGTGCCAGCAGAGCTAGGGTTCAAAAACAAAAGGTAGGCTCATTGCCAAAAAAAGGGCACGATTTCACTGCAAAATTGAGGTGCAAACATGTTACGTTTTGCGCTGTTTCCTGTTGCAGGCACTAGGCAGATCCAGGCAAGTGAGGTACCATTTTTTTTGGGAGACCTGGGGGAACGCTGGGTGGGTGGAAATGCGTTGATCCACACGGATTCCAGAACTTTCCACCACAGAAATGTCAGGAAAATGCATTTTTTTGTCAATTTTTGAGCTTTGCAAGGGATTCTGGGTAACAGAACCTGGTGGTAGGCAGTCGAGTCACCGCATCCTGAATTCCCCTGGGTGTCTACTTTTCAAAAATGTTTAGGTTTGCTAGGTTTCCCTAGGTGCCGGCAGAGCTAGGGTTCAAAAACAAAAGGTAGGCTCTTTGCCAAAAAAGGGCACGAATTCACTGCGAAATTGAGGTGCGACCACGTTGCGTTTTGCGCTGTTTCCTGTCGCAGCCACTAGGCAGACCCAAGCAAGTGAGGTACCATTTATTTCGGGAGACACGGGGGAACGCTGGGTGGGTGGAAATTTGTTGATCCACGCAGATTCCAGAACTTTCCACCACAGAAATGTGAGGGAAATGCGTTTTTTTTGTCAATGTTTAGCTTTGCAAGGGACTCTGGGTAACAGAACCTGGTGGTAGACCGTCGAGTCACCTGATCATGAATTTCCAAGGGTGTCTAGTTTTCAAAAATGTATAGGTTTGCTAGGTTTCCATAGGTGCCGGCAGAGCTAGGGTTCAAAAACAAAAGGTAGGCTCTTTGCCAAAAAAAGTGCTCAATTTCACTGCGAAATTGAGGTGCGGCCACGTTGCGTTTTGCGCTGTTTCCTGTCGCAGCCACTAGGCAGACCCAGGCAAGTGAGGTACCATTTTTTTTCGGGAGACCCGGGGGAACGCTGGGTGGGTGGAAATTTGTTGATCCATGCAGATTCCAGAAATTTCCACCACAGAAATGTGAGGAAAATGCGTTTTTTGGTCAATTTCTTAGCTTTGCAAGGGATTCTGGGTATTAGAACCTGGTGGTAGGCAGTCGAGTCACCCCATCCTGAATTCCCCTGGGTGTCTAGTTTTCAAAAATGTATAGGTCTGCTAGGTTTCCCTAGGTGCCGGCAGAGCTAGGGTTCAAAAACTAAAGGTAGGCTCTTTGCCAAAAAAGGGCACAATTTCACTGCGAAATTGAGGTGCGACCACGTTGTGTTTTGCGCTGTTTCCTGTCGCAGCCACTAGGCAGACCCAGGCAAGTGAGGTACCATTTTTTTCGGTAGACCCGGGGGAACACTGGGTGGGTGGAAATTTGTTGATCCACGCAGATTCCAGAACTTTCCACCACAGAAATGTGAGGGAAATGCATTTTTTTGACAATTTCTAAGCTTTGCAAGGGATTCTGGGTAACAGAACCTGGTGGTCGAGTCACCCCATCCTGAATTTCCCTGGGTGTCTAGTTTTCACAAATCTATAGGTTTGCTAGATTTCCCTAGGTGCCGGCAGAGCTAGGGGTCAAAAACAAAAGGTAGGCTCCTGGCCAAAAAAGGGCACGATTTCCCTGCGAAATTGAGGTGCAAACATGTTACGTTTTGCGCCGTTTCCTGTCGCAGGCACTAGGCTGACCCAGGCAGGTGAGGTACCATTTCTTTCGGGAGACCTTGGGGAACGCTGGGTGGGTGGAAATTTGTTGATCCACGCAGATTCCAGAACTTTCCACCACGGAAATGTGAGGAAAATGCGTTTTTTTTGTCAATTTCTTAGCTTTGCAAGGGATTCTGGGTAACAGAACCTGGTGGTAGGCAGTCAAGTCACCCCATCCTGAATTCCCCTGGGTGTCTAGTTTTCAAAAATATATAGGTTTGCTAGGTTTCCCTAGGTGCCGGCAGAGCTAGGGTTAAAAAACGAAAGGTAGGCTCTTTGCCAAAAAAGGGCACATTTTCACTGCGAAATTGCGGTGCGACCACGTTGCGTTTTGCACTGTTTCCTGTTGCAGGCACTAGCTAGACCCAGGCAAGTGAGGTACCATTTTTTTTGGAAGACCCTGGGGAACGCTGAGTGGGTGGAAATTTGTTGTTCCACGCAGATTCCAGAACTTTCCACCACAGAAATGTGAGGAAAATGCATTTTTTTGTCAATTTCTTAGATTTGCAAGGGATTCTGGGTAACATAACCTGGTGGTAGGCAGTCGAGTCACCCCATCCTGAATTCCCCTGGGTGTCTAGTTTTAAAAAATGTATAGGTTTGCTAGGTTTCCCTAGGTGCCAGCAGAGCTAGGGTTCAAAAACAAAAGGTAGGCTCATTGCCAAAAAAAGGGCACGATTTCACTGCAAAATTGTGGTGCAAACATGTTACGTTTTGCGCTGTTTCCTGTTGCAGGCACTAGGCAGATCCAGGCAAGTGAGGTACCATTTTTTTTGGGAGACCTGGGGGAACGCTGGGTGGGTGGAAATGTGTTGATCCACATGGATTCCAGAACTTTCCACCACAGAAATGTCAGGAAAATGCATTTTTTTGTCAATGTTTGAGCTTTGCAAGGGATTCTGGGTAACAGAACCTGGTGGTAGGCAGTCGAGTCACCGCATCCTGAATTCCCCTGGGTGTCTACTTTTCAAAAATGTTTAGGTTTGCTAGGTTTCCCTAGGTACCGGCAGAGCTAGGGTTCAAAAACAACAGGTAGGCTCTTTGCCAAAAAAGGGCACGATTTCACTGCGAAATTGAGGTGCGACCACGTTGCGTTTTGCGCTGTTTCCTGTCGCAGCCACTAGGCAGACCCAAGCAAGTGAGGTACCATTTATTTCGGGAGACCCAGGGGAACGCTGGGTGGGTGGAAATTTGTTGATCCACGCAGATTCCAGAACTTTCCACCACAGAAATGTGAGGGAAATGCGTTTTTTTTGTCAATGTTTAGCTTTGCAAGGGACTCTGGGTAACAGAACCTGGTGGTAGACCATCGAGTCACCTGATCATGAATTTCCAAGGGTGTCTAGTTTTCAAAAATGTATAGGTTTGCTAGGTTTCCATAGGTGCCGGCAGAGCTAGGGTTCAAAAACAAAAGGTAGGCTCTTTGCCAAAAAAAGTGCACAATTTCACTGCGAAATTGTGGTGCGGCCACGTTGTGTTTTGCACTGTTTCCTGTCGCAGCCACTAGGCAGACCCAGGCAAGTGAGGTACCATTTTTTTTCGGGAGACCCGGGGGAACGCTGGGTGGGTGGAAATTTGTTGATCCATGCAGATTCCAGAAATTTCCACCACAGAAATGTGAGGAAAATGCGTTGTTTGGTCAATTTCTTAGCTTTGCAAGGGATTCTGGGTAACAGAACCTGGTGGTAGGCAGTCGAGTCACCCCATCCTGAATTCCCCTGGGTGTCTAGTTTTCAAAAATGTATAGGTTTGCTAGGTTTCCCTAGGTGCCGGCAGAGCTAGGGTTCAAAAACTAAAGGTAGGCTCTTTGCCAAAAAAGGGCACAATTTCACTGCGAAATTGAGGTGCGACCACGTTGTGTTTTGCGCTGTTTCCTGTCGCAGCCACTAGGCAGACCCAGGCAAGTGAGGTACCATTTTTTTCGGTAGACCCGGGTGAACACTGGGTGGGTGGAAATTTGTTGATCCACGCAGATTCCAGAACTTTCCACCACAGAAATGTGAGGGAAATGCATTTTTTTGACAATTTCTAAGCTTTGCAAGGGATTCTGGGTAACAGAACCTGGTGGTCGAGTCACCCCATCCTGAATTTCCCTGGGTGTCTAGTTTTCACAAATCTATAGGTTTTCTAGATTTCCCTAGGTGCCGGCAGAGCTAGGGGTCAAAAACAAAAGGTAGGCTCTTGGCCAAAAAAGGGCACGATTTCCCTGCGAAATTGAGGTGCAAACATGTTACGTTTTGCGCCGTTTCCTGTCGCAGGCACTAGGCTGACCCAGGCAGGTGAGGTACCATTTCTTTCGGGAGACCTTGGGGAACGCTGGGTGGGTGGAAATTTGTTGTTCCACGCAGATTCCAGAACTTTCCACCACGGAAATGTGAGGAAAATGCGTTTTTTTTGTCAATTTCTTAGCTTTGCAAGGGATTCTGGGTAACAGAACCTGGTGGTAGGCAGTCAAGTCACCCCATCCTGAATTCCCCTGGGTGTCTAGTTTTCAAAAATATATAGGTTTGCTAGGTTTCCCTAGGTGCCGGCAGAGCTAGGGTTCAAAAACGAAAGGTAGGCTCTTTGCCACAAAAGGGCACATTTTCACTGCGAAATTGCGGTGCGACCACGTTGCGTTTTGCACTGTTTCCTGTTGCAGGCACTAGCTAGACCCAGGCAAGTGAGGTACCATTGTTTTTGGAAGACTCTGGGGAACGCTGAGTGGGTGGAAATTTGTTGTTCCACGCAGATTCCAGAACTTTCCACCACAGAAATGTGAGGAAAATGCATTTTTTTGTCAATTTCTTAGATTTGCAAGGGATTCTGGGTAACATAACCTGGTGGTAGGCAGTCGAGTCACCCCATCCTGAATTCCCCTGGGTGTCTAGTTTTCAAAACTGTATTGGTTTGCTAGGTTTCCCTAGGTGCCAGCAGAGCTAGGGTTCAAAAACAAAAGGTAGGCTCATTGCCAAAAAAAGGGCACGATTTCACTGCAAAATTGAGGTGCAAACATGTTACGTTTTGCGCTGTTTCCTGCTGCAGGCACTAGGCAGATCCAGGCAAGTGAGGTACCATTTTTTTTGGGAGACCTGGGGGAACGCTGGGTGGGTGGAAATGTGTTGATCCACACGGATTCCAGAACTTTCCACCACAGAAATGTCAGGAAAATGCATTTTTTTGTAAATTTTTGAGATTTGCAAGGGATTCTGGGTAACAGAACCTGGTGGTAGGCAGTCGAGTCACCGCATCCTGAATTCCCCTGGGTGTCTACTTTTCAAAAATGTTTAGGTTTGCTAGGTTTCCCTAGGTGCCGGCAGAGCTAGGGTTCAAAAACAAAAGGTAGGCTCTTTGCCAAAAAAGGGCACGATTTCACTGCGAAATTGAGGTGCGACCACGTTGCGTTTTGCGCTGTTTCCTGTCGCAGCCACTAGGCAGACCCAAGCAAGTGAGGTACCATTTATTTCGGGAGACCCGGGGGAACGCTGGGTGGGTGGAAATTTGTTGATCCACGCAGATTCCAGAACTTTCCACCACAGAAATGTGAGGGAAATGCGTTTTTTTTGTCAATGTTTAGCTTTGCAAGGGACTCTGGGTAACAGAACCTGGTGGTAGACCGTCGAGTCACCTGATCATGAATTTCCAAGGGTGTCTAGTTTTCAAAAATGTATAGGTTTGCTAGGTTTCCATAGGTGCCGGCAGAGCTAGGGTTCAAAAACAAAAGGTAGGGTCTTTGACAAAAAAAGTGCACAATTTCACTGCGAAATTGAGGTGCGGCCACGTTGCGTTTTGCGCTGTTTCCTGTCGCCGCCACTAGGCAGACCCAGGCAAGTGAGGTACCATTTTTTTTCGGGAGACCCGGGGGAACGCTGGGTGGGTGGAAATTTGTTGATCCATGCAGATTCCAGAAATTTCCACCACAGAAATGTGAGGAAAATGCGTTTTTTGGTCAATTTCTTAGCTTTGCAAGGGATTCTGGGTAACAGAACCTGGTGGTAGGCAGTCGAGTCACCCCATCCTGAATTCCCCTGGGTGTCTAGTTTTCAAACATGTATAGGTTTGCTAGGTTTCCCTAGGTGCCGGCAGAGCTAGGGTTCAAAAACTAAAGGTAGGCTCTTTGCCAAAAAAGGGCACAATTTCACTGCGAAATTGAGGTGCGACCACGTTGTGTTTTGCGCTGTTTCCTGTCGCAGCCACTAGGCAGACCCAGGCAAGTGAGGTACCATTTTTTTCGGTAGACCTGGGGAACACTGGGTGGGTGGAAATTTGTTGATCCACGCAGATTCCAGAACTTTCCACCACAGAAATGTGAGGGAAATGCATTTTTTTGACAATTTCTAAGCTTTGCAAGGGATTCTGGGTAACAGAACCTGGTGGCCGAGTCACCCCATCCTGAATTTCCCTGGGTGTCTAGTTTTCACAAATGTATAGGTTTGCTAGATTTCCCTAGGTGCCGGCAGAGCTAGGGGTCAAAAACAAAAGGTAGGCTCTTGGCCAAAAAAGGGCACGATTTCCCTGCGAAATTGAGGTGCAAACATGTTACGTTTTGCGCCGTTTCCTGTCGCAGGCACTAGGCTGACCCAGGCAGGTGAGGTACCATTTCTTTCGGGAGACCTTGGGGAACGCTGGGTGGGTGGAAATTTGTTGATCCACGCAGATTCCAGAACTTTAAACCACGGAAATGTGAGGAAAATGCGTTTTTTTGTCAATTTCTTAGCTTTGCAAGGGATTCTGGGTAACAGAACCTGGTGGTAGGCAGTCAAGTCACCCCATCCTGAATTCCCCTGGGTGTCTAGTTTTCAAAAATATATAGGTTTGCTAGGTTTCTCTAGGTGCCGGCAGAGCTAGGGTTCAAAAACGAAAGGTAGGCTCTTTGCCAAAAAAGGGCACATTTTCACTGCGAAATTGCGGTGCGACCACGTTGCGTTTTGCACTGTTTCCTGTCGCTGGCACTAGCTAGACCCAGGAAAGTGAGGTACCATTTTTTTGGGAAGACCCTGGGGAACGCTGAGTAGGTGGAAATTTGTTGTTCCACGCAGATTCCAGAACTTTCCACCACAGAAATGTGAGGAAAATGCATTTTTTTGTCAATTTCTTAGATTTGCAAGGGATTCTGGGTAACATAACCTGGTGGCAGGCAGTCGAGTCACCCCATCCTGAATTCCCCTGGGTGTCTAGTTTTCCAAAAATGTATAAGTTTGCTAGGTTTCCCTAGGTGTCAGCAGAGCTAGGGTTCAAAAACAAAAGGTAGGCTCATTGCCAAAAAAAGGGCACGATTTCACTGCAAAATTGAGGTGCAAACATGTTACGTTTTGCGCTGTTTCCTGTTACAGGCACTGGGCAGATCCAGGCACGTGAGTTACCATTTTTTTTGGGAGACTTGGGGGAACGCTGGGTGGTTGGAAATTTGTTGATCCACGCAGATTCCAGAACTTTGCACCACAGAAATGTGAGGAAAATGCGTTTTTTTTTTGTCAATTGTTTAGATTTGCAAGGAATTCTAGGTAACAGAACCAGGTGGGAGGCAGTCGAGTCACCGCATCCTGAATTCCCCTGGGTGTCTACTTTTCAAAAATGTTTAGGTTTGCTAGGTTTCCCTAGGTGCCGGCAGAGCTAGGGTTCAAAAACAAAAGGTAGGCTCTTTGCCAAAAAAGGGCACGATTTCACTGTGAAATTGAGGTGCGACCACGTTGCGTTTTGCGCTGTATCCTGTCGCAGCCACTAGGCAGACCCAAGCAAGTGAGGTACCATTTATTTTGGGAGACCCGGGGGAACGCTGGGTGGGTGGAAATTTGTTGATCCACGCAGATTCCAGAACTTTCCACCACAGAAATGTGAGGGAAATGCGTTTTTTTTGTCAATGTTTAGCTTTGCAAGGGACTCTGGGTAACAGAACCTGGTGGTAGACCGTCGAGTCACCTGATCATGAATTTCCAAGGGTGTCTAGTTTTCAAAAATGTATAGGTTTGCTAGGTTTCCATAGGTGCCGGCAGAGCTAGGGTTAAAAAACAAAAGGTAGGCTCTTTGCCAAAAAAAGTGCACAATTTCACTGCAAAATTGAGGTGCGGCCACGTTGCGTTTTGCGCTGTTTCCTGTCGCAGCCACTAGGCAGACCCAGGCAAGTGAGGTACCATTTTTTTTCGGGAGACCCGGGGGAACGCTGGGTGGGTGGAAATTTGTTGATCCATGCAGATTCCAGAAATTTCCACCACAGAAATGTGAGGAAAATGCGTTTTTTGGTCAATTTCTTAGTTTTGCAAGGGATTCTGGGTAACAGAACCTGGTGGTAGGCAGTCGAGTCACCCCATCCTGAATTCCCCTGGGTGTCTAGTTTTCAAAAATGTATAGGTTTGCTAGGTTTCCCTAGGTGCCGGCAGAGCTAGGGTTCAAAAACTAAAGGTAGGCTCTTTGCCAAAAAAGGGCACAATTTCACTGCGAAATTGAGGTGCGACCACGTTGTGTTTTGCGCTGTTTCCTGTCGCAGCCACTAGGCAGACCCAGGCAAGTGAGGTACCATTTTTTTCGGTAGACCCGGGGGAACACTCGGTGGGTGGAAATTTGTTGATCCACGCAGATTCCAGAACTTTCCACCACAGAAATGTGAGGGAAATGCATTTTTTGACAATTTCTAAGCTTTGCAAGGGATTCTGGGTAACAGAGCCTGGTGGTCGAGTCACCCCATCCTGAATTTCCCTGGGTGTCTAGTTTTCACAAATCTATAGGTTTGCTAGATTTCCCTAGGTGCCGGCAGAGCTAGGGGTCAAAAACAAAAGGTAGGCTCTTGGCCAAAAAAGGGCACGATTTCCCTGCGAAATTGAGGTGCAAACATGTTACGTTTTGCGCCGTTTCCTGTCGCAGGCACTAGGCTGACCCAGGCAGGTGAGGTACCATTTCTTTCGGGAGACCTTGGGGAACGCTGGGTGGGTGGAAATTTGTTGATCCACGCAGATTCCAGAACTTTCCACCACGGAAATGTGAGGAAAATGCGTTTTTTTTGTCAATTTCTTAGCTTTCCAAGGGATTCTGGGTAACAGAACCTGGTGGTAGGCAGTCAAGTCACCCCATCCTGAATTCCCCTGGGTGTCCAGTTTTCATAAATATATAGGTTTGCTAGGTTTCCCTAGGTGCCGGCAGAGCTAGGGTTCAAAAACGAAAGGTAGGCTCTTTGCCAAAAAAGGGCACATTTTCACTGCGAAATTGCGGTGCGACCACGTTGCGTTTTGCACTGTTTCCTGTCGCAGGCACTAGCTAGACCCAGGCAAGTGAGGTACTATTTTTTTTGGAAGACCCTGGGGAACGCTGAGTGGGTGGAAATTTGTTGTTCCACGCAGATTCCAGAACTTTCCACCACAGAAATGTGAGGAAAATGCATTTTTTTGTCAATTTCTTAGATTTGCAAGGGATTCTGGGTAACATAACCTGGTGGTAGGCAGTCGAGTCACCCCATCCTGAATTCCCCTGGATGTCTAGTTTTCAAAAATGTATAGGTTTGCTAGGTTTCCCTAGGTGCCAGCAGAGCTAGGGTTCAAAAACAAAAGGTAGGCTCATTGCCAAAAAAAGGGCACGATTTCACTGCAAAATTGAGGTGCAAACATGTTACGTTTTGCGCTGTTTCCTGTTGCAGGCACTAGGCAGATCCAGGCAAGTGAGGTACCATTTTTTTTGGGAGACCTGGGGGAACGCTGGGTGGGTGGAAATGTGTTGATCCACACGGATTCCAGAACTTTCCACCACAGAAATGTCAGGAAAATGCATTTTTTTGTCAATTTTTGAGCTTTGCAAGGGATTCTGGGTAACAGAACCTGGTGGTAGGCAGTCGAGTCACCGCATCCTGAATTCCCCTGGGTGTCTACTTTTCAAAAATGTTTAGGTTTGCTAGGTTTCCCTAGGTGCCGGCAGAGCTAGGGTTCAAAAACAAAAGGTAGGCTCTTTGCCAAAAAAGGGCACGAATTCACTGCGAAATTGAGGTGCGACCACGTTGCGTTTTGCGCTGTTTCCTGTCGCAGCCACTAGGCAGACCCAAGCAAGTGAGGTACCATTTATTTCGGGAGACCCGGGGGAACGCTGGGTGGGTGGAAATTTGTTGATCCACGCAGATTCCAGAACTTTCCACCACAGAAATGTGAGGGAAATGCGTTTTTTTTGTCAATGTTTAGCTTTGCAAGGGACTCTGGGTAACAGAACCTGGTGGTAGACCGTCGAGTCACCTGATCATGAATTTCCAAGGGTGTCTAGTTTTCAAAAATGTATAGGTTTGCTAGGTTTCCATAGGTGCCGGCAGAGCTAGGGTTCAAAAACAAAAGGTAGGCTCTTTGCCAAAAAAAGTGCACAATTTCACTGCGAAATTGAGGTGCGGCCACGTTGCGTTTTGCGCTGTTTCCTGTCGCAGCCACTAGGCAGACCCAGGCAAGTGAGGTACCATTTTTTTTCGGGAGACCCGGGAGAACGCTGGGTGGGTGGAAATTTGTTGATCCATGCAGATTCCAGAAATTTCCACCACAGAAATGTGAGGAAAATGCGTTTTTTGGTCAATTTCTTAGCTTTGCAAGGGATTCTGGGTAACAGAACCTGGTGGTAGGCAGTCGAGTCACCCCATCCTGAATTCCCCTGGGTGTCTAGTTTTCAAAAATGTATAGGTTTGCTAGGTTTCCCTAGGTGCCGGCAGAGCTAGGGTTCAAAAACTAAAGGTAGGCTCTTTGCCAAAAAAGGGCACAATTTCACTGCGAAATTGAGGTGCGACCACGTTGTGTTTTGCGCTGTTTCCTGTCGCAGCCACTAGGCAGACCCAGGCAAGTGAGGTACCATTTTTTTCGGTAGACCCGGGGGAACACTGGGTGGGTGGAAATTTGTTGATCCACGCAGATTCCAGAACTTTCCACCACAGAAATGTGAGGGAAATGCATTTTTTTGACAATTTCTAAGCTTTGCAAGGGATTCTGGGTAACAGAACCTGGTGGTCGAGTCACCCCATCCTGAATTTCCCTGGGTGTCTAGTTTTCACAAATCTATAGGTTTGCTAGATTTCCCTAGGTGCCGGCAGAGCTAGGGGTCAAAAACAAAAGGTAGGCTCTTGGCCAAAAAAGGGCACGATTTCCCTGCGAAATTGAGGTGCAAACATGTTACGTTTTGCGCCGTTTCCTGTCGCAGGCACTAGGCTGACCCAGGCAGGTGAGGTACCATTTCTTTCGGGAGACCTTGGGGAACGCTGGGTGGGTAGAAATTTGTTGATCCACGCAGATTCCAGAACTTTCCACCACGGAAATGTGAGGAAAATGCGTTTTTTTGTCAATTTCTTAGCTTTGCAAGGGATTCTGGGTAACAGAACCTGGTGGTAGGCAGTCAAGTCACCCCATCCTGAATTCCCCTGGGTGTCTACTTTTTAAAAATGTTTAGGTTTGCTAGGTTTCCCTAGGTGCCGGCAGAGCTAGGGTTCAAAAACAAAAGGTAGGCTCTTTGCCAAAAAAGGGCACGATTTCACTGCGAAATTGAGGTGCGACCACGTTGCGTTTTGCGCTGTTTCCTGTCAAAGCCACTAGGCAGACCCAAGCAAGTGAGGTACCATTCATTTCGGGAGACCCGGGGGAACGCTGGGTGGGTGGAAATTTGTTGATCCACGCAGATTCCAGAACTTTCCACCACAGAAATGTGAGGGAAATGCGTTTATTTTGTCAATGTTTAGCTTTGCAAGGGACTCTGGGTAACAGAACCTGGTGGTAGACCGTCGAGTCACCTGATCATGAATTTCCAAGGGTGTCTAGTTTTCAAAAATGTATAGGTTTGCTAGGTTTCCATAGGTGCCGGCAGAGCTAGGGTTCAAAAACAAAAGGTAGGCTCTTTGCCAAAAAAAGTGCACAATTTCACTGCGAAATTGAGGTGCGGCCACGTTGCGTTTTGCGCTGTTTCCTGTCGCAGCCACTAGGCAGACCCAGGCAAGTGAGGTACCATTTTTTTTCGGGAGACCCGGGGGAACGCTGGGTGGGTGGAAATTTGTTGATCCATGCAGATTCCAGAAATTTCCACCACAGAAATGTGAGGAAAATGCGTTTTTTGGTCAATTTCTTAGCTTTGCAAGGGATTCTGGGTAACAAAACCTGGTGGTAGGCAGTCGAGTCACCCCATCCTGAATTCCCCTGGGTGTATAGTTTTCAAAAATGTATAGGTTTGCTAGGTTTCCCTAGTTGCCGGCAGAGCTAGGGTTCAGAAACTAAAGGTAGGCTCTTTGCCAAAAAAGGGCACAATTTCACTGCGAAATTGAGGTGCGACCACGTTGTGTTTTGCGCTGTTTCCTGTCGCAGCCACTAGGCAGACCCAGGCAAGTGAGGTACCATTTTTTTCGGTAGACCCGGGGGAACACTGGGTGGGTGGAAATTTGTTGATCCACGCAGATTCCAGAACTTTCCACCACAGAAATGTGAGGGAAATGCATTTTTTTGACAATTTCTAAGCTTTGCAAGGGATTCTGGGTAACAGAACCTGGTGGTCGAGTCACCCCATCCTGAATTTCCCTGGGTGTCTAGTTTTCACAAATCTATAGGTTTGCTAGATTTCCCTAGGTGCCGGCAGAGCTAGGGGTCAAAAACAAAAGGTAGGCTCTTGGCCAAAAAAGGGCACGATTTCCCTGCGAAATTGAGGTGCAAACATGTTACGTTTTGCGCCGTTTCCTGTCGCAGGCACTAGGCTGACCCAGGCAGGTGAGGTACCATTTCTTTCGGGAGACCTTGGGGAACGCTGGGTGGGTGGAAATTTGTTGATCCACGCAGATTCCAGAACTTTCCACCACGGAAATGTGAGGAAAATGCGTTTTTTTTGTCAATTTCTTAGCTTTGCAAGGGATTCTGGGTAACATAACCTGGTGGTAGGCAGTCGAGTCACCCCATCCTGAATTCCCCTGGGTGTCTAGTTTTCAAAAATGTATAGGTTTGCTAGGTTTCCCTAGGTGCCAGCAGAGCTAGGGTTCAAAAACAAAAGGTAGGCTTACGGTTATGAAAAAACAAAAAACAAAAGGTAGGCTCATTGCCAAAAAAAGGGCACGATTTCACTGCAAAATTGAGGTGCAAACATGTTACGTTTTGCGCTGTTTCCTGTTGCAGGCACTAGGCAGATCCAGGCAAGTGAGGTACCATTTTTTTTGGGAGACCTGGGGGAACGCTGGGTGGGTGGAAATGTGTTGATCCACACGGATTCCAGAACTTTCCACCACAGAAATGTCAGGAAAATTCATTTTTTTGTCACTTTTTGAGCTTTGCAAGGGATTCTGGGTAACAGAACCTGGTGCTAGGCAGTCGAGTCACCGCATCCTGAATTCCCCTGGGTGTCTACTTTTCAAAAATGTTTAGGTTTGCTAGGTTTCCCTAGGTGCCGGCAGAGCTAGGGTTAAAAAACAAAATTTAGGCTCTTTGCCAAAAAAGGGCACGATTTCACTGCGAAATTGAGGTGCGACCACGTTGCGTTTTGCGCTGTTTCCTGTCGCAGCCACTAGGCAGACCCAAGCAAGTGAGGTACCATTTATTTCGGGAGACCCGGGGGAACGCTGGGTGGGTGGAAATTTGTTGATCCACGCAGATTCCAGAACTTTCCACCACAGAAATGTGAGGGAAATGCGTTTTTTTTGTCAATGTTTAGCTTTGCAAGGGACTCTGGGTAACAGAACCTGGTGGTAGACCGTCGAGTCACCTGATCATGAATTTCCAAGGGTGTCTAGTTTTCAAAAATGTATAGGTTTGCTAGGTTTCCATAGGTGCCGGCAGAGCTAGGGTTCAAAAACAAAAGGTAGGCTCTTTGCCAAAAAAAGTGCACAATTTCACTGCAAAATTGAGGTGCGGCCACGTTGCGTTTTGCGCTGTTTCCTGTCGCAGCCACTAGGCAGACCCAGGCAAGTGAGGTACCATTTTTTTTCGGGAGACCCGGGGGAACGCTGGGTGGGTGGAAATTTGTTGATCCATGCAGATTCCAGAAATTTCCACCACAGAAATGTGAGGAAAATGCGTTTTTTGGTCAATTTCTTAGTTTTGCAAGGGATTCTGGGTAACAGAACCTGGTGGTAGGCAGTCGAGTCACCCCATCCTGAATTCCCCTGGGTGTCTAGTTTTCAAAAATGTATAGGTTTGCTAGGTTTCCCTAGGTGCCGGCAGAGCTAGGGTTCAAAAACTAAAGGTAGGCTCTTTGCCAAAAAAGGGCACAATTTCACTGCGAAATTGAGGTGCGACCACGTTGTGTTTTGCGTTGTTTCCTGTCGCAGCCACTAGGCAGACCCAGGCAAGTGAGGTACCATTTTTTTCGGTAGACCCGGGGGAACATTGGGTGGGTGGAAATTTGTTGATCCACGCAGATTCCAGAACTTTCCACCACAGTAATGTGAGGGAAATGCATTTTTTTGACAATTTCTAAGCTTTGCAAGGGATTCTGGGTAACAGAACCTGGTGGTCGAGTCACCCCATCCTGAATTTCCCTGGGTGTCTAGTTTTCACAAATCTATAGGTTTGCTAGATTTCCCTAGGTGCCGGCAGAGCTAGAGGTCAAAAACAAAAGGTAGGCTCTTTGCCAAAAAAGGGCACGATTTCACTGCGAAATTGAGGTGCGACCACGTTGCGTTTTGCGCTGTTTCCTGTCGCAGCCACTAGGCAGACCCAAGCAAGTGAGGTACCATTTATTTCGGGAGACCCGGGGGAACGCTGGGTGGGTGGAAATTTGTTGATCCACGCAGATTCCAGAACTTTCCACCACAGAAATGTGAGGGAAATGCGTTTTTTTGTCAATGTTTAGCTTTGCAAGGGACTCTGGGTAACAGAACCTGGTGGTAGACCGTCGAGTCACCTGATCATGAATTTCCAAGGGTGTCTAGTTTTCAAAAATGTATAGGTTTGCTAGGTTTCCATAGGTGCCGGCAGAGCTAGGGTTCAAAAACAAAAGGTAGGCTCTTTGCCAAAAAAAGTGCACAATTTCACTGCGAAATTGAGGTGCGGCCACGTTGCGTTTTGCGCTGTTTCCTGTCGCAGCCACTAGGCAGACCCAGGCAAGTGAGGTACCATTTTTTTTCGGGAGACCCGGGGGAACGCTGGGTGGGCGGAAATTTGTTGATCCATGCAGATTCCAGAAATTTCCACCACAGAAATGTGAGGAAAATGCGTTTTTCGGTCAATTTCTTAGTTTTGCAAGGGATTCTGGGTAACAGAACCTGGTGGTAGGCAGTCGAGTCACCCCATCCTGAATTCCCCTGGGTGTCTAGTTTTCAAAAATGTATAGGTTTGCTAGGTTTCCCTAGGTGCCGGCAGAGCTAGGGTTCAAAAACTAAAGGTAGGCTCTTTGCCAAAAAAGGGCACAATTTCACTGCGAAATTGAGGTGCGACCACGTTGTGTTTTGCGCTGTTTCCTGTCGCAGCCACTAGGCAGACCCAGGCAAGTGAGGTACCATTTTTTTCGGTAGACCCGGGGGAACACTGGGTGGGTGGAAATTTGTTGATCCACGCAGATTCCAGAACTTTCCACCACAGAAATGTGAGGGAAATGCATTTGTTGACAATTTCTAAGCTTTGCAAGGGATTCTGGGTAACAGAACCTGGTGGTCGAGTCACCCCATCCTGAATTTCCCTGGGTGTCTAGTTTTCACAAATCTATAGGTTTGCTAGATTTCCCTAGGTGCCGGCAGAGCTAGGGGTCAAAAACAAAAGGTAGGCTCTTGGCCAAAAAAGGGCACGATTTCCCTGCGAAATTGAGGTGCAAACATGTTACGTTTTGCGCCGTTTCCTGTCGCAGGCACTAGGCTGACCCAGGCAGGTGAGGTACCATTTCTTTCGGGAGACCTTGGGGAACGCTGGGTGGGTGGAAATTTGTTGATCCACGCAGATTCCAGAACTTTCCACCACGGAAATGTGAGGAAAATGCGTTTTTTTTGTCAATTTCTTAGCTTTCCAAGGGATTCTGGGTAACAGAACCTGGTGGTAGGCAGTCAAGTCACCCCATCCTGAATTCCCCTGGGTGTCCAGTTTTCATAAATATATAGGTTTGCTAGGTTTCCCTAGGTGCCGGCAGAGCTAGGGTTCAAAAACGAAAGGTAGGCTCTTTGCCAAAAAAGGGCACATTTTCACTGCGAAATTGCGGTGCAACCACGTTGCGTTTTGCACTGTTTCCTGTCGCAGGCACTAGCTAGACCCAGGCAAGTGAGGTACTATTTTTTTTGGAAGACCCTGGGGAACGCTGAGTGGGTGGAAATTTGTTGTTCCACGCAGATTCCAGAACTTTCCACCACAGAAATGTGAGGAAAATGCATTTTTTTGTCAATTTCTTAGATTTGCAAGGGATTCTGGGTAACATAACCTGGTGGTAGGCAGTCGAGTCACCCCATCCTGAATTCCCCTGGGTGTCTAGTTTTCAAAAATGTATAGGTTTGCTAGGTTTCCCTAGGTGCCAGCAGAGCTAGGGTTCAAAAACAAAAGGTAGGCTCATTGCCAAAAAAAGGGCACGATTTCACTGCAAAATTGAGGTGCAAACATGTTACGTTTTGCGCTGTTTCCTGTTGCAGGCACTAGGCAGATCCAGGCAAGTGAGGTACCATTTTTTTTGGGAGACCTGGGGGAACGCTGGGTGGGTGGAAATGTGTTGATCCACACGGATTCCAGAACTTTCCACCACAGAAATGTCAGGAAAATGCATTTTTTTGTCAATTTTTGAGCTTTGCAAGGGATTCTGGGTAACAGAACCTGGTGGTAGGCAGTCGAGTCACCGCATCCTGAATTCCCCTGATTGTCTACTTTTCAAAAATGTTTAGGTTTGCTAGGTTTCCCTAGGTGCCGGCAGAGCTAGGGTTCAAAAACAAAAGGTAGGCTCTTTGCCAAAAAAGGGCACGAATTCACTGCGAAATTGAGGTGCGACCACGTTGCGTTTTGCGCTGTTTCCTGTCGCAGCCACTAGGCAGACCCAAGCAAGTGAGGTACCATTTATTTCGGGAGACACGGGGGAACGCTGGGTGGGTGGAAATTTGTTGATCCACGCAGATTCCAGAACTTTCCACCACAGAAATGTGAGGGAAATGCGTTTTTTTTGTCAATGTTTAGCTTTGCAAGGGACTCTGGGTAACAGAACCTGGTGGTAGACCGTCGAGTCACCTGATCATGAATTTCCAAGGGTGTCTAGTTTTCAAAAATGTATAGGTTTGCTAGGTTTCCATAGGTGCCGGCAGAGCTAGGGTTCAAAAACAAAAGGTAGGCTCTTTGCCAAAAAAAGTGCTCAATTTCACTGCGAAATTGAGGTGCGGCCACGTTGCGTTTTGCGCTGTTTCCTGTCGCAGCCACTAGGCAGACCCAGGCAAGTGAGGTACCATTTTTTTTCGGGAGACCCGGGGGAACGCTGGGTGGGTGGAAATTTGTTGATCCATGCAGATTCCAGAAATTTCCACCACAGAAATGTGAGGAAAATGCGTTTTTTGGTCAATTTCTTAGCTTTGCAAGGGATTCTGGGTATTAGAACCTGGTGGTAGGCAGTCGAGTCACCCCATCCTGAATTCCCCTGGGTGTCTAGTTTTCAAAAATGTATAGGTCTGCTAGGTTTCCCTAGGTGCCGGCAGAGCTAGGGTTCAAAAACTAAAGGTAGGCTCTTTGCCAAAAAAGGGCACAATTTCACTGCGAAATTGAGGTGCGACCACGTTGTGTTTTGCGCTGTTTCCTGTCGCAGCCACTAGGCAGACCCAGGCAAGTGAGGTACCATTTTTTTCGGTAGACCCGGGGGAACACTGGGTGGGTGGAAATTTGTTGATCCACGCAGATTCCAGAACTTTCCACCACAGAAATGTGAGGGAAATGCATTTTTTTGACAATTTCTAAGCTTTGCAAGGGATTCTGGGTAACAGAACCTGGTGGTCGAGTCACCCCATCCTGAATTTCCCTGGGTGTCTAGTTTTCACAAATCTATAGGTTTGCTAGATTTCCCTAGGTGCCGGCAGAGCTAGGGGTCAAAAACAAAAGGTAGGCTCTTGGCCAAAAAAGGGCACGATTTCCCTGCGAAATTGAGGTGCAAACATGTTACGTTTTGCGCCGTTTCCTGTCGCAGGCACTAGGCTGACCCAGGCAGGTGAGGTACCATTTCTTTCGGGAGACCTTGGGGAACGCTGGGTGGGTGGAAATTTGTTGATCCACGCAGATTCCAGAACTTTCCACCACGGAAATGTGAGGAAAATGCGTTTTTTTTGTCAATTTCTTAGCTTTGCAAGGGATTCTGGGTAACAGAACCTGGTGGTAGGCAGTCAAGTCACCCCATCCTGAATTCCCCTGGGTGTCTAGTTTTCAAAAATATATAGGTTTGCTAGGTTTCCCTAGGTGCCGGCAGAGCTAGGGTTAAAAAACGAAAGGTAGGCTCTTTGCCAAAAAAGGGCACATTTTCACTGCGAAATTGCGGTGCGACCACGTTGCGTTTTGCACTGTTTCCTGTTGCAGGCACTAGCTAGACCCAGGCAAGTGAGGTACCATTTTTTTTGGAAGACCCTGGGGAACGCTGAGTGGGTGGAAATTTGTTGTTCCACGCAGATTCCAGAACTTTCCACCACAGAAATGTGAGGAAAATGCATTTTTTTGTCAATTTCTTAGATTTGCAAGGGATTCTGGGTAACATAACCTGGTGGTAGGCAGTCGAGTCACCCCATCCTGAATTCCCCTGGGTGTCTAGTTTTAAAAAATGTATAGGTTTGCTAGGTTTCCCTAGGTGCCAGCAGAGCTAGGGTTCAAAAACAAAAGGTAGGCTCATTGCCAAAAAAAGGGCACGATTTCACTGCAAAATTGTGGTGCAAACATGTTACGTTTTGCGCTGTTTCCTGTTGCAGGCACTAGGCAGATCCAGGCAAGTGAGGTACCATTTTTTTTGGGAGACCTGGGGGAACGCTGGGTGGGTGGAAATGTGTTGATCCACATGGATTCCAGAACTTTCCACCACAGAAATGTCAGGAAAATGCATTTTTTTGTCAATGTTTGAGCTTTGCAAGGGATTCTGGGTAACAGAACCTGGTGGTAGGCAGTCGAGTCACCGCATCCTGAATTCCCCTGGGTGTCTACTTTTCAAAAATGTTTAGGTTTGCTAGGTTTCCCTAGGTGCCGGCAGAGCTAGGGTTCAAAAACAACAGGTAGGCTCTTTGCCAAAAAAGGGCACGATTTCACTGCGAAATTGAGGTGCGACCACGTTGCGTTTTGCGCTGTTTCCTGTCGCAGCCACTAGGCAGACCCAAGCAAGTGAGGTACCATTTATTTCGGGAGACCCAGGGGAACGCTGGGTGGGTGGAAATTTGTTGATCCACGCAGATTCCAGAACTTTCCACCACAGAAATGTGAGGGAAATGCGTTTTTTTTGTCAATGTTTAGCTTTGCAAGGGACTCTGGGTAACAGAACCTGGTGGTAGACCATCGAGTCACCTGATCATGAATTTCCAAGGGTGTCTAGTTTTCAAAAATGTATAGGTTTGCTAGGTTTCCATAGGTGCCGGCAGAGCTAGGGTTCAAAAACAAAAGGTAGGCTCTTTGCCAAAAAAAGTGCACAATTTCACTGCGAAATTGTGGTGCGGCCACGTTGTGTTTTGCACTGTTTCCTGTCGCAGCCACTAGGCAGACCCAGGCAAGTGAGGTACCATTTTTTTTCGGGAGACCCGGGGGAACGCTGGGTGGGTGGAAATTTGTTGATCCATGCAGATTCCAGAAATTTCCACCACAGAAATGTGAGGAAAATGCGTTGTTTGGTCAATTTCTTAGCTTTGCAAGGGATTCTGGGTAACAGAACCTGGTGGTAGGCAGTCGAGTCACCCCATCCTGAATTCCCCTGGGTGTCTAGTTTTCAAAAATGTATAGGTTTGCTAGGTTTCCCTAGGTGCCGGCAGAGCTAGGGTTCAAAAACTAAAGGTAGGCTCTTTGCCAAAAAAGGGCACAATTTCACTGCGAAATTGAGGTGCGACCACGTTGTGTTTTGCGCTGTTTCCTGTCGCAGCCACTAGGCAGACCCAGGCAAGTGAGGTACCATTTTTTTCGGTAGACCCGGGTGAACACTGGGTGGGTGGAAATTTGTTGATCCACGCAGATTCCAGAACTTTCCACCACAGAAATGTGAGGGAAATGCATTTTTTTGACAATTTCTAAGCTTTGCAAGGGATTCTGGGTAACAGAACCTGGTGGTCGAGTCACCCCATCCTGAATTTCCCTGGGTGTCTAGTTTTCACAAATCTATAGGTTTTCTAGATTTCCCTAGGTGCCGGCAGAGCTAGGGGTCAAAAACAAAAGGTAGGCTCTTGGCCAAAAAAGGGCACGATTTCCCTGCGAAATTGAGGTGCAAACATGTTACGTTTTGCGCCGTTTCCTGTCGCAGGCACTAGGCTGACCCAGGCAGGTGAGGTACCATTTCTTTCGGGAGACCTTGGGGAACGCTGGGTGGGTGGAAATTTGTTGTTCCACGCAGATTCCAGAACTTTCCACCACGGAAATGTGAGGAAAATGCGTTTTTTTTGTCAATTTCTTAGCTTTGCAAGGGATTCTGGGTAACAGAACCTGGTGGTAGGCAGTCAAGTCACCCCATCCTGAATTCCCCTGGGTGTCTAGTTTTCAAAAATATATAGGTTTGCTAGGTTTCCCTAGGTGCCGGCAGAGCTAGGGTTCAAAAACGAAAGGTAGGCTCTTTGCCACAAAAGGGCACATTTTCACTGCGAAATTGCGGTGCGACCACGTTGCGTTTTGCACTGTTTCCTGTTGCAGGCACTAGCTAGACCCAGGCAAGTGAGGTACCATTGTTTTTGGAAGACTCTGGGGAACGCTGAGTGGGTGGAAATTTGTTGTTCCACGCAGATTCCAGAACTTTCCACCACAGAAATGTGAGGAAAATGCATTTTTTTGTCAATTTCTTAGATTTGCAAGGGATTCTGGGTAACATAACCTGGTGGTAGGCAGTCGAGTCACCCCATCCTGAATTCCCCTGGGTGTCTAGTTTTCAAAACTGTATTGGTTTGCTAGGTTTCCCTAGGTGCCAGCAGAGCTAGGGTTCAAAAACAAAAGGTAGGCTCATTGCCAAAAAAAGGGCACGATTTCACTGCAAAATTGAGGTGCAAACATGTTACGTTTTGCGCTGTTTCCTGCTGCAGGCACTAGGCAGATCCAGGCAAGTGAGGTACCATTTTTTTTGGGAGACCTGGGGGAACGCTGGGTGGGTGGAAATGTGTTGATCCACACGGATTCCAGAACTTTCCACCACAGAAATGTCAGGAAAATGCATTTTTTTGTAAATTTTTGAGATTTGCAAGGGATTCTGGGTAACAGAACCTGGTGGTAGGCAGTCGAGTCACCGCATCCTGAATTCCCCTGGGTGTCTACTTTTCAAAAATGTTTAGGTTTGCTAGGTTTCCCTAGGTGCCGGCAGAGCTAGGGTTCAAAAACAAAAGGTAGGCTCTTTGCCAAAAAAGGGCACGATTTCACTGCGAAATTGAGGTGCGACCACGTTGCGTTTTGCGCTGTTTCCTGTCGCAGCCACTAGGCAGACCCAAGCAAGTGAGGTACCATTTATTTCGGGAGACCCGGGGGAACGCTGGGTGGGTGGAAATTTGTTGATCCACGCAGATTCCAGAACTTTCCACCACAGAAATGTGAGGGAAATGCGTTTTTTTTGTCAATGTTTAGCTTTGCAAGGGACTCTGGGTAACAGAACCTGGTGGTAGACCGTCGAGTCACCTGATCATGAATTTCCAAGGGTGTCTAGTTTTCAAAAATGTATAGGTTTGCTAGGTTTCCATAGGTGCCGGCAGAGCTAGGGTTCAAAAACAAAAGGTAGGGTCTTTGACAAAAAAAGTGCACAATTTCACTGCGAAATTGAGGTGCGGCCACGTTGCGTTTTGCGCTGTTTCCTGTCGCCGCCACTAGGCAGACCCAGGCAAGTGAGGTACCATTTTTTTTCGGGAGACCCGGGGGAACGCTGGGTGGGTGGAAATTTGTTGATCCATGCAGATTCCAGAAATTTCCACCACAGAAATGTGAGGAAAATGCGTTTTTTGGTCAATTTCTTAGCTTTGCAAGGGATTCTGGGTAACAGAACCTGGTGGTAGGCAGTCGAGTCACCCCATCCTGAATTCCCCTGGGTGTCTAGTTTTCAAACATGTATAGGTTTGCTAGGTTTCCCTAGGTGCCGGCAGAGCTAGGGTTCAAAAACTAAAGGTAGGCTCTTTGCCAAAAAAGGGCACAATTTCACTGCGAAATTGAGGTGCGACCACGTTGTGTTTTGCGCTGTTTCCTGTCGCAGCCACTAGGCAGACCCAGGCAAGTGAGGTACCATTTTTTTCGGTAGACCCGGGGAACACTGGGTGGGTGGAAATTTGTTGATCCACGCAGATTCCAGAACTTTCCACCACAGAAATGTGAGGGAAATGCATTTTTTTGACAATTTCTAAGCTTTGCAAGGGATTCTGGGTAACAGAACCTGGTGGCCGAGTCACCCCATCCTGAATTTCCCTGGGTGTCTAGTTTTCACAAATGTATAGGTTTGCTAGATTTCCCTAGGTGCCGGCAGCGCTAGGGGTCAAAAACAAAAGGTAGGCTCTTGGCCAAAAAAGGGCACGATTTCCCTGCGAAATTGAGGTGCAAACATGTTACGTTTTGCGCCGTTTCCTGTCGCAGGCACTAGGCTGACCCAGGCAGGTGAGGTACCATTTCTTTCGGGAGACCTTGGGGAACGCTGGGTGGGTGGAAATTTGTTGATCCACGCAGATTCCAGAACTTTAAACCACGGAAATGTGAGGAAAATGCGTTTTTTTGTCAATTTCTTAGCTTTGCAAGGGATTCTGGGTAACAGAACCTGGTGGTAGGCAGTCAAGTCACCCCATCCTGAATTCCCCTGGGTGTCTAGTTTTCAAAAATATATAGGTTTGCTAGGTTTCTCTAGGTGCCGGCAGAGCTAGGGTTCAAAAACGAAAGGTAGGCTCTTTGCCAAAAAAGGGCACATTTTCACTGCGAAATTGCGGTGCGACCACGTTGCGTTTTGCACTGTTTCCTGTCGCTGGCACTAGCTAGACCCAGGAAAGTGAGGTACCATTTTTTTGGGAAGACCCTGGGGAACGCTGAGTAGGTGGAAATTTGTTGTTCCACGCAGATTCCAGAACTTTCCACCACAGAAATGTGAGGAAAATGCATTTTTTTGTCAATTTCTTAGATTTGCAAGGGATTCTGGGTAACATAACCTGGTGGCAGGCAGTCGAGTCACCCCATCCTGAATTCCCCTGGGTGTCTAGTTTTCCAAAAATGTATAAGTTTGCTAGGTTTCCCTAGGTGTCAGCAGAGCTAGGGTTCAAAAACAAAAGGTAGGCTCATTGCCAAAAAAAGGGCACGATTTCACTGCAAAATTGAGGTGCAAACATGTTACGTTTTGCGCTGTTTCCTGTTACAGGCACTGGGCAGATCCAGGCACGTGAGTTACCATTTTTTTTGGGAGACTTGGGGGAACGCTGGGTGGTTGGAAATTTGTTGATCCACGCAGATTCCAGAACTTTGCACCACAGAAATGTGAGGAAAATGCGTTTTTTTTTGTCAATTGTTTAGATTTGCAAGGAATTCTAGGTAACAGAACCAGGTGGGAGGCAGTCGAGTCACCGCATCCTGAATTCCCCTGGGTGTCTACTTTTCAAAAATGTTTAGGTTTGCTAGGTTTCCCTAGGTGCCGGCAGAGCTAGGGTTCAAAAACAAAAGGTAGGCTCTTTGCCAAAAAAGGGCACGATTTCACTGTGAAATTGAGGTGCGACCACGTTGCGTTTTGCGCTGTTTCCTGTCGCAGCCACTAGGCAGACCCAAGCAAGTGAGGTACCATTTATTTTGGGAGACCCGGGGGAACGCTGGGTGGGTGGAAATTTGTTGATCCACGCAGATTCCAGAACTTTCCACCACAGAAATGTGAGGGAAATGCGTTTTTTTTGTCAATGTTTAGCTTTGCAAGGGACTCTGGGTAACAGAACCTGGTGGTAGACCATCGAGTCACCTGATCATGAATTTCCAAGGGTGTCTAGTTTTCAAAAATGTATAGGTTTGCTAGGTTTCCATAGGTGCCGGCAGAGCTAGGGTTAAAAAACAAAAGGTAGGCTCTTTGCCAAAAAAAGTGCACAATTTCACTGCAAAATTGAGGTGCGGCCACGTTGCGTTTTGCGCTGTTTCCTGTCGCAGCCACTAGGCAGACCCAGGCAAGTGAGGTACCATTTTTTTTCGGGAGACCCGGGGGAACGCTGGGTGGGTGGAAATTTGTTGATCCATGCAGATTCCAGAAATTTCCACCACAGAAATGTGAGGAAAATGCGTTTTTTGGTCAATTTCTTAGTTTTGCAAGGGATTCTGGGTAACAGAACCTGGTGGTAGGCAGTCGAGTCACCCCATCCTGAATTCCCCTGGGTGTCTAGTTTTCAAAAATGTATAGGTTTGCTAGGTTTCCCTAGGTGCCGGCAGAGCTAGGGTTCAAAAACTAAAGGTAGGCTCTTTGCCAAAAAAGGGCACAATTTCACTGCGAAATTGAGGTGCGACCACGTTGTGTTTTGCGCTGTTTCCTGTCGCAGCCACTAGGCAGACCCAGGCAAGTGAGGTACCATTTTTTTCGGTAGACCCGGGGGAACACTCGGTGGGTGGAAATTTGTTGATCCACGCAGATTCCAGAACTTTCCACCACAGTAATGTGAGGGAAATGCATTTTTTTGACAATTTCTAAGCTTTGCAAGGGATTCTGGGTAACAGAACCTGGTGGTCGAGTCACCCCATCCTGAATTTCCCTGGGTGTCTAGTTTTCACAAATCTATAGGTTTGCTAGATTTCCCTAGGTGCCGGCAGAGCTAGAGGTCAAAAACAAAAGGTAGGCTCTTTGCCAAAAAAGGGCACGATTTCAATGCGAAATTGAGGTGCGGCCACGTTGCGTTTTGCGCTGTTTCCTGTCGCAGCCACTAGGCAGACCCAAGCAAGTGAGGTACCATTTATTTCGGGAGACCCGGGGGAACGCTGGGTGGGTGGAAATTTGTTGATCCACGCAGATTCCAGAACTTTCCACCACAGAAATGTGAGGGAAATGCGTTTTTTTGTCAATGTTTAGCTTTGCAAGGGACTCTGGGTAACAGAACCTGGTGGTAGACCGTCGAGTCACCTGATCATGAATTTCCAAGGGTGTCTAGTTTTCAAAAATGTATAGGTTTGCTAGGTTTCCATAGGTGCCGGCAGAGCTAGGGTTCAAAAACAAAAGGTAGGCTCTTTGCCAAAAAAAGTGCACAATTTCACTGCGAAATTGAGGTGCGGCCACGTTGCGTTTTGCGCTGTTTCCTGTCGCAGCCACTAGGCAGACCCAGGCAAGTGAGGTACCATTTTTTTTCGGGAGACCCGGGGGAACGCTGGGTGGGTGGAAATTTGTTGATCCATGCAGATTCCAGAAATTTCCACCACAGAAATGTGAGGAAAATGCGTTTTTCGGTCAATTTCTTAGTTTTGCAAGGGATTCTGGGTAACAGAACCTGGTGGTAGGCAGTCGAGTCACCCCATCCTGAATTCCCCTGGGTGTCTAGTTTTCAAAAATGTATAGGTTTGCTAGGTTTCCCTAGGTGCCGGCAGAGCTAGGGTTCAAAAACTAAAGGTAGGCTCTTTGCCAAAAAAGGGCACAATTTCACTGCGAAATTGAGGTGCGACCACATTGTGTTTTGCGCTGTTTCCTGTCGCAGCCACTAGGCAGACCCAGGCAAGTGAGGTACCATTTTTTTCGGTAGACCCGGGGGAACACTGGGTGGGTGGAAATTTGTTGATCCACGCAGATTCCAGAACTTTCCACCACAGAAATGTGAGGGAAATGCATTTTTTGACAATTTCTAAGCTTTGCAAGGGATTCTGGGTAACAGAACCTGGTGGTCGAGTCACCCCATCCTGAATTTCCCTGGGTGTCTAGTTTTCACAAATCTATAGGTTTGCTAGATTTCCCTAGGTGCCGGCAGAGCTAGGGGTCAAAAACAAAAGGTAGGCTCTTGGCCAAAAAAGGGCACGATTTCCCTGCGAAATTGAGGTGCAAACATGTTACGTTTTGCGCCGTTTCCTGTCGCAGGCACTAGGCTGACCCAGGCAGGTGAGGTACCATTTCTTTCGGGAGACCTTGGGGAACGCTGGGTGGGTGGAAATTTGTTGATCCACGCAGATTCCAGAACTTTCCACCACGGAAATGTGAGGAAAATGCGTTTTTTTTGTCAATTTCTTAGCTTTCCAAGGGATTCTGGGTAACAGAACCTGGTGGTAGGCAGTCAAGTCACCCCATCCTGAATTCCCCTGGGTGTCCAGTTTTCATAAATATATAGGTTTGCTAGGTTTCCCTAGGTGCCGGCAGAGCTAGGGTTCAAAAACAAAAGGTAGGCTCTTTGCCAAAAAAGGGCACATTTTCACTGCGAAATTGCGGTGCGACCACGTTGCGTTTTGCACTGTTTCCTGTCGCAGGCACTAGCTAGACCCAGGCAAGTGAGGTACTATTTTTTTTGGAAGACCCTGGGGAACGCTGAGTGGGTGGAAATTTGTTGTTCCACGCAGATTCCAGAACTTTCCACCACAGAAATGTGAGGAAAATGCATTTTTTTGTCAATTTCTTAGATTTGCAAGGGATTCTGGGTAACATAACCTGGTGGTAGGCAGTCGAGTCACCCCATCCTGAATTCCCCTGGGTGTCTAGTTTTCAAAAATGTATAGGTTTGCTAGGTTTCCCTAGGTGCCAGCAGAGCTAGGGTTCAAAAACAAAAGGTAGGCTCATTGCCAAAAAAAGGGCACGATTTCACTGCAAAATTGAGGTGCAAACATGTTACGTTTTGCGCTGTTTCCTGTTGCAGGCACTAGGCAGATCCAGGCAAGTGAGGTACCATTTTTTTTGGGAGACCTGGGGGAACGCTGGGTGGGTGGAAATGTGTTGATCCACACGGATTCCAGAACTTTCCACCACAGAAATGTCAGGAAAATGCATTTTTTTGTCAATTTTTGAGCTTTGCAAGGGATTCTGGGTAACAGAACCTGGTGGTAGGCAGTCGAGTCACCGCATCCTGAATTCCCCTGGGTGTCTACTTTTCAAAAATGTTTAGGTTTGCTAGGTTTCCCTAGGTGCCGGCAGAGCTAGGGTTCAAAAACAAAAGGTAGGCTCTTTGCCAAAAAAGGGCACGAATTCACTGCGAAATTGAGGTGCGACCACGTTGCGTTTTGCGCTGTTTCCTGTCGCAGCCACTAGGCAGACCCAAGCAAGTGAGGTACCATTTATTTCGGGAGACACGGGGGAACGCTGGGTGGGTGGAAATTTGTTGATCCACGCAGATTCCAGAACTTTCCACCACAGAAATGTGAGGGAAATGCGTTTTTTTTGTCAATGTTTAGCTTTGCAAGGGACTCTGGGTAACAGAACCTGGTGGTAGACCGTCGAGTCACCTGATCATGAATTTCCAAGGGTGTCTAGTTTTCAAAAATGTATAGGTTTGCTAGGTTTCCATAGGTGCCGGCAGAGCTAGGGTTCAAAAACAAAAGGTAGGCTCTTTGCCAAAAAAAGTGCTCAATTTCACTGCGAAATTGAGGTGCGGCCACGTTGCGTTTTGCGCTGTTTCCTGTCGCAGCCACTAGGCAGACCCAGGCAAGTGAGGTACCATTTTTTTTCGGGAGACCCGGGGGAACGCTGGGTGGGTGGAAATTTGTTGATCCATGCAGATTCCAGAAATTTCCACCACAGAAATGTGAGGAAAATGCGTTTTTTGGTCAATTTCTTAGCTTTGCAAGGGATTCTGGGTATTAGAACCTGGTGGTAGGCAGTCGAGTCACCCCATCCTGAATTCCCCTGGGTGTCTAGTTTTCAAAAATGTATAGGTCTGCTAGGTTTCCCTAGGTGCCGGCAGAGCTAGGGTTCAAAAACTAAAGGTAGGCTCTTTGCCAAAAAAGGGCACAATTTCACTGCGAAATTGAGGTGCGACCACGTTGTGTTTTGCGCTGTTTCCTGTCGCAGCCACTAGGCAGACCCAGGCAAGTGAGGTACCATTTTTTTCGGTAGACCCGGGGGAACACTGGGTGGGTGGAAATTTGTTGATCCACGCAGATTCCAGAACTTTCCACCACAGAAATGTGAGGGAAATGCATTTTTTTGACAATTTCTAAGCTTTGCAAGGGATTCTGGGTAACAGAACCTGGTGGTCGAGTCACCCCATCCTGAATTTCCCTGGGTGTCTAGTTTTCACAAATCTATAGGTTTGCTAGATTTCCCTAGGTGCCGGCAGAGCTAGGGGTCAAAAACAAAAGGTAGGCTCTTGGCCAAAAAAGGGCACGATTTCCCTGCGAAATTGAGGTGCAAACATGTTACGTTTGGCGCCGTTTCCTGTCGCAGGCACTAGGCTGACCCAGGCAGGTGAGGTACCATTTCTTTCGGGAGACCTTGGGGAACGCTGGGTGGGTGGAAATTTGTTGATCCACGCAGATTCCAGAACTTTCCACCACGGAAATGTGAGGAAAATGCGTTTTTTTTGTCAATTTCTTAGCTTTGCAAGGGATTCTGGGTAACAGAACCTGGTGGTAGGCAGTCAAGTCACCCCATCCTGAATTCCCCTGGGTGTCTAGTTTTCAAAAATATATAGGTTTGCTAGGTTTCCCTAGGTGCCGGCAGAGCTAGGGTTAAAAAACGAAAGGTAGGCTCTTTGCCAAAAAAGGGCACATTTTCACTGCGAAATTGCGGTGCGACCACGTTGCGTTTTGCACTGTTTCCTGTTGCAGGCACTAGCTAGACCCAGGCAAGTGAGGTACCATTTTTTTTGGAAGACCCTGGGGAACGCTGAGTGGGTGGAAATTTGTTGTTCCACGCAGATTCCAGAACTTTCCACCACAGAAATGTGAGGAAAATGCATTTTTTTGTCAATTTCTTAGATTTGCAAGGGATTCTGGGTAACATAACCTGGTGGTAGGCAGTCGAGTCACCCCATCCTGAATTCCCCTGGGTGTCTAGTTTTAAAAAATGTATAGGTTTGCTAGGTTTCCCTAGGTGCCAGCAGAGCTAGGGTTCAAAAACAAAAGGTAGGCTCATTGCCAAAAAAAGGGCACGATTTCACTGCAAAATTGTGGTGCAAACATGTTACGTTTTGCGCTGTTTCCTGTTGCAGGCACTAGGCAGATCCAGGCAAGTGAGGTACCATTTTTTTTGGGAGACCTGGGGGAACGCTGGGTGGGTGGAAATGTGTTGATCCACATGGATTCCAGAACTTTCCACCACAGAAATGTCAGGAAAATGCATTTTTTTGTCAATGTTTGAGCTTTGCAAGGGATTCTGGGTAACAGAACCTGGTGGTAGGCAGTCGAGTCACCGCATCCTGAATTCCCCTGGGTGTCTACTTTTCAAAAATGTTTAGGTTTGCTAGGTTTCCCTAGGTACCGGCAGAGCTAGGGTTCAAAAACAACAGGTAGGCTCTTTGCCAAAAAAGGGCACGATTTCACTGCGAAATTGAGGTGCGACCACGTTGCGTTTTGCGCTGTTTCCTGTCGCAGCCACTAGGCAGACCCAAGCAAGTGAGGTACCATTTATTTCGGGAGACCCAGGGGAACGCTGGGTGGGTGGAAATTTGTTGATCCACGCAGATTCCAGAACTTTCCACCACAGAAATGTGAGGGAAATGCGTTTTTTTTGTCAATGTTTAGCTTTGCAAGGGACTCTGGGTAACAGAACCTGGTGGTAGACCATCGAGTCACCTGATCATGAATTTCCAAGGGTGTCTAGTTTTCAAAAATGTATAGGTTTGCTAGGTTTCCATAGGTGCCGGCAGAGCTAGGGTTCAAAAACAAAAGGTAGGCTCTTTGCCAAAAAAAGTGCACAATTTCACTGCGAAATTGTGGTGCGGCCACGTTGTGTTTTGCACTGTTTCCTGTCGCAGCCACTAGGCAGACCCAGGCAAGTGAGGTACCATTTTTTTTCGGGAGACCCGGGGGAACGCTGGGTGGGTGGAAATTTGTTGATCCATGCAGATTCCAGAAATTTCCACCACAGAAATGTGAGGAAAATGCGTTGTTTGGTCAATTTCTTAGCTTTGCAAGGGATTCTGGGTAACAGAACCTGGTGGTAGGCAGTCGAGTCACCCCATCCTGAATTCCCCTGGGTGTCTAGTTTTCAAAAATGTATAGGTTTGCTAGGTTTCCCTAGGTGCCGGCAGAGCTAGGGTTCAAAAACTAAAGGTAGGCTCTTTGCCAAAAAAGGGCACAATTTCACTGCGAAATTGAGGTGCGACCACGTTGTGTTTTGCGCTGTTTCCTGTCGCAGCCACTAGGCAGACCCAGGCAAGTGAGGTACCATTTTTTTCGGTAGACCCGGGTGAACACTGGGTGGGTGGAAATTTGTTGATCCACGCAGATTCCAGAACTTTCCACCACAGAAATGTGAGGGAAATGCATTTTTTTGACAATTTCTAAGCTTTGCAAGGGATTCTGGGTAACAGAACCTGGTGGTCGAGTCACCCCATCCTGAATTTCCCTGGGTGTCTAGTTTTCACAAATCTATAGGTTTTCTAGATTTCCCTAGGTGCCGGCAGAGCTAGGGGTCAAAAACAAAAGGTAGGCTCTTGGCCAAAAAAGGGCACGATTTCCCTGCGAAATTGAGGTGCAAACATGTTACGTTTTGCGCCGTTTCCTGTCGCAGGCACTAGGCTGACCCAGGCAGGTGAGGTACCATTTCTTTCGGGAGACCTTGGGGAACGCTGGGTGGGTGGAAATTTGTTGTTCCACGCAGATTCCAGAACTTTCCACCACGGAAATGTGAGGAAAATGCGTTTTTTTTGTCAATTTCTTAGCTTTGCAAGGGATTCTGGGTAACAGAACCTGGTGGTAGGCAGTCAAGTCACCCCATCCTGAATTCCCCTGGGTGTCTAGTTTTCAAAAATATATAGGTTTGCTAGGTTTCCCTAGGTGCCGGCAGAGCTAGGGTTCAAAAACGAAAGGTAGGCTCTTTGCCACAAAAGGGCACATTTTCACTGCGAAATTGCGGTGCGACCACGTTGCGTTTTGCACTGTTTCCTGTTGCAGGCACTAGCTAGACCCAGGCAAGTGAGGTACCATTGTTTTTGGAAGACTCTGGGGAACGCTGAGTGGGTGGAAATTTGTTGTTCCACGCAGATTCCAGAACTTTCCACCACAGAAATGTGAGGAAAATGCATTTTTTTGTCAATTTCTTAGATTTGCAAGGGATTCTGGGTAACATAACCTGGTGGTAGGCAGTCGAGTCACCCCATCCTGAATTCCCCTGGGTGTCTAGTTTTCAAAACTGTATTGGTTTGCTAGGTTTCCCTAGGTGCCAGCAGAGCTAGGGTTCAAAAACAAAAGGTAGGCTCATTGCCAAAAAAAGGGCACGATTTCACTGCAAAATTGAGGTGCAAACATGTTACGTTTTGCGCTGTTTCCTGCTGCAGGCACTAGGCAGATCCAGGCAAGTGAGGTACCATTTTTTTTGGGAGACCTGGGGGAACGCTGGGTGGGTGGAAATGTGTTGATCCACACGGATTCCAGAACTTTCCACCACAGAAATGTCAGGAAAATGCATTTTTTTGTAAATTTTTGAGATTTGCAAGGGATTCTGGGTAACAGAACCTGGTGGTAGGCAGTCGAGTCACCGCATCCTGAATTCCCCTGGGTGTCTACTTTTCAAAAATGTTTAGGTTTGCTAGGTTTCCCTAGGTGCCGGCAGAGCTAGGGTTCAAAAACAAAAGGTAGGCTCTTTGCCAAAAAAGGGCACGATTTCACTGCGAAATTGAGGTGCGACCACGTTGCGTTTTGCGCTGTTTCCTGTCGCAGCCACTAGGCAGACCCAAGCAAGTGAGGTACCATTTATTTCGGGAGACCCGGGGGAACGCTGGGTGGGTGGAAATTTGTTGATCCACGCAGATTCCAGAACTTTCCACCACAGAAATGTGAGGGAAATGCGTTTTTTTTGTCAATGTTTAGCTTTGCAAGGGACTCTGGGTAACAGAACCTGGTGGTAGACCGTCGAGTCACCTGATCATGAATTTCCAAGGGTGTCTAGTTTTCAAAAATGTATAGGTTTGCTAGGTTTCCATAGGTGCCGGCAGAGCTAGGGTTCAAAAACAAAAGGTAGGGTCTTTGACAAAAAAAGTGCACAATTTCACTGCGAAATTGAGGTGCGGCCACGTTGCGTTTTGCGCTGTTTCCTGTCGCCGCCACTAGGCAGACCCAGGCAAGTGAGGTACCATTTTTTTTCGGGAGACCCGGGGGAACGCTGGGTGGGTGGAAATTTGTTGATCCATGCAGATTCCAGAAATTTCCACCACAGAAATGTGAGGAAAATGCGTTTTTTGGTCAATTTCTTAGCTTTGCAAGGGATTCTGGGTAACAGAACCTGGTGGTAGGCAGTCGAGTCACCCCATCCTGAATTCCCCTGGGTGTCTAGTTTTCAAACATGTATAGGTTTGCTAGGTTTCCCTAGGTGCCGGCAGAGCTAGGGTTCAAAAACTAAAGGTAGGCTCTTTGCCAAAAAAGGGCACAATTTCACTGCGAAATTGAGGTGCGACCACGTTGTGTTTTGCGCTGTTTCCTGTCGCAGCCACTAGGCAGACCCAGGCAAGTGAGGTACCATTTTTTTCGGTAGACCCGGGGAACACTGGGTGGGTGGAAATTTGTTGATCCACGCAGATTCCAGAACTTTCCACCACAGAAATGTGAGGGAAATGCATTTTTTTGACAATTTCTAAGCTTTGCAAGGGATTCTGGGTAACAGAACCTGGTGGCCGAGTCACCCCATCCTGAATTTCCCTGGGTGTCTAGTTTTCACAAATGTATAGGTTTGCTAGATTTCCCTAGGTGCCGGCAGAGCTAGGGGTCAAAAACAAAAGGTAGGCTCTTGGCCAAAAAAGGGCACGATTTCCCTGCGAAATTGAGGTGCAAACATGTTACGTTTTGCGCCGTTTCCTGTCGCAGGCACTAGGCTGACCCAGGCAGGTGAGGTACCATTTCTTTCGGGAGACCTTGGGGAACGCTGGGTGGGTGGAAATTTGTTGATCCACGCAGATTCCAGAACTTTAAACCACGGAAATGTGAGGAAAATGCGTTTTTTTGTCAATTTCTTAGCTTTGCAAGGGATTCTGGGTAACAGAACCTGGTGGTAGGCAGTCAAGTCACCCCATCCTGAATTCCCCTGGGTGTCTAGTTTTCAAAAATATATAGGTTTGCTAGGTTTCTCTAGGTGCCGGCAGAGCTAGGGTTCAAAAACGAAAGGTAGGCTCTTTGCCAAAAAAGGGCACATTTTCACTGCGAAATTGCGGTGCGACCACGTTGCGTTTTGCACTGTTTCCTGTCGCTGGCACTAGCTAGACCCAGGAAAGTGAGGTACCATTTTTTTGGGAAGACCCTGGGGAACGCTGAGTAGGTGGAAATTTGTTGTTCCACGCAGATTCCAGAACTTTCCACCACAGAAATGTGAGGAAAATGCATTTTTTTGTCAATTTCTTAGATTTGCAAGGGATTCTGGGTAACATAACCTGGTGGCAGGCAGTCGAGTCACCCCATCCTGAATTCCCCTGGGTGTCTAGTTTTCCAAAAATGTATAAGTTTGCTAGGTTTCCCTAGGTGTCAGCAGAGCTAGGGTTCAAAAACAAAAGGTAGGCTCATTGCCAAAAAAAGGGCACGATTTCACTGCAAAATTGAGGTGCAAACATGTTACGTTTTGCGCTGTTTCCTGTTACAGGCACTGGGCAGATCCAGGCACGTGAGTTACCATTTTTTTTGGGAGACTTGGGGGAACGCTGGGTGGTTGGAAATTTGTTGATCCACGCAGATTCCAGAACTTTGCACCACAGAAATGTGAGGAAAATGCGTTTTTTTTTGTCAATTGTTTAGATTTGCAAGGAATTCTAGGTAACAGAACCAGGTGGGAGGCAGTCGAGTCACCGCATCCTGAATTCCCCTGGGTGTCTACTTTTCAAAAATGTTTAGGTTTGCTAGGTTTCCCTAGGTGCCGGCAGAGCTAGGGTTCAAAAACAAAAGGTAGGCTCTTTGCCAAAAAAGGGCACGATTTCACTGTGAAATTGAGGTGCGACCACGTTGCGTTTTGCGCTGTTTCCTGTCGCAGCCACTAGGCAGACCCAAGCAAGTGAGGTACCATTTATTTTGGGAGACCCGGGGGAACGCTGGGTGGGTGGAAATTTGTTGATCCACGCAGATTCCAGAACTTTCCACCACAGAAATGTGAGGGAAATGCGTTTTTTTTGTCAATGTTTAGCTTTGCAAGGGACTCTGGGTAACAGAACCTGGTGGTAGACCGTCAAGTCACCTGATCATGAATTTCCAAGGGTGTCTAGTTTTCAAAAATGTATAGGTTTGCTAGGTTTCCATAGGTGCCGGCAGAGCTAGGGTTAAAAAACAAAAGGTAGGCTCTTTGCCAAAAAAAGTGCACAATTTCACTGCAAAATTGAGGTGCGGCCACGTTGCGTTTTGCGCTGTTTCCTGTCGCAGCCACTAGGCAGACCCAGGCAAGTGAGGTACCATTTTTTTTCGGGAGACCCGGGGGAACGCTGGGTGGGTGGAAATTTGTTGATCCATGCAGATTCCAGAAATTTCCACCACAGAAATGTGAGGAAAATGCGTTTTTTGGTCAATTTCTTAGTTTTGCAAGGGATTCTGGGTAACAGAACCTGGTGGTAGGCAGTCGAGTCACCCCATCCTGAATTCCCCTGGGTGTCTAGTTTTCAAAAATGTATAGGTTTGCTAGGTTTCCCTAGGTGCCGGCAGAGCTAGGGTTCAAAAACTAAAGGTAGGCTCTTTGCCAAAAAAGGGCACAATTTCACTGCGAAATTGAGGTGCGACCACGTTGTGTTTTGCGCTGTTTCCTGTCGCAGCCACTAGGCAGACCCAGGCAAGTGAGGTACCATTTTTTTCGGTAGACCCGGGGGAACACTCGGTGGGTGGAAATTTGTTGATCCACGCAGATTCCAGAACTTTCCACCACAGTAATGTGAGGGAAATGCATTTTTTTGACAATTTCTAAGCTTTGCAAGGGATTCTGGGTAACAGAACCTGGTGGTCGAGTCACCCCATCCTGAATTTCCCTGGGTGTCTAGTTTTCACAAATCTATAGGTTTGCTAGATTTCCCTAGGTGCCGGCAGAGCTAGAGGTCAAAAACAAAAGGTAGGCTCTTTGCCAAAAAAGGGCACGATTTCACTGCGAAATTGAGGTGCGACCATGTTGCGTTTTGCGCTGTTTCCTGTCGCAGCCACTAGGCAGACCCAAGCAAGTGAGGTACCATTTATTTCGGGAGACCCGAGGGAACGCTGGGTGGGTGGAAATTTGTTGATCCACGCAGATTCCAGAACTTTCCACCACAGAAATGTGAGGGAAATGCGTTTTTTTGTCAATGTTTAGCTTTGCAAGGGACTCTGGGTAACAGAACCTGGTGGTAGACCGTCGAGTCACCTGATCATGAATTTCCAAGGGTGTCTAGTTTTCAAAAATGTATAGGTTTGCTAGGTTTCCATAGGTGCCGGCAGAGCTAGGGTTCAAAAACAAAAGGTAGGCTCTTTGCCAAAAAAAGTGCACAATTTCACTGCGAAATTGAGGTGCGGCCACGTTGCGTTTTGCGCTGTTTCCTGTCGCAGCCACTAGGCAGACCCAGGCAAGTGAGGTACCATTTTTTTTCGGGAGACCCGGGGGAACGCTGGGTGGGTGGAAATTTGTTGATCCATGCAGATTCCAGAAATTTCCACCACAGAAATGTGAGGAAAATGCGTTTTTCGGTCAATTTCTTAGTTTTGCAAGGGATTCTGGGTAACAGAACCTGGTGGTAGGCAGTCGAGTCACCCCATCCTGAATTCCCCTGGGTGTCTAGTTTTCAAAAATGTATAGGTTTGCTAGGTTTCCCTAGGTGCCGGCAGAGCTAGGGTTCAAAAACTAAAGGTAGGCTCTTTGCCAAAAAAGGGCACAATTTCACTGCGAAATTGAGGTGCGACCACATTGTGTTTTGCGCTGTTTCCTGTCGCAGCCACTAGGCAGACCCAGGCAAGTGAGGTACCATTTTTTTCGGTAGACCCGGGGGAACACTGGGTGGGTGGAAATTTGTTGATCCACGCAGATTCCAGAACTTTCCACCACAGAAATGTGAGGGAAATGCATTTTTTGACAATTTCTAAGCTTTGCAAGGGATTCTGGGTAACAGAACCTGGTGGTCGAGTCACCCCATCCTGAATTTCCCTGGGTGTCTAGTTTTCACAAATCTATAGGTTTGCTAGATTTCCCTAGGTGCCGGCAGAGCTAGGGGTCAAAAACAAAAGGTAGGCTCTTGGCCAAAAAAGGGCACGATTTCCCTGCGAAATTGAGGTGCAAACATGTTACGTTTTGCGCCGTTTCCTGTCGCAGGCACTAGGCTGACCCAGGCAGGTGAGGTACCATTTCTTTCGGGAGACCTTGGGGAACGCTGGGTGGGTGGAAATTTGTTGATCCACGCAGATTCCAGAACTTTCCACCACGGAAATGTGAGGAAAATGCGTTTTTTTTGTCAATTTCTTAGCTTTCCAAGGGATTCTGGGTAACAGAACCTGGTGGTAGGCAGTCAAGTCACCCCATCCTGAATTCCCCTGGGTGTCCAGTTTTCATAAATATATAGGTTTGCTAGGTTTCCCTAGGTGCCGGCAGAGCTAGGGTTCAAAAACGAAAGGTAGGCTCTTTGCCAAAAAAGGGCACATTTTCACTGCGAAATTGCGGTGCGACCACGTTGCGTTTTGCACTGTTTCCTGTCGCAGGCACTAGCTAGACCCAGGCAAGTGAGGTACTATTTTTTTTGGAAGACCCTGGGGAACGCTGAGTGGGTGGAAATTTGTTGTTCCACGCAGATTCCAGAACTTTCCACCACAGAAATGTGAGGAAAATGCATTTTTTTGTCAATTTCTTAGATTTGCAAGGGATTCTGGGTAACATAACCTGGTGGTAGGCAGTCGAGTCACCCCATCCTGAATTCCCCTGGGTGTCTAGTTTTCAAAAATGTATAGGTTTGCTAGGTTTCCCTAGGTGCCAGCAGAGCTAGGGTTCAAAAACAAAAGGTAGGCTCATTGCCAAAAAAAGGGCACGATTTCACTGCAAAATTGAGGTGCAAACATGTTACGTTTTGCGCTGTTTCCTGTTGCAGGCACTAGGCAGATCCAGGCAAGTGAGGTACCATTTTTTTTGGGAGACCTGGGGGAACGCTGGGTGGGTGGAAATGTGTTGATCCACACGGATTCCAGAACTTTCCACCACAGAATTGTCAGGAAAATGCATTTTTTTGTCAATTTTTGAGCTTTGCAAGGGATTCTGGGTAACAGAACCTGGTGGTAGGCAGTCGAGTCACCGCATCCTGAATTCCCCTGGGTGTCTACTTTTCAAAAATGTTTAGGTTTGCTAGGTTTCCCTAGGTGCCGGCAGAGCTAGGGTTCAAAAACAAAAGGTAGGCTCTTTGCCAAAAAAGGGCACGAATTCACTGCGAAATTGAGGTGCGACCACGTTGCGTTTTGCGCTGTTTCCTGTCGCAGCCACTAGGCAGACCCAAGCAAGTGAGGTACCATTTATTTCGGGAGACCCGGGGGAACGCTGGGTGGGTGGAAATTTGTTGATCCACGCAGATTCCAGAACTTTCCACCACAGAAATGTGAGGGAAATGCGTTTTTTTTGTCAATGTTTAGCTTTGCAAGGGACTCTGGGTAACAGAACCTGGTGGTAGACCGTCGAGTCACCTGATCATGAATTTCCAAGGGTGTCTAGTTTTCAAAAATGTATAGGTTTGCTAGGTTTCCATAGGTGCCGGCAGAGCTAGGGTTCAAAAACAAAAGGTAGGCTCTTTGCCAAAAAAAGTGCACAATTTCACTGCGAAATTGAGGTGCGGCCACGTTGCGTTTTGCGCTGTTTCCTGTCGCAGCCACTAGGCAGACCCAGGCAAGTGAGGTACCATTTTTTTTCGGGAGACCCGGGGGAACGCTGGGTGGGTGGAAATTTGTTGATCCATGCAGATTCCAGAAATTTCCACCACAGAAATGTGAGGAAAATGCGTTTTTTGGTCAATTTCTTAGCTTTGCAAGGGATTCTGGGTAACAGAACCTGGTGGTAGGCAGTCGAGTCACCCCATCCTGAATTCCCCTGGGTGTCTAGTTTTCAAAAATGTATAGGTTTGCTAGGTTTCCCTAGGTGCCGGCAGAGCTAGGGTTCAAAAACTAAAGGTAGGCTCTTTGCCAAAAAAGGGCACAATTTCACTGCGAAATTGAGGTGCGACCACGTTGTGTTTTGCGCTGTTTCCTGTCGCAGCCACTAGGCAGACCCAGGCAAGTGAGGTACCATTTTTTTCGGTAGACCCGGGGGAACACTGGGTGGGTGGAAATTTGTTGATCCACGCAGATTCCAGAACTTTCCACCACAGAAATGTGAGGGAAATGCATTTTTTTGACAATTTCTAAGCTTTGCAAGGGATTCTGGGTAACAGAACCTGGTGGTCGAGTCACCCCATCCTGAATTTCCCTGGGTGTCTAGTTTTCACAAATCTATAGGTTTGCTAGATTTTCCTAGGTGCCGGCAGAGCTAGGGGTCAAAAACAAAAGGTAGGCTCTTGGCCAAAAAAGGGCACGATTTCCCTGCGAAATTGAGGTGCAAACATGTTACGTTTTGCGCCGTTTCCTGTCGCAGGCACTAGGCTGACCCAGGCAGGTGAGGTACCATTCATTTCGGGAGACCCGGGGGAACGCTGGGTGGGTGGAAATTTGTTGATCCACGCAGATTCCAGAACTTTCCACCACAGAAATGTGAGGGAAATGCGTTTTTTTGTCAATGTTTAGCTTTGCAAGGGACTCTGGGTAACAGAACCTGGTGGTAGACCGTCAAGTCACCTGATCATGAATTTCCAAGGGTGTCTAGTTTTCAAAAATGTATAGGTTTGCTAGGTTTCCATAGGTGCCGGCAGAGCTAGGGTTCAAAAACAAAAGGTAGGCTCTTTGCCAAAAAAAGTGCACAATTTCACTGCGAAATTGAGGTGCGGCCACGTTGCGTTTTGCGCTGTTTCCTGTCGCAGCCACTAGGCAGACCCAGGCAAGTGAGGTACCATTTTTTTCGGGAGACCCGGGGGAACGCTGGGTGGGTGGAAATTTGTTGATCCATGCAGATTCCAGAAATTTCCACCACAGAAATGTGAGGAAAATGCGTTTTTTGGTCAATTTCTTAGCTTTGCAAGGGATTCTGGGTAACAAAACCTGGTGGTAGGCAGTCGAGTCACCCCATCCTAAATTCCCCTGGGTGTCTAGTTTTCAAAAATGTATAGGTTTGCTAGGTTTCCCTAGTTGCCGGCAGAGCTAGGGTTCAGAAACTAAAGGTAGGCTCTTTGCCAAAAAAGGGCACAATTTCACTGCGAAATTGAGGTGCGACCACGTTGTGTTTTGCGCTGTTTCCTGTCGCAGCCACTAGGCAGACCCAGGCAAGTGAGGTACCATTTTTTTCGGTAGACCCGGGGGAACACTGGGTGGGTGGAAATTTGTTGATCCACGCAGATTCCAGAACTTTCCACCACAGAAATGTGAGGGAAATGCATTTTTTTGACAATTTCTAAGCTTTGCAAGGGATTCTGGGTAACAGAACCTGGTGGTCGAGTCACCCCATCCTGAATTTCCCTGGGTGTCTAGTTTTCACAAATCTATAGGTTTGCTAGATTTCCCTAGGTGCCGGCAGAGCTAGGGGTCAAAAACAAAAGGTAGGCTCTTGGCCAAAAAAGGGCACGATTTCCCTGCGAAATTGAGGTGCAAACATGTTACGTTTTGCGCCGTTTCCTGTCGCAGGCACTAGGCTGACCCAGGCAGGTGAGGTACCATTTCTTTCGGGAGACCTTGGGGAACGCTGGGTGGGTGGAAATTTGTTGATCCACGCAGATTCCAGAACTTTCCACCACGGAAATGTGAGGAAAATGCGTTTTTTTTGTCAATTTCTTAGCTTTGCAAGGGATTCTGGGTAACATAACCTGGTGGTAGGCAGTCGAGTCACCCCATCCTGAATTCCCCTGGGTGTCTAGTTTTCAAAAATGTATAGGTTTGCTAGGTTTCCCTAGGTGCCAGCAGAGCTAGGGTTCAAAAACAAAAGGTAGGCTTACGGTTATGAAAAAACAAAAAACAAAAGGTAGGCTCATTGCCAAAAAAAGGGCACGATTTCACTGCAAAATTGAGGTGCAAACATGTTACGTTTTGCGCTGTTTCCTGTTGCAGGCACTAGGCAGATCCAGGCAAGTGAGGTACCATTTTTTTTGGGAGACCTGGGGGAACGCTGGGTGGGTGGAAATGTGTTGATCCACACGGATTCCAGAACTTTCCACCACAGAAATGTCAGGAAAATGCATTTTTTTGTCACTTTTTGAGCTTTGCAAGGGATTCTGGGTAACAGAACCTGGTGGTAGGCAGTCGAGTCACCGCATCCTGAATTCCCCTGGGTGTCTACTTTTCAAAAATGTTTAGGTTTGCTAGGTTTCCCTAGGTGCCGGCAGAGCTAGGGTTCAAAAACAAAAGGTAGGCTCTTTGCCAAAAAAGGGCACGATTTCACTGCGAAATTGAGGTGCGACCACGTTGCGTTTTGCGCTGTTTCCTGTCGCAGCCACTAGGCAGACCCAAGCAAGTGAGGTACCATTTATTTCGGGAGACCCGGGGGAACGCTGGGTGGGTGGAAATTTGTTGATCCACGCAGATTCCAGAACTTTCCACCACAGAAATGTGAGGGAAATGCGTTTTTTTTGTCAATGTTTAGCTTTGCAAGGGACTCTGGGTAACAGAACCTGGTGGTAGACCGTCGAGTCACCTGATCATGAATTTCCAAGGGTGTCTAGTTTTCAAAAATGTATAGGTTTGCTAGGTTTCCATAGGTGCCGGCAGAGCTAGGGTTCAAAAACAAAAGGTAGGCTCTTTGCCAAAAAAAGTGCACAATTTCACTGCAAAATTGAGGTGCGGCCACGTTGCGTTTTGCGCTGTTTCCTGTCGCAGCCACTAGGCAGACCCAGGCAAGTGAGGTACCATTTTTTTTCGGGAGACCCGGGGGAACGCTGGGTGGGTGGAAATTTGTTGATCCATGCAGATTCCAGAAATTTCCACCACAGAAATGTGAGGAAAATGCGTTTTTTGGTCAATTTCTTAGTTTTGCAAGGGATTCTGGGTAACAGAACCTGGTGGTAGGCAGTCGAGTCACCCCATCCTGAATTCCCCTGGGTGTCTAGTTTTCAAAAATGTATAGGTTTGCTAGGTTTCCCTAGGTGCCGGCAGAGCTAGGGTTCAAAAACTAAAGGTAGGCTCTTTGCCAAAAAAGGGCACAATTTCACTGCGAAATTGAGGTGCGACCACGTTGTGTTTTGCGCTGTTTCCTGTCGCAGCCACTAGGCAGACCCAGGCAAGTGAGGTACCATTTTTTTCGGTAGACCCGGGGGAACACTGGGTGGGTGGAAATTTGTTGATCCACGCAGATTCCAGAACTTTCCACCACAGTAATGTGAGGGAAATGCATTTTTTTGACAATTTCTAAGCTTTGCAAGGGATTCTGGGTAACAGAACCTGGTGGTCGAGTCACCCCATCCTGAATTTCCCTGGGTGTCTAGTTTTCACAAATCTATAGGTTTGCTAGATTTCCCTAGGTGCCGGCAGAGCTAGAGGTCAAAAACAAAAGGTAGGCTCTTTGCCAAAAAAGGGCACGATTTCACTGCGAAATTGAGGTGCGACCACGTTGCGTTTTGCGCTGTTTCCTGTCGCAGCCACTAGGCAGACCCAAGCAAGTGAGGTACCATTTATTTCGGGAGACCCGGGGGAACGCTGGGTGGGTGGAAATTTGTTGATCCACGCAGATTCCAGAACTTTCCACCACAGAAATGTGAGGGAAATGCGTTTTTTTGTCAATGTTTAGCTTTGCAAGGGACTCTGGGTAACAGAACCTGGTGGTAGACCGTCGAGTCACCTGATCATGAATTTCCAAGGGTGTCTAGTTTTCAAAAATGTATAGGTTTGCTAGGTTTCCATAGGTGCCGGCAGAGCTAGGGTTCAAAAGCAAAAGGTAGGCTCTTTGCCAAAAAAAGTGCACAATTTCACTGCGAAATTGAGGTGCGGCCACGTTGCGTTTTGCGCTGTTTCCTGTCGCAGCCACTAGGCAGACCCAGGCAAGTGAGGTACCATTTTTTTACGGGAGACCCGGGGGAACGCTGGGTGGGTGGAAATTTGTTGATCCATGCAGATTCCAGAAATTTCCACCACAGAAATGTGAGGAAAATGCGTTTTTCGGTCAATTTCTTAGTTTTGCAAGGGATTCTGGGTAACAGAACCTGGTGGTAGGCAGTCGAGTCACCCCATCCTGAATTCCCCTGGGTGTCTAGTTTTCAAAAATGTATAGGTTTGCTAGGTTTCCCTAGGTGCCGGCAGAGCTAGGGTTCAAAAACTAAAGGTAGGCTCTTTGCCAAAAAAGGGCACAATTTCACTGCGAAATTGAGGTGCGACCACGTTGTGTTTTGCGCTGTTTCCTGTCGCAGCCACTAGGCAGACCCAGGCAAGTGAGGTACCATTTTTTTCGGTAGACCCGGGGGAACACTGGGTGGGTGGAAATTTGTTGATCCACGCAGATTCCAGAACTTTCCACCACAGAAATGTGAGGGAAATGCATTTTTTGACAATTTCTAAGCTTTGCAAGGGATTCTGGGTAACAGAACCTGGTGGTCGAGTCACCCCATCCTGAATTTCCCTGGGTGTCTAGTTTTCACAAATCTATAGGTTTGCTAGATTTCCCTAGGTGCCGGCAGAGCTAGGGGTCAAAAACAAAAGGTAGGCTCTTGGCCAAAAAAGGGCACGATTTCCCTGCGAAATTGAGGTGCAAACATGTTACGTTTTGCGCCGTTTCCTGTCGCAGGCACTAGGCTGACCCAGGCAGGTGAGGTACCATTTCTTTCGGGAGACCTTGGGGAACGCTGGGTGGGTGGAAATTTGTTGATCCACGCAGATTCCAGAACTTTCCACCACGGAAATGTGAGGAAAATGCGTTTTTTTTGTCAATTTCTTAGCTTTCCAAGGGATTCTGGGTAACAGAACCTGGTGGTAGGCAGTCAAGTCACCCCATCCTGAATTCCCCTGGGTGTCCAGTTTTCATAAATATATAGGTTTGCTAGGTTTCCCTAGGTGCCGGCAGAGCTAGGGTTCAAAAACGAAAGGTAGGCTCTTTGCCAAAAAAGGGCACATTTTCACTGCGAAATTGCGGTGCGACCACGTTGCGTTTTGCACTGTTTCCTGTCGCAGGCACTAGCTAGACCCAGGCAAGTGAGGTACTATTTTTTTTGGAAGACCCTGGGGAACGCTGAGTGGGTGGAAATTTGTTGTTCCACGCAGATTCCAGAACTTTCCACCACAGAAATGTGAGGAAAATGCATTTTTTTGTCAATTTCTTAGATTTGCAAGGGATTCTGGGTAACATAACCTGGTGGTAGGCAGTCGAGTCACCCCATCCTGAATTCCCCTGGGTGTCTAGTTTTCAAAAATGTATAGGTTTGCTAGGTTTCCCTAGGTGCCAGCAGAGCTAGGGTTCAAAAACAAAAGGTAGGCTCATTGCCAAAAAAAGGGCACGATTTCACTGCAAAATTGAGGTGCAAACATGTTACGTTTTGCGCTGTTTCCTGTTGCAGGCACTAGGCAGATCCAGGCAAGTGAGGTACCATTTTTTTTGGGAGACCTGGGGGAACGCTGGGTGGGTGGAAATGTGTTGATCCACACGGATTCCAGAACTTTCCACCACAGAAATGTCAGGAAAATGCATTTTTTTGTCAATTTTTGAGCTTTGCAAGGGATTCTGGGTAACAGAACCTGGTGGTAGGCAGTCGAGTCACCGCATCCTGAATTCCCCTGGGTGTCTACTTTTCAAAAATGTTTAGGTTTGCTAGGTTTCCCTAGGTGCCGGCAGAGCTAGGGTTCAAAAACAAAAGGTAGGCTCTTTGCCAAAAAAGGGCACGAATTCACTGCGAAATTGAGGTGCGACCACGTTGCGTTTTGCGCTGTTTCCTGTCGCAGCCACTAGGCAGACCCAAGCAAGTGAGGTACCATTTATTTCGGGAGACCCGGGGGAACGCTGGGTGGGTGGAAATTTGTTGATCCACGCAGATTCCAGAACTTTCCACCACAGAAATGTGAGGGAAATGCGTTTTTTTTGTCAATGTTTAGCTTTGCAAGGGACTCTGGGTAACAGAACCTGGTGGTAGACCGTCGAGTCACCTGATCATGAATTTCCAAGGGTGTCTAGTTTTCAAAAATGTATAGGTTTGCTAGGTTTCCATAGGTGCCGGCAGAGCTAGGGTTCAAAAACAAAAGGTAGGCTCTTTGCCAAAAAAAGTGCACAATTTCACTGCGAAATTGAGGTGCGGCCACGTTGCGTTTTGCGCTGTTTCCTGTCGCAGCCACTAGGCAGACCCAGGCAAGTGAGGTACCATTTTTTTTCGGGAGACCCGGGGGAACGCTGGGTGGGTGGAAATTTGTTGATCCATGCAGATTCCAGAAATTTCCACCACAGAAATGTGAGGAAAATGCGTTTTTTGGTCAATTTCTTAGCTTTGCAAGGGATTCTGGGTAACAGAACCTGGTGGTAGGCAGTCGAGTCACCCCATCCTGAATTCCCCTGGGTGTCTAGTTTTCAAAAATGTATAGGTTTGCTAGGTTTCCCTAGGTGCCGGCAGAGCTAGGGTTCAAAAACTAAAGGTAGGCTCTTTGCCAAAAAAGGGCACAATTTCACTGCGAAATTGAGGTGCGACCACGTTGTGTTTTGCGCTGTTTCCTGTCGCAGCCACTAGGCAGACCCAGGCAAGTGAGGTACCATTTTTTTCGGTAGACCCGGGGGAACACTGGGTGGGTGGAAATTTGTTGATCCACGCAGATTCCAGAACTTTCCACCACAGAAATGTGAGGGAAATGCATTTTTTTGACAATTTCTAAGCTTTGCAAGGGATTCTGGGTAACAGAACCTGGTGGTCGAGTCACCCCATCCTGAATTTCCCTGGGTGTCTAGTTTTCACAAATCTATAGGTTTGCTAGATTTCCCTAGGTGCCGGCAGAGCTAGGGGTCAAAAACAAAAGGTAGGCTCTTGGCCAAAAAAGGGCACGATTTCCCTGCGAAATTGAGGTGCAAACATGTTACGTTTTGCGCCGTTTCCTGTCGCAGGCACTAGGCTGACCCAGGCAGGTGAGGTACCATTTCTTTCGGGAGACCTTGGGGAACGCTGGGTGGGTGGAAATTTGTTGATCCACGCAGATTCCAGAACTTTCCACCACGGAAATGTGAGGAAAATGCGTTTTTTTTGTCAATTTCTTAGCTTTGCAAGGGATTCTGGGTAACAGAACCTGGTGGTAGGCAGTCAAGTCACCCCATCCTGAATTCCCCTGGGTGTCTACTTTTTAAAAATGTTTAGGTTTGCTAGGTTTCCCTAGGTGCCGGCAGAGCTAGGGTTCAAAAACAAAAGGTAGGCTCTTTGCCAAAAAAGGGCACGATTTCACTGCGAAATTGAGGTGCGACCACGTTGCGTTTTGCGCTGTTTCCTGTCGCAGCCACTAGGCAGACCCAAGCAAGTGAGGTACCATTCATTTCGGGAGACCCGGGGGAACGCTGGGTGGGTGGAAATTTGTTGATCCACGCAGATTCCAGAACTTTCCACCACAGAAATGTGAGGGAAATGCGTTTTTTTGTCAATGTTTAGCTTTGCAAGGGACTCTGGGTAACAGAACCTGGTGGTAGACCGTCAAGTCACCTGATCATGAATTTCCAAGGGTGTCTAGTTTTCAAAAATGTATAGGTTTGCTATGTTTCCATAGGTGCCGGCAGAGCTAGGGTTCAAAAACAAAAGGTAGGCTCTTTGCCAAAAAAAGTGCACAATTTCACTGCGAAATTGAGGTGCGGCCACGTTGCGTTTTGCGCTGTTTCCTGTCGCAGCCACTAGGCAGACCCAGGCAAGTGAGGTACCATTTTTTTTCGGGAGACCCTGGGGAACGCTGGGTGGGTGGAAATTTGTTGATCCATGCAGATTCCAGAAATTTCCACCACAGAAATGTGAGGAAAATGCGTTTTTTGGTCAATTTCTTAGCTTTGCAAGGGATTCTGGGTAACAAAACCTGGTGGTAGGCAGTCGAGTCACCCCATCCTGAATTCCCCTGGGTGTCTAGTTTTCAAAAATGTATAGGTTTGCTAGGTTTCCCTAGTTGCCGGCAGAGCTAGGGTTCAGAAACTAAAGGTAGGCTCTTTGCCAAAAAAGGGCACAATTTCACTGCGAAATTGAGGTGCGACCACGTTGTGTTTTGCGCTGTTTCCTGTCGCAGCCACTAGGCAGACCCAGGCAAGTGAGGTACCATTTTTTTCGGTAGACCCGGGGGAACACTGGGTGGGTGGAAATTTGTTGATCCACGCAGATTCCAGAACTTTCCACCACAGAAATGTGAGGGAAATGCATTTTTTTGACAATTTCTAAGCTTTGCAAGGGATTCTGGGTAACAGAACCTGGTGGTCGAGTCACCCCATCCTGAATTTCCCTGGGTGTCTAGTTTTCACAAATCTATAGGTTTGCTAGATTTCCCTAGGTGCCGGCAGAGCTAGGGGTCAAAAACAAAAGGTAGGCTCTTGGCCAAAAAAGGGCACGATTTCCCTGCGAAATTGAGGTGCAAACATGTTACGTTTTGCGCCGTTTCCTGTCGCAGGCACTAGGCTGACCCAGGCAGGTGAGGTACCATTTCTTTCGGGAGACCTTGGGGAACGCTGGGTGGGTGGAAATTTGTTGATCCACGCAGATTCCAGAACTTTCCACCACGGAAATGTGAGGAAAATGCGTTTTTTTTGTCAATTTCTTAGCTTTGCAAGGGATTCTGGGTAACATAACCTGGTGGTAGGCAGTCGAGTCACCCCATCCTGAATTCCCCTGGGTGTCTAGTTTTCAAAAATGTATAGGTTTGCTAGGTTTCCCTAGGTGCCAGCAGAGCTAGGGTTCAAAAACAAAAGGTAGGCTTACGGTTATGAAAAAACAAAAAACAAAAGGTAGGCTCATTGCCAAAAAAAGGGCACGATTTCACTGCAAAATTGAGGTGCAAACATGTTACGTTTTGCGCTGTTTCCTGTTGCAGGCACTAGGCAGATCCAGGCAAGTGAGGTACCATTTTTTTTGGGAGACCTGGGGGAACGCTGGGTGGGTGGAAATGTGTTGATCCACACGGATTCCAGAACTTTCCACCACAGAAATGTCAGGAAAATGCATTTTTTTGTCACTTTTTGAGCTTTGCAAGGGATTCTGGGTGACAGAACCTGGTGGTAGGCAGTCGAGTCACCGCATCCTGAATTCCCCTGGGTGTCTACTTTTCAAAAATGTTTAGGTTTGCTAGGTTTCCCTAGGTGCCGGCAGAGCTAGGGTTCAAAAACAAAAGGTAGGCTCTTTGCCAAAAAAGGGCACGATTTCACTGCGAAATTGAGGTGCGACCACGTTGCGTTTTGAGCTGTTTCCTGTCGCAGCCACTAGGCAGACCCAAGCAAGTGAGGTACCATTTATTTCGGGAGACCCGGGGGAACGCTGGGTGGGTGGAAATTTGTTGATCCACGCAGATTCCAGAACTTTCCACCACAGAAATGTGAGGGAAATGCGTTTTTTTTGTCAATGTTTAGCTTTGCAAGGGACTCTGGGTAACAGAACCTGGTGGTAGACCGTCGAGTCACCTGATCATGAATTTCCAAGGGTGTCTAGTTTTCAAAAATGTATAGGTTTGCTAGGTTTCCATAGGTGCCGGCAGAGCTAGGGTTCAAAAACAAAAGGTAGGCTCTTTGCCAAAAAAAGTGCACAATTTCACTGCAAAATTGAGGTGCGGCCACGTTGCGTTTTGCGCGGTTTCCTGTCGCAGCCACTAGGCAGACCCAGGCAAGTGAGGTACCATTTTTTTTCGGGAGACCCGGGGGAACGCTGGGTGGGTGGAAATTTGTTGATCCATGCAGATTCCAGAAATTTCCACCACAGAAATGTGAGGAAAATGCGTTTTTTGGTCAATTTCTTAGTTTTGCAAGGGATTCTGGGTAACAGAACCTGGTGGTAGGCAGTCGAGTCACCCCATCCTGAATTCCCCTGGGTGTCTAGTTTTCAAAAATGTATAGGTTTGCTAGGTTTCCCTAGGTGCCGGCAGAGCTAGGGTTCAAAAACTAAAGGTAGGCTCTTTGCCAAAAAAGGGCACAATTTCACTGCGAAATTGAGGTGCGACCACGTTGTGTTTTGCGCTGTTTCCTGTCGCAGCCACTAGGCAGACCCAGGCAAGTGAGGTACCATTTTTTTCGGTAGACCCGGGGGAACACTGGGTGGGTGGAAATTTGTTGATCCACGCAGATTCCAGAACTTTCCACCACAGTAATGTGAGGGAAATGCATTTTTTTGACAATTTCTAAGCTTTGCAAGGGATTCTGGGTAACAGAACCTGGTGGTCGAGTCACCCCATCCTGAATTTCCCTGGGTGTCTAGTTTTCACAAATCTATAGGTTTGCTAGATTTCCCTAGGTGCCGGCAGAGCTAGAGGTCAAAAACAAAAGGTAGGCTCTTTGCCAAAAAAGGGCACGATTTCACTGCGAAATTGAGGTGCGACCACGTTGCGTTTTGCGCTGTTTCCTGTCGCAGCCACTAGGCAGACCCAAGCAAGTGAGGTACCATTTATTTCGGGAGACCCGGGGGAACGCTGGGTGGGTGGAAATTTGTTGATCCACGCAGATTCCAGAACTTTCCACCACAGAAATGTGAGGGAAATGCGTTTTTTTGTCAATGTTTAGCTTTGCAAGGGACTCTGGGTAACAGAACCTGGTGGTAGACCGTCGAGTCACCTGATCATGAATTTCCAAGGGTGTCTAGTTTTCAAAAATGTATAGGTTTGCTAGGTTTCCATAGGTGCCGGCAGAGCTAGGGTTCAAAAGCAAAAGGTAGGCTCTTTGCCAAAAAAAGTGCACAATTTCACTGCGAAATTGAGGTGCGGCCACGTTGCGTTTTGCGCTGTTTCCTGTCGCAGCCACTAGGCAGACCCAGGCAAGTGAGGTACCATTTTTTTTCGGGAGACCCGGGGGAACGCTGGGTGGGTGGAAATTTGTTGATCCATGCAGATTCCAGAAATTTCCACCACAGAAATGTGAGGAAAATGCGTTTTTTGGTCAATTTCTTAGTTTTGCAAGGGATTCTGGGTAACAGAACCTGGTGGTAGGCAGTCGAGTCACCCCATCCTGAATTCCCCTGGGTGTCTAGTTTTCAAAAATGTATAGGTTTGCTAGGTTTCCCTAGGTGCCGGCAGAGCTAGGGTTCAAAAACTAAAGGTAGGCTCTTTGCCAAAAAAGGGCACAATTTCACTGCGAAATTGAGGTGCGACCACGTTGTGTTTTGCGCTGTTTCCTGTCGCAGCCACTAGGCAGACCCAGGCAAGTGAGGTACCATTTTTTTCGGTAGACCCGGGGGAACACTGGGTGGGTGGAAATTTGTTGATCCACGCAGATTCCAGAACTTTCCACCACAGAAATGTGAGGGAAATGCATTTTTTGACAATTTCTAAGCTTTGCAAGGGATTCTGGGTAACAGAGCCTGGTGGTCGAGTCACCCCATCCTGAATTTCCCTGGGTGTCTAGTTTTCACAAATCTATAGGTTTGCTAGATTTCCCTAGGTGCCGGCAGAGCTAGGGGTCAAAAACAAAAGGTAGGCTCTTGGCCAAAAAAGGGCACGATTTCCCTGCGAAATTGAGGTGCAAACATGTTACGTTTTGCGCCGTTTCCTGTCGCAGGCACTAGGCTGACCCAGGCAGGTGAGGTACCATTTCTTTCGGGAGACCTTGGGGAACGCTGGGTGGGTGGAAATTTGTTGATCCACGCAGATTCCAGAACTTTCCACCACGGAAATGTGAGGAAAATGCGTTTTTTTTGTCAATTTCCTAGCTTTCCAAGGGATTCTGGGTAACAGAACCTGGTGGTAGGCAGTCAAGTCACCCCATCCTGAATTCCCCTGGGTGTCCAGTTTTCATAAATATATAGGTTTGCTAGGTTTCCCTAGGTGCCGGCAGAGCTAGGGTTCAAAAACGAAAGGTAGGCTCTTTGCCAAAAAAGGGCACATTTTCACTGCGAAATTGCGGTGCGACCACGTTGCGTTTTGCACTGTTTCCTGTCGCAGGCACTAGCTAGACCCAGGCAAGTGAGGTACTATTTTTTTTGGAAGACCCTGGGGAACGCTGAGTGGGTGGAAATTTGTTGTTCCACGCAGATTCCAGAACTTTCCACCACAGAAATGTGAGGAAAATGCATTTTTTTGTCAATTTCTTAGATTTGCAAGGGATTCTGGGTAACATAACCTGGTGGTAGGCAGTCGAGTCACCCCATCCTGAATTCCCCTGGGTGTCTAGTTTTCAAAAATGTATAGGTTTGCTAGGTTTCCCTAGGTGCCAGCAGAGCTAGGGTTCAAAAACAAAAGGTAGGCTCATTGCCAAAAAAAGGGCACGATTTCACTGCAAAATTGAGGTGCAAACATGTTACGTTTTGCGCTGTTTCCTGTTGCAGGCACTAGGCAGATCCAGGCAAGTGAGGTACCATTTTTTTTGGGAGACCTGGGGGAACGCTGGGTGGGTGGAAATGTGTTGATCCACACGGATTCCAGAACTTTCCACCACAGAAATGTCAGGAAAATGCATTTTTTTGTCAATTTTTGAGCTTTGCAAGGGATTCTGGGTAACAGAACCTGGTGGTAGGCAGTCGAGTCACCGCATCCTGAATTCCCCTGGGTGTCTACTTTTCAAAAATGTTTAGGTTTGCTAGGTTTCCCTAGGTGCCGGCAGAGCTAGGGTTCAAAAACAAAAGGTAGGCTCTTTGCCAAAAAAGGGCACGAATTCACTGCGAAATTGAGGTGCGACCACGTTGCGTTTTGCGCTGTTTCCTGTCGCAGCCACTAGGCAGACCCAAGCAAGTGAGGTACCATTTATTTCGGGAGACCCGGGGGAACGCTGGGTGGGTGGAAATTTGTTGATCCACGCAGATTCCAGAACTTTCCACCACAGAAATGTGAGGGAAATGCGTTTTTTTTGTCAATGTTTAGCTTTGCAAGGGACTCTGGGTAACAGAACCTGGTGGTAGACCGTCGAGTCACCTGATCATGAATTTCCAAGGGTGTCTAGTTTTCAAAAATGTATAGGTTTGCTAGGTTTCCATAGGTGCCGGCAGAGCTAGGGTTCAAAAACAAAAGGTAGGCTCTTTGCCAAAAAAAGTGCACAATTTCACTGCGAAATTGAGGTGCGGCCACGTTGCGTTTTGCGCTGTTTCCTGTCGCAGCCACTAGGCAGACCCAGGCAAGTGAGGTACCATTTTTTTTCGGGAGACCCGGGGGAACGCTGGGTGGGTGGAAATTTGTTGATCCATGCAGATTCCAGAAATTTCCACCACAGAAATGTGAGGAAAATGCGTTTTTTGGTCAATTTCTTAGCTTTGCAAGGGATTCTGGGTAACAGAACCTGGTGGTAGGCAGTCGAGTCACCCCATCCTGAATTCCCCTGGGTGTCTAGTTTTCAAAAATGTATAGGTTTGCTAGGTTTCCCTAGGTGCCGGCAGAGCTAGGGTTCAAAAACTAAAGGTAGGCTCTTTGCCAAAAAAGGGCACAATTTCACTGCGAAATTGAGGTGCGACCACGTTGTGTTTTGCGCTGTTTCCTGTCGCAGCCACTAGGCAGACCCAGGCAAGTGAGGTACCATTTTTTTCGGTAGACCCGGGGGAACACTGGGTGGGTGGAAATTTGTTGATCCACGCAGATTCCAGAACTTTCCACCACAGAAATGTGAGGGAAATGCATTTTTTTGACAATTTCTAAGCTTTGCAAGGGATTCTGGGTAACAGAACCTGGGGGTCGAGTCACCCCATCCTGAATTTCCCTGGGTGTCTAGTTTTCACAAATCTATAGGTTTGCTAGATTTCCCTAGGTGCCGGCAGAGCTAGGGGTCAAAAACAAAAGGTAGGCTCTTGGCCAAAAAAGGGCACGATTTCCCTGCGAAATTGAGGTGCAAACATGTTACGTTTTGCGCCGTTTCCTGTCGCAGGCACTAGGCTGACCCAGGCAGGTGAGGTACCATTTCTTTCGGGAGACCTTGGGGAACGCTGGGTGGGTAGAAATTTGTTGATCCACGCAGATTCCAGAACTTTCCACCACGGAAATGTGAGGAAAATGCGTTTTTTTTGTCAATTTCTTAGCTTTGCAAGGGATTCTGGGTAACAGAACCTGGTGGTAGGCAGTCAAGTCACCCCATCCTGAATTCCCCTGGGTGTCTACTTTTTAAAAATGTTTAGGTTTGCTAGGTTTCCCTAGGTGCCGGCAGAGCTAGGGTTCAAAAACAAAAGGTAGGCTCTTTGCCAAAAAAGGGCACGATTTCACTGCGAAATTGAGGTGCGACCACGTTGCGTTTTGCGCTGTTTCCTGTCGCAGCCACTAGGCAGACCCAAGCAAGTGAGGTACCATTCATTTCGGGAGACCCGGGGGAACGCTGGGTGGGTGGAAATTTGTTGATCCACGCAGATTCCAGAACTTTCCACCACAGAAATGTGAGGGAAATGCGTTTATTTTGTCAATGTTTAGCTTTGCAAGGGACTCTGGGTAACAGAACCTGGTGGTAGACCGTCGAGTCACCTGATCATGAATTTCCAAGGGTGTCTAGTTTTCAAAAATGTATAGGTTTGCTAGGTTTCCATAGGTGCCGGCAGAGCTAGGGTTCAAAAACAAAAGGTAGGCTCTTTGCCAAAAAAAGTGCACAATTTCACTGCGAAATTGAGGTGCGGCCACGTTGCGTTTTGCGCTGTTTCCTGTCGCAGCCACTAGGCAGACCCAGGCAAGTGAGGTACCATTTTTTTTCGGGAGACCCGGGGGAACGCTGGGTGGGTGGAAATTTGTTGATCCATGCAGATTCCAGAAATTTCCACCACAGAAATGTGAGGAAAATGCGTTTTTTGGTCAATTTCTTAGCTTTGCAAGGGATTCTGGGTAACAAAACCTGGTGGTAGGCAGTCGAGTCACCCCATCCTGAATTCCCCTGGGTGTATAGTTTTCAAAAATGTATAGGTTTGCTAGGTTTCCCTAGTTGCCGGCAGAGCTAGGGTTCAGAAACTAAAGGTAGGCTCTTTGCCAAAAAAGGGCACAATTTCACTGCGAAATTGAGGTGCGACCACGTTGTGTTTTGCGCTGTTTCCTGTCGCAGCCACTAGGCAGACCCAGGCAAGTGAGGTACCATTTTTTTCGGTAGACCCGGGGGAACACTGGGTGGGTGGAAATTTGTTGATCCACGCAGATTCCAGAACTTTCCACCACAGAAATGTGAGGGAAATGCATTTTTTTGACAATTTCTAAGCTTTGCAAGGGATTCTGGGTAACAGAACCTGGTGGTCGAGTCACCCCATCCTGAATTTCCCTGGGTGTCTAGTTTTCACAAATCTATAGGTTTGCTAGATTTCCCTAGGTGCCGGCAGAGCTAGGGGTCAAAAACAAAAGGTAGGCTCTTGGCCAAAAAAGGGCACGATTTCCCTGCGAAATTGAGGTGCAAACATGTTACGTTTTGCGCCGTTTCCTGTCGCAGGCACTAGGCTGACCCAGGCAGGTGAGGTACCATTTCTTTCGGGAGACCTTGGGGAACGCTGGGTGGGTGGAAATTTGTTGATCCACGCAGATTCCAGAACTTTCCACCACGGAAATGTGAGGAAAATGCGTTTTTTTGTCAATTTCTTAGCTTTGCAAGGGATTCTGGGTAACATAACCTGGTGGTAGGCAGTCGAGTCACCCCATCCTGAATTCCCCTGGGTGTCTAGTTTTCAAAAATGTATAGGTTTGCTAGGTTTCCCTAGGTGCCAGCAGAGCTAGGGTTCAAAAACAAAAGGTAGGCTTACGGTTATGAAAAAACAAAAAACAAAAGGTAGGCTCATTGCCAAAAAAAGGGCACGATTTCACTGCAAAATTGAGGTGCAAACATGTTACGTTTTGCGCTGTTTCCTGTTGCAGGCACTAGGCAGATCCAGGCAAGTGAGGTACCATTTTTTTTGGGAGACCTGGGGGAACGCTGGGTGGGTGGAAATGTGTTGATCCACACGGATTCCAGAACTTTCCACCACAGAAATGTCAGGAAAATGCATTTTTTTGTCACTTTTTGAGCTTTGCAAGGGATTCTGGGTAACAGAACCTGGTGGTAGGCAGTCGAGTCACCGCATCCTGAATTCCCCTGGGTGTCTACTTTTCAAAAATGTTTAGGTTTGCTAGGTTTCCCTAGGTGCCGGCAGAGCTAGGGTTCAAAAACAAAATTTAGGCTCTTTGCCAAAAAAGGGCACGATTTCACTGCGAAATTGAGGTGCGACCACGTTGCGTTTTGCGCTGTTTCCTGTCGCAGCCACTAGGCAGACCCAAGCAAGTGAGGTACCATTTATTTCGGGAGACCCGGGGGAACGCTGGGTGGGTGGAAATTTGTTGATCCACGCAGATTCCAGAACTTTCCACCACAGAAATGTGAGGGAAATGCGTTTTTTTTGTCAATGTTTAGCTTTGCAAGGGACTCTGGGTAACAGAACCTGGTGGTAGACCGTCGAGTCACCTGATCATGAATTTCCAAGGGTGTCTAGTTTTCAAAAATGTATAGGTTTGCTAGGTTTCCATAGGTGCCGGCAGAGCTAGGGTTCAAAAACAAAAGGTAGGCTCTTTGCCAAAAAAAGTGCACAATTTCACTGCAAAATTGAGGTGCGGCCACGTTGCGTTTTGCGCTGTTTCCTGTCGCAGCCACTAGGCAGACCCAGGCAAGTGAGGTACCATTTTTTTTCGGGAGACCCGGGGGAACGCTGGGTGGGTGGAAATTTGTTGATCCATGCAGATTCCAGAAATTTCCACCACAGAAATGTGAGGAAAATGCGTTTTTTGGTCAATTTCTTAGTTTTGCAAGGGATTCTGGGTAACAGAACCTGGTGGTAGGCAGTCGAGTCACCCCATCCTGAATTCCCCTGGGTGTCTAGTTTTCAAAAATGTATAGGTTTGCTAGGTTTCCCTAGGTGCCGGCAGAGCTAGGGTTCAAAAACTAAAGGTAGGCTCTTTGCCAAAAAAGGGCACAATTTCACTGCGAAATTGAGGTGCGACCACGTTGTGTTTTGCGCTGTTTCCTGTCGCAGCCACTAGGCAGACCCAGGCAAGTGAGGTACCATTTTTTTCGGTAGACCCGGGGGAACACTGGGTGGGTGGAAATTTGTTGATCCACGCAGATTCCAGAACTTTCCACCACAGTAATGTGAGGGAAATGCATTTTTTTGACAATTTCTAAGCTTTGCAAGGGATTCTGGGTAACAGAACCTGGTGGTCGAGTCACCCCATCCTGAATTTCCCTGGGTGTCTAGTTTTCACAAATCTATAGGTTTGCTAGATTTCCCTAGGTGCCGGCAGAGCTAGAGGTCAAAAACAAAAGGTAGGCTCTTTGCCAAAAAAGGGCACGATTTCACTGCGAAATTGAGGTGCGACCACGTTGCGTTTTGCGCTGTTTCCTGTCGCAGCCACTAGGCAGACCCAAGCAAGTGAGGTACCATTTATTTCGGGAGACCCGGGGGAACGCTGGGTGGGTGGAAATTTGTTGATCCACGCAGATTCCAGAACTTTCCACCACAGAAATGTGAGGGAAATGCGTTTTTTTGTCAATGTTTAGCTTTGCAAGGGACTCTGGGTAACAGAACCTGGTGGTAGACCGTCGAGTCACCTGATCATGAATTTCCAAGGGTGTCTAGTTTTCAAAAATGTATAGGTTTGCTAGGTTTCCATAGGTGCCGGCAGAGCTAGGGTTCAAAAACAAAAGGTAGGCTCTTTGCCAAAAAAAGTGCACAATTTCACTGCGAAATTGAGGTGCGGCCACGTTGCGTTTTGCGCTGTTTCCTGTCGCAGCCACTAGGCAGACCCAGGCAAGTGAGGTACCATTTTTTTTCGGGAGACCCGGGGGAACGCTGGGTGGGCGGAAATTTGTTGATCCATGCAGATTCCAGAAATTTCCACCACAGAAATGTGAGGAAAATGCGTTTTTCGGTCAATTTCTTAGTTTTGCAAGGGATTCTGGGTAACAGAACCTGGTGGTAGGCAGTCGAGTCACCCCATCCTGAATTCCCCTGGGTGTCTAGTTTTCAAAAATGTATAGGTTTGCTAGGTTTCCCTAGGTGCCGGCAGAGCTAGGGTTCAAAAACTAAAGGTAGGCTCTTTGCCAAAAAAGGGCACAATTTCACTGCGAAATTGAGGTGCGACCACGTTGTGTTTTGCGCTGTTTCCTGTCGCAGCCACTAGGCAGACCCAGGCAAGTGAGGTACCATTTTTTTCGGTAGACCCGGGGGAACACTGGGTGGGTGGAAATTTGTTGATCCACGCAGATTCCAGAACTTTCCACCACAGAAATGTGAGGGAAATGCATTTGTTGACAATTTCTAAGCTTTGCAAGGGATTCTGGGTAACAGAACCTGGTGGTCGAGTCACCCCATCCTGAATTTCCCTGGGTGTCTAGTTTTCACAAATCTATAGGTTTGCTAGATTTCCCTAGGTGCCGGCAGAGCTAGGGGTCAAAAACAAAAGGTAGGCTCTTGGCCAAAAAAGGGCACGATTTCCCTGCGAAATTGAGGTGCAAACATGTTACGTTTTGCGCCGTTTCCTGTCGCAGGCACTAGGCTGACCCAGGCAGGTGAGGTACCATTTCTTTCGGGAGACCTTGGGGAACGCTGGGTGGGTGGAAATTTGTTGATCCACGCAGATTCCAGAACTTTCCACCACGGAAATGTGAGGAAAATGCGTTTTTTTTGTCAATTTCTTAGCTTTCCAAGGGATTCTGGGTAACAGAACCTGGTGGTAGGCAGTCAAGTCACCCCATCCTGAATTCCCCTGGGTGTCCAGTTTTCATAAATATATAGGTTTGCTAGGTTTCCCTAGGTGCCGGCAGAGCTAGGGTTCAAAAACGAAAGGTAGGCTCTTTGCCAAAAAAGGGCACATTTTCACTGCGAAATTGCGGTGCGACCACGTTGCGTTTTGCACTGTTTCCTGTCGCAGGCACTAGCTAGACCCAGGCAAGTGAGGTACTATTTTTTTTGGAAGACCCTGGGGAACGCTGAGTGGGTGGAAATTTGTTGTTCCACGCAGATTCCAGAACTTTCCACCACAGAAATGTGAGGAAAATGCATTTTTTTGTCAATTTCTTAGATTTGCAAGGGATTCTGGGTAACATAACCTGGTGGTAGGCAGTCGAGTCACCCCATCCTGAATTCCCCTGGGTGTCTAGTTTTCAAAAATGTATAGGTTTGCTAGGTTTCCCTAGGTGCCAGCAGAGCTAGGGTTCAAAAACAAAAGGTAGGCTCATTGCCAAAAAAAGGGCACGATTTCACTGCAAAATTGAGGTGCAAACATGTTACGTTTTGCGCTGTTTCCTGTTGCAGGCACTAGGCAGATCCAGGCAAGTGAGGTACCATTTTTTTTGGGAGACCTGGGGGAACGCTGGGTGGGTGGAAATGTGTTGATCCACACGGATTCCAGAACTTTCCACCACAGAAATGTCAGGAAAATGCATTTTTTTGTCAATTTTTGAGCTTTGCAAGGGATTCTGGGTAACAGAACCTGGTGGTAGGCAGTCGAGTCACCGCATCCTGAATTCCCCTGATTGTCTACTTTTCAAAAATGTTTAGGTTTGCTAGGTTTCCCTAGGTGCCGGCAGAGCTAGGGTTCAAAAACAAAAGGTAGGCTCTTTGCCAAAAAAGGGCACGAATTCACTGCGAAATTGAGGTGCGACCACGTTGCGTTTTGCGCTGTTTCCTGTCGCAGCCACTAGGCAGACCCAAGCAAGTGAGGTACCATTTATTTCGGGAGACACGGGGGAACGCTGGGTGGGTGGAAATTTGTTGATCCACGCAGATTCCAGAACTTTCCACCACAGAAATGTGAGGGAAATGCGTTTTTTTTGTCAATGTTTAGCTTTGCAAGGGACTCTGGGTAACAGAACCTGGTGGTAGACCGTCGAGTCACCTGATCATGAATTTCCAAGGGTGTCTAGTTTTCAAAAATGTATAGGTTTGCTAGGTTTCCATAGGTGCCGGCAGAGCTAGGGTTCAAAAACAAAAGGTAGGCTCTTTGCCAAAAAAAGTGCTCAATTTCACTGCGAAATTGAGGTGCGGCCACGTTGCGTTTTGCGCTGTTTCCTGTCGCAGCCACTAGGCAGACCCAGGCAAGTGAGGTACCATTTTTTTTCGGGAGACCCGGGGGAACGCTGGGTGGGTGGAAATTTGTTGATCCATGCAGATTCCAGAAATTTCCACCACAGAAATGTGAGGAAAATGCGTTTTTTGGTCAATTTCTTAGCTTTGCAAGGGATTCTGGGTATTAGAACCTGGTGGTAGGCAGTCGAGTCACCCCATCCTGAATTCCCCTGGGTGTCTAGTTTTCAAAAATGTATAGGTCTGCTAGGTTTCCCTAGGTGCCGGCAGAGCTAGGGTTCAAAAACTAAAGGTAGGCTCTTTGCCAAAAAAGGGCACAATTTCACTGCGAAATTGAGGTGCGACCACGTTGTGTTTTGCGCTGTTTCCTGTCGCAGCCACTAGGCAGACCCAGGCAAGTGAGGTACCATTTTTTTCGGTAGACCCGGGGGAACACTGGGTGGGTGGAAATTTGTTGATCCACGCAGATTCCAGAACTTTCCACCACAGAAATGTGAGGGAAATGCATTTTTTTGACAATTTCTAAGCTTTGCAAGGGATTCTGGGTAACAGAACCTGGTGGTCGAGTCACCCCATCCTGAATTTCCCTGGGTGTCTAGTTTTCACAAATCTATAGGTTTGCTAGATTTCCCTAGGTGCCGGCAGAGCTAGGGGTCAAAAACAAAAGGTAGGCTCTTGGCCAAAAAAGGGCACGATTTCCCTGCGAAATTGAGGTGCAAACATGTTACGTTTTGCGCCGTTTCCTGTCGCAGGCACTAGGCTGACCCAGGCAGGTGAGGTACCATTTCTTTCGGGAGACCTTGGGGAACGCTGGGTGGGTGGAAATTTGTTGATCCACGCAGATTCCAGAACTTTCCACCACGGAAATGTGAGGAAAATGCGTTTTTTTTGTCAATTTCTTAGCTTTGCAAGGGATTCTGGGTAACAGAACCTGGTGGTAGGCAGTCAAGTCACCCCATCCTGAATTCCCCTGGGTGTCTAGTTTTCAAAAATATATAGGTTTGCTAGGTTTCCCTAGGTGCCGGCAGAGCTAGGGTTAAAAAACGAAAGGTAGGCTCTTTGCCAAAAAAGGGCACATTTTCACTGCGAAATTGCGGTGCGACCACGTTGCGTTTTGCACTGTTTCCTGTTGCAGGCACTAGCTAGACCCAGGCAAGTGAGGTACCATTTTTTTTGGAAGACCCTGGGGAACGCTGAGTGGGTGGAAATTTGTTGTTCCACGCAGATTCCAGAACTTTCCACCACAGAAATGTGAGGAAAATGCATTTTTTTGTCAATTTCTTAGATTTGCAAGGGATTCTGGGTAACATAACCTGGTGGTAGGCAGTCGAGTCACCCCATCCTGAATTCCCCTGGGTGTCTAGTTTTAAAAAATGTATAGGTTTGCTAGGTTTCCCTAGGTGCCAGCAGAGCTAGGGTTCAAAAACAAAAGGTAGGCTCATTGCCAAAAAAAGGGCACGATTTCACTGCAAAATTGTGGTGCAAACATGTTACGTTTTGCGCTGTTTCCTGTTGCAGGCACTAGGCAGATCCAGGCAAGTGAGGTACCATTTTTTTTGGGAGACCTGGGGGAACGCTGGGTGGGTGGAAATGTGTTGATCCACATGGATTCCAGAACTTTCCACCACAGAAATGTCAGGAAAATGCATTTTTTTGTCAATGTTTGAGCTTTGCAAGGGATTCTGGGTAACAGAACCTGGTGGTAGGCAGTCGAGTCACCGCATCCTGAATTCCCCTGGGTGTCTACTTTTCAAAAATGTTTAGGTTTGCTAGGTTTCCCTAGGTGCCGGCAGAGCTAGGGTTCAAAAACAACAGGTAGGCTCTTTGCCAAAAAAGGGCACGATTTCACTGCGAAATTGAGGTGCGACCACGTTGCGTTTTGCGCTGTTTCCTGTCGCAGCCACTAGGCAGACCCAAGCAAGTGAGGTACCATTTATTTCGGGAGACCCAGGGGAACGCTGGGTGGGTGGAAATTTGTTGATCCACGCAGATTCCAGAACTTTCCACCACAGAAATGTGAGGGAAATGCGTTTTTTTGTCAATGTTTAGCTTTGCAAGGGACTCTGGGTAACAGAACCTGGTGGTAGACCGTCGAGTCACCTGATCATGAATTTCCAAGGGTGTCTAGTTTTCAAAAATGTATAGGTTTGCTAGGTTTCCATAGGTGCCGGCAGAGCTAGGGTTCAAAAACAAAAGGTAGGCTCTTTGCCAAAAAAAGTGCACAATTTCACTGCGAAATTGAGGTGCGGCCACGTTGCGTTTTGCGCTGTTTCCTGTCGCAGCCACTAGGCAGACCCAGGCAAGTGAGGTACCATTTTTTTTCGGGAGACCCGGGGGAACGCTGGGTGGGCGGAAATTTGTTGATCCATGCAGATTCCAGAAATTTCCACCACAGAAATGTGAGGAAAATGCGTTTTTCGGTCAATTTCTTAGTTTTGCAAGGGATTCTGGGTAACAGAACCTGGTGGTAGGCAGTCGAGTCACCCCATCCTGAATTCCCCTGGGTGTCTAGTTTTCAAAAATGTATAGGTTTGCTAGGTTTCCCTAGGTGCCGGCAGAGCTAGGGTTCAAAAACTAAAGGTAGGCTCTTTGCCAAAAAAGGGCACAATTTCACTGCGAAATTGAGGTGCGACCACGTTGTGTTTTGCGCTGTTTCCTGTCGCAGCCACTAGGCAGACCCAGGCAAGTGAGGTACCATTTTTTTCGGTAGACCCGGGGGAACACTGGGTGGGTGGAAATTTGTTGATCCACGCAGATTCCAGAACTTTCCACCACAGAAATGTGAGGGAAATGCATTTGTTGACAATTTCTAAGCTTTGCAAGGGATTCTGGGTAACAGAACCTGGTGGTCGAGTCACCCCATCCTGAATTTCCCTGGGTGTCTAGTTTTCACAAATCTATAGGTTTGCTAGATTTCCCTAGGTGCCGGCAGAGCTAGGGGTCAAAAACAAAAGGTAGGCTCTTGGCCAAAAAAGGGCACGATTTCCCTGCGAAATTGAGGTGCAAACATGTTACGTTTTGCGCCGTTTCCTGTCGCAGGCACTAGGCTGACCCAGGCAGGTGAGGTACCATTTCTTTCGGGAGACCTTGGGGAACGCTGGGTGGGTGGAAATTTGTTGATCCACGCAGATTCCAGAACTTTCCACCACGGAAATGTGAGGAAAATGCGTTTTTTTTGTCAATTTCTTAGCTTTCCAAGGGATTCTGGGTAACAGAACCTGGTGGTAGGCAGTCAAGTCACCCCATCCTGAATTCCCCTGGGTGTCCAGTTTTCATAAATATATAGGTTTGCTAGGTTTCCCTAGGTGCCGGCAGAGCTAGGGTTCAAAAACGAAAGGTAGGCTCTTTGCCAAAAAAGGGCACATTTTCACTGCGAAATTGCGGTGCGACCACGTTGCGTTTTGCACTGTTTCCTGTCGCAGGCACTAGCTAGACCCAGGCAAGTGAGGTACTATTTTTTTTGGAAGACCCTGGGGAACGCTGAGTGGGTGGAAATTTGTTGTTCCACGCAGATTCCAGAACTTTCCACCACAGAAATGTGAGGAAAATGCATTTTTTTGTCAATTTCTTAGATTTGCAAGGGATTCTGGGTAACATAACCTGGTGGTAGGCAGTCGAGTCACCCCATCCTGAATTCCCCTGGGTGTCTAGTTTTCAAAAATGTATAGGTTTGCTAGGTTTCCCTAGGTGCCAGCAGAGCTAGGGTTCAAAAACAAAAGGTAGGCTCATTGCCAAAAAAAGGGCACGATTTCACTGCAAAATTGAGGTGCAAACATGTTACGTTTTGCGCTGTTTCCTGTTGCAGGCACTAGGCAGATCCAGGCAAGTGAGGTACCATTTTTTTTGGGAGACCTGGGGGAACGCTGGGTGGGTGGAAATGTGTTGATCCACACGGATTCCAGAACTTTCCACCACAGAAATGTCAGGAAAATGCATTTTTTTGTCAATTTTTGAGCTTTGCAAGGGATTCTGGGTAACAGAACCTGGTGGTAGGCAGTCGAGTCACCGCATCCTGAATTCCCCTGATTGTCTACTTTTCAAAAATGTTTAGGTTTGCTAGGTTTCCCTAGGTGCCGGCAGAGCTAGGGTTCAAAAACAAAAGGTAGGCTCTTTGCCAAAAAAGGGCACGAATTCACTGCGAAATTGAGGTGCGACCACGTTGCGTTTTGCGCTGTTTCCTGTCGCAGCCACTAGGCAGACCCAAGCAAGTGAGGTACCATTTATTTCGGGAGACACGGGGGAACGCTGGGTGGGTGGAAATTTGTTGATCCACGCAGATTCCAGAACTTTCCACCACAGAAATGTGAGGGAAATGCGTTTTTTTTGTCAATGTTTAGCTTTGCAAGGGACTCTGGGTAACAGAACCTGGTGGTAGACCGTCGAGTCACCTGATCATGAATTTCCAAGGGTGTCTAGTTTTCAAAAATGTATAGGTTTGCTAGGTTTCCATAGGTGCCGGCAGAGCTAGGGTTCAAAAACAAAAGGTAGGCTCTTTGCCAAAAAAAGTGCTCAATTTCACTGCGAAATTGAGGTGCGGCCACGTTGCGTTTTGCGCTGTTTCCTGTCGCAGCCACTAGGCAGACCCAGGCAAGTGAGGTACCATTTTTTTTCGGGAGACCCGGGGGAACGCTGGGTGGGTGGAAATTTGTTGATCCATGCAGATTCCAGAAATTTCCACCACAGAAATGTGAGGAAAATGCGTTTTTTGGTCAATTTCTTAGCTTTGCAAGGGATTCTGGGTATTAGAACCTGGTGGTAGGCAGTCGAGTCACCCCATCCTGAATTCCCCTGGGTGTCTAGTTTTCAAAAATGTATAGGTCTGCTAGGTTTCCCTAGGTGCCGGCAGAGCTAGGGTTCAAAAACTAAAGGTAGGCTCTTTGCCAAAAAAGGGCACAATTTCACTGCGAAATTGAGGTGCGACCACGTTGTGTTTTGCGCTGTTTCCTGTCGCAGCCACTAGGCAGACCCAGGCAAGTGAGGTACCATTTTTTTCGGTAGACCCGGGGGAACACTGGGTGGGTGGAAATTTGTTGATCCACGCAGATTCCAGAACTTTCCACCACAGAAATGTGAGGGAAATGCATTTTTTTGACAATTTCTAAGCTTTGCAAGGGATTCTGGGTAACAGAACCTGGTGGTCGAGTCACCCCATCCTGAATTTCCCTGGGTGTCTAGTTTTCACAAATCTATAGGTTTGCTAGATTTCCCTAGGTGCCGGCAGAGCTAGGGGTCAAAAACAAAAGGTAGGCTCTTGGCCAAAAAAGGGCACGATTTCCCTGCGAAATTGAGGTGCAAACATGTTACGTTTTGCGCCGTTTCCTGTCGCAGGCACTAGGCTGACCCAGGCAGGTGAGGTACCATTTCTTTCGGGAGACCTTGGGGAACGCTGGGTGGGTGGAAATTTGTTGATCCACGCAGATTCCAGAACTTTCCACCACGGAAATGTGAGGAAAATGCGTTTTTTTTGTCAATTTCTTAGCTTTGCAAGGGATTCTGGGTAACAGAACCTGGTGGTAGGCAGTCAAGTCACCCCATCCTGAATTCCCCTGGGTGTCTAGTTTTCAAAAATATATAGGTTTGCTAGGTTTCCCTAGGTGCCGGCAGAGCTAGGGTTAAAAAACGAAAGGTAGGCTCTTTGCCAAAAAAGGGCACATTTTCACTGCGAAATTGCGGTGCGACCACGTTGCGTTTTGCACTGTTTCCTGTTGCAGGCACTAGCTAGACCCAGGCAAGTGAGGTACCATTTTTTTTGGAAGACCCTGGGGAACGCTGAGTGGGTGGAAATTTGTTGTTCCACGCAGATTCCAGAACTTTCCACCACAGAAATGTGAGGAAAATGCATTTTTTTGTCAATTTCTTAGATTTGCAAGGGATTCTGGGTAACATAACCTGGTGGTAGGCAGTCGAGTCACCCCATCCTGAATTCCCCTGGGTGTCTAGTTTTAAAAAATGTATAGGTTTGCTAGGTTTCCCTAGGTGCCAGCAGAGCTAGGGTTCAAAAACAAAAGGTAGGCTCATTGCCAAAAAAAGGGCACGATTTCACTGCAAAATTGTGGTGCAAACATGTTACGTTTTGCGCTGTTTCCTGTTGCAGGCACTAGGCAGATCCAGGCAAGTGAGGTACCATTTTTTTTGGGAGACCTGGGGGAACGCTGGGTGGGTGGAAATGTGTTGATCCACATGGATTCCAGAACTTTCCACCACAGAAATGTCAGGAAAATGCATTTTTTTGTCAATGTTTGAGCTTTGCAAGGGATTCTGGGTAACAGAACCTGGTGGTAGGCAGTCGAGTCACCGCATCCTGAATTCCCCTGGGTGTCTACTTTTCAAAAATGTTTAGGTTTGCTAGGTTTCCCTAGGTGCCGGCAGAGCTAGGGTTCAAAAACAACAGGTAGGCTCTTTGCCAAAAAAGGGCACGATTTCACTGCGAAATTGAGGTGCGACCACGTTGCGTTTTGCGCTGTTTCCTGTCGCAGCCACTAGGCAGACCCAAGCAAGTGAGGTACCATTTATTTCGGGAGACCCAGGGGAACGCTGGGTGGGTGGAAATTTGTTGATCCACGCAGATTCCAGAACTTTCCACCACAGAAATGTGAGGGAAATGCGTTTTTTTGTCAATGTTTAGCTTTGCAAGGGACTCTGGGTAACAGAACCTGGTGGTAGACCGTCGAGTCACCTGATCATGAATTTCCAAGGGTGTCTAGTTTTCAAAAATGTATAGGTTTGCTAGGTTTCCATAGGTGCCGGCAGAGCTAGGGTTCAAAAACAAAAGGTAGGCTCTTTGCCAAAAAAAGTGCACAATTTCACTGCGAAATTGAGGTGCGGCCACGTTGCGTTTTGCGCTGTTTCCTGTCGCAGCCACTAGGCAGACCCAGGCAAGTGAGGTACCATTTTTTTTCGGGAGACCCGGGGGAACGCTGGGTGGGCGGAAATTTGTTGATCCATGCAGATTCCAGAAATTTCCACCACAGAAATGTGAGGAAAATGCGTTTTTCGGTCAATTTCTTAGTTTTGCAAGGGATTCTGGGTAACAGAACCTGGTGGTAGGCAGTCGAGTCACCCCATCCTGAATTCCCCTGGGTGTCTAGTTTTCAAAAATGTATAGGTTTGCTAGGTTTCCCTAGGTGCCGGCAGAGCTAGGGTTCAAAAACTAAAGGTAGGCTCTTTGCCAAAAAAGGGCACAATTTCACTGCGAAATTGAGGTGCGACCACGTTGTGTTTTGCGCTGTTTCCTGTCGCAGCCACTAGGCAGACCCAGGCAAGTGAGGTACCATTTTTTTCGGTAGACCCGGGGGAACACTGGGTGGGTGGAAATTTGTTGATCCACGCAGATTCCAGAACTTTCCACCACAGAAATGTGAGGGAAATGCATTTGTTGACAATTTCTAAGCTTTGCAAGGGATTCTGGGTAACAGAACCTGGTGGTCGAGTCACCCCATCCTGAATTTCCCTGGGTGTCTAGTTTTCACAAATCTATAGGTTTGCTAGATTTCCCTAGGTGCCGGCAGAGCTAGGGGTCAAAAACAAAAGGTAGGCTCTTGGCCAAAAAAGGGCACGATTTCCCTGCGAAATTGAGGTGCAAACATGTTACGTTTTGCGCCGTTTCCTGTCGCAGGCACTAGGCTGACCCAGGCAGGTGAGGTACCATTTCTTTCGGGAGACCTTGGGGAACGCTGGGTGGGTGGAAATTTGTTGATCCACGCAGATTCCAGAACTTTCCACCACGGAAATGTGAGGAAAATGCGTTTTTTTTGTCAATTTCTTAGCTTTCCAAGGGATTCTGGGTAACAGAACCTGGTGGTAGGCAGTCAAGTCACCCCATCCTGAATTCCCCTGGGTGTCCAGTTTTCATAAATATATAGGTTTGCTAGGTTTCCCTAGGTGCCGGCAGAGCTAGGGTTCAAAAACGAAAGGTAGGCTCTTTGCCAAAAAAGGGCACATTTTCACTGCGAAATTGCGGTGCGACCACGTTGCGTTTTGCACTGTTTCCTGTCGCAGGCACTAGCTAGACCCAGGCAAGTGAGGTACTATTTTTTTTGGAAGACCCTGGGGAACGCTGAGTGGGTGGAAATTTGTTGTTCCACGCAGATTCCAGAACTTTCCACCACAGAAATGTGAGGAAAATGCATTTTTTTGTCAATTTCTTAGATTTGCAAGGGATTCTGGGTAACATAACCTGGTGGTAGGCAGTCGAGTCACCCCATCCTGAATTCCCCTGGGTGTCTAGTTTTCAAAAATGTATAGGTTTGCTAGGTTTCCCTAGGTGCCAGCAGAGCTAGGGTTCAAAAACAAAAGGTAGGCTCATTGCCAAAAAAAGGGCACGATTTCACTGCAAAATTGAGGTGCAAACATGTTACGTTTTGCGCTGTTTCCTGTTGCAGGCACTAGGCAGATCCAGGCAAGTGAGGTACCATTTTTTTTGGGAGACCTGGGGGAACGCTGGGTGGGTGGAAATGTGTTGATCCACACGGATTCCAGAACTTTCCACCACAGAAATGTCAGGAAAATGCATTTTTTTGTCAATTTTTGAGCTTTGCAAGGGATTCTGGGTAACAGAACCTGGTGGTAGGCAGTCGAGTCACCGCATCCTGAATTCCCCTGATTGTCTACTTTTCAAAAATGTTTAGGTTTGCTAGGTTTCCCTAGGTGCCGGCAGAGCTAGGGTTCAAAAACAAAAGGTAGGCTCTTTGCCAAAAAAGGGCACGAATTCACTGCGAAATTGAGGTGCGACCACGTTGCGTTTTGCGCTGTTTCCTGTCGCAGCCACTAGGCAGACCCAAGCAAGTGAGGTACCATTTATTTCGGGAGACACGGGGGAACGCTGGGTGGGTGGAAATTTGTTGATCCACGCAGATTCCAGAACTTTCCACCACAGAAATGTGAGGGAAATGCGTTTTTTTTGTCAATGTTTAGCTTTGCAAGGGACTCTGGGTAACAGAACCTGGTGGTAGACCGTCGAGTCACCTGATCATGAATTTCCAAGGGTGTCTAGTTTTCAAAAATGTATAGGTTTGCTAGGTTTCCATAGGTGCCGGCAGAGCTAGGGTTCAAAAACAAAAGGTAGGCTCTTTGCCAAAAAAAGTGCTCAATTTCACTGCGAAATTGAGGTGCGGCCACGTTGCGTTTTGCGCTGTTTCCTGTCGCAGCCACTAGGCAGACCCAGGCAAGTGAGGTACCATTTTTTTTCGGGAGACCCGGGGGAACGCTGGGTGGGTGGAAATTTGTTGATCCATGCAGATTCCAGAAATTTCCACCACAGAAATGTGAGGAAAATGCGTTTTTTGGTCAATTTCTTAGCTTTGCAAGGGATTCTGGGTATTAGAACCTGGTGGTAGGCAGTCGAGTCACCCCATCCTGAATTCCCCTGGGTGTCTAGTTTTCAAAAATGTATAGGTCTGCTAGGTTTCCCTAGGTGCCGGCAGAGCTAGGGTTCAAAAACTAAAGGTAGGCTCTTTGCCAAAAAAGGGCACAATTTCACTGCGAAATTGAGGTGCGACCACGTTGTGTTTTGCGCTGTTTCCTGTCGCAGCCACTAGGCAGACCCAGGCAAGTGAGGTACCATTTTTTTCGGTAGACCCGGGGGAACACTGGGTGGGTGGAAATTTGTTGATCCACGCAGATTCCAGAACTTTCCACCACAGAAATGTGAGGGAAATGCATTTTTTTGACAATTTCTAAGCTTTGCAAGGGATTCTGGGTAACAGAACCTGGTGGTCGAGTCACCCCATCCTGAATTTCCCTGGGTGTCTAGTTTTCACAAATCTATAGGTTTGCTAGATTTCCCTAGGTGCCGGCAGAGCTAGGGGTCAAAAACAAAAGGTAGGCTCTTGGCCAAAAAAGGGCACGATTTCCCTGCGAAATTGAGGTGCAAACATGTTACGTTTTGCGCCGTTTCCTGTCGCAGGCACTAGGCTGACCCAGGCAGGTGAGGTACCATTTCTTTCGGGAGACCTTGGGGAACGCTGGGTGGGTGGAAATTTGTTGATCCACGCAGATTCCAGAACTTTCCACCACGGAAATGTGAGGAAAATGCGTTTTTTTTGTCAATTTCTTAGCTTTGCAAGGGATTCTGGGTAACAGAACCTGGTGGTAGGCAGTCAAGTCACCCCATCCTGAATTCCCCTGGGTGTCTAGTTTTCAAAAATATATAGGTTTGCTAGGTTTCCCTAGGTGCCGGCAGAGCTAGGGTTAAAAAACGAAAGGTAGGCTCTTTGCCAAAAAAGGGCACATTTTCACTGCGAAATTGCGGTGCGACCACGTTGCGTTTTGCACTGTTTCCTGTTGCAGGCACTAGCTAGACCCAGGCAAGTGAGGTACCATTTTTTTTGGAAGACCCTGGGGAACGCTGAGTGGGTGGAAATTTGTTGTTCCACGCAGATTCCAGAACTTTCCACCACAGAAATGTGAGGAAAATGCATTTTTTTGTCAATTTCTTAGATTTGCAAGGGATTCTGGGTAACATAACCTGGTGGTAGGCAGTCGAGTCACCCCATCCTGAATTCCCCTGGGTGTCTAGTTTTAAAAAATGTATAGGTTTGCTAGGTTTCCCTAGGTGCCAGCAGAGCTAGGGTTCAAAAACAAAAGGTAGGCTCATTGCCAAAAAAAGGGCACGATTTCACTGCAAAATTGTGGTGCAAACATGTTACGTTTTGCGCTGTTTCCTGTTGCAGGCACTAGGCAGATCCAGGCAAGTGAGGTACCATTTTTTTTGGGAGACCTGGGGGAACGCTGGGTGGGTGGAAATGTGTTGATCCACATGGATTCCAGAACTTTCCACCACAGAAATGTCAGGAAAATGCATTTTTTTGTCAATGTTTGAGCTTTGCAAGGGATTCTGGGTAACAGAACCTGGTGGTAGGCAGTCGAGTCACCGCATCCTGAATTCCCCTGGGTGTCTACTTTTCAAAAATGTTTAGGTTTGCTAGGTTTCCCTAGGTGCCGGCAGAGCTAGGGTTCAAAAACAACAGGTAGGCTCTTTGCCAAAAAAGGGCACGATTTCACTGCGAAATTGAGGTGCGACCACGTTGCGTTTTGCGCTGTTTCCTGTCGCAGCCACTAGGCAGACCCAAGCAAGTGAGGTACCATTTATTTCGGGAGACCCAGGGGAACGCTGGGTGGGTGGAAATTTGTTGATCCACGCAGATTCCAGAACTTTCCACCACAGAAATGTGAGGGAAATGCGTTTTTTTTGTCAATGTTTAGCTTTGCAAGGGACTCTGGGTAACAGAACCTGGTGGTAGACCATCGAGTCACCTGATCATGAATTTCCAAGGGTGTCTAGTTTTCAAAAATGTATAGGTTTGCTAGGTTTCCATAGGTGCCGGCAGAGCTAGGGTTCAAAAACAAAAGGTAGGCTCTTTGCCAAAAAAAGTGCACAATTTCACTGCGAAATTGTGGTGCGGCCACGTTGTGTTTTGCACTGTTTCCTGTCGCAGCCACTAGGCAGACCCAGGCAAGTGAGGTACCATTTTTTTTCGGGAGACCCGGGGGAACGCTGGGTGGGTGGAAATTTGTTGATCCATGCAGATTCCAGAAATTTCCACCACAGAAATGTGAGGAAAATGCGTTGTTTGGTCAATTTCTTAGCTTTGCAAGGGATTCTGGGTAACAGAACCTGGTGGTAGGCAGTCGAGTCACCCCATCCTGAATTCCCCTGGGTGTCTAGTTTTCAAAAATGTATAGGTTTGCTAGGTTTCCCTAGGTGCCGGCAGAGCTAGGGTTCAAAAACTAAAGGTAGGCTCTTTGCCAAAAAAGGGCACAATTTCACTGCGAAATTGAGGTGCGACCACGTTGTGTTTTGCGCTGTTTCCTGTCGCAGCCACTAGGCAGACCCAGGCAAGTGAGGTACCATTTTTTTCGGTAGACCCGGGTGAACACTGGGTGGGTGGAAATTTGTTGATCCACGCAGATTCCAGAACTTTCCACCACAGAAATGTGAGGGAAATGCATTTTTTTGACAATTTCTAAGCTTTGCAAGGGATTCTGGGTAACAGAACCTGGTGGTCGAGTCACCCCATCCTGAATTTCCCTGGGTGTCTAGTTTTCACAAATCTATAGGTTTTCTAGATTTCCCTAGGTGCCGGCAGAGCTAGGGGTCAAAAACAAAAGGTAGGCTCTTGGCCAAAAAAGGGCACGATTTCCCTGCGAAATTGAGGTGCAAACATGTTACGTTTTGCGCCGTTTCCTGTCGCAGGCACTAGGCTGACCCAGGCAGGTGAGGTACCATTTCTTTCGGGAGACCTTGGGGAACGCTGGGTGGGTGGAAATTTGTTGTTCCACGCAGATTCCAGAACTTTCCACCACGGAAATGTGAGGAAAATGCGTTTTTTTTGTCAATTTCTTAGCTTTGCAAGGGATTCTGGGTAACAGAACCTGGTGGTAGGCAGTCAAGTCACCCCATCCTGAATTCCCCTGGGTGTCTAGTTTTCAAAAATATATAGGTTTGCTAGGTTTCCCTAGGTGCCGGCAGAGCTAGGGTTCAAAAACGAAAGGTAGGCTCTTTGCCACAAAAGGGCACATTTTCACTGCGAAATTGCGGTGCGACCACGTTGCGTTTTGCACTGTTTCCTGTTGCAGGCACTAGCTAGACCCAGGCAAGTGAGGTACCATTGTTTTTGGAAGACTCTGGGGAACGCTGAGTGGGTGGAAATTTGTTGTTCCACGCAGATTCCAGAACTTTCCACCACAGAAATGTGAGGAAAATGCATTTTTTTGTCAATTTCTTAGATTTGCAAGGGATTCTGGGTAACATAACCTGGTGGTAGGCAGTCGAGTCACCCCATCCTGAATTCCCCTGGGTGTCTAGTTTTCAAAACTGTATTGGTTTGCTAGGTTTCCCTAGGTGCCAGCAGAGCTAGGGTTCAAAAACAAAAGGTAGGCTCATTGCCAAAAAAAGGGCACGATTTCACTGCAAAATTGAGGTGCAAACATGTTACGTTTTGCGCTGTTTCCTGCTGCAGGCACTAGGCAGATCCAGGCAAGTGAGGTACCATTTTTTTTGGGAGACCTGGGGGAACGCTGGGTGGGTGGAAATGTGTTGATCCACACGGATTCCAGAACTTTCCACCACAGAAATGTCAGGAAAATGCATTTTTTTGTAAATTTTTGAGATTTGCAAGGGATTCTGGGTAACAGAACCTGGTGGTAGGCAGTCGAGTCACCGCATCCTGAATTCCCCTGGGTGTCTACTTTTCAAAAATGTTTAGGTTTGCTAGGTTTCCCTAGGTGCCGGCAGAGCTAGGGTTCAAAAACAAAAGGTAGGCTCTTTGCCAAAAAAGGGCACGATTTCACTGCGAAATTGAGGTGCGACCACGTTGCGTTTTGCGCTGTTTCCTGTCGCAGCCACTAGGCAGACCCAAGCAAGTGAGGTACCATTTATTTCGGGAGACCCGGGGGAACGCTGGGTGGGTGGAAATTTGTTGATCCACGCAGATTCCAGAACTTTCCACCACAGAAATGTGAGGGAAATGCGTTTTTTTTGTCAATGTTTAGCTTTGCAAGGGACTCTGGGTAACAGAACCTGGTGGTAGACCGTCGAGTCACCTGATCATGAATTTCCAAGGGTGTCTAGTTTTCAAAAATGTATAGGTTTGCTAGGTTTCCATAGGTGCCGGCAGAGCTAGGGTTCAAAAACAAAAGGTAGGGTCTTTGACAAAAAAAGTGCACAATTTCACTGCGAAATTGAGGTGCGGCCACGTTGCGTTTTGCGCTGTTTCCTGTCGCCGCCACTAGGCAGACCCAGGCAAGTGAGGTACCATTTTTTTTCGGGAGACCCGGGGGAACGCTGGGTGGGTGGAAATTTGTTGATCCATGCAGATTCCAGAAATTTCCACCACAGAAATGTGAGGAAAATGCGTTTTTTGGTCAATTTCTTAGCTTTGCAAGGGATTCTGGGTAACAGAACCTGGTGGTAGGCAGTCGAGTCACCCCATCCTGAATTCCCCTGGGTGTCTAGTTTTCAAACATGTATAGGTTTGCTAGGTTTCCCTAGGTGCCGGCAGAGCTAGGGTTCAAAAACTAAAGGTAGGCTCTTTGCCAAAAAAGGGCACAATTTCACTGCGAAATTGAGGTGCGACCACGTTGTGTTTTGCGCTGTTTCCTGTCGCAGCCACTAGGCAGACCCAGGCAAGTGAGGTACCATTTTTTTCGGTAGACCCGGGGAACACTGGGTGGGTGGAAATTTGTTGATCCACGCAGATTCCAGAACTTTCCACCACAGAAATGTGAGGGAAATGCATTTTTTTGACAATTTCTAAGCTTTGCAAGGGATTCTGGGTAACAGAACCTGGTGGCCGAGTCACCCCATCCTGAATTTCCCTGGGTGTCTAGTTTTCACAAATGTATAGGTTTGCTAGATTTCCCTAGGTGCCGGCAGAGCTAGGGGTCAAAAACAAAAGGTAGGCTCTTGGCCAAAAAAGGGCACGATTTCCCTGCGAAATTGAGGTGCAAACATGTTACGTTTTGCGCCGTTTCCTGTCGCAGGCACTAGGCTGACCCAGGCAGGTGAGGTACCATTTCTTTCGGGAGACCTTGGGGAACGCTGGGTGGGTGGAAATTTGTTGATCCACGCAGATTCCAGAACTTTAAACCACGGAAATGTGAGGAAAATGCGTTTTTTTGTCAATTTCTTAGCTTTGCAAGGGATTCTGGGTAACAGAACCTGGTGGTAGGCAGTCAAGTCACCCCATCCTGAATTCCCCTGGGTGTCTAGTTTTCAAAAATATATAGGTTTGCTAGGTTTCTCTAGGTGCCGGCAGAGCTAGGGTTCAAAAACGAAAGGTAGGCTCTTTGCCAAAAAAGGGCACATTTTCACTGCGAAATTGCGGTGCGACCACGTTGCGTTTTGCACTGTTTCCTGTCGCTGGCACTAGCTAGACCCAGGAAAGTGAGGTACCATTTTTTTGGGAAGACCCTGGGGAACGCTGAGTAGGTGGAAATTTGTTGTTCCACGCAGATTCCAGAACTTTCCACCACAGAAATGTGAGGAAAATGCATTTTTTTGTCAATTTCTTAGATTTGCAAGGGATTCTGGGTAACATAACCTGGTGGCAGGCAGTCGAGTCACCCCATCCTGAATTCCCCTGGGTGTCTAGTTTTCCAAAAATGTATAAGTTTGCTAGGTTTCCCTAGGTGTCAGCAGAGCTAGGGTTCAAAAACAAAAGGTAGGCTCATTGCCAAAAAAAGGGCACGATTTCACTGCAAAATTGAGGTGCAAACATGTTACGTTTTGCGCTGTTTCCTGTTACAGGCACTGGGCAGATCCAGGCACGTGAGTTACCATTTTTTTTGGGAGACTTGGGGGAACGCTGGGTGGTTGGAAATTTGTTGATCCACGCAGATTCCAGAACTTTGCACCACAGAAATGTGAGGAAAATGCGTTTTTTTTTGTCAATTGTTTAGATTTGCAAGGAATTCTAGGTAACAGAACCAGGTGGGAGGCAGTCGAGTCACCGCATCCTGAATTCCCCTGGGTGTCTACTTTTCAAAAATGTTTAGGTTTGCTAGGTTTCCCTAGGTGCCGGCAGAGCTAGGGTTCAAAAACAAAAGGTAGGCTCTTTGCCAAAAAAGGGCACGATTTCACTGTGAAATTGAGGTGCGACCACGTTGCGTTTTGCGCTGTTTCCTGTCGCAGCCACTAGGCAGACCCAAGCAAGTGAGGTACCATTTATTTTGGGAGACCCGGGGGAACGCTGGGTGGGTGGAAATTTGTTGATCCACGCAGATTCCAGAACTTTCCACCACAGAAATGTGAGGGAAATGCGTTTTTTTTGTCAATGTTTAGCTTTGCAAGGGACTCTGGGTAACAGAACCTGGTGGTAGACCGTCGAGTCACCTGATCATGAATTTCCAAGGGTGTCTAGTTTTCAAAAATGTATAGGTTTGCTAGGTTTCCATAGGTGCCGGCAGAGCTAGGGTTAAAAAACAAAAGGTAGGCTCTTTGCCAAAAAAAGTGCACAATTTCACTGCAAAATTGAGGTGCGGCCACGTTGCGTTTTGCGCTGTTTCCTGTCGCAGCCACTAGGCAGACCCAGGCAAGTGAGGTACCATTTTTTTTCGGGAGACCCGGGGGAACGCTGGGTGGGTGGAAATTTGTTGATCCATGCAGATTCCAGAAATTTCCACCACAGAAATGTGAGGAAAATGCGTTTTTTGGTCAATTTCTTAGTTTTGCAAGGGATTCTGGGTAACAGAACCTGGTGGTAGGCAGTCGAGTCACCCCATCCTGAATTCCCCTGGGTGTCTAGTTTTCAAAAATGTATAGGTTTGCTAGGTTTCCCTAGGTGCCGGCAGAGCTAGGGTTCAAAAACTAAAGGTAGGCTCTTTGCCAAAAAAGGGCACAATTTCACTGCGAAATTGAGGTGCGACCACGTTGTGTTTTGCGCTGTTTCCTGTCGCAGCCACTAGGCAGACCCAGGCAAGTGAGGTACCATTTTTTTCGGTAGACCCGGGGGAACACTCGGTGGGTGGAAATTTGTTGATCCACGCAGATTCCAGAACTTTCCACCACAGTAATGTGAGGGAAATGCATTTTTTTGACAATTTCTAAGCTTTGCAAGGGATTCTGGGTAACAGAACCTGGTGGTCGAGTCACCCCATCCTGAATTTCCCTGGGTGTCTAGTTTTCACAAATCTATAGGTTTGCTAGATTTCCCTAGGTGCCGGCAGAGCTAGAGGTCAAAAACAACAGGTAGGCTCTTTGCCAAAAAAGGGCACGATTTCAATGCGAAATTGAGGTGCGGCCACGTTGCGTTTTGCGCTGTTTCCTGTCGCAGCCACTAGGCAGACCCAAGCAAGTGAGGTACCATTTATTTCGGGAGACCCGGGGGAACGCTGGGTGGGTGGAAATTTGTTGATCCACGCAGATTCCAGAACTTTCCACCACAGAAATGTGAGGGAAATGCGTTTTTTTGTCAATGTTTAGCTTTGCAAGGGACTCTGGGTAACAGAACCTGGTGGTAGACCGTCGAGTCACCTGATCATGAATTTCCAAGGGTGTCTAGTTTTCAAAAATGTATAGGTTTGCTAGGTTTCCATAGGTGCCGGCAGAGCTAGGGTTCAAAAACAAAAGGTAGGCTCTTTGCCAAAAAAAGTGCACAATTTCACTGCGAAATTGAGGTGCGGCCACGTTGCGTTTTGCGCTGTTTCCTGTCGCAGCCACTAGGCAGACCCAGGCAAGTGAGGTACCATTTTTTTTCGGGAGACCCGGGGGAACGCTGGGTGGGTGGAAATTTGTTGATCCATGCAGATTCCAGAAATTTCCACCACAGAAATGTGAGGAAAATGCGTTTTTCGGTCAATTTCTTAGTTTTGCAAGGGATTCTGGGTAACAGAACCTGGTGGTAGGCAGTCGAGTCACCCCATCCTGAATTCCCCTGGGTGTCTAGTTTTCAAAAATGTATAGGTTTGCTAGGTTTCCCTAGGTGCCGGCAGAGCTAGGGTTCAAAAACTAAAGGTAGGCTCTTTGCCAAAAAAGGGCACAATTTCACTGCGAAATTGAGGTGCGACCACATTGTGTTTTGCGCTGTTTCCTGTCGCAGCCACTAGGCAGACCCAGGCAAGTGAGGTACCATTTTTTTCGGTAGACCCGGGGGAACACTGGGTGGGTGGAAATTTGTTGATCCACGCAGATTCCAGAACTTTCCACCACAGAAATGTGAGGGAAATGCATTTTTTGACAATTTCTAAGCTTTGCAAGGGATTCTGGGTAACAGAACCTGGTGGTCGAGTCACCCCATCCTGAATTTCCCTGGGTGTCTAGTTTTCACAAATCTATAGGTTTGCTAGATTTCCCTAGGTGCCGGCAGAGCTAGGGGTCAAAAACAAAAGGTAGGCTCTTGGCCAAAAAAGGGCACGATTTCCCTGCGAAATTGAGGTGCAAACATGTTACGTTTTGCGCCGTTTCCTGTCGCAGGCACTAGGCTGACCCAGGCAGGTGAGGTACCATTTCTTTCGGGAGACCTTGGGGAACGCTGGGTGGGTGGAAATTTGTTGATCCACGCAGATTCCAGAACTTTCCACCACGGAAATGTGAGGAAAATGCGTTTTTTTTGTCAATTTCTTAGCTTTCCAAGGGATTCTGGGTAACAGAACCTGGTGGTAGGCAGTCAAGTCACCCCATCCTGAATTCCCCTGGGTGTCCAGTTTTCATAAATATATAGGTTTGCTAGGTTTCCCTAGGTGCCGGCAGAGCTAGGGTTCAAAAACGAAAGGTAGGCTCTTTGCCAAAAAAGGGCACATTTTCACTGCGAAATTGCGGTGCGACCACGTTGCGTTTTGCACTGTTTCCTGTCGCAGGCACTAGCTAGACCCAGGCAAGTGAGGTACTATTTTTTTTGGAAGACCCTGGGGAACGCTGAGTGGGTGGAAATTTGTTGTTCCACGCAGATTCCAGAACTTTCCACCACAGAAATGTGAGGAAAATGCATTTTTTTGTCAATTTCTTAGATTTGCAAGGGATTCTGGGTAACATAACCTGGTGGTAGGCAGTCGAGTCACCCCATCCTGAATTCCCCTGGGTGTCTAGTTTTCAAAAATGTATAGGTTTGCTAGGTTTCCCTAGGTGCCAGCAGAGCTAGGGTTCAAAAACAAAAGGTAGGCTCATTGCCAAAAAAAGGGCACGATTTCACTGCAAAATTGAGGTGCAAACATGTTACGTTTTGCGCTGTTTCCTGTTGCAGGCACTAGGCAGATCCAGGCAAGTGAGGTACCATTTTTTTTGGGAGACCTGGGGGAACGCTGGGTGGGTGGAAATGTGTTGATCCACACGGATTCCAGAACTTTCCACCACAGAAATGTCAGGAAAATGCATTTTTTTGTCAATTTTTGAGCTTTGCAAGGGATTCTGGGTAACAGAACCTGGTGGTAGGCAGTCGAGTCACCGCATCCTGAATTCCCCTGGGTGTCTACTTTTCAAAAATGTTTAGGTTTGCTAGGTTTCCCTAGGTGCCGGCAGAGCTAGGGTTCAAAAACAAAAGGTAGGCTCTTTGCCAAAAAAGGGCACGAATTCACTGCGAAATTGAGGTGCGACCACGTTGCGTTTTGCGCTGTTTCCTGTCGCAGCCACTAGGCAGACCCAAGCAAGTGAGGTACCATTTATTTCGGGAGACACGGGGGAACGCTGGGTGGGTGGAAATTTGTTGATCCACGCAGATTCCAGAACTTTCCACCACAGAAATGTGAGGGAAATGCGTTTTTTTTGTCAATGTTTAGCTTTGCAAGGGACTCTGGGTAACAGAACCTGGTGGTAGACCGTCGAGTCACCTGATCATGAATTTCCAAGGGTGTCTAGTTTTCAAAAATGTATAGGTTTGCTAGGTTTCCATAGGTGCCGGCAGAGCTAGGGTTCAAAAACAAAAGGTAGGCTCTTTGCCAAAAAAAGTGCTCAATTTCACTGCGAAATTGAGGTGCGGCCACGTTGCGTTTTGCGCTGTTTCCTGTCGCAGCCACTAGGCAGACCCAGGCAAGTGAGGTACCATTTTTTTTCGGGAGACCCGGGGGAACGCTGGGTGGGTGGAAATTTGTTGATCCATGCAGATTCCAGAAATTTCCACCACAGAAATGTGAGGAAAATGCGTTTTTTGGTCAATTTCTTAGCTTTGCAAGGGATTCTGGGTATTAGAACCTGGTGGTAGGCAGTCGAGTCACCCCATCCTGAATTCCCCTGGGTGTCTAGTTTTCAAAAATGTATAGGTCTGCTAGGTTTCCCTAGGTGCCGGCAGAGCTAGGGTTCAAAAACTAAAGGTAGGCTCTTTGCCAAAAAAGGGCACAATTTCACTGCGAAATTGAGGTGCGACCACGTTGTGTTTTGCGCTGTTTCCTGTCGCAGCCACTAGGCAGACCCAGGCAAGTGAGGTACCATTTTTTTCGGTAGACCCGGGGGAACACTGGGTGGGTGGAAATTTGTTGATCCACGCAGATTCCAGAACTTTCCACCACAGAAATGTGAGGGAAATGCATTTTTTTGACAATTTCTAAGCTTTGCAAGGGATTCTGGGTAACAGAACCTGGTGGTCGAGTCACCCCATCCTGAATTTCCCTGGGTGTCTAGTTTTCACAAATCTATAGGTTTGCTAGATTTCCCTAGGTGCCGGCAGAGCTAGGGGTCAAAAACAAAAGGTAGGCTCTTGGCCAAAAAAGGGCACGATTTCCCTGCGAAATTGAGGTGCAAACATGTTACGTTTTGCGCCGTTTCCTGTCGCAGGCACTAGGCTGACCCAGGCAGGTGAGGTACCATTTCTTTCGGGAGACCTTGGGGAACGCTGGGTGGGTGGAAATTTGTTGATCCACGCAGATTCCAGAACTTTCCACCACGGAAATGTGAGGAAAATGCGTTTTTTTTGTCAATTTCTTAGCTTTGCAAGGGATTCTGGGTAACAGAACCTGGTGGTAGGCAGTCAAGTCACCCCATCCTGAATTCCCCTGGGTGTCTAGTTTTCAAAAATATATAGGTTTGCTAGGTTTCCCTAGGTGCCGGCAGAGCTAGGGTTAAAAAACGAAAGGTAGGCTCTTTGCCAAAAAAGGGCACATTTTCACTGCGAAATTGCGGTGCGACCACGTTGCGTTTTGCACTGTTTCCTGTTGCAGGCACTAGCTAGACCCAGGCAAGTGAGGTACCATTTTTTTTGGAAGACCCTGGGGAACGCTGAGTGGGTGGAAATTTGTTGTTCCACGCAGATTCCAGAACTTTCCACCACAGAAATGTGAGGAAAATGCATTTTTTTGTCAATTTCTTAGATTTGCAAGGGATTCTGGGTAACATAACCTGGTGGTAGGCAGTCGAGTCACCCCATCCTGAATTCCCCTGGGTGTCTAGTTTTAAAAAATGTATAGGTTTGCTAGGTTTCCCTAGGTGCCAGCAGAGCTAGGGTTCAAAAACAAAAGGTAGGCTCATTGCCAAAAAAAGGGCACGATTTCACTGCAAAATTGTGGTGCAAACATGTTACGTTTTGCGCTGTTTCCTGTTGCAGGCACTAGGCAGATCCAGGCAAGTGAGGTACCATTTTTTTTGGGAGACCTGGGGGAACGCTGGGTGGGTGGAAATGTGTTGATCCACATGGATTCCAGAACTTTCCACCACAGAAATGTCAGGAAAATGCATTTTTTTGTCAATGTTTGAGCTTTGCAAGGGATTCTGGGTAACAGAACCTGGTGGTAGGCAGTCGAGTCACCGCATCCTGAATTCCCCTGGGTGTCTACTTTTCAAAAATGTTTAGGTTTGCTAGGTTTCCCTAGGTGCCGGCAGAGCTAGGGTTCAAAAACAACAGGTAGGCTCTTTGCCAAAAAAGGGCACGATTTCACTGCGAAATTGAGGTGCGACCACGTTGCGTTTTGCGCTGTTTCCTGTCGCAGCCACTAGGCAGACCCAAGCAAGTGAGGTACCATTTATTTCGGGAGACCCAGGGGAACGCTGGGTGGGTGGAAATTTGTTGATCCACGCAGATTCCAGAACTTTCCACCACAGAAATGTCAGGGAAATGCGTTTTTTTTGTCAATGTTTAGCTTTGCAAGGGACTCTGGGTAACAGAACCTGGTGGTAGACCGTCGAGTCACCTGATCATGAATTTCCAAGGGTGTCTAGTTTTCAAAAATGTATAGGTTTGCTAGGTTTCCATAGGTGCCGGCAGAGCTAGGGTTCAAAAACAAAAGGTAGGGTCTTTGACAAAAAAAGTGCACAATTTCACTGCGAAATTGAGGTGCGGCCACGTTGCGTTTTGCGCTGTTTCCTGTCGCCGCCACTAGGCAGACCCAGGCAAGTGAGGTACCATTTTTTTTCGGGAGACCCGGGGGAACGCTGGGTGGGTGGAAATTTGTTGATCCATGCAGATTCCAGAAATTTCCACCACAGAAATGTGAGGAAAATGCGTTTTTTGGTCAATTTCTTAACTTTGCAAGGGATTCTGGGTAACAGAACCTGGTGGTAGGCAGTCGAGTCACCCCATCCTGAATTCCCCTGGGTGTCTAGTTTTCAAACATGTATAGGTTTGCTAGGTTTCCCTAGGTGCCGGCAGAGCTAGGGTTCAAAAACTAAAGGTAGGCTCTTTGCCAAAAAAGGGCACAATTTCACTGCGAAATTGAGGTGCGACCACGTTGTGTTTTGCGCTGTTTCCTGTCGCAGCCACTAGGCAGACCCAGGCAAGTGAGGTACCATTTTTTTCGGTAGACCCGGGGAACACTGGGTGGGTGGAAATTTGTTGATCCACGCAGATTCCAGAACTTTCCACCACAGAAATGTGAGGGAAATGCATTTTTTTGACAATTTCTAAGCTTTGCAAGGGATTCTGGGTAACAGAACCTGGTGGCCGAGTCACCCCATCCTGAATTTCCCTGGGTGTCTAGTTTTCACAAATGTATAGGTTTGCTAGATTTCCCTAGGTGCCGGCAGAGCTAGGGGTCAAAAACAAAAGGTAGGCTCTTGGCCAAAAAAGGGCACGATTTCCCTGCGAAATTGAGGTGCAAACATGTTACGTTTTGCGCCGTTTCCTGTCGCAGGCACTAGGCTGACCCAGGCAGGTGAGGTACCATTTCTTTCGGGAGACCTTGGGGAACGCTGGGTGGGTGGAAATTTGTTGATCCACGCAGATTCCAGAACTTTAAACCACGGAAATGTGAGGAAAATGCGTTTTTTTGTCAATTTCTTAGCTTTGCAAGGGATTCTGGGTAACAGAACCTGGTGGTAGGCAGTCAAGTCACCCCATCCTGAATTCCCCTGGGTGTCTAGTTTTCAAAAATATATAGGTTTGCTAGGTTTCTCTAGGTGCCGGCAGAGCTAGGGTTCAAAAACGAAAGGTAGGCTCTTTGCCAAAAAAGGGCACATTTTCACTGCGAAATTGCGGTGCGACCACGTTGCGTTTTGCACTGTTTCCTGTCGCTGGCACTAGCTAGACCCAGGAAAGTGAGGTACCATTTTTTTGGGAAGACCCTGGGGAACGCTGAGTAGGTGGAAATTTGTTGTTCCACGCAGATTCCAGAACTTTCCACCACAGAAATGTGAGGAAAATGCATTTTTTTGTCAATTTCTTAGATTTGCAAGGGATTCTGGGTAACATAACCTGGTGGCAGGCAGTCGAGTCACCCCATCCTGAATTCCCCTGGGTGTCTAGTTTTCCAAAAATGTATAAGTTTGCTAGGTTTCCCTAGGTGTCAGCAGAGCTAGGGTTCAAAAACAAAAGGTAGGCTCATTGCCAAAAAAAGGGCACGATTTCACTGCAAAATTGAGGTGCAAACATGTTACGTTTTGCGCTGTTTCCTGTTACAGGCACTGGGCAGATCCAGGCACGTGAGTTACCATTTTTTTTGGGAGACTTGGGGGAACGCTGGGTGGTTGGAAATTTGTTGATCCACGCAGATTCCAGAACTTTGCACCACAGAAATGTGAGGAAAATGCGTTTTTTTTTGTCAATTGTTTAGATTTGCAAGGAATTCTAGGTAACAGAACCAGGTGGGAGGCAGTCGAGTCACCGCATCCTGAATTCCCCTGGGTGTCTACTTTTCAAAAATGTTTAGGTTTGCTAGGTTTCCCTAGGTGCCGGCAGAGCTAGGGTTCAAAAACAAAAGGTAGGCTCTTTGCCAAAAAAGGGCACGATTTCACTGTGAAATTGAGGTGCGACCACGTTGCGTTTTGCGCTGTTTCCTGTCGCAGCCACTAGGCAGACCCAAGCAAGTGAGGTACCATTTATTTTGGGAGACCCGGGGGAACGCTGGGTGGGTGGAAATTTGTTGATCCACGCAGATTCCAGAACTTTCCACCACAGAAATGTGAGGGAAATGCGTTTTTTTTGTCAATGTTTAGCTTTGCAAGGGACTCTGGGTAACAGAACCTGGTGGTAGACCGTCGAGTCACCTGATCATGAATTTCCAAGGGTGTCTAGTTTTCAAAAATGTATAGGTTTGCTAGGTTTCCATAGGTGCCGGCAGAGCTAGGGTTAAAAAACAAAAGGTAGGCTCTTTGCCAAAAAAAGTGCACAATTTCACTGCAAAATTGAGGTGCGGCCACGTTGCGTTTTGCGCTGTTTCCTGTCGCAGCCACTAGGCAGACCCAGGCAAGTGAGGTACCATTTTTTTTCGGGAGACCCGGGGGAACGCTGGGTGGGTGGAAATTTGTTGATCCATGCAGATTCCAGAAATTTCCACCACAGAAATGTGAGGAAAATGCGTTTTTTGGTCAATTTCTTAGTTTTGCAAGGGATTCTGGGTAACAGAACCTGGTGGTAGGCAGTCGAGTCACCCCATCCTGAATTCCCCTGGGTGTCTAGTTTTCAAAAATGTATAGGTTTGCTAGGTTTCCCTAGGTGCCGGCAGAGCTAGGGTTCAAAAACTAAAGGTAGGCTCTTTGCCAAAAAAGGGCACAATTTCACTGCGAAATTGAGGTGCGACCACGTTGTGTTTTGCGCTGTTTCCTGTCGCAGCCACTAGGCAGACCCAGGCAAGTGAGGTACCATTTTTTTCGGTAGACCCGGGGGAACACTCGGTGGGTGGAAATTTGTTGATCCACGCAGATTCCAGAACTTTCCACCACAGTAATGTGAGGGAAATGCATTTTTTTGACAATTTCTAAGCTTTGCAAGGGATTCTGGGTAACAGAACCTGGTGGTCGAGTCACCCCATCCTGAATTTCCCTGGGTGTCTAGTTTTCACAAATCTATAGGTTTGCTAGATTTCCCTAGGTGCCGGCAGAGCTAGAGGTCAAAAACAAAAGGTAGGCTCTTTGCCAAAAAAGGGCACGATTTCACTGCGAAATTGAGGTGCGACCACGTTGCGTTTTGCGCTGTTTCCTGTCGCAGCCACTAGGCAGACCCAAGCAAGTGAGGTACCATTTATTTCGGGAGACCCGGGGGAACGCTGGGTGGGTGGAAATTTGTTGATCCACGCAGATTCCAGAACTTTCCACCACAGAAATGTGAGGGAAATGCGTTTTTTTGTCAATGTTTAGCTTTGCAAGGGACTCTGGGTAACAGAACCTGGTGGTAGACCGTCGAGTCACCTGATCATGAATTTCCAAGGGTGTCTAGTTTTCAAAAATGTATAGGTTTGCTAGGTTTCCATAGGTGCCGGCAGAGCTAGGGTTCAAAAACAAAAGGTAGGCTCTTTGCCAAAAAAAGTGCACAATTTCACTGCGAAATTGAGGTGCGGCCACGTTGCGTTTTGCGCTGTTTCCTGTCGCAGCCACTAGGCAGACCCAGGCAAGTGAGGTACCATTTTTTTTCGGGAGACCCGGGGGAACGCTGGGTGGGTGGAAATTTGTTGATCCATGCAGATTCCAGAAATTTCCACCACAGAAATGTGAGGAAAATGCGTTTTTCGGTCAATTTCTTAGTTTTGCAAGGGATTCTGGGTAACAGAACCTGGTGGTAGGCAGTCGAGTCACCCCATCCTGAATTCCCCTGGGTGTCTAGTTTTCAAAAATGTATAGGTTTGCTAGGTTTCCCTAGGTGCCGGCAGAGCTAGGGTTCAAAAACTAAAGGTAGGCTCTTTGCCAAAAAAGGGCACAATTTCACTGCGAAATTGAGGTGCGACCACATTGTGTTTTGCGCTGTTTCCTGTCGCAGCCACTAGGCAGACCCAGGCAAGTGAGGTACCATTTTTTTCGGTAGACCCGGGGGAACACTGGGTGGGTGGAAATTTGTTGATCCACGCAGATTCCAGAACTTTCCACCACAGAAATGTGAGGGAAATGCATTTTTTGACAATTTCTAAGCTTTGCAAGGGATTCTGGGTAACAGAACCTGGTGGTCGAGTCACCCCATCCTGAATTTCCCTGGGTGTCTAGTTTTCACAAATCTATAGGTTTGCTAGATTTCCCTAGGTGCCGGCAGAGCTAGGGGTCAAAAACAAAAGGTAGGCTCTTGGCCAAAAAAGGGCACGATTTCCCTGCGAAATTGAGGTGCAAACATGTTACGTTTTGCGCCGTTTCCTGTCGCAGGCACTAGGCTGACCCAGGCAGGTGAGGTACCATTTCTTTCGGGAGACCTTGGGGAACGCTGGGTGGGTGGAAATTTGTTGATCCACGCAGATTCCAGAACTTTCCACCACGGAAATGTGAGGAAAATGCGTTTTTTTTGTCAATTTCTTAGCTTTCCAAGGGATTCTGGGTAACAGAACCTGGTGGTAGGCAGTCAAGTCACCCCATCCTGAATTCCCCTGGGTGTCCAGTTTTCATAAATATATAGGTTTGCTAGGTTTCCCTAGGTGCCGGCAGAGCTAGGGTTCAAAAACGAAAGGTAGGCTCTTTGCCAAAAAAGGGCACATTTTCACTGCGAAATTGCGGTGCGACCACGTTGCGTTTTGCACTGTTTCCTGTCGCAGGCACTAGCTAGACCCAGGCAAGTGAGGTACTATTTTTTTTGGAAGACCCTGGGGAACGCTGAGTGGGTGGAAATTTGTTGTTCCACGCAGATTCCAGAACTTTCCACCACAGAAATGTGAGGAAAATGCATTTTTTTGTCAATTTCTTAGATTTGCAAGGGATTCTGGGTAACATAACCTGGTGGTAGGCAGTCGAGTCACCCCATCCTGAATTCCCCTGGGTGTCTAGTTTTCAAAAATGTATAGGTTTGCTAGGTTTCCCTAGGTGCCAGCAGAGCTAGGGTTCAAAAACAAAAGGTAGGCTCATTGCCAAAAAAAGGGCACGATTTCACTGCAAAATTGAGGTGCAAACATGTTACGTTTTGCGCTGTTTCCTGTTGCAGGCACTAGGCAGATCCAGGCAAGTGAGGTACCATTTTTTTTGGGAGACCTGGGGGAACGCTGGGTGGGTGGAAATGTGTTGATCCACACGGATTCCAGAACTTTCCACCACAGAAATGTCAGGAAAATGCATTTTTTTGTCAATTTTTGAGCTTTGCAAGGGATTCTGGGTAACAGAACCTGGTGGTAGGCAGTCGAGTCACCGCATCCTGAATTCCCCTGGGTGTCTACTTTTCAAAAATGTTTAGGTTTGCTAGGTTTCCCTAGGTGCCGGCAGAGCTAGGGTTCAAAAACAAAAGGTAGGCTCTTTGCCAAAAAAGGGCACGAATTCACTGCGAAATTGAGGTGCGACCACGTTGCGTTTTGCGCTGTTTCCTGTCGCAGCCACTAGGCAGACCCAAGCAAGTGAGGTACCATTTATTTCGGGAGACCCGGGGGAACGCTGGGTGGGTGGAAATTTGTTGATCCACGCAGATTCCAGAACTTTCCACCACAGAAATGTGAGGGAAATGCGTTTTTTTTGTCAATGTTTAGCTTTGCAAGGGACTCTGGGTAACAGAACCTGGTGGTAGACCGTCGAGTCACCTGATCATGAATTTCCAAGGGTGTCTAGTTTTCAAAAATGTATAGGTTTGCTAGGTTTCCATAGGTGCCGGCAGAGCTAGGGTTCAAAAACAAAAGGTAGGCTCTTTGCCAAAAAAAGTGCACAATTTCACTGCGAAATTGAGGTGCGGCCACGTTGCGTTTTGCGCTGTTTCCTGTCGCAGCCACTAGGCAGACCCAGGCAAGTGAGGTACCATTTTTTTTCGGGAGACCCGGGGGAACGCTGGGTGGGTGGAAATTTGTTGATCCATGCAGATTCCAGAAATTTCCACCACAGAAATGTGAGGAAAATGCGTTTTTTGGTCAATTTCTTAGCTTTGCAAGGGATTCTGGGTAACAGAACCTGGTGGTAGGCAGTCGAGTCACCCCATCCTGAATTCCCCTGGGTGTCTAGTTTTCAAAAATGTATAGGTTTGCTAGGTTTCCCTAGGTGCCGGCAGAGCTAGGGTTCAAAAACTAAAGGTAGGCTCTTTGCCAAAAAAGGGCACAATTTCACTGCGAAATTGAGGTGCGACCACGTTGTGTTTTGCGCTGTTTCCTGTCGCAGCCACTAGGCAGACCCAGGCAAGTGAGGTACCATTTTTTTCGGTAGACCCGGGGGAACACTGGGTGGGTGGAAATTTGTTGATCCACGCAGATTCCAGAACTTTCCACCACAGAAATGTGAGGGAAATGCATTTTTTTGACAATTTCTAAGCTTTGCAAGGGATTCTGGGTAACAGAACCTGGTGGTCGAGTCACCCCATCCTGAATTTCCCTGGGTGTCTAGTTTTCACAAATCTATAGGTTTGCTAGATTTCCCTAGGTGCCGGCAGAGCTAGGGGTCAAAAACAAAAGGTAGGCTCTTGGCCAAAAAAGGGCACGATTTCCCTGCGAAATTGAGGTGCAAACATGTTACGTTTTGCGCCGTTTCCTGTCGCAGGCACTAGGCTGACCCAGGCAGGTGAGGTACCATTCATTTCGGGAGACCCGGGGGAACGCTGGGTGGGTGGAAATTTGTTGATCCACGCAGATTCCAGAACTTTCCACCACAGAAATGTGAGGGAAATGCGTTTTTTTGTCAATGTTTAGCTTTGCAAGGGACTCTGGGTAACAGAACCTGGTGGTAGACCGTCAAGTCACCTGATCATGAATTTCCAAGGGTGTCTAGTTTTCAAAAATGTATAGGTTTGCTAGGTTTCCATAGGTGCCGGCAGAGCTAGGGTTCAAAAACAAAAGGTAGGCTCTTTGCCAAAAAAAGTGCACAATTTCACTGCGAAATTGAGGTGCGGCCACGTTGCGTTTTGCGCTGTTTCCTGTCGCAGCCACTAGGCAGACCCAGGCAAGTGAGGTACCATTTTTTTCGGGAGACCCGGGGGAACGCTGGGTGGGTGGAAATTTGTTGATCCATGCAGATTCCAGAAATTTCCACCACAGAAATGTGAGGAAAATGCGTTTTTTGGTCAATTTCTTAGCTTTGCAAGGGATTCTGGGTAACAAAACCTGGTGGTAGGCAGTCGAGTCACCCCATCCTAAATTCCCCTGGGTGTCTAGTTTTCAAAAATGTATAGGTTTGCTAGGTTTCCCTAGTTGCCGGCAGAGCTAGGGTTCAGAAACTAAAGGTAGGCTCTTTGCCAAAAAAGGGCACAATTTCACTGCGAAATTGAGGTGCGACCACGTTGTGTTTTGCGCTGTTTCCTGTCGCAGCCACTAGGCAGACCCAGGCAAGTGAGGTACCATTTTTTTCGGTAGACCCGGGGGAACACTGGGTGGGTGGAAATTTGTTGATCCACGCAGATTCCAGAACTTTCCACCACAGAAATGTGAGGGAAATGCATTTTTTTGACAATTTCTAAGCTTTGCAAGGGATTCTGGGTAACAGAACCTGGTGGTCGAGTCACCCCATCCTGAATTTCCCTGGGTGTCTAGTTTTCACAAATCTATAGGTTTGCTAGATTTCCCTAGGTGCCGGCAGAGCTAGGGGTCAAAAACAAAAGGTAGGCTCTTGGCCAAAAAAGGGCACGATTTCCCTGCGAAATTGAGGTGCAAACATGTTACGTTTTGCGCCGTTTCCTGTCGCAGGCACTAGGCTGACCCAGGCAGGTGAGGTACCATTTCTTTCGGGAGACCTTGGGGAACGCTGGGTGGGTGGAAATTTGTTGATCCACGCAGATTCCAGAACTTTCCACCACGGAAATGTGAGGAAAATGCGTTTTTTTTGTCAATTTCTTAGCTTTGCAAGGGATTCTGGGTAACATAACCTGGTGGTAGGCAGTCGAGTCACCCCATCCTGAATTCCCCTGGGTGTCTAGTTTTCAAAAATGTATAGGTTTGCTAGGTTTCCCTAGGTGCCAGCAGAGCTAGGGTTCAAAAACAAAAGGTAGGCTTACGGTTATGAAAAAACAAAAAACAAAAGGTAGGCTCATTGCCAAAAAAAGGGCACGATTTCACTGCAAAATTGAGGTGCAAACATGTTACGTTTTGCGCTGTTTCCTGTTGCAGGCACTAGGCAGATCCAGGCAAGTGAGGTACCATTTTTTTTGGGAGACCTGGGGGAACGCTGGGTGGGTGGAAATGTGTTGATCCACACGGATTCCAGAACTTTCCACCACAGAAATGTCAGGAAAATGCATTTTTTTGTCACTTTTTGAGCTTTGCAAGGGATTCTGGGTAACAGAACCTGGTGGTAGGCAGTCGAGTCACCGCATCCTGAATTCCCCTGGGTGTCTACTTTTCAAAAATGTTTAGGTTTGCTAGGTTTCCCTAGGTGCCGGCAGAGCTAGGGTTCAAAAACAAAAGGTAGGCTCTTTGCCAAAAAAGGGCACGATTTCACTGCGAAATTGAGGTGCGACCACGTTGCGTTTTGCGCTGTTTCCTGTCGCAGCCACTAGGCAGACCCAAGCAAGTGAGGTACCATTTATTTCGGGAGACCCGGGGGAACGCTGGGTGGGTGGAAATTTGTTGATCCACGCAGATTCCAGAACTTTCCACCACAGAAATGTGAGGGAAATGCGTTTTTTTGTCAATGTTTAGCTTTGCAAGGGACTCTGGGTAACAGAACCTGGTGGTAGACCGTCGAGTCACCTGATCATGAATTTCCAAGGGTGTCTAGTTTTCAAAAATGTATAGGTTTGCTAGGTTTCCATAGGTGCCGGCAGAGCTAGGGTTCAAACACAAAAGGTAGGCTCTTTGCCAAAAAAAGTGCACAATTTCACTGCAAAATTGAGGTGCGGCCACGTTGCGTTTTGCGCTGTTTCCTGTCGCAGCCACTAGGCAGACCCAGGCAAGTGAGGTACCATTTTTTTTCGGGAGACCCAGGGGAACGCTGGGTGGGTGGAAATTTGTTGATCCATGCAGATTCCAGAAATTTCCACCACAGAAATGTGAGGAAAATGCGTTTTTTGGTCAATTTCTTAGTTTTGCAAGGGATTCTGGGTAACAGAACCTGGTGGTAGGCAGTCGAGTCACCCCATCCTGAATTCCCCTGGGTGTCTAGTTTTCAAAAATGTATAGGTTTGCTAGGTTTCCCTAGGTGCCGGCAGAGCTAGGGTTCAAAAACTAAAGGTAGGCTCTTTGCCAAAAAAGGGCACAATTTCACTGCGAAATTGAGGTGCGACCACGTTGTGTTTTGCGCTGTTTCCTGTCGCAGCCACTAGGCAGACCCAGGCAAGTGAGGTACCATTTTTTTCGGTAGACCCGGGGGAACACTGGGTGGGTGGAAATTTGTTGATCCACGCAGATTCCAGAACTTTCCACCACAGTAATGTGAGGGAAATGCATTTTTTTGACAATTTCTAAGCTTTGCAAGGGATTCTGGGTAACAGAACCTGGTGGTCGAGTCACCCCATCCTGAATTTCCCTGGGTGTCTAGTTTTCACAAATCTATAGGTTTGCTAGATTTCCCTAGGTGCCGGCAGAGCTAGAGGTCAAAAACAAAAGGTAGGCTCTTTGCCAAAAAAGGGCACGATTTCACTGCGAAATTGAGGTGCGACCACGTTGCGTTTTGCGCTGTTTCCTGTCGCAGCCACTAGGCAGACCCAAGCAAGTGAGGTACCATTTATTTCGGGAGACCCGGGGGAACGCTGGGTGGGTGGAAATTTGTTGATCCACGCAGATTCCAGAACTTTCCACCACAGAAATGTGAGGGAAATGCGTTTTTTTGTCAATGTTTAGCTTTGCAAGGGACTCTGGGTAACAGAACCTGGTGGTAGACCGTCGAGTCACCTGATCATGAATTTCCAAGGGTGTCTAGTTTTCAAAAATTTATAGGTTTGCTAGGTTTCCATAGGTGCCGGCAGAGCTAGGGTTCAAAAGCAAAAGGTAGGCTCTTTGCCAAAAAAAGTGCACAATTTCACTGCGAAATTGAGGTGCGGCCACGTTGCGTTTTGCGCTGTTTCCTGTCGCAGCCACTAGGCAGACCCAGGCAAGTGAGGTACCATTTTTTTTCGGGAGACCCGGGGGAACGCTGGGTGGGTGGAAATTTGTTGATCCATGCAGATTCCAGAAATTTCCACCACAGAAATGTGAGGAAAATGCGTTTTTCGGTCAATTTCTTAGTTTTGCAAGGGATTCTGGGTAACAGAACCTGGTGGTAGGCAGTCGAGTCACCCCATCCTGAATTCCCCTGGGTGTCTAGTTTTCAAAAATGTATAGGTTTGCTAGGTTTCCCTAGGTGCCGGCAGAGCTAGGGTTCAAAAACTAAAGGTAGGCTCTTTGCCAAAAAAGGGCACAATTTCACTGCGAAATTGAGGTGCGACCACGTTGTGTTTTGCGCTGTTTCCTGTCGCAGCCACTAGGCAGACCCAGGCAAGTGAGGTACCATTTTTTTCGGTAGACCCGGGGGAACACTGGGTGGGTGGAAATTTGTTGATCCACGCAGATTCCAGAACTTTCCACCACAGAAATGTGAGGGAAATGCATTTTTTGACAATTTCTAAGCTTTGCAAGGGATTCTGGGTAACAGAACCTGGTGGTCGAGTCACCCCATCCTGAATTTCCCTGGGTGTCTAGTTTTCACAAATCTATAGGTTTGCTAGATTTCCCTAGGTGCCGGCAGAGCTAGGGGTCAAAAACAAAAGGTAGGCTCTTGGCCAAAAAAGGGCACGATTTCCCTGCGAAATTGAGGTGCAAACATGTTACGTTTTGCGCCGTTTCCTGTCGCAGGCACTAGACTGACCCAGGCAGGTGAGGTACCATTTCTTTCGGGAGACCTTGGGGAACGCTGGGTGGGTGGAAATTTGTTGATCCACGCAGATTCCAGAACTTTCCACCACGGAAATGTGAGGAAAATGCGTTTTTTTTGTCAATTTCTTAGCTTTCCAAGGGATTCTGGGTAACAGAACCTGGTGGTAGGCAGTCAAGTCACCCCATCCTGAATTCCCCTGGGTGTCCAGTTTTCATAAATATATAGGTTTGCTAGGTTTCCCTAGGTGCCGGCAGAGCTAGGGTTCAAAAACGAAAGGTAGGCTCTTTGCCAAAAAAGGGCACATTTTCACTGCGAAATTGCGGTGCGACCACGTTGCGTTTTGCACTGTTTCCTGTCGCAGGCACTAGCTAGACCCAGGCAAGTGAGGTACTATTTTTTTTGGAAGACCCTGGGGAACGCTGAGTGGGTGGAAATTTGTTGTTCCACGCAGATTCCAGAACTTTCCACCACAGAAATGTGAGGAAAATGCATTTTTTTGTCAATTTCTTAGATTTGCAAGGGATTCTGGGTAACATAACCTGGTGGTAGGCAGTCGAGTCACCCCATCCTGAATTCCCCTGGGTGTCTAGTTTTCAAAAATGTATAGGTTTGCTAGGTTTCCCTAGGTGCCAGCAGAGCTAGGGTTCAAAAACAAAAGGTAGGCTCATTGCCAAAAAAAGGGCACGATTTCACTGCAAAATTGAGGTGCAAACATGTTACGTTTTGCGCTGTTTCCTGTTGCAGGCACTAGGCAGATCCAGGCAAGTGAGGTACCATTTTTTTTGGGAGACCTGGGGGAACGCTGGGTGGGTGGAAATGTGTTGATCCACACGGATTCCAGAACTTTCCACCACAGAAATGTCAGGAAAATGCATTTTTTTGTCAATTTTTGAGCTTTGCAAGGGATTCTGGGTAACAGAACCTGGTGGTAGGCAGTCGAGTCACCGCATCCTGAATTCCCCTGGGTGTCTACTTTTCAAAAATGTTTAGGTTTGCTAGGTTTCCCTAGGTGCCGGCAGAGCTAGGGTTCAAAAACAAAAGGTAGGCTCTTTGCCAAAAAAGGGCACGAATTCACTGCGAAATTGAGGTGCGACCACGTTGCGTTTTGCGCTGTTTCCTGTCGCAGCCACTAGGCAGACCCAAGCAAGTGAGGTACCATTTATTTCGGGAGACCCGGGGGAACGCTGGGTGGGTGGAAATTTGTTGATCCACGCAGATTCCAGAACTTTCCACCACAGAAATGTGAGGGAAATGCGTTTTTTTTGTCAATGTTTAGCTTTGCAAGGGACTCTGGGTAACAGAACCTGGTGGTAGACCGTCGAGTCACCTGATCATGAATTTCCAAGGGTGTCTAGTTTTCAAAAATGTATAGGTTTGCTAGGTTTCCATAGGTGCCGGCAGAGCTAGGGTTCAAAAACAAAAGGTAGGCTCTTTGCCAAAAAAAGTGCACAATTTCACTGCGAAATTGAGGTGCGGCCACGTTGCGTTTTGCGCTGTTTCCTGTCGCAGCCACTAGGCAGACCCAGGCAAGTGAGGTACCATTTTTTTTCGGGAGACCCGGGGGAACGCTGGGTGGGTGGAAATTTGTTGATCCATGCAGATTCCAGAAATTTCCACCACAGAAATGTGAGGAAAATGCGTTTTTTGGTCAATTTCTTAGCTTTGCAAGGGATTCTGGGTAACAGAACCTGGTGGTAGGCAGTCGAGTCACCCCATCCTGAATTCCCCTGGGTGTCTAGTTTTCAAAAATGTATAGGTTTGCTAGGTTTCCCTAGGTGCCGGCAGAGCTAGGGTTCAAAAACTAAAGGTAGGCTCTTTGCCAAAAAAGGGCACAATTTCACTGCGAAATTGAGGTGCGACCACGTTGTGTTTTGCGCTGTTTCCTGTCGCAGCCACTAGGCAGACCCAGGCAAGTGAGGTACCATTTTTTTCGGTAGACCCGGGGGAACACTGGGTGGGTGGAAATTTGTTGATCCACGCAGATTCCAGAACTTTCCACCACAGAAATGTGAGGGAAATGCATTTTTTTGACAATTTCTAAGCTTTGCAAGGGATTCTGGGTAACAGAACCTGGTGGTCGAGTCACCCCATCCTGAATTTCCCTGGGTGTCTAGTTTTCACAAATCTATAGGTTTGCTAGATTTCCCTAGGTGCCGGCAGAGCTAGGGGTCAAAAACAAAAGGTAGGCTCTTGGCCAAAAAAGGGCACGATTTCCCTGCGAAATTGAGGTGCAAACATGTTACGTTTTGCGCCGTTTCCTGTCGCAGGCACTAGGCTGACCCAGGCAGGTGAGGTACCATTTCTTTCGGGAGACCTTGGGGAACGCTGGGTGGGTGGAAATTTGTTGATCCACGCAGATTCCAGAACTTTCCACCACGGAAATGTGAGGAAAATGCGTTTTTTTTGTCAATTTCTTAGCTTTGCAAGGGATTCTGGGTAACAGAACCTGGTGGTAGGCAGTCAAGTCACCCCATCCTGAATTCCCCTGGGTGTCTACTTTTTAAAAATGTTTAGGTTTGCTAGGTTTCCCTAGGTGCCGGCAGAGCTAGGGTTCAAAAACAAAAGGTAGGCTCTTTGCCAAAAAAGGGCACGATTTCACTGCGAAATTGAGGTGCGACCACGTTGCGTTTTGCGCTGTTTCCTGTCGCAGCCACTAGGCAGACCCAAGCAAGTGAGGTACCATTCATTTCGGGAGACCCGGGGGAACGCTGGGTGGGTGGAAATTTGTTGATCCACGCAGATTCCAGAACTTTCCACCACAGAAATGTGAGGGAAATGCGTTTTTTTGTCAATGTTTAGCTTTGCAAGGGACTCTGGGTAACAGAACCTGGTGGTAGACCGTCAAGTCACCTGATCATGAATTTCCAAGGGTGTCTAGTTTTCAAAAATGTATAGGTTTGCTAGGTTTCCATAGGTGCCGGCAGAGCTAGGGTTCAAAAACAAAAGGTAGGCTCTTTGCCAAAAAAAGTGCACAATTTCACTGCGAAATTGAGGTGCGGCCACGTTGCGTTTTGCGCTGTTTCCTGTCGCAGCCACTAGGCAGACCCAGGCAAGTGAGGTACCATTTTTTTTCGGGAGACCCTGGGGAACGCTGGGTGGGTGGAAATTTGTTGATCCATGCAGATTCCAGAAATTTCCACCACAGAAATGTGAGGAAAATGCGTTTTTTGGTCAATTTCTTAGCTTTGCAAGGGATTCTGGGTAACAAAACCTGGTGGTAGGCAGTCGAGTCACCCCATCCTGAATTCCCCTGGGTGTCTAGTTTTCAAAAATGTATAGGTTTGCTAGGTTTCCCTAGTTGCCGGCAGAGCTAGGGTTCAGAAACTAAAGGTAGGCTCTTTGCCAAAAAAGGGCACAATTTCACTGCGAAATTGAGGTGCGACCACGTTGTGTTTTGCGCTGTTTCCTGTCGCAGCCACTAGGCAGACCCAGGCAAGTGAGGTACCATTTTTTTCGGTAGACCCGGGGGAACACTGGGTGGGTGGAAATTTGTTGATCCACGCAGATTCCAGAACTTTCCACCACAGAAATGTGAGGGAAATGCATTTTTTTGACAATTTCTAAGCTTTGCAAGGGATTCTGGGTAACAGAACCTGGTGGTCGAGTCACCCCATCCTGAATTTCCCTGGGTGTCTAGTTTTCACAAATCTATAGGTTTGCTAGATTTCCCTAGGTGCCGGCAGAGCTAGGGGTCAAAAACAAAAGGTAGGCTCTTGGCCAAAAAAGGGCACGATTTCCCTGCGAAATTGAGGTGCAAACATGTTACGTTTTGCGCCGTTTCCTGTCGCAGGCACTAGGCTGACCCAGGCAGGTGAGGTACCATTTCTTTCGGGAGACCTTGGGGAACGCTGGGTGGGTGGAAATTTGTTGATCCACGCAGATTCCAGAACTTTCCACCACGGAAATGTGAGGAAAATGCGTTTTTTTTGTCAATTTCTTAGCTTTGCAAGGGATTCTGGGTAACATAACCTGGTGGTAGGCAGTCGAGTCACCCCATCCTGAATTCCCCTGGGTGTCTAGTTTTCAAAAATGTATAGGTTTGCTAGGTTTCCCTAGGTGCCAGCAGAGCTAGGGTTCAAAAACAAAAGGTAGGCTTACGGTTATGAAAAAACAAAAAACAAAAGGTAGGCTCATTGCCAAAAAAAGGGCACGATTTCACTGCAAAATTGAGGTGCAAACATGTTACGTTTTGCGCTGTTTCCTGTTGCAGGCACTAGGCAGATCCAGGCAAGTGAGGTACCATTTTTTTTGGGAGACCTGGGGGAACGCTGGGTGGGTGGAAATGTGTTGATCCACACGGATTCCAGAACTTTCCACCACAGAAATGTCAGGAAAATGCATTTTTTTGTCACTTTTTGAGCTTTGCAAGGGATTCTGGGTAACAGAACCTGGTGGTAGGCAGTCGAGTCACCGCATCCTGAATTCCCCTGGGTGTCTACTTTTCAAAAATGTTTAGGTTTGCTAGGTTTCCCTAGGTGCCGGCAGAGCTAGGGTTCAAAAACAAAAGGTAGGCTCTTTGCCAAAAAAGGGCACGATTTCACTGCGAAATTGAGGTGCGACCACGTTGCGTTTTGAGCTGTTTCCTGTCGCAGCCACTAGGCAGACCCAAGCAAGTGAGGTACCATTTATTTCGGGAGACCCGGGGGAACGCTGGGTGGGTGGAAATTTGTTGATCCACGCAGATTCCAGAACTTTCCACCACAGAAATGTGAGGGAAATGCGTTTTTTTTGTCAATGTTTAGCTTTGCAAGGGACTCTGGGTAACAGAACCTGGTGGTAGACCGTCGAGTCACCTGATCATGAATTTCCAAGGGTGTCTAGTTTTCAAAAATGTATAGGTTTGCTAGGTTTCCATAGGTGCCGGCAGAGCTAGGGTTCAAAAACAAAAGGTAGGCTCTTTGCCAAAAAAAGTGCACAATTTCACTGCAAAATTGAGGTGCGGCCACGTTGCGTTTTGCGCTGTTTCCTGTCGCAGCCACTAGGCAGACCCAGGCAAGTGAGGTACCATTTTTTTTCGGGAGACCCGGGGGAACGCTGGGTGGGTGGAAATTTGTTGATCCATGCAGATTCCAGAAATTTCCACCACAGAAATGTGAGGAAAATGCGTTTTTTGGTCAATTTCTTAGTTTTGCAAGGGATTCTGGGTAACAGAACCTGGTGGTAGGCAGTCGAGTCACCCCATCCTGAATTCCCCTGGGTGTCTAGTTTTCAAAAATGTATAGGTTTGCTAGGTTTCCCTAGGTGCCGGCAGAGCTAGGGTTCAAAAACTAAAGGTAGGCTCTTTGCCAAAAAAGGGCACAATTTCACTGTGAAATTGAGGTGCGACCACGTTGTGTTTTGCGCTGTTTCCTGTCGCAGCCACTAGGCAGACCCAGGCAAGTGAGGTACCATTTTTTTCGGTAGACCCGGGGGAACACTGGGTGGGTGGAAATTTGTTGATCCACGCAGATTCCAGAACTTTCCACCACAGTAATGTGAGGGAAATGCATTTTTTTGACAATTTCTAAGCTTTGCAAGGGATTCTGGGTAACAGAACCTGGTGGTCGAGTCACCCCATCCTGAATTTCCCTGGGTGTCTAGTTTTCACAAATCTATAGGTTTGCTAGATTTCCCTAGGTGCCGGCAGAGCTAGAGGTCAAAAACAAAAGGTAGGCTCTTTGCCAAAAAAGGGCACGATTTCACTGCGAAATTGAGGTGCGACCACGTTGCGTTTTGCGCTGTTTCCTGTCGCAGCCACTAGGCAGACCCAAGCAAGTGAGGTACCATTTATTTCGGGAGACCCGGGGGAACGCTGGGTGGGTGGAAATTTGTTGATCCACGCAGATTCCAGAACTTTCCACCACAGAAATGTGAGGGAAATGCGTTTTTTTGTCAATGTTTAGCTTTGCAAGGGACTCTGGGTAACAGAACCTGGTGGTAGACCGTCGAGTCACCTGATCATGAATTTCCAAGGGTGTCTAGTTTTCAAAAATGTATAGGTTTGCTAGGTTTCCATAGGTGCCGGCAGAGCTAGGGTTCAAAAGCAAAAGGTAGGCTCTTTGCCAAAAAAAGTGCACAATTTCACTGCGAAATTGAGGTGCGGCCACGTTGCGTTTTGCGCTGTTTCCTGTCGCAGCCACTAGGCAGACCCAGGCAAGTGAGGTACCATTTTTTTTCGGGAGACCCGGGGGAACGCTGGGTGGGTGGAAATTTGTTGATCCATGCAGATTCCAGAAATTTCCACCACAGAAATGTGAGGAAAATGCGTTTTTCGGTCAATTTCTTAGTTTTGCAAGGGATTCTGGGTAACAGAACCTGGTGGTAGGCAGTCGAGTCACCCCATCCTGAATTCCCCTGGGTGTCTAGTTTTCAAAAATGTATAGGTTTGCTAGGTTTCCCTAGGTGCCGGCAGAGCTAGGGTTCAAAAACTAAAGGTAGGCTCTTTGCCAAAAAAGGGCACAATTTCACTGCGAAATTGAGGTGCGACCACGTTGTGTTTTGCGCTGTTTCCTGTCGCAGCCACTAGGCAGACCCAGGCAAGTGAGGTACCATTCTTTTCGGTAGACCCGGGGGAACACTGGGTGGGTGGAAATTTGTTGATCCACGCAGATTCCAGAACTTTCCACCACAGAAATGTGAGGGAAATGCGTTTTTTGGTCAATTTCTAAGCTTTGCAAGGGATTCTGGGTAACAGAACCTGGTGGTCGAGTCACCCCATCCTGAATTTCCCTGGGTGTCTAGTTTTCACAAATCTATAGGTTTGCTAGATTTCCCTAGGTGCCGGCAGAGCTAGGGGTCAAAAACAAAAGGTAGGCTCTTGGCCAAAAAAGGGCACGATTTCCCTGCGAAATTGAGGTGCAAACATGTTACGTTTTGCGCCGTTTCCTGTCGCAGGCACTAGGCTGACCCAGGCAGGTGAGGTACCATTTCTTTCGGGAGACCTTGGGGAACGCTGGGTGGGTGGAAATTTGTTGATCCACGCAGATTCCAGAACTTTCCACCACGGAAATGTGAGGAAAATGCGTTTTTTTTGTCAATTTCTTAGCTTTCCAAGGGATTCTGGGTAACAGAACCTGGTGGTAGGCAGTCAAGTCACCCCATCCTGAATTCCCCTGGGTGTCCAGTTTTCATAAATATATAGGTTTGCTAGGTTTCCCTAGGTGCCGGCAGAGCTAGGGTTCAAAAACGAAAGGTAGGCTCTTTGCCAAAAAAGGGCACATTTTCACTGCGAAATTGCGGTGCGACCACGTTGCGTTTTGCACTGTTTCCTGTCGCAGGCACTAGCTAGACCCAGGCAAGTGAGGTACTATTTTTTTTGGAAGACCCTGGGGAACGCTGAGTGGGTGGAAATTTGTTGTTCCACGCAGATTCCAGAACTTTCCACCACAGAAATGTGAGGAAAATGCATTTTTTTGTCAATTTCTTAGATTTGCAAGGGATTCTGGGTAACATAACCTGGTGGTAGGCAGTCGAGTCACCCCATCCTGAATTCCCCTGGGTGTCTAGTTTTCAAAAATGTATAGGTTTGCTAGGTTTCCCTAGGTGCCAGCAGAGCTAGGGTTCAAAAACAAAAGGTAGGCTCATTGCCAAAAAAAGGGCACGATTTCACTGCAAAATTGAGGTGCAAACATGTTACGTTTTGCGCTGTTTCCTGTTGCAGGCACTAGGCAGATCCAGGCAAGTGAGGTACCATTTTTTTTGGGAGACCTTGGGGAACGCTGGGTGGGTGGAAATGTGTTGATCCACACGGATTCCAGAACTTTCCACCACAGAAATGTCAGGAAAATGCATTTTTTTGTCAATTTTTGAGCTTTGCAAGGGATTCTGGGTAACAGAACCTGGTGGTAGGCAGTCGAGTCACCGCATCCTGAATTCCCCTGGGTGTCTACTTTTCAAAAATGTTTAGGTTTGCTAGGTTTCCCTAGGTGCCGGCAGAGCTAGGGTTCAAAAACAAAAGGTAGGCTCTTTGCCAAAAAAGGGCACGAATTCACTGCGAAATTGAGGTGCGACCACGTTGCGTTTTGCGCTGTTTCCTGTCGCAGCCACTAGGCAGACCCAAGCAAGTGAGGTACCATTTATTTCGGGAGACCCGGGGGAACGCTGGGTGGGTGGAAATTTGTTGATCCACGCAGATTCCAGAACTTTCCACCACAGAAATGTGAGGGAAATGCGTTTTTTTTGTCAATGTTTAGCTTTGCAAGGGACTCTGGGTAACAGAACCTGGTGGTAGACCGTCGAGTCACCTGATCATGAATTTCCAAGGGTGTCTAGTTTTCAAAAATGTATAGGTTTGCTAGGTTTCCATAGGTGCCGGCAGAGCTAGGGTTCAAAAACAAAAGGTAGGCTCTTTGCCAAAAAAAGTGCACAATTTCACTGCGAAATTGAGGTGCGGCCACGTTGCGTTTTGCGCTGTTTCCTGTCGCAGCCACTAGGCAGACCCAGGCAAGTGAGGTACCATTTTTTTTCGGGAGACCCGGGGGAACGCTGGGTGGGTGGAAATTTGTTGATCCATGCAGATTCCAGAAATTTCCACCACAGAAATGTGAGGAAAATGCGTTTTTTGGTCAATTTCTTAGCTTTGCAAGGGATTCTGGGTAACAGAACCTGGTGGTAGGCAGTCGAGTCACCCCATCCTGAATTCCCCTGGGTGTCTAGTTTTCAAAAATGTATAGGTTTGCTAGGTTTCCCTAGGTGCCGGCAGAGCTAGGGTTCAAAAACTAAAGGTAGGCTCTTTGCCAAAAAAGGGCACAATTTCACTGCGAAATTGAGGTGCGACCACGTTGTGTTTTGCGCTGTTTCCTGTCGCAGCCACTAGGCAGACCCAGGCAAGTGAGGTACCATTTTTTTCGGTAGACCCGGGGGAACACTGGGTGGGTGGAAATTTGTTGATCCACGCAGATTCCAGAACTTTCCACCACAGAAATGTGAGGGAAATGCATTTTTTTGACAATTTCTAAGCTTTGCAAGGGATTCTGGGTAACAGAACCTGGGGGTCGAGTCACCCCATCCTGAATTTCCCTGGGTGTCTAGTTTTCACAAATCTATAGGTTTGCTAGATTTCCCTAGGTGCCGGCAGAGCTAGGGGTCAAAAACAAAAGGTAGGCTCTTGGCCAAAAAAGGGCACGATTTCCCTGCGAAATTGAGGTGCAAACATGTTACGTTTTGCGCCGTTTCCTGTCGCAGGCACTAGGCTGACCCAGGCAGGTGAGGTACCATTTCTTTCGGGAGACCTTGGGGAACGCTGGGTGGGTAGAAATTTGTTGATCCACGCAGATTCCAGAACTTTCCACCACGGAAATGTGAGGAAAATGCGTTTTTTTTGTCAATTTCTTAGCTTTGCAAGGGATTCTGGGTAACAGAACCTGGTGGTAGGCAGTCAAGTCACCCCATCCTGAATTCCCCTGGGTGTCTACTTTTTAAAAATGTTTAGGTTTGCTAGGTTTCCCTAGGTGCCGGCAGAGCTAGGGTTCAAAAACAAAAGGTAGGCTCTTTGCCAAAAAAGGGCACGATTTCACTGCGAAATTGAGGTGCGACCACGTTGCGTTTTGCGCTGTTTCCTGTCGCAGCCACTAGGCAGACCCAAGCAAGTGAGGTACCATTCATTTCGGGAGACCCGGGGGAACGCTGGGTGGGTGGAAATTTGTTGATCCACGCAGATTCCAGAACTTTCCACCACAGAAATGTGAGGGAAATGCGTTTATTTTGTCAATGTTTAGCTTTGCAAGGGACTCTGGGTAACAGAACCTGGTGGTAGACCGTCGAGTCACCTGATCATGAATTTCCAAGGGTGTCTAGTTTTCAAAAATGTATAGGTTTGCTAGGTTTCCATAGGTGCCGGCAGAGCTAGGGTTCAAAAACAAAAGGTAGGCTCTTTGCCAAAAAAAGTGCACAATTTCACTGCGAAATTGAGGTGCGGCCACGTTGCGTTTTGCGCTGTTTCCTGTCGCAGCCACTAGGCAGACCCAGGCAAGTGAGGTACCATTTTTTTTCGGGAGACCCGGGGGAACGCTGGGTGGGTGGAAATTTGTTGATCCATGCAGATTCCAGAAATTTCCACCACAGAAATGTGAGGAAAATGCGTTTTTTGGTCAATTTCTTAGCTTTGCAAGGGATTCTGGGTAACAAAACCTGGTGGTAGGCAGTCGAGTCACCCCATCCTGAATTCCCCTGGGTGTATAGTTTTCAAAAATGTATAGGTTTGCTAGGTTTCCCTAGTTGCCGGCAGAGCTAGGGTTCAGAAACTAAAGGTAGGCTCTTTGCCAAAAAAGGGCACAATTTCACTGCGAAATTGAGGTGCGACCACGTTGTGTTTTGCGCTGTTTCCTGTCGCAGCCACTAGGCAGACCCAGGCAAGTGAGGTACCATTTTTTTCGGTAGACCCGGGGGAACACTGGGTGGGTGGAAATTTGTTGATCCACGCAGATTCCAGAACTTTCCACCACAGAAATGTGAGGGAAATGCATTTTTTTGACAATTTCTAAGCTTTGCAAGGGATTCTGGGTAACAGAACCTGGTGGTCGAGTCACCCCATCCTGAATTTCCCTGGGTGTCTAGTTTTCACAAATCTATAGGTTTGCTAGATTTCCCTAGGTGCCGGCAGAGCTAGGGGTCAAAAACAAAAGGTAGGCTCTTGGCCAAAAAAGGGCACGATTTCCCTGCGAAATTGAGGTGCAAACATGTTACGTTTTGCGCCGTTTCCTGTCGCAGGCACTAGGCTGACCCAGGCAGGTGAGGTACCATTTCTTTCGGGAGACCTTGGGGAACGCTGGGTGGGTGGAAATTTGTTGATCCACGCAGATTCCAGAACTTTCCACCACGGAAATGTGAGGAAAATGCGTTTTTTTTGTCAATTTCTTAGCTTTGCAAGGGATTCTGGGTAACATAACCTGGTGGTAGGCAGTCGAGTCACCCCATCCTGAATTCCCCTGGGTGTCTAGTTTTCAAAAATGTATAGGTTTGCTAGGTTTCCCTAGGTGCCAGCAGAGCTAGGGTTCAAAAACAAAAGGTAGGCTTACGGTTATGAAAAAACAAAAAACAAAAGGTAGGCTCATTGCCAAAAAAAGGGCACGATTTCACTGCAAAATTGAGGTGCAAACATGTTACGTTTTGCGCTGTTTCCTGTTGCAGGCACTAGGCAGATCCAGGCAAGTGAGGTACCATTTTTTTTGGGAGACCTGGGGGAACGCTGGGTGGGTGGAAATGTGTTGATCCACACGGATTCCAGAACTTTCCACCACAGAAATGTCAGGAAAATGCATTTTTTTGTCACTTTTTGAGCTTTGCAAGGGATTCTGGGTAACAGAACCTGGTGGTAGGCAGTCGAGTCACCGCATCCTGAATTCCCCTGGGTGTCTACTTTTCAAAAATGTTTAGGTTTGCTAGGTTTCCCTAGGTGCCGGCAGAGCTAGGGTTCAAAAACAAAATTTAGGCTCTTTGCCAAAAAAGGGCACGATTTCACTGCGAAATTGAGGTGCGACCACGTTGCGTTTTGCGCTGTTTCCTGTCGCAGCCACTAGGCAGACCCAAGCAAGTGAGGTACCATTTATTTCGGGAGACCCGGGGGAACGCTGGGTGGGTGGAAATTTGTTGATCCACGCAGATTCCAGAACTTTCCACCACAGAAATGTGAGGGAAATGCGTTTTTTTGTCAATGTTTAGCTTTGCAAGGGACTCTGGGTAACAGAACCTGGTGGTAGACCGTCGAGTCACCTGATCATGAATTTCCAAGGGTGTCTAGTTTTCAAAAATGTATAGGTTTGCTAGGTTTCCATAGGTGCCGGCAGAGCTAGGGTTCAAAAACAAAAGGTAGGCTCTTTGCCAAAAAAAGTGCACAATTTCACTGCAAAATTGAGGTGCGGCCACGTTGCGTTTTGCGCTGTTTCCTGTCGCAGCCACTAGGCAGACCCAGGCAAGTGAGGTACCATTTTTTTTCGGGAGACCCGGGGGAACGCTGGGTGGGTGGAAATTTGTTGATCCATGCAGATTCCAGAAATTTCCACCACAGAAATGTGAGGAAAATGCGTTTTTTGGTCAATTTCTTAGTTTTGCAAGGGATTCTGGGTAACAGAACCTGGTGGTAGGCAGTCGAGTCACCCCATCCTGAATTCCCCTGGGTGTCTAGTTTTCAAAAATGTATAGGTTTGCTAGGTTTCCCTAGGTGCCGGCAGAGCTAGGGTTCAAAAACTAAAGGTAGGCTCTTTGCCAAAAAAGGGCACAATTTCACTGCGAAATTGAGGTGCGACCACGTTGTGTTTTGCGCTGTTTCCTGTCGCAGCCACTAGGCAGACCCAGGCAAGTGAGGTACCATTTTTTTCGGTAGACCCGGGGGAACACTGGGTGGGTGGAAATTTGTTGATCCACGCAGATTCCAGAACTTTCCACCACAGTAATGTGAGGGAAATGCATTTTTTTGACAATTTCTAAGCTTTGCAAGGGATTCTGGGTAACAGAACCTGGTGGTCGAGTCACCCCATCCTGAATTTCCCTGGGTGTCTAGTTTTCACAAATCTATAGGTTTGCTAGATTTCCCTAGGTGCCGGCAGAGCTAGAGGTCAAAAACAAAAGGTAGGCTCTTTGCCAAAAAAGGGCACGATTTCACTGCGAAATTGAGGTGCGACCACGTTGCGTTTTGCGTTGTTTCCTGTCGCAGCCACTAGGCAGACCCAAGCAAGTGAGGTACCATTTATTTCGGGAGACCCGGGGGAACGCTGGGTGGGTGGAAATTTGTTGATCCACGCAGATTCCAGAACTTTCCACCACAGAAATGTGAGGGAAATGCGTTTTTTTGTCAATGTTTAGCTTTGCAAGGGACTCTGGGTAACAGAACCTGGTGGTAGACCGTCGAGTCACCTGATCATGAATTTCCAAGGGTGTCTAGTTTTCAAAAATGTATAGGTTTGCTAGGTTTCCATAGGTGCCGGCAGAGCTAGGGTTCAAAAACAAAAGGTAGGCTCTTTGCCAAAAAAAGTGCACAATTTCACTGCGAAATTGAGGTGCGGCCACGTTGCGTTTTGCGCTGTTTCCTGTCGCAGCCACTAGGCAGACCCAGGCAAGTGAGGTACCATTTTTTTTCGGGAGACCCGGGGGAACGCTGGGTGGGTGGAAATTTGTTGATCCATGCAGATTCCAGAAATTTCCACCACAGAAATGTGAGGAAAATGCGTTTTTCGGTCAATTTCTTAGTTTTGCAAGGGATTCTGGGTAACAGAACCTGGTGGTAGGCAGTCGAGTCACCCCATCCTGAATTCCCCTGGGTGTCTAGTTTTCAAAAATGTATAGGTTTGCTAGGTTTCCCTAGGTGCCGGCAGAGCTAGGGTTCAAAAACTAAAGGTAGGCTCTTTGCCAAAAAAGGGCACAATTTCACTGCGAAATTGAGGTGCGACCACGTTGTGTTTTGCGCTGTTTCCTGTCGCAGCCACTAGGCAGACCCAGGCAAGTGAGGTACCATTTTTTTCGGTAGACCCGGGGGAACACTGGGTGGGTGGAAATTTGTTGATCCACGCAGATTCCAGAACTTTCCACCACAGAAATGTGAGGGAAATGCATTTTTTGACAATTTCTAAGCTTTGCAAGGGATTCTGGGTAACAGAACCTGGTGGTCGAGTCACCCCATCCTGAATTTCCCTGGGTGTCTAGTTTTCACAAATCTATAGGTTTGCTAGATTTCCCTAGGTGCCGGCAGAGCTAGGGGTCAAAAACAAAAGGTAGGCTCTTGGCCAAAAAAGGGCACGATTTCCCTGCGAAATTGAGGTGCAAACATGTTACGTTTTGCGCCGTTTCCTGTCGCAGGCACTAGGCTGACCCAGGCAGGTGAGGTACCATTTCTTTCGGGAGACCTTGGGGAACGCTGGGTGGGTGGAAATTTGTTGATCCACGCAGATTCCAGAACTTTCCACCACGGAAATGTGAGGAAAATGCGTTTTTTTTGTCAATTTCTTAGCTTTCCAAGGGATTCTGGGTAACAGAACCTGGTGGTAGGCAGTCAAGTCACCCCATCCTGAATTCCCCTGGGTGTCCAGTTTTCATAAATATATAGGTTTGCTAGGTTTCCCTAGGTGCCGGCAGAGCTAGGGTTCAAAAACGAAAGGTAGGCTCTTTGCCAAAAAAGGGCACATTTTCACTGCGAAATTGCGGTGCGACCACGTTGCGTTTTGCACTGTTTCCTGTCGCAGGCACTAGCTAGACCCAGGCAAGTGAGGTACTATTTTTTTTGGAAGACCCTGGGGAACGCTGAGTGGGTGGAAATTTGTTGTTCCACGCAGATTCCAGAACTTTCCACCACAGAAATGTGAGGAAAATGCATTTTTTTGTCAATTTCTTAGATTTGCAAGGGATTCTGGGTAACATAACCTGGTGGTAGGCAGTCGAGTCACCCCATCCTGAATTCCCCTGGGTGTCTAGTTTTCAAAAATGTATAGGTTTGCTAGGTTTCCCTAGGTGCCAGCAGAGCTAGGGTTCAAAAACAAAAGGTAGGCTCATTGCCAAAAAAAGGGCACGATTTCACTGCAAAATTGAGGTGCAAACATGTTACGTTTTGCGCTGTTTCCTGTTGCAGGCACTAGGCAGATCCAGGCAAGTGAGGTACCATTTTTTTTGGGAGACCTGGGGGAACGCTGGGTGGGTGGAAATGTGTTGATCCACACGGATTCCAGAACTTTCCACCACAGAAATGTCAGGAAAATGCATTTTTTTGTCAATTTTTGAGCTTTGCAAGGGATTCTGGGTAACAGAACCTGGTGGTAGGCAGTCGAGTCACCGCATCCTGAATTCCCCTGGGTGTCTACTTTTCAAAAATGTTTAGGTTTGCTAGGTTTCCCTAGGTGCCGGCAGAGCTAGGGTTCAAAAACAAAAGGTAGGCTCTTTGCCAAAAAAGGGCACGAATTCACTGCGAAATTGAGGTGCGACCACGTTGCGTTTTGCGCTGTTTCCTGTCGCAGCCACTAGGCAGACCCAAGCAAGTGAGGTACCATTTATTTCGGGAGACACGGGGGAACGCTGGGTGGGTGGAAATTTGTTGATCCACGCAGATTCCAGAACTTTCCACCACAGAAATGTGAGGGAAATGCGTTTTTTTTGTCAATGTTTAGCTTTGCAAGGGACTCTGGGTAACAGAACCTGGTGGTAGACCGTCGAGTCACCTGATCATGAATTTCCAAGGGTGTCTAGTTTTCAAAAATGTATAGGTTTGCTAGGTTTCCATAGGTGCCGGCAGAGCTAGGGTTCAAAAACAAAAGGTAGGCTCTTTGCCAAAAAAAGTGCACAATTTCACTGCGAAATTGAGGTGCGGCCACGTTGCGTTTTGCGCTGTTTCCTGTCGCAGCCACTAGGCAGACCCAGGCAAGTGAGGTACCATTTTTTTTCGGGAGACCCGGGGGAACGCTGGGTGGGTGGAAATTTGTTGATCCATGCAGATTCCAGAAATTTCCACCACAGAAATGTGAGGAAAATGCGTTTTTTGGTCAATTTCTTAGCTTTGCAAGGGATTCTGGGTAACAGAACCTGGTGGTAGGCAGTCGAGTCACCCCATCCTGAATTCCCCTGGGTGTCTAGTTTTCAAAAATGTATAGGTTTGCTAGGTTTCCCTAGGTGCCGGCAGAGCTAGGGTTCAAAAACTAAAGGTAGGCTCTTTGCCAAAAAAGGGCACAATTTCACTGCGAAATTGAGGTGCGACCACGTTGTGTTTTGCGCTGTTTCCTGTCGCAGCCACTAGGCAGACCCAGGCAAGTGAGGTACCATTTTTTTCGGTAGACCCGGGGGAACACTGGGTGGGTGGAAATTTGTTGATCCACGCAGATTCCAGAACTTTCCACCACAGAAATGTGAGGGAAATGCATTTTTTTGACAATTTCTAAGCTTTGCAAGGGATTCTGGGTAACAGAACCTGGTGGTCGAGTCACCCCATCCTGAATTTCCCTGGGTGTCTAGTTTTCACAAATCTATAGGTTTGCTAGATTTCCCTAGGTGCCGGCAGAGCTAGGGGTCAAAAACAAAAGGTAGGCTCTTGGCCAAAAAAGGGCACGATTTCCCTGCGAAATTGAGGTGCAAACATGTTACGTTTTGCACTGTTTCCTGTTGCAGGCACTAGCTAGACCCAGGCAAGTGAGGTACCATTTTTTTTGGAAGACCCTGGGGAACGCTGAGTGGGTGGAAATTTGTTGATCCACGCAGATTCCAGAACTTTCCACCACAGAAATGTGAGGAAAATGCATTTTTTTGTCAATTTCTTAGATTTGCAAGGGATTCTGGGTAACATAACCTGGTGGTAGGCAGTCGAGTCACCCCATCCTGAATTCCCCTGGGTGTCTAGTTTTAAAAAATGTATAGGTTTGCTAGGTTTCCCTAGGTGCCAGCAGAGCTAGGGTTCAAAAACAAAAGGTAGGCTCATTGCCAAAAAAAGGGCACGATTTCACTGCAAAATTGTGGTGCAAACATGTTACGTTTTGCGCTGTTTCCTGTTGCAGGCACTAGGCAGATCCAGGCAAGTGAGGTACCATTTTTTTTGGGAGACCTGGGGGAACGCTGGGTGGGTGGAAATGTGTTGATCCACATGGATTCCAGAACTTTCCACCACAGAAATGTCAGGAAAATGCATTTTTTTGTCAATGTTTGAGCTTTGCAAGGGATTCTGGGTAACAGAACCTGGTGGTAGGCAGTCGAGTCACCGCATCCTGAATTCCCCTGGGTGTCTACTTTTCAAAAATGTTTAGGTTTGCTAGGTTTCCCTAGGTGCCGGCAGAGCTAGGGTTCAAAAACAACAGGTAGGCTCTTTGCCAAAAAAGGGCACGATTTCACTGCGAAATTGAGGTGCGACCACGTTGCGTTTTGCGCTGTTTCCTGTCGCAGCCACCAGGCAGACCCAAGCAAGTGAGGTACCATTTATTTCGGGAGACCCGGGGGAACGCTGGGTGGGTGGAAATTTGTTGATCCACGCAGATTCCAGAACTTTCCACCACAGAAATGTGAGGGAAATGCGTTTTTTTTGTCAATGTTTAGCTTTGCAAGGGACTCTGGGTAACAGAACCTGGTGGTAGACCATCGAGTCACCTGATCATGAATTTCCAAGGGTGTCTAGTTTTCAAAAATGTATAGGTTTGCTAGGTTTCCATAGGTGCCGGCAGAGCTAGGGTTCAAAAACAAAAGGTAGGCTCTTTGCCAAAAAAAGTGCACAATTTCACTGCGAAATTGTGGTGCGGCCACGTTGTGTTTTGCACTGTTTCCTGTCGCAGCCACTAGGCAGACCCAGGCAAGTGAGGTACCATTTTTTTTCGGGAGACCCGGGGGAACGCTGGGTGGGTGGAAATTTGTTGATCCATGCAGATTCCAGAAATTTCCACCACAGAAATGTGAGGAAAATGCGTTGTTTGGTCAATTTCTTAGCTTTGCAAGGGATTCTGGGTAACAGAACCTGGTGGTAGGCAGTCGAGTCACCCCATCCTGAATTCCCCTGGGTGTCTAGTTTTCAAAAATGTATAGGTTTGCTAGGTTTCCCTAGGTGCCGGCAGAGCTAGGGTTCAAAAACTAAAGGTAGGCTCTTTGCCAAAAAAGGGCACAATTTCACTGCGAAATTGAGGTGCGACCACGTTGTGTTTTGCGCTGTTTCCTGTCGCAGCCACTAGGCAGACCCAGGCAAGTGAGGTACCATTTTTTTCGGTAGACCCGGGTGAACACTGGGTGGGTGGAAATTTGTTGATCCACGCAGATTCCAGAACTTTCCACCACAGAAATGTGAGGGAAATGCATTTTTTTGACAATTTCTAAGCTTTGCAAGGGATTCTGGGTAACAGAACCTGGTGGTCGAGTCACCCCATCCTGAATTTCCCTGGGTGTCTAGTTTTCACAAATCTATAGGTTTGCTAGATTTCCCTAGGTGCCGGCAGAGCTAGGGGTCAAAAACAAAAGGTAGGCTCTTGGCCAAAAAAGGGCACGATTTCCCTGCGAAATTGAGGTGCAAACATGTTACGTTTTGCGCCGTTTCCTGTCGCAGGCACTAGGCTGACCCAGGCAGGTGAGGTACCATTTCTTTCGGGAGACCTTGGGGAACGCTGGGTGGGTGGAAATGTGTTGTTCCACGCAGATTCCAGAACTTTCCACCACGGAAATGTGAGGAAAATGCGTTTTTTTGTCAATTTCTTAGCTTTGCAAGGGATTCTGGGTAACAGAACCTGGTGGTAGGCAGTCAAGTCACCCCATCCTGAATTCCCCTGGGTGTCTAGTTTTCAAAAATATATAGGTTTGCTAGGTTTCCCTAGGTGCCGGCAGAGCTAGGGTTCAAAAACGAAAGGTAGGCTCTTTGCCACAAAAGGGCACATTTTCACTGCGAAATTGCGGTGCGACCACGTTGCGTTTTGCACTGTTTCCTGTCGCAGGCACTAGCTAGACCCAGGCAAGTGAGGTACCATTGTTTTTGGAAGACTCTGGGGAACGCTGAGTGGGTGGAAATTTGTTGTTCCACGCAGATTCCAGAACTTTCCACCACAGAAATGTGAGGAAAATGCATTTTTTTGTCAATTTCTTAGATTTGCAAGGGATTCTGGGTAACATAACCTGGTGGTAGGCAGTCGAGTCACCCCATCCTGAATTCCCCTGGGTGTCTAGTTTTCAAAACTGTATTGGTTTGCTAGGTTTCCCTAGGTGCCAGCAGAGCTAGGGTTCAAAAACAAAAGGTAGGCTCATTGCCAAAAAAAGGGCACGATTTCACTGCAAAATTGAGGTGCAAACATGTTACGTTTTGCGCTGTTTCCTGCTGCAGGCACTAGGCAGATCCAGGCAAGTGAGGTACCATTGTTTTTGGGAGACCTGGGGGAACGCTGGGTGGGTGGAAATGTGTTGATCCACACGGATTCCAGAACTTTCCACCACAGAAATGTCAGGAAAATGCATTTTTTTGTAAATTTTTGAGATTTGCAAGGGATTCTGGGTAACAGAACCTGGTGGTAGGCAGTCGAGTCACCGCATCCTGAATTCCCCTGGGTGTCTAGTTTTCAAAAATGTATAGGTTTGCTAGGTTTCCCTAGGTGCCGGCAGAGCTAGGGTTCAAAAACTAAAGGTAGGCTCTTTGCCAAAAAAGGGCACAATTTCACTGCGAAATTGAGGTGCGACCACGTTGTGTTTTGCGCTGTTTCCTGTCGCAGCCACTAGGCAGACCCAGGCAAGTGAGGTACCATTTTTTTCGGTAGACCCGGGGGAACACTGGGTGGGTGGAAATTTGTTGATCCACGCAGATTCCAGAACTTTCCACCACAGAAATGTGAGGGAAATGCATTTTTTTGACAATTTCTAAGCTTTGCAAGGGATTCTGGGTAACAGAACCTGGTGGTCGAGTCACCCCATCCTGAATTTCCCTGGGTGTCTAGTTTTCACAAATCTATAGGTTTGCTAGATTTCCCTAGGTGCCGGCAGAGCTAGGGGTCAAAAACAAAAGGTAGGCTCTTGGCCAAAAAAGGGCACGATTTCCCTGCGAAATTGAGGTGCAAACATGTTACGTTTTGCGCCGTTTCCTGTCGCAGGCACTAGGCTGACCCAGGCAGGTGAGGTACCATTTCTTTCGGGAGACCTTGGGGAACGCTGGGTGGGTGGAAATTTGTTGATCCACGCAGATTCCAGAACTTTCCACCACGGAAATGTGAGGAAAATGCGTTTTTTTTGTCAATTTCTTAGCTTTGCAAGGGATTCTGGGTAACAGAACCTGGTGGTAGGCAGTCAAGTCACCCCATCCTGAATTCCCCTGGGTGTCTAGTTTTCAAAAATATATAGGTTTGCTAGGTTTCCCTAGGTGCCGGCAGAGCTAGGGTTAAAAAACGAAAGGTAGGCTCTTTGCCAAAAAAGGGCACATTTTCACTGCGAAATTGCGGTGCGACCACGTTGCGTTTTGCACTGTTTCCTGTTGCAGGCACTAGCTAGACCCAGGCAAGTGAGGTACCATTTTTTTTGGAAGACCCTGGGGAACGCTGAGTGGGTGGAAATTTGTTGTTCCACGCAGATTCCAGAACTTTCCACCACAGAAATGTGAGGAAAATGCATTTTTTTGTCAATTTCTTAGATTTGCAAGGGATTCTGGGTAACATAACCTGGTGGTAGGCAGTCGAGTCACCCCATCCTGAATTCCCCTGGGTGTCTAGTTTTAAAAAATGTATAGGTTTGCTAGGTTTCCCTAGGTGCCAGCAGAGCTAGGGTTCAAAAACAAAAGGTAGGCTCATTGCCAAAAAAAGGGCACGATTTCACTGCAAAATTGTGGTGCAAACATGTTACGTTTTGCGCTGTTTCCTGTTGCAGGCACTAGGCAGATCCAGGCAAGTGAGGTACCATTTTTTTTGGGAGACCTGGGGGAACGCTGGGTGGGTGGAAATGTGTTGATCCACATGGATTCCAGAACTTTCCACCACAGAAATGTCAGGAAAATGCATTTTTTTGTCAATGTTTGAGCTTTGCAAGGGATTCTGGGTAACAGAACCTGGTGGTAGGCAGTCGAGTCACCGCATCCTGAATTCCCCTGGGTGTCTACTTTTCAAAAATGTTTAGGTTTGCTAGGTTTCCCTAGGTGCCGGCAGAGCTAGGGTTCAAAAACAACAGGTAGGCTCTTTGCCAAAAAAGGGCACGATTTCACTGCGAAATTGAGGTGCGACCACGTTGCGTTTTGCGCTGTTTCCTGTCGCAGCCACTAGGCAGACCCAAGCAAGTGAGGTACCATTTATTTCGGGAGACCCGGGGGAACGCTGGGTGGGTGGAAATTTGTTGATCCACGCAGATTCCAGAACTTTCCACCACAGAAATGTGAGGGAAATGCGTTTTTTTTGTCAATGTTTAGCTTTGCAAGGGACTCTGGGTAACAGAACCTGGTGGTAGACCATCGAGTCACCTGATCATGAATTTCCAAGGGTGTCTAGTTTTCAAAAATGTATAGGTTTGCTAGGTTTCCATAGGTGCCGGCAGAGCTAGGGTTCAAAAACAAAAGGTAGGCTCTTTGCCAAAAAAAGTGCACAATTTCACTGCGAAATTGTGGTGCGGCCACGTTGTGTTTTGCACTGTTTCCTGTCGCAGCCACTAGGCAGACCCAGGCAAGTGAGGTACCATTTTTTTTCGGGAGACCCGGGGGAACGCTGGGTGGGTGGAAATTTGTTGATCCATGCAGATTCCAGAAATTTCCACCACAGAAATGTGAGGAAAATGCGTTGTTTGGTCAATTTCTTAGCTTTGCAAGGGATTCTGGGTAACAGAACCTGGTGGTAGGCAGTCGAGTCACCCCATCCTGAATTCCCCTGGGTGTCTAGTTTTCAAAAATGTATAGGTTTGCTAGGTTTCCCTAGGTGCCGGCAGAGCTAGGGTTCAAAAACTAAAGGTAGGCTCTTTGCCAAAAAAGGGCACAATTTCACTGCGAAATTGAGGTGCGACCACGTTGTGTTTTGCGCTGTTTCCTGTCGCAGCCACTAGGCAGACCCAGGCAAGTGAGGTACCATTTTTTTCGGTAGACCCGGGTGAACACTGGGTGGGTGGAAATTTGTTGATCCACGCAGATTCCAGAACTTTCCACCACAGAAATGTGAGGGAAATGCATTTTTTTGACAATTTCTAAGCTTTGCAAGGGATTCTGGGTAACAGAACCTGGTGGTCGAGTCACCCCATCCTGAATTTCCCTGGGTGTCTAGTTTTCACAAATCTATAGGTTTGCTAGATTTCCCTAGGTGCCGGCAGAGCTAGGGGTCAAAAACAAAAGGTAGGCTCTTGGCCAAAAAAGGGCACGATTTCCCTGCGAAATTGAGGTGCAAACATGTTACGTTTTGCGCCGTTTCCTGTCGCAGGCACTAGGCTGACCCAGGCAGGTGAGGTACCATTTCTTTCGGGAGACCTTGGGGAACGCTGGGTGGGTGGAAATTTGTTGTTCCACGCAGATTCCAGAACTTTCCACCACGGAAATGTGAGGAAAATGCGTTTTTTTGTCAATTTCTTAGCTTTGCAAGGGATTCTGGGTAACAGAACCTGGTGGTAGGCAGTCAAGTCACCCCATCCTGAATTCCCCTGGGTGTCTAGTTTTCAAAAATATATAGGTTTGCTAGGTTTCCCTAGGTGCCGGCAGAGCTAGGGTTCAAAAACGAAAGGTAGGCTCTTTGCCACAAAAGGGCACATTTTCACTGCGAAATTGCGGTGCGACCACGTTGCGTTTTGCACTGTTTCCTGTCGCAGGCACTAGCTAGACCCAGGCAAGTGAGGTACCATTGTTTTTGGAAGACTCTGGGGAACGCTGAGTGGGTGGAAATTTGTTGTTCCACGCAGATTCCAGAACTTTCCACCACAGAAATGTGAGGAAAATGCATTTTTTTGTCAATTTCTTAGATTTGCAAGGGATTCTGGGTAACATAACCTGGTGGTAGGCAGTCGAGTCACCCCATCCTGAATTCCCCTGGGTGTCTAGTTTTCAAAACTGTATTGGTTTGCTAGGTTTCCCTAGGTGCCAGCAGAGCTAGGGTTCAAAAACAAAAGGTAGGCTCATTGCCAAAAAAAGGGCACGATTTCACTGCAAAATTGAGGTGCAAACATGTTACGTTTTGCGCTGTTTCCTGCTGCAGGCACCAGGCAGATCCAGGCAAGTGAGGTACCATTTTTTTTGGGAGACCTGGGGGAACGCTGGGTGGGTGGAAATGTGTTGATCCACACGGATTCCAGAACTTTCCACCACAGAAATGTCAGGAAAATGCATTTTTTTGTAAATTTTGAGATTTGCAAGGGATTCTGGGTAACAGAACCTGGTGGTAGGCAGTCGAGTCACCGCATCCTGAATTCCCCTGGGTGTCTACTTTTCAAAAATGTTTAGGTTTGCTAGGTTTCCCTAGGTGCCGGCAGAGCTAGGGTTCAAAAACAAAAGGTAGGCTCTTTGCCAAAAAAGGGCACGATTTCACTGCGAAATTGAGGTGCGACCACGTTGCGTTTTGCGCTGTTTCCTGTCGCAGCCACTAGGCAGACCCAAGCAAGTGAGGTACCATTTATTTCGGGAGACCCGGGGGAACGCTGGGTGGGTGGAAATTTGTTGATCCACGCAGATTCCAGAACTTTCCACCACAGAAATGTGAGGGAAATGCGTTTTTTTTGTCAATGTTTAGCTTTGCAAGGGACTCTGGGTAACAGAACTTGGTGGTAGACCGTCGAGTCACCTGATCATGAATTTCCAAGGGTGTCTAGTTTTCAAAAATGTATAGGTTTGCTAGGTTTCCATAGGTGCCGGCAGAGCTAGGGTTCAAAAACAAAAGGTAGGGTCTTTGACAAAAAAAGTGCACAATTTCACTGCGAAATTGAGGTGCGGCCACGTTGCGTTTTGCGCTGTTTCCTGTCGCCGCCACTAGGCAGACCCAGGCAAGTGAGGTACCATTTTTTTTCAGGAGACCCGGGGGAACGCTGGGTGGGTGGAAATTTGTTGATCCATGCAGATTCCAGAAATTTCCACCACAGAAATGTGAGGAAAATGCGTTTTTTGGTCAATTTCTTAGCTTTGCAAGGGATTCTGGGTAACAGAACCTGGTGGTAGGCAGTCGAGTCACCCCATCCTGAATTCCCCTGGGTGTCTAGTTTTCAAACATGTATAGGTTTGCTAGGTTTCCCTAGGTGCCGGCAGAGCTAGGGTTCAAAAACTAAAGGTAGGCTCTTTGCCAAAAAAGGGCACAATTTCACTGCGAAATTGAGGTGCGACCACGTTGTGTTTTGCGCTGTTTCCTGTCGCAGCCACTAGGCAGACCCAGGCAAGTGAGGTACCATTTTTTTCGGTAGACCCGGGGAACACTGGGTGGGTGGAAATTTGTTGATCCACGCAGATTCCAGAACTTTCCACCACAGAAATGTGAGGGAAATGCATTTTTTTGACAATTTCTAAGCTTTGCAAGGGATTCTGGGTAACAGAACCTGGTGGCCGAGTCACCCCATCCTGAATTTCCCTGGGTGTCTAGTTTTCACAAATGTATAGGTTTGCTAGATTTCCCTAGGTGCCGGCAGAGCTAGGGGTCAAAAACAAAAGGTAGGCTCTTGGCCAAAAAAGGGCACGATTTCCCTGCGAAATTGAGGTGCAAACATGTTACGTTTTGCGCCGTTTCCTGTCGCAGGCACTAGGCTGACCCAGGCAGGTGAGGTACCATTTCTTTCGGGAGACCTTGGGGAACGCTGGGTGGGTGGAAATTTGTTGATCCACGCAGATTCCAGAACTTTAAACCACGGAAATGTGAGGAAAATGCGTTTTTTTGTCAATTTCTTAGCTTTGCAAGGGATTCTGGGTAACAGAACCTGGTGGTAGGCAGTCAAGTCACCCCATCCTGAATTCCCCTGGGTGTCTAGTTTTCAAAAATATATAGGTTTGCTAGGTTTCTCTAGGTGCCGGCAGAGCTAGGGTTCAAAAACGAAAGGTAGGCTCTTTGCCAAAAAAGGGCACATTTTCACTGCGAAATTGCGGTGCGACCACGTTGCGTTTTGCACTGTTTCCTGTCGCTGGCACTAGCTAGACCCAGGAAAGTGAGGTACCATTTTTTTGGGAAGACCCTGGGGAACGCTGAGTAGGTGGAAATTTGTTGTTCCACGCAGATTCCAGAACTTTCCACCACAGAAATGTGAGGAAAATGCATTTTTTTGTCAATTTCTTATATTTGCAAGGGATTCTGGGTAACATAACCTGGTGGCAGGCAGTCGAGTCACCCCATCCTGAATTCCCCTGGGTGTCTAGTTTTCCAAAAATGTATAAGTTTGCTAGGTTTCCCTAGGTGTCAGCAGAGCTAGGGTTCAAAAACAAAAGGTAGGCTCATTGCCAAAAAAAGGGCACGATTTCACTGCAAAATTGAGGTGCAAACATGTTACGTTTTGCGCTGTTTCCTGTTACAGGCACTGGGCAGATCCAGGCACGTGAGTTACCATTTTTTTCGGGAGACCTTGGGGAACGCTGGGTGGTTGGAAATTTGTTGATCCACGCAGATTCCAGAACTTTGCACCACAGAAATGTGAGGAAAATGCGTTTTTTTTTGTCAATTGTTTAGATTTGCAAGGAATTCTAGGTAACAGAACCAGGTGGGAGGCAGTCGAGTCACCGCATCCTGAATTCCCCTGGGTGTCTACTTTTCAAAAATGTTTAGGTTTGCTAGGTTTCCCTAGGTGCCGGCAGAGCTAGGGTTCAAAAACAAAAGGTAGGCTCTTTGCCAAAAAAGGGCACGATTTCACTGCGAAATTGAGGTGCGACCACGTTGCGTTTTGCGCTGTTTCCTGTCGCAGCCACTAGGCAGACCCAAGCAAGTGAGGTACCATTTATTTTGGGAGACCCGGGGGAACGCTGGGTGGGTGGAAATTTGTTGATCCACGCAGATTCCAGAACTTTCCACCACAGAAATGTGAGGGAAATGCGTTTTTTTTGTCAATGTTTAGCTTTGCAAGGGACTCTGGGTAACAGAACCTGGTGGTAGACCGTCGAGTCACCTGATCATGAATTTCCAAGGGTGTCTAGTTTTCAAAAATGTATAGGTTTGCTAGGTTTCCATAGGTGCCGGCAGAGCTAGGGTTCAAAAACAAAAGGTAGGCTCTTTGCCAAAAAAAGTGCACAATTTCACTGCGAAATTGAGGTGCAAACATGTTACGTTTTGCGCCGTTTCCTGTCGCAGCCACTAGGCAGACCCAGGCAAGTGAGGTACCATTTTTTTTCGGGAGACCCGGGGGAACGCTGGGTGGGTGGAAATTTGTTGATCCATGCAGATTCCAGAAATTTCCACCACAGAAATGTGAGGAAAATGCGTTTTTTGGTCAATTTCTTAGCTTTGCAAGGGATTCTGGGTAACAGAACCTGGTGGTAGGCAGTCGAGTCACCCCATCCTGAATTCCCCTGGGTGTCTAGTTTTCAAACATGTATATGTTTGCTAGGTTTCCCTAGGTGCCGGCAGAGCTAGGGTTCAAAAACTAAAGGTAGGCTCTTTGCCAAAAAAGGGCACAATTTCACTGCGAAATTGAGGTGCGACCACGTTGTGTTTTGCGCTGTTTCCTGTCGCAGCCACTAGGCAGACCCAGGCAAGTGAGGTACCATTTTTTTCGGTAGACCCGGGGGAACACTGGGTGGGTGGAAATTTGTTGATCCACGCAGATTCCAGAACTTTCCACCACAGAAATGTGAGGGAAATGCATTTTTTTGACAATTTCTAAGCTTTGCAAGGGATTCTGGGTAACAGAACCTGGTGGCCGAGTCACCCCATCCTGAATTTCCCTGGGTGTCTAGTTTTCACAAATGTATAGGTTTGCTAGATTTCCCTAGGTGCCGGCAGAGCTAGGGGTCAAAAACAAAAGGTAGGCTCTTGGCCAAAAAAGGGCACGATTTCCCTGCGAAATTGAGGTGCAAACATGTTACGTTTTGCGCCGTTTCCTGTCGCAGGCACTAGGCTGACCCAGGCAGGTGAGGTACCATTTCTTTCGGGAGACCTTGGGGAACGCTGGGTGGGTGGAAATTTGTTGATCCACGCAGATTCCAGAACTTTCCACCACGGAAATGTGAGGAAATGCGTTTTTTTGTCAATTTCTTAGCTTTGCAAGGGATCCTGGGTAACAGAACCTGGTGGTAGGCAGTCAAGTCACCCCATCCTGAATTCCCCTGGGTGTCTAGTTTTCAAAAATATATAGGTTTGCTAGGTTTCCCTAGGTGCCGGCAGAGCTAGGGTTCAAAAACGAAAGGTAGGCTCTTTGCCAAAAAAGGGCACATTTTCACTGCGAAATTGCGGTGCGACCACGTTGCATTTTGCACTGTTTCCTGTCGCAGGCACTAGCTAGACCCAGGCAAGTGAGGTACCATTTTTTTGGGAAGACCCTGGGGAACGCTGAGTGGGTGGAAATTTGTTGTTCCACGCAGATTCCAGAACTTTCCACCACAGAAATGTGAGGAAAATGCATTTTTTTGTCAATTTCTTAGATTTGCAAGGGATTCTGGGTAACATAACCTGGTGGCAGGCAGTCGAGTCACCCCATCCTGAATTCCCCTGGGTGTCTAGTTTTCCAAAAATGTATAAGTTTGCTAGGTTTCCCTAGGTGCCAGCAGAGCTAGGGTTCAAAAACAAAAGGTAGGCTCATTGCCAAAAAAAGGGCACGATTTCACTGCAAAATTGAGGTGCAAACATGTTACGTTTTGCGCTGTTTCCTGTTACAGGCACTGGGCAGATCCAGGCACGTGAGTTACCATTTTTTTTGGGAGACTTGGGGGAACGCTGGGTGGTTGGAAATTTGTTGATCCACGCAGATTCCAGAACTTTGCACCACAGAAATGTGAGGAAAATGCGTTTTTTTTTGTCAATTGTTTAGATTTGCAAGGAATTCTAGGTAACAGAACCAGGTGGGAGGCAGTCGAGTCACCCCATCCTGAATTCCCCTGGGTGTCTAGTTTTCAAAAATGTATAGGTTTGCTAGGTTTCCCTAGGTGCCGGTAGAGCTAGGGTTCAAAAACAAAAGGTAGGCTCTTTGCCAAAAAAGAGCACGTTTTCACTGCAAAATTGCGGTGCGACCATGTTGCGTTTTGCGCAGTTTCCTGTCGCAGGCACTAGGCAGACCCAGGCAAGTGAGGTACCATTTTTTTGGGGAAACCCGGGGGAACGCTGGGGGGGGGGGGGTGGAAATTTGTTGATCCACGCAGATTCCAGAACTTTCCACCATAGAAATGTGAGGAAAATGCGTTTTTTTTGTCAATTTCTTAGCTTTGCAAGGGATTCTGGGTAACAGAACCTGGTGGTAGGCAGTCGAGTCACCCCGTCCTGAATTCCCCAGGGTGTCTACTTTTCAAAAATGTATAGGTTTGCTAGGTTTCCCTAGGTGCCGGCAGAGCTAGGGTTCAAAAACAAAAGGTAGGCTCTTTGCCAAAAAAGGGCACGATTTCACTGCGAAATTGCGGTGCGACCATGTTGCGTTTTGCGCTGTTTCCTGTCGCAGGCACTAGGCAGACCCAGGCATGTAAGGTACCATTTTTTTCGGGTGACCTGGGGAAACGCTGGGTGGTTGGACATTTGTTGATCCACGCAGATTCCAGAACTTTGCACCACAGAAATGTGAGGAAAATGCGTTTTTTTGTCAATTTTTTAACTTTGCAAGGAATTCTGGGTAACAGAACCAGGTGGGAGGCAGTCGAGTCACCCCATCCTGAATTCCCCTGGGTGTCTAGTTTTCAAAAATGTATAGGTTTGCTAGGTTTCCCTAGGTGCCGGCAGAGCTAGGGTGCAAAAACTACAGCTAGGCACTTTGCCATAAAAGGGTCAATTTTTAACTGCAAAATTGAGGTGTGACCACGTTGCATTTTGCGCCATTTCCTGTCGCAGGCACAAGGCCGACCCACACAAGTGAGGTACCGTTTTTATCGGATAACTTAGGGTAATTCAGATTTGTAAATCAACTGTTATTACCAATTGAGTTTTCATGCATTTCTCCCTTCCCAATGAAAGACATTGTGTAAAAAACAAAATCTTTTTAAAAAATGACCAATAATTCTCATGCTAGTATGAGTATTCCCAATTTTGAAAATGTGCAAATATATACTGTTTCTAAACTCTATAATTTGTACCCAATTCAGAAATACATAGGTGTCTTTCATACAGATTTTTCCATGTATACATTTTCCAAGAATAAGTGCTCTATACCCAGTAAATAATAAAATACCATTGCAAGTTGCTGCTCAGTTTTTGGATCTGGGTTCGTCGGGTTCTTTGTGAAACTACAAGTCCTATATATCCCCACAACCAGGAAGGTCTAACGGATGTAACGGTATACTGCTTTCCAAAAGCTGTCAAAATTACAAGAAGTTATAGGTGAAAACGTTGAGACAAAAGGCTGTTTTTTTCAACAAATTTTCAATTATTCCAATATTTAACTGTTAGTTTCCATGAAGAAACCTTCATGGATTTAGATAAATGACCCCTTTCTGAATTTAGAATATTGTCTACTTTTCGAAAATGTATAGCTTTCCAGGATCCATTATTGCTTTCAAACTCATTTCTACCAGTAACTGGAAGGAGGTTGAAAGCTCTAAAATAGCACAAATAGGCTATGTCCCAGAAAAATGCCAAAACTGTGTGAAAAATGTTGGTTATCTGACAAAAGACTGTCATTCCCTAAAAGCTGAGAAAATGGAGATTTCAGCCCCACAAACCATTTTTTGGTAACATGTGCAGGGAAAACCCCAGAGGCTTTCATTTGCAGCCCGTTTTTCCCATTTTTCTGAAAAAAACAAAAAATTCTCTGTATTGTGGTTAATTTCTGGGACCCCTCCAAGGGAATCCACAAACCCTGGGCACCTTTAGAATCCACATGATGTTGGAAGAAAGGGACGCAAATTTGGCATGGATACCTTATGTGGTCAAAAAGTTACAGGGGCCTAAGAGCGCACTACACCAAATCGCCAAAAAAGGCTTAGCACAGGAGGGGAAAAGGCCTAGCAGCGAAGGTGTTAAGTAAAGCAGTAATTCGGTAAACTCACTAGTCCAGTAGCTAAGCGAAGCCAGCTAACTAGGAATTCCAATGGTGCTGTGCCGTCACCAACCGTGCCAAGGCCAAAGCTGTTTTTTTGGGTTAGCGTCATGATGGTCCGGCGGCAGTATCACCATTTACCGGCGTGGACCGTGGGACTGCAGGCAGACAGGCTGCAGCTGCTCGTCGTGTGAGGTCACAGCACAGCACTCTACCTGCGAATTTGGTCAGCTTGCTTGATAGCGCGTTCCCATGGGGATCGTTCGTGAAACTTGTAAGTTTTTTTTAATTAAAATGATAAATGGGAAGCGAGGTGAGGCGTCTGAATGTTGCAGCTGCCCTCGGGAGTATATGTTATAAATTTCATGACTGACACCAATACCGGCATTGTTGTATTGAACATTATGAAGGAAAGGATCAAAAGCACATAATAGGCAAAAGGAGGGTAAATAAGCCGACCATACATTGGAAGGCTGAGAAAAGGATATAAGAAAAAACAAACTGTAAAGATGACCCGGTGTCATCAGTGGGTAAAGATAAATGTATTCCATAACAGCCCCAGACATGTGCAGGAAAGACAACGGCCAAAGGTAAACTGACAGTTCAAGGAATGCAACTGACAAGTGTGGAATGTGGTGATAGAAGCAAGCAATGGTGAGGGATGGAATGTGTTACATCACAATGGTAAAGGAATCACACCACATTGTAACACTACAACACAAACCTGTTAATCCAAGCGGTTCACATTAAGACACCATATAGTAAAGGCATGATAAAATTCTCTAAAAATCCGATTTACATAAAAATTAATAAGGATTACTGTAAAACATAAAATACACTCACATTTTACACATTATACTTAACCTTTTCGACATGGCATGAATTCCGCCACGGCGCAGGCGGGGCTAGGGGGTGGGTGTGGCGCTTCCGTACTTATCACGGCTCCACGCTGTCATGAGTCACGGGCGGCGTGTGCTCATGACTGCGTGGAGCCGTCATGACCCTGCCCACTCACTAATTCGCCCGCACAGGTGGGGAATTAGTGCCGGGTGTGTGGAGCTGCAGTTTCATGATGGCTCCACGCCGTCATGAGCACACGCCGTCCGTGACTCATGACAGCATAGAGCCGTCATGAGCACGGAAAGGGTTAAGAGCTGTGTATTACTAAATAATAAAATAACAGTTGTAATCAAAACCAGTGAGGAAGTAACAGAGTTGTATACTTATCTTGTTGTGAGCAGCCAACAAAAGAGGAAGGCAGCGCTGTGCATTGCATAGTTATACTTGTTCACGAACATTCTATATGTTTATGATGTATTAATGTTCTTTAAAGGGCTGCATGTTTGGGCAGCAAATAAAAGTATATGCATAATTGTAGCCTCTGGTCTTGTAATGAAATCCAAGGGCATTACTCCTGTTCGTGTGATGAAAGTTTCTAGTAGTGCAGTTTTATTGGATGATAGAGGTTGGTGGAATAAAGGTGAAGTAGTTTTACTCAAATCTGGATAAGAAAATATATTAATCAACAACATGAAAGGACAAGATGCTAATTGTTACAGTTTTATGGACGAACAAGCTGGTTCTTCCAGTTTTATGAATCAGCAGGCTAGTTCTTCCGTTAACGATGCTATTGCTGAGCCTGCAGACAATGTAAGCATTGAGAAGTATACTAATGTGGAAAATAGTACCGAACAACAGTTAAATGTACCTAACATTGAGAACTGATCCCTGGCCTGAACATAGAGGAAGGAGAATTGTTGTTAACTCAACGGGGCTTTACCCTTATATTTTATTTGCTAATATTAGCACCATGTTTCACTTGAGACTCCTGAATGCTTCGCATAAACAAAGCACTGACTAATTAATGCTTATATGATCACATCCATTTTGTAAATTCTTCTAACAATGTCAACATACATTTGATTGCCAATGGTGTCTGTTTAAATGCATGAAACGTTCCTTTCTAAAAAAGAAAATTAAATAAACAAATGTAAACAAAAAAGAGGAAGGAGAAATGTTTTCTTTGCTAAATGAAATGATTTTGTCATGTTTTAATCCAATTTAAATTGAGAAAACTATTTATTGCTCAAGTTAAAAAGAAATAAAATATATTTATTAATCTGTAAACAATGTTGTTAATAATTGTGTCTAAATAATATTAATTAAACGTCATGTTTTATGTATATATGTATTTTTATTTTTTTGTTGAGACAGATGTTATATGTACTTGTCATTAGAATGGTCATTTGTAGAATGTTTGGGGATATAAAGCTCTGGGTTTTAGAATGTTGAGGTCAAAGCGGCGTGCGGTCTGCCTGGGTTGATGATATTTCTTAATGTCTTGTGGTCCTGTATCACTTTGAAGTAAATAATTCTTTCTTAAATTTGTTGCTGTGGCATTTTCTATGAACAATTATACACAACACCATGCAATTAATAAATAGCGTATACATCTATAACTGTTTATCAAAAGACATATATTTAACTTGGGTAACTTTTGTCCTGCTCATTGTTGTACATCATTGGAATACAATTGACTTGACTGAATTCAGAGTGACCCAGAATAAAAGACCAACAGCCTGATTCATGTACGGGCCGTTTTGCGTGTCCCTAATAACGATTAATAGCGACTCGCTATTGAGGAAACGCAAAACGGCATTCATGTACTTTTCGGGGGAAAAATAGCGAGTCGCACGCGGGCGCTAAAGGCGTTAGCGACCTACAAAAAACGCAGAAAAATCGCTATTTCCGGCTACCTGCGATCGGGATAGCGACTCGCAATCCCGATCGCACGGGATAGCGACTCGCAATCCCGATCGCACGGGATAGCGATCGGGACCGCCCCTGACCAAATAGGCTCACTCATTGGCCCTTAGTCATGCCTATGTTGTGCATCAGGAAATGCCCTGAAGCATTGTGGGAGACGTAGTATGTCCACAATGTAGTAGTACCACAATGCGGCCAGAAAGGTTCCAAAGTGCGCAAATACACAGCCACCCAGGGAATGACACCCAGCATGCATGTAACATCTGCACGTCTGACAGTCACATGCACCTAATGAGTATCCACTTACCCTCACAGGTGCGGGTGATAGCAGTGACAGCGAGAGGCTGCTGATCGATGAGGAGGCCCAGGAGGAGGAATCCCTACCTGATACCCAGCCACCAGCCCCTGCGGCAGCGCCAACACCAGCAGCCAGGCCCCCCACCTCACCTGCTGCAACACCTGCAGGCCCACCGGCTGCCAAGGCCAGGCCCCCCGCCTCTGCTGCTGCAACATCTGCAGGCCCACCGGCTGCCAAGGCCAGGCCCCCCGCCTCTGCTGCTGCAACATCTGCAGGCCCACCGGCTGCCAAGGCCAGGCCCCCCGCCTCTGCTGCTGCAACATCTGCAGGCCCACCGGCTGCCAAGGCCAGGCCCCCCGCCTCTGCTGCTGCAACATCTGCAGACCCACCGGCTGCCAGAGCCAGGCACTCCACCAATGTGCCTCCAGTGCCTGCCGCACCTGTAACACCAGCTGCTACAACACCTGCAGCACGTCCAATAAGATCTGGGCCAGCCACATCCGCTACACAGCGGCCCAACAGCAGGCGCGGCAATGGGCATCTCCATGCCTGCATGAGCGTGGAGCGGCGCATGCTCCGCATACACCAGCGCCAGTCCCAGCAGCAAGGAGCCATCCAGCTCCAGCTGCATAAGATAGGCCGCAATGTGGCGGGAGTCGGCGAGAGGATGGACCGCATGACGGCGGCCATGAACCGCATGACGGCGGCTATGGAGGACAACACTGCAGCGCTGGTGAAGCACCGCAGTGTTGCAAGCAGGCGACACCACCAACTGCTGAGCCGGCTGTCCACCTATAGTCGCTCCAATTATGTCTCGGCAAATGCCACCACCCAGCTTGCGCGGCGCTCGTTGACCCAGCAGCACCAACTGGTCCAGTGCTGCGAGGACATTACCCGGGTGCTGGAGCACTTGACCACCGCCGTCACCGCACTGCACGCACCTGTGCTACCGGCCATTGTGGGGGGAGATGATGCGAGTGAGGGTGCCTCCAGTGTCAGCAGCCACTCTGCCACGCAGGCCCCCCCACCTAGGCGCAGCACCAGGGCTACGCCTGGTACAGCTGCTCAGGATGAGGAAGAGCCTCACAGGCGCCTGGGAATTGTGCGCCGGAGGCGCCAATGACATTGTGTCAGGGACACAGGCGCAGGCTGAAGCTAAGCCTGCCATGAACCGTCTCATGCAGTATGCATGAATACTGCATTTTGTAAATAGTTGTTACCATGACCCTTTTTTTTTGTGATTCAAACAAATACATTTATTTTGCTGCACACGTACGCCTTGTGTAATCATTACAGTTTGCATGCAATTGTGATATGTGGGGTGGGGGAAGGGGGTGGGCTAGAAATTGTTAGCTGTGATGTGGTTGCGACGTCTGTGGCCTTCAGCTGGGTTCTCCCCGCGTGCATGGTGCGCATGTGCTGGTGGCCGGTCGTCCCCCTCAGATTCACTGCCTGAGATGTCAACTGGTATCCGGCGCTTGGTTGCAATGTTATGAAGCATTGCACAGACAGCCACAATGCGGCAGCACGCTGCAGGACTGTAATACATGGCCCCACCTGTCTTGTGCAGTATACGGAACCTGCTCTTGAGCAGGCCAAATGTCCTTTCAATACAGTTCCTTGTCCGGATGTGCGCAACATTGTAGCGGCGTTGCTGAGGTGTGGCAGGGTTGAGGTAAGGGGTCAGGAGGTATTCCCGTAGGGCGTAGCCACTGTCACCTGAATGAGAGGAGCAAATGTTGATTGCCTGTGCAGCGCAGTTACTTCATGGCAATGTGACATTGTCGACAAAGTGTACTTACCAAGTAGGTGTCCTTCCCCAAACTCTCCCCTGATCAGTCGTGTATGGAGTCCGCTGTGCCTGAAGATAAAGGAGTCATGGGTACTCCCTGGGTACTGGGCCACAATGTCAGAGATGATGGTCTTGGCATTGCAGACCATCTGTATGTTGAGGGAGTGGTACGACTTCCTGTTGCGGTACATGTACTCCATGCCAGCTGGTGGGCAGATGGCGACGTGGGTACAGTCTATGCAGCCAAGGACATGGGGAAAATGGGCAACATTATAAAATTGTAGTTTTGTGAGGTCCAAATCCTGTTGGCTCGTGGGAAATGTGATGTGCCGGTGGAGCTGGCTGAGCATGGCGTCAACAAAAGTGTGGAGGCAGCGTGACATGGTGGGCTGGGATATCCCCCCAGCAGCGGCTACTATGCCCTGGAAACTGCCGGATGCCAGGAGGTGCAGGCTGCACAGTACCTGCACATGTGTGGGCACAGAATTGTTTCGCCTTGTTGGGTGCTGCATGATGGGGTCGAGTTCTTGTATCAGCCAGGTGATCATTTCCCCATTCAGCCTGTATTTAGCATAAATCTGTTCTCTGGTTTGCCCCAGCAAGGTGACCCGCTGCCGGTAAATCCTTGCCTGCCTCATGCGTCTCCTCCGTGCTGCTCGCTGTAGCCTTCGCCGCCTCACCACCATGTACATCCCAGGCATTGTGGAACGCCTATTGCTGCTGCTGAATGTCCTTATGTGTGATTGGTCAGGCCTGGACCTGTTGGTGATTGGCTAACAGTTTTTCAAATTTTGGTTAATCATGGCTTTTATGGTTACCACCTGCTTTGAGTTGTCCTTAAATTGCGCCGCGCAAACGTGCGATTTAGCGCTTTTTCGCTAATGTATTTCTTTCATGAATGCCGATTGAGACAATATTGCGTTTCGCTATTCAATTCGCAGATTCCGTGGTTGGTCGCTATTTCAGTATCGCTAATGCTCGACTTCCCGGAGTCTGCGACTATTACAGCGTAATCGCTATTCCGCTCGCTATTATTTTTTAGCGATTTCGCTATTTCGTACTTGAATGCCGATTCCGTGTTTTGCACCCGCAATTGCGTTTTCGCAGCCATTGCGGGCGCTATTTCGCTTCATGAATCAGGCTGCAAGGGCCTGATTTAGACTGGAAACGGAGTAAAGGAATTCAGATTGGCAGAGGACTTTACGGCAGTGAACTCTATGGGTTTGTGTGAGCCGTCGTCATGGCATAGAAAGCCATTTAAATGTTAAGTGTCTTTCTGCCTTTGGTGACAGAGGCATACACCAAATTTTAAATGTTTTTTACTTTTCCAAATTCAAACTCCCAAAGCAGGAGTTTGTTTTGGGAAAAGTAAAAACGAATGACCCAAGACCAATTCTCTCAAGTTGTGTGGGGCCTTTTTTTAATTTTTATTGTCCATGTATTTGCTCCTGTACTGGCTGTGATGGACAGTAAATAAAGGAAAGCTCACGATTCACTCTAAATAGTGGAATCTTTAATCCATCAGTGTAAATCAGTGTAAACCTGATGGTCCCACAGATTCAAAATTGAGAGGATGGACTGGGTACTCATTCGCCGTTGCCAAAGAGCACTCATTTTTTTATTGTCCATGTATTGTTACTGTACTGGCTGTGATGGACAGTAAATAAAGGAAAGCTCACGATTCACTCTAAATAGTGAAATCTTTAATCCATCAGTGTAAACCTGGGGTTCCCACAGATTCAAAATTGAGCGGATGGACTGGGTACTCTTTCGCCGTTGCCAAAGAGCACTCTCCTCGCAAAACCTTACATCATGGCGAAAAGCTTTAAAGAATGTGTTTAACTCTGTCTTTGTTTTCCATTTTTTGTAGTCCTGTGACTCTCAGATACCCTTTTTCAAAACTGAGATTGTGTGTCTATTTCTGGTCCTGAGCTTGCACAGTTTGAGGGAGAGAGAACATGAGAGAGCGCTTAGGATGGGAATTGTTATTACTATCCCATATCTGATGTCTGGTGGTGATGTCTGGCTGTTTAGTCGTACAGCACTGGTGAAAGACAACCCTCGTAGCAGCTATGTCTTATGTGAATATAAGAGGTATAAGTTACAATTTACTGCTGACCACTGTGTTTACAGTCTTGGTATTGTTGTAAACCATTTTAGGACACTATTGTAAATTTCCCGATTCATGCCCTTATATAGGTATAAATCACTACGTCCTTATATAGGCATAAGAATCATAACCATATTTAGACATAGCTCATGCAGTCCAAATATGGCAGGGCTACTTCCACTAGTTCCGAAAATCCACAACAATTTCTTGGAAAACTCGGCTTCAGCAGCTAGGGACTTTCCCTTGCTCGAGAACTGACTTGTCCAAGAACTCATGGAGTTTTCAAAGAACCAAGAGTCTTTAATGACGTTATTATGTCCACCTTTACGTCAAACTCGGCAACTTCAAGGTATAAGTATGCACACACTTGCCTTAGCAAACACACGGTGGTTTGGAGCAGTTCGACTATCTACTTGCCCGAAGCATCCTGCTACAGCAAGTGCCAAAGGAAGCCGACCCTCCAGCAGTTGCACCTCTCTCGCTGCTCCGTGAGAAGCGGTCGCTCCCTGCTCGCCCCGCATTGCTACTCACACTGCCTGCCTGCTTTCAGACTGCCTTCTGGTATCGTAGCGCTCTCCCCATTGCCTGCTTTGTGCCAAGAAAAATCATAGCGCTTTGTATTTTGTTCCGCGCTCGCATTGTGCAACCTGCGTGTTTTGTGTGTGTTTGCTTTTGGGAACGTGGGAACGTAACTTCATTAATTTGGCCTGATTGCACCGAGACCATAGCATATTCCACCTCTGTGCCCCAATCTCGGACAGTTTCACTCGGGGTATCGTTGCCATTTTGTTTGTTGTGCCTGCAGCCAGCCTCCCCACCCCGCCCCCGCCTCCCTGATTGATCCTCCCTCCCACGGACCTTAAAGCCCTGCCTCGCCGGAAATAGCGCTGTGACCTCTCTCGCTGCTCCGTGAGAAGCGGTCGCTCCCTGCTCGCCCCGCATTGCTACTCACACTGCCTGCCTGCTTTCAGACTGCCTTCTGGTATCGTAGCGCTCTCCCCATTGCCTGCTTTGTGCCAAGAAATCATAGCGCTTTGTATTTTGTTCCGCGCTCGCATTGTGCAACCTGCGTGTTTTGTGTGTGTTTGCTTTTGGGAACGTGGGAACGTAACTTCATTAATTTGGCCTGATTGCACCGAGACCATAGCATATTCCACCTCTGTGCCCCAATCTCGGACAGTTTCACTCGGGGTATCGTTGCCATTTTGTTTGTTGTGCCTGCAGCCAGCCTCCCCACCCCGCCCTCGCCTCCCAGATTGATCCTCCCTCCCACGGACTTTAAAGCCCTGCCTCGCCGGAAATAGCGCTCTGACCTCTCTCGCTGCTCCGTGAGAAGCGGTCGCTCCCTGCTCACCCCGCATTGCTACTCACACTGCCTGCCTGCTTTCAGACTGCCTTCTGGTATCGTAGCGCTCTCCACATTGCCTGCTTTGTGCCAAGAAATCATAGCGCTTTGTATTTTGTTCCGCGCTCGCATTGTGCAACCTGCGTGTTTTGTGTGTGTTTGCTTTTGGGAACGTGGGAACGTAACTTCATTAATTTGGCCTGATTGCACCGAGACCATAGCATATTCCACCTCTGTGCCCCAATCTCGGACAGTTTCACTCGGGGTATCGTTGCCATTTTGTTTGTTGTGCCTGCAGCCAGCTTCCCCACCCCGCCCCCGCCTCCCAGATTGATCCTCCCTCGCCCCCGCCCCCCCCTCCATCCATATATGACAGATGCTTTCCCGCGCAGCGTTCACGCGCAGCGGTCGTGCCCCATGCGCGCCGAAGGTGCGCCAAAGGTAAGCCCGTCTGCACCCGTCCTCGCCTGGACGGCGCCCAGTGCCTGTCCCCCTGTTCCCCGCCGCCCCCAACCCTCTAAAATCACATATGATGCCGCAACTCTCCTCGCCCTCAACCCCGGACGCACGCCACAATGCTGCGATGCCACCCCAGGACGTACCCACGGCCCATTCGCCTGCCTCTCCTGCAAGTTCAACTGCTTCAGGACCTTCACCAAATCCACTTCCTCCATACACAGCTCTGACTCTAACCACCTGAAGTGCATCCTGCTTAACACCCGCTCGGTCCACAGACACGCAACTGAAATCTGGGACCTACTCGACACTGCGTCACCGGACATCGCCTTTCTTAAGGAAACGTGGATGAACACATCATCAGCACCCGACATCGCAATAGCCATACCTGACGCTTACAAGATCATCCGAAAAGATCGCACCAATCAAACAGGAGGAGGCATCGCCATCATCCACAGGAACACCATCAAAATCACGACCAGCTCCGACGATAATCTTGCAACCGCCGAACATCTCCACTTTCAGATCCACACCGACCCTAGGACCACACTTAGAGGCACCCTCATCTACAGACCTCCAGGTACCCGCACTCAATTCAGCGATGACATCACGGACTTCGTCAGCCCACATGCCCTCGCCTCCGAGAACTACATTCTTTTAGGAGACCTCAACTACCACCTTGACAACAAACAAGACAGCAACACCACCACCCTGCTGGACAACCTGGCCAATCTCGGACTCAAACAACTTGTCGACACCCCCACCCATGAAGCCGGACACACGCTCGACCCTATCTTCACCTCCAGCAAGCACATCTCCTTCATTCGCACCACAGCTCTCCACTGGACGGACCACAGCTGTGTTCACTTCAGCTACAAAACCACCCCGACCCACAACCGCCCTCAACCTATTCCTCGGAGAAACTGGAACAAGATCACCACCGACCAACTCCTCACATCGCTCAACCAAAACCCACCCGCCCTCTCATCGGACCCAAACCAAGCTGCCACCAACCTCAAACAATGGATCACCCACAGTGCTGATGAATTAGCACCCCTGAAAAAGCACCAGATCAAATCAGCCAGCAAAAAGGCTCCCTGGTTTAATGATGACCGTAAAACATCCAAGAAGCTATGCCGTACCTTGGAGAAAACTTGGAGAAAAAACCCAACCACCGACAACATGGCCACCCTCAAGGCAGCCACCCGCAAAAACCACCAACTGATTTGATCCGCCAAGAAATCAGCATTCAAGGATCGTCTCGACAACAACACTCACAACAGCAAGGAACTTTTCAACATCGTCAAAGAATTCACCAACCCCACCGCAGCATCTAACGACATCACTCCCTCCCAAGACCTCTGCGATGCGTTATCCTCCTTCTTCTACAACAAAATCGCCGACATCCACAACAGCTTCGAGAATACTCCCAGCGACCAACCCTCCCCACCCCCCTCAGATCCTACTCCACCAACTAACCACCTTAGCGCTTGGAACCCAATCACCACTGAAGACACCACCCGCCTAATGAACTCAATCCACTCTGGCTCGCCAACGGACCCCTGCCCCCACCACATCTTCAACAAAGCGGACTCCATCATCGCACCTCACCTCCGTGATGTCATCAACTGCTCGTTCAACTCTGCCACCTTCCCAGAAAGCTGGAAACACGCCGAACTCAGCGCCCTTCTGAAGAAACCCACAGCAGACCCCTCTGACCTTAAAAACTACCGACCCATATCCCTCCTCCCATTCCCGGCCAAAGTCATTGAGAAAGCCGTCAACAGCCAGCTCGCCGCCTTCCTTGAATCCAACAACTCCCTCGATCCATCTCAATCCGGGTTTTGAGCCAAACACAGCACCGAAACAGCCCTCATTGCAGCGACTGACGACATCCGAACACTACTGGACAACGGAGAAACAGTGGCCCTCATTCTACTTGACCTCTCCGCCGCTTTCGACACAGTCTGCCACAGCACCCTCTTACAACGCCTCAGCAACAGCGGCATACATGGAAAAGCCTTAGATTGGATCACCTCATTCCTCGCTGGGAGACCTCAAAGAGTCCGACTTCCCCCATTCAACTCAGAGGCCACCGAAGTCATCTGTGGCGTACCACAAGGATCTTCACTCAGTCCCACCCTCTTCAATGTCTACATGAGTCCACTTGCCTCCATCGCGCGTCAACACAACCTTAACATCATCTCTTACGCCGACGATACCCAGTTAATCCTTTCCCTCACCAAAGACCCTAACACCGCCAAAACCAACCTTCACGAAGGCATGAAAGAAGTAGCCGAATGGATGAAACATAGCCGCCTTAAACTCAACTCAGACAAAACGGAGTTGCTCATCCTAGGATCTTCCCCCGCTGCTTGGGACGACTCTTGGTGGCCTTCCGCTCTGGGCACAGCACCCACACCCACAGACCATGCTCGCAACCTTGGCTTCATCCTAGACTCCTCTCTCTCGATGTCCAGACAAGTCAACGCAGTCTCATCCTCCTGCTTCAACGTACTCCGCATTCTCGAAAAGATCTTCCGCTGGATCCCCCTAGAGACAAGAAAGACTGTCACCCACGCACTGGTCACGAGTCGACTGGATTATGGTAACACACTATACGCCGGAATCACAGCAAAATTACAGAAAAAACTCCAACGCATCCAAAACGCATCAGCGAGACTCATATTAGACATCCCTCGCCAAGATCACATCACCGGACACCTAAAAGACCTCCACTGGCTTCCCGTCAACAAAAGAATTATATTCCGCCTTCTCACCAACGCACACAAGGCCCTATACAATCAAGGACCCGAATGCCTCAACACACGACTGTCCTTCTACAAACCAACCCGCCAACTAAGATCGTCCAATCAAGCCCTCGCCGCAGTCCCGCGCATCCGAAAATCCACCATGGGTGGCAGATCCTTCTCCTTCCTCGCTGCCAAGACCTGGAACACACTCCCCACTCACCTCCGCCTTACTCAAAACCGCATCTCCTTCAGAAAAGAACTCAAAACCTGGCTATTCGACAAATAATGAACCCCTTCCCCAAGCGCCTTGAGACCCCCTGGGTGAGTAGCGCGCTATATAAATGCTCGAACTTGAACTTGAACCTGAGAGAGACGCTGTCTTTTCTCCTGCCGAAAAATCCAGCTCCAGTGTTTCCAGGCTACCCTTGCGGGTTGCTGGGAAATCGAGTCCTGAGGGGAACAGCCTTTCCAACGCGGGTATTACCACGCGCTACCATTACAACCCTGCTATTACAACGCAAGTCGTTACAATGACTTGCGCTGGAGGGCGCTGTTGGATAGGGAATAGTTTAATTTTCTATTCCAACACCTTCCCTACTGTAACGTGGGCTGGAGTTGGAATAGAAAATTAAACTATCCCACTATCCAGCGCTTCCAGCGCAAGTCGTTGTAACGACTTGCGTTGTAAAAACAGCGTTGTAATGGCACGCGTGGTAAAAGCACGCGTTGTAATGCCATACAACCAGTCCTGAGCCTGACCTTCTTCATTCCAAACTAAGGTACGGAGCTGATTAGACCCTAAGAGAAATCTTGGACAGATTCTTGGCAAAAGAATACTACATTTATGCTACACCTCACTTACTTCTTCCCTCGTACTAAGCTTAGGTTAGGTACATCGTGTAGGCGTATTTTAGAAGGACCAGTTGAGTATTTTTTGTTTTAGCCTCTGTTATTTATGTATGTATTTATCTATGGTTTAGGAACCATACAATGCTCTTACAGTATTATTTTATTCTACTCTTTATACTGTATGCATTATATTTTACAACCAGTTTGACGATTGTAGCAGTTCATTTCTTATGCATGAGAAAGAAGGCTGTTCAATAAAACCTTTTTATTGAAAACGCCCGTCTCTCTATTTCTCTGCCCCTCTGGTGAAACGAAGCATGCACGATTGACTGAGTGAAATATCTATCTATTGTTTTCACAACTCTGATGATCCGTTTTATCTTGGGGAAACAAAGTTGTCATGTTTATGCAGTTGTCAGAAACGAATCCCTTCTTGTGAATTTGAGAAAGTTTCTAGTGACCTCTGAGCTAGCTGGCACTCACAATTAAGTCTAATGTATTCAATAGAGACCCAGTAGACCTCAGTCCTACGTCTAAACTATAGGATATATTATTCCAATGCGCAGGGCCTATTGGGAATATAGGAACTACACTACATGGCGCCCAACGTTTGGTAAGGCACTAATTTAATGCTAGATACTAGAGTTACTCAGTCGTGCTTTTCACAGAGACCCCTTTATCCTGTAAATACTCCAATAGACGTCTGGAGTGGGTTAAAGGATAAAATATCCGCCATAAACTGAGTAGGACGAAAAATCCTATGTATTAGTTTTGGTTTTGTTCAACGTTGAAGGATACAGTGTTCCAAAATATTGTGCACCTTATCTTTATTTCCTTGAAACTTGCTCTGCAAAAAGTTTCATTAAACAATGATGAATAACGACAGCAACGCAACCGGTGGAGCTGCAGCAGCCCAACCGGGTTTAGACGTTACAGGGTTTAAAGAAGACGACGCGGATGCCATAATCATCCGGGAAATCGTAAGAAAAGCCATAGCTATAAAACTTATAGAAAATGGCCTATCACCGAGAGGTGGTACAGTTATATTCGTCATAGAGGCACATGAATATCGGCAGACAGAGGTATTCTATTCATGGATTGTCTTTCCACAAGCAAATCCAACAACACATGTGTTCCACTTCTACAAGATGGAGGAACATCCAGCGGAATACGTTCCTTTTGAGGACGTTCAAATTCCACTAACTTACCAAGAGCATCAGCTCTGGTTTAAAGGCACCCGACAACATCAAAATCACATTACCAGGCTCGGTCCACTAGGTAGACCAGGAGCTACATGGCCGGTACTAGCCAGCTATACACCAAATCCTAACATTGAAAGAATGTCAGATGTAGAACTGTTAGCTCAGCTAAATCAATTAATTAAAATACATAGACAATTGGTACAATATGTCCTGCGGACTTTAACAGTCCAACCTTCTATAAGAATTCCACAGCACACCCCTCATCAGGGGAACACAAACAAAATTGGGTGGAGAGATGGGCGCTGACAGATGTTTGGAGAGCGCGGAACCCCACAGACAGGCTATACTCCTTCCATTCCATCCCGCACGATCTCAGGGTGCGCCTCGACAGATTTTTATGCTCCTCATCACTCTTGCAGAAAGTACAGCACACTGACTATCTTGGGCGCATAGTATTGGACCCCGACGCACACACGGTGACCCTGCGCTGGCGACCTCCCAGCCCCCGGTCCCCACATGGCGACTCCCCCGGGAATGCCTCACCGATCAGGCCTTTTGCCAATCACACGGAGATTTCATAGAGACACATTTTCAACACAACGCGGGCTCAGCCTCCTTGAGAAGTGTAGAGTGGGACGCCTACAAAGTCACCGCACGCGGACATTGCATTCAGCAGGTAGTGGGAGTGCGAAGGACTCTAGAACGGGCATTAGGAGAAGCGGAGCAGACGTTAACGGGAATATCCCGAGATTCGGATCAGGGAAGGGTCACCCCAGAGCAAAAAGAGGCGGCGAAACTAGCGCATGCGGAGGCACTCCGGGACCTGCGGAAATATAACTTCCGCCTATATGCAACCCGGGTACACAGGGAGGGTAATAGAGCGGGCACCCTCCTAGCATGGATGGCCAAACAAGACACGACCCCGCAGCCCATTACGAGCTATTGGACGACACAGGCAGACTGCATTATTCGCAACTCGACATCCTCGACATATTCCGCACCTACTACACTGCCATATACCGCGACCCTGCTTCAGCATCACACATCACGCTCCATTACTTCTTAGATACACTTCGACTCTCCACAATATCCCCAGAGAGCCAACGAGACTTAGATAAAAAAGTCACAGCCTCAGAGATCAAACACGCCATCGGGTCCTTAGCGCGCAGGAAATCACCAGGGATGGATGGGTTCCCGCTAGAATACTATAGCACATTTAAAGCCCAGACAGTACCCCAGCTCGCGCTCATGTACGAGGAAGCCCTGTCCACAGGGATGCTGCCTGCATCATTCCGAGAATCCATAATGGTGACTTTTCTAAAACCCCACAGAGACCCCAAACACCCCTCATCGTACAGACCCATCACACTCCTCAATGCAGATGGTAAAATCCTAGGGAAGATCTTGGCCGACCGATATAGCCAACTCATACCCACCTTAATCCACCCCGATCAGTGCGGATTCGTGCCTGGGCGAAATACCTCCCACAATCTACGACAGCTTTTTCATATACAGGACAGAGTACAAGGCAGGTTCCCCCGAGCAGCATGCCTGATATTCGATCTAGAAAAGGCATTTGACACACTACTATGGCCATATCTATTCTCGGTCCTCCAGACTCTGAATTATGGCCAGGTCCTCATGGCATATACACAACTCCTGTACAGAGGGCTTACCTCCAGGGTCAGGCTCGGTAAGCTCATCTCGGATCCCTTCCCAATCGAGAGAGGTACCAGACAGGGGTGCCCTCTCTCCCCTCTCCTGTTTGCGTTGGCGGTCGAACCCCTGGCCGTCCGGTTACGACAAGAAGGCGCGGCCTGGGGGATTCCGATAGCAGGGACAACGCACTGCGTATCCTTATACACTGACGACTTGTTGATATACGTCCGTGACGTGACAGATGATCTGACTCCAATCTGGGATACTTTACAGACCTTCGGCACTCTCTCAGGGCTTAAGACTAACTGGGAGAAGTCAACAGTATACCCACTGTGCCCTCATCTGGCACCACACACCGTGACACTAGGCACCCAATCGGTGCACTGGAACGGCGCGGCCCCCCGATACCTAGGAGTGCGCCTATACCAATCCCCGACCGACCTGTACGAGGGCAATCACCGCCGGACGTTAGCTGGTCTACGATCAGCGGTAGCCTTCTGGAAAACGCTGCCCTTGGCACCCATCGGCCGGGTAGCCCTGGCGAAAATGATAATGGTACCCAGACTACTTTATCATTTTACCAATCTCCCGGTGATCCCACCCAGGTCCTTCTTCCAGGAACTGGACACCTTGCTCATGACACTCATATGGGGAGACGGCCGGCGCAGAGTAGCTCTCTGTAAATTACAGCTACCCACTACAGAAGGGGGCCTCGGAGCTCCATCGTTTGAGTCATACTTCCTGGCAGTGCAACTCCAGTGGTTGTCCCATTGGACAGCGGAACGCAACGTAGTGGAGACTGCAACAGAGGTGGGCAGGATATCGCTCCCGGTCATCAAACGTCTGCTCCTGCCGGGCACTAGGCCATCCCGCGCCCACCCGCTCCAAGTATCCATAGCACGCAAGTGCATTGATGAGAATACACCGGCTGTCCAAGGACAAGCCACTCTACTCCCCATTGTTACCGTTGGTGGGTCTCCCTTGAAGAGATCGCCACTACACCACCAGGAGATTACAAATTTGGACCGATCACGATGTCACGGAGATAGAAGCGCTGTTCCAGGATGGACAACTGCGCACGTATGAACAATTGGTCGAATGGTACAACCTCCCTCGAGGCCAATTCCTTACACATAGACAGATCCTCGAGAGCGTAAGACAGTTCTGGGATCCACAAGAAGGGGAACCGCCCACACATCCAGTGCTCCATACAATACTCCGCATGGGAGCCGGTAGACACTTAATAACGTGGCACTACAAGGCCATCAGGGAATTGACTAACGTCTCTCTGGACACCCTGCGCCACTCTTGGGAGGACGATGTTGGTAGAGTGTTCCACGACGCGGAATGGAAGCGCGCCCTGGAATACACCCAAAAAGTATCCAGAAACGCGCGATTTAAGAATATACAATTTAACATTCTTCACCGGGCCTACCTTACACCGGATAAACTCCAACGATATTACCCGGACACGCTATTTACCTGCCCACGATGCGGCCTACCGGCTGCAAACTTCAAACATATCTTTTGGGAGTGCCCCTCCCTACGTCAATACTGGACCACGATTCACCGACTTCTCCTGGTACTAGTCAACCTACCACAAATTGACTCCTGGGAAGTTTGCGCACTGGGGACATACCGTAGAAAGAAATCAGAAAAACTACAATGGAGGTTCGCTTCCTTCGCCCTGTTATTGGCAAAGAGAGCAATTGCCATGCATTGGAGGGCCCCCACGGGCCCCCCGGAGGTGGCCTGGACGGGTGCGGTAGCCAAATGGGGTAAGGCAGAGGAGGAACTCTTACGAGAAGAGGAAGTGAAGGGAATACGCAAGAACCCAATATCACTAGAATGGGCACAACTGCTTATACGCTTTAAACAAGAATCGGCTCCAGTAGCCACTCCGGGCCCATCTCCCCATTGCACCCAGCCCTCGCCGCGACACCCCACCCAACCACCAGTTACATAGATCTCCCGCACGCAGGACGGACCGGATTGTCGGCTGGTCCATTGGGGACAGGGAACCCGCTGCCCTTGACGGGTCGCCCCCTCCTCCCCCCCCCCCTTTTTCTTTTGTTGACACCCTCCCCGGACAAGGTCCCGTGGTCTAGGCCAACCTGCCACACACGTTTCAGCACGCCTTACCGCCGCTCGCAACACTAGGAAAACTTTCCCTTACAGTTTCAGCTTGCATTCAATATAGACCGGAAGTTCCAAAACCGGCGTATATTCCCCCCGTTTTTTACTGTGTATTTTGAAATAGTCACGAGGTCACACGTTTATACCAACTCACACAAGGAACACCTTAACAGATGCCTCCACCAGCACACAATACCATGACCCTGGCACAACACAATCTAGAACCTTACATACCATTCCCCAGTTCACACGCCAGTGGACCTTCGGGTGTCAAACGGCTGGCCAAGGCCAAGACTGCAAGACACAGAAGAATACCGTTTGTGCTTTAAATGGATGACTATGTAACCCCTGCATATGTGAAATGTTTGGTACTTATGTAATGTATCACCCCCACCGGGGATTTGATTTGTAAAACCTCAATAAAAATATTTAACAAAAAAAAAATCAGGGGAACACAAACAAAATCACACCACAGACTATACAGTCAGTAATCGGTAAATTGCCCGCAAAAAGAGACCAAATTCCATTCTGGTTAGCCCGGAAAATTACTCAAATAGAGGCAGTATTTCCCGATAGTACACCTCATGAGAAACACAGGATTCTAACAATCTGTTTACCAATGGGGATTGCACCACACGTGGAGGACTGTGACACTTGGGGTACAGTCTTTGCTTCAATTCACACAAAAACCCATGGTGTTCCGTCTATGGCGGTGATACCAGACGTTCTGAGACAGATTCAAAATAAATACGGTCCAGAACCAGACTTGAATCTTGGTATGAAATTACTGAAAGAATTCAAACAGGTCTCAGCTATTTTATGAGCTAACATTAAAGGTGAAGCAGCATGCGTGACAATCCGCCAAAAATTAAAAGAACTCGATATTACTGAGCAACCGTATGAACTTGCCTGAATTATTGAAAAATCCTATGAAGAACTAGGAAGAGATAGTTTTGGAGGGAAACCTGTAAAGTCCGAACTAACCGACAGTCCTGAAAAAGTTTTTATCAAAAATAATCTAACTACTAAAAAGAAATGGGAAAATAGTAGACAGTCACTTCCTAAAGAGAAGCTCTCTCAGTCCAGAGGTAGATCTCCTCAAAATGAGCATTCTGAAAAGAGGTATAACCTTAGAAATAGGGATAATTTAGGAAAACCTGATAGATATCAAGATACTGATACATGATCCTCTCGTACCTTTCAGACTTCCTCGCAGACGATCAGAACACAAAGAAAAACGAGTGAAGTCCAAAGACGATCAACACGTTCCAAAAAATAGGAAAACTCAATTCTCCAAAAAGAAGGTAGCAAGTATTAAAATCAGACATGCCGAGGATCTTGAGGACACAACTCAAGAACGGGGAGTGGGACCAGACAATGCTTGACAGCGCAGCAGAGGTCACCATAGCTCGCAGGATCCTGAAAGATCATCTGGAAACAGTGGATCTGAATGAATGCATTCAGGTTGAAACTGCTGACACCAGAGTTAGTGTACCCCATAAGTTATATGAAGTAACACTCCGGATAGAGGGGGACATTACTAGAAAAATAAAAGCACTCTTTTGGGAAAAACTATCTAAGGGTTAGGACATCCTTCTGGCTAAAAAAGACTGGCCACCTGAATTTGTCAGGGAGTGCCCACACGGCGAAGAAATAAGTATGCCAGCCTTCTCAAATCATATTCCTATTGATAAAAAATACACCTATGCCAGAAAATGAACTGTGGCCCAGGCTCCAGCATTATATAAAAATCATGTGGGATGGGATGAGGACTCTCCTCACCATAAAATTCAGTTAAAAAATCAACCTACTGCTCAGAGGCAGTATCCAGTAAAGCAGGAAGCTAAAAAAGCAAGCCAGGGAGATCTTAGATCAACTGGAATACCAAGGGGTGATTGAAACATGCAACTCGTCAATGAACAATCCTTTGTTTCCTGTCTCTAAACCAGACGAATCATATCATCTAGTTTTGGATTACAGACATTTAAACTGTTGTTGCAAAACTTTTGCAGTACAAAATTCACACAGTGCAGCACTGATGAGTAACATCGTTCGCAAGAAATACAAAGCTACATTAGATATTTCAAACGGTTTCTTCTGTCAAAACATTGCACCTGAAAGCAGGTACGTGACAGCTTTCTCAATAATGGGGACACAACTACACTTTTGTCGTCTCCCCCTGGGATTCAAGAACAGTCCTGTATTATTTTCAGCCTGAGTCACAGAGTTACTACAAACGAACGATGATGAGGCATTATCTTATGTCGATGACATCTATCTTACAGATGATGATTTGGACAGGCACTTGACCAGGGTGAACACCATAATACTTGGATTCGCCTCTGAAGGGTATAAATTCAACTTTAAAAAATCAAGAATTGCCTACCTCAACGTCCTATTCTTAGGATACGAACTTTCAAGGGAAGGCAAAAGCCTGGCAGCAATCTTTTTAGAAAAATGTGCGCTGCTCCATCCTCCAAAAATGCCGAAAAACGTAGTCAATTTTAGGATTCCTAAACTTCAGAAGAACTTACATTCTGAATTACGCAGAAAGGGTTAAACCTCTCTACGAACGAATCAAACCTGATTTACAAACAGACATGTTGGCAACAACACACTTACAAACACGCGACAATGTACGCAACCTTGTAATCCAAATCATCCCAGGGAGATGCAGATTCAGATACCTAACCTTTAATGAAGGTGAAAAGCTACCAACTGCTTGCAAATCACACTTGTACACACAAGCTGAAATGAAATTCACTTAAACAGAAAAAATTCTGACCGGTTCAAACTGCGGTAGCAAAGGAGAGAGCCCTCGCGCAGGGTAAATGCATAAAAGTCGTTACACCTGTACCTGCCTTAGTGGCAGTGACAAAGGCTAGCATTCCAAATGCAAAAGCTCTACATCCAAGATGGATACAATGGGTTAATTCTCTTGCTGCAACAGACATTGAATACGTTTTTGACCCTTACTTGAAGACACAAGAATTTCTCCAATACGAACAAGAATGTCCTCTGCCTACTGAAATTCTACCTCTAAAACATTACGGCTGTATAACGGATCAGCACAGCCCGCAATTGGGGGTAAATAAGCTTATAGTGCTGCGTGCGCGATTGTTAAAGGTCGCTGGCACGATGGTAAATTCCGACCTATGGTCACAAAAACTCAATCTCTAGGAGACTACAGCTCAGCGAGCTGAACTCCAAGCTTTCAAGATGGTGCTTGAAAATACCGATCGCGAATTCCCCACACTCATAGTGTGTGATTCGTATTACTGCATCCAGTCTTACAATGAATATCTGCAGAACTGGGTTCAAAACGGTTTTAAAGATGCAAAAGGTGGCACACTCAAGCATAAAATGCTTTGGGAACAAGTAGTTCTTTTACAGAAAGAACTACAAAAGACTCACGTGATCCATACACTGAGTCATCAGCGTGATGGCGTTCACGTTGAAGGGAATTCATTGGCTGATGAAGCCGCGAAGGCAGCTGTGCAAACGGCTTCCGTTGCTGCAATTACTCGTTCAAAAACGAAAATAGGCAGCAAAATAATGCAAGCAGGCACTGCTTCAATAAAAGACAGTGCTAAAACACTACCAAAAGGCTATCCACTCAAGTACTCATATATAACTGATGCAAATAATGTTCCTTTTGCTCGAACCCCTGGAGTGGGGGATAGAGCAATCCCAAACATGGAACACAGGTTAGGACTAATCTTACCCGCACATGAAGGGCTTACCTCTGCACACGCAGGTGTTTCCGCCACAGTTTCATTATTAAAACAGCGATACTGGTGGCCACGCATGAGGAAACAAACCAGAAACCATGTTTTGGAATGTGAAATCTGCCAGAAAATGAAAGTTTCAACAGTGAAACGCCCGGCGCAGACACCCCTTCTGATTTCAGATAAACCACTAGCGTGTGTTTACCTGGACCACAGTGGTCCCTTACAAAGGGATGGCAACTATAAATATATCATGGTCGCAGTGGATTCATGCTCAAGATTCATTTGGATGTGGCCTCGGCGCTCGGCTGACGCCCGAACTGTTATAAAAGATTTGCGAGTCTTTATCGGCACATATGCAATCGGCACGCTACATTCTGACCAGGGCCCTGCTTTTAGTTCTAGGGCTTACAAGGAGGCCATGGCCAGCTTGGGCGTTGCATTGCGATTTTCGAGTCCATTCCATCCTGAGGGAAATTCGGTTGTGCAGAGAAAAAAACGTGACATCAAGCAATCTATAACAGCTAGGGTATTAGGTTCGGGTGACGGGTGGGTCAAACATCTAATAAATGTCCAACGTAGTCTTAATAACCGGCCAAGAAATTCTCTGGGTGGAATCACTCCATATGAAATCCTTTTTGGAACTAGAATGTTGGTTGAAGATCTCAATCGTCACACTTCAGTGGTGGAACAAAAACCGTTTGATATCAAAGATCGTTTGGCTGTTTTACAGGACTTAAATGAAACAAGAAGAAGTCTAAGCAACACCAGCGAAAAGCCAACGACCACTGAAGAAAAACCACCTGTCCCAGCAAGACCTGACTGGATTCCAAAGATTGCGGATCTGGTCAGGGAAAAAATAACCGACAAGAAGGAATTTGGGCCTTCTTACAGAAAACCAGTACCAGTTCTAGCAGTCCAGGGATCAAGAACAGTGCTACTGCCGCCCCTTGCTGGAAAAAAGGAGAACCGGTCTGTATCAATTGACCTGGTAAAACCACACCATGTGGCCAATAATAAGTAGTAGGCCCAGTGGACTCCCAAGATGTAGCAGATGACCAAATCATGCTACTATCCAAGAGGTTCAAACTGAAAGACTCATCACCTTTGAAGATTCTAAAGTGAGGAAAGAAGGACTATGCAACAAAGCCATGGAACTTGTGCCTCTTGAAACCCAAATAACAGTTTGTCAAGAAACTCCCGTCTTCAATGAAGTAGCATCTGACTATACAAGCATGTCAAAGGAACAAGCAACTCCAGCGATTTCAAAGAATCCGGATGCGATACCAACTATTGACAGAACTGCGTCTGGCTATTTTATCAACTTTGATAACTTTTCTGAGGATCCCAGTGAACCTGAAACTACGCCAGCAAATAAAACTTTCAAGGAAAAATTAACAGAACTTGGTCAAGAGCTTGCCAAAACATATCTGGTTTCACCATGGGTTGAATTTTGGATTGGATTAGGTGTATTTTATCTCCTGCTATGGCTCATTCTTGTTTTAAGTTTGGGGAAGCTGATAGATGGAAAACACATTAAAATGGACACAGCAAGTAAGAACATCAACTTGCTCCTGAAGCCACACAAATCATATCATCGTGAACAACGAGACCTGTCATCAGTGAACATCACAGCGGTTCCTCTACCTGGTGGAGTAGCTTGGGATATAACTGATTATGACATTTATAGCCCTGTCGAGCTGCTGAAAATTCCACTCCAATTTAAGGTTTCCTTGAGTGACTTCGTTTCACCCAGCACATTTTCTGATGATTGGGACTTTGAAACTGTTAATAACATGATGGCAGACTTAGAAATGTCAGCAAAATTTACAAAACATGAATACTTAGAAGGGTCATCAAATTATGAAGAAATGTATTGTTTTTATCATTTTGGCCATCATTACTTGCATAAATCTGCAAACCCTAGAAATGTTTTAACTTATAATCAATGGGAACATTGCCCAACACCGCCAAAAGGTAGTTCTAAAACATTTATAAGAAAATGTCCATATTTTACAGGTTTTAATGTTACAAACCCAGAAGGTTTTGACTTTAAAAATGTGAATAAGACATGCATGACTAGTATGTTGACAAATACTAAACAAATTTATTCTGCGGCCTTTTATGCTCAATTGTCCACCTTAGGCTTTGACTTTTAGAAAGACAACATTTAGACAATAACTGTTTGGGGCACAAAAGACTGGCAGGCACAATGTTTAGAAGCATTGTTCAGAGCCTGCATCATCCCAGAACAAATGATGTTTTTAAATGACACTGTTCAACAGACATCTTATCTTGGCATTGCTAAGATAAAAGATTTAAACAAACTGCCCATACCTAAGCCCCCCCCTGATAGTAATTTAACTTCAGGTGAGGAGGTAGACGTAAACTATGTTTTACAACAGAACAGAACAAATCCTGAATGGAAAAAATGGTTAATCTGGTCCACAGACACGAATAACTGTCAAGATAGATTCCTGAACGGTGCGACCATGTTGCGTTTTGCGCTGTTTCCTGTCGCAGGCACTAGGCAGACCCAGGCAAGTGAGGTACCATTTTTTTCGGGAGACCCGGGGAAAGACTGAGTGGGTAGAAATTTGTTGATCCACGCAGATTCCAGAACTTTCCACCACAGAATTGTGAGGAAAATGCGTTTTTTTTGTCAATTTCTTAGCTTTGCAAGGGATTCTGGGTAACAGAACCTGGTGGTAGGCAGTCGAGTCACCCCATCCTGAATTCCCCTGCGTGTCTAGTTTTCACAAATGTATAGGTTTGCTAGGTTTCCCTAGGTGCCGGCAGAGCTAGGGGTCAAAAACAAAAGGTAGGCTCTTTGCCAAAAAAGGGCACGATTTCACTGCGAAATTGAGGTGCAAACATGTTACGTTTTGCCCTGTTTCCTGTCGCAGGCACTAGGCAGACCCAGGCAAGGGAGGTACCATTTTTTTCGGGAGACCTTGGGGAACGCTGGGTGGGTGGAAATTTGTTGATCCACGCAGATTCCAGAACTTTCCACCACAGGAATGTCAGGAAAAAGCGTGTTTTTGTCAATTTCTTAGCTTTGCAAGGGATTCTGGGTAACAGAACCTGGTTGTAGGCAGTCGAGTCACCCCATCCTGAATTTCCCTGGGTGTCTAGTTTTCAAAAATGTATAGGTTTGCTAGGTTTCCCTAGGTGCCGGCAGAGCTAGGGTTCAAAAACGAAAGGTAGGCTCTTTGCCAAAAAAGGGCATATTTTCACTGCGAAATTGCGGTGCGACCACGTTGTGTTTTGCACTGTTTCCTGTTGCAGGCACTAGGCAGACCCAGGCAAGTGAGGTACCATTTTTTTTGGAAGACCCGGGGGAACGCTGGGTGGGTGGAAATTTGTTGATACACGCAGATTCCAGAACTTTCCACCACAGAAATGTGAGGAAAATGCATTTTTTTGTCAATTTCTTAGATTTGCAAGGGATTCTGGGTAACAGACCCTGGTGGTAGGCAGTCGCGTCACCCCATCCTGAATTCCCCTGGGTGTCTAGTTTTCAAAAATGTATAGGTTTGCTAGGTTTCCCTAGGTGCGGGCAGAACTAGGGTTCAAAAACAAAAGGTAGGCTCTTAGCCAAAAAAGGGCACGATTTCACTGTGAAATTGAGGTGCAAACATGTTACGTTTTGCGCTGTTTCCTGTCGCAGGCACTCGGCAGATCCAGGCAAGTGAGGTACCATTTTTCTGGAAGACCTGGGGGAACGCTGGGTGGGTGGAAATTTGTTGATCCACGCAGATTCCAGAACTTTCCACCACAGAAATGTCAGGAAAATGCGTTTTTTTGTCAATTTCTTAGCTTTGAAAGGGATTCTGGGTAACAGAACCTGGTGGTAGGCAGTCGAGTCACCCCATCCTGAATTCCCCTGGGTGTCTACTTTTGAAAAATGTATAGGTTTGCTAGGTTTCCCTAGGTGCCGGCAGAGCTAGGGTTCAAAAACAAAAGGTAGGCTCTTTGCCAAAAAAGGGCACGATGAGGAGGAGCTACGCTACGATCCAAGATGGCCGCATAAACTCCCGGCTCCGCCAACCTCCGCCGGCAGCTAGTATATCCTGTCTTTTATCCTTCGTATACGCCGGACTCCCGCACGTATGAAGTGCTCCTAACCCCAGCGGTGCAAACCCAGACCCTCCAACTTACCGGGTGACGAAGTTACGTCGCATTTACTTTTCGGCCTGTTCCAGGGCTTCCGCCGGGACCTCGATTTCTGGCCCATCCGGGCTGGAAGTGAACAACATCGGCTGTGGGACCAGGGTTCCGTCCGGTCTTCCGATCTTGGTGCGCTCCCTTTCGTTCCAGTTGGCAACCGAGTGATCGGCTTCATCCAAGGACATGGCGCAGTGACGCTCTTGATATCGGTGACCACGGTCGGGGGTCCTATACCCGGAGACCCTACTGGTGGGCCGGGGTTGACGGGCTGGCCCCCGCGAGTGGCGAAACACTGTCTCTGCCTGTTGTGTGAGCGCCAGCTGCTGTCTTCGGCTCTGTGTGTGCCTGGTTCCTGGACGGCGTTTCAGGGGCCCAAATCCTGCCTCGTCTCTTTCCGGAGGGGCTGGGGGGACGGACGGCACGCCATCGCTGAGGTCTGTAATGGCCGCCATAGGGGCGCTCCACTCTCACTTCGCTGTCCTGTGCCATTGGATGTCTGTAACGCTGGACAATGTACACTTGAGACCGGACGAGGATGTTCAGTTGTGTTCTCAGCACTCCTTGGTCCCCGTGGATTGTTCTCTGTGCCATTTGGAGGTCCCTGGGCGGAGGCCTGATTTAGCGGCTTTTGATGACTCTGGACCCGTAGATGGTGCACCTGTGTTCGTCGTTGGCTTCCCCGGCACCATTCCTGTTCGACGTATTAACGTTGCTCAAGGTTTTTACCGCCAAAGACAGCTCCTCAGTGACTGTGGAAGAGGTTCGCCTTTCTTCTTCATCCTCCATTGTCGACTTTTCGGATGCCGCCATCTTGTCTCCTCTTCTCGATCCGTCGCCATTGTTTTGAACTGTCTTCGATGCTTCGCTTTCTTCGTGATTGCTGTGGCTTGGGCAATATGGGCCTTCGTGAAGAATCGGACTGGTCAGGGTTGACTTTGACTTTAGGGGTTGCCTGTCTTACGTGATTGATGCCGGATATGTACCGTGTATATTATAGGGAGTCGGGTGGTTTTTCTTTTGGAGTCCTCCCCATGTACGTGTTCAGTTCTTGCCTTTAATAGTTGACATTGTACTTTGGGGGGGTTGCTGCTGGCGGGGGGTAAAGGGGTCCGGGAGTGTGTTTATTGCTCTCCTCCTCCGCTTTTCTTTTCTCCCTTTCCTTGGGGTAGTTTCTGGGCGACAGGCACGCTGTTAGTGGGGGAGGCCGTAGCCATTACAGGGGTGTAGGGTGGCGGGTGTTGGGAGGGGTTTGTTATTTTAGTTTGTTTTGTTCTATGGTCCTTGTCCTTTTCCTTTCTTCTTCCCTTCAGGGGGGGTCTTTTCCTTTCTTCAGTAGGGTCTGCTGTCTTTCTCTATCTTATTTCCTCCACTATCTGGTGTCTACACTTGCTTATACCTTCCTGTTTCTGGAGGGTGGGTTCTCGGGATGGTGCTCTAGCTAAATCGCTTGCTATCAAATTGACTTCCGCTCCTTGTCTGCCTCGGCGGGCGTAGTGGGTCCCTGGCTATATTGCTCATTACCTGGTCCTGATTGTGTTGCGGGGTACGTCCCCCCCATCTCATTTTTAAATTTATGTGGTGTGCCGCCATTGATAGCGCAGCCCCTACTGCCTTTTATAACTATAAAATGAAACCCGGGATATCCTTGCTACGTGGCTCATACAATCACATGCCCTGCCTGTCTCGTTGCTATTGCTCGATCGTATATATATGCTTACCTCCTGAATCGATTTTCTGAGTTTGCGGCCGGCCCCTGTGGTTGTAGGCCTGCGCATGTAATGCTTTGCATATTTCAATAAAGGTTTCAAAAAAAAAAAAAAAAGGCACAATTTCACTGCGAAATTGCGGTGCGACCATGTTGCGTTTGGCGCTGTTTCCTGTCGCAGGCACTAGGCAGACCCAGGCAAGTGAGGTACCATTTTTTTCGGGTGACCTGGGGAAACGCTGGGTGGTTGGAAATTTGTTGATCCACTCAGATTCCAGAACTTTGCACCACAGAAATGTGAGGAAAATGCGTTTTGTTTGTCAATTTTTTAACTTTGCAAGGAATTCTGGGTAACAGAACCAGGTGGGAGGCAGTCGAGTCACCCCATCCTGAATTTCCCTGGGTGTCTAGTTTTCAAAAATGTATAGGTATGCTAGGTTTCCCTAGGTGCCGGCAGAGCTAGGGTGCAAAAACTACAGCTAGGCACTTTGCCATAAAAGGGTCAATTTTTAACTGCAAAATTGAGGTGTGACCACGTTGCATTTTGCGCCGTTTCCTGTCGCAGGCACAAGGCCGACCCACACAAGTGAGGTACCGTTTTTATCGGGAGACTTAGGGTAATTGAGATTTGTAAATCAACTGTTATTACCAATTGCGTTTTCATGCATTTCTCCCTTCCCAATGAAAGACATTGTGTAAAAAAAAAATCTTTTTAAAAAATGACCAATAATTCTCATGCTAGTATGAGTATTCCCAATTTTGAAAATGTGCGAATATATACTGTTTCTAAACTCTATCATTTGTACCCAATGCAGAAATACTTAGGTGTCTTTCATACAGATTTTTCCATGTATACATTTTCCAAGAATAAGTGCTCTATACCCAGTAAATAATAAAATACCATTGCAAGTTGCTGCTCAGTTTTTGGATCTGGGTTCGTCGGGTTCTTTGTGAAACTACAAGTCCTATATATCCCCACAGCTTGAGAGGTAACAACCAGGGCACTTCAACCAACAAACTGTTTTTATCACAATAGGATAATCATGTGAAGCGAAATAGTGTGAGTAGGTATAATGAAAATATTTTTTATTATGAATTATATAAGCAAGGAAGAATCAATCAAACGGAATATATAATTCAAATCTTAAAATCAAACACAAAATATTTTATAACAAATTAGTACAAACATACAAAAATACAGTCAGTGCTATACAAATTATCAACAGAAAAAATCTATCATATCAATTATATCATACAAATCATGAGACTGGACACAAGTTATTAATCAGCAAATTAATCAAAATATATAAGAAAACAATCAATACATAAAAGAAACAATGAATCAAAATTTAAAAAGTGTCATAAAGGAATAATTCTCTACGCGCGTTTCGGCGACCAGCGCCTTCTTCTGGAGTAGCCACGTATGTCACTCTTTAAAAAGGCACAACAAGTTGATTTACTTGCTAATAGATGATAGCCGGATTAAAAGGCTGATTTATATTGTTCACTATTTCGCTTCACATGATTATCCTATTGTGATAAAAACAGTTTGTTGGTTGAAGTGCCCTGGTTGTTACCTCTCATGCTATTTATCCCTGACCTTGGACTTACAGTACCTATTCTCTCAGGGGGTCCTAGATATATGCACACTATATATCCCCACAACCAGGAAGGTCTAACGGATGTAACGGTATATTGCTTTCCAAGAGCTGTCAAAATTTCAAGAAGATATAGGTGAAAACGTTGAGACAAAAGGCTGTTTTTTTCCAACAAATTTTCAATTATTCCAATATTTAACTGTTAGTTTCTATGAAGAAACCTTCATGGATTTAGACAAATGACCCCTTTCTGAATTAAACATTTTGTCTACTTTTCGAAAATGTATAGCTTTCCAGGATCCATTATTGCTTTCAAACTCATTTCTACCAGTAACTGGAAGGAGGTTGAAAGCTCTAAAAATAGCAAAAATAGGCTATGTCCCAGAAAAATGCCAAAACTGTGTAAAAAATGTTGGTTCTCTGACAAAAGACGGTCATTCCCCAAAAGCTGAGAAAATGGAGATTTCAGCCCCACAAACCATTTTTTGATAACATTTGCAGGGAAAAACCCAGAGGCTTTCATTTGCAGCCCGTTTTTCCCATTTTTCTGAAAAAAACAAAAATGTCACTGTATTTTGGTTAATTTCTGGGACCCCTCCAAGGGAATCCACAAACCCTGGGCCCCTTTAGAATCCGCATGATGTTGGAAGAAAAGGACGCAAATTTGGCGTGGATACCTTATGTGGTCAAAAAGTTACAGGGGCCTAAGCGCGCACTACACCAAATCGCCAAAAAAAGGCTTAGCACAGGAGGGGAAAAGGCTTAGCAGCAAAGGTGTTAAGTAAAGCAGTAATTCGGTAAACTCACTAGTCTAGTAGCTAAGCGAAGCCAGCTAACTAGTTATTCCAATGGTGCTGTGCCGTCACCAACGGTGCCAAAGCCAACGCTGTTTTTTTGGGTTAGCGTCATGATGGTCCGGCGGCAGTTTTACTGGCGTGGACCGTGGGACTGCAGGCAGACAGGCTGCAGCCGCTCGTCGTGTGAGGTCACAGCACAGCACCCTACCTGCGAATTTGGTCAGCTTGCTTGATAGCGCGTTCCCATGGGGATCGTTCGTGAACCTTGTAAGTTGTTTTTGATTAAAATGATAAATGGGAAGCGAGGTGAGGCGTCTGAATGTTGCACCTGCCCTCGGGAGTATATATTATAAATTTCATGACTGACACCAATACCGGCATTGTTGTATTGAACATTATGAAGGAAAGGATCAAAAGCGCATAATAGGCAAAAGGAGGGTAAATAAGCCGCCCATACATTGGAAGGCTGAGAAAAGGATATAAGAAAAAACAAACTGTAAAGATGGCCCGGTGTCATCAGTGGGTAAAGATAAATGTATTCCATAACAGCCCCAGACATGTGCAGGAAAGACAACGGCCAAAGGTAAACTGACAGTTCAAGGAATGCAACTGACAAGTGTGGAATGTGGTGATGGAAGCAACCAATGGTGAGGGATGGAATGTGTTACATCACAATGGTAAAGGAATCACACCACATTGTAACACTACAACACAAACCTGTTAATCCAAGCGGTTCACATTAAGACACCATATAGTAAAGGCATGATAAAATTCTCTAAAAATCCGATTTACATAAAAATTAATAAGGATTACTGTAAAACATAAAATACACTCACATTTTACACATTATACTTAACCTTTTCGCATGAATTCCGCCACGGCGCAGGCGGGGCTAGGGGGTGGGTGTGGCGCTTCCGTACTTATCACGGCTCCACGCTGTCATGAGTCACGGGCGGCGTGTGCTCATGACTGCGTGGAGCCGTCATGACCCTGCCCACTCACTAATTCGCCCGCACAGGTGGGGAATTAGTGCTCGGTGGGCGGAGCGGCAGTTGCATGACCACTCCACGCCGTCATGAGCACTGCCGCCCGTGACTCGGAAAGGGTTAAGAGCTGTGTATTACTAAATAATAAAATACCAGTTGTAATCAAAACCAGTGAGGAAGTAACAGAGTTGTATACTTATCTTGTTGTGAGCAGCCAACAAAAGAGGAAGGCAGCCCTGTGCATTGCATAGTTATACTTGTTCATGAACATTCTATATGTTTATGATGTATTAATGTTCTTTAAAGGGCTGCATATTTGGGCAGCAAGTAAAAGTATATGCATAATTGTAGCCTCTGGTCTTGTAATGAAATCCAAGGGCATTACTCCTGTTCGTGTGATGAAAGTTTCTAGTAGTGCAGTTTTATTGGATGGTAGAGGTTGGTGGAATAATGGTGAAGTAGTTTTACTCAAACCTGGATAGGAAAATATATTAATCAACCACGTGAAAGGACAAGATGCTAATTGTTACAGTTTTATGGACGAACAAGCTGGTTCTTCCAGTTTTATGAATCAGCAGGCTAGTTCTTCCGTTAACGATGCTATTGCTGAGCCTGCAGACAATGTAAGTATTGAAAATTATACTAATGTGGAAAATAGTACCAAACAACAGTTAAATGTACCTAACATTGAGAACTGATCCCTGGCCTGAACATAGAGGAAGGAGAATTGTTGTTAACTCAACGGGGCTTTACCCTTATATTTTATTTGCTAATATTAGCACCATGTTTCACTTGAGACTCCCGAATGCTTCGCATAAACAAAGCACTGACTAATTAATGCTTATATGATCACATCCATTTTGTAAATTCTTCTAACAATGTCAACATACATTTGATTGCCAATGGTGTCTGTTTAAATGCATGAAAGGTTCCTTTCTAAATAAGAAAATTAAATAAACAAATTTAAACAAAAAAATAGACGAAGGAGAATTGTTTTCCCTGCTAAATTTACTGATTTTGTCATGTATTAATCCAATTTAATTGAGAAAACTATTTATTGCTCAATTTCAAAAGAAACAAAATATATTTATTGTTCTGTAAACAATGTTGTTAATAATTGTGTCTAAACAATATTAATTAAACGTCATATGTTTTATGTATATATGTATTTTTATTTTTTTGTTGAGGCAGATGTTATATGTACTTGTCATTAGAATGGTCATTTGTAGAATGTTTGGGGATATAAAGCTCTGGGTTTTACAATGTTGAGGTCAGAGCGGCGTGCAGTCTGCCTGGGTTGATGATATTCCTTAATGTCTTGTGGTCCTGTATCACTTTGGAGTAAATAATTAGTTCTTATATTTATTGCTGTGGCATTTTCTATGAACAATTATACACAACACCATGCAATTAATAAATAGTGTATACATCTATAACTGTTGATCAAAAGACATATATTTAACTTGGGTAACTTTTGTCCTGCTCATTGTTGTGCATCATTGGAATACAATTGACTTGACTGAATTCAGAGTGACCCAGAATAAAAGACCAAGGGCCTGATTTAGACTGAAAACTGAGTAAATTCAGATTGGCAGAGGACTTTACGGCAGTGAACTCTATGGGTTTGTGTGAGCCGTCGTAATGGCATAGAAAGCCATTTAAAAGTTACGTGTCTTTAAGTGTCTTTCTGCTTTTGGTGACAGAGGCATACACCAAATTTTAAATGTTTTTTACTTTTCCAAATTCAAACTCCCAAAGCAGGAGTTTGTTTTGGGAAAAGTAAAAACGAATGACCCAACACCAATTCTCTCATGTTGTGTGGGGTCTTTTTTTAAATTTTTATTGTCCATGTATTGTTACTGTACTGGCTGTGATGGACAGTAAATAAAGGAAAGCTCGCGATTCACTCTAAATAGTGAAATCTTTAATCCAAAAGTGTAAACCTGGCGGCCCCACAGATTCAAAATTGAGCGGATGGACTGGGTACTCTTCGCCGTTGCCACAGAGCACTCTCTTCGCAAAACCTTAAATCATGGCGAAAGCTTTAAAGAATGTGTTTAACTCTGTCTTTGTTTTCCATTTTTTGTAGTCCTATGACTCTCAGATGCCCTTTTTCAAAACTGAGATTGTGTGTCTATTTCTGGTCTTGAGCTTGCACAGTTTGAGGGAGAGAGAACATGAGAGAGCGATTAGGATGGGAATTGTTATTACTATCTCATATCTGATGTCTGGTGGTAATAATAATAATAATAATAATAATACAATCTTTATTTGGATATAAAAATAACATCCTTAAAAGAAACACCAACTACAATGCACAATGTAAAAGAGAAATTTAAAAACTAGCAACACATAAGCAGCGACAGATAGGTACTGGTCCAAAACGTTCCCTTTGTAAGCAATCCAAATGGTGTTAAACTAGCTTTAGTAGGAAAAAAAGTTGTTGTACCAGTAATTGGCAGTAATGAGCTCGTGAACCAACAACTGCTAACAAATAATTACAAATATTAAAAAATGAATACAAATAGAAATAGCAGCAACAGTTCAATAGCAACAGGTTGTAGGAAAATGCGATGGTAAAAAGGGTTATTTTATTTTATTTTTTTAACAGTTTAAAAATCTTGCAATTTGATTTAGGTTATCGACAGGAGGCGGTATACATGGCGAATGTAGATTGTAAGGCCTATGTTTAAGGCTGTGTTTTCTGGGCTTAGGGCCGCGATAATTGCTTGCCTGCAAGACCGAATTCCCAGCCTGTTCCACTCCGCTTTCAGTTTAAGTTTGCGCAGTGACGTAAATGCTGGGCAGAGACAGATCACATGCTCTATTGTTTCGACCGTTCTTCCGCACCCTCTGCACCATAATACATCGGACGTACGGCGCCAGCCTGGCAGATCTTTTAAAAATTGCCAGTCACCGAGTCTGATGGCCAAAAAACTAAGTTTTAGGTGCAGAGAATACGTGCATGACGAACGGATCCCTCGACCCCTCACAGTCCGGCTTCCGAGCCAATCACAGCACCGAGACCGCCCTCATCGCCGCCACCGATGACATCCGAACCCTGATGGACAATGGAGAAACAGCGGCCCTCATCCTCCTAGACCTCTCCGCGGCTTTCGACACGGTCTGCCACCGCACCCTAGTGCAGCGTCTCAACAACGCCGGAATCCAGGGGAAGGCACTGGAATGGATCATCTCCTTCCTCGACGGAAGAACACAGAGAGTCCGCCTACCACCGTACAAGTCAGAGGCCTCCGAAGTCATCTGCGGCGTCCCCCAAGGATCATCTCTGAGCCCCACCCTCTTCAACGTCTACATGAGCCCCCTCGCGGCCATCGTACGCAAACACAACCTCAGCATAATCTCCTACGCCGACGATACCCAGCTGATCCTCTCCCTGACGAACGACCCCGCCGCCGCCAGAGCCAACCTGCACGAAGGGATGAAAGAGGTAGCCGAGTGGATGACGACCAGCCGCCTGAAACTGAACTCAGACAAGACGGAGGTCCTCATCCTGGGCTCCTCACCCTCCGCCTGGGACGACTCCTGGTGGCCCCCCGCCCTGGGCACCGCACCCAAACCGACAGACCATGCACGCAACCTGGGCTTCATCCTGGACTCCTCCCTCTCCATGACCAGGCAAGTCAACAACGTCTCCTCGGCGTGCTTCAACATCCTACGCATGCTACGGAAGATCTTCTGGTGGATCCCCACCGAGACCAGGAAGACCGTCACCCAGGCCCTCGTCACCAGCCGACTGGACTACGGCAACGCCCTCTATGCCGGGACCACCGCCAAGCTCCAGAAGAGACTCCAGCGGATCCAGAACGCCTCAGCCAGACTCATCCTCGACATCCCACGAACCAGCCACATCTCCGGACATCTGAGAGACCTTCACTGGCTCCCCGTCAACAAAAGAATCACCTTCCGCCTCCTCACCCACGCACACAAAGCCCTACACGACCAAGGCCCGAGCTACCTCAACAGCCGAGTCAACTTCTACGCTCCCAAACGCCACCTCCAATCAGCCAACCACGCCCTCGCCGCCGTCCCCCGCATCCGAAGAGCGTCTACAGGAGGAAGGTCCTTCTCCTACCTGGCCGCCAAGACCTGGAACTCCCTCCCGACCGACCTGCGCCTGACCCAAGACCACCTCTCCTTCAGGAAGAAGCTGAAGACCTGGCTGTTCGAGCAGTAGCGGCACCCCCCCCCCCCAGCGCCTTGAGACCCTACGGGTAGGTAGCGCGCTCTATAAGTGTCAATGATTGATTGATTGATTGATGCGGGGGCTATACGCCAGTACGAGTTCATAATAGCCCAGGCGTGTCTACGTTTGGCAAGGAGATTTTTATCAGTAATGAGGGAACTCATTCTAACACTTTTCTTGACTGTGCTTTTAAATACTGACACGCTGGGGTTGAGGTCCCATAGGTCGCCCGCAGAGAGTTCTAAAATGGAATCCTTAAAAAGGCGACCATACGAGCCCCCTGGGTTTTTCTCGATGATGTCTAGCCAAACTAGTGACTCCAATGAGCCTGCATCTGCTTGTCTCAATTTATGGCAAAAGTTTAAGAACGTGCCAGTGCTAGAGACTTCATAGGTTAATAAGCCAAGTTCTAGCCTAATCTGAGCGGCAGAGGCGCTTTTGGGCAAGCGGAGGACCTTTTTGTAGATTTTAGTGACATGTTGGTTTAAAATCTTATTTAGTTTACCCTTAAAGGTTTCAATACCGTATGCCAATGTTGGGCCAATTTTAGCTCTCATTACCTCAAGTAAAGGTGTTAGGCTTGGGCCGGCCAGTTTTTTTGAGAGCTTTGAGAGGGTCACCTGTAGGGTCACAGCTTTAACTGATATCTCCTTACGTTGTTTCGCAAGGTTACCCCTTGAGTCGAGGTTAACCCCTAAGTATTTGTAAGTGCTTCCTACTGCAATACTCATGTTGTTGTACATCCATCCTCCCCCTGCTTTTCTTTTTTTACCGAAGGTAACCACTTGTGTTTTCTTTAGGTTAACCTCTAGTTGGTTTGCAGTAGTGTAATTGTATAATTTAGCTAAAAGCCTTTGTAACCCCACTCGTGTGAGATTAAAAAGCACTAGATCGTCAGCGTAGAGCAGGTTGCTTATGGGAACTCCACCCATCTTTGGTGGGTGACTGTTGGTTTCTTCCAAGGCTGTTGGCAAATCAGCTATAAACAGATTAAAGAGAAGCGGGGCCAGCACACAACCCTGCTTGACGCCCCTGGTTGTCATGATTTTCCGGGAGAGATGTGTGCCGGACCCCAGCTTCACCTGAACCCATGTGTCGGAGTGTAACTGGATAATTGCCTCCAGAAGGTTTTGTGGGATTCCCCATTTTTTTAACTTTTCCCATAGTGCTGCCCTGGGGACTCGGTCGAAGGCGGCTTTAAAATCAACGGAACAACAAAAAAACGCCCTGGATGTAGCGCAAACCTTGTCGACGATTATGGCCAATGTTAATAGGTTGGTCATGGTCCCGGATTTAGCAGTGAAGCCTGTTTGGGTTATTGGAATCAGGTTATTCACGTCCACCCATGCTCTCAGTTCACTCAGGAGAATGCCGGCGTAATGCTTGGCCTCAATGTCCAAGAGGGCAATTAGTCTGTAGTTATTTGGGGACGAGTGGGAGCCTGATTTATAAATTGGGTGGATTATTGCCCCACGCCAGGAGTCTGGTATAATTGATGTTCTGAGGGAGTTGTTAAAAAGGTTAGTTAGGTGACCCGACCAAAATGGTACATTTGATTTAAATAGAGTCTGTGGAAGGCCATTGGGGCCCGGAGCTCCGTCCGATCTTGCTTTCAACAATGCTGTAGCGACTCTTTCTTGGGAGATCTGAAGAACATCGGTGCATGAGTCCCAGCAACCGGTGGACCTGCTCCAGCTGTTGCTAGAACCTGTTTGCTTCAGCCTAAGAGCACATGTGTCTGTAAGCGCTGTTCCTTCTGGGGACTTAAAGTGCTCTGCCAGAAAAGTAAACCAACTGGTTTCTTGAATGTTAGCTGACCCAGTGCTGTGGTTGCTGGAGTTTTGACAATTAATTAAGGCCCAGAATTTTCTTGCGTTGCTGTTTTTGCTTTCCCAAAGTAATTTGCACCAGAATTCATTTTCTTGAAGTTGCTTTTCTTTCTTTACCGCCTGCCTGAACATTTTTTGTGCAGATTTATATGCCTTATGGAGCTCGGCGTCTCCCGGGGATTTCATTAAAGACCGCAATGCGCAATTCCTGTCTGTCTTTAGCGCCCTTGTTTCTCGAGAGATTGAATGCTGGCGACTGGCCGAGTCCGTCTGATGGTGGTGTTTAATTGGAAAAAGGGATATCAGTTGTGCGCAAAGCGTCGACCATGCCGCAGCTGGAGAAAACCCCGGGTCGGAACAGTCTGGGATAAAAGCCTGGCTTGCCTCCTTGACGAGGGGTATTATATCGTCACTCCATCTTAGGCGTTTCAAGTTGTCACAGTGCGTTCCTGTGAATGAGTTTGGGGCAGTTTTGTGGAACTCTGGATTTATTTTAAAGGTTACGGACTGAGGTCGGTGATCGCTTTCTGTTCGCGGGTGGATACTAAAATTGCCCAGGTGTTTCAGCAGGGCCGAGTTGCAGATGGTATAATCTAAATACGAATGCTTGCGGCCGTTCGTCCAAGACCAATTTGGAGGAGTGTCATTTTTAGATCTTCCATTTATTACCAGAAATCCCACGCTATGGAGTTGCAGCACGCAGAGTTCTCCCAGACCGCAATAGCCTTGGTTTAGTGGTTTAAACTGTTCTTTAACCTCTGCAAATGAAAATGGAGTTAGCCCTTCGCAGTCTTCTGTGTTGCCTTGAAATAGGTTGGTGTTGAAGTCCCCTGTGATTATACAGTCTGCGTGAGGTTGATCCGCTGCCAGGGCCCGTACAATTTTCATTAGACGAGTTAGATGGCTCTTTTTTGAGCGGGTGCTGGGGTTGATGTAGATGTTAAGCAACAGGAGTGGACGTTGTTTACTCCACGAATAGATTTTGACACCCAGTTGTGGTAAATAAATAATTAATTACCGGATCTATTTTTGACTATAATCAATAAACAGGTAGCTCAATAAATAAGAGTCAAGATTCGAGGTAGCTGGAGTTGACAGGCTTTAATCAAGCATAAAGGACAGGAACAGGACAGCCTGTACGGGAATAGGATAGCAGCTGCCGGGGGCAGGAATAGGCTAACTTTTTTAATAACAGTGCACAATATTTATAGTTAAACAGAATACATTACATTCAATATAGTAGGCGTAGCAGTAGGCGGGGTTTGTAGCAGTCGCGAAAGATAAGGGCAACATGATGTAACAAGAAGGCGTGTACAGGGCGTATACATAGACATGTGATGCAAACGTAACAGAATATGTCATCAATGGGGCGGAAACATGGAGGGGGCTACCTGAGCAGCTGGGACCTTTAACCTAGTGGTGCGCGCAAACTGACAATGACGTGTTAATAGGGAAAACTGGGGGCTATGACTTCTGCGCTAGAAGAGGAGACTAAAGTCTGGAGTGTCAGAGTGACATGTACCCAGGCATATCTAGTATCTGATGTTTATAGTACATGTTGATAGAATCCAAAAGTTATCAGGGCAAAGGCTAATAGACTTTAAGACTGGTGCATGCATTATTCTATATGTAGTGCGTGTGTGAGGAATATTCTATGAACATTAATACAGTATTTCTCTTACATGGAGACATAAAGGCTAGACCATGACGGAAACTATTGATGCGATTCAGTAGCTTAGGAATGCAGAGAAGGAGGGCTGGACTGATAACTAGAATCATAACATACTCTTGGCAGACTGGGAGGCAGAGCCAGGCCGAGCCGGGCACTGCGTGGCAAGAAGTAAGCTAAGGGTCAGGGATGCAGGTGGGGGCTGTATCGCTCCTTGGAGGGTTCAGGAGACAGGAGCTGAATCTGAGTCCGGGCCCTTTTGAGGCCTAGAAACGGGGACAATTCAATGAATTAACGTGCACACTGTAAAACGTGGCAACGTAGCTTTACATAGGCCTAATATTCGTTGTATTCACGAGGACTAGAAACTGACATACTAGAGATGGACACAACTGTAATTGCGTCTTTAATTGATCAGAAGGGAATACATGCACATCGATCATGCACATATGACATAAGATGGGGAACACGTAGGCACATACAACATGGCAAAATTTACTTTTCCACATTCCCTCCTTGTGCCCTACGTTTCCATCAGGAAACATCTATATTCATGATACCATCTATCATTTCATATAGCATCATTTGCTCGTCTCGAATTGTCTTGGAACGGGATTTAGGACTAGGAATACAAGAGGTAGCACAAATGCCGCAAATCGCAGGGCCACATTGTATACAGAGGCAGCAACTGAATATGATCATTACTGCAATACCTAGGAATGACAATACTTTCCATCCCCAGGCAGATACAATACTCCAGAGCCAACCGGACCATGTCCAGGTGCCTGGATTCTGGTGTAACTGATGGGCAATTTTATGAAGTCTGGTTATAGCTGAATAAACAGACGGCGCGTTATTAGGAATGAAAATGCAGCAGCTAGATCCGATGACTCTACATGCTCCTCCTCTATCGGCCAGTATGACGTCAAGAACGAGACGATTTTGGAGCACAACAAATCTCATAGCAGATTGCTCTTCAGTTAAGTTACCTAGAGCAGAAGTAGTCTCATTCACTACTGCTTCAAGGGTTCTGGTTAACCTACGGATTAACTTACTATTCTGGACAGGGCCTATAAAGAAGAAGAAACCTTTATTAAAGTCTTGATACTGTTCTAGAGTAGTTTCAGTTTGATCGACAATTGGGGACTCGATCTCCCTTCTATGTCTGACGTGTACTAGATGTGTGTTTCTGTGATAATCAGATGGGGCTAGAAAAACTGGTGGCAGTAGGAAGGCAATGTAACATGTTCCATCCCAATCGAGGGGCAGACGAACATATGCGGTCTGACCACAAACAAAATAAGAATGACGTGAGGCTTTGAAAATAGATTTCCCACTGTCACTATACTCGACAATAGTAGTACAATCACTATGTCCTACATGTGCGGAACCATTCTTTCTGACACATAATTCGCCTTTAACTGGTAATACTGAAATAGCAGGTAAATCTGGAGTAGTATCAGACTGAACATTCAGGACCATAAAATTCGAAGAATAATTACCCAAATCATATACTTCATTTTCTAGATCTAACCCTGTTCTATGGGGGAGACCTTGCTTGTCTGGGAAACATGTTCTGTTCAGAAGAGACATATCATTGGAGGATGACGTTAACGTGGACCATGCTCCACACGAACCATTATGTGAAAACGGATAAGGAAAGAGTGGCAGAACTCCCTTCGGTGTCTGGAAAGGGGGGAGTCGACCACACACCCAACAATTAGTGGCATTGCTGGTCTGGTGTGAATAGTGTAACATTCTTATAAAGGTGTTATTGCGCATAGCAAGACGATAGGATAACTCGTGAGGAGGCAGATCACTGAATGTGTGCTCTACTGTAGCATTAGAAAACTTATTTACATGAGAAATTGGAAAACATAAATGTAATGCATAACTTGTGCAGGTAACCATCAAACTTAGAAACAATAAGAAACTTAGAAAAACGATACATCGTATAGGGTTTTGACTAACTCTCTCACTATGGGGGTCTATCTCATACATGTCAGATACCTATCTAACCGTTTCACCCGAGAGGGACTTAGACAATTAAACTGGCTGACTTATTTTACTAGACCGGAGCTTTAACTTATACTCCTGTTGCGGAGTTTTCTCTAACAGAGGAACTTTCAGTTCAGGATTCAGATCAAAGTCTGGTTTCAGGCAGTCTTTAGAAATGGAACAGTCCTTAGAAAATGTCTTGTCTGGTAGTCCATGAAATTTCTTTATATGGGACAGATGGACCCACCCCTTGCGGCCTTCCAACTTCACGGCCGTGCGGGTGGTCAGAAGGACAAGTCGCGGCTCTTTCCAACGAGGCTCCAGCGGACTTGAACGATCAAAGTTCCTTACAAGGACGAGGTCGCCTGGAATGACCTCATGCGGTTTCACTTCGGTATTGTCTGGAAATGCAGCGGCAACCTGTGAACGACAAGAGTGTAGGGCAGACATCAAGGAAGCTAGGTAATCTGTCAACATATTACTGGAAACATCTGTAATACTGCGGGGTCTAGGTGTACCCCACATGTTTGGGGGGCGGCCGAATACGACCTCATAATGGGACAGACCTGATCTGGAATGTGCAACCATCCTCATGAAGAATAGAGCAACTGGCAGGGCAACTAGCCAGTCTACACCTTTCTCTTTACATGTCTTAGCAATACGGATTTTCAGGGTCTGATTATGTCTCTCTACGAGACCGGCTGCTTCAGGATGGCGCACACAATGGAACTTCCACTGGTACCCTAACAAAAGGGAAACATGTTTCATTAACTCAGATGAGAATGGCTGGCCGTTATCAGAATACACGACCCTAGGGAGTCCATAACGGGGAAAGAATTCACGAACCAACTGCTTGGCAGTGGTCGCGGCTGTGTAATCTGGAACTGGATATGCTTCTGTCCACCTGGACAAAGCGCATACAACTACAAGGACATACTTGAAACCTCGACATCGCTCCATCTGAATGTAATCCATCTGGAGGACTTCAAAAGGGTGGTCAGGAGGTTGGAATCCACCTTGTTCCACCGGGACACTTTTACCTGGATTGAACTGGCAACATATCATACAAGTACGGACTTTCTGCTTGGCTGCAGCTCGTAAGTGCTTGTTGAACCAAAGGTTCTGAATACTGTCTAACATAGCTTTTTCTCCTAGATGTGCTGGACTATGTGCGGTATTAATAATGACTTGAACCATAGAGTCGGGGAGAAACCATGTGGCTTTTCCCTTCGTCAACCATCCCTGATCTGTCTGGACCCCTCCTTGTTCGGACCATTTCTTGATTTCTTCGGGAGTAGCATGTAACTGTATGTCTATGACATCTTGTGTAGGGTCCTTAACTGTCATACAAGTAGTCTGTTCTGGAATGGATGTCTGTGTCTTGTTAACTGGAATGTCTGGAGTCTGAGCTGTAAGCTTGGCTGTTCGATCTGCTAGATCGTTACCTTGAGAAATGATGTCAGTAACTTTCGTATGTGCTTTGCACTTCATGATAGCGATAGCTGTCGGTAAATGTATTGCATCTAACAGAGCTTGAATGAGGAGACCATGCTGAATCTTGGTTCCATGAGAAGTCATGAAACCTCTCTCCTGCCAGAGCACTCCGAAGTCGTGTACGACTCCGAATGCGTAACGTGAATCTGTGTATATGTTTACTTTCAGGTTCTTGGCACGTATGCAGGCTTGGGTCAGAGCAACTAGCTCTGCTGCTTGAGCAGACAGGGTGTCAATACGGTGTGTTTCAATAACTTCAGTGTCAGTAGTCACTGCATACGCGGCTACTAGTTCTCCTGTACTAGTTCTCATACATGAACCATCCACATAAAGTGTCAGGTCGGGATTAGGTAATGCAATGTCTGTCAGGTCTTGTCTTGGCTTGGTCATAGTGTTAACAATTTCCACACAGTCATGTGTGGCAGGATTTGAAGTAACTGACGGTAACAATGTAGCAGGATTCAGAATGTTGCAGCGTCTGATTTCTATGTGTGGCTGGAACAGTGTCAGTTCATAACCTGTTAAACGTGCAATTGTCAAGTGCTGAGTCTGTGTTCTGTTTAAAAGAACTTCCACGGAATGTGGAACTTGTACTGTCAGGGAGTGTCCTAACACTATGGAATCACTTTGTCTGATTGCTAGAGCTGTGGCTGCAACTGACTTGAGGCACGCAGGCAGAGCCTGGGCTACTGGATCTAATGTGCTCGAAAAATAAGCACAGGGCTTGTACTGTCCTGCTTGATCTTGTGTGAGAACAGATAATGCAGTACCATCACGTTCTGTGACAAAAAGTGTAAAAGGCTTACTGTAGTTCGGTATAGCTAGAACAGGTGCTTGGCATAAGGCTTTCTTTAATTCATTAAAAACAAGTGTATGTTCCTGGGTCCAAGGGAGGACAGTCGATACGGCTGCCTCCTGTGTCGTTAACTGTATCAGTGGCTTGGCTAGAAATGCATACTGAGGAATCCATTGTCTGCAATAAGAAGTAAGGCCAATAAAAGCTCGTACCTCCTTCTGTGTCTTGGGCTGCGGAAGACTCGCTATCAACTGGATACGGTCTGGTGTCAACTGCCTACCCCACTTGGACAGTAAGTGGCCTAAGTAGATCACTTGCTGGACACAGAATTGTAATTTGGAAGGGGACACCTTGTGCCCCTGCTCGGCCAGAAAATACAGGACTGTAAGTGACGCACGCTCGCAGTCACGTTCAGAACGGGCTGTGATCAGTAGATCATCGACATACTGGAGCAGGGCAGTGTCAGTTGGCATGTGAATATTGTCTAGTTGTCTTTTAAGTGCTTGACTGTAAATACTAGGACTTTGTGTGAAACCTTGAGGAGCTCGTGTGAATTTATAGCTCCTTCCATTTAAACAAAAACCAAAAAGGTACTGGCTGTCTGGATGAATCGGGACACTGAAAAATGCATTCTTGAGGTCGATGACAGTAAAAAATGTAGCTTCAGAATCAATGGCTGTCAGTAGGGAAGAAATATCTGGGACTACTGGATACTGGGGTATGATACATTTATTAAGCTCTCGAAGGTCAATCACTAATCGATATACTGGAGGTGCATTTGGATCAGTACGTTTCATGACTGGAATGATAGGAGAATTACATACATTGGAGTCAGTTTCTACAACCACTCCTTGAGCAATAAGCTCGTCAATAATTTTGGATAAGGCTGCTACAGCCTCAGGTGGCAATCTGTACTGTCTGATCCGTGGCAAAACTATACCTTGTTTGAGAGTCACACGATGGGGTGTGATTTGCATAAAACCTACATCAGTTGGACCTTGCGCCCATAAATGCTGTGGTACATTTAGGAGTCTTGGATCAAAATCGCGTAATACATAGTGACCTTTAAAGTCTCTTAAAAACAAACGGACTCCTTCTGGGGAGCAGCAAATTACTGCACCTAATTCTTTCAATGTTTTAATGCCTAACAAATTTTCTGGACATGACTTCGTAAGTAACAAATCAGTAGTTCGGGACAATGGACCTACTTCTAGGGAAACTGGTTTTGAAATCTCATTAACAATCGGTTTTCCTGAAAATCCAAGGGAAACATTTTTAGAGCCTGAGAGCGGAGCCCCTGGAACCTCGTCATGACTGATAGTAGTCCTACTTGCCCCTGTATCAATCAGAAACTTTCTGTCTTTCCCTAATACTTGACTGTGTACATAGGGACCCTCTTGATCTACAGGTATCTCGATGAGAGGCAAGCCTACCTCCCTCTCTAGGCTGTTTCATGAATACTGTTGATACTCTGGATACTCTGTCTGGGCATACTGGTACATCTGCTGTGTAACATGCTGTGTTGCAGCGATAGGCTGCGGTGCTGGAACTGTCTGTTGTGCATTCTGTGGTGACTGAGAAGTCTGTGAAACTTGTTCTTGTCTAGGCGGACGTGGTCTTTCTTTAGTTTTACCAGTTGCTATGTTGTGTTTCAGAACTGCACACTCGTTTATAAAATGACCTGGCTGTTTACAATAATTGCAAGTCCCTTTAACGGGAGCTGCAGGATGACTGGCTTGATTCGGACCCCTCTTCTGACTGTCTTGTGGAACAGATTGTGCAACTAACACTTTCATTTTCGTGTCTTTCATACGTCTCCTTTCGTGTTCTTGCTCTTCCCTGATTCTATTCTGGTGATACTGGAGCATTTGAAGCATTTGTGACGGAGTATTAGCTTGCCAACTACTTTCGACTTTCAAAACTCGATTTTTAACTTGTGGACTTGAATTCTCGACTAGTTTAGTAACAAAAAGATGAGGGTATGACTCGCTACTTGTCTTCAAACCACTGTTGATAATAAAACATTTCTCAAATCTAGAATAAAAATCACTAGTGTCTTCATCCTGTTTCTGTTTACATGCTGAGATTGCATCCCAATCTTCCTTTTTCGTGGCTAGTAACCTTGGCAAAACTTGAATCAATAACTCGGGCAATTCTTTACATTTGTCCCCAAGACCGGTACCTGGTACTCGTATTTTATCTTCAGCTTCTAGAGCTGTCCAATCTATCTTTTTCTCTCCCACCTCCCATTCTTTTTCCTTGAGTTTTTCATATACCCCTGCGGGCAACAGGACCTTTAGCATTTTAATGATATCAGGATATGTGTATTCTCCCATACGGAGCATGTCTTTTAATTCTCGATGGAACCCTGCTGGATCTTTGTCGTGACAGGGAATTAATTTCTTCATCTCTAAGAGTTCCATCTTGGTGATAGGGGTGTAAACAAATACTCGTTGCATTTCACCACCCGGTGTCCTAACTGGGTGTACTTCTCGTAACGGATTCTGTCTATCTAAGTAAAATGGTTTACTCTCTGGAGGTGAGACGTGAACAAAATGCGGATTCAGAAACGTTCTATATTTGTGGCGCTGTTCTAGAATGATACTAATTACATCGGTACCTAAACCTCTCCATCTATATTGGAGTAACTCGTTCAGAACATCATGTAACGGACCTGGATCAGAATGCTGACCCTCATACAGTGTAATGAGGTGCTGGATCATATACATACCCACCAGTCGCTGCTCGGCTGGGGGCAGTTTCAGAAACATTTGTGCCACTATTTCGTCTGGAAAAGTGGTAGAATCAGTAGCCCATCGGACTGCTGATCGGGCTAGTTTTTGTTCATGCATGGTACTAAGTTCACTATAACCGATTCGTGATTTCAGAATGTGATCGGTAGCTTGAAATACTTGCTCAAGATTCCCTTGTTCTAGTGCTGGAAGGGGAAAAACGTTCTTGTGTTCTAGGCGTGAATGTCGGTCTGGAAATCTAGATTTACCTACATACGCTATTCTGGTGGGATTCTCGTCGTCTACCTCTTCGGTAGGAGAGTCGTCTTCTTTCTCGGACACTTGTGCTGCTTTGCGTTTCTCGTGTAACCTTATTATTTCCTTACGAATTTTCTTGTACATACTGTCTATACTACTGAGTGTCTTGTGTCTTCCCTCGGCTATATGATCACTCCACTTTGTCAGGACTCTCATTTCGATCGGATCTTTAGTCGGACAATCTTGTTCCCTTATTAAACAATTAATTAAAAACTTTAATAGCATGAGCTGGGTCTCAGCTTTCCTTAGAGACATGATTTCGCCAATACTTTCTGGGTCTTCTCCTGTACGGATGAAACGATATATTCTGTCTAGATCTTCTTTCATATTCGGTAGGGTGTCCAAATACTCGGTCACCCGTCTTACACGCAATGAATATATAACCATATTATCATCGCCTGGGACTGGATCATAACGACATTCGGTAAGAGCTCGTCTGATATCTGCAACGGACTGATGTTTGGGCGTACGCTGTAACGCACGTTCATGTAACTCGACTAATGTTACACGTTTGTGTGGCGGCGGGGTACCAGGAGGACCTCCCCCCGCGCCCCCTAAACTGGAATCGTCGACCGATACTCTTCGTGCTGGCAGAGTGACCGATGTAGCGGGTACTTGTACTACGGGCTGGACCGGGGGTACCGTAACAGGTGCTGTAACAGGTGCCCCGGTGGCTGGAGGAACAGGAATTACATTATTTACAGGAGCTGGCGGAACAGGATTTGCATATTCTGGGACTGTGTCGTCCAAATAGGACGAGAGAAAAATATCAGCTGCGGTCGGTTTGTGACGTAGCTTAATCGGAACTAATGGCGGCGGAAAATTACATGGTGCTTCCGGGGTTGCTTTTGGCAAGCCCTCGGCAAGAAGAGGATACATACCCTTAATGAGGGCATTTCTCTGTCTGTCTGACTGTTCGGCTTTAACTCGTTCACCTATTTCGATTAATTCCCTTTCTTGGGCTCTTTCTGAGGATTCTCTACTTAATTCTGACTTTCTGATTTCTTTTTCGGTTCTTTTATGAGATTCTTTGCGCCATAACTCGATGGCATCTTTCTGGGACTGTCTGGCTTTCTTTTTCCATAATACTTCTTCTACTCGCATGATGCACTCGGCATCCCACGTACCTGATACGGGCCATCTATATTTTTCCTCTAATTCTTTGGTGTATTCTACCCATAAGTCTAGATATAATATGGCACTTATGCCATGCTTATGATACATAAAATGACCTGGACTGTCCCTAGGCGGGACAGGAACTGCTTCCTCGAGCAGACCTTTTCTGGTTTTTAACTGACGTAACTTCGTGAACAGAGGCATAACTTAGACTGGAATCTGGACACAGTACAATACACGATAAACACAATAATAACTTAAGAAAACAAATCACTCATACCACGACATTGAAAACACATGAAATAACATTTAAAATAACAGTTCGGACAGAATACATGAATTTTCTCGAGAACAGAACTTACTGGAACAGAAACTTACTAGAATGACTAGATGCACTGCTAAAACAGTACGAAACTTACCGGTCCCATAAAGAGACACGTCAGGACCCGCATCCACCTAGGTGGACACTTCGTGTTGGATCTGTGTACCCAAACCCACGGACCAGAGACAAATTAATTGACCCTGTCTAGATACTACCCCAGCAACGGTACTCACCGGGCAGCAAGAACGGAAGGCCTCGGACTGGACTGGACTGCTACGACGACGGACGGACGAACTTCGGACTTCAGTTACATTACAGGAGGGCCTCCGGATACCTCGGACCTTGGACTCTCGGCTTGGGCTCTGGTCGGGACTCGCCGCGTTCCTCCACCGCCTCGTCTGGACGCTGGACCGCAACCTCCGTCTCCTCCGTGGGCCTGAGGGATACTTGAAGCAGAAATATCTGCACGTGGCCGGTATGGTTCCGTCACGGCTGCAGAGGATCAGGGGGCCTGCGTGGCTTCTCCGGCGCGTGGGGAAAGGGCAAGTCCCTATTCGGGCGCCATTATGTGGTAAATAAATAATTAATTACCGGATCTATTTTTGACTATAATCAATAAACAGGTAGCTCAATAAATAAGAGTCAAGATTCGAGGTAGCTGGAGTTGACAGGCTTTAATCAAGCATAAAGGACAGGAACAGGACAGCCTGTACGGGAATAGGATGGCAGCTGCCGGGGGCAGGAATAGGCTAACTTTTTTAATAACAGTGCACAATATTTATAGTTAAACAGAATACATTACATTCAATATAGTAGGCGTAGCAGTAGGCGGGGTTTGTAGCAGTCGCGAAAGATAAGGGCAACATGATGTAACAAGAAGGCGTGTACAGGGCGTATACATAGACATGTGATGCAAACGTAACAGAATATGTCATAAATGGGGCGGAAACATGGAGGGGGCTACCTGAGCAGCTGGGACCTTTAACCTAGTGGTGCGCGCAAACTGACAATGATGTGTTACTAGGGAAAACTGGGGGCTATGACTTCTGCGCTAGAAGAGGAGACTAAAGTCTGGAGGGTCAGAGTGACATGTACCCAGGCATATCTAGTATCTGATGTTTATAGTACATGTTGATAGAATCCAAAAGTTATCAGGGCAAAGGCTAATAGACTTTAAGACTGGTGCATGCATTATTCTATATGTAGTGCGTGTGTGAGGAATATTCTATGAACATTAATACAGTATTTCTCTTACATGGAGACATAAAGGCTAGACCATGACGGAAACTATTGATGCGATTCAGTAGCTTAGGAATGCAGAGAAGGAGGGCTGGACTGATAACTAGAATCATAACATACTCTTGGCAGACTGGGAGGCAGAGCCAGGCCGAGCCGGGCACTGCGTGGCAAGAAGTAAGCTAAGGGTCAGGGATGCAGGTGGGGGCTGTATCGCTCCTTGGAGGGTTCAGGAGACAGGAGCTGAATCTGAGTCCGGGCCCTTTTGAGGCCTAGAAACGGGGACAATTCAATGAATTAACGTGCACACTGTAAAACGTGGCAACGTAGCTTTACATAGGCCTAATATTCGTTGTATTCACGAGGACTAGAAACTGACATACTAGAGATGGACACAACTGTAATTGCGTCTTTAATTGATCAGAAGGGAATACATGCACATCGATCATGCACATATGACATAAGATGGGGAACACGTAGGCACATACAACATGGCAAAATTTACTTTTCCACACAGTGACCAATCTTCGTCAAAATTTAAAGATACAATCGGGCCTTTTAGGTTTTCGGAGACATAGATCGACAGGCCCCCTTTGGGATGGCCGAAAAGGCAGTCTCTAATTGCTGGTTTCCAAAATTCAATAAAGCCTGTAACTGGAGAGTTTTGGGTGGCCCATGTTTCTTGGAGTGCTATTACTGTGTGCCCAAATATAAAGGAGTGTGTGTCCAAGTTGGTGTTTTTATTGTGGAGACCGCTGATGTTCCATGAGCACAAAGTGAATAGGGAATCCCGGCCCGAAGTTGGGGTTTTTTCGCGTATCACAGCTCGGGGTGTCCGGAGGACCAAGGTCTCACAGTTTGAGTTTAAAAGAGTAGATTCTCGGGGTCAAGCCATTTTGTTACAGGACAGGGCTGCTGGGAGCCACCCCCAATCTTTCGTTTTGCCCAGGTTGGAGATGTTGTTCCAGGGATTTGTGATCCCCTCCATTGTCCCCAGGGCGTTTCTTAGAATAGAGTAAGGCCTTGGTTTGGCTCGTGGTTCTATAAGTTCGGCTTTTTTCAAGGTGTCCTGGTGGTTAAGCAGCTGCGAGGGGTAACCTGGGGGGTTATGGGGGTAGATTTTAATACCCCATTCCCGAAAGATTGCACTTTTTTCGGTGAATGCTCGTGCCCAGGTTGCTGATTTAAGTGACACCAAAGTTACCTCAGAGGGTTGATTAGCTCGTGGTGGCAAAAATTCAATGGACTCAATGTCTTCTGTTGTAAACGCCTCAAAGCCCGGTACTCCGTTCGCTAGTTTTATTATATTTGACCTATTGAGGGTGTCATGTCGACCCTTTGAGATGTATTCTGGGGCGAAGAGTATTTTAGCGCCCTGTGTGGATTTGTTGTTATGGGCTTCTGTTGCAGTACTGGGCCCTATGAGTGGGTTTGCCTCGATTAATTTAGTGTTATGGATTACTTTTACGATACTGGGACTGGTAGTTAAGTTAGCCTGCTGAGATAAGCTAGAAGTAGGGGCAGATTGAGGTTGTGTTGTCCTAACTTTAGTCATTGAATGAGTTAGGTCACTGATGTTGGCTATTAGTAGGTCGGTGGGGGGGTGGGATTCTGTTGCTGCTACGATTACAGAGGTGGTGGTACAATCATGTCTACTGCCCAAAGTTTGTTGGCAGACACTCGGGTTTAAGTCGTCCTTAAATATGCTTTTACTGGAAATTGATGCCCTGGGAGTTAGTTGAGGGACGCTTTGGGCTTGTTTATTGCTAGCGTTTATAAATAACGGGAATAATTTTGGGAGATCATTTGTTTGATTTGATCTTAGTTTGTTTCTCTGTTTGCGCTGGCGTTTGCGCTCCCTCTTACTAATATGGGGGGGTGGGGCAGTGAGTGTGTCTTGTGTGGAAATAGTGGCAGGGCTAGTAAACGGCGTTACCCTATTGGCGCTAGTGGGTTCCGACCCCCCATTTGGAGGGTCAGCGCTTGTGGCCAAGGTCGTGGGCAGTGCTGCCATGGGGGGTAAGCCCGTGGAGCTTTGAGGGGCCTCTCGATGGACAGTTGCCGCAGATTCTGCCACCCCGCTCGGCTGTGGCACAGCCGTTGAGCTGTGCAGAGGGTTGAGCGGTTCGGAGGTCATAGCTAAGTTTTGGTTTAACTTAGGGAGAATTTCAGATTGGTTACCTCCCTTCAACTGCTTAACCTCGCTTATGACGGTGGATAAGAAGGACGGAAGCGAGGATAGCGAGTCGATAATAGGGGAGCAGCAACAAACCGATTGGACTAATTTGGAGGATGATTGTGCTGCTATAATTAGATTGTTTAATTTGTCCAATTTGTTGTCGATCCCTGCTGTAAACAGTGCTAAAGTGTTCAGCAGGTCAACCTGGATGTCCAGTTTGTCCGAGTGGTAATTCAAAGCAGTGACTGTTGATTGAAAAGTGAGAAGTAGTTGGGGCCAAATATTCAATTGTGTGGGGGCAGCTGACAGTGGGTCTGTTTTTGGTGTAGGGTTAGGCGTATTCTGGGTGTTTTTGAAAAAAATGGACAAGTCCACTAACAGTTGATCATTGGTGTCGGTTTTTTGAGGTGGGTTTGAGGGGGCAGTTATTTCTACTGGCGATGCACAAGAGTGTTGTTGTTGTTGCTGGGAAATTGGCAAATGTGCACTTCCCTCAAGAGGACTTAGATCGTGAGGAATGGGGAAACTGAACAATTCAAAATCTGATGCGGGGGACTTTTGCGCATGTGTTTGTGCGAAAATTAAATGGGAATGTGATGCTGGGGGGCCCTCCCTCGATACTTCATGAGTTTGTGGTACAGGGACTAAAGGCTTCGTTGATTGCTGAGGTTGCCATGCTTCAGGGCTTAGGTTGGAAATTAAAGGCAGAGGAGGCGGTTGACTGGGGGTGACCTCTTGCTCCGGGAGATCAAATCGGGGCAAGGGTAGTCTTGGGGGGGGTTGGCGACATGGTAATACATTTTGAGGGTCTCTCCCCATGTATGTCAGAGGTGGTGGTTGTCTAAAGCAAACCTCATGTTTGTACAGGTCTTGTTTGGAGGAGAACTGACTCAGAGCTGGGTGGAGAACTGATGGTAAGTTTTGGGAAGTTCTCCAAGACGGGTCCTCCAGGGGGGTGTTCTGAGTGTTCTGGGTGTTCCGGGTGGAGGGTGAGGAGCCAAAGATATACATGTCCTTGACCAGGGTGGGTTTGTTGATTGTTGGAGACTGCTGTTGAGGCAGAGACATATTTAGATCTGCAGCTCGCACTGTCCCACAAGGCTTATTTGACTCTAGATGTTGGAGAGGAGAGGTCAACTTAGTACCACCCGGTGCTTTTTTAAAAAAGTCCAGAAGGGTGAGGGGATTTGCGCCGTTCGAGGATGAAGCGCGGATAGGAGCCAAACCCAAGTTGTTTGAGTGTTGTCCTTCATTATGTGAGGATTGGGAGGCTTTCAATGAGGCCTTGGGAGACAGCGGACTCGCAGGGGGGTGCTCCGCAGCTTTGTCTAAATTCTTAAGTTTCTTCCGTTTTATTATTGGCGGTGGTTTTCTTGTTTTCCCTGATCTCATCCTCTTTGCGTTTGTAGTGTTGTTCGTAGGGCTGTTCGAGCCAGTGAAGATGTAGGCTTGAACGGGAGGGGATGTCTTGCAGACTCTCTCGATGTTACTGGCGGTGTTTAACCTGGTTTGCTTGAATGTGGTGTCTTAATTGTAGTTTTGTTTTGCTTGGTGTTTTGCTAGGTTGCAAAGCCCGGTGTTGTCACTCCAGGTTATCTTGGGGCTGTGTTGATATTAACTCAACCGGCCTACTGGTTGCGTGGCCAGGGTTTAAGCTTGTGGCACCCCCCGCACGCTTGATCCCAATCCCCGTCCCCTGCCTGCTAGCACCTATCTGAAGGTCCCTATTGACCCCCCGCCCCGGACCACGGCGGTCACCTCTCCCCACTCCAGTGCAGCCCCCCCACCAGAAGGCTGCACAAGGGGGCGAAAGGGCCGTCGCAACCCGACTGCGACTAGGTATAGTACCAACAGCGGCTAAGCAGGCTAAGGTAGGGGGGGGCGGGGGGAGCAGGACAGGAACTGGGAGTGCTTTTGTAAGCAGAAGGCCTAGGCAAGTAGCGGTAAGTGGTGCTGGCAATGGGGACGGAGGAGGGGAGGAGCAGGGGCAGACAGAGCAGCCAAAAAGCGAAAAAAACGGTGACCCCGAACAACCTGGCTTAGGTTGGTCGGTCACCAAGGCGTGGTCGCTAAGTGGGGCCGAGTAAGGCGCAACCCTGAGTCCCGCAATTACACCGGCCGGGGAAAGGTGAGAGGACCCAAGACAGCCAGGTACCCACGGGGCGGTATTACAGGCGATTAGAGGGCAGGGCAGGGCGACCAAGGTGAGAGAGCTTGCTTGGGGCTTACTCTAGTCAGAGTGCACACTTCATGAGGGCCAACAGGCTGATGCCGCCACCACTCACTTCTCACCTCCCAAGTCTCCCAGGTCTCAGAAGCCCCCTACCTTATCGACCTCTTGGGTCTCCGCCTCCGCCTCCGGGTGTCCCTAGTTGTCGTTGCCGATCCTCCGTCAGCTCCCCCAGCCGGTAGCGGTGCAGATAGCAGTAGCAGTTGCAGTTTCAACCACAGCGATTACAGCGGCGCCCTCGGCACCCAGCACAGCACACCACGCCTCGGCCCGACCTCCGCACCCCCAAGAGGGGGAACTAGCACTGGGGGAAGTTCAGGGAGTTCTAGCCCGCTCGCGCGGAGCTAATCCGTTTCTGTCCGCCTTTCCGAGCAGCTCGCGCCGCCACCCGCTCACTCACTCAGCCCCTCCCCTCGCTGCTACCCCGTCACACGCTCTCGCCGTCGGCTCACGCTCACGCACAGCAACCGCAGTCAATGTCCGCGGCCAAATGTGAGGAGGGCTTGGTATTGTGTAAAGTGCTAATTCTTCCAGCAAAGAGTGGCGATGCAGGGGCTCTCGAAGGTGTGAAAAATCAAAAAATTGATGATGTCTGGTGGTGATGCTTGGCTGTTTAGTTGTACAGCACTGGTGAAAGACAACCCTCGTGGCGGCTATGTCTTATGTGAATATAAGAGGTATAAGTTACAATTTCCTGCTGACCACTGTGTTTACAGTCTTGGTATTATTGAGGGCCATACCTGTTAAATATGTCAGTACATAACTATATAATACCACGGCAAACCATAGATCTGCCCTTCTTAGCTTACCTGCATATTGAAAGCCATTTGTTGGTTAGGTTGTTTCCAATCTGTGGGTTGTAAGCTGAGGATTACGCTTGAGAATGCAACTATTTTCTGGGCCGGTATGAGGGGTGGTGCAGGTATCTATGAAATATCCATGTTTTCAACTATCTTCTGTATAGTATATGCTCCTGGGTGCTTGTAATGCTGGTAGTGAGTTCTAGGTATGGTGACTTGTACTGAGAAAACAGTGCTTCCCACGGATTTCTTATAGTAAGATGATAAATGGAGCAAGGTAGAAGAAACACACATTCAGACAATTTACTATCACGATAGCACACCGAGAAGCAGCGAACTCCGAGGTGCACCCTCAAATGACACAGTTAACACCGCATCATGGAGAAGCATGGCAAACCATGCTTACTCTCCAGGAAATAGCAGGGCTGCAGGATCTACTCCTGGAACGTAAGCGGCTTAGGCCCAAAGCTAGAAGAAGCGGACTTTGTAGAATTCATCCAACAGTACGACATACTCCTATTCCAAGAAACTTGGCAAACAAAAAATTCCCCTTTAGTAGGCTAACAAGAAAACCTCATTCCAGCAAAAAAGGAGGCACAATACGGAAGACCAAAGGGTGGCTTATCGACCTTCATATCTACCGACTTTCTCTGGAAAGACGCAATCATCGACCTCAACTCCCCCTGGATGCAATGCACTAAACTAGATCTTCAACCCTCAATGTGCCTGCTAATCCTGAACATCTATATCCATCCAGCAGAAAAACAGAAGGGGCAAAGAATCAAGCAATTAATTGCAGTAATCAAAATTCTGAAACTCGCCTATCCAAGCGAAAATATAATAATAACTGGAGACTTTAACATGAATTTAATTCAAGGACAGGAAAGAAATCTAGCAAACTTCATACAGCCAAGACTGGGCAACACAAGCAGACAAGATACCTTGGAAAAGAAATGCGCAGCAAAACTGGACGACCTCTTCTTGCACACGTTAAATGGCAGAGGTCCATTGGACAGTCCAGCTGCACTACGAGGGTCACAAGGAAAACAGGCTCAAAAATCGATTTCACCCTAGCCGACCCTCAGACCTTCACATTAACCATCACCCCAAATAGGTCATAGTGAGCTAAGCCTCTCACACTACCAACACAACTCTATAATTTAAAATGGTTAACTTGGAATGAAAACAACATCGACTCCATAATGGAGACATGCTGCTCATTATTAACATCCCCATAAGCAGACAAAGACGTCATAGAGGCCATGAAGTTATTTGTCACTAACATAAACAAATAATTTCAAATTAACTGCATCCGCCATAAAACCCCTAGAAGCAGCGGGGTGCCGTGGTACATATAAAAAATACGGACAACAAAAACACGGCTAAATAAACAACTTAGAACACCTCGAACCAAGGGTTCCCAACCGACTCAACTGATCCTTACTGTAGTAGAAAAAACTTAAAATTACTTAAGGCCAAGCAAAAATACAAGGAACAACTTGAGATCAACATACTCCATGCTAGCAAGCAGAGAAACTCTAAACAGTTTTGGGCAAACATCAACATTCTGCTATACGGCAAACATCGCCACTTCAACTCGGATATAATGGAGCAAACCTGGAGAGCCCACATTGAAGCAACATATAACACCACAGCCCCCTCGAGTGCAGCTAGCACTGCCGATGCTCCAAACAAGATCGGAACGCCGACTAGTCCGAGCATAAAATCCGAAGACCTGAACCAAAGCATTAAAGAGGAACCAGATTCTTCTCATAGAGGACCATCTGTGGAGTCATTAGCCAACGACTTAAAAACGTAACCAAAGTCAAACCTCAAAAAGAAATTAGAGACACACAAAAAGAAAGTCGAGGGCTAACTAAGCACAAGCTAAGGGAAGAACAACTACAGATTACTAAAAAGCAGCTCTCGAACATAATTAAATATTTGAGATCAGACGGGGCCCCTGGCCCTAACGGCCTACCGAACACCTTGTTCAGGAACGATCCGGCGTTTTGGTCTAGCCACTTAACTCCTCTGTTCTTGCACAGCCTAGAGACCAGTTTCATCCCTGGCTCTTGGCGGGGCAGCATCCTTCAGCCCATACACAAATCAGGGACACGCTCAGACCCAAACAACTACAGACTGATAGCCCTTATTGATGTAGAGGCTACGATCTATGCATCAAACTTATTGGCAGTTCTGGAGACCTGGGTCAGCAGCATAAATCTGATTCCGAAAACGCAGACCGGATTCTGGGCCGGCATGGGCACCTTAACAAATATATCGGCAGTTACCCTTTTAGCCAATCAAGCAATCGTCAGGCCAAAGCTTTGTAGATCTCAAAGCAGCTTTCAACAAAGTGCCAAGATCCAAGCTATGGGCCAAAATGAAAGCCTGGGGAGCAATTGTTAACCTGTACTCGCAAACATGGGCTCAAATAAAAAAAAGGGGACGGCCGGAGCTTAACTAAGCTCTTGACAACCAACGGGCTAAAGCAGGGTTTCCTGGCACCCAGCTTATTCAACATCTACACCGCAGACTTAGAAAGCAATCTGTGTCTAACCCAGGGCGACCCCCCTAAGTTGGGAGATACCCCAATAGTTAGCCTGCAATATTCAGATGACATTATGCTGCTCTCCCAAATGCCTCTTGGTCTGCAGCGGCTGATCTCTCACCTAGCACTATACATCTAAAAAAAACAACTAATCATCCACCTAAAAAAATCGAACGTCTTATGCTTCTCGAGTACACATAAAAAATGCCCCAAATTGGTTTGGAGGATAAATTCCAGCATCTTATCTCAAGTGGACGTATACAAATATTTGGGGGTCCATTTAGATCACCAACCCAGCTACAAACTACATCAAGACCTTGGGAAAACAAAAGCAAAACACCTACAATTTGCCTTTAAAACTGCAGGAAAAACTAAGCAGTGGTCCAACAAACCACCTACTAAAGATAGTAGCAGCCAAATTTTTGCCATCCATTACGTACGGTTCGGAAATGCTAAATGCCATGGACTCGACAACTTTAAACACATCCCAACCCAGTTTATTTAAGAAACTGTTCACTATCCCATGTCACATTTCCCAGGCTCAAATACGCCTGGAATACAGTCTAAAAAAACAGATACCGTCTAGAGAAAGATCCCTGACCAAATACTACTGGAGGATGAGGGCAGCTGAAGAAAACACGCTATTCCATCACTGCTGGGAGGAGGTCGAAAAACAATCAAGACCGAACAAGTCCATATTTCGAATTATAAAACAAGCCCTTTCAATTTTAAAGCTTGAGGAAGCCTGGCACACATCAATGCCATACTCTGCATTTAAACAAATCACCAATAAAGCTACCAAACAACTATGGCTGCAAATAGATAAAGCCTTACTGGCCGGCCGAAGTCATGCATGGATGGTAATGCCTACCTATAAACTGCTGAAAACACAACCATATTTACAAGAGGGTTTCACAGATCACTACAAGCGGAAACTGACCCTATTGAGACTGGGGTCCTTCACCACAAAAGATCTTACTCCAAAATGGCTACAGACCTGGTCGACCACGGATTGCCGCCTCTGTGGAAATGGAGTAAAGTCTCTATTACACCTACTATGCATCTGTCCGGCTCTACACAATATGAGAAAGATCCTTTTACGAACAATCTTGAGAGAAGAACAAATAAGGACTTGCAGAGCGGCAATTATAACATTTCACAGTGGTTGCTCTGTTCAACTATCTTGCAAAACAATCCAATTATTGAACATAGCAGCCAAATAACTTGAAAAGAAGGACTCAGCGATCAAATAACTTATTAAGAAGGACAGATGACCAGTATTCCATCATGTGGTCGCGTTGAGCCCTCCCCAGAACTTTTAATCTGTTTTTTTCTCTCCCCTTCCCCTCTTCAGCACAATAACTTTTCCCGAAGCAGGCGGCATAGACACGTTTATAACTTAATTTTAAAGACCTCTGGTTGCGGTATTTTATTACAAGGTTTTGGACCTTGGAATTAATTACTTTACTATTTAAAAAAATGGTTTGCTGCAATTTTTAATCTAGTTTACTGCATTACATTGTATATCCCATGGTGGAATGTTCCACCCTTTTATGATTTTAAGAAATCAAATAAAAGTACAAAATAAGAAAAAGTGGTGCAAGCCTGGAGTGCGTGTTCTGTTTGGTTTTTATTGCTTAAAGTTAAGTCGTAGGTGTAGCGGTCCTTTTCCTTGGGAGGTTCTTTCTTGGAACAATGTAGATTGCTTTGAAGATTGCCCTTCTAGCTATAAGTAGCAAGTGGAGCGATTGCAGGACTGAAGTCATGTGTCCTTTTGGGCAAAGAAGAAGCCTTGCTGCAGCATTTTGGGTGAGTGGAATTTTTCAAGACTGTGCATGGAGGGGACTAAAGTTATATTTAACTTAAGGCATGTACTATAGTTACTTGAGATAACTGGTGAATCAGTGGTTTTGTTAGTTTAAATGGTATGTTTTAACTGGCATTTTCACCTAGCTAAAACAGTACTTAAATCTTTGTTATTTTCAGTGAATATTTATATATATATATATATATATATATATATATATATATATATATATATAATATATATATATATATATATATATATATATATATATATATATATATATATATATATATATATATATATATTACCTACTGGCGGTCGCCAGTAGGTAGTTATAGTTAGGACCTAGTTTCCATAGGAAATCCGCAACATTCTATTGGGAATAACTTTGGCGCCGGTGGACGAATTTTCGCGAATTTCTCAAATTAGATGGCCCGCTCCGCTCCGCTCCTTCCCTGAAAGTTTGGGGGGATTCGTTAAGCGGGGGCCGAGATAAAAGGGGGTCCCAAAATGTGTTTTCCCGATGTTAATTTCCATAGGGCGGTTGGGCTCACTTTTAGCCCAAATGGCTGAATGGATTCCCAGGAAACCTGGCAAAATTGTAGGGACTGGTAGCCCGATGTGCCTTTGCTATGTCTCAAGATATGTGCTCCAGAGGATTTTGAGTAATTTAGGTTAAAAAATATATATATATCTATAAGCGCGCCCCAGTACGCGCACCGGGGCGCGTACCCGCGCGTAACGCGAGTTCGCGAGCGGAAAGCTGATTGGCTCTCGGGTGTCTGTCAACATTCCAAACAGTCCGGAGCGGCCGCCATCTTGTGCCTCGGTAGGATCAAGACACAAGAGGTGGCAAAAACAAAGGGGGAAATGACCAAAAGGGGGCAGGGTAGATCCCCCTGACCCCCTAGGTTTGATGTGTGGGCCATAAAAGGGCCCCGCGGGGCAAAAAAATAAAAAATAAAAAATTCGATTTTTGCTGGGGAAGCACCCAGTACGCCCACCGGGAAGCGTACCGGGGAGCGTACCAAGGGGAAAACCCAGTGAAACAGTAAAATAATAATTTAAAGTGCTTTGAGGTAGGGTAGCTTTGCATAGAGTTGTTGTGTTGTGTGGGTGATTTAAGTACCAGCATGCAGGTACCAATGCAGAGTCTTAAATTCAATGTACACCGTCTCCTCTGTAGATAATTTGCATGTTGTTACAGAAGTTATTGTGGTATATGGATCTATACCATAGTCTGTCAGGAAAGCAGAAACAACATGGAGGCAGGAGATGAAAAAGAGATGTCAAAAACACATTGGAGATAATATAGTGGGAGAAAGGAAGTGACTATGAGCAAAATTACTATGTAACACAAAAAAGTTGCACAGTATACTATAAGTCTTACTTTATATTATATTCATTTTGGTACTATTTCATGAATTACATATAAAAATGAATAATGTCTCGAACACTTTTTAATTATTAAATAAAAATTTATTGTTGTGATTTTCCAAAATTTAAAAGAACTTCCAACATTACATCATCAGGAATGTCCTCATTTGGATTCCATGATTCTATTTCTTCCACACAATTAAGTAACTCTTGGTCCAGAGACTGATCCAAAAAGTCTACGTCATCAATCTCTTCCTCAGGATTGCTCTCCACAACAATTTCGAAAGAAATATTAAATTTGTTTTGTTCTCCTTCCATTTTCTTGCTGTAAATTGCATTAAAAAAAATATATCAGTAGAGTTAGGGCACTGTTGGGTTTAAGTTCAGACAGGTACTTCTGAGTTTTTAACAGTGAAATTATCTTTGGGCAGTGTATGGTATCAGGCAGGAAGTAGAAATATAAAAAAGTGCATGTTAAGAAGCCTAAATAAATTCATAATTATACCAGAGAAGCCTAACTCAATCTATAACTATAACAGAGAAGCCTATCTCAATCTATAACTATAACAGAGGGACAGTAAATAACTATCAGAAAATGTTTTTACAAATTAACTTAAAATGCCCCTTACAAATTAACAACTTACCTTATAGAAAGGTGATGAAGATAAATGAGGAAATCCTTTAAAGATGTACCTCAGGTAGTTGTAGTCAAAATGGCCGTGTTTCCCTCTCATTTTTCATTTATATTCATGTAAATAACCAATCAAATGTCAGGAAAAAAAAGTAGAAAATGAAAGTAACATTTTAATTGGTTGTAAATTCTAACACTTCATATGTGTTTTTGTCATGTAATTTACCTCAGGATATTTAGACAGGGCTACAGCCCAAATGGCTCAATGGAATTCCACCAAATTTGGGAAAATGGTAGGGAATGGTATGTAGTAGGGCCTATTCTATATTTGGTGAAAGTCTCTCCAGTGGTTTTTATGTAAATTAACTTAAAAATAATTTGGGGAGCGCTTACCGGTGCGCGCCCCGGTACGCGTACCGGCAGCGCTACGGGAGTCCTCCATCTTGTGTTTCGGTAGATTTGAGACACAAGATGGAGGACAAACAACGTTGGGAATGGGTAAAAGGGGGCACGGTAGACACCCCCTGACCCCCTAGGTTTTCTAAGGGGGGCTTAGGAGGTCCATATAGGCCAAAAAAACCAACAAAAAATATATATTTTTCGCGGGGGGAGTGCCCGGTACGCGTACCGGGGAGCGTACCGGGGAGCGTACTTTGGTGAAAAAAAAAATATATATATTCATAAAAAAAATAGTATTACATAAATATACAATATAGGATTTATTATAAAAAATATTATATTTCATAGCTATAGAAATTAGCTATTAAAAATCCTATGAAATTCACTGAAAAAAACATAGGTTTGAGGCCCTATATATAGTTAGGAATTAGCATTTACAAAACCTATGAAATTCACTGAAAAAAAATTTGGTTTCACACCAGTTATAGTTAGGAATTAGCATTTAAAAAACCTATGAAATTCACTGAAAAAACCATGGGTTTCACACCAGTTATAGTTAGGAATTAGCATTTAAAAAACCTATTAAATTCACTGAAAAAAACATAGGTTTCACACCAGTTATAGTTAGCTGGAAATTTTACTCGCATAAAACCATTGAAATTCCCACGTTATAGTTAGTTGGACTCACTATAACTTGCGCGTGCAATGCACTGCTGATGACGTCACATATTACATCACTCATGACATGGTCAGTGACATCACTCATGACATCACTGATGACACCATCCTTGTGACAGAGTGACGGACCTCCTTTCACTGTAATGTAACCCTTGAAACACATATTCAAAAATAGAAACTAATATTTTCAAAAAAATGGAGATACCCATACCAGTTACAACAACCAATTCAGTAATTCCACCATCTATATACACATCCACTCATTCACCAACAGTTCTATATAGTCACTCATACATATACTCACTCATCATATGTAGTGATACACCTATACATCCCCTTACACACCGACAGTCATCCAAAAGATACTCTCACACATACTCACACATGTAAATAAACTATTGAACATCCATTTATTTGCATATACAGCTATACACACACTACCACTTTACTTCTAAGGAAACTTACACATACTTACTCTCTTAAACAATCACTTATAGAAACACATAGTAATTTAAACAGGAACTCTTACAATCCCTCACTCTCACATATACTCACTTATATACATCAATATTCACATATACTAGATTAAAACATATGTAGTTACTGATAAAGACACTAGTGAGACAGTCATTCACTCAATAACACACACATATACACACTCATCCACCCATACAGTCCTGCACATATGCTGTCTTCAAAACACATACAAAGAGAGAGTCAGTCATTCATGCATGTATGTGCTAAGTAATACCCCCACCAAACCATACAATGGTTTTATGTCAGTAAAATTTCCAGCTAACTATAACTGGTGTCAAACCTATGTTTTTTTAGTGAATTTAATAGGTTTTTTAAATGCTAATTCCTAACTATAACTGGTGTGAAACCTATGTTTTTTTCAGTGAATTTCATAGGTTTTGTAAATGCTAATTCCTAACTATATATAGGGCCTCAAACCTATGTTTTTTTCAGTGAATTTCAAAGGTTTTTTAATAGAAAATTTCTATAGCTATGAAATATAATATTTTTTATAATGAATCTTATATTGTATATTTATGTAATACAATTTTTTTATGTATATTGTTCATGTTTATTTTTTATTTTAATTTTTTTGCCCTGGAGCGCTTCCGGTGCGCGTACCGGTGAGCGCACCGGTAAGCGCAGTCTTGCGGCGCGCCCCGGTGCGCGTACCGGTGAGCGTCCCATTAGCGCTAATGCCGCGAATGAAAACATCATCGTGACGTATCGCGTAGCCGCGTGATGCGTCTTATGACGCACGGCGTAAGCGCACCCGGAAGAGCCCGAGCGCATACGATCGCGCTATGTAAGCGCCCCCGGGCGCGCCCCGGGGCGCGTAGCGTAAGCGCGTCGGGTCATATGACCTGAAAATAACACTTTTCATTGGTTCAGAACAGTTTTTTTTTCCAAATGATGAAAGCTCCCACCTTTTTTCCTCATTCTCACTTTGTACTTTGACTGAGGAAGACCTGTTTTCAGACCTGTTTGTAGTAAGTGAGAAATGGCTACAGTAGCAGCAGCAGCAGGAGCATCTCAACCACCACCACCACCACAAGGACCACCACAACACCACAGTGGTGGTGAAGAAGAAGAGGAGGAGGAGGAGGAGGAGGAGGAGGAGAGGCAGTTCCTGCCTGAAGATAATACCCCTATAAACCCAAGGAGCACTTTGTGTGGGAGTTTTTTAAAATCCAAAGGGGACAAAAGAAAGTAAATGCTGCAAAAGTCACATGTCTCATCTGTGGCACTGTACTTTCCAGGGGGAACCCTGCAAAAAAGTATTCATTTGGCAACAATACAATGATTCGCTATATGCAACGCAAGCACCCAAACAACTATGCTGTGGCAGAGGTCAGAGAACTGACAAGAAACCCTCCCCAATCTTCTCCCAGCACCTCCAAAAGAAAACAACCCACTCCATCGGGTCCAGAGACAAGGGAGATGGTTCCAAATATCCAACCCCAGTTTGGAGATTATAAAATAACTTGTAAATTTTGCGGGACTACAATTTCCTATGGAGAGCAAAGTATCAAACTGATCAACCGTGCTGGAGACACCACAACTGCAAAAAGAAACCTTAATTTTTTCCTGATTTTTTTTGCTCCAGTTGAGCCGTTTCAATTCCCTGTTTTTTGTTTGTCCCCATAAAAATTACAAAAAAATATAAAATTGTTCATAAAAGCCAAAAAAAGTAAAAAATGTTATAAAAAATATATAAAACAACAAAAAGAATAAAAAAACAGTTCTCTTTAGAACTACCTCCAATTTATAAAAAAATGCTACATTTTTTAAAAACTCTGTCATTCTTTTTTCTCCAGGGTACGCGTACCGGTACGCGCACCAGGGCGAGCACCCAAAAAAAAAGAAATAAAATAATGAAGGAGTGAGCATGAGGGAAGGGGACAGAGAGAGTGATGTTAAGAGAAAGAGAGCTAGAGGGAGCAACACAGAGGGACTGTGTAATAGATAGTACGACAAAGAGAAGGTGCAAGAGGGTGTAAGTGAGAAAAGGAAAATGAATAAGGGAGCGAAAGAAGGGAAGAGAGAGGAAGAAGACTAAAGCAGAGGTACTGGGAGAATGTGAGTGGGTGTTGAAAGTAAAGGGAAGGAGAGTAAAGGATGGGGAATGAGGGGTAGTGATGGAACCGGAGTAAATGAACAGCGGTGAGGGAGGGTGAGAAAAGAGCAGTGAGTGTAAGTAAAGAGGGGTGAAAGAGGGTGGATAAAAGTGAATAAGGGTAAGACATGGGGAGTGACAGAGAGAAAGGACAGAGAGAGTAAAGGAAGGAGTGAGAGAAAGGGACTGAGTGAAGCAGCAAAGAAAGGTAAGTGAGGGAGTGTGGGTGAGTTATAGGGAGTGAGCATGACGAAAGAGTAGTGACAGAGTGAGGGGACAGAGACAGTGAGGGTAAGAGAGACTGAGTGAGGGAACGGGAGTGAGGAACTGTGAGGACAGAGGGACTGAGAGAAGGAGTGAGAGGAGTGGAGTAAGTGAGTAAGGGAAAGGGAATGAGTGAGGGAGCGAAGGAAGGGAACAGAGGGTAAGGGAAGTAAAGCAGGGGGACTGAAAGAAGTTGAATGTGGTAGGAGAGTAAGGGAAAAGGGAGTGGGGCTAAATATTTGCAAAGGAGGCTCGCCTTTTACCATCCGGCACGATCTCTGAGATCAGAATCGATGTTTCTTGCCTTGGTCCCTCGTGTGAAGAAGGCCCGCACTGGAGGTCGCTCCTTTAGGCTGCGGGCTCCACAGCTTTGGAACACTATGCCTCTGGCATTGCGCAGCACCTCGAACCTGCTGGCCTTCAGGAAGGGCCTTAAAACCTGGCTCTTTGCCCTTTAGACTCCCCTTCTTTTAACTGATTCCGTCTTTTATCTTTGTGTTGTGTTTGTCTTTCTCAGGTTGTCAATAAAGCGCCGGGACACTCTTTCTGAGTAGCCGTGCGCTATAAAAGACAAAATTAACATAACATAACATAACAAAGAGGAGTAAACATGGAGGATAAGAATAAGTGAGGGAAGCAGAGTAAGGAAACGGGGGTGAGGTAGGGTGAGAGAATAGTAGTGAGGTTAAAGCAAAGGGTGATGACAAACTACATACAACAACAACTCTATTCAGAGCTACCCTACCTCTAAGCACTTTAAATTATTATTTTACTGTTTCACTTGGTTATCCCCATGGTACGCTCCCCGGTACGCTCCCCGGTGTGCGTACCGGGCGCTCCCCTCGCGAAAATCGAAAAAAAAGAATTTTTGTTTGCCCCGCGGGCCCTTTTATGGCCCCCACATCAAACCTAGGGGGTCAGGAGGGATCTACCCTGCCCTCTTTTGGTCATTTCCCCCTTTGTTTTTGCCACCTCTTGTGTCTCGATCCTACCGAGACACAAGATGGCCGCCGCTCCGGACTGTTTGGAATGTTGACAGACACCCGAGAGCCAATCAGCTTTCCGCTAGCGAACTCGCGTAGTGCGCTGGAGCGCGCCCCGGTGCGCGTACCGGGGCCCGCATATAGATATATATATTTTTTTGAACCTAAATTACTCAAAATCCACTGGAGCACATATCTTGAAACATAGCAAAGGCACATCGGGCTACCAGTCCCTACAATTTTGCCAAGTTTGGTGGAAATCCATTCAGCCGTTCGGTCTAAAAGTGAGTCCAACCGCCCTATGGAAATTAACATGGGGAAAACACGTTTTGGGGGCCCCCTTTTATCTCGGCCCACGCTTAACGAATCCCCCCAAAACTTTCAGGGAAGGAGCGGAGCGGAGCTGGCCATTTTCTTGGAGAAATTCAGCCAATTCCGTCCATCAACGCCAAAGTTATTCCCAATAGAATGTTGTGGATTTCCTATAGAAAACGATCCTAACTATAACTACCTACTGGCGACCGCCAGTAGGTAATATATATATATATATATATATATATATATATATATCCATCACAACAAGGTCACCCCCAAGGAAAAGCCGCCAGGTAGGTCTATATTAGCACAAATTTAATTGTTTTCAGCAAACAACCAGGGCAAGAAAGTAGTTTCAGCATATAAACGCCAGACGCGTTTCAGTTAATCCTTTCTTCAGTGGCGTGTATGGAAATGCAGGGTGAGCATGAAAAATGCCGCTAAATGTACAGCCGGACCTGCCCCAGTGGGCGTGGCTGCTACCCCAGCCTTCTGGTCCTTGTAGTTGCAATTGTAGTTCCTTCAGTGAGGCGGCTCATCATGCACCAAATAGTCAAAAATTAAAAACCCAAGTGGGTGAAAACGACCGTCTTGCTCACCGGCTTTGCTTCGTGATGAAAACCATCAGGCTCTACCTCCCGTGTACATGAAGCCTCCTGCTTGAAGACCTCACGGGACCGCAGCAGCAGTGTGGCTTTTCCATGGCCGGGCCAGCGGCAAACATCCATCACAACAAGGTCGCCCCCAAGGAAAAGCCGCCAGGTAGGTCTATATTAGCACAAATTTAATGGTTTTCAGCAAACAACCAGGGCAAGAAAGTATTTTCAGCATATATACACGGGAGGTAGAGCCTGATGGTTTTCATCACGAAGCAACGCCAGTGAGCAAGACGGTCGTTTTCACCCACTGGGGTTTTTAATTTTTGACTATTTGGTGCATGATGTCACTTGTGACCATGTCACTTATGACATGGTCAGTGACATCACTGATGACTTCATCCAACGATTGGAAGTGTTTTGTATATGTTTATGAGTGTTAAACATATATACTAAGGTACTGCAAAAGTTACATTTTTATACTTTGTGTACTACTAATGAGTGATACTATTTCTAAAATATATTATGTGGGTGGCTGTGTGACTGTATCCATGTGTGAGTTGTTGTGTGTGTGGTTGTATGGGTGAATAAGTGGGTATGTGAGTAGCTGTATTGGTGAAGAAGTGGGTGTGTGAGTAGCTGTATGGGTGAGTGAGTGGGTGAGTGCCTGTAAGTGAATGTATGAGTGAGTGACTAGGTGTCTGTGTGAATGTATGGGTGAATGATGGTGTGAGTGATTGTTTGGGTGAGTGAGTGGCTGTTTGGATGTTTGGTTAACTAAGTAGGTGTGGGAGTGGCTTTATTGGAGAGTGACTATGAGGGGCTGTATGTGTGAGCGCTAGTATGGATGTGTGAGTGGGTATGTAATTGGTTGTATGGGTGTGCAGGTTTCTCTGTTGAGCGGGTATGGGTAAGTGCTGGGTGTGTGAGTGGCTGCATGGGTGAATTAGTAGGAGTAGCTGTATAGGTGAGTGGGTGACTGTGTGAGTAGGGGTATAAGTGGTTTTGTGTGTGAGTAAGTGGGTATGTGAGAGGCTCTGTGGTTGAGTAAGTGGGTGTAAGTGGTTGTATGGGTAGGTCATTGGGTGAATGGGAGGTTGTGTGGGGGTGAGTGGGTATGTGAATTGTCCTGTGAATGATGGCATCAAAGATGTCATTTGGGGTGTCATCAGTGATGTCACTGACCATGTCATGAGTGCTGTAATATGTGAAATCATAAGCAATGCATTGCGGGGGCGTATGTTATAGTTAGCATAGCTAACTATAACTGCTGAATTTCACTAGTTTTGTATGAGTGAAATTTGAGCTAAACTATACCCTTCATGTATCCTTTGTTTTTTTTCATTGAATTTCCAACGTTTTTTAGTGTTGTTTCCTCACTCTAACATCCCTGTAACCTTTGTTTTTTTAAGTTAATTTCTATGTGGTTTTTAAATTTTATTTCCTACCTGTAACCTTTCAGAGTGGGTGTGTGAGTGAGTGTGTGAGTATCTCAATGGGTGTGTCAGTGAGTGTGTGAGTTTCTGTGTGGGTCTAGGAGTGGCTACATAAAAGTTTTACTGGGTGTGTGAGTGGGTGTGTGAATGTCTGAGTGGGTGTGAACATGTCTAAGTGGGTTTGCAAGTGCTTCAAAGAGTGTGTGAGTCAGTGCATTATCATCTGAGTGAGTCTGTGAGTGTGCACATTAGTCTCTGAGTGGGCCTGTGATTGGGTGTTTGAGTCTCTGCTTGGGTCTGTGAGTGGCTTTATGGGTTTGTGAGTGTTGTTGATGTTGTGAAGTGCTCTTTTCGGGAGCTGCTCTCCACCTAAACTTGGGAACCACCCAGAGATCTCTGCTTGTTTTTATATATATATTCCTGAAAAAAGGTTACATGGCCGTTATAGTTAGGAAATGTAATTTGAAAAAACCATAGTTGGGCTGACGTTTCACTCATACAAAGCCAGAGAAATTCAGCTATAACTCGCTCACCCACAATGCACTGCTTATGACCTCACATATTACGTCACTCATGGCATAGTCAGTGACATCACTGATGACATCTCAAATGACATCACTGATGACATCATCCAGTGACTGTGAGTGTTTTTAAAATGTTTATGAGTGTTAAATATATATACCAAGGTGTATTGATGAATCAGTAAGTGTATGGGTGTCTGTATCAATGATTCAGTAGATGCATGACTGACTGTATAAGTTAGCGATTAGGTGTCTCAGTGAATGTATGGGTCACTGACTAGGTTATCTGAATGTCCGTTTCAGTCTGTCTGTGTCTAAGTGGCTGTATGAGTTGGTGAGTGGGTACATGAGTGGGTGTATTTGTGATTGATTGTTTATCTGAGTACCTATATGGCTGTTCGAGTGCCTGTGTGGTAGGGTGAGAGGGTGTGTGACTGCATGGATGAGTGAGTGGGTGAGTCAGTGGGTATATGGATTAGTGAGTGTATAAGAGAAGAGCAGTAGAAATGACTGATTGTGTGTTTGGCTGTGTTGGTGAGTGAATGGATGTGTCAGTGGTATTTGGATGAGTATGTGGATATGTGAAAGGCAGTATAGGTAAGTGTTGGAGTATATTAGTGTCTGTATGTGTGAATGAGGCTGTATGGGTGAGTGAGTATGTGTTAGTATCTCTATGAATAAGTAAGCGGGTGTCTATAACTGTATAGGTGAGTAAATGGCTGTCTGTTTGACTATAGGTGAGTGAGTAGATGTGTGAGTGGCTCTATGGGTGACTGACAGTGTGTGAGTGGATGTAGGGCTGTATGAGTGCATATATCAGAGGCTGTATTAGTGAGTGAGTTGGGTGCAAGGGGCTTTATAGGTGACTGAGTGGATATGTGTGTAGACCAATGAATCAGTGAGTGGGTGTTTAAGTACTGGTGTGGGTGTTTCAATGGTTTTGAGAATGGTAGTTTGGAAGTTGGAGTGGGTGTATGAAAGGTTATATTGGGGTGTGAGTGGGAGTGTCAGAGATTCAGTGGATCATGCCCATCAGTGATATCATTTGAGATATCATCGGTGATGTCACTGACCATGTCATGAGTGATGTAATATGTGAGGTCATAAGCAGTGCATTGCGGGGGCACAAGGTTTAGTTAGCTCAGCTAGCTATAACTGCTGAATTTCTCAGCTCAGGCCCCCTCCCTTCCCCACTGTGTAAACACGCCCTGTGGCCGTTTTAAGTTGGGAGATTAAGTCCCCTAGAATCCTGAGGTCCCTAGGGTCACATTAGCCCACTAGGTACCTCCAGTAACCGCCACAGAGCTAAGTTGCAGAGAGGTGTAAAAAGGGGCATGGCCTCTGAACACCTGTCTGCAAAGCAGCTCCCTGGTGCATACTGGAGATACCTGTTGGTCTAGTTGGCCCTCAGGGACCCTCAGTATTGAAAGCAAATTAATTCCCCAACTTACAACTATCCATGGGGCGCATTTGCACAATGGTGACCCCAGTATTCAATGGGAATTCGTTCCCTAGACTGCTGCAAGGAGGGGGCGTGGCCTCCGGTGCAATGCCGGTCTTTTATTTTCTTTTCTTTTTCTTTTAATAAGGGGGGGCTGTACAGCCCCCCTTATTTTTCTAATGTATTGGCCCTGGGGACCCCAACCCCCAGGCCCTGCACCCTATGTTTTTTTTTTTTTAAATAAAGAAATTTGGAAGGGGGCTGCGTGGCACCCCTAGCAAGGCTTAATCGGCCCCGGGGACCCAATCCCCCGGGGCATGGCCTTTTTTTAAATATTTCTTTTGGAGGGGGGCTGCGTTGCCCCCCTACTCAGGCCACTTATGGCCCCAGGCCGGCCTTTTTTTTTTAATAGAATTTTGGGCAGGGGGTGTCAGATTTTGATTCGAATGAGTACTTCAACCACTGTACGCAGGAGCAGTATGTCGCAAGTTCCCAATTCTCTCCTGAAGCTCCCTCAGCCACACACGCAATATATACCTTGTAAGCCGGTTGAGCTCCACGGGGGAAAGGGGATGGGACAGAGAAGAGACTGCCACACACACGTCTGGGTGATCTTCTACCTCTTCAGACTTCTATCTTCTAACACTCTTCTTCTCAGGCTGCTTGTAATTTTGCTGCAAAAAGAAACATTATTACTTCGCTATTACTCCATATATATTTACATATACATTCTATTTTCTTTCCAAAACACTGTCTTCTACCCTACCTGCCCTTGTGTGGCCTTTGCTTCTCTTCTATGATTTTGCTTATCTTTTCTTTTCTTCTTGCTGTGTGCTGTGAGCTGTAATATATTGTATTGTTATTCTAGTGTTCTCTACTCTCCCTCTAACTTTGCCTTCCTTTTATTCTATTACAGGTATTCTCACCTAGTATGTTTCTGCACACGCCTCAACTGGATTCTGTCTCTTGGTAAGTATGTACACAGTTTCACCTGTAGTATTGCTTTCCTGTATTTCCTTCTCAGAATCTCCTTGTCCTCTTTTTGTAGGAATTCTCTTTTAAATACTCAATTAACTAAACATAGATTTGCTCTCTACTCTTCTTTGGCACCACTAATCTAACTATAAGTCTCTCTAAACTGTGAACTACTGGAAAAGAACTAAAACTTTTAATAACTGCTTTTCCTCTCATGAAAAACAATTCACTCGGCAATGGCTTTTCTGCTTGTTCTGTCTCTGAATATCCTTCACTGCGCGCTGTGTTCAATTGGGCATGAGCGGCTTGAAAAAACACTTACGCACCTTCCCAGCGCACAAATGATAACTCCTACCCAGAGTTATAACGTGCAACCAAAAATACCTGAACCGCCTTACTTGGGCTGATGCAACTCCTCACAACTTCGAAACTCGGAAGTAACCTTCGGGTTCAAATTGCGCCACGTATTTATTTCCCTACATCTACGCGGCGCTTCAAAACTCGTCTTCCTTTCGTCGCTACTCAGGTGAAGTGTGCCACTCTTCACGCGCTTCACCTGCATCTTGATTATTGGGACTGGAGACTAGACTGCCAACCTTCCTTCCCAATGTATGCCCTCTGGCGGGCATCTTGATAGTCGGTCGAGATGGCGTCTTCACAGCCCAACATGTTTTACTGCATTTTCTGTGCATGCCAGTTGTAAGCACATGGATAGACTGTCCTTTTGTCTTTTGTGATTTTGTGTTCCTGACAGGGGGCCACGTGGCCCCCCTCCTGGGCCACTTGTAGCCCCGGGGCCCCATCCCCCAGGGCTGGCCCTCTCTCCGTTGGGGACTGTGGGGGGTCCGCAATCCCCCCACGGTCCCGCCAGCTCCCCGCGTCCCTCGGGAGCCGGCATTGCTTTTCCACATGGGGAGCTGCTAAGATGCAGCTCCTCGTGTGGAAAAGCAATCGTCTTTGGTTTTTGGAAGAGAGAGCAGGTTTCCTGCTCTCTCTTTCAAAAACCAAAGCAGTTTGCTATGGCAGGGCGGGAGCCGCGAGGCTCCCGCCCTGCCATAGCAAACTACAGTGTCCCGGGGGTGTGCACCCCGGAACACTGCAGGAGCCGGCCCTGGGGGGGTGGCGATCCCCAGGGCCATGACAGGGCTCCAGGAGGGGGGCCGCGTGGCCCCCCTCCCAACATTACAAAAGCCCTGGGGAGGTGGTGAACCCCCCAATTACAATACTTAGTGCCCCGGGGAGGTGGTGGTCCCCGGGGCGTGTGGGGGGCTCAAGCCCCCCCACTGGATTATTTATTTTAAAATTAAAGCCCCGGGGGGTGGCGGTCCCAGGGGCTGGGGGGGCTCTGGGCCCCCCACATATTTTTTAAAAGCCCCGGGGGTGGTGGTCCCTTGGGCTTGGGGGGCCTTTGATCCCCCCAACCATTTCTTTTTGTAGCCCCGGGGGGGTGGCGGTCCCCAGGGCTGGGGGGGCTGAGAGCCCCCCGCACAGATTCGACAAAAGCCCCGGGGTGGCAGTCCCCGGGGCTGGGCGGCCCCTCTGGGCCCCCATTACATTAAATATATTGTCCCCAGGACTTGGCCCCGGGAGGCTAAATACTAACTAAGCGCAATCCGCACACCCTGCCAGATTTTGCCGATTATTTTTTTTTAAAACATTTTTTGGGGCCCTCGGGGTCCATGTGGGACCCCCTAAGCAGGCCTAGGGGGTCAGGGTGTTTCTACCCTGCCCTCTTTTTGCGTTTTGTGCACTTGTTTTCCTGATTTCTTGTGCCTCGGTTCTACGGAGGCACAAGATGGCTGCCAACACTTCCTGGTTTGGAGTGTTGACAGCCAATTACCATAAAGCTTGTGATCCGGAGGGTGCGCGGATCCTGCGTGGCCATAGATATCGAAACGTATTTAATTTTTAATTTCTCAGGAACTACTGAACAGATTTACACCATTTAACAAAAAGGATTCTTTCTGAACCAAGATCTACCTTTTTGCCAAATTTGGTGTAATTCCGTTCAGCAGTTCAGGCTGTAGCCGTGTCTAAAGTTTCCTATGGGAAATTACATGGGGAAAACATGTTTTGGGACCCCCCTTTTTTCTTGACCCCTGCTTGACGAATCACCCCGAAACTTTTAAGCTAGGAGCGGACCGGAGAGCCCCACAAGTTTTTAAAATTCCGCGATGATTCGTCAAACGGCGTCAAAGTTATTGCAAATAGATTGTTGCGGATTTCCTATGGAAAATAGGTCCTAACTATAACTACCTACTGGCGACCGCCAATAGGTTTTATATATATTCGTTGACTAGAGAGAAAGAGTACCTCACCAGCATTCATGAATACCACCTATTGATCGATTATTGGCACAACAGGGGGATTCTAGCAAAGGAAGAACATCTCTATCTGCAGAATCAACAACCTAGACTCCCCTGTTTCTATCACCTGCCTAAAATACACAAAGATCCCACTAGACCACCGGGGAGACCCATTGTCTCATCCATTGGAGGTCTAACTGAGAAGATGTCCAAATTCATCGACCTTTTCCTAGCACCATGGGTCATGCAACTAAGTTCCTATACTAGGGACACTAAAGATTTTTTACGGCAGATACAAGATATTGAATGGGAAGATGACATGATCATGATAACCATGGACATCTCCAGCTTGTACACCAGCATTGGACACGTGGATGGAATAAGAGCAGTAAAAACATTTTTGAATTTACGCTCGGCGAGATATTTGGAACATAGCAAGAGGATATTAGAATTCATATCATTTTGTTTAAATAACAACATTTTTGTTTTTCAGGAACAGAGATACAGACAGATAAGGGGGACGGCGATGGGTACCTGCTTCGCCCCCAGCTACGCGAATTTATTCGTGGGCTGGTGGGAGAAGCAGGTAGCCTGGGCCGATGAGAAGGCAGTGTGGGTGGATCATTTGATTTGCTGGGGGAGGTATATAGATGACCTCTTCCTCATTTGGAAGGGACCGAAATCCTCGGCCGAGGAATATATTAAGTCCCTCAATACAAATGACCTAAATCTTAGATTTACTTATGAAATGAGTAAAGAAGAGGTCACCTTTCTAGATCTGAAAGTCTTCGTAGAGTCAGGCACGATTCAAATAGCTCTCTACAGAAAAGAGACAGCAGGGAACTATGTCCTCCATGGACGTAGTAACCATCCCAGACCCCTCATCAATAGTATTCCCTACGGTGAGCTGTTAAGGATTAAGCGTAACAGCTCCCTTGAGAGAGATTATACAACTGCAGCTGAGGGCAGCATCAAACGTTTCGAATCACGTGGCTACTCGAAGAAGACCCTGGCAAAAGCAAAGGGGAGAGTAGCACAAATTGAAAGGGATTCTCTTCTGAAGAATAAACTGAGTAAGAACGTCAAAAGTGGAAAGGGCATAATTCGTTTAATTACCAACTATTCGGTGGCAGCGAATAAGATTAGAGCCATTATGCTTAGGAACTGGAACATCCTCAAATCAGACACAGTTATTGGCAGGGAATTGTCAGACCATCCGATGATAACCTTTAGGAAAACCAAGTCCTTAAAGGACAGGTTAGTACGAAGTCACTTGCCCGGTACAAAATCCAAGAAAGCTCTGCAGTCTATGCATGGATCATTCCCGTGTGGGAAATGCAAAGCCTGCAGCTCAAGCAAGAGAGTGTTGTCATACAGCGTTCCCCACAAAACAGAGAAAATCAGAATCCCCAAATTTATCACATGTTCAACACCTTTTGTTGTCTATTGCCTGCAATGTCTCTGCGGACATCGCTATGTAGGGAGTACTACCAAGGCAGCCAAGCTGAGGATTCTAGAACACCAACGTGCCATCGTGAATAAAGATGACAGTTATCCGATGGCACGTCACTTCGCAATACATCATGGGAGTGACAGAAACCTTTTGAATTTTTTCAGTTTAGACTGCATCACACAAGATCTGAGAGGAGGGAATTACAAATGTCAGTTGAGACGTTTGGAGTCTAGATACATCATAGAGCTCCAAACGAAGTCCCCTGGAGGTATTAATTCAGGTGAGGAACTGCTGTCACATCTGTAGAACCTGAGGGCAATGGCCCTAACTGACTGAACTATTTAGCTGTGTACAAACCTGTGTTCATCAAGTCTGTGTGTTAATGTATATATGTATATAGGGTCGAGGTTGGAAGAGTGTCGTCCTAGAATTTTTTAAATAGACGAACGGAAATGAATTTAATTTACAATTATTGTTTAATTGTTTAATTCTACAAGAATTACCTATCAGAAGTGTTCATAAGTTCGCAACATGAGGACAAGAGACATTCAGTTCTTCCACCAACCGATGAAATTATTTAGTGTGGACGTAAATGTTATGATCACTGTTCAATGAATTCATTACTTGAACTATTATGAATGCCCATACAGGGCGAAATGAACTAACCAATGATTTAATTGAGATAACAACGTTCCACAGTACGATTTGTTTTGTAATTCACTGCTTTAAGATGGCGCTCATGATTTTGGACGTGTAGTCCTATTTTTATGTTTTCTTATTTTCGCCATTATTTATGTTCACCTCACGGACGCCAGTGTGAAACTGACGAAGGCACAAGCCGACACGCGTTTTTCTTTATCGTGCAAAATAAACCTACAAGTTTAAACTCACTGGGAGTGCTGGATTTTCTGACCTTGTCAGGGGAGCTGCAATATATATATATATATATATATATATATATTAGATCCACATCCTTTGTAACGCCGGGACACCGTGACAGCGGTGCATATAGGGGCAAAGGTCCCCCTTCGTTGTATGCAGGTCCACAAAACGTAGCAAAACTACGTGAATGCACTCCCCTTGAAAGATCAGGAATCAAGATATCCTCAGCAAAGTGCGCTTTTCCAAAAGTTCATGTTTATTTAAAGTGCAGCATCGTGACAAGTCATGGAATCACAAAACCCAACGCGTTTCAGCGAGGAAACTCGCCTTGAACGCGTTGGGTTTTGTGATTCCATGACTTGTCACGATGCTGCAAGGGGAGTGCATTCACGTAGTTTTGCTACGTTTTGTGGACCTGCATATATATATATATATATATATTCCCAACACTGGTCCGTAATTCCAACAAACCGCTTCATTTGAGTGCACACAACAAAGCCATCCATGGGGTTTAAAGCAGTTATAAATTATTTATTTTCGCGCTTTCTGCAGCCAGTTTGACAAACGCGTTTCAGCGTTGCCGCCTTCGTCAGTGTCAACCAGAAACTTTGCTCGTCTCAGTTTAAATAAACAACCACAATCACTATGTTAATCAACATAGAAAATGTCCTATGCACTATGTACAAGTGAAAACATTGAAATCAAAAATGGACTTGACATTCTATTACGGCGGCCATCTTAGAATGGTACATAAGATGATAGTGTCCAATCTCTTCATGCGTAGTGTGTTATACATAACAATTGCTAGGTGTAATGCCCCAGAAGATCGTGTTTGGCATATGGCCCTATCTCATATTTAACACACTTGGCCCATATTATAAACATTTTCCAAGTGCCGCTCGCACGTCATTTTATCCATTATTTACATCATTGCGCCCTGAATGGGCATAGAGAAATCAGCATAATATGGAGAATCATTGACTAATTGTTGCACCTTTTTAGGATACTGGGAATGGAACTGGAGGCTCAAAGTACAGGAATGGTCAGAATGGATTACATCACAATTTAACGACCTACATGAACCCACATTTCCTCTTCATTGTTCTGACCTATAGGGGCCTTTGTTTGCAGTTTGATGATGTATTTAGACTCCAGTGTGCGGAGCTTTTTTACATTGTCTCCTCCTCTATCTGATTTGACCACTTGGTCCAAGCAGAAGAAGGTTAGGAGACTACAGTTACTGCCATGCTCTTTCTCAAAATGGCGAGCCACCGGATAGACTTGGTCTTTATTTGTGATGGCACTTTGATGTTCTAAGTCTCTTAGTTTGGCAGGCTTGATTGTGCTCCCCACGTACCGTTTCCCACACGGGCACGTTAGGCAGTAAACTGTATACTCTGAGTTGCAGTTAAGTAATTTGGTAATAGGTACCCTTGTCTGCATCCCAGGTACTGCATAGGTCTTGATCTTGCTACTGTACTTACACGCCTTGCATTTCATGAAAGGGAAGAATCCTGTTATCGCCTTTGCCTTCCTACTTTTGGGATTGTAGTGGCTGTCAACCAGTTGGTCCCTTAATGAGTTTCCTCTCCTGTATGTAATCAGGGGGTTAACTGGTAGTTTCCTTCCCACTACGCTGTCAGACTTAAGCACCTTCCAATTTCTTCTTAGAATCTGATAGATCTCTGAGGATTTATCTGTGTAGTTGCTGATTAACCTAACATTGTTGTCTTCTTTTTCAACTTTATCTCTCAGTAAGGTGTCTCTTCCTGTTTCGTTGCATCTGTGTTCTGCTTTCTCCAAAAAGCCTCTACAATATCCCCTTTTCCTGAATCTCTCTTTAGACTGGGCTATGGCCTTACTACATTCTGTAGGTGTCGAGCAGTTACGCTTCATTCGCAGAAATTCTCCTGCTGGAATGTTTTTCACTACTCTTTTGGGGTGTCTGCTGTCAGCGTGTAGGATCGTATTTCCTGCTGTGACTTTTCGGTGTAATGATGTTTCAATTCTCTCATTTTCTATGTACACCCTTAGGTCCAGATTACTTCCTTGGCACTTATGCAGCCTGTAAACTTCAAATTGAAATCGTTTATATTAAGGAGTTCTATGTATCTTTTAGCCTCACTCCTTGTGCCGCGCCACACGATGAATAAATCATCTATGTAACGCGCCCATAGGGCCATATTATCCATCCATTGTTCATTCTGTCCCGCCCAGGCCACGTGCTTCTCCCACCAGCCAACGAATAAATTTGCATAGCTGGGGGCGAAGCACATGCCCATCGCGGTGCCCTGTCTTTGTCAATACAACTGTCCTGAGAAAGTAAAAATGTTGTTAAACAGACAAAACCTAGTGAGATCCATCAACATCTGGTTGTCTTTACGGAATTTTAAAGGTCTTTTATCCAGAAAGAAGCTCATAGCATGGAGGCCCTTTTCATGGTCTATCGAAGTATACAGGCTTGTTATGTCCAAAGTTATTAGGAGCATTTCCGAGTACCAGCTAGTACCTTCGATGATACGCAAAAAATCCTTCGTATCCTTCAAATAGGAGTTCAAATCCTTTACCATTGGAGATATGAAATTATCTATATAAATAGAGGTATTCTCCAATAGGCTCTTTTTTGGAAGTGACTATGGGTCTTCCCGGTGGCCAGCTTTTACTTTTATGCACCTTGGGCAGGTGATAGAATGTTGCCACCTCAGGATGTTCACATTTGATGAACTGCCAGTCTTCCTGATCCAAGATGCCTTAATCCCTCCATTTTAATATCATTTCGTCGAACTTCCCAATACTGTCCAGATATTCTTGTCACTTTATGGGAGTATAGTGTTCTTTATTTTTCAACTGGGAGAGAGCTTCATCTTCATATTGTGCTCTACTGAGGACTGCCACGTTGCCCCCCTTGTCCGAGGGTTTGATGATTATGGTGTCATCTTCCTTTAGTTTCTTTACTGCCCCCCATTGGTTTTTAGTCATGTTTCTTTTCTTTCCATTACATTCCATTACAACTGGTCCAAAATTCCGCTGCCAGGCTGCTTTGTAAGATCCCCAGGACAGCCAGGATTTCAAAGCACCTAAAGGATCTTCACTGGCTCAGGGTTGAGAACCGGGTTCGGTTTAAAGCATTGACCTATATGTTTAGGATCAAGGCAGGGACTGCACCAAAGTATTTGCAGAATTTGGTTAGGCCTTACATCCCTGGACGAAACCTCCGTTCTTCAAATGGAGCCAACTTTGTGGTTCCCAGATTTAAACTGGCCCGGATGGGGGGAAAGTCGTTCTCCCATTTGGGACCAGTCCTATGGAACTCCTTGTCTTTGGCCCTGCGTAAGGAGGAAAATTTTGCCAGTTTCAAGAAAGGTGTAAAAACCTGGCTTTTTAACAAATAATAGCAGGCTTTCAAATGGGGTGTTTTTCTGCGTTTTTTGGTTGCTTTTCTCAGCTCTTACATCTGTTGCGCCGGGAAACCCTTTGTGGGTATCTGCGCGCATTATAAGTGTAAAAAAATAAATAAATAAAATAAAATAAATTTCTCTGTTTGTAGTTTTTTTCAAATCTTCAATCACAAGTTCTTGAAATGTGTCTATGGCATCATATGGAGTTCTAGGGATGATTTTCGACTTCTTACATATGGTACTTTTGCAACCTTTTTGGCTGATTCCAATGTCCTCCAGTATTTGTGTGTTGTCTTTTTCCATTTCATCTACGTTTGCGTCTATGTCATTCAAAATGCATACGGTCTCCAAATCCGAACCCACTAGCTGGTCAAACAATCCTTCTTCTCCTGTTGTCACATTGGTGTTTCTTCCCGGATGTAAAATGTGTATTTTCATCAGTTTGATCTTTCTTATAAACAAATATAGATCTATCCGCATTTGTGTATAGTCATATGCAGCTGTGGGACAGAATGTTAGCCCCAGTTTTAGAACAGTTATTTCTGTTTCTGTCAATGTTCTACTTGACAGATTTATCACTGTCTGTTCATTCTCTCTGCCACTTTTTCCATTGTTTGCCTCGTTTGCTACGCGTTATCACAGGGGTAGATTGCCCTCTGACGACTTTTGTTGCCCCTCCTTGTTTTCCTCCTCTTGCTTCTAGAGGATGTACTCGTTGCGCAGGTCGTTGTCTCAGTCCTCTCATCAATTGGTACTCTTGAAAAAAAGGGGACAACGCAGAGGAGGATGGATTTGAAAGTGTGGCACTTGAGGCTCCAAATCTCTCTTCTACACCCTTTGTGGTTTGTTCTCCTTCGGATATCTCAGATTCGATGTGGTTGGTGGTGTCTTTTGTTTGGATTGAGTTTTGAAAAGTTCGTTTCTCGGGGCGTCGAATTTTCTAGCAAAAGTTAGAATACGGCCGTTGCTATAATCTTTCTCGTCCCTTAAAAACTTTGTTTGTTTCCTTGTCTTTATCGTGGCCTCATAATCCAGCAGACGTTTTTTCATTGCTCCACGGAGTTCTTCACTCTTTTTATCATCCTTTACATTCTCTATTTGTTTTTCAATTTCTTTGATTTTATCTTGTAGCTCTGCTCGATCTTTCCATGCATATTTAATTAGAGTTTTGAGCATCACACTCGTAACCTCCGTTGTATATTCTGCCGCTTCTTGAAGTAGGGCCGGATTGGGAGTTTCGTAAGGTACCGTGTATATCCTGTGGCCCCGAGGTACTCTGCCTACATCCACGTATTTTTGCAGGCTAGTTGCTTCCCACCATTTGCGTACTTCTTTTTCGTACGCTTTCTCTAGCGCAGTGAACAAGCTTTTCAGTGTTGTTGGTGCACTCGCTTTTTCTGGTTAATTTTTCTTCCCAGTTATTCCTTTCTGTGCAAACAAATCTTCTGCTGCTGCTTCTCTTTCAGTGTCCGAAAACATACTCTATCATGCAGAAGCGCTGTAATGTTAAGCTTTTAAACCACCCGTCTGGTTGCTTTAACGTAACTTGTCGGTGTTTATATATGAAATACTGGAATAACACTCACTGCGTTCTCCGGGGCTCCGCTCCTCAGGTTTCCCTTCGAAACCGCCACACCAGGGATCAGTAGCGGGTGTTTTCCATCATGGGCCAAGTGTGTTAAATATGGTTTAGCAAAACAGATAGGGCCATATGCCAAACACGATCTTCTGGGGCATTACACCTAGCAATTGTTGTGTATAACACACTACGCATGAAGAGATTGGACATTATCATCTTATGTACCATTCTAAGATGGCCGCCGTAATAGAATGTCAAGTCCATTTTTGATTTCAATGTTTTCACTTGTACATAGTGCACGGGACATTTTCTATGTTGATTAACATAGTGATTGTGTTTGTTTATTTAAACTGAGACGAGCAAAGTTTCTGGTTGACACTGACGAAGGCGGAAACGCTGAAACGCGTTTGTCAAACTGGCTTCAGAAAGCGCGAAAATAAATAATTTAAAACTGCTTTAAACCCCATGGATGGCTTTGTTGTGTGCACTCGAATGAAGCGGTTTGTTGGAATTATGGACCAGTGTTGGGAGTGTAACTGCGCGTCTCACCACGCGCCGAGGAGGCACCTGTAACGTGTGGAGCAACGACGGGTGAAAGTGCGTTGTGGAATATACATATATATATATATATATATATATATATATATATATATATATATATATATATATATATGTATTCTCCAACAATCCTTGTCACAGGACACATTCCCTCGCACACGCAGTACCAATAAACGCTTACTCCAAAATTACTTAAACCATTGGTTTATTCTCAGTATACCAGCTACCCCTACGCGTTTCAAATCATAAGTTCCATCATTTATTTTTCATTATACATTTCATTTTGAATAACACAGCCCTCCAGTGGGTAATGACTTGCAACTAATTGTCAGTTTGTAAACATGGAACCCGTCCCATTGTATTGTTTACGTATATCCTGCCCTCCAGCGGGCTTATCCTATATACTAATGATCATTACTGTTCAATTAGGCTGAATTATCATGCCGATCCTGATTCCAGATATTCTATCTGCCAGTGATGCAATGACCTCAACATAAGTCAATTCTGAATGAAAGAACATTTTAAAAACCGGAAATTAATACTATTTCAAAAAGGAAAAAGGGGAGGGGAAAAAGAACAGATATTTAACCACACATTTTTTTCTCATTTTTTCTTTTCTTTGCAAACTTAATATCAATGTTCATATCAATCAGTGCTTATTTAAATTTCATAAGCAATCACATTCTCCTTTAATTTTCTTTTCTTTTCCTGGAGTAAGTTCGGATTCATTGAGTGCTCATATATCCTATTTATCAATGTGAATGCAATTCTTCGTCCTGATTCAAGCCCATGGGGGTCAGTCTTCTAAAATGTAAGATATGCATAGACTCCTTTTGTCTTAAGATCCTTTCACGGTCTCCCCCCCCTCACATTTATGGGCACTTGTTCCACTGCATAGAATCTAAGATCCCGCCAATTGCTACCATGATTCCTCTCCATATGTTTCGCAATGGAGTTGCTTCTGTCATTATTAGTTGTGGCTCTGGTATGTTCTAAGATGCGCTTTTTTAGAATCAGTTGTTTTTATTGAGCAGTATATCAACACATAACACAGCTCGGCTGCCTACATCCACCGGCCGGCAGAGCACGATCCAGCAATATGAAACACAGCCTTTGGGTCTACACCCCGGAGGGCGACCCTGCGAGGACACACGCAATGCCAGGAGGAACAGCCACGACTTTTAGCTGTCACTGCATTTACAATAAAGAACAGAAACAGCAAAACAAAATAGAAACCCCTCCCACCACCCCACACCCCCCACCACCCCCCTACGCCTCCCTCCTCCGCATCAGTCTCATCAACTCCCCTTATGCACACTAAGTTCCACCCGCCTTCCAGCACATTCCAGACCCTCCGATCCTATTTGACTGCACCCTGAGGGACCACCGGAATAAGTTGTAGAATCTGTAGGTACTTGGGGCACGTTACCTCGCGCAAGTCACCGGATAGAAGATGGATAAATGGTTCCCACAACTCTGCATAAACCTCTCCCTTGCCTTCCGCACACAACGAGAGTCTCTCCATTGCCAACAAATGCCACAGCTGCCTAATCCAGTCTCTCGGGTCAAGGGAATCAGTGGATCTCCACTGCATAAGGATAACTAAGCGTGCCGCCAGCAAGGCCAGAGCTATCTGTTTACCCATCATGGAGCGCAAAGGGAACGCTTTCGGATGCGGGAGCCCTAGCAGCACAAATTCAGGAGCCCTGGGAAATGCGATGTGAAAGGCCTCATCGATATCATCAAGGATAGCCTTCCAGTAACGCTCTAGTTTCGGGCAGTGCCAGAGCAGGTGCGTCAAGGTGCCTGGAGCACTACAACCCGCCAGCATAGACCTGAGCATTTTGGATCCCAAGCCTTAATCCGCGCTGGGGTATGGTACCAGTACGACACCGCCTTGTAGGCCGATTCAGCGCCTGCCACATTGGACACGGTATGCTGAGCGCGATAGAACACCTTTTCCCACTCCTTATGCGACAGCGGGCGGCCCAGCTCCGTCTCCCAGCGAACCTGCGCTTTAGTACGTGGCGCTTTAGGGCACGCAACGATCAGGGCGTATAGGTCAGATATAAGTTTGCTGTCATCTTTTTTGCATACCAGCCAGCGTTCTAGCGCCGTCAGGGGGCGGGACATATCAGCGATATTAGGGAGTTGTGTGACCCAATGCCCTATCTGCGAATAGGGAAAGGCATCGGCCTCGGAAAGGGAGAAGTGATCCCGGCGGGGCGAGGAAAACGAGATCAAGCCATCCAGGTCAAAGAGGTGGCCCGCACTCTTGCAGCCCTTCTCCCGCCATCGCTTGAAGACCGGGGCGAGCAGCCAGGCGGGAAGTCTGGGTTATCGACAATGGGCGTCATGGGTGAGGGGAAAGTGGTCCAGCCCCCATGCTGTGCCAGTTGATCCCACGCCTTCATGGTCGGCAATGTCACGGGGGACGAATATAGACCCCAGGCTCTATGTTTTCATGAGAGCCATAACTCGCGCCAAATATTGCAGCCCGCCACCGCCTGATCCATAAATAACCAGCGCTTGCTGGAGTGTGGCTTGTTCCACTCGAGAATAAAGCGCAGACAAGCCGCCTGATAATACACAGACAGTGATGGAAAGCCCAGACCGCCGCTGGCCCGAGGGGCCGTAATCAATGAGGAGGCAAGCCGTGGACGTTTGCGATTCCATAGAAATTTGGTAAGCAACCTCTGGAGCTTCTGAATGGCACCAGGCGGTGGGGTCCATAGGCAACATTTGGAAAAGGTATAGAATGCGCGGAAGGATCGTCATTTTGACGGCAGCCAGTCGACCAAACCAGGCGAACTGCAACCGGGACCAGTCAGACAGCGATATGGCTGTTTGCTCAACTAAGATCTTGTAGTTAAGAGAGACTGTCCGTGCTATAGTGGGGGCAAGGCGGATCCCCAGATAAGGGATGTCAGAGTGAACCCACTGGAAGGCAAAGTCCTTTTGAAGGTCTTGCACGTCAGAAGCCGGGTTCGACACGTCAAGGATCTGGGATTTAGAAAAGTTAACCTTAAAACCGGCAACGCCACCGAATTCGCGCAATTCCATCGACAAGTGCCGCAAGGAGGTGTGAGGACGCACAAGTGAGAGGATCACGTCATCGACGTAGAGACTTATTTTGTGATCGTCAGCGCCAAACTGAATCCCCTCAATGCCTCCGTTGGACCGCACTCTCTGCGCGAAGGGCTCCATATAGAGCACAAAGAGCAACGGCGATAGAGGACATCCCCTGCCTCGTCCCGCGAGTGATGGGGAAAGGGGCAGATCTACAGCCGTTCACCCGGACCGCCGCCTTCGGTGCCGTGTAGAGGCAGCGCACCCATTTTAGGAAGTTATCCCCCATTCCGAAAGCTTTCATGACCGCGAACAAGTACGTCCAGTTGACGCGGTTGAAGGCCTTCTCCGCGTCTATTGATAAGAAAAGGGCCTGTTTGCGAGAGCGGTGTACTGAGTCCATGAGGTGCAAAAGCCTTTTCGTGTTCTCCCCACCCTGCCACGTCGGTATGAACCCCACTTGATCCGGTTCTATGATGCCGTCCATGAATGGGCTAAGACGGGCAGCCAGAATGCTAGCAAAAAGCTTCGCGTCGATGTTGAGTAGGGAGATTGGGCGATACGCTCCACACTCCCGGGGGTCTTTCCCTGCCTTAGGGATGACTGTGATCACAGCCTCCGACATAGAAGGGGTCACCTCTCCCGTTGCCACGAATGAATTAAAAATACGGGTTAAAAAGGGCGCTAGTTCCATACAAAACTTTTTATAAAAAATGGCCTAGAAGCCGTCTGGCCCCGGGGATTTGGCCAGTTTCAACCGCGAGATCGCAGAAATGACTTCCTCAATACGAATTTCCGCGTCGAGCGCAGCTGCCGAGGTCTGTGAGAGGGGCGTTACTCCACATGAAGCCAAGTACGCCTGCACATGATCCGGCTCTGTAGATTCCCGGCAATACAGGGTGTGGTAAAACCGCCGGAAAGAGTCTGCGATAAGGGAATCGGCAGTCTGTTCCACCGCATCTGCGTCCCTTATGGCCTGATGATGGCGTATGCTTGCTACATTCGGGCCCTCAGCCTATGTGCCAACATCCGGCCCCCTTTGTCCCCACTGAGGTCAAACTTATGGCGCAAGCGCAAGAGGGCGTATTCCGCAAGGTCCAGGTCAAGATGTTTAAGCATGCGTCGTTTCGTTTCCAACCCTCTCCAGATGCGAGGCGCCCCAGTCCTCCTACCTCCCTCTCTAACTCTTCACACTTCTCCTTACGGATCCGCGCGAGCGATGCAGACACCGCAATAAAGTCCCCCCGAGCCACCAATTTAAGGGCCTCCCACACAGACCCCATCGTTATCCACGAAATATTGAGTGATCGTGGCTCTCAGGCGGGTAACTACCGATTCCGATTTGAGTAGGGAATCCCGAAGACGCCACCCCGATGGCAGTGGCCGCTGGTCATGACAGGCAATCTGTACAGAGATAAGGGCATGGTCAGACAGAGCGCGCGGGGAGATCTCTGCGGCAGATAAATGGGGCATGAGAGATGTCGTGGCGAGGAAATGATCTAAGCGCGCATACGTTTTATGAGCTGCGGAATAGTAAGTGAAATCGTGTTCCAGGGGATGTTGAGTACGCCACACGTCATGTAGCCCCCCCTCTTGCAACCACTGCTTCCCCCCCTGGGAGATGGCCCCCGCCTGATGTGAACGCGCAGCTAACCTATCTAACACCGGATCCATTCCGACATTCAGATCTCCCCCCACCAACACACACGCATCCGGGGAAGCCAAAACCCCCCGCAAGCGACATCTTCAAAAAGGGTTCCTGGTGGACATTTGGAGCATACAGGGAGCCCACTGTGAAATGTGTGTTCCCCCATTGGATCCTAACTGCCAAAAAATGCCCCTTGATGTCAACTACGTGGGACAGGACCTTACAGTGAGCTTTGGCGCTGACCAGGATGGCCACCCCCTGTTTTTTCGCTGCGCATGAGGACCACAACTGCACTGGAAAACGCTTGTCTCTCATCCTCTTAGTATCCTTGGAGAGGAGGTGAGTCTCTTGCAACAGGCACACATCCCCTTCCGCACCTTCTAACAGCGATAAAATGGCTGCGCGCTTAACCGGGCTGTTGAGACCGCGAACATTCAAGCTAACAATTTTCAGATTTTTACCCATACTCGCTGCAAGGGGAAGAAAGCAGTAGACGTGGCATCTGTGACTGTACAAGCGGAGAACATCTCAGAAACCCCCAACCACCCCGAGGACAGATGCGGAGCACCAAACACAAACTCCCCCGATCCCCCAAAAGCCAAAGCACAACAGTACAAAAGAAAGAAACATATGACAGTCCGTGGTATAGGCCTCAAGGGCAGGGGAACATGGCACCAACCAAACAATCGTCCAGTTCCTGATACAGGACTCCTTTTGGGACCAGGACATAGAAGAATCAGTCATTACCTGATGCGAACCATCCCCTCCGACGCCTGCTACTAGCCCTCTTAGGGCCTGGAAGGAGTCCACACCTCAAGTGCCTGTTGAGGCATCCGTTACCTGGGCCACAGAAGCCACCACAGCCCCACGCTCCATCATACTCGCTGACAAGTCAGGCTTTGCCATAGGCGCAGGTCCCCGAGGGAGACCAACACGATGCACGCGGTCCATTTGGACATCCTTCACATCCTCCTCATTAAGAATGTGCAGGAAGAGGGACCCCACATACTCTCGCAGATCCGACCCCTCGCCCTTCCAGGGCACCGCCCGAATCCGAATGTTATTCACGGCGGGACCTATTCTCTAAGTCCTCTGCATGGGCTTGCAGGTCTAAGTTCTGTTCTGCGGCGGATCACGTCTTGTTGAAGGTGATGGATATCCTCCGCAGTCCCCAGATCGTGCTCTTCCAGGGTCGCGACCCGCTCGCCCACACCATCGACGTCTCGCCGCACCTCGCGCAGATCAGACGCCAGCTGGGAGCGGAGCTCCCCAATGTCTTCCTTGATCGCAGAGAACAGCTCGATCATGAAAGTCTTAGTTGCCGGGGCCTCCGAATCTTCCTTCCGCGGAGACTTGTCAGATGCAGGCGTAGCGGCCTGTACCGCCACCTTCGGGGATCCATCTTTCATCGTCTTCTCTTTTCTGATCCTGGACCGGAGGGGGGGTCTACAAGCTGGGCAAAAAGCAAGGGCGATCAACAGGGCCCTATGTACTGCTGAGTTCCGGCACCGATCACCTCAGGCCGCAACGTGATTAGAGGCAGCAGGGAGCCACGGTCACGCCCAGACCCCTCTCCACCGTCCCAAACCCACTCGAGCTCCAGGGGGTTGGCTACCGGCAATCGCTGCAGACCAGCCTCGTTCTACCCCCCAGGCAGGCCCACCACTGTCCGCCGGCCTACGGACCGAAACCCAGGCACTCCGGGTGTCCCTCTTCACTCCCAGTCTCCCACCAGAGCCGATGCAGGAAGGCCCAAGTCGACCACGGGCTCCAAGCATCGCAGGGCTCCTGCTTGTTGTATAGGGAGTGTCCCCTCCGGTATCGCTGCCGCAGTAGGGGCTATCAGGGGCTCGTCCCCTCCAGGCACACTCAGCTCCCCAGGGCAGGGGCAAACCGGATATTCAGGTGTCACTCTTCCAACACCCTCGTCCCAGCGGCCTCTCACTCAGGGCCTGACCGGTGCCTCCGCTGTAGTGCCGCTACTACTACGGCAAAGCCAGGCCCTCCAGGGACTGTAACTCCTCGTCTTAGGCCTGTCCCAGTTCAACGCCCCTCGGGGCTAGGCCGGCACCCCCATCCTCAGCCAGCAAGCAGAAGGCGGCAGGACAGTCTCGAAGCCCACCACTCCTTCACCGTGCGGGGCTATCCAGTATAAGGGCGTGGGAGGGCCCTCCTGGGAGGGCCCTCCCCTCCCGCGCTTGTCCTCTTCTCTGCCCTTCAGGCCACAGGCCTACTGCATTCCCGGGCCGCCGCCGGGGAATCGCAGAGCTAGGCCAGCCGCCCTGCCCCCTGCCAATCCGGAGCACCGCTCCTCACCTCCAATCCCCTGCAGGCTGCTGGGGCCGACCGCGGATCGATCCACAGGCACTTCCGTTGGGGCACCTACACTTCCTGCTCCCTCCGAGGCCTCAGGATGCACCAACGCCCTCTCCGGGCGGCAGGAATCACCCCCGCTAGAGCGCACTCGCGGCGGGCCCAGCCACCCCCTCTCCGACACAGCGGGGACTCTGCAGGGCCCCCCGCTGTGCCATCGCTGCAGGTCGCTCGCCGCCTCACGGGCCAGGGACGCCCAGCTGGAGCCCTCATCACCTCTGCAGCCGCCGCCAGTCAAGCTACGCCACTCAGGGGCTGGGAGGCCACCCCACACTGCCGACCACGAGGCACCCCGGGTACGCCACTCCTCCAGGCCGCACCGCACAACTCCACCGTCCGCAGGCTCAAACAGTGGACTTCTGGCAGTCACTGCCAGACAACCCCTGGAGGCACGGCACCGAAGATACTGGTGCGAAGGGGCACCTAACCGGGCGATATCCAAAGCTATGCTACATGCGGCGCCGGAGGGGACTGAAGGCACGTCCTACTCCGCCGCCATCTTGGCCACGCCCCAAGATGCGCTTTTTTAACTCACAAATAGTACTGCCCACATATTTCAAGGCACATGGACATTCCACAATGTAAATTACGATCTGGCTCCTGCATGTTATCCATTGGTTAATTTTCCACTTTTTCTTATTAGCCATCTCAATTTCCTTAGTATTTTGAGCAATTGCACACATTTTACAATTTGAGCATTTAACAAACCCCACTGATTTCAACCATGTCTTTGGAGGTGTGCTCGTGAAGTGACTATGGACCAATTGATCCTTCAGGTTACTTGCTCTTTTGTATGTTATTTTGGGGAAATCTCCAACAATTTTTGCCAGTGTAAATTCACAAGGTCCTGAGCTACTGAGACGAACTTGGGAGTGCCCATAATCAGACGGGCTGCTGCATTCTGCAGAATTTGAAGCTTGTCTACAAGCCCCTGTTGTGCATTCAACAGCAAACCATTGCAATAATCTAGTCGGGACATCACCAGTCCTGTCACTACTATCTTCCTGTGTTCATCCGGAAGGAATGGCAAGACTTTCCGAATAGTTTTAAGCACATAGTGGGTAGCTGAGGACAGTGCGTTGATTTGTGGCCTGAAGGACAGTGCATCATCCACCAGTACTCCCAGGTTTTTTACCTTTGCAACTGGAGAGGGAGGAGACCCCATTTCCTCTGGCCACCATCGGGGGGACCAGAAGTTATCTCTCGACCCAAACAGCAAAACTTCTGTTTTTGCTGAATTGAGCTTAAGGCAGTTTCCTGCCATCCAGTTGCTCACCTCCCGCATGCAACTTCTACCCACATACCGAAGCTCACAAGGGAACTGCAGCACATAGACCGCAAACTCAGTCCTACAGGTAAGTTGTTTAGTGATTTGTACAGGTTCAGCCTTAAAGGGTGTTGAGTACTGTGTTTTACTACAGCCATATTTGCACGCTTTACAGATTGGGCATTTTTTTAAGCCTTTTCTGAGAGCCATGAAGGTCTCTGAAACCGGCTGTTCCAGATAGTTCTTGACCAATCTGTCTGCCATAGAGATGGATTTTCTAAAGGAAAATTCTGGTTTTCTACCCACTAGACAACCGATGACAGGATCCCCCGTCACCAGGTTCCAATTGCGGGTGAAAATTTTGCGAATTTTCTTGTGCTGTTGATTGTAAGTAACAATGATTCTTGAAGAGTCAGGTGCTGATTTTGTGCTGGCAATATTAGGTGTTGTTTTCGGTGTTAGTGCCTGTGCTCTAATTATATTCTTACAGCGATCTATTGCTTTTTGCACAATCCCCTCCGAGTAACCCCTAGCAAGGAAGCGTATCTTACTTGCTTCCTGAGCTTTGGAACACTCTGTTTCTGAACTACAGATTCTTTTGATGCGTAACATCTCCCCGAAGGGGATACTACGTATCAAGTGATGGGGGTGCTGGCTGGCCGCATGCAGGACAGTATTGCCCGCAGTTGGCTTTCTATGTAGCCTAGTTGCCAATGTATCAGACTCTACATACACTTCGATGTCAAGAAAACATATTGAAGATGTACTCATTGTAGAAGTGGATTCAAGCCATTGATATTCAACTGATTTACAAAAGAGCATGCTTCCTGTAAAGTACCCTGCCAAATAAGAAAGAGGTCATCAATGTACCTAAGATATAACGGAACATGATTTTGCATTGTTATGCGATGTTTTCCGATGAGGACCTGTTCCTCCCACCAGCCCATGTGCAAGCACGCTAGGCTGGTGAAAAACAGGCCCCCATGGCTACCCTTCTAATCTGCTGGTATACTTGATTGTTAAAAAGGAAGTAATTTTGTTCCAAACAAATCTTAATCATGGAAATTAACATGGTATTGTGAGCAGAAAAATTGATTGCACGTTGGTTTAAATAATATTTAACAGCTCTAATACCATCATTGTGACGTATCGATGTATATAGTGAAGCAACATCCAAAGTAATGAGTATACATTCTGAATTCCATGAAATATTGCTCAATTTCCGTACAAAATCAGATGAATCCTGCACATAAGAACTCAAGTTTTTAACACTGTCCTGTAAAAAATAGTCAATATAAGTTGACATATTCTCGGTTGAACTGTTTATGGCGGAGATTATAGGACGCCCAGGTGGATTGTCCAATCGTTTGTGAATTTTAGGAAGTAAATAAAATGAGGGTATAACGGGAAATTCCTTCTTTAAAAATCCAAATTCTTCCTTAGAAATCAGAATCCCACTTTTCCATGCAACCAACTTGGCGTTTTGATCCTGCCACGCCAGCTTAATTGCCACAATATTGCTTTTTTTGTAGCATGATTGATCCTTAAGTTGGGATTCTGCCTTATCAATATACATCCGTCGCGGCCAAAGAACTACGTTCCCGCCTTTATCCGCTTGGCGGACCACAATGTTTTGATTTGATTCTAGCTTCTTTATCAATGTATTGTAGCTCTGATTCATTTTGTTGACCGCTGTATGTTTTTTATTGGTTATTGTGTATAGTCTCTTTAGATCTTTTGTGATTAGATCCTGATACACATCGATGTTGTCATGTGTCACAGTAGGAAGGAAGACCGATTTGGGTTTGAACGGGGTGCTGCAGGTGGCTTGGTCAATCCGAGATGTAACATAGGGGATTTGCCTAGATGGACATGTCTCCTCCTGTAGAGCCCAAATATTCTCAAAATCAGTGCGGTCTCCAGCATCAAGAAGAGTAGGACTATTAGGAACTCCCATGTTTTTCAACTTTGCAGGTTGCAACTTGAAAAATTTCTTAAGTTTTAACTTCCTAGTAAACCTGAAAGCGTCCATTCTCACATCTGCATAATTAAAATTACATGGAGGGCAGTATGTTAAACCAAGGCTAAGGATCTTTTTGTCATTGTCCGAGAGTTCTAATGAGGTGAGGTTCATTACTGAGCAGGGGCTGATGCCTGTGTCTTTGCAACTTTTTTGTTCCAACGCTTTTTTTGTGGTTTTTCGTTGTTTGCTTTTCCAGGCACAGCATTTGCGTCTTTCGCTGCGTTTCCTATTGGCCCTTTGGCGTTTTGTCCGCCAGTTTGGATTTGTGGTCTTAAGGTGTCCCGGCGGTCCTGGCACATTACGCTTACTTCTTGGGCCAGGGACAGTTTGGTAAACCCCACCGCCGTGCTTTTGATTCCCTCATTGTCTGATTCACTCCCTATTGAGCTTGCATCCGATGAGGATGGAATGACTGGGGTGTTGTCAGGTGGTGTATTTTGCGTTTTTCGGGCCCGTGCTTTTACATTGTCATAACGTTTAGCGTAAGTGAATATTTGCCCGTTTAGGTAATCTAGGCGATCCCGCTCAAATTTAAATGCCTTGCGTTTTTTTATCACCTCTTCCTCTTTGTTTATTCTAAATGTCATGTCCGCTCTCATTTTATCTATTGCTTCACTCGATCCCATGCTCGTAATTTCTTCCTCCAATCCCTCTATTTGAGCCTGAAGTTTACAGCGGTCCGATTCGGCATATTTTACAAGAATAGTCATTAATTTGGTCGAGGACTCTAAGTTTGCTTCTGCCCATTCTGTGAGCATTTCAGGATCGGGTGTCTCATAGCTTGGCGCCAGACTTATTCGCAAACCTCTAGGTACTCTGCCCTCCTGTAAATACATGTTTAGAGATTTGTTCTCCCACCATTTCGATTGTTCTTTGAGCATAAGTCTTTCCAACTTCCTGAATTGATCCCTTATAGTAGGATTCATGTTTGCATTTGTAACTTGCCCTGTTATGTCTGTTTCCCCAGCCGGGGGTTTCACAAAAACGAGGCCAGCTGCTTCCTCTCTACTCCGCAACACATCCGCAGACATAGCTATATATATATATTACTTCAACCAGGGGTTGCAGGCGTCCCGTGATACTCCAGAACGAGAGGGCGTCTCGCTAAAGCCAGCACCTGCAAGCTGGCAACCCACAACAGCCAGTCTTTCTCCAGGTAAGGACAAAAGCGCGAGACAGGTCCGGGATAAACTGCAACTGACTTTTATTAATTACCAGCGCTCTGTGTACAGCAACCATGAAACGCAAGGCAGACGCGCTTTGCTTTAATAGCTTCCTCAGTGCCCGTTTCAAAAGTTAAAACAATGTCCTGGGGGTCTGCTGGTTTTTAAGCTGGGATTGCGGCCACTCCCAGTCAGGTGCTTACTTGCCCCTCCTCCACCTCCGAGGCTGCAGGACATCTTGCGCTCCACCCCCCAGACTACTGCATCTTGGGAGTTGAAGTCCTCCATGAGTGTCCATACAGTGATAGGGCCTCTCAGGCAACAAGTGATGCCCCAAACCAGGTTGGATGGTGGGCCCCACTCCTTCGCAGTTCCTTAGAGGGGTGCAAGTCAGTTCCAGTCTCCCTTTTCAGGCAAGTGATTTGCCTCCTCTCTCCCCTTGCGCCGATAACCTGGCGTTTGGAAATGTAGAGCGTCGGGGGGTATCGCGGTGCAGACAATACTTCAACTGGGGGTTGAAGGTGTCCCGTGATACTCCAGAACGAGAGGGCATCTCGCTAAAGCCAGCACCTGCAAGCTGGCAACACACAACAGTGCGAGACAGCTCTGGGATAAACTGCAACTGACTTTTATTAATTACCAGAGCTCTGTGTACAGGAACCATGAAACGCAAGGCAGACGCGCTTCGCTTTAATAGCTTCCTCAGTGCCCGTTTCAAAAGTTAAAACAATGTCCTGGGGGTCTGCTGGTTTTTAAGCTGGGATTGCGGCCACTCCCAGTCAGGTGCTTACTTGCCCCTCCTCCACCTCCGAGGCTGCAGGACATCTTGCGCTCCACCCCCCAGACTACTGCATCTTGGGAGTTGAAGTCCTCCATGAGTGTCCATACAGTGATAGGGCCTCTCAGGCAACAAGTGATGCCCCAAACCAGGTTGGATGGTGGGCCCCACTCCTTTGCAGTTTCTTAGAGGGGTGCAAGTCAGTTCCAGTTTCCCTTTTCAGGCAAGTGATTTGCCTCCTCTCTCCCCTTGCGCCGATAACCTCCGCTTGGAAATATAGAGCATCAGGGGGTATCACGGTGCAGACAATACTTCAACCAGGGGTTGCAGGTGTCCCGTGATACTCCAGAACGAGAGGGCGTCTCACTAAAGCCAGCACCTGCAAGCTGGCAACACACAACAGCCAGTCTTTCCCCAGGTAAGGACAAAAGCGCGAGACAGCTCCGGGATAAACTGCAACTGACTTTTATTAATTACCAGTGCTCTGTGTACAGCAACCATGAAACGCAAGGCAGACGCGTTTCGCTTTAATAGCTTCCTCAGTGCCCGTTTCAAAAGTTAAAACAATGTCCTGGGGGTCTGCTGGTTTTTAAGCTGGGATTGCGGCCACTCCCATTCAGGTGCTTACTTGCCCCTCCTCCACCTCCGAGGCTGCAGGACATCTCGCGCTCCACCCCCCAGACTACTGCATCTTGGGAGTTGAAGTCCTCCATGAGTGCCCATACAGTGATATATACATATATATATATTTAAAAAATCTAAAAGATATTAACACATATAAAAAAGAACACATACAACAATAGTAATTACATATATATAACAAAAACTTTCAAATACTATATATAATAAAATAATAAATACATTTACCAATAAATATTTATTTTAAAATACTAAATATTTACAAACAAAAGAAATAATGACAAAATAAATGTATTTATTTAATTTCCTAACCTATAACACCACACCAATAATAAAACATTCCACATCAACAAAAAAATTTAAAACATTAATCTACTACACACACTTTAACACTATAATTTGCATAACATAAACTAACAACATAAACTAAATTAAACTATCAAATAATAAAACACATTTTGAAACTTGTTAGACCTGACATCATTGGCGTGAGTATCCCTTCCATTTTTGACGGATTGCCTCCTCTGTTTTTGCTGGATTTATGCTTTGGGCACTGTGCCACTGCTAATCAGTGCCACAGTGCAAGTGCTCCCGATGTTAAATTGATGTACTGATTGGTTATTCCACAATTGGGTTATTTGATTTACTGTCGGCCCCTGGTACAGTGCACCATGTGTGCCCAGGGCTTGTAGATCAAATACTGCTGGTGGGCTTGCAGCACTGGTTGTGCCACCCACAGAAACAGCCTGCACAGTGTGTCTCAGGCCTGCCACTGTGTGCAGTCTAGCACTGCCATGTCGACTTGGTCAAGTGCACCCACTTGCCAGTCTCTAAACCTTCCCTTTGCTTCATATTAGACACCCCTATGGTAGGCCCAACGGCAGGGTGCATTGTAAGTAAAAGGTAGGACATGCTCTGGTGTGTGTAGCATGTTCTAATAGCGAATTACAGCCATTTTCGTTTTTCACTATTGAAGGCTACCTGTTCTCATAGGCCAGAATGGGCATTGAAGATTATTACATTCTTATAATCCTAACTGACTCAGGGAACATGGTAGAAATTCGAATTTAGTATGCCTGAACTTAGAATAATAAAATACATCTTTTAGTAAAGTTTATTTTAATATTTTGTGTTTGCAAATACCACTTTTAGAAAGTAGGTATTTGCTTGCCTAACTATTTGAGCCTGCCTCTGCTGAGTTGTGTATTCCTTGTCTGGGTTTGTGTGTGACAGGGCTGGGGAAATTCCAGGAGACAGTCTGGGACAGCCCAGTGGTGAATAGGGAGATTTACATCCAGATGGGAGGGGGAGAGTGCACCTGGGACCTGAATAGGGCTGGGCCTTCCCTCTACAATGCTGGCTCCACCCCCTGTGGCTTGTCTGATGTCTCTGCCCTGCACAGTGAAAGGAGAAGAGGAATTCTGTCAACAGAGTGCTCCAGAGCTGTATCTTCTCTCCCCTGTGCTGGCTCCACCTCCTGTGGGGCGGCTGATGTCTCTGCCCTGCACAGTGAAAGGAAGAGTAGAGTCATGTCAACAAAGTGCTCAGGAACTGGTTTGAACTAGGCAGAGGCCTCTCTGCCTTCAGAGAACAAATGATTTTGGGGTATAAATATTGAGACCCAGTCCCACAGACTTTAGATCACTTATGGAACAAGAAACCTTTCTGCCAAGGAGAAGAACCAAGGAAGCTGCAGGAGTTTGGACTGCCCCTCTGCCAGTGTGCTGTTTGCTGGGTTGGCCTGCAGTGGTTGCTTCATTGCCAAGGGAAAGGAGAAGGAACTTTGTAAGGACTTTCATCTGCAGAATATTCTCCAAGGGCTTGAACTGTGCTTGCCTCCTGCTGAAGTCTCAGGGCCAAAAGACTTCACCTCTAGCTCACTCCTGACTTTCCTTGCTGGGAATTCTGACTCCAGTCACTTGCGTGCCGCTGGGAGCTGGACGCGCGACGCATCGAGAAGAAGCGTGTCGCCGCCGCAGCTGAAATCATCCCAACGCCGGAGAAGCGAGCCTTCATCGCATCTCCCTGGAAGCATGTGTTCATCGAAGCTGCCTGCTGTCGCATCACCGTAGAAGCGTGACGCCATCGAGAGAGTCGCCATCGCATCGCCGGAGAAGCGCGCGCAGGGCCTGTCGCGGCTCCAAAGTACAGAGTCGCCGCAAGGCTGCCAGGGCGTCATCGCATCGTCATCGTCATCGCATCGCGCATCAAGGGCGCCATCTTCTCGCATCGCAACTGGATCATCGCATCGTCATCGCATCGCATCAAGGCGCCATCTTGCGCACCGCAACGGGCCCGCAGGCCGAGAATCTACGCATCACCTCCGCACCGGTAAGGCTCACGACGAGGCCCCTACTCTGTGCAAGCATTGAGGAAGGACGCAACCGTTCCCCCGGGTCAAGAAACCGACGCATCTCCCCTTCTGCGAGTCCTTTTGTTTACTTTGCGTTACGCATCCAGTTACTTTGTTGAGAAGTTTGTCGCATCTACCATCAACTTGAACAAACAGACTTTAATCATCTTTTAAGTAACCTTAAGTGTAGTATTGTGGATTTTTGTCGTTTGTGGTCTTGTGTTTAAGTCTATATAAAGAATACTTATTTTTATAAAACCTGTGTTGTGTCCATCTGTAGTGTTATCACTGTATTACTGTGTATATTCACAAATGCTTAAAACACTGCCCCTGAGATAAGCCTGTCTGCTCATTCCAGGCTACCAAGGGGGTGAGCAGGGGTTATTAAGGAGTGTAATCCCCTTATCCTGACTTAGAAGTAAGGGTCCCTATTTGGACATAGGTGAATACCATTGCCAACTAAAGACCCCCAGATCTAACAAAACTTATCTTAAAATTACAATCAATTATTATTAACAATTAATAATTAAATTATTAAAATGTATTTAATACCCACCCTTTACCCCTTTTAAAAATAAATATAACAAAACTATATTTACAAATTACCCAAAATATTTATCTATTAATTAACAAAAAATTAACACCTTTATATTAATTAAACACACATTTCTTTCCACCATATACACCTATAGACACTACAACACACACCTAAAATTAATTACACAATTACCATAACTAATTAAGAATTAATTAATTAATTAAAATTAATTAACAGCCAGTTATTATTTAATAAATTAAAAATAAATTACTTCCAACCATTTACACCCACAAACACAACACACACCTAAAATTAGTAACGCAATTACCATAATTAATTAACAATTATTTAAAATTAATTAACAACCCATTCATTCATAAATTAAAAACACATTACTTCCAACCATTTACACCTACAAACACCCCAACACACACCTAAAATTAATCACATAATTACCATAATTAATTAATTAACTAATAATTAGAATTCATTAACAACCAAATATTAATTAATTATTTATAAATTAAGTTACATATTTAACACTATAAAATATCAAAATATCAATAAAACAAATATTAATAAATACAAATTAATCAATAAATTTAATATAATTAAACTACTTCTCAAGCTATTCCCCTATAAACCCACAACCCACTATGGAACTAAAAGTGAAAAATTCACATTAAAAATAAAAATAATAAATGAAATATAATTAAATTACTTCCCACCCTATTCCACTATAAACCCACAACCCGCTACAGAACTAAAAGCGCAAAATTCATATTACATTTTTTTATTAATTATATATAATTAAATTACTTCCCACCCTATTCCCCTATAAACCCACAATCTGCTACAGAACTAAAAGCGCAAAATGAAAAGATTTTTTTTTATTTTATAACTACCAAAAATGTAACACATGTATTAAAAATACAATCAATTCTTATACACAAAACATACATCACATGCATATAAAATATACACTAAAATACATAACAATAATAAAAAACAATATTTTTAACAACTATATTTTTGCAAACAATATTAAACACTTCAATATTTTTTATACCGATATTACTTACCTGAATTCGATATTCTTAACCTCGATATTCCAGCTGTCGATATTTCTGACCCACGATATTTGCAACTCAATATTTGTGCACCTCAACATTCTGTACTGGATATTCTGTCTCTACACCCCTCTGAATAAAGTCTAGTAGATCTATACTTGGCCGCAGTTATTTGTACAGATCGTCATCATACCTCGCCCTACTCCAGTAGGAAAGAGATGAGGGAAACAGAGAACTTCTAAACTTTTTCCCCCATGCACTTAAGGCAGTTCATTTTGCTGCTTTTAGTTAATATTGATCAAAAGCATCACTAACAATCTCTTTTGAATGTAGAGGGTGGATGCTGTAATGTTCAAAAATTTCTTCTACTCTGCTTCGATCCACTTTTTCTATCTAACCTGTTGATGATGATGTGTTGTCTTCCATATGTGTGACATCTTGAATAATTTCTGCATTTTTATAATGTATGTTATTTTATACCAGATATGAAGTTGCAGTTTTAACTTTGCTAACATCTACTAACTCTTGCCATATGTTTTACTCTTGATCGGTACACCATTTACTACAAGTCCCTCTTCCGAATTTCTCTGTACCCCTATAGCTTAAATATTTTCCTTGCAATTTATTGGCAAGTATACAACTCTACCTTTGAGACCTTTCTGGAGCTCAGTTGGAGGTAATTTCCCAGTCTTTTGGCTACATGCGAACTATAGCTTGAAGTGGATGTATAGACTCTATTAATACAGATTCATAAACATTCAAATCTTTAATTACTTCTGGAACAGGTACTATTTCTAAGTTGTTATGTACTGCTCCAGCAGTAATTTTGATTCCCTCTAACTTATTATAGCCATACTTACATATAACTTGTCGGATGGACAAGGCAAATCGTCCCTCTACAAATAAATAAACAGCAAATTCTCGCCACTTAATGTTATTATTCTTTTCAGTTTTAATGTACAAATCAACATTACGAGTTTGATTTTTGTAGTGAGTGTGTTGACAACATATACAAACACAGATTGGTTGGTCTGAAGAAACTGCGTTAAACTTTCTAATCTTTTTTACAAAATTAGCAACACTACTACATCTGTTCTGCTTCACAACTCCTGTTGTTACTAACTCTTCATTTTCCCTACACTCCTATTCCGGTTCAAAAGCACAAAATTCAACATCATAAACCTTTGCTACTTCTACTACACTACCATGCAAAAGAGCTCTATTCATTTCTCCTAAACATAGAGCAGGAGTTTTTACATAATAAAGCCTTCTAACAAAAGTTCTCATTATTGAACAGTGTATACCTAACTTTCTAAAATGATGAAAGTTGCTTCGACACACTTTTTTGACAGACAGGCTAGTGAGTGTCCTTGTAAATTAGTATGCTTTCTTACTTTGCATGGATCTATTCCTTGCAAAGTACGTATTTTCTGTTTTAAACTTCTACAAGCAAGCATACGGCGGAAATTTCTCAGTATATCAATTGATTGTTGATGAATACTACAAACACTACTACAATTCTATTTGTACACAGGGGCCTGTCTACTCCTTCCTTGCATCTCTTCAGCAATCTATTCTTCGACATTTCATGGTACCATTACTTTCTTTGGAACAGGAATACCATTTTTCATCTCATGACGTCTGTAGGAGAGTAGGGTCTGCTTTCCTATGGTCACCCCAATTTTTGCTTCACTGGTTTTCGACTTAATGTGGCTGTGGGCCTGCTAATCAGACCCATAGCCTGCTGTTCTCTCTCTAAATTCATAACCATGTACTATAGGTACATCACCAAATTGGTACTGGACACCTTATCAGCCCCTGTACAGTGCACTATAGGTGCCCAGGGCATAGATGCATCCAAGGCCTACCAGGGGCTGCAGCATATCTTTTGCCACCCCTGGCTGGCCATTTAAATCGACACAACTGGCTGATCATTCAGCTGGGGCAAGGTGGTGTACTCACCCCTTGCTTAGATATAGTATACCTATGTCTAAACCTATATCTGGACACACATGCACCTATAAGTCACTCCTATGGCAGGCCTTTACAATCCTGGAGGCAGAGTGCTTGGTTTTATGTGAGGTGGTGCTCTAGCATGATCTGAGCCTGTCTGCAGTGTTCGGAACCATTTCCTTACTGCTGTTCCAGGGTATTGCCATACCATATACTCTTAAGTGCATTATAATCCTCGCGGTTATTGCTAACTTTGATTTGGCGTTATCAAAACATGTTGTGTAAGGTGTCATACACTTTGGAATACTACCCCCTCGCCAGTTCTGGCGACGGGGGTAGATTTCCACCCTTCTAGAGGGAGAAGACATGTTACTTTACTTAAAACGCGGTTAATCCTAACCAGAGCCTCAGCATCACAAAATGGATGCTGCTGCCCCGACACAAGTCTGACCTCCTGCTGCTGACCGAAACTTGGCAGGGGAGGCCTGGACAAAGGGTTTCCTGTCACAGGGAGGTGCTACACCACCCCAGACAGGAGATAGTGGATTGGAGCAGGGAGAGTTGAAAGAAACTAGACACTGCCTGGGGCACACAAGGTGTCCCATGCAAAATCCAGTCAAACCGGTTCTGGGGCACTCCAGCCCCAGCTCTGGCGCGAAACTGGACAAAGGGAAAGGGGTGTAACCACCCCCTTCCTGGGTCCCAGCCATAGGAGGGACCTAGCAGGTAATCCAGCCCCTTGATTTGGAATAAAGGTAGGAGCTGTGCTGATGCACATCAGATTATCCTGACTGAAACTTTGATACATAACTCTGGACCCTTCGACATCCCACTCGACGTGGAAGACTGAAGAATCTCCTTGTGGTCAAGGAGTGACCACCCTGTGCAAACAGGCACCATCCAGCACCTCAACGTTTGCTTTGTTGCAGTTCCTGCCAGAACTCGAGCGACAGAGAGCAACAAGACCCAGCGTTCCTGCCTTCCAACAGCCCGATCCACAGTCCCAGCGAATCTGAGACCCATGGAGGCAACCTGAAGCGTGGGGCCAGCCATCTTGGAAAAACTACAAAGTGCTGACCGTGCAGTTCCCGAGGCTCCCTCGAAGCTGTGCATTGGGGTTTAAGAATCCCCAGCCCCGAGCAGCTTTTGCACTGAAGATCTTCTCTCCACACTCACCGAGTGCTGCGTGGGGCCCTTTTGCATTTTCCTGCTTGACGCGTTGGTCCGGTCGCTTGCCCGTTGGCTGGTGGCCCCAGTACTGACGAACCTTTGAATTTGCTCAGCTAGTCTGGTTGTTCCAGACTGGCCCTCGCTCCCCTGAAAAGGAGCACCCGCTCTGACCTTGCTGGTCCGAGTAAGAAGCGATCTTCCAATCCTGCGTGAGTTGCACTTGCCAAGGGTTGTTAACTCTGATCCGGAAGCCGACACCGCCGACAGCGAGAGCCTTCGTGGGACAGCTCGTGATCCACTCCTGGACATCCTCGATGTCCCAGAGTCCACGTGGCAGTGGAGACAAGCTTCACAACAACCACCTGATTGCGCCAAACATCGCCTGGTTCCTTCCTGGTTCCTTCCTGGTCACTGGCTAGTGACCCAGACTCTGTCCCCTCTCCTTTCAGGTACTCTACATCTTCGATCCACCCTTGGATCACACCGGACTCTTCTCTCCTGGCCGCCTACAGCATCTTCATCTCCAGGCTCCATAGATCTACACGACGAAACCTGACACGCTTTGGCACCTATGCACCCGCTTCCTGTGGGTGAGGTAACTCATGAACGCCGGTTCTCCTGTAGTGGTTTACACCTCTAGTGTCTAAGTTTAAAGTGTGGTCCTTCTAGTCCAGTCGGAAGACTCCTAAAACTGTAACTCGATAACTTTTACTCACCATTGACTTTGCATTGGTGCATGCGTGTGCTTTTAGCGATGCACCCGAATCCCGCGGGCTACTCCCGTCCTAACTGCTGTTAGTCCAGTGTAGTCCCAGCGATTCCCAAGGCCCCAGGCCTTACCACTGTTCGTAAAGTGATACTTATACCACTTTTTTGATATATGGTTTGAGTGGCCACCGGCCTCATCCATAAACGTGCAACTTTCATATGTTAAACTGTGCTTTTGTTTAAACGCTTGTGTGCCTCTATACTCATAAAGAGTATAGGGGATTATTCTAGTAATAAATACATATATTTTTATAATATATAACTTGTGTGGTGTCTTTTCATTTGATATTACAGGATTGCATATGGTAAAACAGCTGGCTTCACATGCCCTCTTGAGTTTAGCCTGAAGGCTGCTTAGTCCATGCTACCCCTAGGATAGCTTGTCTTTTTAAGGTTGACTTACAACCACCACCATAAGGGATTGTTTGGACTGATACAAGGTGCCCACAGAATTGTGGACATCATACATCAGGCCAACTTCTCACAACGTCGTCCAGATTGATCAACTGCATGCACTAATGTGTTATCTTGGAAATAGCCTTCTTCATTAAAGAAAGCTTAGTATTTCAAGTATGTATCCATTCACCACTAAAAACTTTGCAAATGTTACTTCTATTAAAAATTCTTTTCTTTTGGCTCTGTCTCTTCATAGACAACACTTTTTTGTCCAGTGTCTTAATTCGGTTTAAAACCAAGATAAATAGTTTCCTCTTCAGTGCAAACACCTTATCAACTACAGCTTCAACATATTCCTTTTGTCTGATTGCTTGTGTTTCTTTTTATATACTTCTTCATAATTGCTAACAAGTGGCGAATTACTCTAGTGTGGAACATCCTACCTCTGATTTTCTTGAACTGCCTGCGACCTTCTCCTTAAAGTCTCTCCTTTTTTTCAATGACTTCTTACTTTTTACATCAGAGACTTTTGGTGATTTAGTACTCAGTGTTATAGGTTTCTTTTTCTTTACTTCTTTTTGTACTTTTTCCACCTGTGCACATACAATTTCAAGAAATGTGTTGGTCCTCTTACCAGCAAGCCTTTTCTCTTTGACCATTGTTAATGCATTTTGCACCTTTTGATTCTTACAGCCTGATTCATCAAGGGGCCGTTTTGGGTGGCCCTAATAGCGAATCATAGCGACTCGCTATTGAGGACACGCAAAACGGTATTCATGTAGGAATTGCTAAATAAATAGCGATTCCTACATGTTCTCTATTTGCGAGTAGCAATTTGCTACTCGCAAAAAAAGGAATGACTCCCCATTCATTCCTATGGGCCAAAAGGCCCATAGGAATGAATGGGGAGTATCCCTTATTTGCGAGTAGCAATTTGTTACTCGCAAATCAGATAGCGATTTTAAGGGTGCCAGGGGTGTCCAAAGGACACCCTGTAGCACCCCTAAAATGCACATTGGAACAGGTGTTGCGCACACACATGTCCAAAGGACATGTGTGTGTGTAACATGCAAAAGAAAAAAATGCACTAAAGTGCTTTTTACACTATTTACGCAATTTACCACCAAGTCAGACCTGGTGGTAAATTGAGACCAAATATAGCGATTTCGCTATTTCTATTTGGTTGATGAATTGCATTTAAGGAATCTCTATTAGAGATTCCTTAAATCCAATTCCTCGCAAATATGCGAATTCTTAAATAGCGATTTTTGCATTTGGGATGATGAATACCAAATGCAAAAATCGCACTCGCAAAGGGCCAGATTCTCAGAATCTGGCCCTTTGCGAGCGCAAATCAGCTTGATGAATCAGGCTGAAAGTTCTAAGGAGACGCTCTATTTGCTGCTGCTTCTTTCTTCTCCAACTTTTTGTTGGCATGGTAATCTTTGTAGATGACTAGATATTGATGTCTCAAAACAAAAATAAAGTACAATCATCATTTAATTATATAGGGTCACATTACATAATTTAACTATTTAAACATTTAGATTACATGAGGATATATAGCTTAGGCAGTCTGCAGACTACATGTTTTCACTTTTAAGTACGTAGCACCCATCCAATTAACTAACGATAGCCTACCTTACTGCTCAGTTATATGTAGGGGTGAGTGAGAGGTTGCTCATACAGTTACTCACACACACACTTGCACATAGAGTTACTCACCCATACACCTACTTACTCAGACATTAACTGAAAGGAACATACCCTATTGACTAACTACAGCCTACCCCAGGGGACAGTCATATGATATAGAGGAGTAGCTTCAAACTTGACAAAGAACTTTACATGTTAGTCTTGAATGTGTCAGTTTTGTTCACTTATATGTGAATAACTGTGTGAGTCCCTATCAGGATCTGATATTTCATGAGTTTGTATGTTTGTTTGTAAATGGTTATCTGTCTTTGTGATATCTAAGGTCCTCTAAATCTGTCTGCAAATTATTGGGTCATTTAAGTGTGTAAGAAACTGTCTTCGTTACCACAAGATACATATCAGTTGTGCCTGTCTGTGTGAGTGAATTGTTATGTGCTTCTCTAACTAGCTCACTAGGTGTTTCAGTGTCTGTCTGCTTTTCTATTTTGGCATCTCGTGATTAAGTCTGGGTGTACGATTCAGAAAAGGGGGTGGTGATGAACTGAGTGTCTGAATTAAGCAGACCACTCTTACCCAGTCCAAAGATCAGGGCTTGATCCATCACCGTTATTTATCTCACTGCCCCATCCCAGCTCAGAACCTGGCTATATGCAAATTAGTCTGTCCCTGGCCCAGTGCATCATGGGAACAGGGCAGACCAAACTACCAAGCCAATTCTTCACCAGAAAGGAGACAAGCTACCGGGGACCGTTTTCTGGCATTTCAGCCTCTTCGGCCCGGCTTGCTTGAATCCTGATGGAGCAGTGAGAAAGGGACTCATGTCTGAGTATACCCTGCCACACCTATAGTGGCCAAAAACGATTCAGAAAAGGGGGTGGTGATGAACAGAGTGTCTGAATTAAGCAGACCACTCTTACCCAGTCCAAAGATCAGGGCTTGATCCATCACCGTTATTTATCTCACTGCCCCATCCCAGCTCAGAACCTGGCTATATGCAAATTAGTCTGTCCCTGGCCCAGTGCATCATGGGAACAGGGCAGACCAAACTACCAAGCCAATTCTTCACCAGAAAGGAGACAAGCTACCGGGGACCAGTTTCTGGCATTTCAGCCTCTTCGGCCCGGCTTGCTTGAATCCTGATGGAGCAGTGAGAAAGGGACTCATGTCTGAGTATACCCTGCCACACCTATAGTGGCCAAAAACGATTCAGAAAAGGGGGTGGTGATGAACAGAGTGTCTGAATTAGGCAGACCACTCTTACCCAGTCCAAATATCAGGGCTTGATCCATCACCGTTATTTATCTCACTGCCCCATCCCAGCTCAGAACCTGGCTATATGCAAATTAGTCTGTCCCTGGCCCAGTGCATCATGGGAACAGGGCAGACCAAACTACCAAGCCAATTCTTCACCAGAAAGGAGACAAGCTACCGGGGACCGGTTTCTGGCATTTCAGCCTCTTCGGCCCGGCTTGCTTGAATCCTGATGGAGCAGTGAGAAAGGGACTCATGTCTGAGTATACCCTGCCACACCTATAGTGGCCAAAAACGATTCAGAAAAGGGGGTGGTGATGAACAGAGTGTCTGAATTAAGCAGACCACTCTTACCCAGTCCAAAGATCAGGGCTTGATCCATCACCGTTATTTATCTCACTGCCCCATCCCAGCTCAGAACCTGGCTATATGCAAATTAGTCTGTCCCTGGCCCAGTGCATCATGGGAACAGGGCAGACCAAACTACCAAGCCAATTCTTCACCAGAAAGGAGACAAGCTACCGGGGACCGGTTTCTGGCATTTCAGCCTCTTCGGCCCGGCTTGCTTGAATCCTGATGGAGCAGTGAGAAAGGGACTCATGTCTGAGTATACCCTGCCACACCTATAGTGGCCAAAAACGATTCAGAAAAGGGGGTGGTGATGAACAGAGTGTCTGAATTAAGCAGACCACTCTTACCCAGTCCAAAGATCAGGGCTTGATCCATCACCGTTATTTATCTCACTGCCCCATCCCAGCTCAGACCCTGGCTATATGCAAATTAGTCTGTCCCTGGCCCAGTGCATCATGGGAACAGGGCAGACCAAACTACCAAGCCAATTCTTCACCAGAAAGGAGACAAGCTACCGGGGACCGGTTTCTGGCATTTCAGCCTCTTCGGCCCGGCTTGCTTGAATCCTGATGGAGCAGTGAGAAAGGGACTCATGTCTGAGTATACCCTGCCACACCTATAGTGGCCAAAAATGATTCAGAAAAGGGGGTGGTGATGAACAGAGTGTCTGAATTAAGCAGACCACTCTTACCCAGTCCAAAGATCAGGGCTTGATCCATCACCGTTATTTATCTCACTGCCCCATCCCAGCTCAGAACCTGGCTATATGCAAATTAGTCTGTCCCTGGCCCAGTGCATCATGGGAACAGGGCAGACCAAACTACCAAGCCAATTCTTCACCAGAAAGGAGACAAGCTACCGGGGACCGGTTTCTGGCATTTCAGCCTCTTCGGCCCGGCTTGCTTGAATCCTGATGGAGCAGTGAGAAAGGGACTCATGTCTGAGTATACCCTGCCACACCTATAGTGGCCAAAAACGATTCAGAAAAGGGGGTGGTGATGAACAGAGTGTCTGAATTAAGCAGACCACTCTTACCCAGTCCAAAGATCAGGGCTTGATCCATCACCGTTATTTATCTCACTGCCCCATCCCAGCTCAGAACCTGGCTATATGCAAATTAGTCTGTCCCTGGCCCAGTGCATCATGGGAACAGGGCAGACCAAACTACCAAGCCAATTCTTCACCAGAAAGGAGACAAGCTACCGGGGACCGGTTTCTGGCATTTCAGCCTCTTCGGCCCGGCTTGCTTGAATCCTGATGGAGCAGTGAGAAAGGGACTCATGTCTAAGTATACCCTGCCACACCTATAGTGGCCAAAAACGATTCAGAAAAGGGGGTGGTGATGAACAGAGTGTCTGAATTAAGCAGACCACTCTTACCCAGTCCAAAGATCAGGGCTTGATCCATCACCGTTATTTATCTCACTGCCCCATCCCAGCTCAGAACCTGGCTATATGCAAATTAGTCTGTCCCTGGCCCAGTGCATCATGGGAACAGGGCAGACCAAACTACCAAGCCAATTCTTCACCAGAAAGGAGACAAGCTACCGGGGACCGGTTTCTGGCATTTCAGCCTCTTCGGCCCGGCTTGCTTGAATCCTGATGGAGCAGTGAGAAAGGGACTCATGTCTGAGTATACCCTGCCACACCTATAGTGGCCAAAAACGATTCAGAAAAGGGGGTGGTGATGAACAGAGTGTCTGAATTAAGCAGACCACTCTTACCCAGTCCAAAGATCAGGGCTTGATCCATCACCGTTATTTATCTCACTGCCCCATCCCAGCTCAGAACCTGGCTATATGCAAATTAGTCTGTCCCTGGCCCAGTGCATCATGGGAACAGGGCAGACCAAACTACCAAGCCAATTCTTCACCAGAAAGGAGACAAGCTACCGGGGACCGGTTTCTGGCATTTCAGCCTCTTCGGCCCGGCTTGCTTGAATCCTGATGGAGCAGTGAGAAAGGGACTCATGTCTGAGTATACCCTGCCACACCTATAGTGGCCAAAAACGATTCAGAAAAGGGGGTGGTGATGAACAGAGTGTCTGAATTAAGCAGACCACTCTTACCCAGTCCAAAGATCAGGGCTTGATCCATCACCGTTATTTATCTCACTGCCCCATCCCAGCTCAGAACCTGGCTATATGCAAATTAGTCTGTCCCTGGCCCAGTGCATCATGGGAACAGGGCAGACCAAACTACCAAGCCAATTCTTCACCAGAAAGGAGACAAGCTACCGGGGACCGGTTTCTGGCATTTCAGCCTCTTCGGCCCGGCTTGCTTGAATCCTGATGGAGCAGTGAGAAAGGGACTCATGTCTGAGTATACCCTGCCACACCTATAGTGGCCAAAAACGATTCAGAAAAGGGGGTGGTGATGAACAGAGTGTCTGAATTAAGCAGACCACTCTTACCCAGTCCAAAGATCAGGGCTTGATCCATCACCGTTATTTATCTCACTGCCCCATCCCAGCTCAGAACCTGGCTATATGCAAATTAGTCTGTCCCTGGCCCAGTGCATCATGGGAACAGGGCAGACCAAACTACCAAGCCAATTCTTCACCAGAAAGGAGACAAGCTACCGGGGACCGGTTTCTGGCATTTCAGCCTCTTCGGCCCGGCTTGCTTGAATCCTGATGGAGCAGTGAGAAAGGGACTCATGTCTGAGTATACCCTGCCACACCTATAGTGGCCAAAAACGGTTCAGAAAAGGGGGTGGTGATGAACAGAGTGTCTGAATTAAGCAGACCACTCTTACCCAGTCCAAAGATCAGGGCTTGATCCATTACCGTTATTTATCTCACTGCCCCATCCCAGCTCAGAACCTGGCTATATGCAAATTAGTCTGTCCCTGGCCCAGTGCATCATGGGAACAGGGTAGACCAAACTACCAAGCCAATTCTTCACCAGAAAGGAGACAAGCTACCGGGGACCGGTTTCTGGCATTTCAGCCTCTTCGGCCCGGCTTGCTTGAATCCTGATGGAGCCAGGGACAGACTAATTTGCAAACAGCCAGGTTCTGAAACTGGGATGGTGCAATGAGCTAAAAAACGGTGTTGGATCTAGCCCTGATCTCTTGACTGGGTGAGAGTACTCTGCTTAATTCAGAGACTCTGTCCATCACCACCCCTTGTTGTAAATAATTTTGTCCACCCTAAGCGTGGAAGGGTATACTCAGATGTGAGTCCCTTGCTCATTGCACCATCAGGATTCAAGCAAGCCGGGCCGAAGACGCCTGAAATGGCAGAAACCGGTCCCCGGAAGCTTGTTTCCTTCCCAGTGTAAGAATTGGCTTTCGTAGTCTGGTCTGCCCTGTTCCCATGATGCACTGGACCAGGGACAGACTAATTTGCATACAGCCAGGTTCTGAAACTGGGATGGTGCAATGAGCTAAAAAACGGTGTTGGATCTAGCCCTGATCTCTTGACTGGGTGAGAGTACTCTGCTTAATTCAGAGACTCTGTCCATCACCACCCCTTGTTGTAAATAAGTCTGGGTGTAGGCTGGATGTATAATTGAGCATATAGGTTTATATGAGTGCATATAGCTCACTCAAACATCAAAATGCATCTTTTACTTTTTAAGCGAATAGCTCCCTGCTCTGCAGAATCCGTGTACTGCGTGGTAGTATTTGATGAAGGCTGCCTTGCAGTCCAGCTCCAGCAGGTGTATTTTGGCAGCTGAAAACGTAGCCTGTATGGCGCACATTGCTGTTTGTCCCTGGAAACTTTGCTGGATAGGCTTGGTGGCCATATACAGCAGTCGGAAGAAGCTTTGCTTTTATCGTTCTTAAGGTCACTTCTGCTGTAAGGCTGTGCAAGAAGCTGTTTCTTTTATACAGTGTGAATATCAGTGGTCTTTCCTGCAGCGTGTTTTAAGTGTTGGCTAGACTTTCTGTTTTCTGTCATCCAGACGCCCAAATAATTGTATTTTGAAGTGATGCAAAGGGCTTAATTTGAGCCAGTGGTCGCAGAAGAGTGGCACCAGCACTTATTTCTCCCCTCCAGGACTCTTTAACCCTACCGCCCGCTGCAGTCCCGATAATATCAGGCCATTTGATAGGCAACAGCTACAGCTCTTTAGCCCCTCAGTCTCAAACCCTTCCAATCGAAGCTGTATCTACTCTCCCCCCTCCCTTTGAGTGCCACCTCTGACCTTTCAGAGCTACTTAGTGGGCCTGGCCATGTATTCCAGATAGTGGCCTGTGTGTGTGTGTCCGAGTTTGTAGCTGCATAGAACCTGATTCCCTCTTGTGGAACTCCCTCTGTCTGGCAGGTATGCATTGTCGCTACAGTAGTACTTTTCAGCCTGTTGTTCGGCTTTGTGTGGGGCTCTCTCCCAAACTTAGGCCTCATCTTCTCCTCAGGCACACTGCGAGTCAATGGCAGGATCCTGCCAGTTCAACTCATGAGTGAGGTCCCCGTGTTTCCATTCTGGACCTCCTTCGTTCACAATGTTGTTGTTGAGCCTAGGGAAGCCATCAGCCCTAACCCCTGGCTTTAGATGTGCAGTGTCACAGGGTGCCCCCTAGAATTGCAGTTTTGAGGTCCGCACTTGACAAAGATATTACCCTGCACTGTAAGCCAATCCTTTCTAATCTACGACACACCACTGCACTCTACACCACTCCACTGTATGCCAATCCACTCTATGCCACTCCACTATATGCCACTCCACTGTACAAAGGCGCTACCATTCACACAGATTGAGATCGTGGGCTGAGTCAAGCTGGTTATATCGTAAGAAGGCAAGAAGAGCAAACATAAAAATATGGCATACTGCATCAATTTAAAATTACTGATAACAAATAAAACAAATGCGTTATCTCAGGGGGATAATGAGCATGCTGCAGCACATGTAGGAATAGTCCACCGATCACTTGACAAGATCATAGTGCAGCTATTAGTGCTGTTGGGCTGTAGAGATGAAGCAAACAGTAACTTTAGGATTCGCCCTATTTTGAGGCAAAAAATAATTTTTATTCAAAAAGCCTGCTTCTCGGCCCTGTCATAGTGTACTGCTTTCAGAAAAAAATCAAAAAGATGTCTATACTTAATTTCCGGGATATCTTGCTTTGGACAGCTATCAAGTGTGGTAGCACATTGGGCTGTTGCACCTGGCATACCAACCACAACCCCTACTGTTAATGATATTAATTGCTGTCATATATAAAGTGTTAGCAGGCTGCCTGTCTCTGGCCTCAGGACACATGGACACAGTATAGATGAGAGGACCACCATGCAATACAGACAATGGTACAAAAGAAACTATTGAAATATGGTGAGAGCACCAGATACTATTTTCCAAGTATCCCTGTGATGGACTACCACAAGGAATGCACAGTGAAGCAAAGGCTTGAAATCTCTGATCCCTTGAAACTTTTGGGCGTTCCAGAAGAGAAGTAACGTATGGATTCCATTGAACTCTCTGCCATTATAGATCTATGGGCAATTGCAGAACTATTGAAGAGAAATTCCAGTTGCAACTTCAAAAGGTTTTTTGGGGCTTCTAATGCTTTCTGTATATTTTGTTAACCAGCAAGGGCTTATGCGACAATCTAGAAACCCAATATGCTGCAGCCCTAACAAATAGGAAAACATGAAGTTTGTCAGGCCGAGTTTACTTCAGGGATGCTTCTTTCTTAGATTAGTGAAATAAATGCCAAGGTACAGTGACTTTCAAGACTTCAAGATCACGTGTACCAATTGATAAAACAAATGCTATAGCTCAGCGGGTTTATGTACCTGCTGCAGAGTCGTGCGTGCCACACAATTCAGTCATGCTGAGTCTAATTCAAACTTTTATCTTCTAGGAGTCATAGCGCCTAGAAACGAATCCTATCAGGAGTAAGCGGAAGTACATGATAATCACTAAAGGGGTTGATTTAAGAATTTGGCGCATGGGTTCTCCATTCAAAACGGGGCAAGTTCCTGTGTGCCTCATTACAAGAGTCTTATGATAAAATCCGCCACGTTTAAAGATGTGGTATGAGGGCCGCCAAATTTTAAATCAGAGCCCAAGGTTGGTAGTTGTCAGGAAAGGAGGTGAGACTTTGAAAAACACCATTCTGAACGAAAGAGGAGCTTCCGTTCAGAATGGTGTTTTTCAAAGTCTCACACCTAAAACCCGGTGGATAAACAGAGCTGCCTTCGGTGCTGGGCAGTCGCGGTGCCGTGCACAGGGCGGTGGAGCGTCTGGTAGGGCAGTGTAGTGTCCTGCGGCGGCAAGGGCACGCTAACGCGGACGCATGACGTCACGCGCGTCATGTATAAAATAAAGGAGGCGTGGCCGACGAAGGCAGTCGGAGCCACGAGGAAACAGACCACGGTGTCCTGATAATTATTAATGCTGCAGCGCCGCATTTGCACGTGCTAGCGCAATGTGGCACACTACAGGCAGCACAGAGTGTAATGTTTGTGCATCGCATAATAACCACAGGAGACCGTGTGCGGCAATACGCTATTTATTTCTATTACAGCTAAGGAGCGCCGACCCGATGCTCCCGTTCTCTCTGGCTTTCGCGCCTCTCTCCCTGGATGCGCGAGCAGCCTCTAAGATAGCCGCCTGCACGTCACGTTACGACGTGACGTGCAATCACTAGAGCGCGTCTCTACATATCTCCCTTTTTTCCAAACAATTACTTTTGTAACTTACAGTCCGTCGCTCATATCAAAGTCTTGGAACCGGGCTGGTCTCATTACTGTTCTACCGCTCCGGGTAAATCTCACTGGGGCTGCATTGGCCCCTTTCTCTTGATCCTCCGCACCACTTCCTCCATTGCTCCGTGTGGTCACGCTCTCCACTGACCTTCTCGGTTCCGTTTCCTGCGTTGTTCTCAGGCTGCTGTTGTTGCCATGCTCCTCACTCCTGTCTCTCCTGCTCAAGTCCATGTTCTACTCATTGTGTTCCAGATCATTACCCTGTTCTTCCTCCTCTCCTAGCGCTGATCCCCCTAGACTCCACTGTAGTACCTTGTTGCACCTTGCCATGCGGTCCTGAGACCATACATTTCCATCACTCAACAGGGCTGCTCTGTCATACACCTCCTTGACTTGCAACGGGTTACTGTACTTGCTGTCCCACTTCCTCTGCAACGTCGCCAATTTGACTCGCACCCATTCACCTTCTTCAAGGCCGGTGTCTTTCACGTTCCTGCGCCTGTTGTAGTGTTTGGCGTATTTTTCCTGTGCCTTCTTCAAGTTTGCTTGGACCACAGCAGGAGACCATTTGCTCATTATGGTTTTCTCCTTCCATACCCTGTTGTCCTTTGTGAAGGGGTCTCGGCCCCTCAACATTTGGAAGGGACTATATCCCGTCCCGGTGGGGGTGATGCAGTACGCCCAGACCATATGCCAGATTTCCTTTTCCCAGTCTTTGTTGCTTGATATCGCAGCATGTACTGACCCCATCACTACTCGGTTGAAACGTTCCACCAACCCGTTTCCTGCAGGGTGGTAAATTGAAGTGTGTTTTGAGAGGATGCCATTTCTTTCCATGAAGCTGTTCCACTTGTCAGAAGTAAATTGGGGGCCATTGTCACTCAAGATAGTTTTTGGAATTCCTTCCCTCACAAACGTGGCCATCAAAAATTTCAATATGGTCTCTGTGTCCATAACTTCCCCCACCTTTAATTCGGGCCACTTTGAGTATCTGTCGATGAGGACACACACGTACTTTTGCACTCCTTGTCCGTCTAAGATTGGGCCTAAGATGTCTATAGACAGTTCTTCCCACGGGTTCTGTGGCGGGTCAAATTTTCCCAATGCGGGTCTCAGGGGTTTCAGTGTCTTGTCTGCTCCCTGGCACTGTGTGCATTCCCTGATGTGCCTCTCAGTCCTTAGGTCCATGCCTGGCCACCAGTAAGTTTGCTTGGTCCGCGACTTCATCTTTCCTATTCCCAAATGGCCTTCGTGGAGTATTGACAGTAGCTTGAGAATTATGCCTGTTGGAGGGATGACCTTGTCCCCTCTGTAAACGAAGACTCCTTGATCACCCACTGATAGCTCATCTCTGACTTCGTAGTATGGTCTCAAGTCCTCCTTAATGTGGTGTTTGTCTGGCCATCCCTTTGTGATGTATGTTGTCACTTCCTGCAATGCTATGTCTTCCTTGTAGGCTTCGCTCCATTCCTGGTTACTGATAACCCTTTCCTGGTCGTCCATCAAGGCCACCATTTCATCTTCCTCTGCTTGGTCCATATCCCCATGGTCTATGGCTGCCGCTCTGCTTAAATAGTCAGCCACCTTGTTCCGGCTGCCCGGGATGTACTCAACATCATACCTAAATTCCAGTAGTTTTCGTGTCATTTTTTAAATCCTGGGCGTGGCACTGGCATGTCCGCTGGACGTTAACACTTTGACCAAAGGTTTGTGGTCCGTTCTTAATTGGAATCGCGTGCCCCACAGGAATTGTCTGAACCTTGTGGTTGCCCACACAACCGCCAGCATCTCCTTTTCAATGACACTCTATTTCTTCTAGGTGTCATTCAACGTGCGTGAGGCAAAACTGAGGGTTTCCATCACACCTTGGCCGTGATCCTGCATCAAGACCACGCCCAAACTCCTGTCGCTGGCGTCCGTAGTGAGTACTGTCCTGCCCTGAGGGTCATATCCCTTGAGTGGTATCGCTCCCACTACGTCTTGTTTGATGATCTCAAATTCTCCTTGTGCCTCCTCAGTCCACTGAAAAACTGAGCTCTCTCTCGTCAGTTGTCTCAGATGGTGTGTTTTGGTCGCGAAATGCTGGACAAACTTACTATAGTATTCGGCCATACCAAGGAATGACCTCACCTCCTCTTTTGTGGAAGTATTTCCTGGAAATACTGGATGCCATCCACATTCTTAAACAGCTGGTGCATTCGTTTTTGGAACACCGCCGCCGCCGATGCGAGGCCGAATGGCATGCGCCTGAACTGGTAGCACCCAAAGGGAGTGATGAACGACGTCAATCTTCTGCTCTCCGGGGGTAAGGCTATCTGGTGATATGCTGAGGTCAAGTCTATGGTTGAGTACCACTTGATTCCTCGCGTCCTGGCTAGCATCTCTTCGATCCTTGGTAAGGGGAACTTTTCCACGACAATATTTTTGTTCAATTCCCGCAGGTCAACACACAGCCTGACCTTACCACTGGGCTTCATGACGACCACCAATGGCGCCAACCATTCAGCACACGTGATGGGTTCAATGATCCCTTTCTTCTCTAGTTCCTGCAGTTCCTCCTGCACAGCCTCCCTTACTGCCAGTGGTATGTTTCTCACCTTGTGCGATACTGGTACAGCGTCCTCCTTGAGTACTATCTTGTGGGCAAACCTTTCTAGTTTTCCCACTGTGCCTCCAAATACCTTGGGGAAGTCTCTCTTCCATTTGTCCATGTCTGGCCATGCCTCCGGTTCTGTGAGCAGTATCTGATCTTTACCTCCTGGATCCAATTTGATGCCCAAGTCGCCCTGGTCTAGCGACCCCAGTACTGATGGTCCCTTTTCCGATATGTAAAGCTTACAATGGGCGCTGCGTCCTCTGAATTCAAACTTCAGTGGCCTGAATCCTACCATGGGTATGCGATCACCATTGTACGTGACTGGCCGGATGTCTAGTCGTTCCAGGTCTGGGCCCAGGTGTGGCTTGAATGTTTTGTTCCATACCGCTCTCTGGACTATGGTGTAGGGTGATTCGGTATCTGCCACTATGCTTATTGGCACTCCTCCGATCGTCATGTCCAGCACCGGCTTCGTTGATCTTTTGTTGTCAATGCTTAGTACTTGGTCGTAGATGCAAAGTACCGTGTCCACATCTTCATCCTCGTTCTCCTCTTGGACCTCTTGTTCTTGCTCGACGTATTTTACCACACTCCTGGACGACTTCCTGCGGCACACCTTTTCGTAGTGCCCTACGATTCCACAATACATACATTTGGCCCGGAACGCTGGGCACTTCCGGTCATGCGCCTCGTGGGACCAGCTCCCGCATCTGTAACAGGCGTTTCTCTTGTTGCCCATCTGTTTCTCTGGAGGTCTCGGGTTGCCTTCCCACTTCTGGGGTCCTTTCGATGAGGGTCCCTTGCTCCTGTATTCCTTGCGAGGCTCTTCTTCTTCCACCCTGTTGACCATGAGGGCTGGTCGTCGTGTCTCTCTTTGCCGCCTCTGCGCACCTTCGCGCTAACTCTGCCCTCTTCACTATCACCATTACCTCCTTCAGTGTGACGTCGCCGCTGGCCCACAGCTTATCCTGCACTCCCGTGCTCGTTGTATGCATAACAATCTGATCCTTGATAAATTCATCCTGGAACGTGTGATATTTGCACTTGGCTGCTAGTTTTCTCAGTGCCGCCACGTACTCCTCCACTGATTTTCCTGCACGTTGCTTCCTTTGCTGGAAATTGAACCTGTCAATTGAAACACACACCGCTGGCTTATAGTGTTCGTTTAGGTCGTCTATGGCGTGGGCATACACATCATCATCCGTGCTCCCCCGCTGTTTAGGTACCAGATTTTTGAAGATTCTGAGCCCCTCCGGGCCTAGATTATGAAGCAGTATCCGCTTCTTCCTCTTGCTGGTGAACTTTTCATCATTTTCATCTTCAAGCACTTCAATGAAATTGTCTATATAGTCTCTCCAATCTTCCCACTTCATGAGGGGTTCCCCCGGTTTGGGTAGGAATTGTACGGGTGCTGTCGCGGACGCCGCCTGTGCACACATCCTTTCCCGCCTTTCTGTGGGAGGCGTGCCGCTGTGGCTGCTGGGGCTGCCTGGTGTGCTGCCCCGTTCTTGTTTCACCTCCTGTGACCGGGGGCTATCGGTTGCTGCCCCTTCACTCTTCCCCAGGGTAGCCAGCTCAGACCCCTTTGGTGGCGGGTTACTGGGCACCTGGTCGTCCTGTCCGCCTGCTCGCCCCCTGCTTATGTCCTTTCACCCACGTATGGTTTGGATGCTGTGGGGGGGGGGGCTCTGCCACGCTCCTTAATGCTGTTAGTCTGATTGCTTCTTACTTGCACATCGTTTCGAGGCGGTTGCCTGTGGGGCTGTGACGGCAGGGCAGCTTCTCCTGTTTCCTGTTCTCCACCGACTTCTTCTAATATTTTCCGTGGGTCTATGATTGATCCCAAATCCTCGTCGCCATTGTAATGTTTGTGCATCGCATAATAAACACAGGAGACCGTGTGCGGCAATACGCTATTTATTTCTATTACAGCTAAGGAGCGCCGAGCCGATGCTTCCGTTCTCTCTGGCTTTCGCGCCTCTCTCACTGGATGCGCGCGCAGCCTCTAAGATGGCCGCCTGCACGTCACGTTATGACGTGACGTGCAACCACTAGAGCGCGTCTCTACACAGAGGACAAGCTCCGCTGACTCCCAACCTATCAGAGGAGAGTTTATGGCCTTCCGAAGGAAGAATCGTTTTAGTGAGGGCAGGTGTTTACATAGGTAAATAACATTTTTGGAGCTCTTTAAATCTATGCAGGCATTATGTATATATCTACGTGTAAAGAGCTCTATGAGTCAAGCTCAGAAATTACTGCCTGCACTTTACATACTTGAAGATTTGAGATTTGAAGAGCTCCAAGAATGTTATTTACCTTTTGAAATATTGTCTCCCTTTACAGGATCCAAGCCCAATTATATAGTTCAGAAGGTTAAGTGCATGCTGCAGGGAACTGCTTTATAGGTCTGCATGAACAAGGATACTATTTTCATCCAATTATAATGTTCTTTAATTAGGTCTGATAAAAGAAATGCTATCTTTTTTTTTGCCTTCCCTGTACTCCTTTTTGATGATAAAGTGGTTCGCTGAAGCAGGGCTAAAGGGGAGAGCAGAGCAAATCAGATGAGCCGGGAGGGAGAAGGCAGGCTAGATGTAAGGCAGAGCAAAATAGGGAAGAGGAAAAGAATGGCGGTGCAGGAGGGAAAACGCAGAGCGAGGGAGTTAAAAAGTCAAACCAGGAATATAAAGGAGAGAGCTGATGAGAGCTAGGGGAGAAGCAGAAAAGAGCTGAGACAGCGAGGAGAAAAAGTAAAGTCAGGATACAGCAAAGGGCATAGCAAGGGTGCCACAAAGAAAATAGGCGCCCATCCCCTATTTGGGTAGTGCAAGACAGCAGTGGGTCCCTCACACCCATGGGCTCTGGTGGCACTGACCGATGCATCCCTGATTTCTACACCCCTTAATTGAAGGGTCAAAGAGAGGTGGCAGGGGTAAAATAAAGGGAAGAGAGAGTGCATCCAGACATAGAGAAAGAGAGGTGTCATACCAGGGAGACAAAAGAAAGAGGGAAGTGGGGTGAACGGAGAATAGGTAGTGGAGGAAGGCTAGAGGGGACAGAGAACAGACGAGCAGCAGAGGGTGGAGAAGATAGGTGTCCAGTGGTGGGCATGGGCCACACAGAGGGGGGGACTGAGAAGTGGCATCCTTAAACATTTTGGGGACTCACACTTATTTTGTTCCTTAAAAACGAAGCACTGATAAATTGTTAATTGTTTAAAGAAGCTGCTTGATTTGTGTCATGACTCAGTGGTGTTGTCAGCCAATGCTGTTTTTTCTTGTTGTAAGTTGGCGCTTCATTGCACCAGGCCTGGAGATATTTAGCCAACATTTTGTGTTCCAGGACTTATAGTTTACTTTTAACATAAGTGTGACTCCAATATCCAACGCATCTATTGCCCTTGGGCTGGCTAGAACAGTCTGTACTGGCGAAATGTTTCAAACATGATATGGAGCCCTTAGTAAGAACTGGAAGGGGTGGGGTCATATAAGGAATATAATGTCTCCAAACCTGCCTGACAAAGATGTTGGACATCAGATTGGAAATACAGAGACATTATATAGGCACGCGGCCTATAGCCTTGCTCTGAAGCATTGTCAAGTGTCTTTGCGGGGAGTCGATTGTACATAATTTTTGTAAATCTTCGATCTGCCTCCGATCTAGTCCCAAGAGAGTCTTTATGGAGAGCTGTGGTGGAGATGGGGGCGCCTGACAATCTTTTGAAAGTTGTCATCAAGTTACATACCAATAACTTCACACAGGTCAGATGAGGACCCAAGGGTGACCTGACTGATCCTATATCTGTAAATTGGGGGGTGAGGCAAGGGTGCGTGCTGGCTCCAACCCTCTTCCTTCTTTATATTAATAGTTTAATTTGACATCTGGAGAAATGTGAGGGTGATGATCCATTTCTTACCGGGGTGAAGGTCCTGGCCCTTTTGTTTGCGCATGACGCCCTTTTGCTATTGAAATCTACCATGGGCATTCAAAAGCACTTGGATGACTTTGGGGTTTTCTGCAATCAGCGGGGCCTGGAGATCAACCTTGGCAAGACTAAGTGCATGGTCTTTAATGCCTGCCCCACAACCCGCTCGAATCCCACCCTCAATGGTGAAAGTTGGAGGGTGTTCAACTACTTGAGGGCCTTATTGGATCACTTTGACCGATCATGTTCAGAAGCGAAATATTAAGCTTGAGCAATACTGTGGGGGTATTTTGAGGGCCTAGTGCACATCTGCAAACCGACCAACTACCCCAGCCTTAGATATTTATAGATGTCAGTCAATGGGGCTGCACTGGACGGTGCTGATATATGGGGTGTTTGTGAGGCTAGGCCCCTTGAAATAGCAGAAAATCATTTTCTGAGGGGCTTAAGCAAACTCCCAGCAGGTACCTCGCTTTATCCTTTATGACAAGATCATGGATTAAAGAGAGTTAAGGACGTAGTGGGGCTGAAACCTTTAATGTATTGGCGAAGACTATTGTCAGCCCTGGAACTTATATTTCTCCGAGGAGCCTTGAAGACGTAATGGGGCAGTTCGGTTCCGGTAACATTTCCTGATTTAGGGTGGTGATCGGTTGAAACACGTTGTTTTTGGTAACTTCTGGTCAACACCAACTGATGTTGCACTGGTCTCCAAACACGCTTTGAAAAGAGCCTATTGGCAATATGTGGACCAAAATAGTGCAAGTACCTCAAGGGTGCCTCCCTCACTACCTCTTTCTTGGAGTCAAAAATTGCCTACTGCTTTGAATCGTATTTGGATGAGGTGGAATCCCCCCTCCCCATGCCAGAACCCTGTACTTAAAGTTCCGTTTAGGAACCTTCCCAATTTGCCCCTTTACCACTGCATGGAGGTCTGAGAACTAACTCAGAGTCTGACAAAACATGCCCTTTCTGCCCTGGGGAGAGCGAAGTGGTTGAACATGTAAATTTATTTTGTCCAACCTATCATGGTCCAAGGAAAAATTGGATTTTGTCACTCTCTTGTAATTTGTGTCTGAGGAATTACAGCATCTCCCTTAGAATACTCAGAAGTAATACAAGTCAGTCCATTGTCTTTGCAGTCTCAAGGTTTCGGATGTGGGAAATGGCATTAACAATGCGGGCTGAGCCACGTGGGCCATTTCCCCGCAAGCCGTACCATGCTTGCCTTAACCATACATGTGACTTAACCATGCATATGCGTGGTTCGTGCAATGCACTGCCTAGTTGCCCTGCGGAGGTACAGGAAGGAGGAGACAGGAAGAGGAATACTCAGAACTCGGGAAAGGACACAATGAGGTAAGTGGGTCTGGGGCTTGGCCTGGGGGGTGGAAGGAGTATTTTTTCGGGTGGGGGTAGGTTTTAGGACTAAGGAGGGGGTCGGGGTAGTTTTTGGGGGGTGGGGACAGTTTTTTAGGGGTAAGGGCTGGGATAAAAGGGACAGTTTACAGGGAAGGGAGCAGGGTCAGGGTATTTTAGGGACGTAGGGATAGTTTTTAGGGCTCAGGGCGGGGGGACTGGGGTTGGGGTCGTTTTTGGGGCTCATGCTTAATTTTTAGGGCTCAGGGCTTAGGGCAGGGGGAGAATGGACAGTTTACAGGGCAGGGTCTGGGTGGTTTAGGGATGTAGGGGATAGTTTAGGGCTCATGGCAGGAGGGTTGGGGTTGTTTTGGGGTGTGGGTTTATTTTTTAGGGCTCAGGGAAGGTGGAAAAGGGACAGTTTACACGGCAGGGTGCTGGGTCGGTGTAGTTTAAGGATGTAGGAGATAGTTTTTAGGGCGCTGGGCAGTGGGGCTGGGTCGGGGTAATTCTTGGGGTGTGGTCTTAGTTTTTAGTCCTCAGGGCAGGGGGAGAACGGACAGTTTATAGGGCAGGGTCAGGGTAGGTTAGGGATGTAGCGGATAGTTTAGAGCTCAGGGCAGGGTGGCTGAGGTCGGGGAAGTTTTTGGGGTGTGGGTTTAATTTTTAGGGGGCAGGACAGAGAGAAAATGGACAGTTTACAGGGCAGGTGTAATCCTCGACTCTTCCCCCTCCCCCCCTTTTCTGGCTACCGACGCACCCATGCCATAGCTAGCGCTTTTGCTTTTCGCTCACCCGCTATGGACACATACGGACTGCACTGCGCCCACACCCATGTGCTCACTCCCCCCTGATCACTCTCAACACATGCCCCACCACCAATAACGGTTCGCTGCCCTCCCCCCCCCCCCGAGACCGCTAACTGCAGACCTCTCATCACATACCACGCTGACAGCACTGCCGCTTTCCCACTCCCGCCTGCTGTTATTCCACTGTTACGCTTATACCTGCCTTTGTTTACGCATCGGTCATGTTCCCCGACCGAACCCTATATTGCTGTAGACAACGACATTCCACACGCAGTGATGCTGCTACGGGACAACACACGCCTGACGGCATGATACACTCCCGACGTGACAACATCTGGTCATCCCCTGCACACGCGCACTGCAAATTGGGGCGGGGACGGATCCCCCTCCCTGACACTGGGAAACCAAACATGAGAGCAACCTCTCGCCTCTGCTGTGTGCACTCACACCGCTATCACTGAGGGACGCCATGGGTACTAGGCTGTCGAATATGTCAGTCTTGACTGTAATGGACATGCTCTGCCGTCACCGGTGATACGAGATCACTTCCCTGCGTTAGTGAGCTATACTAATATACACCTGCTCACTTCATGGCGACTTCACACACACAGAATCTTCAATCCCTCGGTAACCTATCCACCCAATACCTAGCAATTCCCTCTGTCGCTACACACTCTTTGTGGATATAGGTTGTTGCCCAGATATTACAAATGTCGTAGACGCGCTGACGTGCCTACATGACTGATTGTAGAAAATGGGAAAATCTATAGACCTGTTTATTAATCGTGCTATGTGTTATATTATGTCCGCATGTTCTACTTATGCTACGCCGCCGGACCCCCGGGTTGTCGGCTGAATGGCTTTGTCATCTTGCCCAATACCTCATGTTTACCAACCATCGCAGCCGGCCCCAGTGGGTTGTAGGCTACATGCTGTGTGAATGCGAGACAGACTGTCTGGAGCAATAAAGGTCTTTAAAAAAAAAAAAAAATACAGGGCAGGTGTAATATCTTTAGCCCGCATGACCCTCTACCCTTCATGTCTTTACCACACAATTGCGTGGTAAAGGCATGCGTGCTAAAGACTTGGTCATGGTAGAGACCGCGTGGTACAGGCATGCGTGGTTCAGTCATGCATTGTACTAAAATACTGTAAGCACCTCTAGGGTTGGGTCCCTTATTACCTCTTTCTTGGAGTTAAAAATTGACAATTGCTTTAAATAATTGATGGGTGGTGTGGAATCCCCATGACAGAACCCTGTACTTTAAGTTCCGTTTAGGAATCTTCCAAATTTGAGCCTTTACTACTGCATGGAGGTCTGGTAACTCCGAGTCTGACAAAACATGCCCTTTCTGCCCTGGAGTGATCGAAGTGGTTGAACATGTAATTCTATTTTGTCCAGCCTATCATGGTCCAAGGAAAAATTGGATTTTGCCACTCTGTCGTAATTTGGGTCCGAGAAATTACAGCATCACCCTTAGAATACTCAGAAGTAATACAAGTGAGTCCATTGTCTTTGCAGTGTCAAGGTATCTGATGTTTATGTGGAGGTTAACACAGAAAAAGGTGTCCCTCTAATGCTGCTGTGTACATAAACGTTTTAACATATTTTATCCTGTTTTTGTTGTAATATATTTAGTCATATCTTCTTTCTCTCTTTTATATGCCCTCTATTTTTAATTGTTCTTCTATATTTTGTTTTTAGGTATTTATTTTGCTCTTTAATGACCTTTTAGGCCGAACAAAGATATTAACTGACTGACATTGTCACATAACTTCTCAGTGACTAACAGTGTCCTCATAATGTATGGTTATAGGTAACCTATCCCAAATAAAATTAGCTGTAAAAGTTGTGCAGGGCACTTTGTAATCTACACAGTGTTTACAGTTTTTAAGCTGGCCTCACTCAGAAAAGTTAGGTCCATTCTGCTACACACATGATCTATTTACATGATCTTTCTTTATGTGCTTATTTGCGAAGATTTTGAATAAATGTGCGATAAAAAAACGTATCCTATCTTGGTACCTGGACAGATGGCCATTCACAGGTGACGCGTCAATTACGATAATCACTAGCCATCGGCATATAACAAGACAGGCATGTAATTAGAGCACTTTAAACATCGCTCAACAAAATCACTTATCTTTCACTGTAATGAGATACTTACCCAGGTAAGTAAAAGGTCAGTAAATTGACAATTGACTTTGACACATGTTTTGCTTTTGCAGATTGTTCTGTGCCTGTGACAACCAAATGTCTAAAAATATAAGAGTGCAGCTTCCCTGTAAAGTTGGTCACCGCAATATTCTCCACTTCACAAACAGTTCTGAAGTGCAATCATTTTATTTGTTCACATTTTTTAAATTTATGTAAAGCGTAGCCCTCCATAAATTGTATAAAACTGATGTTTAAACAATGATTCAAGATGTTTAAATCATCATGTATGCGCATTAAATTGAATAGAAATGTGATTTAAAATTGTCACATTGCAGAGGAGTTCTGAGACGTCTTCTGTGTTTAAACAATACCTTAGCGCGTCCTTGTGTGCGCGGAATCCTCTTTGTATAAAAAAATGGCTTTAACAGTTTCCGTCTCAGTCCTAAATTCTATGGCATGACGGAGGCTCAGATTATGCTTTCTCATTTCTTTACTGTCCACAAACAGCAGCCAATAAAAACACAGTAAAGAACACAAAAAACTACATATCCCATGAGCACCAGAACGACCATAGAGGTGATACAGTATAAAAGGTGCCATAGAGGACAACACTTCCTCTTTCTTTGCTGCTCCGCAGTCAGTTAAGTGCTCATTCTTTCAATTATTTGAAATTGTGCTTTGAATGTGATTATATATCTGTGTTACTTGCATTACAGGTGCGCCGCGCTTCCTTGCATGCTTGTTGCCGTCCGCTTCGTCTCCGCTTATTTCCGCGTGTGTGTCGGCGTATGAAAGGGGGCGTGTGTCACCTCCCTGTCGCGGGCGCGTCCTTCGTGCCTGGGTTAACCCTTTGTGGAGCGGGAGTTGGGGGGCAGTGAGGCGCGCGTCTCTCTATCGGCAGACATCATTGTTCCGCGCATGCGCAGTGCTTCTACTGGCATTCTAGCTTCGGTGACAGAAACGAAGTGCGCGTTAGGAACTGTTCTCTTTGTGACGACATTTGAAAAGCTTCTCCAGCTTGTGCCCACTTGTCTAGTCGTTTGCCCCCATTGACGCTCTTACTTGCAACACAGTGGGGGTTGTAAAATTGTGCATAGGCTTTGCCTAGAGTGTATGTGGCTTTGAAAGGCAAGCCCTCCCTCCACATTTAAATTGTAAATTTGGTATTGACAGGTTCGTGCCTGCTTTCCTTGGCTTGCTTTGGGGTCACACTCCCCCTGCAGTGCCCTTTGGGTGTCAATATTCTTTCCTCACTTGGGCATACTGCAATTTTTCATTGCTGTCATGGGAGACTACTATGAAGTTGAGGAGTACGAGTATGATGAGGGCGAGCAGTATGGCTCTCTGGATGCTGACTTGATGGGTCAAGCCTTGTTTCATGCAATTGCCCCTCTGAAAAGGCATCTCTCGGATTATGCCGCACAGCAAGGTTGGTTGCCTCCTTCCTCTGGCCATTCCAAAAAGTCTCCTAAAAATCCGCACCATGCAGATTTTGCGAAATTGGCCAAGACGTTGTCATCTTCGTGTCCGACTAAAAAATCGTCCAAATCTGTGCCTATTCCACATGATTCTTCTTTGTCTTCAGGCTCTTCCTCCTCAGATTCCTCATCTTCCGACCCGGTGGCTCCCCCGCCTAAAAAGAAGGCTTGCAAAGAGCACTTTGTCGATGCACCTGCAAATCCCCAAGTTCTTACTTTTGATCCTTCGGACATTGTCCACCCTAATTCTACTGCCTGGCTTCCCTCACCAGAACCACTCGTTCCTATACTCTATGAAGTGTGTTAATATAACCACGCTGTTGTAATTTAACCGCCTTCTTTTGAGCCCCTGTGAGTATAAAGACGTTCGTGCCCGTTTGCGCTCGGAATGTCCCCGTCCGGATCTTTCCGACAAGTTGGCAGATACGCCTGATGTTGATCCAACCATGGTGACCTACATGAAAAAGTATTCCAAAGACCCTAAAAAGGGTCTGGACAGGTCTTGGAGATCCTGTCAGGACAAGATGTTGGATCTTCTCGGTCCCTTGACTAAAATTCTCGACCTGGCATATCGCGCTAAGGAGTCTGATGCTCTCATCAATCCGGATGAGCTGGTGGGTTGGTCACAGAGGGCTATCTGCATGTTGGGCAATGCAAATTGCGCGATCTCCTGTGAACGCCCTCGTTCAATCCTCTTGAAACTGGATCCGAAATTGACGGACTTGGCTCCTTCCGAATTTGGTTCCCTGGCCCAGGGTATGCTATTTGGTCATCCTTTTCTCAAGGAACTCACGAAGTTTGTGGCCACCTTCAGCGGCCTGGACAAAGCGCAATCCAATTTGCGTCGGGCATTTCGCCCGGTTTTCGGTCGGGCCGGACGAAGGGGACATTCGTCTGGCAGGGGAAACAACCAACAGAATCAACGTGGTGGCCAGTCCCAGCGAGGTGGAGGTCAGGATACCTACGGCACCAACAAGTCCCGCTTCTATCCCTCTCGCAAGGGAAGGGGGCTGTACCAAAAAGGAGGTTACGGAGGAACCCAAGGTGGACGTCACAATTCCTCAAACTCAGGTGAGCTTGATTCTTGCTTCAGAGGTTGTTCTTGGGGGCAGGTTGAGGTTTTTCCTCCACAATTGGCAGTTAATCTCCAACGATGCTTGGGTGTTGGAGATGGTGCAAGGTTACAAACTCGAGTTTTACCACCACCCTCACCAACACCACCCCCCTCAACCCCTTGTTTTTTCCCAACGAGATCAGCTGTTCATCTCCGAGGAGATCAACTCTCTTCTGGCTAAAGGGGCCATCGTTTCCTCTTCTCTGCATCCCAACAGGTTCGTCAGCAATGTTTTTCTGGTAGAGAAAAAGGGAGGCGGTTCCCGTCTGGTCCTCAATCTGAAGGATTTCAATGGCGGAGTGGTTTATCGTCACTTCAAGATGGAGGGCATCCATCTTCTACGGGACCTTCTTCAGGAAGGGGACTGGATGGTCCGCCTCGACCTGAAGGACGCTTATCTGTCAGTTCCTGTCTTCGGTCCTCATCGCCGCTTCCTCCAATTTCAATGGCTCGGGAAGTGGTTCGAGTACACTGTCCTCCCATTCGGTCTATCATCAGCTCCGTGGTGTTTCACGAAGCTTCTGCGTCCAGTGGTGGAGTCTTTGCGAGCCCGTGGCGTTCGCCTGATTGTGTATCTCGACGATATTCTGCTCATGGCTCAATGTCCTCGCCTATTGCTAACTCATTTACATTGGTCCGTAGAACTCTTACAATCTCTCGGGTTTCTTGTGAATCCTCAAAAGTCTGACTTCCTGCCTTCTCAGACGATGGACTTCCTCGGTTTTCGGATTGACTCAGTGTCTTGCCAACTCCTCCTGCCTGGTCATAAAATCAGAGCTATCAAGAGGGAATTGAGGATGGTGCTGTCTCACCGGATGGTCTCGTTGAGAATGGTGGCTCGAATTGTAGGTCTGTTGTCCTCTTCGATCCAAGCGATTTTCCCGGGTCCGTTGCACTATCGTGCTCTTCAACGCCTCAAGATCAAGCATCTTCAGAAAGGTCTTCGATATTCGGATCTCATTCCTCTCTCGGGGGATGCTCGCTGGGAGATGGCTTGGTGGCTGGAGCACATGGAGTCTTGGAACGGTCGTGCGCTGTTCGGGAAGACCCCAGATGTGGTGATAGAATCGGACGCGAGTCTCTGGGGAGCCCGGTACGGCTCTGTGGCAACGGGGGGTCGTTGGTCTCAGGAGGAACTGACCCTTCACATCAATTGCTTGGAACTTCTAGCGGGCTCCTTTGCAATTCGTTGTCTCACCCCTCAAGCGTCAAATTGTTGCATTCTCCTCCGCATGGACAATGTCTCAGCGGTGCAATATGTCAACAAATTGGGAGGAACAAGATCCAAACTCCTGGCAGAGATTGTGAAGGACTTTTGGCATCTTTGTCTGCAAAGGCAGATCACAGTTATTGCAGAGTACCTTCCTGGTCGCGACAATCGGATAGCAGACTGGAACTCTCGCCATCTGCGGGACTACAGCGATTGGAGGCTTCACCCTCGGGTATTTCGGACGTTGATCCGCCTTTGGGGTCGTTGCCACCTAGACTTATTTGCCTCTCGCCTCAACAAACAGCTTCCCCAGTTTTACAGTTGGCGCCCGGATCCGGAGGCCTTGGCCACGGATGCTTTCCTCCAGGCTTGGCCTCCTCTCCTGGTTAATGCTTTTCCACCTTTTGTGATGATTCCCAGAGTTCTGGCCCGCGCGAGGCATTTTCTATCGGAGCTCATTCTCATCACTCCGCTTTGGAGAGCCCAGGCTTGGTTTTCGATTCTTCTGGAGATGAGCTGCTCTTCGCCGCTCCTTCTTCCCCACAGGTGGAACCTGTTGCTGGGCCCTCTTCTAGAGCCTCATCCCCTCGTTCTCTTGGGTCAGCGCCGTCTGGTGGTGTGGAGGATTTCGGGGGTCGCTGACAAATCCCAGGCCTATCTAGAGACGCTGCCGGATTTATCGGTAAGGCTTGGGCACCCAACACACACAAACATTATGCGTCAGCTTGGAAACGATGGTGTGATTGGTGTTCAAAGAGGGAAGTGGATCCCGCTTCTGCGGATATAACTTTGGTTCTGAATTTCCCAGCGTCCCTTGCTTCTTCTGGTTTGGCCTACAGAACTTCCGCCCTTTCGGCGGGCCATGTTTCTGTGGATGGTAAGCCTGTTGGGGAACATCCTTTGGTTTCCAAATTGCTCAGAGGAATTCGGATGGTAAAACCTCCTTGTCCTAAGTATGTCGCTTTGTGGGATGTTTCCGTTGTTCTGCGTTTCCTGGAGTCATGGCCTTCTAATTCCTTGTTGTCTCGCAAACAATTGTCTGCAAAATTGACTATGTTGTTGTGCCTGCTGTCCTGCAAACATGTTTCAGATGTTCGCGCTTTAGACCTTGCTTGCCGTTCATTCTCGCCAGAAGGCGTGTCCTTTGTTATTTCTGGACAAACTAAATCTAACACTTCTTCTGTGACTTATCCATCTTTTCCCTTTAATCCACAACTTTGCGTGGTTCAATGCATCAAGGATTATGATGTAAGTACAGCTCCTCTTCGACAAAATTTACATGGTCAACTTTTGATTGCTTTGCAGAAGCCTTTCAATCCTGTCACTCCTGCTACTTTAGCGAGATGGGTCCGTTGGCTCATGCTTGAGGCTGGCATTGACGTTTCCCTCTTTGGTGCTCATTCTGCACGGGGAGCTATGGCCTCTAAAGCCTTTTCCTTGGGTGTCAGTCTCCATGACATCATGAAGGCCGCGGATTGGTCTTCGGAGTCTGTTTTTAAAACCTTTTATTTTAAACCTGTTGTGGATGTTGCTTCAGTTGTGGTGGCTAAGCTTTGAACAAGCATAATCTGAGCCTCCTTCCTGCCATAGAATTAAAAATTTGCTAACATTCGTGCCAAGAATTTTCAATTCTATTAAGGACAGGAGGCGAGGATTATCCCACCCTTGTTTTATATCTGCTGTTTCTATTGTACAGTACCATTTGCTTTATATGCAATTATTCAGATATGTTCCTAATGTTTTTCTGCATTGTTTTTTCCCACACTACTTTTGGTTCTTATGCATTGACGCCTTTGTAGGTTTGGGTTATTACGGTTCTGTTTTACCTTTCAGGTTCAGATCCGAAATGAGTTTCTGCATTCACGTTACCGTTGCCTGGAGATGGTGCTTCGCACAGAAGATCTTCGGCTTCAGTTCCTCGTTAGGATTCCTTTGGTCTGCTCTTCGTGACCTGCTTCATGGATCCTTGGCTTTGAGACTTTATCCTTTTGGTTGAACTGTTCTACACAAAGAAAGAGGAAGTGTTGTCCTCTAAGGCACCTTTTATACTGTATCACCTCTATGGTCGTTCTGGTGCTCATGGGATATGTCGTTTTTTGTGTTCTTTACTGTGTTTTTATTGGCTGCTGTTTGTGGACAGTAAAGAAATGAGAAAGCATAATCCTCGCCTCCTGTCCTTAATAGAATTGAAAATTCTTGGCACGAATGTTAGCACATTTTTAAGTGTGCATGTTGTACTTTGCCGAGATCCACGCTGTCGCCTGGAGGCCAGCAGAGGGTGGTGGAGTGCCTGGTACACAGGTATAACGAGTATGGAGGCAGTGGCGTAGCAAGGAAGGCGGGGGCCATCTTGAGTTTTGGGTGCGACTACTGGATACAAAGTCATGGCGTTTATTTGAAATCTCCTTTAAAAGACTTCTAGCCAGCGATTGATTCGGCTCAAGCACTTTAACTCTCTTACATGTAGTTCTTATTCTGTCTATAGATCTGTAAATCATATTTGGGAATCAATTCAGAAGACTTGGCATTCGGGTCAGGAACACCTGCCAGCCTCCCAGCCACAACACGCATGTGCTGAGTGCCGAGCACCATGCCATCCCAGCAGAAAGAATTGGGCAGTGAGTGTTCAGGGGGAGGATGGGGCAGAGGGGTGAAGTGGGTGAGTTGACATGACGTGGAACAGAGGGTGGGGGGGTGATGATCTGGGGCTGCAGGGAGCATACGAGGCAGTGTGAGTGCAGGAGGAGCAGGAATCAAAGAAAGGGAGTGTGTGAGCAGGGGACACTGTGTATGCAGACCAGGCAGTTACAGGGATTTGACAATTAAATTAATGGAGTAGCCCAATCCAAAAATAGATCATATTCCCTACATATCATAAGTGGGCAATTCCTCCACACACCTCCCCCCTCCAATGCGACCCAATTTATATAAAAAAAAATGAAGTGGTCTTGTGTCATGGGACCCACTAATATTTTTCTGAACCTGCCACTCATGACTCTGGGGCTAACAGGAGGGTGTGGTCAAGGATCACATCCTGGACTCAAGGTGGCAGAGCAGAGTATCGAGTCTTTTCTGGCAGAATCTGGAAACCCAGGGTAGTTCCTGGTGGTAGGGGCTCTACAAACTCTCAGGGCATGGGTACTCGGTGCACCTTGCAGCTAGATGCCGCTGGCCACAGCAGAAGGCCAGGCATGTTGGCTTGGCTGGGCGCCAGACATAGTAGTTGTAGATTCGGAGAGCCCCTTTTGAAGGAATTCAAGATTGAGCTGTGGAAAGTTAGGAAGGCACCACCCACTGACTAGGGTCACTATTCCAGAGCGAGTAAACAACAGGGACAGTATATATTTGGGCCTCATTTATGAAAAGTGACGCAGCACTGCGTGAAAACAGCGATGCGTTACTTTTCATTGCGCCCTCCTTGCGACACCAATGATGCGTCATATTTACAGTATGACGCATCATTGCGCAAGGAGTTACAGATACGTCAGTATTTCTGACATATCTGTATGGCGCAAAAGTGACGCATTGCTGGAGTGTGTCACAAAAGTGACGCAACTCCAGCAATGTGTCCTTTCACATGGGGCATGCCCCATGTGAAATGTGCCTGCATCAGTCTTACGCCTGCTGTGAGGCAGGCGTAAGAAATTGACGCATTTGTTTCCTAGAAGTGGCGCAGTGAAATCTTATAGATTTCACTGCGTCACTTCTATGACCCTTTCTCGCGTCAGAACGCCCACCCTGCATACATTATACCTGGCGCAGGTATAATGTAGCGCAGGGGTTTACAAAGTGACGCATCTACCTAGATGCGTCACTTTGTAAATATGGTGCAACAAGGCACATTTTTACGCTGCTGGTGCGTCAGAAAAAGTGACGCACCAGCGGCGTAAAAGTAACGCACCGGCAGCGTAAAAGTGACGCACGGCCTCATAAATGAGGTCCTTGGTATTTAAGTGAATATTGCTGTGCATGAAGCTGACGACGGAGGCAGAGAAGAAGCCCGTCTCTCTACTGACCTTGTGCGATGCAAATCAACATAAAATCAAGATGGCTGTGTAGGCTTGGTGATGAGTAAACAGACTGGAGGGCACAAGCCTCTAGGAGGACACACAGGCGGGGAACAACTGCGGAGCCCTGGGAGATGCTTAAAATACCACTAGCGGAGAAGAGGGTCGCTGTGAAACTCGGATGAGAGGCTGTGGCTGCTCTGAATGCATGGATGAGTGTGGCAGCAGGACTAATTCCTGCTATGAAAAAAAGGAATAATCTACCCACAACACGGGAGCCCAAGAAAATCTGACACGCAAGTGATGCTTTTATAAGGCCGACAAAGCAATGTGCAGTGAAGGAGTAGACCCAAGGGGTTTGGAGGACTCTTGTAAGCTAAACTTCAAGAACCTACTGAGTGAATTATACAAAGTTCTTTCAGATTTATCACTAAAAAAAGAGAAGTAAAGTCCACATTTGTAAAGCGCACAATCACCCGTAAGGGTTTCTAGGCGCTGGGGGCCGTCGGGAAGATTAAGCGAGCTATTGCCCAGAGTCACATGGTGATGGGCTAACCTGCCGCCGGAGCCGGGGATCGAACCGTGGTCCCCAGATTCCAGCGTCAGTCGCCCTGGCCGCGGCGCCACACCTCTTCCTGGTTGCACCTGACTATATTAAAGTTGATTATGTTGACTTACAATAATATTGTATCCACTACAATGCCTACTACTACATCAAAAGATAAGTGGAATGAGGAGCACCTTACAGTGTTGTGAACGTTTTGTAGTGGATGCAATATTATTATGTGATATAGTGACCCAATGAATGGGGAAAATGAAACATATGAAGCATATCTTGGAGGTCAATGTGATACAGTGAAATAGGCTATTGGAGACTGAGCCAGGGACAAGGTGAATGACGAACTCTGGGTGATTGTCAAGTCCAAAGTAGGAGGCACAGAGAATGATTCACGGGGGCAGCCTAAAGCTGAAAGAAATCTCGAGGGTGCACCATCCCTCAACTGGCAGGAAGAAGAGATTATCACTGGAGGGAAACACTTCTTTGAGACACTGCTTGGGACAAAAACTCACTCTCATTGCAGGATTATAACCATACCATCACCACAGAGCAAGAACAAGAAAACTGGAGAATACATTGGCCTTGGAGTCTTACGAGGCACGATGGTCGGTGTGGGACAACTCAAGTGGTTAGTGTTTATCCTGTGGAGGAGGCTCCCTAGGGTACCGGATTGATTTATTGGTAGCAGAGGAGGTCTTTCTGGGTCGTTGTGACACATTGTCCCATGCAACAATCTCCCTTTAATTTTTGGGGAGCTATTCTGTTTTACATGCCCGTAAAGGGGATACTAAATGTTCAGATGACAAAAAGAGGTCACTTTGTGAAGCCCCAGACGAGGTTTTCTTCTATATTTTTTGCTTCCTATTTCTCTTTCATAATTGGTTGTGACTCCCCTTTCCTTTATCATGTTGTTTAATCCACCTCATGAAAACCATGCACCTCCCTTGTCCTATCTTGGTGTGCATAGCCACCTCCCATTTTAAGAAGGGGTGTGGCCTGTATGGTTGGTACACCCTTTGTGACATCACAAAATGCAGAAAATACTGGATTACTATAAAACAAATGTTGATATTTGTACTTTTGTAGGACATACACTATTGGAGAGGGGCACTGATGCTTCAGATAAACACTAGGCTATCTGGGGCTGTTAAACATAAATCACCAATAAAACAGAGTTATAACAAGCACTGGCGTTGCCAATAGGTCTCGTAGTAGGAAAGTTGGAGCTATTGGTTTTTTAAATGACAAAGCCCTTTATGTTTTTAAACTGAAAACAAAAATAAAAGGCATTGTTATTTGCAATTGTAATAGCTCCAACTTTCCTACTGCGAGACCTATTGGCAACGCCAGTGGTTTTTTTTTGGGGGGGGGTGCGCATAAAAGGCTGATAAAAAAAATAACACGATTGGAAATTGCTTTTTGTGCTGGGATGAGTTCTCAAACGTCTGCTTGTTTTAAAACACCCCCCTCCCCTCCACTCCCATTTGTTTTCACAGAGCCCCTCGGTGTTTAATGCCTGGGTCCGTGGACTGTCCCTAATTAATTCGTCACTTGGTCATGTTGCGGGCCCAAGAAGCCCAAATGTAATTCTGTTCCCCTCTGCAGGCCCCCAGGGTGCGCAGAGCGTAAGCAGGTTCTGGATGCAATACTTTAAGTATGAGCGCCTGCACTTCTTAGGAGGGATGCAGTATTTCTAATGAGAATACCTGTACCTTTCAGTAGCAAACATTAACCATTAACCAACTACCCCGGTGAACAATATCACTCAACCAACCCGCAGATACCATTCGCCCTAGTTACCCCGCTTGAATTGCCGCAGAACTTCCCGCAAATCTATCAAGCTTTCCAGGGCATGTTCAAAAAGATGCGCAAGCCATGCAGCTACAAGTAAATGCAGACAGTAAAGTACATGAAGCTGTATGGTGCGGTGAGACTGCGAGTTGACCTCTCATTTAAATGAAAATGTTGCGATTTTTCCTTCACCTACTTAATAGTGTTGAATGTCAATATAATTTGCGATTGGGGCGTATGCAAGTGGTGTGCGCTCCCAGAGGAAAACAAGTGTAAGCATTTCAGGAATCCGTCTCTTCCCGTTACCCCTTGAACAGTTAGGAATGCTTGTGCCTTGATTCTGGGGTGAAAAACGTCAGAATAAGGATTACGTGATGCGTTTGGGATCGGTGTTTGCTGCAAGGGCTGTTCCATGTTGTCTTCATTCTGTATTAATTGCGAAGGTTGACTGGGCCCTTTCAGTAGCTTATTGTTGCAGACACATTTGGTAAGGCAGGGTTAACATTGGTGAAAATAGCAAAATAATGAAGTAATACTGTCACGCAGCCTGTTGCATTACGCCTTTTCTTGTGCTTAATTTACTCAATTCTGCCACATAATTTGGTCCTCTCATCCGCATAATTTCGGTGGCTGTGCATATGCCTAGAAATGGCCCTGAATCCCCGACTACACTGAGTAGTCATTCTGCACTGACTACAAGAAGTAGAATGACAAAGGAAAACAGAGCCTCACACACTGACCCCCAAAGCAGTGAAATCTTTGACATGCAAAGTAAAGTGACTTTGTGGTTTCAGTCTGAGAGTGAAAATGGAGCATTTGCCGCTGTTTGCCAGGGCGGTGTTAAGGTTTCATACTGAAAGTAAATGGCGGCCTGGCCTCGAGTTGCCATTGGTTGATGTCAGCCCCTGTGGGGACGCTCACACGGTGGGAAAGTCATGCTCAGCACCCGGAAGTGGTCTCCGACTTCACGACCACTCGGTCGCGGATTGAATCGCCTTCCGCTGCGGCACTTTCTAAAGTGCCTTCACCTTAGAGCGCTATTCGTGGAAGGCGCTAAACAGAAAGCACCGCCCTTGTGGTGGGACACTGAAAGTTGATTCGTAATAACACGAATTCGAGCCTCAAAACGGAAACTCTAGGTTGTATCTACTGCAAAACAGAGACACACGGCTGCAAAGTAATTGTGTCCCAAGATGCAATTGAATTTAAGATCTCTCTGATAAAAATATAATTTATGTATTTAAGAAATTACTCAGCCCTTTGGTTCATTCATGAACGTGGCTGCAGAAAGATACAGTAAATATTAGACTATAACTGATAGGTGAGTATATAGGTAGATTTGTAACAGCAGCTGAGTGCGTCATTTAGTGCATGGACGTTTATTTACTAAAAGGCCATGTTTAAACAAGGAAGGTGAAAAGTAGGGTAGGTGGGAATGTAGGTAGGGCAAAGAACGAAAATGAACGAGAAGGAAGCAATATGCAAGAGAAGAAAGGTACAAAGGGCAGAGGAAATGAAAAAAGGGAAGCGAACACAAGGGAAGAAAAGAAAGAAACAAATATGAATGAAGGAATGGCGCTTGTAAGAAATATTGAGAAAGAAACAGTTTAAAAGTGTAAATGTAGGAAAAGAGAGGAAGATAGTGGAGGAGCGAGAAACGACATAAGAGAAGAAGTATGAACTGTGGCTGCAGCAAACTGAAAGTACGGCCGGCCTGCGGCCGTCCATGAATAATTAGGGGAGGAGAAGCCCTTTGGGAAACTGAAAGTACGGCCGGCCTGCGGCCGGCCATGAATAATTAGGGGAGGAGAAGCCCTTTGATGTGCTGTGCGGCCGGGAATGCGCGTGCTTGTTTGCTCACGTGATTCACGTGAACTCTAAGAAAACCGCAGCGCAAGAAGCCCTTGGTTTGACGAGGATTTCGAGCACTTGAATTCTCGCTCCCTCAATGCGCTTGCGCGCATTGTAGGTCACGAGACCTAAAAAGGAAGCCATGCACATTGGCCTCTGGACCTGCAAACCAGGAGACACCCTGCGTCAACAGCTGCCTGCGCACAATCCAACGCAGGAATACTGGGCTGAAGCCAGTCATATCGTGGCTGGCACAGCTAATAAATGGATCCAGAGGAAGGGCAAAGGCATGTTCTGTGCATAGAATCTGCTGTCCATGGTCAAAGGCATGCCTATTCGATTCCAGGGCAGAGTAATTGTGTATGGGGACCCTGTAGGCATAGAGGCAAGAGGACTCAGTGATGGGCAGGGCGTGCACTCAAAACCTGCTGATCATGACTGACGTCTATACACTGAAGACACAGGCACCTAGCAGTGAGGCACCAAAATGGCCTGTTTGGCCTAGTTGAGGATGTGCTTTGTTGTCTCTGGGGGAATATGGCAGAGTGCCGGGCAGTGCCGTACTACATGCCTTGTCACTCAAGAGTTGTGCAGGACCTATTTGAACACTATATCCTAGATCCAGGCTCTGCTGGACATGACAAGGGGTCATGTCCAGCGGGATCTGGGGTTTGCATGCTCACACACTATGCGCACTAGGAAAATCTTGCTGTAGAGGTATAGGGAGTGATTTAAGGCTGTGCGCAGTGAGCTCTTGGAGTAGGGACATCACATGGGACAGGGGTAGTGATTGCAGGACAAAGTCAAAGCTGATGCTATGCATCCAGTGCCCCCTCGCCATTAATGAATGATAGATGCTGAGGGTTATCAAGCTCGGAGGCATAAGCCAAAGGCCACCACATTTGCCCAGTTCCTGCTACATGTGTCCAAAAGATGTGCAGTGTGTTCTGTGTCATTGTAGGCTTAAAAGCAAGAGTACTCTGGGCTTCACTTGGTTGAAGGCAGCCCCCAGTACCTGCTGACCAAGTGAGAGACAAGACTTGGATGCTGGGTCCAACCTACTGGGTATGACTTGAGGATGTGCACATAGGGCTATGGAGGAAGAGGTGCTGCAGGATCTATATGTAAGTGGGATGGGCATTGGGCAGAGATGACCTGCATCTGTAAGCCTACTGGACACTGCCACAGGTCGGATCCAGTAGATCCTTTGCCTATGGGAGAAAGAAGAACATGGAAAGACAAAGCTTTTCGCTCAGTAATTATATTTTCTGTAGGGCTAGACTTTGGATTTTGCTTTTTAACACTTAGGACCTGATTACGATGTCAGTCAAAAAGCCTCCGACCACTAGTCAGAGGTTTTCCAACCGACATGGTAGGTTTAAAGTCCGACCGCAGTATTATGATGACGCCGGGGAATCGGACATGGTTCCAACAGGCTCAAGGAGCCTGTCGACTAGTCGGAAAGCCCTCATAATCCCTTGAGGACGGCATTTCAGCCATCGAGTTCATGATGTCAGTTTCGCACAGCCAGTCCTTGTCGGCCTTTCCGATATGGATTGGCTGTCGGAAACGGACTTTCAGAATCGCCGACCTATGGTTGGGCGGTTTCTTCCATGAAACGGTGTCAGTCAGAGGCAAGTCCGACCAACATCGTAATAAGGGCCTTTTGTTTTCTCAAATTATACATTTCAAACTGGGTAATGTCAACAGATGTGTGAATGAATTATCATTTGCTGCTTCTGAGATTTCATTGTTATATTCTGTAACATCGGGTGTGGGACCATGAGAGTGCTGTTAAATTCATCTATAGCATCCTACAGATCAAGAGTTTTGGTGGATATGTGTACAGTTGGGTGCTGTGGGCACGGGGGTAAGAGTACTGGTTACAGTACATGTCCCAAGGCGATACCAAGAAAAAACTGAGGGCATGGGTTCTCCAAGTAAGGTGTAGCCACAAGCCAGTCACTGCAAGCAGCACCCACTGTTTATATGAGATGATGATACAAAATGTGTACTGCAGGAGGACAGCAACAAACTTACAGTTTCTGTGGGCATAGAGTGGGACAAGGGTGTGGGATACAAGAAGCAAAAACCAAAGCTCGACGTCCGTATTTGGTGAATATGTGGATCCAAATAAGATTGGCAAAAGCTGTGCCCATTAGAAACTGGGACCGAAGATAGTATCTTCAGGATATAGCCCAATGCCACACATAGTAGCCTACGTCCACTGGGGTAGGAAGAATGCATGTAGGTTGTGGCCAGAGACCATACACAGTGTCTGTTGCTTGCTGTGCATAGCCAAAGGCTGTGACCAGCAGGTACTGGACCCATGGTATTAGAAGCAGGGCAAGTATGAAGGTCACTCCTAGGCCCATGCATCTGCTGAAATATGCCCAGTGGGTACTGGAACTGAACAGTAGAATCCCAATACACCCTTGGAGGCTTGGGCATAACAACCAATAAGTAAATATGCCTACAAGGGATTTTGTTTCATAAAATGAACACACTTGAAATGTTTATTTGGCAGTAGAACCCCACCCTGTAGCTTACATGAGATAAAGCTCAATGTCAATTGAATACTTATAATAAAGACAATCAAAACCTATTTAACACATGGGCCTCAATTTTCCCAGATTATAAACAAATTTAATGCAAACAAAAGGGGTACAGTAATTTATATCAAAACACCATGATAGAGCGCGAATGACATATACAAGTGACTGTGCCTTCTAATCATAGATGTGATCATCTATTCCAAAATGATAACACATGCAAAAAAAAATGTCAAGACAAAGCAATATGCAATTCTTTGGGGCAAACAAAAGCTGTGGAAATAGATGGATTTGTCGAGGTTTCGGTCATTTGTGGCATACAATGTCTGCAATACCATCTTCAGGACGAAAAGTTGAGGAAAATAAATGACCCTTAGACCTGGTCAAGACCCTTGGACCAGATAAATCAAGACAACTAAATCGAAAGTTCCTGATCCCGGCTGTATCCACAACTGTGCGGGTGTGGATTTTCTCTCCTAACAGTTCTTCAGCCAGAAGGAAACTGCATTAATTGTCCAGACCTTCTTCGATTGTATATCTACGATACACTCAATACCGTTGAGTTATCTGTCAAACAACTGGTTCCCGGTGTATGGGATCAGGAACTTTCGCCTCCATCGGACACCGTTTCGGTGAGGGAACCGCCCAACCATAGGTCGGCGGTTCCACACACCTGATTACAATGCGACCGCACATGGTGCAGTCACAATCTCCCATTTTGCTATGGGAGCTTGTGCAGTGGGCGGAAACCACCTACAGCACAAGCTCCCATTGAGAAATGTGAGTTTGTGAAAATCCCTGTACCGTGTGGCAGGCACCAGGGATTATCCAACAGCCTTTCCATGTCGGAAAGGCTGACATGGAAACGCTGTCAGAAACTGACATTGCAATCTTGGCAGCAGAGCTGAGCCTGGCTCCGCCGTTATTGAAGGGATTACTTTTCCGCTCATGTTCCGGCGAGCTCACAGAGCCTGCTGGAAGAAGAGTAGAATCCCCTTGTGGTTTTCCCTCCGACCGCCTTAATCAAAATACGGCGGTCGGAGGGAAAGCTTAGGTTTCAGGCAGAGAGCCTCCGACCGCTGGTCAGAGGTCCTCCTCCCGACATCCAAATCGGGCCCTTAAGTTCTGGGGATGCAGAACCGATTCCTGCCGCGGGCGAGAGCGGGAGGCACAGGACTTGTGTTCCAGAATCCTGTGGGCTGCGCAGGAGGAGATGGGGCAAGGAACACTTTTCAGATTGAGCTCATTTCACCCACACCTTTGAGACGCTGAAACAATTGCTGCTGGTGCGAGCCGGAGACCAAGGAATTAAGGGACCAGAATCCCGCAGGCTGCATAGGGGAAGGCAGGCCAGGAAAGCTCCTCAAATAGCACTTACTACCACTTGCAGTACAAACTGTGCCCAGACAAAGACTGAGCCAAGACTGGCCTGTATGATCCTGTCAGAGCTCAAAAGAAGCAGGGCTGGCCTACCCCTCTTGACCTCTCAGCTCCAGTAGCCATAAAACGAATCAGCACAAAATAAATCTCATAAGTAAGAGAAAAAGGGAAGATGTGGGCTAACAACCATAGCTGCTGACTTTAAAGCTGGGGAACCAGGTTTGAGTCTTCGGCATCAGCTCAACATCCTGTGATTCTGGGCAAACCACTTAATCTCTCCGTGCCTACCAAAAAATGAATGTGTCCATGTGTATTGTAACTGGTGCTCATGTAAAGTGCTCCAATACCTTCGGGTCAAGTTTACACTATATAAAACAACAAGAAAAGCTCCTGTTCTCAAAGGCAGTATGAATAAGGCATTGCTCCAGGTATCCTCTATCTTCTCATATCTCACAAATGAGTAGGGTTTATTTTGATCTGAATTTGGGCAATAAGAGGAAAGAGTTTCAAGTGCACGCCGACAGATAATGATTCAAATATATTAGTGCTGCTGGTGTTAGTCAGTCACCCGAAGGAACTTTATTGACCACTGCCCCATTGGGAAAGTATGTCTGCAAAAGAAATACAATTGCCACTTCGATTCGTAATGCATGTGCATTTACTGACTGTTGTTACTGAAATAGAACCACCCGGGTTGAACCCCAATCTCCCCAGATAAAGATAAATAGACATTTTTAAGGATGTGCAGCGGAAGAACCCTGATTTGGCCTCTAAATATAAATCCCAAGATAAGTTTCTATCAATGATGAGTGCTTGTATACCAGTGACTGGGCTTACAGGTTTAAAATTACTAGAGCAAAAATTAAAGTCCAAATTTCCGGAACTAATGCTCCAAGTTGAGGCAGTGATAACAGGCCTATTCTCTCAGTGATTAAAAAAAATTAGGACCTTCAATACAACATTTTGAAATCTCTTGCTCCAGAGAACAGTGCAAGCATACTTACTGGGCATCAGGATGAATTCATAAATGCTGACTATAACAGTTGTGTGAAAAGACGAGATTTAAACTATTGTCGGCTAATAGCTAATAAAGGAAGTAAACACAAGGAGATGATGGACGGAGCGCTGAAACTTTTCAGACACTCACCCCCAGTCACAGATCTGGTTTGAATCCTTCATCGTTCTTTAGCTCACTTCGCCACCCCAGTTCAGACCCAGCCATATGCAAATCAGTCTTGACCCAGTTCCTCCTGGGAACCGTCCAGCCCGTACTGCCAAGCAATGACATTCCTGGACCAGAAACAAGCATCCAGGGACCATTTTCAGGGTAACACCCCTCATCAGCCAGGCTAGCTTGAATCCAGTGGCAAAGAGATCAAGGGTCCCATGTCTAGACATACCCTGCCAACTTATGGCATACAACGCAAACACAAGGAGATGATGGACGGAGCACTGAAACTTTCAGACACTCACCGCCAGTCATAGATCTGGGTTTAATCCATCATCGTTCTTTAGCTCACTTTGCCACTCCAGTTCAGACCCAGCCATAGGCAAATCAGTCTTGACCCTGTTCCTCCTGGGAACCATCCAGCCCGTACTGCCAAGCCAGGTCATCCCTGGACCGGAAACAAGCATCCGAGGACCTGTTTCAGGGTAACACCCCTCATCAGCCAGGCTAGCTTGAATCCAGTGGCAAAGTGAGCAAGGGACCCATGTCTGGGCATACCCTGCCAACTTTGAGCGAACAAAGCATACACAAGGAGATGATGGACGGAACTCTGAAACTTTTCAGACATTCACCCCATCACAGATCTGGGTTGAATCCATGATCTTTCTTTAGCTCACTTTGCCACCTCCAGTTCAACCCAGCAAAATGCAAATCAGTTTTGACCCCGTTCCTCATGGGAACAGCCATGCCCGAACGGCCAAGCCAGGTCTTCCCTGGACCGGAAATAAGCATCTTGGGACCGGTTTCAGGCTTACAACCCGCTTCAGCCAGGCTAGCTTGAATCCAGTGCCAAAGTGAGCGAGGGGCACATGTCTGGGCATACCCTGCCAACTTAGGGCATACACATCAAACACAAGATGATGGACGAGCACTGAAACTTTTCAGACACTCACCCCGAGCCACAGATCTGGGTTTAATCCATCATCGTTCTTTAGCTCACTTCGCCAGCCCAGTTACGACCCCGCCATATACACATCAGTCTTGACCGTGTTCCTCATGGTAACAGTACAGCCTGAACTGCCAACCCAGGTCTTCCCTGGACTGGAAATAAACATCTTGGGACCGGTTTCCAGATAACACTCTTCATCAGCCAGGCTAGCTTGAATCCAGTGGCAAAGTAAGCAGTGGACCCACATCTCTGTATACCCTACCAACTTAGTGCGAACAAAGCAAGCACAAGGAGATGATGGACGGAGCGCTGAAATTTTTCAGACACTCACCCCCGTCATAGATCTGGGATGAATCCATCATCGATCTTTAGCTCACTTTGCCACCCCCAGTTCAGACCCAGCCATATGCCAGATGATTGACGGAGCGCTGAAACAGAGTACACCTGAAAACTGGCTTGCCTCGTAGGTCACTACTAGCATTGTCTCTAGGGCGCAGGGGGAGCAAGAATGGTTTTAAATTCTTGATTAAAATATATCACTTTTAATAAGTACCTGTCATTGCAGTGATAGAATGTGACTTACTAAATTCAAAGCATGATAAAGAAATACACTTGTTTGACCCCCAAGAAAAGAAAAATCACTGCTCTCTGGCATCTCCCTTTGCAAAGCATCCAAATGCCCCAAGGTAAATTACTGCTGAACAGGACATCAAAGAAATAAAACATTAGGCACTGCCATGATTCCCTCTGCCAGATACTGCTCCCTGCGAATTGGAGTCTGGTGAAGCTGTGTAATGAGCACTGGGGTAGAAACTGGTCTGAGAAGTGCGGAGAGACTGTGCATTGCTCACCCACTGTGAGGAGATAGTTGGCAAAAAGACTACGATCTCCATAATTCTCTTCATGATGGTTGGTCCAGTGCGTTCATGTGACATGTACGAACTACAATTTAAATTTGCGCTGATTGGTTCAGCAAGAGCATGTGATTCATATACACTGACAAGTTAGCTTTGATGAGAGCCTCACTCTTGCACTCCAGGTGGAGTCTCTCCTATTTTTAATGTTAGAGGACCGCATTAACTGCCTTAACCAAAGCACATCAAAAGATTAGGTAAGCATTCATGTATTTCTTGAAGTTGGAACTCTGTTTGTATTGTGGTGAGCTCCATTTCAATTGACATCCTCCTTTGTATTTTCTAAGTGTGGGTGATAAACTCTGCCATGCGGCGGTTGGCTGAGTTTTTGCCAAACTCCACGCTCCAAGCGGAGCGGGCAAAACTCTGCACACTCTGCCCGTTGAGCAGAGTTTACCACGCACCCCTACAAATAATGTTCCAACTGATCTCGGACATTATAACTTAACTTCTCAGTGGTAGAAGCTAAGAAGCTAAGATTTTCCCAGCGCTGGTCCGGTCTCACCGTCCAGGATAGTCAGGGTCCGGTTCAAGGACAGGCTAAAAGTCTGTTGCTAGTTATGTTTTTGGTCTTTCAAAATTGGGCACTGCAGGTCAGGAACAAAAAGCCCACTCATGACTCTCCTACACTGGAACCAGGGGACAAAAGGAGCAAAGGTGTGCTGGGAACGACTTAAAATAACCCCAGGCCAATGAAAACATTCAGATGGTGGAGCAGGGGTTGATGAGCCCTACTACTTCTACTGAGAGGTTTCTAAAGCAGTTTGTGAACTGGCTATTTTGATCCTGCTGGTGTGCCTCGGCCCATTAGGTTAGCTCTGGAAAGGCCTTTGGGGCAGTCATGCTCTTTATAAATCACAATAAAATAACTTCACACACATCCCAGTTGACCTCATGACATCACAGATGACTTTAAACATGATATTTTGCTATCACTAATGACATGCTGAGCACAAGCCCTGGACCACCTGCGGCCATGCTCTGTCCACAACCCTCTAATATAACAAGCATTGGCAAAGCCAATAGGTCTCACCTTTATAGTGCGAGTGACAAGCTGTTGTCTTTGCTGTTGTTTGACTTTAAAGTATTGAATGTGAGTTTGTGATATAGTGTGCGCACCTGCCTCCACTGTATGTGCTTTTGTTGCTGCTGTGTGTGCACTGGTGGTCTGCATTTTTATTGGATGTAATTGCTAATGGAATATGTATTTGTACGTCATATGTTGCCTTTTCCTGGGTAGTCACTGTTTGTGTAACGTGTTTTGAGTGAGGAAGGTGCACACAAAAGTGTGATGTGGAGTATTTATCTCCAACACATGGGTTCTTTGACACAATGGGTTTGTATTTGTATGAGTTGGGGGGTGAAGTAGAGAAAGGGAAGGCGGGACAGACGATTGCAGGAGAGAGTTGCTGAAAAACACTGTCAGTTCGTATCTCTTGCAATCTGTTTTGGCAAGAGTGCCACCGAAGGTCACACAAAGGAGCAGTGGTGAAGCCGGCAGGTACTAGATGGTAAACCAGCTATGACTGGGACATGGAAACCTTCAGATTCATGGTACACACAGGGAGCGCGCGTACCTCAGACACAGTGACATGAACTCTTCCAGCGTTTGAAGTTTTGTCGTGTAGTTCCTATAAATCTATACAGGATCTGCGTGTTTAGACAACATACACTGTAGGATTGGTATAGCCTGTATACCAGCTAGCTCACAGTGCCACTGTAAACTACTCTACCAAGGAGAGAATAGTTCTTTGCAACTTTCAAACATGACAACCCTGATCCCTCAGGATCGTAGAAAAAGTGCGATACTTTTAGTTTTTGCTCAGTCACTTGTACTCACTTTGTCTCAGAGATACACCGAATATGTGGTGGGGACGTTTTTCAATAAGCATTTATTGAACCAGCGTCATTCTAGTGTAAAATAGGTGTGCTGAAACAACCATTAGACAGAAACAGATATAAATGATTAGATGCACTAACAGAGTTAAAGGCTGGTAGATTTTTACCATTGTGCTAAAATAATTAATACAGGCAAGTATATAAAATACATGTTAGTAATAAAAGCGTACTCCTACGACGAAACCCTAACTAGATGTACCTAAGTGTACCTAGCATGTATGTAGGTGTAGAGCCAAGAAGCCCTCTAGGATAAAGTCAACCCAATTACCTGAAGTGAGTGATTGTGGGACCCTGTCTTGGTCTCGAGATGAACACCCCGCAAGGGATGTCAGACCACTGCAAACTGGAGTGTCTGCATGCATGAATCTCAGCGTCACGCGTCAGTGTGTCAGCAAGGAAGCCCTTTCTCCTCTGCCTACCCTCAGGGGTTCTACCTTGCTGTGTCATGTATGACTTAGGATGACGGATGGAATGACCCTTATACATAGTTATTATGCAGGAGATGGTAGTCCTGCAGAGTTTCCAAGAATCCTCATACATAATGGATAAAGCTTGTTTGTCAAGGAAAACCCCACGTCCTATAAGCAGTACCATAACTAGGTAAAAGGTCAGTCCCAAGAACCATTATGTAGTGTGATGGTAAGGGAGAATATAGGTGAAAGGTTCAGTGACTACCCGAGCCTATATTGTGGTACCTATGTGAAACATAACAGTTTCAGGGCTGCAATTATACACTGCTTCCTTTCATAGATTGCAGTTTTTTTAACAAAGGAACAACTTTCGGTCGGGCAGAAACCAGCACAATTTGATATTTTCTTGAAAACAAAATACTGGGATGTAAAAAAGTTGAATGCCTGTGTGACTTAGGGTGAAAAAAGAGCACGTTGCACTTTATAAACACATAGGAAATGGTGATCAGGGCAAGGCTGTGCAGTGACGCCAGTGATTTCTTCTTGTATCTACTTTGCTAGGTTGGTTTTGTGTTTTAATAAGTGCAGCGCACTAGGTTTGGCTGAGGGATAAGTAAAAATAAAAATAAATCTATGCTGCAGCCAGCATTGCCCGCGTCATAGCTCCAAAAAATAGTACCTGAAATCCAGCGCTAGCAGCAGATGGCCAGCGGTGGCTCACCAATCAAAAAGGTAATTAATCTGTACTTGGTCCGTGCACCAGGAACAGCTACGGACGTGATGTATGGCAAGTGCTGCCCAAAGAGAAGGTATCACAGAAGAGCAACAATGACGATAACAAATGGAATGCTATGGGCGGGTTCTAAGTCCCTTATTGACTACAAGAGTCTCACTAGCAAGAGCGTATGCGCTAGCCCCTGCTCCCGCAGGCTCGATCTAAACAAGATGGTTTGCAGCCTTATATTATAAATCATGTGCAGTGCAAATATATGGAATAAGCCAATGCTTTAAATGGGCTGATATTCACTGATACTGAGTACCAGCACTTCTTAATTTTATCACTCTGAGTACCACCACTTCTCTACTGCTGAGGAGAGTACCGGTACTCATGGAAAGGTAGGCTCATTGGCTGCAAGTGCTGGTGAGCATGAGTGGAACCTGTCTCTGACAGCCAAGGTGCTGCTTCTGTAGCCCTGGTCTGAGCTATTCAGCAGGGCTCATTTGCACAATGTCCGTGTGCTCACCATCACGCTGTGTTTGACAGAGTAGGGTCCATTCAGGCCTTTTACTATCAATCAAATTAAAACGATCTGGTGTATTTGTGCAAACACAAGAATCAAGGCAGTCCGCTGACAGCGCCAATTAAAAAAGCCATGGGAGGTGTAAAGTTTAAAATGGCTGTACTCATAACCAAGTCTTTTGTGTGTCTGCTTATGTCTTGGGACCAGTTTCAAGGTTACACCCCTCTTCAGCCAGGCTAGCTTGAATCCAGTGCCAAAGTGAGCGAGGGTCCCATGTCTGGGCATACCCTGCCAACTTAGGGCACACACATCAAACACAAGATGATGGACGGAGCATTGAAACTTTTCAGACACTCACCCCCAGCCACAGATCTGGGTTTAATCCATCATCGTTCTTTAGCTCAGGGAGCGCTGAAACTGAGTACACCTGAAAACTGGCTTGCCTCTTCCGCCTTAGGTATTTTCAAACACAGAATATTAAAACCAACTTCACTAAAAGATGTATTTTATCATTCTGAGTTCAGGCATACTAAACTTGAATTGCTACCATGTTCCCTGAGTCAGTTAGGATTATAAAATGTAATAATCTAACTGCCCATTCTGGCCTACCGAGAACAGGTAGCCTTGCAATAGTGAAAAACGAAAATGGCTGTTATTCATTATTAGGACATGCCACACACACCAGGGCATGTGACTTTAACTATTGGGCTAATGAATCATCGGGTGATCCCCAATCGGCCGAACTCAGTGAGTTACTCTCTGGACTAAATCTGGTGTAACAAGTTACCATGGCCACTCACATCAAGGGACATACTGTGGAAAAGTAAATTTTGCCATGTTCTGTGTCCCTACGCGTCCTCCATCATATGTTATGTGTGCATGATTAATATGCATATGTATTTCCCATGTTCGATTAAAGACGCAATTATAGTTGTGTCCACCTCTAGTATGCCTGTTTCCAGTTCTCGTGAAAACTACGAATACCAGGCCTATGTAAAGCTACGTTGCCACGTTTCTCAGTGTGCACGTTATTTCATTGTAAAGTCCCCGTTTCTAGGCCTCAAAAGGGCCTGGACACCAGATTCAGCTCCTGTCTCCTGAAGCCCTCGCTGAGGAGCGATACAGCCCCCACCTGTATTCCTGACCCTTCACTTACTTCCTGCCTCGCAGTGCCCGGTTCAGCCTGGCTCTGCCTCTGAGTCTGCCAAGAGTATGTTATGATTCTAGTTATCAGTCCAGCCCTCCTTCTCTGCATTCCTAAAACTACTGAATCGCATCAATAGTTACCGTCATAGTCTAGCCTTTACGTCTCCATGTTAGAGAAATACTGTATTTAATGGTCATTTAATATTCTTCATCACGCACTACATGTAGAATAATGCATGCACCAGTCTTAGAGTCTGTTAGCCTTTCCCCTCCTGACTTCTAGTTTACATCAACATGTTCTCTAAACATAAGATACTAGATAGGGTTTAGGTACATGTCGCCCTGACTCTCCAGACTTCAGTCTCTGCTCCTAGCACAGAGTTCGTAGCCCCCAGCTTCTCCTAGTAACACGTCATTGCCAGTTTGCGCGCACCATCAGGTTAGAGGTCCCGGCTCCTTAGGTAGCCCCCTCCATGTTTCCGCCCCATTCATGACATATTCTGTTACGTTTGCATCACATGTCTATGTATACGCCCTGTTACACCTACTTTCACCCTTATCTTTCGCGACTGCTACGCGTCACACCCTTTGCTCCACCCACTGCTCCGCCTATCATATTTACTGTAATGCAACTGTTTTAATATATATATGCCTGTGTATTGTTATTAAATGTTACGCCAGTCCTTTCCCCAGAGCGCGCTCATCCCAGATCCAGCCCCGGCAGCTGCCGGGCCCTGCCATCCTATTCCTATGCAGGTTGTCCTGTTCCTGTCCTTATGCTGTAATAAACCTGCAAACTCCTACTACCTCGAATCTTGACTCTTATTTATTGAGCTATCTGTTATTGCTATGCCCAGACAAAAATAGATCCGGTATTATTTATTTATATACCACATAATGGCGCCCGAATAGGGACTTGCCCTTTCCCCACGCGCCGGTGAAGCCACGCCGCCCCCCTGACCCTCTGCAGCCGTGACGGAACCATACCGTGCACCGGCAGATATTTCTGCTTCAAGTATCCCTCAGGCCCACGGAGGAGACGGAGGTGGCGGTCCAGCATCCAGACGAGGCGGTGGAGGAACGCGGCGAGTCCCGACCAGAGCCCAAGCCGAGAGTCCAAGGTCCGAGGTATCCGGAGGCCCACCCGTAACAGTAGTCCGAAGTTCGTCCGTCCGGCGTCGAAGCAGTCCCGTCCAGTCTGAGGCCTTCCGTTCTTACTGCCCGGTGAGTACCATTACTGGGGTAGTATCTAGACAGGGTCAATCTAATTGACTCTGGTCCGAGGGTTGGTGGTACACAGACCCACAAAACGAAGTGTTCACTTCGGTGGATGCGGGTCCTGACGTGTCTCTTTATGAGACCGGTAAGTTTAGTGCTGTTTTAGCAGTGCATCTAGTTCCTGTTCTAGTCTCGAGAAAATTCATGTATTCTGTTTTCCGTATTCCAGGAAGTATTCTGTTCGAACTGTTATTTTAAATGTTCTTCATGTATTTCAATGTCGTGGTATGTGTGTGAAGTAATTATCGTGTTTATTGTGTATTGTATTGTGTCCAGATTATAGTTCAGTCATGCCGCTATTTTCAAAACTGCGTCAGTTAAAAACCAGGAAAGGTCTGCTAGAAGCAGCAGTTCCTGTCCCGCCTAGGGACAGTCCAGGTCATTTTATGTATCAGAAGCATGGCATAAGCGCCATATTGTATCTAGATTTATGGGTAGAGTATACCAAACAGTTAGAGGAAAAGTATAGATGGCCCGTATCAGGTACGTGGGATGCCGAGTGCATCATGAGAGTAGAAGAAGCATTATGGAAAAAGAAAGCCAGACAGTCACAGAAAGATGCCATCGAGTTATGGCGCAAAGAATCTCATAAAAGAACCGAAAAAGAAATCAGAAAGTCAGAATTAAGTAGAGAATCCTTAGAGCGAGCACAAGAAAAAGAATTAATCGAGATAGGTGAACGAGTTAAAACCGAACAGTCAGACAGACAGAGGCATGCTCTTATTAAGGGTATGTATCCTCTTCTTGCCGAGGGCTTGCCAAAAGCGACCCCGGAGGCATCCAGTAACTTTCCGCCACCCTTAGTTCCGACCAAGCTACGTCACAAACCGACTGCAGCTGATATTTTCATTTCATCCTATTTGGACGACACAGTCCCGGAATATGCAAATCCTGTTCCTGCTCCGCCAGTCCCTGTAAATCAGGCACTTCCCGCTCCTCCAGACACCGGAGTACCTGTTACGGTACCCCCGGTCCAGCCCGCCATACAAGTCCAGCCTGCATTTCCATTTCCCACTCTGCCAGGACGAAGAGCATCAGTAGACGACTCTAGTTTAGGGGCCGCAGGAGGAGGTCCTCCAGGTACCCCGCTGCCACACAAGCGTTTAACGTTAGTCGAATTACATGCACAAGCGTCACAGCGTACGCCCAGGTATCAGTCTGTTGCAGAAATAAGAAAAGCCCTTAACGAATGTGGCTATGATCCAGTCCCAGGCGAGGATAATATGGTTTTATATTCATTACGCGTAAGAAAGGTGACCGAGTATCTGGTCACCCTACCGGATATGAAAGAAGATCTAGACAGAATATATCGTTTCATTCGTACAGGGGATGATCCAGAAAGTATTAGTGACGTCATGTCTCAAAGGAAAGCTGAAATTCAGCTCATGATATTAAAATTTCTGATTAATTGTCTAATAAGAGAACAAGATTATCCGACCAAAGATCAAGCCGAAATGAGAACCCTGACAAAGTGGAGTGATAATATAGCCGAGGGTAAGCATAAGACCATCAGCAGTATAGAGAGTATGTACAAGAAAATTCGTAAGGAAATAATAAGGTTACATGATCAACGTAAAGCAGCACAAGTAAGCGAGAAAGAAAATGACTCTGCGGAAGAGGTAGAGGACGAGAATCCCGCCAGAATAGCGTATGTAGGAAAATCTAGATTTCCAGACCGACATTTACGCCTAGAACACAAGTCAACTTTCCATCGTCCGGCACCAGAACAAGGTTCTCTAGAACAAGTATTTCAAGCTACCGACCACATTCTGAAATCACGAATCGGTTATAGCGAGTTAAGTACTATGCATGAACAAGAACTAGTCCGATCAGCAGTCCGATGGATTACTGATTCTACCACTTTTCCAGACGAAATAGTGGCACAAATGTTTCTGAAACTGCCCCCAGCCGAGCAGCGACTGGTGGGTATGTATATGATCCAGCACCTCATTACATTGTATGAGGGCCAACATTCTGATCCAGGTCCATTACATGATGTCCTGAACGAGTTACTCCAGTATAAATGGAAAGGTTTAGGTACTGATTTAATTAGTGTCATTCTAGAACAGCGCCACAAATATAGTATGTTCTTGAACCCGCATTTTGTTCATGTCTCACCTCCAGAAAGTAAACCCTTTTACATAGACAGACAGAATCCGTTACGAGAAGTACACCCAGTTAGGACAACAGATGGTGAAATGCAACGAGTGTTTGTTTACACTCCGATTACAAAGATGGAACTCTTAGAGATGAAAAAGTTAATTCCCTGTCATGATAAAGATCCAGCAGGGTTCCACCGAGAATTAAAAGACATGCTCCGTATGGGAGAATACACGTATCCAGATATCATTAAAATGTTAAAAGTCCTGTTGCCCGCAGGGGTATATGAGAAACTCAAGGAAAAAGATTGGGAGGTGGGAGAGAAAAAGATCGATTGGGCAGTTCTAGAAGCTGAAGATAAGGCACGAGTACCAGGTACCGGTCTTGGAGACAAATGTAAAGAATTACCAGAATTATTGATACAAGTTTTGCCTAGATTATTGACCACGAAAAAGGAAGACTGGTATGCAATCTCAGCCTGTAAACAGAAACAAGACGAAGACATTAGTGATTTTTATTCTAGATTTGAGAAATGTTTTAGCATCAACAGTGGCCTCAAGACAAGTAGCGAGTCATACCCTCACCTTTTTGTTACTAAATTAGTCGAGAATTCAAGTCCACCAATTAAAAAACGAGTTTTGAAAGTCGAAAGTACCTGGCAAGCTAATACCCCGTCCCAGATGTTACAGATGCTTCAATATCACCAGAATAGAATCAGAGAAGAGCAAGAACATGAGAGAAAGCGTATGAAAGACACGAAAATGAAAGTACTAGTTGCACAATCTGTTCCACAAGACAGTCAGAAGAGGGGTCCGAATCAAGCCAGTCATCCCGCAGCTCCCGTTAAAGGGAACTGCAATTATTGTAAACAGCCAGGTCATTTTATAAACGAGTGTGCTGTTCTGAAACACAACATAGCTACCGGTAAGACTAAAGAAAGACCACGTCCGCCTAGACAAGAACAAGTTTCACAGACTATTCAGCCACAGAATGCACCACAGACAGTTACTGTACCGCAGCCCATCGCTGCAACACAGCATGTTACACAGCAGATGTACCAGTATGCACAGTCCGAGTATCCAGAGTATCAGCCATATTCATGAAACAGCCTAGAGAGGGAGGTAGGCTTGCCTCTCATCGAGATACCTGTAGATCAAGAAGGTCCCTATGTTCACAGTCAAGTACTAGGGAAAGACAGAATGTTTCTGATTGATACAGGGGCAAGTAGGACCACCATCAGTCACGCCGAAGTTCCAGGGGCTCCGCTCTCAGGCTCTAGAAATGTTTCCCTTGGATTTTCAGGAAAACCTATCGTAAATGAAATTTCAAAACCAGTTACTTTAGAAGTAGGTCCATTGTCCCGCACTACTGATCTGTTACTTACGAAGTCATGTCCAGAAAATGTATTAGGCATTAAGACACTGAAAGAGTTAGGTGCAGTTATATGCTGTTCCCCAGAGGGAATACGATTGTTCCTACGTGACTTCAAGGGTCACTATGTATTACGAGATTTTGATCCGAGATTGTCTAATGTTCCGCAGCATCTATGGGCGCAAGGTCCAACTGATGTTGGCTTTATGCAAATCACACCCCATCGTGTGACTCTCAAGCCAGGTGTAGTGTTACCACGAATCAGACAGTATAGATTGCCACCTGAGGCTGTAGCAGCCTTATCCAAAATTATTGACGAGCTCATGGCTCAAGGAGTAGTTGTAGAAACTGACTCCAACATATGTAATTCTCCGATCATTCCAGTCATGAAACGTACTGATCCAAATGCACCTCCAGTATATCGATTAGTGATTGACCTTCGAGAACTTAATAAATGCATTATTCCACAGTATCCAGTTGTCCCAGATATCTCTTCCCTATTGACAGCCATTGATTCCGAAGCCTCATTTTTTTCGGTCATAGACCTCAAGAACGCGTTTTTCAGTGTCCCCATTCATCCAGACAGCCAGTTTCTTTTCGGATTTTGTTTAAATGGAAGGAGCTATATGTTCACACGCGCTCCTCAAGGTTTCACGGAAAGTCCTAGTATTTACAGTCAAGCACTCAAGAGACAACTAGACAATATTCACATGCCAACTGACACTGCCCTGCTCCAGTATGTCGATGATCTACTGATCACAGCCCGTTCTGAACGTGCTTGCGAGCGAGCATCACTCACTGTTTTGTATTTCCTAGCCGAGATGGGGCACAAGGTGTCCCCTTCGAAGCTTCAATTCTGTGTCCAGCAAGTAATCTACTTAGGCCACTTGCTGTCCAAGTGGGGTAGGCAGTTGACACCAGACCGTATCCAGTTAATAGCGAGTCTTCCTCAGCCCAAGACCCAGAAGGAGGTACGTGCTTTTATCGGCCTTACTTCTTATTGTAGACAATGGATTCCTCAGTATGCATTTCTAGCCAAGCCACTGATACAGTTAACGACCCAGGAGGCAGCCGTATCGACTGTCCTCCCTTGGACATCTGAACATACACTTAGTTTCAATGAGTTAAAGAAAGCCCTATGCCAAGCTCCAGTCCTAGCTACACCGAACTACAGTAAGCCTTTTACACTTTTCGTTACTGAACGTGAAGGTACAGCATTATCTGTTCTCACACAAGATCAAGCAGGACAATACAAGCCTTGTGCTTATTTTTCGAGCACATTAGATCCTGTAGCCCAGGCTCTGCCTGCGTGCCTCAAGTCAGTTGCAGCCACAGCACTAGCTATCAGACAAAGTGATTCCATAGTCTTAGGACACTCCCTGACAGTACAAGTTCCACACTCTGTGGAAGTTCTTTTAAACCGAACACAAACTCAGCACTTGACAATTGCACGTTTAACAGGTTATGAATTGACACTGTTCCAGCCACACATAGAAATCAGACGCTGCAACGTTCTAAATCCTGCTACATTGTTACCATCAGTTAATCCAAATCCTGCCACACACGACTGTGTGGAAGTAGTTACCATTACGACAAAGCCAAGACAAGATCTGACAGATATTCCATTACCAGATCCCGACCTGACACTTTATGTGGATGGTTCATGCATGAGAACAAATACAGGAGAACTAGTAGCCGCGTATGCAGTGACTACTGACACCGAAGTTATAGAGACACACCGTATTGACACCCTGTCTGCTCAAGCAGCAGAGCTAGTTGCTCTGACTCAAGCCTGCATACACGCCAAGAACCTGAAAGTTAATGTTTACACAGATTCACGTTACGCATTTGGAGTTGTACACGACTTTGGAGTGCTCTGGCAGGAGAGAGGTTTCATGACTTCTCATGGAACCAAGATTCAGCATGGTCTCCTTATTCAGGCTCTGTTAGATGCCATACATTTACCGACATCCATTGCTATCATGAAGTGCAAAGCACATACGAAAGTTACTGACACTATTTCCCAAGGTAATGATCTAGCAGATCGCACAGCCAAGCTTACAGCACAGACTCCAGACATTCCAGTTAACCCGACACAGACACTTACTCCAGATCCGACTACATGTATGACAGTTAAGGACCCTACTCAAGATGTCATAGATATCCAGTTACATGCTACTCCCGATGAAATCAGGAAATGGTCCGAACAAGGAGGGGTCCAGACAGATCAGGGATGGGTAACGAAGGGAAAAGCCACATGGTTTCTCCCCGACTCCATGGTTCAAGTCATTGTTAATACCGCACATAGTCCAGCACATTTAGGAGAGAAAGCAATGTTAGATAGTATCCAGAACATTTGGTTTAACAAACATTTGCGAGCTGCAGCCAAGCAGAAAGTCCGTACCTGTATGATATGTTGCCAGTTCAATCCAGGTAAAAGTGTCCCGGTGGAACAAGGTGGATTCCAGCCTCCTGACCACCCTTTTGAAGTCCTCCAGATGGATTACATTCAGATGGAGAGATGTCGAGGTTTCAAGTATGTCCTTGTAGTTGTATGCGCTTTGTCCAGGTGGACAGAGGCATATCCAGTCCCAGATTACACAGCCGCGACCACTGCCAAGCAGTTGGTTCGTGAGTTCTTCCCACGTTATGGACTCCCTAGAGTCGTATATTCTGATAACGGCCAGCCATTCTCATCTGAGTTGATGAAACATGTTTCCCTTTTGTTAGGGTACCAGTGGAAGTTCCATTGTGTACGCCATCCTGAAGCAGCCGGTCTCGTAGAGAGACATAATCAGACCCTGAAAATTCGAATTGCAAAAGTTTGTCAAGAGAAAGGTGTAGACTGGCTAGTAGCTCTGCCAGTTGCTTTGTTCTATATGCGCATGGTCGCACATTCCAGATCAGGTCTGTCCCCGTATGAGGTCGTTTTCGGCCGCCCCCCTAACATGTGGGGTACTCCTAGACCCCGAAGTATTACCGATGTTTCAAGTAATATGCTGACAGATTACCTAGCTTCCTTGATGTCTGCCCTCAACTCTTGTCGTTCACAGGTTGCCGCCGCATTTCCAGACAATACCGAGGTGGCACCGCATGAAATCGTTCCCGGATCCATGGTCCTAGTGCGAAATTTCGATCGCTCAAGTCCGCTGGAGCCTCGCTGGAAGGAGCCCCGACAGGTCCTCCTGGCCACCCGTACAGCCGTGAAGTTGGAGGGACGCAAAGGCTGGGTGCATCTATCGCACATCAAGAAGTTTTCCGAGGATTTAAAGGACTGGCAAAGTACTATTCTTAAGGACTGTCCCGCAAAAGACAATGATACCGCACCCTCCCTGTTAGAGACAACTCCGCAACAGGAGTATAAGAAAAAGTTAAGGTCTAGTAAAATAAGTCAGCCAGTTTGATTGTCTAAGTCCTCCCCTAGGTGAAACGGTTAGACCGGTTTCTGACATGTATAAAATAGACCCCCATAGTGAGAGAGTTAGTCAAAACTCAATCCGATGTATCGTTTTTCTAAGTTTCATATTATTTCTCAACATTATGATTTCCTGCACCAGTTATGCATTTTATCTGTATTTTCCAGTTTCTCATGTAAATAAGTCTTCTAATGTTACAGTAGAGCACACGTTTAGTGATCTGCCTCCTCATGAACTCTCTTACCGCCTCGCTATGCGTAACAATTCCTTTATCCGCATGTTACATTATTCACACCAGACCAGCAATGCCACTAATTGTTGGGTGTGTGGTCGACTCCCCCCTTTCCAGAAACCGAAGGGAGTTCTGCCACTCTTTCCTTATCCATTTTCACATAATGGTTCGTGTGGAGCATGGTCCACGTTAACGTCATCCTTAACAGATATGTCTTTCCTTAACAGTACATGTTTCCCAGACAAGCAAGGTCTTCCCCACAGAACAGGGTTAGATCTAGAGAATGAAGTTTACAATTTAGGTAATTATTCTTCGAATTTCATGGTCCTGAATGTTCAGTCTGATTCTACTCCAGACTTACCTACTATATCAGTACTACCAGTCAAAGGCGAATTATGTGTCCGAAATAATGGTTCCGTACATGTAGGACACAGCGATTGTACTACTATTGTCAAGTATAGTGACAGTAGGAAATCTATTTTTAAAGCCTCACGTCATTCTTATTTTATTTGTGGTCAAACTGCATATGTTCGTCTGCCCCTCGACTGGGAGGGAACCTGTTACATTGCCTTCCTACTGCCACCTGTTTTCCTAGCCCCATCCGATTATCATAGAAATACACATCTAGTACACATTAGACATAGAAGGGAGATCGAGTCCCCAATTGTCGATTATACTGAAACTGCTCTAGAACAGTATACAGATTTCAATAGAGGTTTCTTCTTCTTTATAGGACCTATCCAGAATAGTAAGCTAATTCGTAGGTTAACCAGAACCCTTGAAGCAGTAGTTAATGAGACTGCCTCTGCTCTAGGTAATTTGACCGAAGAGCAATCTGCTATGAGATTTGTCGTTTTACAGAATCGTCTCGTCCTTGACGTCATACTGGCCGATAGGGGCGGGGCATGTAGAGTCATCGGATCTAGTTGCTGCATTTTCATTCCAAATAACGCGCCGTCTGTTTATTCAGCTATAACCAGACTCCATAAAATTGCCCATCTGTTACACCAAGATCCAGGCACCTGGACATGGTCCGGTTGGTTCTGGAATATAATTTCCGCCTGGGGGTGGAAAGTCTTGTCCCTTCTAGGTATTGCAGTAGCGATCATATTCAGCTGCTGCCTCTGTATACAATGTGGCCCTGCGATTTGCGGCATTTGTGCTACCTCTTGTATTCCTAGTCCCAAGCCCCGTTCTAAATCCCGTTCCAAGACAATTCGAGACGAGCAAATGATACTGTATGAAATGATAGATGGTATCATGAATATTGATGTTTCCTGATGGAAACGTAGTGACAAGGAGGGAATGTGGAAAAGTAAATTTTGCCATGTTCTGTGTCCCTACGCGTCCTCCATCATATGTTATGTGTGCATGATTAATATGCATATGTATTTCCCATGTTCGATTAAAGACGCAATTATAGTTGTGTCCACCTCTAGTATGCCTGTTTCCAGTTCTCGTGAAAACTACGAATACCAGGCCTATGTAAAGCTACGTTGCCACGTTTCTCAGTGTGCACGTTATTTCATTGTAAAGTCCCCGTTTCTAGGCCTCAAAAGGGCCTGGACACCAGATTCAGCTCCTGTCTCCTGAAGCCCTCGCTGAGGAGCGATACAGCCCCCACCTGTATTCCTGACCCTTCACTTACTTCCTGCCTCGCAGTGCCCGGTTCAGCCTGGCTCTGCCTCTGAGTCTGCCAAGAGTATGTTATGATTCTAGTTATCAGTCCAGCCCTCCTTCTCTGCATTCCTAAAACTACTGAATCGCATCAATAGTTACCGTCATAGTCTAGCCTTTACGTCTCCATGTTAGAGAAATACTGTATTTAATGGTCATTTAATATTCTTCATCACGCACTACATGTAGAATAATGCATGCACCAGTCTTAGAGTCTGTTAGCCTTTCCCCTCCTGACTTCTAGTTTATATCAACATGTTCTCTAAACATAAGATACTAGATAGGGTTTAGGTACATGTCGCCCTGACTCTCCAGACTTCAGTCTCTGCTCCTAGCACAGAGTTCGTAGCCCCCAGCTTCTCCTAGTAACACGTCATTGCCAGTTTGCGCGCACCATCAGGTTAGAGGTCCCGGCTCCTTAGGTAGCCCCCTCCATGTTTCCGCCCCATTCATGACATATTCTGTTACGTTTGCATCACATGTCTATGTATACGCCCTGTTACACCTACTTTCACCCTTATCTTTCGCGACTGCTACGCGTCACACCCTTTGCTCCACCCACTGCTCCGCCTATCATATGTACTGTAATGCAACTGTTTTAATATATATATGCCTGTGTATTGTTATTAAATGTTACGCCAGTCCTTTCCCCAGAGCGCGCTCATCCCAGATCCAGCCCCGGCAGCTGCCGGGCCCTGCCATCCTATTCCTATGCAGGTTGTCCTGTTCCTGTCCTTATGCTGTAATAAACCTGCAAACTCCTACTACCTCGAATCTTGACTCTTATTTATTGAGCTATCTGTTATTGCTATGCCCAGACAAAAATAGATCTGGTATTATTTATTTATATACCACAATACCCTTGATCAGATCTGGACTGTTAATATAGCCATGTCCCCCATATCTGTATCACCATGCACCTGGTCTAACCACTTTATAATTAAATTTACTATTCTTGACAATTTCCCTATTAAATCATCTTGTCAAGGAGGAGGCACTCGCAGAAATTGGAATATAAGTGAGAAAACACTATTCCTTGATTCACTTACTAATTCTCTCCCCCCCATCAATTCTTCCATCAACCAGGCTGACGAACAGCTTACTTGCTGGTTGTTGGCCACTAGCAATAAATTTGCGCCCCTAAAGAAAGCACATGTCCCCCGCCATCATGACGCTCATAAGTGGTTCTCTGACGAGTTAAAAAATCAGAAATTAGCATAACGGCAATTAAAAAGAACTTGGAAACGCAATTATCTTCCCGAAGACAAACGTCTCTTTATAAATTCTATGAAGATTTATAAAAAATCCTTTTTGACCACCAAAGCAACATAGTTCTTCTCTAAAATGTTGTCCACTTCTAATCATACAAAAGAGATTTTTTCCATAGTAAATGAGCTGTCTAATCCTGACAGAATCTCTATCAAACCCGTCCCCTCGCAAAATTTCTGTAATTCCTTGAACTCTTTCTTTATCAACAAAATTGCATTAACAAAGGCCAACATTCCAGTCTATAATAATCTGCCGCTCAGCCCTACTTTCATCCAAAACCACAGCACCTGTACGCAAATTCCAAGTATCATCGAGCTTGCTTTTGTGGACTTGCTTTCTAAGATCAAGACAGGCTCTCCTACCGACTGTTGTCCCCCCAGCATTCTGAAAGATATTTTCACTACCCTTCCCAGTACTGCACTCCATCTCCTGAATCAGTCACTATCCCAAGGCACTGTCCCCGCTACCTTCAAGGAGGCTATTGTCATTCCCCTCTTGAAGAAGCCGGGGGCTGACCCTCAATTGTTAAAAAACTATCGCCCTATCTCTCTTCTTCCCTACCTTGCTAAGGTTCTGGAAACTTATGTCACGAGATGCCTTACTGAGTTCTTAGAAGAATCGGAGTTCCTTGACTCCAACCAGGCAGGGTTTCCCCCGGCTCACTCCACCGAGGCAGTGATTCTCACAGTTTTGGACACTCTTCGTGACAGGGTTGACGGTGGTTACCCACAGGCTCTTGTCCTGCTTGATCGCTCCGCGGCCTTTGACACGGTCGACCACACTATTTTTGTCTATCGTGTCAAAGACATTGGAATCACGGGACCTGCCCTTGGCTGGATTATCTCCTTTTTGGAGAATCGATCACAGGCAGTTAGTACAGCACCTTTTATCGCCCCCAGAGTAAGCATCTCCTGCGGAGTCTCTCAGGGCTCCTCGCTCTCTCCCCTGTTATTTAATCTGTACCTCCTCCCTCTTGTACGAGCCTTGAAAGAACGCAAAGTCTGCACCTTCAATTATGCAGACGATTTTAAACTCATCTTTCCTATCAGTAACTTCTCGGAGTCGGTTCACACTTTCCAGTCCACCATGCTGTTCATCAGTCAGTGGATGAAGAGCAATCATCTTAAGCTCAATCCGGACAAGACGGAGTTAGTTCTTACTGGTGGCATTACTAAGAACCCCTGGGGCCCTCATTTCTGGCCCAGGGAACTTGGCCAACCTCCCTCGCCATCGACTTCGGCCAAGAGCTTAGGGGTCATCATCAGCCAGGACATCACGATGACGGCTCAGATAGGGTCAGTGATTTCCACCTGCTTTTTCCAACTTAGGAAAATAAAAAAGATCTGCAGGTTCCTTACCTATGAAGCTCGAATCCAGGTGATTCTTGCTATGGTTATGCCTCATGTTGACTATGCCAATTCACTTTACTATGGCATTCCCCTCTATCTTTCCAAACGTTTACAACCGGTTCAAAACCAGGCGGCTCGTTTGCTTGCTCATCAACCCAGACATCTCCACGTTACCCCCCTCCTGAAGCAACTCCATTGGCTCCCAATAATCCAGCGATGCGCCTTCAAGGTTGGGTGCCTTATCTTTAAATCCCTCAATGGGAAAAGTCCTACATTTGTGAACAATCTGATTCACAAGCACGTTCCTACGCGTAACCTTCGCTCAGCACACAAGCAACTTCTGTCTCTTCCTTCCTACAGACTAAAGTGCACTAGTGGTGCCAGGTTTGCTGTCCTGGCCTCCATGTTCTGGAACTCTCTCCCCTTCGAAATACGCTTCTTTCCTACTCTTCTCAGTTTTAGAAGTTGTCTTAAAACTTGGCTATTTCGTCAGGCTTTTTAATTGCACACTAGAACTTGGGTTCTAAAAACATTGCAGCGCCAAGAAACCTCCTCAGTGTATGTGCGCTTTACAAATGTATTTTAACATAACATAACATGTCCTACCTTATACTTACAATGCACCCTGCCCATGGGCCTTCCATAGGAGTGTCTGATATGAAGAAAAGGAAAGGTTTAGGGACTGGCAAGTGGGTGCACCCACTTGCCCAGTCAACATGGAAGTACTAGACTGCACATAGGCTCTGCAATAACACGCCTGCAACACATTTTACAAGCTGCTTCTGTGGGTCACACAACCAGTGCTGCAAGCCCACCAGCAGCATTTGATTTACAAGCCCTGGGCACATATTGTGCACTGTACTAGGGTCTGACAAGTAAATAAAATAACCCAATCATGGAGTCACTAATCAATATATCAATTTAACATAGGGAGCACTTGCACTGTGGCACTAAATAGCAGTGGCACAGTGTCCAAAGCATATAACCATCAAAAACATAAAAAACAGAGGAGGCAATCCGACAAAATGGAAGGGAAACTCACGCCAATGATGCCAGGTCTAACAGTCATTAAGAAGGTGCATTACAAAACAAGGACATGTTAACACATCTTTGTTTTTGGCTTTCGTTTTATATAACAAGTTAACCTGTTTTGTTTATATAAACACATTTCTCGTGCGTTTTGGTATGTGCTGTGACTATTATAGAAGTCATTAAGTATCATAATTTCTTGCCCTTAGCCTCGCCCACTCACCACACCTCTAGCTCATTTTAATGAGTACCTGCACTTATTTTTCCCTATAAGCCTTGCACTATCTTTATAACTTAAATACACCAAACACTGACCTGACAGACAGAAGGTCCAATGTAGGCAGAGGTCGAAGTAGGCAGGATCTGACAGGCACGCTGCGAAGCAGTGAGAGTGCGGCCTACCATAGGGGGAGGTTGTATCATCAACCTTATCTTACATATATAGGGCAGACACAATGGTGTTTTTACTTAACTAGGTTTCGTTTGGAAACATTACATTTTTTATTTGCGTTTCCACAACAGGCGGGCTGGTGTGAGAGTTTACCCTTCTGTGCTTGTAACAATAAAGTCTCCCAAAACACCCTCCATTTAATACTTTTTTGTTCCTTGTACAAAGATCCAAGGAGTAGATTTATTAGACCAATTTTGTTATCTCTTGGATCTCAATATTACAAAGAGGGATACGAACATCTACTCTCACTATCCACCCCAGCAATATGCAATGCTGTTCTTAGTTTTATTAGAGTAGCTCTTAGCATCAGAAACCGCTATTAATTAATGTCATGGACTGTTGACCCCCTTAAATGTGATTAGTCTGGAGCTGGGCATTAATATTTATTTATTTTATCTGTATCGATAAATTGCCTCTTTTTACATATATACATTTTTTAAAATTGATTTGTAAACCATGTATTGAAAGTTATAATGTTTGAAAGATTATTGCACGGTTAAATTGTATTATATGCTATGTCATACTTTTATGATTCTGTTTTTAGGAATCGAAATAAAGTTTCAAATTCGACAGGCACGCCGTGCCCATGTTTTTAATTTGACTGAAACAGTCCCCCTACTTTGTGTTAAAAGACACCAGTCCCAAGACGGTTAATTACTACATTAAGCATGACGTAGCTAAAGTGGAAAGGAGGGAGCCTCCAGTGCTGTGAAGCCGAGGGAGGAACACGCTAAACAAGAAACGAGCCTTCTCACCTAGATCCCTCCTTCTTGGAAGAAATGGAAATGTGCGCATTAGGTTATTCTGCAAATGTAAAAGCTGCTTGGAAGGCGGTATTGACTTCAACGGATGGAACTGTAAGGTGGCCAACTGAGCTGTGGAGTGCATTCTTTTAGTGAACAGCTATAAAAAATGTTTGCACCAGGTATATTCTGCATAGTCCTAAAATCTATATTCTGGAAGCACTTTTTATAAAAATCGGAAACCTAAATCGTTATTCACATTTTGTGGCAACCTATCATATACTGCATAGAAGGCATGTTTAAAACAAAAAGACTTGCATATTCACAGTGCTTTTTTGTTAAAAGATGTGGCCTTGGGGCGTGGCCAAGATGGCGGCTTGAGTGGACGTGAATAGAGAGGCTCCCCGGCCCAAAGCCCCAATATCACACTGTCTCTAGCTGCCACCCCCGGTGAATCTGCCCGAACCAAGCTCGAATTCTTCTGCTACCTTGGCGTGCTGCCGGTCAGACCTTCCTGGGCCATCGATCGCCTGCTGACCCGCATTTCCAGCCGCCGGAGAGGACGGCGCGGTGGCGACGAAGGTTTGAGCCCTTCCGCCGCGCGGCCGCACTGCAGTGCCTGCACGCAACAGACCGACGGACCGGAGCGCCGTGGAAGCACGCACCGAACCGCGGAGAGGCGGCTGCGTGCGGTGGCGGGGAGAGGCGGTGCGCTCCGACCCCCCCCCGACGCAGTGTGTCCCGCCCGGGGGCCCCCGGCGAATCCAGGCCCCGGCGTGGGTCTACCGGACCCGACGAACCCACAGCGCCCACGCTCCCCATAACAGCCTGCTCCACTGAGGGATCACCGGACACTAACGGCTCACGGCCCCCGCTGTTCCCGCCACCGGCGCAACGGCGAAGAAGGTTAGAGCCCTTCCGCCGCGCGCCTACGCCTCAGCCGTGCCCCATCTGCGGCCCTCCAACAACTCAAGGCCCCGGCGCGGGCCTCCAGGTACGCGACCGCGCCATCTGCTGGCAGTCCTACTGGACCCTGAGCTGCACAGAGCACCGGCCCCCGGTCTTGCGTGCTCCCGCTGATCCTCCCCTACCACGTCTGCGGCCTCCGGGGGGGGCATGCTGGGGCCGGCGGCTCCGCTCCATCGAAGCCTCACACACCCCGGCGGGGGCTCCCTTGGCTAATCCAGATCCCGGTGCGGGCCTACGGGTGGCGGCACAGCCCCAACTCCGCCGCCCCCACAGGGCCATATAACGGGCGGGGCGTCGCTCGCCCGCCCCCCTCAACTCACCGACACCCCCCTAGCGCCTCCATTCTCCAGCGGGGGGACAGTACCTGCACTGAAGCCTACACCCCCGGCCCCTCCGGGACGCTGCAGATCACACCGGAGTCCTCCGCCCACCACTGGGGACGTCCCAGAACCTCACCCCCTGGCCTGCAGGCGGGGAGACACACCAGCGGTGAGGGAAGCTGCCCAACAACGCATCCTCGCTTTGATATCAACCCCTGGACGAGGGGCATAAGGTGAGTGGCACCCAGCGACCTGGACTACCGACTACTTTCCCCCCCCAGGGGCCCCTGTACTCTCTGCTGGGTGACCCTCGGCTGCTGGGGTCAGAGGCGCAGCCTTGCTGGACGCTATCCGGTGCCCCCGCTCGCCAGGGCCGTCGGCCCCTGCCTCCTTCCTGCTGCCGGCTGCCCGCCGTCCACCGAGCCCCCCACCTAGACTCTGGGCTGCCAGTGGATTTCTCCGCAGCATCCATTCCAAGCGATTTTCCTCCGGCTGCTCCCGGGGCACTGCTCTCCTGCCTGGAGCCTAAACACCCCGCTTGGGCCTCCGTTACTCTTCCTCTAATAGGCTCGATCCTACTCGGCGCAACACTCTGGTCGTCTCTGTCCCCGATACCCCCCCAGCCGCTACACACTCTGAGTGCTGCCCTTGCAGCGCCCCACGACAGGCTCTCCTGCGCCCGACAGCTTCCGACGACAACCATCGGCCGGCCCGCCGCCCCATTCCGGCCATCATGACGCATTCTAGTCGCAAAGGGACCCGGAACGTTGTGGAGCTCATGCAAAAAGCGGCGTCGAAGGGAGACAAAAACCAGCCACATGCATCCCCGAAGCCACCCGCGAGCCCTCAGCCTCAGGACGAAGATTCCGCTCCAATCACAAAAGCCTTTCTAGCTTCCCTCTTCAACACACTGCGAGAGGACTTCCAGACTCTGAAACAGGACATGGCTGGGGAACACCGCGAACTCCGGCGTGACATTGATGACCTGGGTGAGCGAGTTGCCTCTCTGGAGGACGCTGACCGATCCCGCAGTGAGGAAGTGGAGAGGCTCCAGCGGGAGATCGTGCGACTTCGGGATCAACAGGTGGACTTACAGTCGCACTCTGAGGACTTAGAGAACCGCTCCAGGCGGAATAACATACGGGTCAGGGGTGTCCCGTTGAAGGCTGAAAAGGACAACGTGACCGGTTACCTTCAAGACCTATTCAGAGACATCCTGGGTGAGCCAAGCGACTTTGAGATCCGAATCGACAGGGCGCACAGGGTAGGCATGGCGCGCAGAGCACCTGCGCCACCTCCGGACATTCTAGCGTTCCTCCCGGACTTTCCCCTGAAGGAACGCATCCTTAGAGAGGCCAGGAAAGCACAGCCCATCAAATTTCGCGATGACCCTGTGGCCCTCTTTCAAGATCTCTCTAATATCACCCTACAAAAACGTAAGTCCTTCAGACCTGCGACGAACTTCTTGCGGGACGCCGGGGTGCCCTACTCCTGGGGCCACCCGTTCCGTCTGATCTTTAGGTGGGACGGCTCCCTCCACCAGCTTAGATCACTCCGCGACACTTGCACCCTGCTTGGGATCGATGTGCCGGAGGGCTCAGCCTCCAGAGACGCCTCTCCTTCCCGGTCGCAAGAGGACCCACCTCGCCCTACAGGAGACGGCTGGCGGATGGTCCGCAGGAGGAGAACACCGAGGAACATCTCGAAACCTGACCCGATCACGGTCGCCCAGGAACGGGAAGCGGCGGTACAGGAAGTGGCAGATAACACAGTACCTGACCTGTAGAGCATTGACCTTTTGACCTTTGAGCACTCCGGGGGTGCTCTCCCACCCATGCATGACTTAACTGGGGTCAGGGCCGGGGAGCCGCCAACTGGACTGCGACCATGGTACCCCTTTCTTTGACTTTCTACGGACCTGTGCCCTGCACGACTAGGCCCGAGACTTTCACCGGTTTCTGTTGGGGGGGTTGTTCTGGGAGGGGGTGGGGAAGTTGGGGACTGGGGGTTCAATATTGGAGGGGGGTTGGGTTGGTCCACTCTGTTGGGGTTAGGGTGGCCACGGAAGAGAGGGAATTGTTGGGGGGGACCAGTACGCCAAGGGTTCTTTGCACATACCAGAGTTTGCCCATGCTTTCCACCACTACGCAGCGCCCTGCACCACTAAGCCCATTCGCCCCTGTGTGCCCCGGCGATGGCTGACACGCTCAAAATCCTGTCTCTTAACGTTAAGGGACTCAATAACCCGATTAAGCGCAGGGCTATCATCTCCTATCTGGAGAATTCTGAAGCCGACATCTGCCTGCTGCAAGAAACCCACCTCTTGGCCAAGGACTGGCACAGGCTACGCTCCCGCGCTTTCCCACAGCAACTTTTCTCCTCTCTCCCATCAAAGAAGGCTGGGGTGGCTATACTCATATTGCGGCGCTTCAAAGGCAAGGTAGGGGCCAAAATAGGGGAAATCAAGGGACGCCTTCTGGCCCACGCTTTCCTGATAGGCAACACCACCTACGCGATTGGTTCCGTCTACTCCCCCAATACGGGTCAGGAACCCTTCTTGCTATCCGCAATCTCAGAAACAATCCAAGCACCCCACACATATATGCTCCTAGGGGGGGACCTTAACCTCGTCATGGACACAGTCAAGGATAGATCGGGGCACCGTTATGGTGATACCGGGGCGATTTCACAGAAGGGCATTGCTTGGTTGCATGATAGGGACATTTCGGACCTTTGGAGACACGCACACCCACTTACCACGCAATACACATTCTACTCTCACGTACACCACACTTACGCACGCATAGACCACTTCATGGGCTCATCGTCCCTCATTCCCCACGTCACCGCAGTGTCAATTGTCCCGGCTGCCCTCTCCGACCATCAAGCAGTGGAACTGACGCTTAACGTACCCAGTTCGCCGCGCGCTCCGGGGTCGTGGAGGCTTAACGAAACCCTCTTACAGAAACCGGCGGTAACCCGCCAACTTCATAAAAGCATCTCAGACTATTTAGCCACCAACGACACCCCTGATGTGTCGATGTCGTCCTTGTGGGGAGCTTTGAAAGCTGTTGTTAGGGGAGAGCTGATAGCGATATCAGCTGCAGACGCCAAACTTCGCAAAGAAAAAAGGAGTGACCTCTCGGACAAAGTCGCGGAACTGGAGAGAGTTCACAGCCGCACTGGCGCCCCAAGAATCTGGCGCCAACTTAAAGCCGCTCGGGCTCAGCTGGCTAGCCTCGACACCGATAGGGCAGAATTTGCCGCTCTTCGCCTCCGCCACACGTACTACGTGGGGGGCAATCGCACCGGCCGGCTCCTAGCCAGCGCCTTGAAAGCCAAACTCCAACGCTCCAAAATCACGTCGCTGCTAGACGATGCCGGCGATGCAGTTACCGCAGATGCACAGATCGCCTCGGCCTTTCGCTCCTACTATGCCTCTCTATATAGCGCGGATGACACGTCACCGGCAGCCATTGACGACTACCTGCAATCGGCCGATATTACGCCGTTGTGCCCGGCGAGCGTGGAAACTCTTGACGCCCCCATTCGCCCCGACGAGATCCTCGCTGCCATTGCACGCCTTCGTCCGCTTAAATCCCCGGGTCCTGACGGCTTCTCATCGGGCTTTTATAAATCCTTCGGCCATGTCTTAGCGCCTGTCCTCGCCAGGCTATTTAATTCCTTTGAAGGGCCGAGCTCCATCCCGCCCGATATGCTTGCGGCCGACATTGTGGTCCTGCCTAAGCCGGGCAAACCCCCAACACACTGCTCTGCATTCCGCCCCATCTCCTTACTCAATCTAGATCTGAAGCTATTTACGGGAGTACTGGCGGCTCGCCTGGGCCCCTGCCTCCCGGGCATCCTCGAACCGGACCAATCGGGCTTTGTCCCGAACCGCCAGTGCAGTGACAATACCAAAAGACTCCTGCACCTCGTGGACAAAGCTCATTTCCAGGTCTCCGACTCTGCCCTATTAGCCATCGATGCAGAGAAGGCTTTCGACCGTGTCGACTGGACCTACCTGCAAGCTGTGCTGCGGCGATACCACCTTGGCGACCGATTTCAAGCCTGGATCGCGAGCTGCTACCACCGTCCGTTGGCACGTGTCCGGCTGGGTGGCCTCAAGTTCGACCCCTTCGAGATACAGAGAGGTACCCGCCAGGGATGTCCCCTCTCACCCCTCCTATTTGCTCTATACGTGGAGCCCTTAGCGCAGAAAATTCGCGACAACCCCCGCATTACAGGAATGTCTTTCGGCAACGAGCCCCACGTGGTGGGACTGTACGCAGACGACATAATCGCCGCTTTAGACCGCCCATCTAGCTCCGTACCGGTGCTTTTGGCGGAGCTGGAGCGATTCGGCGAGGTGTCCGGTTTCAAGGTCAACCAAGGGAAATCCCTGATACTGCCCCTTGGCAGCCATGCTCTTCCCAACATCCCACCGCCTAACTTCGGGTGTCGACTGCGGTCCACCACTCGACTGCCTTACCTGGGGATCACCCTGACCTCCTCCACGACCTCGACGATTACTCACAACTACTCTACCCTATCATCCCAGATCCGGGCTGATCTCGCGCGTTGGTCAAAGCAGCCTCTCTCCTTACTCGGGAGGATCGCAGCGATAAAGATGTCGGTCCTACCCAAAATATTATACGTCTTTCAGACTCTCCCAGTGTCGCCGCCGGTGGGAGTGCTAGCTGACCTCCAACATGATCTTCACCAATTTGTGTGGGAGAGGAAGCGCGCCAGACTTCATCGGCGAATAGCACACAGGACTGTAGACGAAGGCGGCCTCGGGATTCCTAACCTGCTGCAATACTTTCAGGCCTCGCAAATTCGATATCTGGTGGAGTGGTACCGGCCCGAATCAGAGAAGAGATGGCTCTTTCAGGACAGGGCAATGGCGCAGACCTCCCTGTGGAAGATACCGTTTCTTGCTCGCCAGCACAGACCCCGTTATCTCCTCCGCTCCCCTATCACTCGGACCACTATGGCGGCCTGGGACATGGTTGCGGTCAAACGGGGCCTTACGACCTTCCCGTCCCCACTTACCCCGCTCTTTGACAACCCCGCATTCCCACCCGGCACAGACGCCCGAGCTTTCCAGCAATGGCGTGACACGCCTTGCCGATCAGCCGGGCACCTCTTTGATATGGAGGGGTTCCTCTCTCTGGCCGACATCTCGCGAGACTATGGAGTGGATGGCCCTCACATGTTTCAATATTTCCAAATCCGCCATTGGCTCTTGAGTCCGGATGTTGCCCCTCTGGTGGGCCGACAAATGACACCGTTCGAACGTTGGCTCGTATCCAAGGACTCAGATAAACATCTCATCTCAGACCTCTATCGGATGCTCTCCCCTGCTGCAGATCCTGATAAGACCGCTGGACAGCGGCGTTGGGAAACAGAACTTGGACGATCTCTTTCCTCAGTGGAATGGAACCACATATACTACAGGGCCGCCCACACTACCCGAAATACCAAAGCCAGGGAATCGGCGATCAAACTGGCTATCTACTGGCATCTTACCCCGGCGAGACTCAATCAAGGCAACCCGACCCGTAGCGCGCTGTGTTGGAGAGGATGTGGCAGCCGAGGTACACTGACTCACCTCCTGTGGGAATGTCCCGCCTTGCAGGAATACTGGAGGGTCGTCCTGGATGACATTGACTCCACGTTCGACACCGAGATCCCACGCTTCCCAGCATACACACTCTTAGGGCTTCCTAATGCACTTACATTCCCCTTGAGATCAACTCGCGGCAAACAGATGGGCATTGCAATGCAGGCAGCTTCGCAACACGTCCTGTCGCTCTGGGGCTCCACTAACCCACCCACCCACACTGGCTGGCTGCACAAGCTGTGGTTCACGTTGGGCATGGAACGGATCCAGGCCACCCTCACGCATACCACTGACGCATTCCGCACCACTTGGCAACCGCTCCTGGCGTTGCTCTCCAGGGAATTCCACGAAATCACCTGCCCGAAATATCTTCGTATTCTAAGACTCACAGACTGCATTGTGGACCGAACGCAGCCAGAGGCACCCTGATACATTCTGATTCGCTACATCTCACACGATTACTATAGACGACTGGCGTACTGGTGGGGTGGGGGGGGGGCGTTGGGGTTGGGTGTTTGGGGGGAGGCGGGTTCTTAAGGCTGGCTTGTTTCCTTGTCACCCCGATTAGGGGATTCTTTAGACTTCCGGGCACCACTTTTCCATTTGGGCATGCTTATCCTGCTCACCTAACACTCATTAGAGAAGACGTGTCTGTCTGTCTCGCTTGCCTAACTTGCCTGTTGATTGTCCATTGCTATGCCATGCCTTTTTCTTTTTCTGTTTTAAAACTCAATAAACATACTTTGACAATAAAAGATGTGGCCTTGCAGCATTTTAAATACATAAGTGATTATTGCCCACTTCTCCAACTAGAATTAAATTCTGTGGCTCTCTGTTACTCACACAGATATGTGCACTGATCACATTAACCAAGAGAGGATTCATAATGTATTTTAGTGTATTTCTCACTGATTAGTTTAACGTGCATGTATTTTTCTTTAGGGAACTTTATTTTACATGTGGGTGAAAGACCAGCACAATAGTTACAGAATATTTTGTTGTTAGGGTCAGATGTATCAACCGTTTTGCGACTCGCAATGGCCGAAATTCTCAGAATTTCTGCCTTTGCGACTCGCAAATGTTTTTTTTGCATGTTTTCGAATGTATCAAAAATTCGCAAATTAATTTGCCATAGCATTTAAGGAATCGCAAATTTTGCGATTCCTTAAATGCTATGTATGAAGCATTTTTTTTTGCGAATTTTGGTTAAGGAATCGCAAATTACCACCAACTTGTAGTTGATGGTAATTTGCGAAGTCCTCAACAAATGCACAATTTTGCATTTTTTAAGGTGGCATGTGACGCACACACATGCCCATGGGGCATGTATGTGCGCCATATGCACACACATGTACATTTCAGGGGTGCAGCAGGGTGTCTTTCAGACACCCCTGCACCCTTGAAATAATTCTCAAATTGCGATTAGCAAATTGGGAATTCGCAATTTGAGAATTAGTTCAAAATCATTCCTATGGGCCTCCTGGCCCATAGGAATGCATGGGAAATTATTCCTTATTTGCGAATTCGCAAAATGCGAATTCGCAAATAAGGAAGTGTAAGGAATCGCAAAAAAATAGCGATTTTGTTCATGCATTCCATTTTGCGATTTCTAAATAACGATTCCTTAAAAATTGCTATTTAGGAATCGCAAAATTGAATCTTGATACATCTGCCCCTTAGTTTTTAGCCACGCCTTTGATCCCACACCCACGCTCACTGATTGCACTTCAGTATAACAGTTCCCATTCTTTCATGCACTTCAACCACTAAATGTTGGCACAGTTTGCGGCCTGTAGGTGTACTCTGCTTGCACTTAGGGTACTATGGGACGGTGTGCTGTGTCTTGGGTGATTATGAAGTACCCAGTGATACCATTGATAGTGTATATGATCAGGACTAGCACACAGGGAAATTTAATGTTGTGTTGATACGCTGAAACCTAGTAGGGGTGTAAGCTATTGTTTGAGCAATGTTGAATGCACTGAGGGGGGTGAGTAGCTGGCTGTTCTTGCCCCGCTCCCCATCCACCACCCCAATTTCTCCATTAAATGTTTCCTCAACTCAGGGTCGCTGCCTCTCTTTGCTGTGTGTGGCCAATCTGAGTACAGTTCTACCCTTCCAAACAAGTCCATTCCAAAAGGTGACCATTAGAGGTGGGCACACCAACAAATTACCAGCGAGAGCCGTGCCAAAGGTGTGGCTCGGCTCTTAGAGCGCATGCATGAGCCGGGCCCTCTAAATGTTTACTGTTTAAATCAGACAACAGACATCAAGTAAAATATGATAGAGTCTCTTCAAAGTTCAGAAAAATGTATTGACATGCAGAAGCTTTGACATTAATACATCACATTCTAGCACTGCACTTAGAAGTACTTATTAAAAGTAACAGTGTTAAAACATGTACTATTAGTGAATTAAGAGGCAAGACAGGTGTCATGCAACCACTGTAAGGGGTCACGATTATTACAGAGTAAAATTATAGCTTATTAAATCAAACACAATAGGTTTTGTACATCTCGTATTCTCATCTTACACATTGCTTTCTTAAGTGATACGGAATAAAAAAAGTTTTGCTGAAATACAATATTTTTCTAGAATCACACAAAATAAGTGGGTAAGCCACGATTTAACTAGGTTTTCTGGTTCCACTTTGTATAAATCAGCCAATGGGTATCTAAATGCTTTTCCTGTTCGAGGTAACTTTTTTTAACCTCTCCCCATTTCTCCTCTAGCACAAACTCGTTCCGAGCGCTTCACGTGCCCAGTGCCCACCAGTTACGTTACACAAGGTCACATTAAAATTTTAAAAGCGCAGGAATAGGAAGAGATTTACCCAGAATCACTGGATTTATTTGTTTATTTTATTTTATTTAATGCTTTTTTATATAGCGCTGACTTTACCCAAAGGTGGGAGAGCGCTTCACAATAGAACCAAGTACGTTACATGAGGAGAATGTTTCATATTTACACGTTACAGATACAAACGAGAAAGAAGTCAAAGTAAAATAAAACCATAGATGGCAGTCACAAAAAAAACAAAAAACACATAGGATCAAGATCGTACAGGCATAGATTACTGATTTACAATATTGAAAGAACTTCCTTCAGGGACATGAACAGGAATGTATTCGTTCTGAAAGTATCTTTGGAAGAGAAGAGATGTGAGGTCAGGTTTAAAGGTCCGGGTAGAGGTGGTCGTTGGAGTAGTGGAGGAAGCGAGTTCCAGATTCTAACTGCATTGCTTGAGAAGGAATGAGCCATCGATCTTTCCCTTTTGAAGGTGTGGGCTCAAGCAGTAAATTTTGCGCATTACAAGAAGGTCTAGAGCCTCCAGAGATTTTAAGTTTATTCGCCAGGTATGGAGGGGAGAAAGTGTGCAAGGCTTTGTGGGTGATACAGGCAGTCTTGTAGATTGATCGTGCCTCGATGGGAAGCCATCGAAGAGAAGACAAAATGGGTGTGATTTGGTCACTTCTTTTGGCCCCAAACACAAAACGAGCCAGATTTCAGAGGGGAAAGGTGGGATTTCGGGAGGCCAGCAAGAAGAGAATTGCAATAGTACGATCTAGAGAGAACTAGAGATTGGACCAAGGTTTTTAGGTCTTGCTCTGGAAAGAAACGTCGAATCCCCCAGAGAAGGCGCAGGTGGTATTGTGCATTCTTTGCAATGGAATTGATGTGGGAGGAAAAGGACGAACCCCAGTAGCCCCTCCAGCAAGATGCAGGAAGCCAATGCACAGCTCGCAGAGCAGACCAACCCTCATGACCAGGAGATCTCTCCAGTGCAGAGATGAATTGAGCAGCAGTCAGCTGATGACTCGCTCTCTGGTGTGATGTGGTGCGCTGTCTGTACTTTGCTGACTCTTTCTACCAGGATGCTGCTCATCATGGACCCACGATGTGGGTAGGAAAAACTCTGGGTCGGTGTTTGCCTATGCGTTGGAAGTGCCTTCTCAGGAAAAGTTCTCAGAGCAGTCAGTGGAAGCAGTGCTTGTGAAGGAGATACAACTGACGCACAGAGCGGCTGTGGTTTCCATTGCAGTGTTAAGATGGATGGGGAAACCCTCATCCAGAGCCATACGAAGTGTCCAGTGACCTGGCAAAATCCCCCGACATGCAAAGAAGTCACTCAGTGCTCATTGCTTCAGAAGAGCAGTTCAAGGTGTTCACGTTACTTAAAGTCAGCGCCAAAACCAAATTTAAGCTGACTGCTCATGAGGGCTGCAGAGTGCGCAAGGTGGCCCTGGTGAACTTCACAAGTGCTGCCACAGAGGACTACTCCGATAACTGCCTGGCCTGCCTGACCACGCTGGGAGACATGTACCTGGCCTGAGGCCGCAGGTGCGCTATGACTGCATCCGTAAAGTGGACATCAGTGGAATTGCCTCTTGTGTTTTCACGAAGCATGGAGAAGGTTTCTATCTGATCTCTCCATCAGAGTTCGAACGTTTTCTCTTAGTGCCAAGAACATTACAGAGCCATTGTGTACGGTGGAGTTCGACAAACCCCACAGCTGCATTGACAGCAAATGCCTCAGCAGCGCACTGAAGATCAGAGAGGTGCAGGCAGAAGATCCGGCGCACAAATACGTATACTCTTTGATTCAGGAGCGCTGGTGGACAAGCGTTAGAGGGTCAGATGAGAGGCTGATGTTTCTGCCAGAGATCCGCCCGTAGCTGCCAGTGGTGCGGGACCGGAGATGTGGAGCAGACTTCGCGGGTCTGGCGGCACGGCTCAGCTCCTGGATGCCTCGAAGCCTGCTGGGACCCCCTGCTTGTGGCGACCTAGTGAATGATTACGGCGCTGTGCAGCAGACGCGACAGGCATTTGTTCCTGGGGGCGCGAAGCAAATAGTCGAGGCAGATGGAGGCTCAGCAGGGGATAGGCGGTCACCTGATTGAGGTGGAGGGCACCACACTGGATACTCCTTGCTGGATGGGGTCCCCTCGCGGCCCGGACGGCACAGCATTGCAACGACCTGAAAGGCAGTAAATTCAGAGACTGCCTGACTTCAACATGGCGCCCGCGGCAGATGCCATGCCTCGTATGGGCACTGGGGCCTCTCATACAGCTACAGATCTGCACCAGGGGAGGAGGGGCACCCAATCTCCACATCACTAGGGCACCTTACATCTCATACCTCCAGCAAGTTGATAGGGCCAATTGAATTGTATATATATGTGGCGCCCCCCCCCCTGCACTTTAAGAGTCACCGGAAATTGGTTACTGTATGTCTCTAACTCCAAGGTCAGAATCCCCTGCCTGACCCCAAGATGGCTGCCATAGTTTATCCCTACTACCCGACTCCGACTAGCCCTTGATCACACCCCCCATCAGCTTATATGGTAGCCCTAGCTCCCTCTCTGACTTGTTTTTACTCCCTCCCCCCCACCTCCTTCTTGTACCTCAACCCTCGTAGCCTATGTATCTATTCAAATCTGTTTTTACCAAACGTTGAGACCTGAGCAACATGGCTGATGCCCGGTGGAGTTGCTTGACAACTAATGAGGAGATTGGCCCTGATTTCCCCCTCGACCGTCACCTATCCAGCCGGACATTGGACACAGTTCTTCCTCGTCTCCCTGTTATGGCTCCTTCTTCCCCTCCTTCCTACAAATTCTCTCACCCTCCTTGTTTATTTACTGTACCTTACTACACTGTTGTAAATAATGTAACTTGTAATGCAATGTTCCTCTGTTGTAGCGCTCTGATACCTCCCGGTCTAGCCAGCACTATATAATCCTTTTTGTTGTACCTTGTAATGCAACGATCCTCTGGTTAAGCGCTCTGATACCTCCGGATCTAGACAGCGCTATATAACCTTCGCAAATCAAATAAACTAAAAACTGTTTTCCCTGAATGCTGAGATCTGTGCAACATGGCTGATGACCGATGGAGCTGCTAGACAGCTAATGAGGAGATTGGCTTTGGTTTCCCCCTTGACCGTCACCTACCCAGCCGGACATTGGGCACAGTTCCTCCTCAACTCCCTGCTATTACTCCTTCCTCCCCTCCCTCCTACGAATCTTGAAACGTTGTTTATGTGTACTGTATCTTACTATGCTCTTGTATCAGATGTAAATTTTAACGCAACAATCCTAAATGTAAAGCACTGTGATACCCTTGTGGGTCAAGTTTGTGCTATATAAAACTTTATAAATAAATAAATCAAAATAAATAAATGACACTAAGGGATTTTACGCTGTCGGCAACGATAGGTTTATTGTTAAATTCAGCTGATCCATCCAAGATTGAATAGGAGGAGAGAGTGAAGTAGAGAGGAGGAGGAAGAATTCAGTTTTGCAAGGATTCAGAATGAGTTGATGAGCTAACATCCAGTTTTGAATAGAGTTGAGAGTAGAGTTGAGGATTGAGATATTGAGCGCAGAAGACACCTTAAAGTAGTTTTGAGTGTCATCCACATAGAGATGATAAAGGATCCCAGATTTACTTAGATTTCCTGATTGTTCCAAATAAAGATTGAACAAAGTGGGTGCAAGGATAGAACCTTCAGGGACGCCTTGACCTATCGCCAATGAAGATGAAAGACTGTTCGCTATTTCCATCCTTTGGGATCTGTCCGAGAGGAATGAGGCAAACCCTTTAGGCACTGTGCCTTCCAAGCCCATTCTCTGTTGAAGAGTGTTAAAGAGAGTGTTGTGGTTAACAGTGTCAAAGGCTGCAGAAAGGTCTAGAAGAATCAGAAGACAAGACTCCCCCACATCGAGTACACACAGCACATTGTCGATCACTTGCAGCAGGGCTGTTTCGGTACTGCAATTTTTAATTAAACCAGACTGGAAATTGTGAAGATTATTATCCCTAATATGTAGGGAAAGTTGTTTCGCTACACATCTTTCTGTAATTTTCACAAGATTAGGGAGTTTAGTGCTGGGGCGGAGGTTGTTGAGGTCGTTCGCATCAGTGAAGGGTTTTTTAAGAAGTGGGGTAACCTGTCCTGTTTTAAGGGCAACAGGAAGGGAGCCTTGGCTGAGGAAGAGGTTAACCAGACTGGTCCAATAGGAAAGAGTATGGGTTCAGAAATCAATGGCAATGTCACTAGGGATGAGGTCAAATTAATGGTTAGAGTTTTTTTTTTCGAGGATGCATTTGAGGAGGGCATTTGTTGAGCTGACGCAGAGACTCGAACCAGGTTTCCAGCTCCAGAGTTGGCAGCTGTAATACCACATCCTATGTGGTGGGAGGAGGGAAGGGGGCAGGAATAAGTCACTTGAACATTCTCGCTGGTCACGGGCTCGAGGTTTCTACAGGACCTCCAGCTGAGCCAGACCCAGGTTTCAGGCTTGTATAGGCCACGCGATTTGTCAGTCGGTTTAGAGCCTGCTGCTAAGGTCTCTACTGAACCTGCAAAGCCACCAAGTTAAATCCGAACGAGAGCACCTCGGGCATATTACCAAGTCTGGCGATAATAGATTGTCGCCGCTTTAGCAGCCGTTTTCGGCCGCTAAGCGGTGATAATTATATCGCCCTATTAGAAAGCTGTCGCTAACTTGAGGCGATAGCGAGCGGTTTGGGGCCCGCTTTGCATGTCAGCGATATTTATTGCTAATGACATGCAAAGTGGGCGTACCCAAACTGTTAGCGACTAAAAACAGTCGCTAACATCGCTATCGCCTATTATCAACACAGGCGTAGCGATGGAAATATTTGCGCTAAGCACAAATATATCCAAAAGCTAACGCCTGCTCAGACCAGTTCTTAGCCATTATATCCAATGGGAGGTGGATATTATGGCTAAAACCCTATTGGCGTTAATGCATGAATATCGCTGTATTCTCAGCAATATTCACGCATTTCGCCTCTATCACCGGATATTTTATCGCTTTAGAGATAAACGTTGCTAATAGCACGTTATCTATGCGATAATATCCGGCGATGCAAGGCGATAAAAAAACTCGCTAAGCCCATTTAGCGATAAATATCGCTAGTTGTTGGTAATATGCCCCCTCGGGTTTTAATTTTTCCGAAGTCAATGAATTGAGTATAATTAATCTTTACAATACTGACACCAGTTATATATTATCAGCTCTATTTACTTTAGGCTGGTCTCTGTCTACATAATTAACAATGTGTTATAATATTTACCGACTTACAGTCTATTATTTCTCAGAAACTTTCTTCGAAATTAAAAGTCCTTTTAAAACAGTTAGCGGAGTGAGGTGAGGAGAGAAAAGGTGGTTTCCCGGTCTACCTGGAAGCACAAGCCAGGAAGAGGTTGAAGGCTTCCAGTGGCGTGAGGAGTAGGGTGTTTGGCGTCAGTGCCCTCACGCTGACTACGGTGGCTCTCCTCGCCCATTGTGTGTGAGGAAAAACAAGAGCCCGTCAATCAACAGGTGCTCGGTTTACAGAACAGAAAACAAAGCACTAAAGAGATGTCGCGGAGAGAAATTCCTGGACCCGTCAGGGCTGGCAGCCTGCCAGAGCCCGCCGCCGACCAACGGGCGCCTCCAGGCCAGGGGCCTCGGCCGGCGGGGGCAGGCTCCGGGGCGGCACAAGGTGAGACGGGCGGTGCGCAGCGGAGCCGCTCACTGAGCTCGCCCAGAGACGGGTCGGAGGGCTGATAAAGATGCTGAGCCCGAAGTGGGGGCGTCAGAGTAAAGATGGCGGACCCAAACACGTAAGTCACTTCTCTTTGCGTGGCGTGTGTATAGCTTTAGGCTAAAGGCGGGGAAGTGTCCGACTTGATGATTTAAGCCAACGCCGCTTAACTCACACTCATTTGGAGGGTGTCACCCCGTTTCAGTGATATTCGCCATTCTCATAAATGTCATCCTGTTAACTCTCAAAATAGGGTGGGGTCGTATGTTTAAAAAGGTTATTATTTTGAGAGATTCGAGAAGAAAACGTGTTGGAATGTGAGGGCAGGTCTGCAAATAGGGTGATCCTATGGATGCAGATTACTTTTTTAGGGTAGTTTTCATTAAAAAGAGGGTGATGACACCCACCAAATGACAGCGTGGTGCCCTCTGAAAATGAAACATGCCTCCAGAGACCTCCATATGCTTACCATCTTTGCAAACCTGTATCACTGTCCTAGAAAGGTTGATCCTTAATTCACATTAAAGGGGATCACCTACTTAACTATCAGGCTTCGCCCTTATATTACGAGCTATCAAATCGACAGGTATGTGACATTGGATTTTGTGAACATGAGCTGTGAAGAAGTGACTGTGAGGTGCCAGTCTTTGGGAAATGGGAGAGGGGCACATTCAGGGCCGGCTTTGAGCTGGGTACAGGCAGGGCGCCAATTTATTTTTTCTCCGGAACTTTATATAGGGTGAACTTGACTCAAATATTCGGAGCGCATTACAGGAGCATCCGTTGCATTACAGACGGACACATTCATTTTGTTAGGCAGGGAAGAGTAAGTGATTTGCCCAGAATCACAGGGTGTTGTGCGCCCCTTGCAGAGACTGGAACCCCGTTTCCCCAGCTTCGAGGTCGACAGCTCTAGCCGTTAGACTACATCCTCTCCATTAAACTGATCTTTCTGAAACTGATCCTCTGAGGCGGAAGCCGGAGGTTATACTTGTGTTTTAAAACCTTTTTGTGTTCTATTGTTGTTCACCTTTTAAACTTGCCACTTTAAACCAGAGCTCTACTCCGGGCTAAACCGCCGCTCAGACAGTCTTATTCAGCGGAACTAGCGCTGTATAGGGACACTGTTTGTTTGTTTGTTTTCACGAGCGCCATCGCAGCAGAAGCGAGGCCACGCCCACCAGACAGGCCACGCCCACAAGCCTAGCCAATAAATACCTGCGCTGACTAAAAGCGCGCCCATTCTGAAACTGATCCTCTGAGGCGGAAGCCGGAGGTTATACTTGTGTTTTAAAACCTTTTTGTGTTCTATTGTTGTTCACCTTTTAAACTTGCCACTTTAAACCAGAGCTCTACTCCGGGCTAAACCGCCGCTCAGACAGTCTTATTCAGCGGAACTAGCGCTGTATAGGGACACTGTTTGTTTGTTTGTTTTCACGAGCGCCATCGCAGCAGAAGCGAGGCCACGCCCACCAGACAGGCCACGCCCACAAGCCTAGCCAATAAAAACCTGCGCTGACTAAAAGCGCGCCCATTCTGAAACTGATCCTCTGAGGCGGAAGCCGGAGGTTATACTTGTGTTTTAAAACCTTTTTGTGTTCTATTGTTGTTCACCTTTTAAACTTGCCACTTTAAACCAGAGCTCTACTCCGGGCTAAACCGCCGCTCAGACAGTCTTATTCAGCGGAACTAGCGCTGTATAGGGACACTGTTTGTTTGTTTGTTTTCACGAGCGCCATCGCAGCAGAAGCGAGGCCACGCCCACCAGACAGGCCACGCCCACAAGCCCTCTCCCTAAATGTGCCGGCCATACCAGCGCAGCGGGAGCGCCGTTTGCGCGCCGAAGGCGCGCCTAAGGCAAGCCCGTCTGCGCCCGTCCGCGCACGACCGGGCCTAGGGCCTTACTCGATGCCCGACCCTATCGCCACAAGGAGACACTACTCCCGTCGAGATCTCCTCAGCCTTAGACCTATTAGAAACAGCAACTGCCATGCAATATACGACCCCGACGACCCCTTCATTGGTTGTAACACCTGCAAAACTGGAAACTTACTCCTTCCCAGTGCGATTGCCCTACTCCCAGGTCTCAAAATTGCTACACTCAATTGCAGATCGCTGCCTAAACACGCCCAACTTATAAACCATCTTATCGTCGATCACGATTTGGACATACTTTTTCTAACCGAAACATGGATCTCCGGCCATTCTAACTCCGACATAGTCGCAGCCCTACCCCTGGGCTTCCTTATCATGTCCCAACCCCGTCCTCTTGGTCGAGGAGGCGGACTAGCCATTATCTACCGTGACTATTTCATCTGTCGCTCTAGTGATATTCAGAGCCAGGAGTCGGAGAGCTGCCTCTTCACGCTCCAGCTTTCCCCGACCAATTCTCTGTCAGGCCTTCTGGTCTATCGGCCCCCAGGGCATTTCGGCCCCTTTTCTGCCGCTTTTCTGGAAACCGTCTCTTCCCTGGCCCTCCTTACATCTAACTTCCTGATTACAGGTGACCTCAACATTCATTTCGATGATCCATTAGACACAGGAGCATCTGACTTAATTTGTGATCTGGGCGCCCTTGGCCTCTTCCCTGCTAATTCAGGAGCCACGCATTCGAAAGGTCATCTGCTCGACCCTGTCTTCTCGAACATTCCTTCCCTTCAGTTCACGAATTCCCTCCCCCTCCCGTGGTCGGATCACTTCTTGGTCTCGGTCCTCCTTCCAGGCTCTTTTAAGAAACCCTATAAACCCTCAACCTTCATCAAGGATAGATCTTGGGCCAGGCTCTCGGTGGAAAACTGGGCCCTGGCCCTGGACGCTACCACCCCCAGTCTCTCAGTTGACCCCGCCATTGCGGACACCCAGTTTAGAGAGTGGATTTCCACTTCCCTGGACAGCCTCATCCCCATCAAAAACCGAGAGGTAAAAAATAAGATTAAGGGCCATGCACCATGGTATAATTCCGAACTCAGAGCGCTCCGTAAAGAGTGTAAAAAGACCGAGAGAGTGTGGAGGAAAGACTGGCTCCATAGTAACAAAGACTTATATCACAACGTGGTAAGACGTTACAAAACAGCCTTGAAGCTAGTCAAAGCGACATTTTATGACAACAGAATTAAAACCGCGACAAACTCCTCAAAAGAATCATACCGAATAGTCAAAGAACTATTAAACATTCCAACAGCACCCTCTTCTCACTCCCCCCCCAGACAGAAGTAAGGATCTGGCCAACTTTTTTGATTCTAAAATCTTGCGGATATTGGACTCCCTTCCCACCATTAGCCCCCCTCCTATTTCGGATATAGCGGACGGTAACAACAGTCCACAGCTGGACACCTTCAGAGCAGTCTCCCTCACTGAGGTATCTGCCACGCTGGAGAAAATGAAAAGTGGTTCTCCCCTTGACCCAGCCCCGGCTAGATTCCTAAAGAAGGTGTCCCACAATATAGCCCCTATCATCAAGGACCTTATCAACACCTCCCTCTCGGAAGGTACGGTGCCCCCCAACTGGAAGAATGCAGTCGTTAAGGCCCTGCTGAAAAAGCCCCTACTTAACCCGGACGACATGGCTAACTACAGACCTATCTCGCTGCTCCCTTGTATCAGTAAGATGGCGGAAAAGCTAGTCAACTCGCAACTATCCCAATTCCTCGAGACTAACCATCTCTTGCGCCAATCCCAAACTGGTTTCCGACCCGGCCATGGCACGGACACTGCCCTCCTCTCTGTCATCGAGGAGGCAAGGTGCATTCTGGACTCAGGAGGATCAGTGGTAGTGATCCTCCTGGACCTCAGTGCCGCCTTTGATACGGTGGATCACCGTGTCCTATTACATCGCCTGGCCAAGGCAGGAATTGTGGGTACGGCGCGAGCATGGATTGAATCTTTTCTTTCCAACCGTTCCTTTCAGGTGTGGGACTGCAATTCACGGTCAGAACCACTTCCCCTCAAGAACGGAGTTCCCCAGGGGTCGTCACTCAGCCCCACCTTGTTTAATGTTTATATGGCCCCCCTGGAGGACGTAGTGGCCCCCTACGGTATAAAAATAATAAACTACGCAGACGACACTCAACTAGTCGTCTCCTTGTCCCACCTGGATAACCATCCTGACAGCCTGCTTAACTGTCTCCAGGACATCCATTCCTGGATGTGTGACTCGGCCTTGAAGCTGAATGGTGCAAAGACCGAGATCATGCTCCTGGGCAACAAATGGACATCCATCCCACCAACTGTTTGGCCTGACACCTTTGGTGAAATCCCCTCCCCAAAAAAGGAGATCAAAACATTAGGAGTATGGCTGGAACCCAACTTAACCATGAAGACGCAGGCGGCCAAGACAGCAGGTACCTGCTTTGGTCTCCTGCGATCCGTGCGCAAGATCCTATCCCTTCTCCCCCCGCTATCCAGGAAATTACTGGTCCAGGGACTTGTCTTAGCCCGGCTCGACTACAGTAACGCCATCTACCTTGGGGCTCCGGAATACACCCTGGCCAAACTCCAACGCATCCAGAATGCGGCGGCCAGGCTCATTATGAACCTCCCCCCCAGAGTTTCAGCCAAGCCTGCCCTCAAAGCCCTACACTGGCTCCCTGTCCGCCATAGAGTAGAGTTTAAAGCCCTGTGCACCACCCACAAGCTTATCAATGGAGTTGGCCCTGCCGCTCTGAGACACATGGTCACCCCTTATAAAGCCCCTAGATCCCTCCGCTCTGACGCCGAACATCTGGCTACTGTACCAAAATTCAGGAAGGCTCGCAGCGGCGGTCGTCGCTTTGCGGTCAAAGCCTCCATAGGTTGGAATTCACTCCCTCGCAGTCTACGTCTGGAACCCTCGCACACTCTGTTCCGTAAGAAACTAAAAACTCTTCTGTTTCCCAAATAATTCCCTCCTTCTGCCCCTCTCCTGGTCTTTTCAGATTTACAGCGCGGGGATGCCTACGGGTCACCAGGCGCTTTAGAAATCGCAAAATAAAATAAAATAAATAAAATTAAAGTACTGCAAGAGGCAGTGTACCTCTTACTTAATGAACTCCATTGATTCAGACTAAACTGCTTTTAGTCCTTGTTACTTGATGCATGTGCCGTTTTGCACTGCATTAACCCCCTTCCTTCCCAACTCATCTCCCTCTCCTGCCCACATATGCCAACAAAACCATTCACACTACCAACAACTTGGCACTAGCGTGATTGAGCTACTCTGTCAGCGAATCAGAATCTTTGGAGGAGGTGCTGAGAAGTTTTTGCTCTAAGGTTAGTTACTTCTTTCAAAATGGACCCCTTGCTGGCTTATTTTATTCACCAGCTGCAGGGAGGGCGCCAGGGTGCTATCCGAGCAAGTGCCGGCTCTGGGCGCACTGCAGCACGGAAAATGCCTAACTCCTGACTGCATTGGGGAAGAGGGGAGCAGCACAGACCACTGATACCAGGTTTGTGTGGAAAATGCCGCTTTATTAAACAGGTGCACATCACAAAACAACCGTGGCCTTAGCCGTACAAAACTACATCCTCACTCTACAACGATACTCCTATGGTAATATGCCCCCCACCCCTAAGATAATCCTTCACAACAATTTAACACATCAATATTGCATATGATCCAGGGCTGGTCGAATGTAACTGAGACCTCATAACAACCTTTCCATTTTTCCTACATCTATTAACCTCTTAGCATGTTAAACTCTAACCTAAACTTCCTGTCTCGTCCAGTTGTGAACCTGCCTACCCGTTCCCTTTCAGTCTGAACTGCCACTGCCAACAACTATAAACTTCGGTAAACCATGGCAACTTCTCGGCCAATTGCCTATGCACCTGCTTCAAGCATCAACCAATCTAAACAGCATGAACTCCTTTGCACACCTGTGATTAATGAAAGCGTACCAACGATGAGGAGAGAAATATAAGCCATCCTAAACCACATAAAAACAGGGGCGGGAGGGTGGGGCAAAAATCTGCTACCAGGTACCAGCCATTGTGTCACCAGACAAAATGGTGGCTGGTACCAAAAAAAATCAGATTTCTTAACCGTGGGCTAGCCCAAAAATAGCCCAAACCCAAGCAGTCACCAGGCTGCTCCACTTCCCCAAATTACCCAGGGGCAGACCTCCCTCTGGTCAGCTGCCCCTCAAAACCCCATTATGCAGGTTTAGAAGCCCATTTTTACATTTAGACCGATTCCAAGTTGTGTAACATATATTTACTGCACCTGGTCAATACCATTACTTGAGGTGAGGTGTTTACCAGATCTGATAAAAACCTCCTATTTAGGGGGTGTAGCTTCAATTGGTGCTGCTGGTGCAGTGGCACCAGGGCCCAGAGGCCAGCGTGGTCCACTGACCCCTGATTATTGCTGTACTGTATCATCCAAATGACAGACCAGGGGCCCATTTCCTCTCTTGCTTTTGGCTCCAAATACTGGCTACTGTACTGCTCCTATTCTGAGTTTTCATCTTGGAAATGAGACATAACTTCCAGAATCAGTATTTAACATGCTAAAATCTGAGTGGTTTGCCTTTTTTATCAGGCCATCCATACCCCAGCTCCCTCAAATACATTTTGTCAGGTAAACACAGCCTAATGTGTTAATTATCACACACCTTGGAATGCCCATCATTCACACACGGATCATTATTTTGGAATGTGACTACCTGCAGTGAATGGGCCTTAGCCAACGCCTTCAGACAGTCATTCAGCGATCATTAATGTGAATGAAATAATGGTCAGCCCATCCTTGCGCTGCAATGAACATAAACATATGCATCAAAATGTATGCAGCTTGCACAATAAGGAATTGAAAAAGATAGACAGTTTTTACCTGGGTGAAAAATAGGGAATGGTGCAAAATGAGGTCCCACTGAGCTAAATCAGATCTGTCGGAATTTATAAAGTGGTGTTGCAATATTTCCCTTTGCAGCTTTTTGTGAAAATGTGTTGGCATCAACATTGGTCCAAACCTATTTCCCACATTGTTTACTCCGTGTAAACAGCCTTTTTTTGCAGCTATTGTTTTTAGAAAAACACCAGCACCCTTAATTTCAGGAGTGGTTTGTTCCTTGTAGTAATTAGTGCAAAGTGATTTATCCTCATTTGGCCAAAAGTTCTGCAAACTCTTTTAGAACAGTCTTGTGTCATGGATGAAACAATTTCAGACTGGTTTAGTGCCAGTCCTCCTGTATGCAGAAATAGTGTTCTCGCCCTTTTTCACATTTTAAGTAAAGTAGTAGATGGAATGGACACTAATAATTCAATTATGTAAATAGTGTACAGTGATTGTGTTGTGCATTAACAGGACTAGCTTTTGTGTCTACAGCTGATCACATGTAGAACATGTCTGGGAAATATTGCCGAATGCCTGGGCTGGCATTAACATCAATGACGGCCATTACCGTAATAACGGGAATATTTTGGAGATTTTGAGGGACTACTGACTGAGACATTGGTTCTGCTGGTGAGTCCACAGGCCTCCTCTGGCAGCAGAAGGTGATCAGAAACTTTCCTACTGGGAGGTATGTGGTATTATCAAGACACCACCTGGTATTTGTAGCATAGCCATGGGCCTTGGTGCAAGCAAGGAAAATGACCTCTTTGACTGCTGTTGGGGTAGTAAAATACAGAAATTTTCATAATGTAATGGATCCCGGTGCACTGCACCGGCTGCACTAGTGGTAGCTAGCTACTCCCCTGCCTAGTTTGACCCCAATAGCCCCCAATAATTACCAGAATGTTTGAAATGCTCTTGGGCAAAAAACATGTTTTGTGACCTGATCACTAGACATTCTTTCTCTTTCCTAGGCATTACAGAGTGGTTTAACATAACCCTCTAAATGACATTAGTAGCGTTGAAGCAAAAATATACACTGAGTAAAAATGCTCAATTTATTTTCAATTTACTGGACATTTCGTCGGAAAAGTTTAACTCACAACTGTGGCAAGTGAGAGACCTGGTTCTTCATCCTTTAAATACAGACATGGTTTTAGCAAGCTCCTTCTGACTTAATGGTTATTGTTTATCATTCGTAGACCTATATTTGCCCTCGAGTGGGTCTAGCGCCTTGATAATTCCCAAAGGCTGTGTTTGAACGTCAGCAGAAATCCAAAATGTCTTTATAGCAACATACATACTAGAATACGGATTTTATATTTTTGTCTAATTTGTATTCCTTTTTACTGCTTTAAAACCCCATAATGTACACGTTTTACGGGGTAGGAAACTCTGAAATGGTGAAACGAAACATGAAAGTAATTTGATATATAGGGGATCTAAAGGGGGTTCTGGTGATGTCTATAAATACCACCTGAACCCAGAGAAGGCATTGCTGGATCATAGTACATACTGTCCGTAATGTTGCATCTTACAAATGTGTAGATTTTTCTAGATTTTACATTGGTTGAAATTCGTATTTTACATTAGTGATGTAATTACAGTTACTATTTGAAAATATATCCCGGGTATGACATTTCCATGAAACATGGTTATTTAAAACAGTGCTTTGTGGTGCCTGATTTCTTGTGTTTTAGGTTTGGACAGGGCTCTATCTAAAGACATATTTTAGTGGTTGACAGCGCATTGAACTAAGTAGTATCCTTTTCTTATCTCATGTCCAATAACAGCGAGTCCTTACTAACATCAGTGAAATGCTTCTATACTTTTGTGTTTCCTTGTTTCGCTCCTCACCCTGATTTCCATTAACACAATGTAGTCAGTAACATTTTAAACTCGAAATTAACAAATTCTTAGCAACTTGATTTCAATTTGTAAAATGTTAATTTCTGAACTAAATTGTTATTTCACTGGGGGCATTTGAGGAACACAAACTTCAACCGAATATCTCTTAAAAAGATATATTTAAATCAGGCTATTTGGATTTTAGCCAGATTCTTTTTTTCAAAACTCTATTGATTTTGAGCAATAAAAACAAATAACCTAGTGCAGCATACTTGTGCAGTTCAGAATTACATGACATACTGCTTACACAGCCATCCAGTTTATGACTGGTGCAACCCTTGCTTGGGCCCTGGATCCTGTGAAAGGGTCCACCTGGGTCTACATATGTTATGGTATTTATTTGGGCACCCCCTTGATTTGTAAACATATTCTTCCGCCCTGGCGCACCAGTCTATGCCCTTGTCCATTCCCCCAATGGGGTGGAATTTGTCAGTTCAGCAATATCGGACAATGTCCCCTTTGGCTACAAACAGGCTCATAGCCACTAGCTGTCTAGTACAGCAGCGACTACCCCATATACCCATTAGCCCAGAAAGCTCCATCTTAGGGCTGGGTGTGGAAATGTACCCACAATGTGAGACAGGGTCAGTGTTTATGGGACCAGTATTGCTGAACCACGGTGTGCTCCTAAATTGTGTGGTAGAATATGGGAGCTCACCCTACACCGCAAGCAGTGAGAGTCAAGGTCTCTCTTTATTTTGGCCAGTCTAGTTAATTTATAATACACTCAGCGTTGGTATTTCAACTGAGTCATCTTCATTCTCATAAACAGTGCAAGAACTCTGGGGTGCATTTTTGCCTCTACACACTCCTCCATCTCTAGAGGACCATCGTCTTGACCCTATCTGTTTCGTAATTATATCAAAATTACCGCGCATTAGTAAATAATGTGCGGTACATTTGAGATATACCCTCCCACTGCAAGCACTTGATTTCAGTCTGACTTCAACTGAATTCCCATTAGGTTAAAAAAATGTATACAAGCTTTTTTTACCTAATATATTCCAAAACCCTAGTATTGGGCATCTAAAAAGCAAAGTATAACATTTGCAGGGTACGCTTTTAAAGGAGGACCTTGCAACCACAGTATCCCTTTCTGCATGCATTTTTTGTATTTTATTTGGGGATTATAACATTGTATCAAATGATTGAGGATCAAGGGAACAGTCATTTTTAAAAATTGAAAATTCATCTTTTTGGGGGTTTGGATATTAGGGTGATGGTTATGCAACAACAGTATTAAAATAATTCTATTCTTGTTTGAAATCTGTTCAGCCAACACCTGAAACCGAGTTGTCCTTACGCATCTGAGTGGATTTTGTGTTAGTTAAAGATACCATGTTGGGAGTATGCTCACACTGATCATCACTGTGGTTCAAACCTGCTCTGCTGGGCAGGGCGAGTCTTTTATACCACCAGGCCTTTCCCCAGTGGGCTGGAGCCCCGGACGGCCAAATATGAAAGCCCAAAGCCTCTCCTGGTAACTCTGTCAAATTCTCCAGGTCCTAAGATTAATTGCAGCAGGCATAAGGAGGCTTCAACAGAGAGAGAAAAAAGGGAGGGAGGTAGCCGCTGCCCCAGCAAGTAAGAACGGTGGAGCCGAGTGGGGGGTAGAGGGGATTTCGACAGATGACGACGAGGGAAAATTAATTATTTATTTAATTTTCCCTCGTCATCATCTGTCAAAATTCCCCCCACCCCACCCAGCCCCGCCACTCTTGCCGGCATGGGCCGCAGCTGGGGGGAGGTAGAAGGAAGGGGTTCAGAGGGGAAGATGAGAAGGATGCTGGAAAGAGACACAAAGCGAGCAGCTCTAGTTTGAGGATTTTTGCCAGGGCTGCTTTTGGTTCCCCCATCCGGCCCTGCTGCTCAGCTGGATGTTAAGAACCCATTTCATACTCATTCACTCCTCTGCTTTCCATTTGCTTTCCATTTGAGACCGCTGGCATTTGAGGAAGGTTATACTAAGTATAACTTTTTTTTAAAAACAATTTGCTTGTTTTTAGCTTGCGGGATAGATCAGTGGGTTGAGTACGCCCTGCAGAGCTGAGAGTGTGAAGGCAAATGACTGACAGGTTCAAATCGAGGGAGAGGTACTGAGCAGTTTATTTTATTGAGGTGGTTGCAAAGAGCACTACTTAGTCGGGCAATAATAGCATCTTTAGCAACAAGATGATCAGCACACACTATATTCAGTAATTTCAATTCTACTTCGAGATTAGTCTTTCACATTTAGAAAACTCACAAATGGTTTCATGGAGACGTATTGTTAAATGATCAAATCCTTTATTCTTTTCACAGATTAAGTCTTTCAAAAGTAGCCAACGCGTTTTGTCCCATCTCGGTACTTCTTCAGAGCTTGATCACAAAGATGGGTTCCTATCTGTGATGCATCGTCTCTTGTGAATAAAATGATAGAATTTGTTGGTCTTCTTGTTAAAGATGATAGCTGTCAATCCAAGAATTTCAATGGAATTTGTCAAAGGTAATTGAGGCCAATGTCGACCCCTGCATAATATTAATAGCATTTTTGTTTATGCATCAAGAGAAACATTTTCTTTGATATAGCACTACAAGGCCATTGCAGTGGCAAAAATGTGCAGGACAAACACTGGTTAACACGAAGTATTGTATAGTGGTTATTTTCATGAGACTAGTACAACGACATTCGGAATTAAACATCCCTTCCTACCATCATGTTCTTTCTCGTTTGGCTGTAGTGATGAAGATACATATTAGATGGGCCTTTAACAATCAGCCGGCATGCAATTTCATCTAAGTTTAATAGCTATAAAGTGTGTTTTAGTACTCATTAAATCTGTTTGCTCTTCTACTTGTATAGTATATCAATCATCCACGTGTTCAGGAGCCTGGGGTGTGATATGACTTTCCCTGCTTGGCAATGATCAACTAACATTAACTTTTCATCCCGTCTTTCCCCTCCCATACTGATCTCCACGAATGCCAGTGCCATGCTCCATCCCATCGAACACCTCAGGAAAACTTCAGAAAACGAAAAGTGATAGATGCGCTGATCCCCACAACTATCAGTGCCACGTTCCATCACATCCAATCACCTTAGAATAACTTCAAAAAACAAAAGCTATACACGCTTGGGAATGGGAAACAGCACCAGTAAACCAGAAACCAATCAATAGAGCACAAACCCAGTCTCATCATTGTTAAGTCTGATCATTGCCAATGTCTCTTGATCAATCCCAGCTTCAGTTTCACCTCCAGGAAAGCTCTCCTACCTTCCTGCACTTTGCAGTATAATCTGGGAACAGTCAATGTGATTCCTTTGATTATCCAGCCTCTTTTGTTATATATAGCCTGTAAGAGAGCCATGGCGATTTCTGTAATTTAAGAGTTTCGCAATGTTAGTCCTGGAAGGTGTTCTTGGAGGCGGTCTCAAAGGCAGTGATAATGGCACTATCTTGACCGTATATATTTAGAAAATGTCAGTGTCCCAGCACCACAACAAGCAGTTTTTGTACAAAGAGGTCTGACTTTCCTCTGTCTTAGGCTAGACCTGCAAGTTTAATGTTATTCATCAGAAACATTCTTCAAGATCTTCATTTCTAGCATTAATAAGAGCTAAGATGTATTTTGCGCACAACATTTGTCCATTGGAAGTATTCCTATTGTCTTTAACATCGGATTTGATGATTCACACCATTCATTCCAGTACTATACTTATCTAGCCTTTCTTTCATGTGGTTTAAGCAGGCAGTTAGAGTGGTGATCTTACCAACAATGATTTTTAGGATGTTTTTCATATGTAACAGTGTAGTCTATATGTCATCTTCATTTTTAAATTTTCTGTAACCTCACCACATTCTAATGTCCTACTCACCTGTGCGTTGTGGAAGGTGGTCATTGCTGGAAGGTAAGTTTGTTCCTTTGTCTTTTTTCTCCAATATCTGTTATATTGTAATATTGGGCTCTACCCCTTATGGTCCAGCCTGCCATCAGAATGTGTATATCAGCTTAGTTCCAATTGTGATGGTATATAATCAGTGTCCAGCACTTGCAACCAGGCACTCTTTACTACTTCCCATCCTCCATACCTTCCTATAGTTCAACAAGTCACCCCATTATCCAGCGTTAGTGCTGTAGTGGTAAGGAAGATGTATTAAAGTAGCAAGTATCACAATGGCAATCAACGATATAGCAACTTCCTTCGAAGGCACCAATCAGGACCGGCATTTAGTTAGTGTTTATTGCCCTGTGTTGCTGCACAATCCTCAAACTGACATTCCAATTGATCTTCAGCAGTGTTCCCAGCACTGTGATGAACAATCCTCCCTTGCCCCATCATTAATATTTCAAAATCAAGGCATTGCTATTAAATAAGCTGGATGTATCAGGTTGGTGGCCTGTGAGTTCCACAGTCAGCAAGCAATAACTTCAAAATGATGACCGGGTTCTTCCAAATGTCATCCATCACTGTCTCGCTCGTCTTCGCTTCAGGCTCCTCTGCACCATCTTTGGCATCCGGCATAGAAAACTCTGTTTCCCCTGTCCCAGCACCACCTCAAGCATCCCCTCCAGTACCTTTCACTTGGTGGGTCGGATGGCATCCCAGTCTCAGGGACACATCAAGCCCAACTACCACATTGCTCTGAAACAACACATTGCTTCTTCAGATGTCGCTGTCATCCAGTAAACCCGAGCTTCGAAGCACTGGTGTACTCCACTGGTCCTGTGCATCCTCAAGTATGGTTTGATACTTTTGTCAGTGGGATGATGAAGATTTGTGCCTTTAATGCTCATAGCTCTGGTTCAAGGCCACCATGCGCCACCGCCCAGCTGGCAGTGCACCAGTTAGAGGCTCCATTTTGACAGAGGATGAATGATTTTCCTCCTGTTCAGCACAGGAAGCTTACTAAGTCTCCCATAGGTAATTTGTTTTCAGATCAGCAGACTCTCCCCTTCATGTGAGGGTTTTTAATATGTTAATGCACCACATCAGAGTTGTTCTTCCTTCACTGTAGCGAGGGGGCTAGGAAGGAGAGTGGTCAAGCGCTCTTGTTGAACAGCGATAGTCAATGTGAACACAAAAAAAGTAGAGCTGGCTTGCAGAAGGAATATTTATACGCAAATCAAGGTACAATATTATCAACAGCACTGAAGGGGTCTTTATGGGGTGTTTATGGCTATTCACATAACGCAGGTGCATTACACTAGCATCTGGGTAGTCAGTAAAGTGCTCTCGGCCACTTGTGAATTCTATACGTTGCAGTTCGGTTCATACAGGTACCCACTGTTCCATTATGCATATATGTGCACCCAATATGGCAGTGCCCAGCAGGGGAGGAGGAGGAGGTAAGGACCATGCAGGCTGATATCAGATTTTATCTTGCGTGTTTCGGAGTGCTCCATCACCATCTCCATGCAAGTACTTCAGATGTCTTTATCCTACTATCACAGGACGGACCATTGCCTCTGCTTAAGCCTGATTGCTCAGACCGACCACCACAGCATTTATAGGTGATTTCCACATCCTTCAGCGTTTGGTGACAAATTATATTGTGGGAGCGGGCGCAAAAAATATAGACATAACAAATACACCTAACTCACATAACATATACACATAACTACATAAAAAAGGCGGTGTGCTGGCGATAATTTATCGCAGCAAATTCACAACTACAATTGACCCTAATTCCCTCATTGACTTGTGAAGCAATTTATTTCTCTGTTCAGCTCACTCCCATCCAAACTTTTAAAGGCATCCTACTCTATCGTCCACCAGGATCCAGAACTGAATTCCTCTCCACTCTAAGCAATTTGGTAGAACCTATAGCAGCCGAACATACGTGTAAGATACTAGGGGATTTTAACTTTCACCTGAAAAACCAGTTAGATAAAGACACCAACACACTGCTTTTAGACTTGAAAGCAATGGGCTTATCACAGCGAGTTCACAATGCTACGCATAAAGCTGGTAACACCTTGGATGGCCTCTTTTCCAATGCGCAAGAAATCCTTCAAAAAACATTCTTCCGTTAGTATGGACCGACCATCATGTAATCACATTTGATATTCTCATTAACAATAAGTCCCCCCCCCGAATACGTCTACAAACTTACCTGTGGTATTCAAAGCCTGGAAAAGCATAGTCAATCACCTCCTTAAGGAACAATTATCTTCAACCCAATCAGAGGTCCATTCAGATCCTAATATAGCGTCAGCAATCTCTGAAAATTGGCTGCATAATGCATTTAATAGGCTGGTGCAAAACAAAACCTTCTCTAAAAACTGGCGCTTCCCGTCCACCCCATGGTTCTCTGAATTACTCAGGGAACAAAAGAAACTGTGCAGAAACAGGGAAAGACAATGGCGTAAATCGTACACCAGTTAGGAGAAACTCCTCTATAAAGATGCTCTCGCCAATTATAAACTCCTGATCGCACAGGAAAAAAGTAACTACTATGTTGCACAGATTAAAGCTGCGAAAAATTCCAACAAGCAGCTCTTTCAAATAGTCACCGAATGATCTGGTTCTACATCTACTGCTGTCCCTGTCCCCTCTCAGTCATTGTGCGACTCCCTAGCGAATTACTTTTTTGAAAAAGTAAACAACATCTACTTAAAATTTGCATCTTAGTCCCACTCTACGGACCGGCCTTTGATAAAGGATGCTCTTGAACATACGTGAGTACAATTTGAAAATACAACACCAGACCAGATTATTAACATTATGTCTTCGGTTAAATCAGGTTCAGCTAATGATCCTTGCCCGCCGGCTGTACTCACACCAGTTGCTGAACAGGTGGCATCTGTTCTGGCCAACATTTGTAATGCTATGTTCTCCTCAGGTATCTATCCCACCTCCTGGAAGAAAACCATCCTAAAACTTTTATTAAAAAAATCAAATCTGGACCCGGAAGATACTAAAAACTATAGGCCCATAGCCAGCCTACCTTTTCCTGCAACAATCGTAGAGAAGGTACCGAACATCCAACTCTCGCAATTTATAGAAGATCATCATCTACTAGACGATACTCAATTTGGTTTCCGCAGAGGGCATGGAACAGAAACTGCTCTTAGTAAGGCGTCGAAAGACATCAGAATCATCCTGGACCAGGGCGGGAGGGCAGTTCTTATTCGGCTGGACCTTTCAGCTGCTTTTGACACAGTCGATCACACCATCTTGATCGACCATGTCACTAGAATGGGCATTCAACTCAAGGCACGAGACCTGCTGTCATCCTTCCTCACCTCACGCACCCAGTCGGTAAACTTGGGCACTTTCCACTCTGTCCAACTGGCCCTCCCGTGCGGTGTACCGCAAGGTTCATCGTTGAGTCTTTTTACGCTTTTTAACATCTATGTGTCGAACTTAGCCAGAATCATCAAAGCACACAGGATGGGCCTTAAATCCTATGCCAACGACACACAATTGGTACTGGCAATAAACAACAACGGTGGCAAGGTAGCAGCCAAGTTTCAAGAAGGCATGCTGGCCATCAGTAGTTGGATGGCCAGCAAGTGCCTTAAGCTGAACACTGACAAAACAGAGGTTGTGACATTCGGCAAGCTGTCCCCCATCTGGTCTCAGTCCTAGTGGCCTTCAACTCTGGCCCCCCACCCCGACTCAGTCACTAAGGTCAGGAATCTGGGCGTCATATTTGATGATAGACTGACCTTTGCGCCACATGCCAACTCGGTGGTCTCGGCCTCATTCTACAAACTGCGAATGATAAAAAAGATTCTACCATTCCTCCCTTTGAATGCCAGAAAAACTCTTGTCAGTACTCTAGTCATGTCCTCCATAGACTATTGTGATGGGCTATTTGTAAATGCACAAAATAAGGTCACTCAAAAGTTACAATCTGTCCAGAATGCAGCAGCCAGAATGTTATCCAGTACTCCTAAGTTTAAGCCCATCTCTCATGTCATCAAGAAATATCACTGGCTCTCGGTGAAGAATCGCATTAAACTCAAGGCACTGTGCATCACCTTTAAGGCCTCGCATAACTTGGGACCTCAATTTTTAATAAAGGAGCTAGCAACTTATACTCCTAACCGGGCACTTCGCTCAGCTACTCCACTCTTGCTGAAGGTACCTTGCACCAAAACTGCTACATGGGGTGATAAGCGATTAATTGTCGCCACCGCAAAACTCTGGAACTCACTTCCGTTAGATATCAGATCATGTCAGTCTTTGCTAACCTTCAGAAAAATGTCCAAGACCTGGCTATTCAACCAATAACTCACTCCACCTGGCACATGCCGTTGTCCGTAGCGGCGAGACACCTACGGGTATTTGAGCGCTCTATAAATCTAAAAAAAAAACAACAAAAAACATACACCTAACAAATACACAGTAATATACACGTTAACATATACACATAAAAAAATCACTTACCTTACACTGCTGCTCCATGTTTCGCAGCACGTTCGAGCACAAAGCCCACAGCCAGGTCTCTCCTCCAATCAAGACGCTGTTTTAAAATGTTTGATTGGTTGGTGAGGGTTGGCTCCATGCTCAGTAGCCTGTGCCTGCTCTCCAACCCATCTGTCCAAGACATCCGGGTTGGAGAGGTTTGAATTACGCATGTCGGTTTGGCCGTAGCAAGGTAGCCAGCCAAACCAACATACGCAATGCAAACTTGTGGCCACTCCTTACTGCTACCAATCATTGGCAGCAGTGAGGCACTGGCCCTGCCCTCCCTTTGAACTCCACTTGCTGGCAGAAAGCGTCAAAAACAAAATGGTAATAAAATCATTTTATTACCATTTCATTTTTGATGCCTTCTGCTCAGAAGTGTGTGGGAGCCGACGCTCCTCTGCTCCCATGAAGGAACCTCCACCTCTCACTCTCTGCAACCACTGGACTCATGTTACTCACTAAAGATCAACCAGGATGAGACACACTGTAGCAAAACTTAGCAAATTGCAGCGGGTCAATGTGTGTTTACCACCTGATTCTCCAGGAACTCCTATACACAGTCTTCAGCTCAGTAGCAGCACCATCGTTCCTTGCTACAGCCATGACCGACATCTCAAAGGGAGTTTGTTTGCCAATTACTCTGACATCACGGTTATGTATCGCTTCCTTCTTCTGCCCCTAGATTCTTCTCTATCTGCCTCTCCGATTCATTTGGGTAAACACAAGTGGCTCCTCAGGCTTCCACGGTACAACCTGCTTCCAAGTTGGAACTACCCATGGAGATTCAGTGGCCTGTCATGTTGCGGTCCCATCCACCCCCTTCTCAGTAATTTTGTTGGTAAAAACATCTGGTAAAACTTTCTGAAATAAATGAGAACTTTTCAAAACAAAATGAAGGGTTCAGCTAGTTAGTGTATTATTTAAAGTGCCATTGTTGACTTCAGACTCAATAGGTTATCTGAACTTTAAATTTAAGAAAAGTCCAAGGAGGCACTGTCTAAGGTTTGCTAATCTGAGATTGCGCAGCGTGGCGTGTTCATGCTACTTTATGAATTGGAGTTGTCCATGTGACACACTGGTTTCCCATGGAGTCCATCTGCTTGATGGTTGACAAGCCTCTATAGCAGGGGTCTCCAACTTTTTTTTATATAATTAGAGCTACTTAAGTTCAATGAAGATATTCCTGAGCTACTAATATTATTGGTGTTGTAATAGTGACCACATCAGACACGATTACATTAGAGATCACCATATGCAAGATTACCAGCAGTGATCGCCACACTGCATCTGGCAGGGTTGATAGTAGTAATGTAAAAATGCTTTGTCTATTTGGAATGCCTCTGCATGGGTAATATATGACACACATCCATTGCAGCAGTGCACCAGGAACCAATGTAATAACATTAGGTATAAGTCTTCACATGCCACATTATTTATCATTCAAATATCACCTTATAAATATATTTTGGAAATTTAGCCATGTTTCATGAAATCTTAATGTTCTGAAAATGCACACAGTTTTGTCTCAAATACACTCAATTTTGGTATACATATTTCAAACCAAGCAAAAACTTCGAATTTAGTAGACTGGGCTGCACACAGGAGAGCTACTCACAGGTAGCTGGAGAGCTACCATTACCTCATCAGCTACTCGTTGGAGAAGCCTGCTCTAAGGTGTTCTAGCTGATTTGCCAAAAGGCTAGAGTGCACAAACGAGAATCCTGACTCCAAGGCAGTAGGGCATATCTTTGGGGAGTAGTAGATGGGATATGCCCTAATGTGCATTCTCGGGTTGGTAGCTGGGTTTGGAGACTAGGGGCATGATTCACAAAGGTAACTGTGCATGTGCATATCTACTCGCTTGTAGATCTATTCCAACACCAAGGTATATATTTTCAGTTTTTTGCTACTCGCCATTTCCGGCTGGAGATTTACACCTATATGTAGACTCAAGTGAGGGTATGGAGGCTCATATAACTGAATTTACTAGTGTAAAGTTACAATTAAGTTCTGAAGATCACCACGAGAGCGACCCATTCCCTATAGAAAAATATAAGGACATTTTATTTTATTTATTTTTATTTTAAAAAAAGTATTTAAAATCATTTAAATCAATATTAATTTAGGGCTACTTAAAAATAGATACAATACACTACCCCCCTAAAACTAACTTTGTATTATCTGTAAATCAATTAAATTAATTTCTACGTATTTTTTGTAAGAATATTTTGAAATTATGACCACCCACCCTTGCCCACATTTTTATTTTTGTTTAAGTTGTAACAAGCTTGATAAGTTATGTTTTTGATGAATTTTAATAATGTAATCATTTTTAGACGTTTTAAACCAAGTTAAAAATGTAATTTAATTTATTTTAAATGTAAGTGTGTTATTAAATAAAAAGAAACAATAAAATGTAACCTTAAATGTGTTTGTTTCACACACACACACCCACCCACACACGCACACACACACATGCACATATACACATACATACATACATACATGTAGGTACATTTAGGAATCTCAGAGAAGGAATTCCTCGGACTATTGATCAGTAATAACTTTGTTCCTGTGTGACGAATCTCCATGATCCTTTGCAGACCTATTCCTTTTTCTACATGGGCAGATTATACCAAATTTCATTATGATTCATCAAGGGGACGCAAAGAAAAAAGGCGGTCCCAAAATGCGTTTTTCATACAATGTATTTTTTTAATAAAGATTTGTATTGGACGTAGAGCAAAACCGGCTGAATGGATTTTCCTGAAATTTGGCGTTATTGTGGATTATGATCCTTTTTGTTACCACAGATGAATAGGGTAAGTATTTCTAAAGTTATAAGGACTCTAAACTTAGTGATAGCTGAGGCCATAAAATACCGCTATTCCACTCTATGCCACCCCACGCTACCCCATTCTGCGCCACTCATACTATTCCACTCTTAGGCCACTTCACTCTAAGCCACACTACACTGTATGCTACTCCACTCACCGCCACGCCAGTCACCATCACTCCACTCTATGCCACTCCACTCTACACTATTCCACTGTGCGCCATCCCACTCTATGACACTCTATGACACTCCACTCTACGCCACTCCCCTGCACACCACTCCGCTCTACTCTATTCGACTGTATGCTACTTGACTCTGCCCCACTCTATGCCACTTCATTCTATGCTGTTCTACTCTACGTCACTCCACTCTACGCCACTCTGCTATAAACCATTCCACTCTACACAGCTCCACCCTATGCCTCTCCTCTGTATGCTACGCCATACTAGTCTATGATATTTCACTCCATGCTATTCCGCTCTATGCCAGTACCCTCTACGCCACTAATACTCAAAGTACGGCCCGGGTGCCGCATGCGGCCCTCCTGACCTTAACGTGCGGCCCCCTGGTCAACAGCAGCACTGGGCTGCTGTTTACTTGACTCAGCACTACTATTAAAAATGTTTAAATAAACAGGCAAGTGATTGTTCAATGATTAAAGTTAAAGAAAGGAAGTAACTAGGGTTGCCTGCATCCATTAACTTTAGGGTCATCTTCATTTTTAAAGACATCTTACAGTAAAAGTGTAAAAATGTGACAGGCTCCTCTGAATTCAAAAAGTGTATTTCATTAACATATGCAAAACCATTTCACCTTAGTACATCAGATTATCAGGTCATTGAGTATTTTAAAAGGGATAGTTTTCAAACTACAATTTAGAAACATTAATTTTCCCCGCACCCTGACAGCAATGCCAATAGTCAACTAAGATGCATGTCGGTTGTTATGTGAACTCTGTGGGTGGCCTGGGTTCATATTATGCATGAACGTTATAGTTTATTAAATACAGGTTGAATTCATGTATTTCGAGGTCCTCTTATATGTGATAATGAAGAAAAATGAGGGAAAGTGACATAAAGAAATTGCCTAAGATCAGACAATTTGGTTAAGTGGGAAAGCCAGGATTAAACCCAGGTTTTCAGGTTTCACATTGTGCAATTCAGCCACCAGACGTATATGGTTCACTTCCCTACAACCACTATACCGCCACCCTGCTCTCATCAGTGGTGCCCTCGGTCACATCACATACCAAGCCTTTTGGCTCCTGGGAAAATGTTTGTGAGTACCCATGCTCTATGCTATTCCACTGTGCACCACTTCACTCCACGCCACTGTACGGCACTCCACTCTACTTTATCCACTCTACGCACCCAATTGTACTCCACTCTATGAAACTCCACTGCACAACACTGGCCTCCACTGTACTCTATAACATTCCACTTAACAGCACTCCCCTTGATAACCATACAATATACGATTTGAATTCAATGAAAAAAAACAATGGTTAAACCGTTGTTATAGTTAGGAAAACATTATGTATTCTTTCTTTACAAACCAAACGTAAAATACCCAAACATGAGGAATTCTACAGTTATAGTTATACCTTAACATTATAATTTGTGCACCACATTTAAGTTACTATAACTTTATTTATTATTCCTATTCTAACCAATCTTTTTTTTTTTTTTTTAATTTTTATTTGCATTTTGAGTAAAGCTCAACAATACAGTCATACATTTAGCAACGTTCATCCCTCTATTCCCGGACCCGCCTCCCCACAATCGCGAACAGTTGGTATGTGTCACATTATACAGTTGAATTTTTTTTCCGATCGATGAATAGGCTTCTCTCAATTTCTCCTCCCCGTCCCTCCCGCCGCCACCCATGCAAACTAGTAGATTAAGAATGGGCTCAACCATCCCCCAACCCTCCATCGAGTCCATGATAGTGCCTCCATCTGGACCAAATCTTTCTGAACTTCTTAGGGCACCCTCTGGATTTGTAGGTCACCCTCTCCGCCGTCATGTATAGGTCTAGCCCAGTTCTCCAATCCTCCAAGTCCAGGGGGATCGGTGACCCCCACTGCCTCGCTATGTCCCTTTTTGCCACCACCAAGGCTAAAACCAGAAAGATCATGAGAGGGCGCGGCAGATCCACATCGTTGGACATCCCTAGTAAAGCCAGCTTGGGCTCCTGTGTAAGTGGAACCTCCAGTATCTCCTGTAGTTCCGAAAAAATGCGGGTCCAGTAAGTTTGAATTACCCCACAAGACCATAGTACATGATGAAAATCTCCGCCTGCCCTGTGACATCTAAGACATCTGTCGTTTTCTATTTTCCCCATCTTACATAGACGTACCCTGTCAAAATAGGTTCTGTGCAGCACATTGTATTGAATGAGGCGGAGTCTGGATTTAATCGCCACCTCTCGGGGATGCATTAACACCATATCCCAATCTAAGTCCTCAAGTGCCCCAACCTCACTCTCCCAAGTACCTCTAAGCTTCGCTAGGTCCCCCAGCATGTTGTTGGTTAATGTTTTGTAGGTGAGTGAGACAGCTTTCCCCTGAACCTGTTCCTGTAAGAGCCTTCCCTCCAAAGGTGCATATTCCGATAACCCCGACAGGTGTATATTTTGTGCCTTCCAAGCATGGCGGAACTGGGTATATTTGAAAATCTGTGAGTGTTGGAGTCCATATTCGGCTCTCATGGCTTGGAAGGATTTCAAATCCCCCTTGGCTATCACATCGCCAACAGTGGAGATTCCGATGTCATCCCATCGTTTGAAACCCCTTAGTTTGTGTAGTTCATGTAGCCATACACAGTGCCACAGTGGTGTCTGTCAGGTGGGAGTCCTATCCCAGCCTGTGCGTTTCATGGCCTTATTCCAGGCATGTAATGTTATCAGAGTCGCCGGAAGAAGTGATCGGTTTGTGGGGCCGCCATATAGGTAGTGCAATAAGTTGTGGGAGGACAGTTTATGCCGTTCTAATGTATATGTGGGATGGTCCGCCGGTGTGTGTAACCATTCATTAATTAGGATCATGTGTTCCGCCCAATAGTAGGCTTCTTGGTTCAGGAGCGAGATTCCGCCGCTATACTGGTGTCTTTGGAGCGTAGTCAGTGCTATTCTAGGTTGTTTTCCCAGCCAGAGAAAGGTCCGAAGATCTGAGTGGATTTTACGTTGTAGCGTCTCCGGGAGGGGATAATATTCATTTTGTAGGACGTATAAGTATTTGGGAAGAACAATCATTTTATACATGGCCGCTCGACCTAAGAGTGTAAGTGGCAGGCGTTTCCATCTCTCCATGTCTGTGGCAGAGTTCAGTGAGACCCTTTCTATATTTTTCTGGAGCGAGAGTGTCTTATCAAGGGTGATATAGATCCCCAAGTATTGAAAACCTTCTGTAGTAGTGATTAATTGTCGTGGCAACGTTGTCCAGTGGTTACCGCCCCCAGGGTCGTATAGGATTGATTTATGCCAATTAATTGCGTAACCAGAGTGTTGGCCATATGCTTCCAGTTCAAGAAAGAGCTCCGGGATGGTTGTCACCGGGTTAGTGATGTACAGGAGGACATCGTCCGCGTAGAGGGACAACTTCTCCTGGGCCAGATCCGTGTTTGTTATTCTAAATCCGCTGATTGTGGGGTTCTGTCGAACCCGGGACGCCAGGATTTCGATGGTGAGTGTGAATAAGAGGGGCGATAGAGGGCAGCCCTGTCGAGTCCCTCTCTGGTTCTGGAATTCCCGAGATAGGCTTACATTAACCCGTACTCTGGCTCGTGGCGCAGTGTAGAGGAGCCGAACCCAGGTCTGAAATTTGGGGCCAAAGCCAAATTTTTCCAATACCCCCTCCAAAAATGGCCAATGAAGCGTCAAAGGCTTTCTCTGCATCGAGGGAGAGAAACCAGTGCGGGGATTCTCTGTCTTTCACCTCTTGTAGCCAATTGTGCGTGCGTCTAAGGTTGAACTTAGTGGCCCTGTCGGGTAGAAAGCCGGTCTGATCTAAGTGTATCAGGTCAGGTATCACCGACCGCAGTCGCATTGCCAGGACTGTCGCAAGGAGTTTAACTTCGGTGTTCAGGAGAGATATAGGCCTGTATGACGCACAGTCCTCTCGCGGCTTGCCCTCTTTATAAATTGGAACGATGGTTGTCGTGGAAAGGTCAGTGGGGAGCCTCCCATCCTGATACGCTCTTAAGAAAAGGTTTTTCAAGTGTGGAGCCAGGATGTCCACCGTGCACTTGAAAAATTCCGCCGGGAAGCCATTGGGCCCCGGAGTCTTCCCAGATCTCAGTCTAGCAATGGCCAAAGAGATATCCTCAACCGTGATGTCAGCCTCAAGTGTCTTAACGGCCTCCGGGTCTAGCGAGGGAACCTCAGTCTGGCTCATATATTGAAGAGCAACGCCGCAGGAACCCAAGTCTCTGGCGGTATAGAAGCGCTCATAATGGGTAGCAAAAGTCTCAGCGATGAGTGTATCAGTGTCGGCGAGCCTGCCGTCCGTAGCCCTAACGTGCTCTATCCATCGCGCTGCCCGTTCCTTCCTACTGAGCCATGCCAGGAGCCTGCCTGACTTGTCCCCCACGTCATATAAGCGATGGAGGGTGGCAACATTTTGAGTCTTAGCCTCGTCAGTCACCAGCTCCCTGTAATGGCGCTGTGTATCTCTCAATTTCCGCAAGGCAGTGGGGGATTTCGTAGTCAGGTGCTCTCTCTCTAGGTCTAATATGGTCCGTTCCACCGCCGCTACCGTTCCCTGGAGTTTTTTCCTTTCCTCACCCAGTCTATTCATTATCCTGTCTCTCATGACCGGTTTTAAGGCTTCCCAGAGGGTTACCCCCGAGTCAACCGACCCCTCATTGTCGGCTAGATACACTCGCACATCAGCCCGCACTCCCTTTAGGACAGTTGGGGTTGTAAGGTTCCAGGCGTCTAACCGCCAGGTAGCCCCTGTCGTTCTACGTTTCTGACCCACTCGTACTAACAGCGGCGAGTGGTCCGAGATTCCTCTCGCCCTGTACTCTGCAGTGGTGTCTAAGGTCAAGTCTTGTCTGGACATTAAAATGTAGTCCAGCTGTGAGAATACCTTGTGTGAGGCTGAGTAAAAGGAGTATGTCAGCTGGCCCGGGTGCAACCACCTCCAGACATCAGTAAGGCCTATTGTGGCAATCAGCTGGGCTAGTGGGGTCTGATTATCTTTGGGAGATGGCGCCCCTGAACGGTCCACCTTCCTATCCATAACATCATTAAAGTCTCCGCCCACCAATTGAACAGTGTCCGCCGATTCGAGGAGTATGTTGGCCAGCGTCTTAAGTGTATTAGCCTGAAGTTTTGGGGGTGCATATACCGATATCAACGTATACGTGCGTCTACGCCAAGTCCCTTGAACCCCTACGCAGGTCCCTTGTGGATCCTCCCAGGAGCGGGTAATGCAGAATGGGGAGGTGTTCTTTAGAATTATGGCTACTCCCCTGGAATCAGTGGTGTATCCCGCGTGTGCCAGCACTTTATAACGCCCCCTGGCTAAGAAGGAGCAATTAGATCCCTTAAGGTGTGTCTCTTGTAGGAAAATTATATCTGGTCCCAATCTTTTAAGGTAGGCATTTACCAACCATCTCTTAACCTTATTACCAAGACCGTTCACATTCCAGGACAGGACGCTGAGACTGTGGTGGTCAGCAGAATATGTTTCTAGTGTACTTGCCATTCTGAGGTATCAACACAGTAATGTGGGTGGTCCCTGGTGTATGAGTGTAGATTGTCACAACCATGTACATGACTGTAATTAACCAACTGTTTCCCCCCACCCCCTCCCAACAACCCCACCACCAAACGGTTCGAACTTCCCCAAACCCCACCACCCCCTCCCCACCTTCTCCTCCCGTCCATCCCATACTCGTAACCAATAAAGCACAGGACTTTCAGGTGGTAAAGGTCTGTCGCCCTCCCGCTGACCCCCCCAACTAGCCTGACACTAGGGCTTCAGCCGTTGCTGTCCCCGGCTCGATTGTCCAGCCAACGACAGGCCGGGGACCCCCGGCCCTGTGGGCCACCAGAGGTGGTAACTAGGCAAACAAACAGCAATAGTGTCAGAATATACTCTGAGAGTAGTGGTTGTAACTTGCGTGTCCTCGGCAGCGGTGCACTGCCGTCACGGATATCTGTTCCATACTTCTTCACGAATGGGAATCTTGCGTGTCCATGTCGCGGTCATCCGCTCCCCCAATCGCTCCCTGTTCCATCTCCCGGATCGCTGCCACCAGCGGGTGGAGCGAGCGGTCTGTCAAATCCTCCAAGTCCGACAGATGGTCATTTTCGGTGTCTTCCATCCCTTCGACAGTATGATGAGCCAGGCTGCTGAATCGGGACCCCGGCTCCGGATTCTCCCCCGTGGTTGCGTCTCGGTTGTGTTCACCATTGATTGTCGAGGGCCTTCCTGAATTTGTCGGCGAGAGTGTGTGTTGTTTCATTCTCGGGATATGGGACCTCTGCGTCTTAGGCGGGTTTCTCCGGAAGTTGGCTGCCACCATTTCGAAGCGGATCCTGCGACCCTCCTCCTCTGCTTCATGGAGCATCAGTCGTTCCTCCAGCCACTGCCAGGCCTCTTCAGGGCGATTGAAGAAGAGTGATTTGCCTTTGTATAGCACCTTCAATTTTGCCGGAAAGAGCAGCATGTAGGATATATGGAGATCTTGGAGCTTTGCCTTAACTGAGTCATAAGACCGGCGTTGTTTCTGCACATCCTGGCTATAATCCGGGAAGATCATAATATTGGTATTTTCCAGTCGGAGTTCCCCCTTTTTTCTTGCCTCTCTCAGGATGAGGTCTCTGTCCGCAAAGTTAAGGAAACGGGCAATGATCGGTCGTGGCCGAGCCCCCTCTGGAGGTTTCATGAGCAGGGCCCTGTGTGCCCTTTCTATAATAAAGCAGTTCGAAAAGTGGGCTTGTGGAAATGTCAATGTCAACCAGTCACGGAAGAAGGCCGCTACGTCGTTCTTCTCGATGCCTTCCCTAAAGCCCACAAAGCGGAGGTTGTTGAGCCTCGCCCTATTTTCGGCATCATCCACCCTCCATAGCAGCTGTTTGTGGGACGCCTGTAGCTTCGCCATATCTTTCCGGTGCGTGGTAAGTGAATCCTCCGCCTCGCCAATTCTGGTCTAGATTCCGGAAGTCCTGACGCAGTAAGAGGACCTCCGAGCCCACCTCACCTATTTTTGTCTCAAGTGCCGTCCTAGAGCTTTGAATATCTGCCCTCGAGGCCTGGTTCGCTTCCATAATTATGACCGTGTCCGTGCGTGCGTGCGTCGAGTGTCGCCGGGCCGTCTCCCTCTGCGACCGTGTCGTGGCATAGCTATCGATGGTCTCCTGCCTGGCCGACCTCGGCGGTGGGTCCCTTTTCCCCATGTCAAAGCTTGGCCCTGGGCAGGAGTCTCTTGGCGCGGCCAGAAAGTCAGATAAGGCGACGGGGAGAGAAAAAACACTCAGGTCCGGTCACCCTCAGGCCGGTAGGTATTCAGGATCGTGGGCCCGAGTCTCTGGTGGATCAGACGACGGACCCCTCCTTTTCCCGTGTCCACCACCCACGGCAGGGCCCCCCTCGCGGAGGCGGTGGTGATCGATGGCCCCCACGCTGCACCCCCAGGGCGGTTTGGTAAGTTCCACAGGGAAACCAGTCGTTTCAGGTCGCAGTCCTCGGCCCGGCCCCTCTGGAATAGGGAGCAGGTAATGCAGCCCAGGCCGCGAGGCAGCGGGCGCCGGCACGGTCCAACTCAGTCTATGGGGTGTCCCAGGATGTTCGAGGCCCTCTCCCCCTCGATGGCAACCGAGGCCGCAGGTCTCCCGTGAAGCGGCCCAGGGACTCAGTCCACCCCGCGCCGCGGCGGCGGAGGAATGCGGGGGGAGGGGGCGAGAGTTCGGGGCACTTCTCCACGCCCTAGCGGGTAGGTACACCGTAGTGCCCAGCAGCGGTCCGTCGCCGGGGCCTCCCGCAGTCAGCAGTCCGGCCGGGCAGCCGCGGGTAAATCAGGACCGGCGGAAGCTGAAGTCTCGGTCCCTGGGGGGAGGGGGGGAGGTGTGCACTCCCGAGGCCTCCAAACTGAATCAGCCCCCTCCTTACCCATGCCGCCGGTCTCGTAGGGCCGCCCTGCCGTTGTTCGTCTTCCGGAACCGCACTCCCCTTGTCTCCCCGGCCCCGGCCGGGTGGCAGATCCCCCTCCGGGCCTCCGTCGATCTCCGCAGACGTCCGTAGACCCCCACAGCAGCAGACACCGGGGGTCGGAGGGGGGGGAGGTTCGCCTCTCTGCCGGCTGGGCTCCGATGCAAGTCTCGTGGAGGGTCCAAGGGGTTGCAGACTTCGGGGCCCGGGCGGAGCCGCTTTCAGATCGAAGGGGCCGGCCCGGTCGCCATCTTGTCTCAGGTCCGCTGCGCCTGCCGGAGTCCCCTTCTCGGCGCCGATTTCAGCTTTTCTCCCGCAGGATTTCAGGCGGGTCTGGCAGCAAAGGTGTCGGAGCCTCTCAGGCTCCAACTTGGTAGGTTTTTCGAAGTATGTGGCACAAGTAAAACGACGGATTACAGCAGGGCACCGGGAGCCTAGTGGAAGCACGTCTTACTCCACCATGTCGCTGGCCACGCCCCCTATTCTAACCAATCTTAAACCACATAAACATTAAATATGGTAAAGTTGTAATTCCTTAAATTTATAATTCACACATCACCTTCCAATTATTATAACTCACGCACCTCCGGGCACAGTGTGGTGTACTCGGTAGTCACTCTACATTAACTATAACTCGCTACTCTACCATGCACTTTGTTCTGACAAATGATGTGATTTGCGATTTCATAAGTGTTGTTATGATATAATTTCATATGGTATAATTGATATATTATGAAAGAGTTTAAGCAGTGCATAGAGAAGGTGTGAGTTATAGTTAATGTAGTGTCGCTACCAAGTTAACTACACTGTGTATGACGATGCACGATTTATAATAATTGGAAGGAGGTGCTTAAATTATACATTTATGGTATAACTATCTTTAGAATTTCTAATGTTCGTGTATTTTAAGTTCGGTTTGTATAGAAAGCTGTCTAGTGTCTAGTCCTTGTATGTGATTTCTAGTACTCAGGAACTCATCACATTCAAACTATCTTCCTGGCAAGGAAACCTATGACCTAGAACAGGAGTCCATCCTCTAAAGTTAACTTGCTGGGTTTGGAACTTGTAACCTGCAGATTACACTATTTCTATGACCTGCACAACTTTCTCGGGATTTTTTATGCAGCACATACTACTCAATTAAGGCTTAGAAAAAAGTTAAGGGCTTTGTTTATCCCATTAGGGAAGAAGGACTCCCAATGCTCATGCTTTTTGTGGAAACGGCAGCTTTATTTGGAAGCTAGCAGAGCTTGTGGTAAATAAACATTCAACTTAGAAGTATAATCTATAAAACTCAAATAGCATGCTATCAATGAACTCAAACCCATCTCCCTCCTATAACCACTACCCACCTCTCAAAGCTCCAAACCAATCCTTCTTTAATCGTCAAATCTAAAAGGCCTACCAAACAGTTTCATATTTCCTATTCCTCAATCCTAAAATATCCACCCACTTCCTTTGCAGCCTGCCAGCACGAGGCAGCCTAGGCCTAGTGCTGGCAGGCTGCAAAGGAAGTGGGTTTTCTCCTTGTTATTGTTCTACTCCCCACTTCTGTACTCCTGACCCCCCTTGCTTGCTCCTCTCTCTATCTGCCACTAGAACACGCCTCCCTTGAAGTGTAATTTCTGCCCCCACAGCTATTCTTTCCCCGCAAGGCTCCAGTACCTCCATCAACTTGATCAACTGACTCATGTTCCCCTAAAGTGCACACTGTTCTGCCTGAACAACATATGCCATTTGTAGCGGATGTTCAAATGACTAACCACACCTACATTGTGAGCCATGCAAAAAAAGATACCTCCCAAGTAACTTCACTGTATGGCCCTTTGACAGCCACCTGTGTGCAAGCGTCTTGTCATACCCATCAGTGCTATAGCGAAGTTAAAAAAAACCTCTGTATTTTTCCCTTCAAGTCTCTCTTAACCACTTCAACAACTCCAGGCCAATCAGCTGCACAGAATCAAGATATTGAGGCCTAGACTTCCTCTCACATATTTTGCATATTATGGGTAGTACTTGGTTCCAGCGAATTCAACCTGTGCCATGCAAGTGACCTGTCACTCCCTCATCGTCCGAACCCAGCTGCTGGCCATCGGGCTGCCTTTTCAGGTGCTCCCCTACCCAGATCACTTTCCTCTGACCACTTTCCACCTCCGTTCCTCACAAAAACAATGCATGCTAGAATTCAACCTTATTCTGCAAACTGCCTAGCCTCATACAGCCCCACACTCATTTTGACCTCCGCCCATCCTTGTCCATGAGCCTACTCTCTCCCCATCCTGAGCCAGGACCTTCAGTTGATGCTCCAATCCTAATGGAATGTCTCACAGCACATTCTGTTAGTCAGCCTTCCCTCGCAAACACTTCATCACTCTCAAAAATTGTCTGTCTGTCACTTTACATCAATCTTGCTGTTGTCTTCAATTATTCCCTATGGGCTCCAAAAGGACTTTCGCTCTCTTTCCTGACTGTCCCAGTATAACTTGCATCCAATCCCATTTCTGACCTACCTTATTCCTATGGACCATCATGTGTAGTCTGTCTTCCTCCAAATTCAGGTCACCACAGTGCAGAAGAAAGTGAGGTATTGAAAAGGGCCTGGTAAAACTGGCCTTTTCAGGTGGATGTGACACAGCTCTCACCTGCATCATAATGCAATTTTAGAAAAAGTCTGGTATTGTGTTCTATAGGAAATGCTTTTAGGGACACAAAACAAGCTTGGGGAATTTAAGTGCGTAGTTGAAGGTTGGGCCAGAGAAAAGGGCAGAACACAGGACAAGAGAAACACAACTAAAGTGGATATTTTAAAAGGTGTTGTGTTTTGGTCCACTGGCAGCCATGGGCTTCAATTCAACAAAATGCCAGGGATAGCGGAAGTGACATCACACGCTCTTTGACCTTCACTTTCACACATATACATACTTTCACATACATACACATTTCCACTTACACACACTCTCTCACGTAAACACTCACTCACCTGCAAGCATGCATACAACATACATTTGAAAGCATTTTTTTTTACGGATCTCAGCTGCCAGGGAAAAAACATATTCCAGCTAATTGTATTCCATTTTTTACTACACTGATAGTAAATAATATACCACTGTGTTCCTGCTTCCTGGCACTAATTTTGCCACCTCTGAGGCTAGGGGTCACTAACGCAGTGCAAGGGGTTGCAAAGGGCAAGCCAGGGGTCGCAGCTGTTATGTTATGTTATGTTAGGGTGTCTTATATAGCGTGACAGCTGCCCCAGTAAAAGGGGCGTCCCGGCGCTCTAAATGATGTCCATGCTGGCAGCGTGAAAATCACTCAGTTTAAACACATTCATTTTAGCTTCTAAAGTGATGCTCCACCTCCAACAGTCTTAAATAGTCAAAAGACAGTTGTGAAGCTGTCTGCCATTTCCTTTGTCCTTAATCATTCCTTTTGTCCCTTGCCCACTGAGGTTCTGCACTAATGGGTGTTTGCCATTACGCTTGGAACATTCTTGCATGCATATATGGTGACCTAAAGCATGCTAATTTATTAAGATTCCTTCATGGTTGGACCATTCCACTTTTGTTTTGATTGCCCACCGCCCACTGAGGTGGGAAGGCTCAGAAAGGCACGTGCTTTAGGGGGTAAGCCGCTTGCAGTGTGCAGTGTTGGAAAATGCTGAACCCTGGTATCGAGTGAGACGGCAGATACAGCGCACAATCGAAAAATGATGGGGTGTGGACAGTGAATAGATACGTTCCACATGGCCAGAGCTCAGTATACACGGAAGGATTTGACTGTCATCCTTTTTTGCGAGGCCACTTATGCCTTGTATACCCTTGAGGCTCAACAAACTAGAAAATAATAAGAAAAGACAAATATTCTTTTTCAAAACAGCCATATATGAAAAGATCATTACTGATAAAACTTAAAACCGTGATGGCAATTGCCTCATAAAAAGATTTGTGTGACAACTTTGAAATCCGTAGAAAAAACTCTCCGCCCTGAAGAAGTCCTACGGACGAAACGCGTTGGCTACGTTTCTTCTTTTTAAATTGGAAAATTGTTAATAAAAGCAAAGAAAAAAAGAACCTCCAGTCCTACTGAAATGTTTCTTCGAAGAATGTATTCAATGTTATTGTAAAAGATATACTGTGTGGGGTGCTGTACCATTGTGCTGCTTTGAATTATTGGGAGTCTAGGGGTATAAGACTTCAGGTTAATAGCACCCACAACAAATTCACTGAACCACACTATATAGGATAAATGTGCAGAGCGTTTGGCCTGATACCCCTGCTTGGTGTTTTGTATTGGAAAATGCATTAGTTGGAGTCATCAACTGTAGCCTTGCGGCAAGGCTTTGACGGGTCTAGAACTTATACCATGAGCTCTTTATAACTCAACCAGGCCAGCCAGCCATCCAAAGCTGAATCACATATAAATATTTGGACAGAGCCACTCTGCTCTTTAGGTGTTTCTCATGAAAAATACTGGTGTAAATGGTGACGTCCATGTTTCATAATTGGTAGGCCTTATAGGCCTCTGCGCCAGCTCCCTTCCTTTCGCTCTTAATGTTGCCTTCAAACTTGTTTCCCTACGTAGAAGCATGAATAAACATATATGCTACCTCAAATCATTTTTTATTACTCATCATGAGAAGATACCTAGTGGTGCAGCTATGCCTACATGGAGCATCTTTACCTCAGCTAAAGTGGTCACTCCCTTTGTTCTCCATTCTGCTTATCTTCGTTATCCTTTTCCTTCTCTGGCGTATTTTCTACCTCATCCCTTCATGGTTTCTCTCACTAGCTCCTCCATGATCCGTTTGTTTCTGCCCTAAGATTACCCAAGGCAATGTCCCTTCTTCCTTCCTCTCCTTTGTCTGTTAGACCTTATCTACCACCATTGACCCTGTCGGGCCTTTCCTATCCAAGAATTTGTCTCAGGACTCCTACCATTGCCTTACAAAATGACTCAAATGTGGGACTCCTTTTCTCCTACTCAACATCACGCACCTCACTTTCCCGTAACCTGTCTTCAGTTCTCCCATGTACCCATTCAAATCTCCCCATACTCATGTTCTGCTGTCACCATCCAGGTGGCCGGGCTCGATTCTTCCCTCAGTCTTTTCTTAATGGCCTCTCTCCTCTCAGGGATTCATCTTTGTGACAGCTGCTTCTTTTTTCTACCTCTTTCCATCTACCTGGCTGATGAGCCCTAACTAGGGTGAAACCGGTCCTGGGTTGCTTGTGTTCCAGTTCAAGGAGGACCTGGCCTGGCAATTATGGATGGAATGTTCCCACTGGAGCAGGGTCAAGACTTATTTGCGTTTGGCTTGGTCCAAACTTAGGTGGCATGGTGAGCAAAATAACGATGGGAGTAATGCAAAAATACGATAATATTTATTTCATGATGACCATACTAACACTATGGCAACCAACTTTGGTATTCATGCATTACACACACATTTTACTGATGTTTTTTATCTCATTGTGTCACCCAAGATAGTGACCCATGACTTGCACAAAATTTACGTACTAATTTCATTCACCTGATGCTACATAACATTGTTAGCGATGTGATATATGCACGCTTCTACCTGCTGTAGCACAACTCACTGCATAGACCAGGTGACTGTTAAGGAGACTCGTACTCTCTGACTCAGACAATATTGATCAATCTCAGTATCTATTTTTTAATAACTTGTAATAAATTAAAGAAAACAACAAAATAAATGTTTTCAACAATAAAATCACATATTTACATTGGCTCAAGATCAGCGATCCTCCTATCCGTCCTCAAGTGAGTTTGTCCTTGCAGCTGGTTGCCCCGCTGATGCGATCCCCAAACCCATTGGCCATCTCATTGGCCTTTAAAGAGCTGTCTCGATGGGGCATATGCTATGTCTCCTACTCACTGTTCAACTAGTCCCCTTTGCCTTTCTACCATGTTTGCCTTCTGCTTTTCAGAGTACAGGATATTCTGTCCATGGTTCCCAAATTTCTTTCAAACATTTGGGGTAAATCTGTATTTTACATACAACTTTGTCAGCCATCATGCACCAGTCCATGTTCTCAAACCAATCAACATATGTCAGACTCTCTTAATGCGCTTTTGAGACACATAATATCTCTCTTGGTTATTAACGCAGTATTAATAAAGATCTCATTATAAGTTCTCCCCATATTCCTAACAAGGCTAGTCTAATGGGCAAATCGAAGAGGGGGACCCAACACTCCAAATATACTAGGCTTCATCTGGTTCCACAGTACTTGAATACAGGGAAAGACACGCTAGGTATGTATAATAGTTCCTACCAGACCACAGTTCTGCAAGTAGCTGTTTTCATTTAGTAGCCCCAATTTCACCAGTCCTTACCTGGTGTAGTATTATTGGTGCAGTACAGGGTCAGGCACAGACTCTCTCAGATGGGGCAATAAGGGTCTCAACAATACTTTATGATTCCATCCGACCCAATTATTTATTAATGATCGAGCTCACTCAAGTAAAGAATTGACTGGGTATAAAACAATTTGAAATTCTTAAATATTAAATATTCTTTTAACAGTCCCTTTTTCATGTGGGATAAAGCCAAACATTAACAAGGAGCTGGTTCATGAATTTAAATACCAAACTTGTCCTAGCTCTCACATTGTTATCAATGGAAACAGCTGTAGAGTTATAAAAACGATTCACCCGAACATATTGCATCGTTGCAAGGGCTCACATAATATACTGCTTGTCGGAATGGGAATATCCCTTGCATTACAAATTGATGTGTAAGCCTACCCTGCGTGCCCTACTGCATATGAAACTGGTAGTCCGACTTTTGGTTGGCCTTGGTTTAATTCTAGCATGTGTGCAGATCTGTCCCTGGGAGTGCAAGGTCCAGAATCTCTTCTGTGATCTGGAGTGGTGCACCAAGCATGCCTTCATCGTGGGCATGGGACTACTTCCTGTGCCCACGGCAAGTCACATAAAATGGTGGTGGTGGTGTGCTGAGTTTGTGTGAATCACTTGTATGACCAGACCCTTATCTGTGTGTCAGTGATAATGTGGTGTACTGACCCCTCTCGTGTAAAGTTCTGCTGTTACATCAACCTTTAATTCTTGCACTGACATTCTTTCGGCATTTTGTGTGCATGTATATGCAGTGACTGTGTGGTACATGTCGGGTAGTCGGACTGTGTGTAGGGTGAAGGTCTCCATACAGGAACCAGTGGGGTCCATTGTGGATGGCCACTGATTTAGCATGAAAGACAGAGGGGTCCCAGACTGGGAAAAGAGAAATAAATTCATTAATTTCTTGAATGATAGGAAAGTGGACAACAGTTTAAACATGTAAGTTGTTTTAATTCACAACATACCAAAAACCTATAAATGGTTTACATGGTACATCTGGAAAAATTATTTTTGTATTTGTTTTAACACAATTGTGCCCACGCACGCAACAGGGGAAAAGGGAGTGAGGATGTTGTGAGGGAATTCAGTGAAAAAGTGCGGGGTGATTCATTAATCTAGGTGACATAGAATCTCAGTTCATTCTATATACATATACACAATAATTACAAGTGGCTCCCCTTTCAGGGGCCACCGTTAGTTGCTCTAGTGAGTCAGAAAATTCTGATGGACCAGTCTTCTATGGTAGCTGAATCGATCTAGCTTTGGGGTATGAGCTGGTGACAGGAAGGTATAAGTCTACGTTTCGACCCTTTAAGGTGTAGGGACAGTTTCCCTTACATAGCATTACTTCATCAGGACGAAAGGTTGGAGTGGGCAAGGACTCCTCGCACTCGCCGAATGCGGGACCGTCCTATTAGATGAAGCCTCTCAGGGTTGATAGTTCACAGACGTGTATTGCATTTCATTGTGTCCTTGATTTAGAGAACCTTGCATGAAGCCAGTAGCGTTGCTAGCTGCTGTGAGTGTCATCGCTTTGAACAAAGGTAGTCTCCGAGGAACAGCCAGAATTTGACATTTATATGAAAACTAACCCAAACCAGTTCTGAAATCTTAGACATTGGATCCACATCCACTGTCTAGAACATCTGTGTAAAAGTGGGATCCAAACCACACAATTATACCATTTCAAAGTTCTTTATGACCAAAGAATGGAGCCTTCTGTAGATTATTCAAACGACTTTTGTGTGACCGGGACTAGTGTCTACATGATAGCCAGTATGAGGAAGCACTTATAAAGCGCCTGGTTACCCGAAGGCATCCCAGCGCTAAGGAAACACTAAGTCAGATTCATAACGTATCAGGGGAAGCTGTTTAGGAAAATGATGATGATTAGATTGGGAGCGGATGTGAAGGGGAACACGATTCCACAGCTTGACAGCACTATATGAAAACATACGGCCTCCACTTCTTGTTCGTTTAACTTTTGGGACTATTAAAAGGTGTTTATCCTCTGATCTAAGGACTCTTTTAGGCTGGTAGGGAAGAATCATAGCCGGAGTCAACAGAGATCCTTTTCCTGCCAGTGATTTATGTGTGATGCACATAGCCTTAAATTGAATCCTTTCTTGGATTGGAAGCCAGTGTAATGAAACTAAAGCAGGTTTGGCGGAAAAGCGTTTAGGAACATTTAGAAGAAGCCGGGCTGCACAGTTTTGAACAGTCTGTAATATTTTGGTGGTGGACAGAGGAGCTCCAAGATAAATAGCATTCACATAGTCCAGCCTTGACAGGATTAAGGCTTGTACTAGCAGTCTTCTGGCCAAGAATGGTAGAATAGGGAAATATTTCCTGATCATCCGCAGAAGGCCGTAGCAGGTGCCTGCCACTTTCCGTGCCTGTTCCTTGAAATCTAGATTGACATCCAATACGACTCCTAAACTTTTTATGGACTTTTTTTGAGTGCGGAGGGGGGAGGGGGGGGGGGTCCTAGACTATTAGGCCACCAGGAGTCTATAATAAGAGGGGCCGCCTTGTCAAGAAGCATCATTTCTGTTTTAGCTCCATTGAGCTTCAAATAGGAAGTATCCAGCCAGCCAGCCACTTTTTCTAGACAGAACGTAATAGTCCCTCCTGAGTTATCATTTTTGTTCAGTGATACGACTAGCTGGGTATCATCTGCATAGGTGACAATCTGCACCCCAAATGGGGTGACTATATGTGCCAGAGAACTCAGGTAGACGTTGAACAGGGTGGGGCTTAATGCAGATCCCTTAGGGACTCCGCAGGTAAGAGGCACTGGTTCGGAAATAGAGTCTTCCTCAAAAAACGAAAAAACTCTGTCTTCTAAAAAAGACTGCAGCCATTTCAGTGCCATTCCTTAAATCCCAACATCTCGAAGTATACTGATCAGGAGCGAGTGGTTGATTGTATCGAAGGCTGCACTGAGAGCTAATAAAATTATTACAGCGCACCTCCGTTGTCAAGAATCTTTTTGGTTTCCTCCACTACCGACAGGAGGGCAGTCTCAGTGCCCTGCTGTGATCTAAAAGCTGTTTGTGAAGAGTGGAGCAGGTCATTATTTTCCAAAAAGCTCAACAGGGCAGCGTTTACATGCTTCTCGGCGATTTTGCTTATGCCAGGAAACAAGGATATAGGTCGATAGTTCGCCCAATCTTCCAGATCCAAGTTGGGCTTCCTCAGCAGAGCCCTGCCCATTGCCTTCTTCCACAAGGGGGGCACAGTTCCCGAGAGGAAGGAGGCATTAATCAGGTCAACTAAAACTGAACAAATGGGCTTACTGATCTTAAAAAGAATAGTAGGCGGGGCTGGGTCAGAGGGTGAACCAGATTTGAGATGGGTTATGATTTCAACTAAAGAATTCTGATTCAATAGGGGAAATTCCTTCAGTGAAACTTGTTCCTTCATTTGATCAGTTTGATGTACCACCTGCATGTCTCTTTCCATAGGGGAAGACTTATAGATAGTTTGTATCTTCGCTGAAAAAGATTCAGCTAGCTGATTACACCGAGATTGAGGATTATCTATGATCTGTGAGGGAACAGAAGGGGTCAGAAGTGATTTAGCAATCGAGAAAATTTTGCACGGAGAGTTCACTGCTGATGCGGTTTTCTCTTGATAATAACAACTTTGTGCAGATTTTATTTCTAATTTATAGTGTTTAATAGCTTCTCTATATTTAGCTTTATTGCCAGATGAGAAATCTTTTCTCCGCTTCCTTTCCAGTACTTTGCACTCTTGTTTAAGCTTCCGGGGTTCCGAAGAGTACCAGGGGTTTTTCTTGGTACCAGTTTTTATCTGTATCTCTAAAGTGAGGGATATCACCTGAAGCCTGCAATTTGTGCTGGAGAAACAACTGAGAATCTGCCTAGAGCCTTGAAGTCTGGACACCTTCCAGCATGCTGAGAGAGGGATAGAATATATTTGGCCCTGAAGAGGAGAGACTTTCTAGGAGGAAACTTCCAGTGTGTTCCTGGGGTGGAAAACAAACAAAGCAAGCGAATATGAGGGTGCAAAGCCAGGAGCAATCCATGTGTGGAGGGGTCCCCCAGTTTTTCATGAACAGTAGTAAAATGTTTGAAATTTCTAAGCATTGCGTGCGATCTTCACCCTGCCGTATGACAGAGGAATTGGTGCTGTTGCAGCCGAGTTTGAATCCATCATCGCTGCTGAGGCAGATGTCCTGATCGGACTGGAGGCCTCTACTGCCGAAGACATTCACCTGCCCACAATCTGCCTCAGGCCTCATCTGCCATTGAAGTACCCTGTCTGCAGCCAGTCATGGAGGTCACAACTGCTGAAGATTAGCACTGCCATGTGAGCTGCCTTGATGATCGCTTTCAGTTGTCCAGTTCCAAGCGACGCCGCTCGCACTGAAACAATAAAAAGCAGGTAACCATGTTCTCTAAAGAGTGTACATGGCACCGGAGACTGAGGAAGCAGAGTTCTGCTGTAGTAACTTGATACTTACACTGGATAAGCTTGAAGTGGTTGTCGCTTCTACATGTTGAGTGAATTGCACCTGATTCTAATCAGTAACTTGTCCCGTGTTGAGCAACAGGGATTATAGACACTCTGTTAGCGTTGGCAGGGTATTGAAAGGTGTAGTGCCTTGATGACGTTCACAAACAGAATTACGATCCTGTCTCTGATTTTCCCAATAGCACTGTATTGTATTGCGTCATACTGTGTGATTAAGCTACTCTCTTTTAACTCAGAAGATGAGCACTAAGCTGAATAATAGGTTATTGTGTCTGTTGGTTGACTGTGGACTGAGCTCTTACCTCTCCACACCGCCTCCCTTGAGAAGCCTTTGGCTGGTTGCTCTTGCTATCCTGAGAGTCAAGTGTGGAAAGTGTGTATTTGGACGAGGTTGCAGAGCCATAGGTGAAGGGACACCAATGACAAACAACCTCCACCATGACGGGTGTGGCCCACTAGCCTCTGTCTGCCCAGTGGCTTACCAAACAAGGTCTGACATAGCTTACCTAGCCTTTTGCAGCAGTTCTAGTCAAAAGCTCAGATTTTTCCCTATGTGTTTGCAAACATAAAAACTCCTAAAACACACAAATGTCAGAAATTAAGAGGGGGTGAATTTTATTACAAACCGGAAGCTCCTATTAAGCAGTCTTTTCTTGCTTTTTATTTATAGAGCAGCCAAGCAAGAAACTATGTTACCCATAAAACCAAAGAGAAAAACTACAGAATTACATCAAAATGTAGACACCAATAGGACATCGAGTAACCTAATAATTATGTTGACTGCGAACAACAAGTCCTCTTTTCTTGCTGCTCGCAGTCAAGACAAGTACTCTATTTTGTGTTTCATACGTTTCTATACATTAGTGTCTATGGCTATTCTTTTGCTTTATATGTATATATATATATATATATATTCACTGAAAAAAACATAGGTTTCAGGAGTTATATAGTTAGGAATTCGTTTTTAAAAAACCTTTGAAATTCACTCAAAAAACTATAAGTTTTAGTGGTGTTATAGTTAGCTGGACATTTTACTCATACAAAACCAATGAAATTGCTCCTATATAGTTAGTTGTACTAACTATATTTCGTGCACCCGCAATCCACTGCTGATGATGTCACATATTAGATCATTCATGACATGGTCAGTGACATTACTGATGACATCTCAAATGACATCACTGATAACATCACTGATGACATCATCCAGTGAATGTGGTTTGCTTCGTTATTTAAATATGCATTATATATATAGCAATTTACATTGAAGAATGAGTGGATATATATATAAATACATATTTGGATGGAGGATTTAGTAGCAGTGTAATTGACTGTTTACTTGACCAATTTATAATGTCTCACTAAATATAGTGGATAGTGACTAAACTGTGTGAATATCTGTATCACTTTGTCAGTTGTTGTGTAAACTGATTCTACAGTTGGTTACTAGCTATGTGAAAGTCTATATTAGTTATTGATTAGTTAACTGAGTATTTGTATGGGAGTGTGAAAGTGTGTGTGGTTCGGTGGGGGGTGTGTGACTGTCCAAAGATGTGTGAATAGTTGATTCAGTAGATATATGAAGTTAAAACTACATGTTCTAACAGTTTGGGTGAGGGAATCTCTTTATGGGTGTGGTGATGAGCAAATATATTTCTCAAAGGTACAGGTCCAACAAACTAGAAAAATAAAAGGCAGTGTATGTGTCAGTTGTTGTATATAAATAAGTATACATAAGACACAATGATTGTGTGAGTGACTGTATGGATAACTGTATACTTGTAATAATGATTTTATAATTCACTAAGTATGACTTACTATCTAAATGACTAGAAGAAGTGGTGTTTGTAGAAGTGTTTTGCTAAGTAAATATGTAAGTATGATCCATTGTTTGCATAAGTGAGTAGGATGACTTCATATGTGAATAGGATGCGTGCTGTTGTTTAATGTCGATATAGATGTATAAGTATTTTTGATAGTGTTCTATTGTTCATTGACAGCATGTATGAGTGAATCCATAGGTAAGTGATTAGATGTGTGTATACAACTATGAATCACTGAGTGGATTCTTAGATACTTGTATTGCTGTGACAATGGATTTAAATATGATACTCTGTATTTTACAAACAGTGATGAAAAATTGTAATAGTGTATGAAAAGGTGTATGTGATTGTCACGTGGATGATGTCATCAGTGATGTCATCAGTGATGTCATTTGAGATGTCATCAGTGATGTCACTGACCATGTCATGAATGATCAAATATGTGACATCATCAGCAGTGGATTGCGGGTGCGCGAAATATAGTTAGTACAACTAACTATATAGGAGCGATTTCATTGGTTTTGTATGAGTAAAATGTCCAGCTAACTAGAACATCACTAAAACTTATAGTTTTTTGAGTGAATTTCAAAGGTTTTTTAAAAACGAATTTCTAACTATATAACTCCTGAAACCTATGGTTTTTTCAGTGAATTTCAAAGGTTTCTTTAAATGCTAATTCCTAACTATATAAGGCCTGAAACCTATGGTTTTTTCAGTGAATTTCAAAGGTTTTTTAAATGCTGATTCCTAACTATATAAGGCCTGAAACCTATGGTTTTTTCAGTGAATTTCAAAGGTTTTTTAAATGCTAATTCCTAACTATATAAGGCCTGAAACCTATGGTTTTTTCAGTGAATTTCAAATGTTTTTTAAATGCTAATTCCTAACTATATAAGGCCTGAAACCTTTGGTTTTTTCAGTGTTTTTAAAAAAAAATTGATTGGTTAACTGGCTTATTAAGTGTATCTTAGTGAATACATATATTAGCGAGCAATGTTTAAATATTTAAATATATGCATGAGTGATGTAATATGTGACGTCATCAGCAGTGCATTGCAGACGTGCAAGTTATAGTGAGTCCAACTAACTATAACGTGGGAATTTCAATAGTTTTATGCGAGTAAAATTTCCAGCTAACTATAACTGGTGTGAAACCTATGTTTTTTTCAGTGAATTTCAAAGGTTTTTTAAATGCTAATTCCTAACTATAACTGGTGTGTAACCTATGGTTTTTTCAGTGAATATACATATATATATATATATATATATATATATATATATAAAATTTCTATGGCAAAATGAAACCCCTCATTTTGTTCCTTTTCAAATTAAATGTATTAAGTGTTACCACTTTATTCCAATCAAGATGACTTCAGGTGTGCCATACTTTTGTCATAAGTAAGACTGTTAGCGTTCTAGTTGTTCTTTAGAACACTCTGGGACATTCTGTCATTGGGCTATAGTTGGGCTACATCTGGCTGATATTTGGGCTACATTTGGGCTCTTTTGTCTCTGGTGGCCATCTTGGGAGACTGCATATCAGAATTTTTTTAATGAAGTATAAGAGGATTTGAGAAGTCACTCAAAATGTGCCCTAATTTTTCTTTCTTCAGCACTAATCATAATTTCTATGGCAAAATGAACCCCCTCATTTTGTTCCTTTGCAAATTAAATGTTTTAAGTGTTAACACTTTATTCCAACCAAGATGACTTCAGGTGTGCCATACTTTTGTCATAAGTAAGACAGTTAGCGCTCTAGTTGTTCTTTAGAACACTCTGGGACATTCTGTCATTGGGCTATAGTTGGGCTACATCTGGCTGATATTTGGGCTACATTTGTTTTTTTGTCTCTGGTGGCCATCTTTGGGCTACATTTACATTGGGCTACATTGAGCTACATTTGGGCTCTAACATATATATAGCCCAATATAGCCCAATATATATTTTTTCAAAGTTAATTTTAGTAAAAACCACTGGAGCACATATCTTGAGACATAGCAAAGGCACATTGGGCTACCAGTCCCTACAATTTTGCCAAGTTTGGTGGAAAACCATTCAGCCGTTCGGGCTAAAAGTGAGTCCAACCGCCCTATGGAAATTAACATGGGGAAAACACGTTTTGGGACCCCCCTTTTATCTCGGCCCCCGCTTGACGAATCCCCCCAAACTTTCAGGGAAGGAGCGGAGCGCCACGAGGCAAAGTTAAGGAAAATTTCAGGAAGATTCCTCAACCGGCGCCAAAGTTATTCCCAATAGAATGTTGCGATTTCCCTATGGAAAACAATCCTAACTATATAAACCTACTGGCGATATAGTAATATATATATCTATATCTATATCTATATCTATATATATATATATATATATATATATATATATATATATATATATATACATATATATATATATACATATATACATATATATATATATATATATTCTTACTGTGTTTGGCCTCAAACGCGGTTGTGCACTTTGTTTTGTTGCTCTGTGCGTCCCATAGCGGTCGTCCGTTTCCATTACAGGACATCTCCTGTCAGCTGTTCTCAGCTGTTCCTACTACTGATTCCTCCCCATTGTTAACCGCGTTTTCTGACGGCTCGTTCTTCTGTTTCTTTGCTCCGGGTGATTTCCTTCATTGAACGCTGCCAATATAAGACTGCCCCCTGGTGTGGCCTCGTATTTTTATTCACCCCTAGCACTTGGTGAGTTCACCTTTCCTCTGCAACTCTCTGCTTTTAATACACATCCCTTTCTTTCAATCCACTCTCAATTTAAACCTTTATTTACTGAATTATTGTGCAATTCTAGGAAATTATAGTTTTTGGGTAATTTTAACCATGTCTGTGGAGGAAGATTCCCAGCAATTTAAAGATAATTTAAAATCTTTTATTAAATACTCAGTTCAGCAGGCTGTTGTAGTCTCTATGTTGGATGTATCAAAACATCTGGAAGCCTCTTTATGAAAAAAGATTTCTTCCTCCAATGAAGGCTCTTCTTTCAAGAGTAGGAAACGTGAAGCAACCTTTGGGTCCCCTAAAGTCATTTCAGTGACATTTGGTCCTCCCATCCGAGTGTTTTCAAAGTTTGCCCCCCCCCCTCTCATATCCCAATTAAGAGACACTGATGAGGATGATAATTGCGTGTTGTATGACACTGATAATATTAATGGGTCTGCGGATCCTACTAACTATAGGGCTCCAGAGAAAAGGCGACAAATGTCTTCTCTTGACTGTGGTGTGTCTCACCCAGTGTCTCATGATTTAGTGGACCACCTCTGTGAACCCATCCCTCATTTATTCACCATCCAAACTCAACTGAGTGGTTCCTTGCTGACCATGTGGCAGAGTATGTATCTTTTAATTTAGGTTATGCCCCGTATAAGTCTGCCAGGAATAAATTAAGTCTGAGTGTCCCCACCCTTCCCTCCCTAACAATATCACTGCTACTCCTATTACCGATCCCAATATGCTCCTGTTCTTCACCAAGTTCGACAAGGATCCTAAAAAGGGAGTGGATAGAGCCTGGTCTAACTGCCAGGATAGGATGCTGGATTTGGTGAGCCCTCTCACCAGGATTCTAGTCTAGGCAGAGGAGGCCAAGATGGATGGCACTCTTTTTGATCCTGATGCTCTCTCCAATTCGGCCCAGCCGGCTATATGCATTGTGGGCAATGGCAGTGCTCATATTTCTCTGGAAAGACGGAAAAGTTTGTTACTGAAGATTGACCCTAAACTGGGTTCTCTGACTTTTAAAGAGGAAGGCCCTTCGGCCAAGGGATTGTTACTCTGTAACTATTTCAGCAAAGAGTTAGGCAAATAAGTTTCTACTTTTGCCACAATGGACAAAGCTCAGCGTTCTCTAAAGAAGAATTTTCCCCTCTGGATTTCGCCAGGGCCGGCAAAGGTCAGACTCGCTTTGTCAACCACTCCTCCAACAGAGGATCATTCAACCAACCAAATCAATCTGACTTCTACTCCGGATATAAGGCTGATTTCTACCCCCGTCGTGCCAGAGGCTACTGGAACAAAAGAGAGCAGTACTCTGGCCTTCCTCCTGTAGGAGGCAGACTGGCTCTGTTCCTCAATTCATGGTTTTCTCCCACCACAGATCCCTGGGTAATTCAGTCAGTTCAGGGGTACCTCATAGAGTTTTATCAGCCACGGTTCGATTTCTTCTCCCTCATCCTCTCCGTTTTTCCCAAGAGCAAAACAGCCTCATATACAACAAAATTCAGTCCCTTCTCTCCAAACAAGTTATAGAAGAAATGTCCTTTGATTCTTTGGGTTTCTCAGCACTATTTTCTTGTGCAGAAAATGAACAAAACAATTCGATTAGTCCTAAATCTAAGAATTTCCAACAACTTTGTTGTGCATCATCACTTCAAAATGGAAACCATCCTACACCTGAGATATTCTCATTCAAGACAATTGGTTGGTCAGACTGGACCTTAAGGGCGCTTGTCTTACTGTTCCGATTCATTCTTCTCACAGGAAATATCTCCAGTTTCAATGGGGAAATTCTTTTTACCGTTACAGAGTGCTTCCCTTTGGCCTGTCTTCAGCCCGTTTGTTCTTTACCAAGATTCTCGGACCGGTGGTAGCCTTTCTCAAAGCTCAAGGAATTCACCTTATCGTTTATCTCAATGATTTTCTCATCATGGCCCAAGACAAGAATCTTCTTCTTTCTCACTTACACCTTTGTCAGACTCTTCTCTTTCATTTAGGTTTTCTGATAAACATCGAAAAGTTGACCTTGATCCCCACTCGACAGTTGGAATTCCTCAGTTTCCTGATCGACACTTCCCGCTCTGTCCTTCAACTTCCTTCACACAAGGTATCTCTCATAAAAAAGAAAACCTGTCATTCGCTATCTCTTCCTCACTTTTCCCTCAGGTTTTTGGCCCAATTGGTAGACCTTCTAGCTTCTTCAATAGAAGTTATTTTTCCAGGCCCTCTTGTTTATTGAGCTCTTCAACAATTACAATTCAGCCTCTTCGCAGAGGCTTTGCCTATTCAGAACTCATTTTATTAGATCAAGAGTCCAAAGAAGAGCTTCTTTGGTGGCTTCGGCATCTAGACACCTGGAACGGGAGAACTATTTTCTCTGCCATCCCAGATCTTGTTTTAGAATCCAATGCAAGCCAGACAGGTTAGGGCGCAAGATGTGGGCAATTCTCGACTGGAGGCGTATGGTCTCTGAAGGAGACCTTCTTGCATATCGACAGTTTAGAGATCCTTGCAGGTTCCCTTGCCATCCAGGCATTTACCAAAGAAAGAGTAAGTTTCACTATTCTTCTTCGCTTGGACAGTCTGACTGCTGTTAGATATATCAATCATCTCGGAGGGACAAAGTCCATGCTTCCAGCGGACCTTGCAAAACATTTTTGGGATTATTGTCTACAACGCAATCTTTCAGTCCGAGCTGTTTATTTGCCAGGGAAATGTAAACATAGTGGCAGACTGGTATTCCAGACACCTTCAGGATTCCAGCTATTGTCAGTTGCACCCTTTAGTGTTCAATCGCCTTTCTTCCATCTTCGGCATTATGTCGCGTCGAAAACACTGCAGCTGTCTTCGTTACAGGGTGCCAATACTGCAAAACCGGCCCCCGTAACAAAACCGCCCCCCACACTAGCGGCCCACCGTGTCCACTATGGCTGTCCGACCCTGGCTTCAGGTATGTCAGTGTGAGAATATATAGATAGCTGTGTATGCGTATTTTTCACAGAACAAGCTTACTATGGCTTTGATGGATATGAAAAAGAGAAGGGGGGAGAATGGGGGCCCTGGCGGGGGGGCGGCCGACCAAAGGGAGGCCTGCCCCGCCCGGGGGAATTTGGGGGCCGGGGAGAGGGGGGGGTGGAGCTGGCGCCGCCCGGGGCGGGTTGGGCGTTTTCCAGTAGTTTTTGGGCTGGGGGCGGAGCTTGGTTGGGCTTCTTTTGGGCTGGGGGTTTGTTATCCGGCTGGCCACGCGGCGAGACACCATTTTGAGTGTGGTGTCTCGGCCGGCGGGCGGGGGTTTGGCGGAGGGACATTTTTTTGGGATGGACAAATTTTGTGGACGTTTCCTTAATACCGTGATGGACAAATTGCTGTGTGGCAGAAGGGACTTACTGTAGGTGTGGATACAATGGACAGTTCAGGCTTGGCATCGCTGGATGAAGGTGGAGCTCGGGTGAGCAGCATGCGGCTCCACGCGGCCGAGCGGATGGGCCGGCTCTGCCTGGTGCGGGCGGTCGGCTCCCACGTGGGACTAGGTGAGTCCCAGCTGCCCATACCCGAAGGGTCCCTACGGCCGCCGGGGTTTTCGTTTGAGGGCAGAGGAGTAGAGACGCTTGTTGTGCCTGAGTGTCTAGCGCTTATTGCAGTATTATAACTCAGCTTATACGTTCTTTTCTCTTATAACTGCACGCTTGTCAATTTTCCTATTGGGCACTTTTTTACTACCTCATGTCAATTTGGTCGCTCGCAATTGTTACTACCTCGGGTAATTTTGTTTGCTCACACTTGTCAATATTATTTTACTACCTCATGGATTTGGGTTGCTCGAAATATTTACTGCCTCATGTATTTTGTTTGGTCACGATTGCCTTAGGTAACGTGACGTATGCTGGGTAGTATGTTCTTTGGGATTGTTTCTCATTATGTTTCACCTCATGATTTGGTTGCTCACAATGTTTACGGCCTCAGGTATTTTGTTTGCTCGTGATTATCACTATGGCCTTATGTAACGTGGCGTATGCTGGGTAATCCGTTCTTTTGTAATGTTTCTCAGTATGTTTCACCTCATGGATTTTGGTTGCTCGCAATATTTACTGCCTCATGTATTCTGTTTGCTCACAATTGTCACTATTGCCGAAGGTAACGTGACGTATGCTGTGTATTGTTCTTTTGTACTATTTCTCATTATGTTTCATTTCTGTCCCGGTTGTGAGGCGCTCTGGCGCCTTCGGGCGGGGGCCCGCGCTACATAGCAGAGCATAAGTAAATGTATATTTAAATAAATTCTTCTAGGGGAAGAGACGGGAGGAATGGGCGATACAGGGGGGAGGTTTGCCACCCGTGAAAGTGGGGGAAGGTTTTGCAGGGAGCTGCGTTCATTATAGCGCATGGGCATATTCCTACAGTGCATGGTTGGGAAATAGGTTGCGGTGCGTGCAGTGCCGCTGGGGCGGTCAGTCCGCCCTGTGGGTGCGGGGGTGCCTGCCAGGTGCCGAAGTTGGAAGAGCGGCGCTCCGCTGCCACGGGCGCTCGTTTCGCGCTTTTGAGCGCGGTCACAGCCTAGCGTGGCGCGCGCCACTGTCTGGACGATGCCTGGCGGGGGGTGCGTTGAGAGACTAACCACGACTCCGGCTATGCATCTATATCAGAACCTGGAGCTATTAAATATACTTGCTGGTACATACCATGCACTTTGCACTATGGCTATTACGGCTTTTAAAGATTACCTATAGAGTGAATTGACAGTTTTTTCCAGGAAGGTTCATGCTTGGAAAACGGGTTTCTTTTGCCGGGTCTGAAAACCTTTATACCGGCTCACTCAGGCTGCAGTGTAACCCTGGAGACATGTTTTAAACATACTATTTTAGTGGGTGGCACAATGATTGCTGCAGCACTGGTAGCATTACTTGGCAGGCCCTAGTTTCAGGTGGGTCCAGGTACTAGGGATCTTCATAGGGAATAAAATGTGCCAATTAGGTGAATACCAAGTTTACATTGTTTCAATGGCAACCACAGGCATTTTGCCACGGGCAACCAATACAGGTTCAGAAAAGGACGGCGACAAGCTGGGGGGATACCACACAAGAATTGGTAGTTTCCTGCATGGAATCATCAAATCTATGGGGAAGATTTCTGAGAGTTCATGGGTAGCTAGTCCTTTTGGTTGGAAAACCTGGGAAATGATCATGCGGAGGCAACTTTAGACAGAAATAACTTTGAGGTGATTCAGGATTCTTCAACCACTTGGGCCCTGTAGGACTTGCCCCCTGTTTCAGGAAGTTCGCTCAATGTTTGCTTTCGCCATAGTCATTTACCTGGCTTAGAGTTGACAATTTCGATGCTTGGGTATTTTGCCGCTGCTGATCAGTGTCAAGGATAAGGGTTCCCTATGTGAAGTGTAATGGTAATTGGAGGGCCATGTATGTATGCTAGGTTTGCCTTACTAGTAAAGGCCCTTGTGAGGTGCACGGTGGGTGCCAGGGCTAGTAAGTCGAGGGTGCGTGGGGAAGGGAACCCAAGGCTGCAGTGTAGGAGCTGCGCACAGTTTGCTAATTCGGCGTGTGTTCCGGACAAGTGCAATCACTTGTCAGGCCTGTCCCCCCTTCTTTCATACACATTGGGCACCCCTATGGTTGGTCCCGGGTAATCCCTGGGCAGGGTGGAGTGTGGGTAAGGGGAAGGACGTGTGCTACGGTGTGTGTAATGTCCTGCCTGTGCTAAAACACTCCATTTGGTTTTCACTGCTGAAAGGCCATTCTGCCTATAGGATAGAATGGGGGAGGCCGGGCTGAAGTTTTTGACACAGGGAGGGGTTGAGATGTCTCCTAGCTCTCTAACTGGAAAGAAATCTTACCTCTGCAGCAGTACGCTGTATTGAAGTAATTTATTGGTTTGCAGTTGTATATGGTAACACGCTAAGTGCGTTCCCGGAGCAGAAAAGGAATATTCATTACATTTGGTAGGCACGGGCGATTGATTGATTGCTCAGAGGCACTGGGCCGTGGGCTGATGCTGAGACTCGACCCCGCTTCCTGAGCTCCGAAGTTAGTAGCTCTCTAGCCATTGCGCCACAACTACTCGCATAGGTGCCACTGCATTTTTCCATAGTACATACCACAAGGACATGGTGTTATGGATGCATGTAGTATATCTATCTTATCCATCCAAAAAACTTGTGACAAAGCCAATAGTCGTGGCTGGTTGTAGGTAAGGTTACTTGTATGATATAAGCGGAGGCAATGGCAGACGCGGCGAGAGACCAGTTAAGCTTAGCACATATGGGGATTTATGAGGGGGAGCAAGGGCAGGGGTAGTTTGTACAGAGCGTTGGGATTTATGAGGGGGACAGAGGTGCTGACGCAATTTGGGGTGTCGGCCTAGGTGCGGGTTTTTTGGGTGGCTCGAGCGGACGGTGCTGGCGTATAGGCGGGAACAGGGTAAGCGGCTTGGTTAGGCCGCAGGATTTCAAGGGCGTTTGGGGGTTGTGCGTGGGTGAGAGGTACGTTCTTTGTAGTGGGCTTTTTCCTGGTGGACAGGCTCTGGGGGGTGACGCACTGTGTGGAGGACGTCTCCCTGGGCGCCGGAGGGGACACACGGTCCCGTGTCGGTGTGGTCATTTCTCCGTGGTGAGCTCGACTCCATGGTCAGGGAACACGCCCGCCAGAGGACAGGGGGGTCGCGATGTACGGCGGGGTTTGACGCGGAACGGTGACGCGGCCTTGTCGGGGGCGGCGGGGTACGGTGGGTGACGGGGGGTGGGGGGCGATGCGGCAGGGGTTTTTTCCGGGCGGACGGGCTCCGGTGTAGGACGCATCATCCGGAGGGCTTCTCTCTGGTGGGACGGCCGGTTTTCGGCGGACTGCCTGCAGGCGCTGGGCGGCTTCCCAGGCCTTGTGGTGACAGGGTGGGGTCCTGTGCGCCAGAGAGAGGGTACGGCCCGTTGTCGGTGCGGTCACATTTGGTAGAGAGCTCGATTCCGTGGACTGGAAGCACGCCCCGGGGGTGACGTTGACTGAGGGCATGGCCCTATACAGTTGGTGCTGGAGGGCATGGCCCTATACAGTTGGTGATGGAGGGCATGGCCCTATACAGTTGGTGATGGAGGGCATGGCCCTATACATTGGTGACGGAGGGCATGGCCCTGTGCATTGGTGACGGAGGGCATGGCCCTATAAGTTGGTGACGGAGGGCATGGCCCTATACGCTGGTGACGGGGGGCATGGCTCTATACGTGGTGACGGAGGGCATGGCCCTATGCGTGGTGACGGAGGGCATGGCCCTATACATGGTGACGGAGGGCATGGCCCTGTACGTTGGGACGGAGGGCAGGGCCCCATGGTTAGGGGGTGGACCTGCCAGCAGTACGAAGGGCATGGCCCTATACATGGTGACGGAGGGCATGGCCCTGTACGTTGGGACGGAGGGCAGGGCCCCATGGTTAGGGGGTGGACCTGCCGGCGGTACGAAGGGCATGGCCCTATACATGGTGACAGAGGGCATGGCCCTGTACGTTGGGACGGAGGGCAGGGCCCCATGGTTAGGGGGTGGACCTGCCGGCGGTACGAAGGGCATGGCCCTATACATGGTGACGGAGGGCATGGCCCTGTACGTTGGGACGGAGGGCAGGGCCCCATGGTTAGGGGGTGGACCTGCCGGCGGTACGAAGGCATAGACATGGCAGCGCGGTGTTGAGGGGGGTCCGCGGCGCGCCATATGGTTAGGGGGGGGTCCTCCCGGCTGGGCCGTGCGGCACGTCCCGGGTTTAAGCGTTGGGGAGTCCTGGGGGGGGGGGGGGGGGTCGAGGACCGTTAGCACGTCCCTCGAGTGGCGGTTATTCCTATTATATGGGAGAAGAGTAGAAAACCTGTTGGGATTATCGGGGGTAGGTTAAGCACAATAGAGTATTTAGCCAGGTGGAGAGGCAAATTGACGTTATGCTAATTGTTATGCTAATTACGCTATGTTATTATGTTATGCTAATTGTTACTGTTTGTGGATTGTGGGAATAAGTTAGGGGAGGGGGTGGGGGTGAGTCAGGAAATTACGTATTTATGAGGTTTAGATTGTGCGGCACAGGCCGAGGATGGTATTGTGTAGGATGCACCTGCTTCCAATAAAGCGGCCTTTATCACACCTACATTGAGCCTCGGGTCGGTGCTTTTCTCCCCCCCCCCCCCCCCCCCTTTCCCCAATGGGCCCCAAAGATTACATTCCTGTCTGGTACACCTGCTGGTTTTAATTGCGGGGCAGAGTGAGATTAATAATAAAGATTCTAGCCACTGGTGCTGGGTGCAGCAGTTATGCAAAGGAGAGAAACAGACCCCTGTTTTATGGAGGACGTGGAACAGAAAAGACTCCTCCGCAGAGTTGAAGGCCTTCTCTCTACTGAGTTGCGATCGCAGTGGGATCAGCATGTCACTGTTTTGAATTATGAAAATAATCCCATAAAATTGTTTTGGGTTATACTACCGGCTATCAAGTAAGAAAACGGATCTGTTTCTGGACAGTGTGTCGAAGTTTGAAGAAATATAATAATGCTCCAGGAGTTCCTTTTCAGAATCGTCCAAAATATATATCTTTACAGGCAATATATTAGCAATATAGTTCAGTAAAAACACATTTTGGACAAATTAAGATATTATTTTTGAATAAAGTAATCCTCACACTACCTACAGGTGGCTGCAAGTCGGCGCTTGTGCACCATCGCCTCCTCTGGAAAACTCATTAAAAAATCACATGGACATTTTTCAAAGGTTTGCACTCTGGTTGCGTTATAGTACAACAGAGAAACCAACAGAACAAATACGAGGTATTCCTTTTTTCAAATAAATTCAAATGAGGGCAGCTTACGTTTTCATATGCATCTATCCATTAGACTGTAACACCGAGTCCTTACAAATTACTTGGAAATATGTAATAAAGGTTTTCTTCTTCACCCGCCCGAGACGCATACATTGCTGCGTCCTGATTCGTTGACTCCCCCTCGCTTCAGAGACTCTGACCTCTCCTGACCCAGTGCCATGCACGCGGATGTTTCTGCGCCTGGTTTAATTAGTAAGCCAGTTGCTAACCGACTGGGATCACAAACAAAGCTGGGGGCACCCGCCGATGTTCAGGTGCTGATGGGTGCTTGCAGGTGTGCAGCAATCATGAGCAGGGGCCAGTGCTTAATTTGTGTGCATGCGTACTTGTCAACATTTGGAAAGTGAAAACGGGGAGATTTTGAAGAAGAAATCGGGGACCTTATTTTTCCCCATTGACTGTCATTGAAGCGAATGCAATTTCAGGCAGAAGGCAGCTAAAACAAAGCCATTTTGGGCTTTAAAAATCAGGGGCTGTATAACACATTATTACAGTTTGCGCCGGGGGCAAACATTGACAATGCGCCCCATTATGGTGTATGCGCTGCCCCCAGGGCAGCCGCAAACTCCCGCTGCCCTGAGGGCAGCGCATTCATGTGAAAACACGGAGCTGCTGCTTCATGTTTTCACGTCTGCACTTTCAAAGGGGTCCCCCCCCCCCTTCTCTCTTTTCTTTCTCTTTTCCTTTTCCTCTCTCAGGCCCCGCCAGGCCGCAATCTTGCAAGACCAGTACAAGTATTAAGAATGTCTTTTCTATGGATATGTAAAATTTATTTTCAATAAAAATATTTTGAAATTAAAAAAAAGATCCCCTTGCAGGAGACGCCCTTTACCCCCTGCAGAGGGCTGCTGTCAGGAAGCGCACTGTCAGTGCACCACCTTTTAAAAGGCGCACTGTCAGCAGGGGCGTAACACAGGCCCTCGCAGCCCACGGGGTGCGGGGGGCCCCTAGCTCCAAGGGGCCCCCTCGGCACTGAACTCTGGCCGGGAGACCTCCTGATTGAGCCCGGAGGGGGCCCCCTAAGTACCGTGCAGGAAGGCCCCCTCACTTTTCGTTACGCCAGTGACTGTCAGTGCGCCTCCTGAGGGCTTCTTTGTCTACACCCCTGTCTGTACTATGTCAAAAGAATGCCCTCTGCAGATGAGGGAACACCCTCTTGATAGTGCTAGCGCTTTAAATGCACCAGCGCTATCGGTGTTATAGAAGGGGACGCACAACCGTCTGCGTCCCCTTCTATAATACCAAAGTGCCCCAGGGCAGCGCAAAGCGGCCGCAAACGCCCGTTGCGCCCCAGGGCACCATCTGTAATACAGACCCAGGAGTCTTCCGCCTTAATCGAGTGTGTTGGTATGAATGTGTATGTATGTATGTGACATTCTTTAGAGCGAAATTAGCCAAAAGGCAGCCGAGTACTGCCAGGGTGAAAGACGATCGTAAAGTCAATCAGAAGTATGAGAGACGGCTGCTTTGTGGACTGTTGATGCATTGTTGTTATTAAAGAGATGTCTTCAGCTCCTTCCTAAATTTGAGCAATGTTGGGGTGGCCCCAACCCAATTTGTACCAATGGTTACGATCCAGGAGCTCTTTTTGGGCTCTGGGCCCATATTACGCATAGGGTACGCTTCGCTGGTCTGTGCTGTAGCACACATTTAAATGGGTGTGCAGGGCGCAGACAGGATCACAGCACCATATCTTGATGAATGTGATGTTTCCACTGCAGGCCCAATGCTGTCTATAGTATGATGCAGACCCATGGCCCCATGCAAATAAAGTATTGCCACCTTGAGGTCGCACTAATGCATATACAGTGCCTCATCTGTGCTCCTCAAGTCCTTCTTTTGCATTTAGGCCCCCCTTCCCAATAGGATCATGATCATTGGCCTTTCGGACAATATTTCACATTAGCTCAGGCAGGTTTTCCATCATGACAGACAAATCATCTTTTCTAACATCAGTATTATGAAGAATAATTTAAATGCTGGATATTTGCATCCCTAAGGACACTTTGAAATCAATGGCAATCCAAACTTGCGTCCCACATTTCATGTAGACTTTAACTCCGTTTGGGCAGCCACATTAAAAGACATGTAAGACATGTTTTACATGAATGAATATTGTAACATGTTTATGCTGCTTTCAAGGTCTTTGACTGAAAAAAAATGTTTTGAATAAATGAATGAATGACATGCAACCCTCTTTCTGTATATCATTCAGTGTCCATGAGTTCTGGAAGAACAAAAGATCAAATCCCCCACTCCCCAATGAGTCTCCACCAGTCTTGAACTTCTACCTTAATCCATAGCTGTGCCCTTTTCAAATATACAGTCTGTGGGCCTGATGTAGAGCTCAGCAGACTTTGTCACAAAGGTGACTGATATCCATTCTGAAGTGTTGCATGTGCATTATATCCAATGGCACTTGTAATACAGCAGATGGGATATCCTTCACAGAGTATCCCATCCGCTGAACTCTAATCGGGCCCTTCATATGGTGCTCTAACCTCCTAGTGCTAAGTCAATCCATTTGATGCATTGGTGAATCAGTGGGCTGACGAATCCTCTTGAGGCATGTTTTGGGCCTCCTGCTCATAAGGTCAGATGACATCCACCTTAACAAGGTTATACCATGTATTCATTGGTGGTCCTTGTGAGTGAAAGATCACATATCAGATCCCAGAAGTGGCCAGTGCTGGGCCTTACACTTCAAATTTCTACTGAAAGAATCTGGGGAAAAATACAGTGGTGAAAAGTCGCAGGCCTTGTGCTTGAGTGCCTTTCAGTTAGTCCAGGTGGCCCAAGCATTGTGCCACGAATCTATTTTGTAAAGCCACAAAGATGCAGTTTACTCTGAGAACTCTGGGTCCCACAGTCAAGGACTGCACCTTTTTCTGCTGGGACAATGTCCTCCTAGCCAACCCATCTCCATTATCATGTTTACATAAGCCTAAACAACATTTTGCTTATTTAATGTGGCCCTTGGTGTGCCCTGCTCATTAGGTGGAAGTGGTGGAACATATATTAGTACCATATTCTGTATCTTAATAATACTTCTATAACACACCAAATGTCTGGATGATAATAGGTTCTCACCATTTGACCTTCTTCCTTAACTGTAAAAGGACCAGGGTGGCTTTTCTGCTCGTCACTCCTACCTTGTTGACCATTACTACTCTGCATAATACATCTGCCTTTCACTCCTGTTAAGCCTTAGCCTTGGATAACCTCGTTTGGCCAGTTCGTAGGCACTACATTCCCGTAAATATAGGTGCTAAGACCAGTGGCACAAGAAGACCAAGCCGAGCCACCCAGATTGGCCCTAGAAGCAGCCAGTAGACATGCATCAAGAAGGGTGCAATGTAGCTACACGATGTGGTCAGAGACAAGTGGTTCACCCCTTCTGGGAGACACACACGAGAATCCACTGGGGGTGTTTGGATCCAAATCCAGCCAAGCGACCACAAAAGTGTAGAGGGCACTTCACTGTAAGCCCTGAAGAACTACCCCTTACCGAAGTACACCGGTGGACACTACACGCCCATATGGAGGCTGGTATGCGCGCACTATGAGCATGCTGGGAGATGAGTCCACAGTGGGACTCGTTATGTGTGTTCATATGAAAGCCAGCCACTTCTGCTGTTCAGCTTGTGAAGTTTGCATTGGTGAATGCCTTTGGGTTGATGCACAGCAAGCCTTGATAACGGAGGCAGGTGTGTCATGCATGGATCGGAGAACTGTTTGCATGTTGGTGGTATGCTGAGGATGTGAAACAGAAACAGGAGACATGTGTGGCCATTGATGGAAGGTGGGGTGTGTAAATTTCCAATCATCTGCTAGGAGCTCCAGGTAAAGTTTGAATGGCCTGGAGTGTGCCATGATTGTCGGGTGTGTGCATGGTTAGGTGTTTTTGAATAGTTTAATTAGATTATTTTAAAAATAATATATATTTCTTCTGTGTTCTGGGTACATATACAGTTTCTAAATTGAATAAGAAATCTGTAATGCACAACATTAGCAACAAAAGTTGATATGGCAAAATCATGCCAAGTACCAAAATTAGCTTCTTCTGTACTCATAGAAGTCATTCTTTTCTCCCTAATCCCCATTTGCTAAATGTTTCATTTCAAGCTGACCAGAGTCACATGTGACATCTTTAGTCAGTCCTGGTTTTCTGACCAACAGCACTTTGAATGTTGTGACTTGTAGGCTCGTATTTAAACACATTACAAAACAATGGGGTAACCCAATGGACCTCAGGACCTGGGTTAAGTTTAGTATAAACATCAAAATGGTCCTGACGGGACAACCATTTAAACTAAGAAAACATATTCTCTCAAACATCAAGTATTGGATATTCGTATATTTATATGCGTAATTGAAAACATGATAGCGGTTGCTTAGTTGGGATAAAAAGTAGTACTTGTAAATATTTATCACTTGTCACATTACACAAGCACTTTTTTAACACTTTTTATCATCAGGTGGGAATACCTAAAATATATATATACTAGCAGCCCGCCCCGACCTTGTCCGGGAGCAATCTGGCTTCCCCGACCCTCGCCCGCCCCGACATAGCAGCCCGTCCTGAAATGAGTGTTCAGGGCCCCCGCCCGCCCCCCGCCATGAGTGTTCAGGGCCCCCACCCGCCCCGGCCCCCGCCCGCTCCCCGCCTGCCCCGACCCCCGCCTGCCCCGACATTGTCTGTGGGTCCCCCGGAGCCTTACCTCAGCCGCCGCTCCTCCCCCGCACTCCTCGCTGCTCGTCACTGCTCCTCCCCGCCTGTCCGCCGCTCCTCACCACCTGTCCGCCGCTCCTCACCGCTCCTCCCCGCTTGTCCGCCGCTCCTCCCCGCGCCATGTCCACCACTCCTCGCGCTTCTGGACGCCGCTCCTCCCCGCGCTCCTGACGTCAGCACGCAGGTCGCGGCTGGCGCTTCTTCCATGGGACTACTTTTTTTTTCGCTAAATTTTTTAAATAACGTATATTTTTTAACTTTATATAGCCTATGTCCATCTGCACACCCTGACGATTACAACGATGTATCGGGTGTGTGGATTGGCGCTGTGGTTCCCGAGTTTACCCGCCTCAAAGGTTCAAAGTTCTTCCTTTATAATAGTAGTATAGATTATAAATTTCAAAGTTTTTCTCCGGTGTATTTCTTTTCCCTTTTTTCTTCAAAGAAATTGTTATGCGCCAATTAATGTCTCCCTTATTGTTTGAGTGAATATGTTTTCTCTGTTTAAATTATTTAAAGGAGGTATTTAAGCACAAGTCCAATACGTCAAAGTCATTGTTTAAAAAGTCAGTACTGACTGGAGGCCTGTAACTCTAATGCCACCCTCCCAACTTGCCTTTGAGATGTGATGCTTCCAGAGACCTAATCAGGTGAAGAATCTTTGAAGCTGTAGGAGTTTAGTTTTTACCAGTACCAGGATCATGCCCATCTACTATTTCCCCAAGTGAAAGTGCGGGTATTGTTTGAATGGCTAAATGTTAATCCATTAATGTCATTGAATCAAATGTTTTACTTGAATGTAGGATGAAATAATAAATTGGGTAAACGTTTATGATTTTTTTAAAGATGTGTTTATTCAGTTTTCAAGTCAATACAAAAATCAACAGTGCAGCACAGTATAATCAAGCAATTACACAATTTAGACGTGGTAGGTACCAAAGTAAGCATTTCCAGATGAGGACCGAGTTAGGGGCGGGACACACTCAGAAGCCAAGCATTCATCTAGTCACACGTGGTGGTGAGGGAGTACTACATAAGCCTAGGCCAGTTATGTTTTAGAATTAACTTTTGTTCACATGAAACTCATTGTAGTAATATATATTATATATTATCACAATTACTTTCTATGTTTAATTTAATCACTGAAAATCCGGTCAGAACATTCTACCGAGACAGCCCTGCTTTTCACCGCAGAGACCTTACGGGCGGCAATGGACCAGGGAAAGAAGGCTGTCCTTATCCTACTTGACCTGTCGGCAGCCTTCGATACGGTCTCACATAACATCTTAGTGGACCGGTTGGCTGCCGCAGGGGTAGGAGGACAGGTCTTGGCATGACTTAGGAATTTCCTTAGCAATAGACGCCAAGTCACAGTGTTGGGCCAATATCAGTCTGAGGCTAAAAACGTCCGCTCAGGGGTCCCCCAGGGCTCAAGCCTGAGTCCTGTACTTTTTAATCTGTACATGGTACCCCTAGTGAAACTGATCGCGTCATTCCGGATCAGTTCCATTTCATACACTGACGACACTCAACTCATACTGGTGTTGGATAGGGAGCGGCCAGGTGCTGAGGAAGATCTAAAGGAATGTCTTGCAGCTATTTTTAAATGGATGACCAACAACCATTTAAAGTGCAACGCCGGAAAAACAGAGATCCTACCAGTAGGGAATCATAATTTGTTCTCTCCAAAAATGTGTTGGCCAGCGGAGGCAGAAGCTCCTCCTAATACAATTAAATCTGCCCGGAACTTGGGCATTAAATTCGACGATCAACTATCTTTTAAACCCCAAGCTGTAGCAGGTATGTGCTTTCAGATCATAAAAGCACTGAGGAAGTTTTTCGATCTGCTTCCGTTATCGGCAAGGAAAACAGTCGCAGTGGCCTTAATAAGTTCTAGGCTAGACTATTGTAATGGGCTATATGCTGGAGTTAATAAAACCGTTCTCCACAAGCTACAAATAGTCCAAAATGCGGCGGCTCGCCTTGTACTGCGTTGGCCTCGGAGGTCCTCAGCCTCAGCTGCACTTAACACCCTTCATTGGCTGCCAATAGGTAAAAGGATTTTGTTTAAAATTCTTTTAATCACCTTCAGGGCATTCCATCAACGAGGACCAAAATACATATGCAACGGGTTTAAAAGATATTATCCGACGCGTTGCCTGAGGTCTGCCAGTCAGAACCTACTTACCCTTCCTCGTTTCAAGCTGGCCACAAAAGGTGGGAAATCCCTCTTTGTATTGGGCGCCAAACCTTGGAATAAGCTTCCTCCCCCTCTACGCTCATTTTCCCAAGAAATCTCTTTCAGGAAGGCATTAAAAACTTGGATCTTTTCTTTGCCTGACGACATGTGTAGGATCTTGGGGTAGTTATAGTGTAGAATGCAGGACATCAGTTTTCTCCTCCAACTCTTCCATCTGAGCTGTGTGAGCGCCAAGATACTCCTTGGAGTGAAAGTTGCGCGATAGAAATGTCTTTTACATTACATTACATTATACGGGCCATGAATGTCTGGATTTTGGTCTATGCAATGATAAGAAGTAGCCAGAACAAATTACTTTCTTTTCACTTGATATAACCGAATCAAGTATTTCTTTTGTTACAAAACAAAATATATATTTTTTGATTATATGAAATGTTTATTTCACCAAATATATTTTTAACTAAAAAGTTAAAAATATGTGTGGAAAATGAACCTTTCATATCATTAAAAATTTTTTTTGTATTGTAACAAAATAAATACTTGATTCAGCTGAATCAAGTGAAAAGAAAGTTATTTGTTCTGGCTACTTCTTTTCATTGCATAAACCAAAATCCAGACATACGTACTCAGTATAATTTTCAGTGATTAAATCAAACACAGAAAGTAATTGTGACAGTATATAATTGTTACTAAAATGAGTTCCATGTGAACACTTGTTAAAAGTAAGTTAATACTTACATACACAGTTCGCCTTGACGTATGGATATCTTTTGTTTCTTTTTTTAAAGTTAGGTTTTAGAAGGGTTTCGCTAGTTGTGGAAGGAGTATGGTAAACGTTAATGCTTTAACACGCTGTGTGTTCACCAATCCCATACCTTGAAGGGTATTCACTAGTTTAATGCACCTGAAGGAGTAGGGAGTGATGAAAGTGTCTATTTCGTGGTGGCATGTGCTGTGTGTCTTAATACTGCCCTCACTCACACAGTTGTGTGACATGCTTCATCATAGGGCTGCTACAAAACAGCCCTGCGCAGCCAACGGATCGGGTGGAGCAATAGGGTAGGGGAAGGCAAACACAACACAAAAGAGAAACAATAATGTCTAAAGTGACTGGAATCACCGGAAGTTAAAGTGCAGTGTAGATTAAAACTAGCTCGGAGGTGTTGCTGTGCACACACTTTATTCCTGGACCTTCCGGCCAGGATTAAACAAGCATTTGCAATGCAATAGGTCTCGCAATTGCAATATTTTGAGCTATTGGCATTAGAAATGTCAATGCCTTTTATTTATCTGTTCAAAAAACCTGCAATATTAAAAGGCATTGTCATTTACAATACCAATAGGTCAAAGTTTTTAAAATGCTAGATCTTTTGCATTGCAAATGCTTGTTCTCTTAGTTTTTGTTAATAAATGCCCAGTTTATTTGGATAATGTGGAATATTAATCCCTTTGATGTATTGTTATTTGGACGACTTTGAGCAATTGACAGTTTACGGAGTGTCTCTCTCACATCTGTGTGAATTGCATGCATGAGAGACCTTTTTCATACTGTCTATGCTGGGATCGTTCACTGAAACAACACGCATGCAGTCTTGTCCACGAGCGAGAACCCAGGGCCAGCAGTGGGGAAAATACTTTCCAGAAGTCCCTTTTGGAGCCGTCAGAATGTGCACGGTCACACACCACGGAACAAAGTTACCGTAGGGATAACACATGTCCACCTCTTCTTTTTAACATCTGTTTCCTGTAATCAAAACAAATGTCAGCTCTGCCATTCCTTAAACAGTCTGGTGACACATACAGTTAGTTGTGTGTCAGATGCCCAGGAGACAAATTCAAGGGCAAATGAATGAGTCAAATTGGAGGTGGGCCTGCTAGACTCTAGTTAGACGTTACAGCTAAGCAGCAGTCTACCAACGCCCCATTACCCAACCCATTCAGTCATCATAGTCAACTGAACCCTTTAAGGAATCTGGGAGTCAAAAACCTGCATGTTCAACCCAAATCCTTGTGCTATTCTCTTGCATCTTGCCCTGCCCTATTTAAAGAAGTGCCAAGGTAACTTTAACAATGCACACACAAATACTAGTTCTCGTTTCATAATTGTGCATGGCTGAAACTCCTGTGAAGCCAAACTACCACCAAGAAGCGTCGCGAATACCACTCGCAGACAACGGAGTGCTTTAAAGCCGGAAATAAAAAGCGACACAGGATGGCAGCAGAGGCTACAAAAGCACGGTTTATGATTGCAACTGGAAGTCGAGTGTGTTGAGTATCTGCTTCTGAGGCGCAGTTTCTTTAAACATGCATAGTGTACACCTTCGTTTTATTCAGAGCTTTTGAAGCGGAAATATTGAATTCATCCGTAGATATCGTTGGAGACACACTCGGACACTCATTCTCTCTGAATTGAGAGCGCAGGCGAAGGCCAACTAGACATCCTACCAACATTATGAAAGTTACTTTTTCAGTTGACTATATTACCTTTGATCACTTTAGTTTAGTTCAGCAAAACCAACAAACGACCTCAAAATACACCCCCGGATGTAAATTGTTACAGTTGCTTCATTTTCTCTACAGTTGCATCAAAACCAAATTTTTTTCCATGCATATTTTGAATGTTATATATAGTGTTGCCTAAATTCGAAGTGTCACTCTAAATTCAACCCAATAAAGAACTCCCATGAAGTAGCATGCTATGCGTCTAGGGGAGGGGGAAAGTGAAAGCGCGTCATGCGCACGCTGTGTTCACGCGGGTCCAGGAGATGTGCACGCGAATGGAATGCACATCTCCTGTCCGTACGCATGCACATCTCCTGTCCGGGGGCGCACATGTTTTGTTTCCCTTTGCGCACCAAACCGACAACAATAGAGTCTCGCCAAGGCGAAACAGTGCATGCGCTGCGTTCGTTAGGCGAGACCTAAAAACGTGAAGGATGGTGGTGATTGGGAGATGCAATGTGCTCCTTACACCCCTTCTTACTGCCAATTTGTCTACGACATTTAGACATTATTGTTTCTCTTTTGTGTTGTGTTTGTCTTTCCCTACCCTATTACTCCACCTATTTTGTAGCAGCCCTATGATGAAGCATGTCACACAACTGTGTGACTGAGGTCAGTATTAAGACACAGAGCACGTGCCACCACGAAATAGATACTTTTATCCCTCCCTACTCCTTCAGGTGCATAAAAGTATTGTCTGGGGGTCCGGAGTAGGTGAGTTTGTTGCCCTCACCCCTCTTTTGTGTGAATTATAGAGTATTCGCTCGTCCCATACCTGAAACCTACAACTGGCAATTGACAGGATTGCTGGTCCGCTCCTCACCTTTCAGAGCCTGCGAGCTGACTGAAGATGAGATCAGTTGGCTGCAGGCCACAAGTCGGGGGTACAGGCAGGTGGACAGCGTCCACCCAATGTTTTCACAGGGTGGACGCCGTCCACCCTGCCAAGAAGTTGGGCCCCACTGAAAAATGTGCTGAACCCATACTGGTGTAATTTTCAAACCCCGGGACACATTCTTCAGGGCCTGCACATTGTCTGCTATTGAGCTGCAACAATGTGCATGCGGGAGGGGACTCTCTTGTTTCAGACTCCAGCTGAGCCCATAACAAAGACCAAATCTGAGGGGTCATAATGCCTCCTTTTGTTCAAGTCTCTTGGCTGGGAGCAGTCAGGAGGCTCACACCTAGAAGCAAATGCAGCTGAGAGGATACAAAGGCTTACACCTTTTTAGCACTTTGTACATACTTAAGAGAGGCAGCTTTTCATTTTGCTCAGTGCCTTGTTTAGGAGATACACTTGCATTGTAAGAATGTCAGATGTGTTGGTCATTCCTAGTATTTACACAAAATAAATTGCATTTATATTACGCTTACTACCCACGAGGAGGCATTGAAAACATTTAAATACCACTATTTTTTCTTGTATAGTGCTACTTATTCCAATGCAGGGTATCAGAGCGCTTTAGATCATACTTACATTTTACATATACAATAATTGTATAAGTTTGTAAATCAATGTACAAGATGTGTTATATAAACATTGGGGGTGTTACAAGGTGTGCAAGTCATATATCTCTCATAGCTCACTGTGTTATATTAGAAGGATTACAGTGCAACTGCAAGTAACATAAGGATCTTGGTGTTCAAAGCAGAAACTCACTTACCTATCTACATAAAATAAAATCTGTTATTTGCATGTTACATGATGTGCTTTGCAGGAGACACATTAACCATCTATGCTACTTTGAATCAAAACGGAGGCTAGATAAAACACAGATCTTTCCAGTGAGTGCATTAACCTCCAGGGTTATCTTACCATTATTATTCACTCAGATTTACTGGTAACCCACATATCTTCGCAGAAAGATATTTTAAAATACATTCTTTGCAACCAATTAAGCAGAACAGATTTACTGTCAGTTTTCTCCTTGTTGCCACTTTCTTTGTGCAGAGTTAAAAACATATTTATAAGTTGAGGCCCAGGTTTTGTGTCAAGGCTGAGTTACTTTTCTGGCACAGCCCTAACGTAAAACTCTATTTTGGGATTTACAGTACCACACAAATCCCATTTGTGTGGGTTTGTAAAAAACAAAACAAAAAAACAACGCAAGGCAGCACATTGCCCGCCTTGCGTTACATTACGTCAGGTAGGCATTACATGGGTGGCACTGGGGTATTCCTGTGAATTCATTGATGCATTTTGATGCAACCCCATCTTTACAAATATTTTTAAACAAAGGTTTGCACCAAACTGGTGAGTCTACCTAAGGCTGGAGTTACAAGGAGAAGTATATCCATTTCTTCTTGTTATTTCCTCTTTGCTTGTATGCTGCATTTATGCAGCACACATAAAAAGAGGAAAAAACCTCATAGATAGTTTCTGCGTGGCTTTGGGAAAGAAAAAACCCCAAAAGAAATGCGCAAGGCATCCCATTGCGCTGAGTTGTGTTACCGTCCGTCCGTCCGGTTTTACATTGTTGGTGCATTGGCGTTCCCGTACATCTACCTACGTATTTTGTGTGTAAATAATATACGCAGACTTATAAAGGCAAGGACACTCGTTTTCCTTAAATCAGCTCTTTAGTTCCAATTCCCTGCAGAAGGATCGAGGTTATTCACAAATTTATGTGAGGCAGCATTCCAGCTAGGCCCCGCTAGTGAGTTTAAGTCTTAGAAGTTCCATGATGGCTTTGAGAAAGTCAAATTGCCTCAATGCTGTAGTGTGTCAGTCAGAGCAAGCCCAGTTTGGAGGCCCAGTATTCAGTCTTACCTGCTAGTGCTGGAGTGGAGGCTTGGAGTCCCTGGCACATGTCTGTGGCGCGCCAGTGAGCAGAAGACTGGATGTTACAGTAGAGGCTGCAGGTGGTCCACACACTCCTTCGACTATGTGGAAAGCCTCCCTGAATCCGGCAGCAGATCTTGGGTCCTCCTGGTGTTGGGTAGTTGAATCATTGCTCTTCCTCCGCCAATAATGGCTTGCTTTTCCTTCCATGCTGCACACTGCTCCAGGGCGGCAGCCATCTCACTTCACCATGGTCCTCCTCCTGGCATATGGGGTTTGTGACAGCGCACACTGGAAAATGGCCCCTTCAGGTCATCGAATTGCACAGTGCAACGGCCCTCTTCTCGATAGAGCAATGCACCAGGGCGACAGCCATCAGTCATCACCGCGGCCCCCACATGGCATACGGAGGTCATGGGCAGCACACAGGTTTTCTGCATTCACTTTGTGCAATTCAGCCACTAAATAGACATCTCTTTATTTCACCTATTTCACATCAAGGGTCAATGTTTTGTCTTTAATTCTTCATGTGCGAAGGTTAGAATGTGGCTGGCAGGTAGAAGCCAATTGAAAGTCAAGTGTCAAATGCATTATATATGTGGCTTAGATTCTTATTACTATATTCCTAGAAGGAGTGAGAAGTGACACAGGGTTTGTTCACCTTCCCAAACACCCAACCATATGAAAACAACAGGAGCGAGCCCCTACCGTGCTTAACCTCTCTCTCCATACCTGCCCAGGAGGATCACCCTACGGTCTTAAAAGGGCTTTCATCCACAGGATGTAATTCAGAGTTATGCTATCTAAGAAATGAAAGATCATGTGTGCTTACCTATGGCTGGTTCCTTCAGGATGAGGTTACAGTGAATAGGTGAGCCCGCAGGTCAGTGTTACTGTAAACAAGTAGGCCGTCTATGGTACACCATGTTGGTAGTGTAATATGCCTAGAATATCCAGAGGTCTTATTAGCAAGCTTAGTCTAGTATAGATTCTGATTATTGGCAATAGTTTGTGGTGTCTCTCGCTGTTCCTACATCTAGTAGTTTTTATGCAAATTAGTCATATTTACTTTGGAAGGCAAATATTTTCTTGAAAGTTCTAGCTGGGACTGGAATTGCATGTGCCTTTTTCTTGTGAGTTACCTTTGTCACCATTTCCTTCCCATCCTTGGATACTGTGCGGCTTACACTTAATTTGTTGTGGAGCTGATACCTCTTACTTTGAAATGTTATGGTCCATTCTTGGTGTGGGCATTCTGGTGGTACTGATTCCAGGGTGAGCTGTTAGGTTGCGCTGGTGAATGTGAGGGAGGTTTAGATATAGTTATGACTTTTTGAGGGGCAGTGTGTAACTTGTAAAACCATAAATGCAGAGCCCCAAACTTTTTCTTTGGGTCCTATTGCCAAATGCCAATGTTGCCATAAACTATTTCTTTCCCTACCTTTAAAATTCCTTATAGTTACAGGTTCTTTTTTCATCCCCTTTTCTGCATTCATCATTGTTTATTTTTCTCCTTTCTTCCCTTTCTGTCTTTCGATATTGCTTTTGGGTTATGGTCTGTTGGCAAAATATGAGCCCCAATCTCCTAAAATGAGTGCAGGTGAGTGAGGCTGAGTAAGAATATTTCCCGTAGGAGAGTGGTCTCACTTCCAGAGAGCGCAAGCAGCTAAGGCAATCATATCTACATGGAAATGTGCTGCATATGGAATATTATGCTTGGGCGAGGAGGCTGGCAGTGGAGTTAGTTTGTTCAGTAAGGGTAAAGAAAGCTTTACGCTAACAAAAGGCAACATTGTTTTATGTGTAGCTTACAAAAGTGTGAATCTTCTGCCTAAATAAGGAGGGTTTGCATGTATACTCTAAATGGCTGAAATGTACTCATGATAGACCTGTTAAAAATATATGTGGGATGGCGGCTTAGCCAGACGTGTTCTTTGGAGGCTCCCCGTCCCCGTTCCCCTTGCCTTGCCGTGTCTAATTAGCTGACCATCTCGCTGTCGGGCCTGGTGTCGGTAGCCAGGGGCAAGAGGGACACCAGCTGGGCGATAGGGGGCCCCGGCGAGGCCCAGACACGGTGAAGTGAGCCGCGAAACGGAGGCAACGGCTGGGCCGCATTGAGGCGCGAAGACTGGCGATCCGGCTCCCGCTGTGAACAGAGTGTGCGGGGCCTACGTCGCTGTTGCTAGACTGGGGAGCTGCACCGGAGGCGCCCCCCGGACGCTGCGGAGGTCCGGAGGAGAAGTATGCCGGAATCTGACCGAGAGTCCCGGGCGGGTGACCCGCGGAAGGAGGTGCCAGGGGAACCGGCACGGAGGAGCACGCGAGGCCCCGGCTTGGGCCTAGCCGGTGGAGGCGCGTCGGCCTCGGACTGTATACATAGGTGAGGGCGGCAGTGGCGGAGGCAGACTTGGAGCGCGCCACCTCAGGGAGCGTGCGCTCGAGCATACATCGCCCGGAGAGCCAGCGAGGAGACGCAAAAGCACAGGGACCTGTAGAAGGGTTCTCTACACCGGCGCGGCGTGGTCTGCAGCCTCTTGTGTGAGAGCGCGGGGAAACCAGGCCCAGAGCAGGCACGGGAGATCGGGGGGCACTACTCGAGCCCCCGGCAGCGGTTACCAGGGAGCCTTGGCGCCGATCGCGCAAACCGCACACTGCCACTACTGCCTGCGGTCAGAGACTTGAACGAGAGGAGGGCAGGAGGGCTGAAGCCGCGGTGCACAGAGAGGGGCCGGGGGGCAGTGGCCGTGTCCCCGGGGACCCCCGGCAGGACCATTGCACAAGGGAACTTTACCTTGGAGGAGGTGGGTGCCTCACCGGCGCAGCACGAGGCAGAGCGGGCCGAGTCCCCGGACGGGACGGGCACCTAGGGTGGAGAGGAGAAGCCGAGCTACCGGAAACACGGAAGGGCTGCTGGTCCTGGAGGATCGAGAGCAGCGCAGCCAGAACGAGATCAAGAGGTACGCGCCCATTGCAGAGAGGTAACGCGGCTCAGGCGCGCCATTTATCTTCACCCCAGTGCTCACCATCTGCCTGCGACCCCGTCTAGCAGGAGAACCGACTGGAGGGGAGAGGATGGCTTCCTCCACCCGCAAAGGGAACCGCACCATCACAGACATGCTGTCCAAAGGGGGTTCCAAGGCCGAAAAAAGCCAGATCAAACCGGCTCAGGGCCCCCCCCCCTAAAGGGACAGACCACGAGGGGGGAGAAGCCCCGGCAACCAAGGCATTCATGGAGGCCCTCTTCGCCTCCCTTAAGGAAGATATCCAATCCCTTCGACAAGAGATGGCGGGGGACTATAAGGAGCTTCGCCGGGACGTCGACGACCTTGGGGAGCGGGTAGCCGCTAATGAACTCTCGGGCCAAGCCAGAAGCGAAGAAATCGAGTACCTCCGACAAGAAGTCACTCGGCTGCACGAGCAACAGACTGATCTCCAATCCCATACGGAAGACCTCGAAAATCGCTCAAGGCGAAACAACATTCGGGTCAGCCATGTGCCATCCAGAGCGGAGGGGGACGATGTCGCAGGCTATCTACAAGCCTTATTCAGGACAGTGCTCGATGAGGATGAGGAATTTGAGATCCGTATCGATAGAGCCCACCGGGTGGGTCTGACCCGCCGATCCCAGGGTACCCCCCCCCCCCCCCCCCGACATATTGGCTTTTTTGCCAGACTACCCTCTCAAGGAGCGCATACTAAAGGCGGCACGTCTCAAACAGCCCCTACAATATCAGGGCCATGCTGTGGAACTCTTCGAGGACCTATCGGCAATCACCCTACAAAAGAGGAGATCGTTTAAAATAGCCACCACCTTCCTCCGCAACGAAGGGATCCCTTACTCCTGGGGACACCCCTTTAGGTTTATCTTTAAATGGAACGGAACCCTCCACCAATTGCGCTCCTTGAGGGACACCTGCTCCCTACTGGGTATCCCACATGAAGAGGACCGACCGGGCGACGAAGAAGGGGGAGGCTCGGCGAGAACCCTGCTCGGATCTTCCCAAGCGACAGGTGACGGATGGCAACAGGTGAGGTGCGGACGCTCTTCCAGGAGAACCCACAAGCCGAATCTAGAGACAATGGCACAAGAAAAAGCGGCAGCGATTCAGGAGGTTTCCAAGGACACAGGTGCCGGATCCTGAGAGCTTTCATGATGGTCGCACTTCGATAAGTATGGCAACAGGGTTGGGGGATGGGGCGGGGGTCTCGAGCCGTCGAGCCGCCACTGCCACATAACCCACACAAGTATTCATACACTACAGGTTTGAACTGACGTTACAGTGACCTGGGTCTAAATTCGACAAATGGATTTCATGTTTGGAACTGTTCTTGCATTGATCTGTTGGGGTGTGTTGGGGAAGGGAGGGATTGGTGGTAATGTTATAGTGCAAATCCTCACCGTAATTCATTTTGGTGATATATTATGGTCTGGCTGGGGGTGGCGCTGGAGGGGGGGCTCTGGCATGAATGGGGGCTGGGGTGGCCTCATCACCGTGGGCGGGGGACTTCGTCAGCACGGGCGGGGAGGGGTGGGAGGTGGGGATGCTCCGCTGAGGAGGACAGGGCGGGGGATGGCTTCTATAGAGGGACCATTAGGATTGACTTAAAATGCCACTCACTATAGGAACCTGGAATGTCAAGGGGCTCAACTCCCCGCAGAAACGCCAAAAGGTCTGGAAATATATTTCGGATCAGCATTTGGATATCGTGGCTCTACAGGAAACTCACCTGTTGAAAACTGAAGACCACCGCCTTAAACATAAGTCATATCCCCTTATCTATAAAGCCTCAGCATCCACTAAGCAAAAGGGGGTGGCGCTTATCTTCAGCACAGCCGCACGGTTTCAACCTATGGGCACTCAGGGCGACAAAGAGGGGAGATGGCTGATGGTCAAAGGGTGTATGAAGGGTAAGATATGCACTTTTGCGTCGATCTATGCCCCCAATACTGGCCAAAAGAATTTCCTGCTTTCACTGCTGGGAAATTGTAAATGATTTTGCAGAGGGCCCATTATTTCTCTTGGGGGATTTTAACCTGGTCTGGCACCCCTCACTTGATAGCACGCACACACGCCGTTCCGACATGGGTACTTTCCCCGACTCTGTACAGACTTGCATTGGGAACATGGGACTTTTGGACACATGGCGGGTCTTACACCCACTTACCCGAGATTACTCCTTCTTTTCACTTCTGCACCAGTCTTATTCGCGACTGGATTACATTTTTGTAAGTCAGTCCCTACAGGGTAACCTACAGGATGCTAAGATACTCCCCATTTCGGTGTCTGACCATGGGATGTATATGGTGTGTCTTACTTGGCTTGGCAATGCCCCGAAACCTGCCCGCTGGTACTTCCCAGAAGCCTTGACGAGGGATAAGGAATCCACTGCGCAGCTGAGGGAGACTATCAAAGACTTCTTCTCCTTTAACAACCCAGACTAGACCTCCGAATATAATACCTGGGACACTTTTAAAGCAGTTCTACGAGGCAAATGCATAGCGCTCAATTCAGCCCTGAATAAACAGCGAGCTAAAGAAAGGGAAGACCTAGAGGTCGAACTAACGGCTGCTGAGAGGGCCCATAAACATGCTCCCACTAGACAGAAGCTCCGAACACTCACGGTACTCAGAGGCAAGTTGCGGGCCATCTATAATAACGGGGCAGAGTTCACCCTCCTCAAGCTGCGCAACCTATCCTATACTCAGGGTAATAAGATAGGGAAACACTTGGCCAGACAACTGAAGGATAAAAGAGAAAGAGAATATATAGGGGGTATCCAAAACATTTCAGGGACTCTGATTCATACAGATGAGGACAAGGCGGATCTATTTGGGTCCTTTTACAAATCCCTGTATGCGACTGATACCCTTGACACGGCCCATCAACAGGCCTTCCTGAAGGACTTACCGATCCCACAGGTTGCCCCGGAATGGAATGAGGCTCTCACTGCTCCATTCACTCTCGAGGAAGTACTAGCACCTATCAAAGCACTGAAACCCCATAAGGCGCCTGGCACTGATGGGTATACCGCGGTCTTTTACAAGACTTTTGCGGCTGACATTAGTCTACACCTAGTCCGGCTTTTTAACCGGATGGCCACGGACGGCGACACCGCGGACTCCATGGCCGAGGCGGTGATCTCCGTGATCCCAAACCGGGCAAGGACCCCACTCGCCTCGCCTCCTACAGGCCCATTGCACTCCTAAACATTGATGCAAAGCTGTACTCCTCCATACTAGCCAAAAGACTGTATGACCTCATGCCACTTCTCATCCATCCCGACCAGTCGGGCTTCATTAAGGGACGTCAAACGCATGACAACACCCGACGTATCGTCCACTTAATCGAGAAAGCCAACAAATTTAAAATTCCTGCGGTCCTGGTCGGCCTGGATGCTGAAAAGGCATTTGACCGGGTGGACTGGCGTTTCCTATGGGCCACACTCGCGAAATTTGGCTTCTCCCCTCAGTTTATAACAATGATACGGGCCAACTATAGACACCCAAAATCTAGGGTCTCGGTCAACGGGGTGCAATCTACCTCATTTTACCACTCCAGGGGGACTAGACAGGGTTGCCCCCTCTCCCCTCTACTCTTCGCCCTTAGTATAGAGCCCCTAGCTATAGCGATACGGGAACACCAGGGGATAGAGGGCCTCCCCTTTACGGGTGAAGCCCACAAGATCTCACTCTTTGCGGATGACGTCCTCCTCTCCTTGTCTAACCCGCTGGGTTCACTCCCTTGCTTGCAGGTAGTGCTTAGCTCCTTCGAAAGGGCGGCCGGCTTCAAGGTCAACCTGGATAAGTCCTACATTCTTAATCTTACCCTCTCGCACGCGGAGTCCTTACAACTCAAAACGCTAACGCCTCTGGAGTGGGCGTCCTCTTCCATACAATATCTGGGGGTACAGCTGACGCCTAAGGTTGAGCAACTATATGCAGCCAATTTTTCCCCAATCCTCTCCCGCACTCAAAAGGATCTGGCAGGATGGAAGCCGCTCTTTCTCTCCTGGCTGGGGCGCATTCATGCTATAAAGATGACTCTCCTCCCCAAACTGCTTTACCTATTTCAGGCGCTCACCATAGAACTGGAAGAGGATTTTTTTAAACGCCTGAAGACAATGATCCTGAAGTTTGTTTGCAAGGGAGGGCGGGCACGCTTTTCCTTTTTTATGCTCCGTCGACCGCAGAGGGAGGGGGGTGCTGGACTCCCTGATCTTAGACTCTATTACAAGGCGCCCACCTGCGCATTCTGGTCGAGTGGTCACAAAGGGAATCAGAGAAGCACTGGCTCCACATGGACCGCAGTGTAGCAGGCAGGACGATCTGGGACTTGATCTGGCGCAATAAAAAGGACAGACCCCCAAATGCATACATCAGCACCCCAACGCGCACTACTCTTAGGGTGTGGGACACCATGGCGGAGCGGGAGGGTTGGACGTCCTTCCCGTCACCATTCACACCAATTCACTTCACCTCTTCATTCCCCCCAGCGATTCGGGAGGGGACGTTTGATGCCTGGAGGGAGGGTGGATGCCTCACACTAACGCATCTATTTCACAACCATGACCCCTTCACCTTCGAGAATTGCAAACGGGACTATGGGGTAGGGGACCATGAGCGATACCATCACGCACAGCTGCTGCACTGGGCTCTTGACCCACGTATTAGGGAGGGTGCCACCAGACCCATCACCAGGTTCGAATCATTCCTCATTAAAGCTAAATCCATGAAGGGGGCTATCTCTGCACTGTATAAACTCCTTCTCTCTATGGAAATCGCCCCACGTCCCCGCTTCATGTCCTGGTGGGAGGGGATGGCCCAACGGGACTTCTCGGAAGAAGAGTGGTCCCACCTATGGACGGATATCTTTAAGTTCAATCAATCCACAGCTTTAAGAGAAGCCCATCTGAAGGTAATGATGGATTGGTACTTATACCCATCTAAGCTAGCTAGAATATTTCCAGGTACATCTGATAGATGTTGGAGGGGTTGTGGCCTTTTGGGAGACTTCCAGCACATCTGGTGGGACTTCCCCTCCATCAGGCCACTCTGGGAGGAGATTCTGGCTCAGATGAAGACCATCCTGGGATACCCCGTCCCGACTTCAATGGCAGAGGCCCTGCTTGGTATTAGAGACCCATGACTAGAACACCAAACCAGGGCTGATAAGAGAATTATGTGGCTCTGTTTAGGAGCTGCCAAACTGGCTGTAGCGGCTGCATGGAAAAAGAGGGAAGCGCCGGCGATGTCACTATGGCATTCCCGCCTATGGCAGCTGCTAAGCTTGGAACGCATGTCTGATATCTCCCGAGAAGACTTTAAGAACTTTGAGTTCCGATGGGGTCCTTTGGTTTCCTTCCTCTCGAAGGGCCTGCCGTCAGCGGTCTGCCCCTCCGCACTCAGGGCCCTGCATATGTTCCAGCTCTGAGGATCACCACACGGTTGGCACGCTCCTGTATAGCAATTCCACCACTGGGGAGAGGGGTGAGAAGGGGAGTTCGGGGGGGAGGGGGGTGAGTGGGGATTTTTAATTTCTGTTCCTGGTATAGTATCCACTTTTCGATTCTCGCTGAGCCCTGGAGAGATAATACTAGTTGGGCACACACGCTGACAAATGGTTGGTCTGGAGAGCATAGAGAGAGCACACAGCGCCACAGCATTCTCGGAGGCGTCACTGCTCTCAGCAATTATCTTTTCTGGTAGACGTTAGGACTAGGCCTCATCTTCCTAGATGCTGAACTCTACGGATACATTACGGATGGGCCTGGGGTACGTTACGATCATGGGGAGCTCCAACCCTCCCATTTGTCTGTGGTGTAAACAATATGCTTTGAATTGCGAAATACCCCTGCGTGGGCTTATTGGCGGATTGTGCCTTGAATCTTTGTTGTGGAAAAAACAATAAAAATTTGTTTGAAAAAAAATATATGTGAGGGCTTAAGATCTGATATCACTTCTTGTGATGCCACTTCCTATGATGTCAATTCCTGTGATGCCACGTGCGATGTAAGGGGCCGTGATGTCACTCGCCATGATGTCACTTGCGTACTGCTCAACAGGGTTAGTCCCTCCACTTCTTTTTTTAGGACTGAAGGCTTATATCAAGGCAAACAACGTGAAAGGCAATGCTGAAAGGTGTGAACAAATAGTGGAAGTGGCAGGGTGCACAACGAAGAGGTAGATTTAGTGAATCAATGAGAGGCTTCTAAATTCTGGGTGCACTCGTAGGGTGGTGTTATCCGTCTGAAACACCTTTGAATATCAGTGTGGTCGTGTATGCGGAGCCCCGCAAAAACATCCCCTGGTGAGGCACACCAATTTGGATCACACAAAAGTGCTTCTGTTTTAGGTTATAACTCTTTATTCTTTCATTTCCATAGTTATATGCATATGATCCCTTCAAGGATAATTGACTTCGATATTAAACAGCATATCGGAAGACGACAAGTGTTGTAATCCGTTAACATTTGAACATTGACCTCCAATGCATTTCGGGCTTAGGTGCCCTTGGTCACGGAGAGCTGAGGAGGAAGCAGAGAGGAGTGACAGTGAGGGGATGTATCGTGGTTAGAAAGGTCACGGGAGTCTATTAAAGTGCTATGGTGTGTGGGCTAATGAAATAAGTGCGCGGAGCTATGGTGCAGGGTGGGGTATGTGATGGGAGTATTATCGCCAGTGAAACGAACAGAATATGCATATCCGAGCTTAAGTTTCTCAAAATCTTACTTCAAAGTTACGCGTGGCGTCCTGAGACGTTCTCAGTCAGTCATCCATTCGCCGTCTCAAACGCGTGTGAGACAACCAGTTTAATAATTACATGAACAGAGATGACGGACTAGCGCCCGAGTGTAGCGGGGGCCATGTTGGAGTGGTGGAAACTACAGGGACACCGTATAGTATGGACTACATACATAGGCAGATAAACAGATAAACAAAGGTGAACAAAGGTAAAAACGTGTGAGTAAGACAGGAATAAGGAGGAAGGTGAGGCAGCTAGATGGTACAATATGGATGATGTTACAGGTAACAGCTAAATTCTGTACGATCATTGAGCCCGTGGGGCTTGAGAGTTTGCAGGAGATAAATCCATTCGAGTTCTCTCTTGAGTAACAGTTTGGTGTTGTCTGTGCCTTCTCTCTTGGGCACGATCTCTAGGACCATGAATTTTAATTGGGCGATGGTATGGCGTGCTTCCATAAAGTGAAGGGCGATGCTGGATTTTTCATTTTTTAGTCTAATGGTAGACTTGTGTTCATTCAGTCGGGTTTTGATTTTACGCTCGGTCTTCCCTATATATAGTTTGCCACATGGGCACTTGAGGGCGTAAATCAAGTTGGTAGAATCGCAGGTGGCGTCTACATGGAGTTTGATATTGTGTCCTTTCATGGGGTGTTGTATTTCATTGCCCCTAATTACACTGTTGCAGTGGCCGCAGTTCAAGCAGGGTTGAGTACCGCGGTGTCGTTTGGTTAACTCAGTGGGCTTAGCCAATATTTCTTTTATGTTTCGGCTCCTGGTGTGAGCAAACTAGCTGGCATTCTGAAGGAATTGGAGCTGGAAATGAAAGAGATTGATAATGAAATCAAGAATCTACTGACAGCGGAGGAACTCGCAACGATGCTAGATGAAACTAAAATCACACTCGATAAGTACCAGAAAGAAATACATGAACGTAAAGTTAGGAAGTTCCGTCGCGATACGCTTGACTACAAGCTTGATGAGGTTTACTCGTGGGCTGATGTTTACGCCCAAAGACGCCGCAACCGACCATTCAACCCCCAAACGGATACTTCCTCATCTGATACCGATTCAACTACTCGTCCAGCAAGAAGACCCCCAAATACCAGAAACGCACCTGATAAACAACAGGCTAGTACCAGCACCAACGCCAGTGCTCCCAACACTAGTGAAGAACAAACAACATCTAGTTTTTCTTCTTTTTTAGAGATCGGCCCAGACCCTCCAGAAGACCCAGGCGGAGCAAGATCAAAAGAACGAGACATATGCCCACCGGCCACAAGGAGTACAGTTGCCAAAAAAGATCAGAAACCAAAGAAAGCAGTCTCGTAATCAACATCTCTAAAACCCAAATATCTAACCATCAAATGAATCTTTTAGAAAAAGGAACGTCATTCATTCCCACGACATCAACTAACCTTCTGGAACTCGAGGTCAGCACCTTCAAGTTCACCCGGAAACTGAGACTAAGACACTTTTTCGATAATGTATTGCCTCCACCAACCACTGAGAAAACAGACGAACTTAAAGGTCTACGACCTCCAAGTACTTATCAGGCACCTACCAGTCATAAATGTATTGATTTGTTTGAAACACTGGTCCGTAAAGATTCAGCAAACATCAACTTCAAGGCACCAAGAAAAAGTCATAATCTGACTAACAAAGATCGGGACATGTTGAAGTCCCTAGCTAATAATCCGAGCATAAAACTCACCAAAGCAGACAAAGGCGGGGCCCTTGTTATACTTGACAGCGAAATGTACACGAATAAACTTTTGGAACACATCCAAGATACTGATACCTATATGGCCCTGGATTGTAACCCTACCAACGAGTATCACAATCAACTCAAAGAAATTGTAAATAAAGCACACCAATCAGGAATCATAGAAGAACGCACCAAAAGGTATCTACTAGTGGAATATCCCAAAAGTCCAACGATCCACATGTGCCCAAAAATCCATAAAAACCTCATGGACCCTCCGTTCAGACCGATAGTGTCCACCAAACGATCAATCCATGAAACCACTGGTAAATTTTTGGACAAATACCTACAACCTCTAGTTACTCAATCATTGAGTCACATCAAAGATACTACAGAGTTCCTCACGAAACTATCTGGCATCCAAACTTCCTGCGATGAACCTCTAGTGTTCTGCACAGCCGATGTGAGCTCACTATACACATCAATACCCCACTCGGGGGGCATCGAAGCAATAGAACAGATTCTACTCAAAAGCAACATTCATCCTGACATGCAAACGTTCCTGATGGAATTAATGATATTTACCCTTTATCACAGCTACTTTAAAGTCGACAATCAGTGGTTTTTGCAACTCTCTGGAATGGCTATGGGAAACTGTGCTGCCCCGTCCTACGCCAATACCTACATGGAGAATTTTGAAACGAAATACCTGTACACCAATCCAAGTTTTCTAAAACACACAAAACTATTTTTACGGTACATTGATGACCTATTTTTCCTATGGGCAGACACCAAAGAATCTCTCCACAATCTCCTGATGGAAACCAACACCAAAGATCCACGGATCAAACTCACGTGGCAAATCAGTGAAACTGACATCGCCTTTTTAGATGTCCACATTAAGAACACCACTGACGGAATAGTCACGGATCTCCATAGAAAGAGCACAGACCGAAATAATGCTCTCCACTTCACCAGCTTCCACCAAGGCTCCCTGAAAAAACATCTCCCGTACTCTCAAATGCTGCGCGTCAAGCGCATCGTATCTGATGAGACAATGGTTCACAAACGGATGATGGAAATGTCAGACAGATTCCGGGCACGTGGCTACCCAGAGACTGTCCTGCAAGACGCACAATCCCGTGTCGCCAACATATCCAGACAGGACTGCCTGGCTAAGACTCACAAAAACACAGAGCAACGCATGGTCCTTGTGTCCAAATTTTCCACTGCGAGTGCAGCGTATAAAAAGATCATCTGGAAGCACTGGCCAATATTGCAAAATGAACCTGACTTTCAAGGCATCTTCAATGAGCCACCTATATTTGCTCACACCAGGAGCCGAAACATAAAAGAAATATTGGCTAAGCCCACTGAGTTAACCAAACGACACCGCGGTACTCAACCCTGCTTGAACTGCGGCCACTGCAACAGTGTAATTAGGGGCAATGAAATACAACACCCCATGAAAGGACACAATATCAAACTCCATGTAGACGCCACCTGCGATTCTACCAACTTGATTTACGCCCTCAAGTGCCCATGTGGCAAACTATATATAGGGAAGACCGAGCGTAAAATCAAAACCCGACTGAATGCACACCAGTCTACCATTAGACTAAAAAATGAAAAATCCAGCATCGCCCTTCACTTTATGGAAGCACGCCATACCATCGCCCAATTAAAATTCATGGTCCTAGAGATCGTGCCCAAGAGAGAAGGCACAGACAACACCAAACTGTTACTCAAGAGAGAACTCGAATGGATTTATCTCCTGCAAACTCTCAAGCCCCACGGGCTCAATGATCGTACAGAATTTAGCTGTTACCTGTAACATCATCCATATTGTACCATCTAGCTGCCTCACCTTCCTCCTTATTCCTGTCTTACTCACACGTTTTTACCTTTGTTCACCTTTGTTTATCTGTTTATCTGCCTATGTATGTAGTCCATACTATACGGTGTCCCTGTAGTTTCCACCACTCCAACATGGCCCCCGCTACACTCGGGCGCTAGTCCGTCATCTCTGTTCATGTAATTATTAAACTGGTTGTCTCACACGCGTTTGAGACGGCGAATGGATGACTGACTGAGAACGTCTCAGGACGCCACGCGTAACTTTGAAGTAAGATTTTGAGAAACTTAAGCTCGGATATGCATATTCTGTTCGTTTCACTGGCGATAATACTCCCATCACATACCCCACCCTGCACCATAGCTCCGCGCACTTATTTCATTAGCCCACACACCATAGCACTTTAATAGACTCCCGTGACCTTTCTAACCACGATACATCCCCTCACTGTCACTCCTCTCTGCTTCCTCCTCAGCTCTCCGTGACCAAGGGCACCTAAGCCCGAAATGCATTGGAGGTCAATGTTCAAATGTTAACGGATTACAACACTTGTCGTCTTCCGATATGCTGTTTAATATCGAAGTCAATTATCCTTGAAGGGATCATATGCATATAACTATGGAAATGAAAGAATAAAGAGTTATAACCTAAAACAGAAGCACTTTTGTGTGATCCAAATTGGTGTGCCTCACCAGGGGATGTTTTTGCGGGGCTCCGCATACACGACCACACTGAATGCTGAAAGGTGTGCCTATCACCGTTATTATAAATGAAACATGTGTTAGGGAAACAAACTTTGAGCACTTCTATTGAAGCAAGTGCACCATCAAAAATGCAGCAGACATGTTTTGATGCACACGTAAGTGAGCATATCACTGAAGAGAAAACACAAAATCGGCGTAGGTAACACAAAGTGTTACATAACATGGCTGCCAACGCGGGGACATAGACCAGATGCAAAATGGCAGCAATGTGCGCTGAGTTCCACTGACGTCACTGGAGTAGAAATGTGCAGCACAGCTTGGTTGCTGAGGAGCCAAAGGCAGCAGAAGAATGCTTCACAGCAGCAAAGAGCAGCAGGCGAAGAGCGTGGTAGCACTACAGAGTGGGGTAGAGTGGCAACAACGGCAAGGAACAGCAGGTGGAGCAGCGCGGTATCACTGCAGTCAATAATGCAGCAACATAGCTGGCAATGGGGCGCGGTCTCACCGAACAAATCGTTGGAGCCAGACGACAGCGGTGCCAGCAACTTTCGCCCTACAGCATGGCTCAAAGCAGGAGCGGAGTGCGGTGCACAACGAATCACAGCTGGCCCAACAGCGCAGTATCATCAAAGTCAACGCTTAAGCTATGGAAAACGGTGACACTAAATTACCCTGGCTTGCTGAGCAAAATAACGATGGATTAAACCCAGATCTGTGACTGGGGGTGAATGTTTTGCCATTGTGCAACATTCCGTCCATCATCTTGTGTATTTTGCTGTTCATCCTATGTGGGAAGGGTATGCCCAGACGTGGGTCTCGTGCTCACTAGGCCACTGGAGTCAAGTTATCCTGGCTGAAGACGGCTGATAGCCAGAAACCGGTCCTAGGATGCTTGATTCCCGTCCAGGGAAGACCGGGCTTGGCAGTTCGGTCTGGACTGTTCCCATGAGGCACAGGGTCAAGACTGATTTGCATATGGCCGTGTTTGAACTGGGGTGGCATGGTGAGCAAAATAACGATGGATTAAACCCAGATCTGTGACTGGGGGTGAATGTTTTGCCATTATGCAACATTCCGTCCATCATCTTGTGTATTTTGCCGTTCACCCTATGTGGGAAGGGTATGCCCAGACGTGGGTCCCGTGCTCACTAGGCCACTGGAGTCAAGCTATCCTGGCTGAAGACGGCTGATAGCCAGAAACTGGTCCTAGGATGCTTGATTCCGGTCCAGGGAAGACATGGCTTGGCAGTTCGGTCTGGACTGTTCCCATGAGGCACAGGGTCAAGACTGATTTGCATAAGGCCATGTCTGAACTGGGGTGGCTTGGTGAGCAAAATAACAATGGATTAAACCCAGATCTGTGACTGGGGGTGAATGTTTTGCCATTGTGCAACATTCCGTCCATCATCTTTTGTATTTTACTAAATTACCCGCAGCAGGAAACGTCGATGAAGAAGATAGCCAAAAACGCGGGTTCCTCGTGGTGTTAGGGTGAAGAAGATTGTCGCCAATTCTGTAATGACGAGTAGACGCAGGGTAGGAGGTTGAAGGTAAGTCTGGACTGTTCCCATGAGGCACAGGGTCAAGACTGATTTGCATATGGCCGTGTCTGAACTGGGGTGGCTTGGTGAGCAAAATAACGATGGATTAAACCCAGATCTGTGACTGGGGGTGAATGTTTTGCCATTGTGCAACATTCCGTTCATCATCTTGTGTATTTTGCTGTTCACCCTATGTGGGAAGGGTATGCCCAGACGTGGGTCCCGTGCTCACTAGGCCACTGGAGTCAAGTTATCCTGGCTGAAGATGGCTGATAGCCAGAAACCGGTCCTAGGATGCTTGATTCCCGTCCAGGGAAGACATGGCTTGGCAGTTCGGTCTGGACGGTTCCCATGAGGCACAGGGTCAAGACTGATTTGCATATGGCCGTGTCTGAACTGGGGTGGCTTGGTGAGCAAAATAACAATGGATTAAACCCAGATCTGTGACTGGGGGTGAATGTTTTGCCATTGTGCAACATTCCGTCCATCATCTTGTGTATTTTGCTGTTCACCCTATGTGGGAAGGGTATGCCAGACGTGGGTCCCGTGCTCACTAGGCCACTGGAGTCAAGCTATCCTGGCTGAAGACGGCTGATAGCCAGAAACTGGTCCTAGGATGCTTGATTCCGGTCCAGGGAAGACATGGCTTGGCAGTTCGGTCTGGACTGTTCCCAAGAGGCACAGGGGCAAGACTGATTTCCATATGGCCGTGTCTGAACTGGGGTGGCTTGGTGAGCAAAATAACAATGGATTAAACCCAGATCTGTGACTGGGGGTGAATGTTTTGCCATTGTGCAACATTGCGTCCATCATCTTTTGTATTTTACTAAATTACCCACAGCAGGAAACGTCGATGAAGAAGATAGCCAAAAACGCGGGTTCCTCGTGGTGTTAGGGTGAAGAAGATTGTCGCCAATTCTGTAATGACGAGTAGACGCAGGGTAGGAGGTTGAAGGTAAGTCTGGACTGTTCCCATGAGGCACAGGGTCAAGACTGATTTGCATATGGCCGTGTCTGAACTGGGGTGGCTTGGTGAGCAAAATAACGATGGATTAAACCCAGATCTGTGACTGGGGTGAATGTTTTGCCATTGTGCAACATTCCGTCCATCATCTTGTGTATTTTGCTGTTCACCCTATGTGGGAAGGGTATGCCCAGACGTGGGTCCCGTGCTCACTAGGCCACTGGAGTCAAGTTATCCTGGCTGAAGAATGCTGATAGCCAGAAACCGGTCCTAGGATGCTTGATTCCCGTTCAGGGAAGACATGGCTTGGCAGTTCGGTCTGGACTTTTCCCATGAGGCACAGGGTCAAGACTGATTTGCATATGGCCGTGTCTGAACTGGGGTGGCTTGGTGAGCAAAATAACGATGGATTAAACCCAGATCTGTGACTGGGGGTGAATGTTTTGCCATTGTGCAACATTCCGTCCATCATCTTGTGTATTTTGCTGTTCACCCTATGTGGGAAGGGTATGCCCAGACGTGGGTCCCGTGCTCACTAGGCCACTGGAGTCAAGCTATCCTGGCTGAAGACGGCTGATAGCCAGAAACTGGTCCTAGGATGCTTGATTCCGGTCCAGGGAAGACATGGCTTGGCAGTTCGGTCTGGACTGTTCCCATGAGGCACAGGGTCAAGACTGATTTGCATATGGCCATGTCTGAACTGGGGTGGCTTGGTGAGCAAAATAACAATGGATTAAACCCAGATCTGTGACTGGGGGTGAATGTTTTGCCATTGTGCAACATTCCGCCCATCATCTTTTGTATTTTACTAAATTACCCACAGCAGGAAACGTCGATGAAGAAGATAGCCAAAAACGCGGGTTCCTCGTGGTGTTAGGGTGAAGAAGATTGTCGCCAATTCTGTAATGATGAGTAGACGCAGGGTAGGAGGTTGAAGGTAAGTCTTTATTTCAGTTAGACCCTGACACCAGAAAAGCATGTCATCTCTTCAAGAAGTAAACATCAACTGCCGCTCCAAACCGTTGCCTATGCCCAAGGTTCTAGAACAGAATGTAAATTCGTCATAGTGCCTGGGGCATATGCACCTAGTGAGGACAAGACATCTCGCAGCATACAGTAATCATAACATGTTGTTCAGTCCCTGATGTCATTATTGTGATAATCTCTCTTTATCAGTTTATTTAGCAACAACCAATATCAGACTGCACAGGCCCCTATAATAATCTGAAGCCAGAGTGTAGGGATTGAGTGGCCCTGCTGATATCAATGGCAAACGAATTTCTAACCCCACCACCCCGCGCTAGTACATTCATGATGTTTCATAGAATATATCAAAATACTTTTGTCAGCCCTGAAACAATTTATGGCTTCACTCTAATTTCCTTATATCCCAAAAGTGAGCCTTAACTCCTAACTTCGATTTGCCGCCACATACTTTGAACACTTCTCGTACTGTTTAGCTGTTCAGAAATGTTTTATGACTGTGGTTGGTTTATGCAGTGTATTTTTGTCATCTCTTCAACAACAGTCTGATTTAATGACGCCATAGTGTATGGATTGTTATGTTTATGACACTTCTTAGTAAACTTCAGTCCATTAACGTGCTTTACTAATACCTCAACCCCTCTTACGTTAAAAAACCATCTTTTCAACTCTCCAACTTCAACAGTTCACTTGCTTATGTCTTGGTTTTTTTAAATATTTAGTTTAGTCCACCATCGTTGCCCCCCCCCTCCTATGATAGGAACTTTGTGCACCAGATAACCTCATCACATACTATAATATGCATACCATGAATATCACCTTACTGGCTACCAAAAAGGTTGCACTGACTCCCTCCCACTATCACCGCCTTTCCTTTGCATTCACTACAATATTAAAGTCCAGTCAACTGATAATGTGTCACGCCGTACAGAAGATTCAGAATGCTTTATATAAGGGATAAAGTACCCCCCTGCTGTACATTGTAAAGATTTTGCAAGTCCCCTTGGCGTTCCATATTTTTATATAGGAACGAGGCAGAAGACAGAGTTACTTTATATGGTTTTAGAACTCTGAGGTGACTTGCAATGTCCTTATGTACGGCAGGGGGTATTTTATCTCTTATAATACATGGTCACACTGTCACCATTCCCTCAAACCACTTAAAACGTGTTGCGTTGCTCTTTCAGAAAGAGAGAACATGTTTGCAAACATGAAGAATAAAAATAGAACCTCTTGTGCCAAATTAAACACATCAAAAACCTGTTAGATATGTGTTGCTAAATAATATTAGGAACTGTTCAAGTCTGTTAAAAAAATAAAAAGCTGCAGTAACTCGGAATGTGTAGAAACATGCAGAAAGATTCTAACTTTTCTATAATTATCTATGGGATGCAAAAAATAATCATGTTCTTTTTGACAATCACTGTAAACTAGAAAAATAGAGCAGAAGGACGAAAAGCAATGTTTTAATGTTGTTGCTTTCAAAACCTACTCTGTGATCTGACCTGCCTTTTACCCGGGCTGCTGGCTCTGGCAGCAGACATTGTGACACCAGAACTCGAGTACAATAACTTATTACAATCTTTTCTTAATAATCCATGACGAGTGCGTCACTAGTTGCAGATTATAAAGAAATTAGAGACTGACTTTTATACAGGGATTGTAGAATCTCATGTATTCTAATGTGCTATTAAACGTGATATCCTCATGGGAACTGGTTGGAAAGCAACCCAGAGCTGTACACTTAGATATTTTAGGTATTTGTAGCAATTTACACCTCTGGCAACCTAGATCAGCTGTGGCAGACCAGGACAATCCACAACCCTTTAAAGGACAGACCACTTATAGAGGCATGTTGTAGAGCTACAGTAATATTTGGAAAGATTGAACTGTCATGGTCAGCACAATAAATTTATGCTAAACTAATCACTCACCAGTAGATTGTTCTGTTTTTACTGTACCCTATTCAGAAAAAATACTCACTTTCTTGGATGTTGATAACTATTACCTCAACCTACCAGAACCATGGCCTTATCACCTCAGTTGACTACCGCCCCAACATATTATACTGCGCCCTAAAATTATCTGCCCTTCAGCTCCACAACTTTGGCTTCTACCTTGCTCTTTTCTTGTTTTAAAAAAAAATTGTATTAGTTAAGATTTGAAGTGGTACAGTAGCAGTGCTCCACTATGATTTTCCTTACTTATGAAGTGGGTACACCCTTTATTTTTTGCAGGGATTAATTGTTAAAACTTGGTTACCACTATCACCTTTTACGGACAATGATGCAAACCTTCCATCTAATAAAATAATACTTTCAAAGGGTTAATGATGCTGTGTAGAGAAAGGTGGTCTTATACATTCCATAAGCTAACGTAGTAGAGCCGTGGTTCCTAATGTTTTGACTTATTTGGACCCCCACTTCAAATCAAATCAAAATTTGCCTCATTCAATTCAAATATTAAATCATAAAAGCATGGTACAAGAAAAACATACATCAATTCTACAAAATATTTTAAAAACAATTAAAAAACATTATTAAAAAGACTTCTGCATCGTACTTCATCGTCCAGTTGCTCGCGATGTGAGGATGAGATATTACATTTTTTTTCTCAATCGAACAACCCCTTTCATATATTTAACTATCCTAGCTCTTTTAAAATTGGCAAAATCCATCTTTTCCATAACAATGTATAAAAAGTTAAAAATAGCTAGCAAATTCCAGTGTCTTGTTGTCAATAACGATGTCCCGACACTTAACACTCGGCTTGCTACATTTCATGACATACGTTTTTGTTATATTGACATTAAGATCTAAGCTAGACATGTATGTTACAAAGCTCGTGACACTTTTTTGCAATCCAATTTGCTTGCAGGATAAAAGAACAGTGTCATCCGCATATAGTAATGCTCCTATTGGTCGTTTACCAATGCGGGGTAGATCCCGACATTCCCTGGATAGTGTAACACCTAAGCCATTTACATACAAGGTGAAAAGGAAGGGGGCTAGCACACACCTCTGCCTGACCCCCTTGTTAACAGGGAAGTTTGGGCTACATTCTCCTGCACTGCCATATCCGATACTTGACTGGGCTCCTTGATATAACTGGCATAGAAAATTAATAAGCACCAACTCTACCCCCATGGACTCGAGGATACTCCAAAGTTTCTGGTGAATCACAGAGTCAAAAGCCGAGCTCAGGTCGACGAGGCATAAAAAAAGATTCCCACATTTAGCTTGAATATATTTTCCAAATATCATACTTAAATGTAGGCCTTGCTCCACCTTGCCTAGCCCTGGACGAAACCCCCACTTAATCAATACTGGAAACCGGGGACCCCCCCACTGAATCATTATTAGAATCTAAGGACCCTCACTGAGTTATTGCAGGTATGCTGGCCGCGATCTAAGGGCCGAATTATTCGTTTGGCAGTCCTGGAATGGGCTGCCACACCAGCGCCTCGCTACAGGACCACCAGACTCGACCGCCGGCTGCCCACCAGATTACTAGTGATCTCGTGGACTGATGGTCGGCTCTATGGCATTCCCACGGCAGTGACTTTTAAAAACGTACTGCAATGGGAACATCAAGACTGTTCCTGCACGGCATTGACTGTATAGTCGATGCCCTGCAGGAAAGGGGGTGAATGCACATAGAGGGGTACAGCATGTGCCCACCTGCAGGCACCCCTTGGCCCTGAGGCAACATGGTGCCCTCTAGGGTCCCCTTTGTTTCCTCACCATCACAGTTTTCATGGTGGCTTCACCGCCATGAAAACTGTGGTAGTGAGGAAACTCGTAATATGCTTGGCGGTGCCGGAGCAGCACCGCCAATTATAATGCGGCCTCAACACCGCCCCAACACCTCCAGGGATCTCTGATCCATGGCGGTTGCGGCAATCCCATGGTGGTCCGACTGCCCAACTTGTAATAGGGTGGCCGGACCGCTGGTGTGGCGGTGCCCGCTCTACCACCATGGTTACAGCATTCTGATGGATCGCCATAGTCATAATTAGGCGCTTAGTATTTTTCATTAAAACAACAAACAATACACATACAGAAACCAACATTTATCAAAAAATACACAAATGATAAAATATTTTATTTACTTCACACAAATATCAACAAATCAAAATGTTTATTTTGATTGAGAAGGCTGGAGCTTTCTAAATTTAATCGAGACCACTCATCATCCATATTATATCCGGTTTCCTGCACTAGCACAGCTCCACAACTCATTTGGAAGATACTAACTTAATGTTTAGTCTCCAAATTTGAATTCCTTCACCTTTACAGAATGTATCTTTCAATTTTACATGTTTTCTTTATTCATTTACACTTTATTAGACTGTCAATGTTATTTAATTTTTGCAGTCGCCGACCCTCTGAGGCGGCTTTGCGGACCCCCAGGGTTCCCCTGACCGCAGGTTAGGAACTACTGTACTAGAAGAAAAGGCCAATTGTGTATTAATTGTAGTTGTATAGACTACTACTGAGTGTTGATATTCGAGGACAGTTTGCGTCAGAAGCTTTGGATATAGCGGCTATAGTGGCTCAGTGGAGAAGCGTGGCTCAGTGGTTAGAGGCGGCAGACCCGGAAGCTGAGATCGACCGTGGACCAGGGTTCGATTCCCCGCCTCGGCGGGTCTCGGGCTCAAAAAATTCCACGGACTCGACAATTCTCGCTCTGGTGCCTACTCAACTCACGGGGTCACACTCTGCGACTCTGGGCAATAGCTTGCTTAATCTCCACTACGGCCCCTCGCGGCGGGATGCCTGGCTTTCACCTTGTGGACACCCTGCCGGGGTTTCTCACAGGGGAATACCAGGACGGGTTCCCTAAGCAAGCGCCGGGACGCTTACGGGCAGCTGTGCGCTTTACAAGTCCAGCACATTTACATTTACATATACTGCTGTAGTCAAGATAATGCCATGATATTATCTCTGTTAGAGAAATTCAGGAAGGGAGTTCCAGGTTTACTGCTAAAAAATAGTGATTAAAATCTAAAAGAGTGAAGCATGGGGAGCGGATTAAAAGCGTTATTTTTTTGGGGGGGGGGTGTGAAAGTATGGATTACTGAATGTCAGTTTGCCAAGTTTAGAAACAATTCAATCGCTTTCCTGCTCTCCAGTCCTGACCACCCAACAGAAGGCTGAAGAGCAGACACCATCAAATCCCCATCTTCCTCTAAATGAAGCCAGGACAAGGACTGCTGCACCATCCCAACTGGGGAAACGGTCAAAATGCATTTTTATGAGAAAAGGAACACTTTCAGAAATGCAAGGTGCTCCTTGTACATAAACCCACTTAAATGTTTTTTCAGAAACTGGCAGCTCTCATTGAATGAATATGGTTGCAAACATGACAATCCATTTAGCAGAGGATTTGACTGGCTGAAGCATACAGCAGGTGGCTAGTGGTCGATGGTGGAAAACATAACTAGCAGCTAATTTGTCTTTATGTCTATAGCACTGCAGCTTTGCCCAAAACCCTTTTTGAACTCCTTGCTATTTTACATTATCATTGTTCAACCCAAAGTATTCCCACCCCTTGTAGTGTCTCTCAGCTTGTTGTAGATATGCCTGCTTTCGAGCCATGCATGCCTTCTTCCTCGCCCCCAATTAAAATTGTGTATAAGGTGTTGCAATTTCCTTAAACATGTGCTGGGGATTGGAGTGGCTGGGTTTGCATGTCATAAAGAATTCTAGGGAGCAGGGTTATCTTTACTGCCGCTAGTCTGCCTAGCCGAGACAACGTATTCCATTTCCAGGAGGAAAGTTGAAAACGAGCATTAAGGAGTTTAGAGTAATTATCTAGGGCTGTGCAGTCGGTCGTGGGATATATTTGAAGTCCCAAGTAATTAACCCCTTGGGTGGCCCAGTCAAAGGGAAATAAGGTTGCTAGGTGAACCTGGTCTTCTCTGAGAATGGACAAACTAAGGGCTAGGGGTTTCTGTAAATTCATTTTAAACACAGAGACATTCCCAAAGTTCTCCATTTCTCATAGGAAATGGGGGTAGAGAGGTAAAAGGTTGCGTCTGTGTTAGCATAACATCGTCGGCATATAGTGATATTTTATGCTCCTTGCCTCCCATATGAATGCCTATTATAGAGCCTTTTTGGCTCGATTACGTATCTTTTCAGTTAAGGGCTCCATATAAAGAGCAAAGGAGATAGGGGGCATCCCTGTCAGGTGCCCCGTGACACCTAAAATGGTTAGGACAGTACCCCGTTGACTCTAATTCTGGCCTCAAGAGCTGCATAGTTGCAGTTTATCTCACGTAGGAATCTCACTCCCAGCCCAAATCGAGCGAGAACCGATTGAAGATAAGGCCAGTGAACCCGGTCAAAGGCCTTTTCGGTATCAACTGACAGGAGAAGGGCAGGAGTTCTGGATCCTTGTGTTTATCAAGCAGGTTGCAGAGGCGCTTAGTGCTGTCACTACAGCTGCTCTCTAGAATGAACTCAGACTGATCAAGGTTAATAAGACCCTGCATATATGGCACTATACAGGAGGTGAGTATGCTAGTGAAGATCTTTGAATCGACGTTCAGTAGTGAGATAGCTCGGTAGTGTCAGCCTGCTGATACCTCAGGATTGGTTTCCTGCCCAAAAAGAGTCCACCTTCCCAATCGCCTCAATTCTGCTTGCTGTTAAAGCACAGAATCTTTAGATGATTAAGTAGGGGAAGGAAAGGATGGGAACAGCAGGGAAGGAGACCTAGAAGCAAATAACACCATTAATGATAGTTTATCTCAGAGTTTCATATATTCATCGTTTCCCCTTTTGCAAACACCCTGTTTAGTGCCCGAAAGTCTATACAAGTTCTCAATTCGCCATTTGCTTTTGGGTTGAAAAATAAAGGCAAGGTTGCAGGTGACTTTGAAGAACGAATGAATCCGTTAGCCTGATATTTCTCTAATTAATGTCTCAAATGTTCATTTTCTGGTTCTGACAAAGCATACATTCTACCAGATAGTACTACTGCCCATGGAATTAGGTCAATCTGACTGTCATATTGCATGTGTGGGGGTAAGGTTTCTTCTTGCTGATCATTGAAAACATCTTGGAACTCTACATACTGATCGGGAAGAGTCATATCTTGTTCAGCTGCTGTTGCTATAGTATGCTCAAACAAGCTGTATAGAGTGCGAAATGCCATCTTCGATTCATCACTCTTTCTTATTCTTACCAGATAGCTCCTTTTAAGTCCTACTTCGTATATATCACTGCCCTCTTTACTTGATCCAATAAAACCGAATTCAAGAGGAGAGGATAACAGTTTTTATGGTCACCTTGTTTAGTGCCCGAAAGTCTATGACCATTCTCAATTCGCCATTTGCTTTTGGGATGAAAAAAAGGGCGAGGCTAAAGGTGACTTTCGTCTCGGCAGATTAGACGGAGATAGCGAGTTGCTGTGGACGAATGGAGCTAGAATCCAGGATCTTATCATAGTGCTCTTTTTCTCGGACTCTACAATTTGATTGAGAACGCAAAAGAACATGTTAGTTGCTAAATGGTCTTACTACAGTGCCCTATATTTCCGATCTCATTATTCTTTTGGCAATACGACCAAGACTAATTTCTGCCGAACGTTGTTAATACATTATCAATTAAGATGGAAATTGATTTTATAATATCAAAAAAGCTCAAAGCAACATCATTAACAAACAATTGTGTTGCACGTTCATACGTTTTAACAGATATTCAGAAGGACAATATATCCTAATACTAAATAAAGAAGAAAGGAACTCAAATAGACGTCAGAACTTCGAATATGGATCGAAGAGGATTCTTGTGTATGCAACCTTGAGCCAATGAAATTCCTGGCCCCGTTAGAGCACCATTTAAGCCTTGAGAAAGTCACGGTGGTGACAAAACGCACGTTGGCTGTTTTTGACATTCCACACAGCAAGGACTGGACATCATATACATCATGGAAAATTAATTTACGAATGTATCAATAACTAACTTACTGCCAGTCTGTGTATTTTTGGGACTATTATAAAATAAATTATTCCATTGAATGATCAACTGATTCTCTTCTCCATGTTTCCTGTAATAGGAGGTATCTCTTCTTATCATTGTGTTTCTTTGCTTTAGGGACAACTATACATAATTGTACATATAAATATTTGGAGTGCCGTGGTTCTCGTTTTTGAATACATTGTACAATTCATCTAGTGTTTTGGGATACTGATACTCTGGGTAGTGGGTTATCCCACCCTGAGTGGCACTGATTAACTTCATTAAATGCTAAACCTAATTGATTACAATATCCCAATGTCTGGCTGTATGTGTTGAAGTGCGACCTTGTGTCCACCACTACCTAGTGTGGCTTTTTGTGACTTTAAAGGACAAATGAAACCATTCGCCTGATAATTCTCTAAATAATGTCTCAAATATTCATTTTCTGATTCCGACAAAGCATAAATCCTACCAGATGGTACTACTACCCCTGGAATTAGGTCTATCTGACAGTCATATGGCCTGTGTGGGAGTAAGGTTTCTGCTTGTTGATAATTGAAAACATCTTGGAACCCTACATACTGATCGAGAAGAGTGATATCGTGTTCAGCTGCTGTCTTAAAGTATGTCCCCCTAGCTGTATCGAAGGGGTTAGACAATATTGGGTGCAAAAAGAAAAGTTGAAGTGAATGGATTTACACTCCCAATCTATGGTAGGGTTATGTTTCTTTAACCATGGTAATCTAAGAATTACACCATACTGTGGGGCCTTCATGATAATAAAATTACAACATCTCAGAATAGCTTTCCCTAACTTCTGACTATCATTTCTTGAGTTTGAAAACGGATGAGTCCTGACAAATCTCTCCCAACACTATCTTGGGTACTTGCCTTTTTAATCAAAGGAAGGCCTAACTCGTCTACTAATGTTTGGTCTATAAAAATACCAGTAGCCTCTGAATCCAATAAGGCTTTTACTGAATGTTTTATGCTGTCTACCGCCAGTTGTAGGTTCACATAGAAGTGTTCTTTTAGTGACTCTTCCATCCCATTCAATGAAGGCATTTCAACATAGCCCAAGGTGTCCCCTTCATTCATCCCTGGTTATGTTATGTTAAAATTATTTCTACCGCGCATGGTCACCAGTCGGTTTCATGGCGCTCATAGACAAAAGCAGAGAAGGTGGACAGCGAGGATTATTCATAAGCTAGCTGTAAAAGATGCGTTTTGAGAAGTTTACGGAAACTAGTGTAACTGGGACAGAGTCGGATAGTAGTGGGAAGGGAGTTCCAAGTTGTGGGGGCAAGGAAGGAGAAGCAAGAGCCTCCGTGCTTTTTGCGTTTGAACCTGGGGACGATTAGGAGGTTATGAGTGGAAGACCGGAGATTCTTTGAGGGGACGTAACGCTTAAGACTGAGGGAGGTGAAAGCTGGCGATGGGGAAAGGATTGACTTGAAAACAGTGCAGCCCAGTTTGAAAATGCATCGGGAGGCTACTGGTAGCCAATGCAATCTCCTCAACAGGGGCGAGACATGTTGGTGCTTAGGCTGTTGAAAAACCAATCTGGCCGCCTGGTTTTGCACCAGCTGAAGCCGATGAAGGTGGTAAGCAGGGATCCCCACGTACAAAGAGTTGGCATAGTCAATACGGGAGGTGACAAGGGCCATAATGACAAGTATGAGGGCCTCGGTGGTAAGAAACCTGCGAATTTTGCAGATCCTGCGCAGATGGTAAAAGCAGGAAGAAGTGATGGCATTGATTTGAGGCCTCATAGATAGGTCACTAGAGATGATAACGCCAAGGCTCTGCACCGTATTGACAGGACAGGGTGGGGGGCCAAGAGAAGGAGGCCAGAAGCTGGAGCTCCAGAGGTTGGAAGACCCTCCTGTCAGTACCAGTTCTGTCTTGCTGGGATTGAGCTTCAGTTGGCTGAAGTCCATCCACTCCGAGATGGCAAGCATTGTGGATTGGAAGTTGGTACGGGAGGAAGGGGAGGGATCAATGGGGAAAATTAACTGTAAATCATCCGCGTAATTGAAGATGGTGACAGGGGTGTTACGAAGAAAAGCTATAAGGGGTTGCATATAGAGATTAAATAAGAGGGGCGAAAGAGCAGAGCCTTGAGGGACACCACAGGAAAGTGAGGAATAGGGGGCAGAGAAAGTGGATAAATGAACCGATTGAGAACGCTGATGCAGAAAGGAGCTGATCCATGTTAAAGCCAAGCCCTGAATGCCCGCGTTTCTGACACGGTCGACCAAGATGACGTGATCGACCGTGTCAAAAGCAGCCGACAGATCTAATAAAACAAGGGCTTGGGCTTGGTTCTTATCGGCACCTTGTCTCAGCTCATCCATTACGTCCACGATGACAGCTTCCGTGGAATGGGCCGGTCTAAACCCGGCTTGCTGATCATCCAAAAAAGAGGATTTTTCAATGAAAGTGCTGAGGCAGCGGGTGACATAGGTCTCCAAAACCTTCCTCAAGTAGGGGAGGAGGGAGATCGGCCGATAATTACTCAGGACAGATGGGTCAGCGCCGTGCTTTTTGAGTATAGGTACAACAACTGCCTGCTTAAAAGCATCAGGGACAGAGCCTGTGGCAAGCGAGTTGTTGAGAAGTGCTAACGGAGGGCCCGGACAAGCCAAGAAGGCGGCTTTCAAGATTTGAGGGGGACAACAGTCATTAGGTGAGCCTGAGCTGACTGCATGTAACAAGGAGCTAAACTCAGTCTGGGAAATGGGGGGGAACTCGTTGAAGCAGCAGGAATTCATGGGAGGTAAGAAGCAAGCAGTGGACGAGGAGGGGGGAAAAATATTGTTTTTAATGGTGGTGATCTTGTCAATAAAAAAGGAATTGAGGGAGTCGCAAAGGGCCTGTGAGGGTTGGGGTTGAACAGTGACGCGATCGGGCAGGGAGAGTTCTTCTACAATTGAAAAAATATCCTTTGTTTTGGAGGCTGAGCTAAGAATTTTCTGGGAGAAGTAGGAGGATTTGGCCAATAAATTAGATTTTTGTACAGATTTAGTAAATCGATATAGGCAGTTTTCAATAAGGGATCATAGTTACGCCTCCAACGGCGCTCAACTTGTCAGAGAGCTAATTTATCCGATTTTAGTTGGTCTGTGAACCAACGCTGAGCGTCATGCAGGCGTTTAGTTTTAGTGGTTCTCAGCGGGGCGACCACATCGCACGCCTGTTTCAACCATTGATCGAGGACGTCTGTTTGGGTAGACGTCATGGTCATGTCGCTGGGGGTTGTGGTAAGTAGTATGGAGTGAAATTCAGAGATGTCGGCTCGCTTCCAGTTTCGTGCAGTGAGATTGGATGTGAGTAGGGGACGGTTGGGCAGAGCAAGTTCTAGTGAAAAGGAGATAAAACAGTGATCCGACCAGGTGCAGGGATAGACTAGGGGAGGGGAGATATCAAGATTGGCCGTCCATACTTGGTCAAGAATATGACCTTTAGTGTGGGTAGCCACTGAAATGTGTTGTTTACAGTTCAGGCCAAGTAGCAGATCTGTAAATTCCGCAGAAAGACTGCTTTCCCGGGGATCCAGCGGCCAGTAATTAAAATCGCCAATAATGAGGATTTTGGCGGAGGTTAGAACTAACCGAGAGATGAGGTCGCCGAATTGATGGGAAAAGAGAGGTATATTGTCAGGGGGACGATAAACAAGAACGTAAATAAAGGAGAGCTTGGGAAAGATGAATTTCAACGTAAGAATGTCGGTGTGAGAGATGATGGTAGTTTCCAGGTTTGTGAAACTATATTGAGAGCGGATAATAGCAGCTACCCCCCCACCCATTCTGCCCGGCGTCCTGTTGGACTGTAAGATGTAATAGCCCGAAGGGATAGCAGCAAGGATGTCGGGGGTAGAGTCATCTATCAACCAAGTATCAGAAAGGAGAAGAACATCAATCTTACCGTTGTCCAGCAGTTGGAAGATCTCGAGCTGATGCCCAGCCAGCGAGCGGGTGTTAAGATAAACAACTGAAATGGAATGAAGTGCTGGAGGGCCATCCGAGAGTAACACGGTGGAAAAATTATTACAGAAGATGGGAGTAGGCACATCAGGTGTACTAGAGGGGGAGCAATGGGGTTTCAAAATGCCGCAGTCTTGAGCCATGCTGACGGCGCAGTGGTCAAGGGGGCCTGGGTGTTGGAGAGAGAACAAGTCCTTAGAGGAATACGTGATGCGATGGACATAGTGGGTGGCCGCTGGACGCGGACGGGCGCAGACAGGCTCGCCTTAGGCGCGCCCGCTGCGCTCGTCCGCTGCGCGTCCGGTACAGCATAGGGCTAAATAGGCTTGTAGGGCTCGTGGGCGGGAGTCCCGACAGCTAGAGCGCGTCCCACCAGTTACGCCACACCTAAGATGGCGGCTATGTTACCAGATGGAGTGTTGAACAACCCTATTATCCCTCCGCTTCAAACGGGACTTCCCGCGGCGGAACGGGGATTTGGGTGTCAGGTAAGAAAGCGTACAATTCTTACATCAATTGTGCGCGAGATGCGTTCGGGTTACAGCCGTCTAAGTGATGTAACAGTTCCTATAATAGTGCCAGCATGTGCGAGTTAAAATTAGAACAGAGTAAAACGTAGCAATCACAATTTTACAATTAAAAGATTCACAGTGTTTAAAAAGCGCTGGCCTCTCTGCTTACTTCCGTCTTATGGCTTTCTAGTTTTCTGATACCATTTCACTTACTGATGCAGCCTTCATGGAACACCCCACTTTACTCTTTGGCTTGGATAATCAATCTCTGACAAAATGTCCTTTCTTTCCACAATACACACATAAACCCAACTTTCTTCTATGTTCTCTTTCTTATTGAGTAAAAGAAGCTATGATTGTTTCTATTTCCATAGGTTCGGAGGTTGTTTCTGAACCCTCAAAAGCAGTTTGATTCCTCTCGAATCGCGGAGGAGGTTATTCCGATCTAGGTTTGTCCCCTTTACGCTCACTCAACCGATAATCTGAGCATAAGGTTAAGTTGATAAGATCCCCACAAGTCTTTGGCTGAGGATCTATCTAGGCCAGCACATCTTTTAACTCCTCCTGTAACCCCTGATAGAATAAGGCTGCTTGTTTGACTTCAGGCCAATTAGTTTCCGCTACTAATCTATGGAACGAGTTTAGATATACCACAAGATCCTTATTGCCCTGTTTGGGGTCTAAGAAGTCTATCTGCCAAGAAGGTATAACCTCGACGATCAAACACCTTCTCCAATTCTGCTCTAAACTCCTCCCAATAACAAAGCAAAGGATCATCTCTCCTGACTAATGGCCATTGAGCAGCGTTTCCTGCCAAATAAGAAATAATGAAAGCCACTCTTGCTAGATTGGGGAGAAACGCCTTAGGATGACATGTGAAATGTAATAAAACCTGAATAGGATACACCTGCACTTTATTTGCTTCTCCCTGGAAGCGTTCTGGGGCTGCTGAGGGACCTGGAGAGGGCATTTCCACTGTTATCAGAGTAAATGATGCAGGATTACTTCCTGTGAACCAAGAAAACTCCCTGTTGGTCCTATCGTCAGTAACATCAAATGAATTCCTTTGCATCCTTTCACCTCTCTTCTGTAATGCTGCAGTCTGAGCACGAGAGGCCGCTACTTCCGTTTGAACAAGTGCTAATGCTGCTAACACATCTTTTAGGGTGGCCATTTTTTGAGCTTCAACTCTACTAAAAGGTATATAAAAACGTGGGCGGATTATTCTGTTACCCTGCTGATACCTCTGGATCAGTTCTCTGTACAAAAAGGGTCCACCTCCCGAACGCCTCAATTCTGCTTGCTGGTAAATCACAAAATCTTGAGATGATTAAGCGGGGGAAGGAAAGTATGTGAACAGCAGGGAAGGAGACCTAGAAGCAAATAACACCATTAATGGGATGTATGATGTTACAACGCAGGCTATTACAACGCCTGCCTTTACAATGCGGTTTTTACATCGCAGTCCATTACAACGCATAGCGCTTTGGGGTGCTGGATAGTGAATAGTTTAATTTACTATTCCAACTCCAGTCCCCGTGGACACTAGGGAAGGTTATTGGATAGTAAATTAGCCTATTCCCTATCCTAGAGCGCCCCCAGAGCAATGCGTTGTAATAGTTTGCGTTGTAATGACCGCGTTGTAATGGTAGTGCGTTGTAAAAGTTTCGTTGTAAAGGTTGTTCACCCCATTAATGATTGTTTATCTCAGAGTCACATATATTCATCAGTTCTCCCTATGCAAATACCTGTAAAATAATATAACTATCATCTGTGACATCTGTAGAACATATATGTATGTGGATAGATATATCTAGAACATGTAAGTCTGTTCCAAATGGGATATATGAATTATGATTGTACCGTGAAAACAAAAAAAAGTAACACAAGATCAAGAATTAGAACGATATACATTTTTTAGTAAAATATTCTGTGAACAATTCAAATTAAGTCTTACCCATCATAAGAAAGCTCTTGCCAGGCTTCACAGGAGAGGAGAACAAAACCTCACTTTATTGGCACCCCCTGTTAATTGGCAATAACAAAACAAATAAAGCAAATTAATTCGCCTGTTGCTTAAAGCTTTTGATATTCCTCTTACAAGAGCTCATAACCATACTTCATAGTAATCAAATGTCCACAGTTGTAAAAAAGCTATTTTATTCCTCATAGCTTATCTGTAAACCCCAGGAAAAGTATCTCTCTTTCTCGAAAATGGTTTGTACTGTTCCAAACAAAACACAGCCTCAGAAATTGCACTTTATTTCAAATTCATTATGGTCCTGAACTCTCTGTTTATTCACACAGTGTGAGCCCCAAAGAATTGTTTCCACAAACAAAATAAATGAAATACAAATTGAGCATCTTTAAGAATAGTTCTATAAAGGAAATAAATAACATAAAACTTGAGTTTCTTTCAATTTAACTCCAGAAAATCCAAAGGTCACCCGAAAGGGCAGACTAACCATTAATCAATCCTTAACATTAATTATTTTCAGCTGAAAACACTGCTGTCTCTCTTAGGCTTTCTGAGAAATACTAAATAGAAATAAATTGAAGGAGAGCCACAGACACTCTCCCACCAAGGATTCCCCTCACTTATGAGCAAGGCAAAATAGAACCAAAAAAGGTGAAATGGCACCCTTACCCCACCCAGATGATTTAGGAGCAGTTGCTGAGATCCATGCTGAAGATAGAATAATCTGCAACACGCTGCTGGCCAGAAGTGTAATTTATAGTCCTGCCTCTCCCACTTCCTGCTGAGGCTATGGAAGCACAGAGGAAATGTCTGCACAGCTTCATGGGACATGTAGTCTTCTGTGATGACATAGGATTATTTGCCATATATATAACCAATACTCCTGACTTCTGTTTACATATTATCCGTGATGATAGAGGGAGCTTTTGTTTCATCAAATTTAGACTGTCCTTGTTTACCGGTGTTTATTCCTAAAAGACTATGGCAGCTTTCAATGTTCAGAGCGCATTGGACGTGACAGGTAGTACACAGGGTCCTTACCTTGTTTGGGAAGAACCACAATCGTGCCCCTCTTCATAGAAGCAGTGAGAGTCATGGAATCCACGAAGGAGCTATACAGGTGTGCCAAAAAGGGGGAGGTATAGCCACAAACATTTTAGTAATAAGCAGAAGTCTAACCATCTTCCCCAGATGCTTTACACGAGGGCAATCTTTGAATAGCCAAAATAACCTCCTCTGGACGAATATCTTTATCCAATTTGGACACCCCACTTTCAGGAAGTTGTCACAAGGTTAGGTGATACATAAGCTGCTGCGTCATCTTCATTGTGCACCTCTTTGGTATTTAAAGGTAGAGTAATATTGCTCACATGTTCCCGCTATATGGTCAGTACAGTACACCGGTGCCCCCAGCGATCCCATAATCTCAGAAACCCATTATTTGGAGAGTTTGGGCCCTAAACCACGGCATAAGCAGTCAACTGGCTTTTTTGCCGTCAGCATAGTATCTCTGTCTAGTGCGTAAAAGTGTATATTCTGCTGTGTCCATATATAACACTCCTTAATTCTTCGAGGTGGTAATACAGTTCTTCATTCTTATCTTGCAATTCCAAAGGTTTGCAAGTATTGTGGATCTCTTCAACACTCCTGCCACCAGAGCGTTCTAGGCAGCTCACCCAATCTCCCCAACTTGCACAGATCTGCTCAGATACCATTAATATCCACTGTGACATCTCGCCGCAAGGCTGCAATATCGTTGCGTATAGTACTAAAATGTTGCTCCAAAAACATGTAGCTCACTGGCTTCTCTGAGAGGTGGGCATCTGATTCAGCGTCTCCCTCGGGGGCAGAGGACGTCGGTGGAATGTCAGGGCAATTATCAACATTTTTAGTGGTGGTTTTATTGAGCAAGTCCTTAATGAGGCATCTTTTTTTGGAATGGTTGGTGGCCATCTTAAACAATAGTCATGACTCTCAATGTTGTGTCCAAACACCCAGAGGCCAGGGCCGATCCAGCCAAATAGTTCTGGACCTGGGACCAAAAGTTACCTCAAAATGCAGCAAGGGCCTGCCAGTCAAAGTCCACGTCCCTTTATGACTGGAACGAGTTGCTGCACAATATGATCCAAAGCCAGCTCACAGACCCCAGCACGCAGGCTCCTGGGAAGAGATTCCATCGAAAAGTATTAGCACTTCTCAAGTCGAACGTTTTACCATCCAGAGGATGTTATGCAGTGCCAGGTGGGGGCTACAGTCCATAAAATGGGCAGTTTAATGCCACAAGCCAGGAGAAACAAAGTTTGTACCAGCCCCTCCCGTGATGAGCAGAGCTGTGGAGAAATAGTGCATCAACCACAGGGCTCAGGTAGGTAATGGCCCACCCGGGAGAGAATGGCAGCCTTAGGCCCACTGCCACATGCCTGACTCACTTGTGAAACGCGTTCTGCTGCGCCAAAGGAACACCTCTGCTCCGGCCTACTGGGGCCCGCTTGAGGACACGCCAGGTCGGGAAGTCATGCCAACCCAGCCCAGCACATACAGATCAGCTATAGGCGTGGTTCAAGCACCCTCTACACAGCGGCACCTGGCCTCAGACCAAAAGCCTAAAAAAATGGCTTCATACTGGATGGGAGCTCCATCCTCTTTCCTCCATGAAACTTTTTCTCCATACCATATTTTATTGTTCACTTCTAACCTCTTCTTGCCCACTGGCCTTCTGTCCACCTCCTTTTAACTTTTCTTGTTCCTCTCTGCTCAAACCACAGGTCCTTCCTTGAGGACTCCATTCTTCCGCTCGTAATGACTGTACCCACCCCATGTCTGTCGTGAACCTTTCTTCCTGCCCTTATAACACTTAAAACCAATACAAACAGTAGGAGATGTAAGCAAGCACATTTTGTGTCAAACCAGAGCACTATGTTATCAGAGTTCTAGCCATGTCAGTGACCTCAGACTGTCTGGTCTGGTGGATTAAAAAGGATATAGCCTTTAGAAAAATAGCTCTATAAACTATAGAGTGGGTCTTACAGATTCCCCTGGTAATATTAACTTTCACTGACCCAAACTGATTCAAACTTTAAATTTATTGATTCAACCAAGATTCGAGTTGGTCTCTACAATAAAGATTATGTTGGCGGCCTGTTTAGTGGCATCGTCTTTCTTGAATTTGCTAAAATTTTGGGTGATTGGAGTTGGAGGAGATTAAGTGTACCCAGTGCTATTGCCCATCGTGATCTTGTAGAGACTTATCATTCTGGTCTACAGCCATGCCATAATATGATATCAGCAACAATTCAGGTGGTGAACAACATGCTTAGGCGACTGCTTGCTAATGGTAGGTTAGAACATGATGGACTGTCAACCTCTGTTGTTCATTCTCTCCTCTTGGGTCTGGAAAGTATGGTTGTAGAATATATTTTTTTCTTTTTGATTCAACTGCACACTGTGCATCCAAATAGAATCCCCCACAGTTCCTTTCACATAGTGGGCCTGTGGACGTTCATGCTGTTAATGTGAACCAATGCTGTGACCTGTAACTGCAGCTGGCATGTTTTTTCCCCATGCTAACCATGCCTAAAGGAAATGCCCGTCTATTACCATGTGAGCCTTTCTTTCACAACTTGGCTACTGAGATGAAAAAGTGTTGATTAGCTTGCTCACCTGAAATAGTTTACATTCTTGTTGCAACTGAAGGTTGTCTTTGTCCTTTGTCCTTTCTCATGATGGATGTGTACTGCCTTTGTTTTATGAAGCCATATAATTGCCTTTGGACGCCTGTATGTGAAACAGTTTATATTTGGGGCTTGTCTTTGCTTACTTAGTTTGCTCCAGTACAGTGTGTGACGGCACCCCCTTGCTAACTGAGTCTGTGATTAACAGATATATTTCTTTGACTGTGCTGTCCCCAATAATTTTTATTCTTTAGCAAGAGTCTATGGGAGATATGCTTGGCCAAGTGCAGAGTCAAAGCACTAGGCTATCTGTGGCCACATGTACAACACACCAATTCAAACTATTTAAGAGAACACATTTATACCTTTTGGGTACTGTGAAATATCAAATCAAAGTACTTTATTCGATTTCCAAATTCATAGAAAACCATAAAGGTTCATAGAAAGACAATGACAGTGTAAAATTACAGTATATACAGAATTAAAAAAAAAATAGTTTTTAAGAACAATATAAAATACAGTTAAAAATTCACAGTTCATCAATATTTGCACTGACAAAAACCCAGGTTCCAGTTCTCATTTCATCGGTTATGTTATCAAAGCGTGAATACTTTAAGTCTTGTTAACCAAGGTTTACTCTGTGCCTAACACACGATCTTAGAAAACGGGCAAGACTCTTTGTATAGAACACATCCTCAGCAAATTGTAGGGCTAAGAAGGCTGGGCGACAGGTACGCAGACCCATCATTCTTAAGATTGGAATAATCCAAATCTTTCTGGGGTCAATATAAAATTTACAAAATAACACAATGTGTATCGAGGACTGGGGAGAGACATCATCACATGGACAAAGTGGGAGATTCCTAGACCAATCATTGATATGTGGAAATTAGACTTATCGGTGGAAAATATTAAACCTAAGACGAGTCAACAACAGTTTATCATAATTACTCATCTCGAATGTTAAATAAGGTTGAATACAGAGGGTAACCTGAGTATTCAGAGAATGCTGAACTGAGCTTTTTCCACTCTCCCCGGTTAGTCTTAACTCATCGAGGTGTGACATGCAGATCTTCTTTAGTGTAGATTTGGAGACTTCTGCGATAGACAGGGGAGACAGATAGTATTTCTCTAAACCCAAATCATAGAAGAAACTTTTCACATAGGCTAGCCAACTAATTTTATACCTGTTTTGTAACTGCAGGCAGTCATTAAGGCGGTTTCGTGTTAGGTCATTTTTGGGGGGAGTCCACACCCGGTACCATAAAAGTATTGGTTGCATTTTCATAATGTCTGAGATATATGCCAGATCCAGTTCTAGATGGCAACAGTAAGATGGAGAACTTTGCGGTAATGCTAGTAGGTACCTCAGAAACGAATTTTCGATTTTCTGTAGTGATTCCACCTTCCTATGACCCCAGACCCCCGCTCCATAGCAAGCTACACTTACACATTTAGCTTGGTATATTTTTAACATTTCAGGAGCCGACTTTTTACCCAGCCTTTGTGCAAATGCTATCAAGGCTGTCGTTGCCATGAGAAACATTAGTTTCCTTGCCTCTATCGCTTGCTTCCATGAGGATTTGTTGTCAATTAGGATCCCCAAGTATGGATATGTAGGTGTTCTTTCCAGTTTTGTGTCATCAATAAAAATATCCTTGTTTTCCTGAACCCCGTCCCTGCGTACATTGTAAATGTTTTTTTGATGTTAATTCTAAGGTCCAGCCCCTTCATAAAATTCCTGTATCTCCCTACATTACGTTGCAGCTCCAATGGGGTTCTGGCTAATATCACGGCGTCATCGGCGTAGAGAAGAGCCGGTATCGGATGAGATCCGATACACGGCACGGCTTCCCTTCAACATTGCTTTTTCCAACCCATTTGTATAAAGGGTGAAAAGGAAGGGAGCAAGGACACACCCCTGTCCGACCCCCCTCTCCACTCCAAATGACGCCGTGAGTTCACCTTTGAGCCCGTATCTCACTCTGGCTGTTGTGCCAGAGTAAAGTTCTCTGAGGAAATTAATCAATGACTGGTCAATTCCCAAATCTAGAAGAATTGTCCATAGTTTGGGATGGCTTACACAGTCAAAGGCATGTATAGTTGTCCTTCCTTAGCTCCAACATATTTCCCCATTAAGAGAGACAGATTGAGTGCTTGCTCCACAGTACCCAAACCCTCTCTGAAACCGTACTGTATATCAGCAACTATATTGTTATTTTCTGCCCAAGATTGGAGTCTGCCAAGAAGAATTCGGCCTGCCACCTTGCCAAGGGAATCTAGGAGAGAGATCGGACGGTAACATGAGGGATTATGGCGCTCGCCTTTTTTAAAGATTGGCACAAGTATCGAGGCCGACCATGAGTCAATTAAACCTTTTTTACAGGCTGCTTCCAGCACCTTGGTCAGAATAGGAGTCCAAAAATCTAGGTTATGTTTAAAAAGATCCACCGGGACCCCATCCGGACCTGGTGCTTTCCCACCTTTACTAACTAACATTGCTTCTTCTACCTCCTGCAGGGTAAACATGAGAGGGATAGGGAAGACAGATATTTTACAACCTTCCAAAAGTTGGTACCATTCTTCATGACGCAACTTTTATGGAGTTGATCCCACAAGTCATTTTTTAATTCCACCTTACGTGCTTTTAATGTTTTATTATAGATGTTTCTAAGGTTAATGATTTCTTCCCTATCCCTTGGTGATTTATGCAGTGCAAATTTCAATGAGGAGTATGCTTTGGTACAAGCCTTGTTAAAACATCCTCTCTTTGCTTGACCTTTCCCCTTCACTTTCCGGAATAGAACTTCTTGGATTACCTTGGTGATGGTAACATAGCTATAGAGTATCACACTGGCGGTGTATCAGGGTTTAGGCACTTCTCAATCTCTGGCATCGCTTTCCTGACTATTTTTATAGACGTCTCAACTGGGTTAATATTCAGCCATTTTAATGCAACTCCGTTTAGTCTATCCAAACTTAGCATCTGTTGCCCCAAGTTGGTTAGTGAATCCTGAGTAGTTTGATTAATTGAGATATCTATCGTTAAAGTTATTGGATAGTGATCACTTGTAGCATTATTTACCGTTACAAAGTCTCGGATGCTCGACGCTATGCTCCTAGTTACCAAAATGTAATCAATTACGCTCTGTGAGCCTCTTCCATTAAAAGTTGCAGAAAAAGGAGTTGGGTTAGCCATTTGTTCATTTGCAAAACCCAACTCTAATGCGACCATGATTTCGTTCAAACGCATGCCACTAGGTGAATGAAAAAAATGGGTCACTGCGTTGTTATGCTCATCAACTATTCCACAATTTTTATTGGTAGTGTTAGAGCAAAGAGATAGGTTAAAATCTCCCCCCCAAATTAATTTAAACGTCTCTTTGGGATATTTGCTCTTTTGATCTAGGAGCGTAAACAGAATATCGTTCACGACTGTTAGTAGGTCCGGTGACAATAGATTATTGTAAAAATTATTTATTTTCAAGATCAAAATTTGGAAATTAGGTTTTATTCTTAAAATTTCAATTTTTTCAATTGGTACGGTATTTGCAAAAACGATAGTTAGCCCACCACGTGGCCTACCTGAAGTTGATGGAAGGGCATACGAACAATACGTTTTATAGCCCTCAAGATGTAATTCTATTGTTGCCCATGTCTCCTGAAGGCATAAAATGGAATAATTCCTTCTTAGATCCAACCAGGCATCGTTAGTTAATTTTGATCGCAGGCCAGCCACGTTCCAGAAAATGATGTTAAGTTTCAAAGAGTCCAAATTACTGGACATTTTTATGGGAATACTGGATGGTGGGTCTAGTCCAATGTCACCAACTGCTACTGCTATAGGGAGCACCTCTTTTTGACCACCCCCCAAAACGACATTTGTGGTTTTATCTAGCAAGTTGGCAGGGGGAACAAAAATTATTGAGGGATCTAGTGTAGTCAATTGATCCGGGACTTGTTGCTCTATGCCACAAACTATTTGTCCTTGGCCTGAGGTAGTTAAATGGCTGTCAATCAGTCAGTCATTATCTTCCAGACCTGAGAGGATATTAAACCTATTACTGGTCGGGACGAAGTACCGCCTTGGGTCATTAAGTGTGTGAAAACCAGGTTCGGGGGCGTTGTTGTTCGATACAGGGGGTGGATAGAAAAAGCCCAGAGGTAAAATATTTATTCCTATTGGGTCTAGAAAATGGTTCTCTCCACCCGCTAATATCTTTTTTACCAATGAGGGAGATGCAAAGGTTAAAAGGATACAATCTCCGGTTAGTCTTTTTTCCGATCCACCCACCCACTGTACCCTTCTTACCATCTTAAAGTCGTAGAAACGTTGATTTGTCAGACCAACTTTCCTACCCAGCCAGTGAAGGGATCTATTTCTCAGGGATACCCATGATTCTTCCTCTATGGTCCCTATTTCAGGTACGTTAGCCAGGACCACGATATATGGGGTAGCTGCCGGAGGGAGGTCTAAGTGACTGGTCAAGTTCACCTGTGCGCCGTAGTGAAGGACTTTGGTCGGGGCCTGTCCTCTTAGTGTGTCGGTAGAGCTAGTTGGTTGGGCTAGGTCAGAGGGACCTGTCCGACTCACAGTGGGGACAGCCGCTCCCTTCACTTGCCTGCTATCACGGGTGGCCGCGAGTTCAGTAGCTTGCCTACTTGTCATGTTCTCAGGGGGAATTTGTTGTACAAAGATGACCTCTTTTCCGTTCTCGTTCCTTTCTTTACTATTACGAGGCCCTGGAGGAGGGGGTTTATCACACCCAAGATGTACATTCTCGACCAGGCTCTCTGGATGGTTAGATAACAAACGACCATCTGCCACCTCCCCTTTAGTGCTTTTATTTAGAATAAAATCCTCCACTATTGTGAGTCTAGATGATAGTTGATCCATCCTGACTCTCATATATAGATCTTATCACTCCACCAGTGTTATCAGGTTCTTCATGTCATTGTGCATTTCCACATTGTCATTTGATATTAACTTGCCCTTTATTTGACCTTTATTTTGGCCCCCCCGTTTCTTCCCTTGTGGAGGCTAATTTTGGGATCTTATTCGCTGAATGATTCCTAGCGGGGTTCTTTTTAATGGTTTGATTTTCTGTCATGCCAGTATTCTTTTGTCTCTTTTGCGGTGGTTGGGTGGGGGAATCATTATCAATAGAAACAATCTCCTCGGAGCTCAGATGGACGCATCCTTTAGACTGGGCTACTTTTGAGGTGCCCTGGCCTGATTTAAGAGACTTGTCCAGCGGTGCGACCCCCGAGCTCCCCCTAGAGGATCCTGCTTCAATAGATTCCTCCACAGACAATATCTGTTTATCTAGGACCCCAACCGCCCCCGTCAGATAATTCAGTAGAGTCTGTTGGGAATCAACCCCTGTCTTAGCAACATGTGTGCGTTTTGGGCTTGGTAGTTTCCTTTTGCCCATTACGCTAAATATATCAGTTGTTACCACAATGCAAGTAAATATATTGGGGGAAGCAATTATAATCGCTACTCAATGACAGGAGACGTAGTAACCACTAAATGTGGGGATACTTTACAATATAGCCAAAGGAGTAGGCCCAGCCCAGCCTCATCCGGACGCGTGAGCCCCACGCAGATTTAAAGGTCCCAGGAGGCGGGGCAACTGCGAAGCACCTCGCGCGAGACCTCGCTGCCCCTGGATGTCGTAGTTTGGGCAGCGCGCGGTCTGCAGATGTCACGGGGCGCTTCAAGCAGGGAAGGAACACACCCTCAGAGGGACAGTCTGACCCCCACCGCTAGCGGGGATGGCAGGCAACAACACAGGCACAAACACTATTGCAAGGTACGTGGTCCAAAGTTCATCCAAAGAGAGTCCCGCGTCGCGTGAGCCCGCAGCAGATTTAAAGGTCCCAGGGGGCGGGGCAACTGCGAAGCACCTCACGCGAGACCGCGCTGCCCGCTGGATGTCGTAGTTTGGGCAGCGCGCGGTCTGTGGATGTCACGGGGCGCTTCAAGCAGGGAAGGAACACACCCTCAGAGGGACAGTCGTACCCCCAACGCTAGTGGGGATGGCAGGCAACAACACAGGCACAAACACTATTCCAAGGTACGTGGTCCAAAGTTCATCCATAGAAATAGATTCAATAGTTGATCTTGTTGAAGTACATTATATGCACTAAATGACTTGAAAGAAATTAGCACTAACGTTGGATTGCATAGATTGATTTATAATACAGAATGTGTTATAACAAGATAAAGATTTAACCATTTCCTAAGCATGATTGTAAGGATGATTTTCCTAAGTGGATTTGTGTGATCAATTTGAATAGAGAGTTATAAAAACAACCTTAGAATCAACTATTGAGTCTTCTTGAATAACAGTGACAAGCCTCAATAGCAATCCCTCAAAAATGGTGGAACCCTTTAGCGTTCTACCCAGCCTGGGCACTCACCAGTGACTACGCCACACACGGAGAGTAGTTATACACATCTTTATTCTTCAGCCTGTAAGCAACAACTCAACGTTCTAAACCTTCCTTTACTTCATTACCCTCAAACGCCTATGTCACACGTCGACGGAGTCCATCGGGAACCAAAAGAGTTCTGTCATTCTTTATTTGCATGACACTCCAAACACATCAATTTGAAACTTGTAGTTAGCAGGATTAGTGACCTGGAAAATACGAATCACAAATTGTCATGTGAGTAAAGCATTGGGTATGAAATATCAAATCTATATGACTTGCAATCGGTAAATACTGAATCACTAATTATGAACCGAAAGCATTTGTAAATCGAATCTGTTGTACCAGCAGCTGCTTATGACCTCACCAAATCTTGAAGTGACCCAGGAACAGCACTGGAGGCCGTAAGGAGGAGCACTGGGTGAACTCTGCAAACCCAATCCACTTTAATCTTGCATCATGGTAGTTCAGAAGTGACAGGACAATGGGGAAGGAAAACATACAGGCAAATTTAGAGACCAACAAATAAAGGTGCCTGGTGAAGATAGTGTATGGGGAAATGGCATTTTTTTAGGAAGGCCCCTCTGTCAGTATAAGAAGCCTAAAAAAAACAGATATGGGCCTGGATCATAAAAAGGATCAATCCTGTTGAAGTAACAAACAGGGCTTTACTTGAATTCTGTAAATGTTGGAACAATCTCTTGTCCTCGTACTAAGAAATACAACAGACTTTCAGATCCTTTAAACACTTCTCCATCAACAACCTAATGTTAAACTCCTCTCTCACGTTGTCACCTCCACATTAAACATCATCACTGTTTGAAATGATACAACTAAAAAAGGGGTAGTAGTGGGAAAAAATGTCGCACATCCTAAAGCAAACAAGTTTAGTGGGCATTTAATGCTAATAGGTCAAGTAAACATTAACTGTTTGAGTAATGGTGCCACTCAGGGTAATACCACACCCTACTACCTTAGGTGTGAGTTCACAACGGACAATGCCCTCGTGTTACAATATAATTGAGGAAGTATACCCCGACACTCCAATCATTGGATGATATTTAGTAACGTGTATTCTTGAGGTTTACTGGAAGAACTTTGTTTTCTTTTCACAGGTTACAAAATAGAGAAGCAAGACATTTTTTCAATGGTTTAATAGTTCCACTAAAAGCATATTAATTACATTTCAGTTTTTACAGAAAGGAAAAAGTACAAGGACTATGCAATTTGATGATGGCATTTCCGAGTCCAATTAACACAGCAATGTTCGGTGATAGACAACAGCCGAAATGTGTTTCATAACTGAGGTGACTTTTTCCAGGCTCCAACGTACAAACACGAGATTGTATTTTTCTTTTGTGAAAATCAGCCAAGATTGACACCCAGAGGCACTCAGGAACACTTATCTGTCTCTAAGCCATACGCCTGGTATATCACTAGGTACAACCTCGTATTTTTACGTTGGAGCCTTTTAAACACCTCTCAGGCCATTGCAGCTTGTGTGTGCAGTTTTGAACTGCTATTTCAACCTAGCAAAACAAACCTTTTGCCATCCCCACACCTTCCTTTCTAATACATATAAGTCACCTCTAGGGTAGGCCCTAAACAGCCCATAGGGCAGGGTGCAGTGGATTTAAAAAGATAGATATGTACTTTTAACATTCACATGTCCTGGTAGTGAAGAACTCTTAAATTCGTTGTTCACTATTGCAAGGCCCTCCTCTCCCATAGGTGAACATTGGGTTAACTTATTACATTTAATGGGATAGTTTTCAGTTGGGAACGGATAGTAATGTCGAGGTTGGTGTCTTTTGAATGTTGGCATTTTCTTTTCCCAAACATTTGGTGCCTGCAGCCTGTATCGGGTCACATGACTTGGTGTAGCTGACAGTTGGTCTCTGCGTGTTGCTCCCAGAAAGTGAGACAAAGGGGGAATAGGTGTTGGCAGGATGGACCATCTCTGATATGATAATGTAATGGAGTTTTCACCTACTACCTTTGCACAACATAAAGCTACCTCAGTGCACTCACAAAGGATTTGACAGTAGTCCTTTGTGCCCCCAGACAAGCTAGGACTAGGTAAGAGAGGCAGGAAATTTCAAACACTTCTGGGTGTGGAAACCTCCAGAACCTTCACCTACTTCAAAGCTGGCTACAAGTATAAATATTGGATCATCAGATCCAACTCTTCAGTGCACCTCTATAAGTGTGGAAGGCTCATAAGGACTGATGCACTGCTCTGGAAGAAGGACTGCTACTCTGCAGCCTGATTGAGACGGACTAGGCCTGAATCTTGAACCCAGGACCACCAGAGTGACCCCAAGGGCTAGTTGGCTGCCCTCCTGATCAGAACCTCAGTAACAGAAAAGGCTCTAACTATCTTGAACTCAGCACCCGGACCCTACCTGCTGTGAGTCTTGACCCCGAAGCTGTGCCATGCCAGTCCTGGATCCTTTTAAGTGGGTCTGAAGGTGCTCTGCCAGGTCAGCTGTGATCTCTTGGGCAGAACTGCTGCAGCACACCACATCTCCCTGCAGCTTCGTATTGGAACTGCCGCTGCTTGACACTTTTGCAATGCATGACTTTACATTGTGGCCCACAGCTTCTTGGAACCACCGCGGTGTGACACATCGCTGACACAGGACTTTGCATCCCAAGTATTTGTCATGGCATCCTTGCCAGTGAGGCAGGAAAGCATTGCATGCCCCGTTGGTGACTGTGCAATGCATCTTTGATGCAGGACCTCGCATTGCTGCCCTCAGCTCCTCGGAACTGCCGCTGCATGACGCATCCTTAAGGCCCGATCTCGCAACTCTCCACAACCAAGACTTGATATATATACTGTTCAGCTGGCCTAATCTGGTCCCTGTACCAGGCCTGCGCTCCATGACAGTCGGCCTGACTTGTGACTTTGTCCAGGTCCAGCGCAACCAGATAACCACAGTTGGCGCTTTGTGCTTCTAAGGCCTGTTTTTACTGAAATAGTTAAAATTCCATATCACTGGTTCTATTGATTGGATTTTTGTCGTTTTTTTAAATTATTTATTTCAGTTAAGTCTATTTTTCTAAATTGGTGTGTGTTTTCACTTTATTACTATTTGAAGTTCTACATAAATACTTTACTCATTGCCTCTAAGTTAAGCCTCACTGCGTTATTGCCAAGCTACCAGAGGGTTAAGCACATGTTAATTTGAGGTTTGATTGTATTTCACCCTGACAAGTAATGTGGTTGCTGCTTGAGTAGGATTTCACCGCCTCAAACAGTAACCCAATTTCCTATAAGTGCTGAGACAACCAACCAAATAAACCATAGATAATGACCGACCTCCTGACCAGGGATAAAGATTACTCTTGGTGTTGCTGGACCTATTAGTCCCTTTCAACGAATCTATGACAAAATATCGACTACAAAAATATCGAGGTACCAAAATATTGCAACAAAAATATCGAGGACAATAATATCGGGATCCTATCTCTGACAAGGTAAGTACAAAAATATCCCAAAAATATATCGATGTCAAAAATATCGTTTTTTTTAATACTTTTTTTAAATATTAACAAAATAATACTTATAAATATAATAAACATAGTTAAAAATATATTATAATATTTAAAATTAATAAATAATGTAATAAAAAATAATAATAAAAATATAATACATAGTATATACTTAATTAATATTAACTGTAAAATAATTATTTTAATAAATTATAAATAAATTAAAATATAAGAAATTACAAATAAATGTATATAAATAAAATAATAATATAAATAACAATTAATAACAATGTATAACTAATAAAAAAAAGTAATTACATTTTGGATAGCGTACGGGTAAAAAGGACTATTCCCACTCCAGAGAGTGCAACAGTAGGGAAAGTGTTGGATAGCGTAGGGGTAATAATTACTATTCCAACTCCAGAGAGTGCATCAGTAGAGAAAGTGTTGGATAGCGTAGGGGTAAAAATTACTATTCCCACTCCAGAGAGTGCAACAGTAGGGAAAGTGTTGGATAGCGTAGGGGTAACAATTACTATTCCCACTCCAGAGAGTGCAACATTAGGGAAAGTGTTGGATAGCGTAGGGGTAATAATTACTATTCCAACTCCAAAGAGCGCAACAGTAGGGAAAGTGTTGGATAGCGTAGGGGAAAAAATTACTATTCCCACTCCAGAGAGTGCAACAGTAGGAAAAGTGTTGGATAGCGTAGGGGTAACAATTACTAGTCTCACTCCAGAGAGTGCAACAGTAGGGAAAGTGTTGGATAGCGTAGGGGTACAAATTACTTTTCCCACTCCAGAGAGTGCAACATTAGGGAAAGTGTTGGATAGCGTAGGGGTAACAATTACTATTCCAACTCCACAGAGTTCAACAGTAGGGAAAGTGTTGGATAGCGTAAGGGTATAAATTACTATTCCCACTCCAGAGAGTGCAACAGTAGGGAAAGTGTTGGATAGCGTAGGGGTATAAATTACTATTCCCACTCCAGAGAGTGCAACACTAGGGAAAGTGTTGGATAGCGTAGGGGTATAAATTACTATTTCCACTCCAAAGAGTGCAACAGTAGGGAAAGTGTTGGATAGCGTAGGGGTAATAATTACTATTCCAACTCCAAAGAGCGCAACAGTAGGGTAGTGTTGGATAGCGTAGGTGTAAAAATTACTATTCCCACTCCAGAGAGTGCAACAGTAGGGAAAGTGTTGGATAGCGTAGGGGTAACAATTACTATTCCCACTCCAGAGAGTGCAACAGTAGGGAAAGTGTTGGATAGCGTAGGGGTAAAAATTACTATTCCCACTTCAGAGAGTGCAACATTAGGGAAAGTGTTGGATAGCGTAGGGGTAACAATTACTATTCCAACTCCAGAGAGCGCAACAGTAGGGAAAGTGTTGGATAGCGTAGGGGTATAAATTACTATTCCCACTCCAGAGAGTGCAACAGTAGGGAAAATGTTGGATAGCGTAGGAGTCAAAATAACATACTTATAAATAAATGTTTTATTTTAAATAATAAAAATATTAACTATTAAATAGATATAAACCATTTACAAATACCAATACATAATTATTAAAAACATGATGAGCAAAATATATGTAATTATAAAAATTAATAAAAATACAATTTAATAATATTTAATTAACAATTAATAATTAATTAACAAATAAATAAATAACAAACCAATTAATTGAAGAACATTACTTAATTACATTTAAATTACTTCCCACCCTATTCCCCCACAACCCACTACAGAACATAATTATCAATTAATCAATTAATTAAAATTAATTAAAAATAATTACCAATTATTACAAATTAATTTAAAATTCCTACTAATTACTAATTAATGTAACATAATTAAATTACTTGCCACCCTATTCCCCTATAAACCCACAACCCGCTACAGAACATAATTATCAATTAATCAATTAATTAAAATGAATTACCAATTAATTAAAAATAATTACCAATTAATAATTATTAATTTTTAATTCCTACTACTTAATAATTAATTTAACATAATTAAATTACTTCCCACCCTATTCCCCTATAAACCCACAACCTGCTACAGAACATAATTATCAATTAATCAATTAATTAAAATTAATTACTAATTATTTACAAATATTTACCAATTAATAAATATTAATTTATAATTCCTACTAATTAATAATTAATTTAACATAATTAAATTACTTTCCACCCTATTCCCCTATAAACCCACAACCCGCTACAGTACTAAAATACAAAATGTAATTAAATTATATAAAATTAAATTAAAAACATAATAAATACATAATATACACAAAAATATTTTTAAAACTCGATATTAGTAACATCGAAATTATTAACATCGATATTACTTACATCGATATTTTAAACTTCGATATTACTAATATCGATATTAAATATATCGATATTACTTACCTTCTATATTTTGTCCCTTCGATATTAAAACTTCGATATTAGTGTATGTCGATATTAAAATTTCGATATTTTGTCTGCATACCCTTTCAACAGCATTAATCATCCCAACATCATCCAGATCCAGAAGTCTGGAACGGCACTCACTGACAATCTCCTTTACTGGTACTCCTCTAACCTATCCAACTAATATCAGTTCATTCACATGGGCCACTCTGGTACCAAGGAATTCCTGTCACCTGTGAAGTCCCCCATGGTTCAGCCTTGTCCAGGTCATCTTCAACTTCTACATGGACCCTATATGGAGCCCCTTGGGGATTTACACACTGATAACAGCATCAAAGTTCATCAATATGGCAATGATACAAAACTCTACTTGAAACTCTCATCTGCTCCAGGCATCCAATGCTTCAAATACTGCCTGCACATCTTCCAGAGCTGGATGTTCAGACACCTAGCTCATCCCACCAAAACAGAATTTCTATCAGTTTTCAAGAGCAGCAAGCAATTAGACTAAACATGGCTCAATATCCTGAACCAACAAGGATTTGAGCCCTAGCTTTCCGCCAATGTCAAATCACTGTAATTTACCCTGAACACTGCTCTCACTTGAAGGGAGCACAATGCCAAGCAAACCAGAAAGGTCTTTTACCAGTTCTTTCTACTAAAGAAAGTGAAACAATTCATTTGAGAAATTACTTTAGAACTGCTGTTCAAGACATGCACTTTCATATCTGGATGGTGGAAAAGTCCAACTCCATTGACTTCCATGCACCACACCAGCCCCTCTTAAGTGCATCTTACACATCATACTACGTCTCATCAAGCAGCTGAAGAAATATGACTAAATCGCCCCATGCTGCTTGATCACTAAGGCTCTGGTTTCCCACCCGCATCATTTCGAAACCAGAAGCACCACTACAAAGCTATAACACCAGCGCCTCTGTTTATCTGGCTGGCAAGCCTAACATATCAGGTGGCTTTTGGCACACCCCACGCCAGGACATCATCAGACTGGAGATGGAGAAGTGGAAACAAAATTAAAGGCATGGCAACAGGCTTTCTCTGTCTATGCTCCCTTGATCTGGCCTGGCATCCCCTGGTTTATTAGGACCACCCCAACCTGACACCTATTTAGGAAAGAGCTAAATACACACCTATTAAAAGAATATTACATCACAATGAAGTAATTGTCCACTTCCACTATCATAACCCAGCTACCCATCCAATCATTCATTGACTGTATCTTTGCTATGGACCCTGTACAGTGCTCTGTTGCCTTTCGGCTGGGTTAGAGCTACACAAATACTACATACATACAGGTAATTACTTGCCACCTGGAGGCAGGAAACTGCTGCAACTGGAGGTGGCCCAAGTGTAGCATCTCCAAGAAGCACCTGTAGAGGATCCAATTGAGTCTAATTCCAGCTAGCTGGTGGGTGGACCAAACATTTGTCCGCACCGGTTTCCAGTATATCAGTAAGTTACCTTTATATTATACCATGGAGGCAAATTTCTACAAACGCACATCAGACTACATATGTACATGTTGAGCTACTAGACACACAAAAAGGTCACTCCATATCTGAAGCCAATACGCCTAATTGCAGTGCACCCTGATACATATAGTCCAATTTACAATTACCATTCTAAATACTTCTAGCGATTGCAAACCACTTAATCCCGTGTACCAGCAAAAAGAATTTATATATTTATAATATTTATCAAAATAATATGAAATAAAGCTCATCAGTACCAACATACAGCACAAATTATTCATCGTCACAAGGCAAACAACATTAGAAGAGAAAATGTAAAATTCATATCGATGACAATACATAAAGGAGTGGAAAGGCGAAGAGATAAAGGTTTCAGAGACAAAATACATATGCAAATGATTATGCAAATTCAGATTTCAGTCTATTCTAATCCAAAATAGGAATAGGAAATCTACTCTCTGGTCACGCGAGCAGCAAGGCCCCTCAAGAAGAATTTGAAGAGGCAAAGACTAAGTCAAGATCATCAGACAGGAACAGGACAGTAAACTGACGTCTGGCACGATCTCGCAAACAGTCTGCCCAACAATCTGAACACCTCGTCCATCAGCAACAAACCCCTCCCACCAGGCACCTCAATTATATCCTAAAACCCAAATGTCCAGCCCACACTTGTATCTAAACGAAGGGTTATTCTACACTTGATTGGTTAAGGAAGGGGGTGTATTGTCACACCACTCTTGGCATGTCAATCTCACTAAATGTCCCATTGTTTTATTCATTCATCACATCAGCTTTCACCCCAGGAAATACAATTCAAGCCACTATCAAAATGTTCTCTTCCTTCATGCCGGTTATGTAGCAAACTTTGTATAACATTTGTGCCGCTCATGCCTTTTTAAGAGGGAGCATTTCCTCCGCTTGATTAATCAAATCGCCTTTTCATGCAAACTTCTTGGCAGGCACTCAGGATTCTTGAAGGACAATTGTTGTACACCTTCCCCTTCGCTTTCACATTTTTTATTTTCCAAGCATTAATTCTTTTATTCCATTAATCTCATAACTTCATGAAGAGCAGAAAACCATGCTTCTATGGAAAACAAACACAGGCCCTATTATTCACTTGTAATGCTTTTTCACTACGCACCAACCCAATCCTGCATCTATCCATGCGCAACCCATGTTAAATATTATTTTCCTAGCAAACATTAATAACATGCACAAAAGCAGCGTTAGTCTTTTTATTTTCTTTTTTGTCCAAAAGCATTTGAGGCCTAGTCCAGTGCTTTAGTACGCGCTTGAGCAATAGAATTTTTCTTCATGTTAGTCCCCTTTAACGCATTATTTTTTACCACGCACTGTTACTAAATGTTACTGAGGGTTCAATTCGAGCAGGTTTCATTTCACAAAAACCCTGCTCCATCAGTCCCCCCTTTGATGGCGTTAATGAGCCATCACCTAAATACCCACCAATACAAATTATCACTTTTTAAAAAGCAGTTGTTCTCTCTCGTTTTGTAATTATTCCATCTAAGTCTTTCATGACTTCATAATAATTTCCTTTCATATCCTCTAATTCTATCTCATCCCTCTTTCTTGATGACGATTTGTAATATTCTTAATATACCCCTCAAGACTCTTACTCTTGTCAGGGATATAAGTGCAACATTGTTGTATTTTCAACATATTGCAGACTACACCCTCTTTAGCCAATAACACATCAAGGGCAAGTCGATTTTGTAAAACCATAGATCTAATCGCAACCATCTCAGTATCAATCATTAAAAACCCACCAGCAGTGTCTGTTGATAAACGATCAACCATTGTGAACAATTTTCTAATTTTATGCAAATTCAGAATAACTCCAACTGAAGGTATCAATGCTCCAAAAATATCTCCCACTGTTTCTGAAAAACATGCTCCTCTTTTATCACATATTAATCCATTCTTTATTTCACTGATTCTATCATTCTTATCCAAATAGTATACTTTTGGAAATACTATGCCTAAATAACAACATCCGTACCAATGTGCAGGCAACCTATATTAGGCATTCTTCCCACACATATAATATATTCCTGGAAAAACAAGATCAGTTCCTCCTTTTAGTCCCCATCCTCCCGTAATTAGAAAGGTATGATCACATTCACTAGAATCAATGAAATAACTATTATATTCAGTCTTTTGTCTAATAAAACAAAGCTTCCCTCTATGATACCAGTCTAGGGTCATGGCAGCGTAAGTCTCGCCTTTCTTATAATCTCCTTCTCTGAAAGACCATGGAGGTACATGAGATTTTTGCTCAGCAGCTTTCCTCTGGAAATCTTGCCTTCTATCTTCTACCATGTTAATGAATTCTATTTCTTCAAACCGTTAACTACAAGTGAGGTTATTTCTATGTGCACTGCCCTGATTTTGCTGCCACAAGCTGTCACTGCTGTAACGCTCCTCGCAGGGGGCCAAGGAGGAAGGACAGTGGACCGGGAGATCAGCGGGACTTCAACTCCCACCCTCCCTTGCGGTTTCTGGTGCCGTCACGAAGCCGCTAACGAGTGCCTTGGCGCCAGCCGGCGCTTTAAATATCCTGTTGGGGCTCCCGTGGCACAGGGTGCGCACGGGCGTGCCCGGACAAAGCCTGGGCCAAGGGCTGGCCCATCCGTGTCCGTCAGAGGCCGGACTGGGCCACCCCCCTCTTTTCTCTTACATTTTGCCTGCTTGGTGAGTACTCGAATCGGCAGCCCTAAAACGGCGGTGCCTTAACCTTGCTCTTTATCTATGGACTCACAGGGACAGCCTATGTTATTTTAATATTATAAACAATTACTAATATTGCAAGACATACGGCCAGTAACACGACACTTGTTTGCCTGAAGATCCTATCACTAGTCAGGATGGGGCAAAGAAAGGCAGAAACCAGCAAAGGACCGTGCAGGAAGATGGATTTTAAAAAGCCCACGAATCCTCGCTCCTCATTATTGAACTATATGACGGGCGCAATGGGAGCAATAAAAAAACAAATAAGCACTGTTGAAGAGACACTGAATGCGGAAGTTAGAGGGGAAAACCAAACTGAGACTATCCAGACAATTTCCGGGATAGAGACAATATCTATTCCCATAATTCCCCTACCCACCTTATAAACGGCTGTGTACAAAAAGTATCTGATCAGGTGTGGGTTAGCGATGAGGAGGAAGACGAATAACAGCACCCTTCTAAACCTTTCAAAAAATCCGGGGTGGTGAAGGGAGGGAAAGGGGTTACACAAGGGGATCCTGCTGGCCCCAAAACTCCTTGCTCCAAACAGTATAGGAAGGTGCCAAAGTAAAAAAAAAAGTAACACAAGTCGATTAGAATGACAAACAACTAGCACTAATTGATCCCTAAAGAGACCCCAGAGATGTTTCCAACCTGATAAAAGATCTAGAAAAAAAACCCTAAAAGAATCACTAGGAAAGATGGACGAAAGATTGAAAAATATCGAGTTAGTTCTAGAGAAAATACAGGAGAAGTATCCCACACATAGAGAGCAGGAGATCAGAGAAACAGAGACATCTATGGATATCTCGATCACAAACCAAAATATCTACTAAATCACAGGAGGTATCAAACACACCGACTAGTTTTGTCACAAAATCCTTAGTTAATCGAACAAGAGAAGACACCAAGTCAGCAAGCCAGGATAAACAGTCAGTATTGAGGGGTTCAAACATCTTTCCTGGTACAGGACATCGACCACAAAATGACCAATGGGTGGAACAGAGAATTCAGCAGGGGAGAAAAATAAACACAAACCCTATGCACCACACTCACTCAAGCGCCTATTCTACATACCATCCACAGGCAAAAAAGGAACACACTGCCCGTACATTAAATCTTCCCCCAGAGGCGACCCCTTATACTGTGATATTAACAAATGTTCCGCTGCTTCCAACACAAGAAAGTGAATCCTGGGAGAGTTTAAGAAATAAATCTCTAAACTGGCTAGGGTCTAGGATAGGATTACACAGAGCATTGTTTCTGGAATTTAAAATGGTCAGAAGAACTCCCTGGGTAGAGAAAACTCAAAGGGTCCTGACAGGGAATTGTGTGGTTTTATCAATCAATCAATCAATCAATCAAAATGAGCTTTATTCGATTTTGAAGAATTAAAATCATAAAAGCATACACATAATCCAACAATACATCATCATACATAATATAAAATAACTCATTTTATGTACATCCATCATTGAAAAAACTTCTAAAAGAGTTAAGCTAGTAGTGGCGAGAATTTCATTTTTTCCTTCAATGCATATTCCGGAACCTATATCCCGCAAGTCAATTGTTAGCAGCTTTCCTTTTCCTCAAGACGTTCTTTAGAAAGCCCACCATAGACCCAATGCTATAGTAATTTTCGAGCATTTGTAAGTATATAAAAGCGGGGCGACACTGTCTCCATCTGCCCTGAAGTAATAAAGGTATTAACCATCTCCTTCTCTCACTTTGAACACAAAGCAAATAGGGTTGAATGGATATAGTCGTAAGGGTCAATTGATGGCTAATCACCATTGGTTTGTTCAACTCTAAAGCTAATCTATTCTCTTCTAAGTGGGACATAGAATTTTTTTAAAAATCTTTACGCTTTATAAGGTTCATATAGTCGGGCTTAGTATAATATTCTATGTGACCGATGTGGTTTTATCTTTTGGCTCCACAGATCTGGTGAGAACAATCTTGGAGCGCCTAGGGAGCACCTTCACTAGCCCCCAAAACATAAACGTTTAGCTTTTAGGTTATTTCTACAAACCGCCATCAAGATGGGAGAACTTAAACCTAGATAAAAACAGAGATTGCCCAATGGAGAATCACTGAAGGTACAACATAGATACAGCAAATAGGTTTGAAAGCTTGTGCACTCTAGACGAACAAGACTGACTGTCAAATATATCTATATCACAAGATAGGGAAAGTACCGGGTAGAAGACGGAATGACTCAATCATTAATACCCACTCCATCCTGGCCTCTCAGTCAAGGGTTCTAGACGATCAAGTAGTGCCAGTGACAATTAAGACAGTACCCGAACAAATACAAAGAACAGAGGATAACTCCTCAAAAACAGAAACATATCAGATTATAACATCAGGCTCCCCCCCCTGTTCCCATTATGATAGATGCAAATTCTATAAAAGGAACGAAAATTGCTAATAGCAATTTTACAAAAGTGGCTTTCTGAAACATAGCAGGCCTCCAAACTAAGATAGATAACCCAATATGGTCTGAATTTATCAGGGGGTTCCAAATCATTTGTGTGCAAGAGACGTGGATAACAGAGCCCATATATCTGAATGGATACCAAACAAACCACACGCCAGCGGTTCAAGGGAATCACGGGAGGGCAAAGGGGGGGACTAACAATTTTCATATCTAAATGTAGACATTAAGAAAACTGTACTTAGGCATGAGGAGGCATTTTACTAAGTAATGGAACTGAATATTGGAAAGAAAGAAAGAGTAGTACTGGCAAATTTTTACAACAATGCACAGACAGACAAAATTGGGGGAATTTTAGAAAGTCTGCTAAATGCTTTGAAAAGATTGCAAAGTGAAGGCGAAGAAGACGCCTTCATTGTTTGTGGTGGGGATTGTAATATTAATTTGTGTGCTAGGAATGGAACAGATGTATGTGGTACGACCAAAGATGAGGAAAATGAATCACACTTCTTACACCCAAATTATGGAAATATTTTAACTGAAATGATGTGTGGTCTTGACCTAGGTTTTGCAAACGAAATAAGCCTTAACCCAGTGCCCTTTAAGAATACTTTTAACGGAAGAGGCTGTCATACAACAATTGACTATATATTAATCTCTCCTAACCTAGCTTCAAAGGTGAGGAAATTTAACACACATGAAATTACTCTTAGCAACCACTACCCCCTGAGTATTTCTCTGAAATTATTAACGTTTCAAGCAAAGCACAACCCCAAAATTGTTCACCCCTCTCAACATATGGAAATAACTAGAAAAAATGGTTATACTTTGAAATGGTTGCTGGCTGATCCGGTAGAAACGAATAGGACAATCATAGTGAACAGCAATCAGGCCATGGAAGCTATTCTAAATGAAACCGCGACACATGAAACAGTCCTAACCGCCTTCCAACATGTTACTAGAACAATTAATGACGCCCTAGGGGTATCAAAGCCCAGTTTCACAAAGTAGCCCAAAAGCTGGTTCGACTCAAACTGCACAAAGGCATATTCTGCCTTGAAAAAAATATCACATCGCTCCCCAAGAGATCAGATGGCACTAAAAGAGGCGAGAAAGGCTTATAATAAAGCAATTAAAGAACGTAAAAAAAGGCTAAAAGAAGAGCTATGGCAGACTCTCTATGGGCCCGATGTAGGTAATTCTTATTTACCACTTCTTAAATACCAAATTTTACCGATTCGGTATTTAAGAAGTGGTAAATATGAAGGGGGAGATGTAGGTATTTCCAGATGTGTAAATACCGAATCTTTAAGATTTGGTATTTACCGAATCTGTAAATACCGAATCGGTATTTTCTATTGATTCCTATGGGCCTTGAAGCCCATAGGAATCAATGGGCAATACCGATTCTGTAATTACAGAATCTGTAAATACCGAATTTTGCAAGGGTGCAGGGGGTGTCACTTTGACACCCTCTGGCACCCCAAAAATAGGCATGTGCGCCATGTGGCACACAGACATGCCCTAAGGGCATGTCTGTCTGTCACATGGCTAGGTGTGCATGCACACATGTGCATGCACACCTGAATTCGGTATTTTAACACCCAATTGGATTGGGTGTTAAAATACCGAATCTGAAAGGCCTGCGGCACTCAAAGATGTGCTACCTACATATGCTTTTACAGACTCTGTATTTTTACCGAGTCTGTATTTACCGATTCGGTAATTTTACCGAATCTGTAAATACAGATTCGGTAAAATACCGATTCTGTAAAGCATGCTCCTACATTTCAAAATCCAATTACCGGTCGGTAACGGCCGAATTCGGCCGTTACCGACCGGTAATTGGCCACCTACATCTGGCCCTATGACACCATCGAGTCCAAAGATGGGGCAGGCTTCTGGCGGGCTGTTAGGGCACCCTTTCTGGAAACAGGGGATATCCCCATTATAGAAATAGCAATCACGGAAGAGGTGTGGGTGAAGCACTATTCGGAAATCTTTAAAGATAATTGTGTAGCCATCATCATAGTCGTGCAAATTGAGGAGGGGGAAGAAAGAACACCAATATGTCAGATAATTGAGAATGATCTCCGAATTACTTTGGATGAAGTAAATAGGGTGATCATGGCAAGTAAGGGAGGTAAGGCACCTAGCCCTGACGGGATACCATTAGACTTATATAAAAGTAACACAGAATTATGGGGACCTATACTCACTCGAGTAATCATGGCCAGTAGTTCCCTTAAAAAAATTGAGACATGGTCGCAATCCATTTTAGACCCCATTTTCAAAAAGGGGAATAGGCAAGATCCCATCTGTTAGCGACCGATATTCCTGCTAGACTCCTCTGCGAAAATAGCGGGAAGGGTAGTTTTAGAGAGACTACAAGAGTGGGCTGAGGATAATAAAACTCTGTCGGATTTACAATATGGATTCCGCAAGGGACTGGGAACAGTTGAACAAATCCTTAACCTAAGTATTCTTATGGGTAAATATTCTTGTCTGTAAAAAGGAAGGCTATTCATAGCGTTCGTTGACTTAAGCGCAGCTTTTGACTGTGTAATTCATGAGAGGCTGTGGGGAGTATTGTGGAATCTAGGGGTGAATAATGCCATTATATCCTTCCTGATACATCTCTATAAGAATGCCAATGGAAGAGTCCGTTATGGGCTTAATGATGAATGTACCGCACCATTCCCAATCAAGAGGGGGGTCATACAAGGGTGTGTGCTGGCCCCCTTCCTTTTTAATTGGTAAACAAATGGACTAGAACAAGCACTGATTAAGGCGGGACAAGACTACCCTCTGATAAATGGACGACTCATACCGGCATTAATGTATGCAGATGATGCCGTCCTAATGTGTCGTACCCAAGTGGGCCTCCGGAGACTATTGGACTGTTTCGCCGGATACATGCACGACCAAGGCCTCCGGGTAAACAGCACAATAAGTTCATCATGAGATGTGGTTCAGGAAGTAATAAATGCAGAGACATGTTTATTGACCTTCAAAGACTACAGTTCATCAACAGTTTTACTTACTTAGGTATGTTATTTGACAATATAGCTAAATGGATGCAGGCTGTGCAGTCGAGAAAACTCGCCTTCATGAAATATACTGCAGCCCTAATAAGCTTTTGAAAAAAACTAGGAGTGAGACCTCGCAAGCTCTTTTACAAATCTACAGAGCAAATTGCCTTTCAATATCCATGTATGGGGCGGGATTGTGAGGACACTGTAGCACTCAAGTGCTGCAAATGGTTGAGAACCAGTTTTTAAGATACATACTGGCTCTCCCTAATAGCGTATCGTCATATGTCTATCACTCGGAATTGGGGGTTCCATTCTTAACAGATCTAATAAAAATAGAACCAATTATGCTTTGGTACAGGGTATGGACCTCTGAGGAAACCCACTTAAACAGGGATATTTTAACAAATGTTCTTGGAATGACCGATGTGCTGAAACTGAAATGGATACAATATGTTAGGGACTTTTTCTGTGATCTAGGACATTCTGAGTGTTATAAGTAACCAACTACAATGAGTTTGATGTCCAGAAAAGAATTGAAACACAAATGCCTATCACTACTTGAATCCTGTTGTCTAACAAATGAAATAGCGAAGCCCACAGTATTGCATCATCAAGTGATAGGAATAACTTTGAACATTCAACCCTAACTTATTCTAGTGCGTGGTCAATATGACAGATTATTGTTAACTAGATTTAGATTAGACATTTTCCACCGCCTAACGAGTTTCCCAAACATGAATGACTGGGCAAGGGTGATGCAACTTTCCCCCTGTGATAATACATCTGAGCAAACGAAAATACATGTAGCTCTCTTTTGTAAACTGTATAGTAAACAAAGGAAAAAGTGGCTGGTTCCACTTTTAAAGAAGCTTGCTTTTAAAAGATGTCGACTGGCGTTTTTAGCTTTACAATTTTTAGATAATGAATTTACTATATGGATTTTAACAAATTTCTTGAAAAGTGTGATAAAATGTAGGAAGCTGATAACTTTGTAATGAATTAATGATCTGCATTATAACTTTGTTGCTATGGGAAATGTTCTGAAGCTCTTTTAAATGTACTATTATGATGTGCTTTAATGATTTTTTAGCATCAAAATCGAATAAAGCTTGATATCTATCTATCTATGTGCATATACTGTATCTTATCTGTGTAGTATTACAAACTTCTCCCATATATTCTGCATTTCTAGCAGTATATATTCTATTCATGTTCTCTCTAATGGGAATTTCTGAGAATACTAAATCTATGTTAGAGTAGAAATATTGCAAACTTTCATTCTCGTAGAAAACACTGGTTAAGACACTGCAAGACACACCATATGTTAAAGGTAGGTGATGATAGGTCTCCCCCTCTGAGACAGACAATGGAAATTGCATGCACACGTAACATCCATTGTATCAACATACTCATACAACAGCTTTGTAAAAACATTTAACGAAAAGTCATTAATAGATTTATCATGATAGATGCTGTCATCTTTCATCTTCTCTATATTAGTATGTGAGTCTCCTTTAAGACTTATTTTTGTGATTAGCTACCATTAAGACAGGCACTACAACAATTAGTGTTATCCACATGAACATTAATAGTAAATTACTAAATAAGCAAGCATTAATACATCTATGTTTAAAACTATGATTTTGATGTCTAGTCTTTGCTCTATTTGCCATTTCTAGAGAAAATGTTGTATCAATTCTAAAGAACCCAATTTTTTTTTTAAAACGAAGAAAAACTAAATAAATCTGTAAGATCTATCCAAAGTGGTGTATCCTCACATGTTATGCCTTTCTTCTTTACCCCCTTGTTTCCTTTTTTTGTTGTATATCTTCTTCTTCCAATCTTTGCTCTGATTCTCTGTAATTCTTTCAATGAATTCTCAAATTTCTGCACTATAATTTACACAGTTCTTTTAGGTGGTTCAAAACCGTTTCCTTCACTTTGTTCGGTACCAGCGTTTTCTTTGATCTGATTTGTGTGTTCAACTTCTTCCAACACCACATATGTAAATTCTGGAGCTGTGTATTTCTTGTTTGGAACCCTTAATCTTTTTTTTTACTACCTGATTCTTCTTCTGATTCACTTTGCTCAGTCTTATCTGGTGCTTCAATTGTCGTGTCCGATGATTTTTGTTTCAGAGTGTATTTCAGTCTTTTCACTCCTTTAGGCCACAAATCACCCTTTCTCGCTTTCTTAATTTGCACTGCTTCTTCTGCTACAGTGTCACGTTTGCAAGTTCTCTTACTCTGTTCTTTTCTCTGTTGCACTTGCTCTTGGATTTCACTCAACACTTCTCCATTGTAACCTTCAACAGCAGTCTTACGAGACCCAGTAGCTGGTGCTCACTTTATTCAACTCTTTCCCTGTTCCACCACGTGGTCAACACCTTCAGAATCTGTAACTTCAGCCTCTGTGGCTTTGCGTTCTACAGCTTCTGGCTCTTCTCGTCTCTCCACCAGTTGCTGCTCTTCTTCTTGTCTTTCAAGTGGACTTGGGACTCTTCTCGTATGACTTGTGTGTAGCCATTTCGGCAAGCCACAACACTGCACTGCTGTTGTTGTCAACAGTATTACCTTGTATGGGCCATGCCACCTAGGTTCCAGACACAACTTTCTCACATGCTTCTTCGCCAGGACCTACTCACCTGGACTTAATTCATGTGCTTGCTCCTGATGGGCTGTGGTTGCAATTTCTCCAACCTGATGAGACACAGAACTCACCACATCAGCCAATCCTTTGCAATAATCAAGCACTAAATCATCAGTAATATTCACTATTTGATTTACTGGTACAATCGTCTGTCTCATTGCTCTCCCCATTATAACTTCATGTGGTGATAATCCAGTCTTTTTATCAGGAATGCTTCTCAGACTCCTCAATAGCAGGGGTAAAGCGTCTGACCATTTCAGTGTTGTGGATGCACACACCTTTGACAGTCTGGATTTGATAGTGCCATTCATTTGCTCGACCACACCTGAGGCTTCTGGCCGATAGGCACAATGCAGCTTTTGTTCAATTTGTAATGACACAAAAATCATTCTAATTATTTCATTATCAAAATGTGTACCTCTATCCGTTTCTAAAGAGACTGGAAATCCAAATCTAGGAATGATCTCTCTCAAAAGCAATTTAGCAACTGTTAGACTATCATTTCTTCTTGTTAGATATGCTTCTACCCAACGAGAAAACAGACAAACCACAACCAATACATATTTCATTCCATTACAAGGAGGGAGCTCTATGAAATCTGCTTGCAACCTAGTAAAAGGTCTTGCTGCTTTTCCAGTGCATCCCCAACTAACAACAGTCTTTCTACCTGGATTGTGCTGCTGGCACACTACACACCTCTGGCATAGACTCTCTGCAATAACCCTAATCTTAGGATTGTACAATTATTGCTTGAAGAGTCTAATCATAGCATCTCTTCCTACATAAGTTATTCCATGGTACATCCTTGCCATCTGTGAAAGTAAACAGTCTGGCATCACTGGCCTATCATACACATACACCCATATTTCATCTTCAGATCTCTTTGTACAACCTGATTTTATCCAAAGTTCTTTCTCTTCCTCACTGGCTTCTTCCTGCAACTGTCTAATTTCATCCCATGTTTCAACAGTAGAGAACATCAAGTGACAATGTTTGTTCTTTTTCTCTGTTCCTTTATTAAATTAAACTGAATTTTGTGCACAGAAACGAACCACTTGGTCTGCGTATCTGTTACCACTGGTCACATAATCATTTCCTAATTTATGTGCCAGATATTTGACCACTGCAATCTCTTTGGGCAATTGTAATGCATTCAGCAAATCTTTCACATCTTTTCTATTTCTAATTGGAGATCCTGAAGAAGTCAGAAATCCATGTTGCATCTACAATTGACCATAATCATGCACCACCCCAAAACCATATTGACTATCCGTAAATATGGTTACTCTCAAATTGTTGCCAATTATACAAGCCCTGGTCAAAGCGACCAACTCAGAAATGTGGGCTGAATTTATCCCCTTTAGAGAAGATACTTCAAGAACCATAGCCACTGTGCATAGAGCACATGAACCTCGCAAAACATCTTTCTCATCTCTCAAACAAAAACCATCTACAAACATCACACAATCTGACTTTGAGAATGGTACCTCTTTTATGTCAGGCCTTGGTTTTGTACACAACCCTGTCACATTCAAACAATCATGTTCTGCTTCATCTTTTACTTCTTCACAACTTGAACTCAGCAACAAAGTGGGTGGATTCAGTGTCATACATGTTGTTACTGTCACATTTTCAGCACACAAAATCACTATCATATCTAGTCAAACGACTACTTGTCATGGGCTGAGTTCCCATTCGTGTCAACAAAATTTCAACAGAATGTGGTACATACACTCTCACTGGATGTCACAGCACAATTGATTCACTCTGCTCTAGACTCACACAAATAGCAGTCACTCCTTTCATACAACCTGGCAACGCTGCAGCCACTGAGTCCAAAGTAGCAGAAACATATGCCACTGGACGATGTGCCATTCCATGTGTCTGTGTCAGAACTGAAAGTGTAAACCCATCTCTTTCACAACAGAACAATGCAAATTCTTTACTATAATCTGGCATACCCAATACAGGTGCTCAACAAGGACTATCTCGCAACTCAATAAAAGCCTTAATTTTATTTATAAAGTTTATATAGCGCTAGCTAGACTCGTGGGTATCAGAGCAATTTACATACACAAAGGAAAAGAAAAAGTTGCACTACGTTGCAGGACATGAGGATGCATAAATATATAAGCAAAGACATCACACTTATGTATGCAGTGAAGGAGAGAAAAAAGCAGGTGTTTGAAACAGTCAGATAACCACCATCCTTGAAAGTCAGAGGGAGGGGGAGTCCATTAGACTATTGATGCCTAGGTTGGTTGACTTGGTCAGAAAAGTATTGGTTGAGGAGAAGGAGTTTCAGGGCCTTTTTGAAGCAAGAGAAGGAGGGGTTGCATCTGAGGTCAATAGGGAGTGCGTTCCACATCGTGGGAACATTACCAGAGAAGGATCGGCATTGGGCGTTTTCCCTTTCAGTTTCGGGGGGTTGAGAAGAAGTGAGTTGGTGCTTCTCAGAGTTCTTGATTTTCCTGTTTTTACCAGTTTGCTGTTTAGTTAGTTGGGGGATTGGACTTGAAGGGCCTTGTGTGTGATGCAGGCCAGTTTGTAAATACATCTGCCTTCCATGGGAAGCCAGCTGAGTGAGTTGAGGGTAGGTGTGATGTGTTCAAATCTTTTTACACCAGTTATGAGTCAAGTTGCCATGTTAAGGACTGACCTTAGTGGGGCTAGGTGAGCTTTTGGGTGAACCTGTTAGAATGGCGTTCCCCGTAGTCTTATTTAGAAAGGACTAGGGATTGTACAATTGTCTTGAGATCATCCTGGGGAATGAAAGGTTTCATTTTCTTGAAGTGTTTTAGAGAGTAAAGCGCACCTTTCGCAGAGTTCTTGATGTGGTCTTTCATTGACAGGTTCTTGCCCACGGTACTGCCAGGTGATTTTACTGAGTCGGATAGGATGAGGGAGCAGTTTAGAGCATCAAGATTCCTGAGCAAGTCTTGAATAGGTCGGTGGTTACTTATCAGAGAGAACAGTATTAATTCCGTTTTGTCCGGGTTCAGCTTTAAGTGGTTTGCGTTAAACCAGGTTTGGATCTTGTTTAGCATGATATTGATGTGTTGGACATCATTGAGTGATTTGATTTTGTGGTATATTTGAGTGTCATCTGCATAAAGGTGGTATTAAACCCCTGCTTGCTTCGAAATAATTGCAAGGGGTTCCATGAAGAGATTGAAGTGGGATGGTGAGAGGATCGATCCTTGCGGGATTTCAAGTTTGACTCGTGTTGGTACCGAGAGCCAGGAGTTGATTTTAATTTGTTGCGAACGGTGCTGAAGGAAGGAAGTGAACCATTCTAGTACTGTACTGTTCCATTAATGCCAGAGCGCCTCTTCAGAGTCTCAAGTAGAGCTGGATGGTTTATTGTGTCAAATGCAGCGGATAAGTCAATAAGGATGAGGAGACAGGCCTCACCTTCATCTAAGGCTCTGTGGATATCACCTGAAATATTGAGCATCGCTGTTTGGTGCTACAACCTTTCCTGAAACCCGATTGAAAGGTGTCAAGCAGGTTGCAGTCATCAATATGTTTGTTGAGTTGTTGGAAAACGCACTTCTCTAATGTTTTAGCTAGGAAAGGAAGGTTGGAGATAGGTCTGAGGTTGTTGAGCTCTTTGGGGTCGGCTCCTGGTTTCTTAAGTATAGAGGTGATTTGTCCTAGTTGTAGGGAGTCTGGGACGCAACCTGATGTGAGAGAGGTGTTGATGATTTTTGTCGAGAAAGGGGCAATGATGTTGTTGAGTTTTTTACTATTGTGGATGAGAGGGGTCCATAGTATGGGAAGTAGGCTTTAAGCTGGCAATTATATTAAAGACTTCGATTTCTGACATGAGGTCGAAGTTTGACCAATTAGCACCATTCTTCAGTTGGAAGCGGGCCTGGTTGTCCGTGGTATGATTTCGATCTGTTTAGTCAGGAATGGTTAAAGGGGGGCAGGTTGCGAGGGAGGGAGGATTTGAGGTTTGGATGAAGGATTGCTCAATTTTTGTGACTTTATCTGTGAAGAAGCTGACGATTTTTCCGCATCAATCCTTGGTGGCTGTTATTTCTTGTGGGGGTGTGCCATTTGTTTGACTTTTAACAATGTTGAAGAGTTCTCGCCTGGTCTACTTGGGTGCGGAAGAACGTGGTCTTTTCTTTAAAAATGTGTTTTATATATGCCAGTTGGGTTGACCTAAGTTGCGCTAGGTGGAGAGTTAAAGGGTTTAGTCTCCAAGCCCTTTCCGATTGTCTGAGTTGTCATCTTTCGTTATTAAGATCTACGTTGAATCAGGATTTAGATTTGGTAGATCTCAAATTTTTGAGTTTGAGTGGAGCCACTTGATCTAAGACCCCTGTCATTGCGGAATTAAAGTGGGCTGTGAGGTCATCGGCTGTCATATTGGAATGCTGGGGTTGTAGGTGGGCATGAATCCTGGATTCCAGTTCGGTTATATGGACTCCTTTGATGTTCCTGGTCCAGTGCTTTGGCTTGTCAGACCGTATTGGTTGGTTTCTGACTTGTGAGTCAATATTAAATAGTATGAGGTGGTGGTCAGACCAGTCAACGGGAGAAATCGATCTCAGAGAGACCAGTTCATTTTTGGTGATGATCATATCCAGTGTTGCTCCTTTGATGTGTGTTGGTTCATTGCATAGTTGTTTGAGGTTGGTAATTTCAAGCAGGTTGGAGAGGTTCTGTGCTGTGGTGTCTTCTGGGTTGTTCCAGTGGATATTGAAGTCACCCAGGAACACGTCTTCCTTGTCTATTAGGGAGAAGTGAGTTATTAGGCTGGTTAGTTCTTCAGTGAAGATGGTATGTTCAGGGCCGGACTGAGAACCAAAACCGGCCCTGGCAAAGTGCTCGGCCGGCCCCCTGGAGGTGCGACCGAGCTCTTTGCTGGGGCCGGTTTTCGGCCGATTTTGTTACAGGGCCGATTTTGCAGCTATGCTGCAAAAACGGCCCTGTAACAAAAACGGTACAAAAGGGGGTGGTGATGGAAGGAGCATCCGAATCAATCAAACACTCACACCCACTCAAAAGATCTGGGCTTAATCCATCACCGTTATTTAGCCCACTCTGCCACCCCAGTTCAGACATGGCTATATGCAAATCAGTCTGACCCTGTGCCTCATGGGAACAGTCCAGCCCGAACTGCCAAGCCATGTCTTCCCTGGACCGGAAACAAGCTTCCGAGGACCGGTTTCTGGCATTCCAGCCGTCTTCAGCCCGGCTTGCTTGAATCCAGTGGCAAAGTGAGCAAGGGACTCATGTCTGAGAATACCCGGCCACACTTATGGCGGCCAAAATCGGTACAAAAGGGGGTGGTGATGGACGGAGCATCCGAATCAATCAAACACTCACACCCAGTCAAAGGATCTGGGCTTAATCCATCACCGTTCTTTAGCCCACTCTGCCACCCCAGTTCAGACATGGCTATATGCAAATCAGTCTGACCCTGTGCCTCATGGGAACAGTCCAGCCCGAACTGCCAAGCCATGTCTCCCCTGGACCGGAAACAAGCTTCCGAGGACCGGTTTCTGGCATTCCAGCCGTCTTCAGCCCGGCATGCTTGAATCCAGTGGCAAAGTGAGCAAGGGACTCACGTCTGAGCATACCCTGCCACACTTATGGCGGCCAAAAGCGGTACAAAAGGGGGTGGTGATGGACGGAGCATCCGAATCAATCAAACACTCACACCCAGTCAAAAGAACTGGGAAGGCATGGCTTGGCAGTTCGGACTGGACTGTTCCCATGAGGCACAGGGTCAGACTGATTTGCATATAGCCATGTCTGAACTGGGGTGGCAGAGTGGGCTAAAGAACGGTGATGGTTTAAACCCAGATCTTTTGACTGGGTGTGAGTGTTTGATTGGTTCAGATGCTCCGTCCATTACCACCCCCTTTTGTACCGCTTTTGGCCGCCATAAGTGTGGCAGGGTATGCTCAGACGTGAGTCCCTTGCTCACTTTGCCACTGGATTCAAGCAAGCCGGGCTGAAGACGGCTGTAATGCCAGAAACCGGTCCTCGGAAGCTTGTTTCCGGTCCAGGGAAGGCATGGCTTGGCAGTTCGGGCTGGACTGTTCCCATGAGGCACAGGGTCAGACTAATTTGCATATAGCCATGTCTAAACTGGGGTGGCAGAGTGGGCTAAAGAATGGTGATGGTTTAAACCCAGATCTTTTGACTGGGTGTAAGTGTTTGATTGGTTCAGATGCTCCGTCCATTACCACCCCCTTTTGTAGCGCTGTAACAAAAACGGCCCCCAGGGCCCAAAACCGTCCCCCACCCTTGCGGGGCACCGGGGGATTGCCCGGTGCCCGCAACGGCCAGTCCGGGCCTGGGTACGTTCACCAGGACGTTGGTAGATGATGTGAAATTCTATGGGCGCGGTGCCTTTGACTGTAAGTTTAACACCTTGGTACTCAAGAGTCCGGCATTCTGTGGATTTTAATCTGGTAAGCTGTATTCCTTCTTTGTGAATGATAGCTAAGCCGCCACCTGTTTTAATCGGTCTGTCGTGTCTGATGATGTTGTAGCCTGAAGGGGTGAGAAGGTCTAGGATGGGGGTAGAATGGTCATTGAGCCAGGATTCTGTGAGGAATGAGATGTCTGTTTCTTCCACGTGTACAACTTCAGCAATATCTGTGGCGTGTTGTACTGCTGATCTGCAGTTGAGGAGTATGCACGATAGAGGACGGGGAGTCTCAATGTTGGTGTGTTCTGTATGTATAGAAGTGTATAGAGCAGGGGGTCTGGGCGAGAGGGCAGGTCTAGGGATTCTATTTGTGCTCACTATAACAGGGATTGCAAAAGGGGCGGTGTTCTGGCTTATTGCGAGGTACGATTAGTTGATCTCCTCTGCTTCTTGTTCTGAAATAGGGCAGAGAGTTTGTCTAGGTCGATGACCTGATTCCTCATAGGGTTGGAGGGCCATGGTGTACCCAGTGAGGTCATGGACGAGGCTGTATGAGGGGAAGGTGTGTAGCTATCCGGAGTGTGTGAGCAAGGTGGCTTAAAACGCTTGTTGTAGGTGTATGATATCTGCCGCTAGGGAGTCTATTTTCTGCTCCAATCGGGTCAGTAACTGGGTAACTGCGCTGAAAGGGCATAATGCCTTCATCTGTGGCAGTGTATGACTAGGGTCAGTAGAAGGAGAGAGTTGTGCGATTGAGAGGCATAATTGGGATTAGGGGTGGGGATAGATTGGACGTGAGGAGTCGGGTCGTTGTTGCTTCTGGTCAAGCCTTCATGCTTTCTTCATCCAATTGGATTGAATCGACTACATCTTTGTGAGTCAATCTTTGTAATGGCTTGGCAATCAGTGAAAAACCACTAATCCACCTTCTGCAGTATCCAACTATGCCAAGAAACATTCAAATTTCTTTCTGTGTTCTTGGAGGACCCATTTGCAAGATCACAGTAATTCAATCTTGTGATACTTTCCTGGCTCCATTTTTCAATCTTGTGTCCCAAATATTGAACTTCTTTTTGATAAAACTGCAATTTTGCTGGGAACACTTTATACCCACCTACGACCCAAATGGTTCGGTAGAGCAATTGTATCAGTCACACATGCTTCTCGTGTCTTTGATGCCACCAATAAATCATCAATGTATTGCACCAATACAGAGTGTTCTGGCATAACCAATGACTCCAGACACTTTTTCAGAATCTGATTAAAAATCGAAGGACTCTCTGTATGCCTTTGAGAAACTTGGCACCATGCCAAAACACGGTCTCCGAACCGGAAAGCAAAAAGATATTGGCTATCCGGATGCAGGGGTATCGAGAAAAATGCTTGGCACAAATAAATCACTGTGAACCACTATGCATCACAGGGAATTTGGTAATGAATTGCTGCTGGATTTGGCGCTATCGGACAACAAGGTACCACAATATTATTAATCTTCCTCAAATCTTACAAACCCTATACTTACCACTTGGTTTTTAAATTCCCATAATAGGTGAATTACAAGGACTCCCTAGTATTTCTCTCCGAACCCCTGCGCAATCATTTGCTCAATTACAGGAGTAACTCACACAGTAGTCTCAGGACTCATTTTACACTGTGGTGTTTCTGGAAATTCTGCACCCTGTTTGACCAATATTTGGATAGGATCAACACCCTTCATCAATCCAATATATTTCGCTGAGAAATATCACACATCATCTGTCACTGTGTCTCTCAATTCAACAGGAAAATCATTTGCTGTAAATAAAGAATACAAATCATTAACTTATGTCCCCTGCTTTGCTAACACCGCCTTGAAAGCAACATACTTGTCTGGCGTTTGAAAAGCAATACCATTCGGTGTACAATAGATGGTGCAATTCATTTTACACAGTAAGTCCCTACCTAAAAGGTTCACCAGACTTGTGTCACACACTACAAACTGATGCAAATCTCTGAACTTTCAATATGAAACTTCATTGGTTTGGTCACTGGAGTCTTAATATGCTCATTTGAGATTCCTACGATTTGGATAGTTTCTCCCGAGAGGGGTAGGTTCAGAATTTCTGCTGCTTTTATAGTAGAACAGATAGCACCAGGGTCCACAAGGAATGTAATATCATTACCTTCCACTTTCCCATCCATAAAAGGACCTGACTGATCTACCACTAGAGATGCGCCAAGCACACACTCTTCCTCCCCCTCAGGCACCGTCATTGAGATGAATCTAAATCACTCTCAGGACACTGCAACCAATATTGTGAAACAATTTGCACATTTTGATTTTTACCAACTTGTTCACCCATGTGAAAACCAGCATCCCCACTGTATATCTGTACCTGAGCATACACATTATTTGGCATAGGAGCTGAGGCACTTGTACCTGTTGTACCTGTGGTGTAACTACCTGTTGCTGCTGCAGTTGTTGTTGATTCACAACCACCTCATTCTGCATCTGTGGTTTGAAATTTTGAACCATTCCATTATTTCCTAACAAGGACTTACACGCGTTCTTCCAATGTCCTAACCTGCCGCATCCATGACACAGATATTTATTTTTCATCTCTTCTTTATTACTTTTACCTCTACCTTTTCCCGGAAATTGCACTTGCCACCATTCGGTACAATATTCATAAGTACCTGACCATTTTGAAAATTCTGATTCTGCCCTTTCATCTGAAAACCTGTTTGCGAACCATCAACAAAATTCGCATTTTTCTGCTGTGCCACTTTCACCTGTACCCACATCATTTTCTCTTTCAATGTTTTATGTCTCGATTCAATATCATCACTACAGTACTTTGCATACCTCACAATTTCGTCCACTGTCTTATTCTGCCAACAAATCAAATGCTGCTGAATCCTATTACTAATTTCCGGTTTTAAACCAAACACAAACTTATAGACTAAATGTCCCATGTTTTTGTCAGTTATACTTTCAAAACCACTATTCTGTTTAAACACTTGTAAAAGTCTCTCATAATAAGCATGTACTGATTCTTTCGACTCCTGTGTCGTCCTATCAATCTTAGCCCAATCTGTTTCATTTGGGGAAATCTTACTCTTCAAATAAGTAATCACTTGATTATATTTCTTCATCAGTTCTGATGGCGCTCCAGTTATGACATCTCTAGGATATTCTTCTTTTGGCCAATCAACTGCAATCTTACACTCAGTCCATAAATCAGCTGGAACAACAATATAAAACAAACCATCCAAATCTTTTAACAAGATCTTTGAAACTTTTACAAATCTCTCTAGCTGTTTGTACTATTCAACAGGCTTTTATTTCAACCTGGGAAATTCATTTGTAAAAGACAATATATCCTGCCTAGACCAAGGTATGTGAACATATCCACCGCTCGTAACTTCTCTCATTGGATATATCATTTCAGCAAACTCTGTCTTCCTTAACGGAAGCAAAGGAGATGCAGTCACACCCTTATTTGCAACCAATACAATAAGGGGCCCCCTGAGAGTGATGTAGGGCGAACCAGCAGGGGAAAGAAGCAAAAACAATCGAAGGAGAGGCTGCCCTATATGTTTAAATTCCTGGCTCCAATGAGTCCAGTGATTTTAGTTGCGCAATTGTGAGCTCACTACATTTCAAGGCCGCACCACATCATGAACAAAACAGGAGATAGAAAGATACAAACATGATTTTATTTATTTTCTTTTTTCAGAGAATTAATTTTTTCTTTCAATTAGATTATAAAAAGACATTTAATATGACAAAAAGTTCAATCATACAAACAACCCCACATTACCCTAACCGTCATTCATTCAGATACAGGAATCACACATCAAACATATCCTCATACACACCATTCGACACATCGGCCTTGAAATGTAGTGAGCTCACAATTGCGCAACTAAAATCATTGGACTTGGACTCATTGGAGCCAGGAATTTAAACATATAGGGCAGCCTCTCCTTCGATTGTTTTTACACCCTTATTTGCAACCATTTCTTCTTTCTTTTTCGCCCATCTACCTTTCCATCGTTCAATATCACCCCACCTTTTCAGAGCATTTATCAACTCCTTTATTTGTAATCGTTTACCAGATGCATTCAACCTCTCCGGATCCTTGTCACTAACATCCAAGCTAGATGTCTTTTGCATAGCTTAACATTTTTCAATATCCACTCCATATTCTTGTGCAGCTTCTGCCAATTTCTCATGCAAAGTTTTCGCTTTCAATGTAATATTCTTACACAAGAATAACAACTCTTCATCCTGATACTTACTCAATCTCTCAGGACTAATTGTACCAATAATCATTTCTTCCAAATCCATTCTCAATCTACCTAAATCTATACTCGTTTGGACTTATGAGATGCCATTCCTCTTATCCATTCATCCAACTCCTCTGGTGAAGGTCCCACTGAACCTGAACCTCTTGATATCAAAGTTGTTTCTCGCATATTCAACAATAATTTTCTAGGATCTATCTGTACACCCCCTTTTGGTGTTTCAGCCACATTTTCATTTACTGTAAGATCAATCAATGACGTACCCATCTCATTTGTCTCTCATCCATTAACATTCCTAATACCATTCACTGGAATAGTCAATGCATGCACTCTTGAAATATTTTGACCCTCACTATACAACTGAACTATAGGACCAATTGTCATTGGAACTGACAACGCTTCTCCATTTAGGCGCATCTGATTAATTTTATGAATCAACTCTTCTTTTGCTCTATTAAGCTTCGCAGTCTCTTTTCCCTGTAATACTTGAGTAACCTGTAACGGCTGTATAACTAATGGAACTTGTGAAGCTTGTGAAACCTGTGGAGCTTGTGAAACGTACTATTTCAATTAATGATGCACGTGGAGTAATCCCATCTGGACTCTCCTGATATGGTGGAGGTCTTTTCAATAACATCTCTTCTAATAACTTATCATCAATTTTGTTCGCATCCATATCTAGTTCTGAAATCTCTATATTATTCTTTCCCCTTTCCACCAGTCTGATCCTCAGCAACCATTACAGGGTGTAATCCATCCCTGCTCACTTCTTTCCTCCATCTTTTCATCTAAGCATCCCACTTAGCCTCTGAATACCATCTCATTGTATTCCTATATTTCATTCCATTCCTATCTCTCTCCCTTCTGTATGCCTTATGTTCCCATTCTTCAAGCGTCTCATACTGCATAGGTCTAGGATGCAGTTTCAACAAATTCATTCGTCTCCTCAAATTCTCACATTAAAAGTACCATATTCTGGGAAGGCTAAAACTCCGTCATCCTCTGTATACCTTACCCAGTTCTCCAACCAGGTACAGGTATGAAACCCACACTCTAACATCATAAAAGAAGCAGGAGATCTTGGAGGAGGTACAGGAATTCCCTCTCTAGTGACTATCGGCTTATCCTTTTTAAAGAAATCCTGAATCGTTTTTGTCAACCTTATTTTTAACTCTCTCTTTTCGCTAGATATTTTAGAAATCAAGATAACCCTTCCATAATTCCACTCACTCTATTGGCTCGCACTCGTCCAATACCAGCGCGACTCAGATCAACCAACCAATCACAGCACAACACACACCCGCTATTCTGACCAATGCCAGTGCAGCTTTTCATGATGTCAGTATAACTCCTATGACTGACCCTTCCTTCACAAAGTTTTTCTAAATAAATTCTTATTAGAAACGACACAAAACTCTGCTACTTTGTCTGCTCCACTAATAAAGAGATAGTTCAATTACTCAAAGAGATTCCTTTTACTTCAGTAAAATAGCGACCAGCACCATTCCACTCAATCAAGTGAAAGAGGTCTTGGTACTCCTTTGGGGGTACTAGCCAAAGTTTCGGAAGAGGACTTTTTTGTAAAGAGGTCTTGGTACTGCTCAGGGATGTACTGGCCAAAGTTTCGGAAGCGGACTTTCACTATTTCATATAATCTTCTTTCAACAGAATAATAGGTCCTTTAGAATGACATCAACAGCATTTCACTGTTCGATATTACAACAACAAAGTACTTTTGCAGTGTGATACTTTTCCACACTATTACTCTGCCCCTAAGGCTAAATTAACATCCTGGGATCTTAGGTAACTCCGTGCCCGTACTTCCAGACTACATAAAACAAAGACACTAACTTTCATATTAGTAACCAAAATCAATATTTCTACCATTCATTTGCCAAAATAATCAATACTAATCATCAGTCTGCTACCAAAACTGATCCAGCGATCTAGGACTAATACATTTCTACAGACAAGGCCCAATTTAATTACCCATGAAATCCTTTGACTTGTGTAGTGAATTTCCAAAACTATACCAAACTTACCATTCTCCAATTTGTAATTCATTCTAGTATACAAAATATGGCGATGCAATCTTTTTATAGTTGACAGGGTTTGGCAAACTAATACTTGGTTCGGAAATACTCATGAACTAAATGAACACCTCTAATAATAGACAGACTCATTTATGTATTGATAATGTTTATCAAAATAATGTGAAATAATGTTCATCAGTACCAACATACAGCACACATTATTGATTATCACAAGGCAAACAACATTAGAAGAGAAAATGTCAAATTCATATCAATGACAATACATAAAGCAATGGAAAGGCGAAGAGATAAAAGTTTCAGAGGCAAAATACATTTGCAAATGATTATGCAAATTTCAGATTTCAGTCTATACTAACCTAAAATAGGAACAGAAAATGTATTCTCTGGCCACGAGAGCAGCAAGGCCCCTCAAGAAGAATTTGAAGAGGCAAAAACTAAGGGGCCGATTAGGATGGCGGACGGACTTGCGTCCGTCCGCCACCCTTGAGGAGGAGGGAACGTCCGCAGGGGCTGCGGCGTTCCCTCCGTGCTGATTAGGATGTGACCACCAGGGTGGCGGTCACATCCTCTATATTTAACATTGCGGCGGGTGCAGCTTCAAGCTGCACCCGCCGCAATGTTAATAAAAGCATGTGTTACATTTACATGCACAAAGCGGCAGGCACCGCACGGTGCCTGCTGCTTTGTGCACGCAAATGCAGGGGGGTACCATAGGTACCCCCCATGTGCACCCCCCATTCACCCAGGGGGCCCGCTAAGGGCCCCCAAAGTGAATGTCCGTATGCTTTTCCATGGCGGAAAAGCCGCCGTGGAAAAGCAGTTTTACACAACCATCATAATATGGCGGACGGTGTCTCATAGACACCGCCTGCCATGTTATAGCTTTTCCGCCGCGGTCGGAAGCCGACCGCAGCGGAAAAGCGGCGGACGGAATTCCAGACCCACCAGCCATCCTAATTTGGCGGTGGGTCTTTGGAGTCTCCGCCGCGGTTTTTCCGCATCCTCCGGGCCGGCGGAAGTGTCCGCCGGCCCGGAGGATGCGGAAAAACCGCCATCCTAATCGGCCCCTAAGTCAGGATCAGCAGACAGGAACAGGACAGTAAACTGACGACAGCGAGGATCTCCCAAACAGTCTGCCCAACAATCTGAACACCTCGACCATCAGCAATAAACCCCTCCCACCAGGCACCTCAATTATACCCTAAAACCCAAATGTCCAACCTACACTTGTATCTAAAGGAAGGGTTATTCTACACTTGATTGGTTAAGGCAGTGGGTGTATTTTCACAACACTCTTGGCATGTCCATCTCACTAAATGTCCCATTGTTTTATTTATTCATCACGCCAGCTTCCACTCCAGGAAATACAATTCAAGCCACTAACAAAATGTTCTCTTCCTTGCTGGTTATGTAGCAAACTTTGTATAACATTTGTGTCGCTTATGCCTTTCTAGAGGAAGCGTTTCCTCCACTTGATGAATCAAATCGCCTTTTTATGCAAACTTCTTGGCAGGCACTCAGGATTCTTGAAGGACAATTGTTGTCCACCTTCCCCTTAACTTTCGATTTTTTATCTTTCAAGCATTTATTCTTTTATTCCATTAACCCCATAACTTCATGCAGAGCAACATTAGTCTTTTTGTTTTCGTTTTTGTCCAAAAGCATTTGCGGCCTAGTCCAGTGCTTTAGTACGCGCTTGCGCAATAGCATTTTTCTTCACGTTAGTCCCCTTTACCGCATTATTGTTCACCGCACACTTTTTTATTTTATTTTCAAACACCTTTATTGAAGAATTTGCACTACAAGATTACAATATATGCAAGCGGAGGATCCGCAATCAGAGAGGAGAACTACAGTCATTGCATACATCAAATGGAGCATCACAAACAAATAGCTCATTTCAAAACACTGAGAGAGGGGCTCTGAGGCAGAGCTGGAGAAGTGGGCGATGGCGCCCTTGAAAAGCCCGACACAGATTGAAGAGGGCTCAGGGGGCCAGCGGGGTGTGTGGGTGAGAAGGTGGCGCTACTCTGGCCAACTCCGGCGGCCGCCGTGGGTAGGGCGCCGCCGGGGAGCGCGGGAGAGGTCGCAGAGTGCAGTGGGTTCTGGCGCAAGAGGTAGGAAACAAGGAGATCCCAAATTTCAATCGGTCGAGAAGTATTTGACAACGTGAGGCGTCTTTGAGCCATACGCTAACCTTGGGCACAGACCCTCGACCCCAACGCATGGAAAACCTGTGACGTGCAAGAACGAGAAGCATCGCAGTCAGCCGACGTGTAGCGTCAGGGCAGAATTTCACGAAGCCTAGAAGGCAAAGCAAAGGATCCGGCTGAACCTGCGTTGGGGTGATCTCGGTTATAACAGCGCATACTTCACTCCCGAAGGCCGAGACTTTGAGGCACAGCCAGGCTAAGTGGGAGAAGTCTGCCGCGGGAGCCGAGCATCGCAGACATCTGTTACTGGGGATGAGTCCCATTTTGTGCAGCTGAGCGGGAGAGCGGTACAGTCTATGCAAATATTTAAAATGAATGAGTGCAGGCGGTAATTTGGGGATAAGCTTTTGGTCTGATTGCAGCAGTAGATCCAGAACTCCCAAGAGAGGTCAGCGCCCAGATTTTCACTCCACGCTGCAGTCGCTCGATCAGTAGAAATGGGGTAGCCATCAAACGCAAGGGCGTAGATCATAGTGACCAACTTGTGGGGAGCGGGGGATGTGCAGAGAAAATTGAGGGCGGCCATCGAGGGGGGCTGAGGAAACGTGGGCTGGCGCTCCTTACAGAGAGCCCTGAGTTGATAATAAAGCAGAGTATGCACAAGGAGAGTAAAGAAAGTCTTATTGTGGTAGAGGTCTGATACTGTGGAGAGCCCCAAACGGGTTGCATGTTTGACCATTCTGGCCATCTGTAGAGGGGGGAATTTCAGGTTATGTGCAATGGGCACAGTATTTGCGGAGAGCATGCTAGAGCCGGAATATCTTTGGAGGCCCATCTCAGGCCCATCTCAAAGTCTCAACTGTGTTGATCTCGCCTCGCTGGGGCTTCCCGGGACGAAAAGAACGCTCAGGAGTGGCAAGGGGGCAGCAAGGTCAGCCTCTACCGTGACATGTGGTTGGAAAGGTGTCGGGTGGAGCCAGAAGTGGAGAAAGCTGGCTTGTGCGCTGAGGGCGCCTAATTAAAAATCCGGGGCTCTCAGGCCACCTCGCGACACAGGGAGAGTGAGTATATTATATGCGATTCTAGGCTGCCGACCGGCCCAGACAAGGGTGATTATAAGTGAGCATAGTCTGCGGAAAAAGTGTGCTGTGAGGGGGATGGGGACATTAATGAATAAATACAAAAACTTCGGGAGCATCACCATCTTGGGGGCTATACGGCCCTCCAGAGACAGGGGCAGCCGTCACCAGAGTTGGATCTTAGACTCAAGCCAGTCCACAGCGTGGCCAAAGTTAGCTCTCCAGATGTCGTCCACGTCCTTATTGAGGCAAATGCCGAAATATCTAGTCGGTCCCGACACCCATCCGAAATGGTAATCCGGAGTTAAAGGAACGTAGCATCTGTGAGGGGAAAGAGAACTGACTTACCCCAGTTGACCTGAATGCCAGAAAGACCCCCGAAATAAAATTAGGTGAATCAAGCCCTTATCTCTTCGGGAGAAGTGGTTCTGTCTGGGCCTCGGTCCTGGAGCGCAGTAATATAGGAGGCGGCGTGGGGCTGTCGTAAGGGGTTGGCCAAAGTTTTACCAGGGCCATCTCCCTCACCAAAGCGGCGCGCCCTTGCCTCCCTACCCAAAAAAGAGAGCTCCCTGTTGGCCTCATCAGCGAAATCAGTGAGTTTGCCACGGAATGTCAGGGTTAGGGTCCAGAGAGTGTGAGAAGTCCAAAGACTTAATCTCCGCCTCAAGCCTATCTAGGGTGCCGCAGATGGAGCGTAACATGCCGGATTGCTTAGAGATGCATTCACCTTGGATTACCACCTTAAAACCCTCCCAAAGCGTGGAGGGGGAATCGACAGAACCCACATTAAGGTCGAAGTAATTCGTGATTGCGGTTCGAATCTCATCGCAAAAAAACGAGTCCCAGGAGTGCTGTGGGGGGGGGGGGTAGCCGCCAGGAGAACATGCGCCGCGGGGAGTCTGTGAGTTGCAAACAGAGACAAACACGAGCGTGGTCGGAGAGAGTGCGCGCCATATACTCCACAGAAGTGAGCCATGCAAAGGCATCCGGAGTGGTAATCCAAAGGTCCAGACGGGACCAGCATCCACGGGAACCAGTCACACAAGTGCCCTCGCGCGCCTCAGGGCGGGTGTGCTGCCAAGCATGGAACAGTGAGTTATCAGTGAGTATGGAGTGCATAAGAGAAGTTGCGCCCGGGTGGGAAGCGTGTGGCCCAGAGCGGTCCAGAGTGGCTGATAGTGTGATGTTAAAATCCCCCCCCCCCCCCCCCCCACCAGAGGAGCGCGTCCGGACCAAGTGAGGAAATATGCTGCCAAACCTGCGCAAAAGAGTCAGGGTCATCAGAATTAGGACCATAGAGCACAGTAAAGGATCAGTAGTTGAGCCAAGAGGGTGCCGCGCAGGATTACAAAACGCCCCCCGGGGTCTATAATTACCTGAGAAGTGTGCCAGGGAAGCCCTCTGTGCAGTAGGATGGGCACTCCGCGAAAGTAGTTTGAATAAAAAGAGGAGTGAGTTTCGCCCCAATTCCTAGAGCGAAGCCTGTGAGATGTAGCGGGCAGCAGATGGGCTCCTGGATTAAACAAATGTTGACCTTATGCCGGATAAGGTGGGCATGGACCAAGCGAGCTTTGCGGTGGTCATTAAGATCGTGGATATTCCAGGTCCAGAGAGTAGTGGCTGTCATTGCGCTGTGCCAGGGTAATAAATAACGAGATAGGGCAGACATGCAATGGGGACCATGTGCAATAAAGAAGAGAGTTTCAGTGCAAATCGCAGTGTGGTGGATGTAGAACTACAAAAAAGAACAAAACCAACAACAAAGCCTTGGCAGGAGGCAACAATCCCAGGGAACCCGACCGCCCATCACTCACACCAACCCCCCAATTAGGCTGAGGAACCAACCTCACCCATGCGAGGGAACCACAACTTGGAAGGGGAAACTCAGAGAGAAAAAAGGGAATCATCCGGAGGAGGCATGGCTATGCCCGGCATACTCCCCTGCCATTGAGACAGGGTGGCCGAGCCACGTATATTGCGGACAACAATGTTGAGTAGAGGTGAGCAGTTGAGGTGCCTGGTAAGCAGTGGGCCATTGTATAAAATAAGATGATGCGGCAGTAAGCCTGAGGAGAAAGCTGGCAGGAGGTCATGAGAGAGGGGTGAGAAGGAGAAGGTCAAACCAGCTTGGACCATGAGGATCCCCGCGACTATGGGCGAGCCCTACGGCCCACTGAAGACCAAGCGAGATCTCAGCAATGGGGAGAGGAGACACATGCAGTGGCTGGAGCAGGATGGAGCCCATCCATGGAAGGGAGCGTTACATAAGAGGGTACAGCATGCACAAATACAATAACTAAGGCAAAAGTCAATTGTTATCACTCAAGTCGCCGTCAGAGCCGGTACGGGAGCTGGATGGAGAGGAACGATGTGCCCGGTCAAGTTTCTTCGCATAAGCCAATGCGTCCTGCAGCTCCGTGAAGATCTGCATGTTGGAGCCCTGCCTGACGTGCAGCTTAGCGGGATAAGCCAGGGATTAGACAATGTCATGTTTTTGGAGTATTCGCTTGGCTGGCAGGAATACGTGGTGGGCAGCCTGCACTGCCATTGTGTAATCGGGGAAGAAAGCCAGAGAGTTCCCTTATTTGCGGACTTCCACCTTCTCCCTGGCTGCGTGAAGAACGGTGTCTCGGTCTCTGAAGTTCAACTGCTTGGCGATGATGGGGCGAGCCAGCAGTCTGGGTGCAGGGCGGGGGCCAAGAGAGTGGTGGTCACGCTCGACAATGAAAACAGGAGAGAGAACGTCCCCAAAGAGATCACGAAGAAGTTGCTCCACAAAGTCCTCCGTTTTAGTGATGTTGGAGGATTTGGGCATGCCCGTGATGCGAAGGTTGCTCCTATGTGAGCGCGCCTCCAAATCCTCGTTCTTGTTCTTAATGAGTTCGAGAACCTTGTCCAGTTGTAGGAGCTTGAGATGGTTCTGTGTCGCGGCATCCTCAGCGTCCGAAACTCGCGTCTCATCTTGGGTCAGGCCTGCTTTCTCCATGGTCTGGCACAGTCGTGGAAGCCGAGGCCCCCAAGCGATGAGAAGGTTAGGGGCGGCGGCATTGGCACTGCCTGGCATTGGAGGCCGTGCAGGGCAGAGCAGAGGGTGGCTGACCTGTATACAGGGCCCTGAAATAGCAGAAAGGCCTCCTGCCATGAAGGGAGCTGACGAGTGTTCGGGAGCGCTGCTGTACTTGGTAAAAGGCGGCGGAGGCCGTAAATCAAGTCCCGGGCCTACAGGGAGAGGAGGTGCCTGTGTAGCAGGCCGGTGCGCCGAGGTGAAGAGGCAGGAGTGCGGGGGCCAAGGCAGCAGGGAGTCGCGGGGAGCACGCCGCCCACGTCACGGAGCCACAGGGAAGCGACTGTGAAAAGTGGGCACGGATGGCGACAGCAGGCGCCCAAGTAGGAGAAAGGCCCTGGCCCCGCGGTACGACTTGCGTACCCCCTACCCCACAGCGAGTAGCCCCCGCAGAGACGTGACTCACCGGGTCAGAAGAGGTGAGACGGCAAGCCGGCTCCGGTGAGGTGATCCGGTCCGTGAGATTCAGCTCTGGTGAGGCAGCGAGTTGGTAGCGTCACAGCAGCTCAGCCCGGGTGCCGGTCGCATGCCAGTAGGAGGGCCCAGTCGCCGCGTCCGGTCCCGCTGGCAGATCTCGATGTGGCAGCAGTTGCGGGGGGCCCGGGGGAGGATCAATGGGAGCCCCAAGGTAAGAGGAGTCAGGATAGTGTGGGGCAGGAAGACAGCTCCACCGATGTCCGCAGGATTATGGCGGATGGAAGGCTCGGCCGGCAGAACCCATTTAGAGAGCGGCCACCTTGCAGCCGGCCAAGCCACGTCCCCTTTCACCGCACACTGTTAGTAAATGTTACTGAGGGTTTAATTCGAGCAGGTTTTTTTATTTCACAGAAACCCTGCTCCATCAATTCACTAATGGGGGCCACTTTTAATTGGGTGCCCAAGCCTATTTTCTCTCCAAGTTTGACCATCGTCTGTTAGCATTCCTATATCCCAGGCCTTTTGGAGAAAGGTAAATGGGTGTGAGCATTAATAAACAGGGCTTTGCAGATATGGGAGATATTTTTGTTTTACAGGTTTCTCATATTGATCTTAGCCTTTAATTAGTTTATTTATGGAATATTAATGCCCCTTTAGAGATAAGTGAACATAGCATGATGCTACTCGGGGCGTTAAAAGAATATGGATTTAAGAAGAGCAAATTTTCATTGGAGATCTGCAAATGAGCGGAGCTGATATTGGACAATTACATCTTTATTGAATGATATACCTAGCTGGCTTCCTGTGGTGAACTATTTCAAGGACGCTACCTCTCTCCTCATGGTTCTCATCTGACAGGCGTCTTGCCTCTCACTTTGCCACCCTATCAGATTGCCTGTAGTACATCTTTCCAAAGGTCAAAGACAAGTGTCATGGCCAGTGGGAGTTAACACCTCTCTAGGTAGTTTAGGGGAGAGCATTATGCAAACCTCCATCTTTCAGCCTGATATGCTTGGTCTGTTCTTGGGCTGGAGAGCCATTCATTAGGTATAAGGAGATGGTAGGAGTGATAGTAAAAGATTATGTCTCATAGGCTGAGTCCTCCGTCTTAGCTGGACATGTAGCATTCAGCCACAGATATCTGTGGAGTGCCGCCCTGCCTCAAGAAACCTCATATTAGGATGTTAAGGGGAAGAAAAGGGGCCAGTTGAATACGATAGAAGTGGCTTTTGAAGTGCCAATATCCGTATGGATGGAAGACCGTCTTTGTGATCACCACCTGTCTCAACAGAGAGATGATCTGGATCAGTGGTAAAAGTCCCTATGAATTAAGTCAATCAAGTGACTAATGTCTCCTGACCAGCTGTGTGCTGCTAATCTGACGATGAGCATACATAAGTATCTAAAACCTTCTCACTCAGTTGTGAGGTGTGGATATTTAGACTTGGAAAAGTGTTGATTTGACCCAGTTAGCACAGAGAGCAGACAGCTTCTCAACCCGATCTAGGAGGAACATTATGTATACAACTAAGGGCAAAGGTTGGCGGGTATAGAAGCACGTCTCCCCCATTTAGGGAGTCATGCTTCTCCATTTCAGTCTATTGGAAAGCTGTGTGTGCACCGTCTAGTTACAAGACTTGGACAAGGGGTTCTATTGCAACAGTAAAAATGGAGAGGACACCCCTATCTAGTACTCTGTTCAGTGGGAAAAGGAATAAGAATGGGGCATCATTAACACGTACTCTCGCCTTCAGCTGAGTATATAGCAGCCACTTACATGCTTGGAATCTTGATCTCAGGCCCGTCCCTTCTAGTACTGTGAATAAATAGTCCCAGCTCAGTGAGTCGAGAGCTTTCTGAAAGTCAATCAGCAAAAGAACTAGCTGAGTGGTATTGTGGTGGCGTCTTATAAAGCCACTCTGACCTGCGTGAACCAGGGCTTGAAAATGTGCTATCTGGTTTCTGGCGAAGCCTTTTCAGAGGATCTTTGACTAAACTGGCCCAGTCTTAACTCTTCCAGATCTGTGCAGCGTCTGCTTCTCCCTATATTTCTTTACCAATAAAAGAGTGTTGATAATGTCTGCAACAATAAACGATTCTTCTATTTACCTTATTTCCCATTAGAAAGGCTTATATATACATTAGATCCAGAAAATTACAATGCGCGTTAAACGTATGTCAAATTGTAAAATTCTAATTTGTGAACTACATTCCCTTTGCAAAGTCTTAATGGGCATTTGCTTGGCATGGACATCACCCGACCCCTTCAGTTGTAAAGAAGTCATTAAAAAAATATTTGGCCGCATCCAAAATGTGCCCGAAGTTCAGTCTAATGACCTTTTTGAACCAAATGCTAGTACACCTCCCCTTCTTACTACTCAGTTCAGTGGTCCAATTTTAACCACTCGGAGGAAGGAGGTAAAGCTAACACCTTTAAACCATGGACTGCAGGTCGGCACTCAATACGAGCTGTCATTTAGGCTTATCTTCTGGTCCTTTCATCTCCTGATGGGAACTGGAATAAACACGGTGAACCTGTAAAACGTGTTGGTGTCTAGGATCATCCCCTGTTGCCTGAGCGACTCGTGGAGTTTTGTGGTTTACGTGGACCCGCCGTAAGTTTGGGTGAGTGGTGGCGTCCTCTTGGGAACACTGGAGCAAGAGTGGGCTTGCCTTGCTCTTTTAATGCGACAGACAATCGTGGACGCCATTTATTCTACCCCCTAAGACCCCGGCGCCGGGCCTCGACAATGAGCTGGCAGTGGCTGTACACCTCTCGCGAGATTTCTGTGAGCAGCAGCCCCTCGTCCGCGCGGCTAGAGAACCTTGTCGCGTGCGAGTCCCCCTGGCCGTCTGATATTTTCAGTGAGACTCTAGACACTCGCCTCAGCACTCCTGACACTCTCCGCAGGACGTCTGTCACGAACGGTGACACAGAGCAGCCACAGAGGGTCCCAGGAACTCCAGCCTTAACAGTAAGGTGGCACTGAATACATAAATGAACGAAACTATAGCTCACAGCTCTGGGTAAGCTAGGGAACTGGCATGATTCCAAAGTCAAATGGGGCCTGAAGAACCTCAGAATTTAATATAAGGTCACACACTGCACGCATGAATGAATGATTGAATTCGTAGGTCTTCAGCTCTACAGTGTAAGCCACAAGCAGGGGTCCGAAGTCACGCATGGGCTTAAGTACCTCAGCACAAAATGTAAGGTCACATTGAACGCAAGGATGAATCTACTTATAGATCAAAGCGCTAGATGGTAAGCCATTTCTGCGTTGACCACACTCTTTTTTTGTCTTTAATTCCATTCATACTGGACTAATTTTCACAATGTATGGTAGCATTTGTAAATTATACCGTTGCGTCCATTGTTCCCTTTCATGCTGTGCAGTGCCCTGACACCTTAGCTGGGTCTTCAACTAAAATGCTCATAAATATCAGAACTAAGCAGATTTGCATGCGGGATAGGTAATACTGCAGATGTTCATATTTAGATAACTTTGCTGGGACCCAGATATGTCACGTTGTTTGTTTTAGATAACTTTGCTGGGACCCAGATATGTCACCTTGTGTGTAATGCAGCTGTGTGCTTGTGATAACTGACAGTGAGGTATGCTTGTATTTGTGTACAATTCATTTTCCTTCTCTATCCCAAACTCTACCTAACATTCAAGAAATCAAGAGCACATTCCAAAATCAACTAATGCATAAGAAATAATAACCAAAAAGTAATAATAATTGTACTAACCTACTAATTACTAATCTTGGATTCGGAGTAGCCTGCTACTTGTTGGAGAAAGTGCTTCAGTGCCTCTTCAGAGGTCGTAAGCGCTACACAATTACAATTTTGTTTTTGTAAACGCTGTGAACTTCTGGTTAATAATATTATGGAGATAAAGAAATGTGCGTCATTCGGTTTATTGAGTATTTCCGCACTTCAGAGGATTGCTAAAATGGAGGCCATCATTTTTCTGTTTTTCTCTGTGAGATGCTGAAAGTGTGACGGGTACGCCCAGATGTGAGCCCCATGGTTACTGTGTCAAGGACCCAAAGGTCACCTTCTATAAGGAGGCACACAAACTCCAAAACGACTTTGAGGTTGCTTGAGTTTCCCTTCAGAGAGAAGTGATCCAACAGTTCAGGTTGGACTGTTTCTATTGGAGGAGGATTAAGCCTGATTTCCGTATACCTAGTCTTTGCCTAGAAAAGCACAGTCAGCAAAAAAGGGTGGACTGGAATGGAGCCACAGCAATTGTCAGTGGCTCATATTAATTCAAGCATTCCCTCTATCTCTTTTTAGGTCGAGTCTGGGCAGCGCATGCGCTGATGCGAGGCATGCAGTATTGCAGTATGGCTTTGAAGCCCCGCCCAATCTCCGCCATATTTGTCATTGGCTGGTGCCCTTGTCCTTTGTAAACGTTGGCTTGCGAGTTGTTATTGGGCTTGTTAGTGACAGGGCCTGGCTGGTGTGCCTGGCTCCAGGAGCCAGGATGGGTCTGCCCGGTGGTGAATCGGGAGATCTTTATGTAGATGGGAGGGAGGAGTTGCACCTGGGACCTGAATTGGGCTGTGCCTTCCCTCCACAAGGCTGGCTCCACCTCCTGTGGTGCGTCTGATGTCCCTAGCCTGTCCTGTGAAAAGAAAGAGGGGCTGAGCAAAACAAAGTGCTCCAGAACCAGTTGTAACTGGTTCTCCCCTTGCCCTACAGCTTTAGACAAAGGAAATGTGTGTATAAAAAGGGGCTGTGACCCCATGTAAAATGTTCTCTCTGATCCTGACTTGAGGGGGGCCTGCTGCTGCTGCTGGGCGCCAGGAGGAACCGCCACTAGGGACTGCCTCCCTGCTGGAGGACCCTGTGAGCTGGCCTGCCTGAACCCAGCCCCTGCCCCATCCTGCTAAAAAGACTTTACTGGACTTTGCCTTTGGGCGCCTGGGAAGCACTCTATTTCACTGAGGAGCGCTGATTGTGGTGCCTTTTTCTTTGGAGGAGCCATGCTCCTATTTGCAAGTTGCAGCACGGAGCTGCGATCATTTCCAAGGGGAATCCCCGGCATGGGAATCCCACCGCATGTGCGCTTGTCGAGCGGGTGCCTACCCTGCAATCTGCCGATTTCGGCGAGGGTGCCCACCCAGCGGATTTGCCGTTCGTGACACCCCTAGCGGGTGCCTACCCCGCCAGGGACCTTGTGCTGCTCTCTATATCCCTAGCGGGTGCCCACCCCGCCAGGGACTTTGTGCGCAAGGAAGCGGGAGCCTACCCCGCATATCGGATAGTCTTATAACCCTAGCGGGTGCCCACCCGGCCAGGGACTTTGAGATGCAATGGGAGCCTACCCCATAGAACAGTGATTGAAGCCTGGGCCCCTAAGGAATCACCGCCGCCGGCCCGGGGGCTTCCTGGAGAGGGCCGCGCCGCCATTGGCTAACGCGCCCCGGAGCCTGGAGTCTCGTCGCGAGGGCTGTGCTACTATTGGCTGAGGCGGCCCTGAGCCTGGGGGCTCGTCGTGAGGGCCGTGCTGCCATTGGCTGCCCACAAGAGAAGTGAGCCGGAATCCGACGGGAGCCCACCCCGCGCTCCGGTGCACAAGAGTAAAACGAGGAAGAAGCCGGCGTCTCCCATCGGGGCTCCCGACAGTGAGGGAGAGCCCTGTGGGACCAGCTGAGGAGGCGGAGAAGAGCTGCGAGGCCGGGAGAGAGCCGAGGGGAGAGAGAGCTTCCCCTACGGCCGCCAGCACAGGACTACAGCGCCAGCTTCGTGACCCCAAGTAACCGACTTGTGGAGGGGAGCATGGCGGGCAGGCCGTGTCCTGCAGGATTGAGAGTTGTGTTGGCCAGCTTGCACACGCACCATTTCGGGTGTGTGATGCCGGGCCAGCTAGGAGTGGGGCATTTTTTGTAACTCTTGCCTTCTTAGCGGAGTTGCGGTGCGAAAGGGAAATTGCACGCTCAACACCGCCATTACCGCATTCTTGGCCACAATTGCAGCAGGGGCTCAGGCTGCAGGTTTTCTGCCCATGCCATTTTCTCCCTTGTGGCACTGTTGTCTTGACCACAGGAAAGGAGGGGTTCGGGCACATTTTCGGTGCCCTCCCCCCTGGTGTTGCCCTAAGGCCAAGAGGGGCCTGTGCCTCTGTTTTCTTCACTGCTGCACCGCCGAAGCGGGCAGCCGCAGCTTGGGGGCATTTCTTAGCGCCCTCAGTTTAGTAGTGACAGTGAAGGCCGTTATCATCCTTTGGATTTCACAGCTGCCCAGCAATTAGTGGGCAGTTGCCACGTTTAGGCCCCAAACTCATGCGCACCTTTGCTGTTGCTGCTTTGGGCAGCGCGCCCTGACTATTTGGACAGAGGGCATTTGAGCCACATGGAAGGCCAGTTGTCCTGGGGTCAGTAACTTCTGAGATTCTTGTGCAAGGTGGTTGCCTGCTGTGTTTGTGATGATAATTGCCTAATATGATTTATGCGTAATGTGCAATGCCTTTATGCCTGTGATACCTCTGTGTTTTTATGATTAGGAGGTTGTTTTGCCTAGTATAGTTTATGCTAGCCAGTTTATGTTTCCCTACGTGACCTATGCCTATGGTGATTAGTATTGAGTAGTGTGTTCCTACCTTTTACTGGTGGTTACTGGTGGTGTTCTACAATTGTTATTTTGTGCTACAGTTATTCTATGTTCTACATCTACTATTTCCACTAAGTGCTGATTCTGACAGTGGCCCACATGGCCCTGTCATGTGTAAATAATCCCCTGTAAATACTGCCCAGTGCCAGTTGGCACAGTGTATCTGTGTGATTATGATCTAATGTGTTTATGGTAATACAAAGGCTATTTTTATATATAACCTTGTGTGGAGTTCCTTTTTGTGGTGTGCCTAGTGTGTTGCTGCAGTGTGTGTGTGTTGCGCAAACGCTTTACACATTGCCTGACTGCTCGTGACAAGCTACCAAGGGGGTGAGAAGGGGTTATCTTGGCGTGTAACTCCCTTGCCCTGACTAGAGTGGTGGTCTCTGCCTGGCTTTGGCGCAAGCCTTAGCCAACTCGAGATCCCATTTCTAACACTCCGCCATCAGGAGGCGCAGCTTTATTTGAGTGACAGGCATGTATGCGGCTGCGTGCTCCAGCTGACTGGCAATGCCATAGTTTGTTATGCTGTATGAGTGCCGCCAGCCCCACGTAAACGTCGTCCCCTAGATGAACCTTAGAGTCGGAGTTATCACTACCCCATTCAGGAACCTTAGCCAAAGCCCAATCTTCTCCTAGGAATAGTGACAAGTTGGATATAATGGGAGGTGGTCTATAATGACAATGCAGAAAGGACCTGTAAAACTATAGAGTCTGCATACATTTTAAACATGTTCCTCGGTTCTACATTTTGTGCCTTTTCAAACAAAGGTGCACTTCTGACGTTATATACTGTAAGAAATGCACTCCGCTGACAATACATTTGCAAATCTCATACCGTATATACATTTTCATCAAAACATCATGTCTCAGCCATGGCATGTCTCTGTGTTTTAGTATTTTTTGGTACTGTATTTAAGTTGTTGAATAAATATCATGTCTCAGTCACTGCATGTCTCCAAGCTTCAATTGTGTTTAGTTTTTAAGAGGAGAGCACTCAGAATCTTAAATTTTCCTCTCCTGTCAACAGCAGTAGATGTTATGTAATATGTATGGCTCGTTACTTTTGTGCATTTAAAAATAAATGTGTTCAGCTAACGGCATTTGGAAATTGCTTCTGTTATATCATCCGATGTGTACAGGCTGTAAAAACATCTTTTGTTCCATATTCAACCCACAATAAGATGCCACATATTGAGTTCAGCCACTTAAATGCTTAGCTGTAAATTCAACATATGGGCTCATTTTCAGGAACACTTTGATGGTGTTAACAGACGGTTTGCCATTATAAAAGAGTTATATTGGTCAATGGGGGTGTTTTCATTAAGGGTGGCGCATTCCCCCAGCCCAGAACAAGCAATAAATTAGGTGCAGATGGAGTTTATCAGATTAATGTTTAGGAAGACAGGGTCTGGGATTAAGTATACACACTCTCTCTCTTCCACCCTTTTTGTTTACAATGTGTACGTTTTTAAGTTCTCAGCAATGAGCGCGTCCCAGCAACCCTGCCCAGCACTGCTCTGTCAGGCTAAGAGGTCACATACCATCATGGATATTGTGTTTTTAGAAATTTCCGTGGTTGAAGAGCTGCTGTGCGAGTCGGGAAGTTAATGGGTAGAAATAACACACTAACATATCTCCTCCGAATTCTACATACTGCATGGGTGCAGGTATTGATGAAAAACATTCTGAAACTTGCCTAAGCATTTTTCTTCGCATTTTTTATTTGAGGCAGAGTCGCTAAAAGTAAGGTACTCTGGAGATGACATGTCCATGTCTACTTACACACACATTAACGTGAGAAGCATGGTGCCAGCAATATGAACACTGTATCGGAGCTCTCCTTTGTAAAGTCACTCAAGGAAGAGATACAAATGGATAAACTCTAAGAGTCACATAGGAATGGTAGAGAGTATAAAGGTCTACTACATATACTAGTGGTTAGAGTTATCTCTATATACATATATATACAAATAGTAGATTTTCTCAGGTCAGGACCCAAAAAACAAGGAGAGCAGAGTTCCATTAAGTGGGGTCGGAGGGGGGACGCAGACACAGCACCAAGGGAGGGCAGTAGAATGTCTGCTGTTTCGCAAGATGGCGGACCATGGACAAGAGCGACAACAGGAGACGGTCCCATAATGGCGGGGCGCACACGTGTTTCCAGTCCAAAAGTTACGAGTGAGTGCTCCACGCGGGCTCCTTCCCCGGGGGCCGGGCGGCTCCTTCACCCGCATTTGAATGCATTTTTTCCCGTGGGATGTATTTCTTTGTTAGGGTGGGGGCAGCAAGGGGAGGCTAGTTTCTCCTCTTGGGGGCCGGTTGGCACCTTTCCCCGTTCTGATTTCTTTCCTCCGGTGGATTCCTTACTTTGCTGGGGTGGGGGCAGCAAGGGGAGGGTGGTGCCTGGGGAGACGCTGCCCCGGCCCGTTTTCCATGCCGAGTAGTGCCCCGGTCATGGTCAGCGCCCCAGACCTGGCTGCGTGGCGGGTCAGGGGGGCCAAGGGCCTCGTGCACGGGGTTAGAGGTGGGGAGATCCGACGCGGCAGGCACCCTCCCTCTCCTCCCAGCGCAATGGACTATGGTCGGCGGAGGCGGCCACCGCTAGAGTGCCCCTGGGGAGTTTGCACACCCAAGAAATGGCGGCATGGCTCCGGCCGTGGCAGAGTCGGAAGGAAGGCTGCCCGCGCGCGTCTCCTCGCCTTTCTCGCTCCGCTCAAACAAGCACAACTATATGCATAAAGTGCAGCTGCTGGTGCTGCACGCCCTGTCCGTGTCCGTGAATGACCCGATTTCAGTTTAATTCAGGCTATTATTTATTAAAATCCACCTGGCTGCACCATCGAGCAGAGCGCAGTGTATTTAAAAGGTAGGAAATGCCGCTGGGAGTCCACTGCTATGCATTTTTAAAAAACATATCAGCTTTTTTTTGTGTGAATGGTTTGAGCAGAATGAAAATGAGAAGTGAATGGTTTAGGAGTTATGACGTTTGGTGCGAGCACAAGCATCTCTGCTGTTTTAGTTCCTTAAAGGTGCGTGAATTCAGAGGAGTACCAGGCTCCTCGCCCTTCGTTGCTTGGTATTGGATGCCTCACCACTTTTCCCCTCCTTTGGGGCCTAGAATAGAACTGAGCAGGCTTTTGTACCGGGCTGCCTCTAGGCGCTTCATAGAAGGGCGATGGGCGAGGCTGCCTGGGTTGTGGTTTTAGGACAAAGGGGTTGTGTGTTTGCTGGTTTTACACTGATTTGTCTACTTAGAGACCATCAACATCGACACATTATTTAAGGTACAGCCCTTGTACTGTTTCTTACACACACTCACCCCCCACCATTTTCATGCACAAAAACGATTCACTCTTTCTTTCACACCCAGTGTGTAGCAATTGTATAGCTCTTCAATACCTGGCGGCACAGCACCCAGGATAATATGCTGCATGCCTAAACACTTATAATGTCCAAAAGGCGAGACTTATTGGCTATGCCAATGCTTGTTTCTTTTCCTGTCATTGCTCCAGCAGACACCCAGCCATTTGGCTAAACCATATCCTGTAGCAAGGCCACACAGTTTCTTCCACAGCCAGCAGTTCCCTAATGACTTTCTGTGTTTCTCAATTGTCACCCCTCTTCTTTCCATTGTCTGCTAGTACTTTCATTAGCTGTCAGTCCCTTCCAAGTGGCATCCTGTGTCTTCTCAGTTTAGTTGGACTCCTGTTTATTCCCAGTATCATTTGCTGCTTTTGCATGAATTTCCAGCCTTCATTGAACAACACTGAGAATCTCTTGTCAAAGACACCAAGTGGCTCGCCTCACTCAATAAGGATCGCTTTTGCCCTGTTTGGGGCTCATCAGCCAGGTATAGCATGGTTCCAGTGACACAGTGTGCACTGGACACACGTCTGGGCCTACCTATTCACTTAGTGGTACTGAGTTGCTTGCATTCCGGTTGAGGGAGGTCCAAAGCATTGCAGTTCTGGCTGGACTGTTCCAATTGGAGCAGGTTCAAGACTGATTTGCATATGGCTTGGTCCAAACTGATGTGGCAGGGTGTGCAAAATAGAGATGGACTGGGATGCAGCCTGAGTAATTGCCAGTGGCTGAAATGACTTCAAGCATTCCATCCATCACTTTTTTGTATACTTTACATACAAATTCCTGCATCTAAACTTTTCCAAGTACCTGCTGCAGTAACAGAGAATCACAGGAAATTTCAAGTTTCTGAAGAGCCCAAGCCAACTCCTGCTCAATGTAGCCCGCCATAAGTAAACGAACATTAGCAAAGCTAGTAGAGCTCGCCCATGAGACCTATTGGCTGCGACTGTCGCATCATTTTGTAGACACACACCTGCGTTTAACACACATACATGCACTTACAAAAGGCACTGTTATGCCTTTTTATTTTGTGATCTGAGATGGATCTGTAAATTAAAAAAAAGTAGCACAAAAGCACGGTTGGAGTTCGAAGTGCTTTTTTGAAATAAATAATGCATGAGCTATTTGTAGGAGTGGGTGGCAGTAAAGCTACACAGTGTGGAGAAGCAACAAATGTGAGAGAACATGGGTGAAGGAGAGCAGCATGGATAGTGGGGTCAGAGGCATACAGTGAAAGAGAGCAATGTGAAGTGCGTGGGGGCAGAAACACAGGGGCGAGAGAGCAACACAGGTGTGGGTGGTGGGAGAGAAACACATGGACAGAGAGAGCGAGGGGGGGATACATATACATGAGAGAGACACCTGTTAATCACCTGCACTCTCACAGAGTGCTTAAACAAAAAGAAAAAAGTAGCTCCATAAAAGTGAGAAGAGTAGGCATAGAAGTCAGCCAACCAAATACATGACTAAAGACTATGCTTCATGGCGGGGACAAGCTCAAGACTTACAAAACAAATCTAATAAGAAGTTGGCAAATGGGAGTGACAGGAAAGAAACGAATGGTTTTCCAAGCCCCTGTATGTTATCGGTGAGTCCACAATATGACTTTTGCAACCAACACACATGCTCTCTGGAAGGCCCCACCTAAACATGATCTTATCAGGTAGAGAACAAAACACACAGAAAGAGCAGATATAGCCAGATTTCAGTTCAAGAAGTGCAAATATTAAGAAGCTAAGGTAAGTAAAAAGTAGAGACTAAAACGCATCTCTGGCCAGGCTAGTATTCGTGTTGAGCATCATAAATCAGTCACTCACTGTTTTCATAATACTGCTTTGTGTGTGATGTGGCTGTTCCTTTAGCTGGACTTGGAGATGACGATAGTGTGCTATTTTAATTTCCTCTGGGATAAATCTACTAAAGCCCTACTGCCCAAGGGGGTGCAAAGAAAAATGGGGGGGGGGGGGGGGGGTACCAAAACACAATTTTCCACCAATGCACTTCCCATAGACTTTTGTGTTGTGAGTAGCAAAAAAATGGCTGAATGTTTTTTGATTAAATTTATCTGGACTATAGATTATGGGGTGTCGATTATCCTTTTGGGTGGTACAGGTAAGTATGGTAATAATTTTTAACGTTACCAGGCATTTTAATTTGATGATATCTGTGGCCGCAGTAGTTTTGCAAAATATGGCTAAAGTACTGCGGTACATGTTAGTGACCAGGGATTATGTGATTGGCTAGTGAATGCTTTTACAAAAATTAAAGGCAGCCATGTTGTTTTAAGTACACGTTATTTGTGGTCTGGGTTATGGCCTTAGAATAGGTAAGTATTAGGTTTTACATTTTCAGTACCAATTTCCACTTTGTTAAAATGGTAATAGGTAAGTTTCAGTATATTTTAAGAAAATATTATGAGTGCCACAGTTTCAATTTGGAAATACCACCACCTCCTTGGGGCTATTTAGATAGTTATGCTTGGGGGGGTCTCCTGGCATCACGCAACCCGTGGACCACCAACTCCCCAGGGCTAAGTTAAAAATAATGTGTAGAGGGCTCAAGCCCCCGCCACACAGTCTCGGGGACCACCACCTCCCTGGGGCTACTTTCAAAAGTGGAGGGAGGCTGCGCGGCCCTGAGGACCCCCACCCTCTAGGGCCAACTCCAGCAATGCCCTAAGGGGCCAATCCCCGGGACATTGCAGTTTGCTGTGGCAAGGCGGGATTACTGTTCCCGCCATGCCATAGCAAACTCTGCTTCGCTTCATGGAAGCGAAAGCATTGAAGCTTCTATGAAGCGAAGTGGAATTGCTTTTGGGCAGAGGGAGCTGCATGTTTGCATCTCCCTCTGCCCAAAAGCAATGCAGGCTCCTTCAGGAGGCGGGGAGTCGGCAGGGACCGCGGGGGCCTTGAGGCTTCCCACTTATTGGGGGATGAAGTCCACTTTACTTCAGAGGGACCGCCGGGGCCAAGAAGCCCTCCTGGTACCCCCTGTAGGTCCTACACAATGGAATTCCTGAGAGGTGGTCATAGGCCCAGATCCCTTTCTCCACAGCTCTGCAAACATGACTGCTAGTTAAAAAACCTTAGAAATTCACTGAGAAAACCACAGGTTTCAGGGCCATTATAGTTAGAAATTAGCATTTAAAAATTCACTGAAAAAAACACACGTTTCAAAGACGTTATAGTTAGGCTGACATTTCATTTGTACAAAACCAGAGAAATTCAGCTGTTATAGTTAGCTGAGCTAACTATAACTCGAGCCCCGCAATGCACTGCTTATGATCTCACCTATTCCATCGCTCTTGACATGGTCAGTGACATCACTGATAACATTTCAAATGACATCACTAATGACCACAGTGATGATATCATCCACAGCATCTCTGATGCACCCACTCACACCCCTATATTATCTTTTATACACCCACTGCCACTCCCACACAACCATTCACAAACCCATTCCCAGAGCCATACCAGTACTTACACACCCACTCACTGATTCATTGATCTATACACACATCCACTTGCTCACCCATACTGCCACTCATAGACCCACCCCCCCCACTAACACAGCCATGTCCAATCCTCCAGGCATACAGGCACTCACACACTGAGTGATCCACCCATAAAACTACTCACACACTTAGACATTCATCCATACAGTCAATCATACAGCCATTTACCCAGTTCACACCCACCCACTTACTTACTCATACAAACAGTAACACATACTCAGCTATACTATCACTGACAGAAGCATGCATGCATCTATATAGCCACTCTCACATTCACTCACTTACGCATACTCATATACCCCGTCACTCATGTATAGTGCCTTTCACATACTTTTTTTGTTTTTTTTTAAACAGAATTTATTAGTTTTGCAGAAAAAAAAACCCATTGAGGTCACCATGAAAGGCCGCCATTGCGCAGAAGGCTTGTGCCACCACAGAATAAAAGCAAGCATCCAATACTCATCCCTCCCCCCAAACACCCTTTTCCCCCCTCCCCGCCCTCGCCCTCCCCCCGCCAGTGTGCCCCACTTAGGTCGATCATAAGCATAGCAGCGAACTACCTATCTATACAGTCGTGTAACCACCTAAAATCAGGTGTGCCAACATGATAATGTGCCTTCACAAGATAATCAGAACCCTGTAGCCTCATCCAAAATCGCAAACGCAATCAAACCTGGATTGTCGTCGGGCGCCCCACCAATTCACACGCACCCCTCAGTCTCACTCAACGCACTCTCCGCCTGTCTGGCGCCGGCATTGCCCCCCCGATTAGCCTCGGTATTCTCCCCTCCATCCTCCTCCTCGGAGTCTGCAGACGGGGTCTGCAGTGCGGTCACCAGTGCCTCCCATGCTCTCGCTGTCTCTAATGCCTTCTCATTATTCGAGCGTCTAGCCAATTGCAGGCGAAGGGTGCCCTCGCTGCTCGCCCAGGTCAAGAAGCTCGTCCGCCATCTCTGATAGCGTGGGCCCGTCCCAGACTTCCAATGCATGGTGAGTTCCCGTTTTGCCATGATCAGCCCCAAGTCGTAAAATTTGCTAGTAACTTTGGTACGGGAGGTATGTGGAAACCAAAGCAGCAAGCAAGTAGGCATCTCAGCCTCCAGTGCCCGCCCCGTCGCTCCATTCAGGCACGTCACCACCTCCTCCCAATAGGACCCCAATCCTGCACAGGTCCAGACATGTGTCGGAAGTCGGCACCGTCTGCAGCGCATCTCGGGCATGTTGAGTGGGATACCCCAAAGTACCTCAGAATCTTGGCCGGAGTCAGGTACGCCCTATGAAGCGTGAAAAACTGTACCAACTGGAACCGGGCATTGCGCGTACCCTTCCAGGTTCGCCCCAATAGGTGGGGCCACGTCGCCTCCGGTATGGGTCTGCCGATATCCGTCTCCCATTTACCTTTTAAGTTATCTAGTGGCGACAAGTGTTCAGTCGACAGGCGTCTGTAGAGGCAAGTGACGGCCTTAAAAGTGCCCGCCGCCATGGTGACATACTGGCAGCCCAGCGAGGTCGGAGGTTCCTGCAGCCCCGTCTTCCAGCGGCGCTGCAGTCCCACCACCAACGCAGCATGCAATAAATAGTCTCCTCGTGGCAATCCAAAAGTGTCTTGTAGATCCTGAAAGGACAGCAACACGCCATCTCTATACAGATCTCCCACCATATGGAGGCCCAGCTCCTCCCAAACTGCCAGCGCAGTCCAATTACCCCCGTGGGGGAGGGCCGTACACATGCCCAACGGTATCTCCGGGGCATACGGGGAGGAACAACCGACTCGTTTCTGAGTCTGATTCCAGCACAGGCGGAGAGCGCGCTCCTCAAGAGTGAGCTGGCTAAGTTCAATCTTTTGTTGGAGAACAATGAAAGACAAGACGTGACGGGGATCACTCTGCCACAGGGACCCTCAGGTCCCCGGAACTCCCGAGCCACCGCCAGCGTAAGCCACTGAAGCTGTGCCGCTAGGTAGTACCGTTCAAAATCAAGCACCGCCAGTCCCCCATCAGCCCGTGGACGCATCAGGGTGGGGAGCGCGACACGCCACCTACCCGTACCCCAGATGAAACCCGTAGTCATAGCCCGAAGTGTCCGGAAGACCGAGGTCGGAATCCACACAGGTAATGTGCGGAAAAAGTAGTGCAAGCGCGGCAGCGCCACCATCTTTAAGAGTGCCACTCGGCCCGCAACCGACAAAGGGAGAGAACTCCAAAAGGCCATACTGCCCCTCAGGCCCCTTATCGCCTTGTGCACGTTACCGTCCAGGAGATCAGACTGTGTATGGTAAATACGGGTTCCCAGATAAGATAGGCAGCAGGGTTCCCACCTCAAGTCCTCCCCTGCCGGGGCCTCCGCCTGCCGGGGTCAAAGGGAATAGGCATGTTTTGCTCCAATTCAAACGCAGGCCCGACAGTCGGCCAAACCGCTGGAGCAGCGCTCTGGCACCCCGTATTGCCTCGTCTTCACCGGACAAGAACATCAGTAGATCATCGGCGTATAGAGAAATGTAATGGGCCTCTCCACGCAACATCAGGTCCTCATATGACCTCCCCAATCTAGCATGCGCAGCTAACGGCTTGATCGCGAGTGCAAATAATAGCGGGGATAGCGAGCAACCCTGCCGGGTGCCCCTCCCCACCTGACAACCCGCTGATATGGTCGGCCCCGTTTTGACCCTGGCGGAGGCTGAGTTGTACAGTAACGCTGTCAAGCGTACAATCTGATCTCCCAAGCCGAACTCACTCAAGACCTGAAACATGTAGGAGTGCCTTTCACATACTTAGTTACTCACCCATACTGACACATGCACTCAATCACAGACACAGTGATACACTCACTGACCCATATCATTTCTCACACACGCAACTGTACACTATGCAGCCACTGACCCACTCACTCCCTGATCCATACAGGCAGTCACACACCTCCTCACCCACAAACACAGACACCTAGACAACCTTTGATGTAGTCTGACAACCAATCAGTCATCCATATAGCCATTCACGTACCCACTATCACACTCATATACCCACTTAGACATCAACTGACAGACAGATACGCACATTCACACAACCAGTCACTCACCCATACATTCACTGAGACACATATTCAACACTTATACAGTCAGTCACGCACCAAGTTATCCATACAGTCACACATACACCCACTGATTCACTAATACACCTTTGTGTATATATTTAACACTCATAAACTTTTTTTAAAAGTGACTGGATGATGTCAATACTGATGTCATGAGTGAAGTCATTTGAGATATCATCAGTGATGTCATGAGTGATGTAATATGTGAGGTCATAAGCAGTGCATTGCGGGGGCATGAGTTATAGTTAGCTCAGCTAACTATAACGGCTGAATTTCTCTGGTTTTGTACGAGTGAAATATAAGCCTAATATATATGTGTATATATATATATATATATATATATTTATATATATACATATACATACATACATACATACATACATACACACACACACACACACACACACACACACACACACATATATATATATATCTACTCTCTCGTTGCTAACTTCGGCTTTTCCAACTGAAAAACGAGTGAGGACCCAATATTAGTACAAAGTCTCATTTATTTCCACCCAGCTAGTCCGCCATAACGCATTTCGGCCGGTTCATGGCCTTGATCACATTGCCCTTGCAATGAGCTGCACTCAGAACCAGCGTTCGACACAAGGCCTTTAATCAGGTAAAAACATTGCCTGCCACACGATCAGGATAACAGCCATCCTATCCTTCATTGCCTGATGCGTTTCGAAGGTATGTCCTGCTTCCTCAGAGGCTGGATGGATCAGGTTCATGCATGTCCCACCTCCTCCCAATATATGCGAAGTTCCACGCCCCCAGATGGGCTGGTCCTATGGCACAGTGGAGCATTGTGGGAGATATGGTTAATCATACATCTGATAGTCGCACTTCATACTATCCATAAAAAATGCAAGCCCACTGATGGGCCTTGTGCGGCAGTGTCCATTCTGAATCCTATGCCGGTAGTCCACAACTTGGTTCTGTGTATACAGAACCTGCGGCCCCCCCATTACTCAGGGTGGTGCAATCTCAGCGGCTGGGCCGCTGCCAAATATGAAAGCTCCAGGTTGCCCTTGCAATGAGCTGCACTCAGAACCAGCGTTCAACATAAGGCCTTTAATCAGGTAAAAACATCGCCTGCCACACGATCAGGATAACAGCCATCCCATCCTTCATTGCCTGACGCATTTGGAAGGTTTTTCCTTCTTCCTCAGAGGCTGGATGGATCAGGCTTGTACATGTCCCACCTCCTCCCATTATATTTGAAATTCCACGCCCCCAGATGGGCTGGTCCTAGGGCACAGTTTAGCATTGTGGGAGATGTGGTTAATCATACCTCTAATAGTCGCACTTCATACTGTCCATAAAAATGCAAGCCCACAGATGGGCCTTATGCTGCAGTGTCCATTCTAAATCCTAAATGTGTGGACTACCGGTAGGTAAGACAAGCCCTGATGTGTGTGGCATGTCCTAATAGTGAATTACAACCATTTTCGATTTTCACTATTGCAAGGATACGTATTCCCCATAGGCCAGAATGGGCAGTTTGATTATTACATCTTATAATCCTAACTGACTCAGGGAACTAGGTAGAAATTCGAGTTTAGTATGCCTGAACTCAGAATGATAAAATGCACCTTTTAGTGAAGTTGGTTTTAACATATTGTGTTTGAAAATACCACTTTTAGAACGTAGGTATTTTCTTGTCTAACTATCCAAGCCTGCCTCTGCTAGCTTGTGTATTCCTTGTCTGGAGTTTGAGTGTCAAGGGCTGGGGGATTCCAGGAGGCAGGATGAGTCAGCACAGTGCTGAATAGAGAGTTCTGTATCTAGATGGGAGGGAGGAGTTGCACCTGGGACCTGAATAGGGCTGTGCCTTCCCTCCACAATGCTGGCTCTACCTCCTGTGGTGCGTCTGATGTGTCTGCCCTGCACATTGAAAGGAAAGAAAGAGTCATGTAAACAGAGTGCTCCAGGACTGACCAGAACTGGTTTGGACTAGGCAAAAGCCTCTCTGCCTTCAGAGAACAAAGAGAAACTGTGTATAAAAGAGGGGACCCAGACCCCAGAGAATTAGATCACTTTTGACAACAAGAAGAGGGGAGTTGGCCTAACGGCTAAGGCGCTCGACCTCGGACCTGGGGAACTTGGTTCGAGTCTCGGTAACGACGCCAAATAAACCTCCTGTGATTCTGGGCAAATCACTTAATCTCCCCGTGCCTAAAAATGAAAGTGTGTCCTCATGTAACGTAACTGGTGCTATGTAAAGCGCTCTGATAACTGATTCGGTTCGGTTCTAGTTCGCGCTATATAAAAAAAACTCTGCAAGAAGAAACCTTTGCTCAGGAGCGGAACCAGAAAGACTGAGGAAAGACTATCTCTAAGCTAAAGTGCTGCTTGGGGGATTGGCCTGCAGTGGTTGCCTGACTGCCAAAGAAAGGAGAGAGGAACACTGTGTGAGCTTGCATTAACCTGTAAGGATCTTCAAGGGCTTGAGAAAAGAGCTTGCCTCCTGCTGAAGTCTCAGGGACAACAGGCTTCACCCACCAGCTCCCCAAGAGTTCTTTTAAAGTGCCTGCAGTTGTGCGGGACTATTTGAGGAACTGCGCATCGCAAGGAGCTGGAAGCGTGACTCAGGAGCAAGAAGCGTGACGCCGAACTGCCTCTGCGGCTTCACAACACAAGAGCGCCTCGCTTCACCGGAAAAGAGGATCGACGTCACAGTAGATGCCGCCGCATCACCAAGAAGCGTGTCGCAGGGCCTGTCACGGCCCCCAAGAACCGCTGAGTCATAGCAGGGCTCCCGAAGCGCCTCGCATCACCGGAGAGGAGGATCGACGTCGCCAGCAGACGCCGCCCCCTCACCAGGAAGCGTGTCGCAGGGCCTGTCGCGGCTCGCATCTTTGTCAAAGCACCGTGCATCGTCGGAGAAGAGGATCGACGTCGCAGCAGAGGCCGCTGCATCATCGGGAAGCGTGTCGCAGGTCTGTCGCGGTTTGCATTGTATCGCACCAAGAAGAAGACAACATCTTTATTTCTTTGCACCAAATCTTCATTGCATCACGGCGTTGCTCGCCGTATCGCCACGGAAGCGCAGTAAGAAACCGACGCATCAACTCCCCTCACAGAGAAGAACCGACGCATCACCGTCCCCTACGCAGCAGTAGGGAACCGACGGATGTATGACATTACAATGCATGCTTTTACCACGCATGCTTTTACATCGCAGTTTTTACAACGCATACCATTACAACGCATAGCGCTTTGGGTTGCTGGATAGAGAATAGTTTAATTTACTATTCCAACTCCAGTCCCTGTGGATAGTAGGGAAGGTGTTGGATAGTAAATTAAATCTATTCCCTATCCTAGAGCGCCCCCCCAGCGCAATGCGTTGTAATGGTTTGCGTTGTAAAAGTTGCGATGTAAAAGCACTGCGTGGTAAAAGTTGCGTTGTAAAGGATGTTTCCCGGAACTGACGCATCACCGTTCTTGCGTGTAAGGAACCGACGCATCGCCTTCCCTGCAACACTTTTGTTGTATTGCATTACACATTTTAAGGTACATTGACTCAAAGTGGCGCATTTTAAGATCTAAAGAGAACTAAGCTAATTCTACCATTTTAAGTACAGTATTGTGTATTTTTGTTGTTTGTGGTCTTGTGTTAAATCTATATAAAAGATACTTATTTTTAATATACAACTTGTGTGGTGTCCATCTGTAGTGTTGACAATTGGTTACTGTATGTGTCCACAAATGCTTTACACACTGCCTCTGAGATAAGCCTGTCTGCTTGTGCCAAGCTACCAAGGGGGTGAGTAGGGATTATTTTAGCAGTGTACCCCCTTACCCTGACTAGACGCAAGGTTCCCTATTTGTCACAGGTACCTTCCTATGCCAACTAGAGACCCCCAAATCTAACATTGGTGGCAGCAGTGGGATTCTGGTCTTGCATTTGTTACTCATATAAAGTGATTGGTGAACACTACTAGTGAGTGCAGCCCAAAACGCAACCACATACTTTTGGTAGATTGTTTTTCCTGGGATTTTCTATTTTTGCCAAGAACTGCCAAATTTAATCACCATGAGTAAAGTAGCATCCGTAGCATCTGTTGATTATGATTGGGAGGGGAGGAGAGTAACCTCCCCAGCAGGTAGCGGTGTCTCTGCCATGGGCCTGTCCCCAGAGGAGCTGGAGGGCAGGAAGGAAAACAGGATGCACAAAATGGAGCTTGCCAAGCTCAAGTTGGGTGGGCATCTGGAGTTAGAGAATAGGAAATTGGCCCTAGAGGAAAAGAGAATGCAGTTTGAGCATGAGTTGAGAATGAGGGAGCTTGATTTGGAGCTCAAGAGGCTTGAGGCCATGAGCGTCTCAGCCCAGAAAAAAGAAATGTGTGTAGCTCAGGAAGTGAGCTTTGTTGATTTGGAGGTGGAATCCAGCTCAGGTGGTGGCAGCAACATTGAATTTTCTAATGCTGAGGGAGCAATACATACACCCAGAGATGTGGCACCTGACTTGAAGGAGGTGGTTAACATACACCAGGAGGTTCAAGGACATGAGGTAGCTCCAGTGGTGCACAGTGTCCCTGAGGAGAATGGGGAACCTGACGCATGGGTTCATAGTCCTAGTGGTGGGAGGGACATTCTACTGACTCTAGATGAGAGGTGCAGGGAGAGGGGTCCCCCCATGGTTGAAGTCCTGGTGTGTGAGAGTGAAGACCGCCCAGAAGAGTGGGGGTTGAATGTCAAGACAGTCAGATTCTGTCTTGCCAATCTCAGGAGAGTGGTGTGGAGTACGTGTGCGAGGCACTGGATGGTGAGGTGAAGGATAGTTTGGTTAGCCCCTGTGGGGGCTGTGTGATCCAATTGTGGGAGAGCATATTGTAAGTCCCTGTTTTCCAGAGCTATGCCAACACCTGTTGGGGAGTGAGTTCCCTGACACCAGAGAGTTCGCATGGGAGGCTGACCTTTTGGTGGATTCCAGAGGGTCTGGAGAGGCATAGGGGAGTGACCCTGTGGGGAGTGGCTCGGGTATCTTCCAACCCAGAGTCGTGGGAGTGGTGCAGAGTAGCCCAGCAAGGTCCTGTTGTAGTGGGAAGGGTGTAGGGGCTCACGTCCTGTCTCAGTGGAGAAGGAGTGAGTTTGGGGCTGCGTGTCCCAAGGTGCCCGAAACCCAGTCTCAGAGCCTGGATGGTTCTTTAAGGGAGCACCAGGGGGGGAACCTAGGCTGTCCTGATGGGCCGGCCATTGAGGGGGATCCCCTAGTGTATGGTGAACTAGGAGTGTCTGTAAGCAGGCCTCCATCAGTTCTGGTGTCTGGCAGTGCCACTCCTAAGTGGAAGGTACAGAAGTCCAGACTGAGGGGTGAGAGGAGTAAAGAGTCTCGAGTGGAAGAACCAGTGGGTCAGGGGCCAGCCAGAAGGGCTGCGTCACCAATGAAGGACCAGGGTGACACCACTTCTGTCCTGGGGGATCTTTGCGCACTGTCAGATGGACAGGGGTCGGGAGATATGCGCAAGGCAGACTGTCACACGACACATGGGTTATGTGTCACCCTCGGGGGGGGGGGCATATGTGCTCCCAATTAAGTCCTGGTACGCCGGGCAGGTGTTCAACCGCAGGGATTGGTCCCTGTGTTGGGAAGCCAGGTTCAGGTGTTGTCTGACCTGGAGGAAGGGGCAACTGTAATCAGTGTCCTGACCGATGTAGCTTCTAGGGGTACCACTCCAGGTAGGAGGGTACGGAGCCCCAAGGAGGATGACCGGGTGTGGGAGAGCCCACCCCAGTCCCTTGTCAGCACGACCTCAACATCATCTCCTACGCCAACGATACCCCGCTGATCATCTCCCTCACCAAAGACCCTCACACCGTCAAAACCAACCTCCATGAAGGAATGAAGGCCGTCGAATGGATGAGGAACAGCCGACTGAAGCTAAACTCGGACAAGACGGAGGTCCTCATCCTCGGCTCCAACCCCTCAGCATGGGATGGTTCCTGGTGGCCGACATCACTGGGAACAGCCCGACACCCACTAACCACGCACGCAACCTGGGGGTCATCCTTGACTCCACCCTCTCCATGACTAAACAGGTCAACGCCATATCCTCATCCTGCTTCAACACCCTACGAATGCTCTGCAGGATCTTCAAGTGGATCCCCACCGAAACAAGAAGAACAGTAAACCAGGCCCTCGTCACCAGCAGGCTGGACTACGGAAACACCCTCTCCGCAGGAACATCAAACAAGCTCCTGAGACGGCTGCAACACATCCAGAACGCCTCGGCACGACTGATCCTCAACATCTCCCGCCGCAGCCACATCACACTGCACCTCAGAGACCTACACTGGCTCCCCGTCAACAAGAGGATAATCTTCAAACTCCTCATCCACGCACACAAGGACCTCCACAGCGCCGGCCCAGCGTACCTCAACAAACGACTCAGCTTCTACGCCCCTACCCGCAAGCTCCGTTCCGCCTACCTCGCCCTCGCCAGAGTACCGCGCATCTGAAGAACAACCGCCGGCGGCAGATCCTTCTCCCACCTCGCCGCCAAGACCTGGAACACCCTCCCCACCAACCTACGGCAGACCCAATATCTCCTCGCCTTCAGGCGTCTTCTCAAAACTTGGCTCTTCGATCATAAGCAGCACCCCCCCCCCAGCACCTTGAGACCCTCACGTGTATGTAGCACGCTTAACAAATGTCTTGATTGCTTGATTGATTGATTGTCCAGCCGCCGGGTATAGTCCTGGGGCTGGTGGGTCAGTGTCAGGATGTCATACCTGACCTGACAGGAGGGAGAGTGGACAAAGTGTGCCAAGCACCTGGGGCTACTGCCCCCTGCTCTCTGATGCCACATAGGTTTGAGAGCCCTGAGAGGCATAAGGCCTGGGTCTCATCCCAGACAACTGTCAGTGGCCACTGTGGTTTGCTGTCTGTCTGTTGGGACACATCTGTGAGCAAGCTAAGGGTAGATGCTGCACACGTGGTGCCCACAGGTTAGGAGAAGGGTTCCCCATGGATTAGCTTGGTGGGCCCTGAGAGCATGGACAGAGGAATTCCAATAGGTTCAGATTGGCGTAGAACTGGAGTATGCCTCTGCAGGTGCGGGCCAGGTCCAGGTTCTATCGCCCAAAGCAGGGAAGCCCATCAAGGTAGTGATTGGTCTACCCTGCGTTTTGGCTGGAAGGGGGTTGTGTTGGACTCAGCCCTTTTTGCAGGGTCATCCCTGAATGTTGTGCCTTCCTCCTGTATTTTTTCTCACCTGTTGTTGGCTGTTTTATGACTCTGGGCACTTTACCACTGCTGATCAGTGCTAAAGTGCATATGCTCTCCCTATGGTAAAATGATGTATGGATTAGTGACTCCATGAGTGGCTGATTTGGTTTACTTGTCAGAGCCTAGTAGAGTGCACAGAGTGTGCCCAGGGCTAGTAAATCCAAATGCTGCTGGTGGGCTTGCAGCACTGGTTGTGCCACTCACAGAAGCAGCCTGTATAAGTGTGTCTCAGGTCTGCCATTGCAGAGCCAGTGTGCAGTCTGGCACTGCCATGTTGACTGGGGAAGTGCACCCACTTGCCAGTCCCTAAACCTTCCCTTTTCTTCATATCACACACCCTACGGTAGGCCCAAGGGCAGGGTGCATTGTAAGTATAAGGTAGGACAAGCCCTGGGCGACTTGGGGAAATACTGGGTGGAAGGAATTTGTGGCTTCCCACTGATTTCAGAACTTTCCATCCCAAAAATGTATGGAAAATGTGCTTTTATAGTCAATGTTTGAGGTTTACATAGAATGTGGGGTAAAGAAAATCTAGTGAAAGTCATTTAAGACACCCCACCCTGTATTCCCCCAGGTGTCTAGTTTTTAAAAATGTGCAGGTTTGCTAGGCTTGTCTAGATGCCAGCTGAGCCAGGACTCAAAATCTATAGCTACCTTTATTGCAAAAAAAAATGGCCAGTTTTTAGTGGAAAATTATAATGTGTCCATGTTGCGTTTTGGACCATAATCTGTCGAGGGCAGTAGGCTTACCCACTAAAGTGAGTTACCATTTTTATCGGAAGACTTGGGGGTATTCTGGGTTGAAGGAAGTTTGTGACTCTCTGCAGATTCCAGATCTTTCCATCAAAGATATGGGAAGAAAATGTGTTTTTTAGTCAAAGTGTGAGGCTCGTAAAGGATTCTGAGTAAAATAACATGGTGAGATCCGCCAAGTGAGCCCACCCTGTTTCCCCCCAAGTGTTTAGTTTCAAAATGTTTCCAGGTTGGCTACATTTCCCTAGGTACCAGCTGAGTTAAGGCCCAACATCCATAGCTACCCACTTTGCAAAAAAAGTATCAATTCTGAGTGAAAAAATGTGATGTAACCATGTTGCGTTTTGGGCCCTTTCCTGTTGTGGGCACTAGGCCCACCCTCACAAGTTAGGTACCATTTTTATCGGATGGGGTAATGCTGGGAGGACGGAAGTTTGTGGATCCCAGATTCCAGAACTTTCTATCACAGAAATGTGAGGAAAATATGATATTTTTTGAGGTTTGCATAGGATTTTTGGTGAAAAAAACCTGTTGAGAGTCAGAACTATAGAGGTTTGCTAGTATTCCCTAGGTGCTGCTTGAACTAGTGCCCAAAATCCACAGCTACCCATATTGGGGGAAAAGGTGAACATTTTCAGTGAAAAATGTGATGCATCCATGTTGTTTTTTGGCCTGTTTACTGACGTGGGCACTAAGCCTACTCAGACAAGTGAGGTAACAATTTTATTGGACGTCTTGTGGAAACATACAGTAGTAGAACATTTGCTATGACCAATTAGATTGTGTTGCATTTGCGCATTCCAAATGTAGGCCAGTGTGTAAGAAGACATTTTTTTAAAATGCCTTCTGAATCACGTTAGTATGAGTACCCAAAATTTCAGAAATGTACAAATAACCACTGCTCCTAAACTTCATATCTTGTGCCCATTTCAGAAAGACATAGGTTTCTTTGATACCCATTTTTCACTCTACATATTTCACCATATGAATTTGTTTTTACTCGCCACACAATGAAATGTACAGTGCAGCTCAGTTGTTGGCTCTGGGTGTGGTGGTGAGCCTCAGCAAGGCCTACCAGTGCTAGGGATTCTCCCTTTTCTGCAGAGAGTCCTCAGACCAATAGAAAGAAGTTGGCACAGAAGCTGGAATAGAAAAGAAAGAGTTTATTTAACCTCATGAGGTGGAATTACATTCACACAACACCCTTCGGTAATGTATGAGGTAGCACACTGACTGGAAGGAGCTTGGTCCTTTTATACCCAGACAGGGGCTCAAATGAAGGCGGTACAAGTACAGAATGCTGGTTTCAAATACATACAAGGTCATACAGAGAGTGTGCTGGCAACAAGTGGGAGGGGCTGACAGTTAGCTAATTCTGGTGGACACATCCTGACAGTTACAAGTTGGGGACACTGTGAGCTCAACTGAGCATGTGCGAAGCAGAAGAGACTAAATATATCACGTCTCTAGGCAGATTTCAAGAGCAGTTGACAGGAAGGTAGGACAGCACATGGCGAGCACATGGCAAACAAAATGGCTGGCAAAAAGACAAAATGGATTCCACACAACGGACAAGATAGTCTCTAAATACAAGATGTCTTCTGCTAATGCTTAACCTAATCGCTGCTAAATTACAACAGACAACCCTTTCAGCATTAGCTGAAGACATTAGTTTATCTGGGGTAATCTAGATATGCATCCTGTACATTGATGCTCATCATCTCAGCTATTTCTTTATTTAACATTTGCTGTGCTTTTATATCTGCAATATTTCTTTTGGCAGATGTACAAGCAGTGATGCACATGGAGCAAAGCATAGGACCACATTGTATACAATTACAGCATGTAAATAGTATCACCAGTAGTATACATAGAATAGTCAGTAGTTTCCAGCCCCAAGTAGCAATGAGTGTCCATATCCAGTATGAAACTGTCCATGTACCAGTCTCTGTGTGAATTTCTGCAGCAATCGTATGCAGTTTTGAGATTGCATCATATACTGAAGGTGAGTGATCTGGTATAAATACGCAGCAACTGCTACCGATGATGCGACATGCACCACCTCGATCAGCCAAAATCACGTCAAGCACCATCCTATTTAGGAGTGCGACAATCCTTGCAATTTTTAGTTCCTCTGTAATGTTCCCAAGTGCCATAGCTGTTTGATTGGTGACAGCTTCCACAACACGAGTTAATCGCCTTATCTTTCTGCTATTCAATGCAGCCCCCACAAAGAAGAACAAACCCAAATTGAAATCGACATATCGTTGCAAAGTGGTATCTGTCTGGTCAACTTCATCTGCACTTATTGTCCGTTTATATCTATTCTTGGAAATGTCATTATACAACTTTAAATTCAGGTGATATGATGGAGGAGCCAAAAACACAGGTGGTAACAAAAATGATAGGTAACATACCCCGGACCACCCAACAGGTAATTGATAGTATCCTTTATTACCACATACAAAATATGAATGTTAGCTCCTTCAATAATCAATGTCAAGATACATTCACTCCTTCCTACGGGAATTCTCTCAACACTACTTATACATAGTTCTGCTTTAGCTCTGGTCACAGAAATTACAAAAGGTCCATTGTCTTTAATGTTCCTCATATTCGTGAAGACATATGGTGTCGAAATATTGTCCGGTTGGTATTCTTCCCATTCCCATTTAGTCCCTTTGGCTTGAGGATAACCATCTTTATCTTGATAGCATACTTTATTCAGACGAAAGATAATTCCTCCTATTGAAGGCTTTCCGAAAGCAAACAAAAGATCATACCAAGCTTGACAAGAACCATTATGGGAAAACGGTAGAGGAATAAAAGGTGTTCCTCTTTTCTTTTGGTGTGCAGGTATCATTCCACACACCCAACAGTTGGTAGCATTCGTGTCATTGTGTGTATGATGCAACATCTAGATAAATGTGTTATTTAAGTAAGATTGTCGATGTTTCTGCTCATGGTAGGGAAGCGTAAAATAATTATGTTCCACTGAAGCTGGAGTAGTGGCAACAAGAAGCTGTCGAGCTGGGGCCACTTTCTCAACAAACCAGGTGATTATCACCATAACCACCAGAGCAACAGTAAACCCTACAGCACAAATTATTCTTTTGTTATTCATTTCAGCACCAGCGATAATTGATCTTTCTGTAATTCGTTGAAAACAATCGTTGGAGCTCTTATCCCTTGGGCAGCCGCTGATTTCTTCACCACGGGCCAAGACGGGTGTCACTACACTAATGTAGGGCTGACCCCCCCTTGCCACATTGGCTCTCCGTTTCACAAACCCAGGGCGGTAGCTCAACCAGTCTCGGTCTCAAGTGGTATCGCGATGCTCCAGGAATCGCGTGGTCCGGGAAGGCTTCCGCAGATTCGTCAGGTGAGATAGCTTGACCTTTCTCCATCTCCAGAATCTCTCGATGGTCGGTCAGCGCAGCAGGTTCCACCAAGGCAGGCGACACACGCTTGCAATGCGTGCTGTGGACCCAGTTCTTTTTGTTCGTCACTCGAACTGCTGTCCTTGTAGCCAAAAGCACCTTCTCCGGACCTCGCCACCTCGGTTCCAAGATGTTCGATCTGTCGAAGACCTTGACCATCATATAGTCGCCGGGACGGAGTTCATGGGCCTCACCTGTAGATCGGTCAGGAAGAGCTTCTCGAACCTGTTGATGAATAGAGATCAAACTGTTGGTTAACTGTGCCAAATAATCATTCAACAGAACACAATGTACATCATGTATGGGGCGTGGCTTAGGAACTCCCCAAATGTTTATCGGTCTCCCTAATACTACCTCATACGGGGTAAGACCTGGTCGTGAATGTGGCACCGATCTTATGGATAATAATGCCAAAGGTAGGGCATCTGGCCACTTTAGGGACGTGGAAGCCAGTATTTTTCCCAGCTTTAATTTTAAAGTAGCGTTTTACCTTTCCACCAATCCTGCTGATTGCGGGTGGAAAACTGTATGGAAATTCTGTTTGATCCCTAACCCTTTCAGGACATACTCAACAACTTGCCCAATAAAATGAGGTCTGTTGTCACTCCACAAAAGCTTACAAACACCATACCTAGAAAAAAATTCCTTCAGAAGCACCTTTGCTGTGGGCTCAACTGAGCCTGTGCGAAGCAGAAGAGGCTAAATATATCTTGTCTCTAGGCAGATTTCAAGAGCAGTTGACAGGAAGGTAGGACAGAGCACATGGCAAACAAAATGGCTGCCAGAAATACAAAATGGATTCCACCCAACGGACAAGAATGTCTCTAAATACAAGATGTCTTCTGCTAATGCTTAACCTAATCGCTGCTAAATTACAACATGGGTACCTCGGTTTCTTGGATAACTTACAAACCCTATACATCCCCACAACCAGAAAGGCCTGGTGGACATAATGGTATATTTTTTTTGTAAATCGGCCATCATGACAAAAAGTTACAGATGAAAATGTATCTCAGATGACTGTTTTTTTCTATAAATGTTCAATATTTTTTTTCCCAAAAGTTAGTTTCTTTGAGAAAACCTTGAGGGAGCTACATATATAACCTTATGACCAAGAGAGACTAAGAGGCTGAAATAGACCCCGCGTCTGCCTCCAGTAGTATATAACATCACATATTGATGCGGTTTTCTAGTCTGTTCTATGCCTCTCCAGAGATTCTGTCTACCTGTCCTACTTTCCAACTTTAGATATGGGCTTACTCAGGAAAATAACATGCTTTTTAAAAAAAAATATTTTTTAATTTAGTTTTTGAACAAATTGTGCAAAAGGGCCCACATTTGCATCCATGACAAACAAGTAATCAACGCAAGTGGACACAGATGCAACATTAATCCTTACACATACCATCAGTATTAAGCTCGGAACATTTAGATAGATATTAGGCATTAGACTGTTGCAATCATCGACGTTGAAAGTAGCATTAGGTTTAGGTAGGTGGGGTCTCAGATCTCTCTTCCGATATTTCCAAATTATGGTGCTTAATCCACCTTTCCCATACTTTGGCATTTACGCGGACACCTTGTACTTTTGTACATGACTCGTTCTGCTATCATGTATAAGTCCATCTCCATTCTGTCATAGAAGGCAATGTAGATGCCCCCAGTCTTTAGCCACATTCCTCTTCGCTACCGCGATTCTCAATTTGCAGAAGAGTAGCTTCACCCGTGGGATGCCTACATCATTGGGTATACCCACAAGAACTTGTTTGGGATCCGTGAGGATAGCGCCTCTATTACTTTACCCAATTATTGTATTATCTTTTGACAAACGTTTGTATGGCAGGGTAGACCCATAGGGTATGAAAGAAGTCTCCCCTCGGCCCTCTGCATTGCAGACATTCTGCGGATATCGCTCTCCCGATTCTGTGCAATTGTGCTTGGTTAAAATAGACCCTCTGAAGAATTTTGAATTGGATGAGCTTCAGCCTGCTTCCCAGTCCAAATCATCTAACTCCCCTACTTCAGGTGCCCATTTGGCCCTCAACTTCTTTGGGGTGTCTGGTAGGTAATCGTAATGGTTTTATAGACTGAGGAAATCGTTTTTTCAATCAACTCTCACTTTAAGAGCCTGCCTTCTAGGGTTGCATATTCATGGAGATCCATATCTATGCCTTCTGCCCTCCACCTGTGCCTTAGTTGTAATTATTTAAAGTGCAGTGTGTCGTGGAGTTGATAGTCCCTCGGAAGGGATTGGAATGAGATATGGTCCCACTCCCTGATGAGATCAGCCAATAGTTTTTTAATTATTTCTACCCGTGGTTTAAGGAGTTGGTTCTTCTCCAATCCCTTTGCCCAATTCTTTATTTTGGACTCCCTCTGATGTTTGCAAACTCTGGGAAAGATTAATAAAAATAAATGTGTGGTGGAGAGATATAATATTTTTTGTAAACTGCTGGCTGTTTTCCTAATGGTGGGGGGGAAATAGGGCTTTAAGAGCCTCTACCCCTTCCGTCTAGCACACAGGTGCAAATGGGGGCGGGTAATATTGTGATTTGTGCCCCTGCCTTGCCTAATTGCGGTTAAAGGGTGTGCCTGCACACTCCCCAACCTTGCCCGAGAGCGATGGGCGATGTTTTAACTCAACTACCCTGTACATCCCATGTGCAGGGGAGCTTTCTGTTCCCTTACCACCTCTCCTAGACAAAATGAGATGGAATGTTTTGAAAAATAAAAACATACACAAACAAGGCAGTTAGTCGCTGCCACGCGCTTCTGTGCCTTCACTATGGAGTGTGCCACTGGGAAGCATGGAAGTTCGCTGCTGCCTCTATGTATGACCTGTTCGCAGTTGCGGGCAAGGTACTGTGACTTTTTTTATGTGCCCCTATAATGTGATGTGATCTCAGCTGTGAACAGTGATGGAACAGATTTAAACTGCTCCCCAAGGGCTGAGTTCCGAACATGGTGGTGAGAGAGCAGTTACTTTTTTTTAAGTGAAGAAGAAAATCTTTATTGTTGAATAATTAAAATCTTTACGTATGTAGCGTTTGTTGATCTTAGAGCTGCATTTGATCTCGTTCCTAGAAAATTGCTCTGGAGTTCCTTAAACAAAGCCGGGATGCCAGGGTGCTTGTTAAGCCAGATAATTGAATTACATGCTAGAAACCATGCCAACATTAGATGGGGACCAAATGGCGAACTGTCCCGCGATATTCCAATCGAGCGCGGTGTTCGCCAGGGTTGTGTCCTGGCCCCCACTCTATTTTCCATATTTGTTAATGATATTCCTGATTATTTAAATGCCTGTAACAACGATTCACCCCAGCTGAATGGAGAGAGAGTGCCTGCGCTGCTCTTCGCAGATGATACCATCCTCATCTCCCAGACTAAGAGGGGTCTCCAGATACTCTTAAACTCATTCAGTGGTTACTGTGAAAAAAAAGGCCTGGAAATAAACACTAGCAAAACTAAATGTATGGCATTAAACCCTAGCAGACCAGATAGAGGGATTTTAACTCTTAATGGACAAACGCTTGGGGTCGTTGACAACTTTTCTTACCTGGGGGTGGTAATTGACTCAAAGTTAACATGGAAGGCCCAACTTGAGAAGAGTAGGGTGGTATATGCTCAAAATGTAAAACCCATTATGAGTAAATTGAATGCTAGTGTAAGCAAGAGTGCTACACCTGCTCTTGAACTGTTCAAATTTAAAATCCAATCTGCCACTCTATATGGGGCTGAAATATGGGGTCCCTGGGCCAGAGAGTGTTTCCAAGGTATGGACAATAAATTCATGAGATCTATTGTAAGAGTTCCTACTAGCACCCCCTTAATCCCACTACAATTTGACCTAAATTTTAAACGAACTGATCATTTTACAATTCTAAGACCCTTGATGTTCTGGATTAGAGTTTGGTCCACCCCAGAATTGTTGGATTATAGGAATTGTCTCAAAGAGGTACTAAACCTCGACACTTTTAATTCCATCCCATGGTATGGGCACGTAAAAAAATGGTTTAGACTGCTGGGGTTGCATTCCTTTTGGGAACACCCGGAGAACCTGCCACCATATGCAAAAACCATGGTGAAGAGAGTTTTTTGGTCCTATATGAATAACAAGGTTGTATATGAGAGTAGAACTGGTACTTTAATCAATGAATTTTTATTGTTTAAAACTGAACCTAGTTTTGAAACATTTCTGGATGAAATTGAGCCTTCTGTGGCTAAGACCCTTTACCTGAAATTTAGATACGGGATTCTTATGTTATCTTCTAACCTTGAGCGATGGGCAAAGAAAAATGCTGAATGTATAACTGGCAACAGCAGAATATGTCCTATGTGCTCTGTTTCCTGTCTGGAGAATGAAATTCACATGCTTTTTGTATGTAACGCTTACACAAAAGCACGGAAAAAATGGCTAAAACCCATGTGTGCTCTCCTAGGAACTAGAAGTTGTCATACTGCATATAGGATTGTTAAAACAAATTCTGACCAGTTTATTGTGTTCAGTATTAGCAGGTTTTTAACTTCAGTTTTTTTTATTCGAAAAAAATTGGGTCAAATGCTCTGAGCAATTATGATACATTGTCCAAAGAGGTACACTCAGTGTGCATTTCTGCTGCTAAATTCAATCATGCTAAATGATATATTTTTGTTGACCCTTTTTTAATGAAAAAATGCTTATGCATGTTTTTTATGAATTGTTAATTGGAATTTAAACTCTTTTAATTCGTGTATGTATATTTATGTGTCTTTTATGGCTACTTTTGCCGAAATAAAGATTTAAAAAAAAAAAAAAAAAAAAATAAATCTTTACAAACAGCAGGTATATATAAAAAAAGAAAACCATTAGATTGTGCGTGGACACAACAAGACATTATAACTTAAAAAGTAATATCGAAGATACACCACGTTTCAGTACAGTAATCACACCATATTTTAGTAGCATTTTGAATATTTTTTCTCCAAATCCTAGTTTAAAGTGCTAATTCTAAAGTGCCCATTTTATAAACATTACGAAAGTTTCAACCCTCTCGGGTTGACATTCTAATTCTAAAATTAGAAATCAAATGTTTCACACAAATCACAAATAATTATACATACATTATATATGAATCTAATAATTAAAATATCTATGAAAGTTTGTCAAATTGCCTCTACTACACCATGTTGTTAAATAAACAGATACAAAAAAAAGTCATAGTTCAAATGCTGTAGATGATGATCATTGTACACTTTCTTTTCTTAAAGGAGCCTTTCACAAAATCTTCAAGGAATTGTATACACTGCTCCCTTTGGATATCAGAAAATAAAGTGCCCTATATAAATACCATAGTTAAAGTGCCGTAGATAATGATTGTTATACAATTCCTTTTCTTAAAGGAGCCTTTGTCAGAGTCTTCAAGGAATTGCATGCACTGCCCCTTTTGATATCAAAAAGTGAAGTGCTGTATATAAATACCATAGTTAAAGTCCCCTTGTGCAAATCATTTAAAAGAATCCTTTCTCACATTCGTAAAAATCTAAACAGTTGTTAGATTAAGGTATAGTTGACAGCAGCATATTTAAGGCAATATCGTTGTGCGAGACAATTATTGATCACAAGCCCCTAACCTCTGGTGGCACACTCAGCAGTTAACTTTTTTTCTGCTATGAGAAGAAACTTTACAAACTGTGAGGTCAAATAAGCCGATTTCCCAGAGAGACAAATTATAATTGCTTGGCGACAGGTCCTCACCCTGTTTTCTTTAAAGATAGATTTTAATAGGGCTTTCCTCTCTTCTAGCAGTTGAGGGCAAATAAATAAAACATGCTGTAAGGATTCATTATGAAAACCGCATAGCCTACAACTGTTTGAGGACCATTTTTGTACCCATGGCGGGATTCCTTCCTTGGTGGGATATCTCCCAAGTCTTAACAGCAAAAATGTGTCTCTTATAGATGGTTTTATATGGGAAATAAGATGAGATTGTGACACCAATTTAATAAATGTATTGATAACTGACCATGCATGACTTTTTTCCGCAATTCGTCCTTATCCAATAATGTCGTTAGGAAGTTAGCCGATTGATTTAGTGTCTGCTTGAATTCGGCTTTATTTCTAGCTACATATTCGGAGGGTGGAGACTTAAAATTGTTTAGGCTCTCCGTTAGATAGGATCTCCAGCCCTTAGCATGCTCACACCACTTTATTTCCTGGCAGCAGGAATTTGCCAGTGTGCCTGGGTCTGAACAGAAAAAGGAGAATAGAGATTTTAAAAATGCACATTATCTTATTAAAGACTATCTTTTTAAGCCAAATTCCAATCTAACGTTGACATGCCCGATATACTCTAAATATTGACTTCAAAACTTTTAGCTGATTATCAAGAATTTTTTAGTTTTTCCCTTGAAAGATTACTGACCCATAGTCAGAGAGGGGATAATGTTAGCTTTAATTACTTTAAGTAGGTGTTCATAGTTCGGACATTCTAACGTATCTCTTAGCTTTCTGAAAGCAAAAGACAGCGCCGTAGCTTTCGCCTTTAAATTAAGAAAGTGCTGTTTGGAAGACATCATTATTTTTGTTTTTTAGTGTTCATCTGTAGGCCATTGGCTAATATATAGTTGTTAAATGAATCTATTAGTCTTCGTAATCCAATGGGAGGAGTGTGGCTTAAAAGTATGGTATCATCTGCATACTGTAGATATTTTATATTATGCCCAGCTAGGTTAGGTGAATGAGCGTTAACATTTTTAACATTTGAATGTAAATCCGCCATAAAAAGATTAAAAAGACAAGGTGCCAAGACACAACCTTGTTTAAGTCCACTAAACATTTTAATTGTACTATGACAGTACCATACATCTGCCCTAGTACAATGCTGTCAGTTGTGAACACAGCGCTGGGGCTGATGTAAACTGCTGTCCTAGCACTGTATTCAAAATAATATCGTCAAATAGCAGAGTACATCTTTCCTAGCTCTGTGTTCACAATTGACAATAGAGGTTTTATTGAGTACACTGCTCCATTCAGTTCTTTTTAAATTCATAACCATAGCTGTACTTTAACTGTGCTTTTAAATTTTGAAAATACATTAAGATGTTATAACCATTCTTAACTTTTACTGTATACATATATTACAGAGGTGGTGATAGCACCTCTGTAGTTAAGGGAAGGTCAGAGGTTCAAGTGAAGAGACATATTTTTATCTAATAATTTTGTCTGAATTCAACGAATCTACATGAAAGTTTCTAAAAAACTGTTAATTCAGTTTGTGTTTGGCATGTCAAGTTTAGTACAGCTCTCTCAGGTGTGAGAGATTGTAGAGGATCAAAATATTACTTTACTCATTTTAACTTTCAAAGGAATTTTTTTCTTTCCTCTACAGAAAATACAAATAGAATCATACCAAACTTGGCATTAAAGTAGAACTGGTTCGCTGTCCATCCACAGTCTAAATTAACGAAAAAAATATTGACTGGATGAGGGATATTTTTTCTCCAGCACCTATCATGGTTCTGCAAACCCAAAGCTGGGTTTACAAACCTGAATGCTCTGATTGGATGACTGTACCAGTAGAAAAACTGTTCCGGCTCCCATTGCAGGGAGCAGGACATGGCCTCCTAATCTTGAAAAATAAAAATAAAGGAAACATAAGATGGTATGGGTAATATCTTCTGATCCCCTACTCAGGTAGGAAAAGCCCAAAGTTACCCCCCTTAGGTTAAAATTAAAACATGTGTGCTCCCCCATTTTGATTAACATTTATTTTGTCTAAGTCCTGCTTCTATTTTGTGTTTGTCAAATTAAAATATATCAATATGGTGAAATAGGGAGGAGAATGGTTTAATTATGAGTAAAGAAAGAATCTCCAGGTTTCAGAAGGCAGAGATGGGTTTTGTTGACTGGTTCAACTGATTTTAGCTGATCTGAGATGTTAAGGTTTCTGAGTTATAGCTTTTTAATGATTTTTCTTTGAGGCATTAAGGGTTTACGGGTAGATATAGGCAGAGGGACTCAGAGTTTCAGGGAATAAAATGTGAACTGTGATAGATAGGTAGCCGCCAATAGCCGGTTTGTCTGTCTTCCCAGGAGGGAAGAATTTGCACCTGCTCAGAGGACTCTGCAGGGGGGACTATGCTTCATGTCACCCCCAGCGACCGGAGAGCGTTCTAAAGTGCGACACCTGCCCGCGGCCATTGTAGCCACCAACAGCGGGTTTGTTTGTCTCCCCAGGAGGGGAGAATTTGCATCTGCTCAGAGGACTCCACAGGATGGACTACGCTTCCCGTCCCCCACTGCAACTGGAGAGCGCTCTAAAGTTTGGCGCCTCCAGCAGCAGGCCCGTCCACGCTCGTGGGAGCCTGGGCTGTGCCCCCTCTGTGACTAGTGGAATCGCTTAAAGACCCTTCCCACTCGTCGTAGGAAAAATACAGATGATCCAGGAATGGGTAAGATGAAAGCCCCAAACGATCAAGCGAGGGGGGGGGGCAATAGTAAATATATTAGATACATTCCTATCAAGGGCAGCTAATGTTCTTTCCCAGGAGATAGAGCTCACAGAGCGACACTTATCATTGGAGGCTTCACTTTCCCTGAGACGACACTCCCTGGGTAAGGAGGGAACACTGACTCTACACAGCCCATATTCGATATACATCGGGAACTGTCTACATGCATGGGACCGGGATCCTCTTCTGCTCTAGTAAATAGTCCTGTAGCACCATGAGTGAAGTTGAGTTCCCTCTCCACCCCAAACCAAAAACGTAATCACCGGTTAACAGGAGAAAGCCCTTAAGAACTACCAGAGCAACGAAAGCGGTGGTCACCACAGATCTTGAAACTAGTAGGAGACATCCTTCCCGTACTAAGCCCTCATCCCTATTGAGAGACAAGGCCATGTGGAAATAATTTGAAAACATGGGGCCCGATTCACAGAATGAATTTAAGACTAAATCCTAAATTTACTACTATTTTGGTATTCACAGAATGCACTTACTACTTTTGGCATTCACAGAATGAACTTACTACTTTCGGTATTCACAGAATAGACTTATGACTACTAACTTTACGTCCGCACCCTGGCCGTAACTTCCGACTCCGGGCCGGAAGATACGAATTTTGGCAGTTGGTCATGTTAGCCAAGGGTAAACACCTGTCCAAGGTCCTCCCATCCCCCACCACGGATCAGCTGACACACTGCAGCCAATCGCAGCCAAGAGCTCCATGATGAATGTTGCCAGGGCCTACCATCCCCCACCACGCTCCAGCTGAAGCCAATTAACACTAATTGACCAGCACCACAAAATATATAAAAGCAGCACACATTGAAGGAACAGGTTTGGCCACAGAGACTTCGTGTCCACAACGCTCACATTGCCAGTGAAAATGGAAATGAGGAGAAAGAGGAACTTTACTACAGAGGAGACCACCATGCTTGTGGAGTTCATAGTCAGGCTCCCCAAATGCCTATATGGACTCCCACCCTACCGCACCAGTGGGACACAGAAGGCAGCCCTATGGCAGCAGTTAGCCACTGCTAGCTCAGCATTGGGGAGGAGAGGCGCACAGTACAGAACATCAAGAAAAAGTGGCATGATGAAAGGCAGAGGGTGAAGGAGAAATACTCCAGGATTGAATTAAGCAGGATCCTCCCTGCTGCATACCCTGGACCCCGCATCCGCCTCCCCCCACTGGACATGTTGACATGGAAGGGGGCCCAATAACCTCAGATTAGTATATAAGGGCTCACAAAGAATGTATAAAACTAGCCTCTTGGAACGTGGCCAGTATTGGCTCGGAGTTAGGCAGCAGACAATGGCAATCCCACTGGTAAGACCAAGATATCATATGCCTACAGGAGACATGGGCCACTGAACATGTATTCTTTGATGGATACCGTTCATTTCAAACAGAAGCAATTATTATAATAATAAGTTTGGGGGAAACTTGCAGTCAGTAGTGGTTGAGTTAGAGAGATTACTAAAATGACCAGTCCTGTCGGCAAAGGAAGACTGAGTATTATATGGGTAGGTGATTTTAACGTCCAGCCTTGTAAACACATACTAAACCTGGTTAAGTGATTTAAAAGATAAAATGAGCGACCCTGTTTACCACTTTGCCCACCATGATTATGTAAACACCTTAATTAGGATGTTGTATACCAGAAACATGGTAATAGTTAACGGGGCAGATGTAATAGCAGGAATTTTGGAAAACACTTTTAGACGTAATGACTACTAATCCACAATTGATTTTATATTAGTATCCAATTCTCTTAGTGACAGGCTTACCCATGTGGATAGACTATTCTCTAGTTACAGTGACCACGCAATCCTTTTCAGTCACCTGACTCTGGAGTTTAAGAAAGCAAGGCCAACATTAAAAATGCAAAGGCTAATTTTGGCTAGAAAGACTGTCTATCAACTAAATTGAAGCCAAATTGACAAGATGAAACTGATCCCACAAATCCTACTTTATATTATGGGGATTGTCTTAAACTGCCTAGAACTGGAATGTTCCCTGCCTAATTGTTACTGCAGTTTGTAGACCTGCTTGAAAAAGTGAAATCGGCCCTGACCCAATACAAACCAGCAAATAAAGTTCAAGTAAGTCGTTGGTTTGATCACTCGTACAAAATCTTTAAAAGCCCTCCAAAAAGCCCTGAAAACCCAGCCCAGAAATAGTGCCCAGATAAGGTTGTTACGTAGGGACTATAAAACAGTCAGAAAGACAAGAGAAAGGGCCATGAAGGAGGAGGCTTGACCAAACCTCGAATAAGCTGCCAGTACAAGGAATAGCAAAGACTTCTGGGAGGTAATTAATGCCCCGTTCTTTAAAAATCCCAAGGCCCTACGTTGGCGAAGAAGCATAGGTGGCTCATTTTGAGCATATTTTTGCTTCTAATAGGATCTCCTCGGATGACTCTCCTAACCTAGATAAAGTCTAGAACGAACAGCTAACATTCTCATTGGCAGAAGTAAGAAGATGGTTGGCATTTTGTATCTCAGGGAATGCTCCGGGCCCCGATGGGGTACACATAGACTTCTTTTTGGACCATCATGATCTGTGGGCTCCCTTATTAACAAATGTTTTTAATGTGATTGCCAAAACTGGTCATTTAACATCATAGAATACTATGGAAATTTTCCCATACATAAAAAAGGCGATAAAGAGAACCTGCAGAAGGGGGGGCGTGGTTTCGGCGCCGACCGGGATGGCTGCGTGAGCGAGTTGCTCCGCGCCGCGTCCCGTCCTTTATCCTGCTAAACGTTGCCCCGGATCGCCTGGTGGCCGGGAATGAGGACCGGAGGGGCCGCTGCCCTACTGGGGAAAGTTTGAGCCCGAGCGCAGCCCTGGCTGCTGTGTGCGGGTGGCCGTAGTGCCCAGCTCCCTCTGACGAGCGGACAAAGACAAGATGGCGGCACAAACTGCATGATAGCTCCGAAGGCGGAGCGGTGAGGGGCACAGGAGCAATGGCGGGCGCCTGCGGCACCCCCGAGCAGCAGTGGATGGTGCGGTGACCCGTCGGAGCGGGCCCCGGATTGTGGAGACGATCGGTGGAGTTGCCGGTAGGAAGGTCCCCCCCTCCCCCCACCCGGACCCTCGATCGAGGCGGGAGCGGCGCCTGGGAGGGCGCTGGGCCGGCGGAGGCACTGCTGAGCTGTGGGGCCGCTCACCAGCCGGCCGACCCGCAGTGGGGACCGACAGCCCATAGAGGCGTGCAGCAGGCGGCTGGGGCGCTGTGAGAGAGACCGCCCGGAGCGCCCGCGCGTCCCGGATCAAGAGGGGCACGGCAGTGGACCTGGACCTTGGTGGGGGTCCTGCCCGGTGGAGAGCACAGAGGCGCCGACCTAACGACGAGGTGCTGGGTTGCGCATGGTATGGTGCAGTGACCAGTGTTGCCGGGGGCAGTGTGCTCGGTGTGCCCTGGGACCCACTCCATTGACTGGCGGCCTTTCGGCGGAATCTGCTCCCCCTGGCCCTGGTGAGCTTGGCAGACGCTCTGTGGGAAGCTGAGGCGGCTTGGGATGTTCCTCTGAATTGGATACTGTCGACTGACCGGGTGTGGGGGCAGCTGGCGCCGCGCACTTCCACTTGCCTGGGGATTGGTGGACCGCTCTGGCTGGGACACTCCGCTAAGCGTTCCTGGGGCGCCTAGCCATTCTCCGAGGGGGCGGCTTGAGAGGCTGAATCCCTGCACGCAAGATGGCCGCGAAGGGGAATGGCGCCGCCGAATCGCCTGAAAGGGGAAGCCGGGGATCAGAGGATGCGAGTGGCGGCTTCCCAACGGCGGCCTCAACACAGGAACAGAGGCTGAACCTCCGCCTTGATACTATCCTGGCCGCGATCACTGCTACGAGGGATGAGCTGCGCCAGGACATTGCGCAGGTGGCGTCTGGCCTCGGCCTGCTGAGAGCAGACCACTCTAAGTTATCTGACCGTGTGAAATCCAATGAACTACTGCTTCAGGAGCTGAAACCGGCGGTGGTCACGGCGGAGCATAAAATCGATGACGTTATCCGTCGACTAACGAATCTGGAGCGCCGCACGGAGGACGCGGAAGGCCGCAACCGCCGGAACAACGTGCGGGTGGTGGGGCTGCCAGAGAAAATGGAGAAAGGCGATGCGATAACCTACTTGGAGGACTGGTTCCGCACGGTGGTGGCGCCGGAGGGCCTCTCCCCCTTCTTCTCCCTGGAAAGAGCGCATAGGGTGCCCGCGAGGCCTCCTCTGGAGGGCCGACCACCTCGACCGATGGTGGCCAGACTGCTGCACTATAAAGACCGAGATCTGCTGATCCAAAGGGCGAGAGATCGTGGGCCCTTCCAGGTGGACAACAGTAAGGTGACGATCTTTCCGGACTATACGCAGGAGGTACAGAGGAATAGGGCCTCTTTTTTGCCGGTGAAAAAAGAACTGAGAGAGGAAGGGGTTCAATACTCCTTGCTTTTCCCGGCTAAGCTGCGGGTCATCGTTGATGAGAAGACGCACTTTTTTCAAACACCTGACGAAGCGTGGTCATGGCTGGAACTATATCGTGCAGGTACGGATCGGGCTCGTAGGCCCGCCAGGGAACGAGAACAGCCGGTCAGGGTCAGGAAGTCGCAGCGCATCCGCTCCAGGAATAGGCGCCAACGGGCCGAGCGCGAGGCGCAAATACTTGCAGATCGAAAGAGTGCGTTGGAGGCCACGGCGACCATCACGGGCTCACAACGAGATGACGCCTCCAGGGGCTCGGCTTCGGAGGACGACGGTGAGGATGAGAAGACCGGCGAGGAAGATTTGGAGGGGGGGGGAGCGCAGGGGCCAGAGGTTACCCCGCAGACATCGGATGGTATCTTTAATGGATGAAGCTCGTGGTTGCTGAACTTTTATCGGGTCTGGACGCTCCTGCATTCTTTTGGACTGCCAGGTATGGGGCTGCATTAGCAGCATGGGACTGTGGGCGCGGGGTGGTTGCTCTGTCGTCCTGGCTCGGGGCTCCATAGCCCTCTTCAGACCCTTAAGGTCTTCTGTGGTGTCGACCACAGATTAGCGTGATGTGTTGGGTGTTTGAGGTTTGGAACGGGGCTGAAGCTGGGTTACTAGGCCCTGTCCTGGGGAGGGGAGGAGTGGGAGTTGTGGGGGGTGTTTTAAAGGGGTTGTTCAATTGCTGCAATGCGGGTCACAGTTCTTGGCGAGCGCCACTGTTGGGATTGATGCTCTATGGGGACGTTACCTAATTTGAAATGTGTCACATGGAATGTCCGGGGAATTCGAACTATAGTTAAGCGCCATAAGGTGCATGCCTATTTGGTGAGGCGGGGAGTTCAGATAGCGATGCTTCAAGAGACCCACCTGACGCAGCTGGAGTGTGGGGCGTTGCAGAGGAGGTGGCGGGGTCAGGTGTTCGGCACGACCTACTCGGCGTTCGCCAGAGGGGTGTTAATATGGATCAGGGCGGGCACGCCGTTCCAGGTCACAAATCAGAAGATTGATCCGGAGGGTCGTTATGTGGTGGTGGAGGGGAGGCTGTGTGGTAGGGAAGTGGTGTTGTGTAACATCTATGCCCCCAATGCTGATCAAGCCCATTTCTTTGAGGGATTGTCGCGCTCACTGGCGTATTATTTGGCGGGCCCGATATTGCTGGCGGGGGATTTTAATTCTATTTCGGATGTGCTGTTGGATAGGTCGCACCCACCCTTAGCTGACTCACCAGTGCGCAGACTTGCAACTCATAGGCGGGACTGGCAGGAGAGGTGGGGCTTGGTGGATGTCTGGCGGGCGCAGCACCCTGAAACTCGAGATTACTCTTATCACTCTGCCCTGCATGATCTGCATGTTCGACTGGATTCAGTGCTATGTTGCGAGTCTCTGGCGCCGATGGTAACTCACTCTGAATATTTGGCTAGAACCATCTCGGACCATAACCCTCTGCTGATTTCTGTACAATGGCAGCTGGCGAGATCGGCGGTCCCTTCATGGAGACTTCGCCCGGAGACGCTGGAGGATCCGGCGTTCTGTGACACGGTCCGACAGGGTATAGACGAATACTTCACGGTTAATGCTGGGTCGACAGAGACTAGAGCGAATGAATGGGACGCGATGAAAGTGGTGGTGAGGGGGGTATGTATGGGTCGGTTTCTGACTGTGAGAGGTACAGTGCTGAATGACCTCGCGAAGGCAGAGGCAGTGCTGAGAGGGGTGGAGCGGCGGCGGCCCGAGCGGCCGGAGCTGCAGGATAGCCTGTTGCGTGCTAGGGAGGCGGTGGCGACGGAGACAGAGAGACTGCGGTGTTATGATTATAAGTTGTATGCGGTGAAAGTGCATGACGAGCGGGATAAAGTGGGCACGCTCCTTGCGAAGTTGGCTGATCCGAACCCTAGAGGATGTCCGGTTATGAGTGTGCGCCAGGAGGATGGGGAGGTGGTCTATTCGCAATCGGTGGTCCTGGGGCGCTTTCAGTCCTACTACGCGAACCTATACACCAGCCACCTCGAAGTGAATGCCGCGGATATAGGCGCTTATTTGGCTCGGATCCCTCTACCGGTACTAGATGAGGAGGACGCGCGGGATCTGGGGGGCCCAGTAACTCTAGCGGAAATCAGAGGAGCGATTAGTCATATGGCGCGGAACAAAACCCCTGGGGTGGATGGGTTGTCGATCGAGTTCTACGCCAAATTTATGGAAGTGTTGGCCCCCAGACTGCAGGTTGTGTATGCGGAGGCGGAACAATTAGGGCGGTTGCCTGACTCTATGACGGAGGCGCTGGTTGTGCCCCTGCTGAAGCCGGGCAGGGATGCATTGGATGTTTCTTCCTTTCGTCCGTTGTCTATGCTGACGGTAGACTATAAGATATTGAGCCGCATCCTGGCCACCCGGCTCCTCCCACTGATGACCTCTTTGGTGCATAGGGATCAGGCGGGATTCATTCCCTTGAGGAGCACTTCGATGAATATCCGCCGGCTGATTGGGGTTATTGATAGTGCTGCCCTGGCAGATCCAGGCCCGGTAGTGCTGACGGTTGATATTGAGAAGGCGTTTGATAGTTTGGAATGGGATTTTTTGGATGGTGTGCTGTTGAAGTTCGGAGTTGGGGAGGGGTTCCGGAGTTGGACGAAAGTGCTCTATTCTTCGGCTAAGGCGAGAGTGCGGTTAGGGGCCTTGGTGTCCTCGATTTATCCGGTCTGCAGGGGCACGAGGCAGGGTTGCTCGCTGTCTCCGTTGCTCTTTGCTTTAGCAATGGAACCGCTGGCGGCGCAGGCGAGGCAGGGAATCGTTTTTGAAGGGATTGCGCTGGGGCTCGACTCGCATTATATTTCGCTGTATGCCGACGACTTGCTCTTGTATCTGGCAGACTCTGGGAGGGCTCTTGAGGGTGCGGTGGACATGCTGGACAGGTTCGGGAGGCTCTCAGGCCTCAGGGTGAACTGGACTAAGACTTGTGTGTTTCCGTTACGGAAGACCACGCTCTGCCCCCAGCTCACGAGGCCGGTAGTGTGGGAACCCTCTTGTTTTGTTTATTTAGGAGTGCGTATATACCATGACACGGCGGACCTCCTTGAGGGGAACGTGGGGCGCTGCATTAGGGCGCTACGAGGCAGTATGGACTTTTGGGCCTCTCTCCCGCTCTCTGTACTGGGCCGTGTGGCGCTGTTGAAAATGGTGGCACTCCCGAGGCTCCTTTATTATTTTAGAACACTGCCGGTGTGGATCCCGCAGGGTGTCTTTCGGGAGTTGAGGACATTGGTGACCGGCTTTCTATGGGGCCGCGGCCGCAGACGAGTGGCATTGACCACCCTGATGAGACCCAAGTGTGAGGGAGGAGTGGCAGTCCCCGATTATGAGCTATACTATTTGGCAGCGCAGCTCCAGGTCCTGACGCAGAACGTGGCCAGAGAGTTCAGGGGGCCTGAGGATGGCCGGGAGGTTGGCATTCGGAGGTACGTCTTGTCATCTATTGTGATGCAACAGAAACTGGCCAGTAGGGACCTAACGATGGAGGAATGGACGCTCAGGTTATGTTGGAACAGGTACCTGAAGAGGGTTGGGAAGCGCCGACCGTACGCGCCTGAGATTCCGATGGGAATGCTTACTGCCTTACCGCATGGGGGTGATTGGTCCCAATTGTTAGAGTGGGAGGACCTGGGTTTGCAGATGGTAGGTGACCTTTATGTGGACGGGGCGCTGGCCCCGTTCCAGACCTTGCAGGAGCAATTCGGCCTGCCGAGTGGTACCTTCCTGTTGCACGCGGCGGTTATTACGGCCCTGCAGCGGCACTGGGGGGGCGGATTGACGGAGCCGGAGGTGACGACGGTGTGCCAATATGTAGTGATGGCCGCGGGCACAGTTAAGGCGGTGACCTGCCTCCACAATAGGTTGTTAAATGAAGGCCTAGCCCCGTTGGCTGAACTGAAATCGCGTTGGGAGACCAGCGTTGGCAGGCAAATCCCGGACTCGGTATGGGGTCAGGTGCTCCAAAGGACCTGGAAGGGGACGAGGAATGCGAGATTCCAACAGGTGCATTATTTTGTGCTCCATAGGGCATATTTGACCCCGGAGAGGTTGCGGCGACATTTCCAGGTGCTTGATGCCATGTGCCCGCGATGTCTAGAACCTGAGGTGGATTTTGACCATATGCTGTGGGGTTGCCCGAAATTGGGGGACTACTGGTCGGAGATTGGGGACCTCTTGAATGCAGTCACAGAGCGGGAGGTAGATTTTGACATGGCCGCATGCCTCCTTCTTTGGTTCCCGCATACTAAGAAGACCAAGGTTACGAGCAAATTCATTGGGTTGGGACTGATACTGGCACAGCGTGAGATCACGTGGCATTGGAAGTCTAAGGAGGGGCCGTCTGCACGGAGGTGGAGGAATGAATTAGTGAGGTGGTCGAGCTGTGAGAGTGTGTTACGAATGCGCCAGGCGACTAGGGCTGGCAACGAGAAATGCTTGGAACTGGCGCGGTCCTGGGAGCTGGTGGTGCAGGCATTGAGAGACTATCTCACCGAAAGCGAGGACACTGCTTAGTTATACCCAAGGGTTCCGTGTGGCTGCTTGCTTATCGAAGCTTTCTGATAGTGGTCACCCGGGAGCAGTAAGGAGATGGTGGATCCCGCATTAGCAGCAGTTGGGGGGGGAGGGCACTGGGAGGGAGTTGTATGGAGGAGTGGTTTGCCAACTAGCGGCATCCTCCTAGAAAGGACTGGCCCAGGATAGTACTTAAGAGGCTTTAGTGACATGACATTAGTGTGGCCTGGGCTCTGATGGAGAATGAGGGTTGGTTGTTGTGGGATAAAAGCGGAAACGAAGTGTTATACTTGACCTGTGTCCCGAATAGGGCATGCACCGTGGTACCTCCAGTGTATTGATTTATTGCTGCGCCGCCCAGCCTCCGGGATGTGGGCCGATCGGCTGTGTACTGTATGATTATTGCACTGTGTGATGGGTACTGTTGGTGTACGGGTTGGTTGTTGGATGTTTTTCTTCCTGATCCGCAATAAAAATATATTCAAAAAAAAAAAAGAGAACCTGCAGAACTAAAGGCCAATCTCCCTGCTGGATACTACTGCAAAGTTCATGGGTCGCTTGGTGCGACATAGACTGAAAGAGTGGGCTTAGAAAAAGAACATTTTAATCCAGGCGCAGTATGGTTTTCAAAGAGGCATGGGTACAATAGATCAGTGTTTAAACCTAACTTTCACCATAGAAAAATACACTAGGGCGAAGAATTGTAAGATCTTCAGGGCTTTTATGGACCTATCAGTAGCATTTGACTGTGTGAGCCACTCCAAATTATGGACCATAATAGAGTAAATGGGGATCGAGTCAAATATAACTAACTTTATTCGCCAACTTTATTCCCAAGCTACCTCTAGTGTTCGCTATTGCAAACACGGGGAGTGTACTCGCCATTTCAAGATCGCTACGGGGGTCAGGCAAGGGTGCAATCTCTCCCCCTTTTTATTTTCCATCTACACAAACGGGGTCGAGGCAGCCCTTTTGGATTCAACTCCAGATGTCCCCGTGTTTGACACTCTTTTTGTTCCGAAATTGGCCTATGCTGATGACGCACTATTAATTGCCAGAACCGGGGTGGCCCTCTAACGTCTAATAACGGCATATGCGTAATTTATGGCATCACTGGACTTTAGGGTGAATGAAGCCAAATCCTTTGTCCAAATAGTAGGGGCCAGTACCCATGATAGAGTACCACATTTTCATGTAGGCTCACTTAAACTAAAGGTGGTAGATTATTTTCCATACCTGGGAGTCTTGTCCGACAAAAAGCAAACTTGGTCAACCTTGGTAGCTGGCAGGGCCCTAGGGATGTAGAGGAGTATGGGAGGCATTATGTCATTCACAAAGAAGCTGGTCTCAAGACCTCTAGTACCAATAAAAAAGATCTATCAGGCAAAAACTATATCAGCTGCTACTTATGGGGCAGGAGTATGAGGTATGGCTTCTGTAAATTCCCTTCAAATCCTTGAAGACAGATTTTTTAAGAGATTAGCCCCCAGATTCATCATTGTCCCCTTTTGCGAGTCCTTAATAGCGAGTATTAAGGAATCGCTATTAAAGATTCGCAAAACGGGATGCATGTAGAAATCGCAATTAATTTTGCGATTTCTACTGCTTCCTTATTTGCGATTAGCTAATTGCTAATCGCAAATTCGGAATGGCTTTCCCATTCATTCCTATGGGCCTCATGGCCCATAGGAATGAATGGGGAGTCATTCCTTATTTGCGATTTGCAATTAGCGAATCGCAAATAAGGAAGCAATTTCAAGGGGGCCAGGGTGTCCAAAGGACACCCTGTAGCACCCCTGAAATGCAAATGTACACAGGTGATGCGCACACACATGTCCAAAGGACATGTGTGTGTGTAACATACAACTTAGAAAAATGCACTAAAGTGCATTTTTTAAAGTTTTCGCTATTTACCACGAAGTTACAGTTCGCGGTAAATAGCGGCCCCATATTGTGAATTCGCAATTTTTAAAAGGTTCATGAATAGCATTTAAGGAATCTCTATCTCTAATTGAGATTCCTTAAATGCGATTCTTCGCAATTTAGCAAGTTCTGTAATTGCGATTTTTGCATTTGGGATGATGAATCCCAAATGCAAAAATAGCGCTCGCAAAGGGCCGGATTCTCAGAATCTGGCCCTTTGCGAGCCGATTTTACTTTGATGAATCTGGCCGTTACTTCCCTCTACAGTTCCTGCTCAAATTATCTTTCTCACATAGAGTTGGGATTACCTTATGTGTCAGACAGTATTAGACTAGCACCAATTTTATTATGGCAATCCATTTGGCGAAGGGACACTTAACTTTACACAAACCATAATAAAACACTGCCTAAAACTGGATAATAAACATAACATCAGATTGCTGCAATATGTAGAGCAAACCCATACCACTCTTGGGTTTGCTGAATGATTCAACGACCCAAGTGCATGCACGAGGATTATGAAACAGAAACTAAAGGATGCCTTCATGTCTAGGGCCACCTATGATCGGTGGGAAAGAAATCGTGCAAAACAACTAGTTCTCTCATATCAGTTGACTCCGCCCATCGAAGAGGGGCTTACTCCCATTTAGAGAGTATTAGACTATTACAGCATAGATTCATTTGATTGAGATTCCGATTGAATCTAATTCCGCAATGTTGGGTTATCCTGCGAGAAAATGTAAGCATTCCGAATTAACGCCGTGCCTATGTGATAATCAATTACAGCTGTCTGATTTACATATTCCTGTTTTGTGGGCTGTATAAGAAAGAACGAGAGAATTGTATCCTTCTGATTTTAAGGTGTCAAATAGCTTTATACATTTTAATAACCTTCCTGACCCCTTCGTATGTTTCTCGATAACTAAATGTTTATGCGCTTGCATAACGAAGTGGAACCTTATGGGATCTTAGCCCTTTTTACGGCTTATTAGCTTATAAGTAAGCTGAACCTTATTGACTGTTATACACTGTCATTACGTGGTCCATAAGATATATTTTGGACTCAACTCCCACTCTTTTAAAGGTTTTAGCGATGCAATGTTTGTTTTTATGTCATTTTGACTTTTATTTAATAAATCCTTATGAATTATTTAAGTAACTGTATTGCACATATGGGCAAAGTACTAGAGGTATTCAAGGGGTCTTTTAGAAATAAATTTGGGCCTACCATGTTTACTATTGTCTTCCTTGCATCGGTTCTTTTGATGATCGGTATTTTAAATCGATGGAATAAAAGAATACTGATTCTGATTCTGAACCGTGATAGAAATGCATTGTTTATATTACATCCCACTCAGGAGTCCAAAAAAAGGCAAATAACTTCTGTGATGGTTGAACATATTTGACAAGTGACTTTCTCCGAGTCTTGTTTAAGGTGTTATTGCATTTTTATGATTAGATCTGGGCTTTGCTTGGAACCATTAAAGCTAAATAAGGAGCATTCTCCAATAAGTATTTGCAACATGATTATGGGCAATTCTTTTGTAAGGGTGCACACTCTTGTAATGTTGTGGAATTTAGATCTAACAGCTGACTATTAACAGATGAAGTGTAATTCAGGCAAGACATTGTGTTTCTCCTACTTTCATTGTATTGGTGTTTGTAATTGTGCATTTCCATCTGAACATGTGTTTTTGTGCTAGCGGTTCCATGATGCTGTCCGCAAGGTGATGACCCTGCAAGCAGTGACAAAGCACATCATCCACATCACGGAGGAAGCAAGGGGTTCAACATTCTGGGGTGACGTCATTGTTTACCCAACTCCAGAGGCAGAATTGGAGCCAAAGGTGAGTGCGACACTGGATAATGGTGATTGTGCACGATGTGGCTGACTCTATAATGAAATTCAGTCAGAATTGCTTTAATCCATCCCAAAATGCATTTCAAGGGACCCAGGAGCTGTCAAATTACCAGTATCTGTGCATCTCACTCAGACATGCAGCCTGAGGCTTATCCTTGTTTTTGTATGACCTCAGCATGGTGGCCCAACCGGAGATGCCCACAGAACATGGCATTTTCATTCAACTATAATTACTCAGTGAAGTGACTCTTGTCCTTGGGTTACTAAAATGCTTTTACTTTGTAACATAATACTTTATTTAGAGACACATTTTTCATTGTTGATCTTTTTTCTAGGTTTACAAATAAAACACTCCTAGAAAATGATCCTAATACAATACATAATACATTTCATATGATTTTCAAAGTATTTATACATCGTTAAAAGTAGATCCCATCTGGATTAATTACATTTCATTCACATCGTTTTTAACTGCCCTTTTGAATTATAGTCTTTTATTACCATTTAAGTGCACTGAACATTGCTGAGTGCACATTTCTGCAAAACATGATATATATTGCAATTAGAGTGGAACATTATATCTTTTCTCCTTTTATGCCACTGTGTGGATCTTCAGTTCCTACAATTCCTCTAATTCTTGACCAGTTCCCGTACTCTATAAAGTTGATGTATTTCGTCCGTCTTATGAATTAAGGGCTTCAGCAGGACATAGATAAGGGCTCACTTGCAACTCCATTTCTAAAACAAAACGAGATTAGTGGGCATTATTTGATGGAGAGACATAATGTCACCTTTGTAGGGATGTAATAGTAGTTACACTATGTATTTTATATACATCATTTACATATATACAACTTCACCACCTATCTGGTGACACAAACCTGCAGCTCATTATGCCTCTTAAAATTACTCTCTATCAAACGTGGTGTTGAACTACTCAGAGCACAACAATGTGATTTCATTAGTGGTTGCCAAGACTATTCTATTTACTAGCATAATGGTTAGAGCAGTTACTTGTACCCATTACTAATTGCCCAGCGTGTGCATAGTTAGTGCCAACCTCCAGACTTTATACCCCTAGTGAAGTGAGATTATTATCATGTAAATGAATGACATGTAGGAAATATTCTTCTTTATGATTGAACGATTTTATGTTGGTGTATTGGATAGACTAATATACATTATTCAAATATACAGTCCTATTGTGTCATGGATAACATAGGAAATTTAGCTGTACTACCATCACCGTAGTCTATCCTCTTGTAGCTAATATACATAAAATCATGTTTATAGCACCATTATTTTTAATAAGATGTTAAACACTCTGTTATGAAGTACCATTTGTGTACTGGTACTTAGTGCCTGACTCAAAATTTTCTAAACGGAAATTACATTATAGAGGCAAGACTTATTGCTTATATAAAGAGATTATTTTATAATAGCAAGAATGTAGGACACCTTTTAGGAGAATACCTAGAAGGGATAGAGGAAAACATAAAGGTAGCATGTTTTCCATCTGTGTCACCCCATGAACAGAAATAATATTTCTGCCCATATCCATCCCATCGCTTAGCTTAAGGCTAAAGTTTGGAATCGTGCAAGTGCATTCCATAAGTACTGATGCATGTTAGCTGCTTGAGAATTTGCCCTTTCGAGGTGTTATAGAAATGGCAGAAATGTTGGTTCCTAAAATCCATTTGTCTCGCCTACTGGTCATGTGAATTAGTAAAAGCAGTTGTTTGAATAGTGGCAAATCTACGGATTTGCATGGTTGGAGATAACCAGACAGGTCCGTGCAGCTTACCTGGGAATTGAAAGCAGCACGCCCTTGTTATTATGAAGTTACAGCCGAATATTTGTGCAATTTTATTAAAAAGCAAGTAATCCTGCCTCTACACCCAAACAACCTGCCTTTCTGCTAACTTATTACTAAGGTTCACACTATGAATTTGCTAGAACCTGTGGGCTACCAGGGAATACTGACCCTCAACCGTGATAGTTAGGGCCTTGTACCACTAATACCTTGGGGCTTGACCTACTGTGGCACTGTAAATTGGATGATAAATACACCCTTTCAACACTTGACCCTCTGGAAAGTAAGTGTGAGCCGCCACAGGCGTTTTAGGAAGGTAAGTGGGAGGTAGAGACTCAAAACTCAAACAGTTATGTAACAGATACAATCCGTTCTGCCCAGCTCGGTTCTTTGCTTTATAGAAAAAGAGAAGTACTTTTATTACACACCAAAACATAATGCTACTCAAAGTAAGGTCAATCAGGCGCAGGGATCTAATATGTGTGCTGCAGGATTGTAATCACACAGAATATGACTAGGCGGGATTATGGCATGCTCACGATGGCTTGTGAGAGCAGCTGTCTTGGTTCTGTAACCCTTATCTCAATTCAGTTGTGTTCTACTAGTAGAAGGTATTTTCAAGGCTTCTGTGTGTAAAGCACAAAAAAGCCATTCATTTCAGCAGTAGAGGCACAGTTAGTGTTCAAGTTCATTTGATTTGTTTACCTGAAATAGAAGGTGCTTGGAACTCTTGAGCGAGAGCCCCCAAATAACAACAATGCAAGCGGTTTGGCTTGAGGATCACAACAATGGCAGTTGGCTTGCCTCCTTTTCCCAATGTCAGTGAAGGTATGTGGTTTCTCCAGAAAAACAAACAACAGTGGAGGCCCACGTGGTTGCACTGCCCAAACAACTCCCCCCCCCCACTACCACCACTTGTGGTAACTGGTCCTCCAACTTTGGCGTCAATTCCTCGCAGTCAGAAGAAGTGAATCGGCCCCTACTAGTAGGTTGCAACATAGTAGTGGCAGAGATGGTCATGCTCTCAGGCTGTTGGCTGTGCAAGTACATGAAGTTTAGTCAGAGAACATACTGGGAGGTCGGGAGAGCCACTCTGAGCTCTAATCTGCACCGGTTAAATTCCCTTATTTTGGTCAATCTTCTGAGCTGTCCCATGCTCTGGGCACTCAATTCGGCTTCTCTTCTTCAGAGAGTTGTCTCCCTGGAGGGTCAGGCATTCATATCAATCTCTCTTTAGTTAAGACAGATTCTCTGACACCCAGCAGATCTACAGCTCTTCCAGCAAGATACTGCAGACTTCAGGCGATGTCCCCTCACCTGTGGACGATTGGCTGTCAAGGACACCTACCCTGGATCTCTGCGGTTCCTCTAGTACTTCATGGAGAATTCCCTCTCTTGGTCATGATGAAACTGGAACCAAGTGGCTTTGTTTGGGTCCTACCTTTATAGTCCTTTCCAGGCGTTGAATGTTGATTTCACTGACAGTGTTTTAGCACCAGTTTGAAGCTGTTTCTTATCGAAAGTACATTGTCTTTCTGCAGAGCATAATCTTTGTTGAAGGAGATGTCTTTTACAGCAGGCTTTGGCAATGCCGTCACCAGACTGGAATACCAAAACATAATCCCAATGAGGTGTTAAAACCCTCCACCAGGCAGTCATCAGCCTTCTGGAGTAGCACTTTCTGGAGAGAAGAATGCGCAGGCCTGTCTTACCTACGCACAACTACTATTAGCCACATGGCAGTGCTCAGAATGGGATGATCAACATGCCTTTGCTATCAAGGTCTCTGCTGCATTTATATATCAGGCTGGTCTCCTTTTAGCCACACCCCAGTGTCTGAGGCTACACACTCCTACTCTGGATGAGAGCAGTATACTGTCACTGTCAGGGAAAGCTGTATAACAGTCTCTGTCTAGTGCTATGTTTACCCGTGACAACCAAAATGAATCTCACTGGTCTCTGCTACTGATCCAGTGCGGCTCTCTAACAACCTTTAATACTTATTTCTCCTAACTCAGATGTAACCACTGTTTACTCATTGGTGGGGCCCATAACACCGCGAGTCACACACAGGCACATACACATTACATCTGAATCAGTGACAAAGAAATAGAGCTGCTGGTTAGCAGGGTACCTAGGATTTTATGCTTTGTACATTATATACTTTTATTTTATTCTATATATGCCAACATGTTACCTGGAAAACCCTACACCAAGGCACTCCACTATTTGGCCAATAGATCATCTAGTAGAAGTTAGTTGATGGAGACTAAGACCAGCTTAATCATAGTAATCCACATAAACATTAACATTTTATTCTGTCATGACATTTTAACAAAGTAAAACACAACTCAAGTTTATATTTTAAATTTAGCTTCATCTATTCATTTAGGAAACAGAAATTTAGTTTATTCAAACAAGCAAGAATTTAGCATTTATTTAGTTCATGTTAAAATAAAATAAAATTAGAAATCATATTACCTTGCTCTGTTACAAAGAAATAACAGAGTTGCACGAGTCTCAATCTGTCTCTCTATTCTCCTTAACGCCTCAAAACAAAATCTCTGCATACGATCATCTTCATTGCTCCAACAATTAAAGTTCAGAAATATTTTAAAGTCTCTAGCACCATAAAATAGTTCAAACCAACAGCATGTCATGGTGCAAAATAAATCCAAAGAGACAGCCTTTATTACCCTTTTCGAATGAGCTCTTTTATACCCTTTTTCACTAACTATCTGACTAAAATTGAAACTTTTAGGGTCCACAGTTCATTCTGATTGGTCCATTAGTGGGGTGACAACATTCACCTCATCCAACCTTGACAGAACCGGTTTTCCAAATTGCACAGTCATTTTCACCTGTTCCCACAAATGTCATCTCCATGTTATACTTTGTCATTCAGTTCATTAGAAACAAAAGCATCCGTTCCCATATTCTCAGATGCAAAACAATTCTTGGCATCTTCTTGCACTCTTAGGTCAGGCTGACCTTGACATCGCTCTCTCTGTGTACCAGGCTCTCCGCTGATTTAGCCATTTGCCTCCAGCGCGTGCGTAAAAGCTCTCTCTTTCAATCAGCAGCCATCTTATTTTTCACGTCTGGGCCACAAAGGCCTCAATGAGAACTAGTGCGAAAACAAACACAATAGAATGTTAAAATATAGAATTATAGTTTTTTTCTGTTAACCTTCCACCATTCTAATATTCCCTATTAGGAAGTTACCTAGCAGAAGCATACATATAGCTTTATTTACTTACCAAATGCATTTATTTTCTTTTTGCCACGATAAGACATACACATTGATAGAAGCAAAACAAACATGCTGTTTTCGTATTATAGCACTATTTTAGTATGACTCATTCACAATTGTTAATAAATTAGCCTTTGCAGTCAGGGATTAATACCCACGTGTAATATTGATGTCTTCAGTGCAATTTTGTTGGTTAATTATTCATCCTTCAAACGATTAATTTGATTATAGTTATGCGAGTGTAACTTCACAGGGGGTACACAAAATGTTTGTCTCACCTCTGCTCTATCACTACCATGCACTTAAAATAAACATGGAGTCTTGCTACCACTCTCCATTCGTACAGCATGCACATGACAGGCACACACTGATGTTAATTCAGGGTCTGGGCATTCTGCTCAAGCTGAACGTTACTCAACTGGGACCAGTAGGCACAACACTCATAGCTCAAGAGGGAAAAAAGTCTGTTTAAGACTGTTAATAAGATGCGCTGCCACCATTGCTTAATGTATATTTTCCAGGACATGGGCAGTTGACTAGAACGTTGACTTGGCTTACCTCTACAGAACTCAGAGCCAGGACCTGGGCCTTATGGTCATTTACAAGACCAGGCCTTTGCATACATGCAGGATTATTGGGTGCACTGGGACAACAATGTCACCAAATAACCGACAGCAGCTATTTGGATAAATAACGTTTAAAAAAAAAAACACAGCTGTGACGTCTCTAGGCCAGTTTGCACATCTATACCACCATGCAGTGGTAATTTATGTTTTAACAGTACTCCTGACTATTCCACATTCCCGTGATCACAAACACCCTCTCATTGCACCACCACGTTTCTTTCAATCTGTATTAAACATAACATTTGTTGGCTGTAGTTTAGCTATATTTACTATTTTTTATATTTATTTTGTCCATTCATTAAAACTTTGAAAAGCCTCTTTTGCTTTAAAACCTTTCACATAATCCCTCATTTAGGTTAATAGGACTCACCAGTCTGAATAACTGGAAAATCCTTGGCATGCATGAAAAATAGAATTGCAGTGGAGCGGATCTGCCTGGTGCTTGGCTCCATGTAAAAAACTATTAAACTAATAGAGACAGTGTGTGGAGTCCTGTGGAACCTCACAGATAAGGAGTTCGGTTCTAATGTAGAAGGGGGCATGAAGACCCTTTGGGACCAAACCGAGAGGAATGAGCCAAGCTAGTTCAGCGCCAATCCACAAAGGCCCCTTTTCCAATGTATTACATAGAATAAAATGGTTATTGGTGTCAAATACTTCCGACAGATCGAGAAAAATCAACATGCTGACTCCATCACCATCTGAACCAACCGTAGATCAATAGTGAAAATGCCCAGCCCAGCTGCTTGCTCTGGTGGATGCAAAAGTAACATTAGGCATCTTTCAAGATGTTACTCTCACCAACTATATTACAACTGATTCCGCAACATTTTTTCCAATATCTTAGATGTCTGTGGCAAAATGGTTTTATTCACAAAGTTGTGCCATGTGTTTTCCGTGTCACAGGAGTTGCACAGCCTCATGCAAGATACAGTGTTTGTGTGGGGAAAGATGAAAGGGGAAGCACACGGGCAGCAATTTATGTATTGAGGTTGAATTTATAATTTGGGTTTACGCACAGCATATGTTGGTGTTGAATTTTTGTGATACATAAATGACATGGTGTTAATGGATGTATTTTTTTAATAATTGTAGATACCCCTGAGGAAGGTCAACAAGACCGAAATGCATTTGGTGAAGTAAATTAATGGATTAACGAAGTTTATACACGTGCCTGTGGATAGGCCCGGATGGGCAATTCGTGATCAATTAATATGCGTGAAAATTTGGAAACTTATTGTCTGTGACGTGACGGAATAACATGAACAGAATATTGAATAAATAATCGGATGAACTATAGATTAGCATTGAGTACGTGTTTAATTTGGATACAAACGTGCATGAGGCTGTGCAACTCCTGTGACTCGGAAAACACGTGTCACAACTTTGTGAATAAAATTGTTAGAATTGTGCACTTAAAGGAACGTAGCGCACTTGGAGTGGATGCACGCCAACATGGAGTAAAATGATAAGGTTAACATTAAAAGAAAAAATAGGGTGTGCTGCAGACTCTTTTGAAATGAATTGTGGCAAAAAGGTGGCAGGCCTAAAGTTGGATGGCTAGGTTGGATCTACCCTTGTATTTTCATGAGTGATTACCATAGCTTTCGTAAAGTTCACTGGGCCTGACCATGACTCTAAAGAATTTGGTAAACTAGATAGAGGTGGCAGTGAGGCTAAAGACAAGCTTGTAGCCATAGATGCTGGCATAGATCCAGCTTTAATTCAGATTTACCTTCTACACTGATTGCCAAGATCTGTAGCTAAGCCTCTGTCTGTTCAGCTGCATGAATATCTAAAATCGTCTTGTCAAAGACGTTTGAGAGAGCTGTACAACTCCTGCAATAGCCTGATCTTAATGTAGCAAGATGTCTGACTGGCAAAACGTTCTCCAATTCCAAATTTCCTCTTTTTGAGGATTAGCTGCCTCTTGAATGTACCAAGGAAAATGCTCTATGAGCACTCCGCATCTCATCTTTACAAACATCAAGTGCTGGCCATTGTATTACATTTACATTTTACATCGTGTCCTTTTTCTCCTGTATTTCTTCCTCCTGGACCTCTCAGCATTCTTGCTCTGAGTCTTCAGGCCAACTGGGTAGGAAGAATACCATCAACACATTTTTATTCCATGTGACATGACTTTAAGTGCAGCAGGGACTAACTCATCTATGGTGGATTTAATCCATTCAGTCAAACACGGATAGTCATGAGGGATGTCTGCTTTTGCAAAGAAAGTAAAACGTTGTGGCCCATTCTCATTTAGGATATGGCTAATGTTGGGCACTAAGAACAGACTTTCCACTTTTAAACCCACATTGGGCTTACTTTCACAATGGATATCAAACCAGATGAAGCAAACACTACTTGGTGGCCCCAGGAATAAGACCATTATTGTGAAATATTGCGATTGAAACAAACGCTGTTTTTTGCAATAATATTGGACAAACATGTAATATGTAGAAAGGATATGTTTATTTGAGGAGCCCCCTCACTGAGTCCCAATGCATGCATGTCTTGCACTGTGCATGAGAGTGTGTCATTGAGACTTCTGGTGATTCCATTATTGGAACCATGAATGTGCCTCATCAATGCCTCTTTATGTCATTGGCTGTGACCCAAATGTGCCGGTTTCAGTAAATCTATCATTGACCGGTAAGGCGGTGGTTCGAGGGGTGGCCAGAGGATTGGTACACGCCAAACGTGCAGACCAGGTCGCCCAACTGGTACAATCGGAATCCCGGGCGGTGCAGCTGGAGCTTGCCCAGCTAGCTGATGGTACTGGCGACTCCTCTAGGCAATTGGCGCTGGTTCGAGACGAGATTCGTCGGATCTCCCTGGAGTCGGACAAAATGTTTTGGCGCTCCTCGGTGGCACGCATCTACGGCTGGGGGGATAAGAATGGTAAACTTCTCCATAACCTGGTGTCCTACCCCAAGGCCGACCGTATTATCCCGGAGATCCGGACGGTCACAGGGACCCGCCGAGTGACCTCATCAGCCATCGCACAAACCTTTGCGCACTACTACGAGACCCTGTACGCATCGCATCCCCCCAGTTCCTCCTTAGCTGGTCTAATGGAAGAATCTGGTACCCACCTGCCATGCCTCTCCCGAGAGGCCGCAAAGGCCCTGGACAGCCCCTTCACCCCGGAAGAAATTCACAGGGCTATCTCCCTGCTGCATTCCGGCAAGACGCCTGGACCTGACGGGTTCCCCCAGGAGTATTATGCTATCTTCCGGGATGACCTGGTTCCCCATTTGACGGAGCTTTTCCGTCAAGTAACCAAGGTGGGATCCTTTCCAGCTGAATCCGATGTGGCCACCATCGTGGTCATCCCTAAGACACAGCCTCCCTCCCTAGACTGCTCGGCTTACCGCCCGATCTCACTGATCAACACAGAAATTAAAATTTCCGCCCAGCGACTTCGACCTTTGCTGTACGATCTGGTCCACCCTGACCAGTGTGGCTTCATGCCAGCTAGGGGCACCCGCCATTGTATTCGTCGCCTCCATCTGGCATTGGCCCATCGTCATCGGCTGTCCCCCTACCTGGCGCTGCTTCTCGTGGATTTCGAGAAAGCCTTTGACACGATGGACTGGGGGTACCTGAGCGATGTCCTGGAAAGAATGGGTTTTGGCCTCCCCTTCCGCCGTCTGATCCGGGTTCTTTATCGTAGCCCCAGAGCCCGGGTGCTCGTCAATCGTGAGCTGTCGGAGCCGTTTCCGATTCGGAGAGGCACCCGTCAGGGCTGCCCTCTCTCAACACTTTTATTCGTTTTGGTGATGGAGCCCCTTGCTGCACTCATCCGACAGAGCCCCCTTATCAAGGGTTGGGCCTGGGATCAGAGTATAAAAACCAATAAGCTAATACTGATGTATATTCTAAAAATCAAGTAATAAATCGTTTACAAATATGCATCTCTATCTATCATTATGTGACAAGTCTTTATTAATGTGATTCAATATCTAGCAGTTGAGTGTTCACCTTACATTAATGCTTTTGTGGGGTTGTCAAGTATTTGACTGACTAATCTATAGACCTTTTCCTAAAAATAATTTATTTCCCTATGTATAGCAAAAGTCAATTAGACATATAGGGGTCCCCATTTTTCAAAATTGGGCCTGGGATCAGAGCCAGGTGGATAAAATCGCCCTATACGCGGACGATGTCCTGCTCTACCTGGAGGACCTGGAGCATTCCGGCCCCAGAGCTCTAGCGGCCCTCGCTACGTTCAAACAGGTCTCAGGGCTTCGTCTTAACCCGATGAAATCCACCCTGGTCCCCCTGCATCCCTCCCGGGCATGTTTTGACTGGCAGGCGGTGATCCCCCTCCGGAGGTAATCATTCAAATACCTGGGTGTCTGGTTGACCCTCCTCCCAGAAAAGGAATGGGCCCTCAATATCGCCCCCCTGGCTGCCCAGATGAAAGCCGACCTCAGGAGCTGGCAATCCCTCCCCTCAACCCGCTGGGCAGGAGCGCCCTTTTCAAAATGATGATTCTCCCCCGCTTTCTCTACATTCTACAGAACACTACGGTACATCTTTCGGGGGCTTGGTTTCGGGAATTGGACAGCACACTCACCCGATTCCTGTGGGGTGGTGGGCGCCTGAGTTTGTCCCTGTCCCATTGTCGGGTTCTCCCTTTTGATGGGGGCATGGGTGTTACCAATCTTCACCTTTACTATTTGGCCACAAGGCTCATCGTGATCCATGACTGGTTTGCGGGCGGCTGGTCCGACCCGGCTTACCGGGTGGAACTCAGTACCCTGGATTTTGCACAGCTTCAAGGATTCCTCTATGGCTCCCCGGTGCCTCAGGCCTTGCCTCCAGTTACTAGGATGGTGATTACAGCCTGGCGCGCAGCCCTTAGACAAGTGAGATGGGACCGGAGGCTAACTAGACAGACACCGTTATGGCATGGCACCTGGCTGTGGGAGGTCTCGTCCCTGGGAGGTTTTCGTCGCTGGGATTTAGTGGGGATTTCGCTCCTCGGGGATGTGTGGGTGGGTGACCATATGCGCTCCTTTTCGGACTTGCAACGCACACATGCCCTCTCCCACTCCCAGTTCTACAAGAACCTACAACTCCGCCATTCCCAACACACACACCTCCCAGCACCTGCCGCTCTCCCGGAATTCAGCCCCCTGGAAGCTCGGGTAATGATGGGCAACCAGGGTAGGGGAGGTGTGTCCCGTATATACGAGCCCTGGTAAACAATAGTCCTGCTTCCCTGGACCGGCTTAAGGTGTGTTGGGAGAGGTGGGTAGGTCCTCTAGATGATGCGGACTGGCGCGACGCCCTTATGGCACCCAAAACCCTGACTACCTCCTCTAAGTTACTCCTGGTCCAACTTTATTACCTCCACGCAGCGTACCTTACCCCAGCTCGGCTTTTCAGGGCCGGCTTGAGAGCCTCCCCGGCATGTGTGCGCTGCGACTCTGCCCCTGCAGACTTCTACCATGTAGTGTGGCTATGCCCGGCCTTAGAGCCATTCTGGAAGGGGGTGGAGCACGAGCTAGCACAGACCCTGGGGTGGGAGGTCCCCATGACCCAAAGCACCTGATGTTAGGGGTGTTTGATGGCATAGATGGCTCTAGGGCTGACAAGCGTTTCCTGGGGACCGCCTTGGCGGTGGCGAAGAGAGACATAGCGGCCGGTTGGTCCCAGGCTGCAGCTCCGACGCTGAGGAAGTGGAGGCGGGGCGTGGATTGATGTGGGGTCCAGGAAGAGTCCCTCTTTGAAGCCCGGGGTTGTCTGGAAATGTTTAACAGGGTGTGGGGCAAATGGTTCGGCGTGTTACCTTCTTGAGGGACTCAGCCTCAATATGCTTAAATGTTCATTGGATACTAATGTAACCACCCAGGCGGGACTTACTGTGCCTGTGTTGCCGCCACAGAGGGGAAGGTTTTTAACGTTCTTGTGTAATGTGCTACCAATGAATTTATGTGTTTCAAAAATTTCAATAAAACTTGGTTATCAAAAAAAAAATCGATCATTGACATTTTTGTATACAAGAGAAGAGAAAGAAAGCAAAAGTCTGATTTTCTTCATGCTCTGAAACCTGTCAATTTGTCTGGTTGTGTTTCATTTTAGGGAAAGAATGCCAGCAAACGCAAATCAAAGAAGAAAGGTCTTGCTTTCGACTCAAACAACTTTAAGAGTCAATATGAGGTGAGGAATCTTAATTTGTGATACGGAGAGGGCTCTGTGGTAAACACTTTCACATTGTTTCATCCAAAGCAATTTATTAAGATAGCTAAAGCCCATATACTTTAAAGGCCAGAAAGAGGTGAGTGAGAATGGGGGTGCTGTAGGGATTATGGTTATTTTATATGAACACTACTCTGTATAACACTATTTACTGTGGTTCATTCAGAGCAACACCTACAATATAGGTGTGTAAATGAAATCTAATGTGGGTGTTGTGAGCTGCATTTACGCTCCCAAACCAAAGGAAACTATATGATGATGGAGATGTTATTTCACAGCAGTTAATACCTGGCAACATATAAGGAACATATAGAATTTTAGATTGATAGCTGTCCTTGATTGGATGTTTTCCAGCGAGGAGCTCCAAGTGACATCACTTAGACTGAGGAGTTAAACTTGAAGTCAGATGGAACCCTCAACTACCAGGGAAGGCGACGGTTCAGCATTTGCTAGAGCACAAGCTTCATGCCAAGTTTTCACCGCTCTGCCATCAGAGCATAAAAAACTCAAAACTCTTTTTTTCTCATGTCTCATGCCAGAGCAATACATAACCAGAGACAGGTTAGTGTTAGATTCCTTACCATAGAATATTCCCAGTCGTCCGACTGGATCCGGAAAGTTTTCGTCAGCAGTACCCCTGCGCGTCGGTAGGCGTCATCTGCGGCTCCGCGTCCGTCGTCAGCCTCGTGATCGCCGGGATGACGTCGGCTGACTACTTAGACGCCGCCCTCGCGTGCTGACGTCAGTTCTTCTTTTTTCCACGCCAGCAAGTGCAGATCCGTGAAGAGCTAGTACCCTAGTCACTTTTTGACAACATTTTTGGCCTATTTTGGCTATCTTTTTTGAGTCGATTTCACTCCTGGTGCCGGTAGAGATGCCTGAATTCAAACCGTGCGATGCCTGTCACCGCCTGATGTCGGTGACCAACCCCCACCGCCGGTGTCTCTACTGCCTAGGGGTGGACCACGACCACAAGTCGTGCCCCGACTGCCGGGCCTTGACGTCGAAGGCTAGACAGGAGCGGTCCCACAAGCTATTCGAGCTCCGCACCGTTCGTCGGGCTCCAAGTCCTCGCATTCAGGTAAGTGAGGCACTCTAAAAAGAAGTCAAAGAAGCAACATCGCTCTTCAGACTCCCCTCGCCGGTCGCGCGACTCGGCTGAGGGTTCGGGTGGCACCACCCGCGCGGCTCCGCCGGAGCCGCAGGCTTCGCGTCCGGTCCCATACCCTTCGGTCCCTGGACTGCATGTGACGCCGGAGGAGGTACGTGATTTCCTCGTTGCCATGAGGACTCATTTCCCTCCGTCGAGGCCTGTCGGCGCGCCTTCGGGCCCCTCAGACCCAACGAGAGGCCTTAGGGAGCCGGTGGCTTCGGCCCCGGCGCCGTAGTCGACTTCGGTCCCGACGGTGCAGGGCCCCGGGGGATCCATGCCTGGATCCCGGTTGACGCCAGTTGACCTCACGACTCCTCCGCTAGCGCCGACCCGGATGGTGTCATTCCCGGCGCCGTCCTCGGACGCTGCCGTCCCCAGTTTCAGTCCGGGTCCGGCGTCGGAACGGCGCCGTCTCCGGCGTCGATGGGTGAGCAATTGATCTATGACCTGGCTCCGTCATTCCTGCCTTTTTATCAGGACACGGATGAAGGGGAGGACTGTAATGGGTCTGAGGACCCTCTGGCACAGTAGTGCCAGTTGAGACAGGTCTGGGTAGACGAGCTAGGGGGTGCCAGTGGCCTTGACACTTCGCCTGACACTGGCTTCATTTCTCCTCCCTCCGTGGCTACGGAGGAGGGTGCTACCTATGGTGTGTTGTTGCGCAGGGCAGCCAAGGCCTTGTCTCTTGAGTTCCCTGCTGCGGCCGTGAGGGCTAATCTCCTCACCGAGGTGCTTCAGCCACTAGTAAGCTCTTCGGAGCCTCTGCTGCTGTTCAATGAGGCCCTCACAGACGTTCTGATGGGCACCTGGTACAAGCCCTTCAAAGTGCCCCCTGTGGATCGGAACGTGGCCCGACGCCACCGCCCGGCTCCGGGCGACCCCTGCTTTCTGTCGGTACACCCCACCCCCGAGAGCCTGGTGATCCAGGCCTCTACGTCCCAGACCACAAGCCCGACTGCCCCTCCAGATCGGGAATCCAAAATGTTTGGCCAGTTTGGGAAGAAACTGTTCTCCTCACTTAGGCTGGGGTTGCCGTCTATCAACACCGCTTGCCTTTTGGGCCGTAACACCCACTCCTTGTGGGATAGGGTTGCGGACGTGCTGCCCCAGTGTCCGGAGGAGGCCCAGGCACAGCTCACCCAAGCTCTTGCTGAGGGGCGAAATGCAGCACGTCATTCCATCAGACGTGGGATTGATACCACGGACTCGCTGGGCAGAGCAATTTCCACAACGGTGGCGATCCGTCGCCACGCCTGGCTGAGGTCTGCCAATTTTTCTGGGGATGTCCAGTCCACGCTCATGGACATGCCCTTCAATGGGCGTCGCCTTTTTGGCGACAACGCAGACGTTTCAAGGACTCCAGGGCTACGCCCAAGTCCTTGGGCCTGTCGGGCCAGCCCCGGCAAACTTCTGCTTTTCGCCCCTTTCGTGGCTACTCCCACTACTTTCTGGTTCCGAGGAAGGGCACAGGGGGCCTGCGCCCTATCTTGGACCTCCGGAGCGTCAACGGCTTCCTCCGCAAGGCGAAGTTCAAGATGCTGACTTTAGCTCAGGTCCTGGCTGCCCTAGACCCTGGAGCCTGGATGGTAGCGTTGGACTTGCAGGACGCATATTTCCACATAACCGTCCTGCGGCCCACCGGCGCTACTTGCAGTTCACGGTAGACACAAGCACTTTCAGTTTACCGTGCTACCCTTCGGACTCACCAGTGCCCCTCAGGTGTTCACGAAAGTGATGGCGGTGGTCGCAGCTCATCTATGCAGATCAGGGGTTCCAGTCTTCCCCTATCTCGACGACTGGTTGTTGAAGGCGAGCTCGCCCCAGACAGTCGTCTCCCACCTCCAGACTACAGCCGATCTCCTGCACTCGCTGGGGTTCTCCATCAACGTGCCGAAGTCACACCTGTGCCCCTCTCAGAAGCTCCTCTTCATCGGAGCGGTTCTGGACTTGGCGTAGTTTCGGGTTTATCCTGCCGAGGAGCGGGTGTGGGGTATTCAGCTCTGATCCCAATCTTTCAGTCTTTATCTCGAGTTTCAGTCAGGCTGATGCTGCGGCTCCTGGGGCTGATGGCCTCCTGCATCCTGCTGGTACATCACGCCAGGTGGCGGATGCGGGCTCTGCAGTGGGACCCAAAGTTCCAGTGGGCACAGCATCAGGGCAACCTGTCCGACCACGTCCTGATCTGGGAGGGCACTGCAAGACAGTTGCAGTGGTGGCTCACGGACGCGATTGGGTCAGTGGCAGATCCCTTTCCCTTCCCCAACCGGAGCACACAGTGGTGACGGATGCGTCCCTCCTGGGATGGGGGGGCGCATGGGAGAGGCGAAGATCAGAGGCCTCTGGTCTCCGGCGGAGTCCCGGCTCCATATCAACCTTCTGGAGCTGCAGGCGATCCGACTTGCACTGAAGGCATTCCTTCCCTCTGTCCGGGGAAGTGTAGTGCAGATGTTCACGGAAAACACCACTGCCATGTGGTATTGCAACAAACAGGGTGGGGTGGGGTCGTGGACCCTTTGTCAGGAGGCTCTGGGCCTCTGGACATGGATGGAACACCAGGGCATCACCCTGGTCGTTCCACACCTGGCAGGTTCCCTGAAGGCCAGGGCAGAGGAACTCAGCCTCCGGTGCCTGATGGATCACGAATGGCGTCTGAACTTGGGCATGGCGCAAGGTCTCTTTCTGCAGTGGGCAGAGGCTTGGTTAGATCTATTCGCCACCGAGGAGAAGGTGCAATGTCATCAGTTGGGCGCGTTGGAATTTCCAAGCTTGGCAGTTCGGGCTGGACTGTTCCCATAAGGCACAGGGTCAGACTGATTTGCATATAGCCATGTCTGAACTGGGGTGGCCGCGTGAGCTAAAGAATGGTGATGGATTAAACCCAGATCAGTTGACTGGGGGTGAGTGTTTGATTTGCTCAAGCGCTCCGTCCATCATCCCCTTTCGCATCGCTTTGTTCGCCCTAAGTGTGGCAGGGTATGCTCAGACGTGAGTCCCTTGCTCACTTGGCCACTGGATTCAAGATAGCCTGGCTGATGAGGATTATGAATCCGAAACCGGTCCCAGGATGCTTGTTTCCGTTCCAGGGAAGACATGGCTTGGCAGTTTGGGCTGGACTGTTCCCATAAGGCACAGGGTCAGACTGATTTGCATATAGCCATGTCTGAACTGGGGTGGCCGAGTGAGCTAAAGAATGGTGATGGATTAAACCCAGATCAGTTGACTGGGGGTGAGTGTTTGATTTGCTCAAGCGCTCCGTCCATCATCCCCTTTTGTATCGCTTTGTTCGCCCTAAGTGTGGCAGGGGATGCTCAGACGTGAGTCCCTTGCTCACTTGGCCACTGGATTCAAGATAGCCTGGCTGATGAGGATTATGAATCCGAAACCGGTCCCAGGATGCTTGTTTCCGGTCCAGGGAAGACATGGCATGGCAGTTCGGGCTGGACTGTTCCCATAAGGCACAGGGTCAGACTGATTTGCATATAGCCATGTCTGAACTGGGGTGGCCGAGTGAGCTAAAGAATGGTGATGGATTAAACCCAGATCAGTTGACTGGGGGTGAGTGTTTGATTTGCTCAAGCGCTCCGTCCATCATCCCCTTTTGTATCGCTTTGTTCGCCCTAAGTGTGGCAGGGTATGCTCAGACGTGAGTCCCTTGCTCACTTGGCCACTGGATTCAAGATAGCCTGGCTGATGAGGATTATGAATCCGAAACCGGTCCCAGGATGCTTGTTTCCGGTCCAGGGAAGACATGGCTTGGCAGTTCGGGCCAGACTGTTCCCATAAGGCACAGGGTCAGACTGATTTGCATATAGCCATGTCTGAACAGGGGTGGCCGAGTGAGCTAAAGAATGGTGATGGATTAAACCCAGATCAGTTGACTTGGGGTGAGTGTTTGATTTGCTCAAGCGCTCCGTCCATCATCCCCTTTTGTATCGCTTTGTTCGCCCTAAGTGTGGCAGGGTATGCTCAGACGTGAGTCCCTTGCTCACTTGGCCACTGGATTCAAGATAGCCTGGCTGATGAGGATTATGAATCCGAAACCGGTCCCAGGATGCTTATTTCCGGTCCAGGGAAGACATGGCTTGGCAGTTCGGGCTGCACTGTTCCCATAAGGCACAGGGTCAGACTGATTTGCATATAGCCATGTCTGCCCTGGGGTGGCCGAGTGAGCTAAAGAATGGTGATGGATTAAACCCAGATCAGTTGACTGGGGGTGAGTGTTTGATTTGCTCAAGCGCTCCGTCCATCATCCCCTTTTGTATCGGAATTTCGAAGGCGGCACTCGCTCGGCGGCGCTTTTTGTCATGAGTGGAGCTGCGGTCTGTTGTACGCCTTTCCGCCTATACCACTTCTGCCCAGAGTGCTGAAGAAGATCCGACGCAAACGGGCCCAAGTCATCATTGTGGCTCCGGACTGGGCACGAAGATATTGGTATCCCGTGCTACTCGGTATGTCAGTCGATCCCCCGATTCATCTGCCTCTTCAGGAGGACCTTCTGTCGCAGCAGAAGGGGACGGTCCCCCACCCGAACCTGTCCAGTCTCCACCTACATGCGTGGAGATTGAGCGGCGACAGTTGAGGCCATTTGACTTGCCTCCTGAAGTCTGTGATGTGATTCTGGCAGCCAGGCGTCCCTCCACAAAAATGGTATACGGCTGCAGGTGGAACAAATTTGTGGCATGGTGCACAGCAAAGACTGTGAATCCCCTTTCTGCCCCTCTTTCAGAGGTTCTCCTTTTCATTCTTTCTCTTGCCTAGCAGGGCTCTGCTCTGGGCACTATCAAAGGCTATCTCTCAGCCATTTCAGCTTTCTTAAGGCTTCCTGATCAGCCTTTTCAAGTCCCCTGTTGTAAATAGGTTCTTGAAAGGCATCACACACATGTTCCCTCCTGTTCCTTTCTTGATGCCTCAGTGGGACTTGAACTTGGTACTTACTTATCTGATGTGCGCTCCCTTCCAGCCACTTGATAATTGTTCTCTTCGTCTTCTGCCGCTTAAAACTGCTTTCCTGGTTGCCATCAGCTTTGCCAGAAGAGTGAGTGCGCTCCAGGCTCTGTCTTCTAAGCCTCCTTTCCTCTCTGTCCATCCGGACAAAGTTGTTCCGAGGATTCTTCCTTCTTTCCTGCCCAAGGGGGTTATGGCCTTTCACATCGGGCAGTCCATCACCTTGCCCACCTTCTTTCCGCCTCCGCATCCCTCGAAAGAGGAAGAGAGGCTCCACCGTCTGGACCCAAAACGTGCGCTCTCCTTTTATCTAGACTGCACTCGCCAGTTCTGGGTGGACGACCAGCTCTTTGTTGGTTACGTGGGCGCTAAGAAGGGACGGGCGGTGCACAAGCGGACCATCTCTCGATGGATCGGCTTGTGCATCAAGGTCTGTTATTCCTTGTTATTCCACTCGGGCCACGGCGGCTACTACTGGCCTGGGTCGGGGAGTCTCCTTGCAGGACATCTGTCAGGCAGCTACGTGGGCCTCGCTGCACACATTTGCTAAGCACTACTGCCTGGACAGCCAAGCCCGGAGAGATGGCTTTTTTAGCTGTTTCGTTCTCCAGGACTTCCTGGTGTGATCTTGTTTCGCAGACCCACCACCGGGGTAGGTATGTCTGGGGTATCTATTCTAAGGTAAAGAATCTAACACTAACCTGTTTCTTTCAGAAGCACAAGTTACTTACCTTCGGTAACGATATATCTGTAAGAAACAGTAGTTAGTGTAAGATTCCTTACCGCCCCACCCATCCATCCCGTTCTGCGAACCGATATCTAGGGTTAAGGTATCTCCCTTTGAGGGCCCTAGTTTCATGGCACCAGTGTCGGTTTCTTGCATGGCTCTGCATTTCTGGCGCCGAAAGCTATGTACAGAACTGACGTCAGCGCTCGAGGGCGGCGGATAAGTACTCCGACGATGTCATCCCGGCAATCACGACGACGGACACGGAGCCGCATACGACGCCTACCGACACGCAGAGGTACTGCTGACGAAAACTTTCCGGATCCAGTCTGAAGCCTGGGGATGTTCTAAGGTAAGGAATCTAATACTAACTACTGTTTCTTCCAGAAATATCGTTACCGAAGGTAAGTAACTTGTGCTTCACATCCAGTGTTGGGGCTGAAAAATCCCACTCCTAACATGGTTATTTGCATCACTCCAGTAATATAATAATTCACACAGACAGATAAAATAAACCATCTGTCCTTGTCTGCTTCGTATCCCTTTTTCTGACTTCACTGAAATCCAAATGCAGACAAACCATAGATAATGCCTGCACTCTAGGCTTTTTTTGGCTGAGATAACCTCATCTTTGCAATGAGAGTGCTAATGTTTCTTTACGCACGTAGGACTGTGTTGTGATTGGAAGATGACTTCTTTTCAAGTCCCTAAAGAGGAGTTCCTTTGGCTTGTTTTAAGGAATGTACAGCTAGTAAGAGAGGTATGTAAATTCTGATAATACTAGGAGCTATGCTGGTGATAGTGCCCATCTTCTAATAAGTCTCAGAGATGTCTATAATATATGTTTGCTACTGGAGATCAATTGATGAATTACTTGCATAAACAATTTTGTAGCAAGTGATTCCCCAAGCTAATAAGGGAGAGAAATAAATAAATTGGAAAAGGCTACCAGTGATAATCTCACTAGCACAACAGTCCTTTCTGCCTTATTTAACAGTCCATTTCATAATCAAGTCTTTACCTCTAGACTCCCCAAGAGAAAACCGAAAATTTAGACCATCATTCCAGATGACCAAACCCTTTATTAAGTGGAGTTCCAGAAGGGGAGTAGAGAGTATGGATGTGGCAGAATTTCCCACTAAATTTCTCCATAAATTATTATTTGAGGAAGGATAATAGTTGTCACGTTTTGAGGTTCCCCTCATTGTGAGCTTGCTTATCAACCACAGATAGTGTGGAATGGTTCTTCTCTATTTGAACCATATTAAAGCTGGAGTTGTTTCACTGCAAGGGCATATAGGGTATGTGGAGCCGCTGAACTGTTCACAAAATATTTTTGTATTTCACAATGCACATAGTCATACGGTGAAGATGCTTTAAAGAGGGCAGCAGAGTTGATTTGTATAAATTCTCAAATAAGGGCTGCCCAAGCTATCACCACTTAATCTTGGAGAAAACTAATTTGTTATTTGAAGTAACCTACTGGTCAACATACTTGACAAAACATTGGTGTTCTAAAGAATGGGTAACGGTGGCCATTGCCCAGGGTCCCCACCATCCAAGAGACCCCCTTGTAAAGTGATTTCTCTGTTACTCGCTTCTGTCTCCTTCACATTTCAAACTTTCTCCTCCTTTCTGCTTACCTCTACCCCTAACTCCGTGTCTCTACCTATGCTTCCCTCATTACTCTCTACATTTATGTTTATCACCTTCTCTCCTCTGTCATCTATCTATCCATACCGGACTTCCCCCATATACACCTCTCTACTTCACTATCTACCAGTCTCTAACTTACTCATCACCTCACCTCACCCTCCCTCTATCTCATCTCTCTCTGTAAAATATGCCTCTCTACCACACCTTCCTCTACTTTTATCTCACATTCTTACCTCTCTATCACTGTTAGTGCCTACCTCTACATTTCTACCTCTCTTCCCTCTTCCACCCCTCACAGTGCTCTCTACTTCTGTCTTTCTACATGTCTCTGTCTCAGCCCTCTATCTCTAACTCACCACTTCCTCTCTTCCTTGTCCTGTCTTTCTACCTGTGTACGAATATCTTCTCTTACTTGACATCATCTTGCTCTCTCTCTACTTCACCTCAGCTCTGTTTCTACCCGTGACCCCTTCCACTCTAATATTTTCACTACTTTACTACATTCTTTATCGGACCATACTTTCTCTACCCCAGTTCTTGTTTTGACACTCTCTGTACTTCACCACTGATTCTCTACCTTGCATTTGTCTATAAGTCTAGTCTATGAAAACCACACATCTCAACCTGTCCACCTTTCCAGAGTGTCTTCCCAGCCGGAGTACCCGTAAAAAATGTATGCCACACACGGAGCTTGGTATCATGCGTCTTTATTTATCTGCGTGTAATTGCAAACTCAGCATTCTAACGCAACCTTCACTGCAATACACTCTATCCATTATATCTTAGCTCTACGGAGTTTATCAGGAGCCATAAGGGTTCTGTCATTGGTAACTCTCAAGAAACTACATCTCCCCCTCTGTAAAACAAAAACTTATCAATTTGACAAAATATATACATTTAAATCTCTTCAATTAATCTGTTTGGTGCTTTAATTTTTCGACCTGAACATGTCGTGGGGAGTTGAGACCTGCCACCATCATGATCCAAGAGCTGCTTGGATGGTGAAAAGGCTGCAACAGTCCTGGGTGCTTCAAAGTCAGTCTCTCCTTCACCATGGAGATCTAGTGAACTATGCATCAACTGCCGAAAGTGAAGAGAGTCTCTGATAATAGACTTCAGAAGGTGCTGGGCAGTGCCCATGTGTCCTTTGGTCGACACCACATAGAAAGGTTCTGCATCAAAGGGAGTATCAGACTTTCTTTTCTGCATCTGATTTGCAAGCACTTTCTCTCTGGAAGACCATATTTTTCACATGTGGTCCTTGGTCAGCATATGTTTTCATCTTTTGTTCCTGAGCCAAGTCCCTCATACAAGTTGTATTTTCATCTCTTTCTGTCTGTTTGGTCAAATGGGATATCTTGGTTGTCATTGTTTTCCCGAACATCAATGTTGCCGGACTTTCACTGGTGGCCAAGTGAGGTGTTGAACTGTAAGCTCTCAATTTAGAGTTTAACACAGTTTGTAACTTAAGCTTTTCAAGTGTAGCATGCTGCACAGCTTTTTTTAGCGTACTCCTAAATCTCTCATTCAGTCCGTTGGCCTGAGGCCACAGAGTAGTGCTCTTTTAATGCTTTTTACTCAGATACTCTAAGAAGTCTTTGAGCTCCCGACTATGAAAAGGCAGTCCGTTGTAAGATTTTAGGATGGCTGAAATATCCCATGTCGCAAAGATGCCATCCAGTCTCTCAATAACTCATTCTTGAGTGGTGGATGAGAGATCCTCAATTCATTGAAATCGAGAGTAATCGTCCACAATCACCATCAGGTGATGTCCATTGTCGAGTGGACTGAAAAATTAATTGGCTATTCTCTACCAGGCATACTTCGGGAGTGCTGACATGTTTAGGGTGTGTTGAGTAACTTATGTAGATAGGCAGTTGCATAGATGACCAGCCTTTAATTCCTTCTCAACTTGCTCATCAAGATAGGGGAACCAGACTCGGTCTCTGAGAGCGTATTTTGTGGCAACAATTCCCCTATGTCCTTCGTGGGCCACTTCAGTCATTTTCTGCGCAGACTCTCCTTGGAATCAAGATTCATGTCGCTTGCAAAATGACTCCCTCTTGAATTATAGACAGTTCATCTTTGACATTTCTATATTTTCGATATTCATCCTCACTGGTAAAAGGACTAGTGTGCTGGTTCCACGACTGATGTGTAATTGTACTCTTGTAGCCGTAGTGCCAAACGTTCAATGCGAGGAGGCATCTTGGCCATTGTATTGCTAAATATTGTTAGAACAGCTCGATGATCATTTACCAGCATGAAAAGCTTTCCATACAGTAATTCATGGAAGTGTTCACCTTTTTTCAGGTTGTGAGTAACCACGTTCTGGTTGGGGCAAACTCCTACTTGCTTACACCACAATATGCCTTCAAGCATTCGGGTGTCCACGGTGCTGTGCAAGAATAGCACCAAACCCAACTGGGCTAGTGTCAACAATAACCTCTGTATGATGTTGCCGATTGAAATAAGTAATTTCCGTAGCATTCTCAGTGGCTTGTTTGATTTTATTAAAACTGTTCTCTCATTCATGTGACCACTGAAATGAAACATTTTTCGTCCACTCTCTCAATGGAGCACTTACAGCGGAAAAGTCTCTTCAATATCTAGCACAGTAGCTGGCCAGGCCAAGAAATTAATGCACCATTGAAACAGATTGTCGGAGATCAGCATTTGAAAGCGCTTGTACTTAACAGGATCAGTTGTCATACCCACATCAGAAAAGATATGACCAAAGAATTTTAACTTTGCCCTACGGAACTCCCATTTTTCTGCATTCAAAGTCATACCTGCATCTTTCAGTAAACTGCATACTTGTGTGAAAGCTGTATCATGCTGTTTTTTGGGTAGCTCCGAAAACCAATATGTCATCACTGTAATTGAACGTACACATGACAGCCTATATGATACGTCGAATGAGGTCTTGAAAAGGTTCTGCAGCTGATGACACACCACGTCGAAAGCCTGACTGAGCCTTGATCAGTCTCAGTCAGGCTTTCGGCCTTTGCACAGCACCGAATTAGCTCTGGTCAATGTAACGGACAATATTTGCATGCTGGCGGACGACAATCAAGCAGTCATTCTTATACTGCTTGACCTGTCCGCCGCTTTTGATACCATTTCCCATCAAATCTTGCTGGATAGACGCTCTATAGGCATCCAGAACTCAGCATTGGCCTGGCTTCAGGACTTTCTCAGAAACAGGACACAAACAGTTAAACTGGGACCTTTCTCCTCCAAGACCACTCAAGTCACCAAAGGGGTATCACAGGGGTCATGTCTCAGTCCTTCTTTATTCAATATATATATTGCCCCTCTCGCGGCCCTTCTCAGGAAGATTGGGTTTATCCCAATCTCATACGCAGATGATACACAACTTATCCTCTCGTATAAGAAAGACACACCGGATATCCAAAAGTTGTTTCAAGAAGGGATGAGAGTTATAACTTCCTGGATGAGCAGTAACTTCTTACAGCTCAACGCAGGGAAGACAGAAGTCATACTCTTTAAGGACGCCATCACCAGCTGGTCCCCCAGTTGGTGGCCTGATGACCTGGGTTTTTCTCCTCAGCCAAAGACAGTTGTCAAAAACTTAGGGGTGTTAATGGACAATGACCTCAATATGGACGAAAATATAGAGGCAACAAAAAAAGCTTGCTTTTTTGCTCTTAGCCTCCTTCGGAAAGTTTTTCATTTCCTACCGGTATCCACACGCAAAACCCTGGTCCATGCCCTGGTACTCAGTCGCTTGGACTTTAGCAATGCCTTGCTGATTGCCGCTAAGGAGTCAGCTCTGCAAGGCCTGCAGGTGATACAGAATACTGCGGCCCGCCTGGTAATCGGAGCACCCTACCGTACCCCTTCACTCCCTCTGCTGCGAAAACTCCACTGGTTGCCAGTTTGAAAAAGAATACAATTCAAAATCTGTTGTATCGTCTTCAAGGGCATAAACCAGATAGGGCCGATGTATCTCGCAGATAAGTTGGTGAAATATATCCCTCCCCGCTCCTTTCCCTCCGAAGGAAAGGGCCTGCTAAAGGTCCCGCGTATAAGATATGCCCGATTGGGTGGAAAGTTCTTATCATATCTTGCCCCTAAACTATGGAATCAGCTACCCCCGGAGATCCGTCTAACTCCCAACTACTTAGGATTCAGAAAAAAGCTCAAAACACTACTCTTTTAATTTGGTTGCCCGTCCCTGCAGCTGTCCTCAGCGCGGAGATACCCCACTTGGGGTGATTCAGGCGCTTTATAAATGACGTAAATAAATAAATAAATACATAAAACATAGCATTTTGTATCGAAACGGACCAACATGTGTAGAAAAGGTTGTAAAGAACCTGCAGTTTTCTTCAAGTTCCAACTGAGGATAACCTTTATTTAAATCAAGGCGAGAGAAAACCTTTGCACCATTTAAATGTGTTATATCAGCAATATGTGGACCTGGATGTCGTTCATGTTCAATTGCTTTGTTTGCCTGATGCATGTCAACACATATGCGTACTGCTCCATCACCATTCTTTTCGGGCACTACCACGAAAGGAGAAACCCAGGGCTTTGGACCAGTAGAACGCTCTTATATACCATGTTTAAATAATGATTCAAGTTCTTTTTCAACAGCATATTTTAATTGAAAAGCAATTTGCTCATGTCTTTGAGCAACCGGACGTACATCCTCATTAATATGCAACTTTACTTTCATAGTCTTAAGTTTTCACAAACCATGAAACAACAAAGGAAACTGACTTAATATTTCATGGTCAGCATTCATGTTGTAGTTCACAGAAATAAGTCCCATATCAACAGTTATGATGAAGCTGAGTAGACAGTCACAGGACGCTGCCCTATGAAGCACAAGGGTAGGGGCTAGCATCGTGTTTTTCTTGTTTTTCATTGTCGCTACAAATGAAACGTAACTTTTTAAGGGTGTTGATGCAGGCCATGTACACACTTTGGTTTTCAATGGCATAAGTTGTGGTAAAGGATGCAATTCTTTAAATTTCTCCTCAGACAAAATGCTTATCAACGCGCCATTGTCGATAATGAAAGGTATCACAAGCCACTTATTTTCAGTGTCATTTTCAGACAATGTTTGAACGACTTTGGTGCTTTTTGCATGTCGACTTTACTTTGACTGACATTTCTCTTCACATGCAGCTAGTCCAACATGCGCACTTATTTGTGAAGTAAACATCGACATGGCGCAAACATCTTCTTCACTTTCACTTGACACTGATATGGAGGAACTGTTTGACAATGATTTAGATAACAATTGACTTTGTCCAGTGCCAATTTGTTGTACCTGACGTCCTCGCGGGCCTTGTGGATGCTTCCAGCAGCCATTTTGTCTTCGAACTGTGATATACTTGTTTTTCCCTTTGCTTTACACACCATGATGAAATGGTTCTCCTTCCCACAGCCTTCACATATCTGTCGTATGGCAAGACATTTGTTTTTTTGTGGAAACAAAAATCCACATCTAAAACATAGCTTCTTGTACATGTGTATACATCACCTTGTGTCCTTCAGTCTTTTGCTTTGACTTGCTTTTCACACTAATGACTGATTCATTCTGGAAACTGCTGGCCTCAATGTCAGCAGCTTGTTGATCGGCACGCTCTTCAGCTCTAGCAGCCATTAAGACTTGTTCCAAACTCAGAGTTTGTCTCAGCATTCTCTTTTTTAAGGAATCGGACAAGCAACTGTCGGTGACTCTGAGATGTATGACTTCTTTATCGTTATAATAATTGAACTTACAGTGTTTGATGAGTGCGTTGAGTCTCTAAAAATTAATTGATGGTTTTGCCAACTTTCTTTTGTTCTTGACAGAAAATATATATTTCAAAGTCAATATTTGGCATTGTATTGAATTTGAGATGCAGGTTTCGTTAATCTGACAATATGTGATTTCTTTGTCAGTTTAGGACACTTTCTTTATGACCTCATTTGTGCCATCACCAGCAAGATTTTTGAAGTATTTGATCATCTTTTTGTTATCAGACTCTTCAAGTGAATCAATGAAATCTTCAAATGTCTCTATCCTTGTAGTCCATCGTCTGCCAATATTTTGATTTTTGGTGGTATGGAATGGTGATGGTTTCAACAAAGCGGCCACATTGTAACCATTTATGGTAGTGGGTGCCACTGAGGGTGGAGTTCTCTTTTGCACTGTCTGCAGTCCGTTAGGACCCGAGTCATCTGTACCATCACTGAGGCCCTGTGATGTGCTCGCCTCTGGATTTTCATGGACAGTCTGTGGAAAGGAGACCTCGCTCCTGGTCTCCATTGGAGCCCCTCACTTTCTCTGAGACCTTTGGTGTTGTTCTGGGCTGCCACCCAGCAGTTTTGATAGAATACCACTACAGGTATTGGACAACTCAGTAAGTACAACCCCTGTGCTTCTTCTTAGGTCTCTTTGCCCACCACTGAGGTTGTAGAGCACTTCCGTTTCAAGGCTCTGGTAAGGACATTTACAGTATGTGAGCGTCTGCTTTCAACCACTGCGCTCCTGTGCACTTGGCTGTTGCTTTTTTTTTTTAAACATATTTTATTTGTCAAAAACACTTATAGGGTGGACCTCTGTGACCCAGAGACTTCTGTAGCATCAATATACATCATTGTGACTTTGACAATCAATATTCTCATATACACAGGAGAAGTTAAAGGGCATTGCAGTTGAATCAAAACAGGAAGGAAAAATATACAACACCCCCTCCACCCCTCACCCCCATCGCACTGTCGACCATTCAAGAGCAACATAATCAATCAGTGCCACAAACCTACGTTCACTATGTTTAATTTCCAATGGGCTTCTATCCCACCACGTGTGCATGAGGGGCACACCAGAGGAGAGGGGAAAAATTACATCCAGTCTGGGCACTGGGTAGGGGCAAGTTCCAGCTCCAGGCCACGATAGTCCGCCCAGCGCTTCCACATTTTGTAGTGTTTACGAGGAAACCCCCTTGCCACAAAAATGGGAGCCTCCAAACCCATACAAAAGTCTAGGCTATGCTTCCATGCAGAGACGGAGGGCGCCACAGTTGCATTCCAAGCCCTGGCAATGTCTTGTTTGGCTGGAGTAAAACCTAAAAGCATAAGATAGCGTTCATAAACATTGCCCCAAATACCTTCCATGACATGCAGGAGAACCAACTTTGGCAAACAGGGAAGATCCCAACACAAAACTTCTGAAAGGCAGGTTATGACCCCCTCCAAAACCGTGCCAGCCCGGAACAGCGCCACACCGTATGTAGCAAGGCACAACGAAGACACACCGGGGAAGCCACCAGGCCCGCCCTACACAGCCTGACTCTGGTATAATACACCCTCTGGAGGTATTTAAACTGGATGAGCTGAAGGCTCATTGCGATGGTCGCCCGACGCAGGGAGGCCAGAGCCTCTGACCAATCTTCCTCCTCCAACGGGCCCACGTCATCCTCTCAAACCTCCCGGAGATGCTGCAGGAACGGGGAGCTATGCGTGTCCAGGGACTGGTAAATTTGGGAGATCTTGTGGTCCCACAGATCTCACATCAATACCTTTGCTTCCACCGGACTGAACTCCGCCAGTGCCTCTAGTCCCTCTAAGCTGGAGGAAATGGCATGTCGGAATTGCATTTCAACACGGGTCTCTACATAACATCCCCCAAAGTAGAAATCCCGATAGCGTCCCAGTCGCGGAATCCAGGCAAAACCGCCAGCTGTGGCAGGCATCCATTGTGCCATAGAGGGGTCTTCTGGGTCAACCTGTTCCACCTGCCTATCCTCCGTAACGTCTGCCTGCAGATATGAAAGACAAGCTGTGTGGCAGACAGCAAGGAGCACCTCAATGGCACGGAGTATAGGATCGTATGTAAGGTATGATCTCCCATACACCGTCGCTCAACAGCTCGCTTTGTATTTTTCTTGACATCTGGTTGGCCTCAACCTAGCAGCACTTGTAATCGCAGTGTTATCACTCCATACTATGTATGGCTCTATGTTGCGTAGTAGTGCAGTACCTTAATATATGGCCGGACTAACAGTTTCTCGACCAACGACATGCAGATTCTTTGTAAATACTTTCATTTTCAAAGCATCAATTTTGCACACGTTTCGCACACAAGTAGTTTACCTGGACCTTGGCAAAGTCTCTCAGAGAGCACTGTTAATCTTTGGGTCGCTTAGCCCCTATGTCATTGCCTTTAGTAGAATCTTCCCAGCTAGGGTACGAGTAAATGATTATGCCACGCATGGAGCTTGGTATCACATGTCTTTATTTGTCTGCGTGTAAGTGCGATCTCAGCATTCTAAAGCAACCTTCACTGTAATACACTCTATACATTCCGCTATAGCTCTACAGTGTTTATCAGGAGCCAAAAGCGTTCTGTCATTGTCATTGCAAGACACTACAATTTCTTCTCTCTGTCTGTAATTCTCTCCAGCTTCCCTCTTTTTTACCTTATCCTTTTCTCTACCTCACTCCCTTTCTCTACCTTTGTCCATATCTCTAGCTCTTGATATCGCTCTACTCCCTACCTCACTCCTAAACAATATGTAGCTCTCTGTCTATTTTTCTATACCTGCCTCTTCTTCTTTCTACCTCATTCTGGCTTCCTTGCCTTCCTCTCTTTTGCTTCCGCCACTTCCTGCTTCATTTATCCCTCTACCATCTCTATGTCTACCTCCCTTCTCCCTCTACTTTACCTCTTTCACTGTGGTCTCATTATCTCGCTTTCCTTTTTCTGTCTCCAGACCCCCACATCCCATGATTTGCTTATTCAGCAAAGGTGGAGGTCATTGTCCAGCCAAAGCAGTATACACATAGAAAAACAGGATGAGGGACAAGCCAGCAGGAGATAATTAATTCTCAGGGCTGTGCTTTGAGGTTGTTGCAGTGAGAACACAAGTTGTGAAGATGGATTTATTTTTCATTACATATAGTCATTATTTAGGTGACAACTTCAAGCGTAATAAACATATATTTAATTTAATATTATGCACCTGTCCCCTAAACATCTTCAAATGTACTCTTACAGTTCCCATCCTACATTGGAAGGAATGGGATTGTTAGACCAACACCAAATATTGTTGCAAAAGACAACGGACCATATGTACCAACACATTTCACAATAGGTACAGAATGATTGAGCAAAACCCTTTGATACACCAGTCCAAAAATTCTTGAAATGTGTCTTTTTGGTACTATTTGGCTGCAGGATGCCAGGCAGCTTCAGCTTTCAGGAGTGTTTATGGGTCGCCTTTTCTACAAAGTTAATATTTAATTTAATATTGTTTGGCATCATGAGATCTTGAATTAACTGACAATGCTTAATAAATGTAACGTTTTTTCAAACGAGGGAAGCCAAAATATACCTTGCTTGGCACCCCAAAAACCATTAGGGTGACATTGTGTAAAGAGGATGTAAAAGTCAACTCATAATAGCATAGCTAGGAAGTTATTTTGCTATATGCCCTAAACCATTGCTGCCTAACCTTCTTATTGTATCATAATGCTGTAGTCTTACATCCATCCCAGGAGCCAAAGCACTTCTGGGTAGACAAGTAATAGGTTACTCTTAGGTGCTTGTGTGTGGATTTATAATGTTGCTGGTACAGGAAGAGTTTGGTGCTTGAGGTCTTCAGGGGTGCTCTTAATGTGTCACGCTGAACCTTTAGGTCTACTTATGCATGGTTTGAAGCAACAAAGAATAAAAGATAAGGCTAATGATCCCTTTGCTGTAACTTGTTGCAAGGCAGTGGGTGTTCAGAGTTGCCATCATGGGACAAGAAACTTGTCAGGCATGAGCCCTGAATGGGTGCTCTAGCAACGTAACAGCAAGTTTGTTTTTGCTCTTGGAGACATGGATCAGTGTTATAGTGTTATTTCCAAAGTGCTGGATTTTAGTCCTTCTGGGTTAAAGCTGTGTCTGTGTCTTGGGTGTGCTGGATAGAGCTTAATGGTAAATTGTTAAAAAGAGTGTGTTTCCTCAACTATTATTTTGTATGTGAAGCTTGTCACCCTGCTTTACAATAGTTAATGTTTTTTTGTATCTGAACATGGCTATTTGCAAATTTTGTTTGGATGGAGGTGCATGAAAAATCAAACTAGGAGTAGAAAGCTATGCCTTGCACTAGTGACGGGGTGGTGTCTCGTAGATTTTCAATACCATTAAATATCGTCTACTGTAAGATACCTGAAGTTTTTCATTGATCAGATTTTGCACCCTGACTTTGATATGGCTAGTCTTCAATTGATGACTTACTCACTTCCCTTGAAGGGGAATAGAATCTAATTTCAAAGACCCACGTTTAAAACAAAATGGTTCATGATATTTATTGGAGGACAAACTTAATCCATGGAACCAACTAGGTCTAAGTTTGAAAATTCCATGGTTTCACAAGTCAAATTCATTCCATGGTCGAATAGTTTGCAAGCTCAATTACTGGTGTCATGTAAAGGAGACGTAGGCATCTATTACGTGTGTCTCCGTAATCCAGACACTGGCAACCCCCATCTATTTATGAGGGTCTCTACCGAACAGATATACTCGACCATAGAAGTTGCCTTGCTATAATCCAAGCCGGGATGTCAAGAACTTGCTTCAACCTCAACATAGAAAACGGAATTCTCTAGGGTTTCACATAGATTACTCGACTTGAATGTTTGTATTCACATTTATATAGTGCAAACCTGGCTGGTAAGCAACAAAGAATTGTACATTGAAGTAGAGATTGGCATCTTTGGATTACATAATTACATTTCATATATTTAACTTTTGAGGCACGTTTAGTGATTTTACCAAGTCAGACAACTTTAAGTCAACTGCTGAGGCTGACATTAGAAGCCATGTCCACAGGTTCCAATGGCACACATTGCGCCACTAAACCACATCTCTTTCAGTCACCCACAAGACATAGTAGACAGCCTGTCACCAACAGTACCTGCTTCACAAGGTAAAGCCATTTTCACCTTGAAAAGATTTCAGAACAGCCATCCAAGTCTGGGTTCTAAGCCACATGAGTTGAGGCAGTTCCCTGCTTACTGAGATGCCATAATCCCCTCAACCAACTGAAGATGTTCTCCATTCTACAGCCTGTTTGAGCAAAAGACTCCAAAAATGTTAAAGCATAACACTCACTTACAAAGAGCTCCACTGCCCCCCCGCCGAATGGTTGCATCCCATATAGCCCCTATTGCATTACCTACAGACAGCCCAAAGCAAGACTTCACTGTATTTTACCACCAAGAGAAAGACCTTTGGTGGGTCTAGCCAATCCTGCAGGAGCACAAATAAAAGGCTGGATACAAAGCTCTGATCCAAGAAACCCAAACAACATCCTAGTGCAGACCCAGCAGGTACCTTACCTACTCCTCTTCGACAAGGAACTGAATTTGCTCCTCTAGAGGCAACGTTTTATCAACCCCAGACTTTCTGCTTCCCCTCATGCCTTTGAAACCCCCTACCTAGAGTACAGTACTCTGCTTCCTTGTGGCTGGGTCCACACTATATAAACCCCATCCTCTCATTGGTTTTCTCAGCTGACAGTATGGGGCAGTTTGACTATGGTTTCGGGTCGGGTTGAATCACTTTAGTGGGGCAGCCCATGCAAAATCATTTTTTTTTTTTTTGATTAAAAACTTTTATTGAGCTATCAAATAAGAGTTACAAAGATGGGCCTACAACCACACGGGCTGGCCGCTAACAGCAAAGCACAACGTAAGAAGCAAACGATCTCTCCCGTGGTCAGGCATAAGTCAAACTCCAACTGTTACTCAAATTATCGGATAGGACACAACAATTCTCCCTTTTATACATAGAAAAACAACAAACTACAAAAAGGCGAATGCATACTAATCAAAGTCAGCCCAGAAGGCGGAGGGGAAGCTACCAATCAGGAACACAAAAGCACAATCAATGGGACTCGGCAAGGTGGGGGGGGACCGCGGGGAGGATAGGAAAATCACAGAACAGCATGAGAGATTTCGGGAACATCAGCCTAGGGAGACAGGGTAACATCGGGTGCGTCAACCAAGGGACGAGTACAAATATTCCCACGATAGTCGTTCCACTGACCCCAAATCTTCGTCCACGCCCTGGGCCTGCCCCTAGCTACATAGACGGTCTTCTCGCGGAACATGGACCAGTCCATGTTATCCTCCCACACCGAAGCATCGGGAGGTTTAGAGGCGCCCCAGAGTTGCGCAATGTCCCGCTTTGCGACCATGTATCCCAAGGTCGCCCATCTAGTTTGGGCCACAGAATAGTCGGTGGGTTCCCACACATTCAACAGACACCGTCGGGCCTCAGGCCGCAGGGCAATTCCAGTCACAACAGTCATCACCGCAAGCACATCAGTCCAGTAGGCCGCCACCGCAGGGCACTCCCAAATAATATGCCGAAATGTAGCACTCATCCCACAACGACGTTTGCATAAACCATCCGGGGAAAAACCCATCACTACCAGACGCGGACCAGTTACATACACCCGGTGGAGGATCTTAAGCTGAACCAAGCGGAGACGGGCGGGGATGGCGACCTCTTTCGGAGAAGAGAGTGCCGATTGCCAATCTTCGTCATCCAAGTCCAGCCCGTCACCGACCCAAACCTCCCTAAGTCGGACCAGTAAGTCAGCGCGATTATTAATCAGTTTCTTGTAAATCAGGGAGATAGTGCTATCGGGAAGGTGGCCATCCAGTATGCGATCCTCGAGGGGGGAGGACTCGGGCAGGGTCACCCCAGGAGTCAGAACAGAGGCCAGAGGATGTCGGACCTGCAGATATCGAAAGAATTCTCTATCACTCAAGTCATATTCGGCCTGAAGGGCCTCGAAGGACTTCACTTCACCTTTTACACAGACATCACCCACTTTACATATTCCAATCATATCCCAGCGGTCAAAGCCCTTAGTAGACCAGAGACATCCCAAACGTTCGGAAGCATAAAGCGGAGTAGCCATTGTCAGTCGATTCTCCCATCCCAGACTCACATTCGCGGTGCGCCACACACTGACTGCGATCCTGGACGGGCCCGTAAGATGGCGCCCGGCCGATCTGGAATAAAGCGCTCCATTAAAATCCCCTCCCGGCAGCTGGAGTCTATCCATCTCGAAGGCCGGATCCCGACCCGGGGAATACATTGCATGATTAATGGCAGACAGCTGGGTAGCCCAATAATATCTTTTGATATCAGGGAGCGCCATGCCCCCGTCATACCAAGGGATGGTAAGTTTCGCAAGGGCAATACGTGGACGCCCGTCCCAAATCAGTTGCCTTTGGAGACTCTCAATCTCTCGGAAATAGGTTGCGGGAACGTCGTCATAGGAATTCTGAAGGGCGTATAAGAATCGTGGCAAAGACATCATTTTAAAAAGGGCCGCCCTGCCCAGAGGAGACAGGGGTAACTTACGCCAGCGGGCCACATCCAGTCGCAGTCTAAGAAGCGGGGGGAGGAGATTACGCTCGAACCGGAGTGAAGAATCCAGTGTAATAAAGATCCCCAAATATTTGAAGCCAGACTGGACAACCTGAATAGGAAACCTATCCGGCAATGGGGGCAGAACACCCGAGAGAACATACACACAGGACTTAGCCCAATTAATAACCAGACCAGAGTTAGCGCCAAACGAAGTGAGAACGTCAAATAAGACGTTTAAAGACTTGCGTGGGGAAGTAAGGTAGAGAAGAATGTCATCCGCGTAAAGCGAGACGCGGTCCTCAAAATCTGGTGACCAACGGATCCCTTTGAGGGAAGGTTCCCATCGAAGCCACGCAGCTAACGGCTCCAAGGCAAGCGCAAAGAGCAACGGAGACAAGGGGCACCCCTGTCGGGTCCCCCTACCAAGACAAAAGGGGACAGAAACTCGACCATTGACCACAACCTGTGCCAAGGGTTCGGCATATAACAATTTCACCCAACCAATAAACCCAGGGCCGAAACCAAATTTCTCAAGAGCCGCCCAAAGATAGGGCCATTCTACTGTATCAAAGGCCATCGAGGCATCCAGCGAAGCCAAAATGGCTGGCTCCGTCAGAAGCCCCGCCCTCGCAATGGCTCCGTGGAGACGACGTAGGTTAAGAGCCGTGTTGCGATGCGGGATAAATCCGGATTGATCCGGATGAATCAAGCTGCTGATAACCGTCAGGAGGCGGGTAGCCAGGAGCTTAGCCAGAACCTTGGGTTCGACATTCAACAGGGAAATGGGCCTATAAGACGAACAGAGGTCCCGGGGTTTACCTTCTTTGGGAATAACAACGATCGTAGCCAGACGCTGATCATATGGGAGAATACCCCGATCCCGGGACTCCAAAAACATGGTACGAAGATAGGGCGCCACCTTATCAGGACGTAGCTTGTACAACTCAATTGGCAATCCATTCGGGCCCAAAGCCTTGCCCGAACGGAGTGAGCGAATGGCAGTCGCTATCTCGTCCGTAGAGAAGGGGGACTCCAAAGAGACTCGGTCTAAATGGGATACACAGGGCAGAGCTACATCGCGCAACAAGAGGCGAGAGTCATCAACATCACGTTCAGACACAGGGGAATAAACCACACGAAAATAGTCCGCAAAACATTCCACAATCCCAACCGGGTCAGTCACTCTCACACCATTCAAAGTCTGAATCACTGGTACCACATGATTCGCCCTCTCCTTCTTGTCCAACCACGCCAGCAATTTACCCGCTTTGTCCCCCACATCATACAAACGACCCTGTTGTTCCCGAAACATCATTTTAGCCGCATCCGTAACCAGAGACCTATAAGCAAATTGTTTCAGACCCAGGGCGTGAAGTTTACCAGGAGTAACATTCGACTCCAGGTCAGCCTCTATCTCAACAATTTCCCTCTCAAGGTCCACCACCTCCCGATTCCTCGCCTTCTTGGATTCAGCAATAAGGGAAAGGGCCTGCCCATGGATCACTGTCTTAAATGCCTCCCATAGGGACACCGCAGAGGAGACAGACCCCTCGTTGTCTAGAAAGTAATTGTCCAACGACTTGATCAAGAGACCACGGGTCTCGGGGGAGGTGAGGTACCATGGATTGATAGGAGCCACCCGGCCGGCCGCCTCCACTCCCACCTCAAAACAAAGCCAGAGCGGAGAATGGTCCGAGATGCCCCGGGGGAGGTGTCTAATCTCCCGAACAGCCGGCGACTTCGCCGCAGGCATCAGGAAATAATCCAGTCTAGACAGACTCCCATGGGCCCCGGAATGGAAAGTGTATTGAAGCTGAGTAGGGTGCATAAGTCTCCAACAATCCACCAAACCAAAAGTATCCAGAAACCCACCCAGCCATTGTTGGGCCGAAGGAGTGTCCCTAGGGGGGTGACGATCATGTAGACCGGAGAACACAGAATTAAAGTCCCCTGCTATGAAGAGAGTACTATCAGGGAGGCTCAACAACACTCGACCCAAATCGGAAAAGGTAGAGGTCTGTAGACCGGGGGGCACATAAACGGCAAACAGGGAAAGGGTGCGACCCTCATAGCGTCCCACGAGGACAACGTAACGCCCCCGATCATCAAGGATCACATCATCAATTGCCAGGGGGAGGGAAGCCCGAACAAGGATACCCACCCCCCTGGAACCCGTGGTAAACCCCGAATGTGCGACGAGGCGATAGCCCCACCTATTCATTGCACGACATGTATTGCCCACCAGATGGGTCTCCTGTAGAAAAACAATATCAGGAGACAAACGTCGTAGACATCGCAACACCACACCCCGCTTTATACGATCCCCCAGACCATTGACATTCCACGAAATAAACCTCAACCCGCTACCCCCCATCCCACACGGTGATGCCGAAACCCCCCCCCAATGAGCATGACACAGAAAACATCATTAGCAAGATAGAATCGCCTTGAGAAAACAAAACATAAACATCAAACTTCCCAGCAACCCACCCCCAACGAACAAGAAAACACCCCCCACCCTGCACCCCTGCAAGAAGCTAAAGAGCCACCCCAACATGCAGTGTGCCTGTCGCCCAAGAACCCCCATTCTACAAAAAGACCCCGGAGGAGGAAAGGCCCTGTCCCACCCGCCACCCCGATCAAGACAAATAACGAGGAGAACACACAGAAAACAGAGGCACTGAGGCATAAAATCCCAAAAGAAGTTACGCTGCAAGGAAACCCGGGCATAGACAAGTAGTTCAGCTCTCTATACCACCCTCGGCACCACCCGGGTGTTCAGCAGGCTCAGTCCCAGGAGGTCGGTCCGGCAGAGAGTCTAGCCAGTCATTCACTGACTCAGGCCGATCAAAGAAAAAGGTCCGGTCATTGTACTCAACTCGCAGCCTGGTCGGAAAAAGCATAGCGTAGCGTAGTCCCAGGTCCCGGAGACGCTTCTTGACTCCACGGAAGCCCATACGCTGTTTCTGCACCAATTGAGAAAAGTCCGGGTAGAAGTTCACCGTGGCATTCTCAAAGGCCACCGGGCCCTTCACACGCGATGCCTGCAGGATAGCGTCCCGGTCCCTATAGTGAAAGAGTTTCGCAACAATAGGCCTCGGCGGGGCGCCCGGTTTGCCCTGGCCTCCCGGAACACGATGGGCACGTTCCACTGCGAAGAATTTACTCAACCCAGACGGAGAGAGGTAGTTCTGTATCAGGTCCTCGACAAGGAGATCAACAGAATGCGGGTCCGGATTTTCCGGAACGCCAACCACACGCACGTTACAACGACGTGCCCTGTTTTCAAAGTCCTCCAAGCGCCGGGTCATGAAATCGTTCACCCTTCGGAGATTGCCAATCTCCGTCTGTATCTCCGAGACGTCGGCCGTGAGGCTGGATGACTTGATATCCAATGACTTCACCTTCTCATTGGTTTTATATAGGTCGGCCCGAATCAAGTTCACATCAATGGCCACGGTGTCGATTTTGTGGGCCAAAGCTTCATACTGTTGGCCTATTGTTTCCTTCATGCCAGAAATGGCGCCCATGATGTCCTGCAAGGACGGCTCCGTCGACGAGTCCACAGGGTGGTCAACTGCACTCGGGCCAGGCAAGGAGGCTCCAGGGGACCCCTTCGAATGGGTGTACCGGTCCATAACGTTAGACTGGACCGGGCCTCCACGCAGGGGCGTTTTGGTCTTTCGTGTCTCTCGGTCCCCCCTGCCCGCCATGTTGGAGACCGCGTCACAAGGGACACACTCGACCCGATGGAAATGGCCGCAGGAGAGTAGGGCGGTGAGACCAAAAGGCAGCGGCGAGGGTACCACTAGGTGTGAACCAGCCCGGAAGGACAATAAGCTAGCCAAAGGCACAACAGCAGTCTCGTGCGCTGGACCCAGCAAGGGCCAGACACCTCCGCCAGATGTATCAGTCTGAGGCAGAAACGAAACCGAAACTTAAGAGGGGGACCCACGAGTCGAATCCCCCTGCCGCTGTTGTTCAACTCAGAGTCGGCCACAGTGACTCACCCAGACCCGGGCGCACCTCGAGGGCGGACCCCGAAAGTTTGAGTCGTCGTATCTTCGGCGCCCCTGGTCCAAATCAAATTCCAAAAACCACAGGAAGATCAGCCCGGTGTCCTCTACACAAATCCTCGTGAAGAATCAGGATATGTTCAGGATATCATGCCGGGAGTGGCGGGGGTCCGGAGAGCGCTGTGCTCACGCGGCCATCACGGATGCCCGCCAAGCTCCTCCTCCTGCAAAATCATTTTTGGTATTTACTAAGCCATGCACAGCCCATTTGCGTAGTTTAGTAAATACAAAGTAATGCAATGCTGCACATAATGCTGTCTTGTGTTACCTGGCTTTGAGAAAGCGCTCAGTGGGTGGAGCATGGGTGTTCCCATGCATCCATTATTGGATTTTGATGCATTCCCCAATTTAATAAGCCTAGTAAACCTGGGAATGTGTCAAAGTGCTATGCCTTACCCAGTGAGGCTTAACGAGGATAAATATGTTGATTTCTCCTCTTACTTCCTCTTTCTATGTGTATTGCATTCTGCAGCACACAAAGAAAAAGGAATATGCCTCTAAGGATTGCTTTTTTCAAGAAGGTATCCCTTCCTGCATGAAAACAATCCTGCCTGTAGTACAGGCACCCTTGCACAGTTGTGCAAGTTGCCTGCATTGGTCCTAGGCCGCCTAAAGTGTCCCAGTGCAAAGAGAGAGAGCTGAAGCACACCATATCTTAGTATATACGCAAGCGAGTGCAGCAAATGACTTGCCTTGCTGCACTCCGTTGTGTGAATTCTAATTAAATCTGCCCATATGTGTTGTTAATGTAGAGGTGTGCACTATGTGTTCTACTGTGTGCTAACAAACTACAAACTCACTTTCGATGTAGCAATCTTGATTATCATGGATGCCCAATCATGGGATGTCAAGAAAGAATGAGCTTTTCATTGAGCTTTTCATTCTGACTTCTCTATCCGATTTGGACATTGTATTGAAGATAACTGGCATTTGGCCAGTATACCTGGGCAAGTATCAGTTTGGGGCTTTTCACCTAAGAGCTTGGCTAGTTTCTGCTAAAGCCTTACCTAATATAGGTTGGAGTTAGTGGTGTACAATAATGAAGTTCACCTACTGCCAAATCCTGATTTACAGGGGCACTGTGCAGTTGCCAATGGTATATGGTTTTATATGATCATTTCTATACCTAATGTTAGACTGTCTGTGCTTCCTATTATACAGAAAACTTGATCTGAGATGGAATGCTTGGCTAACAAAGCCTCCTTGACTTCGGTATTTGCTTGGCCAAGCAATCACAGCCTGACTGTTATTTGTTTTTCACTCTTTACGCCTTTTCTATTCATCTTTCTCTCGCTGTTTCTCTCTCTTCACTGACAGCTTTTTCTCGGTTTGCAGTGTCACAATTTTGAACAAGCATTGAAAATGCAATAGGTTTCGCCTTTGATTAAGTTAAAGCCATTTGATTTGTTAATGGTATTGGATAGCAAAGCAAATGGCTTTAAATTAATGAAAGTCGAGACTTATTTCATTTTTAATGCTTGTTTATTCTTTGTTGACTTGTGTTCTTCTTGCTTGAGGCATTACTAAATGCTGTTCATTGTTTCTCAATAAACTTAAACTTTAAAAAAAGACTGTGGATGCAAGGGTCTGTGTGAGTACAAAGCCAGATAACTATTTAAATATCTGTTTTTACTTCATTTCCCACAGTGTGGGTGGAGGTCGCAATGCTCAGGGTGGGGGTCTGAACGCTGAGGTGGGGGGGGGCTGGGGTTGTGAATGCCAGGATGGGGTTCATATGCTCAGGGCGGGAGCTCAAACGCTTAGGGTGGTCTCTGAACTCTTAGGGGGACACCGATGGGGGCCCGTGGTTGGGGGGAAGGGGGTGGTACTAATGCTGAAGGTGATGGGGTTCCCATGCCCAGCAGCACTGAGGGTGGATGGCCCTTTAATTCTCAGCGAGGAGGAGTGTGGGGGAAGCGGGGGGAGCAAGGAGTCGACGGGTCCAGCTCCCCGGACAAGTTTCCGAATTGTCAAATACAGTTATTTTCTAAGTGAAAGCAGGGGTCGGTCAGGACCCCGCACAGACGGCCAGTATTCAATGTCCGGGGGGAGAGGATGAGTCCCAGACTCACCCCCCCCCCCCCCACGCTGCAGCAGACTCTATTTCTTTGTGCTTTCTCTTCTCTCTGTGTCTCTTTCTCTCAGTTGTTCTCTTTACTTCCTTCTCTTTTGCGGTGTGTTTCTCTGTCTGCACCCCCACCGTCATTCCCCACTCTGTTTATAAGTTCTTTCTCAGTGCCATTCTGTTCTCTCCCGCCTGGCGCTCCAACCCTCGCCTCTTCTTTAAATTCAAGCAAAAATCTGTTACGTGTCATGTTAATGTAAATGTATGTACAACCATGGCTGTATAGCTGTTTGGCGTGCATTTGTGTGTTATTCCCAGATGCACATAGGGCTTACGCATAAGAAAGGGCCAGAAACAGACACTAGGGGCCTATTGTTCACGGCCAGAGTGTGGTATCAAATACAATGCCACACATTCCCTCAAATATAAGGTTTCATTCTCTCATTTGACAGAGCCATGTTATACGGTCACAGGAGCCTTGTGTGTCGATATGTGCTGTTTAATAAAGATAACCTAATTACACACATCAAGTTCACCAATCTCTTCAAAATAAAAACATAAAAATTGCCATTGTTCACAAATGTAAACGACCTGTTGACTATCGTCTTCGTCCTGCTTCAAGGGCGAAGACCATTTTCCATTTTGGTTCTGGGCCCGACTCAGCTACTGGCAGAAACGATAACTCATAGGCCATCTGAGAGATTGCATCAGATGTTGTTTGTCACTTGCCTAAAGGGTACCGTGTATGTGTTAGTGACGCTTCTCAAGCACTTCAGTGAGACGCCGCCATCGCACTTGGCACTGCGGAACGAACAAAGCCCGCAGAGCTACGCCCTCCCCGCCCCGCCCCCAGAAAAGGGTTGGGGTCATCTGTAGAGGAGTCCTGCGAGACCAACATCTTTGCTGCAATAACCTCCTCCCATGCCTTCAGTGGTACAGGCTGTGTGAAATGGCAATAGCTCCAAAATAGACCGAAATGGCCCACAGCTCCTAAAAAGACTGAAGAGGACTCCTGGCACATGAACCCCATGCACACGAGCCCCTCCTGAATATCCTATTACAGGTTGATAAAGAGAAGGTGTTTCACCCCAATTTGTTGTTCTATCACATACTAAAAGTGGGAAGTATTCCATTGATAACTCACTTTGATTTGGTGCTTTTCAGCAAGTAACCATTAAACAAACACATTCTTCAATACCACTTTAAGTTCACGGAGACACTTAAAAATGACGCCTGCGCGCGATTATCCCACATTCTTGAATCAATCAGGGCACGCGAAAGTCTGCAAGGCATTTCAGAAAATGAATATATTTGTTAACAAGCTGGCGCCACGCAATGGAATGCTAAAGTGAATTCACGACATGCGTGTTGTGACTGCCTGCAGCCCTGCCTCCTTTTGGGATGGCCCATCCGGCCTGGATCACGGCTTGTTTATATAACACGCCTCGTGAAGATAAGAAAGTGCTTCACGACTGACGTAAACCAAGCCCTCCAGTCCGGAGGGGCTGCCCCAAAAGGCGAAAGGGAGGCAACCAAAAGATCTCATTTCCAATGGCAGGCCCCCGTTTAGCATAAACGGTGACGCCACCCAGTGGAAATGAGGGGCAGGTCTTCAAGCCCTCTTCTCAAACTCCTTGTTGACAATAAATCTCTCCGAGCGAGCAGCGCATGGGTACGCTGCAACACTAGGTGAGACCTAAAAATGGGGATGAAAGAAAGGAAGTGAGACCGTAGAAAGTTCTGGATGTGTCTGAATCATTTCAAAGCTGGGTCAAACAAATATTTTAACACAGAAAGGGAAGATTTAGTGGCATCACTAGTTGTTTGACAAAATACCAAGTTTTTACATACACTATCAAAAATGTTAAATCCAGAATTTTCACTACCACTTTATTGTCAAGGTCCTGAAGACATATATCGTGAAGATGTATATATCCTCAATGTAGGTAGATAAGTATTTAAGAATAGTAGCCCTATACTTAGCTATATATACTTATCTTGACTATATAGGTATAGTTGATATTCTGGATAAATTATTTTTGCAGATCGATGTAAAAAACTCAATATTAGAATACCGCATAATCATATGTGAAGTCTCCACATTCCAGGACCTGTACCAGTATTGGCACTAGACTACCGCCACTGAAAGGGATACTAAGGTAGTCACTCTTAAAACAACAAAAGAATTATCTGATTTGAATTGAATTCACTTCTTCATTATCAGCTGCATAGGCCTCTTTTGCCAGATTTACCTCACTTGTCTACAGAACCACTGGTGCTGCACCTTTAAAAGCCACTGAGGAGTTGCACTCAAATTTAGGAAGGATGGAATGGAATTTACCTTTAGAGTCCCTCGAAAATGGGACTGCATTACATGCATGCATTGTCTTCACGCTGTAAGTGTGAGTGCAGGTCCCACTATTGGCTCTCTCCTGGAAGTCTGCCAGCTGTAATATTAGACCACAGGTCTCTTACAGAGAGCTAGTGTACCAGCATCCCAAGAAATAGTAGGCATGTGCGATGGACCAGTCAACATATATTTAATGTGCTCAAAGGTTTTCCTGTCCCTGGTGGGTCTGGATCAATTCAGCACCACTGCCTAACTCCAGATCCTAGAACTCAGCAATGGAATTTTCTCTGGGTGGTGCTCTAACCACACAGCATGCAGTCCTTTCCCTTGCACTGCTTTGGGCATGTACACTATAAAAGTGGGTGCATGTATCATCAACAATTCTTGACCCATCATCTCCTGTACTTGCTTTATTGTAATCATATCATCATGTGTCTTATTGGCATTGGAGAGTAATGCTTCAGAGTGAGCTTCACATTTAGTCTTGGTGACAGTAGTTAGAATTTGTTCATATTAGCTAACTGGTGGTCTCCAGAGAGGTAAGGAAACCCCTCCAATGTGACATTTTGATTAGTTTTTGCTCTTATAACGAAGTACATGAAAATAATTTTATTTTGGCAAAATGAAGGATTCTACTGCTTTTCTGAGGATTGGATTGGGACTTAAAACACCAGTGCCTTAGTTCCTCTCATTCTTCTAGGCATTTGTGTGGCATCCAGGATCTAGTCACCTCTTATTTTATGATGAAACCAGAGCAACAGTACTTACCAAAGATAAAAGCTTATGCTGATGACCTAGAGCACAATGTTCTACTGCCAAAGATCAGAGATTTGGTGCTTATCAAAGGTGAGGGGTTACACAGAGCAAGAGGCAAACACGTAGTTTTGTGTCATTGGTTTATGGCTAGGTCCCTGTTGGTTACAGTGGCAAAACGCACCAACAGTAGAGTGATGGAAGGAATGCTTAAATTAATCTCAGCCACTTGCAGGCACATGAGCCAAATTCCAGGCCATGGTTTGTCACCCAGTGTGTCACATTTGGTCTGTGTCCAGCTGTGTCAAAATCTGTCTTGGTCCTACTATTAAAGAAACAGTCTATCACAGTCTACTTGGCCCTTAATAGTGAGCTGCAGCTTAGGTTGCATGACTGAATTAACCCGCAACCCGCGTTAGGCATACCAGTCGCACTCAGAGCATCAACTTAAACAAACAGCAAAGTGATAGAAAGAATGCTCGACTCAATCATAGGCACTGGCAATCGCTCAGAATTAATTGTAGTCCATCGTTTCATGTCCACTGTGCAGCTTTAGAGAGTGATCAGCTAAATCCAAATCAGTTTTGGTCCTGCTTCTGTAGAAACAGTCCAGCTCCAACTGGTAGACCAGGTCCCCACCACATGGTAAAGGCCATAATGTTCATTCCAACAGTCCGCTTTAACTGGTGGAGATGATAAGAAAGACCAAAATGGTAATGGTCTCTGCCATTGTCAATTTACAGGCGCTTACTCATTTTAGGTGTAGCTAGACATTGCACTCATTGAGCTATCCATTTGCATTACACATCCGCACAACATTGCAAAAAAGATGGTGCCAGGAAATGTGACTGCAAAAGGGTAATATACAGGGGGGAGTGGCACAACTCACACCACCACCAGTGCAGCAACATCTCTCACTGCTCCCTTGTCTGCTGTCCAAGAAGAGAAATGCTCTGTGTGCTAATGTGAATAGACTGATAAATTGGGTGATTTGAGATATTTGTGAGGGCATGAAGGACTTCGTTTAGACCCCTTTGGTGCTTTTAGAGGGGTCTGCATGAATCCTACTGAAATAGCATGGACAACATTAGGGCCGGGAGGGAAACCCTTTGGACCTAGTGGATTGAAGATTTAGGTACCTGCCTGTTTCTCTCTGTCTCTAACTCTGTCTGTCTTTCTTACACACACTCTGTTGTAACAAAGTACTCCTGATCATACCACAGATTGCCCTAAAGTAAATGCTGTAACCAATCAAGCCACAACATTAATTGAAGCTCCGCTTTATTTGCTTTCCTGCAGTTTACATTTCCTGAAAAGGCAATTGAGATCACGCTACGTAAGCCTGAGGATCGCTCCCACCATGACATACGGTTTATCATTCGAATGATGAGAGGAATCCTTAGCTTCAGACACTACAGCAAGCCGATGCAGGTGATGCTGGCCCGGGTTGTTTATTATCAAAGGTTTGTAGGAAATAAGTGGGATGGTGATGTGGGATAGGGTCATGGGACCTGTCCCTTCAACCAATGTACCAAGGAGTGTTATGATTCTAAGAAGGACCTATCCTATAGCTTTTAACAAGGAGTTGTCTTTAATAGTTTCAAAATGGTCAGTTATATTTGCCAGATTGTAAGAATAATCACATAAAAATAAATGTACATTGTTAGACCTAGCCATATGCAAATCAATCTTGCCCTGCGCCCTTGACTGGGGGTGAATGTTTTGATTTGCTCTGCATTCCATCTTTTAATTGTGTGTCTTTTGCTTTCTCGCCCTAAGTGCGCCAGGTATGCCCAGATGTGGGTCCTGGGCTCACTGTGCCACTGGAATCAAGCTATCCTGGCTGATGATGTGTAAAACCCCAAAACTGGTCCTAGGATGCTTGTTTCCGGTCCAGGGAGGACCTGGCTTGGCAGTTTGGGCTTGACTGTTCCCACGAGGCACAGGGTCAAGACTGATTTGCATATGGCCAGGTCTAAACTAGGGTGGCATAGTGAGCAAAAGAATGATGGATTTAACCCAGATCTCTTGACTGGGGGGTGAATGTTTCGATTTGCTCTGCATTTCGTCCATCAATTGTGTGTATTTTGCTTTCTTGCCCTAAGTGGGCCAGGTATGCCCAGACGTGGGTCCTGGGCTCACTGTGCCAATGGAATCAAGATAGCCTGGCTGATGAGGGCTGAAACCCTAAATCCGGGCCTAGGATGCTTGTTTCCAGTCCAGGGAGGACCTGGCTTGGCAGTTCGGGCTGGACTGATCCCATGAGGCACAGGGTCAAGACTGATTTGCATATGGCTAGGTCTAAACTGGGGTGGCATAGTGAGCTAAAGAATGTTGGATTTAACCCAGATCTCTTGACTGGGGGTGAATGTTTTGATTTGCTCTGCATTCCGTCCATCAATTTATGTCTTTTCTCTCCCCTGTGTTGACACATACCTCGGGGGCCTTGAGGAAATTGAAACCAGCTGCAGGATGGGAAGGAAACCCTCAACAGTGGTCCTGTTCCTACAGCTCCCCCCTCATGTACCGTAAAGCATATTCTAAGTGCACAGGCATCACTGTGCCCTTCGGGCTGGCAATATTTACTGCAGAACAGGAGAGAGTAGTGCAGGTGTTCAGCATCTATGGTGATGCATGTACAATAATATTTGGGGAATCCTGTATAGTGGTATGTGGTGATTTCTGTGCAATTAGGGTTGGTAATTAATGTGATTGCCTTTTCCTAACCTGTGATGATTCATGGGAATTATTATATTCACCTATATTTTTATGTGTTAATGTAATGATAAATGTCAGTGTAACCTTTGCGAAGACCAGATAACAGGTATCATTCTCAGGACCTGCATAAAATGTACAGTGATGGTGTAGTGTTCATGGTGTTTTTATGACATGTGCATCTGATAAGTATTTGCTTTAATGAATTAAATGAGGTGTCCTGACAATTGCGTAGTTGGCAAAGTGATTTATGATCTGTGTGATGTTATGACAACTGCCTAGCTGGCAAAGTGATTAATGTGAATGTGGTCTATGTGTTTTATATACAATATAAGATATTTGTATATAACCTTATGTGGCGTCTCTTTTGTGGTGTATTTTGTGTATCACTGGGGTGTGTGTGTGTTGCGCATTCGCTTTACACATTGCCTCTGGGATAAGCCTAACTGCTCTGCCAAGCTACCAAGGGGTAGCGCTCGGGTTATCTTGGGTGTGTAACTCCCTTACCCTGAATAGAGAGGTGGGTTCTGCCTGGTGCAGGTTAATACCCTAGCCAACCAGAAACCCCATTTCTAACATACATGCTATAAAAATGTGTTACAATCTTGCTCTCCTGGACCTACGTTGGAACCAGTAATTTAGTAGTACTGACTTGTGTGCCCACTGGAAAGAGACCTACAGGTCTTACCTCTGCTTCACTTACACCTCACTTGCAAAGCTTACTAGCATTTATTAGTTTCTTCGTAATGCTTACAACAGCATGAGAAATGAGCTCTGAAATGTGTGGCGGTAACAGGTTTGTGTATCTGCTTTTTAAATACATGCATATATGATTGTGATGAAAGACAGCAGCAGCGCTTCACAATCTCGAAGGACTGCATTAAAAAGAGGAGCTGTGGTCTAGAGGGAGTTCTCAATCTGGACCGAGAAGTTCTCACATTTAAAAATGGCTTCCCACTTCATCAAACTGTACGATCATGGGAAAATCAATTTATATCCTAGTGCCTCAGCTCTCTTATGTGGCAAACATGATGATCCCATTGTTAAGTGACTCCTTACACATGTGAAGATTTACATATGCTCCTTTCTCTTCATGTCCCAGATTCGGCAGAAGACGGGTTGTGGTGCGCAAAGGTCATCGTGGCAACAGTTTCTACTTTGTCTTCTCAGGGGTCATTGCTATCACACAGGATGATGATGGTAGCAGTGCCTTGCTGGATCCTGAACCCATATTGCTACGGAAAGGAGCCAGTTTTGGGGTAAGTCTGCCTAGCAGGTTCAAGAACAATGAGATCCTGTCTCTCAGTATCAGGTTTTACCCTTCTCGTATTTATCACCCTTGTGAAATTTCAAGGTCGATGGCTTAATCAAATACTTTCTTGTCATAACGAAGATGTTTTACCTCTGGGTTTATTGTTGGTGAATCCTAGACAGATTGTTTTGTCCAATTTGGGTGGCTCGGCCTTTAAAGAGTGAACAAGTTCTACTCTGTGGAAATTTCTACAGGATACAAGGATTTCAGCATTTTATAAGCAATTTCTGAAGAGCATATATTAATGTTGCAGATCTACTTTTGCAAAAAGACCAATGTTCTGCTGAGACGTATAGATCTGTTGTCCATATTTTAAAATCTTGTATGAGTTGCCTACTATAACCCACACTTAAATCAGAAAGGAACGCTTGACCCAAAGCGGTCAAGGAATTACATAGGATCATACTAATTTTTAATTGATGGCATTTGAAATTGCTAGAAGTGCAGTACTGCCCCTTTCCATTTTCTCTCAATTGCAAAGAAGAAATCATATAGGCTCAAACAGTTATATTTAATCTTAGCTGATAGGACACAATACTTCTCGGCAAATAACTCTGTCCTGCCTTACCTCTTTCCCCTCAATTGCTATAAAGACGCACTCACTAAATATAAACTGCTCATTGTGCAGGAGAAAAGTAAATACTACATTGGACAGATAGAATCTGCATAAGACTCTAACAAACAATTATATCCGGTAGCAGCCAAACTATCAGGGCAAACATCGAACCTCACCACAGCCCCTTCTCAGACTCTATGTGACTCACTTGCCAGCTATTTATTTGAAAAGGTCAATGACATCTATACCAACTTCTCCTCTCAATACAAGATAGATGGTCAGCTCTTGAATCATGGCACTCTTGAACCCTCGCCTTCCTTCTCAGAATTTGATAGCATATCACCGGAACAGATTACAAACCTAATCTCCATCGTCAAATCAGGATCTGCCACTGACCCCTGCCCATTTGCTATTCTAAAACTCATCTCTGATCTTATAGCTCCTAGCCTCGCTAACATCTGTAACACAATGTTTATGGCAGGCATATTTAGGCGGATTTGGAAAAAAGCCATCATCAAGCCTCTGCTTAAAAAACACAATCTTGACCCTACCGACACCAATAATTATAGACCTATAGCCAACCTTCCATTTTCAGCAACAATATTCGAAAAGGTCATGAATTCCTAACTATCTAAATACATCGAAGACCACCACCTTCTGTACGACACGCAATTCGGTTTCCGTAAGGGCCATGGAACAGAGAAAGCGCTTATTAAGGCGTCTGAGGAAATCAGGATGATACTGGATCAGGGGGGTGCCGCTGTTTTTATACTGCTGGACCTCTCAGCGGCATTTGACACAGTCGATCATGCTACCCTGATCGACCGTGTCACAAATATAGGTATCAGACATACAGCTAGAGCCCTCCTGACCTCCTTCCTCACTAATCGCACCCAATCAGTGAGTCTTGGCACTTTCAATTCTCCACAACTCTCCCTCCCAAGTGGTGTACCGCAAGGATCCTCACTGAGTCCGACACTATTTAATATCTACGTGTCGGACTTGGCCAAAGTCATCAAAGCATACAGGATGGGTCTTACGTCTTACGCTGATGACACCCAATTGGTGATCGTGGTGCATAATTATGGAGGGGCAGTAGCAGCCAGTTTCCCAATTTCCAGAAAGGCATGTTGCCCATCAGAACCTGGGAGTCTAGGGGGAACAAAGTTGTGTCCCGATAAGTGATAAAACCAATGCCCGGCGCTTGGGTGCAGAGGAGAAATCCTTACAAATTATTACCAAGAAATGCATATGCCAACGCACATAGCCACCAGCAGCTCTAGGTGTATCCCAAAGTCTAGAGATGGATTCCCATCAAAGTCTTGTAAATGATCAATACTATCATTTGGTCATCCAACGGTAGGAATGGTAGGTCTCTTGTTCATTGAGACAGAATCCATACCCTCCATAAGAGACAGGAATGTACCTCCTGAGTTACTCGTAGACCATATGTTTGATCATAAGGTGGGAAATAGTGCAGTGCAGAAAGAAATAAGTGAGAATAAAATGAATAGAGAAAGACAGCCAAGTAAACTTTAATAGCTATCAGTCTCTTCCACACTAAAAACAAGAACAGCGCAAATATAGCAGTTCTCACAAATAGCTGCTGAGGGGCCGACATGTTTCAGCCAAACGGGAACAAACTCCTAAGGATTTCTTCAGGGCCTCTGTTCTAAATAAACCTTGCAACTGCAAATGTATAGTACAATTAAATCCATAAACCAAAAATCATAAGTGAAGAACCATAAAGGATATACGTGACTATTCCTCCATGTCACTTGGTGTGAAGTTCACCTACAAAAGCAAATGGCGACGTCAGTGCATTGAGTATAGCAATTTAAGAGAAAGTTTAAAAATGTTTTTTAACTCACCTATAGTAACAGGGGATAGGACCTCACCTCTCCTGGACCATGCTCAGGGTAGAGGAGGCCACGCGCTAAAAGGCAAGGAAAAAGAAGGTGCTAGATCTAACAGCAAGAAAACTGACTTTCATAGTTAACCACAGATCTGTGCCACCTATTCCTTTGTTAAACCTTCCTAAAACTCCTTAAAGCTCGCTACCCAAAAAACTCATCCACCCCACACAATGAGGCAGTCCCTCGAGTGTAATTATACTTCTCCAGGTATTACGCTTATGCCCAATAGTGGTGACAAACATTGAGATCCCTACCTCTCCGTCGTTGCCTCAGACTGATCCCGAGTCTGGGGGAGGTAACGAGGAGAGGAAAGGGAAGATATTTATACATGTGAGGGACAAGCCCTTTGCTCAATCGAGGTATTGTCCCAGAGAAAACGCCATGTTGGTAGTTTAATTTAAGTCAAAAGTAAGTGAGTCTACTTTCCACATTACTACAAGCAAAATATATAAATATACTATCTAAGCAATATAGACTCGCAGTGTTTTTATTAGTTGGACAGGCGACATAATGGAAACTACTGCGCAGTCACCTATGACGTCACTTTGTAGTTCGATGGTATCCTCCGTCGAAGTCCCGCATTCCGCCGCGAGTACAGAGACCTGTTTCGAATTGAAGGATTGATATCGCCGTTTGCCAATCCTTCTCTCTAAGTAAGTTTCCTGGTTGAGTTCACTTACTTTTGACTTAAATTAAACTACCAACATGGCGTTTTCTCTGGGACAATACCTCGATTGAGCAAAGGGCTTGTCCCTCACATGTATAAATATCTTCCCTTTCCTCTCCTCGTTACCTCCCCCAGACTCGGGATCAGTCTGAGGCAACGACGGAGAGGTAGGGATCTCAATGTTTGTCACCACTATTGGGCATAAGCGTAATACCTGGAGAAGTATAATTACACTCGAGGGACTGCCTCATTGTGTGGGGTGGATGAGTTTTTTGGGTAGCGAGCTTTATGGAGTTTTAGGAAGGTTTAACAAAGGAATAGGTGGCACAGATCTGTGGTTAACTATGAAAGTCAGTTTTCTTGCTGTTAGATCTAGCACCTTCTTTTTCCTTGCCTTTTAGTGCGTGGCCTCCTCTACCCTGAGCATGGTCCAGGAGAGGTGAGGTCCTATCCCCTGTTACTATAGGTGAGTTAAAAAACATTTTTAAACTTTCTCTTATATTGCTATACTCAATGCACTGACGTCACCATTTGCTTTTGTAGGTGAACTTCACACCAAGTGACATGGAGGAATAGTCACGTATATCCTTTATGGTTCTTCACTTATGATTTTTGGTTTATGGATTTAATTGTACTATACATTTGCAGTTGCAAGGTTTATTTAGAACAGAGGCCCTGAAGAAAGCCTTAGGAGTTTGTTCCCGTTTGGCTGAAACATGTCGGCCCCTCAGCAGCTATTTGTGTGAACTGCTATATTTGCGCTGTTCTTGTTTTTAGTGTGGAAGAGACTGATAGCTATTAAAGTTTACTTCGCTGTCTTTCTCTATTCATTTTATTCTCACTTATTTCTTTCTGCACTGCACTATTTCCCACCTTATGATCAAACATATGGTCTACGAGTAACTCAGGAGGTACATTCCTGTCTCTTATGGAGGGTATGGATTCTGTCTCAATGATCTAGAGACCTACCATCCCTACCGTTTGATGACCAAATGATAGTATTGATCATTTACAAGACTTTGATGGGAATCCATCTCTAGACTTTGGGATACACCTAGAGCTGCTGGTGGCTATGTGCGTTGGCATATGCATTTCTTGGTAATAATTTGTAAGGATTTCTCCTCTGCACCCAAGCGCCGGGCATTGGTTTTATCACTTATCGGGACACAACTTTGTTCCCCCTAGACTCCCAGGTTTTTCAGTATTTCATGTTGGTTAGTAGGGGACATAGCCTGGTTGAGTCTTTAACACTTCCCTGAGACCCTTTTCACCCCGGATGTTATATGAATGTTGGCCATCAGCACATGAATGGCCAATAATTGCCTAAAACTTAAGTCTGAGAAAACAGAGGTAATGATATTTGGCAAACTGCTGCCAAGCTGGTCCTCCTCTTGGTGGCCGTCCTTATTGGGACGCCCTCCACTTCCGGAATCTAAGGTCAGAAACCTGGGCGTCATATTTGACGACAAGCTGTCCTTTGCACCTCATGTTAATTCTGTGGTCTCATCCTCATTTCATAAATTAAGAATGATAAAAAAGCTTTTACCTTTTCTACCACTCAGTGCTGGAAAGACTCTTGTAAGCACCTTACATGTAAGCACCTTAGTCATGTCTACTATTGACTACTGCAATGGTCTCTTCATAAATGCACAGAGCAAAATCCTTAACAAACTACAGCTGGTCCCGAATTCAGCGGCCAGAATCTTATCAAGAACCCCCAAATACAAATCCATTTCACACATACTCCGACAGTATCACTGGCTCCCGATAAAAAAACGCATTAAGTTCAAGGCCCTATGCATTGCATATAAAGCTTCACGCAACTCCGGACCATTGTTCCTGAACGAGGCCCTGGGTGCCTACATCCCAAACCGGGCTCTACGCTCATGCACAGCAAACCTGTTAAGGGTTCCCCGCACAAGGACTGCCTCGTGGGGTCACAAGCAATTTATTGTCGCCACGGCCAAGCTGTGGAATTCCCTTCCAATCCACATCAAAGCTAGTCCGACTCTACCTGCCTTCAGAAAAATGACAAAAACATGGCTATTCAGCCAATAATCTATCGTCTCTAGCTCTTGCTCGCTGTCCTTAGCGCCAAGACACCCACGGGTATTTGCACGCTTTACAAATTGTATAAAATAAAAAATTGTATATTTGCATCTTGGGTATTTGAACGTCTTTGTCATGGTTACCTGTTTCCCCACTCTTCCAGACTTTGCTTCTCTCTTCAAAAGATATGTGGAACATTATTTTGTTATCTTCTAATCCCTCCTTATGTCCTAAGAGGCTACCAGCAGTTAAATTGGCTAGAATTGCTTCCCATATAAGGAAATGGAAACATTTGTTGTACCTTTTCTTGTATATTATTGGTATGATTGCCTGTCATTTGTATGATTGCCTCTCCGTGCCCTACACCTGTTGAAAAAGCAGGTTTCCTCGCCCCCCCCTCTTGGTTTCCATTTGTAACAGAATACTCATTCAGTCCACATTAACTTTTCCCATTTCCACTTTGGCAACTAGGCCTATCCCATGGTTTCCAGCTCATTACTATTTGCTGTTTGCCCAATACTAACACTAGATCAGTGAAGCTACTGGTGACCTTTTTGTTCTTGGAGTATGTAGGCCAGAATGGAACTGTGTATCCATTTGAAGTGCAATAGGACCTGATGTCTTGGAGCATCAGTGGTAAGTGACATTGACCGTCAAGGATACTGCCCAATAGCCATTAACTGACCGAAGACACAGAACAAAAATAATTGGTGATGGAGAGAGACAGAGGAAAGACAGAAGATTCTTCTCAAAAAGGGTGGTACATGTAGAGAGGTGTTTTACGGCAGCAGTGATGGGTACTGAATTTGCAACAACATACCTAGGGATTGATCCTACTGGGAGAGCAAAGACAGAACTGGAACCTTAGTAGGATCTACAGAGTTGTAGAAGGTATAACAATAGTAGGATTGAGATGAATGGCATCAGGTCAGCTTTTATAGTCCTGGGCTTTTCAGTTATGCTTCATGTTTATCAGCTGTGTTGATACAGTGGGTTCAGCGGAAGCAACCCATCATCACTTCTTGCAGAAGACATAATGATGCTAGTTAAAAGCCATGAACTGGAAAAAAGATGTCTTGATGACAAGTTAGCCAAGTGATATGAACATTTAGTTGGTCTGCAGAATCTGTCTGCCAAGAGTTCTCTGCATCAATAAACATGCAAAACCCTCGCCAATCTCCTAAATAAAGTCATTCCAGATTAGCCATCAAGACACAGGCTCCCTCCCTCTTTGCCTTCAAGTTAATAATCCGAATGAATGGGGAGATGCTCATATTTGACACATCAATAAACTACTCCACAGTTGAAATTTTCAGCACCAAGAACCTGGCTAGAGTGCTTCTAATGAGGCAGAAGTAGACTTCATGTAATCACCTAATATTCTAAGATGGCCGTTCATGTCTTTGTATTTGCTCCCCACATGCAGGATGTGGCCTTAGTCAAGGGTCTGCAGAGGAACGCCACTGTCGTCTGTATGGCAGAGACAGAGTTCCTGGTAGTTGACCGTGAGGAGTTCTTCAGGAACAAGCTGGATCAGGAGCTACAGAAGGAATTGGAGTATCGATTTCGCTTCTTCAGGTGTGTGCTGTCTTCAGGTGTGTGCTGCTTGTATCTTGTGATTGTGTGCAGTTTGTGAGGATTGTGTGTTCTTTTGCCTACATTTACTAATCAAATTTTAGAGGTAATACTGCCACCGCCGAATAAAGGTAAATACCTTGCTCTGATCATATTTAAAACATAGAATCTGTATTTCGAGTTTTTAGGTGGACTGTAATATTGTGGTTGTGTGACACAAATGTACATAACTTATCAGATTTGGTGTTTCCCATGTTTAATGATACATTATTAAACATGTTCCGGCTATGTGTATTCAAATATGTATGTCAGATTATTGTGCCCAAAGAAAATCAAACTTCTTAAAGTCATGCATCTGGTAGATATTTAATTCCTGAGTTTTTTCTGTTTTAATCAGCAACAACCTGTAACAGATTATGGAAAAATATAAAGTATGGTAAGCACACACATTTCACTACTGTAGAGTTTTTTTTTTATTAAACTTTTATCAGTTGAGATTCAATAAACTCCAAATAAATTATACAAGTGAAAGCAAAAGATCAATACCAGCATATGAAACACAGCTGAGCAGAAAGCGATCACGCACAGATAGAGGAGTTGGTTACTATATGCATGCATTGAACCCTATGACTGGCATGAGGATGGTCACAGTCACTCTGAAACCTCCACACCGTCCGCCAGGATCTGTGGTGTTGTTAACGAGCCCGTATTCGCTTAGGGCGGGATGTCACCAGCAGTTCCCTTGTGTATATTCCAAGTTGGTATTTGCCGTAGACAAGATCCGCAAGCCACTGTTGTTCTGTCAGTGTTCTGCGCTTACCCCAGCATATTGCTACTCTCTGTTTTGCCAGCAGTAGCACCACTGCTGCTAATCTCCGCACCGCAGGTGACACGTTTTTGACGAAGCCCGGGAGGCATATTTGGGGTTTCTGATCTATCTGTTCCATTGACAGACCTAATAGTATGTCCGTTATTTGCGTCGAGTACCGGAAGACTGGGCGTCACAGCCAAGCCTGGTGGACAAAGTCAACCTCCAACGCCGCATCTCTCACAATGCAAGTCTTCCATCTGTCCATGCCTATACAGTCTGGCCGGGGTATGGTAGAGCTGAGCTAAATTCTTAAAGTGTATAATGTGCAGGTTACTATTAGGGGATAGCATACCTGTTTGTGTACAGCAAAAATCCATTCTACTTGCGTTAGTGGAGGATTTAGTGCCTCGTTCCATTCTATTCAGTGCTTTCTCAGTCATTATTTGGCTCTCTGAATGCTGTTGTATAGCATGGTTATCAGTTTCTGATGTGAAGGTGTGGAAAAGTGTAAATTTTCCGTTAGCATAAGTGACTGCCATTTTGACTGTCGCGTTCAATTTGGGTCCGTCGTGTTAATTTTACTGTCTGCTATTTGACTTTTCACGCCGCCTGTGTCCTCTAACTTTAGCTGACCTCTCTGACATGGTCAATCTGGTGTACATGCTGGGGGGAATTGCTGCTGCTGGTGCACCTGGTCTCAGATGTTATCGATCGATAGCTTATTGCCACCATAAACATTCCTTACACCCCATCCTCATCTCCTGACCATCTGGTCAGCCTTTGTTCTTGTTTGTCTATAGCTATTTCCGTGCTTAAACCGTTCCCTCCAGTTTTCCTTCCCATGAGATTGCATTGCAACAAACAGTATATAAGGACAATGGTTTTTGCATTATGTGTACTTCCTCCCACATCACTTGAGGGTGTTGTTCGGATGCTGTCCCACTCATGAGTGACTAATAAACTTGGTTTGTTTTACTTCAACTCCAGTGCCGATCTCTCTTTTGTTGGTCCTTGGACCCGTGGACGAGAGGGTGAATCCTGCACCAGTGTGCCCTCACGGGGGTCTATCTCCACAAAGGAGCAGTCAATAGTACGTGCAGAGCAGGTAGTGTGGGGGGCTCTTACGGGAATTGGGGGAATGGAGCACGAACCTCAGCACGAACACAATAGCATGTAAAGGTGAGCAGTAGTGTGTGAAATTGCGGGTGCGGAATAGCTTCTAATTTAATGAACTCACCCCCTTCCCCCCCAACTCCCTCCAGGGTAATTGTCTTTAGTATAGCGCAAATTCTAATTTATTTAGGATCTCTCAGGTTATTTCCTCAAATAACTATATTAAAAATAAATCTGTCTTGGAGATAACCTGGGCCGGTATTATGCCGTACCTTAAAAGCTATGCAGAGAGCCTTGAATTCTATCCTGTTTGCCATTGGAAGCCAGTGTAGCTGAATCGGGGCCTGAGGCACAGACTGATATTTTGAGATTCCTGACAAGAGTCGAGCTGATGCATTTGTAGCATCTGAAGTTTATCAAGAAATCTTTTCTGGATGTCGATAAATAAGGTGTTCCCATAGTCCAGTTTGGATAGGACAAGAGTGGTAACCACTGTTTCAGAAGGTCTGAGGATATGAAGGGGCAAATTTGAAGAAAACTGATGATGCAAGGGCATTAACCTGATCTTCATGGTTAAGTTTATTGTCGAAGACAATCCCCAGGTTCTTCACTTTCCGTACTGGCGAGGGAAGTACTCCTATTTAGGGATGCCACTAGCTTGGTGACCAAAATGAAGTGTCTGTGCCCAGGAGAAGGACCTCCATTTCCCTGGAGTTAAGATTTATACAATTTAATTTCATCCAGCTGCCTATTTGAGACATACAGGAGCTGAAACGTGAGGCAGCAGCTTCAGGATTGTTGGATATTGATACAAGTATTTGGGTATCATCATTGTATGACACCACTGAGAACCCCGAAGATTTGATAAGCCTAGCCCATCGTAACCTAGGTGCTTACCCACCCATGCAGTGGTGGTGGGGTGTGTTCGCAGTGTCTCAAAGAAATACTGTGGTAGCACTATGGGAATGTTTACAAATAAGTACAGAAACTTGAGCAGTATAACCATTTTCAAGATGGTTTTTCCATCTGCCATAAACAAAGAAAGTTTTGACCATCTCTTTACCTTGTCCTCAAGGTTTGCTAGAGTAGGGCCATAGATGCTGCGTACAATCTTGTCTGGGTCACTGTGTACCCATATCCCGTGGTATTTCACCGGACCGGTACTCCACTTTAATGGGTATTTCAAATCGAAAAGCTTGGTAGTTGGTGTTAGCAGAAAGACCAGAGGTTTGTCACAGTTAATGTAGGGACTGAATGTCTGCCAAATGTGATGTTTTCCCAGATCAATGGTGCAGGATGGGCTTTAGGGGTCTTAACGTACCACAGTGTCGTCTGGGTATAAGGAGAAGTTGAGTGGCCTCTGTTTCAATCACAGAGCCGACATGGCATGTCAGGGTTGTATAGTGCAGGCAAATGGGTCTAGTGCCATATCGAATAGCAGGGGGTAGAGGTGACAACCCTGACTTGTCCCCCTGAAGAGTGCCACAGGTTTGGAGGTATGCCCATTTATTCGTATCTAGACTGTTGAACCAGTGTACAGTAGTTTGATCCATTGTTTGAAACTTAAAGGCATACCCATCCATTGCAGAATCACAAACAAGTAGCCACACTCTATAGAATCAAAGGCTTTGTAGGCATCCAATAACACCGCTGCAGTGTCCAGTTGGGGGTTGAGTTGGTGGAGTCGTGCGAAGATGGAATGTAGATTATAAATTGTGGACCTCGTGAGCACAAATCCCGATTGGTCTGGCAAAATCAAATTAGGTAGAAGAGGCATTAATCTGTTAGCGAGAAGCTTCACTATCATCTTGACATCTACGTTAATGAGTGATAGAGGCCTGTAGGACTAAGTGTTCTGGTGATGTGTCTGGTTAAAGAACGGTAATGGGTCACTGTGTACCCATATCCCGTGGTATTTCACCGGACCGGTACTCCACTTTAATGGGTATTTCAAATCGCAAAGCTTGGTAGTTGGTGTTAGCAGAAAGACCAGAGGTTTGTCACAGTTAATGTAGGGACTGAATGTCTGCCAAATGTGATGTTTTCCCAGATCAATGGTGCAGGATGGGCTTTAGGGGTCTTAACGTACCACAGTGTCGTCTGGGTATAAGGAGAAGTTGAGTGGCCTCTGTTTCAATCACAGAGCCGACATGGCATGTCAGGGTTGTATAGTGCAGGCAAATGGGTCTAGTGCCATATCGAATAGCAGGGGGTAGAGGTGACAACCCTGACTTGTCCCCCTGAAGAGTGCCACAGGTTTGGAGGTATGCCCATTTATTCGTATCTAGACTGTTGAACCAGTGTACAGTAGTTTGATCCATTGTTTGAAACTTAAAGGCATACCCATCCATTGCAGAATCACAAACAAGTAGCCACACTCTATAGAATCAAAGGCTTTGTAGGCATCCAATAACACCGCTGCAGTGTCCAGTTGGGGGTTGAGTTGGTGGAGTCGTGCGAAGATGGAATGTAGATTATAAATTGTGGACCTCGTGAGCACAAATCCCGATTGGTCTGGCAAAATCAAATTAGGTAGAAGAGGCATTAATCTGTTAGCGAGAAGCTTCACTATCATCTTGACATCTACGTTAATGAGTGATAGAGGCCTGTAGGACTAAGTGTTCTGGTGATGTGTCTGGTTAAAGAACGGTAATTATAAGCGCTACGTGTAATGTAGGGGTAGCAGTTTGGTGTTATGGGTCTCTTCGTATTGCACAAGCAAGTCTGGTGCCAGGAGGGGAGTTAATTCTCTATAGAATTCACGTGTTAGATTGTCTTTGCTCTTCTGGAGATCCGAGATGGCCTCTTTGATCTCGTCTACTGTGATGGACTGTGCTGGGAATTCCCTTTGACCCGGTGAAAGCCAGGCCAGCACGATTATATTTAGATAGTTGCTCAACCCTGTATCAGGACCCACGCTATGTGTCTGAAATATGTTAGTGTAATAGTCTATGGTGGCTGCAGTTCTTTGTGTCATAATGCGCTGTACCATTGGGGGAAGTGATTTTATGGACGATCATGAGCGCCCAGGTTGTCTTTAACTTACGTGGCAGAGTCTGACCCGGTCTTCCACCTCTCCATACTCCCTCACCACTTTGTGTTTAGACATGTGTTTTACCTCTAGGTCAGCTGTGGCATTGTAATCAGTGACCGGCTGACATATAGTAGCTGGGCCGGTTTCCTACTGAGGTTTCAACATTTGTATTTGCTGCCTCGTATTACGCAGTTGTGTGCATAGTGCTTTGAGGATGCCTTCTTGTTTAGTAATGCATATGCCTCTAATGGTGACTTTGGCTGCTTCTCAGCGAATACCCGCTGTGTCAACAGAACCCTTGCTGTCTGCCAAGTACGCTATTATGCTGGACTTTATTTTGTTCCAAAATGCATGTTCAGTCACCGCCGTTGATCGGGACCTCTGCTGAAATTGAGTGGGTGCATGGGTGGGGATCACTATCCTGAGTAATACCGGGGCATGGTCTAATAGTGTTCTGGGAAGATATGTAATGGCTCTTGTCCAGTCAATTACATCTCGAGTTGTCAGCCAGTATCCAGATGAGACCATGTGTTATGGACTAAGGACATGAATGTACCATCTCACTTGGTGGGAAATTTCGTCCTCCACAAGTCTAGCATGATATGTTCCTACAGGCCAGATAGTATTGCTTGAAAAGCCTGTTTACGCTGCCAGTGCATGGAGGTTCATCAGTCTTGTGTGGTGTTATGCATGTGTTGAGCCCCCCCATGACCCCCACAGATTGGCAAGTGTCGGTCGTATGAGTAGTTTATGCCACATAGCCGTATAGAAAGCTGGTCATCTGTGTTTGGGCCATATATGTTCGGTGTAGTTATTGAGGTACCATGTAGTGTGCCTTGCACAATCACATAGCAGCTTTGATCATCAGAACATGCATATATGGGCTGGAAAGGAACCCCTTTCCTAATTAAGGCCAAGACGCACCGGGTGTAAGAAAAGTTAGACGATGCGTATCTGGGAGCTGTCTATTTGTCTGCCACTCTTTTCTCAGCGTCTAGGGTCCAGAACATTTCCTGAAGATAGGCAATATCAATTTTCTGACAGTCTAGGTGTGCTAGGACGTGTCTTATTTTCTGCGGGTTACTGAGACCCGGACATTCCAAGTTAGAAACAGTATTTGGCTACCGCTGTTCTCCTTGCACTTTGTGAGTTGGTGAAAGGATACTTTGAGTGCATGTGTGTCTGGCTTCTAATTCAGGTGCTATGGGTTGCTGTGTAACAGGGATTATGCTTCTGGCAGTGTTGGTCCATCGTATAAAATGTCCCTTTCCCCTTCTTCCTCCCACAACTGTATCCCAATCAGTCCAAAGACCTTCTCCAGTCTGCAAACATGAGTACACTGAAAACAAAACAAAAACGATAACTAATCTGCACAGAAACAATCAGAAATACCTAAAAGAGTTTTTGAAGCACCCAGTGAGGTGACTAGGTTACCAGTGAGTATCCTCTGTGGCAGCTGAGTTAGCCCAGATGTGCTGTATATGACGACTGTGTGAAAATGAGCGAATGCTGCAGCATCAATGGGGTTGTGGCGTTGTATTAGTTGGTGTCGCTATGCTGTAAAGACCTCCCTGATGTTTCAGGGTCAGGTATTGGGCACTTTCCGCGGGCACTTCCTTTTCTTAGGAGACTTCTGGCTTTCTTGGGGTCTTGAAGAATGTGTTGATTGCCGTCCAGTGAGAACCTGAGCGTAGCTGGATATAGCATTGCATATTCTATACCGGGCTGCTGAAGCCTTTTTTTCACTGGCAACATCTCCTGCCTTGCCTCTTGCACTACCAGTGTGAAGTCGGGGAAGAATTTGATGCTATTCTCTTCGTGAGCTATGGACCCTTTTTCACGCGAGGGTCTGAGGATTGTGTCCCGGTTGCGAAGGTTCTTGAGGCCTGCCATGATACATAGGGCGTGAGCCCCCAGTGGGGGACATGAGGCCAGTGAGCAGTGTACTCTCTCTACTGCTAAAGGCGCATACACTGGTCCACACCGAAAATGGCCTGGAGGATGTCCTCCACAAAGGTTTTCAACTTCCCAGTGTTCGATGTTTCTGGTATGACAAGAAGGCACACATTATTTCTCTGCGACCTGGCTTTCAAGTCCTCAGATTTCGCCTTAGGTGACACCTGGGCCTTTTTTAAACCATCCAGTCTGCGCACCTTATTTCGCACTTCATCCTTGACATCCGAGAAGTGTTGTTCCACTTTTGTGACACACAAACCTTGTTTGTCTATCCATTGAGCCACTGTGTCCATTCTTAGGGTGAGTTCATCTAGTTTAGTGTCAGTAGATGGCAGGCTTTACTGCATAGTGTGTAACAGTGGTTTGAGATCCGGACAGATGTCCTGAAGCCATCCAGTGGTGGGTTCAGCGCAGTCCTGCGGCTTTTGGTCTGGTACCTGGGATCCATGTTTGGACTGAAAGTACATATTTGACTGCTTTTGATCTGATTTCCCTGTCGTAGCAACGCAGTCCTGTATAGGCACTGTGCACCAAGACGCCAAGCTGTACAGTCATGTTATGTAGGTTGCCCAGGATGTCAGCAGCGCTACCGCAACAAGAAGTCCAGGGGGGTGAAAAGTGCAGTGGTGGTTGGTCACCCCTATCTTCCTTCCAGCAGCCACCCCCACATTTGCGAGCGGTGTGGGTGCCACCTTCCCAGACAAGGTGGCTGATGGAGGGGGCACATGCAGATTCTGGTGTGTAGTGCAAGAGGGGTCTCTTGCAATGTACTTCAGTCGGGATTAGTACTCTGTGCCAGCACTCAAGTCCCGAAGTAGTGGTATAGCCTGCATGGGTGAAGGGCTCCAGCAATACAGTGTCCAGCGCAGGAAGGCCAGTCATCAGCCCCTCAGGCCCACTGGTGACGCTACAACAATGGCGTCCATGGCCTCATGGTAGTGCTGCAGGACCCACCTTTCTCTCCAGACGTCCAGCTGGAGGGTCACAAGCAGACTCAGGCACTCAGTTTCAGGGCATCTGGGAGGGGGCGGTCCCACAGCAGCCTTAAACTGTTCTCAGTTGGGTGGAGAGGTTGGGTTCAGGGCTGCTGCATGGTCCACAATGAGTTCTGCATCAAGGCCGCAGGCTTAGGCCAACTGCTCCGCTCCATCTAGTGAACGCGCAGCACCGTCCCCTCACACCCAAAAAGGCCGTTTCTGCTGCCCCGCCACTAGCCCGGATTGCCGCACCTTCGATATGTGCCCGCTAGCCATTGGCCTGAAGGAAGCTCCTTTATATACATCCCCCGCCTCACATTCTCATCCAGGGAGCTCGCTCCAGGTCCGCCATGATGTTCAAACTCAGTTGGGCCAAGTCTGCAGCGAATGTTGGTCCCATACTACATGATTTCTGGCGATTATTATCTTGACTGCAGGAGCCACACTAGAGTGCGGCCATATCGACTGCCGGCTCTCTAGCACCCCACCAAAACTTTAGATGTTTTCTCAACACAACAGCCCATCAAAATAATACCACAATTTACTTTCAACAAATGTTACGTTGCAATCTCAAAGAAAATCCTTAATACCTTTGGTTTGTATGGATTCTGAAAGAATAAGCAACAGGACAAGACACATAGAGTTTGGAAAAGAAAAAGAATGAAGTTCAGGAAGTTGGTGAATGCAGGTGAACCAGACCAAGAAACATGACTGTGTCTTGCGGATGGGAGCGTCACTCGGGTGGCTGGAAGGCAGTGTTGGGAGTCCAACCCACTTGCAGAGGATTCTTTAGGCAGGGAGGCCTATTATATATTCTGTATTGCATGCCTGCATTTCTTTACTATCTGTTGGTAGTACAGCATAAGCTTGGTGGCTGACCGTGATGGCTTGGCCATTGAAGCTTAATTGCATGCCTTAATGTGTGGTTTTCAATCTCAGCAGCCATTGTTCTTTGCTGTGTTTCTTTTGTAATGTTAGTTACATGTTATTGCCTTTTCCAACTACTACTCTTGACATACACGGGTCCACTGACCTACCTTTGATTCCAGCGATGATACAAAAAGAGGCCATATCGGGTTCTTCTCCTGCTAGTAAAAAACATAATAAGGAATAATGTTAGATTAGTGAAAACAAAACAGTGAAAAAATGTAGATTATTTTGATAAAGATAATGAAGTACAAGAAGGTGTGGGTGAAGGCTCCCCATCTTCCACCTCCGGACAAGTTATGGGTAAGGGTAAAGAGTATGCAATCCAGAGGGAGAACTAACCGTAGGTCCCAAGTCCACTATCCAGGGTCGAAATATGATGGCACATGCTACATGTCACTAATTGCATTAAATTCTGTTTTAGGGAGCCTAAGGATAAGGACACTAGATGGTTTCTGTGTGCTGAGTATTACTGTGCTCGTAGAACCAGCAGTGGGGGAAAGGTGGGCAGATGTGTCTGTATGTGTTTATGTTTTTTTTTGTGCATTTGAGATGGAGAGAGACTGCCAAGAGAGATCAAAAAGTGGTCAATTTATGGTCCTGTAGGGAAATGATCCCATTTTGTGTGCCTTAAGAGCTTGTTGAATCTCATTGTTTGATAATGTTTGTACCCTGGCTAGCATTCTGGATAAGGCACAGGAAGCCTCCAGTAGGGCATTTTGGTGGACAACTTACTTCTCAGTAGTTGGCACATCAAACATTCTGGTTCCTGAAGAATGCCAATTTAGCTTTGCTGGTGAAACACATAGGAGTTTACTTTGTAAGATCAATACAAAAGTGATCAATAAGGCCATTAAGGAGATCTTTGCAAATTTCCAAAGAATGCTCTTTGGAGAACGGTTCACAAAGAGTCTTAGTAAACATGCAACTGCATTTTTGTCTCTCTAGGAATAAAGCCCTCAAATGCAAGTGTTATCAGTCAGTAGTTTTGCCCCAGTTTGAAACTCATAAGTGTGCTTTTGGAACTGATTCCCTAGTGCCTTCCCATCATTGTGTGAGGAACGCAGTTCCATTGAGGGATTCCATTTAACTGAGGGCAGTGACAGTGAATGGTGCCAACCCCTGTCAGACTGGTCTTTACACTCTGGTGTTAAACCAAGGTACTTGGGCCTGTAGAGGCTTGTGCTGTAGTTGTTGTGGACAGTAGACATGCTGCACATGCTTGACATTGTAACAGTGCTGATGTGGATATCTCTGCAATTTGTTGTATTTTTGTTGTGGCCTGGATACACATAATTCAGAGCTGCATCTTCTTCCAGAAAAGATCAAAGCAGGGACACAGAGATTTCACAATATGTATACATTGTGAGGCTAGATAAAAGTAACTGTGGAACTGTGGACAGCAAAGGTGAGATGCTTGAATACCAACTGTCTCAAACATCTAACTGGAACTGTTGCCAAAAGCCTTACAAAGGAATCTCTCCACTGCTGCGTTAGCAATGCAGACGGCAGTGCTGAGATGTAGTGAGTGTGGGTAGATATGGCAGGTGTTTCTATAATACCCTGAGTGTCTGTCCCCAGATGCTTGTGTGGTTACAAGCACAATTGGGTTGGGCACCAGGCCAAGTCGAAGGGCCAACTACCTTTGAAAACAAAAACAGAGAGGAATGCAAGGACTTGCTAAAGCCTAAGCAGTGGCTGCCTAAAGAACGATTGTTCCTGAAAGAGACACTGGGCCTGACTCACAAACTGTATCTTGTAGTCCAAAAAGTAGTACTTCATTAGTTTGATGCGTTTACTACAAAATGCATTTCACAAACCTACAGGTAGCGATCTCCACCTTGGCTTCTTCTATCTGTTCTGTGTGTAGATCTTCACCAACTAGTAAAAAGTTACTGGTAGTAACTTTATACTCGTCAGTTCATTCAGATGAGGCCCCCCCCCGATTGGAATGGGTGGATACAAGTAAGTTTACACCTAGGTCCATATCTCCACTTGGTGAATAACAAATAGGTAGAGAGATACACCGAAGTGTAGGAGTAGACCTGCACATAAGTATACAGACACATGTAAATTTAGCTTTGTGATTGGGGCCCATAAAAACTCAAGATCCCTTTTCTCCTCTCTTTTTAAGTAGTCAATATTTATTTGGTCCTCTAGTGACCATATAGGAATCAAAATACAATCAAATCACAAAAAAACATTACAATCAATACTAACAAATTGTAGCTTCATATACAATTGTAAATCCATAAAACAGAGATATAACAAGCAAGAATAACATTCCATGATACAATTGTGGACTGTGCACGTATACCTCGCTGTATAAAATTCACAGTTAAAAAACATATCCTTGGGTCGTGGCTGCGCAAGATGGCTGACAGGATGCGCTCCTAAGCAGCTTCCAGCTGACGCCGGATTTTCCTGCAGAATCCTGCTTTAAAATAAATAAGGCTGTCCTACCCACTTGCTTATGGAGCACACCTTTGCCTCATCGCTGCACCCCAGAATCCTTCTGATGGATCACAGGGACACCCCTGGCAGTGGCAGTAGGAGGGGACTTGTGGCAGGCCCTATAAGTAGAGCCTGGAGGCTGGAAGAGCCGCGACCGCTGGAATCAAATATTCCATTTACATTTACATTCATATACATTCTTCACACCGACCGTCCTGGTGACCGGCCCGGGGGTGGGGTGGCTGCCATCATATCTAAGCGCCTGAACTCTATCTCTTCCCACTCCCTCCCCCTCCCTGAGGTGGACAACTTGCTTATTAGCCTAGAAACTGACGCTGGTGCCCTCACGCGCCTCCTCCTCTACCGGCCCCCACACCCTATGCCATCCTTTTCCACCACCATCAGTGAACAGCTGTCCAGTCCATTAACACAGCACTCTAGTCTCGCCCTTTTCGGCGACTTGAACTACTGGTTCAATGACACCAATGCCGGTCCTCATGCTATTGAGTTTTTCGAAACTCTCAATAGCCTGAATCTGACCTAACAGATCACCTCACCCACTCACATCAAGGGCCATATTCTCGACCAGATCTGGACCCATTATCTGGCTCTGTCCCAGCCAGCCATATCCCCTTGCGTATGGTCAGACCACTTCCTAGTTGACACCACTATCACTGTCGTCGGCAGGACTCATGCCCCTCTGATGGCTGGTGGCTCATCATGAAAACGGAGCACATATGACTCCCAGGGCTTTCTCACGACCCTGGCTGACACCCGCCCAGTCATCAACTCCACAGACAACATCGACGCAATGGAAAGTGATATCGGCTCCTGGCTGAAGTCGGCCAGTGACCAGTTCGCCCCCCTAACTAAATTCCCCCGTACTAGGCATCACAACTCCCACAGATGGTTCTCTGCTGACCTCAAGCAAAACAAACTGAAAGTGTGCCAGCTGGAACGGATCTGGAGACATGACTACTCCAATTCAGCCAGACTGTCTTACACGGCTGCGCGCAGAGAATATAAAACTGCCATCACCCTTGCCAAATCGGAACACTTCTCTAATAGACTCTTGTCAGCGGTCAATAAATCAAAAGAGGTGTTCAAAATCATGAATGAACTCACTACAGACGACAGAACCCTCCCAGCCCAGACCCCCACCCAAGAGACATGCGATGCTCTCAACCTCTTTTTTGTGGAAAAGATCATAAAAATCCAAAACTCTATTCCCCCCCCACCTCAGTCACATCCCTCGGATACCTCCCCCAATAACCCCCTGACCCTCACTAGACTCCCTGACCTTAACCCCACTTCGTTAGCGGAACTTGCTACCCGGGTCAAATTAGGGTCCCCAAATGACTGCTGTCCGCCTTCGTTCTTGCGGAACATTTGCTTCAACCTACCCGACTGCATCCTACCCCTGCTGAACGGCTCACTCAGCAGTGGTACTGTCCCTAGATCTCTCAAAGAAGCCATTCTAGAGGGGCGTGGCTAGCGGCCAACGATGGCGCAGCAACCTAGAGAGGCTCCCGATGTAGGCGGCATCCCACATAAATCCGTGCCTTAAATCCGGCAAATATATTGCCCAGACGGGGCGCACTAGGTCCGGTGACCGAGCGACAACCGGGAGAGCAAGTTTGAGACAGCGGCGGCCCGCCAATCGGCGGGACAGCGATGCGAAGGGAGGGGCCTACTATCCTCCTCAGTGCAGCGGCATAAAGTTGAGACGGAGCCCGGGCGGAAGAGAGGCTTCGGCGTACGCCGACAGCCGGAAGTGAGGGCTCGTCGGACGACACCTCTGAGCGGCCGGACCGCCTCTAGGACCATCGGAGTGGCCCGCGGGTGGTCGAGCTGTCCAGTGCCGCCAAGGGGGACAGCGGAGGGGCTACGTGGCAAACGTCCAAACTCGGGAGCGGAACCGCCATTTTCTGAGGCCGCTACGACCTGGGAGAACGAGCGACACATTCAGGCAAGCACTGGACCCCTGCGATCTGGGCGGAACGGAATTGGGAGACACCACCGGGCGGCGTACAATACGATCTGCGCCCTCCACTGATCACCAGGACACACCATCGGCTGCTTACGGACTTGGGCGCGGCGAACCTTGAGCCGACTGCACATAGGCGTCCCCCCCCCCCAGCTGGCAGCACCACGGTGACACCTGACCGCTCGACAGTCGATGAAGGGGTACGGGGCAGTGTAACCTGGTCTCACGACACAACAACCCACAGTGCGGTAAGCGCACCAGCTCATATCTCGGCCTATAGGGGACATAGGCTGGTCAGGTGAAAGTCGGGCCGTCTCCCATTCGCCTCCTCTATCGGATAAACCTACAACCCCAGCACCACACGGGGGAACAGCGGATAAGGGGCATCACCCCAGGGGCGCAGAGGGGGGAGGAAAGGACTCCCCGGTGGCAGACACCACGTGAGGGGCCCTGCCCGAACTGCTATTGATCACGGCGAATTAATCGTTACGGAGGCGCACACGAGAGGAGGCTCATTTTGCCCACTACCTAGGGGTGGGCACGCAAGTACGGCAGAACAGAGCGGGAGATACCCTGAGGAGGAGGGTGGTGCCCCATCCCCTGACGAACGGCACACCATTTGGGGGCAAGCGCCATCGCAACTCATTAAAAATGGCGGGCAGAGGCCCTAGACACCGCTCTACACAGGCCAAACTTGATAAATTTGCCTATGACAGGCAACCTCCTCCCCTGGAGCAACGCAAGTCCACGGGGAAAACGGCGGAATCCGAAGGGGCAAAGAAGGCCATGCTGGAAGATGTCCTGGCAGCGTTGGCTCAGGTGCAAGAGACGGTAGGGGCGACGGCGACCGAAGTAACCTTAATACGAGCAGACCTCCAGAAGATGAATGAAAGGGTGAAACAAGTTGAAGTCGTGACCAAAGCCTTAGTCGAGGATGTGTCGGAGCTACAAATAGAAATGGGAAAATTACAGGCGGACAATAAACTACTTAGAGATAAGCTGGACGATCAGGAAGGGCGCTCTCGGAGGAGCAACGTCCGAATTTTAGGAGTGCCGGAGTCCGAACCCACAGGTGCTATGGACCTCTATGTGGAAGACTTGATCAAAAACCAGCTCCAACCCAAAGGCCTCTCGCATTTCTTCTCTGTGGAAAGGGCCCATAGAGTGCCAGGAGAGAAGCCGAAAACGGGTGGTCCGCCGCGGCCGATATTAGCGAAGCTCTTCAATTTTCGGGACCGTGACGCCATCTTGCAGGCGGCTAGAGTGGCGCCGGCCATCCAAATTCAGAACTCAAAGGTGTCCTTCTTCCCAGACTACACGGCGGAAGTATCGCGGAGACGGAGGACTTTCCTCGAGGTAAAAAGGACGTTACCAGAAAAAGAACTGCCCTACTCGATGCTCTTTCCAGCCCGGCTTCGGGTGGTAGCGGATAAAAAGGTCTGGTTCTTCGACTCCCCGATGCGGCCAGGGACTGGCTTGAGGGGTGGCGCACCGCAGGCCCTCCACGCAGGACTCATAGGACGAACAACGGACACCGAGACGACTGCCGGACCAGGTCGCAGGCATCAGGCAGAGGGGGAGTGGACAGATCCCTGACGCAAGAACTTACTGAGGCAGATGGAGCAGAATGACCCGACTCAAGGGGATGAACAGGACCGCTGTCTTTTGTTTCTGGAACTAAATACTTTGCAGTCGCGACTGGACGCTGGCCTGGGTAGCCGCGGATGAGAGCAGAGATGCCGCCTGCTCGGGGAGACGCTCTCCCCCAACACGCAAGTACTCTGGTTTTGGGATGAGTGAAGCACTCTGCTCAGTTGGGGAGGCGGGCAGTTGAAAGTCCGTTAAGCAGGGGGGCAGGGAGGGGGGAGAGAGGGGGGGTTGGTTTGGGGTTGTTAGGAATGCACATGTAAGGTCGAGGAAGAATGTTTTCAATCCAAGATGCTTAGCAAGAGTTCGGAAGTCACAAATAGAGTCGGTCCACTATGTTCTACAATCGCACCACTTAGCTGATAGGAAGAGACACGGCTATCGAGTCACAAATCACGATAGACACACACATAACTACAGAACTGCACATGGCGGAGGACACGGCACACGGATCGGAGGGGGTTGAGTCACAGTCGCGAGGCTCCCCCCTGCGCATCTTGACATGGAATGTGAGAGGGTTGGGAGATAAGGTGAAACGTGGACTGGTGCTGGCCGCACTGAGATGGCAAAAACCTGCCATAGCACTCCTGCAGGAGACGCACCTAACGGGGGGGTCAGCCAAAGCCATGGATAGGAGAGGGTACAAGATGATAGCCCATTCGGAGTTTACGTCAGGGTCACGGGGGACGGGCATTTTAATCCAGAAATCCTCACACTTCATACCACTGAGCACTAAGACTGACGGACAAGGGTGTTTCGCAGCCTTGCAAGGACAGTGGGAGGGTAGACTCCTGAACCTGGTCTCGATATACATTCCTCGGGCGCTTCATTCCGTGAAACTCCCGGCACTAGCAGACTTTTTGCTAACTCTTCCCGAGGGGGATGTTATTCTTGGGGGAGACTTTAATGCTACCGTGGACACGCAGTTGGATAGGTTCCCAACGATTGCACCCACTGGAGGACCTTCCCGCTTCCAACGTTTTCTGACGGCTATGGGTCTGATCGACATATGGAGACATGCCCACCCTCAGGCTAGGCAATACACGTTCCACTCTACCGTCCATGGCAGCATGTCGAGAATCGACCATTTCCTAGCGTTGGGCAATGGTATCCAACACGTAGACACCATAGAAATTCATCCGAGGGGAATATCAGACCACTCACCTATTACCCTGACGGTTTCCACTCAGAAGAAATCTCGCACACGAGTATACCCCATACAGGCCGCATACTTTAAGGTCCCCAAGGTTCGGAGGGCCCTCGTAAAGGCGACGACGCAGTACTTCGCGGAAAATGTTGCCTCGGTGCGCTCTTCGGAGGTTATATGGGAAGCGTACAAGGCGGTGTTCAGGGGGCAAGCCATAAACTCCATCATGGGCTATAAAAGAGAGAAAGCGGACGAGCTAAATAGACTGGAGTTAACACTGCGGGGTAAGGCAGCAGCACATGAAGCACATCCCACTCCGGACACGTCCCATGCACTGCACCTCCAACAACAAATGTACACGGATCATGTTCGGAATCAGGTTAAGGGACACATCACTGATACGCAGAACAGGATATACGAGGTAGGGGACAAAGCGGGTAAGATGTTGGCGTGGTTGGACAAGAGGGGGGGAAGTTCCAGAGGTATACAACAGGTGAGGGACAAACTAGGGGAGATACACACGAGCCCGGAACAAATTGTTGAGACGCTCGCGACGCACTTCGAAGAGGTATACACCCCGGAGAGGGAAGTCACGGCAGAAATGGCTAGGGCGGCATTACGGCAGATCGAGGTCCAGACCCTACAACCAGAGACTGCCGAAGAACTAGATGCCGACATCACTACGGAGGAGATACACTTAGCTATACGTGCATTGAAATCCGGCAAGGCGCTCGGACCTAATGGCATTCCTATTGAATGGTATCAGACAGCACCAGAGAGGCTAAGTAAACATCTACTAGCGATGTTTAAGGAGTGTCTGGGGAAAGGTGTGCTTCCACCAGATCAGAGACTGGCCACCATAGTAGCAATCCCCAAGCCGGGGAAACCGCCAGAGGATTGTTCCTCATACCGCCCTATTTCATTACTTAATGCGGAAGTTAAAATCCTCGCCAAACTCCTGGCGACCCGACTTGTGCCGCATCTGCCCGATCTCATACACCCGGACCAATCCGGATTTATGCCTCACAGAAACACGGCACTAAATCTGCGCCGAGTGCACGGGGTACTGGCGAAGGCGGAATCGATTCCTGCGCCAGCGGTAATACTTGCACTGGATGCAAAAATGGCCTTTGATCTAGTGGAATGGAACTATTTGTTTGAGGTCCTGGCCTGCCTGGGCTTTGGCCCAAGTTTATAGCATGGGTAAGACTATTGTACGCTCATCCGGTGGCGCAGGTGGTGGCAAATGGCCACATCTCGCGAACGTTCCCTCTGGGGAGGGGCACCCGTCAGGGTTGTCCCCTCTCACCATTGCTTTTTGCAATCGCATTGGAGCCTCTGGCCACCTTGATAAGAGCGACGCCACTGCTGAAAGGGATACGCTGGGCGGAGGGCTGGGAGGACCGGCTCTCCCTATATGCAGACGACATGCTGGTGTACCTCACAGACCCAGAACATGGGGTGCCGGCGCTCCTGTCTCTTTGTGATAGCCACGGTAAAATATCGGGATACATGCTGAACTGGAACAAATCGGAGATGTATGTTCTGAAGGGTCCCGCTCCAATACTGAGTGCGGACTGCCCTCTAAAGGCAGCTGGCTCCTCTTTTAAATACTTGGGCATCCATGTTACAAGGGACCCAGCGGAATTGGTATGTAAAAATTTGGTGCCTCCCATGGAACGACTTAAACAAGACGTTAAGTTCTGGGCGGGGCTGCCTCTGACGCTATTGGGGAAAGCTGCGCTTTATAAAATGATGTCTCTGCCCCGCTTCCTATATATACTGGAAAACATGCCGTATCCGGTGGCACCAAGCTACTTTGGGAAAGTGGCGGCATTGGTGTCGAATCTTTTATGGGGGAACCTCCCGGCACGCATTGCACAGGCCAAACTACACAGGGGCTGGTTCGATGGCGGTATTGCGTTGCCTAATTTGAAATTATATTATTGGGCGGCGCAGCTGAAACCCATTAATCAATGGATCCATGCTCCCCAAAACGATCCGGCATTTCAGGCTGATAAGGCACAATTAGGCGTCAATAGCATGCTGGCCCCGCTGTACGATCAGAGAAAAGTGCGTAGATTGGAAGGGCCCACCAGACTTACTGCAACGCTGTGGCATACGGCGACAGCAGCCCTAGGATGGAAGGGGAGAATAACCAAGCTTACACCACTGTGGGACTCTCGGGCCCTGGGAAACCTGAGAAACAGTAGAGGATTTTTACACTGGGACACTATAGGGATATCAACGGTAGGTGACCTGTGGGACAGGGGAGAGGTGGTCCCATTTGCCAGATTGAAGGAACTATACGACCTGGGAGAGAGGGAGTCATACAGATATGTTCAGATACGGCACGCACTCCTCACTGCCATGCCCCCTGAAACTGTGGTGCCGAAGTCGTCCCCGCTTGAGGACCGCCTCCTCACAGACTTCATGATTGAACGTGCAACATCACTTACATATCGTAAAATGCTCAACAACTTACCGGACCCGATGACACCTTTGAAAGAGAAATGGGAGGGTGACGTAAATGCACTGGACGAACACGAATGGAATGAGGTGATGGCGTCGCCAAAAGGAGTGGGTATCTCCGCAAGATTGCGACTGGTACAACTGAAAATTCTACATAGGGTTTATTACACAAGGACCACGTTACACCGCATACACAGAGCACAACATCCTTATTGCCTGCGCGGGTGTGGGGAGGAGGGCACGTTCTTCCACACAATATGGGACTGCCCGCGTATCCAGGAATATTGGAGGCAAATAATGCAAACGATATCACAGACACTGGAGACCTCCCTAATCCCCGAGCCACGACAATGCCTACTAGATATTTAGGGCCCTAACGAACTGTCCAGGCGGGGTCAACTCTGGGCAACATTAGGTATGATGATAGCCAAGCGAGACATCGCACAGCGCTGGGGGGCGGCGGAAGTGCCAACGAAATCACAATGGTGTTTAAACATGGACAGGGTGATGGTGACGGAAAGGGCGGTTTACTCTGGCCGGGCCTGTCCGGGGAAATGGAACAAAATTTGGACTCCGTGGAATGTGTATAGAGGAGAGATCTGTGATCCTTTGCCGGAGGAGGACCAAGAATTATCAGATGAGGAGGGGGTGGAGGACTAGCAAACTCCACAGGGAAGGGTGACCACGGGTCGCGAAGCAGTCCGAGGACTTAGATGAAGTCATTCAGGGACCTGAAGGGGGGGACACCTAGGGAGCTGCATCCAGAAGAGTTCCATAATTATTATATAGTCACGTTTTTTGTACAGTACTGGAGGGACCTAGGATGGGTTGCACCAGAGGAGCGCTTCTTTACTCAGCTAATGTGAGACATTAATCTAAAATGAACGACCGCAATGTGATTCCTTTTGTTTCTGTATTGTTGTTTCTGTTACAAAATAGAAAAACAAAAACCTATATTGATCAGCGACATATCGCGAGCACTGTACCTTTCTGCTTTTAGGTGCTGTTAATTACGGCAAGGGAATGACATTTAGCATACACCTTTACCTTATTACACTGTGGTTTTACGTTTGTGATGGCGGCCGGCCCTAAGGGTTGTAGGTCAGCAGCTGTGTGCAAATTAACGGTACAATAAAGGTTTTAAAAAAAAAGAAAAAAAAAAAAAGAAGCCATTCTAGTGCCCCTCCTCAGGAAACCTGGCGCTGACCCCGCGGAATCATCCAATTATCGCCCCATCTCCCTCCTCCCTTATTTCTCCAAATTAATGGAGGCTCACGTCACTCGATGCCTCTCTAATTTTATTGAAACCTCCTGCCACCTCGAGCCCAACCAAGCCGGCTTCAGACCTGCCCACTCTACTGAGGCCGTCATTCTGGCAGTCTTGGACACACTGAGGAGTAACGCGGATGCGGCGATTCCCCAAGCCCTTGTACTCCTGGATCTGTCGGCCGCGTTCGACACGGTGGACCATAACATCCTCCTCCACCGTGTCGGGCAGGCAGGCATCCAGGGTACTGCTCTTAAGTGGATCGAGTCCTTCCTGACTGGAAGAACTCAGGCCGTTCGTCTGGGCCCCTATACAGCGGCAAAAACTCCCACGACCTGTGGAGTCCCCCAAGGCTCCTCCCTCTCGCCACTGCTGTTCAACCTGTACCTCCGGCCCTTGATTCACTCACTTCAGAACTGGGACATTACTATATACAACTACGCCGATGACTTGCAGATTGTTTTCCCACTCAATTCCCCTAATGCCATTAACACTTTTCACACCGTCATGATCCACATCCAACACTGGATGAACCTGAATCAACTAAAGCTAAATCCGGGGAAAACCGAGCTCCTTCTCCCTGGATCTAGCCTCGCTCACTGGGGCCCGTAGTTCTGGCCCTCTGAGCTAGGCCCCCCCAGTCTTGGTTAAATCAGTAAAAAGTCTAGGTGTGATTATCGACTCTGAACTATCCCTTAAAGCACAAGTGGGAGCTGTCATCTCCTCTTGTATGCATCAGCTCCGGAAGATCCGCAAAGTCAGACACCTACTGCCACCCGCCGCATTAACCCAGGTTGTCATCTCTCTGGTACTATCCCGCTTGGACTTCTCTAATTCCCTTTACCACGGTCTCCCACAATCACTGCTGCACCGCCTTCAGGTTGTTCAGAACCAGGCGGCCCGTCTCATCCATAAAACTCCCAAATAGCAATCTGCAAAACCCCTGCTTCATAGCCTGCACTGGCTACCAATAGGTCAAAGGGCAGCCTTCAAGGTGGGCTGCCTCACATTCAAAGCCCTCCACTGCACCGGTCCCGTGTTCCTCAAATCTCTAATCATCCCACATCGACCAACCCGCAACCTCCGATCAGCCTATCTTCATCTGCTCGTCACCCCTAGAGCTAAAACCAAGAAATTCGGTGGCCGCCGCTTCTCCCACCTAGCTCCCGGTTTCTGGAACTCCCTCCCTCTCTCCATCAAATCCAGCCCCTCCCTTCTTAATATCAGAATATCGCTCAAAACTCACCTTCCCCCCCCCCCCTTGGTTAACTCTGTCACTCTTGCCTCACCCTCATTCACTCTGTCTCCAAGCGTCAGGAAACCTTTGGTGTCAGTGCGCTATACAAGTTTCATTTAACATAACATAACATAACATTTCATGGCAAGGGTACTACCCTGTTGGCATTGGGGGAGCTTCTCGCCACTGGTGGAGGTGGCTCGAGGCGTCTGCTCCAAGGAGCGGGGTTGAGGTCGCGGCCTGCACTGGTAGAGCGCTCCTCATTTCTGCGCACGGCCCTTCTCTTGGTTGCTGCGAGCTGGGTTGCTCATAATCCTGAGGCTGGTGCCCCATCTATAATTGCCCCTCAGCAGAGATGTACGCTGCCGTTGCCCTGTCTGCATCTCTTGTGTGGCCCGCGAAGGCTGGGGGCCTGGTGATGGGAGGAGGGTGAGCTGTGGCAGCGCTCGGCCTGGGCAGGCCCCGGTAGGTGTACCTGTGGTGAGGGCACCAGAATCAGAGAGGGCCCTGAGGTGTGGCGGAGGGGTGGCTCCCTAACACTGCTACCATCGGGTGCCGGAGGCAGTCAATCCCCTGAGAGGAGTCGTCCTTCAAGGATGGTGATTCAGGACAATGGCACCATGGCATTAGTTTCCTTGGAACAGCATTTGAAACTGGCTGGGGAGTCGGCTGGTTAGGAGGTGCCACTAGTGCAGAACAATGTTATTTGTGGTGGCCATTGAGGATCTGCATATGTTATGTTACTCTGTGTAACTACCTTTTTTTCCTATACGGGGGAGACTTGGTTTGTCCTTTCCTATTTCTCCTGGTCTGAGGGGATGTATGCAACGGTGATTTTAGGCACGGAACATGATTTGTTTTGGTATAGTGCATCATGTTTGACTCAACGTCCGGAGGCATTGTATTCTGTAAGGGATGGGTTTAGGATGCCTCTATACGTTTGTGGTACGCCATGGTTGGGGGGGTTAGGGTTAGGCTGTTTGTCCTGACAGCGGTAGATGCATTGGATTTGCAGGATAGTAAGTTGTTGATATACTGCTCATACGGGGTGGTGGGAGTTGGACCAGGTTTCTTGTTCCCTGAACACTTTGTTGGGTGTTGTTTGTTGAGTTTTACTACAGTGTTAGGTTGTCAACAGTGCAAGTATTTTTCTTGTTTGGATTTGACATGGAAGTTCAGGAGGGCAGGATCCCGGGGAGGAAAACGCTACCTATATGGCTGACCAATTGATTAGTATCATGTGGAATTTCCGGGGGCTCCGCGGTTACTCTAAGCACTACAGAGTCAACTTCTTCCTCAGGAGCCATATGCTTGTCTCCAGGAGACACATCTTATGGTTGAGGAAACACAGAAGCTGAGTAAATGGATGGGTCAATTATTTTCAGTCTCTGACTCATACACCAGGGGGTGGCTCCAGGGGTCCCCTTCAAGCACACCCATTTTGAAGCAGATGTGGAAGTGCGCTATGTCCTGTTACAGGACACTTTGGGTGGCAGGGAGCTCACAATACTAAATTCATGTGCCCCTAATGTCGATGACCGGCATTTCTTTGACGGGCTTCAGGATCTGGTGGACGGTGGTGTGGGTGCACCCATACCATGGGCTGGGGATTTTAATTGCATCTTGGACGGCGGAGGACCGGTATCCACCAAGGGGAGCACTAAACTGCTAATGGTGGGCTTTCTACTGATGGTGATGCATAATCTGGGCCTGCTAGATGGCTTGCGAGCGCTACACCTTGGCGGTTGTGTGTATACCTGTAATTCCTGAACCCACAATACCTATAGTAGACTAGACCTTTTATTGGTTGGGAGGTCTTGACCATTCCTGACTAATCACGGTAAAGCATTTCGGCTGGTTTCTCTCAGATCATGCCCCTGCACTATTGACTCTGGCCTGGGGGTGAAAGACCGCATGGCTTTAGGACCGGATGCATGCCTTCTGACCTCCTCACGAATGTAGTCTGCTGGGAGGATCTGGCGACAGCTTTGGAGACTTATCTAGCAGCAAGCTGGGGGACCATGGACACTAGAGCCTAGAGTGTAAGCACTCAAGGCGATAGTCAGGGGAAAGTGTATAGGGACCGTCTGCAGGGTTCGGAGGCGGCTATTGGCAGACCTTAAAGTGTAGGAGGGACAGCTGGCAGACCTACAGAAACATGAACTATTCTCAGTGGACGTCTGCACGACGATTCTGGGGGTCCATGGAGAGATGCAGACACTCTGGCGCTCACTGGATAAGATTGCCCTTAAATCCTACTGCCAGCTATTACATAGGGAGGGCGATAAATCTGGCAACCTTCTGGTTTGGGTCCTCAGGCGTGAAACAGAGATACCTCCCATTTTGCACATCAGAAACATACACGATGAGTTACAGACTTGGTGACAGAACATTTTGACGGCCCTGTTGGACCACTTTAAATTAGTTTACCGGACTGGCAAGGGTTGGGCTTCCTCAGTTGCGACAAAACCTCAGCCTGGAATTAGAGGAGGACATCTCCATAGAGGAGCTGGACGCCGCCCTGAAGGTGCTCAATAGATCTAAGGCTGCATAACTGCAGTTGGTGCTCCGTCTCCAGCCAGCAGACAACTGACTTCAAGAGAAAACCCAAGTGTGTCATAGAACATCAAGACACTAGAATACCACATACACATTCTATGTTTAAAGAAACACATGCCCTAAGTCCATCAATCAAGATACAACACATCTTCTCCTCTCTTCATATCTGGAAGAGCAAGATCATGGCATTTAACAGAGGTAAACTAAACAACAAGGAGAGAACAAAAGATAATATAATTTAAAAAAATGGCTTCTAATTAAATATGGAGCAACACAGACACTCTGAATGTCTAACAGAACACATACCATAAAATAAAGGTATGCCCACATCTCCCTTCTCTTCTCAATGACTATTTTACTCTTTACCACAAACATAATCCTCTAGGTACCTTGGTGGATTTCTGTCTTTAGGTACCCTACAGCCACACTCTCCTGTGCGCCAACCATACCTCCTTCGTCAAATCTTTCCCTATCACCATTCTACTGAACTTCTTTCCCCTAAACATCACTATCATCTTGAACCATTCCTTTTAGTAACCTACCCCAGCTTCTGTATCAACCCTTGAATTCCTCTCATACAATGCTACTCTCCTCATATTTCATCACTCCCCATTCTCCAAAGTAACACACAATCCTTGCACCCTTCACACTTTAAACGGACCCCGAAATGTTGTGGCATACTGGCCTTCTTTTCCTAATGTGCTTATGTTAAATAGTGGATTCTTCAATAAATGCGATGAAGGCTTTGTAGACATGAAGATGGTATCTATTAATAGGTTGTCAAGATAGAACAGCCCAGCCACCCAACAGTCTCAGCCATGAGCTGGATTCTTCAATAAATGCGATGAAGGCTTAGTAGACTTGAAGATGGTATTTATTAATAGGTTGTCAAGCTAGAACAGACCAGCCATTCAACAGTCTCAGGCATCAGCTGGTCTTGAATGCCCACCTAACATTCTACAACGCAGCAAGTGCATCCTAACAATTCCAGAATTCACACATCTAATAAAGAACACAACTAGAGCCGAAGCACATTACAACACATTTCCCTCTCTAATGCAAACAATGTGAACATAAAACAAAGGGTAAAATGTAAATAAAAACAAGTGAACACGTTAAAAAAAACAATAGTTGAATGGAACTAAAGTGAAACAAGGAATGCAGTTTTACACAACATAATCATCCAGTTATTAAGGAGCACTGGTTTCCCTTTTTGATTTCCTTAGTAACACAAAATCACACTTGTCACCATCATTACTCTGAGGATCCCCAATTCTCCTCCCCTTACACACAGCAATTCTGCCAAGATTCTACACCTTATGATCAGATGTTCTAACGGCATTGGCAAAGACTTTAATGACCTTCAACGGTTTCAAAAATTTAGAACCAGTAACACAGAATCCAGGTTTCTTTACCATCACAAATCTCCAATAACTTTGGTGTCTTTGACAGCATGTCTCAAAGCATATTGTTTTTTGTTATTTATGCACCTCTCATCCTCCTTTTCCTTCCAATCATGCAAGTCAGAAGTCATATGTTTATCAAAGAGACATTTATTACCCCACAGGGGTCCAAAAAAGTGTCAGGATGCCTAATACGAAACAAGAAAAACTGGGATTTACCTGTTGTCGTGTAAGGAGCAAATCTATAGACTCCAACCCTCTTAGAGACCTCCGCCTTCCAATCAAAACAGTTACGTTTTGCCAGAGAGATTGTTTCTTTTATAACTCTGTTAATCCTTTCCACTGTGCCATTGGATTCGGGATGATAAAGAGCACATTTTTATGATGATTACCACAATTTAGGAGAAATTCTTCTATTAATATTGAAACAAGTTGAACACCATTGTCAGTTAACAAAGTTTCTGGTATCCCCTCTCTTGTGATTAACACCTTATGACATGGTTATTTCAGGCCACCTATAGTAAAGATCCATCCCTACAATAACATAGGTTTCTTGCCCATCACTATGTACGGGCCACAAAATTTCCAAAGCGATATCCTTCCAAGGACCACAGGGGCAAGTCCTAGTTTCCATAGGCTGAGTTCTAGTTTTCATACTTTTCTCACTCAATGAGCATTGCAAACATCCTCTTACCAAACGCTCAACTTGAAGATCCATTCCAGGCCACCAGTAAGTCGAGCATACTCTCTCTTTGGTTTTAGAAATACCCAAATGTGAATTATTTGGTAGATCCAGTAAATGTTTGCGTAACACAGTAGGGGGAACTAATCTATGACCTCTTCATAGCATGCCCTCACCAGAGGATAACTGATTTTTCACACAGCAATACTCTTTAAAGCATGAACCTCTTTGCTCTTTATAGTGCCAACCATCACAGATAAATCTTATAAGACCTTGAAGAACCTCATCCTCATGACAAGCGTCTTGCCAACGTTCTTGTGAAATAATTTTGTAATCACTTTCATAGACAAAGTCATGAGATTAGTTGAAAGCTGAATCACCCTGGTAATTTGAATCAGAAACAGGGACCAATCTAGAAAGTGTATCTGTTACAATATTTTCTGACCCAGGAATGTATTTCACACAAAAATTGTACCCTTGCAAACCAACAACCCATTTGGATATTCTTGGTGAAATAAAGTCAATGCCCTTGCTAGAAAATACTCCAAACAATGGCTTATGATCGTTTTTGACCATAAAGGAAGTACCCCGAAGAAATCTTTTCAATTTCTTTTTTTTTTTTTTTTTTTTTTTGAAAACCTTTATTGTACAGAGAGTGCTCACAAATACGGGCCTACAACCCAACGGGCTGGCCACCACATAGCAAAAGCATTAGGAGCAATACAAAAGTGTCCAAAGGATATGACGGCAAGGAGACAGGAGAAACACCAAAAGCCATAGAGCAATCGCAGGAACAGGAAATTAGAAGGGTAGTTTTCTTTTTTTTTAAATGGGGCGGGGAGTACAGGATCATGACGGGCAGTGAGGCAAACCACGAGGGAGGGGCCGTGGTGAGCCGCGATCCGGCGATCATAAAAATACAGGATAAAACCAACATGAAGGAAACAAAGCAATAAACACAGGCCCAATCAGAGGACCACAAGGAAGGCAATTGCGCTCGCCGTCCAACGCTCACCCACCACAGCAACCACCCGACTTACCAAACATCAATGAAAAAGGACCCCATCGTAAAAAACAATACGAAACGCACCCCAACAAAAGGAAGGAAACCCCCCATAAAGGGGGGAGGGGAAGGAGGAAAAAGGAAAAAGAAGGGACTCCTACCCAATCACGCGCCCCCCGGCGACAAAGCAGGAAAACAAAATCCGGTACAAAGTATACAGTAAAAGTCGATGATAGAACACATAGCTAACCATAATCACAGTACTACTGGAAGGTAAATACATCAGAAACACGCCAGGGGGACACATGACGAGACAGAGACCCGAAAAAGGGAATACTCAAGAGCCATAGAACAAAAAAGGGAGAAAGAAGGGGGAGGAAAAAGACCCCCCAAAATGACAGACCCCCCCCCACCCACCCCACAAGCCCACCCTGCACCCCTGCAGAAGGCTATGGCCTACCCCCCAGCAGCGTGCCTGTCGCCCTAATTAGAACCCGAAATATAGAAGATCAAGGACAAGACAGAAACAAAGGACAAAAACGGGAGAGGGGAAGGGAAAAAGGGAAAGTATCACACACGGGAGAGGGCCAAGGGACAGTATTATCTGCACCCACCCACCCGCCTGAGAGAAAGGGGGCCGGGCCCACGGGAAGTCAAATAGTATCAGGATACATTTCAGGAGCCCCGTAAAGTCACACATAATCATACCAGTACATGCCGATCATCAAACCAATACAAGACTACCGCACACAAGGGCAAATTCGTATCAGCCCCGTCCTCGTTTGTCCAAAGTTGTAGCCGTCCGATCCAACAAGAACCAGACAGCGAAGAACCGAGGGCATAGAACAGGGGGATCTGGCGGCAGTCCGGAGAAGAAACGTGGTGGAAAATACGGAAGATCCAGGAAAGTCATGGTACATCGCACACATCGCAGGCACAGTTCCAGGGACAGTTCAAGAGAGGCAGACCCAGCTAGGTCGGCACAGGAGCCATGGCCGGGCAGTCGAGGCGAGAAGGAGCAGGAAGAGTCATCGAGGCCAGGCCAGACTGGAGCCGGCCCCCGGACCAGCGGCAAAGGAGACAGCACAGGACGATGAAGGGCGTCGGAACTCCGCACACCCACGGATGCGGCCGTCGCCGGGGCCATAGTTCCTAGGATAAATCCAGCCGCACCCTGCAACGAGGAGGCCACACCCGATGCTGGGGGCCCAAACGGCCCGAAGAGAGGATCTGCCTCCAGAGCGGAGACGGGTGCAGCCACAGAGGTTCGCCAGGAGTGCAGGGCATCCAGGATATCTCGAAGTGTAGGAAAACTTTTACAATATCCGGCACCCGGGCCATGCGGCGGGCCTCCAGCGCTCGTCCAGGCCCGGCTGAGACACTCAGGGTCGGCCGCCATCTTAGAAGCCCAGCGAGGCCGCAGCGGCCGGCAACCCCCGTCGGGGCAACAGCAAGGCAAATGAAGACCAGCCGACCGGCGGCAGGGCACCCCGGGGCAGGAAGGAGGCCCACCAGAAGAAGGGGAATCGCCGGCCCCCCAGTGCCGCCGGCCCCGTTCTCCGAGTCCGGGCGGAAGGAATCAAAATGGCCGGACCGGAGAACAAAGGGGGGATCAAGCCGGATATACGAGTAGCCCGTCAATGGAAGGCAGCGCCTCCACCCCAAGGCCTCCGGCCCACTGGGGTCGGCCAGCAAGCACAGCCGGCCTACACGCACAACGGCCTCCACGACCACGTCCACTGCGCCATCAAGGGCCGATCATCGTGCTCCGTCCCGTCCGGGCGCCGCCGAGAGGTCCAGGCCAGCCCGCCCCGGAGGCTCCGAAGCGAGCGGGAGCGCTGCACAGGATCCACGGCACCCAGGACCACCGGAGCAAAGGGTAAGTGCCTGCGAGGCGTCTTAGTACTACAGCACAGCAAGGAGGGTTTCCCGGGGCAGGATAACGACAGGATAGACGAGTAAAACAGGCAGGCGGACGGAGCCGAGCTAAAACGCGGCCATCTCGGACGCGAGCTAGGCTCCTCCCTCTCTTTTCAATTTCTTGATGTCCCAATGTACCGCAAGAGCTTCCCTTTCAATGACTGAGTATCAACACTCAGCTTCTTTGAAGCTCCTGGAAACAAACATCATGGCATTGTCTGGACCAGTACTACCTTGATACAAAACAGCACCAAGACCCTTAAGGCTGTCATCCGTGATAATGACAGAGGGCTTGCTAGGATCAAAATTGGCAGCTTGGGAGCATGAGATAATTTAACCTCAATCTCACCGAATTATTTTTCACATGTTTCATTCCATTCAAATTTGACCCTCTTTTTTAACAAGTTTCTCATATTAAATGTGACCTCCGCAAAGTTTTGTACAAATTTATTGTAATACTCAGCAATCCCAAGAAAGCGCTTGAGTTCTTCTTTTGACGAAGGAGCAGCAACATCTTTAATGGTATCAACCAAATCTGATTTGGGAATTTCACCTTCAGCAGTAATGGAATGACCTAAATAGTCAATTTTGTTGAGACCAAATTTGCACTTTTCAAGTTTGATAGTAAGATTGTATGTACTAAGTCTCTCCTTCAAATTGACTTTATTCGGCACACAGACATAAAAGTGTCAACCAAAAAGACAGTCCAAGTTTAAAATACACAATTCAAATTTAAAATACATTCTGTTGTCCTTTAAAAATAATATAAAGGAGTAAAAGGTCATATGCAAGCTAAAAACATTGATTGTACATAGATGAAGTAATGGCCGTCGAGCTTAGTTCCTATTTAACATGATTCATTTCCTCATTCAATTCAATTCAATTCAATTGATCTTTATTTCGGCACTACATGGCCATAAAAGATTTACACATCATACACATTTCAATAATAAAATACATATTAAATCCAGTTTTTAAAGCAACTGATAGTTATTGCCAGTAAAATCAATGTGAATTAAAAAAAAAAGACAAGTGTGAAAATTGATAACATACCTAGCATATGAGCATTAGGACACGGAGCTGGGAAAATTACAGTGAGAATACATACAATCAAACCACTAAACAGATAAAACCGAGTGAACAAGTGGTAAACGATTTTGTCCTTATAGCTTTAGGCCTTTTTTCCTGCGCACAATATAGATGGAAAGCAAAAATCGACTGACACTAAATACAATTATTTGAGTTGTATCAGATTTGATCATTCTTAGTGCCATCTTGCATGACCTTATTCCCAGCAGGTTACATAGAGGTTTGATCCACTTTCTTCTGGCCGACACATAGGCTGGGCAGAAGAAAAGGATATGCTGGTCATCCTCCTTGAGGTTACCCTCACACATGGTACATATTTCGCTAGTTGTGTGGTCCTCAATAACATTGCCCCTTCTAGACCAGCGTGCCAGGGTTGTGTTGGTCAGAAGGTTCCCATATCTAAATTTCATAAAAAGGGTTTTAGCTAGCACGGGCTCAACTTCATCTAAAAAGTTCTCAAAGAATGGTTCATCCTTGAACCTTAGGAAGTTTTTTACTAATGTCCCACCACTATTTCCATTAATCATGTGGTTATTAATAAAACCCCAAAAAGCCATTTTCACCATTTTTTTAGAATTATATGGCAACCTTTCCGGATTCTCCCAAAGTTGCGATAAGCCTATTTTAGTTAACCACAATCTAACATGTTTTAGCCAAACATTGGAATTCGATCCGTCCATGCCATTACCTCTTTTAACTCATTTCTGTAGTCAAGCAGTTCTGGTGTTTGCCAAAGTCTTACCCAAGAACATTAGCGGCCGCACAATAGTAGGGTGGTCAGTTCTTCTGACATTTAAGTCCAGCTGAAGTGGTACTAAGGGTGTGCCTTTTGGAGCCCTTACAAGACTTCTCATAAATTTGTTCTCGGAAGTTGTGAACACGTCCTTTGACATTGGCCCCCAGATCTCAGCACCATAAAGAGCTGCGGATTGAACTTTAGATTTAAACAGTTCTAGTGCTGGTGACACAGCTTTGCTAATACTTGCACCCTGCTTCTTCAGAATGGGTATAGTGTTCTGGGTGAATATTGACTTACTTTTCTCAGTTTGGGGTCTCCACGTGAAATTGGAGTCAAGTGTAACCCCCAAATAGGAAAAGTTTTGGACAGATTCCAGTCTTTGGCCATTTAGTGTTAGATAACCTTTTTCCGGTTTAATAGGGTTTAGGGCCATACATTTGTTTTTTTTTACATTAATTTCCAAACCTTTCTTATTACAATACTCGCTAAATGAATGTAGTAGTGCCTGTAAGCCTTTCTTGGTTTGGGAAATTAGGATGGTATCATCCGCAAATAATAACGCGGGTACCCTTTCCCCATTTAATTTTGGCGAGTCATTTTTACAACCCTCCTAGTGAGCAGGAATATCATTCACAAAAATGGAAAATAAAGTGGGGGCCAGAACGCAGCCTTGGCGAACTCCACGCTCAAAGGGTATGTTCTGGGTTAATTCCCCATTTGGGCCCCATCTTACTTTAGCAAAGTTCTTGGCGTGCAACCCAATTATCTGAACCAACAGACAGTTGGGGAGCCCTGCCTTATGAAGTGACCTCCATAAAAGATCTCGTGGCACTAGATCGAAAGCTGCTCTGAGATCTACGAAAGCAACATATAAATGTCCCTTTTTAATCTGAACATATTTCCAATAAAGGCAACAAAATCTGAAAACTTGGTCAATGTTGCTCACTTTGTTCCTAAACCCAGCTTGGAACTTTGTGAGGACCAAGTTATCTTCCAACCACAAGTTTACAGCGATTAAAATATGCCTAGAATAAATTTTCTGGAGAATATCCATTAGGCTAATTGGTCGGTAATTAGAGGGTTCCGACCGATCACCCTTTTTAAAAATTAAAACAATCTCGGCTCCCCTCCAGCTCTCTGGGAAATCTACACTACAAGACAGCGTGTTGCACAAATGATTAATATAAGGTGCCCAGACCTTTAGATCATGCTCGTAGAGGTCCCCAGGGATTTTATCTAAGCCAGGTGCTTTACCATTTTTCACAGAATTAATAGCTGCCTCGGTTTCCTCTAATGTAAAGTCCAGGTTAACATCGGAAGGTGTGGACCATGGAACCTCCTCGCTGGTTACATTAGTGGTATCATCATATTTTTTATAAAGAGTAGTAAAATGATTAACCCACGTCAGTTCATCAAGGTAAACATCTTTGACAATTCTCCTTTCCTGGTTCCCATTTGCAACTAGCCTCCAGTAGCCTATATTGTCCTTAGCCTTTACAGCTGCCAGCATATCCGCCCAATTTTTCTCCTCCCAAGCTTTCCTTGAAGCAACCTGCACCTCTTTATATGCTTTCCTTGCCAACCTGACATAGTCCGAAGATTTGGTTTTAATCGCCAATAGGAGACTTGCTTTATGCTGTCAACATGTTTTATCATACCATGTTTTACCATGGGACATATTTTGCAATTTCTGGTGGTTCTTTTTTGGCAATTATGTAACTAGGAGTTTCAAAGTGTTGAAGAGCTCATTGTGAAGGGCAATGAAGCGACCGTGATTGACTGTCTTAGATGGCAAACTTATGAAGGCCGACAATGAGCTTGCAAGTTGTAAATACATTTCTGCAAGGATATCGCCATGTTCCAATACGTGGGACCACTTTAAAGCTCGTCTGTTGTTACTAACGAGAATCTCATCACATTGGCCACTATATGGATCAGTTATCTTTACACTCCCAGCCCCCATTACCAAGCGTGCTTCTAGCTGTAGTTCCAAGGGACGATGGTCACTCTCTATCCTGTCCTTCACCTCTAGGTCAATCATATGTTGCCAGATAGTCAATGAAACGATTACAAAGTCTAAATTGCTTTTGCAATTGTTCCTATGGAATGTTGGCATTTTAGTCGTATCTGACGGGAGCCGTCCGTTATAGGCCCTGAGACCGTATTCCGCGGACAACTTCACTAATTGAATTGCCAAAACTGTACAATGTACAGAATCATTGTTGTCCAGCGAGGGAGTGTTATTTGCCTGGTCTTCTTCATCGAAAACATCACTCAGCCCTGGGATTGGTTCATAGTTGCAATTTAGATCATTAGCTATAACAGCTTCTTTGTCAACTATTCTACTTAAAAAGGAGTCCAGCTTTGCCAGAGTTAATGATTCCTTGGTTGCTGGAGCAGGTCTATTATAGACATTGATTAGATAAAGTATTTTACCTTCGCTGGTTGTAATTGTTAGTGCCAGTATGTCCAGCGAGCTAGTGTCTATAACTTCTACCTTAATCCTTAACGTTACTCTGACCCAGGTAATTAAACCGCCTGATGGCCTTCCCCTTACAGAGGGGATGGCACCAATTCCAAATGACTTATAGCCTACCCTATGAGGCGTATCAAGTGCCCATGATTCTTGAAGAAGGCAAAAATCAACAGAATCAATGTACTTAGCCCAATCGGGATCCCTCATGTTCTTTGTTACACCAGCTATATTCCATGATATTAGTTTCAGGATCTCATCATTACTGCTACTCATGGGTAATAACCCCAAATTTGGAGCCCTGATATTTGAAGTGGTAGTTCCCATAGATAGCTCTCCCATGGAGTTCTGTCCCTCCAGGGGTTCCATTCGCTCTTCCTGTGTAGTTACACAATTTAAACACCCTAATTTGTGTATGGATGGGTCCTGTGTTCCGTCCCCCTGGACTCAAGCTACCATGGCTACTCCTTCACTGCTAGTGACACTGGAGACTTCTGTGTATCCTTTCCCTTGGTCGTATTTGAGCATAGGGCTCAGCGTGTATAATCTGCCTTTGGTACTAGATGCGCAACCCATGATTGGCTTCAGTCAATCAACTGCATCTAGACCGCTGAATCTATTAAAGGTTGGTGCCCCTACCCATTGATTTGGATTGATCAAGCCCCTATCGCGGGTCCCACTCTGAACATGATAATTGACCCTAGTCCAACTTCCGCCGCCTTCAGGACACATCCTGGGAGGATAAAAAAACGAAAGAGGTCTAGTTTCAATTACGGAGTTCCCTCCTTGAGAGTCCCATGAGCATATGTTGTGCACAGTTCGTGGGTCTTCAAAATTGATTACCACAAATCTCCACTTAATGTTTTTCTTGAGGGCTCTATCCAGGGAACCCTTCGCACCATTAAAATTTTGCTCTTTATATGTGTAGGGAGGGGCCTGTTTTCATTCAGCCAATAGGATACTTTGTTTTTGAGTGTCCAAAAGGATTCTTCATGTTGGATGCCTAGCTCAGGGACCCCTGTCAGAACAATTACGTAGGGGCTAACGTCTGGTGGGAGATTAATATAGCCTCCCCTCGGTTTTCTCTCTGTCAGATACCCTTTCTGATCCTGCTGATTGGGTTTGCTAACTTTAGTATTCTCTACTGGGATTTCTTTGACTATTACATCAGAGCTTGCTAAATTTTCCGTGATAACATTTTTATTATTCTTGATCGTTCCCTGGGTCGCGCATTGAGGTATAGTCGTTTCAGGTACTGGTACTATTGAGGCAGCACCCTCAGGTGGTTTCAAGGGTAGACCGACTATACTGAGGCTTGCCAGTGTTATGATACTTTTTCCAACCTCAAGTAGCTGGTTTTCTATCCGTGTCAATCTGGTTTCCAGTGGGGTTAGGAATTTTTAAGAATTTCCCCCATATTCTTTAGCAGGATTGCAGTCCCCTCGTCTGCCAACCCTGCTCTACTGTCTCCCCGCTCATCTCTAAGTAGAGAGGCCTGAGTTTCCTCTCGTATGTCTAGATGGACAACGGTTAGAGCGTCATCCTCGTTGTACCCACTCTGTGCTACCTGTCGAGTTACTCCTATTTCCTCCCCCTCTTTATTCACTGTGTCCCTATTCCCCTGTGCTTTGGTAACTTTTGCTTTTTTACTAATGTGAGTAGGTGCAGGAGGGGTCGGGCGTTTACGTTTCGATATAGCACCCTCCCGTCTCCCACGTAATTGCCTTTTATTAGCCTCATCTTCCTGGACCTCTCGCTCCAAGGTTTCGATTATATTTTCATCCCCTGCAACTGGCCCTGAGAGGGTTATGGAATCATTAAGCAGATGCATTGATACTTGTGCAACGGTAGATGTCTGGGAATCTGAGCTAGGAGTGTGGTGCACATCTGATAGAAACACAGTAGGGGCAGGGCAATCAATGTGTTCCGGGGTTCTGGCAGATGCTATATGACCCAGGGACGATCTTTTGGTCATTGCAGGGTCCTGTGACATTCTTCTGGCTTCTTGATCTATTACCGAATTGGCTCTGGTAATAAAATTATCAAGAGTACCTGTTAGCTGTCCCCCCCCCCCCCCTTGCTGCCTTGCTCCTGCTTTCACCAGTAGCCATCCTATTGGCGCTAGGTCAAAAATGGGACACAGGCGCTCATAATCAATAGAAACATTTACAGTACATACGGTTTTTAGTCCCGCAGAAATTTGGACGCAAGAGGGGTGGCCCGGTCCAGTCTTGATCGGTCTGGAACGGGCTAGAACGGGCCCGCCCTTGCGCGGGTAAATCTTGGTCTAAATAGGAAGAGGAAGATGGAGGCGGGAAGAGGACCAGCTGTGGCAGATCAAGCCGCACTGCCCGCTGGTCCTCCCAGTCCCGCTGTTAGCCTGGTGTTACACTCCGAGGTTCGGCGCTGGTCCAAGAATGGCAGGTGAGGACAGCACTCCCTGGTTAAGCTGGATGTGAGCGGCTCCCGCGAAGCGGGGGCCACGAGGAGTGGGGTAGAGACCAAGAAACAAGCAGAGGTTCCTTCCGTAGCAAAGGTGCAGGGCTGCGGCAACTCTCCATCGCCCAAAGCAGCAACAACAGATATCCAAAGTTCAGCCCACAGTTTTAACCGCTAGATGGAGGCGGGAAGAGGACCAGCCGTGGCAGATCAAGCCGCACTGCCCGCTGGTCCTCGCAGTCCTGCTGTCAGCCTGGTGTTACACTCCGAGGTTCGGCGCTGGTCCAAGAATGGCAGGTGAGGACAGCACTCCCTCGTTAAGCTGGATGCGAGTGGGCCCGCGAAGCGGGGGCCGCGAGGAGTGGGGTGGAGACCAAGAAACAAGCAGAGGTTCCTTCCGTAGAAAAGGGGCAGGGCTGCGACAACTCTCCCTCGCCCAAAGCAGCAACAACAGATATCCAAAGTTCAGCCCACAGTTTTAACCGCTAGATGGAGGCGGGAAGAGGACCAGCTGTGGCAGATCAAGCCGCACTGCCCGCTGGTCCTCGCAGTCCCGCTGTCAGCCTGGTGTTACACTCCGAGGTTCGGCGCTGGTCCAAGAATGGCAGGTGAGGACAGCACTCCCTCGTTAATCTGGATGCGAGCGGCCCCGAGGAGTGGGGTGGAGACCAAGAAACAAGCAGAGGTTCCTTCCGTAGCAAAGGGGCAGGGCTGCGACAACTCTCCCTCACCCAAAGCAGCAACAACCTTCCTCATTCCCCTTTAATTACTGTACTTCATATCGTTTCCTAATGCCCATTGCTGATTTGATAAAATGTAATACCGCAGTGCAAATAACAGGATTAGTCAATGATTGCAAATGTCTGAAACCCTCTAAATATGTACATGGGCGAATGTTCTTTAACAAGGGCACCGAAAATCTGCTCCTTGGATCTTTGTAAAGTGCACAAAAAAAGAATAAAGTGCAAAGTGCTCTGGGCAGTACTATTGTCGCATGGGCAAAGAGTAAGGTTGTCTGTCCACCCCGATTGTTTAGGGAAGCCTACCAGAAAGTGCAACATGCTAAGACGGAATGTTGTTAAAAGAAAACACAACTGGCTGTTCGTAGTAAAGGAAAGCTAATATTGCTGTTTATGCCAGGTGCCTCCAATTGTAAATGGTGTATTTTTGCCCAGACACCATACTCCTCTTTAATTTTGCCCTTCGCATTAGTGGGAATGCTTGACGGGGTATCAAAGTACTCACCCCGCCCAATCTGGAATAACCTATCCCTCACAAACCGAATCCAAGGGATCCTCAAAGACTTGTCCAAGTTAATACAGTCTTCGATGATCTCCCTTGAAAACTGTAACTCTTCTCAGGCCCATATTTTGGCCCACAGAAGCAAGGGAGCAGTGCCGATGTGATCTTCTATACCATCCCCACTTCTTGATGAGAAAATGAGGTGGCAGCAAAGCTAGGAATCATCAACAGGCGTTTTATAAACTTGTTCCCCACCACTTGCAACCCAACACCCCTGCCCCATGCAATGCAACGTAAGTCTATCCAGGACTATTCCAGACTTGGATAACTGCAGTTGGTGCTCCCTCTCCAGCCAGCAGCAATTGACTTCAAGAGAGAACCTAACTGTCATAAAACATGAAGACACTAGAACATCACATACACATTCTATGTTTAAAGGTACACAAGCCCTAAGCCCACCGATCAAGATACAACACGGGCCTTGATAATTTCATTAGGCTCTGGAACAGGCTCCCTCTTTCTGTAATGGTAACGGCGGCTGTTGCGAAAATGGTCTTCCTCCCCCTCCCAGTACCTTGTCCAAAACTCACTTTTTCCGCTGAGGGCCCAGTTCCTTTGTAAGCGGGATAGCCTGTTAGTTTCCCTCATCTGGGCAGGGAAGCACAACAGTGCGGCACTGGCAGTCCTCTAGAGAGACCTGGAGGATGGAGGGCCAGCTGTTCCAGACATGTTGCTTTATTATTATGCAGCCCATCTGCAGCATGCCTTAAGATGGCTCACATAGTCTGATAATTTGGGGACACGACTATTGGGGACCATGATGAGCGGAGACACTTTGCCACAGTTACTTATACATGGGGGCAGGTCAGCACACTTAGTCCTCATTGAATCAAAATCACAGTGCTGATCTAGAAGAGGGTGGCCCAAAGTGTTCCCTGTAGAGCCCCCTTCAGCAGTGAGCTCCGGTTTTGGGATCTCGCTCCCTCTCGCAATATAGACATAGATATATCCATGGAGCACAGGAGAGTGTGAAGGTGTCAGGCGGCAGGTGATATCTACCCTGGTGAAACCTTTGTCACATTTCAAGAAGCTCAGGATTTCTTTGGGATCAGGCCGTCCTACTTGCTACACTATAATAAGCTGGAGAGCGTGGTGAGGGAGGTGTGGATTGATTTTCATGCGGCACCAAGGCCCGCGGGAGTGCTTGATGCCCAAATTGACTGGGGGGAGAGACACCACTTATTCACGCACTTCTACCAAGCCCTCAGGGGCAAAATGCAGCACTGGCCATTTACAGTGTGAGGGACTTGGGAAAGAGACTGAGAAGTATTTGACCTTTGGCTTAGGAGTGCCCATCTCATATTCCGATTGGGCGTATGCAACCGCCCTGGTGCACACAGTGTCTTGTAATATTAGATTAGTCACACTATAGAAATTAAACAGAACGGATCCTGCTAGAGGTGCTTAGTGTGACCGTTCTGGGGGGGAGGCGCCACTTTTTTACATTTAGGTTTGGAATGTGCAAATGTTGAGGATTATTAGGGACAGGTGTTGCCACGTAAAGAGGAAGCTCCTGGGATATTGATCCCTCTAGCACCGCTTGCTTACTTGTTCAGTGTAATGGTCCATTGCAGCTTCGTATAGTCACTGATCACAAACAGTTTCGAAGGAGGCTAAACACCTGGCTCTTTTGACCACTCTCCTCCTCCTTCAGTTGTTTATCTTTCCCTTCACCCGTTTTCGCTAGCGCTTTGAGACCCTTCCGGGCGATATGTGCGCTTAATAAAATCTTATGACTTATGACTTATGGTTTGACCTAAGGCACAGAATATCTCCTACAAACTTGCTCAGCTGGCCCTCCTCTTGGCAAAGCACTATGTGGCCATCAGGTGGTTGGGCACTAAAGTCCCATCGGTGGATCAGTGGTTGAGGGACCTACTGGAGTGGGGTGGGGGGGCAGAGAACAGCATACGAGAATGTCACAATGACTAGAGGGCGGCAGATGAGGTATTGTTATGGGCCCATCTGCTTTAACAATTCCATGACAGTGACTCAAGCACCAATGACAGCTCTGATGCAGAAGGATTATTGTATGGATTGATGTTAATTATACTGGGGCATATTATCAAGGCCATTTCGCCGCTTAAAAAAGCTGCGAACATGACATCGCCCTATCTACAAGGGGATGCTAACATGCATAAGCGCATGTTAGCACCCTTTTTCCGGAGGCCTCGCATCTCTAATGAGATGCAAAGTGTGCGTCACTGGGCCGTACTCCTTGTAAAATATCGCTGATGTGCACATCGCAACATTTACAAGGCGGCCACAGCATTTTTCCAGACGTTAGTTTTTGGCGAAAACCGCGGTTTTCGCCAAAAACTAACGTCCGCAGAAATGCTGACTTAGGTATACTTACCATTGGGGGTGGATTATGCTGATACGACCACATGGTCGTAAAGGTTATCACCGTTTTTCATGGAACATTGCTGAAAAACCAGCGATGTTCCATGGAAAACACCAATATCGCTGGAAAATTATCGCCATTGCTCTATGCGTTGTTGATACAGCGATAACATGGCGATAATTGCCAGCGATAGCCATCGATAAAGGATTTCTCGCTAAGAGCGGCCAGTGATAATTATCGCTGCCGCTTGATAATATGCCTCACTATTTTTATGATGACCGAGTGCAAAATCACTGTTCTCCTTCTTGGAAGCTTTAGCTCATTGTCTTGGTTCATTTCACAAATTGCACTGATCATTGTGTGTATGGCCCTGAAGCTAGCACACATGGCCAATGTAGCAAGATTATGTCTGTAACCCCCTTCAATTGGTAATCGCTGAGATTATATGCATGACACTGCACTCTTGCATGGTATGTTCATTTTTTGTCTATCTTGTTTCATTGAAACTAATAAAATACAGTTTAAAAAAGAGGTATCCTTACTCTTGGCCATGTCTTTAAAAACTCCATCGCAGCCTGACACTGTCTAAAGTTAGCCTGCTTCACAAAAGGTAAAATAAGTGCTTTTCTTAGTGAGGAATAACATTTACAGAAGAGACTCAAGTGCAGTGTGCTTTGTTGAGGGCATCCATCACATGGACAGACAGGCACATTAGCAACAAACATACCATGTCTGGTGTATGCAACAAGGCAGTGAACAGTGTTCATCCGCAGTCTTGTTAGCAAAAATCTATGTTGTAAGTTATTGACCCGTATCAGATAAGGCTCAGTGCCCAAACAGGTTCGAATTTGAGCATGGGCAGTGACAGCAGGCTTTCCTGCATTTTTGGACATTCTTCCCTCTGCACATTTGCTTAAAAACTGTTTGGTCAATGATCTAGAAAATCTAGCAGAGAAGGTCCATGGATTTATATACAATCCACTTAGGTCCAGCTGTTTGTAGGTCTTATATATGTATGTGATCTAAGCTATCTTTAAGCCCTTTTCCAATTTAAGACCATCTGCCATAATTAAACAGTTCAGTGAAGTTTCCTCTTTGGTCCAAATTTTCAACCAGAGCAAGAGGGGTTTTAACTGCACAGTGTCTCTTAGGTATGCTAGCCCAATTTCCGAATGACATACGTAATTGCTGGTAGACTTAGGAACAGCTGGTAGCCTTTTTATGAGACCATTTTGAATGACATACGTAATTGCAGGTAGACTTAGGAACAGCTGGTAGCCTTTTTATGAGACCATTTTCTATCTTCTCCAATCAATGCTGCTCGCACAGACCTCATACACCAGCCCAGTATATAGCAGCTGGACAACACTTAGCCTTGTTGATTGTTACCAACTGTTTTATCGGCCTGCTACTCATTCTGGCTGCAAAACCTAATACTGCCTCTGTACACCTTGCTAATGTGGGTATCCGGCCAGCTTTCAGGGTACCCCAGTTGAGTCTGTCAGCAAAAAGTATTCCCAGGTAAGGAAACAAGGAAACCTTGCTGATATCCTTGCTTTTAACAGCAAATGTCTTACTTTTTTTACCTTAGGATCTAAACACCATTATATGAGTTTTTGTTTGGTTTACCGTCAGGTCCAAGCTGTTCATAAAGGCACAGAAAAGATCTAATAATCACTGCAGACCAATCGCAGTTCTGGCCAATAGGACAATGTTATCGGCATAAATCAGAGCTGATACACTGAGGTTGCTGACCCAGGGAGAAGCAACATTGTAATTCAGCAAGTATTTGTCCAGACCATTAACTTACAATGAAAAAGAAAAGTGGCCAATATGTATCCTTGGCACACACCTCAATCGAATTTAAAGGTTCAGTTGTTTCCCCTCCTGAGACACACCTATCACTGGCAGTTACCTCTAGTTGGAGCTCCCTCAAAAAGTTCATAATACTGGGCTCAACCCATAAACCAGTCATAAGTTCCCGGAATTTCGACGTATTGACAAAATCAAAAGACGAGCTCAGATCCATAAAAACTAGATGCACTTTATTTTCCTTTGCTATTGTATACTTATTAGTCAGAATATATAGGTTGAGGCACCATTGCCGGGGGACTGAGCATATTACATACTGCTTTTTTGTCTGTAAGTTTATTTGGATCGGTTGGCTGATTTGAGAGTCATCCAGTTGATATAGGTGCATCAAGGGCAGAAAACTGTTCATAGTAGTAATCAGGTTTGTGATACTCAGTTGGTGATGCTCAGAAGGGAATGATAAGTGGTCTGTAAAAGTAAACAACAAAAGAGGTGGTTGGGTATTCGATGCGCTGAGTTGTTGATAGTAAATTTCACAATATCAGGATGCTCATATGAATATAGGTGATGCCCATCCAATCATCACCGAACATGTAGACAAAGTCCACACCATTAAGAACAAAATTGTTGTATCCCGAGCAATAAAAGTCTAAGGTATTAGATGTAATCCCAAATAATTTTTTCATAAATGTTCTTTTTCATCTTTTATTTCTCAAAACAGCTCTCAATTGGATCCTAGCCAACACGTGTTTCGTCTTAAAGCGTTGTGCTCCACAGACTTCTTCAGGGCTAGAATATGTAACATAAAACCCATATTACTATCTCCACTTGAGACAGTATGGTAACTTTAAAGAGGCAAAGAGATCGACACCATTTATGTGAAGAATTAAGTGAAATAAAAGTCCCCTGTTCCTCGCAGCGTGCGCAAATATACAGAATTATTTTATAAACTCATCACATTGGCAAAAAGGAAGCAAATGTGCCCACTCTGTAACAGGCAGAAGTCACCAAAGCGTGATAAAGGTCAAAACTGTGTGACTCCAGAATTCAAAAAGTCAATGGTATAAGTAATTTTGTGTCCCAACAATCAAAGCTGCCGTAAATACGAGTAAACCCAAGTAGACAAAACTCAGTCATGAAATATTCCATAAAGTGTATAAAAAATTGGTAACTATAAGTAAAAAGGAAAGAAGAGCGGAAAAATAAAATAAAATTTCAATAAATAAAAAGGAAAAGCCATATATACAGGGTTAGCTCCCTATACTACAATAGTACATCATATGTCTACAAACATTCCGCGAATAGTCCTTTTGCATGACCTATACATTTCCGCCCTTAGGAACACTCCCTTTTGCCGTCAGTATCAGTAAGTGCCACTGTTCAGTTTTTTCTATCTAGGTGGTTGCGCTTTCTATTTAAATACCATACTGTATGACTATGGTTCGTTACTAATAGATTTAACGTAATAGACTCTCATTTCTTTTGTAATTTTCAAATCGATTTCATTGTTGTGTGTTTTAGCAATGGCCTTTGAGTATGGGGCTATTGTTTATAATCTCTATTTACCTATGAAGACCGCAGCAATGTCATTTTTGCTACAGTGTGAATTTTGATTATTTTACTGCAATATTGAATTAATACATGCCGCTTAAAGTTTGTTATTATATAAACCTAGATAGGGAAACTGTAGCAATGTCGTTTTGCTATGGGTGTAATTTTGACTATTTCTTAGCACAATATTGAATTTAAACATGTCGTCCTCAAGTTCGTTATTATACAATGGTTCTAATATTGAGATGGGTACATTAGCATGTGAAAGCTTATACAAGTTGATTTAATTGCAGGGCTCATGAGTGTGAGGTCAGTACACTTATATGAGGAGGTCTTCTGTGAATACGCGTTGCACAGGAGTTTTGTGGATATTTGCTATTATTACTGTTGGATTTTTAGTATTACTAACTGAGTAAATTATATATAAATAATTTACCCTTATATATTTGCTTGTGACAGCTTTTAGCAATGAAGAAGATTGAATGGATGATATTTATTGTTCATATGATTTTAGGTTACAGTGACCTTTACTTGACGTTCTGGAAGACACATTATGTTGCACAATGAGGCTATTAAATTATGGTTTATGGAATACAACGTGAGATCGCTGGTGAGTTTGAAGAGATAGCAACTATTATTAGTGTGATATTCGCAGCTTGTTCCTCGTGTTGTGCTTTAGACGTTGGTTTTGGTTTCAGCTTTTTATCTATCAGTCTCTTTCTGCCTTTATATTAAATTAGTTTTTTATAATTTTCTTTCATTTATAATAATTTTGGGGTCTTTTGGGAGTAATCCTTTCATTATTGTTTTACACATTTTAACTTTATCACGCTTTGGTGACCTCTGCCGGTTACAGAGTGGGCATTTGCTTCCTTTTTAGGTCTCGCCTATGCAGCCACATAGGAAAGACCTTTAGCCGTCGCTTCACTTTTTTAGACAAAAACGTGCACGCATTGCATTGTTTTAAATGGCAATGCATGCACGTTTGGCAATTCCCTTGCGGGAGAGAGAGGCGCCATATGGTAGCAATTATCGCGCTTTGCTGCGCGCTCCCGCACGGGAATCCGGCGCAAGCCCCCTCCTCTCTCCCCGCCCCCTTCCGCCGCGCGAGGCACGCATGCGCTTGTTTATTTCGGTATCTTTCGCTCTTCCGGGTTCTCACATCCTCGCTCACCTCTCTCGTACTCTGTTATGTCCCTTCAACTCCCCTTTTATCTCTCCTTCGTTGTCTCTATTTGTTTCTTGTCTTTTTCTCATTTTCACTTTTTCCTCTTTCTTTTTCTCTCTCCCTCCCACTGTTACTTTGTTTCGCACTTTTTACGTGTCTTTATTTATATTTCTGTCCACCCTATTTTCTCTCAATTGCTTTGTCTCGTTATCTCTTTGCATTAACACCTTGCATACTCATGACAAGCTCAGCTCGTCAATAATCAGGTCATGCAAGCACATTCCCTTCCCTGGGACCCAAAACATACAACACTCTACAATACTTACCCAAGGTAGGAATAATAACACTATACCTTAGCCCTTGCTGAGAGGACTCACACAATAACAATCTTCCTAGCGACAGCCGCTGCGCGTGAGGCAATTAACCGATCCCCTCTGCCACAGAATACTCGCCTAGGAAGAACAACATGCAACAAACACAATACCTCTCACCACAAGGCTGGGGGTGAAATAATTAGAATTTGCACTTCCCTGGTTAGGAGCGGAACAACTTCCCATTACACAATTACCTGCTAGAAAGGAATTTTTTCGACTTTCTGAACATAAGCACTTGGCCAGGAAAGGTCCTAACCTCCCTCCCCAAGGAAGGCAGGCGAATTATTATATCTTTATTAGTCACTTGCCAGGAGTAGAACAATTTCCTATAACACAATTACCTGCTAGAAGGGAACTTACTTATCCTTCTAAACATAAGCACTTGGCCAAGAAGAGTCCACACCTCCTGCTACAAGGGAAACAAGCAAATTGGTATATCTGGGATATTGATATATATTTATTAGTAAATGATACACGGTGGGTCAAGCTGTACTATTTATAGCCAACAACCAACTAACAATTAGGCAATTGCTAAACACAATCAGGAAAACATATGTAGAAATATGTATATAAGTATGGTACCTTAAAATAGAAGAAGATAGTTATGCAAGAACTGTAGGAAAATTAGAGATTAGTGGAACACCTCACCACTGCCTGTTCATCCTGTTTCCACTTCGCCAGAGGTGAGTCCGCTTCCCCGGCCGAACCAGGAGACAATGGCAACACTATATGCCCCACCGACACAGCTGCACGTCTGCCCTGTGCAGGACTTCCACCAAACAGAGCCCAGACACCTCCTTTAATACAAGTGGAAACGTAAGACGAAGCTCCTGTGAGCCTCGCCCCTTTTTTCCCATCAGAGTCCGTACCGTTCCACACCAAGGCCAGAGATTCAGCTGGCCAGGCGTCTGTTATGACTTCAGAGCAGAGCAGGTACATTCCTCTGACAAGAACCGGTCCCTACAAGTCTATAAGTGCGAAAAACAAGTGAAAAGTAAAACATGCCTTCTCACCTAGAGAGGCTCAGAAGATGGCGACAGCTTAGAAAATGGAGTCCCTTAAGCATAGGCCTCTATTCACGCAAAAGAGCAAAATTAGTATGCAAGATGGCATAAGATCATGCCAAAGCCAATAGGCAAGCACTTTCATTAAGCAAGATTAAGTCATAAACAGAAAGGGACAAAATCAAACCCTACTTTGTAACTTATTGTTACTAGGCAGGCCTACACGTCACTATATTATGCTAAAATATGCTAAATAAGACTGAGATGGTGATGGGTGACGGTCATTATCAAGCTATTTATCCACATAAATGGCACATTAATTACATTCCACCCATGACCATCGTCCAACACCATTAAACATACAAAAACTTTAAACAGTATGCAAATCATCACTGAAGTAATAAGAAATATAACTGACAGAATGGGCAAAAGCAGTTCTAGGGCGAAACATATTCAAAAGACTAGGCACACATTGAATACAACAGCATAATACAATTAGAAAACAAATGACTAAGGGCCAGATGCATTGAAGCCCATAGGAATCAATGGGCATTACCGAATCGGTATTTACAGAATCGGTAAATACCGATTTCAGCAAGGGTGCAGGGGGTGTCACTTTGACACCTTCTAGCACCCCAAATACAGGCATGTGTGCCATGTGGCACTCAGACATGCCCTAAGGGCATGTCTGTGTGTCACATGGCACAGGTGTGCATGCACAGATGTGCATGCACACCTGTATTCGGTATTTTACCACCCAATTGGGTTGGGTGGTAAAATACCGAATTCTGAAGGCCTGTAGCACTGTCAACAGAGCTACCTACATCTGGGTTTTACCGACTCGGTAAAATTACCGATTCGGTATTTTACAGATTCAGTAAATTTACCGTTTGGGTAAATTTACAGAATCCGTAAAATATTTGCCCCTACATCTCGAAAACCAATTACCGGTCGGTAACGACCGAAATCGGCCGTTACCGACCGGTAATTGGCTACCTACATCTGGCCCTAAGAGTGCACCACCCAAGATAGAACGAAGCATACCAAAATCAGGTAACCACCCAAAAAAGTCAATCCCACCATCCTTTATCAAGGTTCTGTCGAACTTCAGATGACAATGTATGCTAAGCAGTAATATGAGACTGGATGGGTCTAGAGTGGTCAGAAAGATTAAAGCAACATAATCCATCAAAATCAGAACAGCCATGATCATGTTTCAACAGCAGATAATCAATAGCAGACCTATTCTGCAAAATAGCTTGTCGAGCACCACGCATATCAAGCTAAAAGTTCAGATAAAGCTATCAGGGTGTGGTTAATAGATTTAACCATAAGGCAAGCCAATCTACTAATAGCTCTAGTGTTATGAATCGACAGTCCAGGAATCCCTACAATTGAAGCAGCTAAACTAATATATTCAGATTTAGAAAACAGTGTGACATTAGACCATGTCAAAGCCAATAGGCCAAAGTCATAATTCACCTAACCCAAATAACATTATACACTTAATCCCTCAGTATCCAACATTGAGCACATGTGTGCACCATCACCCAAAAACACTGCACCTCGACATCCCACACCTTCTTTTCTTGACAAGACTATTCTAATGAAAGACAGCAAGATTATAGAACAGATGCGAAGTAGACATATGCAGGACCATCCTACATTAAGGCTAGGATAACATAACACACTAAAGTCAGTACACAGTGGTGGTGGTTGAGAGTCAATATAGGGTATCAGACCACAAAAGTGTCTCATTTACTACACCCTCTCCCCTATCTTTGTCTCTCCTCAATGATACATTGTCTTTCCTCACACTCTTTGTTGTGTATATTTTTCTCATTCACACACAACTCTCCTGGCCTCTACCTGTGTCCTCAGCTGCACGTGGTTGCTCCGTGGTTTGCTATAGAGTGGTCCCAGGTCCTGTGACTCTCTGCCCGGCTTTTTTGTGATTCTGCGCCTCAGTGAACGGTCGTAGCGTGCTCTCTGATGCTTGATTGTGGGTCTGCTTTTCTGTGTCCGCCGGCAGCGGCCGGTGTGCATCAGTGGTTGTGTGGTGATCTCGGGGGTTGCACTTGTAGCACGCTTGACGGCTGTGGGGTGGTCTGTATTTCCGTTGCATCGTGGGAGGCTAGCGCGGGGTGAAGCCTGTAGCTCCTTGCCTCTTTGTCTTTAGGGACGATGGTCTGTAGCAATATAATTGTCTGTGGTCCTCTGTTCCAAGGGAGGGTGCTCCGTGGATCTCTGTCCTGCAGTGTAGCAGTCTCTGGCAGAGTTGCTGTGTTCTAGTCTGTGACTCCCTCCCTCGCGTGCCCTGGGACCTCTTTCGATGTCAGTCCTGCCGCAAGTTTTTCTGTGGATTTGAAACTTTGTAGTCGGCTGTAGAATGACCCTTGGGTGCAGTGAGAAGACACAGGCTGTACCAGCTCCTGAATTTGGAGGGCTTTCTCCTCAGAGCGGTGGGAGGAGTCGATCCTGTGATTCGTAAATTTCAAAGGATGTCACCCATGCGTGGTGGTGAAGGAACAAAAGGGGCAACACTTGGTATGCTGACCATGTCAGAGGCTGCAGTGCAGCCCGAGCTGCCTCGGCTACGACATGCTGTGTAGCACAGACGTGCCCACGCTACTCACCTATGCAAACCTTATACAGTAGAGGTGGCCTTACCTGCCCATATTCTTTATTACTGAGGCATCCATCCCTGCGTCTTCTGCTCATTGCTGAGGTTCCCACACCTGTCCATGTTGCTTCCTGCAGAGTTGCCAGTACTTGTCAGTGCTGCTGAATGCAGGCACGCGCGCACACCTGCCCATGATGCTTCCTGCAGAGATACCCTTACCCATCCAAGCAGATAATCACTGACGCGCCCACACCTCCCTGCTCTGTGACTTGTGGAGGTCAGGGAGGTGCATAACCCGCTGCTCCTCACAGCTGAGCCCACACCTGAAAATGTTGATCATTGGAATGGCGTAGCTATCAATAGTGCAACAGGTGCAGTGGCCCCGGTGCACAAAGGTCTGAAGGGCCCCAATTCTACCTCTCTTTACTGCCTATGTTGAGGATGTGATTGGGGGTATTTTCCTTTTAGGACCATGGCGCTATCAGGATCCTCACACCAAAATGTAATGGAGGGGAAACAAAGGCACACAGCTTATCACTTCACAGGTAGTTAAGAGAGGCACACTTTTGTCTTTGTTCAGTCCCTGTATATAAGACATATTCATGCACTGTAAGAATGTCAGATGTGTTGCTCTGTCCCAGTATTTACATAAATACAAATTTGAATACCTCTATTTTGTTTTATTTCTTTTATAGGGCTATAGTGTTACTCATCCAAATGCAGGGTGTAAGAGCACTTTACATCACACATACATTGACAATAAATCATATATGTGTAAATCAATATGCAAGATGTGTTACATGAGACAGTGAGGGCTACAAGGTGTAGTAGCCACAGGCCCTTCAAAGCTCACTGTGCTATATTAGAAGAGTTAGAATTTATGAACTGCAAATAACAACAAGCATTGGCATAGCCAATAGGTCTCGCCTCTAGGACCTTATAAGTGTTTAGTTATCCAGCACAATATCCTTGGTGCCACAACATCAACTGTTGCATAGCTAAACACTTATAAGCTCCCAGAGGTGAGACCTATTGGCTATGCCAATGCTTGTTGCCAATGTGATGAGTTTATAAAAGAATTCTGTATATTTGCGCACTCTGTGAGGAATAGGGGACTTTTATTTCACTTACTTCTTCACATAAATGGTGTTGATCTCTTTGCCTCTTTAAAGTTACCATACTGTCTTGAGTGGAGATAGTAATATGGGTTTCATGTTAAATATTCTAGCCCTGAAGAAGTCTGTGGCGCACTACGCTTTAAGACGAAACACATGTTGGCTAGGATCCAATTGAGAGCTGTTTTGAGAAATAAAAAAAGAAGAAAAAGAACACATGTGAAAAATTTCTTTTGAATTACATCTAATACTTTGGACTTCTATTGCTCGGGATACAACAATTTTGGTCTGTAAAAGTAGCCTAATGGAAGAATGTCAATGGCTGAGCCACCATGAGTGGATAAGATAAGTTGTTCCACAATGCACTTAACCAGGGCTCTGGTCTTGAAATCGACTACCACACAACTGTAGTTGTCAGGTTTTAGATGCGTCTACCTAGGAGACCCTCCTCACAAGATTGATCTGACTGTGGAGTTGCCCAGGACCACCCACCCTCTTATTTAGACGATATACTATCTTGTTTAATAACTGGCCATGATTTTCTTGAGTGCATGGTTTCAATGGAGTCAAACCTTTATGGACCAGCACATAAGAAGTGGCCTGCAGAGGTAGTTGGAGGGTTGGAAGATCCAATAGACGGGGCATTGGGGGCAGATCCTCTCCCATTGTATGCATAAGTACGGACTTTTCACCTAAATCCACCTTGTATCTGCCCATTGGGTCTTGGCTATCCTGGGATGTGAGGGGGGGTTGGGGGGGTAATGTTGTAGAGGATAACAAGCCACCTGGGTTTTCAAAGAGGATGTAAGTGAGGCTGTACAGTCCCTCCTGTCAGTAGCAGGACCCCAGTTCATTTGAGTTTCCATACTAGCATCCCTAGTCGAAGGTATAGGAGGCTGACTACTTTGTTTAGGGTTTTCAATAAGAGCCTCCAGAGAGTCCAACCTACTCATCATGGCAGAAGTAAAGTTAGCTAATTTTCTCTCCAGCCAAATAAACTTGCTAGCTGTGTCCAGGTTCGAGATCCATAGGCCTAGCCCAGGAGGTACAGCACCCTCAGCTGTCATGCTGGAGTCCTGAGCGACCTTTCCCTTCCTGCTCTGGTAGGAGGGGCTGCCACCAGGGTATTTTATTTTAACAGGAGCATCTAGTACACACGAATTCCCTCCCTTATGGCTAACTGACGCAGAGGGGCGGGGGGGGCTAGAACTGCATCTCACCTAGGTTGTTCGTTTAGGCACAGATCCACTGCCTTTCCCAGACAAACAGCCGCTTCCACAAAGCAGATCTCCTGTTCAAGGGCTTCCATGGCATTCGTGAGATAAGAAACTATGGTGCAAAACCAAAGGGGATGATGGACGGAGTGTTGAACATTGCAAGCACTCACACCCAGTCAACTGATCTGGGTTTAATCCATCATCATTATTTAGCTCACTCCGCCACCCAATTCAGACATGGCAATATACAAATCAGTCTGACCCTGTGCCTCATTGGAACAGTCCAGCCCGAACTGCCAAGCCATGTCTTCCCTGGACCGGAAACAAGCATCCTGGGACCGGTAACGGGCTCACTGCCCTCATCAGCCAGGCTATCTTGAATGCAGTGGCAAAGTGAGCAAGAGACCCACGTCTTGGCATACCCTGCCAACTTAGGGCGAACAAAGCAAAACCAAAGGGGATGATGGACAAAATGGTCAACATTGCAAGCATTCTCCCCCAGTCAACTGATCTGGGTTTAATCCATCCTCATTCTTTAGCTCACTCCGCCACTCCAGTTCAGACATGGCCATATGCAAATCAGTCTGACTCTGTGCCTCATGGGAACAGTCCAGCCCGAACTGCCAAGCCATGTCTTCCCTGGACCGGAAACAAGCATCCTGGGACCGGTTTCGGGCTCACAGCCCTCGTCAGCCAGGCTATCTTGAAGCCAGTGGCAAAGTGAGCAAGGGACCTATGTCTGGGCACAGCCTGCCAACGTAGGGCGAAAAAAGCAAACTCAAAGGGGATGATGGACGGCGTGTTGAACATTGCAAGCACTCACCCCCTGTCAACTGATCTGGGTTTAATCCATCATCGTTCTTTAGCTCACTCCGCCACCCCAGTTCAGACATGGCCATTTGCAAATCAGTCCTGGTGCTTGGTTCTGGAAAAGCTGAGAACATCTATTATACTATTCAAGTTTTCAATAGCTTACGAGATGTCCGCTGGAAGCTGTGTCTATGGGTAGGTCCAATCAGAGCTTAATTCATTACTCCTTTTGAGGGCGATAAATTATTTGTCATGATCAGAATTTGACCTAGGTAGAAAAAAGGAGGAGGCTTGTAGGACAATGAGAGAAAGTAGGAAGCAGTGATAAAAAAAGAACTTGTAAGAGTATGATAAAGCAACACAAGATGAAGATGGCTGGAAGAAAGAGTTATGGGGTGGAATCAAGACTAGGTATCATTGGTATTTGGCGAACCTGGTGTTCCGCAGTATTTTACAAATCAAGCACTTGCTCCAATAAACACAAACATAGTGTAGGTGCTAAAAAAAGGATTTTTGTTGAAGTGACCGAGATTGCAAACCATCACAGTTGAATGTGGGTAAACAAATTTGCCTACAGGACTTCACAATGGATCCACAGACTTTTTTCCAAGTTCCACAATTTTGTAGCTCAGAGCTCCTCTTATGAAGTGTGAAGGTGGAACATGTCCTCGGGTGCTCATTTGACATGCACTAAAGGAGGCTGCGGCCTGGAAATGTGCAATAGATGCCAAGCTTAGAATACTGCATACGTCCACAATGAAAATGTGAGATCGGTCGATTAGGCTGTTTTGGTGACATCTGAAATCTTTTTCGCAGCTCCTGTGAGTAAAATGCAGGGTTTGGGTTTTCAGATTACAGATCAACAAGTCTGAATGACTTTATTGACAGGTTATAACACGCTGTACCCAGACATACTCACTGGAAATCTCCCATTTCAGGAAGTTTACTCACCCAAAGCTGACTACCCCTAATTTGGCAAAATACTTCAGAATGACCCTCGATGTTACGGATGAAGAGCTTGATTGTGATGTATAGGCCCTTCCAGGCACCGGTTGCCTTGCCAATGTCATCAACTGACCAGTCTGTTGGAGGCACTGTTGATGGACGGCCACCACATGACATAATTGACGATATAAATAGCGGTGCCATCGAATGTCCAGCTAGTTAAAACCGTTGGAACTGTGCAGTTTAAAAAAAACCATGAAATAAGCATCAACAACAAAATGAATGTCTCTAGCCGTGTTTTGATTGGAATTATGTAGGCCAGCTAAAGTTAAAGGCTCTGTTAATTGTTTTTTTCGATGAAACCTTAAGTAGAGTGCCACTCATCTAGCAAAACACACACACCCCCGCCTACCCACCCCTACACTTGTCTGACTGGCTATGCATTCATTTAGTTCTGTAAGTAGGCTCTTTCCTATGCGCATGCATCGATTTTTGTCTTCAGCTCATCTGTCTTTACTGTACTATTAATATTAATATTATTATTTTGTTATTTTTATAATCAGGAGCACTAAAATAATAATAAGAACAACAACAATAATAATAATATTTGTTTGAGTGTGTTTCTCTGCAGCTTTATTTACCGCCTTAATGTGCACCCGTCATTATATCACCCTGCTCATTCCCCTCTATCAGTCGTTTCAAGTGCCTTCAGTGTCAGGAGATGCCTTCAGAAGATCCTAGTTCATAAAGAGTGAAATTCTATTTAAACATAGAGAACTCTTCTAGTGAAGCCTATGAGTCTAATAATTACCCAGCCAGTGCCCTTTGTGCAGTGAGGTGGGTTGGGAGCCATCTTGTCACGTTTCACAGTGGCGCCTTACCAGCGGGGCGCGGACGGACATTTGTTTGGAGTTGGCTTGGACTGCTGACTGACATGGCTGAGAAGGCGCTGTGTGATTATCTTAAGTGGTGGACTGTGTAATTACACGTTTTAATGTGACTCAATTCACACCCAAGAAAAGCTCTGCTGAGCCAGGAAGCTCTGAATGCGAATGAGGTGGAGCAGCCGCGTAGGTTTTCATACACTTCTCCAAGGGGCCCGCGTTGACAATAAAGTGTATACCTAGTGGAGTAATTAGTATGCAGTGACCTTAAAAACGAGTCCAAATTAACGTCAGACAATCTTTTAAAGAGCAATGTATGAATCTGGATTATCATCCCTACTGCTGTGTCACAGGTGAGAAAAGCCACCTGCGGGAATTCCAGTAGACACCATGTAAAAAGGTATTTAACCTCTGTTAAAATTCAGAGAGCTTTGAAAGATAAAAACATACGTCGAGATACCTCTGGCTGGGCAGGTAAAGGTTAATAGGAAAAGGAATTTTGAGTGCAGGCCAATAAGTCTTTGACTTGTTGATTAAAAAGACCAAGGGCCTGATTATGCGTTTGGCAGTCCAACCCATGCTGGTGGTGCGGCAACCACCACACCAGCGGTCTGACCGCCGTATTATGACTAGTTGTCGGACCACCAAAGGACTGCTGCTTCTGCCAGGAATCTGCGATCCCTGGCGGCCTTGCATTGGTCTGAGGCAACAATATGCTGGCGGTGCACCTGTTTCACCACCAAGCATATTATGAGCTTCCTCACTGCTCTCCCTATCATGGTTTTGAGCCCGCCATGAAAAGCGTTCTGGTGAGGAAACTCTGGTGCCCTTGTGCACGGGGTAGATGTTGTACCCCTCTCTTTGTCTGCACCCCCAGTTCCTGCACGGCATGTCTGCACCCCCAGTTCCTGCACCCCCATTCATCATAAAGTTAAGATTTTGCTGTAAGAAAGTTAGCAAACTGAGATTTGTAATACATTTCCTAAATAATTACGGAAGTAAGAAATATTTTTGCTTTTCAACGTCGTGGCGTTCTTCTGAAGTGCTACAATTTAAAGGTTGTCAAGTTTGCTAGATTTGCACACCTCTCTTATAAAGTATTCATAGAAAACGTGTTCTTGATGTGAGATTACACACAGGAGTGAGTGAAATATTTAGTACAGTATGTTGGTATGTACTAATAATATGTACACCTATAAGGAACATATGGCTTAATTATATCAAATTTAGTTTTAGGTATCCAGAAAAAAATCGAAATTAAAATCATAAAAGAACAGGAATTGGAACTATAATATCTGAAAGACAAAATTCCTAAATTTCCAAAATCGAATGAAAAATATTAAGGTGGAAAGTAGGGAGGTAGGCCCTTGGCCTTTCTCCTGTTTAAATAAAAAATAGTGTAAAGAATTATCAGAGGTGGTTGGTTCGTTTAGGAGGGAGGTAGCTGGGCAGGAGGGCCACGGGACAGAAGTACTGCCGACTAAAGATGGTCGGACCATTTTTAATCGGCATAGTAAAATTACCAACACAAGCAGGTAGAAAGGAAAGTTGGGTGTGGTAAAAAGCACATCTGGTTCTAGATGCAGGGAGCTAAGCCTTTTTCATTTGAGATGTGTTGTCTTGCAAAATGGTATCAAGCAATATTATTGCACAGAAATACAATTTAGATATATCACAGATTTCTTGATTAGTGGGATGAATATATGCATCACGGTTCCCATATGTGGATGGCTCTTACATTATTGGTCTACAAAGCAGGATGCACTTTAAATCCTGTATGACTAAGTGATTACCCAAGATTTTGGAGACAAGGCCACATAATCAGTTTCCACAGACGAGGGCAGGAAAGATGAGGAACAAGGAGGTCATTGTCTCATAATGACATTTTGATAGATTGAAAGGAGCAATTGAGGAAACAAAGGTGTATTATGAATGTTTGTTCCTATCATCTCTTGAGCCACTATATAGAATAATTTGTATCCCGCCTGCTGAGAACACCCCTTTGCTGGTCATTGCATTCATATTCTTTCTCATTTTGAAGGTCTCTGGAGCTTTTTTCCAGTTGGTCTGACGAGTCCTTGGAAACTTTGGCCGATCATTGCAAAATTGAAGAGTGCCACCACAGCCAGGTGATGGTGAACAACACAAGTGAAACCAACAGCATCATGTTTATCACAAAGGTAAGACATTCCTTTTTAAATATAGTGTGACCAGTGGAGAGGGGGCTGGAGGGCTCACAATGGAACCAAGTCTTGTTCTAATCACAGCGTCCTTACTTGATCACAATCGTTTCTGTACAAATTAGTGCATTAGTTCCCTCATCTGCGGAAATTGTGAACACTCAAGAAACCGACCAAACATTAGTGTTTAGCGTATGCATGAACAATCTGCACATTTCATTTTGAAGATTCGCTGATAATTTACAGAGAAGGCTTAAAAGATATATATTAAGACTATAATGCTGATAGTTTATAAAGTGCAATGATTGTTAATGAACAGGGTTCCTGGAGCTAACATTTGGCTACCAATTTGATGGTACTCACATTCAGACTGGTTAGATGGGAAAGTTGTTAAAGATTCAGGTGTACAGGATCTTGCAGAAGACAAGGTGCTTTTCAGCAGATTTGAGAGTGAAGTGCAAAATATTCCAGGCAGTGACCAGGAGGATCAAGCCAGAAGGTGTGTCCACCCAATCTGGCTTTTTGAAGCTGGGTATAGCAGTGAGATAAAAGTGGTAAAATGAAGACACCCCGGGACATATTTGGAAAACCTCTCACATAACAAGAGGGTCTCCTTAATTAAAATTGCGTGGTGCCAGAAGCACAGAGATTTGAATAGGGACCATTTGAATAGGGTAGCCAATTGTGAGAGAGTTTAGGTCGGTGAATGTATGAAAACATCTGTTCAGGCCCAGGATCAGATGAACAATGACATTTTGAGCTACTTGCAGTCTTCCCAGAAGATATCTTATAAGTCTAATGAAAATGGTGTTGCAGTTGTCCATGCAATCCAAAATAGTAACCAGAGTCATTCTTATAAGAGTTAAGTAGAAGGAAAAATAATAATTTGAGGTTACTGGAATGAAAAGTAAAACTGATTATGCAATATTCATTTTGATATTAAGTAAAATCCATTCATATAAAGTGGATATGTATCATACAGAGAGTATAGATTAGCACAGTGGCAAATGTTATAGTTATGGTTTAATGTAGGGTTAGGATCAGAGTAAGTCTTAGGGTTAGTAGTGAGAGCAGAATTAAGGAAAGAATTTGGGTACAGGAAATATTTGGGTTAATAATCAGTTTACTATATGGGTCTGATTAAGTTTAGTAGAGGGTGGAATAAGTGCATTTTTTCCAAAGAATAAATTATAAATGAAGTTATTTTTCTGTAAAGATATGTTTGTGGCATGTGTGGCTGTGGATACACATGCTCTGCATACTCCTGCCATCTAAGATTGGGCTTTGATTTTTGGAAGTAGTTTTTCTCCAAATAAGTTTTTCTAGTCACAAGATGTGCAGTGACTCCTCACTTAGTGGACAATGTTCATAGGCACAGGAATCCTGGCAGCATAGGCAACACCCAGCCCAGAGACAGTTTCCTCAACGGTGTCAGAGCATGAGGAAGAGGAGGATAGGTAGATGGCACCAAAGGTCTGCAGCCCTCAAAAAAAGATCACTCCCAGGATTGGAATTACCCCACGTGGCTCTGGTACCCACACCACCAAGCCAGGCTCACATAAAAACAGCTATGATGAGGTAGAGCACCTCTTCCGTTGGAGTTAGGGATCGAGACCACCAGCACGAATGCAAAAGACTGCCTTCTGCGGCGCCCATGCTGAGAAGGCTTCGGAGTTTGCCAAGGCTGTGCACAAGGGCATTGACTCCCACCGGCCGAGCACTGCCCACTCCAAGAATATCCAGCATCTGTGCTTACACCAGAAGCCAGCGCTAAAGGCATCACCAAAGCTGGCAAGGAAGATTACATGGATGCCAAGAATCCAGTCAAAGCTGAAGGTCCCATCAATGGCTTAAGCTTTGTCGACAGCTGGGACCAAGGAATCTGAAATGCTGATCCTGCAAAGACTCAAGGAGGAGATTGACGCTAGGCAGAAGTGTCTCTTCATCCACCTTGTCTCCTGAAAGATCTCAGCGAAAACACTGTAGCTGAAACCAACAGACATTTCCACAAAGGAGAAGGCTTGATTTTTATGGAAAACCCTCCTCATAAGGGCCCATGCAGTAGGCACCAAAGAAACTCAAGGATAGGGACACAAGCTTGTTTTCTTTTGTTTCCGGTCCACATCCTCCAATGCCTCTCCTTCTTATGCTATCAACTCCACCTCCTCCACCATATCACACGTGCACACCACCTCCCCCATCTCCACCAGAGTCACTTGAGAAGTACCCACTTATCATTTTGGGCCTGGACAGTCATTATGACCCCATTGACCCATATGACCAGCCTTTAGCACTGGGCCCATTGATGACCCCCGGGAAGACTATAATCTCAATACTCCAAGTGATCATGAATTGAACCAATAACCAGTTAGGTCATCCCCCACCTGAAGCTACCATGGCCTACCATGAGGTCATTCAGAGGGCCACAGCATATCACAAGGTTGACATGTACATAGTTTAGGAAGAAGAAGAACACTCCTTGCAGTTTTTACCCATCCTTAGGTGCATGCCTAATGCAGCCCCTGATAACTTCAAGGACCCAACCAAAGCTAGAGTTGGGACTCCGAGGGTTGAGAAAAATACAAACCCGCCCATAGCAGCCCTTTTTTATTATAACTCAGCTCCCTCCCGACTTCTTGGTAGTCCAAACTGCTTGTAAGTGGGCCTCTGCCCAAGCCACAGGCGAAGTCTGGCTGGCCCACAAGGAGAGCAAGAAAATCAATGCAGTGGACAAAGGGGTAGTTTTAGGGGAAGCCAAGTATTGGTGCGTAGCCAACCTCTGTCAGGCTCCTTTCCCATCCCAGTGGGAGGAGATAGAGGAGCTGGTAAAACATCTTCTATAACAGTAGAGGAAGAGGGGGGAGGAAGTAGTGTCTGAGGGCAAGACCATTTCAAACGCCAATATTCATTGTGCGATCAGTCTTGCGAACACAGCCTCTAGTGGCATCAACATCGGTGGCCTCCTCATGCCAATCTTGGCTTCCCATCTCCAGGTTTAAACCCCAGATTCAGTAGTATCTCCTCAAGCTCCCATTTGATGGTGATGTTCTCTTTGACCCCCAGATTGACTAGATGCTGGAAAAAATAAAGAAGGACACTGATATTGCGAGCCCTGCAAACTCCAGCCACAAGAGGCTTCTTTCATAAACAACAGCCCAGGGTAGGAGCAAGGTTCACTGTACCTGACCACCCACAGTCCTTCCATCACTAGACAGTCAGGATGTCACCTTTGGGTACCTGCTGGGGTAGTAACAGACAAAATGACAGAGGTGGCTGCTGTAAAGAAGCTTCTGTCCCTAAGCGGCGACTCTCCTGTCTCACAGGGAGGAAGTTACATTAGATCATTGGGGATTAGTGGTAGGTCACCACGGCTACTGCTTTGAACATCTCCCAACCCCTCCCAACATTCCACCCCGCGGACACATCTTCTGCAGATATCATCTCTGCCTTCTTGAGGAAGAGATACAAGCATTTCTCTAATAGAGATGTGCCTCCACACCAGCAGGGAATTGCCGTTGATTCTCTGAACTTTCTCATCCCACAAAAGGATGGCTTCATCAGCCCTATCTTAGATCTCAGGGCTCTCATCTAACGTATCCTGACAGAACATTTTCATATGATTACCCTTCAGAATGTCATGCCACTGCTCCAATAAAGTGATTACATAGCAGCACCTGACCTCAAGGATACCTACTTTCACATACTGTAAGAAATTAGGGTATTACCTTTCAAGTTTCGGAATCCTTCCCAAGTAATAAATACGCAAGTTACCTTTTACTTGGAGCCAAGTACCCGATTGTAGTACTTGAGTCTCTCAGGGTAGCCAAGCAGAGCAGTGCAAGACCTACTCCAGGAAGGGGTGTGGGCTACTATCCCCAGTCAGGGAAGGGGGTGAGGGCTAGTACCCCCAGCTAGCCGATACACAAATACAACACTCAAAAATAATTTTCCATTTATTCCTTTTTCTTATAAAAAGGAAAAGTACTTTCTTATATAACCACTACCAAATGCTGTACATTAAGTTATAAATATCTATTGAGGACTGGGTGGAAGGGAGGAAAAGAAAAGCAGATGCCAAATCTTCCTGCTGAACAGTTCTATGCTTCCAGCAACTTTCCAGTTAACGCCGCCCGGCCTCTGGGATGTGGGCTTACTGGCTGTGAAATGTTTAGATTAACGATTTATGCAGTGCTTCTGTCACCAGCAGGATTGCCGAAAAGAATGGTTCAGTATTAAGCTAGATATTTAGATTTTGGAGCACCACATAGGATTCTGGGGGCCCTTTTAGCCTGAGGCATGACTCTCAACATGTTATATTTTTCAAATGTGTTGTCACGCCACACTCTTCAGTTTTTGGAGGCCTGGTGCCACTGCCCCTTTGATGGGAACCCAACTTGTGCTTAGATCTGGGCCGCGTTAAGATCCAACTTTTGCACTGCCTAGCCTGGGTTTTACTTTCCCTACATACCATCAGAATATGTTGCCATCTGTACCTCTAAACCTGACAAGGTCCCGGATGGTGTCTGCACCCTGAGAACATGACAACCCTAATTCCCCCCAGGGAAATCATGGAAACAAATCTTACCCTTTTGTTTATAACTCAGGCATGCCCCAAGAGGTACACAAGAAATACACAAACATCTATTGAGCCAACTGGAATCTTGTGTATAATATATGCGTTGATATTTGATATTTATTAATTTGATATTTATTAATTTATAAAGCACCCCAATCACTCCCAAAGGGGTATCTCCTCGCTAAGGAGGAGCTGCAGTAGGCCGGGGAGAGAGTGAGGATTAGAACAGTGCAGTTTTGAGGAGCCTTCTGAATTGAAGGTGATCAGGGCATTGCCGAAGATGGATAGGATGTTGATTCCAATAGAAGGGGGCTAGGAGAAAGAAAGCTTTCCCACCCAAACGCGATTTTTTGAAACGCAGTACTAGGAGTAAAGATTTAGCTCTTGAATGTAGGGATCTGGGTGGCAGGTATTGATTGAATTTTCCTGCAAGATAGCTAGGACCTTTGCCGTTCAGTGTTTTTTGCACAAAACAGCATATCTTAAATTTTATCCGTTTGCATACCAGGAGCCAGTGAAGGTGTTGTAGAAGAGGGAGAGAGGCAGTTCTGGTGGGGGCATTCGAGACAAGGCGGGCCGCAGTGTTTTGAACTACTTGTAGTCTGCTCAGCGAGGACTCATTTGCTGATATCAGAAGGGCATTACAGTAGTCCAGGCGACTCAACACCAGGGCCTGAATGAGAGTTTTCCATGTGGTTAAAGGAAGGAAGGGGAATACCCTCCGTAGAAGGCTTAGCACATGGAAGCAAGAGCCTACGGTGGCTGCAACATGCTCCTTCATTGTCAGTTTCTGGTCCAAGCGTATGTCCAGATTCTTGACCACAGTCTTGGGAACCGGGGTGGCGCCTAGATCATCTGCCCACCAACTTGGAGACCACAGTAGTGGTGCCTCTCCAAACTACTAAATCTCGGTTTTCCCAGCATTAAGCTGGAGGAAATGATTCCTCATCCAGCTAGCGATAGAGATCCTGCCTTCCGAGAAGGTGGATTGGGCATTCGAAGTGTGTTTATCAAATGAGAGTAGTAGCTGAGTGCCATCAGCATACGAAATAGGTGTGAAGCCCAGTTGCCTGAGTAATCCAGCTAATGGAGCAACATCAATGTCGAATAAGGTGAGACGGCTACTGGAGCCATGGGGTACTCCCTTAGTCAGTCCGATGGTCTTCAAACGGAAGGGGTCCAGATTAATAATCTGAGTTCGGAGGGAGAGAAAGCTCGACATCCACTGAAAGGCTTGTCCCTGGATTCCAGTTTCTTTAAGTCTCCTAGCAGAATCTGGTGAGAGACTGTGTTGAAGGCTGCAGACAGATCAAGCAGCACTAGTAGTACTGCTTGTCCATTGTCCAGGGACTACCTGGTGTTGTCGGTAACACCAATCAATGCTGACTCACTGCTGTGCCTTGCCCTAAATCCAGACTGAGATGGGTCAAGGCATCCAGTGGATACGACATGGTCAGATATATGTTTGTTGATATGTTTTTCCAATATCTTACTCAGGAGAGGTAAGAGGGAAATTGGGTGATAGTTAGATAGGTCCTCCATGGGGGCCTTAGGGAAGGGGGGTACCTGTTTGCAGGGGCGGTGGGTGACATTTCAAAGTGGCGGGGCGCCAAGTGATTTGCATACAGCACCGTAGCGAGCGCGCAAAGCGTGCGAGCCCGAACCCCAAAAGGGGGGTCCCCCCCCAAAGAAAATTTCAAAAAAAAGAAGAAAAATCGTGCATTTTCAAGCAAATTTGAGAAAGCAGGAAGGTTAATAAGGCAATTGTGAAAGTGCAGTTATTACATTAACAGATGGCATAACATAGGTAGCTGCTTATTCAGTATAACCACAGAGCTTCATTCATTCCGTCCTATTACGCTCAGGTGCTGAATTCAGACTATAAGACTTTCATGAAAATCTCAGCTCTAAGAGTAGAAGAAGTTGCACAGCAGTTGGGAAACAGCCTTCACAAAGCATTAGGAAAATGAGAGGCAAATACTTGAAAGCAAACTGAAAGCAATGCATCAAGTAGTAACTTAAAGCAATGCATCCAGCAAAACAGTGCATGCAGTCAACCATACAAAAGTAAACTAAAGCAAGTGTGAACCTGTGAACCTTCACTTTGAAAGCAGGGTGCTAGTCAACAGGCCAGTCACATACATTTAAACTGAAGAAGAGTACACCTCAGCATGCAGGCACCAACATAAAAGCACCAAGCAAGTCAAACAGTTTAATGAAAGCAATACATCCAGCAAACTAGACAGTGACTCAAAAAGTAAACTGAAGCAAGTGCACACTGAAAGGAATGCGCAGTCATAAGTCAGACATTCACATAAAAGCAACTTACCAAGACACCCAATCAATTACATGGGAAAAACTTGAGCCAATGCACCCAGAAACCAGACTAGCACACCAAAGCATCCCACCCCTGATTGGATGGCAGCTGTGCTCTTAGGGTCACCCCTCAGTTTTTTGGCAGGGTTGAGCACCCCCCAGTTTTATGCCCTCTGCGTCTGAAGGGGAGACAGGCAAAAGGGGTCATAATGGGACATCTGGCACAGCCACTTTGTAATCGAGGTCACCCACCCAGCTCAAGACTGAGTTACAGGCTGATCTTAAATCTTTAAACAACCACAAGGGTCCATGGTGGCTGGTGGGGCTCCGCCCCTACGCCCCAATGGACGCACCGCGGCTGGGAGAGGTGGCGGTGGTGGGTGATGCAGGGTGTAACCTCTCCACTAAAACCAATCGCTGCCACGGGCAGTGCTAGAAATGGAGGGGGGGTGGGGGTATATATAAGTGCTGGGACTAATTGCCCCAGATTATCTGTTTACTGCTAATAAGTGCAATAAGTGCAGGTACTCTCCCATGAAAAGCACTGAAACAGTGTGGGTACTCTTCCTTCCAAATGAAAGAAGTGCAGGTGCCGAGTACTGTAGTGTAGTTCCTATTATCCCAATAGGCTCTGCGCATTGGAATAATACCTTCAATAGTATAGGCCTAGACCAGACGTTAACTAGGTCTACTACTGTCGATATTAGACTTAAAGTTTTGGGTTTGCCAGCTAGCTCAGAGTTCACTAGAAACTTTCTCGAATGTTCAGGAAGGAATTAACTTCCCTGATTAGACAAGAAGGGATTTAGTTTCTGACAACCATAGAACATGACAACTTTGCTCTCCCCTAATCAAGAGTGTATCTCGAGAGTCGTGTGAACAAAAGGCAATTTATTTTACTCAGTCAGTACGTGCATTCTTAGTCTCATCAGATTGTAGAGAAAAGGAAGAGACGGGCGTGTTCAATAAAAGATGTTATTTATTGATCAGTCTCTTTTATCGTACAAGAGAAATGGATCGATATTATTGCAATACTTATAGTTAAGTAAAGTGCATACATTAAAAGCAGAAGTATAAAATAATACTGTAAAAACATTGATATGGTTTCTAAGCCATATGAAGGTTTAAAATGAATGAAATATATTACATACACATATACATTTGACTAAACGTACTCAACTGGTGTTTCTAGATACGCCTACCCCGTGTACCTGACCTAAGTCTAATACGTGGGCGGGAATAGAAAGTTACAGTTTAAGTTAAGTTTGTTTTTGCCAAGTGACTGACTAAAGAATTCTCTGTGAGGGGTTATTCAGTTCTGTACCTGGAAGTTAGGATGAATGAGGGATGGTATCTCTCGTCTCTGGTCTCGATATTCCAGGCTGCCTGCGAGGGCTACCCGGAAACGCCGGAGCTGGATTTCTCGGCAGGAGAAATAGGCAGCGCGTCTCGTTCTCAGCGCGTCAGGAAGGCGGGGCTGCGCCAGCGGGGTCTGCTCTGCTCTGGGCTTCGGCAAGTATGGCTGCTCCGTCTCGTCACCACCGCGTGTGTTTGCATAGGGCAATATCGGTAATATTTATACCTTTATGGTGCCGAGATTGACGTAAGGATGGACATAGATACGTCAATAAGGATGTCATACGACCAGGTCGTTAGCACATTCTTTTGCTGAAGTTCTTGGTGAAATCAAAACAATGGCCGCAGGGTTTTTCCAGGTTGTCATAGGTTTGATTTGTTTGGAGAACTCCGTATGCCTTATCAGGGGCTGGAGGAATATCGCTTGTCTAATTAGATCGCAAGCGTTATGACCTAATCAGATAACACGTTCCTGTGCCGTAGTGTGGCTTCGTCAGATAACGGTATCTGCATCATGGGGGTTTGCTGCCTCATGGGCTGACTGCTAGTTAACTTGTTGGTTTGTTAACCAGAATAGGGTCAGGAATAGGGGGATCGATTCAGAACCTATAGGAATACATCACACCCACTCCACGCTAACTATGGTCATATTTACTAATCTATGCATAGTAAAACATAGTACAACATACTATAGAGTAGTGTGTATACCTTACCACCCCAAAATACATAAATGCATTTTGAAATTTTCAAATATACGGAAAAAATGCAGTCATATGTATAGTATGCACTCAAGCTGTAGAATAATGCTAAAGTAATCACGCATTTGTATACATTATTGCTATTCGGTATATGAGAATTTACACATGAAATGGCTCTTAATACAGAAAAAAAGTTCGAGACCATTTCATCACAGAATAAAATATTCATGAACATGCCAGCGGGCAGCTAAAGTCTATAAGCTGTAAGTCTATAAGCTATCTAAGTTTAGAAATCTTAGTTCTCCAAGAATAGTTCTTACTTTAAGCAGAAGATAGTGTCCCGAAAAATATGCAAAAATATTTTGGGGCTGCTGAAAAAATTGCTGTCCGTGAACTGGAGGGAAAATTGTTCATGTGACTTTATTATTAAAGTTGAAGGCCAAATTCAGTGAACGCCGTGTACGGGTTTGTTCAAAAGTCTCTATTTCTGTTCTGGTGAGAACATCATATCATTTAGGCTTTCGAAAAGTTGTCAACAGCTTCCTGGGAGAGTTCCACTAACTCGGAAATAGGTGTAACCATGCATTCATGCGCATGATTGTCTCCATTGACGGGGGCGTGGCCAAGCACGAGATGTGAGAAGACGTGCCCGGGCTGAGCTCCGTGTGAGGCTCCCCTACCAAGGGCCTTTTATCCTTCATTTCTGGGGGTACCGGGCCCAAACTCAAACCGAGTGCACCCGGGACCCTGATCCACCTCCAGAACGATTTTCAGGCGAATCGACGCGCCTGACCCTCCGACCGGCGGCGACCCTGGCAGCTGGCCGCCCAGGGCGCACTTCCGGTCGGCAACCCCAGTTACCAGAGGCCGGGGATCCGGCCTTGTGAGGTGGGCCGCGGCACATGTGACCTCCGCGACGCAATTGACCAGGGAACGGAGACCGAGTCCTGCACACCGGACGCTCCTCAGCGACCCGGCTACACCGGAGCCTCAGGCACCAACAAACAGTCTGCCGACAGGGCCCACGGCGACCCATGGACACAGCCCGCCCTGCCAGCCACTTCTGGGGACGACCCGCCGAGCTCCGTGGGCACCAAGGGGTGAGTGTGTGAGGCTGTTTGGAGACCCGCATTGGCGCCGTTGCCCCTAGGCCCTGGCGGCCTGAACGGACGCTGAGTGACCCAGTCCCCTGGACCCCCTTGCCCGCCCATCGCCCCCCGACACGGGCTCGGCCGAGGGGAGGAATCCGCGCCACGGAACCCAACACCCCCGACGACCCAGCCACTCGTTGGCCCCGGGAGCTGCCAGTGACCAGGCCGCGCCGGCCCGTGGCGGGCAGTGACGCCAGCCCGCCTCGACCACCAGCATTGGAGCCGCCCGGCCGGACTTGGCGGAAACCAGAGGATCACCGGGCCGACTGTTGCGGGGCCCACACGGACACCGTCTCCCCTGGGCCCGGCCGACCACCACCGGAGGCCACACGGCCCTACCCCTCTGGGCCCCTGCAGCCGTCCACCGCCTGGATGCCGTCACTGGTCGGCGCCGGGCCTGTCTGACACCGTGGAGTCCAGGCCACGCCGCGCGTAAGCTGGAACCACGTTGCACTGACCCCCTGACAGTCGGCCCGACCCTGGGGGAATCTCCCGGCTGGCGCAGGAGCAGACATTGAGCACACACCGCCTATATCGGACCACCGCTGGGCTACACAGGTCCCCACGTGGCGCTTAGTGGCGCCTGGCATCGCTCGGCGAGGTGCGCCTTCCCAGGCCCTGAGGACGGACGCAGTCAGAGAGATCTGGTGACCCGACCTGGCAGGCCACCACATAGCGCAACCGAGAGGCAATTGCAATACGGGCATCCCCGGCATGGACTGGCACACCTTGGGGGATCTCATACCGGCCACTCCACGATCACCTCGTCCTCCCCGGGCGTTGCCATGACGCAAAATCCTGAAGCCCTGCGGTGGGGCAGTCCCCACCCCCCCCCACCCACGGACCGCGCGCCATCTACCACGGGTGACACAGAGAGCCTGACTGAGAGACTCACGCACACGAGTCCCAACACTGTGCATTGCGAGAGCATACTCGCTTGGCTGCCCAGCTGCAAAGACCACCCACATGTCAGGGGGGACCAGGGCGAAGACTGGCGCCGGGGGACCACCGGGCAAAGGAAAAATGGTGAAGACCACGGAAGCTGACCACACTGCCTCCAAACTGGACACTTTGCTGGCAGCCATGGAGCGCCTGGAGGAGTCCATGCAGCTAACCCGTACGTCACTGGAGAACAGGATTGACAAGGTGGCTGTGGACCTGACACTCCTCCGAGCAGACCACAAGAAACTATCCGACCGCACAACGTCTCTGGAACATACGATGGCGGAGACCACACCCAAGCTGGCACAGACGGACAAACACGTCCAAGACCTGCTCAACCGAGTGGAGTTCCTTGAGGATAGAGCGGAGGACGCGGAGGGACGGGCCAGAAGGAACAACGTGCGCATAGTAGGTCTGCCGGAACGATGGGAACGGAGAGAGACGGCGGAGCACATGGAGACCTGGCTCAGAGGGCTACTACCGGAGGGCGCACTGTCGCCACACTTTGTAGTGGAAAGGGCACACAGAGTACCATCCCGCCCGCCCCCAGAGGGCTCCAACCCGAGACCAATGCTCATGCGAGTGTTGAACTACCGCGATCGGGACGCCATCCTCCGCGAAACGCGGAAACTATCAAACATACAGGTGGACAACGCCAAAGTGATGTTCTTCCCTGATTACACCATACAGGTCCAACGGCGACGCCAGTCCTTCCTCGCGGTGAAGCAGCGGCTCAGACACCTGGCTCTCAAGTACTCATTGCTATTCCCGGCGCGACTCAGAGTGGTGGCGCTAGACAAGACCCACTTTTTCGACACCCCAGAGGCGGCAACGGCCTGGTTGGATTCAGGAGTGGACACGGATCCCAGACCCGCACCAATGGAGCAACGCCGGAACCGAGGTACGCGCAGGCGGAGACAACGGCGCAACTCGAGGGCCAAGTCCCCGGCTGTGGAAGCAGAAATCGGCCCCACCCCGGAGCAGATGCAGAATGAACAACTGGAGGCCGTCCGCATAACAGCTGAGATCAGCGGGTCGCAATCGCCTATCCTGATTTCCAACGCCAGCCCACGATCACGCGGGAGCGAGGACGACGACTATATGTACGGATTGCCAGATGACTCGAACCCGGGGGGCCTGCCAGACGTCACGCCCCAAACATCTGATCTGATAGCATGAGAAATCCTCCCCAGCCTAGCTCCGGCTAGACCACTGCAACTAACATAACGGAATGGCCAGCTCGCCTCCGGGGATGGCCCGATCAGGGGTCCACACCAGCGCCCCTGGCGACCCCGACAGACATGAACGCCCCCACCCTCGGGGTCTGCACTCTACTCTCTAACCCCCCATCTACCGGGCTGCCGCGGAGTCGCCGTGGCACCGGGAGAGGGGTTGGGGCTGTTTCACTGGAGGGCCACCGGGACCATACCATTGAAGGGGTGGACGGACCCCTGGAGGTGAGTGCCCCCCCCTGGGGGGAATGTAAGACGTAGTCCCGCCATGGGACTGACTGTCCAGGTCCAGTAACATTGGGAACTCCGACCTGTCTGCGGACACTGACACTGACTCCTGGTGCCCTTATGGCCCAATACCCGTGGAGGGGAGCCGCCACGGCCCTCTTGGTGTAACGAACTACCTTGTTCTATCCAAGTGCTGTATTTAGTCATTCCCCCATTGAACTCACGGATTGATTGAGCTCGATAGAGCGTTTGGGCGGCGACACGTTTTGTTGTTGCCCTTTTGGTATTATGTTTATGTTCAGGTTCTTCATTTTGAGACTAGTGTTGACACTGCAATGCAACAGCGTGCATCCTTGGGTCTGTGGGAGAGGGCGGGGGATAAAATGTTCATTACTTGCTGCTGCTGTGCGGGTGTGGGCGGGGCGGGTTGGGGGCCGGGGGGGGGGGGATGGGTACCTGGGCGCAATGAATACCATGATGGCTACGATTAAATTTTGTACCTGGAATGTTAGAGGCATGCACACACCCTCACGTAGATACCAGGTGTACTCCTATCTTAAAAGACATCAGATCCAGATTGCACTACTGCAGGAGACGCACCTGGTCGCTGCCGAGGTAGCCGCGCTTCGCCGTAGGTGGAGGGGACAGATAATAGCCACCGCCTTTTCAGCATTTGCGCGAGGGACCCTGATCTGGGTTCGGCCCGGGGTTCCGTTTGCACTGACACACAGCACTATTGACACTGAGGGGCGCTATGTCTTCATGCAGGGCAGACTAGACGGGCAACAGATTGTCATAGCCTCCATATACGCACCTAATGTAGACCAGGGGAAATTTTTCACGCGGTTATCGCCAGTAATTGCGACCTGGCCAGACGTACCCCTGATGATAGGCGGGGATTACAACTGCGTGTTAGATGCCTCCCTTGACCGCTCGTCCCCCCCAGCGGCACTCGCCCCAGTGCAGACAACCTCCAGAGCCCTACTTGACTGGGCAACACAGTGGAACTTACGAGATGCCTGGCGCGTCAGAAACCCCACCGCCCGGGTGTATTCCTACTACTCGGGAGCCCACTCCTTACATGTCAGGTTGGACAGGTACATGATCTCCCGTGACCTGATTCCCTCCGTGACAGACACTGACTACCTGGGACGGACGCACTCGGACCATAACCCACACTCACTGGTCTATGGATGGAAGCGCCCGCGTCCACCCGTACCTACCTGGCGCTTGCAACCGGATCTCCTGCTTGACACCACATTCCGAGAGGAGATATCCGGGAAGATCTTACAATATTTCGAGGACAATACTGACTCGACCTCCTCCCCGGGGACCGAGTGGGACGCCTTCAAGGCGGTGGCCCGGGGTAGCTGCCTCGGCGTACAGGCGGGCCTACGTAGACAAGTGGAGAGAGAATTGACGCGGGCGGAGGAGGAACTGTTAGATAGGGAACGGGAGGCAACGGGAGGCGATGATTCCCGCCTGGTCTCGGCTAGGGCAGACCACGCTGTATTGATGGAGCGCCTAAAGAACATTAACTTCGCAGCACACTCCGCGCGCACCCACAGCGCAGGTGACAAGCCCGACAGATTACTGTCGTGGTTGGTGCGGCAAGACACACAATCCGCGTCGGTCCTATCAATCCGTACGGCCCAGGGCGTTGAGGTTTACACCCAGACACAGATCCATGAAGCGTTTACATCGCATTACAAATCCTTGTACAACACACGGCTGCGGGCCACAGTGGTGGAGATCACAGACTACCTAGCGACACTGCAGCTCCCGACTGCCACCGCTGCCCAACAAGCAGAGCTGGGTGCCGCACTCACCGGCGAGGAGCTGCGGGAGGTGATTTTCTCCCTCTCCAATTGCAAGGCGCCGGGCCCTGACGGACTCCCGGCGGAATTCTATAAAGCCTACTCGCTGGTGTTGATACCGGACCTGAAAATGTATAAGGCGGCGTCGGAGGACGCTGAACTCCCGGCATCCCTAAATGCAGCTAACGTGGTCTCCCTGCTGAAACCGGGTAGAGAAGCGAACGAACTCGGCTCATACAGGCCGTTAGCGCTCCTCAAAACCGATTATAAAATACTTGCAGCGGCGCTGGCCCGGAGGCTTGCACCACTGATCCCCGCTCTGGTGCACTCTGATCAGAATGGCTTCGTACCCACCAGGAGCACGTCCTACAATCTACGCCGCTTTTTCAGAGTCCAGCGATATGCAATCCCGACCTGGCCACGCTCGGGATGCATCGTGCTTGATCTGGAAAAAGCGTTCGACTCGGTGGAATGGCCATATCTCCTCCGAGTTCTCGAGAAGTACGAGCTGGGCGACGCCTACGTCCAGATGGTGGAACTCCTCTATCGAGCACCCGAGGTCCGGGTCCGGACTGGACGGTTGTTCTCCGACAGGATCCGCATCGGGAGAGGTACCAGACAGGGCTGCCCCCTCTCCCCTATATTATTCGCCTTGGCGATGGAACCACTGGCGGAAATGCTCCGCGTCTCCGGAATCGCCTGGGGCATCCCACTAGCGGATGGCACCCACTCGGTGTCTCTGTATGCCGACGATTTATTGCTATATGTTAGGGACCTCACGCGCATTCCAACGGCGATCACGGACATCTTTCGGACATTTGGAGACATGTCAGGGCTCCACGTTAACTGGGCCAAGTCGGGAGCCTATGCATTCGATGGCGAGATGCCACAGTGTGTTGTGCGCATGATGGGTGAGACGCTCCGATGGCACCCGACGGTATTCCGGTACCTAGGGATCTTAATTTATCGGGACCCAGTGGATCTCATGGAGGGAAACCTAGTGAGAGCGATATCCTCACTTACGGCCCAGGTCACGTTTTGGAACTCCCTCCCACTGAATGTGCCGGCAAGAGTGGCTCTAACCAAGATGATAATGCTTCCCCGGCTCCTCTATTATTATACTAACCTGCCAGTGTATGTGCCGGCGAGCATATTTAAGGGATTGGAAACCCTCACCAGACGCCTCATTTGGAATAAGGGGAGACCCCGGGTGGCACTGAAGACCCTATACGCAGCCACAGACGCCGGAGGCTTAGCGGTTCCCGATCAGGAGCTCTATTACTTAGCAGCACAGCTGCAATGGGTCGCCTACTGGCTGAGCGGTAAGAATCTGATGGACACGGCCACCGCCGACACCATCCTATCTCCCGTACAGGTAATAACGCTCTTCCACCCCCTAACACAGGGCCGACCCCCCACGCAGGTGCATGTGGCGGTAGCAAAACGGTGCTTCGCACGGAGCCTCAAGCTCACCAAACATACGGTGCCCTATGCTCCGAACCTACCTCTGCTGGGGACTCCCTTGGGCGCTGACACGTTGTCCTCAACCGAGCTGCGCAGCTGGACTGCGGCAGGCTTGGACGACCTGAGCGGCCTGTATAGCGACGGAGAGCTACTGCCCTTCGAAACCTTGGCCGCGGACACAGAGCTGCCAGTGGGTCAATTCCTGGCACACGCCAGACTCCTGCATGAGTTGACGAAGGCATGGGGTGATCTTAGCCATGAGCCACCCACTCACTTGCTCATCCAGTACTTACATGTGATGGGCGACAGGTCCCACATTGTGCATTGGCTTGCACAAGCCCTACACAGTCATACTCAATTTTCCTCTCGGAGACTGAGGGACAAATGGGCGAACGACCGAGGCACAGACTGGACGGACAAACAGTGGGCCGCTATATTAGCAGGCGCCAGAGTTGTCCCCCGCAATGCGCGATTTAAAATGATCCAATATTACATCATCCACCGCGCATATCTATCTCCGGATAAGCTGAATCGCTACTTTGGACTCACTACATCGGCGTGTCCCAGATGTGGCCTCCTGGACTCCGACTTCCTACATGCACTCTGGAGCTGCGCTCATCTCACCCCGTACTGGTCGGCGGTCACGGATATGCTGACGGCAGCGACGGGTGTCACCCTCCCCAAGACGTGGGAAGCATGCCTATTGGGACTCTACAAGAGAACCAAGCAGACTAAACTACGGGAGCGTTTTTGGGACTTGGGCCTCATTACGGCCAAACGCCTTATCACCAGACGATGGAAGGGCGCTGCGCCCTGCGGAGTGGCGCTGCTCTCTTGGCAACTGGGCTTGCGCGGAGAGTGTGTCTCTACACAGGGAGGAAACCGCTGGCCTACGGAAATACCCGATAGCCCAAGACTGGGATGCTACCCTAATCGCTTATCACCGAGCGTGCGCCCAGGCCGGCATTGAGTGCCGTCCCGACACGGAATAGAAGGGGCCTAATCACTAGCTACCCACACCTGGCACGGGCTTCGCTGCCACCCCCCCCGGCTCCTGTGACCTCGCACGATAGAGATGTCCCCTGCCGCTCCCCCCCTCACCCTCCCCCCTGCCTTTCGCCCCCCCCCTCCCCCTCGCCCTACAGCCGCAGCGACACCGCCTCTCCATTTGTCCCCGCGCGACCCACACAGGATGCACCACACACAGCTAGAGTTTTAGATACACTGCCACCCACGCAAATGCAAGTCCAACAGTTATTGAAATGTTTCTCCCCTCCCCTTGTATTATGCTCCCCCGTTATATCTTTTGGTTGACACAGAGGCTGTTCATACTGTACTCATGATACTGCTGGGTCCCCCCTTCCACTGTTCACGTCTCGCATGCAGCAGGCTGGATGCGTCCGTGGTCAGGGAACAGACACCCAGCGACCCATACGGCAGCAGAGGATATGACACCGCCTCTACCCGCTACCGCACTGGTCAGGGGACCCGACTCCGAACAATGACTGTTGGCTCTCGTGACCACACTGGCCCTTCTACTGCGCTATGGCCTGCGAGCACTGCATCATGAGACATTTCCTGGTACCGTCACTTATGGACTAATGCACTTCCATCAGCTAATGTTTATTTTCACTCATGTATAACCGCAATGTCACAATGTACTATTTGCTAAGTGCCGTTTGAGACAATAATGCATTGTTATGACACTGTATGAATAACTACTGGCTTATCTGTGAAACTAAATAAAGTTTGGGACCGTTGGTCTTAAAAAAAAAAAAAAAATGATTGTCTCCATTGACATTCTGATTTGGATTGCTGACAGAAGGTCGTACCTGATCGATGCTGCTTTCATCTTGTACTTCACTACCCCTTAATCGTAGTGGTGAAGCTTCCACGAATGCCGTCATCAGGATTGGTAGCCTTTGAGGGCAGCACAAAGCGTGAACCTTGATTGGGCTCAACAATGTTTCTGCATCCATTGGCGCATCCGATTGTAGCGTCAGACAGGTGTCTAACACGCATTCTTCTCCGCATAGCAGGCACCTTAATACAGGTAAAACACATCGTTGCCACATAGGTCGAAATGATAGAAACCAAGTCATGTTCAGGTCTCTAAGCCGGGATAGTCCCAGGATTCTTGATATCCGGTCCCGGTATCCAATGGCTAGGATTGTTTCTTCCCTTGTCGCAGGTGTTTTGTCTGTGACATGGTTTGCCATAACGAAAAATAAGGACTAGGAATAGGATTCCTGCAATCAGTTCTAAAATGAGGGGAAGTCCGCCAAAAATCGAATGGACGAAGTCTGGAAAATACCCAGTATGGCTTTGAATGGTGTTAATGCCATCGAAAATACTGTCTTAAATACTTGTGAGACCCCACTGGTATCAGAAATATTTAAGATTTCATTCAGGATTTCTGCGAAATGTATGGGGGAATTAGTTGATAACAATGAATGTATCTCTGCAGTCGTCCTTGCGACTTGTAGATCATACGTTTCTTTTGATGACGTGAGCCTGGTCGGCGTCTGAAGAAGCACTGTTTTCATTCTGCTTAAAGTATCTATTCGAATAGAAGTAATTTTCAAGTTGGGCCATGCCCTTGCCTCCCTGTCTGGAAAGGAGCTGGGGAACAATGAGTGTCCACAGCACTTGACCTTCGCAGTCGTAGTTACGAGATAAGGAGTCCCGGGCATAAGACTACAACATCTGCGATCTACAATTAGAATGTAACTCCCATTATAGAGTCTTTGAAAGAATGGTTCAATCTCTGTTGCAGGTGCGCCTTGCTGGTGACATGAAATGTTATTTGAGTTCCCTTCACAGGCTCCATGCAAACTAATTCCGTTACACAGAAGTGTACCGCTTAGTGACATTGCACAATTATTGCCACTAAGAAACACTTTCTGTCCTTTATTACTGACACATGCATGTGAATAGGGCAGGTTCCATGTTGTTTTAATGTACCCTTTTCCTAATTTTTCATACATGCCAGCCTGTATATATTTTTGGCAGTATTGAAACCTGAAGGTTGAAATTGGAATATTTATTATCCCATGTATTATCCATTCACTGACAGGTCGTTCTGACATTGTCACTGGTAATCTCTCAAGTTTCTCAATGCTCAGGATTGTATAATCAGCTCCCTTTTGGGCCATACTGATTTGTCTATCAGTAAGGTTAAAGATATAGAATAGTGACGTTGTGTTGATTAAACGCCAAGGCACATAGCCTGAACGCAGATTTTGTAACGTCCAGCCAAGCTGTACAATAGAACGCAATTGGGACTGACCGTGTTGTAATAACAGTAAGTCTTGCGATAATATGTCGATTGCTGAAGACACAATGCTGTCCAAAGAAAAAATTCTGGAGGACAGAGTCATTAACCCATTGTCCACTACAGAAAGTGATTTTTCCAAATTAATACGGTCGATTTCCCGTATTCTCTCTGCTGTTTCAATTTGAGTAACCTTCCAGGCCTCATTGTATGCTGCATATACAGAGGCTGCTATGAATCGCTTTTGACGCTCGTTGCGTTGTCCCATAGTGAAATCACGCAAGTCAGCACCATCAGTAAGTAAAGTTAGGTGTTGCTTAATTTCTGCCAGTGTGGAAGTTTGTAGCCATTGAAGGCATAATTTGCCCACACTGTAGGTGGTTATTATCCCTGGGTGATGTCTTTGAGGATATCTAGGGTCTGGCCTGGTCATTTTTAACCCCTGTGTTTTGTTCAGGAATCTGTCTTGACAGTTATTAGTATCTGTGGGCCAGATCAACCACTGTTTCCAATCTGGATGTGTTCTGTTTTGGTTTAATACATAATTTACGTCTATCTCTTCATCTGTAGAGCTATTGCTGTTCATTGTTGGTTTTGGAATAGACGGTTTATTTAAGTCTTTGATTTTGGCTAGGCCAAGACAGGTGGTTTGTTGAACAGTGTCATTTAAAAATATAATTTGTTCTGGGATCATGCAGGCTCTAAACAAAGATTCTATACCCTGTACTTGCCATTCTTTTGTGCCCCAAACACTTTTCAATTCAACATTTTTGTCCCAATAATCAAAATCAAAAGTATTCATTTGTTCAAAGAATGAGTCTGAATATATCAATTTTGTGTTTGTTATCATGGTCTTCATCCCTGTCTTATTTGACAGTTTGAAATAAAATGTTTCAGCATTACTTATGTTAAAACCTGAAAAGTATGAATATTTGTCGTAAACGGTTCTTGAGCTTCCTTTTGGAGGGGTTGCACAATGTTCCCATTGATTATAATTTAAAACATTTCTAGGTTGTGCAGATCTATGTAGAAAATGGTTACCATAGTGGTTATAACAGTACATACTATCATAATTTGTAGAACCCTGCAAATAATCATGTTTGGTAAATTTAGCAGACATTACTAAGTTAGACATCATATTATTAATGCTTTCGAAGTCCCAATCATCAGCAAATGAGCTCGGTTTTACAAAGTCACTCAATGAGATCTTAATTTGGTGTGGATATTTCAGGATTTCGACCGGACCATAAATTTCATAGTCAGTGTTGTCCCATGCTACCCCACCCGGTATAGGATTGGCTGTGAAGTTGGCTGAAGAAAGTTCTCTTTTCTCGACGTGTGAAGATGTGTGTGGTTTGAGGATCAAGTTGATTTTCTGACTTGCTGTGTCCATTTTAGCATATTTTCCCTCAATGAAGCGTCCCAATGTTAGTATCATGATGAGCCAAAGTATGAGGATAAATGCACCAAAACCCACCCAAAATTCAAGCCATGGAGAAATCAGATATGTTTCTTTCAGTTGTTTCAAAAGTTCTTTAGCTTTATCTTTAAAGGTTTTTGATGATGGCTGTTTCTTTGATTCAGTGAAGCCTTCAGAGGAATCATCGAAGTTTATGAAGTAGCCGGATGCAGTTCTGTCAATTGTTCCAATTGGTTCAGGATTACTGTTTCTTGCATTTGCACTTGGTACTTCATTATAGATTGGTGTGTCTCTGCTAAATGTTTTTATTTGGGTTTTCAGAGGTCTAAGTTCTATTGCATTGTTGCATAGTCCTTGTTGTTCTTCTGTAGGCGTTTCGAATGTGAGTAGCCTCTTTGTTAGAACCTCTGTACTGGTAGCAAACCTTGGTGTTCTGCTACTTATTGGGAGTCCACTTGGCCTACTATTTGTTATCGGCCACATGATTGTGGTTTTACCAGGTCGATGGATACAACTCGGTTCTCCTTTTTACCAGCAAGTGGCGGTAGTACAACTGATCTTGTCCCGTTGACAGACAAGACAGGAACTGCTTTTCTGTAAGAAGGCCCAAATTCCTTCTTTACCGCGATCTTTTCTCTGACTAGATCCCCGACTTTTGGAATCCAGACAGGTCTTGCTGGGACAGGTGGTGGTTCTTCAGTGGTTGTTGGCTGTTGTTTCAACTTTATGTTGTTCAGGTCTTTTCTTGTTTTGTTTAAGTCCTGCAAAATAGCCAAACGGTCTTTGATATCAAAGCTTTTTTCTTTCACCACTGAAGTCTGACTGTCAAGATCAGAGATTAGCATCCTAGTTCCAAATAATAATTCGTACGGACTGAATCCCTTCAGAGAATTTCTTGGCAAGTTATTTAGACTACGTTGGACACTTATTAGATGTTTGACCCACCCAGCTCCCGAACCTAATATCCTTTCCGTTATAGATTGCTTTATGCCTTGGTTTTTTCTTTACACCATCCCGTATCCCTCAGGAAGGAAGTGAGAAGATTCCTGCTGTGCTATGCTCATTTGGCCATGTTTCCCCTCAGGCTGGAGGGCTAGAGTGAAAACAATGGTCAAACGTAGCATGCTCTTAGCGTATATGCCATTTAGACTCGCAAATCTTGTATAACAGTCCAGACGTCAGCCGAGTGCTGGTGATCTACATTATAAGTGGAAACTAGCCTGTATATGTTAATCGCAAGCCTTGCTTTTTACTCTTGATTTTTTCTGGAGTAAAACGACGAGGTATTAAACTGTTTCTCTCCCCACTGCGATCTCTGTTGCAGTTTGGGCAGTTTTTTACAAACATGGTGTGACGCAGACTCATGCCTGGCCACCAGTACCGTGATTGTAATTCTTCCAGAGAATCTTTTAGTTTGAGGTGTCTGAGACCCTCGCCCATATGTGCGTCTGCGATTAACAAGTTTCTCCTGTCCATGTTTGGAATCACTCTATCCCCCACTCCAGGGATTCGAGCAAAAGGGACGGAGTTTGCATCGATTATGTATGTATAATTGAGTGGATAGTTGATCGGGAGCGCTGAGCAGTCGCCTTTTAATGACGTTTTCACCGCCAGTACTGTTTCACCATCAACATATTTTAATGTACGCTTTTTTCGAACTACGGAAGCCGATTTAGTTGCTACCGCTGTGGCTGTCTCAGCCAATGAATTCCCTGCAACGTGAACGCCATCACGCTGATGACTCAGTGAATGTGTCACGTGAGTCTTTGGTAGTTCTTTTTGTAAAAGAGCTATTTGTTCCCAGAGCAGTTTCTGCGTTATTGTTGCATCTGTGTCATCTTTGTAACCATTTTGAATCCATGTCTCCAAATCGTTGTTATATGATTTGACGCAGTAATATGAATCGGACACTATAAGTGTCGGGAATTCGCGATCCGCATTATCTAGCGGCATTTTCAATGCTAATATTTCAGTCTGTTGTTCTGAATTAGTTTCTACTGAGTGTGTTTTTGTTAATAGAGGTTGTAGTTTACCTCCGCGCCACACTTCTTTTGTAATCCCACATGTGGGGTTGTATGCCTGTTCTCCCCAAACGGGGGGTTGAGCATGTCTGTCTGTATAGATTACACAGGCGTAATGTCGTAAAGGCAGAATGTCGATTGGCAGAGGGAATGTTCTTTCATATTCTAAATTTTCCATTTCTTCTAGTTCTGGATCAAAGTAATAGTATACTTTGTCCGTTGTGATTGAATTCACCCATTGTATCCATTCCGGATTCAATGTTGTTGTTGGTAAATTACACGGTGTTGTTAGTGCCTCAAAGGCTGATTCTGCTGTTCTGACTGTAATATGTCTACCGTCAGCTTGATCTTTTTCTCTAGCTATTGCGGTTTGAACTGCATGAACAATTTTTTCTTTGTTGCTGAATTTCTGTTCAGCTTCTGTGTACAAGTGTGATTTGAATGCAATTGGTACCTTTTCTCCCTCATTAGAGGTCAGGTATGTGAATCCGCATCTCCCTGGGATGACTCGAATCACAAGATTGCCTGTGTTATCACATGTTTCTAATTTTGTTTTAATTAGCATGTCTGTTTGTAAGGATCTCAGAATTTCTGTGTGTATTTGAGTCCAATTGGATCTTTTAAAATCTGGTTTTATCAGATCATAAAGGGGTTTGACCCTTTCTGCGTAATTTGCAATGTATGTTCTTCCGAAATTTAGGAAGCCTAGAATTGACTGTAGGTTTTTTAGTGTTCTAGGTGCTTGGAGGACGGCACATTTTTCTAGAAAATTGTCAGCCAGGCTACACTTGATAATTCATATCCTAAGAACAGGACTGTCAGATGGGCAATTCTGGACTTTTTAAAGTTGAATTTGTAACCCTCTGCAGCGAACCCAAGTATTATGGTGTTCACTCTCTTCAAGTGAGTCTCCAAGTCATCATCTGTTAGGTATATGTCGTCGACATACGATAATGCTTCGTCGTCATATATTTGTAGTAATTCTGTTACTCTCGCTGAGAATACTCCCGGGCTGTTCTTGTACCCCTGGGCTAACCGACAGAATTGTTTTTGAGTGCCATTTATTGAGAACGCAGACAAATATCTGCTCTCTGGTGCTATGTTTTGACAAAAGAATCCATTAGAGATGTCTAAGGTTGTTTTGTATTTTTTGCGCACTATGTTATTCATTAGTGCAGCACTATGCGAATTTTGCACTGCAAAAGTTTTGCAACATGAGTTACGGTGTCGGTAATCCAAAACTAGACGATATGAATTGTCTGGTTTGGAGACCGGAAACAAAGGGTTGTTCATTTGTGAGGTGCAAGTTTCAATCACCCCCTGGTATTCTAGCTGATCTAGGATTTCTTTTACCTGTTTTTTAGCTTCTTGCTTAATTGGGTACTGCCTTTGTGCAGTAGGTTGTGATTTTAACTGGATTTTGTGAGGAGGAGAGTCCTCATCCCATCCTACGTGATTTTTATATAAAGCAGGAGCTAGAGCTACTGCCCACTTTCTAGCAAGTGTGTATTTTTTATGAATTGGGATGTGATTTGAGAAGGCAGGCATAATTATTTCTTCGCCATGAGGGCACTCCCTGACAAACTCTGGTGGGCAGTCTTTTTCAGCTAGAAGGATGTCATAGCCCTTGGAGAGATTATCCCAAAATAGTCCCCTTATTTTTCTAGTCTTATCTCCCTCTATACGTAATGTTATTTCGTATATTTTGTGAGGTTTGCTAACTCTGGTGTCTGCAGTTTCCACTTGAAGATATTCATTCGTGTCCACTGTCTCCAGATGATTCATAAGGACTTTGCGAGCTATGCTCACTTCTGCTGCGCTGTCTAGCATTGTCTGAGCCCATTCTCCGTTTTTCAGTTGTGTCCTCAGTATTCTCGGCATTGTTAACTACCTTGATACTGGCTACCTTCTTTTTTGGAAATTGTAATTTATTTTTTAGCTGAGCAGGTTCCTTGTCTTTGGACTTGGCGTGCTCTTCTCTTTGTTCTGATCGTCCTCTTCTTTCCGATTTCTGCGAGGAAGTCTGAAAAGATTGAGAGGGATGTGTATCAATGTCTTGATATCTATCAGGTTTCTTTATATTATCCCTATTTCTAAGGTTATATCTTTTCCCAGAGGGGTCACTCTGAGGTGACCTGTGTCTTTGGTTCGGAGATTTTTCTCTTCGCCTAGGAGACCTTCCTCTGGACTGGAATTTCTTTTCTTTAGGATTGGATTGTTTGTTTCCATCCCAGCTCTTTTTCAGTGATGTTGAGTTATTATTAAAAAATATTTTTTCAGGACTTTCAATCAGTTGTGGTTTTACTGGTATTCCACCTAAACTATCTCTACCTAGTTCCTCATAGGATTTTTCTATGATTCTGGCAATTTCAGCTGGTTGGTCTGCTATATCTGTCTCCTTTAACCTCTGGCGGATCGCCACGTTTGCTGCTTCACCTTTTATGTTGGCTAATAATATAGCCGAGACCTGCTTGAAGTCTTTCAGTAATTTCATACCAAGAGTTAAAGCGGGTTCTGGACCATATTCGTCTTGAATTTGTTTTAGCACATCTGGTATTACCGAAATGGATGGAACACCGTGCGTTTTTGTATAGATGGAAGCAAAGACTGTACCCCAAGTGTCACAGTCCTCAATGTGTGGTGCGATTCCCATTGGAAGACAGATAGTCAGAATCCTGTGTTTTTCTAATGGGGTGGTGTCAGGAAACACCGCCTCTATTTGGGTGATTTTCTGTGCCAACCAGAATGGTATTTGTTCCCGTTTAGCCGGTACTTTACCTAGGCAGGACTGTATGTTCTGTTGTGTAATTTTATTTGTGTTCCCCTGGTGAGGGGTCAGCTGTGGAATTTTAATCGCTGGCTGAATTGTTGAAGTCCGCATCACATACTGGACTAATTGTCTATGTATTTTTACTAATTGTTTTAGCTGTGTTAACCGCTCTGCTGCAGACATCCCATTGATGTCTGGATGTGGTGTGTATCCGGCTAGGACCGGCCACGTTGCTCCTGGTCTACCTAAAGGACCGAGCCTGGTGATGTGATTATTGTGTTTTAGGGCGCCATCAAATAAGAGCAGGTGCTCTTGAAATTTGAGTGGTACTTCCACCTCCTCGAAAGGAGTGTACGTTTCAGGAGGTTCCTCTATTTTGTAATAGTGGAAGTACTTTGTTACAGCATTTGCTGCTGGAAAATGTATCCATGAATAGTATACCTCTGTCTGCCGATATTCGTGTGCCTCAATTACGAATATGACTGTACCACCTCTAGGTGTCAGTCCATTTTCTATAAGTTTTAAGGTTATAGATTTTCTTTTAATGACCCGGATGAGTATTATCTCCGGGTCAGCATTTTGTAGTGCAGTGTCAGCGTCTGCTATGTCAGCTGCTAATCTAACTGCCTCTCTTTCCTCATCACTGTCTACCATTTTACCGACAGGGAGGTTATTCTGTTTGTTTGCAGATCAGATTTCTTATGGAAACAAAGATTAGATGCACAATATTTTGGAACGGTGTATCCTTCAACGTTGACTAAACCAAGTACCATACATAGGAGTTAACTCCTGCGAGGTTTGGCGGATATTACCTTTCACCCACTCCAGACGTCTTTGGAGTATTATGGGGAAAAAGGGGTCTGAGTGAGAAAGCACGACTGAGTTACTCTAAATGTCTTACGTTAGTTTTATCGCCCTTTCCAAACGCGTTGGGCGCCATGTAGTGTAGTTCCTATTATCCCAATAGGCTCTGCGCATTGGAATAATACCTTCAATAGTATAGGCCTAGACCAGACGTTAACTAGGTCTACTACTGTCGATATTAGACTTAAAGTTTTGGGTTTGCCAGCTAGCTCAGAGTTCACTAGAAACTTTCTCGAATGTTCAGGAAGGAATTAACTTCCCTGATTAGACAAGAAGGGATTTAGTTTCTGACAACCATAGAACATGACAACTTTGCTCTCCCCTAATCAAGAGTGTATCTCGAGAGTCGTGTGAACAAAAGGCAATTTATTTTACTCAGTCAGTACGTGCATTCTTAGTCTCATCAGATTGTAGAGAAAAGGAAGAGACGGGCGTGTTCAATAAAAGATGTTATTTATTGATCAGTCTCTTTTATCGTACAAGAGAAATGGATCGATATTATTGCAATACTTATAGTTAAGTAAAGTGCATACATTAAAAGCAGAAGTATAAAATAATACTGTAAAAACATTGATATGGTTTCTAAGCCATATGAAGGTTTAAAATGAATAAAATATATTACATACACATATACATTTGACTAAACGTACTCAACTGGTGTTTCTAGATACGCCTACCCCGTGTACCTGACCTAAGTCTAATACGTGGGCGGGAATAGAAAGTTACAGTTTAAGTTAAGTTTGTTTTTGCCAAGTGACTGACTAAAGAATTCTCTGTGAGGGGTTATTCAGTTCTGTACCTGGAAGTTAGGATGAATGAGGGATGGTATCTCTCGTCTCTGGTCTCGATATTCCAGGCTGCCTGCGAGGGCTACCCGGAAACGCCGGAGCTGGATTTCTCGGCAGGAGAAATAGGCAGCGCGTCTCGTTCTCAGCGCGTCAGGAAGGCGGGGCTGCGCCAGCGGGGTCTGCTCTGCTCTGGGCTTCGGCAAGTATGGCTGCTCCGTCTCGTCACCACCGCGTGTGTTTGCATAGGGCAATATCGGTAATATTTATACCTTTAAGGTGCCGAGATTGACGTAAGGATGGACATAGATACGTCAATAAGGATGTCATACGACCAGGTCGTTAGCACATTCTTTTGCTGAAGTTCTCGGTGAAATCAAAACAATGGCCGCAGGGTTTTTCCAGGTTGTCATAGGTTTGATTTGTTTTGAGAACTCCGTATGCCTTATCAGGGGCTGGAGAAATATCGCTTGTCTAATTAGATCGCAAGCGTTATGACCTAATCAGATAACACGTTCCTGTGCCGTAGTGTGGCTTCGTCAGATAACGGTATCTGCATCATGGGGGTTTGCTGCCTCATGGGCTGACTGCTAGTTAACTTGTTGGTTTGTTAACCAGAATAGGGTCAGGAATAGGGCGATCGATTCAGAACCTATAGGAATACATCACAGTACCGGATAGCACCTGGCCATTTAAAGCACTGACCGGGGGCACACTGGCTAAATATCGTAAACCACCAAGGTTATTCAGGGACGAGGAGGGTGGTGGTGGAGATTATAACTGAACTACTGAGTACAACGATACAAGGTGTACAAGCCCAAACCCTTCAGTGCATGTGACAGGTAAATACACCAAGTCTGAGTGTGTGAAGTCAAACGCCACCCTAAACCGGGTGCATTCCTCCAAAGCGGTCACTGTATACAGTCGAAGCAACACTATAAATACCATTAGACATGACCGTGCAAGAGAGAGCACCGGGCAAAGGCTCCAAAACACAGTGTATGCGAGGTGGAACTGAGTAATTGGTGGAACTGAGTAATTGATGGAACTGAGTAATTAACTGCAAGTGACAGTGTATGAAAGGCTTGACAAATACCCCCCGAATAACCCACAATACAAAGACCACAATTTGTGAAATAGCTTAACCATATGCAGTGCAAGAGCCCAACTTGGCAAAAACCACCCACTACCAAACCGGCAAGATACCCGTATGCCACTCAGATCTTTAAGAGTCATCATGGGCCAGGTCCTTTACCCTTTGGACAACAATTCGGCGGTTTATCGCCCCCTCGCCTATCCGGGGCCCCACCCACCAAAAAGTAAAAGCCCCTATATGAGGATCAGTCACTAGCCCCGTAACTCCCCCACCTACCCATCACTCTTACCATGCATGCAGGCTCATTAATACAAGAACCACACGTATACCCCTCGCCTGTGAGAATTACACCAAATGGGGCTTTTCAAATTACCCACATCTCCGACTACCGGCCCCGTGCAGTCACCACGCTCCCACCTCAAAGCACCAACAACCTCGCGCACCGCTACCAGGCTTCTCTCTGTCTCATTAATGACCGCATCCACCATCCCGCTCCAGATACCCCGCTCACCGCGAACTCCTCAAGCACGATCAAGATCCTGCAGCAATTCAATTATTTGCTGCCAGGACTTCACTTCAACCGTGGGTCACCCCTTCAACGTATGTTTCAATCTCGTGTCCAGTGTCTGTGTCTTGCCATCTCTCTCTTGAGCCCGTCCACCCATCACCTTCGTAAACACCTATTTGTAAGGGACTTGGTATCACTCGCCCTCATGATCCAGCCCCCGCTGAATCCCCTCTACCCTCCCTCCAGCTCACCGCCTGCATTCCGTGACTACTTGTTCACCAGTTACCCGGACCCTCCACGAATTCAGCCTCACGCCCGTGGCTGCTCTTTTCGAATGCCGGGCCAACCCCACGCGCGGCATCCAATGGGATGCTGCGCCGATGGACCAACCAATCCTGGCGCTGCATGCAGCGCCAGGATTGGCTAGGGGTCACATTTGCTGCTCGCCCTGTCGCCCTTAGGAAACCCGGGCTGTGGCAGGCGAACAGCGAACAGCACGGTGAAGCACCCCTGGGTCCCACTGGGGAACTTACAGCATGCTTGAGAAAGTTGCCAACTTTCTCAAGCATGCGCACTGTAAGTTCCCCAGCGGGACTGCGCACTACGGTCTGCTGCAGCCTGAGTGTGTGGACTGTCACTCAAGCTGCAGCAGGCCACCCCCCCTGCGCAATTCAGCGCAATGTATTTTAAGATACGGCCGGCGGCCGCGATGCGGGTCCATGGTGGCTGGTGGGGCTCCGCCCCTACGCCCCAATGGACGCACCGCGGCTGCCTGTTTGGAGAGCATAGAGGAAGTTTTGGCTGGAATAATATCCAAAGGGGAGCCTGATTTGACTGTATTCAACAGTGACTCCACGTCACCAACTGTGAGAGGGAGGGAAGTTTTCCAACATATGCACATTAGTCAGGGCCGGTGGGCAGCAGAATCCAGTATCATGCTGAAGGTTCCGATTGAGGTGATTTTATCGTAGATCAGCTCAATTTTCTGTATGAGATGAATAGCTATTTTATCACAGAGTGCTTGGAAGGGGTGCACCTCATTAATACAGCCCTTCAGGTTTGTAAAGGATTTAAGAATTCGGTACAAAACTTTGGGGGCACTTTCTGCCTGGTTAAGTTGCAGCACAATCTGGGCTCTGCAAGCAGTTTTTATGTTTTTGTGATATTGAGCCAGAGAGATCTTATCTCTCTGTGTCCTGTGCATCATGGGAGTGGCGCCAACGCCTTTCTAGATTTTTACAAAGACGTTTTTCCGTCCGTAGGTTAGAGGAGAACCATGCTGTCCGGGGCGCCTAGCCAAACGAGGGCACTGTTTCAATGGGGCCAGCTGATCAATGGCTGTGTTTACTGTGGAATTATAACGAGCCAAGCATTCCTCGACATCTGATTCAAGGTTACAGAGTGTCGGGATTGTATCCGGGAAATGATCTGGAGTGATTTTATGCCACTGTCTATGAAGGCTGTAGGGGGCCAATGGGGGGGCGTCGTATACCCTGGGGTCCCTGATTTGAAAGTCAGTTAATGAGTAGTCAGTCCATGTAAGTGGACAAGGAGCTTCTCAGAAAATACTGGAAGAATTGGTCAAAATAAGATCTAACGTGTCCTGCTGAGTGTGTGGGACTGTCGTTGATCTTACCTAGTCCTAGAGTGGCTAAATCTGCCAGGAGCGTAGAGGCATCCTGATTGGCAGTGCTCTCACTGTGTACATTACGGCAGTGCTCTCACTGTGTACATTGAAGCCCCCTAATAGCTGGACATTTTTAGTAGAGATGATATGGGGGCAATTGATTCCATTAATTGGAACGAGGAATCAAGGAGGGGGTCTAATCTGGAGCCAATATACGAGAGCGCCTTTCCAGCTATGGTAGGGTAGGAAATCCATTCTAAAGACTAAAATTTCAATTTTGTCATTACAGCGTTGCTCGAGTAAGGAAACTTTGATGGAGTCTTTATGAATAATGACTAACCTCCTGCCACCTTGGGTTGCCTATCCAACCTTTGATTAAGGTAACCCTCCTGTAGTGCCGCTGCAATAGCGAAGGTGGAGCTAGGTTTAAGCCAGGTTTCTGTCAGGAATCCAATATCGGGATTCTTGGAGGCAGGTAGATCCCAAATTTCAGCTGCGTGCTTGGACAGGGATCTGACATTGCTCAAAAAGCCCTTCCAACCGTGACCAGATTTGCCAGTATAATTTCCTGGTGAAGTCTGGGAATGAGTAGCTACATTGGGGGGGAGGTTTTTACCCTTGCCTGGGTCAGGTGTCATAGGACCTATGTGCTTCTGTTCCAGTTTTAGGCTTTGAAATTGGCAGGACCTGCACGTGAAGGGCAGGGAAAGCCCCCGGGGTTTCATAAGGATGGTTAGTGCATTTAGCCAAACTGCCCCGTCTCATATAGAGGAGTTCCAGGGTAGAGTAAGAATATTTCTACCTTGTGAGAAAGTGCCATCTTTCTTGCCTTGGTATGCCCCCACTTTTTTCTGAACTGCAGATGTGCTTTGACTGAGTGTGCCCTGGGTTCCTGCCAACCAGGTACCCAGGGCCTGTGTTCCTTCCCTAAAACTGTGCTGAAACTAAAAACCCAATTGGCATCTCAGGCCACCTGTCAGGCCCTAGTAAATGGTACCCTAGGTACCCAGGGCATGGTGACCAGAGAAGACCCCTGAGGGCTGCAGCACTTATTGTGCCACCCTCAGGGGCCCTGTACCCTGGCACCCACACACTGCCTTTGCAGGCTGAGTGCCTAAGTACAGAACTAAACCAAGAGTCGACATGGCACACATCCCTGGTGCCACGCCCACAGAACCCACTGCCCTAGCATACTTCTGTCACCCCTCTAGCTGGGTGCCCTATGCCAGAGGTGTGGGCACAGGTGCATGAACCCTGTGCCCCTACAGTACCCAAGGCCATTCCTGGGCACTGTAAGTGCAGTGATGCCATTAAGATTATATGATGCTGGGTGGTTGTCATCACGAACTCCACAGCACCATAATGGCTACACTGAAGACAGACAAGTTTGGTACCAAACTTCTCAGCATATTAAACCCGCACTGATGCCAGTGTGGGATTTAATGTAAAATGCACCAGAGGGCATCTTAGAGATGCCCTCTGAAATCCTAACCTACAATCCAACTCTGGGCTGAGTGGCTGCAGAGGCTGCCACACAGCAGACATGTTGCTGGACCCCTGGGTGGAGAGCCCCCCGCTCTCCTGGGCCTGCAACAATGCACATCCTGGGCAAGGTGCTAGGTCTCATCCCCCAGGATGGGCAGGAGGAAGCTTCAAACGCATGCCGCCTCTGTGAGCTTCTCCAGACCATTTGCTGTACCCAGCAACTGGCCCCTACCAGTTCTAACCCCCACTCTGGCGGGAAGACTGGTGGGAAAAACTACATCAGGAATGGGGGTGTGCCAACCCCAACCCTCAGGTGGGGGAACGAGGTGAAGCATGACCCCGGGCTCCGGCCATCTTGTGGATGGGGAGCCCTGCCCAATCACAGCTAGGCTCCTTCCCCCCTCCCACAAGAGAGGAGCAGACTAGGGGGTGTATTCACCCCAGGACAGGGCCCCATACGTCCCTGTCCTTGTCCTACCTGTAACGCCCCTAAATTCAGTATTTAGGGGCTCCCTGACCTTCCTTCCTCAGATCCCGATACGAAAAGAAGAAAGAAGATCAAGCAGAAGAAGACCCGCCGTGCAGCTGCTAACAACAGGACGAAAACAACTGACTTGGCCCCAGCCCTACCGGTCGATCCTGGAACCTGCTCCTGCCTAATCCCGGCGACTCCTGTGGACAGCAACCTTGGGACACCTGGAGGACCTGCCTGCCTTGACCCTCTTAAAGACTGGGACTCGCATCAGCAGAGACTCTGCTGCAACACCCACTTGGTGCCAACCAGGAAGCTCCGGACCAGCCCACTCTGCACCCGCCGAGCCCGGGCTGGGCCCAACCGAACCAAGACCATGAGGACGTCCCCCAGGCGACTGGGACCCAAAGTTTAGTGCCCAAAGACCCTCCTCGACGAACCAGCCGACGCCTGCAGACTCAGAACAGCACGAACAGCACGGTGAAGCACCCCTGGGTCCCACTGGGGAACTTACAGCATGCTTGAGAAAGTTGCCAACTTTCTCAAGCATGCGCACTGTAAGTTCCCCAGCGGGACTGCGCACTACGGTCTGCTGCAGCCTGAGTGTGTGGACTGTCACTCAAGCTGCAGCAGGCCACCCCCCCTGCGCAATTCAGCGCAATGTATTTTAAGATACGGCCGGCGGCCGCGATGCGGGTCCATGGTGGCTGGTGGGGCTCCGCCCCTACGCCCCAATGGACGCACCGCGGCTGCCTGTTTGGAGAGCATAGAGGAAGTTTTGGCTGGAATAATATCCAAAGGGGAGCCTGATTTGACTGTATTCAACAGTGACTCCACGTCACCAACTGTGAGAGGGAGGGAAGTTTTCCAACATATGCACATTAGTCAGGGCCGGTGGGCAGCAGAATCCAGTATCATGCTGAAGGTTCCGATTGAGGTGATTTTATCGTAGATCAGCTCAATTTTCTGTATGAGATGAATAGCTATTTTATCACAGAGTGCTTGGAAGGGGTGCACCTCATTAATACAGCCCTTCAGGTTTGTAAAGGATTTAAGAATTCGGTACAAAACTTTGGGGGCACTTTCTGCCTGGTTAAGTTGCAGCACAATCTGGGCTCTGCAAGCAGTTTTTATGTTTTTGTGATATTGAGCCAGAGAGATCTTATCTCTCTGTGTCCTGTGCATCATGGGAGTGGCGCCAACGCCTTTCTAGATTTTTACAAAGACGTTTTTCCGTCCGTAGGTTAGAGGAGAACCATGCTGTCCGGGGCGCCTAGCCAAACGAGGGCACTGTTTCAATGGGGCCAGCTGATCAATGGCTGTGTTTACTGTGGAATTATAACGAGCCAAGCATTCCTCGACATCTGATTCAAGGTTACAGAGTGTCGGGATTGTATCCGGGAAATGATCTTGAGTGATTTTATGCCACTGTCTATGAAGGCTGTAGGGGGCCAATGGGGGGGCGTCGTATACCCTGGGGTCCCTGATTTGAAAGTCAGTTAATGAGTAGTCAGTCCATGTAAGTGGACAAGGAGCTTCTCAGAAAATACTGGAAGAATTGGTCAAAATAAGATCTAACGTGTCCTGCTGAGTGTGTGGGACTGTCGTTGATCTTACCTAGTCCTAGAGTGGCTAAATCTGCCAGGAGCGTAGAGGCATCCTGATTGGCAGTGCTCTCACTGTGTACATTACGGCAGTGCTCTCACTGTGTACATTGAAGCCCCCTAATAGCTGGACATTTTTAGTAGAGATGATATGGGGGCAATTGATTCCATTAATTGGAACGAGGAATCAAGGAGGGGGTCTAATCTGGAGCCAATATACGAGAGCGCCTTTCCAGCTATGGTAGGGTAGGAAATCCATTCTAAAGACTAAAATTTCAATTTTGTCATTACAGCGTTGCTCGAGTAAGGAAACTTTGATGGAGTCTTTATGAATAATGACTAACCTCCTGCCACCTTGGGTTGCCTATCCAACCTTTGATTAAGGTAACCCTCCTGTAGTGCCGCTGCAATAGCGAAGGTGGAGCTAGGTTTAAGCCAGGTTTCTGTCAGGAATCCAATATCGGGATTCTTGGAGGCAGGTAGATCCCAAATTTCAGCTGCGTGCTTGGACAGGGATCTGACATTGCTCAAAAAGCCCTTCCAACCGTGACCAGATTTGCCAGTATAATTTCCTGGTGAAGTCTGGGAATGAGTAGCTACATTGGGGGGGAGGTTTTTACCCTTGCCTGGGTCAGGTGTCATAGGACCTATGTGCTTCTGTTCCAGTTTTAGGCTTTGAAATTGGCAGGACCTGCACGTGAAGGGCAGGGAAAGCCCCCGGGGTTTCATAAGGATGGTTAGTGCATTTAGCCAAACTGCCCCGTCTCATATAGAGGAGTTCCAGGGTAGAGTAAGAATATTTCTACCTTGTGAGAAAGTGCCATCTTTCTTGCCTTGGTATGCCCCCACTTTTTTCTGAACTGCAGATGTGCTTTGACTGAGTGTGCCCTGGGTTCCTGCCAACCAGGTACCCAGGGCCTGTGTTCCTTCCCTAAAACTGTGCTGAAACTAAAAACCCAATTGGCATCTCAGGCCACCTGTCAGGCCCTAGTAAATGGTACCCTAGGTACCCAGGGCATGGTGACCAGAGAAGACCCCTGAGGGCTGCAGCACTTATTGTGCCACCCTCAGGGGCCCTGTACCCTGGCACCCACACACTGCCTTTGCAGGCTGAGTGCCTAAGTACAGAACTAAACCAAGAGTCGACATGGCACACATCCCTGGTGCCATGCCCACAGAACCCACTGCCCTAGCATACTTCTGTCACCCCTCTAGCTGGGTGCCCTATGCCAGAGGTGTGGGCACAGGTGCATGAACCCTCTGCCCCTACAGTACCCAAGGCCATTCCTGGGCACTGTAAGTGCAGTGATGCCATTAAGATTATATGATGCTGGGTGGTTGTCATCACGAACTCCACAGCACCATAATGGCTACACTGAAGACAGACAAGTTTGGTACCAAACTTCTCAGCACATTAAACCCGCACTGATGCCAGTGTGGGATTTAATGTAAAATGCACCAGAGGGCATCTTAGAGATGCCCTCTGAAATCCTAACCTACAATCCAACTCTGGGCTGAGTGGCTGCAGAGGCTGCCACACAGCAGACATGTTGCTGGACCCCTGGGTGGAGAGCCCCCCGCTCTCCTGGGCCTGCAACAATGCACATCCTGGGCAAGGTGCTAGGTCTCATCCCCCAGGATGGGCAGGAGGAAGCTTCAAACGCATGCCGCCTCTGTGAGCTTCTCCAGACCATTTGCTGTACCCAGCAACTGGCCCCTACCAGTTCTAACCCCCACTCTGGCGGGAAGACTGGTGGGAAAAACTACATCAGGAATGGGGGTGTGCCAACCCCAACCCTCAGGTGGGGGAACGAGGTGAAGCATGACCCCGGGCTCCGGCCATCTTGTGGATGGGGAGCCCTGCCCAATCACAGCTAGGCTCCTTCCCCCCTCCCACAAGAGAGGAGCAGACTAGGGGGTGTATTCACCCCAGGACAGGGCCCCATACGTCCCTGTCCTTGTCCTACCTGTAACGCCCCTAAATTCAGTATTTAGGGGCTCCCTGACCTTCCTTCCTCAGATCCCGATACGAAAAGAAGAAAGAAGATCAAGAAGAAGAAGACCCGCCGTGCAGCTGCTAACAACAGGACGAAAACAACTGACTTGGCCCCAGCCCTACCGGTCGATCCTGGAACCTGCTCCTGCCTAATCCCGGCGACTCCTGTGGACAGCAACCTTGGGACACCTGGAGGACCTGCCTGCCTTGACCCTCTTAAAGACTGGGACTCGCATCAGCAGAGACTCTGCTGCAACACCCACTTGGTGCCAACCAGGAAACTCCGGACCAGCCCACTCTGCACCCGCCGAGCCCGGGCTGGGCCCAACCGAACCAAGACCATGAGGACGTCCCCCCGGCGACTGGGACCCAAAGTTTAGTGCCCAAAGACCCTCCTCGACGAACCAGCCGACGCCTGCAGACTAAGAACAGCACGAACAGCACGGTGAAGCACCCCTGGGTCCCACTGGGGAACTTACAGCATGCTTGAGAAAGTTGCCAACTTTCTCAAGCATGCGCACTGTAAGTTCCCCAGCGGGACTGCGCACTACGGTCTGCTGCAGCCTGAGTGTGTGGACTGTCACTCAAGCTGCAGCAGGCCACCCCCCCTGCGCAATTCAGCGCAATGTATTTTAAGATACGGCCGGCGGCCGCGATGCGGGTCCATGGTGGCTGGTGGGGCTCCGCCCCTACGCCCCAATGGACGCACCGCGGCTGCCTGTTTGGAGAGCATAGAGGAAGTTTTGGCTGGAATAATATCCAAAGGGGAGCCTGATTTGACTGTATTCAACAGTGACTCCACGTCACCAACTGTGAGAGGGAGGGAAGTTTTCCAACATATGCACATTAGTCAGGGCCGGTGGGCAGCAGAATCCAGTATCATGCTGAAGGTTCCGATTGAGGTGATTTTATCGTAGATCAGCTCAATTTTCTGTATGAGATGAATAGCTATTTTATCACAGAGTGCTTGGAAGGGGTGCACCTCATTAATACAGCCCTTCAGGTTTGTAAAGGATTTAAGAATTCGGTACAAAACTTTGGGGGCACTTTCTGCCTGGTTAAGTTGCAGCACAATCTGGGCTCTGCAAGCAGTTTTTATGTTTTTGTGATATTGAGCCAGAGAGATCTTATCTCTCTGTGTCCTGTGCATCATGGGAGTGGCGCCAACGCCTTTCTAGATTTTTACAAAGACGTTTTTCCGTCCGTAGGTTAGAGGAGAACCATGCTGTCCGGGGCGCCTAGCCAAACGAGGGCACTGTTTCAATGGGGCCAGCTGATCAATGGCTGTGTTTACTGTGGAATTATAACGAGCCAAGCATTCCTCGACATCTGATTCAAGGTTACAGAGTGTCGGGATTGTATCCGGGAAATGATCTGGAGTGATTTTATGCCACTGTCTATGAAGGCTGTAGGGGGCCAATGGGGGGGCGTCGTATACCCTGGGGTCCCTGATTTGAAAGTCAGTTAATGAGTAGTCAGTCCATGTAAGTGGACAAGGAGCTTCTCAGAAAATACTGGAAGAATTGGTCAAAATAAGATCTAACGTGTCCTGCTGAGTGTGTGGGACTGTCGTTGATCTTACCTAGTCCTAGAGTGGCTAAATCTGCCAGGAGCGTAGAGGCATCCTGATTGGCAGTGCTCTCACTGTGTACATTACGGCAGTGCTCTCACTGTGTACATTACGGCAGTGCTCTCACTGTGTACATTGAAGCCCCCTAATAGCTGGACATTTTTAGTAGAGATGATATGGGGGCAATTGATTCCATTAATTGGAACGAGGAATCAAGGAGGGGGTCTAATCTGGAGCCAATATACGAGAGCGCCTTTCCAGCTATGGTAGGGTAGGAAATCCATTCTAAAGACTAAAATTTCAATTTTGTCATTACAGCGTTGCTCGAGTAAGGAAACTTTGATGGAGTCTTTATGAATAATGACTAACCTCCTGCCACCTTGGGTTGCCTATCCAACCTTTGATTAAGGTAACCCTCCTGTAGTGCCGCTGCAATAGCGAAGGTGGAGCTAGGTTTAAGCCAGGTTTCTGTCAGGAATCCAATATCGGGATTCTTGGAGGCAGGTAGATCCCAAATTTCAGCTGCGTGCTTGGACAGGGATCTGACATTGCTCAAAAAGCCCTTCCAACCGTGACCAGATTTGCCAGTATAATTTCCTGGTGAAGTCTGGGAATGAGTAGCTACATTGGGGGGGAGGTTTTTACCCTTGCCTGGGTCAGGTGTCATAGGACCTATGTGCTTCTGTTCCAGTTTTAGGCTTTGAAATTGGCAGGACCTGCACGTGAAGGGCAGGGAAAGCCCCCGGGGTTTCATAAGGATGGTTAGTGCATTTAGCCAAACTGCCCCGTCTCATATAGAGGAGTTCCAGGGTAGAGTAAGAATATTTCTACCTTGTGAGAAAGTGCCATCTTTCTTGCCTTGGTATGCCCCCACTTTTTTCTGAACTGCAGATGTGCTTTGACTGAGTGTGCCCTGGGTTCCTGCCAACCAGGTACCCAGGGCCTGTGTTCCTTCCCTAAAACTGTGCTGAAACTAAAAACCCAATTGGCATCTCAGGCCACCGGTCAGGCCCTAGTAAATGGTACCCTAGGTACCCAGGGCATGGTGACCAGAGAAGACCCCTGAGGGCTGCAGCACTTATTGTGCCACCCTCAGGGGCCCTGTACCCTGGCACCCACACACTGCCTTTGCAGGCTGAGTGCCTAAGTACAGAACTAAACCAAGAGTCGACATGGCACACATCCCTGGTGCCATGCCCACAGAACCCACTGCCCTAGCATACTTCTGTCACCCCTCTAGCTGGGTGCCCTATGCCAGAGGTGTGGGCACAGGTGCATGAACCCTCTGCCCCTACAGTACCCAAGGCCATTCCTGGGCACTGTAAGTGCAGTGATGCCATTAAGATTATATGATGCTGGGTGGTTGTCATCACGAACTCCACAGCACCATAATGGCTACACTGAAGACAGACAAGTTTGGTACCAAACTTCTCAGCACATTAAACCCGCACTGATGCCAGTGTGGGATTTAATGTAAAATGCACCAGAGGGCATCTTAGAGATGCCCTCTGAAATCCTAACCTACAATCCAACTCTGGGCTGAGTGGCTGCAGAGGCTGCCACACAGCAGACATGTTGCTGGACCCCTGGGTGGAGAGCCCCCCGCTCTCCTGGGCCTGCAACAATGCACATCCTGGGCAAGGTGCTAGGTCTCATCCCCCAGGATGGGCAGGAGGAAGCTTCAAACGCATGCCGCCTCTGTGAGCTTCTCCAGACCATTTGCTGTACCCAGCAACTGGCCCCTACCAGTTCTAACCCCCACTCTGGCGGGAAGACTGGTGGGAAAAACTACATCAGGAATGGGGGTGTGCCAACCCCAACCCTCAGGTGGGGGAACGAGGTGAAGCATGACCCCGGGCTCCGGCCATCTTGTGGATGGGGAGCCCTGCCCAATCACAGCTAGGCTCCTTCCCCCCTCCCACAAGAGAGGAGCAGACTAGGGGGTGTATTCACCCCAGGACAGGGCCCCATACGTCCCTGTCCTTGTCCTACCTGTAACGCCCCTAAATTCAGTATTTAGGGGCTCCCTGACCTTCCTTCCTCAGATCCCGATACGAAAAGAAGAAAGAAGATCAAGAAGAAGAAGACCCGCCGTGCAGCTGCTAACAACAGGACGAAAACAACTGACTTGGCCCCAGCCCTACCGGTCGATCCTGGAACCTGCTCCTGCCTAATCCCGGCGACTCCTGTGGACAGCAACCTTGGGACACCCGGAGGACCTGCCTGCCTTGACCCTCTTAAAGACTGGGACTCGCATCAGCAGAGACTCTGCTGCAACACCCACTTGGTGCCAACCAGGAAGCTCCGGACCAGCCCACTCTGCACCCGCCGAGCCCGGGCTGGGCCCAACCGAACCAAGACCATGAGGACGTCCCCCCGGCGACTGGGACCCAAAGTTTAGTGCCCAAAGACCCTCCTCGACGAACCAGCCGACGCCTGCAGACTCAGAACCAGGGGCCACACCAGCCGCGACCAGCCGAGGGTAAGCTTTTCAGACACCCAAAAACACCCCAGCACCCGGCGCCCTACAGCCCCCTGTGCCTCCCTTTGGGGTACCTACCTGTGCTCCAAGATCCCAACTTACCTCTCGAAGTGCTGGTCGCCCCTGGAGACTCTCCGTCCCCGAGCCTGCAGTCTTTGTTCCTTTTTGACCTTTCACATTGGACAACATTGAGCACCCGACGGCTCAAGAGCACCCTGCACCCAGCCGCCCGAGTGCCGCTGGCTGTGCCACCTTTGTCCTATCCTACTTCCCCCCTTGCCCTGAGCAAGTGACCAGGAGCTCAGCTCCCACAGCTGTGTGGCCTGCTAGCCAGCAGCCACCAACCAAAGGCCCCCTTTCCCTCATTGGATATCAGTGGGCCTACCTACCTCTGCACCTGGCCGGCCCTGCGCTGCTGTGGCAGAACCGACTATACTTACCTGACCCTGGGGGACCCCTGAGGACAGGATATATATATATATATATATATATGATATATAGGGACAGGACCCTATATCTCTTAGTGCATGTGCCTAGCCCCCTCACATTCCAACTTAAAAACGTATACCCCATGTCTGATGACGTGGCCAACCCAGCCACAAAACTCTACCCCTGGTGCCACCCCGACTCCGTGCCTGAACTGTGATACATACGATGCCTGCAACATTCCCCCCAACAATCCCTCCCAAAACCCCAACCACCCGCCTCCCACGAGCAATATATTTGCAACAACAAAACATACTGATATGCCCTTCCCCTGCTGGTGCCAGGACATGCACAGCCACCCCATATGCCCAACAGGGCTGAACCACCCAACAGATGAAAAGGAAGACTCCACTCCCCCCACCCAACTCCCAACACGACCAGCTAACTCAACGTTATCCTGAGACTCGGACCTTCAGTGGTGAAACATATACAACTTTCAGAGTCCCCCCCCCCCCCCCCCCCCCCCCCCCAGGAACAGCACCTTCCTTCCAATCCAAGTATCTCGAAAACACTCTCTCCATCGTAAGTGAGTCCAGGCAAGCCAGCCAACGTTCACGTTGCAGGACCAACCAGAGAACAACCAGATATGTCTTTCAGGACAGGGCCACAGAGACTGCCAGTGAATCCCCCACCGTTTCAGGGATCGTGTCGGGGGTAGGCAGGAAAGTGTCCGTTGTGGGCTGCAGAGTGTCTGGGACCAATATCTCATCCTGAGGGGGATCTACCAAAGGCGCCGGAAGGCCCTCGGACTTCGACAACTCCAGGCGGAGGGCCCCATCGTCTCCTACAGTGACACACCGCCTCTCCTCCCGTTCAGCAGTGTCCGACGAACGCCTGCACCTGTTATTGCGTCTCCTCGTTGGTCGTGTCCCCATGTACTTCTGGCTCCCCCCCGTCACACGGCGTGAGGGCATCCCCCCTGATCTCCAGCCACTCCCATACCTCCTCGGGATTTCAAGGAAATGTGCCTTTCCCTGGGATATGACCTTAAACTTAGCAGGGTAAAGCAGCATGTACTGCAGGTGTAGCTCCCGAAGTTTCTGCTTGACTGCCAGGAAGGATTTCCGCTGTTCCTGTACTTGGTGGGTGTAGTCCAGGTAGATGGACACTTTGGCGTTTTTAAAAGTGAGGTTCGCCGTTTCCCTAGCCGCTCTCAGGATGCAGTCCCTGTCCCGTTAATTCAGGATCTTAGCGATGAGGGCTCGCGGCGGGGCGCCTGGCCTTGGCGGCGGGACCAACTCTCAATGGGCGCGCTTAATTACAAATACATCAGACAGACCCGTGGGGCAGAGTGTTTGTACGGATCCAGTGTTCCAGAAAGCGCTCCCCATTGCCCATCTCCGAGCGTTCCGGAATTCCAAGAACCCTAATGTTACTGCGGCGTGCCCTCCCTTCTGCATCTTCCGCCCTACGTTCCAGCGCCCCCGTGGAGGCGGTCAGCTGCGAGACCGTTTTCCTGAGGGACGCCACCTCTCCCTGCAGCTGGACGATATTCCCCTCCGCAGTTGAGACCTTATCCGCTATTTTTCACAGGTCCGTCCTCAGAAGGTTCACATCTATAGACACTGTTTCGATTTGCCTTTCCAGGGCGGAGTGGGACCCCTGTATTGCCTTCAGCAGCTCCGCCCGGGAGGGGTCGTCGGGGACCTCACTCTCTCCCTCCTGTCCCGACTGACGCGTAATACACTGTGAGGGGTGCCACTGGGTGGGGTACTGTGTTATGGTGTTTGGCTGAGAGTCGCAGGGTATCTTGTTCTTAGGCATTGCAGGAGCCTAAAGGGACCCCCACTGGGCGTCCAAGCAGCAGAAGTGCCCCCAAGCAGCCCCCTCTCAGAGGCCCGTGGAGATGTGCAGAGTCCGTGACTGTCTCTCTGGCTGCGCGCTGCTGCGGTTACCTACAACACCAGCTCCCACTCACCACATCGTCATCCTCGAAATTCCCGGCTCGCGTAGAAAGAGTCCCTCGGTACCCGGCCGCCGCGCCTCAATGCTCCACAGAGGCCGGACCGGCGCAGCCATGGCGGTCCCCAAGGAGAACGGGCACCACACCGGGTCCACAGACCATCCAGATCCCCAGGGCAGCTCCAGATGTCCCCACTCACCCCTCATCGCCCCACAGAGGCAGCAGCGTGGCAGAGGGGTATCGACGTTCTCTCCCTCTCCGAGTGGGCCCGCACCGCTCCTCAAGCCCCACCGCTTCCTCACGTGTGCTGAGGGTACAATCCAGGAGCAGGAGGAGGGTCCAATCCCTCCAGGGCTGTCGCAGTCGTCCTCCGAGCCTTCTCGCTCCGCGGCCTGGCTCCAGTTCTTCAGTTCGCCAGTGTAGGCCTCAGTTCCGGCCTCGCCTGGCTCCCCAGGCATGGACCTGCAGGACCCCGACGGGCTGCTGGAATTCCCGACTTCTTGGAAGGCACCCCGATGACAGTGGTTGCCTCTCCTGTTGTCCCGCTATCCCTGCTAGGGCCGTCCTCAAGGGGCACCCAGATCACGGGCCGCCGCCTCTCCTCCGGTGTAGGCCGCAATCCCGGCCATGCCCGTTACCTCGGCAATCATCCACAGGATCCCGGTGGTCCACAGGAGATCCTCTCTGCTTGGGAGGCCCCCCAATGGTAGCGGGCTCCTTCCTCGATGGCTAGAGTCACTGTAGGGCCGGTCTCCAAGGGGACCAAGAACGCGGGCCGCCCCCCGGCGCATCCGTGAAGGCCGCCTCCCCGGCCTCGCCTCCCGCCCCTTACGTGTCCCGTACAAGGCCCGAACGGGCCTCCAGAGCTCCACACCTCACGGGAGGCCCCCGAATGGCAGTGGGCACCTCCCTAGCGTCATACGCCTCACCGTTGGGCCAGTTCTAAAGAAGTCAGGGAGCTCGGGCCGCCCCCGCCGCTCCCATTCAGTCCGCCGCCTCGGCTTTGTCGCCCGCCCACCGCAGGGCCCAGATGCACCGCAGGAGCTCGGCTCTTCACGGGAGGCCCCTGATGGCAGTGGGCGCCTCCCTTGCCGCAACCCTGCACTGTTGACTCAGCCTCGATGGGTGCCGGGGGCGCGGGTCGCATCCGCCGCCTTGGTCGATGCAGGCCGCCGCCTCGGTCTCGCGGTCCGGCCTCCGGAAAGGCCACAGGAGCTCCACAACTAACGGGAGGCCCCCGATGGCAGTGGGCACCTCCGTCCCGCTACCTTCAAGTCCGGCCGCGAGGGGCTCACAGTTTGCAGGCCGCCCCCTCCACGTCGTCCTAGGCCGCAGCACCGGCCTCTCATAATTACGGGTCCGTCGTCTTGCAGCCCGGGCTGCTACCGCCGCCCACCGCCCACTGGGTGGGCGAACTCCGGAACCGGGTGTGCCCCCAGGTCGCCGGGACTCGTGGACCCCTTTTGCTTAGTCCGAGACCCCCAGGATCAGATATTGCACAGGATTTCTATGCTGGCCGGCCGGGCGCCGAAGGAGCTCACGTCCTGTCGGCCATGCTGCTTGGCCACGCCCCCACCTACCTGTTTTAAGTTCAGACCCCAGTGCTGGCCATAGAAGCCCAGTACTGGATTACAAAAGTTACGCGATCATACTTTACCTGCAACCTGAATTTTCTCCCATTGAATAACATTGCCAGATTGTCATTGAAAAGTTTCTAAGTGTGAACTTTTAAAACAGCTTTATATTCATGAAAATTCACCACAGTAACTAAAACGTTTTTACTAGCTTGGTTTCAGCTTAGACCCCAGGACTGAATCTAGGATCTAGTCCTGGAACTACTAAAGTAATCTGTACTGTAATCAACTGTACTTTTATGGTAACAATTCATTGAGCTCAAATGCTAAAGTGTGTCTAGACTTGAGTTGCCTTCAGCAACTCCTGTACCTATTGTGTTCACCAACTTCATTGCTTCCTTGCAAAGTAATTACATGAGAGTTCTCATATCTAGCAAAGTATATTTTTATGCCTGTTGGTTCTAAAAATAAAACAACTATATCTTTGGATATAACAACCATTGGCCTGGACTTCAGTGTTTGAGTGTGTGAAATCCTTTGCTGACTGAGTGTGTACAACAAATGCTTTGCACTGCCCTCTGGTACTGCCTTACTGCTCGACCAAGCTACCACTTTTGAGAGTAAGGTCAGTCCTGACTTTAACCTCTGTTATACCTTTGGGGTTTGTGGACTCTATACCCACTGTACTTCATTATTGTCCAGTATATATAGAGCCACTTTCTCACATACCTGGTTCCTAAATCTGATATGAAACATGCAGGGGTCCTAGCTCCTGGCGACGGATGGGCGCGGAGGAGCGCAGATGGGCGCAGACGGGCTTGCCTTTGGCGTGCCAGTGGTGTGCCCGCTGCGTGCAGCCGCTGCGTGTCATGTCAGGCATGGATTTAAATAGGGGAGGAGAGCAATTAGACTGCTAACCTTCAACTCATTATTGCAATGATTAACCCCTTCGCTGCTAGGCCTTTTCCCCTCCTGTGCTAAGCCTTTTTTTGGCTATTTGGGGTAGTGTGCGCTTTGGCTCCTGTAACTTTTTGACCACGTAAGGTATCCACGCCAATTTTGCGTCCTTTTCTCCCAACATCATGGGGATTCTAAAGGTACCCAGGGTTTGTGGATTCCCTTGGAGGGGTCCCAGAAATTAGCCAAAATACAGTAAAAGGTTTTTTTTTTCAGAAAAATGGGAAAAACGGGCTACAAATGAAAGCGTCTGGGTTTTTCCCTGCAAATGTTATCAAAAAAGGGTTGTGGAGGTGAAATCACAATTTACCCTTCTTTTAGGGAATGACAGTCTTTTGTCAGAGAACCAACATTTTTTACACAGTTTTGGCATTTTTCTGGGACATAGCCTATTTCTGCTATTTTTAGTGCTTTCAACCTCCTTCCAGTTAATGGTAAAAATGAGTATGAAAGCAATAATGGATCCTGGAAAGCTATACATTTTAGAAAAGTAGACAAAATTCTGAATTCAGAAAGGGGTCATTTGTGTAGATCCATCAAGGTTTCGTTATAGAAGCTAAGAGTTAAATATTGGAAAAATTGAAAATTATTTGAAAAAAACAGCCTTTTGTGTCAACGTTTTTGCCTGTAACTTCTTGTAATTATGACAGCTCTCTGAAAGCAATATACCGTTACATCTCATGGACCTTCCTGGTTGTGGGGATATATAGGACTTAAAAACTGAGTAGCAATTTGCAATGGCTTTTTATTATGTACCGGGTGTATAGCAATTATTGTGCGAAAATGTATACATGCAAAAATCGGTATGAAAGACACCTATGTATTTCTGAAATGGGTTCAAATTATAGAGTTTAGAAACAGTACATATTTGCACATTTTCAAAATTGGGAATACTCATACTAGCATGAGAATTATTGGTCATTTTTCAAAATGACTTCTTTTTTACACAATGTCTTTCATTTGGAAGGCAGAAATGCATCAAAACTCAAAAGGTAATAACAGTTGCTTTACAAATCTAAATTACACTAAGTCTCCCAATAAAAATGGTACCTCACTTGTGTGGGTAGGCATAGTGTCCACGACCGGAAAGGGCTAAAAACCCAACGTGAAAACACCACCTTTTCTTGCGAAGTGTGTAGCTGTCGTTTTTAACCCTAGCTCTGCCGGCACCTAGGGAAACCTAGCAAACCCATACATTTTTGAAAACTAGACACCCAGGGAAATGCAGGATGAGGTGATTTGACTGGCTGCCACCATGTTCTGTTACCCTGCATCCCTTGCAAACCTAAACAATTGTCAAAAAAGCCTCATTTTCCCCACATTTCTGCGGTGGAAAGTTTGAAATCTGTGTGGATCCACACATTTCTACTCACCCACCCTGCGTTCCCCAAAGTCTTACAAGTAAAACGGTACTTCACTTGTGTGGGTCGGCCTAGTGCCCGCGACAGGAAACGGCGCAAAACGCAACGTGGTCACACCTCAATCTCGCAGTGAAAAATGACCCTTTTTTGGCAAAGTGCCTAGCTGTAGTTTTTGTACCCTAGCTCTGCCGGCACCTAGGAAATCCTAGCAAACCCATACATTTTTTAAAACTAGACACCCTGAGGAATCCAGGATGGGGTGACTTGACTGGCTCCCACTAGGTTCTGTTACCCAGAATCCCTTGAAAACCTAAAAAATTGTCCAAATAAACACGTTTCCTACATTTCTGTGGTGGAAAGTACTGGAATCTGTGGGGATCCACAAATTTCCTTCCACCCCATGTTCCCCAGAGTCTTCCTAGAAAAATGGTACCTCACTTGTGTGGGTTGGCCTAGTGCCCGCAACAGGAAACGGCGCAAAACGCAACTTGGTCACACCTCAATTTTGCAGTGAAAAATGACCCTTTTTTGGCAAAGTGCCTAGCTGTAGTTCTTTAACCCTAGCCCTGGCGGCACTTAGGGAAAGCTAGGAAACCTATACATTTTTTAAAACTAGTCACCCAGGGGAATCCAGGATGGGGTGACTTGACTGCACCCCACCAGGTTCTGTTACCCAGAATCCCTTGCAAACCTAAAGAATTGGAAAAAAACACACATTTTCCCTACATTTCTGTGGTGGAAAGTAATGAAACCTGCGTGGATCTACACATTTCTACCCACCCCGCATTCCCCAAAGCCTTCTGAGAAAAATGGTACCTCACTTGTGTGGGTCGCCCTAGTGCCTGCGACAGGGAACGGTGCAAAACGCAACGTGGTCCCACCACAATTTCGCCGTGAAAAATTACCCTTTTTTGGCAAAGTTCCTTAGCTGTAGTTTTTTAACCCTAGCTCTGCCGGCACCTAGGGAAACCTAGCAAATCTATACATTTCTGAAAACTAGACACCCAGGGTAATCCAGGATGGGGTGACTTGACTGCCTCCCACCAGGTTCTGTTACCCAGAATCCCTTGCAGACCTAAAAAATTGACAAAAAAAACACATTTTCCCCACATTTATCGGTGGTGAGTACCTGGTTCTGGTGCGCGTGGCCGAGCGGGGCTGGCTGCGGGCCCTTGGCGCTGTGCTGAAGCGGGCGCTGCGGCGCCACAGGAGGCCAGAGAGCTGCCCAGTGATCCTGCCTGAGGGAAGTGGGGCTGAGCGCGGATTCAACTGCAGCGTGCTGAAGACCGTCAACTTACGGTGAGTGCTCTTGGCCTGGCGCGGCTGCATTGGAGAGTGGAAGTACGGGCTGTCGGCTGGCGCTGGGCCCCTCTGTAACTGGTGTGTTGGGGGCATGGACATCTGCCCTAGATACGCATGAGGCTGGTCTTGGACGCCCCGGAGCGTAACATTGGATCCTCCGGAGTTTGGGAGACACACTGTCTTGGGGCGGCCGTTCTTCCCTTCGCGCCGCATTCGCAACTGGCGGCCTGTATCTGCACCGCCATTTTGGATCGCGCAGCGGCGGAATCTGGCAATCCGCGCTGCTGGGACATACCACACTGCTGACACTGGCCTGCAAGTGGGGCTCACTGATAGCGTGGGGGGAATCGTGCCCTGCAACAACCACCACACGTGATAGCTGCCATTGCTGTCCTCCTTGAGCGCATATACTGTATAGCTTCTGAATCCTGTCTTGCTGTGAGCGCGCCATAGGCTGGGGGACGCAGACCATTCCCATACACATTCTGTGTACAACAGGAGGATTGTCATGCTGCGTTTGCACTGAGAGCCTTAAGCCTACACAAGACAGACTGCGGGCGGTTACGAGACGGTGGTGCTCAATTGCTGGGACGGAGGTACTGAATCGCACGCAGTGCTGATCTCCTCACTGTGACCCCCGACAGTCGCTGTTGCTGCATACAGAGTATGAAAGGGGTGACACCTCTACTCCGTGGTGCTGGTCCACAATGGGGAAGACAGATAGAAACCAGCCAAAACTTCACTTTGAATAGTCCAAGAAGGTGGTGGAACAGGGCGCGGACGGTCAGCCCCCTTCCCAGGCACCGGTGGCAATGAACCACTCTGAGACTCCGGTGGATTTTCAATCCATGTTCACGACAATACAATCCACCCTAACTAATATTGAGGGCAAGATCGATACTTTATCCTACCGTGTGGGCCGTATGTCTGAAAGGCTGGACCGTCATACCGGATGAATAGATATGGCGGAACGGCGCATATCGGGCGCAGACGATGCACACCACCAACTTGAGACCAAGCAAAAAAAATCGACAAGACCATGGCGATTCTCGTGGCAAAATCTGAAGATTTAGAAGCGAGATCTCGCCGCAACAACCTACGCTTCCTGGGAATTGCGGAATCCACGAATGTAGGAAACATAGAGAGATACATTGAAAACCTGCTGGTTGCTCTTCTGGGGAGGGCAACGTTCTCTGACATCTTCATCGTAGAAAGGGCACACAGATCCCTGGCGCCTCCGCCTGCTCCGGGAGCACGACCGCGCCCGATCATTGTGAAAATACTTAACTACAGGGACAGAGATGCGGCACTTCGAAAAGCCAGAGAACTGGCCAGCCTAAAACACGAAGGAATGGACATCTCCATATACCCGGACTTTACACCACAGGTACAGGAAGCCAGGCAAAAATTTCTGGCGGTGTTGATAACGCGGGGGGAGGCAGAGGAAGGTCTTCCCTGTAAAAAATGTTAGGATCGCGCACCCACGGGGGGAGCGCCAGCGCTTCCCCCGTGGGTGGGTCTCATGTCGAGCTGAGCTCGTCATGAGCACAGCGCGACTGTATGCCATGACGAGCTCAGCTCGTCATGAGCATACAAGGGGTTAATAGAAAGAGCTAAACCAATGTCACCAGCATAACCACAATGGTAAACAGGATGAATAATTCAAGCATTGTACAATTGCATTAGAATGTATGAAGACATATAATTGTACTCCTACCTAGCTTTGCTTATCCTAATACGTATAGGTGTGCTAATCTGCCAGATCCCCTAGAGTGAACCAACTCCCCATGTACCTGTGTGCATGTATCATCCGACAGCCTGGTCTAGTGTAGAACAGGCCACCCAGTGTCGTAACAAAGGCCACTGCATCACCTGCAGTGCGGGGGGCCACCCAGCTCCAGGGGGCGCCCTCAGGACAGTATCCTGGCCTGAGAGCTCCTGACTGAGTCTGGGGGAGGGGGTTCATGTGCTTTGCAGGAGGGTTCCCTCAAGTTTCGTTACACCACTGAGGCCGCTGTCCTTCTCAGGTCAGGATGGGATCCAGCTGGGCCAGAATTCAGGCACTGGGTGGCCACGACAATCCTGTTAAAATGCTTCTCTGCCAGGGCAGAGGCACTTTCTGTTTATGTATTAAACTAACCCATACATTCAGTACCTGATCTCTAGTACTGGTGTATCTTGTTTATACTACCCACCCAGGGCTGTTCCCTAACAGACAACAATCCATAATATATTTTGAGCCGAGTACCGGGGACCTTATACAGAATGTTTTAAGAGACAATAATGCGCCTATGAGGAAATGTACATGTAAACAATTATTTTCTGAGTATGCTGATGTACAGGCAAAATGTGTTACAAAGATCACTGTTTAAAAGAGGGCTACTTTAAATGTAACTATGTAAAATTTGTGTTTGTGCCCAGAGCCTATGCAACCACGCAACACCCACTCATTGTCTGTAAGGTGGCTAAATATATAGTCTAAATATAAAAAAATACATCTCAAAACCAATACAATATATATATATATATATATATATATATCATAAAACTACGGCCTAAAAATATATGTATCACTTGAAGAATACAAGCCTAAAGAAAGCCAAATTGCTAAAAGCCAATAGAAAATATGAAATACGTTACTGCATTATAAAACCTTTTTCATTTAAAAAATGCAGAATTAACAAATCTGCTTAAATTTTATGATGTTCAAAGGTTCTGAGAATTTGGTAGGAACACTAATGTCCCCAGCATCCGTAGATTATGTTTCCGTTGGCACCCCAGAGACAAGGTCTAAACAACAAACATGGTCATGCCCAACCCACACAGCAGATGCGGAGGGTGTGTTAGCCAACTGTGTTCATGATGCTGAGGCGCAAGGTTGCGCATTCGTAGATGGCTCATAATATGCATTTTGTAAGAAAGGCAGTCTCCAAAGACATCCGTGCAGGTGGATTCTTAACTGACCCATCAGCACATCTACATCCGGAGATTGGACCAATTTTTTATCCAGACATAAATTCATTGCACACTCAAAGGTGCACAGTATACAGTGGGACATGGGCCGTACACAATATAACCATATAGGGCAAAAGGACAGGTGCCATTTCTTGGTCAGTTCCTGGAGCACAGGTGCGCCAAAATACTGTATCATCCTATCGTGACACAGCAGCACATGTGAAAGTGCCATTCTCATATGGCCGGGAGGTGGAACACCCATTCCGGAGCAGCAAAAATAGAACCAAAATGGCAACAGTTAGAAATAGGAAGAGCAGCAAACCTCCAAACACGCTGGACACAACAAAGTGTATAAAAGATGGAATTACTCCGAATACAGCATCAAACATACTGACAAACCCAGTCCCAATAGCTTTAAAAACTGTACTACTTCGCAGTATTTGATGCATTAAAATGCAGTGCACAAGTTCTCTAAAATGCTGTGGGAGGTTGGTGCATAGTAGCGATTGAAGCTCAGCAGAAAACCTTGCAACTTGGATATCAAACATCACTCTTGCAGATGTTAACGAAACTTCTTTCTGAAACAATAAGGCTTTCAGTCAGCTTAAACTATTAAAGTTCACAGCGGAAATAGCAATTTGAGGCCAAATTGTCACTACCCTATCTGTGCAAGCTGGCACAAATAAAACATTGCCACGACAGGTCACAATACCGGAAACTGTAACCACATAGGGCACTCTTGGTTTAATCCCACAACATCCTTGGTCATTCAAGATCAAATAACTTCTGTTAGAAAGCAACTAAAATATCGGACACATTACTGCATCTGGAGAACATTTGACAAACAGGCTAAGTTTGCCTTGGACCCATTACAAGCCAAATGAAGTGTCAACTCCCTGCAAACTAAGGAATGGCGAAAGTGTTCTCACAGTGTTTACTGATGATAAATACTTTGGATTCCCCATTCCTGCAACTGTACTCAAAAGATGAGACCCATTGCTCATGCTTAAATCTCTCTCCTAATGCTTCATATCTGCCAGCCTAATAATGTTTCAAACAGCTTGTGAAATGGAATGTTGGTATCAGTAGAGCTATAAAGCCATGTATTTTCCAATCTGCTGGCCGTGTTTCTACCACAGCGAAAGATAATATCTCTTAAGTGCTCTATGTGTAACATGGTGAAAGTTGCTCCTTTTTTAGCCATGGTTTTCTGCTCCTTGGTCAATTTTTCGGGCAAAAAGAAATCAGTAATTTTTAATGCCACCATGGCATGTGACCACTACATAGAGTTTCTATTGTCCAGCTCAATAACATGATAGATCGGAGCTGGCTTTGTCCATGTTATAAAAGGAACATATCACTCTGTATTATGTCAATAGCTGATGACATAATGTTCCTCACAGAATAAATTATATTGGATAATGTAATCATACCATTGTCTATGACTACTAAGGCTTTTTCCAAATTAAATCTGTCAACTTCACTTATCAGTTCAGCAGCTTACTGCTGGGAAACTTTCCAAAGCTCTTTGTATACTGCATACAAGAAACATTTATGACGTGGTTTTCTATGACCTTACACAAACTCCTGTAAATCCATGTCATTGGAAAGAAGAGACAAGCGCGTTTTCACTTCAAGTAACATGGAGTGTTGTAACCAATCCAGACATAACTTCCCTACACTCTAAGTTTTTACCACTCCTGAGTGTTGTGTCTGCATATAACGAGGCTCGGCTCGGTTCATTCTTAAGCCCTTTGGTTGTTCCGAAAACATGCATGACCGCCATCAGTATTTAATGACCATCCTAACCACCCCTTAGGACTGGAATATGAAGAATTGTATGTACCATTATTACGCATGTTATTCAGCTCTTCCTCCATGTATTTTGTAAATTGTTGCCAATTGCCTTAATTTGCAAACATGGAAATGTTAGGTCGGTGCAAGTGTTTTATGTTAGCAAGGCCCAGACAGGATGTTTGCTGCACTGTTTTGTTCAGGACGATTATCTTTCTCAATATTAGGCATGCTTTAAACAAAGTCTCTTTACCTTGAACTTGCCAATCTTTAAATCCCCAGACAGATTTTAAGTCAGCATTGGGGGAACTCTGCTTTTACCCTGTTGCTGTCTGTCACAGCTGAAGCCCGTAAGCACAGACCAACTCTTCGTTTTCTCCGCGGACCTGCCCGCCAGCCTCCCACTGCCCTGCCGCTTTCTGGTCACCTCGAGCGGGGCAGCCGAGTGGAGACCGGCGAGGGGCTGACCACAAGAACCACAAGCCCTTGCAGTGTGCCGCGTGATCTGCAAGCGCCAGGAGGCGCTTAAAAGTCATAACACCTCCATTGAGCGGGGGAACTCTGCTTTTGCCCTGTTGCTGTCAGTCACAGCTGAAGCCCGTAAGCACAGACCAAATCTTCGTTTTCTCAGCGGACCTGCCCGCAAGCCTCCCGCTGCCCTGCCGCTTTCTGGTCACCTCGAGCGGGGCAGCCGAGTGGAGACCGGCGAGGGGCTGACCACAAGAACCACAAGCCCTTGCAGTGTGCCGCGTGATCTGCAAGCGCCAGGAGGCGCTTAAAAGTCATAACACCTCCATTGAGCGGGGGAACTCTGCTTTTGCCCTGTTGCTGTCTGTCACAGCTGAAGCCCGTAAGCACAGACCAACTCTTCGTTTTCTCCGCGGACCTGCCCGCCAGCCTCCCGCTGCCCTGCCGCTTTCTGGTCACCTCGAGCGGGGCAGCCGAGTGGAGACCGGCGAGGGGCTGACCACAAGAACCACAAGCCCTTGCAGTGTGCCGCGTGATCTGCAAGCGCCAGGAGGCGCTTAAAAGTCATAACACCTCCGTCTCGCGGGACGCCGAGCGAAGCCCGGGCCAAGGGCGGGCCCGTTTTAGCCCGTTCTAGACTGAGCTAGGCTGGGCTGGGCCACCCCCCTTGGCCTCACGACCTGGCCTGTATGCTTCCTACCTAAGGTACTACTGTTTTGCTCCTTAAAAATCCAAATTAGTTATTTGCATTCTACATTTTCCGCGTCAAGAAATCTGTTTCTTCACCATGACCAGGGGGTCCAGAATTAAGACGGCGATGAAAACTGCTCTAATCACTGGTCCACTTGACCAATTTATCACCAGAACTAATGAGGCCATTGATTTAAGCATTTCCCTACTGGAGCGAAGGGTGTCTCAAGACCTGGCAATTGATAGGAGGTCTTCCCTGGGCCTTTTAGCTTCAGCGCAATCCCCACTCCATGTAGCTTCGCCCATTCCGGTCCTACTGCAACCAAATGTCTTAGTTGAGGTTCACTCCATCCCGAAAACAGTCGACCTGTCAGCCACCAATCTCACCTCTGATTTCGACTCTACGGGGAACCTTGAGAAAACTCCAGACCTTCAGCTATTTCTAACCCAGGACCCAGGTCTCGAGAATCAGCTTAAGGGGGCAAAGGAGGGCGCTGTTCCTAAACAGGGAAAAGACCAAAAAAAGGGCAACTCAAAGAAACCCCAAGTTGTTACCACTAAGAAGAAGGGGCAATTGCTCCTCCATTGCAGGGTGCTCCAAATGATCCCAACACCCGACCCATTAACTTGTTGGAACCCACAGTAAACTTATTGACCACGGGCAAGGAGGGGGGCACCTGTAGCTCATGTAGTGCTAATTCCCAGCTTTTAGCGAACTTTAGGGAATTATTAAAGCACCTTTTGCAACCCTTAGAACGGAGCTTAATGTCGATAGAAAAACAACTTGCAATTCTTTCACAGAAGCCATCGACTCAGCATAGCTTGGGTCAAGTAAACCCTGGGGTGGGTACAACGAATCCCCCTAGAACAGGAACTCAAGGGGCCCACTTGGATAGTGGAGCTAAGCCCTCTAAGACGACAAAAGCCCAACCAAATCAAACTAAGCCTAAAAAGCCAGAAACCCCCTCCTTAATTACCCCTGGGAGTGGGCGTATGGCTGAGACTTTGGCTACTATTTCTTCTCAGCCTACCCCTTCCCAGCCCACCCCCACTCAGTCTATTCCCACCCAGCCTATTCCCACTCAGCCTATTCCCAACAAGGGACCGCTTCAGCTACCAAATAAAAGGCCCACTTTTCCATTAATGCCCCAGTACCCACCATCGAATCGATCAGATGAGGGAAAGAGGGGTTCCAGGTCCACACGCCCTGTTCATTTATCACCAGAAGCGTCCCCCTACACTGTCATCCTTACGGGGGTCCCTGAACTGCCCATAAGTAAAGAGGAGCCGTCCTGGTCCCTTCGGAACAAGGTCTCGCAGTGGCTCAGTATTAATAGGCCCCTACAACCACCTCTCACAAATCGAATCTCAGCGGTGCGCAGAGTCTCGTGGATTGGGGCTGAACCCAAAAACATACAGGGAGACTGCATTATAGTAACCTGCGATGACCCAGACATTGTGGATTGTATTTGTTCTTGGCTAGCCTTGGCCAAGAAAGGGGGGATCGATGCTTATCGCCTCTCCTTCTTTTACCCCTATGTGCGTAGCCACCAGAACCCAATAGCTACCAACTGTGTGCAACCTCATGAGCGCCTGCACCCGATAGTTCCAAACTGGGTGCAACCATCTGAGCGCCAGCACCCGATAGTCCCAAACTGGGTGCAACCATTCGAGCGCCAGCACCCGACAGCTCCAAACTGGGTGCAACCACCTGAGCGCCAGCACCCGATAGCCGCAAACTGGGTGCAACCATCTGAGCTCCAGCACCCGATAGCTCCAAACTGGGTGCATCCATCTGAGCGCCCTTGGAATCATGCGGGCTCCTGGTATTCACAGAGGAATAGGAGCAGAGAGTGGGAACACCGGCCATGGCATCCTAGCAGCGATTATCATTTGACAGGGGGGATGGCGAGGCATTCCCGTCAGCAATAGATACGATTGCCTGGAAATGGTCGATTGACCGTCTGCCATTTTATATAGAAGTGACCCGATCCAGGGGGCCCTAGGGCCAGTTGATGAGAAGCTAGGGAGTGCCTTAGTCTCTATAGCACCAATTTTACTTAACGAACCAAACATCACTATACAGATAGGGGGTATTCCCACCCCAGGTAGGATTTCTGATATCGAAGAAGAAGTACTAGTGGTTCAACAGGAGTCATTTGTAGTGTCTACAGGGGTTGGGCTGGTTGCTCCTGATATAACGCCTGTCCCCCAACGAGAAAGCGTTATTTTAATTGCAGATGCAGCTGCAGGGTATACAATTATTACCTGGAATATAGCCGGTATCTCAGGTAAATTGAATACACCGTTTTGGAAGGAGTTCATTGGGGCTGGCTATGACATCATCTGTCTTCAGGAAACGTGGTGTCGAGAACCTATTTATGTAGAAGGTTACTCATCCCATTGTTTAAATGCCTCTAATTCTTCATCAGGCAGAGCTAAGGGAGGCTTACTGTTATTAATTTCCAATAAGCTGATTAACTTTAAAGCCAAAAGATACTCCATTGTTGGAACACATAGTCAGGTGCTACGGCTGGAATCTAATAAAGGTAAAGATTTAATTCTTGTAAACTTTTACAACAATAATTTTGACGCTTCTACGGGAAATATCCTATTCCCCCTGGAAAGCGAAATCAAAAGGGTTTTGGCATCTTCACGCAGCATGGCAGCCATCCTTTTGGCCGGTGATTTCAATATCCAGCCCTGCCCCCTAGCAATGGGTAACCGCTGCGGTTTCAGAAAGGAGATGGGCAATAGTGGTATGGTAGACAGTGTGGATTGCCTACACTTTCCACACTGTAACTATGGCACGATATTAAACAGCTTGTTAGTCAAATTCGACTTAGATTTGCTTAGCTGTAATAAAAATAAGTTCAATCTTACTTGCCCCACATTCACAGGCAGGAATGCCAACACTAATATAGACCATATTTTGTTGTCCAATAATAGCGAATACACCAACCTGTGGTTTAGGGAAGAAACCCTTAGTGATCATAACAGCATCTCTTTGACTCTATTGGGTTGGGGAACAAAGTCATCCACTAAGGAAACCTGCTCCACGGACATAGCCCCCACGAGACCGAACGGCCCAAGGATTAAATGGGCCGGAATCGATCCAGCGAAAAAACACAAGGAGGTAGTAGAACAATGTAGAAATGAGATTACCTATTGCCTTGGAGATGTCACCAATTCTGCAACCCTGCTTTTAAGCTTCATCAGGATCAATACTACCATTGAAGGAATATTCACAAAGAAGCAATCCAAAACTAGAGCTGCCAGGTTGGGTTGGTTTGACAATCATTGTACCCTGTCCCTACGTGAACTAAAAAAGGCACTAAGTAATAAACCACGCAATAATACTAACATCAAAATATTACGTGCTAATTACAAGGTGGCCCTCTCCAATAGGAAAAAGGTCCTGCAAGAAGAAGCATGGCATAATCTAAATTTAGCAGCGGAAACACAAAACAGCAAACTATACTGGGAGACTATTAACAGCCCCTTTTTAAATACAGAGGGCATCCCGGAATTAACATCTTATGTAGCCTGCAATGCATGGATAAAACACTATACAAATATTTTCAACCCTGAAGGGAAGTCCTTAGAAATTCCGGCACATGAGGTTTCTGTCTGGTTGCCCTTACCATTGGGAATAAGCCTGGATGAGGTTTATGAAGGCCTGCTCAACAGTAAAGGAGGAAAGGCTCCGGGCCCAGACGGAGTACCTATAGACCTACTTAAAACCGAAATGAATTTGTGGGCGCCCATTCTAGTGAGGGTCTTCAATGCAGCAGCAGAGGGATGTTTTCCACCTTCTTGGGGTCAGTCGGTCATCATACCACTATTCAAGAAAGGCAGTAAATCGGAGGCGTGTAAATATCGCCCCATTTCATTGCTGGATGCATCAGTCAAGGTAATGAGTCGAATCATGCTGAAGAGACTGGAAACCTGGGCAAATGAAAAGGATATTTTAACCAAGGTTCAATACGGTTTCAGGAAAGGCATGGGCACACTAGAACAGTGCGTCAATTTAGATCTTTTAATTAATAAATGTACGGTAGTCAAAAAAGTAGCCTGTTTCTTTGTTTCGCGGACCTGAGTAGTGCGTTTGACTTGGTTGACCACTCTATATTATGGCGGGTTCTGATAGAGTCGGGAGCACCCAAGGAGATTGTACACTTCTTGGCTAGGCTCTACGAGAGATTGTCATGCAAGGTGCGCTACGGTTCCCTAGGCGAATGCACCTCCTTCCTTAAAGTTTCAAGAGGCATCCGCCAGGGCTGTGTCCTGGCCCCCCTTTTATTTTCCCTTTTTATCAACCAAATTGATTCCATTTTGTGCCAGATTCCCGCAGATGCACCACTGATAGGAGGGAAACCGGCCCCAATTTTATTGTATGCGGACGACGCAGTGCTATTGTCCCGCACACAGATTGGTCTACAGCGCCTTATCGACAGATTTATGTTGTTTATTGAAAGTAGGAAACTACTTGTAAACAAATCCAAAACCTTTGTAATGTCTTGTGGGTTGAAAGCCAAGAAAGCAAATTCCAACTTCTTTATAGAAAAGGTTAAGATGTCACAAGTTAAAACCTTTTGCTATTTAGGAATTACATATGCAAACAATGGGACATGGCAACCTGAGTTCGATAACATCAGTTTAAAAATGATGAGGTCCACCAACAGTATTTTTAAATTTTCATCTAAACTTGGGGTGAGGAGTATCAAAGACATGATGAACATTTATAATGTAAGATGTGTCACATCAGCGCTGTACGGTGCGGGGACATTACGTTGGTCCAAATGTGCAGAGAGATGAAAACAAGTTCCTCAGAAAGTTGCTATGTGTGCCACCCTCAGCATCAGTAGAACTGATCCACGAAGAAGTCGGAATCAAATTTATCTCGGACCTAGCAGCACTACGCCCTCTGCTGCTATGGCGCTCAATCTGGGCCAAGACTGAAACACAATTCACCCAGGAGAAAATCCTTGACTGCCTCAGGTTGGACCACTCCTCTCGTATCATGTGGCTCAAGTATATACACTGTTGGTTTCATCTACGATTTCAGCATGACATATTTCTTGATCCCAAATCTGTTGTTTCTATCCCCAAAAATGTCATAAAACAAAGGTTTTTAAATTATAAAAAGGAGAGTTGTGAAAGGGAGTCCGGAATGTTACAATCCGTGATGTTTTACCGGGATTGCAATTTAATCACCGGTTTCCAACCTTATCTTTCTGGCGTCACTCGTAATTCCCACCGGTTTGTTTTAACACGCTTAAGGCTGGGAATTGTACACCATCTTGTTGCATTCCCCGTAATTAAAGCCAGATCTGATACCGTATGCCCCTGTGATAACATTTCACGCCAGAGTTCCTGTCATTTATTGTTTTGCAAATGTTATCATTCTTTTAGGGTAATATACCTAAAACCCATCTTTTTAAAAAACAATGTTCGTTCTACGAAGAATGCTTTACAGCTATTATACTCCGTAAAGGATTTGGATACCTGTTTTTTCGTAGCATCATATATACTAAAATGTACAGCTGCCAGGAAAGCCATAGTCATTTGATACATCTGACCGTGATTTGTTCTAACTTTGGCTTCCTGTCTGTATATCCGTATGTATATTTGTATGTATTATAAATGAATTTAGTTTTTATCAGGCAACAGTATGTGTATCGTCCAAATCCTAACTTTACTGGTCAAATTGTGTTTTAGAATAATATATGTTATGTTTACGATGGTTTTTAGATAGCTTTTAGACCTAGTGATTTTGATGCAATTTTAGAAATGTATGCTACATATGTAAATTTGTTCTGCTTGTATGGTTTGTTCTACAAAGCGAATAAAGCTTTTGAACTGAACTGAAAGTCAGCATTGCTAAATCCTTGTATTGACAATTGGGAAATAAAAAGAAGCAGAGTACACCAGTTTGGTATCTGTTAGCATATGTGAGAAGTTGGCCTGATAGGTGATGTTTCCAATTCTGGAACCACCTGTTATCAGACCAAACAATCCCTTATGGTGTCTGGTTGTAAGTCAACCTTATTAGACAAGCTATCCTAGGGGTAGCATGGACTAAGCAGCCTAAAGGCTTAACTTAAGAGGTCGTGTTAAGCGAGCTGTTTTACCACATACAATCCTGTAATATCAAATGAAAGGACACCACACAAGTATATATTATAAAAATATATGTATTTATTACTAAAAACAATCCCCAGTATTCTTTATGAATAAAGGGGCACAAGCGTTAAATCAAAAGCACAGTTTAAACATATAAAGTTGCACAAATATGGATGAGGGCGGGGGGCCACTCAAACCATATACTAAACAAGTGGTATAAGAGATACCAATCGAACAGTGGTTAGGCCTAGGGCCTAGGGAATCGCTGGGAGCAGTCGGGACAAGCAATGCTGAAGTCGGGAAAAGCCCGCGGGATTCGGGTGCAGTGCAGAAAGTGCACGCATGCACCAATGTTAACCAATGGTGCATAAAAGTTATAAAGTTAAAGTTTAAGGACACTTCCGCTGAACCTAGAGGAACAAAACTTAAGACACAGACCCTAGAGATGTGTACCAGTGTGGGAACACCGGCGGAGCAAAGTTACCTCACCCACAGGACGCGGGTGCACAGGGTCGAAGTTGAGTCGGGTTTCGTCACGCAGGCTCTTGGTGCTTGAAGCTGAAAGGGCTGCAGGCGGGGTGAAAGAGAAGTGTCCGGTGGAGTCCAAGGGTGGACTCAAGTCGAAAAGTACCTGAAAGCAGAGGGGACAGAGTCTGGGTCACTCAGCAGTGACCAGGGTGGAACCAGGACGGAACCAGGCAATGTTGGGCGCAATCAGGTGGTCGTCGAGGAGCTTCTCTCCGCTGTCACGTGGGCTCTGGGGCATCTACGACGTCCAGGAGTGAGTCACGATCTGTCCCACGCAGGCTCTCGCCGTCGGCGCTGTCGGCTTCAAGTTTGGAGCAAACAACACTTGGCAAAAGCAATCCACGCGGAACCGGGAGATTGCTTCTCACTCGAACCAGGAGGGTCAGAGTGGGGGCTCCTTTTCAGGGGAGCTGGTGCAAATCTGGAGCAACCAGAATCGCAGGTCGAATTTCAAGTTTCGTCGGCACAGGGGCCACAAGCCGGCTGGCAAGTGACCGGGCCAACGCGTTGAGCCAAAAGAAGCAGAAGGGCCCCACGCAGCACTCGTCGAGTGTGGAGGGCTGAACTTCGGTGCAAGTGTGGCTCAGGGTTGGGGCTTCTCAAACCCCGGTGTACAGCTTCGAGGGTCACTCGTGGGCTGCACAGTCAGCGTCTCGTGGTCTTTCCAAGATGGCGTGCCCCACGCTTCCGGTCGCCTCCACGGGTCTCAGCTCTGCAGGGACTGTGGATCGGGCTGTTAGAAGGCAGGCAAGCTTGATCTCGTCGATCTCTGTCGCTCGAGTTCCGGCGGGAACTGCGACAAAGCAGACGTCGATGGCTGGATGGTCCCTGTTTGCACAGGGTGGTCACTCCTTGACCACAAGGGAGATTCTTCGGGCTTCTATGTCGAGTAGGATGGCGAAGGGTCCAGAGTTTCGTTTCTTATGTTTCATCAGGATAATCTGAAGTGCATTGGCACTGCTCCCAGTCTTATACTAATTTTGGGGGCTGGATTACCTGCTAGGTCCCCTCCTATGGGTGGGACCCAGGAAGTGGGTGGATACACCCCCTTCCTTTGAACCAGGCCGCCCTGGCACGAGGGCTGGAGTGCCCCAGAACCGGTTTGGCCGGATTATGCAAGGGGCAGCCTTGTGCGCCCCAAGCAGTGTCTGGTTTCTTTCAAACCTCCCTGCTACAATCCACTATCTCCTGTCTGGGGGGGTGTAACACCTCCCTGCGACAGGAAACCCTTTATCCAGGCCCCATTTGGCTGAGTTTCGGTCAGCTTCAGGGGGTCAGACTCGTGTCTGTGGCAGAGGCATCCATTTTGTGGATCCAAGGTCCTTTTAGAAATTAATCGCATTTAAGTAAAGTAACATGTCTTACCCCTCTAGAGGGGTGGAATGCTATCCCCGTCGCCAGAACTGGCGAGGGGATAGTATTCCAAATCGTATGAAACCTTACACAACATGTTTTGATGAAGCCAAACCAAAGTTGCTATATAACCGCGAGGATTATAATGCACTTAAGAGTATATGGTATGGCATTATCCTGAAACAGCTTAGGGAGTTGTTCCCGACAGCTGCAGACAGGCTCAGCTCATGCTAGAGCTCCATCTCACATAAAACCATGCACTCTGCCTCCAAGATTGATGAGGCCTTCCATAGGAGTGGCTCACAGGTTTATATGTGTCCAGATATAGGTTTAGATATAGGTATACTATATCTAAGCAAGGGGTGATTACACCACCTTACCCCAGCTGAGTGATCAGCCAGTTGTGTCAATTTAAGAACCAGCCAGGGGTGGCAAAAGATATGCTGCAGCCCCTGGTAGGCCTTGGTGGCCCCTATGTCCTGGGCACCTATAGTGCATTATACAGAGGCTGACAAGGAGTCCATTTCCAATTGTGATATGTGCCTATAGCACATGTATCATTAATTTAGTGAGAGAACAGCAGGCTGGGGGTCTGATCAGCAGGCCCACAGCCTCAATAGTCGAAAACCAGTGAAGCAAAAAGCAAAAATTTGGGGTGACCATAGGATAGCAGACCCTACTCTCCTACACAACCCCCCCCCCCCAAACGCAGGGACATTAAACTAACCTTGACCAGATAAGTCTTCATGTTCTAAGTGGAAGTACCTGGAGAGACCATCTGCATTACCATGGTCAGTCCCTGGGCGGTGCTCCACTGTAAAGTCCATCCCCTGTAGGGAAATGGACCACCTGAGCAGTTTGGGATTTTCACCCTTCATCTGATTGAGCCACAAGAGGGGCTTATGGTCTGTCTGAACTAGGAAGTGAGTTCCAAACAAGTAGGACCTCAACTTCTTCAGGGCCCAAACCACAGCAAAGGCCTCCCTCTCAATGGCTGACCAACGTTTCTCTCTGGGGGTCAGCCTTCTGCTAATAAAAGCAATGGGCTGGTCTTGACCATCTTGATTAAGTTGTGAGAGCACAGCTCCCACCCCCAACTCAGAAGCATCTGTCTGTACAATGAACTGTTTGGAGTAGTCAGGACTCTTCAGGATAGGTGCAGAGCACATGGCCTTCTACAGGTCATCAAATGCCTTTTGACAGCTAACTGTCCACTGAACCTTTTTTGGCATCTTCTTGGATGTGAAGTCATTTAATGGTGTCACTATAGACCCATAGTTTTTCACAAACTTTCTGTAATACCCAGTCAGGCCCAAGAAGGCTCTGACTTGTGTCTGGGTAACTGGAGGAGCCCAGTCCTGTATGGTCTGGATTTTGCTCTCCAGTGGCTGAACCTGACCCCCACCTACTAGGTGGCCCAGGTACACAACCTTACTCTGCCCTATCTGGCACTTAGTAGCCTTGATAGTTAGGCCTGCCTTTTGCAGAGCCTCCAAAACCTTCTTCAGGTGGATCAGGTGATCCTCCCAGGTGGAGCTAAAGACAGCAATATCATCTAGATATGCTGCGCAAAAGTCATCCAACCCAGCAAGGACTTGGTTCACCAACCTTTGGAAAGTGGCAGGTGCATTCTTCAAACCAAAGGGCATTACCACAAACTGATAATGTCCACTAGGGGTAGAGAATGCTGTTTTGGCTTTTGACTCCTCAGCTAGTCTGATTTGCCAGTAGCCAGCTGTCAAATCAAATGTGCTCAGAAACTTGGCAGAAGCCAATCTGTCAATGAGCTCATCTGCTCTTGGAATGGGGTGAGCATCTGTCCTAGTGACAGCATTGAGACCCCTGTAGTCCACGCAAAACCTCATTTCTCTCTTGCCATCTTGGGTATGAGGTTTTGGCACAAGGACTACTGGGCTGGCCCATGGGCTCTCTGATGGCTCAATCACTCCAAGCTCCAACATCATTTGCACCTCAGCCTTGATGCAATCCCTGACATGGTCAGGTTGCCTGTAGATCTTATTCTTCACAGGCAGACTGTCACCAGTGTCCACCTCATGGGTGCACCAGTTAGTCTGGCTGGGTGTGAGTGAAAACAATTGCCTGTGGGCTTGCAAAACTTGTCTGCAGTCCATCTGCTGCTGGTCAGTGAGGCTGCCTGCCAAGGCTACTCCATCAACTGAACCATCATCAGGGTTCTGAGAAAGCAGGTCTGGGAGAGGGTCACTCTCTTCCTCCTGTTCCCCATCTGTGGCCATGAGCAAGCTCATGTCCTCCCTGTCGACAAATGCTTTCAAACGATTCACATGGATTACCCTGTGAGGGCTCCTAGGGGTTCCCAAATCAACCAGATAGGTGACTTCTCCCTTTTTCTCAATGATAGGATAGGGTCCACTCCACTTGTCCTGGAGTGCTGCTGGGGCCACTGGCTCCAGTGCCCACACCTTCTGTCCTGGTTGGAACTCTACCAGTACAGCCTTTTGGTCATGCCAAGCTTTTTGTAATTCTTGGCTGGCCTCCAGGTTTTTAGGTCTCGCCTGTCGATGCGCATGCGCATCGAGCTTGCGAGACTATGGGGGCTTAACCACTCTTTACCTAACTTGCAAGGAATCGTGGCGATTCCTTGCAGTGCCCGTGACTTTTAAGCTAAATGCGCATGCGCTTAAAAGCGCGTGCACATGCCCCCAGCCGCCTGCCTGCCCCTGCTGCTTTCACACCCTCTCGCCGTCTGTTCCCCCTGCTGCGTCATCAAAGGCTTTCACGGCCGGCCGGCCGTGCTTTCAGTTTCACTGCCGGCCGGCCGTGTAAAGTGCACTTCAAAGGCCGCTCTCCCCGCTCCGCCCGCTCCCCTGCCCGCCGTGTCGCATTTCTCCTCCTCCCTCCCCTTCTCTGCCTTCCCTCCGTCTTGTATTTTCCCTCTGCTCTTTCCTTTATTCTTTTTCTCTTTCCTTTCAGATTCCGTTTCTTTCCTTCCCTAGTTTGTTTCTTTTTTCCTGTTCCATTTTAAACCTATTTAACAATTCTTCCCTTACTCATCGTTTGTTCGATCCGTGTGACTTTGCCGACTTACACCTCCCCTCCCTACTTTCTGCCCTGGCCCCTCCCCCTCTCCTTGAGGTGAGCTCGGCATCACCCTCGCTCATAGCCTCGAATCCATCGCCCTGCTTCCAGTATGCACACCCCGAGCACGTCCTTCGAAACACATTTCCATTCTGTCCATTCCTATGCATCATTCATTTATCACGCAGACACCTCTCTGATCCGTTTCAAAGCCAAACTGCAACTTTCTTGCATTTCAGTTCTAAATGATTTTGTAACGCAGGGCTGCATACCTAAACTGAATCTGTAGTTCTACAGAATTATGTCGTGCACACTAATTATCTTATTTAGATGAACATTTCTTTCAATACATTCTTTTAACTGCCAAATGTCATGGGGATTTCACAGAAGAATACAACACAGTATGTTTTGCAGCATGTCCAAGTGCAAAGCAAAGATGCACTGTCGTCATGCCCCCCTAATCCGAAACCCGCTCCGCCCCCTCCCCTGCCCGCCGTGTCGCATTTCTCCTCCCCCCTCCCCTTCTCTGCCTTCCCTCCGTCTTGTATTTTCCCTCTGCTCTTTCCTTTATTCTTTTTCTCTTTCCTTTCAGATTCCGTTTCTTTCCTTCCCTAGTTTGTTTCTTTTTTCCTGTTCCATTTTAAACCTATTTAACAATTCTTCCCTTACTCATCGTTTGTTCGATCCGTGTGACTTTGCCGACTTACACCTCCCCTCCCTACTTTCTGCCCTGGCCCCTCCCCCTCTCCTTGAGGTGAGCTCGGCATCACTCTCGCTCATAGCCTCGAATCCATCGCCCTGCTTCCAGTATGCACACCCCGAGCACGTCCTTCGAAACACATTTCCATTCTGTCCATTCCTATGCATCATTCATTTATCACGCAGACACCTCTCTGATCCGTTTCAAAGCCAAACTGCAACTTTCTTGCATTTCAGTTCTAAATGATTTTGTAACGCAGGGCTGCATACCTAAACTGAATCTGTAGTTCTACAGAATTATGTCGTGCACACTAATTATCTTATTTAGATGAACATTTCTTTCAATACATTCTTTTAACTGCCAAATGTCATGGGGATTTCACAGAAGAATACAACACAGTATGTTTTGCAGCATGTCCAAGTGCAAAGCAAAGATGCACTGTCGTCATGCCCCCCTAATCCGAAATTGCATTAATAACTTACTTTAGCACATAAAAAAAAAAAAGGCACCACCACCGCATCCACCACCACATCCACCACACCCACATCCACCGCATCCACCACCACCACATCCACCACCACCACATCCACCACCACATCCAACACATCCACCACCACTTCCACCACCACCGCATGCACCACCACCACCGCATCCACCACCACCACATCCACCACCACATCCACCACCACCACCGCATCCACCACCACCACCGCATCCACCACCACCACATCCACCACCACCCCCACATCCACCACCTCATCCACCACCGCATCCACCACCACATCCACCACACCCACCATCACTTCCACCACCACATCCACCACCACTTTCACCACATCCACCACCACATCCACCACCACATCCACCACCACCACCACATCCACCCCCACATCCACCACCATCACCACCACATCCACCATCACCACCACCACATCCACCACCACATCCACCACCACCATATCCCCTAGATCCACCACCACCACATCTATATGTGTGTGTGTGTGTGTGTGTGTGTAGGTGCAAATGCAATGTTCTTGAATTTTCGTCACAATAAAATACACTGAACATAATCTTCACAAAAGTTATTTACAAACGTTTAAGCTATTGCCATTATAAATTACAATACATTTTATTTCAGTATTTATTATTTACAAAATTAAAAGCCATTGTTATTTGTAATATCAATACATCTAAGTCATGTAAATACAACACACATTGCATTACAAATGATATAGGTGTCACATTTGCGAAAGTTAAAACTATTGACATTGTAACTGACAAAGCTATTAATTTTGCTATTTTCAAAACCAACGCCACTCAACCACGCAACGCCACTCACCCACGCAACGCCACTCACCCACGCAACGCTACTCACCCACGCAACGCCACTCACACACGCAACGCCACTCATCCACGCAACGCCACTCACACACGCAACGCCACTCATCCACGCAACGCCACTCATCCACGCAACGCCACTCATCCACGCAACGCCACTCATCCACGCAACGCCACTCATCCATTTGCAAAATGAAAAATGTAAAACTCTTCTATTGCGAGACCTATTGCATTTTCAATGCTTGTTGGATGCTCTCTCCATGTATTCAGCCATCCTGGAGCGGAGACCAAGTACATAGTCCACAATGTCTAGTTTGGGCTTTTTGTGAGGTAACTCCCATCCTTCCTTCACCAAACACAATGGACCCCTCACAGGGTGGCCAAACAAAAGTTCAAAAGGGCTGTAGCCAACCCCCTTCTGTGGGACCTCTCTGTAAGCAAAGAGCAAGCAGGGTAAAAGAATGTCCCATTTCCGCCTAAGCTTCTCTGGTAGTCCTTTTATCATTCCCTTCAGGGTCTTGTTGAATCTCTCCACAAGCCCATTGCACTGTGGGTGATAGGGTGTGGTAAACTTGTAGTTTACTCCACACTCCTTCCACATTGCCTTCAGATAACTAGACATAAAATGTGTGCCCCTATCTGATAGTACCTCCTTTGGAAAGCCCACTCTTGAGAAAACTGCAATGAGGGCTTTTGCCACCACAGGTGCTGTGGTGGTCCTCAGGGGAATAGCCTCTGGATACCTGGTGGCATGATCCACTACCACCAGTATAAATCTGTTTCCAGATGCTGTTTGAGGATCCATGGGACCCACAATATCTATTCCAACTCCTTCAAAGGGTACCCCCACCACAGGTAGTGGTATGAGGGGGGCCTTTGTTGTGCCACCTGACTTACCACTGGCTTGGCACGTGACACAGGAGCGACAAAACTCCTTGACATTTTCTGACATATGAGGCCAGTGAAAGTGTGAAACAAGCCTGTCCCACGTCTTGTTCTGGCCTAAGTGTCCTGCAAGGGGAATATCATGGTCCAAGGTAAGGAGGAAGCCCCTAAACTTCAGAGGTATAACCAACCTCCTAGCTGTACCAGGGTTGGGGTCTCTAGCCTCTGAGTAAAGGAGTCCATCATCCCAATACACAGTATGGGTACCTTGGGCATCCCCAGCAGCCTCAGCAGCAGCCTGCTGTCTGAGGGGTTCAAGGGAAGGGCAATCTAATTGAGCCTGCCTCAGGTCTGCCCTTGAGGGTCCCCCTGTCCCCAGAAACTCAACCTGGTCAGGTTCAAGTTCCTCAGAGACAGTCTCCTCTTGGACTGCAGAATCAGTTTCCTCTGAAACTTGATCCTCAACCTGGGGCAAGGTGGAAGGCTCAGCCTTTCCTCTCTTGCTCCTTCTCTTGGGTTGTGGTTGGTCTATTGTTCCAAGATCCACCACTGGTTCAGGAAGGCACTTCTTAGCCTGAGACCTTGTCACTGCAAGGACATGAGCTGAAATCCCTAGCATTTCTGCATGAGTCCTGTACTCCACTTCTGACCAAACTGAGCTTTCAAGATCATTGCCTAACAGACAGTCTACTGGGAGGTCTGCACTCACAACAACTTTCTTTAGGCCATCTACCCCTCCCCAGGAGAAGTTCACAACTGCCACACTATGGGAAGTAGTGGAGTTGCTTGCATTGGTCACTAGGTAACTTTCACCTAGTACAATCTGTCCAGGGTCCACAAAGTCAGGTGTCACCATTGTGACACTGGCACATGTGTCCCTGTAGGCCTGAGCCAGTTTCTCATTAATTAAAGGCGTCTGCCTATATTTGCCCAGGTTACTGGGACTTACTGTAGTGGACAAAGTTAAGTCCACATCATATAGGAGAACTGCCTGAGTAGGGATTCTGACTAGGCCAGATCCTACTTCAGTACCCAGGGTCAACCCTACTACACCCTTTGGCTGTGTTCCACCACTGCTGACTGTACTAGGGGGTGCAGTTGCGTTAGGAGCTGCAGTGGTGGGGACTGGATTTGTCTTGGTGCATTCACTGCCCCAGTGTGAAACTGATTTGCAGGTATTACACCAAGGTTTCTTTGGGCCATTATTCTTCTTCTTCTTGTTTCCATTTTGGGAACCACCCTCCTTACTATTAGTTTGGGGGCCTGAAGACTTCTGGTCTTTTTCTTTATCTTTCTGATTTCCACCCTTCTGGTCTGTTTTCTTCTGGTCACGACCTTGGTTCTGGGGTTTCTGCTTAATCCTTGTTCTGACCCATTTGTCTGCCTTCTTTCCCAATTCTTGGGGAGAGGTCAGATCAGAGTCAATAAGGTATTGATGCAACAGCTGGTTTGTACAGTTATTAAGGATCTGTTCTCTCATGATAAGATTGTACAATCCTGTATAGTCTGAAACTTTACTTCCCTGCAACCAACCCTCCAGAGCCTTAGTGGCACAATCTACGAAATCAGTCCAGTCTTGAGTCTGTGCTTTTTGGGTGTCTCTGAACAACAACCTGTATTGCTCAGTGGTTAGGCCAAACCCTTCAATAAGAGCACTCTTCAAGACAGAGTAGTTTTTGGCATCCTCAGGCCTAACTGTGAGGAGTCTATCCCTCCCTTTCTCAGAAAAGGAGTACCATAAAATTGCAGCCCACTGATCCTGAGGAACCTGCTGTACCATGCAGGCTCTCTCTGAAGAGCAGTCATCCATTTGTGGATGTCATCCCCTTCCTTGTAGGGGGCCACAATTTTTGTCAGGTTTCTATTATCATAGCTCCTGTCTTTTTCTCTAGGAATATTGCTGCCACCAGTGGCATCTAAGCCACACAATTTCTGCTCTCTTGCCAAGGCAAGTCTAGCTTGAGCCAAGGCTACCTCCTCCCTCTCTATTTGGAGTTTGACAGCCCTCATTCTGGCCCTATGCTCTATCTTCTGAGAGGCAGTCATACCTCTCTGAGATTCTCTTGAGGCACTAGAAATATGAGAGTCCCCTGAGGGAGATCTCACTCTTCTGTTGCCTGGGAGAATGACATGGTGGGATCTGGGGAGGTGCTGGCCCTCTCCATTTCCCAGTAGGTCTAAGTTGGCCTGGTTAAGCCTGGCAACTAGGACCTGGCTACCCCTCTGGTCCTGTTTTTCTGGGTCCTCTACATCTGAGTCCTCCTCCTCCTCCTCTTCCTCCTCTTCTTCTTCCTCTTGAGGGGTATCAGTTACAGGGGGGTTCACTCCATCTCCTGACTCTAAGGGAACTGCATTCGCCTTTTCTAAGTCATCCTGTTCTAGAATGGCTATCAGGGAAGGACTGGTGGGACTTCTGCCCCTTTTTAACCCTCTTGAGATGCACAAGGCAACCAAGTCTTTGTGGGTTAGTTTGTCATAACTGGAAGTTGCCTTGGTAAGGTCAACTGTCATAGGAACAGACCCTGAGGCTTTTCCTGTGTCAGACATGACTAGTGTGGTGTAAGTGATGCACCTACCTACACTAAGTGTTTCCCTACTGTACCTTGCTAGTGAGTTGTAGTCAGGGTGTGCTAATCCCTTTAATCTACAACTACTAAGTTCAGTAGAACTTAAATATGCTAAGCTTTTGATTTATATGTACCTGGAGGTACTTGATGTGATCTTTCAATTTGATAAAAGATTGCAATGGTAAAACAGCAAGCTCAAATCCGCACCGCTGCTCACCAATGTGAGAAGTTGGCCTGATAGGTGATGTTTCCAATTCTGGAACCACCTGTTATCAGACCAAACAATCCCTTATGGTGTCTGGTTGTAAGTCAACCTTATTAGACAAGCTATCCTAGGGGTAGCATGGACTAAGCAGCCTAAAGGCTTAACTTAAGAGGTCGTGTTAAGCGAGCTGTTTTACCACATACAATCCTGTAATATCAAATGAAAGGACACCACACAAGTATATATTATAAAAATATATGTATTTATTACTAAAAACAATCCCCAGTATTCTTTATGAATAAAGGGGCACAAGCGTTAAATCAAAAGCACAGTTTAAACATATAAAGTTGCACAAATATGGATGAGGGCGGGGGGCCACTCAAACCATATACTAAACAAGTGGTATAAGAGATACCAATCGAACAGTGGTTAGGCCTAGGGCCTAGGGAATCGCTGGGAGCAGTCGGGACAAGCAATGCTGAAGTCGGGAAAAGCCCGCGGGATTCGGGTGCAGTGCAGAAAGCGCACGCATGCACCAATGTTAACCAATGGTGCGTAAAAGTTATAAAGTTAAAGTTTAAGGACACTTCCGCTGAACCTAGAGGAACAAAACTTAAGGCACAGACCCTAGAGATGTGTACCAGTGTGGGAACACCGGCGGAGCAAAGTTACCTCACCCACAGGACGCGGGTGCACAGGGTCGAAGTTGAGTCAGGCTTCGTCACGCAGGCTCTTGGTGCTTGAAGCTGAAAGGGCTGCAGGCGGGGTGAAAGAGAAGTGTCCGGTGGAGTCCAAGGGTGGACTCAAGTCGAAAAGTACCTGAAAGCAGAGGGGACAGAGTCTGGGTCACTCAGCAGTGACCAGGGTGGAACCAGGACGGAACCAGGCAATGTCGGGCGCAATCAGGTGGTCGTCGAGGAGCTTCTCTCCGCTGTCACATGGGCTCTGGGGCATCTACGACGTCCAGGAGCGAGTCACGATCTGTCCCACGCAGGCTCTCGCCGTCGGCGATGTCGGCTTCAAGTTTGGAGCAAACAACACTTGGCAAAAGCAATCCACGCGGAACCGGGAGATTGCTTCTCACTCGAACCAGGAGGGTCAGAGTGGGGGCTCCTTTTCAGGGGAGCTGGTGCAAATCTGGAGCAACCGGAATCGCAGGTCGAATTTCAAGTTTCGTCGGCACAAGGGCCACAAGCCGGCTGGCAAGTGACCGGGCCAACGCGTTGAGCCAAAAGAAGCAGAAGGGCCCCACGCAGCACTCGTCGAGTGTGGAGGGCTGAACTTCGGTGCAAGTGTGGCTCAGGGTTGGGGCTTCTCAAACCCCGGTGTACAGCTTCGAGGGTCACTCGTGGGCTGCACGGTCAGCGTCTCGTGGTCTTTCCAAGATGGCGTGCCCCACGCTTCCGGTCGCCTCCACGGGTCTCAGCTCTGCAGGGACTGTGGATCGGGCTGTTAGAAGGCAGGCAAGCTTGATCTCGTCGATCTCTGTCGCTCGAGTTCCGGCGGGAACTGCGACAAAGCAGACGTCGATGGCTGGATGGTGCCTGTTTGCACAGGGTGGTCACTCCTTGACCACAAGGGAGATTCTTCGGGCTTCTACGTCGAGTAGGATGGCGAAGGGTCCAGAGTTTCGTTTCTTATGTTTCATCAGGATAATCTGAAGTGCATTGGCACTGCTCCCAGTCTTCTACTAATTTTGGGGGCTGGATTACCTGCTAGGTCCCCCCCTATGGGTGGGACCCAGGAAGTGGGTGGATACGCCCCCTTCCTTTGATCCAGGCCGCCCTGGCACGAGGGCTGGAGTGCCCCAGAACCGGTTTGGCCGGATTATGCATGGGGCAGCCTTGTGCGCCCCAAGCAGTGTCTGGTTTCTTTCAAACCTCCCTGCTACAATCCACTATCTCCTGTCTGGGGGGGTGTAACACCTCCCTGCGACAGGAAACCCTTTGTCCAGGCCCCATTTGGCTGAGTTTCGGTCAGCTTCAGGGGGTCAGACTCGTGTCTGTGGCAGAGGCATCCATTTTGTGGATCCAAGGTCCTTTTAGAAATTAACCGCATTTAAGTAAAGTAACATGTCTTACCCCTCTAGAGGGGTGGAATGCTATCCCCGTCGCCAGAACTGGCGAGGGGATAGTATTCCAAATCGTATGACACCTTACACGACATGTTTTGATAAAGCCAAACCAAAGTTGCTATATAACCGCGAGGATTATAATGCACTTAAGAGTATATGGTATGGCATTATCCTGAAACAGCTTAGGGAGTTGTTCCCGACAGCTGCAGACAGGCTCAGCTCATGCTAGAGCTCCATCTCACATAAAACCATGCACTCTGCCTCCAGGATTGATGAGGCCTTCCATAGGAGTGGCTCACAGGTTTATATATATAGGTCCAGATATAGGTTTAGATATAGGTATACTATATCTAAGCAAGGGGTGATTACACCACCTTACCCCAGCTGAGTGATCAGCCAGTTGTGTCAATTTAAGAACCAGCCAGGGGTGGCAAAAGATATGCTGCAGCCCCTGGTAGGCCTTGGTGGCCCCTATGCCCTGGGCACCTATAGTGCATTATACAGGGGCTGACAAGGAGTCCGTTTCCAATTGTGGTATGTACCTATAGCACATGTATCATTAATTTAGTGAGAGAACAGCAGGCTGGGGGTCTGATCAGCAGGCCCACAGCCTCAATAGTCGAAAACCAGTGAAGCAAAAAGCAAAAATTTGGGGTGACCATAGGATAGCAGACCCTACTCTCCTACAGCATATTTTTCTTTGCTGGGGAAGGAACGAGTTTATAATAATAAGATACTGCGTCTACTGGGTTATAGCTAGGAAAATATCAACCTTATTGGTGTATGTTTTTGAACAGCCCTCAGATGTTGTAGGATAATGTTCCCATTATGTTTAATTGAAAATTGCACGTGGAGTACTAGCTTTGTGTAAGGAGTGGTGCTCATAATGGTAAAATAGTACATTTCATCAAAATTATAGTTCCAATATACATATCTTCATTCTCAAACTGTATAATGATCTAGCTCAGCGAGCATAGACTTAACCATATATAAATCCAAATCATTAGAAAAGATGCCAGGAGTAATAACATCTTGAAGTGTCAATTTAAAAACATAAGGACTTTGTAGCATTTCTGTTGGTCCAAAGATTTCAAAAAGTACCTTATCCCAAACAATTCCATCAAGTACCAGAATGCTGAAATTATCAGAAGAGACAAGTCTCGTCGCACTTTGTCTGATGACGAATGACGCTTCAATACCTCAACTACAGGTTCAATTGCCGAGCATTCTGGTAGATAGTGTCCATTTAACAGTTAAATAACACAGTTACAAAGCCAATCCAAATTGAAACAAAAAGCAATACAAGTGAAAACCAAATATTAACCCACGGTGGAACAAAATATGTTTATTTGAGCCAAATTGTAAATGCACAAGTTCCATAGGGTGGTGGATCTGACATCTGAAGAAAAGTCATCAATGTTGATAAAGTGGCCTGAGGAAGCTTGTGTGAAAACAGGGCCAGCACTCTATTACTGAACTTGTAGTTGACTCCAACGGTGGAACATAGTAAACAACTTTGTTGCCGACATTTGACAATTTTATGGAGTTGTGTGTAGGGTGACCAGATTCTCAAAACAAAAAACCGGGACAGGCCATAGACCTAGAAGTAGGACTACAGTTTGTAGCAACAATCAACATAAAAGTACCACTATTTAATAGCTGTCAGTCAGAGACATAGACTAAACCCCGACCACATCTTTACCACGCATGCCTTCAATACGCATGCCTGTACCACGCAATTTTGCAGTAAATACATGTTTGGTAAATGGGCATGTGTGGTAAAGATCACACTCCTGCCCCTTTGCCCTAAACCCTAAAAACTCCCTAAACTTTAAATCCCTACTTCTCCTTACCCCAGCCCAACTGCCCCCTCAACCTGAAAACTGCTCCTATACTGCCCCCTACCCTGAGCCCTACAACCCAGCCCCCTTAAAACTACTCTGACCCCAGCCCCCTCTCTGAGCCCTAAAACAAGCCCGGCCCCTGAAACCCAACCCCATCTTCCCCTGCCCAACTGCCTCCTTAGCCTTAAAACTGCTCCTTTCCTGTCCCCTGCCCTGAGCTCTAAAAATCCTAACCCCACAGCCCTGAAAACTACCCCAACCCCCCAAAACTACCCCCAACCCAAATTATCTACCCCCACTTCTGTCCCCTTCCCTGAGCCCTAAAACCGCCGACCCCCTTCACCCCTGTAAATAATCCTGACTACCCCACAACCCCTACAAACTACCCCACGCATCCCTACAAAACCTGAATTACCTCTCTGCCTCGTCCTGATCCTTGCTCTTCCTGCTTCCTGCACTTTCGCCTGGCGACAGGAGCAACTAGATCGCGCATATGTCTTAATCACTCATTTGCGTGGTTAAGGCATATTTGTGGTTTAGACGTGCGTGGTATCGCCTGCATGGTTAAGCCGAGCATAGTTCATGATGCGTGATTAAGGCTGTTTCTCATGAAAACTAGATGAGAAAAACTGACTCAGAGCTGCAAGGTATATTTTCCGTTCTCTGTGTCAAAGCACGAGGAAGGTGCAAAATCTTCAGGCCCTAATAAGTTTCTTAAGAACGTTTTGGATGAGGGACCAACCGCCCACCACCAACCAAGCCCCATAACACCTCAAGAGTCCATCTTCACTTCTACAACAGTAACATTTACCTCCTTCCCTCAGTTACTTACAAATCCAGGCCCTCTGTCAAACTTACCTCCAGCTCATCAGTCACTCGCATGCACCTTTGACTGGTGCCCATGAACTATTAAACAAATGGGTGGTATTTTTTGGGGACAGGTGGAAAAAAAGAGTAAAGCTCTGATGAAGAGGCTGGGTCACGACTTGCTGGTGCTGTTAGGGCTGGGGAAGGGTCATGCAGGATGGTTCCACTCAAGGCCCCCTTCACTTTTGGCAGCTGCTTGATTCTGATATATTTTGCACGCTCCATAAAAGGGCAGAGCATGGTTAAACAGGTGGCTGGCTGGATGTTGCTGTAGGTGGCGACCTCCGACTCCTGTGAGCAGAGCAGGGTCTTGCTGGTCACTGGGGTTCAAAGGCACTCTTGTCCTGATGGCTGGTGCAAGGACGTTTTTGCTGTGTCTTGTGTCATAAAATGAAGTGGAAATCCAGAGAGAAATTGTCTCTCTTTAAAGATTTCCCTTCCGCTACAACAATCACCTATGCGACCTCACGCTGTAACTTTTCCAGCAATGAAATGAAAGTATGCGCACATCTGTTTTACACCGGTGTGTATACTAAACGAGGCACAACCAAAAAACTGGGACTTTTCTTTAAGTAACCCAGACACTACCCAAAAACCGGGACATTTCTTCAATTTGGAGAAAAGTGTCGGGACCCTGGGACACTTCTCCAAAAACGGGGACCGTCCGGGAAAATCCGTCTGGTCACCCTAGTTGTGTGTGAAGTTTGAATGTTAGCTGATATGACTGGAAGTTGTAGAGCTTCAGTATCAGATGCTAAAGTTTGTAACAGGATTTCCTGTGTAGTGGTATGAGGAGGCGGGCAACTACTCAGGATTCCTCGTGGCCTACTATGTGGTACTGGCCACATGGTATGGTTTGATCAGATCGATTAACATAAACCTTGTGTTTTTACAACCAGGAAGAGGCGGCAAAAGTATAGTTCTGCTACCCTCAACCGCCAATACAGACACAGGTGCTCTGTATGATGGGCCAAATTCTTTTTTTGTCCACAATCTTGTCCTGGACTAGGTCCCCAATCTTTGGAAACCAGCCAGGAGTGGCTGATTGTGGACACATTTCCACAGTGGCTCAACGTTTCTTTAATTTGTTGCTGTTGTCCTTCGGAAGGCTTTCAATTCCTGTGAGACAGCAAATGTTAACGAATATCAAAAGGTGTTTGCCACCACTGGCACAGGATTGTCTAGGTCAGCTACACACATCAGGACCCCAAACAGGACTTCATAACGAGCCCTACCACCCAGTGATCTTCCCAGCAGATTATTTAAAGCTCCCTGAACCCCATCTAGGTGTGCATCCGACTACGACTAACACCTAGTAATCTAGCTGTTAAAGACTGCATCTGATAAAGACATCCAGCCGCAGGTTCCTTGCCTCAGAATTTCCCATGCGTCGGACTGGATCCAGAAGACTTTTGCCCAAGCATTACCCTTGCACGCTGATAGGTAACATCAGTTGGCTCCACGTGAAATCGTCAGCGTCGCTCGCGCCGGATGTGACACCTGCGTCACCTATATAGGCGCCACCTCAGCATGCTGACGTCCATTCTTTTCTTTCCATGCCAGCTAGTGCATATTTGTGAAGAGAGCTACCCTCTATCACTCATTGACAGGCTTTTTTCAATGTTTTAGCGAAGATTTTTGGTGTGTAGGTTTTTCCACAATGTCGAAGAAGACTACTGGATCCAAACTGTGCGGCACCTGCCATCGCACCATGTTGGTGACGTATACACGCTTAATTTGTCTCTGGTGCCTGGGGCGCAACCCGGACTCAAAGTCGTTCTGCAACTGCAGGGCCATGGGGCGGAAGGATTTGAGGGAGCAGTCCCCAAAGCTACTTGCGGCTGGTGCTTGGCTCCAAACCGTTTGCCCTGGAGGTCTCGTTCTCGGTTGAGAGGAAGGTCTGCACACCGCTCCGATTGTCCTAAGTCATCGTCCTCCCCCTCAAAGTCATTGGGTCGGTCAGGTAAGAGACACAAGAAACACAAGAAGACGAAGCATACATCAACTTATCCCTGTCCGTCGGCCGACGTGACAGAGGAGTCTCGACATTCTGGGCCTCATTCTGCGGAACCTGCACCTGGGTCTGCTCTGCGCTTCCCTGCCTTTTCAGGAGCCGGACCGACCCCCGCCCAACTTGAAGAATTCTATGACCTTATATGCCTCATATTTGGGTGACCTGACCCTCCCGGCGCACCTTCAGGCCCCAGAGGCTCAGAGGGGCTCCATCAGTTTCGACGTCGGCGGCTCTGGAGCCGAAGCACCCCAGTGGATCTGGTGTTGAATTCAGACTGGCGTCGGTTGTGTCACTGTGACTTTTCCTGGTGTAGCCCCTGCACTGAGACTCCTGGCGCCACCCGGTGGCATCATCCCTAATCTGACGTCAATCCCAGTGCCAACGGCACCCTTTGGTCCTAGGTCAGTTTCTCAGCCTTATTCTGAAGGGCTAGGAATAGAGGAAGTTTGGGAGGCGTCAATGGACCCTATAAAAGACTAGCCTGAGCACGAAATGGACTTGAATGAGGAAATGGGTGAGGCCAGTGGACTGGATACCTCTCTAGATTCTGGCCTGCTTTCTCCCCCTACTGTGGCTATGGAGGGGGAACCGTTATATGCTATGGTGGTGAGAAGGGCAGCTGAGGTCCTGGACCTTCAGCACCCTTCAGTGGAAGTCAAGACAAACATATTGACAGGAGTCCTGCAGCCAGGTGTCTTCTCCTCGGAACCCCTTCTGCCTTTCAGTGAGTCCTTGACTAATGTACTTCTCGAGATCTGGTCCAAGCCGAACACAGAGGCTCCTGTGAATAGGACAATCGCCTGTGCCATCGCCCTGCACCCAGCGACCGAAAGTTCCTCACCAACCACCCAAACCCACGAGAGCTTGGTGGTCCAAGCCTTTACCCCACAAGGTGCGCTCCCTTCCGCACCATCAGACAGGGAATCCAAGAGGCTGGATAGTTGGGGCAAGAACATTTTTTCTTCCCGGAAACCTTGCATTGCGGTGGTGAACACTGCATACCTATTGAGCCTTTTGCCCTCTTCATGTGGGAAACAATTGCGCAAATGCTGCGTCAGGTCCCAGAAGAGGTCCAGCCAATTCTCTCCCAAGCAGTATCAGATGGGAGAGATTCACCATTCGTTTTGGGTTTTACACCACGGACTTGCTTGGCAGAGCAATGTCATTGACGGTGGCTATTCGACCCCGCGCCAGGCTGAGAACTTCAGGCTTTTCTTCACTTATAGACATACCCTTTGATGGCACCCGTCTCTTCGGAGAACAGGCAGTCATGGCCCTAGAGCACTTTAAGGACTCACAGGCTACGACCAAGTCCTTGGGCCTCTTAGTGACCACCGGTCCCCGTCTGCTTTTCACCCCTTTTGTGGCCATATAAGAGGCTTTCAGTCACGCCAGCCATATTCCAACCACAAGACTGCACAAGTTCAGCAATCTCTGCACAGCCGTTGGTGTGGCTCCTTTTTACCCTGTGAATTGAGTTGCCAGAGCTCGAGTCAGTGTACTCCTCCCCCTGCAGCATCCAAACCTTCCTAGTCCATCCCTTCAAGATCATGGGTGCCCAGTTGGTGGCAGGATCAGTCATCACCTACACCACTGGCAAAACATTGCATCGGACAGGTGGGTTCTTCAGATGTCTTGAAAGGGCTACTCCCTCCTCCCTCCATGCCTCCAACTTTTGACTGGTTGATGGAGGACCACCTTCACTTGCTTGAGGAGGAAATCAGGACTGTCTTGGCCAAGAGAGCCATAGAGAGGGTTCCAGCGCCAGACGTAGGCTGTGCTTGCCATTCCGGCTACTTTCTGGTCACGAAAAAGGACAAGAGCCTTTGTCCTATTCTAGGTCTGCAAGCCCTCAACTACTTCCTCAAAAAGGAAAAGTTCAAAGTGCTCAGGTTCTGCCTGCCCTAGAGCCCGAAGACAGGATGGTAGTTTTGGACTTGCAGGACACCTATTTTCACATTTCTGTGCTGCCTGCCCATCTGCGTTACCTGCGGTTCAAGGTAGGCAACAAGCACTTTCAGTTCACAGTGTTCCCCTTTGGCCTTACCAGCACCCCTCGGTGTTCACCAAGGTGATGACGATGGTCGCAGCTCATCTGTGCAGATCAGGGTTGCCAGTCTTCCCCTATCGTGACGACTGGCTGTTGAAGGTGAGTTCACCTCAGACTGCCCTCTCCCACCTCCAGACTATTGTGAACCTCATTCTTTCGCTGGGGTTCACTATCAACGTGCCAAAATCACACCTGACTACCTCTCATATGCTCCCTTTCATCTAAGCTGTTCTAGACACAGTGCAGTTTTTGGCCTATTCTCCCGAGCTTCGAGTCTAGGATATTTAGGCTATGATACCGATGTGTCAGCCTTGATCCTGGATTTCAGTGTGAATGACTCTGAGGGTGCTTGGCATCATAGCCTCCTGCATCCTGCCAGTGACACATGCCAGATGGCATATGCGGGCTCTGCAGTGGTAACTGAAGTTCTAGAGGGTGCAGCATCATGGGAATCTCTCTGACATGGTCCAGCTCTCGGAGAGAACTGCACAGGACTTGCAGTGGTGGCTGACCAACTGAGGTTGGGTCAGAAGCAGACTCCTGTTCCTTCCCCTACCAGAACATACAGTAGGTGCAGATGCATCCATCCAGGCATGGGGTGTCATCTGGGAGAGTTGGAGATGAGAGGACTCTGGTCTCTGTCGGAATCCGGACTCCACATCAATGTGCTGGAGCTCTGAGCAATTCACTTGGAATTGAAAGCTTTTCTTCCTTCCATCAGGGCAAAGCTAGATCCGGTGTTCACAGACAATGTAGTACTGCAGCAAACTGGGCAGGGTGGAGTTGTGGACCCTTTTTCAAAAGGCCCTGCATTTCTGGACATGTCTGAAAAAGCTGGGCATTTCCCTGGCGGTTCTGTTGTGTGTCGATTTAGATACCGTATATAGGTTTCCTGACTTATTTAAGCCCTTATATAGGCACAATTCACATTATCCTTATTTAGGCATGGAAATCCAATCCTTATTTTGGCATTATCTATGCTAACCAAATACAGGCATGACCGCCTACATCCGTCCATCCACGTCACAACAAGTTCTTGGAAAACCAGATTCTTAATCCTTTAGGACTTCCCCTTGCTTGGATTATTGATTTCTCCAAGAACTCATTCATTATGCATGAACATCTATTCCTTAGGGGTTCATTCATGACGTTCCTCTGCCCGACTTTTACGTCAATACTGGCATTCCTAAACACCTTCAAGGTATAAATATACCTTCACTTGCCATGGCAAGTCACAGCTGCATAGTTGCACGGCTCGCCACGGCAAGTTCGGAAGGAAGTCAAGTCCCTGTCTGACGCACTGACCAGATGCTGTCATCCTCCTTGCAGAGAATCCAGCTCCAGTGTTTCTTACTCCCCTTGCGGGGTGTTAGAGATCGAGACCCAGGAAGAGATTTTAACCTCTCTCATTCTAAGGTATAGAGCAGACTAGAACCTAGAGGGACTTTTGGCAAATCTTGGCAAGACCAATCCTAACTAAAGCTAAACTAGACTATAGAAAACCAGCACCTACTTCTTACCTCGTACTACACTTAGGTTAGGTACACTGGTGTAGAATTAGCTAGAAGCACCAGACGAGTATTCACATATTAGCCTGTGTTATTTATGTATGTGTTTTTATGAATATATGTCATAGCAACAAACCATGCTATTACAGTATTATTTTATCTTACTGCTAACGCCGTACGTATTATACTTCGGATTCTGTCTTACGATTGTAGCAGTTCATATCTCTTGCATGAGAAATAAGACTGTTCAATAAACTCTTTTTATTGAAACGCCCGTCTACATATTTCTGTGTAAACTCTGTAGAAACAAAGCATGCACGATTGACTAAATGAAACTGTTATCTATTGTTTCCACGATTCTGAGACTGTTCCGATTCTAAGGGAAACAAAGTTGTCATGTTTATACGGTTGTCAGAAACTAATCCCTTCTTGTTTATTCAAGAAGTTTCTAGTAAACTCTGAGTTAGCTGGCACACACAAGTAATTACGTTTAATGTACTCAATAGAGGCATACTGACCTCAGTCCTATGCCACAACTACAGTGTATATTATTCCAATGCGCAGAGCCTATCAAGGATATAGGAACTACACTACAGTTCAACACCTGCCAGGTTCCCTGAACGCCAGGGCAGATGAACTGAGCCATTGGTGCCTGACTAGTGGATCGCAAATGGCGTCCCCATCTGGAGGTGGCGCAAGGTCTGTTTCAGAAGTGGGGAGATCTGTTTGCCTCCGCGGAGAATGTGCAATGTCAGCAGTTCTGCAGGCTGGAGTTTCGGAGGCAGGACTTGCTTGACGCTGCTTTTTGCCTAGAGTGGAGCAAAGGCCTCTTGTTCGCCTTTCTACCAAAACCACTCCTGTCCAGAGTGCTGAAGAAGATCAGGAGTGACCCGGCCTAAGTCATTCTGGTGGCTCCGGACTGGGTATGGAGAGTGTGGTATACCGAGCTTCTCTAACTTAGCATTGGTCCTCCGATCAGGCTGCCCCTTAGGGAGGATCTTCTGCTGTAGCAGCAGGAGCGGGTCCTCCACTCGAACCTGTCAACTCTATGCCTTCTTGCATGGAGATTGAGTCGCAGCAGTTGATAGCATTCAACCTTCCTCCCAAAGTCTGGAGTGTTAGTTTGGCAGCCACAAGTCACTCTACGAAGACCGTGTATGCCTGCCGGTGGCAACAATTTGTAATACATTTTACAGAAAGGTCTAGTGATCCTCTCTCTGCTTCCCTCTCTCAGGTCCTCTTTTTGTTTACCCTTTTCCAGCAGGGCTCTGCTCTGGGCACTCTTAAAGGGTATCTTTCAGCCCTGTCGGCCTTCTTGAGGCTGCCAGAACAACCTTCTTTATTTAATTCCCCTATTATAAATAGATTTGTTAAGGGGCTCGACATATGTACCCACCTGCCCCATTCATCATGCCTCAGTGGGACCTTAATTTGGTTCTCACCTTCCTCATGTGTGCTCAATTCGATCCTCTGCACGATTGTCCCCTCTGGCTGCTTACCATCAAAACAGTCTTTTTGGTGCCAATAACTTCTTCCAGGAGGGTGAGCGAATGGTAGGCTCCGTCATCCAAGCCTCCTTTCATGACCATCTTCCCTGATAAGTGAGTGCTTCATACTAGGGCCTCTTTCTTACCAAATGTAGTAGCCATTCTACTTTGGGCACTCCATCATCTTGCCCACTTTCTATTCTCCTCTGCACCCCTCTAAAGAGGAGGAGTGACTCCATTGTTTGGACCCAAAAAAAAGTGTTGTCTTTCTACCTTCATCGCACTAAAGAGTTCCGGATAGACGACCAACTCTTGGGGTCGCTTGGATCAAAGAAAGGTTTTGTGGTGCAGAAGAGGACTATTTCACGATGAGTTGTCCTCTGCATCAACATTTGCTACACTGTGGCCAAGAAACAGCCTCCTGAAGGCTTAAGAGCTCATTCCACTAGAGCTAAAGCTGCAACCACAGTGCTGCAATGTGGTGTTCCAGCCCTTTAACATTTGTCACTTCGCACGTTCACTAAGCACTACTGCCTTAAGTCCGCAGGGATGCCCCATTTGGCTACTCTGTCCTGCAGGATTTCCTGGTCTAAACTTGTCCGCCGTCCCTCCTCCGGGGATGGTACAGGGATGGTATTGCTTGGGTATCTATTCTGAGGCTAGGAATCTGCGGCTTTATTTCTCTATCAAATGGATAAGTTGGTTACCATCGGTAACGTCTTAACTAGTAGAGATGTGCTTTAGCCGCAGATTACTTACTGAGCCACTGTGGAAAAGTAAATTTTGCCATGTTCTGTGTCCCTACGTGTCCTCCATCTTATGTTATGTGTGCATGATTAAATATGCATATGTATTCCCCATGTTTGATTAAAGACGCAATTACAGTTGTGTCCATCTCTAGTATGCCAGTTTCCAGTTCTCGTGAAAGCTACGAGTATCAGGCCTATGTAAAGTTACGTTGCCACGTTTCTCAGTGTGCACGTTATTTTATTGTAAAGTCCCCGTTTCTAGGCCTCAAAAGGGCCCGGACACCAGATTCAGCTCCTGTTTTCTGAGTCCTCGCTGAGGAGCGATACAGCCCCCACCTGTATCCTCGACCCTTCACTTACTTCCTGCCTCACAGTGCCCGGCTCAGCCTGGCTCTGCCTCTGAGTCTGCCAAGAGTATGTTATGATTCTAGTTATCAGTCCAGCCCTCCTTCTCTGCATTCCTAAGCTACTGAATCGCATCAATAGTTTCCGTCATTGTCTAGCCTTTACGTCTCCATGTAAGAGAAATACTGCATTTAATGGTCATTTAATATTCTTCATCACGCACTACATGTAGAATAATGCATGCACCATTCTTAGAGTCTGTTAGCCTTTACCCCGATAACTTTTGGATTCTATCAACATGTTCTCTAAACATCAGATACTAGATACTGTTTAGGTACATGTCGCCCTGACTCTCCAGACTTCAGTCTCTGCTCCTAGCACAGAGTTCATAGCCCCCAGCTTCTCCTAGTAACACGTCATTGTCAGTTTGCGCGCACCATTAGGTTAGAGGTCCCGGCTCCTTAGGTAGCCCCCTCCATGTTTCCGCCCCATTTATGACATATTCTGTTACGTTTACATCACATGTCTATGTATACGCCCCTGTTACACCCATTTTCACCCTTATCTTTCGCGACTGCTATTGACCACACCCACTGCTCCGCCTACTGTAATTCATTGTAATGTAACTGTTTTAGTATATATATTGGTGCACTGTTATTAAATGTTACGCCGATTCTGATCCTGCCCCCGGCAGCGCTGCCATCCTGTTCCCGTGCAGGTTGTCCTGTTCCTGTCCTTTATGCTGTATTAAACCTGCAAACTCCTACTACCTCGAATCTTGACTCTTATTTTATTGAGCTATCTGTTATTACTATGTCCAGTCAAAAATAGATCCGGTATTATTTATTTATATACCACATAATGGCGCCCGAATAGGGACCTGCCCTTTCCCCACGCGCCGGTGAAGCCACGCCGGCCCCCTGACCCTCTGCAGCCGTGACGGAACCATACCGTGCACGTGCAGATATTTCTGCTTCAAGTATCCCTCAGGCCCACGGAGGAGACGGAGGTGGCGGTCCAGCATCCAGACGAGGCGGTGGAGGAACGCGGCGAGTCCCGACCAGAGCCCAAGCCGAGAGTCCAAGGTCCGAGGTATCCGGAGGCCCACCCGTAACTGAAGTCCGAAGTTCGTCCGTCCGGCGTCGAAGCAGTCCAGTCCAGTCCGAGGCCTTCCGTTCTTGCTGCCCGGTGAGTACCATTGCTGGGGTAGTATCTAGACAGGGTCAATCTAATTGACTCTGGTCCGTGGGTTGGTGGTACACAGACCCAAAACGAAGTGTCCACTTCGGTGGATGCGGGTCCTGACGTGTCTCTTTATGAGACCGGTAAGTTTCGTACTGTTTCAGCAGTGCATCTAGTTTCTGTTCTAGTCAGTCCTGTTCTCGAGAAAATTCATGTATTCTGTTTTCAGTATTCCAGGTAGTATTCTGTTCGAACTGTTATTTTAAATGTTCTGCACGTATTTTAATGTCGTGGTATGAATGTGGAGTAATTATCGTGTTCATTGTGTATTGTATTGTGTCTAGATTACAGTTCAGTTATGCCGCTATTTTCTAAACTACGTCAGTTGAAAACTAGAAAAGGTCTGTTAGAAGCAGCAGTTCCTGTCCCGCCTAGGGACAGTCCAGGTCATTTTATGTATCAGAAGCATGGCATAAGTGCCATATTATATCTAGATTTATGGGTAGAATATACCAAACAGTTAGAAGAAAAGTATAGATGGCCTGTATCAGGCACATGGGATGCCGAGTGCATCATGAGAGTAGAAGAAGCATTATGGAAAAAGAAAGCCAGACAGTCACAGAAAGATGCCATCGAGTTATGGCGCAAAGAATCTCATAAAAGAACCGAAAAAGAAATCAGAAAGTCAGAACTAAGTAGAGAATCCTTAGAACGAGCCCAAGAAAGGGAACTAATCGAGATAGGTGAACGAGTTAAAACAGAACAGTCAGACAGACAGAGGAATGCCCTTATTAAGGGTATGTATCCTCTTCTTGCCGAGGGCTTGCCAAAAGCGACCCCGGAGGCATCCAGTAATTTTCCGCCACCATTAGTTCCGACTAAGCTACGTCACAAACCGACCGCAGCTGATATTTTCATCTCGTCCTATTTGGACGACACAGTCCCAGAATATGCAAATCCTGTTCCGCCAGCTCCTGTAAATAATGTAAATCCTGCTCCTCCAGTCACGGGAGTACCTGCCACGGTACCCCCGGTTCAGCCCACATTACAATTTCCCACTCTGCCAGCACGAAGAGTATCAGTCGACGATTCCAGCATAGGGGCCGCAGGAGGGGGTCCTCCTGGTACCCCGCCACCGCACCAACGTAGAACGTTGGCCGAGTTACATGAATGTGCGTTACAGCGTACGCCCAAATTTAAGTCCGTTGCAGAAATCCGACGAGCTCTTACTGAATGCCGCTATGATCCAGTTGCAGGTGATGATAGTACAGTAATATATTCCATCCGTGTAAGACGGGTGACCGGGTATTTAGACACCCTACCAGATATGAAAGGAGATCTAGACCGAATATATCGTTTCATCCGTACAGGGGATGATCCAGAAAGTATTGGCGAAGCCATGTCTCAAAGGAAAGCTGAGATCCAGCTCATGATATTAAAGTTTCTGATTAATTGTCTAATAAGAGAACAAGATTCCCCGACTAAAGATCCGGCCGAAATGAAAATCCTGACAAGGTGGAGTGATAATATAGCCGAGGGTAAACACAGAACTATCAGTAGTATAGAGAGTATGTACAAGAAAATTCGTAAAGAAATAATAAAGTTACACGAACAACGTAAAGCAGCACAAGTAAACGAGAAAGAAAATGACTCTTCTACTGAAGAGGTAGAGGACGAGAATCCCGCCAGAATAGCGTATGTAGGAAAATCTAGATTTCCAGACCGACATTCACGTCTAGACTACAAGAAAACTGTTCCTCATCCAGCACCAGAACAAGGTTCCCTAGAACAAGTATTTCAAGCTACCGATCACATTCTGAAGTCACGAATCGGTTATAGTGAGTTAAGTACTATGCATGAACAAGAACTAGTCCGATCAGCGGTCCGATGGATTACTGATTCTACCACTTTTCCAGACGAAATAGTGGCACAAATGTTTCTGAAACTGCCTCCAGCCGAGCAACGACTGGTGGGTATGTATATGATCCAGCACCTCATTACATTGTATGAGGGTCAACATTCTGATCCAGGTCCGTTACACGATGTCCTGAACGAGTTACTCCAGTATAGATGGAAAGGTTTAGGTACCGATTTAATTAGTGTCATTCTAGAACAGCGCCACAAATATAGTATGTTTTTGAACCCGCATTTTGTTCATGACTCACCTCCAGAAAGTAAACCCTTTTACATAGACAGACAGAATCCGTTACGAGAAGTACACCCAGTCAGGACAACAGATGGTGAAATGCAACGAGTGTTTGTTTACACTCCGATTACAAAGATGGAACTCTTAGAGATGAAAAAGTTAATTCCCTGTCATGATAAAGATCCAGCAGGGTTCCACCGGGAATTAAAAGACATGCTCCGTATGGGAGAATACACGTATCCAGATATAATTAAAATGTTAAAAGTCCTGTTGCCCGCAGGGGTATATGAAAAACTCAAGGAAAAAGATTGGGAGGTGGGAGAGAAAAAGATCGATTGGGCAGTTCTAGAAGCTGAGGATAAGATACGAGTACCAGGTACCGGTCTAGGAGAGAAATGTAAAGAATTACCTGAACTGTTAATACAAGTTTTGCCCAGATTATTAGCAACTAAAAAGGAAGACTGGGATGCAATCTCAGCCTGTAAACAGAAACAAGACGAAGACACTAGTGATTTTTATTCTAGATTCGAGAAATGTTTTAGTATAAACAGTGGCCTCAAGACGAGTAGCGAGTCATACCCTCATCTGTTTGTTACTAAATTAGTCGAGAATTCAAGTCCACAAGTTAAGAATCGAGTTTTGAAAGTCGAAAGTACCTGGCAAGCTAATACCCCGTCCCAGATGTTACAAATGCTCCAATACCACCAGAATAGAATCAGAGAAGAGCAAGATCATGAAAGAAAACGTATGAAAGACACGAAAATGAAAGTACTAGTTGCACAATCTGTTCCTCAAGACAGTCAGAAGAGGGGTCCGAATCAAGCCAGTCATCCTACAGCTCCCGTTAAAGGGACATGCAATTATTGTAAACAGCCAGGTCATTTCATAAACGAGTGTGCAGTTCTGAAACACAATATAGCTACCGGTAAGACTAAAGAAAGACCACGTCCGCCTAGACAAGAACAAGTTTCACAGACTTCTCAGTCACAGAATGCACAACAGACAGTTCCAGCACCGCAGCCTATTGCTGCAACACAGCATGTTACACAGCAGATGTACCAGTATGCACAATCTGAGTATCCAGAGTATCAGCCATATTCATGAAACAGCCTAGAGAGGGAGGTAGGGTTGCCTCTCATCGAGATTCCTGTAGATCAAGAGGGTCCCTATGTTCATAGTCAAGTATTAGGGAAAGACAGAAAGTTTTTGATTGATACAGGGGCAAGTAGGACCACCATTAGTCACGCCGAAGTTCCAGGGGCTCCGCTCTCAGGCTCTAGAAATGTTTCCCTTGGATTTTCAGGAAAGCCTATTGTAAACGAGATATCTAAGCCAGTTACTCTAGAAGTAGGTCCATTGTCCCGCACTACTGATCTGTTACTTACGAAGTCATGTCCAGAAAATTTATTAGGCATTAAAACACTGAAAGAATTAGGTGCAGTTATTTGCTGTTCCCCAGAGGGAATACGATTGTTCCTACGTGACTTCAAGGGCCACTATGTATTACGAGATTTTGATCCTAGATTGTCTAATGTTCCGCAGCATCTATGGGCGCAAGGTCCAACTGATGTTGGTTATATGCAAATCACACCCCATCGTGTGACTCTCAAACCAGGTGTAGTGTTACCACGAATCAGACAGTACAGATTGCCACCTGAGGCTGTAGCAGCCTTATCCAAAATTATTGACGAGCTCATGGCTCAAGGAGTAGTTGTAGAAACTGACTCCAATGTATGTAATTCTCCGATCATTCCAGTCATGAAACGTACTGATCCAAATGCACCGCCAGTATATCGATTAGTGATTGACCTTCGAGAACTCAACAAATGTATTATTCCCCAGTACCCAGTCGTCCCAGATATCTCTTCCCTATTGACAGCCATTGATTCCGAAGCCTCATTTTTCACAGTCATAGACCTCAAGAACGCGTTTTTCAGTGTCCCCATTCATCCAGACAGCCAGTTTCTTTTCGGATTTTGTTTAAATGGAAGGAGCTATATGTTCACACGCGCTCCTCAAGGTTTCACAGAAAGTCCAAGTATTTACAGTCAAGCACTTAAGAGACAACTAGACAATATTCACATGCCAGCTGACACTGCCCTGCTCCAGTATGTCGATGATCTACTGATCACAGCCCGTTCTGAACGTGCTTGCGAGCGAGCATCCCTTACAGTCTTGTATTTCCTAGCCGAGATGGGGCACAAGGTGTCCCCTTCTAAGCTTCAATTCTGTGTCCAGCAAGTGATCTACTTAGGCCACTTACTGTCCAAGAGGGGTAGGCAGTTGACACCAGACCGTATCCAGTTAATAGCGAGTCTTCCTCAGCCCAAGACACAGAAGGAGGTACGTGCTTTTATCGGCCTTACTTCTTACTGCAGACAATGGATTCCTCAGTATGCATTTCTAGCTAAGCCACTGATACAGTTAACGACACAGGAGGCAGCCGTATCGACTGTTCTCCCTTGGACATCTGAACATACACTTAGTTTTAATGAATTAAAGAAAGCTCTATGCCAAGCTCCAGTTCTAGCAACACCGAACTACAGTAAGCCTTTTACACTTTTTGTCACTGAACGTGAAGGTACAGCATTATCTGTTCTCACACAAGATCAAGCAGGACAATACAAGCCCTGTGCTTATTTTTCGAGCACATTAGATCCTGTAGCCCAGGCTCTGCCTGCGTGCCTCAAGTCAGTTGCAGCCACAGCACTAGCTATCAGACAAAGTGATTCCATAGTATTAGGACATTCCTTGACAGTACAAGTTCCACACTCCGTGGAAGTTCTTTTAAACCGAACACAGACTCAGCACTTGACAATTGCACGTTTAACAGGTTATGAATTGACACTGTTCCAGCCACACATAGAAATCAGACGCTGCAACGTTCTAAATCCTGCAACACTGTTACCGTCAGTTAATTCAAATCCTGCCACACACGACTGTGTGGAAGTAGTTAACATTATGACTAAGCCAAGACAAGACTTGACAGATATTCCATTACCAGATCCCGACCTGACACTTTATGTGGATGGTTCATGTATGAGAACAAGTACAGGAGAACTAGTAGCCGCGTATGCAGTGACTACTGACACTGAAGTTATTGAAACACACCGTATTGACACCCTGTCTGCTCAAGCAGCAGAGCTAGTTGCTCTGACACAAGCCTACATACACGCCAAGAACCTGAAAGTTAATGTTTACACAGATTCGCGTTACGCATTTGGAGTCGTACACGACTTTGGAGTGCTCTGGCAAGAGAGAGGTTTCATGACTTCTCATGGAACCAAGATTCAGCATGGTCTCCTTATTCAAGCTCTGTTAGATGCCATACACCTACCGACATCTATTGCTATCATGAAATGCAAAGCACATACGAAAGTTACTGACACTATTTCTCAAGGTAATGATCTAGCAGATCGCACAGCCAAGCTTACAGCACAGACACCAGACATTCCAGTTAATCCGACACAGACATACACTCCAGATCCGACTACATGCATGACAGTTAAGGACCCCACTCAAGATGTCATAGATATCCAGTTACATGCTACTCCCGAGGAAATCAAGAAATGGTCCGAACAAGGAGGGGTCCAGACAGATCAGGGATGGGTAACGAAGGGTAAAGCCACATGGTTTCTCCCCGACTCCATGGTTCAAGTCATTATCAATACCGCACATAGTCCAGCACATTTAGGAGAAAAAGCTATGTTAGATAGTATCCAGAACATTTGGTTCAACAAGCATTTACGAGCTGCAGCCAAGCAGAAAGTCCGTACCTGTATGATATGTTGTCAGTTCAATCCAGGAAAAAGTGTCCCGGTGGAACAAGGTGGATTCCAGCCCCCTGACCACCCTTTTGAAGTCCTCCAGATGGATTATATTCAGATGGAGCGATGTCGAGGTTTCAAGTATGTCCTTGTAGTTGTATGCGCTTTGTCCAGGTGGACAGAAGCATATCCAGTCCCAGATTACACAGCCGCGACCACTGCCAAGCAGTTGGTTCGTGAGTTCTTCCCCCGTTATGGACTCCCTAGGGTCGTGTATTCTGACAACGGCCAGCCATTCTCATCCGAGTTGATGAAACATGTTTCCCTTTTGTTAGGGTACCAGTGGAAGTTCCATTGTGTACGCCACCCTGAAGCAGCTGGTCTAGTAGAGAGACATAATCAGACCCTGAAAATCCGTATTGCCAAGATTTGTAAAGAGAAAGGTGTGGACTGGCTAGTAGCTCTGCCAGTCGCTTTATTTTATATGCGCATGGTCGCACACTCCAGATCAGGTCTGTCCCCGTATGAAGTCGTATTCGGCCGCCCCCCTAACATGTGGGGTACACCTAGACCTCGAAGTATTACCGATGTTTCAAGTAATATGCTGACAGATTACCTAGCTTCCTTGATGTCTGCCCTCAACTCTTGTCGTTCACAGGTTGCTGCCGCATTTCCAGACAATACCGAGGTGGCACCGCATGAAATCGTTCCCGGATCCATGGTTCTTGTCCGAAATTTTGATCGTTCAAGTCCGCTGGAGCCTCGCTGGAAGGAACCCCGACAGGTCCTCCTGGTCACCCGTACTGCCGTCAAGCTGGAAGGCAGGAAGGGCTGGGTGCATCTGTCTCATGTGAAAAGATTTTTTGGATTGAAACCTGTTTCAAAGAACATTTCCGAGGATCTTAAAGACTGCCAAAGTACTATTCTTAAGGACTGTCCCGCAAAAGACATTGCTACGAACCCTTCCCTGTTAGAGAAAACTCCGCAGCAGGAGTATAAGCTTAAACTAAGGTCTAGTAAAATAAGTCAGCCAGTTTGATTGTCTAAGTCCTCCCCTAGGTGAAACGGTTAGACCGGTTTCTGACATGTATATAATAGACCCCCATAGAGAGAGAGTTAGTGAGAACTCTAGAAGTTGCACTATTATTTTATGTTTTCTGCTATATTTCAGCATTATGATTTCCTGCACCAGTTATGCATTTTATTTGTGTTTTTCAGTTTCTCATGTAAATAAGTCTGCCAATGTTACAGTAGAGCACACGTTCAGTGATCTGCCTCCTCATGAACTCTCATATCGTCTTGCTATGCGTAATAACTCCTTTATCCGCATGTTACATTATTCACACCAGACCAGCAATGCCACTAATTGTTGGGTGTGTGGTCGACTCCCCCCTTTCCAGAAACCGAAGGGAGTTCTGCCACTCTTTCCTTATCCATTTTCACATAACGGTTCGTGTGGAGCATGGTCCACGTTAACGTCATCCTCAACAGATATGTCTTTTCTGAACAGTACATGTTTCCCAGACAAGCAAGGTCTTCCCCACAGAACAGGGTTAGATCTAGAAAATGAAGTTTATAATTTGGGTAATTATTCTTCGAATTTTATGGTCCTGAATGTTCAGTCTGATTCTACTCCAGACTTACCTGCTATTTCAGTACTACCAGTCAAAGGTGAATTATGTGTCCGAAATAATGGTTCCGTACATGTAGGCCATAGTGATTGTACTACTATTGTCAAGTATAGTGACAGTGGGAAATCTATTTTCAAAGCTTCACGTCATTCTTATTTTGTTTGTGGTCAGACCGCATATGTTCGTCTGCCCCTTGATTGGGATGGAACATGTTACATTGCCTTCCTACTGCCACCAGTTTTCCTAGCCCCACCTGACTATCATAGGAATTCCCACCTAGTACATACTAGACACAAGAGAAATTTCCCGATTGTCGATTATACTGAAACTGCTCTAGAACAATACATAGATATCAATAAAGGTGTCTTCCCCTACTTAGGTACTGTCGTGAATAGTAAACTGATACGTAGATTAACCAGAACACTTGAAGCAGTAGTGATCGAGACTACTTCTGCTCTAGGTAACTTAACCGAAGAACAATCCTTTATGAGAATTGTCGTGCTCCAGAATCGTCTCGTCCTTGACGTCATACTGGCCGATAGGGGCGGGGCATGTAGAGTCATCGGATCTAGTTGCTGCATTTTCATTCCTAATAACGCACCGTCTGTTTATTCAGCTATTACCAGACTCCATAAAATTGCCCATATGTTACACCAAGATCCAGGCACCTGGACATGGTCCGGTTGGTTCTGGAATATAATTTCCGCCTGGGGATGGAAAGTATTGTCATTTCTGGGTATTACAGTAGCGATCATATTCAGTTGCTGCCTCTGTTTACAATGTGGCCCTGCGATTTGCGGCATTTGTGCTACATCTTGTATTCCTAGTCCCGAGTCCCGTCCTAAATCCCGTTCCAAGAAAATTCGAGACGAGCAAATGATACTGTATGAAATGATAGATGGTATCATGAATATTGATGTTTCCTGATGGAAACGTAGTGACAAGGAGGGAATGTGGAAAAGTAAATTTTGCCATGTTCTGTGTCCCTACGTGTCCTCCATCTTATGTTATGTGTGCATGATTAAATATGCATATGTATTCCCCATGTTTGATTAAAGACGCAATTACAGTTGTGTCCATCTCTAGTATGCCAGTTTCCAGTTCTCGTGAAAGCTACGAGTATCAGGCCTATGTAAAGTTACGTTGCCACGTTTCTCAGTGTGCACGTTATTTTATTGTAAAGTCCCCGTTTCTAGGCCTCAAAAGGGCCCGGACACCAGATTCAGCTCCTGTTTTCTGAGTCCTCGCTGAGGAGCGATACAGCCCCCACCTGTATCCTCGACCCTTCACTTACTTCCTGCCTCACAGTGCCCGGCTCAGCCTGGCTCTGCCTCTGAGTCTGCCAAGAGTATGTTATGATTCTAGTTATCAGTCCAGCCCTCCTTCTCTGCATTCCTAAGCTACTGAATCGCATCAATAGTTTCCGTCATTGTCTAGCCTTTACGTCTCCATGTAAGAGAAATACTGCATTTAATGGTCATTTAATATTCTTCATCACGCACTACATGTAGAATAATGCATGCACCATTCTTAGAGTCTGTTAGCCTTTACCCCGATAACTTTTGGATTCTATCAACATGTTCTCTAAACATCAGATACTAGATACTGTTTAGGTACATGTCGCCCTGACTCTCCAGACTTCAGTCTCTGCTCCTAGCACAGAGTTCATAGCCCCCAGCTTCTCCTAGTAACACGTCATTGTCAGTTTGCGCGCACCATTAGGTTAGAGGTCCCGGCTCCTTAGGTAGCCCCCTCCATGTTTCCGCCCCATTTATGACATATTCTGTTACGTTTACATCACATGTCTATGTATACGCCCCTGTTACACCCATTTTCACCCTTATCTTTCGCGACTGCTATTGACCACACCCACTGCTCCGCCTACTGTAATTCATTGTAATGTAACTGTTTTAGTATATATATTGGTGCACTGTTATTAAATGTTACGCCGATTCTGATCCTGCCCCCGGCAGCGCTGCCATCCTGTTCCCGTGCAGGTTGTCCTGTTCCTGTCCTTTATGCTGTATTAAACCTGCAAACTCCTACTACCTCGAATCTTGACTCTTATTTTATTGAGCTATCTGTTATTACTATGTCCAGTCAAAAATAGATCCGGTATTATTTATTTATATACCACACCACTCATCCTCCCCGCACTGTGGACAGGTTTCTAGGTCAGGGCCTTAGTAGTTCTAAAAACACCACTGTCAGTGCACTTTATAATTCCGCGCTCCTGGCCTGGAAAGTCGTGAAAAGTAACTAACAAGAGTGTGCCAAGGTGGCGCCTATATAGGTGACATGAACATTACTTTCAGCATGGACAACATCACGCGGAGTCGACTAACGCCACCTACCGGCACGCGAGGGTATTGCTCGAGCAAACAACTTCTGGATCCAGCCTGACACCTCAGAAATTGTCAGGTAAGGAATCTGTGGCTAGATCATGTCTCTACCTGATAAGGCATTACTGTAGGTAAGTAACTTGTCTTGGTTTTTCCTCTCCACAACAGAATTTCCACCTGGATGATATTGGAAGGAATACTGCCCTATTACACCCAATGTTTTGATGGTATCCTGGTAAGCCTTAGAGGCAAATGTGGTACATCAGTCCGAATGGAATGCAGCTACTGCATATGTCCTCGACAAAGACTTGCAAATCTTGAATAACAGTTTGAGCGTCAGCCGTTCGTTGTGGACTTCCCCACAGGAATCAAGAGCAGAAATCCACCTCTAGTAGTATGTATTTAAAACAGCCTCCACTAGATAGCAGCTCGCAGTGGTCCAAATAAATGCAGGCAAGAGACTTGTTGGAAATTAAGAGAGGTGTGTGGTGGACGTGCTATGGTGGAAACTTTAATTTGCTGACAGATGTAACATTTAAGGGCATAGCGTTTAGTCTGTGTATATAGATCTGCCTACCAGTATCATTGCTGTAGCAGTGAACCTGTAGCCGCCACCCCTGTGTGTTCAGAAGCCAACTCCTCATGTGCTGATAAGATTAATTCTGGCTTGCGGTCCAAATTCAGAATAACTCTATTTCCCAATCCTGGAAGATGAGTAAACAGAATATTCTGTGCGTGCAGTTGGTAAGATTATTTTGCTGGATATGACTTGGGTAATAGAGTGCCACTGCATGAAGCTGTGATGGCTGCCATTATGTCTCCATCAATTTTCGTATTGGAATGAGTCACCGCAGCGACAACAGCAGTTTGCACTACTTCCTTTACAGCTTCATCAGCAATTGAATTCCCTGCAACGTTTATTCCAACACATTGGTGGCTCAGTGCGTGAATCACATGAGCCCGTGGCAAATTTACTTTGAGATTTTCCACCTTCTCAGAATCAGAAAGCCTTTTATGCTTCATAGTATAACTTTTTGAGTCTCTGAATCCATTTTGGCTCCAATAGTGTGAATACTCGTCATCGGACTGGACACAGTAATATGTATCACACACTATAAGTGTGGGGAACTTTGCATCCATATTTGTTAGTGCCAGAATTATAGCTTTAAGTTTAGCCAGTTGTGCAGTGCAGTCACCTAGATTGTGCCTATGTTTTTATAGGCTTGAATTCTCCTTCCATCATTTTACCCTTCACTGATGTGCAAGCAGCAGAGTATTGATGTTTTCTTCCCACTGAATTCTGGGCAGAACCATCAGTATAAACTATATAGTTGTACTGATCTAGAGGCATTATTTCACTGGACAGATGGTATTGTTGTTCATATTGTAGGTAAGCTTGTGTTTGTAGTGTAGTGTTAAATCTGTAATCTACATCTGTTGCTGTTAGTGAATTGGCGCACTGTATCCATCTTGGATGTAGTGCTTTCATGTTGGGAATGCTAGCCTTTGTTACAGCCTCTAAGACTGGTATACAGACCATGATAATTATGTGTTTTCTCTGAGCCAGCGATCTTTCCTTCACCACAGCTGTCTGAACAGCAGTCAGTATTTTTTCTGTAGGTGCAAAACGCATTTCAGCATTGGAATATAAGTGTGCTTTAAATGCAGTTGGTATAGTTTCACCCTCATTGAATGTGGCATGTGAGTATCCTGTGGTCCCCACGATTATGCAGATTACCAGGTTTGTTGGGTTTACAGGTGTGTGTAAATGTTTTTCAGCTAGCATATCAGCTTGTACTGCACGCACATTTTGTGTGTGTTCTGGTGTCGAAGGTGTGCTTGAGAGGTCTGGACAGATCAGTTTATAAAACCGTTTTACCCGTTGTGCATAATCTGGTATATATGTCCTACCAAACTTTAGAAACCCTAGAAGTGATTGTAGCCTTTAAATTGAGATTTGTGGTTGTGAAATCACCCACTGTTTTAAGTGTTGTACTAAGCTTTTGCCTTCATTTGACAACTCATATGCCAAGAACAGGCCTCTGGGATAGTCACGTTTTTATTTTCTAAAATTGAATTTCATGAAGGTTTTAAGAGACTTGTGCCTCCCAGAATCACTCATGCCCCTGTGTGGAACCATAACATATTCCTCGGAAGGCTCATGAGACCACCTTTACACTCATGGTCCTTTCAGTTCCTTTCCTGGAATATGGCCTAACTTGTGGCCATTACTTCCCTCAGACGCATTAGTGAACTGCTACCGCTCACCTTAGAAGAACTTTTCAATCAGGTTCACAAAGGTAGGATTGTGCTCAGAACCCGTCGAAAACATCTCACTAATGTGATATTTCCCTTTGACCTTAGCCAATCTATAGAACTCTCAATCTCCGTTCCAAAGCCAGACTCATTAGTGGAAAGTGCTCTACACAAGATAGCTGTTAAGAGAGATCTCTTGTATTACATTGACAGGACCAAGCCTTTTTGTGAGTCTGACTAGCTCTTTGTGGCCTTTGCAAAGACCCACAAAGGCCATCCCATCTCTGAGGCTGCCATAGCAAGGTGGATAGTCAAGCGCATCCCAACCTGTTACCATAAACCTAAGCAAATCCTACCTGTTCCACCTAGGTCCCACTGCAGCCATTAGAAAGGAGCAACAGTGGGTTTCTCAGACAACAACCTGCTTCATGACATCTGTAAAGCGGCCACCTGTTCAACACAAGAAATGTTTACCAACCACTATTGCGTTGACGTACAGGAACAACGCAGGCTACAGTTTGCCAGACAGTCTTAATGAGTTTGCATAAGCCAACTGCCTAAGGAGGTTATTGCTTTACAGTCTATGCAGAGCATGTGTATCGACAGGCACACATACTTTGAACAGAAAATGTTACTTACCCTCTAGGCATCTGTTTGTAACGTGTACTGCTGTAGATTCACATGCATCCACCCTCCTACCCTGAAGTTGTGTTGATTATAGATCTCTTATTAAATTGTTGACCCTACACAATAAACATAGTGCACTAAGTGACTGTGAGACGGCATCCCGACAAACCCGACCAGTACTCCGCCCTTTCCCGAACTTGCCTCCTTCACCGCCCCCGGGACTGTCTCCCCGGTCTCATTCTACCACCATACGGACTCGACCTGAGACGCCAGCAACCCGCCGGAGAGTCACTCGCTTCTTTTCCCCACAGGGACCAACCAGAACAACGGGCCAGAGCGCCTCAAATATCGCGGACTCCGGAAACCCCGCCCCTTTGGCAGCGACAGCACCGGATAAAAAGGAGAACCCGGAAATGCAAGTCGTCGGAGATTTGTGGCAGAAACCTCGGACTGGTGGACGCGAAGGAGAAGACGAAGGTGACGGAGAGCAGTCGGCTGAAGCAGACGTGTGGACCGAAGAGTGGTGGAGTCCACAGGAGGTGGCTGTAGAGCGGCCGTAACTCACCTGGAGAGTTACGGCGGACCGCGTGAGTGCCCTTAACCTCGGTTATTCTACTCACTAGGAGTCCCCTGTATAGTCCTTGTAAATTCCCCTTCTCTTTGGAAATTCACGTCCCCTGCACTGTAATATAATTGTATAGCACTGCACTGTATTGAAATCCCCCTTTTTTCACCTCCCGACCAAGCACCCTTTTCTTCCTCCAGCCCCGTATCCCTTCCTCCCGGGCCCTTCCTTTCCTCACTGACTCCGTTTTCCGATCCTTCCTCACACACCCGGGTGACGGTGGAGATAGCTGTGATCCTACAACTAGGATAGGACTAACGGTCCCTTTTGTTTCTCTTTTGCTCCCTGCCCTCCGTGGATCCTCCCCATCGCCGGACCCTCCGTTGGACCCGCCGAAGACCAAAAGCAGCAACATCGACCCGGAGTGGATCCAGCCCCGGACTTCCTCTTGTTTTCCTTGTGTTCTACCTCTGTGACATTGCCAATAAAACCCCTACTATAGCACACTACATACGGCCTCCTCGCTTGCTTTTCCGGCCCGCTGTACACCCACCCTCACATTTGGTGTCAGAAGTGGGATCAGCCGGAAGCATGGAGGCCGTAGTGAAGAAGATGGCGGAGTCCCAAGAACAGTTTGCCAAGTTGATGGAGCAGTTCCTAAAGACAGCCGAAGACGACAGGGGCCAACTACACGACGTCCTAAAGGGTCAAGGGACCGTCCATGGAGAGGCCATGGAGAAGTTAACAACGGCCCTGGGTCAGCAGAGACCCCTAGCCTCCCTCCCTTCCGTTGTGCTGCAGAAGTACGTCCCGGGGGAAGACCCGGACTACTTCTTTACTAACTTTGAACGTCTCGCCCAAGCCGCCAATTGGCCCGCGGACCGTTGGGGGCAATATTTGTGTCCCCTTCTCACTGGCGACCTGCAAGCCGCATACCAGCAGGCCAACATACAGGGCACCACCCCGTATGCAGACATCAAAAGGTGCGTGTTGGAACGGCTTGGGATCGACGACGATACCTATAGATTGAAGCTACGCCAGGCCAAAGAGAGGCCCCAAGAGAACCCACGGGCCCTCTCTTTTCGAATCAAAGATCTTGCAAACCGTTGGCTCCGGCCAGAAAACTCAACCAAAGACGAGATACTTGAGAAAGTATATTTGGAACAGTTCCTGAACTCTTTGCATCCTGCCACACAGCGGTGGGTGAGACAGCATTCCCGACTCACCCTGGAAACCGCCATTGAGATTGCTTCTGCCTTCAGCCGGGCACAGGAACTCCAGCGGGGCAAGGACGAACATCCGCACCGGTCCTTGAACGCCGGTACCTCACGGCCTCTCCGGCCCCTTCTACAGCGACGACCAGACCCAGCACCTCTGTTGCCCCCCCCGGTTCTGTTCCGTCCCCCTAATCCAGGACCCCAGTGCTTTGCCTGTGGTGGGTACGGTCACATCGCCCGGATGTGCCCGCAAAAGGAAGAGCCTATGGAGGTCGGGCTCGTAAGGAACTATCTATGCAACCCTCCGGGCACCACACCCCCGGCTTTCCATTATCCTGTCTCTATTAATGGCCAAAGAGTTATGGCCCTTGCCGATAGTGGCTGCCGGCAGAGCGTCCTGAGGCCTCAAGATCTGGCTCACCCAGTCATTCCTACGGGGACGGTTGCCATTCAGTGCGTCCACGGGGACACCAAACAATACCCCACGACCCGGGTGCATGTCCAGCACCGGCATGACCCCGGGACCTCCCTCACCATTGGTATGGTTCCCGCTCTCCCCGAACCGGCCATTCTGGGGAGCGACTATCCGGGACTGCCTACGCTTCTCCAGGACACCTCAGCCTCCTTATCCCAGTGGTGGAAGGACGCCCCATATCCAGACCAGAACCACCCCACAACGATTCCGAAACCCCCCAAAACCAGAAGCCAGAAGAGAAAAGAGAAGAAGGAATACGTCAGCGCGTTCCCCGCTTTCTCTGACGACCATCCGTGGCAATCGGATAGGGAATTCCGAGCGGCCCAGCAGGAGGATTCCCTTCTTCAAGAGGCGTGGGGAAGGGCCCTCGATCAAGAAGACCCTTTGCAAGTAGGTCCCTACTTCTTTAAGAAAAACGGGTTACTATATAGAAAAGGAGGGCCCCAACAGAACGCCCAGTTGCTTATCCCAGGTCCCTTCCAGGACAAAGTCCTCTTTCTTGCCCACAGCCACCTTCTGGGAGGTCATTTCGGCGACGAAAAGACCAGTCAGACCATTTTAGAGAAATTCTTTTGGCCCGGGGTGTACCAGAGGATCAAGAACTATTGTCAGGAATGCATTATATGCCAGAAAAACAGCCGATATAGACCACCCAGAGTGCCATTGCAACCCCTCCCTCTCATAGATGTCCCCTTTAGCCGAATAGGGATGGATATCATAGGTCCTCTCTTGCCCTCCCGTAGCGGGTGTCGCTATTCCCTGGTCATAGTGGACTACGCCACCCGCTTTCCTGAAGCCATACCCCTGAGACAACCCACTACCCAAACGATAGCCAAAGCCCTGATCTCCCTGTTTTCCCGGGTAGGGTTTCCCCGGGAAATCCTGACCGATCAGGGCACACCTTTCGTTTCGGCCTTGATGAAGCAAGTGTGCGCCGAATTGGGGATAAAACAAATTCGTACTTCGGCGTATCATCCGCAGACGGACGGATTGGTGGAGCGATACAACGCCACCCTCAAACAGACCCTCAAGAAACTCCTGGGCCTGGAAGCTAAAAGGTGGGAGGACCTACTGCCCTTAGCCCTCTTCGCCATCCGCTGCAAACCACAGAGCAGCACAGGCTACTCACCGTATGAGCTACTGTATGGGCGTCCTCCGCGTACCCTGCTAGACATGGCACAAGAGGCCTGGGAGGCCGAACCGGATCGCACTCGTCCGCTCCCGGAATACCTTGAGAACCTGAAGACTCACCTCTCCATGATGCGGGATATAGTGAGACAGAATCTCGAGAAAGCTCAAGATAACCAAAAGAAGCAGTATGATAAAGGTACCAGGCCCCGTGAATTCGCCGTCAACGACTTGGTGCTCCTCATGATGCCCTCATCGGACCAGAAGCTCCTGGGACAGTGGCAAGGGCCTTACACCATCCTCAGAAGGGTGACCCCTGTTACCTATGAGGTTGAGATAGACTCCACCCGTGGAACCTCCCAGATATATCATGTAAACCTGCTAAAAAAGTGGGAAGGACCCCGTCCCGTCCTACACGGAAACCCCGCTCACCAATGTCTCTCTTTTGACTCATGTATTGATCCGGACCTGACGTCGATACAAACCCAGGAATTACGGGAATGTCTGGCATCCCTGAATACGGTCTTTTCCTCCTCTCCTGGTCGAACCAACATCACAGAGCATGCCATAGAAACAACGCCAGGAAAAATAGTCCGCTTAAGGCCCTATAGACTTCCCGAGGCACGCCGAGAGGTCATACGACAAGAGATAGCCGACATGCAGAAAATGGGAATCATAGAACCCTCAGTGAGCGACTGGAATTCCCCAATAGTCCTTGTCCCCAAACCAGATGGATCGGTCCGTTTTTGTATAGACTTTCGGGAGGTCAACAAGGTCTCTACCTTTGACAGCTACCCCTTACCCCGGGTCGATGAAATGATCGAACGGATAGGCAAAGCAAAGTACATATCGACCCTGGATCTATGCAAAGGGTATTGGCAAATACCCCTCAGGGAACAAGATAAAAAGAAGACCGCCTTTTCCACCCCTGAGGGGTTATACCAGTTTTTGGTTATGCCCTTTGGTCTACACGGTGCCCCCGCCACCTTTCAGCGCGCTATGAACTGCGTTTTGAGACCCCACGCACAATACGCTGGCGCGTATTTGGATGACATCATCATCTTCAGTGACAGCTGGCCCCAACACTTGACACATCTGTTTGACGTCGTCACCTCCCTGGGGGCCTTTGGGTTTGCCATTAACCCCGCCAAAACAACCCTGGCGGCGAAAACGGTTAAGTACCTGGGGTACCTTCTGGGAGATGGCTTAATCCGACCCCAAGAAAGCAAAACAGCAGCTATCCGATCCCTTCCCTTCCCTCACACCAAAAAGGATCTTCGAGCCTTCCTAGGTCTCCTGGGTTATTATCGACGGTTTGTGCCAAACTTTTCCCAGAGAGCAGCAGCCCTGACGGATCTGCTGACGAAATCAAACCGATCCGAGGAGAAACTACGGAACCCCTCTCCCGAAGCCTGGCAAGCCTTTGCTGACTTGAAAGAAGCCCTGACATCCAGCCCTATCTTAACACCCCCCGACTACTCCCGGCCTTTTATCCTACAAACGGATGCCTCCGATCATGGGTTAGGGGCTGTGTTATCCCAGAAGGATTCCCAAGGTAACGAAAGGCCTATTCTGTATGTCAGCCGCAAGTTGTTTCCCCGTGAAAAGCATTACGCAGTGGTGGAGAAGGAAGCCCTGGCCATCAAGTGGGCGGTTGACCATCTCCGCTATTATCTGGAGGGCAGAGACTTCGTCCTCTACACGGACCACGCCCCTCTGGAGTGGATGGCCCGGAACAAAGGTCAGAACGACAGAGTCCTCAGATGGTTTCTCTCCCTGCAGCCCTTCCGCTTCACTACCAAACATCGGAAGGGATCCGAACAGGGAAATGCTGATTTCCTTTCGCGATACCCTGCGTCTTCCCCCCCTACAGGAAGGACAGCTAGGGAAAGGGGATGTGAGACGGCATCCCGACAAACCCGACCAGTACTCCGCCCTTTCCCGAACTTGCCTCCTTCACCGCCCCCGGGACTGTCTCCCCGGTCTCATTCTACCACCATACGGACTCGACCTGAGACGCCAGCAACCCGCCGGAGAGTCACTCGCTTCTTTTCCCCACAGGGACCAACCAGAACAACGGGCCAGAGCGCCTCAAATATCGCGGACTCCGGAAACCCCGCCCCTTTGGCAGCGACAGCACCGGATAAAAAGGAGAACCCGGAAATGCAAGTCGTCGGAGATTTGTGGCAGAAACCTCGGACTGGTGGACGCGAAGGAGAAGACGAAGGTGACGGAGAGCAGTCGGCTGAAGCAGACGTGTGGACCGAAGAGTGGTGGAGTCCACAGGAGGTGGCTGTAGAGCGGCCGTAACTCACCTGGAGAGTTACGGCGGACCGCGTGAGTGCCCTTAACCTCGGTTATTCTACTCACTAGGAGTCCCCTGTATAGTCCTTGTAAATTCCCCTTCTCTTTGGAAATTCACGTCCCCTGCACTGTAATATAATTGTATAGCACTGCACTGTATTGAAATCCCCCTTTTTTCACCTCCCGACCAAGCACCCTTTTCTTCCTCCAGCCCCGTATCCCTTCCTCCCGGGCCCTTCCTTTCCTCACTGACTCCGTTTTCCGATCCTTCCTCACACACCCGGGTGACGGTGGAGATAGCTGTGATCCTACAACTAGGATAGGACTAACGGTCCCTTTTGTTTCTCTTTTGCTCCCTGCCCTCCGTGGATCCTCCCCATCGCCGGACCCTCCGTTGGACCCGCCGAAGACCAAAAGCAGCAACATCGACCCGGAGTGGATCCAGCCCCGGACTTCCTCTTGTTTTCCTTGTGTTCTACCTCTGTGACATTGCCAATAAAACCCCTACTATAGCACACTACATACGGCCTCCTCGCTTGCTTTTCCGGCCCGCTGTACACCCACCCTCACAGTGACGCTCACTCAACAATCCATACACATTCTCACCCGCCCACTATGTGAAAAACAATCTAACATGGAGTTGGTGCTCATGCCAATTGTGCACTAAGGGAGGAATCACAGCACATCATGTGAATCCAATGACTGATTCAATGAAAAACAACTTGCAAGTGTCTCAGCCCAACACTACATGGGGGGGGGGGGGGGTTGCAGGGCTTGTGAATACAGAACGACACTCTACGAACATATGCTTACATGGTAAGTAACATTTTCTTTTTTTTTGGACACCTTTTCTCTCTAGTGGTTTCACTGTTATGGTTTGCTCTGTAAAGGTAGGCTCTGTAGTGACATTGAACCTACTCATCATCAGTAAGTTGTTTTTCTTATCAGTTAAGGTGAATGGTAAAGTACATACATTTCATTCCAATAATTCATAGTAACAGAGAATTTAACAGCAGAAGAAAGTGCCTATACGCTGTGCATATACCCTATGTGATCTTGAGCTTTACCTTTGCTTGCTCAGTACCATTGATTAACCATGTTTATATTAATACTATCTAAAGCTAAGGACTACGTGGTCAGAGATAATAGCCTCTAGGATACCCTCTTCTGTGCCAACTTTGGACCTAGTCCTAGTGTCGAAACTGTATTTGCTGTCACAGCATTTCCCTGACGCTCAGTATTTTGCTCACTCACTGAGTTCTTAAGTGCTGCTTGATAGACTTGTAGGGAGGTCAATTGGACTGAGTGAAATACACTGAAGGGGTCTAAGCAAAGACTGCAAAGCTCAATTCTAGGGCTTCTAACCTTTTTGTCTGTGCCACTTCCATTCCAGGGCCGATGTGACGTGCTGCGATTAGTGGACCTCAGCAAATGCTCCTCATACATAAAGTGGATCAGACAGCAGGAGGTGGTTCTTGGGAAGACCATCATGATCAACACACAAGGTAATTCAAGGCATCTCCAGAAGTAGGCTATTGGTGAGAAAAGTAAAGGCACCAATCCCATTCACCATCTCAACCCCTACATCCTTATCACTGCACGTCTTACCAGCTCAGTCTCCTCTACAGATCACTGGCTCTTCTCTTGATCCCTCTCCTCTCAGCCAATCATTATTCAGGGACATTGGAAGTAGTTAAGTGGGAGGTAATGCAGCACCCCAAATACTCTTACAGCAGGCCAGGTAGGTAATATGCAAGAAAGTGACCTTTACAGTTTGTTTTTTATCCTGTGGCATTAGCTGTGTATCCAATGTCAGAGGTCAAATATCAGACAATATCTCTTGACAAATTCCTGTTTATTCTTTTAGCATGCAGATTGGTGTTTACTTATTCTTTCTCTAACTAACTGCATGGCGAGGAAAATGTCTAATGTGAACCAATTGACAATTTTGGTGAGGGACATGGAACGTGAAAGGAAAGGCTGTAGGATGTTAGCTGTTTCATACTACACTAACATTTAAAAAGTTGTGAATGAACTATACCTATCTCAAAATATATATCAACAACAAGGAAAGTACAAATGAGGCATTTTTTGTAATTGTGAAGTATAATGAAAACAAAGATTTCAATAGGATCAAAACAAACCATGACATTTTAACCAAGTGATAAATATGCCCTGAAACCTATTTCCATATGTCATTGTTTGTGCAATCTCTCTGTTTAGCACTACAACTGCATGTCTGATGCAAATTTAGTGACCATTCCAAGAGGTCATTTAAATGAAAATGTGTCATTTGTAAATGGCAGAAACCCACCACCCCATGATTTAGTCATGTAATTGGGACAGTGCACTCTAAAATGCACCACTGGACCCATACTACCCCCCTAGCAGTATCCTACTTAATGGGCCTTGCTCGTTTGATTCACTTGTTATTGTGTAACGCTTGGATTTTTCACCATCTCTATGACTTCAGTATGTAACTCCCACTCTGAAAGTTGTTCCAGCACTATCGTCATTGATGTGTTATGTTATGTTTATTTAATTTAATAAAGCACATAAATTGCTCCGTGAGGGTAATCTTAGCGCTGTAGACAGATTCCCTTTAGTCTTATCACTGTTCAATCCCAAACCTCGGATCGAGGTCCTACATGTCATTACTGCCCTCCTCTTTCTTGATCACTGCTCCCACCTGTCACTGCTCCCATCTGCAATTACTATGTGCCCTACACTGCTACTAACCCATGTGGTTAATATGTTTGCATGTAATGTTCTCTGATAACAAGCTATATAATTTTATTTGTTTTCACTATTTGTTCTAAAAATTACATATTATGATATAAATGTTCAAATGCCTTATAGATTTTCAGATATCCCAGTATCTGGAATTGAGAGACTAAAGCAACAAATCACTATAAATCTGATTACCACACAATCCTTCTCACAATGTCATCTCCAGAGGTGAGGTTTGTCAGTCTGAATACTACTTGTCACGCTAAACCCATTAGGAGGTTTAACAATAATGGCACATGGCTTGGCAAGTGGAACTCCCAGATTTGCAGCTGGGTTGGTCAGAGAGGTATGCAAGCATCTTGCTTCATGAATGGGGTTCAGCCTGTGCACCATGGCAGCTATTGTTTTGATCGAGACACTCGTAGCAAAGAAATCCCACCCTGTGAAGGCAGACTTTAGCTCTAATATCCTGCATACGTTTGAGTATCAGTGTTTGTTCACTGACTGACCTACCATGTCATAATGGCTAACTAGGAAAATTGATTGCATGAGACTTTTAAGCTCCAGAGAAAAGTAACAACGATAAGGTCAAAGGTAAGAAGTCCTAAATAAGAATATATCTGAAAGAAACATGTTAGTTATAGATTCCTTACCTTAGAATTACCCCCAGGCGTCAGACTGGATCGGGTAAGTTTTTTAGTCAGCAATACTTCTGCGTGTCGGAAGGTGGTGTCGGTCGGCTCCGCGACTGTAGTTGGCGTTGTGGTCACCGGAATGACATTGCTGCAGCTACTTAGACGCAGCCCTCGTGCGCTGATGTCAGTTCTTTCTTTTTCAGCGCCAGCCAGCACAGACCTGGGAAGAGGGGTACTGACAGTCAGTTTTTGACTGACTTTTTTAAAACTTTTGTCAACTTCTTTTTCGAGTCTTCAACTCCTGGTGCACGAGGGATGCCTGGCTTCAAGCCATGTGGTTCCTGTCGTCGGATGATGTCGGTGACGGATCTGCACTACGAGTGCCTCTTTTGCCTGGAGCCCGACCACGACCCTAATTTGTGCTCCGAACGCCTGTTGATGGTGCCTAAAGGCTTTGCGGGAGTGGGCCCGAAAGCTGCTTGAACACCAGCAGTCGGCTCCGCACCGTTCGAGGTCCCGGTCGCGAGGGAGGTCGAGGGACCGGTCGCTGGGCCGAAACTGTTCGTCCAAGTATTCGCACTCGGGGTCAGGTAAGTTGAAGCATAAGAAGAAGTCAAGGCAGCATCGTCGCTCTTCGACTTTTCCTCGTCGGTCGGCCGACCTGATGAAGGATGCAGGTGGTGCCCCTCCCACGGCTCCGCACGCCGAGCTCAAAGAGTCGACTCTGCGTTTCCCTCCCTTCCCAGGACCCAGAGCAACTCCCGCCCAGCTTCGTAAGTTCTACGAGGTGCTGCATGCCATCTTTGGGTGACCCGAACAGGCCAGTGTGCCTTTGGGTCCCGCTGACTCAGTTGGGGGGCCTAGTCCTTCTCCGGCTATGGCTCTGGCGCCGCAAGCCCCCCTTGGATCCTGTCCTGGATCCAGATCGGCGCTGCACTGGCGCCTCTTCCTCTGGCACCACTACCGCATTCGGAGCCGGTCGGCCCCCCCGCCGGTGTCGACCCCGGCCTCCATCCCGACATGGACCTGGACCCGGACCGGCATCGCCCGAAGCCGGATCCGGTGTCGAGAGGTGTTTTCGTGCTCCTGTTCACTCCTGGGGTCCCTTTTAGGCCAGATTGGCGCCCAGGGGATGAGGAGGAGGACTGGGAGGGGTCCGGTGACCCTCTGACTGACCAGTTGGACAGTGAACAGGACTGGAGAGAGGAACTGGGGGATGCCAGTGGTCTGGACACCTCCCCTGACGTGGCAAGTTGTCTCCTCCTACCGTGGCTACGGAAGAGGGAGCATCATACGCAGTGGTGTTGCGTAGGGCGGCCGAGGCTCTCAACCTCGAGCTTTCTACGGTGGCGGTCAGAACTAACCTCCTGACAGAGGTGCTTCAACCGGCTGCGAGCTCTTCGGAGCTCTTGCTGACGTTTAATGAGGCCCTCACAGACGTCCTTTTGGGCATGTGGTCCAGGCCCAACATGGGGGATCCGGGCGACCCCACTTTCCTCTCCCAACACCCCACCCCGGAAAGCTTGGCAGTCCAAGCCTTCACTTCCAAGAGCACATTCCCTACTGCTCCACCGGAAAGGGAATCCAGGAAGCTGGACCATCTTGGAACGAAAATGTTCTCTTCTGCCAGCTTAGGACTGCGGTCAGTAAACACCGCATGTCTCTTGGGCCGTTATTCCCACTCGGTGTGGGATACGGTTGCGCAGGTGCTGCCTCAGTGTCCAGGGGAGGCCCGGCAGTGCTCTCCCAGGCTGTCGCCGTTGGGATGGATGAAGCGAAGTTTACCATCCGTTGTGGGCTGGACACCCCCGACCCTTTGGGCAGGACCATTTCAACGTCAGTAGCACTTCATCGCTATGCCTGTATGAGATCGACTGGCTTTTCAGGGGATGTCCAGAACACCTTGATGGACATGCCCTTTGATGGTCGTTGCCTTTTTGGCGACAAAGCAGACAATGCTCTAGAGCATTTCAAGGTCTCATGGGCTACAGCCAAGTCCTTCGGCCTCTCCACCCGCCCTGCGCAGTCTGCTTTTCACCTCTTTCATGGCTACGGAAGGGGTGCCCCCGCTATCTCCCGCCCAGAGCCACAGGTCGCAGTAAGTTACCCAACCTTCACGCGGCCGGGGACATGAGAACAACCGTTGTGGCTCCAGGGTCCAGCGGGCGGGCCAGTCCACCAACCCTCCCCCCCCTGCAGCCACATCCAAACCTTCCTAGTCCGACATTTCCTGCCCATCAAATGCCAGAGATTGGCAGGATTCGCCATCACCTCCCCCACTGGTGCACCATCATGTCGGACAGGTGGGTTTTGCAAATAGTCCGAAGAGGTTACTCCCTCCCCTTCAAGGCTACCCCTCCAGCCTTGCCACCACAATACCACCGCATGTCAGAGGACCACCTGGCTCTTCTCCAGCAGGAAGTTACGGCTCTCTTGGGCCATCAAGCACGTTCCTGTCCCAGAAGTAGATCTTGGTTGTTATTCCCACTACTTTTTGGTCTCCAAGAAGGACAAGGGCCTGCGTCCTATCTTGGATCTCAGGAACGTCAACCGCCTTCTCTGGAAGGAGAAGTTCAAGATGTTGGCGCTCGCTCAGGTCTTCTCTGCCCTCGATCCAGAAGACTGGATGGTAGCGTTAGACTTACAGGACGCTTATTTTCACATTCCCGTCCTGCCGGCCCACCGGCGTTACCTGCGGTTCACGATAGGCCACAAGCATTTTCAGTTCACCGTGCTCCCCTTTGGCCTTACCAGCGCCCCTCGGGTGTTCACGAACGTGATGGCTGTGGTCACAGCTCATCTGCGCAGATCAGGGGTTTCAGTCTTCCCCTATCTCAATGACTGGCTGGTAAAGGCGGGCTCGGCCAGGCAGTTGTCTCCCACCTCCAGACTACGGCCGAACTCCTGCATTCGCTGGGGTTCTCCATCAATGTGCCAAAGTCACACCTGATTCCCTCTCAGAAGCTCCTCTTCATCGGAGCGGTTTTGGACACAACGTGGTTTCAGGTCTATTCTCTCGAACAGCGAGTCCGGGATATTCAGGCTATGATTCCGATCTTTCAGCCTCTATCCCGGGTTTCGGTCAGATTGACCCTGAGGCTGCTGGGCCTCATGGCCTCCTGCTGGGCGATCATGCCAGGTGGCATATGCGATCTCTGCAGTGGGACCTGAAGTTCCAGTGGGCGCAGCATCATAGGAATATGTCCGATTGCGCTCCAGATCTCGGAGGACACTGCACGGCAATTGCAGTGGTGGCTCACGAACCAGGATTGGGTTAACGGCAGGTCCCTCTACCTTCCTCAACTAGAAAACACAGTGGTGACGGACGGCGGCCACGTGGGAGAGGTGGAGATCAGAGGCCTCTGGTCTCCGGCGGAGTCTGGGCTCCACATCAACCTTCTGGAGCTTCGGGCGATTCGTCTTGCACTCAAAGCATTCCTTTCCTCTGTCCAGGGAAGAGTTGTGCAGGTGTTTACAGACAACACCACCGCCATGTGGTACTGCAAAAAACAGGCGGGTGGGGTCATGGGCCCTTTGTCAGGAGGCCCTCTGCCTCTGGACATGGCTGGAACATCAGGGCATATTCTTGGTGGTTCAACACCTGGCAGGTTCACTGAACGCCAGGGCCGAAGAACTCAGCCGCAGGTACATGATGGATCACGAATGGCATCTTCACTCGGAGGTGGTGCAAGGTCTCTTTCAACTATTCGCCACCAAAGAACCAAAGAGAACACACAATGTCAGCAATTCTGCGTGTTGGAATTTCCAAGGCTGCACTCGCTAGCTGATGCCTTTCATTGCAAGTGGAGTTGCGGTCTGTTGTACGCCTATACCACTTCTGCCCAGAGTGTTGAAGAAAATCAGGCGGGACCGGGCCAAAGTCATTCTTGTGGCTCCACACTGGGCACGGCGAGTATGGTATCCCGAGTTCCTCAACATGGCCATCGATCCTCCGACCCATCTGCCTCTTCGGAGGATCTTCTGCCGCAGCAACAGGGGATGGTCCTCCACCTGAACCTGTCCAGCCTTCACATCCTTGCATGGAGATTGAGCGGCGGCAGTTTGCATCATTCGCCCTGCCTCCCGAAGTCTGCGATGTAATTCTGGCAGCCAGGCGTCCCTCCACTAATACGGTATACGCCTGCCGGTGGAACAAATTTGTGGCACGGTGCACAGCAAAGGCTGTGGATCCCCTCTCTGCCCCTCTTTCTGAGGTTCTTTTGTTTCTTCTTTCTTTGGCCTAGCAGGGCTCTGCTCTGTGCACTATCAAGGGCGATCTCTCGGCCATCTCTGCCTTCCTTCGGCTTCCAGATCAGCCTTCCCACTTCAAGTCCCCAGTGGTAAATCGCTTCTTGAAAGGCATAACTCATCTCTTTCCTCCTATTCCTTTCGTTATGCCTCAGTGGGACTTGAACCTGGTTTTAACTTATTTAATGTGTGCTCCCTTTGAGGTGCTTCACAACTGTCCTCTCAGGCTCTTAACTCTCAAAACTGCATTCCTGGTGGCCATCACTTCTGTCAGACGGTTGAGTGAGCTCCAGGCACTCTCTTCTAAGCCTCCTTTTCTATCTGTGCATCTGGACAAAGTTGTCCTCAGGACTCGTCCGCCTAAGGTAGTCACTTCCTTTCACATTGGGCAGACAATCACTTTGCCTACCTTCTTTCCACCTCCGCATCCTTCGAAGGAGGAAGAGAGGTCCCACCCTCTGGACCCAAAACGTGTGCTTTCTTTTTATTTGGATCACACCAAACAGTTCCGGGTGGATGACCAGCTCTTTTTCCGGTATGTGGGCACCAAGAAAGGTTGGGCCGTACACAAGCGGACTATCTCTCGATGGGTTGTTCTGTGTATCAAAGCCTGCTATTCTCTGGCCAAGAAGGAGCCTCCAGTGGAGCTGTGCGCCCATTCCACCAGGGCGACGGCAGCAACTACTGCTTTGGAGCGAGGAGTGCCTCTCAACGACATCTGTCAGGCAGCTACATAGGCTTCACTGCACACATTTACCAAACACTACTGCCTTGACAGTCAAGCCCAGAGGGACCGCTACTTTGGCCGTTCGCAGACCCACCTTTGGTATTGCTGGGGTATCTATTCTAAGGTAAGGGATCTATAACTAACGTGTTTCTTTCAGATGAACAAGTTACTTACCTTCAGTAACGATATATCTGTAAGGAACATTAGTTAGTTATAGATTCCTTACCGCCCCTCCCATCCTCCCCGTTCTGCAAACTGATTTCTAGGGTTAAGGACATCCCTTCAGGGCCCTAGTTTTGTGCACCAGTGGTCAGTGTCTTGCATTGCTTTGCGTTTCTGGCGTGGAAAGTCGTGTACAGAACTGACGTCCGCACACAAGGGCGGTGTCTAAGTAGATGCCGCAACGTCATCCCGGCGACCACGAAGCCAATGACGGACGCGGAGCCGACAGACACCACCTTCCGACACGCAGAGGTACTGTTGACGAAAAAACTTTCCGGATCCAGTCTGACGCCTGGGGGTAATTCTGAGGTAAGGAATCTATAACTAACGTTTCTTACAGATATATCATTACCGAAGGTAAGCAACTTGTTCAATATGCATATTGTATGTCGCAAGTTTGCTACACAATGCTAGTAGGAAACCCTATTTAAAAGAGGGAAAACACAATTTAGGGAAATTATCAACATCATAAATTGCAAATGTATGTTTTGGAAGTACATTTTCAAGGCTGTATAATATGATTAATGTATTCAAACCTCAGTGTGCTGCTGGAGTAGCTAGATCTCTCCATATGCACTTATGGCTGGTGGGTTTATATCTAACAAACCAATGTATTTTGGTATCTGTAATCTCTTTTTTTGCTTGGTTTGCCACAGGTTTTCATAAAATGTGATAAAAATGTTTTTAGAAAATGAAAGCCGGGCACTGGATACATGATGTTCAGTGTGCAAATAGTGGTATAGAAACCCTAAATGCACACTCCGGGCAGGTCACCCCCCGAGCACACTCCACATGAGTGAGCCCGTCCCCTGGTGCCGCCTCTGCCCTGAGCGGTGCCCTGTGCTTCACTGCTGTGCCCCGACCGCCGGATCCGCTTGGTCCGCGGATCTCCTGTGCCCCCTGCCACCAGCTTGCTTCGCCGCCTTATTTCGTCTTTTTCCCGCCGTTTGCCCTTGCCCCCTGGGCTCCCCCCCTCTTTCTCGCCCAGCCCCGGCCGCGTTTCCCGCCACCTCCCCGCCGCTGCCCCCCTGCGGCCCCGCCCCCTTCCCTCGCTCGCCCTCCCCATTCGCCACCCCGCTCCCCCTCCCAGCTGCCCCTCCCTCCCACGAGACTATTTAGAGTCTTTGTGGCCAGTGAGGTGCAGTGACCTCTGTCCCTCCGGGCAGGTCACCCCCCGAGCACACTCCACGTGAGTGAGCCCGTCCCCTGGTGCCGCCTCTGCCCTGAGCTGTGCCCTGTGCTTCACTGCTGTGCCCCGACCGCCGGATCCGCTTGGTCCGCGGATCTCCTGTGCCCCCTGCCACCAGCTTGCTTCGCCGCCTTTTTTCGTCTTTTTCCCACCATTTGCCCTTGCCCCCTGGGCTCCCCCCCTCTTTCTCGCCCAGCTCCGGCCGCGTTTCCCGCCACCTCCCCGCCGCTGCCCCCCTGCGGCCCCGCCCCCTTCCCTCGCTCGCCCTCCCCATTCGCCACCCCGCTCCCCCTCCCAGCTGCCCCTCCCTCGCTCCGCCCCCACCCCACTCTCCTCATATGGCAGAGTGGCGAACGCGCAGCGGGCGCGCCGATTGTGCGCCGAAGGCGCGCCAAAGGGAAGCCCGTCTGCGCCCGTCCGCGCCTGGACCGCGCCCAGTGCCAAGACCCCTGGCCCCCGCAGAGGCCACCCCACCCGCCGGACGTACGACGCCGCCACCCTCAACGCACTCAACACCGGCCGAATCCCAGGATGCTACCGAGCCACCCCGAGACGCACCCACGGACCCTTCAGCTGCCACGCCTGCAAGTTCACCTGCATCCGGACCTACACCGCACCTGCACCCACCAAGCCGAACACCAGCAGCAACCACCTCAAGTGCATCCTGCTCAACACCCGCTCCGTCCACAGACACGCCATCGAACTCTGGAACCTCCTCGACACCACAGCTCCTGACGTTGCCTTCCTCACGGAAACCTGGATGAACGACTCCTCAGCGCCCGACATCGCCATCCCAGAGGGCTACAAGATCACCCGGAAAGACCGCGACAACCAGACTGGAGGAGGCATCGCCATCATCCACAGGGACACCATCCGCATCACGACCAACACCGACGACACCCTGACAATCGCCGAACACCTGCACTTCCAGATCCACACCGACCCCAAGACCACCCTCAGAGGCACCCTGATCTACCGACCCCCGGGACCACGCACACCATTCAGCGAAGACGTCGCCGACTTCATCAGCCCGCACGCCCTCCCCTCCGCCGACTACATCCTCCTGGGGGACATCAACTTCCACCTGGAGAACGACAACGACCGCAACACCACCACCCTGCTTGACAACCTCGCCAACCTCGGACTCAAGCAGCTGGTGACCACCCCCACCCACCTCGCCGGACACACACTCGACGCCGTCTTCTCATCCAGCAAAGACATCGCCTTAAGCCATGCCACCGGACTCCACTGGACGGACCACAGCTGCATCCACTTCACCTTCAGAAGAACCACGATCCACCACCACCAGCAACAGGCTGCACGAAGAAGCTGGAACAAGATCACAGCCGACCAGCTCGCCGCTTCCCTGAGCCAGCACCCTCCCGCCAGCTCAGCGAACCCAAGCCAGGCCGCCGACAACCTCACAAAGTGGATCAGCAACTGCGCGGACGAACTCGCCCCACTGAAGACCCTGCCCAGCAGACCCGGCAGCAAGAAGGTCCCATGGTTCACAGACGAACTCAAGAGCTCCAAGAAGAACTGCCGAGCCCTCGAGAAAGCCTGGAGAAGGGAGCCAACACCGGACAACATGACCACCCTCAAGATCGCCACCCGAAAGCACCATCAACTGATCCACGCCACCAAGAAAACAGCATTCAAGGACCGGCTGGACAACAACGCACACAACTGCAAGGAACTCTTCAACATCGTGAAAGAGCTCTCCAACCCCAACGCCGGATCCAACGACATCACCCCATCGCAAGACCTCTGCAACTCCTTCGCCTCCTACTTCCACAACAAGATCGCCGACATACACAACAGCTTCAGCACACAACCAACGCTCCCCACGACCGCACCAACGCCCCCCACCACCACCCTCAGCGCCTGGACCCCGATCAACACAGAAGACATCATCCGCACGATGAACTCTATCCACTCCGGATCTCCGACCGACCCCTGCCCTCACCACGTCTTCAACAAGGCCGACGCCGTCATCGCACCCCACCTGCGGGACATCATCAACACCTCCTTCGACACCGCCACCTTCCCGGAGAGCTGGAAGCACGCCGAACTCAGCGCTCTACTAAAGAAACCAACAGCGGACCCCACCGAACTCAAGAACTACCGCCCCATCTCGCTCCTCCCGTTTCCAGCCAAAGTCATCGAGAAGACCGTCAACAAGCAGCTGGCCGCCTTCCTCGAGACGAATGGATCCCTCGACCCCTCTCAGTCTGGCTTCCGAGCCAACCACAGCACCGAGACCGCCCTCATCGCTGCCACCGATGACATCCGAGCCCTGCTGGACAACGGAGAAACAGCGGCCCTCAACCTCCTAGACCTCTCCGCAGCATTCGACACGGTCTGCCACCGCACCCTAGAGCAGCGCCTCAGCAACGTCGGAATCCAGGAGAAGGCACTGGAATGGATCATCTCCTTCCTCGACGGAAGGACACAGAGAGTCCGCCTACCACCGTACAAGTCAGAGGCCACCAAAGTCATCTGCGGCGTCCCTCAAGGGTCCTCGCTCAGCCCCACCCTCTTCAACGTCTACATGAGCCCCCTTGCGGCCATCGCACGCCAACACAACCTCAACATCATCTCCTACGCCGACGACACCCAGCTGATCCTCTCCCTGACCAACGACCCCGACGCCGCCAGAGCCAACCTACACGAAGGGATGAAAGACGTAGCCGAGTGGATGACGACCAGCCGCCTGAAACTGAACTCAGACAAGACGGAAGTCCTCATCCTGGGCTCCTCGCCCTCCGCCTGGGACGACTCCTGGTGGCCCCCCGCCTTGGGCACCGCACCCAAACCTACAGACCACGCACGCAACCTGGGCTTCATCCTGGACTCCTCCCTCTCCATGACCAGACAAGTCAACGCCGTCTCTTCGTCGTGCTTCAACATCCTGCGCATGCTACGGAAGATCTTCCGGTGGATCCCCATCGAGACCAGGAAGACGGTCACCCAGGCCCTTGTCACCAGCCGACTGGACTACGGCAACGCCCTCTACGCCGGAACCACCGCCAAGCTCCAGAAGAGACTCCAGCGGATCCAGAACGCCTCAGCCAGACTCGTCCTCGACATCCCCCGACGCAGCCACATCTCCGGACATCTGAGAGACCTGCACTGGCTCCCCGTCAACAAGAGAATCACCTTCCGTCTCCTCACCCACGCGCACAAAGCCCTACACGACCAAGGCCCGAGTTACCTCAACAACCGCCTCAACTTCTACGCTCCCAAACGCCATCTCCGATCAACCAGTCACGCCCTCGCCGCCGTCCCCCGCATCCGAAGAGCGACAACAGGAGGAAGGTCCTTCTCCTACCTGGCCGCCAAGACCTGGAACTCCCTCCCTCCCGACCTGCGCCTGACCCAGGACCACCTCTCCTTCAGGAAGAAGCTCAAGACCTGGCTGTTCGAGCAGTAGCGGACCCCCTCTCCCCAAGCGCCTTGAGACCCTCCGGGTGAGTAGTGCGCTTTATAAATGTCTTTGATTGATTGATTGATTGATAAGTTGGTATGACAGTTTCCGCATCTCTGAAGCATCCATACTCCCATCTAGCTATCTGTTTGTCCCTCTGCTGGACTGTCCGTGTTTTGTTGTATTGTATATGCCTAGTGTTGAAATGTCTGGTGACCTGTGTGCATGTAAGTCTGGTGGTCTCTGTGTCTAGATATGGTTGTCCCTTGTTGTGTTACTCTATCTGTATAAGTGCATTTATACATGATTTACCCCAAATATGTGTGGATGTTGCATGTCTCTAACCAAGAACTAGCAGCCCATTTCCCTCCTCCCCTTCGCGGCAAAAGTCACTGAGAAGACCTTTAACGAACAACTAACAAGGTTCATTGAAGAAAACTCCTTCCTCGACCCCTCCCAATAAGGATTCCGAAGCAACCACAGCGCTGAGATTGCCCTACTCGCTGCCACAGACAACATCCACACCCTCCTCGACCAAGGACACACAGCAGCCTTGATCCTACTCGACCTCTCAGCAGCGCTCGACACCGTCTGCCACCGCACACTCGCCGCCAGACTCCACAACGCCGGCATACAAGAAACCGCCACCAACTGGATCCGCTCTTTCCTCACCAGCAGAACCCAAAGAATCAGACTGCCACCCTTCCTCTCTGAACCCACGGAAATCAACTGCGTAGTATCCCAGGGATCACCGATCAGTCCCACTCACTTAAATGTCTACATGGCACCCTTCGCCACCATCGCCAGACAGCACGTCTCAACATAGTATCCTACGCCGACAACACCCAGCTCATACTCTCCCTCAGCCAGGATCACACCAACACCTGGTGGACCACCGCCCTCGGCACCCCCGACCCCCATGGACCACGCACGAAACCTCGGCATCGTACTCAACTCCTCCCTCTCCATGATCCGACAGGTCAATGCCGTTGCCTCTAGCTGCTTCAACACCCTCCGCATCCTCCGAAAGACCTTCAAACGCATCCACCCGAGTCAAGGAAGGCCGTCACCCACGCACTCATACCCAGCAGACTGGACTACGGAAACGCCCTGTACGCCGGGATCAACAAGTCTCTACTCGCAAGCTCCAGACCGTACAGAACACCACAGCCAGACTCGTCCTCGGCATCCCTTGACACAAACACATCACCCAACACCTAGGGAACCTCCACTGGCTCTCTTTCAAGATACTCAGCCATACCTACACATGCCTCCCCAACACCGACCTCCAATAGCTAGATAAGAGAATCTCCTTCCACGCACCCAAGAGAAACCTCCCATCCACCAACCTCGCTCTCGCTAAAACGCCATGAATCCGCAAAGCCAGAACAGGATGAAGAGACTTCTCCTGCATCGCGGCCAAGACCTGGAACAAGCTCCTGATTGATATCAGACGCGCTCCATCCCTGAATGTCTTCAGGAAGACACTCAAGACCTGGCTCTTCGACTGAACGGAACTGCTTTCCCGCCCCCCGCACCTTGAGACCCTCACGGGTGAGTAGTGCGCATAAAATTCCCTGATTGATTGAGTCATATATACAAGCAAAACCTACTGGCTTTGTCATTGTTTGTTCTACATTGATTCTGCTCTATCTTGGGTGGAAAGGATGAAGTTAACATTTTTAATTTCCAGTGGCCTTTGCACAAAATGCCCTGGTAGACTTTGATGTCCACAACTCACCTGTGCTTATTTTTCCTTTTGGCATGTCCATAACTGGACTGAGTTGCACGATAATCTGGCCATTTCCCTGTGGGCTTGCACTTCTGAAATACCCAGGTCGGCCAAGGTAGAGTCCGTCAGTCAAGTTGGGCTATTGCATCACTTAATGTCACCCAGTCACACAAATTCTTTAAGTCTGGTATTGACTGTCAATCATAAGCAGTGTCCACATTTTAAGGCACTGGCTGTCATCTTCAGGTCCACCACCAACGAAGCTCCTGCTCTCAGGTCAGACAACATTAGCAAGGCTGTCTGTTGGTGGGTCAGGCCAGGGAATAAATGAGCAGGGGCCATTGCATGCCACTGATGGAAGAAGATTGACCTGCTTACTCCCTCAGATGGCTCTCGAGAACAGCAAAAACAAATCTACAAGGGACTCCAAGCTGCTCTTGCTGTCAGTTGTCATTGGAGATGGAAGGAACAGTTTTGGTAACATAGTGCAATAGCAAACCAGGATCAGACCTCAAGGAGGGTAGTCAGTACTGCTGGTAGCCATGAAAAAAGTTATACATCTTACAATGTATAGATACCATAGTTATACCTATGGATGAATTTTTGCCTAGGCACAATACCACCACAATCGCATTTGTAGAAAAAAAATCTTGACTAGGCACCCAAGCTAAAATAAAGGCTGTGAAAGAAGTGATAGGAGGCGCTGCAGTCCAGCAATTTTCATACACTCATAAAATTGCCCAGTTTAATTTTTCATGCAGTTGGGGCTGTGTTGTTATTGGCACTGACCACTGAAGAAAAGAAAATGTACTAGGTCTGAATCTTGCAAAGCTGCTGCACAGTAGCCAATGTTCTCCAGGAATTAGAGCCCAAATCGGTTTTTTTTGCACGTATGTTATAAAACCCTCAATTTTAATGTATTAGTTGTACTGCCCACATAGTTCTCATCACAAGTTAATTGTAGTACATATACAAAGTGATCCGTCTCACATGTGATGTCCTCTATCCTTTATATATCCTGCACCCTGCCCCTCTTTACCTTTTGTATATTATTGTGATTCCAAGCCTATTGTACATTTCTATGATTCCTGTAAAGCGCTCTGATACCCGAACGGGCCAAGTTCGCGCTCTATAAAACACAAAAATAAATAAATAAATATATTGTGTTGCTAGCAGAAATCAATTTCCATCAGCATTTCAGAATGTTCCATGTAACTAACAGATCTTGATCTTACAAAATACCTGCATACGTCCATTCTTTGTTTATGTTGTATAGCTGTACATAAGGAGACCACATCAGTGGTTTCCATCAAATAGGTGTCACTCCGGGTTAAATCGTTAATTTTATTTAGGAAGTGAGTTGCGTGTCTCAAATATGAGGAAAGTGCTGTAGCAAATTGGAAGAGAAAATGTCAATGAATCTTAAAGAGTTGTCTAAAAGAGAACCTATTGAGGTAACAATGGGGCGTCCTGGGGGATTTTCTATGTTTTGTAGACTTTTCGAAGGAAGTAGATTGTATGCATGACTTGGTAATCAGATTTCAAATATCCTAAGTCATCCTTTTTAAAAAGAAAAATCTTTATTTGCATTTTTAATCTTTTTCCAAATTTACAGATCACAAAATTTACATATGCAGTAGGAGACAGTTAGCTACATTAATCGTGCTAAGAGGTGGCATTCTTACTGCTAAGACATGCCCTACGAAGCTGGATATCAGTTCCACACAGCAATGAAATGTCTGCATATAATATTTCCCATGCACTGAGTCGCATACTAGTGTCCAAGGTGTTGTGCTTTTATGTCCATCGGAATAGCAGGATGTTAATTGCTTCCTTTGTGGTGTCTCCTTCTAACCATGTGCCCCATTGATGTTACTCATGATGGTCTGCACCTAAGCATGCAATTGAATCAGAAGGATGAGGCAAAATGTTATACTTTTTATTTTATAAACAAATAAACTAACAGGGCCATTATCTACTCGTCAGGCCTTGGTTGGTTTGTGCATAGTGTATATGTTTTGTTTTCTGTACATCCATTTAGCGCTCGCCACTCTGCCTTAATCAATTAAACCCATTGTGATGGGCGACTTAGCTTCCCCTCTAATGTCATTTACGTATAGCAAATACTGCCTATCTCCCTGTGTCAACCCCTGACGTTATCTTAAGCCAAAGGCATCATGTATCTGTTAATCCCTGTCTTAATCTCTTACATCAGCTACTGGCGAGGAACTGTTCCCCCATCCGTTCGTGTTAATTCCATAAGAATGTTATCCCAATATTGTGCAATAGAGTATTTGCTCATTCTAGCTATTTCCTCTATGTGGAGTGATGTGCTTTCTGCTTGCGCCAACACTAGGAGCGATATTGTTTCCAACTGCTGTCACTACCCGTCCCTTACCCACCTCTCGCACCACCTAGTCACTACTTGCTATATCTGACAACGCTCCGTTATACTCAGACGACTACATTCAAAAGATCTGTGAAGGCCCATCACTTTTCACTAGCACAGAGGACGCCCCCGGAGGTAACAGCACCAACCTTTCTGAGGAGCTTGAGAAACATAAGAAAAAATTTGTTCGACTTGAGCTTATGATACTTATGCTCACTGAGTATCTTAAGTCCAATACTATCCCAGTTGGTCTACATGTCAGAAATATTCCTGGTGTATTTACCCGAAGTACATCACTAACTTTAGTTACATAGGAACCATGTGTTCAAGACACCGGGTAGTGTTAGGCATTGACACTGCAACTGAGGAATTAAAGAAATTAACCAACATAATGAAGGATATTGAAAAACAAATTCAAAATAGCACTACAGTTCCGGAGGCCAAGAAGCTAATTGAGAAAGTTGAAAAAACAGTAGAAGAATTCCATCCACTGGAACAAAACAAAAAATCTAATAAAGTCAAAAAGGACATTAAATCCTTTACACAAGAGTGTGCCTACCCCTATCTAAATAAAGACTTCTACACAAACAGGTCCTACATTAATACCCCCAGAATTCTAGTCCTTGGGGATGGTTTAACAGACGTAACAATCTAGTGGGGTTCTCAGACACATCAGCTGAGTCATCCGACAAATTCGGACGTAGGAGAGGGAGCAAGTACTTCCACAAGAAACCCAAATACTCATTTTTTTAGGGAGAGAACAGTCAGAAACCCCCAAAGAGAGGACGGGTAAAACAGCAACCTCGCTGGTACAACCCCCCAGGAGAGAGGCAGACAAAGCAGACGTTCTACCAATGGTGAACTCCGCCCCGGACTCCAAAGTGAGCTCCAACAATATGTCTCTCCCCATTTTCAACCTCTCTACACATGTACTATCCAGCCATGAGATTTCAATCCTTAGCAAAGGTCTATCTTTTGTCCCGACAACGTACCCCAATTTTTTGGATCTTCAATCTGAATTACTACGGTTTTTCTGCAAAATCAGACTACACGCCTATTTTTTGCAGAATCCTAGCCCTATTAAAGTGTCCAACACACCATTCAGACCCCCATCCACCTTCTCACCATTTTCCAATATGATCCCCAGCGAAAATATAACTTTTGAAAAAATGGTCTTAAAAGAAGTATCTCGCCTTCTAAGACGCCAAACTTCGGAATTGGAAGACCGCAATAGGAGGGGCAACGTGCGCATCTTTGGGGTACCTGAAAACACAGAAAAAGATGCAGAATTATGTGTGTTATTTCTAGAAGCATGGATTCCAACGGTCACTGTGATCAAGTTCCAACATGGGCTGGAGCTAGATAGAGCCCAAATAGTACCGACCTTCTCACAACGTACGACAAGAGGCTCTCGCCCGCTCATATACAAATATGCAAACCACTCCGTTACCAGCATACGGAAGCTATACTACAGTACGCTAGGAAAAACCAACACATCACCTGGGAAGGAAACCGCATCATATTCACTCAGGACTACTCCAGAGAAACAGTGGAATTACGTAAGGGCTTCCTAGCTTTACGTGAGAAACTACGTGCTAGAGACATGCAATTTTCTTTTGCAGGTCCAGCAAAATTCAGGATCATTGACCATGGGCATCCACGTTTCTCCGCAACTCAACGCGACCTGTCAAGCTATCTAAATGAATCGCCTCAACAAGAAATGGACCTGTCAGTTAGCCAATCCAACAAAAGAAAACCGGAGTCTCACGATAAAGGAAGTCAGGACTAACTTCATGGTTGTTATTTACAATTCTAACCTCTGTCTCATGTTCCACAATGGTTACATAATTGTCGTCCTGTGATTGTCTTCCTGAGACCATGAAGGGTCATGATTTGTAACGTGCTATAGCCTTATTCCTGTCTACAGGTTTGTGGCGGACCTCTTGAACTCGAAATAGCAAACCACCAGTCGTTTTCTCATTGAGGCATGTTTTTTTACCTAGGGCGAATAGTCTGCAAGTTTGGACAGTTCAAAATTCAACAGTAACCTTAGGTTTTGGTGGGGCTGGAACACAAGTTTTACATCCTACGTAACGTGCTCGAAGTCCAAAACTCCAAAAGTAAAGCCGACTAGTCGCTGAGTTAAACTCTAGTCTTTTCGCTATGGTAAAGTATATGGTAACCAATTGTTCTACCATGGGTATTGCTCAGCCACACGGAAACACCTATACAGTATCCCAGGGGAATGCTGTTGTTCTTAAAGTTAATTTGTAGCTAAGGGTTCGCTCTCTTACATAGAACGATAACCAGTATTTTCGTTGCACGCATAAGATAAGAGAGGTGGTTACGACCTCACTGTTTCAGCTACCTACGCATTTTCCTGTGTGAGCTTAGACAGTACTGCCGTCGCAGCTCTTAAGTTCGAGTTTCAGGGGGGGGATGGGGGGGGGTGCAGGGGAGGATGGGGGATGGGAAGGTGGGGGTAGGGTTGGGGGTGGCGGGATGGTTGTTGGACATTAGGGGGGGGGTAAACACGTATGTTTCAGAATTGTTTTTGCTGTGCTCTATTCTCTTCTCAACTTATTCTTTTCCTCTTGACTTATTATCTTTCCTCTGCTGCCACCATGGGCATGCTCCACACACGACTCACACCAGACAGGTGCCCGTATTCTACGTAGTTCCTACTATACACGTCCTACCACCGAGGACAAATTCATATCACATTACTCAGATGTCACTATTTGACTTACCTAGCCCGGAAAATCTGTCAATCATTCCAACACATGTAACGGGTCTGCCCCTACGTACATACCTCTTCAAATTTTATCATGACTCCCGATAAAAGTTTCTCAGCTTCTCTGAATATAGTCTCACTAAACATTAAAGGGCTTAATCACCCAGTCAAACGTAAAAAGATTTTGGACTATCTTTCTAAAACTAAAGGGGATATAATTCTCCTAAGGAGACCAAGTTATCCCAGGAGGATGCAGAATTCTTTAAACAACCCTGGACCTCCCATACACTATGTTCCTCGGCTACTCATAAAAAGAGAGGGGTTATCACCCTTATTGCCAAAAAATCAAATGTAGCTCTGATATCTCACACTACAGACGCGGAGGGTAGGCTAAGTATTGTTCACCTCCAAAGAGATGAAGACCATATACACGTGGCGAACATTTATGGGCCAAACGCAGACCTCCCTGAATTCTGGGAATATGTCTCGAAAGAATTAGAGAAAATCCCCCAAGATGAGCTCCTGGTGGTGGGCGGATACTTTAACCTCCCACTTGATCCCCTACTAGACAGGCAATCTAAGTGTACTTATCACCCCTCACGCTCTCATGGGGCGCTGTCGCGACTATGCTCTAAATTCCACCTGCATGACTCGTGGCGTCTACAGCACCCGGATGGACGTGACTACACCTTCTACTCCCCACCACACAATTCCTACTCGAGGATAGATTATTTATTGATCTCGAACCCCTTCACACACCTTATTGACGAAACAGGTATAGCCCCGATTTTGGTGTCTGACCACTCCTGTATACACATGAAATTAGCAGGGTCACACACTCTCACCCCTCCGAAGCGGTGGCGTCTTAATGAAGAGATTTTGCAGGTCCCTGAGAACAAGAGAATTATAGAGCTCGCCATTCAAGAATACTTTGAGATAAACACCCAACCATAATCGGATACCGCAATAGTATGGGACACTTTTAAGGCCACAACAAGAGGTACACTAATAGGAATTAGGGCTCGAATGAACAAGGTCCTGAACTCTGAACTAGATCCCTGGAAAAAGATATTAGGCAACTGGAGACTTACCACACCTCTAATTTAAATGACAAGGCGGTTGTTGACCGCCTGACAAACCTGAAATATAAGTATAACGCCATCCTAAGCAAAAGGGCAGGGGTATGGATCAATAAATTCAAGGCGCAGAAACTCTCTCGAAGGTAACAAAGCAGGGAAACTCCTGGCGTCCTATCTTAAACACAAAAGGAAACAATTCCACATCACCTCTATTAAAGACCAGGCTAACAATACCTTTACCAGACAGAAGGATATCCTCCGCACTTTTCAGTCCTTCTATGAGGACCTTTATAAGAACAAAACCCAATTTAACCTAGAGGAATGCACTATTTATTTAAAATCAATACACCTACCCAGTATATCCGAGGCTGGTAAGACTAAATTAGGGGCTCCTTTCACACTTAAAGAAATCTCGAACGTGGTCAGGTCACTAAAGAATAATAAGGCTCCAGGGCCTGATGGTTTTACAGCTAATTTTTATGAAACTTTTGAAAATCAACTCAATCCCTCACTCCTCAACCTGTTTCAATCCTTCTCACGAAACAACAAAATCACCCCTTCAATGAGCGAGGCAACAATAATAGTAATACCAAAAGACGGAAAGGACCCTATGTTGACAAAGAATTATAGGCCGATCTCCCTCATAAACTTAGATTGTAAGATTTATGCGAAAACATTAGCAAGTAGATTAAATTCCATCTTACCAACTCTAATTGGTAGCTCCCAAGTGGGTTTCTTGAAACACCGCTTATCGAATGACAACACAAGACTCTTATGCCATGTGTTAGAGAAATCAATAATTTCTGACGCCCCCCGGTAGCAATTACTCTGGATGCGAAGAAGGCGTTCGATAGGGTGTTGTGGCCCTTTCTGCGCCAGTGCATGCAAATATTTAACTTAGGAGATGCGTACATCAACATGGTAATGGCACTCTATGCCTGCCCTTCCGCAAGAATTGCCATAAATAGCTCGCTCTCAGAACCATTTCAACTAGAGCAGGGGACCAGGCAGGGTTGCCCCTTATCACCCGCTCTCTTTCTGCTAGCTTTAGAGCCACTCCTTCGCGACATACTGCATAACAACAACATTAGTGGGATTAAGTTTGGGGACAAGGTAGTAAAGCTAGCTGCCTATGCAGACGATATCTTGGTGGTTACTGAACAGCCAGAAGTCTCTATAGCAGCACTAATGGACTCTATTGTAGCCTACTCCACACACTCGGGGTATAAGCTAAATCGCGACAAATCGGAGGTTAAACCTCTTAACATTTTTACCAACAAAGAGGTGCTAGGAGAATCGGGACTAGTTTGGCAAAGTAGTTACATAAAATATTTGGGTATAGAATTCGGCAGCTCCATTATCGAGACCCTCCAGCACAATGAAAATCTTACCATCGAAAAAATCAAACAGCAATTAGATGGTTGGTCTCCCCGTTTCATCACTTGGTGGGGCAGGGTCGAGACCATCAAGATGATGATTACACCGTTAGTAAACTATCTGATCACCATGCTCCCTCTGTTGTTGTCCCAAGAATTCCACCACAAAGTAGACAAGGCCCTTACTAACTTTCTCTAGAAAGGGAAAAAAGCACGCATCAGCCTCCAGAAACTTAGACTAGATAAGTCCATAGGTGGAGTCAACCTCCCTGACTTCAAGAGATACCAATCAGCCTTCTTAGCTAAGCAAGGCTCCTATTGGCTGTCCTCTCCCGCGGATTATTCGCCTGTGTGGTTAGATATAGAAACAGCTCTCCTGGGAGACATTCATCCCATCTCGGCTCTATCGATGAGATCGAACCAAATCCCTTGTTCAAAATCCATATTCACTACCACCAAACTAGCCCTGTTTAAAATCGACAAACTCCTAGACACAACAATAAAAAGATCTAGATGGGAATCGATCTGGAAGAACCCGAACATCACATATAAAGACAAGCCGCTGTACAACCTCACTTGGATTAAGAGTGGCATTCTCTTCCCCCACCAGCTCTACGATGGTGCCTACCCGTTGCCCTTTACGGGAATCCAGGAGAAATTTGGGATTAATGCTTCCGATTTTTATATATTCCTAAACATTAAAGCTGCCATTACAAAAGCGGGACTGTCCTCCACACCCCCAGCCCTGCTCACATTTTTCTCCAGCCTAAACAGACTAGGCCACCAGGTCTCAAGGATATACAAATTGCTAAGCCCGCAGTCATCCAGACTAAATGAAAAATCTACACAATTCTGGTCCTCTCTCGCCTCTTTCCCCATCTCTGAACCGAAGTGGTCGGCGACGTGGAAATCCTGTATGAGCCATAAAATAAGCCCTACATTGTCACAAACTAAATACTGGCTCATGCATAGGGTCTTCTGGACGCCCGCTCGACATTATTCTCACAAAATCAGCCCCGATGCATTCTGTTGGAACTGCAAACATGGTGAAGGAGATTTGGACCACCTTATCCTCCAATGCGACTGCGTCGGATCCTATTGGGACAGAGTATTTATGTTCATCCACAAACTGTTCAACATTAAACCCCCCAAGGAACTCCCTTATCTTGTTTTTGGCTTTGTGAAAGAAACGCAGCTCCCTGAACCAGACAGAGCCCTACTAGACCTCATACTTATGGCGGCTGTTAAGGTCGTCCTAAACAATTGGAAAGACTCCAAGAAGGCAAGCTATGCCTGCTGGTTAAAATGGGTGTTTAATCTCCGAGGGGCAGACAACATCACTCTCCAGACCACACCATGGGGACCACCACGAAGGAGAATGTGGAACTCACTTGATATCTACTTAGACACTCATAAACCTCCATGAATTACCACTCATCCTGACACTGGAATTCCACGGAGCCCTTGTCTGCCGCACAGGTCTTACACCTCCCGGGTAACCCTGGAATGGTCAGAACAGCTTATCCCATGGTGGGGCGCTCCTTTCCTTTCTCTTCTCTTCCTTTCTTCTCTATCCTCTTTTTAAATAAGTCTACTCTCTCTTTCCTCTCTTCCTCTTCCTCTTTGTCATCCGTCTCAATGGGGCCTCTTGACTTTGTTGTGATACAAGCAAAATGCCCGGTCATATTTGTACGTAACATTCTCCACCATGGCTATCCCTTCTAATGCTTTGTCTACCATATTCACCCATATGACCCTATTTCTGTTCAGATGTACTCTCACCAGCACATGTAATGTCTTCACATTGTAGTTTGTTGTACTGAAATTTCCAATAAAAAAGAAGCATCTTGCCTTGCTGACTCACACCACTTTATTCCCATAACATCTCTTTAGAGGAAAAGTCGGCCATTGCTACCTTGCGTGAAAATACCTATCTAGTTATAAAACCCGCCGATAAGGGGGGCAGCATTGTGCTCCAAGAAGTCAACCTTTATAGGGAGGAACTCAACCATCAACTGTCCAATACGGACCATTACTGTAAGCTACCCACTAACCCTACCAAGGAGCTACAGACCCTGATAAGACAAATCACTGATGGAGGCCTCCAGGAAGGTTTTCTGAGCAAACATGAGTTTGAATTTCTAAACACAAAATCCCCCCGTACGCCTGTAATTTATACCTTACCTAAGGTTCACAAGAGATTGGACAACCCTCCGGGCCGACCAATTGTTACCGGCTGCGGTTCGATCCTGGAGCCTCTGGGACAGTATGTCAACCACTTTATTAAGGACTTCGTCCCTCTGACTGAATGCTACATCCGGGACAGCATGTCCATGATTAATCTCATAGAAAACCATCCGTTTGACCCCGATTGTGAGATTTTGTGTACATTGGGCGTAGAGTCCTTGTACACGAATATCCCACAGAGGGACTCTCTGTTAGTCCTGGAACTCGTACTCAACCAAAGACCCCGACCACATACAGCTCCCACCAGTTTCATCCTCCAACTTCTAGAGGTCTGTCTAACTAGGAATTTCTTTTCATTCGGAGATCAGTTCTACCAGCAAGTGAGAGGTACATCTATGGGCGCTATTTTTGCTCCCAACCTGGCCATCCTATATATGGACTCACTTGAACGTAACCACATCCTATCAGACACCAAACCTATCTACACATTTATTGGCAAATGGAAACGATACGTAGATTACATCTTTTTGATCTGGCAGGGTGACGAGATCACACTTGAGTCATTCCTCCACTGGATCAAAAACAACTGTGGTGGTTTGAAATTTACTTCAACTCATGATAAAACATCTATCCCATTTCTTGACCTAACAATCAAACATGTTGACGGAACTCTCATAACAGGACTATTCCAAAAACCCACGGAACGGAATACATTGCTAAGTTATAGTAGCAATCATCCCCGGGCACTTAGAGACTCCCTGCCCTTTTCACAATTTTTAAGGATCAGGAGAAATTGCTCACTTAAGGTTGACTACTTCTCTGAAGCTAAAACACTATGTACCAAACTAACTAGCAGAGGATACCCACGTCGACTTGTCCGTAATGCAATGAAAAGGGCATGGTACTGCCCCTGTGAGGCCCTACTAGAACCCAAAACGAAAACTCAAACGGACCGTCTGGTATGCGTAACTACCTTTTCCCCAGTTTCCAATGCAATGCACAATACCATCAGAAAAAACTGGCCTGTCCTCAATGCCGGCACCCTCAATTTAGACCTTCCTATGTTTGCTTTTAAGAAGAGCAAAAATATCAAAGACCACTTAGTGTGCACTGCATTACCCACCACTAAAATCTGCAACCCCACACTACATGACCTTTGGTCCCTTGCACCTCTGAAGGGACACTTCAAATGTGGCAATTGTGTGGTATGAGAGCTCACGATAGAGTGTAAAGAATTTGTGTTTAAAAATATCAGGAATGAATTGAGAATGTTTACGAATTGCAATACATGCAATGTTGTGTACGCCATTTTCTGTCCTAGCAACAAAATATATGTTGGGCAAACCACCCAAAAGATTTGTCTACGAATTTCCCAACATCGGAGCAGAATAAGATGCAAAACAGCAAATGCACCCTTGGTGGAACATTTAGAACAAAATGGACACTGAGAATGACATTCGTTGGACTATCATTACTGTGATAAAACTACCTCCTAGAGGGGGAGACATTTCAAAAATACTGGACAAGGAAGAACTAAAATGGATTTTGAAAACTGAGAGTCTGAATACAGGGCTGAACCGTCTAGAGGACTGGACATCATTAACATAGCATCAGTGTACTAATGTTGACATGGCTCCTTAAATGCTTCATACTTGAATTGTCACACAATCTTTTAATGCCTTTATGTTCTGTTACATAATCCTTTTACACTTTCACCCTCCTAACACTTCCAAGATGGCCCCCGCTCTTCCTCACCGAGCAGTCCCTTCTCTATTATCACCACTGCCAGTGGCTCTTACTTCCTAGTCCCTTCTCAGTCCTCAACACATCACCTGACCACGCGGGCCAATCATGTGTCAGGCCCCGCCTCTGTAAAAGGACCACTGGGTCCCTGCCTAGAACTCCACATCACTCTGCAGAATCCCGCTATTCAATCGACTGCTCAACTCTCAAAGTAATCGGTAAGACATCATACTGCGAGCACATGCACACCTGTTAGACTCTACAGGCAGCGGTTAACCATGCCCTCACTCCTTCCCCTAGGCGATCGTGCCGACCGAGGACGCAAATGCCACTCCTCCGTATCGTAACTGGACATTGATTTTCTTACTGGTGAGTCTGTTTCAATCAATCAATCAATACATTTGTAGAGCGCGCTACTCCCTCGTAGGGGTCTCAAGGCACTGGGGGAGGGGGGGGAGTGCCGCTACCACTCGAAGAGCCAGGTCTTGAGGTGTTTCCTGAACGTGAGGTGGCCTGGGTCAGTCGTAGGTGGGCAGGGAGGGAGTTCCACGTCTTGGCCGCCAGGTAGGAGAATGATCTTCCTCCGTCGTTGGTTCTGCGGATCCGTGGGACGGTGGCAAGGGCGAGGCTGGCGGAGCGGAGTTGCGTGTTGGGGAGTGTAGAACGTGAGGCGGTTGTTGAGGTATTCGGGACCTATGTCGTGGAGCGCTTTGTGTGCGTGGGTGAGGAGCCTGAACGTGATCCTTTGGTTGACAGGGAGCCAGTGCAGGTCTCTCAGGTGGGCTGATATGTGGCTGTGGCGGGGGTTGTCGAGGATGAGTCGTGCGGATGCTTTCTGTATACGTTGGAGAATTTTCTGAAGTTTGACTGTGGTTCCTGCGTATAGGGCGTTCCTGTAGTCTAGTCGGCTGGTGACGAGGGCCTGGGTGACCGTCTTTCTAGTTCCGGTAGGGATCCACCGGAAGATCTTACGGAGCATGCGCAGGGTGTTGAAGCATGATGATGAGATGGCGCTGACTTGCTTGGTCATCATGAGGGAGGAGTCCAGGACGAATCCCAGGTTGCGTGCGTGGTCAGTGGGTGTCGGTGCGGTGCCCAGTTCTGTGGGCCACCAGGAGTCGTCCCAAGCGGATGGGGATGGTCCGAGGATGAGGACCTCTGTCTTGTCTGAGTTCAGTTTCAGATGGCTGAGTTTCATTCATTCAGTGACGTTTTTCATTCCTTCCTGGAGGTTGAGTTTGGCGGTGGCTGGATCCCTATCACACTCTGTCGTACTACGCCCCGGACATGCATATGCTTAATCCTTGTATTCCTCCTTAGAACCAGCCACTGCCTATCCGCACTGACTCTCGAAGAAAAAAATCACCCTTCGCTACCATCGTTCTCCCTACCGGTGAGGCTTTTCACCCCCCTATACTTGGATAGTTCGCACGTTGAACCTGCATGGCTTTAACCGTAAATTCTTTCTTAGAAGCCGCCATGCAACATCCCCATCTGTCCCTCGCCTAAGCTAATTCCTTCCGCCTTCTCGGTTAGACAATTACTTCGTGCATGTGGACCACACGTTCGCCCGTTTTCTTACTGCTCCTCATCCAATTTCTTCAATCACTGCGACAATTATGTTGAATGTTCCATTGTGTTGTAATTTCCGTATGCATGCCTAGACATTGCCAGTAATAATTGCTTGGGTCAAACTCTTTTACCGCTCCTCTTGCAAACACAATCTACAAGGAATCGATAACCCTTCTTAACATGCCAATGTCATTGCAGCTAATCGGGTAGGATATTAGGATTGTAATCTGACCAACCAGATTTAATGTCACTGCCGTGAGGGGCACGCAGTCACTCTCCCGGTTGGCACGCTGACTGTCAGCTTAATAGACCTACTCGCCTCCTTTTACGCGCACAATTATCTTTTACTAATCTGCTATCACCTGCATGGTCCATTCTTTCCATATGTATGCTGTGTGGGCCTTTAATACCCCTGACCCTCTGTGTCACGCCTCGCATCTAATAACAACACACAAGATGTTCCAACTGTCCATCTAGATACTAGCGCTTGCCCTACAATGTGCAAGTATAGGCTCGCAATCCGGTACACCTCCCTAATTCACCCAAATTGTCCCGAGCTCCCACCCCAATCACGTCCCACTCCATGTAGGCCTTCTCCCAATGTGAACTACACAGATCCTTGCATGTCCTCCTCCCAGAGTTGCATGCAGCGTTGTCACCATTTACTTCTTGTACATATTGAACGTCTCCGAATTTGTGCGTCTCTGTATTTTCCCTCCCAATACTTCTTCCCCAGGCTTATGAGGATCTAAAACTAATAGGCATGTATTCCATGTCCTGATGATGATCCACTTATCTGTTCGCTGGATCGAAACGCCGTTGACACTGTAAAACACCTTATACACCAAAAACTTATGTTCACTTAACTGTAAAGGTGTATTATGCGATTTGTTCTTTTTGTCACTGTTTATTCCCTGTGTGCAACAAACCGAAAAGCTTTGCCTGAGCCCCCTTGTTTCCCTTTTTCTTCTCCCTTGTTTTGTATTCCATTCGTTAACCTCTTCCATGCTCATGACGAGCTGAGCTCGTCATGAGCCACGGCGCTCCGGTGCTCATGACGAGCTCAGCTCGTCATGAGCCGTAGAACGCTCCCATGCGGGGATAATTCCCCTGCTGTGCTGAGCGTTCCACGGCAGGTAATGCACCTGTGACGAGCTCAGCTCGTCATGAGCATGCGGGCGCCGTGCGCGGCCCCCTCCCCCCCAGCACAGCGGGAAAATAACCCCCGCAGCAAAGGGGTTAAGTAGGGCACAGGCTTGTGCCCCATTTTTTGTATTGTTTTGCAAAATTTCTTCATTGCCCACTAAGTAAATATCCTCATCATTAAATCTTTATTCGGTCAATTTCAACCTTAAAGACACATTTTTTAAAAATACGACAATCCGTTTACAAATTACAAATTCATTTTCCAATTTACAGTTAATCCAGAAGTTGATGTACCAAAAAGGAAAGTGGCAGATGTCGCTATACAAATTCATTTTCCAATTTACAGTTAATCCAGAAGTTGATGTACCAAAAAGGAAAGTGGTACAAAAGGGGGTGGTGATGGACGGAGCATCTGAACCAATCAAACACTCACACTCAGTCAAAAGATCTGGGTTTAATCCATCACCGTTCTGTAGCCCACTGTGCCACCCCAGTTCAGACATGGCTATATGCAAATCAGTCTGACCCTGTGCCTCATGGGAATAGTCCAGCCCGAACTGCCAAACCATGCCTTCCCTGGACCGGAAACTAGCTTCCTAGGACCGGTTTCTGGCATTACAGCCGTCTTCAGCTCGGCTTGCTTGAATCCAGTGGCAAAGTGAGCAAGGGACTCATGTCTGAGCATACCGTGCCACACTTATGGTGGCCAAAAGTGGTGCAAAAGGGGGTGGTGATGGACGGAGCATCTGAACCAATCAAACACTCACACTCAGTCACCCTTTTGTACCGCTTTTGGCCACCATAAGTGTGGCAGGGTATGCTCAGACGTGAGTCCCTTGCTCACTTTGCCACTGGATTCAAGCAAGCCGGGCTGAAGACGGCTGGAATGCCAGAAACCGGTCCTCGGAAGCTTGTTTCTGGTCCAGGGAAGACATGGCTTGGCAGTTCGGGCTGAACTGTTCCCATAAGCCACAGGGTCAGACTGATTTGCATATAGCCATGTCTGAACTGGGGTGGCAGAGTGGGCAAAAGAACGGTGATGGATTAAATCCAGATCTTTTGACTGGGTGCGAGTGTTTGATTGATTCAGATGCTCCGTCCATCACCACCCCCTTTTGTACCGCTTTTGGCCACCATAACTGTGGCAGGGTATGCTCAGACGTGAGTCCCTTGCTCACTTTGCCACTGGATTCAAGCAAGCCGGGCTGAAGACGGCTGGAATGCCAGAAACCGGTCCTCGGAAGCTGGTTTCTGGTCCAGGGAAGACATGGCTTGGCAGTTCGGGCTGAACTGTTCCCATGAGGCACAGGGTCAGACTGATTTGCATATAGCCATGTCTGAACTGGGGTGGCAGAGTGGGCTAAAGAACGGTGATGGATTAAACCCAGATCTTTTGACTGGGTGTGAGTGTTTGATTGATTCAGATGCCCCGTCCATCACCACCCCCTTTTGTACCGCTTTTGGCCACCATAAGTGTGGCACGGTATGCTCAGACGTGAGTCCCTTGCTCACTTTGCCACTGGATTCAAGCAAGCCGGGCTGAAGACGGCTGGAATGCCAGAAACCGGTCCTCGGAAGCTTGTTTCTGGTCCAGGGAAGACATGGCTTGGCAGTTCGGGCTGTAATGTTCCCATGAGGCACAGGGTCAGACTGATTTGCATATAGCCATGTCTGAACTGGGGTGGCAGAGTGGGCTAAAGAACAGTGATGGATTAAACCCAGATCTTTTGACTGGGTGTGAGTGTTTGATTGATTCAGATGCTCCGTCCATCACCACCCCCTTTTGTACCAGCAAAAAGGAAAGTGGCAGATGTCGCTATACAAATTTTTTGATCGGCTACTATACGCCATAATCTAAATTCTTAAATACACATTAAAAAACTTTTAAAAGCTAGCCATTATTATATTTTTAAAATCTCTATATTATATAAAAGAAACACAGAAGGAGATGAGAAGGTATCATAGGGATTTGACCCTGTTGAAAAGTGCTAGTGCGTTTTCTCTTCAGCTTAGTATTCGGATCCAAGGCAAGTAAATGATTTAATTCCAGAGCTTTAGCCCAGCTTTCTTTCTTATCAAAGATGCATTGAATAAAAACCTGCTCACATAGAAGACAATTACTCGTGAGGTATCAGTTTTTAGGATGCGTTCAGCATCCCTACAGCTGCTGACACCCAAATACCTACAAAGAGGCCTAATCGAGCAATTCCTAGCGGAATTATATGCTAGGCAAAAGAAAAGTATGTGAACATCATTTTCCTTTACTTCTTCTGTGCATAGGGGGTACAGATCACTTTTATTGACCCCCTTGTTTCTGCCCCAACTGGATACATTTGCACTTGTATGTAAAATTCCATATCTAAACTGCAGGAATAGGGATTTTGCTAACGGGGTTCTATCTCGTCCAGAAATGGCTCCAGGCGAGCAACATCTTTAAAAGCTAAAAACTTCACAGTTAAGGACCCGGCAGCCAAACTATGTAATACAATATTTGCAATATAGGTCCAATATGTTAACTTTAGATATTTCTTACACAGTACCGTCTGCTGTTGAGGATCCTCCCAATAATGGGATAAGCCTAGCTTTCTCAACCATAATATAACATGTTTGAGCCAGGGAATATCCTTACTTCGGTCAGTTCTTATGATTTCCTCCAGACCTTCTCTATAATGAAGCAGTTCGGGAGTTGACCAAATCCTAATCCAAAATAATAATGGCCTCAACACAGCATGATGGTCTGTGCGTTTTATGTTAAGGTCCATACATACTGGGATTAGGGGTGTCCTAGTTGGAATTTTTAATAATTTCCTGTAAAATGTATTTTCTTCACGTTCAAAATTCTTCTTGCAGTGTGACCCCCAAATCTCAGCCCTATAAAGTGCTGCAGATTGTGCTTTCATTTTCTATACTTCCAGTGCAGGGGAAACAGTCTTAGATGAACTATCCTCCTGTTTTTTTAATATAGGTGGTGAGTTTTGGAGCAGCATTATCCTGCTCTTTTCTAATTGTCCCTGCCAAGACATTTTACTGTCCAGGGTGATTCCTAAATAATTAAAGTTTTCCACATATTCCAATAAATATCAGACCTCTGTCCGGCTGGACATGTCCCCTTAATATAGTAACGATTGAGTCTATATTTATTGTTTGTATATTTCCCTTTTTCCGGGGACCACTGTTGTGTAAAAGAGTCAACAGAGGGGTCAGCATGCTTCCATCTTTTAGTTATCAGCCTCTGCGCCACAATCAAGCCTAAATCAATAAATCTGGACGTGACCCTATTCTTCTTTGATCTGGGATAGAGGCCTAATATGCATGCCTCCCATGTGTGTGTTATTGGTCTGCTAGCACATATTGCAAGCACTGCAGTGATTTCTTGCCAATAAGTATGTAGGGAGGCGCAAGACCAGATCATATGAAGGAAGTCTGCATCTGTTTGTAGACAGCGCAGGCATGCCGAAGTGTTGATATGGAGCATTTCTTTAATTTGTCCGGGGAGAGGTATGCTCTTTCCGTTTTATGTCTGTATCAGCTTAAACTTAGAATTCCCCGGGATGTTAGTGGGGTTCGCTAGCAATGTGTCTCATGGTCCGTCCATTGATGTCCCATGTCTGCTTCCCACCGCAATCGAAGGGCCATCTTGGGTTTCATTGTGTGGGTAAGTAGCGCCTCAACTAGCCAATGTACGATGTGTGATCCATTGCCCATAACATGTAAGTATTGCATCAGGAGGTGCATCTCTGGTTTGATGGTGATATCGCCCCATGCAGTGGAGAGCGAACTTGTAATTGAATTATGTAGTAGGAATTGACCTGCGGGTATGTCGTAATCCTCTGCCAGAGTCTCAAAAGTATCCACGTGTCCTCTGCATAGAGAACGCCCAATGTATACAATTCCGCTTCATTTCAGTGTGTGAGCACCCCGTTAGAGGTGCCCGTCTTGCCCCTAGGCATCCCTAGGAGGGGCAGTGATGGGGCATAAGGGACTGTGTCTTTAGTAAGATACAAGCTTCTCCTCTAGCAACTGTGTGCTAGGGCCAGGCAGGTCTGCGACAGGCGCAGTGATCGTGCTATAGTGATATATTTGGGATTGGGACCAGGGCGGTTGCATGGTAGCCGTGTCCTCTAAGCCCTTACCTGCAAACCATCTCGTCATCCATTGCAATTGCGCCGCTAGATAGTACAATTCCATATTGGGAACCGCCAAGCTTCCTTCACTAGTAGGGGCATATAGTTTCCATAATGCAATACGGGCCGGCCCTTGTTCCAGATGAGGTCCCGAATCAATTGTTCGAGATCACAGAAGATTCTAGTCGGAACATAGACTGGGAGGTTCGGACAATAATTTTAGTAGTATGATCATCTTGGTCAATGTGATTCTTCCCATCACAATCATAGGAAGTGACTTTCAGAACTGAATCTGAGCTCTGACCGCTGACACAGCCCTGATCAGGTTTCCCTCTAGCACATCAGTGGGGTTCCTATATATAAAGATGCCCCGGTATCGTAACGTTGACGGGTAAAACAGAGAGAAGAATTATTCATATGCACATCTATTTAGGCAGTGCGGCCGCAAAATGGACACAGGCCCTATTTTGTCCAATTTACCCGGAGGCTCTATACCTTCTCATAGTCTTCGGGCGCGCCGATTGTGCGCCGAAGGCGCGCCAAAGGCAAGCCCGTCTACGCCCGTCCACGCCTTTGCCACTGGAGTCAAGCAAGCCGGGCTGAAGACGGCTGGAATGCCAGAAACCGGTCTGGACTGTTCCCATGAGGCACAGGGTCAGACTGATTTGCATATAGCCATGTCTGAACTGGGGTGGCAGAGTGGGCTAAAGAACGGTGATGATTAAACCCAGATCTTTTGACTGGGTGTGAGTGTTTGATTGATTGAGATGCTCCTTCCATCACCACCCCCTTTTGTACCGCGCCCAGCGCCAGGACCCCTGGTCCTCGTCGACGCCAGCGCACCCGACAAACTTACGACGCCGCAACCCTCCACGCACTCAATGCAGGCCGGAACCCCGCCTGCTACCAAGCCACCCCGAAACGCACCCACGGACCCTTCACCTGCCAAGCCTGCCAATTCACCTGCCTCCGAACCTGCACCGCACCCGCCACGCCAATCCCCAGCAACAACCACCTCAAGTGCATCCTGCTCAACACCCGCTCCGTCCAGAGGCACGCTGTCGAACTCTGGAACCTCATCGACTCAACATCACCAGACGTCGCCTTCCTCACAGAAACATGGATGAACACCACCTCAGCCCCCCAAATCGCCATAGCCATCCCGGAGGGCTACAAGATTACCCGAAGGGACCGTGTCAACCAAACCGGAGGAGGCATCGCCATCGTCCACAGAAACCACATCCGCATCACGACCAATTCCGACGACACCCTCACCGCCGCCGAGCACCTCCACTTCCAGATACACACCAACCCCAAGACCACCCTCAGAGGTACCCTCATCTACAGACCCCCGGGACGACGCACACAATTCAGCGAAGCCATCGCTGACTTCGTCAGTCCGCATGCCCTCACCTCCACAGACTACATCCTCCTAGGGGACCTCAACTTCCACCTGGAGAACAACAAGGACTGCAACACCGCCGCCCTGCTGGATAACCTCGCCAACCTCGGACTCAAGCAACTGGTGAACACCCCCACCCACTACGCCGGCCACACGCTCGACCCCATCTTCTCCTCCAGCAAGCACATCTCCTTCAGCCACTCAACCGGACTACACTGGTCAGACCACAGCTGCGTCCACTTCAGCTTCAGGAGAACAACGACCCACCACCACCCGCAACAGGTTCCCCGCAGAAGCTGGAGTAAGATCACCGCCGACCAGCTCACCACTGCCCTCAGCCAGAACGCGCCCACCAACACGACGGACCCCAACGAAGCAGCCCGCAACCTCACACAGTGGCTCATCAACTGCGCCGACGAACTCACACCACTGAAGAATCCTCCCAGCAGACCCGGCAGCAGGAAAGCCTTGTGGTTTACCAACGAACTCAAAAACTCCAAGAAAACCTGCCACGCCCTCGAGAAAGCCTGGCGCCACGACCAGACAGCAGAACACATGACCGCCCTCGAGAACCCCACCCGCAAACACCACCAGCTGATCCGCACCACCAAGAAGACACCATTCAAAGAACGCCTGGACAACAACACCCACAACAGCGAGGAACTCTTCAGCATCGTTAAAGAGCTCTCCAACCCCAGCGCCTGCAACAATGACATCACACCCTCGCAAGACCTCTGCGACTCACTCGCCTCGTTCTTCCACCGCAAGATCGCTGACATACACAACAGCTTTGGCGCGCAGACCACAGACCCAACCACCGAACCAACGCCCCCCACCACCACCCTCTGCACCTGGACCCCAGTCAGCACTGAAGACACCACCCGCCTGATGAGCACCATCCACTCCGGCTCCCCTACCGACCCTTGCCCACACCACATCTTCAACAAAGCCGACACCATCATCGCACCCCAACTCCGGAACATCATCAACAGCTCCTTCGCATCCACCACCTTCCCGGAGAGGTGGAAACATACCGAACTGAGCGCCCTCCTGAAGAAACCCACCGCGGAATCCACGGACCTCAAGAACTTCCGCCCCATCTCGCTCCTCCCCTTTCCAGCCAAAGTCATCGAGAAGACCGTCAACAGACAACTCTCTGCCTTCCTCGAGACCAACGGATCCCTCGACCCCTCACAGTCCGGGTTCCGAGCAAACCACAGCACCGAGACCGCCCTCATCGCAGCCACCGATGACATCAGGTCCCTGCTCGACAACGGAGAAACTGCTGCCCTCATCCTCCTGGACCTCTCAGCAGCCTTCGACACTGTATGCCACCGCACCCTGATACAGCGCCTCAGCAACACCGGAATCCAAGGAGCGGCCCTGGAGTGGATCATCTCGTTCCTCGACGGAAGAACCCAGGGAGTCTGCCTCCCCCGTTCCGATCCTCGGCCACCGAAGTCATCTGCGGCGTTCCGCAAGGATCCTCACTCAGCCCCACCCTCTTCAATGTCTACATGAGCCCTCTCGCAGCCATCGCACGCCAACACAACCTCAACATCATATCCTACGCCGACGACACCCAGCTGATCCTCTCCCTCACCAACGACCCCGCCACTGCCAAAGCCAACCTCCAGGAAGGAATGAAAGACGTTGCGAAATGGATGAAGCTCAGCCGTCTGAAACTGAACTCAGACAAGACGGAGGTCCTCATCCTCGGACCATCTCCCTCCGCCTGGGAAGACTCCTGGTGGCCTCCTGCCCTGGGCACCGCACCGAAGCCAACGGACCACGCACGCAACCTGGGCTTCATTCTGGACTCCTCCCTCACGATGACCAAACAAGTCAACGCCGTCTCATCATCCTGCTTCAATACCCTGCGCATGCTCCGAAAGATCTTCCGGTGGAACCCCACCGAAACCAGGAAGACGGTCACCCAGGCCCTCGTCACCAGCCGTCTGCACTACGGGAACACCCTCTACGCTGAAACCACAGCCAAACTCCAGAAAAGACTCCAGCGCATTCAGAACGCCTCAGCACGACTCATCCTGGACATCCCTCGCCACAGCCACATCTCGGCCCACCTGAAAGACCTGCACTGGCTCCCCGTCAACAAGAGGATCACGTTCAGACTCCTCACCCACGCACACAAGGCTCTCTACGACACGGGCCCGAAGTACCTCAACAGCCGACTCACATTCTACACACCCACCTGCCAGCTCCGTTCCGCCAGCCTCGCCCTCGCCTCCGTCCCACGAATCCGCAAGTCCACCGTCGGAGGAAGATCCTTCTCCTACCTGGCAGCCAAGACATGGAACTCCCTCCCCACTCACCTACGGCTGACCCTGGACCATCTCTCCTTCAGGAAACAACTCAAGACCAGGCTGTTCGAGCAGTAGCGACCCCCCCCCCCCCCCTCAGCGCCTTGAGACCCTAACGGGTGAGTAGCGCGCTATACAAATTCTATTGATTGATTGATTGAGTCTTGAAGTGTATCTGCTATGGAAATAAGGATTTTATGTAGGTCTCTTAGGTACAGAAGCAAATCGTCCGCATACAATGAAACAGTATGTAAGTCGTCTCCGAGACGGATGCCCCAATCTGTTCCCTCCCTGCGGAGTCTCGCTGCCAGTGGTTCCATGGTGAGAGAGAAGAGAAGAGCGGATAGAGGGCAACCTTGTCTGGTCCCTCTGGTTATCTGATATGAGTCATCCCATCTGGACTCTAACAGAGGGGTGCTTATATAGTTACTGCACCATTTGTAGAAATGCCTCACCCAGTCCATATCTTTGCAGTATCTCAAAGAGGTATGGCCACTCCAAGGAGTCAATGGCCTTCTCCAGGTCTAAGACCCGGCAGCCCGAGCCAGGCCAAATGTCTGCTGCATAATGATGTACCCTAAAAAAGCCTTCTTATCATGGGGACAAACCCATCCTGGTCCTCGTGCCTTAAATTCCATACAAGTGGGGTCAAGCGTGCAGCAATAATGGATGCTAAGACCTTGAAGTCTGTGTTAAGAAGCGCCAGTGGTCCGTATAAGCCCAGCACTTCCAGGTCCATTCCGGGCTTAGGGAGAGAGACCAGCAACGCTTCATTCTGCGTATCAGATAAGGTAGAGGTCTCTATTGTGGTCTCATAGACCTTCTTGAGTTGAGGTGCCAGCATCTCCACGTAGGCTTTGTAAAACTCTGCCAGCAGGCCATCCCGGCCCGGAGTTTTGCCGTTTGCCAATGAACGCATGCTTGCCCTGATTTCATCGAATAAAATGGGGTCATCTCGCTCAGGTTTTTGCTCAGGCGTGATCTGTGGCAAGGCGGTGTCTTCTACGTACCCGCAAATATCAATCATGCTGGCTAGGGTATGGGACTTGTTTAGTGTAGTATAATGAGTTGTAAACTCCAGATGAATGTCCTGTTGCGAGTATACTATAGTACCCTGAATAGATTGGAGAGAGGTAATGGGCGATGCAATGTCATGTTGATGGATCAGCTAAGTTAAGAGCTTACCGGCCTTGTCACCTGAGTGATGCGTACGTGCTAAGTGTGCTGCATAATTAAGGCAGCGAAGCCGTTCTTGTAATTGGACATGCTTCTCCTTACTGTGAGTTAACCTATTATGTGGGCCCGCAACCGCCTCTTTTTCATGGGACATCAATTTACTTTCTCATGCAGTGTGGTCTGTCTCTAACTGTTTGCGCTTGCCAGCCTGTGTGCCGAGGCAGTGTCCTCTAATAACTACATTAAAAACGTCCCATTCTATCAATGGTGACGAGGCAGTATCTGCATTGTCCTCAAAATATTGCACTGCGGCTGTCTCCAATTACTCCCAGAAAGCCAGTCTAATAACGTGTGTGGTTGTAGGCGCCATCTCTGAACCGGTGGTATGTTACGGGTCCAATCTAGCTGTAACATATGTGGATTATGGTACGAGTGAGTTCTCCCAAGATATTGTGGGCCAGCGACAGTGTTAAAAGGTCATAAGATATCATTATTCGGTCAAGGCGAACATGTAATCCATGTGCCCCGGAGTAGAATGAATACACCCTGTCAAGTGGGTTTCTATATCTCCATGCGTCTATTAAATGCCATTGTGTGGCCCAGTTATTTAGCGCCTTCATGGCAGTATGTGTGGCGGCCCCAGGAAGAGGAGGAAAGGAACGGTCCAGGGAGACATCAAGAACACTATTGTAGTCCCAGCCTACTATCATCGGGACCCCATGCCAGCTGGATAATTTACTCTACAGTGCCTCTAGAAATGTAGCCTGGTCAGTGTTCAGTGCGTATATGGACGCAATGACTATGGGCTGTGTAGGAAGGTGGATACCTGACTATGGTTACCCCAGATTTTTTGCCTTGTGTTTAGCTGGTTTTCGACTTAGTTAGCCTGGGATCCTGCTAATCAGGGCCCCAGGCTATCTGCTCTCACTGTAAAATGGACTCCATGTACTTTAGGTACATCCCTAATTGGATGTTGGGTCACTCTTATGAGTCCCTGTACAGTGTACCATAGGTACCCAGGGCATAGGTGCACCCAAGGCCTACCAGGGGCTGCAGCATATCTTATGCCACCCCTGGCTGGCTATCCAAACGGACACAGCTGGCTGATCACTCAGCTGGGGCAAGGTCGTGTAATCACCCCTTGCTTAGGTATAGTATCCCTATACCTACCATTATATATAGACACATATGCACCTATAAGTCACTCCTATGGCAGGCCTTAACAATCCTGAAGGCAGAGTGCTTGGTTTTATGTGAGATGAGGCTCTAGCATGAGCTGAGCCTGTCTGCAGCTTTCGGAACCATGTCCTTATAGCTGTTCTATGATATAGCCATACCATATACTCTTAAGTGCATTATAATCCTCGCGGTTGAATGCTAACTTTGGTTTGGCTTTATCAAAACATGTCGTGTAAGGTGTCATACGCTTTGGAATACTACCCCCTCGCCAGTTCTGGCGACGGGGGTAGCATTCCACCCTTCTAGAGGGAGAAGACCTGTTGTTCCTACTAATCCCGGTTAAAGTTAACCAGAGCCTCAGCATCACAAAATGGATGCTGCTGCCACAGACACAAGTCTGACCTCCTGCTGCTGGGAGTCCTTCCAGCGAGGGAGGCTTGGACAATAGGTTTCCTGTCTTGGGAGGTGCTAGCACCACCCCAGACAGGCCATAGTGTATTGGGGCAGGGAGGGCTGAATAAAATGAGACACTGCCTGGGGCACACAAGGTGTCCCATGCATAGTCCAGTTCAAACCGGTGCTGGGGCTCTCCAGCCCCAGCTCTGGCGCGAAACTGGACAAAGGGAAAGGGGTGTAACCACCCCCTTTCCTGGTCCCACCCATAGGAGGGACCTAGCAGGTAATGCAGCCCCTAAATTTGGTATATAGGTAGGAGCTGAGTCCCAAGACTTTAGATTTATCCTGACTGAAACTTGAAACAAAACTCTGGACCTTCGACCTTCTACCTGAAGATAGAAGACTGAAGAATCTCCCTTGTGGTCAAGGAGTGACCACCCTGTGTAAGCAGGCACCATCAAGCGATCAACGGTTTGCTTTGTTGACACTCCCGCCGGAGCCCGAGCACAGAGCCTGACAAGACCCAGACTTCCAGACTTTCTTCAGCCCGAACCACAGCCACAGCAAAGCTGAGACCCGTGGAGGCGACGAGAGACGTGGGACCGGCCATCTTGGAAAGCCAGCGAATTGCTTTCCGTGCAACTTCTGAGGCACCCTCGAAGTTGTGTATTGGGGATTGAGAAGCCCCTGCCCCGAGCTCCAACTGAACCGAAGATCAGCCCTCCACACTCCATGAGTTCTGCGTGGGGCCCTTCTGCATGTTCCTGCTCGCCGCGTCTGTCCGGTCACTTGCCCGTTGGCGGCTAGTGGCCTCTTTGACGACAAACCTTTGAATTTACACCGCTGGTCTGGTTGCTCCAGACTAGCCCCTGCTTCCCTGAAAAGGAGAAGCCCATCAGACCTTGCTGGTCTGATCCAGAAGCCATCTTCGATTCCTGCGTGGGTTGCCTTTGCCAAGGCTTGTTGACCCCAATCCGGAAGCCGACAGTGAGAGCCTTTGTGGAACAGTCCGTATCCAGCTCTTGGTTGTCTTCGACACCTCCTGGTCCACGTGGCTGCAGAGACAAGCTTCATAACATCTCCTGATTGCTTCGCGACATCGTCTGGTTCCTTCCTGGTCACTGGCTAGTGACCCAGACTCTGTCCCCTCTGCTTTCAGGTACTCTTCACCCTCGATCCACCCTTGGATCCAACCGGACACTTCCCTCCTGGTCGCCTGCAGCATCTTTCTTCACGGCTCCATAGGATTCAGCGACGAAACCCGACACACTTTGACACCTATGCACCCGCTTCCTGTGGGTGAGGTAACGCGAGTACTCCAGTGCTCCTGTGGGTATTAACTATTCTAGTGTCCTAGTTTTCAGTAGCTTTCTCCTAGTCCATAAGTGACCTAAAAGAACTAGTTTTCAATTATTTCGTTCTAACTCTATGGTAACTCGCGTGTGTGTAAAGACACTGCACACGCATCCCGTTGGCCTCCTGCTCCCTATCCCTTGGTAGTATAGCGTAGCCCCAGCGATTCTCCAGGCCCTTGGACTATCCTTTATTTGTGACGTGGTTCTTATACCACTATTTTAGTATATGGTTCGAAGTGCCCCTAGGGCATTACTGTATATTGTGCAACTTATTGCATGATAATTAAGTATCTTGTTATGTGCTTGTGCCTCTGACCTCATAAAGAGTTCAGAGGATTAATTTAGTAATAAATACATATACATGTTATATATATAACCTGTGTGGTGTCCTTTCATTTGGTATTAAAGGAGTTACATATGGTAAAACAGCTGGCTTCACATGCCCTCTTGAGTTTAGCCTAAGACTGCTTTGTCCATGCTACCACTAGGATAGCTGGTCTATAAGGTTGACTTTACAACCATCACCATAAGGGTTGTTTGGACTGGTGCAAGGTGCTCACTAGAATAGTATACCAGGCCAACTTCTCACAGGCTGGCCATGTCGTTTCCCCTTTACAATGACATAACGGCCCTCTGTGTCAATGAGCGAATCCTCTATGCGAAATAGGGCACCTGGTCTAACCCAAATTAAAGCTCCTCTAGCATACGTTGAGTAGCCTTTGGCATGTAACTGTCCTCTCCATCTTCTCTGCAATTGTTTCACTTCAGACTCCGGCAAGTGCATCTCTTGTTGAAGAGCAATCTGTACGTGGTGCCTTTTAAGATACGAGTTAATAAGATATCTACGGGACGGGCTGTAAATGCTTCTCACATTCCATGTACATAATATAACCGGTGCCATGGTGCCTTTTCATGAACCGGCATGTATGCCATAAGTGGCCTAATAACTGTAGAAAGCAACATGACACATATCTGAAGTCAGAACTGCTGGCGAGTGGCTGTATATCCACTACTTGGTGTGTTTCGACCCAGCGCGTGACTTATGGCAACATTACTATAAACTAAAGCTGGTAATACCAAAAGGGCAAAAATGCAACAAGCAATCCTCCAAACAAGAAATGAAAACAACATTCTGTCAATGACAATGGGGGTTCTCGTGCAAGCGGAGTGTGTTTGTGATACAATGAGTGCTTTACTGTGGTGGCTTGGCTTCCCCCAAAAGAGAAAGCATGATTTAGGGACTAATAGCAATAAGCATAGGGCGGTAGCATCAGGGAGGTTGTATAACATATGGCATGTGTCCGCTCTTCCTCAAGCCACACCCCCCACATCCAATAATCATATTCTATATCAACATACATGTACATTACAGCAGATTGACATTATAGCATAACAATAGTGGGGTCTTATAATACTTGCGTAGGCAGCAATATGTTCTGTTCGATGCTTATCTAGAGTTATGTGCCATGGGCTAAGCAATGTCATCTGCAGTCGGGGGAGTGACCACCGGCAGTTCATCTGATTCCTGCGAGGTCAGAGCCTCATCTGAAAGTTCTCCTTCGCTTTCTTGTCCATGCAGGCTGGATACAGAAGATGTTTCCCCTTGTGTTCCTCCAATTTCCTCTGCCGCCTGGAGGGCGTTGCGTTGGTCTGCAACATCTGCTCTGGGTTAGGTCCTTGGTATTGAGATGTTCGAGTTGTTTTGCGTCTCTTCCCCCTCCTACGGTATCCAAGAGAGCCTTCGGTGTTCTTGTTGTTTGCTCTTGTCGTCGAAGCAGCGTCCCTCGCAGACCTGAGTGTCCAGCCATTCCCCCGCCACCTCCGGAGTGTCAAAGAAGTGAGTCTTTCCACTTGCCACCACCCTCAAGCGGGCTGGAAACATAAATATTTGAGATCTTGCTGCCGGAGTCTCCTCTTCACTGCCATTTAAGAGTATCTCTGTCTCTGCACCAACATCGTGAAGTCTGGAAAGAACATGATTTTATGATTGTCTACATGAACGTCCTGCAGGTTCCTGGTTTCCTGGAGAATAGTGTCTCTATCCCTGTAGTTCAGCAATCCTATCAGGAACGGTCTAGGATTAGATCCCGGAGGCGGAGGCCTAGCCGGCACTTTGTGTGCTTGCTCAATGGCAAAGTGGGGAGAGAGCGTCCCCTCCGGGAGCAGATCATGCATGCAGGATTCGATATAGGCTGCTGCGTCTCTGCCTTCCGTGCCCTTCGGCAGGCCTACTGCACGTACATTATTGCGCCCGATCTTCCTTCGTCATCGGCGATTCTATATTCAAGGAACTCCACCCGGGTCATAAGGTCTTTAATGTGCTTTTTGCGCTGCCAATATCTGTGGAGAGATCTCCGTTATGGTAACCTCCATTGCAGATGCTCTATCTGTTAGTTTGCGATGGTTCGCACGGAGGAGATTCACGTCAATGGCCACACTGTCTATCTTGCTTTCAAGTGAATTGTAGGTCTGGTTCATATTTTTGCCTAACTTTTCCACCTCAGCCAGCACAGCATCTAATTTGCTGGATGTCGGATCACACGATTCCTCATTGGGTATTTTGTCTGATTGGGCGTGGGTCGGGGCGTCTTGGTCGGCATGCCGCCAGCACCGGTCCTCGGACTGCCTCTGAGTGACATGAAACCAAGGTGAAGTATTACAGCTTTCTTCTCAAACTGGTACAAAAGGGGGTGGTGATGGACGGAGCATCTGAACCAATCAAACACTCACACCCAGTCAACAGATCTGGGATCTGGGTTTAATCCATCACCACCCCCTTTTGTACCGCTTTGTTTGCCATAAGTTGGCAGGGTATGCTCAGACGTGAGTTCCTTGCTCACTTTGCCACTGGTTTCAAGCAAGCCTGGCTGAAGATGGCTGTAATGCCAGAAACCGGTCCTAGGAAGCTTGAATCCGGTCCACGGAAGGCATGGCTTGGCAGTACGGGCTGGACTGTTCCCATGAGGCACAGGGTCAGACTGATTTGCATATGGCCAAGTCCAAACTGGGGTGGCAGAGTGGGCTAAAGAACGGTGATGGATTAAACCCAGATCTGTTGACTGGGTGTGAGTGTTTGATTGGTTCAGATGCTCCGTCCATCACCACCCCCTTTTGTACCGCTTTGTTCGCCATAAGTTGGCAGGGTATGCTCAGATTCGAGTCCCTTGCTCACTTTGCCACTGGTTTCAAGCAAGCCTGGCTGAAGACGGCTGTAATGCCAGAAACCAGTCCTAGGAAGCTTGAATCCGGTCCAGGGAAGGCATGGCTTGGCAGTTCGGGCTCGACTGTTCCCATGAGGCACAGGGTCAGACTGATTTGCATATGGCCATGACTGAACTGGGGTGGCAGAGTGGGCTAAAGAACGGTGATGGATTAAACCAGATCTGTTGACTGGGTGTGAGTGTTCGATTGGTTCAGATGCTCCGTCCATCACCACCCCCTTTTGTACCGCTTTCTTCTCAAACTGGCAGTACTACATGGGTAAAGGGAGAGCACCTCCCGGCCCGCTAGGTCAAGAGAAGGGGAGGGAGGGAGAATCAGCTGGTGCACTATAGTATTCACCTTGGCACAATGTCGTGTTTTCAGAGCATCAACTGTCTACACAGCCGCTCAATGTCAATCCGCGCAGGGAGCATCACAGGGCACCTGACTCACCCCAGGGAACCAGGTCGTCAACCCAAGGGCACAGTATCTGAAACCCAAATATGCTTTGGCTGGCCCCAGCAGGCTCCAGGTTATACCACTTCTGCAATATGCCCAGGGCTATTATTACTTGTTTGTACTGGATCTCAGCTGGACGCCAGTTGCAGAGTTCCTTCTCATGCAGCTCAGCTATTACCTGGTTTTTGCTAGGTCTCAGATGCCGGCCTGTGCATTTCTAGGGTTTGGACGTGCCCCAGGTATCACCTCTGGGCCACAGGTTACTTTCCTGCCATCTTATCCCTTGTACATGCTTCAATGCCTTTCCAGGTTTTGAGCGTCTGATATTCCTCTACGGCGCTCTGTTGTTAACGGGGACAAACCTTGTCTCGTTATGCCTCCGGTCACACCCCCAGTGTACGTCTGGATCTGGGCTGGCTTTGTTACATTAGCACCGGATTCCAGGTCGCCTGTGCGCATGTTGGTGTTGGAGCTTGCACCCAAATTGTTTCTTTTACTGCTCTCTAGCTGTGCCCCGGTCATCCCGCTGACAATACCGCTGTAATGCTGTGCCTTTCTAGCCCTCCTTAGGCCCCACCAGCATCTAGCGTAAGTCCGATAACGGGGTGTGCCTCCCGTCACTGCGTACTGCGATCTACCGGGCAAGTTAGATCCTCGGCCTGTCGTTCAAACCTCCCCGAGCATCCTGCACTTCCCCACTGCGCCTCTGTTGTTGTTTGGCTCCGGCCGCGAGCCCCAGCATCCGCAGCGGCCAGGAACTTCTCGGATTGTCACCAGTTCTCCAGCCCCGAAAGCCTGCTATGCCGGATATTTGTGGCGAGGAAAAGGATGTGAGCACGAAGCTCTAACTAACACGTCTGACTCCATTACTTGCATAGCCACGCCCATATCTAAAGTCATTGATGTCAATTAAGTCCCTGTCCCTCCATTGAATAAGTCTTTGATTATACTCAGTAGCAACATTACTAATTGTGTTCTCTTATATAATGTTGGTCATTTTTTAGTTGTCTTTCAGCCTCTAATATATATTTAGATCAATACTGAATCACTATGCTGCTATCTTTATCAGACACTTTAATGATGAGGATACAAATCTGCATTAACTGCTTACCGCTGTCCGTTTACCTGTCTCAATTCACCTTTGTCCAAATACACACACACAGACACACCCACGCACACACGCACATTAATCCTTTCAAACCTGGCGCAGACACCAGTATTCCTTTTGAATAAAGAATTTATTGCACGAACATCCACCATGATGCGTTTCGACCACAACATTGGCCTTATTCACTTATGCATTGCGCCATTGCTAACACATTTAAATAGTGTCATATGACAAATCCCAATGGAAAAAAAGACTATGCACAAATACATTACAAAAAGAAAAGTTATTTTCTTAAATAATCACCATTGTTATCAATCACAATATAAATACTTCAATATATTATATCGACATTGAGATTGTTCAGCTGTAAAATAAATGTGATATGTCTCTTCGTTTGTAGGTCGCTGTATCCACCTAGAATTTGTTCCGCAGTCTCTCTCGTAGATGCTGTCCAGTGTTCCTTCTATAATTGTAACGTGCGCCTATTGCCTAAATTACAACTTGGCGAACTGATCTAATATTGTTCATCCGCATTTTATGCATATGTTGATATTAAGCCCATGTGGGCCCGCAAAAGCTACATTGAATAAAATAATGTACTTACATGAATGATTAATCACATTGCGAAGCGAAAGTCGTAATCAATTTGAAATTCAGATTCAGTATTGTTCCTGATAATTTTCACTGCTCAGCAAATTGATTAAACAAAATTATGCCCATGTGGGTATACAAATTATTGGTACACACAATTTTTTAGCAGGCACACCAAATTCCCAATGTCTACTTTAAAAAAAAATATAAGGAAACCCAATAACAGAACCCTGTCAAAATCAGATTTCATTACTACTACTCATTCTGTCACATGTGACTACTATAAACATTAATAAAAACATGGAGGAATTGGCAGCTCGACCACTAAAGAAAGGTGTATAATTCTTCCCCCAAATTGAACCCATTGGGTGCTTTAAACTCCAAATCAACAATGTACTTCGATTCAATTTGCCTGAGTAACCGCTCCTGGTTGCCCCCTCTCAAATTTTGGGATATAGAGCTTATCGCATAATAGTGCAGACATTTAATGTCATTATTGTGGCACTCCATCATGTGTCTTGCTATCGGGTACGTGTAGTCCTTATTTCTCAATGCCCTCATGTGTTGCAAGATTCTTATATGAACTTGCAGAACTGTACAACCTACACATCTGAGTCCAGTCACAGCTCTGCATGCAAATGGGACACTCTCTCTTGCAATTAAAAGATTTGCTCATTTTGATTGATCTCTTCTCAAATTGGAATAGATATTCTGTTGTGTGGACCCTGACACTGCACACCCTGCATTTATTGCATTTACGGAAGCCCCATATCTGTTGGAGCCAACTCTTCTGTTCAATTACCTCAGGGCAGCTTTTAACAAATGCATCACTCTTAGTGGAACTCCTATGTGTGATAGCAGGAGATCAATCGAGTTGTGGTCCTAAGATAGAATCTTTAAGAAATAGATGTCAATGTCTATTTATGATTGCCCTAACTTTTTCTTGTTTGCTGAAGGTGGTAATCAGCCTAATAAAATTTTAGCTTTCCTCACTTTTCTTCTTTGTGAATAGTGATGTGTGCAGTGAGTTGTAGATTAATACTGTTACAGTTGATTTCCTCTACAATTTCTTCACTTGAATCTCGTGCCCTTTCGCACTACAAATATGTCATCAATAAAGCGCAGCCAACTGATAACATGTTCACCCCACACATTGCTGTTGGTGTTCATGATCGCCTCCTCCTGCCAACAGCCCATATGCAAGCACGCGTAGCTGGGTACGAAGCAAGTGCCCATCACCGTACTACACGGTTGTTGACAAACGTCTTCGCTAAAAATGAAAATATTTTTTTCAAAACATTACTTTGTCATACATAATAACATTTTGGTATGAATGTAGCGTAACCGGTCTGCTCCTCAAAAAATGTTGACTTTCATGGAGTCCATCACTAAGTTTGATACGAGTTTATAATGCAGTCACATCTAAAGACATCAGGAGAAAATCTTTCTGCCACTCGATTTCATTTATCCTTTTGAGAAAATCCCCAGTGTCTTTTGTAAAGGACAGAAGGCTTCGCACATATTCTTGTAGGAAAATATCAATGTACCTTGATGTGTTCTCAAATAAACTTTCATTGGCCCATATTATATGCCTCCATGGTGGTTAAAACTGTCTTTGGGATTAAATATAGGATTGGCAGGATGATCGTTCACATGAACATATATTGTTCCTGATTGAGTAAATCAATATTTCTCCATTCTGTCAAGTCTGGTAGGTATTTATTTTTCACCTGTCGTATCTCTTCCCAACTACTTCTGGCATAGCATTCCACATCACTCAATTACTTATATGTCTCAGCTTTGTTTCCCTCCAAAGGCCAGAGTACGATGTTGCCACCTTTCTCAGAGTTGCTGATCACAACCCGTTTCTGTGTTTGCAATTTCTTGATCAAGTAATGATACTTACTTTCTATAAAATTATGTTTCTTGCTTTTGACCTTAATGTCTGTATTGAGTTTTTCAGATTGCCACGATTCTGTCATTGAATACATCAAAATAATCTTTAGCTGACATAGGTATGAAGGTCAAAGTACGCCTAAATGTGGTATCTGCATCGCTCGTATACAACCAAGCCCGTAGTATCAAAGATTTCTTGTTCAGAAATGGGTTCACTGAGAACCAGAGTTTCATTCTCTAGCTCTTTGAGTTCCTCTATTAATTTCAAATCAGAGATATGAAAATATTCTTGATCGCCAGCAGTTTCTGGTGTATTTATCACCTTACGTTTGACTTATCTTCCGATGGTATTTAGCCAATTTCAGTTTGCGAATGTACTTGTTAATGTCCACCCTCATTTGACAGCAATTAAAAGAACTTTCAAGACAGAATGAAAGCCCTAATTATAAAATTTGTTCTGCTGCATTGTGTGATCCCTGAAAGATTAATCACCATATTAGATGCATTAAGGTTTATTTTCGTCTCCATTTTTGCTTTATGCCCCCTGCTGCATTTTGTACGCTCTCACCGTGTTTGGTTAATCCTTTGTCGGGCTTTTATCTTTACCCCCTCGGTCTGAGCGTAGTGCGTCTGTCTATGCATACAAATTCCAGTTCCTTCAAATATCGATGGTTTGCTGAATCCACTCGCCGCACCAGTTGCTGCTCTTCCTCTCTCAGAATCCATCTCAAATTCGTAACTCAGTTCTGTACCTGTCTCGGTTAGTTTATTCTCTTGGTGCTCTATTGCCATCCGTTAATCTTAGTCTCTTCAAATTATCAAAGCGCCTGGCAAATGTAAAGATTTTTGTGTATCAAGAAGGAAAGAGAGGACTAGATAGCTACTCCGTATCCGTTGGGGTATCTATATATGTATCAACAAGGACTAGCTATTCGTGACTTGTGTGTCAGAACGCTATGACATGTACATTGGCACCTATTGGGTGTCTTCATGAAGCCCTCACCCACCAGCCTAGTTGGTGGCATGCTTCATCATCGGGCCCACCCAGTGACACCTAATGTGTCCCGGGTGTGCTTCGACGCCTGATTACAGCGGAGCAGGTATTCTTACTGAGAGTGCAGTGTAGTGAAAAGTGAAGTGGGATTAAAACGGCTTGACAGGGGTCCCAATACCCGAGGGCTAATTAAATTTTAATAAATGGGCTCCTGTCAGCGGTTAAAAACAAGGCGGTGGGGATGTCACGGTGGCGAATTACGGCCTCCTACATCCAACGTAGGTCGACATGTTTCAGCCAGTGCCTTCTCTTAAATCTGGCTTTCCTCAGGACCGTATTTTTAAGTGTGGTGCAAATTAAAGAAATAATTAAGTGAGTGTTGTGGACTATGTGTCGCACTCACTAAGGTGCTCTAAGTGTAAGAAGGGGATTCCCTCCTCAGGCATACGCTAACGATTTGTCCGCGATGCTTCCAGGAGTGGGTAGGTTAAGGAAATGTCCGACAGTCTCGGTCAGGACCTGCGGTCAGGACCTGCGGTATACCTGTGTGCCCTCCTCGCACTCCGTGCGAGGAGGGCACACAGGTATCCCGCAGGTCCTGACCGAGACTGGCGGTCATTTCCTTAACCTACCCACTCCTGGAAGGTATTGGGACCCCTGTCAAGCCGTTTTAATCCCACTTCACTTTTCACTAAACTGCACTCTCAGTAAGAATACCTGCTCTGCTGTAATCAGGCGTCGAAGCACACCCGGGACACATTAGGTGTCACTGGGTGGGCCCGATGATGAAGCATGCCACCAACTAGGTTGGTGGGTCAGGGCTTCATGAAGACCCAATAGGTGCCAATAGGTGCCAATGTACATGTCATAGCGTTCTGACACACAAGTCACGAATAGCTAGTCCTTGTTGATACATATATAAATGTACAAATTTGACATTTCTTGTAATCCACTCTATCACAATGACATTTTTGCACTTTTCTATTCTTGATCGTATTTTCATGTTTTTTTGAGGTGAGATGATAATTCATCCCGTTTTTTTTCTCACATATCATGCTCCTCATATGCACCAATTTCCTCATTTAGCTGATTAATTTGGGTTTGTAGTGTACTCCTATCTATTTCAGCATATTTCACTAGAATTTTCACAAGATAAGTGGACGCTTTCATGTTTCTACCAGCCCATTCCTTCAACATTTGGGAATTGAGGTTTTCAAAGCTTAGCCCCACACAATTCTGAGGCCACGTGGAATGTGACCTATTTCTAGGTACTTTGTTAATAATTTAAACTCCCACCATTTGACCTGTTCACTTTTCATTCATTTCTCCAATTGCCTCAATTTGATTTTCACATTGTCTTCACTTGAGACTGCTGCCGCTGTATGTGGTCTACTTCCTCCGCGACTCACCCGTACATTGTCAAATAATTTGTCAGCAGCTGCTTTCCTCTCACGCAACATGCTGGTGGACATTCTGCACTGTTTTACGTCCTTCTCAGTGTGAGTTAATGCCTTCTCACTGGGCCCACTGAGCTTATGGAACCACCCACCTGATCTTCCTTCGCTTACCCACAATGTTCAGGTTGCACGTCCGGGTCCTTCGACTCTTCGCTGTGTACTCTCCAGTCTCTTTGTGGGAGTGGGGGGGAGGGGTAGCGATTACTTCTCCGAAGTGCTTCCAATTTTGGGCAGATGCTGACGATTGCTAACCTGGGAGGGGGGCTGTGAAGCGGAAACAGCCATTTCTGTGTCACTATATCAACTCCCATCTCTCAAATAATCCTTTCGGACTGGGTGCAGACAACAGTATTTCTTTTGAATAAAGAGTTTATTCCATTGCACGAACATCCACCATAACTAGTTTTGGCCACAACATTAGCCCTGCTGACCTGCGCGCTCCACCATTGCTAACACATTTATATATATATATATATATATATATATTACTTACTGCCGATCGTTGTCAGGAGGTAGTTCTAATTTGGACCTAGTTTCCATAGGAAAAGAGTTTTTGGTTTATCAATAACTTTAGCAGTGTTTGATGAGTCCTCACAAAAATTTCAAAACAAGTGTGGCACTCACTTTAGCTACTGTCTTGAAAGTTTTGGGGTGATCCGTCAAGTGGGGGCTGAGAAAAAGAGGGGATCTCAAAAAGGCATTGTCCCCATGCAGTTGCCCATAGAGATTGTAGACATGACTAAAGCCCGAACCGCTGAACAGAATTACACCAAATTTGGGAGAGAGGTAGTTCTTGGTCCAGAAAGAGCCCTTTTAGTGCTTTGGTATGAATCCTTTCAGTAGTTTCTGAGATATTGAAAGAAAACCAAATTTGTATATCTAGGGACACAGATCCTCCGCGAATCCAACCGATCTCGTGCAGACATCTGATTGGCTGCCCACACTTCAACCAAGAAGTGTTGGCAGGCATTTTTGGACTCTGACTCAGCTGAGTTCCAAACAAGAAGGTTTAAAAATAAGAGAAGGGGTAGGGTAGGACATTACTATTCTAACTCTTGGGGGTGCAACAGTGGGGAAGTGTTGGACAGTGTAGAGGTAAAAATTACTATTCTAACTCCAGGGAGTGCAACAGTAGGTAGGGTAAGTGTTGGATAGTGTAGGGGTACTATGCGTTGTAATTGTATGCGTTTTAATGACATGCAATGTAATGCCTGCGTTGTAGTGTCATGCATTGTAAAGGATGTTGCGATGTAAGGACTGCGTTGTAAATGTAGTGCGATGTGATGACTGCGTTGTGAAGGTTGTTTCCCGTCCAGCCATGGTGAGTCCTAAGCGCAACTGACATCGTTGCCATTGTTCAGCTACGCTTGTGGTTCAACAGTTAAAAGTTAACAATGCTTCCGAGGTCTCGTGACACCACAACCACATACTGCAATACTGAACATCCTTTTATTACAACACTTCTATATTTGTGTGGGTATATTTTAAAGTTTACAATGGTTTTATTTTTTTGATAATCTTGCATTTGTTAAAAATGCAAAAAACATTTAAAGTAAATATTGCTGGATTTTAGGCATCTTGTTTTTGCCTTGTTGGAGAGGTTTTTCTCTCCACTTTTAAAAGTCATCACTAAGAGTGAAGAAGTTGAGATGTAGGTTGAACTGTTCAGTATTTAGGAATATTTTTGAAGATCCTTAGATAGAGAACGACTGTTCCTGTCCATGCTGATATTAAGTAACTTGCTAGGCTATGTAACCTTATTGCCCTGAAAGAACCCAAAAGAAAAGAAATTTCCCTTGAGACAATGCTACGTGAAGGTACGATACCAGGCCTCACAGTGTGATAAGTACATACAATGAAAACATATAGGTATTTAAAAATTCGTTTATTTTGAATAAGTTAAAAACACAAGTGTAAATTTCACTAATCTAGGTCCCTAATCTTAAAACATGGTTAAAACAATACAACAATTGTGACCTGCACAATTTGAGAAGAAAGGACAGAACAGGTTCAACATAAAATCGTTGAATACAGTTTGTATATTCTGGCTCCATTGTACTAACACCAATATTGTATTGCTATGACATCAGCATATCAGCTCTGGTGTTGGAGACTTGAATTATACCCCTCTGTGCGTCGACGCGTTTCGGTGGGTTCTTTCTTATAGTTACCACCTTTATCAAGACCAATGATAAGCTGTCACAATCAGGGGGTATATGTAATTGCCCTGAAATAAATTATATACAAATAATGAAAACTATGCAAAAGCATTTGTTACTATTCATTACAACCTGAGATGTATGCTATCCAGGATAACCAGAAAGCTCATTATAAATGTTTGAGCATCAATCCTATCATCCAAACTACACATGAAAAACATATCTAAAGTTTTCTATTCGGATTTGCAAGATAAATGGAGTTTTACGTGAGTGGAATGAATATCTCAATTGTACAACGGGACCCCTAAGTACAATGCTGGCGGTTATTCACTTGTGGGGGTACCTCGTGTTTGATCAAACCGAATGGGAAGATTGCAATATGTGGGGATGAGGAAGAAACGGCTAGTAAGCCTGTCAAGTTTCTAATTGCAATAGAACACCCAGAGTTCATAATAGTACCCTAGTTTTGCGGGATTAAAATTTTTTTTTTACTTGCTTACCCCGGATTCTTGATGAGGATCACTTCTTATAGTGAATACTCTGTTTGTGATCCGGACGATAGTTTCTAGTCGAAATTTGGGGATCACAAACAGAGTATTCACTATAAGAAGTGATCCTCATCAAGAATCCGGGGTAAGCAAGTAAAATTTTTTTTAAATACCTATATGTTTTCATTGTATGTACTTATCACACTGTGAGGCCTGGTATCGTACCTTCACGTAGCATTGTCTCAAGGGAAATTTATTTTCTTTTAGTTGTATAACCCCATTTCCCTTGGTTTTTCAAGGGGTACCTCTCGACTTCCTTCACCTGAAAGAACCCAACCCTAATCAATGTTGGAGGCCTCAACTGCTAACCTTATGCCTTGGTTGAAGGACATTTCAAGTGTTCAAAATCAATGTCCATGATTATGGAATAAAGGAGACTAAATAAAAGCTGATTTATTAATCACCCACTCCACCACAATAGTGACAAAAAACATAAAAATTTGACTAGAAACCATATGGCTGTAAGTAAAGATTGAAAGTTTAGGTGGGCAAAAGAATGCAATTATATGTTTAGCTAAGGATCAGATTTACACTGGAACTTGCTACCTCTTATTTTCTTACACAACCCCCAAATTAAAACCTACTTCAAAAGCATACCTCCCCTAACATGGGTTACAACTAATCTCTCACTGTTCCCTTTTCCTACATGTATTCTCCTCAATCACATCAGCATTTCCCTGTCTGAATATGTAAATATGATAATTATATGTACTGTTATGTATTGTCTTGTATTGCCTATTTATTTATCGTGGTATCACAGCCTCATCTTGATGTTATCCACCACAGTTGCTTATAATCTATGAACTGTAATCCGGTTGCTGTGTGCAGCAGTCAAGATGCTCCTGCTGCTCAACAAAGAATATTAAAATACACTAAATAAGTAAGTAATAGTTTATCATGTGTGATTTGCAGAAACAGGGAGCAACCCGAGGGAGAGGCACCCACTAAAAGCCAGAAGCCTGGTGCCTGACATGCAAAGCCCTCGTGGCACCTTTCCAGCTTCCCCCACCCTTGTGCATTCACCTAAAGCTTTGAGGGATAGCTATGCTCCTACTTTGGTGAAGACTCCATTGATGCTGCCCAGTGTGACAAAAACTTACAGGAAGCATGAATTCTTGAACTATTTGAATGACAAGGAAGACAGAGAAGAGGAATCTTTCACTGCAAGAAGCAAGTAAGTCCAAAAAATGCATACTTCACCTGCAAATAGAGCTTTACGTGATGTTTTGTCTTATGGTGCACACACATCTTGGAACTTTGTTGCATTATGCACTATACACATGGCAAAAAGTAGGCATAAATGATTCATAGACTGCGCCATGGGGTTAAGTGTCCAGCACGTGCACTGGGGATGAAGCAATTGGAGACAGGGCATGTGGATAGCAGAATGGCAAGCCCATTGGCCTACCTGACATTATCTGAACCCGAACAGGAAAGGCAACCTGGGCTAGGAATGGAAAGCAAAGGGGGTGATAAAAGGGACTCCAGTTTAGATGGCACACTGTTGCCTGGTTGGTGGTGAATTTGTGTGGGGTAAGTGAAAGTAAACATGTAGTAACTGAGTATATTGTCACAGCAGGGGACTTGAAGGGCTTGAAGCAGGAGAGCCTAAGAAATAATGTATGACATGAGTGTGCAGTAGTGACAAAGTTATTTGGAAAAATGGCTGCTGTGTGATTTTTGACAGTGGGGCGGCTGTGGAGGCCCAAGTCCAGGTAGCCATGTGGGGCCAAAGATATGTGGATGGACAAGCTGGCGGTCACATAGTGGAGTAGAGATTGCAGGCTTCAGCTCTATGTAGATGGGGTTCCAGAAAGTAAGGGATGAATGAGAAATATTGGAAAGACTATAACTGTCCAAGGAATGGGATAGTAAATTCAAGAGATCAACAGTCTTGTGGCTGATGTCCGTCCACAGGCCATAAAGTAAGGGGTTCCCTTTTGGTCCTCCCCAACAAACCTAAATAAAATTGGAAAGTTCTTAATATCTCTGATGATCTGCAACTACATTTAAGCCAGATTTGGAGGATGGCATCCACAGCAAGACAAGCTGTATGTTTATTATTATTATTCGGCTGAAAGGAGTGTAATAACGGCCATCCGCACACTACTCTAAAGAGGTCCAATCTTACCTAGCCATTCTTTGGGGATCTGGACTAACAACACAAAGTAGACCTTCAGTGCGACAGAGAAGCATAGAAGCCCACTTTTCACTAAGGATTGGTTGTTCAAAATTCACAAATCCTTGCAGCCTCTGGCTGCAAGGTTCTACATTCTCATATCTTCTGTAGGTGGTTGCTAGTTATAACAGTCGGACCTCAGGTAAAATATACTTTACTTCCCAGTGGCATACATGTCCCCTACAGGGAGCTCAGTCTTCTTAGGTAAATTTTTATGAAGAATTCCAATAGTGTTAATGAGCAACTTATTTTGGTAACTAGTCAAGGCCTATTCCTTGTCCCAGTTCCTTGTCAATAGCCTTTATCTTTGAGGCATGTTAACAGTACTGGCTCTGGGCCTCTCCTACACCAGGGCTTCAGGTAGAGAGCCAAGTTGGGCAACAGGGATCCATTCTCTATGAACGCAATCAGCACTGCACTAGATCACCTGCTGTCACTGTGGACATGTGGGCAGACCAAATGCCCTTCTTGTGCTCAAATAATATATTACATTGGGTAGACTAATGATCTTGTTAATTCTGAGGAGCTTGGGGGATCTGAAAGGGGAATTTTCCCACTCCACCTCCTTTCCTGGTGCTCCTCAACTTGCCTATGTTCATAATTCAGACGGACTCATCCTCCCTAATCTTCTATAGATAAATGGGTTCTCTGCGCGCAGGTGGGTAAAGTGAACTCTGGCTACAGATGAAGAAGATTGGAGATAGTAGATGTCCCCTTTTCTGAAAGTAAGGTGTCTCTTCTGCAGATAATGCTGGAGATATTTGTGTGTTCATCTGTTCATTAATCTTTCAGGTACAGTACACGAAGGCACCAACATTACAATTATTCAGCTGTAAAGAGCCTTTCAACTGACCATAGAATCTCTCAAATATTTGCACATATTGCATGATTACATGAAACGCTCCTTGTCCTTAAGCATAGTACATTACACTAGGACACACATTGACACACTCATCCTAGTCTTAAATGAATCCATTAACCACCTACAAGACATTTTACATCCCCATAGTGATCCAAAAGACCCATCCATGACAACTTCACACCTTCCCTCCATTTTATGTTTTTGGGGTATCTGGTGACTGTATACTTCATCACCATGGGGTAATATTCTAGATACAATTATTTTGTTAGCACCTTCACTCTCTCATCGCTTTAAATGTTGATACAAATCTGCAGGATGTTTGACCTGTCAAATATTTATTTTCTTGTTAATTAATTAACCTTTACCCAAGCCTTGACTTGTTCAGATGCTTTGGAAAGGAATGTAGGAGTCGAAGTTTATGATACATTTTCAATCTGTATGGTAGCTCCCACAGCCTTAAGTGCCTCTCATTCCATGACTGAATGTCTTTTTTCAGCTCCCTTTGCTAGCAGGCCTTCTGGTGATGATTTTGTGGGTCTTGAAGTTGTTTTTAGAAAACCAGGGTTGGTCAAAGGACTTAAGATCCTTTTCTATTTGCTTTTTCAGAGACTGTGACTCTTTTCTTGAGGATCTTTCTAGGAAGAAGACCCGCCGACTGGCACAGCCTATGATCCCAGCAGCAGGGGCAGATCTACCAAGCAACCTAGTAGCATCAGTATATCTGCGCATTGATGCACTTTTGCCTGGACAATATTTTGTAAGTCACTGCACATACTGGTTTCCTTTTTTTAAATTTGGTAGATCTTATTAACAGTGTTTGCTTGGAATGTTTTTAAATCTTTAGATTCCCTAGCTCTCAATTGTCCAGTCATGGAACTTGATCTTCAAACACAAATCAAGCCCACACAAACCCAAGAATAAGGCCAGGGAATTACACGGCAAGGCAGAACCAAGTTGTGTGATGGTTTGCCTGAGTTTTGCAGTTAATTAGGTAGGAGCTTGGCGCGCATCCGAGATGGCCGCGTGAGCACAGGGCTCCCAAGTTCCTCGCCGCCCTTCGCACATATCCTGAGAGATATCCTGACTTTGACGACGGGTTCTTGAAGATGAACCTCAGCTGACACCTTAGCTGTTTTCAAATTTAACTTGGACTTCGGGAACCGCCGCTACGTCGATCTGAGCTTTTGAGGCCCGCCCCACGGCGACACCGGGGGCTTGACACACCAAGATGCCGGGAAGCAGTTGAACAACAACGGCCTGAGGGGCTACCCCTGCTGCCCTGAGTTGACTTTCGGTTTCGTTCTTGGGCCTCCGGCCTCATCTGATTGCGTGATAGCTTCGCCCCCCCCCCCCCCTCCGAGCTCTAGCCTAACTCTGCCTCTCCATTGTGTGCCAGCGGTCGTGAGTGCTTGGGTGTTGGGCTGTGCTGCTGCTTTCGCCTCTGGGGCCCACTTTCGTGGTCTTCGGTGTCTGGTGGTGAGCGGCCATTTTCACTCGGTCTCGCGGGCCCCTTCAGGGCACACCATTCAAAATGACTGCCAGGGCTGACAACGAGAAGCGGAAAACCAAAACGCCTCTGCGGGGGGGACCGATCCAAACTAACGTCATGGATCGCTATACCCAATCCAAGGGGTCCCCCCGTGGCACCAGTCAAACTCTGGAGGACTCCAAGGAAGACCCGGCTGCGTCGACCGAATTGACTCCGCAGGATGTCATGGGCGCCATTGCCAACATGAAGGCTTCCATTGGCCAGCAATATGAGGCCCTCGCTCTCAAAATTGACACTGTAGCCGTTGATGTTACTCTGATCAGAGCTGACTTGTCGAAGACCAACGAAAGGGTCAAGTCGCTAGATCTGAAGACTTCTAGCCTCACGACCGATGTGTCTAACCTGCAGACGGAAATTGGAAATCTGCGATCCTCCAATGATCTCATGGCCCATCGACTGGAGGATTTTGAAAACAGGGCCCGACGCAACAACATACGCCTCATTGGCGTCCCTGAAAATTCGGGAACTCTGGCAATGGATCTCCTTGTGGAAGACCTTGTCTTGAATCACCTCGCCCCTACAGGCTTGAGTAAATTAGCGTGCCCATCGAGTGCCAGGCGGGAAACCGAAGTCGGGTGCCCCTCCGAGGCCTATCATCGCCAGAATTTTCAATTTTAGGGACAGAGACATTATCCTGCAGGCTTCGAGAGTGGGTGGCCCCGTAAAATTCGAGAACACGACGGTGAGTTTCTACCCGGACTAAACCCAGCTTGTTCAGAGGCAAAGGATGGGGTTTTAGGGGTTGAAGCGAAGGCTGAGAGACGTGGGCCTGAAATATGCGATGCTATTTCCAACTAGGCTGCGTGTCGAATACGAGGACCGGACTTTCTTCGTCCCGAGAGAGTTAGTGACTAGCTGGATACTCTTCCCAAGCAGAATGACTCAACTGGGCATCCCGGTGGAGCCGAGGGTGGCGTGTCGGAACAAGAGTGACATTATGATTCCAGACTTCCGAACAATTGACATGTCATACAGCTGGGTTTGATACTTCTTATACCACTGTGTCTTATTGATGTATACCCGAGGGTGGCGGGGGGAGTGGGACTCTTTCCTCCTCAGGGGTTCTTTTTGTAGACTAGTTTAATGTTAGGGCGACAGGCACACTGCAAGTTGGGGTGGCTTCTGAGTCTAACGCAGGGGTGCAGGGTGGGGGGCGTTGTAACGGTTTCAAGTTGGGGGGTGGAGGGGGGAGTTTGGGTGTTTGTAAGTTTCTTTCAAGGCAACGTATTGTTTTTCTTTCTGATCTGGTCATGGTGTTCGTTATGGGGTGGATTCTGCATTTCTTTCCGGGATGGGGGTAGTGGGTTGAAACTAATGTGTTGGAATGTCAATGGATTGGGAGATAGGATAAAACGGGGAGTGGTGTTACAGTTGCTGCGGCGCCTCCCCCCCCGATATTGTTCTATTGCAGAAAACGCATCTGATTGGGAACACGTGCCACGCCATGAATCGGCGAGGGTATCGTCTTGCGGCACACTCTGGATTTACTTCTGGTTCTAGGGGCGTAGGCATCCTCGTCAGGTCCTCTCTCCCTTTGGAAATAGATGATGTGATTCTTGACGATAGGGGGAGGTATGCTGCTGTCACTGGTAGATGGGAGGGGAGGACTGTCTCATTGATTACTGTATTTATCCCGCCGGGTCTACAGACCTCGACTTTTGTCGACCTTGGGCGTGTGGTACTGGGGCTCGTAGAGGGCATCTTGGTGATGGGCGGAGACTTTAACTCGGTTGTCTCCGGTAACGTGGATCGCTAACCCCCCAGAGATCTTACCAAGTCTCAATCGTGATTGAGTGGGTTTTTGGACACCCTGGGTCTGGTAGACTGCTGGAGGTTGATGCATCCGGATCAGGTACAATACACCTTCCACTCTGGAGCCCATGGCAGTCTCTCTAGACTCGACTATGTTCTGATGCCAGCGGCGCAAGCCTCCTCTGTCAGAGAGGTGAGGCACCTGGCCCGGGGCATATCCGATCACTCCCCATTGTGGCTTAGCATGGATACTACTATGAGTAATGAGGGTCGGGTCGCCCCAATAAACCCCTGGTATCTTCGCAATCCCAAGACCCGTGCTGAGTTGATGAAATCCCTCGATCATTATTTTGTTGAAAATGTGGGGTCTGTGTCCTCTGCTGTATCATTGTGGGAGGCTTTTAAGACGCTGATCCGTGGGCAGGCTTTATCTCTAATCGCTGGTGCCAAGAAAAGTAAACATGAAGAGGTGGTCCGTTTGGAGACTGAAATAGCCGAGCTGGAGAGAGACCTGGAGCTCGGAGTGTCCTGTGCCAAGCTTCATTCCTTCAGCCTTAAACAACTAGATTACAGAACCCTGGTGACTGATGCTGTGAAAGTCATGAATAGAGAGCAACAGGGCAGACTGTATGATGTTGGAGATAAGGCAGGTAAATTGATTGCGTGGCTGGACAAGAAAGAGAGGGCGAGTCGTGTGGTTCCTGTGATTGAGAAACTTGATGGAGTGTGTGTGACTGACCCGGCTGACATTGTTGAATGCTTTGTGGAACATTTCCAAACTGTGTATTCTCCGGTCTCTAACAGGCCGGAGGAAGACTCTCATTTGTTGCTTCGCGATATTGCATTGCCCTGCCTGTCTGACGTTGACAGAGACCCAATGGACGCGGCACTTTCGGCGGATGAGGTGGCTACTGCTATTCATTCCGTGCGTTCTGGCAAGGCCATGGGTCCCAATGGTCTGCCCATTGAATTATACAAATTATGTCCTGACAAAATGGCTCCGTATCTTCGTGATATGTTTCTAGAGTCGCCAGACATCAGCTCCCTTCCTCGTGATCAGTGTCTTGTTACCATCGTGGTGATTCATAAGGAGGCGAAGCCGCGGGATCGCTGTTCTTCTTATAGACCCATCTCGCTTCTAAATGCCGAACCGGAAATTCTTGCCAGACTATTAGCTAACCGCCTGACAAAGGTTATTAGTGACTTGATCCACCCGGATCAGTCGGTTTTATCCCACACGTAACACGGCGCTCATCTTGCGGCGCTTGCATGGTGTTCTCGCGAGGGCGGCGTCTCTTCGTGAGCCGGCCATCTTGGCTTCCTTGGATGCTACGATGGCCTTCGATACACTAGAGTGGCCTTATCTCTGGGCCGCCCTTGCGAAATTTGGTTTCGGCCCCGGGTTCATTGGCTGGGTGAAACTTTTGTATGAGGAGCCACTGGCGCAGGTGGTCGTGAATGGCCGAGTATCTGAGTCTTTTGTCCTCGGGAGAGGCACACGGCAGGGCTGCCCATTGTCACCACTGCTTTTTGCCCTTGCCCTTGCCCTGGAACCGCTGGCTGCCTGGTTGCGGTGGGAGCCCTCGATTAAGGGTATCCAGTTGTCCCCGGATTTCGAGGATCGCGTCTCGCTCTACGCCGATGATATCTTGTTGTATCTTACGTCCCCTCGAAAATCGCTGAATGTTTTGTTTGACGTGCTTACTTCGTTTGGGAAGAACTCGGGCCTTGTGATCAATTGGGCTAAATCCTGTGTATATTTGCTTTCGGGCGGTCTCCCTCCTTTGCCTCGCAGGTGCCCTATTCAGGTCTCACCGACGGGATTCAAGTACTTGGGGATTTTAATATCTCTAGACCCCGTGGCTCGCTATGAGCGTAATCTGCTCCCTCCTCTTCAGAGATTAAAACTGGATGTCGTGCGCTGGCGCAGGTTGCCTCTATTACCACTGGGGCGCGCAGCTCCTTTCAAAATGTTGTCCTTGCCGCGGTTTTTGTACGCGCTTCAGAATACGTTCTATACTATTCCGGCGAGCTATTTTCGAGAGGTGGAGAGTCTGCAGAGACGATTAATCTGGGATGGACGTTCGCGTATCGCCCTCGCTAAACTCACACTTCCCTGGTACGACGGAGGTATAGCGCTTTGGATATCAGGCGTTATTATTGGGCCTCGCAGCTGAGTGCGATCAATCGTGCAACGTATGCTCCAGGTTCTAACCCGGCATTCGAGATGGATAAATATTTGCTACCGGGCGGGGACTACAATAGGGCGCTCTATTCCAAGGTGGCGGGGAAGGATCTATCTGGACCCACCAAGATTGCTGTACGATTGTGGCATGATGCGAATGCGGCTGTGGGATGGAGGGATCGATTGACTCGAGCGACCCCGTTGTATGCGTCTGAAAGGTTGGGATGTCTCTGGAAAACGAAAGGGTTTGAAAAATGGGATATGATTGGTATCAGCAGAGTGGGCAATCTTTGGGTCAAGGGCAAAATCAAGACCTTTGCGGCATTAAAGATGGAATATGAATTGAGTGACAGGGAATTCTTCAGGTGTGCACAGATTCACCATGCTTTAAATTCGGTTTTCCCCGCGGGTACCGACATCCCCGAGTCCTCACCCCTTGAAGATCGGGTCCTCGACGGCCACGTGCCCGACAGTACCATTTCGTTGATATACAAGAAGTTGATCAACAACCGGGTGGATCTGCTGGCGCGTCTCAGGGAGGTTTGGACCGGTGACGGTTTGGAGCTGGATGACGAGGATTGTCAATTTGCATTATCCTCGCCTAAGGAAGTGGCGATTCCTGCCCGTCTCCGACTCGTTCAGCTCAAAATCTTACATCGTGTATATGTTACTGGTCCGCGCTTGATTATTATGGGTTATTCCTCGGATGGGTTATGTAAGCGCGGTTGTGGAATGGTCGGAACTTTCCTTCATATAATTTGGGAGTGTCCGGAGGTGGCGACGTTCTGGACTCGTGTGCATGCCGTGATGGGAAGGGTCACTGGAGTGGTGTTGTTGCCCAAAGCCAGACGCTGCCTGTTGAATGTGTGGGAGCCGAATGATTATAGCGTGGCACAGACGCAGTGGGCGACCCTTGGGAATATGATCGCTAAGAGAGACATTGCGCAGTTGTGGGGCTCCCGGCGGCCGCCCACGGTATCGGTATGGAAGGAGAATGTGGATTGGTGTATGTTCAGAGAGAAGACTGTGTATGTGGCGCGGGGCAGACCTAGGAAATGGAACAAAATTTTGAGCCAATGGAACGCATACCGTGGAAATACATGTACGCCTCCATTCGTGGAGAGCCCAGATGTCCCCCTCTCCCCCTGATCCGGCATTCCATGTATTACGTACTTTATGTTATCTCTGATTTGTTTCCCCGCTGCCCCCCCCCCCCCCACTCCTTGTACTACTGATCAACTGTGCTCAGGTGTCCTCCTCTGTGAACACATGTCCATGCGCATTGTATTTTGACTTGTATGTTGTTTTCTTCCTTTTTTAATAAAAATATAAAAAAAAAAATTTAAAAAAATGATGTAGGCTACTGTAGGAGTAAATGCAACATATTCATTCTGTGGGATCATTATTGAACTACATCACACTTAAGGACACTTGGGGCCTGATTTAGAGTTTTGCAGACAAGTTATTTTGTCAAAACATGACGGATTTCCCTTAGCCCTTGTAATAGGGCAGATGGGATATCTGTAGTGTTTGTGATGGAGTAACCCATCTGCCAAACTATAAATCAAGCCATTGTATATCAATACAAATGAGAGACCAAATCTAGGAGTCTGGCTTAGTATATGGTGCTCATGTATGCAAGTGTAGCACCCAGTACTAATCCAGACAACCCTTATGGTGATTCTAGTGGTCTTAGACAACCTTAGAAAACCATTTAAGTGGTAGCTGTGGAGGGCAGCCTTCAGGCTTACTCCAGAAGGAGTATAAAGCAGCTTTTTTTTGCCAGATCTTAATCTTATTGGTATAGGTTAAGTGAACCACACAATGTATTTATAAAAATAGGTATTTTATAAGACACACACTAACACACAATGCACACAATACTTTACAATAAAAACAGGTAAGTAGAACGAATACACAGTGGTTGCCAGGGGTAGACCAAACCATATACTGAAATAGTAGAATGTGAACCACGACTGGAGTCAAGACTATACTGAGAAGACGTAGAAGTACTGGGGACCCAAGCAACCACCTGAGGTAAGTACCCAGGAACCCCACAGAGGGAGGGTGCAGAGTGGGAACACGACCGCGTTTTCAATTCAAGTCAATGGGGAAGTCTTGGTTGCAATTTTAAAGAAGAAGGACCCTTCCCAGTGGACCCTGAAGATACCCCGTGAAAGACAGAAGGTAGAAGAGCCACCCCACCCGTGGATGTCCTAGAAACTAGGATATCTACACCAGAGAAGCCGATGCATAGGTGTGAAGTGGCTTTGGAAACCGCTGTCACACTCAATGGAGGACTTTAAGAAGATGCCGCTCCTGAAGAAGGTGAAAGTGTCTGGTGGAACTCAAGGGTGGATTCAAGTTGAGAAGTAACAGCAAGCAGAATCATAGTCTATGCTACTCAGGAGTGACCATGAGGCATGGAAGACGAATGCCCACCGATGTCGGGAGATGCATGAGAGTTGTCGATGACCTTGGAGCTGCAGCTGTGTGGACCAGGCGATGCTGTGAAAGACCAGGAGTCATTTAATTGATAATTAATTATTATTTGGTAATCAATTTGTATTATTTTGTAATAAATTTTTTTATTAGTAATTAATTTTTATTAATTGGTAATTCTTTTTAATAATTTTTTTATTGGTATTGATAATTAATTTAATTTAATTTTAATATTAAATCATTACTTTCCCTACTGTTGCACTCTCTGGAGTGGAAATAGTAATTTTTACCCCTACGCTATCCAACGCTTTCCCTACTGTTGCACTCTTTGGAGTGGGAATAGTAACTTTTACCCCTACGCTATCCAACGCTTTCCCTACTGTTTCCCTCACTGGAGTGGGAATAGTAATTTTTACCCCTACGCTATCCAACGCTTTCCCTACTGTTGCACGCACTGGAGTGGGAAAAGTAATTTTTACCCTCCAGCTATCCAACGCTTTCCCTACTGATGCACTCTCTGGAGTGGGAATAGTAATTTTTACCCCCCCCCCCCCAGCTATCCAACGCTTTCCCTACTGTTGCACTCTCTGGAGTGGGAATAGTGATTTTTACCCCCCCTCCCCCCACCGCTATCCAACGCTTTCCCTACTTTTGCACTCTCTGGAGTGGGAATAGTAATTGTTACCCCTACGTTATCCAATGCTTTCCCTACTGTTGCACTCACTGGAGTGGGAATAGTAATTTTTCACTCCTGCTATCCAACGCTTTCCCTACGGTTGCACTCTCTGGAGTGGTAATAGTAATTTTTACCTCTACGCTATCCAACGCTTTCCCTACAGTTGCACTCAATGGAGTGGGAATAGTAATTTTTACCCTCCCGCTATCCAACGCTTTTCCTACTGTTGCACTCTCTGGAGTGGGAATAGTAATTTTTACCTTTACGCTATCCAACGCTTTCCCTACTGTTGCACTCTTAGGAGTGGGAATAGTAATTTTTACCTCTACTCTATTCAACGCTTTCCCTACTGTTGCACTCACTGGAGTGGGAATAGTAATGTTTACCCCTACGCTATCCAATGCTTTCCCTACTGTTGCACTCACTGGAGAGGGAATAGTAATTTTTACCCTCCCGCTATCCAACGCTCTCCCTACTGTTGCACTCTTTGGAGTGGGAAAAGTAATTTTTACCCCTACGCTATCCAACGCTTTCCCTACTGTTGTACTCACTGGAGTGGGAATAGTAATTTTTACCCTCTCATTAGCCAACAAATTCTCTAAAAAAATTTACATTACATTTATTATTTTTACATTTTAATATTTTTTACATTATTTTAAGTAGGTTTTATTTAATGGTTTTTAATATTTAATTAATTTTATATTATTTTTAATACATTTAAAAAATTCGATATTTTAGTTAACTATATTTTTAACATTCTATATTTTGGATTCAATATTTTGGTACTTACCTGTTTGTAGATACGGATTCGATATTCTGTACTTCGATATTTTGGAGTCGCTATTTTGGGCATTCTAGATTATGTCCCTCGATATTAAGTCACTGAACCCATCAGGATATCCACAGAAGTATGAATAACCCCAACCTTTGCACCGGACATCGTTATAGGAATTATGAGGACCATAAATCACCAGTCTCAACCATCAGCACAGCCCAAAGGCACAGTTGGCATCATATTCAAAGACTTATTCAGCTGTACCACCTATACAGACATACCACCAGCTACATGGAGCACCTCATGTTCAACATACGAATGCAACCAACTTCTCCAACCACCAGGACCCTGCACCAATTTCACCCGCAACATTGTGGGCTTTGTCACATCCTGCATCATTAACGGCAGCCCCTTCATCCTCATCGGAGGCCTTAACTTTCACCTAGGAGACCGTACCGACCTAAACTCTATGGCCCTTCTCAAAAATGTCAACCAGCATAATACCGAACCCACTCATACTGGCGGACACCTACTGCACACAATTTGCTCCTCAATCACCAACATCACAGTCAACAAGCCAGCAACTATGTCCTGGACAGACCACGTCATTGCCAGTTTCAGCATTCCGAGTCTACACCTATCACCACCGGATGTGCCCACCAGAGCTGGATAGGCATCACAGAAGAGGACTGGGCTTCCACCCCCTTCTTGCACCAACCTGAGCACACCTGCAACTTGCCAAAAGCCAAAAGAACCTCAACAGCTGGATCACTGCCTGTGCCAACATCCTAGTCTCCCTCAAGCAAAATTCAACAGCAAGAGCCCGAAATAGGAAACCTGGTACACAGAGGAACTCGCGCTGATGAAATGTCACTGCAAACAACTGGAACGCAAATGAAGAATAAATCAAGACTGAATCAAAGAGAACTAGCTACTGGGTAGAAACTCCTAGTGTGTGTTTGTTTCAAAGGAAACAACATTTGTTTTTTAAGAAGACCCTCACCCACCAACCTAGTTGGTGGCATGCTTCATCATTGGATCCCACCCAAGGCACCGAGTGTACCTTGGGTCTGCTTCAACGCCTGGTTACAGCGGAGCAGGTTTTGAAACATGAGTGTGCAGTGAAGGTGAGTTGCATGAGAATTAAAAAACTGTCCGCAGGGTCCCAGAATTCAAAAGACTATTTTAATGTAGGGCCCTTAGCAGTGGTTAAAAACTGAGAAGTGGATATCAATGGAGATGATTAAAGACTCCGGTATCCAATGTGGTCTACATGTTTCAGCCAGGTCTCAGTATTAAACTGGCTTTCATCATGACCTATGTGCATGAATTTAAAAGAGTGGTCTAAAATAAAATGTTTAAGACCAACTATGTGGCGCACATGCTAAGGTGTGATATGGGGTAGATGATGGTTTCCTCTAGTGGCTGATTTCTCTGAGTCTTTCAGGAATGCCCCCCCCCCCATGAGTTCCATGGGGGGCCCGACCTATTGGCACACTTTCATCAAAGTCAGGGACCCGGTTCCCGTACCTACTGCGGCCGCATTGGAACTCCGTTTCTGCACTCATCAACAGATTTCTGATGCGGCCGTAGTAGGTACAGGAAGCGGGTCCGGTATTTACCAGGGGGCACAAACTAGCTCAAGTTTTTCCTCCCTCTCCCACTCTTGATATTATGAACACATCAAGACACCACAGATAAAGATATCTTCAAATATGCCCTAAGATGCTGCCACCAGTAGATATGGAACACAAAGCACACAGCTCTTTCAGATAGAATTGACACTGGCACAAACAACAGCAAAGAAACCACAAAAGATTTCACTGTTCCTCCTGTCAACACCTTTGCAACAAGCACTCGGAATCCTTCTGTAACAAAATCACTTGCATATACAGCAAGTTTGAACCTCTCCCAGATCCTGTCACCGGCGCAACTCAGCTTCCACTCATGGCTGAAGAATGAACCTTGAGTTCATGTTCCCCTGTCACCAAAGTCAAAACCATAGCTACCCTGAAAACCATCCACTCTAGAACCGCATCTGATCTTTGCACCCACCACGCCCCCACCAGAGGCCTCATTCTGAGCTGAAAAGCACTACACCCATCCATTGGCTCAGCTACCTAGAAAAAGGCCACTGTCACACTCCTGCTCAAGAAACCATCAGCTGATCTAGCCACAATTTACAGACCCAATTCCCTTAAAGACATTAGTCAGCTAACGCCTCACTGACCACTTCAGCAACCACCATTTCCTTGCCGCCATGCTGTCTATAGTCAGGCCAAACAACAGTACAGAAACAGAACTCATTGCTGCCACAGACAACTTCCACATGATCCGTGACAGATGAGACACAGCAACTCTCCTTCTCCTGCACCTTTCTTCAGCATTTGACTCGTTCTCACACTCAATCCTCATCAGGGGCCTATATGAAATTAGCATCCAAGGACCCGCTCTCCAATGGATCTGCTGCTTCTCAACTGGTAGAACACATGCTATCTGCTTGGCACCTTACTCTACAGAAGTCCGTAAACCCATCTGCAGGGTGCCTTAAGGTTCATCGCTCAGCCCCAACCTCTACAACGCATACGTACTCTCTCTGGCCAATATCATCCGCACACACAACATCAACATCCTCACCGACGTTGATGACTTGCAACTCATACTCACTCTTGGACAAGACCCCCAACACAAGATACAAGTTCACTGCCTGCATGACCAATGCTGCTAACTGGGTGAAAGCCATTTGTCTCAATCTCAATACCTACAAGTTAGTATAAAGGATCTTCAATAAGAACACCTTGCCATAGGACTCCAACTGGTGGCCAACCGAACTTGTACCCACACCCACAACCAGCACCCATGCTACGAACCGTGGAATCATCACTAATGCCCTATTCAGTCAGTCAGTCAAAAGTACTTTATTCGGTTAATATTAAAACCATAAAAGCATACTAAACATTACATACAATTGAGTTGTAAAAGCCATAAATTACATTAAAAATTTACAAACATTGGGTGCATTCAATACAAATAATCAATTCATTTTGAGTAATTTCATAAAAACCACATTTCCAAATTGGAACATCATTAAATTTAGTTAATTCAAACTAGTGCATGAGAATGAGTTACACTTATCTTATTTTTCCTCTTTAGTCTGACCGCTGCGGTGAGAAAGCAATTGGTGAGCTCTTACAGTCGGTTTAACTAACTCCCTTTCTTCTCTAGCCATAGCAACCATTAACAAATATGAATCCTTTACCCAATTTATATCCCCTTTCACCAACTTTTCAGGTCGGCCCAATTTCACTATCAACTTATGGACATAACTTAGCCAGGGGATACGATTCACATAATCAAGAGCTAGACAATCTCTTAGAATTTCACAGTTCAACTCTAATTCAGGGTTTAACCAAGTGGAAATCCACTTTAGGAGAGGTGCAATGGCTATTAAATCCTCCACAAAACCAGCTCCACACTCCTGATGGACAACTTAGCCCGATGTAGATTGTGGGACAGATAAGAGGTTTCTAAAAAACGTATTCTCAACTACTTGAATTGCCTTCGCATTCCTAATACCCCAGATGTCCGCGCCATACATCGCGAAGGAGATACATTTGCTCCATATATTTTTAGGAGAGTTTGCATTGGTCTGGCCCCCAGTTTATGTGCAAAGTCCAAGACAGCTGATGTAGATCTGGCCAGGAATTTTTTTTTCGCTTGTATTTGTGGTGTCCATGTACCTTGATCGTCAAAAATTATACCTAAGTAGGGAAAGGTAGAGACCCTGGACAACACATTCCCCTCGCAATGGAACGTTTTAACCCCTTTCACTTTACAGCCAGTTATCATAATGTGGGATTTAGAGAAATTGACACTGAGGTCTAAAGATTTCATAAAGACAGCAAAGGAATTTAAGAGAAGTCGCAACCCTACCGCCGTTCGTGCTAAAAGGGCGGCATCATCCGTGTAGAGAAGTGCCAGGATCAGGCGTTTCAGGCGTTCCCCTACACGCGGGATGTCTTTACAAGCTTCACCTAAAACTGAGTCCAGATTATTGATATAAAGGGTGAAAAGTAGAGGGGCCAAGATGCACCCCTTCCTAACACCATTGGCAATACGTATTCCTCCAGTGCGATTGCTCATTTGGTCACATCTCACAGTGGCAGATAAATCCTGATGCAGATCAGCAAGGAAATGCACAATATTTTTGTCTACACCTAGTTTGAGGAGCATAACCCATAGTTTGGACCTATTCACTCGGTGAAAAGCTGAGGAAAGGTCCATAAACGCCAGATAGTGTACCCTTCTTGGCAACTGTATACTTCCCAATCAAAAGGAGTAAATTGAGGCATTGATCATTTGTACCCCTGCCTTTCCTGAATCCAAATTGCAGTTCTGAGAGGGTTTTAGTTTCGGGTAGCCATCCCATGAGTTTACTAAGTACCACATTACCAAGCACCTTAACTGCAGAATCAATAAGGGAAATGGGTCGATAACAGCTGGGATCCCCTCTGTTTCCCTTTTTGAAGATAGGTACTATTACTGACTCAGACCATGTACTGGGTAGTCCCGATTTACAGGCCTTATTAAAAACATTATACAAAATTTTGGACCACGTCTTCACATCAGATTTAAAGAGATCTGCTGGAACGCCGTCCGGTCCCAGGGCCTTATTGCACGTCATCTGATTTATGGCCTCTGTTACTTCTAGCTCTGTAAAAGATCAAGTATAAGCCTCAATCTTAAATGTAGTATTAGCGTGACATTGGGTATCTTCACCTTCATACACTGATTTAAAATGATTACACCAGGCCTTCTCCTGGATACCACAGTCAAGGGGATTATTAAAGGAGTCTTGGAAAAAGGGTTTATTGACCACTTCCCAAAATTTGGCGCTGTTTTTGATAACGTCAACAGATAATAACTCATTCCAAGCATCATTTCTAATCTCCTTTTTCCGGTTTGTTAGAGCCACTTTGTAAGTATTCCTTAATGCTGCTATAATGGACTTATCCAGTGGATTTAATTTCAAAGCATCCAGCAGCTTCCGATGGGCTACTGAACAATTGTGGTCAAACCATCTCTCCCCTGTTGTTACCTGCACCCTACATGGCCGTATGAGATCAGAGGCTATCTGGGCACAAATTTTAGTATAAGCCACAAGAACATCCTCATCCCCAGCACTTTTATTCAAACAAATAGACATTTCACAACCTGCCTTAATCATTAGATTGGCATGGAAATTCTGTGGCACCACCAGGCACCATTTGATTCAGCTGGCCTGGTCTGTGGGCTGTATATCTAATTTACCCACAGTTCTATGAATTTTTTCAGGTTTCTTAAGATCATCCACCAAAGTCAAAATGACCGGATTATGGTCGCTAAACGTAGACCAGATTACAGTGTAGCCACTAACCCTGGTGATCAGCGCTGCACTGATAAAGATATAATCAATTATTGAACGAATACCCTTACCCTTAAAAGTTGGAACAGCTATGCCCTCGTTAAATATGTTTGGATAAATTAGACCATTTTCTGCCACCAATTCCTCCAAATAAACTCCCTGCGTCGAGTGTTTAAAGTGAGTTTCTCCTTGATCTGCTGGGCCAAGGCTATCCCAAACAGCAGTTTTCATTGCAACAATGTACATTAAAATCGCCTAAAACAATAACCGAATAGGAATTCGTGTTTTTCTCATTATATAGTTCAAGAAAATAATGCAAACTGACCAAATGTTCATTTATAAAAGCTCTATCAAAAGAGTTATAAAAATTAACAACAAGAAGAGTTCGAGCATTGGTAAGTGCAATCTGTACTGCCAAACAATAGGGTGAGCCTGTTTCCAATTTGGTTCGAGTACCTGCAATTTTCAAGGAAATCAGGGTCAATAACCCACCCTTTGCCCTCCCCATAGTGGAGGCTATCGCTGGTGTCGAGTAAGTGGTATATCCATCCAAGCAAAAAAGATTATTGGTATCCCATGTTTCCTGTAACCCAATAATGTCAGACTCACTTAGGAAATCCCTCCACCTAACATCATCTGACTTATTTTTTAGCCCCGCAATATTCCAGCTAAGTATCTTTATACCCTCATGAATTTCAGTGAGTATTACCCCATCCTTGTTGGAAGTGCCTGATGCTAGGGTTTCCTCGGTTTGAACCGACCTACTATGTATGAAGTTTCTGGTGAATGAAGATTGGCCCAGTCAATCTATCTCCTCCAGATTTGTGAATGTCTCAAATCTGTTACGGGTAGGTACAATATACTCGTAAATTCCCTGGGCTTGTGTTTTGTCCGTTCGTTCAACCCTTCCTATTGCCATTGGTGGTATATTTCGATAAGAGAACCCTAGAGGTAGAATGCTGATGCCATCCCCACTTAAGTGCCTGGTTCCAGCCCTATCTAAAATCAGTTGTACAATCTGCGGAGACCCAAAATTCAATACCACGCAATCACCTCTACTGATTTTAACGGAATTCCCTATCCAGGCAGTCCTACGGGTCATTTTAAATTCTTTGAATAAACGACTACCCAGCCCTGTTAAGATATTTAAATGGTGAAGAGCCTTATTCCTAAGAGAAATCCAATGTTCCTCCAGTCCAGTTTGCAAGGGGGGTACGTTTGACAAAATAACAGTATACAGCGTGGCATCAGGAGGTAAGTTGAGCCGATTGACAATAATGATCTCCCTGGTCCAATCCTTTATTTGCGCCCCCACATGGGTCATTCCTCAGCCTCTCATTAGCTTGTGAAACACGCCTATTACCTGACATTACTGGGGGAGCTTGAGCAACAATAGTGGAGCCTGGGCCAGCCACAATTGGAGGCTGGTTTGACACAACAGCTGATTACCCAGTCAAGGCAGTGGGGCCACTAGTCCTTCCACTAGATGGGGTAGGTTGAGGAGAAAGAAGCTGATGCTCTATTTTACGCAATCTAGAATCTATGTCAGAGAGTTTAGAAGAAATAGGTTTAAGCATTGCCAATAATTTTTTCTTCGAATTTAGCTCAAATTCGATCTTCCAGGTCACATGGCACCTGCGGAGAAGAGGCCTGTGAACTAATGCCTTTTGGGCTGGGTGTACTTGGGACAGTTACCTCATGCGCACAACCTTTCTTACCCCGGGTAGTCCCTCTAGTTTTTGGCACTTTGCTGACCTGATGTGTGGTAGCTTTCCTTTTTTTAGCTATAGCGGTAACAATTCCCTCCCCTTCCTTTGCATAAGTTAACAGTTGCTGCGGGTCAGAATTTTAGAGGGGCAGGGGCGGGTAGGGGCAGAGACCCCAACTATATACGATGGATCATCTAATAGTGCAGCCGATGATAGAGTTGCCGGTTGCCGCATCGATTCAACATGGACATCCGATGTTTCTACTATTTCAACTGTTTCTGGTATCAACAGGGGGCCAGTTAGGGAAGCTCCAGCGGAGACACGACGGGGATCTAACGAGTGTCTCCTTTGGGTCAGCTCTATCTCATGATTAAGTACCGATTCTGCCCTTATAAGGAAAGCATCAAGGGTTCCTACCACCCCTGATCCCCCTGCTCCCTTACAACTGCCCTTGCTCATGATTAACAGTTACTGATGTACACAGTTGTTAAAATAAACAAATAACAAAAAAATACAGTGAAACTTAAAGTTCAAAGTCACTAACCAAGTCTTTGGGGACATGAAAATGCCGATGTAAAGGGGGTGGCCCAGCCCTGCCTCCTCCTGGCTACGACGGGCGCGGACTGGCCCGCCCTTGGCCCGGGCAGCGCCCGGGCACGCCCACACGCGTCCCGCAATGCGGGAGGCTCTAAGTGATTTTATGCGCCTCCTGGAGCTTCTGTGACGTAGTGTGTGGGCGCAAGCAGAGACTGCTGGGAAATGCAGTCCTTCGCCTCAGCCCGTGTCCAAACCCGCGAGGCGGGCGTCAATACAGCGGCGATGGAGTCAGCGTCGTGGGCCCCCCAACAAAGAAGCAGGCAGTCCAAGGACCAGCACAGGGAAGCCAAAGAACAACAGGTAGAACCCGCGCTGTGGGAGGCTCTAGGTGATTTTAAGCGCCTCCTGTCGCTTCTGTGACGTAGTTTGTGGGCGCAAGCAGAGACTGCTGGGAAATGCAGTCCTTCACCTTGGCCACCCGTGTCCAAACCCGCGAGGCGGGCGTCAATACAGCGGCGATGGAGTCAGCGTCGTGGGCCCCCCAGCAAAGCAGCAGGCAGTCCAAGGACCAGCACAGGGAAGCCAAAGAACAACAGGTAGAATGCCCTATTCACCATTACGCCGAGATCATCAAGCAACTCACCAAAAGACTGCAAACCATCCAGAACTTGGTATCCAGACTCATCCCCAATCTTCCACACAGGACTCGCATCACACAACATCTCTGGGAGCTCCACTGGCTGCCTATGCACAAAAGTGCTAATTTCAGACTCCTCTCACACACATTCAAGGCACTACACAACTTAGTGCCCACCTACCTGAACTGTCACATTTCAAGCCACCACCCACTCAGACACTTGCACTCTGCAGGACTCATATTCGAAAACACCCTATGCATACACAGAATCAGATCACCAGGACAGGCTTTCTTTTACATAGCTACTGAATAGTGGAACGATCTACTACCCCACATTAGAGTCTCCTCCTGTCTTCTTGAATTCCGCAAGAAGCTAAAGACCTGTTTTTTTAATTAACCAACCTTCCTTAGGCAGGACTAGGCACACACGCCTGTTCAGAGCCAGGATACCCTTGCAGGTGAAGGTGCGCTTTGCAAGTGCACATAATATAATAAAGTGCTTTACAGTCTGTGCAAAGAATATGTATCTGCAACCACACATGTTAAGCATGGAAAATGTTAATACCCTATAACCATTTGCTTGTAGCGTGTAGTGCTGTGGATTCACATGTGCCACCCTTCTCCATCCAGTCTCCATCCAAGCAGCTGATGATAGCAGGTGTTCTGTAACATTAGTTTACATTACACAGTGCACCTAAGACTTGTCCATGACTTTACTACACTTATACTATCATTCTACTGAGGGAACGCAGTCTGTGGTGGACCTGTGTCTTGGTACATTGTGGTCTAAGAGAGCAACCTCAAGAGGTCTTATGGCTCACACTTTCTCAAAGAAAAAGAAATTGCAAACATCTTGGCCCAACTCTGGGTGACAGGAATAGGCAAAATATGAATCTGCAGCACTCAGTTGTACGAACAAATGGTTACAGGCTAAGTAACATTTCCCATTCAGCTTCGGGGGGAGGGGGGGGGGGGGGATTCGTACATTTTGATTTCCTTCGTTTTTTCCTTTGTTTTGCATCAGGATAGTGCACTGTCCCTCACTTTGTTCCAGTTGTGGACACTACACCAAAATAAAAAAGTGCTCTGATGGAGGCAGAGAATTGTGATCAACTGATATGAGTCGCATATCTGAACCAGGCCAGGCATCGTTCTAGGTGGATTAGAGTGAGCATCATGGAGTTTTATAATATCATTTGGAGTCAACGTTTTTATATTTCTCTAAAATATCAATTCTTAATATGTATGAGAAATACTGTAGAAATTACACTGTTAGATAATTTATATATTTTTATTTTTCAGAGGGGAGTTGATATTGACTATATCGAAGCTTGTTTGGAGAGAGATGGACGACTCACAGAGGAAGAGGTACACTGCACTTTCCATCAAGGGGCTGTTTCTGCCAGTGTGAATGAATAAATAGATTTTCATCGGAAAGCTTTCAAGTGTGTTGGACTGGGGTTATGTGAGTTGAAAGCTGCTGGATTTTGAGTCCTTCATAGAGTCTTCTTTATCAATTCCCATCTCATAAGAAGACCGCAGGAACACTTTTGAATGTGTAGAAAATTAGAACTAAAGTATTTATTGCCTTATGTTTGGGAACTATGTTTTAATAATAAGAGTTGAGACTTGCAGGCCTTTTTGTCTTGGAACATACCTTCATATTATTATCTTAATTTAGTTTCATCATCTTGGCCAGTTCCTGGGAGGTATGCTCTTGTCGACTGCATTTGTTAAAAATTACCATTGCCTACACCATTATATCCGAAAACTTCATTGCCATGTCACCTGTTTAGAAGCAGAGGTTTATTAGAGTTGGTAGAGTCAGACGTCATATTCTGAGAATCCGGCCCTTTACGAGCGCTATTTTTGCATTTGGGATTCATCATCCCAAATGCAAAAATCACAATTACAGAAATCGCAAAATTGCGAAGAATCGCATTTAAGGAATCTCAATTAGAGATTCCTTAAATGCTATTCATGAACCTTTTTAAAATTGCGATTTCGCAATATGGGGCTGCTATTTACCGCGAAGTGTAACTTCGTGGTAAATAGCGAAAACTTAGAAAAATGCACTTTAGTGCATTTTTCTAAGTTGCATGTTACACACACACATGTCCTTTGGACATGTGTGTGCGCAACACCTGTGTACATTTGCATTTCAGGGGTGCTACAGGGTGTCCTTTGGACACCCTGGCACCCTTGAAATCACTTCCTTATTTGCGATTCATAGCGAATCGCAAATAAGGAAGCAGTAGAAATCGCTTTTAATTGTGCGATTTCTACATGAATCCCGTTTTGCGAGTCCTTAATAGCGATTCCTTAATAATCGCTATTAAGGACTCGCAAATCGGGACATTGATGAATCTGGGGGATAGTCTGTTATATTAGCTTCAGACAAACCCTATTCTCCAACCAAAGAAACTTAAGCAAGTGGCAGACTCGGGGGTAAAAGTGACCACTGATATCATTTTGCAAGTCACTGACTTATGGTGCTTACCAAACAACTTATAATTGCATGCCCAAAAACTTCCCAGTGAAACATTGAGGGATAATGAAGTCAATGTGCATCTGAACAATCATAGTACTGTGACAAATTTTTTTTTTTTTACTTTCTCTTGCTATGGCGAATATATATATATATATATATATATATATATATATATATATATATATAATTACCTACTGGCGGTCGCCAGTAGGTATATATAGTTAGGACCTAGTTACTATAGGAAATTCCGAACATTCTATTGGGAATAATTTTGGCGCCGATTGAGGGATCTGTTTGTATTTTCCTTAAATTTGCCTCGCTCCGCTCCGCTCCTTCGCTGAAAGTTTCGGGGGGATTCGTCAAGCGGGGGCCGAGAAAAAAGGGGGGTCTCAAAACGTGTTTTCCCCATGTTAATTTCCATAGGGACATTCTGACACGGCTACAGCTCGAACGGCTGAACGGAATTACACCAGATTTGGCAAAATGGTAGGGACTGGTATGCAGCAGTGCCTTTTGTATGTTTGGTGTAAATCCCTCCAGTAGTTTTTGAGAAAATTGAATTTGAAATTTTTAAAATTGCATTTTCTATGGGACCTTTAGACACGGCTACAGCCCGAACGGCTGAACGGAATTACACCAAACTTGGCAAAATGGTAGGGACAGGTATGCAGTAGTGCCTTTTCTATATTTGTGAAAATCCCTCCAGTAGTTGTTGAGAAAATTGAATTTGAGCAAATTATATATCTATATGCGCTCAACATTCTATTGGGAATAACTTTGGCGCCGATTGAGGAATCTGCGTGTAAATTTCCAGAATTTTGGCCAGCTCCGCTCGGCTCCTTCCCTAAAAGTTTCAGGGGGATTCTTCAAGCGGGGGCCGAAAGGGGGGGTCCCAAAACGTGTTTTCCCCATGTTAATTTCCATAGGGACCTTTAGACACAAGTACAGCCCGAACGGCTGAATGGAATTACACCAAACTTGGCAAAATGGTAGGGCCTGGTATGCAGATGTGCCTTTGCTATGTTTGGTGAGAATCCCTCCAGTAGTTCTTGAGAAAATTGAATTTGAAATTTTTCAAATGGCATTTTTTATGGGACCTTTAGACACGGCTACAGTCTGAACGGCTGAACGGAATTACACCAAACTTGGCAAAATGGTAGGGACAGGTATGCAATAGTGCCTTTTCTATATTTGATGAAAATCCCTCCAGTAGTTGTTGAGAAAATTGAATTTGAGCAAATTATATATCTATATGCGCTCACCGTATGCGTACGTGCGCGCACCCTTACGTGCGGGAGCGAGTTTCTGATTGGCTGGCAGTCGACTGTCAACATTCTAAACTGTACAAACCAGGAAGTGTTGGCCACATCTTGTTTTTCAGGAGAACTGAGGCACAAGAGAGCCCAAAACAAGAGTGGAAAACACGAAAAGGAGGCAGGGTAGAGACCCCCCAACCCTCTAGCCCTTCTCAGGGGGTCCCAAAAGGACCCCCAAGGGCACAAAAAAAGAAAATCGAAAAAATTGCGGGGTACGCGCACCGTACGCGTACGGTACGCCTACCGTGTGCGTACCCCGCGATTTAGAAAAACATTTTTTTTTCACTTGGTGGTCCTTCTAGGACCCCTGAGAAGGGCTAGGGGATCAGGGGGTCTCTACCTTGCCCCCTTTTCACGTTTTCCACTCTTGTTTTGTGCTCTCTTGTGCCTCACTTCTCCTGAGAAACAAGATGGCTGCTCAGGTGGTCCAAGAAGGATAATAACATATATAAACATTATCCGCTAATAGAATTAGCATTTACAAAACCTTTGAAATTTATCGAAAAAAAATATAGGTTTCACGCCTGATATAGTTAGGAATTAGCATTTAAAAAACCTTGCAAATTCACTGAAAAAAACATAGGTTTCAGGCCTTATATAGTTAGGAATTAGCATTTAAAAAACCTTGCAAATTCACTTAAAAAACCATAGGTTTCAGTCCTTATATAGTTAGGAATTAGCATTTAAAAAACCTTGCAAATTCACTTAAAAAACCATAGGTTTCAGTCCTTATATAGTTAGGAATTAGCATTTAAAAAACCTTGCAAATTCACTTAAGAAACCATAGGTTTCAGGCCTTATATTTTTAGGAATTAGCATTTTAAAAACCTTGCAAATTCATTTAAAAAAACATAGGTTTCAGGCCTTATATAGTTAGGGATTAGCATTTAAAAAACCATTGAAATTGCTCCTATATAGTTAGTTGTACTAACTATATTTCGCGCACCCGCAATCCACTGCTGATGATGTCACATATTACATCATTCATGACATGGTCAGTGACATCCCTGATGACATCACTGATGACATCTCAAATGACATCATTGATGACATCACTGATGACATCTCATTTGACATCACTGATCACATCACTGATGATATCATTCATGTGATAATACGATGCACCTCTTCACACTCTAATATAACCTTTGATACACCCAGTGTTAAATACAGACTACCATTCTTGAAATCATTGACACACCAATACCAGTTACTACATACGCACTCACTGTTTCCTAGGTCTACACACACATTCACTCATTCACCCATAGAATCACTCATACATACAGTCACTCATCAATATAACACTATCATATACACTCATACACCTATACAGACACTCACACACTGCCACTCATCCATGGAGTTACTCACACACCTAGTCAGTCATGCAAAGAATCAATCACACTTCCATTTCCTCAACTATACAGTTATACACACAACACCTTACTTATTCAAACATATACTAACACATACTTACTCTCTTATACAATCACTGATACAAGTACACAATGATCCATACAGCCACTCGCACATTCACTGGCTCTCATGTATAGTCATTTATATATGCCAACTCTCACATGCACTGTGTTTTACATATGTATTTACTTGGACATGTAGCACTGAGATATCCATTCACTCACCAACACACCCATGCACACAGTCAACCGCCCATATAGCTGTTTCTACATGCACTCTTGAACTCATACACCTAGTGAATCAACTGCTCACACATCTATGCACAGAATCACACACCTCCCAGCCACCCACACACACACACTCAGTCTCCCATTCAAATACTTGGGCAACCAATCAATAACCCATATAGCCACTCATATAGCTACTGATCAACACATGCAGCAGCTTACACAACAACAGACATACTGATGCACACATTCAGACAGTTTAGTCACTAACCCATGCATCTAGTAAGACACATTTAATCACTCACTCATACAGTCAGTCACGCACCTACTAAATCCTTCATCCAGACACTTATACATCCACTCATTCTTCAATATGTAAAACATATTTAAACTTTACAGAAACACACAGTCACTGGATGATGTCATCAGTGATGTCATCAGTGATGTCATTTGAGATGTCATCAGTGATGTCATCAGTGATGTCACTGACCATGTCATGAATGATGTAATATGTGACATCATCAGTAGTGGATTGCGGGTGCGCGAAATATAGTTAGTACAACTAACTATATAGGAGCAATTTCAATGGTTTTTTAAATGCTAATTCCTAACTATATAAGGCCTGAAACTATGTTTTTTTTTTAGTGAATTTGCAAGGTTCTTAAAATGCTAATTCCTAACTATATAAGGCCTGAAACCTATGGTTTTTTAAGTGAATATATATATATATATATATATATATACACACACACACACACACACACACACACACATATCACCAGTGCCTGTAACTTCAAAGATATCGACAAGGACCAGGCACAGACACCAGTTTTCTCCTGCAAGTTGATTTTAATCACAGATATAACGCGTTTTGGTCACACAGAGACCTTGTTCACATAACCGCGCCTCATACTAAGTGATCATTTAAAATGCCCACATGATAGCAAAACGAATGACTACAAATATTGTTTTTCTTCAACAATTAAAATAGCGTACAATTCGACACTGTGAATAAATGCAGCTTGAACATTTTTCTGTATAGTTGTGCCTTCAAAAGCAATTATATAAAAATGTAATAGAAAATGCGAAAGAGAACATAGTACATTACACCAATACATATGAGAGTGTTTATGCTTATATGCATACCATGTATGATGGTTCCTATTTGAATCCTGGGTGCCATATTACCTACTGGCGGTCGCCAGTAGGCAGTTATAATTAGGACCTAGTTTCCATAGGAAAAGTGTTTTTTCATTTGCCAATAACTTTGGCGTTTTTGGATGGATCCTAGCGAATTTTTGAAAAATGATGGCTTAGTCACTTCAGCTGCTGTTTTGAAAATGTCAGGGTGACCCGTCAAGTGAGGGCCTAGAAAAAGGGGCGTATCCCAAAACACTTTTTCTCCAGGTTAATTTCAGTTGGAAACTTTAGACACGGCTACAGCCAGAACTGTTGAACGGCATGACACCAAATTTGGCAAAACAGTAGCTCTTGGTCCAGAAAGCACTCTTTTTGTTAAATGGTGTAAATCCGTTCAGTAGTTGCAGAGAAATTCAAAGAAATTCCCATTTGTATATTTAGGGACGTGGTGTATCCGCAACCTCTCCTGATCTCCTGACTGATATATAATTGGCTGCTAACACGTCGCAAGTGTTTGCAGCCATCTTGTGACTCAGTTGAATCGAGTCAAAAGAAATAGTGTTTAAGAAAAAAGAAAAGGGGCCAGGGTAGTAACACCCTGACTCCCTAGGCCTTCTGAGGGGGTCCCACATGAACACTCCAGGGCCAAAAGGCATTTTTTTTCAAATACATTTTCGTCTCAAGTCGCCGAAACACTGCTCTGCTTTGTGGAAGCAAAACCATAACAAATGCTCTTGCTTCCACAAAGTGGATCAGAATTGCTTTTGGACCGAGGGAGCTGTATTTTAGCAGCTTCTTTTGTCCAAAATCAATGCTGGCTCCCACAGGAGGCAGGGAGCCGGCAGGGAACGCAGGGGCCTTTAGGCTCCCCCTGCTTTCCCCAACAAAGTGGCCATGCCCGGAGGGATGGGGTCCCCGGGGCAATATCAGCCCGGGAGAAGGGCCTCCCTCCCCATTTAATGAAATAAAATAAGGAAGACCTGGCTCCGGGGGACTGTATTAGACCTGGGGAAGAATGCTGCACAGCCCCCCTCCCCATTTCATAATAGACTGGCCCCAAGGGATGGGGTCCCTGGGGCTGAAATCGACTGAGGGAAGGGGGACTACACAGCCTCCTTTGGATTAAAAAAACTCCCACAAGTTACTGGAGGCCACGCCCACTTCACCACCACTCTGCAAACGCACCTCCTGGAGCATTATTGGTTGGGGAATGAAATCCCCTTGAATGCTGAGGGTCTTTGGGGGCCAACAAGCCCTCTTGGTACCTCCGGCGTACAATAGGTTTGCTGAGAGGACTTGAAGGCTAAGCCCTTTTTCTCCACCACTCTGCAAACGTCTCTCCTAGCACGCTTCTGGTTGGGGAATGAATTCCACTTTACTCCTGAGGGCCTCAGGACTAAAGTGAACTATATACCCCCAACAGTAGTGGGAAAGGAAGCACATTTGCAGAGTGGTGGAGAAAGGGAGCGTGACCTCTGGCAAATTCTCATCAATCTAGCTGTGTGGGTCTTACTGGAGGTGACAGGAGGGGTAGTTGGCCCCAAGGACCCTCTTGAGCCAAGGGAATTTCATCCCCTAACTAGTAGTGCATCAGGAGGCATGTTTGCAGAGTGGTGGAGAAAGGGGGCATGGGCACTGAACACCTCTCAGCAAACCCACTGTGTGGGACTTACTGGAGTTAATAGGAGTGGTAGTTGGCCCTCAAGGACCATTTGGAGCAAAGGGAAGTTCACCTCCCTACTTGTAGTGTGCCAGGAGGTGCGTTTTCACAGTGGTGGAGAAAGGGGGCATGGCCTCCGACAACCGCTCAGCCATCCTGCTGTGTGGGACTTAATGGAGGTAACAGGAGGGGTAGTTGGCTCCAGGAATGTCCTTGAGGGTCAGCTGCCCCTCCTATTATCTCCAGTAAGTCCCACACAGCGAGATTTCTAAGAGGTCTTCGGAGACCACGCCCATTTTCTCCACCACTCACAGCTCGTGGTGCACTACTGGTTGGGGGATGAAGTCTTCTTTACTCTTGAGACACCTTTGTGGACCACGAAGCCCTTCTGGTACTTCCTGTAAATTCTACACAGCGTGATTCTCGAGAGCTGGTCGGGGCCCCCTCCCCGTTTCTTTACCACTTTGCAAACGCAATTGCTTCTTTAAAAAAACCTGAAATTCACTGAAAGAAAACAAAAGGTTACAGGGACGTTATAGTTAGGAATTAGCATTTAAAACATCTTAGAAATTCACTGAAAAAACCAAAGGTTACAGGGAGATTATAGTTAGGCTGACATTTCATTCATACAAATCCAGAGTGTATTGTGGGGGGCGTGAGTTATAGTTAGCTGAGCTAACTATAACTCAAGCCCCCACAATACACTGCTTATGACCTCGCATATTACATCACTCATGATATGGTCAGTGACATCACTGATGACATCTCAAATGACATCACTGATAACATCCAAAAAATCACGAACGCATCCACTCATACCCCCATAGAACCTTTCATACACCCACTCCACACAACCAAACACAAACCCATTCATAGACCCGTACCAGTACTTATACACCCATGCACTGATTCATAGATATACACAAACATCCACTCACCCATACATACACTTATACACTCACTCACATACTAATACAGCCACTGACATATCCACTCATACACCCTACAGCCACTTACCTCACACACTGAGTCAGTCAACCATAGAGCTACTCACACTCTACGGGAGCGTGACTTATATTTAGCTCAGCTAACTTTAACTGCTGAATTTCTCTGGTTTTGTACGAGTGAAATGTCAGCCTAGCTATAACGTCCAACTATAACTCACGCCCCCGCAGTGCACTGCTTATGACCTGATATTGCTTCACTCATAACATGGTCAGTGACATCACTGATGACATCCCTAATAACATCTCAAATTACATCCCTGATGACATCATCCAAAGTCTGTGAGTGTTTTTAAAATGTTTGAGTGTTAAATATATATACCCCAAGGTGTATAAGTGAGTGATTAGGTGTCTCAGTGAATGTATGGGTCAGTGACTGATTGTCACCTTGTTTTCTTCAGTCAATACATATATTTATATCTTTAGATATATTAGTGTATATATATATATATATATATATATATATATATATATATATATAATTATTTTCACTGAAAAAAACTAAAGGCTACAGGGACGTTATATTTAGGAAATAGAATTAAAAAAACATTAGAAATTCACTAAAAAAACAATGCTTATAGTTGGCTTAGATTTCACTCTTACAAAACCAGTGAAATTCAGCAGTTATATGTTACCCGAGCTAACTATAACTTACGCCCCCACAATGCACTGTTTATGGCCTCACATATTATATCACTCATGATATGGTCAGTGACATCACTGATGACATCATCCAGTGATTCTGAGATTTAAAAAAAAGTTTTGTATGTACTAAGGTACCGCAAAAGTTAAATTAGTATACTTTGTACTACTAATGAGTGATTCCTTTTTTAACATAGTTTATGTAAGTCGCATTGTGGCTGTGTGTATCCATGTGTGAGTGGGTGTCTGAGTGACTGTACAGGTGTGTATGTGAGTGACTAAGGCAATAGGAGGAGTAACTACACAAGATAAATTAGAGCTAGCAACTTTATGCACATAAGCAGTAATTACTTTAATGAGAAATGTTTTCTGTGCCTGCTCATCAACTTACATACTGTAATGTAGTACATTCACATGTTCCATTTTGGTGCTGAAGTTCATGATCTACGGATTATTTTACATATGCGTAACTTTGTAGTTGTTCACTATTCTATTGAGATACTAAGGGGGTCATTATTATGTTGTGCGGATCGCCAACGCCTGGCTAGCGGTGGGGATCCGCACGACATCACACCACAATTTACCCCCCTGCATATTACTATGGGGGGTACAGTGGCGGACGGCACCGCCACCCATATTTTGATGTATGCGGCGCGTATGCCTTTCCATGGCGGAGACTCTGCCATGGAAAGGCATACAGTAAATGGCTTTGGGGGCCCCGGGCAATGGTGGGGTGGGTGGCTGCACTCATTGGCATGAACAAGGTGACAGGCACCGCGCCGTGACTATCACGTTGTGCATGCCACTGCACAACATGCAACTTTTACATTGCGGAGGGTGCTGCTTACAGCAGCGCCTGCCGCAATTTAAAAGATGCAGGATGCGACCGCCAGGGTGGGGGGTCGCATCCTAATTGGCCCCATGGGACCGCCGCACCTCTGGCGGTCGGTCCCGTTCTCCGTTACTAAAGTCCGCCCGCCATCGTAATGGGACCCTAAGTTATCTAAACTTTGTTTGTCCTTTATTACTTGATCCATTGCATGAACCTCTTCCATGGCAACCAAAGCTTCATAATCAATATTTGGTTGTCCAAGTAGGTAAACAGTTCTGGAAGTAGTTGTATTATTAGTAAATGGAAAATTGCATTGAATTTCTATGTAAATATATTGTTTTCTTCAACTATTTCTTGATTCAGTATTTGTAAATATATATGAAATTTAGGCAATGCAATGTCATTTTTATATAGATTAAAACATTTTCAGACCATATAAAGGGACCAATAAGTTCTTCTTTGCGCCATGGTTTAAATAGTTGAAGAAGTGCTAAATAGTAAAATTACCTCTTTCTGAGCTTTATTTTGCCTCTTTCTGCTTGTTTTTCACCTTTATGTTGCCTCTTATGCTCATTTCTGACCTTTATTTTGCCTCTTTCTGCTTGTTTCTGATGTTTATTTTCCTCTTTCTGCTCGTTTCTGATGTCTATTTTCCTCTTTCTGCTCGTTTTTGATATCTATTTTGCCTCCTTCTGCTTATTTCTGACCATTATTTTGTCTCTTTAAACTCATTTCTGATCTTTATTTTGCCTCTTTCTGCTCGTTTCTGAACTGTTTTGCCTTTTTCTGCTTGTTACTGAGCTGTATTTTTCCTCTTTCTGCTTGTTTCTGACCTTTATTTTTCCTCTTTCTGCTCATTTCTAATCTCTGCTCGTTTTTTACCTTTATTGTTACCCCCCCGGCTCGTTTCTGAACTTTATTTTGCCTCTTACTGCTCGTTTCCAGCCTTTATTTTGCCTCTTACTGCTCGTTTCTTACCTTTATTTTGCCTTTTCTGCTTTTTCTGGTCTCTATTATGCCTCTTACTCCTCATTTCTGTCCTTTATTTTCCCTCTTACTGCTCGTTTCTGACCTTTTATTTGACCTCTTTCTGCTCATTTCTGATCTCTATTTTGCCTCTTTCTGCACCGTTGTGACCTTTATTCTGCCTCATGCTGCTCATATCTGACCTCTATTCTGCTCGTTTCTGACTTCTATTCTGCCTCTTTCTTCTCGTTTCTCACCATTATTTTCCCTATTTTGGCTAGTTTCTGACCTTTATTCTACCATTCTGCTCTTTTCTCACCTTTTGTTTTCCTCTTTCTGTCCATTTCTCACCTTTATTTTGCCTCTTTCTGCTAGTTTTCACTGATAATTCTGACTCTTTCTACTTGTTGACCTTAATTCTGCCTCTTTCTGCTCGTTTCACACCTTTATTCTGCCTCTTTGTGCTTGTTTCTGACCTTTATTCTGCCTCTTTCTGCTCGTTTCTGACCTTTATTTTGCTTCTCTGCTCGTTGCTGACCTTTATTCTGCCTCTTTCCACTTATTTTTTACCTTTATTCTACCACTTTCTGCTCATTTCTCACCTTATTTTGACTCTTTCTGCATGTTTCTCACCTTTATTCTGACTTTTCTTCTCGTTGCTGACCTTTATTCTGCTTCTTTCTGCTCGTTTCTCACCTTTATTCTGGCTCTTTCTGCTAGTTTCTCTCCGTTATCTTGCCTCTTACTACTCTTTTCCTCACTGGACAATAGGGCAAATATCAAAACCCCGCAGTCCCAACTGGCTTCCCGTCTCTTGCGGGAACCGGCATTGCTCTCACAGACAGAGAGCGACTAAACATGCTGGCATGGAAACAGGCAAACTCCGCTCTCAGTAAGCAGAATTTATACCATTCTGATTTTGAAACTGATATCCTGTAATTTCTGTGTGTTTTGTTTTCTGTTTTTTTTAGGTGCTACCAGATCTAGACTGTTGTAGTTTGTTTCAGATGAGAATAATATCTGTTTTGCAAATGATTATATTCTATTACACAGCTAATCTCTGCATTAATTATTGTCTCTTCAAAATGGGTAATATAAATCCCAGTACGTTTTTTAACTCGCGGTAGAGCAACATATGCCATACCCTCTTTGAGTACTGTTGACCCAATGTTAATGAGTTAATAATCTAAGCCTAGTCCTTGTGATTTGTGTATTGTTGCCGCATAGGCAGAATAAAGAGAAAAGCCTTCTCTACGAATACATAAATCTGTCAGAAGTAAGAATCTTGCTGCACATCGGGATAAATGTTTTTATTGCTTAATGTGGTCAAATTGACCACAATAAATTCAATGTCTTGATTTTCCAAATGTAAAGAAGCTCACTACAAATCCTATGGCTCCATTTACTAGTTCTTTTATCTTTAAACTTAGACGGAAAAGTACTAGAAAAGATTTACAAATCTGTAAATCTTTCTGTAATCTTGCTGTATGTGAAACTAATTATTCCATCTTTTGAAATGTAATAGTTAACGTTTTACTTATAGGTTTGTTTACACTGAAATTCTCCACTTTATCTTTGGAAGATGTTGAATTGTTTCTTTCTCCAAGTGCAGCATTACAGAGTTTAATTGTGCACATTCTTCTACAGTTGGCATTAAACAAACAACAGGTTGTGAATATGAAAGTAGGTAAAGCATAACTTCAGCGGGTGAATAGAGGTTAGGGAAATCGTTTTTTGTATTTCAGGCCCTTAGCATAGTCTTAGCTTCATTTGTTACAATGCCAAGGCGAATGACTTGCATTATCGTGGCACAGTTCTGGAGGTAGTTGTATCATTAGTAGATGGAATATTGCATTGAATTTCTTCATGAATAATGTTTTCTTCTTCTATTTCTTGATTCAGTGTTTGTAAATATGTCTGAAATTTAGGCAATGCAATATCATTTTTATAAACATTAAATGCATTTTCAGACCATATAAAGGGACCTATAAGTTGTTCTTCTTAGCACCATTGTTTAAATAGTTGAAGAAGTGCTAAATAGTAACATTGTTTCTATTCACCTGTGTCACAGCTTAATGTGGGATGATTAATAAGAGTAGGTTTACTATGACGTATTAAACAACCATTTGTACCTTCATCTCAATATTTTCCAGCATTGACATCTTCTGTCACATTCTTTTCATATGTGTAGAACTAAGCAACTTCATAGAGGCATATTTTTTCTAACAGTAGACTTCTCTTTGGGTAGTGTGCGTCCACCATATTTGTAGCCACAGCCTTTAATATGCTTCTTTATTTATCACTGGAAGGGTATTCCTATCAATAAAGTGTGTATTAGGAAATCCCCTTACCAGTTTTAACTTCACACATAACACCCACTTTAGAAATAACCCCCTTCACTTGCATTCATCCATATGGCAACCTTGAAAAAGATCTCTGCCAAAGTGACCCTTGGGGGACCCGTTGGGCATTGCAGCGCCGGCCCAACGAGGAGCAACACTCGATGATGAAGCATGAAATCCTCTAGGGGATGTGTGAGGGCAACATGAACAGTCTTGTTGACTGTCAACTTCCGTCACCCCAGCAGAGGCACACTCTACAGTTGTGAGACTCCGTGCCTCTCTCACTCTTCAACTTCACTAAGGAACACACATCCTTTGATTATCTTTTGTTTAGCTAATAGCATCCTACCAAAATATAATAATTCAGTCTGACATCCAGTAGTACCAAGCCCCTTTTAACTAACGTTCTTCCAGCCTGCTTCCCTTACAGGCCCAAACAAAGCTACCTATCTTTTCTTGTAGCTTTGTGATCAAGTCTTTTGGGAAAATGAGTTGGATATTGTCAAAAAGTAAAATGATCTTAGGCCAAAATGTAATTTTAATTAGAATAATTTCACCATATATTGCTAGATGTAAATTCTCCCATCTCTTGAAAGGCCCATCTATCTCCTACATCACTTTCTTCAAATTCACTTTGGATTTGTCTTCCAACCTTGACGTAATAATTATACCCAAATACCTTATCTTTGACGGACTCATGCGGCTGGTCTTATTCATGTCCAGGTTATTACAGTCTTGAATTTATTTATCTGATACGCACAACATTTCCCGAACTCGTCAACCAATTGCTCTATATGAAGGATAGTGTGTGCACAGAGGGCTCTTTTATTTTCAGATTGGTTACTTTTAAACAGACTTATTACTTTTTCATTCTGATGGCCTCATTTAAAGCCTCTGTGTACAAATCAAGAAGAAAGGGGGCACCTCTGCCGGGTCCCTCTAGTTATACTTATCATCCTAGTTAGATTGCAATTTAATAAGATCTGAGCTCATGGTTCTTTATATAAGCTCTTTACTCCTTCTATAAATATTCTAGGGAGTCCAAATATTTCTAACACTTCCCATAAATTTGCCCAGTTGACTCTTTCAAATGCTTTGGCTGCATTGACCATGACTACAGCTAGCGGGTCAGAACTTTCAGTGGCCAAACAATTGCGTTAATTAAAAGAAGGACCAGATCATGCATCTGTCTTCCTGATACAAATCCTTTATGATCCGGATAAATAACACTGACAAACACCTGCCGTATCCGTTTCCCATTATATGCTCCTGCAGAGATTAAGGACTTGTAGGATTGAGGGTTCAGCCCTAAAATGGCTGGCCTTCTTTCTTCATGGTCGTAGTTTCCAAGTTGCGCAGCATCCGCACATCTCCAAAAGCCTTCCACTCTCACAAGGGGCCCCACAGGCCTTAATACTGAGCCCGAGTCTTTTTCATCTTTATATCTGACCTTTGGTAGGGATTGTTGAAAAACATAATGTCACCATTGTTTCCAATGCGGATGATACGCAGCTTATTGTCAGCTTATCCCATAATTCGGAGTAGGCAGCTAATCGCCTGTCTGAGAGAATTGGCCACCTGGATGACTGATAAAGATCAATTTACAATGGTCAGGCGATTTCAGTAGTTGTTTCCTAAGTTAAATTTGCCCGGCGTAAAACGCCTCTAATACCATACGAAATTACTCAATAAAGAGGCAGGCGCTGGAGACTGGAAGACAGGAAACAAGTTTTATTCCGACGGAGTAGAACACATCAGATCGGACAACAAGGTATCATCTCGAGGTGCTCTCTCTACCTCTCTGAGACCTGGTCTTTTATACACTGGTTCAAGACATGTGAACGTCCTTTATTACAACCGGGACATTGTAGAGCATGAGAATGACATCAGAACGATATCCCTGTCACCCCCCCAGTTCCGGCCCATTCCAACACATGACAACAGTAGAGACCCTTTCCCCTCATATGATTGGGAGGGGCTATCACGCAGCTGAGTGTTCTGCCGATCTCTTTGGAATGTGTGCGCCTGATCGAATCTCCGGGGGCGGGGATGTCATGATCAATAGTGGCCTCTTTCAGGAGAGGCGAGTGCATACAGTGATGGGCAATAAACTGTGTCCTCGGGCTAAAGGATGACCAGCAGTCAGTGCTGACGTTCAGGCTCAGAGGTAGGGGTCATCAAAGGAGGGGTATTCATGGACGGAAAGGACTGGTGTGGACAATCGAGCGTGGTGGAAGGGTTTATCCACAGAGGGGTATTCATGGACGGGGAGGAGGTGTTGGTCAGGCGCGGGGTGTGATTCCCTGAGACAGAGTCATGGGGGGTTTCATGGCTTGTGCATGTGAGCGCGGGGGCAGCCAGGGCGCGCGGGGAAGGCTTGCATGGTCAGGGAAATATGCTGACGGGCGATCGTGAACAGGGAGACCATGGTATCTAAAATGGCTGTCGTGTATGTTCGTACGTGGGTCTGCAAGATGGCGTAGATAATGTTTAGTACACGCACTAAATTGCCACAGTCCTCCCTTTAACATGTCTCGCCAGCTTGTCAGTTTGGATCAATCCCCATGAGACCACGCACTTCTATTTCGTATAGGGGACTCATGTGTTCAGGTTTAAAGTTCAAAGTCTTTGGGCACATACAGTTGGAAACAAGTGCACATAAAGGTGGTAAACATTGAATACCTAAACAACATCCACATAGTATCGTGATTGGTATCAATAAAAACGTGAACAGTCTCCATCCCCAGTTCTTTAAAGTGTCCCAGAACCAGCCTCCAAGCGACCATCCTTCCTGTTCCTGGTGAACCTCCGAGGACAGTCTGTGGAGGTGTTCGATTGCTTTATAGACTGAAGGTGAGTTATCCGGCACGTAGGTGCAACAGCTGGAGCCGATGACACGGCATGCACCTCCACGGTCGGCCAGAATCACATCTAAAACAAGACGGTTTTGAAGAGCCACCAGGCGGACTGCCTGAAGCTCAGCCGTGTTGTTGGCGAGGACGCCAGCGGTGATGTTGATTGTTGTTTCTAATGCCTGAGTTAGATGTCGGATTGAGCGGCTATTGGCCATTGGTCCCCACAGTGGAACAAGTCCCTTTGCTGCATCCAGGAACTGTGCTCCGGTGGAGTCGGCTTGTTCAACATCTTCAGCGCGCTTTTGCCGGTGGTGGTTGGCTGGGGCCACATACGTGGGAGGAAGTACGAAGGCGATGTAGCACGTACCCTTCCAGCCTTCTGGAAGCCAAGTGTAAGCTTTGGTGCCACAAACAAAGTACATATTCGGGGAAGCAACAAAGGAAGGGGGGTCAGCTGAGGCCAATGGTTTGGTGATGCGGCAAGAACTGTGACCCACCAGCTGTGTTCCTTGTCCTTCGAGGCATACGAGTCCTGTGACATTGATGACGGACAGGGCCGCAGTCAGGGTGGCAGCCGTTTGTTTCCGCAGGTGAGAGAAGGTGGATCTGGCTGGATTGTGGAGCACTTGCATTTCGACCCTTTCTTTGGCAGGGATGTTCGTAAGGAAGGTTGAACCTGAAATTGCGGGACAAAAGGGTTTTCCTGTGTTGTTCGGCCAGAACCCATAGTAGAAGTGCGACACTGTCTGACCAGAAGCGGCGTTGTCCTTGTGGCTTTCTTGCATGAGGATCAACCAGGCGAGGCAAGAGCCGTGAACTGAGAAAGGTGAAGGAATAAAGGGGATGGAGTGTCCGGTAGCATGTGGGAGCAACCCACAGATCCAGCAGTTTGTGGCATTTGCAGCAAGGTTGTGCTGGTGCAACAGTTGTACAAAGGAATTGTTCCAGAATTCCCTACGCCTTTCTCGAAGCTGAGGTGAAAGGGTGATCAGGTGGTGCTCTTTCACGGTGGTTGGCTGGACAGTGGTCGGCAACATTTGGTGAGCGGGCGTGCTTTCCTCCAGGATCCAGAAGGAAGTCATGAGGAGGAGGCAAAACAGGAAGACAATGAAGAAAGCGATTGTCTTTGATTTGTGCAAATTATCAGTCTTTGGGTTCCTGTAGTGGGTATTTCCTGTTGCTTCCGACGTCTTCTTATCTGGCGCTTCCATCATCTTCTTATCTGGCGCTTCCATCATCTTCATCTTCAAGGTGCTCGGTAGTGGGCAGAACCACAGACTTTGTTTAGCTTCTCTCCGGGTAACCCTTGGTTGCTTTGGGTCACCGTTCTGAGATTTTTAACTTAGTCAGTGGCCTACTTAGCCGAAGCTCCCTCCTTTCGACGCAGGAAATACCCTTCTCGAGATGGCACAGTGGGATCAGAGTGTTTTGAAAGTTCAAGTGCCTCGGTATCAGGATAACAGTTCAGTGATGGTCGGTCTTTGTTCAGGAGCTCTTCTTGGGTGCTGACGTTGTCTGTCGTGGCCAGGGTTGAGGAGACCTTTTTGCAGTGATGGGCGTGCAGCCAGTGCTTCTTCCCCTCCACTCGAAGAGCCGTCCGAGTGGTGATCAGTACTTGCCAGGGGCCCGTCCACCGGGGTTCCAGACTCTTCGCTCGTTGGAAATTCCGGATTAAGACGTAGTCACCCGGTTGGATATCGTGACCGGGACCCCTGGAAGCATCGGGGATGGCCTGCTGCACCTGTTGATGAATGACAGACAATGTCTTAGTTAACTTGTACAAATAATCTGACAGCAGGACGTCGGGGACGTCATGAATGGAGGTTGGTTTGGGGGCAGTCCAGAGGTTCATAGGCCGCCCAAACACAACTTCGTAGGGGGTCAAGTGATGTTTAGTGGGGGTGGAGCGCATCGATAGTAATGCCAGTGGAAGGGCATCTGGCCACTTAAGTCCTGTGGTGGCCACTATTTTTGACAGTTTCAGTTTTAGTGTAGCGTTGTGTCGCTCAACCAGGCCAGCGGATTGGGGGTGGAAGACCGCATGGAACCTTTGTTTGACCCCCAACCCCTTCAGGATAAGTTGGATAACTTCAGCTATGAAGTGGGGGCCATTGTCGCTCCATAAAATTCGACAAAGGCCGTAGCGAGGGAAAAACTCCTTCAGTAGTACTTTGGCAGTAGTCATGGCAGTGTTATCACGGGTCGGATAGGCTTCCACCCATTTGCTGAAGGCACATACAATGACTAATACGTACTTCAAGCCTTGGCACCTCTCTAGCTGGATGTAATCCATCTGGAGGACCTCAAAGGGGTGGTCGGGGATCCCAAACCCTCCCCGGGGTACCACAGTTCCCTTCCCGGGGTTGTGTTGTAAGCAGATAAGGCACTGTTGGACTAGGCGTTTGGCTGAGTCGGGGATCTTGCCATTGTGCCAGACTTTGGAAATGAGTTCGATCATGGGGGCAGAACCTATGTGTGCAGGGGAGTGTGCCATTGTCAGTATGGGGATCAAGTATGCATCAGGTAGCAACCATTTGTTTGTGTCCTTTGTCCGCCAGCAGCCTTCATCGTCCCTTAGACCCACCCGTGCCCACTCAGTCAGTTCGTGTGGTGTGCTGGTCGATTGGATATCCCTGATCGTTTCCCTAGCGTCGGTCCATTTTTCTGCCTGTGACCTGGTCACATATATGCGTGTTGTGGCCCTATTCTCAGCTGTGGTTCGGGCAGTGATGTCGGCTAGGGCGTTTCCCTGTCCCACTAAATCCGTCACCTTCTTGTGTGCCTGACATTTGATCACTGCTAATCGTGTGGGGAGAAGGACTGCTTCAATCAGGGCGGAGACTAGATCTCCGTGAAGGATGGGTGTACCATGGGACGTCAGGAATCCCCTTTCCCTCCACAGGATCCCAAAATGATGAACCACTCCGAAGGCGTACTGGCTGTCCGTGTAAATGTTTTCTGTGGTTCCTTCTGCTATGATACATGCTCGTGTGAGGGCAATCAGTTCTGCTGCCTGTGCTGATCGTTGTATGATGCAAGCTGTTTCAACTACTGTTCGAGCAGTCGTTACCGCATAGGCAGCAGAAGTGGTGCCGTCTGGGAGTTTGATGCAAGAGCCATCTACCCATAGTTCTCCGTCAGGGTCTGTGAGAGCAACGTCTCGGAGGTCAATTCTACTCCTAGTCTGCTCGTCTGTGAGAGTCACGCAGTCGTGTATAGGGGGAAAATCGGGGTCATTCTCGGGCAAGGGTAACAGTGTAGCAGGGTTCAATGTCGTGCATCTCTTCAGAGTGATGTGGGGCGCAAGTAAAGTCAGTTCGTATCCTGTCAGTCGTGCACTAGTCAGATGTTGAGTCTTTGTCTGGTTCAAAAGTGTGTCAACTGCATGGGGTACTAACACTGTGAGAGGGTTCAAAAGTACAATTCCCTCACTCTGTCGGATAGAGACAGCAGCAGCGGCTACTGCTCGAAGACAGGCTGGTAGAGCTCTGGCGACTGGATCAAGAGTGGCAGAGAAGTAGGCACAAGGGCGCTGTTTGGCGCCGATGGACTGGGTCAGAACGGACAATGCACATCCCTCCTTTTCGTGAGTGTAGAGGGAGAAGGGCTTGGAGTAATCTGGTGTTCCTAGAACGGGTGCCGAGCAAAGGGCATCTCGCAACTCCTTAAAGGATGCTTGGCATTTGGGAGTCCACGGGAGTGGGAACGGAACATCTTTGGCTAGCAGGGAAAGTAGGGGTTTTATAATGAGACTGAAATTTGGTAGCCATTGTCGGCAGAAAGAAGTAAGGCCTACTAATGAACGGACTTGCTTTTGTGTTTTTGGAATAGGGGTGTCTAGGATGGTTTGGATTCGGTCGGGTGTAAGTTTTCTCCCTTCTTTGGACAGGAGATGACCTAGGTATGTTACTTGGGACTGACAGAACTGCAGTTTCTTTTTGGAGACTTTGTGGCCATTCTCCGCGAGAAAGTGCAAGAGTTGGATAGTGGCTGTGATTGCAAGGGGAGTGGTGTCGGCCGCCAAAAGGATATCATCGACATATTGGATCAACACCACTCCATCTGGTAGCTGGATGGCGTCCAGCTGCCTTTTGAGGGCCTGACTGTAAATGCTGGGACTTTCAGTGTAGCCCTGGGGAGCTCTACAAAATCGGTATGAACGGTTTTTTAAAGTGAAGCCGAAGAGATAACGGCTGTCTGGATGGATGGGGATAGAGAAAAATGCATTTTTAAGATCTATAACGGTGAAGGTGGTGGCAGTGGACGGGATGAGAGTCAGAATGGTGGCGATGTCCGAGACTACAGGGTACTGTGGCACCACCACTTTGTTGACTTCTCGTAGATCGATGATGAAGCGGTACGCTTTCTCATCCCCCTCACCTTGCTTCTTAACAATGGGTAGGATAGGACTATTGCAGACATTACTAACCACTTCCTCTACCACTCCTGCATCTACCAAGGACTGAATAATTGCCACTAATGCCTTCTCGCCTTCGGGCGATATCCGGTACTGTGGGAGTTTCGGGAGTATTGCATCTGGTCGAACAGTTATGTGTACAGGATCGATCATCATTCGTCCCACATCTGAGTCGTTTCTGGCCCATAGGTGCGGGGGTAGCGAATCGAGCAAGGATAGGTCAGCATCTGTCAAAATGTACATGTGTCGTGCGGGGTAGGGTCCGGACATGTTCGGGTTGTCGTACAGGATGACTCGGACTCCTTCCGGGGAACACCTAATAGTAGCTCGGAAATGTTTCAGTAAATCAATACCCATAATAGCGTCAGGGGAGTTGGAGGAGAGCAGAAACGTCGTGTCAGTGGGATTGTTTCCTAGGTCAAAGGAGATAGGTACAGACAGGGGGTTAGTGGAGGGCGTCCCATCGAGACCTATCGAGGTAATGTGTGAGCCAGACAAGGGTGCCCTTGGAATCAGTCGTTTTGATAACACACTACGTGTCGCTCCGGTGTCTACCAAAAATGGAGACTTTGTACCCAGGACCTTAGCGGTGACATAAGGACCTTGCTGGTCTACACAGAGCTCGACTGGATCCCTCCCTTGCCCCTGGCAGTCCTATGCAGAGTCGTGATCATTGTAGCCACCGGACTGTTGGCACTGATTCTGTCGGGGGCGGTCAAATGTGTTTGGTCTACCAGATCGGTCATTGGTGGTGTCGTGGGTCTGTCCTCGTCCCTGCCCTCCAGTTTTGGGGCCATTTGCCATGTCCCTCGTCTCTTTATTTCTAATCAGTTCCCGAAGGGCTGGGCACTGAGACTTCCAATGTCCAAATTCTTTACAAAATGCACATTGGTTCTCGTCAAGGTCGGTTCGTGGAGCGCCAGGGGCAGGGTTGCGGTCTCTAGGGGTCGAACTCCTAGGGGCATTCGACTGGTAGTTCCCTCTATACCGTTCCCTCCCTGTGGTCACTCCCTTTAGTTGTGCAATCATTACTCGTTCCTTTAGGTCCCTTTTCTTTTTCTCAGTTGCCCTTTCGTTCTCATTCTTTTGGTGTTCGTAATACTGAGCCATCTGAAGGATAGCTGCAGGTTTAGAGGCTCCCCAACTACTTTCGCTAGTCTGTAACTTTTGGGAGACCTCTTGCAATAGCCCCTTTACGTAGTGCTGCACGAATAGGTGTTGTCCGGTTGCGGTGGTCATGTCTTGGCCACTGTAGTCGGAGAACACTGTTACAAATCGTGAGAAGTATTCTGATACGTCCTCCTGAGGTTTCTGGCGGCAGGCCGTGACTATCGACCAGTCTACCTTCTTTTCTGGAACCAACGTTTTTAGCTTCTGCACTATTTTGTCGGGGAGTTCCAGTATGTCTTTTAAAGGTTTCTTTCCGGGCTCTCGCTGCCTATCTAGTTCATCGAGTTTTGTCCAGGTGTGTCCGAACAGCTCTGTGTGGTCAGTTCTCCGGATTTGCTTCCACACATCAGCCGGCAGACACAACCCGAAAAACAAATCCATGTCCGCTAGAGTCATTATAGTTGAGCCCAAGGCTGTGCCTAATTCGGTATAGAATGCTGTAGGGTTCTTTCTTAAATCGGGCAGGGTTTGTCTAAAAGTTAAAATATCTTGCCGATCCCATGGTTGGTAAACCCAGTTGTACACAACCCTCCCTTTGGCATCTGCATGGTTGATATCATCGTTTGTTCCCTGACCTCTCGGGGGAACCCAATAAGGGGCGGCTTCTCTGATAGGCATCATAGTGTTGGCTGCTCCTAGTGAGGGTTCAATCGTCTCAGGGACTGTGAGCTTGACCTCTGGTTTCTGCTCCGCGAGGTGGCGGAAGACTTCAAGCATTTGCATGAAGAGATCCGTCATATCGCTTTCAGCCCCATCTCCGACATCAACCTTTCTATATAGAGTCGTCAATTTAGCAGGGCCTTTAGTCTGGTACCTATCCTCATATGCGTTCAGAGTGTGGTAGCTGAACCGTAAAATAAAATGCCGTCTGTGACTACCGGCATGCGAGTTGTGCATATTCATCGTATATTCTTCACTCTCCCTCCGTTCTACCAGGGTTTTTGCTATTTGGTCGATTCCAGCCCGCTCATCTTTGCTCAACCTATTTGGTCTGGCTGTTAATTGTTTGCCAGTCTCAAGTTCATCTGGTGTTGTTACCGATGCGGCTGGTGCGAAGACCGTAAGAGTCGGGGCACTAGCGCTAGGGTTACCCTCGACTGCACTCTGGACTGGTGAGTGTTGTGCTAGAGGCTGGCAAGGAGCATAAGGAGGAGGCATGTAGATCATTGGAGGACCGAGCAGTAACTCGTCATTTGCCCGTTGTTTGGAGGGAACCTCCGGGTAGAGCGTAGGGGTGGTCCTGACAGGGCATTGACCTGTCAGTCCTGATTCTTGCGTTTGTTTAACTTCCTCTCTTCTTCTTATTTCTTCATCTAATTCTTTTGCAGCCAGATGGGCTGCTTTTCGTAATTCTTTCACTGTTTTTGCTTCCTCTCTTTTCCTGCGATGGTCTGCTTCTTTGCGCCACATGCCAATACTAACGAGCATAGTGGGCGTTACCTTATTTATTTTTACAGCTGCTTCTAGTGTTTTTATTTTATTTTCATCAAAAGAACCTATCAGTTGCCACTGGCTTTCAGGATCCCTTTTTGTATATTTATGCCATAACTTACTATAAGCTATAGCGACTAGTCCTTGCTTAGTAAACATGTCCTTATTAGGGGTGCCCTCCAGTGGAGCTGGATGGTTCATCTCTAATAAGCGGTCCGGGTTGACCCAACTATGAACCAATGGGGAGAAGATAGGCATGACGAATTACCATAGGGGGCAAAAGCCTGCACTACCTATCTTTTCACTATTTGCAAAGGCTGGGCAGAATATTCTATTCTACACTATTTGCAAACAGAGAATACCTCCCGAAAGACCCAATTCCAAACAGTCAATGTTTGGTCAAACAATCAATCAATGAGGAACGTAATAGGTACGACGTGTTAAAGGTTTGCGTTACCTACCCTTCACTTTCTGCAAAGGGAGAGAGAATATTCCTATTCTTCCCTGTTTGCAGGCAGAGAAGATTCCTAAGAGAACCAACTTCGAACAATTCAATGCTCGATTCAATCAATCAATCAATGGGGAGAAAAACAGAATAGACATGACGTGTTAAAGTTTTGCGTTGCCTACTCTCCCCTATCTGCAAAGACTAAACAGAGTATGGCGATTCTGTGTTTGTTTGCAAAATAGAGAATTTCTCAGAGACAAATAAGTAATACTAGTATTATCAAACAATCAATCAATCAATTTCGCAATTTTGTCGTGTGTCACGACCTTACCCGGACCGCATGGACAGTTTCTTGTCTTCCGCTTCCAGCGCCCGATCGTCCTCTACTCTCTGTTGCTATCGCGGCACTCCTGGTGGTTCCCAGTCAGGACCGTAGATCACTCGGGAGAGGTCTGCTCGGAATCAGTGAAGTTCAGATGATCGGCTGTCAGACGAGGGTCTATCGGACAGGAGCTCTTCCGATCGTTGCAGTCGTTCACTCTGTCATCGGGACCTCTCCCACTGGATCCACGTGTCGCTGATGGGCCCCGCGTTTGGGACGCCAATTGATAAAGATCAATTTACAATGGTCAGGCGATTTCAGTAGTTGTTTCCTAAGTTAAATTTGCCCGGCGTAAAACGCCTCTAATACCATACGAAATTACTCAATAAAGAGGCAGGCGCTGGAGACTGGAAGACAGGAAACAAGTTTTATTCTGACGGAGTAGAACACATCAGATCGGACAACAAGGTATCGTCTCGAGGTGCTCTCTCTACCTCTCTGAGACCTGGTCTTTTATACACTGGTTCAAGACATGTGAACGTCCTTTATTACAACCGGGACATTGTAGAGCATGAGAATGACATCAGAACGATATCCCTGTCACCCCCCCAGTTCCGGCCCATTCCAACACATGACAACAGTAGAGACCCTTTCCCCTCATATGATTGGGAGGGGCTATCACGCAGCTGAGTGTTCTGCCGATCTGTTTGGAATGTGTGCGCCTGATCGAATCTCCGGGGGCGGGGATGTCATGATCAATAGTGGCCTCTTTCAGGAGAGGCGAGTGCATACAGTGATGGGCAATAAACTGTGTCCTCGGGCTAAAGGATGACCAGCAGTCAGTGCTGACGTTCAGGCTCAGAGGTAGGGGTAATCAAAGGAGGGGTATTCATGGACGGAAAGGACTGGTGTGGACAATCGAGCGTGGTGGAAGGGTTTATCCACAGAGGGGTATTCATGGACGTGGAGGAGGTGTTGGTCAGGCGCGGGGTGTGATTCCCTGAGACAGAGTCATGGGGGGTTTCATGGCTTGTGCATGTGAGCGCGGGGGCAGCCAGGGCGCGCGGGGAAGGCTTGCATGGTCAGGCAAATATGCTGACGGGCGATCGTGAACAGGGAGACCATGGTACCTAAAATGGCTGTCGTGTATGTTCGTACGTGGGTCTGCAAGATGGCGTAGATAATGTTTAGTACACGAACTAAATTTCCACATGACGAATAACTGTATTAAATTGAATGGCAGCAAGACTGAGGTACTGATCGTGGGAAAAACTCCCTCCTTCTGGTCCTCGGCTTGGTGGCCTCTGACTTTGGGTCCTACTCCAACCCTGAAGGAGGAAATGATAAATCTGGGAGTCTGGATTGACCCCAAATTATCCTTTCAGACACATATTAGGAAGGTTACAGGGAAATGTTTTGGAACCCTGAAAGTTCTTAGAAAAACCCTGACCATTCTCCCTGTATCCACGAGAAAAACACTAGTTCATGCCCTCATAAAATTTCAGCTGGACTACGGAAATATTCTCTATCTAGGAGTCTCAACAAGCTGCAACGCATCCAGAATGTGCCTGCACATCTGGTCCTCAATCTGCCCAGAAGACCCTCTTCTGCCAGAGCTCTAGATACTATTCACTGGCTGGCAGTAGAAAATAGAGTACTCTATAAAGCACTGAGCTACTGTCAGAGCAGTTTGCAGGGTTAAGGTCCTAGCTATCTCCTCCACCTACTCACTCCTCATCATCCGCCCCATAACTTGAGATGGACCAGAGTTCATCTGGTCAAGATCCCTAAAGTGCAAAGAGCTACAATGGGCTCTTTTGGCTACCTGGTTGCCAGAAAATGGAATTCTCTTTCTTTTTCCCTACGTGCCGAGCCCTCGGAAAGAATATTCCGTAAAAAACTGAAGACTTGGCTTTTTGCCTGCGAATCTTTCTTTCGACTCTGTACTGTCTAGCTTTTTAGGCTTCCCTTTCTTGGCCTCCGACACGTGTTCTGTTTCCAGCGAGGGGGCACATTGGTTGGTGTAGGCAGGCGCTTTTTAAATGAAATTATTATTATTATTATTGTTATTAGGTATTAACAAGTTAGCCTTTTTTCCTTTTTATCCAAAGGCTGTTAACATTCTACATAAATATTTTGATTTATTTCATCATACTCCTGCATCCTAATTCCCGCTTTCCTATTATATTTGCCTCCCTCCTGTTACAACTTTAGACAGCTTGAGGCATCTCTGGTGTGAATGCAAAAAGAATAATTGATGGGCGGAATGCTGAACAATATCAAACATTCACCCCAGTACAGAGATCAGGGCCTAAATCCATTGTTATGTGGCACACCATGCCATTCCAGTTAGACCCAGCCATAAGCAAATCTGTCTTGACCCTGCTCCCCATGGGAACAGTCCATCCCGAACTGCCAGGCCAGGTCCTCCTTGCCTTGGATCGGTAACAAGCATTCTGGGACCGGTTTCAGGGTACCACCCCTCATCAGCCAGGCTGGCTTGACTCCAGTGGCATAGTGAGCATGGGACCCACGTATGGGCATACCCTGCCAACCTAGGGCGACAAATGCAAAAAGAATAATTGATGGACGGAATTCTGAACAATGTCAAACAAACATTCACCTCCATTACAGAGATCTGGGGCTAAAACCATTGTTTTTTTGCACATCATACCATTCCAGTTTAGACCCAGCCATATGCAAATCCGTCATGACCCTGCTTTCCATGGGAACTGCCCAGCCCGTCCATCATTAGTTGCTGCAGCACTCTCTGGTGTGAATGGCATTCCGAATAAGGAGTATTTTTTTGTTTTTCTTCTCATACCCCCACCACGTTCCATTTCTTTGGAAGCCCCCTCCTTCCTATGTCATCATAGCTTATGCATATAGATCTCAGCCCATTAAGGAGACACTAAGGGCCCGATGTAGGTAATCCCAGATTACCGATTCTTAAATACCGAATCATACCGATTCGGTATTTAAGAACTGGCAATCGGGATGTAGGTATATTTACCGAATCAATTACCGAATCTGTAAGATTTGGTAATTAGTGAATCAGTATTTATTGATTCGGTAATTGCCATTGATTCCTATGGGCTTTGAGGCCCATAGGAATCAATGTCAATTACCGAATCGGTAAATACCGATTCGGTAAAATTACCGAATTTACAAGGGGGACAAGGTGTCACTTTGACACCCTGTTGCACCCCTGATTCTGGCTTGTGTGCAATGTGACACACATACATGCCCTTAGGGCATGTATGTGTGCCACATGGCACAGGTGTACATGCACAGATGTTCATGTAGACAGGAATTCGTTATTTACCATGAGATAGTATTTCATGGTAAATAACGAATTCTTAAGGGCCTGTGGCACTCTTTTAAGTGCCACCTACATCTGGAATTACCGATTTGGTAAATATACCGAGTCGGTATTTTACAGAATCTGTAAATTTACCGAATCGGTAAATTTACAGATTCTGTAAAATTTGGGCCCCCTACATCTCAAGAACCAATTACAGGTCGGTAACGGCCGAAATCGGCCGTTACCGACCAGTAATTGGCGAACCACATCTGGCCCTTAATGTTAACACCACTCCTTCAAACATATAAACACATTGCACATTACTCCCCCACTCTTCCATTTTACCTACATTTTCTTAATTTACCTGTATATCCGCCCCCAACTTTACTGAAGTCAGAAGGCTTTTGATGATCTCATCCACCTTCTCTACTGACCTCATGTTATGCATCTCATTCCTCCACATTCACGACTTTCAGCATTGCTGGGTATCTCAACTGTACCTCAGCCCCTAATTTCTGCAGTTCACCCATCTGCTGTCCCAACCCTCACTGCCTCTGTTCTGTGGCTCTACAGTTATCAGACCTGATGAGATAAGGGCAGTCTCCCCTCTAAAGGTTTTTGGTCTTAAATGTCAGTCCCAAGATCTGTTCCTTCACACTATGGATCGAAAAGTTTATTACAATCTTCCTTGGCTTCGAGGAGGATGTAGTCCGTGGAGGCGAGTGCGTGGGTGCTGGCGAGGTCGGCGATGGAGTCGCTGAAGCGGGCCCAGGGTCCGGGGGGTCTGTAGATGAGAGTTCCTCTGAGGGTGGTGTTGGGGTTGGTGTGGATCCGGAAGTGCAGGTGTTCGGCGGTGTTGAGGGAGTCATCTGCGTGGGTGGTGACCTTGAGGGTGGACTTGTGGACGATGGCTATTCCTCCTCCGATGCCGTTGGCGCGGTCCCTGCGGGTGATCTTGTATCCGTCTGGGATCGCTACGGCGATGTCTGGTGCAGAGGAGTCGTTCCACCACGTCTCGGTCCAGGTCAAGACTGATTTGCATTTAACTGGGTCCAAACTGGGGTGACTGGTGAGCAAAAACGTGTATTGAACCCAGATCTGTGACTGGGGGTGGATAATTTGTTCAGCATTCCGTCCACCATTTGTTCTTTTTGTTATTGTCGCCCTAAGTGGGAAGGGTATACCCAGGCATGGGTCTGTGCTCACTGTGCCACTGGATTCAAGCTAGCCTGGCTGATTAGGGGTGATACCCCGAAACCGCTCCCAAGATGCTTGTTTCCATTCCAGGAAGGACCTGGCTTGGCAGTTCAGGCTGGAATGTTCTGATGGGGGGCAGGGTCAAGACTGATTTGCTTATGGCTGGGTACAAACTTGACTGGCATGATAAGCAAAAAAAACAATGGATCAAACCCAAATCTGTGACTGAAGGTGATTGTTTGATTTGTTCAGCAGTCCATCCATCATTTGTCCTTTTTTATTTTTGTTTCCAGCATCTCTCGGGAGGTTGTTATGGCCTGGAATATGTCCTGAAGTGTAGGGCCTCCCAGAGATTTGGGTTGTATGCCTAGCGTGCCAATGTCTTTCTGGGATTTGGCTGGACCTCCCGCTTTACAGCCCACCACCTCTGACTCTCTTCTCTGCACAACCTTACTCATGTTGGCAGCAGACTAGTGGGGCCCGACAGCCACTCGCAACTATTGCCCCCCTCTCCAAGAGCACGGCCTCAGTTCGACCAGATGTGTCTGAGTCCCCTCTGGTTGTAGATTCCCAAGGGAGTGGCGTGGCAGATTTCCTCCACCTTACTACTCAGCCACTTGTATGGAGACAAATGAGGGTCTTGGTGCTCCGCAGTGTGGTGGATCTCCGGCTGCAGTGGGAGAAAATACCTTTCACTGGGGGAGGGGGGCTATCCCAGTAGAACAGGCAAATCGTCACTCCAGCTTGGAGGCGCATAGTGGGCTGTAAATGGCAATCCGCAGTTAGATCGCCTCACCGTTAGGTTCAGTCCCCTGTAGCTCTCCCGTTCCAAGCTATGGGAAACCTGATTTTTTAGTGTCCGCGCTGTCGGACGGTGAGCACTTGAGCTCGAGTCTCATCTGGCCCCTTCCCTGAGGATCCATCTTGCCCCAGTAGATATAAATGCCTATGTTGCTGTGTCGCGGTGGGCCCCAACGGCCTGCCCCCGATAAGAAGCTCCAAAGATCGCCCCGGCTCCAGTGTACCAAGACAACTCCTGCTGTAAGTCCCACCACAGGAGGGCTGCCAATATTATTACTGGGCTGCTCCCCTGCCCACCGATCACGTGGGCCACTGTGCAAGTGCTCCCACGGAGGCCCTTGTGTCACTATGTCAGTGTGACCAAGACAGCCCCGACAGCAGGTCTGTAAACCATTGTGGCCAAACGGTAGGTTTCAGGTTTTCGCCTCCTCAGTGCAATGTCAGCACCCTACCACCGGTTGAGGCCTGGGGTCCTACCGACTTCATCCAAGATACTAGAAGAGTGCCACTGATAATTTGCGCCCCGCCAGAACCCTCAGGGGTGTGCACATCGATTCTTGTGCCTGGTATGTGGGGTAGATTTAGAGGCAGCCCCTGCACAACACTCTGTTCCACTATCACTCGCAGGAAACGACCGGGGGCTCGGAAGAGCTGCATGGCCAGCCTGCCGGAAGCATCCCACCTCCCTCACTGGGCCTCACAGGTAGCGTCCGGGGACTGACAAGTTTTGAGAGAACTTCCCGGACCCCAGCACCATGCCGCAACCCGCGCACAAGCTCGATCCCAGGGTACTGTTGTTCTAGATCGGAGCTCGTTCCCTCTGGTAAATCTCCACCATCTTAGGGCCGCAACATCACGGCTCCGCTTCAGCTTGTCAGAGGTGGTTAATTACCACTCCGACAGTTCATGAGAGCCTCTCTGTTCGTGCTATCTGCTAGTTTATGCTGTGGGACCCCCAGGGCAGATAAGTGGGTCAGGATGGCAATGGATAGGGCCCAGCCAGACGAAGCTCCGATTCCTGCTGCCTACTCTATGGGCGTCAGGCCACGCTCCCTCACTCTTCAATACAAAGATTTGTATTGGAAACAGGCCGTACAAAATTAGGTAGAAAGATCTGCTACTATGTAAACTGTAAAATAACTAGCTCACTCATTGAATGATGTCATTTGAGATGTCATCAGTGATGTCATAAATGATGTTGTAGAACTTGTCATGAGTGATGTAATATGTGAGGTCATAAGCATTGCTTGGCGGTGGCGCAAGTTATAGTTAACTAAGCTAACTATAACTGGTGAATTTCTGTGTTTTTTTTAGTTCAAAATGTTAATGTTGTCACTGACAAATTCACCTTACTATAACCATTAAAGAGGATTTAAAATGATAATTAATTAAAAAAATATATATATATATTAATTTTTTTGTGTAAACAGAATTTCTCTATCTGCTCCCAATCTGAAGGTAGCACGTATTAAATGTAATACGCTAATCCAATGTTAGCCTATTGGAGAGATAGGCCTTACTACAATGAAAAACGACTTTTTGAGTTTTTCACTGCCAGGACATGTAAACGTAAACACACATAACCTACTTTTGAAATACCATGTACCCTGCATTAGCGTTAGGTTCTACTTTATGGGTGACTTAAAAGGTACTGGTGAGCAGGGGTAAAGTGCACAGAGTCATAATGCAAACCAAAATGAATGTGGCAAAGCACGGGCATGAAGGAACAAAGTTTGGGGCAATATCACACCAACTATGTCAAGCCTGACAGCTTGCTTTTGGATAGTGTGCATTGTTTAAACAATCAGATGACTCCTTTTATTTTTTTATGAAGGATTTGTGGATGCTCTGAGCTCCTATTCAAATGCTATGATTTTGCTATACTATTGGGAGTACTGCAATTCCAAAATAGGTACCATAGATCCTGCAACATTTTACAAAGTTGAGTTTCATAACAAAAAGATACTTGGTTTTATCATTTGAACACACTTGGTTTTATCATTTGAGGCCAGGTGTGTCTTAAGTGCAGCTTGAAACACAGTACTGTAGTGGTACATTTCAAAATGTTCACATCTGAAGCCTTTTTGAGTCCATGGCACAGGCCATTGGTACTGCGACTCCCAGTCGTGCCTTTAGTATCATGAAGGATAAATGAATACTAGCACACCATTGGAAAGATGTCATTTGTTTCTGGGACTGAGCTGTTCTTTTACACCGACCTTCACCTTTCTTGCAGATATCATTCAACTGCTTGCCATCAGAAAGATCTACAGCAAAGGAGGTTAGCCAGTTGTCTTTGCCCTGATTTCCTTTCTTGAGAATAGAGAACTTTTTTGCACTTAAGCAATAGTTTCTGGACAGGATCCACAGCAGAGGAGAAATCCAGAATAAGTTTCTCACAAGTGCAGTGAAGAAACGGGAGATCTCCATGCTGAGGGTTCAAGGTCTGCACAAGAGTCCATTGTGTAGCACCTTTTTCACAATCCCTCCCGAACAAAAACAGCTATATTCAAAATATGACGCAAGCACATTATGTGACAAAAGATTGACCTAGGAAAGCCATGGCAAATTTTCTTTTGGTAAATCTTTAATTTACAATCTCAAGGTGTGCCATCAATGCCAATTGAATGTGTCCCAAAGTAAGAGGGTCTATGAAGAGGCGGTGTCTACAACTACTGCTGCATTGCAGCCCACAATCCTTAATTTTTTTGTTTGAATATGTTTATTGCATTTAGTCATTGTACAACATTACACATATGCAGACAGAGCGAATAAATGGTGCTGTTACGTAAAGTATTGTGTTCTAGGTCTTTGTGGACCAACTCACCCTCATGGAGGTATGGTAGTAGAGAGCAAATTAAAAAGTTGCACAGTTAAACAGCATGACAAATTCGTATAGCACCAGCTTATGTGTGATACATTGATGTTCAGTAGTGGCAGTGCCCAATATTGGTGCAAAGAACTTCTGTATTGTGACTGCATATCTTAGTCTTATTCTATACAGCGCGCAAGGTATACCATGCCCGTAGAATCAGAGTAGTTGTTCACAGTTGCAACATATTGCATATTCAAAATTGCATTTGAAAACTATCAACTATAAAGAACAATCCCAGACATATAGGAAACCATAAACCAGGTGGTGTTTAACAGTGATCATGTGTGTATGTGTGGAGCCTGCGGCGCGGAGAGAAGCGGGATCCTAATGCGTCGTGTCGTCGGCAATGTACTAATCGTAGGGTTCTTCTTGTGTGCAGTAGGGCGCGAGGGGAACTCCACAGGGGGGGGGGCAGGAAGGGAGGGAGAGAGGGAGGGGGGGAGGGGGGAAACGAGAATAATGTTAGAAGTGTCACTGGAGAGTAGGGAGTAAGCGCTCACGTAATACCATTCTGCAGACACACCTGGTGGTAGGCCGTCAGGGCACCATCCCACTCTAGCGCGATAGGATACTGCCGGAGCCCTGCCGTCTCCTCCCGGTGCAATGCTACACTCTCAGCTCTCGCCCAATTATCCAGTGAGCGACGCCACTGTACCGTTTGGGGGGGCACACTATGTTTCCAGCGCCTAGTGATGAGGCGTTTCGCCGTGATCAGTCCTAGGTCCCAGAATCTCGCTTGGACTTTCGTCTGTTTCGTCCTTTTAAATAACCCCAACAGACAAGCTTCCCAAGTATTCGGTAAGGTGCCCCCTGTCGCTGCCGCCAAAGCAGTTGACACTGCGTTCCAGTAGGGCTGCAGCGAAGAGCAGGACCAGAGGACATGACAGCCCACAATCCTTAATGGTGTCAGATTGTATCCCAATGTCCTTCAACAGGAGCAGGACTAGAGTGATACCTGCGTTGGCACTATTGGCTTGCTCCCCGTGTTCTGAGGGATGGTTGTTTCCATTTAAGAACTGTGTACAAGTTTGAAAGAACCAAGCCCTGCCACACCACAACACTGCCAAGAAATCATTTTTTCTTTATCCAAGTTCCTATTCCACTATTCAAGTTGGATTTTTATTTTTTATACCCACAAAATGAAAAACACTTTTTATGAAAACAAACAAAGGTTCTTCTTAGAAGCAACTTACACAAAGAGAAAAAGTAATGTTTACTTGATGTGTATGTTAATAGGTCTGAATAAGAGTATGGGTATGGGAGAGATGGGTGACTGGAACTGTGTGATAGACAGTCAGTAACAGATTACTTCAAACTAACCATTTTAGTGAAAGAGAAGGATTGCACAGTAGGAATTGGCTGGTAGACCGTATCTCCACAGAGGGACCCACCATCAGCTTTCAATCCTTGATGTGCACAGCCTATTGCTCCACTGTGATGATGCCCTGACACTCTTGTGGGTGTCGGATCTACTCTGCTCCACACTGCTCACTGTCAAAGGCCTATCATTGGTGGCACAGCACCTAGCCTTGAACCATGTGCAGCAGAAGGGCAGCCTTTGCTCTAAGTTCTGTGGGCGTCCAACCCCTATGACCGTGCACTACAGGGGAAGGCTGCTCTATGCCCCACCCTCTGTTGGTGTCTGATCTCCTATGTGCACAGCTTTTGACCATGCACTTCAGAGATTGGCGCACATGGCTTGGCCTGCAACCAGACCGTGCTCCCCACCCTCTGTGACCTGCCAACGCCAGTGTGATGGGCCACAAGGCATGGTTATCAGACACGCCTCGTGCCCCTCCTTTTGCAGGTCTTTGACCCTCGCCATGAAGGTGGGGCATAGTGCAGTAGGATTTAGCCGCAAACCCTGGCCTTCTACTAAGCTGTGCACTCTATCCTCCAAGGCGGACACACCCTGCTGCGCATGGCTGCAGGCACTGCATAGTGGGGTGCTAGAGAAACTGTATATGAAAAATAACAACCTAGGCAATTGTATTATCTTGTCTGTACAATGATAAAATAGGGGAATCGAAACAATAACAAATGAGATTCTGCTTTTTATCGTCACAATTTTAATATTAAAAAAAGACACATTATCAGGTACATACATCATTAAATAAGACTTGTGTCTATATGCAATATAGAACAAATCAGATACAATTTTATTAAAACCCAAATCAAAAACCATCAGAAAATGGAAAAAACAAATATGTGGCACAACAATAAATTTGACGCGCGTTTCGGCGAACCAGCGCCTTCTTCAGGAATACCCACTTATGACCTAAAAAAAGGTGTACAATAAAATACATTTTAATACATTAAATATAAAATTACAAAAAGATTTCTCCATACATTAAGAAATGCAGATCCAAACAAATAAGTTGTGACAAAATAACCACAGAATTCATAGTTAAAACAACCTAAAGTACATATACTTGTATTCCCCAAAGAATGGACAAGAAAGACTTATAAACAAGTCAAGTCTATAAAAAATGGTTTGCTTCAGTGCTCAATTTAGGACATTAAATATATATAGTTGCAGGATTCAGCATTACTGTCCACTAATTTGAACTGATTGTAATCTATCTAAACAATAATAAAGCCATACATAATACTTACTCAAAAGATACTATTGACACTGCAGTAAAAATGTATCAAAATATTTTTCATTAATGCGATGTATGATTTATCTGTAACAAAAAAACGGGTGTAATGTTGAAAGATTCAACCCATCAAGAAAACTTTAGTTAATGATGCAAGGCTACCTAATTTTCTCTTATTACTTACAAAAAGTACATAGTATATCTATTCTTAAATCCTGTTGCTCAGTTTTGAATAGCTGTTTTCCATTCGCGATGTCGAATGTAGCAACCGACGCTCAGGATAGTTATTCCCGTATTCTTTTTCTAGTTGGAAAAACATGATATCAACAATATTGGTATTTAAATGTAACCTCAGGTAGTAGATATGACTCCAACTAACAATTTTGAGTAATAATCTATATTCAGGTTTTTTGAAAAAAACATTTAGTTTTACGCGCCAAGGAAAAATTTGAACTATCTTTAAAAAGGGAAAGCTAAAACAATGGAAATGATAAGCCACAGGTCTCACTTGAAACGCATTTCCAACATATCCTATCTAATAGGTTAAGAAATGGAGAGTTAAACAGATGCTCCCTCGTCAATTGTCATCTTATTGCCTATCGTAAATTTAAAAATTGTTTTCATGCATGAGGATTTACCTTTCAATTCCTAGTTAAGGTGAAGACGTGTGTATCACGAAGATGCACCTTATGATAAAACATTATAAAGAAGGGGATGTTGATAAATTCTAATTAAGAAAAAATAACATGTGTAAACACATATACAGCACATATCGGGACAATAACCAATTCATTAAAAACAAAAATTCACGTTCATATAGGCATAGTTACCTAATGGACATAGACGACAGCCCTTGCCTTCTGGTAAACAAACAAACGATAATGCACGAGGCTGTAAATACGACCAGACATGGTAATTAGCCGAACGTTAATAACCCGACTAAGAGTTACAAACTCTCAATTAAATTGCTTCAACCAAGGCATGTTCCCTTAGTAAAGATTATGTCCACAAAAATGAAACAACATCCAACAGTACAAAGCCTACCTAGGATAAAGCCTCGCCAAAGATAACTGAAGGCAAGCGGGAAGTCACGGTGTCCTACGTCCTGAAAAACCAAGCGATGCATGGATATCAACTTGGTATTGGCTTCCAAGCCTTATATATACTCGCAGGTAATTGGTTAGTTACAAGAAGATACGTCATGTGACTTAGCACATGGCTTTGTCACATGACCATTCATAAAAATAGAGAACAGACTCATTTGCGAAAAATTAAATAAAACTACAACTCTCGCGGCCTCCAATAATTACCGAATATAACACTAGGAGCAAACATAATAATTCCATAATTACTAAAATGACTATTTTCATCAATATAGATACTCACAGCCCATAAGATAACTAAATGGCAGAGTATTACATGGTGCTCTAACTTCTTAAAAAAATAAAAATAGAAAGCGGACTCATTCACGAAAGTAAGACAGCTTAAAAGGCAGAAATAAGATTGCTTCTTATTAACACGGCCTCTATTAATAACAAACATTGGCATAGTAAACAAAAAGTGATTTAATACTAACAAAGGTAATGTTTTCTCTGATGTAAACACTCGCAGCCCATTGATAAACTAAATGGGAGATCTTTCCATAATATCCTTTATACGAGATATACCCCTCATAGAGACAGAAAAACTTTCATGAACTAGCCAGACAGATGGCTTTCTCATTAGTCACAACTATAAACAGACCATCAGCCCCGTCCAGACATATTGGCTATGAATAACGACGATATAGATATGAATACTCGCAGCCCAGTGGGTGACCACATGGGAGAGCATTTCATAATATAGTGCCCTACCTCTAAAAACCGCCACACATGTAAGTAACTTTACATGAGATATATTATATATATATCATCATTAATCCCAAATGTCTATATCAAAGGTGTATATGGATGCCATCAATACAAAGGGATGCTAAATTCTTAAAAGGGGTTTAAAAATCAAAAAGTTCATTAAGCGCAGTCACTGTGTTAGCCAAAGAAAAATCACATGTGAATAATAAATAGTATTATTCAAATCCACCCTCAAAGGTATTAAACAATAGCGTTTTCCCACGGAATTTCGCTGTTCAATCCATTTTTTTAAAGTGTCCAAAGAGAATATCCAAAAAAACTCACGTTTCTTTCTTATGTGCATACCTCCCTTAATGTCCGGGATATTATTTTTTCCAGTATTCGCCATTTGAAGTCATCAGGTCCATGATTACATTCAATAAAGTGTTTAACCATAGGTGACAATAATTTTTTAGTTCTGATAGCGGAACGAAGTTTCCGTTAATCGAACTTGAATAGGCCTAGAGGTCTCTCCAACATATCCAAGTGGACAAGGGCACTGGATAAAATAAACAGTGTTGGATGTCTTACAGTTCCACATTTGGCTGGCATGAGTAGTATAACCATTGTGGGTGAAACTTTCCCCATCTAGAATCGTATGGCAGGATTTGCAAGAGGAACATTGTACTGTACCTCTAATCAGTTGATTGGTATCAATCGATTTTTGTAGAAATTTCTGCTGCCTCTGTGAATCATTAAAACGGGAATGAACAATCTGGTCTTTGATATTCTTGTTGCGCCGATGTGCAAATAAGGGTTTAGCCAATTTTTGATCCCTACTGCAGTTACTATTTAAAATGTGCCAGTTTGAATTGACAATTTGTTTCACCTTAGCATCCAAGGTAGAATGTTTAGTAATACAGACTAGTTGTTTATTATCCTTAGCTGTTTTGGATCTCAGAAGGCAATTCCTATTGAAATATCTGGCCCTCTCACCAGCCCGTGGGGGTATCCTCGCTCCAGAAATGTTTCCCTCATAACGGCTGCTTGTCTATCAAAGTCAAGAAGGTCAGAGCAATTGCGTCTTACTCTCAGGAACTGAGAGAAGGAGATACTCTGCTTTTGATTGCGTGGGTGGAAACTATGGAAGTGAAGAAGAGTATTCCTCGCAGTGGGCTTCACATACAAGTTTACTTTCAACTTCCCCTGATCATTAAGGATTAAAATATCCAAAAACTCAACTTTCTCATCGCTTACATGGGCCGTGAATTTAAGATTAGGATCTGTGACATTTAACCAACTGAGAAATTCATATAAGGTCTCTCTCCCATTGGTCCAGACAAAGAAAATATCATCAATGTATCTGGACCAATGGGAGACAGACTCATAAAATGGGACAACCTCATTGTATATAAACCTGTTTTCAAAAGCAGCCATATATATATTGGCCACAGTTGGGGCCACAGAAGCACCCATACTAACGCCCTTCACTTGGCGATAGAGCTGATGTCCGAACTCAAAGATGTTTTCAGTCAAAACTATCTTCAGACATGCAAGAGTAAAAGCTTTAGGGCAAGGTCTCTTCTGATCATCAATAAACCATTCAGTTGTCTCCATAGCTGCAATTAAAGGAATATTACTATAAAGGGATTCAACATCGAGAGTTACAAGTAAATCATTGGAGGGGTTAAAACTCAAATTCTCAAATTTTCTAATCATGTCTCCTGTGTCTTTGACATAGGAAACTATATTTGGAATAAATGGATGAAGCTGGAAATCCACATATTTAGATAAGGACTCAGTAATAGTGCCTATCGTAGACACTATGGGTCTATAGGGAGGATTTGTCTGGTCCTTATGTATCTTTGGTAAACCATAAACACAGGCGGTTTTTCCTTGGTTATGATTTAAAAACTCATATTCTTTTCGAGTAATATCTCCTACCTCAAGAGCTTGAAGGGTCAATTGCTGAATCTCTTTAGCAATGGCATGTGAGGGATTTGATCTAGCATTAGTATAAAAAGAAGGATCATCAAGCATCCTACACATATTTTGTTCATACTGAAGCGAGTCAAGAACAACTATTCCTCCCCCTTTATCACAACTTTTTATTGTCAGGGCTTTGTTAGTAGCTAATGATTTTAAAGCCATGTGTTCATTCTTACTTAGATTATATAGTGGTTTCGGAACAAAACGAAGGGCTTGTTCCAATTTTTGTAGTACCACTAGCTCAAATGCTGCTACTTCCGGGCCTAACTGATCTAGAGTGGGGCTAAAAGTAGAAGGAAGAGACAGACTTCTAGTACTATCATGATTAATGTCTACAACATTTTCGGAGCTGAAAAACTTTTTCAACCGTATTTTACGAAAGAATGAAATAATATCACAATGTAGTTAAAAAATATTAGCGTTAGAGTGAGGAACGTAAGAGAGACCTTTAGACAAGAGGCTAACACTATGTTCATCTAATTCTGTCTTAGACAGATTGAAAATGGGGATTACATCCCTGATTTCCAATACTGTCGATTGCGTGTTTCCCTGATGATTTGTGTCTCTTTCTGTTGGTAATGATGTTGAGGTTTGTAGCCCCCTCTGTTTTGAGCCTGGAAACATACTCTCGAACGTCCCCGATTCGCCCCTCGGTTAGCCAAAAAAGGCTGAACCTGATTACGTTTAGCCTGAAAAGAGTTGAAATTGCTCTTGGGTTCATAATAAGCATCATTAACATCGCCATCGGAGTCCGATGTCTCCGAAAAGGTATTAACCCTTTGTTGTTGGGTTCTATTTTCGTCTACATAGTGATTCTGTTTATAAAAATCCAATCTTAAATACGGATAAGTGTTTTCAATAGAATAAAATCTTTTGTCCTTTGCAAGTTTGTCATTTTTGTGCTAGAGAAACTGACCATCCACAGCTGGCCAAACTTTGCTGCTCACATCCTACAACCCTATGCAGCAGGGGCGGGAGCATCTCTTCCTCTACATTGTTCAGGTCATGAACACAAAAACTTTTTCTGAGCCATCTTTAGTATATAAATGCATTTTATAAAAAAAAAATGTTAACAATAGATTTTATAGAAATTTTACATCCACAAGCAATGATCATATAAGGCACGGATCATAGTTACACAAGTTGCTGATGGGGGTTTCATTTGAGGATCAATTAAACGTTCAAACCAACAACCCCCGCCTCCCACCACCCCCCTCCCTTGCACCGCACATCCTGCTTGAAGCATTATACAGGCATATAAATATACAGGCATAACTCCGCGCCGGCCAATCAACGAATTAGATTGGAAAGTCATGAAATGGTGAGTCTGTCTATAAGGTCCTGATTCGTTGATGTGGGAAAGATAGAAAGGTCAATGCCCCGGTAGTTGGCCCAGTCAGTACATATCTTCCTGTGCTTCTGCGGGCAACCCCAAGCCTGAAACACCGCCACCTTGGCAGGCATACATTTATCTAATGCGGATTTCCAGGCCGCCACCCACAGGGGGAGAAGAGGGCTTCCACTTTTGGGCTAAGTCGCGCTTGGCCAATGTGATTCCTAAAAAAAGTAGGTGTGTTTTGTATATGTTCCTACCAATATCTTCTCTATTGTGGAGAAGAGTTAGTCGAGGATCTGCTGGGAGGTCCCAACCCAGCACTCGCCCCAGGCAGGACAGTATACCCGACCAAAAATGTTGTAGCGCCGTGCAGCCCCAAACCCTATGCAAAAAGGACCCGTCTTCCGACTGGCATCTGAGGCAGGTGAGGGATTGGACATCCCCCATCTTCCAGAGGCGGGTGTAGTACACCCGATGAAGATATTTAAACTGGATCAGTCGATATCTAGAGGACACCGCTGAACCCCTGGAGCTGGCAAGGGCCTCGGTCCAGTCGTCATCTGAAAGGGTCAGTACATCTGCCTCCCACGCTGCCCTCGTCCGGTGCAGGTTTGTCTTGGTATGTGTGGTCAGTGTCTGATAGAGTTGTCAGATTTTAGGTCCTAATTTCACCAAGGAGCCTGAGGGGTACTATATAAGCCAGGTCAGCCCCCACTCACTGAATCAGAACCCAATGATGACCTGGCCTAAATGTTAGAACAGATACAAATGGACCTAATGTCTGTCAATAGCTGCCACAACTTTGTGTGCTGCATGGGCAGTTAATCATACACTGTCTACCTCTATTGGTCCCTGTTCTATCTGTAAAAATGTTCCCTATTGGTGCAGCCCAGTGCTAGGTGTAATAAATGAAATCCAGATTACATATGTGAGTGCCAATAAAGTGCCAAAAATACAAAAAAAGTGTGCAATGGTACGGGGTGCCTCACCGTTCTCACCAGTGGACTCAGGTTCTCATCATCAGCACACCTGTACCTTAAAGAAAACAAAACAGTAAATAAATTATAATGATGGTAAAGTGCACGTGTGGTGAATGTGCAGTGAAACCAGTCGTGAATTTACTGGTTATAAGCACTAAAGTGTTATTCTCAGTGCTAAAAAACTGACCCCATAAAGTGGATCCCAACAATTAAGGACCACTTTATTGTTATTAAAAACGAGCTATAACACTAGCTTTTCACCTTTATTCTATGCTGTGGGTTTGCTCACATTAAAAAGACACTCTGTTGCCTCTTTTCATCATAGAGGGCCAACATGTTTCATTGCCTGTTGGTTTTGAGGCAATTTCTTCAGGGCACGGGTCAGTACCACCACTCTGCTTTCCTTTCACAAATAAATGTTTTCCTAGGGAACAAGTTAAAAGTACAGACAACACATAGTTAACGAAACAAAGGCACAGCCCCTTAGGAGCAGATTACTTCTCTGATACATTGGCCTCTCGACCATGCCCCACATAGTTACCGCTTAGGTGCTCTTTCTGAGCATACCGGTGACAACCTTTTTTTTCCTTTTTTGTCACTGTTTTGACACACGGAGGCCACATAGACGAGCAGTGGGTCTTCCCTTCAATTGTCATAGGTTAAGCATATCGGTTACGCCGCAGAATGTATTTTTAAAAATAAAAAGTTTTCAGTACACATGTCAAACAGTGGGTGGCATAAAGACAGTTATCAGCTGAGCCAGCACGCTGTTATCAATATATGGGGGTAATTCATGTGTCTTTTCCCCGTAGGCTAAAAACAGTAGCAGGGGGTACAATCGCTCTGTGGTGCTTACTGGAGGTCTCCAGTGGGCTAGTTTGACCCTAGGGACCCTTAGGATTCAAGGGGACTTAATCTCTCAACTTAGTACGGCCACAGGGCACGTTTACACAGTTGTGAAGGGAGGGGATGGGGCCTGAGGTAACGTGTGCAAACACGCCCTGTGGCGCCTTTTAAGTTGGGGAAATAATTCCCCTTCAATCCTGAGGGACCCTGGGGGCCAACTAACCCACCAGGTGCTTCCAGTAAGCGCCACTGCGCTGCGTTGCAAAGAGGTGGTCTAGACCGTGTCCCTTTTTACACCTCTCTGCAAGGCAGCTCTGTGGAGCTTATTGAAGGTACCTAGTGGGCTAGTGTGACCCCAGGGACCCTCATGATTCAAGGGGACTTTATCCCCCAACTTAAAACGCCCACAGGGCGTGTTTGCACATATGTTAACTCAGGGTCCCCCCAACACTTCACCAGTGTGCAAACGCACCCCGGGTCGCGTTTTAAGAGGTAGTTTTAATCCCCATGCCCTATTATATACTAGGGGCTTACAGAGGAGGTCATGCTAATCACAGGGGGACCCCACCACATAGTGTTTCCTAGTGTATGTAGGTGTTTTCACTGTATTCTAAGTGTCTTTTAACATAGCACTAGCTCTAGGACTGGTTAGTCAGACTCGGCTACCACCAGTATCCGTCTGAAAAAGTTGAGGGTACAGTATGATTGTGCAACAAGGCTTCTTTCTGCTCTTCTGTTTGTTCTTTCTGCATGTTTTCCTTCTTCCTGCACTTTTCGTCGTCTTTGAGGACTTCTGTTGCTTCTTTCTGCATTTTTTTTTCTTTCTGTGCGTTTTTCCTTCTTTCTTCACATGTCCTATCTCTGTAGGCATAGTTAGAAATTAGCATTTAAAAAACATGAAATTCACTGAAAAAACCATAGGTTTCAGGCACGTTATAGTTAGGAATTAGCATTTAAAATACCTTAGAAATTCTCTAAAAAACATAGGTTTCAGGGGCGTTATAGTAAGCTGGACATTTCACTCGTACAAAACCATTGAAATTCCCCTGTTATAGTTAGTTCAGCAATTCACTGCTGATGACGTCACATATTACATCACTCATGACATGGTCAGTGACATCACTCATGACATCACTGATGACATCTCAAATGACATCACCGATGACATCATCCTTGTGATAGAGTGGCAGACCTCCTCTCACCCTAATATAACCTTTGATACACAGACTAAAAAATAGAAACTAACATTTTCAAAACAATGAACATACCAATACCACTTACAACACACCTAATCAGTAATTCTAAGATCTACACACACATCCACTCATTCACCAACAGTCCTATACAGTCATACATACATGTACTCAATCATATGTACTCCTATACATCCTGTTACACAGTGACACTCATCCATAAAGTTACTCACACACATAGTCACACATGCAAACAAAGTATCAAACATCCATTAAATTGCATATGCAGTTATACACACACCACCACACTTACTGCTACAGAAACTTACACATACTTACTCTCTTAAGCAATCACTTATAGAAACACATACTAATTTATACAGGAACTCTTTCAATCTCTCACATATACGCACTTATATACACCAATACTCACATACACTAGTTTTAAACATATTTAGTTACTCATAAAGACACTTTTGAGACAGTCATTCACTCACTAACACACCCATACATACACTCATCCACCCATACAGTCCTGCACACATGCTGTCTTCAACACATACAAACAGTGAGTCACTCATTCATGCATCTATGCACTACGTAATACCCCCCACCGAATCATAAATACACTCAGACTGAAACTGTATTTCTACCTGGTAGAAACCCTCTTTGATAGCTTTGAACCAGGTCTGGCAACTCCCCTCATAAATGGTATTACTTAACTGGGCTTGGTAGACATGGTTATAGACACTTATACTGATACTCAAAAAAACAACTAATAACCTATATAGACACTCATGTAGCTACTCACCAACCCATGCAGCCACTTATACACAAAGTGAGAGACTGATCCAGATATTTACATATTTAAACATTACTCAATAACCCATGTATTCACTAAGATACACGTAATCAGTCAGTTATACAATCAATTTTTGAAAAGAAAATCATCCATTTAGACACTTATATACCCATTTATTCTTCCATCGACCTTAAAATATACATATATAAAACATATTTAATTTTAAGAAAAACACACATTTACTGGATGATGTCATCAGTGATGTCATCAGTGATGTCACTGACCATGTCATGAGTGATGTAATATGTGACATCATCAGCAGTGCATTGCGGGTGCGCGAGTTATAGTTAGCTGAACTAACTATAACGGGGGAATTTCAATGGTGTGGTACGAGTGAAATGTCCATCTAACTATAACGCCCCTGAAATCTATGTTTTTTTTAGTGAATATATATATATAGTTTTTCTTTTTTTACTGAGTTTTATATAGCGCAAACTTGACCCGGAGGTATCTGGTATAAGAGCTGGGTGGACACCCCTCCTAAATGGTATTCATTCTTAATCTTTATTTCGGCCATACGGCCATCAAAGATATACAACAAGATAAAACGTATACACCATAAAAACATCATCAATAGCAATAATACATATTTATACATTGTAAAATCATTCATATCTGTGGGTTAAGACTAACAGGATTACATTTAGAAAAGACTTAGAGCTAACTCAATGACTGTGACTTCAGAAAACTAGTACGAATGTGCCAGACATTAGTGAGAAATTTAGCCAGTGCAAACACGGTTGAACTCGAAAGATCGGTTTTTAAAATTCTATACATTGGGAAATACTCTCTACCACCAAGATTTCTAATGAGTGGGAGAAGCCAGTATTTCCTCGCTTTCGAGTAAGTGGGGCAGAACAGAACTACATGCAGATCGCTTTCCTCCACATAAGAACATGTTGGACACTGCTTAGAGGAGGGCGGGTTTGTCCAGGAGCTGGTAAAATCCCGCAGGGACAAAATGCCGTATCTCCATTGAAGAAACAACTTCCTGGCCAACACGGGGAACATAGCGTCCAGCACCCTTTCCATCCTGTATATATCCTTACTTAGCATAAATACAGATGTCAGTGATCCCTCTCGGTGGTACTCCATGGCAGTGGATAGTTTCTGAGCGTGATAGGCATTAACCAAATTTCTACGTGAGATATTTAGTGAGGCATCAGCAGGATCAGACCAAAGATCGGGAAACCCCAGTACCATACATAGTTTTTGAATATGTTTTAGCAAAGGGATATGTAACGCTTTCGGATGGGATAACAACTCCCTTAATTCAGCCCTATAGGCAGAGAGTGCTTCACTGCTCCACAGTCTTCGCCAGAAGACTATGGGTCTGAGTCCTATTTCATCGGCTATTGGTCTCAATCCCAGATCTAGCCTCAGGGGAAGGAGCGGAGTGCTTGGCGGGAGTGCAGTTATCTGTCTGATAAAATTGTTCTCGGTTACCGACAGACTGCGACTTGGTGTATGTCCCCACAGTTCCGCCCCATACATAGTGGCGCCCCTGGCCTGTGCCTTGTAGATCTGGATGAGTGGTCCCAAAGGCCGATGAGTCGAGTTTTTCAGCATCCGCGCGATGCCCCCAGTGGTCTGTACCAATTTAAGGTTGGCCTTGGTCCGGTGTGCCCCCCATGACATAGTCTCATTCAGGGTTACACCTAGGTATTCGAAGGTGGAGACTCTCTCCAACCGTGACTCTCCCAGTAGTGGATTCGGGCGCAATTTTTTACTAGGATTCAGGACCATAAATTTTGTTTTTGCGGCATTAATTTCTAGGCCCCTGTCCGTACAAAAGGCCACAAAGGAATCAAGAATCCGCTGGATCCCCATTGGGGTTTTGGACAGCAGCAGGGTGTCATCTGCAAACATGATTGCAGGCACCCTGCTGCCGTTCAATTTTGGAGCGTCAGTGTGTTCCGTACCGTTCAGGTGGGCGATTACCCCGTTGACAAAGAGGCAGAACAGGGTCGGTGCAAGCACACATCCCTGCCTAACCCCCCTGTCAACGGGCAATCTGTCCGTCAGTTCCCCTGACTTCCCACACCGTACACGGGCATAGTTGTTGTGGTGTAACCTCTGTAAGATTATTAAAATGTCCGCAGGTACACCCATCTCGGACAAGACACTCCAGAGTTTGCCTCTGGGCACCAGATCAAAGGCAGCTCTGAGATCCACAAATATTGTGTATAAGCTGCCACCGTCGTAAACCACTGCCCTCCAGTAAATGATGTTCAGACGGAAGACCTGGTCCACCGTTGATACTCCCTTCCTGAATCCCGCCTGATAGGGACTAAGGACTCCCATTTCTTCTGCCCAGTCCTGAAGCCGATTAAGCAGTACCCTCCCAAAGAGCTTCTGAGGTACATCAATCAGACTAATTGGTCTGTAATTGGCTGGGAGCAGGGGCGAGCCCTTCTTAAATATGGGAACCACCTCCGCCCCCAGCCAAGTACTTGGGACCTCCATGCCGCTTAAGACTCCATTGAACAAAACGGCAAGGTATGGGGCCCAAACATCGGGTTCCTGCTTGAATAGATCCCCAGGCAGGCCATCCAGTCCTGGCGCCTTACCCGAGGTCAAGCCCGCTATTGCTGCCCTAACCTCTCCCACGGTTATTGATTCCCCCTCATATGCCACCTGGGCACTGCCAGTATCATTCGTGCTGTCTCCCCCCTTCGAGCTATAAAGGGTTTGAAAATGAGCCTGCCAAACCCCAGCTGCGATGTTAGGCTCAATAGCTGAAAGAAGATTCCCCGACCCCCCCATTCACTATTCTCCAGAACATTCTGTGATCTCCTTTTGCAAGGGAGTTATTGAGCTCCTCCCATTGGTTCACCTCCCATTCAGTTTTAGCATGGACGAGTAATTTTTTGTAAGCCCGTCTGCTTTCTCTTACTTTCTCCCCACCTGAGCCCTCCTTAATATATCTAAGAAGTTCTCGTTTTGCTTTTTTACAGGCTGTGTTATACCACAAGGATTTATGTGGTTGCCCCCTCCTTGAATTGTGTGCGTTACTAAACAGGATGGGAGCCACACCCTTTATAAGATCTTCATGGGCCCGGTGTAGTTTGCCCAGTGTTTCTGTATTACCCCTCTCAATGTCCAGGTCTCCTACACTCTCTAGGATAGGGATTAGCCCAGCGTAAAGCTTCGGGAGTTTCTCCTGGCTCGCGACTATTTTTTCCCACCTAATCCTTTTTTTGTTATTGGCCAGTAGCAATTCAGGTATATTTCCCTCTCTAGTTTTTGCAGGGGATTGAAAGCCAGGGTGGATGAGATCGAGTTCTAGAGCGTTGTGATCGCTTTCCAGCCTTTCAGTAACCCTAAAGTCCAAAATAGTAGGCCAGTTGGTTATCTGTACCAAAACATAGTCCAAGCGGGATTTTCTTCCCGCTCTATTAAAAGTTGTTCTACTAGGTACATCTGACTTGGTTCGCCCATTACAGGCTCTAATTCCAAACTTTAGGGTTAAGGCTGTAATCTGTAGCGCTACGGGAGTCCATGCCTTCGGGGGAGGGGCTTCTACCAGAGGTACTGACCACCTGGCCTCTTCCTCCATCGGGAAGCCTTCTAGGAGGCCAGGCAGTGGCTCAAATTGTGAATTTAAGTCCCCCCCCACTATGTAGGGTAAATCTCCCGGTATTTCAGCTAAATAAGCTGCGAGCTCGTCAATAGTAGGTGACTCCCTAGTGACTCCCACTGGCCTAGAATAGATGTTAATTAAGACAAGTTTTACTTGATTTGGCCAGGACAGTAGGACCACAAGGATATCGTCCGATGGTACTGATAAGCGTGAGGCCTCACAGCCTAGGTAGGATGCCACCCATGTTGTTAATCCACCAGAAGGACAACCTTTGCCCTCCCACCTGGCTGGGATAAAGAATGACTGGTATCCCTGATGGGTGTGTTCCTCCCTTGCCCAGGTCTCCTGAAACATACAAACATCCCCTGTCTCAATATATGTAATCCAGTCAGGGGTGCACAGCTTGTTGACAAGTCCAGCGACATTCCAGCTAATAAGTCTCAGGTGCTCAGTGATCGAAGTTGCGGGGGGGGAAATATCGGGTAGAGCCGGCTCAGTTAGATCAAAGTTTGTTACTTCGGGTGCGCTGTCTGCAATAGATCCAACTGGCTCAGGGGAAACGCTGGGGCCATTTTCCAGGGTCGTAGATTCCGGAGCTGTGTTTGTAGACAGTCAATCAACCCCTTCCAACCCCCCCAAACAATTAAACCGATTATAGTGGAAAAAAGGTGTATCCGGCAGTTGATAAACTGGGCGTACAGCATGTTCCTTGTATCTGGGTCTCCGCTCTACCCTTGTCCAGTTGCCTTGTACTGGCTCATGGTGCATGCGGGTGGGAGGGAAGAAGAAGGAGACTGGCAGGGACTGTATAGTGGAGTCCAGTGATCTATTCGTCCCTGCGCAAATATGTAAAACTGTGCCTGGGTCACGAAAGGACACCATAATGCAGTCCCCCATTATTGTTTTCCTCGTCCTCCCCAACCAAGGTACCCTTCTAACCATGGTGATCTCATTATTAAAATGGGGAGGTAAGGGCCTGTTCCAATTAAGCCACTTGATAACTTTCCTCTTAAGTGTTGAGAAATTTTCATTTTCACCACTTTCAAGGGAAGGGGCACCCGCCAGTACCACCATAAAGCTATTTGTTTCCGGGGGCAAGTCCGGTCTCTAGGAGCGGGCCTTCCTGCCGGAGGGGGAGAAGTGCTGACGTTTGGTTGGGTTCTGTGATTTGTGCCAAAGGCTAGACCATGGGGGGCTGCTGCTGCTATCTCAAGAGGGACAATATTAGGGACGCTCAATGGGGGTGGTACTTGAATAGACATGAGTGGTTGCAATGGGGCAACTATGGGAGTACCCTGTATGAAGCCCACATTGGGGTGGGGTGTTTGTGAATGGGGAAGGGTCCCTGAAATAGGATTGGGCCCGGCAGCTGTAGTCTGTTTGCTAGTCGCAGCATTCAGACTGATTAGGGTGGCTTCTAAGGTGGTGAGCCTGGTCTCTACTTTTTTTAGACTCTCACTAATAGGCGTCAGGAGTGATCCTAATAAAGATTCTATGCTCCCAAGTGATACAGCAGAAGATGTTATATTAGGTAAATTAATCCCTGGGTCACTGTTATTAAGGGCAGTAGTTGTGTTGTTGCCCTTGGGGGGAGCAGCTACTTGTACATTCACTCTGGGCCTATCTGGGGAGTACACCGGCTTATGATTTTTCCCAAAGTCTGAGTGGGGAGTTTTAATTTTCCCCTGCCCACCCCTTGTCTTTCTTCTACGCTTGTTGGGTGGAGGGCCATGTACCTCCACCACAACTGAATGCTTAGGCTTGGTTTTCTTAGTTTTGGCTGCCGGAGGTGTTTGGGTAAACAAGTCAACCGTCACGCTACTATCAATTGGTGGTGGGGTAGCCTCCATGGACTGTTCAAGAAGTGTGTCGGGATTAGGAACAATATCCCGTAAGAGTATAGGGACGCCCTCTTGATTTGATATGTCCGGAGTGCCATGACGGGGACTTTCCTCTTGGGAGATAGGGTAGGGGATTATCTCGCTAATGGGTCGGTTTTTCATAAACTCAATGGAGCGACGGCGTTCGCCCCTGCGCTTCTCTAGGGAGCTTTCTTTTCCCCCTTCCCCCTTCGCTGGTTTAAAATATTTGTCCGGGGTCCCAGTGTTACTACCCCCTGCCCTTGATGGAGTTTCACCTTGGGCCGGTGAAGGCATGGCTAAATCCTGTAGTACAGTCCTGCTGGGTTGAGGCGAAAGAAGGTGGGCCCAGCCCGGCCTCCTTCGGCCCCGGACGGCCACAGACGGTCCCGCCCTTGTCCCGGGCTTACCCCGGGCACTCCCGCGCGCTCCCGCGCTGCGTGTGAGACTCGTTCTTATAGATGAGTTATTGAGGTGGGTGGGGCTGGGCGGGGCGGTCAGGGAGAGCAGGCCAGCTGGAACGGCCTGGACAACCCGGGACTCCTGGGAGACTGAGTCCGGGTTGCAGCTCGCAGCCCTGTCGCACACTCACCGCCCAGCAAGGAACAGCCGGAGTTAGCCCCCTCCTGCGACGCGGGACCCGCGGAGCGGGTTCCTCTAGCTATGGTCGATAATCCGTGGGCAGCAACAGAAGAGCAGGCGTCCTTGAGAGTCCCAGAGCAAACGGTAATTACAGCTGGTTATGAGGCGGGTGGGGCTGGGCGGGGAGGTCAGGGAGAGCAGGCCAGCTGGAACGGCCTGGACAACCCGGGACTCCTGGGAGACTGAGTCCGGGTTGCAGCTCGCAGCCCTGTCGCACACTCACCGCCCAGCAAGGAACAGCCGGAGTTAGCCCCCTCCTGCGACGCGGGACCCGCGGAGCGGGTTCCGCTAGCTATGGTCGATAATCCGTTGGCAGCAACAGAAGAGCAGGCGTCCTTGAGAGTCCCAGAGCAAACGGTAATTACAGCTGGTTATGAGGCGGGTGGGGCTGGGCGGGGCGGTCAGGGAGAGCAGGCCAGCTGGAACGGCCTGGACAACCCGGGACTCCTGGGAGACTGAGTCCGGGTTGCAGCTCGCAGCCCTGTCGCACACTCAACGCTAAGCAAGGAACAGCCGGAGTTAGCCCCCTCCTGCGACGCGGGACCCGCGGAGCGGGTTCCGCTAGCTATGGTCGATAATCCGTGGGCAGCAACAGAAGAGCAGGCGTCCTTGAGAGTCCCAGAGCAAACGGTAATTACAGCTGGTTATGAGGCGGGTGGGGCTGGGCGGGGCGGTCAGGGAGAGCAGGCCAGCTGGAACGGCCTGGACAACCCGGGACTCCTGGGAGACTGAGTCCGGGTTGCAGCTCGCAGCCCTGTCGCACACTCACCGCCCAGCAAGGAACAGCCGGAGTTAGCCCCCTCCTGCGACGCGGGACCCGCGGAGCGGGTTCCGCTAGCTATGGTCGATAATCCGTGGGCAGCAACAGAAGAGCAGGCGTCCTTGAAAGTCCCAATGGTATTACTTAACTGGGCTTGGTAGACATGGTTATAGTGATTTTAATTGATCCAGAGATGCACAAGACTGGATTAACCGGCAACTGAGTCTGTATACAGGATCTTAATTAATCCACCTCATGATTCTATTACACAGTCTAATTGTCTCCAAAGCCTTAAACAAGCAGCCCCAACTATTAGAGCTGAATGCCTTCTGTAGGTCTACAGACTATAAGGTTCAAGAAATCGACTTTCTCTAAGCCTAGGATGTGTGAGGAGACTTTGGAGACTGTATTTTTACCTGGTAGAAACCCTTTGTGATCGTTTTGAACCAGGTAATATTTTGCAGCTAATCTTATATTAGATGTTCAACATCAATAAGGTAGTTCACACTGGACTGTTCCTATTGGGTCAGGGTCAAGACTGATTTGCATACAACTGGGGCTAATCTGAGATGGCGTGGTGGGCAAAAGAATGATAGATTGGAATGCTACCCTGAGCGATTGCCAGTAGTTAGACTTATTACAGGCATCTTCCCACCATCTGTGTATGTTTGATGTACTTCTCTAAGAGGCCATGGTTATTCTCAGACATGGGTCCCTTGCTCACTGTTCCCCTGGAACCAAGCAACACTGGAATGAAGAGCCCCATTGTGGTTGAAACCTGTGTTGGGTTCTTTGTGTTTCAGTTTTGAATGGGCCCAGCTTGGCAGCTTAGGTTTGACTGTTCCTTTTGGAGCAGGTTCAAGAATTATTTGCATGTACCTGCGTCTGATCTTATGTGTTTTAGTGGGCAAAACAAGAATGGGTTGGAATGTTTCCCGAGTGATTGCCAATGGCTAGATTTATTGCAAGAATTCTCCCATCACCTTTTGTGTGTTTGATGTACCGACCTAAATGGTCCAGGGTAGTCCCAGATGTGGATCCCTTCCTCACTGTGCCACTGGCCCCAAGCTACACCCAACTGAAGGCCCCATTTAGGGCAAAACCGGTCTTGGATTGTTTGTGTTCCAGCTCAGAGACAACCTGGCTTAGCAGTTCGGGCTGTACTGCTCGTATGTGAGCCAAGAATGATTTGCATATAGCTTGGTCTAATCTGAGATTGCATGGTGGGCAAATGAATGATGTGTTGGAATTGTACCCGAGCGATTGCCAGTTGTTAGACTTAGTGCAAGCATCCTCACACCACCTTTCGTGTGTTTGATGTACCATCCTAATTGGCCATGGGAAAGCCCAGAGGTAGGTCCTTTGCTCACTATGCCTCTGGAACCAAGCTACACCCAACTGAAGTGCCCCAATCAGGGTGACACCAGTCTTGGGTTGCTTGTGTTCTGTGTCAGAGAGGATCTGGCTTGGCAGTTCAGGCTAAACTATTCCTATTGGAGCAGGGTCAAGATTGATTTACATATATCTGGGTCTAATCTGAGGTGACATGGTAGGTAAAAGAACGATGGGATGGAATGCTGCCTGAGTTATTGCCAGTGGTTAGGCTTATCGCAAGCATTCTCCCATCACCTTTTGTGTGTCGCTTGTGTTCCAGTCCAGAGAAGACCTGGCTTGGCAGTTCTGGCTTGACTGCTCTGTTGGAGCAGGGTCAAGGCTGATTTGCCTTTAGCAGGTTCTAATCTGAGGTGCCTTGATGGGCACAAAAAGGATGTTTGTTAATGCTGTGTCAACACCCTGTCTGCAAATGTACCTGGCTATATCATGTCTCTTTGGAAGTATATTTTGGCCCGCATATTCCATGTAAACAAAGAGTATTTGCCTAGTTATGTTATGTTATGTTATTTTGGCTCTTTTATAGCGCACGGCTACTCCATGGAGTGTCCCGGCGCTTAGACAAAGACCCGAAGGAGAGACAATCCAGGGCAGATGCAGAGCAGCAGAGAAAATTACTGGGTAAAAAGCCATGTCTTCAGTTCCTTCCTGAAAACCAGTAGATTGCTGATTTTCCTAAGGGAGACGGGCAAGGAGTTCCAGCAACGTGTTGCCAAGTTAAAGAAAGAGCGGCCTCCAATTCTAGCCCGTCTGATGGGAGGAACAGAAGCCATGGCCAAAGAAGCCGATCTCAGAGTTCTGGAGGGCCGATAAAAGGCAAGACACCTTCTGATGTATCTAGCCCCTGCAAGATGAAGTGCCTTAAAGGCGAGAGTCAGCGCCTTAAAAGTAATCCGTCTCGCGACAGGGAGCCAGTGAAGCCTTTTAAGCAGCTCCGATGCACTCGCTCTTCGATGAAGGCCGAAAATGGCCCTTGCAGCGGAGTTCTGCACTAGCTGAAGGCGCGCAAGAAGAAATTATGGCAATCCCAGATAGAGCACATTCGCATAATCTAGGCAGGAGCCTATCAAAGTCTGTACTGTGGTCTTTCTGTGCTCCAGGGACAAGATCGGAAGGAATTACCTTAGCATTTTTAAAATACCAAAGCATTTCCCTGTGAGCTCGCGAATCTGAGGCCCAAAGGAAAGGCCATCATCAATCTGGAAGCCAAGATTCTTCGCCTTGGAAGAGGCATCTGCCGGAGGGTACATGTCAGGAGGCCACCAGGCCTTCCATCTCGGATCAGGAGAGCAGCCAAAGAAAAGCAATTCCGATTTATCGGAATTACATTTCAGACTGTGCTGTTTAAACCAGTCAAAGACCGCTCCCAGACAGTCCCTGATCCGCATACCATCAAAGTCAGATCCCTTAGTACAGGTGAAAAGGAGCTGGGTGTCATCAGCGTAGGATACAATCTGGGCACCGAACGACTCCGCCACTGCCGCCAGAGGGGCCATGTAGATATTAAAAAGGGTGGGGCTCAAGATAGAGCCCTGAGGCACCCCCACCTCCAATGGCGGCATGTCGGCGGAGAAAGGTGGCGCCCAGACCGTTTGCCGGCGACCGGCCAAGAATGACTCGAACCACTTCAACACCACTCCACGCAATCCGATCTCCCAGAGTCTTAAAAGGAGACCGTCATGGGGAACGGTGTCGAAGGCCGCCGACAAATCAAGCATAACTAATATGGCCTTTCCACCTAAATCCAGAACTTCCCGGCTGGCATCAGTAACTTCAAGGAGAGCAGTCTCCGTACTCATGTTGGTGCGAAAACCCGACTGAGTATCGTGAAGGATGTCGTTACTCTCAATGTAGTCAGAGAGGGAGATGTGAACATGCTTCTCAACCACCTTTGCCAGAGCCGGGAGAAGGGAGATCGGCCTATAGTTAGCATGGATTAGATGGTCCAAATTGGGCTTCTTGACAAGCGGCAGGATCAAGGCATGCTTCCAGGCCTGGGGAACCACCCCTGAGCTTAAAGACATGTTGAGCACCGGGTTAAACAAGGAGTTTAAGGCTGGTGCTACTTTTCCAAGGCATTTAGCGGGACAGGGACCCTGCGGGGAGCCAGACTTGAGCTGGGTGAGAAGGTCAAGAGAGGCAGGTAGGGACAGAGTGGGAAACTCAGAAAGAGAGGGGCCTTCCACTACCAAGGATGGAAACCGAGAGAGCCTGTGCTCGGATACAGATACTGAACTCAGAGGGGAAAAAGTATCTTGAATAGCTTTAATTTTAGAGGTGAAAAAGATTGCAAGTTGATGGACCCATGCTTCCGTGTGGGAGTGGGATGGCAATATCGAGGTAGGGGAGATAAAATCTTTTACAATGCGGGAAATTTATTTACTCTTATTCGCCGCATCCTCAATTCTTTTGTCATAATAAGCTTTTTTCCCAGCCATAATATGGCGGTGATAGAGCTTCGTGAGTTCCCTATATTTATTTTTGTCACTGGGATCATACATGCGGCGCCAGGCCCTTTCAGCTTTTTTACACTCTCGGCGCAGCTCACCAAGATCTTCCTCTAAACTACCAGACAGTTGACAAGGGTGCATGGAGAGTGCAGATGCCAGCATTTCAGGGGAGACCCGGTGAAAAGCCCTAGCAGTCCCTCTAGGGCCTTCCAACGGTCTGGGGGAGATAGTGATAACAGGAGAAATAGTAAAATGTATTAAAAAGTGGTCAGACCATAGGACAGGGATCGGGGGGATGCGCAGATCGCAGCTGTAGAAAAAATTTGGTCTAAAGTGTGGCCTTTGTTGTGTGTGGGGACAGAAACATATGGTAACAGCCCTAGAGGAGCTGTAATGTCCCACAACTTAACAACATCCAAATCACTACCATCATCCATATGTAAATTAAAATCACCCAATAAAATGCAATGTTTGGATTTTAAACAAAGTACAGAGAGGACAGCCTGCAGTTCCTCGAAAAAAAGGCCAATGGGACCCAGAGGTCTATAAATTAAAAGCCCAGCAGAGGCTTAGCGTGGGGATAGAGAGAGGGTAAAGCCAAGAGACTCACAGCCCAAAATATTATCAGTGGGGAGAGTGGCGCAGGGGAAGCGCTTGTCAACTACCAAAGCGATCCCGCCGCCTCTTCCTAAGGCCCTGTCCTTTCTGATAATAACATAGTCAGCAGGAATGGCATTCGCTAGGTCAGGGCCAGAACTTTCTCCCAGCCAGGTCTCAGTTAAAAAAAGACAGGGCAGCTTGGACTCCGTCAACAGATTGTGGATCTCCAAAGAATGCCTGCTGAGAGATCTGGTATTAAGAAGAGAGCATGGATTGTAAGTTGGCAGGGTCGCAGGGGATGCGACAAGAGAGCCGACCAAACGCCATCCGCAACCAGGGCAGCCTTTTCTCAAAGCCCGCCAACCAGGAAAAATGCAGCGGCAAGTAGCCACCTCGCCCCGAAGGGAAAGGAGCTCCACAGAAGTATAGGAGCGCATAGTGGTAAAGAAAGAGGAGAGACCGCCAATAGGAAGACCCACGTCCGCACCCGTCCGCATCCGGGACGCCGACGGGCTTACCTTAGGCGCTCCTTTGGCGCGGGAGAGGCGCGTCCGCGAAGCGCGTCCGCTGCGTGGAGCGAAGAGCCCCTGAACTTATAGTCGCTCAGGGGGAGTGAAAGGAGAGCCGCACCGCTGGTCCGCCGACCGGCGTGTAAGATCTCCTCCAAAGATGGCCGCTGCTCCAATCCCACAGTACCCAGCGGCACCTCGTATGCCGGACAGGGGTGGGTAAGAAAGAAAAAGACAGGTCACCTCCCACAGTGCTGTTGCCACCCAACACAGGCGGGGGAAGACCAGAAACGAAGTGCACAGAGACAGCGAGGAGAAAGCACCCGGCTTTCCGCCTCAGGTGCCGAAAAAGAAAAGGTACAAGTGGGAATAAGGGTCAGAAAGGTGGAAGACACAGCCTGTCCAAATATAAAAGCACTCGGCAATAAGCAGTGCTGGCGCTTGCAATCAGCGCGATGGTTCCAGGAGCAGTACTGGGGAAAGCGGTGACACGCGCTAGCGCTCAGCGCGAGAAAATGATTAAAATAAACACAGCGCGTTAGCGGTCAGCGCGCAATGCATATAATTAAAAAAAACAAAGTTAGTTATTTTAAAAGTGCCACAGCACATCAAGCCCCAGAGACTCCGCCTCAAGTTCTTCGCGGAGCGAGTAAGGCAACAACTCAGCTCGAACTAACAGCTCGAACTTATAAAAGACAGGTCCCCTCCCACAGTGCTGTTGCCACCCAACACAAGCGGGGGAAGACCGTAAACAAAGTGCACAGAGACAGCGAGGAGAAAGCACCCGGCTTTCCGCCTCAGGTGCCGAAAAAGAAAAGGTACAAGTGGGAATAAGGGTCAGAAATGCGGAAGACACAGCCTGTCCAAATATAAAAGCACTCAGCAATAAGCAGCGCTGGCGCTTGCAATAAGCAGCGCTGGCGCTTGCAATCAGCGCGATGGTTCCAGGAGCAGTACTGGGGAAAGCGGTGACACGCGTCAGTGCGAGAAAATAATTAAAATAAACACAGCGCGTTAGCGGTCAGTGCGCAATGCATATAATTAAAAAAACAAAATTAGTTATTTTAAAAGTGCCACAGCACATCAAGCCCCAGAGACTCCTCCTCTGCTCCGTTCCTCAGCAGTTTCTGCACTCCACTCTTCTGGCTCCTGATCACAGGCTTCTGCCTCCTGCTCTTGCGCCCTTGACTGTATGCTCCTCGACCTGAGCTCGGAGAGAGATGGGGCTAGAAGCAATCTGAGCCCAAACCCCACTCGTTCCGCTTTCAGGTTACCAGCGGGAGCGGCTTAGGAGGGCTTGGGGGGGCTCTTCGTGACCGTGGCTCCGCAGCTCCGCGGCTCCTTGCCTCCTCGCCTCCACGCCCCCTACGGCCACGGCCAAAGCTAGGCAGAGATACTGCAGCGGGAGCGGGGTTACGAGGTAGCGGAGCAATGGCAGTCTCGTGGCAGCTGGAGGGCGGGCGGGCTACGTGGTGCTGGATGCGGTGGGGCCGGCTGCCAGTAGATTGGGTGAGTAGGTAGATTGGGTGAGTGAGTCAGGTTTGGCGATAGAGAACGGCGGCGGCAGACCAACGGCAGGTTCCTAGCTTCCAGCTCCTCTGACGGCACTTCCCAGACTCGGCCTCTCAGCCTCTCGCAAAACATGGACTGGATTGTGCTCCCCGGTGCTGTAGTGTGCTAGCCATTGCTGTACTTGTAGTTGTCATTGCGCCAATCCTGTCCCAAACCAGCGGCATTCCCATCCCTTATCCCTCCCCCTCAAATACATCACAACATGTGGTTCCTGCATAGTGGTAGTTAAATCAAACAAACTGACTTACAATTAAAACAACATTTCCTCACCTGGGACCTTCTGGAACTGCCTCATCCAGTACATCTTTGAAGATGAAAAACCCAGTACTGTCTAAATAACAGTTGGTGCTAGTATAGGTCTACCTGTATGCGGCTGAGGGGTGGCACGGAAAAGACATATCTAGGGCTAGCACTAGCTCCGACTGTTGCACCTTAGAGTACACACTTGGAAAAGTTTCCGTAAAGCCACTGCCTAGTTCTCACATTTTTCCATAACCTATAATCTGGTGAGCAAGGAAGGAAGTGCAGTGGCCTTGAACCACAGGTTCTGCTTTTTACAGGCATCCAGGTGTAAATCTGTTATGGCAGGTCATCTGCTGTCCTCAGTATTAGTAGAGGCCATTCCGTATCAGATTTGACAATTGCATCTGAGTCTGACCCAGAACCAGGGGGATTATCATCTGACCAGGAAGTCAGGTGATGTGCCACCATTATCACATAATCATCTATTTCCATTTTTGCTTGTTATGTGGAGGGTTGGCCACCCCTATCGCCTTGATGCATACAGAGTCTTAGACATTTGTGTCTTTGTGGGCTCAAGGAGGGTATCTCCCCTGCCTTTCCTGTCTTGTGTCCTTCAAACCAGTCCCCATGCCACTTTTGCGTCCTCAAAGAATATGGTGTTACACTGTCAATAATCTTAATTCACTCTGGAAACATAATAGAATACATAAACTTTCTCATGGAGTCTGCATTAAACCTCTTAAGTATTGCTGATTGTGCTCTAGTTCTAGGGTGTAGTCCGGGAACAACATGACTCTTGCATCTGCCACCTGAAAGTGGCCTGTCTTCCTCAGTGCCTGCAAGATGATGTCACGGTCCTTGCCATTAAGCAGCGTTTTAGGTGGTGCGCTGCGGGGGGGGGGGGGGGGGGGGGGGGCGAAATGGCACCTGTTTGTGGACTCCAGTATGAATCATTGGGAAAGACCATCAGGCGCCATAACCTTTCTTAGACAGTTTTTCAGGTGGTTAACAGTATTAGCACCCTCTGAGCGCTCAGGAAGACCTACTCGTATGTTGTTGAGGTACAGCCTTTCATCCAGGTTTTTAGTTTGCCCTCTGAAGTAAGCGAACACTTTCTGCAAGGTCTCACATTTCGTGATGGAGCTCTGTAGTTTGGTAGCAAGAATGTCTAGACAGCACTGTTTCACTTTTGCTGTTAGTGTCTTGTGATCTTCGCGCAAAACTGGATGTCGATCACCATGGTGTCTGTCATTCTTGTGATCGAGTGTTTCTCTTGGTTGCGTAATTGCCTCTACTATCTCATTCAATTAGGTCTGTATTTGTGAGTCGTAGCTTAGCCAGTGAGATATGGGGAGGGGGGATATCAAATGTTCTTACTAAAATACTGTGAGCTGCAGGGTGTATGGATGAAATGACCAAGGTTCAGTATCAACTGTTCCCCTGAGGTGCCGGGTCAGTATAGATATGCATTAAGTGGGCCTCTGGGGCTGATCTAGAGTTTGGCGGAAAGGACTCCATTGGAATGGCGAAAACTCAAGGTCCGCTCATCTCATTTGGAGCCAGGCATACTAAACGTTTTACTCCGACTGAGTAAACTTTACTGTGTCAGTGTAAAACGTACTCCCACAGCCTGACAGAATAGTCCATCGAAGCTAAGCCATGTCACCGTCCACCCTATTTAGAGTGGACTATCAGATGAGAGAAAACACCATGGGAGAAAAGTCTGTTCAGATGTTTGTATTTGAAGAATCGAAAAATTTAGTAAAGTTAGAATTAAGCCATCTTTGGAGTGGATAGTCAGATGGCTTTTTTCTTAAGGTATACTGCCTGTCACTGCCAAGTATATCCTGGTGGTAAGGGACAGTAAAATAAGAAAAAGTACCCCTCACCCTGGAAAGAAACTCCCAGGCTGTGGGTGTCATTAGTTTCTTTGTTTTTCAACTTTTTACCCACTTTTGGATGTTTGTTTAGAAAAAAGAAAACTTTGTACAAGTCTGAAGGCCTGCCATCATGTTTAACGGAGCTGCCCGACAAAATTGTAACATTGACAAGAACCTGCCAATGTACTGAGATGTCTGTAAGGCTGGTGGACATATCTAACTTTGGTGGGCAGAGTAAAGGCACAGTGGCAGACGTACCCTGTCTGCTTTTACTCTAACTGCCGAACCCTAAATCAGGCCGGCTGTCTAGAGGAGCACAGTGGGGGGAAAACAATAGCTTGGAATGCTACCCTAGCGTGCTGCCAGCGGTTAGACTACTTGCAAGCATTTGTTCCATCACCTTTTTGGGGGTTTGATTGCCAGTAGTATTCCTGGAAATCCGAACCAGGCCTCGTAAAATCAGAAAATTATTAACCCCTTCGCTGCTAGGCCTTTTCCCCTCCTGTGCTGAGGCTTTTTTTGGCGTTTTGGAGTAGTGCGCGCTTAGGCCCTTGTAACTTTTTGACCACATAAGGTATCCACGCCAAATTTGCGTCCTTTTCTTCCAACATCATGTGGATTTTAAAGGCGCCCAGGGTTTGTGGATTCCCTTGGAGGGGGCCCAGAAATTAACCAAAATATAGTGATTTTTTTGTTTTTTTCAGAAAAATGGGAAAAACGGGCTGCAAATGAAAGCCTCTGGGTTTTTCCCTGAAAATGGTATCACAAAAGGGTTTGTGGGGCTGAAATCTCCATTTTCTCAGCTTTCAGGGAATGACAGACTTTTGTCAGAGAACCGAAATTTTTCACTCAGTTTTGGCATTTTTCTGGGACATAGCCTATTTTTGCTATTTTTAGAGCTTTCCACCTCCTTCCAGTTAATGGTAGAAATGAGTTTGAAAGCAATAATGGATCCTGGAAAGCTTTACATTTTCGAAAAGTAGACAAAATTCTGAATTCAGAAAGGGGTCATTTGTCTAAATCCATGAAGGTTTCGTTATAGAAACTAACAGTTAGATATTGGAATATTTGAAATTTTGTTGAAAAAAACAGCCTTTTGTCTCAACGTTTTCACCTATAACTTTTTCTAATTTTGACAGCTCTTGGAAAGCAATATACCGTTACATCCGTTAGACCTTCCTGGTTGTGGGGATATATAGGACTTGTAGTTTCACCAAGAACCCGACGAACCCAGATCCAAAAACTGAGCAGCAACTTGCAATGGTATTTTTTCATTTACTGGGTATAGTGCACTTTGTCTTGGAAAATGTATACATGGAATAATCTGTATGAAAGACACCTATGTATTTCTGAATTGGGTACAAATTATAGACTTCAGAAACAGTATATAATTGCACATTTTCAAAGTTGGGAATACTCATACTAGCATGAGAATTATTGGTCATTTTTCATAAAGATTTTTTTTTTTACACAATGTCTTTCATTCAAAGGGACAAATGCATGAAAGCTCAATTGGTAATAACAGTTGATTTACAAATCTGAATTACCCCAAGTGTCCCGATAAAAACGGTACCTCACTTGTGTGGGTCGGCCTTGTGCTTGCGACAGGAAACGGCGCAAAATGCAACGTGGTCACACCTAAATTTAGCAGTTACAAATTGACCCTTTTTTGGCAAAGTGCCTACCTGTAGTTTTTGCACCCTAGCTCTGCCGGCACCTAGGGAAACCTAGCAAACCTATACATTTTTGAAAAGTAGACACCCAGGGGAATTCAGGATGGGGTGACTCGACTGCCTACCACCAGGTTTTGTTACCCAGAATCCCTTGCAAAGCTAAGATTTTCACAAAATAAACACATTTTCCTCACATTTCTGTGGTGGAAAGTTCTGGAATCTGCGTGGATCAACAAATTTCCACCCACCCAGCGTTCCCCCAGGTCTCCGGATAAAAACAGTACCTCACTTGTGTGGGTCGGCCTTGTGCCTACGACAGGAAACGGCACAAAATGCAACGTGGTCGCACCTCAATTTCCCAGTGAAATTTTACGTTCTTTGGAAAAAGAGACTACCTTTTGTTTTTGAGCCGTAGCTCTGCCAGCACCTAGGGAAACCTAGGAAACCTATACATTTTTGAAAACTAGACACCCAGGGAAATTCAGGATGGGGTGACTCGTCTGCCTACCCCCAGGTTTTGTTACCCAGAATCCCTTGGAAATCTAAAAATTTGACCAAAAAAACACATTTTCCTCACATTTCTGTGGTAGAAAGTTCTGGAATCTGCGTGGATCAACAAATTTCCACCCACCCAGCGTGCCCCCAGGTCTCCCGAAAAAAATGGTACCTCACTTGCGTGGGTAGGCATAGTGGCTGCGACATGAAACAGCGCAAAACGCAGCATGGTCGCACCTCAATTTCCCAGTGAAATTTAGCACGATTCGGACAATAAGACTACCTTTTGTTTTTGCACCGTAGCTCTGCCAGCACCTAGGGAAACCTAGCAAACCTATACATTTTTGAAAACTAGACACCCAGGGCAATTCAGGATGGGGTGACTCGTCTGCCTACCCCCAGGTTTTGTTACCCAGAATCCCTTGCAAACATATAAATTTGACCAAAAAAACACATTTTCCTCACATTTCTGTGGTGGAAAGTTCTGGAATCTGCGTGGATCAACAAATTTCCACTCACCCAGCGTGCCCCCAGGTCTCCTGAAAAAAATGGTACCTCACTTGCGTGGGTAGGCATAGTGGCTGCGACATGAAACAGCGCAAAACGCAGCATGGTCGCACCTCAATTTCCCAGTGAAATTTAGCACGATTCGGACAAAAAGACTACCTTTTGTTTTTGCGCCGTAGCTCTGCCAGCACCTAGGGAAACCTAGCAAACCTATACATTTTCGAAAACTAGACACCCAGGGCAATTCAGGATGGGGTGACTCGTCTGCCTACCCCCAGGTTTTGTTACCCAGAATCCCTTGCACACATATAAATTTGACCAAAAAAATACATTTTCCTCACATTTCTGTGGTGGAAAGTTCTGGAATCTGCGTGGATCAACAAATTTCCACCCACCAGCGTGCCCCCCGGTCTCCTGAAAAAAATGGTACCTCACTTGCGTGGGTAGGCATAGTGGCTGCGACATGAAACAGCGCAAAACGCAGCATGGTCGCACCTCAATTTCCCAGTGAAATTTAGCACGATTCGGACAAAAAGACTACCTTTTGTTTTTGCGCCGTAGCTCTGCCAGCACCTAGGGAAACCTAGCAAACCTATACATTTTTGAAAACTAGACACCCAGGGCAATTCAGGATGGGGTGACTCGTCTGCCTACCCCCAGGTTTTGTCACCCAGAATCCCTTGCAAACATAAAAATTTGACCAAAAAAACACATTTTCCTCACATTTCTGTGGTGGAAAGTTCTGGAATCTGCGTGGATCAACAAATTTCCACTCACCCAGCGTGCCCCCAGGTCTCCCGAAATAAATGGTACCTCACTTGCGTGGGTAGGCATAGTGGCTGCGACATGAAACAGCGCAAAACGCAGCATGGTCGCACCTCAATTTCCCAGTGAAATTTAGCACGATTCGGACAAAAAGACTACCTTTTGTTTTTGCGCCGTAGCTCTGCCAGCACCTAGGGAAACCTAGCAAACCTATACATTTTTGAAAACTAGACACCCAGGGCAATTCAGGATGGGGTGACTCGTCTGCCTACCCCCAGGTTTTGTCACCCAGAATCCCTTGCAAACATAAAAATTTGACCCAAAAAACACATTTTCCTCACATTTCTGTGGTGGAAAGTTCTGGAATCTGCGTGGATCAACAAATTTCCACTCACCCAGCGTGCCCCCAGGTCTCCCGAAAAAAATGGTACCTCACTTGCGTGGGTAGGCATAGTGGCTGCGACATGAAACAGCGCAAAACGCAGCATGGTCGCACCTCAATTTCCCAGTGAAATTTAGCACGATTCGGACAAAAAGACTACCTTTTGTTTTTGCGCCGTAGCTCTGCCAGCACCTAGGGAAACCTAGCAAACCTATACATTTTTGAAAACTAGACGCCCAGGGCAATTCAGGATGGGGTGACTCGTCCGCCTACCCCCAGGTTTTGTTACCCAGAATCCCTTGAAAACATAAACTTTTGACCAAAAAAACACATTTTCCTCACATTTCTGTGGTGGAAAGTTCTGGAATCTGCGTGGATCAACAAATTTCCAATCACCCAGCGTGCCCCCAGGTCTCCCGAAAAAAATGGTACCTCACTTGCGTGGTTAGGCATAGTGGCTGCGACATGAAACAGCGCAAAACGCAGCATGGTCGCACCTCAATTTCCCAGTGAAATTTAGCACGATTCGGACAAAAAGACTACCTTTTGTTTTTGCGCCGTAGCTCTGCCAGCACCTAGGGAAACCTAGCAAACCTATGCATTTTTGAAAACTAGACACCCAGGGCAATTCAGGATGGGGTGACTCGTCCGCCTACCCCCAGGTTTTGTTACCCAGAATCCCTTGAAAACATAAAATTTTGACCAAAAAAACACATTTTCCTCACATTTCTGTGGTGGAAAGTTCTGGAATCTGCGTGGATCAACAAATTTCCACTCACCCAGCGTGCCCCCAGGTCTCCCGAACAAAATGGTACCTCACTTGCGTGGTTAGGCATAGTGGCTGCGACATGAAACAGCGCAAAACGCAGCATGGTCGCACCTCAATTTCCCAGTGAAATTTAGCACGATTCGGACAAAAAGACTACCTTTTGTTTTTGCGCAGTAGCTCTGCCAGCACCTAGGGAAACCTAGCAAACCTATACATTTTTGAAAACTAGACACCCAGGGCAATTCAGGATGGGGTGACTCGTCCGCCTACCCCCAGGTTTTGTTACCCAGAATCCCTTGTAAACATAAAATTTTGACCAAAAAAACACATTTTCCTCACATTTCTGTGGTGGAAAGTTCTGGAATCTGCGTGGATCAACAAATTTCCACCCACCCAGCGTGCCCCCAGGTCTCCCGAAAAAAATGGTACCTCACTTGCGTGGATAGACATAGTGGCTGCAACAGGAAACGGTTCAAATCGTACGGTGGTGAATTTACATTACCTCATTGCAAAACTACCTTGATTTTGGGGGGGGGCATCTGAGTTTGTGGCCCGGGGCTCGGTGGTATTCTTTGCAAAGTAGCAAACCCAAACCGGTCTGAAAACTAGACACCCAGGAGAGTCCAGGGAGGTATGGCATGTGTGGGTCCCCCAATGTTTTCCTACCCAGAACTCTTTGCAAACCTTAAAAATAGGTAAAAATAGCACTTTTCCAAACATTTTGGCGTGGGATCGCCGTGCCGGCAAAAAAGTTCTACCACCCTGCGTTCCCCTTGTTCTCCCGAGTAAAAGGATACCTCACTTGTGTGGGTGCCCCAAAGCAGAACACGCCAAAAATGAATTTTGAAAAAAGTAGTTTTTAGTCATATTTAAGTTTTACAAATTAAGCACCCCAGCCTGAGTCACATGCCTTTGGCCCACCCACACAAGTGAGGTATCATTTTACTCGGGAGAACAAGGGAAACGCTGGGTGGTAGGACATTTGTTCCGGCAGCGAGATCCCACCCAAAAAAGTATGGAAAAGTGGGTTTTTGGACCAAAATTTCAGGTTTGCAGGGGTTTCTGGGTAGGAAAACATTGGGGGACCCACGCATGCCAAACCTCCCTGGACTCCCCCGGGTGTCTAGTTCTCAGAACTGTTTGGGTTTGGTAGTTTCCAAAGATGCCTGCCAAGCCCCGGGCCAAAAGCTCAGGTGACCCCCTCAAAAAATAAGATTATTTGGCTAAAGGTAATTTTTTGGTCTCCACAGTATGAATTGGGCCTTTTCCTACAGCAGCCGCTATGCCTACCCACGCAAGTGAGGTACCATTTTTATCGGGAGACCTTGGGGAACGCTGGGTGGGAGTTAATTTGTGTGAGCCCAGTGATGCCACGCTTTCCCACACTAAACGTGTGAAAAAACTGATTTTTTCCAAGCAAAAAATGAGGTTTGCAAGGGATTCTGGGTAAAGGAACGTTGGAGGATCCACGCAAGCCATACCTCCTTGGAAGCCCCCGGGTGTCTACTTTTCAGAAATGTGTGGGATTGGTAGGTTTCCCTAGATGGCTGTCTCGCACGGGGCCAAAAACCCAGGTAACCCCTCTTGCAAAAGCTGGTGGACTTAACATTTTCACCATTGTTAAATTCACCAGCTTTTGCAAGAGGGGTTACCTGGGTTTCTGGCCCCGTGCGAGACAGCCATCTATGGAAACCTACCAAATCCAAACAGTTCTGAAAACTAGACACCCGGGGGCTTCCAAGGAGGTATGGCATGTGTGGGTCCCCCAATGTTTTCCTACCCAGAACTCTTTGCAAACCTTAAAAATAGGTAAAAATAGCACTTTTCCAAACATTTTGGCGTGGGATCGCCGTGCTGGCAAAAAAATCCTACTACCCTGCGTTCCCCTTGTTCTCCCGAGTAAAAGGATACCACACCTTAACAGAGTTACTCAAAAGTCAAACATTCAAGCACAGCTATGTATTCCTCAAAGACACACACATACAGGTTGGATTTGGCACGAGGGCGAGTGATGGTTCAGTACATAAAATTTTATTAACAAGATATTTCAAAAAAATGAAATGCTCTGTCAATAAATAAATGCATAAAAACTGAACCAGTGACTCGCAACTCGTGAGCTGTAAAGCCACGACAAGGCACCAACCGTTTTACAGGCCATTCACGCACCTTTCATACCTGATACAAAACAGACCATTGACACCATCCGAATGGAAAAGCAACACATAACAACAATCACAATAAGGGGCAAGGTGCACCCTACTGCAGAAAGAGAAAAAAAACAATTATTACTGCACACCCATCTAATCCGCAAGCACACACACATACTGGTTGGATTTGGCACGAGGGTGAGTGATGATTCAGTACATACAATTGGATACGCAAGTAATTTCATCAAAAATGAAATACACTGCGTATAATTGAAAGTATGATAAACTGAACCACTGACTCGCAGCTCGTGAGCTGTAAAGCCACGTCAAGGCACCAACCTCTTTACAGGCCATTCATACACCTTTCGTACGCGTGACACATACAAAACATTCACACCGCCAGCCGCGGACCCATCACATTTCAACACTCACACCAGCAAACAGCGCCATTCAAGGGCCCATCACTTTCACACGCCCACATTTCTGACACTGCAACTACACAAAATGATGGACTGTGTGGAGTGTCACTCAACTAGCAGTGTGTGTATTGACCAACAGAAAGTAACTACTCACACACCGCCTGCCGAGCGCCAGTCCACCCACACCACCATCCAAGCACCAGACCATGCACACTGCCAGCCAAACACCACTCAGCGCACACCGACAGCCAACTACCACTCCGCACACACCACCAGCCAAGCATCACTCCACGCACACCACCAGCCAAGCGCCACTCCACAAACACAACACCATCCAAGCACCACTCCACACACGCCGCCAGCTAAGCACCACTCCACACACACCGCCAGCCAAGCACCACTCCACTCACACCGCCAGCCAAGCACCTAACCATACACTCCGCCAGCCAAGCAAAAATCCACGCACCCCCCCAGCACAACTCCAATCCATGCACTATGCCAGCCAAGCACCAGACCACGCACACCACCAGCCAAGCGCCATCCACTCACACCACCAGCCAAGCACCTAACCATGCACTCCGCCAGCCAAGCAAAAATCCACTCACCCCCCAGCACAACTCCAATCCATGCACTATGCCAGCCAAGCACCAGACCACGCACACCACCAGCCAAGCGCCATCCACTCACACCACCAGCCAAGCACCTAACCATGCACTCCGCCAGCCAAGCAAAAATCCACTCACCCCCCCCTGCACAACTCCAATCCATGCACTATGCCAGCCAAGCACCAGACCACGCACACCACCAGCCAAGCGCCAGTCCACGCACACCAACAATCCAAGCACAATCCTGCACACACCACCATCGAAATTAGAATTTTTTAAAGAAATACCACAAATCAAATGTAGAAACCTACAAATCTGCTAACACAAATTCAAAACCTAAATGCTTTGCACTAATGCAAACCTAAAAGCAAACTAAAAAATATTACAGAAAACAGTCCAGACAGTACACTTACAAGCTCAATGAAACTCCCAAAACTTCTTTTGTGTGTGGTACGATTTAAAACAAGCTGGCACACACAATCCAGGATTTGAAGGACAGTCAGGACAGTGCATACGAGACTCCCTCCGCACTTCTCTTCGCCAACAGACTCTACATCTTTTAGTGGGATTGTCATTTGCAGTTGTGGGAGGAATGTATTCTGGAAAGTGGCGATCTTTCAGTCTAGCCACTTCCTCCACCACTCCAAATCTTGGCACACTTGCCTGTTCCACTAGTACAAGGCTGCCTATTATAGTCTCCTGAAACTTAACAAAAGGCATCTTTGACTCAGGACAAGATTTCTGGAAAACAACAAAAGCATTAAAGGATGCCAAGTGGAAAAGATGGATAGCCAACTTCTTGTACCAAACGTAAGCCTTTCGAAGAGCAGCATAAGGTTCCAACCTCTGATCTACTCTGTCAACACCACCCATGTGCCTATTATAGTCTAAAATGCACACAGGTTTACGCACTTCAGCAGTCTCACCCCGAACTGGCAGAGCTTCAGTGCTTTCGTCATGGATAGTAGTCAGCATGTAAACATCTCTCCTGTCTGAAAACTTCACAGCTAGAAGCTTCCCACATCGCAATGCAGTAGACTGTCCCCGCACAAGCCTTTTGCAAACAAGTTCTATTGGGAAACCTTTCCGGTTACTGCGCATCGTGCCACATGCAACAGTGCCCACTTTGGCCAACTCCTTGAACAAACGCACACTAGTGTAGAAGTTATCTACATATAAATGGTGGCCTTTGTTAAATAATCGTCTACCTAGTTCCCACACAATTTTCTCAGTCACTCCAAAAGTGGACGGACAAGCAGAAGTGTTAATGCTGGAATCCTTACCGGTGTACACCCTGAAATTATAAACATATCCAGTCTCACTGTCACACAGCATATACAGTTTGATGCCATAGCGTGCCCTCTTACTAGGAATGTATTGCCTAAAAACCAAGCGGCCCTTGAACAATACCAAAGACTCGTCCACAGCTATTTCTCTTCCAGGTGCAAACATCTCAGGAAAACGATCAACAAAGTGATCAAGGACAGGCCGAATCTTAAAAAGACGGTCACAATCAGGGTGATCGCGTGGCAACGCTAAATCATTATCAACAAAATGCATCATGCGAAGAAGAAGCATATATCGATCACGAGTCATAACTGCTGGAAATATAGATGTTGCCATCAAGGGACTAGTGGACCAATAAGAAGACATTGATGGCTTCCTTAGCAAGCCCATCAAAAAAGTTAATCCCAAAAACTTCTTCATCTCTTCAACATATGTGGGAGACCAATGGGTAGCTCTGGAATGGGGCTTAAGGCTGGCACTGTGGTCCCTCAAATACTGCTCTGCATACAAATTAGTTTGCTCCACAATCTCCTGCAAAAACTCATCGTCAAAAAACAACTGAAAAAATTGAATTGGCAAAAAATTGTCAGTATTCACTCTACACCCTGGAACACCAGTGAAGTCTGGCAATTCCGGCTGCACCATGCTAGGGGCAACCCAGACGTCATCACTAACATGAGGAGAAGAAGCCACCCTAGCCTGCAGGCCAGATGCCTCTTGCTGCACTACATCAACGGGAACACTAGCATCCCCAGATGCCTCTTGCCTCACTACACCAACAGGAATACTAGCATCCCCAGATACATTTTGCATCTCTTCACCAACAGAAGAACTCACATCCCCAGCTGCCTCTTGCATCTCAACATCAACAGAAGAACTCGCATCCCCAGATCCCACTTGCTGCTCAACAACAACAGAAAGACTAGCAGCACCAGATGCCTCATGCTGCTCTACAACAGGAAGACTAGCAGCACCAGATAACCTTTGGCGCACCACAGCAATGTGAAACCTTTTGGGCGCAGCCTTTACCACACTTGCCTGTTCCCGACGAGAAAAAAAGGGAAACCTTGAGGACCTAGGCTGCCGCTCACATGGCTCTTCCCTCTCTACCGGCACATCAATGTCCCTCTCTACCACAGGCACTTCATCAGCACTAGAAGAAGAATCATCATCCGATGATACCATGCGAAGAGAAAACTCACTGCCTGAATCTTCTGCACCTACCTCATGCTCCGAATCGGAGTCAGTGTCTGGACCATGGTCAGAGGAAGACTCAAAAAGCAAACTAACAACCTGCTTAGCAGTAATCCTGCGAGCAGCCATTATCCTTACAAATCAAGAAGACTACACACACAAGTGAACAACAACCTACACTGTGCAAAGGAAGAAGTAAAGAAGGTAGAGTCTTCACACAAAAATCAATACACTCAAAAACAATTCAAATCTAACCAAATATAAGAAGACTCACCAGCACCTACTCTGCTGAAACACAGCAAAAAGAAAGGAAATCCCACTGGAAAGAAAAAAAAAGTATAGATTAGACAAAGTACACATCAAGCAGCAATACAAAAAAGAAAGTTAACAATCATGAAACACAAAGCCACACAAACAGCAATAACTTCACTTTTCATAACAACACATTTATCTAGGAAAAATAGTACAAAAAACATTTACTTACCAAGCACATGCAACTACACAAGCTGCAAAACCAGCATTAACCGAACCACAACCTACACCAATACAAACAGCAAAAGCCTGGATCAAAAACAAAGAAGAAAAAAAATAATTTAATACTACATTTCACAAACAACATAACAAATGAATAAACAATACACAAATTTACCCCCAAAATCACATCCACACAGATGGGCCATCAAAAAGGGCAAAACGGACAAAAGTACGGGTTGATTTGCCCACCGGGGGGGAGGCCAGAAAATCTAAATTTAAAATCCGACCCACCTGAAAGCGACCCTTGCCCAATGGGTCACTTCCTACAATCTAAAATAAAATCCCTGGTGCTAGTGGGGGCATTTCCACCGCACAATCGCAATGCTGTGCGCGACCGTGAGCCAGAAATGCCCTGCAAAGAGACATCAGAAGAGAGGAAAATCACTTACCTCTCCCCTGATGCCTCTTTGCAAACCCCCCCAAATATCTCAAAACCAACCTAACACCTACAGGCGCAGGAAGCAAATGGCTTCCCGACCGCCTGGGAATCCCTGAAGATGTTGGCGCGTGCTGTGCGCGCTGACGTCATGAGGGATTCTCATGGGGAGGGGGACAACAGAATTACTGTGGTTAACTGCGATGCTGGACAGAGGCACTTGCAGCCTTGATTTTCACAAGCGCAATCCTAAAACAGTTCCTATGACCAGGAGCTTCTTTCTCCCCATCTGCTGCTCTCAACAGTCTCTGACCATTTATACACATAAGAGGCATGTGAACTCAGACAGAAGATCCCCTATTGGTAACGCCCACCAACTAGCGGAGTGTACCATCTTTCCTAAATTTACCCACTATGATGGACAGCTCACTCAAGGGACCTGTGCACACATTGGTGCGATGGCATAGTAACACACACGGACACTGGAGACAAAGCAAGCGCTCGAGTTGCAGCACAAATTCAGGAAAACATTCATCAGCCCAAAAACATTTGTGACCTTCCCACTATGATTCACAGCTCACACAAGGGACCCCTGCGCACATCTGTGCAATTGCATAGTAACGCACACATGGACACTGGAGACAAAGATGGGGCTCGAGTTGCAGCACAAACTCAGGAAAGCAATCATCAGCCCAAAAACATTTGTGAACTTCCCACTATGATGAACAAATGGTCTCTGTTTCCAGATACCTAAGAGCCTTGCTAGTTTATTCAGATAACAACCAACACACACTGGGGTCGATTGTGAAAATATGGTATTGTGTACAAAAAAGGGGAGAAATGCTCCTCTTTTAGGTGTCCCCTCACTCACCAGGGTTGCCCCACGGTGACATGCTTCATCATTGGGGCCATCCCAGTCCTCTACGGGCTGGGGCGTGCTGCGACTTGCGAAAGTTACGTAGGAGCACTTTATTAGACTATGTGTGGTGCATGTGTATTTGAGGAGTGGACTATGTGATGTGTGTTAAAAATACCTGCCCAGTAGGTTTACAATAAACTTTATTCTTGCCTCTAGGTGGTAATAAACAGGGTGGAAAGATAGGCTGCCCTAAACGTAATGTGTCCAGATGTAGCTATCAACTCCTATCATCGACATGTTTCGTGCATACCCCAAGCACTATGATGGACAGCTCACACAAGGGACCCCTGCGCACATCTGTGCAATTGCATAGTAACGCACACATGGACACTGGAGACAAAGATGGCGCTCGAGTTGCGGCACAAACTCAGGAAAACAATCATCAACACAAAAACATTTGTGAGCTTCCCACTATGATGGACAGCTCACTCAAGGGACCCCTGCGCACATTTGTGCAGTTGCATAGTAACGCACACATGGTCAATGGAGACAAAGATGGCGCTAGAGTTGCAGCACAAATTCAGGTAACAATCAACAGCCCAAAAACATTTGTGAGCTTCCCACTATGATGGACAGCTCACTCAAGGAACCCCTTCGCACATGGCATAGTAACACACACATGGTCACTGGAGACAAAGCATGTGTTTGAAAAGCAGCACACAAAAAAAAACATTCATCAGGCCAAAAACACTAGTGAGCTTTGCCTAGGCAGCACAGGTGTGTTTTTTAGCCACTTCAGAAACACACATCAGTATAAGTAATGAAGGACAGAGGCACTTGCATCCTTCATTACAATGAGCACTATCATTTTACTTTATAAATGACCCCCATCAGCATTTTTGTAGAAAAAACGGCCTTTCAACAACATTGCAGCCAAGAGAAGACTTCATAGATAATGTTCCCCCAACAAGGGGAGCGACCCTTCCCCAAGGGGCCGCTCCCCGAACTACGAAATTGATCAAGAAACAAAAAAAAAAAAATCCCTAACATTCCTGCTGCACGATCGCAGGAAACCTCTAAAGTGCCATCGAGGGAAAGGAAAAGCCTTTCCTTTCCCTCGTTAGAAGTTAAAATGCAATCTCCCCCGCCCCAGCCGCAAAACAAACCTCTTTCCAATCCGACGCGCAGGAAGCAAATGGCTTCCCTGCGCGTCGGTAAACAAAAGGAGCCTCCGGTGACGTCAGCGCGCCTCGCGCGCTGACGTCATTGATGACGCGGGCGGGGGGAGGCAGGGGAAGGTCTTCCCCTGCCATCCCCGCAGAAACGAAAACAATCGGGCAGACTCGGGGGAGCGCTGGCGCTTCCCCCGAGGGTGGGGCTCATGACGAGCTGGGCTCGTCATGAGCGTGCGAGGAGGCTACGCCATGACGAGCCCAGCTCGTCATCAGCCCCGAAGGGGTTAACAGACCGGGAGGTCTAGTGACTACAATAATCTACTTAACCTAACTGTAATGTGCTTGACCCATAAACGTGTCTCAAATTGTGTGATCCTTGGCAAATATTTTATTTCAAGAATGTACCTTTTTCTTTATTATCATATACAAGAGCACCTTCAAATATGAGTTTAGCATGTCTCCTCTAAAAAAACACGTTTGATTTAATAGTCTAAACTTTTGCTCCATGTATAATAAAAATCTACATTACCCGTGACTTGCCTTTTAGTTCACTAATAGCATTGTCATCAGGCCGAGGGCAGGCATGTTTCTCTGTTCATATTTACAAACTCTCATTTTTAATAAATATTTACTAAAGCATTATGTGGCAGTGCACCGTCATTTACAGGCAGACGTTTTCCATTGAAATGCCCACAAATGTTCCAACTGACATGCTGTTTTACTGATAACCCTATATAGCATACAAACAATATTGTGTGTTAATCTGGTTTTAGCATATGTTGTATTCTGATTTGTTTTGATCCTATTAAAATCTATGTTTTAATCTCACTTTAGAATTACAAAAAAGTGCTAACTAAATATATTTTGAAATATTTGTACAGTCCAATTACAAATTATTTAATTGTGGTGTGCCCTGCATGATTGTCGGAAATTTCACATGACAAAATCCTCTATCCAGTCAGAGAAAGAAAAAAACGAAACACCAGTCTCCAAGATAAAATAAGCAGCAACTTGCAAGAAGATATAAGCTGACATTGGACCGCTGTTTTTAAATGCACTGCAAATGTCACAATATAAAAACAAGATTTAAAGGCATCTTTATTGCTCATTCACTTTTTGAATGAACAGAACACCTTTTTGGCAGCTCCGCTCTCTCGCAAGACCGGGCATGTAGTCCCTTAAAATAGCTCATCTTGATAAAATCAGACTCGCCATAGCGAGAGGCCGAGTAGATTTCTCGAGGCCAGCAAGCCAATATTTATGAATTCAGAAAGTAGGGAATTTGCACACGTTCTAGGAGTAATTCTATGGATGCAGATTTGCCACATTTTTGGTAAACCAGTCGCTATATATTTTTAATTTCCTGATCCAAAAAATTAAACTGAACACAGTCAGGATGAAAAGAAAAACTGACACAGGTTAGACCCGACTCGTGTCCCAGACCCAACGACCAAGCCAAGGATGCATTTATTTGGCCTTGCTGGAGTGAAAAACAACTTCACGACTAGGACATGTAAAAAGTAAAAGTCTTTTAAATATATTGCACCCAGTCCTCTGGGTTGTTCAGGGCCTACATTAGAGGTGACTTATATGTATACAATGGGAAGGTTTAGGCTGGCAAAAGTTTTATTTTTCCAGGTCGACATGGCAGGGTAAACTGCACAAACAGGTTATGCAATGGCAGGCCTGAAACATGGTTAGAGTGCTACTTAAGTGGGCTGCACAATCAGTGCTGCAGGCCCCCTAGTAGCATTTAATTTACAGCCCTGGGCACATGTAGTGCACTTTTTCTAGGGACTTACAAGTAAATTAAATATGCCAATTGGTAAGGAGACAATATTTCCATGCTTCGAGAAGAGAACACATGCACTTTAGCACTGGTTAGCAGTGGTGAAGTGCTCAGAGTTCTATGGCCAACAAAAACGAGATCCAAAGAATTGGAGTAGGAAGGCAAAAGATTTGTGGGTGACCCTATGGAGAAGGGCCATTTTCCACCAAATACCTACAGAGGGGCATCTCGTATCATGCCCCCCTCAATATTGCACACTACTCTGGAATGGGGGTTCCCCACCAAATAGCCCTGCACATCTTGCAAAGAAATGTCTACAATGGGGATATTTCCCCCCCAGACCTCAGGACATATTATTGGGCGGCCCATCTGCAGGCGATTAACAAGTGGGGATTTGTCCCTACAGAAGACCTGGCAACATAACTAGAGAGATCCTTGATAAAATCACTCTCTTATATACATTATTTATAAGGTAAAACATATAGGTCAGAGCTCCTGGGATAGTCCCAGACAACGATTGAGGCATGGGACAAGACTGTGCCCTATGTAGGGCATTGGACATGTAATGGGATGACTCTCCTCTGGAAAGGCGACAAACTCAGGAAAGTTTCTAAATTGGCAGGGTACATCAAATGGGTTGTTATTGGTATTTTTACATTGGGAGACCCTCGCTGGTGCAGGGAAGATGAAATAGTTTTCTGAAATTAAAGGCAGACTACCAGTTTACAGGAGTTTCCCTACCACCAACTACGACACGTCCTCTAGGTGTTGGAACCTATTGATTAGTAGGCATTCGAGGGGTGTAACCCTATCGAGAACAGGATACTAACTGAAGGGATATCTGCAAAGGTGGCTACCTCACTTACTGGACGCTTATTAATAATAGACCAGATAACCTTTCAGGACTGACGCCCTAGTGGGAGCTAAAGGTGGACCTGCTGGAAGACGTGGACTGCGAGAGTGCATTGATGCACACCTGGGATATAGCGATCAAAGAGAGCTTTAGGCTCGTTCAACTGAAAGTTTTACATAAGGAACACTACGATCACATCCCCTTGTTCAAATTGGGGGTGGGCAACTTCCTCCAATTGCTTGAGATGCAATGATTTTAATGGCACCTGTTTTCATATACTCTGGAGAGGTCCTCTCATAAAGGGCTACTGGTGAGAGATCACAGGGTAACTCACATCGCTCATAGAGGCGTCCGTCCCATTCAATCCACAATTTTTTCTCCTGGGGATCCGGGTGATGTTGATCTGCCACGTAAGCAATTCCTTTGTTTACATTTGGGTTCGCGCTGGTGAAGAGAGATATAGCAAGAAGGTGGGGAACCTCTCGGGTGCCCACGAAGCAAATGTGGATGATGGACATGACACACTGCGTGCGTGGGAGAAGAAGCAGTAAATGGAGCCAGAGGATTGCCCTGGAAATGTCAGTAAGTGTGGGGGGACTGGTTGCTACACTATTGACTGATGGCGAGGACGGGTGCCTGTGGAGCCCTCCCCTGCTAAACATCAACACACACATGGGAGCAGCAGATGCGGAGGAGGGGAACGCAGGAGCAGACTCCCCAGGTAGATCCAGAGGATGTGGACCCGATCAGGCCCGAGAACTTGATGATAACTGCGCATAGGTGGGCTGAAAGCAGACTCATCGTGGGAGAGTTACTGTTTTGTTGGCGGTATCACTAATATTTTACCAGTAATGGGCAGTTGTATGTTGTATTTTCTGTCATAATTCAAATACATAATAAAAAATAGTTTAAAAAAATGAATGGATAGGAGTAAGTAAGTGTTCTTGTGGATGGTTGGGAGTCAGTATGTTCGCATGTGAATGGATAGTTGGAAGTGGGGGGTAGGGGCGCGTGTTCCCGCCTCTTCCCACCCAACTATTGGTAAGAATTGAGAACCACCGCTGCAATTACTTCCGTTCTCCCCTTCACAACATGTCCCTTTGCAGTCCCTCGCTATTGACCCTTTACATCCTTTTTTTGCCCACATCTATCCGAAACCTTCCATCTGCTTATCTCACAAGTCATCTGCCTCAGGCCTTATTTTGTTGTAGTATCCTGGCTGAGAGCTGTGGGGAGCATCACTCATAAATGCATTGGAGGGGGAACTAAGGCGCACCGCTTATCACTTCGCAGGTACTCAAGAGAGGCATACTTTTGACTTTGTTCAGTCCCTGTATATAAGAGAAATGCATGCAATGAAATAATGACAGTGTTGGTCTGTCCCAGTATTTACACAAATAACAATTTAAATACCACTATTTTGTTTTATTTCTTTTATAGCACTATAGTTGCCCCAGTATTGGAACTTTCATAGATTCCCATGCTTTTGTATCATTCCCCGTCGTTGGAATGGGAGTCTCGGTAACAAAAATACCATAGCAGTAGTCCTAGGCCTCATTCCAGAAAATCCTGAAGAAACTCCTTGAAGAGTAGAAGTTGAGCAGAGCTCAAAGAAGACTTCCTAAGCACAACGTGCGGTAGAAAATCTGAGGCTCTGAGGTTCCTTCAGGAGGGTTCTAAGGGGTGAGGCACTTCTGATTGGCTGATGCCTGAGTTTGGTCTCTTTTACAAAAAGAGGGTGATATGCTACAAAAGGGAATGAGGCCTAGGCCTTTTTCTCTCTCTTTTGTACCTACTGCTATGGTATTATTGTTACCGAGACTCCCATTCCGACGACGGGGAATGATACAAAAGCATGGGAATCTATGAAAGTTACCAATACTGGGGAACCAAAGTTACAGGTAAGTAACTTGTTTTCTTCTACTCATCTCATTGCAGATTGTCAGAGATCTTTACATCGCATGTACACATTATGCATTGACAATAAATCATGTATCTGTAAATCAGTGTACAGGATGTGTTACCTAGGACAGTGAGTGTTACAAGGTGTAGGAGCCACATGACCTTCATAGTTTACTGTGCTATTTTAGAAGGATTACAAGTTATGAACTGGAAGTAACAAAAGGATGTGTTGAAAGCAGTAACCCACATACCAATTACATAAAATAAAAATCTGTCATCTGCGTTTTACATGATGTGCTTCACAGGAGAAATGAACCCTCTACGCTACTTTGATTCAAATCTGGGACTAGACAAAACACAGACCTCTCCAGCAAATAGTTATTTTACCATTATTATTATTCCCCGAGATTTAAAGGGGACACAAAGATCTCTACAGCAGCTGCCTTAACCCCATAAGTTATTTTAAAATGCAAACTTGGCAACCAATAAAGCAGAAATGATTTACTGCCACTTTTCTCCTTGTTTCTAATTTCCTTGTGGCAGGGATTTAAACTGTATCCTGTATAAGTTGAGGGCCAGATTTCGCGTCACTTTTTGGCGCAACACAGAGGCAAAATCTCATTTGTTAATTATTGTAATGTGCCCAAATGTACTCATGATAGACCTGCTAAACATATGTTTGAGGTATTAAGATCTGATGGCACTTCTTGAGAGGCACGGGCTTGTGATGTCACGCACTGTGATGTAAGACGTTGTGATATTACTTGCATACTGCTTAACTTGGCTAGTTCCCCCACTTCTGATTTTTAGCTCCTACCTATTTTTTATTGGCTACAGCTCGACTTTGGAGGATTCTGACCCTTGATACATTGTAGAATACTTTCTAGGGGACCCATAATTTACCTAGGCAGAGTTGATCATCACACATGAAGGTGAAAAGGCGCAAGCACAGGAACATAACGTGCAGGCGATTAGTGGAAGCACGCGAGGGGCGGGTAATCTTCTGTTGGTGATCAGTGTATGGTTGAACTTATAGAATGGACAAGAAGGTTTGCAAAAGGAAATGTTAATGTCGGATTTTAGGTTCTTTTATGACCAAAAGTCCCATTAAAGTTTTGCAAGAGGGACTGTTTCATATTTTGCAACAGCCGATTCCTGCTGTATTTTCAAGATAAGGCAAAGGCAAGGTAGGTGTGCGTTTCAGGTAAGCAGGCGCTAACATAAATAATTTTTCTTCTCCGTAGATCCTCAACTGTATGACTTTGCCGAAACACAGGGATCCCAGGGCCATGGTTATCATCAGTCAAGGGTCAGAGGTCATCCGTATCAAACTGGATATATTCTGCGAGCTGGCAGATCTGTCCACCTTCAAAAAACTGAGGAAGGAAATCAAACCCTACCCCAGGTAACACAATCTGCAAACCTGTACTCTAAACAAGGATGGGCTCATGGCATTGAAAAGCATATTACAATCTAAGCTGGTGGTGCAAAAACTGGGAGGATAGCACAACTGCTGGATCTATCTGTGTGCAAACCCAACTGGTCAAAATGTCCACTCCTACTGCTTTTCATGAAACTACCACAATTTATTTGGGGGTAAGGTAGGCCTGTATTTTCGGATTCATCAGTACATGGTGCCTCCCCTGAGGTAAAACTATGGAGGGGTTTGTGCAAGAATCTCTAGGGGGGTTGATTGAGCAAAGCCACGCCACTCTGAGGCCATGAAGATATATCTTTGCAGGAGTGCTCTGACAGGTCAACTGGAATTGAGATCGAAGGAGTAGGAAGAAGCAGCAAGGAGCACATCGAGGTAGTGGACTCAAGCATAGGTACAAATTAACACTTGGCGGCGCCTCTTTAATAATAGATCATGTGCCCAGAGCCATCTCTCCTCTCTCTCCATATAATTTATTGAACAGGAAATTCTATAAATATAGTGATGATCACTGGGAATGAAACAAGTAAACACCTCCATATTGGCAGCGAAACATATGTACAGTGAAACCTAAAGGTTGGTTTAATAAGAAAAGGGCTCAGTTCACACAAAAAAGAACATGAATTAAATTGTATGCATGCATAGACATACACCTACAGCTCTACTTAAAATTACAAATAATTTCTGTCAGCAAATAAATTAATTTGAGTGTTCCGTACATGAAGATGCATGTCAACCCACTCCGATTTGCAAATGCAAATCCGAGATTTATTGGTGTACATTGCGCGAATGGAAAAATCTGATTGCTAAATTTGCAAGGGGAAATCTAGCTAGGGTGCATAGCGTTCCATGTATATGTAGACATAATATTGCAGCATTCCAAATAGGGGATATAGGTAAGTGTGCACGCACGAGCACACTCAAACACACCAAGAAGCGGTGCCAATCTAAAATACTTAAGTAGGTTCAACTTCCAAAGCCCATTCCCTCTTTTCCTTGTGCCTCACATTAGTACGGAGCCAGACTGTTAATATGTAGTCCATACCATTCAAGAGGGTATTTACAGCAGAGCTGGCAGTCATTGCGGTAAACTTTGTGGTGGACCACTATGGGACGCTCCTTGATCTGCCTCTGCACATCCTCAGTGGAGCAGAAAAAGCCATGTGGGGGAAAGTCATTGACCGGGCGAATGCAACGGAGAGAGGAAACTGGGGGAGATAAAGAAAAAAGGGAGAAGGGGCATATGAAGTGTAAATAGGTCAGGATACCAGTGACAGCTCAGTGTCAGACACAGAGCATGCTGCAGACCCAGCCCCATGGAGCAGCATATCCTGGGCACCATGCAGCACCACTCCCAGTTGCATGTCCTTTCTGATCCTGGGATGAGTCATCCGGCCAGGTAAGGTTCAATGGTGAGGGCAAGTCCTCCTGTGGGCCTCTGACTTGAATTAATGCAGATACCAAAGTCCTGTGCAAACTCCTGGCATCACACTTGAGATCGGTGGTGATTCAGTTGCTACATACGGACCAGTGTGGCTTTATACTTTGCTTGAGTAAGGCCATGAAATTATAGCGACTAACACGTGCCACAGTCTGTGCATGGGTGGGATGTGCAGCTGTCCCTAATGGCCGTTGATATTGCCAAGGCCTTTGATCCCTTAGATTTATCCTACCTACTGAAGTTCTTTGGCATATGGGCTTTGGACCAGTCTTTTGTTCCTGGGTGCAGCTGTTATATATGAACCGCCTGGCAGTATGCAGACAGAATATCGAGTTGGAAATGTCTGCTTACACAAATATAGAGTTGGAAATATTGTGATACAAAAATATTGAAAGCAAGAATATCGTGGTCAAGAATATCTACGATAAGGTAAGAAATATTGTTTTTAAAAATTTTGAAGTTATTTATATCGTTTGCAAAAACATAGCTGTTTAAAATATCAATTTTTCAATTAGTGTTATGTATTTGAGTATGTATTTTAAATGTATGTGATTTTTTTTGTATAGTATTGTTTTTGTTTTTTAATATATGTTACATTTTCAATAGTTATCAATTTTATTTTAATTACATTTTGCGTTTTTTAGTTCGTAGAGAGTTTTGGGTTTATAGGGGAATAGGGTGGGAAGTAATTTAATGATAAATTAATGATTATTTTGTATTTAGTAATATTTATTTTGTTTAGATTTTATAGTGTTAATTGTGGGAAGTAATTTATTATCAATTAATTATTAATTGGTTGTGAATTCATATTAATTAATTGGTAATTAATTATAGTGATTTTGTAATTCTTTTAGGAGCGGGTTGTGGGATTTATAGGGGTAAAGGGTGGGAAGTAATTTAATTATCATAAATTGTAAAAAAAAATGATGTATTAATATTTATGTAATCTAGATTTTATAGTGTTAAGTGTAGGACGTAATTTATTAATAAGTACGTATTAATTGGTTAATTATTATTAATTAAATAATTGGTAATTAATTATGTTAATTGTGTCATTTGTTTAGGAGCAGGTTGTGTGGTTTATAGGGGTAAAGGGTGGGAAGTAATTTCTTTTTAATTAATTAGTAATTATTTGGTAATTAATGCTAATTAGTTAATTACATTTTAAATATGGCAATTGTGTGATTAATTTTAGATGTTAGTTGTGGGGTTTATAGTGGTAAAGGTGGGAAGTAATTTATTTTTAATTCATTATTAAGTAGTTGTTAATTGATATTAATTTATTATATTAAAATTACTTATAGAAATTGTGTAATAATTTTTAGGTGTGGGTTGTGGGGTTTATAAGGGTAGAGAATGGAAAGAAATTTATGTTTAATAAGTTAATAATTAGTTGATCATTAATACTAATTCATCAATTGATAATGTGAATAATTGTTTATTTGGGATTGTGTTTGAGTTTTGGTCTTATAGGGGTAAAGCTTGGAGAGTAAATTCATTTTTTATTTGTTTTAATTTGTTTTTTTAATGAATAATATTTCTTTAATTGATACTTAATTATGTTACTCATGCAGGTACATTTTGTTGTAATTTAGATGTGTGTTGTGTATTGTGTGGTGTTAAAGGGTAGGAAATAAAAAAGATTAATTTATGTAAATGTAAATCCATATTTGTAAAGCGCGAACTACTCCCCCATACGGGTCTCAAGGCGCTGGGGGCCGTTGTGGAAATTAAGTGAGCTATTGCCCAGAGTCACAGGGTGCTGAGCTGAGCTGAGCTGCCGCCGGAGCCGGGGATCAAACCGTGAACCCTGTGCTTCGAAGTCAGCTGCCCTAGCCGCTGCTCCACACCTCTCCACTTAATGTTTTTGTTTATAAATATTTTCTAATTAAAAATAGTTATTCAATTGAAAATTATTTTTAAATGTATTTAATATAATATTTCTAGGTATTTCTAATATCTATTTAACATAATATGTTTCTATATTTTAGATTTTAAAAATATTTTTTCAATGTATTTTCATTTTAATATTTTTTGTTGGTGATATTTTGTTTGTTTTAAATTTTGAACAGACCGGAGTGGGAATATTAATTTTCACCCCTCCGCTATCCAACACTTTACCTATTGTTGCACTAACTGGAGTGGGAATAGTATTTTTTACCCCTCCGCTATCCAACAATTTCCCTAGTGTTGCACTAACTGGAGTGGGAATAGTCATTTTTATTCTTCCGCTATCCAACACTTTCCCTACTATTGCACTAACTGGAGTGGGAATAGTAATGTTTACCCCTCCTATATTCAACACTTTACCTCTTGTTGCACTCACTGTTATGGGAATAGGCCAGGAGTGGAGAACTGATCTGAGAATTGGAGTGTGGGAAGGGGCACTAGAAAAGGCTGCCCACTCTCCCAACTGTTGCTCGACATTGCCCTACAACAGCTGGCATTGAAACTCCAAGGGGTACTTTCGGGTCATGATACAACTGAGGGACATCACCCACGCAAGCTCCCTTTATGCAGATGACGCTTTTTTAATCTAAAGCATCCGAGGGAGGCCATACTTGAATTATTGTGAAATTTGGGTGAGTTTGGGGTGGTGGTGGGACTGAAAGTCAGTAAGAACAAGACCATACTTTTCCCCCGGGTAGTCTGGCAAGACGTCCAAAGGAACACTGATGTGATCTTGGTTTGCAATGGGAAGTGGACAGTGTGAGCATTGTGGTGATTTTATAGTATGGTTATACAACCTTATCATGTAATACACTCACAAAACTGTCTTGGGTCCAGTCAGGCTCATTTGTAAAAACCAAGCTCAACCCTCGCTAGTTGTGGCTTCAAGCAGCAAGGCTTAAACAAAGGAGCTAGTGTAAAGCTTTTAGAAGCACCTAACACCGAAATGAGAAAGTCACCCAACACGAAAAAAATCAGACACCATTTTCTAAAATACATTATATTTTATTTACCTTTAAGCACCAAGATGAGCAAAATCCTCTGAAGGGTTCCGGAGTATAGATTTTTACGTAAAACGTAAATATCAGTTCTTTGTCCAAAGCGTACACACGCATTGGTAACTGCAATGTTTACACAGTTTTAAAAGGTGTGTTCAGCTACTCTGGCCTGAGTGGGGGCAACCAGATCTGGCAGGGAGAAGGTTAGGAGGGCCAGTAAGGGGTTGTTGGATAGTTACTGGATCATCAAAGCAGTCTCAAGTCCAGTTCCACAATTTACATCAAAACTGGCTTAGACGTCAATAGATTGGTCCTGATGCTGGGGATGCATGATGCTGAGGATGCTAAAAGATGCTCTAGGTGCTGTCAACAGGAGTGCTCTATCACTCATTCTTCTGTTCACAGCTAAGGTGGGGCAACTTTGGCCACAGGCGTCGTTCTCCCTCAAAGTCATCTTTGAGCCAGTAGAAGGCCACTGTTGCTGAGCTTCCGGTCTGCATACACAGCTAGTCCGGCAGTATCCTTTGGTGAAGGTAGGTGTCTCTTTTTGGCAACCAGTCTGACTCAGATGACACTCCCAGTATAAGCCGGCTCTGGTGCAACTTTTGGCCATCGAGGAGCAGTCTCTTGGGTTGCCCAGCGGCGGTCAGCGGCGATTCAAAGAAAGTGGTTACTGACTTGCCAGAATGGGCTTCTTCAGCTTTGATGGCCCTAGTGCTGGTTCCAGGGGGTCACCTGAATGATCCTTGGAGTCTGTGGCTCAGGAGCAACTTTTCCAAGAGCCACAGGCACAGTCCTCTCTTTGCAAGCCCAAAGTGCAGCTGGTGCAGTCCAGCAGTCAGTGCGGTCTCATCAAGTCCGGGGTTCAGCAGGTCAGCCCTTCTTCAGTCCTTTGTCCAGTTCCGTCATGATCTGAGGTTCAGGGTGTCAGGGGTGCCATGTTTGTGCTCAGAAAGAGTCCTGGGGGATGATACGGTCACTAGCCTATGGGGTACTAGGTTCTATCCCACCCTGTGACGACTTCTGGCTATGTGTGACATTTAACAATACCAGAGTGCACTATTCTGCCCACTCTGAAGATGTCTAACCCGTTCTGTGGATGTTAGGAGTTTGGTAGCCCATCCTATAGGTGTGGCTACCTGTTGGCTACATGCCCACTGCAAATCCAGTTTGGGCACTGTACAGACGGGCAGCCCTTCAAGAGTGTGATGGCCATTTTCCCACCAAAGGTGGCTTCACCTTTAAAGCTCACTTTCTCTAGTATTGAATCTTTCATAGATTCACATGCTTGTATCTTCCCCGTCGTCATGGTGGGAGTCTCACGGTAATTAGAAAATAAGTACCATAGAAGTACATAGCGATTCCCAAAAGGGAAAGAAAAGCTTCTACATTCATCCTCATCATTATGTAGGTCCAAACTCCAAGCAATCAGAGACCAGCCTTAGACCTCATCTCGCCAGTCAGAGCCATCAGACCTCAGATTTCTAACCGCACGTCGTGTGTAAGGGAGTCTCCCTGAGCTCTGCTCAGTTTGTCATTGAGTGAACTTTTGACCCCGCTTGAATTCACCTCAAGTTATTGTATTCTACTTTCTTTCACTAAGGATGTCTGAAGGTTCTAAGAAGAGGCTTTTCAGGCCCTATTGATCCCGTGGAAAGGCAAGACTTTTTTCAGAAGATCCACATAAGGACTGCCTTTATTGTCTCTATCCTAAACATACAGCCAAAGACTGTAAATATTGTAGAACCCTCTCTGCGAAGACACTAAAGGATAGAGAGGCCAGATTATTATTATGGCTCCAGAAGAAGAAATCTAAATCAGAATCGGGATCTGATGTCGAAGAAAGCCCTGGGCCATCCTCTCTTGAGAGAAAAATAAGGGCTCTACCTCATTAAAGGCTGATTTTAAGAAATCAATGGTAGAAAAACCCTCTTCTGCCGAAAAGACAGCCATTAAACCCAAAGATTCTGGCCTGAAGAAGTCTTCGGCTGCCTGTCTGCCTGTCACACCTCTCAAACAGGCTTCGTCGATGAAGAAAACATAGTTGACAGACCCGTCGTCGAGTACTTCTACAAAATCTCCGACTTCTTTGGCGATTACTTCTTCGTCGACTGACGTGGCTACGGCATCATCAACGATCACGGTGACGACGATTTAGCCGTCGAAGATGTACACTGTGTCTACGATTGCGTCTACATTCAGTCACAAAATCACCAAGCATGTCATCATTACCTAAGATCTCACCATTGCTTCCTTCTCACCTGCTTGATACGGAAGAGTCAGGGGACAAAAGCCTTTTCGGTACCGCTTACAGTCCCTCACAACTCGAAGTCAAATGCCAAGACACTGATGAGGAAGAGGAAGCGCAAGGACAATCAGAATATATGGCGGGAGATTACTCATTTTTAGGACGTTCTCAGGCCGAACGTTATGACTCTTTTCAAGAGCAGTATCGTTATGAAGCTTTTGAAGAACTTCAGGAAGTTCAGAGAGATTCCATGCTGGTCCCACTCTCCTTGGTCACGGACCTTAGACATATGCTAAACGACTATTATAAAAGATTTCCAGACACTCATGCTCCGGTTCCATTGACACCTGGGGTCCAGGTATGCTGGTTGCTCCGCCTCCACCAGTAGTTACTCCACCACCTGTGGTACAAGTTGAGAAACAGGCTCCTCGGTGTATAACGATACAGGATGATTACATTGAAAGTGAAACAGACAATCAACCAGAAGAAGGTGAGCTCACTCAAGATTCGGATCGGACCTTCTTGGCCAAGAGTGGGATGATTATGTGGCTCCAACTTCACCGTCACCTTCCCCTCCCCCGGCGGCTTCCCCACCGGGAGATATTGGGGGCTTTCACGAAGTACTTGATAGAGCCTCTAAGAGGTTTGAATTGCCCATGCCTGTAGTGCAAACCAAATGCTTTATTTATGATTTTAAAGATACATCGAAGAAATCAGTTAAATCCATTCTGTTTGTGGACTACATTTGGACTGGGGGGCTGAAGATAATGAAGAACTTAGCCTCCGTTCCTGCTGTGTTGCAGAGAATGGAGAAGAAATACAAGGAGCCTCATTCCAGCATGCTTAATTGGACATCCTCGCCCGGATTCAGTAATAATGCAGGCGGCTCAGAGGCGTTCCAGGAATACTCAATCTCCTTGTTCATTGCCTCCAGACAGGGAAGGCAAACGCTTCGACAGCATCGGTAAGCGATTCGCTACTATGGCGGCTACTGCTATCCAGGCCTCTAACGCCTTAGCAATCTTGGGGAGGTATGACCATCAGTTATGGTCAGACTTAGCTCCTCTTCTCGAATTCCTCCCTTATGATAAAAAGAGAGAAGCGAAGGATCTTTTGCAGGAGGGTGCTAAAGCGTCTTCCGAGGTCATTGACTCCGCAATGGATCTATCCTCTATTGCTTTCAGACAAATGGCAGGTGCTGCAGTCCTTCGAAGACAGGGCTGGCTTAGGGCGATGTCTTTCCCCCCCGAAGTCTAATCAAAGGTGTAAGACAAACCCTTCAATGGGGAAAACCTTTTCGGGAAGCATATAAACGACAAACTACAATGCATTAAGAAGGATACAGAAACTGAACATTCCTTGGGCACATTACAACAGAGGCGTTTTCAGTCCTTTTGTGGAGGTAAAGGAAGAGGTCGGTTTCAGCAAAGACCATCTTATGAATCCTACAGATATCAGCCATATGGTCAGAATTACAGATCACAATATGGGGGGCAGCAACAGCAGCAATTTTGTTCCTCCAACATGTCTTACAATCAGCAATCTGCTAGACACAAGCCTGCAAGACGAGGAAAATTACAGGATTCCTCAAGACGTCAGTGACGTTTATCTCCCGTCAGCCACCTCAATTTGATCTCAACACCCTTGGTCTCATCGACTCTCTCCATTTCTAAATCAATGGCAAACCATCACGAAGTACAAATGGGCGCTGGACATTATCCAACTCGGCCATACCTTGGAGTTTGTCTGCAAACCTCCTCGAACTCCGCCCCCAAGAAAAATGCATCACCCGCATTTGTCAGCACTACGACAAGAAATTTCGGCTCTACTAAAGAAAGGGGCGGTAGAAAGAGTGCCTTTCAGATAACTAGGGAAAGGCAATTACTCCAAATTTTTCTTAATAAAGAAAGAATACGGGAAATGGAAGCAGGTCTTGGACCTCAGGCAGATAAACAAATACATCAAAAAACAATTGTTCAGAATGTTATCCCTTCAAGAGAATCTTTTATGAAAATAAGGGAGATTTTCTAGCGTCCCTCGATCTCTTGGACGCATACTTCCAAATTCCCATTCATGCAAAGCATCGCTAATTCCTAAGATTCGAGGTGGCTGGGGATCACTACCAGTTCAAAGTTTTGCCATTCAGCCTTCTCTCAGCACCCAGAGTGTTCACGAAATGTATGGCTCCCGTAGCACCTTTTCTGAGAAGACAGGGACGGACACCAGGTTTACCACTACCTGGACGACTAGCTAGGGAAGGGTGCCTCATTCCACTCTACCAAAGAATCCATGCAGGCTTGTCAGCAGCTCTTCATGGCGCTGGGGTTTCAATTCAACATGGATAAGTCACACTTAATTCCAAAACAGAAGCGTGTTTTTCTAGGATCGCTCCTAGACACAAAGTCAATGAAGGCGTATCCCACTTCAGAGAGTAAGCTGAAAATAATGCGCTTAGTCTCCCTTCTGCACTCAAAAAAGTCCACTTCTGTGAGAGTGTTCAAGTCATTACTGTCCACTTCTGTGAGAGTGTTCAAGTCATTACTGGGGATGCTGTCATCATGCATCCTGTTGATTCCAAATTGCAGGCTTCACATGAGGCCTCTCCAGGAGCAGTTAGACATGCAGTGGGTGCAGGTGCACGGCTCATTCGAGGACATCATCTATCTCTCAGACAATAAAACACTCTCTGTCATGGTGGGAAACATAAATCAATATCTCTGCTGGTCTCTCGTTCCAACCAACACAACCTCATTATATTATGACAACGGACGCTTCAATGGACGGATGGGGGAGCGCACCTCCAGGAATTGCAAATACACGGAAAATGGTCCCCTCAGGAAACATGTTCATACATCAATCTTCTGCAACTAAAGGCAGTTGTTCTGGGGTTGCAGGCCTTCCTTCCCAGAATCCAGGGATCCTCCTTTCTAGTAAGAACAGGCAATACCACAACAATGTTCTACTTTGCCAAACAAGGGGGTACCAGGTCTCTCACCTTATCAGAGCAAGCCCTGGAAATCTGGAAACGGCTCATTCATCACGACATAACATTGCAAATAGAGCTTTCCCGGGTGTGGATAACGATTGGGCGGATTCTCTGAGCAGAACAAATTCCCAATGTCATGAATGGGATTTAGACGGGATTCAGCTGCAAAGAGTCTTCAAACGGTGGGGCACTCCAAAACTGGATCTTTATGCGACAGAAGACAACAAGAAGTGCAAAAAGATTGCCAGCAGGTTCCCTCAGAGGAACTCTTGGGGAAACTCGCTGCGGATGCAATGGACGGGAGCGTTTGCCTATGCGTTCCCACCATTTCCTCTTATCCCGAGAGTGTTGAACAAGATGAAGAAAGATCCATGCCAGCTCATTCTCATAGCGCCGGCATGGAGAGGCAGTATGGTACATGGAGCTTCTCCTGTGCTCGATTTCTCCGCACATTCTCTTCCCTCCACTGCCAAATCTACTCTCAATGAACAACGGCCAAATTGTTCATCCTCAAATAAAGTCTCTAAGTTTGTCAGCTTGGAACAGAACGACTATGAATTTACGGATTTAAACATCACCCCGGATTGCAGGTCTATTTTACAACGAGCCAGAGCTCCTTCGACTAACCAGTCATATTCTGCTAAATGGAAGCAATTTTGCCATTGGTGCAAGGAGAAGACACTGCATCCTTTACTATCAACTCCTGAACAGGTTTTGCCTTACTTACTTCACTTAGCTCAATCAAAATTGTCTCACTCGTCAATCAAGGTACACTTGGCAGCAATTACCAGGTTTCGCAGAAAACCAGGTGAGCTCTTTTTATGGTCAACAAGAATTGTCAAGGAGTTTATGAATTCTCTTCAGGGTTTTCCCACCCTTAAAGCGCCCTGCAGTTCCGTGGGAATTAAATACAGTGCTGGCTCAGTTGATGAAATCGCCTTTCGAGGCCATTCATAAGGCTGATTTAAAATATCAGTCAGTCAGTCAAACCACTTTATTCGATTATTTAAAATCATAAAAGTACAATGCACATTACAAAAAACAAGATCTTATTATCATTAGATACATATGAGTGATGAAGAGATAAAAACATCTGCAACAGTTATATAGTTATATAATTCATCAGGGTTAAAAAGAAGGAAAATCAATAAAAACAGAATTTCATTAGGGTTACAAATAGAGGATTTCATACATCATTAAGCATAGGATATCTTTTTTTCCTAAGGGGTACAGCTGCGACAAGGAAACTAGCAATATTAAATATGTTCCGTGAATGATCCGAATCACTGACAGAATATCGACCGACAGAATCTCGACCTACAGAAACATCGACGCTGGAATATTGAAGGCAAGTATATCGACATCTTATCTACAACATGGTAAGTACAAAAATATCGAAACCAAAATATCGATGTTAAAAATATCGTAATTAAAAATATCAGTTTTTTTCTGTTAAAAAAATGTGTAAAATAAAGTAAATAATACTAATAAATAAAATAAACATAGTTAAACATCTGTCATAATGTTTAAAATTAATAACTAATACATATATAATAATAAAACATTAATTAAACATACATAAAATATATACTTAATAACTTTTAATAATTATTTCAATTACTTATAAATTATTTATAAATACTATAAATTACAAATACATCTACACACATAAAATAATAACAAATAAAAATTAAATGATTATGTGTAATACATTTTTTTTAAATAATATACTTTCATTATTTTGAAAATTAATTAAATACTACATTATTTAAAATAATACCAAAAATATTAAATAGATAAATAAATAAAACTATTTACAGTCCCAAAAAAACTACAGTAATGAAAACATTGGATAACGTAGAACGTAAAATTACTATTCCCACTCCAGAAAATGCAACAGTAGGGAAAGCGTTGAATAGCGTAGGGGTAAAAATTACTATTCCCACTCCAGTGAGTGCAACAGTAGGGGAAGCGTTTGATAGCGTAGGGGTAAAAATGACTATTCCCACTCCAAAGAGTGCAACAGTAGGGAAAGCGTTGGATAGCGGGTGGGTAAACATTACTATTCCTACTCCAGTGAGTGCAACAGTAGGAAAAGCGTTGGCTAGCGTAGGGGTAAAAATTACTATCCCCACTCCAAGAGTGCAGCAGTAGGGAAAGCGTTGGATAGCGTAGGGGTAAAAATGACTATTCCCACTCCAGTGAGTGCAACAGTAGGGGAAGCGTTGGATAGCGGTGGGTAAAAATTACTATTCCAACTCCAGAGAGTGAAACAGTAGGGAAAGCGTTGGATAGCGTAGGGGTAAAAATTACTATTCCCACTCCAGAGAGTGCAATAGTAGGGAAAGCGTTGGATAGCGGGTGAATAAAAATGACTATTCCCACTCCAGTGGGTGGAACAGTAGGGAAAGCGTTGGATAGCGTAGGGGTAAAAATTACTATTCCCACTCCAAAGAGTGCAACAGTAGGGAAAGCGTTGGATAGCGGGAAGGTAAACATTACTATTCCCACTCCAGAGAGTGCAACAGTAGGGAAAGCGTTGGATAGCGTAGGGGTAAAAATTACTATTCCCACTCCAGTGAGTGCAACAGTAGGGAAAGCTTTGGATAGCGGGTGAATAAAAATTACTATTCCCACTCCAGTGGGTGGAACAGTAGGGAAAGCGTTGGATAGCATAGGGGTAAAAATTACTATTCCCACTCCAAAGAGTGCAACAGTAGGGAAAGCGTTGTATAGCGGGAAGGTAAACATTACTATTCCCACTCCAGAGAGTGCAACAGTAGGGAAAGCATTGGATAGCGTAGGGGTAAAAATTACTATTCCCACTCCAGTGAGTGCAACAGTAGGGAAAGCTTTGGATAGCGGGTGGGTAAAAATTACTATTCCTACTCCAGAGAGTGGGAAGAGGCACCAGAAAAACGTAAATATGTGAGGACTGGGGTTAATTTACTATCTCTAGTCCATTATGTAAAATGCTTATTTGTTAGTCTTATTATTCTTTCGGCAAATGGGTACAGTAACATTTCCGGCATGTCAGTGCCCATGTACGAAGTGTTGTTTCACCTTAGACTGAGGGGCATTGGCACAGGGGGAGCTTGAAGAGATGGAACGCCGACTTCCACCACACCCTTGGTGATCCTTGACTAATGTCTTTGTTAACCTGCGAGTCAGGTGCCTGGTATGCCAAAAGTGATATTTAGGAACAGGCAAACCACTATCATTAAGGTATTTATAGGCTGTCCGGAAATCAGTTAATCCCGATTGTTCCGCACAGTACCCTACCGAGTGAAAAACAGCTGACTCGGTTTAAACCGAGTGTCACTGATTTTCACATGTTTTGCACCAGTTGGCCACATGAGGGGGCTAAAGCAGTACAAAACGGCTCCGAATTACATTGAGGCTTTATGCAAGCACCCCCACCCACATTCAGTTGATTTCATCAGTTGCGAAAGGGCCAGGTCTCTCTAGGAAGTGTTGGGAAACACAAACTCCCCAGCTTCCTGGCACTGGCTCTTTGTGTGGGATTTGCATTATTGGTTTCCCTAGCGTGGATGCTGGTTCTCAGTTGGCAAAGGAAATGTGGCCTGTTGGCTGGCAGTGGCGTCAGTTGGAAAGCCAAAAGATCAAAATCCCGATGCGAACTTGCACATGGTGTGCGATCCTGGGCAAGTTATTTTTTCATATGCTGTGCTATTGCCCCAAATGCTACATTATGGCTGTTCAGTAGCTCTATCTCCTGTGCCTTGCGTGTATTATCGGAAGCAGCCCAACACCAAATCAACTGTACTTGTAGAACAATATTTTCAGAGTTCGGCTGTTCACAGACTCTCATAAATAAGGCAGTAAAGGTGCACCCCTCGACCCCCCCTTCCACCTCCCAAAAAGTCTTGTGATAATCTACTAAACTGTATGCCACGTTGTTAAGCAGCTGTCTTGTCCTGTGTTTTTCAAATGAACGCTTTGCATATTGGCACTCGCAGGCCCATACTTTGATCCGAGAACGTAGAACTCCAAGTCCCAGCATGCCTCTGACTAAAGCCACACTTGGAAGAAGGTGACCCCTCCCAGGACATACTATCAACTGCCAGCTACGCTTCACAAGCATGCCTGGATTTCAAGAAGTGAACGTGACGTACAAAAGTTTATAGGTGCTGTGATTGGAAAGCGGCGGCTCAGATCCAGCAGGTTAGCTGTATTGTTAGTCATTGTCCACTTTAAGGATCAGCACAGAGCTGACCGGAAAATTACAAGTACATGGCTTGGGGGTGGGGAGGGGGCCTGGGGCATTACCCGGTCTCAATTGGGGCATGCCACGTGCACTGCGGAGGCCAACTGATAATGCCACTGCTGGAGGCAGTTGCCGTGTTTTGAGGATGCAGTACTCTTGGTATGCATGCCAACCCACAGAAGGCCACAAACAATCCATAGCTGCCAAGTATCCCAGGTTCATGCATAACTAGTTAGTTCATAGTTAGTTCAGTCCCGTTTTTTTCCCTAGAATTCTGCGATTTTGTACTCCTGGTTGTATACTCGGTTGAATAAGACTAAAAATCCCAGAATTCTGAGAGAAAACCCGGTCTGGCATTCCTAGTCACGCATGGAACCAAGAAATTTGCCAGCTATGCCTGTTGCTCGATAAACAGTGCATCCTGGGCATGGAGCACAGGTGGTCTGTATGCGGGAGCTCATGCTGGTGCTTCGTAAGCTGTTTGCAGGCTGAGTTGTGGAGGGGCTCCTTTGTATCTGGGGAGAAGAGATGCTGTCTTACTCTTAACCTGGAGGGATTTCCACCCCCTTTTTAAGTCTCGCCTATTCTATCCCGCAGGGATAAATAGACGAGATTATAGTAAGCGGAAAAGAAAAGTCTACCTATCTGCGGATCGCGTACAGTTCATGTGAGCTATGCACGTGCACATCATCGCCAGTCACATCACACACCACCATTTGTCTGTGCCTCGGCATCAGACTTTAAAGGGTCCGCTTCCCCGCCCCCGCATCAGACTTCAAAGGAATCTGCTCCACTCCCCCCCACGCAATGCCGAGAGCTTGTTTTTCACTGCTCCGAGAGGCTTCTTTGTATCAGCCTGACTGCATGCTTGTTTAATGTGGTGGATACTCTCTGCCTTCGAGTGGCCATGTTTTATTGTGAAAAGCTTCAGCCTCCTGCCCGTCCCTGAGCCTCGTCCTCCCCGCGCGGCCTCAAGCGCCATCGCTCCAGGGCTTCCATTCAAAGTACGTCAACAAAAAAAGGGGCACATGTTTGTTTAATCACAGTGGGAAGTGATAATATAGATACTTGTGTCTCTGTTGCTTTTCAGAGTTTCATTTAATTACATTTATCTTGCGCTTTCTCCGTCTTTAACAGTAGACACACTTTATACAATTTGTTTTTAGTATCACATGATTATTCGTACATTGCAGTCCCTTAATGTGCACGGAGCATCTGTGTTAATGTTTGTGTGATTGAGTGCAAAATCTCACTAGCGATTTTGACACATGCAACTATACATGCGTCACATAATTTCTGAAGAACTATTTCCTGTTGTAGACTTTTGTTCCTTGGGATATTCCAGGCTTTTATTTTAGAACAAGAACATTGGATCACCTATGATGGAATTATCATGGGCACCAACATTGTGAGCTCCAGTATTATAACAAAATCCAAATTTACTGCTTGCAAAAAAAACAGAAAGCAGTCACAAGAAATGTTATAACTGTCAACAGACATGCACATATCACCCAATCTGCAAAAATACATCAGCTGTATCTGCAAACTGGAAAAATCATAAGCTTCCGTACCAGAATTCACGAAATCTTAGGTGGACATTACCCTCCTTTACACAGTTAGTTGTTAGAACTTTGTAGTATTAAAATCAGGTGACAAGAGCAGTAAAAAGGTGCACCATTTTATATGACAGCCAACAAGTGCTAGATGCTATAGGGATACCAGGAAATGCCAACAACGTTCTATATGAATAAACACCTTCCTTTTACCTCATAATCACAATCAATATTAGCCTATAGTTCTGTTTTGTGTCAAGTTTAAAAGAGGAATCCTTGCTTGTCTTTTTCCTCCCAGTGGGAGTTTTAACTCCTCCCTCACCCTCACACCCCCTCACCCTCACACCCCCTCACCCTCACCCGCCTCACCCTCACACACCCTCACCCTCACCCACCCTCACCCTCACACCCCCTCACACACCCCCACACACCCCCTCACCCACCCTCTCACCCTAGCACACCCTATCACCCTCACACACCCTCACCCTCACACACACCCTCACCCTCACACCCCCTCACTCTCACACCCCCTCACCCTCACACACCCTCACTCACCCTCACACACCCTCTCACCCACACACACCCTCTCACCCCCTCACCCTCACACACCCTCTCACCCTCACCCTCATACCCCCTCACCCTCACACCCCCTCACCCACCCCCTCACCCTCACACACCCTCACCCTCACACACCCTCACCCTCACACCCCTCACCCTCACACCCCCAGACACCCTCACACACCCTCACCCTCACACACCCTCACCCCCCTCACACCCCCTCACTCACCCTCAACCCTCACCCTCAAACCCCTCACCCTCACAACCATCTCGCCCTCAAACCCCCTTACCCTCACAACCCTCTCACCCTCACAACCCTTTGTGGAGAAGTGTGGCTCAGGGGTTAGAGGCAGCAGACCCGGAAGCTGAGATCAGTCCTGGACCAGGGTTCAATTCCCCGCCTCGGTGGGTCTTGGGCTAAAAATTCCACGGACTCGATAATTCTCGCACTGGTGCCTCCTCGACTCACGGGTTCACACTCTGCAACTCTGGGCAATAGCTTGCTTAATCTCCACAACGGCCCCTCGTGGCGGGATGCCTGACTTTCACCTTGTGGATACCCTGCTATCTTACAGGGGAATACCAGGAAGGGTTCCCTAAGCAAGCGCCGGGAAACCCACTGCGGGTAGCTGTGCGCTATATAAGCTCAATTACATTACATTACATTTCACCCTCACAACCCTCACACACTCTCACCCTCACCAGCATAGCATAATAAAACATAGCATGGCATAACAAAACACAGCATAGCATAGCATAACAAAAAAAGCATAGGATAGCAAAACATAGCATAGCATAACAAAACAAAGCATAGGTTAGCAAAACATAGCATAACAAAACAAAACATAGCAACGCAAAACACATAGCATAGCATAGCATAACAAAACATAGCATAGCATAACAAAACATAGCATAACAAAACAAAGCATAACATAACAAAGCGTAACAAAACATAGCATAGTATAACAAAACATAGCATAGCATGACAAAACATAGCATGACAAAACATAGCAGAACAAAACATAGCATAAGAACAAAACATAGCATAATATAACAAAACAAAGCATAGCATAACAAAACATAGCATAACAAAACATAGAAAACACAACAAAACATAGCATAGCATAACAAAACACAACAAAACATAGCATAGCAAAGCATAGCACAACAAAACATAGCATAGCATAACAAAACACAACATAGCATAACAAAACAAAGCTTAGCATAGCATAACAAAACATAGAATAACAAAGTATAGCATAGCATAACAAAACATAGCATAGCATAACAAAACATAGCATAACAAAACATAGAAAACACAACAAAGCATAGCATAGCAAAGCATAGCATAACAAAACAACAAAACATAGCATAGCATAACAAAATACAACACAACATAGCATAACAAAACAAAGCTTAGCATAGCATAACAAAACAGCATAACAAAGTATAGCATAGCATAACAAAACATAACAAAACATAGCATAGCACAACAAAGCATAGCATAACAAAACACAACAAAACATAGCATAGCATAACAAAACAAAGCATAGGATAGTAAAACTAAATTTAGCATAGCATAACAAAACAAAACAAAGCATAGGATAGCAAAACAAAACATAGCATAACAAAACATAGCATAGCATAACAAAACATAGCATAACATAACAAAACACAACACATTGCAAAACAAAACATAGCAAAACACAACAAAACATAGCATAGCTTAACAAAACATAGCATAGCAAAACAAAACATATAATAGCATAGCAAAACATAGCATAGCATACCAAACACAACAAAACATAGCATAGCATAGCAAAACAAAGCATAGCATAATAAAACACAACACATAGCATATCATATCAAAACATAGCATATCATAACAAAACATAGCATACCATAACAAAGCATTGTGTTGTGAATACATGATAGATAGTCATGTAATTTCTTGTAGCTCCTTTATTCAAGTAAGATGGTAAAAAGATAAACTGGAGAAAACCCCACCAGGAACAGGATGGTTACTGCTCAGCCCACTCTCTTCAACTGTCATTCCCCACACACACACCAGGCACACTAACATTCTACTCACTCTGTCATCCAGCATTCAACATTCCACACAGACATCGCATTCATACTGGCTGAGCAGCTAACAAGGAGATAACCCAAGGTACAACATATCCCTTTTCCTTCAATAGCAATAAAACACAATAATATACTACATAGCAATTTAAAAATAGCAAAAGACAAAACTTGCAATATATTTTGAAAATAAGACCAAAATACCAAAGATAAGAGAAAGGAAGACTGAGTAAAAGATAAGCAGCAAGGAAAGAGTGCAAAAGAGAAAATGAGAAAATATAGCAAGACACATCCCCTTCCCTTGGGAAATACAGAGATGGTAAAATGCAATAATACCAAAATATGTATATATTAATCAAGTGTAGAGTAGTTATAGTACAATAAAAGTGAGTACAGATAGATAAAAGGCAAAGCTGATACTAAGCACAAAGATTACGTAGGGTGAAAACAGTGAAAAGGGTGTGCGCACACCCCGCACTGAAAACTAGACCGAGTGTATGGAGACCAGCTCTTATACACAACAATCCTACAGAAGAAAAATAAAGTCTAAACTTAAAGCACCAGCAATTACAAGATGCAACCAATCAGGAGCTAATCTTGCTAAATTTGTACCACTAAATTTGTACCACGTAAGTAAAATAATTAATTACTTAAATTGCTATATAAATCATTAAAAGTAATATAAACTTATTAGAATTGTTGTATAAATCGTTAAAAGTAATACAGGCTTACTTGAATGGCTGTATAAAACATAAAAGATTACAGTCTTACTTAAATATCTGTATAAATAATTATAAAAGTAGTATAGCAGTCTTACTAAATTGCTGCATGAATCACTTTACGTATAACAGACTTATATAAATTGCTGTAAAAATCATTTAAAGATTACAGTCTTACTTACTATAAAATATTAAAGCATTACAGTCTTACTTAAATTGCTGTAGAAATCCTTAAAAGCATTACAGTCTTACTTAAACTGCTGTATAAATCATAAAAACATTACAGTCTTACTTAAATTGCTGCATAACATACTATAAATATATAAATATATCAAACTTACTTAAATAGCTGCTTATTTCATTACTAGCATATTATATAGTTATACTTAAAAGTTAAAATGCTTGTGTAAATGTTCACTTTCAGGGATGCCTTTTCTCAATTCTATAAAATAGTCCCAAGAGCTTTTCCTTGTCCTCGTTCATTACGATGTACTACCTCACTGCTCCCAACACGAATAACAATACTTTACAGTACCTGTAGCTTAATGCCGCATAATGAAGAGAAACTTCACAAGCGTTCAAACAAAACGGGTTCTTGAAGATATCTCTGTCGATATAACTTTATTGACACACTGAAAATGGTGGCACGCTTACTGACACTAGGCCGGGTGGCTCGCGGCGCGTCAGCGCAGCAGAGCGTCCTTCAATAGCACAGGCGATGTAGTACGTCGAAGAATTCAAAATTTGCGAACATACGTGACAAGAATTTTCAATTCTATTAAGGACAAGGAGGCGAGGATTATGCTTTTCTCATTTCTTTATAATGAAATGCTCAGCAGCCAATTATAGTAACAAAAAACGACATTTCCCATGAACACCAGGGAATAACCGTAGAGTATACAGTATAAAAGGTCATAATGTTAGTCCTTCTTCCTCTTTCTTTGTCAAGGAAACAGTTCAAGTCCAATAGGGTAATCCAACGTAGACCATTAGGAACAGAAAAAAGCACGCCGCAGAGGTCCAAAGGAGCTGGAAGCAGGCAGCAGAAGAACACTGGATCCCCGAACCAGGAAAGAGGGGAAACGCAGACGGATGACACCGGCAAACTCTACTTCGGGTCAGAACCTGAAAAGAGACATAAAGCCGTAATACACATATAGTGCAAGAGTATAAGAATGTAAACCAGGGGGGGGGGAAATAAGGGATGAGAAAGTTTTGCTACATCATCAATACAGATTATATCAAATAACAATGCAAAGTAATAACAATGGGTGGGATAATCCTCGCCTCCTTGTCCTTAATAGAATTGAAAATTCTTGTCACGTATGTTTGCAAATTTTGAATTCTATGTCAGGACAGGAGGCTCCGATTATGCTTGTTCAAAGCTGATCCACCACCACAGAAGCAATATGATCGATTGGTTTATAATAAAACGTTTTGAAAACTGAATCAGAAGACCAATCTGCGGCCTTCATAATGTCAAAAAGAGTGACACCCATGGAGAAAGCTTTAGAAGCCATCGCCCCACGTGCAGAATGTGCACCAAACACAGAAACATCAATGCCAGCCTCTGACATGAGCCATCTGACCCAGCGCGCTAATGTAGCAGGAGTCACAGGGCGAAATGGTTTCTGTAAAGCAATTAACAATTGACCGTGCATATCTGAACGTAAAGAAGCAGTACTTACTTCGTAATCCTTGAGACACTGCACAACGCACAGGTTGGGGTGAGTGGGAAAAGATGGATACGTAATCGAAGCAGTATTAGATTTAGTACGTCTGGAAAGACGAAAGGTAACGCCTTCCGGCGTAAAACTGCGACCCTCAAGGTCTAAAGCACGGACATCCGGCACACGTTTACAAGAAACAAGACACAACAACATGGTCAACTTAGCAGACAGCTGTTTGCGGGACAACAACGGATTGGAGGGCCAAGCCTCCAAGAACCGCAAAACGATGGAAACATCCCATAAAGAGACATATTTAGGACTGGGCGGTTTCGAGAGACGTATACCTTTAAGCAATTTGGAAATGAAAGGGTGTTCACCAGCAGGCTTACCATCAATCTGGACATGTCCAGCCGAAATGGCGGAACGAAAATTGTTGACCGTCCTATAAGCCAGACCTGAAGAGGCTAGGGAAACCAGAAAATTAATGCTCAAGGAGACATCTGCTGAAGCGGGATCAACTTCCCGTTGAACACACCAATCACACCAACGCTTCCAAGCCCCTTTGTACCGTTTGTGAGTATTGGGAGACCAGGCCTCACTAATGAATCTGGAAGCGTCGCTAGAAATGCCTGGGATCGTCCAGCGGTCCCCGAGATCCGCCACGCCAGCAACTGGAGAGATCCGGACAGAATCAGGGGATGCGGATCTTCGAGAGGAGCCAGCAAAAGATTCCACTTCTGGGGAAGAAGGAGCGGAGCCTCGCAACACATTTCCAGGGAACCACGCTTGAGCCCTCCAGAGCGGAGTAATCAGAATCAGATCCGCTCGATACCGTTTGGCGTAAGCCAGAACCCTGGGGATCATCATGAACGGGGGAAACGCATAGCACAGAATCGACGGCCAAGCCTGAAGAAAGGCATCCGTGGCTAGGGCTAGCGGATCCGGTCTCCAACTGTAAAATAGCGGAAGCTGTGTGTTGAGGCGAGAAGCAAACAGGTCTATGTGACACTGGCCCCAATGCCGAAGAAGAGAGCGGAATACGCGAGGGTGAAGCCTCCAGTCGTTAAAATCCCGAAGATGTCTCGAGTGCCAATCCGCAATCTGATTGTGGCGACCGGGAAGATACTCCGCAATAACAGTGATCTTCTGTTGCAGGCAAAAATGCCAAAAATCCTTGGCTATCTCCGCAAGCACCTTGGACCGAGTCCCTCCCAGCTTGTTGACATAACGTACTGCTGACACGTTGTCCATTCGGAGGAGTATGCAGCAGTTGGACCGATGGGGAGTAAAGCACTTGATCGCAAAGGAACCCGCTAGGAGTTCCAGACAATTTATGGGGAGAGATAATTCCTGAGGAGACCAACGACCCCCCGTCGAGACAGGACCGCACCGGGCTCCCCAACCCCAGCGACTGGCATCGGACTCTATCACTAGTTCCGGCGACGCACCGAACAGGGCTCGACCATTCCAGGCCTCCATGTGGTCTAGCCACCATTGCATCTCCCACCTCACCTCCTCCGACAGAGGAATCTGATCTGAGTACCTGAGGCCTTTCCGGAGATGTTGGATTTTCAGACGCTGCATTGCCCTGTAATGCAGAGGACCCGGAAAGATCGCCTGAATGGAAGACGCTAACAGACCTACTACACGTGCCAACGATCTCAATGACACAGTCTGTCTAGAAATAACAGAAGTCAACTCCCTCTTGATATAACGAATTTTCTGGCTGGGCAAGAGAAGCTGACAAGCAACCGAATCGATCTTGAAACCCAGAAAATCTATTGATTGCGTCAGTGTCAAAACCGATTTCTGAATGTTGACCAGAAAACCGAGAGATTGCAAAAGATCGATGGACCACTCCAGATGAGTCAGGAGCCTGAGAGGACAATCCGCCATAAGGAGAATGTCGTCCAAGTAAATAATCAGACGGACACCCCGAGCCCGGAGATGTTCTACAACTGGCCTCAGAAGTTTCGTGAAGCACCACGTGCTGACGAGAGGCCGAACGGGAGAACCTGATACTCGTACCAAACACCCTTCCACTGAAACTGGAGGAATCGACGATGGGGTTTGAATATTGGAATCGACAGATATGCGTCTTTGAGATCCAGACGGACCATCCAATCTACCTCGCGAAGGAGATCCCTTAAGAGATGGATGCCTTCCATCTTGAAGTGCCGGTACACGACCCCTCCGTTGAAGTCTTTCAGGTTGAGAACAAGGCGCGATCCGCCCTCTTTTTTCTCGACCAGAAACACTGAGCTGACGAACCCTGTCGGATGACGGACAGTGGGAAGAATCGCCCCTTTCTTGAGAAGAACGTCGATTTCCTCGGAGAGGCAAGCTTGATCTTGAAGGGAAAAACTTAAAGGAGGGGGAGGACGGGTCTGATGCTGGGGCTGGTAAAACTCTATCTTGAACCCTTGAACAGTTTCCAGCACCCATGCATCGCTGGAGATCTTGCGCCAGTTGAGAAAAAACTGTACTCTGCCCCCCAAAACCGCATCGCAGGCATGAATAAGGCTCACCTGAATTGTTGGAGTCTTAATAATGACCTTGCTGTCCTCCGGAACGGCCTTTTCCATAGTTCCCTCTACCCTTGCGGGAGGAATAAAAGTTCGATCTGGTTGAAAAACCTGAGTCTTGACCTCCTCCACGCTGAGAGTTGTTTCCTCTGTGGGACTGTTGATGTGAACCTCGGCCGAACGAGCGTCCACGATGTCGTCTGGCCTTGGCAAAAACCGGACGCATAGCGCGACGCATTGAAGCTTGCGCCTTGTCAATGACACTAAAGGTGGAAAAAAATTTGGTCAGCTCTTTCAAGAAAGGCTGGCCAAACAGAAGACCTTGTGCCACTGGACCCGACTCAGAGGTAGAGAGTTCCACCAGTTTAGGATCTAATTTTAAGAGAATGGAACGGCGCCTCTCGCAAGATATAGCACAATTGGTGTTCCCCAATTGGCATACAGCCCTCTGCGCCCATTCAATCAGTTCATCAGGGTCCACAATAGCTGAAGCCTCCTTGGCCTGGAAACTGTAGTGTTGTTCCTATTATCCCAATAGGCTCTGCGCATTGGAATAATACCTTCAGTGAAGTAGTGTGGCTCACTGGTTAGAGGCGGCAGACCCGAGAGCAGAGGACGGCCCGGGACCAGGGTTCGATTCCCGGCGCGACAGGTTTCTGGACCAGGGTCAGCGGACTCGATAATTCTCTCGCCTTGGTGCCAACTCTGATCAGCGTTCACACTCGGCAACTCTGGGCATTAGCTTGCCTCATCTTCACTAACGGCCCCACCAGACCGCCGGGGATGCCTGGTCTCACCCTGGAGATACCCATTAAGGGACCATCTCTCAGGGAAGCCAGGAAGGGTTTCGCAGCGGTCGAAGCGCCTTGGGACCCTACGGGTAAGTAGTGCGCTATATAAATGCCTATACATACATACATACTTCAATAGTATAGACCTAGACCAGACGTTAACTAGGTCTTCTACTGTCGATATTAGACTTAAAGTTTTGGGTTTGCCAGCTAGCTCAGAGTTCACTAGAAACTTTCTCGAATAGGCAAGGAGGAGTTGAACCTCCCTGGATAGACAAGAAGGGATTTAGTTTCTGACAACCATAGAACATGACAACTTTGCTCTCCCCTAATCAAGAGTGTATCTCTAGAGTCGTGTGAAAACAAAAGACAACTTATTTTACTCAGTCAGTACGTGCATTCTTAGTTTCACCAGTTTGTAGAGAAAAGGAAGAGACGGGAGTGTTCAATAAAAGATGGTATTTATTGATCAGTCTCTTTTCTCGTACAAGAGAAATGAATCGATATTATTGCAATACTTATGGTTAAGTAAAGTGCATACAATAAAAGCAGAAGTATAAAATAATACTGTAAAAACATTTATATGGTTTCTAAGCCATATGGTGGTTTAAAATGGATAAAATAGATACATACATATAAACATTTGACTAATCGTACTCAACTGGTGCTTCTAACTACGCCTACCCCGGTGTACCTGACCTAAGCCTAATACGTGGGCTGGAGTAGAAAGTAGCAGTTTAAGTTAAGTTTGTTTTGCCAAGTGACTGACTCAAGAATTCTCTGCAAGGGGTGATTCAGTTCTGTACCTGGAATCTAGGATGGTTGAGGGATGGTATCTCTCGTCTGAGGTCTCGATATTCTAGGCTGCCTGCAAGGGCTGCTCGGAAGCGCCGGAGCTGGATTTCTCGGCAGGAGAAAGGCAGCGTCTCGTTCTCAGCGCGTCAGGAAGGCGGGGCTGCGCCAGCGGGGTCTGCTCTGCTCTGGGCTTCGGCAAGTCTGGCTGCTCCGATCTCGTCACCACCGCGTGTGTTTGCTTAAGGCAATATCGGTAATATTTATACCTGTAAGGTGCCGAGATTGACGTAAGGATGGACATAGATACGTCAATAGGGATGTCATACGAGCTGGTCGTTAGCGCATTCTTTTACTGAAGTTCTCGGGGAAATCAAAACAATGGCCGCAGGGTTTTTCCCAGGTTGTCATAGGTTTGATTTGTTTTGAGAACTCCGTATGCCTTATCAGGGGCTGGAGGAATATTGCTTTGCCTAATTAGATGGCAGGCGTTATGACCTAATCAGATAACGCGCTCCTGTGCCGTGGTCTGGCGTAATCAGATAACGGTTTCTGCATCATGGGATGGCTGCTAGTTAACTTGTTAACCAGAATAGGGTCAGGAATAGGGGGGATCGATACAGAACCTATAGGAATACATCACAAAACCAAGATCTAGAATTTTGGTCAAAGGACCAAGTAAGTCAAGCAATTTGTCTTGGCAAGATCGCCAAGACCTGTCAAGGCCCTTCTTGGGGTCCTTTGCGTACTTCTTCAAGTAAGTAACCATCATTGGATCAACCTCCGGCGTGTCCGCCAGATGATCCGCGAGATCAGGCCTCGGGCATTCCGAGCGGAGCCTGGCCCTAACAGTGGAATCAAAAGGCTGACGTATGTGAGCCTAAACATACGCAGCAACTGCCGGAGAAGGCAGCCAAGATGAAGAATGTGGGTGAAGAATATCCGCAGGCTCAAAGGTCAATACAGGGGGACGCTCAGGAGCATCAACAAAATGCTCTTTGCAGACTCGTTTTTGTGGTGGAGCATCATCATGGTCAGACGAAGCGGAAGTATGAACACGATCAGAGTCATCAGTATCGTGAGGCGCAGAAGACCTGGAGACCTCAGCCGCCAAAGATTTTGCCAATTTCTGGAAGTCCGACCTGTGAGGATTGGCGGGAGATTTGGAGGACTTCTTAGCAGCCAGCAACCAACCCTGTTGCTGCGCATATTTATTCAAATGCCTTTTGAGTGGAGTAATGGCACGCACTAGCGCCTTATTAACAGACTGCTGGACACCCTTGTCCAATTCTTCGACCAAATCCTGTTCCAAAGAACCAGAATCATCTTCCTCATAATAGTAGTCATCTTCCTCACCATAATAGTCTTCCATGATACACCAGGTGTATAAATTATGCCCACAAGATGACTGGAAGGAATATGGAGTGCCAAAGACACAATGCTGGGGGAGTGCAGTAAACCCCACAGCAAGCCAAAAGAGCAGGCACAAACCTGGCTCAAAGAGAATCAAAAGTGGAGGGAGTAAGGCTTGCTGACACCAAGAAACACACTCTAGGCAAAGCCTATGCTCAAAGTAACAACCGAAGCCCTCACAGAACTCCGGCGTCAAACGGGGTTAAATTCCAAGCAGGCTGTGGGCTGTGACGCATACGCGACTTTCTTCTAACCGGCGTGGACAGGGAAGCCAGAAATAATGCCAGTGCGCATGCACGACACGGCTGCCTGCAATGAACCCGGCTCGAGAGCGCTCGCGCTCCCGCACAAGCCGGCAACCCCTGCTCCCGCTCCACGAAAGGAAACAAGGCCGCACAGAAGCGCCCGGTCTCAGGGAGGTGACCACACGCTCCCGGGAATACAAGCAGAAAGAACGAGCCGACAGGAAGGGAAAAAACGGCAGCGGGCACAGCAGGCAACCGGAGCGCTCTAGGGAGACGCAACACACAGCAAGCGCTAAAGTCACAGCCTATAAAGTAAGCAGAATATCAAAATATAACAATGCAAACACAGTAAAGACAAGCAAATACTGGAACGAGCACTTAACTGGCTGCGGAGCAGCCAAGAAAGAGGAAGAAGGACTAACATTATGACCTTTTATACTGTATACTCTATGGTTATTCCCTGGTGTTCATGGGAAATGTAGTTTTTTGTTACTAGAATTGGCTGCTGAGCATTTCATTATAAAGAAATGAGAAAAGCATAATCGGAGCCTCCTGTCCTGACATTGAATGACCTCAAGCCCGAAGAATCTATGACGGAGACAGGTATGTGCATTACATATTCAAATAATGGCTCGTGCACAATTCAAACCCCGAAATGACGAGAGGCTTCGTTATGATTACTGACAATCTGTAAATCCAAAGCATCTAAAAATAACTTGAAGTCTAGATGTCCAAGGCAAATCCAAAGCCTCAAAACATACCAGGGAGTTTCAATGTCAACCGTTAAAACGTGTGCTCTGTTCAGTTCTCAGTGCTCCGCATAATGCTTGCTTTACGTTGAAATGAAAAATAAAGACTCAACAGTATTCAAACTTTTAAAAATTGCACGTAGCATGGCAAACTGCCAAATGTCAAACAGTTTCATCTGAGACATCGTGGCTCTGAGCAAACAAAAATTAAAACTTCTTCAATAGTCATGTAGCTAGGAAGAAACGCACTCTGCAATGTGCTCTGAGTAAATCAAAATACCACTGCCAGATTTAATAACTTGTGCTGCGTGCAGGTCCTGAATAAAAAACGCTGTAACTGCTAACATCCTCACTTGGTACACAAAAGTTGTGACACTCTGCCACCTAGTGGCTTTTCAGAAGAGTGTTCGTTTAAACAAGTCACTAAATTGCCTAGCAACTTGTGCTCATTTTGAAATGTAAAACACCACATAAGTGCCGGTTTTCCCAGCATCCAGCGTCGGTGCTGACTCCAAAGCACTAACAGGAGTGACACCTTGCATACGTGTGAATCTTGATTCTGGCCCAAGATGGCGAGGCTCGAGATATGCCCCCGAACATGCCATTCAAATTCCACAATGGATTGGGTTCACCGTATGTTAAGCAAAGAATGTAAGTAAATAACTCACAACTCTGTCCTCAGCAACCGCCGATTTCCTCAACAGCAATACTTCACAAGAGTGAGACCCAAGAATGCCGCTTAACAGTACTTCTTTCAAAAACAAATGACTCATAGCTGCTTTTAATTTAAAGGTCAAACATCACTCAGCTTAAGACGGCAGTAATTATTCAGTGGGTTTGTGACCTTGAGCTTGAACTGGCACTTATTTAGAGTTTAGGGCGACCGATTTCGGGGTCACTGGTGGGGTTTCGTAGTGCCAGGTAGCTTACTTGAATAAAGGAGCTACAAGAAAATTACATGACTATCCATCATTTATTCACAACATCCCATCCTCGTCGCCAAAATGTTTTGAATAAATGATGGATAGTCATGTAATTTCATGTAGCTCCTTTATTCAAGTAAGTGCCGGTTTTCCCAGCATCCAGCGTCGGTGCTGACTCCAAAGCACTAACAGGAGTGACACCTTGCATACGTGTGAATCTTGATTCTGGCCCAAGATGGCGAGGCTCGAGATATGCCCCCGAACATGCCATTCAAATTCCACAATGGATTGGGTTCACCGTATGTTAAGCAAAGAATGTAAGTAAATAACTCACAACTCTGTCCTCAGCAACCGCCGATTTCCTCAACAGCAATACTTCACAAGAGTGAGACCCAAGAATGCCGCTTAACAGTACTTCTTTCAAAAACAAATGACTCATAGCTGCTTTTAATTTAAAGGTCAAACATCACTCAGCTTAAGACGGCAGTAATTATTCAGTGGGTTTGTGACCTTGAGCTTGAACTGGCACTTATTTAGAGTTTAGGGCGACCGATTTTGGGGTCACTGGTGGGGTTTCGTAGTGCCAGGTAGCTTATTTGAATAAAGGAGCTACAAGAAATTACATGACTATCCATCATTTATTCACAACATCCCATCCTCGTCGCCAAAATGTTTTGAATAAATGATTGATAGTCATGTAATTTCATGTAGCTCCTTTATTCAAGTAAGATGGTAACAAGATAAACTGGAGAAAACCCCACCAGGAACAGGATGGTTACTGCTCAGCCCACTCTCTTCAACTGTCATTCCCCACACACACCAGGCACACTAACATTCTACTCACTCTGTCATCCAGCATTCAACATTCCACACAGACATCACATTCATACTGGCTGAGCAGCTAACAAGGAGATGACCCAAGGTACAACACATAGCATAGCAAAACATAGCATAGCATAACAAAACATAGCACAGCATAACAAAACACAGCATAGCATAACAAATCAAAGCATAGGATAGCCAAACATTGCATAGCATAACAAATCAAAGCATAGGATAGCAAAACATTGCATAGCATAACAAAACAAAACATAGGATAGCAAAACAAAACATAGCATAGCATACAGCATCACTCAAGGGCACCACAGCATCACTATGCGCTACCACTGCATCACTGAACGCCACAGCATCACTCGTTTCCCATCACAACACACTCAGCGACACCACAGAATCAATCTGTGCAACCATTCAACAACAACTGGTTCAAATATGTTCTCTCAATGTTTCAAGCTTTATTACAAATGTAACAAAAAGATGTTAATATTTCACTTCTGTCCTTGGGTTTTCGTCACAATAAAATACACTGAACATAATCTTTACAAACGTTATTTACAAAAGTTTAAGCTATTGCAATTATAAATGACAATAACTTTTATTTAAGTATTAATTAAAAAAAAAATTAAAAGCCATTGTTATTTGTAATATCAATACATCTAAGTCACGTAAATACAACACATATTGCATTACAAATGCTATAGGTGTCACATTTGCAAAAGTTATAACTATTGGCATTGTAAATGACAAAGCTATTAATAGCGCTATTTTCAAAAACAAAACATAAATTAAAAATGTGTCATTTACAATACCAATAACTCAAACTTTCCTAATGCGAACCTATTGCATTGCAAATATTTGTATTTTTTTCCTTATAAAGCGCTAACAATCATCCTGAATAGGATATCACGGCGCTGCAATACTGTGATAAGCGGTGGGTTGACCTGAGTCCTACAATTTAGTCTGGTTTGGGGAAGAGGAAGGTTTTCAATTGCTGCCTAAATGACAGGTGGCAGTTCGTAAGTCTGAGAGCCACGGGCAACTCATTCCATTTGGTTGCGGCTATGTGGGAGAAGGCTCGCTCTCCCATCCTAGCTCTCTTCACTCGAGTTGTTCTAGCTCTTGCTGTGATTTGTGAATTGAGAGCGGAGATTTCTAGTTGGTGCATAAAACTTAATCCTATTTCTTAGGATAAGTGGGCCTGTGTTATGTAGTGCTCTGTGTGTTATACACAGTATTTTGAAGGTTGCTCTCTGCCTCATTGGCAGCCAATGGAGCTCTCTTAAGCAGCTTTTGGCTGGGTCGAATTTCCTTTTCTTACAGATTGCCTTAGCCGCCGCGTTTTGCACTATTTGTAGTTTGGTGAAGAGGTAGTCTGCCATACCTACATACAGTGAATTTCCATAGTCCAGCCTGCTCATTAATAGTGACTGAACCAGGATCCTTCTACACTCGATGGGAATCCAGGGGAAGACTCTTCTGAGCATCTTCAACAAAGCGAAGCCTTTGCAGCAGATTGTGGACACATGGGATTTCATAGACAGAGTGTTATCGATCGTCACTCCCAAGTTCCTTGCTGTCAGTGTCGGAATTGGGGTGGTGCTTGTTAGGTTTTGCCTGCACAACGCTTGCACTGTACTTGAGAAATCTATTGTTTTTAATATAAACTTAAAAGGGACTTACACCCTTGTCCTCTCTTTGTTAGCTTCTCATTAGTTCCTGTGCGTGGCACTTAGTTTTCCTCCATTTTTTATTTGTTGTTGCATATTTTCCTGAATTTACCAAGGCTTGTTCCACCTCTGCTTCTCATCAGTTTCCCGCAGCCGAAATACTGTTAACATCCACGTTGGTTGAATTATTTTTTCAAAAATCAAGTTTTGCCTCTTTCTGCTTTTGCAGCAGATTTATATAGCACAATTTATCACCGGGAGAGATTAAGTGATTTGCCCATAATCACAGGATGTTGCACCGCAGAGACTCGTACCGGATCTCCAGATTTCGAGTTTGTGGCTCTTGCGGCTGAACCACACCCACTCCACTCCTGTGATGCTCGTTTTATCAAGGAAGCAGCATGAGTTGAGATTGGCAAAATTTTAACAAGGTTCCCTAACTTTTTTGCTTTACTTTTTTTAAAAAAATCTCAAAATGAGTTAAAAATCGAATTCCTCGCCTGTTGCAAAGGTACATGGGAATTAAAGAGTAATTTCACTCAATTTTTGGACTTGTCCGTGTGATGCAATTCACATCCTTTGACAATAAGGAAGCTCGGTCGATGGTAACTTAATATAATGGGCGGCGAACATTACGCAGGGATCAGTCTTACTCACAAACCTGTTCTTCTGTTCTTTCATAATCCGGAGTTTTCACACCAGCATAAAAGGAATTCAGAATTACATTGAGGCTAAAATATTTTCTTCCTTATAATCAAGCCAACTCTCTGCTGTGATTAAAGTGGCCTGCCCTATGTAAAAACGTAATGCTTTACTCTTTAGTTCATCTCATGGTGCTAAATTATGTCAATCTGCAGCCCCCTTTCTCTGTTAAACCCTCGCTTCTCCAGATTGACCACTGGGTTTTGCTGATGGGAGTGCTGGCCTTGACGTGTCTCGACTTGTGCAAAGTCATTGACATTGGTCTCCCTCGAGGCTCATTGACTAGCTTCAAAACCAGGCACCCAGACCGTGTTTAAGCCTCAGTGAGCGCAACCATATCAGACCTGCCTGCAACGCTCTCTCTGGCTTTGAGCTGATGCAAGGGTCAGGCTTCTCTGCACAAGCCAGGAAACAGGTTGTGGCATGCACAGGCATCACACTATGCATAGTACAGGGGTCATGGGTGATCAATTTTGGACATTATGTTCAAGCCACCCATTGGACTCTACTCCCCCCTCCCTTCTTCTAGCTGTGCTCCAAAATGCTAAACATAGTATGTTATAAGGAAAATAAATAAATATCGTGCTTGAAAGAGCTCACAACTTTCACAGGTGAGGAAATATTGTGGTCAAGTTAGGAAGCTTTGAAAACAGCTGTGACCTCCAGGATCCACAGATACGTGAGGAAAAGGGTGCAAAAATAATGGAAGATAAAATATTGTATGTCCAAATAAGATAAGTGACTTAGGGCCAGATGCATCAAAGGGTTTTGCCCATTCTGTGTCTATGGGAAAATGTGTTCATGCATATGGCCCAAAGTACAGAGAAGTGTATGTCAAAATTTGAAAGAAAATAGTCTCATAACCTGCATCTATTGACTAGAATGTTTCACAGCAGGCTACCAGTGTTATCTCTCCTGCCCAATACCCCTGCAATGACACCCTCTCCTTCTGTTCTCTTCACCACTTGATAACGGTGTCAGGAGATATGCCTTTTGGTGCCACATCATCGACACAGACGGCTTTACCTCCTCTGCCCGCTTCTTTGGAAAACCACTCGGCCAAGTTAGTCTCTCGACCAGACGCCATACTCCTCAACCACACATCCCACAGTGTGCTTCTTGTCAGGTTTGCAAGACCCCTATCAGTTAACATTTTTAAACAGTTAGGTTGCCTTTTTCGGTTATTGATTGCACTGACCGCTATTAAATTCCTGAAACGTATAGTCTTGTAATATTTTGCTTTTCAGTTTTGTGTCTACAATAATTTGTATGCTGTATGGTAGTTTGCCCTAGAATTTAGTCATTTTAGAATTTTGTTTCCACATCTGATTACATAGTCAGTGCTATCTGGTGGGTATTTGATGGTTTGTGTGAAATGAGTTAGTCTCATTCCCCAGTGAGTCTGTGCACTTGTTGCTTCACACTCGTAACAATACACCTTTTGTATTGTTGCTTAGTGGAAATGAAGATGCTTAGTACAGTCAGAGACACAGACTGCACAATTTGTTTTCGGAAATTATTGTAAGTAGACACAGGTACAGAGTTATACAAATATATGCGGCCCGCTCACACAAAAAACAGGAGAGTCCGTTCACTCAATGATGAATCACACAAATCTGTGTTTCTTCCATCTTTATTTCCTTGTTTTCATTCTGCAGTAACCAACGCGTTTCGTCCTTTTGAAGGACTTCTTCAGGCCTCCTCAATCTATGCACGGTTTTCGAGATACACAGAGGGACCTTAATCCCAAAGTTCACACGTTGTCCTTGGCCAATAAAGTTTTCAACCAGGCATACATAAAACGGACACCGTTTCAAATGATATGTGGTCACTGTAGACCTCTGTATAGGTACACAGGTGCGCATACCAAATCCTCTAGGCGTGTTGTGACATTAAGGTCCCTCTGTGTATCTTGAAAACCGTGCGATACCTTGGGGAGAGCCAAATAGGGGATAGAAAAGAACTCTGTTGAAAAATAAAGTGACAGATCCCATACGCAATTTTACAGAAGAGGGATCAAATTCCACGGTGGCTATATTTATTTATTTATTATATTTCTAGAGCGCACTGTCCCCTAGCAGGCATCTTGTTGCTAGCAGTTCAGAGTAACATCAAGTATTGGGCCGCACTGCAGACATCCGCCAAAATCTTCGGAAACAACCATGTTTTTAGTCTCCTTCTAAAAGGGAGGAGGTCACTGACTTGTCTAAGTTCCAGAGGCAAAGCGTTCCAAAGCTTCGCAGCTGAAACCCCAAAGGATCTGCCACCTGATCTAACTTTCCTAAATCTAGGTACCTTTACTAGCTTCGCCCCTGAGGAGCGCAGAGTTCTCGTAGGGACATACCATTCAAATTTTCTTTGGAAGGAAGCGGGCCCCGCCCATTCAGGGCTTTAAACACTAAACAAAGAGACTTGAACTGAACTCTCTGTCTCAGTGGGAGCCAATGCAATTCAGCCAAAGCAAAAGAAGCAGAGGACCTTCTGGACCAGCCAAGCACTAATTTGGCTGACGTTGACTGAATCCTCTGCAGCCTATCAAGAAGGAAATTAGGAGACTCAAGTAACAAGGCATTACAGTAATCTAATCTACTAAGAATAGTACTGCGTACTATTAGCGCACGAGCCAATGGGGGCAGCAGAGGGAAAATCTTCCGCAAAGATCTAATAATGGCCAAACAACAACCCACTATTTTCGTCACCTGCGCTTCCATAGTAAGTTTACTATCAAATGTCACACCCAGATTACGAACGGTCTTTACAGGCTGAATGACGGTCGGGGTGTCGATAGGCCAAAAATTGGTAGGCAGCCTGGAGGGAACCCTTTCCGTAGCACAGTAGAGCACCTCCGTCTTGTCAGCATTAAATTGCAGCGAATTTTCCCTCAGCCAGTACGCTGTGCCCGCAAGCAACTATGAAACACTTCCAATGAAGTTGACTGATCTCCCTCAAGAGAAAGAATCAGCTGCGTGTCATCAGCATAATTTACGATATTAATATTATGTTGATTGATGAGCGCAATTAGAGGTTTCATGTAGATGTTAAATAGAATGGGGCTGATGGCCGAGCCCTACGGTACGCCATGCGTAATTTTGGTAAAAGCAGATTGATAAGGGGAGAGGGACACTGCTTGCTGTCTGTCCAGTAAAAAAAGACTGGAACCACTTCAGAGCACAACCTGCCGCCCCCACCTCTCTCAACCTTCTCAGCAGGATTCCATGATTGACCGTGTCGAAGGCGGCAGACAGGTCAAGCAGAATAAGTACTGCTGCCTGACCCCTGTCTGCCCGCCTCCAAAGTTCACCCAGCACGGTCACCAAGGCCGTCTCGGTGCCATGGGACAGCCGAAATCCAACTGGACCTCCTCCAGTAGATTATGTTGTTCCAAATATTTTGGAAAGAGTGCTACTCACCACTCGTTCCACAATTTTAGCAGGAAAAGGCAAGAGAGAGATGGGCCTATAGTTTTAAGAGCACTCCGGGTCGAGGGAAGGCTTCTTTAACAAGGGTGTCACCACAGCTAGCTTCCACTGAGATGGAACCACTCCGTCAGTAAGCAACTGATTACAGATCTGACGGCGTGTAGGAAACAGCTCTGCCTTAAACTCTTTCCAGATTTTATAGAGCATGGGTCTAGGGGGGACCCATAAGGAATACCACACGCTAATCCGTGAAAGTCCTCTGCCTCAAGAGGCAAAAACTCGGATAGGTGATTAGCAGGTCCACCTTGTAAATTAACACCCGCCGCCTTCACACCTGTTACCTCAGTGCCCGCAGTCGTGGTATCTCCCACCTCAGATTGAGGATAGACCCCACCCAAATCATCAATGATGTTTTTAATTTTATCATGAAAGAACCTGGCCAGGTTCTCACACAGTTCTTGAGAGGGGGGGTACCACGTTCTTAGAACACTCAGGGTTGGTCAGGCTGTTCAAGATGTTAAAAATGCTTCTAGAACTATTAGGAGCATTGAGGATCAGAGTGGAGAAATGTTACGCCTTGGCCTTGTTAATCGCCTTCTTATAGCCCACCATCCTGGTTTTCCAGGTGAGCTTATCCTCATCCTGATGACCATGTCTCCAGCGTGTTTACAGTCAAGTTTCAGATTTTTCAAACTCTCATTAAACCACGGGGCCGAGGGTCTGCCCCTCTTACGATGTTTTTTTAAAGGGGCCAAAGAGTCCATGGCCAGAGTGATTTTTGTACAGAGAGTAGAGTAGTTCTCCTCAACTTGTAACTCAGAGGAAAAACAATCTTCTACAAGAAACAGCGGGCCCTGGCCCCTCTTACGTAGAAGAGCCTTCCAATCTCTGCCCGTATTCACACGAGGGGTAAACTGCCCGAGTAGTTTGCATGGCAGGGTTCACATAAAATTTGATCAGGAAATGGTCTATCCAGACCAGAGGCAAAACTTCCCCAATGAACAAGTGATTAGCCTCTGAGAAAATTAAATCTAAAAGATTCCCTCCATTATGAGTAACTTTGGACACCTGCTGAAAGAGACCAAGGCCTTCACAGGACTTAAGGATGTTAACATAACCCACATCAAGGGAGCCATTTAGCCACAGATTAAAATCACCCAAGATCACTAATCTGCGCTAAGTAGCGGCCATATTAGTGAAGGTCTTCAGCAGCAATTGCTGCTGCTGTACTCTAAAGGCCCCTGGGGGTCTATAACAAATGAACCCCGTTAGAGCCTGGCCAAAAACATCCTTAATAACAAAGCCTAATAGTTCAAAGCCCGGGACCACATCAATATCTATAGTAGCCAGATTCAGGGTATCTCTATATATCAACCCAACCCCCCCCACCCCTCCCCCTAAGTCTCGGTTTATGGTAGATCTTATCACACCAGGCCAGGACCGATCTCACAATCTGGGCGAGTCCATGTCTCTGTCATAAACAGCACTTCAAGTTCATGAGCTTCCAGCAACAACTGAATTTCCACCTTATGCTTCAACAATGATCTAGCGTTTAAGAGCCCACAAGATAGAAAGCCCTTAACAAGGAAATCAGACAAAGGAGAGGCTGACTCAGTAAAGCAAAGGGCCCCCCTACCATAACCCACCGCATCAATATGGCGACGTTCAGCACTGGAATAACTAAGCAGGCATTGTCAGAGCCCAAGTCGTCAGAAAATGGAGCAGCATGGGTGGCGCTGAGCGCGTCCTTAGCGCGGACGGGCGCAGAAGGGACTTGCCTTTGGCGCGCCGCCGGCGTGTCCGCTGCGCACTCGCGTCAGCATTGATTTTAATCTTTGCTCGAAGCAATGCTCAGTGGAACACACACATAGATTGAGGAGCCCTGAAGAAGTCCTTCAAAAGGACGAAACGCGTTGGCTACTGCAGAATGCAAACAAGGAAATAAAGATTGAAGAAACACAGATTTGTGCGATTCATCATTGAGTGAACGGACTCTCCTGTTTTTTGTGTGTGCGGGCCGCATATATTTGTATAATTGTTTGTTGTGGAAGATTCTTCCACGATTAGGAGAGCCAAAAGGGTCTGGCTCTCTGTTGGTCAACGCACCATATGTTAACACAATTCCTGGCTTCAAATAAGTGCGGTATCATTTCCTAGATCCTTGTGTAAATCCTTCACAGGTACAGAGTATACACCTGGTACTATTTGTTGTTTACTCTTATTGTAGGCAGTCAGACAGATTGTAAACATTGCACTGTTCGTAGCATGTATTGTTATTTTAGGTAACAAGCACACATTTTGTGTTGTGTGCTGAATGAGACAGGTGTGCAAGCAGTCAGGAAGCAGGGCTGTGCAGCAAATGTTTGTCGTCAGCATCAGTCACAAATGATGGACAGACACCAAACTTTTCAATGGCTATGTATGAACCACTGTCACAGCGGTTTATACAAACCCATAGATTTTGCCGCTGGGACGGTGCACATTTACCATATTTCCCACTGGAAAATGAAGTAATCACTCTCATTTTTAGGTTTCACCTGCACAGAGGTTGGCTGTGCTTGTGAAATCTATTGTTTTTATTATAAACTTAAAAGGCAGACACAAGTGCAGTTACCCTACAGGCAATAGGGTCCTAATTTGAATGGTGCAGCAGGTGCAGGGGAACCTGGGCCAAAAGTTGTCATCACTCCTGAAAACACTAAACATTGCTATATTTTACTATTTAACAGGCAGTCACAAATGCTGTTATCTTGCAGACACTAGGGGCATCATTTCAGAAAGTTGACAGAACTCCTCTAAACACATAATATTGCTATTACATCAATTCATTCTATTATTTTCCTCTTTCATTTTTCAAAATTCTGCTATTACTTACCTGCACTATACCACTAGTAACAGCACAATATATTGCCTTTTGTACGTAAAAGAGTCATAACACTTTAACAGACTTTCTGTAACTTATATTGTACAACTACTCAGCCAATAACAACTTAGAACAAAAAACAGCTTATTATTAATCACATAGGTGAAACCTAATGCATTTATTAATACTTATTGGCCATTCCTCCCCAAATGTTATACCCCGCAGCTGCCCAAGTGTGCATTTTCCGTTCATATTCTTAATGCCAACATAACTAGTTTTGTGATTTTTATGGTAAATTGGAACCAGCCCTCGTTCTGACAAACAATGTGCAGACTTAACTATAAACTGTGCAGTGTGTGCTATGCCTCTTCTGATTTTACATTCCTGGCTCCGTCCCCTTGGGGCTAACCCCACTTATGTGGATGTCCTAAAGATCTGACTGTGATTTGGGCTTTCTAAACCTATGGCGGACACTTCTATTTTAGCAGATGCCGACTGTCAATCTTTGGTGCATCTTTAGCATTACTGAGTCTGTGCTTCCATACTTGGTACTGGGTTAGCATTGCTGTCCTAGTCAGATAATTTTTGACGCCAGTAACTAGCTAATTTTCTGCACAGACGGTTCTGCACCCAATAATTTCTAAACTAGATAGTATGCTTAATCTTGTAGCCCCAGCCTCTCTGTGCCCTACAAAGCCCAGTGAACAAACAACAGAGAAGAGATACCTTCTTTATACATATATACCATCCATGTATGTATCTTTATATTTATTTTTTTACTCCTAATCCAGCATCTCTGATGCACTACATCATATCTCACCTTGTCCCTCTCTCATTATATCATCTACCTCCACTCTGACTCATACCATACCTCATTCTACCACTCTCTCCAATGCACTACCCTATTTCTCACACTATACCTCTCTCAATATATCCTGTACCTCGACTATCTGACTCATCCCAAACCCCTTTCTACTACTATGATCCACGAAGTAACCCTTTGTAGAATGTTTGCTTGCACACATCCCCACCATATCGGCGGGCATCTGGATTCCCCAGTGGTTTGCCAGATATGCCACATTTGTGTGTGCTTGCTGCATTTTCAGGGAAGTCAACATTAAAAACAGCTGGCTCGTGGTACAAAATACATATTGTAACCCACGCCGCCCTAACGGGGCTTAACCCCTTCCATGCTGATGACGGCCGGGAGCCGTCGTGGCACACAGTGCTCGTGTGCTGATGACGGCTCCCGGCCGTCATGACCGCACCCGCGATCGGAATGTGCCGCACCGGTGCAGAATCGCGGCCGCGCCCAAGGGGTTAAACCCGAAACTCGAACCAGACAGCCTGCCCCCCCCACTCCCTGAGAGAAGTCCTCTTACACTAGCGAATCAGCTCATGCAGTTAATCCTGCTCCACCGCCTTTACATTAAATACATATATAATTTACATTGTTTCTTGTTGTCTGACAGCAGCATGCAAAGATGGTCTCGCAGAATGATACCATGTGGGTTGTGTTTTTGCAGCTTCGTCAGGGAGCAGGCAATGCAGTCCCCAGTGTTTGCTCCTTTATCTGTATTTTTGCCAACCTGTTTCTAAGTGCACCAGCATCCAAACATTGCGCACAGTTCAACGCATATGTTGCAGAACCTATCCCAGAGAATCACAATCTTCAGGGGCACCAGTATTGGCATGGAAAGCTAGGTCAGTGGGCAGAGTTAGAAAATTGTGTACTGCCTTTTTCGGCGCTGCCCATCTCAAGTGCCAATGTTGAGAGGGCTTTTTCACAGATATAAGTTTACATGGGAAGGAAGGACCGAACGCACGTGACCAAAGACTCACTGAAGAAGTATTGTATGGTGTACAATAAGTTTGATTTGTAAAAATGTATTCGGAACTCATATACACTGTACGTACACTGTCTATATTCCATGCACTATCAGTGCAGAAAGCAAACAAAAATACAAGCAAAATGTTCCATAAACACTGGAAAAACACTGCTCCTGTTGTTTTTAATGGCACGAAAATGTGCAACCACTGTTTTTAAGGTATTGAAATCACTGGAAAACACTGAAAAACACCCACTACAATTTTCCAAAAATAGACACTGAAAACAGGAAAACCTAGGTATTTACAAGAAATATCTGGGCATGAATATCAACAAGTATTAAAGAGACTCTCCAACATTTTAAGAAGCTTTTTCAAGGAGACGCAGCAAGAGAATGATTTGCTACCCATCACAAGATTAATTTCTTTTTGGTCTTTCCTAGTGATGATGAGCTCTCCCGGGTCTTCCTGGAGCAGAATCGTTGGAAGATTTTCAAAGGGGACCTTTTGAGTCACCTGAGGCAGGCACCCACAGCCCCGGCGCTAGCGCACCACACAGACATCTCCAAGAAGAAGCGGCACGGAAGCTTGGTAGCAAGCGGTGTGTGGGATGTTGACAACAGAGGCGTGTTACGCTTGACTTCTGCAGACAAAGACAGTAGGAGGAAGGTGAGTGTTTTTCGGAATGACAGTAAAAAAACAGACTTTCATTGAATCTAGTTTATAAGTGGTTGAAGTGACACAATTAGACCTCCTGGAAGGGTCTTTGTGGTAAGATTGAACCCGCGTGTCGTTTTCCTTTGAGCAAAATTCCAATAAGAGTTTCTTGGCTTTTAGTTAGATCATAACTACAAAACTACACACGTTAGTGGCGATCACGAGAACTTTTAACTCAATCAAAGGTGTAGTCAGTGCTTCGAGTGGGATGAAAACGGTGTTGGAGCCCTAAAACAGATGTGGCTTGAGAAATCATTCAACAAGGTGTGGACTATGTAATTAATACATGCAAAATAGAAGCCTGTGTTTGACAAAGTCATAAATGGGGGTCCCACTGGATAAAGCACAATCAAAATCAGCAGGATAACAGTTTATTTTGCACCTGTGTTCAGGAGTCAGACCAAAAGCAATGACAGAAAAACTTGACAAGGCAAGTTTAAAAGTGGCAACACAATGGTTTTTGAATTGGCAGAAGTAATGTTGTAGGCTGTGAACACAAATGCTAAACAACAATAGCTACCTGTCACTTAGCCCTTGTACCACAAAGAGGATTTCTGGTGACACCTAGTTGCAGCACTAGCATATGACAAGCCAGAAGCTAGTTTTATTTTTCTTCAGCAGGTTTTGACAGTAATTTAGGGCCCTGGCTCAGTGTCCATGGTTTATTTTTTGCTTAGCCAGTGCCCAGCCACGGCAGGACTCTACCCAGTTAGAGCACCTACTTTAATGTTTCATCTGTTGCCATTTTGGAAGCGTCATTGTGCGTAAGCAACACATACAGCTGAAAATCCCATGCAAACTCCAATTGTAGGCCTGATCGCCAGAGAGAGGGTGAAATGTGTTCATGGAGATCATATTCAATGATGTCACTGCATAATGCACGTCATTTCAAACACCTGTGCACGTAGCTACATTTAACGAGGATAGAGGGTAAACAATTGCATTAGATAATTATCTGCAAGCTAACGTATTCCTGCAGGTAGTTGGTATGTATTAAATATTCATTTCTGCAATATGTGCTCAAGAGCAACACAAGGGTGATTCCAAGACTCCAGAAGAGAGACTTGTGCAATCTCAGGCACTTCCCTCTTCGCAAACTATCAAAAGGTTTACTCATTTTAATAGGTTGGTTGGAAAATGTAGTGGTAATCTCTTCAAGGTGTGTGTGTGGGGAAAATGTGGTTGTGATGTTGTAGTAAAAGGAACTGAACTGGGAGGAGGGCGTCCTACATAGGCCTTCAGAGGTTCCGTCGTGTAAGAAACAGTAGAAAGGTGCAAGTCTGAAGTAAGGAAGGATGCTGGCTTTAGGCCCACAAAGAATAACCCTGGAATATGTCCAATGGCCTTACCTTCTTTACTTTGGTCCCTCAAGGGATCCGCCATGATAACTGATGGCTAACCCATGCACTGAACCACGGTTCAGAATATTTTATTAAGCGTCAAAGGGTTAATCATATTTAGCGTTTCTCTGAATATTCCTACACGTAATTGCATGACGTTTCCTTTAAAATCGCCAGGTTCAAACTGGAGCTGTTCTATTTTGTCTTTCAGATTTGGACCACGCCCCCCAGTCACAGAGATTATGCTTCGAGCAACAAGGAAGAGGACACCTTGCCACTGCTGCAGGTCCCGACTAGACTGATCCATGGGATAGACATCCCAAAGCTGTGCGGGAAAAGACTGATGTGCTGACATCATATCAGGGGCTGCCCTCAGTTCCAGGGTGGGGGTGCGCCTTGGCCTCTGGTGTTATAATAAGTCATGTAAGGTTCCCCAGATACCCAACAGCTCTTCTGCCACTCGTTTTTATAAAGGATCAACCGTACAAGTATAGTGGATCAAGTAAAATTGTAGTTGATTTAACACGGATTATCCCTTCTTGGAAGAGGACGGTAGGGAAGCTAAGGTGACAAATGACCTCTCACTGGACAGGGGTGGTTTCAGAGATACGACCCTCATCTGCTTTGTGAGCACACCACAGCACAATATTCACCTAAAGGGACAAATGTATTCTGTGTGCTATGCTTTTGCACTTGCACTTTCAATATCTTTATACCTCTCTACGAGTTATTTTTAAAACTCTGCAACCAGCAAGTTAGCTGCAGCTGTGTTGCGGTTAATTGAGGCCACGAGCTTACATTTTGAGTATATTAAAAAAAAAAAAATATATATATATATATATATATATATATATATATATATATACACACATATATTCACTGAAAAAACCATAGGTTTAACAATCGTTATAGTTAGGAATTAGCTTTTAAAAAACCTTTGAAATTTACTGAAAAAACCATAGGTTTCACACCAGTTATAGTTAGCTGAACATTTTACTCACACAAAACCATTGAAATTCCCACGTTATAGTTAGTTGGACTCACTATAACTTGCGCGCCCGCAATCCACTGCTGATGATGTCACATATTACATCATTCATGACATGGTCAGTGACATCACTGATGACATCACTGATGACATCTCAAATGACATCACTGATGACATCTCAAATGACATCACTGAAGACATTATCCAGTGACTGTGTTTCTGTAAAGTTTCAATATGTTTTACATATTCAAGAATGAGTGGGTGTATAAGTGTCTGGATGAAGGATTTAGTTGGTGCGTGACTGACTGTATGAGTGAGTGATTAAATGTGTCTTACTGAATGCATGGGTTAGTGACTAAACTGTCTGAATGTGTGCATCAGTATGTCTGTTGTTGTGTAAGCTGATGCATGTGTTGATCAGTAGCTATATGAGTGGCTATATGGGTTATTGATTGGTTGCCCAAGTATTTTTATGGGAGACTGAGTGTGTATGTGGGTGGCTGGGAGGTGTGTGACTCTGTGCATAGATGTGTGAGCAGTTGATTCACCACGTGTATTGGTTCAAGAGTGCATGAGGAAACAGCTGTACTGGCGGTTGACTGTGTGCATGGCTGTGTTGGTGAGTGAATGGATATCTCAGTTCTACATGTCCAAGTAAGTACATATGTAAAACACAGTGCATGTGAGAGTTAGCATGTATAAATGACTATACATGAGAGCCAGTGTTTGTGCGAGTGGCTGTATGGATCATGGGGGAAATTGTATCATTGATTGTATAAGAGAGTAAGTATGTGTTAGTATATGTTTGTATAATTAAGGTGTTGTCTGTATAACTGTATAGATGAGGAAATGGGAGTGTGATTGATTCTTTGCAAAACTGACTAGGTGTGTGAGTAACTTCATGGATGAGTGGCAGTGTGTGAGAGTCTGTATAGGTGTATGAGTGCATATGATAGTGTTGTATTGATGAGTGACTGTATGTATGAGTGATTGTATGGGTGAATGAGTGGATGTGTGTGTAGACCTAGGAATCAGTGAGTGCGTATGTGGTAAGTGGTATTGGTGTGTTAATGGTTTCAAGAATGGTAGTCTGTATTTATTTAACACTGGGTGTATCAAAGGTTATATTAGAGTTTGAGGAGGTGCATCGTATTATTACATAAATTATGTCATCAGTGTTGTGATCAGTGATGTCATTTGAGATGTCATCAGTGATGTCATCAGTGATGTCATTTGAGATGTCATCAGTGATGTCACTGACCATGTCATGAATGATGTAATATGTGACATCATCAGCAGTGGATTGCGGGGGCGCGAGTTATAGTGAGTCCAACTAACTATAACGTGGGAATGTCAATGGTTTTGTATGAGCAAAATGTTCAGCTAACTAGAACTGGTGTGAAACCTATGGTTTTTTTCAGTGAATTTCAAAGGTTTTTTAAAAGCTAATTCCTAACTATAACGAGTTTGAAACCTACGGTTTTTAAAGTGAATTATTAAGTTTTTTTAATAGCTATTTTTTATATTTTTCAATGTATTTTTCATGTTTTTTTTTATTTTTTAACTCCGGAGCGCTCAGGGTGCACGCACCTGTAAACGCACCCGTACACGTAGCGTGAGCGCTATTCCAGCGAGCGGAAAAGTATATAATAATGTATTTAAAGTAAATAATAATGCAAGACATTCAGTGGCACACTCATAAAAGTAGTATTTTTGATTTTAAATAACCGTATTTTAACTTTAAACACAGTTCCGAAAATCAAGTAAAACGTCATTCATACGTGCCGCGTAAGCGCCCCCGGAAGCGCCTCCGTAAGCGCCTACGTACGTGCCACATTAGCGCACCCGGAAGCGCTCCGGAGTGCGTAGCGTAAGCGCGTCAAGCCATGTGACCTTAAAACAACACTTTTCATTGGTTCATAACAGTTTTTTTTCCAAATATTGAAAGCCCCCACCTATTTCCCTCAGTACCACTTTGAACTTGGAGAGAGCAAGAGCTGTTCCCTGGTTCTTCTGCAGCATCTTGTGTTTTTCAGAAGAATGGCTAGAAGACAACCAACCTCCTGTGACTCTGATGAAGAGTTTGTACCAGAGGACCCTCCTCGGCGCAAAATAAAAGAACATTTCATTTGGAAATTTTTTACCTTCCCCGAAGGTGAAAAGAAGGTGAATGCGGCGAAGGAGTGCTGCAAAATCTGTGGCACCACCTTGTCACGTGGTGACCCTAAAAAAAAATACAGCTTTGGGAATGCCACTTGAATCAGGCATGTTGAGAGGAGACACCCCAACAACTATGCGAGGGAGATTGTCAGGGACCTGGCATGCAATCGCCCAACAGATGGCGGCAGCACCTCAACTGGTGGAGCAACACCTTCTGGTAGACAAGCTGCAAGATTAATTCCCAACGTGCAGCCGGTCTTTGCAGGTATCAAATTTGTCTGCAAGGACTGCGACGAACTGATTTGCTATGGGGAGCAGAGCGTCGAACTTGTTGTTCGCAGAAAAGAAGAACACTGCTGCTCTACCCACCACTAATTTTTCCCCTTTTTTTTTGCTCCTGTTGAGCAGTTTTTGATTCCCTGGTTTTGTTTTTCTCCCCTCCAAAAAACCAAAAAAAGTATAAAATTGTTCTGAAAAAGTATTAAAAAAAATATAAAATCGAAAAAAGAAGGAAAAAAAAAGTTCTTTTTAGAACTACCTCCAATTCTCCAAAAAGAGCTATATTCCTTATATATTCTCTCATTATTTTTTTCAATGCATGTGCACTGCATAAATGAATGGATAAAATGACTGAATGAAGGGTAGAAAGTGACTGAGGGAACAAATGACAGAAGGGGAGTGAGTGAGGGTGAGTTGATGACAGTGAGGGATGGAAGGTGAGTGAGGGTGAGTGAAGAGGGAGTCACATAGTGAGGGGATGGAGGGATTGAGGGTAATATAGAGGGAGTGAGGGAAGAGGAGTAAGGAAGTGAGAGGACAGGGACTGAGAGAAGGAGTGAGTGAAGTGGAGTAAGGTGAGTGAGGGAAGGAAAATGAGTGAGGGAGCGAAGAAAAAGAAGAGAGGGGAAGGGAAGTGAAGCAGGGGGACTGAAAGAAGGTGAGTGTGGGAGGGGAGTGAGGGGAAGGGGAGTGAACATGGGGAATAAGCATACGTGAGGGAAACGGAGTAAGGGAACAGGGGTGAGGGAGGGTAAGAGAACAGCAGTGAGGTTGAGGAAAGAGGAGTGATAGAAGGTGGATAAAGGCAACTGAGCGTGAGACAAGAGAAGTGAGGAGACAGAGGAAGTGAAGGAAAGGTTGAGCGAAGGGGACTGAGTGAGGGAGTAAAGAAAGGTAAGTGACGGAGTGTGGGAGAGTTAAAGGGAGTGAGCATGAGGGAAGGGGCCAGAGAGAGTGAGGGGATGGAAGAAGTGAGGCTAAGAGAGAGGGAGTGAGGGAAGGAGAGTGAGGATGTGAGAGGACAGAGGGAGTGAGAGAAGGAGCGAGTGAATAAAAGTGATTATTTTTTACTGCAATTTACAGCAAAAAAATTCAAAATAAAATGGATCACAATGAAGAGACCATTGATATTTCTTTTGAATTTTCCACTACTTTAATTGAGATTTTGAATGTCCCGGATATTGACAGCATCAGTAATGAAGAAGTTTCTGTTAGAGGAGATGACATGAGGGATTTTTTGATCAGTCTCTGGACGGCGAAATTCTAGAATGTTTGGAGACCATAGAGTTCCAGGAATCATGTTTGCAGACTTTTGATGAGGAGATTCCTGATGATGTGATTGATGAGGAAATTCCTGATGATGACATGTTACTAGTTCTTTTAAATTATGAAAATTCAGAAGAATAAATTTATATTTAGAAATTAAAAATTCTTTGAGATTATTCATTTTTATTTGTAATTTATGAAGTAGTAGCGGAGTGGTTGTAGTATAAAGTGAGACTTACAGTATAGAATGCAACATTTTTGTGTTACATAGTAAGTTTACTCATAGTTACTTCCCTTCCACCACTATATTTTCTCCAATGTGTATTTGACATCTCTTCTTCATCTCCTGCCTCCTTTCTCTCACTGTCTGTCTCTGATACACCCTATCGCCGCCATTTTGTGTGGTTTCAGAAAAGAGTGAAATGTAATAGTTGAGACCGTGAAAAGGGGGCAGGGTAGAGTGCCCCTGACCCCCTAGGCCTTCTCAGGGGGTCCCTAAAGGATCTGTTTCTCCTTTCCTGAGAGACTATGGTATGGGTTCCATATACCACAATAACTCGCGTTACAACATGCAAGATATCTACAGAGGAGACCGTGTACATTTCTCAGATGAGGGGAACAGAGTCTTTCTCTTGAATTTTAGACTCTGCATCGGTACCTAATTGTAGGTACTTAAATCACCCACATAACACAACAGCTCTTTTTAGAGCTACCCTACCTATAAGCACTCCATATTCTTATTTTACACTATATTCTTTCACGGTTTTTCCCTGTGGTACGCTCAGGGTACGCGTACATGGGAACGCACCCAGCGCTTTCCCCGTGAATTTAAAAAAAAAAAAGTTTTTTTGCCCTACAGGGTCCTTCTAGGCCCCCCTCAGAAAACCTAGGGGGTCAGGGGGTGTCTACCCGGCCCCCTTTTAATCATTTCCCCCTTTTTTTTCACCTCTTGTGTCTCGATTCTACCGAGACACAAGATGGCGGACTCTCCGGACTGTTTGGAATGTTAACAGACACCCGAGAGCCAATCAGCTTTCCGCTCGCGCACTTCCGTGGCGCGCCGGGTGCGCTCCCTGGTACGCGTACCGGTAAGCACTCGAAGCGCGCATATAGATATATATGTGTTTTTGAAGTTACTTTTCATAAAAACCACTGGAGCGCTTTTAACCAAATATATAAAAGGCACTTCTGCGTACCAGTCCCTACAATTTTGCAAAGTTTGGTGTAATTCCATTCAGCGGTTCGGGCTGTAGCCGTGTCTGAACGTCCTATGGAAATTAACATGGGGAAAACACGTTTTGGGACCCCCCTTTTTTCTCGGCCCCTTCATGACGAATCCCCCCGAAACTTCCAGGGAAGGAGCGGAGCGGAGCTGGCCTAAATTTTGGAAAGTTACACGCAAATTCCTCAACCGGTGCCAAAGTTATTCCCAATAGAATGTTGCGGATTTCCAATGGAAACTAGTTCCTAACTATAACTACCTACTGGCGACCGCCAGTAGGTAATATATATATACACACACACACACACATACACATACACATACATTCACATGCATATACACAGAGAGAATATATCGGGTAACTATGTAACAAAGACCAATGTTGCCATCAAGGGTTTCTGGTGACATCATAAATAGCCAGGCCAAAGACTGAGTGGTTTGCAAATGTCACTAGAATACTGAGATGGCATATAGGACCTTATTATACATGGTACACACTATGGGCCAGATTCAGCAAAGGTTATGCATCGCCCTTCTGCAAGGGCGTCACAAACCCTAGGTGAGATTTATCAAGCAATGCAAGGCCACCTTGCGCGGCCTGATAAATCTGAAGTAACGCAAGGCAGAGCAATTCGCTGTCTGGCATTACTCTGCCCTGGGGAGGCGTTCCATTGGTGGAACATGGATGTTCTCAAGCATCCATCCATGGATTTTGGTGCGTTCTCAGATATACCATTAGTGGTAGACCGGGGAATTTCTCCTTGTTTTTCCGCTTTCTAGATGTGCTGCATTCTGCTGCACACACGTAGAAAGAGGCAAATGCCTCTGAATATTGTTTTTCTGCAGGAAGGTGTCCCTTTGTGCACAAAAACAATCCTGCCTATAACACAGGCACCCTTTCACTATGACCCAAGGGTGCCTGCATTGGTACTAGGCAGCTAATTGTGCGCCAGCGCAGGCAGAAGACAGGAATACGCATTGCATGAAAGTTTGATAAATATGGCCCCATGTGTTTTAATATTACATGTTAATTTTAACGCAGATATCTAGAAAAAGCTATTTTCTTCAAAGTACAGCTAACACTGGGAAATGGCAGAAATTATAATTTTCAGGCTTTGCTTACCTTTCAATATAAATTGTTAATAAAACAATGGCGAGGGTATGTAGTTTTAGGCGATTCTGTGATTCAGCGTTTGCTGCATAATTATGGATGTATTGGGTTTACTATCAAAGCAACTTGGAAGACCCAAGCTAGATAGCTGTATAATGCTGTAGTGCCAGGCACCACTAAGGTTTGTTAGAAGAACCCTCACACACCAACCTAGTTGGTGTCATGCTTCATCATCGGGTTCCTAGCTGAGTAGCCGAATGCTACCCAGCTGTGCTGCGACACCTGGTTATCGTGGAGCAGGTTTTTTCTTTTTCTGATTGTGATAAAGTGGTGTGAGTTAAAAATACCTCTTGGGATTCTTACCGATTTTTATTTATTCCAACCAGCCCAGGGTATATTAAAAACAGAAAACGGATAATGTATTAAGACTAGAGATTTGGTCTTAATTATCCTTTTGGTCTACATGTTTCAGGCTTATATAAAAAAAATGGTAAGGCTTTCTTCAGGACCCAAATAAAGTGCAAGTGGTGATATAAAGGTGGAAATGTGAGTGTTAAAAATTATACCACGTGGTTTTGCATTTTTAGCAAACACTCTAAGGTGTGCTATGCATGCTGTGGACAGACCGTATATTAAGGGTCCACTGCTAGAATGTACCTGTAGGGAAAAAAAAACAAGGACATAACACATAAACATGATTCATCTTAATGGAGTTTAGCATTTCTCCTTTATCATGGTGGTTGCATGGCACTCAGTGTCACACATACATGTGACCGCATCCAAACACAATTCATGGAAGCAGTTTTTAAAGCATTTTTAGACATGCATGTGACATAAGTGTACATGCATGTTAAATATTGAAAGGTAGTAGTGCCCTTCCTACAAAGTGATGGGCTGCCTGAGTCTGGTGGCGCAGCAGATCACGTGGACTATCTGTTACAATCTGTGATAGTCAGTGATCATCACAAAGAAGTCTGTTAGCCCACGAGCCCAGCCTTTCCTAAATACAGCCTGAAGCAATCAAGCTGTTTCTACTAGTGCCACCCCCCACCCTCACGTTTGTCCTGATGAAGACCCTGCCCACAATGCGTGAAATTGGCGGTTCCGTTTAGGGGTCGAAAAGTCGACACTTCCGTATTTTTGTCAAGCATATACGACAGAGAATGTTTATCTGTAATTATGTTATGATTTTACATTCAGTGATTGAACAATAACACTGTCAGGATAGTTTGCAATTATCATATTGATGTATATATGCACACACCACTGTCCTTTTCCACAATCCTTCCCTTACACCCATCACCTCACTCCTCTGTGCACCTGTTCCTTAAAGTATATATCCATTGAGGATTTGTTTTGTACTTCATTGAGATATTATGATGCAATTAAACATATCCATTGTATGGAAAGAATATATGGTGGTGTCTGATTTTGAGTGGATACTATTGACAAATGCGTTCTATTGATTTATCTGTTTCATTTGATCTCCACTGGGACATAATCTACTACCGCACCAGTCTCTTTAGGAACCCCCAAATGGTGCTGCTGCACATCACAGACGACATAGCAAGCAATAGATAGAAGAGAAATGTCTTTTGCTTGGCCTGGTCTACAAAACAAGACATAGCTAAGTCCTGGAAACTGGCTGAGCCCCCTTCGGTGGAGGAAGGAATTGGGCCATTGTTTGAGTATGGATAGACCTATATATATTGGGATGTTCCCAGAAGCACAGCACAATTTGGGGTGAATTGTGGTATCGACCTGGGGATTCATGTTGAACCCTGTCCTAAACAGCCTTTGTTAATGAGAAATTAGATACTTTCTTTCTGAGAATACGAGGGACTACTATTCTGTTTGGGCTGGTTGGTGCTGTAAAGGGGTCTGCCATGTTTGTGGTGCAACTGGGAGAATCAGGGAAGCAACTGAATGTCATGCGGTGTGCTTGGGTTGTACTAGAATGTAACATCTGACTGCAAACAACTTTTAATCTTATCAACGCCAATAAAAAGTATTGTGAAGAAAAAAAATATCTAAGTGCTCCTGGTAACTGAGCTTCACCTGCCCCAGATCTAATTTTCACAACTCCAAAATGCACAACCTGAAATGCACAGCCACACAAACTTTCCTAATAGTTCTAACAGCTTAGCTTCCTCAGCAACACAGTTAAATACTACCTCTATCAGGAACAACTATGCTGGACTCACCTAATAATAATACTAACTGAAGACCTAGTCTCTCCTGCCTATGGTCAAACACTCTTCATCGAAAGGGCAATCGAAACCTTTTAGACACAACTACAATCAAGACAGCGGGTTATTCCCTGTTCTCGTAAATCCTACCACTTTTGGTTCATACTTACTCCCACTATCTATCCTTCACTAATCACCCTCCTCTCCTTCTACGCCCTCACTTTCTTCTTACCTTTCTCTCCACATTCCGTAATCTTTCATTATCTTGCTGCCAACGCCTTGCTTTTACATGTTCATGTCCCTATTCCGACTGCCTTCTCTCACCTTCATCCTTTTAACCCCTCTCTAGCCTCACCTACTTCCCTCAACCCTGCTTCCATGCTTGTGGCTTTCTTTATGCTTATACCAGTGAATCTTCTTTCCCCCTCAAACTTTCACCCTTCTCAAGTCAGCCACCCACCCTCTTATACAGCCCGTTCTGTCTTTTCTATCCTTGTGTGCACTTCGGGCATGTTTCCCTTCTACACTAATCCTCTCCTTCTCCTCTCCATTTATTTCACGATTTAGCACCCTTCAGTGCTTGCTTCCGCATTCTGAATCCCCCTCTAAAACACGTACTTCTACCTCTTGCTTCACTCCTCTAATCCTTCTCTTCTTCCGATCATCCCTGTAGTGTCCCAGCTTGACTTCAAGAATGACTCACCAGTCCAACTCCCATTTCCTCCCAACTAACCAACTACCTACTAACTTCCTCCAAACTTCGAAGCCCACTCACTGACTTCTCGGTCTCCTAAATTGAAAATCAGCAAGCAAGAATTATTGAATATCTATGATCTGATCTCCGACTCTACTCCCAAGATCCTCCTTATTACTGAAAACTGTTCTAAGTGATAATAAGGCGTCAACCCTACATGAATTCGTCCTTACAGGCTACAAACGTCTGGTGAGTATTCCTTGCATTCACCAACCAAACCTCTACCTACAAGGTCGATCATAGATGAGACTGTGCTAGAATGCCAGTCTTTGCTCTTCCAGTGTTCCCTTCCCCATGCTTCAGATCCTCATTTCTCTTTGTCTGTGAACCTCCACCATCCAATCCTGCATTTGCTGACCTGTTTCTAGTCTGTCTCAGACATCACTTTAAAACAACACGACTAATGAATACTTGGAGACTTCAATACGTCATTTGGCAAACCCGAATTATCAATAACCAAGTACCTGCCTCCAGCCAGGAGTCGTGGAATCTAGCACAGATGATCTCTCCAGTCCTACCCACTTGATGCAGAATTTGCTCTAAACCTCATCACAGAGACCGATAAATTTCACATTAAATGGCCAGGTCTAGTTATAGCCAGCCCTAAAGTGACAGCGGTTCTACTCCAATAAAGTCTACACCACAAACAACTGTTAGAGCATGGATGAAATTAGATATTGTAACCATCTAAACTCAACTAACCTCTAACTTGAGTAACAATTTGATAATTTCAGCTTAGCAGCAAGTCTTTCAACCTGAACAAAATATCTTCTGAAAGACAACCACAATGGCAAAATGACACTTCAATATAATTTAAAACTCTATAAAGCTACTGCCGCAAAAGTAAAATACTTCACTATTACATCCCTGAAGCTATGTGCCCAGTTAAGGAACTTCACATGGTAACTGTCTACCAAAGAGACTCCTGGTTTCACATATGGTAATGGTCACCTGAGGTAATTCATTTCTCTATCAAGTAATCTCTTTTGCTGTGCATCACAATTCCTCCTCCAAGTAATCTCATTTATTATGTAAGACATACTGCTAGTATAAGTTTCAGATTCTTGCTTCTTTTTCTTAGATAAATATATATTGAGCACTACACTTGTGTGTCATCAGTACAAGTCAACAAGTGTTGTTCTAAAGTTTGGTTTGTCTGTGTTCCATTTTGAATATTAATATGAGCCCACAATACAGCTATTTTCACTAGTTATTGATAAGTATGTTTCGCCACAGATAGCCATTTGTTTTGTAGCAAAAAGCAGGTGATATGGTATAGCGGCTAGTACTACTGACTTTGAAACCTGGGGATCAAAGTTCAAAACCCAGCCTTGGTTCTAGCCTTCACATGGTGTGATCATGGGCAAATCACTTACTCTTCCTGAACCTGTGCCTAAAAAAGTATGAATTTTATTTGTATAATCCCCACTTGAAGTACATAATTTTGTAGATCAACTCCCATCCCCCCTAAGTAATGTGCAGTGCATACTTAGTTACTTTCCAGCTAGGTTTCCGCTATATAAGTATCAGTACATACATACATGAGCCATCCCATCTGAATGTAGGTTCCAAATCCTACAGGGGCTCCAGGCATTCAGCCAAAGTGATGCCAGACAGATGAAAAGGCAGAGGAGTTGTGGTCTTATCTACAAGAGGGCGCGCTGTATTGGGAAATATGTGATTTTGGAGGTACCAATTTATTTTAAAGAAAAAGATTTAACTATCCAGCTTGTTCTAGCTAAACAGCAGTCTCAACATGTAGACAGAGTGTGGTAAAAAAAGGCTGAACTGTTTTAAAGACTTCACTGGGGTTTTCTATAGATGCTGAGATTTTATTCAAGAGAAAGGACTTCCCTTTTCTAGGTCAAAGCCTACCAGGCCGCACAGCTGTCTGGTTTGCTAAAGACATCTTGGGGATGTTCACAAATCTACCCTGGGAACGAATTATGTCTATTGCTTACCATTGACTTTGTGGTTTGTAACTCACATTTTCGGGCTTTCTATTTGCTGGCTTTATTTGTTTTAGGCTGTCCAGGTTCAGTTCATCCCTCCCAAGGAGCAAAGCCTTTTCACACTACCTCTCCTTGTATTCCTCTATGAGTGCTCCTTTCTGTAAACAGGTTTGTTAATCTTGTTCTCATCTTGTCATATTTGCTGTTCATTCAGAGACAGAGGTCAAATGGCAGGTACTGTCTTCTGAGGGAGCTTGGTGTTTACTTTTCTTTCTCCGACTTCAAAGTGAGAGGATTAATGTGACAATCTTGCTGGACACTGGGAATAGAGAAAAGTTTTTTTCTTGAACACAACAACATTTAAATGAACTGTGGAAGTAATTCAGAATATATCAGAATTAGCAAAGCACAAATGAAGCCCATTTTTTGTTATTGCTGAAGTGTGTTGGAATCAAATACTTTAATATTATCAAATCAAATGAATATACTAGGTGATGCCATTACACACATTATTGTTTGTGCACTATGTAGTTATATTATTAAAACTGCACGCCTGTGCAAATGTAATGGTCATTTCAATTGAAAATGTGTTGTCTGTAATGGCAGGGTGCTACCACACCATGCATACCCAACTCTACTCAACTGCACTTCACTCTGCACCATTCCCCTTTACGCCATATCACTGCACTCAAGTCAAGTCATAAAGCTTTATTCGGAACATAAAAAACCTGTCCATAAAAGCACAAACAGTTTCAAATCCATACATTTCATTAATTAAAAAATATAAAGAAAACACATAATACATTTGTTATCCAGTGCGGGATGGAATAAATAATTAAAATAGTTAAAAACACATACTTTTCCTAACACCAATGGCCTTGAGTAGAAAAATAGCCGTAAAAAAGCAAATGTCCGGATGGTGCAGATTAAAAAGCAGTTTCATAGAGTCAGTAATTGTTCTTACTCCAAATCTTTTCAAGATCGGCTTTAAGAAGATTTTCCGTAATTCGCTATACAATTGGCAAGATAAGAGAAAGTGCGTGGTGCTCTGTTCCGTATTATTATCGCAAGCACAGGGACCAGTAGGGCGTATTTTTACATTAGGGCACGCAACCAGATAATGTACAGTTCCCATCCTCATTCTGGTTAGTACAAACTGGTGTGAAGCTCTGGTCACCTGCGTCAGATAAGGATGAAATCCAGCAAACTCGTTCATGCTATTGTACAGCATACAGGTAGATAGTTTTGATTCTTCCAAAGCACGCCTCTCTATACAAAAGTTCAAAAACTTAATTTTCAGATTTGACTTGGAGATATCAGAAGCACAATACCGATTGTTGATCACATTAAATCCAAAGACCTTTTGAAAATTATCGATATTATATTTGATCCAGGGGATCTTCAGGTGCTGGTCCAAAGAAAGGCAATCCTCAATAATATCTCTATTCAGTGAGGTGCCTTCATTCAGCCAAACAGAGCGCCACAATAATAAGGGTCTTAACATAATTAGATCATTCAAAAAATGAGTCCCTGTTTCCTTATGAACCAAGATGTTGGAGGTAGATTTGGGTAAGCACAGGAGCCTTTTCAGAAAATTATTCTCCTCCACCTGGAGGCTCCCGGCTGATGTCACACCCCAAACTCCTGCCCCATACAGGGCCGCAGATAGACATCTAGATTGAAAGATTTTTAGCATGTCCATAATTCGTCTATTCCCCAACTTCTTGGCAAATACAAAAACCCCATTGGCACTCCTAATCATCTTAGTTTTTACTGCTTTATGTTCAATATCCCAGCTACCATTTTTAGTAAAATTGATCCCCAGATAGCAGAAGTTGTCAACTTTTAGGACCTGTTCGCCTTCAATATAATAATGAGAATTAACTTTCGTTTTAGCTCGACCTGGCCCACACTCCATCACATAGGTTTTTGACCTATTAATCACCAGTTTCCTGTTTTTGATGAAATGCACAAACTTGTCCATCAAACGTTGGAGACCCAGGGGGGTCCTGGACAGCAGCACAGCGTCGTCCGCATAGAGTAACACAGGGATGTTAAGGTTGTTAACTCTAGGTACGTCAGCCGTAACTGTCTGCAGGACAGAATCCACCTCATTTATGAAAAGTGTAAAAAGTAGGGGCGCTAAAACACACCCCTGCCTGATTCCTCTTCCGATCCTAAATTTACTCGTACATTCCCCATTAGGTCCATACCGAACACTGGTACTAAGTTTTTCATACAGGCGGGCCAAAAAATAAACTATGCCGTCAGGAGCTCCCATTTCAATCAGTTTAGCCCACAATATGGCATGGTCTACCATATCAAAAACACTGCTTAAGTCAGCAAAGCATAGATATAGAGACCCTTTTTTAGCCTGGGTATATTTCCCGACTAAAAGATCTAAATTCAGGCACTGCTCAATTGTGCCCCGTCCTTTTCTGAATCCAAACTGACTATTAGTTAAAATCTCATTTGTCTCAGCCCATTCCTCTAATCTGATTAAAAGGACCCGGCTCATAACTTTAACAGATGAGTCCAGTAGGGATATTGGTCGATAATTTTTTGCATCGCCCCGGTCTCCTTTTTTATAGATAGGGATAATTATTGATTCTGCCCAAGTAGATGGTATTTTAGAACTAACAGCTGCATTAAAGATCTTGACCAGCAGTGGGCCCCAGATCTCCGGTGCGGTCTTATAAACATCTATGGGTACCCCATCGGGTCCTTGGGCCTTCCCTCCCTTACTGGCTCTTATGCTGACCATAACCTCATCTAAGGTGATGTTTAAGACAGTAATAGGCTAGCCTCTTTCATAAGAGGCTAGTCTATTACCGGAGTCGAATATGTTAGAAAAGTGTTGAATCCATGACTCCATGCTCACATTTGATGTGAGCTCTGGCACCTTCTCGTCCTTGAGGAATGGGCTACTTACTGTAGATCAGAACAAAGTACAATCCCTAAGTTCTGCTGCTTGACTTAACTTGTCCCATGCTTCCTGCTGTAATTCAGCCTTTCTGCATTTAAGGACCTGTTTAAAATCCTGTCTGAGTTGAATCACTAGACTCTTATCTCTTGGTTTAGCTGCTAAAGCTTCTTTAAGATCACTCCGGGCATTTGAACAAGCATGGTCAAACCACCCCCTGTTTTGTCTATTTTTGTGCCCTACCTCTTTTGTAAACTTCTTACTGATAGTTGAATTAATTCTATCAAAGTGATCAATACTGGCAGCCGCAATTTCATCCTGTTCGAGAATTGCCGAAATTTCCATCAAACAACTATTGATGATAGAATCTGATGTTACAGCGGCTTTTTCTCCTTTCCACCTCAACCTGACACCATTTGTCCTGTGGGGTTCGATATTAACGATAATACCCGTATCGGTTGTGGTGACAGGTTTCCAGATCTTAGCTTCGGTAATTAAACAGTTATGATCACTAAGCATTACATCAACCACATTGGGCTCAGAGCACATGGGGATTAGATTGGATGACATGCATATAAAATCAATTACGGTATTAGCCCCCCTCCCTTTGAAAGTCGTTATACTTTCTCCTAGATCATTCTTTACATTTTCCATGATTTCCATGTCATAATCTATCAGAAAGTTATTCAGGGTTTCACCATACATGTGATGAGGAAAATGAACCTCGGCATCCCCTGAATGGTTATAAACACCACATAACTTCTGAAATGACAAGGGGCAAACTGAAACATTAAAATCCCCCACAAAAATAAATTCATAAACACCGTTAAAATTTTCCACAAGATTACACACTGCTTTATCTAAATCATTAACGGCTATGTGCCTAGTGCCGTCAAATATATTATTGTAGAAATTAATCAAAAGTATATTTCTACCCGCTTCTTGTGATAGCCATAGGATTTGTGAGTGGACTCCCACTTTTACATACTTTTTCACTAAAATTGGTAATTTAACTGAAATCATAACTAGCAGCCCTCCTTTAGATCTGCCATGGGGTGAAGCCAAGGCAGGGAGCTCATAGGATACAAAGCCATCACTGCCCTTAAAGTTTTTACACCAAGTTTCCTGTAGGCAAATGATGTCAAATAAATCAATAAAATCTTTCCATCCCAGCAGTTCCTCCTTGGCCGTCAACCCTGCAATATTCCAGCTAACAATATAGCAAGTTGCCCTATCCCTATCATGGACGACAATAGGCATTCCATCATTAGATACGGACATGTTATCGTCTGAGTTAAAAAGCTCTATGTTATACATTAAATTCTCCACTACTCCCCCAACAGACATACAATCCACAATCGCATTATTATCCAGTTCAATTACGGGCATAGTTGATTCTCCAGTATCATCTCTCACATGAACTGAATTAATCTTATGTCAGTCGTTTTGATCCAGGAAACTCAACGACTGGTACCTATTCTGGATTGGGACTTGATAAAAACATCCCGTTAACTGGTGACAAGGTACTATCACATACTGATAAAAAATTGGGGGCATGTGTAACAAATCTATTCCCACCAGGGACTGAGTTCAGCTTATACATCGGCGGAATAGGTGTGCCATCCTGGGCACCCAAACAAAAGGTAGGTAACCCAGGTCTGTTTGCGATAGATTGATGGTTATTATAATTCCTTGGCCCCTCCCCACTGTTTACAGAGGGCAACCTGTTGAGATGGTTGTAGAAATATCCCAATGGCCTTGCAACGACATCTGTCTCGGACTGCGTGAGTGAGGCCGCTCTAAGTAGGACCGTTGCAACGTGTTGCGGATGTTTAAAGTTAATAATCACGCAGTCACCCCCACAGGTCTTTCTCGTGTTACCAATCCAATTGACTCTTCTGATAGAAATGATTTGATCAGAGTAGCCCACTGGATAACCACAGTGTCGATTTAGCCAAGAGATTGCTTTATTTTTTAGGGAGTCCGCCGACTCTTGGGTATATGGGGCCTCAGTTATAGTCGGCACATTAGTTAATATTACAACGTATGGTACACATTCAGGTGGAAGTTCTACGGGGCGCTTACTAATCCTTACCGATGCCCTATTAGTCCCCCCTGTGGCAGCTGGTATAATTGACAGAGCTGGCCCCCGAGCAGTCTTCTCCTTACTTAAAGAAGATGATGATCCAACATCCTGGTTTGGAGTAGCCTTCACTACACTAGTTGGCCCCACTCCCTGCAGCTGAGATGGTTGACCCATATCCTGAGGTAATGGGCATATCGATACAGGTAACTCTTTGGGTAATTGTTTCCCAGTAGTAGCAATAGCAGGGGAACTATTTGTATTTCGTGATTGCGCCCTTTCCTGTGTTGGTGCTAAGATTGGGTGCGTTGTATCTTTAATAATTGATAAGGCTTTATCCAAAGTAACAGAATGTTGATCCACCACATCCCTCAATCTCAATACTTCCACACACAAACCCTCAATTTTAGCTAACAAGGGCTCTACAATCATTTTAAATTTAGTATCGATAGTGCTCACTAACAAGTCTATTTGGTCAGGCTTGATAGAAACACAGCTGTCTTTCATTAGTGCCCCTATATTCTCAATGTTCTCCTTGTCGGTAATATCCTTTTTATTTTTTCTGCCAGAATGAGGATTTCCCCGTTTGGGAGCAGTTTTCCTGCATGCTCTCATAAGTCTTGTGGCCCTGATGGACTGTTTAGGGGTACCTTCATAGGTCTCACCCTGATCATTTTCCACTACAGTCACATTATCGGGAGCCTCGATAGAGTCTACATTGATACTAGTGTTATCAGTCTCAACTGCTGTGGCAATGTCATTAGTCGTATTGATGACAACAATATTGGGATCCAGAGGCACAACCAAAGGGGAATCTTGCATGGTACTTTTCCCTAGCGATTTCCTTCTGTCAGTATTAATTCTGTTGACTACTTTCAGTAAATAATTATCTGGTAGGGTGGATTTGATAGACATGATGGGTGGTAGTTCAGAGGATACAAAAAGCAAATATAAAATAAGGTTAAATCCTCAATTGACCACTTGGACGTACTCACACGTGGTGCCAAGGGGGGTGGCCCGTCCCGTCCCCGGACGGCCACAGACGGCCCGCCCTCTGCCCGGGCTCAGCCCGGTGACGCCCGCGCGCGTCCCGCGACGCGGAGGGAGCGTCCTGGTTTAATAGCGCCTCCGGGCGCGCAGCGGCAGGAAGTGGCCGGAAGTGGACGCTAAGCCCTCTGGGAGCTGTAGTCTCCAGCCGCCGCCAGCCGCGAGGTGTAGTAGAGCAGCAGCGGCGAGACCACAGCGTCAGGGCCCCAGGAGCTGAGTGGCGTCCAGCAGGTGAGTCTCCCGGTCCGGTGTGGCTTGTGGCTTGGACTCCGCCGAATTTCACCCCCCGCTCCACCGAGGGAGCGTCCTGGTTTAATAGCGCCTCCGGGCGCGCAGCGGCAGGAAGTGGTCGGAAGTGGACGCTAAGCCCTCTGGGAGCTGTAGTCTCCAGCCGCCGCCAGCCGCGAGGTGTAGTAGAGCGGCAGCGGCGAGACCACAGCGTCAGGGCCCCAGGAGCTGAGTGGCGTCCAGCAGGTGAGTCTCCCGGTCCGGTGTGGCTTGTGGCTTGGACTCCGCCGAATTTCACCCCCCGCTCCACCGAGGGAGCGTCCTGGTTTAATAGCGCCTCCGGGCGCGCAGCGGCAGGAAGTGGCCGGAAGTGGACGCTAAGCCCTCTGGGAGCTGTAGTCTCCAGCCGCCGCCAGCCGCGAGGTGTAGTAGAGCGGCAGCGGCGAGACTACAGCGTCAGGGCCCCAGGAGCTGAGTGGCGTCCAGCAGGTGAGTCTCCCGGTCCGGTGTGGCTTGTGGCTTGGACTCCGCCGAATTTCACCCCCCGCTCCACCGAGGGAGCGTCCTGGTTTAATAGCGCCTCCGGGCGCGCAGCGGCAGGAAGTGGCCGGAAGTGGACGCTAAGCCCTCTGGGAGCTGTAGTCTCCAGCCGCCGCCAGCCGCGAGGTGTAGTAGAGCGGCAGCGGCAAGACCACAGCGTCAGGGCCCCAGGAGCTGAGTGGTGTCCAGCAGGTGAGTCTCCCGGTCCGGTGTGGCTTGTGGCTTGGACTCCGCCGAATTTCACTGCACTCTATTCCACTCTGTACCACTCCACTCTATGCCACTCCACTCTAGGCCTCGCTACTCTACTCTCAATGCACTCTGCACCACACCACTCCAGTCCAGGCCACTCCATGCCACTCTGCAAAACCACATTCTGTGCCACTGCACTCAGCACCAATGTGCTCTACTCTATACCACTGTAAGCCAATATACTATACACCACTCTAATCTACACTGCACTCTACACCACTTTAAGCCATTACTCTATGCTACGCTATGCCACTGCACTCTACCCTGCACTACTCCACTACTTCAATCTACTCTGAAACAATCTACTCCACGCCACTGCACTCAAATCAACTCTAAACCATTGCTCTCTACACCACACTCTCTACGACAGTCTGCTCTGCAACACTGCACTCTCCGCCACTCGACTCTGTACTACTGCACTTCACACCACTGCACTCTGCAGAACTCCACTCTCTGCCACTATACTTTACTCTGCACCACTTTACACCACTGCACTCTACTCTGCAGTTTATGCCACTCTACACCACTACACTCTACGCCACTCTACTTTGCCCCACTGCACTCTGTGCCACTGCACTCTACTATGCACCACTCTAATCTACGCCACTGCAATCTACAAAGCTGCATTGTACGCCGCTGAATTCTAAGTCGCTCCACTCCACGCGATTGCACTGTACGCCACTCTTTATTGCATTACGCTAATCTATGCCACTACATTTTAAGACACTACATCTTACGCCACTGAATTCTATGCCGCTACACTACACCACTACACTCTACACTACTATACTCTGCAGCACTCTACACCAATGCACTCTACACTAGCCCACTCTACTATACTTGCATCCACGGAGGTACTGTTATTAGGGGACTTTAACATCAAAGACCTTGCTACCAATGCCCTATCAGCAATGAAAACCAAAGAGCAAGAAGCGATGACCACCTTTCTAACAACTTACAAACTCCGCTCTGCTCAGCAAATTACCCTGGAACAGCACCCGGGTGCTTTTTTTTGCCAACGTTTAGGAATATTTCAACTATTGATTACATTTTTCTATCACCGCTTCTGGGAAATAAACTGAGTAGGATGGAAATTCCCTATCGCTCGGAGAGCGACCACAAACCCCTAACGGCAACAATGCACCTGCAAATGCCAGTCGCCGCTGAAACAACTGAAGTGGGGTACTCAACGCGGGTCAAACTCCATACCCTGGCTAGGAGAATCAAATGGAATTCATCGGGTTCTGTCAAGGTGGGAACTTGGCTTAAGGGCGAAACTCCTAATTTCAGGATCAATGCTCCCACAGATTTACATCACCGGTGGGACAATGCCATTGTTAATTTACAAGATCTCCTAGCGGGCCCTGTGGCTCACCATAGATCATCTGGGCTACACTCGAAGCAAACCTATGATCCAGTATTTGCCTCCCAAAGAAAGACCCTTAGGAGGGCTGTGCGCCGGCATAAATTGATCGGAACTGTATGCACTGCCAATAATGTAGCCTCAGTGCAAAAGGCCTTTAAGAAATTCTCATGGGAAGCCAAGAGACTAAAAGACCAGAATGAGTGGCTAAAAATATTTGCTTTGTTAAAGGGCAACAATCAGTCCCAGTTTTGGAGTTACATGAACAAGCTCCGTTCCACGAACAAGACGAGAGGAAACGCGGTTCGTGAAGAAGATTGGGCCCTGCACGTGACTCAGCTATATCGCAATTACGCCTCGGACCCCGTGGTGATTGAATTAAGAGACCGTGTTGATTCCATCCAAATAGAAATTTATGAGCTGACCACTGTAGCTGAGGTCTCCAAATATCTGCGAGCCATGAAGAATGACGGTGCCCCAGGGCCCAACGGCCTTCCTGCTGGGGTATTCAAATGTGCCCTGGAAGAGTGGGCGGAATGTTTGACTCCCCTATATAACAACGTGTTTAAGTCATGTCAGCTACCGGACTCATGGTTAGGCTCGACTCTGTGCCCCATATTTAAGAAAGGTGACCCCACGCTACCGTCCAATTATCGACTTATCGCCCTACTAGATGTTGAGGCATAGGCATACGCCCGGTGTCTTCTAAGCTCCCTTGAAAAATGGGTTGCAGAAAATAACATCATACCCTATTACCAAACAGGGTTTCGGGCATCGGCCTCCACAATAGACAATATTACAACTCTAGCCATTCTGAGTCAACAAGCAGCACAACAAAACCATCTCCCACTTTACTGCTGCTTTATAGACTACAGTGCGGCCTTTGATAAAGTGTCTCGTAACATCCAATGGAGGAAGCTGAACAAGTGGGGGATTCCGCAGAGCCTTCTAGGAGCACTCATATCCCTGCATAAGAACACGTGGGTGCGAATTAAAACTGGCCCAAAGACAGTCTCTTCAAAAATTGCTATTGAAGACTGGCTAAAGCAAAGCTGCGTTCTTGCCCCTCTCTTGTTCAATCTTTACACAGATGACCTTGGAACATTTCTGGAGAACAGTAATCTTCTTCCGCCAAAATTGGGCCCTGCAAAAAGGACTCTGCACATATTACAATACGCTGATGACATTGTAATAATGGACCAAGCAAAATCGGGTCTCCAAAGAGCCTTAAGTATGCTCCACACATACAATACCGCCAATGCCCTCAAAATTAACCAGGAAAAGACCAAGGTACTGATATTTGGCGGATGCAAGAATAAGAAAAGTTTGAGGTGGAACATTGGGCCTGCCAGGATTAATACAACCCTAAAATATAATTACCTGGGAGTCTGGTTCAACGAGACGTCTAGACCAGCAGCTCATCTAGCCGCCTTGAAAAAGAGAGCAGGAGCAATTACATACTCCCTGACACGATTGAACCTGTCGCTGAGCAGCCCCTCTGCAGAATCCATTCTGAAGGTGACCAAAGCTACTCTACTTCCTGCCCTAACCTATGGGCATCAGGCCTTCCCTGGCGCATGCTCTGTCAGTCTTGATCTCGCTCAAATTTCCACCTTTAAAAAAATCTTCCATCTCCCAAGTTTCATCCAGCGGGCAAGACTACGTTTGGAGCTGGGCTTACAAAGACAATCAATCTATTGTGAGGCAGACACCCTGAAATATTTTATAAGGACACTAAAAGCTGGAGATAATACCTTAAAATCCCTGCTAAAAGATACTCTTTCTAGTCCTGGTAACCCCTGGAATACTCAGATTGTAAAGGCCATAACAGTGCTAGAGATTGACAACTTATCTCTTCTTTCAGACACCATTCCATACTTAGTCTGGAAAAAACTTATCAATAAGCAGGTCAAACTAATCTCCCATCGTATGGACCTTCAGGCTGTAAAAGCATCTACCATTTTGCTTCCCTTGAACAACTCATACCTTCCCGGGAAACCGCAATCTTATCTCCAGGAAAATTTAAATGCAGCGGCACGGAAGAACATACGGCCACATGCATCATTGTTGGTATTTGCGATTCCTAAATTGCGAAAATTAAGGAATCGCAATTTAGAAATCGCAAATACCTATGCATTAAAAATTCGCATATTTTTTGGCGATTTCTTATTTTTCCTTATTTGCGATTCCCAATTTTGCGAATCGCAAATAAAGAATTCCTTTACATTGATTCCTATGGGCCTAGAGGCCCAAAGGAATCAATGGGAAGGCATTCTCATTTTGCGATTCGCAATTCAGGAATCGCAAAATGAGAATGCAATTTCTAGGGTGCAGGGGGGTACCCCTGAAATGTAACATACAGTCAATTTTTTACACATACATGCCCAAGGGCATGTGTGAGTGTAAAATGAAAGTGTTAAAAATGCACTTTTGTGCATTTTTGAAACTTTTCTAAAATTACCATGAAGGTTGACTTCATGCTAATTTAACACTTCTAATGTGCGAATTCGCAATTTTTTTAAGATGATGCATTGCATTTAAGAAATCGCAAAATTGCGATTTCTTAAATGCAATCGCAATTTAAGAAATCGCAAATAAATTGCGATTTCTTAAATTGCAAAAAAGCCAAAAAGGTTAATGCATCCCAAAACAATGAATTGCATTCGCAAACGGCCGAATTTTGCGATTCGCACCGTTTGCGAATGCAATTCACTTTGATGCATGTGGGCCCATAATGTTTATGCGACTTCTAGGCCTGCGTTCGACGGCCTTTAACAGATGGGCCCCAACAAGCGAGGGGGGGGGGCTTGCAGACTGTGTAATTATCACTCTGAATCATGGCTGCATCTCTTGTGCTGCTGCCCCGCCCTGGCTGCCCCTAGAATGTCTCTCTTAAAACCTTTGTATTTAAAATGGGGCATCAGGACTTGTTGGGAGGCATCGGCCCTGTGCTTCCACAGACATTCAAGTACTTGCAAGGTCTGGAAAATTTGTGAGATCTTTGGACAATCTTTTTTTACCTTCTTTGGCTCCTGTGTTCCCACCCCCTCCCCCTCAAAAACTCATTACAGACTTTTTCTGTCCCCCGGGTTAGTATCCTTTGTCATAATGTATCTTTTATTTTAGGTCTAGCACAGTAATATGTTTACTTTGGCAACTATAAGACTGTTTTCTTTACAAATGTAATGGTCATTAAGCCTTGAGAGTTGTTTTTTAGCTTTGTCTTTTTTAATATGATAAATGTGTTAATGCTGACCTTTATAACAATGGTTTTAAGTAACTGTGCTAAAGCAATAAAACTTCAAACTTCAAACTACTATACTCCACGGTACGCCACTGCACTCTATGCCACTCAAATACCTGACACACTATGCCACTCCACTCTACGACACGCTGCTCCAGTCTTTGCCATTCCACTCTACGACACTCCACACCGCTCTCCTCTATGCCACTAACTTTTAGCCATGCTCAAGAGCAGCCACCCTGATGCACAAAATAGCTAAAACGAATTGGCAAAGCCCATAGCTCTTGCATAGGCAAGACCTATTGCCTTTGCTAATGCTTCTTTTAATAGGCAGTGAGGGCAAGTTTCCAAAATCATGTTCAACCCACTAAACCAAACCAAAGTACTCAAATCTAACTGGGCAGAGCTGTACTGTGCGGTGGATGGTTACCTGGCCAGCAGGGGGTGAGGAGGATGCGAAAGGATTAGAGAGCAACAGTACACAACCGGAGAGCAGACAAGAGGGAAAAAGAAAGAGGTCAGGGTGAGGCCTAAATTGCAGTGAGAGATACCAGGATATTTTGCCAATCACAGCTTTAATTATATAGCGTTTAATACTTTTGAGAAAGCACATTAGTGGACCGGCAGTATGCTATACCGTGGGGCAGTGCTTAGATATGAAGGTTTTCCACGTAAACATTGCCTATTTGGGAACAGTGGATTCACGCAAAATGATGGGACCCTCTTGTTGAATGTGGAGTCTCTCACATCTCACAGATGTATGTTGGTCTTGGGCTTAATGCGGACCCACCGACGGTTTGGGGGCACCTTGAAGGGTTGGGCCCCTCCCTCTGCACCACAGGGGCAGCAGGGGCCTGTGTTACGCCCCCATTTCTAACTGCTATGCTGTCATAAGTGAATGCCCTGAGTGGTGTTCTTATGGTTTCTTTGGTGAATGTGCTTAGTGTGTCATGGCGGGAAGAGGAGTGAGGGTTATTACTCAAGCAGATTACATTAATTAATGTTTGTGCCTGGCTGAGTAGCTCTGGTCAGAGGGCACCCTGGAGTGACAGAAGAGCAGGCCACGGCATGCACAGGACACAGGTGGACATGGCAGGTATGGGCGGTTTCTTCATTAAGGCTCTGGGGCTAATCCATTTATTTAGAGAAACAATCGTATCCCTAAACAAATCAATGTATTTTTTTTTTCTGGAGCCCCCACCCACCCACCATGTATTTAACACCTTCGCTGCGGCGGCTATTCCGCCGCAGCGCTAAGGGGGCCCATGTTGGTGACAGAACCGCTCCGTCACCAGCCTCGGTTGAGCTGTGCTGATGACGGAGCGGTTCTGTCATGGCCCCGCCCGCTCAACAGAACGCGCCGCGCAGGCGCTTCGGGCGGGCCATGACGGAACCGCTCCGTCATCAGCACAGCGCTACCGCGGCTGATGACGGAGCGGTTCCGTCATCAGCACGGAAGTGGTTAAATATGGGCTCTCTGTCCCAGGCTGCCTGCATTTATCTTTCTAAAGTCCTTGTGTGCCATGGTGGTCTATGGTGATATTCACTGTAGGCCAGTGACACTATAAGCTTCACTGATTCGGGCAGGAGTCTCCATCCTTGCATGAGGGCAGCAGTCCGTCATTAACAGGCATAGAGCCCACCCATTCAATTCGTCACATGTATGAGTGGGTGCGAGCAAATGTGTTTTGGTGCCTCGTCCTCGGTAATGGGAAGCGTTAAATGCTAATCTTGTGTTATGTATATTGTGCTGAGACCCCCTGGTCATGCCTACCTCCCCCACTGCAACATTCCAGGCACTCACTGCACATCGCAGGCCCCTTTGGAAGTAGAACTGCTGTATTTTTCCCCCTTTAATATTGTTCCAAAAGACGAACATGGTTTTTGCTCCCTTTCGCAGCTGATCCATATATCCAAGTCAAGCGCAAAGGGAGAAATGTGTGTTTATGGTAAAGATAGTTACATGCTGTAAAGCGATAAAGCTGGCCCTATCTTCATGCCAAAAACATGGCATGATTTACGAACAGTGAATGTTAAAAATGTTAAGGCAATGCATGCCAGTGATTAAGTTCCTCCCTTTTTTCACGTTTTACTTAATCTTGCATTCCCAAGAGTGTTAGCTATTTCATCATGTTGTGTTTCTGTAATTTTTTCTGTGCATCTTATTTCTCTTGCATAGTGCATACTTGGAGCCTTGCCGGGTTTTGATGGGGGGTTTTGAGAGCTCTGAGGCTGAAGCCAAATCACAGTGCCTGTCAGTGGGTTGGTGTTGTAGGAGAGTAGGGTCTGCTTCCTATGGTCACCCCCACTTTTTGCTGTGATTCTCTGGTTTTTGGACTTTAGTGTGGCTGTGGCCCTGCTAATCAGACCTACAGCCCAACTGTTCTCTCTCTAAATTGATACCATGTACTTTAGGTACATACCAGATTGGTTAGTGGGTCACTCTTGTGAGCCCCTGTATAGTGTACCATAGGTACCAAGGGCATAGGTGTACCCTAGGCCTACCAGGGGCTGCAGCATGTATTGTGCCACCCCTGGTTTGCCTTCCAAACTGACACAACAGGTCTGTTCACACAGCCTGGGTAAGGTGGTGTAAACACCCCTCACTTAGATATAGTATACCTATATCTACCTTTATATATAGACACATATACACCTATAAGCCACTCCTATGGTAGGCCTCGACAATCCTGGAGGCAGAGTGCTTGGTTTTATGTGAGAGGGTGCCCTAGCATGAGCTGAGCCCCTCTGCAGCTTTCAGAACCATCTCCTTATAGCTGTTCTATGATATAGCCATACCATAAACTCTTAAGTGCATTATAATCCTCGCGGTTAATGCTAACTTTGGTTAGGCTTTATCAAAACATGTTGTGTATGGTGTCAAACACTTTGGAATACTACCCCCCCCCCGCCAATTCTGGCGGCGGGGTAGCATTCCACCCTTCTAGAGGGAAAAGACATGTAGCTTACTGCTTTACCTGGTTAAAGTTAAACAGAGCCTCAGCATCACAAAATGGATGCTGCTGCCACAGACACGAGTCTGACCTCCTGTTGCTGGGGAAACTCCAGCAAGGGCGGCCTGGACAATAGGTTTCCTGTCCAGGGAGGTGCCAGCACCTCCCCAGACAGGGGTTTTGTGTATTGGGGCAGGGAGGGCTGCATTCAGTGAATGCATCTAGACACTGCCTGGGCACACAAGGTGCTCCATGCATAGCCCGGTTCAAACCAGTTGCTGGGGCACTCCAGCTCTGGCGCAAAACTGGACAAAGGGAAAGGGTTCTAACCACCCCCTTCCCAGGTCCACTCATAGGAGGGACCTAGTCAGGTAATCCAGTCCCCATCCTTAGTATAAGTATAGGAGCTGTGTCCCCAGGACTTTAGATTATCCTGGACGAATCTTTGAAAGACATATCTTGGACCTTCGACATTCCATTCTGACTGGAAGACCGAACACATCTCCCTTGTGGTCAAGGAGTGACCACCCTGTGCAAACAGGCACCCCCAGCAACTTCGCCGGTCTGCAGTTTCAAGGCTCCCGTCGGAACCCGAAGACTCTGCGACTCAAGAACTGGACTTCCAGACTTCTCCGACCCCGATCCACATCCACAGCAAAGCTGAGACCCGTGGCGGACACGAGAGACGTGGGACCGGACATCTTGGACATCCTGCATTTTGCTACCTGCACTCCTTTCCTGAACCCTCAGAAAGTTGTGCATTGGGGTACGAGAAGTCCCAGCCCGGAGCACCATTTGCACCGAAGCCCAGGCCCCCCACACTCCGCAAGTGTCCCGTGGGCCCCGCCTTTGCATTTGAGCTCGACGCGTCTTCCCGGCTCCTTGCCCGTTGGCTAGTGAGCCCTCTGAAGATGCAATCTTGAATTTACTTTGCTTTCCTGGTTGCTCCAGGCTTGCTCCAACTTCCCTGAAAAGGAGAAGTGCCACAGACCTTGCTGGTCTGCAACACAGCCAATCTCGACACCCTGCGTGGGTTGGGGTTGCCAAGGCTTGTTGGGTCCAATCCAGATACCGACACCGCAGTCATCTAGAGCCATCTTGGGATGGCTCTAATCCAGCGCCTGGTCATCGTCGATGCCTCCTGGGCCTCGTGGCTGAAGAGACAAACTCACCTTCTTCACCTTAAAGCACCCGACACCGCCTGGTTCCTTCCTGGTCACTGGCTAGTGACCCAGACTCTGTCCCCTCTGCTTTCAGGTTCTTCACATCACCGATCCACCCTTGGATCCACCCGGACACTTTTCCTTTGGTCGCCTGCAGCACTTCTTTTCAGCTCTCCATAGAAAACGATGACGAAACCCGACACGAAAAGACACCTATGCACCCGGCTTCCCTGCGTGAGGTAACACGAGTACTCCGGTGCTCCCGTGGGTCTTGACACTCGAAGTGTCCTAGTTTAAAGGGGTTCCATCCAAGTCCATCCGGAAGTGTCCTAAAACAGTAACTTTGTAACTTCTTTGTTTCCTATAGAAAGTCAATGGTAACTCGCGACTGTGTTTAGACACTGCGCGCGTCTCCCGTGGGCCTCCTACTTCCTAACCTTTGGTTGTTTAATGTAGCCCCAGCGATTCCACAGGCCCCAGGCCTGCTTTCTAACTCTCACGTGGTACTTATACCACTTTCTTAGTATATGGTTTGTGAGACCCCTAGGGCATAACGTATACTGTGCAACTTATTGTATATTAACTGTGGGACTTGTATTGTATTTTGACCTCTGACCTCATAAAGAGTGCAGAGGGGGTTGTTTAGATTAAATACATATATATTTGATATATACCTTGTGTGGTGTCCTTTCATTTGGTATTCAAGGGATTATATATGGTAAAACAACTTGCTTAACTCACCTACTGAAGTCTTAGCCTGAAGACTGCTGGTTCCTGCTACCACTAGGATATCTTTCTATAAGGTCGACTTTACAACCACCATCAATAAGGGTCGTTTAGACTGGTGCAAGTTGCCCACTAGAACTAGTGGACATCATATGCCAGGCTAACTTCTCACAGGTGTCTCTGCAGAGCACACAGAACAATGTTCATTTATTCCAGTTGCAATTGAAATTCTGTGTAAATGTGTGTGAAGCTATAATACTCACCTCCGTGTCCTTAATAGAATTGAAACTTAGCAGCACTACAGCTAGGCAAATTTTCATTCTGTGTAAATGTGCGTGAAGGGGGTACACAGATGTCAAAATATTTACAAAGCAAAAGGAAATAAATTGCTAAAGTGTGAGCGAGTGTAATGTATGTTTGGAAGTGCTGAAGTGAGGGAGCTGCAAGGAAGTGCATTAGGGGAAGAGTGAAAAGAGGGTGCTGAAGAGGAAAGAGGCAGTTGGAGATGTGTAGATGAAGAGAGATGTGCAGAGAAAAAGTGCACATAACGTTAGGCCAAAACTCGTTCCACAGGCCTCAGTATCATTTAGTTCACAGACTCTCAATTTCAGAATTGAAACATTTCCAATGTTAATTATTTACAATAAATCATTGTTACTAATTTATCTTAAACAGCTAACAACCATTGACAAAGCCAATCTTACTGTCAGGCTTTAGCTGTTATGTCAGTTGTGTTATATATCTGGATACAATTATATCTTGGAGAGAAACCAAAATACCGGTTAGGTGGCACACTATGAGAATCACAGAATTTTATTTTACATGTTACCTTTTAGAGAGGCCCCACTTTTTTAATCACACTTGAAGACCAGTCTGCACATATTTCTATATGACTGATTGCAATTATCAGCTGTGGGTGCTTCCCGAAGCCTGGTTAGAGCATTTCCTTCCAAAGTTAATGCCACACTGTAGGAAAGTAGGATCTACTTTTACGGTTACCCCCACTTTTTGTTTGATGTAATGCTAGTCTGACTGGGATCCTGCTAATCAGGAGCCCAGACTCTGTGCTTTCTCCCCTAAATTGGAATGGTAACTACTTGGGTACATTCCAGATTGGACAATGGTGTACTCTCATCAGTCCCTAGTATATGGTACTAAGGTACCCAGAGCATAGGTACATCAGTGGTCCCCCATGGCTGAAGCATGTATTATACCACCATTGGGAGACCACTCAATTTGTAACTACAGGCCAGCGATTGCAGCCTGTGTAAGCTGGTGCTAGCACCACTTATGAAAGCTTTAGGTTTTCCTATATCTAAGGTCACTGCACTTGAAACCTACAAGTCACCACTAGAGCAGGCCTTTCAATCCTGAAGGCAGGGTGCTCGGTTCCAAGTGTGAATGAGCAGGACACCCCTACAACCTATGGAGTTCATTCTCCTGGGTTGAAAGTGAGACAGCCAAATTACATAAGAGGGACACCGCATCATTACGCGATGACCATCCCGAAACTGGCTGGAACGAATCCCATCATGGTTGGTATCAAACATGTTTCATGCACTGTAAAGCTCCTCCGGCAGGCCCTCTGTTCTCCCGGTACCAGTCTTCTAGACCCGGACAGCACAACATGGCTGCTGCCGATCAGAGACACAATTCTGCCCTCCTGCTGCTGAGCCAAGCTCGAGCAGGGGAAGGCTGAACAATTGGTATTCTGTCACAGGGAGGTGTGACCACCTCCCAGACAGGGTTTAGTGTCCCTTGCATAGACCAGTACAAACCAGCTCAGAGAGCTGTCAGCTCCAGCTCTGGAGTGAAACTGTGCAAAGGACATGAGAGTATCCTCCCCACTGTCCAACCCCTCCCCTGAGAGGGAAGCCTAAATCGTCCCAACCCTTTCCTTAGGGTACGTAAGGACTTACCTAAGGGTGGGTCCCTAGATTCATCATGGGACATGATTAATTTCATACACCACTTCTTTAACCGGCTGGGCACTCTGGGCTTCGCAGGACATCGCTCTGGGCATCAAGGCTGAAACTGGGAAGAGTCCTGCTGCTTCTGATCTCGTTGCCCGGCTTGTCTGCTGCAACGTCCGTGCCTGTGCACCATACAGGAACCTTCCAAGGCCTGTGGGCATCCAAGACACCTGAAGGAAGGAGTCACTTCTCTGCATATGCAGGCACCACAACTAAGCTGACCAGTCTACTGATCCTGGGCTCCCACGGACTCCAAAAGGCTCAGAACCACAGGTGGTGGTTCTTCACATCCCTCGAGGTCAGCCCTGTTCTCTCACCAAATTTGAGGCCAGTATCCCATGTCGGAGACGCAGGAACCAAATCCCTGTGCACAGCGTCTACTTGCAGTTGCAAAGGCTTGTTGGCTTCCTTCCGCCAAGCTCTTCGAGTCCCAAGTAGCCCCAACCTCAAGCATCTCCAGTCACCACGATTTTCGTCCTCACCAGATCACTTGCACCGTGAGCCGGCATCTTTGGTGAGCTGCTCGAGGTCCTCTTGCAACTCCAGTGCCTGTTTGAATTCTTTGGCTCCCCTGATTGCTCGAGCCTGCCCTGACTCCCCTGCGTGTGGCGAGTCACCTGGACCTTGCTGGTCCCGACACTACACCTTCTTCACATTCCATGTTGTTTGCAGTTGCCAAGGCTTGTTGGTGCTCCCGACGGACACCGACGCCATAACTCTCGGCATCTGATGTGAGACAGATCGTGAACGGCTCCTGGTCTTCCATAGTGTTTCCTTGTCCTCACAGCTGCAGCTCCAAGGTCACCGTCATCTCTCCTGCAGCACTTGACATCAGTGGGCATTCGTCTTCCATGCCTCCTGGTCATTCCTGAGTGGCATAGACTCTGTCCCCTCAGCTTCCAGGTACATCTCAACTTGAATCCACCTTTGGGTTCCACCAGCCACTTTCACTTTCCCCAGCAGTGGCATCTTCCTGAAGTCCTCCATTGAGTTTGACGGCGTTTTCCAACGCCTCTTCACACCTATGCACCCGGCTTCCCTGGTGTAGGTATCCTGTTTTTTCCCTTTTCCTAGGGTATCCATAGGGGAGGGGGGGGGCTCTCCAACATTCTGTCTTCCACTGGGTTTCTTCAGGGTCCACTGGGAAGGGTCCGTCTTTAAAATTGCAACAGCGACTTACCCATTGACTTGCATTGATCCCGGTGTCGTGTTTCCACTCTGCACACGTCCTCCGTAGGGCTCCTAGTTACTTACCTTGGGTGGTTCGTTGGGTCCCCGGCACTTCTTCGTCTTCTGGGTATAGTCTTGACTCGAGTCGTGGTTCGCATATCGCTATTTTAGTATATGGTTTGGTCTCTCCCTGGTGACCACTGTGTATTATATGCTACGTACCTGATTCAATTAAAAAGCATTGTGTACATTGTGTATATCTCCGGCTGGGAGATATCTGTATGTGTTAGTGAGTGTCTTATAATAAAGACATTTTTATAAATACACTGTGTGTTTTTTTTTCACTTAATCTATACTTATGTCTCAGGACACCCCCGCGCCGCACGGCCACCAGCTGTGTGTGTGCCCCTTGCTGCTGCTCGCAGCCTCGTTGTGGCGTCTGCCTGCCTGCCTTCCCCAGCTGTTCGTCGTATCTGCTGCTGTATTTGTTTTTAGTATCGTTGTGCCCAACTTGTTACTGTTGTTTCCCCTGTGCCTGCCCTGTGTATTTGTTTTTAGTATCGTTGTGCCCAACCTGTTACTGTTGTTTCCCCTGTGCCTGCCCGCCCCGCTCCCTGCTGCCGTTCACACGCGGCCACGCTCCCTTTGCTCCGTGTCCTCCCCGCTCCCGCCTCCCAGCTGCTCCTCCCTCCCACTTGTCCTTAAATGGCGACCGCGCGGCGCAGGTGAGTGTGACCTGTTCTCAGGACACCCCCGCGCCGCACAGCCACCAGCTGTGTGTGTGCCCCTTGCTGCTGCTCGCAGCCTCGTTGTGCCGTCTGCCTGCCTGCCTTCCCCAGCTGTTCGCCGTATCTGCTGCTGTATTTGTTTTTAGTATCGTTGTGCCCAACTTGTTACTGTCGTTTCCCCTGTGCCTGCCCTGTGTATTTGTTTTTAGTATCGTTGTGCCCAACCTGTTACTGTTGTTTCCCCTGTGCCTGCCCGCCCCGCTCCCCGCCGCCGTTCACACGCGGCCACGCCCCCTTTGCTCCGTGTCCTCCCCGCTCCCGCCTCCCAGCTGCTCCTCCCTCCCACTTGTCCTTAAATGGCGACCGCGCGGCGCATGTGAGTGTGACCTGTTCTCAGGACACCCCCGCGCCGCACGGCCACCAGCTGTGTGTGTGCCCCTTGCTGCTGCTCGCAGCCTCGTTGTGCCGTCTGCCTGCCTCCCTTCCCCAGCTGTTCTCCGTATCTGCTGCTGTATTTGTTTTTAGTATCGTTGTGCCCAACTTGTTACTGTTGTTTCCCCTGTGCCTGCCCTGTGTATTTGTTTTTAGTATCGTTGTGCCCAACCTGTTACTGTTGTTTCCCCAAAGGCAAGCCCGTCTACGCCTGTCCACGCCTGGACCGCGCCCAGCGCCAGGAACCCTGGCCCCCGCCGATGCAAGACTACTCGACTGACCTACGACGCCACCACCCTCAACGCACTCAATGCCGGCCGGAACCCTGCCTGCTACCGAGCCACCCCCAGACGCACCCACAGACCCTTCACCTGCCAAGCCTGCCGATTCACCTGCACCACCCCCGCCAAGTCGAGCACCAGCAGCAACCACCTGAAGTGCATCCTGCTGAACACCTGCTCCGTCCACAGTCACGCCGTGGAACTCTGGGACCTGCTTGACGCGACAGCACCGGACGTCGCCTTCCTCACCGAAACCTGGATGAACGCCTCCTCAGCGCCTGACATCGCCATCCTGGACGGATACAAGATCACCCGTAAGGACCGCATCAACCAGACGGGAGGAGGCATCGCCATCGTACACAAGAACACCATCCGCATCTCGACCAACGCCGACGATACCCTCACCGCCGCCGAACACCTGCACTTCCAAATACACACTGATCCCAAGACCACCCTCCGAGGCACCCTCATCTACAGACCCCCGGGACCACGCACACAATTCAGCGAAGACATCGCAGACTTCATCAGCCCGCACGCCCTGCCCTCCGACGACTACATCCTCCTAGGGGACCTCAACTTCCACCTGGAGAACAACAACGACAGAAACACCACCGCCCTGCTGGACAACCTCGCCAACCTCGGCCTCAAGCAACTGGTGAACACTCCCACCCACTACGCCGGCCACACGCTTGACCCCGTCTTCTCATCCAGCAAGTACATCTCCTTCAGCCACGCCACCGGACTCCACTGGACCGACCACAGCTGCGTCCACTTCAGCTTCAGAAAAACTGCGACCCACCACCACCCACAACAGGTTCCCCGACGGAGCTGGAGCAAGATCACCGCCGAGCAGCTCACCGCCTCCCTCAGCCAGAACACACCCACCAACACAACGGACCCAAACGAAGCAGCCAGCAACCTCACCAAGTGGCTGACCGCCTGCGCCGATGACCTCGCACCACTAAAGAACCCTCCCAGCAGACCCGGCAGCAAGAAAACTCCCTGGTTCACCAACGACATCAAGGAATCCAAGAAGAACTGCCGTACCCTCGAGAAAGCCTGGCGGCTCAACCAGACCACAGACAACCGAACCGCCCTCAAGCACGCCACCCGCAAACACCACCAGCTGATCCGCGCCACCAAGAAGTCGGCACTCAAAGAACGACTGGACAACAACGCCCACGACAGCAAGGAACTTTTCAGCATCGTCAAAGAGTTCTCCAACCCCAGCGCAAAAACAACGACATCACCCCCTCGCAAGACCTCTGCAACTCACTCGCCACGTTCTTTCACCGCAAGATCGCCGACATACACAACAGCTTCGACGCACAGACCACGCACCCCACCGCCGAACCAACGCCCGCCACCACCACCCTCTGCAACTGGACCCCGATCAACACCGAAGACACCACCTGCACGATGAACTCCATCCACTCCGGATCACCAACCGACCCCTGCCCACACCACGTCTTCAACAAAGCCGACGCCATCATCGCACCCCACCTCCGGGACATCATCAACTCCTCCTTCCACACCGCCACCTTCCCGGAGAGCTGGAAGCACACCGAGCTTACCGCCCTCCTGAAGAAACCAACGGCGGACCCCACCGACCTCAAGAACTACCGTCCCATCTCGCTCCTTCCCTTTCCGGCCAAAGTAATCGAGAAGACCGCCAACAGACAGCTTGCCGCCTTCCTCGAGGCGAATGGTTCCCTCGACCCCTCGCAGTCCGGGTTTCGGGCCAACCACAGCACCGAGACCGCCCTAATCGCAGCCACCGATGACATCAGAACCCTGATCGACAACGGGGAAGCAGCGGCCCTCATCCTCTTGGACCTCTCTGCGGCGTTCGACACCGTCTGCCACCGCACCCTAGTGAAGCGCCTCAGCAACATCGGAATCCGAGAGAAAGCACTGGAGTGGATCATCTCGTTCCTCGCCGGAAGAACCCAGAGAGTCCGCCTCCCCCCGTTCAGATCCGAGGCCACCGAAGTCATCTGCGGCGTACCACAAGGCTCTTCACTCAGTCCCACCCTCTTCAACGTCTACATGAGCCCCCTCGCAGCCATCGCACGCCAACACGACCTCAACATCATCTCCTACGCCGACGACACCCAGCTGATCCTCTCCCTCACCAACGACCCCACCACCGCCAGAGCCAACCTACACGAAGGGATGAAAGACGTCGCCGACTGGATGAAGAACAGCCTCCTTAAACTGAACTCAGACAAGACGGAAGTCCTCATCCTGGGATCATCACCCTCCGCCTGGAACGACTCCCAAGCCAACGGACCACGCACGCAACCTGGGCTTCATCCTGGACTCCTCCCTGTCGATGACCAGACAAGCCAACGCCATCTCATCTTCATGCTTCAACACCCTGCGCATGCTCCGCAAGATCTTCAGATGGATCCCCACTGAAACCAGGAAGACCGTCACCCAGGGACTCGTCACCAGCCGACTGGACTACGGGAACACCCTCTACGCCGGAACCACAGCCAAACTTCAAAAAAGACTCCAGCGCATCCAGAACGCCTCCGCACGACTCATCCTGGACATCCCCCGACACAGCCACATCACCGGACACCTGAGACCTGCACTGGCTCCCCGTCAGCAAGAGAATCACGTTCAGACTCCTCACCCACGCACACAAGGCTCTCCACGACCTGGGCCCCAAGTACCTCAACGACCGCATGACCTTCTACACGCCCACCCACCAGCTACGATCGACCAGCCACGCCCTCGCCACCGTACCACGCATCCGCAGAGCCACCGCCGGAGGAAGATCCTTCTCCTACCTGGCAGCCAAGACATGGAACTCCCTCCCCATCCACCTTCGGCTGACCCAGGACCATCTTTCCTTCAGGAAGCAGCTCAAGACCTGGCTGTTCGAGCAGTAACATACCCCCTCCCCCAGCGCCTTGAGACCCTCCCGGGTGAGTAGCGCGCTTTATAAATGCCGTGATTGATTGATTGATTAAGACAAAAAGCTGCTTTACACTCCTTCTGAATTAAACCTGAAGCCTGCTCTCCACAGCTTCCACTTAGAGAGCTTTCTACGGTTGTCTAAGACCACTAAAATCATCATAAGGGTTGTCTGAATTGCCTAGGTGCCCACTTACATAAGGCTACACCATATACCAAGTCCGCTTTTCACACATATGCAGTGCAAGACACTGAGTAAGCACACACTTTAAAGGGATGAAGTTGTCAAGCTGTACAATGTGCACATTACAATAACTGTTGAACATATTACTGCAGTAAGATATGGGGCAGTTTTTAATGTGTTTAATATTTCAAGGCTATACGTTTCCACTGCTTTTTAAGCCTTGCTTTATCGCAAAATGTATTTTAGTTTAAAATGCACCATTTGCTAATCTTTTTCAATTTTTTTCTCGGAAGGATGACCCACCCTGGACCTCACGTTTGCCCATTAAGCTTGCTCGCATAGCTCACTCCATAAAAGTCATACCCAACTTTTACACCCCATCACTTTCAAATGTCACCAGCCGCCACTGATGGCAGATGCCTTATATAATCGCCCCCTCACTCCTGTTGCGGCCGAAAATTGGTACCGTATGACAGTAGCTATGCATGTAATACTGTGCGCCAATGAAGTGCAGCTATAGTAAATGCTATTTAGATTTTAGATAACCAGGGTATGGCAGGAGCGACGCTGGGAAGCACCGGTTAGCGATAACCACTGGAAAGGTCTCTTGGGTCCGGTCAGCGGCAACTGGAGATAAACCCACAGATCTGCACACGAAACAGGTAGCCAGTGAGAACTAGAAACAGTGTTTTAAATGGGCTGGGGCTCTCTGGTACGGTGTACCTTCATTTCTTTATTTTGAAAGAGAGTACCTGTCCTTTCAGACTGCTGCAATGCATTTATTGGGGAAGTACCGGTATTTCTATATTTCCATTTAAAGCACCGTTTAGAAATCCTGAACAGTGTGCAAAAAATACTAAGCAGGGTCCCCGCGAGAGAATAAGCAAGGCTGCGTCACACTACTACAGCTAGACCTCTCATCGAGCCTTTCTCTAACATAGACATTTACCTGAGGGACATCGGCTAAAGGAAGACATGCAGTGAGGGAGAACTGGGGGCAGAGCGGGGACTCAGCTTGAAAACGATCACCTCGAAGGGTGCTTTTTTGGTGAACCCCAGCACACACACCTAGCCTTGTCGGGCTAGGCGGGGCTGTCATCATCAGGATACTTTATTCGATTTCAAACCATCACAGGAACAAAATGTCCATATATTACATATAACAAATTTTGCTTCAGTCAGTAACTTGCTATATAAATATAGTGAATAAAATGTAATCATAAAACTTGGTCCCAGCAACCACACAATATGATTTAATTACTGATGTTGCTCTTGAACTATCAAAATAACCCCTCAAGTTATAATCTTATTTCTGCAAAAAATTGTAAAATTCTCCCCAGTTCCCAATGGATAAAATTCATTATGTATTAAAAATTGCAATGTTCAGAAAAGCATTTTTAGAGCGCAATAACCAATAAGTAATAACTAGAAAACATGCATACAGGACGCATAAATACTTAAAATTGTTTCCTCAAAACAACCCATGCACTGAGACTACCTACTAGAATTTACAATACTTTCAAAAACTTCTCCCGCTTAATCTAGGTGTTAAACAAGAACTGGCTCACAGAATAAATGCCAGGACCAGATGCATCAGTTATTAATATTCTTTTCGCCACCGTGAAATGTAGTAAACCCAAGGACAAACAGATCAGGAACAACCATTTTCTGTGCGCACCACGATATTCAAGACATTCAAACATCACATGACCAAGGGTCTCAGGATTCATGCCACAAACTGGGCACGAATCGGGCAAAGCGTTATTATTCCAATTTTTGCTGTACGATCAAAGTGGCAAACAACCTATTCTAATTCTGATAAACAAGATCTTGGCCAGTGATGGCGTAGTAAGGTCCATATAGTTTTCAAAAGCTGGAATAGATTTAAGTACCAAGAACTGCTCGGTAAGGGTGCCCAGAATGCATCTAGTTGTCTCTTGCCACACTAGGGACCAATGGGTCGATTTTAAAATGTGTGTATCCACCCTAAAAAGTGATTCAGGCAAATCTAGCATTCTGATCAAGCCCATTTTTTTGCACCAGTCAAGTACAAATAATAACCAAGGGATCTTCAGGGCGTAATCCAAATTCATGGTCACTCAAGGAATCTCTGTATTCTGAGCCTCAAGTTGTCAGTGTAACCCCAAAATTCAGCGCCATACAGTGGGGTGATCATCACTCAATGCCCTGTTCTAGGTTGCATAGCTGGCTTCTTCGGTCAGGCTCAGGTGCGGTTGGCTGAGCAAGACTTGGGTTTGCTTTGGAAATGCATCTAGGACGCAGTAGTAGACAAACATTTGCAATAGGTTTTGCATTTGCCAGAGTGTAAGCTATTGGCATTGTAAATGACAATGCCTTTTATTTGATAATTAACAAATAAATAAAAGGCATTGTCATGTACATTGCCAATAGCTCAAACTCTTGTAAATGCGAGACCTATTCAAAGAAGTGGCCACCATTGTCCCCGACTGCTTAGGAAGTGAAAGCACGCATAGCGCACTGAATGTTGCAGGAAAGCATGTTGTGCTTGCAGTAGGAGAAACAATTTAAAGAAAATAGTGCTTCTTTTTCAGGGGATCCTCATCAATAGTCATAAGCATTAGAATATTCCCGCCCATGCGCGGGACCCCTGAAAAACAATAATATATGTACCCCACATATATATAATTATATATATACCCATATATATTCCACCAACTTTCTGCTTCTCCAGCGCGGCATGCAGAAATCATGGACCACCAGGCAGCTTTCCAGTACACAGGTCAGTTTATTATAACCTTTCTGTTTCTTTTGGCATGACGCGTTTCGGGTAGACACTACCCTTGATCACATAACAGTCATGTCGTCTGAGATATCTTTAAATACTCATTTTTTTCTTCATTTACACACCACGTGACAATAAAAAGTGAAAACATACTGGTGTTAGAGATAAGAACGGCATTTTCTCAATGTGAGCAGCATTCAATTACATTTCTGATTTATATTAAAAGATCTCAAGCGTGGCAAACTTATAACCACACAATCTAGCAACACAAATGCATTAATAATGTTTTAAGCATACATATAAATATATTTTAAAAAACGCAAATAATTAACCCCGGTACAATTATTGCACTATGCATTATTATACATATTAACATTATTTACAATTATATACACGATAACATATCCTGTACAATGAAAAAATATATATCTATATATAAAAAATATATCTCTACCATTATATACATATGCATTTGGTATACCGCATTTAATTGTGCAAGAATTCCAGCCTCAATGCTGGAAAAGAATGTGCAAAATGCGCCTGTGTGTTAAATAGTCCATGTTTTACCCATTTGCATCCCTTTGGAAAAACATGGACCTCGTGCAAAATTACTGCCTTAATGCAGTTACATATGTGCAAATTCGCTATGAATGCATGCTTCGTCTTTTTATACAGAAATGTGTAAAGTTGCTAGACTCTAAGATATTACAGTTCGACACCTGGTCCCAGTTGTCCCCCAGATGCTTGTTCAGTTATATTCTAAAGTTACCAAAGTGCTGAGTGCTGTACCCTAAAAAAATGAGTGAATCATAAAATTATTACATCTAATAACAGTGAAGCTTTGTACATATTCGAGAATCAAATAATGTTCTACAATTTTGTTTCAGCACTATTTAGGGAGTGGTGTAACCGTTGTTGAAATTCGACCCTGTGTGTATCCACCAACTGTCATAACTGAGTTCATCACAATAGAAATCCCTGCAAGCCTACAGACAAATTCAACCGGTTGGTAGACACAATTCTCTTAATGTTCCTTCCTCTAGTTGTCTTCTCAGAATTCTACAATATAAGAGGACACAGGTGAATTAATAGTAGTAACAAATCAAAGGGAAAATCTCAAAGAAAAGTATGCAAATCTTCCGTATTATTTAAGCCGTTAGGAAATTTGCTATTCATGTTCAAGATGTATTTTGTCTCGAGCTGTCTTAGGAGTATCTCCCTATTGCCTCCTTTTCTGGGTATGGGGACGTGATCGATAACAAAGTACCTTAGGCAGTTGATATCTTTGTTATGCACAGATTTGAAATCCGGGCGACCGGATAAGCTGGGTCGCAGTTGATGATAGCTCTAATGTGCTGCAGTATTCTCACGTGCACCTGGTGCTTGGTGCTGCCCACATACCTAAGCCCACAGGTGCACGTGAGAATGTATACCTCAAAATCTGTGCGGCAGTCAAAATTGCCCCATATCTTTTGTTCCTGTTCTCTAAAGGGTGTTCTGTATTTTGTGGTATTCACACCAAACTTGCACGCTCGGCAGGTAGCACACTTGAAGAACCCCTGTTTAACAGGTAGCCACGTTTTAACTAAAGCCCCTTCTGCCATGGGTTTAGATAAATACGCCTCCATAGTTTTGCATTTCCTGAAGGTAACAGTTGGTCTTTCTGGTAATCGATCCTTCAGGATATTGTCAGTCAAGACTATGGGCCAATTTCTACTTACAATAGATTTGATCTTGCGTTCCTGCAGGCTATAGGTCGTAATTAGTATGGGTGCATCTTTGCCCTCCCCTTTGTCTATTTTCTTATCATCATGGCTAACTGGAAGTAGGGTCTCCCTAGTTCTGTTATTCGCTTTCAGGACTGCTTTAGTTAGAACGCCTTCTGTGTAACCCCTTCTTCTAAACCGTTCCATTGTCTCTACCTTGCATTTTTCATATTCCTCCGGTGTACTGCATATACGCTTTAGTCGCAGGAGTTCCCCGAAGGGAATACTTGCGATTAAATGTTTAGGGTGCGCACTGGTGGCGTGCAATAATGCATTGCCTGCCGTGGGTTTCCTAAAGGCACTTGTTATTAATTTTTCATCTACTGCCTGTATGCGTACATCTAGGAATTCAATGGTGGTTGAACTAATGTGTGAAGTGAAGTGTAGGTTATACTCATTCTCATTGATCTGATCAATGAAGTCCTGTGCAGTTTTGCTGTCCCCCTTCCAGATTATAAAAACGTCGTCAATGAAACGTAGCCAATAAATGATATTCTGCTCAAAGATGTCTCCATATTTAGCCATGAGGACCTGCCTCTCCCAGAGCCCTACGTGCAAGCACGCATAGCTCGGGGGAAAGCAAGCCCCCATGGCCACCCCCTGCTTCTGCCTGAACAGATCTTTACCAAAGGAGAAAAAATTATTGTCGAGGCACCAGGTGATAAGTGACAATAACATTTTGTTGTGCAATGCGTATTCTGCTGGTCTGGTGTTCAAAAAGTATTCCACCCCCCTTAGACCACATTCATGTTGGATACTCTTATATAACGACTCGATGTCCAGAGTCACTAATTTTAAATCATCATTCCATGTAAAATCCTCTATTCTCCTAAGAAAGTCCTCTGTATCTTTAATGTATGGTGGCATTGTCCTTACCAGATCTTGGAGATAGAAGTCAATGTATTGGCCCACTCGTTCAGTCATGCTGTTTCTGGCCGGTATTATGGGGCGCGCAGGAATCGGAAACCTCCCTTTGTAAATTTTTGGTAATAAATATAAAAAGGGTACTTCTGGGTTAGGGTTGAACATGAAGTTGTATTCTTCCGAAGTTATAAGCCCTTCACGTTTCCACTTTTGGAGCTCCGTTTTTAAGTTGTCTTTTGCTTTGTCATAGGCCTTCATTGAAGTTTTTTCATAGCATTCCGAGTTATTTAACTGGCGCATTGCTTCCTCATCATACTGGACTTTGGGCCATAAGACGATGTTCCCGCCTTTGTCGGATTTCTTGACTATTATTCCTGGGTTGGTCTGAATTTTATCCATAAGTTTGTTAAATTCCAACTGCCTCTGGTTTGTATGTCGTTTCTTGAAATTTACTTGATGATCGAGTTTCTTTATTTCCTCAATTACCCGATCATGAAACACGTCAATGGCATATTTTTGCATGTGGGGAATAAAGGTTGATTTAGGCTTAAACGGACTTTCCCCTGCTCCCTTTTGTAGCAGTTCCAATTCTTTCAACTTAGTTTGTGTTGCAACTTGTGACGTGTTTGGTTCTTCGTTATTAAGTTCATGAAGAGCCCATAGAGTGGGGATATCTGAAGCTTGTATATTAGAGCCTGCTTCACTGGTTTCTCTATTCTTTTTGTCATCCCACCCACTTTTTAACGCAAAGAATTTCTTCAATTTAAGCTTCCTAATGAAGCAGAATAAGTCGATGCGTGTAGAGACATAGTTTGAGTTTGTGTTGGGACAATAATTTAACCCTAACGCCAAAAGCTGTTCCTCCGCTTTGGTGAGTGTTAGGGTGGTCAGATTTATTATTGTATGTTCCTCTGCCATTATTTCCTGCGCCATTGATTTTGTTTCTTTTTTGGCTTGACGCTTGCATTTCCGGCGCCTTGCTCGCCTGATGGTGTCCCGTCTTTTCCGACTTGATTTTTGTTGTTCCGCGGCCGTAGCGTTTTCATCCGGTCCTCTACTAAAAAATCAACTTCCTCTCCTAGGCTCAAAGTGATCATATTAGATTCACTGCTGTTGCTGTAGGTATCCACACTGGACCCTCTTGTAAGTGATTCAGTGTCCGTTCCGTCTACCTTGTCGTTTACTGGACCCACATTCACCCTATTAGGTTTGTTGGTGTTCTTACTTTTCAATTTGCGAATGTTGTCGTACTTTCTCGCAAACGTATATATTTGTCCCAAACGATAATCTTCCAAATCTCGTGCAAACTTTTGTACTTTCCTGGTTTGTATTTTTTCCTCATGTTTTTTGAGGCGTTCCCTAATTTCCTTCTTTTTGGTCATAATCCATTCTTGTTTGTCAGATTTGCTCAGTTCTTTCTCGATTTCTTCAATTTCTGGTATTAAAACTAAGCGGTCTATTTCCGCATATTTAATCAGGAGGTTAACAAGGTTCATCGACGCTTGAAGATTCATTTCACCCCACTCTCGTAGCATAACCGGATTGGGTTTTTCAAAGCTAGGGGCTAGTAAAATCCGCAACCCACGGGGGATTCTTCCTGCCTCAGCATATTTCGTCAAAGATTTGTGTTCTCACCATTTAGTAGTTTCTGCTTTCATTTTCTTTTCTAAATTCCTTAGCAGAGTGTTAACATCCTTGTTGTTTTCGTCATTGCTAGTAATCACATTAGAACTTGCTGTGCTTGTTTTGGCAATGTTATTGTACAGTGCATCAGCGTTGGCTTCATGATTTTGTACGGCATCTGTTAACATTGTTGCCATATTTTTATGAAACAGTCTTAATTATTGCCTGCACCGCGGCCCAGTGGCTTAGAGGAGAAACTAACCGTGTCCGGGTGCTGCCAGATACCCTGTCCCGTAATTTGCCTCTTTATCACTCACCGAGTCAGTAAACACTCCTTTGCGAGTCCTCCGACTCAAGCGCCGGCGTTTAAGTTTTCGATGAATGTTCTTCTGACGGCTTACGGGGGGTTCAACCAGCCGAATATTTCTTCACATGAAAAGCAGCAACACAACGGTTTAAAGGCGGCCACCAGCTTTCAGGGCGGGGTCCATGGAGCGAAAGAAAACCGAACTTCCGCAATATACATATATATATATACACAAATAAGCAACTGCAGCCTTATACACATTAGATCTGAATCATGCTGTAAGGACTTCCCATAATAACATGATAAAACATGCATTAGAAATAGGGAAATAACACCAATAAAAAATGTTTTGAAACTGTTTTAATGCACAGCAGACAATAGAAAATCCCATACAGGACTGAAAGCATAGACAGCTCCCAGGCTGCATTGCAAATCACAATCTAAAAAGAGTGAAAAGCTAACTCATAGCAACATAGAAATAAACTGACACCGTGCCTCTAAGGCACTCCTGCCCCCCAGCTTCCCATCATGCCTCAGGGGTGGCAGTTGGCTCTGTTGTTCTTTCCGGCTCCTGGAAGGATCCTGGCAACACAGCTCCACTTCTTTCTGATTTTATCAGAAATTCTCTTCACTTTTTCACAACTTTTATACCTTACTTCGACGTTTTTCATCTTTTGAAGTAAGGGTCTGTCTTTTTCAGACAGTTTTTGGCTTTTTAAACACCTTAAAATGCCATCTCTTTTTGACTCCTGCCCTTCCTGTGGCAAAAAGAAGGCCACGACGGACTCGCACGAGGTCTGTATTCTTTGCCTTCCTGAGGATCATGATCCAAATACCTGTTCTCACTGCCAAACCCTGTCCAGGAGAACCCTGAAGGACAGGGAGAGAATTTGCCTTTATGGCCTGGCAGATGAATCATCTAGAGGAAGGTCTCCATTAAGGAAGGGCTCCAAGAGGTCCAGAACTCCATCTAGAAGCAAGACCTCACGTCCTTCTACTTCAGCGTCGGGCTCGGCGCTGAGAAAAGATCTACCGGTGGGTCATTTATCCAAGAAAAGACCCTCGACAGCGGGCTCGCCGTCGAGGAAGAAGACTCATTCAGGTACGTCGTCGACGTCGAAGATTCGTGATCCTCCGCCGTCGTCAACCCGGCGACGATTGGCGTCAAGGAGCATCACCCCTCAGCCATCGTCAACTCAGCGGCGATCGGCGTCGAGGACCATCATCCCTCCGCCGTCGTCAACCGGCGACGATCGGCATCGAGGACCATCACCCCTCCGCCGCCGTCAACCCGGCGACGATCGACGTCGAGGGATAGGGAGCCTCTGCCGTCGTCGACACGACGTTCGGCGTTGTCATCGCAGGTTCAGCGATCGACGTCGAGGGCCAAGACCCCTCCGCCGTCGTTATCTCGGCGACGATCGGCATCGAGGATGAGATCTCCGTCATCGCCTCAAAGGCTTTCGGCGTCGGGGGTGCAAAATACCCCTCCGCTATCGTCTCGCAAACCTTCGACGTCGAGATTGGGCACTGCTCCGCCGTCGTCTCGCCGACGTTCGGCGTCGAGAGAGAGAAGTCCTCCGCCGTCGGCTTCACACCGCCGTTCGACGTCGAGGCATCAGCACCCTTCACGGCAGAGGTCGCCGTCGAGCAGACGATCGACTGCGAGAAGACGGTCGTCGTCGAGAAGACGGGAGATTCATGCAGCGCCTTCCCTGACGCCGAGAAGTCGAGAGAGATCGACGTCTAGAAGGCGTGCTGGTTCGCCGTCGAGAGGTTTGCACCCGACGTCAAGACCCGCCTGAATATGGTCTAGAGAGGGATCGGTGGTCCTGGTGACGAAGTCAGCCTCATGCCATTTGTCCTCTCACTCATCCCAGCGGGATTCTTCAAGATCAGCCTCCCCGGGAGCTAGACATGTCATCAAGTCCCCTTCGAGGCAAAAGGAGGCTCCTTCTGCTGTTCGTTTGTCCCCAAGATGGCAACTGCCTTTACACCACTGGCAGGACTCAGGGGCAACAAGGAGAATGCAGGAATATGCCAGCTCTGTTCACAGATCTCCCCTTCAACTGCTGGTGGAAGAAGCGGACAGACAGAGCTCTCCCAGGCGCAGAGCCCATACCGGGCGGTCTCCTGAGGAACGGCGCTATAGATCTCGTTCCCCCAGACTGGAGGAACGTGCCATCAGATCACAGGACAGAAGGCACAGTACTCACCGCAGAAGTAGAAGAACACCATCTACTTCCTCTACCCGCTCCTCAAAGAGGGATTATTTACCCACGCTCTCGGGCAGCCCTACCTCTAGGGTCTCTCCAATAGACGACATTAATACTTACCATGAGGTTCTGCAGAGGGGCTCAGAAACTCAATATCCAGATGTCTGTTCCTCAAATTACAACGACAGTGATTTTCGAAACACTTCACCAGAAGACTTCATCTCGACCATTGCTTCCCTTGGTTCCAGGGATTCTGGACTCCATCATGGACACTTTCCTGTCTCCAGCGACCATTAAGGCGGTGCCTGCTCGCATCCAAAAGAAGTACAAGCCAGCTACCTCGGAACCGGTCTTCGTTAAGATGGATCTACCTGCAGACTCGTTGATAGTGGCCGCAGCACGGAAAATTCATGCTGTTACCGCTACTTCCTCCGTTCCACCGGATAAGGAGAGCAGATCACAGGACTCATGGGGTCGCAGGGTCTGCAATTCTGCAGCTTCTACCCTGAAGGTCTCCAGCGCGGCTGCGCTGTTAGGCCGTTACGACAGAGCGTTATGAGATTGCTTGGAACGTTCCAAGACCAAGCTGCCAAAGGAAGACCAAAAGGACTTTGACGAAATAGTTACCGAAGGATCTCTGGTGGCAAACCAGATGATTAGCACAGCGGCGGACGGCGCGATGCTATCGGCGCACTCTTACGAACATGAGATATGCGCCAGGAGATCATGCTGGTTGGGATTGACAGGCCTCAAACCGGATGCGCAGCACAGAATCTTAAACCTCCCCTTTTCTGGTTCCTCTCTCTTCGGCACGCACGCAGACGAAGAGATGAATAGAATGAAAACCGAGCTGGACACTCTCAAGGCAGTCAGTTTAGAAAAGAAGGAGTTCAAGCGTAGGTAAATGTAAATGTAAATGTAGTTGAGCTTATATAGCGCACAGCTACCCACAGTGGGTTTCCCGGCGCTTGCTTAGGGAACCCTTCCTGGTATTCCCCTGTGAGATAGCAGGGTATCCACAAGGTGAAAGTCAGGCATCCCGCCGCGAGGGGCCGTTGTGGAGATTAAGCAAGCTATTTCCCAGAGTCGCAGAGTGTGAACCCGTGAGTCGAGGAGGCACCAGGGCGAGAATTATCGAGTCCGTGGAATTTTTAGCCCAAGACCCCGCCGAGGCGGGGAATTGAACCCTGGTCCAGGACCGATCTCAGCTTCCGGGTCTGCTGCCTCTAACCCCTGAGCCACACTTCTCCACAGACCCAACCAGCGCAAGGGGCCTCAGCAGAGGGTTTAAACCCCTCAGTGGTCCCAGAACAAGAACCAGGGCAAGTCCCAGTTACAGGGAAGAAAGTCCAACAGAGGTAGAGGTGGTCACCAACAACAATCCCCTACCACAGCGAGAGGAGGGAAGTCATGAACAATGGCTTCCTCTGGCGCCGTTGTCCACTCCGGTGGGAGGAAGTACTTCACTACATCTGGCAGAGTGGTGCAGCATCACAAAAGATCGTTGGGTGCTGAATATACTGCACAATGGATACGCGCTATGTTTCCGTGCGCTTCCAAAAGACATACCTCCTAGAAACTCTCGACCTCACTAGCTAGAGCTGCTTCGAAAGGAGGTAAAGGCGCTTCTGCAAAAGCAAGCTATAGAAGAAGTTCCTCCCTCCCAAAGAGGAAGACGGGTTTACTCAAAGGTACTTTCTTGTCCCCAAAAAAGATCAGGAGCACAAGTTCCGTCCTATCCTAGACCTTCGTCTTCTCAACAAGGTCATAGTGAAAGAGAAGTTTCGCATGTTGGCCCTTCACCAAATATGTCCACATCTAAAAGTAGGGGATTGGATGTGTTCAGTGGACCTACAAGATGCGTACTTTCATATTCCGATTGCACAACGTCATCGCAAGTACCTGCGGTTTGTGGTCGGCCACAAACACTACCAGTACAAAGTCCTGCCCTTCGGGCTCAAGTCGGCTCCTTGAGTCTTCACCAAGTGCATGGCAGTGGTGGCAGCCTTCCTGCACAGAGAAGGTCTCTTCGTCTATCCATACTTGGATGACTGGCTTCTGAAAGGACCATCTCCGCTGCAAGTACGAAAAGACTTCCAAGTCTGTCTGCAGCAGTTACACAATCTCGGCCTCCATGTCAACATGGAGAAGTCAGAGCAACAGCCCACCCAGACCATTCATTACCTAGGCTCCGTCCTGGACACAAACTTGGGAAGAGCGTTTCCTTCGGAGGAGAGACTTTCTTCAATGCAGCGGAAGTGCAAGATGCTTCTACAGGCGTGGAATCCAACAGTCCGGCAGCTGGCGTCCCTGCTGGGATCCATGGCTTCCTGCATCTTTCTCATCCCCAACGCCAGGCTGAGAATGCGCCCGTTGCAACAAACGTTGGAGGACCAGAGGAATCAATCGACAGGTCGCTGGGAAGATCGGATCAGTCTCTCCCAGGCAGCGAGATCCTTCATCAAATGGTGGACTCAGCCTCGGAATCTGTTGGTGGGAGTCCCTTTTCACCAACCAATTCCAGTACAGTTGGTGGTGACCGATGCCTCTCTTCAAGGCTGGGGGGCACAAGGATAGTGGTCGGCAAAAGAACAATCCTACCACATCAACATGCTAGAGCTACGAGCAGTTCACCTGGCTCTGAAAACTGTTCTGCCTGCCATCGAATCCAGCTCGGTCCTGTTCCAGACCGACAACACGACCACCATGTTCTACCTCAACAAACAGGGTGGTACACGTCACGCCCTCTCTCCCTGGAAGCCCAGGCGATCTGGCACTGGCTGCTCACCCGGAACCTGTTGGTGGTGGCAGTGCACCTTCCAGGGGAGCAAAACATCAAGGCAGACGCGCTCAGCAGGCACTTCGCAGATCAGCCAGACTGGGTGCTAAACGACGAGGCGGTGGCAGACCTTTTCCATCGATGGGGTCGTCCAACAATAGATTTGTTCGCAGATAATTAAACCAAAAAATGCCGCGCCTTCGCGTCCAGATTCCACCGTCCAGGGACAAGGGGAATGCGCTTTTGATGGATTGGTCAGGAACAAATGGCCTACGCCTTTCCTCCCCTGCCTCTGATCCCGAAGGTGGTGTCCAAGCTCATCAGATCTAACATGCAGATGATTCTGATAGCTCCAGACTGGCCACGGCAGTGGTGGTACCCGGACCTTCTTCATCTGTCGGTACTTCCACACAGGAGACTACCTTGCAGGCCGGACCTGCTGACCAAGATGGGCGGAAGGATTCTTCATCCCAACCTTCCCTCGCTGAACTTGACAGCATGGGTCCCGAGGTCCTGCAATACGGACATTTGAAACTACCTCCTGATTGCATGCACATTTTAAAAGAGGCTAAGCGACCCTCCACAAGAGCGTCATATGCGTTTAAGTGGAAGAGGTTTTTTCTTTGGTGTAGAGAGCATCACCTCGATCCTACGAAGGGGCAGGAGAATGTCATTCTCCCTTACCTTCTGTACTTAGCGAGATCTGGGTTGAAGTATGCTTCTATCAGGGTGCATTTGTCGGCGATTACGGCGTACAGGAAATCACCTAGCAAACCCTCTTTTTTCCAGATGCAGGTAGTTAAGGACTTCTTACAGGGGTTGAAGAAGGTTTATCCCCCTGTTCCAAACCCTTCCCCTCCATGGGAGTTGAACCTGGTGTTATCTAAGCTGATGGGCCCGACTTTTGAGCCCATCCACAGAGCCTCCTTGCAGCATTTGTCGTGGAAGGCCGCTTTTCTGGTAGCCATTATATCAGCGCGCAGAGTAAGCAAAATTCAAGCGCTGTGTACGAAAGAGCCTTACACTGTCTTCCACCACAATAGAGTAGTCTTGAGGGCGCACCCATCTTTCCTCCCGAAGGTTGTGTCTGTTTTTCATATCAATCAGTCCATCTCCCTCCCATCCTTTTTCCCTAACCCTGCGACCCCGGCTGAGCGGTCGCTGCATTCCTTGGACCTCAAAAGAGTCCTTAAATTCTACTTAGAGAGTACCAAGGATATAAGGAAAACCGATCAGTTATTTGTCAATTATGGCGCCATGAGAACAGGATGCCCAGCGGCTAAGAGATCTATTTCCAGATGGATCGTATCCTGCATTAACCTAGCTTATCAACTGGCGAAAAGACCCTTACTCGTGTCGCCCAAGGCACATTCCACTAGGGGGAAAGCGGCCACAGTGGCTTTCTTACATGATGTCCCCATGTCAGAAATTTGAAAGGCTGCAACCTGGAGATCGGTCCATACCTTTACGAGGCACTACTGCCTAGAATCCGATTCCAGGGCTGACCCTCAAGTAGGCCAGGCTTCCTTGAGGAATCTGGATAGCCAGCTGTCTGGCCAAGCTTAGTTCTGCTAAGCTTTTGGTTATATTAATACCTTACTCCTTTGCCCGCAGGGAGATGTGGTGAGGCTCGCTATTCTATTCTAATGCTTATGACTATTGATGAGGATCCCCTGGAAGAGAAGGATTAGTTACTTACCTGTAATCCTAGTTCTCTTCCAGGGGTATCCTCATCAAAGTCATAAGCAACCCTCCTGCCTCACCGGGCAAAGGACTTTGTTCCTTTTTGGAAATATTGTTCATTCTTTGTGCCATGGCTTTTTCAGTCTCCGCAAAGAACAACTGAGCCAACTGCCACTCCTGAGGCATGATGGGAAGCTGGCTAGACTGATTTGCAGCAATGCAGCCTGGAATCGGTCTATGCTTTCAGTCCTGTATGGGATTTTCTATTGTCTGCTGTGCATTAAAACAGTTTCAAAACATGTTTTATTGGTGTTTTTTCCCTATTTCTAATGCATGTTTTATCATGTTATTATGGGAAGTCCTTAAAGCATGATTCAGCTCTCATGTGTATAAGGCTGCAGTTGCTTATTTGTGTATATATATATATATATATATATATATATATATATATATATATATATATATATATATATATATATATATATATATATATATATATAATTATATTCACTGAAAAAACCATAGGTTATAGACCATATATAGTTAGGAATTAGCATTTAAAAAACCTTATTTTACTCACACAAAACCATTGAAATTCCATATATAGTTAGTTGCACTAACTATATATCGCGCACCCGCAATCCACTGCTGATCATGTCACATATTACATCATTCATGACATGGTCAGTGACATCACTGATGACATCACTGATGACATCTCAAATGACATCACTGATGAGATCACTGATGACATCATCCAGTGACTGTGTGTTTCTGTAAAGTTTAAATATGTTTTACATATTGAAGAATGAGTAGATGTATAAGTGTCTGGACGAAGGATTTAGTAGGTGCATGACTGAATGTATGAGTGAGTGATTAAATGTGTCTCACTGAGTGCATGGGTTAGTGACTAAACTGTCTTAATTTGTGCATCATTATGTCTGTTGTTATGTAAACTGCTGCATGTGTTGATCAGTAGCTATATGATTAACTATATGGGTTATTGATTGATTGTCCAAGTATTTGTATGGGAGACTGAGTGTGTGTGTGTGGCTGGCTGGGAGGTGTGTGACTCTGTGCAGATCAATGTGTACTTGTATCAATGATTGTATAAGAAAGTAAGTATGTGTTAGTATATGTTTGAAAATGTAAGGTGCTCTATGTTTAACTGTATAGACAAGAAAATGGAAGTGTGATTGATTCTTTACAGGACTGACTAGGTGTGTGAGTAACTCCATGGATGAGTGGCAGAGTGTGAGTGTCTGTATAGGTGTATGAGTGCATATGATAGTGTTGTAAAGATGAGTGATTGTATGTATGAATGATTGTATGGGTGAATGAGTGAATGTGTGTGTAGACGTAGGAATCAGTGAGTACGTATGTAGTAACTAGTATTGGTGTGTCAATGGTTTCAAAAATTATACTCTGTATTTAACACTGGGTGAAACAGAGGTTATATTAAAATGTGAGGAGATGCATTGTATTGTCACATGAATGATATCATCAGTGATGTGGTCATTGATGTCAAATGAGATGTCATCAGTGATCTCATCAGTGATGTCATTTGAGATGTCATTTGAGATGTCATCAGTGATGTCACTGACCATGTCATGAATGATGTAATATGTGACATGATCAGCAGTGGATTGCGGGTGCGCGATATATAGTTAGTGCAACTAACTATATATGGAATTTCAATGGTTTTGTGTGAGTAAAATAAGGTTTTTTAAATGCTAATTCCTAACTATATATGGTCTATAACCTATGGTTTTTTCAGTGAATTTTCAAGGTTTTGTAAATGCTAATTCCTAACTATATATGGTCTATAACCTATGGTTTTTTCAGTGAATTTCATTGGTTTTTTAACAGCTAATATCTGTAGCTGTAAAATGTATTCTTCTTTAAATCCAAAAATATATTTTATATGTTTATGAATAATTTTTTTTTTAAATATTTTTTTTTCTTCGTTCCCGCTTCGCGAATCGGGAAGCTTCCCGTTAGCTGACCTTGATGCCGCGAAATAGACCGCGAGCCGGTAAACGTTTCTTTACCACAAGTGCCGCGTTAGAAAACAACATCGTGACGCCTCCCGTCCGCATGACGTTTCACGTTGTCGCGTGATACGTCATATGACGTGCTACGTTAGCGAACTGGTACGCGAAGCGAGTCGCAAAGCGCAGGTTTCTGGAAGCAAACCGGGAGGCCCTGCAAAGCGCTTAACGTAAACACAGCAGGTCATGTGACTTGGTAATAACACTTTTCATTGGTTCATTTCACTTTTGGTTTCCTAATGATGTAAGACTAGGTCATATAATCTAAAATGAACACTTTTCATTGGTTGAGAACTCTTGTTTTTCCCAAATGATGAAAATCCCTCCTTCTTTCCTCACTCTGACTTTCATCATTGTGAGAGAAAGACCCTTTGTGATCACTGAGCAATGGCTTCTTTAGTAGCTTCAGCTGGTGCTTCCCCACCACCTCCACCACATCCAAGGAAGAGTGGTCCACCTGCTCAAGTTATAATTCAGCAAGAAGAGGAAGAAGAGGAAGAGCAGGAAGAGAGGCAGTTTTTGCCTGAGGAACCCAGGACGTCTCACCGGAAAGAAAACTTCATTTGGCAATTTTTTTAAATTCCCAAAGGTCAGAAAAAAGTAAATGCAAGATACGTAACTTGCCTTATATGTCAAGATAGACTGTCCAGAGGAACCGAGAAAAAATACAGTTTCGGAAACTACACAATGCATCGCCATATGACTAGGTGGCATCCTAACAACTACAGTGCTGCACAGTTTCGGAACGACCTAGATAATCTCCCTATTATGGCCAGAAGATCTGTTGTACCGGAAGTAACGGGACCAGAGGGCAGGGAGATGGTGCCAAATATACAAATGAGATTTGGTGAAGTAAAACACATCTGCGTATTTTGCGATGGATTCATTTGCTACGGAGAAAGAAGCATCACTCTGATCAACAGAGCTATTGACTATCATATGCAAGTTTGTACGAAACGCCCAAAATAATAAATACTTTTTTTTTGTTTTGTTGCTCCTGTTGAGCCCTTTACAATGAATCGTTTTCATTGCCCCCTCCAAGAAAAACCCCAAAAAATATAAAACTGTTCAGAAAAATTCAAAAAAAGTAAAAAAATGTTCCGAAAAATAATAAAAAAAATATAAAACAACAAAAACAATTAAAAAAAAGTTCTTTTCAGAACTACCTCCCCGTTATTAAAAAATTGGTACAATATTTGGAACTGTGCCAACCTCTATTTCTCTTAGTTCGCTTCCCAGTTCGCTCGCCGGTACGCGAACCGGAAGCGAACCAAAAACAGTAAGTATAAGGGAAGGAAACAGAGACTTATGTTAAAAGAAAGACAGCTATAGGGGAGTAAACTAGAGATACTATTACCCGTAATCCACTGCTGATGATGTCACATATTACATCATTCATGACATGCTCAGTGACATCATCAGCAGAGGATTGCGGGTTTTTTGACAACGTGCCTTATCCACGGTTTAATAACGCTGCCTTTTGCTTTATATAAGTTTTCAAATTGTATGAAATATATACCAATAGGTCGTTATGAACCTTTAGGTAGTGCTTTTCTTCATGAGGTCTGGTCGCTTCCATACACATACAGATGTTTCAAAGATGATCAAGAAGTTTATCTGAATGGAGAGGAATGCACTGAGACGCCAGATCATTCACTAATGTGTAGGCACATACAGTTACACGGTTCATGCAACAAACACCGACCAAATATGGCTTGCGTGTTGCAAGGCACGCCAGTTCCTGCTATCATCCCCACGTTCAAGTTGTTGGAAAATGGTAGTTATTTGATGCTCAATAATGAAGATTGTTCTGGGTTAATTAAAAGTATTCCTTTTATCGTAACAGTAAGTGAACGGGTTATTTGCTGCAGAAATGTTCTATTTCCTCCCACACATGAACATAGGGAGTTTTCAATCTGGCCACAAATACCAACCTTGGCAGCAGATTTCAACGGCATGGCAAGAATAAGAGCTCTTTTGTCTCAGAGAGAGGTGGCCTTGAGTTCGGCCCGTGAAACTTTCGTGCTTCACATAGCGAACACCCGTACAGAGGTGCAGACCCTTTTCAATTCAGATTTGCCTTTCAATTTCAGCAAGATGGTTCGGACTATCTTTAACGCATCCTCCACAAAGGCCCTGGCGCACTTTTTTAAAGTTGTTACCAGTGGTCTCGTGACTTCATTTGAGAAAATCTTTGGAGTCATCCCTGCTTTCTTTCATTCTATTTTCTCCACTCTGCTTCGTGGATTGCCATTTTTACTTGCATTACCAGCGGACGCTCTTGTGCTTTTTTACATTTTTAAATATGGATGTCCCTCCTATGCAACCTCCCGCCCTGCAGCTGCTGACACTGTTCCGCAATCGCATGCTAGAATATTATGGCACAATGCCGTTGGCGATATTAAGCACGGCATATGGATTATCTTTTCGATTCTCCTACTTCACCTGTGTCCAGCCTGTATTTCACTGCCTGACCTGTGATTTCGATTGGGCCATTGATTTGTGTCTCTGCGGACCGGTTTCTCCTGACATCGACTTTAATCAGCTGATGACTCCTATCATTACTCACGAGTTGGTTTGTCCTGGCGAAAGGATTATGGCTGTGGCATTGATGCATGGACTAATTGGTCCCTGGAATTTACTGGCGGCCGCACAGTCTTTCTTGGAACAGAGCTTTCTTGAAAACCCACCGAGCTGTCCTCTGATGGTGATAGAGGATCCGGTGCTGGGAGAGCACGTATGTTCTTTTCCGCTTTTAAATTGGATGGCTGAACTGTTTTCGGATGAAGACGGTGACTTCCTATTGGAGGCTGTTGCAGCTTATTTTGCATACACAGTTATGTCATAGACCTTTTTCATGTTTGATATGCTGAGTACTAGCATTTCATTGACAATTCATTGACTTATTTGTCAAGTTTTTATTATTTACCTTGCCTATTGGCTTAAGACTCGATAAAGTACTTGGCTGTTTTATTTTTCTTTAGCATTAAATTTTCCTAGTTTTTAATGCTTTACCTTGCGGACCGTCCACATATAAACTTGCAATCTGCTCTCATGAGATGGCACTTCTATTATCTTATTCAGTTCGTTTCCGGATCATGGGGAGGTGTCATCTAGGTCCTGGATATCTTTACACCGTGTTAAGTTAGCATGGGCTCATTACCGGTTTAAACGCCATTTTTCCTTTTTTGCAACTTCTGCACACGACACTTAGTTGTTGCTTTAGCTTTCAACCTAGTAGTTCATCGTGGTTTACATGAGAATAATATGTTATTGCTCTACTATCTGCTTTGCTTGTTAAACTATATCTGTACAGCGAGTGCTAAAGTTTCAAGAACAACACGATACAGAATTGTTATGAGGTCTGATCTCCACGACTTCATACTCATAACATAAGTGCAACTTCTGCCAATTCTGGGCATGAGGCGGGTTTTATATTGCTTTGCCGAACACACATACACAACACTTGATGCGGTTCACATGAAGAGAGAGCTGGTGTATGCTGATGTGATTCCTTCAAATCTAAGACACTAAAGTATAGGCACGCCCTAAACCAACACAAAGAGACCTTCTTAGCAAATAATATAATATGTGTATTAGGGAGGGTGAGATATAAGCAGCCGCGGGCCGTGGAGGGAGTTACGGTGAGGCAGGGAGGCGGGGAGGGGGAGAAGCAGGGTGGAGCCCTCTCCACCCTGCCCCTCCCCCTCCCCGCCTCCCTGCCCCACCGTAACTCCCTCCACGGCCCGCGGCTGCTTATAAGTGTTGCTAACTCTTATTCATTTACAGCATGTTAACATACTATCACCATTCGCTTTTTATGTACTAGTAACTATGCTGGTAATTTTGCTACTGATAATATGTGTGCTTGTATTCTCCACCCTGCTTCTCCCCCTCCCCGCCTCCCTGCCTCACCGTAACTCCCTCCACGGCCCGCGGCTGCTTATAAGTGTTGCTAACTCTTATTCATTTACAGCATGTTAACATACTATCACCATTCGCTTTTTATGTACTAGTAACTATGCTGGTAATTTTGCTACTGATAATATGTGTACTTGTATTATCTAAGATACTACGCCTGAGAAGACGGCATTAGTAAATAAACATTTCAAATACACATGTGTTCTTCTTAACTCCATGTTCTGGTTTCTAAGAAATATATAACGACCGACTGTTCATGAGTTCCACGTATCCTGAGGTACTATAAGTTCATATTCTGGATTGTCTAAACATTGAGAGTTTGTTATATCCAATGTGACACTGTACCTAGCTTGCTAAGGGGTTTTTGATTACTAACGTGAGTTTTGGGACACCCTAATTCGCCGAGGTTCCAATCCTCTGTCCACAGTTCTGTGTGAGAACAGAAACCCTGCGACAGGGGCACCCCCGACCCTTGCTGGAGCTTCATCACACTTGCGATACAACTCCAGCAATGCGCCACCTTTACGGCACAGATACATCACGCATCTGTGCTGTTTTTGCCCCATGATGCGCCGCATTGTAAATGCAGCACACCATAGGTGACGGAACAGCGGCACAAAATGACTAACACATCCCTGGTGATGCGCCAGTCATCATAAATCTATCCCTATGCTTCTTATCTTGTTAGAGATGAACCGCCATATGTATCATCAAAGTTTTTTGCATTTCCTAAATAGCGAACTTTAAGGAATAAATAGCGATTCTTTACCATTCCTAGTTTGCGATTAGCTATTTGCTAATTACAAATTACCCATTCATTTCCTTCATTTCCATAGGGCGGTTGGACTCACTTTTAGCTCGAACGGCTGAATGGATTTCCACGAAACTTGGCAAAATTGTAGGGACTGGTAGCCCGATGTGCCTTTGCTATGTCTCAAGATATATGCTCCAGTGGTTTTTACGAAAATTACCTTTGAAAAATATATATTGGGCTACATTGGCCTATATATATGTTGGAGCCCAAATGTAGCCCAATGTAGCCCAATGAAGCCCAATGTAGCCCAATGTAGCCCAAAGATGGCCGCCAGAGACAAAAAAAACAAATGTAGCCCAAATATCAGCCAGATGTAGCCCAACTATAGCCCAGTGACAGAATGACCAATCAGCTTCGCAAACCTCCGTTACGCGAAGCGGAGCGCTGTTACAGATATATATCTTTTTTTGAACGTTAATTTCTCAAAATCCACTGGAGCACATATATTGAGACCTAGCAAAGGCACATCGGGCTACCAGTCCCTAATATTTTGCCAAGTTTCGTGCAAATCCATTCAGCCGTTCGATTATTATTATTATTATTTTTTTTTGCCCCGCGGGGCCCTTTTAAAACCTCCACATCAAACCTAGGGGGTCAGCGAGGATCTACTATGCCCCCTTATGGTTATTTCCCCCTTTGTTTTGGCCTCCTCTTGTCTCTCGATCCTACCGAGAGACAAGATGGCGGCCGCTACGGACTTTTTGGAATGTTGACAGACGCCAGAGAACCAATCAGCTTCGCTTCACAAAGCTCCGTTGCGCGAAAAGTACGCGTCCTGGGACGCTGCCCGGTCCGCTGTTACAGATATATATCTTTTTTTAAACGTTAATTTCTCAAAATCCACTGGAGCACATATATTTAGACCTACAAAAGGCACATCGGGCTACCAGTCCCTACAATTTTGCCAAGTTTCGTGTAAATCCATTCAGCCGTTCGGGCTAAAAGTGAGGCCAACCGCCCTATGGAAAACTCAATGTTAAAAACACGTTTTGGGACCCCCCCTTTTTTCTCGGCCCCCCCTTGACGAACCCCCCCCCAAATTTTCAAGGGCTGCTCAGAAACGAAATGTGCCATTTTCCTGAAAATTTCAGCCAATTCCGTCCACAAACGCCAAAGTTATTAGACATAGAATTTTCAAAAATCCCATAGAGAAAAAATCCTAACTATATATACCTACTGGCGACCGCCAGTAGGTAATATATGTGGGGCACATATATTATTCTGTTTCCGGGGTCCCGCGCATGGGCGGGAATATTCTAATGCTTATGACTTTGATGAGGATACCCCTTGAAGGGAACTAGGATTACAGGTAAGTAACTAATCCTTACAGACTAAAAAAAAGACTCACGGTGTAACAACCGAAGTAAAAGGGCCAGTCCTCATGGGAGGTTAAGAAAGAAGACAAGGCGGTACTAATGAATCAGAAGCCACTATTTAGGAAGGACAATGTCACAAGCCAATGACAAATATGGGCGTAGAGATTGCGGGGCTTCTATTCCATATTCCAATGCAGCATGGCTCTCAGAGCAGCGCATACGCTGCCCAGGCTCGACCTAAAAAAATTATATGTGATCTGTGATACTGAGTGCAATGAGACAGGGACAATGTGTATGGGGACAAGGCCACAGATGAGGCTACAACAAAACATTCTGCATATAATTTGTTGACCTTTCACCTTAAAGCAAATGTATACAAAATAAAACATATACATACCACAAATTGAAAAAAGTTAATGCAATCTTTGGAAAATGCATTCTATTACCTTATGAAAGCTCAGATTTGTAATGCTATCACTGCAGATGTCTGTGTTTAACTAGACAGTCTGAGAAATTAATCTTGCTTGCTGCAGTTGGAAGTAGTGTCATGTATTTATAGTGCTACGAGGTCCCAACCTGCGACTAAAAGCACTGCAAATATGCAACTCACTGTTTTAAAACTGTACTACACAGTATAAGATAGGCTGCCGCAAATTGTGCAAAAAGGTTTAGCATTTGTTAACATAAGTGCTCCCAGCATGTATATTTTTTTAGTAAGATGCAGTTAGACTTCATCTACGGAAAACCTTTTTTTATGTTTCTATTCATGAGGCAACCCAGAACTCAGCTGCCTAACACCCTTGCATTGCCTCTCAAAAAGAATACATCTTTGTCAACATGAAGCTTCAAGCGAGTCCAACAATTTAAGTTATATAGCTTCTCCCAGGCAGCCTAAATATTTACTGATTAACCAAATGCACACATTTCCATATCTATCAGGTAGCAGGCACCCGGGTGACAAGAAACTGGTGTGGGAGCACACTGCTTCACCTCACAGCAGAGTCGCCCCCTAGGCATCATGGTAGATGCAGTTCAGTTCGACAAGCGAGTACACTTGGAAGGTCTTGAGTGTTTCACCAGGTGGGTGCAGATTAGTGCTGGCCATCTCTGTATGACGGATAATAATCCAGAAACACGTGTCCAGAGATGGCCAGCACTAATCTGCACCCACCTGGTGAAACACTCTAGACTTTCCAAGTGTACTCGCTTGTCGATCTGAACTGCATCTACCATGATGCCCAGGGGCGACTCTGCTAGGAGGTGAAGCAGTGTGCTCCCACACCAGTTTCTTACCCGGGTGAGAAGAGTTGTTCTTTACATGACTGACTCACACTTGTCTTCACAGTACAGCCACATCCTCCCCCATCCTTTCAGTGAGAGGCACCTCAAGGAAGGCATTAACCGTTCAGGGACGGTTGTGTTTTTTAGTAGGGGACCTGTTTTAGTAACTAAAAAAAGATTGTGAATAAATAGATCACCACACTTCAAACACAGAGTTCACTGGTGTGAATTTTCATGAGGCAACAAACAGCCTGTGGATTTGTTTAAAGTGCGAGATGGATTCTTCCCACTAGCCGGTGCTGGAATCATTGGATTTAGAACTGGTATGGGAGTGTGAAAACGTGGCACGTGTCGAGGGAAGTGCAGTGAGAAAGGATCACTAGGTCTGTGACACTTGTTGGAGTGCTGGCATCCTATGCATGTTACAGGCCTATCCACGGCTGCTTCAAAATTATTTGTCTAGTGCAAGGCACCAAAGCGGACGAAAGGGCACATAGCGGCTTTGAGTCAGTGAACGGAGACACCAGTTATAAGCAGTGCTTTAAATGGACCGGTATTGTCCTGTACTAAGTACCTGCACTTCTTTAATTTGAAAGGGAGAGGACCTGCACTTCTTAGCACTGCTGTAACACATATAAAGGGACAGGTTCTCTAAAAAGTGTGTACCAGCACTTCTGAGAGGGAGTGATTGCTTCATGTCTGTGGGGGCGCAGGTGGGAGACAAAGAATATGGAAACCTAGAACAGCTACAGAAGTGTGTCTCAAAGCTGAGCTTACCACTACACCCTGTACCACAAATCTTATATGCCAAACCAGTTGTGTGTTTGTGTGAATGTTCTTTTCTTCCTCTCAGTCACAAGCAGTGATCTCTCCCCTGCTCAAGGTGTCTCGCAATTAAGGCCATAACACAGAAAAAAAGGCACCCACCCTTACTTTCAGAACGTTCTACTTCCTTCTCAGTGGAAAACAACGTTTTCCGCAAAGCACTCACTCACCAGGGTTGCCCCTTGGTGGTATGCTTCATCATAGGGTCCTTCTCGTTCCGCTGCGAAACGAAGCATGCTGTGACCAGACAAACTATGCGGGAGCACTATTTTTCGACTATAAGAGACAGGTTGATCTGCAAGGGAAGAGTAAAGGAAAGGATGCAATTTAAAAATAGCTGGCTAGTGGGTAATGACAACTTTATTACAATACCTAGTCGGTATGGTTAAAAACAGGGGAAATATTAGGACTCATGGAATTAATGTATCAAATTCCTAAGGGTCGACATGTTTCTAGCCTACCTCTCTCGGCTATTCTTCGGGACCTATCGTATCCGGTGTCTAATACCTAGTTCCACTCCTGCTGTTGTATACTAATCACAACATTCAACACTACCTACTTTGTAGGTACTTTTTAGGTCGGTGCATATATACTTGGTACCACCTGAACTTGTATTCTTATTGATTCTGAAAACAACAAAGAGTAGAACAATAATTAAACTTTCCCATGTCGTGATCACCGCTATCAATGAGCGGTCCTGATGTTCAATTTATCCTGTGCACACCTCCTGTGTGAAGAAACAAACCAAGTAGCTACCAGTGGCACATCTAGTGAGTTTCCCAGGATGTGGTAAGTAATACTATTTCTTGACTATTGTAGTATTCACGAGTGGTCCACCCAGACAGAGAACTAAAGACTCACACACCACGTACATATTGGGTATAAAGCCTTCGCTTTATGGTTTCTCCGACAAAGTTTGGTCTGTAGTCTCACTCGGTTAGGGAGATCATGTTAAAAATTAGTAGGCTATAGGTTAAAGATAAACGCTTGATTATCGATGTGCAGGTGGCGTTTGCTCATATGGAATTGTAGGCAGCAAAACCTCACCTTATCAAGACCCCACTTTGCTTCTGAGACCTACTTGGCAGCTGCTGTGGAACCGCGTCTTGCCTGTGCCGGTCACGTCTGCCTAATAAGAGCAATGCAACGATGTACGTGTCCTCGCTGCGTGAGAAAAAGACGACGTTAAATGGAAAAGATGGCAGGCATGATATGGAGCCATCAAGTTTACCCGGAAATGGTAAATATTAGGTATTACCCCTTATAATCCTTCTGCCTCGTCTTCAAAGCCTTGCAGGGCCTTGGTCCCAGCTCTCTGCAAGCCATGTTTGACTGGTACATCCCAACCAGAGCTCTCCGCTCTACTTCGGCGTGCCTTGTAAAAGTACCGAGATTTAAAAAAGTTAGGACCGGAGGAAGATCCTTCAGAGTCGCGGCTGCTAAACTATGGAACAGCTTGCCCTTAGATATCCGTCAAATGAAAGAACTCCTTCCTTTCAGGAAACTGGTCAAAACCTGGCTGTTTCCTAAATGTTAACTTGTTGGCCACTTTTTGCTGCCCCCCCGTGTTGCCCCCCCTGGAGATATTCTCAGCGCCAGGATGCCTGTAAGGTGACAGCCGCGCTATACAAATGTCTTAAATCAATAAATAAATAAATAATGTTTCATGAGTTATTATTATTGAAACAGGAGTTTATTCTTGTGAAAAAATACAGTGAAAACATACTTATATATGCCAGCGTTTTTTGCTCGGCGTGGTGCCCAAAAAAGAGGCAGGCAAATTCAGGCTGATACATCACTTGTCCCACCCCCAAGGCAATTCCATCAACGACTGGTTGTACTAGGAGGGCGTGCGCCATAGAAAAAGTAGATGTGATGCACCCGCAGGGCCTTCGGGAGGCCTAACGGCAGGGGTACCGAGGGAACAAGATGGAAGGACTTCGCCTCAGAGTAGATGCTCAAAGACCTTGGGATGCAACACGGCAAGGACCCCTGGGAGCAGGGAGGGCTCATGAAGGGGTCCAGAGCAGGCAGGACGGCACTTGCAGCCCGGGCAGGTCCTGACGGACACCCTCCAAGTCAGTAGCAAGTTGAAGCCTAAACCCGTGAAGTGGAGGCCCAGACAGGTAGGTGCCCCCACCCTAGATATCGAGTTGGCTGGGACCACATATAATGACCAAAACGTACCAAGGAATTGTAGAGACAATGAAATGTGTTAACATGGATATTAAAATGACAATTGGAATGACCATGAGTTTTTTTTTTAAATGTGTAACCATGTTATGTGAAATAAACTGCAACCTTTTATGGCACCAAAGCACGTTGTCATGGGTGTGATTTGAATGGAAGATGGACGCAGTTTAAAAGCATGGGGGGGGGGGGGGTAACTACTTGCCTCCTGAGAGGGGTTATTAAGAAAATGGGGTAAACCCAAAACTGGTCGAAGGACCTGGGTATTGAATGATATAGAAAAAATGGTCGTAGACACAATTCATTAGACAACTATAAATGCACAATTCATATTAAATCTGAGGAACTCAGATTTAATATGAGTTGTGCATTCATTGTTGTCTAATGAATTGTGTCTAGGACCATTTTTTCTATATCCTGGGAGAGGTTGGCAAAACAGGAGGGGTGCCAGCACAAAGTGACGGCTAGTCGCGTAAGTTTAACTTGGTGGCTAGGAAATTTGATTTTTCCTTTGTGGTTTACTAGTGCTCGTGTGAACTATTATAGATAGTGCATTCTAAAAGACATTTAGTAATACATGTATAATAGTGCTCCATATCGATAGTGAGTCAGCAGAAAAAAATCAAAACACTTGAATCCGTTGGACAAAACATTAGACTTAAGATATAAACGGATGGTCAAAGAGATCATGAAAAGGTTTCATTCACATGGGTAAATGAAGGTAACACATCGTCAGAGCGACATGCCAGCTCATACAGTGAGACCGTAGGTCACTGGGAAATATGGTTTTACCCTACACAATCCACTTATACTAGCTCGTCTTTCTCATTTGTTAAATTCGAAAATATGTTCTATGATGTTGCTTCATACCGGCAACGGGTCAACAGAAGAAAGTTACAAGAGGTACATGAAGTGTGGCAAAGCAACCAAGGGGTAAATTGCATACACAAAAAATAATCCCAAAATTAGTTAAAAAAAATGTTTCTTATACAGAAAATGTTTTTGATTGAAAATTACGTTTTGCCAACCAGAACATGAATATTCTCACCTACCGTTTAAACGTGTTATGTTAATCAGGGTCTCCAAGTCACATAGGGTAGCTTGGCACTAAGCAGGAAGACCTAATTCCAAAGTACATGTGTAAAGTTTGCGTCACACCCACTCTGTAGCTCAGTGCCCATCCATCCAAAAATGACACTACACCTTTCTTTTTATAAAAGTAGAAAAGCTTTATCCTTTCTTCAGTGAGTTTTTCAGTTGCACTTCATTCAATACATCACATTATAAACATTACTTCTGGAGCACTAGTATTAGCAGGTCTTCTTTTTCTAAAGAGCCCGGTCCAATTTACATTTGCAAAGTATTTCAGCTTTTTCTAAATTAGGAGGAGCAATGTGTTTATCAACAGAAATTCTTTACATTACCCCTCTTGCCAAAGGGCAATTTTCAATAATACTTCCACAGCTCTGATATCTTATCTCCAGGAACCAAGAGATGTTAACTGAAAGGCTGCTTGCAGATTAGAACAATTGCTCAGTTACACAATGGAAACATTTCACGTTCATTTAAGGAGAAAATTGACAATAGTAAATTAGTACAGGTAGAAAGTTATTCACATTAACTGGTCAGTTTACTATTCACTCTAGGTAGAAAGAGCGGTGGGGATTTCCACGATTTTATGGTTACACTCAGTTTCAACCGGTAACAAAATCCCCAATTCGGGCCTGTCAGCATTCAAGTATGAAAAGGCCTCAGTCAAGCGTGGTTCCTGCCCAAAGTGTCACCCTGTCAACACCCCGGGCCTCCACACACTCTTGATGAACTTCCGAGAGGCAACTAAGGAATGGGCCCGCTTACTTTCAACCCAAGACTCAGACAGCACCTACACCCTTGCCTCTCTCTCTCGGGACTGCCGGCGGTCGAAGGATCCGTCACAGCAGCTCCTGCGATCTCCGCGCACTCTCCCCGCTTACTTGGCGAGACAGCTGGCTGGTTCAGTGTCCTGTCCCCGATGACTCCGTCCTCGCTGGGGCTGGGGGTCTTACACTCTTCCTCACTACAGTTCAGGGAACAGGGGGGGGAATGGAAGTCCGGCGTTCCTCACCGCACTCGACGAGACTTCGGGAACCCTTCCTTCACCGGCTCCTTCCGTCGTAGGCTCCGCCTTCTCTCCGCCTCTCTCAAGGGCGAACAGCCTCTTCCAGGGACGCGGCTGATTTCTTCTTCCTCAGCCACACCTCCGCTCCGCCTCCTGTCACGACGCCACGCCGCTTGCGGCGCTTCCCTGCTTCCGGCAATACAGCTGACCAAGTCCGCTCAAGCCGACTCCTCCGTCTGCTCGGCCGCCTCTACGGGGTTCTCCCGCCTCCGCCAGCGCCACCACAGATCTTGCCCACTCCTTCCTCAGCCACCACGGAGGGAGCGCTCCACAATGACAGCGCACCTCGGCGCGGATGGGGGGTCTCAGCAGACGCCTGGAGACAACGCGACAGCCTCTTCCACACTGTGAGTGGGCCCACGTTTTCAGGGACTGCTGCGCCTCGCTTTCCTCAATAGTTTCCAGTTGTCTCTAAGCGCGCTGGGCACCCGCAGTTAGACTGGAGTCAATCCTTGTTAGAAGGGCTGGGTCCAATAGCAGGGGGAGAACGTCATCCAAGTAGGTAGCCGATCTAAAGAACGATCTCCCTTAGCTTAATGCGCCTCTCCTCTGACAATTTTGCCTCACTCCTCCTGTGTCCAGTCTCCACAACACCCACTGGTCCCTGCTCAAAATGGTTGCCAAACATTCCGCCTTATATAGGCTGTCCCCGGAGGGTCCAGAAGGATCCAGAGGGTTCTGGAACATTCCTATGCTAACCCATAGGTCCAGACCCTAAGGTGGCAGTTACTGGCCACCATTTTGTGGGTTGTGAATCTAGTCAGAAAGGCGCCAAGGCCTCAAGAAAAGACTATGTGGGCAAGAACACCTAACCCCTAGGCCAACATCTCAAAAATCTAGTGGACATAAAAAGAATGAAGGGTTATGAGGGGCAAAAAGGGGACAAAAATAAATAATTAATAGGAGGGGCTACCCAAAGGCAGACAGGTCTAACACGCGTCCCCCCCAGCTGAAAGTGGGGAGAGCTACCCAACCCCTTGGGAGTCCTCATCACTAAGGCGGAAATACCTAGAGAGACCGTCTGCATTGGCGTGGTCCACTCCAGGCCGATGTTCCACCCGGAAGTCCATTCCCTGTAGGGAGATGGACCATCTCAACAACTTGGGATTTTCCCCCTTCATTTGCATCAGCCAACGGAGGGGTCGGTGGTCGGTCTGAACCAGGAAGTGCGAGCCAAACAGGTATGGCCGAAACTTCTTCAGAGCCCACACCACCGCAAAAGCTTCCCGCTCAATTGCACTCCACTTCTGTTCCCGGGGAAGCAGTCTCCTGGACAAGAAGACTACAGGCTGATCCAGACCCTCTTCATTGAGTTGCGATAACACTGCCCCAATGCCATGCTCGGATGCGTCTGTCTGGACGATAAACTCCTTGGAGAAGTCTTGAGGTACTGGGTTTTTAAGAACCGGCACAGAACCGGTAACCCAGCGGTGCCAGGGAATCAACACCCAGAGACCTCGGGTTCTTCCTGATCCAGACCCACAGAAACTCAGAGTCTTCTAGGTGAAGTCAAAGATTCTTTTATTGGCTGCAACCAAGGTAACAGGTGTCCTAGAAGTACAACGGGTATGTTCTCAGGAGACTGCACACTTTCACGAAGTCAGGCTTCTCTCTTTATACATAATATTCGGCCTTGGGCAAACATTCTTCGAATTCGTGGTATGTCATTTATAGTTACTGGTTACAAAAGAAGAGCAGAGTCATGATGACATGTACATATTTCACGTCGTGCTGCCCATTACAAATCATCCGGCAAGGCCCAACATTTCATCAGATATCGCTGGACCCCCAATAAAAACGGTCACCTCCCCATCATAAAGTAAGTGAAGCAAAGGAGTGGAGAAAGATGTGAGCGAGATATGGCAGGTGTGCGCGCTGAAATGGTTTTATGGCTGGTTGAGCCTAGATGCTATCTTGCTCGGCCACTGGGAGGGAACTGACCTAACGAGTTCGGCCTGGGGCAATGGTTCTAACTTGTACTGAGGTCAGGGAGAAGTCGATTAAGGAGTATGTGTCCTTGTGGAATCAAATTCAACTGGATTAAGGCCTATGTAAAGGGCAACATATAAATGGGAGCCTAGGGTTCAGAATGTAAATGACGATTTCGAGGTGAAATCGTCACTCGAACACACCGAAAATTCATGTACATGATGTACTCGTCATTCTTGGTCTTTTGATACTAAATTCGTCATATTTCGACGAAGTTTTATTTCTCGAGTCCAGAACTATTATACGAATCCAGATTTTCAGAACCTCAAACCCTCCTTTTGCCCTTACATAGGCAATTAATCTATCCTCATGTTAGTCTAAGTCCAGATCTATATTCCTAAAGTCATTGAGATGTTGCTGTAACATCATTCTAGTACTTAGTTCATCTCTCGACACAGGCTTCCTTACACATGATGTGACACAGAGGCCACATATTGCAGGAGCACACTGTATGCATAGACAGAACAGGAAAAGAATGGCTAAGACCATCCCAATGACCATCAGAATTTTCCATCCCCAGGCAGATATCAGTTCCCAGAACCATCCCATTAACGACCAATCTCCTTTATCCACATGGATAGATTCAGAAATTTTATGTAATTTGGTGATGGCCCTGTACACGGTTGGAGCATTATCTGGGATGAAAATGCAACAACTAGACTGGATCAATTTGCATACTCCACCTCGGTCCACAAGTATTACATCCAAAGCGACCCGGTTCTGAAGAGTCATAAGTCGATCCGACTGGAGCTCAGCAGTCAGGTTACTAAGGGCACCAGCAGTTTCAGTCACGGTGGATTCAACTACCCTTGTCAATTGCCTTATGTTCCTGCTGTTAGCCATGGCTCCCCAGAACGGCAGAAAACCCTTTGCAAAGTCACCAAATTCTTGACCTGCAGTGTCTTCTTTACTCAAAACACCTCTAACTACCCTTGTCCGATGGTAATCCGCCGCTGCTGTGTAGGTGGGAGGTAACAGGAATGAAACAAAACATGAGCCCGAGAAGTCAGGGGGCAACCATGTATAGGCTCTATCATGGCAGATGAAATAAGTACCCTTAGCGGCTAAAAACGCAGGGGAAGTCTGAGATCCAAAAACATACGTTTCTGTACAGACACTCTTCCCTAGCTGAGCTCTGTGATTCTTGCCAATACCTTGCAGACACAGGTGACCTTGATGGGGTACGATCCAGATAGGGGACGATCTTTTGGCTTGCTGTTTCTCACTTAATGTAGTGCCATATCCGGTCACGTTCCAACCTACATATGCAAGTATCTCATCATCCGGGGTATCTTCGTACGAAGTTACTTCCTTGATCATGTCAACTATACCTTTGACTAGGGCGCTAGTCTTGAGGTTGTCTTTTACAGAACGTAGGGGTTGGATTTCTCGTGCATATATGAACATTGTCCTATATGCCCATACTGAACCATTGTGACTAAATGGCAGGACCAAATAGGGGATACCTTTATCCGTGGTGTGGGGCATGAGACCACACACCCAACAGTTAGTTGTGTTCATTACAAGTTGGTGTTGGTGTAATAACTGAACGAAGGAGTTATTAATGAACTCTAATCTCCTATTTGATTCGTGTTCAGGCTAAGGGTGGAAAGAATGAGAGGAAACAGTAGGAGGAGGTATGGGTGATGTAGTGGGCGCAAATGTCACATGAAAAGAGAATAAAACATAGCTTATCAAAAAGACCATTACGCTGGATAGCATAAAAATATACACTATTATAAAACTTTTCTTCGTTATCGTGTTAAAAAGTCTCTGCTTAAAGTTCATTTGTTTGGCAGGCCTCTCCACATCAGGAAACTCCATCCTCTCTAAGGTGCTGCCCGCGGTGGTAGGTTGCCTCTGCTAAAGGATGCTTCCGTCAGTCTAGGGCAACTCCCTTGGACCAACCAGAACTACCGACCTAACGTCGTCAGCTGCACCCAAAAGACTTTAATCAACCGCGGCCCTAGCAGCGGAACCCGGATGGCGGTTCGAAAAACAAAAATAAGCAAGTTACCTAGATGGGAGATCTGCACTTTCAAAAATAGGATTTGGGGAAAAGGCACATTTATTAGTCCATAGGTTTTTCTCTCGGATCATAAAAAGGAATCACTTTTAATTAGTCTGTTTTTTCTCGGTCGCAAATTGTAGCGTCTTTTCCCTGGTACTGTCTGGTCCAGAAACAGCAGTTCAGGCTCCACAGAGTTCAATTGTTCTGGTGGTGGCACAGTTTCTTGAAAAATGTTCTCGCTTTCACAATCAGGGTTAGTTTCTTTTACACGGTCATCAGTTGTGCGCTCTGAGTCAGTGCCACCTTTCTGGACCCATTGGTCATGTGGCAGAGGGAAGGGTATTTTTTACAATGGATCCCGTGGACCCAATTGGCCTTCCCCTCCACCCTAACAGCTGACCTTGTAGACAGAAGGACGAGGTGAGGCCCGGTCCATCTGGGCTGGTCGTTCCTTGTTCTTTGAAAGTTGCGGACGAGAACCCAGGAACCGGGGTCAATGGAGTGACCCGGAGTCTCAGAGACCGGAGGCAAGGTGTTGTGGACCTGTTGATGTAAAACACGCAATTTAGCCGTCAATTCATACAAGTAATCAAGCAAAATAGGGTGGTGCAGCTCGCTAAACTTCGTGGGCCTAGGCACTCCCCATATGTTGGCTGGCCGGCCAAAGATGATTTCGTAGGGGCTGAGTTTCACTCGCGAATGCACAGTCATTCTGGTGGATAGGAGTGCTAAGGGTAGAGCGTCAGGCCATTTAAGACCTGTGCTCGCTTGGATTTTGGCCAATTTAAGTTTAAGCGTGCCATTGTAACATTCCACTAATCCAGCTGATTGGGGGTGATTTGCAGTGTGGAACTTCTGTCTAATGCCTAGCCCTTCACACACTCTTTTCATCACACGACCCACAAATTCACTTCCGTTGTCAGACCAGACCATTCTCGGCATTCCGAACCTGGGGAAGTACTCTTTTACAAGGGCTTTCGCTGTGGACAAGGCAGTATTGTCTTTTAGGGGATAGGCTTCTACCCATCTTGAGAAGGCACAAACAACAACGAGCACGTATTTTAAGTTGTTGCACCTCTCCATATGTATGAAATCTAGCTGCAAAACCTCGAACGGATACGTAGGAGGTGCAAAATGACCAGCTGGAGTTGGGGTTCCCCTACCAGGATTGTGTTTCAGACATACCATGCAATTCTTGACAACGTTCTCTGCACACTTGGGAATCCCTGAATTCTTCCACACTGGGGCCAACAACTCGCAAATCCCTTTCACGCTGATATGAGCCATTCCATGAGCCATTGTAACCACTGCAGGCACATATGCATCGGGTAACAACCATCTCTGATGCTCTGTCAATTCAATCCAACAACCATTTGCATCCATTCTCCCTGTACTTTCTCTCCACGTGCTTAACTCTTTCTCTGTGGCCTCTGCTTGGATGGACTTCACACTTTCTATCGTGTCCTCACATATTCCAACCTCACCAGTCCATTTTCCAGGGCTTGCAACATACATTCGGCTCATCACATTCTTTGCAGTTTCCTTAGCGGTCTCATCAGCAAATGCATTTCCACGACCAACATCATCAGTCACCTTCTTGTGAGCACCACATTTCACGATCGCTATTTGCAGGGGCAAGGTCAGTGATTCAAGAAGCTCATTCACCAACTGACCATGCTGAATCTTAGTTCCATGAGAAGTCAGGAACCCACGTTCTCTCCACAATCGTCCAAAACTGTGAGCCACTCCAAACGCATACTGACTATCAGTGTAGACAGTCACTCTCATTCCTCTAGACAATACACATGCTCTCGTAAGTGCGACGAGTTCTGCGGCTTGAGCTAAACCATGTGGTATTCGCGCAGTTTCAACGACTGTGTGCGAAGTTGTGACAGCATATGCCGTAGTCACGTTCCCATTTGGGAGCTTAAAGCATGAACCATCTACCCATAATGTACCCTCATATTCAGCAAGAGGAGTGTCAAATAAATCAACTCTCCCTCTCGTCTCTTCCTCTGTTCTAAGAAAACAATCGTGCTGTTCTGAAGTATCTGATTCTTCTGCAATTGGTAACAACGTGGCTAGATTTAAGGTACTGCACCTTTTTATATGCACATGGCTCGCTAGCAGCGTCAATTCATAGCTGGACAGTCGAGCACTAGTTAAGTGCTGTGTCTTGGTCCTATTTAACAATGTGTCTACTGCATGCGGGACCATCACGATTAGTGTATTATTCATTACTAGACCAGCAGACTGTCGAATAGAAACAGCTGCTGCTGCTGTGGCCCTTAAACAACTTGGCAATGCTCGTGCTACCGGATCCAAAGTTGACGAAAAATAGGCGCATGGCCGCTGTCTATCTCCGAATAACTGAGTCAGCACAGACAATGCACAGCCCTCCTTCTCGTGGACATACAATGTGAAAGGCTTACTGTAGTTGGGGGTACCTAACACAGGAGCCGAACATAATGCTGTGCGTAATTCGAGAAAACTTTTCTGACACTCTTCAGACCAAGGAATGGGATTGGGTGTATTTTTACACGTTAGTGCCACCAAGGGTTTGGCCAATAACGAAAAATTTGGAATCCACTGTCTACAGTACGATCTAATGCCCAAGAAAGCACGTACTTCTCTCTGTGTTCTTGGCACACTCAATTTCGCTATTGCCTGAATTCTTTCTGGGGTCAGTTTCCTTCCCTCCTTCGATAAGAGATGACCTAAGTAAGTCACTTCTTGTCGGCAATATTGAAGCTTGGAAAGTGACACCCTGTGATGCATATCACATAGATGACGCAATAATGACAACGTGGCCTTTTTACAAATTTTCTCAGTGTCCACAGCAACAAGCAAATCGTCCACATACTGTACAAGAGTGGCACCTTTAGGCAAAACAATCGTGTCAAGCTGGGCTTTCAGAGCTTGACTGTATATTGAGGGGCTTTCACAGTAGCCTTGAGGAGCGCGTTTAAAGCGGAAGCTTCGACCTCCTAAACTGAAGGAAAAGATATCCCTGCTTTCCTCAGCAATCGGGATACTGAAGAAAGCATTCTTCAGGTCAATCACCGAAAACCAGGAGGCAGAGGCTGGAATCATAGTCAGTAATGTGGTAATGTCGGGGACAACTGGGAATTGTGGCACAACTATTTTATTCACCTCTCTAAGGTCAATCACAAATCTGTACACAGGCGGCTGAGATGGGTCAGTTCGTTTTAAAACGGGCAGAACAGGACTATTGCAAACATTGCCTCGCGTTTCCTCAATCACATCCTTTTCAATCATTTCCTAAACAATTGCTAGCAAAGCTTTTTCACCCTCATTAGATATTCTGTATTGGGGAATTCGTGGCATTTTGACATTCGACTTCAATGTTACAACATATGGTGGAATTTCTAAAAGACCTACATCATTAGGACCAGTAGCCCAAAGAATATCTGGGAGATTCGACAATTCTGCTGGAAGTGCATCTCTCGACAAATAAATGGGAGAAACCACTTTCTTACCTAAAGTAAGTTGTACTCCTGAAGGAGAACAGTACAAAGTCGCATATAATCTTTTTAGCAAATCTAATCCTAGCAAATTTTCACCACAACCTGTTGTCAGAATAAGGGGTGCTTCGAATCCACAAGGACCAACAGAAAGAGATAAAGGGTCAGAAATCGGATTTCTAACTGGGGCGCCAGAAAAACCTACAGAAACGTTCATTTTGCCAGACAAAGGTGCGCCAGGGAGTTTGGAGTGCATAATAGAACTCTTTGTAGCACCAGTATCCAACAGAAAAGGTTCTGACACACCTGATGTAATCACCTCAACGTAAGGTCCACTCTGATCTACTGGAACTGAAACAACTCCCTCTCTTTGTCTATGGCTGTCCTAGCAATCATCATTCTCCCACTGCTCATTTTCTGTGTAATACTCATCAACGCAGTATTGAGTTGTCCTGTCAGATACGTTATTTTGCTGATCGAACCTGTTCATAGAGTTTTGTGGTGGAAGGGGACGTGTGTCCTGAGGGGCGTTTCCACGCCCTCTACCTCTAGGCGCTTGCTGACTGCCATGACCTCTTACACCAGAAACTCCATTTGCACGTTGTGACAGGGCAGGACAATTATACTTGTAATGACCCTCTTGTTTGCAATATAAACACTGGTTGGGACCTACACAGGGTTGAGTGTAATCGAATCTTTGCAAGTTTCTCTGATACTGTTGAGGCTGCTGAAAAGTATTCTGGTAGTGATTCTGGCCATTATTATGTTGATTACCACCACCACGTGGCGGATATGCTTGCTGTAGCAAAACCTTCGTTTTGAGTTCTCTAGTTTTCTTTTCTACTTTATCTTTCTCATCTTTGTCTCTATTCTCGTAGTATTGTGCAGTAGCTAATATCTGGGCTGAAGATGAGACTGCCCAAGAACTTTCTGAATCTTTTAATTTTCTACACAATTCTGGAAGCAGATTGTGCACGAATTTATCGACAAACAATCTCTGACCACCTTCTGTGGTCATATCTTGACCGCTGTGGTCAATGAATGTTTCTTCAAATCTGGTGAAGAAATCTGAAACAGTTTCTTCTTTCTTTTGCTTGCATGCAGACAACTTATCCCAATTTACGCGTATTGCAGGCATTATCGTTTTCATGTAATCTACTATTCTACCAGGTAGTTCTGCTATCAAAGGCTCAGGCTTGGCACCACCAACTTGGCGGGCATCTGCAGCAGTAATATTAGCCCACGTGTCACCTAATTCCTGGTCATGATCTACATGACGAATTTTACCCCATAAAGGCTGTGGAACAACATTCCCAAATAGCATATCGATATCGGCTAAATTCATTATACATGACCCAGCAGTTTGTGACAATTCTTTATAGTACCCTGCAGAATTTTTACGCGGATCTGGTAACGTTTGTTTGAGTGCTAAAACTTCAGCTCGCTTCCATGGGACATGTACCCATACGCGTTGGAAATGTGGCAGAACAGGTGGGTTAGCGGTTGTGTCACCCTCTCTCCATTGTGGGGGAACTTCTCTCATAGGGTATTGGCGTGCCTTTTTCCTACTAGATGCACTAGATTCAGGTGGGGACCCAGAACTGTTTCCCTTACTTCGATATGATAAAAACATTTCAACTGCTTTTTCCACATCGGGACCTACAATCATACCCTCTCCAAACTTAAACCGTACACGACACATCTCTTGTGGGATGCATTCCTGATCATTGTCTTCTAAATCCTCGCAAAGAAAAACACACATCTGTTCGAAAACGTATCTCTGGGTCGCTGCTTCCCATTGATGGAAGACTTCTATAACAGACTGTACATCATATCTTGCAGTGTCCATGACCCATTTCCGGGCTAAACTATTCAGTGAATCTCTCTCTTGATAATCAGGCAGTTGACTTCGCAACTGTCTTCTTCCTATGTTAGGGGTCGTAGTAGGCGACCCGAAAAGCGGTAAAAGAAAGTTAGTAACAGTGCTGGCCATTTTCTGCCGAATAGAAGGTGAAACTGAAGGACAAACAGGTGGAAGAACGGGGTGAGATAAGGCGGGGGTAGAGATAGCAGAAGAGGTATCAAAGGGAGTAGAGGGGGCACTAGGCAAAATTGTAGAGGGAGTATTAGGAGACGTAAAAAGTACAGTAGGCAAAATCGTAGAAAACACAGGTGAAACAGAAGTGGTCGGTGGGCCTGGAGGAGGCTGCACCGAAGAAGTAGGAGCCAGCTGAAGAACAGCTGGTGAGTGCTGTTGAGGAGTAGGAGGCTTAGTTTGCGCAACTAAAGGTTGCGGGGGTGCTGTGGCATTCTGCGCATAGGGGGGTGGTGAAGTTAATAATTGCGACATTAATGGGTCTTTTTCACGCTCTTTTGCTGCCTCTTGCTGAAGAGACGGCAAAACTGGATAACACTTATCTATTGCCATTTTACGTTGCCTGTGCAACTGCTCATTCATCTGCTCTTCCTCATTATCTTTAAACTGCACAGCAGCTAGCATTACTGAAAGTCCCCCTTCTCTCTTATTTTTCTTAGCTAATTTAATTTCTTTTTGTTTGGCTTCTTTACGCCATAAGCGGAAAGAGTCGAACATCGCTGGCCGGGCTTTCTTTTTAAAGAGTTTTACTTCAAGGTTGTCTAAGATTTCAGAATCAAAGCTACCATATTGGGGCCATTTTAGAACACCATCTTTTCTAGTGTATTTAATCCATACTTCGTTGTAAGTGATGGGGCCTACCCCATGTTTTACATATAGCTCGTAAGTCGGAGTTCCAACTGGAGGAACCGGACATGAGTCCTCCAATCGGGAGTCCCTATTATTACCAAGACAAAACAAATTCCCAAGTCTAAGACTAGGTCTAGTTCCAAACTTCAAAGGATTATCGATTACGATATTTCTCGTGAATACACAAGTCCTTCGGTTATGGTGCTTGCAAGTACCAATACAAAACCTTTTGTATCCCAAAGATACCACAAAGTAAGTCCAACTAAGGACTGGGAGACGCTCCACTTATACTTAACTGAAATATCGCGATGTATATCTCAATGACGTCACCAGAAGACTCGTCTCAGATTTTCGCTCTACCAAAAACTTCAAGGGTCCAACATCAGGGCGATAGCCAGGGCAGCAGTCCTTGTAGCCGTCGGGAAGCGGGGAACCTCGCAGCAAAGACCTTCGGACCACGTCGACATGCAGGGGTCGATGAGGTGGTTGGCCGTCCTCCGGAATTTCCACACGAAGCTCCTCACGATCTTCAGGCTGACTGGTACCACTGGAATCGCCCCAAACGTTGGGCGCTAACTGAGGTACTGGGTTTTTAAGAACCGGCACAGAACCGGTAACCCAGCGGTGCCAGGGAATCAACACCCAGAGACCTCGGGTTCTTCCTGATCCAGACCCACAGAAACTCAGAGTCTTCTAGGTGAAGTCAAAGATTCTTTTATTGGCTGCAACCAAGGTAACAGGTGTCCTAGAAGTACAACGGGTATGTTCTCAGGAGACTGCACACTTTCACGAAGTCAGGCTTCTCTCTTTATACATAATATTCGGCCTTGGGCAAACATTCTTCGAATTCGTGGTATGTCATTTATAGTTACTGGTTACAAAAGAAGAGCAGAGTCATGATGACATGTACATATTTCACGTCGTGCTGCCCATAACAAATCATCCGGCAAGGCCCAACATTTCATCAGATATCGCTGGACCCCCAATAAAAACGGTCACCTCCCCATCATAAAGTAAGTGAAGCAAAGGAGTGGAGAAAGATGTGAGCGAGATATGGCAGGTGTGCGCGCTGAAATGGTTTTATGGCTGGTTGAGCCTAGATGCTATCTTGCTCGACCACTGGGAGGGAACTGACCTAACGAGTTCGGCCTGGGGCAATGGTTCTAACTTGTACTGAGGTCAGGGAGAAGTCGATTAAGGAGTATGTGTCCTTGTGGAATTAAATTCAACTGGATTAAGGCCTATGTAAAGGGCAACATGTAAATGGGAGCCTAGGGTTCAGAATGTAAATGACGATTTCGAGGTGAAATCGTCACTCGAAAACACCGAAAATTCATGTACATGATGTACTCGTCATTCTCGGTCTTTTGATACCAAATTCGTCATATTTCGACGAAGTTTTATTTCTCGAGTCCAGAACTATTATACGAATCCAGATTTTCAGAACCTCAGTCTGGGGCCCTCAGGACCGGTGCTGCACACATTGCCTGTTTCAATTTCTCAAAGGCTTGCTGACAAGCCTCTGTCCAGACTACCCGTCGAGGTTGTTTCTTGGATGTGAGCTCTGTGAGGGGCGCTACAATAGTGCCATACCCCTTCACAAAGCGACGGTAGTAACCTGTGAGGCCCAGGAAAGCTCGGACCTCAGTCTGGGTCTTGGGGGGTTCCCAGGCCATAATTGCCTCAATCTTTGCCTGGAGGGGCTGCACTGTTCCACTACCCACCAAGTGGCCTAGGTACACAACCGACCCCTGCCCGATCTGACATTTACCGGCCTTGATTGTCAAGCCAGCCTGTTTCAGGGCCTGGAGAACAGCTTGCAAGTGACGCAAATGGTCCTTCCAACTGCTGCTGAAGACGGCAATGTCATCCAGGTAAGCAGCGGAGAAAGCCTCCATTCCAGAAAGGACCTGGTTCACCAGCCGCTGAAAAGTGGCAGGGGCGTTCTTCAGCCCAAAGGGCATCACACAGAACTGGTAGTGTCCCTCAGGTGTGGAGAAAGCTGACCTTTCCTTTGCTCCATCTGTAAGGGAAATCTGCCAGTACCCTGAAGTAAGGTCAAAGGTACTCAGGTATTGGGCAGCTCCCAGCCGGTCAATCAATTCATCCGCCCTAGGGATCGGATGAGCATCAGTCTTGGTTACTGAGTTCAGTCCCCGGTAATCCACACAGAACCTCAGTTCTGGAGTGGTGCATGGTGGGGCAGCTTTTGGTACTAACACCACCGGGCTGGACCAGGGGCTACTGGAAGGTTCAATGACTCCTAGCTCCAGCATCTTGGTAACCTCACCGTAGATGCTGGCCTTCACCTTGTCTGACAGCCGGTAGGTCTTTGACTTCACTGGTGGGCTGTCTCTTGTGTCCACATCATGGGTACACAGGTGGGTTCTTCCCGGGACAAGGGAGATCAACGAGGAGTACTGCTCCAATACCTGGCGGCAGTCCTCTCGCTGCTCAGGAGTTAGGGATGGGGAGAGAATCACTCCCTCCACCGACCCATCCTTTTCTTGAGACGAGAAGAGATCAGGGAGAGGCTCGCTTTCTGCTTCCTCGGCACCATCAGTCACCATCATCAAGATGACCTCGCGCCTCTCATGGTGGGGTTTGAGGCGATTGGCATGCAGCACCCGTAGGGGCTGTCGAGGGGTTCTTAAGAACCACCAGGTAGGTCGCCTTACCCTTCTTTTCCAACACCTCAAAGGGGCCTGCCCAACGATCTTGAAGGGCACTTAGCTCTCCAGGTTCCATCACCCACACTTTCTGGCCAGGCTCCAACTCCACCGGGTGAGCGTTGTGGTCGTACCATTCTTTCATTACTGCCTGACTGGCTTCCAAGTTGTCAGAAGCTTGCTTCCACAACTTTGCCATTTGGCTCCGGAAGGCCAGCATGTAGCTCACCACATCCTGAGGAGGCTTTCTGGGAGACTTTTCCCATCCATCCTTCACCACGCTGAGAGGTCCACGCACAGGGTGCCCGTACAACAGCTCAAAGGGGCTGAAGCCCACTTCCTTCTGCGGCACTTCTCTGTAGGAGAATAGCAAACAGGGCAGGAGGACGGCCCATTTCCTCCGCAGGCTCTCAGGCAGACTTCTTATCATGTCTTTCAAGGTCTTGTTGAACCTCTCTACCAGTCCACTGGGCTGGGGGTGGTATGGAGTGGTGAACCGGTAGGTCACTCCACACTCCTTCCACATTGCCCGCATATATGCTGACATAAAGTTGGTCCCCCTGTCGGACACAACTTCCTTGGGGAAACCCACTCGGGTAAAAATCCCCATCAGGGCCCTAGCCACAACAGGTGCAGTGACAGTCCTCAGAGGAATTGCCTCTGGGTACCGTGTGGCGTGATCCACCAGAACCAGGATAAACCTGTGACCAGCTGTAGTTGGTGGATCCAATGGCCCCACAATGTAGATGCCCACCCTTTCAAAGGGGGTGCTAACGACAGGAAGTGGTTCCAGGGGAGCTTTCAGCTTCACCCATGTCTTCCCACTGGCTTGACAGGATACACACGTCCGACAGTATGTGTCAGAAGCCACTTTCATCTGAGGCCAGTAAAAGTGGGGGACAAGCCGGGCAAAGGTCTTGTCCTGACCTAAGTGTCCTCCCAAGGGAATCTCATGAGCCAATTCTAGAAGAAAGGCTCGATATCGTTGAGGGACTACCAAGGCCCGTGATGAACCGGGCAAAGGTACCTTGGGTTCACTGTAGAGGAGTCCGTCCTCCCAGTAAATGTGGGAGGCCCTCCCTCCACATGCCACTTGGCAGGGATAGGTAAGTCCTCCAGGGAGACTACTTCCCCCTCCACGGACTCCTGGCCCACCACCGCAGGTGGCCGATCTGTCTCATGGGGCGTGGAAGCCGAAGCAGGCTTCTCCTGTCTTCGGGTCTTTCCCTTTTTGGCAGCGGGCTGGGCCATTGTTCCAGGCTCCAACCCAGGCGAACTCCCTCTCCGGGTAGTCACAGACCTTGTGCTTGCACAGGCCCAGTCAGGTGTACCCAGCATCTCCGAATGAGTCCGGTATTCCACCTCCTTCCAGACATTGTGCTCCATGTCATTTCCCAGCAGACAATCGACTGGCACGGCAGGGCTTATGGCAACTCGAAGTGAACCTGCAACCCCTTCCCACTCAAATGGAACCTCGGCCACAGGATAGTAGCCCAATCTGCCGTCAGCCATCGCGGCGGGGTGGAGTACATGTGGAATCACCTGCTCTGGAGACACCAGTTGACTCCTTACCATAGTCATACTGGCTCCTGTGTCTCTCAGAGCCTCCCCTCTTTGGCCATTGATGGTGACCCATTGCCCATACTTTACAGTATTTGAGGGCACCTGGATCTTAGGAACAATCTCCCAGGGACACTAAGGTGACACCCGCCCACTCACCCCCCTTATTTAAGGGCAACTCCTCCCCGAGCACTACACTAGCTACTCCTGGGGCTTTTCCTCCAGTGGGAGGGGGTGTTCTCTTTGGGCACCTGACATCTCCCTTATAATGTCCAACACCACCACACTCAAAGCAGTGGACAACCCTTGGCTGCTGACTTTGGCCAGGATGAGGGTTTCTGGGCGGGTTAGCCTTAGGGGTGAATCCTGTTCCCTTACTCTGGAAACTATTTTGGGGACCTTTAGAGAACTCCCGCTTTTTATCTCCCCCCTCCTTCTTCTGGGGGACGCCCTGTCCGGCCCTTTGGGAATCCCCTCCAGTCCCCTTTGGGGACACCTGGGTACTTGCCCAGAGGTCCGCCTCCTCTACAAGCTTTCTGGGGTTGGTCAGCTTGCTGTCCACCAGGTGTTGACGAAGCTCGGGAAAACATTTCTCGAGTAGGTGCTCTTTGAGAAATAGGTCGTACAACCCCTCATAGTCCCTCACTTCGCTGCCTTATATCCAACCCTCTAGGGCCTTCCTTGCATAGTCCAGGAAATCCACCCAATTCTGTGTGCCTAATTTGTGACTTCCCCTGAACTTTTGCCTGTACTTCTCTGGGGTCAGTCCAAACTTTTTGATCAGCGCCACTTTCATGGTGGGGTAGTGGGTCTGCTCATCCTGCTCTAGGACCAATAGTGTATCCCGTCCAGTAGGAGGCATGTATTTGTATAAACCACCCCCCAGTGTTTTTCCTGGATCCCATGGGCTCTTAAGGAGACCTCATAGGCAGCCAGCCACTTGGCGATGTCATCCCCTGAACTGTAACTGGCAACTATATCTTTAGGTAGGTAGGGTCTGGATTCCCTGGTCAGTTCTTTTGTTTCGCTGCCACCATTTGGAGAATTAGAGGGTCCTATCTGTAGGGCCTTGAGTTCTAGCTCTCTCAGTTTAAACTCGTGAGCCATCCTCTGTTCCTCTCTCTCCTTTTCCATCTTGGCTAACTCCCACTTCAGCTGTCTCTTTTCCCTCCTGTCCACTAGTTCAGCTTCGGTTAAGCTTCTTCCGGAGACACTGCTGCCCTCCCTTGAAAGGGTCCTAGGTCCTGGTAGCAGGTTCCCCATCTCAAGTGGAAACAATCCATCTACCCCTATGACTGTGTCCCGGTCCATCCCCTCTTCCTCCTCCTTTCCCTCTCCATGTGCTGCCCACCCACGCTCTCAAACTGGTCTGGAGTTCCCCCTTCTTGGCACCACGCTTAAAAAAAACTCCCATCTTCTGACAAAAGTCTCTAAGCTGGGCTGTAGTATAGGTCTCCAGTTCCTCCAGAGCAAATTCCATTTTGCTTATGAGATATGTAGGGACAACCACTCAGGAAGAATTGGTTCAAAAGGGGCAAACTGAAGCTACCTCCACCCACCACCAGGAGTAAATTTAGAAAAAGCAAAAGTAGTAATTGGGAAGTCCGCCAGGAGAAAACTCCAAGGGTAGGCCTATGGACTACACCTTGTTACAAAAGAGTGGACGCAAACACACCGCTAGACCCCAATTATGTTAGACCTGGGGTCTCCAAGTCACATAGGGTAGCTTGGCACTAAGCAGGAAGACCTAATTCCAAAGTACATGTGTAAAGTTTGCGTCACACCCACTCTGTAACTCAGTGCCCATCCATCCAAAAATGACACTACACCTTTCTTTTTATAAAAGTAGAAAAGCTTTATCCTTTCTTCAGTGAGTTTTTCAGTTGCACTTCATTCAATACATCACATTATAGACATTACTTCTGGAGCACTAGTATTAGCAGGTCTTCTTTTTCTAAAGAGCCCGGTCCAATTTACATTTGCAAAGTATTTCAGCTTTCTCTAAATTAGGAGGAGCAATGTGTTTATCAACAGAAATTCTTTACATTACCCCTCTTGCCAAAGGGCAATTTTCAATAATACTTCCACAGCTCTGATATCTTATCTCCAGGAACCAAGAGATGTTAACTGAAAGGCTGCCTGCAGATTAGAACAATTGCTCAGTTACACAATGGAAACATTTCACGTTCATTTAAGGAGAAAATTCACAATAGTAAATTAGTACAGGTAGAAAGTTATTCACATTAACTGGTCAGTTTACTATTCACTCTAGGTAGAAAGAGCGGTGGGGATTTCCACGATTTTATGGTTACACTCAGTTTCAACCGGTAACAAAATCCCCAATTCGGGCCTGTCAGCATTCAAGTATGAAAAGGCCTCAGTGAAGCGTGGTTCCTGCCCAAAGTGTCACCCTGTCAACACCCCGGGCCTCCACACACTCTTGATGAACTTCCGAGAGGCAACTAAGGAATGGGCCCGCTTACTTCCAACCCAAGACTCAGACAGCACCTACACCCTTGCCTCTCTCTCTCTGGACTGCCGGCGGTCGAAGGATCCGTCACAGCAGCTCCTGCGATCTCCGCCCACTCTCCCCGCTTACTTGGCGAGACAGCTGGCTGGTTCAGTGTCCTGTCCCCGATGACTCCGTCCTCGCTGGGGCTGGGGGTCTTACACTCTTCCTCACTACAGTTCAGGGAACAGGGGTGGGGGGAATGGAAGTCCGGCGTTCCTCACCGCACTCGACGAGACTTCGGGAACCCTTCCTTCACCGGCTCCTTCCGTCGTAGGCTCCGCCTTCTCTCCGCCTCTCTCAAGGGCGAACGGCCTCTTCCAGGGACGCGGCTGATTCCTTCTTCCTCAGCCACACCTCCGCTCCACCTCCTGTCATGACGCCAGGCCGCTTGCGGCGCTTCCCTGCTTCCGGCAATACAGCTGACCAAGTCCGCTCAAGCCGACTCCTCCGTCTGCTCAGCCGCCTCTACGGGGGTTTCTCCCGCCTCCGCCAGCGCCACAACAGATCTTGCCCACTCCTTCCTCAGCCACCACGGAGGGAGCGCTCCACAATGACAGCGCACCTCGGCGCGGATGGGGGGTCTCAGCAGACGCCTGGAGACAGCGCGACAGCCTCTTCCACACTGTGAGTGGGCCCACGTTTTCAGGGACTCCTGCGCCTCGCTTTCCTCAATAGTTTCCAGTTGTCTCTAAGCGCGCTGGGCACCCGCAGTTAGACTGGAGTCAATCCTTGTTAGAAGGGCTGGGTCCAATAGCAGGGGGAGAACGTCATCCAAGTAGGTAGTCGATCTAAAGAACGATCTCCCTTAGCTTAATGCGCCTCTCCTCTGACAATTTTGCCTCACTCCTCCTGTGTCCAGTCTCCACAACACTCACTGGTCACTACTCACAATGGTTGCCAAACATTCCGCCTTATATAGGCTGTCCCCAGAGGGTCCAGAAGGATCCAGAGGGTTCTGGAACATTCCTATGCTAACCCATGGGTCCAGTCCCTAAGGTGGCAGTTACTGGCCACCATTTTGTGGGTTGTGAATCTAGTCAGAAAGGCGCCAAGGACTCAAGAAAAGACTATGTGGGGAAGAACACCTAACCCCTAGGCCAACATCTCAAAAATCTAGTGGACATAAAAAGAATGAAAGGTTATGAGGGGCAAAAAGGGGACAAAAATAAATAATTAATAGGAGGGGCTACCCAAAGGCAGACAGGTCTAACAGGGTCTTATACTTATATTCGGAGGTCCTTGATACAGTATTGAGTGAACAGTAGTATTCTAAGTAGTTCACCTTTCCATGACCTTTGACATCTGTCAGACCAAAGTTAAGTCCCATATCACTGATGTGGACTGTCTAAGGCAAAGTGGTCCATAGAATGTCATCATTGAGACCATCACTATGACTTCTCAATCTAAACACCTATCGCTGTTCTTTAATAAACAGAAAGTGTGTCACATTTTGAACATTGGTTAGTATAGTGGGTTTGTCTAGTACAATCCAGAACAATTCATATCTAGTCATGTTACACAATACCGGTAACCTGTTCGAGAACACAGGTCATAATCGCAGACTGGTGACGATGGCCATGACCACGGTGTAGCACTGGCGATCATTCAGACTGACCACACACGAGTGGCTCACTGGAATGTATAAATTGGCCTTGTAAGAACAACGCAACTAAATTGCAGGACAACATAGAAAATCCTGGGCCAGTTTCTTGAGCAGGGAGGGGATACACCCTAAAGGGACATTTTGCCACCATTCATCAGAACAGATAGGGTAACTATAGCATACTCATCCTACAAATCCCCCATCTCTTATTACTATAATACCATCATCCCACCCGGGAACTCAACCGTTGCCAAAGCTGTGATGATCACTCAGCACATAGGCCACATAACACAGTCTGGCAATTAAAGATGTGACTTCCAAATGACCAACCTTTCATTATATAGTTAACTATGCCCCACCCAATATATTTACTCGGGGGTTCAGGCAGACGATGCTACCTAGGTTGCTATGATGATCCCTAGTACATATTGCAATATAGAGGATGATACTCCCAGCCTTCTTTTCCAAATCTATTCAATACATATCATCTCAAATTGTCCTCTGATATTAGGTTCAGATGTGTATTTGTTCATATGTGCTCGCTCACTGGCCAATATGGTAAGTGCAAAAGAAATCTCTGTCGCCGAGATCCTACAGATGGAAGCATAGCCTCAGATAAAAGGGTTTTCCTCCCAAACGTTCGGTGCTAGTGGTTTATCAATGCCCTTAAGGGCCACCTATACCCCATTATTATTCAATCAATCAATCAGTGTCTTGTAGAGTGACTACTTACCCTTAAGGGTCTCAAGACGCTGGTGGGGTGCTGCAGCTCTGTTGAGGCGCTGTGCTTCAGCCGAAGAGCCAGGTCTTAAGGTCCTTCCTGAATTGAGGCAATGACAGTGATTGCCTGAGGTGGAGAAGCAGGGTGTTCCAGGCCTTTGCTGCAAGCTAGGAGAAGGATCTTCCTCCGGCCTTGATCTTTCTATTATTATTAGTATTGTTGTCATTATTACTATTATAGTGCAATAGATTCTGCACTTCCTAAATAAATGGCCGTCTCTAATTTCTTTATAATCGGCTACTAGTGAAGCACTCAGTCTCAGATTATAAAGATGTCAGAAGTCAACTGTAATAAGTTATTGCAGTCGAGTTCTGATGTCACAGTGCCTGCTGCCTTCACCCTCGTTCCTCTATATGGTTGTGGAACTCCTCTGTGACTTGCAATGCCCTTATAATGTACGACAGGAGGTACTCTATCCCTTATATTATTATTGGTATTAGTACTATTAGTATTGGTATTGTTTTAATATGTCCTTTGGGTATAAAACAATGGGGCACGCCTACTTAGGCCAATTTAGATGCTTACATTATGTATGCTGCTTACAGTACCATGTTGTGATAGCAAGGTTAATGAGTGTGCATCTGTTCGAAACCATGATTACCACCCTCTTAATATGAAAATGAGCATGAACATTTAAAATTGGATTTGCAATGTACTGTTGATTATAAACAATAAAAATGTGGAAAGCTGTCAGCGACAGCCTTATTGGGAGGTTTCCGTCCATAAAATACGCTCCTCAGTTTGAACCCTATCTTGACGAGCTCATTCCGCAGTGGGCGATGACGCTTTTAATCAAATTTAGGGTCCTCTTTCTAGCGGTGAACAGCTAACTCATAGATGGAACAAGACGAGCCTTGGGGCGCGTCACAAGTGATCATGTTCCATTTGTTCGGGCAGGGTAGAGACCATAGAACATATCTTATTTTGTTGTCCACTGTATTCCGTAGCACGGTCAAAATGGCTGAAACCCTACTGTCAGAGTTTGTGGTTTCGTCACTTTCAACTTGCTTTCCAAATCTTGACCTCCGACACGAGTAGACACAATCTTTTTGTGTAAGCAGTTTCCTATTGGCAGTGGCTGCGATTAGGAAGCGACTCGGTCTTCCTCTTTAACATGTGAGTTCTGCATTTGAGTTTTTTCATTAGTGGGTGGGATCAGGATGTAACTAGGCCTTTTGCCTAAGTAATAGCTCATTGCACTTTATCTAATACGGTAGAGGTCCAGGACAGTGCATGGTTTGCACATGCACCAGTGCTTCAGTGAGGGAGCCATTGTTACCATCTGCCGGTGTATGTTATGTTCATCTAGTTATATTTTAGCCAAATAGTCCATGAATTTGATCCCCGCCTTTTAATATGTTTACTAATGAATTTATTGGTGTACTCCATTTCATTGTCAATTGTTTACTTGGTCTGAGACTGCATTTAGCTATGTAGGTTTTTGTCTATAGTTTGCGCTTGTGGATTGTCTTCTGTGCAATCAGGCCGAGTTTGGAACATTCTTATGGAATATTTTATATGTCATTTGCTGTATCGTTTTATGCATTCAATGTATTGTGTTTGAAACGGTTTTATTGTGTTACTTTAATGGCCTATGGCCGAATAAAGTACTTTTTTACTAAGATAATTCAAAAATAGAGAATAAAAGAATCACTTACTTTCTGGATACAGTCTGAAGAATTTTTAAGGGCAGATATGAAATATATATCAAAGATGTATTGGATACCAGTGAAATTAAACTTCAGGTGGACTGGTGGACTTGCGTCATTTGTAATTGTTTACAGCTATGGAGAAGGAGAATGGACAAGGGTTTTCTAAAAGGGAGGAGCATTGTGGATCCTCAGGCTTGTCTGTTAGGTCTTCTCATTCATGTTGTGCGAGTGCTATCATCAAGAACCAGAATAGGAGTGTCGCGTTGCCTCCTTTGTGAGGCAGGGCTGATATTGATCTGCAGATAGTGTCCTAAGAAGGAGCGCATAGGCTGAGGACCAATTGGAAATAAGGTTTAGGGAGGGGTGAGTCTGCCTGTAGTCCTTCTGCCAAGGGACTATGTGATGCATGGCAGGCAGAACAAGGACTTGTGCCACCATTTCTCCGCTGTTGATAGTGGAAAGGACGGTGAGGTCACTATTCTGGTGAAGATTGGCTGAATCGCTCCTTTTGGACAATCTGATCTGGCAGACGTCTATAGGAAGGGACATGACAGACTTGGCGTGCGGATGCAGTCGAGAGGCTGAAGGCAAAGTCTGACCAATGCATTACTGGATCAAACGCCGAATGACCCCCAGGCGTTCACTATGTGGACCCAAAGGCCTTTACTGTGTTGTCTGGAACAACCGATTAGAGGGCATGAGTGGTGAGGGACGCAACTGCAGGTTTATTATTGCAGTCAGTGAGAGTCGAGGTCACTGGACTATCTTGGGTCCGAGTGTGCTTTTTCAAGAGTGCAATCATTCCTAGCCTCTTCATAGAGTTGACGGATCCGTATAGAAAACCAGATTTTATGTGGATAAAGGAGTTCATGTAAACAGGGAGCCTATTCTCAGTTTGTTTTAAAAATAATACATCTTAATAGCAGTAATCTTTAAGGATAGTAGCAATGAATACCTCCCTCCTCTCTGGACTCAAAAGCAATGGACAACAAGCCAGGCATCACCGGACATTCAAGCTTTCAGGAATCAAACACTATTGTTATGAATTAACATTTTATTTAAAAACAAAAAAGAAAAGACAATCATAAGTAAATGGCAAAATACGGGATTTCAACTGTACAAAAGACGTTCACCAGGCATCTTCGCTATCACAGTGATCACCGACCACACAATGCAGTGGCAAAGTAGTCCCAGGTATCGAACTACCAAGGGGGTGGGAGAGCTCAAACTGAGGGAACTTAATGAATGCCACACAAAAGAGAGAAGGAATGACCAAAGAGGAATCATGAGGGGTCCACCACAGGCCGATGCCTCTTAAAAGACGAACAAGTCTATGGTAGGGTCAGCCATATTTTACTGTATCTTGAGACCAACTAACCTCCTTGACAAGCCAGTATGTTGGATTTCTTCCTCCTCATCCCCCACAGGGTGCTGTTCCAGACTGCCTCTCTTGCAGCAAAATGATGTGCTGGGGTAACAGCTTCATGAACCCCAGTGTTACTTTGCGTTGAGTTTCAAGAGCGAGACCAGTATCTTAAATACAGAAGTATTGGGGATGAGCCCCAGTCCATCAATTCGCGCTCTAGAATGAAATTGCTGCATCTCTACATCTTTGCAAATTTCTAAAATTCTAAAGTAGAAAACAATGTGTAGTCTAAGAAAGATACATCTATTGTAACTAAAAGAGATTTTGAAAATAGAGGCTTGAAGAGATTAGGCCACATGGTCCTACTTTAGAAAAGGTTGTTCGTAGTAAGGACACCATGATTCGCTGTATCCAAGGCATGGCAGACTGCGGATAGAAATTCGCTGGTGGAGCGCTTTCCAATCATGTGACAGATCCAACAAGGACTCGGACAACTATTCACGCCTTTTCACCCATTTAATCAGAATCCCCATCGTCCTGCTTCGCGGACTCAACTGCTGATGCCAAGTCGTCCTCCTGCCCTTTGAGTCTTTCTCCTGTGGGGAAAACACAGACACATTAGGGTAAGAAGACTTTACATCCTGCTGTCAATCTGCTGAGTTGGTGAGCTTGGTCTATAGCTGATGGGACTGAGTTTGGGTTGTGTTTTTATCATCATATTGCACAGATGATTAGGGCTTCCAGATTTCCAGGCTGGGACCAGTGTCTTTGTGCGTGTGTCATTCCATGCTTGCATTTTTGGGTGGGTGGAAATGTTAAGGACATAAACAGGTTCTGAAACTAGGATGAAGACAGGTGCATGAGTGCAAAGGTTGTGTAGTGAAATCCAACCTCCCCCCTTTTCCGACGCCTGTTTCGCAGAGGCATGGTTAGTATATGGGGACATTGGGATGAATCTTGACAGACTGGTGATACTCAGTGGCCACAACACAGCCACTCTCATGGCAGGCGAATCAGAGGCATACAAAAAGAGCACTGGTCATTTTTTTCTTATGGACCTGGGCGGACTTTCAATTTTGTGAGTAACTTCCAACACTATTACAGAAATTCCAATTATCGATGAACTCTGATGTACAATGGGAAGTACTGCCCGAAGGAGGGGAAAAAACACCTTGGAAAACCAGATCAAGTGAAAGCTCAGTTTTATTCATGGCGGTTAAGATTCAGAGCAATGATTGGATGAATTACATAGTGGGCGGGAGGGGATGGGGCAGACTCGGGTGTCAATTTTGAGTTGGGTGGATTTCTGCCTAATATGTCCTCCCCCTTCCCAAGAATTACCAATATTGGGGGTATCAGTAACTGCAGGGGGAGCCTACGGGGATTGGTCGATAATACTCCACACTATGTGATTTGGGAAAGAACATGCAGAAATCAGTGTTTCCATAGCAGCCGAAGTCTTAGAGGGAAATATTCCATCTTGCAATCCAGACGGAGTGGTTACTGGCCCCAAGAGGATTACTTAGCTTTCAGAATGAGATAGGCCTTACAACGAAAAATAGATGGGCCTCTATCAGTAATAAATGAGGAATACTATTCAGTGGCGTAATGTAAAATGTGGGACCCACCCTCCAGAATGTGAGGTAGGGCCCCTCACACTTCCATATCACACAGAAATCTATACGTTTTAGACCAAATTAGGGCCTCGTGAAGGGGACCCCTGCAATGTAGGGGCTGCAAGGGCTTGCGTTACACCCCTGATACTATTCTAGCACAGCTCCAAAACAATAAAGCCTCCTTAGACATAACTCAGACTCTTCAGTGAGCGAATGCCTTCACTACATAGACTTTGGAAACATGCCTCCTCAATACGAATAAACTCTCGTATAAGGGTGCTTGTTCGTCCCTGTCAAAGCCAATCGATCATGGTAATCAAAGAAGGTCATTCTAGCCCCTATGGTCTGATTCGACAGCTCGGGCAACTGCTCTGTATGACAGTTGCTTGCACTATCTTAGATACTTACTAATTAATTCTGCAATGGCCCTTTGTGTCCTCTTCTCTAGTTTTTCCAGTTTCTTAGCCACATCTCGCTTCAGATCCCTGGAACAGAAGTCAGTGATTATAGTTTTATAAAAGCACACACAGAGGCAAGAGTGTTCCATCAACAAAAACATCAAAAGTGCCACTTGCTTCTCCTGCACATTGGGATTGCTGCCAGCAATCTATTGGTTTACTTGATGCACAGTTATGACAAAAAGGCTTCGTAGGACAGCTGTGAATCACTTTAAAGTCTGTTTTGGGAGTAACAAAGTCTTAAATTGCCTCTAGAAGTCATTTCCTTGCAGACAGACCCAGTCCCAGGGGGGACAACAAAAATTAAAAAACACAGTCCCAGGGCGGGAAAAAAATGTAAAAACACAGAAGATGGGATGCAGCCCTGAGTAACTACCAGTGGTAGAGATTAGTTGAAACATTCATCACTTTTTTGGATTCCTCAGAGCGACAGTATGCCCAGGCGTGGTTCTTGTGTTCACTGTGCCACTGGAACCAAGCTACACCCTACTGATCAGCCCCAAACAGGCTGAAACTAGTCTGGGTTTGCTTCTGTTTTTGGGTCAGGGGTGGCTTAGTCTGGCAGTTTGGACTAGACCGTTCCTATTGGAGCAGGTCCAAGACTGATTTGCATATGGGCAGGCTTTATCAGATGTTGTATAATGGGCAAAAAACTATAAACTGGGATGCAGCCCTAAGTATCAGTGGTTGAGATTAATTCAAGCATCTACCCATGACTTTTCAGTACTCCTCAATACTTTACAAACCAGCTCACAGATCAGTCACTCATACATGCCAGGACTTGGGTTAGTTCTATTCCTCATTTCCTTTCAGATGGTCTCAGTGTCCGAGCTTAAAACCCGAGTGAATGGGCCATCTCTCTTAGTGTTGTTTTAGGTTTCAGACACACAAAGACTTTGGGCCTGGTTTTCACTTTGGCAGATGTGGAGCATCCACCAAAAAGTCCCATCAGGCCTCTTTGGAGTGCACAGAGGTGCTACACTCTCTAATTAGGATGGACAGGATATCTGCAGATTGTTAGCAGATGTTCCACATATGCCAAGCTCTAAATAAGGTCCCTTGTCTTCTACACCTATATGTATAGTGGTTACGAAAAACACGGGCAGCTGCTGTTAGACTCCTGTTGCAAAGCTTTTAATTTCTCACAAGAAACCTTTGGGTTGTGTTTCTTCTGCTATTCTGAACAAGGTTAGTAAAGTGGATAATAACAGAAGCAAAGACTGACGTTTACACATTTACAGCTCATTTTGCAAAACGGTGATGGCATCTTGGCCTTTCCTGCCTTAGGGAAGGCTGAAGGACAATAAGAGTGGCAGACTGGCCCTATGACTACTTGTCAAACTTTTTTATTATAAGCTAGCAGCTTAAGTGGCACAGAATGCGGCTGATGTGCTTTAAACTTGTCATAACAGAGGCTCCTGTCCTGCCATAGAATGCAGAATCTACCCCGCTACTGTGAGAGGAGGTTTAGATTCTATTAAAGATACAAATACGAATAATACCCATCCTGAACCCTGCCTGTACACTTTCATTACGTTTGAAATCAAGATTGGAAGACTAAATAGCCATGGAATGGGTTGGTATAATTTTTGGCTTGTGGACAGAGCATAAAGCTGGTTCAAGTTTGTTGTTTAAAAGTTGTTTGTTAACCCCTTCGCTGCAGGGGGTAATTCCCCCGCTGTGCTGGGGGGAGCGAACAGCACCCGCATGCTCTCGTCATGAGGCACGGCGCTCCTGTGCTCATGACGAGCTGAGCACCGGCTCCCGTGGAACGCTCAGCACAGCAGGGGAATTCTCCCCGCACCTGAGCGTTCCACGGCTCATGACGAGCTGAGCTCGTCATGAGCACCGGAGCACCGTGCCTCATGACGAGCTCAGCTCGTCATGAGCATGGAAAAGGTTAAGCGATTTGAGACCTATACAAGAGGAGGAACTGAAGCTCGCAGGGAGGTCTAGAAGAGGCTCCTCCAAGGTGTTTGGTCATTGGATGTAAAGTGCATGACCAGGAAACAAACAATAGAAAGGTTTTTACTTTGCTTTACTTTGCTGCTATCAAGAGGAAGTAAAGTATTGTCACACTATTCACCTCTGTGTCTCTTAAGTGCACTCTGAGGTTCAGCACTGTACCTGGGTAAGAATCAACAAAAGGAATCTTTTTCACACCACAACCAAGGAGAATGAAGCTCGGGTTTTCTCGAGTTTTCCTACGGATCCTGCAGTGGAAGAACGCACTCATGTTGGTAACGATCTGATAATGAACCCTATACAACTCTAGCATTGTGTGGTGTTGCCACTGCAGCTGGAGGAAGAGCGTTTTTCTGGGGCAAGCTGCACTTGTGCTATTGCTCCTTAACTACAAATAAGTAACGGTGGACTGTTTAATATGTTTCCAGGACGTATAGGAGGGCGGGCCGGACTGGCCGCACCGGGCATCGGGCGTTTCCCCGGGAGGCTGAAAGGTTGGGGGGCGGTTTTGCGGCAGGGCCTCAATATCGGCCCACAGTAACAAAAGCAGCAAGCAAGTGTTTCCAGCCTCCCGGGGGCCAGGCAGCGATTCACCAGAGGCTGGTTCGAGAAAATTGCCTGGGCTGCTTTGGGTTCCCAGTCCGGACCTGATAGAAGGGGTGGCAAGAGTCCCTATACTGCAAATGTTATATCACCCGACAAAAAGGATGTCTTACACTATATCGACTACCACTTGTATTGTCAAGTAAGTAAATGTGGAGTTAAGAATAGCGAATCTATATTGTCCTATCTACGCATACCGTGACGATGTAGTGGTAAGCGGTATCGTGGATGCGCCATTTTTGCAGATCATTGTTCCTGCTCTTGATATAGTGTCATACTACTGTTTAAGGGATTGGGTGGTGCTGAAGGAGCGGAGTGTGTGAGGAAGGTGCGGCGTGGACCTCTTTCCTGAAGGTTGTGCAGCAGCAGAAGCCATAGTCTGCTGCTCTAACCTGGCAAAGTGTGATGCCTGTAGCTGTTTATTTCTGCGACGTCGTCGTGGTATTCAACAGATTCCACATTCTACGATGGGGATGCCAGTGCTTAATTTGTAAAAGAAGGAGGGCCGGTGCCCAAAAACTGCTACGAAACCTGTGGCCGGCGCTTTTAAATGTCAGCGCGCCGAATACCAAAGCTAGTCTTGAATTCACCTCAGGCTTCTTCAATCCACTGCCAGGCACTCCCCGACCCGTGATCTCACTCTTGTGGTTTCATGCCTTCTAGCTTTGTGATGGTTTATCCATCTTTCTCTTCCTCCTTTTCATTTAGTGTTTCCCCCTCCTCTCAAGAACTGTCTGAATAGGAATAATAAGTGTTGGTTCCCAAAAATGAGACTACGGTGGCCCCCACCATCAACAACTGGCTAAAAATAAACACTGGGGGCTACAACAAACAAAACATCAGTTGAATACCATGCACTAAAGAAATAAAGTAAATACTGGCAGCAGTTACAGAGCACCTGCCTTATGCTCGCAACATTTCATTCTCTAACACAGCACGCACAGTAGTTCTTCAGATCTGTCTTTGATGCCAACTGTGACTATTTTCTTTTTTCTTCAAAGACTTACGATGGTAAGTGGTTTACCTGTAAATCTCTCCTGGCTGAACCATTGACAAGACTCGTGACTTTAACTCTCCTGTGTCCCACAATGTCTAACAATACTGTTTACTGCATATAACTTACATATACAATCATGTTATGACACAGCAAAACAGAGTTCAGTGCTAGATACAAAAGGTGGCTAGAAACACATCAGACCTACTCTCTTTGTCAATACTGGTTTAGTCCAGGTCCCAAATTATATATCAGATGCACTGTCCAGGTTTGCGCAGCAGCACACCCTTAACTAGGTGTGCACAGCACAGACCGGAGTACTGTGCATAATTACACACAAAAGTTAGATGTCCTCAGCCCAGGCCTGAACTCGGACAGTGTTTGCCTGTGCTGAGGAGAGTGCACTAGTGAAAGAGGGGGCGCAGCTCGAAAGTGCAGCTGTCTTCCACTGTGGGTGACCCAGCCTCGCTCTGGAGGGGAGCAGAGACCCTCAAGCGACGGTTGCCATGTGTTACTGCACCCGCCTGCCAGGGGATGCCCCAGGGTGGGTGCCCGAGACTCCTGCGTCTGCTTCCTACCGAGCTCCCATGGGAGGGCTAGTGACTGTATGGCAGGGATGTATGACATAACAACGCATACTTTTACAACGCATGCTTTTACAACGCAAGTATTACAACGCAAACCTTTACAACGCATAGCGCTTAGGGGTGCTGGATAGTGAATAGTTTAATTTACTATTCCAACTCCAGTCCCCGTGGACACTAGGGAAGGTGTTGGATAGTAAATTAAATCTATTCCCTATCCTAGAGCGTCCCCCAGCGCAATGCGTTGTAATGGTTTTCGTTGTAAAACCTGCGTTGTAATAGCACTGCGTGGTAAAAGTTGCGTTGTAAAGGATGTTTCCCGTGTGGCATACATTCAGAGCACCTCCTGACGGCTTCTTTGCCACTGCGCCTGTATGTGTACTATGGAATGGGCACAATAGAAAGACTATCTCTTTTGCAAGAGCCTCACCCACATGCAATTATCCAACTGCCCCCTCCTGCTCATACCAGTGCAAAATGTGCACGAGGGCAAACAATATTATAGAAGGGGAGTCAGGAATAACCATCTGCAGCCCCCTTCTACAATAATAATAAAGTGTCCGGTAGATGCAGGAAGTGGGTGCAAACACACCCCAGGAGCACTTGATATGTTTCTGAGACCTATTTGGGGTTTCAAAAACGTACATTCAAACAGGCCTTCAGCAGAAGTTTCACACGGTATACACACTACAAATGTCTGAAAGTTGCTATGAGGTTTCCTTTTTTGTTTTTACTAGGGCTTTCATTATGTTTTTTTATTTTTTATTTTACGGTGCGAGATTCAGGGCTGCTGATTGGTTTTGCGGTTGTCTGAAAATGCCCATCCAGCTCGGCAACAATATGTCATCAAACTTCAGCAAATCATTGCAAAGCACGTGGCATAAAAGGGCCGAACTCACCAGTCTGGCTTCCGTGGCGCGAGGTTGGCCAAGTCCTGGAAAGAAGAAGGTGGACAGATTCTCACGTTACTATCAGCTCAGGCCTTGGGAGAAACTTTACACAAAGTTATTAGCGAGAGAAAAAACATAATTCTAGTCTGATCCTGAGCAGAGTAGCAGCATCAAGGCCGCCTTCACACACAGCGAGAATGCGGGGGCACGGCAGAAATGAGGGGGTGGGGCGGTCCCCACAGCAGCTAATATTTCTTCAATAAAACAGGTTTTTATCAAAAACAAAAAAAGGGCAAAACAAAGGTGTTTGTTGCACGAACAGCAGTCTAACAATATAAACTGAAGGCCACAACATTCGGGACATTTGGCCCCCAGAATATCATAATATAAAATTGAACAACGTTTGCATAATCTAATAGTCTACAAAGCCCGCCTTGCTTCATGGCACTTAAATAGGAGTTTCCCTTAGAGCATCTAACAGAGTTGCTCGTGTTATCGTCATTGCAAGGATAAAAGGCTAAGGTGCCCACTGGAATAGTGACTTTTAAGTTACACACAGATTTCACCAGCAGCTCTCAACCCACTAATGTATTTTATTGGTTGCAATTTTACTTCTAGTGCCTTGAAATGCGCTATTTGATGTCTTATGGACCAGTTGGTAACAAGTTCATACACAGGGGCATCAAAAACTTGGAATTTAATATATGTTTTTAATACCTATTACGATGCCAGTGACAGTGTGCCAGCTTCTCACAGACGATATTGTCAGGGTAAATTTAGCATTGCATGCGAGAGTTTCTCCGGGTCTAGATCAAAACCCCAAACCCTGTTCCAGAGCTGGCTCAGAATGCCAAAGCTTATTTTCCACACTCACCTCAGAATCAATATTGGAAACGAATCCTTATATGATTTTTAAAAAAATATGTCAATTTAAATCAGTATTACTTATAAAAGTATCTAATTTATACAGCCTGAAATACTTATGTACTTGTACTGACAAGAAACATTCACAAGTATATGGTTTTATTTAATGAATATATTGCCGGACAAATTGTTATATCATCAGTACCTTTACCATGTGGAAGTTAGATGTGCATGAAGCATTGTGGGATATGCAACACAGGTGTGGATTTGTTTTGTTATTTCCTGCAAGGGTTTCCATTGGTGGATGGTGAATTATGCCATTTGGTGTTTGTTTATCAGGCGTGTGACACTGTAGCCACATAACCCAGATAAAGTTTATGGAAGTAGGTGGAAATGTTGGTGATCTGGTGGCCCTCGCAGCTTTGTGTTCTACATTCATTATAATTTAGATGGCCGAGTAAATATTTTTGCACACATAGCTTGCTTGGCATGAGATTTTTTAGTTGAAACATTGTGCTATGGAGTAACTGCAGCAAATGACATCTGACTGGATTTGTTGTTTTCAGCCCAGATTCATCCCTTTGCCTTCCTGTCTTCTCTCCCTTTCTAAAGCGGTTCAAAATACTCCTTCCTGACTCCATGGCTTGCTCAAGATGTCCCACGTCGACAGCCTACACAGGATGTCTCACACCTAATACAGGCCCTACTCAGACTGCCTGATCTTTCTTGTCATTGGCTGCTCAAAATATCCCTCCTCTTCTCCAGGGTCTTTATAATGCAGCTTCTTCCAGGTCCTGATTTCCTCTCCTTCTCTTTGCATCCTACACACACGTCCCATAAGGACCTACTACTACTGGTACAGACGGGGATCTATGCTGGGAGACTTGGAGGCCCTCTGACACTGACGGCTACTGAAAAACCCTCCGCAGTCATCAAGGAGTATTCCTTAGGGTGGTGATAGTGGGTAACTTAATCCTGGCTAACTCTACCGCAGCGCGGGGACACACTGGTCTTAGTGTAACCATTGCGCTTTATAAATGAGCCTATTATTATTTATATTATTACTTAAGGTAACTCCTGCAGTAGGGTCTGAGTTTAAAAAAATGACCATCCGTCGGAAGGCTCTTGTAACAATGTACCTACTGCACATGAATTCACTCTTTGTTGGCTCTGCCATCTGTGCATTATTTATATTTTTGTCTTTACATGTTTAGAGTCTGACCTTTTGCTTTTTAGCTTACTGGGCTCAGTACATTACTGAGGCAGCTAATGTCCATTTTAAGGTGGTCCTAGAGGTGCAGCTCTATTGAAGCTGGGTGGTCTTCTGCTTAGCAGTAGCTGATGCCCAACAGCCTTTCCTACCCTCTGCCTCCTCCTATCCTGACCCTATTTCACCTCTTCTCCCAGGATGTCAACCTTAGATATCCCGTAAAGAGCGGAGAACTTAAGGACGTCTCCCTGTGGCGTCTTCCCTGGTCGGCCTAGAAAAAGCCAAGGGCCAGACCACCAGCCCGTTTCACTCCTATTCTAGCCTTCTTATGCCTTCTGCCCCTCTAATTCCCTCAAAGCGAACCGCTAATTTCTTCTACAGGAACTTTCGCTTGTATTTAGCTGCTACCTGGTCCTTGGCAGCAGCATGCACGCCAGTGGGTTGTGCCCCCACTACATGATGGTAGTCCCCACAAACCCACTTCTAGGGTGTCTGTGGTATTCCTAGATTTGTACTTCGATTACTTTCTGGGTGGACCCCACACAGACAATGATGTAGCAGCTGTGGCACTACTTGGTGAACTACATCTGCTTCGGATTCCTCAGAGAACCACTACTGGGGTGTGAGTGACGCATTGCACATCTCCACTACTCTTGATTATGGTAAAAACATGCCTGCTCCTGGGTGGACCTCACGGATCCACATACAAAGGTGCCTCTCGATCTATACTGGGCCACGGCATCTCTGCTCCCAGTAGGCCCCTCACAAACCACCTATGAACTGTCGCTCATGTTTCTAATGGGCCAATGCTTCTTTGCCCATGGCTGACCTCAAGGGTCCTTATGATTGCCTAGGTCACACAGGCCAGACTTCAATACCTTCCTATCTCACCAAGCGCCAATGTAAGGATAGCATCAGAAATAGAGATGATACGGAAGGGCAGTATATATGGAAAGACAACCAAGTCTCCCAAATCTTTCTGCTTCACGCGACCCTTAAGCGTCGCCACAAGTTCACCAAATCTAGAGCACATCCCCATGGCTGACGTACATCACCTAAATAATCCCAATCCAAGCCGCACTGTTGAGCACACACTCTAACCGCCCACAATGAACCGAGGAACGGCTCGCTAACCCGCTCGGAAACCAGTGAGTGGCAGAGTCGAGGGGTAGGACAGAGCTCTACAAATTCCACAATACAACATCCCCACTCCATTAGCTGCTCTGAATGCCTCCTAAACAGACAGACCCCTTTTTAACACTCCCACTCCCAGAGCCTGGTCCGAATGTCCCCGCCTCAGTCCCTCCCCGAGCTGCTGAGCCCTGCCGCCCCCTACAGGTGATGCGCCTCTCTGACCCGGGCACGGCCTGCAACTGAACGCCGCCTCACTCGTGGTGAATGAGACTGTTGCCGATCTGTGAAAGTGTTAAAATGCATCGTTCATATTTGAAGAAAAAAAAAATGCATCATTCAACGGGCTCCCTGCGCGTCTATAGACATTCACAGAGAGCCAGGGCTTTAAGTGGGCCAGGTCTCAAGCGGTCCATTATTTAAAGGGGGCCTCGAAACGGGTCTCTATCGGGCTCTGTTTTGAGCCCTGGCACAGGCGGTCCGCTTTTTTCCGGACTGCAGTGACAGCAGTTTCCTGTCACTGCAGTCCGGAAAAAAGTGCCAGGGCACAAAACAGCACTAGAGAGACTCGTTTCCAGTCAGCAAGCACATTGAGACACCCGGAAATTCTGGCAGATCGTTAAAAGTGGTTCTGCGGATCCAACACCAGCAGTAGAAGCCAATATTGCTCCTAGTGTCTGGGAGGCTCACTTCCGCACTCTATATTCCCTGGACAACATAGATCACCCAGAGGATTTATGCAATCGGGTGAGGGGCCCTAGCTCTGAATCGGCCCAGGAGGAGTTCACCGTTGGGGAGGTTGGGGGATGCAATTTGTAAACTAAGAGCGGAGAAAGCCCCAGGCTTGGACAGGCTCCCTGGAGACTTGTTCAAGCACGAACCAACTGTATGGGCACCATATTTACAGGTCCTTTTTAATTCAATCTTGGGTGGGATGGAGGTACCTAGTACTTGGCTGGGAGCAGAGATTGTACGGATCTTCAAGAAAGGCTCTCCTCTGCTACCAGCCAACTACAGGCCTATTAGCCTCATAGATGTCCCCCAAAAGGTCTTCGCAAGGCTCATCCTGGACCGTTTATCGGAATGGATGCTTGAACACTCGGTCCTGAGCCCTTTCCAAGCGGGGTTCAGGAAGAAAATCTCCACCATAGACCAAATTTTCCGCTTGACTCTTCTATACTGGAAAACGGTAAAAATGGAGGGTGGCAGCCTCTATACCGTTTTCGTAGATCTACGGGCGGCATTTGACTTTGTACCCCGTAGAAAACTTTGGTCTGTTGTATCCAATATGGGGGTACCTCAATACCTCCTAAACATGATCATCCGCCTGCACACAAATAATTATGCGCAGGTTAGATGTGGCCGGGATGGTTCTCTATCTCACAGATTCCCCGTTGACAGGGGGGTAAGACAGGGTTGTGTGTTAGCACCGACCCTGTTCTGACTCTTTGCCAACGGGGTAATCTCTCACCTAAACGGGGTAGAGGACGGTGACGTCCCTAGACTTGCCGGAAGCAGGGTGCCGGCGATTATGTTCTCTGACGACACCCTACTTCTGTCTAAGACACCTATGGGGATCCAATGAATCCTTAAGGGTTTTGAAGAATTTTGTGGAACCCATGGCCTTGAGATCAATGCGCTCAAGACCAAATACATGATTTTTAATCCTCCCCCAAAAACTTGCCCTAACCCTTGCATTGGCGGGAATAGGTTGGAGAGGGTCTGAACATTTGAATATTTAGGAGTGACTCTAAATGAGCACATGTCCTGGCGCCATCACCAAACAAAAACACAACTCAAACTGGCCCAAATGGTGGGAGGAGTAATTGCCCTTATAAATAAAAACAAATCTACTATCAAGGCAATTGTCCCCCGCTAGAAATATATAGAGTGCAGGCTAGGGGAGCGGTCATGTATGGCAGTGAACTCTGGGGCCATACGTGTAATCTCGAGCTGGTGTTAACGGAGAACACATTTATTAGGCGGCTTTTATCTCTCCCCCTAGTACCCCCTTTTTGCCAATGAGGCTAGATTTGGGATTAAGGCCACTTGACGAAGATCTGGGAGTTAGGCCCTTAATCTTTTGGCGTAGAGTTTGGACCACTCCAGAGTTGGCAAGCTATAGGTCTGAGCTCCAGGAAATTGTGAACTTTCCGATCGCAGGGAACAGCCCCTGGTTCCAGCACATAAAAAATGAGTTTATGCGTTTGGGACTACTTGATCTGTGGTTTGACCCTGCGACCGCCTGCTCCACGGTTTCAAGGAAACAGTTACTCTCACTTTACCGAGAAAGTAAAATTGTGGCACAGAGACAGGGCACACAATTAGGCACCCTGACTGACTCCTTCCTAAAGATCAAGGATATTTATAAGTTGGAGGGAATCCTAGATGTAATATTTCCATCTAACACTAGGAAATTGTACCTACAGTGGAGGTATGGAAGTCTGCCAATCCAAGCCTTCACTAGTAAGTGGACTGATCCCTCCCCGAGTCACTGCCCCGGGTGCAACCATGATCAGGAAACAGAGTTGCACATTTTGTTCTTCTGTCGAACCTACGGGCAGGTGAGAAGGAAGTGGATAGTCCCAGCCTGCAAAAATGTAGGCTTTACTCATTGCCTGCAGGCATATAGGGTTCTTAAATCGGACCTCTCTAGCATGATAGTGTTTGCCGTAGCCAAATACCTGGAAACCTTATGGCAGAAGAGAAGATGCTTGCTACCCAGGGCTGTAGATTAATTATACAATTTTAATAATATCAATATGTATTATTTCTTAACTGTTTTTATGTACCAATGGATTTAACAGAGTTTTGTGTCCCTAGGGCTGTAGACTAACCGCATAATTTTTAAACATCATCAATATGTAACTATTTCTTATCACTTTTAATGTTCTAATGAACTTTTTATAGCCTTTTGCATGGCAATATGTTTTAAGGATCTAAGCTATGGTCTATTTAACAAATGTCTTTTTGATTAATTGTTCGGGATGAAATTGTTGGTTTTATCTGTATTACGGCTGTGCATATCTTTTATGGCAATCTAGCCGAAATAAAGATTTTCTGATGATGATGACATCGATGTGCACTGCTCACACTGCTCACTTCTCAGTGGAGAAGTTACGGCATGACGTCATGTCAGGTGAGCGTTGTGGGGGAAGGGAAATCCTTTAAAGAGTCATTTTCTTTCTAGATTTCCCTTCTCTTTCTGAAACGCAAGAGCAGCAACATGTGGTAGGGTCACCAGGGCTTTAATTGGAAGCTTTTTCAATATTATATGTAACAAGCCATAGTTGCAGCTTATTTATCTTCTGCAACTAATAACCATTGACAAAGCCAATAGTCCTTACTTGTTATAGGTATGATGTTACTTATTGTATCGTATATCTGGATGCAATGACAGAAACAGCAAAATACAAGTCGGGAAGCACACTATGGTAAACACAGATTTTTAGCATAAGTGTTTTAAAGCCACGCCCCTTTGAAAGACCCCCGCCCCCATTTTTTTCATCCCACTTAAGCCCTGTAGGAAAGCTAAAAACAGCCTGGAGCGAAACCCACCGCTATTCGGAGTTGTGGTGCCGAAGAAGGTATTTTACCAAAAAACAAGAAAACCAAAATTCTATATTGTAAGAATGCCTTGTTAAGCGCCATGCATGGGTTATGAGAGAGGCCTCATTGAAGTGAGTGAGACTCCAGCAAGGCAGGGCAGGAGCGAAACTCTCTTTCCCTATATTTCGCTACTTGGACTGTCCAAGACTTCCACTGTGTCTAATAACAAAGTTCACATTCTTCTCATTGTGTTATTTGAAATGTCGACACGCTTGCTTTCACATACCGCAAGGGCACTTACCACTTCCTCAATAACTGGCTCTGGTTTCGCCGCTTCTAGCTGGTCTTTCACCTTCTCTTCCACTAGAGGGCGAAATACAACAACGTATGACGTAAACACCGACACAAACGGAATTACTGTATATTCAGTTCCTAGTTATTTCTTTAAATGTCTAAATACTTATTAATATATGTAGATATTTGAAAATGGCGCGGTTTACCACAGAGGTTCCTCCGGAACACTGAACGCGAATTATTTGAAATACATATGGACAGAGAATCTGAATCTGAGAAAAAGCAGGAAAAAGAACAAACAGGGCAGTCGGTTTCTACTTGGCAAAGCTGAATTACTGTCACACTAACTATGTGATGATGCCACGACTAATGGTTATGACTGCTCCATAGGGTGAGGAATCCTAGTAGAATGACTGTCTAATGAGGGCATAGTTAATTTCACAATAAAAGACTGTAGGGTCTGATAAACGGCCTCCTAATTGTTAGGGGACATGTTCGCTGGCACAATAACGGCAAGATGCAGGCACAAATTCAGGCAAATAATAATTCTCTCACTGGTTCACGTTTGTAGACAAAAAAGAAATGGCAAGCTTTATTTAAGTCAGCAATGGTTCCAGTTCACTAATCTTTGACATTAAATCTATTTTTGATTCTGTAATTCTTCGATTTTAACTTCACATATATTTCATAATGCTATGTTGTAATGCAATGTATTATAAATGTATTATGCAAAAACAACAATTGATGGACAGAATGCAGAACAATGTCATACATTCACCCCAGTACAGAGATCTGGGCCTAAATCCATTTTTTTTGCACTCCATACCACCCCAGTTCAGACATGCAAATCAGCCTTGACCCTGTGCCTCATGGGAACAGTCTAGCCCGAACTGCCAAGCCATGACTTTGCTGGACCGGAATCAAGCATCCTAGGACCAGTTTCTGGCTATCAGCCGTCTTCAGCCAGGATAGCTCGACTCCAGTGGTGTGGAGAGCATGGGACTCACATCTGAGCATACCCATCCCACTCGGGGTGACAAATGCAAAAACAACAATTGATGGACAGAATGCAGAACAATGTCATACATTCACCCCAGTACAGAGATCTGGGCCTAAATCCGTCGTTTTTTTGCACTCCACACCACCCCAGTTCAGACATGGCCATATGCAAATCAGCCTTGACCCTGTGCCTCATGGGAACAGTCCAGCCCGAACTGAATCCCTGTATATCCAGTTGCTAGTTATTTCTTTAAATGTCCAAATACTTATTAGTATATAAAAACATTAAAACATTGCGCGGTTTACCACAGAGGTTCATTCGGATCACTGAACGCGCATTATGTGAAATACAAATGGACCGAAAATCTGGAAAAAAGCAAGGAAAAAGTACAAGGCAGGGCAGTCGGTTTCTACTTGGCAAGGCTAAATTACTGTCACAATAACTATGTGATGATGCCACGACTAATGGTTATGACTGCTCTGTAGGGTCAGGATTTCTAGTAGAATGACTGTTTAATGAGGGCATAGTTAATTTCACAATAAAAGACTGTAGGGCCTGATAAACGGCCTCATAATTGTTAGGGGACATGTTCGCTGACACAATAACGGCAAGATGCAGGCACAAATTCAGGGAAATAATAATTCTCTTAACTGGTTCACGTTTGTAGACAAAAAAGAAATGGCAAGCTTTATTTAAATCAGCAACGGTTCCAGTTCACTAATCTTTGATATGAAATCTATTTTTGATTCTGTAATTCTTCGATTTTAACTTAACATATATTTGATAATGCTATGTTGTAATGCAATGTATTATAAATGTATTATCTAATTTTAAATACCAAAGAATGTTTTAACAATAAAAAATCTGTAATGGTTCCTTTAAGTAGCTCACACTGCCTAAAAATAAACAAAAGTTTTGCATGTGGGAATGGGGACGCAGAGATGGTGGTCGACTGCTCCTCGAAGGGGACGTTCCCTGTGTTCACAGTCAATCACAATGGGTCGCAAAAGGGGTTAGTACTTTATGAAATGCCATTTTGCTGCAGAAGACACTTTCTTCCCCAATTTCGTTGCTGTCCTTTATTGTGCAGTCAGTAACTTTAGAGAGAAGGTGACAGGCAAGACTTTCACTGGGGAGCACTGCTGTTCTCCCAACTGACTCATTCCCACCAATCAGAGAGCCCCACATTATTGTTGTACTGGAGGCCAATTACAATCCCAGCACACTTCTTCTGGGGCCCTTCCCAAGACCCCCTCAACTGGGCGCACAAGCACAGAGAAAACCGATATCCAGGCAAACCAATGCACCCACTGCCCTTTGACCCTGGAAGGACCGAGGTCTGAACCCAGGGCCAGCTTCCTACAGGTAGCAACTGCCTCACCTATGCCATCTGACCATGTACACAATCAGAACACAGACCTTTCATGCATCTGAGCTCCAGAAATCAGCAACCACACACAGCTTCACACAACCTCAGGACCACACTACCCCTGCAGTATCAGAGAGGTTGTGCAGAGATGCACAAGTGGCCACGCCATACAAACATCCCATATCTCACAGCTGCCTCCCCCTTCCCTTAGCCAGCTCCAATGCGTGACCCCACCCTCTCCCCACAACAGCTTCTCGGCCTCCCCTCCTCTCTTCACTGCTTCGTCCTCAGTCTCTCTCCCACCACTCTCCTCCTTGGACCAGCAGGCAGGTCCCATCGACCTTCCCCATTGTGAGCGGCTGAATGTACAATGGGAGAGAACAGGGTCTTCGGTGCGAGGCAGATCTTGGCCTTTTCTGGCAGTCTGATTCTATCTTCCATTTCTGGATGCAGGGCCCAGGTCCCCATTTTATTGCCACTGAGTGGCAGACACCTCTCCCAATGCATTGCTTACCAGATGTCTCCCCCAGCTGAAAATCAAACCCCTACAGATCTCCACGAGCACATCACACCAATGCAGATCTCTGTCATCTCTCCCTTCTGGGGGAAGCTCCAATAAGCGGTGAATCCAATCTGTTAGTTCTTCGATAAGAGGGAAACATGTACTTCATAACCTACCCGGAACTCCTACGCTGTTCCCGGTTTCGTCTCACATCTAGAGCAGGGATGTCTGCACCGAAACCAGTGACCACTCTATCCCAGCTCTGGCATCAAAGCTGTTCGCTTCTGCTGGCATCCTCAGCTTTACGCAGAACCGCATTGGTGCATACACCTTTGCTGGCATTGCCACAATCACTGGTGAGCAGGGATGTTGGGACGTGGAGACTAACATGGGGACAAGGAGAGACTGGCTACAGCACTGGGAGATAAAGAGTCAGGAAAGATAATACACAGAATAAAGGAAAGCGGAAAGGGGATATGTGCATAGTGCCAAAAGAGACAACCGAAACTGTAACCCTAAATATTCGGGTAGGTAACCTGGAGCAGTCAAGCTCTCAACAGCTTGAGAAAAGGGAACACTTTAAATGAAGAATGAGGAGAAGATGATTCCAAGCGAGGCCTTCAGATTTTTGTTGCCCTTCAGAGAATATTTTGAGCCGACGCGCAACGACCACACCTAGGTTAGAGGAGCATATGTTGTTTCTCTCTTGAATTGAACAGGAGATCCAACGCTGAAGAAACATCTGGCCCTGATCGTGGGGGCTTCTGAAATTCAGGTAGACAATCTTAGATAACATGTGGTCCATCACTAGGAACTGAGGAAGTGCTCTCTGAGCAGCAGACACATGGTCACATCTCCTAATGCCCGTGACAACTGGACAGCTGCATTCTGAACTACCTTCAAAGCATGATGCAAGGTCGAGATTCCCTGCAGACAACTAATTACAGTCATCTAGTCAGACATTTACTGCTGTGTGCCCTAACCGTATTCCTTCTGAACTACCAAAGTGATCATAGTCCTCAAACGAGTCATTCCTCAGAGGTAGCTTCTAATGACAGTCGCCATCTGCAGCTGCACAAACAATCCAGAATCAAGCACAAGACACTGTGAAGAACTGCCGACACAATTATGTAGTAAGATTGCTCTTTATTCAAAACGCCAACACTGGCTCCTACAAGGATCGGAGCCTTTGTATTACCCAGTCAGTTCGGTGATCAGCTGTCAACTGTCCAATGTGACAGTTCACAGCTGGTGACCTCACCGCAGGTATGGTGTCCGCGCAGGGCCACACCAAAGCAATAACAGAGACGGTGTCCTGGCAGGGACACGTACATGTAATCACAACAGACACTCATTCTCACTTTATTTTGGGAAATAGAGGGAGATCGGGAATGACTGAACTTTAAGTTCAACTTTGTGAGCACTCCAGGCTACATGACCTATACTCTTGGCAGCACCCAGATAGAATTTGCTGCCAGGTGTTCTGCAATGCTGTCCATAGAGCTCACTAGATGAAACATGAAGGTCGATCTGAGTGTTATCCACACCAGCACCAGAATGACATCCCAGATCAAATCCTGCTATGACTTGAAACAGTGGGATCATTTTATAGTTTAAAAACAAGCAGGGACAATGGGGTTCCCTTAGCTACCTCACAAGAAAAACAATTCTCAGAAGAAAGGAAGAGACCTGCCTCATTCCTCAAACGAGGAAAACCACAATATAGATGAGAAGACGTGAACATGCTCCATCCAAAGCCGCAGCAAAGTGGGGTTATCCACTGTATTGAAGATAGAAGCGATAGCCAAAAGGAGGAGCAAAGCCACTGCACCGCGGTTGACAATGTCAAGGATAGGGAGGACACAGACTCTCAGCTGAGGGATGCCTGGACTCTGGGAAAAGGAATAAGCAGCCATTGCCACAGGGAGCACAGCAACACTGGTCCTGAGAACTCCTCAATGAGTGGTTTGTGGACCGGGCACGTGTTCCCATTGCAGTACTGTGGCTGATTAGGAGGGAGATAGATCCAAGTGGGTTGATGTTAGCCTACCTGGCAGTGAGTGTATTCCCAGTAGTGACTAGGTGGCCTTGCCATGACTTAATGGGTTTCTTTCCCAAGGAAACAAGGGCTTCTGGTCTAAAGGCATCTTTTCGCCAGTGCTGCCGCACCTTACATAGAAAGTTATTAAGGGCATCTTATATGGAAAGTTCTTCCATCACATAATACTGGAAGTCCAGTGTTGCACAGTATAGAGGCACAGTATAGAGTAAGGATCTCCAGCCTCTGCTATAAAGAGCTACTTCTGATCAGTGAAAATCATTGAGAGCTACTAAACACCAAGCAACTGCGCCCATTGCTTACCATGTTTTCTTCTGCCCCTGAAGCATGGCCCAATTACTTGCGTCCTTCCACTGCTCAAACTTTTGCACCTATTTTTTAATCTTTGTTGAAGCATTCCATAAGAGTGCAGACCATCTCCCTCATAAGCTTTTCTTCCCCGCATGTCGCTCTTTCTTACTGTTGTGCCTTTGTCCCTATCTGTGTTGTTGCTTGCCACTCCCGCTGTCTATGTAGTTGTTTTCTCCCTTCCCACTCTGTGTTGTTGCATGCCTCCACTGGCTGTCCATGCTGTTACTTGACCCCCTCCGTGTTGTTGCTTTCCCCTACCCGCTGTCTGTCATGTTGCTTGCTGTAGGAAAGTAGGATCTGCTTCTTATGGTTCCCCCACTTTTTGCTGCATGTACTGCTGTTTTTGACTAGGCTGACTGGGATCCTGCTAATCAGGACCCCAGTCTATCTGCTTTCTCCCTAAACTCTTATGCATGTACTTAGGTACACCCCAGATTGGATATTGGGGTACCTTTGTCAGTCCCTAGTGGATCTATGATGTTACAACGCGTTATTTTACAACGCGTTCCGTTACAACGCAGATTTTACAACGCGGGATCCATTACAACGGATGTCATTACAATGCATGGCATTACATCGCAGGTGCTATTACAACGCATGGCATTACATCGTAAATATAGGTAAGTTGACTTTTTTTTAAAAATGTTATTTAGTTTATTGTAATTAAATTTTTTTAAATAATTTAATTAAAAGACATTTAAAAATTGTCATTAATTTAATTTAATAAAATAATATCTATTTAATAAATGTAAATATAATAAAAATTGTAATTAATTTAATTTAATTAAAAAATGTAATTAATGTAAAATAATTAATTTAATTTATTAAATATATTTCATTTAATTTAAAAATGGTAAATATAATTTAATTATCCCTAAAGCCAAACCCTGCCCTAAAACCTAAAAACACCCCTGTACCCCAAAACCCAAACCTTGTCCTAAAACCTAAAAACACCCCTGTACCCCAAAACCCAAACCCTGCCCTGAAACCTAAAAACACCCCTGTACCCCAAAACCCAAACCCTGCCCTGAAACCTAAAAACACCCCTGTACCCCAAAACCCAAACCCTGCCCTGAAACCTAAAAACACCCCTGTATCCCAAAACCCAAACCCTGCCCTGAAACCTAAAAACACCCCTGTACCCCAAAACCCAAACCCTGCCCTGAAACCTAAAAACACCCCTGTACCCCAAAACCCAAACCCTGCCCTGAAACCTAAAAACACCCCTGTACCCCAAAACCCAAACCCTGCCCTGAAACCTAAAAACACCCCTGTACCCCAAAACCCAAACCCTGCCCTGAAACCTAAAACACCCCTGTACCCCAAAACCCAAACCCTGCCCTGAAACCTAAAAACACCCCTGTACCCCAAAACCCAAACCCTGCCCTGAAACCTAAAAACACCCCTGTATCCCAAAACCCAAACCCTACCCTGAAACCTAAAAAACACCCCTGTACCCCAAAACCCAAACCCTGCCCTGAAAACTAAAAACACCCCTGTACCCCAAAACCCAAACCCTGCCCTGAAACCTAAAAACAGCCCTGTACCCCAAAACCCAAACCCTGCCCTGAAACCTAAAAACACCCTGTACCCCCAAACACCTATACATATACTCCTATACTCATATTTATTTAAAAAATTACTTAAAATAATAAATATTAATTTATAATACTTAAAATAATAAATATTAATTTATAATATTTAAAAACATAAATAAATATTTTTATTTATTTTTATTTATAATTAATATTAATTAAATCATTTATATAATATTAAATAAAATTAAAATAAATTATATACTTACCAATACTTACGATGTAATGGTATGCGTTGTAATAGTATCTGCGATGTAATGCCATGCGTTGTAATGCCATGCGTTGTAATGGATCCTGCGTTGTAATAGCTGCGTTGTAACAGCATTACGACGTAAAAGTTGCGTTGTAAGTGATACACACCGTCCCTAGTATATGGTACCCATGCACCAAGAGCATAGATACCCCAGAGGTCTCCCATAGGCTGCAGCATGTATTATGCCACCCATGAGAGACCATTCAAAATGGAACTACAGGCTTGCTATTGCAGCCTGTTTAAGTCGGTGCATGCACCAGTTACTTAAGATATAGTTTTATTATATCTAAGAGTCACTGTGGAGAAGTGTGGCTCAATGGTTAGAAGAGGCAAACTATGAAGCAGAGGTCAGACCCGGGACCACGGTTCAATTCCCGACGCGGCAGGGTCTTGAGCCCAAAATGTCCACGGACTCGATAATTCTCGCTTCGGCGCCTGCTCGAATTACGCCTTCACACTCTGCAACTCTGGGCAATAGCTTGCTTAATCTCCACTATGGTCCCCCGCGGGGGGATGCCTGGCTTTCACCTTGGGGGTGCCCTGTATGGGTTATCTCAAAGGGAAAAACCAGGACGGGTTCCCAAAGCAAGCGCTTAGAGACCGTTGGTGATAATGCGCTATATAAATATAAATTACAATTACACTGCACTTAAAACCTATAAGTCACCCCTAAAGCAGGCCTTTACAATCCTGAGGGCAGGGTGCTTGGTTCTAAGTGAGAGGATGCCCCAGAATGAGAAGGACACCCCCAGCAGCCTACGAAGTCCATTCTCCTGGGTTGTCAGTGAACAGCCATATACTGGTATAGAGGGGTATTATGCGATGGCCATCTCAAAAACGGGTGCAACCAACTCTTTCGTGTTTGGTGTCAAACATTTTGGAATCATACCCTCACACCGGTAACCGGTGTCTGAGATATGATTTTACCCACCAGGAAGGCCCTTCGTGGGGCCCTCGGTGTTCCCAGTACCAGCCTTCTAGATCCGGACAGCACAAAATGGCAGCTGCTGACCAGAAATACATTTCTGCCTTCCTGCTGCTGAGCCAAGCTCAAGCAGGGAAGGGAGAACAAAAGGCATCCTGTCACAGGGAGGTGTGACCACCTCCCAGACAGGATTTAGTGTATTAGGGCTGGGTGGGTGCACTTGCCAGCACCCGAATACCTGCAGGAGGGGCACATTTGGTGTCCCTGTGCATAGTCCAGTTCAAACTAGTATTGGGAGACTTTGGCTCCAGCTCTGGCGCGAAACTGGACAAAGGACATGGGAGTAACCTCCATACCAGCCCTGAGAGGGTTCCATGAATCTTTCCAACCCTCTCTCGTGGGTACTTAAGGGCTTACCTGGTTGTAGGACCTAAGATTTGTTGTGGACAAGATTCAGAACAGAAACCACTGCACTCCGACCGTCTGGGCACTCTGGACTTCGTTTGGGCCTGACTTTGTCTCCCACTCAGTCTCCTGCATCGTCTGTGCCTGTGCACCGTACAGGATCCGTGGAGTACCTGTGGAGCATTCAAGACACCTGAAGATAATTTCGCTTGGAGTGAAGGAGTCACTCCCCTGCATTCACAGGCATCGCAACACTGCTGACCGGTCTGCTGATCCCGAGCTCCTACGGATTCCGATAGGCTCAGCAACACAGGAGGTGGGTTTCTTTGTCCCTCGAGGCCCGAGCTGCCCTCTCATCGAGTCTGAGGTCGGAATCGCTCGTGGGGGCTGCCATACCCAAACTCCTGTGCACCACGCACTTTTGCAAGTGGAAATGCTTTTTGGTAATTCTGCAGCAAGTGCATTGGGCTCAAAGTAGCCCCAACCTCTGGCAACTTTTCCCACAAAGATCTTCAACCACCTTGCACCGTGTGCTCCACGGCCTGTTGTTTTGTGAAGCTGCTTGAGTTCCTCTCGAGACTCCAGTGCCTCCGGCCTGTGGGTCCAATTGAGGGTCATCGTTGTTTTCCTTGGGCTCCCCTCATTACTCTGGGTTTGCCCTGACTCTCCTGCTTGTGGTGAGTCTCCTGGACCTTGCTGGTCTGAACCGTACACTTTCTTGACTTTCTACTCACCTTGGGTGGTTCCTTGGGGTCCCAGCAATTCTACCTTCTCTCGACATTGTCCTGACTCGAGTCGTGGTTCTTGTACCACTTTCTTAGTATATGGTTTGGCCACCCTCCCCCCGGGGCCCACTGTGTATTAGTGCTATTTACTGTGATTTCTTTGCTAAAATATTGTGTGCTTTGTGTCTATCTCTGTGTAGGCGATATTGTTATTGTTGGTATTGTTAGGCGAGCTTGTAAAACGCGCGACTCACCAGGAGGCATCTCGGCGCTAACCTAGCGAAGTGGAGAGAAACAACCAGTACGTTAAAGGTAATTAAAACAGGAAGGTTTTCAATTGTTTCCTAAAAACTGCATACGTAGACATTTTTGTAGGGTAACAGGGAGCTGGTTCCAATACCACGGAGAGAGGTAAGAAAAGGATCTCCCACCGGTGCGTGTAAGACTGATACGAGGAACTTTTAAGAGGGCCAAAGAATTGGACCTCAGATTACAGCGTGAGGCTTGCTTAAAGCATTTCTTCTGCAGGTACAGAGGACCTCTGCCATTGACAGCATTAAAGGTGAGGCAGCAGATCTTGAAGAAGGAACGCTTCTTAATAGGCAGACAGTGTAGCTGTCTCAGCAAAGGAGTGGAGGGGGTTCCTGGGGGGTGATTTAAAATCATCCTAGCTGCAGTATTTTGAATTACCTGCAATTTAGCAAGCAATGCCTCTCCTACTTCGGCCAGCAGTGCATTGCCATAATCAAGGCGACTCATCACCATGGCTTGCACCAAAGTTCTCCGGTAGTCGGTTGACAGATAGGGAAGTATCCTGCGTAGGAGGCGTACACTGTAGTAGCAGGAGCTAGACGTAGCTGCCACATGATCCTTCATAGACAGTGTTGGGTCCAGTTTTATTCCCAGATTTTTTACAACTTGGGTCGGGCTAGGAGCCATACGCAGCTTATATGGCCACCAATCAGGTGTCCAAATCGTCAAAGCTTTGCCAAAAAGCATAATTTCAGTCTTGCTTGGATTCAATTGGACAATCCAACAAAAGACCCTGTCCAACAGACGACAACACGTGTCAGTTACTAAAAGAATAGCGCAGTCTGTGTGTACTAATAACTATTCTGGTATCCTACAATTTATGAGGGGACACTTCACTGCGCCCAAGTTCACGTTAAAAAAGCCCATTTTACTTGACAGATCCACAGAACAATAAGTACAAGACGTCTGACACATCTAAGTCAATAACAGGGATCCACACCCTCAGTGTTGGACCAACTTCTACTTAGAAAAAATGTGCGAAAAACAAGTGACGGAGACGCAGCCCGCATGCAGGGACCTCACGAATGCTAAAGGCTACGTGGAGGCGAGAACTCACTCTTGGAGTACTCCTGCTTTCCTTTCAACCCCCGGGCGGCTGGTATGAACAATCAGGCTAGCACTGGTGAACACAGAACAAGTGTCCAAGAGTGGAGTGGCAGCCCATAGTGCAGCCCTGATGAAACTGCCTAAATTGATGTGGCAGTGAAACATGTCGGCATTGGCGATAGGTAATGGTATGCACGAATAGCTACCAGCCTTTTTATATGTACAGCATAAACTCACTTCCCTACGAATAAAGTTGGTTAAGGGAACTGGATGCTGTGTTTTATGCACTTTTTTCTCTTGTGTGTTTGTCACTAGCAGATGCTTTCTGCTTTCCACTGTTTGTCACACAATTTCTGTTGTTTGTTTTGGACACTCTCTTTCCTCTTTCTTTGAGAAGCAAGTGACTACCGATGATGAGACAGGGGCTGGTCTGGAAATTACATACCAGTTACCCCGTTGGTGGTGTTTCCGTGAGGTGTCACTTGTTTTTCGCACATTTTTTCTAAGTAGAAGTTGGTCCAACACTGAGGGTGTGGATCCCTGGTTTTGACATAGATGTGTCAGACGTCTTGTACTTATTGTTCTGTGGATCTGTCAAGTAAAATGGGCTTTTTTAATGTGAACTTGGGCGCAGTGCAGTGAAGTGTCCCCATATAAATTGTAGGATACCAGAATAGTTATTAGTACACACAGACTGCGCTATTCTTTTAGTAACTGACACGTGTTGTCGTCCGTTGGACAGGGTCTTTTGTTGGATTGTCTAAGTTGAGTGGAGGGCGACCCAGTCCTATTTTCCCTCTGTGCTCCTATTGAGGTTTGGATTCAATTGGAGGCAATTCTCTGTCATCCAGTTTGCTACTGCAAGCAAGCCTGCGGCAAAACGGCGTTTCTCATCCTCGAGATCGGTACCCAGTGAAAACATCGACTACGTATCATCCGCGCAAGATATTATATCGAATCCGAATGGTTCGATAATTTTTGCTAAGGGTGCTATATAGACATTAAATTGTGTCGGACTAAGGCAAGATCCCTGAGGGAAACCTTGTCCAAGCGGGTTTTCTGTGAAAGATACGGACCCAGCGTGATCCTTTGCCATCTGTCAGACAAAGAATTATTGAGTCATTTCAAGGCAGATCCTCGAATGCCGCACGAGTGGAGTCTCTCCGCAAGCATAGAATGAGAGATGTGTTGAATGCTGCGGTGAGGTCTAATAAAATCAAAACCGTGGATCCCCCAGCATCTAGAACCTGCCTCAGCAAGTCAGTTACATCAAGAATGGCAGTCTCAGTGCTGAAGCATGGCCGGAATCCCGACTGTGATGGATCTAAAATGTTGTTAGATTCTAGAAATGCGCTCAATTGCCTATTTATGATGGTTTCTAACTGTTTGGCCAGCAGAGGTAAAAGGGAAATAGGTTGATAGTTGCTAAGCGTTCGGGGGTCCGCTGTAGATCTTTTAAATATGGGCCTAACATATGCTCTTTCCAATCGGTGGAGATGATGCCAGATTGGATCGAACTATTAAAAATGTTAAGAATTTCTGGGGCACAGCTAGAGGATATGGATATAAGGGCCATAATTTTGGAGGGACACAGGTTGCCCGGCGAGCCCGATTTTGATAGTGATAGTAAATTGTAGACTTCTTTCAGGGTGGCAGGTTCAAACTGATCCAGGATGTTAGTTACTGGAATTTCAGATTCTTCTTGACCAGTTAAAGAGGCAAGCTTAAGGGGTTCTCTATTGGGAAAATTCGCATAAATTAACATGATTTTTTCCTGAAAATAGGTCGCTAAGGCATCACAGAGTTCTTGCGATTCATCCGGGGTTTGCCTACAGGCTTGAGGAGAAACAAAATCTTTCACTATATTAAAAAGGGCTTTGGATGAGTTGCTCGCCTCGTCAATTGGGCCTTGATATATGTACATCTGGCCACTTTAATATTCTTATGATAGCCCGCCAGGGCTTTTTTGTAGGTCTGTCGCTCCAATGGATCTTTACCATTTCTGCAGCATCTCTCCAAGGCCTTACAATTTGATTTCTCGATTTTTAATGCAGGTGTAAACCAAGGCGCGGAATGACGAGGCTGAGCAGTGCTGTATAGGCTTTGGGGAATAGTAAGATCAAAGGCAGCTCCTAAATCTGAATTGAAGCCTTCCAAAAGTTTGGATACGTCAGAGGCAGCATCCAGATCACCCTCCAATACATGAGGATGAAAGGCTTCATTAAAAGAAACCAAGGTTAATTTGTTCCAAGCCCTACGCAGCACCTTCTGTTTCAGTTCCCTATTCTGGGTAAAGGGCCGGGCAGGTGGAAATTCATAGGTGAACATGACCAGATAATGGTCAGTCCACATTAAAGGGCACGGGGGGAGTTTGCTAAAATGGTCCATATTAGTAAAAATGTAATCAAGGGCGTGACCAGCGCAATGAGTAGGACCCCGCCCTCTTTGTGAAAGACCTAACAAACTAAAGCTGTCTAAGAGCTGGTTGACTTCAGGGTTATCAAGATCCTCGCCATGAAAATTAAAATCTCCCAATAGAATGAATTTGGAGGAGGCGAGAACCTGAGTAGCTATTTGTTGTATCAGGAAGGTGGAGAAAGCGGCTCTCGGACCAGGCGGTCGATATAGTAATGCTCCATTCCAGCTAGTGTTATATAATAAATAAATACAATTATAACTACTGTGTGGTTCCCTTTTCATTTAAACTATACTGCAAGATTGCATTCTGGTAAAACAAGCTGCTTTACACTCCTTCAAGACTAAGCCAGAAGGCTGCTCTCCACAGCTACCACTTGGATAGCTTTCTAAGGTTGTCTGAGACCTCTTAAATCACCATAAGTGTTGCCTGGACTGGTGCAAGGTGCCCACTTACATTAGTGGATATCATATACCAGGCCAGCCTCTTACACTTGCCCTCTCCTGCCCTCCTCCAGCTGTCCATCTTGTTGCTTGCCCTCTCGTGCTGTCCGTCTAATAGCTTGCCCCTCCATCTGTTGTTTGTGTTGGCCCAGCCCCCACCTCCACCTGTAGTGTAAAGAAGTCGTGGCCAAAACACAGGTCTCAGGGTCCCATTGCTGGCAATCCCGCCAAAAGACCTTCCATCCTATTCTATTGTATTGTAACATATAAAAGTGTCTGAAGCATTTACTCTTCATGCACACTGCCACTGCTTTTTTAGGATGTCCTTACATTTTTAATCTTGAATTACTGATAAATATGAAAACTATTTTGCATGCCTCTTAGATCGTGTGCAACACTAGCTTGTGGAGGAAAGGCAGATGGAAAACAATCAAGTGCTGACACATCACTCACATTTACACCTCCTCCGACACCATCTCCCAACACCCAGAACAGTGGCGTCCAATATTGCAAATTGTAGACTTGTGTTTGAATCACAGCTTCACACTTGGCCAAAACGTTTTGTGATTGTGGGCGAATTCCATTACTTCTATATTCATTCAAAAGTAAACGTGTGTAGCCTGCAGGTACGCAATTTAACTAAGTGAAAGCGATTTGGCAGGCTCCTGTGCAGTACTGTTCTAAATGCATGTCTCCATTCTCTATCGAACTGCTCCCCTCCACACGCACTTGGAGCCAGATGTAGGTAATCTCAATTTACCTATTCTAAAATACCGAATCATACCGATTCGGTATTAAAGAATAGGTAAATGGGTTGTAGGTAATTTTTCGTTAAAAATTACCGAATCGGTAAGTTTCGGTAATTACCGAATCGGTATTTACCGATTTGGTAATTGCCATTCATTCCTATGGGCCTTGAGGCCCATAGGAATCAATGCCAATTACCGAATCGGTAAATACCGATTCGGTAAAAGGGGGAAAACATTGAAGGGTGGCAGGGTGTCACTTTGACACCCTGTTGCACCCCTCAATTGTGTATGGGTGCACATGTGACACACATACATGGCCTAAGGGTATGTATGTCTGCCACATCGCACTGTTGGAAAAGCAAAAAAAATGCTTTTTCAAATGTTTTCATTATTTACCACCAACTTGTAGTTGGTGGTAAATAACGGATCCTTAACTGAGGAATGCACCAACTTGAGTGCTCCCTACATCCTGGATTTGGTAATTTACCGAATCTTTAAATTATCGATTCGCTAAAATACCGAATCTTAAAAAAATGCCACCTACATCTAAAAAGCACAATACCGGTCGGTAACGGCCGAAATTCGGTAATTCGGTATTGGGCGACCTACATCTGGCCCCAAGTGTAGAACACTCACCCCAGGTTTAAAAGGTTCCTGTTGTAAATAATGTTGTGCGATGTGGAGTGCTCGTGTAGGTTGGTTGGACGCCTCAATTGGCTAAGATTCCACTCCGAGATCCACAGGGACCGATTTGAATTCCATCAGGGCCTACTTTGTCTGTCATCCTTCGAAGGTTCACCACATTTGTTTTGTCCTGTGACTATAACTCAACTCCGGTCATTCAAGAGCTTGAAGGTGATCCGTTTGTTGAGTGGTGTAAATGAATAGCCAAGTAGTTACACATTTTAACTACACATATTCTGAGTCTCTCTTCTCCCATCCACTGCGTTTTCAGAATGTGTGGAACTAAGGAATCTGTCTCTGTTTTAGAAAGCAGTCATTCGATGGATCTCAGTGTGGCACTACTGGTGGTGTGTTCGCTAGTCTAGGTGTTAATTTGCGACTCGTCACATAGCTACAGGCGACAGAAAACGCAAGGGTCACACCAACATTTTGTCAGTCAGATGAATCCACCAACACCTCCTGGTGCTCTTGTTTTGAAAACCTTGGGAGGAGTGGTCTGGGCGAGACCGGAGTGTTTATGGCGCCCCTCAGTGGCAGGATATATGAAGCGTGTTAGTCAGGGGGCAGAAGCAGCCACCTTGGGGGCCGAAAGAGAAAGCCTCATGCAGCCCTGACTTCAAGGCGCTGGACGCAAACAGCCGGCAGGTGCAGGTGGAATCCATTTAGCATTTGACAGGGATCTTTTTCTTTTAAATAAAGTGCTTCTCGCATATTACATTTTACCCATCATTAAAACAGAATTTCACAGATTTTTTTTTGATTTTTTTAATCAAGTACCTCTTCCAAGTAGGTCATAAAACGGAGTCAGGAACCTTAAGCTGGTCCCCGGCTTCCAACAACAAAGCCAGTTGGAGGCCTGGGACTTATAATAAGGCTCCGGTGTCGAGGCTAAAGCTTCGGCCACACTCGACATGCAAGACCAGCTTAAATCAATATCGAGGTCTTATACAAAGCATCCAGCTAAAAGCATACATCCAATGAAAAAAGGAATATGATAAACAATTCACAATATCAGAAAGTCATACCATAAAATTATCAGAAGACTACCCTGATGCTTATTTTATTCACAAGCAGCGACGAGGCGACCAATTTCTTTGCGCCCAGGGCGCTATCCTGGCAAAGGCTGACTCTGCATGCAGGATTGAAGTAGGGGACCTATCAGGCGAAAGGAGGTGACGCAGCACTCGGCGGGCAGTCTAATACTGCTTGTGCTGGGCTTTCGGTACTCACGTCACCCACTCCGCCCGCCTTGGATAAGCTAATTTGAGACATGTGAGCAGATGGTTTGGGTGAGGGTGATCCTTAAATGAAAGAAAATAATAAAGATAGGCCTTGTTTACTTTTAATCAGGGCTCAAGTCTTAAAAAAAAGAAGTGGGGGGATGCTGTCACCGGAAGTGACGTCACAACAGGAAGTGACGTCACGAAAGGTGGCTTGCACCATCGGGCTCATTGCCTCCCCTCGCTCACCCCTTAGATGCGATTGCATCTGAGAAGTCAGAGCAGCGTGCTGTGAGCTCCGAGCTCCTCGTCCCAGAGGCCAAAGAGTGAAGTCCAGCTGTTTGGAAGGGGGGACGGCGTCCACCCGGTAAAATAAGTGGGGGGACGCTGTCCACCCGCGTGGTACCCAGACTTGAGCCCTGCTTTTAATACAGGGTACTTAAATAGATGTCAGGCCACAAGCTACCCATAGGGTGTCGTCGAGATACTGGTAGCTCGCGATCGACCAGTTGCGGTCCCTGGTATAAAGGAAGCCCTGCATCATAAAAGGATCACCACCTCCCCTCCTGTGGGAAAGTACGCACTGTGAAAAATTTGGAAAAGACCCAGTATTGGGTTATCCGGATTATTTTATTTTCAGGTGATGTCCCCCGAATGACCTTAGGATATAAAAGACAGATCTCCCACCTTCAGCACAGAAAGAGAGCCACATATGCACATTAACTTGAGCAAGAAACACTCAACTATGTGTTGCAAAAGAAGATTTACAATCTCCAAGGAATGAAGAACAGAATCCGTTCCAGTAAAGTAGGAGGAACTTTATTGAGCAGTGTCTCCAGCAGCGTATACATTAGAATGACCGGTAACTGTCCCCGTCCTCCCATTCATACCATGCCACTCTCATTCAAAGCACAACACGCACACGAGACATCAGACCAACACCCACACAGCACGCGAGCACACACGCGACATACACACACATTCAAACCACAACAACGCGCACATTGTTTGTGGATGACGCGCGTGCATACACACGCGTCATCCCAACAATAATATATATACCACACAATGCCACACACATTTGCCAAAATGTCCAACATCTTCACCCACATCTCCCACCTCCTAAAGAAATCCCTTCATCCCTTGCCAAACTGCATAAAATGACGACCCATTGCTTTGCTCAACCTCCTTTGACAAATTCAATGACACACTGAGAAAAGCTTCGAACTAGCAAACACAAGATGATGGACAGAGCGGTGAAACTTTAACTCCCACTCCCCTGTAAGTCCCCTTAACCCGGTTACCTCCATCCACAGTCCGTGATCACTTCCAGCAGCCACTCTATGAAAACCAAAATGTGCGCGCTTCTTCGTAAATTCTGTAGGAGTAGGACTAGTGAGTACATGAATGATCAACCAGGACTGAACATGCTCATACCAGCATTGGACACAGCTACTTCAGTCTATCAAGACACAATCTCTGCTCTACGTACACATCCTGAACAACTAGCCGACAGAAACTGCCTTCTCTCTTCAACTTGAAGAACAACAATTGTTGAGTCTCATCTCTCGGCATCACACATTGCCCTCTGTTTGTCTTCATAAATTACAATCACCAGGCCTACCCTCACTACCCTCATCCTGGCTACTCCCCACCTCATTCATCTTCTACCTTATTGGCGACAGAAGGTTCTCTATGCCACCACCTAGCTCCTGCAAAATTCATTTCCATTCTTGAACCAGCTAACCCCTGTTGCTTGCACACCAGCCTACCCATTTAGTTCCCAAACCTTGAGACCCTTAGGTCTCGCATCTTATGTATTGCTTTGCTGGACGCCTCAGTCTAATGAATCCTTTTATCTCAGGCACTTACCCTCATTCAGCTTTGAACCAGCAAAGATCTTACTCTTAAAAAACCCAAATGCATCCTAATTATTGCCCATTTTTCCCAAAAACGTTGAAACATTCTTTTTGAAAATACCACATCTAATTTCTTATATTTGCAACCTATTAAACTGCTTTAAATTAGACTTCGAAGCAATTCACTCCGCCGGTCCCACTCTCAAATGTAGATACCGTAGCTCACCAGACCGCTTCTCTGCCGTCCTTATACCATTTGCCTTCTCCGCGGCATTGGATACTGTTGATCACTAGACTGCTACCCACTCTTCTCGTGCTCAGTATTACCGCCAACATACTTGATTGGCTGTCCTCTTATCTTTCTGGCACACCTGTCTCCGTTTCTTATTGCTCCTCACTGTCACCACTACCCGCTGTATCTGTTGGTGTCCCACAAGGCTCTGTCCAAGACCCTCTACATGTGTCCCTTTACACTATGTCCTTTGGCCTCTTCCTAACCTCCACTATCATCTTAATGAGAATGATACCAGGATCTTCTGTTCCTTGCTATATTTCAGTCCCCACCTTCAGTTGCTGTGTGGCACTTAGGAGTTGACCGGCGCTATGCTACCTCATTTTGAATTCAGCAAAGACAGCAATAATATATGCACCAGCAAAATCAGTCCACATATGCCTTACACACCCAACAATCTGTCTACCACAACATTTTCAGCATCAAAACCTGGCAGATACTTCAACCCCATCATGCGCTTTGAATCCTCTATAAATGCCTCACATACTGCTGGCAGGTTCAACATACTAAAGATTCACAAACCCGAATCCTCATACTCAACAAATAAGGGTTATTAGAACAGTCATTGCTGGAGAAAGGACTGAACTTCACCACAAGGACTCTGTGAAGCCTCCTCACACATACTCCTATTGCATACCACCATCACCAAGTGAAACAGCCATCAACCAAAACCTCAGCCCGTTTCCTCATCTTCTAAGCCATCGAAGGACCAGCCACAAGAAGGGCATTCTTGTCAGGTACACCTCCCCACAACTTCAATCTTCTAACTTAAAACCTATTACTCACACTAAAACCGCACGTGCGCCCTCAAATTTCCAGTTAATCAACCTATTGGGACCTCTCCAATAGAATTCACTTGCAACTGAACTACGTTCCATAAACTCACTCGCCAGGTTTTGCTCCTTCTTACACTTAAAAAACAGAAAGAGTAATCTCACCATTTTCGTATCCTTCATCCATCTGCCCCAGTCACTGCCTCAGTCCTGAGCAACTGTAAATATGCCAATTTGTACTGAGTAGCTTGTTAAATGCTACTGTTCTAGCTTTAAATAAACACCCCATCTGCATATGTCAGATATACCTCTAGCAAGCTGTATCTGACATGCTTCTAACCTTAAGCCTCTTGTCCATATAGACATCCCCTTAGTAGATCCACACACAACATTCTGTGTGTTTGCATCATATCTTGGCCCTCAACATACACTGAAATGTAAGGCTTTCGTTCATAGCCGCTCCAGGCCCTTGGTCCATGATATGCCTCAAAACTCCAATTTATTGGATCTTAAGCTCGACCATTCATATAGCCTTCAAAAACACAACAGGCCTTCCATGCCGTTTGTTCCTCAAACTTCCCATGTATGATACTCCTCAAAGTCTCCAGGTTTACACTTCAGACTGCTAAACACAAGTATGACACCTACCTGAAGCTGGTTTTGCCTGTGGCACTTGCCTCTGTTTCAGGATCTCATCTTCAGGTGTATAGTTCCTCAACTTAATCTCCCTAGAAGAGACAAAAGGGGGAAACGGATGTTACAACCTGAAGTGTGCATAATTAACTTTGATGGAGGAGAGCCTGACTAATAGCATTGGAAACAAGCTGAGAAGGTTGATGATACATTTTAGAAACACTTTAGGTCTCCTTTGGAATTTCCAAGTCATTGTATTATATTCAATACAGACACTTCCTTCTGAAGGAGGCAATAGTATGTTCTACATTAAAAGTAGATAACAACAGGAATATGAGGAATAAAACCAAAAAATGAAATGTGAGAAAACACTTAAAAGAATCAAAATCAAAATCAAATTGTCTTTATTCGGTTTTCCTTTGTTTTTGAAATACCATAAAAGTTCATAAATACATCAATTTCATAATCATATTTAAACCCAATAAAAGCATTAAAAATTCACATTTTGAATTCCAAATATTAAAAGCTGTTTTTGCCAGTGTTCATATTGTCATTAAACAATTTAAACCATTTATCAGAGATTAGAGCGATGTCTAATGCAAAATTTAAGAAAGTGAACTATGGATTTTGTCAAAAACTGTAAGGCCAAATAGGCTGAACGACACTGACGCATCCTCAAAACCTTCAAGAGTGGTACTATCCACCGCATGCGTGGTGGGACATAAAATTTACAAAAAAAGAGTACATGAATAGTGGATTGTAAGGAAATGGAGTCACAGGGGCAGGGGGAAAGATTTGTAGACCAGTCATTTTGGGAAGGAAAGGAAATCATACGATGGAACACATTGAACCTAAAACAGGTCAGCAAAAATTTACCATACTGATTTAGATTGTACTGTAAGTATGGTTGAATGGTAGGAACAAGTTGCATTAGCAGACATTGCTGTACAGAAGGTTTCCCTATCTCATTTAACAAACGCATTTGAGACAAATGCGACAAACAGGCTATTTTTAAATCTTTTTTTGAGAGGTCCAATACTGATGGAGGATCAAAGAAAAATCTTGCAAGTCCAATGTCAGTTAGGAATGACATAACATAAACCAGCCACCTGATCTTCCCCATATTGTCCAGCTTTATGCAGTCTTGGACAATTGATCTTGTAAGATGACATTGTTCCGTCGCCCAGATCCTCCGCCACAACATTACTGGTTGGATTTTAATAATGTCCGATATATAGTCCAAACCAAGATGACAACCGTATGTTGTGGTGCTTTTGGGGACTGCCAACAAAAACCTTAGAATTGAGTTTTCGATTTTCTGGAGCTGGTCTACGTTCTCCCCACCCCAGACCCCTGCTCCATAGATCGCAATACTAAGACATTTCGCATTATATATTTTGAGCATTTCAGTCGGGGGTCTCTTGCCCAACCGAAGTGCAAAGGCCTTCAATGCAACAACAGCCCTTAAAAAAGCCAATTTACGGGAGTTGACGGCTTCCCTCCATTTAAAATCCTCGTCAATTAGAATCCCTAAATAGGGATATGTTTCCGTTCGTTCAAGGGGGGGTTTGTCCACATAAATTTTCTTGGGTTTTTTACGCTTTATGCCAGCATGCATAACGTAGGTCTTTTTTATGTTTACTCTAAGATTCAAGCTGGCCATGAACGAGCAGTACTTGTTCAGAACCCGTTGAAGCTGAACAGGGGTTCTGGCAAGGATCACCGCGTCGCCTGCATATAGTAAGGCTGGTATCTGCCGACGACCGGCTGCTGGGAGATCTTCTGCACCTTCTAACATAGCAACCTCTAACCCATTGGTGTACAAGGTAAATAGGAAAGGGGCCAGCACACACCCTTGTCTGACCCCCTTCTCTATCAAAAAGCTATCAGTTAGTTGGCCTCCAGTCCCAAATCTTACTCTTCCCGTTGCCCCTGAGTAAAGTTCACGGAGAAAATTGACTATTGGGGGGTCAATTCCCATTTGCGGCATAATTGTCCACAACCTTGAGTGGACAACGCAGTAGAATGCTGCTGTTAAATCCACATACACCATATGTAGAGAAGTGTCCTTCGCCTCCACATACTTTCCGGGCAGTAATGTCAAGTTTAGGGCCTGATCCACCGTACTCAACCCCGCCCTGAACCCGTATTGCAGGTCAGAGATTATTTCTTGGTCATTCGTCCACTCCTGGAGACGGTCGAGAAGAATCCAGGAGCGAGATGGGTCGGTAACAGGCGGGACTGTTTCTGTCTCCCTTTTTGAAGATGGGGACCAATATCGAGGACGACCAGGAATCGATCAAACCAACCTCTTTAGCCGCGTTCAGTACGTTGGTGAGTAGCGGGGACCACAAGTCTGAATTATGTTTAAAGAGGTCCACAGGGACCGAATCCGGTCCTGGTGCCTTTCCGGGTTTAGCATATTTTATTGCCTTCTCTACCTCGTTTAGTGTGAAGTGAAGGGCTAGTGGATATTGCACTTGAGTCAGAGATTCTACATGTTCTAACTCAGGGGCTTCTTTCTCGCTAAAAACCTTAGAGAAGTGTTGCACCCATTCTTCTGCGTCGATAGCGACGTCTAGAGATGGTACATCTACTTTATCTATTAAAAAAGGAGACTTCACTATCTGCCAAAAGGCTGAGCAGTCCTTTAGGGTGCTACTTCTCTGGAGTTGGACCCTTAAGTTGGATTGTAGTTCCTTTTTCCTAGTTCGTAGTGCGAGCGCATAAGCCTTCCTCAGTTTTATGATCTCCTCTCTGTCTCTCTCTACTTTAGCTAGAGCCTTTTTTAAATTAGTATGTGCTTTTGTGCATTCTGTACTAAACCATCCCTTTCTAGCGCTCGTATTTTGTTTGCAATCCCTGGTTAGTTCTTTTCTAATGGTTTCGACGATGTCACTATAACTGGCCAAGACCTCAATTGAGGTTGTTGAGGGATCTAGACATCTTTCCATCGCGTTTCTACTTGTTTTTACTATTTTAGTAGTTATGGCTTCCTGATCTAATTTGCCCCATTTTAATGTAAAACCGTTTACCCTGTCCAATGTCAGTGCCTGTCGGTCTAACAAGTTTAGCTGCACAATATCTCCTCTGTTCTGTGTTTTGGGTTTCTGGAGAGCCAGGCTAATGGGGGAATGGTCGCTAAGTGCGTTGTTGAGAACTTCAAAGGTCTTAATGCATGAAGCTTTATTAGTGGACACTAATACATAGTCTATCAGGCTTTTGAGGCCCCTGCCATGAAAAGTTGGCATAAATTCAGTTACAGGTGTTTTTAATTTATTGGCGAACCCCATGTCTAATTCGACCATCATCATCTGCATTTTATTACCCTCAGGTGTATGTGTGAAGTGGGTTAAACAGTTTTCATCTTCATCGATGATCCCACAGTTGGGGGTATTGCTCTTATTGCATAAGTGCAGGTTAAAATCTCCACCCCAGACTACTGTGTGAGATTCCTTTGCATACTTTATTACAAGATCCTGCACCAGGTGGGAAATTTCACTTAACACCCGGGTTAACTCAAATAAAATCATGTTATTGTAAAAATTGATAATCGTATAGACCTCTTGTCTATTTCTTCGGAGAATGATAAGCTGGTAGTTCTGCTCAAGCTTTAAGGGAATTATTTCGTAACAGGGCCAGAGGTTTGAGACATATGTTACTAGCCCACCCTTGCTCCTACCTGCATTGGATCTTATAGCTGCGGAAGAGTATGTTTTATAGCCCAGGAAGTGAATTGGATCATTAAGCCAAGTTTCCTGGAGGCAAATTAAGTTACTTGAATTTGCCAAGTAAAGGAAACTGTTTTCAGAATGTTTAGAGGCTAAACCCGCCACATTCCAGAACAGTAACCTTACTTGAGAGTTGGAGCTTGTGGCAATTAATACCCTGTGTTGATCCTGCGGGCTACTCTGGGTACTGTTTTCTCCGAGATAGCTTAACTGTACTTCGCTTTCCGGTTTTAGGGTATTTTCCAGCGCCTCCAAGTTATTTTTTGTGGGGAAAATAGTATCGCTGGAATCCTCGGGAGGGGCGAGGAGCTTGTGTGTTGGGTCTGCCATGTTTAAATGAGTAATTGAAGTATTTAATCCAATTGGTCTTTGAGCCGATGTACAGCGTGCCTCATGGGGACAGTTGCTTGTGGAGCTTTCTAATGAATGTATAATTACATCTCCACTATTTATTGGACTGGTCATATCATGCTGCCTTTGTAGTGATGGTCAATCGACCATCTCTAGACAGCTGTAGCTATTAAAAGTTGGTATTCCGCCCCAGGGTTCCCTTTGTGATTGTACTCTCCTGTCATTTCCTTTCCAATCAGCCCAATCCCTACTTTCATGCCCCAAACCTCCTTGGTTCCAACCCCTTTGCCAGTTGTCTGGCTGATTCCAGGACCAATTTGAACCTTCAAGGTAGTGGCGTATCGGTGGATAGAAGAAGGATAAACGTTTGGTGTTTATACCACCATTCTTGTCCGCAGTGACCCAAGAACAAATATGATCCACTGCCCGGGGGTTTTCAAAATTAACTATGACACAGTCACCTGGGATTGTTTTTTGTTGGTGTCCTATCCATGGAACCCTACGTGCTGTGATGATCCTGGTAACATGATTTTGCGGCATTGGTCTGTTAACGTTCAGCCAATGCCGAACTTTGTTTTGTAGGGACCAAGTTGGTTCCTCTGTGTCATGGCTCAGTTCAGGCACCCCTGTCAAAATAACTACGAACGAGCTTGCTTCAGGGGGAGGTTTATGGGCTTAGACCACCCTTTCTTTGTCCATTCTCCCTGCGGGTTGTGTCTCTGCAGATGTTCATGATGTGCAGTATTTATTGGGCACGATTTCGTAAGAATGTGTGTTGGGGTGGATTTTTCTGTGGATCTGGAACTTTCTTGGGCAGCTTTTAGGGGGACTTAGTTTTTGGAGTTACGGAGGCCTTAGTTGAATTTTTGGCCATTTCTCCTGTCTTAGCAGTAAGAGTGTTACTAGTAATAGTGATATTTTTGGAGGGTTGTCCTGACGTGATATTAGCAGTTTTATTTTTTATTCCTCCCATGTTTACCAGCCCTAGACTCTTTGCATTAGTTAGATTTTTCAGAGTAGCGGCTAGTGCTGCTATTTGCTTCTCTATAACTGCAAGGCTCCTTTGGATGGGCTGTAGCTGGAGTTTTATTAGTTCAGCTATCCGAGCCATCAGATGCTGATCTGTCTCGCATGTTTTACAGCCATCACCCAAATCGGGGCCTAGGTCTTCATCGTGAACGCCGTTATCGTTATTATCGTGCACGCTGAGATCCACAACAATGGGATGGAGATTACTTGCACTATTATCTGCTTTGGATTCATTAGTGATATTTTTTTTCTGCCTTTGCTCTTTTGTTTTATTTCCCGCCCTCTGAATCTTAGGCCGTGACGTTTGTTGTGACTTACTTGTTTTTGAGGCTATAATGTCTTTCTGATTTTTTTTATTTGTACTTTTTTGTTTCGGAATTGCTCCCTCCCTTATCCCCCTTTGTTCGTTCTGGTCAGGGTCCGGCTGAGGGGGACTAGAAAAAATGTCGGGCGTTTTTTCAAGCGCCTGAGTCAATTGCGAGTCCAGCAATGATATGGACGCGGACAGATCAACCAGATTTGGGATACCATGGATATCAGCGCGTATTTCCGGAGCAACTACCTTCTCCGGATGACTTAGGGGTGTTTGCGCTAGTATCGAGGAGCGTCTTGCTTGTGCCAGATCGTATGATACTCGACGATCTAGTAGTGTTATGCCCTCATCAATAGCTTGATTGGCTTTGGTGATGAATTGGTCAATTGGACCAACAGTTTTAGCCATATTTTGGAGCGTTTTGCTTCTGCTGCCTCTCGGCGACATTTATTGTTGGACAAGGTGGTCTAGCAATAATAGTGAGACAGGAAATATGCAATTTTAGTCTCAAGTATATTATATTATAATAGCCGGTCTAAACAGGATGGATATAATATCAATATACAGACCAGCATAGGGGGAGTACGTTGTACGAAACGTTAGAGGGAGAGCCCAGTCCAGTCTTGTCCGGTCTGTGACGGGATAGGACGGGCCCGCCCTTGGCCCGGGCTTCACCCGGCGTCCCGCGAGACGGTGCTGGTGTTGCTTTTAAGCGCCACGTGGCGCTTGCAAATGACGCGGCTCACCGCTGGGCTTCTGGGTATTGTGGTCCGCCCCTCGCCGGTCTCCACTCGGCGGCCCCGCTCTAGGTGGACAGAGAGCGGCAGGGCAGCGGGAGGTAGGCGGGCAGGTCCGCGGAAAGCACAGAAGGTCAGTGGGAGAATTGTGGCTTTGGCAATGTCAGGCAACAACAAGGGCGAAAAGGAGTTCCCCCTCTCGATGGTGCTGGTGTTGCTTTTAAGCGCCTCCTGGTGCTTGCAAATGACGCGGCTCACCGCTAGGGCTTCTGGGTATTGTGGTCCGCCCCTCGCCGGTCTCCACTCGGCGGCCCCGCTCTAGGTGGACAGAGAGCGGCAGGGCAGCGGGAGGCAGGCGGGCAGGTCCGCGGAAAGCACAGAAGGTCAGTGGGAGAATTGTGGCTTTGGCAATGTCAGGCAACAACAAGGGCGAAAAGGAGTTCCCCCTCTCGATGGTGCTGGTGTTGCTTTTAAGCGCCTCCTGGCGCTTGCAAATGACGCCGCTCATCGCTAGGGCTTCTGGGTATTGTGGTCCGCCCCTCGCCGGTCTCCACTCGGCGGCCCCACTCTAGGTGGACAGAGAGCGGCAGGGCAGCGGGAGGCAGGCGGGCAGGTCCGCGGAAAGCACAGAAGGTCAGTGGGAGAATTGTGGCTTTGGCAATGTCAGGCAACAACAAGGGCGAAAAGGAGTTCTTAAAAGAATCTAAAGTCTGCGGCCAGGCCGAGCCCCGGGACCGCGATCCTGCGCCCAGCCCGAGGTTCCCAGGTGAGTTTCTGAGAGGATGTATGCCCCAGCTGGGGACACATCTGCTGAGGGTGTTGCAGGAGGCCTTCGACATGAGGATCCTTCCACCCGATTGGCGACACGTGGAAATAGTGGTCTTCCAGAAATCAGGACACCCCGAAGAACCTTGTTCATACCAAGCGATTTTACTATTAAATATTATAAGCATCACGTGACACTACCTCAGTGTGGTATCCTAGTGTGTATAGAAGGGACGCTTTGCATTGGAGTCAATGGTGTAAGGAGGTATAGGCTCTTTAATGAAAGGGTTGTGTGCTCCTCCTGCGAGGCATAGCTGGTACATCTGCTGAATATACAAGCAGACAACGCTACCAAGAGGAGTCTGCACACAGAGCACTCTCGAACCAGGAGAAAACCCCCAGCTGCTACACCGCCTAACTATACATTCAACTAAGAAAAACACATACAGGAGTTATGGAAGTTCTGGTGCTGTGGCTTGAACCGGATCTCCACTTGTGGTTGGTCGACTGAGTCCATGCCCAACGTACTGCTCGGCTGTAATGTTTTGAACCATACTCCGCCATCTAGGGACATGCATGCTGTCCTTGAAGGAGAGGGTTTGACAACACCCAACACAGCTTGGAACTCTACGGATTCCCTCACCCCTGGCTGTGCAGAGGTCTGGATCCCAACCTCAGCTGGTGAACAAATAAGTGAAATGAATTTGGTGGGCCAACCCTGGCGTGCAGTCAACTCACTCACAAAATCACACAGCCAAGAAATGGTTGTGCCAAGTAATGCTGCGCTGGTAGAGCTACGCAATGACCTCGGTGCTTTTGAAGCTGATCCCTTGACTCCTTCGATCTCCAACGCAAGGAAACGGAGGGTTTACCTGCCACTACTATGCTGAATGTCAACAACGTGCTCACGTCATTGGATGACTTTGTGCAGGAGTTCTCAAACCACACTTTCCAACTCCAAGTGAACAACAAAAAAGGAAGTGGAGACTACGAATTGAGGAGGACAAGCTTTTGCAGCAGAGGACCTCCTTCATACTAAATTCCCAAAAACCTACCAGTTATTTGCTCTTGGGTAAATTGATCAAACTGACGCCATGTCCATTTGTGGACGTAAACGCTGCATTCGCCGCAGAATTAAGACATCCACACAGCCTTCTGTGCTGTTTGGGAAACCATCACCCAACACCGGGGTCGAATAGTTTAACAAGTACATGCTTCTAAAGTACAGTATCTTGGCGCGCAAGCAAGAATGCAATTAAAGAACTTCACGTTACTGGTTTATCTAGGCCACCACTGATTTTGTTTGTGATTACAGAAAAATATGCGGTGTCCATGCTACGAAGCAGTCGATTTGATGGCATTCCCAGCAGTCTGGGCTCTCACATAGCTATTTATCAGAAGTTAATGTATTACTGCAAAAACCAACATTCCAGAGGTCTTTGTTGCTCGGGTCAAGAGTGGGTCCTCGTTCAACCATTCAGGATGGAAGGCTAGACATGAGGTGTAGGGTTAGGTGGGGACATGTCTGTGACAATGTACAACACGGGGACTCTACAGGGGCTACCACTGCGCTCTCGGAGGGGTGCTCCGTAGAATGATCTGTGTTGGCAGTGATACCTCTTGGTTTGAGGGATCTCAATGTCTCTGTCAGTAACAAACGCCCCATTGTGAGCAACCAGGTCAATACTTTCATACCCAGGCTTCGTCTGAGTGTACACTTTGGCCCTCATCCCAGTGAGGAGATCGCTCTGGCCAGTTGAGAGTGGCCCAGTGTTGCCACGCCCAGCATTACAGGAACACCAGCCTGGTTTTACTGGGTGCGAACAGGCAGCTGGTACATATACCAAGGCACTTCCTGGTTGGTAGAGAGCAGAGGCTCATGCCAGTTACCACCTCACTCTAAGCAGCGAATAGAGAAATGCAGTGCTCTCCCCAGGAGCCCGCCCGGCCCCTGGCATCCTCCCACAGAGTGGGACCTTCAGTGACATCCTCCGGCCCATACCGTGCCTCTGCACCTTATAGACGGGCCTGCAGGTCAGCTATGAGGAACGGAGGGAGGGCGTCGTTTTCAGCCATGTCTTGTGGCCACTACTTCTGGCGTTACTACCCAATGGGATGGTCCTGTTGCAGAGGTTTTGCATCATTACTTATCAAGATTTTGTTTCAGGAATTTCAATTAAAAAATGCAACTGTTGGGACACACTTGACTTCCACTTCAGCAACCTACATGCAAACTGGAAGCATGTTTTTTGTAGGTTGCAAGTAGCTGCAATATAAAGGCCACAATTTACAGACAATATAAAAAGTGCTATTTCTACAGCAGCATTTAGTACCAGAAAGTAAGGGTACCAACTGATAACAGCAACAGTGCAGAGACCAGTGCACAGAGTAGTATTTAGGATTAGATGTATGAGATGCAGGCACATTAATGTCATTTCACTATAAAAAATATACCCATTTATCTTCTTTGGGGGCTGGGAGGGAGAATTTTCCTTTAGTACATTCATCACCTCAACAGTCCTTTAAACTCTGTCCCAACAAATGGTGGCCCTTTTATGTTTTTACACAATGAGGTCTACATAGCTTTTGCTGTCTGTCTTCTTCAGAAAATGGAGGAGGGAGTGAAATGAACAGCTCCTACCAGCCGGTCACATTCCATGTTCAATATCAAAAATACATTCTGTGGACATTCTTGGACATCCATATATCATACAGAGGGAGTAAAAGCAAACATTAATTTGTCTTCAGTTGGTAATTGTATGAATCTTTCTGTGCCAGGGTCTATAAGTTGTGTTCAAAAACCCTCATTCACTCTAGCTTTGAGGGCGGTATATTTAGATTTTCCGCCTTGTTAGTTAGGTGAATAGCATCATCATTGGGTTTTTCCGCCTGAGTTTCCAGTTCTCCAGGCGGTCTACATTCCTCCACCTGGAGGGAGACCATCTGGTTTATGACAGTCGTAAAGAATCCTCAGTTCCTGAGTATCGAGTTTAATTAGCGTGGAAGCGGTAACATTAAAATCAAGGTCGGTGCTCAGGTGGATTTTGTTAGTGGTCAACCGCACCTGGTATTATTCGTGAAAAATGTCTGATGCAAGATCTGATACTGGGTTCAAAACCATCCTCTTGAAGTCGCAGAACATGCCTTCGACCATGCCAATGTGCACTGTAACCCCTTCACCATACTTCCTGGGCACCGCTTCTATCTGTGAGCAGGGATATCTGGTGCCTGGCCTACAAGAATAACATGACCCCAGGTTGGCTGAGCATAGCCTTCAGCATGCCCAGTGAACTTTGGGTGCAGACCATACAATCAAGCGCAAAATCCCACATCCCACTGTACTCTCACCTTGGTCTATGCCCAGTACACACTCGGTACACACTGCAGTGAGTACCCCTGCTGCCATGGCTGATTCGCTTATGTAAAAGAAGATGTAATCAATGAAGTCATGTGAGTTGGGTTTGTGTTGTGGTTGTATTTCTCATCATACCTGGAGTATTTTTTCGGCCTTTAGGTTTTGTAAAATAACCAGTACATCCACTAAATGGGTGTTTTGGGGGTATTTCTAGGATCTGTGTGTACCAAATGCCATATTATATATCAGCCAAGGAACGATAGCTTCACTTTAACAAAAGATATTCAGTAAAATGCAATTTTTAATGATATCCTATGCTATGGGCAATCGCGAGAAACCGCTATAAACATGGCGCACTAAAATATCGTACAAGAAACAATGGTCCGATGTCCACTTAAAGACACAGTTTAGTATGCACCTAATTATGGAGCACAGAAGTGCTATAATATGGCAATGTTGTGAAAGAATGGCACATCTCCAGCAGACAATATGCATATCAGATTTTGTAGATATGAGAGTCTAATTTGTGAGGCATGCTTTTGAGTTCGTTATGAAATGAAATGAAGGATTTATAAAGCGCGACGCAACCCGGAGGTATCTACGCGGCTCCCTACGTCACTCCATAACACTCCATCTGTTGCTTACAGGAAGGCAGGATATATTTGTATGTATTGCTGAAACCCCGAAAAGGGCTCCATTCACACACCAAGAAGCCAAAACAGTCCGAAAGTGGGACTGCTGAGACAATGACAAGTGTGTTTCTCAAAAATAAAAAACGGCAAATGCTTACTAAGAAAAAAACGAACTGTTCGCTTATCCACTGATACTAATACTTGTTCCCCTCCATTCCCCAGAAATTAATTTTGCTATTCACGCAGAAGATGGCTTTAGTTGTTAAGAGAGTCCCACTTTTCTGTTTTCCTATTTTTAAAAAAAAAATATGAATCCCGCCCACTTCACAAATGCACATTCACAAATGTAAGCCGAATCATCTATTTAAAGGGCATGTGTGCAGCCATCACAGCTTTGTTTGTGGTTCAATAGCACACGTACACTTACAACGGGATTAGTCCTATTGTGAAAATGGTTTTCAGCAAGGAGTGTCAAAATGTTTGAGTATTTGTCTAAGAAAGATCAAATGATGAAGAGTTTTAGTCGGTGGGGGACTTGGCCTTTTACATCTAACGTTTGTCTTCATCCCTTTGAGCCAAGATTAACCCAGCATTTAGACGGCAAACATTCCACTCGCCGTGAACTGGGTAAACTGGCTTCAAAACCAGTTCTTCGTAAACCGGGCTGTGCTTTGATGCACAATGCACGCCACACCTTTAGCAGGCCTTGGCTTTGTGTGCTTCAAGGCAGGGCACAAGTCGTAAAAAAAGAAGTGGGGGGACGCTGTCACCGGAAGTGACGTCACAACAGGAAGTGACGCCAAGAAAGGTGGCGAGCTTCTCATCCCAGAGAGGCCAAAGAGTGAAGTCCTGCTGTTTGGCAGGGGGGGCGGCGTCCCCCCGGTAAAATAAGTGGGGGGACGCCATCCACCCGCATGGTCCCCCGACTCGAGCCCTGCTTCAAGGCCGGCGCGAGCACTGCCACAAACAGGCGTATGGACGGACGGCCCTCAGTAACATTTAGGGTACTGGAGGGGGGCGGGGGCGGGGGCGGTGCCGGTGTGCAGCAGCGCGTGCACGCACGGCACCGTTTCATGGGGTGGCGGCAAGCTTATGGAGCACCGCTTCAGCTTCCGTGTTAAAGGGGAAGTAAAGCGGAAGTGGGCATACTGGACTGGTCAGCGTAGCTGGTTAACGTACAACATTTGTTTAACAAATAATAAACGCCGAGGCCCAAATTTCTTGAGAGCAGTTGTCTGCGTTGCCAAATATCAACCCCAAGTAAAATCCACCTTAGGTACCCTTCTTACCCCTCCCTACATTCCCGGGCTCTCTATTTCAGTCTTGCAGATTCTTACTTCTTTTTCATCCCTGCGTTCTTACGTTTTTACGTTCTTCCCTTTTCTCTTCTCTGTATTGTCTGCTTTTCTTTCTCTTCTGTTGTCGGTCAAAAACTGATGATGAGAAAAAGCTTCAGTACCCAACAAGCATTGGAGAAGCCGATCGGTCTTGGCTATGCAAGAGCTATTGACTTTGCCAATATGTTTTAGCAATGTTGTACACCCAAGTGGCTGCTATTCAGCATGGCTAAAAGTTAGTGGCGTAAAGGAGTGTTGTGGGGTGTCGTGGAGTGTTATGCAGTGACGTAGGGAGCAGTGTAGTGATGTTGGGTGGAGTGAACTGGAGTGTGGTGGAGTGAACTGGAGTGTAATGGAGTGGTGTGGAGTGTCAGAGAGTGGAACGGAGTAGAGTGGAGTGGCATAGAGAGTCGTAGAGCACAGTGGAGTGGCGTGGAGACTGTTGCATAGAGTGGAGTAGAGTGTTTTAGAATAGAGTGGCATAGAGCAGAGTAGACTGTTATAGAGTGGAGTGACATAAAGTGTAGTAGTGTAGTAAGTGGAACGACACAGGGTGGAGTAGAGTGGAGTTCAATAGAGTGGAGTGGCGTGGCATAGAGTGTCAGTCGTAATACTTGCTTCGGCTTACAAAGCCATAAAAGATCAAAGTACAAACATATTACACATCCTGTTACAAAAGAACATCCACATGTATAAGAGCAATTAGTTAAACACATATCTGCAATAGAACTCAAAACCAGCCCAGCAATATAGCCCAATTAGCAATATATCGTCCAAACGTTAAGTGACCCTCTAATAAAACTAATTACAGCATAACAAACCTCTGTCAAATCTAGGAACAATAAAATTCGAAAGCCTTCCTGATGTGAATTAATACTGCATGAAAAAAGGAGTGGTAGTAAAACACGAGATCTCAATGAATAATAAAAGGCACAAAAAAGCTTTTCACAAGGGCAAGAACGGATTCTTAAACCATGCCCCTTGTTGTGGAAAAGCTAATAGAAAATACAATGCACCCCAAACCGAGTTTAGTTAACTTTAACCTGTATTGAGCATTTTTAATATATAAAAGGCAAAATATCATCTCATGGTCAAATGCTAGAACATGATAATTTGCCAGAGAAGTAAGCTGAGCAGCTTGTTTCCTACACATAATCTGAGACTGCTCCAAAAAGGTCATCTTTATCTGGGCTCTAGCTGAGCGTGAAGATCTGCAGGGTTATTAACGAGCTCTATGGGTCTCCACCTACTAAAAGGACGCTTACTATACCCAAGGCATGGTATAGACTCAGCGCTATCCAGGGCCAGATAATCCTGGAGAATGTATTTAGAACATTTTAGTTCCGGGCTTGGCCACATTTTTAACCAAATAAGGCAACCAAACCCAAAATGTCCTCTGCAAAATGTAGTCCCCTTTCCGTGTGATAAAAGATGGTTGGCCCTCCCTGTGGGACCATCAAGAGTCTTCGAAGGAAGCTGATCTCTACAGTTTGGAGTCTAGAGTAATCACAACCCCCCCCCCCCACACTCCAGCCCTGTATGTCATTTCCCTTACTGGTCTATGGCCTAACATAGCCGCAAAGCGAAATATTGCTTCCACGGCTCTATGAGTTTATTGCACTCTCAGCACCATCAGGGACTCCCAGTTAACTCGTGGGTCAAAGGGCAGATACAAATACCAAAAACTCTCTACTTTGGTGGCTGGGGCTCCCTGAATAAAAAAAGTTTTAGATTTTGTTTTCTCTGGCCCACAAACCATTATGTAAGACGTCTGGTGGTTAATCTTTAAGTCTAGAAATGACTAACTCCATAAGGGGGTCCAGGGCTTTCTGAAGGCTGATTGTATTCTTGGCTAATAGGATGGTATCTTCTGTGTAGAGCAGTGTAGTGATAAAACGAGTGCCTGGCCTTGGGAAATCCAATTTCTTTTGCAGTAGGCGAGCTTCTAAACCCGTTATGTAAATAAGAAACAAAAACAGGGATAGGAGGCTGCCCTGCTGAACACATTGATTATAGTATATAGATGACGTACATTCTGCCCCGGGGTCAAAATGGATCTTAACAGGAGTGTTCCAGTGCATTCTCCGAAAGGAGAGCAGCCAGATGTTCTTCTACCGCCTGATTGCCCATCATATCCTACAATTTGGACCGACTGCCCATGTCGAAAGCACACAACAGGTCCATGAATGCTAGGTGTAAAGAGCCTTCAGGGGCTTGGTGTACTTACCAACAATGAGCAATAGGTTCAACATTTCCATTTGTCTATTGTATGAAATGAACTGCACGGGTAGTATGTTTGTACCTTGCTCTGTTATGACTTTTTAAGCCGAGATAACGTTTTATGACCGACTGTCAGAGTGGCGTGGCATGGAGTGGAGTAGTGGTGTGGAGTAAAGTGCTAGAGACTGCCATGGAGAGAATTGCATAGAACGTTATAGAGTGGGGTAGTGTCAGAGAAGAGTGTTGTAGAGTGGAGTTGCCTAGAGTGGATTAGAGCTTCATACAGTGGAGTATTGTGGTGTGGAGTGTCACAGGCCATAAAGTACAGTGGTGCTGAGTAGACTGGCATAGAAAAGTCACGCAGAATGCCCTGGTTTTGAGAAAAGTAGTGTAGAGTGGATTGGTGTAGAGTGCAGTGACGTAAAGTGGCGTAGAGTGCAGTGGTACAGAGTAGAGTGGTGTAGAGTGGAGTGGCGCAGTGTAGATTGGAGTGGAGTAGAGTGCAATGGTGTACAATGTAGTGGTGCAGAGTGTAGTAGAGTGATGTAGAGTGCAGTGGCATAGATTAGATTGTTTCAGAGTAGTGTGGAGTAGCATAGAGTGGAGTGGTGCAGGGTGTAGTGACGCAAGGTGTAGTGGCATAGAGTGCAGTTAAGTGGCATGAGTTGAGTGGTGCAGATTAGAGAGCAGTGGCAGGCAGACAGTGCAGTCTTGCAGAGTAGTGTTTCAGAGTGCACTGGGGTACAGTGCACGGGCATAGAGTAGAGTTGGCAGAGTACAGTGGTGTAGAGTACAGTGGTGCAGAGTAGAGTACAGTGGTGCAGAGTAGAATAGAGTGGTGTAGAGTGCAGTGACAAAGAGAGCAATGGTGTTTAATGGCGTAGTATGCAGTGACAGACTGTTGCAGAGTGTAGTGGCGTAGAGTGCAGTTGTGCAAAGTAGTTGGCGTAGAGTGCATTGGTTTTGAGTAAAGTGGTGTAGCGTGCATAGGCGTAGAGTGCAGTGGTTTAAAGCAGAGTGGCCTAGAGTAGAATGGTGAAGTATAGAGTGGCAAATCATAGATTGCAGTGGGGTAGACTGCAGTGGCTTAGAGTGAAGTTGTGCAGTGTAGAGTGCAGTGGTGTAAAATGCAGTGGTATAGCACACAGTGTTGCAGAGTAGAGGGGTATAGAGTAGATTGGAGTAGAGTGGAGTGGCCTAGCGTGCAGTGGTGCAGCGTGCAGTAGTGCATAGTAGAGTGCAATGGCACAGAGTAAAGTGGTGCGGAGTAGAGAGGCAGAGTAAAAAGGCGTAGAGGCAATTGTCGAGTGCAGTGGTGCACAGTAGATTAGCGTAGAGTTCAGTGGCATAGAGTGTAGTAGAACTGCGTAGAGTACAGTGGTGAAGAGTACAGTGCAGTGGCATAGACTGCAGTTAGTGCATATCAGAGTGGCGCAGAGTATAGTGGCGCAGAGTTCAGTGGCAAAGGGTGCAGTGTTGTAGAGTAGAGTGCAGTGGTGTAGATTCGTGTAGAGCTGATTGGTGTAGAGTGCAGTGGAATAGAGTAGAGTGGTGCAGAGTGAAGTGGTGTAAAGAGTAGTGGTGTAAAGTACAGTGATACAGAGTAGACTAGAGGGGTGTAGAGTTTAGTGACATAACGTGGAATAGTATGGTGTAGAGTGTAGTGGTGAAGAGTGTTGCAGAGTAGAGTCCTGGGACATACAGTACAGTGGTGCAGAGAAGATTGGCGCAGAGTGCAGTGGCATAGTGTAATTGCTCATAGTAAAGTAGTGTAGAGTGCATTGGCATAGTATAGAGTGGCATAGAGTAGTGCAGAGTGGAGTGGCACAGGGTAGATTGCAATGGCGTAGAGTAGATTGGTTCAGCGTAGAGTGAAGTGGCAGACACTGCAGTGGCATTGAGTAAATTGTGAGACAGTGTAGTGGTGCAGAGTAGATTAGAGTGGCGTAAAGGGCAGTAAAGTGGCATAGAGTTCAGAGGGGGAGAATGCAGTGTTGCAGACTAGAGTGGCATAGACTGAAGTGGCATAGTGTGAAGTGGTGCAGGGTAGAGTGCTGTGGCGTAAAATGGATATTGCAGAGTTGAGTGGAGTGGCGTAGAAGCATTGCCAGAGTGGCATAACTTAGAGTGGTGCAGAGTAGAGTACAGTGATTTAGAGTGTAGTGGTAGAGTGGCACAGAGTTCAGTGGCAGAGAGTGCTGTGTGGACTGTAGTAGAGTGCAGTGGTGTATACTAGAGCGGCATAGAGTGGATTGGCTTAGAGTGCATTGGCAGAGAGTAGAGTGGTGCAGAGTAGAATGGCGCAGAGAGCAGTGGCGAAGAGTAGTGAAGAGTTGAGTGGCGCAGTGTAGACTGCAGTGGCGTAGATTGCAGTGGTGTAGAGTGGAGTGGTGCAGGGTAGTATGAAGTGGCGTAGAGTGCAGTGGCATAGATTGCAGTGTTGCAAAGCAGAGTGGAATAGAGTGGAGTGGTGTAGAGTGCAATGGCGACGACTGGTGGTTCATAGTAATAATAATAATAATAATCCACATTTGTAAAGCGCACAATCACCCGTAAGGGTCTCTAGGCGCTGGGGGCCGTCGGGAAGATTAAGCAAGCTATTGCCCAGAGTCACATGGTGCTGGGCTAACCTGCCGCCGGAGCCGGGGATCGAACCGTGGTCCCCAGATTCCAGCGTCAGTCGCCCTGGCCGCGGCGCCACACCTCTCCACAGTAGTAGTAGAGTGGGGTTGAGCGCATTGGCAGAGATTAGAGTAGGGGTGTAGAGAGAAATTACAGAGTAGGGTGGAGCAGGGTAGAATGTACTGGTGTAGAGTGTTGTGGCATAAAGTGCAGTGTTACAGAGTGCAGTGTTGAAGTTGACGCAGAGTGCAGTGCTGAAGATTGCAGTGGTGCATAGTGGAGTGGGGTAAAGTGCATTGATATAGAGTATAGTGGTTCAGAGTTAAGTAGACAGCAATAGAGTGAAGTGGCGTAGAGGCAAGTGTCAGAGTGCAGTGGTGCACAGTAAATTAAAGTGGATTAGCACAGAATTCAGAGGGTTGTATGATTGTACACTTTACCACGAGGTCTCTAACACAACAGCGTCTTTAGCGCACATGCCTTTACCATACAATTTTGTGGTAAAGACTTGATGGGTAAAGGGGCATGCGGGCTAAAGATCATAACCCTGCTCCCTGCTCTGTAAACTGTCCCTTTCCCCCTGTCCTGCCCTCCTAAAATTAAACGCACACCTCAAAAACGAACCCAACTCCAGCCCCGCATGCCCACGCCCTGGACCCTAAACCATCCCCTACATCCCTAAACTACCCTGACCCTGCCCTTTAATCTGTCACTTCTCCTCCTGCCCTGAGCTCTAAACATTAAACCCACGTCCCAAAAACTACCCCAACCACAGCCCCCCTGCCCTGAGTCCTAAAAAGCTGTTCCCTACCTCAGTGAAGTAACCCGACTCAGCCCCCCACCTGTCCTGGGGCCAAAAACTGTCCCCTGCCCTGAGCCCTAAAAACTATCCCCAGCATCCCTTAACTGCCCAACCCGATTCCCTGCCCTGTAAACTGTCCCCTTTCCCCTGCCTTAGCCCTAAAAACTGTCCCCCACCCTAAAAACTACCCGCCTCCCTCCAGAGTCCTAAAACCTACCCCACCCCGAAAAACTACCCCTCCACTCTCCAAGACCAAGCCCCATCCACACTTATTTCACCTGTCTCTTAGCCCTAAAAACTGTCCCCCACCCTAAAAACTACCGGCCCCCTCCTCAGCCCTAAAACCTACTCCCACCCTAAAAAAACTACCCCCTGATCACCCCGCCAAGACCAAGTCCCAGCCCCACTTACCTCATTGTGTTCTCTCCCGATTCCCGATAGTCCTTCCTCTTCCGATCATCCCCTTCTCATGCCTCCGCTCGGCAACTAGACAGCACATTGCCTGCACCACGCATATGTATTGTTAAGGCACATGCGTGGTTAATGCAAGCGTGGTTCAGCTTGCGGGGAAACAGCACACGTGCCTCAGCCCGCGTTGTTAAGGCCGTTTCTCAATTCAGAGCTGTAGAGTTCATTGGCATACAGTGCATTGGCGTAAAGTGGTGTAGAGTATAGTGGTGCAGACTAGAATAGAGTGACAGAGTACTGTAGTGCAGAGTATAATGGCAAAGAGTTCAGTGGCAGAGAGTGCAGTGTTTCATAGTAGACTGTCGTAGAGTACAGTGGTTTATAGTAGTGTGGTGTAGAGTGGTGCAGAGTAGAGTGGCACAGACAGCAGTTGCATAGAGTACAGTGGTGCATAGTAGAACAGAATGGCACAGGGTGGTGCAGAGACGTAGAGTGTAGAGTACAATGGCGTAGAGTGCAGTGACGTAGAGTGTTGCACAGTAGAGTATAGTGGTGTAGAGTACAGTGGCGCAGAGTAGATAGGCGTAGAGTGCAGTGATGTGAAGCGCAGTGGTTGTGAATAAAGTGGTGTAGAGTGCATTGCCATAGAGTGCCGGGGTTAGGGTAGAGTGTTGTTGCATAGAGTGGTACAGAGTAGAGTGGCACAGAGTGGAGTGATGCCCTGTAGACTGCAGTGGCATAGAGTGCAGTGGCGCAGAGTAGAGTGGCATAGAGTAGATGGTTTCAGAGTAGAGTGAAATGGCATAGAGTGGAGTGGTACAAAGTAGAGTTCAGAGGTGCAGGGCAGAGTGCAGGAGCATTGAGTGCTGTGGCATATAATGTTGCAGAGTAGAGTAGAGTGGCACAGAGTGCAGTGATGTAGAGTAGATTGGTGTAGAGTGCATTGTTTTTTAGTAAAGTTGTGCTGAATGCATTAGAATAGAGTACAAATGGTTAGGGTAGAGTGCAGTGGCGTAGAGTGGCATTGATTGGGTGGTGCAGCGTACAGTGCAGTGGCATGGTGCAGAGTGGAGTGGCAGACAGGACAGTGGCGCTGATGCAGTGGGATAGAGTAGATTGATTCAGAGTACAGTGAAGTGGTGTAAAGTGGAGGGGTGCACAGTAGAGTGGAGCGGAGCAAGGTAGAGTGCAGTAGCATTGAGTTCAGTTGCGTAGAGTGACAGAGTGCAATGATGAAAATTAGATTAGAGTGGTATAAAAAGGATTGGCATAGAGTGACTGGCACAGAGTGGAGTGGTACAGAGTAGATTGCAAAGGCATAGAGTGCAGTTGCACAGGGTGCTGTGTTGCAGAGTAGAGTGGCATAGAGTGGAGTGGTGTAGAGTAGAGTGGAGTGGAGTGGCCTAGACTGGAGTGGTGTAGAGTGCAGTGGTGCATAGTAGAGTAGAGTAGGATGTAGTGCATTGGCATATTGTAGAGTAGAGTAGAGTAGATAGGTGTAGATTGAAGTAGAGTTGAGTGGTGCAAAGTAGAGTGAAATGGTGTGGCGTAGAGTACAGTGGCGAGGGCGGAGTGATGCAGAGTAGAGTGTTGTAGCGTGGATTGGTGCAGAGTAAAGTGGAGTCAGGAAAAGTGGAGTAGGCATGGTGTGGTAGTGCACTGGTCATTACAGAAAACACATCTTCAGTTGAAATGAGTATTACATTTTCACAGACAAGTATACCGCACACAAACAATAATGTGTGGAGATGTCATCACCTAGTGTATTGATTTGTTTTGATCGTATTAAAATATTTGTTTTTCCCACACTTCAGAATTGCCAAAGTTGTGCTTCATTTGTGCTTTCCTAATTTCTGATGTATTCAGAAATATCTGTGTTGTTCTTATACAGACATTTAAATTTTGCTGTGGAAAAAAAATAACACCGTATAGCCTTCCTACAGCATGATTGTCACATAAATCTTCTCACTTACAAGTTAGAGAAAAGTAAACACCAAGCTCCCTTGGAAGAGACAGTCTAACATTTGAACTCTGTTTGTCAATGCATAGCAAATGGCACAAGATAAGAACAAGAAAGACCTGTTTACAGAAAGTGCGTGCTGGTGGAAGAATAAAGTATGTCGGAAATGGGCCACGGAAATATGCATTACAAAAATCCTTGGACTCAAACGGTGTGGTTCATAAGAGAGAGACAAACCAGATTTAAATCACTGTGATTGTTCTTCGAAATAACGCTCTGCTGCCCCATTCTTCAGTGGAAATGTATTAGATAGTTTGAATAAACCATCATGGCTGCCAGATGACATCTGCATGGACCTAATAAGATTTGTGCATCAGTCAAGTAAGTGATGGGGGAACATTTGTTGCTTAATGAGGCTTTTTAATAGTTCAAGTTGTTATCAAAACCACAGCAGCAAATTCAAACCCATTTTCTCATGGGTGGTCTTCTAGTAATATTTTTCCTAGCAGCTCATAATACCAAACATTTCTTCCTAATTATATGCACGTGCAAAAACAAATTATTCAGCAACCAATCTCGGAAATTTAGCAAAGGCAGGTAGAGGTGATGTTATGTGCTTGGACTCTATTCTATTAATTGAATCTTTGATGATGCTGCTAGCATTTTGTGTTGAGCAGAATGCTATGAGCAGAGAAACTGGAAAGACGCTACTTGGACAGTTGCAATCTGAGAACTCCAGATAATAAAGTGAGCAAGTACCATTGTGGACACTGACCAATTCCATGACCATGTCTGCACAACATTGCAGCATTAGTCCTTTTCATGTCTCCTGGTCCTCGAAACCTTCCTTAAAATGGGTGGGGTGGAAGAAGTAATTCATTAATTATATTGTTGGTGTTGAAAAGTCAGCAAAAATGTCAGCGGAAGAAAAGAAAAGGATTCTATTGCATTCTTTGGGTCCGCAGGGCTTACAGGTTTATAATCCTATGGAAAAAGCAGTTACTGTTGGGGATGTTAATGTGTCTGGTGCAGGATTACTTTATTTGGACACTGATTTTGCACCCAAAGTATGCATTAGTATTACCTGTTATACATTTTTACAATGTAAACAGGGCATGGGTAAAATTGTATATGATTATGTGGCAGATTAAAAAAAAATTGCCTTCAGATTGGGATTTTGACACATTATATGATAGTCTAATAAGGGACCAACTCGTTATGCATTCCAATAATCATGGCAATCCAGGAGAGGTTATGGGTTAATGGTGACTCATGACTAGATAACCTTTGAGCTATTGTACACAAGGCCGAAATGTCTAGGAGGTGTGGGGTAGCACTGAGACAAAGAGAAAAAGATGTTGAATATGTATGTAAACTATCCATCAAAATGGAGTTCAAGAATAAAATGTGTCAGTTCAAGGGTAAATCTAAAGTTAATGGAAACAAACAATGCTACCGTTGTGATAGTAAAGACCACCTAGCTTACAGCAAAAAATGTCCAGCTATCAAACTAAAGTGTAGCAACTTTGGGATTTCTGTTCATTATGCTAAAGTATGTAGAAGGAAGAATTCCCAAGTGAATTGAATGAAGCAGGCGGAGAATGACCACGAGAAAGAAGAGTCTGATGTTGATGATGATGTTTCCAATTGTAAGAGTGTTATGAGTGTGGGTAACAAGTTTGTTTTGAATATAAGTGCAAATCTTTGCAAACACAAATCTGAGTGCTGGATGAGGATAGCAGACGTTCCTGTTAACGGATTCAGGTTTACACCTTACTCTATTGTTAGTGAGGATATTTGGAGAGGACATTTGTAGGCAAAATTGGTAGTAGCTTAGTTGCATCAGATGTACATCATGAAGGATACAGTGGGAAGAAAATCAATATTCTTGGGTTTAGGGGGTTAACATTTAAGTTCAAGAACAGATTCACAAAAGGAAAACTGTATTTTGCAAATAAAGGTGCTTCTGTGCTTGGGTAGTTTGACCAGAACAAATTGCATAAAGTGCTTGATCCCAGTTGTGAGAAGAAAGTCCTTGTTGTGGATGATGGAGTCACAGTAGGGAGGACATGCTCAAAAGATTCCCAAACGTTTTCAGTAAGACCTTAGGGAACTTGGAAGGATTTGAGCACAAGATGATTTTTAAAAGTGATGCTCCTAAGGTTCACAAGGTCAAGAATGTACCCTAATGGTGCAAGAGAAAGATTATAATGAAGTAGAGAAACTGGTCTCTAATAATGTGATTGAGCCAGTAGAGGCCTCAGAGTGGATTTACCTTTTAGTTGTGGCATGTCGTAGTAATGGGAAAACTATGTGTTGACTTGAGTAATTTGAACAACCTAATATTCATTGATCTGTTTGGAGAACAAAGGGTTAACCACTGAATTTAGTAAACATGAATTTGCGGAAAACAATGTGACTTATTTAGGGCATGGTATAGGCAAGGATGATAATTAAACCCAAACCACCTTTGATCAATACGATTTTGGAGGCATCTGCACAAGTCAGTAAAGAGGATGTGAGATCATTTTTAGGATTGGCAGAATACTGTGCCAAGTTCCTTCCTAAGTTTATGTAAAAGACGTATAATATCAGGCAATTGTTGAAGAAGTTTGAATGGTCACTTGAGTGTGTTAATAACTTCTGCACTTTTAAAAGGAAAATGGTTACTGTTACTGCATTGAGTAGTTTTGACACTAGTGGGGTCAGTTACATAATCATTGATACCAGCAACAAAGAACGAGGTGCGGTTTTGACACAAAATTCATCAATGGTAAGGAGTACATCATAGCATTTGCTTCAGATTGCTTTCTCCTACAGAGGAGAGATATCTGATCATTAAAAAAGACAATTGAGCTTGTGCGTGGACTCTTGAACATTTCAGAGCTTTTGTGGGGGGCTAATCTCCTACCATTCGACGAGATCACAAACCTTTGTTAATTGCTTAGGACAGAGGTAACTGCGAATGCTTCGACCAGGATTGCAAGATTGTCCATGCATATGCAAGACTACATTTACAAGATTATGTATGTGCCTGGTAAGGAAAATGTGCAGGCTGATTTTTTGTGTCCAGTTGGCCAGTCCAGTTGGAAGAATACAAAGAGGATACGTGGAATAATTTCAAGTGGCTTTGGTTCATGACAATGGCATGCCAACGTCCAAGAAGGAAGAGTGGCTAGCGGAGTATGAAAATGATCAAACCTTGCTGTGAGTGTCCAAATATACTTGTATTGCTCGACACAGGAAAGAGATTTTAGAAGAGAAAATCAAACCTTTTTGGGAAGTTGGGTTTGAACTTTCTAAGGAGAATGGTGTATTTTAAAGAGGCGATAGAATACCCCCCCTAGTGAGTTGTGTCATTTAATTGTTAAATTGTGTAGTGAGGAACATTTTAGAGAGAAGAGAACCAAGTCTGTGGTTGATAAATTGTTCTGGGTGCCTGGTGTGGATACTGCAGTGGAGAAATCTGTGAGGGAATGTTTGAACTGCACTAGAGCAGACAAGTCTTCGCATGTTGAGGCCTTATATGGTGAAATGTCATATGCCCAAATTTCCTTGGGAATCTGTTGCTATTGATACAATTGGTCCAGTTGGTTCATCACAGAATTACATTCTTGTTTTGATTAACCTTTTTTCGAGATGGCTAGTAGTGGGTGTGATGGACAAAACAGACGTAGTACAATTTTGGCCAAGTTTTAGTTTCTGAAGGGATTCCGGCTACCAAGTAAATGATAAAGGTATGATATTTTTGTATAAGGTGTCAAAGGAATATTTTGAGAAAATTGGGGTAAGGCACAAGACCACATCATTATACAATCCTAGCTGGATTAGAATGGTCAAAAGACTCAAATGTGTGATTAAAGGTGTGATTCAGTCTCCAGTGGTAAGTGAGGAAGACTGGTTGTTACAGTTAAAGAAAGCTGTATGGTTGTATATAGTAACAAGCAGTGACGCTAAAGGTGCTTCTCCATTCCTGATCATGTGGAGAAGGACTCTGAGAACTAAATACCATCCGGATGGTTGTTTCGCCATGATACGGAGAATTGGTCCATCTAATTGGTTAGGGCGAAGATGTCAGATATCAAACGGAAGAGTAAAGCTTATTATAAAGTGAAGCATTGTACTAAATGGATACGTGTCAAAGTAGGCGGCTGGATTTCATAAAAAAACCTGGAAAGATAACTAAGGGGGAAAGGCAAAACTTTGAACCTATGGAAGTGGTGAATGTATTACGCAATGCTGTTAGAGTGTGTGATGGTTGGGTTTGCAACCTAAAAAGAGGGCTGTTGGGGCAAGTGACTTGAGGGGTAGTTCTGTAATATTTTAAATGACACCTTCCTCACAGGCAAATGAAGTAGAGGAGCCAGAGATGTGATGAAGATAAGGTTTCTTTATTCACAGAAGATCCCAGCCATCCATCAGCAGGGCAGCTGTCAACTGACCAGTACATTCAAGTAAACACATTCCTTTGCCATAGTAACCCCACAGCACATGACAACATAGTGGCAATCACATCTAGTGCCAGAAAAGGGCCCAGCTGTGATTGCCAATAAACCCACTGTAAGGAATACCACACATTTCTTTCAACAGTCCTTGGATACCGACTTTGGCTGGTAGTATGGTGTGGTGGATGATAACCAGGATTCTTCTGTTGGCAATTTGGCTTCAACAGATAATGAACTGACGTCAACATATAAATATTGTACTTACAACAATGCAATTAAATGATGATGAGGTTACAATTGTGGATGATTTTGGGAGAGTTATGCAACCTCATGAGGATGATGATATTCATTATTTCAGGATAATCCTGTAGGTAAGGATGTCACATCTTAATCTAGTGTAGTTGGATCTGTTATAAAACTTATTCCAGGTAAAAGAGAAAGGAAACCATGCAAATGGTTAAAAGACGGTATTGGAAATTAGAAATGATGGTATACATTGTTGACAGATATATTGTTGAATGATGTATTTCATTTTTATTTAGGGTTTTTGTTTTATGGGGAAAGATGGTATAATCAATGTATTGCAACAAGTACAGCTAGGCAACGTTCAGGAATATTTTATTTTGCAAGGACTTGTTTTTATTGTTGTTTTAGTTTTTGTTATACGTTTTATTTTCTAGTTTCAAGGATGAAAATGTGTTGTGTGCTCTATTCTGTTAATGGAATCTTTGATAAGGCAAGTAGCGTTCTCTGTGGGGCAGGACGCTGCCAGCTGAGGAACTTTAAGGACACTGCCTGGGCTGTTGCGGTATGGGAACTCCAGATAATATAGTAAGTACCATTTGCTGTGCAGGTGTGGATTATTACACAACTGGTGAACAATCAGGTCTTCCCTCTCAGCTAGGAAATCCAGAACCTGAGGTAGAATGAGGAAGCTGTTGTGCTGTATGAGCAGAGATGTAGAGTACCAACTTGGATAGGATAAAAAGGGCAATCAGCACTAAAAAATAATATGGATGATATGTTCTTCTGAAATGTTCAGATGTGGAAAAAACAATCCTCAGGTTTTCCGGTACCAGACTCTCAAGTTCAGCAGCAAAGCCTGAAAAGGAGAGAATGCTCGAGGGTTTGCATCTTGAAACCAGCAGTGGAGAGACTCCAAAGCAATGCTGGGGCTTACACATAGCTAGCGTGACAACAGCTCAGCATTACTGGACACAGAAGGGTTCTGGCTGGTGTGAAACCTCTGTTTTGTTGTTGGAATTACACTGTGGTGGATGGAGCTAGGACTGGAGTTGTGCTGCCTCCAGCTGGGGAGTTACTGCTGAGGACAAGGTTTTCCTGATTCAGCCCGGGGCCTAATAATATTTATAAGTGGTGAAATATGCAGGAAGAAGTGTCCCTAAGAACCAGAGTTCTGGGACATATGGGAAGGACGGCGGGGATCTAAAACATTCCACCTTATTGGTTGGCTAGCAGAGGCTATTTGTTATCTTTTCTGAGATTCTCAGAATCAGAGGAGTTAGAGGAAATGATTCTTACATTCCAAACCAGAATCAGGCTGCCATGCACAAACACCATCTCCCTGACTATTCATTCTAAGATTCATCTGCAGCCTTCTTAAGTAGGAGTGGATATTAGCTGTAATCCATTGAGGAAAATATGTTTTTTTGCCATGACATTACGAAACTTATCTGACATGCTGAAGTCATGATAACTTAGTTGGGGTTTTTGGAAGGTCGTAATTGTGCTCTACCTATGCCCTGGGTACCTAAGGTACCATATACAGGTACTGGTAATGCCTCATCCTGTTTGAAGACGCTGAAGAGGCTGTAAAGAGATTGGTTATAGGAACAGGAGGACCAAAAAAAAATGGAGAGAAAAAAAACCTTTTATTCCAATTATTCAAAGTACTATAACTACAAATCTGAACACCTGAACATATTAACTGTTCCACAGTAAGATGTGAAGGATGAAGAATTTTATTTAGTCAAAATAGGAAGCACTGTGGTCCAAATACATTAATGACTCCTGGTCAGCATGTGAACTCTGAGGGACTGGAGTTCTGAGATCTCTTGTAGAAGTTACAAACAACTCGTCAGTTGAAAAGAGAACAACGTAGATGGCATGTGTAGGAAGGTGGAATCGGACTATATGGTTACCCCCGCTTTTTGCCTGGTGTTTTGCTGGTTTTCGACTTAGTTGGACTGGGATCCTGCTATTTAGGGCCCCAGTCTATCTGCTTTCTCTATAAAATGGATTCCCTGTACTTTAGGTACACACCAAATTGGTTACCGGGTTACCTTTGTGAGTTCCTGTATATGGTACCTGTTGGAACTGGCCCTTCTTGCAGGGTCATCCTCAAACTTTTTGCTTCTTCCTCCCTTATTTTTCCTGACCCGTGGCTGTTGGCAATAGGACTCTGCGCACTTTACCACTGCTGATCAGTGCTAAAGTGCATATGCTCTCTGTTTAAATTGTTATTCTGATTGGATATACATGTTTGGCATATTTGTATCACCATGAAGTCCCTAGTAAAGTGCACTGGGTGTGACAGGGCTGGTGATGACAAATGCTACTAGTGGGCCTGCAGCACTGATTGTGCCACCCACAGGAGTAGCTCTAAAATGGTGTCTCAGGCCTGCCACTGCAGTGCCTATGGGCAGTATAGAACTGCCATGTCCTCCTGGTCAGTGTCCCCACTGACCAGGCCTAACCCTTCCCTTTTTGTGCACATCAGTCACCCCTATGGAAGGCCCAAGGTACCCCCTGGGCAGGGTGCAGTGTATGTAAAAGGTAGAGCATGTACTAGTGCAGGTGACATGCTCTGGTAGTGAATGGCAGCCATTTTCGTTTTTCACTACTGTAAGGCTATCTTGCTCCATAGGTTAACATGGGGGATGCTGGCTACAGTGGTTACAGCATTTCTTCCCATAGGAACAAGATAGGACATAAGTATCTAGTATCCCTGAACTCAGAATTTAATAACACATCTTTTAGGAAAGGTTGTTTTTAAATCCTGTGTTTGAGAACAGCACTTTTAGAAAGTTGCTGTTCTCTTGTCTGACCCTTCTGTGTGCCTGGGCCTGTTTGTGTATTGACTGTCTGGTTTGAGAGTGACAGGGGCTGGGGAATTCCCCAGGAGGGAATTCCCCTGGATGAGTCAGCACTAGGCTGAATGACTGCATTTGCAACTGGAGTAGTGGGAGGAGTTAGCACCTGGGCTGAATAGGGCTGTGCCTGCCTTCCACAATGCTGGCGCCACCCCCCTGCTGGGCGGCTGAGGACCCTGCCCCTCACTCTGAAAGGAAGTCAGAAGCCAGCAAAACAAAGTACTCAGGAAACTCCCAGAACTGGTTCAGACCGGGCTCAGGGCCCACATGCACAGAGAGAACAAAGACTTTAGGGGTATAAGTACAGGACCCCTGACAACAGAAAATTAGATCATCCTGGAAATCAAGAAGGAACCTCTGCCAAGGAGAAAGCTGAAACTGAAGAAGAAAGATTGTCCTGCTGTTGCTCTGCTGGACTGACCTGTTGCTTTGCTGCCAAGGAGAGGGGAAGGACTTTGCTGCTGAGCTGTGTCCCCTGTCTTGAAGGAATCTCCAAGGGCCTGAGAAGAGCTGGCTCCCTGTTTTGAAGTCCCAGGAACAAAAGGACTTCACCCCCAGCTTCCCTGAACTCTGCTGAGAGAGTTCGGTCCCTGCTAGAGTGCTTGATCCAGTTGTGGGGCCTCTGGAGGTTGGACCTGAGCTGGGAAGCTTGAAACTAAGCTTGAGTGACTTTTGAACTTGAAAAGTATCGCATCGCTCGCTTGCGGAGCGCATCTCCGACAGTGCGAGAAGTTTCCCGCCGCTACGGAGGTCGAGATCGTCGCAGCGCCTGACGCCGCTGCCAGAGACGTCGCATCCTTCGTTTGCGGGACGCACCAGACCGGTGCGGGAGAATCGAACATTGCTGCGAGTATCGTCGCAGAGCCTGTCGTCGCTGGGTGAGAACGCCGCACCGCTTGCTTGCGGGTCGCATCACGTCGCTGCGAGTGTCGTCGCAGAATCAACGCATCGAGGAGCTGCGAGAGAGAGGATCCCCGCTGGACTGCGCATCGTCGCCCCGGAGATCGTCGCAGCCCCTACGAGATCGTCGCATCGTGCCTTTGCGAGAACAGACTTCCTACGGAACCTACGCACCGGAATCCATACAAGTGGCCTTCCTCCCCATACAGACCGGATTCGTCGCAACACGCCCGCTGCTGCAGCGGGGCTGTCGCATCGCCTCCCCAGGGTCTCAGGAGCAACGCATCGCTTGTTTTCCACCGCACCAGCTTCTGCTTTTGGAACTTTGTTGCAACAAAAAGGTACTGTGAGTAAACGTGACGCAACTGTGAACTTTTCACGCATCAGTAGAGAATTCTATCGCAACGTAGAGAATTCTAACGCAACCTTAAGAACTCTTTTTGAAACCATATTCTTGAACTGTGTATGTTGGATTTTTGTCGTTTTGGTCTTGTGTAGTTTAGATTAAAAATACCTTTATTTTTCTAAACTGTTGTGGAGTCAGTTTGTGGTGTTTTCACTGTGTTACTGTGAGTGTTGGTACAAATACTTTACGCATTGCCTCTGGTTAGCCTAGACTGCTCGTGCCAAGCTACCTAGAGGGTGAGCAGGGGTTATCTCAGAGGGTTATCTCCTTGGCCTGACTAGAAGCAAGGGTCCCTATTTGGACAGTGGTACCTACCTCTGCCAACTAGAGACCCCCAGATCTAACATTGGTGGTCAGGCGGTGGGATTTGAACTTGTATTTGTACTTGACCCACAGTAATTGGTGTACATCACTAGTGAGTGCAGACCCCTACGCCACCGCATACTACTGTTTTTTTTGTTCTATTTTTGATCGTAACCCTGAAGGAATCCAAGCATCATGTCTCTGAATGGTAAACCAGCAAGTGATGTTGCAGAACTGGAGTTTGACATTGAAATGTTAAGTGAATACAAAGTAGGTCAACTCAGGCAGTTCTGTAGGAACTTTGGATGCCCCATGAAGCGCCGCTCCAAGAAGGAGGAACTACAGGAGGCCTTAAGGGCCTGGTGGGAGACCAAAGAGGCTGGGGAGACAGATGATGCAGAAGTGGATGAGGATGCACAAAGGGATGGTTTCAGGCCACAGGATATGCCTGTGTCCAGAGCAGCCTCAAGGGCTGGCAGCAACCATTCAGCTGAAAGTTTTTCCCTAGAGGAGTTGGAGGAAAACCAAAGGGCTAGAGATCATAAGTTAGAAATGTTGAGGCTTGAAATGGAGCTGAAGCAAATGGAAAGAGAAAGGGCGGCGGAGGAGAGCAAAAATGCCTGTGCCCTGGAGGAATTAAAATTGACCTTGGCCCATGAATTAAGAATGAGGAAGCTTGAGTTGGAGCTCAGGAAGCGTGAGGCAATGAGGGTCTCAGCTGAAGAAGAAACATGGGTAGCTCAAGAGTTGAGCTTTGCTGAGTTGGAGGTGGAGTCCAGCTCAGATGGTGGCAGCATGTTTATGATATCTAGTGCTGAGAGAAAGGTACAAACACCCAGAGATGTGGCGCCTGACTTGAGGGAGGGGGTCGACATACACCAGGGGGTTCAGGTTTATGATGTAGTTCCAGTGGAGTGCAGTGTCCCTGAAGTAGATTGGGGGACTGGCACAGGGGACCATATTCCTAGTGGTGGGAGGGACACTCTACTGACTCTAGATGAGAGGTACAGGGAGAGGGGTTCCCCCATGGTAGAAACCTTGGTGTGTGTGTGTGAAGACCAGCCAGAAGAGTGTGGGTTGTGTGACAGAGACAGTCAGATACTGTCTTGCCAGTCTCAGGAGAGTGGTGTGGGGTACTTGTGTGAGGCACTGGAGGGTGAGGCAAAGGGTAGCTTGGTTAACAACTGTGGGGGGCTGTGTGATTCATTTGTTGGAGAGCATATTTTAAGTCCCTGTTTTCCAGAGCTATGCCAACACCCGGTGGAGTGTGAGTTCTCTGACCCCAGAGAGCTTGCATTGGAGGCAGACCTCTTGGTGGATTCCAAAGGGTCTGAAGAGGCATTGGGGAGTGATCCCAAAAGGAGTGGCTTAGATATCTTCCAGACCTGTGAGGTGGAAGCGGTTCAGTGTAGGCCAGTTAGGTCCCAGTGTAGTGGGAGGGGTGTAGGGGCTCATGTCCGGTCTCAGTGGAGAAGGAGTGAGTATGGGACGGTGTGTCTCACGGTGCCTGAAACCCAGTCTCAGGGCCTGGAGGGTTCCTTAAGGGAACACCAGGTTGGGGACCTAGACTGTACTTGTAGGCCATTTGAGGAGGATCTCCTAGTGTCTGGTGAACGGGGAGTGCCTGTAAACAGGCCTCCATCGGTTCTGGTGTCTGGCAGTGCCGCTCCATTTGGGAGGGTACAGAAGTCAAGACTGAAGGGTGAGAGGGGGAAGGAGTCCCCAGTGGGAGAACCAGTGGGTCAGAGACCAGTCAGAAGGGCTGAGTCCCCAGTGAGTGACCATGGTGACTTCACTTCTGTCCTGGGGGATCTTTCCGCACTGTCAGGTGGACAGGGGTCGGGAGATCTGCGCCAAGCAGACTGTCACAGGACACATGAGTTGTGTGTCACCCTCAAGGGGGTGCTATGTGAGTCCCCAGAAGTCCTGGCATGCCAGGCAAATGCACAACCGCAGATTTTGGTCCCTGGGTTGGGAGACCAGGTTCAGGATTTGCCTGACCTGGAAGGAAGGACATCTGTAACCAGTGTCCTGACCAATATGGTTCCCGGGGGTTCCCCTCCAGTAGGGAGGGTGCAGCGCTCTTGAAGGGGGTGCAGAGGGAGGGAGTCCTCGCCTCTGACCCCGGTACAACCTGAGGGGTTAAACCCTAGGTTGGGAGACCAGTTGCTGGAGGGAGGTCCTGAACTGGTAGGAAAGTTGTGTTCTTGGTTGTCTTGGTGGACAGGGTTGCCCCTGGAAGGAGGGCAAGAGTCTCACCATGGGGGTGGACTGGGCCACACCGTTGTGTTGGCCAGGTGGGTACTGTCTACTAGTGTGGGCACATCCGAGAGGGAAGTCCTGGTGCGCCAGGCAAGTGTTCCACCGCAGGGGTTGGTCCCTGGGTGGGGATGCCAGGTTCAGGTGTTGTCTGACCTGGAGGCTTTGGAGCCTAGGTTTGAGGGCCAGGTCCGGGGTGTCCCCCCTGAACTGGAATACCAGTTGCAGGATAGAACCCCTGAACTGGTGGGTGAATGGTGCAGGACAACTGCCACAGGTGCCCTGACTATTCTAGAAGGGGGTACCGCTCCAGGTTGGAGGGTACAGAGCCCCAAGGAAGAGGAGGACCGGGTGTGGAGAAGCCCACCTCAGCCTCCTGTCCAGCTGCTGGATACAGGTCCAGGACTGGTGGGTCCGTGCCAGAGTGTCAGACCTGACCTGACAAGAGAGGGAGTGGACAAAGGGTGCCAAGCACCTGGGGCTACTGCCCCCCACCCACTGATGCCACAGAGGTTTGAGCACCCTGAGAGGCATGAGGCCTGGGTCTCATCCCTGATCACTGTTGGTGGTCACTGTGGCTTGCTGTCGGTCTGTTGGGACACACCTGTGAGGAAATTAAGGTTAGGTGCTGCACAGGTGGTGTCCACAGGTGAGGAGAAGGGTTCCACATGGATTGACATGGTGGACCCTGAGAGTATGGATAGAGTGATCCAACTGGGTTTAGGACGGCGTAGAACAGGACTGCCCTGCTGTGTGGGCCAGTTTCAGTGTTCTATCGCCTTAAGCAGGGAATACCATCGAGGTATCGTTTGGTCTACCCTGGCTTTAGGCTGGAAGGGGGTTGTGTTGGAACTGGCCCTTCTTGCAGGGTCATCCTCAAACTTTTTGCTTCTTCCTCCCTTATTTTTCCTGACCCGTGGCTGTTGGCAATAGGACTCTGCGCACTTTACCACTGCTGATCAGTGCTAAAGTGCATATGCTCTCTGTTTAAATTGTTATTCTGATTGGATATACATGTTTGGCATATTTGTATCACCATGAAGTCCCTAGTAAAGTGCACTGGGTGTGCCAGGGCTGGTGATGACAAATGCTACTAGTGGGCCTGCAGCACTGATTGTGCCACCCACAGGAGTAGCTCTAAAATGGTGTCTCAGGCCTGCCACTGCAGTGCCTATGGGCAGTATAGAACTGCCATGTCCTCCTGGTCAGTGTCCCCACTGACCAGGCCTAACCCTTCCCTTTTTGTGCACATCAGTCACCCCTATGGAAGGCCCAAGGTACCCCCTGGGCAGGGTGCAGTGTATGTAAAAGGTAGAGCATGTACTAGTGCAGGTGACATGCTCTGGTAGTGAATGGCAGCCATTTTCGTTTTTCACTACTGTAAGGCTATCTTGCTCCATAGGTTAACATGGGGGATGCTGGCTACAGTGGTTACAGAATTTCTTCCCATAGGAACAAGATAGGACATAAGTATCTAGTATCCCTGAACTCAGAATTTAATAACACATCTTTTAGGAAAGGTTGTTTTTAAATCCTGTGTTTGAGAACAGCACTTTTAGAAAGTTGCTGTTCTCTTGTCTGACCCTTCTGTGTGCCTGGGCCTGTTTGTGTATTGACTGTCTGGTTTGAGAGTGACAGGGGCTGGGGAATTCCCCAGGAGGGAATTCCCCTGGATGAGTCAGCACTAGGCTGAATGACTGCATTTGCAACTGGAGTAGTGGGAGGAGTTAGCACCTGGGCTGAATAGGGCTGTGCCTGCCTTCCACAATGCTGGCGCCACCCCCCTGCTGGGCGGCTGAGGACCCTGCCCCTCACTCTGAAAGGAAGTCAGAAGCCAGCAAAACAAAGTACTCAGGAAACTCCCAGAACTGGTTCAGACCGGGCTCAGGGCCCACATGCACAGAGAGAACAAAGACTTTAGGGGTATAAGTACAGGACCCCTGACAACAGAAAATTAGATCATCCTGGAAATCAAGAAGGAACCTCTGCCAAGGAGAAAGCTGAAACTGAAGAAGGAAGATTGTCCTGCTGTTGCTCTGCTGGACTGACCTGTTGCTTTGCTGCCAAGGAGAGGGGAAGGACTTTGCTGCTGAGCTGTGTCCCCTGTCTTGAAGGAATCTCCAAGGGCCTGAGAAGAGCTGGCTCCCTGTTTTGAAGTCCCAGGAACAAAAGGACTTCACCACCAGCTTCCCTGAACTCTGCTGAGAGAGTTCTGTCCCTCCTAGAGTGCTTGATCCAGTTGTGGGGCCTCTGGAGGTTGGACCTGAGCTGGGAAGCTTGAAACTAAGCTTGAGTGACTTTTGAACTTGAAAAGTATCGCATCGCTCGCTTGCGGAGCGCATCCCCGACAGTGCGAGAAGTTTCCCGCCGCTACGGAGGTCGAGATCGTCGCAGCGCCTGACGCCGCTGCCAGAGACGTCGCATCCTTCGTTTGCGGGACGCACCAGACCGGTGCGGGAGAATCGAACATCGCTGCGAGTATCGTCGCAGAGCCTGTCGTCGCTGGGTGAGAACGCCGCACCGCTTGCTTGCGGGTCGCATCACGTCGCTGCGAGTGTCGTCGCAGAATCAACGCATCGAGGAGCTGCGAGAGAGAGGATCCCCGCTGGACCGCGCATCGTCGCCCCGGAGATCGTCGCAGCCCCTACGAGATCGTCGCATCGTGCCTTTGCGAGAACAGACTTCCTACGGAACCTACGCACCGGAATCCATACAAGTGGCCTTCCTCCCCATACAGACCGGATTCGTCGCAACACGCCCGCTGCTGCAGCGGGGCTGTCGCATCGCCTCCCCAGGGTCTCAGGAGCAACGCATCGCTTGTTTTCCACCGCACCAGCTTCTGCTTTTGGAACTTTGTTGCAACAAAAAGGTACTGTGAGTAAACGTGACGCAACTGTGAACTTTTCACGCATCAGTAGAGAATTCTATCGCAACGTAGAGAATTCTAACGCAACCTTAAGAACTCTTTTTGAAACCATATTCTTGAACTGTGTATGTTGGATTTTTGTCGTTTTGGTCTTGTGTAGTTTAGATTAAAAATACCTTTATTTTTCTAAACTGTTGTGGAGTCAGTTTGTGGTGTTTTCACTGTGTTACTGTGAGTGTTGGTACAAATACTTTACGCATTGCCTCTGGTTAGCCTAGACTGCTCGTGCCAAGCTACCTAGAGGGTGAGCAGGGGTTATCTCAGAGGGTTATCTCCTTGCCCTGACTAGAAGCAAGGGTCCCTATTTGGACAGTGGTACCTACCTCTGCCAACTAGAGACCCCCAGATCTAACAGTACCTTAGGTACCCAGGGCATAGGTACCCCAGAGGCCTACCAGGGGCTGAAGCATGTATTATGCCACCGCTGGACAGCCTTCCAAAATGGCACCACAGGTCTGCACTTGCAGCCTGGTAAGGTGGTGTAAGCACCCCTTACTTAGATATAGTATACCTATATTTACCTTTACATATAGACACATATTAACCTATAAGTCACTCCTATGGCAGGCCTTGACAATCCTGAAGGCAGAGTGCTTGGTTTTGTGTGAGAGGGTGCCCTAGCATGAGCTGAGCCCCTCTGCAGCTTTCGAAACCATCTCCTAATAGCTGTTCTATGATATAGCCATACCATATACTCTTAAGTGCATTATAATCCTTGCGGTTAATGCTAACTTTGGTTTGGCTTAATCAAAACATGTCATGTTTGGTTTCAAACACTTTGGAATACTACTCCCGCCAGTTCTGGCGGCAGGGGTAGCATTCCACCCTTCTAGATTATTATTATTATTATATTTAATTTTATACAGCGCGCAGCTACCCGGATGTTTCCCGGCGCTAAACAAGAGAGGGAGGACGAGGTAGTTGCAAAAAGACGGTCTCTAGAAGGCATAGAGGGTCTAGAGGTTAGATCACCAGGTCTTGAGGCCTCTGCGAAACCTTAGATAGCAGGATTCAGAGCGTAAGGAAAGAGGTAGGGCATTCCACAGGGAAGGAGCCAAGTAAGCGAATGAGCGGCCGCCCATTCTGGCTCTCCTAATACGAGGCACCTGATATCTATGTTGGGTAGATGAACGAAGAGTGCGGGGGGGACAATAGTGTTGAACCAGAGTGCTTAAATAAGAAGGGGCATTACCTGACTTGATACGGTGCATAATACAGAGGGCCTTAAATTTAGAGCGGTTTTCAATACAGAGCCAATGTAGGCTACGCAGAGAAGCAGAAGAGGAAAAGGTTCTGGGGAGATTACAGAGTAATCGAACAGCCATGTTTTGAATCATCTGAAGTTTACGAGTCACCTCCTTGCATGCACCCAGAAAAAGAACATTCCCATAGTCCAGCCGAGATGCAATTAACGCTTGGACTACGGTTTTCTGGGTGTCATGGGGAAGCTCCATATGATCTTTCTCAGCCACTTGATGATGGTAATACAGGTGGCAGAGACCTTGATCACATGTTGCCTCATCGACAGCTGATCATCAAATATGATGCCTAGGTTACGAGCTGTCTTGGAGGGAACAGGTAGGGGACCCATTTGCTGTGGCCAATGGTGGGGACCCCAGAGTGTGGTATTGTGGCCAAACAAGAGGAGCTCAGTCTTATCCCCATTTAATTTTAATTTGTTGTCGTGCATCCAATTAGCTATGTTATTGAGACCAGAAAGAAGGGAAGATGTAGTGGAGTTTTGACATGTGGAAAGTGAATAGATGATCTGAGTATCATCGGCGTAAGAATAGATGGTAAGTCCGGCTTGCTCCGCAATGGTAGCTAGGGGTCTTACATACAAGTTGAAGAATAGTGGACTCAAAATAGAGCCCTGAGCGACGCCATGAGTGGAGTGATGGATTTTGGAAGCTGAGGAAGGGGAGAAAACTTGGAACGTGCGGTCAGATAAATAGCTGGCCACCCAACCGAGAGCTGAGCCACTGATGCCGATGGACTTAATGGCAGTAAGAAGGATGGAATGGGAAACAGTGTCGAAAGCGGCACTCAAATCCAGTAGGATGAGTGCCACAGTTTCCCCTCTGTCAACCTGGCACCGGATGGTCTCAGAGACCCCAAGGAGAGTAGACTCGGTAGAGAAGCCAGCCCTAAAACCAGACTGAGACTGATGGAGAAAGTTGCCTGCTTCAATGTAAGTGGTGAGCTGTTTGTTAATGTGCTTTTCTAGAATTTTGGAGCAGACCGGAAGGAGTGAGATGGGGCGAAAATTAGCTGGATTATTGGGATCAGCATTAGCTTTCTTTAGTAGGGGCACAATCATCGCGTGCTTCCACGTACTCGGGACCTGAGCTTCTCTGAGTGAGGCATTAAGGAGTTCTAAAATTAAAGTGAATGCCTGGAAATCAAGAGTTAGAAGGATTTGTGGGGGCATGGGATCCAAGGGGGAACCAGATTTAATGCCCAGGATATTCTGCAGAGAAGTGATAGTAAGAGGGTCCCATGCAGTCAGCTGAAGCGGGGAGGGCGGACACATTTGCGCCTTTGTTTCTGATTCATACAAAGATGCAGACATGACCGGCTCAGGAGAGGACGCAATGTGAGTAGGAACTCCAAAGTTAGTATAGATGGTCTCAATCTTGGCAGTGAAAAATTCTGTCAAGGAGTTGCATTGCGTTTCATCCAGGCAGGGAGCTTTGGGCAGGCAGGACATGCCCGAAAATTCCTGCACAGCTTTAAATAAGGCTTTAGGTCGGTTCTGGGCATTTAGAATGGTTAGATTAACATGTTCCGTCTTGGCTATGTTACAACGGGAATGGTATTTGGTAAGAGCATCTTTGTAGGTTTGATGGAAAAGACATGTACACACTGGTACACCCGGTTAAAGTTAAACAGAGCCCTAGCATCACAAAATGGATGCTGCTGCCACCGACACGAGTCTGCCCTCCTGCTGCTGGACGAAACTCCGGCAGGAGAGGCCTGGACAATAGGTTTCCTGTCCAGGGAGGTGCCAGCACCTCCCCAGACAGGCTTTAGTGTATTGGGGCAGGGTGGGTTGCATTCAGTGAATGCTTTTCAGACACTGCCAGGGGTACACAAGGTGCTCCATGCATTTCCCAGTTCAAACCGGTTGCTGGGGCACTCCGCCCCATCTCTGCCGCGAAACTGGACAAAGGGGAAGGGGTGTAACCACCCCCTCCCCAGATCCTCCCATAGGTAGGACCCTAGAGTTAGTCCAACCCCTAAACTTACTATAAGAATAGGAGCCCAGTCCCTAGGACTTTAGATTACCCTGGACGAAACTCAGCAACAAATATCTTGGACCTTCGAAATTCCATATCGACTGGAAGACGGAAGAAATCTCCCTTGTCGTCAAGGAGTGACCACCCTGTTCAAACAGGCACCAACAGCATCTTTGCCGGTCTGCATTTTCGAGGCTCCCGCCGGATCCCGAAGAATCTGCGACACAGGACACAGACTTCCAGACATCTCTGAGGCTGACCCGAGATCCCAGCAAAGCTGAGACCCGTAGCTGACAGGAGAGACGGGGGACCGGAACTCCTGGACATCCTGCATTTTTGCAACTGCACCTACTTCCCGAGGTATCCCGAAGTTGTTCATTGGGGTATTTGAAGCCCCTGCCCGAGCACCTTTTGCACCGAAGCTTAGAGGCCTACACTCAACAAGTGTTCCGTGGGCCCGCTTTGTGCATTCCAGCTCGAGGCGCCTTTGTGGTTCATAGTCCGTTGGCTAGCGAGCCCCTACGAAGGCCAATCCTTTATTCGTTGAGCTCTCCAGGTTGCTCCAGACGTACTCTGACTACCCTCCAAAGGAGGAGTCCCCCAGACCTTGCTGGTCTGAACCGAAGCCAATCTCGACATTTATTTATTATAACATTTATAAAGCGCGAACGAAGGCCCTTGGGCATCTTGGCGCTGAGTTACTGCAGTGTTCAACCAAGAGGAAAGCTAGAGGTTCATTGATTAAAAAGCCAGGTCTTAAGCTGCTTACGGAAAGACCAAAGAGAGGTACTCGTTTTGGTTGAAAGTGGCAGAGTATTCCAGAGCTTTGGTGCAGCTACAAGGAATCTTCTGTCTCCCCATGAGACCGATTTGATACGTGGTACCACCAGGTCATGTGAGCTAGCTGAACGTAGCATTCTGGAGGGACGGTAGGGAGTGAGGTTTTGGGTGAAGAATGCAGGTCCAACATTATGCAGAGCCTTATATACCAAGCAGAGAGACTTGAATTTGATTCTCATTCGTACAGGTAACCAGTGGAGCTGTTTTATGATGGGTGACACCGATTGGTATTTGGGGATGCGCCCTAGAAGCCTAGCGGCAGCATTTTGAATAACCTGCATTTTCTGTAGCACTCTCTCTTGGGCACACAAAAACAGGGCGTTACAATAGTCTAAAGTGGACAAAACCAGGGAGCTCACCAATGTTTTGCCAGCAGTCTCAGGTAGAAAAGGTAGAATTTTTTTAATGAGCCGTAATTTATGGAAGGCTGACGAGGAGATTTGATTTGCGTGTGGTAGAAAGGTCAGGCGGTTATCAAACATGACTCCCAGGTTCCTCACCTTACAAATTGGATCAGGGGGCTGGCCCATAGATGACGGCCACCATAGGGATGACCACGCCGGGGATAAGTTGCCGAAAATGACAACTTCCGATTTATCGGAGTTCAATTTCAAGCAAATTGAGGCCATCCAACTCCCAATTGCCGACATGCCTTGATTGAAATTGCTGGCAATTTTAGGCCCATCATTCTTGACGGCAAGGACCAACTGGGTGTCATCTGCGTAGGATGTGAGGCTCATCCCATGTGCCCGGATGACTTGGGCAAGGTCCGACACATAAATGTTAAATAGTGTCGGACTCAGGGATGAGCCTTGAGGAACTCCGCATGGCAGTGACAAGGGGGATGATTTAAAAGATCCAACAGTCACGACTTGGGACCTGTTTGCAAGAAAAGAGGCGAGCAGTCTCTTGGCATTACATCGAACGCCCAAGCTTTCGACACGGTCGACCAGAGTGGCATGGTCGACCGTGTCGAAGGTCGCCGATAGGTCCAACAGAATCAGAACTGCCGTTCCTCCCCCATCTCGGATGGCTCTGATGTCATCCGCCGCTTTAACCAGGGCGGTCTCTGTTCCGTGGAATTGGCGGAAGCCAAACTGTGATTCGTCCAGGAGTTTGTGTTCCTCGATAAAAGAAGATAATTGAGAGTTCATAATTTTCTCAACTATTTTCGCCAAGAGTGGGAGACTAGCAATTGGGCGGTAACTTTTAGGTTCTTCCCTGTCCAGGTTGGGTTTTTTGAGGAGAGGTTTTATGAGGGTCTTTTTTAAAATCTCTGGGTAGATACCTGTGTCAAACATAGAATTGCAAATTGTGGTCATGGTCGGAAGAACCGCATCCATGATTGGGCGCAGGACCTTCAGAGATCTTGCAGGATCTTGCGTGGGTTGCTCTTGCCAAGGCTTGTTGGGTCCAATCCGGATTCCAACGCTGCAGCACTCAACATCCTTCGTGGGACAGCTCGAATCCAGCTCCTGGTCCTCGTGGCTGAAGAGTCAAGCTTCACCTCTTTCACCTTAAAGCACCCGCCATCGGCTGGCATCTTCTTTCCGCCATCCTGGTCACTGGCTAGTGACCCAGACTCTGTCCCCTCTGCTTTCAGGTTCTTTACATCTCCGATCCACCCTTGGATCCACCCGGACACTTTTCCTCTGGTCGCCTGCAGCATTTCTTCGCAGCTCTCCATTGGAATCGACGACGAAACCGGACACCAAAAGACACCTATGCACCCGGCTTCCCTGGGTGAGGTAACACGAGTACTCTGGTGCTTGCGTGGGTCTTGACTCTCGAAGTGTCCTGGTCTAAAAGGGTTCCATCGCAGTTCACCTCTAGGTGCCCTTAATCTTTAAAATTGTAACTTGTTCGTTCTCCATAGAAAGTCGATGGTGATCCGCGGCTGTGTTGAGACACTGCACGCGTCCCCCGTGGGCCTCCTGCGTCCCTACCTTGGGTGGTTCCTGGTTGCCCCAGCGGTTCTACAGGCCATAGTCCTGCTTTCTATCCCTCACGTGGTTCTTATACCAGGCGGTCTTTGCTTTGGGGGGCCCCTGTGGGCCCCCCTGGTGAAGGCCGAGGTGGGGTTCGACAGGGGGGTACCTATGGTACCCCCTTCATTTGCATGTACAAAGCGGCAGGCACCGCGCAGTGCCTGCCGCTTTGTATATGCAAATGCATAAATGCATTTTTAGCATTGTGGCGGGCGGTGCAGAGTGCACCGCCCGCCACAATGCTAAAAATGAAGGATGTGCCCGCCACTGTGGCGGGCACATCCTAATTCCCCCAACGGGACCCCCGCCCTTATGGCGGGCGGTCCCGAATACCGATAGGGTGGCGGGCGGACAAAGTCCGCCTGTCATCCTAATGAGGCCCAAAGTCTTTATGGGCCATCTTCAGTACTTGCTGCTGCTTTGTCCTAGAGAGGAGATTTTTCCTCTGCTTTTGGAAATTGGACAGCACCCTTCAAAAAAATGCATTTTTAGCATTGTGGCGGGCGGTGCAGAGTGCACCGCCCGCCACAATGGTAAAAATGAAGGATGTGCCCGCCACTGTGGCGGGCACATCCTAATTCCCCCAACGGGACCCCCGCCCTTATGGCGGGCGGTCCCGAATACCGATAGGGTGGGGGGCGGACAAAGTCCGCCCGTCATCCTAATGAGGCCCAAAGTCTTTATGGGCCATCTTCAGTACTTGCTGCTGCTTTGTCCTAGAGAGGAGATTTTTCCTCAGCGCGATTCCCTTTGTCTTAGAAGTAAACATCTATCACCACCCCTTGCATTACAGGCCACATGGTCAATGGCATGGAAAGTAATGGCGTCGTGATCGGGATGACATTCCGATATATGTTGTGCCACAGGACTGCGGACATCCCGATTTTTTATGTCACTAACATGTTCCTGAATTCGCTTTTTAAGGTTTCTGGTGCTACTGCCCACATATATCATTTTACAGTGACAGATGAGGGCATACACCACATGTGTCGTGTTACAGTTGATCAGTCCCCTTATAGTGTATTCCTTAAGACCATTATAGCTAAACGTCTTGATTTTATTAAGACCAAATTCGCAAATGGAACAGTTGCCACATGTATAGCAACCATCCGTTTTCACAGGCAACCATGTGGTGGTCGTTGTCTTAACCGGTTTAATATAACTGGGACAAATCATGTTCTTGATAGATGTTCCTTTTTTATAGACTACCCTCGGTTTGGCAGGCACAATGTCCCTAGGGATAGATTCTGACAATAGCAGGTGCCAGTGTTTCCGAAGCAGATTATAAATATGGTTACTGTATAAGCCATATTCAGTTACAAAGGTACATTGTTGGCTAAAAGAATTATTCCTCTTGGGGGCTCGAGTGGTAAGAGTCTCACTCCTATTTTTCTTTTTTATCTTGTTTTCAGCTTTTTTCAGTACTCCTAGATCATAGCCTCTTCTTTTGAAGTTGTTAGTCACCTGTAGTATCCCCCTTTCAAAGTTTTCCTCTTCACTACAGTTGCGCCGTACCCGTATCATCTCTCCAAACGGGATGGCATCTATGGTATTTTTCGGGTGACAACTGTCTGCCCGCAAAACACTATTGCACGAGGTAGGTTTTTTATACAGATCACTATGAATAATCCCATTCTTCGCGTACAGTTTCAAATCTAAAAAGAAAATTTCATCCCTTGATCTGGTCATGGTCAATTTGATGTTACGTCCATTGTCATTAAGGAAAGCAAAGTACTGATCTAATTCCTCACTACTCCCCTTCCAAATTAAGCGTCGGCTATTCGCAACTATCAAAAAAAGAAAAGAAAGAATAAAAACTGAATAAAAGAAAGAAAATCAAAGTCACAACTTCGTGTGTCTTTTGTGAACATTTGGGAAAACTAATACTCTGTTTATCTGTATGTTCGTTTCTAACAACTGTTTTGCAATGGTGCATAATTTTTGAAGGGTGCTGTCCAATTTCCAAAATCAGTTTCTTGGGTGGTAGGTTGCCTATCTTCCTTAAGGCCCGTGTGGGGATCACGTGTCTGGACTTAGCACCTTCTATTCCTATATAGCGTATGGTATTTCAACAGTAGTGCAGATTTTTCCTTAAATTCCCAGTTCTCTTGCCACATTTAGATTTTTCCTCTGCGACTTCAAATATATTCCAACACATAAGGAAAAAACGCAGAGGGAGGAGATGTCCCAAACAATGCTGAGAACTAATTTACGTGTTAGAAAACTTGTCATCAAAGGCATATGCAGCAGAGTGGTAACGTGGTTCCTTTTTTTAGCCATTTGGTGGATGGTAACATTTGAAAAAAATGCTTCTTTTTTTTTTTCATGATAAATAAATAGGACAGTGAGGAGTGACGGAGAGTAGGTGGACCAGAATGTAATCTGAAAACCTAAATCTTTCCATTGAGGACATCAAAGAAGAACACAGGAGAAAAAAGATGAGCTAAAATAATCCCTTGGATGCTTTTCAACATGCAAAGATAATTGCTGTTCAAAAGATCCATAACTCAAGCATGGCAAGACAAACTGAAGTCCCTCCAAGTTTCTTTTGCCACTCGGCTGTATTTCAGGAAGCAAGCACATAAGAATGTAACTCGGTGAAATTGAAAACAGAAGAAATCATACTATTTGTACAGCAGCTGCCTTAAATGTTCACTCAAAAGTGTGGGCAATGTTCACTCAAGAGGGTACCGCCAGTCCACTTTCTGTGCGATGGGCTCAAAGACAAAAACACATATATTTTTCGTTTGCCCTGAACTCTCTCTTGATATTCTATTTTGGGTTCATCCAAGTAGCAGCTTGCAGTTAGTTTATGTATTACAAATTCAACATCCCAGGAATATTACAAAGAGTTTACATTTTGGACTGAACATGTTCTCTGCCTTCCTACATTTGTGTATGTGTAGGCTGTCCTGTTTTCAGTTTCTATTTTTGGTAAATTCTGGTTTTTTTTCCCAGTGTTTTCAATATCTTAAAAAACAGTTAGCAGTGGTTACACATTTTCACGCCACTAAAAACAACAGAAAAGGTGTTTTCCGGTGTTCATGGAACGTTTTGCTTTTATCATTGCTTGCTTTCTGCACTGAAAGAACATGGTATATAAACAGTGTACGTATAGTGTATATGAGGTCCAAAGAGATTTTTGTAAATCTTAATACTTCTTCAGTGAGTCTTTGGTCAGGTGCGCTCGCGCTTTCCTTCCCATGTAAACTTCTGTGAAAAGGCCCTCTCAGCATTCATAGCCCCTTGGGCTGAGAACCGTCAGCTAAGGGGCACAGTTGGGATGACTCTTGATGCCACATAAAGCACGAAATGATAAATATTTGCATTTTAGTTCCTGGGCATAAGAAAACAGTTCACCAGAATGGACTAAAAAGTCAATAGCATCCCTCATTAACTCTGAAGATTGTAAAGATGTTTTCAGCATACCATCTAACAAGTGGCAAGGATCTCCTACAGGGAATCACTTCAGCTCGGGTATCAATTTTGACAGGTCATCGCACAAATGTTTTATATACGTAGCGGAATCACTACAAATACAAACAATATCACTCCAATCTTTCTTGAACTTGGAAAGAACCTTTTTTGCAGAGCATAATAAGTGACAATGCGTTCCATGTTTTCCAAAAGTCTGGTGTCACGTTTTCACCACTATCCCAGATGCTTGGTGATATATATATACCCTTGTCACTATACCTTGCATTTAATGTTTAAAGCCTGAGGTGTTGGCAATTCACCTACTATCAATACTGAACCACTAGAATCTATGGTCTGATGTATTAACCCCTTCGACGCTCATGACGAGCTGGGCTCGTCATGCAGTAGCCTCCTGCTACGCTCATGACGAGCCCAGCTCGTCATGAATGTGCGAGGATCGCGAAATCCCAGCACAGCAGGGGAATTCCCATAGCATCCAAGAGGTTAAGGAGTTTTTACCGTGGAAGAGGTGTGGCGCCGCGGCCAGGGCGACTGACGCTGGAATCTGGGGACCACGGTTCGATCCCCGGCTCCGGCGGCAGGTCAGCCCAGCACCATGTGACTCTGGGCAATAGCTCGCTTAATCTTCCCGACGGCCCCCCAGCGCCTAGAGACCCTTACGGGTGATTGTGCGCTTTACAAATGTGGACTTTACTTTACCCATTCTCTGTGGGTAAATGTGATGACACATATTAGGAAAGATTTTTATGAAACTAGCCATTTTACCTATCAGTGAAAGAATCAAAAGCAGCCAAAATATCAAATGTGAGTTTGATATGTCCTGATTCTCTACAGTTTATAAAATAATTAAACTAAACCTAAAACGTGAAACTAAACCCTGCATCTTTAGACCAAAGGCAATAAAACTGAAAAAAGTAAAAGGAAGAAGCAAACAATATTTTAGTGGCATCCCTAAAGACCAAAACTCAAGCAGAATAATGTTAGCCAGCCTTTCTTACTGCTAGCTTGTATAACAAAGTTACATTTTATTGACCCCTTCAGTAAGAACAAATTGACTCTTTCACTTTCTTTTTCCTTTCTTTGATAGAGGAGTACAAAGGTTTGTATTTATATAGCGCTTGTTGACGCACGCTATTCAGGAAGCCTACACAGGATTAGTGGTGAATTAATATGGTGCAATATGAAGTAATTTCAGTGGTGGATATTACTCAGTTACTTGGAGTGAGAAGAATAGCGGAGGGATAAAAGGGGAAGAAAGATTTGCATTCATATAGCACTTGTTACCCCTGATGGGTGTTGAATCGCTTTTCTGGCGAGTAGCACGCCACTCCGGAAGCCATAAAGGATTATTGTTGAAAATTAGTATAGTAAAAAAAATGAAGTAATTTGAGAAGTGGATATGTTATTCAGTTATTTGGGAATTATATTAGTATAGTTTAATATGGAATTTGAGAAGTGAACATGTTAGTCTGTTAATTTCGATTGAAAAGGATAGTGGAGTGATAAAAGAGTAAAAGATTTTTAAAATTTATTTTTTTTTTTTTTTTAGGTCTTAGCAATAGGAGGAGGCTTTTGGATGAGTAATAAGGAGTTTTGGAGGGGCGGACTCAGAGGAAAGAGTTTAGAAAGGTTTGTTTTAGGGGTTTGGTATAGTAAAAGAGATGTCAGATGATGCACGGAGGGGTACAGTAGGAGAGAGTCTAGAAAGGGTTATTTTGGCAATCATAGTAGTGGTATGGGGTTTGGGATAAATTAGAGAGTGGATGTAGAGGATATATATTCATAGATATATAGGATGAGAGATAGGGTAGTGCATTGGAAGGAGTAGTAGAAGAAGTTTGAGATGAGTCAGAAGGTTGGGCTAGAAGATATATTGAGCGAAGTATAGGCTGAGAAATAGGGTAGTGCATTGGAAATGCTAAATTAGAAGAACGTGATAAATATATAGATCCATAATTACATTGAAAGTATATAGATACATAAAGGAGGTAAGTATATGTAGATTAAAGATATTGATAGAGGCACAGGATGAGAAATAGGATAGTGCATTGGATATGCTTTTTCAGGAGAAAAGTAACAGACACACAGATCCAGGTACATGGAAGGTACATAGATGCACAATGGAAGTATGTACATGTAGACCAAAGATGATTTTTATTTATTTATTTATAATTATTTTTTCTCTCAACATGATTATTTTACATGTTTATACAAAGTAATACACAAAGATAGGTACATATGTATAGTGGAAATAAATGCTTGTATATAGAGGGATATGCTGTAAATTTCTGTTTGCGTATGGAGCTTATGTGGGGAAGAGCCAAATTTTGAGTAGTTTTCTGAAGATAAGGTGGTTGTCGGTGGACCTTATGATGGGGGGTAAAGAGTTCCATAGTTTGGCTGCTTGAACAAAGAAGGATGTGCCACCCATGGTTTTTTTTCTTGTATGGTGGGATTTTGAGGCGAGATGCTCCTTTAGAGCGGAGGTTCCTTTGTTGAATGTGTTTGGTGATTTGATCCCTGATGAAGAGCGGTCCCATTCCATGTATTGCTTTGAGGGTGATACAAAGCAGCTTGAACGTGGATCTTCCTGCAACCGGTGACCAATGCAGGGCTTTCAAGGCAGGGGAGATGTGGTCTCGCGGTTTGATATGCAAGAGTAGTCTGGCAGCCGAGTTCTGAATCCGTTGTAGTCTTTTCATGGTCGTTAAAGGTGATCCGTGGTAGAGGCTATTGGCTTAATCGAGTTTGGACAGAACAAGGGAGATGGTAGCTTGGACCTTGTGTGGAAATCACAAATGAGGGAAAATTCATCGCAGCGTTTTTATAGTAGCAAAGCTTGATCTTGCTAGTTTATCCACTTGGGCATTCATCAACAGCTTGGAGTCCATGGTTATTCTGAGGTTTCTTACTTCCTTCGATACTTTAGGCAGTGATCCCAGTTCATCAGGCCATGCGGCAAGCGGGTTGTAATGTTTCCAATCGCCACACGTGAGTATTTCAGTTTTTGAAGCATTCAATTTGAGATGGCTCCAGGTCATCCACTGATCCACGGCTCTGAGACAGCTGAAAATTGGTGATTTTTCAATGTCTTTGGGGCATTCCAGTTGAAGGAGTATTTGCGTGTCATCTGCATAGTTCTAGCACGTGAGGTAAAATTTATTTTTCAGTACTGGTAATGACTTCATGTAGATGTTGAAAAGCATGGGCGAGATGATAGAACCTTGAGGGACCCCTGCTTTTGTGGAGTATGGTTTGGACGAGAAAGGTGGGGTATGGATGACATTAGTTCTGTTTCGAAGGTAAGAATCCTGTTTGGAAGTCTGAAAGTATGTCAATCTCTTCAATGAATTGTGACATCTGGGCGAACGCTGCTCTTTCTATCAGTTTGCCCAGGAACGGTCCATTTGTAATGGGTCTGTAGTTGTCAGGGTTCAGCGGGTCCAAGTTTGTTTTCTTCAGTGAAGGGCGTATGTATGACTTTTTGAGTTCTTCTGGAAATATTCCAGTAGTTAAGGAATCGTTGATGATTGTTCTTACTGGAGTGGCAGCAGAGGTTGTTAAAAGAATTGTCTTGAAAGTTTGTGTGTGTGTGTATATAAATAATAAAAAAAAATATATATATATATATATATATATATATATATATATATATATATATATATGTGAGTATATATATATATATATCACAAAACTTTCCTCCACAACAGAATATATATATATGTGTGTGTGTATATATATATATATATATATATATAGACAGTGGAAACATCGGAGTCTGATCTGACGGGCAATGAATCCAGTGATGATCAAGCGGCACAAGCCACGAGGGGTTCTGATAAACAGACCCCTTTTCAGACCGAATTCCAAGTCATCAAACACTGTTGGCTACGGGGGGGGGAGAACAAGCCCCCAGAAGTAAACGCAAAAGCAAACGTAGGAGGACAAGAAGATTCGGCGGCGGCAGGAAAACCAAAAAGTACAGCTTGGACCAACCGCAGACGGAACAACAGAAGATAACAGGAACAACGAATCTGACAGTGGTTAATCTAACAACTAGACCACTGACTGATGCGGAACATAAAGTGTTAAGCCTGAGTCTAACGTTCTATCCTGACTCTCACCTGGAATACACACAGACCAGGAATGATATTTTCAGCTTCGTCAGAAAGTTGAAACTACACAAATATTTCAAAACTAGGACTCATTTAAAGACAATCAAGAAGCCAACAGCAAGACTAACGGTAACAGATAGTCTTGCGGTTAATGATCTCTCAGGGATAGAAGCACTTGAGGATCTAAGAAATGAGGTGATGTTGGATGATGTAGCAAGCCAAGATATAGTGCAACGTGCAATTAATGTGGGGATTGAACAGGACAGAGAAGAAAGTCCTTACAAACCATGCTCTACTTTTAACCCACAAATGCCGTTTGATGCCCTGGACACCTTTTCGGCAGCAATGATACAAGACCTTCAACAGTTTCGGAAAAAACAAAAGACTTATAAGAGTGGATCAAATCTGTCCCAGGAAGAGAAAAAAGCATTAAAGAACTTGGCTAATGACAATTCCATCATCATAAAGCCTTCGGACAAGGGGGGAAATGTGGTGGTGCAATCAAGAGAACAATATTATGGTGAGGCTATGAGACAATTATCGGATGCGAGGTGTTATCAGAAAACCACCTTTAAAGTATACCAACAAAGTGTCCAAGCATATGACAAACTTATCAATAAGTGGTATAATAGAAGAATGCTTGGAAATGAAGAATACCACTATCTGTGCAGCTCTAGCCCCATCTGCCCCACGTTTTACCACATTCCCAAGCTGCATAAAGACAACCTGTGCCCCCCTGGAAGACCCATTGTTTCTTCAGTTCAGGGACTGACGGAACATGTTTCGCGGTTTCTTGACTTCTTTCTGGCGAACTTGGTAACCAAACTATCTTCTCATGTGAAGGACACCAAGGACTTTTTAACCAAAATCCAAAATGTACAATGGCAATCTGACTACTTACTTGTCGTCCTTGACATAACAAGTCTTTACACTTGTATTGAACATTCAAAGGGAATAGAAGCAGTAACTGCATATTTGAAAAAAAGACAATTGAGATATGCACAGCATAATTGTATGCTAATTGAGTTTCTGCATTTTTGTTTGAACAATAACATTTTCCTTTTTGAAGAAAATTATTACCAACAAGTGTCTGGCACGGCGATGGGCACCTGCTTCGCTCCCAGCTATGCGAACTTGTTCGTTGGCTGGTGGGAGGAGCAGGGGTCCAGAACCTACAGGGATGACATATCCAGTGGGTCAGTGGTAAAATGGCATCCATACATCGATGATTTATTTATCATTTGGCAGGGTACAGAAGAAACTGCACGTCACTATATCGCATACCTGAATGAAAACGATCACAGTTTGCACTTTACAGGAACAATCAGTCCAACCACAGTGGACTACTTGGACCTAAGAGTGCAAATTGTTGGGGGCAAGATTGAAACTTCGTTATATCGAAAAGCGACTGCTGGCAATTCGATACTATATGCAACCAGCAGTCACCCCCCTAAACTGGTGCAAAGTATCCCTTATGGGGAGCTGCTTAGACTCAGGAGAAACTGCACAAGCGATTGTTACTTTGATACAGCAGCCACTGACAGTGTAGCCAGATTCATTGTAAGAGGTTACAATCCAATCACCCTCAACAAAACATTGAAGCATGAAAGGTTTCTTCCCCTGTCACAAATGTAAAGCGTGTTGTAACAGCAAAAGGGCGCTTACATATACCATTCAAGACACTGGTATGGTCAAGAAAATCAGCAAGTTTAGTGAATAGTGGCAAAGATCTGATGGTTCACATTGGTACATGAAGCAATGGTAATAACTCACAATTGAACTGCAAAGATGTGTTGATGATACCTTTAACTATGTAGATATATTTGTATAGATGCATGTGTATGTACATATGTTGATAGATATGTAGAGGGTGTAGGACTGTTGGATGAATCAGTACTCTTTATATGGGTTTTGGTTTTGATTAGTTTACAACTTCTCATATTTCTGATTTTAAGTTATGAGAGATAACTTGGTGTGCCCGTTGAATGAAAAACATGAATTTGACTAAGAAAAACATAAAAAATAACAAATATGAATTTAATTAATGAATTAAGATATGCAAAAATCGAGTATGAAAAGACATTTGATGAAATTGTATATAAGAATGCATATAGATTAGGAATTGTTAGTGGTTGATTTAATTGAGAAAACAGACCTGAATAACATCCAAGGGAGGATAATGGCCGATCCACGGCTCAATTTTGTTTGTTCGCAACGTAATTCGACTTAAATACAAACAGTGTATATGTGAAGTGGATAAAAAAATATGTACATTTCACAGTTCGAATTTACTTGCATAAGGAGTGGCTTACATGTTTGTTTAAATTACAATATGTATAGAAGGAGATCATATCCTTGTAAATAACACACCACTCTAAGATGGCGCTGGCATAATGTTAACTAGCGAGTAGTCCTTCCTTGATTGTGGGGATATTGTTTAAAATCATGCCGTTGTCTGGTGGCTATTGACATCGAGAAAGGCTGAGTGCCGAAACGCGAGGGCGTCTGTCTTGTCTGTTAATAAAAGCAACCTTGGAAATAGCAACCCCGTGAGTGTGGGTAATTCTTCAATATTGCGACAGAATTGGAGCATAATATATATATATATATAGATATTATTGATCATTTGTGATGGGTAAACTCAGGAGAAAAGAAGCAGTATGAGCTTGATATCCACAAAGCAGCAGTACAATTTTGATGCACTGACTGGCAAAGATGAGCTACAGGTGCCTTGCATGTGCACTTGTCCCTCTTGTTTGTAATATCATTGCCCCAACAGTCTATAGCACTACCTTCATTCACTTTTTGCACTCTTACAATTGCTGTCCTGGTCCAATCTCACAGCTCACTGAATTTGAAAACCAATTCTGTCCCCACTGATGGAACATGTTTCTGTGTGTTTACCATTCTTCCTGTGAAAAGCTTTGTTATAATTCCTTCTTAACTAATTATTTAGAGTGGAGGCTGTAATTCATGTATATTTGTCCTTTAAGTACAAAATGTTTAATTTGGAATGCTCCTGCTCCCTTTCCCCCCTTTTCATGCATATTGGTATCTCCCTTCTGTCTCAGGGAGGCTACCTTAGAATGTTTATTGTGTGGCAGTTGCTGCATTCATGGTGGCGAGAGGAGACTGCTAATAAAGACTTCCAACTCACCTGCTTATGATTCATCTTTTCAACAAGCTTCCTTTTCTAACATTTCCCCACACATTGATCAGACTAGGCTTAAACTGAATAGCAACTAAAAAATATGTCTCTGCATTGAGCACTGCCCTTCTTCCTAGTAGCAGCCATAGCTTACAGCTTAAGATCATTTTAGCAGAAAAAAATCATGCTTATCACAAAGACAAAAGAATGGCTTGTAGAACTCTTATCAAACTCTTAGAGATCAGTGATGGGTCTTATAGGGGTGTATATTCTTTTAAAGACTCATCATAATCATATATCCCTGTATGATCCTCTTGAATGCACTTGCATTTTTCTAGTGGTTGACACACTGAAGAAGACTACCTAGGCTAACATTAGCCGAAACAGGTTGACTTAATCTGGGGATGTGTGCCACCTTTTCTACCTAGATGTATACTAGTTTTAAAATTGGCAGAATGCTTTCTTAGCTGTACATTTTCCTGTCTTGGTGGCAGTAGCTGCGGGCTGGCAGCCAGAGCACAGGAATGGTTGGGGCAACCAGGTGGGCAACCTCCAAGATAGTCACCTGGATGCATGCCACATTGATCTTGACACAAGATATGTGTCAGGGGTGATGCAGCACATTGTTTGATACCAGACATGGAATATTTTGACAGATCCAAAATGGAGCTGACGACATAGAGTTTGCCTAGCTGCCAGCCCATGTTATCCTATGGCCCGCCTATCATTTACAGTAGCCTTTACTAGTGAAGGCCACTAAAGGGACTTATAAGCATGCACTTACATTCCACACCTTAAATATAATGTATCTTGCCCTCTGGGCTTAAGAGGCCTTCCTTAGGGGTGACTGACATATCTTATAAATTGTGTATTGACTTTCCGCACATGGTGAGGGCTAAGTCATGTTCAAACAGTTTCCCGCACTCTGCCATGGCAGGCCTGCTGTCAGTAATTTACTTGGGTCACTCGGGTGGCACAAACAGAGCTTCTGGCCCGGATGACCCCTTTAACACTTGTGCTCTGAGTACCGCTAGAGACTTATAAGGGGGTTAAAGTCCTTGCCAATTGTAGTTACTAGTTCAGATATATCAGTTTTAGGGTGAGAGCACTGTGACCTGGGCAGCAGGCTCCAATGCACTTCCAGAGTCATACCCATCATCATAGAAGCAAAAAGTGTATGTTGGGGGATAGGGTGACCATACAAAAAGGGCACTTTCCTACAGTTGGTAATTACTCCTTCCCAAGAACTCCTGTTCTACCCCAAGAGACATCCAAGACTGCAGATTATTTTGGTCTCCACTGAATTCCTTCCTGCTTCACTTTTTTCCCCCCTCATCTTCTGGCTCCCCTTTGGCCTCCACCGACTCTTCTCACATGACAAGGGTTCAGGATGAGGACAGTGTTTCAGTGGCACAGGCATAGCCTTGGCCTCAGGTGATGACCGCCATGACGCTTGTCGAATGCCAGGGGTGCTGTTGCTAGTTATCGCACACATGGCCACAGTCTTACCTTTCTGTCTCAGCTACGTCAAAACACAAGGACTTTTCTTTGCAGCGGCATTCCCCAATCCCACAGTTCCCAGGATAATACAACATTTAAAAAAGAAGTCTATGAGCTTTAAAACGTGGACAGTCATGCCCGTGTACCCTTCTATAGTACCACCAGACATCATGTATTCACATGTTGGGACAAGTAAGGTGGTTTTGAAGACATAGATAATGAGTACCTCCATATTAAAGGTTTTATATAGCTCTGTGCTTCGTCACATCTGGACTTCAGAGTTCTGGATGGTCCAAACAGTAAGTCTTCGACTATAGTGTAGCTGGACTCCATTCTTATGCAGGGCTTGACAGCTTTCTTATATTCCCCACTCGGTTTTCCCTCCAACTCTGTGCTCTTTGCAAAGGTCAATCTGAATAACTCAGTTTTAACTAGTTAACTGAGGCGTAGCTAATTAGGTTTTAAACTTGTTCTTTCAACAGTCACGATTATTTAGCATTGCATTGCAGTGCCTTTGTTTCTATCCACTTACTGTTTTATATTAAAACAAACTACATTCTGAATCAGCGGCTAACAGCCAATCGTGCTGTAGCGAAATGTCTTAATCCAGGAAACCTGCCCCCCCCTCCACTCACCTTCCAGTTTTGCCTAATGGAGCTTTTGAATTTGCTAAAGGTAGGGCTAATTTTGGGATAACATTTGTGAGCCTTAAAATCTGCTTATGACTTCCTAACATTTAATAACCGGAGGTCATTCATGCACTTTACACACCACATGCACTTAGCCGGGGGTTGACGGCAGCTTCCGCAGCACCACTTTGTATACATGCAGACTCTGCCATGCATGATTTTACACTCTCTCCTCTACATATTTTCTAATCAGTCTCCTACATTCAGCAAGCAATCACCCTAAATGCTGTCAAGCACTGTGGCTCCACAATTATAAGCCTGGGTTGCACTTGTAAAACTTTGAAGTAATAAAGTCTGCAAAACAGTGTATGAATAAAAACCACCAGAACGTACTTTTCAGCCAAACTGAGTTTTTTAAAGCTGTGTAAAGTTGTTCTTTTCTTAGGTCTTCGGGTTGAGCTAACACACACATGGAAACCGTGGAGCTGAATCAAAAGAAGAGTTGAAATTCAGGAGTCCTGCTCTCAAAGGCAGCATCCATACAACATCGGGGGTAGGAATGTGAGAAGCAGTAGAGCGAATCCAACCAGCAGTCCTATTCTTTGGCTGTGTTCTGTCTTGAGAAGCTAGATTTTAAAAGTTTTTCTGAATCTGAAATGATCCTCGCTCACTGCATCACTTCTTTGCTGAATCTGAAATAATTCTTAGTCGCCTAGTTCACCTCTTTCCTGAATCCGAAAAGAACCTCGTACACCTAGGGATTCTCAACTGTCTAGATTGTCAGAGGTAAGTAATTCAGACGATTGAGGGACCTTCCAGATTCAAGAAAGCTGCAATGAAGAAAAGGACGATGATTATCCCGAGCTACTAGGATCACCTGCTTTGTTGAGGTCACAGAGAGGGAGCTTTGCTGAAAGGGGTTCCTGCTGATTTAGCAGTGTTAGCAAAACGGATGAAACGTTCAAGATAAAGGAGTGTGCAGAGATTTGTTTATAATCTTAAAGTTTCAGGTTCGAAACCAGGCGCCGCTTAGTCTTTCTCCCATCCAAGTCCAAAAAGATTGTGTATTACCACAGGGTAACAATAAATACAATTGTGAAATGACAAGAAACAAATCGGGTTGCGCTCTGCACTCTATAAATGGTAAACACTGATATTAAATGTATTATGGTACAAGCTTCCAAGCCTGGCATGATCTCCCACACGTCTGAATGATGGAGGTGGATGCCAGGGGAGGGAAGAGAGAAGGAAGAGGATGAGGAGGACATGGCTTTATTATAAACAGACAACTGCTTTAAATAGTAACTATATTAAGGGTCAGGCAGGCCAGAGTTTACATAGCACATTTTACATAAACAGGATTCCATTAGAGCTGACACAACAGAATCGCCCAGAAAGCTTGTGGGCGGCCAGCGTCCAAGCTGCCTGCCGTCAGCACTTGCCTCTGGCACAAGACAGTCCAAGAGACAGCCAAGAAGCTGAAAACAACCGTATTCACCAACTCGGTCTTCTGAACTGTAGTTCGGTTGGTAGCAGAGAGCGGATTTCTTCTTTACGTGTATTAGTAGTATTATGAAGCGACAACATACCACCGTTTTCTGAACATGACATGGGCAACATGTAACTACACAAGGGTATGTTTGTGAAATTCACCCAAAGCGACAGCTTTCTGTGACAGTTGGTAAAACATACAACATTAAGGAGGGTCCTGGTGAGCCCGCCATGATAGCGCATAGCATTTGGGACTAGGATATCAATTCAGGTTAGCAAAAAAAAAAGCTCTTCACTGCACACACATGTAAATTAAAGGTAAAAGGTATCATTAAAATTACTTAAATTTTTTTTTAAAAACAAGCATTGGCATAGCGAATTGGTCTCGGCAATGGAAGTGTCTAATTGCAGAGATGTTCCTAGAGATGGTCTGGAAAAGCCCCTGCCCTGAGAGTGACAGAGCATATTTGGGTGAAAATTATGAAGCACAAGTGATATTGCATAAACTGCCAAAACACACAATATGAATGCAGAGCGTGATTCCAGGCAGCGAGCGCTGAAGGTAGGTATGTTGCTTCGCCTCAGCCTGAATATACTAAATCATGATTGATTTGTTAATACCTACATCACGCTTAAGAAGCTCTGGGCATTCATATTGTGTGTTTTTGGCGGTTTATGAAATATCACTCATGCTTGATAATTTTCACCAAAATATGCTTCTGTCGCTCTCAGGGCAGGGTCTTTTCCTGAACATCTCTCAGAAGTTCTCTGCAATTAGGCACTCCCAGTGCCAAGACCGATTGACTATGCCAATGCTTGATTGTTTCAGGAATAATGATTTCCGTTTGCAAATGAATATACTGCTGCAAATAGGCCTCACAAATTGCACTCTAGAATTTGAGAGACTCTTCAAATGAAAATAACAAGCCAAGTGTGAGTTTTCTATTAACCCCTTCGGTGCTGATGACGGCTCCCGGTTGTCATCAGTTATGGTGGGCGTGTGCTGATGACGGCAGGGAGCTGTCATGACCAAGCCCGCGATCGGAATGTGCCGCACAGGTGCAGAATTCCGGCCGCAGCCAGGGGGTTAAAGTCTGGCTGCAGTAAAGCTCTGCGTTAACTTTTGCCTCGGTGAAGACCTGGAATTCGGGGATCTTTGAGGACCCCCTCTGGTCATTCTCCTACGTGGCTTCGTAGATATGTTGAGACGAGAGATGTAAAGGCAGGAAGCCTATGATAGCAGCATTTTTTCTACTTGCGTCAGCCTTGATTTACGGTTTAATGGTAAGACTTTACTTCAGTTTATAGATTTTGCTCCTCAAAAATTAAACACAATGCGCTATCCTATGGTGTAAAGTGGCTCCGAGACCTTAAAAAGGTCAAAGCAAAGGGTGGCGGTATCCAACACACCTGTGTTTGGGATTTGCTTTAAAACAAGCTAAATTCTAGTTGGGAAACTACAGAACAATTCTAGAGTGTGCATGGTTGAAGTCCTTCACTCGTATAAAGAATGAAATGCAGAAAAAGTAACGACTCTCTCTTGATGTTATGTGCGCATCTAATATACTAAAATTATTATGCATCTCTCCACTTAAATGAGGATAAATTGTGTTTATATAGTTCCTCGAGCCTTACTATATAGTGCCTCCAGGCGTTGCAATCGGTTTAAATGGCAGTTTTTGTTACTATTAAACAACAGTACAGGAGGCTGGGATGCTCAGTCAGGATTCAAACTTGCAATCTGTATCTCACTGCAGATTTTAGAGGTGAGCGTTCAACTGGTAGAGCCATCTTGCGTATTTGTCATGTAATTGACCCCTCTTGTGTTTCGAGGTGTATTTCACACAATTGGCATCCTACTTTCAGAGCTCTGGAACACACCAAGAAAGTTACGTGCAAATTCTGATTGTTGCATGTTCCACCAGTGTCAAACCTACGTGAGTTAGTCAATAAATGTCGTACAAACCCGCAATTCTACGGTTGATTAACGCTCGTCGGCTGTTGACATATGATGAACGCTATGGGGTGGGTACACAATGATTAACCCCTTCCGCGCTAATGACAAAGCCAGCTCGTCATGGGCGTTACCTGCGCTACGCGGATGACGAGCTGGCTTTGTCATAAACAAGCCATTTTTGAAATTCCAGCGCACAGCGGGAAAACGCGGTAGCGCGGAAGCGGTTAAGAACCAACCCCTCTAGAGTGACCATTGAACCCACTCTTTTTCCAAGGCTGGAACTAGTGATTTCTCGAGGCTTGTCTCTTTCCCTTCCTTCAGACACTCACCAGTCCGTACGTGTGACCGGAGCTCAGCAGTTACCGGCGCTCGAGAAGAGCGCATGCAAAGAAATAAAAAAGTAGTGGAGAAACAATGCCATAAAATGGCCACTGCGTATGTTCAGGAGTAGTTGATCGCTGCTCTCGGGCTATACTCTGAAAGAGGCATGACGCATTCATGCCATGCAAACAAGATGATGGCATGCACAACGTTTTATTTAATATTGTTTCAGGCACTGCTCAAAGGCTTTGGCCTAGGGGGCAACGCCAACCGATGACGGGCCCCCAAGACAGGTGTGGGCCCGTTCGGACCGGTGCCGAGCGGCACCAACTGTAGCACCGTAGTTTAGAATTTTTGCGGGCGGGATGCTCGAGATAGGTGATTGGCCGGTGTGGGCGAGGGGGGGGGCGCGCTTGGGCAGTCGCGGGGGCAGCCAGGTGAGGTTAAAGGGGGAGTGCATCCCCACACAGTTACCTGTTTTTTTCCTTGTCTGGCTGTCCCCGACTACCTCGCTGCTGTGCCCCTGTCTGGACCTTGCCGCTGCTGCTGGGGAACGCGGCGGTGAGGCTGCCTTTTTTCCCACCCTCCCATCCCCTTAGACAGTCTCTTTTTGTGGGGCGGGGAAGGAGTCATGTTTGGTCACAAAACAGGTGGACAACCTTGGCATCAGTAATTGAAGTGCAGGCAAATTAGGAAGCCATTGGCTTAAAACAGGGCATGGAGTTGCCGAAGTAGTGTAGCGAAGGTGTTGGGACTCCGCTACAGCGATTGTCCCTAGCCTCTTGCAGTACTCCATTACATGGCCCCGGAGAATGTCGGGGGATGGCGTCTGACGAGGGGCCCAAGGTATGTCCTGGTTGCCCAGGTCAATCCCACTGGGTGCCAGGAGGGATCCCTTCATGGGTTGGCTCTGGCATGGTATGTTGGGGGTCCAGTTTTCATGCTGGCCCACGCTCCCTCTATTTTGAGGTGGCAGGTGAGTTCGCCTTGTGATATGCAACTAGCAGTATGAGGTCCACAGTCCCAAATCATTTAGAATAGTCAATGCCATGGTGCCTGTGGGGTGGCCAGCCATGACTCCTTTTGAGGATCTGTTGCTAGGAGATGACATGTATTATTTCCTCTAATCAAAGGATTATTGATGTAAATATTGTAACTTGCATGTGAAAGTTTGGATAATGAAATAATTCTGCTGATATGCAATGTCATATTTATGTTGATTGTAATAAATACGACCTGAGAATTTTATATTCTCTAACGCAGTGATGGTATCTGTGTGTCTCTGTAACCCTTAAAGGAGTCCCCATTTGGGGGGAGGAATGATTTGGGTAGGTCTTGTGCCGGTCCCCCACTTGTGAAAATTTAGCGTGCTGGCTGGACCAGTGCTTTGTCCTGGTAGCACAGCCGAAAGTTTATTGTTCAAGCTGGTAGGTAATTGCCCTCCAGATTCAAGCAACTACATCTATGCAAATATTGTATTTCAACAAGTTGACACTCAAAAAACAATTTTAACCATTTTTTAAATAGGATGTAACATATCTTAGAATTATTGGGTTGGGAGGGGATGTACTTTTTCTGTTTCCATGGCTGAAATCGGCCATAGCAATTACGAGGGGAGCTTAAAATTGTTTGCACCTGAGGGGGAGCACTAGTTACGTTTAAACCAGCTGGTTTTGGAAAGAACTTGCGAGAGGGTTGGTGACTAACAGTCACGCTGCCGGTTGCGGTGCGGAACAACTAAGATTTCAATTGCATATGGATAACAGGGTGAATGGATCAGGATTGTTTCCGTTTTCTTTTTTTAGGAGCGAGAAGCATAAACAGTTTAGCATGAGTTCAGATAGGAGATTACTTATTTTAGGTTATAATCGAGTTCACAGCAATAGTGCTAACAATAGGAAAGTCACCAGAAAGAGTATCTGTTTCACAATGAATTTAAATATAGAGCACACCGTAAGATAGGGTACTAAAGTAAGTTAACGGAATGGTGGATGTATGTATAGGTATATATTTGTGACTAATTTGGTTAACCAAAGTGTTTTATTTTGATTCAGATTTCAGACCCCTGACGAAGGGTGCATCTGCCGGAAATGCATTGGGTTTATACATGCATGGTTACCAACGATGTGAAAAGAATTCTCACATGTTACAGAATAAGGCCAGGATGGGCATTTCTGCTGCATTAAAAGTGTGGAATTATATTACCTCTGTAAGAACATTGAAGTACTCATGGAATAAAATATGGATTACAACGGATCAAATTGGTTTTAAAAGAAATGCTTTAAAAATGGGTTAAAATTGTTTTTTGTTTGTCAACTTCCTGAAATGGAATATTTGCATAGCTGTAGCGGCTTGAATCTGGAGGGCATTCGTGCCATGGACAAATGGGCAGAACGAAGAATGAAGAGACGACAGAACCAGCAAATGGGAGGCCTATGAGCCGGCTGAAGCCCACAAAGTAGATACAGAATGTCTCTTCCAGACATCACGTTTGCTGTCACCAGTCGAGACCTAAAAACCAGCAACAGAAAATAGCTTAATCTTGACTAAAAATAAAAAAGAGACTTGTTTTGCATTTTTTATCCCCCCCCCCCTCCATCCTGGTACAAAGAACAGCTTTTTTAATGATTTACGAAACTCTGGGCATAGATAGAGGTGGAGAAATACACATATAGCACCTCTGCTTAACTTAACGGCAACGCAATCCTGAATTGACAACACGCCACAGCTTGGGTACAGGTGCACATCATTTTATTGCAATAGTTTTGCACTTTGTTATCACTAGCTTTTTGCATGAGGTAACAAGTCATGGATTTTCACAAAATGTATGGTAAATGCAAAACGTAGAGTGAGTACACTGGTGCATAAAGTAACCATTCATCAAGTGCAAGTACAGTCCATGGAGTTGCCAGAGGCTGAAAATTGGTAGACTGGGTGTGACTGACTGCAGGCAAGTGGGTGTGGCAGTAAATTAGGGGTGGTGCAACCGGTGCAACTGCATCTGGCACTGCGCTCTGGGGTGGGGTTTAGAAATAACTTATGGGTTTAAAAGAACCTGCTGCAGAGTTCACTGTATGTCAAGCAGGTTTGAGGGAACAACAAAAATTAAAGATAACGCCGGTTATTAATTTTCTACTGGAGAGAGATCACAGTTTTGCCTAGTGGCAGTTTTTACTCATTATAAAGTAGCACAGATGGTTAATATGCCGGCTGCAAATAATGTGTACCGTGCAGATCACAGAACTTTATTTTATGTGGATAGGTCAGCGGGTTACTCTTTTTGTCACAGATATCCATTGATTATTGCAGTTCATAAGTTACAATTCTAATACAGCATGGTGACCTATGAACGGTCTTCAAAGAGCTGCATGCAAAATGAATGCTATAGGTTAGAATGTTATGCTTTTTCCCGTCTTTCATTATCCTAATGTTGCTAAAAAAGGGTTTGTTTCAGTAGAAATACATTTGTATTAGTAAAGTCAACTACAACCACTGTGGTACGTTTAAAATCCTCATTTTCTTATATAACATTGCCTACAGACTGATTTACACATGCATGATTCATTGTCTCTGTATAATGTGTGTGAGAAGTAAGGAACGCTGACACCTTGCACTGGCATGAGCAGCGCTTTAAAACAAATGAAATGCATGTGAAAGAGGGGCTATGGAGAAATGAGGGGCACTGTAGGAGGGTAGTCGTGAGGGAATCCGTAGAGCGCCAAAAAAAGGATGCCTACCAGATTTAACGCTGGCTCTGTAGGAAGTCTTCACTTGAAATGAAAAGCCAGACCAGATTGCCATGAACAGCAATTATGGGGTAGCTTGAGGTGCAGCTGCTACCCCTAAGCTTAAGTTTTGGTGTCCCATCACTGCCCTTACCTAGGTCCATTTGGATTTGAAATCAGTGAACTGAACAAGAAGAACAGGAAGGGGGGGGGGTCTGTATACTTCCGGTCATTCCCACTCTTGTCCTTTCTCGATACTTTCAAAAGGATATGGAGCCTAATGGTATGAAAAGTGATCAGTCCTGTGATGTCTCCAGGACAGAGGTGGTGAGATGCTACTTGCGCTCCCCCCTAGCATTTTGACGTTAATTCGAGAAGAAAAAAAAATATATATATATATAATGAGAGAGAGAGAGAGAGAGAGAGAGACTGGGCTTGCTCTACATCTGCTCTCAGTATGCACCCCGGAACACTTGCTAGCCCAATAGGTGCACAGCCCTGCAGAAATCACTCTCACTTGACTGTCCCGTACATCCTTGGCACCTCTCCACTCTCTCCGACTCCCCCTCCCCCTCCCCCTGCAAATAACTCCAGACTCTCGTTTCGGAAAGCGTCGTGAACGCACCTGATTCCCACAGCCGTTTCCAGCCCCGGCTGCCTGGGAAAGATGTCAGAAGGGCTGCTGCGGACTTAAAAAGCAGAAATGATAAAGTGTGAGTGGAAGCAGGGCTGTCTGATGCTGATGGAATAAGCCAGAAGTTATGTGACGCATTCCACCGCGGGTCACCCTCCTTAGCGACGGGCAAATACGACACATACACAGCCCACAGCCCTCCAAAGATGGGCGCATCACGCGGCGCGCATGGTAGGTACTGCCTTGAAGCAGCGGCGTATTTATTACAAAACTAGAACCACCAGGCTAAAACGAGGCAGTGTATATAAAATAGAACAAGATTTACCCTGCCACACTGATATAGGGGGTCCTATTACAGGATCCAAACAATAAACAAATGGGGTGAACATGAAAAACAGAGCCATAGACTTCACCATTCCTTTTTTTTAGTACATGATATTTTAATTTTTTTCTCTATAAAATGATTTGTCTTTTCACAGTGGTGTTCTTAAATAGAAATACTGTTGATACATAATTCATGTTAAAATGATTACATCTGGGGAGAAGACATAATTCATCCAAGATAAAGGGAAAATTAGGTATATTACACAAAAAAAAATCCTCACATTCCCAAACACTCAAAAGAATTATATATATACATCATCACTCAAGATACTCATTTACTTCCTCATTCATTCAAATTCATTCACAAAAACAAGTACAACCGTGCCTGCAACAACAGATGAAGAATGGTTGCATGGATTAAAGGTGGAAGGAGCGGACAAAACTAATGGGAAAAGATTTTATAGGGACCCAGAAGTTGCCGTCCAATATATAGCGCCTAGGCATATGTGTTGTAATGGGTACATGGTAAAGATAATGGGCAGTAATATCGACCCGTTTGTTGTGCTTGGTTTGAAGAGTCCTAGTCGAGTTGTAGCTTCTGAAAGGGATCTTTTGGTGTTCTGCATGAGGTTCGGGGGGGGGGGTGCTCCAATCACACTGTAGCAGGCATGCTGAGGTGCATTTTTGCACGAGGTGCAGAGTGAGTAAGTATGGGAGATAGGTCCACAGTTAGCATATACAGACTAGTTGTTCTTGTCAGGGGAGACAGGTGGAAATGATGTTGTAGGGGAATGTCTGAATTCAAGGTGGCTGCTGTTTTGTTTGGCAGTGTGTTTCCAGTGCTTGCTTATCTGAACAGCGAATGAGCTCCTGCCCATTCAGGTTCTTTCGAAAGAAGAATGATGAAGAGTGGAATCCCTGTGATTCAGAGGTTCCTCCTTTAACAGTAGAGTCTGGTACTTACAGTGTTGAATATCTTTCTTTCTTCCTCCATTCTCTACATTGAACACACAGCTGTTTTGCCAGCCCCAACATGTTTTTATTTTTTTACAATGGCATTTCTTTTTTAGACGGGTATCTACTCTACCATTGAATTCATGGCACCATTTCAACTTGCCCTACAGTAATTTGTTCTTCAAAACTATACCTCACAATTGAACCATATTTTTCACTAAGTATTGGCTCGACTCACTAAAGCGCTATGAACGCCATTATAAACAAGCATTAGAAATGCAATCGGGCTCGGATTTATTTGAGTTTGAGCTAATGGCATTGTAAATGCCAATGTATTGTTGCTATGTGTTGTGGAGTGTGTTCATGTGGTGTGTACTGCCAGTGATCTCCTTGTGAGTGTGAGAATATTGCACCGTTACTGCCTGTGATGTCCTTCTTGTGAGTGTGAGAAGCTTGCACCTCTGCTGGCTGTGGTCTCCTTGTGAGTGTAAGAAGCTTGCACTGCTGCTGCCTGTGATGTCGTTCTTGTGAGTGTAAGAAGCTTGCACTGCTGCTGCCTGTGATGTCATTCTTGTGAGTGTGAGAAGCTTGCACCTCTGCTGGCATGTCTCCTTGTGAGTGTAAGAACTTTGCACTGGTGCTGCCTGTGATGTCCTTCTTGTGAGTGTAAGAAGCTTGCACTGCTGCTGCCTGTGATGTCGTTCTTGTGAGTGTGAGAAGCTTGCACCGCTGCTGCCTGTGATGTCGTTCTTGTGAGTAGGAGAAGATTGCACCTCAGCTGCCTGTGGTCTCCTTGTGAGTGTAAGAAGCTTGCACAGCTGCTGCCTGTGATGTCCTACTCACTACACTACTCTACTCACTACTCTACTCACTACTCTACTCACTACTCTACTCACTACTCTACTCACTACTCTACTCACTACTCTACTCTGCACTCTCTACTCACTACTCTACTCACTACTCTACTCACTACTCTACTCACTACTCTACTCACTACTCACTACTCTACTCACTAGTCTGCACTCACTAGTCTGCACTCACTAGTCTGCACTCACTAGTCTGCACTCACTACTCTACTCACTACTCTGCACTTACTACTCACTACTCTACTCACTACTCTACTCTCTACTCTACTACTCTACTCACTACTCTACTCACTACTCTACTCACTACTCTACTCACTACTCACTACTCTACTCACTACTCACTACTCTACTCACTACTCACTACTCTACTCACTACTCACTACTCTACTCACTACTCACTACTCTACTCACTACTCTACTCACTACTCTACTCACTACTCTACTCACTACTCTACTCACTACTCACTACTCTACTCACTACTCACTACTCTACTCACTACTCACTACTCACTACTCTACTCACTACTCTACTCACTACTCTACTCACTACTCTACTCACTACTCAGCACTCACTACTCTGCACTCACTACTCACTACTCTGCACTCACTACTCTACTCACTACTCTCTACTCATTACTCTACTCACTACTCACTACTCTCTACTCATTACTCTACTCACTACTCACTACTCTACTTTTTACTCACTACTCTACTCACTACTCTACTCACTACTCTACTCACTACTCTACTCACTACTCTACTCACTACTCTACTCACTACTCTGCACTCACTACTCTGCACTCACTACTCACTACTCTGCACTCACTACTCTACTCACTACTCTCCACTCACTACTCTACTCACTACTCTCCACTCACTACTCTACTCACTACTCTACTTTTTACTCACTACTCTACTCACTACTCTACTCACTACTCATTACTCTACTCACTACTCATTGCTCTACTCACTACTCACTACTCTACTCACTTCTCTAATCACTACTCAGCACTCACTACTCTGCACTCACTACTCACTACTCTGCACTCACTACTCTACTCACTACTCTCCACTCACTACTCTACTTTTTACTCACTACTCTACTCACTACTCTACTCACTACTCTACTCACTACTCACTTCTCTAATCACTACTCTGCACTCACTACTTTACTCACCTGGTTCTAGTGTGAAATGCGCAGGGACAGTGACCCACATGTGCAGAAGATGGGGCGGGGTCCGCAGGGAGTGAGTTTAGGCCAGAAGAAAGGGCTTGGTTGAGGTGTTAAGAGTGTAAATGTTTGGAAGCCTCATCTGAGCCTATAAACCCTCCAGCCTCCTAGTTCCAGCAGCACCCATGGGTGCAGGTGAATGTCAGCTTCACTCTGTGGTGCCCATGGAAGGGTGATTTGTGGGCCTGGGGTGATTACACTTCACAGGCAGTCTAGGAATCTCTTTGAAGTCTTATGTTCGTGGTATGCTTGCTGGTGGGAGGGCGCACTTAACCATTTCTTTCTGGACAGACATAACTCAGATAAGGAGGACGCAGCCCCCTCCGCCTCCTCGCGCTGCCCATTCACCTCACACGAGAATACAGTAAATAGCGAAGAGGAGAAAAAAACTGCAAACATCTAGCCCTTGCTGGCACATGTCCGCTACTCCAGGCGAGAGGAAAAAAAAGAAGGCTGAACAGTCATGTGCGCGCATCATCGGCAGAGCGGAGGTGATTGTCAGCCCAGAAGGGAATGCGGATTATGTCAAAAAAGGCTCTCTTTATTAAGGGCAGCCCCACGAGGAAGCGCCGTATTTATTAGGAGGGAGGAGGCGAGCGCGGCCGTCCCGAGCAAAACTTTTACCACTTTTATTCACTTCTTACAAACTACTGCGGCAGCCGAAGTTTTTCTGTCTTTTGCTCCGATATTCCCTTTTGAGGAGTATACATTTACATTTTATTTCAAAGATTTGAAAAACAGAAACTTCCCAAAAATGAAAGTGAAGCAGCCACCAGGTATTTACAGACGGGGTAATATCAATCATAACACATTGGTGTATACGGCTCCAAACTCTTCCTCTGAAGTAATTGCCGGCGCTCCTCTCACGGCTACTTTCTGTTCTTAGAGAAAGGGTCCAAGTGTCCGCTAATGATGGCCGCAGCTCTTACAACTACTTTTCGTGTGTCCGTGGGCTGGAATGAGGTTTCTCGCGCACACAGCTCACGTGCCGCAGGACTGAGCAATAAAAAATGATGTAATATTTCACACTGTGTGATTCCGGCTTGGAGCCCGCTCGAGTGCCAGAGTCTCAGGAACACTTTTTCACATTCCCGAGTGCGCTTCGAGCGGGGGAAGCCGAAGAAATGGTGAAAAAAACGAAAGGCGCTTTATTCGAAATACACATAAACATCTTTATGAGGCGTGAACCTTGCAGTGCATTGTTGCGTACCTGTAAAAAATGTATTGTATTAAAAATATATATGTACGTTTAACTTTATTGCAACACATTCTTTTTAGCGCTCTGTAACGACGCTCAACATCCGTGATTCTGGACAAATCACTTAATCTCACCGTGCCTAACAAAACAAGGAAGCTGCGCGCTGAGCGCTGCAGAATTGTGAACGCGCCCGGCCATCTGGATTCACTAACGGAGGCACCCTGACAGCTCCTAATTATAATTTATGTACTTCTTTGCGCGAGCACGAACGAAATATGCCCAAAATGGCGGAACAAAACTACATTTACCCTATCACTTCAAGCCTATTAAAACGAAAACACAAGGAAGACGAATCACTGACCAGATGACAGAAAACGCTAAGGAATGTGTGGAATTCCTCTCACCAAGGCCCTAGGAGATACTTCTTCTTTTTTTTCTCCTTTAACATTAGTTCTCGAAACTCCTCCCAGTTTCACTGGGGAGGAGTCCGAGCCCTAAAAAACGGTTATGCTACGTCTGCTTCAAGTCCTCTCACAACAATATGTGCAACTACGTCCGGGGTTACCTGATGTACCCACGGGCACATTTGTGCAGTGACATTTTCTTCCCATATGGATTTAACCCTTACTGTTCAACTTTTGTATGTAATGACGAGTGGCAATGTAGGTGGCTTCAGAGTACAATGACAGTTTAATCTCACCTAGGCATGGTACTGAGGTGACGTTAAAAAAGTCATTAGGTTTCGACCTGGTGAAAAGCTGCGCAAGCAGCGTTTCGCGCAGGCGAAATCTTATGTCTTACACTGTGTGGCTGGGAATCCGCCCCTCTGTTCCATTGGCTAGCTCCATAAATGGAGGCTAGCCATTGGAACAGAGATCTGTCCGTCAATTGCGGAGCAGATTCGGGGGCGTTCCGGCCATTTTTATTCATCCCACCCCTTTCCTACGTCATGCGGCTGTGATCCGGCCCCTTTGGACACGTCAGTGCGGCGGTGGGCGGGGTTTATTTTGTTGTTCGTCGAGGTTTCTTTTCGTCATTCCGCGGCCGACTGCTGCCGGAGGAAGTCCAGGTGAGTGCTTTCCGTGTGCCCGTTCGTTCCCGCATCCCCTCCCGCTGTCTGTCTTCCTGTTCCTGCCCCCCTCCCGCTTTTCGTGTCCCCGTTCCCGCCCCCCCTCCCGCTGTCCGTGAGACCACCCACCCTACCGGCTGTCTGTGTGCCCGTCCCCCCCCTCCCGCTGTCCGTGAACCCATCCCCCCTCCCGCTGTCCGTGAGCACGTGTGTAAATGCTTGTTTATGTGTGCGTTTGTGTTTACATGCGCATCCGTCTTTGTGCTTGTATGTGTATTTCTAAGTACACCGGACCAGGTTGGTGCTTAATCGAGGGATTTTCAGTGACTGCCCAACTCTAAATCAGGTTGAGTCTCTTTCGCTGGCACCAGCGTTTGTGTTTACATGCGCATCCGTCTTTGTGCTTGTATGTGTATTTCTAAGCACACAAGATGAGAGGTACGGTAAGGGTCTATTTTAATGTCTGTGCACCTTCGATCAAAACACCGGACCAGTTTGGTGCTTAATCGAGGGATTTTCAGTGACTACCCAACTCTAAATCAGGTTGAGTCTCTTTCGCTGGCACCAGCAAGGAGCAAAATAACATGAAAACATGCCATGATAAGTGACTTCAACTCAAAATGTTGCGGAATTCCCCAGTGCTCCTCAAATTTTTCAAAACAGTCTGCTGAATGTAGCCTGAACATGCTTGTGTAGTGCATATACGTTTACACCCGCTTCTTGTATTCCCTCTGCACGTCAGCAGTACAGAAGGTGCTACAGATGTTTGTGTAGCCCCGATCTGCAATTTCGTATCGAAATGTATGTATGTATGTATAGGTATTCTTATATAGCGCGTATCTGTCACCCGACGGGCATCCTGGCGCTTAGACTATCCTGATGCAGTACACATACAATACATGGTTACACTACCCTGGGAAACAGGTGAGTTTTCAAAGTTTTTTTAAATAGAGTAAGGTTTTCCAAGCCTCTCAGTCCCAAGGGGAGAGAGTTCCACAGTTTTGCAGCCGCAAATCTAAAGGATCTACCCCCCGTCCGGGACCTCAGAATCCTAGGCACAACCACCAGGTGGGAGGAAGCTGACCGAAGCGGTCTAGATGGAGTGTACCAGGAGAAGAGCTCACGCAGAGGAGGCGGACCCTGCCCATGTAGGGCCCTAAACACCAGGCATAATGCCTTGAACTCAATGCGCTGGGGGACTGGCAACCAATGAAGGTCTCGTAGAGCCTTGGTAGAGGAGTCCGCGCGGCGGCGTGAAAGTGACAATTTAGCAGCAAAGTTCTGCAGCCGCTGTAATTTTCCGACCAAATTGGCCGGCGCTCCCAGGAGTAGTGCGTTGCAGTAGTCAACTCGACTTAATATTATGCTCCGCACTACCTCTGGTCTTACCTGGGGCGGAAGTAGGGGCAAGATCTTGCGCAGCGAGCAGAGCAGTGCCATACAGGTGGACACTGTGCGATTTACAGAGGCATCAAGCTGCAGATTAGTACTAAACACTACTCCCAGATTGCGGACTGACTCTACGGGCGCAGTGGCACCCTGAAAATCTAAAGGCCAAAAATCTGGCGGCAGAGGTCTAGGGACGCGGTCCAGGGAGCAGTGCAGCACCTCCGTTTTTGCACAGTTGAACTGCAGGGAGTTGTTACCCAGCCACTCTGCCGTGGTGTTCATACAGCAATGAAATGCCTCCAGGGACACTCCGTCCTTGCCCTCAAGGGAAAAGATGAGCTGGGTGTCATCAGCGTAGTTGGTGACCGTGATGCCAAAGGATTTAATCAACTTGATCAGGGGGCGGAGGTAGAGATTGAAAAGGATAGGGCTTATGGCTGACCCTTGAGGTACGCCCTGGCCAACCCTTCTGATGTTAGATTTAAAGGGTGGGATGGCCACTTGCTGATGTCTATGATCGAGATAGGACTTCAGCCATTCAAGGGCCAGGCCAGATACGCCCGCCTCCGCCAATCTCCTGATCAATATTGTATGGCTGACCGTGTCGAACGCGGCCGACATGTCGAGCAGCACCAAAAAGGTCGCTCGACCCTGATCGGCCCGCGTTCGCAGATCGTCAAGGACGGTCACCAAAGCTGCCTCAGTCCCGTGCGCTGGTCTGAAGCCAAACTGGGCCACATCCAAACAGTTGTTGACCTCAAGAAAGTTGGAAAGGTGTTTTGTGGCCCATTTCTCAAGAATCTTAATAGGAAATGGCAACAGAGAGATCGGTCTGTAATTGGCTGGACAGGCAGGGTCCAAGTTTTCCTTTTTGAGGAGAGGACAGACAACCGCTAGTTTCCAGCTATCTGGGACCTGCGCCGAGCTGAGGGATTGGCAGCAGATGGAATAAAGAGGTGGAAACAATTCTTCCCGGCACAGCTTCCAAAATTTTGGTGGCAACGGGTCGGACGGTGAGCCAGAGGATATGCCATCGGCCAGTGCGCAAAAATCGTCATACGAAGGTAGGGGCAAGGTATTCAATTCCGCCGGCGTAGCGCCCTCTTCCACCATCTTGACGCAGTTGGAAAAATGCCCAGTCTGATCCGATGTCAAAGCAAGCTTGTTTAAGATGGTAACAATCTTGTCCTCAAAGGCCTGTGCCAGCAAGTCACAGAGAGCTTGAGAGGCAGGTACAATGTTTTTTGTACAGGCTGGATAGGCCAGATCCTTTACGACCTTGAATAGGGTCTGAGACTTATTTGTCGCGGCCTGCAGAAGTTCTTCCAAATGTCTGGCCTTCGCCACTTTAATCTGGGCTTTATAGATCGCCAGCGTTTGTTTAAAGCGCGCTCTGCATGGTTCCAGATACTGTTTCCTCCAAGCACGCTCAGCTTGTCTACATTGAAGCTTAAGCTGCCGGAGTTCCTCTGAATACCATGGCATTGCCAGGTTTGACTTGGCTCTAATTTTACGCATAGGCGCTAGAGAGTCCAGAGAGGCCGATATCTGTCGGCAGAGTTTCTCATAGCTCCTATCCACCGTCTCTCCCAGTACAAAGCCCTCCAACAATAGCCTAGGGGGTGCGGGCGACACAAGAAGTCTAGACCATTGTCTACCCATTCTGGTGCCTCCCACGTTGCCCCTGGCCGCCTTGCTAGCAGGACAAGAAAGGGAGAAAAGGACGAGGGAATGGTCAGTCCAGCCTTGAGAGATAACTCCCCGCAAGACCACTTGACCTGAATCCGCGAAAATCAGGTCAAGGGTATGGCCCTTGGAATGGGTTGGCGAAAGCACCAGCTGTGGGAGTTCGATGTTACTACAGGCTTGGACCAATTCTAAGAAGGCAGAGTTTGTAGGTCCATCAGGCCAAAGATTAAAGTCCCCCAGGACCATCAGTCTGGTGTGAGAGTGAGACAGATCGTAGATTAGGTCTATAAGCTCAGACACAGCTGGTATTGTCCCTGCCGGGGGTCTGTAGCATAGCAGTCCCGTATATAACACACCTCCTGTGCCCCTGATAGAAAAGCCCAGTACCTCACAGCCATCAATGGCCTTGATGGTCAGTTGAGAGAAGTTCAATGTTTCTCTGTAGATCAGTCCGATGCCACCTCCTCTGGCCCCTACTCTGGGGTTGTGAATTATTTTGAAACCTGGAGGGCAAGCTATGCCCAATTCAACCGCACTAGTCGGTGTCGTCCAGGTCTCAGTCAAAAAGAGGGCATCTAGATCATGGGTGTCAAATAAGAGTGCGATCTCTTCGCAATGCTTAATCAGCGATGTGACATTCAGCAGGCCACAGGAAATGGAGTCTGGAGATGGAGAGCTGCCAGAGAGTCTACGCCTGTCATTTGGGGGACCGTCGGTATTCAGGCGTATAAGAGCGTCACGGGAGTAGAATGGGGCACGATGTTTTAGACGAACAGGGTCGCCGGCGCCCGTCGCGTCCTGTGCGCGAACGGGCGCAAACGGGCTTACCTCTGGCGAACCTCCGGCGATCCGCCGGCGAGCCCGCTGTGCGCCCACGCTGCGCGCCTTGATCTCAGCCATCTTAAATAGCCGTAAGCACACGAGTCCTGCAGCCCAACCACTATCCCCCCAACCAAGATGGCGCCTGTTATTCGGCACCCTGGTTCCCTCACCCAAAATGGCGGCTTGACCCACCTCAGCGCGACCTCACACAGCACCCTGGAAGCCCCTACGAAGATCTAGATTCCCTCAAATGGGGATGGGGACACAGTTTAAAGTGCAAGTAAGTGCTACTCTGAGCGTGGACCCCCCAAACCGGCAGCACAACTAAAGTGCCTACCGCTAAATTTAAACAGCGCAAAGGCGCAAAAAGGCAGAGTTAAAACAAGTGATTATTTTAAAATATAGCAGCAATGCAGCGCATGCCTTGACGCGCGAGTATCCGGTAGTCAATAAATGATGTCTCATGCCGAACGAACATTTTGCGCCAGCACAATCACAAGAGGCACTCCCTCATGTAGTGCACTGCACCGGTCTGCGCGGTGCAAACTGCAACAGTGCGCCAAATATGCATTTCGGCCCAAATAATTAACAGCATCATATTTGTTTCCAAATGTATTCTTTTTTGCCTTATCAAGAGTGCTAAGGAATGTATGGGTGAAGAGTCGTGATTACTCTTTATCTGTCTGTAGTGGGGACTAAAGGACGATAGTGAGGTTGTGGGCGTGCAGTCACGACATTGCACTTGAAGTGTGCTAGCTGCGTCATAATATTACATTCCGAGTATTTCTGTCATATGCTGGCATACCTGAAGGCCACTGTACTGCATGAGAAGTTCCATATGCGAGAACGACGCTCTTTATGTTCCCGCGGGAGCCAAGGCCGACCATTCCTTGCCCTGTCCGTGCTTGCTTTCTCTCACCCTCGTCTGTCCCTACTTTCCTTCTTTGACGACCCTCGGTCCCTGCTTGCTTTCTGTGCTTTCCCCAGATCGACGCCCTGTCCTTGCTTGCTTTCTCTGACTCTCCTCTGTTCCTCCTTACTTTCGCAGAGTCCCTCTGACCCTGCCTTTTCACCTATCGCCGCGTGCCCTAGATTATTTGCCCTGTTCCAGATTGCTTGCCCTGTTTTTGCTAGCTTTCTCTGACTCTTCTCTGTCCCTTTTTGTTGCTTTCTTTGTCAGTTTTTGGTTTCTTTGACCCTCTTCTGTCCCTGCTTGCCACAGGTTCATTGCCAAGTCTCCAATTGGTTGCCTTGCCTTGGTTTGCTTTCTCTGACCCTCCCCTGACGTTGTTTGTTACTCTTTACATTCCCATTTTACTCTCCTATATCCTCAGTGCACCTTCTGTGTCTGTTCTCTAAACTCCCTCCACCGCTTCATCCGTGTCCCTCGCACTATCACTCACCTATTTCCCATACCGCTGTCACTGCCTTCTGTTCTCACCCCCACTGCTTTACTACTACTCCTGTTCTTTCAACTTCCTCTGAGCTCTGCCATTCACTCCTTTCTTAGCTCGTTTCATCTCCTCTTCCCTTCTTTTCTACTTCCCCTGCTCCTCCTATTTTCTTGCCATCGCTGTTTGCACTCTCTCCTCTGTGCTGCTAGTAATACTCGATGCTTGCTGTCCCTGCCCAGTCCCTTTACCTCCCACCTTGACTGCTGTGGTTCATGCTCCCAGTTCCATCTGCCCCTGCTACGTCACCACTTCCCCCGTTGCTGCAGGCGATGCACCCCGCTCGCATTTTGCTCTAGGTAATGGCCCAGGGCACCCAGTTGTGCCCCCTCCTCCATTGCTACAGGTAATATCTCCCGCCTCTTTGCTCCATTTGCCCCTCCCCATTGCTGTCTGCTCTCTGATGCTAGGATGCATGCAATTTAGTCTCTCCAGTGATGGGTGCATTAGTGCGCAGAATATGTAAATCTGTGGGCTGGAAATGTTGCGGTTTCTGTCCGGTTGTCCAGTGTGAGGTCACATGGAGTGCTAATGCTGCTCCTTGCCTTCTGTGTCGCTTGCTATTCTTCCCTTCATCCTGAACCCCAGCCTGGGCTCCTTTCTTCCATCCCTGACAACTTTCATTCCCACTCTGCAGATCCCACCCATTCCTTAAAACCCACTCAGCCTTTTTACCTCATAACCTGTTGCCAGACCTCTTCATGTGCTACACACCTTTTCAATCTCTACTCATATTCCTGTACCTCCTTTATATTACCCAGTTACTTTTTATCTTCTTTGCAGCCTTGGCTGGATCTGTGCGTGTGTGTGTGTGCGGCTGGCTCTGTGTGTGTGTGTGTGTGCGGCTGGCTCTGTGTGTGTGTGTGTGTGTGCGGCTGGCTCTGTGTGTGTGTGTGCGGCAGGCTCAGTGTGTGTGTGTGCGGCTGGCTCTGTGTGTGTGTGCGGCTGGCTCTGTGTGTGTGTGCGGCTGGCTCTGTGTGTGTGTGTGTGCGCGGCTGGCTCTGTGTGTGTGTGTATGTGTGGCTGGCTCTGTGTGTGTGTGTGGCTGGCTCTGTGTGTGTGTGGCTGGCTCTATGTGTGTGTGTGTGTGTGTGTGTGCGCGGCTGGCTCTGTGTGTGCGGCTGGCTCTGTGTGTGTGCCTTTGTGTGTGTGTGTGTGAGTGTGTGGCTCTGTGTGTATGTGTGTATGTGTGGGTGCAAATGCAATAGGCCTCACATTTGCGAGAGATTTAGCTAATGGCAATGTAAATGACAATGCCATTTATTTATCTGTTTTCAAAACCAACACATAAATACAAATTTTCTCATTTACAATGCCAATAGCTCTAACTTTTCCAAAGGCGAAACCATTGCATTGTAAATGCTTGTTATGTAATGGAGTTCCTGACAACAGCACTGACCCGTCTCTGCACAGAGATGGCGAAATCCAGGCATTAAAATGTGTATGTTTTAAAAAATAGTACTGCCCAGCTGCTGCTGGGGGATCACGGATAAATTGACTTGATCTTGAAAAGTTAGGCTGCAGAGCAGAGCTCGAGTTGAAGCAGCCGGCTCTCTTCCAAACCTAGAAGGACCATACATGTTCAGCAGTCAGGAGGTGTTCAAGACAAAATGCCTAGTGACCTTCCGATCACCAGAGTAGCATGTGGAAATGGTATGAGACCGCCAGCATGGGGTAGTTGGGCAAAACAATGACAGCAACAAAGAGGATCTGTTATGGCACTCCTCCAGAAATTATAAGGGTCCACTGAGAATTAAGAACCTAACGAACAATAAAGGCTCAATGGCCACCCAGAAGAAAACGCAAACCAATGGATGAATGCCCCTGTTACACCGCCCCCTTACAATGCAATCAAGCAACACTACTTGTCCGAGAAAGTCGAAAGCAACAGTGAGAATTTCAATAGGATGAGCACAGCTACAAAGTCACAACCAGGATCCCCATGTTGCTGCTTTGTGCATGCACCAAAACCATATTTGTCCTTCTAACAGGATGTTAAGCTATTTATGACATTGCCAGGCCAACAAACAAAAGAGGATACAAAGGATTTACGTTTTTTGTCCGTCCAGACCTCGCACACGCTACGGTGGAACGTCGGTGGAGAATGCGGCAACTCTTTACCCCATTCGAGCAAGTGGGAGCCACAGTGTTTTTACAAAATCCAGCCAGATTAAAAATAATTTACAAAGGTTCTACCAAAAACTTTACAAGCGAAATTCAAGCGGAAGCTTACCTAAAAGAAATATCCGAACCAAAGACACAAACCTGAGTAAATAGTAACATACACCAAACGTAACGGAGCGAGTAGTAGTCCAAATCGAAATGGACTCTATTGCTAAACATTCAAAGGACTAAGGGACTCATGCTGAAAAAGGGGCAGGGAGGTGGACGGGGAAATGGTAATGTCTTACACCGTAAAATACGTTTATAGCCACCCTGTTCACCCCACTCATATGTACATATGGTCAGGACGCCGAGCGAGCTGAGGTGTACGGCCCGCTTTGACGCCCACACCTGGGTGCCCGATGACCCAGGACACCTCGATTGGTGGAGGGGGGAGGGGGGTAGGGGGGCTCCAGGGAAGACAGTGGAGGGCGGGGAGGAGAAGGAGAGGAGGAGGGGGGGGGGAGGGTGGACATTCCGGCACATAGGAAATAAAATAGAGCAAATTACAAATAGGAGTAACTCCATTGTAACAGTTAAGCATACAAAGCGCAAAAGGAAGGAAAAAACAAAGAAACATACATGGCCAATTTAAAAATACTATCCATTAATATCTGTGGAATAAATGACCTACGAAAAAGACAAAAAGTTGCAATAAGTCTGAGATTGACCGGGGCTAGCATTATTTGTGTCCAAGAGACTCAAGTGGAAGGCTCGCAACATCATCTACTACAAACACTAGGCTACAAATTGATCATCGCCACAACACAAGCAACTAAGACTTGTGGGGTAGCTATCTTGGCAACACATAGAGGGCTCCAATTTACTAGATCCGCGGCAGATAAATTTGGGAGATGGGCGATAACGGAATGTAACTACAGTCTTGGAAAGAGACTAACCATCTGTTCCATTTACGGAGGAGTCACAGATGATCCAGACCTGCTAGAGTTTATCACCAATGAATTAACACATTGGCCGCAGCCAATTGTAATGTGTGGGGATTTTAACCTAAATTTACCTTCAGATGGATCCTTCGGACCCAACAGCAAATATCAGGGCAGGAAACCTAAGGTTTTTAGAGCGTTCCAAGAGCTATGTAACGTACAGGGGTTAACTGACTGCTGGCAATACAACCACCCCCAAAAATCTGGGTATACGTTCTTTTCCTACCCCCATTCGTCATTTCCCAGACTAGATTACATATTGGTCTCCCATGTCATTCTAACTAAGTGTCACATAGATAAACTACCCAGGGTCCTATCAGACCACAACCCACTAATTCTAAATATTGATGTTGGCAAAATCCAACAAGAACAAAATAGTTGGACATTTGAAAGGGCTCTACTATTAAACGAAAAATACTGTTTACTCATGGAGAAATGGATCCCAGAATTTCTGGAAGATAATCTGGGTAGCGCACCATTAGAAGTGGTCTGGGATACACTCAAAGCTGGAATCAGGGGGGAAACACTTTGATTCTCTATCAGAAATAATCAAGAGGCAAAACGAAAGCTAACAGAACTACAGGGGAAATTAGTAGAAGCGGAGGAAGGACTCATTCGAACAATCGAGCAGGGTCTAAATCCAGAAACCGCCTTACAAAAAGTGGCTATTGCCAAAAACAGAATAACGGAAATATTTGCAGAAAAAGCAATCTGCAAAGCTACAATAGCCAAAGAGAAAGCATATGAACTAAGTGAACAAATTGGGCACCACCTAGCTATCCGTACTAGGTAACAAAATAGCGCAAACGCAATTAAAGAGATCAGAGATCAGAATAACTCTCTCAGACATGATCCAGAAGAGATTAGATCAGAATGTCAGACTTGCTACAAAAATCTATATAAAGAAACCAAGAAGGATGAAGAACTAATTAGGGAATATCTAGATCAGGCTACAATGGTCCAACTGCCCCAGATAGATCAAGAGAATTTAGCTACAGAACCTCAGTGGATCGAAATTCTATTATCCCTGAATAGCCTGTCCCCGGGGAAAGCTGCAGGTATGGATGGTATACCTGTGGAATTTTACGTCAAATTCCACAAACTGCTTAAAGGCATACTAACGGATTTGATAATTCGAGTATTTCTAGGGGGTAAGCCACCAAATTCATGGGCGCGGGCCAAAATCGTTGTTTTCCCAAAGAAAAACAAGGACCCAACCGAGCTCGGATCCTATCGCCCAATTACATTAATTTACTCTGATTCGAAAATTTACTCTAAATTATTAGCTACCCGATTATCACCGATCATTCATAAGATAATCTCCGCTCGACAACATGGATTTGTGCCTGGTAGATCCACGACCGATCACGTACAAAGGGTAATCACACTCTTTGACATGGCAGAAGTAGCAGGAGACCCTATGGCGCTCATACTTTTAGACGCCGAAAAGGCATTCGATAGGGTCTCCTGGCAATATCTTTGGACCGCTATGTCAAAGAGTGGGATCGGCGATCCATTTATAACTGCCATCCGTAGTCTATACCACAACCCAGAAGCCGTGGTCATGGTTAACGGCGGAATATCAGGTAAGATCGAGGTAACCAGAGGGACCAGACAGGGCTGCCCGTGTTCTCCCCTACTGTTTGCGATATTTATCGACCCCTTTATCCGCAAACTGGAGAACAATCAGAGAATACTGCCTATCGAAACTCTGAATGGAAACACCAAAACTCTGGCATACGCCGATGACATCGCGATCACCACGAGTAATCCCATTGTAGCTACCAAATTGATGGAAGAAGAAGCTAAGCGCTTTGGAGAAATATCTGGGTACAAATTAAATCAAGGAAAAACCCAGATAATCATCAATAAAAACACTAATTACAGAGATGAAAGAATAGTTGGAAATGCCGTATATCTGGGCGTTAACATCACTTCCAACCTAGACCAATTAGTAAAAATTAATATGGATCCACTTTTGAAGCAAACAAAGAAAAATTTAAGTAAACTACATAATTTACACCTCACCCTAATTGGCAGATGTAACGTCATTAAAATGATTTATTTACCGAAATTTCTTTACCTCTTCAGAACCATCTGCCTAAATTTTGAACAGCAAATCTTTAGAGAAATAGAGAGCATTTTTTCTGGATTTATATGGGGATATAAAAGATCACGCAGAGCCTACAAGTTTATATCGCTTCCAAGAGACAGAGGAGGCCTCTCTGTCCCTAATCTCAAGATTTATTGGTGGGCTACATTATTGCAGTATTGTAAAACCTTAATGACCCCAAACAGACAACCGGTACAAATAGGAGGGGTCCCGACTCCCCAAGAACTCATCCTAGGCTCGGATACAGGAGAACATCTGTGGCGATTAATTTATGACAACCACTTTAAAAAAGTTCGTTTTAAAACACTCGCTGGCATTTACATTGCATGGAAAAATATACGCAAACTTCTTGGCATCGGACGGTATTCCCACTACACAAGCCTCTGCCAAAACAACAATCTACCAGAAATGTTTTCTGACTTGTGTATGGAAAGATGGGCTAACCGAGGGATCACCAAATGTGGTGCTTTTTTTTCATCAACTGGTTTTAAATCATTCGAGAATTAAAGTGTGAGTTTGGGCTAGGACATAGAGATTTTTTTAAGTACCTTCAAATTAGAGATTTTTTAATGAAAAAGGGGGGTGGAAATGCAGAGTTTCATAAAATTCAGGCAATTGAGGTAGTTACCCGGAACACCACAGTCAAAATAGGGGAAATTTATAACAATCTAATCTCTTCATTACCGGACGATTTGGATAAACACTTCCTCAAATGGCAAAATAAATTACACATAAACGAAGGCTCAGTCCAACAGGCATATCAGCTTTCGCAAACGATACTAATTTCACCCAAACTACAAGCACAATTTTATAAAACTTTTTTTCATTTATATTACACACCACGTAAAATAGATAAATGGGGCGACGGTAAAGGTACTCAATGTCCAAGATGTGCATTATACGAAGCCGATATAATACATATATTTGCTACATGCGATTCCCTAAGAATATTTAGACGTGAAATCTCTAATTTTTTGTCTGGAATATGGAACACAAGAATAGAAATCTCAACAGCCGAAATAATGCTCGGCATTGATGGAAACCTCAAACCAAAAGGAATACAGGGATTGATCTTTATCTCTATGGCCGTTTTTAGGATATGTCTGGCATCCAGCTGGCTGGACTCGAATCCCCCAACTTTTCATCAGTGGCGGTCAAGATTTTTAGCTACTTTGTGCTTAGAAATAGCAATATATAGGAGGAAGGGGGCTAGAAGGAAAAAAAAAGGCCTCGAAATTTGGGATCCCCTGATACAGTGGATGGAACATACAGAATTCTAAAGTGTAAAGTATAACATCCAATAATTGAAACCAATATGACTTGAAAACGAATTAATCCCTCGCTGATTTTTTTTGACTAAGCTGTAATGAAACGTATTCCGCTCTTTCATTTTCTCTTCTTCTCTTTTTCATTTATTTATTTATTTGTATTTTTATTTTTTTTTCTCCAAATTACCTGTGAAAAGTGGCCGGAGGGAGGGGGGGGGTAAGTGGGTGGGTAAATTTGAAGGGGGGGGGGGTCTGTTAAAAAATTGTGCAATAAAGATTTGTTAAAAAAAAAAGGATGTAACTAGAATACACGTCACCAGGACATTATGGGTACCCGGATGTACCACAAACGGAATTTTACGGATTTGTTCAAAGTTCTTCAACTAAATGCATAAACTGGAAATTGCCCATCCTAAGCTTTTTTCACTGAAGGCAATCTGCTTTACCTTGACTGAGTATAGTGCACTGTCAAACAGCAGCTGCGAGGAGCCTACTGCCAATGTTTGGAGTGAGTGCCTAAAGCCAGGAGGACCACTCAGTCCGAGACCCAGGTCCTACAGATTGCCAAGCGTTGGGGCAACACAACCATTACTTAATCACCAACAAAAGCAGATTGCTTCCAGTGAAGTGTGATTTGCTTTACCAAGACTGTTTGAGTACACTACACTTTGAAATACCAGCTGAGGAGGAGCTTAGTTCCAAGAGTTTGGAGTGAGTGCCTAGAAGTCGGAGAGACCCGGAGTCCTGAATCCAGATCCTGTAGACAGCCAATCGTGATTGCCCAAAATCAGATTGCCTTCTGATGTGGGATGCCAGCACAGCATTGGTGCATAATTCACAGCATACGAGTTGACCAGGCTGTTTAGCCGGCGTCACTGAGGAGACCATTATCATTCTTCTAAAAATAAATCTCAGAACATGTGCATGGTGAGGCCGTGCTCAATTAAAACCAGTCTCAGGGCCTTTAACCTAAAATATCTAACAGGAAGTACACATTCTAGTTGATATGTACCCTATAGGACATTTGCCACTGCTGCCTAATGAAGAATCTATAATAGTGTCAAGTGATAACCTCGTTCAACCTACCTTGCCAGAAAATCTTATGAATGATCTGATGCCCACAGATACATTTCAATATAGGCTCCATGGACACTTTAACACAGTCCCCAGTGGAATGGTCAAAAAGCAAATTTAGACTCGTTAGCAGAAGGTTTCTGTGAAGCTAGTACAGTCTTTACACCAGGAGCAGCGCAAACACTACTTGTAAATAGTATGACAATATACGTTTTTTCTCCCTGATGTAACTGTGTTTATAGATTTTTAAATTACGAAACCTATGAAACTGTTCTCTTGCAAACTGCTTGTATGCGGTAGACTGCCCGGATGTAAAGTGCTCAGATACCGTTTTGGGTCATGCCCAGGCTATATACATTTGGAAATAAATGAAACAATTTAATTAACGAACCTCTTTCCTTCATCCTAAATCCAAGTGAATGAACTACTAGTGGAAGCAATTTTGATTTAGTGCAATTATCTGAAACGTGAACCAAAATAAAAGTGTCCCTCAAAAAGTAGAGTGAAAGGGTGAAGATTCAATATTCTCTCATAGAAAGCCTCTATCGGTTCTCATAGAGAGCCTCTGAGCCTCTATCGGCTCTCATAGAGCGCCTCTATCGGTTCTCATAGAGCGCCTCTATCGGTTCTCATAGAGAGCCTCTATCGGGTCTCATAGAGAGCCTCTATCGGGTCTCATAGAGAGGCTCTATTGGGTCTCATAGAGAGCCTCTATCAGGTCTCATTGAGAGCCTCTATCGGTTCTCATAAGGCGCCTCTATCGGTTCTCATAAAGAGCCTCTATTGGTTCTTATAGAGAGCCTCTATCGGGTCTCATAGAGAGCCTCTATCGGGGCTCATAGAGCGATTCTATCGGTTCTCATAGAGAGCCTCTATCGGTCCTCATAGAAAGTTCTATCGGTTCTCATAGACAGGGCCGGACTGGCCATGGCGGGCACCGGGCAATCCCCCGGTGCGCCGCACGGGTAGGGGACAATTTTGGGCTCCTGGGGGCCATTTTTGTTACAAGCCCGTTTTTGCAGCATAGCTGCAAAATCGTCCCTGTACCAAAATCAGCCGAAAACCCGCCCTGGCAAAGAGCTCGGCGGCACCTCCAACGCCCCGAGTGGGGACCGGCCGAGCACTTTGCCAGGGTCGGTTGTGGTTCCCAGTCCGGCCCTGCTCATAGAGAGCTCTATTGGTTCTCATAGAGAGCTCTATCGGTTCTCATAGAGAGCCTCTATCGGTTCTCATAGAGAGCCTCTATCGGTTCTCAGAGAGCCTCTATCAGTTCTAATAGAGAGCCTCTATCTGTTTTCATAGAGAGCCTCTATCGGTTCTCATAGAGAGCCTCTATCGGTTCTCATAGAGAGCCTCTATCGGTTCTCATAGAGAGCCTCTATCGGTTCTCAGAGAGCCTCTATCAGTTCTAATAGAGAGCCTCTATCGGTTTTCATAGAGAGCCTCTATCGGTTCTCATAGAGAGCCTCTATCGGTTACATCAGTTTCTGAATCTGATAACTCCCTACAATAAAAGTAATTCACTACTATAAAAGTTACCCCTTTGCAGCTTCATAAAGGCCTTCCAAGCCAGGCTGACAGGCTATCTGAGAGCCTGATAGCGCAGTGCTGCTCATCTGCTTTGACTGAAAGCAGCTAGTTAAGGATGGCATGTAATGTATTTATTTTTCTAATTTGGGTCAGGGAGGAGAGTCCATGTCATGTAAGGTTCCTCCATTACTCCCCTGTCTCTACACAGCAGTTGAAAGCAGGGGCAGATTATTTTGGGGGTCATACATAACATAAAATTGTAAATGGATAAAAAGTGAATTACAGGGATGTTTTTATCTCGAGTTTCTGAGTGACATCATAGACAACTCAATCCATGCTTTTGTTGTCTATTTTTTGTTACTCAGAACCCCTCAGTGAAAAACATCCCTGATTCACGGTTACCCATACATGATTCTATATATTATCTGCAGTTTTAGCACTACAGTGGGCACAATAATAACTACATTAGAGTCGCAGTCAGAAAAGATGGCCACCCAGATTAGGTGCTTAAAAAGATATTAAGGATTATAACTACCTCGAACAGCTTATTCAGAGAATACATAAATGCAAGGTGTAACATGCAGAAGACCTTTAGTTGCGAGCTGACCTAGAGTCCAAAATTAGGGGAATGTGCTTAATGCAGACATGTAATTCTATTAAGGAAAGCAGTGGGAGTCCTCATACCATGAACGGTGTTCTGCAGTTAGGGGCTCAAGATTTTCAAGACACCAGCACAATAATCCAGTCTCAACTCAAGACCTGAACTCTGCTGAGCCCTCTCTATAGATCCCTCCAATAAATATCCTTTATATATGGGTGGTCCACTACTATCATATAAATTGGTAAGCAATTTTAGGAAATCATCGGGGATTGGGCTAGGAATAATAAAACTCTACTGGGGAACCCCATATACCTTTTTTCAGACATAAGTACACATCTGATGCTAACAGATCATTTTAGATCTCCGGTTTTAAAAAGAAAGGGACAAATAAAGATAAACCAGCAGAAACAAGACCACACCAAAATGTCCTCTTAACTGATAGTACTCAGCTGCTGCAGTCTGCGCCATAACCTAGAGCTTCTAAGGATGTAGTGTTAAGGTCTACACATAGAGTCCTATAAGATCATACTAAATAACACACTACATTATAATGCAATATAGGAGGATGGAGATACATTTGATTAGATGGATATTAAGATTGTTATAATGTGGATTAGCAAATACCCTGGTGCGCTTCGGGAACAGATAAAAGTGGACAAGAATTAATCAAAAACAGGCACAGCTAAATCTACAAATTCTAATACTAATTTAAACAGTAAATTTGCATCTTTGAATAAAGATTGTAGTACTAATAACTGTAAATCAGTACTAAAAATTAATATCAATTCTTAGGAATCGCCATGTATGATTATAGTATTTCCAAGAAAGGACAAAGGAGCCGGCACTCATGTATCTGGACAACTTGGCATGAGTACATCAAATATTAAATGAACAGTAAATTGTACGAGTGAGTGATACATTAAATAGTTTATTGGGGATTGACACAGCTAAGGCAATAATAGCACTCTTACTGATTTCCTCTAACATCAAGACTGAATCATCTATTGTAAAATATAGAATAGGCAAAATACTCTAACGCTGCAGACACTGTCTGTCCTTCAGGAAACAAGGAACGCTCATGATACTGAGTGGCATAGGGTCTAAGTCTTCAGAAGCTGTTAAAGCAACAACTAACCAAGTGAGAGGGGATTGCCACAAGCGTTTGACCGAATGTGACTACAAAAGTAATGAGATCCTGCTTGAATGTGAATTTGTATTGACTTTATGAATTGAGACCACCAATGCAGTTTTAATCATGTGTAAGATACATCTGCCCCCTTACAAATGTAAAAGAAGATCAAGCTTGTAATTTAATTTAATTCCTGTGGACACTCAGATATTTATTTGAAGTCACCTATAATTGTGTATCGCAATTTACATTTCAGCCTATATGCATGAGAAACCCTGGAATCATGTTTTATGATATGTGATAATTTGCTGGTTCTTGTCAAGGATCAGTTTCTTGATTATTCTAGTGCAAATCAATATGCAAGCAGTCGTCACCTTTTCTCAATGCTCTGATAATGGCCTTTATTTAAGTGAATCTACAACCTTCCTTTCAATATTTCTTAAGTACATTGGAATAATACTTTAGATTACTTGTTTATGCCTTGTTATTTCATTTCATTTTAGAATTTAGGATTATGCGTTTCAACAACAGCAAAAATCACCAACTGGACCATAAATGACAATTAAATTTGAGGGAAATAAAAGCCTGTCTAATACAAAAGGAATACCGATATGGATTCTTTAAAAAGCATATTCTGGAATACAGACGGTTGGTTAGAAGAAAATTCAGAATTTGTCGTATTAGGAGACCATGTGGTTAGGTTGCTATTATATATAAACAAAAGGAATCCTACTGACAGTGGAAAGGGAAGGGTGTCTACCACAGGTGTGGGGACACACAGTGTTTTGTAAAATACCCCTCACACACCAACAGGCCCCTTGGTGTCATGCTTCATCATCGGGGTCTTCGCACCCCTCTATCGGGATGCGGCATGCTGCGACCTACGACTACGCGGGAGCACTGAAGATTGGACTATGTGTGGTGTGTGTGATGCAAGTGGTAGGGGTATTTAAATAAAAAGTGGTGGGATATAGTGAAGGATAAAAAGTACCTGGCTCGTGGGTATAGGAAAAAAACTTTATTCACAACCCTGGGCTGGTACTGTTAAAAGAAGTGCAGAGCGAGGTAGTTAACTGTCGTGACTATGGACAGTACCTCTGGTGTGCGTCGACATGTTTTGGGGCATGTGCTCCTTCTTCAGGACGGGGGCACAACTTCCCCACCTTACTCACGTATTTCTATAGTTTGTGTAAATAATCACAGGTGCAGGACTATATACAGTGACTTAATACTAAATATAGACTATGATGTGCCTACAGCGGTTTGTGACCATGCATTTGCATGACCTACAAGATGAAAAAAGAAAAAAGAAAATTAATATGGTTACCCTTAGTAGAGTGGCTCATACAGGTGCAGTCACCTGGAACACCATATGGCTTATTAGCCCTGTAAAGGAAAAAGACAGACAAGACACACAACACAGATAACATACATAAAGCCAGTTAAAACTTGTTGGTCATACTCATTTTTAAAAGGTGTCTTGATTCATGAGCATTCGAGTACGTCTGGGGTTGATTGCTAATTTTGCAATCTAGAAGGACAAAGGATCGTTTTCAGTTTTTACTTTTTTGGTTTGTTACTCACTTTTGGATGGAAAATGGTGTTTCTGTTTACCACAATACTCACAGACTCGCGACAAGTTTGCCTCCGTACTACCCCACACGCTGCTCCGCTGGTAGTGGTTGGCAATGTGGGCCGTCGGCTATTTATGCTGCGTTTCCCCGAGTGGTTCGCATGCATAGGGTAATTGCCGGATGTGTCAGATGCCCAAATATGGGTTATCCGTCCAATTAGTGGTCTTACCTTACATGGTATGTCCGGTGAAGTATGTGGTGTCAGCCGATAGGGCAGGTGCGGCCGTGCACGCTAGACGCCCGCATGCGTGAGTGATCTGCGCATGGCGCATGCGTGTGTGAGCTTTCAGCGTCCTGGGTGTTACGGTGCACATGCGCGAATGTTCAGCGTTTGCGTATGGCAATCAGATTGTAGGTGTTGCAAAGCGCATGCGTGCTGGATAAGCGTCCGTGCCTAGAGCTGTAGACGGCGAAGCGTTTTTTTAAAGTGCACGTTCTGCCAGAATTGATTTGGTATTCAGAAAAGACTTAAGTTGCCATGTGTTTCACAATTTACCAAAGATTCATAGGGACTAGTAGGTTTATTAATAGCCCCAATTGTTAATAAAACCTGGAACTGCAGATGCTTATCAAGACCTGTGAATTACTGTAAGGGGCATTTTAGTCAACTGGATAATTGACCCCAGGGGACATCATCATTCAGACCTTGGGTATTTGTGCCCAGACGGAACACCCATCGTTGTTCTTTCTGGAAAAGACCCATTTCGGATGGCAAGTGTTCGATTATAGTCCATTTTAGATTGTTCACACAGTGTTGTTTCTCCAAATAGTGAGTTGCCATTTTAGTTGTAGACTTCTTGCAGCGGACATTGCTTTTGTGTTCACCTATTCTCGTTTTCACAGGCCTCGTGGTCATGCCTACATACTCCAAACCGCACGGGCATGTGATCATGTACACCACATTTTTGGTATTGCAATTTGTGAATTGTCGTTGCTCCCAAGTGGTACCATTCCTGAATGTTAAGATGTGGCTTTTCAGCGTTAGATGACAACTGCTGCAGTTACCACAGGGGAAATGTCCCTGTACCCCTATTGTGGTCTGCCTCAACGTGGTACTGGGTCTTGGTCTAGTGTGAACTAGTAGGTCTTTGAGGTTCCTTCCTCGGCGGTGTGCATGCATTGGTTTTTCAAGATCGAGACTACCACAATTCAGTATCCTCCAGTGCTTGTTTATAATTTTGGAAACTTCATTGGATATTGTGGAATAGGTCGTGACACATATTGGTCTTTTGTTGTTATCTTGATTTGGTGGTTTGTCCTCCAGGAGTGCGCCCCTGTGATTGTTTTTAGCCCTTTTCATTGCCTTGTCAATAATTTTTGTGGGGTATTGTCTCTGTATTAATTTCTTTTTTAAATCACCGGCTTGTGATTTAAATTCGGTAAGTTCTGTACAGTTGCGTCTCAGCCGCAGAAATTGTCCGTATGGTAAGTTCTCCCTCAGATGTCTGGGATGAAAGCTGTTATACCTCAATAAGCAATTCCTTGCCGTAGGTTTGAAATGTGTGGTGCTCTTGAGCTTATCCCCATCTGCATAGATATTGAGATCAAGAAACACCATGGACTGATTAGAGATCGTACTTGTGAATTTCAGATACGCATTTTGATTGTTCAGCCAGTTCACAAAGTTGGTTGCCGTGTCTGTTTCACCATCCCAGATGATGAAGACATCATCAATATACCTTTTCCAGGTATTGATGTGGGTTCTGTATGGGTTGTCTGTATGTAGTATCCCGTTTTGCTCTGGTGCCGTGACTCTGTAAGTATATTGTCTTGTCATACTGGAAGAAATTGTGTTGTAGTGCCAGGAAGATGCATTCTAGGACCAAGCCTCGCGGTGTTTGGTATTTCCATTGGTTGGTAAACAGTACTTCCTCAATTATTTGGAGTGTCTCATCATGTGGCAGGCTAGTATATAGACTTTCCACGTCTAAGCCCACCAGGAGTTGCTTCGTGGGGTCAAAGGTTTTGTCCTCCAATAACTGTAGGACTGACTTCGTATCCTTCAGGTAGGTGTCCGTGGATTGTACCAGTGGACGTAGGAAGGCATCAGCAAATTTGGAAAGTGGCTTCAGAATCGAGCCAATCCCTAATACTATGGGTCTCCCAGGTGGATTGTTGATGTTTTTATGGATCTTTGGAATGCAGTAAAAGTACGGAAGTCGTGGCGAACCTGACTATGTCCCATACAATACTGATACAGGTTTGAAACTGAAGTCTACCTTCACCCATCCAGACTCTGCTATGCCGATAGAACTGCTAACTTTCGAAAAGGCTGTCATCACCGAAGTCAATAAACTGAACTTTGGGGATGGTAATGTCTACCATAACACCAGCGGCGAGGAACAGAGGGCAATCAGAGAGCTGTCTAACAACAAGGAATTAGTCATAAAACCGGCAGACAAAGGCGGAGCCATCGTCCTACAAACCTTAGAAGCATACGATACAGAGTGTATACGGCTTCTGTCAGATGCCCGGAATTACAAGGTCCTTTTGGAGGACCCTACAGAAAAATCAGGATTGGAGGCATGGTAGAGGAAGGTTTGGCCCACGATTGGCTAAGCAAAAAAGAAGCAGAATTTTTACAACAACCCTCGCCACGAATTCCGTACTTTTACTGCATTCCAAAGATCCATAAAAACATCAACAATCCACCTGGGAGACCCATAGTATCAGGGATTGGCTCGATTCTGGAGCCACTTTCCAAATTTGCTGATGCCTTCCTACGTCCACTGGTACAATCCACGGACACCTACCTGAAGGGTACGAAGTCAGTCCTACAGTTATTGGAGGACAAAACCTTTGACCCCACGAAGCAACTCCTGGTGGGCTTAGATGTGGAAAGTCTATATACTAGCCTGCCACATGATGAGACACTCCAAATAATTGAGGAAGTACTGTTTACCAACCAATGGAAATACCAAACACCGCGAGGCTTGGTCCTAGAATGCATCTCCCTGGCACTACAACACAATTTCTTCCAGTATGACAAGACAATATACTTACAGAGTCACAGCACCAGTATGGGCAGTACTTTTGCTCCTTGTCTGGCCGGATTATACGTCCACCATCTAGAGCAAAACAGGATACTACATACAGACAACCCATACAGTACCCACATCAATACCTGGAAAAGGTATATTGATGATGTCTTCATCATCTGGGACGGTGAAACAGACACGGCAACCAACTTTGTGAACTGGCTGAACAATCAAAATGCGTATCTGAAAATCACAAGTACGATCTCTAATCAGTCCATGGTGTTTCTTGATCTCAATATCTATGCAGATGGGGTTAGACTCAAGAGCACCACACATTTCACACCTAAGGCAAGGAATTGCTTATTGAGGTATGACAGCTTTCATCCCAGACATCTGAGGGAGAACTTGCCATACGGACAATTTCTGCGGCTGAGACGCAACTGTACAGAACTTACCGAATTTAAATCACAAGCCGGTGATTTAAAAAAGAAATTAATACAGAGACAATACCCCACAAAAATTATTGACAAGGCAATGAAAAGGGCTAAAAACAATCACAGGGGCGCACTCCTGGAGGACAAACCACCAAATCAAGATAACAACAAAAGACCAATATGTGTCACGACCTATTCCACAATATCCAATGAAGTTTCAAAAATTATAAACAAGCACTGGTGGATACTGAATTGTGGTAGTCTCGATCTTGAAAAACCAATGCATGCACACCGCCGAGGAAGGAACCTCAAAGACCTACTAGTTCACACTAGACCAAGACCCAGTACCACGTTGAGGCAGACCACAATAGGGATACAGGGACATTTCCCCTGTGGTAACTGCAGCAGTTGTCATCTAACGCTGAAAAGCCACATCTTAACATTCAGGAATGGTACCACTTGGGAGCAACGACAATTCACAAATTGCAATACCAAAAATGTGGTGTACATGATCACATGCCCGTGCGGTTTGGAGTATGTAGGCATGACCACGAGGCCTGTGAAAACGAGAATAGGTGAACACAAAAGCAATGTCTGCTGCAAGAAGTCTACAACTAAAATGGCAACTCACTATTTGGAGAAACAACACTGTGTGAACGATCTAAAATGGACTATAATCGAACACTTGCCATCCGAAATGGGTCTTTTCCAGAAAGAACAACGAAGGGTGTTCCGTCTGGGCACACATACCCAAGGTCTGAATGATGATGTCCCCTGGGGTCAATTATCCAGTTGACTAAAATGCCCCTCACAGTAATTCACAGGTCTTGATAAGCATCTGCAGTTCCAGGTTTATTAACAATTGGGGCTATTAATAAACCTACTAGTCCCTATGAATCTTTGGTAAATTGTGAAACACATGGCAACTTAAGTCTTTTCTGAATACCAAATCAATTCTGGCAGAACGTGCACTTTGAAAAGACGCTTCGCCGTCTACAGCTCTAGGCACAGACGCTTATCCAGCACGCATGCGCTTTGCAACACCTACAATCTGATTGCCATACGCAAACGCTGAACATTCGCGCATGCGCACCGTAACACCCAGGACGCTGAAAGCTCACACACGCATACGCCATGCGCAGATCACTCACGCATGCGGGCGTCTAGCGTGCACGTCCGCACCTGCCCTATCGGCTGACACCACATACTTCGCCGGACATACCATGTAAGGTAAGACCACTAATTGGACAGATTACCCATATTTGGGCATCTGACACATCCGGCAATTACCCTATGCATGCGAACCACTCGGGGAAACGCAGCATAAATAGCCGACGGCCCACATTGCCAACCACTACCAGCGGAGCAGTGTGTGGGGTAGTACGGAGGCAAACTTGTCGTGAGTCTGTGAGTATTGTGGTAAACAGAAACACCATTTTCCATCCAAAAGTGAGTAACAAACCAAAAAAGTAAAAACTGAAAACGATCCTTTGTCCTTCTAGATTGCAAAATTAGCAATCAACCCCAGACGTACTCGAATGCTCATGAAGCAAGACACCTTTTAACAATGAGTATGACCAACAAGTTTTAACTGGCTTTATGTATGTTATCTGTGTTGTGTGTCTTGTCTGTCTTTTTCCTTTACAGGGCTAATAAGCCATATGGTGTTCCAGGTGACTGCACCTGTATGAGCCACCCTACTAAGGGTAACCATATTAATTTTCTTTTTTCTTTTTTCTTTTTTCATCTTTGTAGGTCATGCAAATGCATGGCCACAAACCGCTGTAGGCACATCATAGTCTATATTCAGTATTAAGTCACTGTATATAGTCCTGCACCTGTGATTATTTACACAAACTATAGAAATACGTGAGTAAGGTGGGGAAGTTGTGCCCCCGTCCTGAAGAGGGAGCACATGCTCCGAAACATGTCGACGCACACCAGAGGTACTGTCCAGACAGTTAACTACCTCGCTCTGCACTTCTTTTAACAGTACCAGCCCGGGGTTGTGAATAAAGTTTTTTTCCTATACCCACGAGCCAGGTACTTTTTATCCTTCACTATATCCCACCACTCACATTTAAATACCCCTACCACTTGCATCACACACACCACACATAGTCCAACCTTCAGTACTCCCGCGTAGTCGTAGGTCGCAGCACGCCGCATCCCGATAGAGGGGTGCGAAGACCCTGATGATGAAGCATGACACCAAGGGGCCTGTTGGTGTGTGAGGGGTATTTTACAAAACACTGTGTGTCCCCACACCTGTGGTAGACACTAAGGGTGGGCGGCCAGCTACGCTCCGTGCACGGAGTGCACGTAGTGCCGCCTCCTACGCATTTTGTGTAGCGGGCGTAGCCAGACGGCACTACGCGCGCTCCGCAGACGGTGCGTAGCCGGCCGCCACCCGCCTCCATCCCGCCCTCCCTAAATACTTAAATAAAAGGATAGAAAGCTTTTAAAAACACTTACCTTTTCCGCCGCGTCCCCGGGGCTCCCTCTCACCGTCCCTGGATTCGCGCCCCCATTTCGGATACTAATGCGCATGCGCGGGCGGCCGCGCATGCGCATTTCTCATGAGAAATGCGCATGCGCGGGCGCCCGCGCATGCGCATTAGTGTCTGAATCGGTGGCGGCGCGAATCGCGGGACGGCGAGAGGGAGCCCCGGGGACGCGGCAGAAAAGGTAAGTGTTTTTAAAAGCTTTCTATCCTTTTATTTAAGTATTTAGGGAGGGCGGGAGGGAGGCGGGCGGCGCGTAGTGGGGCTACGCGGAGTGCGCGGGTGGGCGTAGTTCTGTGCCCACTTCGCGTAGCTCCGCGGAGCCCCACTCCGCACACTACGCCCAGGGTTAGTAGACACCCTTCCCTTTCCACTGTGAGTAGGATTCCTTTTGTTTATATATCAGTGCCCGTGGAGTAAGAATCCTGCCCTGTACTCTACCTCCCTCCAATTGTTTTCTTCATAGGTTGCTATTATGACACATGGAAAAGCTCTTTGAGTGCTAGACTCTCCCATGAGGCGGAAGCCGCGGGTTTAGGCTCTGTGACAGCATTTTTTTAAAAAGTGTGTTATTTGTTTAATTTGGGTTTTAAAATACGGACTAATCGCACCACGCTCGAGGTGCTGCCACACCTGTTCCATGCCGCATCCCGACCCCTGCTCCCCGCGCAGCCGACTAGGTGCTGACGCGGTAGCAGAGAGGGGGAGCCGCCATCTTAGGGGAACTGAGAGGGTTGCGCACCAGTGACTGGCAGCCTCCCAGATATTTAAACAGCGCATCAGCACCCGCGCGTAGATTGAGTGCTAGATTCTCCCCTCAGGCGGAAGCCGGGGGTTTAGGCTCTGTGACAGCAATTTTTTTTTAAAGTGCGTTATTTGTTTAATTTGGGTTTTAAAATAAGGACTAATCGCACCACGCTTGAGGTGCTGCCACACCTGTTCCACGCCGCATCCCGACCCCTGCTTCCCGCGCAGCCGACTAGGCGCTGACGCGGTAGCAGAGAGGGGGAGCCACCATCTTAGGGGAACTGCGAGGGTTGCGCACCAGTGGCTGGCAGCCTCCCGCCCTCCTCCTGTCCTATAAAATGACCACCTGTTTCCGTCCGCGCAGCGGGCGCGCCAAAGGCAAGCACGTCTGCGCCCGTCCGCGCCGGGACCGGGCTCAGGGCTATGCCCCCTGGTCCTACAATGACAGGAGCTATAAAGTTTTATACCAGAAGCGAACTAGTCCAGCTCCGCCCAGCTTTGGATAATAATTGCATACGGGTGGAACCAGTGAACAAAACCAAGCACAAGGTAACAAGCTGCCCCCATTGTAAGTCTATTCTGCCTTTTGTTAATCATACCACGAACTCCGTCAAAGCATACAACTACAAAAGGTTTAATATAATAACAGCCCTCATCAATGCCCGTTCTCTGGGCAAACATAGACAGGACATTGCAGGCTTTATTATTGACAGAAATATAGACATACTGTTTGTCACCGAAACCTGGATGGACAATGCGTCTGAACCGGATTTGGTGGTTGCCGTACCTGAAGGCTACACGGTTCAAAGGCAGGACAGATCGAAAAATAAAGGCGGTGGTTTGGCGATAATATCCCGGTGCCATCTTCCTGTAAGAATATTTCAAGTTCCTTCCCTCACATGTGAAGCCATACACTTTTCTATCATGTTAACGCCCTCGCACAACTTTAAAGGGTCCTCCTTTACAGACCTCCAGTAGCTCGCATAGATTTTCTGTCCACTTTTAATACACTATTAGAATCTCTAGTGATAGAGGATTCGTTTACTGTCCTGGGCGATTTTAATATCCATCTGGAAAAAATAGAAAATACGGAAACACGGGCCCTACTGACTGACCTGGAGACACTAGGGCTCTCCCAGTTGGTTACCTCACCCACGCATGAAGCCGGCCATACACTGGATGGCATTTTCTCCAACTCAAAGGAAATCCGCGTTCAGGATATCCTTCCGCTACCATGGTATCATTTTTAACATAGTAATTAACAGCGCTCCAATAAAGAAGGTGGCGGTAACTAACCAAGGGTCATTTAAGGTCTGGAAAGACATAAATAATAGACACCTCACAGCGCTCTTAAACAATACATGCCCGGATATTCTAACTGATCCGAATATTGCTATTGAGCAATATACGAGCTGGATAAGTAATGCCATGAATAGGCTAGTGCCTAATAAAACCATCTCCAATAATCGCCTTTCTCCCTCTGCACCATAGTTTTCCGATTCCCTTAGAGAACAGAAACAAAAATGAAGGAATTATGAAAGACATTGGCGCAAAATGTACACCATAGAATTAAAAATGCGTTATAAAGAGGAACTCGCTAAGTATAAAAAGATGATTATCGAGGAAAAAAGAAAATATTATAATGAGCAAATTGAAACTGCAAAAAATATAAATAAACAACTGTACCAAGTGGTGTAGAAATTAGCGGGAAGAGCACCGGACGCTGCCCCTTCCCCTTCACAAGCACTGTGCGATGCCTTGGCTAATTACTTCTACGAAAAAGTTAATAACATCTACTTAGAATTTTCTACCAGAGTTAAAACCAATCCACAGTTAACCAGCACTAGATCATCTGACCACTGCTTGTTGCAATTTAATGAAGTCAACGAACAACATATAGCCGACATCATTAAAACCATAAAATCAGGATCAGCTACAGACCCATGTCCTCCTAAAGTGTTCCTCCCGGTTATCAACTCAATCGCGCCAGTGATAACTCAAATTTGTAACTCCATGTTCATGGCGGGGGATCTATCAAAACAGGTTAAAAAACACCTTCCTTAAACCACTCCTAAAAAAACCTCATTTGGACCCGGAGGAACTGAAAAACTATAGACCCATAGCCAGCCTACCTTTTCTGGCTAAGGTGGCAGAGAGAGCGATGAACACACAACTCTCCGAATTTATTGAGGAATATCATCTGTTGGATGATACACAGTTCGGGTTCCGTAAGCTTCATGGGACGGAAACTGCCCTCATTAAAGCCACCGAAGATATAAGACTCATCAGAGACCAGGGAGGCACAGCCGTGCTTATATTGCTGGATCTATCAGCGGCATTCGACACGGTCGATCATTCCATCCTGATCGACCGTATCTTGGCTATGGGCATTCAATCCAGAGCAAAACATCTGCTCGCCTCCTTCCTGTCGGATAGAACGCAGGCAGTCACCTTGGGACCCTTTCAGTCTACTGAGTTAACTTTACCATGTGGAGTTCCTCAAGGCTCATCCCTAAGTCCGACACTTTTTAACATCTATGTGTCAGACCTAGCCAGAATTATAAAAGCTTACGGGATGGGCCTTACTTCTTACGCAGACGACACTCAGCTGGTGTTGGCAATAAACAATGATGGAGAGAAGGTGGCTGAATGCTTTAAGGGAGGCATGCTGGCCATCAAGGACTGGATGGCCTGCAATTGCCTCAAACTGAATTCCGAGAAAACGGAAGTTGTTATCTTTGGAAACCTATCTCCTGCTTGGTCCATTTCCTGGTGGCCACCCTCACTGGGACCTCTGCCAAACCCAGTCTCAAGGGTCAGGAACCTGGGAATTATGTTCGATGATAACCTGAACTTCGTTTCCCATGCCAACCAAGTAGTGTCAACGGCCTTCTATAAACTCCGATTGATAAAGAAAATAATCCCTTATACACCAGAAAATGCAGGAAAAACATTGGTTAGCACACTGGTAATGTCATCTCTGGATTATTGTAATGGACTGTTTGCTAATGCACAATGCAGGGTCATCAAAAAAATGCAAACGGTCCAAAATACGGCCGCCAGAATGCTTTCAGGGACTCCCAAATTCAAACCTATCTCACAGGTCATCCGAAATTACCATTGGCTGGTGATCAAGAACTGGATAAAATGTAAAGCTCTCTGTCTCACTTTCAAAGCCGTACACAAACAAGGCCCCCAGTTTCTGATAAAACAGTTAGCTACTTACTGTCCCAGCAGACAACTTAGATCTGCTACTGCGGAGGAGCCAAGATGGCGACCGGAGCAGACCTGTAGGCTCCCGGCTCCGCCAGCCTTTGTCCGCCGCACCGACATCCTGGCATATATCCTGGTGAAATTTAATACCGGATCGCGTGCGGCGCGGCGCTGATTCCAGCGGTGCTTTCCCTGAGTCTCTCCCTGCCCGGCGGCCGGAGATAGCTCCGAGACGGCTTTCAGCCCTGGACCCTGCCTGCACACTCGCTCTTTGCCGTGCCCCGGAGGACTGATGGTGGCCAGCCTACCCTATTGGCGCTGAAGACCTGAGCGCCGGCGGGAATCTCGTGTGGCACCGGCCGTGTGGCGCCGCTTGAGAAGACTTGAAATAAGCGGTGAGAAGCGAGCGCTTGCTCCAATGCGGCACTAATCCGAAACGGATCCTTTGTTTGGGACAGATCATAGGCGGTGAGGGTCGCTCGGCCATGTTTGCTTGCCCACGCTTGCCTGACCCCACGCCTCACTATCTTGCTCCAGTATGGAACGCCTCTCCGCGATGTGACACTCACTGGCATTGTTTTTGGTGCTACTGAAGTCCTGCATTGCCGCTTGCCTGTGCCACATTACTCCTGGCGATTACCCTGGATTTGCGCCATAATGGCTTTGTCTGGTGCTCCGTGTTCTGGGGGAGGGCGCCCGTCCCTGCCAGTGGACTGTGCTGCCCCGCCTGAGATGGGGTCCGATTTTCAGGCGCTTTCCTTTGGAAGTGAGAGACATGGGCTTCAGCCCACACTTTCTTTCGGTACCATCCTGAAAGCCCTGCGCGACTTCCGTGCCGATCTGTACCAAGGCTACCAGATACTTGGAGGGAAGCTGAACGATATGGCGTCGGCGCTGCGGCAGGGATGCAACGCTTTGACCCAGCAAACCCTCCATTCGTCTCTGCCTGCGTCCCATGGGGATACAGTGCTACCTTCTGCCCGCTGGACGGATTTGCCCTCCTCCAATTCTATGGACGCCCGAGACCGTCAGCCTTACAACGATGTCTGGGATACTTTGTCTCCCCTTTCACCGCAGAGTGCTACATTGTTGGATTTTACATCGCGAGTCCCTTGGAACCTATCTACAACATTGCTGACTCTAACGATGGCTCCTGGGTTATATCCTCCGACTTTGTTATTGAAGAACTCACACATTCTGCAAGTATCTGAGGAACCCCCTATTGTAGTCGGTGGATTTTCTGGTGACTTTCGACGGCCATTTTGTGTTTCTACGGCACTTTCATTCTCTTTGCGGCCATATTGTCTCTTTGTTTTACAGTGGGCGGGTTTTTTCCGGGGAGCATATTTAGGGATATATCCACGATCGGGCCAGGGCTAGGCTGCATCTTAGTTAACAGCTTCTTTGTTGGTTGAGCCGGGGTTGGGACGTTTTTTCTGCATCCAGTTTATCTAACGCAGCTTTCCTCTTTGCTCTCCCTGGGGCGGACTGTTTCCTTTTCTCTGACGGTTGTGGCTCCTCACGGGGGGCGGATGAGGGGGGCCACCTGAGATCGGGCCAGGGCTGGGAGATTCTTTAGTGTGCTGTACGCGCTGCCGGGCGGGGACTGGGATGGGACTACTTATTGTCTGATTTATTCGCACATTTTGAATTGTCTCTCCCCACCTCCAGCTTGCTTGCTACTTCTGTTGTGTTGCTGATACTTGAGGTTGGGGATGCTTTACGGGGCTGGTGGTGACCGGGAGTATGTTGAACTTTCCTCCTCCTACTTCTTCTGAGAGTTGGAGATTGGGATGGTCTTCTCACTCTCTATACTCTCTTTCCCGCTTGGGGTTCTTTTGGGGCGACAGGCATGCCTATTGGGGGGGGGTGGGCCGTAGCCTTCCGTTGGTATGCAGGGTGGGGGGATGGGAAGTGTTTCGTGTTTTTTTTTGTCTCTATGGCCCTCCTCTTTTTATTCCCTTTATTCTTTCTATATTTCGGGTGACTCTGGGCGACAGGCACGCTGTTTAGTGGGGTAGACCGTAGCCATTACAGTGATGTAGGGTGGGGGGGGATGTTTGTTGTTTTAGTTTGTTTTATTCTATGGTCCCTTTTTTGCCTTTTTCAGGGGGTGGGCTGTGTCCCTTGGTGTCTCTTCCTTTGTCTCGTGAGCGTCTGCACTTTTCTCCTTTTCGGGGTGGGTGGGCTGTACATATGGCGTCCACTTTATTCGTTTGTTGGTATTCTTTGCCCATTTCGCGCCTGTTATGGGAGTGTGGGGTCTCTGGGCTCTGCTCTACTGTGGTCGTCTACCTGCATAAGGGGTTGTTCCTCCCGCCCCCCCCCCATTTTTCTTCTTGATATATGTTGCTTGACGCGCTGACAGATATGGTTGCTGCCTCCTTTATTCATGTAAACTGTAAAATGTAACCTCTTTATCCTGGCGCGGGCGATGTCCTGACTTTTTTGCTTCTATCCTGTTTTTATCCTGTCGTATACATTGCTTTAATTTTTCGATTCTCCTGACTTTGCGGCCGGCCCCTGTGGTTGTGGGCCAGCGCTTGTACTTATATTTGTCTTTCAAATAAAGGTTTTTCAAAAAAAAAAAAAAAAAAAAAAAGATCTGCTACTGCGCATCAGTTGATGGTACCACGTACAAAGACGGTGTCTTGGGGAGACAAACGTTTTGTGGTGACAGCAGCCAGGCTCTGGAACGCTTTACCGTTACAGATTCGCTCATGTCAATCCCTATTCCAGTTCTGTAAGATGATAAAAACATGGCTGTTTAATCAGTAAAATCAGTCTTGGATCCTGCACTAAGTCTATAGCGCCGAGACGCCCAAGGGCATTTGTTCGCGCTTTATAAATGTCAATAAATAAATAAATAAATTTAGCCAATAGGCTAATCTTTGCAGTTCTATTTTAGATGCACTAATTCAGTGATGACACCCACAACAAACTAATTTAACTAGAACCACAAATAAAACCTGATACAGTATTGGCTGTAAAAAAATATGTATAATAAAATTGTTCAAAGCACTGGCCAATGAGCCTTTGAATGTTCAATGCTAATTGGAGCTAAAACTATATAAAACTGAATTAAAAGAATGTTTTACAGCTAAACAGTAGACCACTCTCCTATGTAGGTTCTAGTATGGGAAACGGAAAGATACAACTCAGTACTGGGAGCCAGTAAGACAGGGCCAAAATCAACCTACTAAAAAATTTGGTTGCCAAATTACAGAAGCAGGATTTCAAAAAAACTTTCTATGGCGCTTCCTTTAAGCCATTTAATATGCAAGCAAATATTAAATTGCCATTGGGTTATTACTGGAGTGTTCAGAATTTCAAAACTGATCAAAATAGGCCAATCTTTCCTGTGCCCCAGGTCTTTTGTGGGGTTTATAAGCTTAAACCCAAATTTCAGTCACCACAAATTCTCCCCTATTTCCATTTGCTGCCCCCTTGTACAAGGGTCGCATATTAATACCTGTGCCTACGAAAGGTGTCAAGAAACCTCCCTGTAATTTACTGACTGATATCTCTCCTTGACGGTTAGAGCAAATTGTTCCCTAGAGCACTGTTTTCTACACTGATGCAGTAAAGCAATAGTTTGGATTTGACCCAAGCACACAATGGAAAATGTAATGGTGCTGAACCTTAGGATTATGTCTGTCCTGTCTATCAAGGGATTTACTGCTGTTTTGTGAACTAAAGTGCAGCCATCTATGGATAAACAGGGAGATTATTTGTCGCAACCTTGAGGAACACTCAAACTGCCTAGCACTTCTGAACTTCCTAAAGGCTTTCCATGCTGGGACTCAGGTATAGGCCCAGACATGCACAAAAAGCACTTTATCATCTCAGATTAATATACCATGAGGCCTGAAATAGGGCTGTATCTTGGTGCCTCTCTAGTTTCACTTCCATGGGTCTCACATGGCTAATTGCCTACAAGTTGATGGTGTTCCCCCTAATCTTGTTGATTCCCCTTTTCTTTAATGATTTACACAGTCAATCTGGGCCTTCAGTGTCTCTTAGAAGTTTCAGCGTTATACAATGATGAAAGCAAATTAGGAATGCCACCAAAAGCAAGATAATGGGATTTCAACGGGACAGAACTAATCGCACATGGTTTGTGAACCGATTACAGCTGGACATGCTACAAATTATAAGTACTTCGGAATAACATTTCCTCCTTCTCTGAAATGAAAACTTCACCTGGATAACATATCAGTAAGGGTAATTTATTGTTTCACAAAACTGAGAAGATTTAATTTCACCTCTGCATGAATTCGATAGTATACGTTCTCTTATAATGTGCTCCATTTTCTAAGTTGAAATCAACACCAGTGATGGACTAACTTGAGGGTAATTTACTAAAACAGATATATAAACTCAGAATGTCTACTCCCCAGTGCTTACTATGCCTTGAACTATGTAGATTATCAGCGTCAAAAAGGTTAGCACTTGCTGAAATGTCTTACTATCATATTAGAACGTCCTCTGATAAAAATATTGGCTTTCTATTTTGGAAAGAACTCAAGATTGATGGCCTTCGATATGGCCTCATCAATTAGCTTACAAATGTCATTGCTCTGGTGGGCAAGGGGAATGGCCAAACGGTCTTGTAGAAGAAATGATCAAAACCAAGTGCTAAAAAAGCCAAAAGGTCTCACCTTTTGGATCTATTGGCTTTACCACTGGTGTTTGCTGGTGCTATGCAGAATCAGTAAAACATAAATAAATGTAACCAAAATAAAGGTGTGATGATGCCGCCTGTGATGCCAGTCGAACCATTCTGTAGGTGCATGCATGCACGCATCTAAAGAATGTCAGGCGCCATTTTCTTTCTCAGTTGATCGGTCTAAGATGGTAGATACCACTTAGATGGATACATTTAAAAAACATAATGTTTAGTGCACCAAGATTAAGCAACTGGTATCTGTTGGGCCCACCAAAAATGGAAGAAAAAAAAACAAGTACATCCTGCAGCGTGCAGGGGAGCAACGGATTCCAGATGGGAGTGTAAGCAGTGGGGAGGTAGTGGGGAAAATAAAAATAGAGCTAGATGGAGGGAGGAGTGAAAAGCAGTACAAGAGTCGAGGGCGCATCATAGAGCATGGGTGAGAAGTACACAAGTGAGAGACAGCACATGAGAAAGAGAACAACATGGAGCAGTGGAAGTAGAAGCAGATAAGAGAGAGCAGCATAACTGACAGAGAACATACAATACACAGAGGTCTGTGTGCGAGAGAGGGAAGCAGCCCTTACAGGAGAGAGATGGAAAATGGAAATGGATGCACTCTTGTGAAGTGCTGGAAAAAAATAAAAAAGTAGTTCGCTAAAAGGGAGCAGTGGAAGAACACAAACCAGCCAGGCAAAAGGATGGCAAGAAAGCTACGCTCTAGGGGAGGGAGAACACATGATGGACAAGACAAGCCATTGAATAAGAAGCAGGTTAATGATAATGAGAGTAAAGTCAACCAATGTAAGCAATGGGCGGGCTTTAAGCCCACTGTACATTTAGGTAAGGCCACCTAGGTCATTCTCAACCATACAGGCATGTGTATACGTATATTATATATATGTATACACACACATATAAATATATATATATATGTGTGTGTGTGTATATATTATATATATATATTCTTCAGTTATAGTTACCTGCGCTAACTATAACTTATGCGCCCGCAATGCGCTTTTTATTATCTCACATATTACATCACTCATGACATCATCCAGTGTGTGTAAGTGTTTCATAAATGTTTCTTAGACTTAAAGATATATATTAAGCTACTGCATAAGTTAAATTACTTTTCTTTCTGTACTAATAATCAGTCATACTATTTCTAACATAATTCATCTGAGTGGCTGTGTTACTGTCTGTGTCAGTGTGTGAGTGGATGTCCGAGTGGCTGTATGGATGTTTTAGTCTGTATGTGAGTAGTTGTATCGGTGAGTGAGTGGCTGCATAGGTGTGTGAGGGGCTGTAGGGGTAACTGAGGGGCTGTAGGGGTGACTGAGTGGCTGTAGGGATGAGGGAGTGGGTGTGGATGTGTGAGTGGCTGTATGGGTTAATGAGTAGCTGTTTGGGTGTGTGTGTATAGGTAAGTGAGAGGTTGTGAATGGCTGTATTGGAGACTGAATGTCTGTGTGAGTGGCTGTAAGGGTACGTGAGTGAGCATGTGAGTGGTTATATGGTTGTACAAATGGGTATGTAAGTTGTTCTGTGGGTGTGTGAGTGGTTGTATGGGTGAGCGAGTGGCTGTGTCAGTTGCTGTATGGGTGAGTGGATGTGTAAGTAGCTGTATTAGTGAGTGGCTGTATAGCTGAGTGTGGGGGGTGTGAGTTCCTCTATGGGTGAGTGAGTGGCTGTGTGGGTGTGTAAATGTCTGTATGACCAGATGTGTAAGTGCCTGTATTGGTGAGTGAGTTGGTGCATGAGAGTCTGTGTGGGTGAGTTAGTGGGAGTGTGACTGGCTGTATGGATGAGTAATTGGTTGAGTGAGTACTAACACCGGCCAGGAAATGGGTATGTGAGGGGTTGATTGGGTGGATGAGAGGTTCTATGGGGATGTGAGTGGTTCTTTGGATGATATAATCAGTGATGTAATTTAAAATATCAGTGATGTCACAGACCATGTCATGAGTGATGTAATATGTGAGGTCATAAGCAGTGCATTGCAAGGGTGTACGTTATAGTTAGGTCAGGTAACTGCTGAATTTCTATGGTTTTGTATGAGTGAAATCTGAGCCTAACTATAACGTGCTTGTAACCTTTGGTGTAGACGTGAATTACTAAGGTTTTTTAATTTTTTTCTTAACTGTAATCTGTACCCTTTGAGAGTGACTGTGTGAGGGAGTGCATGAGTGTCTCAGTAAGTGTGTGAGTGTCTGAATGGGCCTGGGAGTGGCTGCATTAGTGCCTCACTGGGTTTATGAATGGGTGTGAGAGCGTGAGTGTGTCTGTGGGTGGATGCACAGGTGTCAAAGTGGGTCTATGAGCTGGGGCCCAGCCAAAATACAATAGGGAAAGGTGGCCATGCTTCTCCCGGGCCAATTTCAGCCTAGGGGACCCCATCCCCCGGGGCCCGGCCATGTGTCCCTGGGTGCCCTTTTCCCACCCAGTGTGAAGGATGGGGACTGTGTGGGGAGCATCAAGGCCCATGCAGTCCCAGTCAGCTACCAACCTCCTGTAGGAGCTGGCATTGCTCTTGCATGCAGGGAGCAGCTGGAAATGCAGCTCCCTATATGCAAGAACAATCGTTTCATATCTTTCCCTGCCTGGATGTCTGCGTGCAGGGCATGAGATGAAACCTCTGCTTCCATCAATTGAGAGCACTTTGGCAGCTCCCGCTTGCTGAAAGCATAGTGTTTGCTTTTGATGAGTGAGAGCTGTCAGCTCCCGCCAAGCAAAAGCAACCAGCTATGTCCCGGTGGCAGTCCCCAGGGCCATTAAAGGCTCCAGCTTCTTTACAATGCACAGGCCGGCCCCGGGAAGGTGGTGGGCCCCGGGCTATATATAGCCCAGGAGTGGGGCCAAGAGGCCCCCCTCCCAAATACATTTTAAATTCTGTCCCCAGGGAGGCGGTGTTCTTGGGTGCTCTAAAGAGCCCTTGGAGGGGGGGGCAGCGCAGCCCCCACATTTTAATAATAAAGCCAGTGGGCGGTGGCCCCGGGGGCTCCCTTGAGCCGGTGGAAGGGGATCTGCACAGCCCGCTCCAATATTTAAAATAAAGCCCAGGAATCCCCGGGGCTCAAAGAGCCTCAGGAGGGAGGCACCGAGCGCCTCCTCAATTTTTTCTAAAATGCCCACATGCCCCCGGGAACAGACGCACCTGGAGGTTTCTCGATAAAGAGGCATGGGAGACTTAATTTGTTTTTTCTAATTTCACGGCGATATTTGCAAATATACGTGAATTTGGCTGTACCTTTTTTTTATACATATTTTTAGCCATGCTGCACAGCAATCACGCTGCTAAACAGTCAGATTACCAATCATTGCCAAAGTCTGTAATACCTATGTTGTACAGCAGGAACAAAAGGCAATGGCAGAGGCAACAGTCTCAAAAGGAAGACCTAATGGCTTTTTCAATGCTTGATAGGTCTCGGCACAACACCCCTTTAATTCTGAGCGAATAAGTTATGCATGAAAAAGCAAAAAATGACATGAAAAAAAAATCCTAGGACATAAAAAAAGTAACTTTGCCCATGTCTTAGAGAAAATACATTTGGAAGTAGAAAACGTCCATTGTCCCAATAAAAATAGATAACGTGTTGTCACTATGAACATCCATTTCAAAAGAGAAAAGGGCATCTTCGTAGTGTGTGGCATAGAAAAACATAGCTACAAGTGGCAAGAGGTTCAACAAGGGAGACAGGGAAGAAGTAAAAAAGTAGTACCTCAATCACAGTACAATCAGCGGAAGGACAGCAATCAAGCTGAAGCAATCAGCACTTGGTCCATGCTCCAGCCGAAAGAAGAGGAAGTGAAGCCAGCACGCACTGGCCAATTAGAAATCAGCAAATAAAAGTGACAATGAAGCCAACAAATGTAAAACAATGGGCGAGCTGCAAGCCCCTTGTGGTATACAACATATCTTGCAAGTGAGAGGACGCAGGCAAGTCCTGAAAAGGTTAAGGCAAAAGTCAAGAGGTAAATGTACAAACAATGAGATAGTGAACAAGTAATAGGAAAAAAGAGCTTCCACAGAGAATACAGAGGAAATGGTAAATACTGCAAAAAAACTGTAAAACCTACAAGAGAGTTGCCCAAGAGGGCCGGCCAAACCATCATGCAGACTTAGGGAGTGCAAACCACTCCTCCCCCTGCTCCGGCCAGCCCATCCCCGCCCTAATCTGGCTCTGAGTTGGCAGAGAAAAATAAAATGATAATGTCATGTTATTATCATTTTCTTTTTTTGGACTGCTCTAAGAGCAGTGGCACGACGTTCGCCACCGCCGGTTACATTCTTAGTTGGGGCATGTTTGGCTCTGAGGGAGCAGCAAAGTCTGTTAATGCTCACCCACGCACACAAAGCACTCCACAACGCCGGACCAGCCTACCTTAAAAGCAGACTCAGCTTCTAGACCCCCACCCGCCAGCTCCGCTCCACCAGCCTCGCCCTCGCCGCTGTCCCCCGCATCCAACGAACAACCTCAGGCGGCAGATCCTTCTCCTACCTCGCCGCCAAGACCTGGAACACCCTCCCTACCCACCTACGGCAGACCCAGGACCGGCTCGCCTTCAGAAGACTCCTTAAGACCTGGCTCTTCGAGCGGTAGCGGCACCCCCTCCCCTCAGCGCCTTGAGACCCTCACAGGTAAGTATTGTGCTTTACAAGTACTTTGATTGATTGATTGAATGCTAAAAACTGATTTTTGTTGCATCCTGTCTTGCTGATATGGAGTCCAGCTAATAAATGAGTCTGCATTTTCATTGCAGCTAGCTTACTTTTTTTTAATCAACGTCCCATCCAGAGAACAAACATGTTTTTAAGTGATGTGATAGTGGTTACATTAATAATTGCATTGGACAAGCAGCAATTCATTGTAAGGCAGTCAAAAGGACACGGAAATTATGTTTCATAAGAATAACGTTTTTAAATGCCACTTATTCAGTGGCATACATTTGGATTCAACAGCAGCATTGTTTAACGGAACGGCAGCATAATAGAGCCATTAAATAGGTGGTTAAAAGTGGCACACCTTAACGGAAGGATGGGCACCGAGAGGTGGCACGCCCACTCGGTGGCCTACCTCTGACAGGTCTGCGTCCTGCAGTGTGACCTTATTGTGCCAAGCGCCTTCTCGTGTTACTGTTTACCACCGAGATCAGATGCCACACGCTGGCAACACAATACCCTTTGTGCATTATTCAGCGGCCTTCATCTTTAACCCTTACAACGCCGCCCGCCTCCCAGGGCCTTACAATTCAAGGTTGTGGCAGCGGGTGAAGCGACGTCTGGATACGACTAGATGTAGGAACACTGGAATTAGGCGGCAGGGGAGGCTAAACGTATGTGAGAGTGTTGACTAAATTGTGCGGCTTAATGGGGGACGTTACCTCAATATTTTGGCATTTTGTGCACATATTAAAAGTGTGTGGGCTACGATCTCACCTCATTATTATTACTTTGCACCCAAATATAGAAATAAGCAACAGAAAGGTACACCACCTTCTGGCCCACAACTCTGGGGATAGCACCCACTCCAGTGAGCTCTGTCAAAAGCCTGGGGGTGATCATTTCCGATGACTTATCCATGAAACCGCACATCAACGCGGTGACATCTGCCTGTTTTTTCCATCTGAGGCGAATCCGTAAGATCAGCAGGTTCCTTACCAAAGAAGCCCTAATCCAAGTTGTCATCGCGCTCATAACCTCCAGGCTCGACTATGCCAACATTCTGTACGCTGGAATCCCCGCTTGTCACCTTCACCGACTTCAGCTGGTGCAGAATCAGGCTGCCCGGCTGATTTTCCGTCAACCCAAACACGAACACGTCACCCCCCTCCTCCGCACTCTCCACTGGCTCCCTGTCTCTAAACGCTGCACTTTCAAACTGGCATGCACCACTTTTAAGGCACTTTCGGACGCAGCCCCCTTGTTTATATCCTCAGTCTTGTCCCGTCACATCCCCTCTAGAGCTCTCCGCTCAGCGTCACTAAATCTTCTTGAAGTCCCCCGATACAAAAGGAAAAAGCATGGCGGCCTGAGCTTCTCGGTTCTGGCCCCTTTTACCTGGAACACCTTGCCTCCTTCTCTCCGTCTTTGCCCTAAATACGACTGTTTCCGCAAATCTTTAAAAACTCTGCTCTTTCAAGCTGTATTTGACTAAACTCCCCTTTCTAGGTCACCGTTTCTATGTCATTGAGCGCCAAGAAACCTATGGTGATAGTGCGCGTTACAAATAATTTTAATAGAATAATAATAATAGAATAGAAAGGTGACCAGTCAACCATACCGAAGGGCCTTCCTCTGCGTGGCAGCATGTGCTGCACGTTTTAGTAACTTTTGATCCGTTTGAGAAATGAACATTTTTTTTGCTGAAATTTGTGAATTATGCAAATACACAACTACGGGGGAAAACCATGGCGGCAAAATCACATACATCCTATTTGCTAGATAAGAGACTTTCATGAGACACAGTGGATATTAAAATGGGATTGAACAATCGTAAAAACGTGCCCAAATGCGTGTATAATGGGGGCGTGGTATCTCTATAGGTTACGTTAGGCCATGGTTCACTGCCAAGATCTGTAATCTTCAGGTCAAACTACTGAATCTTGTTAAAACAGATTAGTGGGCAGAGCTGCAACTGCTGACCTCACACTGAAACCTCAGCCATTCATCCTTCCACAACTGATAAAATAAGATTTAATTGCCCCAGCTTTTTAAGCAATTAGATCTTGTTATTTTTGTAGAATGCATGTGCACAAAAACTTGTATAGTTCAAACATAACACGGATAAGAGCTGCCAAGGAAGAATAAAAGGTATTGAAAATCCAGTTTTTCACAACGGGCTCGGCACAGAGCTTAAAGGGGGCATACAGTGAAAAAAAACAGTTAATTTCACACGGTCGTGTATCACTAGCCATCACCAATGATAAACATTCTAGAATGTTCATTTGTCAGATGATGTCAGCTTGAGTTTCGAGATTTATTGACACATCATTCACCAAATGGCCCCTTTAGTCGGTAAAGCCTCCCAAAGTTTTGCAGTTTGGAGAGAAAAGAGTAGACTCCAACCGGTTTGTTCTGAGTGCTAGGGAGACCGGTATTACATTAAAGGCATACATTCGAAAAGTCGATAATTAGACCGAATTTTAAAAATGAGGGATAACTAAGGAGTCGTTGTGCAATAATCCTATAATATCGCAGTAGTAAACAAAAGCTGTGCAGGATTTATGCAGATAATTCATCAAGCAAGAACATAGTGAAAAGGGATTGGTCCTAAGTGACAAAACACAGATAAAAGGATGCCTAAGAAAACAAAATACAATATTTGATAAATCGCTTTGGATAAAAATGTGTTCAACTCTGGAGTTACTGGAGAGGAGAGTACTAAATTCTAACCAGGAGCATTCTCTCAAAGTGAGTTCCTCTTGGAGGTGAGAAATACAACAATCAGGCCCGCAGAAGATTATGTTGAAGCTGAATTTGGAGCACATCATCTCAATGTTTTGGCAATAGAAACTAGAAGACTTTAGCCACTGCAGCATGCAGAGGGACGAACCGTTCCTTGTAATCACCCCCACAGCAACTCTGCAACTTTTGATTAATAGCTCTCACCAAGCAATCAGAACTAAAGCAACATCCTTCAGTGGAGGATGGCACAATCTAAATGCAGAACGGAGGAAATCTGAACTGTTTCATTTTGATGCCATAGTGCCTGAAAATGGCATCCTGAAAATGATGCTGTTGATCGATGTGTATATGTACACACATCCCTGCCAACCAAAACTTTTCTACAGCTGCTGGTATTTTTGACACTAATTACAGTGGCGGCTCCTTCTGCTAAGACGGAGGAGCATCACCCCACTGCTTTTTAGGTCGAGCCTAGAGTAGCGCGCATGCGCGATTTGCTCGACTTTTAATAATAGGCGTTAGAAAGCTCACCACACGCTAGTGCGTGTGCTTTTGTTTTTCAGGGTAAAATTGCCTGTATTTATGGCTTACCGAAGATCCATAAGGATGCAAAAAACCCCCCCTATAGACCCATAGTTTCCACAATAGGAACAGCCACGGAGCCACTTTCTAAATACGTAGACAATTACCTACGTCCCTTTGTCCCCAAAATAGAATCATACATTCGCGACACAGGTCACATAATACAGAAGATTGAAGGAATTGCCTTCAACTCCAATAATGACCTACTGGTCACAATGGACGTAGAGTCGCTATATAGCAACATCCCTCTGATAGACGCACTAGAAACCACTAGTTGGTTCATAGACCTACATCAAATTCCCTGTCCAAAAAGGTTCCTGCTTGCATGTCTTGAAATTGTACTCACAGAGAACGTATTTGAATTCGGCAACCACTTATTTCGCCAAATAAAAGGCGTAAGCATGGGTGCTTCAGTAGCTCCATCCGTAGCTAACATTTTCATGGCATCATTTGAAAAAGAATTTGTACATAATGAAGTTGCGCCTTTCTACGAGTCAATCTCCCATTGGTCCAGATACATTGACGACATCTTTTTTATCTGGACTGATGGGAGAGAAACTTTACTGGAATTCCTTGAATGGATAAATGGAGCTAATCCTAACCTTAAATTCACCTCACACGTTAGCAACAAGAAAGTTGAATTTCTAGACATAGAAATTTTAGATAATGCGGGGACTCTGGAAGTTGACCTCCACATAAAGCCCACAGCAAGAAACACCTTACTTCATTATCAAAGCTTTCATCCGCGTACTCAGAAAGATAGTATCCCATTCTCACAGTTTTTACGCGTGAGGCGCAACTGTACAAATATAAGAGATTTCGATAAACAAGCGGCAGTAATGAGAACTAAATTCATCGAGAGAGGTTACCCACATCGATTAATAAGAGAATCATACAAACGAGCCCGATACTATGACAGAGACTGTCTTTTAAAAACCAAATCAGCTAAACCGAGTGATCAACTTGTTTGTATTACGCGACATTCAACAATAAATGAAAAAATAAGACATGTCATTAATTCGAACTGGCACATCCTAAATAGCAACTGTGCAAACGATGAAAAACTGTTGAAACCGATTTACGCACACAGGAGAAACAAGAACATAAAAGAGTTTATTGTTCACTCCCGATTTGCCAAGAATGCTACAAATGACACGCTGCGTCAACGTTCAATCTTAACCAATCATCCCCTAAAAGGTACTTTCCCTTGTTCATCATGTAAATCATGTAGTAACATTTTGCCAGGTGAGGATTTCGAATATAATGGCCACAAAACGAAAGCACAGGAGATGTGGAATTGCAAAACTAACAATGTAATCTACTTTATTCAATGTCCATGTTCTCAAGGATATGTAGGTGAGACCTCTAGAGCAATTCAAACACGCTTGAACGAACACCGTTCAGCGATAAAAACCAAAAAAACCGCATGTCCAATGGTCAAACATTTTTTAGATAATGGACATCAAGCTGAGGACTTCAAATGGAGGATTTTAGAGAAAATCCACGTTCCAGATTCAAAAGGAGGCATGTCCATTCGAAAGAAAAGAGAAGTCTTTTGGATTTTTGTTTTTAACTCATTCAGACAGGGCCTTAATAGCGAAATTCCGTGGGAACATGCAATAGTTTAATATCCAATATTCTCAGAAGCCATTTGCCATATACGATCATGTCCCCATAAGTTATAGTCACTATACTGTACATTTGTACATTTAGTGACTCTAAGGAACTAAATAGACATAGGGTTACCATACAATCAAAGCCCTGAAATATAACTAGGAGGTTAATATAGATTTACCTCACGTTTTAATTATAAGACGATATGCACAGAGAACGTTTAACAATTCCTTTTTTTCCCCCAATAAACAAAATGTTAATGAGTAAACCTTAGAGATGCCTTATCTACATACGTTTTTTAGTCTGTAATAGATTACATGAGGCGATTACAATCTTCTCATTGCCCCTCCTAAAATATGATATTATAATCACCATAGAGCTATGCTCCATCCTGAAATACCACATGTAATAACAGCCAATAAAGGATCCATCACTATCACTATCCAATTTATACGTTTTTTAGTGTGTAATAGATTACACGAGGCGATTACAATCTTCTCATTGCCCCTCCTAAAATATGATATTATAATCACCATAGAACTATGCTCCATCCTGAAATACCACATGTAATAACAGCCAATAATAGGATTCATCACTATCCAATTTATACGTTTACGCGTCTGTTTATCTGATATTTCGCATTAGATTATACGAGGCTATTATAATTTACCGATTGTCCCGTTTATAACTTAACATGATAACCAATTTAGAGCGTCGCTCCATCTGAAATAGTACATTTAGCGAAAGCCAATATAAATAGAAATTCGTGTCTACCAATTTGGAATTTATTAATTTGGGCGTGATGGATAAAGGAAAAAATATTCAACCACTATTAGATTTAAATAGCAAAGATGTTAAATAAATACCGACCAACTTATAAATACAACTTCTGATATATCATCTTATGTACTTCGGGCAAATAAGAAAATACATCCTAATGTTACGTGGCTTCGACCAATACCACCTTTTGTATACACCAAAAGAACCAATAGCTGGGTCGTATTGTATAAGTTTACCACCAATACCGACTCGAGTAGACATCTAAGTAGCCAATAGGATGGCCAGGTCAAACACTCATCCAATCAAGTGTAAACTTACAAAACTCCGCCTGACTTAATCTGAACACTTCGCTAACTTCGCGCCAAAGAGCCGAAAAGAAAAAGAAAAAAATAGTTAAAGAACAGGTGTAAGGAATCCTGAACGGTCAGATGACGTTGTGAACTCCAATATAAACCCCACTAACGAGCAGTCGTTCACCATTCTTCGCCGCGCTCAGCATCTGACGAGACGTACCGCCCGCCACCGGACATAGAGAGCCCTGCTAATCATTTTTTGGTAAGATCCTACCCCTGAAAACCTTGAAAACCTTGTAGAACTTAGCATTTAGAAGCAGGACAAGTAAACCATACTATCCGCTGCTTACCTATACCGTTTCTCCTATCACAGGCAGGGAGATCTTTTAATCACTTGAACTCAGCGCCATTGGGAATCAAGAAAACCTTTACTTAGAAACCAGTAAAGAGAAGCACCGACTTTGCAAGTAAGATCAGCAGGTATATTATTAAAAAACCATACTTGTATAAAATAACTACGAGATAGCGGTGGCTTGAATATATTTCTGATATGTTTCCTCTAAAGGGCTCATACCGGCGCCACAAAGGAAACAACAGACCGAGAAACCAAGTCAAACCTAGAATAGGTAAGAGGAGCACAGCTGCCACCAATAATACAGATCCCAAAGCGTTATATGTACAATAAGTATTTTTAAAGTGTTGAAGTAGGAGAAGTATCAATAAATAGACATTAAACTTCCCTTTACATCTCTCCTCTTCGCCAGAACAAAGGTCCTAAATCTAAGACTACCAAGGACAAACCTTACCAAGCACCTATCTACCCAAAAGGGTTCCGGTTGGCGGGCGTTAGATTCAAATAAATCTATTTTATCAGGTAACAACAATGACAACTGATATTATTGTCTATAGAAATACACATCTATTCCTGTACACTAATAAACATTTTTATTACTGTGCTTATTTTTTACCCCTAGCCATATCCTAATCGAAATTGAAGGGCTTTCAAAAAAGACAGAATCTGAATATCATTTCTATAAAAAACTGTCTTCTACTAACCATCTGCTAAGATTATTACTTAGTAAGTATCAGAGCTATGCTAAAAAATGAATGATTTTTGTTGTGCCAGATTAAAATATCAGATTCTTACTTAAGAAGACTCCTGGCCTAGACTGTGTCACAGTTATCCTCTCAATTAAGTTCCCCTGCCTTATTCTTTTGACAATTAGATTATTTACTGTACATCAGAGCGCAGCCAATTAATGGGCACTAAAATTCCTGTTTGATAAATTCCCTACCTCTCATTTGAAATAATTGAATCGAACTCCCGTAAGGAAATGACAATACTATACGACAACACAAATGCAACTCGAAATGTAATTCTTATCAACCTACAGCTGCTGCTTAATTTGTTTCTTTTAATCTTCATGTTATGTTGAACAAAATGCAATTACAAGTTTTATAAGCAAGAATCGATATAACTATATATATCTTCACCTTTAGATATTGTGTGGCTGCTCCAGGAAGAAGGCGCTGGCCGCCGAAACGCGCGTAGAGATCGAATTTTCATGCCACCTACCTTAATTAATTTTTTAATGTCTAGAAAGTGTTAATTTATGTTTGTCAATTGTACCTTATGGAATTTTTATATTTGTATTGTTATTTTAATGTGATATAAAAAGTTCTCATTTTTTACTTATGTTAATTAACTAATAAAAACATGTTTTTTAAGCAGCTGTAGTCTATTGCTATATATCTTTTGATCCTGTGGAAAACTATTGTGCTCAATTGCCTAGGCTGTTATTTCTCAAATATCTGTTTCATTTTGATGCCATAGTGCCTGAAAATGGCATCCTGAAAATGATGCTGTTGATCGATGTGTATATGTACACACATCCCTGCCAACCAAAACTTTTCTACAGCTGCTGGTATTTTTGACACTAATTACAGTGGCGGCTCCTTCTGCTAAGACGGAGGAGCATCACCCCACTGCTTTTTAGGTCGAGCCTAGAGTAGCGCGCATGCGCGATTTGCTCGACTTTTAATAATAGGCGTTAGAAAGCTCACCACACGCTAGTGCGTGTGCTTTTGTTTTTCTCCGAGGCTAATGGGCTTTGCGTGCGTCTTTCTAAGAACCTCAACTAGTTCTGGATGTAGCTACTGTTCTGAATTCATAGATCATTTTATGTTTTTCTGCCCTGCATATGCAAAGTCCAGAAAGAGATAGATAGTCCTGGTATGTCGGCTGTTGTCTATAACACAACCTGTAGAAGTTTTGCGAGTACTAAGATCTGATACCACAGAATGGCTAGTGTTTTCTATATCAAGATATCTGCTTTATGTCTGGAGCATTAGGATTAAGATTTTAGCTACCCAATAGAAGTTCTTTTGTACTACAATTAAGCTGTTTGGTACAAATGTGATTGGTCATTATAGCTGTTTTTACTACAATACAATTTTTATGGTTGGTTGCACTAATGATGATGTACTAAGTTATATTTAAGAATGCATTTTTTTTTAATAAAGAGCTGTATCTGGTCGAATCAGGACTGCGATTTATTTTAGTCACCCATTGGAATTTTTGGGCTATTAAGCTCTTTGGAATTAATGTGATTGTCTTTTATAGTTGTTATTATATTATGATAAAATATGACTTTTGTTTTTAATTTTTACAGTCGTTTTACATATTGGTATACTGCTTTTGAGAATGTATTTCAAATGTGTTTTTTAATGTGAATGATCATTAATTGGTCGAATACAATTACTGCTGCTACCTTTGGGAAAGTGGAACACAAACTCGTAAGTACAAAAAAGGGAGAAAAGAGGGAGAAAATAAAAGGGCTGGGATCCAACAACGTGTATCATAGTAATCCCCTTTCTTATTTCAATGACCTCTCCACCGTTCATGGGAACTGCAGTCACCTGCAGATACATTTCTACCTCAAGACACACTCTTTTCAGAACATACTTTGCTTGACATCTTGGGTCATCCACCTTAAAAGAAAAGGCAGAGCACCAAGGTGGGTTACGCTTTCCTTTTGATAATTTAGAAAATGTTATTTTAAGGTATAACAAAAAGTAAAATAAAAATGTTATTTGTTTTTACTGCTTTATTTGTAAAGACTTCCATTTATTTTGCACTGAACAGCTTATGTGAAAGGGTCGAATCTGTGACAGGGGTCCTATGCAAGGAATTCAAATTCAGCAAATTCCACGGAGATGTCCTTTCTCCCCTCTTCATCAACGACCCTTCATAAACAAGCATTTGCAAAGCCCGTAGGTCTCTTCTATGAGAGAGCTGTTTGTTTAGTCAATTTTTTTTAGCCATGCTGTGCAGGATGGCTGAAAGTGAGGGAATAAACGCTTTATGCTGTCAGCAATGACCACATCATAGCGCTTCTTTTTTTTTTTTACTGTTGGTTGGGCCGGTGGACGAGAACATGGAGGAAGGGAGGACTAATTTGTAGGGGGGCAACACGGACAAGGGAGGTTGTGGGGGAAAAGTGCTATGATGGGGCCTGCACTGGCTGCATTATAGTGTTTTTTTGTTGTTGGTGTTTATTGTGGGTTGGGAGGCAAGACAGAGAGAGGGTGGCAAGAGGCCAAACAAAGAGAGGCAGGTAGTGGGAGGTGACATTGAGTAAGGGGGGACAGGAGGGCGAATCCAGATTGACAGAAACCATTAACACCTTGGCTGCGGCTGGAATTCCGTGCCGGTGCTGAACATTCCGATCACGAGCGTGGTCGTGACGGCTCCCAGTCGTCATCAGCACACGCCCACCGTGACTCATGACGGCTTGGAGCCGTCATCAGCACCGAAGGGGTTAAGGGAAGGAGGGAGGGCCTGGGAGCAAGCACATGGACAACATAAGGAGGGGTTGGGGGTAAGCTGAAGACCACAGAGGATGAGAGGGAGGGGCTGTGAGCAAGCAGATAAACAACAGAGGGTCGGAGGGCAGGAGAACAACTCCAAAAGGCACACTCTGAGAATGGTGAAGACCAAGAAAAAAGTAGTTACCAAAAATATTAAAGTGGAAGGACACAAGTAAGGCGTCCATTCTCCTGGAGAGCTACAAACATACAAAGAGGAAGGAACTAAATGGCTGCTGACCACTAATAAGCAAGGGAATGAGATTGACAATGAAGGCGAAAAATAGTAACCATTGGACAGCCTCTGAGCCTATTGTTAGAAAACAAAAGGTCCTGAAGAGACAGGCAAGAACTAAAAAGTACACAAGATACCCTCTATACATAGGGATCTTATGCACGCACTAAAATGTTACATGTAACAAATATTCATTGATATTGCTATTTCACTAATCATGTTTTTTCGAATAACAAGTTTTTCAGTAACGCCATGCAATTTGTTATTATGGTTAGTGAAGTGCACAATAATGAATCGCCCCCTACCCAAGTGCTCAAATTTCAGGTGGCAACAATGCACTTTAAAACAACAACATTACAATGGAGAAAGGAAACCAACCATCTAACTGAGTACCTAAAGTGAAGGTAAAATACATAGGTTGTATTTAAAATTAATATAATAAAATGAATAAAATAAGTACATTCTGATCCAGCTTTGTCACTGGAGCGGTATAAACTTAAGGAAGCCAATGGTTAAGTGGGCTGACCTGTTGCCCCATGCTACTTATTGTGGTGAGTGGAAGCAAAATATGAATGGCAATTCAACATACCAATGGATGAAGCTGAGACAACTAAAGTGATCTCAAAAGCTTCACCTACAAAATGGATGTACATGGATGGGCCTGAATAAAACTGCATTCCTAATTTACTATATAGAGATTTAGCAAGCATGCAGTGGGCCCTAATGCAAGGAAGTACAATCGCCCTCCTGACCTACAGCTGTATTAGAAAAGACTGCCATATTGGGGGTGCCGTGGTACTTCACACCCTTAGGCCCCAGAGGCACATCACCAGCTACACCGTTGATAGCTGCACCCATGCCTGGAGCGAATGCCTCAAATGAGACACTGGATAGCCATGCACTATCTGCGGAATCATGAAGGTTCCACAGATAGTGCAGGGCTATCAGTTGGTCCAGTGATTGCCCACAGGTAGAAAGTAGATCATGCCATTCAGCACCACAGGGCTCAAAACACCTGCAGCGGCAAAGTTGATCTAAGAGTACATTACAGGACTAATTGGGCCCCCGGAATCAGGAAGCCCATGTAAAGCTAGGCCTCAGCAACTGGTTGTGCATGTTAAATGAACAATGGACTAAACACCAGTCATTGGCTTGTGGGTGAGGATGGCCAATTAGGTTTGCAGGGACTTTCCAGAAAACAGGTAGGCAGAAGATCCTTAACACACTGAAGCTTCTATACCCTGGAGAGAGCCCAGGTGAGGAGCCCATTGTTCCCCATTGGACGTTTTCTGCTCAAGCCCACGGGGACTGGCTAGATCACTGCTCTTCATCCTCGGAGGGAAAGAAGAAATAGAAAACCACGAGAAGGGGGCTCAAATATTTATGCACTGCCAGCCAGACAGACATAGATGGACAACAAGCAGCTCATGCACTTCAGGACTATTGCAAGGTTGGTCCTTAGGAGCAAGGCCTCTTGGTGGGCCGTACACCGAAGTGTCATATCAGTTAGGGATAAATCCTTCTGAGACCACTAGCAGGCCCCAAAACACCAGGTCCACTCACTCAGTAACTAGCCTGCGTTCATCCACCTGCAATGAGAAGTACAAGTGCAGAAGCCACCTCCAGTTATCACGTGATAGTGGGAGGAGATGGCCAACTTAGTTTCACGTTTGAAAACAGAATTTCACAGACGACGTTGAGAAGGACAGGAGACCTTTTCACCCACTTAAGTCAAGGATTTGGCCATACAAACTGTGTTACCATATGTACAGGGATTGCACCGCCTCCCCGACGAGGAGCAACTGCCGATGATGAAGCATGACATCCTTCGGGGTGTGTGAGGCCATTATATCCAACAAAATGGATGCCCCAGGATGTTACTCTGACATCTGTGGTCATGCCAGCTAAACACTCTCCCCATTTCCCATAGGAACAGTACAGCGACCTCTTTTGTTTCATTACCATATGTACAAACAGGTTCATATGCCATCATAACCCTCACTTGAGTGAGGACTCCTTACTTCACCAAATGGGCCTATCAGTTGCACATTAAGAAAAGCAAAATGCTGGGGCATAGGGGTGAACATAGAGGGCAGTAGGCTGTACACATGGGTATTGTTGCGTTGTTAGCCTTTGGTTCATGACTAATACAGTTTGTGTCTGGCTGGTACACCCGCAAGGAGGTGCATAAAGTGACTGGTATGGTTTCCCATCTGCATCACTTATATCTCCGACTGCTCTAAAGGTGGATTCAGGCCAGTGAGGGACACTCATATCTTACATCTCATAGCTGGGACGCAAACCCTGAAAAAGCACTGCTTTCTCTTGTTATGATTCCAATACACACTTAAAATTGCATTCGCTTGCTGGACCCAACAGCATTGCCAGAGCAGCATGGATCCTAATGCATTTCGGAAATTTGTCCCACACAACCAATGGTTGTGTAGTTAAAAACATCCTCTAGGGTAGGTACAAAGAAGAATTGGTAGAGGTGCAAACAATATGCCCAATAGGAAACAGAGTCCTGACAAAACCACTGAAGAAAAGAGACAGAGCACAGGTATATAACGTTGAATACAGTGATCCAAGCCCTGTCATCTCCCGTCTGGATTACTGTAAATTTTGTATCTGGGTGTTTTTCAATCACGGCTTCTGAGACTCCAACGAGTCCAGAATTCGGCAGCTCGACTGCTATAAACTTCCTAAACAGGCTACTATGGGCCCGCACTTCTTAAACTTAACTTGCTCCCAGTAAGAAGCGCGTTGCTTTTACGGCCCTTTGCCACTGCTACAGGATTTTCAGGAGGACCGGTGTGACCTATTTGCCCCTTATATTACACCATACTCCCCCTTTGAGACATCTCAGGTCCTCTGGGGCCTGGTTAGCCCAGAACCAGAGGGTAAAGAAAGCATGTATCGGTGGGAGCTCCTTTGGCTATCTGGCACTCAGACTTTGGAACTCTCTCCCTCTGCAGTTAAGGCACTCTGAGACAGAACGTCTGTTTCAGAAAAATCTAAATACCTGGCTGTTTGCGAACTAGATATGGGCTGTTTCTCGCGCTTGGAACTGTCAGTGGATGTGTCTGACCTTAGCACTGGGACACTCCTTTGGGAGTAGCTATGCGCTTTATAAACTCCTTTATTATTATTATTATGAGCAATTCGCTGGTAGAATTAACATAGGTAAAAGAGACGTGGTAAAGAAGCTTGGCCAGTTAGAAGAGGAGAAATGGAAAGACACCAAGTGGGTACGAAAAGAAGGGGCAATTAGGCCAGGTTCCGTTTATAATTATTTAAATTACTACACTGAAAGTACTGAACTAGGATACGACAAAGTTATAGGGTACGGCTGAGGTGATGTGGCCTGGGCCGAACCTTATTCCATACATGGTGGAAGAGTCCTAAAATCATAGATATTGGTCGAAAAATGCAAAGCTACTAAATGAAATAGTAGAAACACAAATCGAAAGGAATGTTGAAATCATATTATTACAAACATGGGGTGAGCAGTCATCCTCAAACAACAAAAAGTTGCTATGTGACACGATTGGAGTTTCCTTGATAGAACATTGCCAGACTCTAGGGAGGGGAATGGAGCCAACTTACTGTGAGTGGCTCACAAATACAGAGGATGTCAGCAGAGAAAAACATTTATAAGAGATGGGGCTGCCCGAGGAAATTAAAACAATATGGGCTAAATGGTGCAAGACATACAATACGGAATAATGCCCCCATACTTTCAAACTATCATTTAGGTACGGGAGAATGAGGATACGCTATAGGAGACGAGCATAGTGCCTGAAAGCTTTTAATTAAAATGCGTCCAAACAGGAGTAATCCAATGAATGCCTATTCACCACTCCTGCATAAGGAAATGAAAAAAAAAGAAAGACATTTAGCAAAATACTTGATGTAAAAGTACCGCTCCTACTCATTCCTCTGAAATCCCAGAAACACAAAACATCCAGCAAATCCTTTGCGGGCAATGCTCCCAAGATCTGGAACGCCATCCCCCCACATATCAGAACGACCGCCTCCTTCCCGAAATTCAAGATGTTACTCAAAGCCCTCTTCCTTAAGCGCTCTGGACTGTAGTAAGATCTCCACGTCTGACTTTGAAAGTCCAATTTCGCTGCGGTCCAATGAGCCGGATGTCTCGCTTTTGACTCTATCCTGTTTTTGCGCTCCTGTTTATATTGTAAAGTCTTTCTCTACACCCATGTGCTCCTTGCTCTGTTCTCTTTCCTCACTGCACCTCTAATGCCTTTTTGTACATGCTGTGAAGCGCTCTGATACCTTCGGGTCCAGCTAGCGCTATACAAAACTTTAATAAATAAATAAATAAATAAATACTGCCTAATTAACGGCTAGGATTTAAATTGATATGTAAGAGGCTGACTGGATATATGTTTGTTTGAATTGTACCTAATGGAAAAAAACACAAATAGTTTTTTTTAAGTTACTATTTGGAGTGAAGTGGGCCCTCACGTCCCTGGATTTTGGCACCACTGCACTATTGATAACTACGCCCTTGGCTTCAGCCTGCTTTTTCACCCAGGATGGAGGAGGGCAGAGGCTCCTGTTCGAAAGGCGTCAGACTTCTGCCACACACCTTCTGCATGTTGAAATGCGTTCCACTGGGAAAAAAACTTTGCAAACCCAACTTAAGTTTGACAAGACCTTTCATTTCGGTTAATATATGAAAACGCTTACAGTTAAGACAGTTAAACACGTTTTTTATCCTGGCCAAAAGTGTCCGATACTGTTTTATGTGAAGATATAGCCAGATGTAATCAACTTTTTAGGTTTCGGCTAGCGTAGGCTGCGCACATGCGCAGTATCGCTGGCGAGATTTAAAGTCTCTGAGTAGCGAGGTTAAGCCCCGACCCTCTTCTCCATTGGCTGGCCTCCTAAACGGCGGCCAGCCATTGGAGAAGAGGTCTCAGTGACGTTCTCTTTTCGCTCTAAGCCCCGTCTTTTTCGGATTGGGGGGCGTGTTTTTGACATTCTTTCTACCTAGTGACGTTCTCAGTCAAAAACACGCCCCCAGTCTGAAAAGGACGGGGCTTAGAGCGAAAAGAGATAAGTCCTCGCAGTGCAGGCATCCACCGCTCAGCGCAGTTCGGAGGGAATCAGAGGTAGGCGCGAAGACATGGCGTGCGGCGTTTCCCAACCTTTGTTGATGTTTTACGGCACTTTCCGTTGGCGATTTAGTAAATTGAAGTGTAGGTTTACCCTTTTAATTCTTTCTCACTCAAACCCCGATAAGTGGAACTCACGTAAAAAATCTGGAAACCTTGAAGGGCTGATTTTGTACACTATAAAGGACCCTGCCCCTGATTGGTTCGCACATGTGACACTGACTTTTTCCTAAATCCGATATAGTCATAATGTACTTTTGGTGAGAATCCATTAAAACATTTTTATCATAAAGTAGCGCACGCATCCACGCACACGCTGTAACCAATTTAAACACACAGAAGCAAACGCGCTCATAGCTAGCACAGGCTCCTTGGCAGCATGCCACACGGACACGTGTCGTGCATGCAGCTTTTGCAACACCTGATATGCTTCTTACTTGCAGTGACTTGTGCTGCTGGCAGTAGGGCTTCGTTCCGCGGGAGATAAAGCCCACATTCAGGGCAGGGGTGTCAACTCAGGGCACTTGCTTATCTTTGATCAAGCGCTTTATCGGCCCCCTCAGCCCGTGACCGAGTCTCCTCAGCCCAGAGCGCTTCTGAGGTCATTTCACGGCGCGCGCTCCCCACGCTGTGTAATTCCCTCAGCACGGTGACGGGATAGCATCTGAACAACCAAGATGACGGATATGGGTGTGAACCATGACGGACTGGAATCATTGGGGTGGGGGTTGGGGGGGTGGACATTACCAACTGGCGCCCACGGGGCTGGACAAGTGCAGTCAGACGGGATACAGTTAATGGACAGTGTGCGCTAACCAGGCCAGGGCAGTGTCTGCAACCGGTTCAGGGCAGTACTCCATGGCCGTAGCTGCATCACCTTCTTCAGAGCAATTATATCGACTTTAGACTTGGCGCTACTTCCGGCACCTTCAGTGCATGGGCTGGGTCACCTCTAAGGACAGACTGGACTGCTCTGTGCGTTAGCGCAGCATCACCTCCTAGGCTGGGCCTGTGCATCTTTAAAGCCCCCCCCTCGCGGATGTCCAGCGCCTCAATGCCCTCTCTTACGAGTATGTGCGATTTCCCTAACCCCCTCCCCTCACTCTTGCGTCTCGCATTGGAGGAGAGGTGTTGGGTGGGGGCTTTTATTCATGTCTGGGCTGCGGCCCCCCCGTTGCTCGCACCGAGGGCTGCCTGGCGGTGCTGCGGGGGAGGGAGGGGGGCGGCTGGCAGTGAAGCAAGGCGGAGCAGGCTGGCACCGGGCAGCGAGCGATCCGGGGAGGGGGCAAGACTGGAGACGGGGCAGGGTAGGAACAGGGGGGTGGGGGACAAGAGCGGAGAGTCGTGTGTGAGACATTGTGTGTGTGTGTGTGTGTGAGACACTGTGTGTGTGTGTGTGTGACAGTGTGTGTGTGAGACAGAGTGTGTGTGAGACAGAGTGTGTGTGAGAGACAGTGTGTAAGACTGTGTGTGAGACAGTGTGTGTGTGTTTGAGAAACTGAGTGTGTGTGAGGCTGTGTGTGTGTGTGAGGCTGTGTGTGTGTGGCTCTGTGTGTGTGTGGCTCTGTGTGTGTGTGTGTGTGTCGCTCTGTGTGTGTGTGGGGCTCTGTGTGTGTGTGGGGCTCTGTGTGTGTGTGGGGCTCTGTGTGTGTGTGGGGCTCTGTGTGTGTGTGTGGGGCTCTGTGTGTGTGTGTGGGGCTCTGTGTGTGTGTGTGGGGCTCTGTGTGTGTGTGTGGGGCTCTGTGTGTGTGGGGCTCTGTGTATGTGTGCGTGGGTGGGTCTGTGTGTTTGTGTGTGGCATTTGCGAGAGATTAAGCTATTGGCATTGTAAATGACAATGCCATTTATTTATCTGTTTTCAAAACCAACACATAAATAAAAAAAAATTCATTTACAATGCCAATAGCTCTAACTTTTGCAAAGGCGAGACCGTTGCATTGTAAATGCTTGTTTATTTTTCAGAAGGGGGTTCTTTCTTATATGTAGTCGCAGCAGCATAACCCACAGATGTCAACTGAATAATGACATAGTTAGAAATGTAAAAGCTTGAACATAAAATCAAAGTGCTTAGCAGGGCTCGGCTACTGATACCGGTGGATTGCAACACCAGAGGGGCGGAGAAGTAAGATAGTCAGAAGAACGATGTAATTGGGTCGCCTTATTACAGCAATCTACTGTAAGTAGGGCCACTGGAATGATGAGATTTTCTAGCCATGATGTGTTTCCGCTTAATTATCGATTTGCCACATAAACTACCACCTGCTGCTTCATTTGCAGATTAAAAAATGTTTTAGATCAAATGAACCAGAAGTTACTCAAGAAGCGACTAAAGTGGTGCTGCGTAGTAGCAAACTCTGTCAAGGTTAATTATTACCTATCAGCTGCTAAATGTTTTAATCAATTTTTAGGCTCGTACTCACAAGGTGAAACTTTTGACCAGACAGCATCAATGCATATTAAAATGGCAATGGCAAAATAACACCGGCAGAGAATGGCCGGTATTATGCCACATAAATAGCTTTTTCGTGTCATATAACAGTCAATCCTGCCGCACAATATAGTTCTCCAATGTCACATAATTACCCGGGCCCTGTAACTCATAACTCACCTACCAAATTGCAAAAAGAGGCTGCGAAGCAACAACAGTGAAATGAAGCTGATTGGTTCAAACTAAAGTTCCTTAAATCAAAGATTTAACAATGTATTGTCATCACTCGGCCTCTCAGACATTCATCTTTCCTAGATAAGCATCATTCACTTCCAGGTTCTGTCCAAGATAGTGCTGTAATACTTAGCGTTTTGTGACCGTTGCCTTGCAGTTAGGTCTGGAGTGCTCCGATTGGAGTAGGGTGAAGATTGATTTGCATATGACTGGGTCAAAACTGAGGGGGGGGGGTGCAAATTAACAATGGACTGGGATGTGGCATCGAGTAATTTCCTGTGACTAAGATTAATTCAAGTATTACACCCAACACTTTTTTGTATATTTAAAAACAACACCCTAAGTGGGAAGGGTATGCCCAGACCTGGGTCCTGTGCACACTGTGCCACCAGAGCAAAGCTACACCTGACTGAAGAGCACCAATCGGGGGTGAAACTGATCTTGAGTTACTTGTGTTCAGGTTCAGGGAGGACTTGTCCAGGCAGTTTGGGCTAGATTGCTCCTACTGGATCTGGGTGTAGACTCAGTTGCCTATGGCTGGGCCCAAACTGAGGTGGCATGGAGTGCAAAGTAACGAAGGACTGCGATACGGCCCTGGCGTAGCTTAGACCTTTAATGAAATTTGTCTATTTCGGCTTAAAATTCAGAGAAAATGTCTTTGATTGTCTTTTAACAGTCAAGATTTCGAACCTCCTACACAAAGGATAAAAACAATAATAGTACCTGTGCTTTATATCGGCTTCTTCTTCCCCCTCTTCTTTGAAATGCTTGTTTTCCGGCTCACCATCTTCTTTTGTCTGAAAAGTGAACATGTCAGACTGTTAATACAGCTTCGAAGCATTTGTAAATCCTGCTACGCACTGTGGGAATTCTACAACAAAAAACTTGGCATCGCACAGCAAAAAAGACCATTAAACCTGTGCAGTCTGCCAATTTCTTCCTATTCTTGAACCACACTGCCTACGTCTCCTGCTGCACCCTTACTTACTTTCCGCGACTGGTCCACTTTCTGCCTGGAGGTTGTGTTGTGCTACCACCCACATCATAACAAACTAGCAAAAATTGATCAAGGACAGCAGGTCCAGCCCAGTGAATAGAGCTCTCTCAATCGAGCAGGGCTGGAATGTAAATGTAAATGGATACTTGTATAGCGCACTACTCACCCGCAAGGGTCTCAAGGTGCTTGTACAAATACCACTGTGGAACCCATCCTGGCTTTCCCTGTGAGGTGTCCACTCCTGGGCACCCCCAAGGTGGAGGCCAGGCATCCTTAGCGTTGTGGGGGCCGTTGTGGAGATTAAGCAAGCTATTGCCCAGAGTCGCAGAGTGGGACTCCATGATTGGAATAGGCACCGAGGCGAGAATGATCAGGTCCGTGGAATTTTTGAGCCAAAGACTCGCCGAGGCGGGGAATTGAACCCTGGTCCCGGGCTAGACCTCTGCATCAGGGTCTGCCGCTCTAACCATTAAGCAACACTTCTCCACCAGCCAAGGTTACCATCTTCGTAACCTGTGGTTCCCATGATTTAGGTTCCTCTACTATAGAAGACATTGACTTTGGGTGTGGAAGAGTGTGCACAGACAACGCCAACATCATAACACAAACATTTTCTGCTTAGAACATATTCCCACCATCACAGGCCCGATGTACCATGCAAACAAAAGCAATATTATACCACGACAGGGATAAGGGATCTAACACAGTTCATGTATTAAATTGAATGCTGAATGCAGCAAGAACAATATTAAGACTAAAAAGATCAAAATGGAACAAAACCACAGCAGGCCTTTAATAAACATAATATTACAATTTGCACCTTAAACCTGCTGTGAACAATACGGGATGAACTCAGAGTTTTACTTTACGTAGGCAGTGATTAGGGATGGAGAAGTAGGCCTTCAATGTAGGTTACCCAACTCAAGTCACTCTTACTCACCAATTTTGTCGAATTACTCATCAAGTGGGCACGGCGGTGAGAGGACAGAATGCTTAAGTGGAGAGGGGCGGGGTGAATGAAGGGGGCTTCACAGAGGTGTTCCATGTGATCCTAGTTTAAATGACATAAGGGGGGACGGAGGAACAACACTGAAGTGCCTCTGTGCTTCTATGGACGGCAGTGCTCATTGAATTGATCAACAGCATTTAGGGTCAGATGGGAAAATGAACAGAAGTCGCCTAAACCACCAGTAAGAGGTCGTTCCATGCACAGACAGAGGTGAGCCTAAGTGCAAACAGAACCACAAAGCTTTAAAGAGGACACCAGGAACCGTTGCCAATCAGGATAGCACATTCCCAAAGATCTAGAGAGAGACAGTTTCTTGGAGAGCAAGCCATTATACATTCATTCTTAGAATGGCTGAGCTTCAAAAAGTGTCCATTCGTCCAAGACTCAATAGCAGCTGAACAGGATCAGTGATTCCATTGGCCTTGAGACAAGAGCTGGGCAGATAGATCAACAGATGATTGGAGCGCTAAGGATTGAAAATGGGATCATCCCCTTCTCTCCCGGTGAATTCATCTACAGCTGAGCATGAGGCCAAGCCAGGCCCATGGGGGACTCCAGAGTACTGTGGTCTGGAACTCATGCTGGCAGAGAGACAGTGGACAATGCGAGCAATCTCTCAAATACAGCCAAACGTCCTCATCTAGCACCCAGATGGTGTTCTCTTCTTAGAAGATCAACAAGGGCCCTGTGGTCAAAGCCTCTGAGAGATCAAAGACAATACGCAGAGGCATAAAGTCTTGCATGCAGTGAACCAAAGAAGCCACAAACAAACTCTCAGGTGATGCTGTGAACATGTAAAACCAAAACCTCATTCATCAAATCAACTTTACATAAGCGACGACGGGTGGACGGTCGGCAATTTCACAAGGAAAAAAAAAGAGCACCCAGGCAGTGAGAGGGTGATGACTGATGTGCACACACCTTAAATTGTAAAATATTAACACCCCTTTGGTCTTAGAAGATTGCCACTTGCATCCACCAAAGGGACGTTTCAGCAAGACACACATATAAAATGTTTCATGCTTACAGTGTTTGTCAAGTGCAGGGCCGGACATTGTGTTACTTATGTTTGCACTATAATTGATCAGATAGGTTAACCTCGTCAGTTTCAAAGTGTATCCAAGTTAACATTTGTTTTGTGCAACTGAAGCTTTCTGCTTGTTCCCTGAAAACATACATACTTTTATCATCCCGGATTTCTTTGGACCCACCCTCCAAAATCACGGTCTCACTTTATTTAGAAGCTCAAAAGGCTGAGTTTTTTTTAGAACGTATCTATAGCTATGCTGCTGTCCACTAGTTATCAGTTATCTTCTATTCAATAGTGCATATGCTTTTGCATAAGAGTTGTGTTCGTACAGAGTGCTAAAACTTATCTGCACATGATCTATAATATCCAAAAATTGTTATCCTTCACCTTAGCGAAACCATGGCTGTTACCAAAGACCATGAAACATTGCATTTCTTTACATCTTCATGGGCCAGGCAGTCCACATGTCGGTGTCAGACTACTTTCCTAAATGGCCGGCCAGGGCACTTATTAAACAAGCAATGGCATAGCCAATAGAGCTGGTGTTGGCTTCCAACTGCTTTTGTAAAATGTTATTACAAAATCATTTTTTTTAAAGTCCTGCTCTGTGTGCACACAGTAAACCATCGATACATTGATTGTAATAAAGTTTTACAAAATATTGATAGGTGGCTGCCTCATCTGTACGCCACTGAATGTGGCAGAGACGGCCCAGAAACATTTTCTGGGGCGTTGCTGTTTTCTCACAAATGGGACAATAAGTAATAACCAAATAATTTTAAAAAGTCCACAATAGCACACAAGCCTCTGGCACTGAAAGGGACTCCTTTCTCAGTGGGAGAGAAGATTGTGCTAGGGCAGAATGCGGTCACTCACAGACTAAGCAAACAATGGGTCAAGTAGGCTGACCCATTTCGTATGCTACGTGTGCGGAAAACAAATTGCGAATGACAGCTGAACAGACCAATGGATGAAGATGGCTGGAGAACAAGCCATGTAAGTATGTGTTGTAGAACAGTGGCTCAATTGACTGTACTGTTCCCATGAGGCACAGGGTCAAGACTGATCTGCATATAGCTGGGTCTGAACTGGGGTGGCGAAGTGAGCTAAAGAACGCTGATGGATTCAAACCAGATCTGTGACTGGGGGTGGATGTCTGAAAAGTTTCAGCGCTCCGTCCATCATTTCCTTGTGTTTGCTTTCTTCGCCCTAAGTTGGCAGGGTATGCCTGGACGTGGGTCCCTTGCTCATTTTGCCACTGGATTCATGGTAGACTGGCTGATGAGGGGTGTTACCCCGAAACCGGTCCCAGGATTCTAGTTTCCAATCCAGGGAAGACTTAGCTTGGCAGTTCGGGCTGGACTGTTCCCATGAGGCACTGGGTCAAGACTGATTTGCATATAGCTGGTCCTGAACTGGGGTGGCGAGATGATGGATTCAACCCAGATCTGTGACAGGGGGTGAGTGTCTGAAAAGTTTCAGCGCTCCATCCATCATCTCCTTGTGTTTTCAACGTTTATGTGACCTCACAAACATCCGAAATGGTTAAAACACTGAAACGGAGGGTGGAAGACGGATGCAGGATGCAAGCTGTAAGCCTCCCCTCTCCAATGTCAGAAGAAAGCCTTAAAATTCCACTTACTAGGGCTCAGCAATTTCTGCTGTTTTACCACAAAGCCTCTTCAAATGGTTAAAAAGCCCCAAAGCATAACACCCCTTATCAATGGGAAGTTAACACAGTGGTATCAAAAGCATTTACAAAGCAATTCCTGTATGTTAAGAATTACAAAACTATCTACATTTTTTTCTGATAATCCAACTATTATGCTTTGTCTGCTGTAAGTCCGGAGGTGGGATGCATTTCACGAGACAAATTTCTGGAAGAACTGGCAATTCAAATGGTTACACAGCCAGTCCTTTATTTTAGCAAAGTTTTATCGATGTGAAAAACAAAGCAATACTTTAAGATGTGCAATATATATCAATGCACGGTATATTGCAGGACGTTTAAATAGTTACTGTCAGAAGTGCCAAAAAACTATAATTGTGAATTATAAAAAAAATCACAATTATAAATCGAAACGTACATAGATCAATTAAAGGTCTGGTGTGCAATGATTTGGCTTGTGTCAGGAAAGACATACCAAGCATAAACAAGCATTACAAATGCAACAGGTCTCGCCTTTTATTAAGTTAAAGCCATTTGCTTTGCTATACAATACCATTAGCAAAGCAAATGGCTTTAACGTAATCAAATGCGAGACCTATTGCGTTTTCCATGATTGTTTAAGGATTGGCACCATAGACGCTTCTTTGCGAGATGAAGGGAGTGGGCCAATGATGGTAACTCTAAGAATGTTAGTGAGCAATGGGGCACATAAATCAGGATTTTCTTTGAGTAGGTCCACTGGGACTCCATCTCGACCTGGGGCTTCCCTGCATGTGTCTTGTCTAATATCAACCTTGACCCCTTGACTGAGATGGACTGGCTTAATTGGAAAGTTGATTGCCTTCCATTTCCCGTAGTCGGTTCCTCCTCATGTGGTGCAAACTATTTATTGGAGGGGTTAAAAATATGAGAAAAATGTGACTGCCATTTTATCATACTTCAATTAAAGCAGAGATGTCCAGTTTAGGACTTAAGGTGCCGTATTTATACCAGATTTTCAGGGCCATCAAAAACTATGTAAATAAATCCCATTATTCAATTCAATAGAGACTTTATTTCGGTTTTGATTCAAACCACAAAAGTACATATACAATATTAGCAATTTAAAACACAGTAGTTTTAAAACATGATGGATAAAGTGCAAGAGTGCGATAAAGCATATTCCATACATAAAAGTTCATTATAAAGACAATTCAGTCAGCAAGGACCATCACTGGTCCAAACAATTTCTCAACTTAACAGACAATTTTAAAAATTCAGTAACTTGGAGAATACTGTCACTATGTAAAATTTGCAGATACATTAATGCTGGTCTGATCTGATTAAAATTGAGTTTCCTTAAAAGATCTACCAGATAAAATCCCATTAATATTTTCTGGATGCAAAAGACTTGTGTGGGTATCCTTCAAATCTGCTATGGATTTTGCCTTGGAACTAAACTGGACATCCCTGACCTGACGTTAAGCATTAACTCTTAGTTAATCTGTGGGAATCCACAGGAATGATTAGCTGATAACAAACAAAGGCATCACAGGAAGAGAATGTGTATATTACAAATCTTACCTTGAGAAGTCAATCTGTGCAGGCCCGCTACGAACCTGCAACAGTACACCTCACATGGATGATACCTGTGCAGTACTGCGGCATGGAAACCATGGGCCTTGGTGCAAAGCAAGGAAATGGCCCTTTTGACTGCTGTCTGGGTAGTAAAACACAGCAATTATCCTAGCTCAAAGGGCCCTGGCGCCACTGCATCTGCTGCACCAGTGTTAGCTATGCCCTTGCACATGTGTTATTCACCCAACATCCACATTCCAATATAAGAACTTTAATGCCTCAAACATTTTAGGGACTTTCATACACACACGGCGCCACTTTCTCAAAGCAGCACTTATGCATATACCAGGGTGTTGCCACAGTTTCCTCATCAGTAATTTGACAAAACGCAGTGATTGGCAATGGAGTAGGGCAGGTACTGCACTGGCTAAAAGTGGGATGCAGCACTGATTGTGCCACCCACTGGAATAGCCTGTCAAATATGTATCACGCCTGCCATTGCAGGCCTGGAGGCGCAGTTGCGCTTAGGCTCAGGTTGGCATTTCTCACTCATTAGCCAACCCTCAGTGGGCCTTCCACTACCACTAGAGCCGCCCTAGTGTAAGCCCTGAGGGGCGGAGCAAGAGGTAAGCGAAAGACAGGGCAGGTACACATGGTTGTTCCTTGTCCAGGTAGTAAAGAATCCCCATGTGGGTTTTCCCTACCTAGGAAATCTGCTCTTCCAATTGGCCACCACTAGGGTTTTGCCGATTCTCTGCTGGTGGCTTTAGGGCTCTGGGCACTTTCCCACTGTAAATGGAGTGTGAACGTGCATGCGCCCTTCCTACACATGTTATGGAGTGGTGCTTAACTGATGTTTTTAAACATGTCTCAAGCCTGCTGTTGCAGGCCTGTGTGCACCCTTGCATGTTAAATGTTTTAAAACATTTCTCAAGTGGGACATTGCTGGCTTGCAAATTCTTACTTGCACCTATGCTCAGCTTGGCCTTTCTAAACCACTGGCAAATCCTGAGGGGTCCTTTCACTACCACTAGGACACCCGTGGGGCAAGTCTTAAAGGGTGAAGCTAGTGGTAGGTGAAAGGCAGGGCAGGAACATGAAGAATACCCATGTATTTTCACTACCTATGAGGTTTGCTCTTTCAAACAGGTTAACACGGGGGAATGGTTGAAATTACTTCAAGTTTCATTAATGGCTTAGAGTGTGACAGCCTCATAATGTTTCCAATCATTGGATTCACAATGATAACCCCTTTCCTGGGGTAAAGAGGGATTTTTCATTTCTAGCTTAGAATTGGCACTTCTAGAAAGTGGGCATTTTTTCATTTCTAGCTTAGAATTGGCACTTCTAGAAAGTGGGCATTTCTCTGCTCTAAAACTTTGTGCACATTTTAGTATGACTCTGGTCCACACTGGAGGCTGAGGGCACACATCTGTTCATTCCCCAGGAACAGCTATAAACATAGGGCATGCAACTGGAATAACAGACCACTGCCATCTGAGGGCCTGGTTGGATATACTGGAGGGAGAGGTTTTTTATACTTGGCCTGTGGGAAACAAGATCATGGACCCAATAAAGATTATGATCTGCATTCCATGGCCCAATGGTAGACAGGACTGAAATTTAGGGGAGACATCTGTGGTTCAAAGGGAAACCCTGTGAACCACCCCAACTTCAAAGACACACTACATTACAACTACTGGTGCTGTACTTCAGCAGGGTAGAGATACACTTGTGGGGACTTGGGACTGGAGATCCTCGTACTGCGTGGTGCACACTGCCAGAAGAATCTGTTGTGCACAAGGAGGATTACAGCCATTGGAAGGGACAGTGCACCCTTCCTGAATAGTGGCTGGCCTGACTACTTGCTGCTGTGTGGCACCCTGAAATGTGTTCTCCATGGGCTTGTTGGCTTAACCCCTGCTCTCTTACGGAGGTCTCAGGGACATCAAAAACCTCCCACGAGGGGGGCACACTATTTACTCGTGACACCTGGAAAGCAGAGCCCTCTTAAGTGCCCACATCATCTGCTGGATCCCAACTGGTAGCGCGGTGGGAGTGTGGAACTAAGATTTGTATCTCGAGACCAGATTGCCTTCTGTGGAACCCCAAAAGTGCTGCCTGCATCTAAGGAGTGTGGCCCCTGCATCATGGGGTCTCAACATGCATAATCGTCTTGGTAGTGAGTGAATTCAGTGGTTGCGGGACTCAACATGGCCTGCTTCATCAATTGTGCTGCATCTATCTCATGCAACACACCAACTGCATGCTCATTGCGTGCTGTGTCAGATTCACAGGTTCCGCCACTCGAAGGTGAGGGCATACCCGTAGTAATGACTCATTCTACCTCGTGTAGCACGGCTGAACTTGCATCTGTGTGGTGACCGGAATAGTCTGGTGCGACCCGTATCACCGGACATTATGCCTCATTTCCAGGGAGGTACATAATTTGCAGCTCTTCATTGTGTGTGACCGGAACTGTCTGGTGTGACTCGTCTCAACGCACACTAGATGGTGTGCTCATTTCCAGGGATGTGCGGAGGAGCAGATTTGTGTACCGTCATGCCGGATTGCCTTGGTGCTACTCTGATCAAATTGTGTCTGACCGGGTGACTCCTTCTTCCTAGAGTCTCTCATGCTTCATCCCCCATTGATCGATTATTCCTTTTGTGCCCTCAGTGCGGCGGACCAACTGCCCTCTCATCACCCAGCCAGATGACCTTGTTTTGCCAGGTAGTACTGCCCGGATCGGGCCTGGGTAGTGTTAGTAATTGACTGGGCTAAGGAACACTTCCAAGCACGATTGGAAGCAGGACAAGAGACTGTGTCACCCTCCCCCCCCACCCCTGTGCTTCGCAGAACTAGGCTGGAGTCAAAAGGCACAGTGTGGAATCCTTTGATTGAACGACTATCGCCTCAGCCCGTTTCTGCTCCACATAGCATGGGTGACCGTCCCAAGTAATGGCCAAACCTCCATGTGTCAACAGCCGCCTAATTAGCCCTGCTGCCTGTCCCCACCTTCTTCTTGGGACCCTGACTAAGTGCGACTCCCGTCGCGATTGGCCTAGAATTAGGGGGTGAAGGTTTTCTTTATCTCTAGCCCAGGGGTGTAGGGTAGTTGGGGTTAGCTGAATGGTGTAGGAGGACTTGGGCCATGGGGTCTTCATGTGCATGATCAACTAATATGCTAAATATCAGTTGCACAACATTACGATGCTGTCTGTCCGAGTGTGCGCCATATGGACCTGCCTGATATCCATGGCACCGCGCATCAGTGCTGAGTGAGTGTAGGAGTGACTGCCTGTTATTAATTACATTGTGTGGTGGAGTTGCTTTACAGTTGATTCCTTGCCAAAAAATACTAAGTTTGACAATGATTTATACCCATGTGGCCTTGGCCCACGGTGCTGTTTAAAAGTGTTAGAACGATCTGTGTTTACACATTTCTGATATTGTGATCTGGGGAGCACCCTATACCTGTGTTGTATTGAATTATAATAATGGCCAGGGTGGGCCTAATTCTGACAACGTTTTGCACCGCATGAGGGTGCTAGGGGGTATAGTAGGATCTTTTCCAAGTGTGCATATTACTGATCTCATTTTAACACAGTTGGGCTTAGTACTGCCAGTGATATTTCCATATGTGATTTGTGCCCAGATAACATGATGTTCATGTTGCGTTAATTGATATATGCTGTAGACAAGCTTTATTTACATACACTGCGTATGAAGTCTCTTTTGTGACACTCAGTGTATTTATTGTGTGAGAGTACTGTACCAATGCTTTACACATTGCCTCTGTGATAAGCCTGACTGCTCAGTGCCAAGCTACCCAAGGGTGAGCGCAGGTTATACATTGAGTGTAATCACCCTGTGATGTATTCCTATAGGTTCTGTATAGATCCCCCTATTCCTGACCCTATTCTGGTTAACAAATTAACTAGCAGCCATCCCATGATGCAGAAACCGTTATCTGATTAAGCCAGACCACGGCACAGGAGCGCGTTATCTGATTAGGTCATAACGCTTGCCATCTAATTAGGCAAGCAATATTCCTCCAGCCCCTGATAAGGCATACGGAGTTCTCAAAACAAATCAAACCTATGACAACCTGGGAAAATCCCTGCAGCCATTGTTTTGATTTCTCAAAGAACTTCAGTAAAAGAATGTGCTAACGACCAGCTCGTATGACATCCTTATTGACGTATCTATGTCCATCCTTACGTCAATCTCGGCACCTTACAGGTATAAATATTACCGACATTGCCTTAAGCAAACACACGCGGTGGTGACGAGATCGGAGCAGCGAGACTTGCCGAAGCCCAGCAGAGAGCGAAGCCCACTGGCGCTGCCCCGCCTTCCTGACGCGCTGAGAACGAGACGCTGCCTTTCTCCTGCCGAGAAATCCAGCTCCGGCGCTTCCGAGCAGCCCTTGCAGGCAGCTTGGAATATCGAGACCACAGACGAGAGATACCATCCCTCAACCATCCTAGATCTCAGGTACAGAACTGAATAACCCCTTGCAGAGAATTCTTGAGTCAGTCACTTGGCAAAACAAACCTAACTCAAACTGCTACTTTCTACTCCAGCCCACGTATTAGGCTTAGGTCAGGTACACCGAGGTAGGCGTGGTTAGAAGCACCAGTTGAGTACGATTAGTTAAATGTATATGTGTATGTATATAGTCTACCCATTTTAAATAGCATATGGCCTAGAAACCATATCAATGCTTTTACAGTATTATTTCATAATTCTGCTTTTATTGTATGCACTTTACTTAACCATAAGTATTGCAATAATATCGATTCATTTCTCTTGTACGAGAAAAGAGACTGATCAATAAATAACATCTTTTATTGAACACGCCCGTCTCTTCCTTTTCTCTACAATCTGGTGAAACTAAGAATGCACGTACTGACTGAGTAAAATAAGTTGTCTTTTGTTTTCACACGACTCTAGAGATACACTCTTGATTAGGGGAGAGCAAAGTTGTCATGTTCTATGGTTGTCAGAAACTAAATCCCTTCTTGTCTATCCAGGGAGGTTCAACTCCTCCTTGCCTATTCGAGAAAGTTTCTAGTGAACTCTGAGCTAGCTGGCAAACCCAAAACTTTAAGTCTAATATCGACAGTAGAAGACCTAGTTAACGTCTGGTCTAGGTCTATACTATTGGAGGTATTATTCCAATGCGCAGAGCCTATTGGGATAATAGGAACTACACTACAACCCAGCCCCGACGGGAGTGGTTGGTTCTGGCTAGGGCCTCGCCTCAGTCAAACAGAATATGCCTGTAACAACAGCTTGTAAGTTTCTTTTTCTCCAAACAAGTACAATGGAAGCAGGTCTGCCCAAAGCCGGAGGGCTAGTTTCACAAATCCCTTCTGCTCCTTTAGGGTGACACTGTGCTTTCCTTGTATAGAATTCAACGACTCCACAGCTCCTCCAACCACAATGACCACTGCATTCCCAGTGCCAATCTGGGAGACGATTTAGTCCATTGTATCACGATTCAAAGGACATATGCCTCTAGACATCAAGTACTCTCTCAGCAGAAGCAACCAGAAGTTTCCAGCCTAAGTACCAAGGTGCAGTATGATACGAGGAAACTTCACAGAGAAACCGGTGACTTCAGTACCAAAGTTGCAGAATGCACCCAAACACATGATCCTGTGAACATTATAGCGGAATATGTAATTTCTGCTAGAGAGCAAGTTGTGAGTTTTAACCAACCTTACTGGGAAGTAGTCCCATATGTATTTCCAAACAGTCCAACTCTTGACCCATTTCGACCTTCTTCCACCTTTATTTGGTGTATTCCAGCCAAAAACCAGCAAAGCCAAATATAGGGCAGCGATCATCCAGCAACTAGTGCAAAAGATGTAGATTAGTATTGCTTTATATCCAACACTCATCATAAGGAATGTTATTATAACTCATTGTAGCAATGAGACAATCAGCAGCTGCTTTTCTACTTCAGAGTTGGACCGCCAAGCAAAGGTGGGGAAACCCTGTACAGCAGAGCCGTTACCTCACAGGGCTTTCGATTAAGCTGCGATGAGGGTCTTCATGGTGAGGCCCTAGGCTGCCACAATGTAAGGATGCTCATGCGGGGAAACAGGGTGTAACGCTGTTGCCGCCGGACAAGCATCTACCCTAAAAAAACAATGTATATTTCTACACACCTTGTTTATTTATTTATGTATTTATTTATCTTAAAGGTTTTCTATAGCGCTGGCTAGACCCGAGGGTATCAGAGAGCTTTACAAGAACTGGGTGATAAAAAAGTTACAAAATAACAATTGAGTAAACATTTAAAAATACAAGACATTTATAACATTATAAACGTTGCAAATATTACATGTGGTCGTAAATAAAGAATACCATTGGGCAATAACAAGAATTGGATAATAAAACTAGTGAAGGATGGTTAGAGGTGAGGGGGTGGAAGGTGTGATGGTGGGGGTGGAGTTGAGGAGGATGATGGGAAAGGTGATAGAATGAAGGAGTAAGGGGTAACTACAAGAGAAAATAGAGGGGGGAGGTAGCTGAATATGTATGAATGAGAAGGGGGTGAGACAGGCAATCAGTCGAGGGAACCTCATATAGTCAGGATTCGATTATAATGTATGTTGGGTGAACAGGATTAAGGCCCCCAGAATCTGTTGAGAAGATGCAGCTTAATGTCATTTTTGAAGCTGAGGTAAGAGGGGTTGCAACGTAGGTCTTTAGGGAGTGAGTTCCAGATGGTAGGCACATTACCGGAGAAACAGCTTGACTGTGTAGATTTCTTGTTTAACAAGGGGGGGCAAGGATGAGGTCGTTGGTGCTCCTCATTGCTCTAGAGCAGCCAACTTTGTGGAGTTTATCAGAGAGATACAATGGGGTGTGTAAAGGCCCATTCTTGAGAGAGACGGAATTATACATTTCAGTTCTCTCCAACACATAAGAATGTACCATGGCTGGCTTGTGAACAGCGGCGTGCAAAAAAGGAAAAATATAATGATGATAACACAATGTTATTGTCATTTTATTTTTCTGTGCTGAAGCCAATTTTGGGGCAGGGCGGGGCTTGGCTGTCGTCACAGCCAGCAGGGGGAGAAGTGATTGGTATAATTAAGTGCAAATGGCAGTCTGGCTGGCCGTCTTGGGCCGGCCAAACAGTCATGCACACCTAGCATGTTCTCCACCCGGCTGTGCTGCGTAGCCTCAGTGGAGAATATGCACAGACTCCAACTCCCTGTCCAAGCGCCGAACCAGGCCGCTCAGACCAATCACAGCCTGCTGTCATGCTGGTGTAAGCAGTGTTGTGATTAGCTTAGGGCACCCTGTGTGCTTCCTGGTTCCGGGCATAGCAACGGAAGAGAGACTGCGGCCTTGCAGAGGTTTAAGTGAAATGTGTTTTTTTTTTAACCCCCTCCCCCGCCTTGCCACCCCCGTTCCGTACCAGACGCCACTGCTTGTGAACTGTATACAAGTAAGCATCAAGAATTCACTAAAATACTCCGTAACACACTGAACCATCATCCAGTAAACACCCCACTACTGAGTGGATTCAAAGAACTACTGTAGACCTAACAAGATGCTGTATTACTCAGTTATCACAATACTCAGATCCAGAGAAGGACAAACACATTCCAGTTCTTCCAATGGCACATACGTAACTTAATTTGATAAAGCTCTCCAACTAATTAAACCAAAAATAGTTTCTCAGGTCCATCCATGCCTGAAGTGCTGCTCCAGTCCAGATTTTGTGATTGATTTCTAGGATTTGCAATCTTGTTTATTCCATTTTTTAAAAGTACTACAAGTCCCAGAATTCAAAAAAGAAACCTGGACTAAAGCAACACATCATGCATGGGCCTAGGAAACTTGGCAGCTATTCAAACAACTCTATCAACAGTTGTATGATAGAGATACGCATGGCTAAACCAGGCATGCCTCTACCACGCAGCCCGAACCAGGAATGCATCTTAACCATGCATTCCTTTAGCATGCATGCCTTTACCAAGCAATTTTGTAGTAAAGGCATGAATGGTAAAAGGCTGTGCGTAGCTAAGGTCGCCACTACTGCGCCCACCCTTCCCTCTGCCCTAAGCTACAAACCCTCTACCTGTCCCCCTGGCCTTGAGACCCAAATACTCCGACCCAGTGGCGTAACGAAAGTTTAAGAATGTGAGAGCATGCATTTCGCTCTAGACTTTAATCCAACCACAACCTTCTCAGGAATCTTGATCTACCGCCCTCCACATCAAATAGGAGATTTCCTGGACTCGCTCCACTCAAAGATCGCTGAATCAGTGATCACCTGTCCCCATTTTTCGATTTTGGGAGATGTTAATATTCACTTGGATGACCTCAGTAATACGACGGCCAGGTCTATGGTAGACGATCTGGCAGCCCTTCAAATTACTCAGAAGGGCTTCCAGCCCACTCATGAGAAAGGCCATCTCTTAGACTGGGTATTCAGTAATGACCATAGGCTAGAGGTAGGGACACCACTGCCCCTGGCCTGGACTGACCACCACCTGGTCCCAATACAATGGACTGCAGTTACCCCAGTACCAGCCCTTACCCGCACTACTCAGAAAGGGAGAGAATGGTCAAAAATATCGGTAGACCAGTGGGTCGAATCTCTATCTCCAGCCCCCTCCCAATTGGGAACCGATCCCACACTACTTTATGATACCTACACTAATTGGTTGTGCACAGCTCTCGACTCTGTGGCACCTTTGAAAACTCTCAAAGAAAAAACCAAATCAAGGAACTCCCCATGGTACACTCCTCAACTTAAAGAGCTGAAGAGAGGCTGTAGGAAACTGGAACGCACTTGGCGAGCTTCACATAATAATTTGGACAAACTTAGCTACCAAGAAGCAATTAAAAAATATAAGACAGAAATAAGTAATTCAAAAGCCGTGTACTTTGAAAGTATAATTGCTAGCGCCTCAAACTCATCCAGGGAAATCTTTAAAATTGCTAAATCCCTCATGGACATCCCCACTACTCCTCTTGATCCCAGCAAAATCCAACTACGCTGTGATAATCAGGCAGAATACTTTTATAACAAAATTCAGAATATCATTGCCACATTTGAACCATCTAAAAACCCCCCTCCATCACAGCTGGTGTCCTGCACGTTGAATGAGTTCCCTCTACTTAACGAGGAGCTATTAGACACTCTGATGCAAAAGGTTAAATCTGGCTCACCTATTGACCCGGCTCCTCCTTTCCACTTACTTAAAATCAAGGACACCATCAGTCCTACAATCCTCAAAATCTTAAACTCCTCCATTGCCACAAGCACAGTCCCAACAGTATGGAAACGTGCCCAAGTCAGAGCACTTTTAAAAAAACCTACCTTGGACCCCGATAACATGGCCAATTATCGTCCAATCTCACTCCTCCCCTGGATTAGCAAATTGCTGGAAAAACATATTAATGCCTCCGTTACTCAATACCTGGAACATAACCTCCTGCTCCACGACTCCCAAGCAGGCTTCCGCCCTAAATTAGGCACAGAAACGGCCCTTCTGACTGTGACGGAGCTGGCTAGGAAACAGATGGATCAAGGCGGCACTGTAGCAATCATGTTGCTTGATCTCAGTGCCGCCTTCGATACCGTCAATACTAGCATCCTCCTTGACCGCCTGCGTCACATAGGAATCTCAGGGAAGGCCATAATATGGCTCCAATCTTTTTTGGAGGAACGTTCCTTCGAGGTAGTCGAGAACGACGCCCACTCAAAAATTTGGCCCCTTGAGCAAGGTGTACCACAGGGCTCGTCTCTGAGCCCTACCTTATTCAATGTATACCTTCAACCTCTGGCAGACATTGTGCGTTCGTTCGGCCTAGATATAGTGACCTATGCCGACGACACACAACTAGTGGTATCTATGAACCAGCTGAATACCTCTCCCCCCAATCTTATGAACTGTCTGGCAGCAATAAATCACTGGATGACCCTCTCACACCTAAAGCTCAACGGTGAGAAGACTGAGCTTATGATTCTGGGTAACTCACCAACCCCGAGCTTTACGCTCGAGTGGCCCCCCAATATGGGGACCCCACCCCAACCCAAAACCCAAATAAAGAGCTTGGGCATGTGGTTGGACTCAAAGTTGGATTTTAAGCAACAAGCCACTACCCTATCCGCCACTTGCTTCGGCCTGATGCGGATGCTCAGGAAGGTGCTGCCTCTTCTTCCCTTCCAGGCACGAAGGATTATGGTGCAGGCCATTATCCTGTCCCGTCTGGACTACGGAAACTCATTATACTTAGGAGCCCCTATTTCTACTACCAGAAAACTGCAGACTACACAGAATGCAGCGGCTCGCCTTCTTCTAAACCTGGGTCGGCGAGACTCAGGCACAGCCGCACTAAGGAAACTGCACTGGCTGCCCATTAAGGCCAGAGTCGTGTTTAAATCCATGTGCATTATGCACAAAGCCATGTGGAAAACTGGCCCAGCCATGGTTTGCTCCCTTGCAAACCCTTATCTTCCTAAACGAAGCTTGAGATCCAGCTCAGCTTTCCTGGCTACCGTTAATAGAACTAAACGGGCAAGATGGGGGGGACGCTCCTTCTCTTGGAATGCCGCCAAGGCCTGGAACTCCCTGCCTGACACCCTCCGTGGCGAGCCTAATCTACTGAAGTTCCGCAAGGAACTGAAAACGCTCCTCTTCACCTAATCTGGCTCTGTGACCTCTCCTGATTCAAACAATATAGCGCTACGAGGCCTCCGGGTAGAATGCGCTTAACAAAACTCCATTAATAATAATAATAATAATAATTAAGGGGCCCCCTGCAATGTACCCGGAGGGGCCCCAGTTCCGGATTTATTACAGAGCGCTCAGGCCTAAGTACTGTGCTGTGGGGGCCCCCTGTAGCTCAGTAGCCTGTGTTACGGCCCTGCCCGACCCCCTCCCACACCAGCGCTGTCCCTAACCCATATTTATTTAAAGAGTTTTATATAGCGCTGGCTAGACCCGTAGGTATCAGAGCGCTTTACATAAGGTCAGCAAAGTTACAACAATAATAGCAATTTTACGTTACATCAAAATATGAGACACAAAACGGGAGCGAAGGAGAGATCAGTAGAGAGGGAAGGGGGAGAGGGGGAGTGAGAGGGAGAGGAGGAGGGGGAGGACGGAATAAGAGACATACAGGTGGGTAGAAGGTAGACAAGGCAAAAGCAGAACGGTGTGAATACAATGAGGGGGAGGGTGGGCGAGAAAGGGAGAAGGGGAGAAACTGTGCCCAAAGTCCGGCTGGGCAGGTGACGGTCAGGGGATGAACCAAGTCCAATCTCCTCATTAGCTGAACAGAGCAGCTCCACCGGGCGTCGGACACAATCCTCGGACTCCGCTGTCAGGAAAGAGGTCATGTGTCCTTAGGGAAAGACAGAGTAATGTGGGGGGGGGGGGGGAGGGAGTACATGGTCCTAACATACACTACCCGAAACCCCCTCCCACCCTCCGTGCTGTCCCTAGAACTACCCTAACCCCTTCAACAGCCCTGAGGCATAAAACCCTAACCCCCAATTTAAAAACTACCGCGACCCCCCCAGCCCTGAAAACTACCCCAAACCCCCCAGCCCTGAAAACAACACCCCCTCAGCCCAGCCCCACTTACCTCGCCATCTCCTCTGGCTCTCTTCCTGGCTAGGTCTTCCTGCTTCCGCCCAGCAGCAGCAGACAGACCTCGCACTGCCTTAACCAGGCATATGCATGGGTAAGGCAAGCGTTGTTAGGCTTGCGATGTTAGAACACGCATGGCTAAGCTGTGGTCTCCCGACTGATTCCCGTATCAACGTACCACCAAACATATATACACATATAAACCGTACCCCAACTACTGATGATCCTACTCCGGTATGTGAAGGAATCTGAAAAGCCAGGGCATGAAGGTAGAATAAGGCACAGCGGAGAAGCCATACTAATGGCAATACTTACTAACTTAACACAATTTAACTGTTGTTTCTGTACAGTCTCTGAGCCTTTAAGATTGTATTTGGTGTCAAACCCACCGATAAGGGAAACAGCCCTTACAACGCAACTTTCACAACGCACTACCATTACAACAAAACTTTTGCAACGCAGGATCCATTACAACGCATGCCATTACAACGCATGCCATTACAACGCAGATGCTATTACAACGCATGCCATTACAACATAAGTATGGGTAAGCATTTAATTTAATTTTAACCCCTACACTATCCCACACTTACCCTACTATTACAACCCCCTGGAGTTAGAATAGTAATTTTAACCCCCTGCACTATCCAACATTTACACTACAATTACATTCCCATTAATTAAAAAAAAAAATACTTACCCATTCTTACGTTGTAATGGCATGCGTTGTAATGGCATGCGTTGTAATGGATCCTGCGTTGTAAAAGTTTTGTTGCAATGGTATGCGTTGTGAATGTACGCGTTGTAACGTCATACATTCACTGATAAGGCTCATTTATTCCACTGGCCGTGCGACCTGGCCCGCTCTCCCTGACCGCCCCGCCCACCTTCACCCATCACCTTACGGCCCCATAAAGACGTGAGAGCACCGCTGCGCGGGAGCGCCCGGGGCTAAGCCCGGGCAAAGGGCGGGCCCTCTACGGCCCTCAGCGGCCATAGGAGGCCGAGCCGGGCCACACCTCTTTCCTGTCGACCAACGTGAGATAAAGGTGAGGATTCCAAATTTTCTGAATATTCCCATATCTGAAAACTGCCCTACTGCCCTGTCACAAATATGAGGAAGGGTTCGAAACCTGGCAGAGTGCCTGTCCTACGCTCCAAGACGAAACAAAATGATTCTGCCCCGCAACCAGTTCCTACCCTTACAGCAATTGACATTATGCTACAACAAACTATTGGGGCAGTATCTTCGGCTATTGCTAGCACTGAAAGGAGGCTTTCTTTGCCGCCAACAATATTTCTGGCCGATACCCAAGTGGTGGTAGTTGATTCTGTTGGACCTTCACAAGATGCTACTGGCGATTTAGATTTAAGCCTTGGAGTCACTGCATCTTTTTTTGATCTTCCATGAGGTCAGCCCCTAACTGAGCCTCAGGGCAATTCTCCCAATTTTCCATTTGACTCAGTGCCCCTAAGAATAGATGGCACGTTAGCCAGTGCACCGCCAGAATTAGGAAATTCAGGTTCCACTAACCACAATTCTAAAACAAAGAAAAAACCTACAAACAACATTAGGAACCATAACTTAGTGTCACCTGCCCCAAATTCTGCATTAGGCATACCTTGTTGGGTTGAAAATATGGTAGCAGATTTAAAATCGGACCTTGAGGCAACGATAGTGTCCCATATTAAGCCTCTAATGTCTAAAATTGACAGACTAACATCATTATTCAACACAAAGTGGTTGGATATGGCAAAGGGAAATGCGCCAATGCAGACGCACAGGAATACAAGAGAAGATGCACCCAGGGGAAATACTATTAGTAGTCAACCTTCAAAAGAGTCCACCACTAAGGCCAAAACTTTACCAGTTAATACAGAAACAGCAATGCAACATCTGTCTCAAAAGGAGAATAAAATTGCTGGATCACCCCTAACTCTTAGTGCTACTGGCCCCAACCCGGAGATACCAACAACCTCTGGCCCTAAAAAAATGCCTAACCATTCAGAAAAGGGCTCCAAAAGTCTGGGCATTAATCCAACACCAGCTAGTTCCTCAAACAAAACTCAAGCCTCAAAAACGAAACCAGCTCATTTCAAGACTATTAATTTGCCACCGGAAGCCTCACCCTATGTGGTCGTACTGACGGGCGTACCTCCACTGAAGGAGGGTAGAAGAGAATCCTTTGTCGAACTAAAGAATAAGTGCGCGCAGTGGCTTCAGCTGCATAAACCATTACCGACCCATATGCGTGGTGATATACTCGCAGTTAGAAGAGGAGAGTGGGTGGGCAGGAATACCAAGACTGTAGCAGGAGATGTAGTAACTATCAGTTTTAGGGATACAGGGGTAGCGAATTATATATGTAATGTACCCACTAGGGGACCAGCTTCCCAAATCCATCCACTTCCCCTGTCCTACTTTTTGTCCATGCCATCAAGGCAACATCTCCCTAGATTCAATTATCCAAATAATAGAGGGTATCCACAAATTCCACCTCGCACTGCTCACCAGTGGCAGCAACCATGGCAAGGACCACCTCCTTTAATCGACCCCTTCGTGTCTCAGTTTACCCATTGGAATAGATACTGTGCTCTCGATGAGGTAGACGGACTCACTTTTGATGAAACTTCCTTTTTAAAATTGGACTCTAATATGGATGAGGAGGAGGGCCCTGAAATTATACCACATTCGATGTGCCCTGACCCTCCAATTACGATGGCCATCAGCCAGTCCAAGTCAACACCTTCTGCCCTAGAGAGGGAAAGGTTAGATCTTCCAATTGATATTGATATTATTGGCAATATGGGAGCAACTGCTAAGGAGGAAATAAAAATCCTTAGCTGGAATCTCGCGGGCATCCATAGGAAATTGGGTCTGCCCGAGTGGAGTGATCTGGTCGAAGCACATAAGATCTGCATATTCCAGGAGACCTGGAGTACTGAACCACTCCACCGGGTTGGGTTCATAACCTATTTTGCCCCAGCCGAGAAACCCAGACATGGGAAGGGGCGCCCCTCGGGGGGCCTCATTATTTGGGTAAGCATTTCTCTTAACTGCCGAATAACATCCAAGCAGACAAACAGCCCAGATATCTTAGGTATTCTATTGTCCAATCCTTGTAGAGGTCTATCTCTAGCTCTCTACAACGTCTATGCTAGAGGTACAAAAAATGGGTGCACCTCAGCTGTAATATCTGATCTTGAGGTGCAGCTTAGGGACCAAAAGGAAGCTAACCATACATTAGTAGCAGGTGACTTCAACTGCACCTACGAGCCACTCCCCTTAGATGGTATCCCCGACCTGGGCGAAGAAGACAGTAGATGGGGTATTCCCATACTCTCTATTCCTCCAATCAAGCGTTGGACTCGCAGTGCAGTGCAATTAAATGCACTGACTTTAGAATTTGGGCTAAGAGCCACCAATGGCCGCACGTCCTCTGACCAGATGGGTGCTCCTACGTTCAACAGAGTTGGCCATACCTCGAGGATTGACTATATTCTGTTGGACCTAAAATTCTGGAGGTTGGTCAAAGATATGGTAGTTACACCAACTGTGGAAAGCGATCACAACTCGCTTTCCCTATCTATCACGAGCCTCTGGCCCAATGGCGCACTACTGGCTCCATCCACACACAAGATTACTGTCTCCTCTTGTGGAAGACGCATAAAGTGGAATAAAGTTATCAGCAATGCTGATAAACTTTCCAGCATAGATGAGGTTCTTATGGCCTCGCAAATAGAGCTTGATAACATCAACTCAGCTTCGCCAATTGATAAGGCGACACCCATCTTTGAAGCAGCTGTTAAGGTCATAGGCGAAGCTTTTTGGGTAAAGGGCTCCGCGGGGAGGAATACGTTCCAACATAAAATCAAGGGGATGCATGACTGGTACACTACAGCATGTAGGAAAGCTAAGTCTCGCCTAATTGAGGCGGTTAAAGCCAAATCCCAAATCCAGATACAGATAGCCAGGAAGGAGCACAAGAGAATACTGGCACAGGCGAAAAAGGAGTGGGAAGAGGCCTATTGGTCTGCTCTTAAAGAAGCTAGCTCCAAGAAAGATTCCAAATGCTTTTGGGACACCATAAGAGCTAGAAATAGGCCAGATAGCGACCTGATTACTTGTAATATCTCAAGTCAGGCGTGGGTTAACCATTTTTCAAAGCTCTATACCCGCCATGATGCTCATTCTACTCCCATCGCCTTCAGTGATTCTGAAGGAGGGGTTATGGTTCCAGTATCGCTCCCTCCACTTAGGGACATCCATCCCAATGATTATGATTTCACAATTAAAGAAGTGGAATATGCAATAGGCACTATCATCCCTCAAAAAGCTGCAGGCCCTGATGGCATCCCTGGTGACCTTTTGAGACTTGATATCTCGAAGTGGGGAAAGTTGATTCACTCCCTACTTGTTTCCATCTGTAGGGGCGCTCCTATCCCCTCTTCATGGAAAGGGGCGGAGGTGGTCCCTATTTATAAAAAAGGCCCCAGAGATGATCCATCAAATTATAGGCCCATCAGCCTACTAGATGTTAGCCAAAAAGTAGTCGGAAAGGTCCTATTGGTCAGAATACTAGACTGGGTAGATGAAAACAAAATCCTTTCCGACTACCAGGCGGGCTTTAGAGTGGGCACCGGGACAATCGAACAAGCTTTCAGATTAATGATGGTGTATTGGAAGGTCGTGGTTATAGGCAAAGGCAGTCTTTATCTCGCGTTCATCGATTTAAAGACTGCCTTTGACCTTGTACCTAGGGAGACTTTATGGAGTGTACTGGCTGATATGGGCTTGCCCTACTATCTGTTATCATTACTTATTAGGCTACACGAAAATAGTTTTGCCCAGATTAGGTGGGGCCCAGGGGGGGAAAAAACTAGCAGCATTCCGGTCGAGAGAGGTGTCCGCCAGGGATGTGTGTTAGCTCCCACCCTCTTCTCCCTTTACGTCAATGGAGTGGTTGAGCATCTCCGGGAACATGCTTCTGATGAACCATCCCTGGCAGGCGAACGTATACCTACCCTCCTCTTCGCGGATGACACGCTTTTAATATCAAAAACCCCAATAGGCCTCCAAAGGCTCTTAAATAACTTTCAATCTTTCTGCTCTAAAAGAGGCCTGGTAATCAACACAAGTAAGACTAAATACCTTGTGTTGAATCCTCCCAAAAAATCAGTACGTCCCCCTGCCCTGAACGCTGAACCCCTGGAGAGGGTAGAAGTCTTCGATTATCTTGGTATTCGCCTTTCACATAAAATGGAATGGTCCCCACATTTGGATAAAATGCTGCTAACCCATAAGAGGACAACAAGAGCCCTCTTAAAAGAACAACGCTCCTGCGTAATAAGACCAATAGCTGTAGTCCTTGAGATCTATTCGGCTAAAGCGGTTAGCTCTGCTCTCTACGGAGCTGAACTTTGGGGCTCATCCATTACTGACGACTTACCAAGATCAGAGAAGAAATTTTGTAGAGCAATTATGTCTCTTCCTCAGGGTACCCCCACGGTCCCGTTAATGTTGGATCTAGCATGTCGACCAATTGACGACCTTGCGAGATTCCGCCCACTTTTACTATGGGCACGACTGTGGCGTGTGGAGGAACTTGGCAAGTATGCACAAGGTCTAGCAGAAATTATGTCACTACCAGGGTGGCATAAAATTAAATGGTTGAGAGATATTAAGTCACTGTTATTAAATCTGGGTCTAAATGAAGCGTGGGCCAGCAGATCCTCACCTCCGAAGTCGACTCTCAAGAAACTCTATTGGGACTGGCTTCTCTTGAAAAGGAATACTAGCACCACTGCAGGAAGACTTACGGAGGATTTTTTGAAGTTTAAGGACCAATATCTATACAATACCATTAGCAAAGCAAATGGCTTTAACTTAATCAAATGCGGGACCTATTGCATTTTCAATGATTGTTTAAGGATTGGCACCATAGTCGCTTCTTTGCGAGATGAAGGGAGTGGGCCAATGATGGTAACTCTAAGAATGTTGGTGAGCAATGGGGCACCTAAATCAGGACTTTCTTTGAGTAGGTCCACTGGGACTCCATCTCGACCTGGAGCTTCCCTGCATGTGTCTTGTCTAATATCAACCTTGACCCCCTTGACTGAGATGGACTGGCTTAATTGGAAAGGTGATTGCCTTCCATTTCCCGTAGTTGGTTCCTCCTCATGTGGTGCAAACTATGTGTCTGCCATTTTATCATACTTCAATTAAAGCAGAGATGTCCAGTTTAGGACTAAAGGTGCAGTATTTATACCAGATTTTCAGGGCCATCAAAAACTATGTAAATAAATCCCATTAATATTTGCTGGGTGCAAAAGTCTTGTGTGGGTATCCTTAAAATCTGCTATGGATTTTGCCTTGGAACTAAACTGGACATCCCTGGCCTGACGTTAAGCATTAACTCTTAGTTAATCTGTGGGAATCCACAGGAATGATTCGGCTGATAACAAACAAAGGCATCACAGGAAGAGAATGTGTATATTACAAATCTTACCATGAGAAGTCAATCTGTGCAGGCCCGCTACGAGCCTGCAACAGTACACCTTACATGGACGATACCTGTGCAGTACTGCGGCATGGAAACCATGGGCCTTGGTGCAAAGCAAGGAAATGGCCCTTTTGACTGCTGTCTGGGCAGTAAAACACAGCAATTATCCTAGCTCAAAGGGCCCTGGCGCCACTGCATCTGCTGCACCAGTGTTAGCTATGCCCTGCCCTTGCACATGTGTTATTCACTCAACATCCACATTCCAACATAAGAACTTTAATGCCTCAAACATTTTGGGAACTTTCATACACACACGGCGCCACTGTCTCAAAGCAGCACTTAATCATATACCAGGGTGTTGCCACAGTTTCCTCATCAGTAGTTCGACAAAACACAGTGATTGGCAATGAAGTAGGGCAGGTACTGCGCTGGCTAAAAGTGGGATGCAGCATTGATTGTGCCACCCACTGGAATAGCCTGTCAAATATGTATCAGGCCTGCCATTGCAGGCATGGAGGCGCGCAGTTGCGCTTAGGCTCATGTTGGCATTTCTCACTCATTAGCCAACCCTCAGTGGGCCTTCCACTACCACTAGAGCCGCCCTAGTGTAAGCCCTGAGGGGCGTAGCAAGAGGTAAGCGAAAGACAGGGCAGGTACACATGGTTGTTCCATGTCCAGGTAGTAAAGAATCCCCATGTGGGTTTTCAGTACCTAGGAAATCGGCTCTTCCAATTGGCCACCACCAGGGTTTTGCCGATTCTCTGCTTGTGGCTTTAGGGCTCTGGGCACTTTCCCACTGTAAATGGAGTGTGAATGTGCATGCGCCCTTCCTACACATGCTAAGAAGTGGTGCTTAACTGATGTTTTTAAACGTGTCTCAAGCCTGCTGTTGCAGGCCTGGGTGCACCCTTGCATGTTAAATGTTTTTAAAACATGTCTCAAGTGTGTCATTGCAGGCTTGCGAATTCTTACTTGCACCTATGCTCAGCTTGGCCTTTCTAAACCAATGGCCAATCCTGAGGGGACCTTTCACTACCACTAGGACACCCGTGGGGAAGGTCTTAAAGGGTGAAGCTAGTGGTAGGTGAAAGGCAGGGCAGGAACATGAAGAATACCCATGTGTTTTCACTACCTATGAGGTTTGCTCTTACAAACAGGTTAACATGGGGGAATGGTTGAAATTACTTCAAGTTGCAATAATGGCTTAGAGTGTGACAGCCTCATAATGTTTCCTATCATTGGATTCACAATGACAAACCCTCTCCTGTGGTAAAGAGGGATTTTTCATTTCTAGCTTAGAAATGGTACTTCTAGAAAGTGGGCATTTCTCTGCTCTAAAACTTTGTGCGCATTTTAGTTTGACTCCAGTCCACACTGGAGGCTGAGGGCACACATCTGTTCATTCCCCAGGAAAAGCTATAAACATAGGGCATGCAACTGGAATAACAGACCACTGCCATCTGAGGGCCTGGTTGGATATACTGGAGGGAGAGGTTTTTTATACTTGGCCTGTGGGAAACAAGATCATGGCCCCAATAAAGATTATGATCTGCATTCCATGGCCCAATGGTAGACAGGACTGAAATTTAGGGGAGACATCTGTGGTTCAAAGGGAAACCCTCTGAACCACCCCCAATTTCAAAGACACACTACATTACAACTACTGGTGCTGTACTTCAGCAGGGTAGAGATACACTTGTGGGGACGTGGGACCGGAGATCCTGGTACTGCGTGGTGCACACTGCCAGAAGAATCTGTTGTGCACAAGGAGGATTAGAGCTATTGGAAGGGACGGTGCGCCCTTCCTGAATAGTGGCTGGCCTGGGCTGACTACTTGCTGCTGTGTGGCGCCCTGAAATGTGTTCTCCAAGGGCTTGTTGGCTTAACCCCTGCTCTCTTATGGAGGTCTCAGGGACAACAAAGACCTCCCACGAGGGACCCACACTATTTACTCGTGACACCTGGAAAGCAGAGCCCTCTTAAGTGCCCACATCATCTGCTGGATCCTAACTGGTAGCGCGGTGTGAGCGTGGAACTAAGATTTGTATCTCGAGACCAGATTGCCTTCTGTGGAACCCCAAAAGAACTGCCTGCATCTAAGGAGTGTGGCCCCTGCATCATGGGGTCTCAACATGCATAATCGTCTTGGTAGTGACTGAATTCAGTGGTTGCGGGACTCAACATGGCCTGCTTCATCAATTGTGCTGCATCTCTCTCATGCGACACGCCAACTGCATGCTCATTGCGTGCCGTGTCAGATTCACAGGTTCCGCCACTCGAAAGTGAGGGCATACCCGTAGTAATGCCTCATTCTACCTCGTGTAGCAATGCTGAACTTGCATCTGTGTGGTGACCGGAATAGTCTGATGCGACCCGTATCACCGGACATTATGCCTCATTTCCAGGGAGGTACAGAATTTGCAGCTCTTCATTGTGTGTGACCGGAACTGTCCGGTGTGACTCGTCTCAACGCACACCAGATGTTGCGCTCATTTCCAGGGATGTGCGGAGGAGCAGATTTGTGTTCCGTCATGCTGGATTGTCTGGGTGCTACTCTGATCAAATTGTGTCTGACCGGGTGCCTCCTCCTTCCTAGAGGCTCCCATGCTTCATCCCCCATTGATCGATTGTTCCTTTTGTGCCCTCAGTGCGGCGGACCAACTGCCCTCTCATCACCCAGCCAGATCACCTTGTGTTGCCAGGTAGCACTGCCCGGATCGGGCCTGGGTAGTGTTAGTAATTGACTGGGCTAAGGAAAACTTCCAAGCACGATTGGAAGCGGGACAAGAGACTGTGTTACCCCCCACCCCTGTGCTTCGCAGAACTAGGCTGGTGTCAAAAGGCACAGTGCGGAATCCTTTGATTGAACGACTATCGCCTCAGCCCGTTTCTGCTCCACATAGCATGGGTGACCGTCCCAAGTAGTGGCCAAACCTCCATGTGTCGACAGCCGCCTAATTAGCCCTGCTGCCTGTCCCCACCTTCTTCTTAGGACCCTGACTAAGTGCGACTCCCATCGCGTTTGGCCTAGAATTAGGGGGTGAAGGTTTTCTTTATCTCTAGCCCAGGGGTGTAGGGTAGTTGGGGTTAGCTGAATGGTGTAGGAGGACTTGGGCCATGGGGTCTTCATGTGCATGATCAACTAATATGCTGAATATCAGTTGCACAACATTACGATACTGTCTGTCCGAGTGTGCGCCATATGGACCTGCCTGATATCCATGGCACCGCGCATCAGTGCTGAGTGAGTGTGGGAGTGACTGTCTGTTATTAACATGCTGATGACGGCCCCCATCCGTCATGCACTACGGCGCTCGTGTGCTGACGGCTGGGGGCCGTCATAAACCCGCCCACTCGCGATTCTGCTGCACAGGCGCAGAATCGCGGCAGCATGCAAGGGGTTAAATACATTATGTGGTGGAGTTGCTTTACAGTTGATTCCTTGCCAAAAAAATACTACGTTTGACAATTAGTTAAACCCATGTGGCCTTTGCCCACGGTGCTGTTTAAAAGTGTTAGAATGATCTGGGTGTACACATTTCTGATATCATTGTGATCTGGGGAGCACCCTATACCGGTGTGGTATTGAATTATAATAATTGCCAGGGTGGGCCTAATTCTGACAACGTTTTGCACCGCATGAGGGTGCTAGGAGGTAAAGCAGGATCTTTTCCAAGTGTGCATATTACTGATCTCATTTTAACACAGTTGGGCTTAGTACTGCCAGTGATATTTCCATATGTGGTTTGTGCCCAAATAACATGATGTACATGTTGCGTTAATTGATATGTGCTGAAGACAAACTTTATTTACATACACCACGTATGAAGTCTCTTTTGTGACACTCAGTGTATTTATTGTGTGAGAGTGCTGTACCAATGCTTTACACATTGCCTCTGTGATAAGCCTGACTGCTCAGTGCCAAGCTACCCAAGGGTGAGCGCAGGTTATACATTGAGTGTAATCACCCAGCCCTGACGGGAGTGGTTGATTCTGGCTAGGGCCTCGCCTCAGTCAAACAAAATGTGCCTGTAACAACAGCTTGTAAGTTTCTTTTTCTCCAAACAAGTACAATGGAAGCAGGTCTGCCCATAGCCGGAGGGCTAGTTTCACAAATCCCGTCTGCTCCTTTAGGGTGACACTGTGCTTTCCTTGTATAGAATTCAACGACTCCACAGTCCTCCAACCACAATGACCACTGCATTCCCAGTGCCATTCTGGGAGACGAATTAGTTCATTGTATCACGATTCAAAGGACATATGCCTCTAGACATCAAGCACTCTCTCAGCAGAAGGAACCAGAAGTTTCCAGCCAAAGTACCAAGGTGCAGTATGATACGAGGAAACTTCACAGAGAAACCGGTGACTTCAGTACCAAAGTTGCAGAATGCACCCAAACACATGATCCTGTGAACATTATAGCAAAATATGTAATTTCTGCTAGGGAGCAAGTTGTGAGTTTTAACAAACCTTACTGGGAAGTAGTCCCATATGTATTTCCAAACAGTCCAACTCTTGACCCATTTCGACCTTCTTCCACCTTTATTTGGTGTATTCCAGCCAAAAACCAGCAAAGCCAGCTATAGGGCAGCGATCATCCAGCAACTGGTGCAAAAGATGTAGATTAGTATTGCTTTATATCCAACACTCATCATGAGGAATGTTATTATGACTTATTGTAGCAATGAGACAATCGGCAGCTGCTTTTCTACTTCAGAGTTGGACAGCCAAGCAAAGGTGGGGGAACCCTGTACAGCAGAGCTGTTACCTCACAGGGCTTTCGATTAAGCTGCGATGAGGGTCTTCATGGTGAGGCCCTAGGTTGCCACAATGTAAGGATGCTCATTCAGGGGAGCAGGGTGTAACGCTGTTGCCACCGGAACAGCTTCTACCCTAAAAAAACAATGTATATTTCTACACACCTTGTTTATTTATTTATGTATTTATTTATTTTAAAGGTATTCTATAGCGCTGGCTAGACCCGAGGGTATCCGAGAGCTTTACAAGGACTGGGTGATAAAAAAGTTACAAAATAACAATTGAGTAAAGACATAAAAATACAAGACATTTATAACATTATAAACGTTGCAGATATTACATGTGGTCGTAATTAAAGAATACCATTGGGCAATAACAAGAATTGGATAATAAAACTAGTGAAGGATGGTTAGAGGTGAGAGGGTGGAAGGTGTGAAGGTGGGGGTGGAGCAGAGGAGGATGAGGGGAAAGGTGATAGAATGAAGGAGTAAGGGGTAACTACAAGAGAAAATAGAGGGGGGAGGTAGCTGAATATGTATGAATGAGAAGGGGGGTGAGACAGGCAATCAGTCGAGGGAACCTCATATAGTCAGGATTCGATTATAATGTATGTTGGGTGAACAGGATTAAGGCCCCCAGAATCTGTTGAGAAGATGCAGCTTAATGTCATTTTTGAAGCTGAGGTAAGAGGGGTTGCAACGTAGGTCTTTAGGGAGTGAGTTCCAGATGGTAGGCACATTACCGGAGAAAGAGCTTGACTGTGTAGATTTCTTGTTTAACAAGGGGGGGCAAGGATGAGGTCGTTGGTGCTCCTCATTGCTCTAGAGCAGCCAACTTTGTGGAGTTTATCAGAGAGATACAATGGGGTGTGTAAAGGCCCATTCTTGAGAGAGACGGAATTATACATTTCAGTTCTCTCCAACACATAAGAATGTACCATGGCTGGCTTGTGAACAGCGGCGTGCAAAAAAGGAAAAATATAATGATGATAACACAATGTTATTATCATTTTATTTTTCTGTGCTGAAGCCAATTTTGGGGCAGGGCGGGGCTTGGCTGTCGTCACAGCCAGCAGGGGGAGAAGTGATTGGTATAATTAAGTGCAAATGGCAGTCTGGCTGGCCGTCTTGGGCCGGCCAAACAGTCATGCACACCTAGCATGTTCTTCACCAGGCTGTACTGCGCAGCCTCAGTGGAGAATATGCACAGACTCCAACTCCCTGTCCAAGCGCCGAACCAGGCCGCTCAGACCAATCACAGCCTGCTGTCATGCTGGTGTAAGCAGTGTTGTGATTAGCTTAGGGCACCCTGTGTGCTTCCTGGTTCCGGGCATAGCAACGGAGGAGAGACTGCGGCCTTGCAGAGGTTTAAGTGAAATGTGTTTTTTTTAACCCCCTCCCCCGCCTTGCCACCCCCGTTCCGTACCAGACGCCACTGCTTGTGAACTGTATACAAGTAAGCATCAAGAATTCACTAAAATACTCCGTAACACACTGAACCATCATCCAGTAAACACCCCACTACTGAGTGGATTCAAAGAACTACTGTAGACCTAACAAGATGCTGTATTACTCAGTTATCACAATACTCAGATCCAGAGAAGGACAAACACATTCCAGTTCTTCCAATGGCACATACGTAACTTAATTTGATAAAGCTCTCCAACTAATTAAACCAAAAATAGTTTCTCAGGTCCATCCATGCCTGAAGTGCTGCTCCAGTCCAGATTTTGTGATTGATTTCTAGGATTTGCAATCTTGTTTATTCCATTTTTTTAAAGTACTACAAGTCCCAGAATTCAAAAAAGAAACCTGGACTAAAGCAACACATCATGCATGGGCCTAGGAAACTTGGCAGCTATTCAAACAACTATATCAACGGTTGTATGAACGAGGCACGCATGGCTAAACCAGGCATGCCTCTACCACGCAGCCCGAACCAGGAATGCATCTTAACCATGCATTCCTTTACCATGCATGCCTTTACCAAGCAATTTTGTAGTAAAGGCATGAATGGTAAAGGGGTGTGCGTGGCTAAGGTCGCCACTACTGCGCCCACCCTTCCCCCTGCCCTAAGCTACAAACCCTCTACCTGTCCCCCTGGCCTTGAGACCCAAATACTCCGACCCAGTGGCGTAACGAAAGTTTAAGGGGCCCCCTGCAATGTACCCGGAGGGGCCCCAGTTCCGGATTTATTACAGAGCACTCAGGCCTAAGTACTGTGCTGTGGGGGCCCCCTGTAGCTCAGTAGCCTGTGTTACGACCCTGCCCGACCCCCTCCCACCCCAGCGCTGTCCCTAACCCTTATTTATTTAAAGAGTTTTATATAGCGCTGGCTAGACCCGTAGGTATCAGAGCGCTTTATATAAGGTCAGCAAAGTTACAACAATAATAACAATTTTAAGTTGCATCAAAATATGAGACACAAAACGGGCGAGAAGGAGAGATCAGTAGAGAGGGAAGGGGGAGAGGGGGAGTGAGAGGGAGAGGAGGAGGAGGAGGAGGGAATAAGAGACAGACAGGTAGATAGAAGGGAGACAAGGCAAAAGCAGAATGGCGTGAATACAATGAGGGGGAGGGTGGGCGAGAAAGGGAGAAGGGGAGAAACTGTGCCCAAAGTCCGGCTGGGCAGGTGACTGTCAGGGGATGAACCAAGTCCGATCTCCTCATTAGCTGAACAGAGCAGCTCCACCGGGCGTCGGACACAATCCTCGGACTCCGCTGTCAGGAAAGAGGTCATGTGTCCTTAGGGAAAGACAGAGTAATGTGGGGGTGGGGGGGAGGGAGTACATGGTCCTAACATACACTACCCCAACCCCCTCCCACCATCCGTGCTGTCCCTAAAACTACCCTAACCCATTCAACAGCCCTGAGGTATTAAACCCTAACCCCCAATTTAAAAACTACAGTGACCACCCCCAGCCCGGAAAACTACCCCGAACCCCCCAGCCCTGAAAACAACACCCCCTCAGCCCAGCCCCACTTACCTCACCACGTCCTCTGGCTCTCTTCCTGGCTAGGTCTTCCTGCTTCCGCTCAGCAGCAGCAGACAGACCACGCACTGCCTTAACCAGGCATATGCATGGGTAAGGCACGCGTGGTTCGGCTTGCGCTGTTAGAACACGCATGGCTAAGCTGTGGCCTCCCGACTGATTCCCATATCAACGTACCACCAAACATATATACACATATATTAACCGTACCCCAACTACTGATGATCCTACTCCGGTATGTGAAGGAATCTGCAAAGCCAGGGCATGAAGGTATAGAATAAGGCACAGCGGAGAAGACAAACTAATGGCAATACAACACTATTAACTTACACAATTTAACTGTTGTTTCTGTACAGTCTCTGAGCCTTTAAGATTGTATTTGGTGTCAAACCCACTGATAAGGGAAACAGCCATTACAAGGCAACTTTCACAACGCACTACCATAACAACGGAACTTTTACAACGCAGGATCCATTACAACGCATGCCATTACAACGCAGATGCTATTACAACGCATGCCATTACAACGTTAGTATGGGTAAGGATTTAATTTAATTTTAACCCCTACACTATCCAACACTTACCCTACTATTACACCCCCTGGAGTTAGAATAGTAGTTTTAACCCCTACACTATCCAACACTTACCCTACTATTACACCCCCCTGGAGTTATAATAGTAATTTTAACCACTACACTATCCAACACTTACCCTACTATTACACCCCCTGGAGTTAGAATAGTAATTTTAACCCCTACACTATCCAACACTTACCCTACTATTACACCCCCCTGGAGTTAGAATAGTAATTTTAACCCCTACACTATACAACACTTACCCTACTATTACATCCCCCCTGGAGTTAGAATAGTAATTTTAACCACTACACTATCCAACACTTACCCTACTATTACACCCCCCTGGAGTTAGAATAGTAATTTTAACCCCTACACTATCCAACACTTACCCTACTATTACACCCCCCTGGAGTTAGAATAGTAATTTTAACCCCTACACTATACAACACTTACCCTACTATTACATCCCCCTGGAGTTAGAATAGTAATTTTAACCACTACACTATCCAACATTTACACTACTATTACATTCCCATTAATTAAAATAAAAAAATACTTACCCATTCTTACGTTGTAATAGCATGCGTTGTAATGGCATGCGTTGTAATGGATCCTTCGTTGTAAAAGTTGTGTTGTAATGGTATGCGTTGTGAATGTATGCGTTGTAACGTCATACATTCTCTGATAAGGCTCATTTAGTACATTCAGGCACAGGATGGAAACTAGGCGAGGATGGCTCATATTTTATCCTTCACCTGTAGATGGGAATGGGGTTTCGGAATTGAATATTAACACCTATCGTGGAGGGGCCCTTTTGTGTTTAACCCTGTTCAACCCTCTCTTCTTAAAGCGTGAGATGCATTTTCACCGTCGTGTTTTCCTGCATCCGCAACAAAAACTCAAGTGCAAAATACATAGACCGGGCGGAAACACAACACGCCTGAAACCCTCAATTGAATCAATGTTTCTTTAAAAACAAGTCAAACGAGCGGTGGGAAGATTTTACCTCTATACATTTGGGATTTAAAACCATTCAATGGATAAAGGCACGTGAGGCGAAAACAAACATCTCATTTTTCACAGTGGCTCACAGCAGGATAGGGACACTTGGGCAGAACAATGCTCACGCCGGAGGCGGAGGAAGTCACGGCACCTGTCAAATGACCCAAGGAACTGACTTGTGCTCCAGCCGCAACACACTGCCCGGCAAAGTACAGAGATTAAGGCGATCGCCAGACCCAAGTGTTGGAAAGAGTGCCCAGAGCAGCGGAAGGGCAGGATCGGAAGTGGACCCCTAAATTCATGTGCAAGTTACACACCCACTAACAAGAGATTGCTCAGGGTTTATCATTTGTTGGGCATCCTGGAATGCGGAATAACATACACATGATATTTGCTCATTCTTACGTTCACAAAAAGCTTTTCTGTGTCACTTGCTCATGTAATTTGCACCAGGGTTTACCTGCTGCAAATCAAGGGAGCAAACACCCGCGATTTGCACCTCCACTGTAATTCCGTTTTTGGACACCAACTGAAGTTTGGCACCCACTGGAATTTGCACCCTTTATTGACCCGATCGTGACTGGGCCAAAGTGAACAAGCCCCGCTCCCTTCCGTCAGCTGCCGTCGGCTGGGCTGCCCTGGCTGGAGTTGGTGCCGGCCAGCCTCACCTTCAAGTAGGGTGACAAACCTATGTGATAATCCCTTGCACAGATACCTTTTGTCCGTAATTTTGGGTATTTTTGAGAAGCGTCAATTACCCGATGGGGCCACCTCACACTCTTCCTCTGAGCACAAGAGTTGCCCCACCCCGCCCATTGTCATTCTGTCTGTGGCTGATGATTGTCACATACAGAATACAATGGGCCAGTCTGGGTTGTTACAGCATGTGGTGGGTCTCCTCCTGCCTTGGTCAAGGGGAGGGCAGGGCATTCTGGTTTAACAGTACATAAAGAAAAATGTTGCACCTCATGAAATGAAAGAAATGTACAAAATCCATTTCATGTATAGAAGTCAGCGAAAGAAGTTAAAAAGAAGGGGTTATGGGTCTTTCACAGTCTCATACTTTTAGAACTGAAGCAGTTTCAATGTTATATACAACGTAGCCATAGTTGCTGCTTTTTTATTTTATGCAACTAACAACAATTGACAAAGCCTATAATAGTCCTGGCTTGTTGTAGGTGTGATGTATTATATATCTGGCTACAATAACAGTAGTAGAAAACCAGTCGGGCAGCACACTATGCTAAGAACAGATGTTTAGCAAGCCTTTTTTAAGCCACGCCCTTATTTACATCAGACACGCCCTTTGGAAAGACCCCTACGTTTTTTCAACACACTTAAAGCCCTGGAAACAACACAGTGTCACAGTCCCCTCAGGTCCCAGCACTGGGCATCATGCTTGACTCATGACTTCCAAGTTTACCGATTGCCTATGTGCAGGGGCTTAGTGAACCCTCCCCGCCACAGCCTTGCTTTGGGGACAACAGCAAGGGTGAAGTTCTTGATGGGCCTCTTCCGTCTGCAACTACGCAGACAAAGGCTCAACTCATAATTAATGTGAAAACATGGGTGAGTAGGTAAGTGAAGGAATGGGAAATGGCTGTATGGATTAGTGAAGGGAAGAATGGATGAGTGAAAGGGTGAACGGATGGATAATGAGAACAGAGATGGATGGGTGAGTGAGTGGAAGGATGCATGAGAGAAAGGGGTAAATAAATAGATGTATAGGTAGAATGGTGGATGGATGGGTAAAAGGGTGGATGGATGGGTAAAAGGGTGGATGGATGGGTAAAAGGGTGGATGGATGGGTAAAAGGGTGGATGGATGGGTAGAAGGGTGGATGGATGGGTAGAAGGGTGGATGGATGGGTAGAAGGGTGGGTGGATGGGTTGATAGAAGGGTGGATGGGTTGATAGAAGGGTGGATGGATGGGTAAAAGGGTAAATAGAGGAGTGAAAGGGTGGATGATGGGCAAGTGAATGGGCGGATGGATTAGTGAAATGATGGATGGATTGATGAATTGATAAGTGAAAGGGTGCATGGATGGATAGATGAGTGAGATGGTGGATGTAAGGATGGGTGAGTGAAAGGGAGTGTAGATGGGCAAAAGGATGGATGGATGAGGGATAGGGTCAATGGATGGATTCATGAGTGGATGGATTATTGGGTGGATGGATGGGTGGTTGGATGGCTAAGTGAACGGGGGATGGAGAGAGAAAGGGAGGATGGATGGATGAGTGGAAGTATGGATGAATGATTGACAAGATGGATGAGTGTATGGATGAGTGAAAAGAAAGCGGTAAGGATGGATGAGTAAAAGAATGCATAGATGAGCGAAAGGGAGGGTGAAGAGCTGGAAGAAAGGATGGATGGATGAGTGAAATGGTTAATGGATGAGTGACTGGACAGATGAGTGGGTGAATGTATGGATGGATGAGTAAGTGAAAGGATGGCTGGATGGGTGACAGGGTGAATGGTTGAATGGCTGAGTGAATGGATGAAAGGATGGATGGAGGAATGAGTAAAAGGGTGGATGGAAGGATGGATGAGTGAAATAATGGCTGGAAGGATAGATGATGGAAAGGTTTGGAAATGACTGAATAGGTTTGGATATGGATGGGTACACAGATGGAAAGACAGAATGAATGGTGAAAGACTCAATAATGGATGAAAGAATGAATGGATGACACACCCCCGGGTGTGACTCAAACCGATACATGACGTCAGGTAGCAAGCACGGAACTCAGGCTTGAAATGCTCCTACTGCCTGCCAAAAAGCAGAAACTTATTTCTTGTACGGCACTGTGGTACAAGAGACGTTCCACTGTTGGGTCACTGGGCGCGCTGCTCTCAAGCCACCTGGAAACAGTGCAAGCAGCTCCCAACCGCCCAGAGGCTATGGGAGATGAAAGAGGGCACAGCTCTGTGCAGCCCTTCTGCAAGACAACATAACCTGCACTTGCAGACAACAGTACCTACGTGACTCGAGTCACTTCCACAACAAATGTTTTTTTCTTTTAAAATTTTGCACTCCTAAAAATATTGCGCCCGGGGCATCCACCCCTGTGGCCCCTCCCACGCTACGCCACTGCCTACCAGTATGGATGACATCTGACTCTTACACCTAGTGCACGCTGCTCCGCTCTACGCTGCTGCACTCTAGTCCATCCTACTCCACTAAACTCTAAGGCACTCCCCTCCACTCTACGCCAAATCATAACCCTCTACTCCACACTACAACGCTCTTCTCCACTCTGTCATTCCATACCACTCCACACCACTCTAAGACACATCACTCCACATTACTCCATGACACCCTATACCACTCCACTCAGAATTTCCCCAATATGTCTTTGCGACCAGACAGGTGCAATGTGTGGTCGATGCGACCTAAAAAAGCTCTAGGACATGGCCAGCGCTGGGCGCGTCATAGTGCTTTTTCTCTGGAGGACGGGAAAGAGAGGGAAAGCTACAACAATGCGTGTGGTGGGTGGTAGGGCAGTGGCAAGCAGCAACGCGGGTGGGGACATAGCACGCAACAGGAAGGGAGGGCAGCGGGACAGTGCAAGCAGCAACACAGGAGGGGCAGGAAGACAGGGCAAACAACAAAGCAGGAAGTGAGGGGCAAGCAACAAAGCAGGAGGGGTCGAAGGGACATGGGCAAGCAACAAAAAGGGAGGGACTCGGCATACTAAATAAAAAAGTATGTCTTGAAGCGCGAGGAGTGGTAGGACAGACACTGTTCAAGGAAGCAGTATCCATGCTCCAGGCGAGGGATAAACAAACTAAGAGGAAGTGAAGCTGCCATGCGCTGACCAAAGAGAAGCAAGGAAATTTGAGTGGCAATAAAGCCAACCAATGGTAAGCAATGGGAAGGCTCTAAGCCCCTCTTAACTAAACAAAATATCATACAAGCAACAGCACATGCGCTGTCTCAGACGAGACCTAAAAACTCCTTAACCCATCACTAACGTGAATATTTTTGTTTCTTTTGGTAATGCAAATGGTACCTTTAACTTGCATTGTAATCGTCTGTTGGTTTCATGTGTATGAGTTCACTAAGACACACACGGTACCCATTTGACGTGGTGTGCTATGCAAAAAAAACATAAATTGAAGCCTTACAAAAGAGGTCTGTCAGAGATAGCTACTTAGGGCATGTTTTAGTTCTATCTCGTTCCCAGGTGGCTACTGTTTAAGAAATGTGGCAAGGGTCAGAGCTGCCAAATTTGGAACTGGGGAACCAGGTTCGAGTCTAAGCGTGGGCACAACATCCTGTGCAAATCACCGAATCTCCAGTGCCTACCAACAAAATATATATATATCCTTGTGCAAGTTAACTGGTGCTCATGTAAAGCTCCCCACTACGTTCGAGTCGAGTTAGCGCTATATAAAAATGCAAAAAAACAGAAGAGCAAATTAAGGATGTTGTTAGCAATAAAAATAAGAATAATGATCCCACCAAGAATACCGCATTAATCCCAGACCTACAGGGGTCGGAATTAAAATAATAGGCGTTAATCCCTTAGGTTGAATCGGTTTTAGGATTCAAACCTGCAGGAAACTAACACACGCATAACCCACTGAGCTATCTTATTTGCTTCCCACTAGCGGTGTCCAGAACTCGCTGAAGAATGTTAAGGTAGAAATACCCACAGCAGCTGGACAGGCTGTGAAATGCGAAGGAGTGAATCTTTTTGTGGGAGGGCGGTTAGAGGTTTTGGCGCCTGGTACATGCAGCTTCACAATGTGAATCGTGCGCTTGGCTACACGTGGTTTTGTTTACTGCCTTATCGGTGACCTCTGACCCCATCCCTTTAGAGTATCCACCAGTGCCAGGAGCCCGGGCCAAGATTCTGCCTCACAGCAACAATAAATGTGATTTTTGGTTCATCGATCATGCTAGTTTATCACAGTTCTTAGAACCAGAAGGGCTAAAGGCCGCAGCAAGGGCCGGACGGGGCTAGGGTAGGATGTGACGCTGGAGGCTGTTGTTGAGAAGGTCCCTGAAAGAAAATGTTCAAGTGGAACATAAACTGAGCCTCTGCCTTAGAAGCAGACCCCTAGAGAGAAACGTGACACCTTTAAATTAGAAATGCTCCGACCCAATTACATGTTCCCTCAATCCTAGCTAGGAATAACAGGAAGAAGACAATGGAAACCGAGATTTTGTGGTAAGTGCCCACTTTAGGCCGGCATCTCAAGTCTCACTGAATGACAATGAATCTCACACAACAGAACACGTTTTCGCCAATTAGGTGGCAGTGCCACGGGCTTGAACACAGCCTCATTCATTAAGTTGCAGTCTCTCCCTCCCTCCACCTGGTGCCGTTACTCGCCGGGCCTGCCTCACTCCTTGGGGCATTAGCATATTCACTATACTGAGTGATTTGCATTGGAGCACCTGATCACTCAGTCAGGTGCGGCTATCACATCCTGAAGCACAGTGTCACTCACTGGGGGGCAGTAAGGCTCGCTGGACCACAGACACCCTCCTGGCCAGCCTTGGTCTCTGCATGTATGTAGTGTGTATAGGTACTTGTACAGCAAACGCCTAGTTGAAGCAGGGCTCTAGTCCTAAAAAAAGAGGTGGAGGGGGCTCGGGGGACTCACCAAGTTAGGCAGAATGGCACATCACAGTGCCTGACATCACAGGAAGTGACATCACCACGTGTGACATCACAGACCGTGACATCGCATGTAGCATCACAAGAAGTGACATCCGATCTAAAGACCGTACATATGTTTAGGCGGTCTATTGAGTACATTTGAGCACATTACAATATTTAGCAAATTAGATTTTGCATTAGGGGTTGTGCCAAAATACTGACGCAAGCCAGACGCAAAATTTGGACCTCAACTTATACATTTACATTTTTTAAACCCTACCACAAAGAATGGGCAGCAAGGGGAAACATGGCAGCAAATCTGTTCTGATTAATTGGTTGCAATGTCTGTATTTTAAAATATCTTATGGGGTTAAGGCACCTGCTGCAGGGATCTTTGTGTTCACAGTAAATCTCAGGGAACAAAAATAATAATGGTATGATAACTCTGAAGGATAGCGTATTTGCTGGAGAGATCTGCGTTTTGCCTAGTCCTAGTTTTGAATCAAAGTCACATAGAGGGTTAATATTTCTCTTGCAAACCACATTATGTAACACGCAGATGACAGATTTTTTTATGAAAATGGGTAAGTGGGTTAATGCCTTTAAAACAGAGTTCCTTTTGATACTTGCAGTTTATAGATTGTAATCCTTCTAATATAGCACAGTGAGGTATGAAAGACATGTGGCTCATACACCTTGTAACCCTCACTTTCTTATGTAACACATCCTTTCTACTGATGTTCACATATATGATTTACTGTCAATGTATAATCTGTACGTGTGATGTTCAGCGCTCTGACACCCTGCAGTTGGATAAGCAGGGCTAAAGACCTATAAAAGAAATAAAACAAAATAGTGGTATTTAAATTATTTGTGTAAATACCGGGGCGACCAACACATCTGACATTTTTGCAGCGCACGCATATCTCTTATGGATGTATGACATTACAACGCATGCTTTTACCACGCATGCTTTTACATCGCAAGTTTTACAACGCATGCCTTTACAACGCATAGCGCTTTGGGGTGCTGGATAGTGAATAGTTTAATTTACTATTCCAACTCTAGTCCCCGTTGATAGTAGGGAAGGTGTTGGATAGTAAATTAAATCTATTCCCTATCCTAGAGCGCCCCCCCAGCGCAATGCGTTGTAATGGTTTGCGTTGTAAAAGTTGCGATGTAAAAGCATTGCGTGGTAAAAGTTGCGTTGTAAAGGATGTTTCCCATCTCTTATATAAAGGGAATGAACAAAGTCAGCCTTTCTTGAGTACCTGTGAAGTGATAAGATGTGAGCCTTTGTTTCCCCTCCAATGCATTTAGGTGTGAGGCTTCCCAAAGCTCCCAGCCAGGATACGCCAACAAAAAGAGGCTTAATGGCCCCTTAAGTCTGGCCAGGATACTCCAACAAAAGATGGCCTGATGGCTCCTTAACTCCTGCTTTTGTTATGGGTGAAGATGGAATCTGATCAGCCCCTTCTTCACCTGCCCACTGCTGCTTGAAACAAAAGCAGACACCGTGCAGGTGCTGCTGAAAGTGTCCGGGTGTCAGAAAATAATACAAGGACAATGTAACAAGAAGATCTGTAAGAGTAGTATTGATTGATGATGGTTTATTAATGGATTTCAGGTTAAATCATGTAATCATTCAAGTATCATCTAAGGATCATATAAGTATATTCAAGTCTCTTCTAAGCTCCACCAGGAGCAGCTCTCTTGCTGCTCAGCCTCTCTTCCAACTGTCATCCATCCACCAGGCACACCACACATTCCATATTACCTCACACACTCAACATTCCACCATTCACCCAGATAGGCTGAGCAGCAAGACAGGATAATAAGAAAGGCACGTGGCATCCAAACCAGGATTCCACAGACAAGCTCAGCATGTCTGTGAATTCCGGGAGCAGCAGCAAAGGAGCGTGGCACTCCTCTGAAAATGGCCAGCTTTGCAGCAGGGTAGACAGTGTCCATCCATGTCTTCCTTCGACTCGAGCCCTGAGTTGGAGGCTATATAGACTTCGATAGTCTTATACCTGGGAAATATATATATTTTCTATTAAAATATTGTCTTCTGGTGTGGGAAGGGGGAGGGGGAGGTCAGGGACTACCACACTCTAGAGGAGTGTCCTTCAATGGCTTCGGTGCCAAGATGTTGCACACCGACTGACCTGTGGACAAATGTCTGTGGCAGAATAACCAGATTTGAGGGACAGTCCTGATTTTTCGCCATCTGTTCTAGCAGATTTCAGGAGATCTGGTACTTGTTCACAGAAGCAGCCAGCTGAATAAAGAGGCAATGTTCCAACTTACATCATATCAAGACCTCCAGTACTGGCTTTAAAAATGTTCTATATCTGGCTTCTTTCTATTCTTCTCCGCCCTTCCTGCACCCCGACCAACCTCTTATCTCCTTACCTTAGTCATTCAGGCTACCTTTCCAACAGGTACGCGAGAGTGCGTACATGGGAGCTGGGGAACTACAGAAAGTAAACCGTCTGCTGATCACCATGAAAGCAAGGTGATTGGGCGCTGGGAGGATGCTAGCATTTCATCTCATTTGAGAAGGAAAAATGACGCAAGAGTTGATGACACAATGGGTTCTTGGAGGAGTGTTGGGGATTTGTTGTTGACTAGCTACTGTTTTTCATGGACTAGCTCAACTTTCCAGTGGTTGAAGGTCAGGTTTAAGCAAGAGATTGTCTCCAAAGTGAATGGAGGAGTGAGTGCTTGTGGAACCTGCCCGTGGGTCACCTTGCAGGGCTGTCCTGCCAGACAGGGCATGTGTGGCAAGGACTTGACATCATCCCATAAGGGATGGACTTCCAAGCTGCAGGAATTCTGTAGGCCTCGGTGAGCCACCAATGGGATGATTTACAAAGCCTCTTTTGACGAACCAGCCAATCGCTGTAAGGCACATGTAGGTACAGATAATGAGGAGCTGCCAGCGCCACGGCTTCTTGGTGGGCCGTAAGTGGATGATGTGCAGCAAGGCCCCGCTACATGATATAAACGCAGTGGGTGAGTTACAAACAATGCATGGGGAAGAGCTTAGATTCCTAAAAGGATTTCTTTCCTTCTGACACTGGTCATCAGCTATTGCCAGAGCCTTTGTATTTCCCAACCAGGAAGCACGGGCACCTCCTAAAACTTAGCCTAAGGGGAAATCATGCACACCTGGTTGTAAGACTAGTTCTTGCATCGCTGTTTATTGAGATACCTCCTCAGAGTAGGAGTGAGACACTTCTGGGAGCTACTGAGAAATCAGGGAGGTGCCTCACCCATGATGGGGTGGAAGCAGAGAGGTTACATCAATACTTTGTGTGTGCTACCACAATAACTGCAAAAACAACAGTTGATGGACAGAATGCAGAACAATGTAATACATTCACCCCAGTACAGAGATCTGGGCCGAGATCCATCGGTTTTTTGCTCACCATGCCATTACAGTTTGAACCCAGCCATATGCAAATCAGTCTTGACCCTGTGCCCCATGGGAACAGTCCAGCCCGAACTGCCAAGCCAGGTCCTCCCTGGACTGGAAACAAGCATCGTAGGACCGGTTTCGGGCTTTCAGCCCTCATCAGCCACGATAGCTTGATTCCAGTGGCATGGAGAGCACGGGACTCACGTCTGAGCATACCCGTTTCACTCGGGGTGACAAATGTAAAAACAACAGTTGATGGACAGAATGCAGAACAATGTCATACGTTCACCCCAGTACAGTTTGGCAGTTCGGGCTGAACTGTTCCCATGAGGCACAGGGTCAAGACTGATTTGCACATGGCCATGTCTGAACTGGGGTGGCTTGGTGAGCAAAATAAGGATGGATTAAACCCAGATCTGTGACTGGGGGTGAATGTTTTGCCATTGTGCAACATTCCGTCCATCATCTTGTGTAGTTTGTGAATTCCACAATATACACAGAAAATTCACTCTCAACATTATAAATAAAGTTGCCAATATGTGCAGAAAAACATGAACACAATAGAATCTTAGGACTTTCGGTTCCAATTGATTACTCAGTCCAGGGTATGCAGATCTAGAACATCATACATACAAGCAAGTGCTATGAGGGTGTTGGCCAAGAGGCGGATACCGATGGCTGGAAGTTTGCGAGTGGGCGAATGGTGGGACTTGGACGAAGGATGTTACCCTGGGCTAGGGCTGAGGAGCAAGCTTTGATTAGGGAGGAAGCCCGTGGGGTGAGGCAACGTCCGATAACTAGCCTGTGGACAGAGATCCTGGTTACCTGGGAACACCCGGTGGGAGAGTCTGAAGGGGAGGCTGAGAGAACAGAGAGACCAGAGGGACCAGCTGAAGGAGATGGAAGGGTCTCCCAGGGAGACAAACTTGCGGGGGAAGATGGGCACTGAGTGGGGTGGTGGGATGGATTGCTACTGCCTTCCCCATCCTGAACTGGAAAGTGGGTGGTTGCGGAGGGGCTGTCATCTTCCCCAGGCCCCGATTTCATGCTTACATTGCGGCTTCATGATTCCGTTGTGTGTGTGTGTGTGTGTGTGTGTAAGGGGGGGGTCCCCTGCAAGCTGCGAGGTAACCACTGGGTCATACACCCCCCACGGTCACTGTACCAGAGTTTCTCATTATTCTGCTCGACTCAGCAGACACGAGTGATCCCTACACTGATTTGACGGTTACATCCCTTTCTCCTACTTGGCTTTTTCCTTTTCCCACCCTGCCTTCTGTTTGGAGTATTTTAAAACACTTGATGTTGTACAGTTATCTGTAAAGCACCCCTTCCCCTTTTCTATTTCTTTCATAATGTGTATATTTTTGTTTTCAGCAGGGGCCTGGATTGGGTGATACAGATTGCTAACCCTCTGTATATTTTTATATGAAGCCTTTATGGATAAATCGCCAGCTGTGACCCACTCGAATATTATAGAATCAACACATGTCCAGACTGTTGTTATTCGTGTGTACAAAAGCTTGCACCTTAGGGTGTTGTTTCTCTTAAATGAAAATAAACATATGTTAAAAAAAAAGAAAGTGCTACGAAAGATCAGCATAAGGAGCATGGTGATACTGGATGCATTAGGTTCAACAATGCATGAAGAAGATGCACACCATGACATACTTCATGTGAAGGTGACACCTTGGGAAATGGCCTTGTTTGGCTCAATGTAGGCACTAACAGCACTTACAATCAAACTGAGTGATTGGGAAGGCAGAAAAGGAATCCGGCACTTCTCACCAGTACTCTCGATCAGCTCCAAAGGCATATGGGAAAGTCATGAAGAAAAATTGCAGCCACCCCATGGGTAGAAATATCGAACACTTGCTGCATTCCTGGTTTCCGTTGCATTCCATATCTTTGGAACAATCGTCAAACAAGCATTTACAATGCAATGGTCTCGGCATTATTAAAGGTAGAGCTATTGGCATTGCTCATGACATTTATTTTTTATTTTTAAATCATAAATAAATAGCATTGTCATTTACATTGCCAATTGCTTAATCGTTACTCGACCTAAAAAGAGCTGCAATATCGCTAGCTGTTGAGCCATGACTTTCGCGTCTTGGGTACAGATTTGTTTTCAAACTATTCCTACATAGATGTGGGAGTCCAACAATTTTGTGGCTGCTTCTCAACGGAGTCCCTGGTAACAGCATGGAAAGCCGCATTCTCTGTTTAAAATGCACGGTGCTACTATAAAATCAAAGGTTGAGTCTACAGAATGCGAGTGGTGCTCTTCCTGGGACCTGGCTGCAATTGCATTTTATACGGGAAAATCCTGCATTCACAAGTCAGTTCTTCAGCTCTTCATGTTGCCCTTATCCTTCTACACTGACTATGTCAGCTGCCAGCTTACTTTAGGAAACGTTTGCAATTACCTGTATGCTGCCCTCTCCAGTAACACTTGCTTCTGGTCATCCTCCTTTTTGGAGCTTTGCTTCAAGCTTTCAGAGTTCTTTGAAACCAAGGTTGCTACATTAGGCAACAGATTCAGCAAAGCATTTTTAACATGTGGGATATGTTCTACCTTCTGATGGTAGTTGCTCTTTATAGTCTTTCTGTCTTTTATTTTACCAGATTTCATCCTCAGGACTTAAACCTGGCTAATCTTTAATCCACTGTCCAGAAAATATCTTTACGTTTTTGTACTTTGGCTTTCTCCTGTTGTTTCTCTGATTCTTAATCTTTCACTTATTTTATTGGGTGGTCCCTTCATCTTCGAAGTGCTGTGAATTCTCATCTGCTGTAAAAATCTACATTAGATAACAGAATGTTTTGGAATTTATTCCGTTCCTTTTTCCCATCTCAGCAAAGCTGATCACTTATTGTCTCACTTCAATGTCACAATTATGTATCTCAACTTTTAAAAAGAACAATTATTCTGCTTTTTTCTACCAATCAGGGGCCCTAAATTTACCTCTAGGTTAAGGGAGTTAAATGCATGTTATTCTGTCATACGGACATTGTCATAGTCAGACATATTTGGCATGATGAAATAGAAGTTGTTGCTGAATGGTAATGACACGTGTCAGAATGGCTATATTGCATTCTCCATTTCCTATAAGCACCTCTTATCCATACCCCCAGGTAACCATAGCTCACTACCTCGCTACAGGCAAATGAAGTCCACAAGCCTCTGTCAGCACATTGGGTCCGCTGCCGCCTGCAAGTATCACATGTGACATTCACTGTTAACACTCAGTGGTTCACACTCCCTGTCTGTTTCCATCTTACTTTGAATACGGCTTCAGAAATCAGACATCTTCTGACAGCGGATCCTCTCCCCTTACAACTTGCGGGGGGAGGGGGACGGGACTCGCGGGGGGACGGGACTCGCGCGGGGGTTAAAAAATACATTAAAAAAAATAAGAAAACTTACCTGACTGCCCGTGTCCGCGCCAGAGCAGAGGAAGCGGCTCTGGTGTGGGTGGAAAAGCGGCAGGAGCCGATAGCCTCTGAATCAGCACAGCGTGTGTGCAAGGAAGCGGCAGGAGCAATTTGCTTCTCCTTGCATCGCGTGTGGGCGGAAAAGACTGCAGCTGGGCTCCGAGGCGCTGGGCGGAAGCCCCATCCGCCGGAGCATGTGCGCTGCATCACCGTACTCGGCACCGGCTGGGCAACAATGGCGGCCACAAAGCTTACGAAAATTTCGGATTCGGGGGCGTGTTTTGCTGTCCTGAGTGACGGACGATGTCACGAGCTAAAGAACAGCAAAACTTACGCCCCCGAATCCGAAAAAGACGGGGCTTGTTTGGAGTGACTCCCTTCTCTTCCAATGGCTGGGCTCCGTTTAGGAAGCCAGCCAATGGAAGCGAACGGAGCTGAGAGGCGGGTCTAAACTGCCCTACTATACAACATAAAATCTCCAGCTTATAGGTCCCTCGACCTAAAAAGTGTGGCTACTCAGGGATGAATGGCAAATCCTCAGGTCAATAAAACAGGCCATCTTAAAGAAGCAGAGTAGAAATAGGATTGAATTCCACATGGATTATGTCTGTCTGGAGTGGCATGCTGGCAAGATAACACAAACATGATGCACAGGGACACGGCCTGCATAACGAACAGTGGCTGAGATGAATTCCAGCATTACACTCATCTCTTTTTCTGTTGCTCCCTGTGCATCCCATGACGCAGATCCTTGCTTTTAAGAGAGAAATTCAGTTCTGTAGGCATTCAGGGCCCACCCCAGCAGTGCCACGAAGCAGGTTGTGAATTCACTTGTGATCTCACTCTGTACCACGGTACGTCATTGAGGATAGGGATTACACGCTCTTAGTGACTAATGCAATGTGGCACACAAGCAGCTGTGTTCTGCTCCAGTTGAAGTTTCTTTGCCCATACGAGAATACTTTTTTGCAACCAAGGTGTTCCCATAACCTTACCCCAGTAGCACGAAGCAATGAACATTTGATGTGTCATTCGACTTGGACAGAAGCGGAGGCAACACCCTAACGCTAAAAAAGTTGAATCTTCCACCCCCAGGCTGAAGCCAGACTTGTATGGTAATAAGACAAAGTATAAGGTAAGGTAATGGATATGCTGAGTCAGTAATAAATAGGGCAGTGGTCGCCCCGCAAACCTCTCTGTGGCCATTTTGAGATCCAAAGGCCCATCTAGCAATCGGACGTCCTTCTAGCATGGGTTTAATCCGAAATGTGGCTCACAACTCTAAAATGTCAAGTGCATTTGTGTAGCTTGTGTCTACTACCCCTTGCATGGCCTCAGAATGTGCAATTCCTTTATGGTTGTGGGGTTTTCGTTGACTGCACCCAAGGAGGCCTTGTATCTGGTTGTGTTTTGAATGATTTAAGGATTCATCACACTGGATAGTGCCCCCCCTCTCCCCCTGCCGGGATGGTTCTGTGATCAGGAACGTAGCTACCACCAGTGGTGCAGCAGGTGCAGTGACACCGGGCCGCGAGGCATGTGGAGGCCATTGAAGCCTGATCATTGATGTTTTCATACCATTACAAGAGCAGTCACAAGGACCACTTTCCTTGCTTGCTCCATGCCCTAAGGCATGCAAGCTGCGCTCCTGCCCGCAGTGAGCTTGGCGTCCTTGGGCGCGTGTGCCCAATGACGTTGACATGAGTTGTTCTGCGGGCACACGCAGGTGTCCATTGCTCTCTTTCAGCTTTAAGTGGTGAAAATAACGCGGTAATAAAAAAAAGAAATGACGTCAAACTACCTACGGTGAAAAAGATGACTGTATCAGGCCCTGCTTCAGATAGATGTGCCCAAAACAAATGGCCTGATACTTGAACACATCTTGAGACCTCCAACCCTAAAAGATTCATTCAGCCGACAGCAACAGTGCAATTGTTTCAAAAACGTCAACTTCGCCAATGAAATGACAAAAACAGAACTATCCCAATGGGTCTTCGCATCTCCAAAACTTAACGCTCACCCTGAAGACGTGGAGAAAGGCACCACGGGATACCTCAGCTGACGCTCCGTGCTCCCGGACAAAGAGGTACCCGGATCAGTTTCCATGGAGCCCAGGCCTCTGCCAGAAGCGCGCGAGGGCACGGCTGGCGCACCGGGCACGAGATGAAAGGCGCGCGCGCCGGAGGGCTCACGTGAACAGACGGACCACAGTTATTAGCGACAAAAAGGGATCGGTGTCCATTGTAATGGCGAAGCCTGGAAGAGATAGGTGGGAGAACATAGGATCCCAACCTATTCTCCAGCCCTCTAAAGAAAACAAATCAACACAAAAGTAACCGCCAGACGTCTGAGGAACCTTACCCCTGTTTTCCTTTGGCGTTCTAGTCCAGAATGGAACAGGAAGAAGCATTTATACAAGCGTTTGTATCACTTACATCCCAAGTGCTGAAATATGGAAAGAACGCAGAACACAAATGAACGCGAACAATGAATGAAGGCCGATAGACCATGTTTCTCAGCTGGTCAAAGCACCTGCTTCTATGCTCCCCTACAACCGCAGGTATGTTGCTGGAAAGTACAACGGAGTTAAATTCAACCTAACATTCCTGTGAGGCCGATAAATCGAGGTCCACTGACAATTAAAAAAAAAAAAATATAAAATACATACATATATATATATATACACACACATATATAGATTTTAAAAACACACACACACACACATATATATATACATATATATATATATATATATATATATATATATATGAGGTACGTGAAGCTCCTGCTACGCAATAGACAAACAGCAAAACTGTCAGGCAGCAAACAGGAACAGCGAGACCCGAAGAAGGTGCAAATCTTTTTATTGAGTTTTAGCCCAGCACCAGTCCGCCATGACGCGTTTCGGCTAGAGATAACCTTGATCACATGACAAGCGTCAAGAGGGCTGATCACCCTTTTAAAGTGCAAGCAGTGCCATCACATGTAATAGACAGAGAAAACATACTAATGTAGTTTCCATATTTTTACAACACATTTCATATTTCGACATAAATGTCTGAATTGCACAAGTTCACAAATCAATGATAATTAATCATAGTCGCAGCTGGTAAGTGTGTAAAAAATTAATTTTTTGACCAGACTGTGCTAGTTGTAACAACTAGACCTATAGATGATAAAACCTACATTGCAACGATTACATACAACTTTTAAAATGCTATAAAAGTTAAAAGCCACTTAAATAGTTATATACAATAAAATATAACCTTTGAAACTACCAAAATCAATACAAATCATATTACAATATTAAGACTGCGTTGTCATGAGGTCCTAGTTGCTTCAAATCGAGCCCAAGTGGGCTACTATTTTAAGGGCCAGTTGTAATTGATGTGTATGTGCAAAATTCAACAGTTTGTATATTCATAGTGATGGCAATATAAAGTGCTCCCAAAATTGTGATAACAATATCAAATTGCTAGTGAATTAAAAAATGGTCATGGAGAGTTACAGGGACATATTTTCCATTTAAATAGAATATCATGAGTTACATTTCAATACTGTGAGTAACTAACAACAGTACAGGTACAGGGTTTAGCTGAGCGAAGTAATGCATTGCATACAGTAGAGGCAGAAGTACTTAGAGATAGGTGTGGCAGTCCTCCCCAATGTTGAGACCATGCGGTGCCTTAGTATCTAAGAGTATAATATAGCGGGTCTCCAATTTTCGCAATAGAGACTCCCTATCACCACCTCTCCTCTGGGGAGGAACACAATCTATTACAAAGTACTTGAGTAGGGAAGCATTCTTTCCATGGTTACTATCAAAGTGCCTGGCTACAGGATATGTCACATCTGCGTGGGTGATAGCTCGCAGATGTTGTAATATTCGCTTATGCACTTGCGGTCGGGTACTTCCCACATACCTTAACCCGCATGGGCACTCCAGGACATAAACTGCAAACTCAGATTTGCAGTTTAATTTCTGTTTGATTTTGATAGGGGTAGGGGAAAGAGGAGTAATGACCTCTGTTTTGCTTATGCCTTGTTTGCATGCTTTGCATACAGAGCACCTCAAAAACCCTTTACTTCCACCCAGCCAAGAAGGTGCTGCTACTTCAGGGCTGCTAGATACAAGACTATCCTGCATGGCCCGGGCCTTTCGATAGGTAATACTAGGTTGTTTGCCCATGAGCGAACCGATGATAGGATCACTGGAGACTAGGAACCAATTGTCTTTGACTATTTTATGAATACTTTTGTGTTGGCTATTGTATGTCATAATTAGTCTGGTCTCCTCGCCTGCCCTAGTGGGAATCTCGGGTCGAACACTTCCTGAGCCCAGGAGTGTGCTTCTATCAATTTTGTTCGCCCTCACAACAGCATTATCTATGACTTCTGGTCTACAGCCACGTTCCATGAATCGCACTTTACACAGGGATTGTGCCATCCGGCAATCATGATCATTACTGCAAATCCTCCGAATCCGAAGCATCTCCCCATAAGGGATGCTACGAATCAGATGGGCAGGATGTTGACTATCTGCATGCAGCAGTGTGTTCCCTGCTGTGGGCTTACGATGGAGTTTAGTCTGTAACTTGCCTGCATATACAAAGACCTCCACATCTAAAAAGACAACAGACGATCTGCTAAGGGTGCTAGTGAAATGAATGTTGGAATTGTTGACGTTTAGTGCTTCTATAAACTCAACAGCCTCATCCTCAGCACCATCCCACACAAATAATAGATCGTCTATATATCTAAGCCAAAGTTTGACCTTGGTGTTCATAGTGGCGGCATGTTGTTTCATCAGGACCTGCTCCTCCCAGTACCCCATATGTAGACAGGCGTAACTGGGAGAGAAGCAGGCCCCCATTGCCACTCCCCGGGTCTGCAAGAAAAGTTGATTAGCGAACAGGAATATGTTATTCTCAAGGCAGGTCGTAATCATATCAAGTAACATTTTAGAGTGCTCATGAAAACCAGTATCTCTCTTGTCGAGGAAATGTTGTATGGCCTTCAAGCCATCTGCGTGGATTATGCTTGTATACAAAGAAGTTACATCCATGGATACTAAAACATAATTGGCATTCCATACAAATATATATATTTATATTTATATTTTTTTTTTTGGGGGGGTATATTTTTTGGGGGGGAGAAGGGGTTGTTCTGATATATATATATATATATATATATATATATATATATATCAGAACAACCCCTCCCCCCCCGCAAAAAATATACCCCCCAAAAAAAAAAAAAAAAATATATATATATATATATATATCAGAACAACCCCCCCCCGCAAAAAATATACCCCCCAAAAAAAAAAAATATATATATATATATATATATCAGAACAACCCCTTCTCCCAACGTAAGAGAGCACGCACACGAGGGCTGCAGGTTTAAGGCTTCTTTGTTGATTCAGGCCTCCCTTGACCTACAAACCAGGAGAGACGTGTTTCGGCTGCCCCTGCAGCCTTTGTCAATCAGGCAAGCGCTGTTTTTCCAGCGCAATTTAAAATGTCTCAATCATAGACATAGATAAAATACAGCATGTTTGAAAAGAATTTTGCACCTAATACAGTAAAATACACATACAGTGAAATACTAAGTACGTGCCACATCAATGTAGTGGACTTACTGAAGCTACCAAATGTATTATGATATGGGGCAACATGCACAAATATGATCATGCTGACAATTTATGGGTACTAAGTTCGTTTTGTACAGGTAAATGTAGATGACCGTCTTACATAGTTTAAATCTTTTTCTTGCTATTTTTTCAAAGAAAACAGCCAAAACCCCCCTTCAAACTAAACACTTAATTTAGCAGGTGCTGCATATTTGGAATATTTGGGAAACTTCAATGGGTGATTACAATCACAGCTAGATCGTATAATGGTGCTCAGATTCTAGCCTTCGAAATGAAGGGACAGAAACAACTGATTCGTTGGAGGCTATTCATCATATGCAGGTCATAATGCAACTTAAATATTATATATATATATATTTGCAGCATAGTAATAGAGAGACCAAGACAATTACCGCATGAATTAAGTCACGCAACTCGAGAACATATCCTTTCCACAAGATTAACCCTCTTCCTACCCCGTGTGCAATGTCAAGAGAGGTTAAACTGGGCAGCAACTTAGTCCTCACCGGCCCATTCCCCTTATATATAATAATCTTCCGTCCCGTATAACCCCCCTCCAACCAACCATGTCTCCTTAGTTCCTCTCATGGGCCCCACCAAATGGTTAAATGTTTCTTCCGGGAACCTATGGCTTAGTGTATTGTTCCCTCGCCTGCATGCAGCAGTCCAGGTTGCAGCCTATTGAGTTTAGTGGGGTGTATGCATGCTACCCCAAACCTGTAAAGGTCCCTTCTGGCCACCGTAAGGGCTGTGTTGCAGAATATGAGTGGGTATTTATCTGGGTAGCGTCTGGTCACCCACATGCCCAGCATCACACTTGTAGTGTGAGGCTGACTGAGGCGCCCGTTAATTGCTCCAAGCGGTGCCCTACAGGTCGCCGGAAGCTCAGGGTTGGATTGGTAGGCGGGCACTCAGGCAATGGGCCGGTATCAGAGTTGCAGCTGAGAGTCCTTTTTCGGCCAGTTTTGTAGCTCTTTGGGCTGTCTGTGCTGTTAAGATACTGCCACCGGCGCAGTGGGGGCTTCAAAGGCCTTTCTGGAGGCAGATGAGCCTAAGTTACCTCCTTTTTGAGGTCGAGCTAGGGCAGGGCATGAGCTTCCCTGCGAGGCAAGCTGTATTTGAGTATGGACTTGAAGCTACGCCCACTCTCCACCCATATTTTTCATTTGCTGGTTTCATTGTACTTTGTAAATGCTGGCTTCTGATTCGTTAATAGGCTTGTTAGTCCCTCCTTAGTACCGCCATGTCTTCATTTGTAACCTCCCATGAGGATGGCCCTTTTACATCTGTTGTTACACAATATATGTCTCATTTAGTCTGTAAGCAGGATTTTCTTTAATGAGTTTCTCCTACTGCAGGCACGACATGCTTTCCTGCTACATTTAGCACGCCCTGTGCGCTTTCACTTTCCAAGTAGCCCAGGACAATGGCGGCCATTTCTTTGAAGTGAAATAGGTCTTACATTTACAAGAGTTTGAGCTATTGGCATTGTAAATGACAATGACTTTTTTAATGTTAATTACCAAAACAGATAAATAAAAAGCATTGTTATTTACAATGCCAATAGCTTAAACTCTCGCAAATGTGAGACCAATCGCATTGCAAATGCTTGTACCCAACAAGGCGGAGGTGTCATTCTCAGTCTTTCGCTGGGCCGACCCATTAACGTATCCAGATTGAGCAGGGCTGGGAGGGGGCCTAGCAGACGTTGCCTTACTTATATTCCGGGGTGGTTCACCAGTGTGAACTAATACGTGCACAAGGAGTCCTGGCAACATTTGCATTTTATTTTTTACCTACCTGAAGTTAAGAAAACATGCCTCTTTTACATTACCCCCCCCCTTCTTTTCATAAAACGTAAAACACTGAAGCAGTGTTTTGCAGAAAGGCGTAATCCGCAAATGTGGGACACTATTTTTACCAGGCCTATTTTTGATCCTAATCCAACCCCCCAGAACCCCCGCAGTTTCGGGCAGTCCCATAGAGTGCTTTTCAATGTTCCTTTTGGTTACATCCTCGGAGTAAATGTCACATTTATCACTGTAGCCCTTGCACTGGCCAGTTAGATTTTACATCAAAATTAAAAAACAAGTTATAATATTATCATAGTGACCCTGGAAGGGGCTTAGGTGAAATAGATAGATGCTGGCAGCACTGGAAGAATCAGTTGAGCAGGAACAGGCACATACCACTTAAGAGCGGGTCAGGGCACTGGAGCAGGCTGTGAACAGACATGGGCTCGTTGCTCTGAGCAGGGCCTCATGTATCTTCTGCAGAGATATTTCAAGGCATGGGCAAAGTGGGCAACTACTGTGTGAAAAACTAGGACCCCCTGTATGGCTCTAGAACTCCTAGGACAGGGCGAAATACCAAAGAGAAAAACTTTCCTAGGCAGTAAATACCATAAATATGACATTAATTTATGTAACATAATGTGGGGGATGACCCAAGCTCCGTGCGATTAGTCAACAACTGTTTAAAACATATTGATTGTTCTTCCTGCCCCCTCCACTACTTTTCTCTCTCCTTTCTCTTCTCTCCTCTCCTAATTGTATTGCTTATGTTTTGAATGTTTTGTGTTTTTGTTGAACTTTTTCTGTTACATTGTTGATTCTCATGTAAAGCGCTCTGATACCTCCGGGTCTAGCCAGCGCTATATAAAACTCTTTAAATAAATAAATAAATACATACATTTTATTAAGGTTTATCTAAAAAAAATCAAACATACAAAGACTAAGTTCATAAACATTTACATATAGGTGCCTATACATCAGTTATAATGTATTTACCATGGGTAACGGGCGGTAAGCACTTTATTCTAAACAATACAATATAGACATATACAGTACATAAACAATAGTTATACATAAAATACAATTCTGAGAGGGATTGGTAAAAAAGTAGTTAAAACTAGACAATTGATATATTGTGGCACTTGATAACAGTTGTTAAAGTTCACCAAAGTGGGCAACTACCCCAGGCCCCCGTCTCCACGACCCCCCAGAAACGTTAAGTTTCTCTCTTTCTCTAGCTCACTTATTTCTATGTTCCAACCTCTCCTATCTATCTAACTCCCTCTGTATCTGACTCCGTCTCTGTCCAGTGTCCACTTAAGGATTTTGGGGACCCCGGAAAGACATGTTTTACCTGTTTTTGTGTGACCCGGTTTCTGGAAGTTTGGCATCACTCGGTCTTCAATTATTATTATTATTATTATTATTATTTTAATTTTATAGAGCGCGTAGTCACCCGTAGGTATCCCAGCGCTAGGATCAATACGACTGGCGTGTCAGCAGTGGCAGGGAAGGATAGTTTAGGGAAAGAGGTGGGTTTTCAGTTGCAATTAGATGACAATGAGTAATAACATTCGAGGTGGTTACAAATAGGGGTTACCAAAATATGGCGTGCACCCAAATATCCTTAGGAGGACACTGATCTGTGCCACCTGAAGACGGATTTAGGGGGCAGATGTAGGCTTGTTTTTGTTTTGACTGAGCCTTAACCCCTTATCTGCGGCGGCTATTCCGCCGCAGTGCTAAGGGGGAGGGGGGCCGCGCGGCGCTCCCGTGCTCGTGACGGAACCGCTCCGCCACGAGCCTCGGGCGCGCTGTGCTTGTGACGGAACGGTTCCGTCACGGCCCCGCCCGCCCAATAGAACCCTCAGCACAGGCGCGGAACTCGCACCGTGCAGACGCGGCGAGCGGGCCGTGACGGAACCGTTCCGTCACCAGCACAGTACACCCGAGGCTTGTGACGGAACGGTTCCGTCACAAGCACGCAAGGGGTTAAGGACGTTGGTGAAGCTTTACGGTTGTCTACCACCAGAGGATCAAACTTAACGCCATGCTCTAAAGAACTGATCGTGTTCCTGCCCTTTTGTCGGAGAGATTCCAGGGCGCACTGGTGAGCTCTCTTCTTCTAGAGGTCGGTAACAGGCTTCAGAAATAGGGGACAAGTAGTGAGAGACACTATGGAGCAAAAACTGGTTAGAAGACTAGGCTGCAGAGTGCTGGATAGTTATGTCCCCCCCCACACAAGCTTTGCCATTGGCAGGCTTCTGTGTTGGTAATAAAAAAAAAAAATGCAAAACTTTACCTCCCCAAAAAAAGCATGCTGCCTTCTAAACGTGTCAGCCATATGCTTGCATTAAACATTTAAAATAAATAGCCATTGTATATCATTTTAATAAAACAGTCAAAGTGCTTTCCACCAGGCTGATGCACTTGGACCAGGTACAAAAACACGTTTTAGTTTTAATGCACATTCCAGTAAAATATGATTTTAACCGATGCAACTAAAATATATGATTTGGATTAAATTACTATGACCCAAAACATAAAAAGGGATAAAGAATAGAAAGAAATGGCCGGCTGGGCGGTTGGGATGGGGTGTCCATTGGGGGCAGGTGCCAGGAGTATATCCAAGGTGGCTGCATGACACAGTGCTGTTACTCCAGCGGTCTGTACATCTTGCGGAGGTGGTGAAAGGACTGAAGACCCACTTGCGACGGGTGAGAGGAGGTGGTGATACTACGTTGGCTCGCTAGTTCTGGATGTAAGGCCGGATGGTGCGAGACCGATGGTGGTTTTCGAGGCCCAGCCACACCAAGGACTGCAAGTGAGCAGGTAGCCCATCTACACCCGTGATGTCGGGTCACCCAGGCAATTGCAGGCCTTGCACCATTCCTTCCCCAGATTGGAGAGCTTGCGTCCATTTATATACATTTAAAGGCATAATGGGAGTGAGGGTGCGACGTACTTAACTCTTGCATTTAAGTGCAACACATACCTCCCGGATGCTGTTTACAAACGGATGGTGAAGTCCAATTGCTGCAGCATGCTCCTTTCTATGGTGGCGTGGGGAGGGGTGTAGGGGGGAGGGAGGTAGGAAGAAGTTGTAATGTTGCAATATTGCTAAACTCAATAAAAGAAAAAAAGAAAAGCAGCATCAGTGTACACTTGAGGAAACAAGAGCAGTTGATGTTAGCATCCTGGAACACTGCACAAAGGCGGGGCTCAGAAACGTGACGGGAAACACAGACCAGGCCAGCCGAACCCAGCCCTGACTGCACACATGGCAGCACTGACATACACACATTACTACTGGAAATTAAAAGCCACCTACAGCAAATTAGCGAGTAAAAGGACACAATAAAGGTCCACAGGGACTATATGAAGAAGCAGCTTGACAAAACCTAAGGGATTGGAAGAAGTCAATAAAAGCATTGCAGATTTTGAAGAATGTGCCATCTCTAAAGACAAGCATTGGCAAAGCCAAGAGTTCTCGGACATCCGAGAGCTTTAGGCAATGGCAATATAAATGCATTGGTGTACGACTCGGCTGTTTTTATTGATATACACAAATGGATGGATGTGCCTTGAACAGTAAACAAGAGAGAGCCTGGCCTCTCCGATATAATTTATATATTGCGCTCCTCTCGTACCGGGTGTCTTTTTGACGCTTTAATATCAAGTGACCGTGTGGATATGCATTAGTTCATTTTCAAGACCGTGCTAACGCATTTGGCAGCCATTACAACAAGTCTATAATGCCTTACCAGGTCGAGCTCAAAAGTACAATGTGATACCAAAGTGGCAGTTTGGCAATTAATCCGAATAGGGTGGGCCCCCAGGGCAGCTTGCGGGTAGCCTTAATGCTAAACAATGCCTCAGCACACAAACCACAACATTTATGGTAATGTATTGTCTCTTTGCAATTAAATAATTTGTGTTAAAGTAATCTTTTACGGTCAGTAAAAGGAGGGGTCTGCCCTGTAGAACTTCAAACCCATTATTAGTAACACAACCACATCGAATTAGCCCCTTGAGCTGTATTTCTGCAAGGAACCAACGATCCACATTGACACACATAGCTCCTCAGCGGCAGGCATATTGACCACTAAGCTATCTTTACGAGATATGGAGCCTGTGGCCTTAAGGTTACACACAGATCTCTGCAGGAGGCGCGATAACCCCTGCGCCTTGTTAGGCGTCAAGCGCTATAGTTATAGAGCGTTTGCCAGCCACCTGAAGGGTGCATGCATTTAAGCAGTACCGACATACCTCTCAGCAGTACACATATTTAACGTCCTGAAGAAGTAAACTTAAACATGCTACCCCCACATACACATTGAATGAAATCCAAGCCACATGACTGTGAGCTATCGCCAACCGCACCCCACAGTACCTAAAATAATCAATGTAGATGCATGGTTGAGTCTGGCGGCTCACTGACCAACATGGCTGCCAGTAAACAGTATGAAACGTAACTAAATACAGCACAAGCAGGCCACTGTATTGTATTTGCAGTTATATAGCATAAGACTTCTGCGTTGTGCCAAGCTTTCTGGAACAGGTCAGCCACCCCCTGGATTATATTAGCTTCTATGTCTGCTCAGTATGATGACCTGTGGAGGAAGGCCACATTGTTTGAGACCGGAACATACCTCTAAGATGCGAGAGAGAGGCTGACTGCTAGCCTCGTGACTGCAAACAGTGAGTTAGGACAGAAAGCTTCCTCCAAGTACCCAACATACTACGGCCAAGAAGTCCTTCAGGGCGACCTAGAACTGAACTGATGTTATCGTTGTGCACAGCTTTTCCCTTGGTGGCCAATGCAGAAGTCAAACCAAGTCAACACCACTCAGTCTAGTTTCAGATCCAACCGTAGCACCGAAACTAACATCACCGATGCCACGGATGACAACTGCATGATTTTGGATAGAGAAGACACAATGGACTTCATCCTCCTGGACCCCTCCGAAGCACTTGATTGTCTCCCACCCCATCATCATCCAATGCCTACATAACATTGGAATCCAGGGACACACACTACAATGGTTCTGCTCCTTCCTGACTGGAAGGACCCAGTCAGAGTGCCTGGCACCGTACACCTCTGACTGCTGCACCCTCATCTGTGGGGTGTCACAAAGATCCTCCCTGAGCCTGACCTTTTTCAACACATACATGATCCCTATAGCCAGCATCATCAGCTTTCACAATATCAACGTTCTCTTCTATACTAACGACATGCAACTCATTCTCTCCCTCATGGACAAGATGCCCAGCACCCAGATCACTTATCACTTACAATGCACTACATTACACTGGCCAAGCATACCTCAACAATGGCATGTGCTTTTACAAACCTTCCAGACACCTTCGCTCGTCCAAACTCTTACTTGCACAAATCCCACGCATGGGGAAAACCAGATTCGGCAGTTAAGCCTTCTCCTACATCACTTCTAAAGTGTAGCACAACCTGCAAGCTACACATAAGAGCCTCCTTCTCACCTCTTCAATTCAGGAAGAAACTGAGGACCTGTTGTTTCAAATAGTCCCACTAGGCAATAGATGAACCTAAACTCCAAGATTCCGTCTCGGGTGATAGCACGCTAAGCAAATCTACATAACATAGCAATAGACCCTAGCATATCAGTTTCACACAGGGAATTACCCTTCACCAACAGGCGGGTAATACTGTTGACGTTGCTGCTGATATCCTGTTCTTCTTTAAACAGTCGGGAATTAACTGATCACATGTGATTTACATAAATTGTACAATATGGATTATAGTCAGGAATAAAAATAAATCAAATATATTCTTGTTAACTCACGTAGATTTGGAGAACCCACTTCACTGGACTACAGATTAGATCATCTCGGGTTTCAGATTCATGAGACAATGGAAATAGTCCTTAGGGACAATTAGAGGCCACTTATTGATAACATTAACACTTGGGTAAACAGATGGATATGGCTATCCCACCCTATAGCAGGAAGAATAGCCCTGATCGAAATGGAAGTCATGTCTAAATTATTGTTTGTGTTCACAAATATCTCCATTTCACCCTCACAGTCATTTTCTTTCTACTGTTCAGGTGACCCTGACAAGACTAATTATTGATAGCAAACAGGTACAGGTCGGGCTGAAATTGGATGTTAGGACGCTGCCCTACGAAAAAAGAGGAATTTTCTGTGCCTGATCTAAAATGTTATTATCGGGTGGCACAGGATCACTTTGCAATTTATTGGTATTATCCACCACCCCTTAGGGCACCTTTAGTTGCTTAAATTGGCTTACTAGACAGTGGGACCTCCTGAAGAGTGCCAAGTTTAAATACATATCATATACGAGGGATAGCATTGATATAGTGGCCTCTACCAAGAGAGTGTTTTATATTCTATGAAAGAGATCTGGAAATGCGCAATAGTACTCCCCTGCAGCCCCACTTGTGGATAACCCTACGCTCTCCTTGCTGACTGAACATGTGGTGATAGCAACACTGCTGAGACACGGACTATGTGGTATATGTACCAAGATAAGAAATAAATGTTGCTAGAGCAGCCTACTTCAGGCTCCACAATATTGGCAGGGCTCAGAATCCCAACTAAGACCATAGGCTATGAAATAAAAGCTGATAGTACTACTGGGCTATGCAGCGGATGTTCTCAGGCTGGTTAGACGGCTTGCTGCTAGTCTTGTACTACTAGTAGCTAAACGGCGAGTGCTGTTAACATGGTTCAAGGGGCCTGTACTGACGACTAAGAGATAGCTTCATAATGTTACATTGTGTAACATTAATTCTGAGAGATACTCCACGTTACAACCAGAACTTGAAAGACAGAGGGATATGGGGAGCACTTAATGCAAGTACCTAGAGTAACAGGCGGCTCAGCTTTGTTAAAATTGACAGAAATCTAGGGGGATCTGCCCAGGCTTCCCCATTTCAGGGCAGAGAACTGTATAAATAGCATAAGACTGATTGTAATGGTTGTACCTTTATGTAGTATGTGTGAAGCTGTGATGGCTGCCTCTGTGCACTATGACTCAATGATGAGGCTCCTTGGAGGCTGGAAAATGTTGTACGCCTTGTTAAGACACTAGGTCATACAGACTGTATATGGCACAGAGTTGTTGTTTTCAAATAAGAACGTTTTTTTTAAAAATCGTTTTGTCCTGGCTTTGTAATGTACTTTTGTTTAGGTGGACACGAACACACGATCAAACAAAATATGGTCCTTCACACTGAAAGCGAGCAAGCGTCTGAGGGGGGCGGGGGGGGGGGGGGTGAAGCAAAATGTGACAGAGCTGACTCAAAGCTCCTCTATGTAACTTAAGGTGGGCAGAAATACAAGGAAACACAGAGCTCACTTGAGGAGAACCGGGAAATGAAACAAGCAAACCGCCACGGATGTAACCGGACACTCTATGGGTGGTTTGAACTGGATGGAATTGCTGCTGAGAAACTGGGGGGACGGGGGGTTGAGGGGAAGGGAATGGAGACCCAAGATGATGTGAGTGTAATGTTGTACCATGATAAAATGCAAATAAAAATGTTTATTAAAAAAAACAAGCATTGAAAATGCAATAGGTCTCGCATTAGGAAAGTTTTTTTATTTTTTTATTTATGTGTTGGTTTTGAAAATAGCAAAATTAATACCTTTGTCAGGTGGATGTGGTGGTGGATGTGGTGGTGAATGCGATGGTGGTGGATGCGATGGTGGTGGATGTGGTGGTGGATGCGATGTTGGTGGATGTGGCGGTGGATGTGATGGTGGATGTGATGGTGGATGTGATGGTGGATGTGATGGTGGATGTGATGGTGGATGTGGCGGTGGATGTCATGGTGGATGTGATGGTGGATGCGGTGGATGTGGTGGTGGTGGATGCGGTGGTGGATGTAGTGGTGGTGGATGCGGTGGTGGATGTAGTGGTGGTGGATGCGGTGGTGGATGTAGTGGTGGTGGATGTGGTGGTGGTGGATGTGGCGGTGGATGTGGTGGTGGTGGATGTGGCGGTGGATGTAGTGGCGGTGGATGTGGTGGTGGTGGATGTGGTGGTGGTGGATGTGGTGGTGGTGGATGTGGTGGTGGATGTGGTGGTGGATGCGATGGTGGTGGATGTGGCGGTGGATGTCATGGTGGATGTGATGGTGGATGTCATGGTGGATGTCATGGTGGATGTGATGGTGGATGTGGCGGTGGATGTGGCGGTGGATGTCATGGTGGATGTGGCGGTGGATGTCATGGTGGATGTGGTGGTGGATGTGGCGGTGGATGTGGCGGTGGATGTGGCGGTGGATGTGGCGGTGGATGTGGCGGTGGATGTGGCGGTGGATGTGATGGTGGATGTGATGGTGGATGCGGTGGTGGATGCGGTGGTGGATGCGGTGGTGGTGGATGCGGTGGTGGATGTGGTGGTGGTGGATGCGGTGGTGGATGTAGTGGTGGTGGATGCGGTGGTGGATGTAGTGGTGGTGGATGCGGTGGTGGATGTAGTGGTGGTGGATGTAGTGGTGGTGGATGTGGCGGTGGATGTGGTGGTGGTGGATGTGACGGTGGATGTGGTGGTGGTGGATGTGGTGGTGGTGGATGTGGTGGTGGTGGATGTGGTGGTGGTGGATGTGGTGGTGGTGGATGTGGTGGTGGTGGATGTGGTGGTGGTGGATGTGGTGGTGGATGTGGTGGTGAATGCGATGGTGGTGGATGCGATGGTGGTGGATGTGGTGGTGGATGCGATGGTGGTGGATGTGGCGGTGGATGTGATGGTGGATGTGATGGTGGATGTCATGGTGGATGCGGTGGATGTGGCGGTGGATGTCATGGTGGATGTGATGGTGGATGCGGTGGATGTGGTGGATGCGGTGGTGGATGTGGTGGTGGTGGATGTGGTGGTGGTGGATGTGGTGGATGTGGCGGTGGCGGATGTGGCGGTGGCGGATGTGGCGGTGGTGGATGTGGCGGTGGTGGATGTGGCGGTGGTGGATGTGGCGGTGGTGGATGTGGCGGTGGATGTGGTGGTGGATGCGGTTATAAAGCCTGTGATTGATAGAACTTAGAAACGGCAAAACTATGATAGCAAGCATGTGTTTAATTAAGCGCATGTGGACAGTGAATTGCATTGCATGAAATCCTTTCCTTAGTGTGGCATGTCAGATTTAGTCCAATCCCTAGTGCAAAATCAACATGAATCACTTTTCGTTCCAAAAACACATGTAGGAGCAAAAATCTAAAATCTAACTTAGGTGAACAGTCTCTAATGCAGCAAAGTAACCAAGTGTGTGGCATTTCTTATAGGTGTAAAATCACTCTGCATAGAGAGAAAATGTAGTTTGATGATGAATGAGTTGTGAAAAATGTGTATTCGTATGACATCCCCAGCACATAGAGGTGCAAAAATTACATTTAGTTGCAAAATCACACTTTGTGAAACATCGATAGAAGTGTGAACACACTGCGATGAGCTAAAATAAAATTAGTGTTATAAAGCAAAGCAAGCAGATATCGTTATTATCAACATCGGATAAAAAAAAAAAAAAAAAGAAAAGGAGACACGGCCGGCCAGCCGTGAAACTGAAAGCACGGCCGGCCGGCCGTGAAAAAGCCTTTGATGCAGCAGGGGGTAATTAGGGGAGGAGAATGGCTGGGCTGAGGCAGAGCGCCAAGCCTTTGATGCAGCAGGGGGCGGAGCGGGAAGAGCTGCTGGCGGCACTAAGCTGACGATTTGATGCTGTGCACGCGCATTTTAACTAATTGCGCTTGCGCATTGAGTTAAAAGTGCACATGCACTTCATCAAATCGCCAGTGAATCGCCAGTGTAGGTAAGCTTTGTTTAAGCCCCCATAGTCTCGCTCTGCTCAATGCGCATGCGCATTGACAGGCGAGACCTAAAAAAGCTCCTCTATGTATGTATATACAAGAATATAATTCATTTAGGGAGTTTTTTTGTTACACGAGGCAAGACAGACCGAGCTGCCTCTAGGCTGCCAATAAGTCTGGCTTTGGCAAGATTGTGATGGTATGATGATATTTTTGTATTTCTTTTTGAAGACATATACAATGTACAAAAAGCTATTTTAAAAAATAGGCAAAATATTCAAATAAAGGAGTCACCCAGCCGTCGACATACACCAACACTGGCCCTGAAGTGCATCCTTCTATTTTAATGAGAGAAAGCTCATTCCTTAGAATCCTGTTTTTGTTCCTCTGGATCTGAACTTGCTTCTCAAAGGTAAACTGGCCCTGAACTCTACTGACGAGCCTAGGCTACAAACAACCTAGCCTCCCTTCCCTCACTGGTCTGCCTCAATGCCCAACATGGTTCATGATGAAGAGCCGTGTTCCACTCAAAACTTACATACAGGTGCCATGAGCAATGGATACGAATATCCGGCACTTTGGCGAACTGCAGGAATTAAATACTGAAGTATTAAAAGTGAATATGGTTTTGCACATAAAATATTATGCATAAGAGGGGACCTCTTGGAATCAATCAGTTTTTTTGCCCAAAGGACGTGCACGCTTTCCATTGCTTTCCATTGCAACGAGTGCACGTTTGGTGTTTCCCTTACAGGAGCAAGCTTTGACGACATCTATTTGTAATTATCTTGCAAACAGATGGTGCCCCTGCTCGCTCCCGCAAGGGAACCACTATGTATGTCTAGCAGGCCGTGCCACGCTCCCTGGAAGCAGAGTGCGTGCCGTGAAGCAGTCCTGCTGACTTTCGCCTACCACGCCTGTGCAGTCCATTTGCTGCCTGCGGTCGCCGCTGCTGGTCAGTCACTTTACGCTTGCAATGTCGCGTGGGTCAGTGGTCGAGATCTCACTGCCCCTGGTGCTCACTGTACCTTTGTTGCTGAACAAAAGCTGCAGTTTGGCGAGTCGCGCTGCGGCTCCTCTCCTGGACGGGAGCGAGGCACATGGTCATCTGGCGTTCAGCACGCGCGCACCACTCAACTCTAGTCTTATAAGCTTTCACTTTCATGAAAGTTTGCAGCCAGGGAGCTCTGTCGTCTATCCGCACAGCCATCAAGAGAAGTAAGTCTTCTCACTTTACTCCCATCTGTGGTTTAATGCCTGCAATGTCCCGTGGGTCAGTTGTCGAGACCTCACTGCCCCTGGTGCTCACTGTACCTTTGTTGCTGAACAAAAGCTGCAGTTTGGCGAGTCGCGCTGCGGCTCCTCTCGTGGACAGGAGTGAGGCACATGGCCATCTGGCATTCAGCGCGTCTAGGTTGCCACCACAAGGAGGGGCCATGAACCAAGAGGGAGTGTCTGTCCATGGTGTTCCAACATCTGAGGTAGGATCGGTGCACACCTGCCAGTCTGCATTCACAACAGGTCTCACTTTCTCGCATGGGGCAGCGCTGGTCCTCAAACGCTTGAGAAGAGAGAACCGCTGCCCCTCAAGCGCTCGTGAAGAGGGAAGCACTGACTGGCAGCATTACGAACGTAGGTAAGCGGGGTGAGGTGGCAACGTTTGTTGGTGCTCCGCACAGAACTCCTCCGGGTTCTTGCTGTGAGGCAAAAAGATTGTTTTTGCCCGCTCCTGTCCCCCTTCATTGCTTACTGGTGTCCTTCCTCCTGCCATGCTTGTAGTCGCCCCTCTTTGTTCCTTTATCTAACTCTGTCCCGTTGTCTGTCTCTTTTCTTCGGTTTTTATTTTGTGGCATCCCTCTGTACCACTGTCTCTGTCACGCTGTTTGCTCTTGTCTGTCTCCCTGTCTTCATTTCCGTACCACCTTGTTTGTCTTGCTTTATGCCCCTTGTATGTCTCTATTCCCTTGACCTCTCTATGTGCCCTTCTGCACCCACTCTAGATACCCGCAAAATGTATGCCTTTTCCCCCCATCACCAGCGCAACCTAAAAGAACAACAAATCCCACAATCCTCGCCCCTTGATGCAGCAGTGCACCCTGGAGCAACTTCACACTCCGGAGCAGAAGCTACCTTGAAGCACCCCAGCAGCCGAGGAAACTGGAGCATCCTTTAAATCTGGTGCACTCCCCACCCTGGAGCTCCCACAACCTTGCATGTAAAGCAATACTTTCAGTAACCAGGAGTTCAGACTGTTTGTAGAATCGCAGATCAGAGCCAATTGCACTCACTTCTAGAGCCAGAATTCAGCAGTTACGTCTCATTGATACCCATTTATTACCTGGATTGTACGAAGTTAAACCAGAAAACCTGGGCACATTGTGACTTCTTCACTACCTGGACACATTATCTTCTACACTTAAAATGTGTTATCAAGCAAATTATTTATTTCACTAAGAATATCTTTTTTCTTCATTATCACATATGAAAGCACTTCCAGATATGCGAGTTCACACTACCAGTTGTACATAAACTTTAGGTACTTCTCAATACAGTGCTATAATGTACCTATTACTGTCAAAGCTTCCAAATTAAAGAACAGTAGAAGTTGCAGCACTCAGGATAATATGCTGCAAGGCTAAATACTTATAAGGTCTAAAAGACGAGACCTATTGGCTATGCCAATGCTTGTTTGGGATGGAAACAGTCAAGAAATATCGGAGGAAAAAGCAGTTAAATGAAAGGAGGGAGGAGGTGGTGGTGCATTGCAATGGTGAGCTATATTAAAGCAGAATAGATATTACCTGAATGGATGGCATCTTTATGGACCTGTAACATCACAGCTATCCAAGAACATAAAGGGAGGAATAGGAGAATTTTAGCTAAAGTACAGCCTCTCCAATCGAATCCACACCACTCAAGAGTACATGTGTGCACTAATCACTTCCGGCGCTAACATCCAACTAGGTAACTCACATTAGAGTCTTCTTTTAAAAGGTTGCAATCCCCTCACTCACACTTTGGTAACATATTTCATCATAGGGCTGTTTCTCACCAGCAACAAACGTTGTTCGGCAAGCTATCCATGAGCTCTTTTAGTCTCATGCTAAGTTTATTCTGAAGTCACAACATTACAGGATTAAACAATGGCAGTAGGCTCGGGTGATAATATTCCCCTTGCCTAAATTTTCAGTTGGTCAACATGTTTCTGCCTAGATTTCTATGCCTATCTGTTTGTTGGCATTCGTCAGGACCATGTAGGCTACTTCCTTGTTCTTTGGCCTATGTTATATAAGGATAGAGATCAGGTTTCCTGTTTTCATGGTATTTTCACATTATGTAAGTGACAATTGACCAAACACATTTGCTAAAGTGATTAATTCAGAGTGCCATTGTATTCTGTTTTCCTCTATAGAAAAGTTGTTTGTCCAATACTCCGTGTGGTTTTCCCTTTTAGAGCTATCTACAAACAATCACCAAACACAAGTTTTAAAACACTTATGAGCATGAGATGTGCCTCTATTAACTATCACTCGCATATGCTAAATTGTATTATTTTCCCATTATCGGAGGGTCTTCCTTGGACTATCTGTTAAATTTTCCCAAATTGGACACCAACATGAAAACGTAAGAAATAATACGCTTCTATATACAGCAATTTGACAGGAAAACCAGTGTTGGTCCATTTTGCTCGCGTTTCCCTTCAATCTTCTTTGTCTGGTCAGGCGTCTATATCTGACTTGATGCGGTCTGTAGTGGGCTGGGGTCTATCTGAGTGAGGCCCAGCATCCAAGTTCAGAGGCCTGGTGTGCATGCGTATGGTTAAGTCATCAAGCATTTCGCGTGGGTTTGGGAACTCAGGTCTTATGGTCCAACAATATTTCTCTCCACACCGTCTGCACATGTATTCTTTATTGAGAGAGAGAGTGTGTGTGTCTGAAAACGCTTTAAAGTTATAACTGCTCAAACATTTTCCACCTACACATGGATAAATGTTCTATTGACGTATGGGCAGTTGAATATCGTCCAAACATGTGCTTATTTACATCAACAGGTGGCTTGGCCTCTTCTCAATTCGAGTTGCAGTCTACAGCGCTGTCAATATATCTAAAAGCAAAGCCTATGTGTTTTTCATGGAGTTTCAATGCGAACCTGGCTGATAAATAGACAAAAATTTTGCATTGATAAAAGGGACACTAAAGTTTAAAATAAAAATCACATGGAATCGAATTATTACATCCCTGAGTGTGATTCTTATATAAAGTCTCACTCTGTTACTTTCAATAAAAAATTTTGATCTCCTACTGTGAGGTACCCTACCGGTACTTTGAAAGTTTTGATGGTATCCCGGGTTATCTTATATACTACTAGCAGCCCGTCCCGACGTTGTCCGGGTATGAATTGCTGCCGGCCAGTAGTATATTGTTTTGTAGGATTCCGTTTTGATAGCATTTCTTATCTGTGACAGGCCTGTGAAACGCTCCGATTCACAGTGCACTGCTGATGCACTTAAGAGTGCGCGTTCAGTAGTGTGTGAACTCGAGTTTCCCTACTTTATTTTTCCTTGCAATATTATATAGCGCAAACTCGACAACATGGCATGAGCACAATTTACATTACAGAAGAACACATTCCTTTGTGGTAGGCACGGGGAGACAAAGCGATTTGTCTGAAATCACAGGATGTTGAGCTGATGCCGAGATTCGAACGTAGCTCCCCAGCTCTAAAGTTCGCAATTCTAGAACTTGTGGTGGGAGGTGTGTCTAAAAGTGTATGTTGCTGGAGATGTGGGCCGCTGTGCCACCAATGTACTTACCGGGGGAGGGTAAACACCCATTATTCCGCAACTTTCTTCCAGCATACTATCACTCCGCATACTTTCATTACGAAAGTACCATGACTCCGTAATGCCATTATAACGCATGGCATTACATTTGATATGCTTTTACCACGCATACATTTACAACTAAATTCGTTGTAAATGCATGAATGGTAAAAGCATGTTTTTTTAATGTTTGGATAAGGTAAGTATGGGTATAGTGGTATATGTTTCGTGGTACTGAGGTACATGTTTTGGGGTGTTTGGGTATTTTAAGGGTTCAGATATAGTTTTGGGTTATGGGGTACAGGGGTAGTTTTAGGGTTTAGGGATAGGTATGGGTTTTGGGGTACTGGGGTATTTTTAGGGTTCAGGGCTAGGTTTGGGTTTTGGGGTACAGGGGTATTTTCGGGTTCAGGGGTAGGTTTGGTTTTTGGGGTACAGGGTTATTTTTAGGGTTCAGGGCTAGGTTTGAGTTTTGGGGTACAGGGGTATTTTTAGGGTTCCGCGGTAGGTTTGGGTTTTGGGGTACGGGGTATTTTAAGGGGTCAGGGCTAGGTTTGGGTTTTGGGGTACAGGGGTATTTTAGGGTTCAGGGGTGGTTTTGGGGTACAGTGCTATTTTTAGGGTTCAGGGCTAGGTTTGGGTTTTGGGGTACAGGGGTATTTTTAGGGTTCAGGGGTAGGTTTGGGTTTTGAGGTAGAGGGGTATTTATAGGGTTCAGGGCTAGGTTTGGGTTTTGGGGTACAGGGATATTTTTAGGGTTTAGGGATAGGTTTTGGGGTACAGGGTATATTTATAGGGTTAAGTTGGGTTAGTGTTTAAGGGTGTTGGGGTATTTTGAGGAGTAAGGGTGGGTTATGATTATGGGGTGCAGGGGTATTTAAAGGGAGCAGGGTGGGATTAGCACACGATATGAGACATGGCATGAAGGGCGGAACGTACCACACGCCCCCAGCACACGCCCACAGCACAACGCAGACATGCCCACAAGGGACTACTTTGCTGGCACGGTTATTTTACCTTTTAAATGTATATGGTGGGCGTCTGCATAGTCTATGTCCTAATGCTGCAACTGCCCTTTCCAACGCTGTATTGGGTGTTGCGATTGGTGCTGTGGTTCCTGAGATTACCCGCCTCAAAGGTTTGGCCTCTCTCTTTATTATATTAGTATAGATCTACAAGGCCATTTTAATCCAGCGTTCAACCTATTTACTGTAGCTTTACTTGGTTAAGACTACCCTTTTGGCACTGCCATATATGCTAGGTTCAAGAGAGTTATAAGCTGATTTAATGTATTCCTGCTAATTCCACCATTCAGACCTTGGATGTCTGTAGATAATCTGAAGATACAGATCTGTAGTCTGAGCTTCATTTCCGATTGGTTTTGTTTGTTTAATCACATTCCATTCCAGTTGGTCTGCTATCCTTTTTAACGAATTTTTTCTAACGCGGACTTTGACTCTGCATACGTTTTTTCCCGCATTGTCCTCCTACCCCGCATACCATTACTCCGCATTTTTTTACACCGCATGTGCATTTATCACGCATGCCTTTACAACGAAATTCGTTGTAAAGGTATGTATGATAAATGCGCATATGATGTAAAAAAAAAAAAAAGAATTTGGGCAATCCATGTCGTTGTGAGGTATCGGGCTTTTCCGTTTCCTCACATCCACGTGCACCGCCCCTGACAGAAGGAGGACGTGATGCAGGAAGCAGAAGGAGAGAGAAACCACGAGGAGAGAGAGGTAAGGGGGAATGGGCCTGGGGTGGACGTTAATTTTTAAGGGATTAGGGTAGTGTTTATGTAAGGTAGTGTTTGTGTAGTGTAGAGTAATGTTTGTGTAGTGTAGAGTAGTGTTTTAGGGTCTGTTGTGGTGTTGGTGTAGTGTAGGGTAGTGTTTGTGTAGTGTAGGGTAGTGTTTTAGGGTAGTGTTTGCGTGGTGTAGGGTTGTGTTTGTGTAGTCTAGGGTACTGTTATGGAGTAGTGTTTTAGGCTTTAGGGTAGTGTTTGTGTAGTGTAGGGTAGTGTTTGTGTAGGGTAGTGTTTTAGGGTTTAGGGTAGTGTTTGTGTAGTGTAGGGTAGTGTTTGTGTAGCGTAGAGTAGTGTTTAAGGGTAGTGTTGTGGTGTTGGTGTAGTGTAGGGTAGTGTTAGTGTAGTGTAGGGTAGTGTTATAGAGTAGTGTTTTAGGGTAGTGTTTGTGTAGTGTAGGCTAGTGTTTGCGCAGGGTAGTGTTTTAGGGTTTAGGGTAGTGTAGAGTAGTGCTTTAGGGTAGTGTTTCTAACGCGGACTTTGACTCTGCATACCTTTTTTCCGCATTGTCCTCCTACCCCGCATACCATTACTCCGCATTTTTTTACACCGCATGTGCATTTATCACGCATGCCTTTACAACGTTGTAAAGGTATGTATGATAAATGCGCATACGATGTAAAAAAAGAATTTGAGCGATCCATGTCGTTGTGAGGTATCAGGCTTTTCCGTTTCCTCACATCGACATGCACCGCCCCTGACAGAAGGAGGACGTGATGCAGGAAGCAGAAGGAGAGAGAAACCACGAGGAGAGAGAGGTAAGGGGGAATGGGCCTGGGGTGGACGTTAATTTTTTAGGGATTAGGGTAGTGTTTGTGTAAGGTAGTGTTTGTGTAGTGTAGAGTAATGTTTGTGTAGCGTAGAGTAGTGTTTTAGGGTCTGCTGTGGTGTTGGTGTAGTGTAGGGTAGTGTTTGTGAGGTGTAGGGTAGTGTTGGTGTGGTGTAGGGTAGTGTTTTAGGGTAGTGCTGTAGTGTAGGGTAGTGTAGGGTTTAGGGTAGTGTTAGTGTAGGGTTGTGTTTGTGTAGTGAAAGTAGAGTTTTATGGTTTAATGTAGTGTAGGGTAGTGTTTGTGTAGTGTAGGGAAGTGTTTTAGGGTTTAGTGTACTGTTTGTGTAGTGTAGGGTAGTGTTCGTGTAGTGTAGGGTAGTGCTGTAGTGTAGGGTAGTGTTTTAGGGTAGTGTTAGTGTAGTGTAGGGTTGTGTTTGTGTAGTGTAGGTAGTGTTTTAGGGTTTAGTGTAGTGTTAGTGTAGTGTGAGGTAGTGTAGGGTAGTAGGGAGTGTTGTCATGTTGGTGTAGTGTAGGGTAGTGTTTGTGTTGTGTAGGTTAGTGTTTTTTGCAGGGTACTCTCACTTACCTTTACAACTTTTACTAGGAGTATACCTTTACCACGCATGCCTTTGCGTTGTAATGGCATGCGTGGTAAAAGTATATTCGCGGTAAAAGTTTGCGTTGTCATAAATTGCGGAGTGATTGTATTTGTGTGGTAAAAATTTTGTGGTGATGGTATGCGGAGTGATTGATAGCGGAGTGACGTCATACATTCTCTGCTGTCTGCTTCAGTGAAAGTAAAATGCATTTACTAGGTCTCGCTACGAATGCAGCGGAGCTGCTTCGCTAGCGAGGACTCTATTGCTGTGGCTTTGGTGCAGGAAGGGAAGGGAGACAGGAGGTGGCACGCAGGAGATGTGCACTCCGTGCGTGTGCACATCTCCTGTCCCCGGAGGCTGTCAGCGCGCGCATCGCGCACTTTCAGTTACCCTCCCCCAGTTGGTTCCACGGAGCCAGCTTGTCTCATGGATGGTGGTCGATCCTTTCTCATCGTCCACAATGACAGGCAAAAGCATTATTTTCACACGGTTGTATCTTTTCCCCGTGTGCTTGTCATTTAAGCTCTGTCATGAGTGTGATTTCGCCCGCAGCGACCTTCTTTTAATAGTCTAGTAATCATGGTCTATAGGAACAGGTAAGCATGTGATTGCTGAATATTAAACCTCTTAAACATCTCACCCCAGTATGTAATCCGTGTGTCCTTCAAAATAAAGACGGCACCGTTCAGCGACTGACTTTGAAAAACGAAAGTGATACTAAATAGTGTGTACAGGAACTAGATCCAAAGTGAAAGCACTGACGAACCCTTGAAGTCCAAAACTGCTGTTGAAAGGTGGATCAGCAGCGCAGAGAGCCAATTTTAAATTACTGGGTGAGTGACAGTCGAAAAGCACAATCATTAAGTGACTATTGGCATGAAACGTTGAAAGAGGTCACTTTAATTAGTTTTTTTGCCACTCGATCGAATATTGGATGTAGCGTTTAAACTGCCTTCTTATTCAGTCACAATTAACACAGTGTAACCTCATTGTCCGTTTTGGTGGCAGTAGTACCCCTTTTATTTGAACGATGCGTGACAATTGTATTGCATCCTTGAGACTGCAGACAGAAGCTGGAGTTGGAAGAGAACACCCTATATGCTTTATCATAGACTCATTACCATAATAATCCTGCTCTATTGAGCATACTATTTCGTATTGGGTAACCATCAAGTATTATCATAAAATTAGGAATATGTAGCAAATTAGAGTTTTCAAAAACATATAAGCATACAATATATTTCTATTGGTGCTACCACAAGGACATACTCTTCCTGCCCGTTTTATTTATGTGATACTAGCTTACCCGTCGCACGTTGCTGTGATCTCCGAAGAAAGGAAATTCAAGGAAACTCGTTATGATAACATTCAATTTACATTGTGTCATTCTTATTGAAACTTATTCATTTTAATATGGAAAACATTTCAAAGTGACGTTTTAATTCTATTTATTTATTCGAGTGCTTGTGGATACTCGATTTGTTGTTTTTCCGTCTGGTGCATACATCAGTATTCGAAAGATTATGAGGGCCCTGGGGGGCCGATATTTAAAACATTTTTATGCCAGAAACCTTTGCGGGAGTGTACTCAACAACATCCCAAAGTATCATGGCGATCGGATGAATGGTGTAGTAATGGGGTGTTTGGCGTTAGTAATCCTGTCTGAGTAGCAAGTTCTTTTGTTTTCTTTTATGCAAGATTTATCGATAGTGTTATAAAACATTTCCATGGAGAGACTGGACAAGCAATACAGTGCTTACCGCAAGTGATTTCTGACAAGACCAACTTTTTTCTAAAAGCGCACAAATAAAAACGTATAACATAAAAACACGAAAATAACTAAAAGCCAATCATTTAGCATGATTCTTTTACATATCCCTGGATTAACCAATCGAATCCCAACAGTGATACTGAATTTCTTATTCATACATCTACAAAAAAAATCGGCCTATGAAATTCACATGCAGCATTTACAATGCCAAACCTAAAAGTGAAATATCTGCAAGCAGTAACAGGCCTCAACAAGGCTATGAAGCTTTATGTTAATTCTACAATACAGTACAAACACTTCTTTAAGGACCTTTACACAGAGGCAATATAAACTTGCATCTATCCACAACAGCCTCTGACTTTCTAACATACACACTCTATTCAAGGATGAAAACAGCCATCTATATAGTGCAAAACATCCCTATTTTCACCTTTTAATATACAGATAATGAATTGTATAGAATTCAGATGTTAAAAGGGAAGTTATCAACATGTGTGCGCCTCTTTCACATCCCTTTACCATTTAAAACAATTTGATGCTAGATTTGGCTTAAATGAACATCCATTCCATCTCCATTTTTAAACACCAAATATACGTTAACAATACTCTGCTTTTTACAATTCATATCCAAGCACAATGAAAGCGTTGTGTGCCACAATTTTGAGGAGCTGTGCCATTCATCCACACAATTTACATCACAACATGTATGGAGTGCTGAAGTTGGCTTAGCCAATCAGACTGCTCAGAATGCTAGCACTAACCAATACCGTTCGCTTTCATTAAAAGTTCAGTGAGAGTGTGAACGAAGCGCTTCGAGCAGACCAGGGAACTGGCCCACCTGACTGATTTGCATGGAATTAAGGGGATTGGTTCCAATACTGCCCCCGTGGGATTGTAAAGTTGCCTGTAAAATGATGCCCTTTGGAGCCCCACAGTAGGGTATGGAACACCATATATATGTGACTACTATTGCTACTACTAACAGCTGTTAACTGCTTTTCCCCACATTACACACCCATGCGTTCGGCTCAGGCTATCAATTGAAAAGTAGGCAATTAACAGTGGTTACCCCTATATCATTGCTAACATTGAGAGCAGTGGTTAACAAGGTGCAGTTAGCACTGAAGTTCATCGGTAGAACACCGTGCCTTCACCCCAGACCTAATAGCTTGTCCATTCCTGCGGCCCACCAATCTAAAGTCAAGGGACTCGGCCAAAAGATACAGCACCTCCAACCAGGCCCCAGGCTTCAGCACAGCATCAGATATGAATGATAGCTATTCATTTACTTCACGTCAACTGCCAAGCCTCAGACTTACTAGAGCTTTTCAGGAGCTCTCCCACTTGGAACCATCATTTTTCAGTCAAGACAAACTATTGGACCAAACACTTTACATTTGGCAGGGCTCACTGCAACAGCTGTGTTTAGACAGAGCAATGCAGACCAGTCAAAGTTAAATATCGGTTCCACGAAATCAGTAAACCTCTAAAAACTGCCTTTACCAGTTCTACAAGGTGTCCAACAAATGCAGCAGCGCATTCGTCACTTTAATATGCACCTTTCAACGCGGATACGAGCCACAGCTTCAGCACCTGGCAGTCGGGCATGTTTATACAAAAGGCTGCTGATGGAGACCTCCAAACATTGAGTGAAAGTACATTTGTTTGATTTATTTTGTATGTTTCACGAAATCAAAATAAGAAGCAACACATACCTCACACCTCCAATTTCACTACTGTAGGAAAGTAGGATCCGCTTCAGTTACCCCCAATTTTTGCTAAATGTAATACTGTTTTTGACTAATCTGACTGGGATCCTTCTATTCAGGAACCCAATATATCTGCTTTCTCCTTAAATAGTTATGCTAGGTACTTAGGGACACTCCTGATTGGATACCGGGGTACCCTTCTCAGTTCCTAGTTTATGGTACCCATGTACCCAGGGTAAAGGTACCCGAGAGATCTACTATGGGCTGCAGCATGTATTATGCCATCCATGAGAGGTCATGCAAAATGGAACCCTACAGACCTCCCATTGCAGCCTGTGTAAGTTGGTGCATGCACCTCTTACTTAAGATATAGGTTTACTATATCGAAGAGTCACTGCACTTAAAACCTATCAGTCACCCCTCTAGCAGGCCTTTACAATCCTGAGGGCAGGGGGCTCGGTTCTAAGGGAGAGGCTGCCACTGCATGAGCAGGACACCCCTGCAGCCTACAGAGTCCATTCTCCCGAGTGGTCAGTGAAGCAGCCATTTACGACATATAGAGTGGCATTATGCAACCGCGTGATGACCAACTCTTAAACGGCTAAAACTAACCCTATCATGTTTGGTGTCCAACATGTTGGAATCATACTTCCACACCAGTATGGGAGGTATGATTCCAACCCTCAGAAGTGGGCTTAGTGGGGTCCCTGGTGTTCCCGGTACCAGCATTCTAGTCCCGGACAGCACAAAATAATGGCTGCCGACCAGAGACACATTTCTGCCCTCTTGCTGCTGAGCCAAGCTCGAGCAGGGGAAGGCAGAACAATAGGCATCCTGTCACAGGGAGGTGTGACCACCTCCCAGACAGGATTTTGTGTATTATGGCTGGGTGGGTGCGTTTGCCAGCGACTGAAAGTCTGCATGAGGGGCACATTTGGTGTCTCTGTGCATAGTCCAGTTCAAACCAGTCCTAGGAGCCGTTAGCTTCCACTCTGACACGAAACTGGACAAAGGGCATGGGAGTAACCTCCCCACTGTCCTGACACTTCCCTGTGAGGGTCCCCTGAATCTTGCCAACCCCCTTCTGTGAATACATAAGGGCTTACCTGGCTGTAGGACCCTAGATTCGACGTGGACAAGATTCTGAAACAAGAAACCACTGACCTTTGACCGTCTGGACACTCTGGACTTCGCTGGACTTCGTTTGGGCTTGACTTCATCTCCCTCTCAGTCCTAAGCATCGTCTGTGCCATTGCACCATACAGGTTCCGAGCAGGACCTGTGGAGCATCAAGGACAACCGAAGATATCTCCCTTGGAGTGAAGGAGTCACTCCCCTGCATTTGCAGGCACCACAACACTTCTGTCCGGTCAGCTGATCCTGAGCTCCTACGGACTCCGAAGGTTTCAGCAACACAGGAGGTGGGTTTCTACGTCTCTCGAGGTTCGAGCTGCCCTCTCACCAAGTTTGAGGTCAGAATCCCTCATGGGGGCTGCAATACCCAAACCCCTGTGCACCACATACATTTGCAAGTGCATATGCTTGTTGGCGTTCCCCGAACAAGTGCATTGGGCTACGGGAAGCCCCAACCTCTATCACCATTTCCTAACAAGATCTTCGACCTCCTCGCACCAAGTGCTCCGTGGGCTGTTTGGTGAAATCGCTCAGGTCCTCTCGCGACTCCTGTGCCTCCGGTCTGTGGGTCCACTTGAGGGTCGACTTTACTTTTCTTGGGCTCCCCTGGTTGCCCCAGGCTTGCCCTGAGTCCCCTTGCTGTGGTCAGTCTCTTGGGCCTTGCTGGTCTGAACTGTACACCTTCTTGACCTTCTCCGTGAGTTGCCGTTGCCACTGCTTGTTGGTCCTCCTGCCGGACACCGATCCCTCAGCACTCGACAACCTTTGTGGGACAGCACGTAACCGGCACCTGGTCGTCCTCGACAACTCCTGGTCCCCGTAGCTGCAGAGTCAAGAACTTCATCAATGCACCTTAAGCACCCGACATCGATGGGCATTCGTCTACCGAGCCCCTGGTCACCCCTAGGTGGCCCAGACTCTGTCCCCTCTGCTTTCAGGTACTCTTCGACAAGAATCCACCTTTTGATTCCAACAGACACTTTTCTTCCTTCCAGCAGCGGCTCTTCTTCGAAGTCTTCCATTGGGTTCGACTGCGGTTTTTGATGCCACTTCAGACCTATGCACCCGGCTTCTCTGGGATAGGTAACGTGGGTACCTCGGTATCCGCGGGTGGGGTGGCTCTCCAACATTCTGTCTTCCACAGGGTTTCTTTAAAGTCCACTGGGAAGGGTCCTTAAACTCTAAAACTTCAACCATAACTTTCCCATAGAATTGTACGGAGCATGTGGTTGTGTTTCCACACTGCACCCATCCTCCGTGGGGTCCTTACTTACTCACCTTGGGTGGTTCCTTGGGGTCCCAGAGATTCTACGGCCTCTCGACACTGCCTTGACTCGAGTCGTAGTTCTAATACTACTATTTTAGTATATGGTTTGATCCCCCCCCCCCCCCCCCGGGGCCCAATGTGTATTCGTGCTATTGCTGTCATTTCTGTGCTTAAGTATTGTGTGCTTCATGATTATCTCCGTGTAGGAGATAATGTGTAGTACTAGATAGTGTTATATTAATAAATATATATTTTTATACCTACTGTGTGGTTCGCTAAACAAGCTGCTTAACATTCCTTCAAGACTAAGCCTGAAGGCTGCTCTCCACAGCTTCCACTTGGATAGCTTTCTAAGGGTATCGTTGACCTCTTAAATCACCATAAGGCTTGTTTGGACTGGTGCAAGGTGCACACTTTAATTAGTGGACAGCATATACCAGGCCATCTTCTCACAACTACCGCCTCAGAAAACCAACAAGAAAGGTAAATCATGCAACACAGACAACCACATTCGACACAAGAGCATCACCTGTTATCCCCCATAATAATGAGATAGCAGGCCTACAACTACACTAGTCAATAAAGCTAAACTGAAAACACGGAGGTGGGGTAAGGGGAGAATAAAAAAAAGAGGTCTAGGTCAGGGCAGAGGGGAGAAAACAGGTGACAAAATTGATCATATTACATCACCACCACAAAACAGGATATCTCACCACTCCCCCAATAATCTCTCAGTTACCTAGTCTGGCACTCCCTCAGCCTTATGTCTCCAACTCAGCCCCACAACCATCTCCATCCAAAAAAGCCAGAACAGCTCCCACCTTAGGGTACCCTGTGATTATGCATCACTGCAAGTCTCACTGGGTACCAACCAGTCGCGGGCAAACATTTCTGCAGAAAGTTTTTTTTTCTCAGTGTTCCCTATCCAAGTCAGGTAAAACGGTGATCTTCCTTCCCTTTTACAGACAGATGTTGTGTGGACCACTGCTCTAACGGGAACATCCATAATTTCAGCTGACCCAGTATACGGAGTTTAACACACAAGAAGATAGAAGAGGGCCTAAGGGAGTTTTAGAGACCGAACAGAGACATATTCCCCAAATAAATATGAAAAAACACAAGTAATGTCAAAGGGTCTGAACTTAAAGCTATGTGTGGTACATTAAACTAGGAAAGGACTGTGTCAACCCATTAAAGTCTAAACAAAAACGTGAATATAGACATGGAAGAGTGTCCTGTGTGCCCTAACAGGATACCCATCAGTCACCACTCGGAACCGCCCTTCATCATTTGGGATTCCTGTACTGCATATCCGAGGTCAACTATCGGAGAGGATCAAAGGTCAGATGGTATAACCTTTAGTTCACCCGATAGTGACTGATATGTTCAAAAAGCCATAAGTGCCAATAAATAAATATGGGGTAACTGATTTGCAGTGCTCGTGAAAAAGTGTTAAGTGAAAAGATAATAATAAAATTGGGTGAGGGAGCAAAATTGAAAGTTTTATTCTGTTTTATTGCTCGCTCCTCCAACATTAAAAAGAGCAGCAAAGGTAGGTTTAACAAATATCTACCCGAAACATGTTGCAGTATGTTTATGATATAGTCACTCTTTTTAACTCAATTTTTTCACTATACCTTTGCAGTAGCACCTTTAGTTATCCATGTCCTGATGAAAGCATTGGACTCATCTGTCCCTTTGTAATGCTGAAACATGTCGACCAACTTCGGGTAGATATTTGTTAAACCTACCTTTGCTGCTCTTTTTAATGGTTATACCATCTGACCTTTGATCCTCTCCGATAGTTGACCTCGGATATGCAGTACAGGAATCCCAAATGATGAAGGGCGGTTCCGAGTGGTGACTGATGGGTATCCTGTTAGGGCACACAGGACACTCTTCCATGTCTATATTCACGTTTTTGTTTAGACTTTAATGGGTTGACACAGTCCTTTCCTAGTTTAATGTACCACACATAGCTTTAAGTTCAGACCCTTTGACATTACTTGTGTTTTTTCCAGTATACGGAGTGACATCTCCATCTGGGCATAGCGTGGGAATCCGAAAAACCCTTTATATTGTAGTGTAGGCAGATCCCTCTCCAAAAAGCGCCTCGTAGTGTAAAGTGTCTCCAATTACATTGGCGAAGTTGTGTTAATCTTGAGGAGCACAGAACCCTAAAACCCACAAACTGGCAGAACGGGCCTGGCTCTCAAATTGCTCCAACTTGTGAATGCACACTCAAAATTCAGCAAAGCCATTACTGTCTTTCTGAATCACCAAGGTCCCCACCTCAGTCTTTCCCATGTACATAATTGAGATTCTAAGTCCTTTTTCCAAGTTGGACAGTTTGCCTTAACAGTTTTCAATTGAACTTCAATTGAAGTGATCATTCCCGCAATAATACACAATGTGGTATGAAGATCCTTTATCTCTGCCAGTGGTAGGAATGGCCCTAGAGACATACCATGACCATCTCAACCTTTCGATGGGGTATTCACCGACCCACAGTATAAGGGTTTAAACAAACCCACTTTCCTATATGTCTAGATTCTTTCAGCAGCAAGATGAGCCAAAAATGGGATAACATTTATTCTGGTGCTCATGGTTTCAGTAGAAGTGTCTCCTGTAATGAGCTGTGGAAAGGAGTTATATTTAGATTCGTAACATGTCAATTCATTTTATGTGGATATCCTGAAAATTCAGCATGGATAATGCCCCTCGGGACACCACTGTGTAAGAGGAGTCAGTCCCCAGTGAAACTGTAGGACCATCTACTTAAATTTGAGTTATAGGATACTCAGGATCACAGTTCCTTTCCTCTAGTTTTAATTTTACCAGGTCCACTATTAGATACGGCAAGCTCATTAGACTACTATTGACACATTTCTTACAAAAGGTACCAAAAAGTATTTATGCTGGGGAATTAAAACTGTTTTTTATAAAAACAATTACAAACATTTGTAAAAAGCAATAAGTGAAAGATGATGAGTTATTGATTACAAGAGAGTACATTTTTCAATGTCTTACAAATGGTTCACAAATGTGAAGTGGTAGTGTTAGAGAAAGTAGCAATGCAAAACAAAACTTTCAGAGGCTCACTTTGGCAAATAAAAGTGTTGTTTTTTCCATTTAGAATTAATGAATGTGATTTGAATAACAATGTTGAGAGAAACTCAATAAGACGACAATGCTTTATTTAGCAGGCTCATTTATTTTGATTACAAGAGTACAATGTACTGTATTGGGCTAGAAGCCCCAGGCTCAGGCTGTAACAAATAGAGCATTCTTACACTGGTGCGCAGTGCTTCACCCTACCATTAAGCCCACAAATGAGCATCAAGTAGACAACTTTTGTACCGGACCATCAAGGTAAAGCAGGCAGAAAGTCGAACTCGTACTCAGGGGGTAGCAATGAGTGAGAAACCAAGATTTCAATGAAACACTTGATAACGCAAACTAAACAAATGATTGAAAAGCCAACATGTCTTGCCTTTTGGTTTAGGCAATGCAGACCTATGGGCTTTGCCAAAGCTTTGAGGAGTATATGCGCATATATCACCATGCATGTGCGCATATGCTTCATCATGCTATGGTGGCCTAGCAGGATGACTTATCCATACACATGCATTATCACATACGTGCCTACTACATACAACATGAAGCTGCTGCCTTTTTAGGTCATGCCTAGGCAGCGCTTGCACGGTCTCTTCGTTACATGCTGTATTCGAATATGGGCTTCAAGCTCCACCCTTGTTCCCCCATGTCTTTAATTGGCTCCTTTGACTGTCTTTTGGAAATGCTTATTTTTTTCGGTTAATTTGTTTAGAAGTCCCTTCTTAGTCCTTCTTTTTCTACCATTGTAACCTCACATGAGGACTACCCTGGTTACATGTAACCTTACTTGGCATGTTTTATTTACAGTTTGTGAGGACTCTTTCTTAATGACTTTTTTATAGCTGGTGTTGCAGGCACAACAGCTATGCACTTCCCAGACATGTTATTCGTGTAGTTGTGTTTTTATATTGTTTCGGTTCCATTAGCATGCGCTTCTAAGTAACAAAAGTGCATACAAATCAACATATATTTTTTTTTTTTCGCAGCACGACACATTGCGCTTTATCTTTAACAATGACGGCTGCATGCCTTTTCTTTTGCTGTGTGCGGCTCACACAACTTTATTTTTGCAACATTCTGTGTCTCTTGCAAAAAACCATAGCCCTTAGTCTCGTGTACTTTGGCGGCTGTTAATACTTAGAAGCGCCCTTTGTTGGCAGCCCGTTGTGCCCGGGAGATAGGCAAGGCACCAGCAAAATAAAGGCTACCATCCATCTCCTGCCAAACCAGCCCACAGCCAGTCTTTGCGCTTGCGCATTAGACACCCGTTGCAGGGCACTTTTGCCGGGTGCTTTTTGATGGTCAAAATAAGAGTCTGGTCCGGCAGGGAGCAGGTAAGAGGCAGTCAGAAGGAGGGGAAACGCCGGGCGGCTGAAGGGAAGCGCAGTAGAGAGAAGGGAGGGGAATGCTCATTGTAGCTGGCTGTGCACGGTCAATGCTTGTGGCTCTCCTGCATCTAACTTGAGGTCTGCATTGAGTCAGAGAACCAGATAAGCCAAGACTGCTGCGCCCTTCTCCATAGCAAGAAGACACAGCTTCCCGGGAATGCTGCACGCGCGGCATGGTGAGAAGGAACATAGCTCTAAAAGCGTGCAATCAGGAGGCGGTTGCAAGAGCAGAGTAGTGCTGTCCTCTTCAGAGAAGCGGCACACCCCAGTTGCATCCCAAGTCAGTACTTAATGACCATCATTAATTGTTTTTGTTCCATGGTATCTGTATTGCTTCCCCCACTCTAAAAAGTGTTTGAACTCTTTTACTTGCTTAGGCAAATAAACTATTACCGTGAACATTGCTTGTTCAAATGTACAGTTCCAAGATGGTGGCTTCCAATCGTGGAGCGGTAAATAAAAAAAATGAAGTCAATTGTGCACAAAGGCACCTTTTCAGAAAGGAGCATACCCCAGTAAATCGGAAATAAAAAAAGAAGAAATGGAGGGACCATGCGTTGGATGCGATGGTGTAAATCCCAATGACTAACTCTGTGCATGTGCAACAAGGTGGGTGGAGCAACAGAGGAGGTGGGGAGGATCAAATTAAAAAACTATTTGCATGGATGCTCGTAAAGGCGCATTACTTCAAAGAAAGTTCCCGTTTACTGCCAGGCTTACCACAGAAGGAAATAAAATAACATTTAGAAAAAGATGAGCTATGGGGTGGATCAATGATGTGGTAGTGGTCAAGGTGTTGAGGCGAAAAATAAACACCATTGAGTTGCAAGTTTAATGTGGAACAAGGTGTGGGAATCAATAGAAATGATGGAGGGTATGAAGTGAGAAAAAATAGACAAACTAGCTTAGCTGATACATGCAAAGGCACATTTTCAACAGGCATTAGATGTCAATAGGTTGCGCCTTAGAGACCAATTGGTTCTGCATATGTCTTTTCTTCATGCATGGCATCAAAACAAATACTGTTTAGCATGAAGGAAAGATGCAAAAAAACAATAAAAACAATAAAAAATAAGCAAGATGATGTAACTGCTGGGCCATGTCCTTTTGGTGGCACATGCCTGTGTTAGGCGTACTTGTGCCTCCATGCAAAATGACGCAGACCAGCAGCCACGTCATTGCACTTTAAAAAAAATAATAATAATATTTAAATGGTGTCTGGGTAGCGGGTTGGGGATGGGTACAGCAACGCGGCAGAGAGAAGCAGACGTATGAAGGACAGCAACATGTTGGAGAACCGGGGGGAAAAGAAGCATGTTGATAAACAGGTGTGAAATTGGGAGATGGGAAAAAAGCATACCAACGAACTAGAGCCACATGGGGAGAACAGAAGCACATGGGTGAGAGAGTAACACTAGCACGGGTGGAGGCGAGGAGCACATGGGTGAGAGCAACACAGAGTATGGGGGACACATGAGAGAGACAGCTCAAAAACAGGAGCATTCTCATGGAGTGCTTAAACAAAAAGAAAAAAGTAGCTACAAAAATGCACAGTGGAAGGACACCAGTATTTCAGCCATGTTCCAGGGAAGAGGCAAGCACAAGAAGTGGAACTGAAGCCAGCACACAATATCATACGAAAAGCAAGGAAATGGAGCCAACCAATGGTAAGCAATGGGTCTCAAGCACCAGTGCATTTACTGTCTCAGGCGAGACCTAAAAAAGGAGTGGGTTGGTAGCAAACTGCAGCAGCCAGGCACTAAAAAAAAGAAATATAAGAATAATAAAAAAAGAAGTGATAAGGAGGGGCGGGAGGTGAATGGTGAAGTAAGTGGGGTGGGCAACAATGTAAAAATGTGGGCAGAAGTGTGTAAAAGTGCAAATCAAACAAGCATTTACAATGCAATGGTCTCGGCATCATTAAAGGTAGAGCTATTGGCATTGCTCATGACATTTTTTTTTCTTTAAATCATAAATAAATGGCATTGTCATTTACATTGTCAATACACACCACTCTGCACTCAACTGCACTCACCTGCACTGCACTCAACTGCACTCACCAGCACTGCACTGCACTCACCTGCACTGCACTCAACTGCACTCACCTGCACTGCACTCACCTGCACTGCACTGCACTCAACTGCACTCACCTGCACTGCACTGCACTCACCAGCACTGCACTGCACTCACCTGCACTGCACTGCACTCACCTGCACTGCACTCACCTGCACTGCACTCACCTGCACTGCACTCACCTGCACTCACCTGCACTGCACTCACTTGCACTGCACTGCACTCACCTGCACTGCACTCACCTGCACTGCACTCACCTGCACTGCACTCACCTGCACTGCACTCACCTGCACTGCACTGCACTCACCTGCACTGCACTGCACTCACCTGCACTGCACTGCACTCACCTGCACTGCACTCACCTGCACTGCACTCACCTGCACTGCACTGCACTCACCTGCACTGCACTCACCTGCACTGCACTCACCTGCACTGCACTGCACTCACCTGCACTGCACTCACTTGCACTGCACTGCACTCACCTGCACTGCACTCACCTGCACTGCACTCACCTGCACTGCACTCACCTGCACTGCACTCGCCTGCACTGCACTCGCCTGCACTGCACTGCACTCACCTGCACTGCACTCACCTGCACTGCACTCACCTGCACTGCACTCACCTGCACTGCACTGCACTCACCTGCACTGCACTCACCTGCACTGCACTGCACTCACCTGCACTGCACTCACCTGCACTGCACTCACCTGCACTGCACTCACCTGCACTGCACTGCACTCACCTGCACTGCACTGCACTCACCTGCACTGCACTCACCTCCACTGCACTCACCTGCACTGCACTCACCTGCACTGCACTGCACTGCACTCACCTGCACTCACCTGCACTGCACTCCCCTGCACTGAACGCACTGCACTCGCCTGCACTGCACTCGCCTGCACTGCACTTGCCTGCACTGCACTCACCTGCACTGCACTCACCTGCACTGCACTCACCTGCACTGCACTCACCTGCACTGCACTCACCTGCACTGCACTCACCTGCACTCACCTGCACTGCACTCACCTGCACTGCACTCACCTGCACTGCACTCACCTGCACTGCACTCACCTGCACTGCACTGCACTCACCTGCACTGCATTGCACTCACCTGCACTGCACTCACCTGCACTCACCTGCACTGCACTCACCTGCACTGCACTCACCTGCACTGCACTCACCTGCACTGCACTGCACTCCCACGCACTGCACTCGCCTGCACTGCACTCGCCTGCACTGCACTCACCTGCACTGCACTCAACCTCCACTGCACTGCACTGGACTCACCTGCACTGCACTGCACTCACCTGCACTGCACTGCACTCACCTGCACTGCACTCACCTGCACTGCACTCACCTGCACTGCACTGCACTCACCTGCACTGCACTCACCTGCACTGCACTGCACTCACCTGCACTGCACTGCACTCACCTGCACTGCACTCACCTGCACTGCACTCACCTGCACTGCACTCACCTGCACTGCACTCACCTGCACTGCACTGACCTGCACTGCACTGCACTCACCTGCACTGCACTGCACTCACCTGCACTGCACTCACCTGCACTGCACTCACCTGCACTGCACTGCACTGCACTCACCTGCACTGCACTGCACTCACCTGCACTGCACTCACCTGCACTGCACTCACCTGCACTGCACTCACCTGCACTGCACTCACCTGCACTGCACTCACCTGCACTGCACTCACCTGCACTGCACTCCACTGCACTCGCCTGCACTGCACTCACCTGCACTGCACTGCACTGCACTGCACTGCACTCACCTGCACTGCACTCACCTGCACGGCACTCACCTGCACTGCACTGCACATACCTGCACTGCACATACCTGCACTGCACTCACCTGCACTGCACTCACCTGCACTGCACTCACCTGCACTCCACTGCACTCGCCTGCACTCCACTGCACTGCACTCACCTGCACTGCACTCACCTGCACTGCACTCACCTGCACTGCACTGCACATACCTGCACTGCACTCGCCTGCACTCCACTGACCTGCACTCCACTGCACTGACCTGCACTCCACTGCACTGACCTGCACTCCACTGCACTGACCTGCACTGCACTCACCTGCACTGCACTGCACTCACCTGCACTGCACTCACCTGCACTGCGCTGCACTCACCTGCACTGCACTGCACTCACCTGCACTGCACTCACCTGCACTGCACTCACCTGCACTGCACTGCACTCACCTGCACTGCACTCACCTGCACTCCACTGCACTGCACTCGCCTGCACTGCACTCACCTGCACTGCACTCGCCTGCACTGCACTCGCCTGCACTGCACTGCACTCACCTGCACTGCACTCACCTGCACTGCACTCGCCTGCACTGCACTCGCCTGCACTGCACTCGCCTGCACTCACCTGCACTGCACTCACCTGCACTGCACTCACCTGCACTGCACTCGCCTGCACTCACCTGCACTGCACTCACCTGCACTGCATTGCACTCACCTGCACTGCACTGCACATACCTGCACTGCACTGCACATACCTGCACTGCACTGCACTCGCCTGCACTGCACTCACCTGCACTGCACTCACCTGCACTGCACTCACCTGCACTGCACTCACCTGCACTGCACTCACCTGCACTGCACTCGCCTGCACTGCACTCGCCTGCACTGCACTGCACATACCTCCACTGCACTCGCCTGCACTCCACTGCACTCGCCTGCATTCCACTGCACTCGCCTGCACTCCACTGCACTCACCTGCACTGCACTCACCTGCACTGCACTCACCTGCACTGCACTCACCTGCACTGCACATACCTGCACTGCACTGCACATACCTGCACTGCACTGCACATACCTGCACTGCACTGCACATTCCTGCACTCTGCACTCTGCACTCTGCACTCACTACTCTGCACTCACTACTCTGCACTCACTACTCTGCACTCACTACTCTGCACTCACTACTCTGCACTCTGCACTCACTACTCTGCACTCTGCACTCACTACTCACTACTCTGCACTCACTACTCACTACTCTGCACTCACTACTCTGCACTCACTACTCACTACTCTGCACTCACTACTCTGCACTCACTACTCACTACTCTGCACTCACTACTCTGCACTCACTACTCACTACTCTGCACTCACTACTCTGCACTCACTACTCACTACTCTGCACTCACTACTCTGCACTCACTACTCACTAATCTCTACTCACTACTCTGCACTCACTACTCACTACTCTGCACTCACTACTCACTACTCTGCACTCCACTCACTACTCTGCACTCCACTCACTACTCTGCACTCACTACTCACTACTCTGCGCACTCACTACTCTGCGCACTCACTCCTCTGCACTCACTACTCACTACTCTGCACTCACTACTCACTACTCTGCGCACTCACTACTCTGCACTCACTACTCTGCACTCACTACTCACTACTCTGCACTCACTACTCACTACTCTGCACTCACTACTCACTACTCTGCACTCACTACTCTGCACTCACTACTCTGCACTCACTACTCTGCACTCACTACTCTGCACTCACTACTCTGCACTCACTACTCTGCACTCACTACACTCACTACTCTGCACTCACTACTCTGCACTCACTACTCTGCACTCTGCACTCACTACTCTGCACTCACTACTCTGCACTCTGCACTCACTACTCTGCACTCTGCACTCACTACTCTGCACTCACTACTCTGCACTCACTACTCACTACTCTGCACTCACTACTCACTACTCTGCACTCACTACTCTGCACTCACTACTCTGCACTCTGCACTCACTACTCTGCACTCTGCACTCACTACTCACTACTCTGCACTCACTACTCTGCACTCACTACGCTGCACTCACTACTCTGCACTCTGCACTCTGCACTCTGCACTCACTACTCTGCACTCTGCACTCACTACTCACTACTCTGCACTCACTACTCACTACTCACTACTCTGCACTCACTACTCTGCACTCACTACTCACTACTCTGCGCACTCACTACTCTGCGCACTCACTCCTCTGCACTCACTCCTCTGCACTCACTCCTCTGCACTCACTACTCTGCACACTCACTCTGCACTCACTACTCTGCACACTCTCTGCACACTCTCTCTGCCCACTCACTACTCTGCACTCACTACTCTGCACTCACTACTCTGCACTCACTACTCTGCACTCACTACTCTGCACTCACACTCTGCACTCACACTCTGCACTCACTACTCTGCACTCACTACTCTGCACTCACTACTCTGCACTCACTACTCTGCACTCTGCACACTCACTCTGCACTGTGCACACCACTGATATCATGGAATCTTCCACCACACTTTCTAAAACTCTATAGTCCGAAGCATAATAGGCACAGAACCAAAAGAAGGGTAGACATTGCTTAAAATAATCTTATTGTATTTATGAGAAGCAAAAGCGAGACTGTGAAATGTGCTGAATATCAGTTTGTTACGAATCAACAGAGTGAAGTTAGAGAACCAAGAAATAGTAATTTAGAATCCGGGTTAGAAGGAGTAGTAATCACAAGCTGAGGATCAACGGGCGCGAAACAGCGTGGTGGGCGCGCAGGAGACGCAGCGTGAGCGTGCACATCAGCTGAAGATCGCCGGAGAAGACACCGAGCCTGCCTGCTGCCTGTTGACTGACCCGCTGCAGAGGGAAAGAGCCCGGTGAGTGGGGGTAGAGGGGGGGGCGGCAGAGAGGGAGTGGGCAGAGAGGGAGGGTGTGTGTGTGTGTGTGTGTGTGTGTGTGTGTGTGTGTGTGCGTGCGTGCGTGCGTGTGTCTGTCTGTGTGTGTCTGGTGTGTGCCTGCCTGCCTTTGTGTGTGCGCGTCCACAGACCCTGGTCGGCTCGTGCACCGCTCTGTACTCCCTTGCGAGCTTACTCGGCGACAATAGTTCTCGTTGCCGAGACCTAAAAAGGGGCAGCACAGCAGCAAATTGCAGCTGCCAGTCCTCCAATAAAAAGAAATAAAATAAAACTTAAATAAGACAAAATGAAGAGTGGAAGCAGTGGTGGAGCACGTGAGGGGTAGTGGGGAAGCAAACACTACCTACCATCAAGATTAATGTGCCACAAAGTGGGGGAAGCAACAGGAGTTGAAGGGGCTTAAATTACAACAGCAAATTGCAACTGCCAGTATTTCCCAAAAATAAAATATTTTTTTTTCACCCAAAAAAATAGGAAAGACGATTTGTGTGTTTGTGGGGGGTGGGTGGGGGGTCGTGGCAAGATTAAAGTGCAAACAAGGTGGGGGAAGAAAAGGAGAGCTAAAGGAGTTTTAAATAATAAAAAATACAAAAAAGCCAAGATGGACAGGGAAGATCGATGTGGAGGGAGGGGTGCGAGCTACGTTTATGCTAGGGGCCGGAGAGGGCAAAAACAACAGAGAGCGAAGGGGCAAGAGATATGAGGGGGGGAAGCAGCACATGGAGTGCTAATATCGAAGGAGCAAACTTGTTTACTGATTGTGAGTAGTGGAAGGATATAAAACATCCAGTCATGCGCTCTAGCTGCCGCGACTTCCGTGATACAAGCCCATTTAGCCCTATGCTCTTCCGGACGTGCAGCGGACGAGCGCAGCCGGCGCGCCGGCGGCGCGCCAAAGGCAAGCCCGTCTGCGCCCGTCCGCGACGGACCCGCGCCTAGGGCCCAAACCCCTGCCCTTCATTCCAAACAAACTTACTCAAGAGATACACTAATGAACCTAAGACATAGCGCTTGCCCACACACGGTATTATTCCGCGACAACGGCAGGCTGGAATCCCGCAAATGCTCGGGATGTGATGCCCTGCTGCATGGTAGGCTATCAGGCACTTTACTCAACAAGTTGAATCCGGGGCCCCTTACCCAATGTTCGGCTGCGAACAACCCACGAAACCACAACACTACGACCTTAAAAAACATTCTCCTAAACGTTAGGTCAATGCCAAAACACAAACATGAAATAGAAGCTCTCATTACAGATAATGAGGTAGACCTAGCTTTCTTAACGGAAACATGGGCCACAGACACATCAGGGCCGGACTGGAATACAGCAGTACCTACAGACTACTCTGTAGTACATGCTGACAGGCAGGGAACTATAGGCGGAGGGATAGCAATTATCCACCGCTCACTTTTTAAAATAAATATTCTCCCTCAACCAGGACTGGAAGCGGAGGCCATATCCTTTACGGTCAAACGAAATAATCAAATAATATTCACGGGTCTCTGGCTCTACAGACCCCCGGGCCCAGAGGTCCTTTTACTAACGCCTCACTGACTTTTTTGGAATCCACGTTAGACCAACCAACATTCACGGCATTAGGAGATTTTAATTTCCACTTAGAGGATAACAACTCTGCTGAAACCTCCATTCTAATAGGGAACTTCCGCAGTTATGGGCTGAACCAACTAGTGGCACTACCAACCCATACAGCAGGTCATACCCTGGAAGCAATTTTCACATAAAGATCACCTCTATCGCCCCGGTCCCTTGGTCAGACCATGCTGCTATCTACTTCAACCTCAAGATAACTCTGACAAAAATCAGGAGGAAAGACCTCTCACTCCCTAAAAAAACCCGCCCGTGGAAGAAACTTGAAGCCGCTCTGCTGATGAGCGCACTCAAAAGAGAACTGCCATCCTTCGAAAGCTGCAATAGCGGAGCTCATAAATATCACACCTGGCTTACCCAGGCGATGGATGAGCTAGCTCCAGAAGAAATTAAAAAACCCAGGATACGCTCAGCCACTGCACTGTGGTATACCCCGGAGGTCAAACTGATTAAACTGAAATGCCGGCGATATGAAAGACTATGGCGCGCCGACTATAGTCCTCAGACCAGAAAGGAGTACACAGCAGTTTTACATGAATATAAGCTTACGATAGAACAAGCTAAGGTGACCTTCTACACAAAGAAAATCCACAAATCCACAAACTCTTCTAAAGAACTGTTCAAGACGATTACCCACTTAGCCAAAAGCCCTAGGGATACAATCTTTATGCCTGATCAGGATTTTGTGGAAAATATAGCGCAATTCTTTCAGCATAAAGTCCAGGCAGTTTATGACGACCTCCGTTCCTCACCCGTCAGCGGGGAGATACCTCACATTCCTTACACAACAGATCAGCCTTTCTATGTCCCTGAACTCTCACAATTCTCGCCGATGAGTGACACCCAGGTTGCCACCCTGCTTTTACAGACTAAATCGGGATCTCCAATGGATCCCTGCCCCCCTACATATTACACCTGGTCCCGGAAATAATCAGTTTGGTCCTTACCCCGCTCCTTAACAATGTCATAAGTTCTGGACTATTCCCCAGCAGCTGGAGGAAGGCATGTATTAGGCCCATTCTCAAAAAGGAGACTTTAGATCCCATGGAAACTAAACACTACCGCCCAATATCCTGCCTGCCCCTCCCAGCCAAAATACTGGAGAGTGCTATGAATCAGGAGCTCACTAAACATCTAGAGAATAATCATCTCCTGGACCCCACACAACACGGCTTTAGGGCAAATCATTCCACCAAATCCGCTCTGATCATAGCTACCGAAGACATCCGAAGGACCATGGATGAAGGGGGAAGAACCACTTTGATCCTTTTGGATCTAACAGCGGCGTTTGACACCGTTAACCATGGGGTCCTAATAAATAGATTGAGGATGCTTAGCATCACGGATACCGCCCTAGCCCTGCTTAAGTCCTTCCTAGAGGCCCGCATCCACCAAATCCACTGGGGCGGCCTCCAATCCGATGAGTTCCATCTCCCATGTGGTGTCCCCCAGGGTTCGGCCCTTCCACCCACTCTTTTTAACCTTTATGTCACCCCCCTTGCTGCACTGATAAAATCCCACGGTCTGCACTTAGTGTCATACGCGGGTGACACCCAACTGGTTGTCTCACTTGCGCAGACGGTGGAAGCAACCGCCATCAGTTTTAGGAACTGTCTGTCTGACGTAAAGAAGTGGATGAATATTCACTTCCTTAAGCTCAACACCGAAAAGACTGAGGTGATTGAGTTTGGCCAAAAATCGTCCATCTGGAGTCACCTATGGTGGCCTCCAGAGGCTGGCAGCTGCCCAACCGCAGCTAATAAGGTCAGAAATCTAGGCTTTATAATGGACAAGGACCTCACCTGCACAGCACAAATCAGCCAGGTCACTTCGGCCTGCTTTTTCACACTGACGATCCTCAGGAAAATTCTGCCCTACATACCATTCTCCCTGAGGAAAACTGTGGTGGGTGCGCTGATTATGTGCAGGGTGGACTATTGTGACGCCCTGTACATAGGAGCAGGTGAAAGACAGCTCGCCAGGCTCCAGTCAATCCAGAATGCAGCGGCCAAGGTCCTGCTCGACCTCCCCAAACGACATCCCACCTCTAAAGCTATTCGGGAACTCCATTGGCTCCCGGTTAGGCGCAGAATCCAAGTCAAGGCCATGTGCTTCGTGCATAAATCTCTTTACGGAACCACTTCTAAGCAGCTCTCCAACCTTCTCCCCCAATATGTGCCGGAGCGTACACTCAGATCTAGCTCTCATGATCTAATCCAAATCCCTAGAATAAAGAGAGCTCGATGGGGTGGCAGATCCTTTTCCCATCAAGCCCCCAAGCTATGGAACAGTTTGCCAACCCCACTCCGTTCAGAAAAGAGCAAAGCCAAGTTCAGAAAGGCCTTGAAGACTTGGCTTTTTGTGATGCCCTAACCTATCTCTTCTTTCCTTCGTCCTACTGCGCCAAGACGCCTCGGCATAAGAGCGCTCTAAAAATAATTCAGTCAGTCAGTCAAGGGGATGGTATAAAAAAATATGTTCCAGGCGAGGGACAAACACACGAACGCAAGAAGAAGAATAAAAGCCACCACATAGGATGCAAGCAAATCAGACTGACAAGAAAGCCAACCAAAGGTAAGCAATGGGCAGACCCAAAACCCACTGTAACTATTAGTATTCTACATGAGATATCTTCACCAACAGTCAGCATTCAAATCTTAGGGGCTTATTACAAGTACGGCTGTCCACAGGACCACCATACTCGTGGTGGCGGCCCGACCACTGCCACACTGCGCGTCCGCCTGCAGTATTCGGAGAGTGGAGGTCTGGAAATGGGCAGTAATATGCTGGTGATGCCACTGCGGCACCGCCGAGCATATTATGAGTTGCCTGTCCACCGCCAATTTCATGGTGGTGAGCCCACCATGAAAAGGGTGGTGGAGAGGACACTGAGGGGAACCTAACAGGGCCCCCATGCAGGTCCTGGGGGTGCATGCAGGGGGGCACATGTTGTGCACCACTTGAATTGCACCCCCAGTTCCTGCAAAGTGTGGCATGCATGCCACACCGTGCAGGAACGTGCTGCAGGTGCTGTCACGGTGGCGGTCTGCTGTGAAGGCTCTTCTATGAGCCTAACACAGCTGCCGCCGTGAGACCGCTGCAGTACCGCCTGCCCAACCTGGATTCAACTCTGAATCTTGCAGGGGGGTGCGCCAGTGCCATGGCGGTCATTCTGCAGACAGTGTGGTTCGGCAGGAGGACCGCCAAAGTCGTAATAAGACCTTCAATCTCAGACCAACAGATAGTGTTTTTGCTGAAATAAAGGAAGTATTTTACTTCAGCATACAACACATCATCATCAGAGGGCACTTCAATCTGCACACAGTTGACAGATAAGAATTAGAGGGGCTTGGATTCAGCTTAGACTGATCCGCAAGCATACGCATTGATGTCTGCAGAATGCAAGTTACACGTGTGCCATCCTGGCGAAAGTAGTGGATAACGTTCAAGGCTGACCCTTTATTCAGAGTTGAAGTTAACTCAATTCCAATGTGATGTTTCTCCTTTCCCTGGTTGACTCAGTCTTGCATAGTACCTTTCTGTCCTTCCTTGTCATTATCCACAGGCCTGGTCTCGGAGTAATGGTTGGAGAAGAGAGCTGCAGCATTCCAGGTGGCATGTGTCAGAAGACAGCCCACTGATCAAGATCTGTCACAAAGCATGGCTGGAGATATGTCTTACTGTTTACGACTCTGTGAGAGTACAGAAGCAATAGTTCAAACCCACTTCCATGGAGTCCATCTCTGGGAAGGAAAGACTAGTGGTCCTTAGAGAGTGGCAGTGCTATCTGAAGAGACAACTGACCCACAATTCCTTGCTGGCCATGAATTGTCGCAGTTTGGCTGTTTAACGACCACCTTGCATTTCTCGGTATAACTTCCCTCATAGTCCACGGTATCTTTACTGGTCAATCAGGATACCATGCTGCTGCACCCAAGCACGTGCTACACAGATCTAGGATTTCCTTTGCAAAACATGTTGCTTCCTTTTGGGGTTGTTTAAAGGATGTTGGCAATACAGAGAAGTATTATGTAAGTCGAGTCATGTTTTGAAAACAAACTCTGAACATTCAATTTGAACTTTTCTAAAGTCTGATGGATTGTCAGTTTACACTTACGTTTATCCTATCACAGAACAGGACGAATTCTTAAATCAGAGCTATGTTGCGCGTGCTTTGCATTTCTGACTGTGAATAAAGAAATCAGAGTTCCAATGATGCTTATAAAGATTGCCAAGTTAAGAATCACCCATGATTAATGTTTGCCAATTATCTTGCGGTAGCACATGAGTCAAGTAGAAATGAGTCAAGTAGAAACAATAAGTCTTCTTTTCCAGACAGTGCATAAAGACAACGCGTGATGTAGTTTTTCCAGCTCATAGAGAGAAGTGTTGATGAACATATATTTAATATCCTGATTTATTTTAAGTTTAGTGTCAAGAATAACTTCCACATCAAAGTAAAGAGAGTTGCCTACACAGAGATATTACTAAGGTATATCCATTCACTGTTGCAATTAAATGCTGGACAGCTATGGTCAACTACTGAAGAGGTTTCCTTTTGTTTTTAGACAACACACTACATCTTGCAGTCCTCCGTGCCCAGCATAAGTGACGAGTTAGTGTGGTGGAGTCCAGTGTCTGTTTTTTTCTCACTTATCTCATTTCCCTTTTACCTTTTCCTTTTTTATTTATTTTTTATTTTTTATTAGCAACACAAGAACCAACAGTATACAAAAATGAGTCAAATTAGAAGAAATAATCAAGACGTCTACAAGGTTAACGTTAGGTTGGCATTAGATTGTTTGACAAAATTCTTGTTAGATCCAGAACAAAATATATACATGTATCTTGACACATATAAAACAGAAGACAATGATGATCTAGATTAAACATGATTTTTTAAACTAAAATATGAGAGACCTCCAAATCTTATTGAATTTAGCTAGAGATTTAGTACCCCTAAGCCTAGCCAGCGCTAATTCCATACTATGAATTTCATTAAGGAGAGACCACCATTCCATTATGTGTGGGGGTTTAGGGGAGATCCAAGCGGGAGCAATTATAAGTTTAGCATAGGTTACCATAATAGTAAATAAGGATTTGTGTTGGATATTCCTACCATTAGTGTCTAACATAAGTAACGCAGAATCTAAGGGGGGTATATTCCCTAAATTCAGTGTTATTATATTCTGAAAAGATGTCCAAAATTCTGAAAGTTTAGGGCAGGTGTAAAATATGTGCACCAAATCTGCTGCAACCAACGCACATTTGGGGCACTTAGTTTGTTCACGATATATGCTATTCGAGGCCCATTTGTTTATTCTTTCTGGGGTATGGTAAAGCATACAGGTTATTTTAAATTGCAGCAATCTTAAACTTGACGATGAGACCAAATTATTAATATTACGTAGAGATGAGCTTATTACAGCCGGAGTAATATTGGTCCCTAACATCCTACTCCACTTCTCTGATATTATATTGCAGTCTATGTTCCTATAAGTGTTGAGAGATTTATAACAGCCACTAATTAATGATTTAGTTTCCTGTGAATAGAAATTATCCCATATGCTCGAATCAGAAATATTCTTTAGTTTCATTTTTCGAGAAAAAAAGTCGAATAGCTGCAGGTACTTGAACTTCGTAGAGTCAGGGATATTATATAATATTTTAAGTGTTTCAAAACTTAGGAGCCCTTGTGCTCCGTACAGATCCCCTAACTTTTTTATTCCATGTGTTCCCCATATGTTAGTTAATCCATCGTTGAATATTCCCGGTAAGCCGGGGTTTCCCCACAAAATCAAATTAGGATGGAAAAAATTCAAGTTACAGAAGGCCTGGATGTTAGGCCAAATTTTAACTAGATCCCTCGCTATCTTAAAACGAACTCTTTTGTAATAGTTGGGGTCATTAATTCTCCATAAGAACATTTTTGCATCTAGATCAAACATAAATGAAAGGAAATAAGGTTGATTTTCTGTACATTCAGAGTTAATTAAATATCGCAAGCGTCCAACAAATGCTGCCCAGAAGTACAACTTAAAGTCCGGGAAGTTCAGCCCTCCCATATCGATAGCGCCTTTTAATTGTGTCATCGATCTGCGGGCTTTGCGATATCCCCAAATGAAACTACTGAATACCCAGTCTAATTTTTTTAAAAAAGGAATTGCATAATGCCAAAGGAATAGAACGAAAAAAGTACAGAAATTTAGGTAAAATTATCATACGGATCAAGTTGATTCTGCCAATGATATTTAAAAAAAGTTTATGCCATTTTTTTAGCAAAATTATAGTATTTTTAACTAGGTCATCGTAATTTAGTTTAATTAAATCCTTAATATTTGCAGATAGTTTAACCCCTAAGTAAGTAGCTGCCGAGCACAGTTCAATAGTTAGTCCTTCTGGTTTGTAATTGGCAATTATTTGGGTTTTGTTTAGGTTTAATTTAATTTATAGCCAGAGACGTCCCCAAATCTATTGGCTTCTAGTATGATGCCCTGCATCGCCTCACCGATATCGGTTGAATATATGGCGACGTCGTCAGCATAAGCTGTAAGATTCAATAAATGAGGACCGAACTTAAAAGGGATAATGAGTGGTTGTATTCGTAAAGCGTAAAGAAATGGTTCTATTGATAAGGCAAATAAGAGAGGTGATAGGGGACACCCCTGGCGGGTTCCCCGAGCAATAGTAAACGAAGCTGATAATAGACCAGCATAGCTGATCCTAGCCATGGGGTTATCATACAGTGATTGTATCCAGTTAAAAAATGTGCCCCCAAAACCAAGACCAGTCATAACTAGCCACAAGTAATCCCACCCCACTCGGTCAAAAGCCTTTCCTGCGTCAAGCATAATCATACCGAGTGGGGTGGATTCCTTTTCAGCTATATCAAAGGCTTTTCCATCATTGGTCTTCATGTTTTTGTGCACGTGGCCATCAGAGGAGGCAGAGAAAGAAAAGCCCATTGCTCTTGTTAGAGCTCAAACACATAGCTAGTGCTCTCTGAGAGGATTGCACTGACTCTATCCCAGCTCAACCAACATTGTCCCAGTTCGCTTCTGGTGTGAATGCCTAGCCAGGATGAACATTGGCACCACCAGCTGTGATGAGACTGTGCTCCAATCACGATGATTGGGGTCTGGTAACTCTTCACAGGAGGATCCTCCTTGGGCTCAAACACAAACACCCTACCCAAACAAACCAAGAGTCCACCCTGGGTCAGAGAGGCTATGAGAAGAGGTGTAGGGCAATGACCACACCATAAGTAGAAATGACACACTTCTATGGCCCCTTGGAATCAGGTATGCACTTTAATTACAGAGCATGAACATAACATACATCTCGCCAGCTGACCAGAGTCCAACTGGCAAGTCTGGAATGTATCCTGGCTGAGGCCAGACATTTGAAATGTGCATACATTCTAGAAGAACAGGAAAGGAACAACATAGAAAAGGGCTAGGTAATGTTGTTAACTAGTAAATGATTACATTTACAACACAACTGCTCCCCTTGGAATGATGTGAGAACAATAGAAAAATTAACATAAAAGATTAGCAAATATAATCATTCAAATAAACATGAGATCTTGAACTTCTGATATAATCAGAAGCTGAAACATCTTGTGAAATCTCATTTTGAGTAGGTGAAACATTCCTATGGTTGATTAACTCCTGTACACCAACATGATGAGAAGCATCACTTCCTCCTACATCTGGTTGCTGGAGGTGAATTATCTTCCTCTTGGGTAGAAAGCATGTAACCTCTATTGTACAAAGAATTTTGTGACTTCTCAGTGCATTTTTTAGGAAATGAATTTTTGTGATACAGAGCCACTCTGCGAAAATTCCACTTTTCGCCATTATCAAATACTACGTAATGTGGATAGACATGTTTGACTAAAAACGGGCCTCTAAATTTAGAGAGTCCTTTAGTCACTCTTCCAGGTTTGACTTTTACCATATAACAATGTCAGAAGGGACCTGTGAGGGATGATACAAACGTAGAACCCTTACTTACGAGTATAGAGGGGATCACCCGGGACAGAGAACCAGCAACGTCGGAGGAGGACCTTAAGGGGACAACCAATCAGCTCGAGCGCAGCAGGAGGAAAAGGCAGGACTGGACGCAGAACGGCGTGACGTCGAGGCTGGAAGAAGACGGGAGGAGGAAACGCGAGGACGCCAACAGACGGAACCGGAGGAGAAACCAGCACGAGACGGGGAGCCGAGGAACCTCACGGAGCACAGCGGGGAAGCCGAAGAGTAGTCCGAGGAGTGGTGGATACCATCCTGCCCCCAGGAGGGCGCAACCGCCGCCGTAACTCAGGAATGTTACGGCTCGGACGGTGAGGGACATTGTACACTGGGCAGAGACTAATTAGTACGGGGAGGCAGGAGGAGCGAGGGGGGAGCAGGGAGGAAGGGAGGAAGTGGAGCAGTGTACATAGCGCCACTAAGCACTGTTCCCCTTAGTGTGTTTTCTTCCTGCAACCGCACCATTCCCTACGTGGATTACCTTCTTAAAACCCCAACCTCAACCCTCACATTAGTTAGGTAGGAATATGGTCTTCAGAGCAATACTTACAGTATCCACCCTGATCGTTAAAGGGCAACCAGGATACTAAAATTGTTGGCATCCAGTGCGACCATTATTCAACTACACCGGGTGTGGTGGCGGTTTCCCCTTCATTTATAAAGAAACCTTCCTGTAGTCCAAACACTTACCGTCCTCTTTGTTCTTTTCCTCGAGCATCCTGGGGGTCGACGGACGCACCAGATAACACCAGCTCCAAGGAAGACGCCCAGAGGACTCTACACTCCACCTGCATCTACATATTAAAAACCATCTAATACTGCTGTTCTTGCAATAAACCCCACAATTGACAAACTACTAAAGCCTCCTAGCTTCTATTTCCACCCATCCTTCCCACACACCTACAGAAATAGAACTAGAGAAACTATCTTAACAATTCTGATGTGGATTGCTGGTCTTGCAATTTTTTAGCCACGAGGGTGTAAGTTTAGTACCAGGGCTTCTACCTCGCATGAGTTCAAAAGAAGACTTACCATCTTGTTTGTGAGCAGTGGTACGATAAGCCCACACCATGTCCTGAACAGCCTCATTGGAAAAACAACCAGAAGAGCAAGTAATTTGAATAATACCTTTTACAACTCTGTTGGCTCTCTCACAAAGACCATTTCCTTGGGGATTATAGAGAGTAGTACGATGGTGTGTTAAACAGCCGACACGTGTTTTGTCGCGTGTGGCACAGTCTGCATGCGACTCTTCAGGGCTGTACTAGGATAGTCTAAGAGAAAAAGGTCGCTCTGTCGGTGATAATTCCAACCCGACAGGGCCCTGGACCGGGTAAGGAACGTCTCATCAGTGTGTGGAGACCCTCGAGGAGGTGTCGCAGGCAGACTGTGCGTTTTTGTAAATTTCTAGTGCTAACACTTGTTAGTACTTTCACTGGGGGGTTATAGGGCTTATCCCCTCACTCTTTTGCACCTCAACACACAGAGAATCATCAATTCTGATTTATTAGCGCTATTTGTAGCTGTGCGCCTTCTTCTAGAGAGAAAAAAAAACTCGCTGTGACTCAGATCCAAGATGGTATGTTACACCACAACTAGACAAAAACATTTGCATTTTCTTAGATGTAAGTTGTGTACCGTTATCAGTTATAAGTACAGAAGGAAAACCTCCATCATGAAATACTCTTTTTAGAAAATTTATTGTGCAATCAGTGGTAATTTCCTTAACAAAATTAACCGTGAGCCACTTTGAAAACACATCAACTACAACAATAGCAAAACGATGACTAACTGGTAGCTCATCCATTGGTCCAATAAAATCTAAACATACACTATGCCAAGGTTGGTTAATAAAAACAATATGACCCATGCCTGAACCAGAAGCAATTTTAAGCCTTTTCTCACCTTCCTTACAACACAAACAATTCTCAACCCAGGATGCTGCTTGTACATCAATTGAAAGCCACCAAAAATCAGCTTTTATTCTATGTTGAGTGAGAGTCTGCCCCAGATGTCCCTCATGGGCAAGTTTTAATAACTTTGGTCTTAAAGCAAATGGCGGAATAAATCGGTCACCTCTCATTAAAATTATATTATACAGAAAGTTCGTCCAAAATTTTGATGAATGGCCATACCGGAGGTATAACACAACTTTCACATCTGGTACTCAATTTAATAAGATCTATAACCTTGGTGAGAACCAAATCCTTTTCCATAGCAGAACACCATTCCTCTTTTGAGAAGGTACCTTCACCTAAAGCTAACACATCCTGAATGAAGACTACTGCACCTTCCTCCTGATCTCCATAGAAATCATTTCGTGAATCTGTACTTTTTACTGGAAGTCTAGAAAGACAGCCTGTACATTATGCCAACCTTGAATGTAAGTCATCTCAAATTGATTTTCTTGTAATCCAGACACAATCTAGGAGAACCTTTACCAGCAGCCACAGGAGACAACACACTAACTAGAGGTTTGTGATCTGTTTTAATTTGAAACTTGGTGCCCCACAAGTATGTTCAGAATAGTGTACACACCACGCAGCAGCTAGGGCCTCTTTTTCTACAACAAAATAGTGACGTTCTGAGAGAGTCAAGGGTCTAGAAGCTAAGGCAATAGTTTTCTCGCCTTCTAAATGTTTCTGTAACAAAACAGCACCCAGGCCAGTGTTACTGACATCCACCATCAAGATTGAAGATCGTTTGATGTCGAAAGGAGCGAATACATTTGCCTCACATAATTCTTTTTTAATGGCATTAAAGCAAGTAGTGTGTTCCTCATTCCAAGTGAATTTTACTCCTTTCTTTAACAGAGTTCTTAGGGTAGCTGTCTTGTCTGAAAAAATTTTTACAAATTTAGCATGGAACTCTATCAGACCCATGAAAGAGCGAAGCTGATCTTTGTCAGAAGGGCAGGGAGCTGATTGTATGGCTTCTAATAGATTTTTCTTAGGCTTTACACCATCAGCGGATATTTCATATCCTAAATATTCTATCTGTCGACCTAGAAATGAGCATTTTTCCTTACGCAAAGTTTATCCTGCTTCACCAGTTCTATGTAAAACAGACTTTAAAATCTCATTGTGTTCAGAAATAGTATCTCCAAAGACAAGTATGTTGTCTTGAAAGAACACTGCTTTTTTAATGCTTTTTTAATGCCCTTGAAAATCTCTGTTACTATCCGCTGAAAGACAATAGCAGCAGAGATAAGCCCAAAGGGCAGCCTAGTAAACTGAAAAGTACCTTCACTTGTTATGAATGCTGTAAGATGTTTTGACTCAGCATGAAGGCGTATCTGATGGTATGTGCTCTTCAAATCCAGCTTAGTGAGGAATTTTGCACCCTGCAAGGTGGAGACTAATTCCCCAGTATTGGGAAGTGGAAAAACATCTGCCACTACATTTTTATTCAAGGATCTAAGATCCACACAGAATCAGATTTTTTAATCCGCTTTTTGAGTGATCACGACCGGAGACACCCAAGTCGAGGCTTCCACTGGCTCAATTATACCTCCTTGTAACATTTCATCAATGACATTTTTTACCTCTTCCCTTACCGCAAGTGGTACTCTTCTCAATTTATGTTGAACAGGGATGACATTTTTTTAAAAAATAATTTTGTGCACATAACCTTTCAACTCACCCAATTCATCCCTGAAAACACTCTTTTCATCAAGTAAAATGTTATTGATTGAATAATCATCCACCACCATGACTTGAACATGCGCCCTTGGGTTGACTATTATGTGCAAGTCATATTGGTGGATCCATCCCAAAATAGGTGGTCCATCTACTGAAACATAAACCTTACCATTTGTAGACCTATGCATAAAACACATTTCGGTTTCAAAGTAACCTATTAGTGCTATAGTTTCTCGTTGATAACCTGTTGGACATATGTCACTATCCAAGAGTGACATGTCACCCCACACACCTCTGAACATAGATTCGGGGATTATGGTGTACCTCGATCCACTGTCAACCATAAGGGTTACTGTATGACCATCAATGTTGAACTCTGCGAGGAGGAGCCACGCGGGCGTCCTAGATGGTCGTGTGAGCAGAGGGCTCCCGAGACCCGCGCCGCCCTCTCGCAAATATCCTTATAATATCCTGTTTTATTGATGGGCTATTGAAGATCTACTCTCGCTGATCCCGATATCTTTTCAGAAATTCAATTCGGACGTCGGGAGCCGATTCTACCTCGACTTCAACTATTTGGACCCTTCCCGAGCGAGACCGGGGACTTGGCTGCTCCATTGGGCCGGGGAGTAATTCAACAACAGCGGCCGGAGGGACGTCTCCCTAGTCGGCCTGATAGTCACTTTCGGTTTCGGTTTCTCCCCGGACCCTCGAGTGCTTGTGCTATGAGCTGATTGTCACCCACGGCGGTGCAACTTCACCCACTGTGGTGTCCGGCCACATCCCTACTTCCTTGGCCTGTTGCTCAAGCTGCATTTTTCCTGTTTTGGCCCTACAACTTGGACTTTGTATCCCACAGGCGTCGGCCATTTTCACCGGGTCCAGAAGGCCCCTTTGGGGCAGTGATCCCAATATGGCCACCAAGCCGGAGTCCGAGAAGCGCAAGACCAAGACGCCGGTCTGCGGGGGACTCACTCAGACTAATGTCATGGATCGGTATACGCAACCGAAGGGTTCCCCCGGCGGTACCGGCCGCATTCTGGCTGACCGCAAGACGGACTCTGCTGAGCCTCCCGAGGTTACTCTCCAGGACCTGATGAGTGCCATTACGGGGATGAAAGCAGATATGGGACAACAGTATGAGGCCCTGGCCTCCAAGATTGATACTGTAGCGGTCGACGTTACTCTCATTAGAGCGGACCTTGCCAAAACTAACGAGAGGGTCAAGGCCTTGGATTTGAAGACCGCCAGTATTATTACGGATGTGGCAGACGCGCAGTCGGAGATCGGCAACCTGAAAGCGTTGTGGTTCCGGACGTCCGGTTTCTTTACTTGCTTATCAGCGGAGTTTTGCCATTTGTCACACTATTGTTTGGGTTGAGCCCGAGGGTGGTTAGGGTGTAAGGGGACTCTTCTTCCTCCTCATGGGTTCTTTGTGTAGTGTAGTTACGAAGGGGCGACAGGCACACTGCATGTTGGGGTGGCTTTCGAGTTGAACGCAGGGGTGCAGGGTGGGGGGTGTTGAAACCGGGGGTGGTTGGAGGGTGGGGGGGGGGAATTGTTATTGTTTTCGTTCTTGTGTTTGTAACTTTCACATGGCACTGTGCACATTGATTTTATCCTGTTGTTGCTGGGTGTCGAGGGGGGAGGGCAATGGTCCATTTCCGGGATGGGGGGTGGTGAGTTGAGGTTGCTGTCCTGGAACGTCAACGGGTTGGGGGATAAGATAAAACGTGGTGTTGTCTCTCAGTTCCTCAGACGCCATTCCCCTGATGTTGTATTGTTGCAAGAGACCCATTTGATAGGAAATGCTTGCCAGGCAATGAATAGGCGTGGCTACAAGCTGGTGGCTCATGCGGGTTTCACTTCTGGCTCTAGAGGGGTGGGCATCCTGATCCGGTCCTCCCTGGCCCTTGAGATAGACGATGTGGCGCTCGATGACAGGGGTCGATATGTTGCAATTTCGGGGAGTTGGGAGGGCAGAAGGCTCTCTATAGTTAATTTATATGTCCCCCCAGGTTTACAAGCCACCACCTATACTGACCTCGGGCGGCTTTTGCTCGAGCTTCTTGATGGTCTCCTTCTTCTTGGGGGGGGGATTTTAATTCCATGGTCTCGGGCGATTCTGATCGCTACCCGCCAAGGGTTTTGCCGAACTCCCAGAGATGGCTCTCTGAGCTCCTCGACACTTTTGGGTTGGTGGATAGTTGGAGGATGCTTCATCCTGTGCAATTACAATACACTTTTCACTCTGGGGCCCATGGTAGTCTTTCCAGAATCGACTACTTCTTATTGCCGTCGGCCCAATCTTCGTCAGTACGAGAAGTTCGTCACCTCCCTAGGGGTATTTCTGATCACTCACCATTGTGGCTAAGCGTTGCTGTTGGGGTGGGTAGTGCAGGGAGAGTTGCTCCTATTAATCCCTGGCATTTGAGAAATCCCAAGACACGTTCCGAGCTGGTCAAGGCTATTGATTGCTACTTCGATGAGAATGTGGGGTCTGTCTCCTCTTCTGTCTCCTTGTGGGAAGCTTTCAAGACTGTTATTCGGGGTTGTTCACTGTCATTGATTGTCGCTGCTAAAAAGGCTAGGAATGCAGAGCTGACGCGCCTTGAGGATGAGAACTCGCTTTGGAACCATTGGCTGCCTGGCTCCGCTGGGAGCCCTCCATAAAGGGCATCCGGTGGTCCCCTGATTTTGAAGATCGTGTTTCGCTGAACGCTGACGATATTCTTCTTTACCTCACCTCCCCCGTAAGTCTCTTAATGTGCTTTTCGATGTTCTCACCTCTTTCGGTAAGAACTCGGGACTCGTCATTAACTGGTCCAAGTCATGCGTCTACGTTTTGGCTGGGGAACTCCCCCCGCTGCCCCGTAGATTTCCAATTCTTGTGGCTGAGTCCGGTTTTCGATACTTGGGGATTTATGTCTCGCTAAACTCCGATGCCCGTTATGAACGTAACCTGCAGGCCCCTCTCCAGAGGCTTAAACTTGATGTTTTACGGTGGCGACGACTTCCCCTTTCCCCGTTGGGACGTGCGGTTCTGTTTAAGATGATGTCGCTTCCCAGATTCCTTTATGCACTTCAGAATTTTTTTGACCCAATACCTTTGTCGTATTTCCGTGAAGTTGAAGGCCTTCAGAGGCGGCTGATTTGGGATGGGCGTGCACGTATCTCCTTACCCAAACTCACCTTGCCGTGGTATGACGGTGGCATCGCCCTCCCTGATATTAGACGCTATTACTGGGCCTCGCAGCTTAGCGCTGTCAACCATGTGACTTACGCCCCTGGCCATACTCCTGCCTTCGCAATGGATAAGCATCTCTTGCCGGGCGGGAATTTTAGTAGGGCGCTGTATTCCCATAAGCCACTAGGTACCCTGACTGGCCCTACGAAAATCGCTGTGAGAGAGTGTGGCGTGCTGCTGATACGGCTACGGGATGGAGTGGTAGGTTGACTTGTGTGACCCCGCTGTATGATTCTGATCGATTGGGCGATTTGTGGAGAACGAAAGGATTCGATAAATGGGATATGATCGGTATCAGTAGAGTGGGGGATCTCTGGTCCAAAGGAAACGTTAAGACTTTTGAGGCGCTCAAGCTGGAATATGAGCTCGATGATAGGGAATACTTCAGATATATCCAAGTGCGACACGCATTGCTCTCAGTTTTCCCCCTGGGGACTGACATTCCCGACTCCTCGCCTCTTGAGGACCGTATCCTTGATGGCTATGTGCCTGACAGTACCATCTCGCTGCTCTACAAGAAGCTCATTAATAACAGGACTGACTTGCTTGAGCGCCTCAGAGCCTCGTGGACCGCAGATGGCCTTGAACTGGATGACGAGGACTGTCTCCTCCCCTAAGGAGGTGGCCATACCCGCTCGTCTCCGATTTGTCCAGCTGAAGATCCTCCACCGTGTATATGTAACGGGCCCGCGTCTGGTACGAATGGGTTACTCTCTTGATGGGCTATGTAAGCGCGGCTGTGGAATGAGTGGAACTTTTTTGCATATTATTTGGGAGTGTCCGGCTGTGGCTGTTTTCTGGTCCAGAGTGCATGCGATTATGGAAAGAGTCACCGGGGTCTCCCTCCTGCCCGAGGTTAGAAGATGTCTTCTTAATGTTTGGGAACCCACGGACTATAACACAGCCCAGACTATCTGGGCGACGCTTGTTAACATGGTGGCCAAGAGGGACATTGCACAACTCTGGGGCTCCAATACACCACCTACCGTAGCGGCTTGGAGGGAGAACATGGACTGGTGTATGATCAGAGAGAAGACGGTCTATGTGGCTAGGGGCCGGCCTAATAAATGGGGTAGAATATGGTCCCAATGGAATTCGTATCGTGGCAACCTGTGCACTCTCCCACAGGACTACACTATCGACAACCTATTTTCCCCTTAGTTGGCGTTTTGGGTTAATGCTAGCAATTGTGTATAATACTGCTCTCCTCGCTACCCCCCCCCCCCCCTTGAATCGTTTGCTCATCACTGTGGGCTACCCAGAACCTGCCACCCTTCCCTTGACTCCCGGTACTCTACTATTGCCATGTGATGATGTTTCATGTTGTTCGTTCTGTTTCATCAAAATTTAAAAACTAAACCTTCAATGCTAATCTTCTTTATCCTCAACCACGTACAAGCCGTAATGTTTTATGTTTATAACGGAAAGACTACCGTGAGGACTGCTACGGTGTGATACATGTATCGTTGGATGTCATAGTGGGCGGCCCTCTGGGTTGTAGGCTGACAGCTGTGTATCGTGCGTTCATCGAATAAAGGTTTTTAGAAAAAAAAAAAATTTTATTTGGAACTCTGCTTCTCATTACACGTCATATCTGGGTCATCAACAACTAAAATTTTGTTAAATTCTCTCTTAATTTCAATGGTATTATCTTCAACGATAGCTACTTTTGCTCGAACTTTGTTTCTACACATCTGAGAACAAGCATTTACAATGCAATGGTTTCGCCTTTGGAAAAGTTTGAGCTATTGGCATTGTAAATGACAAAATTTGTATTTATGTGTTGGTTTGGAAAACAGAAAAATAAATGGCATTTTTATTTACATTGCCATTAGCTTAATCTCTCGCAAATGTGAGACCTATTGTACCCTACGGACGAGCTCAGCAGACAGCAATTACTACCACACACACACCCAGAGCCAGCCACACACACACACACACCCAGAGGCAGTCAGCAGGGCCCGGTGCAGCTCTACCTGGCTATCACCTCCTTTCCCTGCTGGTCTTTCCTCCCCACTGACCTTCTCCTGGTTGGTCACAGCAGCACATATTCTCCAGTGCCAAACGTGGAAAGCTACCGGCAAAGAAGGACCAGTCACTGACAATCTCTTCCAGTTGAGAAGCGAGGACTTCTTAAAGTCCAGATGAAGCACCAGTTACTGGTGCAAAGAGACTGATAACTATCCTACTTTGGGTGTGCAAAAGTTAAAAAATTAACTACCAATTCTGAGACACGGAGCCCTCATCGCCAGGCAACAGCCAGTAGTATAAGAAAATGAAGGGATTTTACCACACTCTCCAGTAAACTTTTACAGCAGTGAAAAGGAGGAGCCCTTCACACACCTTGATTTAGATCTAAGACAGGAGTCACACCTTAAACGAACTTGAGTACTGTTAAGCGGATGAATGCAAAAACAAAGCAGATCAGAGAAAAAAGTCACTTAGGACAGGACTGCGGTACTGAGAGGGTCTAGGTTCAGCAGTGCTTCCAGCAAGAGTCGCTACCCAGATTTGGTTTCTAGTGTGGTAGGATCAGTCAGGCTTACTCTTTCCCTGGAACTCCGTATTGCCTCAACTGTAAAATACAGCTTGGTCTGTGGACCTGAGGGAACCTGAATCAAAGTACTGGCTACGCTGCCAAGTGCATACCCCCTGAGATACCCAGAACTAACCTTAGCTCTCTGGCATCTGCATTTGTTTTAGGACGTCCCACAAATCAAAGCACCTCATGATCAGATCTTGCCAGTGCTACGGCACGATGAAGCACTCCTGATAATGTTTCAACCAGCTCAGGCACAGGAGTTTATTGGGATCAGACTGTAGGCCAAAGTCTTTGTGAATGCAGATCAGGAATTATCTCCCTCTCTTTCGTCGTTTTGAATCTGATAGAGCCAGGTTCACTAAGATAAACTGCCTCTTTGTGAAAAGCTGATCTCTGCCACCCCTTCACGCATTCTGTTGCTTTCTTGTGATGTTTGCGCCCTGAGGCTCTGTTTTAGGCATAAGCTGCGCTTTGTAAATCATATTTCAAATTCAACAAAGGCTAGAAATAACACATGACCAATAGGCAACTGCCGCCCTGTAAAGCACAACGGTCCTGGCCAAGCAACTGATAGCTCTCATGCACAGCCTGAACCCCAGAAGCTAAGACCAAAAGAGTCAGTCGTTAATAGCCATTGACGAGGCCCTCTTTTTTCAGGCTAGTTCCTTTTGATTATACAGATGTTGCTTTATACCATATAACTTTAATATTTGACTTGTGGCATATATGATCAGAGCCTTTGAACACTTTCTGCTAAATAATAAGAGTGGTTGTGCAATTATTATTTCACGTTTTCTGTCGAGTTATTTGATTCTGCAGGTCCAGTGTGGAAGGTTCGGCACAACGACCCCTGAAGTGCACTACCTGGCAGCAACATAGAAAGTGCTTGCTACTGTGAGTTTGATAAAGAGTGCCTGATTAAACCCGCATTTCTAACGGCGATATGTACCAGCGTGAAACTCATTGAAAAAGCCCAAGGCCTGACCTGCATTTTTTATGTTTCTGTTTTTTACGAGTATGTTTTTTTTCAAATCATGTGTTTGTTTTTGCAGGCACACAAATAGATCTTAATAAATAACTGTGTGTATCGCATGGTTAATGCAATCAGACCCGCAGCCAAGCTGTAAACACGGTGTTACTTGTGTAATGCGCGTGTTGAGCCAGACACTAGGCAGACGTGAACACTGCTGTTTGTATGCCATGCCTAGTGCAATCAGACGCACAGGCAGGCTGTAAACAGTGTGCTCCCTTCATCATGTGTCTACTGTTGCTAGGCACAGGCAGACAATGGATATTGTACTATTCCTTCCAGCCGTGTCTCAGAAGACCAGGAAGTGACAGAAATGTCATAGCAAATGAAAATCAGAAGGCAGTATGCGTGGACGGGGGCTGCTAGATGAGCATACCTACCCATGCACATGCACCAGTTTATCGAGGCTTTGCAGCACACACCTGGCCACAGACACGGACCTCCTGTGCCCTCTGAATACAGTCAATAGAAATCCATACAATATCCTCGTTGATAATGTTTGGTAAGACCCGCAGTTGAGGCGCTAAGGTGAAATATGAGAGCTATAGCTTTCCTAACTCCGACAGGAGACATTAACAGTGGGACCAAGCATACATTAATAGCAGATTCCACTGCCCCTTTGCAAAGCCAGTCACGCCACACAGTCTTCCCGTCAGCGTGTTTGGAGGCGGGAACCTCAGAGGCTGCTCGTGTGTCCGGAAAGTTCTTCCGTGCCTTTGATCACTGTGCGGCCCTGACAGAGATGCCAGCCAGGCACTCTCATCGGCTGATAGGAGGGGTGTGGACGTCTCGAGTGACGTCTTCCAAGCGGCCGCAGTCTCTGCCATCAATCTCTGCTTATTCCTGTACCAAGTAGAAATTGTTTTGTGTCGTGACAAAATAAACAAAAAAGTTTGAAAAAGAAAGATTAAACAAGCACCTACGAGGACACGGAAGGGGGGTTGGGGGGCGGGAAAGCACACGGACAGCGGGAGGGGGGCGGGGGGGCACACAGACAGCGGGAGGGGGGGGCGGGAACGGCCAGCACTCCCCTGGACCTGGACCTCCTCTGACGGAGATCGGCCGCACAATGACCAAACCAAACGGACTAAAAAAAAAAAATAAACCCCGCCCACGGCCTTGATGGCCTTGATGACGATGCGAAAAGGGTGGAGAGGGAAAAAAATGCAGGAACGCCCACGAATCTGGTCCGTGAATGACGGACAGATCTCTGTTCCAATGGCTAGCCTCCATTTATGGAGCTAGCCAATGGAACAGAGGGCGGATTCAAGTGTCCCTTACTGAAGACTACAGATTTCTCCTGGAGGCGGAGCTAAAGCTCCGTGCTCCAGCGAAACCTAAAAATTACCCAATTTACCACATTTCAGGCATACTTTGTTGTTTGCAAGACAAAATTTAGCATCAGACGTATGCGTATTGCTTCCAAATCTTGAACAAAACTTATTTTGCACTTTACTAAAGTAAGTCTTCTTTTGAAAACTTTTCCCTTTAGATTTAACAAGAGCTATTGCATCTTCCTCACTAGTTTCACCCTCATACAAGTTTTTTTCCTTAACTTCTGAAATCTGTTGCTGTGAGCTACAGTTTTGTAATTCTTTCATGCATTTTTCGGATTCTTCTACAACCTTAGCTAAATCTATTGCTAGTTTTAGAGGAGGATTTTTAGCTGCCCACAGTCTCTTGTATTTTTCAGTTGTTATATTGTACTATAAATTGGTCACAGATTAGTAGCTCATCCGCTATTTGACCAAAATTACATTTAACTGAAAGTACACGTAAAGGTGCCACAAAATCATCGATTGACTCTTCACTGCGTTGTTTGTGTGTATAGAATTTATATCTGTTCATGACTAAGTTTTCCTCTTTAACAAACCTCACTTCAAGTCTCGATACTGCCTCCTTGTACTCGTCAAGTGAAGATTGGCCGCTCGATTGTAACACTTGAGGAAGATATTTGAAAACGCGTTGACTTTCTTTTCCTAAAGCTGTTAAAAACAATGTTGGTTTTTTTTGGAGAGAAGTCTCGTCCATCCAATGCTTCAATGTAATTAGCAAACATGGCAAACCAATCCTCCCAAGTAATTGATGGTGTACCTGGTTCACTGAGGAATTGTGGAGGTAAAGCTACATTCACTTGTTGAGCCATGTTAAAAACACTGAATAAAATTTGTTCTGAAAGTGTGGAGTATAACTTTTACAAAAATAATAGAGTCATGAAATACACCATAAATATGTACATGAACCGTAGTAATGAATATAAACATCGAATACTCCCTAATATGTAAGATGTTCAAATAAGGAGATAGATGTGACCATGGGCACTTTGTTCACTGTGCTGTTCTGGTGAGCGTTATCACCGTCGAAGGTTACGCTCGATGTGGAGATAATCCGACACAGCAACAACACTGTCATATATTTCTTTGAGAACAATACGTGAGAATCAATACGCGATGAATACAGAATCTTGTTGTATTCTTTGAACATCCACAAACATAACGTGTTAAAAATTCTATGAAATGGTGAGCGTATCACCGTAGATGATAGCGCTCGTTGCTATGGTTGCAACTCTATGATGCTCAAAATGGCCGCTAGCGGAATTACGTCACCGCGTTGTACGTGGAGGACGTCCACTCAGTTGAATCACGCTCAGGAAGAAGACACTGCTGCCAAGCAACGTTCGTCATCCTGCGTACCACGATTTGTGGGAAGGCGCTCCCGCTTAGCTACGGCAGCTGCTAAGCAATAGCACCACGTCACAGAGCTCGCATGTAGTTCGAGTACGTAGATAGCTCACCGTTGGAGTGATGATGTCAAGATTTTACCCCCAAATCTTCTCCGGACTACGAAATCTGCACTACTGCAACTCGAAAAGAAGACCTCCTCTAAACCAGATCGCACTGCACGGCGTCGATTCTTCTTTTTGGGAGATGTCGCCTGTCCACTTCAGTTATTTGAAGACTCTGTACTGTAGCAACTCGCTCGCAGCCTGGTCATCACTGAAGATCGTCACCAAATTGTAATAAGTAGAAATGACACTTCTATGACTCCATGGAATCAGGTATGCACTTTAATTACAGAGCATGAACATAACGTACATCTCGCCAGCTGACCAGACTCCAACTGGCAAGTCTGGAATGTATCCTGGCTGAGGTCAGACATTAGAACCGTGCATACATTCTAGAAGAACAGGAAAGGAACAACATAGAGAAAGGGCTAGGTAATGTTGTTAACTAGTAAAGGATTACATTTACAACAATCTTCCTTGGGCTCAAACACAAACACCCTACCCAAACAAACCAAGAGTCCACCCTGGGTCAGAGAGGCTATGAGAAGAGGTGTAGGGCAATGACCCCACCAACTGTGAACTCAATCCTGGCCTGGAGCAACAGCCCTCTTGTACTTCAGCTTGCAACTGAGACAGTTGACTTCAGTCATGGTTTTGGATGCCAACCTATCACAGATGCAGTCTCTTTTGGCAAGAAATTGCAAGGTACATTTGCAAGTTCTTTAGGTGCTTTGGTTTGAGAGTATGCTGTGGGCATACTCAGGTCCTCATGCTAAGACCCATTGATGCCGAGGGGGCGTGGCTAGCAGGCCATGTTGGAGGTCGGAGGTTGTTAGAGCTCCGGTGCCGCTGGGAAGCCACCATCCTGTAACGGCCTCCACAGGGCCGAATAACGCCTAGGAGGGGACAATCCTGAATGCGCTGACCTCCCTGGCGACTTGGGCCGAATTTGGAGTTTCATGCGGACACGGAAGCAGAGCGACGAGACCCGGTACTGTTGCGGCCTGGTCCCTTGAAAGAAGCCGGGACCTTCAGTTTGCGGCCGGCCGGGCCTGCCCGTGCTCTAGCGCAGCTTCTACGGGGCTGACTGATGTCCCGCGGCGGCCAGGCTTGACTTTGGAGACCCCGACCACTCTGAGGGCCCTCGGTGCAGCTGTGGGCTGCGGGGAAAGACCGACGGGGCCCGGCGTCGATACGGCCTACTCCCCCTGAGGACGCCCGGGGACTCGAGTTTGAGGCACGCACACCTGCGGTGGCGCCTGTGGCCAGAGACTCCGGCGCTGCACTGGGCCGGACCGCAGTGGACCTGCACTCCTCGGCGGAGGCGCGGGGGGAGAGCAGCGACGGTGGGGCGGGCGACCCCCCCCCCTCCCCCAGGACTTACTGCCTGAAGCGGCGCCCGACCGCTGCCCTGGAATGCACCGTGTGGCGGAATACTGAGGAAGGTGCTGGAACGGAGAACCCCACAACCCTGCTCAGTTGACTGGTGAGGGGGCGAGGAAGGGCCACTGCCTGAAGGCGATTCCTGATTTTGGGCCTGGATTTCTCCTGCTCCTCTCCCCCCCCTCCCCCAATTGGTCCTCCCCCCGCATCTCTGAATCCTACTGGGGGCGGCCGTGGCCGGCAGTGGAGTGCCACTGACCGTGGGCTGGGCCCTGAGACGGTGCACGCCACTTGCAGACGCCGTGGGGACACTGGGACCACCTGGACTCTCGTGCTGTGACCCCGAGGGGGTGCGGAAGGAGGAGCCGCGGCATCTGAGAGGAGGTGAGAAGCGGTAATAACACCAGGTGATTCGGTGGGAGAAGGGCACGTGGAGAGGCCGGGGAGCTGCCTGGAGTAACCCCCCCCCCCCCCCGCGCACGGACGATCACGCCCGGTGGCTGGCGGTGCCTGACTGGGCAAACATGGTCCGGAAGGGAGCTCGGACACTGGATGGGAAGGAGGGTCCAGCGAATACGGGGGCCACGCAAGATGGGTCCGTCCTAACACCCCTTGACCAAGCCACGGGCGGGGGATCAGCAAGCTGACAAGCTGGACTTGATCCTGCAAGAGATCAGAGACTCTCGCCTGGCCATGGAAACACAACTAGGCGCCCTCACTACTAATCTCTCTTTATTAAAGGACGACCACTGCAAACTGGCTGACAAAGTGAAAGACCAGGGGGTGACGTTGGCGGAGATAACCCCGACAGTGGCAGATCACACTAACTCTATCAAGCAACTGCAAGAGCAAGTGACGACCCTCATGGACCGCGTGGAGGATGCTGAAGGGCGTAACCGACGCAATAACATCCGCGTCATTGGGCTTCCGGAACGCAGTGAGGGGACCCGCGCAACGGAGTTCATGGAGCGGTGGTTCCGCGATCACGTTGCCCCGGAGGACCTGTCGCCGTTTTTCTGTGTGGAGCGGGCACACCGGATTCCTACGGGACGGCCTAAGGCGGGTCAGCCGCCGCGACCACTGATCGTCAAGATCCTGAACTCCCGAGATAGGGATATGCTCCTTCAGAAAGCCCGGGAAAAGTCGGTCATTGAATATGAAAACCAGCGAATCTCACTATACCCGGACTATACCAATCAAGTGCAAAGACAGAGGTCCTCCTACTTTACGGTCAAGAAAAAGCTCCAGAAGGCAAACCTCCGGTACGCCCTGCTATTCCTGTCTCGTCTCAAGATAATCTATGACAACAAGACCCACTTCTTCGAGAGCCCCACTGACGTGGAGGAGTGGTTGGAGGTGATGGGCGTCGAGGCAACTCAGGGGGAGGCGGCCGACGGCTCCGGGAGCGGCTCAGATCGTAGAGGACGAACTTCCCCACATCGACGGTGCAACCCGGACGACGCAAGCCCTCTGTCGCACAACAGAGGGAGGACCAGATGACAGCGGTCAACATGGTGAGCTCCTTTCATGATGAACATGAACTAATTAACACAGATACGGAAGACAGTACACTACATTCAGACTCAGAACACAGCGTGATTTTGTTCCCGACTGTGACGCCGAGAGCGGCGGACGAACTACTGGATAATGGTCAGGAGTAACGGCGCAAATGGAGTGCCCTATGACTGTCTCATACCGATATCCTTTTGATGGGGATTTACGCAGGGTTGGGGGGTACGGGGTGGAGGATGCGGACACTTTGTATGTTTGGGAGGTGCTTCATACTGTGACAATTGGAGGTTGAATCCAAGCTACGACATTGAGGGCCCGGCCCTTGATGGGTGTACTTTATTGCCTGGTTATATTAGACCTCTACAAGCTGAGATTCCCGATTGATGATAAAGTGAGCGGGGCGCGCATGCGGCCCCCCCTCCCTCCCCCTCTCTTTTCTTCCTCCTCCCCCTCCCCCCTTCCCCTCCTCCCCTCCGGAGGTCGCTGAGTGAAATATAGATTATACACAGACTTCCCCGGCGGCGCCGTTGAGCCGACAACGTAGAACTGTAAGACTAGGTGGACAAGGTCCATGCTATGCCAACCCCCCAATGGCGAATGCACCAATGTTTGGTTTGTTAAGGTTTACATTTCATGGTTCGGCACAGCAATGTTCTCTAGCAGCGCCAAAAGAGTTCAAGTTTGGGGTGGGCAGAAGTACGTCTCCTGGTTATTACTGATAATACTTGTGCTGCAGTTGAGGGCACTGTTTCTTGCGATACTTATTACCGAATATGGCTGACACTATAGGGAAGTATAGGCTGGCTACCTGGAACGTGCGGGGACTTGGCGCCATACAAAAAAGACACAGAGTGCATGCATTCTTACTCCGACAACATGCCCATATTGTATTCCTACAGGAGTCCCACCGAACACACTCCGAGACACTCACACTTCGGAAGAAGTGGCAAGGAACTGTATTCTCTACAACATATTCCGCTTTCTCCAGAGGGGCTACCATCTGGGAGAGACACGGTACTCCCTTTGTAGAACTGGGAAGGAGAGTTGATGACCAGGGTAGGTATATCCTAGTGAAAGGCACACTGGACGGCACACTCGTAGTTCTAGGCAGCATATACGCCCTGAACTTTGATCAAGACACATTCCTTGCGAGAGTGGGACGAGCACTGGCTGATTGGGGGACATCCCTTGGATTTTAGGGGGAGATTGGAATATGGTTTTAGACGTTGACCTTGATAGGTCGCAACCCCCCCCCCCCCCCCTCCAGACGACGGTTGTTCACAGACTGACGGACTCTTTTAGGACATGGCTGCAGGGCTGGGGTCTGACAGATACATGGCGAACACTCCACCCGACGCACAGAGAGTATTCCTACTATTCCCCGGTGCGTGCCTTACATACCCGATTAGTTCGATTTCTGTGTACTAACTCCTTAGTGTCTAAATGCACGTCCTCAGATTACCTGGCTAAAACATTCTCCGATCACAGGCCTCTGACACTTGACTTGCACTGGGGACGGGTGCCGTCTCCAGTGCCAACCTGGAGACTTAATCCGCTACTGTTGGAGGACGGCCCCTTCCGTGAATCCTTGTCGGTCACCTTCGACAATTACTTTCGGGAGAACTGGGATTCAGTGGCCTCTAACTTGACGGTGTGGGACGCTATGAAGGCCGTGATAAGGGGAGCAGCCATTGGTCAGGTAGTGGGTGCTAGGCAGGAGATCCACAGGAAACTGTGCGACGTAGAGACTCGCCTACAGGCCCTAGAGTCGGCAGTGGGTGAGAACCCTGATCGCAAGGGGGAGTTACGACTGAGCAATATAGAGCATGCCGAACTTTTAGAAACACAGAGTTATTGACCACAAAGCCTACTTGCGACGACAACAGGCTGAATCGGACAGGTCAGGTGCTTTACTGGCTCGGCTGGTACGGGACAGACCCGAGATCAGAGTGATTACACAGGTTAGGGACAGTACGGGAGGACTGGTGATACACAATTGGCCATAAATGACGCTTTTAGGGATCACCTTAGTACGCTATATGCCTCCCCCCCATGGAGGACCATGAGGAGATGATAAACTTTCTGAGGGACCTGCCTTTCCCAGCCCTGACTCGAGCAGAGCAGGAAGAGATGGGCGGACCCATCACGCAACAGGAAATCAAAATAGCCATCCGATCTCTAAACCGAGGTAAGACTCCTGGCCAGGACGGACTGCCGGCAGAGTTTTATCAGACTTATTCTACGACCCTAGTCCCCGTCTTGGAGAATATCTATAAGGAATCATATGAAACCGGTCACCTGCCCAGCCCGACGATGCAAGCCTCCGTTATTTCAATCCCTAAACCCGGTCGGGACACCCTTGATCTCACCAATTACAGACCCCTCTCAATGCTCTCTACGGAGTATAAAATACTCAGTAAAGCCATAGCTCTGCGACTACAGTCCCATCTCCCGGCCTTAATTCATCCGGGCCAGTGTGCATTCCTACCGGGGAGGAGCACGTCCCAAAACACATGAAGACTCCATGCACTTATGGCTGCGACGCCGCCGACTCTCCCTCAGGCTGGCTGTGTTGCACTAGATCTCCGACAAGCTTTTGACTCCCTGTCCTGGGCATTTATGTTTGAGGTCTTGAAACGCTTTGGCCTCCCTGACTCCCTGACACGATAGATCCGGCTGTTGTACACGTGCCCAACGGCTAGAGTGCGCACGGGTCGACACGTCTCCTCTAGTTATAACATATACCGCGGCACTCGACAGGGCTGCCCGCTGTCACCCCTGTTGTTTGTCCTGACCCTTGAACCCCTGGCGATTGCCTTCCGGACTGGGATGGCTGAAAAGGGCATCTTCATCGGTGGAACACTCAATTTGATATCAATTTACGCCGATGATATCCTTTTGTATTTCCGGGACCTAGAGGAGAATCATTCGACCCTAGCGACCATCTATGACCGGTTCGCAAATGTGTCAGGCCTGGCGATCAACCCGGCGAAATCGGTGGGGTTTTATTTCCATGATGGACAAAGGCCATCCCACATACAATTTGGCGCCTCTCAAATCCTGATAGCGCAGACTACGTTCAAATATTTAGGCATAAATGTCTATAGACGTTCGGAAGACCAGATTGAAGGCAATATTCGGCGGGCCATTACCGGCCTCCGGAGTAGTGTGCAATTTTGGACGTCTCTGCCACTGTCCGTCATGGGTAGGATAGCTGTCTCCAAGATGGTCATGCTCCCCCGCATGCTTTATTATTTTGTAAACCTACCGGTTCTCCTCCCGCAAAATATTTTTAATACATTAAATACACTCTTGATCACCCTCATCTGGGGTTCTGGCCAGCGGAGAGTAAGTCTCAAGAAACTTCAATTGGGAACCAGACGGGGAGGCCTGGGCGTACCAGACTTTCGCGGTTATTATTACGCGAGTCAATTACAATGGCTGTCAAGATGGGTGGCGGATAGACACTTACACGAAATCGGTCTCACCAGTGAACAGATTGCACGCGGAGAGCTGCACTCCCTACTATTTCCCAAGGCCAAGGTACCCCGGGATTGCCACCCTCTTTTGCATACCGCCCTGCTATGTTGGCGAAAAGCTCTGGCATATACGTCAATGACCCCGCCCTATGCCGATAACATCCCCCTGCTGGGAATCCCAACGCCACAGGGTCGGCTGACGCACCGTAGATTACAGCCCTGGACGGATGCGGGGGTAGACAGAGTTGGTGAACTGTTTGGAGATGACACACTGTTAGATCACGCCTCTTTTGTGCAAGCCACAGGAGCCCCACCACGACTATACCTCCTACACGCCACCGTGACACGCTACATACGTGCTACATGGGCCCAACAGAGTAGTAAACCAGAGCAACACGAGCTAGTGCACCTACTTCAACACATGGGGACTGGGGGGACACCTAGTACGGTGGCTATACACTGGCATTAGGGAACACGCGGCTACACCTCTTACTTCACTCAGGAACACCTGGACGTTGGACACAGGGGAGGCTGTAACAGATGGGGTATGGCAGGTTGTTCTGGAACACCCTAGAAGAGTGTCCAGAAATGTGAAGTTTACATTTATACAAGCCATGTTACTACATCGGGCATACCTTAGCCCCCAGAGACTACACAGGATGTTTCCTACCTCTTCCCATTGCTGCCCTCGGTGTCAAGCGGAGGAGGCCGGCCTTCTCCACATGCTGTGGTCCTGCCCACGCATAGACGGCTATTGGGGACAGGTCCGACACATACTCTACACTGCCACGGGCATGCAGATACCAGAGGGGGCGCTGCCTTGCCTGCTCGGACACAGGAAACGACCCAAAGGACATAAGGCCCCACTGAAGCTCCTGGACTTAGCATTGTTATTGGCTGTCAGGGCACTGACTATGAGGTGGAAATCTGCACGACCCCCAACAGTAGAGACCTGGCGATCCGAAGTATTGAAGTGGGGTAGGGCTGAGGGTGTAATCCTCCAGAGGGAAGAGGAGAGGGGGTTACGGAAACACCCGATTGCACAAGATTGGGAGCGGATGCTGTTGGAGTTAAGGACATGGATTTGACGCCCTCCCAGACGAAGACCGAGTAGCGGAGATGGCCGGGAGGGAGAGGGTGTGACTGCGAATAGAGCCTTGTCCATGATGGGTACAGGTTTGCCAGTGGATGATGATCACACTTATTTGGATGTGTCAGCCCTTCACGACTACTAGGCCCAGGAGTACAGCGCAGCCTATGCTGGGATATCTGGAGACATACGAAACGGGGTGGGATGTTGGGAGGGATGGGGATTGATGATGTCTTTAAATATGGGTCCACAGACTTATACACGCTGAGGAATGGTCGGGCATTGACAGTTTGCACCCATTTGTAAAGTAATATTACTATTACATAGAGTAGTCCGAGCCGTCACAGACGAATTGTATGGAACCCAACATGAGAGACGATGAGTCCGATGCCTAAAGTTTAAGAGGGAAGAAAAGAGAAAAGACTGTATAAGATGTGTGATACCTGTTTGTACAATGCTATATCTGTTCGCAGTCACAAATAAAGAGTTTAAAAAAAAAAAAAAAGACCCATTGATGCCAATCCTTCTACTGAGTCACAGAAGGCAACTTCAGTTTGCCTTGCCTCAACTTCTAACAGTCTCCCTCTTCAAAGTAGCAACTTCTTGTTGGTGAGTGGGGAGTTCGGGGTTTCGTCATAAAATGTTCTTTGGATCGCTGACTATGCCATGTTGTATCTACTGTGGTTCCTACGGGGTACGGAGTGCTACATCTGTGTGCGGTCAACCAATAAAAAGAGTTGTTAAAAAAAGTAGCAACTTCTTCATGCTAGATCACCACTAATAGCCCTCTAAAGCAGTAAGCATGTTCCTTTCTGCAAGGCAGCTCCCCCTGGCAAAAACTCTTCAGGGTTCTGGTCTTGAACTTGGGAAGGGGTGTTTGCTGTCAATAACCCATATCTGGAGCTCAAGAGTTTCTCGAAAACCACTGCTATTGAGCCCTAGAATCTGGTAAAGAACTTCAGGCATGTTGGCTGGTAGTTTCTGCCCTAAGCTTATGCCAAGTTTACAAAGAGAGTCTGTGTGTTTACATGTTCACTCTGGTACTGGCTTCAGGAAGTCTATGACTTTTGCATATTCCTCCCAAACTGGTCCACCCACAGTCTTTGTTGGACAGTGCAGCACGATGGTTGGGTGGGGCTGGCAGTCTCCTGCTAGGAAATACAAAAAGCCACAAAAGAGAGCAAGGCTTTCCCATTTAATACCATTAAACCTGTAGGGGAAACATTTTGAGGAAATAATCATGCAGGAAAACTGAAGATTATGTCCCTATACTTCAGTAAGGCCCTCGGTCTCCTCTTCCACACTCTACAGTCTGGTCTGCTACAAAGGACCCCAAAAATGGGTGCATGTGCTCTGTAATTCACGCTGCACTCTGGGGCACATTCAGACTTCAATCTTATGTACCACTTAGGTTAGGAAATCAAAATGGATTGCTTAATTGCCACAGTTACATGGGACATACTTGCAACCACAAACATTCTACTGTACATATATACTGCAAACGGGTCATCCATTTCTAACATGGATGGAGTGAAAGACCCAATTTCAGAGGATTGACATATCAACTTAAAACACAGGTGAAACCAGTGGCCATATCTCCCTTGTCTCTCCTAACAACAGAGTAGAGATCGCAGTCTCACTTGGGCCACAAAGAACCCTCAGCACACATGCATGATTGTCATGTATACCGAGGGGGCAATTCTAAAAGTAATAGAAATATGCTACGGGAAAGCGAGGCAGAGGTGCACACTGTCTAAGCCAAGGAGAGGGCATTTTCCATTTCAACAAACGCCCACCCAGATCTGAATCTGAATGCGCTGGGACTTAATCTACAGATGTGGAGTCTTGATCATCAGAATACCTGGAAGGTTCATCTGTATTCCAATGCTGTAACCCTTCTTTGTGCTCCAAGGAGATGCCCAATCCCTATAAACGGATTGCCAGCGGAGCAACTTGGGATTCTCTCCCCTTATCTTATCGTGTTGGCCACTTGAGAGAAAATTGCAAGCGGACTGGATCGCAAGCATAACACACAAATAATACCTGCGGAGGGCGCACATTATGAGGACGTACTATTTTTTTCCGGCAGACCTTCTCCTCCCTAGGCAGCAACCTGCAGTAGCTCCCTGTGCTACTGAGCTCGGCAAGGTATGTCCCGAGTCTCTTGTCAGAAGAATTGGACTGCAACATGAAGTGCTGGGTGAAGTCGGGGTCCTTCAAAACTGATGCATTGCACAATGCAGCCATCAGGCCATTGAAGGTTTTATGATACTCTCCTCATTCCAGATTATCTTCCTGGACTGCTTCTTGGAGGTCATAAATGTCAAAGAGCAAATATGGTCTCATAGTTCCCCATAAAGTTTCTGTAGTTTCCAGTGACACCTAGAAAAGCTCTCACCTGAGTCTGAATTGTGGGAACTTCCCACTCAAATACTGCTTGCTTTTTCAACATGAAGGAGTGGCTTTTTTCATTCTAGACCTGCAGTCCAAGATAGGCCACTGAGGGTGGACTTTCCTGGTCCTTTGTAGCCTTGATGGTCAGTTTGCTCCCCTGCATTCTAACCAACACCTGCACAAGATACTTCAGGTGGTCTTCCCATGAACTCCGCAAGACAGTTATATCATCCAAGTAGGACACAAAAACTCTTCCAAACAGTTAACACAGATGACCAGCAACTGGAGAGTGGCAGAAGCATTCTTTAACCCAAATGGAACAGCCTTGAACTGATAGGAGTTGAAATGTCTTTTTTTTGGACCCAGGGAGCAGGAAAATCTGCCAGTAGCCAATGGTACAATCAAAAGAACGGAGGTCGTTGGCAGTGCCCAATCTGTACCAGCTGTTCAGCATCAAACCAAATCAAAAGGATTGGTGGAGCACACCTACTCGCCAGTAGGGTCTCAAGGCGCGGGGGCGGGGACGCAGCATGACATCTACATAACAGTACTGAGTGCCCCGTAGTCCACACAAAAGCCAAAGTCCATCAACTTCTATTTTGGCACCAGCACCATGGGACTGGTCAGAGGTCTACAGAAGCGCTCAATCCCTCAGTCACTCCCAGACCACACCTTGGCCATTCCTTCCTTGATGAACTCCTGGACCCAGTCTATTATCTTGGACGGTTTGCTTTTTGCCAGCAAATTATCCCAAATGTCTATGCCATGCACCCCGGCTGGAGTTGACCTGAGAGCATGAGGAAAGCTATAAATGTTTTCATATTCTTTTAACATAAAACCAATATTTTTGGTAGGTATGATAGTACCCAAATGAGGCATATAATTCTTTTGAGGTTATAAACAGAAACGAGAGCCTGAGATACAAGGAAGACCTGCAGATGAATACCAAAAAATATAGGGATAATTGTATTCGCCTATTTTAGCATGTGGGCTAGAATTCTTACATGATGCCTTATGGTCTCGTCAGAGTGATTTTCCCCACAGGAAAGCATGAAATATACATTACAGATAAGGAGTAGTTTCTGTCATGTAACTCCAGTTCTGTAGTAGGGGTATCTCTGTTATAGTCATAATCTAGTGAATAGTCCCGCCCATGTGCGTGGACCCCGGAGCAATCAAAAATAATCTCTTAGAGTGTTGAAAAATACAGAACTGCGCAGACACTTAAGAGAGAATTTAAAGACAGATAATGCAGCCTATAAAACAGGCTACACTGTCCAGTACTTCAACTAGTAATTCCACCAAAAATATCCACAAAACAGCAAAGCCTGTACAGATTTTCCTTGCGTCAGCAGCAAAAACCCTCTGGAATGATAGAGAGGAGGACCTGGACAGACAAGCCCCATAGGCTGCCATTATGTGGCTCAGAACAGGATACCGTGCCTTTAAGAGAACCTTCCAGAACTTCACAGTATCCCAGAGTGCACTGCAGGTCCCTTTTACTTTCAGTTCTTTTTGAAGGCGTAACACGCCAGACCTGTAGCATTCCTTACATGAATATCTCTCTCCACCGGGGAGGCGGGCGGGCGCTTATGACTATAACAGAGATACCCCTACTACAGAACTGGAGTTACAGGACAGAAACTACTCCTTCTGTAGTAGGGGATCTCTGTGTATAGTCATAATCTAGTGAATAGAATGGCAAGCCTATCCCCACACCAAAGCGGCGGTGGAGAAAAGAGAAATAACACCACTACTGTGCGAACAGATTTCGCAGCAAAGCCTGCCCAACCTGAGCGTCTGCCCTGGCATCAGTGTCCAGGCAGTAATGCTTAGAAAAGGTATGGACCGACTTCCAAGTGGCCGCCTTGCAGATTTCTGCAATTGGAACATTACGGAGCAAAGCTGTCGTGGCAGCTTTGCCCCTGGTGGAATGAGCCTTAGGTTTACCGCCTAAGGTCTTATTAGCTTTTTGGTAACACAGCTGTATGCAGGACACAATCCACCTAGAGATAGACTGCTTAGAGGTCGCAAGACCCGTCCTGACCGATCCATAATTGATAAACAATTGGTCCGACCTACGAATATCTTTGGTTTTATCCAGATAAAACTTCAATACCCTCCTAACATCCAGGGAATGTAAAGACCTTTCCGCTGGAGAAGAAGGATTCTGAAAAAACGTAGGCAAAGTTATAGTCTGGTTGACATGAAAATCATAAATAACCTTGGGAAGAAATTTAGGGTGAGTACGCATAACAACCTTAGCAGCATGAAATACAGTATAAAAACACAACGCCTGAATTTCACTCACCCTGCGGGCCGATGTAATGGTCACGAGGAACGCCGCCTTCCAGGACAGATGCTGCAACGAAGCCTTATGAATAGGTTCAAAAGGCTCCTTCATCAATCTGGACAGCACCACATTCAATTCCCATGAAGGCGAAGGAAGCCTGACAGGAGGGAATACTTTCTTCAAGCCTTCCAAAAAATCTTTGATCACAGGGATCTGGAAGAAGGAAGTCTGTGAAGGGCATTTCCTATAGGCAGTCAATGCAGCCAGATGAACCTTAATGAAATGGACATTAAGGCCAGACTGCGCCAGATGTAGAAGATATGGAAGGATGGCATCTTCCTTACATGTCGTCGGGTCATAGTTCTTGGACTTGCACCAGATGCAAAACCTCTTCCACTTGTAAGCATAAGAAGTCCTAGTGGAAGGTCGCTTAGCCTCCTTCAGTATGTCCATACAATCTTCTGGGAGATTCAGATGGCCATATTGCACTATCTCAGGAGCCATGCCGCCAAACTCAAAGACGAGAGGTTGGGATGCAACATCTGCCCTCCGAACTTCATGAGAAGGTCCGGCCTGCACGGCAGCCGCATGTGAGGAAGGAGAGACCGGTGAAGCAGGTCCGTGAACCACTACTGCCTGGGCCATTCCGGGGAAATCAGGATCATCCGCGCCCTGGACTGGGACAGCTTGATGAGCACAGCCGGAATCAGGGGAATGGGTGGAAAAGCGTATAGAAAGCTGTTCGACCAGTTGATCCATAACGCATTCCCCAGCGTCCCCTGCTGGTAGTACCTGGAGGCGAAGTCTCGGCATTTGCTGTTTTCTGCGGTGGCGAACAGATCTACTTCTGGAGTTCCCCACCTTGCGAAGACTTCTCCTAGTACTTCGTCGTTTATGACCCATTCGTGGTTTTCCTGAATCAGTCTGCTCAGCGCGTCTGCCTGAACATTCTGCACACCTGGCAGATGTGTAGCCGTTATCGTCAGTCCTCGGGCCAGAAGCCAATGCCAGATCGCCTGCGCTTCCTGCGACAGAGTGCGTGATCTCGAGCCCCCCTGCTTGTTGAGGTAATACATCGTGGTCGTATTGTCCGTCTGTACAAGCAGAGAGTTGGTCTGGAAGGACGGATGAAAGGCCTTCAGCGCCAAGTGAACAGCTCTGAGTTCCAGGAAATTGATGTGGTACGTGGACTCCGTCGGGGACCACGTCCCTTGAATCTGTAGGTCTCCGGAGTGCGCTCCCCAGCCCTGGAGAGAAGCATCCGTCACGATAGTCTGAGTGGGAATGTCCTTGTGGAAGGGAACCCCTCTGAGGAGATTCGCCGCTGAACACCACCACTTCAGAGACTGAAGAGCATGCAGAGGCAGTCGTATCTTGTCGTCCCAAGATCCTCTCCTCTGATCCCATTGATCCTCCAAACACTCCTGCAGCGGTCTCATGTGCAGCCGCGCGTGTGGCGTTAGGAAGATGCAAGAAGCCATCTATCCCAGTAGAGAAGACACCGTCCTCACTGTTGTAGATGGAGTGGTCATAAGAGCCTGAGCCTTCCGAAGGAGTGATAACAGTCGCTCCTCCGAAGGAGACACGCTTGCTGACAGCGTATTGATGGTGGCCCCCAAGTACTGAATGCACTGGACCGGAGTCGGGACAGACTTGGACATGTTGATGTGCAACCCCAGCTTGTTCAAGAGAACGCACGTCTTCTGGAAGTGCGCTTGAGCTTCCGAGAAGGAGGAGGCCTTGATCAACCAATCGTCCAGGTACGGGTAGACAAACACCTTGTTCTTCCTCAGCTGTGCCGCTACCACTGCCATGCACTTCGAAAAAGTTCTGGGCGCAGACTTCAGCCCGAATGGAAGCACTGTGTACTGATAGTGATTGGTGCTGACTTGAAATCGCAAGAACTTCCTGTGTTTGTGTGCAATGGGCACATGGAAGTACGCATCCTGTAGGTCTATTGCACATAGCCAGTCTCCCTGTTGCAACTGAGGATAAATCTGATGCAACGACAGCATGCGAAACTTTTCTCTGCGAATCCACTTGTTTGCCTGTCGCAAGTCCAGAATGGGCCTGAACTCGTTCTTGTCCTTCTTGCGAACCAGAAAGAACCGGGAGTACAGACCTCTTCCTCTTTGAGACAGAGGTACGTCTTCTATCTCCCTTTTCCTTAACAGGATATCGGCCTCCGCCTGGAGCTCGCGCAGTTGATACTGCGAGCTGACCGGAGGAATCGATGGAGGCGGGCTGGTGAACCGAAGACTGTATCCATTGCAAAAAATATTCAGCACCCACTTGTCCTGAGTAATTTTTCTCCACTCTGCCAGAAAAAATTGAACGCTTCCCCCCACCGGAGCGGGTAACGGATGAAGGGGAAGTAACCGCTCAGGGTCGAGACCCGGCCGGACCTTTGTTCGCGGTAGAGGATTGTTGTCCACCTCTACCCTTCTGGCGCTTCTGGAAGGGTCTCCGGAACTGCTGCTGTTGTTGCTGCTGCTGTCCCGAAGACTGCCCTCGTCCTCTTCCCTGTGCACCGAACTGCCTCTGGAACGGTCGGTAGGACTTCTTTTCTTTGGGCTTCTCCAAGCCCACAGCCGTCAGGGTCTCAGCCTCCACCTTCATGTGGGCCATTTCATCATCGGCATGCTGTCCGAACAGGGTTTCTCTGGAAAAAGGCAGATTGGCCACCCGCTGCTGGGCCTCCGGCTTGAGTGACGTGAGCCTGAGCCAAGCATGACGTCTCTGGTTGATCCCATGACAGTAACCATGGGCTGCCAAAAGAGAGATATCCGCAGCCGCGCTAATGACCTGGTTTGAAACCAGCATCCCTTCCTTAAGTATCTCTAGGAAGTCCTCCCTCTTGTCTCGCGGCAGAAGGTCCGTGAACTGTTGCAGGGAGTCCCACAGGGCACGGTCGTACCGCCCCAGCAACGCCGAATCGCTGGAGGCTTTCATAGTCGTGGACGCAGTCCCACAAGCCTTCCTTCCAGCCGAGTCAATCCATCGGCTTTCTTTATTAGGCGGCACGGTGGAGGACGGGGAGGTAGAGTGTAACTTCCTGGCCACCGTCACTATAACGGAGTCGGGTACTGGATCCATCCGCAGGAAAGTCGGGTCCGAATCCGGGGCCCTGTACTTCTTCAGAAGTCGGGAGGGAGCGGCCTTCACCACCGCTGGCGTAAGGAACAGCTCCTCCGCAGGTTCCACCAAACCCGGCACTAATGGTAGCAGAGGGCGAGACAAATGCTTCTTGTGAAGTGTCTCAAATATCACGGACGTCGTAGGTGTAGGAGCCGTCACCGTGATGCCCAACTTTGTAGCCCCCCTCAGGAGAACCTCCTGGAACATGCTGATGTCGTCCACCGGAGACACCCTTGTCCCCGGGGAATCTGACAAGGTCGGTGAATAGGATCGTGTCCTGGAGGAGTCCGTGCGGGACCTGGATCCCCGCCTCCTATGGCGATGCCTAGATCTAGTGGAGGATCTGTGCCGACTCCTCGATCTTCCTCTCCTTCCGGAGCGTGATTGCGACTTCCTAGGCCTCGGACGATCCGCCGGTTCCACCGGAGCGGGCGTCTTAGGTTTGGCCGGGGCCTGCGGCTTAGGAGTCCCTTTGGGAGGAGTCGGAAGCCTGGGCAATGAGACCGACCGCGGAGGAACCGGGGGCGGCCTTTCTGACACCTGAGGTCGAGGTACGGGTTGCGGAAGTGGAGGCAATGGAGGAGGGGTAGGAGCCCTCGGAGGGAGACCCCTCGGCAATGGAGGCGGAGGCGTAACTGTCTTCTGCGACGGAGTATACACCTCGGAGTACACCGAGCCCGGTGATCCGCCTTCCTTTCCAGCCAGGGACGTTGGCGAGCCCCCCATGGCATCAGGCCTCATCTCACGCCTCTTCGACGTCGAAGAACGGTGACCAGACGGCGTGAGTCGGTCCCTCGACGTCGAGCGTCTCTTCCTCGGCGTCGACCTTCTTCTACGCCTCGACGGTGATCTCTTGCGGATATATGATTAAATAACGAGTGCCTAAACCACGAATTCCTTAACCACGAAGGCTAAACAACGATCAGTGTCAAACCACTACAGTTTTTTCAACGAGTTCCTAAACCACGAAAAAAAAATATCTTGTGACTGGCCAAAAGATGGCACTATTGTAATTACAATACTTCTGGTTGTGATGCAAAATGACCAACTGAGAAGAGATAATGAGAAGTAGGCAGCCCACACACTGCCATAAATCCGACGCACAAACTGACTTGTCAGACGGACGCATCTGGCTCTGCCAGATTGCCCAATATGCCCGTCTGACCCTGGCCCCAAACCCGTCTGACCCTGGCCCCAAACTGAACGGATGGCAGCAGCTAAAGTATCTCAGAAGTGACCACTCCTGCGCCATTACTTCCAGTGTCAGCAGGTCTGCTAGGACTGTTTTGTCACTAATGGAACCTGCCCCTGTCGGACCAATTTGAACGCAGCACGGGACATCTGCCAATTGTTGCCAAATGCTTTATTTCTGCCCTCCTCTAGACGACACCAGATCGTTTATGGTAAAAATAACAAAGTCGTCACAGTTTAACTGTCAGCAGTTGTGCAGGCTGAAAGCCCATCCAATGGGATATATGTTCGTGAAAATAACGAAGGTTGGAGGCTTCAACTTGGACTGATACACACGCAAAATGTTCACACCTCACCAGATGAGAGGAGGGCGGGTTGGAACTGACAGCCATCCAGAGTACTTTGGGTGGCTCTGATTGCAGGGAAGAAAGTTTGTGAAGCCAACATCCTCTACACGCTCCACGAGTGGAAACTTTATCTTGGGGACATTTCCTTCATATTTGTATGTATCGACTTTTTTTTTTACTAATGCTTAATGTGATGCATTTAAATGGTTTTGCCCTCTTGCTCTCTATTTCAGTGCACTTCAAAGGCTATTTATCTATAATGCTCTGATGACAGGCACTCCCGTGCCAGTTGAAAGCACAGATCACACACAATGATTTCTCTGCTGCGAACGCCCTGACCTTCTTGGCACGCAGGCTGGCAGTTTGTATCTGCTGTGTGTCTTTGAGCCCGCCTTTCTGTTGAAAAGTTTGCAGAGGCAATGCCAGGGGGCAAAGATTGTGTCAGGTCAGGAGGAGCAGAGGGGAGAGACTCGTGGTTAAGAAAAGTAGTGGTTTAGAATTGTCGTTGTTAATGTTTGGTCGTTGTTCAGGATTCGTTGTTTAGGTAAGTCGTTATGAAAACTTCGTTATTAAGGATGTTTCCCATCTCTTGCGTCTCGACGGCGACCTCGTCCGCCTCGACGACGACCACGTCCGCCTCGAGGACGACCTCTTGCGTCTCGACGTCGACCTCGTCCGCCTCGACGGCGACCTCTTCCACCTCGACGGCGACCTCTTCCACCTCGACGGCGACCTCTTCCACCTAGACGGCGGTCCACTCCTCGACGACGAGGATCCCCTTGACGACGTTCTTCTCCTTTTCGCCGAAGGCGAACGGCGGTGTCGCTTCGACGGCGAGCGCCGACGCCGGGCCCTTCGACGTCGATCACTCGACGTAGAGTCCGCCGAGGATGACGACGAGATCGTCACCGGAGACTTCGACGGCGGTCTGTTCAAATCCCTCGATGTCGAGCGTCGACGCCGTTTCGACCCAGAGCCCTGGGGAGACGGGGAACAGACTGTAGTCATCCCTCTTAACGTCGTAGTCGGTGCAATCGACCCAGACGGAGAATGGGGACGCTTGCTGGTCTTCCTGCCCCTGGGGAGCCCCCCCCAGAGGCCTCAGCACGGGCAGAAGCCCCTCCAGACCCACCTTGTGCCTTCAGTCTTCTTTCCTCAAGGCCCTGAAGCCTGATCTTCATTCTGTCCTTCAGGGTCCTGCCAGAGAAGCCTTGACAAATCACACACTCCTCTGGGACATGGGAAGAAGGAAGGCAGAGGATACACACCTCATGGGGATCTGATTTTGCCTTTTTCCTGGAGCACTCCAGGCTTGACAAATAACAGTGAAAAATCACCAATAAACCCTTGAAAAGGGAGAGCTCAATGCTCCAGGGTCCCGCTTGCAGGAGCCGGAAAAAAGAACTAAAAGTAAAAGGGACCTGCAGTGCCTTCTGGGATACTGTGAAGTTCTGGAAGGTTCTCTTAAAGGCACAGTATCCTGTTCTGAGCCACATAATGGCAGCCTATGGGGCTTGTCTGTCCAGGTCCTCCTCTCTATCATTCCAGAGGGTTTTTGCTGCTGACGCAAGGAAAATCTGTACAGGCTTTGCTGTTTTGTGGATATTTTTGGTGGAATTTCTAGTTGAAGTACTGGACAGTGTAGCCTGTTTTATAGGCTGCATTATCGGTCTTTAATTCTCTCTTAAGTGTCTGTGCAGTTCTGCATTTCTCGACACTCTAAGAGATTATTTTTTATTGCTCCGGGGTCCACGCACATGGGCGGGACTATTCACTAGATTATGACTATACACAGAGATCCCCTACTACAGAAGACTACTACTTTGTGTGTTGTACGTGTGGTAAAGGATGTTAATCATTTGGTGACAGTCTTGCATGCAAGTATTCATACCCCTACGGGATTCCTTTTAGGTCCTGATAAAAACACCAAAGGTTTTTCAATTCATGTGCTAAAATCTATATATCAAAAGTGTGCTTGATGTATTTTTTTATTTTTTAACAGGTTTTAATTCATAATAGTGACGGTCATAGAAATAAAGCAATTTGAAATGATACACCTCACACAATTTCTGTGGAGGGGTGTCGGAAAATAATCACTTAGTTGAGATAAGAATTGCGCACACACAACACTGAAAAGAGACATCCAGTTTCAGGGCCCCAAGAAGAATTAACTAGATGCCGTTTGATTTTATAAACATAGGGTGCAGAAGTAAGCATATAGAAAAAAAAGTTGTGCATGGTGGATGTTGCTATGTGCAGCAGTATATCTGGCAAACTTGGACCAGTGATGACACAGAGTGAAAAATCACATAGGTCTATCCCATAACTCTCATGTGAGCTTGTGTGATACTTTTTATTATTCTTTGCAGGTATTCTCAAAGTGAGAGGAGATATGTAGGTGTCTCACTGAAGCCTCATATAGCGATGCAAGTTGCCAGCCTCAATCCTGATGAATTAGTTTAATTATTAAGAGGCTTAGTGGCATATATACACATCTATATCTGCCCTACACAGTTTCTTATTTATTTTTTAATAATATGCAAGTAAGATATGGAGAAGCAGAAAGTAATGACATACAGGGATAAGACTGAGGTCTCCTGAAAAATGCATGCAATCATATGGATACCAATTCATCAGGCTTGATCATTCGCATGTCTCCTTTGTTCTCTGCAGAGATCCCTCAGGTTATCCCCGCAAGGAGCAATGTTATGATGACGATTACCAGATTATGATAAGTGCCGGTGAATGAAGACCTTGTGGAGAAAGGCGATAAACCGACCGTTTCAGGGCGTGTCCGCAATATTGTTAAAGAGAGCCCATCCAATAACAGAAATACTGAAGAAGGTCTGTTACCTATGGGGACACACTTTCCAGCTGTGCTTTAGCTAGAATGAAGACACAAGGGATTCTAAGGCCCAGGAGAGTCTTGGAATCCTGGAATATTTGAATGTAATTTAATTCTAATGCAGATGCAGCGACTAAAGGGCCCGATCAAAGTCCAATGTGACATACAGTACACCACAAAAGGTAGAGACGCCCTCTATCAGCAGAGACCAATGCAGAAGACCTGTAGAATATACTGGAGAGCTTGAGAAGGTCACCTCTCCAAGCAGGATGAATGATAGCGGACGGTGACCATGAACACTGACTGGGTGACGAATATGATGTTCTGATGGGCACAAGACGGGAGAAGCACCTGATGCTACTTGATGGATTAACACAAGATTCATTTCGGGGTGAATAGGCTTGGAGTTTGGACCTGGCTGTAGTGAAGACCACAGGGCACGTTAAGTACTGCAAACCCACTAACAAGAGAGAAAATTAAGAAATTTGAACTGGAGAAAAGTATGCATGTTTTGGGCAGGCTTAAACAATGGTACAGATTAGAGCACTTTGGGGAGCCCCTTTACAGTCAGTTTCATTTACTGTTTTTAACACCAAAAACACAAAAGTTATTGGGACTAGTGTCTGTGGCGTATGCTTGTTATCGGACTGCTAGTTACAATATATTGGGAGGTAAGATGTGATCCAGATGGGAATGGGAGCACGATCAAAACAGTGGCGGCTCCTCAGCTGAGCCGGAGGAGCGACGTCCCACTGCCAGGAAGCACCAAAAGAAATGAAAAACTAAAATGATAACGTAATGTTTTATTTTGTCCTCCTGCTGCGGCAGCATGCGTGAGGGGGGGCTGCAGAACATTTCGAGGAGTGGTAGAACACTCTTAAGTGCACAATGAATGTTTGGTCGGCCCTCTTGGGCCGCCCAAAACAGTCATGCGCACTTTCCCTGTTCTCCATGCAGGCTGCATTACAGCCTGCATGGAGAACACGGCCACCCCTCCAGCCTCTGGCTGAGCACCGTGTTACGGTGCTCAGACCAATCACTAGGCTGCATGCGGCATTGCACCGTTGTGATTGGCTGCGGGGAGCGTGGGAGCCCTGGTGCTTCCTGTTTCTCACAAGAAGCCAGAAATAGGACTGGATGGGACACAGGAGAGGGAGCAGCGGCCAGCCAGGGAGATAAGTGATTTTTTGTATCCTATTCCACCCCCTCCACTGCCCTTTCACCCCCACCTGCCCCACTGCTGCTTCTAAGCATCAGCCACAACTGGCTCCAAATAAATATCTACTAGAGTCAAGTATGTTCTCCTAAATAAAAGCATGATGGGACTTAATGCTCTGGCAAAAATGTTAAGTGCTCTCAAAATGCTGAAGGACTGTAATTAAGAGAGCTAGGTATTTTATAAGAAACACGTCTGTTGAAGAGGGATTGCTGAAAACTCGGCTCCAAGTGGTTTCTGCAGCATTTCCCGTCCTGGGGCAAAGTTAAAAAAACAGTAGGCTTGGCGGAAGAGAACCTTCTTCATAGCGTTCAGAAATAGGCAGAGAGAAGAAAAATCAATACAGTTTTTGCAATTGGTGCAGGTCAATATTTCTTTTTTTTGTGGGATTTACCAATTTACACTTTGTGGGATAAAGAAGAGTGAATCTCATGGGTGAACCCAAAAAGCTATTTTTTTCTGTAAACTAGACAAAAGGATCATTTGTGCAAAGCACACAAAAAAATTAATTACCGAAATAAAGTGAACGTAAGTAGATAAAAATCAATTATGTAATGATATTTTCAATCTTAAATTTTAATACTGAAGGCCAAGCAAGTAATGTACGGTTAGATGCATCAGACTCTTTGGTCGCAGAGATATACAGTGTTTGTCCACTGTCCAAAAACATGCTATATCCGATGGCATCAACCATGCTTCTGCTCATATTTTTTTGTTGTTTTTTGACCATGCAAAAATCTACTGAACAAAAAAGATGTATGAATGAAAGCTATGCACTTTTCATAATAGTTCAGAAATAGAGTTCATTTGTACCACTCCGATATTGAGATTACCTTCAACATTAGGAGATTCTGAGGGTGTTTTTCAAACCATATATTTTGTGCACAACAACTTACAGATGGAAGCAAAAAATAAGGAGAAATGCATTAATGAAGAACAAATGTCCTACCATTCTGCATTCCTTCACTTCTTACAATAGAAACGGTGGGCCTAGTGCACAGGAAAGGCCCAGAAATGCAAACTTACTAAGGAGAGGAAATGATGTTTGGGTACAATACATTTTTGTGAGAGTGGTTTCCAGCGTGTTTGAGCCAAGGGTACCTATAACCAAATAAACCTACCAACCCCAGACAGTTCTGGAAATTAAAGATCACCGGGAGTCAAAGTTGCAGTGACTTGTGTGGACCCAAACATGTGTTTCTTAGCCACCGTGGCCTGCAAGCATCTAACCCGGAGTGAAATCAGAGAATGTCTCCACATTTCTGCGAGGGAAATTTCCGGAACCTTTATGGAATGACAAAATTACTACTACCCAGCATTCCCACACTTCTCACAATCACAGCTGTACCCCACTTGTGCGGGTGGGTCTACCACCTGGTACAGGAAAGACCCCAAACCCTCTTGTGAAAACGTTGAGGATTTTGCTGTGAATGCCAATCATTCTTGGGATGTAATAAGCCAACATTTGTATGTACTATGCATGTTTTTTGCTAAACCACAACCCTTGGAAAAATAGGGCAGAAGGCTGTACAGGCAAGCGTAAAGTCAACGGGCAGAGACATACTTCAGTTTGCATGCGATACATCGCATGCCTTTACAACACGGTTGTTACAACAACTGCGTTGTTACATCGCATGCGATTACATCGCAATTCTTTACAATGACTTGCTGTAGGGGGCAGAAGGTGTTGGATTTACAATCTAACACCTTCCCTGCTGTTGCACAAACTGGAGTTGGCATAGTAAATTATACTATTCCTAAGTTCAGCGCGCCCCCTACAAAAAGTCGTAACGACTTGCAATGTACTCGTATGCGATGTAACAACGCGGTCGTTATTACGATCGGGTTGTAATGGCATGCGATGTATCGCATACAAACTAATGCCATGTATTCGTCAGTGGGTGATGGGGGAGGTAGCTGGTTTGTGGACTCTTAGTGCACTAGGATAAAGTATTCTTTAGAGAGAGCCCTTTTCAACTCTTTCCTAAATTGGAGCATCTTTGGAGCTGTCCTAGAGGATAAAAAAGGATCTTATTCCAGATCCTGGGTGAGTAGAAAGAAAAGATCTGCTACATTGTTTCTTCTTTTTTACCCTTATTAGTCTGCAGTATGATGGTGTCCTCGCTACAGCTGTGCCAGGAATCATCGGAAATGGTGAGATTGTTTGCAAGATAAGCAGGGTTGCTAGTTTTGATGGCTTTGTAAATAATTAAGCTTGTTTTGAAAAAGGTGCAGATCGGCAAGAGGAGCCCATGAGGTACTATGAGGATGGGGTGATGACGCAAGTCTTGGCATCTTGCATTTCCCTATAAAGTGGGCGTAGGGGAAGCGCTGCATGGACATCTAGTGGTTTATTTGCACCTGGGATCAATCCCAGCTTCCACACTTGACCAAACTGTGTGGTCCTAGGCAATTGTTTTATTTCACTTTGCCTATTGGAATTGATGTCAAGGTGGGTGGGAGAGGCATGAATGTATCTAAAGTCATGTTTGAAAACGGTCACTCCAAAAAATGAATGCACTTTTATAATTTTATGTGAAAAGGTGAAATGCTTATGCAGGTTAGTGAAATATGCTTTATGGAATTTTGAAGAGACTTATATTTTTACAGGGTTTTTGCAAGATGTCTTTAAAATTTAAAGTGCTCTTAAAGTTAAGTGTTGCAGAAAGCTTCTGTGCTTCTTTTTTATTTCAGCTCGACTGTTAATAAATGCTTGCCATTTATTTAATATCTTTATGAGTATTAGTGCTTTGCAAAGTGAAGCCTAGTGCTGTTTTTCAACCAGGGGCTGTATCTAAATGTCAGGAGGGCCGTTGTTCTACTTGGAGTATCACTGATATAGAGTTTTCTTCCACCACTCCCCTTCACATTCACTAAATTAAATAATGCATCCTCAGATAAAAGCTTAAAAGTCGAACAACCATACTAAACTAATGGAGACTTGTTCGTTTGTATACTTTAACAAGCATTTGCAATGCAATAGGTCTCGCATTATTAAAATTTGAGCTATTGGTGTTGCATTGTTTAGCAATGCCAATAGCTCAAACTTTAATAATGGGAGACCTATTGCATTGCAAATGCTTGTTATTGTGAGCGAGGGAATACAGGCAAGAATCCTAAACGTGTGTTTACCTAATAATGGCAGTGTTTTAAAGAAATCTGTTACGCCTGTCAAATAAACTGCTCTTGTTTTATTTGATCCAGTATGCAAATCGGATAGGAGTATTATACCCGTTTACAGCGATGCACGGTGAATGTCTCGCAGGAGTAACAGTGACTTCTCCATGTGACGTAGCCAGTGCCATTACTTCCTATAATCATGTTTGAAGATAAAACAGCTTTTTGAAACATGTTATATGTATGATTTTTATGTACATTTAAATTATATTAAACTGGTATTTATCCTTACGGGGGGGGGTGCGTTAATGACTTAAACGTTTTGTTTTTGAGCATGTTGATAATGTCTAACAATCCGAATAAAAATGTATATCTAGGCCTCGAAAAAATTTTGTTGCGCGACATCAGAGATGTGTTTGGATTGTGTGTGACAGTGCGTAGGTGACTATAAGCAGCGTGAAATTAGGACTTACAATATTCAACATGCGTGCATGAAAATATTAATACTGTATACTGTGTAGTGCGTGAGCGCGCCCCGGCGTACGTGCATGCAGTTAAAACTACAGGCAGCTGAGAAGACATTATTATAATTCTAGCTTGCAAAGCTCCTTAAAGGAGCAGTGCAGCCTGGTCTACCTAGTTGCATAAAGAAACATGTACGAGGTGTAGTGATAAAACATTAGGTGCAGGTTCCTCAGTAGAAGAGTCCCACGGGAATTTGATGTTCCCACGCAATGCTGTCGGGAGCAGTGACTGCCTTTGTGCTGGCTGACACCTGGGTCCTGCTGGGGAATCCATTCCGGGGCATGCCCTAACATAGGCTGCTGCGCCCTGTCTCCTTAATCTGCATTGGGTGCAGCCTGGCCTCTATCTGGCGATTAAAGGCACTAGGAATGGGGAGGCCGCACCTGTTCTCGCTCGCCACGACTGCCAGGTCCTATCTCTACACTCTTCTACTTAAAAATGCAAGGCCTTGGTGACGCGTGGGCTCGTGAACCTGCTCCTCGGTGATAACATTATTGTGACACAAAGGGGTTGTACCTGTAACCTGATTTACAGGAATGGCGTTCTCGTCACTGCACGGCCCGTGTCAGAATGCATAGGTCACATCAGGGGACGCGCTCAGCAGAAGAATAACAAGCAATTAAGATATGATTTGGGGAATTTGCTCATTAAAAAAACGCCCAAGCGGTGCTCCCACTTGTGAAAGTGACATTCTTTATCAGTGGAGTGCATTTCATTAAGGCGATGATGGCGGCGATTGTTTAACCTTATGGAAGGGGCTACGTAAACATTGTGAAATTAACGTCTCTTCATGCACCGGGAGAGGGTATTTGAATTAGTGACAGGACCTTGAAGCACATTAAACAAGCGGCACTGGAAGCAATCGCTATTGTAAAAAAAAATAAGTATTTTCAAAACACAGCGCCCTCCAAGTCAGCGCCCAGTGTAGCTGCACCAGTCGCACTGCCGTGTCAGGAATAACTTACCTCAGGTTGTCATCTCAATTATAAATTACATGTGTTGCTTTCACTACATTTTCACAATCCTACATGGCCCAATAACAGGTTGATCAATTGTGTTTGGAAACATACTTATTGCCCGGAAGCGAGCCTCATCTGCAGTCCAACTCGTTTCACAATATGAGTTCGTCATCGGCTGCTGGAACGTCCTTTTTGCCAACACGAAAGTAGCAACTGGGACATGTTACTTCTCTGATGTGGAATGCGTTATTTGTGCCGAGCTATTACGGTGTCTCATATTTGTTTTTGTTCGCAGCTAATCCTTTCTTTCGCAAGTCAAGACAGGCACGAATATGCTTTTGTTGGTACACATGGGTAAAGACTGTGACATTGTGCCAAAATAGATAAACACACAGACATAGAACCACCACCCGCAGTGCTTGGGCTCTCCCGGTCTTAATCCAGTGAGAACTACTTGCGAGCCCACACCTCGAGGATCTACACACGCGTCCCAGCAGGAAAAGAGGACGTGACGCACAAAGGAAGTTTCTAGAGCGAAATCTTTGCTGATTTCACAACGGAGACAGTATTTTAAATTAACGAAAATCATCAAGAGGTCTTGTGAGAATAACAAACATGCAGAGGCAGAGTGACGCTGACTGGGAACCGAGGATGTAATCAGAGAAGCTAAGAAAGGACAATATATAATGAGCAGGGGTGCGCGCGCACCATAAAGGAGAGGGGGCAAAGGCACGCCCATTCCCACCGGTGGCCAGCATGCACGCTGCTGCGCGTGCTGGCCACCGGTGGGAATGAGCGGAGCAAAGGCGAGATATGCGCCCGCCTTAGCCCAATCGCGAGCCGTTTTTTTTTACAAAAAATGCACGCGAAAGCCAATGCCAGACAAGGAAAGCAAACCCACACACACGAGCATGTGGGTAGCTTTCTAAAGCCCGTACAAGAGGTCTCTTGCTGCGCGAGCACTGCTGAGCACTGCAACGTTAGGTGCGAGACCTAAAAAGGGGCTTGATAGAATAATTCCAAAAAGGAGATCAAATCATTTCATGCCAGTAATTACCAGGGAAGGAATTTTAGATGTAAATTAAGGTTTCCTGTTTAGGTTACCTATAAAGAACAACCCAGAATATTATTTTAACTACTTGACCACTGAGCCTCCTGCCCACCAGAGACCAACATAACGTGGAGCGTATGTTCTCAAACACTAGTGAAGTGAAGCAGCTTGTGTCATACTAAGGAGAATACTAGTTAAGTTGTTTCTGGACGCCCATTACTACCTGGTCAAGCTGTACAAGACCATCAGTAAAGGAAAAATGCTGAGCTAATAGTCCCAAACCTTTGGAGGACAACTCACAGCTCTAGAAAGGGCATTTGGTAAGTATAACAAAAGCAAAACAAATAAGGGGTGCGAAGATCCAGCCTTCTTTAAGGACATTCCTAGTTATAATGTTATCAGTTATATTCCCCAGAAAGTGGCTGAGGGATTTACTGGTCCCACAGCTATGGCAGAAGCAGCACTGGTCCACTCTGTCAAATGACGCATGGAGGTTGAAACAAGCATTTATAATGCAATAGGTCTTGCAACTGAGAGTTTTTGAACTAATAGCATTGTAAATGGCAATGCCTTTTATAAAAAAATGCAATGCATGGTCATTTACAATACCAAAAGCAGCACGTATTGCATTGCTGAGCGTGGTGTCCCTGAAGCGGGCACCACACTCATTACTAAAGTTAATAAAAAAAATGATGAAACAGAGCGCAGTGTCCCTGAAGCAGGCGCCATGCTCGGTAATAAATTTAAAAAAATGTTTAAACTAGCGCAGTGTCCCTGAAGCGGGCGCCGCGCTCAACATGCAAATACAACAAAATAAAGCATCCGCCAATGTCCCCATCAGTGTCAATAACAACAAGCATTTGCAATGCAATGGTCTCGGCATCATTAAAGGTAGAGCTATTGTCATTGCTCATGACATTTTTTTTCTTTAAATCAAAAATAAATGGGCATTGTCATTAACATTGCCAATACACAGCACTCTGCACTCAACAGCACACTTGCTCTGCACTCACTGCTCTGCACACTCACTACTCTGCACACTCACCACTCTGCACACTCACCACTCTGCACACTCACCACTCTGCACACTCACCACTCTGCACACTCACCACTCTGCACACTCACCACTCTGCACACTCACCACTCTGCACACTCACCACTCTGCACACTCACCACTCTGCACACTCACCACTCTGCACACTCACCACTCTGCACACTCACCACTCTGCACACTCACCACTCTGCACACTCACCACTCTGCACACTCACCATTCTGCACACTCACCATTCTGCACACTCACCACTCTGCACTCACCACTCTGCCCTCACCACTCTGCCCTCACCACTCTGCCCTCACCACTCTGCACTCACCACTCTGCACTCACCACTCTGCACTCACCACTCTGCACTCACCACTCTGCACTCACCACTCTGCACTCACCACTCTGCACTCACCACTCTGCACTCACCACTCTGCACTCACCACTCTGCACTCACCACTCTCCGGGGAAGACGGGCGTGTATTCGTAATTTGATGTCTCTGGAAGGTTGGCAACCTGACAGTAGTGTTTCATGTTCTCTCTCTCAGAAGGATTAAGCTGTGGTTTTCCCTGGTGGTGAATAGAAGTGTGACTAGTAAGTAGTTGTGCACGTTCACGACCTCACACCCACGTCACTCTCAGCCTTTAGCCAGGATAGTCCGTGTTGTGAATTACACATTCCTTTTAAATATTACGTAATTGTAACATTTATTGTCGGAATGAAAGATAATTTGCTGTCATGTGACAGATCAATAGAATTGTCCACGCAAATCAGCGGTTATTGGCGTGTGTTTTGTGCGGCTGAAATGTCTTTATCTTTCTAATTTTGGGGCAGACGGGGCCCGCAGTTGTGAGAACAGTCGCAGATGACACGTGGCATTCACTGCGACACCATTCTTGTAGCTCGAAATACCAATAAGCTGAAATTAGCTGTGGATGCGATCGATACATCTGTGCTGATCAGCAGACAGACCCGGGCACCCATGACCTTGAAGTGCGCGTGACCCGTGCTGGGTGCAGTAGAACCCAAAAAGGTGTATACATATATCGGGGGCGGGGCTTCCCTTGGTGCAGCAGGTGTAGTGGCACCGGGACCCAGAAGCCTATGGGAGTGGGTGGCACGTCGTTCCTTGCACTAAGGCTTATGCCACATTGTCAACGCTACTGCCTTGTATTCTGAATGTTGCCCTTTATCAGACTGGCGGTGGTATGATTGGGGGAGGGGCTGGGGGGCAGGGGGAGGGTGTTATTAAAGATGAATTCTGGAACTAATCCGTATAATATCGACCACCCATCCCCGAACTGGTAAACCATTCACTGCAGCCAAGTCAACCCTGCGTCCCGAGCACACCCGCTTCGACTGGCCTTTTTCTTTAGTCGCTGTGTGTGATCTTGGGCAGGTGTTGTCAGCACTGATCTGCTGAATGAGCTTCCGCTGCTCGATGCGCGTTGTCACAGCCCGGCCGGATTCACAGCCCAGCTCTGTCTTCCCCTTAAAGTAGGCCAACAGCGGACACAGCCGGGCCTCGCCCCGTGTCCTGCGCTCAGCATGAGGCGGAATATGGATTTTCTTTCTTGTTTAAACCGGAAGCGGCGCCGTTCCGCAGGCGAGCGTGAGATTGACCTTTGAGAGAGTCTGGCACGTCTCCTCCGATGCCAAACACGGCGTGTGCTGTGCCCAGGAACAGCAGTGAAGGGTTCAAAGCGAGCTCGAGCCTGCCACCCCCCCCCCCTCATCCCCGTACCCCACCTCCGTTGTAATGCATCCCTTTATTAAATGTATAGTTAAATGCGTTTATACTGTCTACGCAAAGAAAGCACGTTTGCGTTCCAAGCGGATTTTGACTGTTCCTTTCTGCTCTGCTCATCCTAGGCCGTGAACACACAAACACTTCAGTGTAAACACCGGCCTCATTGTTGACACCTCCTCCTGCTGGGTCAGAAGGTAAATAAGGTCGGCACTTTCACACTCACCCCTTGCATGCAACCATTGTAACTCCACAGACCACACTTTGTCCCCAGCAGTCTCTTAGTATCGCGGCCGCCCCGGAAGTCAGGCACGGTCGCCTGTGACGGGGGCCGGGCCACGTTCAGACCGGAAGAGGAGGCAGGCGGAGTCGTTGCGTCTCGCGGCCCGGGCTCCTGTGAGCGGTGTAGAGCCCCTGGGCCGCGCCAGCAGGAGTTTGGGCGCCGCGTGCTGAGGTAAGGTAAGTTCCAAAAGGCTGGAGCGGGATTGGTGCACTTGTGTGTGTGTGTGTATGCTCGTGTGTGTGTGTGTATGTATGTGTGCGACGGTGACGGCGGGGGGCGGGGGGGGCCTGGGTGCACTTGTGTATGTGCGCGCGTGTGTGTATGTGTCAGGGGTGGTGTCTGTATGTATGTATGTGCGTGCATGGGCGCTTGTGTGTGTGTATGCGCATGCGTGTGTGGTGCTTGCGCTTCCCAGGAGACAGCGCCTGGCCACAGCGCGCGTTCCAGTTACAAATCGCCTCGAAGGATGCGCGCGGCCGGGACTGTCTCCTGGGAAGCACGCTCGGTGACATAAGATCTCGGCGGAGACGCGCTTCCGCGCGTCTTTAGCCGAGACCTAAAAATAGTGCTCACTCACTCGATAAAGCAGTCCGTGTAACTAGCCAAGTAAAAGGTCCTGTCCTTATGGGCGGTAACAAATGGTGACAAGGTGGTAGCAAGGAGGGACTAACAAGCCTCACAATGAATCGAAAGCCAGCATTTACCAAGGACAATGCTGCAAGCCAATGAAAAATATGGGAGGAGAGTGGGCGGGGCTTCCATAGCATACTCTATTACAGCATGCCTCAAAGAGCAAGCAGTGAATGTGCGCTGCCGCTAGGCTTGACCTAAAAAACAGGCAAATAACGTTAGTCTTAACAGCGCCATAAGCGAAAAACAATATACATAGAATATAATCCTGATCTGGATGGAGGGGTGCTCAGTTCTCAGGCTGGAAGAATAGGGTGCAGCCCAGAGGGCTGGAGGATATATTGCTCGAAATGCATGGGAGAGTTGGATTACAGTTTTTATTCAGCTGTTCAATGGCTGTATGTTCAAACAGCGCACTTCATGGTCAGTATTGAGCTACTGGACAAGGCAGAGAAGACAACTTCGGGGCAGTCCTAGAAACTGTACATTAATGTGATGCCCCTGCCATTGGTTAGCTATTAAAGCTAGACGTTTACTAAAGTAAACTTTTTAAAAAACTTTCACTCCACCATACCTGGAGACTGGTCACAGGGAGCACACTGCAAAGGTGTCAGCTTAGTGTAACGGCTCTGGACTGCACGACTGCACCCTCTCCCTGGGTATGTTATTGGTTTGCCAGCTCTTTTCCTTGCTGGGCCCTTCTATGGTGGGTACATGCAGCATGTGGTTACTCCAGCGGAAGGGTCGCTTGATGCCTTGGTGTTGTAAGTCATTGAGAGGAGTTGTATGATGCAATTCATGTGCGTTTGTCGGTTATTTTATTTTACAGAATTCAAATTGGTGTTTTGATTGTTTGTAAGTACTGATGCTATCTATCCCAGCACCTTGTCTGCCCATTCACTTAGAGGTTTGATTTTTGATGAGACCCTATTCTTACAGGTTCTAGACAGTATTCCGCAGTTTTACTCTATCAACAGATTTTGGAATATTTTTGTTAAGGCTAGGTTCCTTTTTTTTACTTTTCAAAGTAGGGCACATTTTAGGATAGTATTACTTCATTATTGAAACATTTTAACACTTTTTAACAATGCCTGGTATGGTTGCACCTCATTAGTACCATTGTTTAACACAAGAATATAACAATAAGCAACAGGAAGGTGGCCAGTCAAGATCTGCAAGCGGCCTTCCACTGCGCATCAACACGTGCAACTGCGTATATACATACGCTCCCATGGTCGATCTTTAAGGCACTTGATAAACTGTTGGTCTCTTTGGTATGAGACAGGAAGAGAAGTAGAGTACATCAAGTGGGCCAAGACAAAAGGTTGCCTTGACTTCCTGGATAAGGAGCTATATTAAATAGCTACGCAGCTTCAACATGCTACGTTGTGGTGAGCGGAGGGGGAAAACTGGGAGAAGTCACTCTTCCGAGGGACAGTGGCGATAGAAAACCTACCTCACTATATGATGCAAGTCTCACCTAACGGAGAGGCTTCCTGCTGGTATCCATGGTGTGTCTAAGGTGTTGGATATGACGGTTACAAAAGTGATGAGAAAGCCTCCTTCCTCAGATCTATGCAGTAAGAGTGGATCAAAGCATTCAGGGACATAGCCTAAGACATGTCATTGGAGCAATGGTGCAAAGGCAGCTCTCTCACTCTTGCAGACTAGCGGATTTATATCCAACAGATCATTTTAATACTTTTGAGGAAGCATGTGAGACCTTGGGGTCAACCAAGAACAGTTCCTACAATTTGCCAAGCTGAGCAATATAGCAATGCAAATCTGGACGGAATTTCCAAACGCTCCATGATTTTTGGCTACATTGGAGAAGATGACTGAGGATGGCGGATGGTTCTATCTAATCTCCAGACTCTAAAGAGCACCAAAGATGACAGAGTGCCCACACAGTTTGAGCACCAGAGAAGTGAGAACGAGAACTAGACAAGTCCCTCTCAGAGGTGGAATAAATGGACAGCAACCTATACCCTGGTCCACACAATAGCCAAAGTTCAAATTGACACACTTTAATGTACTGCACCGCACCTACCCAACTCTGGCCAGACGAAATAATATATATTACATAGATTCCTTATGTTGCGGAGAAGCAACCTTATTACACATGCTGCGGGAGTGCACACCAATACTTGCATTCTGGGAGAAAATCCTTATCTCAAACAGGTGACACGGGTAGAGTTGGTGCCTACCGTGAGGCAACATGTGCTTGGCTTTCTACTGCAACCCAAATGGGGGAAGATACTGTATACAGTTGTGATGTTAGGGTTAGTGCGGAGTAAAAGACGCATAATAATACACTGGAGTACCACAAGGGTGCCCACATATGAAACCATGCATTGTGATATGATCGAGTGGGCTCGGGCGGAAGAAAGGCAGCTGAAAGCGATCAGGATTGATGACAAAGCACAAGAGGAGATTGCATGGTGTGCAGAAACGATCCACTTGCTTTCGGCCCTAGATGCCCGAAAGAATGCGGAAGAGGATATGGGGTAAGTATCGACCCTGAATCGGTACGGAGAGTTATTCTACATACCCTACAGGCCAATATCAGGGTTGGATTGGGATTAAAAATCAGGGCAGGCACGCTAAAAAAAAGTGGTCCACATTTGCATACTGCCATTCCGCAAAACACTGCTTCTGCGAAATTTTATTTTTAAAAAGGGTGGGGGGGTGGCGTGGGGGGAGGGGTCTTAAAAAAATGCACGGAATAGTGTACACTGGTGAAACACACCTGAAAACAAGTAAGCCCACTTTTTCTCAGTCCCCCTGCCCCTGCTCAATAGGCATAAATTAATGGGCGAGAGAAAGGGAGTGACACCTCTGCCTTTGATAAAAGGAAGGTAATGGATGCCCATCTACCTCCAGAAAGGCCACTCAGGCACCCAGTGGGCCGCATCGAACAACGCTGAACCCCCCCCCCCCTCCCCCGAGCTCATAAAAGCAGCCCACAGCTGGAACTGAACACCGGCCCCTCTGCCATTGCCCGCGTTACCAATCCAATGCTGCCCAATATCTGGCAGACCAGGGCGAGATATGATTAAGAGGCGGGCTGAGAAAGGGAGAAGAGACAAAAGCCGCTACACCTGGCCCTGCGTTGCTGCAGCACACATACGTGATGTAAACCTTCACGGCCCAAATATGTCCTATGGGTGGGTTAAGAGAGACAACTGTATAATGTGTTACGGATGCCTTTTTGTGATTCTTTACAAGTCAATGGTTGTACTGCTAAGCACTGCAAGATGTTATTATGCTGAATGTTGCGGTCTTTATTTCTAAATATAGATATTAAAAAATTATAATAATTTAAATACCATCAAAAAAGTGGCCTGTAAAAGGAAAACTGGCCCTCAAAAGCATAGACTCATCTAGTAACCTTACACAATGAATCCCTAAAATACTTTATTCGGCTAACTTAGCCATAAAAAATAAAATAATAATCATCATATCGTGCATCAGTAAAAACAAACAATTCATGGACAAAAACGTGGTTCCACTCCATCAACCTTACACATTTAAGAAAGATACTTTTGGTTCAGCCACCTTATAGCTGACAACTCCGGACTTTTGGACTTCTATCATTGTGAATAAAAAGTTGAAATAAAGGCCCTTGCCTTATTCACAGGGACTATGCACACCACTTTATTATTACTTTGGCAAGCTCCAAGTACTGCTGGACTGTCGAAGGGAATAAGAAGAAGCAGAAATAACGAATTGCAATGGACAATTATTTAATCTTCCTTATATTTAAGTATGTGTGTGACAACCCATGCAACCTCCAAATGTAGCTGCGAAATGGGCCCATACATAAATTATGTAACGGCTGCAAGTAACCTTTGCTTTTTAGCCAACAGCACTTTGCATATTGGCATTTTCAAGCTCCAAACTGTCATATCAAAGGCAAAACTTCAAGTCCCAGAATACAACACGCTGAAGTTAATCTCAGGCTGGATGAAGATGTCACACACTAAATGGGGCCATTTGGAAGCTGTCTCAGGGCCCTGTGAGCGAGTATGGCTCCTTGATATCCCTAAAATGGGAAGGGGTGAAAAGAGATTGAGGACATACATCAAAACACTCCCGAATCCGCCCCCTTGCAATGTGAGATATCTACAGCCTGTCAATGATTCTTCGCCACTAGCACTTTCCATTTTTGAAATTGCTTTTAACATTATATTAGATTTATTTACAAACCCATAAAAAAAGTTTTGGGTTGCAAAACATGTAGGTGCACGAGACACGGCATAAATCAATGTTCAGCTTCGGACATTTGTTGCGGTTGCTTGTGTGTTTCTTCGATAACACAAATAATGTACAACTTGACGGTGCTTACTTCAACAAAAACCATTCATTTCTACTTTGCCAAAGGTTGGCCCCGGGTACATTTTCTGAGCTATTTTCACCCGGACCTAAACAGCAGCGCGATCCTTAAGTAAGCGCGGTGGCCATCAAGCATGGAATCATGGTTTATTAGCAGCATAACAGAAGCTGTCCACGAAACCAACAGAAATCAAAATACAAATTTTAAAAACCTATATTAGACGGTACTTTACGCAAATAACTAGCAAAGTGCATATTTTGTTCAATGTGCATTGGATTTTAGGTGAAAATGCCGAGTATATTGATGACTTAGTAAAATATTTCAATAAATGTTTATGTTTCCCCTTCAACACTTCATTTAAGAAGTGAGGAGTAACTCCACTCAAAGATGGCCGCCCTGCTTTCCATACTCGGACAGCTGAAATAGCGGACCTGACCAAGGCCGGAACAAGAAAAGTCACAGCGTTCATTGTTAGAAGATATTTATGGTACGCACCTTGAGTTGCTTGCTGCGCAACGCTTTTAGTCGCTCTTTTCTGCGCAAAGCTTCCTCCTGCAACCGTCCAACCTCCATATTCACACTCTGCAGCACGCTAAAGGAGCATGAGCGAGTTCTGACCTAATATTTCGTCGGCAGACATAAGGGAAGATTGCAGATCCAATCGATGAGCCTCTAGCTCCTACCGCTCCAATGCCCTGTAACCTTATATGTAAAAACAAGCATTTGCAATGCAACAGGTCTCGCATTTGCGAGAGTTTAAGCTATTGCCATTGTAAATGACAATGCCTTTTATTTATGTGCTTTGCAAACCAGCACGTATATAAAAAGACATTGGCATTCAAACTCTTGCAAATGCGAGACCACTTAAATGGTGGATACGCCCCTTGCGTTAGACGCTGCTCGCCGTAGTCAGGTTACAGCGGGCCGTGTCTAAAGAAGGGGGCGTGGCCACTATTCAAGTGAAAGCATGGTATGGGGCACTTTCACTGAGATAAAAAAAAGATTTTGCAGTGCGGCTGATAAAGTTAAAGCAGACCGTGCTTACAAATGCAATAAATAAAGAAGTGCAGCCGCTATAGTTACAGCGGACCACGCTGCCCAGGTAAATAAATAAAGAAGCGGGAGGCGTGCTGCATTGTAGGAAAGCACGTCGTGGGTGGAATAGGGGAAAATCATTAAAGAAAATAGTCTCCACAGACTAGATAAAGCAGACCGTGTAACAACACAAGTAAAAAGTCCAGTCCTCAGGGGAAGTTACAAATGCGGACAAGGTGCTACCAAGGAGGGACTACTAAGCATATTCATGAATCAAATGCAACGATTTAGAAAGGACACTAAAAGGAGCCAATTAAAAAGATGGGCGGGGAAATGGGCGGAGCTTCAAGTGCCTACCTGTATACAGCATGCTTCGCAGAGCAGCTTATGCGATGCCTAGGCTCGACCTAAAAATTATTATAATTCATCCCAAGTGTTAAACCTTAGCACCTTTTGTAACAGCATCACACTTGTTCAGAGTCAAGCAGCCTCCAATAGCATTTCCGGACCCAGATTTGACCTTCGTTAGGGAGGTCCCTGGGTTGCTGGCCAGGGGAATATGCTGCCACTTTCATAGGCAGTTTTGTGGGTTCTTATATTATTGATTAAATGTGCCCAAAACCTTCCACCGCAAAATGAGCCTGGATGCAGAATAATGAATCATTGGATTGGGGGAATATATCTCTTGTGGACATCTTGAAAGAGAAAATGCCATTTCCCAGTCTCTGTGATCAGTTACACACAGTACAGCCCCTTATGACACTTCACTTTTGGATTTCACTCGCGATTAAAGGTCAAGGCAATGGTTGTATATCCACAGCCTCAATAAGGATATAAACTTTAAAGTATCAGAGGTCCGAGCAGCGTCTCTGTATGTTGTCATACTCTAAATAAAATATCATGTTACACATGATGCTATCAAGGAAGCGATTTCTCAAAAACTTTCCTCAATCATGGACATATTGTGCCCTGTTTGAGGGTCAGCAACGTTATTGACAGCCAGGCTCTGTAATTAATGAAGCTTTATTTGACACCAATGCCGAACAACCAAACATGATGTTGGTAAAAAAAGACAAACAACACTGCAAGCAGGCACTAGCTCAAAAGTGGCGCGTAATCCTAGTTGAATGAAAGCCAAAGGGTGTGACAAGAATGACTGGAACTTTGTGCTGCTGGGTATAACGTCTTGCACTTTTTTCTTCTCTTTTACGCCTTAGTGGGCCAATCATATGCAAATAATGTGAGGCTGTTGTCACGACTTTTCCATAAAAGCCACATGGAGCCTCAGATGCACTTCTGCCTGTTTGGGCTTCATCGGGAAGGTGTTGCTCAACTTTCGGGCCTCACTGAGTCCACGTCTAAACAGTCTCTCATCAGACTCAGGGTTACAAAAAAAGTTACAAATACACTGTTTCCTTCTCTGTGTCTGCGTTTCTCATTCTCTCTCGTGCCTCTCTTGCATAGCTCTCTTCGCAATCCAGATCACATCTAGGTGCTCACAATCTTTGCAGGTCTGAGACAGTAGGAAGCCAAAAGCATTGTCCAGGATCACACTGTGTGCACGCGGAAGCCGAGATCCTGGTCTTGCGGTTCCTAGGCCCAACCTATCTCACACGGCTCGCCCATTGGCACAAGGTGCTTTTCCGCTCTCAGAGCTCTCTGCCCTGGTTTCCGGGTGTCCGCCCGCAGCATGTGGGGCCCACTTTTGGCAGAATAGTGGAGGGTGATTGTACCAGGCTTCTCCCATTGCATGGAAATCGATTAATCGGGGTGCCTCAGAGTTGCCTCAAATCAGCCCTTCTTTCTTCGCCTGGAAGGGGCAGGTTTTGGTGCACAGATGTGCGCGCGCTCCATCTCCGATCGATTCGACACAGTCCAGGAGGTGCAATGATTTACGGAAGGGGCTGGGCAGCAGTTAGCTATGCGCTTAGAGATTTCTGAACCGATTTTTGTTGGTGTTTTTATTGTGCTGGTGTGCTTGGCAGCCTTTCATTTAGGAGCAGAGAACTCTGCTTATTATATCTGACGAAAGTTCAGGTAGTTTTGAGACGTCGGCGGTAGGTAGTGTTTTATTACATGAAACAGCCTTAATTTCTCTCTTTTAAAAACACAAACTGTCTGCCTAAGGTTCCCGCCCTTGCAGCTTCATATATCTTCAACACCCTGCAGCCAAGTACAGGGAGGCATGTCACTGTTAAGAGGGAGGACGGTGGAAGCCGACGGGGGGGGGACTGAAAGTGTGTGATGCGCGTGCTGCCAGCCTCCGGTAACAGGAGATGTCCACACGTACGGAGTGCACATCTGCTGACCATACTCGTGCACATTTCCTGTCCGCGCGTGCCACCTTCTGTCTCTCTTTGTGAACGAAAGCCACAGCAATAGAGCTCGCCAAGCGAAGCAGCTGCGCTGCATTCGCTACGCGAGACCTAACAAACCCACGTGCCTGTGAAAGGAAAGAGTCATAGCTCACACATGCCAACATTTTAGAATACGAAAGTGTGAGATTTGTTGAAAAAATCGGGAGAATGTTTTCTTCCCATTGACTTCTATTGGAGCAGAGGTAATTTTAAGATACAACCAACATAACGCTATTTTCGGCTTAAAAAAATCGGGAATCTTCCACCTGAATCGGGTCTGCTGGTATGTATGTTTAGCTGCTGAGCTCTCAAGTTTCCCAAACACAGGCTCATAGCTGAAGAGTTGTCAATCTGCTTATGTGCAACGTGTCCATGTTTACATCCAACTGTCTTATGTATGTATCACACTTTAGAGCAAATAGAGCAAAGCAGTTAACCCATTTGCCCATATAGTGAGATACATTTCAGCAAATAGACCCTTTTGTGCAATGTAATGGTCTAAAACGGGCCGTAAAACAGATGTAACTCCCCTAAAGTACCTATGGAAAGTCACAAGCTTCTGATGTAGCATTTTTTCTCTGGTTTCCACTCTAATGGGGATTTGGGGGTCAGCCGACCGGAGGGAGATCTGCTCCCTAGGGTCTTTGAGGCAGTCCAGAGAACTGCACGGCAGGCTGGACCATATTTGGTCTATTTGATAGCCAAACATATATAGAGCCTCCATTTTGAGAGCCAGCCACCATTTTAATGTGATGACACAGTGGCTGGCGCTCCCCGTTAGTTTTTTTCTAGTTTTTGTGGTGGTATCTAGGCCGGTGGTTGCTGCGTTGTAGGGAGTGATAGCCAGAGGTGTAGGTAGGTTTTGACTGGGAATTAATCTCACCTATGGAGGACGATCGGGTTGCGCAGGCGGTCTGACTTTTGGAGGCAGCGGGAAGGCTGTATCTCCTGAAGGATGGAGCCGGAGCGAAGGTTGCGGGTGGGGTCGTGGCAGCAATGTTGGCATGCACGCAGAGCGCAGGCCTCCAGCCGGTAAGGGGGATGCTCCGCTCGCAAGCGTGGAAAACGGCCCCTCACGCCAGGTAGGGAGTAGTCTTTATAAGCTGAGGGCATGGCGAGGAGCAAAGTGCGGCTCCACCTGGGCAGCAGGGCCGCAATAAAATGAATCAGGAGTCCAGTGAGGCCCCCATCATGGGGCGTGTAGGCCTCGCCAGTAAGGCAGGCAGTAGAAGAGTGTGAGGCCTCCAGGGACACAGCACAGGCCTCGCCTGAGGCACCGGGGGCGTGGTCATGCAGCAGGAGGCCTTGCAAGTGCTCCGCAAGACTTCACGAGGAAGGAGTGGGGGCGGGGCGGCAGTCAGGGAGCCTGAGGCCTCGCGCAGCACTGTGCAGCAGGGGAAATGGGCAATGGGCTATCACACACATAAGGAAGTGGTGGGGCTTGAGGAAAAAATAAGCCAGCTAAGTGCATTGAGGGCCCTCAAGGCCCCAGTCCTGTGGTGGACTTTAGGGAAGTATACAGGCAGTTGAGGGGGGAGCCAACTGTAAATCAAGGGGCAGAGGCGGGAGTGGTTTGTGGGAGGGACTTGTGGCTGGACAGAGTGGGGTTGCGCAGAGGCTTTGGGGAAGGGATTCCTGGAGAGAGTTCGTTGATAATAGCACAGGGGCCCCTGGACTGGGGGGTCCTAGCAGGCTGTCAAGTGGGGTAGATGTCTTGGTATGGAGTGATGGGGAGGAGCTCGGTGGTGGAGGGGAGGAGGATTGGGACAGGGTGCTGTCGCCGGGCTGGCATTGGGTGATGAAGCCCCCAGGTAGGGTCTATGGCATGTCAAGGGGTCGAGGAGCTATGCGGGCAATGCTGGGGGGAGCAGGGGTCGGTGAAACTGGTAGGGTTAAGGGTGGATTTCTAGTTGGGGCGACAGTGCTACCCTGGGCAAAGCGGCTCGATAGTGGTCAGGGGCCCGCTAGGTTTTTGGTTTGGCCTGACCAGCACACCGGACCATGTTCCTTTTTTGCAGAGTGGCACGCATACGGAGGGGCCTGACTCGGGTGGGCCCCGTGCAGCCCGAGGAGAAGAGTCAGCAAAGCCCCGAGCGGCTAGCTGGCATGCAATGGTGGACCCCCAAAATCAGTGCCATAAGTGGGTACAGTGCAACCCCAGCAATGCACCAGGTGGAAGAATTCAGAGCATACTCCACCACCTTGGATCAAGGGCATATGTACACCACAGCGGTAAAAGGTCGGGGGGCAGGGTACGGCCCCTTCGTGTAAGGTCCCAGCACAGGTTTGAGGAGATAGTACTGGCAAGAGGAGACACGTACTGCTAGTTTATGACGGGGACAGTTTGGAAGAGGGGGAACTGAGGGAGGAGTTGGAGACACATTGGTGGGAGGAGGGAGCGACGGAGGGTGCTAACATATATATGCCTAGTGTTTTTCAGGAAGAACGAACATAGCAGTGCTGGACTGGTGCGTATAACCATGGTCCACAATTGGCAGTGAAATGTCGTGTCCTGAGCGGTCACTTACATTGACACCAGGTAAGAAGTCGAAGCAGGGGGTACATGCAGTGGTAGAGGGGAGGAATGGACCCAGGGAGGGAGGGGTTAGGAACAGCCGGGAGGCCTGCGTGCAGAAGGTCTCGGTGGGGACCGAGGCCAGAAAGCCTTTGTCAGGTGGGGAGGCCCACTTAACCATGGTATCCTTAGGGGTGGAGGCCAGGGAGCCCCACACCAGCGGGGATGCCCGCTTACAGAAAGGGCGATACGTGTGGGACACTGGAGTGGGGACAGAGGACCCCCTGGTGCACATGGCTGAGGAAGTGTCCAACTCAGCAAAGCCAGAAGCCAAGCGGGATATAGGGGTATGACAAGAGGGCAAGGGCGACCAGCAGGACTCTGGGGACAACAAAGAGTGCATAGAAGACAAATTCAAGACGCTACCATACATGGGCACAACAAAACCTTTGTGAGCGCATTTAATGCCTTCGACAAAGGAGAAAATCTGGAAAGGGGAGTATGTAGAGATCCTAAAATTACTACACAGGAAACTCCGGTCTAAAGAGGGCTCTAAGGAGGAAGAGTTAGCGCTATCTAAAAGCTTGCGGGTCCCGTTGACTATTGAAAACTGAACCGAGGCTTTCCTTATATTTCACAGCATTTACTGTGAAAGATTTCCAGAGAGGGCGGTAGCCATATTCAAGTACATGGATGTCATTAGGAAGGCCCATCTGAATTTCAGGGGCAATGCTTCTGCTCAATATGATGAGGAATTATGGGCCTGGCTAGCAGTGGACCCGGAAGCCAAGTGGGGCGAACTAGATACGGGTTTATGGCAGCACACCATGGGGCCAGCAAAATGTGGTTGCCAATAGTATACAAGCCCTTTCAAGGTCGCCCCACCCGAGGCGGGGTGGGAGGTAGCACCAGGACCCAGGGGACACAAATGGGAACATGCTGGGATTAAAAGGGCTTATGTACAAGAGAACTATGCAAATTCAGCCACAGATGCTCAAAATGCTCGGGCAGACACCTGTTGGTTGCCTGCTTTCTGGCTGGCACTTCCAGCGCCATGGGCTACGGGCACCTACAAGGGAATGCAGGGAGTCAGACAGGAGTGCCCCAGGGAAACCAGTATGGACAAGGGGGGTTCCGGTCAGGTAAAGGTGCACAGGGACCTGGTGCGAAAGGCTCATACACCCACTAACATTGATAAATTGGCTTTCTATCTCTCTTTATGACAAAAAAGACCACACTGCGGAAGTGCTATAGGTGTTTAGGGAGGGTTTTAGGCTGGGATACAAAGGCCCAAGAGTACGCCGTTGGGCGACCAATTTAAAATCAGCGTCGGAGCACCTGCAGGGGGTCGGGTAGAAACTGTTTAAGGTAATACAGGAGGGGAGAATGGCAGACCAATTTGATGCAATCAGTTAGTAGTGTCACCCATTGGGGTAGTGCCCTAGCCTAACGGCTAGGGCGCTCGACCTCGGACCTGAGGATCTGGGTTTGAGTCGCGGTAACGACGCCAAACATCCTGTGATTCTGGGCAGATCACTTAATCTCCCCATGCCCAACAAAAATGAATGTGTGTCCTCATGTAACGTAACTGGTGCTATGTAAAGCGCTCTGATACCAGATTCGGTTCGGGTCAAGTTCACGCTATATAAAACTCTGCAAAAAAAATATATATATCGCCTGATTCAACACTTGTCCTGGCCCGAGGGCCAGTCAGTGAATGAGTTTGTCCCCACGGAGCAAGTGTCAGTAACGTACTCGTCAGTGGATGTAGCCCTGGCTATAATGGAGAAGGTCGGACAGGGGGCGCTGATATCAAAGAGGGACATCAAGTCGACCTTTCGTTTGTTGCTTGTACACCCTGCTGACTTCCAAGTGTTAGGCATTCAGTTTGAAGACCAATGGTTTGTGGACAAGGCTCTCCCTACGAGTTGCTCCATCTTGTGTGCCCTCTTTGAGTGTTTTAGCACATTTGTGCAGTGGTTATTCATATGGCACACAGGGGTGGAGCATATCACACACTACCTAGATGATTTTTTCTTTGTAGGGACGGCGGAGACTGGGGACTGGCAGAGATCCCTGGAAAGTTCTCAGCGTTTGATGGCAGACTTGGGGGTTCCCCTGACCCCCGAAAAAACTGTGGGGCCCACAACGAGGTTGGCCTTTCTGGGTATTGAAATTGACTCGGTAGCTGGAGAGGCCCAGTTGCCAGATGACAAGCAGACCAAGATGGTGAACCTACTGAACACAATACTGGCAAAAAAGAAAGTTACATTGAAGGAAGTGAAAACGCTCCTGTGCCCTTTGAACTTTGCCTGTAGGGTAGTAAGAGCAGGGAGGACGTTTTGCAGGTGTATAGGTTTGTCCCTTTCGGGCCTCTCCTTGCCCCACCATCATGTACGACTGACAGCGGGGGTGCAGGAGGACTTGCGTATGTGGATAGTTTTTCTACATGATTTTAATGACATTCCCCTGACATCATAGGTGGACATGGGCTGGGGCGTGCAGTTTTTCTCTGATGCTGCAGGGGCATAAAGTTTTGGCCTGTACTGGCAGGGACACTGGTACGCCGAGCAATGACCTCCAGCATGGAGGGAGGGCAAGCACAGCATCGCTTTCTTGGAGTTTTTGACCCTGGTAGTGGCTGCCATGCTATGGGGCGATCAGTTGGCACAAAAGAGTCCTTTTCCGGGTAGACAACATGTCAGTGGTTCAGGTGGTCAACAGGCAGTCGGCCGGGGAGCCACAGCTATGGCAGCTCCTGTGATTTTTTTTTACTGCATTGCCTTAGATTTGATATTGCCTTCAGAGCACGGCACGTTCCCGGCGTTGACAATTACATTGTTGATGCTTTGTCTCGTTGGCAATGGGAGAGGTTCCATGGGCTGAACACAGAGGCGGATCAGAAGACTTGTGTGCCACAGGAACTATGGTCCGTAGGAGAGAGAGGTTGCTACTTTTGTTAGCCAGATCTTTAGCCCTGTCAATGACGAGGGCTCAGCTCCAGGCTTTGAGGGAGTTCTTGAAGGGTGAGGTGCAGAGGAGGCAACAAGAGTGTGAGAGGGTGGAGGATGTCGTCCAATTCATATTTGGGCTCATTGAGAAGAGGCAGTCCAGGCTGACAGTAGGTGGGAAGCTGGCGGGCATCTCTTTTATGGGCAAGCTTGGGGGGGTACCCCCATCGGTGGGGGAGTTGGGGAAAAGAATCATGGAGGATTGGACGAGGGAGACAGGCCCCACGGGACCTAAGCGCAGGCCAATGATGTTGGCTATCCTAGTGCACGTGATTCAGTCGCTTCCAGTGCTATGCACTAATGACAGGAAGACGTGGATGTGTTCGGTCATCATGTCTTGGCTGTTTTTTTGGACGTTTTTGGTTTCAGAACTCCTGGGGGGTAAGGACAGCTAGGGCTTCCACTGGTAGGAGGTGTTTTTTTTAGATAGCGGGGTCCAGATATGGGTATACAAATCCAAGACTGACCAGAGAGCAGTGGGTAAGGAGGTGTTCTTGAAAGCCTACCCAGTGTCAGCAGTTTGCCCCTTGCGCTGCGTGGCAAAACTCTGGGGTGGCGCGTCTAGCATGGGAAGAGTCTTCATTCACAGGTATGGAAAACCAGTAATGGCCTTCCAATTGCTAGCGGTGTTGCTCAAGTCATTAAAAACATTGGGCCTAGACTCCAGCCAGTTTGGGACAGATTCTTTCAGGATTGGTGCTGCAACATTGGCCAGCAGACAGGGTTGGGGGCCCAACAGGATAAGAGACCTGGGGAGGTGGAAATCAGGTTGCGTTAGGTCATACATCAGGGGGGAAAGGGAGCTGAGGGGTTGTAATGGTCGGGTTGTCATCTTTATTGCTTTTGCAGTTTCGGTTGCCGGCCCCTCGGGATGACAGTCTGGATCGTGGGCCACTCGTTCGTAAAATGGGCGGAACGACATGCTAGGGCGAGCTTTCACGGTGCCAACCTTGGTTTTAACAAGGCCTTATACTCGATTGCATGAAAAGGGAAAGGTGAAAGGCGATGGAAGGAGGTGATACCTTGTTTGAATAGGCACAGGGGCGGGAATTGTCCAGATGTGCTCATTATTCATTTGGATGAAAATTATATGGTGCCTCAAAAGGGTTTGGCTCTAATGAAGGAGATGAAATGGGACCTTAAGCGGACTCGCAAGTTGTGGGCAGGCTGCCACATAATGTGTATGCACAATAAGGAGCACAGAGGGAAAAAGAACCCAAGTCGCCCTTCACTCATATAATCACCAATACAACAATGACTGGGTCCTATAGGCAATTCCACATATCTCATACGTGTACCACGTATTGCAATTTTTTACAATGATCTCCCCTCAGGGTATAGAGTATCACGTTTATTTTGCCACTGTAAAATAACTTATATCCCAACTAGACAGTCTGTATTCATGACATTAGTGTGAATCTAATGTGAAAAAAGTGTGAGAAGGCAAGATGACACCTCACGGGCGAACCACCATCGGGATATCTGGTAGGTACTCACCAGATGCACCCTGTTCTCATCATCGGCTGTCATCAAGCCCAGAAATGAATGTGTCCAACAGAGGAGTAATAGAAAAAGAAAGTGCAGTGAAAAAAGGTGAGGAAATAGAGAAATCTCATAAAGTGTTGCTAAAATGCATAGGTGTGCACGGTTTTAACACTTTATTCTTTACTTCGTGCACCCTATCAATTTAAAAAGCAGGGCTGGCTGTTAAGCATACACACCAGTACCACCCGCCAACATGTTTCATTGCCTTATCAACCTTTCAGGCAATTTCTTCAGGGCTATACATTTCTTGTCACTGCATCAGAGATGGACACACCATTCATAGAGACTGTCAATAAAAACAAGAACACAAGTAGTGCATTTTTAGTTGCCCCCATAACTATTTCTCAGTGTTAGCACATTACTGCACAAAACACACTAGTTTTTTCTTTTTTCTTTTAGTTTTCCATATTTACCCTTAATCAGCCAATGTGTCTCATACCGGCCGTAAGGTTTGGTGAAATAAAAAGGAAACACCACTCCTGTGGGTTGCCCTCTATTTGCAGCCGATATATGGATCTAAAATGAACAAACAAACATGTCAAAATGACGAAGGCAAAGGTAGCGTGCACCAAGCGGTCGAGGCAGCGTCTCGTTATGCCTCAGAGTTTCTCAACCGGCTGGCACAACTTATACCACCCTCCTCTCCTTACCGATCTGCTGGGAAGGAAGCACCTTGTCTCCACCTTAGTCTTGGGCGTGTAGTGCGTTTGTTTTTTAAAACGCCCGACATCGTGCGTGTGGAACTCGCATTCTTCGCATGTTTTTGTACTTACCATGTTGTTGAAAAGAGGCCTTTTCACACAACCCAGTTGTCAGTGGTCTGTTCTGTCCACTCTTCCCCAAAGCGATTCTGATGACCTGTAGGGGGTGTTAATCCCCAAGAGATGTTGTTGCTCCACAACTGGACTTAGTCAATATGTAAATTCAATATCAAATAACATTTTAGAGTTTAACGTGAAGCACAATAGGCTTCACAATAAAGACTGACAAATATTAAAATAAAAGCTAGAAAGTTTAACAAAAGTAATAATAATAAGTTTAACAAATGTAATAACAGAGTTTATTGCAGCTCAATAAACACCCAACTCATCCTCTCCCTATTCAACGAACCCAACACCGCCAGACACAACTTCCGAGAAGGCATGGAAGCTGTCGCCAAATGGATGAAAAACAGTTGCCTACAACTAAACACCAACAAAACTGAAGTACTCATCATGGGCCCAAACCCCGAGCCTGGAACAACACCTGGTGGCCCCTCGCCCTTGGAATCCAACCCACCCCCACGGACCACGCACGCAACCTGGGAATCATCCTGGACTCAGAGCTCAAAATGGACCGCCATATCAACTCTGTCTCGTCCTCCTGCTTCCACACCCTCCGCCTCCTATCTAAGACCTTCAAATGGATCTCCCTTGAGCACAGAAAGACCGTCACTCACGCCCTGGTCACCAGCAGGCTCGACTACGGCAATGCACTCTATGCCAGAATAAACAAAAACCTCATCCGCAAGCTGCAAAACATCCAAAACTTCACCACAAGACTGGTCCTCAACCTCCCAAGACACTGCCACATCTCCCAGCACCTGCGCACACTCCACTGGTTTCCCATCGTAGCTAGAGTCACCTTCAAGATGCTAACCCATGCTCACAAGGCCCTCCACGACACCGGACCAGCATACCTGAACAGCCGACTCAAATTCCACGCACCCCAAAGGACCCTACGATCCGCCCAGCTCTCCTACACCATGGTCCCCCGCACCAGAAAGACCAGATCGGGAGGCCGCTCCTTCTCCTTCTGCACGGCCAGTGCCTGGAACAACCTTCCGCTCCACCTCAGACAGATAACATCGCTCCCCATCTTTGCAAGAAACCTCAAAACCTGGCTCTTCGACAGACCCCCTACTTGATGGAATGAAACCTGCGACCTCCCCACCTCCCCCCAGCACCTTGAGACCCTTACGGGTGAGTAGTCACGCTTAACAAACACCTGATTACTGATTATAAATCAGAAAACAGTACGACAGTGTCACCTGCTAAAGATCGGGGGAAGAGAGAGTGCAGCATCCTGCGTGTAAGGCTCATTTTATTGTGTAAAGTACAATAAGTTCTATACATTTGGAATACCTAGATAACTAGTATGGCTCCTCCAAAAAGGCTTCAATGAATTGTTTTGCATGCTTCCTCACCAGAATCTATTCTCTGGGATTGAGATCACGGCAGAATCCTTGCTCCACTGATGGTGTTGCCAAGTCTACTTGATGAAAGATAGAAAACACCAAATCAGCCAGTCCTCTGTAGTATTCAAGAACATTGTCATCTGTGATGTTCACAAGTGCAGCTGCAGGAACAGATGGGACTCTCTAGGCTCCCTCCATCAGCACTTTATGGGGGGAGAGTCTTTTTCTTTTGTTTGATGCACATCTGAAACTCATCAAGATCTGTGGGAATGCATCTGGCCATTTCAGGAAAGTAGAGGCACATACTTTGCTGATCTCGAATTCCAATGTTTCATTGACCTATTCCACTACTCCACATGCTTCTGGTTTGTAACTGCGACGGAACTTTGTGATCGATGCCAAGAGCTAGGATTCTCTAATTCCTTGACGTTCTTGAAGTGGGTATCTCACTTTGATTCTAAACAAACAGGCATGCCAAAAAGGGGAAATAATCCGTGGAACAACTATTTGACTGCAGTGAGATTGTCACTCTTTCTAGTCTGGTATGGCTCAATCCAGCAAGAGAAAAGACAGACTGCAACCAATATGTACCTCAGGCCCAGGCAAACAATCATCTCAACAAAGTCAACCTGAATGCAAGTAAAAGGCCTGTCTGAGATTCCTGTGTGCCTCATGGTCCCAATTGTTTTTTGCTGGTATTTAACTGCCGGCATGTAAAGCATCTCTAACACAAGCTCTCCAGGAGTATTTCTGAAATGTGAGTATCATTCCATCTCTCCCAACATGGGTAGGCCCATGGAGTGTTGCACCATTGTGGGCAGCAGTAAACCTGGCAACACTGGCCTCCCATCATTTTAAACCCAGGTGTTGTGCCCATGCCTGCTTCATCCTGCTCTGACCCACCTTTCATTTTCACTGTCAGGTGCCTCCCGTTTAATGTCTCTGATCTCATTTAAGGTATTCACGGTAGTCATTAACATATTTGTCACATTGTCACTGTCAGTTTTACATGGTTCATCTACAGGAATAAGCTGGACTCCAGAGCACAGTATTTATCTACCTGGTCTGTGTAATGATTCCGTGGGCTGACCATGTTGTCACTGATCTTGAGTGCAGAACATTTCACAGCAGCATCGTTTTAGGGTAATTGGAGTGCTTCAAGGAGATTGGAAATGTGAATCCCACAACGGTCCAGAATCATGGGCCTCGCCAAGCCCATACTGGCTCTCATAAATGGTAACTCTCAGTTTATCGGCCACAGAAAATTATCATGTTAGCGCAATTAATTCATCTACTTGTGCTGAGGTTACATTGCTGAGGTAAGACGTTTCCACAATATAAAACCTGGTGCAGACTGCATATGAGGCTCTTTAAAGTTCCATAAGGGTCTCTCAAACAAGAGCTATAAATGAATAAAGTTATTTCGGCCGATGTAATTGGTACATCCTCTATATCGGGTCTTGGCTTGGTACTCAAGTCAAGTCAATAAGTCTTTATTTCGACACAAGTCATAAAAGACAACACAGTAAAACAGTAAAAACTCAACATTTCATACTTGTTAAATCCTAATATTCATAATGACAAGGGAAAGTTCATTAATTAATCTATCCAATCACTGCTTTATACAGGGTGTTCCAAACACAACCATTAAAAAATAAATATATTGTGATCTTAAAATTTTATAAACCATTTTAAAATGCGTTACATAATTAGCAGCTCATACTTCCTACTATAAGGGCCAGGTTAAAACAATGCAGCCTACATTAGTTTCAATTTATCTCTGCGTATTGACCACATCCATTTTAGAAACTTTGCAAGTGCAATTACCATGCTATCAGTACAATCTGTTTTTAAAATCCTTAGTGCCACAGTGCCACTATGGATGCCTTTCTGTATGCAAATTGGTCTTATCCATTTGTGGCGCGGGGCTTTATATGCTGGGCATATAAACAAAACATGAGCTATAGTTTCGGATTGGGCTGCACAGAAAGGACACAGATGGTGATCTTTGTTAGTTGACCACTTGCTTGTGAATGTATTGATAGGAAGGGTTCCTACCCTGTATTGATGGAAAAGTTTCCTATCATTGGGGATGGTAATAAGGTCCCAATATCGCTCGTATGCAGGTGTTAGACCTGTCTGGTTTTTTTTTGCGTAGTCCTTCCAATCTATTATTTATTTTGTCCCCTTTTTGCCCCTCATACCCTTGATAATTTTTGTCCACTAACTTTTTATAGGTGTTGGTCAAGGGGATAGGTGTTCTTTTTCCCCCTCATAGTTTTTCACCTCAGGCCCAGAGGCCTGTTCTGATAGGAAAAGTTGGAACCACACAAAATGGTGGCTACCAACTGCCTTAACTGCCAAACCCAGAACTTGCCCATAGACCAGTATAGGGCGTTCCAGAACCTTCTGGTCCATTCTGGACCACTGAGGGTCAGCATATATAAGGCGGAATGCGGGGCAGCCATTTTGTCTACCTGAGAGAGTCAGCTGGAGGACAGGCTATCTTGGAAGGTGGGGGGAGGCTAGTGAAAGGGTTGATCTCCTGGACTGGGAAGCAGCCTAATTAATCCACTTCTCTACTCCTCCTTTGGGATCCTTGTCTTGTCCCCGCTGTGGTTGCTTAAGGGAGACCCTGGGCGCCTGTCTAATCCCTAAAAGAATAGGGAGGTGGACAGGAGAAGGAGACTACAGCACTGTGGGGTGCAGTCCTCTGCCCAGTGAAAAGACTTCTGCTGTGATTCCCTCAAACGGAGGAGGGCTAATCCTTGTGGCCCCCCCCCAGCCTTTTATTCAGTCCTCCATAAAAACCTGCCCTGGTTACAGCGACTGTCTCCTAGCTCAATCACCCCACAGAGTGTCATCTCTCACCTGCTGTGGAGTGAAGCCAACTGTGAGGAGCAGCGGGCGCTGAGGGAGCATTGGCCAGGAGAGATCGGGCTGTTCTGCCCCTGTGACAGCGAGGGGGATCAGCGCCGAGTTGTGGCTGAAGAGGCGATCTGAAGGTGAGGGGTGCCGGATTCCACGGAGCGGCGCTGATATCGCCGTCTGCAGGACCCCGGGGGCACCGGCCGCGTCATTGTGTTTAAGCCCAAGGTTTGAAGTCAGTAAGCGCTACCGCGCATGCCCCAGGCGTTCCCACTCCCTTTGGGCAGGAGGGGCCTAGGACCGAGCAGGCCCGGAAGGAGCAGCATCTTGCCAGCGGAGCCAGCGCGGAGGAAGGCGGGAGCGGAGGCGGGTCTGGAAGCGAGGCGGTGTAGTGTGAACACTTCGCCCATACCCAGAAGTGTGCGCATCCCAGCCCCGAGTGAAGAAGAGCGTCGGGATTCCTTCGGCGGTTGGACGCATGTGTAGAGACACCTCTTCCCTGCTCGAGCGCCTCCTGAGAGAGCTGGCGTGAGCGGGAAGGGCGGATGAGCTGAGGAGCTGAGGAGCTGAGGAGTCTTGCCAGCGCTGGACTCCCAGGAACTGCCGAGTGACTTCCCCTGTGTCTGGTGCTGATAAGCTTCACCGGACGAGTCATCTATAAGTAAGGAGATAAACTGAAGGGGGAAGGTGGCGCTTGAGCCTGCCAGTTGTGGAATTACACTTTGGTGATTTCTCCGTCCACTGTGGTGAATGAGGAGGGGGAGTAGACTTAAAAATCAACCTATCAAGAGTGTGCTGGAAATACTAAAGTTACAAGGAAAGTTACAAGTTCCTCTTAGAGCTTACTGGTGACAGCGTAGAGCTTGGGCATTTTCTTTGCTCTTCACTGTGTATGCCTCACTTTGTGGAAGAGGGACAGATAAGGGAGGTAAAGGTTTAGGCATTAAGGTAAAAACAAAACCAGTGATGTTGGAAACGTATGTAATGAAAGATACTATTGATGTTGATTTCTAATGCCAGTTGACACTGCTAAAAAGATTGCTATTAATTCCATGACATCTGCATTTGCTTATACTGAGTCGTAGTTTTCTCTCCCAAGACTTAAGCGGATTGTTATTTCACCTGATTGATTGTAAAGTACTGAACTGTGGATTCTAAAGTATAAGAGAACAGAGTATATTATTTTTATAAACAGGTACTTATTTTCATAACAAACTGGTGTAGTGTCCTTTTTAAGTGTTATTGCGTGGATTTGCTGCTGGGTGGTCTGCAACCTTCACACTTGTGCCTCTAGAATTGCATGTCTTACCCCTAGGCCAGGCTACCCTAGGTGACCTGACATCCCAGGTTCCAACATTTGGTGCCTAGCGGTGGGATTCTGACTTGGTTGCAGCTACTCATTAGTAATTCAACGCAATACACTGACCTACACTAGGAGTTTTCTCCTTGCGGCCCTCCTAATTTGAATTTTGTTTTTTCCAAATTTATTTCTGGTGGTGGGTGGAGGTTAACCTCAGGTCACACTTCTTGGTTCTCTCCTGAGTGTTTATTTTATTCCATACTAAAGATGGAATTGAATTTTAAAGAGCTAGAATCCTATACTGTGACCCAACTCAAAGAATGGTGTCAGCAACAAGGGGTATTCTTTAACAAAGGTGCTAAGAAAGGCGAGTTGCTGACAAGCATAAGGGCATGGGTGGAAGCTCATTTAGTGGAAGAACCAGATACCGAAGAGAGTGACGGGGACACTGTCCTTGAGATTGCAATGTTGAACCAAGCTGGAAGGGGGAATCTGCTGACAGGTCCCAGGACACCTTCGAGGGCGGGCAGCAGCGTCTCAGAGAGGGGTTTAACTGACGCCGAGCTGGAAGATAGGAGGGAGGAGAGGAGAATGGAGTTGGAATTAGCTAGGATGGATATGGAAAGGGAGGACAGGAGGTTAGCCCATGAACGGACCATAAAGGAGCTAGACCTACAAGCCTTAATACGAAGGTCTCCTAATCCAGATAATGGTGGCAGCGAAAATAAGATGAATACCAGGGAACCCAGACCCTATTTACCCAAAGATGTCATCGCCAGTTACACCACAGGTGATGACATTGCCAAATGGTTGGCCGCCTACGAAGTTTCTTTAAGGGCTCACGGGATCTTAGAAACTCACTGGGGGGGTGGGCTGTATAAATACATGCCCCCTGCTGGCAGGGACACCTTGTTGGCTCTGGAGCAGGATGAGCAAACCCACTACCCTACGATGAAGGTGGCACTGGTGAAGAAGTTTGGACTTACCCCTGAAAGGTACAGACAGAAATTCAGGGGAAGTCACAAACTGAGTACCCAGAATTGGGTAGACTTCTTAGACTACGCCAAGAAAGCTTTGGAGGGTTGGGTCAAGGGCAGCGAGGTGAAAGATTATGAGGGGCTGTACAATCTATTTTTGAAAGAACACCTCCTCGAGAAATGTTTTCCCGAGTTGCGCCAACACCTGGTGGACAGCAAGCTGACCAATCCCCGGAAGCTTGCAGAGGAGGCGGACACTTGGGCAAGTACCCGGGTGTCCTCAAAGGGGACTGGAGGGGATTCTCAAAAAGCCGGACAGGGCGCCCCCCAGAAGAAGGAGGGGGGAGATAAAAAGAGGGAGTTCTCCAAAGGTCCCCAAAATAATTTCCAAGGAAAGGGAGCAGGTTTCACCCCTAAGGCAAACCCGCCCAGAAACCCTAATCCTGGCCAAAGCCAGCAGCCAAGGGTTCTCCAATGTTTTGAGTGTGGTGGTGTTGGACATTATAAGGGAGATGTCAGATGCCCAAAGAGACCACCCCCTCCCACCGGAGGAAAGTCACCGGGAGTAGCTAGTGTAGCGCTCGGGGAGGAGTTGCCCTTAGATAAGGGGGGTGAGTGGGCGGGTGTCACCTTAGTGTCCCTGGGAGAGCGGGAGATGGTTCCAAAGATCCAGGTGCCCCCAAATACTACAAAGTATGGGCAATGGGTCACCATCAATGGCCAGAGAGGGGAGGCTTTGAGAGATACAGGAGCCAGTATGACTATGGTGAGGAGTCAACTGGTGTCTCCAGAGCAGGTGGTTCCCAATGTACTCCACCCCGCCGCGATGGCTGACGGCAGAATGGGCCACTATCCAGTGGCTGAGGTTCCCTTTGAGTGGGAGGGGGTTGCAGGTTCACTTCGAGTTGCCGTAAGCCCTGCCGTGCCAGTCGATTGTTTGTTGGGGAATGACATGGAGCACAACACTTGGAGAGAGATGGAATACCGGACGCATTCTGCGATGCTGGGTACACCTGACTGGGCCTGTGCAAGCACACGGTCTGCGACTGCCCGGAGAGGGAGTTCGCCTGGGTTGGAGCCTGGAACAATGGCCCAACCCGCTGCCAAAAAGGGACAGGCCCGGAGACAGGAAGAGCCTGCTTCGGCTTCCACGCTCCATGTGACAGATCGGCCACCTGCGGTGGTGGGCCAGGAGTCCATGGAGGGGGAAGTAGACTCTCTGGAGGATTTACCCATCCCTGCTGAGTGGCATGTGGAGGGAGGACCTACCAGAGAGGAATTCTGTAAGGGGCAGAGGGAGTGCCCTACCCTTGAGGGACTGAGGCGTCAGGCTGAAGCCCAGGCAGCAGGTGATGCTACGGGACACCACCATATTTACTGGGAGGATAGACTCCTCTACAGTGAACCCAAGGTACCCCTACCTGGCTCATCAAGGGCCTTGGTGGTCCCGCAGCAATACCGAGCCTTTCTGCTGGAATTGGCTCATGCAATACCCTTGGCAGGACACTTAGGCCAGGACAAGACCTTTGCTCGGCTTGTCCTCCACTTTTACTGGCCTCAGATGAAAGTGGCGGCCAACACTTACTGTCGGACCTGTGTATCCTGCCAGGCCAGTGGGAAAACAGGAGTGAAGCTGAAAGCTCCCCTGGAACCACTTCCAGTCGTTAGCACCCCCTTTGAAAGGGTGGGCATCGACATTGTAGGGCCATTGGATCCACCAACAACAGCTGGTCACAGGTTTATCCTGGTTCTGGTGGATCATGCCACACGTTATCCAGAGGCCATTCCTCTGAGAACTGTTACTGCACCTGTGGTGGCTAGGGCCCTGATGGGAATCTTTACCCGAGTAGGATTCCCCAAGGAAGTTGTGTCTGACAGGGGGACCAACTTTCTGTCAGCTTACATGCGGGCGATGTGGAAGGAGTGTGGAGTGACTTACCGGTTCACCACTCCTTATCACCCCCAGTCGAATGGATTGGTCAAGAGGTTCAATAAGACCCTGAAGGGCATGATAAGAAGTCTGCCTGAGAGCCTACGGAGGAAATGGGATGTCCTCCTGCCTTGCTTGCTGTTCTCCTACAGAGAGGTGCCGCAGAAGGGAGTGGGCTTCAGCCCTTTTGAACTGTTGTACGGGCACCCTGTGCGTGGACCTCTCAGCCTGGTGAAGGATGGGTGGGAAAAGTCTCCCAGGAAGCCTCCTCAAGATGTGGTGAGCTACATGCTGGCCTTTAGGAGCCAGATGGCAAAGTTGTGGAAGCAGGCTTCTGATAACTTGGAGGCCAGCCAGGCAGTAATGAAGGAATGGTACGACCAAAATGCTCACCCGGTGGAGTTGGAGCCTGGCCAGAAAGTGTGGGTGATGGAACCTGGAGAGCTTAGTGCCCTCCAAGATCGCTGGTCAGGCCCATTTGAGGTGTTGGAAAAGAAGGATAAGGCCACTTACTTGGTGGATCTCAAGACCCCGCGCCAGCCCCTACGGGTGCTGCATGCCAATCGCCTCAAACCCCACCATGAGAGGCCAGAGGTCATCCTGATGATGGTGATGGATGGTGCCGAGGAAGTAGAAAGCGAGCCTCTCCCTGATCTCTTTTCATCCCAAGAGAAGGATGGGTCGGTGGAGGGAGTGATTCTCTCCCCATCCCTAACTCCTGAGCAACGAGAGGATTGCCGCCAGGTATTGGAGCAGTACTCTTCGTTGTTCTCCCTTGTCCCGGGAAGAACCCACCTGTGTACCCATGATGTGGACACAGGAGACAGCCCCCCAGTGAAGTCAAAGACCTACAGGCTGTAAGACAAGGTGAAGGCTAGCATCCATGGAGAGGTTGCCAAGATGCTAGAGCTAGGAGTGATAGAACCTTCCAACAGCCCTTGGTCCAGTCCGGTGGTGCTAGTGCCAAAAGCCGCCCCACCAGGCACCACACCAGAACTGAGGTTCTGTGTGGATTACCGAGGACTGAACTCAGTTACAAAGACTGATGCTCATCCGATCCCTAGGGCGGATGAGTTAATTGACCGGCTAGGAGCTGCCCAATACCTAAGTACCTTTGACCTCACTTCAGGGTACTGGCAGATCTCCTTGACAGATGGAGCAAAGGAAAGGTCAGCCTTCTCCACGCCTGAGGGACACTTCCAATTTTGTGTGATGCCCTTTGGGCTCAAAAATGCCCCTGCCACATTTCAGCGGCTGGTGAACCAGGTCCTCTCTGGAATGGAGAGTTTCTCTGCTGCTTACTTGGATGACATTGCTGTCTTCAGTAGCAGTTGGGAGGACCATTTGCAACATTTGCAAGCAGTTCTCCAGGCCCTGAAACAAGCTGGATTGACCATCAAAGCCAGTAAATGCCAGATTGGGCAAGGGTCGGTTGTGTACCTTGGACACTTGGTGGGTAGGGGGTCAGTGCAGCCCCTGCAGGCAAAGATTGAGGCAATCATGGCCTGGGAACCCCCCAAGACACAGACTGAGGTCCGAGCTTTCCTGGGCCTCACAGGCTACTACCGTCGCTTTGTGAAGGGGTATGGCACTATAGTAGCGCCCCTCACGGAGCTCACCTCCAAGAAACAACCTCGACGGGTAGTTTGGACGAAGGCTTGTCAGCAAGCCTTTGAAAAGTTGAAGCAGGCAATGTGTGTCGCACCGGTCCTGAGGGCCCCAGACTTCTCCAAGGAGTTCATTGTCCAAACAGATGCATCAGAACATGGCATTGGGGCAGTGTTATCGCAACTAAATGAAGAGGGCCTGGATCAGCCTGTAGTCTTCTTATCCAGGAGACTGCTTCTCCGGGAACAGAAATGGAGTGCAATTGAGAGGGAAGCTTTTGCGGTGGTGTGGGCTCTGAAGAAGCTGCGGCCATACCTCTTTGGCTCGCACTTCCTGGTTCAGACTGACCACCGACCCCTTCGTTGGCTGATGCAAATGAAGGGGGAAAATCCCGAGCTGTTGAGGTGGTCCATCTCCCTACAGGGAATGGACTTCCGGGTGGAACATCGGCCTGGAGTGGACCACGCCAATGCAGACGGTCTCTCCAGGTATTTCCGCCTTAGTGATGAGGACTCCCAAGGGGTTGGGTAGTTCTCCCCACTTTCAGCTGGGGGGGGACGCGTGTTAGACCTGTCTGTTTTTTTTTGCGTAGTCCTTCCAATCTATTATTTATTTTGTCCCCTTTTTGCCCCTCATACCCTTGATAATTTTTGTCCACTAACTTTTTATAGGTGTTGGTCAAGGGGATAGGTGTTCTTTTTCCCCCTCATAGTTTTTCACCTCAGGCCCAGAGGCCTGTTCTGATAGGAAAAGTTGGAACCACACAAAATGGTGGCTACCAACTGCCTTAACTGCCAAACCCAGAACTTGCCCATAGACCAGTATAGGGCGTTCCAGAACCTTCTGGTAAATTCTGGACCACTGAGGGTCAGCCTATATAAGGCGGAATGCGGGGCAGCCATTTTGTCTACCTGAGAGAGTCAGCTGGAGGACAGGCTATCTTGGAAGGTGGGGGGAGGCTAGTGAAAGGGTTGATCTCCTGGACTGAGAAGCAGCCTAATTAATCCACTTCTCTACTCCTCCTTTGGGATCCTTGTCTTGTCCCCGCTGTGGTTGCTTAAGGGAGACCCTGGGCGCCTGTCTAATCCCTGAAAGAATAGGGAGGTGGACAGGAGAAGGAGACTACAGCACTGTGGGGTGCAGTCCTCTGCCCAGTGAAAAGACTTCTGCTGTGATTCCCTCAAACGGAGGAGGGCTAATCCTTGTGGCCCCCCCCCCAGCCTTTTATTCAGTCCTCCATAAAAACCTGCCCTGGTTACAGCGACTGTCTCCTAGCTCAATCACCCCACAGAGTGTCATCTCTCACCTGCTGTGGAGTGAAGCCAACTGTGAGGAGCAGCGGGCGCTGAGGGAGCATTGGCCAGGAGAGATCGGGCTGTTCTGCCCCTGTGACAGCGAGGGGGATCAGCGCCGAGTTGTGGCTGAAGAGGCGATCTGAAGGTGAGGGGTGCCGGATTCCACGGAGCGGCGCTGATATCGCCGTCTGCAGGACCCCGGGGGCACCGGCCGCGTCATTGTGTTTAAGCCCAAGGTTTGAAGTCAGTAAGCGCTACCGCGCATGCCCCAGGCGTTCCCACTCCCTTTGGGCAGGAGGGGCCTAGGACCGAGCAGGCCCGGAAGGAGCAGCATCTTGCCAGCGGAGCCAGCGCGGAGGAAGGCGGGAGCGGAGGCGGGTCTGGAAGCGAGGCGGTGTAGTGTGAACACTTCGCGCATACCCAGAAGTGTGCGCATCCCAGCCCCGAGTGAAGAAGAGCGTCGGGATTCCTTCGGCGGTTGGACGCGTGTGTAGAGACACCTCTTCCCTGCTCGAGCGCCTCCTGAGAGAGCTGGCGTGAGCGGGAAGGGCGGATGAGCTGAGGAGCTGAGGAGTCTTGCCAGCGCTGGACTCCCAGGAACTGCCGAGTGACTTCCCCTGTGTCTGGTGCTGATAAGCTTCACCGGACGAGTCATCTATAAGTAAGGAGATAAACTGAAGGGGGAAGGTGGCGCTTGAGCCTGCCAGTTGTGGAATTACACTTTGGTGATTTCTCCGTCCACTGTGGTGAATGAGGAGGGGGAGTAGACTTAAAAATCAACCTATCAAGAGTGTGCTGGAAATGCTAAAGTTACAAGGAAAGTTACAAGTTCCTCTTAGAGCTTACTGGTGACAGCGTAGAGCTTGGGCATTTTCTTTGCTCTTCACTGTGTATGCCTCACTTTGTGGAAGAGGGACAGATAAGGGAGGTAAAGGTTTAGGCATTAAGGTAAAAACAAAACCAGTGATGTTGGAAACGTATGTAATGAAAGATACTATTGATGTTGATTTCTAATGCCAGTTGACACTGCTAAAAAGATTGCTATTAATTCCATGACATCTGCATTTGCTTATACTGAGTCGTAGTTTTCTCTCCCAAGACTTAAGCGGATTGTTATTTCACCTGATTGATTGTAAAGTACTGAACTGTGGATTCTAAAGTATAAGAGAACAGAGTATATTATTTTTATAAACAGGTACTTATTTTCATAACAAACTGGTGTAGTGTCCTTTTTAAGTGTTATTGCGTGGATTTGCTGCTGGGTGGTCTGCAACCTTCACACTTGTGCCTCTAGAATTGCATGTCTTACCCCTAGGCCAGGCTACCCTAGGTGACCTGACATCCCAGGTTCCAACAGCAGGGATATGTTTTTGTTCCAAAAAAGCCCTGGTAAGTGATGCGTCAGTGTATTTCTGAAATTCCCTTTGGGTTATGTTAGCCCAATACAGCTCTTTTAGGGCCTTTCGCGAGGGAAAAATATTTTCTAATGGGTTTTCCCATAGTTCCACCATTCCTAGGGCTTTATATTGCAACTTGACCTGTTTAAACCATGATATTGTACCCCCTGTGTCCATTTTTCTAGTTTCTAGGAGCGCTGAAGCATAATGAGATAGTTCAGGCGTAGCCCATAGCCTCCTCCAGTATGCAACTGATCTAAAGCTAGCTATGTCCTGAATTTTCTGACAACCCAAGTCCGTGTACAGTGGTGTCAATGGTGTTGATTTTGGAAGTCTAGTTATGCACCGCAAGAATTTATTTTGTGCATTTGTCAGGGCTGAGACATCAGAAACCCCCCACAATTCGGCCCCATATAACATTGAACCCCTAACTTTCGTGTCATATATTTTTAAGGCTGGGGCTATTGGTTGAGTAACTGATGATCTTAATTCTCTCAAAAGGACACCTGCTAGCTGTGCATGTTTTGTAGTTAAATAGGTCATGTGTGGCTTCCATTCCAATCTAGACCCCAGTGTAATGCCCAGATAACTAAAACAATCAGTTTGTTCTAAAAGCTCACCATTCATAAAGACTGTGCCCCTCACTTTCTTGTGTCTGTGCATTACCATGAATTTAGTTTTTGACACATTGATGATTAGACCATGGTCTTTGCAGAAAGCCTCAAAACAACCAATTGCTTTTTGAAGCCCTTCTTGCGTTTTAGAAATTAGAAGGGTGTCGTCTGCGAACATTAACAGGGGTATTGGGATGCCATTTTGTTTAGGTGCATCTGTGTGAACCTTCCTGTAATATTCAATAACCCTGTTTATGTATAACGTAAACAGAGTTGGTGCCAGGACGCACCCTTGTCTAACTCCCCTTTCTGTTTAAAATTTATCGGTAACCTGGCCCTGGTTGCCCCACCTAACCTGTGCATAATTATTTTCGTGAAATTTAATCAAGAAGGTGAGGAGTTCGTGTGGCATACCTTGCTCATGAAGTACTCGCCACAGCCTGGTACGCGGGACAAGATCAAAAGCCGATTTCAAATCGACAAAGGCTGCGTAAAGAGTGCCTCCCCCCAGGATTACCCATTTCCAATATATAGTAGAAAATCTAAAAACTTGATACACAGTGCTCGTAAAAGGGCGAAAGCCTGCCTGTAGTGTGGACATAACCCCAGAATCATCTATCCAGTTCTGAATCCTATGTAATACAAGCCTAGCCACCACCTTCTGAATGCATGCAATTAGGCTGATTGGCCTATAATTCGCTGGGTCAGCACGATCCCCTTTTTTGAAAATTGGGATGATTTTGGCTCCCCTCCAGACGTCTGGTATCGGGGAGCCCCTGGAAATAGAGTTCGCCAACAGCTCTAAGTACGGCACCCATACCTCTCTACAATGAAGAAAAAGGTCTGCCGGAATCATATCCGGACCCGGGGCTCTTCCTCTCGGGATTGTATTTAAGGCGTGTTCGATATCACTCCGACTAAACACTAGCGGAGTGGTGGCTGCATAGTTTATAATAGGATCCAGACTTTCCTCACTTGCCCAGACGGGGTTTGCAAACTGTGATTTAAAATGTGATACCCAGTGTTCGGGTGGAACGGAATTTTCTGGCTGGGACCTATAAGATCCCTTGCCCCATTTCACTAAATTCCAGAATCCTGTCATATTTCTAGACTTGCTTGCCTCATATAGCTCTTCCCAGTATTTATTATCCCAGGTTTTTTTTGCTTCCTGCTGGGTCGTTTTATAGTGACGCCTAGCATCACGTATTGAGAGCCTATCCTTTGATCTCACGGCCAGTGCTAGAGATTTATATGCGGTTCTGCAGCTTTTGCCATACCAGGATTCCTGTTTCCTTCTGCTTTTACGGGGAGGATCGTTTCTTCGCTTTATAAAAAATGTACAAAGATTTAAAAAAAGGGTTGAATGAATTGGAACCACCCTGGTCATAATGTCATTATTGGATGTGCAACACTGTACCTCACTGGTTGCACTTGACACCATTACTTCCATTTCTGTAATGCATTGGCAATTATCCATGCATTCCGCCCATTTTAACCTTCTTGTGTCATTTGCAAGAACGATATCATTGGATGCATCTGCATCAACTACTCCCAATTTTGAGAAAAGCTGAAACTCTAAACTAAGAGGATTATGGTCACTCTCAATTCTTTTAATGATATTCATATCCCGGATAGCTGACCAAAATTCCAGATTAACTAGAATATAGTCAATCCTACTTGAGCGTGTAACATTATTAAAGTTTGGACTTCCGTCCTTATCCCCTTTGGTTCTACCATTCACTGCTCTAAGTCCATACTCAAGACTAAAAGTCTTGAGCTGGAGAGCTGCTTGGGTCCACTTCTTTATGGGTGGTATATTTAGAGGGGGAATTTGCCAGCTATCATCCTCTGCCTCTGTAAGGTCGATGTCAAATTGGTCCAGAGCCTCAAAAGAGCAATTGAAATCACCACCTATCAATACATTTGCCTTTCCCCTGTGTAATTTTACACACTGTCCCAGTTGTTTAACTGTCTCGGAAGATTTTCCTCCCGGATTACCCCTCGCATATACATTGAATACTATTAGGTCTCCGAACTCAGGGGAGTGGAGCTTTACAATTAGGATGTCCTTGGAATAGGAATCTAAGTGCGCAGTAGTGTACCTGGCATCCTGCTTTACCCAGGTGGTTAGGCCCCCCATTGGCCTTCCCCTCTGCGTATGGGTTGCGGGTATTGAAAAATTTAGATAACCCGGCCGATACTGGGATTCCATTGCCCAAGTTTCCTGCATGATGATTATAGTGTAGTTATCAATAAAGTTTAACCAATCATGGGAAACTATCTTGTTCCTAAGACCAGCTACATTCCAACACTAAAAGCTGACCAGCCATGTCATTTCTCAATTCTCTGTGGGCCTGGTCAAACTGTGCTTGTGCATCCCACTGAGAGACTGTAGTTCGGAATGTATTACTGGATTTAGTAGACCTATTGCTCTGTGAGCTATCATTTGATCTTGTGACAGCTTCTGCTGTTTTGCCTAATGCCCTCCTTTTATATTTGTAGGACATTAACCCAAGTGTTGTACTGTCTTTCACTGATGCCCCACTACTAACTACTTGAGGGTGTATTCTAATCTTATCTTGCAATTCCGCAGAAGTTCCTACCAATGCCATCGCTTTTTGGAGAGTGTGTACATTAGATGGTTTAACAAGTACTGATTCCCCATCAGTATACCCCTTACCTTCTAATGGGGGTGAACAAATTGGTATTCCCAGAGTGTAACTAGCTACATTTCTCCCCCCCAAAGGCTGGTATAACATAGGGTGCGAAATAATTTCTTCTGGAACCCCATGGGCTGCACCTTCTGGGCTAGTGGTATGGGATTGACCACCCATGCCCCACCTAGACAGTAAACTTCAGTCGCAATCATCCATACCATTGAACACATCAAACCTGTTAACTGTCTCCATGGGTGTGAAGGGCCTCAAGTGGTCCATGCTTCTGTTAAAATTTGTGTTGACTCTAGGAGGTACAGTATTCCACCCGTAGGGATCAGCAACAGGTATTTGGTATTGTGCATGTAACAAATGCCCTGTGTTATATGGGGTTGGAAAATATGAATAGGTATGCGATTGTCCACTTATGAATTTTGGGGGGAACACTAGGGATCTGGGATAGAAGTAGGTCAAAGCACGGGGAATAATGCTGTTATTACCATTCCCTGCAGGCCAATTTAATATATAATTGACCACACGCGAATCTCTAAAGTTGACTACGACTACATCTCCCTCAATGTCCTTACTTCTACCACCCAGCCATGGAAGTCGGCGAACATGTACTATTTCGCTGTTGATGTTGCTTGTGATTGGTCTGTATACACTAAACCAATGCATAATTTTATTCTTCAGCTGGGCGAACCCTTCTCTCTTGTTGTCTGCCAGTGCAGGAACCCCTGTTAAGACAACCACAAAGGGCACAGCTTCTGGGGGAAGCTCTGCTAATGGACTCCTATTCGTTGGAACCCCTGTGTGTCTGATGCCTCTCCACTCCTCCCGTAGTTTCCCCACAGGTACCTTTTCCTGAACCCTCGTGATGTTACTCACAGGAATTACAGCTGGTTTTTTTGCCTGCTTTGGGGGAGATAACTTTTGTTGGATGGAACTTGCTATTTTGGGGGGTTTTGATGTAACTGTAGTGGGTTGGAATGAGACTTTAGGGGCAATGGGCATAGCTGATATAACCGGGATTGAAGGCGGCACTGCCTCACTCACCGGGACCTCAGATAAACCATCCTTCCTCCCAATACCCAACTCCATGTCCTCGAGACGTTTCTCCACCTTTTTTAACCTTTCTATGATAGGTAGAATGAAAGATCTAATTAAGTGTTCCATGCTGTCTAATGAGACACTAGTATATGTTGGTTTCAATGTGGATTCGGCAAGGCCATCAACAGGTGCACTAATGCTGGTGTCCATTCCAATGTGCGGGGATATAGGGTGGACTGTCAGGTTTAACAAAATATCTTCTGCAACTGCTGGAGCCTGTTCGGCTGTAATAACAGGCTTGAGAGACTTGCCAAAGTCTGAGTGACTAATCTTAGATTTTTGCATTACCCCCGTGTGACCGCGGGACTATGAAGAGGCAAGAGATGTGTCTTAGTTATGCCTGGATTTATTTTCTCTAACAGAGAATCGGTACCAGTTTTTCTCGACGCTCCTTTCCTTGGGGAACGGCTCCGTACCTGTCGGGCTTTCCGGAGCACTCCCTCCTCCTTTCTCCGGATGGGGCTCCTCCTCCTGCTGGTCTTCGAAGGCTCCGTTATGTCCTCGCTCGCCGACACCAAAAAGGAAACAGAAGAGAGGCACATATCAGTATGTGAGTGAGAGGAGTAACAACCCTCAGGGTAGGGGACGTGTGTAAAGGCACCTAGTGAAAAAAAACACTCTAAGACGTGAGATAACTTAAGATGGGGGGGTGAGCAGTGAAGGAATCACAGGCATTCAAGGGACACGTTAAACTAGGTCAGGCGTCTGCCTTTCTTTCTCCACCACCCCAGGAAACGATCACGCACCTCTGCTAGCCGTACCCCTCCTGGTGTACGGCTGGGCGACTCGTGGTGTTGGCCTCCGGGCGTGTCCCGTCCTTCCGTCCCGGTCTCTCCTCCTCCTCCCGACGTCTCCTGAGACCCAGCTGTTCCTCGGGCTGTCGGTTCGGCTCTCGGTTCTTTATTCACCGTTCCCTCCTCCTCCGGTAAGCTCTCCTCGCTGATCCACCGCACTCCGCTCTTCCACTCCTCCTCGCTGCTTCGCCCTCCTCCGCTGCTTCACTCTTCCTCGCTGCTTCCCGCCACTCCACTCTTCTTCTCTCTGTCCACTCCTCCGGTGTAGTAACACCCCTGGGGGTCATCGCCGCCGCCCTTTATCGGAGTCCCGGACTCCTCCTCCTCCATTAGACCTTCGGTCCAGTTAAAGGGCCCGCACTCTTCCTCCTCATCGCAGCTGTACTTCTCCAGACCAGTCCATACGGGGGTGTGCAGGGGCTGTGGAAACAAGAGGGGGGGTCACAAATGGTCAGTGTGCGCCCGGCATCGGGGCGTTGCGAAGGGCCCGGGTTACACACAATCCCCCCAGAACACTTCGGATCGGGAAGTGGATTCCTGGACAGGAAATCAGCCCCCTTGTTGTCAACGCCTTTCTTGTGGCACACCCTAAAAGCATAGGGCTGTAGCGCAAGGAACCACCTCATGACTCGCGCATTGTTGGATTTATTACGAGCCATCCAGAGGAGGGGTGCATGGTCCGTGTAGAGAGTAAAGTGGCGCCCCTCCAAGTAGTATGCCAGTTTATACACTGCCCACCGGATAGCTAGACACTCCTTCTCCACCGTGGGATATTTGAGTTCCCTGGGAAATAATTTCCTGCTTATGAACAAGATCGGGTGGTCCATTCCATCATCACCCTCTTGAGACAGTACCGCACCGATGCCGTACTCCGAGGCATCTGTATGTAGGGCAAAAGGGCGTGAGAAGTTCGGCGAGGTTAGGACTGGGGTTGAGGTTATCATCCGTTTGAGGGTGGTAAAAGCATCCAACATGGCAGGCGTGGGCGATAACAAGACCGATTGTTTTATGTTCGTCTGGAGTGTGTCTGTGAGGGGGGCGGCCATCTAAGAAAACCCGGGTATAAACCGACGATAATAGCCAATGAGGCCAAGAAACTCACGTAGTTCTTTTTTTGTTTTTGGGAACTGGGTCTCTGAGATGGCTCGCACTTTTTCGATTTGGGGTTCGATCATGCCGTGGCCAAGCACATACCCCAGATATTTCACCTTTTGAAACGCTATTCTGGATTTCTTCGCGTTTATCCTCAGTCCTGCTTTGTCAAGGGTCTCCAACACCTGTTGAAGGTGTGTCAAATGGGTTTCCCAGTCCGGACTGAAAACGACTATGTCGTCCAGGTAGGCTGATGTAAAGGTAGAGATATCCTTCAATACAGTGTTCATCGCGGGGGAGGAGCCAAGCTCGCGTCCGAGATGGCCGCGTTTTAGCTCGGCTCCGTTCGCCTGCCTGTTTTTATCGTCTATCCTGCCGTTATCCTGCCCCGGGAAGCCCTCTTTGCTGTGCTGTAGTGCTAAGACGCCTTGCAGGCACTCACCTTTTGCTCCGGTGGTCCTGGGTGCCGTGGATCCTGTGCGGCGCTCCCGCTCGCTTCGGGGCCTCCGGGGCGGTCTGGCCTGGACCTTCTCGGCGGCGCCCGGACGGGACGGAGCACGATGATCGGCCCTTGATGGCGCAGTGGACGTGGTCGTGGAGGCCGTTGTGCGTGTAGGCCGGCTGTGCTTGCTGGCCGGCTCCGGTGGGCCTGAGGCCTTGGGTGGAGGCGCTGCCTTCCATTGACGGGGCTACTCGTATATCTGGCTTGCTCCCCCTTTGTTCTCCGGTCCGGCCATTTTGATTTCTTCCGCCCGGACTCGGAGAACGGGACCGGCGGCACTGGGGAGCCGGCGATTCCCCATCTTCTGGTGGCCCCCCTTCCTGCCCCGGGGTGCCCTGCCGCCGGTCGGCTGGTCTTCATTTGTCTCGCTGCTGCCCCGACGGAGATTGACGGGCGCCGCGGCCTCGCCGGGCTTCCAAGATGGCGGCCGACCCTGAGTGTCTCAGCCGGGCCTGGACGAGCGCTGGAGGCCCGCCGCATGGCCCGGGTGCCGGATACTGTAAAGGTTTTCCTACACTTAAGGATATCCTGGACGCCCTGCACTCCTGGCGAGCTTATGTGGCTACACCCGTCTTCGCCCTGGAGGTGGTTCCTCTCTTCGGGCCGTTCGGGCCCCCAAAACCGGGTGTGGCTTTACCGTTGCAGGGTGCGGCTGGAACTATCCTAGGAAATATGGCCCCGGCGACAGCCGCGTCTGTTTGTGTGCGGAGTTCCGTTGCCCTTCATCGTCCGGTGCTGTCTCCATTGCCGCTGGTCCGGGGGCCGGATTCCGTCTGGCCTGGACTCGATGACTCTTCCTGCCCCTTTTCGCCTCGACTGACCGGCCATGGCTCCTGTGCCAACCCAGCTGGGTCGGCCTCTCTTGAACTGTCCCTGAAACTGTGCCTGCATTGTGTGCGATGTTCCATGACTTTCCTGGATCTTCCGTGTTTTACTCCACGTGTCTTATCTGGACTGCCGTCTGATCTCCCTGTTCTATGCCTTCGGTTCTTCGCGGTCTGGTTCTTGGTGGATCGGACGGCTACAACTTTGGACAAACAAGGACAGGGCTGATACAAATTTGCCTCTGTGTGCGGTAGTCTTGTACTGGTTGGATGATCGGCATGTAACGGTATGATTATGTGTGACTTTATGGTGCTCCTGGAGTGTATCCTGATAATTTTTGACTTCCCGAGGGCTCTGCCCTTTTTCTCAGGCGGGTGGGTGGGTGCAGATAATACTGTCCCTTGGCCCTCTCCCGTGTGTGTTTTCTTCCCTTTTTCCCTTCCCCTCCCCTCCCCCGTTTTTGTCTTCTGTTTCCGTCTTGTCTTTGCTCTTCTATATTTCGGGTTCTAATTAGGGCGACAGGCACGCTGCTGGGGGGTAGGCCATAGCCTTCTGCAGGGGTGCAGGGTGGGCTTGAGGGGTGGGTGGGGGGGTCTGTCACTTTGGGGGGTCTTTTTCCCCCCCTTTTTTCTCCCTTTTTTTTGTTCTATGGCTCTTGAGTATTCACTTTTTCGGGACTCTGTCTCGTCATGTGTCCCCCTGGGGTGTTTCTGATGCATTGACCTTCCGGTCGTATTGTGATTATGGCTCGCTATGTGTTTTGTCATCGACCTTTAATGGATGCCGTGTACCGGTTTCTGTTTTCCTGCTTTGTCGCTGGGGGGCGCGTGGTTGGGTAGGAGTCCCTTCCTTTTTCCTTTTTCTTCCTTCCCCTCCCTCTTTCATGAGGGATTTCCTTCCTTTCGTTGGGGTGCGTATCGTATTGCTTTTTACGATGGGGTCCTTTTTTACTTATGTTTGTTAAGTCGGGTTGTTGCTGTGGTGGGTGGGCGCTGGACGGCGAACGCCATTGCCTCTCCTTGTGGTACTCCGATTGTGCTTGTATTTATCGATATGTTTACTTCGTGTTGGCTTTATCCTGTATTTTTATGATCGCCGGATCGCGGCTCACCACGGCCCCTCCCTTGTTGTTTGACTCACTGCCCGTCATGATCCTGTATTCCCCGTCCCGTAAAAGAAAATCAACCTTCCAATATCCTGTCCCTGCTGATTGCTCTATGGCTTTTGGTGTATCTCCTGTGTTCTTGCTGTCATATCCTGTGGACAACTTTATATTGCTAATTATGCTTTTGCTATGTGGTGGCCAGCCCGTTGGGTTGTAGGCCCGTATTTGTGAGCACTCTTTGTACAATAAAGGTTTTAAAAAATAAAAAAAATACAGTGTTCATCAGCCTTTGAAAGGTGGCGGGGGCACTGTGCAATCCAAACGGGAGCACGGTGAACTCGTAGTGTCCGTCTTCCGTCGAGAATGCGGTTTTGTGTCGGTCCTCTTCTTTAAGGGGGACCTGCCAATATCCCTTGGTGAGGTCGATCGTGCTGATGTACTTGGCCTCTCCCAATTTTTCTATCAGTTCGTCTATTCTTGGGATGGGATATGCATCAAATGTGGATATCTCATTTAGTGCACGGAAATCCATACAAAATCGTCTCGTCCCATCTGGCTTAGGGATCAGAACTATCGGACTTGACCAGTCGCTGTGAGACGGCCGGATCACCCCTAGTTTCAGCATGTCCTCCACTTCTTGTCTTATTCCTTTCCGTCTGGCCTCCGGTATTCTATTGGGGCGGATTTTAACCATCTTCCCTGGTATAGTGGATATGTGATGTTCCGCCAGGCTAGTTTTGCCGGGCATATCGGAAAACACCGGTACGTTGGTTTGCAAGGTCTCCATCAACTCCAGTTTCTTGTTTTCGCTCAATTCATCGTTGATCACGAGATGAGTCAGGGTGTTAGATGGGCTCCCCATTTCATGTTCCGTTAGATGTATCTCTGCCGGAGGGCTCCCGAGCCACTTCTTTAACATGTTGATGTGGTACACCTGAGTTTTCCGCGGATGCATCTGTAACCTGTAGCTAGTGTTTCCGATCGTGTCGAGCACTTTGTATGGTCCGCCCCATTCGGGCTTAAATTTCTGTGTTGAGGAAGGCAACAGTATCAACGCCCAGTCACCCTTCTCTAGTCTTCTCTATTTTTTTCCCTTGTCGTACCAGTTCTTCTGTTTCACCTGGCTTTTCTCTAGGTTGGCAAATGCCAGGTCTCTCAACTTGCCCAGTTTGGAACGTAGATTGCGGGCATATTCCAAGGTTTTGGTTGTCTCTTCCGGGGTTTCCTTCTCCCATGCCTCTTTGGTCATGTCCAACAATGAACGGGGTTGACGCCCGTACAGTAGCTCGAAGGATGAGAAACCCATACTACTTTGTTTCTGTCCGCGGATGAAGTATAATGCTAGGGGGAGGACCTGATCCCATTCCGTACTATTGACCTCTAACATTTTTCTCAGGGTGGTTTTCAGGGTGCGATTATATCGCTCCACGAGGCCATCGGTTTGCAGGTGGTACACCGCCGTGCGTATTTGATGTATGTTTAGTAGTTTACAGACCTCCCCCATGAGACGGGACACGAAGGGGGTTCCTTGGTCCGTCAGTATTTCTTTTGGGAACCCCACTCGTGAGAACAATTCCAACATTTTATCAGCTACATTTCTCGTGGTTGTAGAGGCGAGGGGAAATGCCTCAGGAAATCTAGTGGCGTAGTCCACCATCACTAACACATATTGGTGGCCTTTTTTTGTTTTTGGTAAAGGGCCGATGAGGTCCATCCCCACCCTCTCAAAGGGGACTCCGATGATGGGGAGGGGTTGTAGAGGTACGGCGGGAGGTTTTGTCATGTTCCTTTTTTGACACACATCGCATTCCTGGCAATAGGTCATCGCATCTCTATAAATCCCCGGCCAAAAGAAGCACTTTAGCAGGTTTTGTGTCGTTTTTTTCTGCCCCGGTATGACCTGCCACCAGGTGTGAGTGGGAATAAAACAGTACTTGCTCTCTAGACGGTACCGGGACAAGCAGTTGTTCTGGATCCTCTTCTTTCCCTTGTCTATATAACAAGTCGTTTTTGATAAAGAGACGAGGATATTTGATAGGGTCTGTCCCTTGGTTTTGGTGGGCTGTCTCCCAGGCGTTGAACAAAGTCGGGTCATTAGCTTGTGCGAATTGAAAACTTCTGTCCAGTACCCAAGGTTCAGGGGAGACCATTGCTGGTATAGATGTCATAGTTCCGGGGGCAGTCCTTCTCCCCCTGTCCGACCCTATACTTTTTTTAAACATATCAAGGAAAGCAGGATTGTCCGTTCCGATAATCAGGTCCTCAGGAAGAGAGGACAACACCCCCACTCTTACACGGAATGGTACGCCCTTCTGGGGTATCAACGGAAGTACCGCCACGGGGTACGGTCTCACATCACCGTGGACACACCTAATGTACACTCTCTCTTTGGGTATGACCTGGTGGGGACGCACATGATGGGCCTGTACTACGGATTGACGGCAGCCTGAATCAAGTAGGGCTTGTACCGGGTTACCGTTGATCTCCATACTTACGCGATAGGCGTGCCCCATCTCCGCTGAGTATAGCACCGTCCGGGGTAAGTATCCCACCTCCATGGGCTCCTCCGTAGGTTTCCTTCGTGGACATAGTCGGGCTATATGGCCCCAGGTTCCGCACTCAAAACACTGCGGTCCGCTATGCGGCAAGGGCTCTGTTCTCCAGGGCCGGGGTTTCATTGGATCCGGGGCCTTCAAGGGACTCCTCTCGCTTTTGAAGGGGGGTTTCTGTTTTTCTGCTTCCCCCATCATGGGTGGTCTCTGTTGTACTCTCGAGAAGGTGTTCGCCATCTCGACTGCCTGGCTGGTGGTTAGATCATGGTGCTGTTTTAGCCACCTTTGGGTAGCGAAAGGCAGGGCCTCAAGGAATTGTTCCAGATATATGCGGTCCATAATCTTTTCTTTGGTACTATCATTGGGGCTAAGCCATTTATCCGCGGCCATCTTCAGGCGGACAAACAGTGTTTTTGGTGTCTCTCCCGGTACACCTCTCTCTCTCGTCGAAATCGGAGCCGGTAGGCCTCTCTATCCAGGCCAAGAGGATCCAGAATGATTCTTTTTATTTCCGTATACGGGGTGTCCCCTCGGGGGTTGGCCACCTGGTAGGCGGCTTGAGCCTCCCCCACCAACAATGGGGCCAAAAAGAACGGCCATTTCACTCCCGGCCATCCACAGGCTCTGGCAGCCCTCTCGAAATTAAGCAAAAAGGCATCCGGATCCTCCCCAGGTTGATATTTCTGCAACGATACCCCCCCTATGTTATGGGGTATACTGCCTACCGCCACTGGTCCAGCAGATTGTGGGGGGTCGAGTGCACGGGCCACCACGGCCGCCTTGATCAGTTCCCTGTCTGCGTCAGCCGCACGCAGTTGTTGCTCGGCCAGCCGTTCCAATCTTTCCTGTCCTTGTACGAGAGCTTGTACCACTTCCTCCATCTTTGTAGCACAGACGGAGTCTATGCTCGCATTCTCCACCACTGTGACCGCGGGACTATGAAGAGGCAAGAGACGTGTCTTAGTTATGCCTGGATTTATTTTCTCTAACAGAGAATCGGTACAAGTTTTTCTCGACGCTCCTTTCCTTGGGGAACGGCTCCGTTCCTGTCGGGCTTTCCGGAGCACTCCCTCCTCCTTTCTCCGGACGGGGCTCCTCCTCCTGCTGGTCTTCGGAGGCTCCGTTATGTCCTCGCTCGCCGACACCAAAAAGGAAACAGAAGAGAGGCACCTATCAGTATGTGAGTGAGAGGAGTAACAACCCTCAGGGTAGGGGACGTGTGTAAAGGCACCCAGTGAAAAAAAAACACTCTAAGACGTGAGATAACTTCAGAGGGGGGGTGAGCAGTGAAGGAATCACAGGCATTCAAGGGACACGTTAAACTAGGTCAGGCGTCTGCCTTTCTTTCTCCACCACCCCAGGAAACGATCACGCACCTCTGCTAGCCGTACCCCTCCTGGTGTACGACTGGGCGACTCGTGGTGTTGGCCTCCGGGCGTGTCTCGTCCTTCCGTCCCGGTCTCTCCTCTTCCTCCCGACGTCTCCTGAGACCCAGCTGTTCCTCGGGCTGTCGGTTCGGCTCTCGGTTCTTTATTCACCGTTCCCTCCTCCTCCGGTAAGCTCTCCTCGCTGATCCACCGCACTCCGCTCTTCCACTCCTCCTCGCTGCTTCGCCCTCCTCCGCTGCTCCACTCCTCCTCGCTGCTTCCCGCCACTCCACTCTTCTTCTCTCTGTCCACTCCTCCGGTGTAGTAACACCCCTGGGGGTCATCGCCGCCGCCCTTTATCGGAGTCCCGGACTCCTCCTCCTCCATTAGACCTTCGGTCCAGTTAAAGGGCCCGCACTCTTCCTCCTCATCGCAGCTGTACTTCTCCAGACCAGTCCATACGGGGGTGTGCGGGGGCTGTGGAAACAAGAGGGGGGGGTCACAAATGGTCAGTGTGCGCCCAGCATCGGGGCGTTGCGAAGGGCCCGGGTTATACCCCCCCTTATTTCTTCTTTTACTGGGTGGTGGATCTTGGGCCTTAGGCGGGATTGGCCTTTTACTCTTACTACGTATGGATTTGCCAGAAGTGAGATTCTTGTTAACCGGATACAAAGTTTTACTAATGGGACTGGGAAGGGGAGTAGGACTAAAAATCCGTTCAGTAGAGACACACGGTGTAGGAGTGCAGTCTCGTAACAAAAGCGGCACACTCTCTGGCAATGTGAGATCTTCATTACCACTGAGATATCCGCCGCTTGGAAAAAGGGCATCCAACGTAGGATCTATTGCTGTTTTGGCTTGGTACTCAATTTTGTAACATCCACACAGTAATGTTAGAAATCATCATCCTCATCATTTGAATCTGAAATTGGCAAGAGTATTGCAGGGTTCTGGATATTACACCTGAGGATGGTAATGTTTACAGCCACTAGAGATATTTGTTCGTACAGAGTGTGAGCCCGAAAATTTCAACCAAAGGAGCGACCATCACAATAAGGGTGTAACCCATTACAATCCCCTCACTCTGCTGAATTCCCACACTAACCTCAGCAACAGAGCTTAGACATCTAGGAGGTGCCATGTCCAAGGGTTCCAAAGTGGCTCGAAGGTAAGCCACTGGCCATTTAACTTCTCCGTGGGTTTGTGCCAACACAGCCAATGAGCACCATCATGTTTGTGGTAGAAGATGACGATGACCTTACTATATTCAGGCATTCCATAGGCCTGGTACGCTGTGGACATTGTTTATGAGCATCAAAAAGGCACTCATGCATTTGTCCATTCCAGGATACTGCTTCACTCACATCATTGTGACTAAGCCTCTGTAGAGGCTTTGTTACTAGGGGAAAGTTTGACATCCACTGGCAACAGTAGCCACCCATTCCCAGGAACATCCTGACCTCTTTGTGTAGTGGGTCGGTCCATTTTCTGGTTCGCAAATGACAAGCTTTGGACACCTTTCTCACTCCCTTCTCAATGTGGTGCCCTAAGTACAGGACTTCCTTCTGACAGTACGGGAGTTTACTTGGAGATACAAGTTGCCCATTTTCTGCTAGTTGATTTAACAGGGAAATTGTATCTAGTTTGCTGCTCTCATTCTTTTTAGACACTACTAATAGGTTGTCTATATATTGCAAGAGTATTGAATTATAGGGTGCTGGACTTGGCCCTTTTGGCAGGATCACCCCGAAACTTTTTGCATTCTCCTAGTCTTTTGCTGTAAATTGGTGTTGGTGATTTTAGGCCCTGAGCACTTTAGCACTGTGGTCCAGTGTAAAGTGCGTGCGCTCTCTGTGTGCGTGCGGTGAGATTGGCCTGCCCTCCCATAGGAATGCATCGGGGATAAGTGTGTCCGTGGTAATTCCTGGTAAGAGAGGAGTGCAGGGTTGAGTTTAGTATGTATGAACTCGTGAGGATAAATGCTACGCAATGGTATGCGCAGATTTATGGTGACTGGTGGAGAAATGCCACTTTTAGAAGTTGCCATTTCTGTGTGCTATGTGTCTGCCTGCCTGATGTGAATTGCATGTCTCTCTTGTGAGTGACAGGAGCTGAGAGGTGTGGGTGGCTCCAGGAGGCACAGGATGAGTCAGCACTAGGCTGAATGGGACACCTGGAGTAAGAGTGGTGGGAGGGGTAATCCCCTGACTCTCAATAGGATGGTGCCTGCCCTAGTGAATGCTGGCTCCGCCCCCTGTGGAGTGTCTGATGGCAAGCCCCTACCTGACAAAGGGGCAGAGGAGCTTCCAAAACAAAGTGCTCCAAATCCTCCCCGAACCAGTTGCATCTGGTTCCCCCGTGCCATGCACTTTAGACAAAGGAGAAAGGGTGTATAAAAGAAGGGGCTGTGACCCCATAATGTTGTTCAGTTCTGTACTTGGGTGCTGATCCAGCTGGGGCGTGCTGCTGCTGGGGCCCAGGGGGGGCTGCCAGGTGGACTTGCCTCCCTGGGCCCTGCATTGCCCCATTATCCCTAAGGACTTCCAGGACTTTTTGTGCTCTTAGCGCCTCGTGAGCGCTTTGCTGGATTTTCCTATTTGCCCCAATGAGAAGTAGCACAAGGGCTCCCCAGCGCTGGGCTGCTCGACTTGATGGGGGGAATTCCGGCGTGAGGGATTCCCCCGTAATGCCCCGAGTGGCGGATGCCCACCCCACTTATTCCGCTATTCAATGGTGGGTGCCCACCCAGATGGCTGCTTGGTATTTATTTCCGATGGCGGGTGCCCACCCCACATATTATCGTCGTGGCCCAAGACGCTAAAGAAATCTCTTCTGGGCCGCTGCCCAGCGCGATCAGGAAGGCAGGCAAGGCTGTGCTTCCCATGGGCAGGGCTTCTGAGAAGGAAGGGAAGCCTCGCGAGTGAGGAGTCCGGCGCCGGTGGTGATGCGGGGCTCCCATGTACGAGGGAGAGCCCAGTAGTTGCGCCTGCAGGAAACAGAAGTCCCAGGTCCCAGGAGGGGGTCCGGCTGAAGAGAAGCCGGCCGGACGATGTCCTACTGCGGCCCGGGGCTCACATGAGCTGTTGGAAGCCCCGGTAACCAGGTGAGAAGGCGTCCCCGAGGAGGGGGGGCTCTCCCGAGGGACACCGCATCAAGAAGCAGAGCCCAGGTGAGAGGGGCTCCATGCTAGGCACACCACTAGTGCCATTTCTCGAGTGGACCCGCCAGAGAGCGGGTCGCTCCAATGAGGGGGGCATTAGAAGTCCAGGGAGCCCAGTGGGGCCTCGCAGATAGGAGCACATTGTCAGTGCTCCCGCCCCAGCTGCCCCACCTGACAGTGGGCAGCTGCAACGTTTTGCCGCATTCCCCTTACTACAGAGTCCCAGTGGGGACCCCGAGGGCACAGAGGTGCCATGCCAGCACTTAATTGCCTCAGCTGCGCTGCACCAGTGCGGGCAGCTGCAGCGAAAGGGGCACAATTGATTCAGATTCCCTGAGTGGGACAGGAGGCACAGTGGTGCCAGGCCTTCACTTGATCCACAGCTGCGCAACACTTAGTGCCAGCTGCAACGTTTAGGCCACAGTTCTTTGGGGGCATTGTGAGAGATAGGAGTGAGTTGCACTCCTCTGCCCCAGTGCAATGGCGCTCGTGTGAACTATGCTGCATCGGCGGCAGCCCTGACATTCTGGACACAATGCATTTGAGCTCGTTTGCGATGGTCAGTTGGCCAGGGGGCAGTGATTTACGTGATATTAGCAAATGTTATGCTTTACAAGGATTCATGCCTCTAAATGCGTTTGGGGATGAGATTATGTGCGTAATGTTTATGCCAGTGATATTATTTCCTACTGTGAGTATACCCCTAATATGAGTGATGCTTAGGAGGTTAGGGTCTAATATGTTATACTGATGAGGTTGGCGTACAATGGATTTGGCGCCCAATGTGCTACTGTGCATAATGTGGTTTATGTTACAGGCTGATGCTGAGTACAGTGGTTGCCAGTGATTACTGGTTGTACATTTATGATATGTCTTACTTGTACTAAGTTCACTTTGTGATGGTTCTGACAGTGGTCCAGTAGGCCCTGCCAGGTGTAAATCATCCCTTGTAAATATGACCTATTGCCAGGTGGCACGATGTATATTATGTGATTACTATTCTAATGTGTTATGAGAATACAAAGGCTATTTTTGATATAACCTTGTGTGGAGTTCCTTTTGTGGTGTGCCTGGGATGTTGTTGCTGTGTGCGTGCACAAACGCTTTACACATAGCCTCCGGGATAAGCCTGACTGCTCGTGCCAAGCTACCAAGGGGGTGAGCAGGGGTTATCTTCGGTGTGTAACTCCTTTGCCCTGACTAGAGTGGTGGTTTCTGCCTGGCTTATGCGCAAGCCCTAGCCAACCAGAAATCGCATTTCTAACACAGAGCAACTGTCAGGTCTCCAGATTTTTACTCAGTATTTGATTAAAGATTCAGGGGCTTTCTGTATATCCCTGTGGGACCCTAAAGCAAATGAGGGTTTTACTCAAAACATTTGAATGCGAAAATAAATGACTGTTCTCATATCGGCAAATGTAAAGAATGCTTGCCACAGGTCTATGACTGTGAACCATTCCTCGTCCAATGTAATCTGGAAAAAGAATTACAGCAGGATTTGGTACAATGGGACAACATAGGATGACAACTCGATTGATTTTTCTCAGGACCTTCAGAATTTTCCATTTCTTCTTTGGATTTAGTAGTCCCATTATAGTGGAGTTACAATGATTACCTAAGACTTTCTTTAAGATGCCCTGGTTTATCACATGCTGAATTGCAGGAGCTATCCCAGTGACTACTACTTCTTTGGTAAGTTTACATTGAGATGTTTGGGTATGGACTGCTTCTGGTTTTATTTTTATTTTCACTTCCTCTACTCCTTAAATCAATCCAATGCCTTTTTCCTGTATAGTCTTAAACTTTGTCTTTCACTGTGCATTTTAAATCAGAAGGTAAGTCTTCTTTTCTCAAAATAAGGAATAAACATTCTTCTGACTCTTGCAATTTGATCTTACAGGAACATTTGATGAGACTTGATGGGTAATTTGCTATTTTAAGATGCCCACAACTTGGATAGATTTGGAACCACCATTGGACAAGCCATGGAGCGGAGTCATTGCCACCTAGTTTACAGATTCTGGTGTTTCACAGAATATCCCAGGAGGTTAGTCTTTTTAGGTATGTTTGTGGAGATGCAAAAAAGATGGTTCCCAAAGCTTTGAGGGTGTGAAAGGGGGGAGTCACAAGAGTTAAAATAGAGTGGAACTGTAACTAACACATATCATTTAAGACTGTTAAGAAAAGGAAACAAGGTTGTCAATTAATTGCTTATACATACATTTTGAAAGCATATTGCAACCTATCTGGTTCATTCTAGAAGGTTCTGGAACAAGCCAGACAGCTCAGGAACAAACCAGAAGGTACTAGAACAAGCCAGTAAATAGACATTGACACCACATGGCAAGCCCTCCGGAACACCCCAGAATATTCTGGAACAAGCCAGAAGATTCTGAAAACAGTTATGTGATGGTGGCACCCATCTTTGATTTCAGGAGGGTACAACATAGGATGGCAACTCGATTGATTTTTCTCAGGTTTTCGTGGACCACACCCTTTGCTAGGCAATCGGGGTTCCAGTGAAGACATTAACCATGTTTTTCCCGCTGACACAGTTTATCTGTGCATCCAGGAAATCATCTTCCTCTGTGAACCTTGAGCTCCTGGAGACAGTTCTTGACAATCTGCAAGAGATAAAAGATAAGAGACAGCTTAGCACATTTGATGTTTACTTCCTTCATGCACACATGCAAGTCAGGAATTTAGACAATGGAATTGACAATTGAGCATCAGTAAAAGAACTTTTAGGACAAAATGCAAGATACTTGATTATTTACTAGGTACTTAATGATTATTCAGCTAATCGTGGAATCTGCACTAACCAGAGAGAGACATTAAAGAAACCATGCATCATGTGCCAGATCTAGAGACTTGTTTAATTCTAGAGAAGAAACAACTAGAAGAGTAAGATTTTTTTTTTTAAAGGATTCTTCCTCGAATTAACAGGTATATTGAGTCTAGATTGAGAAAGACAATGTTAATGATTGAAACTGTAAATCAAGAGCTGTAAAGGGTTTTTGTTTTAGAAAAAAATAAATGTCTGTTCTAGTAGTTGCTCAGGCACTCGCACACTGAGATGCAGATGACGTAGAAGCCTGAAGGGTGATAGAAGGAAGCTGTTATAAAGTCAGCAGATGGCTATTTTCTTATTTTGTCCTATTCCCCCATTCCCCTTGGTGTTTCTTCAGGAAGAGTGCTGTGTAAAACTCACTTACTTGAGCATCGCGGTATGTGGGGGGACAAGCACCATGCATCGCTCTTGCTGGGCCGGTTGTCAAAGGTTATTAACTCTCTGTTCAGTAATTGTGATATCTCACATTCGAGTAGCCCTGGTATTGTCCAAAAATTATACTGGGTGGCCTCATCTTCTACATATTGGCCACTTTGGTATACATCTAAAATTGCAGAAAGAATATAATCCTCCTTTTTTGTGATTGATTAGTGCTAAGTCGAATGGGAATTTCAGTACCTGCAAAACATGTAGATTTTTCACAGCCTGGTGGGCAGAAATCTGGATTTTATTAAAGACACGAGGCTTCGATAATGCAAATCTCCTTTATTGCCAGCTCACAGCAGCAATAGTTGCAGAATATAGAACTTCAAGAACATTCCAACAAGATACAAAGTACCTCCACATGCAGCCTTGTACCTTCTTTCAGTGCTACAAACAAGATAACTCCAAAGAACTTTAACTTCAGCACATAAAACTTCACCAGCAGAAATCGTAAACATATGCTTATTCTGAAAGAAAAAAATAAAACATTTTGAGATAATAAACTTTAACCCCACTAGGGAAGGCATCAATGTAGAGGGATAATCTTAGCCTCAGTGTCTTTAATGAAATCCAGATTTTCTGCCTGCGAGGCTGTGAAAAATCTACATTTTATGGGATGACACAGAGTCTTACATTATGCAAGTTTAAAGTGCATTAACACATTATCAATTGTATTTTAAAAGGTCTAAAATAACAACTCAAACATATTTTCATTGGACCAATCTGTAGAGCTCCCACTCAGATAAAAGCTTTGGAAGCTGATGCACCCCTACTGGAATATGCGCCAAACATAGTTACATTCACACTGGCCTCATTCATAACCTCCTTCACACATCTCGCTAAGGTTGGGGAAGAAACAGCCCTATGAGATATTAATAGTTGTGCTGCATTTCACTTCAAACCTTCAGTTCTCCTCTCATACCCCTTCAAACATTTCACTATGCAAAGTCTTTCATTCTGCATAAAGAAAGAATAAAAAACAGAACTTGACATAGTCTTTGTTCTAAAAGCAAACCCCTTCAGGTTGATAGGCCCTGCTAGTGATATCCAAGGCTTCACTTCCGAAGTCCATCTAAAAGACACCAGGAAGAGTAAAACTGTAAGCTTATAAAAGATACCTATGCTTCAGAGGCAGACCAGAATTCTCGCTCCAACTCACTAGGACTCAAAGGACATTTCTAATATCCCACAAAGCAGTGTATTTTGCAGGAGGTGGGTTCAGTACTTGCATACTTCGCATGATTTTCTTAGTCAGTAAGCTGTGACCCACGGAGACACCGTCCACCAAACAATAACCCGCTGCTATAGCTGATCTGTAAACATTAACTGTTCTATAGGAGAAACCTGATGCAAATAATTCTGATAGGTAATCAAAAACATGTCCTAGATTAGTTGAAACAGGATCGTAACTCCTTCAAAGACACCAACAAACCCATTTTTCCCAAGCCAGTTGATTTGCTTTCCTTGTTCCAGATGCCCATGACTCAGATATGAGTTGGAAAGCGTCTGACGAAAGGCCTGAATTTGCCACTGTGTCCTAAAATCATCCAGGCCATCAGTACCAGTAGCCCTTGCTCTATGAGAGGGTGGGACTCTCCTTCTGGGCCTAGAATTATTTCCCTGAATGCTGGTATTAAGAATGGGGAAATCCTCAGTCATTTCTAGCATGATTGGGAACCAGGCCTGTGACCTCCAGAGAGGTGTTATCACCACTGTGGTCTTTCCATTCGGGAATACATTCAAGAGCAGTCTTGGTAGCAAGGCAAACGGAGGGAAAGCATAAGGTGTTAGACCCTCCAACTCTGAAGGAAGGCATCCAGCCCCCAAGCCTGAGGTTCCAGCCTCCTGGTGAAAAATGTTGACAGCTGTGTGGTCAGTCTGTCTACAAAGAGATCCACTTTGTAGGGCCCCCATCCCAATCGGATATTCAGGAATATGTCCCTGTTCAACCTCCAATTGTGGGAACCTCTGAAATTCCCGAAAAACCAATTCACCTCACCATTGCTTATCCCAGGAATATGTTCGGCTGCTACCAAAACTCCTATGCTCAATCAGTAATGCCAGAAAACCGTCACTAGATCTGCAAGCCCCATTGTAGTGAGGACCCCCCAATTTGTTGACATACCCGACTGCAGATACATTGTCCATATGTAACTTCACTGAACACTTCATTAAGTCATTGATGAAGCAGCAAATTGCAAATGAACCTGCCAGTTATTCTAACCAGTTGATGTGCACCTCCTTCTCATGAACTGTCCAGCGTCCACCTGCTGATGAGTTGCCACTTCTCGCTTCCCATCCATGTAAACTTGCATCTGATTATATTACTATCTCCCGCTCCTCCCTAATAATTGTGCTGCATTCTATGCTTCGGCATTCCTGAGCCACCATAGTATTCCTTGCTTGGTTCCTGGTCCAAAGACAGCATTTGAAAGTAAGACTGGATTGCTCTCAACATTCTTGACTTGAGTATTTGGAGGGCCTGGTAATACAGGGAACATGGGAAAACTGCCAGGATCGTTGAGGACAGGAGACTTAGGATCCTAGCCAAAAACCTTAAGGAGAACTCCTTTTCCCTAGTATTTTACTCAACTCCTTGCGAAGTTTCCTTAGCTTCTCCCCTGCTCACTTTAATTTTGCCTGTATTGTGTTTACGACAAAGCCCAGAAACAGCGTGTCCTGGCTCGGCACTAAACATGATTGTTTCCTGTTTATGACAAAACCCAGGTGTTCTAGTAAGAGTATGGTGAGATCTATATGATGGGAAACCACCTCTCTGGACGGAGCCATTAGCAGAATATCGTCCAGGTATATTATCAGTCTCACTCCCCTTGCTCGGAGCCAGGCCAATATCTGATGTAGGACTTTGGTGAAACACCAAGGAGCCGAAGAGAGCCCAAAAGAGAGACTGCAAACTGCCAAAGCTTGCCCATCCAAGCAAATTGGTGAAACTTCTGATGCAGGTGTCAAATTGGGATGGTCAAATGGTAACTACACAAAATATTGAATACAAAATATAGACTTACATTAATATCGAAGTAAAAATATAGAATGGACAAAATATCGAATGGACAGAATATAGTCAACAAAAATATTGAATTTAAGGTAAGTAATTTAAAATCGATTTTTATAAATATAGAAAGTCAAAATATTTTATAATATAGGTATTTATAATATCAAATTTTCAATAATATCGATTTTTTAAGTGTTTTGTATTTTAGTATATGTGTGAAAAGTATATATTTTTATTAACATTTATTTTAAGTTATGAATTTTATGTTATTTAATTTTTGCGTGATTTAATTCTGTAGCAGGTTGTGGGTTTATAGGGGGATAGGGTGGGAAGTAATTTAATTGTAATTAATTAAATATTTTAATTTATTTATTGGTATTTATTTTGAATTAATTGTTAATTCATTTTTAATTGGTAATTAATTAATTTGTTATTGGTAATGAAATTTTATTAATTGATAATTATGTTAATTTTATTAATTTATTTTCTGTAGCGGGTTGTGGGTTTATAGGGGAATAGGGTGGGAAGTAATTTAATTGTAATTAATTAAATATTGACATTTATTTATTGGTACCTATTTTGAATTAATTGTTAATTAATTTTTAATTGCTAAATAATTGCTTGTTAATTGGTAATTAATTTGTATTAATAGGTAATGAATTTTAATAATTAATACTTATTTGTATTTTTAAAAGATTCATTATTATATTAAATTGGTAATTACTTGTAATAATTTTTTTGGGGTATTGATATTTAATTTATTTTTATTAATATCTTAAATATTTACTTTCCTACTGTTACACTCGCTGGAGTGGTAATAGTAAATTTTACCCTCCCGCTATCCAACGCTTTCCCTAATGTTGCACTCTCTAAATGTGACACCACAGAACATATCTAGTGCTTTTGTTAATATTAATAAAATAGTCCATTCATCGAGCTTAAAGCTTCAACTATATAGGACGGTTAGCCAACTCTATCATACTCCGCTGAAAATCTCTAAATGGTCACAAAATAGCGATCGTACCAAATGCCCTAAATGCGATCTGGTGGCAGCAGATCTCATTCATATGATCTATTCGTGCCCTATGTTGGCTCCGTTTTGGCAAGAAATAGAAAATACCTTACTCCAAAAGCAACTGATCTGTTTCCCACTTACGGCACCTATGGTCTTACTTTCTTTAAATACGAGAATTAATAACAATACTGGTTGGCTAAATATAGCGCTATCTTGTGCTAGACTGGTGGTAGCTAGAGCATGGATTTCACTGAATCCACCTCATAAGACAGAATGGTTAACTTTAATCCATGAAATATACTCTATGGAAAAAGCTCTTGCTAAGAATAGAAGCCGAAAGGCAGTAGAAAAAATGGAAAAGATATGGGCTAATTTTGTATAAAACCTATATGATACAAAATGAATTGTTGGGGACTTTGAACTTTGAAGATTGAACGTTTTTTTTTTTGGTCTACTTTGATTCTTTATATTTAGTCTTTTTGTCAGGCTGATGCGCTATTATGTGTAAGAATATTGTGTTACTTTGTATATTTGATCTCTCCCTGATATCACTCTAAAATGTGTTTTCTGATATAATGTTTTCAGTCTGACATGCTCGCCAAAATAAAAGTAAAAAAAAAAAAAAAAAAAGAGTGGGAATAGTAATTTTAACCCCTACGCTATCCAATGCTTTCTCTACTGTTGCACTCCCTGGAGTGGGAATAGTAATTTTTACCCTCCCGCTATCCAACGCTTTCCCTACTGTTGCACTCACTGAAGTGGGAATAGTCATTTTTACCCCTACGCTATCCAACGCTTTCCCTACTGTTGCACTCACTGGAGTGGGAATAGTCATTTTTACCCCTACGCTATCCAACGCTTTCCCTACTGTTGCACTCATTTGAGTGGGAATAGTAATTTTTACCCTCCCGCTATCCAACTCTTTCCCTACTGCTGCACTCTCTGGAGTGGGAATAGTAATTTTTACCCTCCTGCTATCCAACGCATTCCCTACTGTTGCACTCACTGGAGTGGGAATAGTAATTTTTACCCCTACGCTATACAACGCTTTCCCTACTGTTGCATTAACTGGAGTGGGAATAGTAATTTTTACCCCTACGCTATCCAACGTTTACCCTACTGTTGCAGTTGCTGGAGTGGTAATAGTAAATTTTACCCTCCTGCTATCCTACGGTAAAAATATAGTATATTTTCTATTAATATTATGTTAATATATATATGTGTTAAAAAATCATATTGTATGTTTATTGTTTTAACTTAAATTAATTATTTGATCATTTTAAAGTTATTTAAGTATTTTAGGTATGTTTTAGTTAACTATAGTTATTATTTAATTAATTTTAAATTATTTCTAAGACATTTAAAAAAAAATCGATATTTTGACTAACTATATATATATTTTCGATATTTTTGATTCGATATTTTTGTTCTTACCTGTTTGTAGATAGGACTTCGATATTTTTGCTTTCTATATTTTTACTTCGATATTTTGGGTATTCTATATTTGTGTATTCTATATTTTGTCAGTGATCCGGTCAAATATGCATCCTTACAATCTAGCCTTGTCAGCCAATCCCATTTCTTTAGTATATCCCTTAAAGGGTAACCCCTTCTAGTTTGATATGATGGTAGACCACCCATTCGTTTAGATCTTTTAGATTTATCACCGGCCTCAAACCTTTGTCTTTCTTCTCTACTAGGAAGGTATTGCTGACAAACCTGACTCTGTTCCCTTTTGAATTGCTCCTTTGGCCAGTAAATCATCTACCTCCTGTGACACTAGGTTTGTGTTCTCCTGCGAGAACACTAGTTCCAGAGGAATCCTCACTTGTACTAGGGTGCCTACAAATTCGATCTTGTACCCCCTGACTGTGTCCAGAACCCAAGAATCCTGAGCCACTAAATTAGAATCCCCCACAAAAATGGGCCAGTCTGCCTCCCACCCTTGTAGGGGTACCTGAAAGGTCTTTCAAAACCCTTACCTGTGGAGAATCTTCCTTGCTTTCGATCACCTCTGAAGGATCTCCCGTGGAACCTCTGCTTCACGGAATAGAAGCTTTGATGGGTGGTGAAGCTTGAATGTGGTAACCTTATGCCACGACCCAGGAAGGATCTTTTTAAAGCTTGACCATGGCAGAGGAACCAACAACTTGTTCCCCCGGCCTTGCCAAAAACCTTATTTTGGAACACTCTCTTGATATCCTTGTGGGACTTCTGGATGGAACTAAATACTCCCACTTATTTGGCCATGTCCCTTATGAAATCATCACCAAAGAGTAGCCCCTGAGAGGCAGGGACTCCTTCCTTACTGGCCAACTCGACCAGTTTAGGGTCGATTTTTGGTAGAAAGCTTTTCCTCCACTCATTTGAGAGTGTGGTATTAGTGTTCCCTAGGAGGTAGATGGCCATCTGGTCCCATTTGCACAGTTCCTTGGTGTCAATCAGAGTGTCGCCGAAATAGGCTACCTCGGACAACTCAAACATTTTGTCAGAGGACCAGTGATGGCAAAGAGATCTTGATTTCAAGCTCTTGTCTAGACCTTTTCTAGGGTCCTTTATGCCCTTATTGATAAATGCCACCACTTTCTTGTTTAGCTCCAGGGTCATTGTGCCCTTATCCAGGAGGGAGGGGTGTGGGCCTTCTGATCTCAAGCGAGATTTAATATCTTTCAGAATTTCTTTCCGGAGCCAAAATGAGAGATACTCAGCAATGTGCTGGGAAGGCACCCACTCGGGGGACAAAGGATGTTTGATAAGAAGGGGATCAAACATATCTTCCCCAAAAGGGTCTACAATGCCCATTTTAGAGCCTGAGGCCTTACATGCCTCATCAGAAATTCCCATATTCCAAACCTCTACCTCCTCGATATCAGTATCAAATGCAGAGGAGGAGAGATTGATCTCCGTCTCCAAACCCTCATCACTGTCAATGGAGATGGGAATTTACAGGCCTTTTTCTTGTGAGGTGAGCGAGCCCGCGTATGCGGTCGGTTGAAATGGAAGCACCCACTGCGAGCCAGCTTTCTAAAGAAAGCCGGCCCGCCGTATAATCAATTTTTTCAGCCTGAAAAAAACAATAAAAGGATATGCCGGGTACGAAGGAAAAAATCAACATCCTGGCATTAAAGGAAGAAAAAATACCACTCTGGGTTCAATTAGCTCGTTAGAAACACCTTCCTATCCAAGGGAATTGATAAGAAAGATTAATTAGGTAAAAAAAGAGTAGTTAATCGATACACAAGAAGAAACCAGGAAATACTTTTCCCTCAGGGGAAGGGTGAGGGGGATAAGGCACACAAGTAATTTAAGTGAAGAAAGTAGTACAGAAAAAAAGTTGGTACTTATCTTGTGGGCAGCAGCAACGAAGAAGGAAGAAGGCTGCATGTGGGGGTCTTTATACCTTGTTTGAATGTTCTTGAAGTTCTATATTCTTCAATTGTTGGTGCTGTGATCTGGCAATAAAGGAGATTTGCGTAATGTTAGCCTCCGTGTCATGGCATAAAATTGTGTCATCCAGGATTTTGTTGAAAACGACATCCCTTTGTTTCGCATGTTTTGTATTACCATTAGGACTTGTGGCAATTTTGCATGATTCTGTCTCTGGTTTTCTATACTCTGCAAAGAGATCAGTTGGGTTGGGGCTACTGACTGCATTGCCCTACTCAGAGACATCCCACTCATGTTCTGAGAATTCATCCAAGCATCATTCTCAACTCCGTTCAGTCTAAATTATTGCTTCTAATATCCAACCTTATTGTGGACATGGCATGCAGTGTTATGTTTTCAGGGTGCTAATGCTGACATTCATATTATAGGTATAACACATTTCTAATTGCATCTCATGCTATTCTAATACCTGTGCTATATGGCATATGTAGCTAGTGATGGTATACAACCTTTACCACGCAACTTTTACCACGACCTACCATTACCACGCAACTTTTACAACGCAGGATCCATTACAACGCATACCATTACAACGCATGTATTTACAACGCAGGTACCTTTACAACGCATACCATTACAACGTAAGTATTGGTAAGTATATCATTTTATTAAAAATATTATAAGTTTGGGTTTTTGGGTAAAGGGGTATTTTTAGGGTTCAGGGTCAGTTTTGGGTTTTTGGGTAAAGGGGTATTTTTAGGGTTCAGGGTCAGTTTTGGGTTTTTGGGTAAAGGGGTATTTTTAGGGTTCAGGGTCAGTTTTGGGTTTTTGGGTAAAGGGGTATTTTTAGGGTTCAGGGTCAGTTTTGGGTTTTTGGGTAAAGGGGTATTTTTAGGGTTCAGGGTCAGTTTTCAGTTTTTGGGTAAAGGGGTATTTTTAGGGTTTAGGGTCAGTTTTCAGTTTTTGGGTAAAGGGGTATTTTTAGGGTTCAGGGTCAGTTTTCAGTTTTTGGGTAAAGGGGTATTTTTAGGGTTCAGGGTCAGTTTTCAGTTTTTGGGTAAAGGGGTATTTTTAGGGTTCAGGGTCAGTTTTCAGTTTTTGGGTAAAGGGGTATTTTTAGGGTTCAGGGTTAGTTTTGGGTTTTTGGGGTACAGAGATATTTTTAGGGTTCAGGGTCAGTTTTGGTTTTTTGGGTAAAGGGGTATTTTTAGGGTTTAGGGTCAGTTTTGGGATTTTGGGTAAAGGGGTATTTTTAGGGTTTAGGGTCAGTTTTGGGTTTTTGGGTAAAGGGGTACAGGGTAAAAATTAAATATAATTAAATTTAAATTACATTAAATTAAATTTATTAAATTAAATTACATTAATTAAATTAAATTAAATTAATTAAATTAAATTAAATTACATTATATTAATTTTAATTAAATTACATTTAAAAAAATATTATATACTTACCAATACTTACGTTGTAATGGTATGCGTTGTAAAGGTACCTGCATTGTAAATACATGCGTTGTAATGGTATGCGTTGTAATGGATCCTGCGTTGTAAAAAATGCGTGGTAATGGTAGGCGTGGTAAAAGTATGCGTTGTAACGTCATATATCCCTAGTGATTATCAAGAAGGAACGGAGGACAACGTGGCACTTCACAAAGCAATGGCCGTGCTGGCAGTTCCATTCACCAACATCTACTTATTGGCTTTAGCTGAGGACGTGGGACTGGATTGATTCAGTGGCACTTTTGGTTATCTATCCTTTCTTACCATTTTGGCCCATTCATTAAGATAGCATCACCCACAGTGTCATACGTTAAGAGATTGAGATTCATCAAGACTGGTTTTCATCCAGTGTAGTGGAGAGCTGGACTCTTTCCCTGGATTTCAGTTTCTCTTAAAGAATTAAGAGGCAACAATTTTTTTTTTTTTTTTTTTTTAGATGAAATGAACATAACACACTCTTGTTGAATGTGTCTAAGGCTGGGTTGAATGTGTATAAGGCTGGTGAAAGAGGGCAGACATGTCATGTACAGTCTTTGAATGGAAATGATGGGCTGTTATTTGCCATTAATATGGTCAGATTGTTACCCCATTGTTAGTGGCACCTCTTGCGGAAACTCCCTGGACACTTCATTGAACAATTTTTCTGTGTCTAGCAGTATGGCAGCTAGTGGTTTTCTCGAGTTTGTGGCCAACTAATCAGAGCCACTGCAAGGTTCATGTGAGAAATGCTATCTTTGCCGGACATTAACCCATTTTTTTGTTTAAATTTGTTTATTACATTTTTAAATATATTTCACATGTCAGGTCTTACATCAGACAACATTAGTAAATTTGCATATACAGAATAGTGTCTGGTGTTCACATAATAGTTGTGATGCCTGAGTGAATGAAATGTAAACATTATGGAACATAACATTGATGCAAAAAGAAAACAGAACATTTTTACTCCTTCCCTTTCTTGATTAAGTAAAATAACAAACTATACCAGCATGTATCTATCATCTTTATATTCTGCCCACCTCATCTTCATCTTTACACTTTTATTGCACAATATCCATTCACATATACATCGCCACTCTTGCTTCATGAATAGTCCACAATCAACTAGGGTGTGAGGGTCACACAATGCTCGTAGCCCTACCCGCTTCATCTACTAACTATTACTTCCACTTTGGTCTCTCCCAACTGTTTGCTATGCGTTAGTTCTTACACCTCATCCTGCTAAAGAGTAGTGCCCTGTGTTTCAGAGTAGTCTTGACAGGATGTATGGAAGTCTGTCAATATCGCATACACCTCTGCCGGCAGCGGGCGGGCTGGAGGCCGAAAAATGTCCCGAGGGACTGCGTTGTAATTAATTTCAGGACCCCAATGGTTGTAGAAGCTCTCCTAGATTGGAACCATCGAAGGGAGGATAGGGCATACAGCCATACCCACTGGTCTTTTTTGGATCCCCAAGGCTCAACCCACTTAATAGTAGGCGAGATGGCTATGAGATGGGGGGTGTGGAACCAGACTAAGCAATACACTACTTGGGGACAGGACCAACCCAGTTCATTACTATACAACCTACCACTCTCTAATAGATTCGATCCTTTAGAATCTGTGTATTGACTTGCACGTACGGGGCACCCATATGGGAGATCTGATTTCATCACAAGACCGGAGGCTACATAATGCATTAGCCTTTAATGCAGACCCAAGCAGCCGCATATATAACAATAGATAAAGTTCTAAAGCAGAATAAAGGCAACACATAAAGCCCATGAGACAGCAATAATCTGCCTCTTTTAAATGCGGCTCCAAGCAGATAAGTTGGCTTTTGCCTCTCTTACTTTAAGCTTATTAGACTGTTTGTGGGACCTCGAGTGGGGAATCGAACAGACTCACGGACAACGGTGTTTTGGGTAAAGCCGGTTTTATTATCTTATACAATCGCCTCTTCTGGACCGGCACTCGGTAGTATGGGAGGGGGTTTTCTGTGTCCTCCGTCAGGGGTTTTGTTGCTCCAAGCCGCCGTTCCCGATGTCTTCTGGGAGTTGTAGGCCGCTCTTCCGCCGTTTTCAAAGGTGGTCCGGATACCAGCAAGAAAGAAAGAAACCAGTGTTAACCTGGTGCTTTGTAGGTGTTTTAGGGGAAGGGAGTGATGATACACACGTGCAGATTTATTACCCCGGTACAAGTGTCGATGTGGTGAGGGGGGGGGGAAGTGCACGGTGTGCCAAGTGCTTCTTTAGGGTGGTTTGACCCACCTACGTCCCACCCAACCCGTGAAGCGTGACCGTACCTGCTCTAGCCACACTTCCCGGGAAGTGTGGCTGGGCGATGCTCCTTTCCGTTGGCCTCCTGGCTTGTAGTTGCAGTCTCGGTCCCCTCTCCGTTCTCCTCCGATGTTCTGGGCTCCTCGGTCTCCGCCTCCTGCCTCCTCCGAACTCCGCTCTTCCTCTCTTCCTCTCTCGCCTCCTCCGTCCTCCGCTCTTCCTCTCTCGTCTCCTCCGTCCTCCACTCTTCCTCTCTCGCCTCCTCCATCCTCCGCTCTTCCTCTCTCGCCTCCTCCTCTCTCGAACTCCGCTCTGCTCCGTCCTCTCGCCGCCACTCTCCTTCTCTACCTCCGGGTGAATCACACACCTGTGGGGTTTCTGGGCTGGGTTTTACCAGTGGTAGGTGGGCGGGTTCAGGGTCCAGCTCCGCCCAGTTAAAGTAACACTTGTCCTCGGTGTACATCACGGGGTTGTACACCATGTCCGTCGCCTTCCAGGAGTCAGTGTGCTGTTCAGAAAGAGGGGACATAGGAACGGGTAAGCCTGGAGGGCCCGAGTCCGGGTCCCCCTCGTCACACCGTTTTAACATTATTCCTTTTCAGGGTGTGTCTGTAGCGTGGCCTTTACCCCACCCTTTCCACACCCCCACCCTATCAATCTTCAATTTACGGAGATTTTCCATTTGTGCCTCTCCCTGATTGAGCGTGTCTTCATGTGTTGAGGCTATCATAGTTACCGCTATGAATATTGATTTATTTGTGTCGCTTTAATTAGCTTAAACGTGTATGTCCCCATTTAACCTTGATCGCATTTGCGTGTATGTGCTGAATTTAATTTATGCTAGGATCACCTTTAACTCCGTAAGCTCTTCGAGCGCTTCTCCACTCACCCGCTTCCGCTTCTCCGCTCACCCGCTTCTGAACTGAATTCGGGGTGTTTTGTTAGACCGCTGGCCCTCCACCTCCTTCAGCGAGCGCAGTAGTGAAACACGAGGAAGGCACATTAGCAACGAGAGCGCAGCGTCCTCCCATTGCCTGGAGCCTTTCCTCTTCCCTCCCATATGGGAGATCTGATTCTCAATGGGAGTCCTGGGAGGACTAATTCCAACAGGGGTAGTCCATACAGTGGTGTGGGATCTCAAAGCAGAAAGGGGAAGAGGTTAAGGTGCAGGTGGGTGGAGAGAGAGGAGTTGAAAGGGGTGGACTGAAGAGGGCCCGAACCATCCAACTTATGCCTGATCTACCCCTAGAGAGTACACAGGCACCTAAACATCAACTGTGGGCGACTGCAAATATCCCCAGCCAACACAGCTGGCCACCGTGATGTTAGCAACAGCCCACGGACGGAGGGGGTGGAATAATCAACCCACTCCCCCAAGGACACACAGCAAGTTTGGTGCTCAATCTCTCAATCCAGAAATTTCCACAGACCCTCCCAGGTTGCAGCTTCTCTCCTGGAATATAGCAGGACTCTCCTCCAAATTAGATACCTCAGAGTGGGGGTCATTTATAGAGCAACATGAGATCTACATGTTCCAGGAAACCTAGGGTAGGGCGGACAAACACAGATTGTGCGACGCATCATTCAGTATAACAGCTACTAGTGTAGGTAGGGGAAGGCCATCAGGGGGGACTATGTACATGGGTTGGTGTGCATCCGGGTTGTGCTGTGAAGCCGATAGAGACATCATCACGTGACATCCTTTGTATCTTTCTGACCTTCTCTACGAAGGTCAGATTTGCTCTGATAAATGTCTACCTATGTCCGGTCTGCTATGGCCAAGAATCGCTGACTCTTGACCAACTGGCCCCCCTTTTGCTAACAATCCCTTACAACTTTTGGGTAATCATAGGTGGGGACTTCAACTGCCAGTTCGAACCAATGAATGGCCTGGGCACAGGTAATCCAAGTGATGAGGACCTTCATTGGCACCTTCCAGAGCCCAATATTCCGCCAACACGGGCATTGACCCGGTGTTACAGATATATACCCTCACACTGAACATCTCATTTAGAGCGTGTAATGGTCGTACAAAATCTGATTTACCGGGGAACAACACCTTTAACAGATTAGGACAGGCCTCTATTATAGATTACATTTTGGTAGATACAAAATCTTGGCACAGGGTGTTAGACTTTAAAATCATGCCCTGTTATGATAGTGACAACAACACACTCATCATAGAGGGAATTTCACCCTGTGTTAAGAATGTATCTGAAGCACTAACACTAAAATTGACCAATGGCAGGAGGAGAGTTCGCTGGGGTGATCTTTGCCAATCTCAAGAAAAGCTGGCTTCCTCATACCAAACAATCATTCCATTTCTTTTGCCCGTGAAACAATTCACCTTGAACGACGGTATCCCTAACTCCCTTTCCAAAATCTTTATTAACCATCAAGATCTATTATCCACTATGGCTAACATCTTTAACCCTAATAAAAGATCAAGGGTGAATAGAAAACCTTGTCACCCATGGTACAATAATAGTTGTAGTGTGGCTAAGGCAGACCTTATTGCTGCAATTAAACATAAAGACAGGGTGTTATTCAGAGAGGAAAGGGCAGCTCACAAAAATGTCATTATGGAAGCAATAAGAGGTTGGTAGTGCCAAAAATGGGATACCCTGAGAAGTGCCTTAAATTCTCATGACATGAGGCCGTTCTGGAATGTGGTTAATACGGGTACCCAAGAAGGCAAATTGGACATAGAACCCAACATTGGGGAGAATGTATGGAAGGCACATTTCGAATCCTTATACCTAAGGGTAGAGGACGAGGATGGGCTTGTGGGCAACACACACACTCCCTCCGAGACAACCACTCAATCCGCCCCCCCCCATCTCCCTCAAAGAGATAACTGACGCAGTGAGCAGGATTGCACCATCCAAGGCTCCGGGGCTTGACAAGATCCCTGGGGACCTCTTTCGCTCTGAACCTGCTATCTGGGCCCCCTATCTGTGGTCTTTGTTCAATGCCATCCGGCAGGGTATAGCGATTTCTACCACCTGGGCGGGGGCCGAAATTATACCAATTTTTAAAAAGGGCTCTCTGTTCCTCCTTGTAAATTATCGCCCTATCAGTCTTATTGATGTAAGCCAAAAAACAGTTGTCCGTGTACTCTTGGGGCGACTTCAGAGCTGGATGGATGAGCACAAAGTCCCTAGCCCCTCCAAGCCGGGTTCAGAGCAAAGAACTCTACAATTGATCAACTGTTTAGGCTACAAATATTATATTAGAAATCTGTTTGTGTAGAGGGTGGCAGCCTCTACCTAATTTTTGTGCACCTAAAATCTGCATTTTATCTGGTACCAAGGGGAAAACTATTGTGGTGATGGGCCTCAGCAAGGCCTACCAGTGCTAGGGGTTCTCCCTTCTCTACACAGAGTTCTCAGACCATAGAATAGAAGTTGGCACAGAAACTGGAATAGAAAATACAAGATTTATTAAACCTCATGAGGTGGAGGAGGAGCTACGCTACGAATCAAGATGGCCGCATAAGCTCCCGGCTCCGTCGACCTCCGCCAACAGCTCGATTATCCTGTCTTTCATCCTGTCTGTACACCTGATTTTCTTGTCTATGAAGGTCTACTGCTTCCAGAGGTGCAATCCCGAGATTTCTACCTTATCGGCTGACGAAGATACGCCGTGTTTCTATTCTCGGCCTAACATCGTGTTGAAGCCGGGGCCTCGATTTCTAGACTACCCGAGTCGGAGTTGAACAACATCGGCCGTGAGACCTGGACTGAGCCCGGTCTCCCGAAGAGTGCCTGAATTGTTGATTTTTCTGACGATCCTTTGAACGATCCACACCCGGGACACGCCAGCGTGCCACGCCGGCTGCTGTGGTGGAGGCCCGGCGCCCGGAGCCCTTTCTGCCCCGTGGGGGTCGACGGGCTGGGTCCTCCCTGACGGCGAAGGTGTGTTCTATAAGACGAGGAGCGCCCATTATTTGTGATCAGATTTGCGTGGCCTGTGACTCCGGAGCAGCCGGCCTCCGGGGTCCGAACCCGGCTCTGTCACCTACCGAGAGGAGATGGAGCGGACGGAGGGCACGCCATCACTACGGGCCGTTGTGGCCGCCATTGGGGCGCTCCATTCGCACACAGTCGCTGTGTTCCGGACACTGATGGTGAAAGTAGACGGTATCCTGGACCCTGAGGACGACACCTCGTTTGGTCTCCAGCTGGAGATGGTACCAGCGATGCATGGCATCTCAGAGGTCGGGGTCCCTGTGCATCGCCCGGACTTTATGATTCTCGACGGTCCCCTATTGTCGGCTAGCCAGCCCGTGCTTCTCACTAGTGTCTTTTGCCTGACCCTGCTGCCACCCATCACTTCTATGGACAAACTTCCATGTGACCACGAGTTACTTGCTGATGGTTTCGGATGCTCGCTGTTCTTGGACATCATTCCTAGTTCGAGCCATGTACTTTTATCCTGTTTTCGATCCTCTTATGCTGCAAATAACTTTTATGGACGCTTTGCCTTTTCCATCAAAATGGCGGCTCGAGTGGCAAAGACTCTTAGGACGGACCGTACTGGCCAGGGCTGAACTTTATCGCTGGGTTCCGATATCATAGCTTTTCTTAATGCCGGGGTTGTGCCTATATTGTGATGGGAATTGGGTGGCTGTTATTTATCCTACCGTGACTGATTTGTATAATTGCTGAATATTGGTTTTATTGTGTCTCCGGGTGGTTGCTGTTGGCGGTGGGCATGGGAGTCCGGGAGTGTGTCTGCTTTCTCCTCCTCCGCTTTCTCTTTTCTTTCCCTCTCCTTTGGGGCAGTTCCTGGGCGACAGGCACGCTGTTAGTGGGGTAGGCCGTAGCCATTACAGTGGTGTAGGGTGGCGGGTGTGGGGGGGGTTTGTTCTTTTAGTTTGTTTTGTTCTATGGTCCCTTTCTTCTTTTTCCGTCTGTCTCTGGGAGGGTTCTTTACCTCTTTAGTAGGGTTGGCTGTCTTTCTTTCCCTTTTTCCTTTTCTTATAAGGCTTCTACACTCAACTATGCCTTTAGGTTCCTGGGGGGCGAGTTTTCAGAATGGTGCTCTGCTTTATTGCTTGCTGTCGTATTGTTTTTGCTCTAGGTCCGCCTCGGCGACTGTATTGTTTTGACAACTGTGTGGTTCATCAACTGATTCTGTTTGCTCTGCGGGGTACGTCCCCCCCTTACCTCTTCTTATTTTATTATGTGGTGTGACGCCATTGCTCCTGCAGCCGTTCCTACTCTACATAACTTTAAAAAAACGAAAACCTCATATATCCTTATGCTTTGCAGTGCGCACTCACACATGACGTATCTATGATATTGCTTTTTTCGGTCGTGTTCTTGTTTCTACATCCTGATTCATTTGATACGCTTGCGGCCGGCCCCTGTGGTTGTGGGCCCGCGCATGTAATACTTTGCAAGTTTCAATAAAGGTTTTAAAAAAAAACAAACAAAAAAAAAAACCTCATGAGGTGGAACTACATTCACACAGCACCCTTCGGTAATGTATGAAGTAGCACACTGAATGGAAGGAGCTTGGTCCTTTTATACCCGCACGGGGGCTCAAATGAAGGCGGTACAAGTACAAAATGCTGGATTTAGGTACATATAAGGTCATACAGAAAATGCACAGTCATCAAGTGGGAGGAGCTAACTGTGGCTGTTTTTGGCAAACACATCCTGACAGTTACATTCTAGTGGCAGCTGAGAAGACAGCTGCAAGCTCAACTGAGCATGTGCGAAGGTGGAAGATGCTAAATGTATCTTGTCTCTAGGCAGATTTCAAGAGCAGTTAACAGAAAGGTAGGACAGAGCACATGGTAGCACATGGCAAACAAAATGGCTGACAGAAATACAAAATGGATTCCACAAAATGGACAAGATACTCTCTAAATACAGGATGGCTTCTGCTAATGCTAACCTAATCACTGCCAAATTACAATAGACGACCCTTTAAACATTAGCTGAAGACATTCGTTTATCTGGGGTAATCAAGATATGCATCCTGTAAATTGATGCTCATAATCTTAATGATCTCTTTAATTAGCATTTGTTATGCTTTCATTTCTGCAATATTTCTCTTGGCAGGTGTACAAGCAGTGATGCACATGGAGCAAAGCATAGGACCACATTGTATACAAGTACAGCATGTAAATAATATCGCCAACAGTATACATAAAATAGTCAGTAGTTTCCAGCCCCAAGTAGCAAATAGTGTCCAGAACCAGGTCGAAAAAGTCCATGTACCAGTCTCTGGGTGAATCTCTGCAGCAATCTTATGCAGTTTTGATATTGCGTCATATACTGAAGGTGAGTGATCTGGTATAAATACGCAGCAACTGCTACCGATGATGCGACATGCACCACCTCGATCAGCCAAAATCACATCAAGCACCATTCTGTTTTGGAGTGCTACAATCCTTGCAATTTGCAGTTCCTCTGTAATGTTCCCAAGTGCCATTGCTGTCTGATTGGTAACAGCTTCCACAACACGAGTGAGTCTCCTTATTTTTCTACTGATTAATGCAGCACCCACAAAAAAGAACAAACCCAAATTAAAATCGACATATTGTTGCAAAGTGGTATCAGTCTGATCAACCTCATCAGTACTTATTGTCCTCTTATTTCTGTTCCTGGAAATGTCATTGTACAATTTGAAGTTCAGGTGATATGACGCAGGTGCCAAAAACACAGGGGGCAACAGAAAGAACACATAGCAGATCCCTGTCCACCCAACAGGTAGTTGATAGTATCCCTTATTTCCGCACACGAAATAAGTATTATGTGAGGCTGAAAAACTGCTGTTATTAGCACCTTCAATGGTCAGAACTACTGTACACTCACTCCTTCCTACTGGAATTCTCCCAACACTACTAATACACAAATCTGCTTTAGCTCTAGTAACAGAAATTACAAAAGGTCCATTGTTCTTAATATTTCTCATACTCGTGAAGACATATGATGTCAAAATATTGTTAGGTTGATACTCTTCCCATTCCCATTTAGTCCCTTTAGCTTGAGGATGACCATCTGTATCTTGATAGCATACTTTATTCAGACAAAAGTTAATCCCACCTACTGAAGGCTTTCCAGAGGCAAACAAAAGTGCATACCAAGCTTTACATGAACCATTATGGGGAAACGGCAGAGGAATAAAAGGTGTTTCAGTCTTGATGTGAAAGATCACGGTCCAATTTCAGCCAAATGTAGTATGTTGAGAGTAACTGTCTGTCATGGCAGGGAATATAAGGGGTATAAAGACTACATTTCCCATGATTCTCGGCGGTGGCGCATAACGCGCATCCCTCAGACCCGACGGAAGAAAGCACAAAAGACGGCAGAGGAAAGTAAACGCTGCCGATAATTCCTTCGGTGGCGAGAGTTCAACTCGGCTGCAGTTCTTTGGACCTGAATCGTAGGCGGCAGGAAAGGGATGGAGTTCGTCTTTCCACCGCATCTGCACTGTAGTTACAGGTATCGTGGGGGCAAATCCAAGTCTCCTCTGTTGGTTGAGACGCTTTTCCAGCGTTCTCGTGCAGAGGAGACGGTGCGCACTTAGAGGCGCTTGGGCAGCGTGATCTGCCTGTTGGAGAGACCTCTAGCAGGTCTCGTGCAGGGAGGTAGTGGCGCCCGCGAGATCCCTGTATAGAAAAGCATTGGCGTTTCCTCCATGGCTACGAGACTGTGAATAGGATTTCCTGCGTGTACTTAAGAGGTCATTAAGCAACACGTCTTGAGTGAACCTTGTGGAACATTTGTATGCATTGGAGTGACTGAGCAGCTGTACAGTCCTCTATACATTGGATCGTTTATTATTTGCTTCTTGTTCCTGTGTTTCTTGCCTATTATATTGGAACTTTTGGTTGCTTTGCTGATCAAAAAGGGAAGCTGCTGCATTTATTCTTTGTTATTGACATGGTATAGAAGGGGAAAAGAGAACAAGTCAGTTTCAGTTCAGTCTCTCTATTCTCGCTTCCATTAGGATTAAGGAGCAGTTCTTTTCTTTTACAGGTATGAGCAATACATAAAATTAAAGAGAAACATAGAGGAAAAGGAAGGGTATCTAAAGTCTGGATTTTTATGTATGTTCTTGTCGCCCTAACAGGTCTCCCTCCCCGCAGTTCCCTCCCTTTCCTTTTCCCCTGCTCAATTGCTCCCAAAAGTCTGTACTTGATTGCAAACCAGACTTGGGTCAATTCAGAGGTGGGCCCCCATAGAGCATCACACAGCCCTGAGGAACTGGGATTCGGACGGCCTTGACAGAATTATCGGCCCAAGAATTGTTTCGCTCCTGGTTGTGTGATTCACAAATGGCTACTTTAGAGGACGTGGTGGCAGCCCTGGTGCTTGTACAAACGGAGTTAACCGCCTCGCGTCAGGAAACAGCAGCCTTACACGCCCGTGTACACCAGTTACAAAGAAATCACTTTGACCTTGGAGGCTCAACCCGTTCCACCCCGGTTGTAGTAGAAATGCCAACAACACAGGTCCCACTAGCTCCTCCTGAAAGATTTCATGGATATATAAAAAAGGTACAGGTCTTCTTAACACAAGTGCTCTTACACTTCACATGCAAACCTAAGTTGTTCACCACCAACCAGGCTAGGGTAGCATTCCTCATCTCCTATCTGGGTGGAGAAGCGGCGCAGTGTGCTGTTCCCATAGTTCGCAACGACGATCAGTTGTTATACGTTTGGGATGAGTTTAGAGCAAGCTTCGAACGCACGTTCGACAGAAGAGCAGACACATTTTCCGCCGATAGGGACCTCCTGGAGTTGCATCAAGGAACAACGGACTTAGTGACGTATTTGAACAACTTCCGAAGACTAGTTGCAGAGACAGGCTGGCCAGAAGTAAAACGGTCCGCTGTGTTCTATCGAGGACTAACGGAAGAACTGAAAGACGTCTTGGCCCAGATAGACCCTCAGCCGTCGACTTGTTCCGCACTCATCGATCTGACACTCAGGTTAGATCATCGTTTACGTTTAAGGGAACGCCGTGGGGAGAGTAAAAGAAAAGAGAAGTTGTATCCATACAGTGAGAAATCGTCGGGGACAGAGAAAACCAATGGGCCCATAGAGCCTATGGATATCGGAACGGTAAGGGCGTCGCTGACACTCAGTGAAAGAGACCATCGTCGCAAGCACGGATTGTGCTTCTATTGTGGCAAGAAAGGCCATTTTCTGAGGGAGTGTCCGGTTAAACCCAGATACGGGAGGACAAGAGCCGGTCAAGCAGCGGTACCGACGGCTGGAAAAGAAGAGGGAAACTTCACCGCTTGAGGGACATAGAAGGGAGTTCTTCGGGCGGTTGTGTTATCCCTTCATTGAACACTCTCATTTCCAGAGAAAAAGATCACTTTTTTATATCTTTGATCCTAATGATCGGAAACGTGGCTCAAGACATTAATGCCATGATTGACTCCGGAGCCACGGGGTGCTTTATGGACCAAGGAGAGGCCTCACGATTAGGAGTGAAACTCATACAGAAGGAAGTACCTGAGTTGGTATATGCCGTGGATGGCAAGGAACTGGTCTCCGGACCCATACAACATCATACTGACGAGTACGTGCTAGTTTATGACGGATACCATCGGGAAAAGATATCCTTCAACATAATACAGGCCCCCCTGTATGGAGTAATCTTGGTTCTTCCTTGGCTCCAGAAACATGAGCCGTCGGTGGACTGGGGAGAAAAAACAGTTAGACTTGATTCAGCCTATCGTAAGACCCATTGCCACCAAGAAATAACCCGACCAACTGGATACGACGGTTCCCAGCATCATGTTGCTACGGCAGCCGAAAAAGAAGTGGCCTTACCTTCTTGTTACAGGAGCTTTGCGGACGTCTTCTGTGATGCTAAGGCTGAAGTGTTACCACCCCATAGGGAATACGACTGCCGGATAGATCTGGTACCAGGGTCGGTGGTTCCTTGTGGACGGGTTTACTCCCTTACTATACCTGAAAACGCTTACCTAAGGAGTACCTGGACAAGTTTCTAAGATTGGGATATATACGTCCATCTCGATCACCAGCAGCTTCTCCCCTCTTTTTCATCTCGAAAGCCAATGGGGATCTGAGATGCTGCATAGATTACGGAAGCTTGAATGAGATCACCATTAAGAACCGTTACCCCCTTCCCCTGATCCCAGTACTCCTGGAACAAGTGAGAGCTGCAGCTATTTACACCAAGGTTGATCTACGGGGTGCCTACCATTTGGTCCTCATGAAACAAGGTGACGAATGGAAGACGGCCTTTAAGACGCGGTATGGGCTCTTCGAATACCTGGTGATGCCCTTTGAGCTCTGTAATGCCCCGGCTGCATTCCAGTTATTTTTAAACGAAGTGTTACACGAATATCTGGACGTCTTTACCGTGGTATATATCGACGACATCCTCGTATATTCCACCACCGAGCAGGAACACGTCAACCATGTCTATTTAGTCCTACGAGCATTGAGGAAACACCATCTATTTTGTAAAATCTCGAAATGTGATTTCCACATGTCTACAGTGGAATTCCTTGGGGTAATGCTCACCCCCTCAGGACAAGTCATGGCAGAAAGGAAAGTAAAAGCCATAGAGGATTGGCCTTGTCCTCACAACGTCAAGGTGATCCAGAGCCTGTTGGGCTTTGCGAACTTTTATTGCCGGTTCATCCGAGACTTCTCGGGCATGGTGGCCCCACTAACCAAGTTAACCAGAAAACTAACACCGTTCGTATGGATGGAAGAAGCCCAAGGGGCGTTCGATCGCCTTAAAAAAGCCTTCACCACAGCTCCGGTTCTCACCCACGCAAATCTAACCCTGCCATACATAGTAGAAGCTGACGCATCGGATATCGCTATAGGGGCAGTCCTCTCACAGTGTCAAGATACCACCGGCTATCTACATCCCATGGCCTTCATGTCCAGGAAGTTGAACGATGCCGAACAAAACTACACTATAGCGGAGAAAGAACTTCTGGCAATACGCTATGCCTTCTTGGAGTGGAGACATTGGCTGTTGGGGGCTGCTCATCAAGTCACTGTATATATAGATCATAGAAACCTCCAGGTTATGAGAGCGGCTCGACACCTCACACCCAGACAGTTGCGGTGGATGCAGTTCTTGGCTGAGTATCACTTCTTGGTTACGTTTCGCCCGGGACGAGAGAACAAGAAGGCAGACGCTTTAACCCGACAAGACACAGCACCTATGTGCGATGATCCGCCAGAGGAGTTCATCATTGAACCCAGCAAAGTGGTATGTTTAACTCACTCCGATACTTTCCTTCAGAGAATCCGTCAGGAAATGCTTTCTTTGCTTTGGAAATGTTGGATTAGAGCACATCCGGACTGGCATGTACGGGATGGGCTTCCGATACGAGGACATCGGATCCTGGTTCCATCCAACCCGCTACGCCGAATGGTGTTTTCTTGGTGCCATACTCATCAGGGGGGTGAGAAGACCTTGGACAAGGTTTTGCTTCAGTTTTGGTGGCTTTCCGTTCGTAAGGATGTAGTGTCCTGGTAAAAGAATACACGGTGTGTGCACAGATGAAAACAGATCATCAGCGCAAACAGGGCCTCCTACAGATCATGCCTACACCCGAAGTTCCGTGGGAAAGAATCTCCATAGACTTTATAGTGGGACTGCCAGTAAGTCAGGGCAACACCGCCATAGTAGTAGTGGTGGATTACCTTACCAAGATGGGCCATTTTATTGCCTGCAAACAGGTTCCCTCCGCAAGTCAACTGGCCAAACTATTGCTGCTTCATGTGGTCAGGCTCCACGGACTTCCCAGGGATATCGTATCGGATAGGGGGGCACAGTTCACTGCAAAATTCTGGAAGACCTGGTGTGCTGAGTTACACATGAAGTCCTCGTTATCTACTAGTTTCCACCCACAAACGGACTGACAGACCGAGAGGCTCAACCAGACGCTCAAACAATACCTCAGATGCTACGTCGATAACAACACTGACGCATGGGTTGAGTGGCTGTGGGTGGCAGAAATATCGTACAACAGTGCTAAACATGCATCCACATTACATACTCCGTTTTACAGCACATACGGGTTTCATCCTAGATTTTCTCCTGTTGCCCTCCCCAGTAATAGTACACGGCTTCCTGACCTTCAGAAAAGGCTACAGTGCATGCGTAAGGTACTTTTACACACAAGAGCAAATCTAAATAGGGCAAAAGAGAAATACAAAGTCCAAGCAGACAGACATCGTAGAACAGGACCAGCATATGCTACAGGGGATTGGGTATGGTTGTCCACTAGAAACATCCGCTTTAAGCGATATAGCGTGTTTGGACTAAAATACATAGGTCCATACCGAGTGATTAGGATCATCAACCCGGTGGCTGTTAAACTCAAGCTCCCGTCACATATGAGAATACACCATGTGTTCCACGTCTCTCTGGTGAAGCCTCTTCAGGGCAAGGTGTCTGGGAAGCCTGCTCCGGTTTCTGTCCAGGGTGACCATGAGTATGAAGTCAAAAGAATCATGGATGCAAAAAGAGTGAGGGGAAAGCTATGGTATTTGGTGGCTTGGAAGGGGTACGGCCCCGAGAAGGACTCCTGGGAACCTAGTGAGGCTGTGCACGCCCAAAGACTTACAGCCCGGTTCCACCGCCTTTACCCTGGTAAGCCCTCAGTCAGCTAGCGTCAGGAGAAAGAGGGGATGTACTGTCAGGTACCGCTGCGGTGATCACGCTAGCTGCATGAGGAATCGGAAGGAGAATCACGGGAAAGACTACATTTCCCATGATTCTCGGCGGTGGCGCGTAACGCGCATCCCTCAAACCCGACGGAAGAAAGCACAAAAGACGGCAGAGGAACGTAAACGCTTCCGATAATTGCTTCGGTGGCGAGAGTTCAACTCGGCTGCAGTTCTTTGGACCTGAACCGTAGGCGGCAGGAAAGGGACGGAATTCGTCTTTCCACCGCATCTGCACTGTAATTACAGGTATCGTGGGGGCAAATCCAAGTCTCCTCTGTTGGCTGAGACGCTTTTCCAGCGTTCTCGTGCAGAGGAGACGGTGCGCACTTAGAGGCGCTTGGGCAGCATGATCTCCCTGTTGGAGAGACCTCTAGCAGGTCTCGTGCAGGGAGGTAGTGGCGCCTGCGAGATATATGTATAGAAAAGCATTGGCGTTTCTTCCATGGCCACGAGAATATGAATAGGATTTCCTGCGTGTGCTTAAGAGGTCATTAAGCAACACGTCTTGAGTGAACCTTGTGGAACATTTGTATGCATTGGAGTGACTGAGCAGCTGTACAGTCCTCTATACATTGGATCGTTTATTATTTGCTTCTTGTTCCTGTGTTTCTTGCCTATTATATTGGAACTTTTGGTTGCTTTGCTGATCAACAAGGAAAGCTGCTGCATTTATTCTTTTTTATTGACATGATACAGAAGGGGAAAAGAGAACAAGTCAGTTTCAGTTCAGTCTCTCTATTCTCGCTTCCATTAGGATTAAGGAGCAGTTCTTTTCTTTTACAGGTATGAGCAATACATAAAATTAAAGAGAAACATAGAGGAAAAGGAAGGGTATCTAAAGTCTGGATGTTTATGTATGGTCTCCCTCCCCGCAGTTCCCTCCCTTTTCTTTTTCCCCGCTCAATTGCTCCCAAAAGTCTGTGCTTGATTGCAAACCAGACTTGGGTCAATTCAGAGGTGGGCCCCCATTGAGCATCACACAGCCCTGAAGAACTGGGATTCAGACAGCCTTGACAGGCTCTTTAAATGGTTGTGGCCTAATTGTTGTGGTTGTGGGGAGAGGAGTTAGCCTAACGGCTAGGGCGCTTGACCTCGGACCTGGGGATCTGGGTTCGAGTGTCAGGATTTACATATTCCAGGCGCCTACCTAAACTGTGAATACACTACAACTCCCAGAATGCAAGCGTTGGGGGAGTAGACTATAAAAGAGGGTGGGGACTTTTCTCTTTGTTCGTGATTTTGGAAACTACAGGGAGTTTGAACCTTTGCACTTTAATTTGCCATTGCGCTGGGAGAAGTTTATCCAAGGCGAAGCGCTGGCTGTTTGTTCTGTGTTTCCAGTGTGTTTAAGGTTCGGAGGGAGCAGCGCCTTTCCCGCTGTTCGGTGGTTGCCAGGACGACATTGCACGCAACCGCCGGTGCTTCCGGGTCGCGGCTTTTGCTGCGAGTCCGTCAGAAGCGGCTGACAGTTGTTTGAGAAGAGGAGCGGGGCAGTGTCTGGTTGAGAGCTGTCTCAACCGGGACCATTTCTACACAACAGTGAGTTGGTTGGTGCGTGAGTTCAACGCGCCAAAACTGTGTTATGCATTCCCGTCCAAGTTACTGTAATTTGATGACATTGTAGGCGTGAAGCCTTTCCGGGGAAATTCGTGTATTGTTTCTGTTGTGAGCGGAGCGTAGTGGGGGGAATTCCTACACGTTACCGTTACGAAGGCTATTGACCCAGGATTATTAAGTGCCAAAGCGGAAGGTTGTGGGGCTCTACACCTTGCCGTGTTTGGAGTCACACATGATTGGAACTTGGTTTTATTTCATGAAGAGCGGAAGACAGTAGTAGGATGCTACATCTTGCCGTTTCTGGATGGTGACTATTTGAAGTTTGTTAGGGCAAAGGAAACACTGTGCACTGTTCTTTGTTTTGGATTCACACTGGAACTTCATGAGAAGAAGAGAATTTCGATTAACTTGTGTTGATACCTACCATAAATAAGGAGGGGTGCGTCACCTTAGATAGGTTATCTCATATATATACGTTGATATGTGTTTCAAGAGTATAACCTGATTTTCGTATCATTTAGGGACCAGAGGTTCATATATCTTCTACGACTTGCGAGCAGGGAAGAGCTGGAACACACACACTATAGAAAGGTGATTCTTAAGGTGCTATTTAGCGAGAATGAAATGAGAGTAGCATTATACTTTGGATGTTTATAACCAGGTGTGTTTCTTTTCTTGCAGCTATCCCTTCCCTGCAGTCCCCTTCCTTTCCCTCCCTGTTTTCTCTCTTTTTTCCCTCACCCTATCACTCGAACGCACTGTGTTATATGCATCAGTGTGTTGGTGAGGTCGGGAGGTGGAGCCATATTTCTACAACCGGATCCTGCAGAGTGGGGGCCTGACATCGAGTCTCGGTAACGACGCCAAAACCTCCTGTGATTCTGGGCAAATCACTTAATCTCCTGGTGCCTAAAAAAAAAAAAAAAAATGAAAGTAACTGGAAACGTAAAATGTAACGTAACTGGAAAATATGTAAAGCGCTCTGATACCTGATTCGGTTCGGGTCTAGTTCGCGCTATATAAAACTCTGCAAAAAAAAAAAATTGATAGGAAAAAGAGGGGGATCTTGGCAAAAATGATTAGGCATCTGAGGTTTGATGTGCTATGCCTGCAAGAGACTCACATTTTCTGGAACAACTGAATGTGGTTGAAGGAGCTGGAACTCGACTTACTAGCATGCACTCGGCAAGCCACTAATACTCGTGGAACAGCTATAATAGTTAGGCGCGGGCTCTAATTATGTAACAGAGTGAAAGAAGACAGTTTGGGGAGGTGGGTAATCATTGAGGCAGGTATTAGTGGGATGCTATATACTATATGTTCTTTTTATGGCTCCCATTTGGACGATCCCGCTAGCTTGGATTTTTTAAACACTGAATTAGCATTGTGGCCACCTCTGATAGTACTTGGGGGGATTTCAATATCCACTTGGATGCTGGTTTCGATGTGCTAAGTAATGGGTCTTATTCTGGACGGAAGGTTAAAATCTTTAGGGCTTTACAAGGCTTATGTCAAGAGCATGGACTGATAGATATTTGGCATAGCCAGCACCAAGGGGAAGCTGGTTATACGTTCTTTTTGGCTCCCCATAGAAAATTGGTGCATCTAGATTATTTTTTCATCACTAACTCAATAGCAGGAAGGGTCACTTGTGAGCTTCTCCCCAGACTGATATCGGATCATAATCTCTTAGTAATCCAACCTCCGGTAGTAAGTGAGCTGCAGGCAGTGACAACATGGTCTTTTGACAGGAAGTTACTGCTGGATGTAGAATATTGTCAACATTTTTCAAAATGGATTGCTGAATTTTTTGAGGTGAATAGGGGGACAGCCTCTGTACTGATAGTATGGGACACTTTTAACGCTGCGGCAAGGGGCGAAACTTTGAGCTTTTCTCTGTATCGTCAAAGGAAAATAAGGGACATGGTTAATGCCTGAATAGATCAGCTCAGAGAAGCTGAAGAAGAGTTTATACAAGTAATTAGTGATTCACAGAAGAGCGAGGTTTGTCAAAAAAAGATAGCAGTAGCCAAAATTAAAGTTCATCAGCACTTTGGTGAAGATCTAGCCAGGAAATACAAGCAATATAAGGCTGATGTCTATGAATTTGGAGAAAATATCGGCAGATTGCTATCAAAACGAATTCAACAAAGAGCAGTCGTGAATAGGATATGTCGTATCAGAAACTTAGGAGGGCAGATTCAGGACCTCCCGGATAAAGTCCTGGATGTCTTTCTTGGATTTTATCAGGGATTGTATGCTACAGAGGAAGGGGGTGTAGATGTAGACCGTGTAGGAGGGAAGTATTTGGCTGATTAAGAGGCGGCCACTACCCCTGATCATTGGCGGCAGGTAAGGCAGCAGGCCCTGACTCACTCCCACTTGAGTTTTATCGCACTTTTAGACAAGTCCTTCTGAGAGAGCTAGAGCTGTTGTTTTTGAAAGCTCAGAGTGGATATACTCCTGATTCATGGCAGTATACTACTATTGTAGTCTTTAAAAAGAAGGACACGCCGGTACTAAACCCCTCCTCCTATCGCCCCATATCTTTAATCTGCACAGATAGCAAGATATATTCTAAAATCATAGCGCTTAGACTGGGAGGGTTATTACTCCTCTTGACTCTATTCGGCAACATGGCTTTATCCCGGGACGGGACACCTCGGACCATGTCAGGTGGGCAATAGCGCTGCTGGATTGGGCACAGGCTGAAGGGAGACCCCTGGGGATGATCCTGTTGGATGCAGAGAAAGCATTCGACAGGGTCTCCTGGGGGTTCCTCTGGTGGCTACTGAAGATTAAAGGATTCCCGCCGGAATTTGTTACTGCTGTACAAGCTTTGTATAGGTCTCCAAAGGCCCGGGTTCGGATATCAGGGCGAGAATCTAAAACATTATTTATTAGCAGAGGCACCCGTCAAGGGAGCCCTTGCTCACCATTACTGTTCGCCCTGTATATAGATCCGGTGCTGGCGAAATTGGACGCTGATCAACGGATCGCAGCTATTATAGTAAATGGGACATCGTATAAGACAATGGCCTATGCAGACGATATAGCCATATTTACGAAACATTTCAGGGCTGCATTACCTGCGGTTTATGATATAGCAGAGCAATTCAGTATTTTATCAGGCTATAAGCTAAACCCAGACAAAACGCAGATAATACACTCCGTCATCGACAGACCACAGGAAATCCCTATAGTTTCAGGGGCAACTTATCTAGGCATTAAACTTTCGAATGAGGTAGAACGTATCCCTGAATTAAATATGCTATCTATAATCAAGAGCTCTGACTAAGCACTGTCAAGACTAGATCACCTACATTTTTCATTACACGGTCGATGTAATGTTATAAAGATGTCCATTTTCCCAAAGTTCTTATACCTTTTCCGGTCAAATCCTCTTGAATTCCCAGCTTCTTGTTTAGCTCAGGCGGAAGGAATCTGTATAAGATTTATGTGGAGTTATCACAAAGCAAGAAGGGCTTAAAATGGTTAGTACTTCTAAAAGAGAGGGGGGGATGGGGGCTCCCGTCTCTCTGGCTGTATCACTGGGCTGCTTTATTGCAGCAAATGGGGATATTGTTGGCTGGTGACAAGGCGAAGGTACCAGAAGCAGCTAAACTTACAATATATGAGCTTTTATTAGGCACGCAGGCTCATAACTCCCTGTTTCGAATCATAGAGCCTAGTTATTATAAGAAAACGAAATTCAAGGTAATTCAATCAGCATTTTCAATATGGAGGAAAGTGAGGCGGCAGATAGGGATTTCGAATGTGAACGCACACACTCCTCTATTTTCCTGCGGTCTATTACCACCAATTTTTCAGGACTCAATAGTTAGAGGGTGGGGGCAGCTGGGAGTTAAGGTTATGGGAGACTTTTTTCTTGGAGAACAATTGATGTCCTTCTCCGAATTGCAGGAGAAATTCAAACTCCCAACAAGACACTTCTTTACGTTTTTGCAAATTAGAAGTTTTTTGACGAAAATGATGTCACAGGAGAGGGACCATTTTGTAAAAGTTCCATTGTTTGATATTATAACTTCGAGATCCAGACTTGAGAAAATCTACCAATCATTACTTGCAGCCTTTCCAGATGATTTATCCCCTCAGGTTCTTAAATGGGAGAACAAATTGGGGCAGACCAGTATGGATATGAAAGGCTCTATAGCATTAGCTAAGGAAACATTAATAACTGGAAGCTTGAGGGCACAACATTATATGGCTATTTTTGACCTCTACTGCACCCCGGGGAAAATTGCAAAATGGTCAAGGACACGAGGGAATTCTTGTAGTAGGTGTGGGCTGGTAGCCCCTGACGTGAAACACATGTTCTTTAGCTGCCCCAAACTGGCAGAACTTTTATGAGATATTGAGGCTTTTCTAACGCAGCTATTGAGTAAGCCCATATCAATTACAGCAGCCTTAGTGATCTCAGGGGTGGACCTAGCCCTAAGCCCAACTGCTCTGATAAGGTCAGAAACTGGTTTCGTATTTTTAGCAATGGCTATCCTAAGAGCCAATATTACATCTAACTGGATCTGTCCAGACCCTCCTACTTTTATCAACTGGAGAGCAAGGCTGCTGGCTATATATAATATAGAAAAGGCTATTTGCAGACTCAAGGGTCGTCGGAAACGTGAATGGGGTAAAAATGTCTGGTTACCATTAACTAAATGGATTGAGGAATAATCAATCCCTTTTTTCTTCCTTTTCTCTTTCCTTAGTTTTTTGGTTCTTTGCTATCTGAGGGATTGTATGTCTTCATGGAACTGGGGTTATTATATAACATGCAGGAAAATTTGTCATAACTTGTCATCATGTTAAATAAAATTTTATAATTAAAAAAAAAAGGAATAAAAGGTGTTCCTCCCTTTTTCTGGTGAGCAGGTGTCATCCCACACACCCAACAGTTGGTGGTATTCGTTGCATTATGTGTATGATGTAACATTTGAATAAAAGTGTTGTTTAAGTAGGATTGTCGATGTTCTGCTCGTGATAGGGAAGAGTGAAGTAGTGATGTTCCATTGGTACTGTAGTAGTGGCAACAAAAAGCTGTCGAGCAGGAGCCACTTTCTCAACAAACCAGGTGATTATTGCCATAACCACCAGAGCAACAACAAACCCTACAGCACAAATGATTCGTTTGTTATGTATTTTAGCAACAGCGATAATTGATCTTTCTACAAACACGTTGAAACAATCGTTGGTGCTCTTATCCCTGGGCAGCCGTTGATTTCTTCACCACAGGCCAAGATGGGTTTCACTACACTACGCAGGACTGATCCCCCCACCTTGCCACATCGGCGTTCCGTTTCACTAACCCAGGGCGGTAGCTCAACCAGTTTTTTTCGGCATAGCAGATTCTTTCCTTGGTCTCAGCTGATATCGAGATTCTCCAGCGATCGTGCGGTCCGGGAAGACTTCTGCAGATTCGTCAAGTGAGATAGCTTGACCTGTCTCCGTCTCCAGAATCTCTCAATGGTCGGCCAGCACAGCAGGTCCCACCAAGGTAGGTAGTACTCTCTTGCAGTGAGTCCTATGGACCCAATTCTTTCGATTCATCACTCGAACTGCAGTCCTTGTCGCAAGGAGCACTTGCTCTGGTCCTCGCCACCTCGGCTCCAAGCTGTTCGATCTGTCGAAGAACTTGACCATCACGTGGCCGCCAGGACGGAGTTCATAGGCCTCACCTGTAGATCTGTCAGGAAGAGCTTCTCGAACCTGTTGATGAATAGAGATCAAACTGCCGGTTAACTGTGCCAAATAGTCATTCATCAGAACACATGGAACATCATGTATGGGGCGTGGTTTAGGAACTCCCCAAATGTTCATTGGTCTCCCAAAGACAACTTCATATGGGGTAAGGCCAGATCGTGAATGTGGCACCGATCTTATGGACAACAATGCCAAGGGTAGTGCATCTGGCCACTTCAAAGACGTGGAAGCCAGTATTTTCTGCAACTTCAATTTCAAAGTAGCATTGTATCTCTCCACTAATCCTGCTGATTGCTGGTGGAAGACTGCATGGGATTTCTGTTTGACATGCTCAACAACTTGCCCAATAAAATGAGGTCCGTTGTCACTCGACAAAAGTTTACAAACACCATATCTAGGGAAAAACTCCTTTAGAAGCACCTTCGCTGCGGTGAGAGCAGTATTATCCTTTGTAGGGTATGCCTCTATCCATTTACTGAAGGTACATACCACCACTAGGACGTATTTCAGATTATCACAGCGTTCAAGCTGGATGTAATCCATCTGCAAAACTTCAAAAGGTGCTGTTGGTGTAGCAAACCCTCCTGTAGGAGCTTGTGTCTCTTTACCAGGATTATACTGCCAACAGATCAAACAGGACTGTACTATTTTAGCTGTGCTGGCAATTTCAGGATGCTCCCAAATTTGTGTAAGCAATTTAGTTATTGCTAGAGCTCCAACATGTGCCAGCCCATGTGCCATTTGAACCATAGGTTGTAAATAGGCTGCAGGCAATTTCCATTTATCCATGTCTTTGTTGCGCCAACAACCCTCATCATCCAATATTCCTTCTTTAGCCTATTGCTCAAGTTCTGCTACAGAAGCAGATCTCTGTACATCTAACACTTCCTGTCTAGCATCATGCCATCGCTCAGCTTGAGACTTCACTACGTACATGGAAGTAGTGCTTCGTTGCATTGCAGTCTCACGAGCTACGCGATCAGCAAAAGCATTACCTTGTCCTATCTTGTCAGTCACTTTCTTGTGTGCGCTACACTTCACTATCGCTATCTTCTTCGGATATGTCAGTGCAGTCAAAAGTTTATGCACTAATTCTCCATGCATTATCTGCATCCCGTGGGATGTAAGAAAGGCTCTTTCCTTCCAAAGCAGGCCAAAATCATGGGCCACTCCAAAAGCATAGCGGCTATCTGTATAGATGTTCACACAGAAGTCAGTGCTAAGCTCACACGCTTGTGTGAAAGCTATTAGTTCAGCTGCTTGAGCCTACTTCTGAGGTATGCGAGCTGTTTCCACTGCTGTCTGAAGTGTCGTCATTGCATATGCAGCTGAGGCCGTGCCATCTGGTAACTTCAAACAGGACCCATCAACCCACAGTTCCCCATCTACATCTGGAAGGGGCGTATCTTGCAAATCGATGCAACCCTTTGTCTGTTCCTCAGTAAGGAATATACAATCGTGAGGCTCCTTTGACTGAGACTGAGTCACAGGATATGGCAACAAAGTGACGGGGTTCAGTGTCACGCATCTCTTCAAGGTAATATGAGGTGCTAACAGTGTCAATTCATATCATGTCAGGCGAGCACTAGTTAAGTGTTGTGTCTTAGTATGATTCAAAAGGGTATCTACTGCATGGGGTACTAGCACCAACAGTTTGTGTGACAAAACTATCCCTTCACTCTGTCGTATGGACACAGCTGTTGCTGCAACTGAACGAAAATACCCAGGCAATGCACGAGCAACAGGATCAAGGACGGCTGAAAAATATGCACAGGGACACTGCTTGTCACTGTGTGCTTGTACTAGAACTGACAATGTACATCAATCTTTTTCGTGTACATAGAGTGTAAAAGGCTTCGTGTAATCTGGAGTGCCTAACACTGGTGCAGAACAAAGAGCTTGATGTAACTGTCAAAAAGCATTCTCACATTCATCTGTCCATGGGAGGGGCATTGGAGTATCTTTCGTCAAAAGTGCTAGCAAGGGTTTGACAATGTGAGAAAACCCTAATATCCATTGCCTATAAAACGCGGTCAGACCAATGAATGCACGGGCATCTTTCTGAGTGGAAGGTACTGGTGTGTCTAAAATTGCTTGAATGTGATCTGATGTAAGTGCACGGCCCTCCTTAGACAGAAGGTGACCTAAGTAGGTGTGAGAAGTTGGCCTGATAGGTGATGTTTCCAATTCTGGAACCACCGGTTATCAGACCAAACAATCCCTTATGGTGTCTGGTTGTAAGTCAACCTTGTTAGACAAGCTATCCTAGGGGTAGCATGGACTAAGCAGCCTAAAGGCTTAACTTAAGAGGTCGTGTTAAGCGAGCTGTTTTACCACATACAATCCTGTAATATCAAATGAAAGGACACCACACAAGTATATATTATAAAAATATATGTATTTATTACTAAAAACAATCCCCAGTATTCTTTATGAATAAAGGGGCACAAGCGTTAAATCAAAAGCACAGTTTAAACATACAAAGTTGCACAATTATGGATGAGGGCGGGGGGCCACTCAAACCATATACTAAACAAGTGGTATAAAAGATACCAATCGAACAGTGGTTAGGCCTAGGGCCTAGGGAATCGCTGGGAGCAGTCGGGACAAGCAATGCTGAAGTCGGGAGAGGCCCACGGGATTCGGGTGCAGTGCGGAAAGCGCACGCATGCACCAATGTTAACCAATGGTGCGTAAAAGTTGTAAAGTTACAGTTTAAGGACACTTCCGCTGAACCTAGAGGAACAAAACTTAAGACACAGACCCTAGAGATGTGTACCAGTGTGGGAACACCGGCGGAGCAAAGTTACCTCCCCCACAGGAAGCGGGTGCACAGGGTCGAAGTTGAGTCGGGTTTCGTCACGCAGGCTCTTGGTGCTTGAAGCTGAAAGGGCTGCAGGCGGGGTGAAAGAGAAGTGTCCGGTGGAGTCCAAGGGTGGACTCAAGTCGAAAAGTACCTGAAAGCAGAGGGGACAGAGTCTGGGTCACTCAGCAGTGACCAGGGTGGAACCAGGACGGAACCAGGCAATGTCGGGCGCAATCAGGTCATCGTCGAGGAGCTTCTCTCCGCTGTCACGTGGGCTCTGGGGCATCTACGACGTCCAGGAGCAGGTCACAATCTCTCCCACGCAGGCTCTCGCCGTCGGCGCTGTCGGCTTCAAGATTGGAGCAAACAACACTTGGCAAAAGCAATCCACGCGGAACCGGGAGATTGCTTCTCACTCGAACCAGGAGGGTCAGAGTGGGGGCTCCTTTTTAGGGGAGCTGGTGCAGATCTGGAGCAACCAGATTCACAGGTCGAATTTCAAGTTTCGTCGGCACAGGAGCCACTAGCCGGCTGGCAAGTGACCGGGCCAACGCGTTGAGCCAAAAGAAGCAGAAGGGCCCCACGCAGCACTCGTCGAGTGTGGAGGGCTGAACTTCGGTGCAAGTGTGGCTCAGGGTTGGGGCTTCTCAAACCCCGGTGTACAGCTTCGAGGGTCACTCGTGGGCTGCACGGTCAGCGTCTCGTGGTCTTTCCAAGATGGCGTGCCCCACGCTTCCGGTCGCCTCCACGGGTCTCAGCTCTGCAGGGACTGTGGATCGGGCTGTTGGAAGGCAGGCAAGCTTGATCTCGTCGATCTCTGTCGCTCGAGTTCCGGCGGGAACTGCGACAAAGCAGACGTCGATGGCTGGATGGTGCCTGTTTGCACAGGGTGGTCACTCCTTGACCACAAGGGAGATTCTTCGGGCTTCTACGTCGAGTAGGATGTCGAAGGGTCCAGAGTTTTGTTTCTTATGTTTCATCAGGATAATCTGAAGTGCATTGGCACTGCTCCCACTCTTATACTAATTTTGGGGGCTGGATTACCTGCTAGGTCCCCTCCTATGGGTGGGACCCAGGAAGTGGGTGGATACACCCCCTTCCTTTGATCCAGGCCACCCTGGCACGAGGGCTGGAGTGCCCCAGAACCGGTTTGGCCGGATTATGCAAGGGGCAGCCTTGTGCGCCCCAAGCAGTGTCTGGTTTCTTTCAAACCTCCCTGCTACAATCCACTATCTCCTGTCTGGGGGGTGGTAACACCTCCCTGCGACAGGAAACCCTTTGTCCAGGCCCCATTTGGCTGAGTTTCGGTCAGCTTCAGGGGGTCAGACTCTTGTCTGTGGCAGAGGCATCCATTTTGTGGATCTAAGGTCCTTTTAGAAATTAACCGCATTTAAGTAAAGTAACATGTCTTACCCCTCTAGAGGGGTGGAATGCTATCCCCGTCACCAGAACTGGCGAGGGGATAGTATTCCAAATCGTATGACACCTTACACGACATGTTTTGATAAAGCCAAACCAAAGTTGCTATATAATCGCGAGGATTATAAGGCGCTTAAGAGTATATGGTATGGCATTATCCTGAAACAGCTTAGGGAGTTGTTCCCGACAGCTGCAGACAGGCTCAGCTCATGCTAGAGCTCCATCTCACATTAAACCACGCACTCTGCCTCCAGGATTGATGAGGCCTTCCATAGGAGTGGCTCACAGGTTAATATGTTTCCAGATATAGGTTTAGATATAGGTATACTATATCTAAGTAAGGGGTGATTACACCACCTTACCCCAGCTGAGTGATCAGCCAGTTGTGTCAATTTAAGAACCAGCCAGGGGTGGCAAAAGATATGCTGCAGCCCCTGGTAGGCCTTGGTGGCCCCTATGCCCTGGGCACCTATAGTGCATTATACAGGGGCTGACAAGGAGTCCATTTCCAATTGTGGTATGTACCTAGGGTACATGGAATCCATTTTACAGAGAGAGCAGATGGCCTGGGGCCCTGATTAGCAGGGAACCAGGTCAACTAAGTCAAAAAACCAGCTAAACACAGGCAAAAAATCTGGGGTAACCATAGTCAGGTAGCCATCTTCCTACAGTAGGTTACCTTCGGTCTACACTATTGCAATTTCTTTCGTGACACTTTATGATGGTGTGTAGAAAGAAAAGAAAGCAAAGACAAAGTACACTCTTAACATAGTTCAGGCGTATCGGCTGCCAACAAGATGTCATCGACATATTGAATGAGAGCCACCCCTTTAGGTAAGACAAAAGAATCAAGTTGTCTTTTCAGTGCTTGGCTATAGATACTAGGACTCTCAGTGTACCCTTGAGGAATTCTACAAAATCTGTATGATCGAATATTTAAAGTGAAACCAAACAAATATCTGCTATCAGGATGAATAGGGATCGAGAAGAAAGCATTCTTCAAATCAATCACGCTAAATGTAGTCGCTGTCGGGGGAACCAAAGTAAGTAGTGTCGTTCTGTCAGAAACCACTGGGTATTGTGGTACTACAATCTTATTAACTTCTCACAAATCAATAATGAATCTGTAAATCCTAGTATCAGTATCCTTTTTCAAAATGGGCAGAATAGGACTGTTACAAACATTGTAAGGGACTTTCTCCACAACCCCCACTTTAATCAAATCATGGACAATACGAATGAGTGCTTCTTCGCCTTCCTGAGCAATTTTATATTGAGGCAAGCGCGGCAATGAAGCGCCCTCCTTGACACTAATATGCACTGGTGGAATAACCATTTGTCCTACATCAGTGTCTGAAGAAGCCCACAAAGCACTAGGGAGTGAAGCTAATGCAGTATCTTCTTTAACCAAACAAGATCTCTCAGTCATGGGGTAGTTGTCATTCAAAATAACACGCACTCCTTCAGGAGAACATTGTATCATAGCCCTGAAATACTTGAGCATATCAAGACCCACAATATTGTCTGGTGTGTTCGGAATGCGAGTGGTTGTGACAATGGGCTAAGGGAAGGCGTTCCATCGAACCCTATCGATGTAATGGTTGAGCCAGACATGGGAGCCCTTGGAACCAATTGTTTAGATAAGGCGCTATGAGTAGCTCCTGTATCAACCAGAAACTGATCAGTAGAACCCAAAACATATGATGTTACATAGGAACCCCTCTGATCTACTGGAACTTCAACTGATTCCTTACCCCCATCCTAGGCAATCCTATGCATAAGCAGAATCTTGAAAATCAGACGGCACATAGTCGGTCATTTGATATTGGTTCCTTCTATCAAAAGTGCTAAACCCATCCTGCCCACGTGCATTAGCATCAAACCTAGCACGATCATTCATGCTTCCTCTAGGCCCTGGATATCCTGAATGATTTCTCATTTGTCCCCGACCACGTGGAAACTGCTGAGCACGCAGCACTGAAAAATCAGAAATCCAATGTCCAAATATCTTGCAGTACGCACACTGGTCAATAGACAAATTCGGACGAGCATAAGAAGAAAAAGACGAACCATAAGATCCACATCCACCTCTATCATTACCTCTAGAAGGCGGACCATAAGCCTGAGCCAACATAACCTTTGTTTTCAACTCTTTGGTCTTTTTATCCTCATTACGCTTCGCTTCTAATTCCTGGTGTTCATAATACTGAGCCATAGTCAAAAGAGAAACCAGAGAGGAGGTAGTCCATGAACTCTCACTGGCCTTTAGGCGACTAGCTATTCCTGGCAAAAGGTTTGCGACATATTTATCGACAAACAGATGCCTACCCATGTCATCTGTCAATGACTGGCCACTAAAATCGTGGAATGCCTCCTCAAAGCGTGTAAAAAACATCTGAAACTGATTCATCTGCCTTTTGCTTACACAACGCTAATACAGTCCAATCTATCTTTTTAGGGGGAATAATTGTCTTTAACTTATCTAATATAGCTGTAGGGAGATCTAAAATCAATTTACAAGGTTTCTGTGCAGGCTCCCGCTCTACATCCTTTTGTTCTAACTCTTTCCATAATGCCCCGAAAGTTGCACGATCATCAACTTTACGCACAGTTCTCCACATGTCAGGCGGCAATATCAATCCAAAAAACAAATCCGTATCAGGCAAAGTCATGGTACAAGAGCTAATAGCACCCTCAACTTCCTCATAAAAAGCTGCTGGATTTTTGCGCGGATCAGGCGATGCATTTTTTTTTTTCACAACCGTCAGGCGATGCATTTTTAAGGGCCATAACATCCGCTCTATTCCAAGGAGTATAGACCCAATTATAAATAAAGTAACCCTTTGCATCAGCAGAACTTTTATCATCATCTGTTCCCTCGCCTCTAGGAGGAACATACAAATGCGCGGCTTCCCGCATAGATTTCGCATGAACTATCATCGTCTTATCTGTTGCGACGATAGAAGCTTGTACCACACCGGTCTGAGATGTTAGTGCAGCTGCTGCTGCCTTTTTCTCCTCTCGCAAACGGACTGCATCAGCACGCAGTTTAACCAAACGCCTGATTGTATCAGCCACCTGAGAAAAGACAAAAAGACCATCACACATTTGCTTACAATCAGTTGTTACATCATCAGGTTCCAATTCATCAGAATGTTTCCTAAACCGCTCAACAACTTCTGCGGCAAATACCTCGGTAAAATATATTTGCTCTCTTTCCTGGCAGTTTTTTACGGGCAGGGGCGGTACTACGAAGGGCCTTACGAGCAGCAGATGTAAGCTCAGACGCACGCTCAGCGGACAACATAGAACGAGTTTCCCATGCTTTCTCCTGTTCTTTAGAAGAGTCCTCATCTGACTCCTGAGGGGCAGAGGGAAGAATATACGGAGGTGGAGAACGATCTTATAACAAGAAATCAACTTGAGGTTTATTAAGGATAGGATAAACGGGTTGCCTAACAGCGTATTGGCCAGTTACCTGTAAATGGTGCTCCCTATCCTCTCTCTCTTTCAGTTCTTTTATGTCCTTGTTTTTCAACTCTAATGCTTTTGCATAAATGTTATTTCGCTGTTCTTTTTCAATCAAGGCGGGCTCATGCTTCATTCGTTCACGAACTTCTTTCTCCCACATTCGTGCACAGTCAAACATATCTTGCCTAGTCTTCCGCTTAAACATACATTGTTCTACATACTGAATCTTTCGCAAATCAAACGACCCATACATAGGCCAACGCAACTCAGGATCCTTACGAGTATATTTATTCCATAACGTGCTGTACATTATAGAAGAAATACTATACTTAATATACATGTCCCTATTAGGCGTCCCCTCCGGGGGGGCGGTTGTGCTTCATCGAGCCTCAAACTGGTACCTCTACAAAAGCAACACATCCTACGAAGAGTGCTAGAAACAGGCATGCCAATAATAGTGAAAAATATGCAGTATTATAATCAAAGTAGCGCTTAAGGTACTCTTCGTACGTTGCACCGTTCAAACAAATTCAAATAGAGAAAAATCTCCTCATTACCTGCCTATATAAATTGCAATTTATATATTAGATACATACAAATACAAATATTGGCCAATCATTCAAATCAAAAGCCAAAGTAAGTGTTACTAAACTACCGTACCAATCCAAGGCATCAAAAACCAACAGCAAATGCCGCAGAACGACTCTTACCAATCAAATGGTGTCCAGGTTCTAACTGCCAAGTTCTCAAATCGACCAAATGGTCACTGCACAGCGAATCAACAGAAGAGATCTCAGTCGAGGACCGGCACCACCTGGATGGTCAGATCAGAAAGAAAGGAAAAACGCCGTGGTTGCTAAGGCTCAGGTCTCCTCAGGCAGCGATCGCATCCAAAACGAGATTCCAATCCTTCGTTTCGACCAGTCCTTCGGGCATCCGAGTCGCCGATGAGCCCCACATTGGGCGCCAATTTGTGGTGATGGGCCTCAGCAAGGCCTACCAGTGCTAGGGGTTCACCCTTCTCTGCACAGAGTCCTCAGACCATAGAATAGAAGTTGGCACAGAAACTGGAATAGAAAATACAGGATTTATTAAAACCTCTTGAGGTGGAACTACATTCACACAGCACCCTTCGGTAATGTATGAAGTAGCACACTGAAGGGAAGGAGCTTGGTCCTTTTATACCCACACAGGGGCTCAAATGAAGGCGGTACAAGAACAAAATGCTGGTTTTAGGTACATATAAGGTCATACAGAGAATGCACAGTCAACAAGTGGGAGGAGCTAACAGTGGCTGTGTTTGGCAAACACATCCTGACAGTTACATTCTAGTGGCAGCTGAAAAGACAGCTGCAAGCTCAACTGAGCATGTGCGAAGGTGGAAGATGCTAAATATATCTCGTCTATAGGCAAATTTCAAGAGCAGTTAACAGAAAGGTAGGACAGAGCACATGGCGAGCACATGGTAGCACATGGCAAACAAAATGGCTGACAGAAATACAAAATGGATTCCACAAAACGGACAAGATAGTCTTTAAATACAGGATGTCTTCTGCTAATGCTAACCTAATCGCTGCCAAATTACAACACTATGGGCACTCCTACTGGCCATGGGTATAACATCATATCTCTGCTATCAACTGAAACGTTTACATGAAGGTAACTTTGCCCAAATTAGGTATGGTAAAAATGGCGAACTTACAGCTCCCCTGCCTGTAGAAAGAGGTGTGCGTCAAGGCTGTGTGCTGGCCCGACCCTTTTTTGCCTTTTTATCAATGGCTTAGTCGAGTCGCTGATAGCAGGGAAGGACATTCATGCCCCTAAGCTAGCGAATCGCAAAATTCCTGCGATTATGTTTGCGGACGACACCCTCCTTTCAAAATCACCCATGCATGGGAGTTCAGAGGGCCCTTAACATCTTTAGTGTTTTTTGTAGGAACCAGGGTCTGGAGATTAACCTGCAGAAAGCTAAGTACATGGTATTTACCACTAACAATAATACCAGGCCAAATCCCTCTCTATAATGGAGTCCCTTAGAGAGGGTGTCCATTTTCGAGTACCTTGGGATCACGCTCACTGAAAAATTGGAGTGAGGTGCCCAAATTCAGAAAGCCAGTCTAAAGTTGGCACAGGCAACGGGGGGTTGAGCAAGGTATATAGGAGTTGTACCCATACATTTGTAGGCCATGCAAGGGGAATTTATAAAGCACATCCCAGGGGTGCTGCTCTGTACGGTGCCGAAATCTGGGGCCATCGCCCCCTGGCCCCCTAGCTCCCCACTCGCACCTCTCAGAATGGACCTGGGGATTAGACCAATGCAGATGAAGCCGCTCTTAGACCCCTCTTATTTTGGCGACATCTGTGGAGCACCCCGGAATTGGCTGCATATAGGGACGAGCTGAGTGAAGTTCAGATTCTACAGGGCATGGGCAAATTACCACGAATGGCACACATTAGGAATACCTGTGTTGCCATGGGTAGAGGCAACTTGTGGACTAATCCAGAAGGAATCTGCCCCATAACTTCTAGGAAGGACCTGATGGAGAGCTTTAGGGAGCACAAACAAGTACAGATACAGGTGAACCCCTCAGCTGGTCATCTCACCCTAGAGTTTCTAGAAGTAAAAGATCACTATAGACTAGAACTAGTCCTGGATGACATTCAGCCGTTCCTGGCTAAGAAGTTATATCTGCAGTTCAGACATGGGGTGCTCCCGTTGCGTGCTTTCACCAGTAAGAGGGCGGACTCACCTGCTTTGGTATGTAATAATAATTCTGAGGACAGAATACAATGTGATATTCTTCTGCTAAGGATGAGGAAGAGGACCCGATGGCTTCTTCAGCTATGTAGAAACTTGGGATCCAGACACTGTAGTGAGGTTTTTAGGTTATTGAAATATGATACCCACACACCCATTGTGTTCTCTGTATTACATTTTTTATTCTCTATGTGGTGCACACGCAGGGCCATTTTAAAGACGAATTCTCAGCCCTGGCCAACATATCGTCTTAGATTTCTTAAACCGGGCCCTGATTATTTTTTTCTCTTGCCACTTTTAAATCCAAATGAATTCATTTTATGACCTTTTAATGATCCTTCTTAACTATAATGTGATGTATGAATTGCTTTTATATTCTTCTTTGTAACCAGTGTCAAATGTTGCTAGGTGAGGGCCACCTTGATTTCAATAGAAACGCTGGTATGGGACTATTGTAATGGCCTTTGTGCTGTGTAGGTATTTCATACACATTTTACAGAGCACGGTTTAAGATTAATGTAAAATTCCCCATGCTGCTGATGTATTGCACATGAACTTTATTGAAATCAAAACCCTTAGTTTTATCTCAGGCCCCCAGAGCCAGGCTCTGGAGAAGATTGAGTATTACATGTTCAATGTAATGGTCTCTTCTTTGCTCAGGCATAGTTTGAGTACTCAAGTCTACTTGATTTCTGTAACAATGTAATTGAGATTGAGCAGCCTAAGTATTGAACATTGATTTTATAGAATTTTATCAGAGTCGAGAGTTGTGGGTGCTCTGCAATGACCACCTTGTTGGTCGCGCACACGCACTTTATTGAACCCAATTGTTTCAACAAGGATGCACCTATATTGCACTTCCACATTACGACGCACACATTCTTAGGTTAGCTTTGGGTATTTGGAGGTTGGTCAGTGGGATAGATGACTATGTTATGAAACATGACTGTAAGTCTATGCCAACAATGTGCTAGTTGGTGCCTCACGCAGAGCAATGGCTATTGTTATTAAATTGAATGTAATGTATTGTATTTTTATCTGTGCTTTTATGGCCATACTGGCCAAAATTAAGTTTTTTTGATGATGATGATGATGACTTTTTAAAATATATTTCTCATTTTTTTAAATATGTTTCGCATGTCAGGTCTTACATCAGACACATAAATTGGCATATACAGAATAATGTCTGGTGTTCACGTAATAGTTGTGATGCCTGAGTGAATGAAATGTAAACATTATGTAACATAACATTGATGCAGAAAGAAAACAGCACATTTTTACTCCTTCCCTTTCTTAATTAGGTAAAATAACAAACTATATCAGTATTTATCTATCATCTTTATATTCTGCCCACCTCACCTTCATATTTACACCTTTATTGCACAATATTCATTCACATATACATTGCCACTCTTGCTTCGTGAATAGTCCACAACTAACTAGGAAAGGTGTGAAGGGCACACAATGCCTGTAACCCTACCTGCTTCATCTAGTAACTATTACTTCCACTTTGGTCTCTCCCAACTGTTTGCTATTCGTAAGTTCTTACACCTCATCCTGCTCAGAAGTTTCAGAGTAGTCTTGAAAGGATGTACGGTAGTCTGTCAATATCGCATCCCACTCTGCCTACCAGCGGCTGTTTTCGTATCTCCATTGTATCTTCGCGATGAAGCGCTATGCTTTGCACCTGCGCCCAGCAGAGAAATTATTGAAACCAGGCCTTGGTAGCTGGGAGCTCAGGGGATTTTTTTGTTTTTAAAGAAAGGGGGAGAAAGAGGGATAATCTAGACCAGGCTCACCCTCCTGAAATTAACAGTAACATGAAACCCCTGGAACCAGGAGTCAAGAGCCTAGTTTTTTAGTAACCAATATTCACAACACTCACTGGAGTTGGAACAGTTATGTTTTAAGTAGAAAAAAAAGAGATTTTTCTTTCTTGTGTCCCCTCACTCACCAGGGTTTCCCCACGGTGACATGCTTCATCATTGGGGCCATCCCAACCCTCTACGGACTGAGGCGTGCTGCGACTTGCGAACTACATAGGAGCACTTAAGTGATGGACTATGTGTAGTGCAAACAGTGTTGTGAAGTGGAGTGGAGTTATTTAAAGTTGATTAAAACTACCTTCCTAGTGGGCTACAAATGATGTATTCTTACTCCTAGGGGGTACATTAAGAAAGGGGTAAAAAGCTAGAGGTCCTAAAGGCAATGCGTTAGGTGTACCTAGCAATTTCTGTCAACATGTTTTGAGCATTCCCCAAGCTCTTCTTCAGGACGACACAGGAACCAACTCCAGTGAGTGTTGTGAATACAGGTTACGAAAAAGCTAGGCTAGGCTCTTGACCCCCAGCTCAGGGGATTTCCAATGCCTAGTGAGTAACCTTTTAGCAACAATGAGACCCAGGTCTATGTATCGGGTTGTCACTCTGGACTTTTCGGGCCTTAGATATAGACGTAGTATACATATTTCCCACAACCAATCTAGTGTGCATTCCGTGCAGTGAGCTGAATGGTTAGTGACCGTTTCCCAGTTGGATCGAATTGCTGTACAAGCCCATAGAATGTGTAAGAGGTCGCCACCTATCTCCCCGCACGTGGGACATTTGGCATCATTGTGATTGAAGTATTGATTGATCTTGGCTGGGGTCATATAGGCTCTGTGTGTTATGAAATATTGGATGAGTCAGAATCTAGCATTTCAGGGAATACACGTGGGACCCTCTAGGATATCCCCCCATTCCCGCTCTGTGCTAGGTTGTTCAGGTCTGCGTCCCAGAGGTCCCGAAGGGATAACAGTGGAGATGTTGGGTGCAATCTCAGAGAGTCTGCCAACCACCTGGTGAGATGTCGGCCAATGCCCATCTCATTCAGGTACTGTACTGTCAAGTGTGTTGTGTTTTTTTGTGCTATGTCTCTCCATATCGTGCGCAGCATGCGTACTATCACCGCATGTAACAAATATTGGCTTTGCAGTTGGTTGGATTCTTCAGCGAGCGTGTCAATTGGCCACAGTTGACCATCACAATACAAGTCACCTAAGGTTTGTATTCCCACCTCCTCCCATTGGGAGAGCTCTGCTCCAATGATTGCTTGATGTCGCCTGGGTGTGCCAAGCATGGGGAGAGAAGGCGCATATGGGGTGACCGGATGTGTAAGTCGTAAAACTGCGGCAAAATCAATTATAAGCCACTTTCGTCTGTAATTGGGTAGGTGCTTTGCCCTTCCTACCGGGGTGGAAGAACGTCACTATTTGGGGACGGGTGAGGCCTGGTTGTTGCCTGGCAGTATCTGCTAAGAATCTGGTGCCTAGTCAGTAGACCACCCAGTGGAGCTGCACAGCCAGGAAATAATGCTCCATATTGAGTACTGGAAAACAACTACGGGTGGGCTCTAATCAGCAAGGCTGAGCCAAATTATCAAAAAACAAAATAGAATGCCAATACTGATATAAACAATTTAGACCAACAATGTGCTAACCTGAACCTGAAAAGACAATTCAAGGACGGGAATTGCTAGTTAATAGCTTTTTATTTGCAATATTTTTTAGAAAGATCAATTTTTATTTTTTCAAATGATATAAGAAAGGCTTATTTACAAAGAAAGGACAAGTACAATCAGGAAAAACGAAACATTTGTCTTCAATCATTCACTATTCCACCCATATCACAAGCATTCAACACACTTTCATACCATTCAGGAAAAAGACTATAGAAGCATACAAAATATTTTAAAAAAATATATATACATTTGCAAATTTGCTTCACAAAAGAACAGAATGCCACAACCTGCGGGCAAAATACTACATCAATAAACAGAACGTTTTTTTTGACAAAAGTACATTCGTCTCAAATGATTATGTGAATAAACTTTTCAAGGTTCTTAGTAATGTACAGACGGGTTGGAAAAATAAATTAAGTAACCAAGCCGTTCTTCGCAGGTAAAGTGTGGCCAGGAGCCTACGCGTTTCGAATCCCAATTGTTTTCATAGGATTCTCTTCAGGGCCTCAAGCAGTATCAGTTGGTGAAATGCTCCAGGATGGAGGGAAGCGGAGAGTTCGTTTCTTAAGTCGGTTGTGGTGGTGTTTATTAGTTGGACACGAGCAGCGTGGTAAGTGCATTCAAGGTGCAGCTCTCCAAAGGCGGATTTGCCGCTGCCACCTTGTTGAATCCATGATATATATGGGTTTCCGGCCAGCTGGCTCAATGGAGACCTTTGGGCGGCTCTTCAGCAGTTACTAGATTTGCTCTCGGGTCGGACGACGTGAATCAGCTCGCGTTCCAGTCGGCACTAACTTAAAGGACAGCTGGCCGGAAACCCATATATATCATGGATTCAACAAGGTGGCTTAAGTTCGGCCCTTAAATTCAATTCATTCTGCCGTGAGAGAAACGGAATACAAGCGCGAGCGATCCGGCTCCCGCCCGACTGCCAGCAGCGGCAAATCCGCCTTTGGAGAGCTGCACCTTGAATGCACTTACCACGCTGCTCGTGTCCAACTAATAAACACCACCACAACCGACTTAAGAAACGAACTCTCCGCTTCCCTCCATCCTGGAGCATTTCACCAACTGATACTGCTTGAGGCCCTGAAGAGAATCCTATGAAAACAATTGGGATTCGAAACGCGTAGGCTCCTGGCCACACTTTACCTGCGAAGAACGGCTTGGTTACTTAATTTATTTTTCCAACCCGTCTGTACATTACTAAGAACCTTGAAAAGTTTATTCACATAATCATTTGAGACGAATGTACTTTTGTCAAAAAAAACGTTCTGTTTATTGATGTAGTATTTTGCCCGCAGGTTGTGGCATTCTGTTCTTTTGTGAAGCAAATTTGCAAATGTATATATATTTTTTTAAAATATTTTGTATGCTTCTATAGTCTTTTTCCTGAATGGTATGAAAGTGTGTTGAATGCTTGTGATATGGGTGGAATAGTGAATGATTGAAGACAAATGTTTCGTTTTTCCTGATTGTACTTGTCCTTTCTTTGTAAATAAGCCTTTCTTATATCATTTGAAAAAATAAAAATTGATCTTTCTAAAAAATATTGCAAATAAAAAGCTATTAACTAGCAATTCCCGTCCTTGAATTGTCTTTTCAGGTTCAGGTTAGCACATTGTTGGTCTAAATTGTTTATATCAGTATTGGCATTCCATATTGAGTACAGCGAGACCACCTCTATTGGTTGGGGGTACAGCTTAATTAGCGCTACCCTGTTCCATGTAAAGTAAATTGCCGCATATCCCGTTCAAACCCGCTAAACTATGTTGGTCTGACATATAATGGTAGGTTTGTGAAGTGGTAGAGCAGTTGTGGGAGCACTACCATTTTCAGAAGTGCAGTGTGCCCCATGACTGCCGGGGAAGAGTGCCCCAAAATGTCAATTGTGATCTTATTGCTGTGGCAGCTTGCATAAGGTTGCTCTCCAGTAGGTCCACTGGGTCTCTATATATACGGATCCCTAGGTAGCAGAACGCTGTCACCGGCCAGTGTACTGGCGTGCCATTGATGGACAGCTGTGGGTTTGGAGTGGACTCAGAGAAAGGGTATAGATATGACTTCTCCCAATTCACTTAGAGGCCTGACTCGGAGACAAAGTCAAACAATGATTTTTATATTGTTTCGCATGGCAGCCTGACATATCTGAGATATATTAGCAGATCCACCTACAAAGAAACAGCATGTGTGCTGTCACCTAAGGGAATTCCCAATTCCTCCTGTATCCTGAGTAGTGATTTGGGGCCAGATGTAGGTAGCCAAATACCGGTCAATAATGACCGATTTCGGCCGTTACCGACTGGTATTTGGCTTTTGACATGTAGGTGGCTCGGAATTTACAGAATCGGTATATTTACTGATTCGGTTAATTTACCGTTTCGGTATTTTTCCGAATCGGTAAATATACCGATTCTGTAAATCCATATGTAGGTAGAACAGTTTGCAGTGCCACAGGCCATTAGGAATTCTTATTTTACCACCCAATCCTATTGGGTGGTAAAATACCGAATTCCAGTGTACATGCACATGCCATGTGACACACAGACATGCCCTTAGGGCATGTATGTGTGCCACATGGCACACAAGCCTGCAATTGGGGTGCTACAGGGTGTCAAAGTGACACCCCGTTCCCCCTGCCAGGATTCGGTATTTACCGATTCTGTAAATACAGAATCGGTATTTCCCATTGATTCCTATCGGCTTCAAGGCCCATAGGAATCAATGGGAAATACCGATTCGGTATTTACAGAATCTGTAAATACCGAATCTTACAGAATCTGTAATTGTGAAATTAAAATTACCTACATCTGCCCACTTCCAATTTACCTACTCTTAAATACCGAATCGGTATGATTCGGTATTTAAGAGTAGGTAAATCGGAATTACCTACATCTGGCCCTTGGCTACTGGTTCAATGGTTAGCGTGAACAGTAATGGGGATAGCGGACAGCCCTGCTGCGTGCTGTGCTCAATTGGAATCAGTTGCCATATGTACTGGCCTGTTTTTACTCAAGCCATGGGTTGGGTGTATAGTAATTTAACGAGCCTGAGAAAGTTGACCCCCAGGTCATACATATGTAGAGCAGCAAATAAAAATCTCCACTCTAGGGTGTCAAACGCCTTCTCTAGGTCGAGTACAAAACACCCGAGTGTGCCCAAGATTTCCTCGAGTAGTGTGCCACCCTGAAGAAATGTCTCAGATTTAGCGACGTACAGTGAGCTGGCACTAACCCATTTTGGTCTGCATGTATCAACTGTGGTAGAAGTGGGGCTAGCCTACTTGCCAGCATTTTGGCGAGGACCTTGTAGTCCGTATTTAATAGTGCCAACGGACGATAGAAGTCTATTTTTTCTACATTTCTATCAGGTTTGGGTAGCGAAACTAGCAATGATTCCTGGTAATATAGCTGTCTCCAGCTCATTATGATATATCAAGAGTAATTGTGGGGCCAGGGCAGACTGATATGCTTTATAGTACTCTGTAGGCAGTCCATCGGGTCCTGGCGCTTTACCTGTAGCTAATGCTTGTATTTCTTGTTGCACCTCTAAAAGTGTGATTGGCTCATTTAACTCAGTTCTCTGCTCTGCTGTTACCTGAGGGAGCGCAAGGGGGGGGAGAAATTATTTCAGATCAAATTATTGACCTGTATACTCTGGTGTAGTGGGCAGTAAATTCGCAATGAATATCGTATTGACTAGTGAGTAGCTGCCCCGCTGCGGATAACGTTGTGTATGCTCTTGCCTGATCAGCCTCGCTAGTAGCCTGCCCACTCTATCTGCAGCAGCATGTGTGCGCGCTGCATGCGCTGCATAATTCAAGCAGTACATCCTTTCAAGTACTTCAGTGTGTTTTTGCCTTTGGGCATCCAGGGCCAGCTGCGTGCCAGTGTTATGTGCTAGGTCAGTTTCCAAGGTGACCAGAGTATCTTCCATACATTTTACTTCTTGGTCAAGCTTTTGTTTGATACTCCAACTCAGCCCCAAACATTGCCTTCTAATCACTGTCTTGCCTGCATCCCATAGTAGCTGCAGTATGTGGAGGTTGTGGTCTGAGTGCATGCAGCCGAGGTAATCTGCATAGGAGCACTTTGTTAGTACTGTCGGGCTCACTACAAAGCTTTCAATGCGAACATGCAATCTGTGTGGATGAGGGTAATGTGTATATAAGTGTGTTTGCGGATTTTGGGTCCTCCATGCATCTACTAGACCCCAATGGCAAAATTATTTCTAACTCCTTGGCATTGGATGTTGCGGCCATTTGTTTCAGTGGGGGAGAAAGACCTGTCTAGGTTGGTGCCCAGCACTGCATTAAAGTCACCTCCCAGCAGCCAGGGCACGTCACACCTATGTGAGAGCAGTTCTGTCAGTGTATGCCAGAAGGTGCTTTGTTCCATGTTTGGGGCATATATTGAGCCTAATAGTATTTGCTTCCCATTGAGGCGCTCTTTTGTCAGTACAAAGCATCCATACACATCCACCTCTGTTTCCTCAGGCGTATATAAGGCCCCCCATATAACCCAAATTAGGGCACCCCTGATATAAGAAAAGTAGCCTGTGGCGAGTATTAGCCCCTTCCACCTCAGCTGCAATCTTCGGATCTCTGGCTGTGCTATGAGTGTCTCTTACAGCAACGCCACGAGGACTGCATGCCGCTTGAGATATGCATACATTTCATATCTACGGGTCGGTGTGTGTATACCCCTAACATTCCAAGTAATTACATTTGTGGGTGGCATAGGTCATAGACACAAGCTAGTGATGCATGTGAGTGGTTTGGTGTATCAAAGGCAAGGTGGCGGTATGGCTGTCTTTCGGCAAATGAGGATTGCACCAGTGCTATTTGCAAGCTTATGGTTGTGTCACCTGGGGTAGCCACTAAGGAAGGAGACCACGTGTGATGTAACTGAGAAAGAGTCGAGGGAAAACATGTTTCTGCCCAAACTACAAACAATGCCATGTGACTGTACTTCCACCTCCGTCCGGATATGAACCCATGTTGCATATCAGATGTCATGGAGGTGATGATATCATTTAGCTGAGGGGCTAAAATCTTGCCATTTTAAAAAAAAATATGCATGATCATTAAAAAAAAAAGTGTTATTGTGGCATGCACCAATAGTCAGGTATGATTGACGGCTGTAATGCCAGAAACCGGTCCCCGGAAGCTTGTTTCCTTCCCAGTGTAAGAATTGGCTTTTGTAGTCTGGTCTGCCCTGTTCCCATGATGCACTGGGCCAGGGACAGACTAATTTGCATACAGCCAGGTTCTGAAACTGGGATGGTGCAATGAGCTAAAAAACGGTGTTGGATCTAGCCCTGATCCCTTGACTGGGTGAGAGTATTCTGCTTAATTCAGAGACTCTGTCCCTCACCACCCCTTGTTGTAAATATTTTTGTCCACCCTAAGCGTGGAAGGGTATACTCAGACATGAGTCCCTTGCTCATTGCACCATCAGGATTCAAGCAAGCCGGGCCGAAGACGGCTGTAATGCCAGAAACCGGTCCCCGGAAGCTTGTTTCCTTCCCAGTGTAAGAATTGGCTTTTGTAGTCTGGTCTGCCCTGTTCCCATGATGCACTGGGCCAGGGACAGACTAATTTGCATACAGCCAGGTTCTGAAACTGGGATGGTGCAATGAGCTAAAAAACGGTGTTGGATCTAGCCCTGATCCCTTGACTGGGTGAGAGTATTCTGCTTAATTCAGAGACTCTGTCCCTCACCACCCCTTGTTGTAAATATTTTTGTCCACCCTAAGCGTGGAAGGGTATACTCAGACATGAGTCCCTTGCTCATTGCACCATCAGGATTCAAGCAAGCCGGGCCGAAGACGGCTGTAATGCCAGAAACCGGTCCCCGGAAGCTTGTTTCCTTCCCAGTGTAAGAATTGGCTTTTGTAGTCTGGTCTGCCCTGTTCCCATGATGCACTGGGCCAGGGACAGACTAATTTGCATACAGCCAGGTTCTGAAACTGGGATGGTGCAATGAGCTAAAAAACGGTGTTGGATCTAGCCCTGATCCCTTGACTGGCTGAGAGTATTCTGCTTAATTCAGAGACTCTGTCCCTCACCACCCCTTGTTGTAAATATTTTTGTCCACCCTAAGCGTGGAAGGGTATACTCAGACATGAGTCCCTTGCTCATTGCACCATCAGGATTCAAGCAAGCCGGGCCGAAGACGGCTGTAATGCCAGAAACCGGTCCCTGGAAGCTTGTTTCCTTCCCAGTGTAAGAATTGGCTTTTGTAGTCTGGTCTGCCCTGTTCCCATGATGCACTGGGCCAGGGACAGACTAATTTGCATACAGCCAGGTTCTGAAACTGGGATGGTGCAATGAGCTAAAAAACGGTGTTGGATCTAGCCCTGATCCCTTGACTGGGTGAGAGTATTCTGCTTAATTCAGAGACTCTGTCCCTCACCACCCCTTGTTGTAAATATGTTGTCTTTTAAGTCTTTAAGGATTTCTAGAAAAAAGTGGAAATTTCCCATATGAATATTTTGTAAATCCCTTCGGCAGATTATCTGAGCCAGCAACTTTTCCTGCTGGTGGAGTCATTATACATATTCAACCTTATTAAATGTAAAATCGGCCCTAAAATATATAATTGTCATCTTCAACCACAGTACAAAGATCAATATTGTTAAGAATGTCTTTTTTAATATTAAAACTACTATCACCTTGTTATCAGTTAGCATAATATTGTTTAAAGATATCGACAATTTTATTATGATCATGAATAATTTCCCTTGATCCATCTCATATTGTAGTGATATGATTTAAGGTTTCTTGTTGTTTACTAATGAAAGCTAATAGTTTACTCGATTCTCCTCCGATTTTGAATATGTTGCATACTACATGGAACCTTATTAGAAGATTGCCAGGCCTCTTTCTACAAGTATTGAAAATTATACATACTCAACATATAAGCGTCTCAGCATAGCTTATGTATACTAACGGCAACGTATGACACTAGAACAAGACCAGTATTGCCTTCGATATCTCTGTACTGTGTATGTAAAAAAATGTCTTTCTAATAAAACCTTTTGAAATCAAAAAGAAAATGGATGTGGTAGCTCTGATAGATGTTTATGCATACGATATTGCAGTTTTTTTAATCTAATCTCAACTCAACCATTAACATAATTGAGCAGTTGGCTAATGATTTTGGTTCAGTGTCAGATAAAAACTCATTACAACTAAAACAGAGATTATCTCAGTGTGGACGGGAGTGCTTTCTAAAGATCCAAAAGGTACTCAATCAGCTTGATATTTAAGTATTACCCTTTCATCCAATCTCGAATAGGGGTTTGAATCCAATTAATCCTTATTTTTTCTTCAAACTAACACACTATTAGACAACTGTAAACACCTACCCTTCCAATCTCCTTCCAAATTTCCTTAGTGATTTAAAATGTTTTTAACCCATATTTTTGTTTCATTCATTTCCATTATATGTTCCAACCAAATTCTTGTTATGAAAGTAGACACCTTGATTTCATTATTCATATGGCAGCATGCCTTACGCCATGAAGATTGTTTGTTTCCTGACTCTCCGTGTTAGCATGGGTGACTGGGCTTCACTGGATAGAATGCTCTATTTCTTACCCATTGTTGAATCAAGGCTATAATTTCAATACAGAAGTAATCCTGCCTCCGACAGCACATTGAATGTTTTAAGGCAACAGAGGTGACATACCATGAAAATTCGATGGTCGATGTTCACAAATTGTTCAAGAAAGTTAGACTCTAAATTGAAGCAAACTATGAGACGATTTGGCTTGCGATTCATACATTTCTACAAATCATTGCTTATCATTTTTAAACTGCACTTAAAAAAAAACTAATTTAGCCTTCCATATTTCATGATCAATATTTCTTCAAATGGCATAAACATGGAATCCATACTAATATAATAAAGAGAGAGCCCAAACCTTTGAGGCGGATAATCTCAGGAACCACAGCACCAATCACAACACCCAATACAGCGTTGGAAAGGGCAGTTGCAGCAGAAGGACATAGGCTATGCAGACGCCCACCATATACATTTAAAAGGTAAAAGAACCGTGTCAGCAAAGTAGTCCCTTGTGGGCGGGTCTGGATTGTGCTGTGGGCATGTGCTGGGGGCGTGACAAACGCTGGGGGCTTGTGGTACGTTCCGCCCTTTATGCCATGTCTCATATTGTGTGCTGGGGGCGTGGGCATGTGCGGGGCGCGGGATTACGGAAGAAAAAAAAGCAAGCATTGTGCCCAATATTTCATTGTTTTCTCTTCCCAGGTTCTGTACATTCCAGCTCCGGGTGTCCACCCTGCTCCCTTTAAATACCCCTGCACCCCATAATCATAACCCACCCTTACTCCTTAAAATACCCCAACACCCTTAAACACTAACCCATCTTAACCCTATAAATAAACCCTGTACTCCAAAACCCAAACCTTTCCCTAAACCCTAAAAATACCCCTAGACCTCAAAACCCAAACCTAGCCCTGAAACCTAAAAATACCCCTGTACCCCAAAACCCAAACCTACCCTTGAACCCTAAAATACCCCTGTACCCCAAAACCCAAACCTAGCCCTGAACCCTTAAAATACCCCTGTACCCCAAAACCCAAACCTACCCCTGAACCCTAAAAATACCCCTGTACCCCAAAACCTAAACCTAGCCCTGAACCATAAAAATAACCTTGTACCCCAAAACTCAAACCTACCCCTGAACCCTAAAATACCCCTGTACCCTAAAACCCAAACCTAGCCCTGAATCCTAAAAATACCCCTGTACCCCAAAACCCAAACCTAGCCCTGAAGCCTTAAAATACCACTGTACCCCAAAAACCAAACCTACCCCATAACCCTAAAAATACCCCTATACCCCAAACTCCAAACCTAGCCCTGAACCCTAAAAATACCCCTGTACCCCAAAACCCATACCTATCCCTAAACCCTAAAACTACCCCTGTACCCCATAACCGAAAACTATATTTGAACCCTTAAAATACCCAAACACCCCAACACATATACCTCAGTACCCCAAAACATATACCCCTATTCCCATACTTACCTTATCCAAACATTAAAAAAAACATGCTTTTACCATTCATGCATTTACAACGAATTTCGTTGTAAATGGATGCATGGTAAAGGCATATAAAATGTAATGCCATGCGTTATAATGGCATTGCGGAGTCATGGTACTTTCGTAATGAAAGTATGCGGAGTGATGGTATGCGGAAAGAAAGTTGCGGAATAATGGGTGTTTACCTTCACCCGGTACGTACATTGGTGGCACGGCGGCCCACATCTCCAGCAACATACTCATATTTTTTCACCACTGATTTGAAAAATGCACAGGTCTCTCTCATTGATGGCCAGCACCGACATACACTTTTAGACACACCTCCCTCCACAAGTTCTAGAATTGCGAACTTTAGAGCTGGGGAGCTACGTTCGAATCTCGGCATCAGCTCAACATCCTGTGATTCTAGGCAAATCGCTTTGTCTCCCCGTGCCTACCACAAATGAATGTGTTCTTCTGTAATGTAAATTGTGCTCATGCCATTTTGTCGAGTTTGCGCTATATAATATTGCAAGGAAAAATAAAGTAGGGAAACTCGAGTTCACACACTACTGAACGCGCACTCTTAAGTGCATCAGCAGTGCACTGTGAATGGGAGCGTTTTACAGGCCTGTGACAGATAAGAAATGCTATCAAAACGAAATCCTACAAAACAATATACTACTGGCCGGCAGCAATTCATACCCGGACAACGTCGGGACGGGCTGCTAGTGTGTATATAAGTGTGTTTGCGGATTTTGGGTCCTACATGCATCTACTAGACCCCAATGGCAAAATGATTTCTAACTCCTTGGCATTGGATGTTGCGGCCATTTGTTTCAGTGGGGGAGAAAGACCTGTCTAGGTTGGTGCCCAGCACTGCATTAAAGTCCCCTCCCAGCAACCAGGGCACGTCACACCTATGTGAGAGCAGTTCTGTCAGTGTATGCCAGAAGGCGCTTTGTTCCATGTTTGGGACATATATTGAGCCTAATAGTATTTGCTTCCCATTGAGGCGCTCTTTTGTCAGTACAAAGCATCCATACACATCCACCTCTCTTTCCTCAGGCGTATATAAGGCCCCCCATATAACCCAAATTAGGGCACCCCTGATATATGAAAAGTAGCCTGTGGCGAGTATTAGCCCCTTTCACCTCAGCTGCAATCTTCGGATCTCTGGCTGTGCTATGAGTGTCTCTTACAGCAACGCCACGTGGACTGCATGCCGCTTGAGATATGCATGCATTTCATATCTACGGGTCGGTGTGTGTATACCCCTAACATTCCAAGTAATTACATTTGTGGGTGGCATAGTTCATAGACATAAGCTAGTGATGCGTGTGAGGGGTTTGGTGTATCAAAGGCAAGGTGGCGGTATGGCTGTCTTTCGGCAAATGAGGATTGCACCAGTGCTATTTGCAAGCTTATGGTTGTGTCACCTCGGGTAGCCACTAAGGAAGGAGACCACGTGTGATGTAACTGAGATAGAGTCGAGGGAAAACATGTTTCTGCCCAAACTACAAACAATGCCATGGCACTGTACCTCCACCTCCGTCCGGATATGAACCCATGTTGCATATCAGATGTCATGGAGGTTATGATATCATTTAGCTGAGGGGCTAAAATCTTGCAATTTTTAAAAAAAATATGCATGATCATTAAAAAAAAATTTTTATTGTGGCATGCACCAATAGTCAGGTATGATTGTTGTCTTTTAAGTCTTTAAGGATTTCTAGAAAAAAGTGGAAAATTCCTATATGAATATTTTGTAAATCCCTTCGGCAGATTATCTGAGCCAGCAACTTTTCCTGCTGGTTGATTCATTATACATATTCAATCTCATTAAATGTAAAATCAGCCCTAAAATATATAATTGTCGTCTTCAACCACAGTACAAAGATCAATATTGTTAAGAATGTCTTTTTTAATATTAAAACTACTATCATCTTGTTATCAATTAGCATAATATTGTTTAACGATATCGACAATTTTATTATGATCATGAATAATTTCCCTTGATCCATCTCATATTGTAGTGATGTGATTTAAGGTTTCTTGTTGTTTACTAATGAAAGCTAATAGTTTACTCGATTTTCCTCCGATTTTGAATATGTTGCATACTACATGGAACCTTATTAGAAGATTGCCAGGCCTCTTTCTACAAGTATTGAAAATTATACATACTCAACATATAAGCGTCTCAGCATAGCTTATGTATACTAACGGCAACGTATGACACTAGAACAAGACCAGTATTGCCTTCGATATCTCTGTACTGTGTATGTAAAAAAATGTCTTTCTAATAAAACCTTTTGAAATCAAAAAGAAAATGGATGTGGTAGCTCTGATAGATGTTTATGCATACGATATTGCAGTTTTTTTAATCTAATCTCAACTCAACCATTAACATAATTGAGCAGTTGGCTAATGATTTTGGTTCAGTGTCAGATAAAAACTCATTACAACTAAAACAAAGATTATCTCAGTGTGGACGGGTGTGCTTTCTAAAGATCCAAAAGGTACTCAATCAGCTTGATATTTAAGTATTACCCTTTCATCCAATCTCGAATAGGGGTTTGAATCCAATTAATCCTTATTTTTTCTTCAAACTAACACACTATTAGACAACTGTAAACACCTACCCTTCCAATCTCCTTCCAAATTTCCTTAGTGATTTAAAATGTTTTTAACCCATATTTTTGTTTCATTCATTTCCATTATATGTTCCAACCAAATTCTTGTTATGAAAGTAGACACCTTGATTTCATTATTCATATGGCAGCATGCCTTACGCCATGAAGATTGTTTGTTTCCTGACTCTCCGTGTTAGCATGGGTGACTGGGCTTCACTGGATAGAATGCTCTATTTCTTACCCATTGTTGAATCAAGGCTATAATTTCAATACAGAAGTAATCCTGCCTCCGACAGCACATTGAATGTTTTAAGGCAACAGAGGTGACATACCATGAAATTTCGATGGTCGATGTTCACAAATTGTTCAAGAAAGTTAGACTCTAAATTGAAGCAAACTATGAGACGATTTGGCTTGCGATTCATACATTTCTACAAATCATTGCTTATCATTTTTAAACTGCACTTAAAAAAAAACTAATTTAGCCTTCCATATTTCATGATCAATATTTCTTCAAATGGCATAAACATGGAATCCATACTAATATAATAAAGAGAGAGCCCAAACCTTTGAGGCGGGTAATCTCAGGAACCACAGCACCAATCACAACACCCAATACAGCGTTGGAAAGGGCAGTTGCAGCAGAAGGACATAGGCTATGCAGACGCCCACCATATACATTTAAAAGGTAAAAGAACCGTGTCAGCAAAGTAGTCCCTTGTGGGCGTGTCTGGATTGTGCTGTGGGCATGTGCTGGGGGCTTGACAAACGCTGGGGGCGTGTGGTACGTTCCGCCCTTCATGCCATGTCTCTCATCGTGTGCTTATCCCACCCTGCTCCCTTTAAATACCCTTGCACCCCATAATCATAACCCATCCGTACTCCTTAAAATACCCCAACACCCTTAAACACTAACCCATCTTAACCCTATAAATATACCCTGCACCCCAAACCCCAAACCTATCCCTAAACCCTAAAAATACCCCTGTACCCCAAAACCCAAACCTAGCCCTGAACCCTATAAATACCCCTGTACCTCAAAACCCAGACCTACCCCTGAACCCTAAAAATACCCCGGTACCCCAAACCCAAACCTAGCCCTGAACCCAAAAAACCCACTGTACTCCAAAACCCAAACCTACCCCTGAACCCTAAAATACCCCTGTACCCCAAAACCCAAACCTAGCCCTGAACCCTTAAAATACCCCTGTACCCCAAAACCCAAACCTACCCCTGAACCCTAAAAATACCCCTGTACCCTAAAACCCAAACCTGGCCCTGAACCCTAAAAATAACCCTGTACCCCCATACCTACCCCTGAACCCTAAAATACCCCTGTACCCCAAAACCCAAACCTAGCCCTGAACCCTAAAAATACCCCTGTACCCCAAAACCCAAAACCAGCCCTGAACCCTTAAAATACCCCTGTACCCCAAAACCCAAACCTACCCCTGAACTCTAAAAATACCCCTATACCCCAAAACTCAAACCTAGCCCTGAACCCTAAAAATACCCCTGTACCCCAAAACCCATACCTATCCCTAAACCCTAAAACTCCCCCTGTACCCCATAACCCAAAACTATATCTGAACCCTTAAAATACCCAAACACCCCAAAACATATACCTTAGTACCCCAAAACATATACCCCTATACCCATACTTACCTTATCCAAACATTTAAAAAAAACATGCTTTTACCATTCATGCATTTACAACGAATTTCGTTGTAAATGTATGTGTGGTAAAAGCATATAAAATGTAATGCCATGCGTTATAATGGCATTGCGGAGTCATGGTACTTTCGTAATGAAAGTATGCGGAGTGATGGTATGCGGAAAGAAAGTTGCGGAATAATGGGTGTTTACCTTCACCCGGTAAGTACATTGGTGGCACGGCGGCCCACATCTCCAGCAACATACTCATATTTTTTCACCACCCATTTGAAAAATGCACAGGTCTCTCTCATTGATGGCCAGCACCGACATACACTTTTAGACACACCTCCCGCCACAAGTTCTAGAATTGCAAACTTTAGAGCTGGGGAGCTACGTTCCAATCTCGGCATCAGCTCAACATCCTGTGATTCCAGGCAAATCGCTTTGTCTCCCCGTGCCTACCACAAATGAATGTGTTCTTCTGTAATGTAAATTGTGCTCATGCCATGTTGTCGAGTTCGCGCTATATAATATTGCAAGGAAAAGTAAAGTAGGGAAACTCGAGTTCACACACTACTGAACGCGCACTCTTAAGTGCATCAGCAGTGCACTGTGAATCGGAGCGTTTCACAGGCCTGTGACAGATAAGAAATGCTATCTAAACGAAATCCTACAAAACAATATACTACTGGCCGGTAGCAATTCATACCCGGACAACGTCGGGACGGGCTGCTAGTCATATATAAAGAAAGAAAAGAAAGTGGAATGTGGAACAGTGTAGCCTTATGTTGACAAAATTCTACATTTATAATCATTATTTCCACACACTGGGGAGGCTTCATTGGTAGATGCTTACATAAAGGATGGGCCTCTAAGATTGAGCTTGTCAGATGTGCTGATTGGTGGTCTAAGAGCAGCACTGTAATTGTGAACGCATTTTAATTAGCACTGAAAGAAAGATGAAATGCTGTGTTTAACATTTTCATTTGCTTAGGTGAGCTAATTATCCAGGAACTGAATTCTGAAATTTGAATTACGTGAAATAATTTGCTGGCCTCTTTTCTGTGAAATAAAAGCTCTGAAACCTCTGGCAAACATCCAATAAGACAATAAGAAGGCTTACCTATGATACATATATCTATATATCTTTTAGGTATACTTACATAAATATATATAAATACATATATATATTACCTACTGGCGATAGCCAGTAGGTATATATAGTTAGGACGTAGTTTCCATAGGAAATCCACAACATTCGATTGGGAATAACTTTGGCGCCGGTTGAGGAATTTGCGTGTAATTTTCCAAAATTTAGGAAGTTTCGGGGGGATACGTCATGCGGGGGCCGAGAAAAAAGGGGGGTCCCAAAATGTGTTTTCCCCATGTTAATTTCCATAGGACGTTCAGACACGCCTACAGCCCGAACCGCTGAATGGAATTACACCAAACTTTGCAAAATTGTAGGGACTGGTACGCAGAAGTGCCTTTTCTATATTTGGTGAAAATTGCTCCAGTGGTTTTTACGAAAATGAACTTCAAACAAATTTATATATCTATATGCGTGCTTCGAGCGCTCAGGGTACGCGTACCGGTAAGCGCACCCGGCGTGCCACGGAAGTGCGCGAGCGGAAAGCTGATTGGCTCTCGGGTGTCTGTCAACATTCGAAACAGTCCAGAGAGTCCGCCATTTTGTGTCTCGGTAGAACTGAGACACAAGAGGTGAAAAATAAAAGGGGAAAACGTTGAAAGGGGGTAGGGTAGAGACCCCCTGACCCCCTAGGTTTTCTCAGGGGGGCCTAGAAAGACCACGAAGGGCAAAAAAAAAATTATTTTTTTTTTTTAATTTCGCGGAGTAAGCTCAGGGTGCGCGTACATGGGCGTTTACAGCTACGCGAACCCTGAGTGTACCACAGGGGAAAACAGTGAAAAAGGGGGTCCCAAAACGTGTTTTTCAACATGCAATTTTCCAGGGGACATCTAGCCCTTCTCAGGGGGTCCCAGAAGCACCACAAGGGCCAGAAAACCCCCCACAATTTTTCAGAATTTTTTTTTTTCCCTAGGGTGATTCTGGGACCCCCTGAGAAGGGCAAGGGGGTCAGGGGATCTCTACCCTGCCCCATTTTCGTGTTTTCCACTCTTGTTTTGGGCTCTCTTGTGCCTCAGTTCTCCTGAAAAACAAGATGGTGGCCAACACTTCTTGGTTTGGACAGTTTGGAATGTTGACAGACCACTGCCAGCCAATCAGGAGTGCGCACAGACCTTTCCGAGCATGGGCTGCATTGATTGACTGTGAACACTCAAACCAGGAAGTTTGGGCAGCCATCTTGTGCTCGGTAGACCGAGGCACAAAAGAAGCAGAAAAACAAACGTGTCGAATGCAAAAAGGGGGCAGGGTAGAAACACCCTCAACCCCTACGGCTGCTCAGGTGGTCCCACAAGGATATTAACATATTTAAACGTTATCCGCTAATAGAATTAGCATTTAGAAAACCTTTGAAATTTATTGAAAAAAACCATAGGTTTCACGCCTGATATAGTTAGGAATTAGCATTTAAAAAACCTTGCAAATTCACTGAAAAAAACCATAGGTTTCAGGCCTTATATAGTTAGGAATTAGCATTTAAAAAACCTTGCAAATTCACTGAAAAAAACATAGGTTTCAGGCCTTATATAGTTAGGAATTAGTATTTAAAAAACATTGCAAATTCACTGAAAAAACATAGGTTTCAGGCCTTATATAGTTAGAAATTATCATATAAATAACCTTTGAAATTCACTGAAAAAAACCATAGGTTTCAGGCCTTATATAGTTAGGAATTAGCATTTAAAAAAACCATTGAAATTGCTCCTATATAGTTAGTTGTACTAACTATATTTCGCGCACCCGCAATCCACTGCTGATGATGTCACATATTACATCATTCATGACATGGTCAGTGACATCACTGATGACATCTCAAATTACATCAATGATGACATCACTGATGACATCATCCACGTGACAATCACATACACCTTTTCATACACTAGTAAAATCTTTCATCACTCTTTGTAAAATACAGAGTATCATATTTGAATCAATTGACACAGCAATAGAAGTATTTAAAAACCCACTCATTGATTCCTAGATGTATACACACATCTAATCACTTACCTGTAGATTCACTCATACATGCTGTCAATGAACAATAGAACACTATCAAAAATACTTATACACCTATACCGACATTACACACCAGCACACAACCTATTCACATATGAAGTTATCCTACTCACTTATGCAAACAATGGATCATACTTACATACTTACTTAGCTACACACTTATACAAACACCACTTCATCTATTCATTTAGATAGTAAGTCATATTTAGTATATTATAAAATCATTATTACAAGTATACAGTTATCCATACAGTCACTCACACAATCATTGAGTCTTATGTATACTTATTTATATACAACAACTGACACATACACTGCCTTTTATTTTTCAAGTTTGTTGGACATGTACCATTGAGAAATATATTTGCTCATCACCACACCCATAAAGATATTCATTCACCCAAACAACTGTTAGAACATGTAGTTTTAACTTCATATATCTACTGACTCAACTATTCACACATCTTTGGGCAGTCACACACCCTCTACCGAACCACACACACATTCACTCTCCCATACAAATACTCAGTTAACTAATCAATAGCTAACATAGACTTTCCCATAGCTAGTAACCAACTGGAGAACCAGTTTACACAACACCTGACAACGTGATACAGATATTCACACAGTTTAGTCACTATCCACTATATTTAGTGAGACACTATAAATTGTTAAAGTCCTCCATCCAAATATTTATTGTTTTATATCCACTCATACTTCAATGCAAATTGCTATATATATAATGCATATTTAAATATCGAAGCAAACCACATTCACTGGATGATGTCATCAGTGATGTCCTCATTGATGTCATTTGAGATGTCATCAGTGATGTCACTGACCATGTCATGAATGATGTAATATGTGACATCATCAGCAGTGGATTGCGGGTGCGCGAAATATAGTTAGTACAACTAACTATATAGGAGAAATTTCAATGTTTTTTTAAATGCTAATTCCTAACTATATAAGGCTTGAAACCTGTTTTTTCCAGTGAATATATATATATATATATAAGCAAGTTCGAAATAAAGAGGGCAGGCGAGAAGGGAAGGGCACTTCGCGTTTTTGTACACGCATGTGCGTCTTCCGTCCTTGCCCTTTGAACTCACCTGTCACTTCTGGGTCCCGTCGGCGGTCAATGTCGTCGTTAGGCATCAGGCAGCTCCTCGTTGGGTTTCCGTACTCCAGAGAATACATCCACTTTGCAGCTGGCCTCCCTACTCCTCGGTCATCAACATCCTGCAAAACAGAAGAAGAAAAGAAACAACAATTAAAGAACCAGTAGTTCCAACTCGGTCTTATATCTCAGGTTATACTTATCTGATGTGTCTCCACGGCGTTCGGAAATTCTGTTTCCAATTGTGCACTGCTGCAAGCTGCAAAAAAAAAGTAAGAATAATTATAACAAAACAAATCCTGAAGTTAAGGAACTAATTCTTGAGTTATATCAGCACTGCCTATTTTTTGGAATATTTTTTTCTTGTTTTCCTTATTACGCTGGTCCACTCTATCCTATTGGGAAATATGTTTTTTGGTTTTTATCTTTGGGATTATTATATTTTGGGGATATTTTGATGAGTTAATATCTCCCTACAAAGGTTATTACATTAAATATTTACTCATACTTTATTCTCTATATTATTGACACAACCTAATACTCATATTCTTTTCTATAGGAAGAAAAGTTCTTCTCTGCCTCTGATAACTATAACCTTAACGGAAGAGGGGAAATTCACAGGTAGGTATGGCATAGTAATAAAAACACTGCATTGCTGGAGGAAGACTGGGATTGTTGCTATGTATTAGTTCCATGTAGTTATGCACATACCTCTTGATTTACTGCAGGCATCCTCTGTGATCCTGAAACTTCCTCTTTAACCCAGAATATTCTAGGACGTGTGTCTTTTGTTTCCTTATTTTCCCCTCTTCCCTGTTTCACCATTGTAGACTTTGACCTTGTTGGGCCTCTGTGGTGATTGGGGGAAGTTGGGAACTTACTACTGGCTTCCATCTCGTCCCTGCGGAAAACACCAAAGGTGAGAATTATGGTAAGTGTTTGTGTGGGTGTGTAAGTGGTTGTATGGGTGAGTAAATTATTGTGTTGGGAGGCTGTATGGGTGAGTGAGCAGGTATGTGAGTGACTGTATGGGTAAATAAGTGGATGAGAGCAGCTGCATGGGTGAGTGTACAGCTGTGTAAGTGACTATATGGGTGAGTGAGTGGTTGTGTGAGTAGCTGTTTGGGTGAATGGTTGTGTGAGGGGCTATATGAGTGACTGGTTTTGTGAGTGGCTCTATGAATGAGTGAGTAGGTGGATCACTGACAGAATATCGGCAGTCAAAATATCGACTTGCCAAAATATAGAGGTAAAAATATAGAATGCCAGAATATCGACTTCCTATCTACAAACAGGTAAGTACAAAAATATCGACTCCAAAATATCGATAGGAAAAAATATACACTGTCAAAATATCAAGTTTTTTAAATATCTTAAAAGTAATTTTAAAGTAATATAATAATACATATAATTAATTTAAACATACTTAAAATACTTAAATCAACTTAAAATTAATAAATAATTAATGTAACTTTAAAAAAAAATTACTTTAAAAACATATATATATTACTATTCCCACTCCAGAGAGCGCAACAGTAGGGAAAGCGTTGGATAGCGTAAGGTTAAAAATGACTATTCCCACTCCAGTGAGCGCAACAGTAGGGAAAGCGTTGGACAGCGTAGGGGTAAAAATTACTATTCACACTCCAGTGAGTGCAACAGTAGGGAAAGCGTTGGATAGCGTATGGGTAAAAATTACTATTCCAACTCCAGAGAGTGCAACAGTAGGGAAAGCATTGGATAGCGTAGGGGTAAAAATGACTATTCCCTCTCCAGAGAGCGCAACAGTAGGGAAAGCATTGGATAGCGTAGGGGTAAAAATAACAATTCCCACTCCAGAGAGTGCAACAGTAGGGAAAGTGTTGGATAGCTTAGGAGTAAAAATTACTATTACCACTCCAGTGAGTGCAACAGTAGAGAAAGCGTTGGATAGCGTAGGGGTAAAAACTACTATTCCCACTCCAGTGAGTGCAACAGTAGGGAAAGCGTTGGATAGCGTAGGGATAAAAATTACTATTCCCACTCCAGTGAGTGCAATAGTAGGGAAAGTAAATACTTCATATATAAATATAAATAACATAAATATTAATACCAATTACAAAATAATTAAAATATTTTACAATTTTATAAAATATATTAATTAATCAATTAAAATTACAAATAAAAATTAACTAATAATAACAATTACCTACTAATACTAATTATTTACCAATTACCAATAAATTAATTTACAATATAAAAGTAAATAAAAATTAGACACAAAAAATATTTAAAATATATAATTACTTACAATTAAATTACTTCCCAAGCTATTCCCCTATAAACACACAACCCACTACAGTAAATAATGTAATAAAAGTAACATATTTATCAATTAATAAATTACAATAAATTACAAATTACATTTTAATTAATTACCAATTAATAATGAATTAACAATTAATTCTAAATAAATAACAATAAATAAAATAACATATTTAATTAATTATAATTAAATTACTTCCCACCCTATTCCCCTATAAACCCACAACCCGCTACAGAAAATAAATTACTAAAATTAACATATTTATCAATTAATCAATTAAAATTAATTACCAATTATATTTTAATAAATTACCAATTAATAATTTAATTAACAACTAATTCTAAATAAATACAAATAAATAAAATAACATATTTAATTAATTATAATTAAATTACTTCCCACCCTATTCCCCTATAAACCCACAACCCGCTACAGAAAATAAATTACTCAAATTAACATATTTATCAATTAATCAATTACAATTAATTACCAATTATATTTTAATTCATTACCAATTAATAATTAATTAACAATTAATTGTAAATAAATACAAATAAATAAAATAACATATTTAATTAATTATAATTAAATTACTTCCCACCCTATTCCCCTATAAACCCACAACCCGCTACAGAAAATAAATTACTAAAATTAACATATTTATCAATAAATCAATTAAAATGAATTACCAATTATATTTTAATTAATTAACAATTAATAATTAATTAACAATTAATTCTAAATAAATAACAATAAATAAAATAACATATTTAATTAATTATAATTAAATTACTTCCCACCCTATTCCCCTATAAACCCACAACCCGCTACAGAATTATATTACACAAAAAATAAAAATTAATATTAACTTACCTTAAATTCGATATTTTTGTTGTCTATATTATGTCTAGTCGATATTATGTCCATTCTATATTTTTGATTCTATATTATGTCCATTCTATACGATATTAACATTTTCTAGTCGATATTTTGGTAGTCTATATTATGTCTAGTCGATATTATGTCCATTCTATATTTTTTACTCGATATTATGTCTAGTCGATATTTACAACTCGATATTTTGACTCTATACCTGAGTGGGTATGTGAGTAGTTGTATGGGTTGGTGAATGGGCATGAGTGGTTGTGTTGGTGTGTAAGTGGGTATATGGGAGGTTATATGGGGTGTGAGTGGGTGTGGGAGTGGTTCTCTAGATGATGTCATCAGTGATGTCATTTGAGATGTCCTCAGTGATGTCACTGACCATTTCATGAGTGATGTAATATGTGGGGTCATAAGCAGTGCATTGCGGGGGCATACCTTATAGTAGTAAGCCAGGTCTTTTGGCTTAGTGGCCTAATGTGTCCACTGTAGTGGCCTGTGCTCGACCTCATGGTCAAAGGTTTAAATCCTGCTGGGTCATCCTTCTGAGGTTGATAAAATTAGTACCATTGAGTTGGGTAACAATATACATCTGTTATTCAGTGTCATGATACCCCTGGGTAAACGTGCACTTTACAAATACACGTTATGTTATGTTATCTCAGGTATATGTCTATAACTGCTGAATTTCAATGGTTTTGTATGTGTGAAATCTGAGCCTAACTATAACATATACAACAAAAGAGGGGGCTGGGCTGTTCCTAGGGGAAGGGTGCAGGTCAAAGTGCGTGGAAAACAGAGGGTGGTTAAATGATAACCATCCACTGGGTATCCATTTTGTTGGATATAGTGGCCTCACACACCCTTGCAGGTGTCATGCTTCATCATGGGCCGTTGCTCCTCGTTGGGTGGGCGGTGCAATACCCAATGGGCTACACCTCAACAGAGGGGCTCTTTGGCGGAGATCTTTTTCCAACTGCCCATGGGTGAAGTGTGGGTGAGGGGCCAGGGGTGGTAGTAGACGGGCAGTGAAGTTAAAATAACGCAAGAGTACCAGAGGGAATTTTATTCTCATGGTCCCGTGCGTTAACTAAAAACAAAAGTTAGTCTGGGAGTTTATGGAAGGTTAAGTATTCCGTGCTCAAGACTATACTACAAAGTGGCGGTAGTGGTCGACATGTTTCTCGCATGGGGCAAAGTTACCCGCGATTCATCAGGACCTTAAATATTGCTGTCTACTGTGTACTGTCTATTGTGTTTCTAATCTACCTAAGTGTCAGTATTCAAATCAATAGTATAAAGAGTACCTGGTTATACAATGTTCCAAGCCTGGTAGAGGAAGCAAAAGGGAGAGAACAAAGTTTAACATCTCATAAACAGATATGGTGCTGATTTCCACATATGAATTGACCTGGTGCACTGGGTGGCATGCTAGTGTTGGTGACTACTAGCAATGACCGTGACGTGAAGAACACTAGTGAAAATCTCCTGGTAGAGCTGTGATCAGTGGGGTTCTCAGCCAGTTGTGTGGAGATAGCCCTAGTGACATTTAAAATCATACGAATATTAAAACCAGGAAAAAGTTGCAGCCATGCTGGTTTAAACTTGTCGGACACCACTCACCTAAAGGTCAGTGGTAACATGTACCAGTAGTACCTGGCGGGATAGACAACGGTGAGCTAGGACTCTGTTGCTAAGGCTCACTAATACAGGGGAGAGAAGGAAGGAGACAAGGGAGAAAAAGAGCAGACAACATATCGTTTGCATCTCTAGTAGTTCAAATTAAAATTAAAAATTAAAAATACTTCGTGTCATGCATCTAAAGGGGTGGGTAAGTAATGACACAGATGATGTTGGCATATATTGACTTAAATGCCTGTGTAGAAACGCTATGCATACTACCCTTATTTAATAATAGTAGAGGGGATTAGCTAGCCACCAAAGGTGTAGTGCATGAGCGCCCCACCTGGAGTTATGGCATGGTGGGACAATCAGAGATAAAGAGATATTTTGAGTCGGGAATCGAGCTTGATCTTGAATTGGTTAGAGGGTGACAGACAGTGCGCTTGTTATAAGGAGGGTTATATTACACGCTCTCTGTACCCGCTCGGTACTGTTGGCAATAAGACGTCCCCCACTCGTAATACTAAGCAGTGGATCATTAAAACCAGCGCAGGGGCACACGAAGAATGCCTTACAAAGAAGTGCGCTCGTCGCGAAAAACGGCATGGGGATTACTTACTTGGGTCTCCCGTGTCTGGAAAGGAACACCTACCCTTCTCCGCCAGGACCGGATAGTGCTGTCTGGTCCGGCGGCAGTGTTGTTATAGCGAAGGTTGTGGGCGGGTTGGGCGTTACCCCGGTGTGTAAAGGGTCATGTGTATTTCCTTGTCAAAGGGGCGGCCATTTTGAAGTGGTGCCGATAACGCACTATCCCAATAAATATTATTGTTTCAATTGGGTCCCAGACCTGTGGCTAAGTTAATATGTTAATAGTAGGTGTTGGTATTGGTGTTGGATAATTATACGGAGCACAGGACTGAGTTGTATTATTATTGTGGATCACAAATGGGCCTCCCAGAGGTTCAAATTATTGTCCAGACGTCATGTGATTTATAGGGCAAATAATGCGGCCATTTTGTAGTGGTGCCGAAAAACGTCTATTGACCTATTATGAGGGAGCTCCTGTTGCAGTACGGAGAGGGGGATAGTGGGTATAGAGAGTTAAAACTAGTTGGGTGAACCAGAGTGTCTGGTGTTCATTATGTCTTGGACGAGGGGACGCTATGTGTGAGGTACACAGAACTGTGAGGTGTTGCTACAGGTTTATGGGGCATGGGTCCTCTAGTAGGATGGTACAGCCACGACGGTTCTGTGTTAATGGTCTACTCAGATTTCAAAGGGAACTCCAGGGGATGTCTAACTATAACATCCCTGTAACCTTGTTTTTTTCATTGAATTTCTAAGTTTTTTAAATGTTATTTCCTAACAATAACGTCCCTGTTACTTTTGTTTTTTTTAGTGAATTTCTAAGGGTTTTTACATTTTATTTCCTAACTTTAACGTTTGAGAGTGGGTGTGTGAGTGACTGTATAGGTCAGTGAGTGGGTGTGTGAATGGCCGTATGGGTCGTGACTGGATGTGTGAGTGGCTGTATGGGTGTATTAGTGGGCGTGTGGGTAGCTGTGTGGGTATATGAGTGGGTTTATGAGTGACTTTATGGATGTGTGAGTGGCTGTATGAGTCTGTGAGTAGTTGTGTGGAACTGTATGGGACTGTAAATAAGTGTGTAAGTGGCTGTATTAGTGTGTGAGTAGCTTTGTAGGTTTGCGAGTGGCTCTATTGGTATGTCAGTGGGTGTGAGTGGTTATGTGGGTCTGTGAGTAGGTGTGTGAATGGTTTTGTGGGTGTGTGAGTGACTGTGGGTGTTTTAGTGGCTGTATGGGTTTGTGAGCAGATGTGAGTGTCGCTGATGGGTGTGTGGCTGGGTGTCTGAGTGTCTGTGTGTCAGTATCTGTGTGAGTGACTGGGCCAGCACGGAACCTCACCTGCTCCTTTATCCAACAAGAGCCCACAGTTTTGCACAAATGTTAACTCAACTGGAGTACTTTCTACTGGTTAATTAGTAAGTTCTACCTCGTTGGGTAAATGCTTAGGGGTCCATTAGGATGTCGGGCGGATTGCCTCCGCCAGGGTGGCGGTAGCCACCGCCACCCTGGTGGAGGCAATCCGCCTGACAACCACTCTCGTTTTCCCCTCTGCCAGATTAGGATGGTGGAGGGGACAGCGGCGGACGGAAAGACCGTCTGCCGCTTTACCGCCGCGGTCGCCTTGCGACCGTATCGTAATAGATTAATATGGTGGCGGTGTCCAAAGGACACCGCCAGCCATATTACGATGGCACAATGTAGGGGCCTTTCCGCGGCGGCAATGCCACCACGGAAAGGCAGGTGGATATTGTCTGCGGGGGCCCCCTGCAGGGCCCCCAGGTTGCCGCCACTGTCGGGGGGGCACATGGGGGGTACCTATGGTACCCCCCCACATTTACATATGCAAAGCGGCAGGCACCGCGCGGTGCCTGCCGCTTTGCATATGTAAATGCATCAACTTATGTTTTGCATTGTGGCGGGCGGTGCAGAGAGCACCGCCCGCCACAATGTAAAACATATAGGATGTGCCAGCCACTGTGGCGGGCACATCCTAATACCCCCAGCGGTCCCGATCTCCGTTAGGGTGGCGGGCAGACAAAGTCCGCCCGCCATCCTAATGGACCCCTTAATGTTTATTCTACACTACAGCTGTGCAATGGACCATGACGAAGCGTTTCCAGCTATCTTGTGTGTGTTTAATTTCGGCATTGAGATTGTTCCACTGCTGCTTCATCCAAAAATCTGTGATTACATGAATCCTTCTATAGAGAAGACAATGAGACTATAAAAAGGTAAATCTCCAGCCAACAAGGCTACTTCCTCTTAACTATATCAAGTAAGTGCTTATTTGTTTGGTGTAGATGTCCTCATGCTACTTGGCATCAAGAAAGCGTCACCATTGATGGGAAACGTGCTGGGGGAGGGCTCTTGTTAAGCTGTACATTATCCTCGCAAAAGGCAGGAATACCTTTGCATACTACTAAAGTGGACTTGGTGCAGCCTAATGGGCACGTTTCCAAGTGATTTGCACATTTGCATACTCCTAGTAATTTAAAGAGCCAATCATGGACTCTGTTCTTGCCAGGAAAGGCCAAGAAAGGACCCACTCATCACAGTGACTACAGATTGCGCTCCGTTAGATCAGCAATACATTCACTTCCACCAAGGATATAAGATCGTTTTTCAATGTGGATTTGATGAGAAAACACAATTACATTGCCTACATCAAACCCAAAAAGGAAGTTAGCATTATTTGTTCCTTACAAAAGTGGAGCTTCCACTGGGGCACCTGCTATGTTTATAGCTGTAAGTGCTTGCCTTTGAGCTTTAATTTCTGAGAAATGAGCATCAGGGCCAGAACGAAACCTCACCTGACTGTTTATTCAACAAGAGTCCATAGTAATGCATAAAACGGGGCCTCAGGTGAAGCCGCAATGGCCCCACAGTCCATGCCGGTTCCCTGCCTCCAGCAGGAGCTGACCTTGCTTCTGCATGCAGGGAACAGCAAAAATGCTTCTTCCTGCATGCAGAAGCAATTCTTTCATCTGTTTATCTACCCGTATGACAGCAGGCATGAAAACAGATGAAAGGTTAGCTCGCAGTGAATGGGGGCAGTTTTCCTGCTCCCGCCTGGTGGGACAGGACTTACTGTTTGTTCTTGCTTGGCAGGGGCTGTCAAATCTCCGACCAAGTGAGAGCAAACAGCAATGTTCTGGTACCATTGGACATAAAGAGCCGGCCCAGGTAGGATGGCGGTCACCTGGGCTATTAATGGCTCCAGGAGGGGGGCATCTCGGCCCCCCTTTTTTGTTTATTTATGGCCAGCCCCTGGGAGCTAGTGTTTAAAATTACTCACATTACAGCCTTCTACAACAGCGTTCCCTACAAATAGTGCTTAAGTGCTATATAAAAATTAACAAACGAAAACCTAAAACCAATTCAGTACACTATCACATTAGAAACAGTTGTGGTCCCTGGGCTGAAAACAGCCCAGGAGGGGGGCTGCCACCCCCTGTAAATATGTGGCTATGCCCTGAGGGGGTGGTGGTCCAGGGGCTGAATATGGCCCAGGAGGGGGTCGCATGGCCCCCCTTCCCCTTTGATTAATGCCATTCTCCCCAGGGAGCTGGCTGGGGTCCCCGTGGCAATTTAAAAGCAAGGAGGAGGTCCGCACAGCCCCCTTCTTATTTTACAATGAAGCTCCAGGGAGGTGTTGCTCCCCGGGGCCAAAAAAAGACCTGTGGAGGGGGGCTGCGTGGGCCCCCCTCCACAGGTTTTTACATTCACCGGGCTCCGTGGTCCAGAGGGCCCATATCGACAATAGGGAGGGGTGGTCGCATACCCCCCTCCCCATAATATATATAAAAATAAGCCACACTTTGTTTTTTTCCACAGGGATTCATGAACCTTTGCGATTTTCACAAGGAAAATGTAAAAAAATATATGCGCTTTGGCCCTGGCGGGGTCCCTGAGCAACTGCACCACCAGGCCTAAGAGGTCAGGGTATTCCTACCCTGTCCCCTTCTGGTTTTTAAAAATCTTGTGTTTGGAACTCAGCTGAGCCCGAGTCCCAAAATGTCTGCCAACACATCCCTGGTTGAAGTGTTGACAGCCAATCAGACTGCAGCACGAGATCAGTTGGACTTGTGTAAGGTCTGCGTCCCTAGATATACAAATTAGTTTTTCCTTTAACAGCTCAAAGACTACCAAACGGATTTACTCCAAATTGCAAAAAGGGCTGTCTTTGGACCAAGAGCTACCACTCTACCAAATTTGGTGTAATTCTGTTCAGCAGTTGGGGCTGTAGTTGTGTCTAAAATCTCTTTGGGAGTTAACATGGGAAACACACTTTTTTGACCCCCCCTTTTTTCTCTGCCCACGCTTGATGGATCACCCCTACCCCTTCCATGCACATCTAGAAATAGGAGGTCACGTTTTTTGGAAAACATTTTGTGAAGATTTGTCAAACAGCGCAGTTATAAGTAAGTAATAAAATGCTTTTCCTATGGAAACTATGTCTAACTATACCTACCTAGAGGCAACCGCCAGTTGGTTATATATAATATATATGTATACAATTCACTTCTGTGTTAACATATTGTACACCTATTACATGTTTAATGACATTACAATGTGCATCCCAATTGATCCCTTCAGTCAATTGACCTCTTACAAGATAAATAATGTCATTTGTGGGGTTAAAATTATGTATCCAACTTCCTCACATTACAATCTTCTTCAACAGTGTACTCTGCAAATAGTGCTTATGTGCTATGTAAAAATTAACAAAACGAAAACCTAAGACACCTTCAGTACCCTATCACAGGGGAAACGGTCTTTACAACACGGGCAGAGGGCTTACAGCAGGAGGGTCGGGTAGTTTTAAGATTTAGGAATGAGGTCTTTTTTAGGGCTTGGGTTGTTTATAGGGGATGGGCCTGGGGTTTAGGACAGCAGACAGTGGGGTGGTTGGGGTAGTTTTAAGATTTAGTTGTGGGGGTAGTTTTTAGGGCTCAGGGGGGTTGGGTTCTTTATAGGGCAGGGGCCAGGGAATTAGGGCTCAGGGCGGAGGGGCTGGGGTGTGATCTTTACCACACATCCCTTTACCATGAAATTGCGTGGTAAAAGCATGCATGGTAAAGCAATGCATTGTTCAGATGCATTCCTTGTTAGGGCTGCGTTGTAGTGGCAGGTGTGGTTTAGCCATGCGTGCCTCTGTCATACAACTATCACAATGCTATTCTCATCTATACATCTCTCCTGAACCCATTTCTCTACAGAGGTATCCACTTTCATGTTTAAGCTGGAGTTTATCTTTATAACTTTTGTAACATTGTGATATGCAGATCAAATACAATGATTCACAAGATGCCTTGCTATGGGGTATGTCTGACCTCCTTATTTTATTGCCCTAAGATCAGCGGTGGGCAGGACTGATCAGAGGTAGGGGGTCGGAGGCTTGGGGGGAAGACGCAGGAGTAAATAAAAACAAAAAAAAAACCACTTACCTACTTACCTTCTTGCCACTTCCTTGCTTCCATAGTCCTCCCTCTCTCGGCCTTACCGAAAGCACACCCAGACGACCAGTCAGCCAATCACAGACATCAACCAAAGATTCTGATAGTGTGCTATAAGCACTGTCAACAATAAGTAATACAACAATCTAAATAGAACCTTAACCTTTATGAGCTTGTCTGTAAGCTTTCGAAAGATGTAAAAGAAATGTAATGTTTCAGAGATATGCCACTTTTGATGGATATCATTGTCTTTTAACTTGTATTCAACCAAAGGATGGGGACAGCGAGGTTAGTGACTTGCAGATAGCTGGCTGCTGAACAACATTGGACAACAGACCATTTGGCTAACTTTTGCTGTGAAGGGCTGAAGACTGAGCAAATGGGATGTTAGGTGTTCATGGAGGAGCAGGTGCAGGGCCGCAGGTGAGGTGCTACAATCAACCTCAGCTGCGCAGTGCCGAAGACCAACCCCTGTTGTATGTTGGATACAGTGTCTGGTGTGATACAAGGCCTTGCAGACAACCTCCACTGTGTATGTCCAAAGTCTTTGCCTGGTGTGAATTGGCAGCTTGTGGATGGATGGGTCGGACCCTGGCCACAGGCCAAGCCCTGTGTCAAACTTGCCCTACACATTTGTGACGGAGTAACCTGTCTGCCAAACTCAAAATCAGGCACCGAGTTATTTTAGTTAGTCTTCATCCTAGGTTTTGCTGAGACTGATGCTGCTGTCTTTCTAGATTCTGATGCCACCACACCGTATAAAACTTGCCTTCTACTACACACGTCATCAGAATGATTTCATCTTGACTTGTATCAGTAACTTTCTATCCCACATAAGTTCTCCCCTGTTTTTGGTGATCCTGTGACTCATGCTATGGCGACCTGTACTCTGAAGCCGCCATTATTTTATCTCGATGACTTTATAGCTGTGACATACTCTTTAATTCTTTAGTCCTGATATATTTTGTATTGAAGGCTTTAACAGACCCTCTTTTAACCGAAGTCTACTTGCCTCTCCCTGTTGGCTTTTGCTTACTTGGCCCTTTCTGAGTCCTGCGCATATTGAGTGCAACTGAGAAACTAAACGGAAAAAACAGCAAGAAGACACATTTTTAAGACAAATACTGTGCACAAAAAAGTGTGTGGAGAGCACAGATAATTCTTTAAACTGTGTTTTTGACTCAGTAAAACATTTATAAATTTGTCTATCTCTAGGCTGAACAGTTGGTTGAACATTTAGGGCCCTATTACAAGTCTGGGGTCAGAGGACTGCAAGACTCATTATGGCGCAGCGGTGGCATATCCAGCCACCGCCTCACTGGCGGTCCGACCACCCGATTACGACCTGGGCAGTTAGACCGCCCTGGGACTGCTGGGTTTGCCAAGTTACCACCATTCCCTGGCGTTGGAATGAGGTCAGAGGACGTAATATGCTTGGCGGGACCGCCACGGTCCAGCCAAACATATTTCGAGTTTCCTCTCTTCCAGGATTTTCATGGTGATTCCACCACCATGAAAACCCTGTCAGAGAGGAAACAAAGAGGACCCTACAGAGCCCTCTTTGTGTCTCAAACATATGTGGATGCACACAGGGGAGCATACCATGTGCCCCCCGTGTGCAAGCACATAAGTTCCTGCACAACATGGACTTTCGAGTTCATGCTGGGTAGAAACCTTGTAGTGCAGTCCCATTGTGGTTCCTTTTTCAAAGGCACCACCGCCTTTAAAAGAGGCACCACCTTGGGACTGCCACGCCACTCGCCTTTCAGACAACTTGTTAGTTGTAATCTGGCAACGGGGCGACCTTCGGTGGAGCGATGGCACGCCGGTTTCCACCGCAGTGCCACTGTTTCGCAGAAAAGTCGTAATTGGCCCCTTAGTGATGTTTGGTGCAGATTTGTGAGGTAATAATAGATGACTAGTCTTTGAAGGGTATTATGTTAAATTGTTGTGTTAGATTATTTTGTTGATGTGTTAAGTCAGCTTTTTGTGTTGAGTTGTTATTTCAACTCACTAGGTTAGAAAGAAAAATATGGTAGCTGCCAGCATATTGTAGCCACTGGAAATTTCACCAGAAGTCTGAGAACCATTGCTGCGTTGGAAATAAGGGAGAAAACTGACTGTTGCTATAGGTGGGGAAAAAGTTTACCTACAAGAAAACAAGGAGTGTTGTTACATAACTTAGGTATCAAAGGACAGAACATACACAAGATCATAGATAAGATACCTGTTGGCAATGGTGAGAGAGAACCGCAGACATTTTTGAGATGTCAATGAAGATACTGGAAGAACATTTCAGCCCACATATTATTGTTCTAAAGAGGCACACATTTAACGGAAAGATAATGGGGAAAACTGAAAGAGTGGCTATCTACGTAGCATGTTTGACAAACATGTTTTACAACTGACCTGTGGGTATTGTGCAGATTAGAGAACACTTTGTAAAATGTAGTACAAATAGAAAATCCAACAGAATGTATTGGCAAAAACCCCAGCTTGAAGTAGGCTGCAACCATAGTAGAAGAAATATAGCATGCTTCAGGTGGCTTAAAGAGATGATAAATAGTGAAGATGGGTGTGTGAATGAGGTTAAAAGAGGTGTGATGAAAATCAAGGAAAAGAGAGTTATGAAAGAAACAAACAATAGAGTGATGTACATGAACTAACACAAAATAGTACAGCCTGAGATGACAAACTCAAATATTTCCACTGTGGCACGGCATGACATACACCAAAGAGTGCTTTGAGCTATGCCAAGAATGTGTTATATAGTCAGTGTGGGAAGAATGGGCGATATGCCAGAGTGTGCAATCAGTAATACAGCTAACTCTTTAACTCTTAATGCGGGAGATAAATATAAGAAAGAAAGAGTGATCATGTCTGAGTGTGAAAATTAGGATTGATGTAAATAAGGTAATCTTGTTGGTGGACTCAGGTTCGCCTTACACCTCGGTTGGTAATGGAACGTGGGACAAAGTGTTTGGTGGTCAGGAAACACATAATCTGGGAAGATCTTGACATTAGTTCCGGGTGATATTGCAATCCAAAATTGATTTACTTGGGTTCACCAACTTGAAAGTTGAATTTAAAGGAAGAGAAACTGTTGGAAAGATATATGTGGCAAAAAGAGGGGATCAGTGGCAGCCTTCAATATTTTAAACAGGTGGAGCACTGAGACTTAGATTGCACACAGCCCGGTGCGCATACATTCAAAACCTTTTGAAAGAGTTTGCCACCTATGTATCCTTGTATAGCACAGTTACTTAGGCTGCTCTAAGCTGCTCCAACAAACAGTGGCTTCCTAGGTATTGGCTTCTTCTCAATACGTGGAAACATTACAGAATCAACACAAATAGCAGATCTCTGATAGACAGCAGCAAGGTTTTCAGGATGCACACTGATTCACTTATAGACACCCGCTCCAAAAATCTATAACCTACTTTATTTTATTTTTTTGTAAAAACAATTTTTATTGGCAGTCAAGATCAGAAATAGTTCAGTGCACAGGATAAAACAATGCAGTAATAACCGACATTTCAGGATAACAATGCATTTCTGACAAGATGCCTTTTATATATAACAATCCCCCAAACCGTTCCCTCCCTGTGTCCCACCCCCTTAGTCAGTGTGCCGTTGTCCTCTCTCTCACGCAACTGAGAACCAACAGTGAGTTACCTCCCTGAACAATAGTATAAGGTAAGTAGTGCATACCAATGGGGGACCCGATCTCTCAGAACCTCTATCTTTACTTGTTACGAGTGTGTGCCTCGCTGGAAGTGGGGTACCCCTTAAAATAATACCCCTACGGTGTCGCTACTCCCTCATCCTCACTCAGTTCGCTCTCAGGCAACTGGAGCGCAATCACTAGGGCCTCCCACACTCTAGCCACCTCTAAGGCCTTGTCATTATCTAGGCGCCTGGCCTGTTGCAGCCGCAACGCGCTCTCCGCTTTCGCCCACCGCACCAGAGTGGTCCTCCAACTCAAGTAGGCGGGCCCCTGGCTAGATTTCCAGTGCATGGTGATCTCTCGTTTGGCTAGGATCAAGCCCAAGTCGTAAAACGTACTGGTAACGCGAGCAAAAATCTATAACCTACATACACTCATGCCCTTACTGGATATGCTCTGTGAGTAATGAACCTTGTACTAGTTCACCCTGATAGATCTGTTCTCTGAGAAATTCAAATTTGCACTTACGGCCTACTGTGAAAGTGTGATACTTGCTTTGCTGCTGCCATGTTGTACCAGATCTGTGAGGAAGCAAAATGTATTTACTGCTGCTCAATTGGTACCTGTCTTGTGATGGGGAAAGGGTGTGCTGCTGTTGCCTATCTGTACCTGTCCTCTGATGGAGGGAAGCTTGCATTGTTTCTGCCCAAGGTGTACCTGTTCTATGAAGAAGAGTTGTTGCCACTGCAGTTACCATATTGGGTGAAACATTCATCTTTTCAATGCACTTGAAGAACATTCTCCGGCCAGTCAGGAGCTTTAATGGGACCAGGAGCAAAAACTAGTTGCAGACCCCAGACCTAGACATCCTGGTTTTAATGCTGGCTTCCCAACTTCACCAACTATGTGACCCTGAGTGTAAGGAAAGGCTTTTTTGCATGATCACCCCCAAGGTTTTGGCCTAATGCTGCTGGTTTTTCAACTCTGAAAGTGCACAAGGCTTGCTAACCAGACCGCAGTGCCAGTACTCTGGCCTTAAAACTATATGCCTTCCTTGTATATGATACTAGGGGTGCCCTGCCACTGCAGACTACTAGAGCAGTTTGAAACTGCTATCTTGACTTTGCTATTTAAACTAATGGCAATGTCCTGACCTCCCTTTTTAATATATATAAGTTGCATATAAGGTAGGCCTATCGTACCCTAGGGTGTGGTGCTTTATTAAAATGTTTTTGTATATGTCCTACAAGTAAAAGCCCCCAATTGAAGTTTTTGCTGTGGAAAAGCTAGTAGCCCCATTGGCAAGTACAGGGTTACATGCTGACAACTGAGCTGTGCTAACTCTTGAATGGAACCACCAACGTTGGTACTTCAAGTTATCAAAAGGATCATTATAATAAATCAGAATTGATATCCAAGTCAAATTTAATGAATCTATGTTTTTTTAAATTGTTTATTAAATTTATCAAAAACAAACATCAATAAAATGATACATAACCCCACCCAACACCCTTGCCGCTACAGCACATATATACAGATGAAAAACATGTGGCAGCTCCAAGCCGGTCCTGAGTGCAAATATCAAAGCATGGACATAGGCCCCCACTCGGTTCATATATTCTAAGGAGCAGATAACAGGCCCAAACAGTTCCCAAACTGTTCCTGGTTCCTTTGCTCTGCCTAAGTCCTCCCTCCTTATGCCCCTTCCTCCGGAAGCCACCGATCCCATATCTTTGCAAACTTCAGGGGGCAGCCCTGCGCCTGGTAAATCGGGTTCTCTGTCAGCCGGCACCATTCCATACTCCCAGTCACTCTCTGTTGTGATCATTGTGCAACCCCAGAACCGCACCACATCCCTCCTGGCAACCGCCAATACCACTTTGCAGAGCAGAGGCATATATCTATCTAGTGTCACCTCACCCCATATACCCAGGCAGACCAATCGCAGAGTAAGCACCAGGGCCTCCTCCACTGCTTGTGAAAGCCTATCTTGGCCCCCATCCCAGAAGGGCCACAGTCACGGGTATCTCCATAGCGTATGTATGAGTGGGCCCTGTTGCCCACTTTCCTGCAGGCAACTGTCCACTTCGCACCACACCATCGCCCAACTGGGAGTGAGTAGTAAGCCTGGTGAAGCAACCTCAGCTGGAAGAGCTGGAACCCCGCTGAATAGCCACCTCCCGGGGATATATACAGGCCGTTCCCTACTCATCATCTTCCAGATGACCCAAGTCACATTCCTTTCATTCCCTCAGCTGCTACAGTGGAGCCCACGTATTACTGAGTAGTGTAGAATACAGATGAGAAATGACATGCCTGTGAAGCGGGTGGCCAAAACCCTGTACTTCCTTCAAATCTTGGGGACAGGGGAATCTCCATTTCAAAATAACCCTGAACTGCAGATATCTCAGAAACTGCCCACCAGCATCTCATATTGCTGCTGCAGGTTAGTGAATGTCAGCCACTCCTTGTCACCCCACAGGTCTCCCACCCTGGAGATACCTATCAAATCCCAATGCCTGTACCCGATACCCTTCTGATCGTTGCCAGACTCCTGAGGTCCCCCAACAGCATCTCCAGGGTCAAATGACCTGCCCAGCCCATCCTTCTTGTAGCATGCCACCAGGTCCACACCACTGTGGCAGTCCGCTTTGGGAGGGCTTCTACCATGCTCACCCCATAAATCCACCACATGTAGCCACTGGATTCCAGTGCCCGCCTGTCGCCATGATTTCAAACTCCCTCTGTTACGCAAAACTTACAATCATGGGCTAGTAGCAAGCAAGCCACCCAGTAGCACAACTGGATAGCCGAGAGGGCGATATCCCTGTCTGCCGGACACCTAGCGAATGTCCCAAGAGCGATCCCTGAGGCACCCACGTCCAAGAGAAAGACACGTAGCTCTGCCACCACCGCTCAGAAAAACCGGTCCGGAACCTCAAATGGGGATTTCTGCACCACACAGAGAAACTTAGGGAGATAAATCATTTTATACAAGGCTGCTCTACCGAATAGGGTAGCCACCACCAATACTCCACATCCCTCCGGAGGTACTGCTGTTTCCGCCCTGCATTCATCTCACAGAACAGGGCACAGCCTTCAGCTACAAAGACACCAAGTTAAGTGAAGCTGCAATCCGCAATCTGCCCTCACCAACTGCCCGGGCCATTCACCCTGCGGCATCCAGGGAGACAGAGGTTACGCAACAGTTTTACCCCAATTTACCATTATACCAGAGAAGAACAAAAGCGGTATGGTTCGGCCAGGTAGAGCAAGACTTGGTCTGCATACATTCAGACCACATCCTCCCAGTCCTTATCCCAACAGAGACCCCTCCACCAGACATCCTGCTGAACCAAGGCCGCTAATGGCTCTATTGCAACCACTAGACGCAGCGGAGAAAGGGGTCACCCCTGCCGGGTGCACTGACGTAGCTCAAATTCCTTCAAGAGTACCCCGTTGATCCTCAACTTTGCTGCCGGCCTATGATATATGAGCCGTGCCCATGCCCAAAACTACGGGCAGAAGCACATGCACTCAAGCAGGGCCCACAGATAACGCCCCTCCATTGAGTCAAATACCTTCTTGGCATCCATTGCCAAGGGATGAGACAGTTCCACACTATGCAGCCAAAATGCTGTACATCCAGAGAACCTCCAGAGATTGTGGTGCATAGGCCTATGCGGCATAAACCCCAACTGATCTGGAGCCACCTCCCCCTTAATCACCAGTGAAAGGCGATTTGCCAGGACCTTAGCAAACAGTTTAGTCTCCACATTCAACAAAGAAATCGGCCGATACGAAGGGGCTTCATGAGTTTATGGATCAAAACAACTAGCACCTGCCGAAGATCCCAGGGAAGCTCTCCCTTCAACCGAGGTTCACAAAATACAGCATGTAAACGCATAAGAACCTTGCACTTCACACATTTAAAATATTCCAGAGGTAAGCGTTGGGACCCCTTGCTTTTAAGTTGGGCCAGGGCTTCTGCAATTTCGTTCTCCGTAATCGCAACCTCAAGCGAATCCCGGGCATCCCCACTCAGACATGAAACAGGGAGAGCCCGCGCGAACCCCCTCATACCCACCACCGTGTACAAAAATTACCAGCAGCTATCGCCGCAGGCGTTTCGGCCGCTCCCCCCATGGCTTACAGACCGCTGGGATCCATTGTTGGCCCTCTTCCTACCTGGCCAGCCAGGCCAGCATCTTGCCCACCGTGTTACCCTCCCCATAGAACCTGCTCTGCTGCACCCAGTAAAGAGTCCTTGCTTCAATGTGTATCAGCCACTTATATTCCTCCCGAGCAGGGCCAACGACTGAGGAAACTCTAAGTCAGACTGCTCCAAAAACTCAGCCTCCCCGACGACAACTCCCTCTCCAGCACTCTACAAAGTACCTCCCTGTTCTTTGATGCCATGTGCACAATCAATTGACCCCTGACCGCTACCTTATACGCCTTCCAGAGTATCACTCCCAAGGACACCAACTCCGTGTTCTCCAAGAAGTAAGGCCCGACACCTCCAAAAAATCGTGGTGAGTGTCCCAGTCTGTCAACTCCCATGGGTGCAACCGCCAACCAAAACTAGGATGGGGCCCAGGAACTCATAGCTCCATAACAATTGGGAGTGATCTGAGATACCTCTGGGCAAGCAGGTGGTATTCCTGAACCTAGATCATTGTGACCCAGGTACCAGAAAGTAATCTAGGCATGCACTGAATGGTAAGCAGTCAGAATATCCAGTAGGAAATGTCGACTTGCACTAATATCGTGATACAGAAATTTTGACTACCAGAATATCGTTGTTAAGAATATCAAGTTTAAGGTAAGAAATATTGTTTTACAAAATATCAAAGTCTTTATTTATTTATTTATTTTTAAACAAATTGTATTCATTTTTCTCATTTCTCACAAATGCAACACTCATGTTCTCATGAACAACATAGGTAGATGTGCAATCATGCATCCCTGTGGGACTACAACAAATCATAGTCCTGCATCGTGCTAGATCGACCATCTCTTCATCTCCTTCTTCGCAAAGAGAATTGTTCATCAGGTGCAGGAGTCATATCCATTCCGACTTGTGGTACAGTTCTGGGGGGGCCGATCCATTCTACCCTAGGATTATACTTACACTGTCCTCACCAAACCGCCTTACCAGACAACTAAAAACACAACCCCCCAACCTATTCCCACCTCCCTGGTCCCCCCCATTAGCCCCACCTCCCCTCAGACATGTCACTCTCCCTGACAGCGCAATATGCATTCCTATCACTTCGTTGGATTCCCTATTGCAGTAATCATTGTCCCATCTAGGAGGATGCACCCACATCAGTCGTCCCCCCACCTACCGTCCCACCCTTTCACCTGTGGTTGTGTTCCCATGTAGTGAAGGGAGTCCCCCACACCTGGAGAGATCAGTCATCGTCGTCAGTCGGGTTTTTAAGAAGATCCACCATCACCACCCAGGCTCTCGCCGTGTCCAGTAATCTATCATTGTCAGTTCTCCAAGCCATCTGGAGCCAGAGTGTCCCCTCGCAGTCCGCCCACTTTATAAGTTCCCGCAACCATTGCGCAGTGTTGGGGGCAGTGACCGCCTTCCAATGGCCAGTAATTTCCCTTTTAGCTAGGATTAACCCAAACTCCAGGAATTTGCTGGTGTTTTTATTACGGGCAGTGTGGGGGAACCAGTGTACCAGGCAATCACCTGGAGTCAGCTGCAGCTCCCTTTCCGTCACCTCCTTCAGCCTGGTCAGGACTTCCCCCCAGAACCCGCGGAGCAGTGGGCAATCCCAGAACATATGCATAAACGTTGCATTTTCCAGTTTGCATCGCGGGCATGCAGTGTGGGAGCCGAAAAATTAATTGATTTTGTGAGGAGTGAGGTACGCCCGATGAAACACATAGAATTGTATTAGCTGGAATCTCGCATTCCTGGAGCATTTCCATGCTCGTTCCAGTAGCATCTCCCACGGCTTTGCCCCTATTGGTGTTCCCAGGTCCACTTCCCATTTAATGCGCAGCTCCTCTAAGGGAGCCCTGGAGCCCTGCGTCAGTCTCCTATACAGGCATGTAACCGCCTTAATCTTACCAGCAGAGATGACCATGTACTGGCAAGGGAGGAAGGTCAGTGGTTCCTCCATTCCTTTTTTCAAGTGTTGATGCAGAGCAACCGTCATTGCCGCATGCAAAAGAAAATCCTGAACAGGCAGTTCATGTCTCTCCATGAGGTCTTGAAATGGTAAGAGGATACCATCCTCGTACAGATCTCCAATGGTGGAGATCCCCAGTTCCTCCCGTTCCCGCAGTCTCTGCCAGCCCCCCCATGAGGCAATTCCCCAAAGAGCCACACTGGATTCTCGGGCGCATACGCAGAGCCTGCTTTATTTCGTTGTAGGGCCCTATTCCAGCATTGTCGCATTACCCATAAATCTCTGGGCACCTCTCTTTCACGCACCGGAAGCTGGAACAAAATCCTAGTCAGATGGCGAAGTCCCAAGTCCCTTCCTCTCTGGTCCACCTCTACTCCCAGTTTCCCCGCCATCCACTACGTGAACCATTGGAATTGGGCCGCATGATAATATGCCTCGAAATCAGGTACTTACGGACTCAATAGTGTTCAAAAAACAATAATCATACACCTAATAAGTGTTATGTCTTTTGTCCAGCCGGACAAGAAATTTATTTTGGCTTTCTAGTCAATTAACCACGATGTGAGAACAAATTAATAACAAGTGGGCACAGCCGTGACCCACAACATTCAAGACAGAACAACAAAAAAATAGCTAAAAAGGGCAAAGCAAAAGTATGTCTGTGTACTTGTAGTCAGTGTTACAGACGCAAATTCTTATAAACACACCATTGCATTTTTCAATATTACATTATCTTATTGCATATGGGGTTTTACGGTCGACAATGTTTAGATGCCTTTTTTACATGTGGTTTCAAAAAGGGGGTGGTGATGGACAGAGTATCTGAGTTAATCAGAACACTCCTACCCAGTCAACAGATCAGGGCTTGATCCATCACCGTTTTTTAGCTCACTGCACCATCCCAGTTCAGAACCTGGCTACATGCAAATTAGTCTGTCCCTGGCCCAGTGCATCATGGGAACAGGGAAGACCAAACTACCAAGCCAATTCTTCACTGGAAAGGAAACAAGCTTCCGGGGACCGGTTTCTGGCATTACAGCCGTCTTCGGCCCGGCTTGCTTGAATCCTGATGGTGCAGTGAGCAAGGGACTCATGTCTGAGCATACCCTTCCACACTTATGGTGGCCAAAATAATTTCAAAAAGGGGGTGGTGATGGACAGAGTATCTGAGTTAATCAGAACACTCCTACCCAGTCAACAGATCAGGGCTTGATCCATCACCGTTTTTTAGCTTTTAGTTTGGTTTGCCCTGTTCCCATCATGCACTGGGACAGGAACAGACTAATTTGCAGAGTGGTCTGCTTAATTCAGGCACTCTGTTCATCACCACCCCCTTTTCTGAATCATTTTTTACATGTGGGGCATCACCAGGACAAGAAATTACATCATTGTTGTCTTTAGACAATAATTATTTACACTATGCCTTTTCTCGCATTAGTGCATGATTGATTTGCGGACTCAGCAGTTCTTGATACGATTAATAGTGACTGGATGACATATCAGTCGAGCCGCGTCTAGAGCAATTGTTGTCTGGATCCGGTTAGGTGCGAGCGTTATAGCTCAATTTGACAGGGCCGGGAGTGCTGTGGCAGATACGGCAGTCTGATGATTCAATGATGGGTCAATCATCAGACTGCCGTATCTGCCACAGCGCTCCCGGCCCTGTCAAATTGAGCTATAACGCTCGCACCTAACCGGATCCAGACAACAATTGCTCTGGACACGGCTCGACTGATATGTCATCCAGCCACTATTAATCGTATCAAGAACTGCTGAGTCCGCAAATCAATCATGCACTAATGCGAGAAAAGGCATAGTGTAAATAATTATTGTCTAAAGACAACAATGATGTAATTTCTTGTCCTGATGATGATGCCCCACATGTAAAAAAGGCATCGAAACGTCGTCGACCGTAAAACCCCATATGCAATAAGATAATGTAATATTGAAAAATGCAATGGTGTGTTTATAAGAATTTGCGTCTGTAACACTGACTACAAGTACACAGACATACTTTTGCTTTGCCCTTTTTAGCTATTTTTTCGTTGTTCTGTCTTGAATGTTGTGGGTCACGGCTGTGCCCACTTGTTATTAATTTGTTATCACATCGTGGTTAATTGACTAGAAAGCCAAAATACATTTCTTGTCCGGCTGGACAAAAGACATAACACTTATTAGGTGTATGATTATTGTTTTTTTAACACTATTGAGTCCGTAAGTAGGGACCACTGTCCTGTGTAATATGATACTGCACAAGGTCCCTATGGCATACCTTCTGGGTTCCCTTGTCTCTATGTAAATATATATATCGAAATCAGGTACTGCATAGCCCCCTTCCTGTCTAGGGCGCAGCATAGTAGTCAGAGCCACTCTACACCTCCCTGTGCCCCACAGAAAACTCGTAACCATTGAGCTTAATTAGGCAAAGTATTTCCCAGGCACCCAAAGTGGTAGGGTATAAATATCAAAGTCTTTATTACCGTATATATAGGGGCTCATTATGATGGCAGGCGGAGGCACCTCCGCGGTGCTGGTGGTGGCGGAAAATGTCATTTTCCGCGCCCAGCAACGGTCCTCACGCCCGCCATATTACAATGGCCAAACATAGCCCACTTCCCGTCACACCGCGGTGCGACGTGAACTGCCTTAAAAATGCACCCGCCACCACAGCGGTGGGAACCAATCGAGACCCACCATTGTGCGGAATGATGTCCCGACCGCAATCAGGATGCCCCAAACATCCTGTCACACCGCAGCAGAGAAACCACCCAACTGGAGATGGCGGAAGCACGACAACGGAGCGCCAAACCAGACTCTCGGTCCCCTCCAACCAGTCCCGACCGCAATGGATCCAGCTTTACATGCCTTTCCAGTGCTGTACCTGATCCACTACCAGCAAGTAATGCACCGTTGCGGACAACGCCATCACACAACTCCGCACACAACCACAACACACAACTTGTGGGCTGATATACGGTTCACATCCACACCAGACACTCTGGTGGGAACAGGAACACATCTTCAAGTGTACCCAACCATGTCCTACCTGTCACAAAATCACCCCTCCGCTTCACCCATCAACCGTGAAATCACTGCAATATCCAGGTCACATCACTGCAGTGGTGAAGACGTGGGAAAATCTGAAAACAATGTAGTAGGCAGGGCCAGCGCCAGGCATGGATAGTCCACAAAGACATTGGGCCACACCTCCACCTTTCACACACTAGGCCCCACACACCCATTAGGAGACATGCTGTGTGCCCTTCCTGTGCCCCCCTGAACAATTAGCTAGCCAGGTGTACCCAGACCCTGCACCACACACACCAAACAACCAGGTAACATGTCTCAGAAGGTGTGGATAAAGAGGAACACCCTGCACAGAAGCTCAGGGGCAGGGCAACCCTCCTCCCCACACCTAACCTCCACTTGTGTCAAGCAAACTGAGTCCAATTACAAAATGAACACTCACACTGAATATGAACAACCACTTAACAGTACACACTGCCTGTCAAGTCACCCCAACACATACACATACCAGATGTCTGCAGCAATGGAGGACAATAAATGGGCCAGCCAAAAGTGAGGTGGACAGTGCTGGAGAGCCATGGAGCAAGCCACAACGCATGTGTACACCACTTGCAAGAGAAGGAACATATCATAACACCCTTAGGCCATAAAATCAGACATGGCTGGCACAGTAAGTGCAATTAAACCACAGTGACCTCTGTGCAACAACTTAGGGAGACAGCAAGGCAAGCCATGCATAGGCACAGGGATGATAGGAAGTGTCTGAAGTCAAAAAATGATCAGCCACACATCTGTCTCAACTTACTTGAAATGGGCATGTCATCAGCACAACACACATGGCTCATTGTCACACTCCCTGACTGTCAAACACAAGTTGGATCCTTCACACATACCCCTCCTCCACTGACCTCACACCTGCACCACTCAACACCAGTGTCAAACACACAGAATGGTACAAATAATTTCCTGTGAGTACACTGACAAACAATCACACTCCATGAGGTGCATCCACAAACATCACACACACACTTGGGGATGCCTGAACCAATGCTGGCACAAAAACAATAGCCAAACACAAACCTTACAAATAACATACACATAAGGACACCAAGCCCACATATGGCCAGCCAAACAGTGGAAAGGAAATGGGACCCTAGACAGAACAGGAGTACACAACATTGTCACTCCGGACCAATGCACTGACACCATATCCCAACACAAACAAGAATTGAATCATCTCAAAACAATCATGAACACAAACTGGGATCAATGGGATAACAAGCTAACACAGACAGAGACACCACACCACCCTTCAAGTCAACATGGTGTCATAGTGTACCACAAACATACACATGCACAATCCTGACAAGTGACAGGTCAATGTTAGGAGGATATAGAACTAGTGTGCATTCAAAACAAGCCCAGTAACAAGAACACACCTTGCTGCATGTGAAAGACACACAGTAATGCACACTACACTTGCAACACACATCAGAATGTATCACAATGCACAAACTACTCACACACTATGTCATGCAAATAAAATATCACACACAGAGCATCTGTCAACTGAAAGAGCCAACAAATGCCAAAAATTGCATACACCCACAACAAAAACACACCAGATGCCCATGCCAATACATCACATTGCAAACTCAGCTGCACATCAGGGAATGCACCCCAGGCAAGTGCAAGGCAACATACAGTCACAGCACTGCATGCACAACAAGCAGTGTGTGCACAACAACCAAATCAGTAGCACACACGTCTCAGTGCCACAACATGTATTCCCGCAATACAAATCAGCACAGCACACAGACAACATCACACTCAGGAAGGGTAGCAGTACCTCAGCGAACACACATACAGCTAACCTAACGCCCACAGATGCTCAACTCAGGGACTCCCAGGTGCAAACAACATGACCCGAGGACTGTGCCGCAAAACAGTTGCAGTGCACATGAACAACAATGACTGCAAAACAGTACAAGAAAATCACACATTAATAATTGGCAAACTGTCATGAGTGGCACATTGGTCCTGTGCACAGATCAGCACCACAAAGCATGGTGTAACCAAAGAAGTAAGTGGTGGGGAGGCACACACACTGCCAACCAAAGGGGATAGGTGACATGAGAGTGAAGTTGTGTGTACGTCAGTAGTGGACAGGTCAGGAGTGTACTACACACAAATACATGAAGGAGTCACTCACAATGGGTAGGCATCAGAAGCAAAGCTAGGGGATGGTATAACTCCACATCCCACATACTGTACTGGAGCCAAAAATGGCTCAAGTGACAGCAATGCATTAGGAAACTCAGCCAGATTGTAAGTGTGGCTGAGCAGGTCTGCACAGTGAGCACAAACAGTAACAAGACACATGTCTGATCAACAAAACACAACACAGACTTGGCTGTCACACACTCTGCATACTCACAACTGGCAGCAACAACAAGTAGGTGTCCACCAGGAGTGCAAGGACACACCAACACACTGCACAGTGCACAACCTACAACTACCACATGTGCACACAATCACAAGCAAAGGGCTGACAAATCAAACTAACAGGCACTCAGCTCCTGAGTGACACATGTGTGCAGTTGCCATTGCAGGGGCACTCATACATCAATACTACTGACAAAGTCACCCCTTCACACTGCACACTTCATTACCTCTCAAGTGCACACATTCCAATGTACCCATGTGACTAGAAAGACAGGCCATCACAAGATGACCATACACCAACACTGCTGTCCACACATCAAGAAAGATCACATAGATATGATGGACCCTGGCCAGCCTGCCTGCACTCTTGTGGATAGACTCCCCTCTGTGCTGGCAGTGCATCCAAACATGATGTGTGCAATTTAGCAAACCTGACCATAGAATGATTAGGATGACAGTAGGTAATCACAAACAACCATCAGTGCACCCCCAAGCCTCAGAGTCAAGAAGAACTGAAGTGCCTGTCACCTCTGCCAAACTCTGAAAAAGTGAAACAAGCCATTGGCAATGTTAAAGCTGTCATACCGAGCATGTGTCACATTAAACCATACCCATAAAGCAAACCATTTATTTAGCAAGGACATTGATAAAGCAGTCAACAGGAGTAACTGTCTTTATTACATATTACACAGATAGGCATCAAAAGTAGACAGGAGCAAGGCCATTGGCCAGTGCAAAGTGCAAAGTAGATACACGAGAACCTGCACAGGGAATGGGCTTCAACAGTGATGAACAGCAAGGCCATTGGCAAGTACAAAGTGCAAAGTGGGTACATGAGAACCTGCACAGGGAAGGGGCAGCAACAGTGATGAACAGCAAGGTCAGTGGCGAGTCCACAGTTAAAAGGAGGCACATGTGAGCATGAGAACCTGCACAGGGAATGGGCATCCTAAGTGATAAACAGCAAGGCCAGTGGCCAGTACAAAGTAGAACAAAGTACATGTGTGCATGAGAAACTGCACAAGGAATGGGCAGCAACAGTGATGAACAGCAAGGCCAGTGGCCAGTACAAAGTGCAAAGTAGACACATGTGTGCTTAAGGACCTGCGCAGGGAATGGGCATCCTAAGTGACAAACAGCAAGGCCATTGGCCAGTCCACAGTTGAAAGTAGGTACATAAGAACCTGCATAGGGAATGGGTATCCTGAGTGATAAACAGCAAGGCCAGTGGCCAGTCCACAGTTAAAAGTAGGCACATGTGTGCATGAGAGGCTGCACAGAGAATGGGCATCCTAAGTGCTAAAAAGCAAGGCCAGTGGCCAGTACAACGTATAACAAAGTACATGTGTGCATGAGAAACTGCACAGGGAATGGGCATCCATAGTAACCAACAGCAAGGCCAGTGGCCAGTCCACAGTTCAAAGTAGGTACATGAGAACCTGAATTGGGAATGTGCATCAACAGTGATGAACACAATGTCATTGGCCAGTCCACAGTTCAAAGTAGGCACATGGAATGGGCGAGACTGTACACTGTCGTGGTCAGCAACACAGCTAGGGGGATAACAATGGGCAGTCTGGGCACCGCTGTGGGAGAGACAGGTGTGTGAGGGGGACTTTGACTCAGACTTGGCTATCAGTCGGACTGGGAGGTGGCTGAGTGTCGGGGCCAGTTGGTGGACTGGACCAGGGAGAGAGAGGACAGCTGAGGTAGAGGCATCAGTGGCTTTGGGAGCCGGAGGGCTGCTTGGATTGGGTGGTGTGGTGGCACGTGGAGGTGGAGTCATGCTGCTGTGAGACACAGTGTGGGAGGGTGAATGTGGAGGGGTGCCTTTCCACTTCTTGGGGATTCGATAGGGAATAATTGTCTAGGGCGGAGTGGTTAGTGGGGCGGGCACAACAGACTCAATCTCCACCACAGGTGCATCAGGTACAGGTGGTGGCCCTCCCTATGGGGATCTGCTGGTTTGGGCGGTACGCTTGGCCTGGCCTTGCCTTTTCCCTTCCATCCCCTGTTGACCAGGTGAAACCCCCTACAGTGCCCTCCTTTCCCAACTTCACAGGGATGTGGGTGGAAGTTGAGATTGTGGGTGAATCTGCCTTAGAGGGCTTTTTCTTCGGACTCTTAGCAGGCACCAGCTTCACAGCAGGCACGGCTACTGTCTGCTTGTCTTTGGGAGACACTTTTTGGACAGGAGTGCCATTGATGGGGATGCCTTTGAGGCATGTGAGCCTAAGGCCTGCTTCTTGGTTTGATGTCCCTGAGTGTCACCTGAAGGGCTTTTGCCTTTGCGCTCTGAGGTGACTTTTGTTTGTTTGGGGGATGGTGTCTGCGCTCTGGCCCACTTGGGGTGCCGCTGATGTGTGCTGCATGTGGTGTATCTTGAGCCTGAGGGCTGTGGTGTGTGGTCACTCTCATCAGATGTAGCCACTGGCAGGGGGGTGGCCGAAGGGACTGAAGCTGGACTCTGAGCCTGTGACAGCTGAATTGCTGCCGTCACCGTGGAGGACAAAGACTGGACAGTCCTGTGTAGCCCACCCACATCTGAATGAATGCCTCCATGAAGGCAACTACCTGTTCCAACTTCCTGTCATGGTCTAGGAAGGCATTAAGGAGAGTTGTCTGACACACACACAGCTGGCGCAAAAGGTCCACAACCTCAATACTGAGGGCAGCAGGGGAGAAAGGGCAGGGGCAGAGGTGTCCGTGGGGAAGGACACTCTTCCCTTCTTACTGGTGCGAGCACATGCAGCACTAGTGGAAGTAGCTGGGAGGGCGGGCACTGGATGATGTGTGGTGGAAGAGGAGGCAGATTTCCCACCCACAGTGCCTGCCAATATAGAGGAGTCACCGCTGGCATCAGATGACGTTGAGGTTGGTGTCTCTGGCTGTGATTCCTCAAGCAAACTCCTGTCCCCCTCTGAGGAGCTGGTCACATCAGTGTCAGTGTACTCATCTGTAGCAGAAGCGCCTGATGCCTCACCACTGGTGTCCATCCCCTGTCCTTCTCTTCCCTCTGTAGATGCTGCAAGAGACAGAGACGTAGGTTCAGTTTAGTGCCATTCACACAAACATCATATGCAAGCAAAGCACAAAACAAGATCATGATACCCTCTTGTTGCACACCACCCTATGCAGTCACATTGTGCAACCTTAATTCCAAAGTCAAAAATTGCATGGTATCATGCAAACTTGGCATAATTGACCCATGTGATGTCCACACAGCCAAATAGCTTGCCCGTCTGAGCATACCTGGGTCTCTGAGGCTGAAAAAGAGGTACATCCCAACATGTTGTCACAGTCACATTTGGAGTCACCATAAGGTGACAACACAGATACAGACTCCTAAATAAAAGTTAGCAATGGCCATGAGCTCATGCCATCCACCATTTCGTACTTTGGGGGCACAACTACAGTTGCACAATGGTGTCAGATGTGTAGTTCTTACAATTTTGAGGTCAAGCACTGTACACATTGATGTAAGCACACTCAGATGAGGCACACTGCCGTTCACTGCTATGGGATGTCCCTGACTCCCCCAATGCAGCCAATGCCAAAAGGCCACAACTCAGAATGCAATGTCAAGGGCCATTATATCAATGGCATGAGAAAGTACATGTAACGAAAATGCATGACAGCTGCACCCAACACAGAGGCCACTTACAAGCCATTGCATCACACTAGCAACATCACAGAGCTCAGCACTGGCTCAGGCGTGGTGCTTATGGTCCTTCAAATGTGCATCCAGCTCAGGTTGTGTCACAGCTAAGATGCAGGCCATTAGTGGTGTCATGCTCCTGCACGCCAACCTGTCAGTCCGAGGGAGAGCCCCAGCGTCATCTCTGCCACGTTTTTGCTCAGCTGTTGTTTCTGGCCCAGGGAGGACCTGGCATGGCAGTTCGGGTTGTACTGTACTGTACTGTTCAGAGAGAACTCTTCAACATTGTTAAAAGTCAAACAAACGGCACATCCCCACATGAAATAAAAGCCACCAAGGATCGATGCAAAGAAATCGCCAGCTTCTTCACAGATAAAGTCACACAAATTAAACAATCCTTCATACAAACCTCAAACCCTCCTTCCCTCACATCCTGCCCCCCTTTAACCACCCTTGACCAAACAGAACAAATTCATACCAAGGACAACCATGTCTGCTTCCAACTGAAAAATGATGCCAATTGGTCGAACTTTGAACTCATGTCAGAAAACGAGGTCTTCAATATAATTGCAAGCTTAAAGCCCTCTTTCCACACTATGGACCCCCTCCCATCCACAGTAGTAAAAACACTCAACCACATCATTGCCCCTTTCTGGACAAAAATCATCAACTCCTCTCTCACATTAGGCTGCGTCCCAGACTCTTTTCAACTAGGACAAATTACACCCATACTCAAGAAACCAGAGGACAACCCTAATGATCTCAACAAACTGAGATCTATCTCCAACCTCCCTTTCCTAGCCAAAACTCTGGAGAAGTGTGTTCTACAACAAATTAACAAACACATTGATAATTTTAACCTCCTCAACACCTTTCAATCGGGATTCAGAAAAGGTTGTAGCACCGAAACAGCTATGCTCAATATTTCAGACGATATCCACAGAGCCTTAGATAAAGATGAGGCCTGTCTCCTCATCGTTATTGACCTATCAGCGACATTTGATACAATAAATCATCCAGCTTTACTTGAGACTTTGAAGAAGTGCTCTGGCATCAATGGCATACTACTAAAATGGTTCACTTCGGTCCTTCAGCAACGTTTGCAACAAATTAAAATCAAGTCCTGCCTCTCTATGCCAACACGAGTCACTCTGGGGGTCCCGCAAGGCTCGATCCTCTCACCATCACTCTTCAACCTCTTCATGGAACCCCTCACAATCATTCTGAAACAAGCAGCAGGTAAATACCACCTTTATGCTGACAACACCCAAATCTATTACAAAATCAAATCACCCAGTGACAGCCAACACCTCAATGGCACACTTACCAAGATCCAAAATTGGTTTAACGCTAACCACCTAAAGCTGAACTCGGACAATACTGAATTAATACTGTTCCCTCCGAAAAGTAACCATCGACCTATCCAAGACTGGCTCAAGAATCTTGATGCCCTAAACTGCTAACTTGTCCGATCCGACTCGGTAAAGTCACTAGGCATTACCCTGGACAAGAACCTATCAATAAAGAACACATCAAAAACTCTGCAAAAGGTGCGGTTTCCTCACAAAAACACCTGAAGAAAATTAAAACTTTCATTCCCCAAGATGACCTCAAGACTATAGTACAAGCCCTAATCCTCTCTAAACTGGACTATGGGAACACCAACCTAACAGGGACACCAAAAGCTCACCTAGCCCCACTAAGATCAGACCTTAACATGGCAGCTCGACTCATAACTGGTGTAAAAAGATTTGAATACATCACACCAACGCTCAACTGGCTTCCCATGGAAGGTAGATGTATTTACAAATTGGCCTGCATCACGCTCAAAACCCTTCACTCACATTCCCCCAACTACCTTAACAGCAAGCTGGTCAAAGCAGGAAAATCCAGAACACTGAGAAGCTCCAACTCACTTCTCCTCATCCCTCCTTAATTGAAAAAGAAGCCAACCCAGTGCCGATCCTTTTTTGGTAAAGTACCCAGGATGTGGAACACACTCCCTAGAGACCTCAGATGCAACCCCTCCTTCTCCGGCTTCAAAAGGGACCTGAAGCTCCTTCTCCTCAAAAAATACTTTACCGACCAAGTCAAGTACCCTAGACTTCAATAACCTAGATGACTCCCCTCGAAATGCCCATCAAGGTTAGGTGGTTATCTGACTGTATAAACCACCTGCGTTCTTCTCCCTCCCCAGCACTGTATGCCTAATGATTATGTTTTTGCTTTATCTTTTTGCATTCTTATGTCCTGCTATGCAATGCAATTTTTCTTTGTATATGTAAAGCGCTCTGTTACCTACAAGTCAAGCTAGCGCTATATAAATCTTTTAAAAAAATAAATAAAATAAATTCAGGTCAGGACTGATTTGCATATGGCTGGGTCCAAACTGGGGTGGCATGGTGAGCAAAAGTACAATGGATTTAACACAGATCTCTTGACAAATGTGCCAAAAGTGCTCCCACCTTGTTATCAGGAGTATTTTCAGCAAAATTGTCCCAGGCAAGCAGATGTGCTTCCTAACTTTGTTGGGCGGTCCTGGACTAACCATCTACAGGTGGGATCTAAGCTGCACTGGAAGCTGACAGGTCAGTCGCTGAACTATGAGTGAGGCCTTTATTAGGATCCATTGAGAGGTATGGAGTCCTTTGAAGAGTTGCATGACAGTTGAATACCTGGCACAACATAACCCTGCTGGTTTTAAGTGTGTCCTTTTACCCTCTCTCGCTCACAGTCACAGGGAAGGTTTCGCGTATAATGATTTTTTAATAGTTTTCTAAAACAGAAATTTCTTTACAAGTCATTTGAACTCATTGCTTAGGCAATCTTGTCATCACTACTTATAAGTTCCCTTTATCCTCTACAAACACTGATAATGACTAGAATAAGGGTAACTTGTCTTGAAACTGCCGCCTCCTGTCATCTGTAATGGACTGCAAACTTGGGTTGCTACCTAGGTAACGAGGATAAAATGTTACAAGGCGGAAAGCACTGTCCATTGTGTTCCGTTGGATGTTTTTAGATTTTGCCTGAGACAATGAATGTGCTGTCGTTTGCTATACATTTTGTTTTCTTACAAGCTGGCCTAGAGCCCACCCAATGCTTCCCACTGGTTGCTTTATCAATCAATCAATCAATCAATCACATTTTCTTTATTTCAGCTGACAAAACCATAAAAGATACAGCCACACAAATCATGATTAAGACATTCTAAGCAGAAAGGGATATTCAAGAGGCAAAAGAACAATTTGGGAGATAAAAAGTGGCTCTGGTTAACATAGTACACCGGCGTAGAGGAGGGCTTAGCAGTTACAAATCCTAAGTAAGTCATTATTAAGTTGTCTCTAACAATTTCAGGGGTGGCGATGGAGTCATAGGATAAAAGTGCTAGTGCATTATCAATTAATGTATAGAACGGTTATCAAAAAAGCCTACAGATAATACATCAAACATGGTTGCCCCTTGTCCCTTGGTATTGCTCATATTCTATATTTGCAATTAAAAAGATTAAAATAGATCAAATATTGCCATAAAAACAGCTATTTACAATAAAAATAACAATATTGGGAAATACACCTCTCTTGTCTGGTCATTACAGTTTCCATTTTATCAATCGAGGCCAGACAACGGTGTTAACAGCTCCCTCCTTCTAATCGCCCAGAAATGGCTTAAGAATTTCGCAATTGTGCAGGCGAAGAGAGGTTTGGCGTCTGACTTTAATATGCGCAAAGCGTCTTTGGAGATACTGTCCCTAATTGTCTGCACACAGGAGCTAACCATTTGCTCCCTGGTTTCGCATAAACTGTGCAGGCAAAGAAAACATGGCCTATTGTTTCTTGTGGGCATGAACATGAAGGACAGCCCTTGAGTTGGGATTTATTTGTCAGCCAAGAGTTGGTAATGGCGTTGATGGATAGACTGCCATGTCTGAACTGAGTGTACAGTTTCCTGTCTGCAGGCACCTTGACGATATCAAGGTAGCTTTCTAGTTGGCAATTAGTTTTCAAGTCATTGAAAGCGTCTGTTAGGCAGCCATGTTGACTTTTCAGAAAATTGTTCTTCCCAACCCATGCCCAGTACAATAGCTTTACTTGCCCTCTAAAATAGTAGGGTGAGTGACCGGTATCTTCTTTTTGCAGGGCGATGCTTGACCGAAGGATATCTACAAGCTTAATCCACCCATTTCTTATGGTAGTATCCAAAGCAGGGACCTCGCTAAAGGATGCTGCATGTGGTGGCAGATCGGGGGTGGTAACCAATCTGTACCAAAAAAGCAATGGGCGAAGCCTCACAAGGTCATTGATAGACTTGATGCCCAGGTCAAGTTTCAGAGTGAGGAGAGGGGTACTTTGGGGGCGGGAGACCATGTTCCTAAGGAACTTTCTTTCCACTGCTGAGAGAGTATTTGCCTTTGCTGTGCCCCACAGCTCTGCCCCATAAAGAGCACTACTCACAGCCTTGCATCTTTACAGTTTAAGAGCAGGTGCTACTGACTTGGTATATGATAGGCAATGCTCCCGCTTCAAAGCCCCAGTTAACTGGGAACATTTCAAAGATGCCTTCTCTAGATGAGCCCAGTAGCTGAGAGAAAGTCAGGAGACCAATAGAGGACGTGAGGGTTAACCCCATGGACAGACTGACAGCGGTGTGATTACGCAGCACTAATGGGCATTTGAATGGTTTATTGTTGATGACGTCACTGTAGCCGAGCTGCAGATGTGAGGTGGCGTTGCTGCGCTGTACGGCATGTCTAGGGAGGAAAGGAAATAACCTTGGAATTAGACCAGAATGCTAATATTAGTTTGTCCCAACCCTGTGAAAGGGGGCACTCCCTCTGGCCCATGGCCTCCTTCTGCTCGAGCGCTTTGCATTCAACCTCAGCCTTTATTACCACTGACTGACGCTGTAAGGATTCATTAATTTTCACTGCATGTAGCCTGTTCCATGGCTTCTTTGGCCTGCGTGTCTATGCCGCAGAGCACCATTTCTAGGATGCACCAGTGCACTCTTTATTTTCCCCAGCGCATCGAACAGTGTTACCAGATTTTGAGACCCGTCCCAAGCCTAAAGACGCTCAAGTATAAGCAGGGCTCGAGTCAGGGTACCACGCGGGTAGACGGCGTCTCCCCACTTATTTTACCGGGGGGACGCCATCCCCCCTGCCAAACAGCTGGACTTTACTCTTTGGCCTCTCTGGGACGAGGAGCTCAGCACCTTTCGTGACGTCACTTCCTGTTGTGGCGTCACTTCCTGTTGTGACATCACTTCCGGTGACAGCGTCCCCCCACTTCTTTTTTTACAACTTGTGCCCTGAGTATAATCCCACATTCATCCCAACGCAGACCAGTGTCAACCCAAAAATCATCCCAAAGTTGCACCTCGCAAATTATGCAGAAATAGTCTTCAGAAACCATTTTAAGGATGAATCTAAATTCTATTCATTGTACAGATACTGGGAGGGGGTTAACTAAGGCACCTGTGTTAATAGCTACTCATTTTCAAGACCAGTCCCCACTGTGACTTTTCAACTTGTATCGGGCACTGCCAAAGTTACAGCCTACGATAATCAACAGCCCTGTCTAATGGTTTCTAATCACAACCTGCTCTTTTTTACTGGCTTTCAGATTTACACTGATAAAGGTGAAACACAAGTGGTCGTCTAACATTCACAGTGTATATCTTGCTGGAGAGATCCGTGTTTTGTCTAATCCCAGTTTTTAATCTACGTAGCATAGAGTCAATATGTCTCCTGCAAAGCACATTATGTAACACGAAGATGACAGATTTTTTATTTAATGTAGATAGGTAAATGGGATTCTGATTAACAGAAAGATCCTTTTGTTATTTGCAGTTTCTAAATTGTAGTCCTTTCAATAAAACAAGAGAGCTATGAAGGGCATGGAGGACTTGTTGTTATGGTGACAAGGCATACGGAATACACTGTCAGCCAGATTCATCAAGCCGAAATCGGCTCGCAAAGGGCCAGATTCTGAGAATCTGGCCCTTTGCAAGCACTATTTTTGCATTTGGGATTCATCATCCCAAATGCAAAAATCGCAATTTTAGAAATCGCTAAATTGCGAATTATTGCATTTAAGGAATCTCAATTTGACATTCCTTAAATGCAATTCATGAACCATTAAAATTGCGAATTCGCAATCTGGGGCCGCTATTTACTGCGAAGTCTAACTACGTGGTAAATAGCGAAAACTTCGAAAAATGCACTTCAGTGCATTTTTCTAAGTTGTATGTTACACACACACATGTCCTTTGGATATGTGTGTGCGCAACACCAGTGTACCTTACCATTTATGGGGTGCTACAGGGTGTCCTTTGGACACCCTGGCACCCTTGAAATCGCTTCCTTATTTGCGATTCGCTAATTGCTAATCGCAAATAAGGAATGACTCCCCATTCATTCCCATAGGAATGAATGGGAAAGCCATTCCTTATTTGCGATTAGCAATTACCAAATCGCAAATAAGGAAGCAGTAGAAATCGCAAAAAATATTGCGATTTCTACATGCATCCCGTTTTGCGAGTCTTTAATAGCGATTCCTTAAAAATCGCTATTAAGGACTCGCAAAACGGGACTTTGATGAATCTGGGGGTGTATCTTTCCCATGCCCCAAAACAAATTGTGCTCCCTCTGTCGGCCCTGCCGGCCTCTGACACATGTTGCTGCTGAAACTTCCGGCACAGGCTTGGCTGCTAATTGTGCGTCCAGGTGTGTTTCCACTAGTCTCTTGTGAGAATCACCTTGTAGAACTTCGGAAGAGATTATGATCAGAGGTAACGCGGAGCCTAAAGGATGTAATTTAATGTCATGTTGGTATGAAACAATATATGTGGCTGAATGGGCCGAAATGTAGCAATCTGTGATGCATTTACCCAACCTCGCTAACCTAAAGTGCCTGATAAAATACAAGTCAAGAAAGGCTCAGAAATCTGCAGGTATGTCAAGGCTAAGTAGAGAAAACTGTCCAACCTAAAAGCAAATCAACTCCGCTTAAAGGTTAAAAAACAAAATTCTGCCCACTGTGTACCTTCATGGACATTTTTTTAAGCTTTAGATTTCTACGAGAGGGGGTGCTAATCTTATAATGTCAGCAAACACTAACCAGGAGCTTTCACTAGGCCCCTCTAAGGCTGTCTGGCCACGTGTGCCCTCTCGCTGCACTGACAGCACCCCCCCCCACACTTACATCACATCCGGTTATCCGGAGAGAAGGTATTTTTTTGGCAAATTTTTCAAAGTACTAAATGTAAAATAATATGGGCAGTCTGAAACTCTTCATGCTTGAGGGACCTTATTAATATCACGTTATATGATTAGCGTTTTGAAAGGTGTCATAACACTTCTGAAATCTGACCCTACTTTCAGAGGTTTCTTGTTTATCATTTACAAAATCATGGTGGTCTGTTGTCATGTAATACTACATTGTTTAGTAATGTTCCTTAAAAGTAGTGTTATTCGCACAAAGTATTTAACTATTTAGTGCCACTGCTGTTTGCCAGCTAAAGTAAGAGACCCAGGAGTGAAAAGAGGATTGCTGTGGCCGTCCATCTGCTCGGGCAGAGCTATAATTGCTGCCTGATGCTGCAGCCCATTGCCTCTCCTTACCCAGACCGGTCAAGGAACTTTAGGCCCAAGACTCCTCGCAGCTCCACAGAGAGGGAGCCATGAAGCATGCCAAGCATAAACATAAATATAAGCATGAGGCAGTGTAGTAACCAAGTCCACGCTGGAAGTAGTATTTCAGGAGGATTTATTCAGGTTGGTTACAGCATAGTAGTACAGTAGATAGCCCCACCAGGAGCACCCAGCTAGGCACGCAGCCCTTCTCCAACTGTGAGATCCCACTCCCAACATTCCATCTTGCATCACTCAGGCAGGGTTCCACTGACACAGCATAAATAATAGCAACCCAGGATACTAGAGGCAGGATCACCCATGTGTCCCTTCCTGGCGAGTCTGAGTGAAGTAGTAAAAGAATCTTCGCAAAAGCAGGACTTTAGTTTACATGTGATGTTTGTAGGCCCAAATGTGTTTTTTCAAAAGTTAAATGAAGTAAATTGAGACACATGAATATTTCACATTTCTTTGTCTGACTTTGGGGAAAGTCAATCAGAATCCTTATTTTTAATGCAGTGTGTTGTGTTACTAATACCGTCGACCTGCATAGCTTTATAGCCAGTAGCAATTTAATTTCTGGGACATGTATTTTTCACTTTTCCCTGGTGAATTGGCTATAAACCATGTCAGGCCAATGCTAATTTGGACAGCTGCATTAAATGCTTCAAGTACAATCTTATATAGTGATGTATATTAGCACCTTGTTAATGTGATCACATTCAAGTGATCAAATGTCAAGATAAATGTGTTTCTAAAACACCATTATGTCTTCCAAGCTTCAACTGCTTGCTCTGAAGCAAACAAATGACAGCTTTCCATTTATACACACCTTATTTGGAGTGTATGCACAATGGCACATGGCATAACTCATTGTTTCTACCACTGAAAGTCAACAAATGTCACACATTAGCACACCGAAAAAGCAGAAATGTCACAAATAAGTCACAAATAAGTCATCTGAAACCTTGGCAGCTATGGTTCTCTCTTTCTTCTTCCGCCCTTCTCAGCAAGCACAGAAGTGAAAAAAAGATTTTGGATTAGAAAAGCAGCAATTGCCCACCTGATCAAATATTTACACTTGTGGACCAATCATTAGATGGGTTAGCCAATTATTCAGTCAAAAAATGCATGAAAAAGCTGCGCAATCACATCCCATTTTTAAACCCAAGAGCAAAAGTTATGTGCAGTTTCAGTACAAATTTACTGTTACATTAATGTTCAGTTGCACTGAGGTCTAAACTGCAAATCCAATGTTGAAAAGGTGGCAACTCAGATGTATTTACTGTAGACCACAGAATGAAGTGGGCCTTACTAGGAGATAATTCTCATCCATCCGAATCGATAGCAACAGCAGCCAGGCTAGCTTGAATCCAGTGGTGTAGTGAGCACAGGGCCTACGTCTGGGCATACCCTTCCCATTTAGGGCGACATATGCAAAAGAAACAATTGATGGACGAAATGCTGGACAATGCAAACATTCACCCCCAGTCACAAGGATCTGGGTTACGGAGAGAGTAGCAACATTGTGTGAGGAAAATACCCTGGGTAAAGCGAGGCAGAATCATTCAATGAAGTTTAGCAGGCACAGAAGATGTTTCCTCACACTGTACATGAATATTGTTAGGAGTTATACTGGTTGCCCCCGGGGAACATCCTTTACAACGCAACTTTTACAACGCACTACCATTACGACGCAACTTTTACAATGCAAACTATTACAACGCATAGCGCTGGGGGGCGCTCTAGGATAGGGAATAGGTTTAATGTACTATCCAACACCTTCCCTACTATCCACGGGGACTGGAGTTGGAATAGTAAATTAAACTATTCACTATCCAGCGCCTAAAAACACTATGCGTTGTAAAGGTATGCGTTGTAAAACTTGCGATGTAAAGGTAGGCGTTGTAAAAGTATGCGTTGTAACGTCATACATCCGTTGCCCCCTACTCCCGTGTTAACACTCACTTACTGAATTTGTTCTTGCTTCTCTACACGTGGTTTTCCGCGCCCGACAGACTCAGAGTGACAGTGAAGTCAAGGCCCGGCCCGGTCAGGGTCTCAAAGTCCGATGCTGCGACTACTGCTATGCTGCGCCTCATTGGTTGTGGTCACTCACACTCAGTCACTCATTCACCTCCCCACCTCCCCACTCACCTACGGCTGACCCAGGATCACCTCTCCTTCAGGAAACTACTCAAGACCTGGCTGTTCGAGCAGTAGCGACCCCCCCCTCCCCTCAGCGCCTTGAGACCCTTACGGGTGAGTAGCGCCCTATACAAATTTTGTGATTGATTGATAGATTGACTCACTGTCTGTATCTCTAGTGTGACGACGAGAGACAGTGACAGGCAGACAGCGCGAGTGATGCAATGATGACAATCGCAAATCCCTCGGAGTGACTCCTGCTCTGTGTCCCTGACTGCCGCCCAAGAGACCCGTTGCGCTGCGTAGTTACTTTTGTTTCTGCTCCAGGGAAGACCTGGCTTGGCAGTACGGGCTGGACTGTTCCCACAAGGAACAGGGTCAAGATTGATTTGCATATGGCTGGGTCCAAACTGGGGTGGCGTGGTGAGCAAAAGAATGATGGATTTAACCCAGATCCTTGTGACTGGGGTGAATGTTTGCATTGTCCAGCATTCCATCCATCAATTGCTTCTTTTACTTTTAATAGAGTGCCATGGGAGCTGGCCAAAAATTATTGCCAGGGCCATCATTCGTAGCGCTTTCGTGCTACAAGATTGATGTCCTTGGCACCAAAAAAGACTGTACGCACCAGTGTACCACTACGCTGGGGTGAAAGCAGCAGCAGGTGCTCTTGCAGTTAGATATACATGTGTGCATAGCAACTAATTCTGCTGCCTGATTTGTCCAATCCTCCTCCAATCATGTCCCACCGATGTAGCGCACTTCAAGCTCATTCACCGCTGACATTTGTGTCACTGCCCACTGTCAGAGTGATAGGCGTCAACACAATTGCGTATTTCCTCCATGGCTACCTGATTGCGTTACTGCCTGGTTGGCTGCCATCGTTGCTGCTCTGTCTGTCAGCCACAAATCTTTGCACAATGGGCTAAAATACGCCCTAAAAGTAGCCACCTGCCAGGTGTGGTTTTACCCCACAATGGGAAAAATGTTGCCCATTTGTGTGGGAAATAGCCCAATCTGGCGCAACTGGCATTGGCTTTCCAAACAGTACAGGAAATAATGGGGCGAGTCTCCCCACATTCAAGCTTCAAGAAATGCCATATGTGGGAGAGTGGCTGCAGTTATACATTTCCTACAATGCCTAATTAAGAGTTATTTATTGGTCAATTGTTTGGTTAAGTCCATCACAAGTACATGTAAACATTTCGAATGTATTGTTCGAAATGGCCGAAGCTCTTCTTCAATGATGTCATGTCCTGTTTTTCACAATAAAAGGAGTTCCAATGTGAAGCCAAGTTGCAACTCAATTGGTCCAAAATCGTTGCTCACTTACTGTAATCTTGATTCCCCGTGATTTCTCCCATTTTTGTTGAGATCCCTCTGCTCTACACCTGCTGCTTGGCCTGATGAACTAGAAGATTATTTTGGGATCTCCAGTTTTTCCCTCTCTTGCTGAGTTATTTTCTGGACCATTGGCAGACTTCCTGTTGCAAGCTGGCCTCTGGTTTTGCCTCCAGAGATAAGTGGCCATTTCTGCGAACTGAGAGGACACTCCAAGCGTCTTCCAGAAGGCCAACTCTTGATAGGTTGCGACACCAATGCATTCGGGAAATTGATAAAGTTTAGGAAATTGCTTAAGTTCAAGAATGACTGACAACCGTAAACAACTTGATGTTGCAGGTTCAAAATCTGGCTATGGAAAATGCTTAAATTTGTCAGTTGCCAGCCATTTTACAACAAGGTTCCATGGATCCTCCTCTGGCTGGCTTGGCGGAGTTGAAGTTTGATAGTAACCCAAGGAAACTAAAGACCTTTTTAGATACTTTTAGGCGTATCATCTATGATATTGCTACACTTCCTGTTGTAATCTGGCATCTGGTACCTCCTCCGGAGATAAGCGGCCCATTCCGCAAACTAAGAAGACACTCCGAGCGTCCTTCAGAAGTCCAGATCTTAACAGACACCAAGATGGAGCTCAGGGAGGGTTGCGCTTACCTTCCAGTGTCGGGTCACCATGTGCATAACCAGCGATAAGGTGAAGTCCAGGAAGCGCGCCAAAAGTTTATTTTTCTTTGATTGTTTAAACAACATGAGGCCACAAACCTTATAGTTGTGTAGCATGGGACAACGTTTGACCTGGTTGAGGTGCATCATGACTGCTAATCAGTAATCTGAAAGTGCACGGCAAGACCACATCACATGCGTCATGTCAGCGCTGGTCGACTGGCATAATGGACAGCAGAAGCCTGCACCAGGAAAACATTCATCTATTTTGCTGGAGGAGAAACAAGCCCTCTGGATTATTCAGTACTGAATGAGTGTGAATCTGGAGTTTATGGGTACTGTGGCTGGGTATGTCAGTATTCTGTGCCACTCTTTGTCAGCCTAATTCTGCTTCCCATTTGTGCCAAAGGCTGACTTATGATACTTGAGTGTGCTCACAAAAACCTTTGGCAAGCCAACTAATCAGACATCTACCATTGCCCAAAACATAGAGGGCCAGCAGGACTGAGTGAGTAGGAGGCTCCTCTGAGGTGATCCGTTAGTCCGAATTGAGCGTGCGAGTGAGGGAATTGTATGTTGTCAGAAGGCCACAGGGCAGGCAGGGGTTACTGGGCCCTCGCCGTGGTGTTTGGAGCCTCTTACTCCTGCTGTCCTGGGGCCCCGCCTACTATGAGCTAGCCCTTCTGGGCAAAGTACTACCCCAGGCACTCGCCTCTCAGTGGTAGCGGGGGTCAAGCAGCCCAGGGCTTTCAAGGTGGAAATAGAGTACCAGTGTAGGTGTAACATACACCTCAGCGCACCTTCAAGTAATCCCAATAAATCAGGACTAGCTCAATACTGCGTTTTATGGATAAACAACTATTTATTACACACAACAGTTCAAATCTATCACAGTAAAATTAACAACACAATCCTTTGCAGATTCACATCTAGTGCCTGGGGTGAGTTCGCCTGAGTCCCTCCCATCAAGGCCCACTGCCCTGTTCCGAAGTGTCTAAGGGCCATATGTAGGTCATTTTTGTTTTGCGAATCTCAAACTGCGATTTTTGGGAATCGCAATTAGAGAATCGCAAAACGAAATGTAGGTAGGATTAGCAATTTTTTTTGCGAATCCCAATTATTCCTTATTTGCGAATCGCAAATTGAGATTCGCAAATAAGGAATTCCTTCTCATTCATTCCTATGGGCTAGAAGGCCCATAGGAATGAATTGGAAGACATTCTCAGTTTGCGATTCTTAATTAGAGAATCGCAAATTGAGAATGCAATTTCAGGGTTGCAAGGGTGTCAATAGGACACCCTGTTGCACTCCTGAAATTAACATGTGTGCACATGTGGCCCACATACATGCCCTAAGGGCATGTATGTGACCCACATGGCACTTTGAAAAATGCCAAAAAGTGCATTTTGCAAAGAAATCGCAAATTACCACCAACCTGAAGTTGGTGGTATTTTGCGAGTCCTTAAGCCAAAATTTGCACAACTTGGGTGCTTCCTACATTGCATTTAAGGAATTGCAATTTGCGATTCCTTAAATGCAATTGCAAAATAAGGAATCGCAAATTTTGCGATTCCTTATTTTGCATGTGGGTTTTTGTGTGCTACATAGCACACTGCCCTAATTGCGATCGCAAAAGCTGAAATTCTGCACATTTCAGCATTTGCGAGTGCAATTAGGCTTCCTACATATGGCCCATAGTCATAAATGTGGTGACTCCCCCACATGTGCAGTTCTTCTCTGCCCTAGGCATGCAAGTGTCTTACACAGTTCTAAGAGGCGGCACCTTAGTCCCCAATGCTTAAATGAGACCCTGCTGATATGTACTACCCAGGCAGTAGCCACAATGTAACATTCCTACGCTAACCTCCGGCATGTGTTCTGGTGACTTCAGCAGTGGGAAGGAAGTGCAGCGGCCTGGTGTCGGGCAGAGTACCTTCGGCAGTGTGGGAATCTTTTGTGGCAGTGAAGGACCCCTTCTGCTGGGTTTGGCGGTCCGGTTTGAAGGTAGGAACCTCTCAATCCCGTGGAATCCTTCACAGTGTGCAGCTCCAGCGGTCAGTTTCGGGTAAGTAGCTCCTGGGCTACTTGAGCTTGGTGGTGCACACTCAGCATTGCAGACAGTGGCCCCAGTATCGAGCATGCCTTCTCCAGGCAGATGGGGAGGGTCCCCGCGAATTTGCTAGATTCCTTGGATGGTGGCCTAGGCAAAGCACTTGGGCAGTGGACCGGGCATCCAACGGCGATGACCCTCAATCATGCACTGTAGTGGTCCCACAACGCAGTTGGTCCCAATTTAGTCTCACACCTCACTCACTTAGACCCTCATCTCTGGATCACTGGAGGGCCTAATTCCCTCCAGGCTCTCCTCCTCCTCACAGAGCACACTGTTGTTGTTGGAAGGCAGGCAGGCTGGTGCTTCAGGCTCAGGGCAAGTATCCTTGTTGTCCTGGGCTGTGTTCGCCTGAACAGCTAGGAGATCAGCAGGCCTCGATCCCTGCTCCTGGTTGCAGTAGTTCAGGTCGTGGTCATCTTGTCACAGCTCAGAACAAGTGGGTTTTCATTTTCGACTTTTGTACAGTCTCTTCAGACACAAATGATTTAGTGCCTGACTCTTCGAAATTTGTGTTGTGTGTTGGGCTCTGACTTTGAAGTGCCTAGTCCTAGGTTATATTCTTTGTCATGGGGGCATGTCTGCCCCAACAGGGGTGGCACCAGAACTGATGAACCCAAAACCTAGGCCATGTATGCAGCAAAGGGGTTACACCTGGTTGTTAGCCTCCAGTGACATATGCTTCACAAAGGTTCAAAGGATTAAGCCTCCCATCTTTTAATATTTCGTTTTCCTGTAGTATGTACCTTATCAGTTCCGCCATTTTCCATAAACAATGTGGTCTCGCCTCCAGACCCATCACCCTTCCTGTAGGAAATTAAAGTTATAATTTGAGCAGGATGTGAGTCCTGCACAATTTCTCTAATAAAAGAGAGGGACCCAACAGCCAAAGGGGTGGGATACCACTAAAGACAAATGTCAAGTAAAAAGACTCCTTTGGGCATTCTAACATGCACAACACTGAGTTTACAATGAAAAGATGAACAAAGAGGAAATGCAAAAATAAATCTTACAAAAGTAAAACAATTTATTTAAGTCAGTCTAAAAACATGGTACAACCCTATCATCAATACAATATTAATCAATAAAAAAATGTAAATACATTGGGCATACACAATTAAAACACAAAAATGGGAAAGACAATAAGGAAAACTAATTCCTATTGGTACGAGGGAAATACAATAATCAACCAAACATCAACTCTGGTTCATGTTCCAATTGTAGTCAGAGTTGTTATCTCCCCAGACTTAGCGTAATTTATACTCATATGTATCCTGCACAATTAACAGGTCAGCATTTTCCCCTTACTAGGAACCATGCACCCCACTGTAGCACTTGATTCTCTCAGGGTAGTGAAGAAGAGTAGTCCAAGGACTACTCAGGGGAGGTGGTGTGAGCTAGTAATTACCATTTGCTGGCATGCAATAATAACGCTCAATTAATCATTGTCCAGTCAGTGCTTATTCTCCAGCAAAAGGAAAAGTACTTTTATTATACACACACTACTAAATACTTTGCATTATTTTATTTTTTTAACATATGTTTATAGACATTTAGTTAGAATGATACAAACATGCATATAACAGCAAGAATCAGTACAAGATACACACATTTGAGTTTATCGGATTACATTTCCAATGCCTCTCCGAATCAACTACCAATGTGGACTGGGTAGTGACACATAATAGTGTCTAAGTAATTAAAGACAATATATCATGTTAACGATATTTTCGTTCAACTACCCAGATCCCAGTGAACCTCATATTGTGGGTGATATTAAACACCAGAGTATACAAATAATGTTTATGGTGATTCTATATATCATGACTGTGACGGGGCGGGCGGACCGGACATGGTAGGACCTAAGGACTGGTGGTCCGCCACCCCCCTCTTACCATGCCCCTTGTCCCCACAGCTACCGCAAAGTACCTGGGCTGCTGACCCCGAGTCCGACTGTACCGACGATATCAACAAACGCGGCCCCTTTAAGGAACTGTACATAGAGGCCGAGGCTCCGCCTATTGATGACGACGTGACGTCAAAAGCCGGAAGTGTCCTGAGCTCGTCAAACGGCGTTTCCCAGGAGAAGACGAGCAGCGAGGAAGACGGACGGAGAGAGTCGGAGGGTAGTGAGAGCGGCAAGCCAGGAGGCCAACATCAACACGCATCGCCCAGCCACGTTCCCGCGGGAGGAGCGTGGCTCCAAGAGGTACGGGGCCAGGTAGCGGGCTGGGTAGGGCGGAGGAGACAGCCCCGAAAGTAAGGAGCACCGCCCTTGAATCCCCTCCCTCTGCACGAGCACTTCCCCTCACCCCAGAACGAGTGAAGTACCGGTGTGGAGCCTCGAGAAAGAAGCCCCCAGGGACAGACGAAACCACGCCTGTCAAGACCTCCGGATTGTACAGCTGACTTAAAGCAATATATGATTTGGGACACGGTTATCTTATAGATTCAAGTGGACTGCCGTCTTCAATGAAAAATACATATATCCCCATTAAACCGTCTTTAAAACCTCTCTTGAAGGCACCTGTGTTTCTCTTTACCCAAACCTCACAAGCCAGTCCAGTGGTCGATTCCCCACAAGTCCCCACCACTTTGGGACAATGACTAATTAGTGCTCTTTGCATGTACTGATAATTGGGAGTTGTAGTTGTAGTCCCATCCATGCCTGAAGCGATACACACTATAATAAGAACAGAAAACAACTTTCTAAAGGGAAAAGAAACCAATAACAAAACTGCCCTGAGGGTCTGAGTGCTAGAGAAGTGCAGAGGAACCTGCTTTAGTTGGAGTGATTCTAAGGATCTCCATACAGTCACATCTTTACGCTGAGGTGTGTGGGGGGGGGGAGGAGCCACAGCGACAATCCCTCTCCGTCCAACACTTTTCAGTTAGGCATCCAGACCATTTCAACGAGATTCTGCAGCACCCTCGCCATGCAGAGTATATTCCACAATTGTTCCCACATTACCATCGTTCGTGTTTTCCCAAGCTCTGAGCACCTCTGCCAAGAGGCCTGCCAGTGGGCGATGCCTTATCCCCTGTGCATCCTCTCTAATCAGTGCTCTCTCTTCTGCTCTGGCCCATATGTCAACATCCCTTTCCCTCGCCCCAGCCTTCCATCTCATTACCAGGCCTCTTATTGCCAAGACCCAAGCCAGGTCCACAAATCTAGTGCCAACCAAGCCCGACTTAGGTCTAGAGAACAGCCCTAAGAATCAAATCCCTACTGTGCAAGGGAGTGACCGATCTAGCACCACATTTAGTGTGGCAACTACTGTGTTCCAGAATTCGTGCACCCTCAGGCAATTCCACACCCTGTGTTGGACCCCGGCCTCCGGCTCCATGCAGCTGGGACAAGTCTGCAGGTCTCCTCCATACATGACCCGCAGGGTCAAATAAGTCATGTGTAGATAATTACATCGAACAGATTTAAATGTAATGTTCCTATAAATGTGCTTAGGGCTCCCCACAATCTTACCCCACTATGTGCCTGACAGATCTCTGCCCAGTAATACTTCCTTACCAATGGTTTTGTGATCCTTTCGAGTTGTGTTTTATAAAGCCACTTCGTGAGGTGACGTGCAGAATCCAATGTCACCAGCATCTGAAAGACAATGTGGGTTTCTGGTTCTCTTCTTTTCTCAAACAACTAATCTCTAAATATCCTCACAAGAGCATGAAATTTCAAAAACTGTCCAGGGGGCAATTTGAATTGCATCAACAAATCATGAAGTGGGATAAGCTCTCCCATTTGGAAACAGTCACTCACCGTGATGAGGCTCGCTGTTGTCCAGTCTGATAGCTGGTGGCTTGTGAATGGGGAAGGCGGAGCCCCATGTGGTAACCCTATCAACTGTAAATCTGGAGCATAGAGAGGAATTCTGGATGTTCGCCACAGACATCTCCTCCAGCATTGTAGGGCTGCTCTCAATAATACCACTGATGTGGGAATAACTACTTTTGGGTTGAGGAGTTTTGCCAGCAAAAGCCCCTGATTATCCACCAGCCCAATGGAACCTAGCATTTGGAGGCCCTTACAATCTAACCACAGGGCCAACCACTGAAGTTGGACAGTCAAATAATATAATTCAAAATTGAGGGCACCCAAGCCGCCATCCCCTGGGGTTCTATGGAGTATTGCCAGGGAGACTCTGTTACATCCCTTCCCCTACCAGTTCTCGGAGTAGGGAATCCAAGTGGTTCAACCAAAAGCTCAGTATCATGACAGGGACATTAACAAAAAAATATAGGAGTCTGGGAAGCATAATCATCTTGATGTGAGCCATCACTGGCAATTTTAAGGATCACCAGAATTGTACACAGGCCTTAAGAGATCGTACTACCGGTCCCAAGTTGCCATCTTTAAGATCATCCAAAGCATGAAATACCTGGATTCCCAAATATCTAAAGGACCAGGGCGACCATGCGAGCCCCAAAGGCATATTCGGTGGCTGTGTTGCCCCCACTCCCATGGGGAAGAGGTGAGCTTTGGTCTTATTAACCTGGAGGCCCGCAAGCATTGAAAACTCATTTAATAACATCAAGGCATTAGCAACTCCCAGTCGATTATCTGCTAAGTAGAGCAATAAGTCATCAGCATATAATGATATAATATGCTCTTTGCCCCCTAGAACCACCCCCTGACTTGCACCCTTATGTTGAAAGAGCTCCACCATGGGCTCAATGGCCAGGGCAAAAAAAAAGGGGAGACATTGGGCACCCCTGTATGGTGCCCCGGTGTACTCCATATGAAGCAGAGATGACACCACCTGCCTGACCGTTGCTGTAGGATTGGTGTATAATAAGCGCACCTATCTCATCCATACATCACTAACCCCAATCCGACTCATAACTGCATGAAGGAAAGCTTATCTTTTAGAAACGAAGACCTTCTCCAGGTCCACTGACATAATCAGGGCATCTGGGTAGAAGCCAATATCCTGGTGGTATAGGATGTGGTATAACCGGAGGAGGTTCCCAGAGGTGAACCTGTGTGGAATGAATCCATTCTGGATGTCATGGATGAGACCGGACACATGCAGAAGCAGCAGCATTTCTAGTATTTTACTAAGGATCTTAAAGTCTGCATTTAGTATGAAGAGAGAAGAGAGGGCAAAAGTCAGATGGGTGCGTGGCTAACGTCTTCGTCTTGGGTAGGGGGACCACTAGCGAGTCTTTAATTAAAGCTGGCAGCGAGCCCAAGCTTAGCGATTTGTCATACAATGCCTCCAATCTAGGGACCAGCACGGGAACAAATGTAGAGTAAAACTCAGCTGGTAATCTATCTGGACCAGGGGTTTTCCCACCAACCATATCTCTCATGTCCAATCAGATCTCCTTTACCGTCAACGGGCCCCCCCTGGTCCTCCTGCAGAGCCGGATCAAGCATACGCAATGGCAGTGGTGCCAGGAACTCCACTGAAGTCTCCGGCATATTTGCTTCAGGTTTCATAGTAATCGCAAAAGGCTGCATTAATAGCCAGGGCAAGTACAGCAATGTCCCTTCATCAGATAAAATATGGGCTATTAGGAGCTCCTCTGGACTCCGGGCACACCAACCATGCCAGGAGCCTGCCCGATAAACCACCCTTCACATATACTCTGGCAAGGTAATCTCATAGGTCAAGGCACCAGAGACGCTCCAGATAAGCATTATAATGACTCTTAACCTGCATGAGTTGTACCTAAATAGTGCTTTCAGGCCCCCTCCTATTGTCCAGAAGACAGCTCTTTATTTAGCTTTCTCCTAACTCCAACTGTCTGCCACATGCAGTGACCTCTCACCAGAACCTTGAAAGTGTCACATTCAACAAAGGGATCTTTTTCCATACCTTGATTAAATTGAAAATATTCAGAGATGGACACTTGCAGAGAGTCCCTAAAGCATGCATCTTTAACAAAGGATGGGTCAAAGCACCATGTGGGAGTCACCGGGCGTTCGACAAAAGGGCAAAACGTCAACAGAAACGGGTTATAATCCAATAGTGTGCATCTTAAATTTCGGTATGAGTCAAGGTCAGGACAAGATAGGTCGAGCAAACAAACATGTTCAACTGTGTGTGTAGTTTATAAAGTAAAGATGTGAATAATAAGAATAACCACGTTCCAGTCCATGTTGCACTCTACAAATATCTGTGAGGCCCCAACATCCCACCCAGTCTCGAAAGCCCTTCGAGCTCTTGCACGCTGGTGCCCCAGGTAGGAGTAGTGTGGACCTATCTAAGTGTATATCAGCCACACAATTGAAATTGCCTCATAATATGAGATCATCTGCTACTTGTGAGGACAAAGGTACGGATAGCGCCCAAAGGAAAGGGATCTGATTTAGATCTGAGGCGTATACGCCTCCCAGCATGACCTCCCTACCCAGTAGCCTGCCCTTAACCAGAAATAGCATCCTCCAGATCAACAATAGTATAGGTAGATTCAAAAGGGATTCCCACCTGGACCCACAGCAAAGCCCCTCGAGAATAGGCAGAATGGGAGGCTGCATAAAGTTGGCCATGACACGTATGTCACAGGCAGATGGCTTCTTCTGCGGTATGATGAGTCTCCTGTAACATCACAATTTGGGCTCCCAGGCGACACAGATATTGATAAATACTATGTCATTTGGATGCAGAATCCATTCCTGTAATTCCATGACAATCATTTAATGTTATAATAAAAGTTTCCATGGCTAGCAACCATGTAGGACTCCCGCCCGCCTCCACCCAACTCCCCCGCACACCCTCCAGCTGTAGCAAACCTATCCATGACCCCCAGGACAAAATAGCAACCTCCTAAATACAAACTCCCACTCCCAAGGGCAGTCCAGCAATGGCTGGCTGTCCAAACCTGTAACAAAACAGCTTTGTTATGGATGGGAAAACCACCTTCCGACTCTTAATAGGGCCAATCCAGGTGTGGGCTGGCAAAGTAGTAAGAAGAACCCAGGTGCACACCGGCCCATCACCTAGGGTAACAAAGAAGGGATGACCACTGGAGGTCATGAGCAGCAAGCCAACCCCATGGCACCACCATAGCTCTCATCTCATATGTAAACCCCATCCTTGTCCCGCCAAGAGAAGAACTAATCAAACCATAACACTACATGTTCAGATTCAATCCAGAGTTCACAATTATACACCCAAAAAAACAAGAAAATCAATTGTTATGTTATGTTATGTTAAATTGGCTCTTCTATAGCGCGCGGCTACTCGGAGGAGTGTCCCGGCGCTTTGGCGAAGAGTGAAACAAGGAGAGGTACAGCATAACAGTGCTCCAGAGAAGACACAGATTACAGAGTGAAAAGCCAAGTCTTTAGCTCCTTTCTAAAGGCTAACAGATTGGTCATCAGTCTTAAGGATCGAGGGAGATCGTTCCAGCACCGAGGCGCAAGGTACCGAAAGGAGCGACCTCCGATTCAAGAGCGCCTGATGGAAGGAACCACAGCTTTGGCCTCGAAGGCAGACCTGAGAGCTCTTCTGGGGACATAGAAGGCTATCCGCTTACGGATATAGTTAGGACCAATTCGGTGGAGCGCCTTAAAAGCCAGAGTCAAGGTCTTAAACGTGACTCTCTTGGCAATCGGAAGCCAATGGAGTTGCTCCAAAAGCTCCGAGGCCCGCGCCCTCCGGGGAAGTCCAAAGATGGCTCTGGCCGCCGAGTTCTGCACAACCTGCAGACGGGCCATCAGATATTTAGGAAGGCCCAAATAGAGAGCGTTCACGTAATCGAGGCGTGATCCTATCAGGGCCTGCACCGTAATTCTTTTGTGGTGGAAGGACAGCAAAGGGAGAAATTTCCGTAGCATCTTGAGGATGCCGAAACATTTCCCCGTCAGCCCGATGATCTGAGGTCTCAGGGAAAGGTCGACATCGCACAAGAAGCCAAGATTCTTCGCCTTTACTGCAACCGTGCTAGGAGGAGACATATCACACGGCCACCATGACTTCCGGGTCGGGAGAACAGCCGAAGAAGAGCAACTCAGACTTGTCTGAGTTGCACTTCAGACTGTGTCCCTGAAACCACTCAAAGACGGCTTCAAGGCATTCCCGAATCCGCCCGCCGTCGAAATCTTCCCCCTTGCCACACGAAAACAGAAGCTGGGTATCATCCGCGTAGGAGATGATCTGGGCACCAAAAGACTCCGCCACCGCCGCAAGAGGGGCCATATAGATATTGAAAAGGGTGGGGCTCAGGATGGACCCTTGAGGAACCCCCACCTCGAGCGGCGGCATTTCGGCGGAGAACGGAGGTGCCCAGACCACTTGCCGGCGATTGGTCAGAAACGACTTAAACCAATTCAACACCGTCCCACGAAAGCCTATCTCCCAGAGTCTTAAAAGGAGACCGGCGTGGGGCACGGTGTCGAAAGCCGCCGACAAGTCCAGCATGACCAAGATGGCTTTTCCCCCTCCATCCAGTATCTCACGGATGGCATCAGTGATCTCGAGGAGAGCCGTCTCCGTGCTAAAATTAGCACGGAAGCCCGACTGAGAGTCGTGCAGAATGTTATTACTCTCTATGAAGGTGGAAATAGAGAGATGCACGTGCTTCTCGATCACTTTAGCCAGCGAGGGGAGGAGGGAGATTGGTCTATAGTTCGCATGTGCTAGGGGGTCTAAAGATGGTTTCTTCAGCAGCGGGAGGATAAGGGCGTGCTTCCAAGCATTAGGTACCTCTCCGGAAGACAGGGAGGCATTAAGCATCGGATTGAGCAGAATGTTAACTGCCGGTGCAATTTTCCCCAAGCACTTAGCAGGGCAGGGGTCAAGCGGCGAGCCCGATTTAAGCCGAGAGAGCAGATTCAAAGAGGAAGCATGGGAGATAGACGGAAAGTTCCAGAGCAAAGGACCCGCCCCCTCTGCAGCTGAAGGCCTAGGTGCTGGGGGGTCGACCAAAGGAGAAGGTGCCGGAAAAGAACCCTGGATGAGTTTGATTTTATTGGTAAAAAATTCACCAAGTTGGCTGATCCAGGCTGCACTATGAGCATGAGTAGGTGTGCCGGATACAGGTGACACAAATTCCCGCACAACTTTAAAAATGTCCTTGCTCATGCATTCGGCGGCGTCAATTCTGCGCTCTAAGTACACCTTTTTTGCCTCAAAGATGTGCTTATGATAAACACAGATAAGCTCCTTATATTTGCTCCTATCTTCGAGATCATATCTCCGTCGCCAAGCCCTTTCAGCCCTCTTACAGTCTTGACGCATTGTGGCCAAGAGTGGAGTAAACCAAGGGGCCGATATCTGTCGACCCGCAGCCTTACTCGGCTTGCCTGGGGCAAACTCCTCCAGTCTCATGGACAGCCATTTCTGAAACAGTTCCAGGTCCTGTTCCAGGAAACCTGTGAGCTGACAGGGATAACGACCGAGAGCATCGGCTAGCATGTCCGCCGTGACTCGATGGAAAGGTCGGGACAGTCTTGTTCCGTCACTCACCCCTCTGGAGCCAGATGTGACTGCAGCTAAGATGCAGAATTTGATCAGATAATGGTCAGTCCACAGGACTGGCATAGGAGAAAATGCCTCTATAATCCTGGTGGAAAAAATCTGGTCCAACACATGGCCTTTAACATGAGTAGGACTAGCCACATAAGGGATCATCCCAAATGGACACACAATGTCGGAAAGCTTGATGGTATCAGCGTCTAAAGGCTTATCCATGTGTAGATTAAAGTCTCCCAGAAGGATACAGTGCTCAGATCTGAGGCACGGCACAGAAAGAGCAGCCTGCAGGTCATCGAAAAAGGTGCCCAGCGGGCCAGGAGCCCTGTAGATAATGATCCCTGAACAGGTTTGGCGGGGAGACAATTTAAGGGTGAAACCAAGGGCCTCACAACCAGCAATGGTCTCCACCGCGAAAGTCAGGCAGGGGATGCTGTTATCCACTATAATTGCTACTCCACCACCCCTGCCGTTATTTCTATCTCTCCTAAAGATGGTATAATTTGGAGGGATAGCAGCGGCAACATCGGGGGCGGAGCTATCACTCAGCCATGTCTCAGTGAGAAACAGACAAAAGATTTTAGAGTCTGTTAGCAAATTCCAGATGTCTGTGGGATGCTTGCTGAGTGATCTGGTGTTGAGCAGGGGTACTTGGGGGAATGACATCCGGCAGCACCATCTTCCTTAGGGAGTAAATTCCATCCACAGCCCGAACAGCCCCTCCTAAGCGACCGACCGCCCGGGAAGACATAGTGGCAAGCAGGCGCAGAATGCCTGAGCGCAGATAACTCACTAGCTGAATAGCATAACATAACAGCCAGTGTCAGAAACAGTGCTGACACACAATATATAAAAACACCAAACAAGATAAAAAGCCTACCACGCCGCCTCGCCGCCCTCCGAGACGCTGACGAGCGCAGACGGGCAGGACTCTGGCACGACTCAGGCACAGAGAAGGCACGCCCGCTGCGCGTCACCGCTGCGCGCCATAAGGCGAGCTTCAAATAGGCAGCTCCCCCAGTCCACGAGCGTGAGGACGCTCAAAGATGGCGCTCAGAGATACACACCACTCCAAGATGGCGCTCCCCGCCCTCTGCCTCCCCGGAACCGGACCTGCTCAACAGCGGTGGGTTTCCAAACAATTAGAGTGCGGGTGAGTGGCCAGTGACCCTGAGATTAAAACCAGGGGGAAGAGAAAATAAAATTAAAGTAAATAAAAAACGGGAAGTTAAAATCCAAAGTAGCGCTGAGAGAGCGCGCGTGGGCTGCAGCAAAGCGCTGCTGCAATCCTGACCTCAGGTCCAATTCGCCAGGCTGACACTAAGGCGGCTCCGCCTTAAATAGGCAGCTCCCCCAGTCCACGAGCGTGAGGACGCTCAAAGATGGCGCTCAGAGATACACACCACTCCAAGATGGCGCTCCCCGCCCTCTGCCTCCCCGGAACCGGACCCGCTCAACAGCGGTGGGTTTCCAAACAATTAGAGTGCGGGTGAGTGGCCAGTGACCCTGAGATTAAAACCAGGGGGAAGAGAAAATAAAATTAAAGTAAATAAAAAACGGGAAGTTAAAATCCAAAGTAGCGCTGAGAGAGCGCGCGTGGGCTGCAGCAAAGCGCTGCTGCAATCCTGACCTCAGGTCCAATTGGTAAAGGCATCAAATTATATTATTTACAGACTGTGGGATTATAACCGGGAGGCCTTTTCCACCCAGTGCCAAGCTCCCCGAATCAGAAGCCGCTGAGCGATGGTCTACAGAGGTGTCTATGTCAGCCTTGGTCTTTTGTGATACACTATTTTGGCTACAGCTAGCAGAGCCACTCTGCATTCATGTTCTATCTGTGATGAGGAAGGCCTCCACAAGGAGGACCTCCTAGAGGGCCATTTAAGCCATTGCTTGGTTCCTTTTCTAGGGGTTCAAGACTTCACCCGGGGCCCAACGAGCAGGGCACTCACCTTATAAGTCTCCAACCATGACCACACCTCATCTGAAGTGTCACAGAAATACCCAGTGCTTTCTAGCATGATGCAGAGTTTGGCCGGGAACATCACTGAATACTGTATGCCCTCTTCATGGAGAGCCTTCTTGGCTTCCCCAAAGGACACACCTGTACTTTGAAAGTAACGTCCAAGAATACCAGCACCTAACTATTATCAATTACAAATGAACCATTGGTAAAAGCCCTCTGCAAGGCAATATCTTGGGCCCTATAATTAAGTAATCTCACCACCACCAGCCAAGGGGGTCTCCCCGGTGCCAGGGGTGACCAGGCACTCAATGAGCCCTTTTCAAGGCAAAGAATTTCATGAGGTGGACAGGTGCAACCGTTGTACTAAGCCTGTTTTCTAGAAAGGATACCATATCTGTTCCTTCAACCCCCTCAGGGAGTCCTATCACTCTAATGTTGTTGCAGCAATTCCAGCACTCCTCATCTTTGGCTCTGCGATCCAGTGTGAGCACTCTAGCAGTGAGATCCTCCACTTTGTGGTCCATTTATTGTTGTTTGGGCAGAAGATCCTCTACTGCCTGTTCCACTTTTTTGACTCGATCTAATTTGGTGATGTTCTGCTTGCAGTAGGCCCAGGCCCACTGAGACCGCACCAATGTCTTGTTGAAGTGTGGTCTTTGTGTCCACGATTGCAGCCAAGACCCTATCCAGGTGGGAGTGGATCGAAGTATCAGTAACCTCCACATCTTCCCTTGACTCTGAAGGTGGGAGTGAGATCTCTCCTGTCCCTAGCTTCGTGGTACCTTGATTAGGTTTAGATTTGCCCATAATCTCAAACAGTGTTGCACAGGACCCAAGTGGATACAAGATCCAGATGGTTCAGGAAGTGAAAATGTGACTCTTACCAAACAGGTCTATGGTCAGATGTATTTGGAAAGTCTTTCAACACAGTGGTCACTGCAGTGTTACCTCTGGCCCTGATCTAGGCCAGCCCCCCACTCTTCTTCAATCATTTCTCAGGAACCATGCAACAACCTCCTCAGTCACCAGTCTCACTAGGCCCAACCCAGGCCACCTTCTTCATTTGTAGTCACAGGTGCAGCCTCTGCAGTTCCAGTGATATTCTGCGGCTAGAGGCAATCCAGATGTGGCCAATATATACTACCTGCCCCTCTTACCAAGCTCAGGTGGCAGGCACAGGTCTCAGGGGCTACGGCCACGCCCCACAGCCAATGGCAAACTCTGTTTCAGGTGGTGAGTTGCATAGTAGATTCGGGGTCAGTGCATGCACAACCCCACAATAAAGCACAGATCCTCTTCTCCATCTCTGGGCCTCAAGGCCCTGCCACTTCAGGCCACATGCACCGCCGAGGGCCAGCACGGCTTGCAAGTACAGCGCTGTTCTCCCCAGGGAGGGTGCTGCGTCCAGCAGTCATAAGCTCCACACTGTCAATATTGGGGGGGAGCAGGCTCCAGTCTGGGGGCTGAAGCTTAATGTCCCTCTGCAGCAGGTTCCCCCTCAGGAGAGGGGGAACCACAAGGTGCTCCCCCACCTCTGTTGTCTCCAATCGCTTTACCCCGATCCGGATCACGAGCCTCCCCACTTCACGTCAGGCCACAAACTGCCCAGGCACGCAGCCGCAGTCCTGATATGTGTCAGAGGGTCCAGTGGTGCTGGAGGCTATTTGTGCTGCATGCGCCCAGCAGTTCCACTGCACAAATCTCCAATCCATAGCCCTCAGCCAGGCACCACAGGGCCACAGTCAGCGAATCGTACATCTGCATCATGCGGGTCAGGAGGCCACGGCAATCACAACCCGCTCAGGCGGCCCAGTCCAGTATCTCAGGAGCCCTCCGCTACTTATCAGTATATGGTGTTGTGTGAGCTGGTGCCCTGAAGTTAGGTCCGGGCCGGCCACTGCTCATAGCCATCTGGAATGTGAAATATCAAAGTCCCGCTGGCTTGGAGCGACCGGCTTACATATCTGCCATCTTGGCAAGAATAGTAGAGGTTTCTGGCAAACAGAGAGATGGGCTTCGGCATATTGTGAGCGCGGAACGGTGGGGTGACAGTTGAGAGATTAATGAACTTGAAGCAACAGTCTGGGATGTTTTTTTTTTAAAAACAACGTGCACACATGTCACGGTGAGGGAAAGGAGGATTGTTGGGACGGAGGGGGTGATTAATGCAATGGAGGGATAACATCGTGATAAGAAGTCAAGTAATAAGGGGGTCAAGGATGGTTCATTTGAACCTTAACTCAGTGGGAGGTGAACAGAGCGGGTAAAATTGAAGACGGGGAGTGAAGCTGGGGAAATCACACGAACAAAAGGGCAATGTTCATAGAAAATGATGACAAACATGTACATTCGTAGAACTTATGAATCCCATTTAATTTTTGTCACGAAGTTTTTTATTGTAGTCAATTAAGCAACAGCATATTGTTGGTGGCATTTGAATGTTATATATTTTTTTGCTTTGTAGATACCCCTGACAAAGGGAATGTTAATTCCCGAAATGCATTGGCTGATGCCATTAAAATCGTGATATGTGGAAACGTACGCTCCTTGTTTGAGTCATCATTAACAGCAACGACAGACGAATAAATAAAATAAATTGTCTACAACAAATGTGAAAAATGGATTAAGTATATGGCATTAATGAGGAGTACAAAGAAATACATGGAAATATTTGATTTATTGGATTCATAAAAGTCCAGGTTTTGGCTGTGCAGCCGGAATGGTTCCAGAAGTTGGTGCCTTTGTGCAATCTTCCAAGATCAAGCCACGCCCCAACTACGCATTAATTTACATATATACATTAGGCAGATAAAAAAACCATAGATGACATTGCATGATCACATTTGAACCCTAACGCGTCATAAAAACATGTTAGGTAAGTCTAATCGCATGGTGAAACGTTCCTGATAAACAAACCACATGTTTAAAACACGATCTGCTTAAAAGCAGTAATCCACAATAACCATGTGTTAATGCACTTACTAATGTTAACAAAACATATTCACCTTGATCAGGGCCTGGCAGTTCGGGCTGGACTGTTCCCATTGAGCGCAGGGTCAAGACTGATTCGCATATAGCTGGGTCCAAACTGGAATGGCAGGGTGAGCAAAAAAAAGATGGATTTAGGCCCAGATCTCTGTACTGGGGTAAATGTATGACATTGTTCTGCATTCTGTCCATCAATTTTTCTTTTTGCATTAATCAACGTTAGCATTATTATTTTAACGATTTTCTGAAGCACAAGCCAAATAATATATGAATTGATAATACAGAAATATACAACTCGATCTCCAAATTATTGTGCTTGTCTTGTGTCTTTATTTCTTTTCACTTGATCACAATCTTCCACTCCCTTATGCCAACGCGTTTCATCATCACTGGGTGTGTACCCACAACTTCCTCAGGGCTGGAAGTAATACATAAAATCACCATATTGTATTCATCTATTATAATAACATCAGTCACCAAAACCAGACAGAGCACCCTCTAAGTGCGTAAGGGGAGTACTCGAACAAGTGCAACATTACCACATTACATTGCATACGTTGTCTCTAGGTTTGTAACATTTTATACACATCAAGTTTTGTGCCAACTTCGTTATGTAGATTGTACTCATGAACCTTGTGATCCACCTTGTGAGTAAGTGATTACACATATCAACTGATCAGTGTACAGTTAAGACTAATAAACCTCCCATGAACATTATTTAAAAAACAAATCATAAAGAAAAACAGCACTGATACCTTGTGTATCCTGTGAACGCCAGATTACTGTGGATAATAAATCAATAACAACACTATTTTAGGATTTCCAACCACGGAGGCATGAGACCACACTTTTAATCTTTTGCCTTCATTTAATAATGTTCTAATGCACAAGACAGACTCTTACCTGTCTCTCACAGTTGCATGAAGTGGGTTGCCTTTCCCAGGGTAGGAAAGGGAATTTTACCCTGGGAAAGGCAACCCACTTCATGCAACTGTGAGAGACAGGTAAGAGTCTGTCTCGTGCATTAGGTCATTATTAAATGAAGGCAAAAGATTAAAAGTGTGGTCTCATGCCTCCATGGTTCCAAATCCTAAAATAGTGTTGTTATTGATTTATTATCCACAGTAATCTGGCGTTCACAGGATACACAAGGTATCAGTGCTGTTTTTCTTTATGATTTGTTTTTTAAATAATGTTCATGGGAGGTTTATTAGTCTTAACTGTACACTGATCAGTTGATATGTGCAATCACTTACTCACAAGGTGGATTATAAGTTTCATGAGTACAATCTACATAACGAAGTTGGCAGAAAACTTGATGTGTATAAAATGTTACAAACCTAGAGACAACATATGCAATGTAATGTGGTAATGTTGCACTTGTTTGAGTACTCCCCTTACTCACTTAGGCCCAGATGTAGGTAAAATAGATTTACCGATTTTAAATTACCGAATCATACCGATTCGGTAATTAAAAATCGGTAAATCTAAGGGGTTGAGATGTAGGAACATCCAGATGTTCCTGCTACCGAATCGGTAAAAATCTGTATTTACCGATTCGGTAAATACCGACCGGTAATGCCCCATTCATTCCTATGGGCTTTGAAGCCCATAGGAATGAATGGGGCATTACCGGTCGGTATTTACCGAATCGGTAAATACAGCTTCCGACAAGTGTGTAGGGGGTGTCACTTTGACACCCTCTAGCACCCCCAAAAAAGATTCGGGGGCCATGTGGCAGGCATACCTGCCCTAAGGGCAGGTCTGCCTGTCATATGGCACAGGTGTGCATGCACGCATGTGCATGCACACCGGAATCGGTTTTTTACCATGAAGTTGGATTTCATGGTAAAATACCGATTCTGTAAGGCTTGTGGGACTCAGAAGAGTCCCACCTACATATCAATAATACCGAATAGGTATAAATACCGAATCGGTATTTTACAGATTCGGTAAATTTACCGATCGGTAAATTTACCGAATCTGTAAAATAATGTGTCCCTACATACCGATTACTGAATACCGGTCGTAAACGGCCGAAAATACCGATTTTCGGCCGTTACCGACCGACCTACATCGGGCCCTTAGAGGGTGCTTTGTCTGGTTTTGGTAACTGATGTTATTATAATAGATGAATACAATATGGTGATTTTATGTATTACTTCCAGCCCTGAGGAAGTCGTGGGTACACACCCAGTGACGACGAAACGCGTTGGCATAAGGGAGTGGAAGATTGTGATCAAGTGAAAAGAAATAAAGACACAAGACAAGCACAATAATTTGGAGATCGATTTGTATATTTCTGTATTATCAATTCATATATTATTTGGCTTGTGCTTCAGAAAATCGTTAAAATGTGTATTCAATCTTGGATTGATTTAATAGGAGGGATTGGGTGTACACTCTCCTTTTCTGAAGGCACGGCGGAACGTAGGAAATGTCAGGATATTGTTGGTTCATAACAAATTGTGTGTAAATTTTACATGAGCGCCCGAATCTCTTTAGACACCCAATTTTCATTGTCAGCATTATTATGTCAATAAAGCATTTTAAAATTAACAAAACATGTCTGTGCTTTTTGTATACCTTCGAGCCATATAAAATACAATTATTAAAACAGCCCCTAGAAGCATCACTTTCTGATCACAAAATGCAACCATATATTCAACCCCTAGAGAATGCTGTACACTATGTACCTTCCTTATACATCTTGATGCCATATTAAATATAACCTTAAAACAAGCCCTAGAGAACATTGCGCTCTCTGTTGTAGAACAGAACCTCCAACCTTGTGAGTCTTTTAAAATAAAATTGAGTGAAAATCCCAAAGAGTCAATGATTCCTGGGCCCCACAAAAGTATGGTCAGTTTTAAATAAGTTCTGGGGAGGAAGCTGCTGTCCTCCTGTAGCCCCAACAACACATGTTCAATTTATTGGTGGTGCCCCTGTCTTCCGAGGGCAACCGCAAGAGGAGAAAAGTACCCGCAAATTAGCCTGCAGTGCATTATCGGGTGATCCAGCCAGAATCAGTGACTATCTAATGAGCAGCTATCCCTCTGTGATAGGGAGAGCTGCTGTTAGTTCCCTGGTGCACTTCCTTGCACCACATGCCTCTTTTATTTTGCTTGTATCCTGGGGTGCCCGGTCCCACCAAGCATCCCTGCATGCCTGAAACATTGGAGGCAGCCCAGGTATGCCACCCCTGGCTGCCCTGATGGCTTCCGTGAAGCAGCCTTTCTCCGGCTGCAGCAGGAGCCGGCAGCTCTTTTCTCTCCTGACCGCTCCAACTGGGCAGGGTATGCGTTAATGGTGGGGAGAACATGACTGCACTTCCCTCCTCCTTGCGGCAACCCGCGGGGAGATGGTGTGCCCTGGTGGTGCGCAAGAATGAGGGGAAGGGGTTCCACTCACGCCCCTCCCAAGCACAAATAAATCAAGAAATCCTGTGCCGAGCCCTGGGCCCCTGCTCACCCAGGGACATTCTTGGGAACTGTGGTGGGGCCGTATGCAGTCTGTTGTAGGTGAAAAGGTCAAGTGTTGCCAATCTTGAAAATGCCATAGCTCGGACCCTGTTGGGCTGATGTGGACACTCTTGGGCTCATTTTACTCTTGGTGGCAAGCCCTGGACACCCGGAGCAGTTTTAACAGATCGCTTTACCTCCAAAGCTCCAAATTCGTGTAATCTACAGGCCCAGAAGTCCAGTAATTTCCCCGAACTGGTCCTCATGGGATATAAGTGGGCTAGCCTCTCTAAACCTTGGTTAAGCCCACTGGTCCTGTGGTCAACTGGTGCAGAGTTCAAATTCCTTGTTGTGTATCAGAGGTTTCTCCTTCCAATTGTCATTGGCTGCTGCAGTCCCATGGTACAGCAGGGAAAAGCTCAAAGAGCACCAACCAAGAGAGACCCCTCCTTGTGTAAGAGTTTTTAAAAGGGGGGAAGGTTCTAGAAGCTAGGTACCCCTAGCCAATCGTAGGATGCCATGTCACAGCTCCACCCCTGTCTCAACCCTGATGCAGGGCATGCTAGGACAGTCACTGGTCACTGGTCACATCTGCTCCTGGGTCCTTAGCTCCGCAGCTTACTGACATCACTTCAAGAGCCTTTCCCATTAAAAGTTCAGAAAGGAGACCCCTCCTGTGTTGGGTTCAGTTGTCTGGGTGTCTTTCTTTATACAGGTGGCCTAGGCTGTCCCAATCCCTGGTGCAGTGTGACAGATAATTAATAATTAATGTTTTTTTTAATCCCTACCCTTTCCTCCTCAGGAGCTGAGGGAAGCACTGTTAATTACTCCCTTTGTATGGGGCAGCCCTTGTCCTTGCTGCTGGAGAGAAATGTAATTAACTTGGCACAGCAGGGTGACAAAAGGCCAGGACTCTGATCCTAACCTGAACCAGGGAAATATGACAATATTGGAGGACCCACAAGTTGTACGTATATCTGTCACGACTTGTAATGTTCCTACCAGTTCTGGCATGTTGGAGAGGCTCTCGACTTCGGTTCTTGAGGGTTCTGGTCTGTACGAGGTAAGGGCGACCCTTTCTGGTAGCATGGTGCTGCCGACAGTGAAAAACCAGAGCAGACTGTGTCTTCCAAAAGGAGTCCCAAGAGGAAAAACCCCCATAGGGAAAATTATCTGTTAGACTCTAGGAATGGAAAGGGAGGAAAGAACCCACAAATAAGAGCAAACACCAGCAAGGAGTGAAGAATAGAAGGCAAGAATTCCAAATATGAGTGGAAGGTTAAAGGAATGCAAACTGGAACATGAAGCGCAAACCGGAAACCAAAGCGCGCCAAACAGGAAGCAAAAATACACCAAGCAGGAGCAAGGAGTGTTGCAACGCAGGGCAATGAAGAATTCAGCCCCTTAAATACCCATAGGCAGAAAGTGATGTAAGAGGAAGTGATGTAACAAGAAATAAGCAGTTGCCATCTTGGTTAGGGATAAGGAAACGTAAGGAATAGGAAAGGTCGCCATCTTGGAAGGGGTCTAACAAAGAACATTCCCAAGGCTCTCTAGGAAACAGGACTGAGGACTCATGGGAAAAAGAAGTAACAAGATGTCACCAGGAGAATGTACTGGGAGCTGCAGTGAAATGTGCAAAACAAAAGATGAGTGAAAATATGCCCTACAGAAGTACTGGAAGCCGCAGCTCCAAAATTGGAGCTGCGGTGCTCCTACTGTGTATTAATGAGCATTAACAGGCTGCTGTGTTGTACTGTGGCGTGTCTGACTAGACATAAACGTCGCGGAGTGTAACTGCGATGCTGACACAGCGGGCAGCCGTGCAGCACCGTGATGCATCCGAGAAGAAGGAGGAGGTGCTGCGGGGGGCGTTGCAGGCTGCACCACGGCTCGCGATGATGACGTGGGCAGCGCTATAGGCAGATTTGGTTATCTCACACAGGTTCCACCCCATTTGATATGTCACTGGACCTGGTAGGCCACAGGAAAGAAAAACTGCACTCTAAGGCAGTTTTCCCCTTATGTGTATAATAAAGTGTCACTACAGACAAAACAGTAAATCACCCTAACTTTCCCTATGAGTGTACACTAACATTATAAGTCCTACCCCAGGTCAATATCTAATCCTGCAAAATCCCTTCTGCACCAGGCTAGCTATGCACAGTTACTCTTTTGCTCACAACAGTAGGCTTACGCCTGCAGCTCTCACATGGGTGCACATGGGTGTGCACATGTGTTCATGTGTAACCAGCCAAGTGCCCCTTACCCTAGCTGTCTCAGTGGCCTTATCTTAGAAGGCAGACACTGGTGTTAAATACACACAGTTGATTTGCCATATGATTACGGTTTGTTAGAAGATCTAGTGAGATTCACCCACAGCAAAAAGTCCCAAACCCGGTAATCCAAAAATGAGGATATACTGAATGGGCAGAATCCAATTGCAACACTTTCTGAATCATAAGATGCACAGGGGAGGCTCTGCTCCCCTCCCAGTGTAGCTCTCTCCTGAACCCCAGGAATGTCAGCAATCCACATCACCTGTCTGTGTCTGCAGTCCACATCACTATTTTAGGATTTTCTAGGCCCTGGGCTTCCCTAAAAGGAACTCATTGGCCTCCATGTTGTGTACTCTCAAAGGCACAGATACATGCAGTCTTTAGCATACAAAAACTTGCAAGAACTTCACAGTGCTTAATTCCTCTTATCCAGGTCAAGTGAATGAAGCTGCAGAACTTTACCCAAGTGAACTGGTAGACTCCATTCCTATGACATGGGAAATAGGCCAGACATTCTTCTGTTCACCAATCGGGTATGCTGCGACCACCACACTCGTATCCGCAACTCTGGGTGAGGGCAGTAGAACAAACCTTTTCAAGGGAAGCTTTTGACACCCTTCCAGTCTATGGAAGATCACAGTCAGTCAAGGCAGGTCTAGATCAAGGTACGCACGCATGACCCATGCATGTCCAATAACCAATTTCATAACCCGGGCTCCTGATCCACTGAGGCACTCCGGGCTAAAATACGCATCTGTTACCATGCAGGACACTTTTTCATCCCAACATATGTTAAGGATTGACCTTTATCTATAGGGTAATGTTCTGTTATCTTGTTGAAAGGCAGTGCTTCAGATACGCCACAGTGAAGGTGCTCCTATAAATAGACCATACGACAGGAGTGCACCCGTAAACCCTATTGAGACCTGGGTGATTTGTAACAAGAACAATATCTCAACAGGCAATATTCAAGTAGGCTAATTAATAAGCATGCACATAGAATTGCAAAAGGATGGCCAGGGGAGACTCCAAGATTAAAGAACGTGTTGGAGGCACCATGTATTTAAAGAAGTCGAGAAACAGTTGTATCAGCACTGTTTACAAGAATGTAAGCATAACCTGAAAACACTTTGTGCACGTAAGTGCTCGTGACACACATGGTGGACAGTGCAAGTGACACGTGGCACAGCGGTAAAGGGCGCAAGGTGAGCAAATATGAAAGAATATATATTTACATGGTACTTTTTGGATCACAATAAATTATTTACAAGAGTTTTACAGAAATTTGAACAATTTGTGACCCAGACAAAAGCACCAAAGATTTGTGCTGGAGAGTCAATGGAGTTTCGGCCCTTAGGCAATCAATCAATCAATCAATCATAACACTTGTATAGCGCGCTACTCACCCGGGAGGGTCTCAAGGCGCTTGGGGGGGGGGGGCGCTACTGCTCGAACAGCCAGGTCTTGAGTTGTCTCCTGAAGGCGAGGTGGTCCTGGGTCAGCCGAAGGTGGATGGGGAGGGAGTTCCATGTCTTGGCCGCCAGGTAGGAGAAGGATCTGCCTCCGGCGGTGGCTCTTCGGATGCGTGGTACAGCGGCGAGGGCGAGGCTAGCGGATCGTAGTTGGCGGGTGGGCGTGTGGAAGGTCAGGCGGTCGTTGAGGTACTTGGGGCCCAGGTTGTGGAGAGACTTGTGTGCGTGGGTGAGGAGCCTGAACGTGATCCTCTTGTTGACGGGGAGCCAGTGCAGGTTCCTCAGGTGGCCGGAGATGTGGCTGCGTCGAGGGATGTCCAGGATGAGTCAGGCGGAGGCGTTCTGGATGCGTTGTAGTCTTTTCTGTAGCTTGGCTGTGGTTCCGGCGTAGAGGGTGTTTCCGTAGTCCATCAGGCTGGTGACAAGGGCCTGGGTGACCGTCTTCCTGGTTTCGGTCGGGATCCATCAGAAGATCTTGCGGAGCATGCGGAGGGTGTGAAAGCATGAAGAGGAGACGGCGTTGACTTGTCTGGTCATCGAGAGGGACCACTCAGACCACTCAGACCATCAGGCTCACTTCCTAATCCTGAGACGCCAATCAATGATTTATACAGATTAGTTCTCACTCCTATCACCACCCTTCAGACCATGCCCCTTATTACCTTATTTAACCAGTCCCTCACCCTTTCTCCTAGCACTCCACTATTGAGACACTGGCTGGCAGTTCAATAGCACTGTTAGGTCTTGACCAGTGATAACCCTTCTAGGTTCTATACCAATTCAGGTATATATTTTTGATTGCCCTTAAGTACTCTCCCATCCACTTCAATATACTTTACCCTCTCTTTCCACACTCCTTACCGTACACTCTTCTTGTTACTTCCCCTCATACAGCACCTACAAAATGCTAACCTGGTCCTGAAGATGACTCTGATCACATCACCACCCTCCCAACAGCCTGCCATCCCTACCCTACCAAAACATTGCAAACGATCCACCCTACCACTGCCCTACCACCACCACCCTACCACTACATCCACCCTACCACCACACCACCTTACCACCATCACCCTACGTTTCACCACCACCACCCTAACCCCCACCACCATCAACATAACCACCGCCATCCTACTCTAACTGCAAGCACCCTACCATAACCACAACACCCTAACCACTGCCACCCTACCCTAACAGCCACTAGTTAGCCACCACAACTACCCGAATCACCACAGCCACCACCACCCTAACCACCCTTACCACCACCACTACCCTAACCACCAACACCAACCTACACACCACAACTTTAACAAACACCACCTTAACCACCACGTTCACTCCTTAAACCACCACCATCACCTTAACCACCACCTTCTTAACCACCCTTATCACCACCACCCTAACCCCCACCACTCTACCAATCACCACCCTAACCCCAACCAACACCACCCTCACCACCACCATGTTCACCATCACCACCATCCTCACCACTACTCCCTTACCACCACCACCATCTACCACCACAACCTCCACCACCCTGCTACCACAACCACCTTACCACCACCCTAACCACCTCCCTCCTCAGCACCATCCTCACCAACACCACCACCCTGACCACAACTACCATCATTCGCCACCACCCTTACGCCACCACCCTTTCACTCATCATGACTCTCAGTTCCTGTAGAAGCTCTTTATTTTCAACAACCATTTTCAACTCATTACTTGATTGTTGTTTTCATGGAAATTTTTGGCTTAGGCGTGCATATGTTTACTCACTAGTAACTTGTTTTCAGATGCAACTATGGGTCTAGGTATCTAGTAACACTAAGCCATATCAAAGATTAAGAAACATTTACACGGCATCTATTGCTATCTCTCGACTTGATGGCCTTTTCTATGGAAATCAATATGAAAGTTGAGAAGGAACTCTATGGTAGGATGTTGCTGTGAACCCTGGGGGGTGCTCACTCAGCAGATTCACATTTGCATCAACTACATATCTAATTGCTTTGCACTTTTTAATTGCTGTGCAGTGGGAAAAAGAAAATGTAGCGTCCATCACATTACGTGGCATGCTTTTAATCAATGAACCTATAAATGCATTCAATCCAACTTTGTTGACTTGTTGTTTGGGCTTTCCTTTCTCTGATTGTGCTTGTCCCTCCCCTGAAATATGGCCCCATTACTTGTGTGCTTCCATTGCTTACCTTTCAGGTATTCATATTTTTCTGTTTTGGTTAAGCACTCCATGAGAGTGTATGTGTTTTCCAGCAGTCTCCCTTGTGCACGCTTCTGCACCTTTTTTTAGTTACCAGTCCAACTTGGATCAGCACACGGAAAGGAAAAAAGTACCTGTGCGCATGGGTGGTGCACACACCTACAAAACAGCAGGGCTGCAGCCGCCGCGGCATAGCACTTTTTAGGTCTCGCCTATGCAGCGTGCATGCGCAGCATAGAAAAAAGACCTATAGCCATCGATTCAGCTTGGCTGCCAAAAACGTGCACGCATTGCATTGCCTTCAATAGCAACGCGTGCACGTTTGGTGATTTCCTTGCGGGAGCGAGTTTTGACATATGGTTCTTGCTCGCTCCCGCAAGTGAACCCGGCGCAGGCCCCCTCCTCTCTTCCCCTCCCCCTGCTGCCTCCTCCTCCTCTCCTCGTCAGTGTGAGCCGCATGCTTGACTTTTTTGGATCCATTTTACAGGGAAGCAACTAAATGAAAGAAGGAAAGAGAGGTTGTGAACCGTTTCTTCAAGTCAGGTTCAGTATTCAGGACAAAAGGTCAGCTATACAGGTACATCTGAGGAGATTGTTTAGTAATATAAAAGTTAATATATTTTGGTTTTCTATAATACCATGCAAACATTCTCATTTATCTGGGCTTTATTAAGGAGTAAAAAATAAAGCAAACACACAATAAGCAGAATTGTACAGTTTGAAGCATGTTACCTTAAAGAGTTCATGTCGTGTTATGATGGAAAATTTGGCCAATACTACCAGATACTGGCATTTCGAATGCATGTTCCAGGCGTAATTAGTGATAGATGATTTCAGGGATGTGAAGGCTGCCAGATCTTGACCTGTAAGCTACCATGGCACAGCTGCCAGTTTTGATTAGATGCAGTTGCCTGTGAACAGACTTCTTTTACAACTAAACTTCAGGCAGTAGTATAGGTGGATTTCACATTTTCTTGTATTTATTTATTAATGCGGTCACAATCCAATCGTGTAAGATGATGTGTTTAGCCAGGGTTAAATAGACAGCATATTGCAGAATTTTGCTTTCACTCCTGAATCGTGTAACTCGACATGTTTAGGCAGGGATAAGTAGGCAGAGTAGGTTACAGATTTAGCTTTCACTTCAGTCTGTAAATACAATTTAGTATTTTTCTCAAGTACTAAGGAGTTTTGTGCATCAACACTGGCTTACCAGTTGTTTCAGGATAACCCACTCATGATTATAGTGCCTTCAAATTTAATCTGGTTGTTATTTCAGAATTTCAGGCTGGGACACAGGGTTGAGCACTTGTAAGATACTGTTACGAGGTGCCAGCCTGTGACTGAAAGCACAGTGAATGTGTAAGTAATTTTTTTAAAAACTTTATTACACAGCATATGACAGGCTGCCGAAAAATGTGCAGATTTACTCTTTTATGTTAACAAGATTAGGGGGGGTTCCCAACGGTATCAATATGCTTTTATAGCTTCCAATTGCTCAAAATATGTAATTTCAGATTTATCCCTTTGATAGGATGTCATTGCTTTGTTTTACCTGCGAAAAAGTGTCAAGCATTTGGCAGTTTAATATCACTTATAAGTACACAGAAACCATAAAACAATTCTTATAAGCATACTGAAAACTTGGCAGTTATGTTGGACCGAAGTTTCTAAACTGTTTATAGAACATCATATATTGTCTTCCACTGTTTCGAAGGAGCTCCATACTTAGGTGACCACAACGTGTCATAAATCAAAGCATACTTTCTATGAATATGTGCAAAACAAGTATAATAAAATGTCCAACTATTTCTAAAACCTCGTTTTACAACTTTGGGATAGTGCAATTTGTGTTTATCTGCACTACCACGTGTATACAGCAGAACACCTCCAGGTTTTGTGCTGGCGCTTCCCGCATTATTTTGTACCTTACTGTATTAGCAACCGATTATGCTGGAGACGGAGTGATGGTATAATCTCCTAGTTGCACTTGCTATGCTATACAAGGTGCTTTTTAGGCTAGCGCAGGGTCATGAATGAACAGAATATGAGATCATCGTCTGAGCAGCTGCAGTGCCTGCCTGCCCTTTGTTACTGAGAACTGCAGTCATGCAGTCTGTCTCCAGTTAGTTCGCATCCATTTATGGTGCTTTGCAGCAGTTTTAGAATCTTCTTAGAGTTTCTCGTGGCTCAAATGGGTGTACTTTCTGATATTTATATGTTTCCCCCATCTTCAATGGTTGTTTTGGCTCTTAAGAAAGTGTCACTCATAGTTGTTGAAATTTCACTCATAATTACTCTGAAATTATGAAAATGTCACACATAGCAACCTGAAAGCTTGGCAGCTATGGTGACGGTTTACAGTAAGTGAGGAACAAGACAGAAAGAGAGGGAATAATAGGAAGAGAGAGGGGGGCAGCTGCCACCACAGAAAAGAAGAGGACTGTGTCTTCGCTGGGCAGTAAGGAGAGACAGGGCGCTTTTCCATCTCTGCCCGTCCCGAACGTCCACGAAAGCAAGCCAAGCCTTATCTGAAGGCCTTTGCTATTTCTGCCGTCCTGGGACACAGATTTTGAAAAGGAAAAGTAGGGAAATGGATCCTTTTTAGGTCTCGCCTACGTGTCATTCTCCGCTAACTTCCCATCAATATTTTTGCCATCTTTCTTTGCCTCCTCTCTCCTGCCTTTAACTGTCACGGTCTGTCCCTCCCTGCACCTCAGTCCTTACTTACTCCATCCCTCCGTGGTCTATACTCCAGGTCTCAATGCTTCTTCTCATCTTCGCACTTTCCCTTCCTTATTCCCCACCGTCCCCACCCCGTTCGAAGTTAGCTTCTCCGTTCAACCTCCACTGCTTTTTCCGTTTTTTGTCTCCTGCCTGGATCTCTTTCCCCCTATCGTTCCGTATGTTTTTTCCTCCACCACAGGTAGAACTCGAGACATCTATATATTTTACTGGCTCTACCACTAAGTGTTTCTCCCAGGTCCCTACAAACAATTGACCTCCAAATACCCCCCGTTTCAGCTAACAACACTTAAAGTAGAGCTGTCAAGTCACGTGTCGCATCTTCCTTCAAACCTGGCTTTTTAGCTTCCACCGCCCAGCATTCTGGGACATGTAGTTTCGATTCTTCTACTCCGGTATGGTCTTAAAACCCCATGATACGAAGTGCTGTTGAATGAAAGCCAGCATTGACTGAAGGCGTTCCACATGACTGAGACCGCTCCGTTTCCGCATGTCTGGTTTTGCTTAGCACGGGTTCAGTAGCTTAACTTTTAAGCGGGCCGGTTGGCGAAGAAATAAGTTACGTTCCTTTTAGCAATAGAAAGGACAGTTATGATATTATTGAGGGGATGGGATGGGGCCCTCGTCCCCAGAGAAGTCGTTCGGAGTAACTGATTTTACAGCGTTAAATTAAACTCTGATGTACTTAAGAATGAGGGGAGGTTGGTTGCTTGTTTTCTGTCACACAAATGTGTCCTTTACCACCCAGCACAAAACATGCCCAGGAGAATACGTACTCAGCAGTTGATTTACACCGGTTCTATGAATGAATGAGCATCCTTGTTATGCATGCTTTACGGTCACTAAAGGTTCAGTTATTGGGGACCAAGGAGAGATTTTATAAAATGACGTTCTCTACCCGGTTTTATTTTTACACATCAAGATATAATCCCCTTAATGTCAAACTATTGTATCGCCCAAGCTATTACTGCCACCTAACCCAAACATATCAACTCCATATACTTGAGTCTTCCGTTCCTAGCCCTGCCCACATTTTACCTTTCAATTATTTTCTTGTAACCTCCCAGTTCCTTTTCTTTAATTGCCGGATACTTCGACTGACCTTCAGTCTTTTTCCTCATCCGGACCTGGAGCCCTTTTCTAAGCCTGCACACTTACTGGACAGACGAAGCAGTCTTTTGCTCGCCTGTAATATCTAGCCCTCCAGCAACCTATATCTGTCCACTAGACCAAGGCTGCTGTATCATAAAAATAAAAAATAAACTACTTCTGGTGCTGTAGGTTGCCAACAGTCATGAGTGAGAAATATGAACAGAGGTTGGCTCCCTTGGTGCCTGACCTAGTACATCCTGACCAAAACGGTTTCGTACCAACCCGGAGTACGTCCTATAATATCAGACGCCTCTTTAGAATACAAAGCCTAGCCAAGTCTAAGTGGCCTCGCTCGGGGTGTTTGGTTCTCGACCTGGAGAAAGCATTTGACTCCGTGGAATGGACGTACCTGATGCACGTGCTCAAGAAATTTGACTTGGGTGAGGCTTACCTACAGATGGTGAAACTCCTCTACCAGGGCCCTGTGGTACGGGTGCGCACAGGCAGGCTCCTATCAGGCTTGGTCCAAATACACAGAGGCACTAGGCAGGGGTGCCCTCTTTCCCCCTTGATCATTGCTCTAATGATGGAGCCCTTGGCGACACTACTCCGCGCCTCTGGTGCAGATTGGGGCATCCCTTTGGCCGATGGGATACACTCGGTGTCGCTATACGCGGATAATCTACTGATCTATGTCAGAGACCTGACTTGCTTTCCACGTAAGCTTACCTCCATATTCCGCGACTTTGGAGATATGTCGGGCCTTCGGGTTAATTGGGCAAAATCAGGAGTGTATTCTTTTGCCGCAGACATGCCGGAACATGATATTATAGTAATGGGTGAAAAACTCGTCTGGTACCCAACCGTCTTTCGTTATCTGGGGATCCATATTTATCGAGACCTAGCTGACTTACTAGAGGGTAACCTCACGAGAGCCATTTCGTCGCTCACGGCGCAGGTGGCCTTTTGGAACACCCTTCCGTTAACTGTCTCGGGTCGGATTACCCTTGCCAAGATGATTATGCTGCCGAAACTCCTGTACTTTTATGCTAACTTACCAGTGTATGTTCCGACTAAAATTTTCCGAGAACTGGAATCACTGACTAGGCGGCTGATCTGGAATACAGGGCGCCCCAGAGTTGCGCTGAAAATGCTCTATGCGGCAACCGAGTCAGGGGGGTTATCTGTCCCAAACCAGGAGCTCTACTATCTGGCAGCGCAGCTACAGTGGGTCGCCTACTGGCTGAGCGGTAAGAACCTCTGCGATACGACTTCGGATGACACCGTCATGACAGTGGCTCAGATACATGCGTTATTTCACCCCCTGACTAAGAAACGCTGTCCAGACCAGTTGCACCTTGCGGTGGCGAGGAGGCGTTATGTGAGGAGCCTAAAACTTACGAGCTTGGTCACACCTTATGCCCCCAATCTACCGTTGCTGGGAACACCTTGGGAGGGTGGCATACTCACGGAGGCGGCACTAGACAGTTGGACAAATGTTGACTTGGAAACATTGGGGGACCTTTTTGCGGACGGCACTTTACTTCCGTTTGCGTCCCTGACAGCCAACACGGGACTATCACCTGGACAATTTCTAACACACGCGGCACTGCTTCGTCTACTGACACAGGCTTGGGGCGACCTCGCAGTGGAACTGCCTCCCCACTTACTGATTCAATACTTGCATGTGATGGGAAACGGCTCTCATATAATACACTGGCTTGCCCAAGCACTACACACACACACACAATTTTCGCCACATCGCCTACGAGACAAATGGGCTACAGACAAAGGCCGCACCTGGACCGATAAGGAATGGGCGGTGATACTGGCTGGGGCGACTAATATTCCGCGCAATTCGCGATTTAAAATTATACAGTATTACATAGTGCACTGCGCGTATTTGTCCCCGGACAAAATCAATCGATACTTCGGCCTAGACTCATCAGCGTGCCCCAGATGCAGACTTGTAGACGCGCACCTACTCCACATGCTCTGGCAGTACCCTCTCCTGAACAATTACTGGACACTGATTTCGACCTCCTTGGCGGCGGCGACTGGGGGTAGTTTGCCCCACACCTGGGAGGCTTGCTTGCTGGGCCTGTTCAAGAGAACGAAGCAGAACAAGGTACGGGCTAGATTCTGGGACCTTGGGCTGATAACTGCGAAGGGCCTCATCACCAAGCGCTGGAAAAATAGTGCACCCCTGCAACCCACACATTGGCGCACCTCATTTGATAACTGGGCGAGGGCGGAAAGCGTAGCACTACATAGGGAAGAGACGGCTGGACTGCGCAAGTTCCCCATAGCGCAAGACTGGGACAACACCCTGGCCGCTTATCATCAAGTGTGCCTACAGAAAGGCATTAACTAGCTTCGGGTGCGCAGCAGTCAACTCACCCAGACACCCCTACCTTTTCTCCCACCCCTTCCCTCCATCTTCCCTCCTCTCCCCCTCCTCCACTCCCCCTCAACCCTCTCCCCCCTTCCCACCCCTGGCTACGTACCAGTCTCGCACCCCTGCACGCTCCAGACTAGCCCCCTGATCAGCCCTCCTGCCTCTCCCCCCCTCCATTTCCTTGTTAAGCCCACTGCGTTTCGCATCCATCGGCCCTCTCTGCGGCCATGGTACTACTCACGCCCGTTCCTGACTGCCCTGATTGAACCACACATCCCTAGTTCACCTTCACCTAGTCTTGCAACCCCCCGATCCCAGGTTGTTGTTCATGGTTTCCAGTTTCAAGCAAAAGATTTGAATACCTACTACATGTATGCCACAACTACTAATACACGATACCACCGGAATTATATAGCTGATACCCCTACCTACTCATTCCATTGGTATAGGGTTGGAAATTGTTTGGCGTTTTCAGCAAACTGCTGTTGTTGATTTGCGATTTAACATCTGTTCAGCACACAATACGAGCTTATGGCCTAGTCACGATATGTACATTGCTTTACTCTTATTCTACAGTTTTTTTTTACCTGTAACCAACATTGTATCTCTACGATTGGTAAGATGTGCACTGATGATGCTATGCCAAAATTATGTACCTATTTCATGTATGTGTACGAATTGAACGTAACTTAACAAAACAACTAGTGGAGAAGTGTGGCTCACTGGTTAGAGGAGGCAGACCCTGAAGCAGAGGTCAGACCCGGGACCAGGGTTCAATTCCCGACGCGGCAGGGTCTTGAGCCCAAATATCCACAGACTTGATAATTCTCGTTTCGGAGCCTACTCGAATCACGGGTTCACACTCTGCAGCTCTGGGCATTAGCATGCTTAATCTCCACTACGGCCCCCCCGCGGCGGGATGCCTGGCTTTCACCTTGGGGATGCCCATTACGGGTATCTCACAGGGAAAAAAAGCCAGGACGGGTTCCCAAGGCAAGCGCCGAGATGCCTACGGGTAATCGAGCGCTATATAAGACCGCATAATAATAATAATAATAATAATAACTAATAAAAGATATTCAAACAAAAAAAAATGAGTGAGAAATATGATATTACATAGCATCTCAGTCATCCTTCCTTAGTAACCCAAACCCTCCCCCTCAAACAAATAAGACAGGAGTGTGGGCGACCATCTCTAGAATTGACTAGGAAAGCACACTTTTTCTTTCAGCTAGCACTCCCTTTACTCACCAGCCAAGCATTTGGACTAGTAGTGATGTGAACCGCTGCTCCAATCTATTCCTCAAAGTTCCCAAGGAAAGGACGGCTGTCCCCCTCCACACAAGAGACCCTTAAGGCATAAATCGAAGGAGCCTGAGACCCGCTTTGCTTTGCTACGTCTCACAAAATCAAATTCACAGCATCACTTTACATACAAATATAAATTCCCTAAAGATCAGGCTGATGAATCATTTTATCATCTCATTGCACCTCTAAACACACTACTCCTCCCACTCTGCTTTAACGCCCTCTTCCCTACTTCTCCATAATGCCAGAGTGTCATATTTCTCTGCACTTTCTCGCTCGTCGGTCTACCAGCTACTTCACTGATGATCTACCATTCTTTTACCACAGCCTGACCAAACACTTGACCAGTACTACCTACTGGTCATTGGTCACTTTCTCTTAGATCTACACGACCTCCATTAAACCTACTCATTCACTGGGCCAGAGATGCCTACTGATCCACCAGTTTTTTCTTCAACTGAAGTTGACAATCTTTTAGCAATCCAGCTTGCTCATTGGACATTACTACCTATAAAAGTACCAGTTGTTTCCTAACCTCTGCCTACCATTCCTCCAGCATGCCTGACCCCGCAGTATGCCATGGTTGCCATATCTTAATACCCTCTTCGGCTGCCCTTAAGAACACGCATTGGCATAGCCAATAGGTCTCGCCTTTGGGACCTTATAAGTGTTTAGTTATCCAGCACAATATCCTTGGTGCAACAACATCAACTTTTGCATGGCTAAACACTTAAAAGGTCCCAAAGGCGAGACCTATTGGCTATGCCAATGCTTGTTTGTTTTATTTCCTCTTTTGCCATGCTGCACAGTATCATTATAAACCTTTGCCAAACACAATTGTTTCCAAAATGTGAGACCTATTGGCTTTGCCAGCACTTGTTTAGTGATGGGTTCTGCCATATGAGAGACGTTAAGTATAATATGTAATGTTGCATGTGGAGCTGTCCCGATGGAGGAAGGCATAGTATGAAAACAGTGGCTCTCTTATAGACATAGGTACACATAAAACGTAGCGCACATTATAAACTGAATTGCTTCTAGGCACTTGGACTTTAGATTTTGGAGATGGAGGCTATCCCCTAGATGCATCAAGAACCCATTTTGCTATTCCTTAATAGCGAAAAATAACGATTCGCTGTTAAGGAATAGCAAAATGCAATGCATGAAGAAATCACTAAAAAAATAGCGATTTCGTAAAAATTCCTTAATTGCGACTCGCAAATTGCGAGTCACAATTAAGGAATACCTCCCCATTCATTCCTATGGGCCTAGAGGCCCCTAGGAATGAATGGGAAGACATTCTCAATTTGCGAATCGCAATTTGCGAATCGCAAATTGAGAATGCGATTTCAAGGGTGCAGGGGTGTCCAAAGGACACCCTGTTGCACCCCTGAAATTGATCTGGGCACATATGTTGCGCACGCACATGCCCTTGGGGCATGTGTGTGCGCAACATGAAACTTTGAAAAATGCACTTTAGTGAATTTTTCAAAGTTTTTGCACATTACCATAATTTGCGAGCCCTATTAGCAAAATCGCTATTTTTTAAACTTTAATGCATTGCATTTAAGGAATCTCAATTTGAGATTCCTTAAATGCAAGTAATCGCAATTTTGCGATTTCTTAATTTGCGATTTTTGCATTTGGGATGATGCATTACAAATGCAAAAATACCGGTCGCAAAGGGGCAGATTCTGAGAATCTGCCCCTTTGCGAGCGGATTTGACCTTGATGCATCTATGCCTATGGTTGGTATTGTAACTGCGACTTCTGCAGCAAAAAAAACACACATTTTCTTACACATTTAGAGGTGGTGCAATCTCTGAAGAAAACCGATACTCCTAAAAAAAGTCAGTATTTTAAAGTCGTGAGAGGAGCTTCATTTTTCAGCATCACCACCCTGTCAAGGGCCTGGGATAAATTACTATAATTGTTTAGGGGGACTAGTCAGTCAGTTCTGTGTCGTCTATTTTTTCTTCTCTGGCTGCAGAGATTTTAAATGTAGAGAGCGCAATAATTACGGGCCGTGAACAGAACAAATTAGATACTGTCGTGGGACAAGCCTTGTTTCTCAGCCTTGAATGCCACTTGGCTCGGGAGGCGAGCGTGCCCGGCTGGGCTAGGGTGGCACCCTTCGAAGTACCGCTCTCATCTGAAAGAATAGACGTCGTGTTCCCAGAGACCTGTCTCTTTGCCTTGTTCGTCGTGTGCCGCTTCTCATGAATTCCAAGTACCGTCGGATGAATTGTCCAGATGCGAGGGATGGCGCCGCGCCAGCGCCTCGAGCTTCCTGACGCCCAAGAAAGAGGGCCCAGCACCGCGCCTGGCAGGAGGGCCTGGCAACGCGGCATCGACACAGAAGCTGCCACGTCTGGCGTGGCGCAGATTTGATTTAATGGCTTGCCAGTTCCTATATTGAGCGTGAAATTTTGCAACACGCTATTATTTATGCATGACTTTCTATTATATCGTGCCACATTCAGTGCCCCGGGGGCACTACAAACATGCGACAATAAAGCAATATAGAAAGAAAATAAATACTATCAGACATGGCATGCAATGTTATACCGGTCTGGTTCTGCATTGATGTTCCAATATGGAAATGCCCTGATTACTTGCTGGTAATCTTCATTGCTTCAACTCCCACTTTCATCCCAGTCCTTAACAGTGAGGTTAAATATTTGTTTCTAGCACGTTTTTTACTCCACCTAGCCCGCCTGGCAAGAGGCCGGCCTTGCTCCTGTGAATGACAAACCAGCTCAGTCCCATGTGCACCTGACCATCCTAGGCTTGAGTGAGGGAGTTGAAGGACTGGGACAAGTCAGAGTAATGAGGATTACCAGTAAGTAATTGGGCATTCCTTTTCATCCTTAGTGTCTCCCATTGACACTGTTTTCCATCTTTCCCTTTCTCCTTCTTACCTTCTTTGTGTTTTTCTCTCTCTTACTCTGGATCAAAGTCTGTGAAGGGGGAAAAAAGGGAAAGGGAAAAAAATGAGTGCCGGTGGGCCCCACCTGCAACCCCAGCTCTAATTCAGCACTGGAGAGCTCCCAACCCTCCAAGCCGTTTTGTTAAAGTTAAAGCGACTAGAACTACTATCTTAAAAGGTAAAGGTTTTAAAGAAATCAACTCTAAAGGTTCAAAAAGAACAGGACATAAAGTCCTCAATACCAAAGACAAATCCTACGCATGTAGAGCAGATCATAAGAGGGGCTGAAACGGAAGGAAAGTAAAACAAGAATTTGCAATGCAATAGGTCTCGCATTTGAGAGAATTTGCGTTAATGGCATTGTAAATGACAATGCCTTATATTTGTGTTTTGAAAACCTGCAAGTGGTGCGTAAACACACACTTTGTACTTATAGTCCTTGCTTACAAGAAGCAAGGCTGGCAGTAAAAGAGGTGCAGTTACTGCCAGCCTTGCTTCTTGTAAGCAAGGTCTATAAGTACGTGTTTGCGTACCACTTGCAGGTTTTTAAAACACATAAATAAAAGGCATTGCCATTTACAATAGCAATAGCTCAAACTCTGCAAATGTGAGACCCATTGCATTGCAAATGCTTGTTAAGCCATAGGAAGGTGGGACCGTGACGCCAGGCCGTGCTTTTCAAAAGCAGGAGGGAGGAGGAGGCAGCAGCAGCCAAAACAGACCTTGGTCTTTGAATGCACAGCAAATGTGGAAAGACTTACAGCCCTGTTTACAACAGAGCTCTGTAAACCACAAGCTCCAACTTATAGAAGGAAATAGTGCTCACAAGCTCTGAGTAACAACACATGTAACAGGGGAAGTCCTTGAAAATGGGCAGAGCTTTTAAAGCCAATATCCTGAATACAGCATGTCTCACAAACGTTTGTTGAAGTTCTGTAAAGAAAAAGGATTAACCCCAATGTTAAAGACTGCGATGAGGAAGAGCCATTAGCAGGTAATGTAAAGGGAAGTAAGTGATGAATTTAACCTTAAAGGCTGAAGATGCAGAATATTTTAAAAGTTCACAATACAGCTTCTGTTTGGAGGAAAATCTGGGTGGTTTTTATCCAAGTGATGTAATTTCCCTACTATTCATTAGAGCAAATCAAGTTAATTTCTATGACATGTAAGACTAATGAGAAAAATGTGTACCATAGTAAGCATTTAAAAAAAAATTGTTTCCTCTCAAAAAAATAGGATGAAGACTTTAATTACTTTTTGCCAGTAAATTCTGTGATGCAAAAACAGTGATCCTCGACTACTTCTTATTGCAGAGTTGCGTCAGCAAACTCTAATTACTGCACTTTAATATCTTTGCAATTTGCAAATTGATCGTTGATTGGAATGGTTTCGCATAAAACGACAGTTCCCATGTATAGGGAGAACACAGGCACAAATGCAGTGAAATCACTGTAAAGAGATATAAACCATGAAAAGGGCCTGCCATCCAGCCCCTGATCAAGGTCCCAAGGGACCGAAACGCGTTGAGATTTTGTTTGTGTGAGCACTTAATATTTAATAATCTACTCTCTAGTCCGATTCTTGTGTTACTCAAAGTAACAATTGAAGGAGGCAGAAAATATGTATATATTACCCACTGGTGGTCGTAAGTCATACCCTCACCGTGCTCTGCTCATGACTTCACATATTACATCACTCATAACACGCTCTATGACATCATTGTTAACATAGCTGCAATATCTGAAATTACATCATTGATGATGACACTGTGCATGGCGGGGACGTGAGTTTTAGTTACTTTAGGGCATGAGTTATAGTTCATTGACTGGTGAATTTCAGTTGTTTTCTTCAAACAAAAATTGAGTATGTTTAACTTACATTTTCATCTAACTATAACGCCCCTTTAACCCTTGTTTTTTCAGTGCATATATATGTATATAATGTGTGTGTATATACATATATATCTGTGTTTACATATATACATATATCTATGTAGCTCTATATGTGTATTTAATATCCAATGTTACACAGTATAACAAAGCTCTATAGAACAGATTATGACTTACTCTGCAATTTACAAATCCCCATATTCTTGACCATTTGGTGCTTGAACTTAGCCTCCTCCATAAAAGTCCAGGAATAAAACCTAAATACTGCCCTTCTAAGTAAGTAGGTTGTATTCCTCTGAATCTTTGGAGAAACTCTGCTGCACAAGTATAAGAGGATATCTGGCCAGGTAAGAGACTGTATAATTTGGCAGGCTGGGACAAGCCTAGGATTGTGGACAAGGCCTTGCTTGTCCGACCTGTCCTGGGAGAGGAGGAAGGGATTGTGCTCCTATGGAAGAAGGAGACTATATTCCTGACCAGGACCACAAAGAGCCAGGCCCAGCTGACTGAAGGCTAAATGGAAGTTGTAGATGGGAAATAAGCCTTCTAGGGGCAGCTGGGTTTGAGGGCCTGTAGCAGGTTTTCCAGGACTGCAACTGTGCTGAACAGACATTGCTCTAACCTATCTGTAGCATTCACTGCCTTTATAGAAGCACATAACACCCCATTCCCATCCCTAGACAGAAAAAAAGGATTTTTCAGGCTCCCATTAAATGGTTTGGAATCTCTGATTTTGAACCATGTGAACAGCCTTTCTAGCTCTCACAGTTCTGAAGGGATTGTGATGTAGAGATATGAATTAACCCTACATTTAAATCCAAATTCTGCTGTTACTACCGACAACTAGTGGGTTGGATTGTAACCTAAACACCATGGGTACCCCTACCACCTACAAGTTGAAACTATTGTGGCTAGCCATTCACAAGGTATGAACCTCTAACTCTTAGGCCCCGCCAGGAGACCTGTGTTGAATTTGAGCCCAGTTCCAGCACCAACTGTTCCCCTATTTGTGATTTTGTAGAGCAGTTGGAGCAATGGTTGCTCTTCTGTTCATCTGTGTCCCATGCCTCTTTGTCACTGAACGCCTGAGCCCAATGGTCTTGTTAAGTGGACACTGGACCTCTGACTTTCAAACCGGTCCTTTGTCATCCTAATAGCATAACTTTCCCTGGGTAGGAACCCAAGAACCATTTTGAGCATTGATATTATTGATGTTAACAACTTGCTTGAGGTCATATTTCATATTTCAGAAACAGGCAGTGTGAGAATGTTTTGCATTTTGTGGCGGTTGTCATTGTAACTTCCTCACAATTTCTATGTGTAAATTAAAAGTTTCTTTTTAAAAGATATAGGGCTAGGTGGACATTGAGCTGATTATGTGTTATTACTATGACACTCTGTATCTGAATTTCAAACCTAGAACCTCCTCGTGGAATAAGCCTTTACTGATCATCCTCACTACCTCAGGAGAGTCGAAGGTCTAAAGAGAACAGCTTGGTTATCCAACTGCAGTGCAATGGTATCCAAAGCCATTGAACACAAATGAAAAACAAGAGTCCGCACCATGGATACTGCCAGTAACCCACTGACTCTTAGAGGCAAAAGGCCTCCCAGAGTAATATTTGGTAGATTTAACTGTGGAATATTAAACAAGAATAGACCATTTGGATCAAAATCTTTGGGCTTTTCAATGTTCTCTTGGCAAACTAGTTCTTGCATGTCCAAAGATGCAGCAGCACCCCACACAACTTAAAAGTCCTGCAATATTGTATCAATGATGTAGCTAAAAGAATAGCTGGGTTGTCATGAAGGCACTTCACCTCCGATGTATTTACCACAAAACTTTTTATTTTTTTAATATAATAAAGGCATATTGGTTACACATTAAAACAACAAAAGGCTGTGGGTGAAATGTTTACAAAAGTCACAGCCACTGGCAATCACTTGGGACGCATTGTAGTCCATCGTATTTGTTTTCCGACTACGCCACTCTGGGAAAGAAGGAGCCACATGCAAATCAGGCTTCATCCTGCTCCAATAGGAACAGTCCAGCCTAACCTGCCAGAACACAACCCTTCTGAATGTTAATTCAAGTAACGCCAGACCTGTTTTAGCCTACTTGAGCCTTTTGAGTGAGGTGCAAATTGGCAATGGCATACCGACCATAGGATCAACCTTGTTGGACATTGTGAGTGAGGTAAAGATTGGATCTATTGACACAGCGACCATAGGACCATATCTGGGCATACCTGTTGCATTAAGGGTATCACATTCAAACAACAAAAGGTGATGGGTAGAATTCTAGCACAGGATCATTCACTGACAATTGCCCAGGTAGAGGGGAACAACCTTTACAACGCAACCATCACAACGCACTACCATTACAACAAAACTTTTACAACGCGGGATCCATTCCAACGCATGCCGTCACAACGCATGCCATTACAACGCAGATGCTATTACAATGCATGCCATTACAACGTAAGTATGGGTAAGTATTTAATTTAATTTAACCCCTACACCATCCAACACTTACCCTACTATTACGCTCCCCTGGAGTTAGAATAGTCATTTTAACCCCTACACTATCCAACACTTACACTATAAATTACTTACCCATACTTACGTTGTAATGGCATGCGTTGTAATAGCAGCTACGTTGTAATGGCATGCGTTGTAATGGATCCTGCGTTGTAAAAATTTCATTGAAATGGCATGCGTTGTGAAAGCATGCGTTGTAGTGACATATATCCCAGGTAATCACTTGTACAGACAAAATAGGAGTAATTATTTTTCTTGCTGCGAAACCACCTTAATATTTTTAAAAAGTAAATGAAGCCATAAGATAATATGGTGCTAAATAGCTCCTTGCTACAAAGTAGCACCACATATGCTTTTTATATATTCTGATCCATATTGTTGTCACATTTAAACAACAAAAGGGGATGGATGGGTGGAATGCTTTCAAAAGACTCCGACACTGGAACTCACTCAGGCCTCAGTCTAGTACATCATCAATTTGTTGCCAACTGCACTGCTCCAGACAGGGAGAAGCCACACCAGTCTTGGTCTGGCTCCAACAGGAACAATCCAACCTCAGCTGCCACCACACTGCTCTCTGGATGGGAACACATCACATGCAAACCTAGACCTGTTTCAGTCTTGTTGGGTCTCATCTCTGGGGTGCAGCTTGGATCCGAAAGCTCAGGACCTGCTAAAAGTGTCACATTTAAAAACAAAAATTACCTGTGAGTATAGACCTGGCAAGTACTTGGCAGAATGATTTTTACCTGGTTGGCCTATCCATCTTCAAAGTTTAGTCTGTATGAGGCTCTACTCTCACATGAGCTGCAAGAATACTGACATCCCAAGTTCACAGGTGTGAAATTAGACATTTTCATTAAAACTTTGACAGACAAAAACCTAATGTTCAAGTGTAAGACTCTGATTACCTTGTGGGTGCAACGGGGGATGGCCCAGTGTGTCACTGCTTTGTGATCACACGAGTCTCATATCTAAGGTGTGAGACTCACCACTAGGAGAGTGACAATGCCCTGGGAAGAGTTAAGTAGAAATTAGCTGCGCGCAGGGAGGATGACGTCATCTGTCTGTGACCAGACCCAACCTGCCTCTATTGTTCACCAAAACAAATGATTCATGAAGCGCCATAAAAGCGGGAAGGAAGACAAATATGTGTAGAGGTGGGCAGGCTTTCTTTAACAGAAGCCTCACTTGAACATGTGAGTCACCCTCCTTCAATAAAAGAATCAGCGGCTCTGGACGTGCTGTTTTTTCCTAACCTGCTCAACCACCTCTGGACGGAAAACAAAACACAGACCTTGCACTGCACCAGGGGCACATCTAGACCCGAACTTCGGGGGGGGGGGAAGTCACACTCCCAGCCAGGGCTAGCCCTAGCACTGGTCGCACAGGGTGCAACAGTGTTTTTTTTGCAACACCTCCCCCATTTCCTCCTTCACCATGAATTCCCTCACTACCACTCGCCAACAATGCACTTCATCTCTCTATAGCACCTTTCGGACAAATATTTCATTTTTTTTATAGAGCTACTCATAGTTTACTCACACTCAGTTCTGTGACCTGCATGGTACAAGTTCTTTGTAGCAGGCACATTAACCCTCGGCCCTGTGTGGATGGCAGGAGTGCCCATGTGAGGGCACGGTGAGCGATGCAACAGTGTGTGAGTAGGGTAAGAGGAGTGACTACAGCGTGAGTGAGGTGACCATATGAATTTGGGTACGGATGTAAGTGCAGAGTGGGGCGAATGAATGCATGGTTAGTGATGGGCTTGTTTAAGTGAGATTGCAGATTGAGCTGTGAGGGGGACAGGTGAGTGAAGTGTCACTTGAGTGCAAGGTGAGCAGTGTGCTCGTGTGACTGCTGGATGAGGTACAGGGTGAACAGCGCAAGTGCATTGTGAGTGCAGAGCGATCACTGTGAGTGCAGAGTGATCGGTGTGCTCATGTGACCGTAGGGTAAGTGGAGGGAGACCGGTGTGAGTTCATGGTGAGTGGCATAAGTGCAGTGTGGTCACTGTGAATGCAAGGTGAGCGGGTGAATGGTGTGAGTGCATGGTGATCAGTGTGAGTGTATTGTGATCGCTGAGAGTTAAGGGTGATCGACAAAGTGAAGGGAGAGAGTGAGGAGTGAGTTGTCTGAATGCAGGGTGCATTCCCAGACAATTGTAGTAACTCAGCGTGTTATTGACGGAGGCAGACGGTTTCACATATAAGTTAAACTATTGCTATTATGGCATTAATCAGGGATCGAGGGTGGAGGAAATAAATAATGTGCTGATCCTGCAACAAACTTCCAGTCTTATGATTAGGGTTGCCACCTCATTATTTTGATGTTCCAGACAGTCAACAATAGGCAGTCACCTATAGCCGTATTTTCAACACTTATCTGTGTATACTTCGAACAGCAAATATAAGTAGAAAGCACTTTTAATTGTGTTCTAGGGCTGCCTGAATGGTAGATGACTGATAATTAAAGGCAAAAAAGAGAGAAAAGTCACATTACAAATAAATACATATTTTTTTATTTATAACCCTATTTAGTGTCAAGACAAGGTCTTTGCAGGCTCATGGCTGGCATTTTTCTTTTGGCAGCCCTACTTTATATTTCTTTTAATGAAATGCATTCTCACACTGCGGTATTAAATGTAAAATGCAAATGTAAGGAATAAGCAGAGTGGGTTCCCAGGGGATATTGGAACCAGAAAAAAACGATGTCTCGGTAACCAGTTAACAAAGGTATGTAAATATGAAAATGATCTTTAAAGACCTGTGAAAAACTCTGGCATGCCAGAGATAAGACTCCAGACACTGTGCAGTGGAGCCCACAGCAGCTGCACATGCAGCAGCCGGGGCTGAGGCACACAACGGGGGGGGGGTGAGAGGCAGCAGAGAGCTGGGTAGTGGGCTGGGCAACAGCCCAGCTCTTCATGAGAGTCAAACGGCGTGCTGCTGCTGAAAACGTATTTCAGGAACCCACTATCTTCTTAACATGCTAGCTGTGCTTAATTTGAGCCGGTGGTTTCAGGTACTGGCCAGCGACACTTAATTACCAACACCGGCACTTATGGCAGGTGGACATGGTGGCGCTGTTTGTGAAATATAAAGATGAGCAGAACAGCAATTGTTTATTAATTCAATATAAATTAAAAAGAACTAATACCTGCCACTCAAACCATTCTTATAGCTTTGGGGCCTCAAAAAGTCTGAATTGTCACACTTGTAGCAGTGTGCTGATTAGTACTTGTGCAAGTACTGTCATTGGCAGTGCTGAGAGTGGCAATGTGTGGTGCAAGCTGCGGTGGCCTCCTGACGAGGGCCCTGGCACTTATTTTTCCACAAATTAAGCACTGCTTTTTTCTAGTGAGGCTCTTATTATAAGGAGGCATAAATTGGTTTTGTACCAGGTGCAGCAACTGCCTCATATTCAGAATTTTGAAAACTGAGAAATTACAAGCTTAGTCAGTGCTTTCCGTACCACAACTCTACACGTACTGGAATTTACCTCACATTTACCCCTGGTACATTTCAGCAGGTTGATTTCCCAAAATCTCCCAGGATAAATTTAGGGAAGGTGGTGCGGTAATTACCACATTACTTAGAATTCCAATTCTAGGGCAAACAATCTCCAGTTTGTAAGGGAATCGGAGTTCCCCCACCTCATAATCAGGATATAAGTAGGAAAATCTGTATTATGATCCCAGAAAAATAAAAAGATAGATGTGTAAAATCAATAAAGATTTTTTTTAAAGTATAAAATATGTGTTTTGTGGAAGGTGTCAGTGTACAGTACTCTGCAATCAGGACCAGTGTTAGAGACTGACTGTAATATTCCAGCCCAGGCCACAGTTGTAGAGTGGATCACTAGAACCAATCCTAGTACTCGCATCTACTCGGGTGACTATACAGGCAGTACTACTCAGCATCGGTTTCATAAGTGCTCACCGCGTCTCAAAGTATGTGCATCCGCATCTACGCAACTGCACACTGGTGTTCCAATTGGAATACTGATAGAGCACACATGACGAAAGTGAGGCCATCAACATTTTGATCAGGAGCAACAGTAAGGGTGGGCTTGCACAGCTCCTGGTGTGCACCCATTCAAAACGTTTTCCAAGAGGTTGGTCCCTGTGTGTCCATCTAGAGGAGCACGGGCACTCAGGCTGAGGCTTATCCAAATGACAATGACCTACTAGGTTACTGCTAATTCTCAATATGTGGATAACCAAAGAATCAATACAAACTCCAGTAATTTGTACATGGCCTCAAAACTTCATTTTGCTCCATTTTCACAACTAAATATTCATGTTTCTTCTTGAAAGCATCACTTCATTGATTTAAGCCTGCAATCCTGCATAACCCTTTTTCTTCAGACCTAATCAACAGGGACTCTAAGTCAGCCTCGGCCCGTGCAGGTAAGAGCGGTGGGGGGGGGGGGGTGGATGGGTGGTTCGACAGACGATGGCCAAGGAAAATTAAATAAATAATTTGCCCTGGTCATCGTCCGTCGAAATCCCCCCTCACTCGGCCCCACCACTCTTACGAGTACGGGCCGCGGCTGCTCTAAGTTGATATTACATAATTGTGGAACACATGTGTGAAATCACAAGCATTCATTTTTAAAAAAGAAGGTTCAACATTTGAATTAGCTTTTGGGATCATCGAAACACAGCCATCCTTGAGTATCTGAGTAAAGAAGAGGTGTTTGTGAGAAACGAGAGGTGAGAAAGAGAAGGATATGACCAACATAAGCCACAGTGTAAGCCAGGCAGGTCTAGTGTATAAGAAATGCAAGTATGTGGGTTTACGTGGGAAAGGAGGATTTGAAAGAGGGAATGTAATGTGTGAATGTGTGTTTGTGAGAAGAACATTTCATTGAGTAGTGAGGGTATTTAAACAGAGAGAATTCGTAAACAGAGTTTACTTTGGTTTTTATGTTTGATACAAGCAGTTTTTAAATGGTCTAGATGAACTTGTAAAATTTAAAAACATAGCTGACAAGTGGTTCCATTTCATCCACAAGATCTTTTGCCTCTTCTGTCATTTCAGCGAATGCCACTTTATATGGTGGGATTTTGAGCCCTTTATGACAGTGTCAAAAGCAAAACTACAAGATTCACAATGAACAGGCTGTTGGTTGAAAAGCCAGGAATAGCTGATGGTATTATATATCATAGTAACACATGGCAGGTTCGCGAAATAACATGTAAGGCCAGATGTACAAAAATTAGGAAATGTGATTTCCAAATTTCAATTCTTAACTAGTCACTAACAGGAAATCGCAATTCCTAATATAAGAAGACATACAACTTGTAATGAGTGATCCTTACTGTGTCGCAAATTGACATACCTCATGAATAATAATGAGGTAGGTCGCAATTTGCGACCCATTAGGAATGATAGCCATCAAAGGGATGGTGGACGGCTGAGTTCAGCAGATTGCTTTTTAATACAGCAATCTTTTTTTTGTAAATGCAGCCATTTTCCTTTAAAACAGCACGCAGCGATCTGTGGGCCACAGCTTGCACTTAAAAAATATTTTTGTTTACATTGTCAAAGGGACCCCAACCCATTTGCGAATGGATTACCACCTCCTTCGAGGGGCTGGTAAATACGAATGTTTTGCAAGCGGAATTCAGTCGCAAAACATTAATATATACCACTGTGAATTGGTATTTAGAAAGGGTGACCTAAACACGGCCTTTCCAAATACCGATTATCAAAGCCAGTCATTCGGTACAAGATACCGAATCGTAATTTGGCTTTTATGCATTACAAAATGATTTTTTGCGGTCTCAAATGGCCCAATTCTGCAATTCGACCCATTTGCGACCTCAAAAACGTTTAATACATACGACCCTTTGTACCTAACTTTCTGCCTTTTTTTCTTGTGGGCAATCAAGGGTTAAGCAGCCCAGTGCGTGAAAAGGCAGAGATAGCTTTTCAAATGCAGATGTAAGCCTCTCATGCTTTTGGGCTAACGTCAACACACCTTTGAAAAACAAACCAGTGTAAAAGGCATCATTTAACCGAAAATAGGAGCAGCAGCAATTTACCTTGAGCACCTGCAACACCAGTGTCATGCGCTCTGCCTTGAACGGTGCAGCACGTGCTGCCCCACGAGGGCTGCCAGTGCATGACAACACAGTCACATGACCTCTAAGCCCATGTTTACGTTTTGCCTGAAAAATAAAGTGTTTCAATTATCCCAACTGTATTCTACCTAACACAGACCTCTACTGACCCAGAGTGACCAATAGTAAGAGCCTTTGTGGATCCACCTTCTTTTCACTCCAAAGTCTACCAGGTAACATTCTCCGCATAATTCAGTTTACTGTTGATTTTACAAAAAGCCCTGGACTTGGGGTGTAACTTTGACCAATCCCGGTCTTGCCAACGCCCTTTCCAAAGCACTATATCTATCCGTACAAGAACCTAGAGCATTTTCAGTTTGTAGGCATGCTACACCAAAAATCTAATTCCAGCAATAAGGGAGTGAAATGTCACTGAAATTACAGAAATACAGGGAAAACCTGGTCTTAACGTGACGAAACGAGAAGAAATGCTTTATTTCTCCTCGTCTTTGCTTTTTCCATTTGTGCTACCTTGTGCAGCACACATGGAAAAAGCAAAATGCCTTGGATTGTTTATGAGTAGGAAGGTGGCCCTTCCTGCACATAAACAAGCCTTAAAAAAAGACATTTTGTAACTTCCATGTGTGCTGCATTAAGCAGCACACATAGAAGTGACAAAACAGCATTTAAAGATTTTTTACGTGCAGGTAGGGACACCTTCCTACACATAAACAATCTTCCCCTGCATGCAGACACCCTTGCACTATGGTGCAAGGGTGCCTGTGTTGTCGCTACACTACTAAGTGTAGCGCATTTGCAGGGGGAAACGCCAGGCTGCACCATATCCTTGTAAATATATTGCTGACTTGCGTTTCTGAGGTGGCGGAGTGAGGCGTTAAGCCATGACGGCTAACGCCTCACTCTGCCACTTCTTTGTAATGATCCCCCATTGGGTCCTGAATATCGTTTATAAGATACCGCTCCATTGGGTGTTTCTATTAAAAATAACTCCAACATGACGATATTTCTGTTAAGTATATTTAAGATAGAATATTTCTCTCAGATGATATTTCAGTCACATACTCGTGTACCATACCTACAGGAGCAGCCCTGATATTACATTTGCGAAGTTATAAAGGGCTCCATATGAATTCAAGCCTGAAATATGTATAAAATACTTCTTTTAATCACTATGAAATGCTTGTGGTATAATAAGGGAAACTCGCACTAGCCGATAGGCTTAAGCCAGGTAACAGACAAATAGCCCATCCCCCTTCCTGGAGAACAACGCTAAAGTGACACCGGAAGCAGTAGACTTGCTGATTGCTGTCTGCTCACGCGAGGTTAACCTAGTCTAGTTTAATTTATCACGTCGATGGAATCACCTGCAAGTGAACCCGAATCAGTAATAAATACATTTTCGACCAAATATATTATTTTCTGATCAAAAACGGTGAGGCCTCGGTTACTGGAAGGTTCTAGGCTGCTGTTTAATCTATGTCACGATGACTCATGTTTCTGCTTAGCAACGCTATGAGTGTGAGATAAGCAGTTTGCATTATAATGTTTCTGCGTAGGATAGAAAACGGCATCTTCGGTTTCTTTCCTGACCTTAGAAGCGAGCATTTTCAAACCCCCTCCCACGCGCGACCACAACGACTTCTGTTTGGTTCTCATCAGAGTTAATGCACGTCTACAGCGGTTCTTGCTGCCCCCCCCCCCCCACCTCACTTCGTTCGGATCTCTGCACAGTGTGGACCTCATTGCGAGCAGTGAGGATGGGAGATACTGGCCCCATTGGAGGGATGAGATCTGTGGTAACCACCAATCGGATGTCACTGTGTCTTTCCACAAACTGACTTCACCTCCTGAGGGGCGGAGCCTCTACATGATAGACCAAGAGAAATGGGTAGTGTTTGCCCGGCCTATCAAGCACCCTGGTACTCTGGCACTGCAAGATGCGCCATCTTGGAAGGGCCAGTATGTGACGCCTTTTTATGGTACTTTGGGCAGTGACAAGCCCAAAAAAAGGCCAACACACTGGCCCTTTGAATCCTGTCCATCTGGCAGTTGTAGAGTGACTGATATGCTGGTCCAACATTGGAAATGGGGAATTGCTAGGAGAATCAGGAGCGTAGAGATTTTCGAGATCATTTCCCATTTCTGTAGGGACCCTCAGAGTCACACTTACAATTACCCTCTCAGGAGTTACGGTTACCCTCCGTATTGGTAACTCTGTCAAGGGTGGGGAAGAACAAACTGGTCTCCTTATGGGAAGCTTGTACCGTGGCCCTAAATCACGCTAATATTGCTTTGTTTGCGGAAGCAGTCAGTCAATCAATCAATCAGGGTTTTTGTAAAGCGCGACCAATCACCCATTAGGGTCTCAAGGCGCGGACGGGGAGGGAGGAGGTTCTGCAGTTCAGTCGAAGAGCCAGGCCTTGAGGTCTTTCCTGCGTTGAGGCAGTGACAGTGATTGCCTGAGATGCAGAGACAGGGAGTTCCAGGTCTTTGCGGCGAGGTAGGAGAAGGATCTTCCTTCAGCTGAGGTCTTGCTGATCCGTGGGACAGTGGCCAGTGCCTGTTGGGCGGAGCGGAGAGGTCTAGTGGGTGTGAAGAAGGAGAGGCAGTAGTTGAGGTGTGCAGGTCCTGTGTTGTGGAGGGCTTTGTTGGCATGTGTGAGGAGCTTGAAGGTGATTCTTTTATTTATCAGGAGCCAGTGAAGGTCTCGGGTAACTGGAGAGGTGGCTGCAGCGGGGGATGTCCAGGATAAGTCTGGCAGAAGCTTTCTGGATGCGCTGCATGTCTTTTGGAGTTTTTGGGTGGTGCCTGCATAGAGTGCATTGCCGTAGTCGAGCTTGCTGCTGGAAAACGCCTGGGTGACCATTCTCCTGGATTCGGAGATGATGCATTTCAAGAAAGCATGCAGAGCGTTTGGAAGCAGGAGGATAAGATGGCGTTGATTTGGTGGTTCATTGAAAGCAAGGAGTCGAGGATGATGCTGAGGTTATGTGCATGGTGTGTGTATGTGGGGAAGGTTCCGAGCGCTGTGGGCCACCAGAGTCATCCCAAGTGGAGGGTGTCGTGCCCAGGATGAGGACTTTGTCAGAACTTGTTGCTCTGTTGTTACACTGTGCATGCAAGAGCAATCCTATTATTGCTAAAAAGCTAACAACTCCTACTTTGAAAGCTATGGAACTTATTCATAATGTCCCACAAGTAAAAATCAGAGAGCCATCTCTGTAAGTAGGTTTGTAAGCTTAGAGTAGATTTCCACCTTTTGTGGGGTTCTGAACTCATCTTGGGAGTACTTACAGGAAACCTTTGACAGATGTAAACGTTTAGGCGTTCTCAGATTGCTTAAGGGAAACACCTTCAGTTTCATTTTGGCCGCGATGTGCAGCTTCTATAGGTCTTTCTCCCCCATTTTTCGCTAGGGGCCCTTTTCTTCTTTGCCCACGCTTCACTGCTGGCTACTTTTCTGGTGATGTGGCAGTTACGTGCCCAGGGTATGAAGGTGCCCCCGTGCTAATAGCACCGTTTTGCTTATTTTGCTTTTCAGGCACCCCCTTCCCGTTCTCACTTACTTGGGGCTTTTTATCGGGGTTTGCCGCAGCGGGAGGGGGGTCTATGGGGTCCACAGCATCTTCCGTCCCAGAGCCACCTGTGTTGTCTTAGGCAGTATTGACCGGCGCCATTTTGCAGCCTCCTCCACTTCTTCTCTTTCCAGGGGGGAAGAGCTGGGTTTCTCTTTTTTCAGTTGCTTCCTGGAGGGCTCTTTGCAAACAATGTGTGCACCCGGTGTTCTGATCCCTCAATATCTGTTTCTGGTTCCAAAAGGAGCTCGTTTTGCCGACAATTCGCCGTAGTTTTGCCTCGGGATGGAGGAGGTAACGGACCTAGGCACCCGTCCTCATTGCCATCCAAGCCACGCCCCCCACTTCAAAATTTTTTGTTCTCAGGAGAACTCACTCAGTCATTCATCTTTATCCGGCTTAACCAGCCATAAAAGAATATAAGAAGACATTCAATGCATCTGGAACACCGGCATCTGATTCCGGCCTAGGCCAATTAACAATACTCTAACGTTATATTCTTTACTAAAATTCATCCTCTGGGTCACAAATGGCTTCAAATGTCAATATTCAATAGTTAAGCAGACATTTAAGAACTTTATGAGGGTAAAATATGAACCAAGTCTGTTCCTACATTAAGGTGCTTTTCTAGTGGTGTTTATGGAAGCTGCGTACACCTCCAGAATTTCCAGGTTAATTCAAATCCATAACCTTAAAATGCGCACATTTTAAAAATTCAATAAAACAAAGAAAACCACCTGATTTGAATTTGTGGTTCCATTAAAATTTCCAAGTACATTATCACAACATGCGGCCAATTTAAACAGTATGTTAAAAGACAATTCATAAAAAATACCAAGGTCATGCGACTCTTTGTATACAGTTAATTCAGCGAGAATGCTCAAGGTGTTATTACTCATATCTTTTTCTGATGACCAATGATACTTTTATGTAGTTGTCTACGCAATACAAATATCAGGGGTGGCCAATGAATACAAAAATGTAAAACTGCCAGTATATGTACAAGGGCAAATTTTCTTTAACAGTGGTCTTAAAAATTTGCTCCTTGGCGTTTTATATAAAGTGCAGAACAAGATGAAGTGTAAAGTGTTTTGACTTGTCAAGTTATCACATGGACAGGGTGAGAGGCCATTAGACCAACCACTCTGGCGTGGAAACGCCAGTAGCAAATCCACGTTACCTAGGCAAAATCTAGTTAACCACTTCCATGCTGATGACGAGCTCAGCTCGTCATCAACGTTACCTGCCGTGTGCTGATGACGAGCTGAGCTCGTCATGTAACGCGGTAATTTTTAAAATGCCGCATACAGCGGGAAAAGCCGCCGCACGCATGCGGTTAAATAAAATCTAATCTGCAGATTGATAGTAAATGTTAAATAATACTGCATTGGGGGAGGGGACAAGAGCAGGGGAGCACACTCATCTTGATGGCGATAATGCACGTCTACCCTTGCATGTAAATCCTCTTTGATAGCACCTTTGGCGTTCAAAGGAATGCTTTCAGGGCTATCATAAAACTGCCCCAGTCCAATTTCATAAAATGTATCTTTCACAAAACAAAGTATTTTTAATGCATTGGCCGAGTTTTGACAATCTTTTATTATTTCTCGAGAGAATGCTAGTTCTTCAGATAACCAAATGTTCACCAATAGGAATAGAGGGGCACACAATATGCGTTATTCTATGTGCTCTAACCCCAATTCATCATGACATAGGCGGTTAGGGGCTCTGTTAGGCATCATCAAAAGCCTTTTCATGAATTCATTTTCTACAACTTGTAACTGGCGGCTATTGTGATGTCACCACAACCCAGTGCCGTATGATTCAATCGAAAGGCATTTTGCTTTGTAAATGGTAATTACTTCCCTCACAGGCTTATGGCCTAATTTGCAAGCAAAGCGAAATTGCCCATCCACAGTCCTAGTTGTGTGGTGGGCTCTTGCTGTCACTAATGGGTCCCAACTCAACTTGATAGTAAACAAATTCGCCAGGTACATAAAGTTCTCAACCATTTCTATTCTTGTTTCCTGTGCTACAAAAGTCTTAGCCTTTGTGTTCTTTGGGCCGAATACCATAATATAAGATTTAATACATTTTACTTTAAGATCAAGTGACCCCATAAAGTCAATAAATGCATCCTGGGAATTCTGAAGGCCATTAGCTGTCGTAGCCATTAGCATCGTGTCGTTGGCATAAGATAACAAGGGCACAGATTTACTGCCAATCTTGGGGAAATCAAGATTCCTACTTAACAGACCGTTTCTATATATTAAAAACAGAAAAGGGGCTAGGTCGCACCCTTGGCGGACACCCTCAGTTGAAGGTATTTGGTCAGTTTTTTCCCCTTAAGTACCGTATCTTATGGAGACTGAAGTATTCCAATGTAGTCTGCGAATGAGTGACACCAGTGCTTGTTCCATGCCTAATATTTCCGACATATCGCACGGTTTCTCACTATTAACAGTGTCAAAGGCACTGGACAAATACATGAAGGCCAGATGAATTGAGCCCTTCCTGGCCTTCACATATTTGTTAATAATTAAGGACAAATTAGGGCATTGCTCGGACGTGCCAAGTCCCCTCCTGAAACCATATTGCGTATTGGATATCACTCCTGTGGAGGAGGCCCAGGTCTCTAATCAGGCCAGGAGAACTCTGCCCAGTACCATGGCTGTGGCATCAATGAGCAAAATTGGCCTGTAACAAGCCGGGTTACTTCTATTACCCTTTTTAAAAATAGGGACCACTATTGCCTCCCTCCAAGATTCGGGGATTGGGCCAGTAATTACTGCCTTAAAAACATTCGTCAAGACAGTTACCCACAGGTTTGTATTATTTTTAAAAATGTCATCGGAGACCCCATCAGGTCCTGGTGCTTTCAGACGAGACCCCTGGACTAACGCCCCCTCTACCTTGGCTACTGTAATAGACAAACTGAGTTTGGTAGCTGCAGCTAAGTCTGCGGGCCACTCCCTTAGGTATTCCTCAACCCTTTTATTTTGGGGATTAAAGATTCCAACAAAATGGCCTACCCAAGTGTCTCCCAGGAATAATGAATCCATCTGCCTAGCTTCTTCATTAAATAATGGGCTATTTAAGATTTCCCAATTCTTTTTGTGTCTTTCAGGGCTCCTGCTCTCTCTAGGTCTTCCCATGCTAAATTTCTCAGCTCTGCTTTCCTGGCTTCAATTACTGTTTTGTATTTGTGCCTTGCTACTTTGACGAGATCTCTATTGTGGGAAGTAACAAGGAGGGGCCTTTTAAAGTCTTTGTGGGCCCTGGAACAATCAGCGTTAAACCACCGGGACTCATGAGGTTCCACCTGCTCAAAACTCCTTGTCAACCTTGCGGCTACCTCAGCGCACAGTGACCCAAACTCCCGAACAACTTCCTCCTGTGGGAGTCTGGGTTCAAACACCCCATAACTAAGTGGAGGTTATGTTTAATGATATCCTTTGCCCAACAATTTATGAGACCTAAGTCATTCCCTACTAAAACAGAATTTAGGGCTTCTCCCTGGGGTGTGTGAATAAAATGAGGTTGCGGTTGTCCCTCTGTGTTTTCCAGCCCACACACATGTTGCAAACTGTGCTTACAAATTGTGCAATTAAAGTCCCCTACCCAGATGTTGCATAGATGCTGCCATTTCCGAGCGATTTGCATAATCTCACGCTGTAGGGTCTAAATAGCGTTAACATTTTTTGGATCAAAGATACTCTGATACCAATTCACCAGGAGTATTTTGACCTTACCTAAATTATGGATCATAATCAATTAATGCCAAGGTGATGAGCTTATACTAGTGACTTTTATGGCTCCATATTTTACTGATATAAACACTGCAATCCCACCCTTAGCCCTTCCTGCGGCGGAAGGTGAAGCCGGGACGGAGAAGCCGCAATAGCCCTCCATTAATATGTCTTCTCTAACCCAGGTTTCCTGGAGGCAGATGAGGTCAAAGCCTCTTTTATACTGTAGCCACTCCTCATTCCCAATCTTAGAGCGGAATCCTGCGATATTCCACAAGATGATTTTGACACAAGTGCTAAAATTCCCATGGTTATCTGTGCCCCTAGATCTATTAATGGGGCACAGGTAAGGTGTGGAACCTACTAAGGGGACACACCCTAAATCTGGAGTTTCTGCCACATTATTAACACTACCTAGAATGTTACCTGTCTGTGCGCCGCCCCCCTCCTCAGAGACCTCCTTGGGGTAACCTAGGAGTCCATCGATATCAGCAAAGTATGATAGAGTTTCAAAGCAGTTGGGATGGGTGAACGCCAATTGCTGCAGACAAGCTTGATTTCTTGAGCCTCGGGTAGGTGCCTCTGGGTCTGGATATTGCCTCTGTTGGGTGGATCGAAAAAACCCAACGGGTAGACCCTTATCGGGACATTCTTACTTGCTGCGTCTTTGAGGCACTTCAGAAGGAAATGCACAAAGCCGTGGTCCCTAAAATTGAGAACCACAAAGTCTCCCTTAACTGATTTTGTTGTACGGCCCACCCAACTCACTCACCTGGCCATGATAATATAATCTAACAGATTTATCTGAGGTGATATTTTACTATTACACCAATGCGCTGATTTATTAATAAGGCTTTGGCAGATTTCTTGACTGCCTGGTGGGAGATAAGGAACTCTAGTAAGAACCAAGGTATAGGGTGTACAATCTGGTGGTAGGTCCAGTGTAACTTTATCATCCTCCCTATTTGAAGAAGAATGTCCTGGGGACTCTAGATTTAAATTATGCAGTGGGTATTGCTGAATGGGTCCAATAAGTGGGTCATGGATACAAGGCTTTTCTTCTCCTTGCCTAGCCGTATGATTTTGCCTAGGGGGGACTGTTACTCAGGGAGGTCTTTCGCTGGTGTTCACGGGGCACTCTATGTGTGGGGCCACACAGGGGACTTCCTGCAGGGTGTTTAAGGACATTGTTTTTTGAGGGGTAATTCCATAATTTGGTGAGGGGCTAAGCTACTTCGCTTACTAGCCTCAACCATCTGTGGTGCCTGAGCGGGCGGCTTATTTAGTTCTTGTAGCACAAGAGCCATCTGGGAATCAATGTGATCTAAACGCTCTAAATTAGGGGCCAGAGGTTCAGTTATTAATTAACCAATTTTAATTAGAGGAGTATCCACCCTGTCTAATGTGGGCCCTTTACCCAGGCCCTTTCTGGTTCTCCCCCACATTTTGTTTATGATAAAAGGCAGCCAAAACGCCACTTGTTTTAGCCAGACTGAAGCCCTTATAGCTAACATAATTTACCTGGTCGTCAGCGTATGTTGAATTTTCTGTATGTATAATTTTTTATAAGAGCTCATGTCTCTGTAAAGAATTCTTTAGGCAATGAACACGTACTGACGTCCTACAAGGCCCACGCTCTGAACGACTGCGTGGATTTCAACGTATCATCTAATTGGGCTATTTCAGCGCTCCACTCAATTAGACCTCTCTTTGAATCGTCTTTTCGTTGGCGGGACGCTCTATCACCGGGAACAGCTTTGCCGTTTTTTTTATGTCTCGCGTGCGAATGCAGCGCAGCTGCTTCGCTAGCGAGCTCTATTGCTGCCTCTTTGGTGCACGAAGGGAGACAGGAGGTGGCACGCACGCACAGGCGATGTGCACACGTATGGAGTGCACATCTCCTGTCCGCGCGTGCCACCTCCTGTCTCCCTTCGCGCACCAAAGCAACAGCACATCTCCTGTCAACGCGCATTCACTTTCCCTCCCCCGCTCCCCCCCGTCGGATTTTTGAAGTAATCTCAGCTGGTAGAGAGGGGCACATAGAGGGCTCTCCGTGCGGTATGCCCCGTCTCCCATGTTTGACAAGCAGACACCCCTGCACGCCGCCGCAGTCCACGGCCCGCCCTCGGACACAGACAGGAGATGTTAGCAAGATGTCAGGAAGTGGCAGCTCTGTGGCGAGTCCGCTCCGAGGCGCGCTCCTCGCGCGCAGCGGCATTCACGGTGTCCAGCCTTGGAGATAAAATGAACACCTGGATTATTTAACCTTTCACGGGGGCCCAGGGACGCCCTGTCTAATGCGAAGGCTTAGGAACATCAATAAGGCCATTCACGTGACAGCGTTTCAAGCCTGACAAAATCAGGTTCAGTAACAAGGGGACCTGACTGCTGGCGGAAATTATCTGCGATTTACCAATATGATTCCTTTCGTATCAAGTAAAAAGTATTTGTCTTTTGCTAATTTTAGAACTGTCCCTGTTTATTTGTATGTTTCAGACATATATATATATTTTTAAAGGGATTGTTACACAAATTTAGCAGCTTATTTTTTAAACATAGAGGATAATTTCAGAGAGGATTCTTCCAGTAATGCCTTCAGAGTCAAAGTGTCACTTCCGTTAATCGTATGAATATTGGTGAAATTGCTTGACTACTTTTTATTTTATAGCTTTAAATGTTTGCTGATCTTCACCTCAAACGCAGTCCACACTAAACTTAGCATTGCATAATCAATTTTTAGGTCGAGCCTAGCGGTAGTACGCATGCACTGCTCGCTCTGCAAGGCATGCTGTAGTAGGGTATGCTGTGGAAGCCTCGTCCACTCTCCGCCCATATTTGTCATTGGCTTTGTGTCATTGTCCTTCCTAAATGCTGGCTTCTGATTGGTAAATAGGCTTTTTAGTCCCTCCTTGGTACTTGTCTCCATTTCTCACCGCCCATAAGGACTGGACCTTTTACTGGTCATGCTATACGGTCTGCTTTATCACGGCTAAGAGCACTATTTTTTTTATTTTTTATTTGCAGTGTGGGCCACTTTCACTTTTGTGGCCATGCTTGTTTATTTAATTAATTTGCAGCACGGTCCGCTCACTTTAGCGGCCTCGCTTGGTTATTTAACTAATTTGCTGTTTTCTTCTGCGTGAGGGGCACAGGTGGCGCTAGAGCCAGGCCCGCCACACGTTTTATTTGTAGCGCAGTCCGCTTTCACTTTTGGGCTGCGCTTGTTTATTTATATAATTAATTTGCAGCGCATTTCGGCTAGTAGCTACTATCACACTGAGCCATCTCACTCTGCTACTTGGATATTCCTCAGCCACCCCCTTCTGCCTACCGCTCTCTCTGCCTTTTCCATCAACCTGCACCTACTTTTCAAAGAATGAGCCAAGCACCTGACAGTGCCTGCAAAGAGGCCAGGAATCATGTGGACACGGCTCAGCTGTGATCCCAACATCCTTTGTTGTGGGTTTGCAGGTAGTATGCGAAGCGCTTGTGGCATACTTTAGTGTCTGTGTTATTGTGTTACACTTGATAGTGCGTCACTTGATTCAGTTCGGCAGTGTACTTCGCCGTAGTGACAGAGCCCGCACAGCCCATTAGAACAAGCATTTGCAATGCACTAGGTCTCGCATTTACGTGAGTTTAAGCTATTGGCATTGTAAATGACAGTGCCTTGTATTTATGTTTTAAAAACAAAAACAATAATAAAATGTATTGTCAATTGCAATGTCAATAGCTCAAACTTGCGTAAATGCGAGACCTATTGCATTGCAAATGCTTGTTCTTACATCCAGGTAAATTATGTTAGTTATCAGGTCTTCAGTCTGGCTAAAACAAGTGGCGTTTTGGATGTCTTTTATCGTAAACGAAATGTGTCCTTGCTCTTGGCCCTCGCAGGCTATCGAATTCTGTTTGGCCACATTATAAACACCAGCAACAAGAAGGGGGCTATCTTTCCGTGAAGAAACATTTATGAGGTATTAATGTTTATTCATCTCGTTTAAATAGCTCGTTGACTCAGTCACTTTATTCGACATAAGGCAGGAATAATTTTGCACTTTCTTTTATCTGTAAGTTTGTTTTAGCCTTGAGAACCCCCCTTTTGATCAGCTGTCTTCAAACGGCGCTTTTCAGAAGGAAGTTGAGCGACTTCTTGCTTGGTCGTCGGCATTATACTGTCCCATGTAGTTAATGAAATATGTTTGCCAGTTCATCTGGATACTTTGTAACAGCGTGGTTTCATTCTTTCAGAACCGCAGTAGCAAATGCGCTCGTTCTTCCAACTCTAAAGAAAAGTATCTGAACTCGGCACGTCGATTTATTCGAATTAATATTCTAGTGCGCACAGTACTGACTCATTGACCCACGCCCATCTAAATCCTTGGGGCCTCATTTATGAAAAGTGACGCATCGCTGCGTGAAAACAGCGATGCATCACTTTTCACTGCGCCCTCCTTGCGACACCAATGATGCGTCATATTTACAGTATGACGCATCATGGCGCAAGGAGTTACAGATACGTCAGTATTTCTGATGTATCTGTATGGCGCAAAAGTGACGCATTGCTGGAGTGTCTCAAAGGTGACGCAACTCCAGCAATGTGTCCTTTCACATGGGGCAAGCCCCATGTGAAAGGGCCTGCGTCAGTCTTACGCTTGCCTCGCAGGCGTAAGAAATTCATGCATTTGTGTCCTAGAAGTGGCGCAGTGAAATCTTATAGATTTCACTGCGTGATTTCTATGACCCTTTCTTGCATCAGAACACCCCCCTGCATACATTATACCTGGCGTAGGTATAATGTAGCGCAGGGGGTTACAAAGTGACGCATCTACCTAGATGCGTCACTTTGTAAATATGGTGCAACAAGGCACATTTTTTACGCTGCTGGGGCCTCATTTATGAAAAGTGACGCATCGCTGCGTGAAAACAGTGATGCGTCACTTTTCACTGCGCTCTCCCTGCGACATGATTGATGCGTCATATTTATAATATGACGCATCATGTCGCAAGGAGTTACAGATACGTCAGTATTTCTGACGTATCTGTAGGCGCAAAAGTGACGCATTGCTGGAGTGTGTCACAAAAGTGACACAACTCCAGCAATGCTTCCTTTCACGTGGGGAAAGCCCCATGTGAAAGGGCTTGCGTCAGTCTTACGCCTGCTGTGAGGCAGGCGCAAGATTTTGACGCAACAGCATCCTAAAAGTGACGCAGTGAAATCTCATAGATTTCACTGCGTCACTATTACGAGGCTTTTTGCGGGTGAACGCCCCCTTTGCATACATTATACCTGACGCAGGTAAAATGTAGCGCAGGGGTTTACAAAGTGACGCATCTGCTTAGATGCGTCACTTTGTAAATAGTGCGCAACACGACGCATGTTTTACGCTGCCGATGCGTCTCAAAAAGTGACGCATCGGAAGCGCAAAACTCACGCACGGCCTCATAAATGGGGCCTCTGGTGCGTCACAAAAGTGACGCACCTGCGGCGTAAAAGTGACACACGGCCTCATAAATGAGGCCCTTGGTGTGACATAATATCTTTCAGACAATAGCACTGGGCTGTGTTAGAAGTCCACAAGCATCAGATATATTTATGATATGGTATTTTTGTTTTTGTTTTTGCACGCACAGGTCTGACCTTTAGTAAACCAGCAGCCCCCCCCCCCCCCCTTTTCAGCTCCACATTCGAGAGCAGCAGTCATAAATAACTTTTTCCAACTCCGCCTAGACAGGTAAGCTTGAATGACTAGTATCCAGTAAACTTGAAAATAACCAAGTTTTATGCTCCTGGCTAGTTGTGTAATTATTGTTTTACCCTGCATTTACTGACATATATGCGATCAACGTTCCATAGAACATTGATTCCAAACATAGCTGACTGAGTCTATATAGACGATATGACTGATATGTTGCTTTTCCTTTTGTCTTATTTTAGTGTATATTGATAAGTTTAGATCCAACATCAGCTTTGTTTTTGTTTAGATTTTGGATTGTTGTCATTTATCTACTATATTTGCTTTTTTATTCTTCTTATCCTTGCATCTGGCTCAATTTGACTCCATTTTTTGGTATAGATTTGTTTTTCTTTTCTGTTGTGAGTGCACATGTGTCTCTATTTCAAGTGATGTGCATAAATAAACATATTGAATGATTGTAAAGTGTGACTCTCTGTGCTGTTGACCATCACCCCATAATATATTTAGTTGATTACATTATCTGATCTGTGATTATTATGGTTACTCCAAAGAAATGTTAAAAAAAATGTTTTGTCTTTGACAGGTCCCAGTGCCTTCTTTTTCTTGTGATATACACAGTATGCGACCTGAAGAAGGTGGTACCCAAACAAAAAGGTATTTCACCGAAACGCGCGTCGGCCCTTTGAATGAGGCCTGTGATATCTCTGAACTATGTCCTTTTGAAGAAACAATGAAATACGTCGAGATGTGTATAATTTACAGTATTGTTCAATAGGCGAAACCGGCCGTTTTGAACATTAATAAACACTGTGAGGGGCTCTGGTGCATATTAAGCTTTCTTTGTATATATGTGATTATGGATCTGTGGTTCCGGGTGAGTATGGTTTGAGTATGCAGTTAGCTGAGTGGTGTTGAATGAATGTTGTGCAATGGGATCTGATTTGTACAAAAAAGAATCTTTGTAGTTAGGATATGTATTTATTAATGCGCTCGCTGATATTTTTGTATTGAAAGCATATATAACAAAAAATTCAATATAAAAAAACGAACAATAAAATAATCAATCAAAGAATGAGTATATCTTCTTAAAATATTTTTATACGTGTGTTAATGGTCCAGCCAGAGTGTCCAATTTAATATATGAAGTATAGCATATGCTAAAGTGAAATAGGTAAAGTTCATTCTGTGTGAATATTAGCCCCATCGAAATCACCAACATAAGAGCAAGTACTGGTAAAAATAGAGAGTGCAATGGGAGAAGGAAGCAGCTTTTACCTGAAAGGAGGTACAACAACACCTCCAATCTCAGTGGGCTCTCCAACAGACTCTTGTCAAGTAGGCCATTGACATATGGCTGTCCTGGTTCCTCCTCTTACTTTTGCTGAGAAAGAAGCTCAATCAGCCAAAGAAAAGTAGAAAAAGTAAACAGATTGAGTTCATTTTTTTCTACTTTTTCTTGACTGGTTGGGCTTTCCTCTCAGCAAAATCAAAGAGAGGAGCATGCAAACAGGTAGCCTTAGCACTAATTTCATCAAGGCTTTATAGTATGCGCACAACGTGACATTCACTCCTCCCCAAATTCCTTCACCTTACCGCCCGCTACGCCTAATAACTCTCAGAATCAGGGTCTGTTGTCCACAGCGTAGCCTTTTTTTCATTCACATTAGTCTAGGCAATTTACCACAGACCATTACCAAAGAAAGGTATCCTTCTTGGATATATAAGAATTATTCACAGCATCACACTTTAGCTGCATCACATGTCAACGGCAGTAAGGAAATTAGGTGCAAGATTACACTTTAACTTTAACTCGACCGTACACAACTTGGCCGTACATTTAAACTTTACACTTTAACTTTTAGACTCGGCCGTACACTTGAACTTGCCATACATTTGAACTGGTCCATCTCGGCCACCAATGTCCCACTGTGCTGCACACATTGCGCCAGCAGGCCCCAACGGGCTACAGCCAACAGTTACTTGACATCCTAGGCACGGCATCCCGCACCAGCCCACCGGGGTACAGGCAGCCTCCCCAAGATACTACTCAGTCCATATGTTGTGGGTTAGGGCAGTAAAGTCCAGGCCTACCGGCAGGTCGGTCCCTCCTCCCCGCGGACACACTACACACATAGAATCTACCCCCTCCTGGGGTCCAACAAATGGCTGCACCCCCATTGTTGTGCATCCCTCTTTGTTGTTAACTGTCAGCGTTCCGCCTCCGTGAAACCACGCTCTTCTGCCGGGTGGGTGGGTGGTCAACGACGCTCCTGAAGCTCAGGCTGCAGCCTAAGGGGAAAAAGAAAATGAAACTCCCCAGGGCACAGCCTTAAATACTTGTTAAGTTTTGTTTCCCATAAGTTTTGTTTCTACATGCCTCACGTCACGAAGTCATCCCCACCAACCCCCTTCTTTTTGTCCTGGGGCCCGGAGGAGACTCAGCCTCATGGCGCAACTAGGGGGCCCCTCCCCTAGGTGCGGGGGGTCGCCTGTTCATGGTATGCGCACAACGTGACATTCCCACCTCCCCAAATTCCTTCACCTTACCGCCCGCTACGCCCAATAACTCTCAGAATTAGGGTCTGTTGTCCGCAGCGTAGCCTTTTTTTATTCACATTAGTCTAGGTAATTTACCACAGACCATTGCCAAAGAAAGGTATCCTTCTTGGATATATAAGAATTATTCACAGCATCACACTTTAGCTGCATCACATGTCAACGGCAGTAAGGAAATTAGGTACAAGATTACACTTTAAGTTTAACTCGACCGGACACAAATTGGCCATACATTTAAACTTTACACTTTAACTTTTAGACTTGGCCGTAAACTAGAACTTGCCATACATTTGAACTGGCCGGTCTCGGCAACCAATGTCCCACTGTGCTGCACACATTGCGCCGGCAGGCCCCAACGGGCTACAGCCAACAGTTACTTGACATCCTAGGCACGGCATCCCGCACCGGCCCACCGGGGTACAGGCAGCCTCCCCAAGATACTACTCAGTCCATATGTTGTGGGTTAGGGCAGTAAAGTCCAGGCCCACCGGCAGGTCGGTCCCTCCTCCCCGCGGACACACTACACACATGGAATCTACCCCCTCCTGGGGTCCAACAAATGGCTGCACTTCCATTGTTGTGCATCCCTCTTTGTTGTTAACTGTCAGCGTTCCGCCTCCGTGAAACCACGCTCTTCTGCCTGGTGGATGTGTGGTCGACAACACTCCTGAAGCTCAGGCTGCAGCCTAAGGGGACAAAGAGAATGAAACTCCCCAGGGCACAGCCTTAAATACTTGGTAAGTTTCGTTTCCTGTAAGTTTAGTTTCTCCATGCCTCACGTCACGAAGTCATCACCATCAACCCCCTTCTTTTTGTCCTGGGGCCCGGAGGAGGCTCAGCCCCGTGGCGCAACTAGGGGGCCCCTCCCCTAGGTGCGGGGGGTGGGCGCCTGATAATGGTTTGCGCACAACGTGACATTCCCTCCTCCCCAAATTCCTTCACCTTACTGCCCGCTATGTCCAATAACTCTCAGAATCAGGGTCTGTTGTCCACGGCGTAGCCTTTTTTATTCACATTACTCTAGGCAATTTACCACAGACCATTACCAAAGAAAGGTATCCTTCTTGGATATATAAGAATTATTCACAGCATCACACTTTAGCTGCATCACATGTCAATGGCAGTTAGGAAATTAGGTACAAGATTACACTTTAACTTTAACTCGACTGTACACAACTTGGCTGTACATTTAAACTTTACACTTTAACTTTTAGACTCGGCCGTCACTAGAACTTGGCCGTACATTTGAACTGGCCCTTCTCGGTTACCAATGTCACACTGTGCTGCGCGCATTGCGCCGGCAGGCCCCAACACGCTACAGCCAACAGTTACCTGACATCCAGGGCACCGCATACCGCACCGGCCCACTGGGGTACCTGAACACAGGCAGCCTCCCCAAGATACTACTCAGTCCATGCATTGTGGGTTAGGGCAGTAAAGTCCAGGACCACCGGCAGGTCGGTCCATCCCCCCCCGCCGACCTACTACACATGTGGAATCTACCCCCTCCTTGGGTCCAACAAATGGGTGCACCTCCATTGTTGTGCATCCCTCTTTGTTGTTAACTGTCAGCGCTCCGCCACAGGGTGAGAAGCTCCCCGGCGCACTCGCCCTCCCCCCCAGACGCTGACTGTGCTCCAGAACATCTGTTTTTTTGTTGTTATTTTTTTACAAAGTACCTCCTGCTAAAATTGCTTTGATTAAGTTGTTAATTGTTCCGATTGGACTGGAGCCCCCCCCCCCACCCCCCCAGACCATACTGCTGATATATTAACCTCCAAGGTAGAAGCTGACTATCGAAGCGAACCGCACATAATAAAGTGATTTTCACTGTGCCCAGAGTGCCATCCAGTCCCCGCTTTGCAACAACCTTTCCCAGTTTTCCAACAGGACATCCCTGCCCATTTATAAATGGCCTATACTGGAGAATATGCGGGAAAACATCCCTATATGCCTATTTCATCTCCACCAACAGTGGAGAACATACCCATTTACAAATGGCATACACTGGAAAATATGCAGTATAACTTCACCATATATGCCCATTGCGTCCACCATCAGTGGATAACATACTTCTTGAGATGCCCGATACGTGTAGCGCTAAGGGCACTGCATACCGCCTTGGCCCACTGGGCAGCTGTTAATTGGCACTAGGGAAAACCCGTAGTGTGCACTGAGTTATTACATGGAAGGTCACTTATGTTTGAATAGTGGGCATTGGAGCAGAAGAAAATTGGGCACTTGCACTCACTGTTTCAGAGAGGTAGCACTGCCACCGGGATACCTGATCCCTGGAGACTCTCAGTAATAAACTACAAGGATCCCATAGCTGCATTGATATGTCAAAGGCCAAATGGAAAGTAGGGACGAGAACACACTTTAACTCAGCTGCACAGCAGTACAACTGGGCCGTACCTTTGAACTTTACCCTTCAATTTGTAAGTCGCCGCACACTAGAACATGGCCGTATAACTGAACTTGGCCCCTTCGGCCACTAGCGCCCCACTCTGCTGTGCACATTGCACCCACAGGCCCCAATGCGCACAGCTATTAACTCAGCCATACACTAGAAGAACTTGGCCGAACAGTTGAACTTTACACGTTAACTTTTTACCTCAGCCACAAACTAGAATGTGGCCAAATATTTGAATGTGGCCGTCTGGGCCACTAATGCCCCACTCCACTGCGCCCAGGGTGCCGCCCGCCCCAATGTGCTACAGCCAATATCCAAGGCCCCACCTATGGCCGCGAAGGGGGCTAACTTGCTAAAAGAAATTGGGTCTGGGGTATGTGCGACCACAAACGTTTCAGCATGGTCGGGCAGCTGTTAATTAGCGCTAGAGAAAACCCGTAGTGTGCACTGAGTTATTACATGGAAGGGCACTTATGTTTGAATAGTGGGCATTGGAGCAGAAGAAAATTGGGCACTTGCGCTCACTGTTTCAGAGAGGTAGCACTGCCACCGGGATACCTGATCCCCTGAGACTCCCATTAATAAACTACGAGGATCCCATAGCTGCATTAATATGTCAAAGGCCGAAGGGAAAGTAGGAACGAGATCACCCCTTAACTTTAACTCGGACGCACACCAGTACAACTTGGCCGCACCTTTGAACCTTACCCTTTCATTTGTAAGTCGGAAGCACACTAGAACATGGCCGTATAACTGAACTTGGCCACTTCTGCCACTAGCGCCCCACTCTGCTGTGCACATTGCACCGGCAGGCACCAAAGCACATCCTTAAATACTTGTTAAGTTTAGTTTCCCGTAGGTTTCGTTTTCCATGCCTCACGTCACGAAGTCATCACCACCAACCCCTTCTTTTTGTCCTGGGGCCCAGAGGAGGCTCAGCCCCATGGTACAACTAAGGGCGCCCCTCCCCTAGGTGCAAGGGGCGCCTGTTCATTGCTGCAATGCGCTCTACCTGGATGTTAATAAGGCGACGCAAACAAAATTGCAAAACGCAGCTGCAAGACTGACCTTAGAGATCCCAAAACACCAGTTGGTCACAAAATGTTTAGCTGCTCTTTACTGACTACCGGTGAAGGAGAGCATCATGTTAAGGCATTGTGCATTGCCCCTAAGGCCCTGTATACTGCTAGGCTTGGACAAATCAAAACCATGGTTCAATGGTACACTCCTAGCAGAACTTTTCACTCGGCAGACCACACCCCGGTTGTCGTCCCCAGATTTCGTAAAAAAAAGATGGGGAGGCAGAGCTTTCTCTGTGGTGGCAACAAAGCTCAGCAACTTCCTTCCTCACCATCTTTCTTGCCTGAAGATGCATACTCCCTTCAGAAAGGCTTAAAAAACCTGACTTTTCACCCTGTATCGAAACCTGCATTATTTTAAGGGACAGTTATCTGTCCAAGTTGTGAATCAGGACTAGCTGTCAGAGCCTTGACGCATTGGTGCATTTTATGCGCTCATTTAAATCTCTATCGTTTATTCAGGCAGCCATTTCATAACCGGCTGCTGCAGAAGGGACTGAAGGAGTGATGCAGGAACCTGGAGCTGTTATTTTCACCTTATCTTTCAGGTGAGAAGCGACTTCTGCTCCTGCAACGCTGGTTATTTTTGGGTAGTGGGGGGGTTGCTAATAACCGTATTGCCCTTAACTGCAACACATTAACAGCTGTTAATAACCCCTCTCCTGTTAGGCTCATTTGCCTGGTGCTTTGTTTGCAGGGTGGAAAGTTATCAGCAGTTATTGACAATTGATGGACTGCTCGAACAAATCTCAAGTCTCTGATACTGACTCAAAGGCAAAACAGAAAGTGTTGTGTGCAATTCTGCCATGGTTTTGCTCTCTCTGGATATTTTCGGGATGAAACACATAGGGAGTGATCCTATCTACTGGGCGCTCGTATTTCTTTATGGGCGCCAAATGGTTTTCCATCCATGCCACCTTGGTTCTTAATAAACTCGACAATTTCCCCTTTGACACTACAAGCCCAAGTATTCAAACTTTCATTCGCCACTTCTTAGTTTTGTGACGGGATCTGGTAACAGAAGCCATAGTTGTACAATTCAGTTGTTTTGTAAATTGTCTGTGGGAGTCAATTCTACTGCAGATGCTGCATTTGGCTGGTGTTTGGGAATGCTTATGTGGCTAGGAGTTAACCTCTGTTAACCGTCGGAACCGCTATTGGATATTTTGCTCAAACAGCTGTGAAGATCAAAGGATTCCAAAATGTGCCAGCTTGGAGTGCCATATTTTAGCATATTGTGTTATACCATGCATGCAGCACTTTGTACCATTCAACCCAAACTGCTGGACAGAATTACACAAAATTGAGAGGTAGCTCCTGGTCCAGAAAGAACCCTTTTTGTGAGTTGGTGTAAATCTGTTCAGTAGTTTTCAAATTTGTTAAGAATTTGTTTGTTAAGAATTTTTTTTATCTAGGGATGCAGATCCTCCGCATTTCCAAAAGATCTTATGCTGAGATTTGACTGGCTGCCAGCTCGTCAACCTGGATTTGTTGGCAGCCATTTTGGGACTTGAAGTCTGCTGAGTCTCCAAAAAATGTTTAAAACAAGGAGAAGGGGACAGGATTGGATTTCTCTGACCACATAAGCCTGGGGTCAAAAACATGTTTCTATATTTTGCAGAGGAATTGCGGTGATCTCCCATGCTTGTTTAAACATCAGACCCCAGATGGGCCAGGTTGCGGGGGGAAACACTACTATTTATGTTGGCGAGGGGGTGCATGCAGTCCCTCTCCCAAAGGCTGATCTCAGTCCCGGAGACCACCACCTCCCAGGGGCAGGCCAAATAAAATTGAGGTGGTGGGGGGATGAGCGGGCTCCCTCTCAAGGTCGTTTATGGCCCAGGGGACTGCAACCTACCTGTGGCTTGGCCAATATAGAAGAAGGGGGCCACGGGGAATCTCCTCTTGTGCCCATTAGGGCCACAGGACCACCACCTCCCCGGCGCCAATGTCACTATTGCATGGAGAGGGGGACTGTGCGGACCCAATCCTGGGCCGGTTTTGGCCCCGGGGACCACCACCTTCCCAGATCAGGCCCCAGAATAACAGTGGAGGGGGGCCGCGTGTCCCCCCTCCTTAAGCCATTAATGGCCCTGGGGACTGCCCTCCCCCAGGACCGGCTCCCCATGTCCCGAGGTGGTTACCCTCGGACATAGTTGTTTGATGTCGCTTGGTGGGAGCTTTGAAAGCTCCTGCCAAGCAAGAGCAAACAGTAAATCCACTCCCAGCAGGTGTGAGCAGAAACATTGCTCCCACCTGCAAGAAGCAGACTCTTCATCTGTTTTCCTGCCAGCTGCGTGTGGGAGCAATGCCGGGTCCAGATGGAGGTGGGCAGCCGGCAGGGAACGCGGGGGCATTGGGGCTCCCCTCAGAGTCCCCAACAGTACATACGGGGTGCCCTGGGTAGGGCCCGGGCACACAGCATCAAGTGGCCAGGCTGGGGGGTTGGGATCCCCGGGGCTGAAATCAGCATGGGGAGCAGGAGCGGCCCATGCAGGTAAGAGCGGTGGGGTACTCAACAGTCGAGGAGGAGGGAAAATTAATTATTTATTTAATTTTCCTTTGTTATCATCTGTCAAGTCACCCCCACCTCACCCCACTGCTCTTACCTGCATGGGCTGTTCCTGCTGGGGAGGGAAGTCATGAACCCCCCTCCCCTTCTGTAAAGGACAAATGATCCCAACTACTTGGGCTTTGCAAAGGCAAAGCAAATGTTTTTTCCCTGCAATTCCACATTGAAGAACATCTGAAATCCTTGCAGGAGATGACTTCATTGTTTTTCTGTCTAAGTGCAATCTGTAGTGACTGGCGACTGGGTTCTTTCTTGTCCTCTCCTGGTGAGAGCAGAGTCCATGGTTCTCCCTTTAAAGAAGTGCCAGCATGCAAATGTGCAAAATCACCTGGAAGCCTCGCCCATTTGGCCCTGCCCAGTCCACCTTAGTAATATGCAAAGGTCTGCCCATCCTTTGCCAAGATGATGGACAGCTTATCAAAAGGACCTCCAGCCCATTTCTCGCCGATTTTGGTGATGCATTCTTGATGCCAAATGATTTGAGGATATCTCCACCAAACAAAGAAGCACAGGCTTTATATAGTTAAGAGGAAGTACCCTTGAGATTCACCTCTTGGTGCTCTCGTCATCTTCTCTATAGGAGAATTCATGTTATCACAGATTTCTGAAAGCAGGCGTTCAATAGAGATATTTCCTCCTGGTCAATTATGCGGCTGTAGTGTAGAATATGGACAATCCATTTACTTAACGAGTCAGCACCTACTATTTAACCAGTAGAAAGTACTCCAGGTGGGTAGATATTTTATGCAAAATTGTAGGCTCTTGTTGGATAAAGGGGTAGGTGAGATTCCACTCTGGGCCAGTTACTCACACAGCTACTGACACACCCACACAGCCTCACACACCCATTCAGTCACTCTCACATTCACTCACAGCTCACACAGCCAGTCACACAGCCATACAGTCACTCGCATACCCACAGAACCACTCACACACCTACTCACAGATCCGTACATCCACTCACATACCCACTCACACATACACTCACATGCTCACTCACAGACCCAGACCCAAAATGTTTTAGGATATGCTCCTTAATCATGAATTATACTGCTACTTATTGTTTTTTTAAACAGAAATTGTAAAGGTTTTTTTATTAACCAAACAATAAATAATTACTTACTTACTAACACTCACAGACCCATAAAGCCACTCTCATCCACTCACAGACCCATACAGCTGCGCACATATCCATCCACACAGCTACACACACCCCCACTCACAGACCCATACAGCTACTCACACACCCACTCACTGACCCACAAAACCACTCACACCCACTCACACGGTCAAATCTACTCTCACACCCATTCATACATTCACACATTCTTATACATACTCACACACCCACTCATAGACCCAGAAATGCCACATACACCCAGTCACCACCCCATACAGCTAGCCACACACCCACTCACAGGCCCACACAGCCACTCACATACCCACTCACAGACCAATACTGCCACTCATACACCCACTCACTGATCTATACAGGCACTCACACACCCACAAAACCACTCACACACCATCTCACAGACCCATACAGCACTCAGACACCCACTCACAGACCCACCCAGCCACTCACACATCTATTCACCAACCTACACAACCGCTCACACACCTAAAGGTTACAGGTTATAGTTAGGAAACAACAATAAAAAAACAGTGAAACTTACTGAGAAAATGATAGGTTACAGGGACATTATAGTTAGAAAATAGAATTTAAAAAACCTTAGAAATTCATTGAAGAGTTGTGCATACAATTGTCTGGTAGCCCAAATGTTTGAAAGACCCCGGTATTTATAGGCTCAATGTGTAAGTAAGACAATCTGATGTCCATACAGGCTAAATGTGAAAGTAAGACAATCTGAGGTCTATACATTTTCAACTCCTCCCAAACAAGTTGTCTCTTGATTCCCCTATTTAGGCCTGAAACAGTCCAGGCCATATACCTAGTCTGCAACATGGTAGATGTTTTTCATATCTCCGAGATTCTTAAATAATTTAGTCTCCCTGCCTCGCCTCCTATTGTGCCTATTCGTTCTATTTTGAGTACTATACTCCCAATTGCACTGTACTAACTCCTTCTCCCAGTGTTTCTGTGCTCCCCTGCTGACATTTTCTTCTCCCTCCCCCCTCCATCCCACCCAAGCCACCCACCCCTCTCAACGTACACCCGCCCACCCTGTCTCGTACAGAAGGAATCTTCCCCTTTATTATGCTGCAAGAAAGCAGTGCACCCCCTGTGACCCCGCACTCTCCGTTACCCAGTGCATCTATTAACTAAAGAAAAGAAATGAAGACAAGAGTAGAGACAACGAAAGATAAAGAGTAAGAAAAAAATCAGAGTAGAAATTCCAGAAATCAGTAGCATTCATCACTCATATGTAGAGATAAGCCATTGCCTTAAAGATCCCGTCTCTTAAGTGTTTGTCCCTGCTGCCTCCAGTTGCCATTTACTTAATGCTTGCTTAGTCTCCTGCTCAGTAAAGAAAAATTGAAAATGTCCTCCTTTGATGACTTTTAATCGTGCTGACTCTTGTAGGAAGACTTGCGCCCCTTCAGCGGGTCTGTACGCTGCCTTAATTTCCAGCACCTATCCATGGTTGCTCTGCACAGGTATGATCTCACAAAGTGGGTAAAGAATCAACATTTACTGGAGAGCTACGTCAGGCTTTCAAGGATATTGCTTGCCTAAGTAAAAAGTTGCAGAAGAAGATCAACAAGGGTCGGGGGTAGCGGGATCCCTGCTTGTGCACTTCCAGTGGTAATCTATGCACACATTATATTTTGCAGTCCCAATCCCAAACTGCGAGGTCAGGGAAGGCCTTTTGAAATAGTTAGACTACAATCAAGCGGGGTCTGACCCCTCTTTACCCTCCGGGACTCACAAAATCTTAAATTGTTGCGATGCTGCGATTCTCCATGTCTTCTATTTTAGCCTACATGGCACATATCTGAGCATCGTGTGTTTGCACAGAGCTAGCTTTTAAAATAGTAACTTATTCAGTTTCAGTAACCCTTTGTTGTAGTTCCGATATATCATTTGTTATTGTCCCAATCTTGGTTGTCACTTCATTGAGTGCCTGCTGGATACTAGGTTTGTCCGCCCTGGCCTGTGCATAGTGCTCCTGTGCTTCTAGTCTTTGATCGTGGAGGGCCTGCAAGATTAAAGAGAGTGCTGTTTCACTGCCATATTGTGTGTTCTTAGAATTCAGCTTCTCCTCCACCTCCTCACACCCACTTGTAGAGGAAATTTTAAATGGTGGATTCTGAGGCCCGGGTCTAAATATCTTGGCAGCGGGCGCTGTAGGGTCCTGGGTGGTCACTGCTCTGTACGTTGTTCCCGAGCTACCTATAAGACCTGCCCCTGAAAGCCGGGATATCATTGACTTGACTTCCCTTTTCGCCTGGATCCACTTGCGAAAGGGACTACCCTCTGAAATGGCTTTACTACGTGCGGTGGCGCTGTTTGTCGTAGGGTGCCAGATGTTTCGGGTGTTTTATTCAGGGCCCTTGTTGTTTTAGATCTTCCCTTCTTTTTCACAGAGGATGAACTAGGCAGACTGTACTCTGCTTGAGCCTCATCTGCTGGGTTATTAATTGCTAGTGGCGAGAGCTGTATAGGTTGTGTCTGCATAGCTGGTGTAAGATTATTGTTGCCCTCAGCTGATTCTTCCTTATTCAAGGACGACATCTGCATTGCCAGCTGCATTGAGGGATCAGCTGTAGAGATAGGTGTTTCTTCACTCAAATCCCCTGCCAACCCATCCAGTGTCCCAGCTGCTGAGTCCCCTCCCCCCCAGATTTTGTGGCAGTTTTCATTTGTTTGCCACTACTGCAGCAGTTGAGTTTAGTTGCTACAATGTTTCCACTCTTAGGTAGTAACTTGTGTGGATTCATTGTATCCTTGACTTTCTCCATCAAGTATGCACAGTTTATACCCCCTTGACGAGCCAGGTCCTGCTCAGAGCTGCCCAGCTGAGTGTCCTGGCCCTCATTTTGACTCTGCCCGCTACTTGCTTGGCCTGAAGGAATTGCCTCTAATAATGAATCTGCCAGTCTATCCCAGGTGAATTCTCTGATAGATTGCCAGCTAAGAGTAGATCCGCTGCTTTGCCTATTGTAAAAGTTTCAGCATAGGCCTACCCACTCTTGACGTTCCTTGTAAAGCGCTCGTCCCCTGACCTGCCGCCGATAGCTCATCAATGCAACCGCCAGCAGTAGAGCCACCTCCTGGATTTGCCATTGCATGTGCAGCTCGCTCACCTCTCGCTATTGTCTTTGGCGGAGCCATGTCTTCACCTGGTAGGTGAACCAGAGCCAAGGGCAGTCCCGATCAGCCGCCCGCCGAGCAGCGTGATCCAGCCAACCACCAAGCAACCCGGGAGGCGAGCAGAAGCCGTCCAGCAATTGCCGCGAGTGCCACCAGCATTTGTCCTCAGGTACCGTGAGGCAACGTGTAAGTTAAAAAAAAAATTATAAATCGTGTCTGTGTCTTGGTTTTCTGTTCCCCTCTGTCTCATCACCTTATTTTACCAACGAGGTCCGGTTTTCCATCATCTGGCATAACGGAGCCTTCCGTGTGCCTGCTCACCGCTGTGGCGTCAGTCCGCCTTCTTCCCCCTTCCACATCCACAGCCGTACTAGTGGTCAAGAAATTTGAATACAGAACCATTAAGACGCTGGCTGACCAACGGGGATGGTGGGCATTAGCGCATCTTGAGATAAGGGGAAGGGAATATATTTTTTGTGCAATATATGGTCCTAATGCTGACGATTCCACTATTTTCGATTTCTTAAATATTGAGCTGCTAGATTGGCAGGGTAAGTGCCTGATCATGTGGTATTTCAACTGTGTTATGGATTATTCCATTGACTCAACGAACAGAGCTGTTACCTGTAGAATGGGGATAGTGAGGTCTGCATTATTATAAATGGGCCGGCTGCATAGCATAACGGATGCTTGGCACCAACTTCATCCAACTGTCCCAGGCTATACATACTACTCTGCCCCCACAGGCAATATTCTAGAATCAACATGGCGTGGGTCTCGGAGAATATAATAGAATCTGCCGTTATGGAAGTGTGTCCTAGGATTAGCTCTGACCATAATCCTATACTACCGTCCTTTCAGGTTGAAGCCGGTCATAAGACAGTTAGATCCTTTTAATTTCCACGCTACTTGCTCACAGACAGTAGGTATTTGGCTAATATTAATAAACAACTAGAGGACTTCTTAATGGATAACATGGGGATGGCTTCTCCTTTATTCGTCTTGGACACTATGAAGGCATTTATAAGAGGGGCAGTGGCGGCTGGTGACATTTGAAAGTAGTGTGGCGTAAAAGTTTGAGGTGAGTGCTCGGTGGCGAGTGAGCCTAGCGAGTGAGCCTGACTGCCATAAGGTGGGTTCATAGGGTCCTTCTCGCCATTTTTGTAATCACTCTCACTATCCCCAGAGCTCAACTAATCCAGCCTATCAGTATTCAGATTCTGATAGAGCCATCATGTAATATCGGAAAAAACTCCAGGCGACAATGGCAAACACTGCACAGAGATGGTACCCTGACCACCGAAGCGCACATGGTAATGGATAGACACACAATGCAAGCACATACGAGGTAATTGGCCACAATGGGTAACAACAAAAGGAATCAGGGTGATTGAAAGCCTGAAAACAGGCAACATATGCAGGGAACAAGCCCCAAGGAATCCTATGTGATCCAAGAAAACCACCCAGCATGGATGCAGCGATAAAGGAGTTCGCATGCAAAATGAATGGCATATGTAGAGAGAAGTGCCTGAATAAACAAAAAACAGTAATAAACACATTCATTAACGAAATAAATTAATTTACCAACCAGGAAAGAAACACTAAAATGCTCATTTAAAGGGTGAGACTCCATACCATACAAGGACCTGGCAGAACATTTCACTACAAGTGACATCACACAGCTGGGTCCTTACCAAGGCTTATCAGTGATGTCATTTGAGATATCATCAGTGATGTCATCCGTGATGTCACTGACCGTGTCATGAATGATGTAATATGTGACGTCATCAGCAGTGCATTGCGGGGGCGCGACTTATAGTTAGCTCAACTAACTATAACGGCCGAATTTCTCTGGTTTTGTAAGAGTAAAATGTCCAACTAACTATAACGTCCCTGAAAGCTATGGTTTTTTCAGTGAATTTCTATGGTTTTTTTAAATGCTAATTTCTAACTACAACGTCCCTGAAACCTATGTTTTTTTCAGTGAATATATATATAGATGTTGTCTGCCTTTGCTTTGTGTAATTAAATTTTGATTTTGTCTCTACAGAGTGCGGTCTCCTGCGTGAATCTGTTGGGAGCAGTTTGATATATATATATATATGTTTGATATATATTGTGTGGAGTGGCGTCCTTATAGCCAGAGGCACCTTTGGATGTTATGACTACGCGGCGGCCTCAGCCGCGGAGGATGCACCGCCCGGTGTACTGAAAACGGGTTTGGATGGCTGGGAGCTTTCAGCCGTTTAACAGCACACAAGACTTTGGAAATTGTAGCAGCAGCATCAAAGGTTTGGGGCCCACTGGAGGGCTGAATAATTGGTTTTAAAGCAGGAATTGAACTCCAGCATGCACACGGACCCCAGCATGGGGAGTAAAATGAACTACATCGACCAGTATGCCTCACTGGAGAGCGCATACATAATGGGAAGTGACGTATGTAGTCTCTTTCGTTTGCTTGCTGCCTGCCCCCTTGATAAAGAAGCCTGGTGCTTTGAAACGCGTTGGGACTTGCCATAATTGCCAACCTTGATGTGTGGCTGCTTAAATAAAAGGATTTGTTAATCGTTCTTGTGTGGAGTGGCGTCCTTATAGCCAGAGGCACCTTTGGATGTTATGACTACGCGGCGGCCTCAGCCGCGGAGGATGCACCGCCCGGTGTACTGAAAACGGGTTTGGATGGCTGGGAGCTTTCAGCCGTTTAACAGCACACAAGACTTTGGAAATTGTAGCAGCAGCATCAAAGGTTTGGGGCCCACTGGAGGGCTGAATAATTGGTTTTAAAGCAGGAATTGAACTCCAGCATGCACACGGACCCCAGCATGGGGAGTAAAATGAACTACATCGACCAGTATGCCTCACTGGAGAGCGCATACATAATGGGAAGTGACGTATGTAGTCTCTTTCGTTTGCTTGCTGCCTGCCCCCTTGATAAAGAAGCCTGGTGCTTTGAAACGCGTTGGGACTTGCCATAATTGCCAACCTTGATGTGTGGCTGCTTAAATAAAAGGATTTGTTAATCGTTCTTGTGTGGAGTGGCGTCCTTATAGCCAGAGGCACCTTTGGATGATATATATATATATATATATATATATATATATATATACACAAACACATATATATATATAGACATTTTAAAAAATCCCAATAAATTAGTATTTGCTTCACGTCTTCCAAGGTGAGGATAAGCTGAGAAGAAATGTGGGAATACCCACAAACGTGTGTGTGTGCATGCACAAACTTTTAAGGATCACCCTCACCCTCAAAGTTCTACTTCCCTTGTGGAAGATTTATTGCCACATAATATGACACCACAACAGGGACTAATATGTATGAACAAATAGAATTGCTACTGTTAGTTCAGGCTTTATTTGACATTAAAACTATTTGCAGGTGTCATTTGAACTCTTATTTTCAAGTGGCTTAGTGAATCAGGACATTTATACACGTTGTCATCTCGGGAGCCTGTATGTGAAAGAGTAGCTTGAAGCATAATAGACAGCAACTTTATTTAAGCACAGTTACCAAGAACAAGAAAACGTGATTGCAGCAGTTACGTTTACAGTAATGCGGATATGCATTTTGATTCACAATGGTATTTAGAGAGCATGAGCATTCTCATCTTTGATATTGTCAGTCAATCAATCAATCAATCAGGGATGTAGAGCATGGCTGCTTCACCCGTGAGCGTCTCCGGGCTTTGTCGGATAGTGCTGCCTGACATCCATGTCTTCGGGTCCTTCCTGAATTGCTGGAGCGAGGATGTATGACGTTACAACGCATACTTTTACAACGCCTACCTTTACAACGCGGTTTTTACAACGCATACCATTACAAAGCCTAATGCTTTTAGGCGCTGGATAGTGAATAGTTTCATTTACTATTCCAACTCCAGTCCCCGCGGATAGTAGGGAAGGTTATTGGATAGTAAATTAACCTATTCCCTATCCTAGAGCGCCCCCAGAGCAATGCGTTGTAATAGTTTGCGTTGTAAAAGTTGCGTTGTAATGGTAGGTCGTTGTAAAAGTTTCGTTGTAAACGTTGTTTACCCTGGAGCGATGGTGCACAGGGCAGGACAGAGAACGCACACCAGCCTTGGCAATTGAGTCGGTCCGGCTGGGGGCGGATCTGGGGGAAGCTCCTGTTGCTTTTGTTACAGAGGGCTAATATTGCAGCACTGCTGCAAAACCGTCCCCCAGTAATAAAAATGGCCCCCATTTGTCCAAAATAGGCCCCCACCATTCCGGCCCAACAGGAAAATGCCCAGTGCCCACTACGGTCAGTCCGGCCCTGATGGTGAGGCTCTGAGGTGCAAGCGAAGGTCATTCCATGTCTTGGCCGCCAGATGGAAGAAGGAACGGCCTCCGCTGTATGACTGGTGGATGCGATGGGTGACAGCCAGGGCGAGGGATCCAGAACTCAGTGTTTAGGTTAGGTTTGGTTTATGTGATAGTTAGGTGGCTCCTTTAACTTAACATATCTTAAAAGCTGACAGGAGGTTGATTGTTGTTTGCATCTATGTTGAAAAACCTTTATCTTGATTACAAATGCCAGATGACTGACATTAACTCATACATTTGAACCATGGCCACTTCCTTGGAAGACCACAAGGATCAACATGTCTTTAGTCTTCATCCTTCACATTAGTCGTGATGACGATAATATCACTGACATCCCCATATACTCTACTTCACAGGTAAGCGAGATGAGCTGAAAGGTGACCCACAGCTAATTGTGCTTTTTGGAGCCACATAGTGCCCCTTAATAGCCTTATGTCTTGTGTAACCGAAACATGTATGTGAGATGAAATGAGCAAATATTGTGCAGGGCAGTTGTTGCATGATGGCAATGTATGTGCAGTTAAGAAAAGTGCATTGCTCTCATTGTGTATCAAAACGTAATTAAAATAGTTAAAACAACGTTTGGTCATAACTCCCAAACGAAAAAAGGTTAAAAGAAAGTCCTTAATGAGTTGTAATGAAATAAAGAATTGTCCATAGCAAAAAAGATACGTAATTTCCCTCCTATCTTCGAATATAACTGGGAATAGTTGTATGTGTAAACACCAAGGGGCCCATTAGGATGTCTGGCAGATCGCCATGCGGGCGGTGGCGATCTGCCAGACATCCATACCCGCCCGCCACCCATTTCCCCCCGCCATATTACTATGGCGGGGGGACCGCGGCGGACGGTAACACTATCCGCCGCTTTTCCGCCCGGTCGCCTTGCGGCCGGGGCGGAAAAAGTTTAATATGGTGGCGGTGTATATCAGACACCGCCAGCCATATTACAATGGGCAGAAACAGATGCCTTTCCGTGGCCACGGAAAGGCATGCGGTCTTTACTGCGGGCCCCCAAAGTGAAGGCGAGGTAGGGGGTGCACATGGGGGGTACCTGTGGTACCCCCCAGCATTTGCATACACAATGCGGCAGGCACAGTGCGGTGCATGACGCTTTGTGTATGCAAATGCATACATGCATTTTTAGCATTGTGGCGGGCGGTGGACAATGTTCAAAATGCAGGATGCACCCGCCATAGTGGCGGGCGCATCCTTATACCCCCGACGGGACCCCCGCCCCCAAATTCTAATAGGATGGCGGGCGGGTGGACTAAGTCCGCCCGTCATCCTAATGATCCCCCAAGGGCGGCTCCTCCGTTTGAGCAGAGGAGCGCAGCCCCATAAAGTAAAGCCCCAGGCCAGAGCTAAAAAAAAAATGGTAATATAGTTTATTTATTATGATTTTATTTTGCAGCAACTGACCCGTCCCGAACTTGACAGGACGAGGTGGGAGCCATTGCTGCTTATTATTCTCGCCTGCCCTCCAATTAAAGGCGCACGCTGCAGGTGAACACCCATAGTGGAAAAGGAGTGGGACAGAGTAATTAACAGTCGTTGTTGTCACACAGATGCAGGCAATAATGGGATTAGGGCCCCTAAAAAAGAGCCCATGTCAACGGGGATGGATCAAACTCAAGGTGGTATGATGACAAAAACAGCTTCTCCAGGGCACAGCCCAGCTCTGGTTATATCTCCAGTGCTGGTAATTGACATTTCTCTTCAATATGCACCCTCTTCCTTCAGTCAGGCTTATAACTAATGAGCAGACACTAAACAGTTAATGCTCTGTGCAGAGGGCAATAATGGCTGATGCAGGTCCTCTGCCTTAACATTCTAAATGTTCTTCTTTGTTGTAGGTGGAATGCATGCACAACACCCAGTAACTGGTCACTGGCAATCAATTATGTCAGATGGCTCAAGCTGCACCTCAATGATGAGGGCCAATAAACTTTAAACAAATCACAAGGGTTCTGGTGTTTGTTCTCAGAGCGCACAAGGGATGTCTGTTTGGGCTCAATCATTCATGGACTGTTCCTAGTACAGCAGGGACCATGGCTAGTTGCAAAAGTCTGGCTCCAGTCTGGAGTTGGTTTTTCATGGTGTTTGGACAAAATATCAAATCAAAAATATCCTGATACAAAAATATTGTGGCAAGAATATATGGATATTCAAAATATCGTCTACAGGAATATTGAAGGTAAGAATATGGTTTTAAGTGTTGTTTTTAATATCATTGTAAAAAATATAATTAGAGAAAATATTGTTGCACATAATATCATTTTTATAGGTTATTTTAGTAGTATCTTATTTCAGCGTGTTTTATGTATGTTGTTTGGTAATTGTTTTGTAAATAATTGTATTTATTTATGCAAAGTTTCAATTAATTTTTTACTTTCGTAAAGTGTATAATTAATGTGTATGTTATGTTATAGGAGCAAGATGTTACATTTTTAGGGGATAAGGGTGGGAGTTTTCTAAAATGTCAACATTTTCATTTGATTTTATGTAACTTTTTAAAATAAATATACACAGTTTGTATGTAAAATTTTGTAAAGGGTGGTTTTTATTTATTAGCAGAAGTAAATACTTAAAGCAATTATTGATGATTTTTTTTAATTTGCCAAATAATTTACAAATACATGTATATACATGTGTTTTTAATGTACATTTAATAACTAATTCTAAAAATAATTGAAATTAATCAATTTTGAAATTTAAATATTTATTTTTCATGTGGATATTTATGTAATTATTTTGTATTTCATTATTTTAACAAATAAAATGTATAACTTTTTTTAATTAAGTACATTATATGTGTTTAAATTTTCCTTCAGAAAGGTTGATTACTTTAGTTTTATTGTTGTCTAAAATATAGTCATAGTTTAAATGTTGATATTATAATAAATGCACAAATAATAATGTATGTTGCATTTTTTATGACAATGTAATAATTATGTATGAAAATGTATTAAAAACATTGATAGTCATATGTATATTTTATTTATAAAGTTCATGCGACTCTGTAATCCCTGTATGAATGTCTGTGTCTAATTTCTTTATAATGAGTGACTTGTGATGTACTCAGCTGCCGATAATAAAAAAAGATGTCAGAACTCAGCTGTACTAAGGTTCTGACATCATAATGAATGCTACCAGCAGCCGAGGTGAAAGGCAGGCAAAGTCTTGGAGCATCATTGAAGAAGCTGTTTAAAACAACAAAATCAATGCCTTGTTTTCTTTCTTCTGTTCCATGTTTCTGTTTACAATGAAAAGCAGAAATAACATATATACTTTTTTCACTCCTTAGACAATTATAGAAAAGTTTGAATCTTTCTGCATGTTTCTACACACTCTGGGCTACTGCAATTTTTTTTTAACTAACTGACTCGTATTGAACTGTTCCTAATATCTTTTTTGCAACAAATATCTAACTAGTTTAATTTGTATTTGAGGTTCTATTTTTATTCCTTGTCTTTGCAAAACTGCTTTCTCTTTCACATGAAAAAACTACTCATCAAAGTTTGAAGTGGTTTGCGGGAATGATGTTGTTATGAACATGTATTTTATGGGATAAAGTAACCCTGTAATAAAATATGAAAAATTGCAAGTCACCTCGGAGTTCCATAACCTTATAAAGGAACTTGGCCTTCGGGCTCGTTCGTCTATGTGGTTATGGAACTCCTCTATGACTTGCAATATCCTTACACTCTATGGCAAAGGCTACTTTATCCCTTATTTAATTTACAAATAAATACCTGATGTTATTAATAATGAAATAATGATTTATTTATTTGTTATAATTGGGAATATAATGTATCTCTTTTTATTTTTCTAATGAATATTTTTCATTATTATTTACAATTTTAAACATTTATTTTTATATCAATAGTTGTATGATTTTACTATTTTGTTTATATATATATTTATTTTTAATTTTATGTATTTACATTTTGTTACATTAATCAATATGTATCATTTATTGAATTTTTTAAATATGAAAAAATATTTAACAGGTTAATGATGAGAGTTGAAAATATAGAATTTTTTATTTGGTAACAGTGTGCTATAAGTATTGTGTTTATTTATTTTAAAAACTCAAATATTGTTTATTTGACTAGAGAGTATGTATAGTGTATGTAGTATGTAGCCCTTCCACCACCTTCTCCAAAATTGTTTAAATTGCAGGGGGAATAGTAAATATAACCCCTTTAGTGTCCAACGCCTTCCCCTAAATGGTTTAAATTAGAACAGGAATAGAAAATATAATCCCTTTAGTGTCCAACAACTTTCCCAAACTTTTTTGGATTGGAATGATAAATCAGGTGTGGTGCAGCAGCCAGGGCAGCTGACTGCAGAGCACAGGGCTCACGGTTTGATCCCCGGCTCCGGCATCAGCTCAGCTCAGAACCATGTGACTCTGGGGGATAGCTCACTTAATTTCCACGATGGCCTTGAGACCCGTTGGGTGAGTAGTTCGCGCTTTATAAATACAGATTTATTGCTAAAATGGTTTTGTATGAAGTAGGACTAGTTAATGTAATGGTTCACATAGGAGTTGATTGTGCACTTTTTATACACAGTATTAATAATTACATATTTTATTGTAATCAAGGTACCTCATATTTAATCAATTTGTGTACATTTTTAACATATATGTTAGTATGTAAACAAAAACGTTTTCATAGTGATATACAAACAATATGCTATTACAATTTATTGTTAAAAAAGTATGAAAATTATATTTAGACAGTATTGTATGTTTTTAAATTTCTGTAATTTTTTGCTTGGTATTACATTGTGTTACATTTATTTTGAAACATTAATGCAGTTGTTCCAAGTGCTTTTTTTGAAACAATGTTTACATTATTTTTTTAGTATACATTTAATAATAATATTTTTAAGGTACTATTTCATTTGTACATTGCCTTTACTCACGTATTTTTCAACACGTCTTTATATGCTGTACAATATTTATGTAATTTTACATTTTTTAAAAACATTTTTACAAAAAATTATGATTGTTTTCTACGTGGTCATTTTTTACATTTATTTTTCAGCCATTGTCTTTTATCACTAATGCCATTTTGTAGACTATTTGTCACATTTTAAGTCAGTTTTCCTGAAAGTAAGTAATGGGATTGTGCCGCTATACGGGGGACCAGGTAAGACCTTTTTAAAAGTTTTTTTATAAGGTGTTGAGAGTGAGGTGATGTAGGGGTACTTGTACAATTGTAGTTATAGTGTTGTGTTTGAGTTTTTGGTAGATTTAGTCATACTTTTTTTAGCTTTATTTATTAGTGTTTTGGTCTAGATTTATGTGGAGTTTGTTAGTAATGTATTATTATGCATGTTATATTATGCGTTTTGATAAAGTGCGACGTATGTGATTGAATTTACTGTCTTTTGTGGGTGTGTATTCCATATATGCCAATAGTCTCGAATTCAAGTGGGAAACTCCCGATTTTTTAAGCCTAAAATGGCTTTATTTTGCCTGTCTCCCATCTGAAATTGCCTCTCCTTCAATAGGCGCCAATGGGAGAAGTACATTCTTCTGATTCTCTTTTTTTTTGTAATCTCCCACTTTTCTTTTCTAAAATGTTAGCATGTAAGGTATTGTCTTCTGTGTTAAATGTTTTCAATCACCAATGTGTCCTTTGGACGTTTGGATTTTGCGTTTTTTAGTTTTGAAAGGAAATCAGTTTTGGTTTCTAGTAAACCACTATGTTTTCCTTACCACTTTTAAACACCTTTTGCAGGTTCTTAATGGCTCTGGAAGACTTTGGTTTGCTTTGATGAATCTTTATTGGACTAATTCTATTTTTGTAATTTTTGGGGGCTTTGCAGAATTAATTTTTCCATTTTTAAAGAATAGCACTTTTTGAGTACATGGACGAGGACTTGTAGCTACAGAACAGTAAGGTATATTTAAGCTCTTTGTTCTAGGTGGGAAATAGTATATTTTATGAACGATGTCAATTTTATGTTATTGCTCATGTTAAATTATACGTTATGTGTTGGAATTAATTTTTTTAATTGATTTTAATTGTGATTTGAGGTTTGTGGCTTGTGAGATTAACATTTTTTATATAATTATGTACATAATGTTTGTATTCATCTGTTTTATTTGAAATTTTAGTTTTATATTGTTTTTGGGCTGATTTATAAAAATAATATATTTATTTAGAAAATATTTTTGTGATACTGCTTTAGATTATGCTTTTGAATTATTGGGTCTACTGTAGGTCATTATTTTTTATAACAGGGTTTTCGCCATTGATTTTAAGTAGTGCACTCCTTTGTTGTTAATAAAGAGATTTACTCTTTTGTAGCATGTCGTACATTGTATTGGTTTGTTTGCAAATTTTAAGTCTAATTTGGTTTACTGATTTGCAGTTGTACCTAGATTTGTTCTTTTTGGTGGGCTTCTAAAAATGTATAGAGTGTAGGTTGGGTTCTTCCTATTATGGATTGGAAGGCATTGTGTCATCTTTCGATGGTGTTGTTGGTTTTTGCTTCTATCATAGACATTCCACCATGGTTTTTGGACTTTTGGGTTGGCGTCTGTGTCCAGAACGTTGCAGTCTACCAACTTAAGTGTCTTCAAAATAATGCTTTAGGAGTATAAGTTTGTGTTCATGTTGTTGGTAGAAAAGATTTTCTATAAGTAAGTTGTAGTGGTTAGCTACCTCTGTGGCAGGGACATATGCTAGTACAATCATTTTGTATTAAATATTTCAAAGGCAAATTGACTGTTGCATATTATGAGATTGGCGGTCCAACCGCCGGGCCACTATTGCTAAGGTCAAGAGAACGCTGCCAAGCTGGCGACTTCCCGACTGCCGTATTCAGAGAACACAGCTGGGCTGGCGGTTGTTCTGTGAGTGGTGCTATGGCAGCGGCATGCTTCAGCTTATACAAAGTGCCTGAAGCCTATTCCGTGGCAGTGGCACAACCTCTTGCATGTGTACTGTGTACCATGCACCATGTTGTGCATTGCATTCAATTCTCAGTCGCTTTCCCCACCTCCACTCCATCAGGTGCCAGGATCTTGGCGGTGGCGGCGAGCTAGCGTTGGACTTGTGGTGGCCCAACCGCCTACCTCATAATTGGGTGGTCTTGGGACTGCCATACTCCTAATCAGCCCATTAATTCACATTGTTGGAGATATCTAGAAATGCTTTGATTAAATTGGTAGTAACAGCCTTGTGTGTCTGCGTGTGGGCAAACTTTAAAATGGTTTGAATAATGACTTGTTCACAATCAATTATTATTTTACGTGGACAATAGTTTTTGTGTTAATTTTAATGTGATATAGGAGTTGTAATAAGTGCTACTTTGTTTATTAGGTAGGAGGGTATATATGAATGGTATGAACCACCCCACTCTAGGGAATATGAGTCCGACCACCGTGCTGTAGGATCCTTGACTCTATCAGACACGGTGGTGTTTCCCTACGCCAGTGGTGATCCGTCCACCTGCATCATAATAAGGCGGTTGGATCAGGTGTGCTGGATGGTGGTGGGACCGCCACTGACGGCCTGAAGGTGGTGGTCCCACCGCCATCGTAATATGTCATTGTTAAGTGTTGAGGTATTTGGATTTCCTGGTACCTTTTAGGGCAGGGGGGGTATCACTGGTGGCTTTTATAGTTTATGCAATTAAGAATTTTAAGGTGGGTATAGCTGATAGCTGGCCTGTCATGTGGTAGGGGGCTTTAGGGGTTATAGATTTTAGTCTTTTAGTTATGAGCCCTTGGGAGCTAGTGCTTGCCTCCTACATCTTGTAATACGTGGCTTATTTCTATTTTTGTCACATTTGGCTTTGGTTAATTTTCCTTACATTAGCTACAACGTCATCTTTTCTAGTGGCCCAGCTATAGAAAGCATTGGATTAATATTTAATACATTTCCAATTGATAGTTTCTGTGCCTGTGCTTTCTTGGCTGTAAGTATAGCCCATGTGAGATAATAGTTGTTTTCCTTTCTGTGATGTATCTTTCTCTTTCTCTTTTTGTCATTATGTCTGAAAGTAGTGTAATAATATACAGAGTTACATTTTTTTAAATGTTTAATGCGTTTGCTATTGACATACACAATTATGCTACTCATTTTCTGCTTTATACGTACATGTATGGTCTTTCTGGGCGTTGCACACTTTATTTGCAGGTTTTCCATGGGGGGGGGGGGGTGCAATGTGGAATAGGTAGTTTATTTCTGTTGGGTTGAAAAAGAACATTAATTTGATTTCAAACATTTGTGTGTAGGTTACTGGGGGGCTGAGGAAGTTCCTTTTTATTTCGTTTTATTATTTTAGGGTGAGTTCCTGTTTAATAATATTTTAAATGTACTTTTCAGTCTTTCTTTCAGCAGGTATGTAACTGTTCTTCTTTTTCAGTAGCTTAGCTGTGTAGTAATTCATTTTTAGTAACTAAACATAAAGAGATTGAAGTAGTAGGATGTTTTGTGACATATTTGTTATATTACATTTAAAAAAATAATAATTTTATGTTTTATTTAAGTATATGTTTTACTTACTTTGGAAGGAAGTGTTATATATATATATATATATATATATATATATATATATATATATATATATATATATATCGTTGCAACAATCCACAAGTATCGCGTGCTCTCAGAAATAAGCAGACATAAACCATGAAAGTGTCCAACGTTTACTGCACAACGCGTTTCACCTCGAAAGGCTTGATCACGTGATATATAAATACTGCCTATTTTTCGTGAGGATGGGACTCATGTGAAAATAACAGCTCCGACAATTGCGAGGGTTTTAGGAAGCAAAGGCACTCATAGGGATTGCTGAGAATACACTTTTATCAGCAGACGCATTTTGGCAGTAGGTTTCTTCAGTGCTTCAAAAGTGTGTCAATTTCAAAAATGCACAGTGCGCCATTTGTAGCTTGGATAGTCACTTGTAATTGGCACTTTACGATTGATAGAAAGTGAAGAAGGGCTTTGATGGCACTCCCTTCCTCTGTCGCCATGATGGTAGTTTTTAGCCATATCTCCGCTATATGCAGAACGAAATTACAGTTCTTACTTGAATGGCTGCAATCTAATAATTTGCCAATGTTATTTATCATTGCTTGTGCATTGCAATCCCCTTGCCAAGCCTCTGTCTGTAATCAGGATGCATCCGCTGGCAGCAGTCAAATTACTGCGAACCTGGATTTGCATAATCCACGATCTTTTTTCGATCAACGGTTACATCCTGCAGGGACGGTTCTGGCTCCTGCTACAATCTCTGCTCCAAACCCACCAACGACAGGTATTGCCGAACACTTAAGGCGGGTGCCTATTTTTCGTGAGGATGGGACTCACGTGAAAATAACAGCTCTGACGCTTGCGAGGGTTTTAGCAAGTAAAGGCACTCACAGGGATTGCTGAGAATACACTTTTATTAGCAGATGCGTTTCAGCAGTAGCTTTCTTCAGTGCTTCAGAAGTGTGTCATTTTCAAAAATGCACAGCGTGCCATTTGTAGCTTGGATAGTCACTTGTAATTGGCACTTCACGATTGATAGAAAGTGAAGAAGGGCTTTGATGGCACTCCCTTCCTCTGTCGCCATGATGGTAGTTTTTAGCCATATCTCCGTTATATGCAGAACGAAATTACAGTTCTTACTTGAATGGCTGCAATTTAATAATTTGCCAATGTTATTTATCATTGCTTGTGCATTGCAGTCCCCTCGCCAAGCCTCTGTCTATAATCAGGATGCATCCGCTGGCGGAAGTCAAATTACTGCGAACCTGGATTTGCATAATCCACAATCTTTTTTCGATCGACGGTTACATCCTACAGGGACGGTTCTGGCTTCTGCTGCAATCTGTGCTCCAAACCCACCAACGACAGGTATCGCCGAACACTTAAGGCGGGTGCCTTTTTTTCGTAAGGATAGGACTCACGTGAAAAAAACAGCTCCGACTCTTGCGAGGGTTTTAGCAAGTAAAGGCACTCACAAGGATTGCTGAGAATACACTTTTATTAGCAGACGCGTTTCAGCAGTAGCTTTCTACAGTGCTTCAAAAGTGTGTCAATTTTTAAAATGCACAGCACGCCATTTATAGCTCGGATAGTCACTTGTAATTGGCACTTTACGATTGATAAAAAAGTGAAGCAGGACTTTGATGGCACTCCCTTCCTCTGTCGCCATGATGGTAGTTTTTAGCCATATCTCCGCTATATGCAGAACGAAATTACAGTTCTTACTTGAATAGCTGCAATTAAAAAATGTGCATCTTAGCAGCTCCCCATGTGGAAAAGCAATGCCGGCTCCCGAGGGACGCGGGGAGCTGGCGGGACCGTGGGGGGAATGGGGACCCCCCCACGGTCCCCAACAGAGAGGGCCAGTTCCAGGGGATGGTGTCCCTGGGGCTTCAAGTAGCGCAGGAGAGGGGCCACGCGGCCCCCCTCCCCAACATTTTATTAAAAATTAGTAAATGAATAATTCTTAAAAAAAGGCGGGCCCCAGGAGATGGTGTCCCTGGGGTCATAAGTGGCGGCCTGAGGAGGGGGGCAATACAGTCCCCCTCCAAAAGAATAAAAAAATAATTAGGGGGCAGGCCCTGAGGTATGGGATCCCCAGGGCCAATAAATCAGAAAAAGAAGGGGGGCCACACAGCCCCCTTCTTAAATAAAAAAAAAAAAACGGCACCGCGCCGGAGGCCACGCCCCCTTCATGCAGCACTCTGCAAATGCGCCCCCTGGTGCGTTTGCAGATGAGGAATGAATTCACCTTGAATACTGGAGGTCCCTGGGGGCCAACTAGCCCACCAGGAACCTCCAGTATGTGCCAGGGGGCTGCGTTCCAGAGAGGTGTTCTGGTGCCACGCCCCTTTGTACACCTCTCTGCAACGCAGCTCTGTGGCGTTTAATGGAGGTAGCTGGTAGGCTAGTTGCACCCCAGGAACCCTCGGGATTCAAGGAGAGTTAATCCCCCAACTTAAAATGCGCCACGGGGCACGTTTGCACAGTGGTGAAGGGAGGGGGCAGGGCCTGGGGTGACGTGTGCAAACATGCCCTGTGGTGTGATTTAAGTTGAGGAATTAATTCATCTTCAATCCTGAGGGTCACTGGGGGCCAACTAGCCCACCAGGTACCTCCAGTAAGCGCCACGGAGCTCCGTTGCAGAGTGTTGTAAAAAGGGGCGTGGCCTCTGAACACCTCTCTGCAACGCAGGACTCTGGCGCATACTGGAGGTACCTGGTGGCTAGTTGGCCCCCAGGGAGCCTCAGGATTGAGAAGGAATTAATTCTCCAACTTAAAACGTGCCATAGGGCGTGTTTGCAGACAGGTCACCTCAAGCCACACCCCCTTCCTTCACCATTGTGCAAACGCGCCCCGTGGCGAGTTGTAAGTTGGGGAATTCATTCTCTTTCAATACTGAGGGTCCCTGAGGGCCAACTAGCCCAACAGGTATCTACAGTATGCGCAAGGGAACTGCGTGGCAGACAGGTGTTCAGAGGCCAAGCCCCTTTTTTACACCTCTCTGCAACGCAGCTCTTTGGCGCTTACTGGAGGTACCTAGTGGGCTAGTTTCGACCTAGGGACCCTTAGGATTCAAGGGGACTTAATCTCTCAACTTAGAACGGCCACAGGGTGCGTTTACACAGGGGTGAAGGGAGGGGACGGGGCCTGAGGTGACATGTGCAAACACCCCTGACGCGTGTTTTAAGTTGGGAAAAAAATTCCCCTTCAATCCTGAGGGACCCTGGGGGCCAACTAGCCCACCAGGTGCTTCCAGTAAGCGCCACTGCCCTGCGTTGCAGAGAGGTGGTGCAGGCCATGCCCCTTTTTACACCTCTCTGCAATGGCGCTTACTGGACGTACCTAGTGGGCTAATTTGCCCCTAGGGATCCTCAAAATTCAAGGGGACTTAATCTCCCAACTTAAAACATCCACAGGGAGTGTTTACACAGTGGGGAAGGGAGGAGACGGGGCCTGAGGTGATGTGTGTAAACACGCCCTGTGGCGCGTTTTAAGTTGGGGAACTAATTACTCTTCAATCCTGAGGGACCTTGGGGCCAACTAGCCCACCAGGTGCTTCCAGTAAGCGCCACTGCGCTGCGCTGCAGAGAGGTGGTCTAGGCCATGCCCCTTTTTACATCTCTATGCAACGCAGCTCTGCGGCGCTTACTGGAGGTACCTAATCGGCTAGTTGGACCCTAGGGACCCTCAGGATTCAAGGGGACTTAATCTCCCAACTTAAAACGGCCACAGAGAGTGTTTGCACAGTAGTGAAGGGAGGGGACGGGGCCTGAGGTGACGTGTGCAAACATGCTCTGTGGTGCATTTTAAGAGCTAGTTTTAATCCCCCTGCCCTATTATATACTAGGGGCTTACAGAGGAGGTCATGCTACTCACACGGGGACCCTAACGCATAGTGTTCCCTAGTGTATGTAGGTCTTGTCACTGTATTCTAAGTGCCTTTTAACATAGCACTGGCTCTAGGACTGGTTAGTCAGACTCAGTTACCACCAGTATCCGTCTGAAGAAGTTGAGGGTACAGGATGATTTTGCAACAAGGCTTCTTTCTGTTCTTCTGTTTGTTCTTTCTGCACGTTTTCCTCCTTCCTGCACTTTTCTTCCTCTTTGAGGACTTCTGTTGCTTCTTTCTGCATTTCTTTTTTTTCTTTCTGTGCATTTTTTCTTCTTTCTTCAAATGTCCTTTCTCTGTAGGCATAGTTAGAAATTAGCATTTAAAAAACCTTTGAAATTCACTGAAAAAACCATCGGTTTTAGACACGTTATAGTTAGGAATTAGCATTTAAAAAAACCTTAGAAATTCACTGAAAAAACCATAGGTTTCAGGGGCGTTATAGTTAGCTAGACATTTCACTCGTACAAGACCATTGAAATTCACCTGTTATAGTTAGTTCAGCTAACTACAACTCACGCACCCGCAGTGCACTGCTGACGACGTCACATATTACATCACTCATGACATGGTCAGTGACATCACTCATGACATCACTGATGACATCTCAAATGACATCACTGATGACATCATCCTTGTGATAGAGTGGCAGACCTCCTCTCACCCTAATATAACCTTTGATACACACATACAAAAATAGAAACTAAACTTTTCAAAACAAAGGACATACCAATACTAGTTACATCAACCTATTCAGTAATTCTAAGATCTACATACACATCCACTCATTCACCAACAGTCCTATATAGTCATTCATACATGTACTCACTCATCATATGTACTCATATACCTATACATCCTGTTACACACCGCCACTCATCCATAGAGTTACTCACACACATAGTCACTCATGCTAATAAAGAATCAAACATCCATTTACTTGCATATACAGTTATACACACACCACCACACTTACTGCTACAGAAACTTACACATACTTACTCTTTTGAACAATCACTTATAGAAACACTTAGTATTCATACAGGAACTCTTTCAATCTCTCACGCTCCCATATACTCACTTATATACACCAATACTCACATATACTAGTTTAAAACATATGTAGTTACTTATAAAGACACTATTGAGACAGTCTTTCAGTCACTAACACACCCATACACACACTCATCCACCCACACAGTCCTGCACACATACCGTCTTCAACACATGCAAATAGTGATTAACTCATTCATGCATGTATGTACTAAATAATACCCCCCTCTGAACCATACAGACACTCAGACACTCATACTGATACTCGAAAAACCAAGTAATAACCCACATAGACACTCATGTAGCTACTCACCAACCCATGCAGCCACTTATACACAAAGTGAGAGACTGATACTGATATTTACATATATAAACATTACTCACTAAACCATGTATTCACTAAGATACACTTAATCGGTCAGTTATACAATCAATTTTACAAAAAAATCATCCATTTAGACACTTATATACCCATTTATTCTTCCATCGACCTTGAGATATACATATATAAAACATTTAATTTTCAGAAAAACACACATTCACTGGATGATGTCATCAGTGATGTCATCAGTGATGTCATTTGAGATGTCATCAGTGATTTCATGAGTGATGTTGATGGAGCGAGGTGGCAAAACGCAAAATTTTGTGTACCTCTCGTAAAGTTAATGTCCCATAACGATAATATTTACTGATTGCATGTTTTGAGAAATTAACCAACCATAGAGTAAAGTGCTCACATTATTTTTATTATTATACACGGTGTGAACTAACTTGCTTGCATGATGCAAATAAACCCAGATAATATGTACTGTTATTGTGTTGTGAATTAATGCCCAGCTTGGAAAATATTCAAAACGCAATTTAAATGTGCTTATTGTATTCATTTATGTGCTGGAGAGGTCGAAATGTAAGTATAAAATGCATTTATGTGGCTTATTTGCTAGGTAACAACTAACTGGAAAATATTAGTTAGGTGGGAGGTAAACAGAACGGGTTTAACTTCAATAATTAACTTAAATCTGTGTTTGTGTTTACGATAGTTCCAAAAGTGGCCTCTAAGGCCTGTGCAAAGATGGCTTCTCGGGTAAACTGTGAGCAAGAGCTGAACTGCGCAGGCGCGCCAAAAACCTGCAAGTCAGAGTGAACTGCTCGAGGAGGTTCAAGGCTACCATGGCCCGGAACCTAGGATGGGTGCCAAGCATGGAAGATGTAATGCTTAGAGCCTGGGAGAGTTTATGCATGTTACCAATGCAAGGAAGCGCCTAGGCCATGGACTGATTTAAACAAAGACCCTTTCTTTTTTCACTGACACGTTGTGAAAATGATGCTGTAATGGTGAAGAGATGTTCACCCACCCCGATTTTGTCCAATAGGAGACCAAATAAGTGGTATTAGTTACATTTTATATAGATTAAGTTAGGGATTTAGGGTATAAAAAACCCCTGGTTTTGTCTAGTTGGGGTCGCCTTTTCAATTTCTATCGGAGATGCTGCCCGATTGCTGAACTTTAATTTTTTTTTACTTGTTTGCTTTGCAGGACTGAAGGATAAGATGAGGGTGTTAGTTAGGGATGTTAGGAGAAGAATGAAATTGGAACTATTTGTTCTTTGCTAATCTTTAACTGTCTTCTAAAATAAAGCGATTTTCTTGAGCTCCAAATAAAATGATCATTTTGAAATAAAGTTTAAGATTTTACTGAATAAAGTTTTACTAATGCATAAATGTCAGACATGATAAAGTTTTGCTTTGAATAAAAATTAGATAAATGAAGAAGTAAAAGCTGGTCTTTGAATTCTTCATACGCCTAATTTTCATTCTAGTAGATCCATTGCCACTATGGCGGTGTGTCTGAATAGTTTACATTTGAATAAAACCATGGAAAAATGTTTAAATCTGCAGGTGTAAATAACAAATAGTTAAATAGGTTTAGACGCTCCACCTAAATGTTACAGCGTTTCTCCATTGCGATTCACCAGAGCCTTGAAACCAAGTGTAAGTGAACAGGGTAAATGTGCAGTGTTATGGGCCCCACTGATGCATGATTTGTGTGTTAATGGTTTCAGTGTAATGGTGAGTGTTGATTAGAAATGATTTCTGGAGCCGCGCTGTAGCAGTATTAACTTGGTAGCAGAGTAGTGGTTACTAAGGAAATTAGCTAGGGTTATGGTAAAGTACTATATAGAGTTTGATGTACAGAATTATGACTAACATCTGTTGAGTTTGTATTACCTTACATGTAGTCCTGGAAAGGCTTCATAGAGTAGGGTGAAGCCAGTGCCTCTGTCTGCAGGTGGAGGAAGTGTGGCAAGGTAGTCGCACAGTGAATTAGTCTGTTTCAAAGAAGGAGTATCGCCGAATACTGCGGTGGTATCGTCGTATATCACTGTTTAGGGACTTTAGGTGTGAAAGGATAAATGTATAGTGAGGACAGTCTATGAAATTTCAACCTTCAAGTATAGGGATCATTCCGTGCTTCCCGACTAAAACTTACTGCTGGGAGAGTAATAGGTCTTAACCCGAGCTTGATTGAAGGGTAAAAGGAGTGGCGTCTCTCTTTTGCTAACAATAGAGGAATTATGTGGTGGGTTAGTGGACACGCTGCCTACTGGTAACACAGAGTTCATGTATATATGAATAGGGTTTTCCGTATGAACGTGTGTAAATGAAATTGCAATACGCGTTCAAGTGAAACTCTGGGACTGTCTCTAAGGAGGTGAAAAAGATCTCTGTATGTGCTTTCCTAGAGAAACGAGATCGTTATTGCCTGATAGAAGGGTAAAGCCAGTAGTGTTGCTTTATCGACGAGTCTAAAAAAAAAAAAATTCTGAGGAGATAAGCGTCGTCTACTCCGGTTACAGAATACTTGTGCGATTGAAAATTCTATCACTTTATTAGCGAAACAGATTAGTGGATTTGTTTTGTGTAATGTTACTAACTGATTTTGTAAAATATCTTGTAAATACGGCTTCTTGAAAAAACCCTATAAGGGAGGGGTCAGTTGGGGCTGCAGAAGCCGGAGCGCTGGTGACGTCAAAAGTGACGCCCTGGGATTGGTCCGAGTAGGAGTTGATTGGTTCATCACAGATAGCAGCAAAGGCTATTGGTTAAGCACTATAGTGACGTATCGTGTTCTAACTGGTGCATTAGTGCGAACCGCGCTGTGATAGGTTGGTGTTACGGAATCAACAACAGAATAGTACGCGATCTTTTGAAAACAGGAAAGTTTACCGAAAATGTCATACTACTATTATGATGATGACAGAAAGAAATCTTCATGGTTTAAAAAGCTGAAAAACATGTTTGTAAAAGACAAAGAGGTAGTTACGAGAGAGGGAAAAATACTTCCTTCACCGAAAACGCCTGCTTCCTATATGTTGATGAAATATGGTTATCATACGTGTGTTTGGTTGGAAAATTGGGTACATTATACCAAGGATGATGGTGTGTTAGCTTTTCCGGAAGGAGGATCATTTGATTTGGCTATTCTGAGAAATCTGAGAGACAAAATGATGAAACTTGAACCGAGACCCAGACCAACTCAATTTAAGGCATTAGTTGAGTGGGAAGATGAGATGCATCAAATGGAGAGTGAGAGGTTGAGTATGCATCTTAGACCGAGAGGTAGAGGTAGAGATTTGTGGGGAGAAACACATGAGACTAGAATGCGAAGATGGAGGGATGGAAGTATGTGCGATGGCATGTATCCCATCAGATTGATTGAATAATATGAGGGACGAAAAAGTACAGAAAAGAAAAAGAATACAGAATTGGGAAATCAAAGCTATGGTGAAAGCGAATCAGAGGATGCTGTTTTAGAAGAAATATTAAAGAGGAGACCACCCCCATAATATCAGCCAAGTTCTTTATGGACTACCCCAAACGCCCCGATGGCAGAAGAAAGAGTCAATGAAACGCCAAGACAACCATCAAATTTTCAAGATTTTCCTGAAAGAGTAGAAACAAGATATGTCCTGAGTACACCGATAGGAGAAGCTAGAATTACAGGAACTCCTGTACAAAGTAATGATTCACACAGAATTGTGCTAAGTGCAGAAAGACGAAGTAATGAACAGCCAAACATGTCTGATTATGAGCGTTCTGCACATGAATTGATTCAAAACCTTACTAGGAATATGGAAGCAGTAACTGTACCAGTAACAATAGGACCTGTGATACCGGTATTTGAAGATCAGAAAATAAAAGAGCCTAGACTAACCATTCCATTACAGCAAAGTTTACAAAGAGCAAAAGAGAATACTTGTCCTGATTTATCAGAAATAAGGCACAATATAAGTGTAAATCCACCAGAGTTAACTTTTAAACAAAATTTGTCATGCGGATACCCAACAGGAGCAGAATCTGACTCTGTTACTCCAGAGAAAAGTGCAGATAAAATAGATTTAACGCAGACACCCATGGGACCATCAGAAAAAGAATTGAGTAAATGGATAAACTCATTAAAATTAAAAGAGCAGGAATTAAAAGTGTTGGATGTGTCTAAATTAAAAGTAGACATGGAAGAATTAATAATTGGAACAATTGGCAGACAGATTAAAAACTTATCAGGATGATGAGCTCATGTGTTTATGTAAAAGTATAACATGGAGAGCAAAGACAATGTACGATCAATTAGAAGAAGTGGCAAGTGAATGTGGAATAGATTTTTCCAAAATAAAGTCATTGCAGAAATCTTATCGAGTAGATTTTGCAGAAAGAGACATTGAAAATATGAACACTGCAGGAAGACAAGTTCAGATAAAAGATTTGATTGTGTTGTTGCGCAAATGGGGTGATGTAGGTAAATGGAGAGTCAAGTGGGCAAAGAAGAAAGAAGAAAATAGTGATAAATCTACTTTAGCCTTCCCCATTAGAGAAAAGGAAAAAGTGGCAACTGAATTCCCTATGAGAGAAATTCCTGGAGGAGGATATGTACATGTGCCCTGGAGCAGACAAGATATATTGTCATTTACGAATGATTTCCCCAGATTGAGAGAGAAGCCAGTAGAATGGTATAGAAAAGTTGACAGATTTGTAAAGGTGTCAAAAGTATTGTGGATTGATTTAGATGGATTATTTGACATAGTGGTACCAACAGATTTATGGACAGAATGTAAAATATCTGTGGATTGGCCAAGGGAGTAGTATCCCAGAGATGAGAAAACGGGAGCTCCCTCACCAGACGTGATGAGGAAATATGAGCAAGTGATAGTATGGTTGAAAAACAAAATACCTCCGAAAGAAACTGATTGGGTAAAGATAGACAGAACAACACAGGAGCCGAAAGAAACTGTGCATTCATTTTACGAAAGGTTGTTGTTAGTCTTTAAACAGTACAGTGGTTATGAGGAATTAAATGAGAAAGACAAGAGTCACTTTGTTTATAGATTTGTATATGGATTAAGACCAGAAATCTCAGACATGATTAGACATAGCATGATGGATTGGCAGTCGAGTTCAGTAGATAAGGTTCTGAGACAAGCAAAATATTGTAGTGAGTAGATTGATGCAAAACAAAAGAAGCTGAAAGAGAAAGCCATGTGGGCGCAAGTAAAAGTAGCCGAACAACAAGTAGCACAGATGGAGAATAAGAATGCAGGGAATCAAGGTGGGATTAAAGGTAAACCTAAATTGGTGGGGAATATTGATGAATTGAAAAAGAAAATGCCATGTTTCAACTGCGGCCAGATAGGGCATTGGAAACGAGAGTGTAAATGTCCACCTAGAGTTAATGGGGAACATACATCATTGAATCCGCAGGTGCAGTTTGAGGTAAATCAGCAGTAACCGCAGCAACAGCAGATAGCAAATCAGCAAAGTCAGGTGCCGCAACCGCCACTGCCATACAGTGGGAATCAACAGAGATACAGTGCAGAGACAGGATTCAGCGGTGGTGAGCAGGTAAAAAGACCGCAAAGAGTAAATGTGTGTCCTCAATATTGGTTGCAAGAAGAGAATGGCAGTGAGCCGGATGAAAGTTTCTGACGGTGTCTGAGGGAGGAAGAAGAGTGTGTGCTTGGAGCCACTCTTGAGGTAGATCAGTCAGGTCCATTTATGAGCGGAAAAGTGAATGATGTGGAAATAACTTTGCCACTTTGACACTGGTGCTACCCGTTCTACTGTCAGACCAGTGGAAATTCAAAATCTTCCTCTCTCGGGTGAGACAATCCAGGTTGTAGGTGTAGCTAACAGACAAATAAATACTCCTTTGACAAAACCAGTTGAAATAGAGATCGGGACGTATAAAGATATGCATCGGTTTGTGGTGTGTGACAGCAGTCCTGTTAATTTGTTAGGCAGGGATATATTGTGTAAAATGAACTGTGCCATATACTGTTCACCAGATGGCATAGAATTGCAGACTCCAGATGAAGATAGTTTGTACAAACAGACAATGCTCATGATTGAGGCAGAACAAGACAAACTGTTTCCTGTTTTTGATAAAGAGAAAATTCCTGTTGAACTGAAAGATGCAGTGAAAGAAGGTGTGTGGGATTTCACTGGAAAATATATAGGTCTGTTGAAAGGAGTTGATCCTGTGAAAGTGTCCATAAAATAAGGTGCAAGTTATCCAAATATACCGCAGTATAAAATGACTGCTGAAGTAATTGAAGGAATTACTCCGGTGATTGATAAAATGATTGAGCAGGGAATTTTAAGAGAAATCGAGAGTAGTCCTTGTAATTCGCCAATTATGGGATTGGAGAAGCCAAATGGAACATTTAGAATTGTACAGGACCTGAGAAAAGTCAATAAAATTGTAGTCCCATGTTGTCCAATTGTCCCGAATCCAGCAGTGATTTTGTACCAAATACCTCATGATGCAGAATGGTACACAGTGATTGATTTGTGCAATGCGTTCTTTACTGTTCCGTTGCATCCAGAAAGCCAACCAATTTTTGCGTTTCGTTTCCAAAATCGTATCCTAGCATGGTGTAGAATTCCACAAGGGTACACTGAGAGTCCATCGATTTTTAATCAGCTGCTAAAGAAATCGTTGGAAAATTTGAGCATGGCTGGAGAATCTGTGTTGGTACAGTATATTGATGATCTTTTGGTTGCATCAAAAACAAAGGATGCCTGTGTAACTGATACAGTGACATTATTGAATCATTTGGCTGAGGAGGGACATAAAGTGTCTCCATCAAAATTGCAGTTTTGCCAGAAAGAAGTACAGTATTTAGGCCACAAGATTGCAAAAGGAATCAGACAGGTCACAATTGAGAGGATTAAAATGATACAAGGAATTCAGCCCCCCAAGACTCAAAGACAGGTAAGAATGTTCCTAGGAATGGTGGGTTATTGCAGACAGTGGATAAGTGGATTCTCATTGATTGCAAAACCATTGCAGAGACTGACAAAGGCAGATATCAGAGACCCTATTGTTTTGACCAAAACAGAGATGGAAGCATTTGAACAGCTAAAAATTAAATTGTGTGAAGCACCAGCTTTGGGAATGCCTGATTATGAAAAAGAATTTGAACTGTACTGTAGTGAACGAGAAGGATGTGCTCTGTCAGTATTAATTCAGAGGCATGGAAGAATGAGAAAACCAATTGCGTATTTCTCAGCTGTTTTGGACCCTGTTGCAAAGGCTTTGCCAGGTTGTCTGAAAGCAGTAGCAGCAACTAGTGTAAGTCTGGAGCAAAGTGAAGGAATTGTGATGGGATTTCCTGTGAGTGTCTATGTACCTCATTCAGTGGAGATTCTTCTCACAAGAGCAAAGACTCAGTACATGACTAACAGCAGAATGACACGTTATGATGAAATAATTTTGGGAGCTGAGAATGTGACAATTGCAATATGTGTGAATGTCAACCCATCAACATTGTTACCTGATACAGTTGAAGCAGAAGTGAAAGGTGAGCTTGATCACAAGTGTTTGGATGTTCTGGAATATTGCACAAAGCCTCGTCCAGACATTAAAGATGAACCTTTACTTGAATCAGATTTTGTCATGTTTGTGGATGGATCATGCTTGAGAACAGAGAGTGGTGTTCTAAGTGCTGCATATGCTGTTTGTACAGTGGCAGAAGTGCTGAAAGCACCTTGTCCGAAAGGAATTCATTCTGCTCAAATAGCGGAGTTGATTGCTTTGATACGAGCATGTGAGTTGGGGAAAGAGGTGAAAGTAACCATAGTGACTGATAGTCAATATGGTTATGGAGTCGTTCATGATTATGGACAGTTCTGGTCCCAAAGAGGTTATTTGACCTCTGCAGGAACACCCATTCGGAATGCAGAATTTGTAAAAACATTGATTGATGTGATACAGCTGCCTGAAAAATTGGCTGTGGTCAAATGTTCTGCCCACAAGAAAGGTGAGGATTATATCACCAGAGGAAACAGTTATGCTCTTGCAATTACAAAGCATTGCGCCAAAAATCTAATTTCAATCAATCGGGAGAAAACTGAAGAACATGTTCCAAGTCCTTTAATGCTAACCACTGTAGTGGAAACTTGGCAGGAAGTGAAACAGATGCAGGAAGAGGCAGGAACAGAAGAAAAAGATATTTGGTTAAAATCAGGTTGCAGACAAAGGGAGGAAGATGAAATTTGGGTTTACAAAGATGAAAGACCAGTAATGCCCGATAGCATGATTTCATATATGGCCCGAATGTACCATGGTCAAGCACACATTGGCAGGGACGCTATGATTCATCTCTTTAGGCATACTTGGTATAATCCTAAATTTAGAATGATTGCTGAACGCTTGTGTCAAAGATGCTTGGTCTGCCAGCAATTTAATCCAAACAGAAAAACTGTTGTAAGTTTGGGAACCATAGGACGGGAGGGTGGCCCATTTACAAGAGTTCAAATGGATTTTGTTGAATTATCTCCATGCAACAGACTCAGATATGTTCTTGTGATAATCTGTTTATTCTCTCGATGGGTAGAAGCTTTCCCCACGAGAAGAAATGATGGAATAACTGTTGCTAAACTGTTCTTGCGTGAGATAATACCACGTTTCAGGTTCCCGGTCACGATTGAATCGGACAGAGGTCCGCATTTTCAAAACGAGTTAATGCAGATGATTTGTGAAGCTCTGGACATTCGCCAGAAGCTACATTGTGCATATAGACCAGAGGCTTCAGGAGTAGTTGAACAGGTGAATGGAGCAATTAAAAATAGAATTGCAAAAATGTGTTTGGCAACAGGAATGAAGTGGCCAGATGCTTTACCACTTGTGTTAATGACATTAAGAAGCATACCTGACAGAAGAACTGGATTGAGCCCTCACGAAATCTTGATGGTAAGGGTGATGAGGCAGGCTTATGTACCAGTTAATAAGTTACTAACTATAAATGATGACATCATACTGGATTACTGCAAGAATCTATCTGATGTAGTAACTTCTGTGCTCCACCAGGTGGGAACTGAATCAAATACCAAAGAGAAAATTCCAGCTCATGATCTAGTCCCTGGGGACTGGGTACGAGTGAAAGTTCATCGCAGAAGGAATTGTTTGGTACCAAGGTGGCAAAGACCACGTCAAGTGATCTTGGTCAGTACTACTGCAGTTAAGTGCGCTGGACTGAAAAGGTGGGTTCATGCTAGTCACACCATCCGTGTGCCTGAACCTGAATACCCATACGACGGTGAAAGTACAACTGACTCTGATTCTGAAGGTGAACCAGAGAAGGATCCAGATATTGAAGATCGACAGGAACGTCGACATCTGGAAGTATCAGAAGCCAGTTCTGCATCTGAAGGTGAAGGTGAAAGGGAGATTGTTGAAATACCAGATTCAGAAGATCAACTTGAAGGTCGAGAATCGGTAAAGACAAACACCAGTAAAGACGCAAAAGAAAGTGAAGAAAAGGTTGTTGAAAAGGAGAAAACTGTAAAGCAAACTGAAGACTCTGAAAGCAGGAACGGAAATCCTGAAACTGGAGAAAAGGAAGTAACTCACGATAAGGATAGGATTCCAAGTACCAGTTATGAAGGTGTTCCTAACAGAGTAACAGTAAAGAGAACTGAAACTGATGAAGACAAAGACATTGTGAAGATCATAATTAGGCTGTCCGGATTTCGGTTTAAACCGACTCTGCTCGAAACTACACTACCGAATGAAAATCAGCTGACACCGTTTAAACCGAGTGTCACTGATTTTCATTGCTGTTGCACCACTTGGCCACTTGATGGAGCTACAGCATTGCAGACCAAACTGCAATTTAGGGCCGAGAATGAAAGCAACTCGGAACGTGCGTCATCCCCATTAAATTGGGGGAGACATACCTCTCGTTTCGAGCAGCGCAGAGCCTCCTTGGACATCCAGGTACAGTGAGCGTGCCTGTTTCAACCCCTCCTCCCCCGTGGGCCTGTCTCTTGGCTCCGCTGCTCCGCTGCAGACTCTCATTGTGGTCTAAGCGTGGTTACCTGTGTTATCATTTTTTACACTCTAACATTGGGGAGAGGAGTTGCCTGACTAACGAGGGGGTGAGCACCGAGGGAAGAGGCGGCATGCACAAGTTTTCTTTCGTGCGTTTTTAAATATGCCAGTATTTATTAATGAGGCCAGTGAGCAAGGGCCAGAGCAACACCATGCCCAGTTATCCGTGCGATTGCTCTATCCACCCCTGGGGTATGAGGGTGATTTTCTCAACTGTTAGAGGAGGCTCCTGCCCATTGCACTCGCCAGTTCTTTAATTTTACCATTCTAGATCCAGTAAGCATGTCTGTTTCAACCCCCCCCCCCTTCCCCCATGGGCCTGGCTCTCGGCTCCGCTGCAGACTCTTATTGTGGTCTCAGCCAGGTGCGCAAAATCCATTGATCTCACCCGGCTTCAGCCACCCCCCCCCCCTCCCTGCCCCCCCACCTGTCATGTGTGTCACCCTCGGCGGAGACAGCTTCGCCGGCTGGCGACGTCTAATTGCAGCTGCACCAGAGTACTTCACAGGTCTTTGAATGACCGGGTACTTGTAAATGAGGCTTTTGTTATGTTTTTCATGCCTTTTTACAGACGCTCTGGTTACGGCTGGAAGAATTAGCGCCCCCCCCCCGAAATTTGACTTTAGTTGCCCGCCTGTCTCAGACAAACCACATTAAGCGTGTTGTTACTTTGATAATCTCGTGAGTATCCAAATTGTGACATACTTATACACGTTTTATTTCCGAATTTGTCATAGTAGTGTGAGAATGGTTACCTGTGCTATTATAATTTTTTTACACTCTGTAAAATTGGGGAGAGGAGTTGCTTAATGCGGTCCGTGAGCACGCACGGGTCAGACCAACACCAGGCCCCCTGCCTGACTAACGAGGGGGTGAGCACCGAGGGAAGAGGCGGCATGCACAAGTTTCTTTCGTGCATTTTTAAATGTGCCAGTATTGATTAATGAGGCCAGTGAGCAAGGGCCAGAGCAACACCAGGCCCAGTTATCTGTGCGATTGCTCTACCCACCCCCGCCTGACCTGCCTTGTTATGCTGCTTGCTCTGCTGTTTCCGTTGTTGTAGGCCCGTGAGCAAGGACCACAGTGAATATTAGATGCTGGAAAATTGCATAGAAGCATGCTTTCACTGTAACAATTGGAATGGTGACGTCCATCCTCCAGCACGAACATACAGAGTAAAAACACAATTATACTCGTGGCTAGTGAGCAGTTTTCATACATGTGTCTTTAGCGGTTTTAAATAGAATGGGAATCAGAGCCGAGTTACCAATTGCCTTTGTGATTCAATTCCATACCAACCTATATTAGTAGTGCAAGAGATGAGGAAAATGCAGCCATTTCCCACGTACTGCGGGCCTTAATTGTGTCGATTGATCGATTGAACCCACAGTCACTGCTGTGCAGTTTTCAGAATCCCCGCCTGGCCATTGTATTCAAACAAGAAAGGAGACAGATCACCTTCTACATGTGAGCAGCCAGGGCCGGCGCTAGGCATGGGCAACTGCCCAGGGCCCCCGCGCCTGCTGGCAGCCTTGGGGCCTCGCGCCTTTAAGGACTCCAGAGTTCCGAGGCCCAGGGGGCCCCCTAAGAGATTACATTTCTTCTTTTTTTATCACTCTCCCATGCAGTCCTGTCTCGGTGGGCCTAATGGCTGCATCTGCATGTTGATGACAGTGATTAAAAAGTTAATTGAAGTTCCCTTGCCTGGGAAGTGCGCCCTGCCCCTGTATGAATGAAAGGCAGAATATCCTGCTGGCGCAGAGCAAAAGAATGGCGGCGCATCACAATGGAAACTCCTCACTAGGACAAGTGGAAAGGGAGCAGGGAGTGAATAACAGGGGTAAGATAAACAGAATAAAGGGGGGGGGGCAGATAGGTGCGAGTATGGCAAGGAGACAAGAGGTGCATGCAGAGGAGAAGTATCCGCATGCAAAAGTGGATGGAGCAGAGTTTAAAGTCTGCTGGGTTACTCGAGTCTTAGACCTGGTATTAAATTAATATGGACATTGAAAAGGGGCCTTAACTTTTCCTGCAAAAACATTAATCTAGTGTCTGCAAAACAAATGAAAGTTCAGAAAAGCAGGTGATGAGACGGGCTGCTCTCCATTTTTGCAGTCACCATCAGAGTGAAAACACAAATCTTAACTCTGCAGCAGCACAACTCTCTGCTGCCTTTAATGCAATTTCAACAACACTCGTTATAGTTCTTTCACAGTCTCATCATGTCAGAACTGGAGCATTTTCGATATTATATACAAGGAAGCCATAGATGTTGCTTATTTATCGTATGCAACTGATAATCACTGACAAAGCCAATAGTACTGGCATGTTATAGGTGTCATTTTACTTGTTGTAATATTTATCTGGAGGCAATGACAGAAGCAGCAAAATACCAGTTGGGCGGCGCACTATGCTAAGTACAGATTTATATAGCTTACATGTTTTTAAGCCACACAGGGCTTTACAAGTTTAAAACTGCCCTAGTTTGCAAACATGAGACACTTTTCTAGCTAACTAACTCACTAATGGGGGCCCCTTTTATTTTGGTACTGGGGCCTATTTTCTTTCCCAGTCTGATGCTGCATGTTAGGCAGGGCCACTGGAATAATGCGATTGTGCAGCGATTTCTGCACAATTATGCATTTGACGCATTTGCCACATAATCCATCATCTGCTGCATAATCTACACATTTTAACAACAAAATTGCTTTCTATCTCAAACAGTTCAAAAGTTACTAAAAACGCAGCAACACGTCTTGCGCATGTGGGAAGGCCCTTTGAAAAACTGGAATAGTCAACTTCCTATTTCTCACGGCTAAATTTGGGTGTAAAATTGGTACTAATGGGGTGCAACCGGTTCCCAAACAGTGTTACCAAGTTTAAAAATGGCAAAAAAATGAAGTAATACCATTTCAAAATGTGCCGGATTATGCCGCATAATTCGCATTTTCATGCCGCATAATTTACTCACCCTGCCACATAATTCCAGTGGTCCTGATGTTAGGGTAAAACAATGCAGTGATTTTGTTCCTGTTTATATTTCACATGCTTTAATTAATCTTGCTTTCCTCAAAAGTGCTAGCTATTTTCAGCATGTGTATTTCTGTATTTCATTTCACAGCATATTACTCTTGGATGATGCACCCTTTGTACTGTCGCCTCCAGGTGTTTATAACAGGCTACAGTTGAGCACTTCGGAGTTGAGGATGAAGGCAGTACAACTTTCACATTATGCCTGTCTGTGAGTCAAAAAGATGTTCAGATTACATGATCATTCAAAATATGGCCTCTCTGCAGAGCACAAAGAGCAATGGTCCTGCATTCCAGTTCGCAACAAGGTGAAAGGAAAATAATTTATTGTAGTTGCTCATTTAGCTTAAACAGCTAACAACCATTGACAAAACCCAGTCGAGGGTGTGCAGTTTGGTTTAATTTTAATTATTAAAAAAAAGCTTTCTTTAGCCGGCCCGATCCGATTCCGCGTGGTCTCTGCTTAGGGGCCTCACATGTTCCTATTCTGCCCGGGGCCCCACATATCCTAGGACCAGCCCTGTGAGCAGCAGTATGTAATGGAGGCCGGTGTCACCATATGTTACTATGAAAACACCATCAAGACTTTTTGTTCCCGGTACATAAAGCCATTACATAGGTAAATTCGACTTACACGGCTAGATTACAAGCACCATTTGGTGCATGCGGCCGCACCCGATTCATTCACAGGTCTTTACAAAGACCATTTACTTAATGAGGCTTTGTTGCTCTTGCACCCCTTCGTAGAGCCCCTGCAAAGGGCATTAAAGCACAACCATTGAAGGTGTTTAATGTTTGTATTTTACAACATTAAGTTTCAGCAGCTGTCTTTCGCATTTGGGTCCAGATGTTATAATGCACTTTGAATCTCACAGTTTTATAGTTTTCTTGCAAGTTTTACTTGGAGCACATCATAGTAAATACTGGAATATGCAGTGCACAACCTTTAGAAGAAAGAGCAATTTAAGTGATACATCTAATTAATAAACAGCCATTTCCCACTGTGATTCGCTTTGATGTAAGATGGTCTAAAATTTTGAAAGATAGAAAGCATATTTGCAAAGCACCATCTGAACATAAAATATAGACAGGAGATTTTTAGCAAACAAACCTTTATTTAAATGTTGGTGTGTCTTTCTCCGCAATCCACTCTAAAAAAACTAGCTTCATATATTTGCACTCGTCGAAAACCACATCTTTGAGAGACCTATTGCGCAAATTATACTCAGGGTAATTAGCTCCTTTGTAATGCCTTTGTTGGCATTTAAGTGCATCAGAACAGTTTACTAATTAATTCTCATAATTTTCGTGCATGCATCTGAATCTGCTTATATGAAAATGTTCAGCATACGGATTAAACGAGAAATGACCCCAGTAAACTAGGCTAGAAAATGTGATTGCTGAAATAGCAAACCAGTTATGGCATGGAAAGCTACGTCAGTGGCCAGAGTTGGCCAATTGTGTACTGGCTGTTTTGGCGTTGCCAGTCTCAAGTGCCAATGTCGAGAGGGCCTTTTCACAAATAAAAGTGTACATGGGAAGGAAAGAGAGAGCGCGAATGACCAAAGAATCACTGAAGAAATCTTGTATGGTCTACTACAATAAATTCGGCTTGTAAAAACTTATTTGGAGGTCATATACACTGTACGTACATTGTTTATATATACCATGCATCAATGAAGAAAGCAAGCAATAATAAAAACAAAGTGTTCCATAAACACCGGTAAAACACCGTTTCAGTTGTTTTTTTATGGCGCGAAAATTAGTAATCACTGAAAAGCACTGTTTTTTTGAAGTTTTGAAATCACTGGAAAACACTGAAAAAACACCACCAGAATTTACCAACAATAGAAACTGAAAACAGGAAAGCCTAATCATAATCAATGATACAGTGGAAGACACTGAAAGTGAAACTGATGACAGTGCAGATGAAACTCCATTAAGAAAAAGCACAAGAAAAAGAGCTTGGAGAATAGAGCATAATACAATAGAGCCGAAGACTAAGAAAGTCTGCAAAGGAGACAATTGGCCTAAAGGAACTGGAGGATTAAGATTCAAAATAGTGAAAAAAACAAAAGAGCAAGAAGACCAAGTGAATGAGATCTCTAGCCAGAAAGAAACATTGGGAAAGAAAATAGAGACTATTCAAAGGCCTAAAAGAGTAAGACGTCCAAATTAGAGGTACAAATCACCTGAGTGGACATATATTGTCCTGCCACCCATTGTTGAAGTAAATAGTAGTCAAGAAAATTTGTACGACCCAAAGCCAATGGGAAAAAGTGAGTAAAGAAGTCAATTAAAGAAATGGAAAGTTAGATGCTAAAAGTATATGATATTCAAATAAAAATTCTGAAGTCCTGTGAGACATATTTGTAAATATAGAAGAGGTCGGAGTTGATAAAAGGTCGAAGAAAACTTGTTAGAGAAACTAATGATAGTATAATCTAGAATAGAAACTGACATAAGGTCGAAGAAAACTTGTTAAGAGTGTTAAGTGGTGTGAAATTTCTAGGTGACATAAGGTCGAAGAAACGGTGTTAGGGAAGATGGCAATGAACAATCATAGAACTAAATGTTCAATTTTTAGAAAATGGTGTAGATGTTTTTCTATATGTATGGGGTTGATGACTATACTATGGATAATTTTAGCTATTGTGATTCCTTTCCAAACTAATTTAACGAAGTTAAAACCGAATGTGAGTTCAAGTAAGCCAATTGAGAAAGAAAAATTGCATGAGAGGTATGTGTACAAGCCAGAGCTGCATCAGGATAGGTCTATTAGTGACTACACCAAAAATACCTTTTCAAAGTTATTGCTGGAATACATCAAAACAATGAATGTTGATGACTGTTATGTTTGTGTAAAGTTGCCAGCATCAGTGTCAGAAGGGGTGACCTATCACCACCTTCCTCTTACATATGGAGTAACGTGTAGTGTAATTGCAAGTTTGTTTTATAAGACTGGGAAATTGGAATATCAGTATTCCAATGTAGATGAGATATTTGCGAAATTAAAGATTGATAATACACTAAATAAGAGAAAGTATGCAGAGGTAATGGGAGAATATTTTCTAGAAGTAGATGAGTTAACACATGAGTATGCATTTAATAATAATCTGACATGTAAAATGAGAATTGAAGAGAAGACATTCTTAAACATGGTTGAGAGAGGAGAATTGCTTACAAACGAAAAGAGAAGATGAAACATGCAAAGTCTAAATATTATACATTTGATGATGAGAACATTGAGGATAAAAATGTGAATGTAGCGATCAATATAGATGCACCAATGTTGGGAAAATGTTGTATCAGAAGAGATTCAATGTATGATAATTATTTTGTGGGTGCGAGTCAATGTGAAGATACCTATAGAATTATAGGAGGTTGGGGAATTAAAGGAGGAAATGATCCTGTTTTTCCTGGAATTTATTTCATATGTGGGAATAAAGCTTATTATAGATTGCCAGACCATTGGTATGGGACATGTTATGTGGGTTTGGTCTTTCCTAAAATTTTCCATGTAGATAGAGGTACTAATGGAAAGCATGAAATAGGTAAAGTTTTAAGTAGAAAAAGAAGAGAGACTGTGTTAGAAATAATAGGTGATGTATTTGGAGCACTGATACCAGCAGTGGGAATTTCGTTTAATGCAAATAAAATCAGAAAACTTGTCCACAATAGTTGATAAGTTATCAACAGATACAGCAGGAGGATTCCTAATGGTAGATAATGAAATGGTTGCTATGAGAGCTATGGTTATGCAAAACAGACTTGTACTTGATATAATTTTAGAAAAAGAGGGAGGAGTCTGTGGAATATTGAAAGTTCAACATTGTTGTACTTATATTCCAGATACAAGTCAAAACATTGAAAAGTATATTATAAATATTACAGATTTGCATAATGAAATTGAACCACTGGAGGTTGAAGGTGTCCTTGAAAGACTGGGGAAAAGTTTTTCAGCAATTAAGCACTGGTTTCAAGAAAAAGGTAGTTCAATTATAGGTAAAATACTAATACCAATAACAGTTTTAGTGGTAGTAATCCTTATGATAAGGTTATGCTGTATATATAAAGGTAGAAGAGATTTCAGAAATTTGATAAAGAAAAGGAATGAAGAACGATTGGCAAGAATGAGAGAAAAGAATGAGATAGAAATGGAAGAAATAAAAGAAAAGGTTTTCAAGAATTCAAAAGAGAAAGAGACAAAAATATAGATGACATTAACAAAAGGAAATTGACACATGTTCTGCTAAATTGTCCAAAATGTTGAGGGTTATTTGGGGATAGAATCACCAGATGACGGAATTGATGGAGCGAGGTGGCAAAACGCAAAATTTTGTGTACCCCTCGTAAAGTTAATGTCCCATAACGATAATATTTACTGATTGCATGTTTTGCGAAATTAACCAACCATAGAGTAAAGTGCACACATTATTTTTATTATTATACATGGGGAGAACTAACTTGCTTGCATGATGCAAATAAACCCAGCTAATATGTACTGTTATTGTGTTGTGAATTAATGCACAGCTTGGAAAATAATCAAAACGCAATTTAAATGTGCTTATTGTATTCATTTATGTGGTGGAGAGGTCGAAATGTAAGAATAAAATGCATTTATGTGGCTTATTTGCTAGGTAACAACTAACTGGGAAATATTAGTTAGGTGAGAGGTAAACAGAACGGGTTTAAATTCAATAATTAACATAAATCTGTGTTTGTTTTTACAATAGTTCCAAAAGTGGCCTCTGAGGCCTGTGCAAAGATGGCTTCTCGGGTAAACTGTGAGCAAGAGCTGAACTGCGCAGGCACGCCAAAAACCTGCAAGTCAGAGTGAACTGCCTGTGCTCGAGGAGGTTCAAGGCTACCATGGCCCGGAACCTAGGATGGGTGCTAAGCATGGAAGATGTAATGCTTAGAGCCTGGGAGAGTTTATGCATGTTACCAATGCAATGAAGCGCCTAGGCCACAGACTGATTTAAACAAAGACCCTTTCTTTTTTCACTGACACGTTGTGAAAATTATGCTGTAATGGTGAAGAGATGTTCACCCACCCCGATTTTGTCCAATAGGAGACCAAATAAGTGGTATTAGTTACATTTTAGATAGATTAAGTTAGGGATTTAGGGTATAAAAACCCCTGGTTTTGTCTAGTTGGGGTCGCCTTTTCAATTTCTATCGGAGATGCTGCCCGATTGCTGACCGATTCCTGGATGTAAGAACTTTAATTTTTTTTGTCTTGTTTGCTTTGCAGGACTGAAGGATAAGATGAGGGTGTTAGTTACTAGGGATGTTAGGAGAAGAATGAAATTGGAACTATCTATTCTTTGCTAATCTTTAACTGTCTTATAAAATAAAGCGATTTTCTTGAGCTCCAAATAAAATGATCATTTTGAAATAAAGTTTAAGATTTTACTGAATAAAGTTTTACTAATGCATAAATGTCAGACATGATAAAGTTTTGCTTTGAATAAAAATTAGATAAATGAAGAAGTAAAAGCTGGTCTTTGAATTCTTCCTACGCCTAATTTTCATTCTAGTAGATCCATTGCCACTATGGTGGTGTGTCTGAATAGTTTAAATCTGAATAAAACCATGGGAAATTTTTTAAATCTGCAGGTGTAAATAACAAATAGTTAAATAGGTTTAGACGCTCCACCTAAATGTTACTGCGTTTCTCCATTGCGATTCACCAGAGCCTTGAAACCAAGTGTAAGTGAACAGGGTAAATGTGCAGTGATATGGGCCCCACTGATGCATGATTTGTGTGTTAAAAGGTTTCAGTGTAATGGTGAGTGTTGATTAGAAATGATTTCTGGAGCCGCGCTGTAGCAATGTCATTGACCATCTCATGAGTGATGTAATATGTGACGTCATCAGCAGTGCATTGTGGGCGCGTGAGTTATAGTTAGCTGAACTAACTATAACGGGGGAATTTCAATGGTTTTGTACGAGTGAAATGTCCAGCTAACTATAACGCCCCTAAAACCTATGGTTTTTTCAGTGAATTTTATATATATATATATATTCACTGAAAAAAACATAGGTTTCAGAGACGTTATAGTTAGGAATTAGCATTTAAAAAACCATAAAAATTAACTGAAAAAAACATAGGTTTCTGACATTTTATAGTTAGTTGGACATTTCACTCATACAAAACCATTGAAATTCCTCCGTTATAGTTAGTTCAGCCAACTATAACTTGCGCGCCCGCAATGCACTGCTGATGACGTCACATATTACATCACTCATGACATGGCCAGTGACATCACTCATGACATCACTGATGACATCTCAAATGATATTACTGATGACATCACTGATGTCATCATCCTTGTGAAAGAGTGGCAGACCTCCTCTCACCGTACTATAACCTTTGATACACACATTCAAAAATAGAAACGAAAATTTTCCGAAAAATGGAGATACCAATACCAGTTACAACAACCTATTCAATTATTCCAACATCTACATTTTCAGTGAATTTCTAAGGTTTTTTAAATGCTAATTCCTAACTATAACGTGGCTGAAACCTATGTTTTTTTCAGTGAATTTCAAAGTTTTTGTAAATGATAATTTTTAAATGTATTAATTGTTATTTTTTTATACTGATTTATGGAGTGGAGTAGTGTGGCTCACTGGTTAGAGGCGGCAGGCCTGAGAGCAGAAGTCGGCCCGGGACCAGGGTTCAATTCCCGACGCGGCAGGGTCGTGGACCTTGGTCAGCGGACTCGATAATTCTCGCTTCGGTGCTTACTCTATTCAGGGGTTCCACTTGGCAACTCTGGGCATTAGCTTGCCTAATCTCCACAACGGCCCCACCAATTCCGGGGATGCCTGGCTCCACCTTGGGGACTCCCAGCAAGGGACCATCCCACAGGGAAAGCCAGGACGGGTTCCCCAGAGTTATACAGCGCCGGGACGCCCCGTTGCTGGGGCAGCTGTGCGCTTTACAAGTATACTACATTTACATTTACATTTACTACATTGTTTTAAACTATTTATTTTTAGATATTTTTTTTTTTTAATTACATTAAATATTTTTGATATAAATTGAAAAAAATATTGAAATTGTAATATTTCTTTTTTTAATATATATTTTTTAATTGATATATATTTTATATAGAAGGCAATGATATCCTATGGAAGGAAATTCAAGTTACTGGTAAGTACGGGTAAAATTACTTTTCAGGATCAGTACTGGGCTGAAAGATGCAGCACTGAGGTCTCTCCTAAGAACAGGTGAGTAAATCGGAATTCGTAATTCGGCTGATTTTAGAGGAATATTTTAAAGTTCCAAAACTCCACACTTAGAAGAATTTCCAAGTGAAACCAGTCAATGTTAGCCTATGAAAGGAAATTCAAGTTACTGTCAGTACGTTAGAATTACTTTTCAACATCAGTAGTGGGCTGAAAGATGCAGCACTGAGGTCTCTCCTGATAACAGGTGAGTAAATCGGAATTCGTAGTTTGGCTGATTTTAGAGGATTTTTTTTAAGTTCCAAAACTCCACACAGAAGAATTTCCAAGTAAAACCAGTCAATGTTAGCCAATGGAAGGAAATTCAAGTGACTGTAAGTATGGTTAGAATTACTTTTCAGGATCAGTACTGGGCTATTTGACCCTCAGAGACCATCAGTATTGAAAGAAAATTAATTCTCCAACTTAAAACACGCCACGGGGCTCGTTTGCATAGTAGTGAAGGAAAGGGGTGTGGCCTGAGGTGACATGTCTGCAAACACGCCCTGTGGTGGGTTTTAAGTTGGGGAATTAATTCCTCCTCAATCCAGAGGGTCCCTGGGGGCCAACTATCCCCCACCAGGTACCTCCAGTATGCGCTTGGGGGCTGCGTTGCAGAGAGGTGTTCAGAGGTCATGCCCCTTTTTACAACACTCTGCAACGCAGCTCCGTGGCGCTTACTGGAGGTACCTGGTGGGCTAGTTGGCCCCCAGGGAACCTCAGGATTGACAAGGAATTAATTCCCCAACTTAAACCAGGCCACAGGGTGTGTTTGCACACATGTGAACTCAGGCCCCGCCTCCTACCTTCACCACTGTGCAAACATGCCCCATGGCGTGTTTTAAGTTGGGGAATTAACTCCCCTTGAATCCTGAAGGTGCCTGGGGCCCAACTAGCCCACCAGCTACCTCTAGTAAGCACCAAAGAGCTGTGTTGCAGAGAGGTGTAAAAGGGGCGTGGCCTCAGAACACCACTGTGCAAGCAGCCCCCTGGCGCATACTAGAGGTTCCTGGTGGGCTAGTTGGCCCCAGGGACCCCCAGTATTCAAGGGGAATTCATTCCCCCTCTGCAAACGTGCCAGGGGGCGCATTTGCAGAGTGCTGCATGAAGGGGGTGTGACCTACAGCGCAATGCCGGTGTTTTTCTTTTTTTTTTTTAAGAGCCCCCCTTCTTTTTCTATTTTTTTTTGCCCTGTGGACCCCATCCCCCAGGGCTTGCCCCCTAATTTTTTTAATAAAAAAATGGGGAAGGGGGCTGCGTGACCCCCCTCCAGAGGCTTCTTTTAGCCCCGGGGACCCGATCAACCGGGGCTCTGCCTCGTTTTTTTTTAAACATTTGTTGCGAAGGGGGCTGCACTGCCCCCCTCCCAGACCACTTCTGGCCCCGGGGACCCCATCCCCCGGGGCCTGGCCTCTTGTTGGGGACCGTGAGGGGTCCCCAATCCCACCACGGTCCCTGCCGGCTCCCCGGGTCCTGAGGGAGCCAGCATTGCTTTTCTACATGTGGAGCAGCTAACATGCTGCTCCCCATGTAGAAAAGCAATAGTCTTTGGTTTTTGGAAGAGAGAGCATGTTTCCTGCTCTCTTTTCCAAAAACCAAAGCAGACCACTGAAACAAAACAGGGTATTACTGGCGGACTAGTGCCGAACTCTTTCACCCATTCAATACTAGCGGACTAGTGCCCTAATCTCCAATTCCCCATTCCTTGTAGAAATGGAGGCTTTCAGATATGGCCACTTGGCGTTTCAATGCTACCTGCAGTCTACAAGGAATGGGGAATTGGAGATTAGGGCACTAGTCCGTTAGGATTGAATGGGTGGGAGAGTTCGGCACTAGTCCGCCAGTACTGTTATCTACTGTGCGTCAACTGTAGTAATCTACCCCCAAATACCCTGTTTTGTTTCAGTGGTCCCCTAGGAGTGGCATCCGAACAGTGAGTTTGCATATATTTTTTGCATTAGACAAGCACTGGGAGGAACATTGCACTTTGCGCATGTATAAGGATGTCCATATTATTGATTTAGGACTGTTCCTTGCCTTTATTTCAGTTTCGCCATTTGGCATGATCAATTATTTATGAGCTTTCGTGTGTATGAAGCCTAGAGTAATGAATACATACAATGCATTTGTTTTTGCTCGTATTGAACTTTACCTGTTCCAAGATGGCGGCCATGTCTGACGTCAGATGCAGGCAGAAACTGTATGCCTCATTTATGTTTATTGTTTATTTAAGCACGTCCTTTGTATACTGTATTTGTCGTGTGATCAAGACACCGCTGAGCGTCGAAACGCGTAACAGTATCAAGGAATAAACCTTGGTGATTGAAATCTCCCTTCTGAGTGCCCAACTTCATTGCTTTGTAACTTTGAATATATACATAGGTTTTACAGACGTTATAGTTAGGCATTAGCATTTAAAAATCCTTTGAGATTCACTACAAAAAACATAGGTTTCAGGGATGTTATAGTTAGTTGGACATTTGACTCATATAAAACCAGAGAAATTCGCCTGTTATAGTTAGTTGAGCTAACTATAACTCACGCGCCCGCAATGCACTGCTGATGATGTCACATATTACCTCACTCATGACATGGTCAGTGACATCACTGATGACATCTCAAATGACATCACTGATGACATCTCAAATGACATCACTGATGACATCCCTGATGACATCATCCACGTTATAATCTGATGCCCTAATATAAACTTTGATACACCCATTCTAAAATGCAGACTACTATTTTTGAAACCATACACACAACAATGCCATATACTACATACCTACTCTTTTCGCCCTTTTTTCCCCTTACTCGTTTCAATAAAATCACAAAATGGCGGCCAAAGCTTCCTAGTTGCAACCACTTGCAACCAATAAGCAGCATGCTGGTGCTCGTAACGCCCCAGCCAATCAGATGGCAGAATTCCCAAATATCGATATCTGTAAATTTCGATATTTCTCCAAAACTACTGAACGGATTTACACCAAATAAACAAAAGCGTGCTTTTTAGACCAAATTTGGGGTAATTCTGTTGACCCGTTCGGCCTGTAGCCTTGTCTAAAGTTTCCTATGGAAATTGCATGGAGAAAACACGTTTTGGGACCCCCCTTTTTTCTTGGCCCCCCTTGACGAATCACCCCCAAACTTTCAACATAGGAGCTGATATGAACAAAGAATTAGTTTGGAAAATTTCTGTAACAATCCTGTCTGAAGACGAGTACTCCTCAGGATTCGTGCGATGCAATAGGGGTTCCACCCCTTGACATCCCCAACTCCTACAATGACTGCACAGAGTATTAGGGCGATCCAGTGAGAGAAGGGAAAGGAAGGGAACAGCAGGGAGTAGAATCTGTAAAACAAAGAACAGTGCGATGAAAAACACAAGTGCATGCAATACTACACTCAATGAGTCTCACTAGGTTATCCAGTACCTGACATGTCTCACAACCAACAACCAAGCTTCTTCTCCCTATGTTCCAAAATGCAGTATTCACTTCATACCCAAATAAGCTGTTAAATAGGAAGTCTCTGACAGAAATATATTGGTAGTTAGGAAGAGAGAGGCTACCAGAACACAGAAAAATGTCTTTATCCCAAAACACCCAAGGGGGTGATCACTTGTTAAACAACACGGGTGAATCCCTAAGTCCCTTTCCAAGTTTCTAGAAAAACATACTAAACAAGCTCCTACGTCGGAGCTTTATTCCGGCAAAAATATAAAAGTACAAAGTCTTGCACTCCGGATGAGAGAAAGGTGAGGGAGGTGTGGTGCATCCCTCCGTTGCGCACAAAAGAACAAATACAAAAAGGGGTTCTCACCCCACCGAGGGAAAATCGCTGAATCCAACCTTTTAGCTAACACGGCAATCCGAGAGTCTACGCTCTTACCTCAGAGCGCGGTGGGGATTTTTTGGCACACGAGTTCTCACCCATGCAGGCATACACAGGGAAAGAAAAACGGAAGTCCTTCCTCGATCCCCGGTGCAATGTTGAAGTGCCGAGGATCCGCTCTGGCTCTTCTCCTGTCCTCCAAGGCACGGGCTGGAAACACCCACCGAGGTCGCAGCACTTAGCTGCTGAAATCCAGGAAGGAACAAATATGGTCTGTGGAGTGGATGCGACTGCGTGTCTGCTTCTCGTAGATTTCCAAGTCTGAAGTGCAACAGACTCGCAATCCAGTATAACGCATGCCTACCAGGCGTGTTGCGTCCTAATTTAAGGATTTGGCTCCGCCCCCGCATAGCAGGGCTTTCTGGGATATGAAGTCCCAGGCAGGCGCAAAGCTTGCCGATTTCTGATTACTCTAATATATGCCAAAGACAGAAATGGAATTGGTCAAATCAATTCTGTCCACAGATTGACAAAGCCAGGAAACATGTTAATAAAACTGCTTCTGCATTCCTCAGAGACCATCGTATGGGGTGTATCTATAACAACAATCTGTGTTTTGACCGAAATGGAATTTATGGAAATGATGGAGAGCACTTTACAGATGAAGGCAACAGGGTGTTTCTAAATAACCTGAAACTCTGCATCCCGTCTTATGTGTAGCATCCATATACACACAACCAACACAACGCCTCTTGTCAGAACTACCCTAGGACTTGAAATATTGTGAAGTTTTAATCTGAAGGGCTTTTTTTCTTTTGTTTTTGGAGATCTTCGCAATGAGGTCCTGATCCCTGCGGATATGTCCCGAAAATGGACTAGAAAACCAAACATTTAATGATCACCAACACACCCAAAAATAATAAGTAAAAAAATCCATTCTGAACATTGGCGTGCGCACATTACTATATACATACTTCTTTCAAAGCATGTTTAAACTCATATTTGTGTACTAAGTTTCTTTAAAAAACATATTTCAGACCTATTTTCTGTTTTCGAGGTTATTCGGGATGTTGCAATGATGTTGTTATTCGTGATGATTGCGCCTTTCCCATAAAGTGAAAACACATATATGCACAACACATTACAGTATGCTACACATTAGAGGTTTATTACTGTACACTACAAACTCATGTTTTTCTACTGTTTTTCTAAAACAACCATTTCAAAAACCTATTTTCCGTTTTCGCGGTGACTCTGGGTAACGCGTCACGAACGCAGAAATCTAAAGCAGGATTTCAATAGCCACCACGACATTCAAAAGTTATTACTATATAATTAATTCTAACCATCATAGTAGCTAACTCACTATATAAATAACTCTATAAAAACATTGATCAGATTCTCAAAATTATATAATGTGTATTAATAATTCACTGATATTATTTTTTTATATTTTCACCAATATTCACGACAACTACGAAATGTCACGACATCCCTGCGATGGTAAAATGTGTGACCGCTCTAGCGGTCACAACATCGTTGCGAATATCACACAATTAAAAAATTCCATTTTGGACACATAACTTGTGTCACTAATACCTGCCTTTCTCAACCATGGGGTTAGAGTATCTCCACCCTGACTCCTTATGTGGGTTTTCACACAGATTTTCAGCCCCGGGAACCGTTCTCAGTAGATAAAATGGCTGCCAGAACTTTCTATTCAGGTTGCGAACACCCAATCAGAGCATTCCCATTGCCGCGTGCATTAGCAATTCATCGCGAAACCACCTCAAAATTTGGTTGTTGGTTAACCGGGGTATGAACCCTGTTCAAGCAGCAACTACAATCCTTGTCAGGGTGAGGCACAGGCCAGCCCTAAATTAACCTGTGCTCAACCTCTGTTAGCTTGGCACAGAGCAGTCAGGCTTAACTTAGAACCAATGTGTAAAGTATTTGGGCAACACTCCAAACAGTAATAAAGTGGGAAACACCACACAAAGTATTCCCACCGATTTACAAAAATATAGTGATTTCTAATAAATAAAAAAGGCCCAAACAACAAAAATCCAATCAGTACAACCGAAGATATGCAATTCTAAAGATTTCAGTGGAAATAAACCCAAAAAGCACCAAGCGCCAACTTATATATCTGGTCGTGCCTTACTGGGACAAAGTCACAAATTCAGCTAACGGCAGAGGAACATGGGCTGCCTACAGGGATCCACTTGGGTACGCTCAACAAAGTAACACTTACAAAGTCACTTGAGGGATTTTTTAGGTTATCACAAACCTAATGTTTAGAAAAAACGTATAAGTAGAAATATGGGTCATCCAAAGATATTTGAAAGGTTGTCTCACCCTCAACTTATCGAGGAATGCATCATCATTTGACGACCTCTCACACCGAGGTGGGAATGATGCCAAAACCGGTGGACTCGGCCAGAGGAAGTTAGCCTCTCCCTGGGAGTTCTTATAAATCTATGGTCAGGACAAAGCACTTGGTCCTGTCTTTTTTTGTAGATAAGAAAAAAGGGGGGTTATAAAATATACCTAAAAGTAAACTCAAAGGGATTCCTTAATTTTGTGAGTACCTCTGGTATGTTTAAAAACATGGGGGAAATATTGGTCACCTAGTGATTGATAATGAATCGCCTGGTCTAATTATATGACCAACATGTTTCGACCTCTTATTCAGCCTAACAAGGTCTAGGGTCTAAGTCAGGGTAATTAAGCTATGGAGTACACTCAAACCATGTTAAAGGGATATAAACTGTAACCCTACCAGTCCCTTTGCTGATACAGCAACACCCTTGTCTTATTCAACTATGGGCGTCATGGCAAAAGTGTGGGGGACGCTTCCTTCATAGTCACACATTCATCAGAAGAATGAGTGTGGAAAATCACCTATTGAGCCCCTGTACACCACCGTAATGACTAAAGAATAAGACTAGGGGGTTGGGAGGACAGTATGCAAATGGCCTGAAGGAGGATCGAGGGGGTAGGGTTTTGTGAAGTACCTTTTTGTTATTGATTTTCAATAGTTGGGCAAAATCACAGTAGATCACTGGTTCATGCATTTGTTTTTGATTGTTTTGTTGTCAATTATCAGCCTTTCGGTTTGTGTAAAAATGTAGATTAGATCCTCAGTTAAGCAATACATACCATAAAACAAGCAAAGTTACAGAAACAATTGTGATGGCCAACTGTATTTATAGTGTAGTATAGAGCAGGTCTGTATCCATAGGTGATCACCTCCATCCAGGTCATCAAGAATGCCGCTTCAAGCTGTGGACCTCCGTGTGTTAACTAAACACATTCTAGGTGTTGCAGTATTGTTTTACCTCTATTAGACCAATTAGATTAACACACACAAAAAATAATAATGAATTGTGGCCACTTCCCTATCCAACTGGATCAGAGCACTTTGCACATTACAAACATACAATATTTACACACACATCGTTTAGGTATTTGAAGTTTTACAGTGAGTTTCACATATGTAACAGCACTGCCTTGCAGAAGACATGAAGGTGCTCATAATAATTTGGTAGGTTTTTTGAAGCACAACGGACGTACTGAAGCGAGGAAAAATTGGCTTTGAGAGGCATGGCTAGTAGAGTCAACAAGCATTGAAAATGCAATAGGTCTCGCAATAGAAGAGTTTGACATTTTTCGTTTTTCAAATGGATGAGTGGCGTTGCGTGGATGAGTGGCGTTGCGTGGATGAGTGGCGGTGCGTGGATGAGTGGCGTTGCGTGGATGAGTGGCGTTGCGTGGATGAGTGGCGTTGCGTGGATGAGTGGCGTGTGTGAGTGGCATTGCGTGTGTGAGTGGCGTTGCGTGTGTGAGTGGCGTTGCGTGTGTGAGTGGCGTTGCGTGTGTGAGTGGCGTTGCGTGTGTGAGTGGCATTGCGTGTGTGAGTGGCGTTGCGTGTGTGAGTGGCGTTGCGTGTGTGAGATGTGTGTGTGACAGATGTGTGTGTTTGTGTGTGCGGTTGTGTGTGTAGTTGTTTGAGTGGTTGTATGTGTGAGTGGTTGTTGTGTGGGTGGTTGTGTGGGTGGTTGTATGTGTGGGTGGTTGTATGTGTGGGTGGTTGTATGTGTGAGTGGTTGTATGTGTGAGTGGTTGTATGTGTGAGTGGTTGTATGTGTGAGTGGTTGTATGTGTGAGTGGTTGTATGTGTGAGTGGTTGTATGTGTGAGTGGTTGTATGCGTGTATGGTGGTGGGGTAGGAAATTAAACAGCAATCGAGTTTTGCATGCAGTGACTGTTGCCATGTTTTCGCCGTGCCCTTGTTTATCCCCTTACCACATTTGCCCTGGAGTTTCGTTGGCTGTGCAATTTAAGGATATCCCTGCCTGTCTTGGCCCCCGGTAGCAGGGAGGAGAGCGCGCCGGACCGGTCGCGTGGCACTGCTATGGACCCCCGTGTTATTCTTCGAGAGCAGCGCTGCTGATTGCCTCAGCAGACGTCCGGGTAATTATCTGCAGGTGGCGTTGCCTAAAGCGCTGCCATTATTATAAAAATATAGACCCATGACAACATATGAAAAAGCCAACACACAGCACGGTACTAATAAAACATAGTTGAAACGCACTGTAGGACAGGCCCCACGAAGGGCTCGCTCCCTCCCCGCATGACAGGGCCCAGACATCGGCTCTCCGGGTGCTACCCGCAGAAGCAACCCGCAACCCGTCCCCCTCCGGGACGCCGGCTCCCGGATATCTCTGTGCCACGGGCCCAGGCCCCCGTCAACCCCATTGCCCGGCCCAGCCGACATCTTGGACACTGCACCACGCGGCCGCGTGGCCTCAGCTCGACCCCAACCCTGGGCCTGGCCGGGCCCAGACATCCCGGCACCACCATCCATCCAGGAGGTGAACGGACCACTTGGCAGGTTAATGGGAGAAAGAAGTGTCGATGGCTCTCCCCCCGCCAGGTGCCGATCGCCCCCCAGCCTCCCCGGGTGCTGGCTCCACCCCCCTGCTGGGTGTCTGGACTCCCTCATCCCGGACCTCCCGACCTCCCAGTGCGAGGGTCCGGACATCAAAGGGCGCCAGACCTATAACTGAGGCAGCCCCAGAGCAGGAAGGGAGTTGTATCCTGGAGTCGAGAGACACCGAGAAGAACTCATCCTTGACGGACTGCTGGCGCTGCCGCAGCCCTGCCTTGTGAACTATCCTGCTGGCGCTGCCGCGGCCCTGCCTTGTGAACTATCGTCCTGCCTGCTGGCGCTGCCGCGGCCCTGCTTTGTGAACTATTGTCCTGCCTGCTGGCGCTGCCGCGGCCTTCTGCACCGTTCATCCTCGTGGGACCTGCTGGCGCTGCCGCGGCCCGTTGTAACCGTCATCCTCGCTGGGACCTGCTGGCGCTGCCGCGGCCCGTTGCCACCTACGACCTCTTCGGGACCTGCTGGCGCAGCCGCGGTCCGACCCGTCCGAACGCCGAGCTCGAGGATTGTGAGCTACCACCGTTTCACCTCAGTACCTGTAGGTACCAAGACTGTCCCGCTACCCCCTTCCCCTAATAGAGACTAGAATTGAGAGGATCATCGTGTCCTGATCTCCTTGCATCGTACCACCTTACTCAAAGAATTGCCTATAAAAGGTGTTACGCTGACCTTCGTGTGGTGTCCATCTGTGGGGGGGAAGTTACTTGTCTGTACGATCGCTGGAGACGGCCCTCAACGGAGGCCTCTCCCCTTGTGCTCGGCCGACCCTCCAGGTCCCGTCTAACATTGGTGGCCAGCGGCGCGATCCGAACCAACGCGTACCGTACAGAGAGTAACTCACCCTACGACTAATCCACAATGACGACCAGAGAGAGCGGATCTGCAGAGAAATTCCAGATGGAAAAACTGGAAGAGTACAACCACCGAGAGCTAAAATAATTTTGCATAGAACTAGGCATTGCTACCACCGGTCTGAGCACGAAAGAGGACTTCAAACACGCCCTAGAATCCTGGGCAGAGACAAATACCGCCGGACCCCGGGACCTCGAAGCCCCGGAAACAAACACCACCCTGACAGAAGAAAGGAGAACGGATCTCTCCCGGGAAGAGATCCGAGAACGAGAGAAAAATAGACTTCACGAGTTAGAGCTGGCACGACTCAAATTAGACGGAGAATTGAAACTGGCAGAACAAAAGATGAACTTAGAACACTTACGGCTCCAAGAAGAGCGAGAGGAGAAGCAGAGACAGAGAGAACTCGAAGAAAAAAAACTGACATACGAACACGAGTGCAAGCTAGCGGAGATAGAGATGCGCAAACAGAACAAAGACCTAGGGGTGCCCGAGCAACCGCGCCCCCCAGGTACTACCGAACAGAAGGTCCACATCCCCAAAGATGTGGTCCGGGAATATGTCCGGAACGACGACATACAGCAGTGGTTCAAGGCCTACGAGATCGCCATGACTGCCCACCGGATCGCTCGAAGTGACTGGGGAGCCGGTCTATGGGGGAGATTCGTCAATGAAGGCCGTGATGCCCTGCTGCAGCTTCCGGACCATCAAATGACGTCCTATGACCACATGAAGGCCGCCCTCCTCAGTCGATATGGGCTGACGTCCGAGATGTACCGCCAGAGGTTCCGCAACTGCACCCGCATCCCGGGTACAACCTGGATAGAATATGTGAACTATTTCAGCCGAGCTTTCGAGGGATGGATCAAGGGTAGCAACGTAACCACCTACGAACAGCTCTTCAACCTCATTGTGTGGGAGCACCTCTCCAACAACTGCTTTGTCGAGCTCAGGCAGCACCTCCTCGACAGTAAATTGACTGACCCACGGCAGCTCGCCGCCGAGGCTGACCGATGGGAGAGCACCCGAGTGGCCCGAAGTGGGCCCAATGAGCAGAACAGACCCAACCAAGGTCATCATCGTCCCCGAGGAGGAGGAGGAGGCCCGGGCCGGGGCAGAGACGCCGTCCCGGCCGTTCCCGCGAACTACACCCCGCCCCCGGCCGGCCGGGGCAACCCCCGATGCGCCCGGGGTTCCGAGCCAACATTACGTGTCATTGATGCCAGCGAGTCGGCCACTATGCCAGTGACCCGACCTGCCCAAAGAACCAGACCCCCGGGCCCCGCCAGGTGGCTGCCGCCGCCCTAGGAGAAGAGCAAGTCTCCGAGGAGCCTGAAGATTACGAGCAGGAGCAGCCCGAGTGGGAACCTGCCGCCATGACCCTGGCCTGCCTAGGGGGGAGAGACCTGATCCCGCGGGCTCCCCTACCAGCCAACACCAGGAAGTACAGCCAGTGGGTGAACATAAATGGGCGTAAGGCCGAAGCCCTGCGTGACACAGGGGCCAGTGTGACGGCCGTCCGTTGTCACCTGGTGACCCCAGAACAAATCCTGCCAAATGTTCTTTGCCCCGTCCGATCGGCCGACAATTCGGAGAGCCTGTGTCGGATGGCCTGCGTCCCCTTCGAATGGGGAGGAGTGTCCGGGATGCTAAAAGTGACTGTCCGTGACGATGCCCCCGTGGACTGCCTCCTGGGGAACGATCTCGAGAGCTCCCCGTGGGCAGCCGTTGAAAGAAGAGAGCACCTGGGATGTTAGGCCTCCCGGGCTGGGCGTGCGTAACAACCCGGTCCATGGCCGCCGACACCATCCCTAGATCTGAAGAACCCGCATGGCCAGCACCTCCTCCCCCGATCGCTCCGGAGGAAGACTCCATCCCTACCGACACCCCGGAACAGACCCAAGAAGAGCCCGCTCAGCCCCAAGACCTTCCGGACCTGGCTCAGTGGCGTCAGGAAGGGGGGCCCACCCAAGAACAATTCCGGCAAGAGCAAAAGACCTGTCCCTCCCTCGAGGGACTGCGACAGCAAGCGCTCGCCCAGAGCGCGGGAGACACTGCAGGGGCCCACTGGATCTATTGGGACAATGACCTGCTGTACAGCGAACAAAGAGTAGCGGAGCTGGGGACCAGTCGGGTGCTGGTGGTGCCCCTCCGCTTCAGAGACTTCCTTTTGAACCTGGCCCATGATGTCCCCCTGGCTGGACACTTGGGGCAAGACAAAACATACAACCGCCTGGTGACTCACTTTTACTGGCCTAGGATGAGAAATGACGTCTCCAACCACTGCCGGTCCTGCCCGACCTGCCAGGCCAGCGGGAAGAGCGGCCGCAAACTCAAGGCCCCCCTGCAACCATTCCCCGTGGTGACCACCCCGTTCGAAAGGGTGGGAATAGACATTGTGGGGCCCCTGTGTCCCCCGAACAGCACAAGGGCATCGCTTCATCCTGGTCCTGGTGGACCACGCCACCCGCTATCCTGAGGCGGTTCCCCTTCGAACTGTAACAGCACCAGTGGTAGGGCGAGCCTTAATGGGGATCTTCTCTCGCGTGGGCTTCCCCAGGGAGGTCGTCAGTGACAGGGGCACGAACTTTATTTCAAAATATATGAAATCCCTATGGCAACAGTGCGGAGTCACCTACCGATTCACAACCCCCTATCACCCGCAAGGAAACGGACTGGTCGAGCGATTCAACCACACTCTCAAGGGGATGATCATGGGGCTGGAAGAACCCCTACGCCGCCAGTGGGACGTGCTACTACCGTGCCTCCTCTTCGCCTACCGAGAAGTCCCCCAGAAGTCCCTCGGCTTCAGCCCCTTCGAACTCCTGTACGGACACCCTGTTCGCGGGCCTCTCAGCCTAGTTAAGGAGGAGTGGGAAATGGGCCCCCTGAAGACCCCTCCAGACGTCTACAAGTACCTCCTGACCCTCCGTAATCAGACCCGGCGATTCAGGGAGCTCGCCAAAGCCAATCTTGAGGCCAGTCAGGAGGACATGAAGAAGTGGTACGATCAACATGCCTCCTCCATCGAATTCGAGCCTGGCCAGCAGGTGTGGGTGATGTCCCCCATCGAACCCTGTGCCTTACAGGACAAGTGGACGGGGCCCTTCAAGGTGATCGAGCGTAAGAGCCCCGTCACCTACCTCCTCGACATGGAATCCCCCCGGAACCCCCTCCGGGTCCTCCACGCCAACAGACTCAAACCCCACTTCGTGCGCTCGGAGCTCAGCCTGCTGATGGCCACGGACAGTGGAGCTGAAGAGGACTCCGAGCCCCTCCCTGACCTGCTGGGGACCGGGGAAAAAGATGGTTCAGTGGACGGGGTCCAACTCTCCGAGGCCCTGACCCCGGAGCAGCGCCAAGACTGTCGGGCCCTCCTGCTGCAATTTGCACGCCTATTCTCCCTCACACCCAGGGTCACCCCCTGGTGCCTGCACGACGTGGACACCGGCGACAGTCCCCCTATCCGACACCGGCCGTACCGAGTACCAGAGCGGGTACGCACCTGCATCCAAGAAGAAGTCTCCAAGATGCTCGCCCTCGGAGTCATCGAACCCTCGGACAGCCCCTGGGCCAGCCCGGTTGTACTGGTCCCCAAAGCTGCGGCCCCGGGCACCACACCCGAGCTCCGGTTCTGCGTCGACTATCGGGGTCTGAACGCTGTCACCCGAACCGACGCTCACCCCATCCCCCGAGCCGACGAGTTAGTTGACCGCATGGGGGCGGCCCGCTACCTAAGCATCTTCGACCTGACGGCGGGCTACTGGCAGATCGGCCTCACCCCCAGGGCACAAGAACGATCCGCTTTCTCCACCCCGGATGGACACTACCATTTCAGAGTGATGCCCTTCGGCATGAAAAACGCTCCAGCCACGTTTCAACGACTTGTGAACCAGGTATTGGCGGGCCTCGAGGAGTTCAGCGCCGCCTACCTGGACGACATCGCGGTGTATAGCCGCCACTGGTCAGACCACCTCCGCCACCTCCGAGGGGTCCTGCAGGCCCTCCAACAGGCCGGCCTCACAATCAAGGCCAGCAAGTGCCAAATAGGCCAGGGGTCCGTGACCTACCTCGGACACCAAGTGGGGAGCGGTCTGGTGGCCCCCCTCCAGCTCAAGATCGCTGCCATCCAGTCCTGGCGGCCCCCCGTAACTCAAACCGAGGTCCGAGCCTTCTTGGGGCTCACCGGATACTATCGGCGGTTCGTGAAGGACTATGGCAGCATTGTTCGGCCCCTCACGGAACTCACATCCAAGACCAACCCAAAAACCGTCAACTGGACTCCCGACTGTCAAGCGGCCTTCGAGAGGCTGAAAGCCGCCATGTGCACCGCTCCTGTGCTCCAGGCCCCCGACTACAGCCGTGAGTTCATCGTCCAGACGGATGCCTCAGACCATGGCATCGGGGCCGTCCTCTCCCAACTGAACCCCGAGGGAGTCGACCAACCAGTGGCCTTCCTCAGCAGACGCCTCCTGCCCCGAGAACAGCGCTGGAGCACCATTGAGCGAGAGGCCTTCGCAGTAGTATGGGCCCTCAAGAAGCTCCGGCCTTACCTCTTCGGAACCCACTTCCGGGTACAAACAGATCATCGGCCCCTGCAATGGCTAATGCAAATGCGGGGAGAGAACCCCAAACTATTGCGATGGTCCATCTCCCTGCAGGGGATGGACTTCACTGTGGAGCATCGCCCTGGCCAAGACCACGCCAACGCGGACGGCCTGTCCCGCTTTTTCCGCCTCGACGAGGAGAGTCCCCAAGAGGATGGGTGACTCTCCCCGCCTTCAGCTGGGGGGGACGCATGTTGGACAGGCCCCACGAAGGGCTCGCTCCCTCCCCGCATGACAGGGCCCAGACATCGGCTCTCCGGGTGCTACCCGCAGAAGCAACCCGCAACCCGTCCCCCTCCGGGACGCCGGCTCCCGGATATCTCTGTGCCACGGGCCCAGGCCCCCGTCAACCCCATTGCCCGGCCCAGCCGACATCTTGGACACTGCACCACGCGGCCGCGTGGCCTCAGCTCGACCCCAACCCTGGGCCTGGCCGGGCCCAGACATCCCGGCACCACCATCCATCCAGGAGGTGAACGGACCACTTGGCAGGTTAATGGGAGAAAGAAGTGTCGATAACTCTCCCCCCGCCAGGTGCCGATCGCCCCCAGCCTCCCCGGGTCCTGGCTCCACCCCCCTGCTGGGTGTCTGGACTCCCTCATCCCGGACCTCCCGACCTCCCAGTGCGAGGGTCCGGACATCAAAGGGCGCCAGACCTATAACTGAGGCAGCCCCAGAGCAGGAAGGGAGTTGTATCCTGGAGTCGAGAGACACCGAGAAGAACTCATCCTTGACGGACTGCTGGCGCTGCCGCAGCCCTGCCTTGTGAACTATCGTCCTGCCTGCTGGCGCTGCCGCGGCCCTGCCTTGTGAACTATCGTCCTGCCTGCTGGCGCTGCCGCGGCCCTGCCTTGTGAACTATTGTCCTGCCTGCTGGCGCTGCCGCGGCCTTCTGCACCGTTCATCCTCGTGGGACCTGCTGGCGCTGCCGCGGCCCGTTGTAACCGTCATCCTCGCTGGGACCTGCTGGCGCTGCCGCGGCCCGTTGCCACCTACGACCTCTTCGGGACCTGCTGGCGCAGCCGCGGTCCGACCCGTCCGAACGCCGAGCTCGAGGATTGTGAGCTACCACCGTTTCACCTCAGTACCTGTAGGTACCAAGACTGTCCCGCTACCCCCTTCCCCTAATAGAGACTAGAATTGAGAGGATCATCGTGTCCTGATCTCCTTGTATCGTACCACCTTACTCAAAGAATTGCCTATAAAAGGTGTTAAGCTGACCTTCGTGTGGTGTCCATCTGTGGGGGGGAAGTTACTTGTCTGTACGATCGCTGGAGACGGCCCTCACCGGAGGCCTCTCCCCTTGTGCTCGGCCGACCCTCCAGGTCCCCGTCTAACACGCACTCACATGTGTGCGAGAGGCAGGCGATCATGTGGAGAAGCGTCCTCGGTTACAAACACCTCGTGTAACTAACAGCGGCAGCATTTTAAAACATTGTTTGCACTTTAAAACAAAGAGATTACGACAAACATATGTTTAGTTTAGAAGAAAGTGCCTGTATTTTAGCCCACCTTAACAGTACTACAACAGTGCGTTATAGAAGCCAAAGGAGGGTAGGGCTGGGGGAGAGTCAATGGCTGCAGCGCTACCCAGCATGAACCCAAACATCCCATGTACATTATAAACGCACCAAAGAAGACGCAGCCTTGGTTACAAACACCTCGTTTGACTAAGGCGAGAGGGGGAGGTGGGGGTGCAACTCTGTGTGGCTTGTGCTCTCCTGGCGCCTCTGGTCTGTTTACTGTTAACACATGGAATTCCAAAGCAATCATTAAGCCGGATGGCTCCATCTATGTTGTGCACCACTGGCGCCTTTTGTCTGTTTCCAGCAGAGAGGAAGGAGCTGGAGAAGCAGGAAACTGAAAGTACGGCCGGCCACCGGCCAGCCATGAATGAACCCCTCGGTTGCCTGCACAAAAATACGGGCATCAGAAGCAAAAAAAAGACGCTGCGAGGCAAAGAGAGAAAGGGACGCGGGCTCATGTTTGTTTGAGGAAATCAGAGTTTAAAAACGAAAGGCACTAATCTCTTGCTCTTTAAGTTCTAGACATGGTCGTTTTTTATGTTTAAATCAAAAGAACTTTTGGCATGCTTGAGATACTGTAAAGAAACATACGGGCATCAGAAGCAAAAAAAAAGACGCTGCGAGGCAAAGAGAGAAAGGGACGCGGGACAGATAGAGAAAAGAAGAAACGGGTAAAACAAGACGGAGGGCATTGCTGTGGGGAGGGGGGAGGAGAAATGCGACACGGCGGGCAGGGGAGGGGGCGGAGCGGGGAGAGCGGCATGAGGGTGTGAAAGCAGCAGGGGCCTGGAGTGCGGCTAAGGGAACTGAAGAAACGCGACACGGCAGGCAGGGGAGGGGGCGGAGCGGGGGTGTGGGAGGAGTGCGGCTGAGGGAAAATACATGCAAGCAGGCATTTTAAGGCACGCGCTTTTAAGCTCAATGCACATGCGCATTAAGCTTGAATTTCACGGGCACTGCAAGTAATCGCCACGATTCCTTGCAAGTTGGTTAAAGACTGTTTAAGCCCCAATAGTCTCGCAAGCTCGATGCGCATGCGCATCGACAGGCGAGACCTAAAAATGAGAGTGATGAGTTAAACATTTCTGTTCTTCTTTCTCTCCTCATTTCTGTCTATTTCCCTTACCTGCTTTTAATTTTGCTTTCATCCTGATTGCATCTTTCCTTCCTTTTTTCTTTCCACTTTTCTTTCCTTTATCATTGCTTCTTTCTTTCCTGGTCTCCATCCTGTCTGTCTTTTTTGCATTGCTCTTTCCTATGTTTTCCCTCTCCTTTGTTCCTTCTTTCTTACTTTCATATTTCTTTCTATTGTTTTTTTTCATTATTCCAGTCACATTTATTCTTGCATTACTTTGCTTTCCTTGTTACTTCCTTTCTCCCTTTTTCATGGTTCTTCCCTACCCTCGTTTTAATTGTCTTTCATCCTTATTTCTATCATTCTTCTCTTTGTTGTTTATTTCCCTTTTCTCTATTGGACGTTTTCTTTCCTTCTTTAACCATTCCAGCCATATTTCTTTTTATAATTCAGTCTGTCGTTGATCCATGTTTACTTCAGACATTTTTCTGTGCTTCTTCGTTCTTCCTCTTCCTTCATTCATTTATTCCTGCTTTGCATCTATCATTCTGTGTTTGCTCCCTGAACCCTTTTGCTTTTTGTCATGCTCCCTTCTTCCAATTGCCACCTTACTTCCTGCTTATTTCCTTTATCATCAATCCTCTTGCTCGTTGTGTTTTTCCCTTTGACGCCCATATGCTCCATCATGTTATTCTCTTTCAGAGGTACTTATGACCTGTGGTTTGAAGACCAGATTCTCACAGGGAAGGAGCAATAAACAACAGATTAAAAGTTTAATGTTAGAGGGAACGTCCTAATGCCCCTTACTCTAGGGTGACCAGAATTTTAAAGCCAAAAACCGGGACATTTCACAAAAAATAGAAGAAGGACTACAATTTTACTTCAAGCGATGAGCGCTTCTCAGCAGAGAATTACAGAACAGGCAGTAAGAACATACATGAAATGCAATTTTTAAGCCCAGTAACTTGCCTGTAAATTAAATTTGCTTTCTTGAAACAACTGCTAAGTATACCTGCTTTGTAAAACACAAAAAACACCTCCCACCGTTTTCAAAAACACGGACATGGGCTAAAAAAAATTACATTTGCTGGTACAGCTGGTTAAAAACAGGGGCCGTCTTGGCAAAACGGGGACGCCTGGTCAGTGGTCACCCTACCTTACACACTTTCACCTCCGATCAAACTGCTACAGTGTTGAAGATGTGGTCACGCATGGGTGAGAGAATCTTATCTCGTGAGACTGTGTTCCGAGGCGTTACTCGAATGAACAGGTGAGACTGTGCTTCAGGGTGTGGTACTAACAACCAAAATATATGGTGCTACACGGTGGGATACCTTTTGTCTGACCTGGGAACCTTGGATTCGTTAAGCGTGAGATTCACGCCTAATGAGTGACAATGACTGGGGGAAGGGGGCTCACTGAAATCGCTGCCGGAGGAGACTGGGTTGCCGAATAACTTCGCACCCGCAATACCACCGAGGGCCACTAGAGGGCTGTCGTGAACACTCCGAGAGCGCCGCCGTACCTCAGGTAGCCAACAGAGGGCCGCGACGGGCTCCCCTGAGCCCTGCCCGGGGGAGGGGCCGAGAGACAGCCGTCCAGGAGGGCAGGAGCTGGGCGAGCGGAGGAGGGCAGCCCGGAAACCGGCAGAAGTTATCCTGGGGTGCGTGGGGACCCCTGCGGGGGCGCAGCACTGCACGCAGGGTGTCACCGCGGAGCCCTGCGCAGCCATGACCCCGAGGAGGAGGAGGAGGGAGAGGTGAGAGGAGGACGACGGAGCCGCCCGGAGCGCAGACAGACAGCCATGGCTTCCAAGGAGAGGCTGTACGAACTCTGGATGCTGTACTACACCAAGGTGAGGCTGGCGTGGGGGCACCTGCGGGAGATGCGCCCCCTGCAGGCAGAGACATGTCGAGAGGGCGGGCACTGAGCTGTGGTGAGAGAGTGCGGGGGATCTGGACGGACACCTGTGCACAGCGGGAGGGCGACGGGCACCTTTTCTTTGGGTGGGACACAGCTGGGGAGGGGGGGGGTACCTGCACATACTGGCAAACAATGGGAAAGACGCATGCGTCCGGGGCGTGACACCTGTCCGTGGGGCGTGAGTTTTAGGAGATACCTGTTGAGTTCACTTTGACACCTGTGTGGGAGAGCGACATCTTAATTAAAGCAAAATCTGCACGGGAGAGACACGTGTAGAAAGTCCTGTGTGAGGAGATGAGACATGTGTGCGCCCGGGAGGCTGACTCTGTGTATAGGAACACCGTTCTGTGATGGGTGATGCTTTATCCTCGGATCGGTGGTAGCTTTGAAAGGGAGAGACCCTTGTGTAGGGGGGGGGGGGGAGACATCTGTGTGTTCGCATGATGAACACCGGCGTTTGGCCTCGCGTAGGTGTGAGACACGCTTTTATTGGTTAAGATACCTGTAAATGCGTGGGGGGCATCAGTTTATACGGATTGACACCTGTATTTTGGGGTACACATAAAGTAAGGTTGGGTAGAGAAATGTCCTTCTTTGAGTATAGATTCTAGTACAGGGAAATACATCAACTCCTGGGGGAAGACACTTGTGCGTCGGGTGAGACACCAGTGCATAGGATAACATACCTTTGAATAGGGAGAAACATCTGCTGGACACCTGTGCCTAGGGTGGACACCTGTGCATGGGACGAGGTGCCCGTGTATAGGTAGGAACATCTGCGGCTATGGTGGACACCTGTGCATGGGACGAGATGCCCGTGTAAAGGTAGAAACATCTGCGCCTACGGTGGACACCTGTGCATGGCACGAGATGCCCGTGTAAAGGTAGAAACATCTGCGCCTACGGTGGACACCTGTGCATGGCACGAGATGCCCGTGTATAGGTAGAAACATCTGCGGCTAGGGTGCACACCTGTGCATGGGACGAGATGCCCGTGTAAAGGTAGAAACATCTGCGCCTAGGGTGGACACCTGTGCATGGGACGAGATGCCTGTGTACAGGTAGAAACATCTGCGGCTAGGGTGGACACCTGTGCATGGCACGAGATGCCCGTGTAAAGGTAGAAACATCTGCGCCTACGGTGGACACCTGTGCATGGCACGAGATGCCCGTGTATAGGTAGAAACATCTGCGGCTAGGGTGCACACCTGTGCATGGGACGAGATGCCTGTGTACAGGTAGAAACATCTGCGGCTAGGGTGGACACCTGTGCATGAAACGAGATGCCTGTGTATAGGTAGAAACATCTGCGCCTAGGGTGGACACCTGTGCATGGGACGAGATGCCTGTGTACAGGTAGAAACATTTTCGGCTAGGGTGGACACCTGTGCATGGCACGAGATGCCTGTGTATAGGTAGAAACATCTGCGTCTAGGGTGGACACCTGTGTATGGGACGAGATGCCGTGTGTAGGTGGAAACATCTGTGCCTAGGGTGCACACCTGTGCATGAGACAAGATGCCTGTGTATAGGTAGAAACATTGTTTCTACAAACATATGTGCCTAGGGTGGACACCTGTGCCCGGGACGAGATGCCCATGTATAGGAAGAAACATCTGCGCCTAGGATGGACACCTGTGCATGGGACGAGATGCCGTGTATAGGTAGAAACATCTGTGCCTAGGGTGCACACCTGTGCATGGGACGAGATGCCTCTGTATAGGTAGAAACATCTGCGCCTAGGGTGGACACCTGTGCATGAGACAAGATGCCTGTGTATAGGTAGAAACATCTGCGCCTAGGGTGGACACATGTGCATGGTACGTAGTGCCTCTGTATAGGTAGGAACATCTGCGCCTAGTGTGGACACCTGTGCATGGGACGAGATGCCGTGTGTAGATAGAAACATCTGCATTTAGGGTGGACACCTGTGCATGAGACAAGATGCTTGTGTATAGGTAGAAACATCTGCAGCTAGGGTGGACACATGTGCATGGTACGTAGTGCCTCTGTACAGGTAGAAACATCTACGGCTAGGGTGGACACCTGTGCATGGGACGAGGTGCCCGTGTATAGGTAGGAACATCTGCGCCTAGTGTGGACACCTGTGCATGGGACGTAGTGCCTGGGTATAGGTAGGAACATCTGCGCCTAGTGTGGACACCTGTGCATGGGATGTAGTGCCTGGGTATAGGTAGGAACATCTGCCTTTAGGGTGGACACCTGTGCATGGGACGTAGTGCCTGGGTATAGGTAGGAACATCTGCGCCTAGTGTGGACACCTGTGCATGGGACGTAGTGCCTGTGTATAGGTAGGAACATCTGCGCCTAGTGTGGACACCTGTGCATGGGACGTAGTGCCTGGGTATAGGTAGGAACATCTGCGCCTAGTGTGGACACCTGTGCATGGGACGTAGTGCCTGTGTATAGGTAGGAACATCTGCGCCTAGTGTGGACACCTGTGCATGGGACGTAGTGCCTCTGTATAGGTAGGAACATCTGCGCCTAGTGTGGACACCTGTGCATGGGACGTAGTGCCTGGGTATAGGTAGGAACATCTGCGCCTAGTGTGGACACCTGTGCATGGGACGTAGTGCCTGGGTATAGGTAGGAACATCTGCCTTTAGGGTGGACACCTGTGCATGGGACGTAGTGCCTGTGTATAGGTAGGAACATCTGCGCCTAGTGTGGACACCTGTGCATGGGACGTAGTGCCTCTGTATAGGTAGGAACATCTGCGCCTACGGTGGACACCTGTGCATGGGACGTAGTGCCTGGGTATAGGTAGGAACATCTGCCTTTAGGGTGGACACCTGTGCATGGGACGTAGTGCCTGTGTATAGGTAGGAACATCTGCGCCTAGTGTGGACACCTGTGCATGGGACGTAGTGCCTCTGTATAGGTAGGAACATCTGCGCCTACGGTGGACACCTGTGCATGGGACGTAGTGCCTGTGTATAAGTAGAAACATCTGCGCCTAGTGTGGACACCTGTGCATGGGACGTAGTGCCTCTGTATAGGTAGGAACATCTGCGCCTACGGTGGACACCTGTGCATGAGACGAGATGCCTGTGTATAAGTAGAAACATCTGCGCCTAGTGTGGACACCTGTGCATGGGACGTAGTGCCTGTGTATAGGTAGGAACATCTGCGCCTAGTGTGGACACCTGTGCATGGGACGTAGTGCCTGTGTATAAGTAGAAACATCTGCGCCTAGGGTGGACACCTGTGCATGGGACGTAGTGCCTGTGTATAGGTAGGAACATCTGCGCCTAGTGTGGACTCCTGTGCATGTGGCGTAGTGCCTCTGTATAGGTAGGAACATCTGCGCCTACGGTGGACACCTGTGCATGGGACGTAGTGCCTGTGTATAAGTAGAAACATCTGCGCCTAGGGTGGACACCTGTGCATGGGACGTAGTGCCTGTGTATAGGTAGGAACATCTGCGCCTAGTGTGGACACCTGTGCATGGGACGTAGTGCCTGTGTATAGGTAGGAACATCTGCGCCTAGTGTGGACACCTGTGCATGGGACGTAGTGCCTCTGTATAGGTAGGAACATCTGCGCCTAGTGTGGACACCTGTGCATGGAACGTAGTGCCTGGGTATAGGTAGGAACATCTGCGCCTAGTGTGGACACCTGTGCATGGGACGTAGTGCCTGGGTATAGGTAGGAACATCTGCGCCTAGTGTGGACACCTGTGCATGGGACGTAGTGCCTGTGTATAAGTAGAAACATCTGCGCCTAGGGTGGACACCTGTGCATGGGACGTAGTGCCTGTGTATAGGTAGGAACATCTGCGCCTAGGGTGGACACCTGTGCATGGGACGTAGTGCCTGTGTATAGGTAGGAACATCTGCGCCTAGGGTGGACACCTGTGCATGGGACGTAGTGCCTGTGTATAAGTAGAAACATCTGCGCCTAGGGTGGACACCTGTGCATGGGACGTAGTGCCTGTGTATAAGTAGAAACATCTGCGCCTAGGGTGGACACCTGTGCATGGGACGTAGTGCCTGTGTATAGGTAGGAACATCTGCGCCTAGTGTGGACACCTGTGCATGGGGCGTAGTGCCTGTGTATAGGTAGGAACATCTGCGCCTAGTGTGGACACCTGCGCATGGGACGTAGTGCCTGTGTTTAAGTAGAAACATCTGCACCCAGGGTGGACACCTGTGCATGGGACGTAGTGCCTGTGTATAAGTAGGAACATCTGCACCCAGGGTGGACACTTGTGCATAGGGTGCGTCACCTGTCGGAACGGGTGCTATAAAGAACAATGTATTCATACTGCCCCCCGCTTGTGGACAATAGCCCCAGAACCGGAGTAACCCGTCCATCGTGATAACTTGTGTCTTCCTCTCAACACTAACCTCTAGTCGCGTGTCCAGGAAAAGCGCCAGGAAGTGCTTGCGAGGCGGCATGAGCGCTATACAATAATAACGCCTGAGTGGTGCACATTGCTGGCTGCGCCGTGCCTGCTTGCAGCCTGTGCAGTGGCTGTGGAGAGTAGCCAGGGCACCTGTGCGAAGCATGGGACGCCCCGAGGCGCAGCGGGGCAGCTGTGCCAAGCACGTGCGCGCAGATCGGATCTGGGATCCAGGGACGCCCCTTGTACAGGGTCACGGCTCCCTCCCTCCCCTCCACGAGTTCCTTACAGCGTGGGAAGACGGGGGGAGGTGGTTTACTCACCCGTGAGACTTAAGGAGTGAAATAAACTGAACACGAGCAGTGATTATTCATCGAGGGATGGTCAAACCGCAGAATAAAAAAAACCACCGACGACAACCCGGTAGCCCAGTACGGACGTGGCGGAGCCGTCTGCCGTGGCAGGGAAGAGCCGTGGCAGGGAAGGCGCAGGTTGAGAAGGGGGACAGATCCGTGCGGATTGCCACAGGTGCGGCAGGTCCTGGAGCCTCTCCTGGTGGGCACCAACCATCGACAGGGTCCCTACACAGCTATCTCGGGTGTCCAGTGCCACATGCTGTGAGGAGACCACTGTTCGACGCGCCAAAGAGTGCCCACACAGAGCAGCTCAGCAGGGGGTAAGGCCCCGAGGGAGTCGCCAGTCTCAGGCAGCCAGCACCCACTCGGATGAGGGACCCTCACCAGAGAAGAAAACATCTCCACCGACCCCTGGGAACAACGCACGTATTTCACCGTCCAGCCGCGGGGTCCCTGCGTGACTGGCAGATGCCAGCCCAGGTAGGAATATTAAGTTTTGTGTCCACACCCTCTTCGAACTCTGTGCAGACTGCCGTGTTTGATCTGGGATTGGCTTTTAAGCAGCACCTTCGCCCCAGGGTGCCCTGGCCCTGTGTAGCACTTTCACCTCGACGGCGCGGCCCAGGTCCTGTGTAGAACGCCCCCCCCTTTTTTTAACCCACAACTCACAGGGTACACAGGCACTGTGTAGAATCTTCACCCAGTGTGTCCAGGCATTGTGTAGGGCTTTCCCCTCCAGGACACACAGGCCCTGTGTAGAACCTCCACCCAGCACCACAAGGTTCCCAGGCCGTGTGGCACTTTCACCCCAGTGTGTTCAGGCACTGTGTAGCACTTTCACCTCAGTCTGTCCGTCCAGGCACTGTGTAATATTTTCAACCCAGTGTGTCCAGGCAATGTGTAGCACTTTCAACTCGAAGCCTCCCAGGCTCTGTGTAGTACTTTCACCTCAAGGGCACCACTTCCCTGTGTAGAACTCTCATCTCCTACCCCGCGTGCCTATTCACTGTGTAGCACTTTCAGCCCACTGTCCAGGCACTGTGGACCACTTTTTGGCTATTCACTGTGATAGCACTTTCAGCCCTGTCTGTTCAGACACTGTGTAGCACCTTCCCCTCAGGGTGCCCAGACACTCTAGCATTTTCACCCCTGTGTGTCCAGGCGTTGTGTAGAACTTTTACCAAGTCTGTCCAGGCGCTGTCAAGCACTTTCACCCCAGTCTTTCGAGGCACTATGTAGCCTCTTCACCCAGTGTGTCCAGGCAATGTGTGGCATCTTTACCTCAGGGTGCCCTGAAACACCCCCCATGGTTCCCGAGCCCTTTGTAACAGCCTTACCCACTGGATGCCCAGCCCTTGTGCAACACACTCACTGCCCCAGGGTACCCAGGCCGTGTGTGACACTTTCACTGCCCCAGGGTGCCTAGGCCTTGACAGGCTGGAGTCGCGTTTTTCTAAAACTCGTGTTGGGCATGAAAGGGGCCGAGTGTGCATAAGCGGGCCCCTGCCACAAAAAGGCCCCACCTTAAGGGCGGATCTGCCTGATAGCTCCACGCCCCTGTGACGCCTAGTATACAACCCGGTTCATCTGGGAGTGGTGGTATCAGTTCCCTGATGTTGAATCCATAGAACCAACACACCTGAGAGGAGTTGTCCGCGAGAGGATGGCTCGCGTCTGGGAAAGTTGAGCCCTGGGTAGCACGCCCCAGCCCCCCCCACCCCCCCCCGGTTAACCAGTAAAAGGCAGCTGTTACGGTGCAATGTTGGCCGCCCCTGCCACTGCACCTGCTGCACCATTGATAGCTACGCCCCTGAGTGAAATGTATGTGTTCTCAACATATTTTGGAGGGGGCCCTTTTGTTCTGCGTCACGCCTCTGCCGGGAGGTATCCCTTCCGGCGACGTCACTAAGGGCCAGATGTAGGTCGGTCGGTAACGGCCGAAAATCGGTATTTTCGGCCGTTACCGACCGGAAAATCAGATTTGGTATGTAGGGCCCAGAATTTTACAGATTCGGTAAATTTACCGATCGGTAAATTTACCGAATCGGTAAAATACCGAATCAGTATTTATACCTATTCGGTATTTTTGATATGTAGGTGGGACTCTTCTGAGTCCCACAACCCTTACCGATTCTGTATTTTACCATCAAATATATTTGATGGTAAAATACCGATTCAGGTGTGCATGCACACCTGTGCCATATGACAGGCAGACCTGCCCTTATGCCTGCCACATGGCCCCCGAATCTTTTTTGGGGGTGCTAGAGGGTGTCAAAGTGACACCCCCTGCACCCTTGTCAAAATCTGTATTTACCGATTCGGTAAATACCGACCGGTAATGCCCCATTCATTCCTATGGGCTTCAAAGCCCATAGGAATGAATGGGCCATTACCGGTCGGTATTTACCGAATCGGTAAATACAGATTTTTACCGATTCGGTAGCAGGAACATCTGGATGTTCCTACATCTCAACCCCTTAGATTTACCGATTTTTAATTACCGAATCGGTATGATTCGGTAATTAAAAATCGGTAAATCTATTTTACCTACATCGGGCCCGTAGTCCTTAAATTCAGCCCGGCCTCAGTTCTGTGTTCAATAAAGGTCTGAGCAGCTGGTCTGAAGGGAACCTGCCTGCAGGCCCCGCCCCTCCCTGCTGCTCCGGCTTCGAGAGGATGTGGTTCGATAAGTTAAAACTTTGAGCAGGTTTCGCAGCAAAGCACTGGTCATGACTAACTGAGACACAACCCGCCCCTCCCCCACTGAGTCAGCCATTCATGGCACCCCTTGTAAAACCACACACCTGGTGGGAGAGCACACGCGTCCACAGAGGCGTAGCTAGAGCTTGTGGCGCCCCGGGCTATCCCTCAGATTGCCGCCCATGGACTCCGCAGCCCTGTGATTGTGGAGAAGTGTGGCTCAATGGTTAGAGCGTCAGACCCTGATGCAGAGGTCTAGCCCGGGACCAGGGTTCAATTCCCCTCCTCGGCGGGTCTTGGGCTCAAAAATTCCACGGACCTGATAATTCTCGCCTCGGTGCCTATTCCAATCATGGAGTCCCACTCTGCAACTCTGGGCAATAGCTTGCTTAATCTCCACAACGGCCCCCACAACGCTAAGGATGCCTGGCCGCCACCTTGGGGGTGCCCAGGAGTGGACACCTCACAGGGAAAGCCAGGATGGGTTCCACAGCGGTATTCGTACATGCGCCTTGAGACCCTTGCGGGTGAGTAGTGCGCTATACAAGTATCAATTTACATTGTGTGACCTTAAGTCTCGGACTCGAATTTCAATGACTATGAGTGACACTTTCTCCCGAGGAAAATCAAGCAATGAAGACGAGGGAAACATAAATATCAGAAATTACTCCCATTTGAGCAAAGAGAAAGTCTAACAGCTGCAAAGCACCAGAAAGGAGGGGAACTATCCTAGTGCCCATTTAACCTCGACAGTGGCCTCAGACACTCGTCTCAGACACTCTGCATCCTGCAAGGCTCAGGGGAGTGAGGGTGAGGCACACATAAGTTACAGCCAGCTAGGGTGGTGTTGTGTGTCAAATGGAATGTCCCGTTATGAGAAAATCCAAACATGGCAGACGCTGACACACCAAAAGAGTACGGGTTAATGTTTGATATAGGCAACCAAAAAGGTGTACAGTTTTTTTTATTTTATTAATTCACCATACGTTTTGGCAGGAGGAGCACTTCTTGATCAGTTTCCCAGCGGATGACGGATGTCTTATTAGTGTTAAACACAAAAGCCTGGAACAACTATTAAAGTCAGAAAGAGTAATGGTAATAATGTGGAAAGTGTCTAGACTAATGGCCATTCAGAAAATGACATTCCCCATTTGTGTAACGTTGAAGAGGAGTCATGAGCACAAAAAAGCTATATATAAATGTACTGTAGCGCATAAACAGGTAAGCTCTTTCAGACAAACAGAGAGAGAATTAAAGAGCTGCACTGGAGAGACAGTGAGTTCAGGTACCTAATATCTGTGGACTGATGCTGGGCTGCATCAGTTGCCTTAGATTATTAAATATAACGTGCACCGTTTTAAATCACTTTGCTGCCATTTATTGTGTAAGTCACATAGAGGCTGGTGGCACTTACTTGGGCAGTGGTCCGGAGGGGGGTGGAGATGGCGCTCCATAAATTGCTTGACACACAGTCTGTCAAGTCAGTGGCTGCAAGCTCAATTAGGCCGCTACTGCGCACTGTGGCAATTCAGGTTTGCCTGCAGCCTTATTATAACACTAGCAGCCCGCCCCAGCGTTGCCTGGGGCAGAAAGGGGCCGGGGGTAGTACACCCGCTCCAGCCCCGACCCCCTCCCGCACCGACTCCCTCCCGCCCGACTCACTCGCGCCCCCCTCCCGCCCGACTCACTCGCGCCCCCCTCCCGCCCGACTCACTCGCGCCCCCTCCCGCCCCGACTCACTCGCGCCCCCCTCCCGCCCGACTCACTCGCGCTCCGACATTTTCATTTACTGCTGCCTCCTTCTTGCCTCCCCCTGCATCATACAGTCTCACTTTCCCTTTCCTTACCTGTGCCGCCGCTCCTCACTGCACAGCCGCTCGTCACTGCACCGCCTTCCTCCTTCGTCGTCATCACGCACGTCGCGGCCAGCGCTAGGTCCCGGCCGGCGCTACTTTCAGGGGACTACTTTGTTTACAAACTTAATTTTTTTAATTTACTTTTTTATTTATATAGCCTATGTCCATCTACACACCCTGACATTTTCATAGATGTATCGGGTGTGTAGATTGGCGCTGTGGTTCCGGAGTTTACCTGGCCAAAAGGTGCAAGTTCTCTCTTTATAATAGTAGTATAGATTCACCCTCCAGGCTGCAAAGTTGCAAGCAAGGCTCAGCCGGCTGGCTGTAGGCAGGTTCAGGCCGTGAGTTACAGGAGGCCACAGCAATTTGAGTTTGCCGGCCCACTCCAGTGATAGTCGGACTCGTGCTGGCCGCCTGATACAACTACTAAACTGAACACACACACACACCGGTCGCAGGGAGCCCAGGGTTAAAGTTGAAAAAATGCACTTACTGGAAGTCTCTCCATTCTGTCTTTTCTTGTAATTGCCTCAATGTTGACTTGAGGACAGCATCCATCGCACTGATCCGGATCCTGTCAGTGGGCTTTAGTACTGCTGAAATTGTTCAATATCAAATCGAAGGTCACTGTAGTTTGGCGTCACCATCGACAGTCAAATGACGCAAGTCTGTCTGTGCAATCCACGTCCACCCTTCAACACAAGCGGAGGGCAGCAAGTGATGCATGCTGCTGCAAGTTTGTTTAACTAGAGCCGATCTGAAGGGCAGCGCATCCGCCATGAAGTATGCCATGCGCTCCATCACAAGTCAGCTGGCTGCCTTTAACCCCTTCCATGCTCATGACGAGCTCAGCTCGTCATGAGGCATACTGGAGCTGTGCTTATGACGAGCTGACCTTGTCATGAACAATGCAAAATCGGGATATGCAGCACAGGAGAAAAATACCTTTAGCATTGAAGTTGTTAAAGGACACAGGCCGGTGGTGTAAGTGTCCCACCTGCGACCCCAGCAGCCCACGTTGACTTGAGGCAGGTAAGAGGTCAGCGCGTGTCTGTCAGGGCCAGGGAGGGCTGCTGAGGCATTGGGCCACACAGGTCAGGACTTCAAACAACATCGTACCTACAACCAAAAAACGAAAAACAAAGTTGCTGCCCGCTACCTGAGATGTGCTCTGGGCTAATCACTCACTGTCCATAACGGTCAAGGCGCGAACTTTCAGACAGCTGGCAGCTGCTCATGAAAGGAGAGCGTGTGACGCGTCACAGCTGCCGCCTGCCGTGCTGCGCTACTTTTCAGCGCGATGGCTGGCCAAACGTCCTGCCCAGGGCCGTCATTGGTAGCGCTTTCGCGCGCTACAAGATTGACGGCCCTGGGACAGGAAACACAAAGGTACGTACCACGTCGCTTTAACAAGCACTAAGCAGCCAGGTGTGGTTGCTGTTCACATGGGGGCTGCGCGGCACTCAAGGCCCGTGGCAGCGGTCTTTATAATTCATTTGGGGACACGGACACTACTGTAGTGATTGACAGTAGTGTCCGCGAGTGTCCAAATCATTTATAAAGGCTGCGGCTACGGGCCACCAGTGCCGCGCGGCCGCCCCCCCAAAACAGTGCCGCCTGGGGCGGTCCGCCCCCCTTGCTACGCGAGTTCGCATCCAGGTGTGAAGACACCCCTCCGACCAGTGGGCACCAGGGCGGGCACGCGGTGCTGGGCAAGGGACTTCAGTGGTAACCGCAACTCCTGCTTCCTGTGACCACACACATAGAAACTGACAGACTCTATTTTGGGAGTAAAGGCCGCAGTGTATTTAACTTTTGTCAAGGACCACTCCCGTTTCTGTTTTACTGCTATCATCCTGCTGTCAGGCAACCCTCCTTGCCCCCCCTCAAGTGGAGGGAGTAGCCTCATAATCGAGCTCCCAACTGTGGAGCTTTCCCGCCCTGCACAGCCCGTTATTTCTCTTGTAACAATGTCGCTTGTGATTCCTATGAGGTGTGGCTGGATGGGTGTGTCTGTGTCCGCGGCTTGTGCTATACCTGGCATGTGCCCACTCTAAACCTTAAATGCGCCATTGCTCCCCTTTCCATTTGGCCTACCTTTTGAACGGCTGACCCTCCCAATGGTCTTGCGATTTGCATCCATATTTTAAAGTTTGCGTATCTCCGGTTGGGGGGATGCACAGAGTCTCTGAGGTAGATCTCGGCAAGGGGCCCGCTGCATTGAACACCCCACCCCCAGATGATTGATGGAGTGCTGAACAATCAAACATTCACCCCACGGGAATGCCCACACGTGGTTCCCTGTACTCTCCATGCCACTGGAGTCAAGCTAGCCTGGCTGATGAGGGGTGAAACCCCGAAACCGGTCCTAGGAGGCTTGTTTCTGGTCCAGGGAGGACCTGGCCTGGGAGTTCGGGCTGGACTGTTCCCATGGGGAGCAGGGTCAAGACTGATTTGCATATGGCTGGGTCTAAACTGGAATGGCATGGTGAGCAAAAAAACGACGGATTTGGGCCCAGATCTCTGCACTGGGGTGACTGTTTGACATTGTTCAGCATTCTGTCCCTCAATTGTTCTTTTTGCACGGGTTCCATACTGTCCATACCTTCTCCACATTGTAACGTACAGTGTGGTTTTGAAACAATTTTCAGAGTGGGGGTGCTGCCATCAGTGTGTGACTGAAATCATGGGGATTATGTAAATCCAACCTTCACACAAAGAATAAGTATAGTAAATGAGGCATGCCCATTCAGCAGGAGATTGGTAGGGTGTGGTTTGTTGACGGTAGCGCAATGTGGAGCACACCATTGCAAATATATCACTATAGCATGGTGAGGTATCACACTGTCATTTACAGACGGGACATTTTACAATGGCTACTAAATTTGCCCAGACTGGTAAAATACATCTATAAAGTACACAAATGATTACCTTTTGCAGGTCGAGTTTCAATGAATATTTATAATTTATGCATCATCAATTTGATTTGTTTTGATCTAATTAAAATATGTTTTTTCACCATACTTCAGAATTACAAAACACATTGATTCATTTGTGCTTTCCTAACTGCAGATATATTTTTAAATATTTGTACAGTTCAAGTTTTGGTGGGTGTTGGCAAAACATAACATCCTACACTCAGTAAATACACCTTCACACCCAGTAAGATTGTCATATGGTTTACATTACAAAATCCTCTCACTTTGGAAACAGTGAAAGAAAAGTAAACCCCAATCTCTATGTTAAAAAAAGAATAAGCTAAATGGATTCTAATATTTGACCTCTGGGAGAAGATAAAAACAAAATTTAAAGGCATCTTTATTGCTCATTCACCTTCTATATTGGGGGGTGCTGCAGCATCCCTTTCACCCCTATTTCTAGCGCCCATGTGAAATCTCAGACCCTCCACCAGTACTTAGCTAATGTTAGCTGGTATTTTAAAGTAAACAAAATAGTAGATTCTTTTGGTCAACTGATCACATGGGTTACTTACTCCCATTCATATCGAAATATATCGAACAACTCAGGAGTGCTGGACATCTGCTATCCTTTCAGGAAAGTTTTGAAGACCCACCTCTTTTGATTCTAGTAGCTAGTGCATCCAGGAAGTTAGCACTTCCTTTCCCTCATTGGGTTTTAGAGTATATATAAGCTGGTAAAATGAAATAACTTAATAAGGTAACATTCTAAATTTAAAAAAATAGGTCCACTGAAATACTAATGTTGCTCTGTTGAAAGCAGGCACTGGAAGAGGCGGTCACTATTTTTTATATACTCAGCCACTAAAGTGTCATGGCGCTAAATAACCATGGTGCTAATAGAACATGTGGTCTTACATGTTGAACTCCAAGGTCTTCAGCAATGTGCTGCATGAGAGTGGGGCTGCTTGATTGCCTGTTTCCTTTATAATTGTTTGATTTTTTTTACTATTTGTTTAAGTATGACATATGTCAAAATTTGATTTATGAGGAACTGGTTATTGATTCATGAGATATAGGCTTGATTTACCTTTACCTTGCTCATGTTTTTATCCTGCATCTATTTCAATGACAATTTTATGTATATACCCTATTCAATACATCTCTAAAGTTTGATAAGATATTCCCGTTTTGTGCTCTGTCTTCTTTGTGTAGCAGTTACATATATATGAACTGTATGTGCGATTTAATTAATTCGATTGTTGGTTAGAATCATTCAACCAACCATACGAAGACCACCTCAAAGATTTTCAAACGAAATCCCTTGTTGGCACTTTATATTTGTTCATGCGCTTGAGGCGGGCAGCATCTGTGTGGCGCTGCACGAGGCCCTCTGTATTAGACTGGCTCTGTATTGGGCAGCTGCTGTATGAGAGAGGCTTATCCCCCCCTTATCTGCTGGAGATGGACAGGCTGGATTTGTCTGGCTTGTCTCGCCTGTTATATTTCTATATTTGCAACAATTTGAGTTCATGTTCAGGTTTTTGTCCTGTAATGAAAATGTAGCTGTAACGTGGGATGATTACATCACCGTTGCCTGGTGTATGTGAATAACATTGGCAAATTGCTTAATACCTTCTCATGCAGCGCTCACCCAAGACTGGATTCCCTCTTGGCGCCTAAATAAAATAAACTGATTGTATGTAATGGGTCTTGACATTGATGGAGCTGGCCGTGTGGGGAATCGAAAACGTGTCGGGTAGTTGTGTGCGATTTAGTCAGAGTAATTTGGCCCACCCAGTGCCATCATCTGTCTCCACTACTGCCTCTTGCCTTTAGGTCTGGAAGACTCACTGGTACCAATTCTTCAAAGTATACAGAGTGGGCTTTTGCTCCACCCAGAGACGTTTACTCTGTTACCTCATGCTACTGGCTATTTGAAGATCATTCCGCCTTCCAGGAAATACTGCCTTTGGGATGCATGTGGGACTATTTTACATCTCATACATACTTAAATTCATCATGTTGTTTACCACATTCAATTCTTTATATTCTATAAGCGTTTTATACAGACGGCAATCATTTGTTCACTTTTTTTTCTTATCATTAGCAAAGCCGTTAGGATGTGCTTTGATGTGATGTGTGCGTTTACATACGTTGGCACATTAAAGCAGACAATATGTTACCTTTACAGTTTTTTTACCTAGATTTACATTTACATCACATTTTTTTTTAACAGTGCATTGGAATTTCATATTAATTTCTCATTTCATGCTTTCACTGTCAGTACTTTTTAAAACTTTCTGTTTAATAGATTTTTAATAGGTATTATAATAAATAAAAAACATTGCAATTTATAAAGAAATGTCTTCCCGCACTTTGCCCCTATGTCACTTTAAAAATTCCTTAAAACATACATTTGGATTCGAATTCGGATAAATTAAAAAGAAATTACTTCCTATCCTTTGCCCTACAACAGATTTACAACCTGATTCGAAAATGAACTATATTCTTTATTAAATAATTCTAATATTAAATAAACATTAATTGAATAGAACATATTCCTCCCCTAAATAGAACACACGCACTTTTAAGTACTAACAGTGAAAGGAGGAAGTGAAAAATATACTTTAAATAAAATGCATTAAAAAATGTAATTGTAAGTCTGTGTAAATGTTTGCAATGTAAATGTAATTTACATAGAGGTACATTACAGTGCGATATAAATGTTATTGTAAATGATGCCTCTATATAAATATTTCATTGAAACGTCCGATAACCAAGCAGACCCATTGGCTATGCCAATGCTTTTTAAGGCATAGCATCCAATGTTGGGTTGTGTCGGGTGGATGTTATTTTGCTAAAAATCCTCCATAGCAATATTAAAAGAAGGGAGGTTGAATTGAACGTTTGACTATGTGAACAAAAGATGCCTCTAGTAGTTTGCTGAAATACGACTTAATTCCTCCGTATCCTGAATCATGGCGCCAGTCAGCTCCACATTGGTGGGTCCATTATGGGGAGACAAGCCTCTGGCTGCATCTTCTCGAAACCTGTGCACTGTCCATGTGTCTTGAAGGGTTTAGAAGATGGTGTTGGGCGCATCTGAGTGAGTTGAACTCACTTTTGTGGATTTGTCGTGTTGAGCACACTTCCACCGACTGATCTCGCTCTTACTGGGAGCCAGTGGTATCTTATGATTGTGTTACCATGTGCAAACCTAGACTTTGCCTCATTTATACTGATCAGATCCTTTTGCTGACTTGTCACAATATTTTGTATTTTGGCAGTCAGATTACACAGGGAGGTGCACTGATAATTCTTGGCTCACTGAGGACACTTGCGTCGATGGCGCTTTCTCTGGCTACGCATGTATTCCATCCGGCGCATGTAATATGGCGTTTCATGCCAGTTGGTGGATCGAATATGACATGCACGTTTTCTGGCTCGGCTTATACTAGATTTAAAGTAGCTTTGCTCAATAGTAACTTGGCAAGCCACATTTTTCAATCATTTTCTTGCGTTGCTGCTTATTTTATTTTTAAAAACCTCAGTCCCCCTAAAGCTGAGAGGAGGCCCTTGCAACTAGAATTTAGATATTGATCTGTTTAAAAGCAGGAGCTCCTTTAAGGCTCTGTGGACTAACTGTAGGCGTGTCTTTGCTCCCAGAGAACAGCTGGGTAATAACCTCACCATAGGTATGTGAACATTTTGATGCAAACACATAATTCAAATGTTTTATGAAGAGATTGAAATGCGTTGTCTGCCACTGTGCTACTGTTTGTTGTGAAAAGTGATGGTAGGAACTTTGGCAGGTCTGCTCTCACTGGCATTATGTTCCTTAACTGATAAATTATGCATTATGTCATTAACTTTAGGCATTCGTTCTATTAAAGTAAAGCGATTCCTGTTTAAACATGGGTAATAACGAGCAAGCTCAACACAATATTGATTTAAATAATTGCACTCCATTAACACTTTGATCTTCCATCATATTTTGACTTTGTCACATAATAAAGATATACAGAAACAGTGACTACATTTCAGTTCAGTTCAATTCAGTTCAAAATGCTTTATTCGGTTTGTCAAACACAACCATATAAGCAAAACAGTAAAACAATACTTTTGTCAGTATGACAAATTAAAATCATCAAGATTACAGAACTAAATACAGCGCATGAGGTAGAGCATTGTTGGATACCGAAAAAACCCATCTACAATACAAGGTATGCTATACATCGCTTTCGAATACTATGCGTATATTCCATACAGTACCCCTACTGAGAACATTTTCTATGGTATTTTAATTGATATATTATGTACAAATTTCGCAATAAAGTGTCGAATGAAAAGCATTTTGTGCAAATCTTGCTGGGGTACAAAAGGACATAATTAAAGTGCCATATGCTTCCGTAGTCACATGATGTGCAAAAGGGCAAGGTATTTTGAACAATTCTCCTGCAACAAACTTTTCTACAAAATTTAAAATAAAAATAAAAATAAATTGTGTGCAAATTTCGCAATAAAGTGTAAGGTGCTAAACAGTTTGTACGAAAGACTTGCTAAAGTGCGAAACGCATAAAAGTGTCAAGTGCTTCCATAATTACGCGTGTACAATCAGGGCGAAATAAAATGTATTCTTTACAGTTTTATATTTACCCATACATAATTGCTTAGAGAATTATGGATTTCCTGGCAGCTATACATTTCAAAATATACGAAGCAACATAAAAACAGATATCTGCACCTTCTAGAGAAGATATTAGCTTCATTGCTGTTTTAGTGGAACGAACATTATATTTTAAAAAGATAGGTTTCAGATAAAATTTCCTAAATGAATGATAACATTTACAAAACATTAAAAAGTGGCAACAACTTTGACTCGAAATGTTATCACATGGACATGCGGAATTGGTACTGGTTTTCATATGCGGGAATGCCACTAGATGGTGGACAATTCCCAACCTAAGGCGTGTTAAAACAAATCGATGGGAATTACGTGTCACTACGGTTAAATATGTCTGGAAGCCTTTTCTTCGGTTTAATTCATGATAGAAAACAGAAGTAGGTAGCTTCCTAGACAGCCTCTCTCTGACCTCCTTACTACGTGATAAAAACATTACTTTTAGCTCCTTCTTTGAAATTGATGCTGCAAACTCAGGTTCCAAAAGAATGTTGCATTCAAATAGGAGGTTATACCAATAGTGAATATATCTGAGCCACGGGATACGGAAAAAGTGATCGAGCCTCATACAATCTGTGATGATCGTTTGTGTAAATAGCGTTTCAGTTTTTGACCAGATAGAGCGTCAGAGTGTCAAAGGGCGTAGCGCGGCTAGATCCGAAATGTACTCGTGAACTAATTCTGTGGACGCTGAAGGAGGTACACACAATTAAATCTTGAGGAACTTGTTTTCATCATGCTGGAGCGTCTTCCCGCAATGGTGGCCCCAAACTCCCGCCCCATATAACGCAGACGAAACACACCTAGCGTTATAAATGGTCATCATATCTTTTATTCTTCTGTCCCCCAGTTTAGTTGAAAATCTAAAAATGCTATTAGTGTTCCTGCTCATTTTAAGGCTCACATTATCATGTTCATTTGTCCACTTCCCATCCCCTGCAAATGTTATTCCAAGGTAGCAGAACGTTTTAACTGATTGCATCTTGGCATTTTCTATATAAAAGGTACTGACTGACTTAACTTTCTTCCCGCATGTCATCACAAAGGTCTTAGTTTTATTGATTATAAGTTTCCTGCTCTTTATGAATATTGCGAAGTTATCAATAAGTCGTTGCAGTCCGATCTGGGTGCGTGATAATAAAACAGCGTCATCCGCATATAGTAAGATTGGAACAGCTTTCCCAGCTATAAGAGGGGCATCCGCTGATATCTGACTTGGGGTTGAGTCGACTTGATTAATAAATAATGAGAATAAAAGAGGTGCCAAAACGCAACCCTGGCGGATGCCTCTTGTGACCTTAAAAAAGGGATACATTCACCAGACGGGCCATAGCGTACTTTACATGATAACTTCTCATAAAGCCTTGCTAAAAAATGTACAATTTCCTTAGGTGCGCCTGAATCAAGTAATATATGCCATAAAATAGAGTGATCTACAAGATCAAAAGCGCTACTCAGGTCCGCGAAACAGAGGAACAGGTTTCCCTCCTTAACAGTAGTGTATTTGTTAATAAGGAGGTCAAGATTAACACACTGTTCCAGAGTCCCTAGGCCTTTTCTGAAACCGTATTGCGCTTTTGATAAAATATTGTTCTCTGTAGCCCATATTTCCAACCTTTTTAACATGATCCTGCTCATTATTTTAATAGAAGAGTCTAGTAAGGAAATTGGGGGATAATTGCACGCTTCGGATTTTGATCCTTTTTTAAAAAGGGGGATAATTAACGACTGGCCCCACGACATCGGGAGCCGCCCTTCCGCAGCCACATTAAAGAACCTTACTAAGTTGGGGGTCCATAGGTTCATTTCAGTTTTGTATAAGCCCACCGGAACCCCATCAGGGCCGGGGGCTTTACCTCCTTTACTGTTGATTAATCCCTCATACACCTCATCTAGACATATTATCAGGGGTAGTGGCGACCATATGAAGTTATTGCTCATAGATATATCTAAAACTGACATATCTGGGTTAAAAATATTTGTAAAATGTTCGGTCCATGCATTGCAATCTACATGCGAAGTTATTTTGGGCACACTATCATTCTTTAAAAAGGGGCTGTTTATAGTCTCCCAGTAAAGTTTGCTATTGTTTGTATCTACTGCTAGATTAAGTTTGTTCCAGGCCTCCTCTTGGAGGTCTCTTTTCCTATTAGCAAGAGCTGTTTTATAGTTATAGCGTAAGGTTTTGATGATTATATTGTTTCGGGGTTTCATGCACAGACCTTGTTTTAATTCGGGAAAAGCCAGAGTACAGCTTTTGTCAAACCAACCTGAACTTACTACCTTTTTCCCACTGTTTCTTTTGGTAAGTAAGCCTTCTATCGTTTCATTTATTTTAACAAAGCTAGTAAACAAAATGTTGGAATTAACTTCGTCACTAAGGCAATAGTCTATCTCAATGCTACATTTCCTTACCACCTCCTTATGCATCTTCTGAGGGTCAATGCCAGCCCATTTGATCCTCATGCCGTTAGATCTTAAAGCTGCAATGTTATTAATGCAATCGTTATTATCGGGATGCTTATTTCCCCAACACAATAGCGATATGGATATACTGTTATGGTCGCTTAGTGCTTGCTCCATGATCCATAAATTGGAATAATCTGTATTACTTGAAATCAGGATATGGTCGATATTGGTGTTAGCATTCCTCCCTGTAAAAGTTGGACAATTACTATTTTCCTTATTCTTAGTACAGCTAAGTAATTCCAAATCTAACTTTACTATCAAATTATTTAGAGCTGTACCATAGCCGCAGTGTGGGAAATGTAAATGGTCGACATCATCGCCATTGCCACACGACTTACTCGTGGCCAATGGGCAGTGTTTGATGTTAAAATCACCTACCCAAAGGATGATGGCCTGTTTACGTGATGCCAGAGCCCTATTAATTTCATTTCCAAGTGGATGTAAAATTTTCCCTCTGCTGTTATCGAAAATATTATTGTAGTAGTTAATCAGTATTAAATCTTTACCTTTAGTGAATTCTAGTCGCAGCACCTGGCTATAAATATCCACTGGGGTACAACTTTTAATCCTGCAAATGGCTAATTTATTCGATATTAAAAGTAAGAGGCCGCCCTTTGCTCTACCAGCTGCGGAATTAGTAGCGCTTAATCAATGTGAGGTATAGCCCTCTATGAAAATAGGCTCCTTGCACCATGTTTCTTGGAGGCAGATAATGTCATAGCCTACAGTAATACAATCCCTCCAAAAAGGTGTATCCAGTTTCCTGTTAAGGCCTGCTATATTCCAAGTAACTAGGCTGTATCCTGCATCTAAGCCTAAGTTGGCGGATGCTGGTTTATGTTGGGGCGGTGCTGGTGTTTCCTTTTGAGGGGTCCTAGGCAGTGTTTCTAAGTTTATTGGCGTTAAAACGACTATTGCCCTTTTTGTTACGCTGGTTATATCATCCTTGTTGGTAATATGCAGTTGATTTAGGTAACTCAGTCACGACTGTAGGTGATACATAAGGTGGCTGAGGGCAGTATGCCAGTATCTGATTGCCTGCTTCGTCTGAAACCTTCTGTGGGGCCCCTATGGGAGCATTTACCTGAGTTATATCCAAGGGCAGCTTAAGTCAATCGTTGTCCTCTAGGGAGTCAAAAGCCTGGAATCTGTTGTGAGTTGGGATTGTAAAACAGGGACGGGACCTTGAAATTGTTGTCAATTTATTTATGGCAAAATTGTGGTTGTTATAGTGTTTAGGTTCCAACAGGTGCCTGTAGAAATACCCTAGGGGAAGGGGGGTTGTGTTATACGCCCATGCTGATGGAAGCGGAGCATTAGCAAGGGTATTCTGAGCCCAATAGGGGGATCTAAAATTTATAATTATACAGTCCCCCTCAAAGTTTTTCCTAAGGGGACCCACCCATCCCACCCTTTGTGTTAATATAATCTGATTGGCCCCTGCATTGGAAAATCCAATTGTTAGACAACCAATGAAGGGTTTTATTTTTGAGTGTGTCGTGATTTTCCACTTGATCTTTCCTTAATTTGGGGGCGTTTACAAGCACCGCAACATAGGCACCACATTCGGGTGGAAGATTAATAAAAGCTGGGGACTGTCTAGTAGTAGCTATCAGCACATCTTTATTACCTCTATTAGTTTGTTCTGCGGGTGCTGATTTTTCGTTTGCGTAAAGGCCCTGATCTAGGGGAGTGGTTACGCTTTTTCCGGTGGATGGAGGAATATTCTTTATCTGTCCCCCGTGACTTTGATGTTTATCGTGTTGCTTTTCTACGGGAGCTTTACTTAGTGCCATAAAGGGGCTATTGTTAGTCTCAACTGTGGCTCCGTTAACTTTATCGTTTTTGCCTTTGTTTCCATTGTTTACCTCTGTACTTAGTCTTTCCTGTTGGAACCTCATACATACTGATTTTATCCAGGTTGCCGCTTAATTTGTGGACCTCCCTAGCCAGGTTATCCACTTTTTCGTGTAAGGGCCTAATCAACTCAATCAACTCAATCAACTCAATCAATTTGTCAAAGACCGCTTCTATGTTATAATTACCAAGGTGTATGACTACATTTAAAAACTGTTGAGAGGCAGGCTGAAGTCTCAACAGCTGAACAAACAGCTGACCAAAACACGCCAACGCCCTAATAACTTGCTAGCGGCAATAGTAGGAAAGACGGGGACAATAACCTGATTATTTTTTACCATAGACGAGACGCCGGAGGCCCTTGCTAGTTTCAAACAAGCATTTGCAATGCAATCGGTCTCGACTTTGGGACCTTATATGTATTTAGCTATGCTGCACATAAGCCTGGGTGGTGAAACATCTACTGTTCTTTAACATGGAGGGAAAGTAAACACCAAACAGCATGACACACCAGGTATGGGAACACATGGAGAGAACCATTGCCCTTTCAGTGGGAAAGGGTGTAGTCCAAAGCTCTGTTTTTAATATAAAAGTAGGGCCTTCGGTGGTCATATCACTGAAAATACAAGATTTGAAAAAAATATTATTGTCTACGGGTGCTCGTGGAAGACAATTGCTATGGACTGGACTCTAGAGAAGGCTGAAGCAATTCCGGTATTTTACTGAGCTCTGCTGGTCGTTTTCTATCAAGACAGTTAAATAAAGGCAGTTGAACAGAAAAAAAAGTCCCTAAGCGGAAGCAGACAGGTCCTAGGGCTGATCTCCAGAGCCCACAAAGTACATATAAGTATATACTAAAGTATATATATTAAAGTATATACTAAAGTATATACAAGAGGCCTCAAATGCTCAACCTAAAAAGGCGTAGCACCAGGCCTTGACAAAGTTCCAGGAGACCTCTTTGCCTCTGAACCAAGTATCTGGGGATATATTTTTTAATCAAACCTCTTATGCGATAGCAAAAGGGGCAGAAATACCAGGTACCAGGAATGGTGCAAAAGTGGCGCCAAATTACAAGAAGGGAGACAAAGGGGACCCAGCAAACTTTAGGCCAATTAGCCTGATTGATATTACGCAGAGGCTATTCTGTAGACAGCTTTTAGCGATGGTCCAAACATTGATGGAGGAGTAGGCCCTGTCCCTGCTACAGGCGGGCTTTAGAGCTAACATAAGCACAGTGTATCAAGTATTTCAATTACTATTAATACCGTGGAAATGTATGGTTATGAAGAAAGAGCATATGTATGTAGTGTTCGTAGACCTCCATGCAGGCTTCGATCTCATCCCTAGGGAAAAATTGTGGGTAGCACTTGAAGTGATGGGAATGCGGATCAACATATTGCATATTATAATGAGGCTTCATAGTAATAGCTATGCCCAAGAGAAAGGGGAAGGAATGGAGAGCTAACTTATCAGACACGCTGAGGTGTAGTGACATTTGCCCAGCGCTAGTTGTTTGACGCTCGACGCCCACCGATGCTTTTAATGTTTACGCTTTAATTTGTGCACTCTTTGTTTTAAAATAGTACTTGTGTTGGAAATTCGAGGAAAATACCTGTAGAGTGTGGAGTGCATTCTCAGGCAGACTCCCTTCCGGTTCTGTCTTCCCGGTCCACCATGTGTCCCAATCCCGTTTGTGTGGAGGGAGGTCATTTCCGGGTAGACAAGGGTTGGCGGTCTAGGCCCCACCCTCATTTTTACATAAATAGTGATGCAGAGTGGAGAACGCAGCGGACGCGCATGAGGTAGTGACATTTGCCCATTGCTAGCTACTTGACGCTAGACACCCACCGATGCTTTTAATGTTTACGCTTTAATTTGTGCACGCTTTGTTTTAAAATAGTACTTGTGTTGGAAATACGAGGGAAATACCTGTAGAGTGTGGAGTGCATTCTTAGGCAGATTCACTTCCGGTTCTATCTCCCCGGTCCACCGAGGGTCCCAATCCCGTTTGTGTGGAGGGAGGTCATTTCCGGGTAGACAAGGGTTGGCGGTCTAGTCCCCACCCTCACTTTTACAGAAATAGTGATGCAGAGCGGAGCGCACAGCGGATACGCGCTGCGGGCGCGCCAAGGGCAAGTCAATTTGCCTCCGTCCGTGCCAGGACGTAGCCAGGAGCCAGGGACCCTGGCCAATTGCTCGCTCACTGTGGCCCTCCTAAGCATATACACTACACAAGACAACAACTTATAAACTTACAGACTAATCCCCTCTCCGTGTGTCGGCGGGAAACCGAAAATGGGTTGCCAGCAGATAGTTCAAAGTTATATAAAACAAGCATTGGCATAGCCAAAAGATCTCACCTTTGGGATCTTATAAGTATTTAATTCTGCAGAACAATATTCTTGGTGCAACATCAACTGTTGCATGGCTAAACACTTATAATGTCCCAAAAGCGATACCTATTGGCTATGCCAATGCTTGTTATTTTCATGTGAAAGATATGGCCTTGAAGTTAAAACGCCTAAACAAAATTGATGACGTTTAGCCCACACAAGACATTTAGAGGAAGGGTAAAATTAGGGGCAGTTTACCTGGGACAAGTCAGTAACTTTGATTACTTAGGGGTACGAATAGAAAACACGCTCATATGGGTACCTCAGCTAACCAAAAGCCAGCTAACTCTAAAACATACAGGATTCAATGTGGTCAAGAGGTTAAAAAAACTCACGTTTTAAGCCAGTTACACCTGCCTTCGAAATCTATTGTACAAGAGGGCTTGGGGTTGCCGTATATGGATCAGAGATTAGGGGTATAAACCACATAGGGGTCTTGAAAAAGTGGAAAATAACTTTTTGAGATCGGTACTTGCACTGCCCCAGAATGCCCCACTAACACCAATGCGATTAGACCTCAGACTAAAGAATATAGCGTGTGCCATTAGCCTATTGTTTTAGGGTCTGGACCAATAAATCTTCTCTACCTCTAACTCAGTCGTTTTGAGTGGTAAGAATGCTAGATAAAATGGGATGGATACCCTGGTTTAAGAACATCAAAACCTGGTTATCTAGACTAGGGATGAGTGAATACTGAAAAAACCGTGAGCAAATCAAGAAAAACACTCTGGCACGTTTATAAAAGGGGTTCTGGAATTGCATCTATGAAAAATGGTTGTGTAACAGTGTCACTGGTGTGTTAACGGGGTTTCAGGATTTTAAGGTTAACATGTTGTTCGAACCATTCCTGAACAGAATAGAACCACCTCAAGCTAAATCTATCTTTCTAGAATTTAGCTATGGAATTGTGCCAGCAAACACCTTTTGTAGTAGATGGAATGGCTGTCCTGTCCAACCATTGTGCCCCTTGTGTGAGGCAAGTGCTGAAACAGGGGAACATTTTATCTTCTTCTGCCCTTCTTATTCCTCAGTCTGGACTACATGGCTAATCCTGATTTGCCTCATTTTATCTATATCTCTTTTTGAAGGACGCAATTATGATGCTAAAAGTGCTAATACGGAATATATATTTTTTGCACTTTCTAGATCTTTATTGTATGCCAGACATTAGAGATGTAACACAATAAAGCAGTATACAAGATTTAGTTTAATATTTTAAGCATGCTATCCCATTAAGTGACCATCAAACTTTTTTAAATGTAATTTTATCAATTAGAATTTTAAATTATGAATGTTGACTTAGATGTTTTGACTAAGGATATTTCTATGTAATTTAAGTGATCAAGATATTTAGTAATTAATGGGACTCTTGGAACTTTAATGCACTAGCACTTTTTGATCTTTCCTCAATCTGCTTGCCTACTGCATTGACACCAGCCAGAATATATTTCAAATTGATGCAAACACCAAATCATGTTGTTGTTATTAAATATGAGATAGTTGACACTTTAGTGCACAAGCATTTTTAGACCCTGCCTCTTTTTGCTTGCCTAATGTATCAAAACCAGCCAAGTGATTATATCTGATTTATACTGGTTCTAAATAATGTGCTACTAAGTAAGTACGCAAACAACTGGGTAGAGGGTCTAGTCGGCTGTATTGCATTGTTTCTGGTTATCGAATTAACTGCTGTTCCTGTATTAAGCACAATTGTTGTAAAATATTCCTGAATCTAGATGAATTGTGACATGGCAGACTGTGGTGGTCAATGTAAGGTGTTAAATTGATTTTACTGTTTTAATATATATTTGTGTGCTCTCATGGTTTATTTTAAACCAAATAAAGAATATTATCCATCTAGCTATCTAAACTTGCTAAAGTGATGATGGAGACATTGTATGTCAGGTGATTTGAAAACTGATGTATTAAGCTTTTAGTTATTTCCATACACTACAGAATGTAAAATAATAAGCGTGTTGGCTGGTGCTTTGTGTATGCTGTTAACAGCAACAAAGAGTAATGCTATCCTATTGTATTCGCTTTTTTAGGTCTAACCTGCAGATATCTTTTAGCCATCTGTTTGTAAAAGACCTCTTGTGGACCATACCAAAAACTTAAAGTGGCCATAAAGATGATGCATTGCTTACCATTTGTTGGCTTCCTTGTCACTTTCATCTGTTTGCTTCTTATTCATTGGCTTCCCTTTCCCTTCTAGTGTTTACCTCTCCACTAGAGCATAGTCTATTTAGCATCTCTTTTATTGGGTGACTTTTATAATTCCACTTCCAAACTAAAGCTTATTTAGCTAATCTTTCACAATGACTGTCGTTCCTAAACACTTGAAGTTCACTCTGAGGGAACAAAATGACCACTGGGCTGGATCTCTGTAATGTGAGTGACCTTAGAGCAATTAACGCTTTACAAGAAACCGAGGCTAGCAAACTGACATGCTTTGATTTGAGGACAACCATCTTAAATAGAGACGGCAAGGAAGCCTGGCCCCTGATTGGCTGTTGAACAAAACGTCATGCTCTCAGAATTGATTCTCCAATTGGTTGGCACCGAATGGATGGCTCATTTTTCCAGTGTACATGACCCTATTCCAATGACTATATCCGGTGAGAAGTTTTATATGGTATTGTTGTAGGCAGGCATGACAATTCTGACAGAGATACCTTAAAAATAGACCCTTCTATTCTGGATGTTGTGTTCCATGGTTTATGTGGGCAAGAACAAAAAAAAAATCAATAGGCCCAAATTATATTCTAGATTGATCTATTCAGAAGTGACCTTGAGTTTGCATTTTGGCGCTGCCGTCTTGGTTATCTTTAAACTAGTTCTGTGTACCAGCAGGATACTCTCATCCTAGAAAATTTCAAGTGAGAGGCAATAATTCTAATGCAAAAGATGGTTGATTATTAATTATTTTGCTTACACTGCTTCCTCTGCGAAAATATTTGGCCAGGTGTTATCAAATTGAATTTATCCATGAGTAGATTATAATGTAATCATTTCTCCTAGTACCGATAGATTTTGAATCAGGAATTGGCAACGTTTGTCAGTGTTTTCGCACAACTTTAATGTGTGATGCATGGATGAATGAAAACGATTTAATTGGAACTTATACCCAGGGGCACTCTGGCGCTAATAAAGTAGAGAAAACGAAGGGAAATATCAACTCGAGAGTTTATAAGATGCGAGAATAGAGAGAATAGATGCGAAGAGGTTAATGTCATGAAATTAAAAAGGTGGTATGTTAACTTTTTGTGAAACACTTTTTGGCTGAGTGGCAAAGAATGTTGAATCCAAGCTTTAGAAGCTAGAACAGAGAACAAAGATCGTCCAACGTGTGGATCTAGGCCAATAGCATGAGTCGCTAAGTAAAGGGGATGGGAGAGGAGGTATATTGAGATATAAGCCTGAATTGCAGGGACACTGATGCTGTATAGGTCTGAATAACCCTAATATAGATTTGAAGGCAGCTCTTTCTTCTACTGGTAGCCAATGCAGTTTACCTCGAGCCTCTGTAATTTATTAAATGTATGTGGTTGAGAAACCAATGTCCTCGACATATTCTGGACCAGCTGCAGTGTAGAAAAGCAGCTTAGTTTAATATAAGCCTGAAAAGAATAGGACCGACACAACAGCTGCTCTGAATCCCTTAGGAATAACCATTAGACCTTTCTTCCAAAGCTTCAGGTGATGAAAGCATGTCGGAAGAGCAAAAGTTACTTGTAAGGAAAGTACTCCTTAAAGTATGTGCTTTTAAGAAAGATTGGATTTTATCTCCACTCTGCATTTAACTCAGTGGGGAAAAAACACACCAACAGGGAGGAAGCCTTCATCATTTAGATGGATTTTCAGACGGTCAAGCTCATTTTTAGGTCGAGCATTCAAGACCTCTTGTATATACTTTAGTATATACTTATTATATACTTATGTGTATGTACTATGTGGGCTCTGGAGATCAGCCCTACGACTTGTCTGGCTCCGCTTAGGGACTTTTTTTCTGTTCAACTGCCTCTATTTAACTGTTTTGAGAGAAAACGACCAGCAAAGATCAGTAAAATACCAGAATTGCTCTCTGCTGAGGGACTTTTCTTCTTTACATTTTTCTGGCAACAACCGCTATTTAACTTTCTTGATAGAAAAACGACACTCCGAGGTCAGTAAAATACTAAAATCCCTTTAGCATTCTCTAGATTCCAGTCCATTGAAATTGTCTTCCCCGAGCATCCTTAGACAATAATATATTTTTCAAATCTTGTATTTTCGGTTATATAACTACTGAAGGCCCTGATTTTATATTAAGAACAGAGCTTTGGACTATACCATTTCCCGCTGAACAGCAATATTTATCTCCATGTATTCCCATACCTGGCGCATCACACAGTTTGGTGCTTACTTTCCCTCCATGTTTTAAAGAACAGTAGATGTTTCAGTACCAAGGCTAATGTGCTGCATAGCTAAATACATATAAGGTTCCAAAGGCGAGACCGATTGCATTGCAAATGCTTGTTTTACTTTACATTGAGAGATTTCTTCCAGAATCTGCTCTGGTTGCTGAGGTGAAAATCTAAGCCCTTTCTAAGGAACCCTCCTTGTTCGCTGAGAGTATTTGTTGGTACTGGCGCCAATTGTTAGTTTCTACTTGGAACAAATCCCAGAGGAGATGGCGAATGTAAATATTTACATTTCTGTTGTACACCTGCAGCAAGGCCTTATTTTACTTTCTGTGGGTGATGTAATTTAATTCTTCCTCAGGGTATGCTATAAGCTTTCCAGTATTGGATTCTTCTGGCTATTGCGATAAGGAAAAAAATATACATTTTGCTAAATAAAAAATTATGCTGCTCGGTCTCAAATTTGAATAGATAGAAAGTTTCTTGTAACCACAGCCTGTTATAAGCTGTGACTTAGTTTGACTGCCTGGGGACTGGGTTTTCTGTAAAGCTGTCTTGGGATTGTCAGGCGGACTGAAGGAGAAAAGACAGTCCCTTGGGGCTAAACTTAGCCTTTTTTAAGGAGGTTTAGGGACCTGAATCTTACCCCCAGATTCATCAAGAACACATTTTGCTATTCCTTAATAGCGAAAAATACCGATTCGCTATTAAGGAATAGCAAAATGCTATTCATCAAGAAATCACTTCAAAAATAGCGATTACTAATAATTCCTTAATTGCGACTCGCAAATTGCGAGTCGCAATTAAGGAATATCTCCCCATTCAATCCTATGGGCCTAGAGGCCCATTGGAATGAATGGGAAGACAATCTCAATTTGCTAATCACAATTAGCGATTCGCAAATTGAGATTGCGATTTCAAGGGTGCAGGGGTGTCCAAAGGACACCCTGTTGCACCCCTGAAATTGATGTGTGCACATATGTTGCGCAACATGAAACTTTGAAAAATGCACTTTAGTGCATTTTTCAAAGTTTTTGCTATTTACCACGTAGTTCGACTTCGCGGTAAATAGCGGCCCCAGATTGCAAATTCGCAATTTTAAAATGGTTCATGAATTGCATTTAAGGAATCTCAAATTGAGATTCCTTAAATGCAATTAATCGCAATTTTGCGATTTCTAGAATTGCAATTTTTGCATTTGGGATGATGAATCCCAAATACAAAAATAGCGCTCGCAAAGGGCCAGATTCTCAGAATCTGGCCCTTTGCGAGACGATTTTAGTTTGATGAATCTGGCTATTAGACCCTTAAGGCCGTCCATAGCACATGAAGGTGGTCATGGGAGTCCGTAGGGGCACCACTCTTTGTGGAAATGTTTTTTACAAGCAAATGCTCAGCTATGAATTTGTTTTTCTTTTGCTGAGATTACATCATACATATTGAGGAATAACCACTGTATCCATGAGGTTCAAGCTTAATTTTTGTTACTAATTGACCCAGTTTCAGCTCTTGAAATCCTTTGTTTTTTTAAACTATCTTTTGTCTAAATCACAATCCTTATATTTATTTATTCAACTTTAAAATAATGTGTTCCCCTTGAGATCTAATATTCTCTCGCTGTATGTATTAGTGTTCTTTATTGTAGCATTTATGGATGCTTCATACCAGTGACTGAGTGGTGAAGAGTCCACAGCATTCTCCCCAGCTAGGCAAAGCTATGTTAAAAAAATAATGATGATAATGTTTATTGGCTCAAACATCATCCTTACTAATGGAATAATTATACAGTAACAGTTCTTTTGAATCATATTCATTACATTGATCAAGTCGTTTTTTTGTTTGTTTCGATCTAAAACCTACTCCAGAACTTCTCACGGGTATCAATAGCTAAAATAGACGTGTTTCGGCCATAGTGGTCACTTTAAAGCTCAAAGATCTGAAATCAGTCTTGGGTGAAATGGAAACTTACTCCAGGTGAAAGGAGTCAGATGAGAGATCTTCCATGGTTTCATTGTATTCAGAGTATGGATGTCTTCTGTAGACAAAGATCTTGTGATCATAACTATCCTGATACTTTCCTGAAGAAAGTGATCTACAAAGATGGTTGAACATCCATTGACAGATCTGTGCACAATTCAGATGACCGGTAGTGTGATTTTGGGAGAGGCAGGTCATTTGTACAGAATGAGTAGCAGATGGATAGTAAAGTTGAAACCACAAGTGCCAGAAGCAAGGTGAGTCCCTGCTTTCCGACCAACTTGCAGATGCATTGGTGGCTTTCTTAGGCCGTCCGCAGTACGGGGAGTTGTTGTAATCCAGATTTAATGTAACTAGGTTGGTGACTGCTGAAACTCTACCAGAAACAGCAAGACAGGGCGAGTTCCTATGTGGAATTATACGTTGGAGAAATCAAAAGGATGAGGTAGCAGAAACTGGAAGTTCCATTGCCAAATAGGATCAGTTTTAAATTCCATGTTTTTCAAAGTCATTCCCGTTTACAGTATTTTGTGAAGTTGCTGAGACTGGGGGGGTTAGGTCCTGCTCGAATACTCACAATCACGACTTCTGTTTTGTTGCACTTGAGGCTTTGCCACCTAGTCCCATGCTACCAACATATACTGATAAAAAAATATTGTCAACCATTTTCAGGTCACCGTCTATATGGACTAGGAGCTGGGCATCGTCAGGGTAGATAGAGATCTCAAATCCTGGGACTGGATGAGATGGACCAAAGGATTAACGTCTGGAGAAAGATGGGAGACCATGATAATCCTTATGAGACACCACAAGAAATATACATAATTTGAGCAATAAAGGGACATAGCTGCTCCCTGGAGCCAGTGGATTAGCCTTGTATACTAGAAACCATTCAATACATACCACCATGTCTGATAGCATGAGAGCTTGCATTACTGTTGTATGGAGTAACTCCAAAATTGTTGCAATCTACCCAATTGACACATGAAAAACGCTCAATTGCCTGACAGCCGAAGCTGGGTTTTTTGGGGGTGGGGGGAGTACCAACCCAGTCGAAACTCCCATGAGATATTGAATCATACATCAATGAAAGAAATCCAAGACAATTATAGATGTGATTAATTTATTGCAATTTGGCACTATTCTCCTGCATCTATTTGTGAACGTAATTAAGGTAACCCTTGCTGCACAAGCCATTCTTTCCCTTCTACAAAACTTTACTAAGAAGAAGGTTAATTTCCGACTTAGAAGAAGCAGTAGTATTAGTGCTTGGCCACAACAGTTATGCTGTAGCAGACTCTGTAGAAAGTCTGGTCATGTAGAAAGATGCCTACAGATTCTGTAAACTGAGGGATCTGTCTCTTTCTAAGACTAAGGTGGCATGATCCTTGGCCTCCTACTCAAGATTGCATTATATGGAGTTGAACATTGTGCATCTCTGCATGATTTTACTTTTTGGAAGCTCTATAATACCAATTTTGTGAATTTCAATATCGGGTCATTCTAGGTGATCTAATGGTCCTGTGTTTTGAATGACTTTTTACTTTCTAAATTTGTTATACAATTTTTAATGTTTTTACCATCTTTTATTTAAGTTGCTGATTAAGCATTTGTTAGCAATGGAAATTCTAGTTTGTTACTTTAAATATTGTGTCTTTCTAGTAGCTCTATTTGTACCGTGCGCTTTTTAGTTTTTGGAAACTATTAATAACTATTTTAAAAGTGTTTACCTTCTTTGTTAGTGAATTGCTTTGTTAGGTGATTCAGCTCTATTTATATAATTTATGTTCATTTGACTATTCTATTGTGTCTTTCTAGTAGCTCTAATTGTGTTGTGTTTTCTATGATTTTTTTTTAAAACATATTTTATTGATAGATCACATAGAAAATCGCAGATCTCTGTAACCCAGAGATATCTGCCAGACATAAGTACACATGTAGAATAATTCAATCCATCACAGCTTTTATCTGCAGTACAATGGGATCATTGCAAATAACTAACCCCCCACCCTTCCCCCCCTGTCCCCCCTCCCAACTACCCCCAACTCCCTCTCCTGCCCGGGTGTTTTCTATGATTTTACTTTTTTGGAAAACCTGAAGACCAATTTTGAACGTTTTAACATTTTTTTTGTTTATTGTTTAGGAATTTGTAAGTGGCATTCTGATGTGTCTTTATTTTTTCTTACTGTAATATTGTGATGCTAATTCATGAATTAAATACTTAATTGCTTATCATTTATTCTTTGGGTACATAGTTCTAATTTGATGCTTGTGAAATATGTTTTGCGTAATCAGGACAAGATGACTGTTCAAGTGATGTAGCCATGAGGAAGTTGGTATGGAATACCAAGGAGTGTTGTGGTGTCCTATTGCTAATTTTTTTTTTAATCGGGCATGCCATCAAAATTACTCAGACCTTTAGAACGAAAATATACGATGATGAGGTCTGCTGCCCGTTGCATTTGATGAGTATTCACCCTGGATTATGTCAATGCCTTGTGGGACATCATAGATATTTTAAGTTTTTAATGACTTACAGTCACAGTTTGCATGAGGGAGATTTTTAAGTGTGCCATTGTGATTTAAACACATCAGAGCCCTTTTTAGAGACTTATGATGTATACATTTTGATATCATCATTGATAGCAGTTTTTAAATAATAAGACACTAAAGATGTCTCTATGAAATGTTTCCAATGTAACTTGATTTTTTTTTTAAACAATTTTTATTGATTTTTCAAACATCCCAAAAATTAAAGGGTGGGTTTTGGTTACAGACCCCTGCTAGGTAGCAAAGACTCTGTGTAAATCAGGTTATTTGTGGCGTATCTGAGGTACCATATGATGCCCATATACATTGCTCAGGCAGTACAAACAGTCATCACGACAATTATTTGCAACCAATGAAAATTCCGCTCCCCAACTAGCCCCCCACCCCCCCAGGCGTATCACTTAAATGCAGGCTGTAATAAGCTAATAGGACTGTCATCTCGTGGGGGATTAATTCGTATAGAAGGTTCCTGCCCCCGCATGCCACCTGACGTGCTTGGCAAGCCCCTCTACTAACCGTGAGGCTTTAGATCTAAGTGATCTTAGTGGTGCTTATGCGTTAGCCCATAGCTGCCCCAGGGTGGCCTACATATGCGTCATCTCCCTCCGCTTCCGGGAATTTAATTTTGCTTCAACAAGCTCTTCCCAAGCTTTCGCCCATTCCAGGGCCTTTTCACTCTCGATGCGCTGTGCTACTTGCAACCTAATCACCTCCTCACATTTGGCCCAGTTTCCAATGTTACTTGATGAAGTGAAATGTATCTGTGCTAAGTGAATTTTGAGTTCAGATGAATATTGAAATAGCTAAACTGAGTTTGCACTAAAATATAAACATATATAATGTCCTTATTCATCATGAACAAGGACGTTGATACGGCCGAAACGAGAAATAGATGAATTTTGTTGGCCCCTGGCGTGCCGGTCTGTCGGTCCGTTCTGTGGTGAGCAGATTACTTTGATTTGAATAGACGGAGATACCCCTCTGAGTTCTGGGCACCTGCTGACATCTGGATGCTTCCCGTAGTTGCCAAACCTGCTGGACATATATATATATATATATATATATATATATATATATATATCTGCACTCGTCCAAGTCGAACCGGCACTCCCCAATGTCTCAGGGCACCACCGATCCTGAATAAACGAAAGCTGACCCAGCCATAAGGTGAAAAAGATGTTTTATATCAAATTTGATGCATCGCCACCCGCATAACGTTTCGGCCTACTTAGAGGCCTTGGTCATATTGGTTCCCAATTTGAAAAGAACCAGTGGAGACCAAAATCGTTCGTAGCAGATTTATTTTTGAGCGGCAGCCTGCCCGCAGAGGCTCCTTTGACAGGTGAATGCAAGGTTTGGATTTGGTAACGGCCCGACCAGGTCGTTGAAAAGAGCCGACCGCTGTTGCAGCGGGGCCGCAGCAGCGTCATTGGGTGCTGGCCACGAGCGGTTGGAGAATGAGCACGTACCTTTGCAGTGAGGTGTTTACTCACAGCGGGAACGGCAGCAATAAAGCGGAGCGGGGACCTGGAGACAGTGTACCAGGATTTTAAGGACATTTCGACTAGGTGAAAGCGTACCCACTGGGGTTTTCATTTGGCACTAAACTACATCTCCCAGGATGCCACATGGCCACGCCCAGAAGGGTGGGAAGAAGTTCAAAAGTAAGAGGTGCCTGTTAGACGCTTTCCCCTCGCCATTCCAACAAGCCACTGATGAAGAGACTCACTTCTCGAAAAGCGTCTGGCTGTGATTAATGGTTTATTCATTCACCTGTCAAAGGAGCCTCTGCGGGCAGGCTGCCGCTCAAAAATAAATCTGCTGCGAACGATTTTGGTCTCCACTGGTTCTTTTCAAATTGGGAACTGCAAATTTTGGATATATATATATATATATATATATATATCTATATCTATATCTATATCTATATCTATATCTATATCTATATATATATATATCTATATCTATATCCATGTGTTGGTTTTAGAAAAAAGTGGCTGGCACGCTGGTATCCAGTTTAAGAATTTATTACACCAAACCCCCCCCTCACCCTAACAGACGCGTTTCGCCTTTGCAGGCTTCGTCAGTGTTACGTTAGTGCAGAGTATTCACCGCCATTTAAAGCCATCAGCCAGTTTTACATTTCATCAACATCAAAACAGGACTACTGGCATCCACACAAATGGTGGCCATCTTATAATGTGCAAATTGCATCCAAATCCCAGGTTTACAAATGGCGGTTTAAGATCAAAGTGCATAGTGCTTATTAAAAACAGTTAACGTAATTGTATTGATACACAATTCCATTGTACAATTTTTAAACACAGTGAAAATACTTTTAAACACACAATTCCATATTCTTATATCAAGATTTTCTTTTTCTATAAAAGAGTTATTTTTACAGTGTCTCTTTTGGACCTCTATTTTATCGGTTGAGGAATTGTTAGGAGAGAGAGCTTCCTATTTTGCATGGTATTAATTATTAAGCCCTGGATGGGCAATTATACAAGCAGTACAACACATTTCTATAAGGACATGCAGATCAGTGGAAATAAAGCTTCTTACTTCAAGATGGTTTATGATTCATATGTGTCAGATTTTACCACGTGTTGGTTTCTGTGTCCAGTTTATAGATGAACCCAAAGCTCTTCATTATTGTTAAGTCCCCATGGAGTCATGGTTTTTAGACTGATGATGTGCTTTGACTCCAGAATACGTAGGGACTTATCCCTGTCACCACCCCGCTCTAATTTGGGTACCTGATCGATGCAATAAAAACTAAGTTTCTCCCAGTCGCTTTGATGGTGTTCAGCGAAATGGCGGGCAACCGGGTATGTTTTATTCCTATTTGTGATTGCCCGCATGTGTTCTAGGATCCTTAGTTTTGCAGGCTTTATTGTGCTGCCAATGTACCGCAGCTTGCAAGGGCAAGTAAGACAGTAGATTGTATATTCTGAGTTGCAGTTCAGCAACTGTTTTATTTTTATATTGGGTTTGTTATCACCTGTTCGATTAGGGTATTCTGACATTTTACCACTAAATCTGCATGCCTTACATTTAAGACAAGGAAAGAAGCCCACTGATTTGGATAATTTGAATAAAATATATATATATATAATCTTTAAGAATCATACCACTGATAAGAGGAAAACAAAGTTGCATTAAAAATGGTTTCCAAAAGGGAAAACAAAAGAGAAAAAAAGAGAGAACAGAATATATTTGTGCACATATCACGGTTTTTAATCACTGTTTGCTAGTGTTTGGTGTAATGTTATGTAGATCTTGGTTATAAGGTAGGGGAGGCTGCGATAATGTATTTAATTAAGCAAAGTCTATCTCCTCCCCAGCCGACTTCAACGACATAGACAGAAATGACTCTTTTTTAAGATGAGCAAGTTGTACATTAGATAAATCTTTTTAAATGACTGTTACTACTTAGAATGCATTTTAAGCAATCATAACCTAACGTTATTTATAACTTATGGTTACATGGCCATTTTGGAGAGGTGTAAATATATCAATTAGTAGTGTATATATATTTTGATGTATTCTGAATTGAAAATTTTGTAAATATTATGATTTGCACTAGTTCAACACTGATTGTATTTTGCACATAGCTAATTTGCACATTGCCAATTTCTATTCAAGGGATTATCCCGGAATGAGTGGTATTTTCTATCTAAATTCGAATTCCATGTCTAGCTTTGCACATGCTAATTTGCACAATGCTCATTTACAGTCAGGGGATTATCCCGGAATGAGTGGCATTTGTGCCTAAATCTGTTTTTTATGTCTATCACTCGTTGATAATATCATGTGATGAGGTCTAACCAATAACACATCAAAGATCACTTGCACTAGCACTTTAAATAGTGCTTCCCCTTTTGCATGCGTCATGTGACCAAGGCCTCTGTGAAGGCCGAAACGTTATGCTGAGGTGCGCCTTCCCCACGACTTAATAAAACTGCTCACCTGCACTTGGGTCTCCTCTTCATTTCTGCGCCAAAAGGTATCCGTGACTGGGCTCCAGGCGAGAGAAAATTGGGATTGTTTCATATATATATATATATATATATATATATATATATATATATATATATATATATATATATATATATATATATACACATAAATATATATACATACGATGTGTGTGTGTGTGTGTGTGTGTATATATATATATATAGTGTGTATGTATATATATATATATATGTGTGTGTGTGTGTAAAAAAGAAGGAGAGAACTCTGGGTAGTTCCCAAGTTTAGGTAGAAGGCAGCTCCTGTATAGAGCACCCTCAACACCAGCGGCACTCTAAATTTGCTCACCTCAAATGTCTGCCCTCAACACAAGCGACACTCTAAATTTGCTCAACTCAAGCTTTTCTATCAAAGTTTTTAAGCATAGGATTAGCACAGTGCTATCCACGCCGAGTTGTAAAATGACAAAAGCCATTTACCACTCCAGGCACAGTATTACAGCTTTGGATTGGTAAAATGTATGTGTGTGTGTATGTATATCACAAAATATAGTGGTATCAAAACCCATATCACAAGGAACCATGAAATATGAGAAATTCATTATTGCCTTTGAAATACGGATTTTATCAACATAGTGACAGCCCCCAAACCACTTGTAGAACTTTTACCTTGTCAGAGCTACTAGGAATATGTGGCATGGAGTACTAGATTATGCAGCAAAGTTATATGGCAGTATTATTTTCATCCATTTGAGTTGGAAACAATATTTTTTGTGAAATCTAAAAATTATGTGGCAAATATGGTAAATCCACATTTATGTGGTAAATGCTGCTGTTGCAAAGTCATCTTAATCCACACTTTTCCCATTGGTTTATCAACAATTTGCTCAAGAAAGGTAAACAAAATCTAAACATTCTGTTCTTTTATGAAAATAGCTTTTTCAAGATAACTTCCCAAAAATAAACATGTGATATATAAAATATATAACGGGTACTGTTGGAACGGAAAGGTCCTCTGCATGGTAAGTAATGTGTACCACTGCCCTGAGTGCCCTACTGTTGTCTGGATTCCTAATGCTGATTTGTTGTCATAGGCAACCACGGATCATGCATGTGCGCCACGACATTAGCCTGTCTCACAGATTGCGGGCTTGTTGGACTGGGAGGGGCTGCTAATGCCAACATTGTCAGAAGTTTGGGTTCTTGCCCGGAAATAAGATTGCAGTTGTGACCGGCTGTTCAAGCAAGCACACTAAAACATGGATCGAATCCCCCAACCCCGTGTCTTACCTCGTCTTCACGGATTGGGAGCATCTCCGATCACTGGCAAAATCCGGCAGCACCGCTCAAGGGAGAGAGCCTGCACCTGCCGGGTGCCGCCACGTGTACTGCAAGCAACCGGACTTCTCCGAACAGAATCATGACTTGAGTGCCTGTGGTAAGGGCACTTACTGAACCGCTGAACACTTACATGCTGCAGGAACGGGTAAGACTTGGACTTGGGCTGTAGGCCCCATGGAAGACTCTCTGCTGGCGGTGCTGTGGCACCACAGACACTTTTGACACATTCCTCAAGAGTCAAAGAGGAACTCTTTGAATGTGTGTAGTTATAATTAAATAATTATTTTTATTATACAAGCAAGCATTTGACTAGACATTGATTTACTGACAATACTGGGTGTACTTTGAGTCGGGAGTCATATTCACAAGCCTGTATCTTCACTGCCCCCGAAGGCCCTGCAAACGGGATACTTTGTGTGCTCGTCCACAGCAACTGCTGAGAGTCAAGTGCAGAAGTGATACTTGGCCCAGTTGCTCAGGATCCATAATAGGTCGGACTCCGGGACATCAGTCGCTAAAAGCCTAAACCACCACAATTTGGCCCATTATCCCCTGTGTGCCTCGTGGTTCGCTGAAAGGGGTTCTGACCGGTACCTGGTTTAACCTGGTCCAGTATTGTTAACATTCATAAGTGTGAGAAGTGTGGCTCACTGGTTAGAGGAGGCAGACCTGGAAGCAGAGGTCAGCCCGGGACCAGGGTTCAATTCCCGGCTCGGCGGGGTCTTGAGTCCTAAAATGTCCATGGACTCGACAATTCTCGCTCCGGTGCCTACTCGATTCAGGGGTTCACACTCTGCGACTCTGGGCAATAGCTTGCTTAATCTCCACAACGGCCCCTCGCGGCGGGATGCCTGGCTTTACCCTTGCGGATATCCTGCCGGGGTTATCTCACAGGGGAATACCAGAACGGGTTCCCTAAGCAAGCGCTTAGAAACCGCTTGGTGATTTGCGCTACATAAGTTCCTGTACATTTACATTTACATTTACATTTACACACCCTTCAATCTTGTGGATTATGTAACCCCTTAGGTCTTTCCTCGCTCTCTCTTTCGTTAAAGTGATTCAGAAACTGTGGTCTTAATGGCCACGATTTTCAATGCAGACTCCTGAGAATAAAGATGTCTTTTTTTATCTTGAACGCTTGGCCCAAATCCCTTTCATATCACCCCCATATCACATGCGATTTGAAATCTTTGTTGTTGAATGCCTCCTGAATTAACTAATTAACAACGTTAACCCACCAAACTAAAACTTATCATTTTCATCACAAAATGTGCAATATTGTGGGAAAATATGCCCATCAGTAAGTGCGGGTTTAACAAAACACGCTTTGGCTTATTTACATAGCAGCAAAGAATAATCTATAAGAAGAACAGAGGTAAAAGTCAGATGTGCTATGAGGATGTCTGAGGAAGTGTTCCTAGCCCTGATGTAGATAGGTGATAGTCCTTGAGACCAAACCCTGAGAGTTTCCGGATAAGCTCTTATTCACCATCCGAAGTAGGAGCAGAGTTACGGACTGTCTCCGTATCACGAGAGTCGCCCTCATGCATTCCTGGATCTTTAACCATAGTGGTTGGACATTTTTGGACTAGTAGATTCCCTTTTCCTATTATGAGTGTAAGTTTTAAAACCCTAGCAAAATTCTAGGAGTGAATGCAATTTGCCTGCAGGTCGCTGAGTCCCTTCGTTCCTGTTTCTGGTGATGCATGTGAAGGGAAAAAAAATCAAGACGAGGCAGCTGTGGTTTCAGGCAACCCTGGTGTTCAGCAGTCCCTGCGGTAGGATCCTAAGAAAAATTCTCCCCCCCCCCCCTTAAAGTTTTTTAAAAACAATTTACGCTGAGGGGCGTAGCTTCGAGGGGGTGGTGGTGGTTGGGGTATTACACACCAATAAAAATGTATTCTGTAGTAAATATATGGGTACATGTGCTTTCAGTCCGGTATGGTGAGGTAGGTGTCCGTCGGATTTCACCCTGGATTGTTACACAAATGTGTACACACATGTCTTCTCTCTCTCTCTCTCCCTCTCTCCCTCTCTCTCTCCCTCTCTCCCTCTCTCTCTCCCTCTGTCTCTGTCTCTGTCTCTCCCTCTCCCTCTCTCTCTGTCTCTGTCTCTGTCTCTGTCTCTCTCTCTGTTTGAAAACTATTGTGTTTTAAGTACCCCTAACAATTCTGCACTCCTCTCTCTTTCCATTGCCTCTTAATTAAGCCCCCTCATGTCCTGTTACTCATAATGTATTTTAACAAGAAATGCCAACGTGATTGTCAGGAAATCCGAAGCTCCACCCCCCATCTTACTGACCAAGCCACGCCCCTGCTTAGGCTCTCTCGACCAGTAACAGTGACAGTCACCGGTCTCAGCTGCCCTGTAAGAACGAGTCCACTGGGGCTCGTGACCGCCTGCTTTCCACGGTTGGCATAAAGCAGACAGCGTGACGTGCGCCATGGCCCTCAACTGTGACAAAGCGTCACACATCAATAAGACAACCTAAACAGCGACTAAAAAAATTCAAAATGAATGTGGAGTAATGAGGCTACTGCCTCGGTATCCAAAAACTCACCACTGTCAGAAGGAATCTGACAGACGAAAACAAGACACAGACGCGCCATGGCCGGTCCCACAGACCAGTTTGGCTTGATTCGGCCTTCGGATGGCATATAAGCGGACACACAAAACCGACAGAGCGAACTGAACCTCAAAAAAAGGTGTTCAAATATTTACAGCTAGTGAGGTGCCGAGAAACGTGCACTGCCCTAAGAGGGAAGTCGAGAGATTTCTTCCTAGACTGCTACTAGCATAACGTGCATTGATAGCAGGGCCTAGCCACAGTGGATGACTCGTGTGATTTTAAGCACGTCCCATTCCTTTGCACTGCTCCTTTCACCGCGCTGCCAAAAGGTATCATTTCGCAATGTTACTGTGTTTATAAATTCATGAAGGCATGACTCGACATGACCGTGGCACACCTCTTTACCTGCCTCACCTACTGTCTGCTCTTAAACACTCTACAGTTTTAGGTCTGGCGTTAACCACGATTGTTTGATTTTAGTAAAATTAGATATATTCTAGACTTGTGGTGGTTTCAACCAGCCATCTTAATCCATTGGACTGTTGCTGTGTCATTCAAAGTGTAATGGCTCTCACCACAGCATATAGTACGTGGCAGGGTCAGCCCACTTCAGCGGTTGGTTAACTCCACTGTGAGTGACAGCTTTCTGCTCTTTCACAACCACTCCCAGAACAACATTTTATGTAATAAATATAAAATTAAAATAACTTGGCAAAACAAGCACTGCGAAAGCCAAAATGGTGGAAGGCAACATCAGACCATCTGGCTTTGCCAATGATTGTTTTGTATAGCAGTCACTCGCTTCTCTCACTGTGTAACCGCTGACTCTGACACAGGCATGTCCAGCTTCCTTGTTTAGCATGGGATCTCAGGGCTGTTTGTTGACCAGCATCACCCACTGTGCGCTCTTGCACACAGCTGGTTTTCCTTCATCACTCACAGTGTGATATTACTCTGAAGCTGAGAACTCCACTTTAAAGAATGCTAGATCACGAGAAACAGGCCACTTCCACTCTCAGACCCCCGCTACCCCTCTAGCGACTCGCTGACTGTAGCTTTCTTTGCCTTTAAGTCTGTACAGCGCTGCACTGCCTTTTTGCTAATTTTGAGCACTATAAATATCACATGCATCCATTATTCACACGCAATGTTAGCAGTACTGCTCTCGGATCGCGACGCAACTGAGGTGGCAACTAGTTCTGCCAGGTGTTCTGGAGTAGCTTGTCTCTGGGAGTCAGAGGCATTTCCCCATCTCCCCCCCCCCAACACCCCCCCATGATATTTTTGACATGGGCTCATCGGCAGGGTTCCAGTCGGGGTACCACGCGGGTGGACGGCGTCCCCCCACTTATTTTACCGAGAGCTCGATAACTATAAACTGCAACTGAGTGCAAGCCACCTGTCGTGACGTCAGCATCCCCCCACTTCTTTTTTTAGGACTTGGGCCCTGGGCTCATGTCTGGAAAGGATGCAGTACAGCTGTGTGACAAATAGATGGCTTCGTCACAACAGTCGCGCACTGCCTATAAAAGAACACATTGGCTTTTGCACTCACCTGGGTATTTTCTTGATAAGGTGGAGTATCTCCCTGCCAGTTTCCACACTACCTGCCTTTACTGGGTGCCCAAGGTGAGGTGGAGTGGTAAGAGAAGCCTCTTTTTAGGCAGATACCACCCTGTGTTACATCCCATGTCGCATCTTGCACACATTCCCCTTACTTGTTTCGCTCGCTGTGGGAGTTGAGGCACGTATATTTGTGCTGCTTCCCTCCTTATTTGATTCTGGATATTCTGCCCCGTTTAAAATTGTAATCTTGGGCACATCTTTTTTTTCTATACTGCAGTGCTTAATTAGAAGGAAAAAAAAGTGCTGGGCCCTCGTCAGGAAGTAACTGCAGTTTGCAACACATATTTGCACTGCCAATGACAGTACCAACACAACTACTAACTATCACACTCCTACAAGTGCGACACTTCAGACTATTCTAGGCCTCCAGGACTATAACAATGGTTTGGGCAGCAGAAATGATTAATTTTGTCTTTATATTGAACAAATAAACAACTGTTGTTGGTCTCATCTCTAAATTAGATATACAGCGCCACCATCTGGCAGACTGTCATTCTAGCAGTGTTGACAAATAAATGCTGATGCTGCTACAGGAAACCACCTGCTCAAATTAAGCACTGCTATACTGTACTTAGGTGAACTTGGGTCCATCTGTCTCTGACCATGAGGGAGTGCATAATAGTGAGCTCCTGACCTCTCTCACATCTCTATGGCTCAGTCTGCTGGATTCCAATCAATTCAAAACTGCATTAAATGCAGCTTAACTCTATTTACATTTGTGTTCCTAGACCTCTGAGATGCTGCTCAGTTTCTAGGTGCAAAAACAACAATTGATGGACAGAATACAGAACAATGTCATACATTCACCCCAGTACAGAGATCTGGGTCTAAATCCATCGTTTTTTTGCTCCCCATGCCGTTCCAGTTTGAACCCAGCCATATGCAAGTCAGTCTTAACCCGTTCGATTCTGCCGTCGCGTGAGCTACCTCCCTGGTGCTGCGCACGTCCAACGCGGCCGCACCCGTTTCTTCGAACGTTCAGCACTGGCGCTGAACATTCGAAGCAGCAAACGGGTTAATCCTGCGCCCAATGGGAACAGCCCAGCCCGAACAAGGTGCTACAGGAACCTTTGTAAAGCTTTTGATTGTAGAAGCGTACCCCACCTCTTCTCTCCTGGGATTCCCCAGTCGGCCTGGTTGTTCAAGGCTGGATTGTTCTGCCAGATTTTGTCATGCTCTATCAGATGTTGTGTGGCTTTGCTGATTGTTGGACTGCTGCTGCTCCTGCTGGGTTGCTCTGCTGAACGTTGGACTTGTCTTTCAAAGGTTGAGCTGTTCTGCTAAATGTTAGATTTCTCTGGTAAATATTGTGTTGCTTGGTTGCTCTTCTGAATGAATCTCCCGAATATTTTATCTCTGGGCTGGTACCCAAATGCTGGACTGATCAGTCAGAAATGGTCATTCGGCGGCAGTGATAGGCACATGATCCAGAGTTAAAATGTACAAGCATCAACTTGTTGATCCCTGTACTGTGCACAGAGTGGATATTTAAAAATTAACATTTTTGCTGTATGAAAACTACCTGGATGTTTTAGATGGTTGTCCTTTTTCAACTGCTTGTAGCTGGGCTTGTTTGCAAAATCTATCTTGTTATAAAGTTATATGTTTGTTTACTCGATGACGTGACTCAGCTTCCAAATTCCAGGGTCAATAAGCAAATAAACAAATGAATAAGTGGAAACGGCCCCCTGAGTGAATACCGAAAAAATGATCTGTGTTCTTGGGCGCGTGAGCGCACTGTACTCGTCAGACCCGAGCTCCCCCGCGTATTTTAAAAAAAAGAAACAACCTACCAAAAGATGAGTCTTGTTTTTCTACATTATTCGAAAAGACACCCTTGGTGCCAAGAAACCCTTGGCAAAATGCCATCAGTGAACCAAGAGGAACTAAGGGGCAGATGTATCAAAATACCTATTTGCGAGTCTCAAAAAGCGATTTTTTGAAAATCGCTATTTGAGAATTGCAAAATGGTATGTATATAAAAAAATCGCAATTTTTTTGCGATTTCTTAAAATTCCTAAATTGCGATTAGCAAATTGCTAATCTCAATTAAGGAATCATTTCCCATTCATTCCTATGGGCCAGGAGGCCCATAGGAATGAATGTGAAGTTATTCTCAATTTGCGATTCGCAATTTGAGAATCGCAAATCGAGAATAATTTCAAGGGTGCAAGGGTGTCATAAGGACACCCTGATGCACCCCATAAATGTACATGTGTGCGCATATGGCGCACATACAGGCCCCTAAGGGCATGTATGAGCGCCACATGGCACCTTCACAAATGCCAAAAAGTGCATTTGTGAAACAAATTGCAAATTAACCCCAACTTGAAGTTGGTGGTAATTTGCGATTTCTTAAGGTGAATTCGCAAAACTAAAATGTTTCTTACATAGCAATGAAGAAATCGCTTTTTGCAATTTCTTACATGCTTGCGCAAAGTTAAGGAATTGCAAATTTTGCGATTCCATAACTTTGCGATGGCATTTCATTCATGTATCCTGTTTCCTGATTTTTAGTCGCAAACGCTGCTTTTTTGCAAATCGCAGCGCTTGCGACTAAAAATCCCGTTGATATATCTGCCCGCAAGAGAACTAAGGCAACTGTTGTCATGTGTCACCTACATGTGGTCTAGAATCTTATTAAACATGGAGAAACATTATAGTCTAATTAAACACTACAGTGAATTATGTGCAATCCACATCCAGATCTCAGGTACTCTCATATATACCAATGATAAATTGGGAAGTGCGATGATATAAAATAGTTGGCTAGGATCACAGAATTTGGTCAAGTGGGGAAGCCAGGATTTATTGTATGCACTAATGAAGAATAAGGAAGTGCAATGACATGCAATAGTTAACTAGGATCACACAATTTGCTCAAGTGGGGAAGTCAGGATTGATTGTATGCACTAATGAAGAATAAGGAAGTGTGATGACATAAAATAGTTGGCTAGGATCACACAATTTGCTCAAGTGGGGAAGCCGGGATTGATTTTATGCACTAATGAAGAATAAGGAAGTGCAATGACATAAAATAGTTAACTAGGATCACACAATTTGCTCAAGTGGGGAAGCCGGGATTGATCACATACACTAATGAAGAATAAGGAAGTGCGATGACATAAAATAGTTGCCTAGGATCACATTTGGTCAAGTGGGGAAACCGAGATTGATCCCTTGTTTTCTGGTTTCACAGTGTGTGATTCAACCACTAGACGGGTGTCTCTTTCTCTCTTCGATTTTTCATCAGAGGTTAATGATTTGTCTTTAATTTTTTAATGAGGTTACAACGTGGTTGGGTGGCAGAAGCCAGTTGAAAGCGTGGTTCGTTTTGGGCTTGAGGATCCAGAAGGACCTCGAGCTGAGCCGGAGTCTGGCCCAGATCTGCTGTGGCTTACCCACCTCCAAGCAAAAACATAATTGTATAAAATGTCTTTAACCTTTATTATCATAAGCTTGTTACCTGCATGACATGTGCCTGAATTTCATTCAATGTGTACATATATATATATATCCAAAATTGGTTTACATCTACTTTAACATCTGCATCATTACACATTTTATCTGCTTGTGGTATTGTGAGTCATTCAATGTATTATTGCATCCATCTCTAGAAAGTGCTCAGATGCCCGAAAAAATTTATCGGCGCGATATAAAACTTCAAATAAATAGATGTAATTTTTTCCCCCCAAATGAGAGTGACCTAGAGGACAATCACAGTGCCCAACGGGCTGGTCTGACAATTCTATGTGTGGATCGTTTTTAGGTCTTGCCTAACAGCACGCATGCACTGTTGCTGCGAGGGATATTCTTTACAGTAAAGGTCTGGGAGCCCACCCTTGCCTACCATTCATTGGCTTGATTGGCAATCTTCTTAATGAGCCAGTGCGGACCAGGCATCACTTTCTTTTCTGTGTGTAGTACGAACTAAGCACAGATTGATTTATTTTAATTAGAGTCCGTCCACTGCTCTCATTGTGATTGAGGTACTATTTTTTTCTTCTAACCCCCGCTCCGTGTTGCTTCATCTTCTCCCACTCACAGCTTTTCTATGCTCCCCACCCTCGTATCCGTCATTGTTGCTTGCCCGTATCCATACCACTGTATCCCGTTATTGCTAGCCCGTCCAGCCCATCGCAAAAAACAGGCTATGACGCGTTGCTGTCTACGTCATTGTGCTTCTTTTTTATTACTTTTAGTCATGCTGCACGGCCAGGCTGCTGTACAGCATGGCTAAAAGACATTGGCAAAGCCAATAACTCTCGCATAGACGAGTCTTATTGGCTATGCCAATGTTTTTTTTCTTCTGGACCTGCCTTTCTGAAATCGCACATTAAACTGAGCATGCGTCCCAGTAAACTTGGATCAGCACTGGCCTTTTTGTTGGCTATCCCACGGTATAGTCGGATTGGAAATTATTACATCATTTCTGTATGCTACTGCCAAAGCCTGGAATGCGTTTCACTATTTGTATGGCCTTGGAGTGGTCGAGGCCTTGTGTAGAGACCTACCTAAGAGGCACTCTACTCTGCACCAAACCCACTACCCTGTCTCCTCCCCTGCCAAAAAAAGCAAAGTGTCACTGAGGCTGTCTCCGATGTCCTGGGGTGTCTTTTGACACCTTAATGGACATCGGCTGCTGTCACCGTGTGAGTTGGTAAGTCTGCATCTTTTAACTTTCCGCCTTAGCCCTTATTTACCCCATTTGACATTATAAAAGGTGAGTCCTTTGTATTTGTTCTTGAACTTTTCGGACCGATACATGAAGAGAGGGCAGAGGTATTAACAATGACAACAAGCATTGGTAAAGCGAGAGTTACTGGCTTTGCCACTTTGTTTTAGCCATTTTCATAAAGCAGCACAGCTGTAGTGCAACATTTCTGAAAGTTGTTTTGAAAAAACCTGTGTAATTGCAAATGTTTGTTTAATCTTGATCTTACCTCTGGGATTCCATGGCGTTCTTCAGCAGGCAAGTGCCCTTTAGAAAATTGCCTAAATGTTACAGATAACGACATGGATGGGTGCTGCATTTGCGTGTGACAGGAGGGTGTGCAAGCAAGGAGTCCAGAGATGGCCAGAACAGGCCAACCAAAAGAACCAATTGGTGATGTCAGGCGGGAGGCAACCAAGCACTGAAAGGCGGGACAGATTCACAATATTAACCAGCCAGACAAAAGGAATTTTTTAAGAGCAGGCAAACTAACCAACCAAAATTGGTGGGTGTGTCCAAAGTCCCCAATAGCCCATACACCTCGCAGAGCAGCGCATGCGCTGCTCAGGCTCGACCTAAAAAAGACATTGACAAAGCGAATAGCTCTCTTAGGCGAGCCCTATTGCCTTTTCCAGTACTTTCTTGGCTGTTTCTGGGCCTTTATCTATGCAGTCTTCCATATGCAAAGATGGGCCCTTTTTTTAGTTATCTAATTCACTAATCCCCCATTATTATGATGCCCTGGTCTATTTTCTCTCCCAGTCTGACCCTAATGTCTTTGTGTTTTCTAAAACTTTCACTAAAGCAATGGCACAAAAGTCGACCCAGCCAAGAATGGAGAAGTGGCTTATTGATGTTATACCCGCGAGGATTGAATCGACGGTCATGAAGTTGAGTTTGGGTACCAAAACTTCATGAGAGGAATGACGAATAACACTTTGATGGTGATCTACCAGTAATAATCCTAGTCGTTGACTAGTCAGTCCGTAAAGAAATTAGAAAGAGAACATCAGTGTTTTTTGTTTGTTTTTAAATTGTCCCGAAGAAGATGGGGTTAACCAACTGTGTTCCACCAAAACGCTGCGTCACCTAATTGATTACTTGTTTTTAAGATTTCTTTGACAACTTGACATTGTGTCTTTTAAAGTTCTTGGGTGGGGTTGATATGTGTTGCATTTATCGGATAATATTCCTTTGATTACATGTAGGAAAACAAAAACCGTTTATATTGTTTCCATAACAGGAATTTAGTGAAGTATAAGTATGAATAACATTGAAGAAAGTTGAACTACAAATGTTTATTTATATGCAATACCGATTTGATTGTATTTGTGAACCCCCATTGATGACACTTCATGTAATGTATTTTAACCCGTTTACCGCGGCGGACATTCCGCCGTAGTGCGGGCGTTCTACTGAGTGGGCGGGGCTGCGTCAGCCGACGGTCATCTGCAGCACCCGCAAGGTAGTGCTTGCGTCAGCCAACGGCCGAGGCGAGCCCAGAACGGGTTAATATTATTTAATGAGATTTTAGTGTTAAAAAGATTATTTGTATGATTTTTAATAAAAGGATATATCTTTTTGCAATAAACAGTTTCCATAGAATGGTTGGTAGTATGAAAGAGTGTTGATTACAAGATGTATTCGGGAAAAAAAGTGAAGATAAAAATATAAATGTAAGAGACACGAGGTACTTTTTCTTGTTGACAAAGGTCTACCCAGACCATTTAGTTCCTACTGTAATATTTATTTCACAATTTATAGCACATACCACCAGCTGAGCTGTCCTTACACTTAAGCTATTCTTGTTGATATTACCTTTCCCTGCGGTTATTTACTTAATATTTTATTTGTTTGGTTGCTTTTACCGAGAGCCGATCGTTGCCTTGCATTTATTAACTGCAAGGACATTTAGAGAAAATTGACATTATACTGAAGGCAAGCGCATTAACCCACTGTTCTATCCCTTCTGGTAGTGTACCACAGGGAGACAGACCATACTACATCACAACTCCCAACCCTCACAGGAGCGCGAGCCCACTATGCCTACTCATTGCATTTGAACAGCTCTGACTGGAAATAAATGCAGATTTCTATAAAGCAGGGAGGATTATGCTCTGAAGCCGACAATCCCGCTAATTATTTCTACATTACTCGTGAGCTTCGGCACATAGCTTTCCGACTTAGATCAGCTAATTGCTGCTGCGTTCTAGGTGCTGATTGGAGAATGGTGCCCCACCCGCCTCCTCTGACAGGCGAGGACCCAGCGGTTGCTCCACTTCCTTCCTCGTTGTCTTGCACTTCCTGTTTGTGATGTGCCTGTGTTGACTTTCCAAAGGCATGCGTTGATTGGGTAACACAACTTTAAATAACGTTCAGACGTTCTAAGGACAAACTATTGAATTTTAAATGTAAAGGGCTCAAAGGAAGGATACATCGATTCTTTGGTTGCAAAAAGTGACATAATATCCCAATCAGTTATATTATTAAAAATAATCTCTTGTAAAATGGCATAGTGGGACAGTTTATTTGTTGCTAAGTGTCCTATCTGCATGGCACAGGCTGGTATCTTGGCATTTTATCCATCCGAGGTCCAGAACATGGGTACTATTGATACGGATAACCGAAGTTGTAAATTGTATTTATGTAGCGCTTACTACCCTTGAGGAGTCGTTGAAATGCTTTTAGGCAAACATCAGGCTACTCCGGAACCCAAAGTGGACTAGTAGAGGGAAAATCTGAATTGTTCTTGGGAGTGGTGACCGTGTGCTACTGTTAACTGGATGAATAGGGTAAAGGAGGGAAGAACTTGGGAGTTCATAGTAGGAGAGGTTTGGGATGAGTCGAGAGTGAAAGCAGAGGGATAGTGTGAAAGAGGCTCAGGATGCCCCATAGGGTAGTCCTTTAGGGAGAGTTGTAAAAGTAAATTCAAATATCTATTTAGGTGACATGATAACAAAAATGTGTGCTTTGTGTCTCCTAGAGTATACTCAGGGCCACTGGAATAATGTGGCAGGGGTGAGTAGTTTATGAGGCAAGAAAAGGCAAAACATTGCCTCCCTCAGACAAATCGCATCATTCCAGTTGCCCTGAGTATGTCCTTGTATGGCTTTCCTGTGTGACAGCACTCTGATGCTTTCCATAATTTGGCATTCTTTGCTTTTACGTGTACATTAACAAATGTAAAAAATATTTCCTGGTAGAGTTTTGATGAAAGGTCAGTTTCATCAGTTTTGCTATTGGGAGGGAAAACATTAACAGCTTTTTTTTCCTTTTTCTTTTCAGCTGAAGGATCCCTTGTTTAGGTGTGCCAGTGGCCCCTAATTTCAGTGACCAGTTGGACAGTGCCACCAATTTTCCCTAGTAGAGCCCTAAGCTGCTTTTGGGATAAGAGGCTTCCCCAAAAGCACCACTTGAACCCGGCCACACGGGTGCCCGCCATCGGGAAACATCCTTTACAACGAAACTTTTACCACGCAGTGCTGTTACAACGCAAGTATTACAACGAAAACCTTTACAACGCATTACACTGGGGGGCGCTCTAGGATAGGGAATAGTTTTAATTTACTATCCAACACCTTCCCTAGTGTCCACGGGGACTGGAGTTGGAATAGTAAATTAAACTATTCACTATCCAGCACCCCCAAGTGTAATGCGTTGTAAAGGTTTGCGTTGTAATACTTGCGTTGTAACAGCATGCGTGGTAAAAGCATGCGTTGTAACGTCATACATCCCCGCCATTCCGCATATGCATCCTTTACTCTGAAGTTAATGGCTGGTGCCTGTGATTGATAGGTTTTGGGAGTACCCTCTGGCTGCACTGCAGAGCCATGGACTACTGACCCTACCCTGGAGAAAGTCTAGAATCCAGATGTAACCGGGACCTCTTCTGGCCTCACCCGAGTGTGTTCTGTGAGTGCGGTATACAAAAAACACGGTGCATGAAAATGGTGGCTTGATGCTTTCTAGGCAAATCACCCGTGCCACTTTCCATGGAAAATTATTTCTGACTACTCTGTCTATACGAATGCACACACCTTTCCACTAGAAAGCCTCGCTGCAGATGTGCGTGGAAACATGCAAAATGTGCACTGGACTATCTGAAAACACCTCCATCCAAGGAATATTTTTCCCCGTGTTTGGCTTGAAGTTGAAATACACATTTGATCCAGCTAAAGTCAACCATGACACTCCAGAAGCAAAAAAAGCCAACAAAGATTGCATAAAAGCTGATTGGTGGGATCAGAATGGAATATACACCGCCTCCTCTGCTTGGCAGTCAGTGGGCCACTGCCCCTCTCCATTGAACTGCACGGCTCCATTCCAGTAATTTGAAGATCGCTGCCAACTTGACTTACAAACACCTAACATGCTGCCTGGATACTCTGAGCTGTGTGCCACCAGTCGGCTGGTACCAAGCCTGCTGCACCTCCTATGGCCTGTCACTGTGAGGCCCTCTTTTCTAGGGACGTTCTTGTAGCCCATCAGTGACATGTCACCAGAAACCAATGGCTGTGTTCAGTGCAGATGTGGGATTCACGAGCAGTGTCTGGGAAGAATGCTCTCCTGCAGAGCCACTAGCATTTTGATTAGGGAAGAGCCAACCCTCCAGCTTGCATCATCCCTGTTCCACCGGTTAAGCATGCTCCCCCTAACCAGCTTTGGGCTAGGGGGCTGGAAGAGTGTCTCCAAGTCCTATTTCAGTTTGACCGTGAGCCTGTCGCACATTAACCGCATGTGCGCTAGCGGTTTTCCCGCTGCGCGCTGCGTTTTAAAAAAAAGCCGCGTTACATGACGAGCTCAGCTCGTCATCAGCGTATGAGCGTCGTCGCTCATGACGAGCTCAGCTCGCCATGAGCTCGGAAGTGGTTAAAGGTTCAGAAACACGGCTCCTTGGACTGCTGGAATCTGATCCCACTAAGTCAGTTTTGTGAATTTAAGCCACAAGTGCTTTGGTTAAAAATCACTTGCTAAGGGTTGGAGCAAGAACTTTCCCCATCAATTCTTCTCTCTGGCATCCCAGGATTGTTCTAGAACAATCTTCACAAAACTGAAATCCCTAACCCAGACGACCATGGACCGCCATGGCAGCTCAAATTCACTCAGAACCATGCCTAACAAGTGCTACGGTGATGCCATTTTTGGGGTCGAGCCTCCCAGACAGCGCAAGGCCTATTACAGCTTACCAAAAACTCACATGGCGTGTACTGCATCACTAAAAGGCTTTGGCAAAACCAAAAGGGCCCAATGGCAAGACCTTTTGGCTTTGCCAATGATTGTTCTTTTTGGGTAACGCAAAACAGAAAGGCTAGCTTGGCATCACAATACCAGTAGAATTTTTTGACAGCGACTAGAAGAACCTGAGAAAGTTGTCTCACCACCTTATGATGACCCTGAATCCAACCGTTTGCTACCAAGAGATCTGAGTTCACCAGGGGGGGCTGCTCCGGGTCTATTCATGATGCTGTACACTCACAGGCTAACATTGGCCCATTGTGTTTTTTTTATTTTTTTTTACTGGTTTCCACCACAGTCAAGCGCAAAATGAAACCGGTTAGCAAACTCCAATGACGACCCTTAAGCTATTTTCTTCAATCGCGTTTGCCGGTTTGGTGGGATACGTCCCCCTTTTTTTGTGTAAACAGATTTTTTTAATTGGTCAGTAACCTATCAAGCCGTATGTTTTATTAAAATGCAGTAGGCAATACATTAATCTCCACATACAATTATTTTATGTATCGCAGGTTCAACGTATGACCACAATCGCTTATTATGATCTTTTTCAGAAGTGGCTTCCCTTGCTTCCTCTGTAACCAACGACACATTGTATTTATCATTCAACACATGTCACATTAAGAACTCCATAGGTTAGTTAGCATCAATGGAGCGTGCCCAAAAGGGGGGTGGCGGCCTGCCCGTCACAAAGTGGAGGTACCAGAACCTCGATCTCGGGTTGGGTCCACCTGATCTGCCTTTGTCCACTTATATAAGGCGTATAACCTGATCAGGCATTACCGGACTTTCCAATTCACCAGTTTGTAGCATGATACTTCATCACCCTCCTACTCTACCGTAATACAACATATATGCCAAAGTCATCCCATTATTCGCAAAAACATCAAAGTCTATGATGTGTATGAAAGTACTTGCTCGGTCTATTCTTGTTTCTTGAACACCACTGTATTAGTTTCCCTGGCAGCTGGCAGGTAGGCTTGTCTGAATTATTTCATGCCTTAAAATTTCCCATAATTCTTGAAATTTGTTTTTGCATAAAGTTAAATTTTGCATAATTGTTTCTCACTAAAGACTGGTTCCTGTAGAAAATTGAATTGCGAAAAGATCGTTTCCCATTAAATCAGTCGACTGCTGGCAAGACGTATCGTTTTCAGTGTAAAGCGTACCATTGAGGAGAAAAAATACTTGAGCTATCAGTAGAAAGTTTTTTGTATAACACTTAATTTCTCAAAAACTATGCATATTTCCGAAAAAATGTGTGTGTAGACTTTAAAAACCCCTACTTTCATGGAGGGTTTGGATGACATAGTGGGCTTTTGGGCATGTCCCTTCATTCCGTGCCCAGTTTCCTGCAGGTTCTGTCCCATGCTTGTCTTACGATCTTGCCCACTTGCAGCTCCACATGCGTTGACACCTCCTGGAGTAGTAGGCTGGTGATATCCGTGTTACCACGTTCTAGCTTGCGGTTCTCGTCTTTTGTTCCTCTGTTCCGCAAACTCCAGTTGCACTGCCCACCATTAACCATTCTGTATTTAGTAGGCAGAGGACCCCTCTTTTGTAGTTATTTGAGATTTGCTTATACTCTGCATCTCCCAGTTGCCTACACAAACCTGCCAGGCCTGAAGAAGCTACAATTTAAGATTATGTGAATATCTTGAAAATAGAGTAGGATCAGGAAAGGGCCTCCATCTTTCTCAGCGCCACCTTCCTCCTTTGAGTGAGCGATCCATATATCCAAGTGCACTCTCTTTCCTATAGATTGTTCTCTATTGGTTGAATATTTCCACCTTTTCCCTCACATTTAAAACTATGGAGCCTTTTATTTTTAGTATTAGATGGAGGGAGACTTAGTTTTATGTAGTTGGGACCGGGAGATCAGTGCGTTTTTTTTTTTTGTTTTGTTTTTTTTAGAATTTTTGAATCTGTGTATCTAATTTATATTTTTAAAAGTCTGTATTATATTTATGATACTATTCTGTATCAATGATTTTATGCAATGGTATTGCTGTATAAAGCCTAAACGACATGTATGCTACTAATATCTATCCGTAATTTCCTTGGATCTGCAATTGTTGAAATTTGAATGTGCTTTTATGGTTATATTTAACTGCAATAAAGTTTTTTGGATTGGATTGGATTGGATTGGAATATTTCCTTCAGGAGCTAAAGAGGGCCTCTTTGTCCGAGTCCACTTAAGAAAAAAAGACTTGTGCCTGTTCATATACAAACCAGACAGAGGACCATCCTTATTCCACCTCATCTTAACGAGCTGTACACAGAAATTAGTAGTTTGCCCCCTCCCATCAGGACACGCACAAAATTATTTTATGTTCTATTGGTTGCTTCTTAAGCGCTTGATGCAGCCCTTCAAGCTGTCTCAAAACACTACTAGGGTGAGAGGAAAGCAGGTCAGGAGAGGAAATGAAGGAAGAGGCTTGTGAATGGAATGATCTGCCCAGAAATACCCTAGCCGCACCAGCTGGAGAGCGGTAGTGCATAATGGCCAGCCAGCCTTGGGCATAGAGGCCTGGTGCAGCAGTGGCGGGTGGGTGAATGGTGATAGCACCTATGGATAATTCAGGGGTCTGTGAACGTGCAGGCTACGCCGCTGGTGAGAAGGACTGAGACAGGAGTGAGATCATGTGGTGAGGGTGTATATCTCTCCCTCGCCCACTGCCTGGTGATGGAATCTGGATCTGTAGGGGGATTAGAAATGAAATGAAAGTGATACTGGGCTCAGGGGAACCCCAATGGAGTAGATGCCATCTATCCATTGGTACTGTCTGCTGTCCATCTCAGCCGGCTTCCCTGATTGATACATTCACCTGTGTGGGCCATACCACGAGAGGACGCTGGCGTGAGTTCAGCCATTTAAAACATTCATTGGGGATTTCCATTCCAGGCACTCGAATGCCAATGCACAGGACCACTGCTCAGTAGCAGTTGTTATTCGCGGTATTATGCACATGATCATGGATTTACCGCACTTCCCAGATAATCCACCATCTGATGCATCGATTGAAGATTCATCAAAATCAGTTTCTAATTTAAACGGATTAAAATATACTTTTAAAAAGTGTGATAGACTGAAAGGCGCAATGGCAGACTTTTGCCAAGGTCAACAGGTCTCCTTTGTGTGTATTTAGGTGCTAACCTGGTACAATTGAGATAAAACGTGCCTAGAATATGAGTTAACATGACCAAAAGCTGAAAAATACCGCCACACAATATGTCGCATCGTAATGCTTAATTAGCTTTTTCTCACCACATAATTTAGTTCTCCATTGCCTCATATTCCTGTGGGCCTGACTATACATCTGAGGTGTTTATTAACCTGAACTAAATAGTGTTACTTCTTTCTAAGTGATAGCTCTGACTAGTCGTTCACAAAACCTCTGTGTGATCACTGTGGTATAGTCACCGTAGTGTCAACCATCACCCCTTAACTAGCCCTTGACTACTCGACGAGGCTGTCCAGGAGAGCCCAGGAGCCTGGGGAGGTCCAACCTTTCAACTGTAGGAAGGAAGTAGGAAAAACATACACCCTCATCCTTGATAGTGCCGGGCAGTCACCACAGTTTCAAGGATCTGGGAAAAGGTCCTGACACTAACAGCTCTTTAAGCGTGCTTGCTTTATAAATGAATCTCTTGGTTTTACCATATTTAGGGCCAGATCTAGGAATGCCATTACCGGTCGGTAACGACCGAAATCGGCCGTTACCGACCGGTAATAGGCTTTTGTTATGTAGGGGGCCAATTTACAGATTCGGTAAATACAGAATCGATATTTACCGATTCGGTAAATACAGAATCGATATTTACCGATTCGGTATTTACCGAATCGGTAAATGACATGTAGGAAGCACTTTAAACAGTGCTCATGTGCTTTAAGGATTCGTTATTTACCACCAACTATTAGCTGGTGGTAAATAAGGAATACCTTAGAAAATGCAAATCAATGCATTTTCAACTGTGGCAGACATACATGCCCTTAGGGCATATATGTGTGCTACATGTGCACACAAGCACTAACCAGGGGTGCAATAGGGTGTCAAAGTGACACCCTGCCATCCTTGACTCTTTCCCTATTTTACCGAATCGGTATTTACCGATTCGGTAATTACCGAATCTTAACAATTCGGTAATTTTTACAGATTTTTTAAACTTCATAGCAATTACCGATTTGAAAATACCTAATCGGTAAAATTCGGTATTTTCGAATGGGTAATTTACAATTACCTACATCTAGCCCTTAATCTGTTAACATTGTTGTATTTATCCATATTTTACACCCATCTTGTTGATTTTCATACATATTAGTTATGTGTTTCGGGAAAACTGATGTTGTAACTGGTGTATTTTGACATTTATTTTATTTAACTCATGAATGTGCGCTCAGACTTTGATCCCTATAGGGGTCGAGCACTCTTAGCAGCCCGATTCAATACAACAGTACACTCGTATGCAGATATTATCACACTGTCAGCTCAAATGCGCATCTGGAGAAATGTTTGGAAATCTCCTCACTTGTTTCCACTCGCCACGGGGTCAATCTGCAGTCACGAAGGAGTGGACAGAGTCACCCAAACCTAGCACAAGTTTCTGCATTTTCTATTGTAAATACAGATAGGAAACTCGTTGTTTTGTGTCGGTATTTACCTGTAAGAATCAGTAAAAACGGAAAAACCATGAGCCGTATTTATAAGCCACTTCCTGCCAGGGGTTTGCTGCTTCCCAGCCCTGTAACGAACAGGAGGGGTCAGGACTCCATCCAGCGGGTCGAAGCACTGAAAGCTCTGTGGGCTCAGACCTGTGATTTGTAGAGATGTTCACGTCTCTTTTTACAGATGCTTCAAGTTGCAAGAGCGAACTCCACTGCACCTGAGGCCAGAATATAAATTCTGCAAGTCGAACGAAATCTGAACTTCTCCCCATCTGGCTAAAGTTCTCTTTCAAGGACCGGAATGTACAGCGATCGCTGAACGCGTCATTTTAAGACCATAATGTGCCTGTTTTCTTAATCCGCTTTAGGGTTGGGCTCTCGGATAGTCTTGAATTTTTGCTAGGAATGCGGCCTAGAGGGATCTAATCTGCTTGTTCCTCGTCCCCACCAAGGAGCTCCAGGGCTTCTTGGTTCGATGGAGGATGAACGTGGTGGTTAAAGGGTCAAAGATTACTGGCTGATTACTGTCACGTGTCCATCCCAGCTGGTTTGAACCTGTTCTGTGTTTTTAGGTCTGAATTGTGGCAGTGCTGCTGTCAACCAAGTCTATTGCTGGATGGGGGAGGTTTACCCATGTTGTCTCCTTGTTTGCGGATGATGTATTAATGTATATCCAGCAACTGACCTATTTGGTCTTAGTTCTATTCCATGCCTTCGAGGAGCATGGGCGGATATCAGGACTGCGGCTTAACCGTCAAATGAAATTAAATGAAAATTAAATCCAGTATTTGCAAAGCGCACAATTACCCAAGGGTGTCAAGGCGCTGGGGGCGGTCGGGAAGATTAAGCGAGCTATTGCCCAGAGTCATATGGTGCTAGGCCCACCTGCCACCGGCGATTGAACCATGAACCCCGCGGTCCACAGTAAGGCATCATGGCCACTGCGCCACACCTCTTCCACTAGTCTAGATTATTCCCGCTGCGCCAGTTTACGGGCCTTGAGATACAGCAGCTGCAGGGGATGGTCCTTGAGTGGGCTACCACATATTTTCACTACCTGTGGATTCGTATCTCACATAATGACTCGGAGAACTATAACATGAATGTGGGAAGGGTGATGAACTATAACATGAATATGGGACGGGTGCTGAACTATAACATGAATATGGGACGGGTGATGAACTATAACATGAATATGGGCCGGGTGATGAACTATAACATGCATATGGGACGGGTGATGAACTATAACATGAATATGGGACGGGTGATGAACTATAACATGAATATGGGACGGGTGATGAACTATAACATGTATATGGGACAGGTGCTGAACTATAACGTGAATATGGGACGGGTGATGAACTATAACATGAATATGGGAAGGGTGATGAACTATAACATGAATATGGGACGGGTGATGAACTATAACATGAATATGGGACGGGTGATGAACTATAACATGAATATGGGACGGGTGATGAACTATAACATGAATATGGGACGGGTGCTGAACTATAACATGAATATGGGACGGGTGATGAACTATAACATGAATATGGGACGGGTGATTAACTATAACATGAATATGGGACGGGTGATGAACTATACATGACTATGGGACGGGTGATGAACTATAACATGAATATGGGACGGGTGATGAACTATACATGAATATGGGACGGGTGATGAACTATAACATGAATATGGGACAGGTGCTGAACTTTAACATGAATATGGGACGGGTGATGAACTATAACATGAATATGGGACCGGTGATGAACTATAAGATGAATATGGGACGGGTGATGAACTATAAGATGAATATGGGACGGGTGATGAACTATAAGATGAATATGGGACGGGTGATGAACTATAAGATGAATATGGGACGGGTGATGACGAGTGCCTCTATATGTTTTTGGAACACAGTTACTATCTGTTATGGGAAATGTAGCTTTATATGGTCTTCCTTCCACGGTCTCATATGTTTTTTAGGGCACAATCATTGAGTTGTCGCACAAGGTGTTTGTAGAACTAGACTTGATCCACGTGGAACTCTATATGGGCTGGAAAACAAAGTAGAATCCCGCTGGCTATTGAAGGGCACCCACGCGGTTCATGCGTTGGATAGTTTCTGAATGCAAGGCAGGAGTGTGCCTTCTCGCCTCCCATTTGTTATTAAGCAGGTCTGTATGGGATAGGATAAAGTGATCAAAAGAATTGTACGTCACTCGCCGTTTGTACGAGACACGAGGATATGGAGTATACATCCTTTTGCACCATTTACCCACAGCATGTCAGTTGGAATAGGGGGCTGTCAGACTCATGCAGACCTGTACCCTAACAATAGATTTTTGAGCTCTATGGATCCATGAGAGATGTTTAATGTTGGGGCTGGCCAACCTCTGCAATATGCAACAATAGTACACGGCCAGAGAAATATGGGCCACTTTTCCCATACGCTCCTACACCGACAACAGTGATTGTTGATTTGTTTACTTTATCAAACTGTAGAAAGTTGATCACATTTTTGTACAGAGCCGTTCTTGCTGATAGACCATGGCAGAAGCTGAGGGAATGGAACAAACAGAGGGGAGCTTTCTTGATCTAGTCACAGATGTGGACTGGATTAAAATATTTACATGCCTGATGATGAGTACCGCCCGCTTCAAGCTAACACAATACAATTATGTACATATCACTCACTTGACCTCTGTCTTGCTTAATAGAATGTACCCAGGGTGCTCTTCCGGTGTCTGAGATGCCTGGAGGAAAGGGCGACTTTTTGCACCTCACTTGGAACTGTTGGATTTCTGGAAAACGGTCTTAGCCGTGCTTCAAAATGGCACAGGCCGAGCGGTGCAACCCTCGGATAGACACTGCCTTTTGGCTCAAATACCGAAAAAAAGAGAAGGGAAAAATGGCTAGAAAATTCAGTCATTGGCAATGATCTTTGTGAACAGGAGAATAGCTATGTGTTGACTTAGGGCTCGGCTGCCAAAAGTAAAGTCTCATCAAGAGATATGATAGAATGGGCCACAGCGGAGGAACTGCTGATGAAACCGACTCTCTGAAGTGAAAAACTGAAAGGCAACCTCATTACATGGGCTGAGATGATCAGGCTATTGCATGGCATGTCAGATGTCAGGCCACCGTCAGCAGCACCCTTGGCGGCTGTGGTGGGTGGACATCAGCTGAACTCTGAGGAGCAGCTGTACTGTTAGAGGGTATATGTATACACATTGGACTGAAGGTGCGGTGGCAGATGGGATGAACGGGGTATAGTAACTGAAGGTGCGGTGGCAGATGGGATGAACGGGGTATAGTAACTGAAGGTGCGGTGTATCATGGGATGAACGGGGTATATTAACTACAGGTGCGGTTATAGATTGGATGAAGGGGGTATAGTAACTGAAGGTGCGGATACAGATGGGATGAACGGGGTATAGTAACTACAGGTGTGGTGACAGATGGGATGGACAGGGTATAATAACTGAAGGTGCGGTGACAGATGGGCTGAACGGGGTATAGTAACTGAAGGTGCGGTGGCAGATGGAATGAACGGGGTATAGTAACTGAAGGTGCGGTGACAGATGAGAGGTACAGGGTATAGTAACTGAAGGTGCGGTGACAGATGGGATGAACAGGGTGTAGTAACTAAAGATGCAGTGACAGATGGGATGAACGGGGTATAGTAACTAAAGGTGTGGTGACAGATGGGATGAACTGGGTATAGTAACTAAAGGTGCGGTGACAGATGGGATGAACGGGGTATAGTAACTAAAGGTGCGGTGACAGATGGGATGAACGGGGTATAGTAACTACAGGTGCAGTGACAGATTGGATGAACGGGGTAAAGTAACTAAAGGTGCGGTGACAGATGGGATAAACGGGGTATAGTAACTACAGGTGCGGTGACAGATTGGATGAACAGGGTATAGTAACTGAAGGTACAGTGACAGATGGGATGAACAGGATATAGTAACTAAAGGTGTGGTGACTGATGGGCTGAATGGGGTATAGTAACTAAAGGTGCGGTGACAGATGGGCTAAACGGGGTATAGTAACTGAAGGTGTGGTGAGAGATGAGCTGAATAGGTATAGTAGCTAAAGGTGCAGTGACAGATGGGAGGTAAGGGGTATAGTAACAAGGTGCGGTGACAGATGGGAGGGACGGGGTATAGTAACTGAAAGTGTGGGTACCGATGGGATGTACGGGGTATAGTAACTACAGGTGCGGTGACAGATGGGATGAACAGGGTATAGTAACTGAAGGTGCGGTGACAGATGGGATGAACGGGGTATAGTAACTACAGGTGTTCTGACAGATGGGATGAACAGGGTATAGTAACTGAAGGTGCAGTGACAGATGGGATGATCAGGGTATATTAAATAAAGGTGCGGTGACAGATGGGTATAGTAACTTAAGGTGCGGTGACAGATGGGATGAACAGGGTATAGTAACTAAAGGTGTGGTGATTGATGGGCTGAATGGGGTATAGTAACTAAAGGTGCGGTGACAGATGGGCTAAACGGGGTATAGTAACTAAAGGTGTGGTGACAGATGGGATGAACGGTGTGTAGTCAGTGAATGTGCGGTGACAGATGGGATGAACTGGGTATAGTAGCTAAAGGTGCAGTGACAGATGTGATGAACGGGGTATAGTAACTGAAGGTGCAGTGGCAGATGGGATGAACGGGGCAATATAACTCAAGGTGCGGTGACAAATGGGATGAACGGGGTATAGTAACTGAAGGTGCAGTGACAGATGGGATTAACAAGGTATAGTAACTGAAGGTGCGGTGGCAGATGGGCTGTACGGGGTATAGTAACTGAAGATGTAATCAGTGTTTAAAAGACTTATGGGTCTGTAAGAATTTAAATTTTCCTTGTCCTTTCCTTTTTAGGTTTCGCCTCGTCGAAAGCTGCGCCGCGCAGCTTTTCGGCGCAGGCGAAAACCTTTTGTTTACCAGTATGTGGGCTTGTCCCGCCTCTATTTTCCATTGGCTAGCTCCATAAATGGAGGCTAGCCATTGGAAAACAGAGGCGTCCGTCATTCTGTGAGGCGACTCGTGGGCGTTCCTGAGATTTTTTCTCATCCAGCCCCTTTTATCACGTCAGTGCGGCGGTGGGCGGTTCCTATTTTTTTGGGGGGGATGGTTTGTTTTCGTCATTGCAGGCCGACCGCCGCCGGAAGAAGTCCAGGTGAGTGCTTTTTCTTGCCTTTTTTGCCGTTTCCTGCCCCCCTCCCGCTGTCCGTGCATTTCCCGCCCCCCTCCCGCTGTCTGTGCCTTTCCCGCCCCCCTCCCGCTGTCCGTGCCTTTCCTGCCCCCCCTCCCGCTGTCCGTGCCTTTCCTGCCCCCCTCCCGCTGTCCGTGCCTTTCCCGTCTCCCCCTCCCGCTGTCCGTGCCTTCTCGTTGCTGGTCTCTCAAACTGTAAACCATCGAGCTCTCATATGGCAAGCTAGTCAGCCACAGCCCCACAAGGCAAGCCAACAATCCAGTCCGAACCACCCGCGAAATAAAGTGGCACCTACATGCCAACAACACACCAGTCTTTTCGAACGTCTTAAAACGGAGTAACAATGTGCCATTTACAGAAAAAAAATGCAAACAAATGAGGCAACACACGAAGGCTCCAAATCTGAAAAGTCCATTTTAAGAACGCCCAAGCCTCGGCTGTGTGAAACTCCCCGAGGCATTAGTTTAATGTCCTTTGTACTGGTGTCTTTGACATGGGCACATCACAAGAAAGCAACTCGTTAACTTGGATTTGTTTCAGAAACATAAATATTAGGTACTGTTGAATTGGGACGGTATATTTGCTCCGTTTTAGTCAGTTTTGCGACTACTTAAATTGGAGGGAGGGAGTTGGCTGTGGTGTTCTATCAATGAATCCCTGCTATCGTCCAGTTTAAGGCAAACGGTAATCGCCGCTGACGGGTAACTGCGGAGTGGTGGGCTTGCGGAGGAAATCCCAGTGAGCGGTTGTTTCGGGTAGAGGCTGTCACTATCGCCTGCAGTGTGAATCACCCCACTGTGGCAATTGTCAGCTTATGCTGGGTGCGGCTATTTGGTGCCTTTAACGACTGAGGCATTCAGGCAACCTCTGGGGGCTGCCAGGGGAAACTGCGAAGGGGGTGTAAACGAGCTCCACTCGGGTGGGAGTCCCTCGTGGGAGCTGCTAGGTACGGGAGGGGAAGACATTTTAAAGGGAAAGGGTCAGCCTATAGTGAGATATCGAGTCACTGACACAGGCTGGCTGAGGTATTCGCATATCCTCTGCTGAAGTGAGCGTGCCTTTCCTGCCCCCGTCCCGCTGTCCGTGCCTTTCCTGCCCCCCTCCCGCTGTCCGTGCCTTTCCTGCCCCCTCCTCCCGCTGCCCGTGTCTTTCCTGCCCCCCCTCCCACTGTCCGTGCCTTTCCCGTCCCCCCTCCCGCTGTCCATGCCTTTCCCGTCCCCCCTCCCGCTGTCCGTGCCTTTCCCGTCCCCCTCCCGCTGTCCGTGCCTTTCCCGTCCCCCTCCCGCTGTCCGTTCCTTTCCTGCCCCCCCTCCCCCTGTCCATGCCTTTCCTTGTCTTTTTTGTTTATGCCATCAGCGCTATCAAGTACAGTCCCTAACCTATCAAAAGGGAATCTGTCATGGTGGCCATTTGGGGCTGGAAAACTGGCTAATTTCTGTGGAGCAAACAAATGAGAAACTGATCCCTGGCCTCGCCTCACACGCCCGTGGCCCTTTCTTGTGCAACCCTCCTGCAGTGATCTCATATGCAGTAAACTCATCTCACCCGACCAACCTAAAACTGCTATACATACACTTACCATTTTAGGCGGGGACTCTAGGAACGCTATACTGGCTACTGTCCCATTTACATAATCGGCCTCGCTCAGAGCTGCCTTACAATTAGCAGCCAGACCATGTGTCAAAAATACAACTCAATTGTTCTAGACCTTCACAGATGCACTATACAAATGCTGCAATAAATAAAAGAATATGCAATCTAACGTTCAGAGGTAGATGAATGTGGGAGGTCATCACATCCAACGCTATCAGAGACTGTGATGTTTGGCTCAGAAGGAGGTTTTTCTGTAATGAGGACATCCTCTCCAGACTAAGCAATATTCTAGTTACTTTGCATCTATAATAGCTCCTAAAGGTATTTTTATGTCTTTCTATTCAGTGAGAAACCCGGATGATGCAATGAAGAAAAATGTATAACTTGTAGTCCTATTTCTTCTTCCAGGTTGTTTTCTTTACGTTCATAGATACTGAAAAAGTGTTGTTTACGTGTGGGATGCTTCCTATTTCAACTTGACATCCTAAGCTTAAAGGAGGTTGGTCCTTGCCTCTGTTGCCTGCTTGTTACCCGGTTTTGTGTGTGTGTGTGGGTGCAAATGCAATAGGTGTCGCATTTGCGAGAGATTAGGCTATTGGCTTTGTAAATGACAATGCCATTTATTTATGTTGTCAAAGCCAACACATACATAAACATGTTGTCATTTACAATGCCAATAGCTCTAACTTTTCCAAAGGCGAAACCGTTGCATTGTAAATGCTTGTTTTAAAATGCTAACCACCACCGCTGAGTGAAAAGAGTCCGGTGGAAGACCTCCTTGAAGTAGGTAATTAACTAATACCAGAAGCTCCTTACGCAGGGCGCCTCCAAATTTTTTTTAAAATTCGATAGGGAGCCCATCATCACCGTTGGCCTTACCATTGGGGAAGGAGTATGCTGTACTGTGTTACTGTGGATAGTGGTAAGATAAAGTTCCTTTTTTGGGAGTAAGGCACCTTCTGGGTAGTAAAATACCTTCAGGAATAAAATTGCTAAATATCTATACAAGACACTTGGCTCAGTGAGAGGTATTTGTCCTCTTAAGACATGATGATATAGGGACTTTCTACTGTTTTTTTCGTCTGTATACATACCCTGTCCCTGTGTAGAACATAGGGGTATCTCCCTTCCTTTTTTAACTTTAACAATGGGAGAGTACCCACGCGTCTCAGGAGCAAACAGGCAGTCTAAATAGTGAGTACCTGCACTTCTCTGCACTGCTCCAATATATTTAATGGAAGAGTACCCACACGTCTCAGGAGCAAACAGGCACTCTAAATAGTGAGTACCTGCACTTCTTTACACTGCTGCAATATATTTCATGGAAGAGTACCCACACGACTGAGGAGCAAACAGGCACTCTAAATAGTGAGTACCTGCACTTCTGCAATATATTTAATGGAAGAGTACCCACACGTCTCAGGAGCAAACAGGCACTCTAAATAGTGAGTACCTGAACTTCTCTGCACTGCTGAAATATATTTAATGGAAGAATATTACCTCGTCTCAAGAGCAAACAGGCACCCTAAATAGTGAGTACCTGAACTTCTCGGCACTGCTGCAATATATTTAATGGAAGAGTATCAGCCCGTCTCATAAGCAAATAGGCACCCTAAATATTGAGTAACTGAACTTCTCGGCACTGTTGCAATATATTTAATGGAAGAGTATCAGCTCGTCTCATAAGCAAACAGGCACCCTAAATAGTGAGTACCTGAACTTCTTGGCACTGCTGCAATATATTTAATGGAAGAGTATCAGCTCGTCTCAAGAGCAAACACGCACTCTAAATAGTGAGTACCTGAACATCTCTGCACTGCTGCGATATATTTAATGGAAGAGTACCCACACGTCTCAGGAGTAAACAGGCCCCCTAAATAGTGAGTACCTTATTTCCATTTAAAACTCTGCTAATATCCCATTCCTACCATGCCGGGGAAAGAAGTAGAGTACCCACACTTCTCAGGAGCAAACAGGCACTCTAAATAGTGAGTACCTGAACTTCTCTGCAATGCTGCAATATATTTAATGGAAGAGTACCCACACGTCTGAGAAGCAAACAGGCACTCTAAATAGTGAGTACCTGCACTTCTCTGCACTGCTGCAATATATTTAATGGAAGAGTACCCACACATCTCAGGAGCAAACAGGCACTCTAAATAGTGAGTACCTGCACTTCTCTGCTGCAATATATTTAATGGAAGAGTACCCACACGTCTCAGGAGTAAACAGGCCCCCTAAATAGTGAGTACCTTATTTCCATTTAAAACTCTGCTAATATCCCATTCCTACCATGCCGGGGAAAGAAGTAGAGTACCCACACTTCTCAGGAGCAAACAGGCACTCTAAATAGTGAGTACCTGAACTTCTCTGCAATGCTGCAATATATTTAATGGAAGAGTACCCACACGTCTGAGAAGCAAACAGGCACTCTAAATAGTGAGTACCTGCACTTCTCTGCACTGCTGCAATATATTTAATGGAAGAGTACCCACACATCTCAGGAGCAAACAGGCACTCTAAATAGTGAGTACCTGCACTTCTCTGCTGCAATATATTTAATGGAAGAGTACCCACACGTCTCAGGAGTAAACAGGCCCCCTAAATAGTGAGTACCTTATTTCCATTTAAAACTCTAATATCCCATTCCTACCATGCCGGGGAAAGAAGTAGAGTACCCACACTTCTCAGGAGCAAACAGGCACTCTAAATAGTGAGTACCTGAACTTCTCTGCAATGCTGCAATATATTTATTGGAAGAGTACCCACACGTCTGAGAAGCAAACAGGCACTCTAAATAGTGAGTACCTGCACTTCTCTGCACTGCTGCAATATATTTAATGGAAGAGTACCCACACATCTCAGGAGCAAACAGGCACTCTAAATAGTGAGTACCTGCACTTCTCTGCTGCAATATATTTAATGGAAGAGTACCCACACGTCTCAGGAGCAAACAGGCACTCTAAATAGTGAGTACCTGCATTTCTCTGCACTGCTGCAATATATTTAATGGAAGAGTACCCACACATCTCAGGAGCAAACAGGCACTCGAAATAGTGAGTACATGAACTTCTCTGCACTGCTGCAGTATATTTAATGGAAGAGTACCCACACGTATGAGGAGCAAACAGGCCCTCTAAATAATGAGTACCTTATTTCCATTTAAAACACTGCTAATATCCCATTCCTACCATGCCGGTGAAAGAAGTAGTATTTCGTGCCGATACGTGACTAGCACCGCCGAAGCCTTACTTGCCACGAAGGCCCTGGCCTGCTGGGAACGGTCCCTCGGCCACGGTGTCTCTGCGCCTGCCGGCTGGCACTGCGCGCTGTCATGGGTGATGAAACACTGTTGTGTCTGCAGGGTGCGGCGGCCTACGGGAACGCAGGTGTGTCCGAGCCCGTGCGCGCATGCGCACGTCCAGCTGGAAACCGGAACTCGCGCATTTCTACTCTCGTGGCATTGAACAGTGCTTCTCATATTGTGCCTTTTTCGGATGGCATAGGCATTGATCCTCTCTCTCACTTTTTTAAACCTGATTTCTTGAACATTTAATATTTGCTTGACTTGAAATGGTCTAAAATGATTTGCAAAACAAAGCAAACCCACAGTTAATTCGTGACGTTAAAGAGAAATGGCAGTCTTTATTTATATTTTGGTTTTTGGTGTATGTATGGCTTGCCCGTGTTAAGTTTGGGGTTGTGCTTCGTTCGCGGTTTATAGTGTGGTATTATCCATCATTGGCTATGCTTGCTGGCATTTGTTCTTGCGTTTACTAGAGTTTCAGCATGATGTTGCGTGTGACTTTCCTTGCATACACAGCACGTGCTTTCCCGGCAGATGTAATTTCTTGCTGTGGGTAAATTGGGCCTGGTTTATGCTCAACTTATATGACGATTTCTGGTCATGTTTATGACTTGTGTTTTTCCTGCCTGCATGGCCTGTGTTTTTTCTTTTTGTCATTATGCCCTGTGTTTTTTTCTTGCTTTCATAGCATGTGTTCATCTGCTAAAATGACCTGTGTTTTCAAAGCCGATGTTCTTGCTGCGGGTAGGTTGGGCCCGATATATGCTAAAGGTTTATGATCCCTATGACCTGTGTTTTTTCCTGGAGGTGGGTCCTTTGTTACATTTATAACTGCCTGTTTCTCTCAGCGTGTATTTTTTACTACTGGTAGATTGGGCCTGCTTTATGATTTGGTTTTATAATGCTTCCTTTGAGCGTCACCTGTGCGTGTTTTTTTTTTCTACATTCGGCACAGACTGTGTGTTTCCCTCCCCCTGCCAGAATGGCCTGCTGTTTTCCTGGCGGTATGGCCTGTGTTTTCCCAGCAGGTGTTCTGACTGCTGGTAGCTCGGGCCTGATTTATGTGAAGGTTTATGGTGCTTTGCAGGTACAGTCTGTGTTTTCCCTGCAGGTGTTGATGTTGTAGGTGGGACAGGCCAGTGCTTGGATCAGCAGGGGGAGGCTCGCTCCCTGGCAGGTTCTGGCAGGCTCGAAATCTCGGGAGAGCTGGGATTGCGCAGAAGCTCTCCGGGGTGGGCAGTGACTGGGTGCCATCTCAGGAGACCAGCCTTTGTACTGGGAGCACAGCTGCCCACTGTGGACAGATACTACGTGTTATTTTTCAAGTAAGATTGTTGCAACCATTGCTGTCAAGACTTTGGGCTCAATTTAGAGATCGGTGACAAGGTACTCCATCGCAAACGCCTGTCTACCTTTCGGTCCAAACGCCTCTTTTAGAGACAGACAGATACACGAGGAGCTAGAAACAAGCACTGGCAAAGCCAATAGGTCTCACCATTTGCAAGTGCTATTGGTTTGGCCCATTAGGGTGACCAACTGGCATGGGTGCAAATTCAGGACAGCAAGTGTAAAAATTCAGGACAAAGGGTCAAAATTCAGGACAAAAATTCAGGACAGGAGGTCAAAATTCAGGACAAAAGGTACATTTTGCAGACACATCAGAGGAGGTTGTGCAATGGTATATAAGTAAGTAAATAGACAACCACTAAAGTACAAGTGAAAATAAGTTTACATTAGGTTGAGACAATTGTGCACTTCATGGTTTGTCAGTATGTGCGCAGCTTTAAGCAAATGTGCAGGTCTTTTTGTGGTAACAAACCTGCCCCCACCTTTCCAGCTCCCAGAGAAAACGCCTGATGCCCGGTCCGGCCAGTCTGGCCTTGCTACCACCATCCAGTGGCGCCCCTCATCTTCACAAAGACCCTCTCTCATGTGTATTTAATTTCTTCTATAGTGCTACTCATCCCAAGTATGTGGGGCAGAGTGTTGAAGTGCGTTACAACACACACATATTATATAGGGACAATCACTCATATAAATGTGAAAGTCAATGTATAGGAAATGTTGCTTAAGATAATGGGGCTTACAATGTGTAATGATACTTTCATCTATCACTCAGTCTTTCACCATTCATTCTGTCCTTCCATCTGTGTACCCATCCATGTCCATATTCAACCATTTACAAACCTATCCATCATGGATCCTTCCATCCATCATTTCACTCATCCATCCCTCAATCCACCCTTTTACTCATCCATTATCCATATATCCACCCTTTCACCCTATCCATCTGTACACTCATCCATCCACCCATCCATCCATTCACTCATCCATCCAGCCATCCTTTCACTTACTCATTCATCCATCCAGTCACTCATGCTTCCACTTTGTCACCCGTTCAGTCATCCATTTATGCATCCCCCTTTCTCTTTCAATTCCCCTTTCACTTAGCCATCCACCCTTCCATTCATCCACCCATCCATCTACTCATCTATTCATGAATCCATCCATTGAACCTATCATTCATCCATCCTTTCACCCATCATCCATCCTTTCTCTCATCCATCCACCCGTTCACTCCTTCACTCATCTATCCATCCTTTTGTCCATCTATCCGCCCTTTCACTCACTCATCCAGCCTTACATCCACCCTTTCACTCATCCATCATTCCATTCACCCTTTCACTAATCAATTCATCAATACAGATTTTCACTTATCAATTCATCAATGATCCATCATTTCACTCATCCATCCACCCATTCACTCTCCCATCATCCACCCTTTCACTCATCCATCCATTATTTCACTCAACTATCCAACCATCAATCCACCCATCCTTTCACGTACGTACTCACTCACCTTTTCACATTAATTATGAGACCCATCAAGAACTCCACCCTCGCTGTAGTTCCTAAAGCAAGGGGTGGGGTGGGGGAGGGTTCACTATTCCCCTGTACATAGGCAATCTGAAAAAGTGGAAGGCATGAGTCATGCATGATGCACAGTGCCTGGACGTGGGGAGACTGTGACATGAGGTTGTTTCCAGAGCTTTAAGTGTGATGAAAAACCTAAGGGGGTCTCTCCAAACGGGTGTTCGATGCAATAAAATGTGTGGCTTAAAACACATAAACTAAACATCTGTGCTTAATATAATGTGCCGACCGACTGGTATTTTTGTTGCTTCTGTCATTGCATCCAGATATGGAATAAAACAAGTAACGTTACACCTAGAATAAGTAACGTTGCACCTTCAACAAGCCAGAACTATTGGCTTGGTCAATGGTTGTTAGTTGCATAAAATAAAAAAGCATCAACCATGGCTGCTATACTATAACTATAATCCCTTCCTTGTGAACTTCTTTCACCACCTTCCTTTGATTAACCGGATTCTCACGTAGCAGTAGCATGAGCGTTTTTGCACTTCTGTGTGACAGAATGCCCTACCCTGGACCCAGGCTGGAGGAGCCCACCACATGCTGTGCCAGCCGAGACTAACCCATTGTCATTCTGTATGTGCAATCAGCCCCACACAGAATGATAATGGGCGGGTGGGGCTGTTCTTGTGCTCAGAGGAGTGCGAGGCGGCCCCCTCAGGGAGCTGAGGTATTTTGCAGGGGAACAGCTCTGTTCCCTGAAAGGCCCAAAATTACAGACAAAAGGGGTCCGTAAAAGGAAGCCTCACGGACAAGAGGTTCAATTTACGGAATGTCCGTGAAATTTATGGACGGTTGGTCACCCTATGGCCAATGTGTTTTAGCCATGTTGTACACCAGCTTGGCTGCTGTTCAGCATGGCAAAATGTAGTAGCATAAACGATAGTAGAGTGACGTGTCATAGAGTGGAGTGTCACAGAGTGGTTTAGAGTGGAGTAGAATGGAAGGGAATTGAGTGGAGGGGCTTAGAGTGGAGTAGAATGGAAGGGCATTGAGTAGAGGGGCTTAGAGTGGAGTAGAGTCTCACATCTTGGAGTGGCATAGAGTGGAGTGTTGTGGAATAGAGTAGAGGGGCATAGAGTAGAGGGACGTGGAGTAATGTGTCATACAGTGGACTGCGTAGAATGGAGTAGTGTTGTAAAGTGGAGTGGCATAGAGTGTTGCAGAGTGCCTTGGAGGGAGTAGTGTGTCAAAGAGTGGAGGGTCATAGAGTGAAGTAGAGTTTTGTGAACTGTAGCAGATTGGCATAGAGTAGAGTAGCATAGAGTGGAGCATCATGGAGTAGCATAGAGTGGCATAGTGGAGTAGTGTGTCATATTGTCGAATGGAGTAAAGTGGAGTACCATACAGGGTGTTATGTAGAGTGTCGTAGAGTGGCGTGGAGTAGAGTGTTGTAGAGTGGGGGAGCATAGAGTGAAGGAGAGTGGAATAGAGTGAAATGGAGTGGCATAGAGTAGAGTGGGTGGAGTGTTGTGGAGTGGCATGTCGTGGAATGGTGTGTCATAGAGTGTCAGAGTTGAAGGGAGTGGCGTGGAATGGCATGTCATAGAGTAGAGTTGCTTGTTGTGGAGTGGCACGCCGTGGAGTGGTCTGATCATCGTGTGGAGTTGAGTGGCATCAATGGAGGGGCATAGTGTGTTGTAGAGTGGAGTGTTGTAGTAGTGTGGAGTAGCATAGTGTGGAGTATGCATGGTGTGGTAACGCACTGCCATTATAGACAACATATTTTTATTTAAAATGACCGTTACGTTTGTAAAAGACATAATTTTTACTGATAAAAGTATACAGCGCACACACTTTAATGTGTGGAAATATCCTCACCTAGTGTATTGATTTGTTTTGATTGTATGAAACTATTTGTTTCCACAACCCTTCAGAATTTTATTTTAAGAAAATGTTTTCATTTGTTTTTACAAATTCTAATATATTCTGAAATGTCCGCACAGTTCAATTGTTAGACATTTAATTTTATTGTATGCTAGAAAAAAACACTTTCTTTTCCCAGAAATATTGTCACATAAATCCTCTCACTTTGATGTCCAAGAAAGAAAAGTAAACAACAGGCCTCTCAGAAGACAAAGCATGACATTTGAACTCTAATTTGAATGCACAGCAAATGTGACAAGATGAGAACAAGATTTAATGGCCAGAAAGCAGAAAGCGAGCATTCATTAAAGAATACAGAAAATAGGCTATGCTCCACTGGACAGCCTAAAACTAATACAGCCAGCAAATAGAAAACAAGCAAATGTGAGTTACAAACCAAAAGACCATGATAAGCAAAGGGCGGAATGCTTTCCAAGGGAAGCTTTCAGAATGCCTTCAAGATGTTAGCAAACCAGATAGTGGTGCTGTCTGGTAGGCTTCGACCTAAAAAGAGAAGGTGAAAGAAGAAAGTAAATAAATAATTGACATAAAGGTTGGTGCAAGAAATTGACAGGTGTGAAAAAAAACATGAACAATAATGGCAAAAAATAGAAAAAGGTTGGAAAAGAGAATAAAAGAAACTGCTGTAAAAGACCCCCGCTAGAAATGGGGAAAAGGAAATATAAGGATGGGATTGGCAACATCAAGAAAAATACGAGCATTGGCAAAGCCAAGAAGTCTGGTCTTGACAGGTGAGTATGATAGACAATGGCTTATTATTTATTGCAAGCCTATGCTACAAAACTGAGAGGAAAAAAGAAAATCTGCCACCACATAAATGTGGCCGCCATATGTTTTCAATACAAATTTAACATTTAAAAACATTCACTGATGTGACTGGTTTAGTAGTTACGTTTTTTAATTAAAAAGGCTTTCGGTTTCACCATGCATACCTTTTATATTATTTGTTTGTGAAGGAGACGAGATGAAATCCCAACCTCACAAATCACTGCTATTGTAGGCAGCCTACAGTGTTACAATGTTAGGTAAACAGCTTCTAACAACAACTATAACGAGCATTTACAATGCAATGGTTTCGCCTTTGGAAAAGTTTGAGCTATTGGCATTGTAAATGACAAAATTTGTATTTATGTGTTGGTTTTGAAAACAGATAAATAAATGGCATTGTCATTTACATTGCCGTTAGCTTAAACTCTCGCAAATGTGAGACCTATTTTACCCTACGGACGAGCTCAGCAGGCAGCAATTACTACCACACACACACACCCAGAGCCTGGGTGTGTGTGCGTGGTAGTGCGGTAAAAAGAACACTCAAACTTATCTTACCACACATCTGGGGTAAACAGCAGGTGGCTCATAGGCGACACAATCTCCCAGGCAGTGCGAGCAGGGGAGTAGCTTGGTCAGTAAGATTTGGTGGTGTGTGTGTGTGTGGGGGGGGGGTGTCTTCAGATTTTACGGCAATCAGGCGGGCATATAATATTTACCTACATTATATGACAAGCAGGGTGTATGAGAGGCGCCTAGGGGGCAGTTAGTGGCTAGGGAGAGGAATGCAGGCTGGTAAGAGTACTATGAGAGAAAACACAATATTTAGTAAAAAGACCACTATTTTTGAGGACTTTCAAAACCGAAAGGGAGAAGAGTATGTGTGCCTTTTGTTCTGTGTGTATGTAAGCATTCCTGGTGAATTCCGACTGACATCTCACAATACCCGATTGAAAGCACCTGTACCCAACTATTTAACAGAAAATGCATTCATTAGGGGGGGAGTTTAACACTTCAAACACCCCAGCTTAAGCAACACCCTGAGTGCGAGAGTTAAGGATTAGCTGCACACAATACAGCACCCGAGAATCAATGGGCGTAGTGTGCCCCACCCCACAGCTGGATATCAATGGGGAAAGGTCACATGCCAATTAGCGAACTCAGCAGAAAGGTAATCTCGAGACCTGTTCGAGTGGCATATTAAACAGCACTCTTCAGTTTCAGCTGGCAAGGTCTCCTTTAAAACCGACGCCCATAGTACACAGCAGCACCAAATACAGGTGCATGCACTCAGAAGAGCATGCCACCCGTACAAGTGTCAATCCACAACCGCGGACACCGATTCATCAATAACATTTGGTTTGGTAAGTGTGCCAACACTTGATGCAAAAACGAGCTACACTTCATATACCACACTACAAAGAAGCCCGTCGAGTGTTACCGATGAATACTAGCAAAGGGTAATCAGGGGCTGTCCTTTCCACAGTCTGGCCTACCTCCAGAGAGTAACTGCCCTTTCTATTACTCCGGCCCATCCTCCAGACAGCAAGCTCCTTTCCATAAAGACTGCTCCATCTCCTACAAGGAAACCGCCTTTTACATACAATCTGCCCATTTCCAGCCCTAAAGTATCCCCACCTCTCAAACCGCAGCTGCCCTTCCCATAATCGTCGATGGCTGTTAGATCCCAAAAAGGCTGCCATGTTCCATACTGCGTCTCACATTTCCACAAACTCTGGGTAGTACCCATGTAGTTGATTCCTCTGACAACTAGCTTGGCTCAGTCCCCAACTTCATTCTTGTTTTAACACTACCACCTCTCGAAGACGCAAATCGGATGGCAATATCTTAATGCATTATTTCTTCAAGTAACACCCTGCAGATATATACCTCCATGCCTGTGTACAGATTGTCAGTGCTTGCATACACCATCGTAAAGCCAACCTGCAGCCACAAGAACTCAAACGCATTTCTAGCCGTCCAATGGGAACAGCTTAGCACTTTACCTTTCCGTCTAAGTCTGAAGTTAATTAAGGCTTAAAACAAACAAGGTCATTCTTAAGGTGTGAGTGGCAAAGTGCTGGGGCAGCATCGCATCGAGCTCTGGCAGATGCGGGCTATTTGCAATAGTGCAGCAGGCTTCTGCGTGTGCCCTGCATTCGCCCACTCTCACTAGGATGAGGAAACTGCAGTTCTGGCACCCAGTCCAATGCCGCAAGCGAACCTCAGGTTGAAATGGTGTGGCTGAAAGCGGTGCTGTTGTCAAACATCCTAACCCGGCTGGTTATTTTACACAAAGAGCTTAGGACAGTAAAATTAAAGATAAGTGAAAGACACTACAGGATCCTGGTGTAGCCTGCAATGCAGCTACCAGCACACTGAGGCGGAGAAATACAATGGAAATTCAATTTATAGGAGTTTTGGTTTCCACCCGATTCACACAGGCCATACCCGGCACCAAGAGCAGTCACAATAGTTTAAGAAAACACGTAACATGAATAAAAGTACAATGACCCAAATTGTAAAGGAACCCCCTATGGATCCCTGAAAACTGCAAGGGAGGTTTCCAGGTAGGCCTTGGCAGTAGGTGCTTGTAGTAGGGAAAAAAGCCCACAAGCTTCCTGCAGTGGGCACATGGTAACTTCTCATTCTTCCACTCATAAAAGTGGACGCCAGCTATGGGAAAAGAGCCTTTCCGCTGCCACAAAGTCTCAACTCCATTCTGGGGCAATTCACTCCACAGCTGGTCCCTCAGTGGGCAATACGTCACACTCTGTCCTGGGGCAGTTCTCAGTAAACCTCAACAGAAGCTATCCCTGCCCTAATGGCTGCTCTGTGGGCACAAGGTCTTTGCCACAGAGCCACAGTAGGACAACCTTTACCACGTTCATTCGGACTGAAGCCTAAAACCGGGCCCTCGGCGGGCATTAGCTCAGACGCGGTACTGGGGTAGTTCTCACTCAAGAGTGAGGCTATTTCTGTCTGAAGGGCCTCCCGCCCCTTTAGTCCGGTCACACTCTCGAGAGGGTTCATCCTCTCACGGTGCTCATCAGCTAGGACACCCCTGCTAATAAATGCTATGCTTCTTGCCCATTAAAAGCGTAGCCTGCAATCCCCCAAACCTGGCAGCCCGGCGGAAAGCGGCGGGATGTGTTTTACAGAGGTCACGGAATGACGAGCACGGCGAGCGGCAGACGCCGCCATAATTGGTCCAGCGGGAGTCGGGCCGAGAGCGCTGCCCGCCGGAATGGGAGGGCCTAGGTACCCCTGCTCTAGAAGCACCCCTTCAACCAGCTGACACCCTGGATTAACCTTAAAAAGCGGATTTCATCACTCCCAGACATCATCTCTTCAAACCACTCGCGTTATGTGGCACTACTACCGCTCTCCTCACAAACGCGGCGGATCAATGGGCAAGGCATCTCAAGAAACCAGAAACGCCAGCTCGCCTTTCAGATGTGCGCGCTCTGCTTTGTAAAAATGAAAATACGCCGCAGCGAGAGCAGAACCCGAAGGGCGCAATCCTGCCTACATCAAGGCTCGCCCCAGTCACGCTGCTCGCATTAACCATTTTTGAAAATAAAAGTGACAGTGTATGATCAAGGTAACGGGCACACGGAGAGCTGGAGGGGGGGGAGCGACCGACGGGAACACTCGACTTTGAGAGAGAGCTTTTGTTAAAAAAAAATCGACTTCGCAGTGTAATCTTAACCGAGCCGACCCAATTTTATGCAGTGCATTACGTTACGGGAATGGAGGCTGAAAGCAACTCACCTGGACTTCGGTCGGCCGCGGAATGGCCAAAACAAACCTCGACGAGCAAAAAAAATAGACCCCGCCCACCGCTGCACTGACGTGACAAAAGGGGCCGGATGAGTAAAATTCTCAGAAACGCCCACGAGTCGCCTCGCAGGATGACGGACGCCTCTGTTTGCCAATGGCTAGCGTCCATTTATGGAGCTAGCCAATGGGAAACAGAGGCGGGACGAACATCCATACTGTTAACAAAAGTTTTCGCCTGTGCGGAGCACTGCGTGCTACGGCCAGGCGAAACCTAAAAAGAGATGGAAAAGGAATCACCATCCAAAGGGGCACCTGAAATGTAGGCAAAATAAATAACTGGTCTTTAAGATTAATATAAAATAAAATAAATAAGCATAATTCGAAACAACTTTGTCCCTGAAGAGTAAGGAGTTATTTTTAGACAGATGTGCACAATGTGCATAGGCTTTGTGTAGTTAATCAAATTGAAGCAGGCCAATGGAAAAGTGGGCTGAAACTGACTCATGCTGCAGCGGCCAGAAGCAAAACCTGAATGACAGTTTAACAGACCAATGGATTAAGGCGGTTTACTAAAGCCTCTCTCTGCATGTACATTATGTATGAATGTTTTGGAAAAAGCCTAGCCCTGCGATACATCTAAAGATGTCTCAAAGGGCAGAGCTAAAAATGAAAAAATGATAATAAGGAGATGAAGAATTTACACAAAGGGGGGGTGGAGTAGACAAGTCAAGCAGAAAATAAGAGCAAAGGAAGAAGTCGTGGTGGGCTTTGGAAGCTGATGGAAGGTGAAATGTTGATTTATCTTTCACGCGCGGGCTGTTATGAGACGGATTTGAACAAAGGGTGCACAGTTAAGGGGATTACCGTTAAAAAAAAAAAAATCCTAATCAGTTTAGGACCGGCTTTTCACGGATTAAAGAGGTGCTTTTGTGTAAATAAAAAGGCAGGGCATTTGCAGTGGCACTGTGTACTTCTAAGAACGGTACAGATAGCAGAGATTATTTTTGGCTTTTCTTATTAATTTCCGCACGTTCAGGAGTCAGTGTAACTTGCTGAACGAGAGTGTAATAGGCCCATGCAGCATTAAGGACAAGACATGTTTCTTTGGAGGAAGAGTACAGACAGAGTCCTGCAGAGAAAGGTGTGATTAACTTTATTTTTCATAGTATTTTCAGGACATGAATTTGGGAGCATCCACTGAAATGAAATGAAATGAATTCGTACTTGTATAGCGCACTTATACCCTGAGGTGTCTTGGCGCTGTACGCATACCGCTGTGGAACCCTTCCTGGCTTTTCCCTGTGAAATGCCCACTCCTAGGCACCCCCAAGCTGAAGCAAGGCATCCCAGCGCTGTTGGGGCCGTTGTGGAGATTAAGCAAGCGATTGCCCAGAGTTGCAGAGTGGGACCTATGATTAGAATAGGCACCGAGGCGAGAATTATCAGGTCTGAGGAAATTGGGCCCAAGACTTGCCGAGGTGGGAATTGAACCCTGGTCCCGGGTGAGACCTCTGCATCAGGGTCTGCCGCTCCAACCATTGAGCCACACTTCTCCACTAAGAAGTCGCATGGAGGGCATGCTAGTTCAGACAGACCCTCTGGGACCAGATGTATCAAAGGGATTTACCCATTCTGTGTCTGTGGGAAAAAGTGTTCGTACATGTGATGTGGCCTCTGGTCTTCAGATGGAGGCACAGTCGATTTTACAAAACCCTACACTGCTTGACTCTTTGAACAGGCACAAAAAATCTTTGGAGATGGTTGTTAGTAATAAAAGAAAGTTGTAGGCCAGGTCGGGCTGGGACCGAAAATAGGTTCCGGCACCAGAATTGAAATGTCCCACATTAGCGAATCAAATAGCTAAAAAGTGGCCCACATTTCCAAATTAGGGCAGTTGTGAACCTAGAATGAAACGCTGTATAGGTCTTTTGCAAGGTATGGGAGACTGCTTGAATTTATGCTTGCTTTTGGCAGTTTTTGCAGTACATTCAGTGCTTATTTGTAACAAAAAGCCCAGAGACCCACAGTGTTGCTCAGAAGCTGCAGATCAGGTTTATTAAATGTCGGGGATGGTGAATTCCTATGCTGTGTAGTTTTGATTACTTTTCACCCATCTGCAGATACTCCCTGCCCCTTTATCTCACTACTTTCTCGTTTTGTCACATTTTTTAATTTTTCCCTTTCTCCTCCTTTTCCCCCTAATGGCTTTCTCCCACTCTTGCTGTGTAAGTAAGTCTGATGAGGAAAAAAAGAGCGTGCCACCAATATTAGGTTCCTGTGGGCTCCACCTGCAGCCACCAGCTGAAGCAGTGGTGGGAATATCTGGGACATTAACAGTAATAACCAGGCCTTGAAACAATTTTCAGGCCCACAAACAGCCAAAAAATTGACCCATACACTGGCCTATCGGATCAGCCCTTCTGCCACTGCCAGTTTGCCCTAAGGCCAGTCTGACCTTGGTTGTAAAATACAGATTCTACAAGCTACACAGTGTTCCACAAAGACTGCTGCTAACTGCATTTGAATGACAAAACAACACCATTTCGAACAACCATCTTCAAACACATTATATACGGTCGTGTCAACCCAGCAATGTTTTATTATATATGCTTTTTTCGCAAACAGGTGCAAGACACATTCAAAGTTAACAAAAGTAAAAATGCGATACTCAAAAGGTGGCAAACTTCTGTTTGCAAAATAGAAGAAAATAGAAATTAATTAAAAAATATATTAAATGAAAGGAGAGATGGGCCCACCATTTCTGAAACTGAAATGAACTATTCATTAGGTGGATGTGCACCCTCTAAACATAGTCAATCACTGCAAGAAGAGTCAATAGCTGAAGAGGGCGGGACAGCTGCCCCCATGCTATATGCTGTGGTTTGCGGCGGCTGCGGCCGCTCTGTTAGAGTGGAGGAGCACAACCCCGCCACCTCCAGCAAATAAAAAGATCTTTTATTTTGTTCCCCTGGATCCGCCCCCAGGACTCTTATGAGTCTTGGGGGCGGGTCCAGGGATGACCTACTGGTGGAGGAGTGGTGGGCACTGCCTTCACTGCGCATGAGGTGTTTGGTTGGCCGTCTCAGGCCCGCCAAACCCTCATGTGCAGTGAAGCTCTCTCCAGCCGCAGCTGCGTTGCTGGGGCTAGAGAGAGCTGGCACAGGCTCCCAGTCTGCCTGGGAGTGCAAGTTGCCGGCGCTCTGCCCAATCCTGACGCTGCTTTCATGCAGCATCAGGATTGGACGTAGTGCATTCTGGGAGCCCAGTGCCTAGAATCAGGAAGAGCACGATTCAGGCGGGAGACGGCGGCATTAAGGTACGTTTTATTTATTTATTTCTCCACTGACCTCCCTCCTTTGGCCCGTCCCACGCCTTTGACGGGAATGGGTCGCTACTGGTGGTGGGTGGAAGCGAAATGGGAATGACACTTCAAGAGACAAATGGAAGCAAACGGCCGAGTGCAAACGCCTCAGTATGTGTGTGAGCTACAGCGGCTCCTCAGCTGTGGCGGGGGAGCGTCGCCCTACCTGCCAGCAGTCAAAAAAAGAAAAATCAAATGATAATAAACCCTTGTTTATTATTGTTTTATTTTTGCTCTCGGAGCTGATGCTTGGGGGTGAGGCCAGGGGGATGACCGGCTGGTGGAGGAGTGGCTGCACTGGTATACGGTGCCTATGATGGTCTGGCCAGCTGTCTCAGGCCAGTTAAACCACCATGCGCACTGCAGCTCTCTCCAACCCGAGCTGCTTGCCTGGTTGGAGAGAGCAGGCACAGGCTTCCAGTCTAACTGAGAGTGCAAATCATTGGCGCTGAGGCCAATCCTGATGCTGCTTTCAACAGCATGAAAGCAGCATCTGGACTCTGGGAGCCTGTGCCTGCAGTACTGCAGTGGAGAGAAGCGCGATGCAGCAGGTAAGTGTTTTTTTTTTTATTTGTCTCATCGTCCATCCTTTGCCCCCCTACCCCCGCCCCGCCACTCTATCTACACACTGGCTGCTACTGTGTGTGAGTATGAATATACATGTTTTTTATTTTGAGCTCCAGTTTGAAGAACTCGAGGCAGGCGAGACGGTTAAAGCTATCTATAGGCATGACCAAAGAACACTCTCCATGGATTAAACAAATGCAGGATTTGGTGGGCATCTGACAGGCAACTAATACTTAGTGCTTTTTCCTTTGGCGATGGAAAACATGGCCGATTCCCATCACCACATGATTGTATAGCAAGTGAGGTCTATAAGAAGGAAGAAAAGTCAGTGTCAGAGTTTGGTCCAGTATCATCCATTTGTTCCTGAGCTGGTGGAAGGGCCATAGGCTCATAGAAAGGGATGTATGATAGTAGAACGCGATCATTTTGATCGCGGTACTTTACTTCGTGGATTTTACAATGCAAGTCGTAACAACGACTTGCGTTGGAGGGCGCAGATTGAGGATTATTATAATTTTCTATTCCAACTCCAGCCCACGTAACAGTAGAGAAGGTGTTGGGATAGAAAATCACAATATTCCTTAACCAACAGCGCCATCCAGCGCAAGTCGTAGTAATGACTTGCGTTGTAATGGCAGCGTGGTAAAGGTTATGCGGTGTAAACACCACTTTGTAAACGACGTTTACCCATAGAAAGCGACATGTATATAGTCCAAAGAAAATCTTAGAGTTGCCTTCCGGTGAGAGAGAGAGATACTTTAGTGGGTTCAAACAGGTGAACCTTGGGCGCTAACCTGTCCGTCTCTGTCTCATAGCTGGGCAAATGGTTGCGAGAGGCCGACTTTGAGAATTAGGATAACTGCAAGCCTTCTTGATCTGCAGTGGTTGGGTGATGTGAAAGCTTGTGAGATCTACAGTTCTGAGCTCTCTGAATTTGCTGAAGGTGTTGGCTAGTTGACCCATGTAGATGGTGTTGTGATAGTCTACTTGCGACTAGAGGTGGGCGAGCCGCTGAGAGCGTGAGCCAAATGCTTAGCTCTGGCTCAGCTCGAGGACCTGTGGGACTTTTAAGCCCAAAACGAGCCAAGCTTTCATGTGGCTTCTTCCTGACACCCGTCTGCGTAACGTCCTTCACCAAGAATGGAAGACCAAGCATTAAACAGGGATTTAAACCAGGAAAACATTTCTAAGTTCATGTTTAAAAACTATTGCTTTTAATAAATACCCCTCAATACAGTGTGACATAAACTGATGTACTAAGGTGAAATGCTAACGCGTGGTACAGAAATATACCTTTTCAACATTTTGAAGCAACTTTATCATATTTTGCATGGCGTTTCTTGCATGATCTATTAGGAAATGGTTTTCAGGGCTCAGCTCGAGCACGAGCTCTTGGAGCCAAGCCAGACTCCGGCTCGGCTCTCTCTATTAACTTGTTGGCTCGCCCATTTCTACTTGGGACACTGGAACATTACTCTTGTAAAGAGCGGCATAGTTTTATGAGGCCAAAAGGAATTTGGATTAGGTGGGTTGAGTAGGATGAACTGAGCAAACCTGTTTGGGGGTGCAATGATCTGATGCATATTGAAATTCATTCCAAGCCCTCCAAATGCCTGATGACCCCTAAATTAAACAAAGAGAATGGATTCACTTTTCCTCAACTGCTCTGAACAGTATTTTGATCTCTGTGCTCAACCCCTCCCCCACACCTATGCGCGGCTTCGCTGCCCACTCCCTGGAGTCCTCTACCCCAAGTAGCTGAAAGGAACCAATTTAGCCCAGACAGATAGAAATGGCAGTTTATGCAAAGAGTCCCATAAGAGCCCAAGTTGGAACTAAAATAGTTGTAGTTCCTTACAATGGCCAATGCTACCCGCATAGGCTGGTGACACTGGGTATGCGCTGACGTGACGCCCTGTCACAGCATTGGCAATTGGAGAGCTTCAAAGGTCGCCTTCAATAGGGAGCGAGAGTGTTCAACTCATTACAGACAACTTGCCTAGAGAAGCTGGTCTGTCCTGCGTGTTCTGGTGTTTTGACCAGGTCTTCGAGGCCACTCCACTGAGAGTAGTGGCTACTGAGGTTTGTGCAGTCTTCACTGTGGCTGTCTGAATCCTGGTTTCTTTTGATATTTGTGCATGCTGAGTGTCTCAAAACAGCCTTAGGGTTCCTTCAATTGGCATTTTAATGCTATATAAAACATGTAAGTAGTAGATGATCAGGACCCCCCCATAGCAGTCTTAAGCCTGTTGTCAAAATTAACCACTGCAGCTGACAAGCGCTGAAGCAGTAGCCAGGACATTGCCAGACTGGAAAGAAACAATTGCACAGAAGGGTGCTCTCCTACTGTCTCTTGTCCCGGAACATCGGAATTGCCCGGCAGGATACGAATCTTCACCCCCAAACTCCAGTTATTTTGTAAACGACCCAGAGTCGTATCTCTGGACTCCTGCCCAAGGCCTGGACTCGTTCAAGCTCTACCTTGGTTTACTCTGTACACACACAGCTAACTCATATGTAAAAAGTTTTTACGTGACGCAAGGAGTTTTGGAGGATATTGATCTGTTGCGTGCAGATCAGGTCGAATTAAGGATCACTCAGAGTCGAGGTTCTGCCTTATCACGTGAGGACGTAGCTCTTGTATGGTGGCGAGCAGGATGGATAAGCTGCAGGGAACCATCTGACCTAGCAACAATGTTTTGGATTTGTGATGCAGTGAGACAACGTTTCTTCTGGTGTATCAATAGACCGGTAGTTGAGATCTTGGGAATGGAATCCAGCCCCCTTCTGATTTCTGAGATAGATCTTGGTGTCATAAATTTGTAAGTAAGAGGTGTTAATCCCACACCTTCTCCTTGCTGTCCTTATTTACTTATTTGAGGAGTTTTATATAGCATGAACATGGCCTGTCAGGGTATCAGAGGACTGTGCAAATAGCAGTTGAGTCATACATACAGGTAAACTGCAAGAAGAAATGACCAAGCAACAATACGGATACCATATGACAATTGGCCAGGCAGATTCAAGATCTGGAGGTGTCCACAGGAAAGTAGTCAAGCTGAGTGACTTCAGAGTTGCTATTGATGGAATCTATTCAACAGAAGCATTTTTACGTCTTTTTTGAAAGAGGTAGTTGCTTAATTTCAAACCCATCAGTGTTAGTGGCCTGCTCATTTGGGCCGGCACCCTGTGAGGGAAAGATGGCTGCCAGGACAGCGCACCAGCTTCTGCTACTTCTTCCATTCTCAGAGTGCAAATGATAGTGTCATAAGCCTTTGGTGCGGGCTGGATGTGCCGGATGCCCTTCCATGGTGCAAGACTGGAATCTGGCACTCTAGTGAGAAGGGCATTGCCACTGTGCAGGCAAGGGAGGACCTGGGCTTGTACACTGGTTTGGAAATCCAGTGGCGTAGCTAGACCATAGCCTGCCTGTGGCTGTCTCTGCTTTTGTTGCCCCTGGCGGCATGTAAGAGCGGTGGGTGTGCTGGCGATTCCTGGGTCGGCCGCAGGTAAGACCGGGGGGCGGTGCTGGTGAATCCCGCGATGGGCGCATGTAAGGGGGGGGAGGCTGCCAACCCCAAAACTCCACCCCCACCTTGCTACGCCACTTTGAAAATCTTATTTGGCAGGTAAGCTTTTTCCTGTAGAAGGGAGAGTTGGTACCAGGCTGTCTGCTGTCCTGGTGACGAGGGGTTTGAAGGAGAGATTGCTGTCGATGATGAATCCAGTTGACTTTGTGGAGAGTCGATGTATGTCCTTTCCACAAACGTGAAGCCAGTCAGTATGGCACTTAAATCTGATGTTAGGCTGCTTCAGAGCTCAGTAGGTAACAGCAGAGGAAGAAAAGTTGGAAGGAGAGGAAAGAGGAAGAAAGGAAGTTCTCAGAAGAGGGAAGGTGATCTCCTTTTACGTAGGTTATGGGTACAGCACTTATCGCGCCTGTGAGAGTGTTTCAAAGACTATGGGGGATGGAAGAGGGCAGCAGGTGCTCATTCAACTGAGCTGTCCTACTGGTTGAGACGCCAGGCAGAAACATGGGGACTCAATCTTGTCTCTTCAACTCTGCTTCATCTTTAATCGAAGCTGACATTTTGAAGTGGCCGGAGAAAGGAGAGACGATCTTCTGTCAGACAGTGAGGGTTGTCGGCCAGGTATGGTATGAGATGAAACAGGTCCCAGGATGCTTGTTTCCGGTCCAGGGAAGACATGGCTTGGCAGTTCGGGCTGGACTGTTCCCATGAGGCACAGGGTCAGACTGATTTGCATATGGCCATGTCTGAACTGGGGTGGCGGAGTGAGCTAAAGAATGGTGATGGATTAAACCCAGATCAGTTGACTGGGGGTGAGTGTTTGATTTGCTCAAACGCTCCGTCCATCGTCCCCTTTTGTATCGCTTTGGCCAGGTATGGTAGCCAGGCTCTGACAGGTAACATGCACTTGTGCCCCTTGCCAATGGCCTCCTATTGCCGTTTGGGAGTTGTCTGCTTTGAGTGACGGCCGGGTCGGGGTTGGACAGGCTTCTCCTGTAGTCTTACACTACTAGACGGAAGAGCTTAAAAGGGCCAATTTGTGGGCCGTTTTTTGGTCCAGTGGGCCACGATGGGACCAGGAACAAGCCCACACAGTGGCCCTTTCGATCTGGCCCATCTGGCAGGGCCAGCCTACCCAACACTGGCTTCTGGTGCATCCCTAGCACATTTGCCATCTTTCTTGGAAAATGTGTCTAGTGTTCTTCTCGTGCCACAAGCATCCCTTCCCGTGGTCCCTGTCCAGGTTTTGTGGGATTCAGCATCACAATAATCAACTGAGCAGCAGAGTGTATAAAACCTGTAATTAAAAGAACAAGGAAAAGACTCGTATGTTCTGTGTTTGCTTAGCAATTGGACTTGCCTTTATTTGCATGGGAACAGGAACTGGCTGCTGGGGGCGTGGAGAGTCAACAGTCAGCTTATCAACAGCTTCTGCTTCCTGCAAAATTGATTTTCTCGCAAGTGTAAATATTTCGTTTTAATCCTGACAGAGTGTGACCCCCCTGGCAGTGCTGTCTTGGGATCTTTCTAGTTAAAAGGCCCACACTGCACGTTGTTTTGCAGCATGCTCAGATGAGCATGTGTTTGGGAGTGTAGGTTTCGTAAGCTGGCAAGATACCTCAGCGAGATGAACAGTCACTGTTGAGATCTGTGTATAATCGTCAGGTCGCCGGTTAAAGTCCCTGTACGGTTGACTCAACCTTTTATCGTTCCAAAGTTAGTAAAATGGGTACCAGTTTCAATTGTGTATAAAAATGTTTTGGGTAAAAGCACTTTAGAAATACAATTATTACTCATAGGACCTTGAAAAAGTCATCCACGTGACAGTTTCACACGTTAGAGGACAGAAACAGAATCTGTGTTGACAGTTCAGTGGGTTGAGCACCTGCTGCAGACACCTCTCTGTAACTTCAATTCCCAACTTTAAATCTTGGCAAGCCTGACTACGTCTTTTATCTTTCCCAGGCCAATGGAGCATGTGGCAATGAGTTGAGGGTGTGCAAATCTTGTTATTTATGCACCACGAGACAATTCCTTTTGTGGTGTGTGGTGTAGATGTCCCCACTATGCCACAGCTCCACAACGTACCTATCCATACTCCTCTCAGTCTCACACACCCTCATCTCACCAGATCTTTCCACTAAACACACCAACTCCAAATGTTGTCCATACCAGCCCTCTCAACCCCTCTCATACCCTCCCTATACACAAACCCCCTCTTCTTGTCACTGAAGTCCAGGACAACACTCTACAACACGTCTCTTCCCCTTACTCACCCTGCAGCTAACTCTTCTGTTCCCGGTTTATGCCCCCTCTCAGATATAATTTGTGGCTCCGGACCTATTCACATGCCAAAGGATTACTCCAGTCATACAGTTAGACCACCTCCTGGTTGCTTTACAAAACTAGACAGCATGACTCACCCTAGCTAAACTCAGTTTACCTGCAACTACATATCGACATTGGAACAAGCTGAATTTGGAGGACCTAGAAACATTCCCTATTTCCAACACAGATCTAGACACAATAAGCTCAGTTACAAAACTATGGATGGCTTCATGAAGCTTTTGATATAATATTCTCACAAAAACATACCAAAACAAAACCAGCCACTTGGTTGAACATAGATTTAAGATAAAACAGCAAATCGAAAGCTTCAATGCAACTTGGCTCAAAACCAACAACTCTCAAGACCAAATATGCCTACACAGACATAATAAAGTCAACAATCAAAACAATACTTAGGGAATGCTTGCACTTTCGTGCACTGTATCAATGGGATGTGACCAATTAGATATTTGACAGGTGCAAAATACTCAAATAAACAATGTCTTAAATGATGAGAGAATTTCGCTGAAGGAACCTATCCTATTTTGCAGGAATTCTGTCACAAACTGACAACACACTGCACATCAAAAGCAGGCATGTTGGAGTCATACTTGAGACACAAAAGACCTAATAGCAGTAATATCTTCCAACAAAGTCCTCCAAGGGAAGGTTAACACAGTCACTACACTCCTTCAAAGAATTATCACATCCTGAACAGTGGAAAAGCCAAAAGGTTGGCAGCCAAAGTCAGACCTATTGGCTTTGTCACTGCTTGGTAATTATGTTGGGGAAACTTATCAGCCAGTGCTTTATGCAAGCATTAATATTACTTACAAATATTGTGGTATGTAGGAGTACACAGGACAGTACCATCCACCTTACATTTCTCTCTGAGAGTGAATCTGACAACATGGGGCTCACATTGAGCCACTAAGGGCCTGATTACGAGTTTGGCGGACGGGTTACTCCATCACAAATGTGACAGATTTCCCGTCTGCCGAATTACAAGTTCCATTACATTCCATTGGATATAATGGAACTTGTTGTTCGTGATGGAGTAACCCGTCCACCAAACTCGTAATCAGGCCCTTAGTGTGACTGTGACACCATGGAGTGCAGTCTCACTTGTGTTGTGATAGACTTGCGTCATAGTTTACCTTTTCAGTTTACCTTTTGGGTGTGAATCTGTCATTTTTAAGCACAATGCCGCTCTTGGCCAACTATGTTATGTTCTATCTATTTGCAGAGTGCACTTACTCTAAGCTAACAGATGAAAATTATTGGTCGAAATGCCATGTTTTGATGGCCTTTCTGAATTTGATTAGAATATATTCTCAGCTTGGATAGAGTTCCCAGGTGCCATTTGCTCAGAACCTTATGTACCTGTAGTGGCCCTGTTGAATATTGCTTTTAGGAGCCATACGTTTGCAGTGAAATTGTTAATTTCTACTACAAAACCCTTCAGTGTCACGGGGGGGGGGCTACGCTAGCTTGAGGTTTGCATGTCATGTCTCTCACATTAGGTGTGTGTGTCACACCATAAGGCATGGACTCCATCAGAGCCTTACTGGCATTAGTGAAATCCTGAACCTGGGAATTTTATGATTGTTTATATATGTACCTATGTAAAGTCTTGCTCCCAGTAATTCATAATTTTTATTACGTTATATGTAAAGTATGCTTTTGAAGTCTCCCATCATCAATAGGTTCAGTGCCTTTTTTCCCTGGTTTTGGAGATTGCAAGTAAGGCGTCAGTATGGTGGTACATATATGCCAACATTTTAGAACAGGGAAGTGGGAGATTTTGAAACAAATATCAGGAGAAAGTTTTTCCCCTATTGATTTCTATTGAAGCAAAGGCAATTTCAGGTGGGAGACAGATAAAATAAAGTCATTTTTGGCTTAAAAAAATCAGGAGTCTCCCGTCTGAATTGGGTCTGTCTATTGGCATGTATGGTAGTGTTTTTGAGATGTCATTTGTAGGAGTCAGTGTGAAGTCATGTGATGGCTTATTGTTGATATCTTTATATGTTGTAAGTTTGTTTGGTGTCACCAGACTTCTGGTCAACGTAATCTGACTAACTTGAACATTGCCCAGCCAGTGTTTACTGTATGAACCAGTGGTCAAAGTGGGCGGAATCTGAGGGGCACCTTCCATACATTTTTAATTTGAGTAAAACAGTTCACCTACTTTTTGGGGAAAGCCAACTGTCTCGGACGGTTAATTCAGGGAGTTAAAATGCATCAGCTGAACTGTAAGGGAGGAAGTCTCCTGTGCTGTGAAAGAGAGTAATGGGCAGACAGCTAAATAAACTATCTTGTCAGGGTGTATGCTGCCAGAAAGAAATGTAAATATGCGCAACTAGTCAATCTGCAAATGTAAAAGGAGATTGGAAGCTAGTATTGGCTGTAATTGATTGAGTCACTTGATGCTTCCTGATGACACGGATTTATTCTTTTTGAGAGGTATTGCATGGGAGTTACCAGCTGAGCTGTGAAGTGTGTGCTTTTAAAGGACAGCTATAAAAAAAGATGCACTACATACAGTCTGGGTAATACAAAAATGTATATTTTGGGAGCCCTTTTAATCTTAAACATTTTTGTGCATTTTGGAACATCCTATCTTATACAGAATACAATGCAAGTTTCAAACTATGACTTACATATACACAATGCTTTCTGTCACAGACTGGGATCACGAAGCTCTAAACACACACGTCACTATTCTCCACTGCATCAACCCAGATTCAATTCTGTGTCTCTCTTGTTACACACAGACCTCTGAAGTACATTAACTAATAGAGGTTTCATGTGTATGATAATGCAATTCTCGCTGATTAACTTCACTTGCAGCCATTTTGCATTTAAGCTCTGTGTTATTTTATATGTAGTCACCTGAAGGTGAAAGACTGAAAACATTTACAGAATATTTTGTTTCTTTAGCCACCTGCCCCCACGCTCACTCACTCCACCCCCATTGAGCGCAGCTTCACAGTTCCCATATATTTTTTAATGCACTTCACCAAGTGCTTAATTTGAACCGGTAGTTTCCGGTGCTCAGCACCATCACTTTGTGACTGTCCAACACTTGGTAGTTTCCGGTGCTCAGCACCATCACTTTGTGACTGTCCATCACATGGTGGCGCTGTCTGAGATGTGAACAAGAACGTGTTTATTAAGTCAAATGACACTGAAAATTAATAATAGCAGCCTCTCACACCATTATTATAGCTTTGTGTGGCCTGAAATAGTCTGAATTGTCACACTTGCAGGAGTATGACGGTTAGGTGTTAAGTTGGTACCATCATTGGCAGCACTGGCAGGGTCAATGCATGGTGCAGGCTGCAGTGGCCTTCCGAGAAGGGCCCTGACACTTAATTATTTTTTTTTTACAAATTAAGCACTGCCAAACACTGACTGGACTACAAACTGGCTATATTGGTTGGTGATCTGGAGACCTGATGTCCGTCTCCTGATTGATCTTGACAGTTTAAAGGATATATATCTTAAACCATTCCATTTTGGCCCAAGCCCGTCGCACCTGTGCCCTATAGACTCCTTTGCCTCGAGAGCTCGCGACGCTCTGACCATAATCCTTTGCGCGCGCTTGTTTCAAAGCACGGGAGCTTCCCGGTTCTAAAGCCGTGACGTATTGCGGCTCCTGCTGGCTTTTCAAGAAGTGCGCCAGGGGGCCCCTGCTCTCCCTTCCGAGCTGCTAAATAAGTATTTAGTCCCCCTGCGCGCCTGCCATGCGGCTCTCCTTCACCGAGCGGGCTTGAGCTTCCATGGGGAGGCCGAGGGCGGCGCACGGTGGGTGTGTTACCTTGGGAACACAAGCCAGCCTGCGCGATGCGGTTTTAATATTTGCTTTTCTCAAGCTTTCTCCTACGCCCCGGCCTTGTTTACACTTTTTAATCTGATCTCTGCTTCGCTCACACCCCTCCACTCATCCCCAGATATGTCATGTGGAACAGCTTGTCATTCAAGTCAAAACGAATCATGTTCTCTCTCGACTTCAAGGGCTCTTTACATCCCGCTCACAATGTGACTCGAAAGTAGTAGATAAGAGTGGAATAACACGCCCTTTGCTTTATTTGATCCAGTGGTTGCAGGTGCTGGGCACCGGAAGTCTGAGAGCAAGAAAGAGAAGGGCAGAAAAGAGAGAAAGGAGGAAGAATAAGAACGGAGGAAAAGATCGACAGAGGAAGAAAGCAGGGCTGACGAAGAAACTGTGAGATAAAGAGACAGGAAGCTTAACGCAGTGGAAGAAAGCTACATGAGATAGAATTAAGACCAGTCAGTCTTGGTTTTTTACCATCTAGGCAGCATTCAGTAGTGGCACATGGAGCTCTAGTCATAAAGTTCGGGTCCCTGCATTTATTTTCATAGACTTATTAGGAACTATTGTCAGAATGGTGACAGATGTCGTTTTTAGAATCCGTAGTCTGATGAGGATGGGCTGAATGAATAGTCATCACCCTGAGGCTGTTTTGGTAGAGGCCTATAATTTAACACAATTAAATAAGGAGCTTCCGAGTTCCTACACATCAGGTGTGATTAGTTCATCCAGCGATGCGTTTCCCATTTCTAAATGGAGGGCAGTATGTACAACAGTCCAAAGAAAAATTAATTGAATACGCTTGTAGCTCTGGCTTTTATATGAAGTGTGCACACAGACGCACACCATCCAAGCATACAGTGACTTAGAGCACGCTTAAATGCATGTATGTGAAAGAGCAACAGACCTACAGACGTCCATGCCCACATACAACCAGACGTATTTACCCGTGCACACAAACTACTAGCGGTCCAGGCTCCCATAGATATATATCACTATATATATCAGTACCTATTAAACATAAATAAACAGGTGCATATGTGTTTTTATCATATGCTAACTTTGAGTGCATGCACACAGAAGCTTTGTGGCAATGTCACTTGTGACACAACCCAGACCATCATACTTGTATGGACACAGACAACCAGACATACATCACCCATGCACACAGCCCGGCTAACATACAGGTATCGAATGCACAGAGATGAATACAGACATTGACACACTCAGGCAGCAAATGTACAGTCCCACCCAACAGACACAGTCAAGCACCACCCAAGACAGATGGGGATCAGACAGAGGGATGGGCGCTTACTTGGTGCAGGTTAGATTCGGGCTCAAAGTCCACTTTAATACCAGCCCCTCATTGGAGAGGAAATCACATTTGAATAGGATATGCACTACAGGGACAAAACTCCTTTAATCCTTGGCGATCTCACTTTTTACTGAGGAAAAAAAAATCCAGTCTCCATGGCCATCCTGTCCTTGGCCTCTTATACTGATCAAGGACAGATAATGTACAGAGCGCTGCGCATGATCATTCCATTCTTTGCACCCTTGGTTTAATCCTGGAAATGAGCATTGCCTCAGGATGAACAAGTCCTATTTAGGATTTCCAGCTTGCATCATGTAAACAAACCAACATCTTAATGTTCTTGGGCTTTCGCTTTACAAATCATTCTTATGGGCGTTGCTCCAGTAGGGGCACATACATGAAAGCACTGAACTGTAAAATGAAGACCCTTAACTGTAAACCCAGTGTTTCGTTTGTATTGGGAAACCTGTCAAACCCAGGGTGCACTCTGCAGCTCGCGTGCATGCATTAACTCTATCATATTTAGTTTACATTGTCTTCGTTTGAGAAGTGCTTTGTTTCTATAGCAAGTGTTCTACATGCAATAAAAACGATCTGTTCGATAGTTACACTTTCTTGGACATTTGATAGCCCCCTTATAATCGATTCTTCGAATGGTCTATCGAGGAAGGGCTAAGAACACCGATGCATACATCTTCTTACCCCTGATGCCCGCCTTCCATTGTTGGCGTCTGGGTGGGAATCCTTTGTACCAATGCCACCAATGAAAATGGCATGTGCAGTGCTTAACACCTTCGCTGCGGGGGCTATTTCGCCGCAGCGCTAAGGGGGCGGGGGGCGCGCGGCGCTCACACGCTGGTGACGGAACCGCTCCGTCACCAGCCTCGCGTGAGCTGTGCTGATGACAGAGCGGTTCCGTCATGGCCCCGCCCGCTCAATAGAACGCGCCGCGCAGGCGCGTCGGGCGGGCCTTGACGGAACCGCTCCGTCATTAGCACAGCGCCACCGCGGCTGATGACGGAGCGGTTCCGTCATCAGCGTCGAAAAGGTTAATTTATAAAAGCAGGGCTTTAAGTGGGCCGGGTCTTGCCAGTGCACCTGCAGTTCTAAAGGGCAGGTGCCGAGACAGGTTCCTATCGGGCTCTCCGTTTTTGCCCTCACCCTTGGAGTGAAAAAAAATATTTAACTCTGCAGCAGAACCACTGCTCAAAGCCTTTGATGGAACTTCAAAGACACTCCTTATAGTTCTTTCACAGTCTCATAAATTCAGAACTAACGCATTTTAAATGTTATATACAATGAAGCCAAAGTTCTTGCTCATTTAGCTTAAGCAACTAAGAACTATTGACAAAGCCAATAGTCCTGGCTTGTTCTAGGTGTAATGTTACCCCTTGTATTGATGACAGAAGCAACAAAATCCCAGTAGGGCGGCACACTATGCTAAATACAGATTTTTAGCATATGTGCGTATGTGTTTTTAAGCCATGTCCTTAATGACATCTGCCACGCCCATCTTAGAGAATCCCCCCCCCCCAGTATTTTCATCCCACTAAAAGCCCTGGGTAAAAAGAAGAATGCCGGTGCCCGAAGCTCTGTTGAGAAGCCTGTGGCTGGTGGAATTAAACATGGGCGCACCGAATACCAAGGCTGGTAGTATTAAATCCACCTCATGTCTCTTTAATCCACTTCCACACACGCCCTGCCCCTTTCTCTCACTCTGGCAGATTCCTGATTTCTTGCTTTGTGACGGTTTTGCTGCCTTTCTCTTCCATTTTCTTTCTGATGTCAGTGTTTTCACTCTGTAAATGTCTAGTGAGGAAAAATTAGTTCCGGTCCCCAAAAATAAGTGCTGGTGACCACTACCTGCTTAAATTAAGGACTGGGTAGGTGTCATATTCGTCATCAAACAGGACACTTGAATACCACTCTCGATAGATAAATCACCGAGCTGTGAATTCAGTGTTCCATGCCTTAAGCCGGATAGCACCAGTAGGATTCTGAAAGACTAATTGCTACAAGCGTTATTGACAAAGCCAAATTTAAAAACAGGACTGGATGACTCGCTTATCTCTGGTATGCCAGTCTAATCTGGACACGAATGCTAGGGAAAGTGTAACCAACCCGCAACTGCATGCAACTAAAGGGCACAGTGGCATTCGTCTCAATGGAATTCAGTAGCTTGTCTAAGCCAGACTCAAATGGCGTGAGCTGTTCTTTGTAGTCGGGGTTTTTCTAACATTCAAGGGTCTGTCTAGTCTCGACCTAGATGTAATTAAATGCCCAGTCTAGTGTGAACCTAAATGACATGAGAACAGCCTGTGGATTCTGTATATACTGCATATTCAATTACCTTCCAACCTATATCCGCATTTTAAGCTCCTCTCGCAGCAGGACCTATGGAATCTGGCCAGTCTAGCCTGGCCCCAGTCATCTGAGAGGGTTTTGTCTGACTTCTACAAGCATTACATGAAAAGGAAGTCAAGCCTGGACCTGAATATCATTAAAATGCATGACTCGCTCGGGCCTGCATGTGAAGGACCTGTCTTGCTGTTAGTGCATGGCCTGATGGAGTTTTTCTTACTTAGAAATACATGATATAAAAGGGCGGTCCAGAGGGAAAATAAAAGACCTGCCTAATCTGGATCAATTTGACTTTAAAAGGATATTCAAGCCTAGTCCTATCTGACTTAAAAAAAGGCCCATGAAGCTTTGACCTACATGGAATTCATTGCCCAGTGCCAATTTTTCTTGCATTACAACATGAAATGGCCTGTCTTGATCAGATTTCCAGGTTGAGGAATCTCTCGTGGGAGCCGGATACACACCTTAAAGACATCTCACAGTTGCAGGGATAGGCAAGAGCAGCAGCTTGAGATATTTCTCCAGAATTTGCAGATTGAGCGGGTGAGGTCGCAGGCAGTAGTAGACGAATGACCCTGACCAACGAGGAGCTTGCCCGTCGTGCTAGTTTAGCACAGCAGTTTCCCTAGCAGCCAGAGATGGAAATGTGTTAAGGAAGAAAGGACAATGTGTTTTGGCCACAGCATGGAACGCTTTCCCTCTTAGGCTATGAGTGGAAAGTCGGTTAGCTAAATTTCGGAAATTATTAAAAACCAACCTTTTATCGCCTCAATCTAGGCATTGGCTAAAACCATTCCTGATCAGTATAGCGTCAGGACACCCTTTTTGAGATAATTGCATACTTTATAAATACATTTTCATCTCATTCATTTCAGCATGGCGTCATGCCCCTGGGCATAGATTCACAAACATGCTAGTGCTACCTGAAACGACAGGACACACCCTATTACCCCTAAGGCATCACAGTGTTGACTGCTCCACTCACCTATGTGGTGTTGAAAGCCTCAAAGGTTAATTGAAGGAAAGGATGGGTGTGGTGAAATTGATTTGTTGATAAGGCTTGTACAGTCGTTTTTCAATGCCTGTATATGTGTGTTGTGACTTTGTTGATGTGGGGGCCTGGAAGAGAGAGACGGATCAACCAGGATGCATAGGGAATGTAACTCTTGGGTAGTGTACTCTATACAAATGCTGTGATGATGGTGATTCGATATGTGTGTTTGTTTGTGTGGAGAGGATTGGCTAGAACTTGGGGGCTTCTGTTGCCCCTGTTATGCGGCACTCCATTTTGGAGGCTTTTAGGAAGAACCACTTTTCCGGTCCTTGGCCTTAGAATCTGTATCTTTGAAACCCGCTGCTAGTGTATGTGTGCGGGTTGCTATAATAGGAATGTTCCATGGGTCCGCTCTGGGGATGGGAAGAAACCCTCCAGACTGCCTTCATTACAGGCAGCCAGAATGGATGTTTTACTGGGACAACCCGGACAAGTAGAAATACAGTCCATACCTGCAGTGTTTCTAGTCATCTGCGGTAGTTCACTAGTTTACTAGTTCATGTACCTTTTTCTGGCAGCGGGTCTTGTTCCTGAGTCTTTTGGAGAGGACTCTTGAGCGTAGCATTCTAACTTCACTTTGGTTTGGTGGTGCTAACATGTCCATGGTTCTGCATCCTTGGTTTGGGGGACACTAGTCTTTATTTACCTTCTGAATTTCATATTGTCTTGTGTGCTTTGTATTTCGTCTCGGATAGAGGTCTAAGGTTTTGAGAATGATGTTCCTCTAACGTTTTTTCCCCGTAGGAGCGAATATTTAGTTGGGGTTATAATTGTGAGTGAAGTATCTTTTCTGGAGACATAGTTGGAATCTAGCTGGTTGGAATCACACGTCTTTATCTTAGATTGATGTATGGATGATGAGGAGCGCCTTTGAGGCTGCGTCCAGCTGTCGTTGGTAGCCAGTTGAGTGCGTGGAGCACCGTTGTTAGGCTTTCCCTTGGATAGGTATGTAGTAGTAGTCCTGAGGAGGTGTTTTGAACCTTTTGTAGTTGAAACATTCCCTTTTTATAGGCTATTTAAAGAGTATTCCCGCAACATCACAAGGGTGTGAATAGCCTGCTATCACCAGTGTAAGATTTATTTATTTTCTATATTTTAGCAGTTTTTTGTAACGCAAACTTCACCAAAGGGCATCCGAGCACTTCAAATGAGAACCAGACATTTTACATGACAGCCAGATGTTCTATATTTTTTTAAAGATATGGAATTCATACATCTAAGATATTTTACCAAATAAATGATTGCTTTTGCGACACAGCGATCAGGAATTCCTTTTGCAGGCATCTACGAGTAATTCATCGCAGTAATGCACAGATAATAATATTTATACGCGATCCGTGTTTAGAGGTGTATGATTTGCACTTTTTCCCTACAAGCATGTTATTAATACAGCATGTGATACATCACTTGTGTTCAAGCCAAAATTCTATTTTACCTGCTTAGCTTTTTACATAACAACATTTTAAAGTCAGCCGCTGACAAAACTTGCTCCTGTTGAGGCTAGTCTTTGAAACTGTGCCAGACATTTTTAAATATAACTTTGCAAATTGAAACACATCTGGTGAATAATACAAATTCCAGTGCTGATAAAACAATGTAAAAACTTCTTCTGTAAGCACAATGAGAAGCATGTTGTCTGTTTCAAAGCAAATCTTTTCTGAAAGACCTTAATGTGTAGTTTTGCTTCCTCAACAACACTGGTGATCTCAAATGCCCAGACCCTCCCATGTCCCATTTCCTATTAGGTGTAAAACAAAAACAAAACGTTATCGGTGAGAGAAGAAATGTGGTCAAACAAGACCAGCTGCTGTGGCCGTGTTTTTGTGAGCTATCTAAGTAAACAATGGAATTGCATTTGACCACTAATGAGGTGAGAGGTCAGATTGCAAGGTCTGCTCTCATTTACCCATGACTAGTGTGTCAGCAGCCTTCACCAAGTTGAGTTGACGTCCATCAAAAGTGTGATCTCTTCCCTGCGAGGTGACACCCCATGGTAGGTTAGGCATCTAGTCAGTCATCTGTTTTTATGTTTACATGAATTGCATCATGAAGTCAATTGTGTTCTCCAGATGACAAGTGCCATTTCGACCGTCTTCTACTCTTGCTGATTCCTGCCAAAGGGTCAGCTGTATTCCACTGGAGCCGACAACAGGAAATAATCACCTTACCTCTGTTCCAGCGGTTCTCTTACCAAGGAGGGACATCCGACAGACGATCATATGTCTGTACTCTAGATGATATTTGTCTGATCACCCATCTGCTTCTCCAGCCATCAGCCATCATAGAGTTGGCTGCCTCATACTATAGCTGACATCCATCAAGGGATCAACTATCCTGGAGCTGACGTTTGTTAAGTGATTGGCTGTCTGTAGCCCCTGCGTGGAATTCATCAGTTGATTCCTTCTCGCCCAGAGATCACCTTACTTCTGTTCTAGGTGTCACACGTCAAAGGATGAACTGCCCCACTCTAGGTTCACTCTGCATTCAATAAATCGATCAAAGAATGATATGTCTTCTAATGGCAACATTTACCAAAGGATCAGTTGTGCCTTCTGACTGAAGTTTTTTAAAGCCACAAACTGACAGGATAAGGAGCAGTTGCGGCTGGTGCAGATAAGCTCAGTGGGGCGGTGGAGCCGTGGGGGGATGTGGGGGGTGGAGTCGACAGACGATGGAATAGGTTTTATTTCTTTATTTAATTTGACCTATTCCGTTATCTGTCGACTTCAGCCCCACCCCACTGCACTTACCTGGCCCGGCCACCGCTGATAGGGAGCCAGTTCACTGGATGGGGTTTCTTTTAAGGTCTCAGTAGGGGACAGACGATCTGGTCTTTGAAGAGCCAATGTCCAGGCTCTGTAAGACAGTCTGGGTGGTACTTGTCCAATTGCGTAGCAAAAATGCCATGGGCCCTAGTGCGAGCAAGGAAAATTAACCATTTGACTGTAGTTGAGGTACTAAAATACAGAGGTTATTGAGGTTCAATGAGCCCTGCAGGGCTCTCTGGGTGCCACTGCACCTGCTGCACCAGTATTAGCTACACCTCTGTGTCTGTCTGCATTTCACTTGTCTCACATAATGTGTAACTCAGGAGGGAGAAAATAAACAAATAAAAACATTTGCAAATAAGATGTTTACTAGGCTTATGAAGCTAATGGCTGTCTGCCATATTCCATAGTCCACAGCCCATGTTCTCTAATTTTAGGCTGCTTCCGGACAGCTTTACAATTTTAAAAGTTGGTATAGTTCAAAAGCAGATTCGAGCATTCACACCAAACCACGTTAGGATTTTAAAGTTGGGTCGTGCCTTTGCTTCCTGAGAAGTTGCCCTTTTTTTTGCATTGGAGAGCAAAAAACCCGGTGCTAGTTTTTCATATACTTTAAAAAAAAATAGTTTTCTTTTTTAAATCCATTTTCTGAAAAGGTATTTTCAAATTGTGTAAAATGTTATCAACGTGTTCTACAAGTTTTAAAAAGGTCTAATTGTTGATTTAACGCTTGTAAACATTAATGTGAAATGAACTTTTTCATTTCTTTGTGGGTTATTGTGTCCATTCATCAGGACCCTGATACTGAAATCCTGATACAACTCGAATTTTTTTTGCAGTTTAGATTCATATCCATTGAATTTCGTGATCATAGACAAAAGGTCGTTGAGGGTCACAATTTAGAACTAGTGAAAGTGGGGGAGAGTTAGGGTGAAGAGAGGGGCGGGCTCAGCAGATGAGGGTCTCTGATAAACTGTGAAAGGTTGTGTACAGTAGCAGGTGTGTGTATGCTCCAGTCGGCCATCTTTTGCACATCTTCGTTTCCCTTCAAACCAAGGAAACCTGATGTGCACTTTCTGTCTGAAAGTTGCGAGAGGAAGTGGTTTACATGCAGGCGGTTTATATATAGTGGTCTTTAAAAAGTGAAAGTTTGCTGTTCACGCAGCTGCTTCGGAAGGGACGAAGAGCATCGCTGTGTGCCACTTGCATTATTTTGTGTGTTTGTTGTTCCCAACACCCTCGCCACCTGCTGGTGCTCCCGTCTTTGGTATATATTTGACCTCTAAATCCAGACTGACGGCTCCACTAGCTGGCTACTGTGCGAGCATGGTGGAAGCCAGAAGTGCCCCAGATCCGAAGTCGGGAGTACCCTGCAGCCTTGACCTCCATACACGAGGGGCCTCTCCGCTGTCGGCGGGCCTCCACCTGCAGATCGGAGGCTGGCACTGACCCCGCCGCTTCGGGCTGTCTGAGCCTTGCTGAAGAGGAGTGCTTGAGTGGGAGTCACTCTTAGAGTATATCCATTCGTATCCCTTCCCTATGGATATAGAGATAACTCTAATCACTAGTATATGCAGTAGACCATTGTACTCTCTACCATTCCTATGTGACTCTTAGAGCATATCCATTCATATCCCTTCCCTATGTATATAGACATAACTATAATCACCAGTCTCTTCTTTGTGTGACTTTACATCTTGTACATTTGCAATTTTTTTTCTGTGTGTATCGTTTATGTAACGCATGTAATCCTAAGTCCTTATGTTTTGCAACTGGTTCTTATGTAAAGCGCTCTGACACCTTCGGGTGAAGTTTGCGCTATATAAAATCGCATTAAATAAATAAATAAATAAATAAAAATAATTTTAAAAAACTCTTAGGCTGGGTCTGTGCGTCTCTGGGAGCTCTGCGTTGTCCCGCCCCTTCCTTCCTGTGCTGCTGGATTCAGTGCCACAGGAAGGCAGGAATATGCCTCTAAGAAGACACACGTCAATATCCTAGAAAGGGGCAGGGCGCAGGCCATGAACTGGGTTGCTGTGTTGGTTATTCATTTTCAGTGTCCTGCTGGTATTGACTGCAGTGTGCTTGTGGTGCGTACTTATGGCTTGTAACGGGAATATGTTGGTTGTAGCTCACATCTATTGGTTATTTGGTTGGAGTGCGGATCCGTTTGCTGTATTATCTGTCTTTTGGTTTTAATAGGTAGCTACTGGTTTCATTGTGTCTGTTGTTTGCAAACTGTATCTGCTGGTTGTGAAGGAAACATGTATGTAAGAAGTATTTGTTGGTTGCTTTGGGTATTTATTGGGTATCTGTTAGTTTCATTACATATCTGTTGATTGCAGTTTGGTAAGTGATGGTTGTTTTAAAGAGTATCTCTTGGTTCACATTTATGTCCGTTTGTTACAGTGGGTATCTAATGCTTACAATGTTTATATTGGTTATCTGTTGGGGTTATTGGGCATTTGCTGCTAGTAATGGCCATCTCTCTGTAGTATTTTGATATATGTTGGGCCTGATGAGCATCTGCTGTGGTCTCACGGTTTCACATGGTCTTCTCTCACGACTATTAGATGAATTAAAGTACCTCTTGTCTCCTGAACAAGAGCATCTTGCAGAAGATTTGAGAAACTGCACTCACTTTATTGTGTCCAAAACTAGCTTACTCGATAGTTAAGAACTTGTGGGTACGTCGAATAGTGTTCCGTAAAGGGACAGGGTTATCTCAGCTTGAAGCGAATGGATAGACAGGATTTTATAAGAGGCACCTCAGATTTAGAGATAGCACAACAGTGCAATTAGTGTAATAAAGGCTCAGGCGTGACTGAAGTGACATCACACCCGTGATCACTTGATGGAATCACAGCTGGTGATTTCCTAGAAACTTTGACGCAACTGACATGCCATTTTGTGTTTCTGATTTTTAAACCATCTTCACTGAGCACTTGTGGCTTTAACAACTGATCGGTGACGGGCAGAAACATTCTGTTCCTAAAACTAGCTAAAGCTAAGCTTATACAGGATTAGGAATTGTATATACCTCAGAGGTGCAGTGCTGTTCTGAGTCACAACCAGCAGTTTATGGGCAGCGGTTTCTCCCCCTAGTCATTCACCTGTGGCTCTGACTCTTGTGAAGTACACAAATACTTGGGAAGGCAGGTTGAATGGGAGTCATGGGTTTGGTTTCTATATTTTCCTTCCCACCAGAAAGACCTCTGACTGTCCTCCATCTAATCTGCAGTATGTTGGAGGCTCTCTGGGTTTTAATCCAAGGCAAAGAATAACTTGGACTAAAGTTGAATGTTATCAATGTAACAGTGTAGGACTCGGCTGTGTAGGCAAATATTTGATAGAAACATTTCACTCTAGAGGCTTGCAGGAGAGACCCCTGAGGAGTTCCTGAAGGAACAAGGCAGGCCTTGGCAAGCAGGAATAGTGGGTACATTTGAATTGCAAACATATGCCATGCAAATAAAAAGAAGAAATACAAATAAAAAACTTGCCCACCTAAACAGTGGGCTCCTACGCTTGCAAAAATGTTAAAGTAAATAAAAAAAATAACCATTGCATTTCATGTTATGATAGCAGTCGGTGTGCTTCTTAGCACTCACAGCAGGTATGGAAACCATTTTCAGGTTTAATGCACATCACAAGAAAAAACATTTTTTATTGATGCAATCGACTTTAAATAACTGTAGCCGAGCGAAATATTTTATGCATCAAGACGACAAAAAAGATGTAAGAATATAACTAAAAAATCATTAGCCAAGTGGAAGCTTTGGGCCTCCAGCTCTGGTAGTAAAGTGCACTTCTAATTAGGCAGATGTGCACATGTGATCTGGAAAAATGCCATTGCTCAGTGCACAAGGGCTGACCTATTGTTCTATGTAGGGTCCGCTTTAGCACTGCTGGCGCCTGGTGCGAAAATCGTTTTTTGGTGCCTCCCCCACCGTTGGCCTGCTCCAGAGATTCCCATCCCCCAACAGTGCCCCTAATCTCTTCATAGCTCTTCTCTCACATACATTTCATTTGTTTTAAAGCGCTGGTTGGGGTTGGCTTTACTAATAAGAATGCATATCTAATAAAATTAACCCTTTTGCACAACATTAGTGTTAGAACCTGGTTTGGTACATTCCATCCACCCCTCCTCCCTGACCCCTGTTGGGTTCTCCCACTGTGAAGCTTACTGTAGAATGTTGAGGTGCTCTCCAGTGAGGAGAGTGGATGACCAATAAACGAGTTGTACTTGCTTCAGCTGTGTCCAGTGTCCTCAGTACTTCTCAACTTCCAACACTGGCGACGGAACTGTGCAGGGGGCAGTGGTGGTCCTCTCCCCTTTGTGTGCTCTCTCCACACAGAAGAAATAAAGAATTTGGAAGTAAGGCTTGTGGCAAGCGATAGAGCGATTTTTATTCCTGGAGTGGGATCGTGAAGAAGCAGTGAATGGATTTGACTTTCCCTGTGGTATTAAGTCTATTGTTCAAGAAAGGACGGAAGGGGGGCCCCTCTCTAAGCCGCTTTTAGAGGAGCATGAACTGTATCCTGACGCGCATGCCCTCATAACCCCCTGTCCTAATGTGTACCTGGTTGGTGAAGAGGGCTGTGCGAGCTGTGTTCGCGTAGGCAGAAGAGGTCTAGTGGTGACCGCCGCAGCTTCCCGGCGGTCATCCTTGCCAAGGTGCTTCCCACTCGATCAAGCTCCTTGAAACTTGTGCTGCGAGCCTGTTAAGGAAATTGCCTGCTGTGTGCGCCGGGACAATTGCTGCGCCTTGAAAGCCTTTACCCCTTCAGCCGAGTGCGGATAGACGCTGTGTGAGGATTCGGAATCCGCAAGCAGTGTCTCAGCTCAGCAACGCCTCAGAGGGTACCAGCCGTCCACCCTGTGTGAGTCACCGCGACAGGGTGCTTCCGGGGCCCAGCAGTGTTTTTTTCAGCGCCTGCGTCTTGTGTGGGGAAGCGGGAAGTATCGTGAGTAGTGTCTCACATCCGCGACGCCTCAGAGCATAACAGCCTGCCCTTTCCTGTCAGAAGCACCAAGACAGACTTACATTCGGGGCCCAGCATTGTTATCCGTCAGCTCGCATTTCCTGAGGTAAACGTCCAAGTGTTGTGTCTCACCGGCGCACCCTGCGCAGAGGGCCGGGTTTCAAGGCTGTGAGCGCGCCAACACTTGTGTAACCTTCTGCTGGTAAACTGAGGTAATCTAGTGACTTGCCATTATTTTAGTCTGCGATAATTTTCCAACAGGAGTCAGCTGAGGAAAAGGATTTCAGTGACAGCTACGCACGGTCCGCGTTTGTTCTGACTGAGATTTCCGCCCTGTTGTTCGAGGGTCAGACTGTGTTCAGTTCACCAATTTATTCTAGTTACTTGTTGTGCAGTGCTTTTTCTGTCAAGTTTGATTCATAATAGAGAAGGAAGACACATAGTAATTTTTGGGTTTCTGCTCCGCATTTCCTCCGTTGTGGCAAGAATTTTGTCTACTTTCCTGGCCCACCATGGCAGCAGCAAGCATGAACCAACCCCCGCCCTTCCTAAATGACATAGGGGAACCAGAGATAAGCTGGAAAGAATGGGTGAAGCTGTTTGAGTCCTATCTTATAGCGATTGGGGGACAGAGGTTTAACTCCATAAGGAAACAGCATATCTTACTACACAATCTGGGTGTGCAAGGGCGTAAAGTATATGAGAACCTACCTGTACCAGAGCGAGACGAGAATGCGGTGGGGGAAGTGGATGTGTTTGTGCAGACCATGGAAAAATTAGAGAAGCATTTTGGGGATAGAATAAATGTGGTCCTGGAGCGCCATAAGTTCTTTAAAAGATGTCAGGGGAAACAGGAGTCAGTACAAAATTATATTGCAGTATTGTGGGGGCTGACTCAGCTTTGCGAATTTGGGGATCTCACTGACTCTTTAATAAGAGATCAATTGGTAAGGTGTACTAATAATCCACGCATCCAGGAGAAACTGTTGGCTAAGAATCCAGGGCTAAAGGAAGCTGTTGAGATAGCGAAGTCTGTGGAACATACAGCAAGGTGTGTTAAGGAAATGAAACCAGAGGGGGAGATAGTAGCTACCATAAGTGATGCAGAGGAGAGAATAGATGTGTACAAGATGAAGTTTAGGGAAGGTGCCAGTACCAAGGTAGAGCACAGAGAGAAGGGTCCAAAGTGTTACTGGTGTGGCAGTAACAACCATTTTGCCACCTTTTTCCAATGCCCAGCCAGATATGTCACCTGCAAGAAATGCAATAGAAGGGGGCATTTTGCCAGGGTGTGCCGCGATGGTGAATTACACTCTAGAGAGAACGAAAGAGGTACTGAAAGAGGTGCTAATAGGGAAGTGAAATGTATTGAACAAAAACTGGAAAAGTTTATTTTACAGGTGAAAGATGTTGATGACACTGTGAATTCCATCTATCCTAAATGTGATGTATTAATTGACGATGAATGCATTGAAATGTTTGCTGATTCTTGTTCTCCGTTCACCTTGATAAATAAAGATGACTATGTGTACATGGGGGAAAATAAGATTAGTGATCTAAAGAACCCTGATATCTCTCCTTCAGGATACAATAAGGGCAGTATACCCCTACTGGGGATGAAGGAGGTGCAGCTACAATTTAAAGATACGAAAACACATGGAACTATATATGTGGTCAAGTCTGGTTCAAACCTTTTGGGATGGATTCATCAAAAGGAGTTGGGGATTATTCTGGACCCCAATAGTGCAGAACAGGTGTTGCTTACTGAAAAGTTCCCGGGAAGTGATAAAATCTGCGAGGAATTCAACCAGCTTTTCAAAGAGGAGCTAGGATGCCTGCACAACTTCCAACATAGGATCAAGCTAAAACAAAATGCCAAACCTGTGGTGCACGGTTTGCGCACCGTGCCCCTCAAACTGAAAGAGCCTCTAGAGAACGAACTGCGCAAGTTGTGCGACTTGGACATTATTCAACCGGTTGAGTGCTCTGAGTGGTTGGCCCCTATTGTGCTTGCGGCCAAATCCAGTGGCGATGGCATCCGCCTCTGTGTGGATTTGCGCAGTTTAAATGACTGCATCTGGGTGGAGAGATATCCTTTGCCAGTCATAAACGAGATGCTAAGCACAATGGGCCCTGCAAGATATTTTAGTGTAGTAGATCTATCCATGGCGTACCACCAGATCGAATTGCATCCGGACTCAAGGCCACTCACAGCGTTTATTACGCCGTTTGGAGCCTTTATGTTTAAAAGAATGCCGTTTGGCCTTGCGTCAGCGGCGGCCATTTTTCAGAGAGTCATGCAGAAGATCCTCGAAGGAGTAGAACACACTATGTGCTTCCAAGACGACATCTTGGTATATGGAAAAGACTCAGAAGAGCACGACAAGGTACTAAGGCAGGTTTTCAAAAAACTCATGGATGCAGGCCTAACTGTAAAAAAAGAAAAGTGCAGAATTAAGGTGAAGCAAGTCGAATACCTGGGCCATTCCATCACAGAACAAGGTTTCAGACCTAAAGGAAGTTTGATTCGTGCAGTGAAGGAAGCGCCGAGTCCGCGCAACAAAGAAGAACTCAAATCCTTTTTGGGACTCATGGAGTACATGTCAAAGTACGTGGACAATTTTGCGACAAAGTGCGAGCCCATGAGAGAAATGCTAAAAAAGGACAAAGAATTTGTGTGGAGCAAGGAGCAGGAAGCTGTTGCTAACTCTTTGAAGGATGATCTAATTAACTCCCCAGCACTAGGTACGTTTGATCCGACCAAAAGAACCATCCTCGCAACAGATGCATCGAACTATGGATTGGGAGCCACCCTAGTCCAGAAGGATGGAAGTGAAGAAAAGGTGATTGCCTATGCGTCCAGGAGCCTTTCTCCACCAGAGAAAAACTACTCTGTAATAGAACGAGAAGCCCTGGCGTGTTTTTGGGCGGTCAGGCATTTTAAGTTTTTTCTATGGGGTGTGAGGTTCACTATACGGACGGATCACAAGCCCCTCATGTATGTGTTCTCCGTGAAAGGGTTGGAGAATTGCACCCCACGCATTAGCAGGTGGATCTTGGGGTTAGAACATTATAATTTCAAAATCGAGCACGTGCCGGGCAAGGAAAATATCATTGCTGATTTCCTCTCGAGGTCACCGTTACCGGAGGAGGAGGGACCTGAGGAAGCGTTGGACAGCCCCATAATGATGATGGATTTTCCTGCCATCACAGAGAAAGAGTGGGAAGAGAGTATGAAGGAAGACGATGAACTTAAGGTGTTAGTGGAGCAGATCAAGAAAGGATGGCCCAAAAATAAAAGATGTTGAAGCAGAGCTAGAAGGGTTCTGGGAGGTACGGAATGAATTGAGTGCCATTGAAGGAAAGGTCTACCGAAATAACAGAGTAATTCCACCAAAGGGATTGCGGAAGAGAGTCATAGACTTGGCGCACGAAGGTCACCTTGGGCGAAGCGCCACAAAAGGAAGAGTAAGAACGAACTTTTGGTTTCCTAAAATGGACAACATGACAGAGGAAACTGTCTAGGAGTGTGGAGCATGCGCTAAAAGTGACAAGGCTAAAGTAGTACACAAGTCACCCTTGTCTCCAGTGGAGGTTTCAACCAAGCCATGGAATAAGCTAGCATTAGACATCATCGGACCTATGCAAAACCTTGGGGTGCAGAAGAGGTTCATGTTAGTTCTGATTGATTATACCTCCCACTGGGTGAAGCAAACATTTGTGCATAACATCAACACCAGAGCAGTGATCCTTTTCCTCAAGGAGGTGTTTTGTGAAGAGGGTATCCCCTCCACTTTAGTTACCGACAATGGGGTACAATTCACCTCCGAAGAAATGCAGAATTTTTTGGAAATGTCTGGCATCAGACATGAGACCACAGCGCTCTATTGCCCCAAAGCCCATGGCATGGTGGAGAGGGCAAATAGGGTTATCAAAGAGAATATCCAGCTGGCTACCATAAATGGACATGATGTTGAGGATTGTTTGAGGGAATGCCTGTGGGCTTACCACACGTCGCCCAATAGAATAACTGGGGTCTCTCCTTTTGTGTCTTTACGCGGGAGGGAGCCTAGTACCAAGTTTAACCCCTGTTGGTTAAATGGGGGCGAAGTCAGGAATGTGGACAGGGAGGAGGCAGGAGAGAAGGTTAAACAACATCAAACTAAATACAAACAATGGTATGACAAGAAACATGGTGTGAAGTTCCAAAGGTGGGAAGTAGGGGACATGGCGCAAGCCAGAAGGAACAATAAATTGGGAACTGACATCAGCAAGTTCTATTCGCCTAGCAAAATTGTCAAAGTGTTAAAAAATGTTGTTCAGTTTGAAAATGGCCAATGGTGGAGTTGTGACAACATTGCAAAAGTACTGCCATAACTTTTTCTCTGCAGGTAAATATTGTTATCACCCTCGGGGAGACGACTAGTTGTTTTGTGAACCTGTAACCTTTTGGCATGCTTGGTGGGAACTCATTATAAGGAAGGGAGATGTGTTAGAACCTGGTTTGGTACATTCCATCCACCCCTCCTCCCTGACCCCTGTTGGGTTCTCCCACTGTGAAGCTTACTGTAGAATGTTGAGGTGCTCTCCAGTGAGGAGAGTGGATGACCAATAAACGAGTTGTACTTGCTTCAGCTGTGTCCAGTGTCCTCAGTACTTCTCAACTTCCAACAATTAGGAACACATAATAAAAAACTGAGGAAAAAAAACATAACATCCTAACCTATACTACGCAATTTGCATGCATCTCTTTGATGACAATTCATAGGTCACTGAGCCATGTTAGCATTGTAACTTATGAACTGCAAGTAACAAAAGGATCTCCATGTCAAAAGCAGTAAACCTCTGAGCTAGCCAGAAAAAATGCAGTTTGTGATCTGCATGGTAGGCGTTCTTTGCAGCAGGCACATTTACCCGCTGTGCTACTTTATGGCGAGTTAAAACTGCCACTAGACAAAACTCCATCTCTCTCCAGGAGGAACATTAATCACCAGAGATATTTCGAAATTTTTATTGCCGCCGGAAACCTTTTGGAGGCACAAGGAACTCTGCAGCAGTTGCTTTTAAAACCCTAGGTTAGTCTACACACAGCACCCCTCAAGGTCAGTGCCTGGTGTGGCTGCACCAGTCTCTCCACCCTAAAGCCAGCCTTGGCCCGATATTGTAAGCTGTGGTGGGCGGAAGTAAAATGTGAATGACAGATTAACAATGCATGAAGAGGCCCCTTCTATATATGTAAAAAAATATTTCGGATTTCTTTGATTACATAAAGCTTCATAAATTACATAAATGTAAAAGTTGACTTAAGGCAAGAACTAAAAATAGGTTCTTGGAATAGAGACTTTTTAATTTGGCTTGTTTGGTTGAAGCCTACCAGACACCTCAGCTGTCTGATTTGGTAGCTACCTCTTGGGGACATTCTTAAAGCTTCTCCGGGAAGGCATTCCGCCAATTGATTGCCATTGGCTATGTGTTTTGTAACTCTCATTTATTTGCTTTCTATCTGCTGCCTTTATTTATTGTAGGCTGTCCAGCTTAAGTTTGTTCCTCCCGTGGAGCATAGCCTATTTACTATATTCTTCAACAAGTGCTCACTTTCTATAAACTGGGTTTTAAATCAGACCATATAGTGTCACATTTGCAGTGCAAACAAAGACAGAGGTCAAATGTGAGGCTCTGTCTTCTGCAGGAGCATGCTTTTTACTTTTTTTCCCTTAACTTCAAAGTGAGATTTATCTGACAATCCTGCTGTGAAAGGTTTTTTTTCCAACACACAACATAATCTAAATGTCTGTAAATGAACTATGCAGATATTTTAGAATATATCACAATTGGCAAAGCACAAACAAAGCACATTTTTTGGAATTTTGGAGTGTGGTGGAAACAAATATTTTAATATGATGAAAACAAATCAATACACTAGGTAATTACATTTTTCAACATATTACCATTTGTGGATCATATACTATTATTATTAAAACTGTATGTCTGCAAATTTAATTTTCATTTCAATTGAACATTTGTTGACTATAATGGCAGTTCACTACCTCACTATGCATTCTCCTCACTACTCCACTCTACACCACTCGAGTCTACAACACACTACGCCACTCTATGCAACTCCATTCTACAACTTTCAACTCCACTCTATGACACGACAAGCTACTCCAATCTCTGACACGCCACTTCACGCCACTCTGACACGCCACTCCACCTCACTCTAACATGCTGCTCCATATCACTCCACTCTACACCATTTCACTCAACGTCACTCCACTGCTCGCCTCTCAACACCATGTCACTCCTCTCTATGCCTCATCACCACACTCTACAACACACTATCCACTCCACTCCACACCACTACAATCTAAGACACTCTACAACAAGCCACTCCACTGACCGCCACTCCAGTCTACACCACTTCACTCTATGCTACTCCATGCCACTCTGACACTCCACTCTGACACTCCACTCTGCACCCCTCCACTCTGCACCCCTCCACTTTACCCCACAACACTCTACTTCACTTTATGACCATCTATTTGACTCTACAACACTCAACTCTATGGCACTCCACTTTACGACACTCCACTTTGACACTTCACTTTACGATACGCCACTCCACTCCACTCCATGACACTTTACTCCACTCTATTCCACTCAACTCTACCCCACTCTATGCAATTCCCTCTATGCCACTGCACACCACTGTACTCCACTCTACCTTATAACACACACTCCACTGTACTTCACTAAGCCACTCCACTCCACTCTACGACACTATATTCTACTCTGCTCCACTCTACACCACTCTATGCCACTCTACTCCAGTCCACTCAACAACAGTCTACTCCACTTTATGCCACTCCACTGTATTCCACTCACTTACCTCTACACCACTCCACACCGCATTACTCCACTCTGCACCTCTTCCCTCTACTCCTCTCCATTATACAACACTCTACTGCACTCTATGCCATGATATTTTATGACACTCTATGCTACTCAACTCTGTGCCATTCTACAACACTGTACTCCACTCTATGACACTGTACTCCACTCTATGACACTGTACTCCACTCTATGTCCTTCTCTGTACTCCCTCCACTGCATTCTACGCCACCCCATGACACTCCACTCAACTCTACTCCACGACCCTCTATGCCACTCCACAATACTCTACTCCACTCTACAACTCTCTACACCACTCCATGGCAATCCACTCTATACCACTCCACTCTACAACACTCCACTCCAATCCACGGCACTCTCCTCTACATCACTAACTTTTAGCCATGCTGATCAGCAGCCATGCTGGTGTACAACATGTTTAAAACACATTGGCAAAGCCAATAGCTCATGCAGAGCAGAGAGCTAGTGGCTTTGCTGATTTTTTGTTTCTGTTGAATCACTAATAATTTATAAGCTAAAATGTGACTGATCTGCATCTTTACCTCGTGGTTTGATTCCGGGAGTGAATAACCTGTAAATGACCCTGACAGCGAGTACACTACGAGGTTGCTTTATATCCCGGTTATCGTGGTAGAAAATGTTCTGTAAAGGTTTGGTGATCTGCCATATTAAACGCTAATGACGAAGCAGAATAAAATATGGACGGAGGTCTTTGTGATTATGACTTATCTAGGGCCGAATGTTGACGGAGTACTGTTGGTTGGTTAGTATTGTCCAGTAAAGTATACAGTTTTCGATGGATCAATTATCCTGGTTATGGACGCATATGAGGCTATCCAGGATAGATTACAGTCTTCAAATGAAGAGGCATATGGAGTATGACGGACGCATGGCTGTGCTAGGCAGTAAGATTGCAGTCTTCAATGGAAGATCTAAGTGGGTATGAGGGACACATGGGTGGGTTAGCCTGCAAATATTAGTCTTCGATGGAAGACCGTGTTGGATATGGACACACAATCATAAGAAGGCTTGTTTTACACTAGCTATGACATAGTCTCTTTGGATTGAAGTGTTCATGAATTTCACAGAGTTAAGTGGTAATTCAGGATATCACACTCTAGGACCCTGGATGGAATGTTTGGATCTTCTCAGTGATTCAGAAGGCTTACCTTGGAGGCTAGCTAAGCTTTTTCTAGCTTGCGGCTTATACACAGGTTCGCTGGAATTATGCAATTCTGCAGATGTGTTTTGCAGCTGTGTTTTCTGCATGGTCATGGATCAACCACACTTGGCACATAATCTACCATATGCTGCAAACTTTGCAGATTTTAACATCAAATAGTTTTCTAGCAACAATGGAAAAAAGGTTACTAATAGGAAAAAAGACGCTATGCATGGTGCTGTGCACGCTCGCTAGCAGCATTTGATTTACAGGACCTGGACACACACAGTGTACTATAACAGGGACTTAGTAGTAAATCAAATAAGCCAATTACAGACACATCAATCCAAAAACACAATTTACAGTAGGAGCACTTGCACTTTAACACTGAACAGCAGTGAGAAAGTGCGCAGAGACACTAAACCAGCAAAAAAAAAGTCCAGCACACCATCAAAACCAGGAGGTCAGAAAACAAAAAGACTGGGGAAGCATGCCAAAAGATGCCAGGTCTAACAGATATGGTGCATTTTTTTTCTCCTTGTGTACTGGTTCACTTTTGGTAGCCATGTGCCAACGCACAGACCATTATGCCATGGTGAAAGGGTACGTGTGTTCTCTGAAGCATAGGTTTTGTACTGGAAGTGGTCCCTTCTAGTACAAAACCTATGCCATACAGCTTTTCCCACTTTGTATGTGTACTGTACGTACGGTGCAGCACACATGCAAAGTAGGAAAAAGGAGTAAAACACGTTTCCATGTTATGCCTGCCCCGCGGAGGTGTAAGATTTTAGTGCAGATTCTTCTCTACCAATGATTGTAGATGGGGATTATCATCAGAACTGATGGGTGGTTGCATGAGAACCTCAATGCAGCACACATGAAATGACCATTGATGCAAAACACTGCTTTGCGTTACTTCGGAGTGATACCTAATGCAAATCCTGATTTGCGTTGGATAGTAAATCCCACCTGAACGCTTTGCCCCAGTATTCATCACAAAAATGATGCAAACCCAAGGCTAAGCGTTAGTAAACCCGGGCCTGAGTGTCAGTAAGTACATGAATAAATGAGAATGAGTGAGTTTAAGAGTGAATGCAAGTGAGTGAGGGGTTAAAAGGGAGTGTGACTGAGAATGAGTGTGAGTAAGAGAATGAATGTGAGTGAGTGAGTGTGAGCAAGAATGTTATGTAATCCTTGCAAGTTTTTTTCTGGCCCAGGCATACCAATGGTAATTATTGTGTTATAGAGGCACCCAGAGCAAAATACTGGCCTAATTGCAGCAATTCTTAGCATGACAGACACTCGTGACAATATACTGGCAAACTGGGAGTAATTCTGGTCATAAAGGGCACCAAAGGTAAAATCTTCGTACTGGTATACTAGCGGTAATTATTGGCACACAGGGCACCAGTGGAAAAATACTGGCATACTTGAGGAAATTCTTGGAATGAGGATACCGGTGGCAAAAAGCTGGTGTTAGAACAACGGAGGTAATTCTTGACTTAACGGTGGGCAACCTGAAATATGGGAGCGTGGTAACCAAGGGAAAATGCCAGCTCTGGCATAATGAGGAACTTTTTGACATACTGGTCACCTATGGTATATGGATGGCATACCTTTCAAAATTCCCTCAACAGCATATTTTGTCACATTTTCTTATATAACGGGCACCCCAAAAATCGAGGGCACCCATGACAAAATGCTGGCTCTGGCACAATGGAGGTCGTTTTTTGACATGTGGTGGAAGGGGCATACCACATTTAGAAAAATGTGTCAACTCCTGGGGAACGTCAGGCTTCATTGGCTTGGCACACCATGAAAGTTTTTCAATATTTAATGAGTGCCCTTTCAGCACCTTTAGCATTTTAGCAAGTTTATGTGAAAAGTGTGCATTAAAATGCACTAATTCACACAATTCTTTTCAACATTTTCTTTTCTCGAGGGAGAGACATTTCCCCCCATTGAAGAGGTCTGGTTTACTAGATATTCTCGCTCATTACAATTCAGGGCAGGTATTATGCCCCAAAATATTGGAAGATCAAGTCAGCACCATACTATAGGTGGTTTCTAAAATAGACACTTGTCTGTGTTATGCTGTTTTATTAATCATGCAGTTATTAGGGAACTTCAGCTCTGTTAATTGTTGTGATGCTAGGGTCATGTGATATGCCTTCTGGGGAAAACATCAAGGTCAGGGGTTATCTGAGGTTTCTTCCTGTGATGTTGTTATGGTCAAACGGTTTGTGATGTCACATCCATTACCCCAGGCATTTTGGTGAATTGATGCCCATGCCTCTATGGCAGTGACAGGCCAGTGTAAGGGCTGGTTTTTTGACTGATCATAAGGCCAGTGTGTTGGCCATTTTTTGGGCTGTTTGTGGGCCCAATTTTATGGTTCGCTGGGCGTGTTTTTACTATTAATGTCCCTAATATTAAAACACACATTACCTGCATCAACCTCAAAACTATGCAGTCTTCCCTACCTTACATAATACTTATACAGCGTGTCTTCACAAGTTCAAAACTGCTGCCCACTTTTTTAGTGACCTGATTCGCAAATGGGGGTCACTTTTATTTTGGTGCCCTGGCCCAGTACTTACTTTGTAAAAGAATGAGTGCCGATGCTTGAAGCTCTGCTCAGAAGCTGGCTGCCGATGCAATTAAACATCAGCATGCCGAATGCCAAGGCTCATAGTTGTAAAACAAGCCCAGACCTCTTTAATCCACCACCAGACACTCCATGCCTTTTTTAGGTAGAGCCTAGGCAGCACATGTGCTGCTCTGTGAAGCATGCTGTATCTTGACTATGGGCTTCAAGCCCCTATCATTTTTTCTATTGGCTCCTCTTACTATTCTTCGTGAATTCCATGCTTTTGATTGGTGAAATGGCTTACTAGTTCCTCCTTCAGCACTTTTTTAACTTCCCATAAAGACTGCATACTTACCTGTTACATTTGCTCTTACGCTTCATGTTATTTGCAATACTTTCAGAGCACTCTTATTTTTGTTGGCCTGCCTCTTCTTGTGTAGTGAGAAGTGTTCATGTTTGCACCACGCCAAAACCCAGCCTCCCTGGCTCATCCCACTGGCTGCTTCACCAAACCAACCCTTGGCTCTATTTACAATAACTTTTTTTGCAGTCACTTCCTATTTTGAAACTAATAACAAGTTGCATAGATATATATATATATATATATATATATATATATATCTATATATATATATCTTAACACGCTGGTTCCAGGTTACCCGGCCATTGAGCGCTCGTTGTGGGTGCGTGACCCTACGGCTGAACCTCGCCGTTATATATTTTACGCTTCTTCGCTGTCACACGAAAGAAATCGGGCGCACTCCCTCAGAGGGAGTGCGCCCGATTTCTTTCGTGTGACAGCGAAGAAGCGTAAAATATATATATATATATATATATATATATATATATATATATATATATATATCTGGCTTCAAAAGCTTCAAACACTGAAGCACCAACAAAAAGCATTAAGAAAACATTCAGACGTTCCCACTGAGCACACACTCAGCAGTCCCACCGGGGCACCAGCAGGCATCCACTACTGTGCTGCCTCGTAACATCAAAAAGCATGTGTGAATTCTGTGTCACTAAGGCAGAGAGGTTTATTATGGTGCCCACTAATGATAATGCACACCATTGTAAAAGAATGTGTTCTTTATTTAAATAGCGGTTAAATTTTTTTATGTGTCGGTTTGAAAGGCGCTACAAGCACCGGCAAAAAGCATTAAAAAGCATTCATACACTCTGATCGAGCGCACACCCAGCAGCCCCCCACCCCCCTTGGGAACCAGCAGGCATCCACATTTGTGCAGCCTCGTTGTTTTATCTTGCTGCTACTCTTATGAGATGTACGTTTGAAGGAGGAGCTATCACATTTCACTTGATTCTCCCTACAGTCCTATTTGCCATCTTGTTAATCACTTTCAGGAGAGAGTTGCCGGCCATTGCAATGTTTTTTTCTCTTTGTTTATTTAGGATAGGTGGGCATGATTCCTTGCATCTTTCCATAATCATTGTCCCAGGGTCTAGGGCACTTACGTCGCAATTGGTACAAGTATTGTTTTTGTCACGCTACAGCACTTTACATTTTTTCAAGTAACAGCATTACTTATTGTTTCCTATAATAAAATGAATCTTATCTTCTGCTTTCTATAAGAACACGATGTTCATGGTTTGTATTATTTTATGTATCAAATGGTATACGCACAGCTTGTTTTATTTTTGATTGAAGCAGCTTGATCGTTGCACCCCTTGCAACATTGTGTGTACATATTATGCACACATACTTGTTGAGGTGGGTCAGTGCACTCACTGGCAGCACATGCTCCTTTAAAGTTGCTTGACTGTTTTGTTTATTGTCTCGTTTACAGCAGAGACAATTGGGTTGCTGCTTGAGTAGAGAGCACCAAATGTTTCAGGGCTTTCCTGGTGTAGCAGCTGAATGTTTTTGTTTCCTTACAGCTTGCTTTATCTTTTTATGTGAAGCAACTTGATTGTTGCACCCCTTGTTACATTATGTGTACATATCATGCACACATACTGGTTAAGGCAGGTCAAAGCCCTCACTACCAGCACATGCTCCTTTAACCCCTTCCATGCTGCCGACGGCAACGCTACCTCGCTGGTGCTGCCGTCGGCCAATAGCCGACGCGGCCCCACCCGGCACTTCCGCAAAATTGCGGGCGCAGTGGAGGGGTTAAAGCTGCTTGACTGTTTTGTTTATTGTCTTGTTTACAGCAGAGACAACTGGGTTGCTGCTTGAGTAGAGAGTGCCATATGTTTGAGGGCTTTCCTGGTGTGGCAGCTGAATGTTTTTGTTTCCCTATACTCTTATATAGCGATGACTGCATGGCTTCTATGGCTATCCAATGAAGCTTAATAACAAACTGCTTTTTTGTATAGATTCATATATATTTTGTCAGACTTCTTACATTGTGAAATGCACAAGTACCTTTAACATGCCAGCCCCAAACCGTAGCCTCAACACTCAGTATCTTGTTAACATCACCACCTCGTGAGGCCCAAGCTTCCTGTGTGCCATAAGCACCTTTCTTTTAATTCCTTTTTCCATTGCTGTCATTTATTTTCCACCTCCCCTCCCTCGTAACCTATATCCTATTTCTGGTTCTTCAGTGCCGCGAAGTAATACAAATGGCAAGAAATCTATGCAAATATGATCACTCCACTGCACACAAAAAACACAAAAGTAAAAAGTATTGTCATTTACAACGCCAATAGCTCTAACTTTCACAAATACAAGACCGATTTTATTGCATATTGCTTGTTTCTCTCTCTTGTAGATTCCTGCTTTCTTCCTTTGTGACACTTTTGCTGTATTTCTCTTCCTTTGTCTTTCTGATCTGTGTGCTTTCACTCTGGTGCGGGAAAATAAGTGCCAGTCCCCAAAAATAAGCGACCCTGAACTCCACCAGCAAGCACCGGCTCAAATTAAGTACTGCTGTCAAGGCCTATTTTATATCTCAGTCCGGCCCTGATAGGAACCATATAGAGGCAGCTTTGCCTCCTATCTTGTGTAGTTTCCTCAGCATGTTTTAACTTTACAGCGTTCATCGAATTGCGTTCTGGGACTTGTAGTTTATTGTTTACATTGTAACTTAAAAAACACAGCAAACAAATTAATTGCAGTTAACAAGCCATTACTTCCTAATGGTATCACACATGACATTGATTTTTTTGTCAGCTCTGAAACTAACCTCTTAAATTATTATGTTGAGCCCAACCCTCTAGAACGCATTGCTGAAATCCCTGTAGGTGTACCAATTGAGCCTTGCCCACTGACACACACCTCCCTCTCCCGTCTGTGACCTAGAAGAGTGAATGGGAGTAGATCAAATCGCATTTTCTTTTTTTTTTTATTTCTTATTTCTTTATTACGTTTTTTTCAAAATCAAACATACAACGATCACCAATCAAATACCTTCATAAAACAGAGGAAAACACCAGTTATACAATATTAGATGTGAATAATGATATTGATAACAAAAAGAAATATTAACAAAAAAGAAAGAGAGAAAATAAAAACCAAATACCAAAATACCTCAATTACACACGTAGATGATAAATCATTACAACAGGATGAAAATGTATTGTCACATGCAACAAAAAGTGTCATTTATACAAATATGAGAATCAAGTGAGAACCTATCAATAGTAAATATCCATTATACAGTCAGAATCACCTTAAATTTATAAAAGTACACCATATATGACCAAAAAGATTTAAATTGTCATTTAACTCATAAATCATTTTTCCAAAGTGAGCCATATTAAACTTATCTTCAAGCCAAGATTGAAGCGTTGGAATAACATTATGTAGTAAGTCGACCAATCTTCATTGTTGTAACACTGACGTTTATTGTCAAAACAACGAGTTTGAAGACACCCCACAACTGACAATGCAAGCTTAACATTCCATAAGAATACAGAATACTGACTAACACAAGGTTACACCTACTGATGCTGGATGACGGAGGCATCAACCCAGAGCAAACCACTACATTATCTTCTCCCTCCAGAAGTTTCTTTTAACACTAAATAACAGCTTAATAGAATAACATTTTGGAAAAATAAAAACAAAAACTAGAATTTCATACAATACAATAAATCTAATGAAAACAACAAAACACCTAAATCAAGAAACTATTATAAAAAAAAGAACATAAAAAAACAACGTATAAGTATAGCAAGGAAAACTAAAGATAAATAATTTCATTGAAATCTCAACGGAACTTTACAGTTTTGCTTGCTCCTACGTGAACAAACGGAGCAACCTTCACCCATTCCATTGGATACTGAACCAAAACAATAATTGTTGACGTAGCTCCCCTCAAGCCCATCAACACTGTTTATTTTGTCATACTATTGCTGATTCTTCAATTTTACCACTCTAGCAATGTTCCACCAATTCTTGTTATTTACTCTAATAGCATTACCACAAACCTTGTCTACAATAACAGGTTCTGAAAACTTCAATTGTCCCTTTGTTGTGTGAATAGGAGTTTTATTACGCACTGCATCACCAACAATGATTTTCTGAGAAAGTTTTTTCCTTTCATCAAAATAGTTTTTTTTTACTCTACTTGAGCCTTGTCCACATTTTACCTGACAAATTCATCCACATCATCCATAACATTCATATTGACCCATTTTGACATCCACTCTGCACAAAGTTTGGTTGAAGGCTTCCTGCCTTTCAAAAGGTGAAACTCTGGTAGAAGAATGGGGAGCTGTGCAGTAGAACCAAAGCATGGACCGTACTGCATTTTGTACTACACACTTGCTGGCAATGGCCCACTGGACACAGTTGCTCAAAACTCTATTAATTCGCTCTACCAGGCTATTGGTTTGGGGATGATATAGCAAACTTTTGTGGTGAACAATTCACCCCTGTTTCAGAAAATGTTGAACCTCAGCACTGACAAATTGTACACCATTATCTGAAACAATGAAAGACAGAAACCCTTCTCTTAAGAAAACGTCTTTTGAGAAAATGAATGATGTTCTAGAAGTTGGTTCACCTAAAAACCGAACTGCAGGCTACTTGGATTAATAGTCAATAGCCACCACAGCAAATCTAGAAGAAGCAGGAAGTAAGTTGAAGAGACCGATGAGATCGATGCCTATTTTGTACCACGGTCTACTTGGGAAATCGACAGGTTGCATGGGTGGGATCCTCACTTTGAAGTCTTTCTCAGCACTTCCACAAACCACACACTTATCAATAAGATCATCAACTCTAATTTCCATATGTGGCCACCAGAACACCTCTCTTAGTCTGCATTAGGTTAGAGTTTTCCCAAAATGGCCTTCATGTGCACCACACAATAATCGCTTTCTCAAACTTTTAGGGGGTATCAACATATCTCCACGCATTAGAATACCATCTTCTACCATAAGTTCCTGAGAAACTTTTACAAAAGTCTGAAATTGATACGTGCCATTTTTCTCTTTAGGCCACCCTAATCTGACATATTTTATGACCTGCACAAGAACATCATTTCTTGCTAACTCTCTCCTCCACTCTGATTCACTCACAGCACACATATCTTCAACATCAATGGAGGCTACAAAACAATAATCCTGATCTTCCTCCTTTTCCAAATCAGTGTCAGACTTGGTCACAGGAAATATAGACAGAAAATCTGCTCTTACATTCTTAATTCCAGGTACGTATACCACATCTAAATAGTATTGCAACAATTTAGTTGAAAATCTTGCAATTCTAGCTGTCTGCTCATTGATTTTCTCACCTGAAAGGATGGAAACTAAAGGACTATGATCGGTTCTCAAAACAAAATGGTTACCCCAAATGTAGAGATGGAATTTCCTGATGGCCCACCAACAGGCTAACAATTCTTTCTCAATATCAGAAAAGCTAGTTTCTGCTCCTCTCTATACCCTGGAAGCATAACCCAAGGTATTTGCTGTGCCACCGTTGTCTTGAGTGAGAATAGCTCCCAACCCAAATCCACTAGCATCAACAGTGATGGTACATTTTTTGTTTGGATCAAATGGTTTGTGAATCCTATCACCAACCAACAGTGATTTGATCCAATCAATCACCTCCTGACAACTCGTGCCCCATTTGAAAGGTACGTTTTTCTTTAACATATTTGTTAGAGGCTTAACTTTGAAGCATAATCTCTAACAAATCTCGAGTAAAATTCACAAAATCCAATGAAGGACTTCAACCTTATCAACTGGTGGACATGCATCCACAATGACTTTGACTAAACCTGGTCTTGGCTCCACACCCTGTTGAGACACAACATGTCCAAGATATTCTACTCTTTCCTTGAGTAACAAACATTTTTCACTTTTTAAAACAACACCCTTGTCCTGCATGATCCCTAAAACCTTCATGAGAGACTTGTCATGGCTCTCTCTAGTCTCACCAAAATTCAAGACATTGTCTTGGAAAACAGCATCTTCAGGGAAACTCCTAAACATCTTACTCCTGAGTCTCTGAAAAACGGCTGCCGCTAGGCCAAAGGGCATTCTACAATATTGTTACGAACCAATAGGTGACACAAATGCTGTTAAATTTCTTGAAGATGGATCCAACACCACCTGGTGATAAGCGGATGCAAGATCCAATTTTGTGAACCATTTGGACCCTTTTGTCATCGCTGCTAACTCAGTAATTTTTGGCAAAGGATGTGAATCAACCCAAATGTCCTTATTTAGGCTGCGTAAATCCACACAGACACGCAAATCCCCCTTTTTCTTCCTTGCCACAACCAAAGGTGAAAGCCATTGCGATGATTCGATGGGCTCTATAATCCCCTTAGCACATAACTCATTAAGTTCTTTCTCCAAACCCTCTCTTACACTAAAAGGAATACTCCTTAATTAATGTTTCACAGGGATGGCACCATCTTTTACTCTACTTTCATGTGTGAACCCTTTTATTTTTTCAAAACCCCCACCTAAAATTGTGGGGTACTCTTGAATTATGGTTTCAGTGTAATCAAAAGAATTAACCACTCTAACTTGCTCTTTAGTACCAGGTCTGAGAACCATTTGAAACAGACCTTGGTGAAACCAGCCGAAGAAAGTCAACCCTTTGATAGCCACATAGACCTTACCCAGAATTTTTCTATCCTTGAATTCTAAAATGTCTTAAAAGAAACCAGCGAACTCGATTTTGCGCCCTTTTTAGGAAATAGGTGCTCTGTTCCAAAGGATGATCACACCAAGTTTCTACAAATAACTCTTGGGTAATTATAGTTATTCTTGCTCCAGAATCCACTATCAGGTTAAGTTTCTTATCTCCCACTCCAATCTCAACATAAGGATCAACGCATGTAGAAGTATCCCCAACGATGACTAGGCCATCATTCACAACCAGAAACATTTCTCTCAAATCATACTGAATATTCTGAATATTTTCATATTCATTATTTGTAGAATCTGCTACATTCACAACACCAACCGTACTGCTCTGACTTCTGTTCACTTGCCCACCAACAGCATGTTTACTTTGACATAGTTTTGCAAAATGACCATATTTGCCACAGTTTCTGCACGTTACATTTTTGGCAGGGCAAAACTTGTTTCCTTTTGAATGGAAAGTATTTCCACACACAAAACACAAATTAGTTTGCTTATAGAAAACTTTATTTTCTGAACGTGGCACCTGCGTAGCTTTAAGATCTCTGACCCTGTCAGGCCCAACAGTTTCCTCCATTTTCTTCTTCAACTCTTTTACTGACATTTTGGATAATTCAGTGCTTTTTGCTGTACTGACAGTTTCCTCTAGCAAAGGATTACCCATAGCTAATCATTTCTGTTGAATAGTCTTGTCAGAACACTTGCAAATGTACTGGTCCCTAATTAACTGATCAGTAAAATCTTCCAACTGACAGTCTGCACTCAATTGGCTGTGCGCAGAAATAAGTGTCCCCATCTTCTACAGACATTTGTTCTCTTTTAAAAAACTTATTATGAATGACTACTAGACTGCGCTGAACATCAAAGCGTAGCTCAAGTTTCTTACAGTTTCTACATATTCATCAATATCTTCTTCGCCTTGGACTCTCACCAAAGGTGGTAAATGTTTGAAAATTGTTTTGCCTTCAATACCTAAACAGTGTAACAACAAATATTTCTTTCTTTCTGGGCGGCATCTCATTGCCCCTATCGCCCCAAGATAAGACATAAATGCATCATACCATTTTTTCCACACAATGGATGGATTTCCTGGTGCCTCCAGAAATGATGGTGAAGCTGCAACTGATGGCATGCTGCAAAGATGAAAAGATAAAAACAAATACCAACCAAGAGATGCTTCACACTTCTAGAAGTATCCCCCAGGTTGTTAATGCACAATACTAAACACAAATGAAGTACTAGTAGCAGAAACTTCAGGTCAACACAAACCAAATGTCAGTTTAAAAAAAAAAATTAAGATATTGTGGGAAATACTCTTTTGAAGCTCATTAAAAGATGTGTCATCACCGCATTTATCCAACGAGCTGAATCGAATCAAACCACTACAGGGTGTGCGCATCACTGCACATCAGACTCACCATACACTGCTGCAAAGTTCAATCTTTTCCATTGTAAATGGTGTGCATATCACCGTATTAATGATATCCTCAGAAATGCACAAATGTCACTTGCATACAAGGTGGTGTGCGCGTCACCGCGCTGATTATTTTCATTAAAACTTAACGATTCATGCACATTGCGAATGCGACACTTACATGTGCCAACCATGTACAGACTGCATTGCCAACCACGATCCAAAATAGCCGACATGTGTATTGCGTAGTCTCTGCGTGCGTGAATGGCCGCCTGGAGAAATGCGCAAAGGCTGTAATGCTAATCACAACTGGTAAGCTTCCAGTACCGCGCATGGGCACCTGCCAAGATTTGATTTCTTTAACATCCGACAACTGGACACTGTAATACGATCGGAACCTCACGAGCCTGTCTGGCAATGTGCTTTCTAGTCCACTACCTCACCGACAGGTAAGAACAGAAGCTCCAACAAGCTGAAGTTAATTCCTTTGTTCCTTCACACACAATTTCCGTGACTCTTCTGGAACGAGGATGCTCTGTGGGTTCCGCAGTACCTGAAGATTGTCGCCAATATATTTGTAGTAAGTGGACCAACCTTTGTTGTTGTAACAGTGAAGTTACTGCGCAGCAGCTTAACGAGTTTGGAGACACCCCGCAACTGACAACGCAATCTTAACATTCCAAAAGAATTCAGAATACTGACTAACACAAGGTTCCACCTATTGATGCTGGGTGATGGAGGCATCAACACAGAGCAACCGACTACGCATTAGTCCTCCAAAAATGTAAAATATTATGTTTGGCTACACAGAGAGCAGTAGAAAGCTACTTAAAGGCATGAATGGATATAGGTGATATTTCAGATGTATCATATAAAAGTGATAAACGTTCTGAAACGGAAAAGCTAATAAAAGTGTGTCTGCAAAAAATCTTTGATCTAAAGCCAAAATGGGCGATTAGGACATTTCTACAGATTATGAACTATACCACAATCAGGTGTTTTACAACTCTAGCAAAGGGAATCAGGACCAGTCTGCTACAATTCCTGAATTTCAAGAGACACTTTTTTGTTTTGTTTTGTGGATCCCATGCGGCATACAACTCCAGGAAGTCACAGTGACCTGGCATGCTTCTGAAAGGGCGAGATTTTGATCGATAACTTATCTCTATTGATCCAAACCTCGATCTGGTCGACTGAACCTTTATTGCCTGTCTTGGAAGGAAACAGTACCTATCTGCAAATTAGTTCACCCAAGAAAGGACTCTGCTCTCAAAGATCACGGACAACTTCTAGGTTTCAAAAGTTTATTGTAAAGATATAATGAGCTGCAAATACAAGCATCTCAGAATGAGATTCACGAGATACACAGGTCCAATTACATACATGTGCTCTCGAAAAGCCCTCAGACGAGCAACAGAAATCACTAACACAAGTTCTAAAAATAGCAAAGCTATCAGCATAGACGCATATCTCTCCTTCATTTAGGTTGGAGGAAAACAAACACAGGTTAGGCGTCCCTACCCTGTTCTAGATGGTATCCCTACTTAACCAAATCCCAACCTAACAAAGGTGTCAGCAATGAATGACCCCCAAGGGAAGTCACCCACTCTAAGTCTCTTGGTGAAAACCTAAAGTTCTCCAGTCATGACCCCTCACTGCCTACCCATCCGCTCTCTAAAGGGTCCTCAGGTCTCTGCTCTAACTCCACCCAGGGGTGCTGTCCCTAATACAAAATAGTCAACAACATTTGAGACGCCCCTTGCGAAACGCCTCTCACGTGGTGCAACTTCAGGCTTTTTCCATGATGCTTTGTATTGGGCCTCAGACGTTAGAGTTGACCTTGCTTCTCAGTCTCTTCTCCGGCCCGCTGATACCCCTTAAACATTCCAGAACCCTCCTCCATGTCTGGGCCGTCTACTGAACAGATCTCTATTCATTCACTTATAATTGGATCCCCCCCTTTCCTGTTGCAGACAGATATCTGCCGCCAAGAACCCAACTCTCATAGACTTCTAAAAAGGCTTGCAACATTTCTCAGCCCAGACATGTACGTGTAAATCAATGCTAAAACATTTCAGGCCTACAATATTTCACATTATGATTATAGCATTCAATTTCTTCATTTAATTAAAGCATGTTAAAACTCTTATTCTATTATTTAGAAAACATTACTCTAAATCATGGCCCATTAATGCAATGACCAAAAACGTTAAACAATCTGTGTCGTGAAAAGAAACACCTTCCCTTTTAGCTCCAGCTCTGGCCCTGAGGCCTACCACGTTCTGCGTTTTACCACAGACCATCTTATATGTTAACAGCTACACGACACAGATTCAAAATAATCACGTCTAATAAAATCATATAATGTCACGCATTTCTGTATTAGTTCCACTTCCACTTAAATCTCTATATTAGCTATACATTTAGAATATAATTTCAAATACTATTAGCACTCATGGCATTTCTCTTCATGAATTATGCTCTCTATAGGTAAGTGTGATGTACTCATATATTTATATCAGTTTGCGCTCTCTCAGTTCCCCCCTTTGATGACCTCTCGGGGTCATCACTAACATTTAAACTGCAGTTATTGCTGGCATTCTCTGCGCTTCCAGAGCTCTCAGACTCCTGTACTGATTATCTTGTATGGCAGCCAATCTCTGCAACTGTTCTCTTTGGGCCCTTTCTGACCTTCTTGCTCTGTACCATTTGAATACCCTCACCAATCCCCACAATATTATCCCACAGATCAATATTATGATGATAGGCTTTAGGATATACCAAATAAAGCTTTTGCCTAAGGTGGAAAACCACCCTCCAACTGTACTCATTCCGTGGCCCACCTTTTCCCAGACATTTTCTCTACTCAAGTCTTCGATCTCTTTGTGTATATTAGTTATGTTCTTAATAACTTTCTCAAGGGGTTTTGAAAGGTCTGGAATGTAAGTGCAACATTCCTGAACCTTCAAAGCCTTACAGACTCCGCCCTCTTTTGCTAATAAGACATCTAATGCAAGCCGATTTTGAAGAACCATAGCCCTTATCGATTGCATCTCTCCTTCTACCAGCATTAAGGACTGAGCAGTGCTGGCAGACAACCTGTCGACAACTGTTGCCAGTCGTCTAATTTTAACATCATTAAGGATTATTCCCAAAAGAGGGAACATAGCTCCAAAGACATCTCCAACCATTTCTGCATCGCCTAAATCTCTCCTTCCCCTCGATGATGTCTGGCCCTCAATGATCAATAAGTCTTGTGCATGATATATTTTGGGGAAGACAATTGCCAAGTAACATGATCCATACCAGTTGTCAGGTAGTCTCACGTAAGCATTTCTTCCACATACAAAATACACATTTGGAATCACTTGCATTCCCTTCAGGAAATCCTTAGTGTAGTACTCTAAATTAAAAGCATGTTCACAGTCAACTTCACCCACGTATACATTTTCATAATACGTTTTGGCTCGGTGAAGACATAACTTTCCTTTCTGCGCTTTATCTAAAGCTATTGGACCACTACTACCCTTTCTCTTGTGTGACTTCTCTTCCTCGGTCCAATCTAATTTCCCTTGTCCTGATTTTTTCAAAATCTTTTGTCTCCTGTAACGATCATCCACCTGCCCTATGAACTTTTTCTCGACTTCTGACACCTTGCATGTCAGATTATTTCTACGGGCATGTGAAGTATCTAAGGTAATCCAAGGAATGAAGAATTTGGCCAATCTGTCTTCACTCTTCCAGTAATCCCATTTATTCATCTGCTTATAATTCGGGACTTCTGGCAACACAGAATCATAATTGGAGAAATAGTATTCAAAACTATCTCTCTCATAAAATATACTAAGCAATAAGCTACATGTAATGCCATATGTCAGAGGGAGGTGATGATATCGAATTCCTTCATCTACAGACGCAGGCAACTGCATGCAGACGTAGCAATCCTTAACCTCCATGGCATCCACGTATTCATACAAAAGTTTAGCATAAGCATTTGACCTAAAGTCTCCTTGGGACTCGTCTACATGTAACCTGCGGGCTTCTGCAGCCAATAACGCTTTCTCTTGAGTGTTTTCCCTTTTCTCACCTGCAACAGTGGGTGTAAGTGTTACTACAGAATTCGCATCAGTTACCTTTACCTCTTCCTCATGTCCCTTTATATAAGAAATTGTTACCACTAAAGCTATTAATATTATCACTCCTACTATTAGTGTACCTATTATACATTTAGCTCTGCGGTTCGGGGTGCCGGCCTCCATTTCGTCAGACAATCTAGCTTTTCCCTTTCTCTTTGCAAAAAAAGTTCTTTTCCTCTCGTTCCTTTACAGTCTCTTTCAATCCTTTTTTGTCTTTAGAATCCACACAGCTGGAGGCTGACAGCCTTTTTCGCAAAAAGTCCTTCCACAGTTCAAAAAGACAACCCTAGCCCTTCTCCATCCACTCAAGGGGTTCCCTAAAATTCTCTGCTTCCTGGGCGCTAGGTAATCTTCTTTTCTTCTGCTTGCTTTATTTACAAAGTCCTTTAACAATCGACTATTAGATTTGTGGTTGCAGCTTCAATAGCATAGTTCAATATTTCCATGCGAAGAGTATGCTCTTCATGTGCTGTTATCGTGGTACCAAAGTCGGGGAATTTCAATTCTGTAAGAAACATGTGTTTTAACTTGCTGAGGCGGGGAGGTCTGGGGAGCACGAATGTTAGTGACCCTTCTTGTTCGACACCGGGTACCAACAGTTGTATTTCCACGGTGATAATGGGCTCAGAACTGGACACCACCACCGCTCGGATCCTCCCTGTCTCCGGTTTCACAGACATTTGTCGCCAGATATGTCCACTCAGGTGTGGAGTATCTTCTGTTAGGCACACGCACTCTTCTTGACCTTCTTCGGTCTGGTGCTTCAGCGCCCTGAGCACCTTCTTCTGGGTCTGAGTCTTCTGATATCGGAGGAAGGGTTGCTTCTGGAGTTGACCTCAGGCTAGAACTTCTTCTTTGCGGCCAATTTGCTTCTCCACGTGCCCTTCTACTCCTTCTCCTTCTGGTCTGTTCTCGCTCTCTTTCAGACCTGTCCGGGTCGGACTCGTACTCCCAGCTGTCTTCTCCTTCTGTAGCGTCTTCTGTTTCGCTGTTGTACTGACCGTCCTCAGCTTGGTCAGACTCGTTCCCTGCTTCCACTGGCACCTCTACAGCTTGGCTAGCCCCCTCTATGGCTTCTTGGTCCTCAGCTGGACGTCCATCCGAGAGAGGAGCTGTTTCCAGAGGTGCTGGAACCCTTTTCGTATGCGACGCGTGTATCCAGTTGGGCAGGCCTCCCACCTTTACAGCTGTACTTGTGATCAGGATGACCTGGTAGGGCCCACGCCAACGAATATCCAAGCAGCTTCTTCTCACATGTTTCTTCACCAGGACCCAGTCCCCAGGATACAGGTCATGGCAAGGGCCCTGGCACGCTGGAACCTCTGCAGCCTGCACCTGAAGGGACACAGAACGCATGGCGTCAGACAGCCCCTTACAATAGTCCAGGATCATATCATCTGTGATATTTAACAGTGCAGTAGCTGGAATAGATGGCAGTCTCATTGCTCTCCCCATTAACACCTCATGTGGTGACAACCCTGTTCTTCTGTCTGGGGTACTACGAAGGCTCATGAGTACTAATGGCAGGGCGTCAGGCCAATTCAGGGTCGTTGAGGAGCAACTTTCGCTATTCTGGACTTGATCGTGCCATTAATTTGTTCCACAATTCCTGAGGCTTCTGGTCGGTAACTGCAATGGAGCTTTTGGTCTATATTCAGTGCAACACAAATCATCTTCACAAGTTCGCTGTTAAAATGTGTTCCCCTATCTGATTCCAAAAAGGCCGGCACCCCGAAACGAGGGATAAGTTCTCTAAGCAGTAACTTAGCCACTGTGAGGGTGTCGCACCTACGTGTAGGGTATGCCTCAACCCATCTGGAGAACATACAAACAACCACCAGGACATAGCGGAGGCGGTTGCATCTTGGCATTTCAATGAAATCTATCTGCATTCTGTTGAATGGACCTCCAGACCTTCCTATGTGACTTAGTGCAACTGGTGTTCTTTTCCCTACATTCAGCTGCTGGCAGGTCACACAACGCTGGCACACTGCTTCTGCTGCTATTCTAAACTTAGGATTGTACCAAGTCTGTCTAAACACTCTCAGCATAGCATCTCTCCCTAAGTGTACGGGACCATGTATGAGTCTAGCCATTGGACTCACCATCTCATTGGGCAACACTGCTCTGCCGTCTGCTGAGACCCAAAAATGAGTCTCACCTATTACACATCCTGCCTTTACCCATGTTTCCTTTTCTGAATCAGGAGCATTTTCTTGCATGGTTGACAATTCATCCCAAGTATCAACAGTTTCCAGTATCATGGCTAATTCAGTTCTTACATTTATTCCACCCACATCCACCTCTGTGAAAGAGTAACCTTGTTCTGCGCAATACCGCGCAACTTCATCAGCATATCTATTGCCTTTCGAAACAAAGTCCTCATTTTTGGTATGTGCGATGCACTTTACAACTGCGATACTTGCTGGACATTGCAATGCTTCTAACAACAAGCGCACAAACTCTCCATTGCGAATGGGAGAGCCTGAAGAAGTCATGAACCCTCTTTGAGACCATAACTGCCCGTAATCATGAACTACCCCAAACCCGTATTGGCTGTCGGTGTAGATGGTGACTCGAATTTGATTGCCTGCTAAGCAAGCACGTGTTAGGGCAATAATCTCGGCTACCTGAGCGGAGTTTACTCCTTCCAGGCACCCTGCTTCCACAACTCCTTCAATTGTACAAACAGCATAAGCTGCTCTCAACTGCCCAACTTCGTCTCTTACACATGAGCCATCGACAAAGAAAACTTCGTCTGGGTCGGTCAGTGGCTCATCTACGATGTCGGGTCTGGGTTTGGTGCATAGTTCAGTCACATCGAGACAGTCATGGTCTGTATATTCATCATCATCATCAATATCATTTGGAAGTGGCATTAAGGTAGCAGGGTTCAAAACAGAGCATCTCTTGAGGGTCACGTTCTCTGCAGCAAGAATAACTTGCTCATAGCGCGTGAGCCTGCTATTGGTCAGATGCTGTGTTTTGGTCCTGGTCATCAACAGTTCAACAGAATGTGGCACGCACACCTCTAACGGGTGCCCCATAACAATATTTTCACATCTCTCAATGCTGACACCCGTTGCAGCAACGGATTTGAGACATCCGGGCAACGCTGCGGCTACTGGGTCTAAAGTAGCCGAGAAATAAGCAACTGGTCTACGGGCATTCCCATGGATTTGGACCAACACAGACAACGCACAACCTTCTCTCTCACAACAGTAAAGAAAGAATTGTTTATTGTAATCAGGCATTCCCAATGCCGGAGCACGACACAGGTCCTCTCTCAGCTGTAAGAATGCCATCAAACAGTCTTTGTCCCATGGTACCGGATCACTCACCTCCTTGTGCGTCAGTTTTTGCAAAGGTTTTGCTTTCAGTGAAAAGTTCACGATCCACTGTCGGCAATAACCCACCATCCCTAGGAACATCCTGACCTCTCTCTGTGTCTGAGGCGCGTTCATTTTCATGATCGCCTCTATCCTGTCTGGTGACACCTTTCGTTTGCCTTTCTCAATTCTGTGTCCCAAGTACTGCACTTCTGTCAGGCAGTACTGCAATTTTCCCGGGGATACCTTATGCCCATTGGCAGCTAGGTGATTTAACAAAGCAATGGAGTCTTCCCTGCAAGCTTCTTCTGTGTCTGACGCCACAAGGAGGTCGTCTATGTACTGGACCAGAACTGACTTCTGGGGCAGCACTAGACTTTCAAGATTTTTCTTCAGAAGCTGGTTAAAGATCGATGGACTCTCTGTATACCCCTGAGGGATACGACACCATGTTAGGACGCGATTTTCCAGCTTAAATGCGAAAAGAAAATGGCTATCTTCGTCCAAAGGGATCGAAAAGAAAGCCTGACAAAGATCTATCACAGTGAACCACTCAGCTTGGAATGGAATCTGAAACAGTATCACTGATGGATTCGGTACCACTGGACAACATGAAACGACTATGTTATTAATCTTTCGCAGGTCCTGTACTATCCGAAATTTCCCATTGGGTTTCTGCAGACCCATAATCGGGGAGTTGCATGGACTACCCACAATTTCTTTCAGTATTCCCTGTTTAATCATGGACTCGATCACGGGTTTTATGCCTGCAATCGTTTCTGGAGTCAATTTGTATTGGGGTGTTCTTGGGAACTCAGCATGCGGTTTCACTACAATTTTCACTGGGTCCACCCCTTTGACCAATCCAATTTCTTCCCCAGTGAAATCCCATACTTCTGATGCCACTGTCTCTCTCAAATCCCAGGGAAGCTCGTCTACTGTCAAAGTAGGGTACAGCTCCACACATATTCTTGAGTTTGCAACTTTGAAATCTGCATCATCATCATTAGTCAATACCTCCACTCCCTGGGGTGTACAGTATATAGTACAATTCAATTTGCACAACAGGTCTCTTCCTAGCAGACACACAGGGCTTGAATCGCAAACCACAAATTGGTGCTCATCGCTGTACTTCCCTATTTTCACCTGTACCGGTTCTGTCAATTGGCTGGTTATTCTCCTGTTTGCGACCCCTACCACCTGTATGGTCTCTCCAGACATGGGCAGGTCTGGAACTGCAGCTGATCTGATCGTGGATCTAGTGGCTCCTGTGTACACCAGAAATGTCGTAGGGCACCCTGCTACTTCTGCTTCCACATAGGGTCCCCTCTGATCTACCTCTAAGGCTGCCCCAAGGGTGCAGTCTTCTCTTTCCACTCTCTGTCCGGTTAATGGGTCCACATAATAGCATTCTTCACCTTCCACAAACAGGGGCATTTGTCTATAGGTCTTACCCATACTCCCTACTCGAGGAGGTTGCGGGAACTGGGCTCGGGGAGGAGCCCCCCCCCCTTTGAGCACCTTTCCTTGGTATGGCGTCGCCCCTCTCATAGGTGCGCTCTGAACCTCTTCCTCCTCTATCTCTTGCTCTCCGATCTCCACATTGTAAGGGCACTCGCGTTTCCAATGCCCCAACTCGTTGCACTGGTGACACCTAGTCGTTTTCTTCAAGGTAGCTATGTCTACTCTGGGTCTAAAGGTAGTACTCTCCTCATTACCCTTGTTCTGACTGTACTGCTTCTTACCTCCTGTACCTGTCCCTTGCTGCTGTTGTTGCGGTCCCCCCTTTCCTGCTGTCTGCAATTGTACCACCATCAGCTTCTCTTTTAGTTTCTTAGCCTTGGAGTCTACCTCATCACAGCAGTACCTAGCATATCTCAGTATTTCATCTAGGGGTCTACTTTGCCAACAAATCGAGTGTTGCTGAATCATTAAACTAATATCCGGTCTCAGTCCCAGGACGAACTTGGACACAAATTGCCCTATGTCCTTTGGATCCATTACATCCAAGCCGCTATACTGTTTAAACGCCTTCAGCAATCTCTCGTAATATTCATGGACTGTCTCTTTGGGTTCCTGTCTCGTTCTGTCTATTCTGACCCAATCTATGTCTTGCATTGGCACTTTTTCTTTCAGCCAAGTCATCACTCTCTCGAATTTTGCCATCACGATCTCGGACGGCCCATTAGTCCTAGCATCTCTCTCTGGCTCCGTTGTGGGCCACTCAGCGCTAACCTTGCATGCTGTCCACAGATCTCCTGGTACTACAATGTCAAACAGCGTGTTCAGATCTATCCATAGGACTTTTGAGATCTTTACAAACCTCTCGACTTGCTTGTACCACTCCACGGGGCTCTCTCGTAACTTGGGGAAAGATGTGGTAAAAGCAGCTAAATCTCCCCTACTCCAAGGGACATGTACATAGCTCCCATTGGCAACTTCACGCAAAGGGTAAGCTTCTATTCCCTGCTGTCCTGGTGTTATACCAATCATGCTTCTTCTGCCGGTCCCTTTCTTGGACCACCTCTCTTCCCATTTATCTAGTGCCCTCCATGTCCTTATTCCAGTAATCAGTTCCCTTATGTGTGTTTTCAGCCCAATCGTTCTCCTCTCATCTAGATCTCGATCTGAGTAATGTAGCCTGTGGTTACCCTGTAATGCTTTGGTTCTTGACAAGTCCACCATATATTTGCCTGCTAGTTCGACTAACTTCTCATGGACTGCTCTCGCCTTTCGTGTGATGTCCTTTGCCATATACAGTATTTCATCCTGTTCATACATTTCCATTCTTTCTAAAGGCAGGGTACCATCTACCATGTCATCCAGATCTGACCTTAAGCTGGAGACATCAAGTCTCTTGGCTTTTATCTCAGCTCGCAATATGTCTTTTGAAGGGGGCTCACTGGTCTCCCTACCATCCCAACTTCGAGCTCTGCGTTTGGGCTCAGGAGAATTAATGGGTGGTCTCCCTCGCTCCCATCTCTCCAGGTCCCATGCTCGGCCATCCGATCTTGGAAGGTGATGGAACACGGGCCTGTTATCCCTACTCTCTCTCTGCCCACTCTCGTCTTCTTCTCTCCTCTCACCGCACATCTCTCTATTATTTTCCCTCTGGTCGCTACACTCCCTTTGCCTCGTATCGCTCAGTATCCGATACGATCCTTCCTGGTTCCCCATATTCCCTGGGCTGCGCTCATTTCTGTCATCACAGGGACTATGGTGCGACCTCTCACAACTCTCATTCAGTTCTCTGGTGCCGGGCACACAGTGTGGACATTTAAAGCTGTTCCTGTACTCTTGCGCTCTCCTCTCCCCTTCACTGAGTATTGGGCACGCCACCCCTCCACTCCCGGGGCCCCCGTTTTCCAGGTCTGTTCTACCTCCATTCCGGGCCCAATGGGTGACTCCCCTACTCCCTCTACAGTCCCACTCCGGGCTACTCTCCCCAGCCCCGCAGTGAGTTCGTGCTCTGCTGTCCTGACTTTCCCTTTCTGCTTCTGCAGCATTGATGCACTTTTGAGCCTTCACTGCCTCATCCCACTGTTTCATGTACTCATTTAGCTCTTGAAAGGATCTTCGTCCAGATCCCCTCAGATCCATTGGCCATCTAGGGCCCCCAGGATCTCCTCCTGGGTCCCCTGCTGTGTGCATCGGGGTGCTCCACTCTCTGGGTATCGGCATCTGGCTTGGGGAATTAGTGGTATCGTTCCTCCTTGCCTGCTCTGCTCTTTCTCTGTCTTTCCGCTTCCGTTCTTCCCCTTTTGCTCTCTCTTGGTCATATATCGATATTATAGGACCTATGGTAACAGGTACCTGTAGTGCATCTGGTAATGGGTAGGATGTGGCGCTTTCCGTTTCCGGCGCTCTTTGTACCACAAACCTACCGACCACCTGCTGCACCTGACTAGGCTGGAACAACTCTTTCTTTGGCTCAGGATCCCACTGTGAACTGGGAAGCGGTCTATGCTCTCCTGCATTGCCCCCCTTTTCTCCTTCAGTATTCTCGACCTCTCCCCCTGCTCTATTATACGGGGGTGGCCTGTCTGTCAGTAATCTGTTTATCAGGCTGTCCTCTGTTTCGCTCTCATCATCTTCTTCTAGGGGGCTTTTATTTACTGGCGCCTCTAACACTGGGTACAGTTTATTTATTTCCAAATTATGCACTCTCCATCTTTTAGCATCCGCATCCCACCTGGCATCCTGTACTGCCCTTACCGAGCGTTTCACCCTTTCTTGTCGTCTGTTCATATTCCTTTCATGCGCTGCCCTAAGCCATGCTTCAAGGGCTTCAAACTGGGTTGGTCTAGGCAAGGGTCTCTTTGAGGTCATGACTGATTTCAATCGATGTAACACCTCTAATCTGAACGTCCCGTACTTCGGGAACGTCAGTTCCTCGTTTCCTTCAGTAATCTTACTCCACTCTGATATCCAAAGGATCGTATGCAACCCAACATTTACTGCCATATAACGAGCTGGCGTACCCTCCGGCGGGGCTTCTTCCCCTTCATACGATCCTCGCCTCTCTTTCTTAAACAGCGCTTTCAACCATTTAAAACACTTCATAATTATGCGCACAAAATCCAGCCTCGCTACTCTGTTTACTTCCTGATGACAATCCACCAATCCTGTCGCGGCTTTGCTAGCTTGGCCTATCACAGCGCGGTCTTTCTCCTGTTGGCCAATCACGTCGCGACCCTGTATGACGTGTTCGCTAGCTGGCCTATCACAGCGCGGTCTTTCTCCTGTCAGCCAATCACTGCGCGACACCACCTGACGTCTCTTTTCTCCGCTTCGCAGCAGCACCCCTCCTTTCTCAACTCGTCTCCCGGTTATGCATGCGTCCCATTCATACACTGAAAAATGACTACTTCCGACCAAGCGGTCACTTCTCTCGACTGTACGTCCACAGTCTATCTGTAATTGTCAACACAACTGACGAGATGTCTATCGTCTCTCTGATAGGTTACTTACACACACAGTAACTTCCGACCAGCGTCCGTTACTCACGCACTCACTCTTACGTTCCCCCTATCTCGGTCTCTCGGGTGATCAATGGTACCTCATGACCCCCTTCACACTAGTTGACAATTACTCTGGGTGTCCGATACACCCGAACCACTTAAGCTCTCTTTGAACTTAAGATTTCCACCGGTTGCGCGCGCTCACAACCTGTTCCACAGTCACTCTACAGACATTCAACTCCGCCAGACATTACAACATAGATACAATACAAAACACCGCAATCTAACACGCATAACCCTTTATACTCACTCTCGACCGATACTGCTGCTTTTTCTGTCTCACGTCATCCGGATCTTCATCTGCGGGCTGTTCTTCCGATCATCGATTTCTAGGGGCCTTGGGGTAAGCTAACCTGGCCTAGGTCACCGTCCTCAAGAAGGCAACCATCCTCTATAGCTACCAACTGAAAGGGCGAGATTTTGATCGATAACTTATCTCTATTGATCCAAACCTCGATCTGGTCGACTGAACCTTTATTGCCTGTCTTGGAAGGAAACAGTACCTATCTGCAAATTAGTTCACCCAAGAAAGGACTCTGCTCTCAAAGATCACGGACAACTTCTAGGTTTCAAAAGTTTATTGTAAAGATATAATGAGCTGCAAATACAAGCATCTCAGAATGAGATTCACGAGATACACAGGTCCAATTACATACATGTGCTCTCGAAAAGCCCTCAGACGAGCAACAGAAATCACTAACACAAGTTCTAAAAATAGCAAAGCTATCAGCATAGACGCATATCTCTCCTTCATTTAGGTTGGAGGAAAACAAACACAGGTTAGGCGTCCCTACCCTGTTCTAGATGGTATCCCTACTTAACCAAATCCCAACCTAACAAAGGTGTCAGCAATGAATGACCCCCAAGGGAAGTCACCCACTCTAAGTCTCTTGGTGAAAACCTAAAGTTCTCCAGTCATGACCCCTCACTGCCTACCCATCCGCTCTCTAAAGGGTCCTCAGGTCTCTGCTCTAACTCCACCCAGGGGTGCTGTCCCTAATACAAAATAGTCAACAACATTTGAGACGCCCCTTGCGAAACGCCTCTCACGTGGTGCAACTTCAGGCTTTTTCCATGATGCTTTGTATTGGGCCTCAGACGTTAGAGTTGACCTTGCTTCTCAGTCTCTTCTCCGGCCCGCTGATACCCCTTAAACATTCCAGAACCCTCCTCCATGTCTGGGCCGTCTACTGAACAGATCTCTATTCATTCACTTATAATTGGATCCCCCCCTTTCCTGTTGCAGACAGATATCTGCCGCCAAGAACCCAACTCTCATAGACTTCTAAAAAGGCTTGCAACATTTCTCAGCCCAGACATGTACGTGTAAATCAATGCTAAAACATTTCAGGCCTACAATATTTCACATTATGATTATAGCATTCAATTTCTTCATTTAATTAAAGCATGTTAAAACTCTTATTCTATTATTTAGAAAACATTACTCTAAATCATGGCCCATTAATGCAATGACCAAAAACGTTAAACAATCTGTGTCGTGAAAAGAAACACCTTCCCTTTTAGCTCCAGCTCTGGCCCTGAGGCCTACCACGTTCTGCGTTTTACCACAGACCATCTTATATGTTAACAGCTACACGACACAGATTCAAAATAATCACGTCTAATAAAATCATATAATGTCACGCATTTCTGTATTAGTTCCACTTCCACTTAAATCTCTATATTAGCTATACATTTAGAATATAATTTCAAATACTATTAGCACTCATGGCATTTCTCTTCATGAATTATGCTCTCTATAGGTAAGTGTGATGTACTCATATATTTATATCAGTTTGCGCTCTCTCACTTCTCTCCTCATTTGCATCGTAACTTTTGTGCTCTTCTTCCCTGTAAATATTTAATTTGCTCTTATCACCCATAGCTGGTACACCCTTGAGTTTGTCTAATATTATTAAAAAAAAAAAAAATACCAATCATTCTTTGCCCACCAGAAAAAAAAGTTTGAAGGTTTGTTGCTAAGGTTACCAACTGTGACTGGAGTTAATTTCCATTTTTTTTTTCAACTGTATATTTTTTTAGCTGGGGTGGTCTCGAGAGGATTTTTGGTATCAGAATTGAAAAGAATAAAAGTTAGTCTTGGTTGAATGCTGCATCCTCTTTTGGGAGCTAAAATGTGAGAGGCCTGTTATTCCCCGCACAAAAAGCTGGCATTAGGATGCGTGGAAAGCACTACACTTGCTGCACAACTAGCCCCCGGTAACAAAAACGGCCCCCCTAGTGGCCCAAAACCAGCCCCCACCATGGCGGCCCACCGGGGAAACGCCCGGTGCCCGCTACGGCCAGTCCGATCCCTGGGCCCAGTGTCAGAATATATTTTTTGCTTGGCTGAAAATGTATTTTAGTTCATTTGTAAACACACAGCCCTGGAGGTGGGAAGTACCTTTCACGACATGAGTTCTCCGTGTCCTTTCAACTTTGAGTTATTTTGTGTCTTTAGGGGCCTTGATTCTCAGGTGTACTTTGAGGCCTTGAATTCTGGTGAGTCCTCCCAGGCCCTCGGTTATTCAGAGTCCTGAACAGCCTTGAGACCTGGTGTATGTTAAGGGATAAGTGGCTCTTAAATGTTTTAAGGGGCAGTGGAGTCTTGAATACTCCTTGAGGTTTTGAGTTCTCATGTGTTCGTCTGGGGGTTAGATTATCATTTGTCCTTTCAAGTTTCGTATTTTAGAATGTTTTTGGAGTACTTGTTGTCTCAATGTCCCTTTTTTTGCCATGGCTACTCACCTGTTTTTCTATGCTTTGATTTCAAAGTCGAAACGTCCAGTGACCACTGACAAAATAGGCTATAAAATTGGCAATCCCAGCAGACCCTTAACCTTTTCCCATGTGCGATATAATCTTGATTTTTCCTCGTTTGATATACCTCACTCCTATATTCATGTCCTTCTTTTCCCAGTTTATAACTCCATCCTCTCTTTTCATTTTGAGCAACAAGATTCTGTCTTTCCACTATGCCACTGGCTAAATGGCATTACCCCAACATTTTAATATTTTTTACTTCCCAATTTATTACTTCTAAAGTTTAACTTCAAAATGAAAACTGACATATTTATCAATTCAACAGAAAAAAATTATTTGAGGAAATACGGGCACAAAGGGAAAGGAGGAAAAGCAGTTAAAAAGAAGAGGTGGAGGAAAAATATGGAGTATGGTGGCTTTCACCTTATGTAAAAAAAATAGCAACTCCAAAGGAGACTGGGGGTAGGGTGAAAAGGAAAGAGCAAGCATTGGCAAACCCAATAGGTTTCGCCTTTGAGAACTATTTGCTCCGCTAATGCTTTTTGTTCAAGCTATAAGGCATGAATTTTTTTTAAAAAGGCACGATTACATAGCTGGTTTGGCCACTTCATTTTGTAGGTGCATGTATGGGTTATGACGGATAAGCATGATGCGGACTCCATTTTTTTAAATCTACTAATCCAAGATGAATCTGTAAATTATATAAAAAATATGAAAATGAAAAAAGCACTTTTACTTCTAAAGCGGAAGGCCTGTCAGCAATTTGCTGCCTAGACTTCCAAAAACAAAAAATGAAACAAAACAAATAGTATCTGGGAGTGAGGAGAAAGGAGGGCAATTGAGAAGAGCAGGTGACATTGTGGGGTGAGTGAGGAACTCGAAGCAGATGAGGGATGGAGCAAGAAGGAAGGTTTGGAGATGCACATGAGGGAGAGAACATCACTGTGGAAAAGGAAGCACACGGGCGAGAGCAACACGGAGTGGGGAAAGAACCACATGGGCGAGAGAGCAACACAAGTACATTGGGAGCAGCACAGAATGGAACCAGCTGTGTAACACATGCATTCTCATGGGGCTCTTAAGCAAAAAGAAGAACACGTGTTCCCTGTAAGTGATCAGTGAGCGGACACAAGGAAAGAGTCCATGTTCCAGGGGAGGGACAAACCTAGGATGGACAAGACAAGCATTGAATAAGAAGCAAGCAAAGGGGAGTGATAATAAAGCCAACTGTTGGTAAACAGTGGGGGGAGGGACTTTAAGATCACTCTAAGTTCTTGGGAGCTGGTAGTAGGTATTTTGTTCCCAGACATCTTGCTCTGTCTGGTAGGCTCTACCTAAAAAGAGGAAGATAAATGTTGACTAAAAATAAATACAATGAGGGGATGTGAAAGTGATAAAGTAAAGACTAAAATAAATAAAGAATTGAGAAGTAGAAAATTCAAAGTAATACTAATGAGAAGGGCAAAATTCAGAATTATGGGTGCACACTGTGAAGAGAAGCATTTCTAAACTCTAGATAAGTGTGCTACTAATGAAAGATTCTTGGATTAAAGTCCTGTGTGGTGCTTAGTCTATTAAGCTATACATCTGTTTGGATTTCAAGATGCTAAGTACTTAGATATGGAGCCCCATCTTCTAGGAAGGTGGATCTGTGCTGGATTCTAGTTCCTTCCTCCTACATAGGTGGGTATGAGCGGCGTGCCCGCCTCTAAGCTCTTGGGCCTGTAGAGTAACAAGCGTTCTAAGCATGTGAACCTTCGTGGATCCGCAGCTTCTAAGCAAACAGATGCGTGCTGACAGGGGCGGCTGGTGACATTTGAAAGTGGTGAGGCTTAAACTAATTTGCATATTGCACCGCAGCGAGCGAGCCCGAACCACCTTGCATCCATCCATACATCATTCATGCATCCACCCATCCATCCACCCACCCACCCATCCTGCATCCATACATCATTCATTCATGCATCCAACCATCCATCCATCATGCGTCCACCCATCATGCACCACCCATCATGCATGCATCCATGCATCCATCCATACATCATTCATGCATCCACCCACCCATCCTGCATCCATACATCATTCATTCATGCATCCACCCATCATGCATGCATCCATGCATCCATCCATACATCATTCATGCATCCACCCATCCATCCACCCACCCATCCTGCATCCATACATCATTCATTCATGTATCCACCCACCCATCTAACCTGCATCCATCATTCATGCATCCATCCACCCATCATGCATGCACCCATCCATGCACCCATCCACCCACCCATCCACACAGTGACAGCATTAATGGCCGACAGCAAAGTTAAGGCATCAATTAGATCTCAAATAATCCCTGCGTCCTGTTGTCCAAACACCTCCACATGTCAATTCTTACCCACCAAGGGTTCAATCTAGCGTTGGAACTGTTTTATTTTCAATAGCTATTCCCATAGTTTTAGTAAAATGAGCATCAACAAAATTACCAGAAGCCCCAGATTCAATCATTGGCTGAATCTTAATATTTGCCCTTTCTGCAAACTAACTCTATAAACAAAAACAAATGCCGCTGTGCTTTTTAAACTATTTGGGTCAAGAAGATCCGGGACACTACATAAAGAGAACTTGAAAGTGTGGCCTCAATCATTAATAGGTCTTCTCTTTTTCCACGTACTGACTTTCACTTGTATAACTTTTCATTTGGATTTCAGGTTTCATGGGACAGTCTTTTAAAAAGTGGATGATTTTACTACAATAAATGTAAAGTTTCGTTTTTCATCTTTTTGCCCTATCGTCTTTATCAACAGCACCCCGTGTACATTGGCTCTGGAAATGAAGGAGTCTTAACAAACAGAGGCCGCAGTACGAGGGAGGGAGAGAGCTCTGCCCCCCCAGACAGGGGGTTATGTATCCGGGCTATGTATTGACCAGCCAATCCTGGCGCTGTATGCAGCGCCAGGATTGGCTGGGGGGGCACCATGACTGCTCGCCCAGTCGCCCTGTGCAACTCCGGGGGCTGCGGCCCGCCCCCTGGTCCTCTCTCTAAGGGGGAATTTACAGGAAAACAATGTGCGCATGCGCTGACATGTTTGTGCCCATAAATACACTTGCGCAGCTGCAGCAGGCCCATCCTCCCCCCCCCACTCCCCCGCACTCCGGGAAAGTCGGGTGTCTCCCGGATTCCCGGCCGGCAGGTAGCGCGATTTTTTAAAATGTTTCTGTATTTGGTTTTTAGTGACGACGGCGACGCGGTGGGTCCATGGGGCTTAGTGGGGCTACGCCCCTACGCCCCAATGGACGCACCGCGCCTGCGTGCTGAGTCCCCCCCTACTTCTAAGTACATAAATTTGCACAGCCCATATCTTCTATGTATATGGACCTCTTATATGCACTAATATCTGTGCAAGAAGATAGCTTGTCATAGATCAGAGTGCCTAGTTGCTGGTGTTTGCCAGGATCCGATGGCTTTACAGCCAGGAGCGGGCCGCACTGCTCGTGGGTGGGAGGGGGAGTAGGGCTTGCGCGCTGCTTTAAAAAAGTTTTTTTTTTTAAAGTACCTTGCTGCTGCCGGGTCCCGCGTCTTCTCTCCTGCTCACATGTGTCTGACTCCAGGTCGGAACAGGAAGCAGGCAGCCAGCCTCCAACCCCTAAGCCAATCAAATGCCAAGTTGTTATTGGTCTGGGCTCTTTACACTGCGCTCAGCCATGGGCTATAAGGGTTGGCATGTTCTTCCTCACCGGAAGAACCCAGAGAGTCCGCCTCACACCATTCAAGTCAGAGGCCTCTGAAGTCATCTGCGGCGTGCCACAAGGATCGTCACTCAGCCCCACCCTCTTCAACGTATACATGAGCCCCCTTGCGACCATCGCTCGCCAACACAATCTCAACATCATCTCCTACGCTGACGACACTCAACTGATCCTCTCACTCACCAAAGACCCTAACACCGCCAAAACCAACTTACACGAAGGAATGAAAGAAGTAGCCGAATGGATGAAGCACAGCCGTCTGAAACTGAATTCAGACAAAACAGAAGTCCTCATCTTAGGCACCTCCCCCTCCGCCTGGGACGACTCTTGGTGGCCAGAGGCCCTCGGAAAAGCACCCATCCCGACGGACCACGCACGGAACCTGGGCGTCATCCTGGACTCCTCACTCTCGATGACCAAACAAGTCAACGCCGTTTCATCTTCTTGCTTCAACATTCTTCGCATGCTCAAAAAAACATTTCGCTGGATCCCCACCGAAACTAGAAAAACGGTCACCCACGCACTGGTCACGAGCCGCCTGGACTATGGAAACACCCTATACGCCGGTACCACCGCTAAACTCCAGAAAAAACTCCAACGCATCCAGAACGCCTCAGCCAGGCTCATACTAGACATCCCGCGTAAAGAACACATCTCTGGTCACCTGAAAAACCTCCACTGGCTCCCCGTACATAAGAGGATAACGTTCCGCCTCCTCACCCACGCACACAAAGCACTCTACGAACTTGGACCCGAATGCCTCAACACACGATTGTCCTTCTACACCCCCACCCGTCAGCTACGATCCTCCAACCAAGCCCTGGCCACTGTTCCTCGCATCAACAAAACCACCATGGGAGGTAGATCCTTCTCCTACCTGGCAGCTAAAACCTGGAACTCACTTCCCACTCACCTTCGCCTTACTCAGAACCACCTAGCATTCAGAAAGCAACTCAAAACTTGGATATTCGACAAGTAATTCCCCACCCTTCCTCAAGCGCCTTGAGACCCTATGGGTATGTAGCGCGCTATACAAATCTATTGACTTGACTTGACTTGACTGTTCTCCATGCAGAGGCTGCAGTGCAGCCAACATGGAGATCAGGGGAGGGCTACCACTCCTCCGCTGCAGCTCCGCCCCCTCCCGCGTTGCCGCAGCAGGAGATAAAAATAAAATGATAATAACATTCCATTATTATCATTTTATTATTTCCTTTCTTTGCTGCTCCTGGCTGTGGGGCGACGCTCCTCTGCCTTAGCGGAGGAGCTGCCACTGTTTACAGCATTTGCCATGTAAACTGCGATTGGTTCAGGGTTCAAGTGTCTAAGCAGACAGATTTCTTCAGAGACACAGCTTCTAAGCACTGAGGTCTATGTAGAGGTCCAGTGTTTAAGCACTGTTGTTGAGGAAAGTGTTAGCTTTTAAGCACTTGGATCTGTGTAGCGCTTTAATGTTTAAACCCTTACCGATGGCTCTGCTTATTGTGATCTTTTCCCTCTCGATGTGGGGGGGGGGGGGGTTAATGCTTTATTAGTGCTAGTTTATAAATGCTGGAGCGAGTGCACAGTGCATAATCCCAGAATAGCGCTGATTGTTGATGCTTTGACAGTAGGATGGCCTTCGGCATTCAGCCTGGCCAAGGGATCATTTCCTGGTCCAAAAATGTGCTTTCAGTGTTCCACTGAATAGTTTGCAATGCTGGCAGGCCTGTGTTACTGAAGATAGGGCCTTTTGGCCGAAGTCCAGAGGCTATCTTTAGCTCTGTGTTGAAAGCCAGAGCCAGAGTGGGAGCATTTTTGTTTGGACCCCGTGGATGTGCTGTGCGCAGTCCTACATGGCTCCCTATTTTTACGTCTGACTGAAGAACGTGTTAGTGCCTGATGATAAAACACTGTTGATAATAATAGAAACAATACTCTATATGTAGCTCAAACACTTAATTGTCTCTAGGCACGTGAACTGTAGGCACAATCTCTGGGCTTAATGGCATTTGTTATCACACTCGTAAGGATGGGTGGCCATAGCTGCCAAGTTTTCAAATGTCATTTGTGACATTTCCAGGTTTTCAGCATTCATATGTGTGAGATTTTAAGGTATTAAGTGCGAAAGCTTGAATGACAATTTAGGGCAATAAAAACGAAGCGGCTATCCTCATATAATGAAATAGACGCCTGAATGTACTGTCTAGAAATAGCATTTACACCGCCACAGTGCCCCGAAGTGACTATACACACCCTGCTTCCTTGAACGCACAATGCTCATGGCTAAAAAACATTTCTGTCTGAATGTGTCAGTAACATAAGACGCAGCCACTTAGCAGCGATGTCATGATTGAGGTGCACAACTGTGTGTTTCCAAACACAGAAAAAAAACACGAGTCCTAGTCATAAGTCTATTGGGCGTGTGAATTATGGCTACCATGCTCGGGGGGAATCCCTTTTAAGGACGGTTCACCTCACACACCGGAGGTGTCCTGCTTCATCATCGGGGTGCCTCCTCGCGGCAAGAACCTAGACGTGACGCGGGCTACAAACCCCTCGCTGTGAGGGAGGAGCTCAGGGATGTTTTTGGAAAGAGGGTGTTTTTTTTCTGTGTTTGGCTTAGATTGAGCGGGGAGTTTTCCCACACAGGTCCTTAAAATCTCCTCATAGCCCCCTTGTGTGAATTCACAACTGTGTATTGGCCAAGGATTGGAAGAGCTGTGTATGTGTGTCCTAGTAATGAAAAAGCAGGGGTGGTGGGATGCATGACTGGGGTGCAATGGCGGAGCTGTGTGTGTGTGTGTGTGTCGCAGTAGTAGAAGAGCAGTTGGTGGATGGTAGGTGTAGGTCATGTCTGAGGTACATTGGCAGAGCTGTGTATGTATCTCAGGAATGGGGGAGTGGTACAAATCAATAATGTGGTGCACCATTAGAGCTGTGTGTGCAATCTGGTATTGACACAGCAATGGGACTTACATAGCAGTACAACGCGGCAGTGCGTGTTTGTGTGTCAGTTATTTGTATAGTATGTGGATACAGGTAACAATTTGGGTGAACTAAGAGTGCTGCTCGTGGGTCTCAGTGCCAGATTGGCAGGGTAGTGCAGATCAGGATTGAGGGGCCTGACGGAGTTGTGTTGGTCCCTATACTGGTGTAAAGGGAATGCTGAATATTAGTACTGAAATTCACTGGCAGAAACCTACTGTGTCGTAATTAGGGCTCCCGGTTTTATGGTATTTATTTTTTTGCCATTTCCGTCTGTATTTATCGATATTTAATTATTGCTAATTGTATCTGTATTTATCGATATTTATTTTTGGTTTTGTGGAAAAATTAAGCTGAAATTAGTATATTTCCACATTTATTTAACTGATAAATACGCACTCGTGCTTAAATGTCTTACCGGTTTCAGTGCTGTGAACACCTGCAGAAGATAAATCAGTGCACTTATATGAAAATATGCAAATTTCAGTATCACCCTTGTGGATATCTACTGCTGCTAATGCCTTTACTAAAATTCCTTTCTATTTTAACCCCCTTATCTATCAATCCACACATCTATTGGCCTGGCAGTCACGGCAGACAGTATTTAGAATTACTCAAAAAGCAACCCGATTTCCATTTTTATCCGCATTTAAAATACATACAGACAAGAAAATGAATGTTTTATTCTGTATTTAGCTGTACAAATCAGTAAAAACAGAAAACAGAGAGCCTTAGTCGTAATACAGTGTTTAGCAAGGGATGCAGCAGGTCCAAAATAGGATGTGCTTTGGCACAGCAAAGCTATATATAAATTCCGGTACTTGTATAGCCGAGAAAATTGCTGAGAGGAATAGGGGAGCATTGGCAAATCTGTTTGTTGGTATCCATACTGGACTACCATGGAGAGCTTCAGTTCCAGACTGAAGTGCATAAGGGGAGCTACAGGTTAAGAACCACTGTTCGAAATCATTATTGTGCCACGAAAGCTAGGCTCTAACCCCTTACTCTTGTGCTTGGTTGAATATTTGATTCAGTGTGCGGATCATGGATCATTTTCTGGGTTTACTGGCTGCATCTCTTTGATTGAATCTCCTGGTATCCCTTGAATTTTCACTCTCTTCTGAAGTCTATTTCCTATTACAAACTCTCCTCTCAGATCTAATGCCCCTGTCATGGGGCTATTTGTGGGTGTGTACCAACGAGTCTCAGTGCGCCATGGTATTTCCTTGAGCACTGGTTCAAACGTTAAAAATAAATAGTTTGAAGTACTTAAGTGTGTATATCCTTTAGCCTACGTTTGAAATAAAATTACAGAAGTTTGAAAAGAGTTTAAAAATGTTAGATCACTGTACGTTTAAGTATGTTAGAAAACTATAGGAAGGTTTGAATGGTTCATAGCGAAAAGGAAAAGGAGTTCAAAGGAATTGTGCTGCAATACTTTTCACATCTGTACTTTTAATTGCCATATAGAGGAGCTGAATGAGAGTTTGCGGATTTCTCCTCCGGTAATAGCGTAATTTCTATAATTAGGAGCGGAACCTAGATAATGAAGGGAGTGAGAGGATCCTTAGGTGCAGCTGGATTACCTGACACCAAAGAGATATAGATGTGGAAGAGCATAATGTACTTCCCAGAAGGGACTCCTTTATTCGCAGTAGCAATTCAAAGGTGTTTACAGCATGCAAGAGAGTATTTACCGACAAAATCAATTATTAAAATATGGGAAAAATGTTAAACTATCTTTTCAAACTCAATGACGTTCAAGGACTGCTTTATTTTGGAACTAGAAATGTCCATGGTTGCTTTCCGAGTTTGTTTTTCAAACTTATAAAATTGAACTGCCGGCCTAGAAAATATTTAAAAATATATGTTTTCCATTTTCATACTGATTGTATCCTTTTTATGCCTTGGACATCCTTTGTTGTCTGGTCTGAAGGCTCATTTGTATGCCATTGTGTGGTTCATTGTAGATCGCTGTATTCCCCAGCTCGCCCCAGGACACTCAGCGTCTTTGAAGGACTTCTAATCTCCACTAGTTTCAGGTGTCATCTCTTTCGGGTGGTGTCATGATCTTTGCCCATATAACCCCGAAGACTAGTTCCTGAAGAAGTACTCACCGCATGCTAAAGTCCATCACCTTCCTTTGACCGCTAAAGTTAGGTGTAATAACTAGCATGAAAGTGCTCAAGACATTAGTCAACCACAGCAATGAGTGCGCATTAGTGCTGGCTAACTTCTGAAAACTGTCTGCTCTACATGGCTTTTCGTTGTGGGTCTAATAACTGATGCGCGGTCCTAATACCTCTTATCTCTTAGGCCTAGTCTCCTTAATGCTCACTGTGTCAAGAAGACTGGCTTTCTGCCACCCGCTAGACCCGTGTAGTGCTATCATCATGGTTGTAAGACAGAATCTCCAAGAACCTGTCTTAACATTCTTTAGATCCAGAATTTGTGCCCTTGTCACTTCCTTTTGAGCAATAGCTGACTCCGTTCAATTCAGTCCTAGCTTTTCCATTTTGCTGCTTATATGTATTTTTCATTAGGTCTGGCTTTACAGCACATATTTTGCCAGACACTGATCCACAGAAAATGAGTTTTTAGCAGAACTACTGAGAGAAAAGCTTTTTCTCCGTCCAAATACTGATTTCCTTGAGTACAGACTTTGATAGGGCAGAAGTTGCGTGCCTCTATTGCACAGGGATGCCTGTTTTGCACGTTCTGCCTGGTGGGACCCTGTAAGCTCAACACAGTATACCACAATGGGACAACCCACTTCAACCGCTGGCTCTGTTGTCTTGCGAGTTACAGCATTTAGCATGATTAAATGTGCACATCCTCTGGAAATGTGTGCTTCAATGCCAGAACTATTTTGCTTGCTGCTCACCTCACCTGCAGTTCACCACATCCTGCGCTGCCACTTCCTCTAAACCACCCTACCATGTTGGAATGATATTGCCTATAGTGTATTACTGATTTACCCTTATAAGATGTTCGAAGATGGTGCTGAAGAGCTAGCAATGTTGAAACTTAAGATACACCATCTACAATGCCATTGCAAGCCAGCCACCTTCTGCTAAGTTTTTTTTATTGCCTGCATAAGTGAACCGCTGTCATGCATTTTTGCTTTTGATCTCACCTGCATATTCTTGTTTAGTTTGTATATATCTGTTTTATTTAGAATGAGGTGTTTGAATGCACGAATGAATCCGTGGATAGAAGAAATGATGCATAAATGCAAGGATGAATAACACCGTGCCTGTATGATGACTTACTGAATGATTTAATTCACCAGTGACTAAAGAACCACTTTCCGTTATAAGCCTTGTCAATGCTTATTTTGGTGACTTTTCTAACCACAGAAAAGTACAATCCTATAGAATGCTTTTTAAAAACCACTTTACAAAGCTCCGTTTTTATGAAGTTCGTTTTCGGGAATATATTCATCACATATTATTAGGTTGTGCTGATTTTATAATTTTATTACACATTTCCATTCCACAAAATTATGTAAATAGTCTTTAATTATTTACTGCTATGCATATGGACTAATACTAAACATATTGGCTAAGCATCTCTAATATTTAACATTCCATTATGTATGGGGGTAGAAAGCCAACTCGTGTCAGTGCAGGAGCTGGCTCTGAGCGTGCCTCTGAGAGGCATTCCTCCCTGCTTAACGGCACACCGGACACCAGTAAAACTACTAACTTATCTCGATATCTTTGTAAGATTCATTCTCTGTTGTCTTTCTCTGTGTGCTTCCGGTTAAGGGTAGACCCAGTGACGTCAAACAGGACATGTAAACGTGTGTTTTCGTTTTGCAATAACCGTTAAACGGGAGAGTTTGAAGGCTGGAGTTGGGCGCGAGAGCTTGACGTACGTGACGTAGGCTGGCTGCAGCGCCGCCTTAGCAGGTATGTGCAGGTAATGTGCCTCGTGAGCAGTGATCCTCGAGAGCTCGGATTAAGAGGCCCCCGTAGCTCGGAGGATTGTGGGCGGACAGCTGTATTTTTCAGCTCAGCTCATCAGGCGGGTGCTAGAACGTGTGACGCGCAGCTGAGCTGAGCTGTGGCCCAACCTTCCCGCCCACTGCCGAGGATCACACGCGGTCAGCGGACACCTGTGGGTTAATGCCAGCGCTGCAGCGCATGACAGCGCTGCTCATGGTGAAGTCTTTGTTTTTCTGTTCCCCTTCTGGCAGGGCCGCACAGTTCTCTAGGGGTGCGTGATACCCGTAGGCCCGGGCTGCTAGCACGACCACTGCTTGACATGACTTATGATGTAGGTTTAGGATACTGGTAGGTGCGGATTTTACATGAAAATAAATGGTGATGAACAATGATGAATACAATACAGTTCTGCGACTGAGGTCAGTGCCTCAAAAGTTTCAGCGCTCCATCCGTCATCTTTATGTTTGCTTTATTCGCCCTGGATTGGCATACAGACGAGGTTCCCTTGTTCACTTTGCCACTGGATTCAAGCTAGCCTGGCTGATGAGGTGGTTTTACCCCGAAACCTGTCCCAGGATGCTTGTTTCTGGTCCAGGGAAGACCTGGCTTGGCAGTTCGGGCTGGACTGTTCCCATGAGGCACAGGGTCAAGACTGTTTTGCATATGACTGGAACTAAACTGGGATGGTGAAGTGAGCTAAAGAACGATGATTGATTCAACCCAGATCTGTGACTGGGGGTGAGTGTTTGAAAAGTTTCGCGCTCCATCTATCATCTCTTTGTATTTGCTATGAAAACAAATACATTTTGCACTTTCCTAAAGTGGTGCCAAAGCCAGAGTGTATGAATCAGCAAATTAGTGGTAGCGCCAGGGGAACAGTAGTAGTGCCACATAGCTCCTCAACAAATCCTACCTGTACTGGGCTTTTGGCCACCAACTGTCCTGATAACTCTTACTGCTTGATTATCCCAGCGCCCCAATTAAATCCTACTGCACTCCTCAAGATCTCAGCACCAACTTTCATTGTGTCCCATTACTTAACCCGCCCATATACTAACTTTAGAGGCCTCTACCTATATGTGACCAACTTTTTCCATCATATGTACCTTTCAGGCACTGGGAGAGTATACAGAGCTGGCACTGAGGACAGTGTGAGAAACGTTGCTTTCTAGAGCCCACACAAGCCATTGCATTAGGAACAGAGCTGGGGATTTATGCCATGAACCCCTTGAACAATATGTATTGTAATCCCAAGGGACTTGAATTGCATGCTCCATGTGGTCCAAAATGACATTGTCTTGATGAGACCTTAAAGCACAAGGCTAAAACGAGTCAAACCCTTCATCCTTTGAGGAGTTCATTTTGGAAACCCACCAGAATTGATGGATTGATCCCGCTTTAAAATGACTTAGGTCTACAAATAAGTTTGGCCTCTGGCCTATATTCTTTGAACTACCTCTTAGTGCATTAAAGACGCTTGATTGATGTGTATACTTCTCCCGAAATGTCTCCAATGTACAGTGTGCTTTTTCAACTCTCTTACCGATTTGGTATTGCATAAATACTTTACACATTGTCCCATGTTATACCTGTCTGCCCTTTACCAATACTACAAGGAGTTGGAGTTGTCAGGGTGAAACCCCAGAGTCACTAAATAAGTGATAATATCTTACACATCATTTTGCAGGAATACGTCCTACTATGCCTACCCCGACAATAAGGTCTTTAAACAAATATCTGCCCTGTTCCTCATGATGGTGATGACAGTTGCATAGCTCACACTGTAGTTTTATGCAAAGTGCCTCAAAGAGGTGTAAACCTCCATTGCAGACCCAGTGGTCATTGGAAGGAAAAAAGTAGCAGACGTAGCAAACATCTGCACAGATGAACAGCATTCAAATGTTTTAAATGTGTTGGTTTGCGTCATAAAGCAAGGTACGAGGCAAGACCCTGCCCACCTGGATGACACCACAAAGGCATGGCTCTTGGAACCGTCCGCTTCACCACTATATTATTTATGCAGCATATGCACATATGCTTGTATATGACGTGAACCTAACCCAGAAACAGAGGAGCGCTGTATAGGGTCAAAGACAGTCACTGCATGATTGGAGGGGTAGCTAGTTTCTAATAGCGAAAGTGGACTGTTCCCGCATCATGATGTTGTGTACTTTAGAGGTGTGTCTTCAACTCTTTCCTAAATTGGAGCAACGTTGGGGCAGTCCTAAGCGATATGGGGGAAATCATTCCGGATCCTCAGTGCATAGATGGGAAAAGGCCTGTTGTCTTATTTGATTCTTTGTACACCTCTTTTCCTCTAGTCTCACGGTATCTGGAGTTCTGATGTACCTGAAGCCACCGGAAGTGGTGAGGTTACTGGCCAGATAGGCAGGAGTGCCACTTGTGATGACTTTGCAGATGATGCAATTCGTTTTGAAGGTGCACTCCGGCAAGAAGAGCCAGTGGAGTTATAAAATGGGGAAGGTGGTGAGTTCATATTTCTTCTGGCCCTTTATGAGGTGTGTAAAAGGCCCTCGGGGGTCATTGTGAAGTCCGGGAGGTGATGGAACATGGCACTGCCACCACCCAGCCCAGTGTGCCACTACACTCTTGCCCAATGGACACTGCCTCAACAGAATAAGAAGTAATATGAAGAGAAACTCGAAATCACTACTCTTTACCGATCAATTTTAGTTATTTTCATTTCTTTCCTCAGCGCACACGTGTTTCGGCTAAGTGGAGTTTGATCACTTGTGGCAGATTGCATGTGAGGTGCTGTGAAACACTCCATGGCCACCACAGAATCCTTATCCTAAATTCTCTAAAGTGCCTAGAGCTGAATAATTATGTGGTAAACGCTGTAGAAACTCATGAGCTGACAAAGCCATGCTCTTAGAGCGAGACTTTTATAAATTGTTCTAGGTACCCCAGAGAATATAGAACATTGTGCAGCCGTGGTTGTTCACTCTGGAGCAGACATTTGAATCAAATGAAGGGCAAAGGTTGACAGCCCACTTGAAACTTTCTACCCGCTAAATCTCTAGCAGGGCCTGGTTTTCATCCAAATCTCACGACTGAAAATTCGGTACAGCTAAACTTGGGAATGATAAAACCCCAAATCGCTCCTGTTGGAAAGTGGAATCAGGCAGTTGCAGGTACACACAGATCTCAGCAGGTGGTGCTCAATACTCCAAGCTGTCTTACCGAAATGCGGTTCTCCTGACTGGCGCTTTGGTGCCAGGTTCTTTCCTATAAGCCGGTAAGAATGTGTGACTCGGTTACTCAGGCTAAACCTTAATTGAGGTTAGGTCAGTCGTTGAAAGCTCCTCTTAACGCTCAGCAGGCCCTGGCGGTGTTAGGGCGTGGGATGCTCAACTCTCCCAGCATGCTTTGCCAGTTAATTATCCACCAGCGGGGTAGTGAGATGGTCAACAGACCTGTAATCAGACGCCTCATCCAGTGTGGTCACCGAGCCTAAACGCGTCTTCGCCTGACGGCCCCTCCCTCGGGATTACTGGTGAATTTTTCTCTTCCTTTACGTCAGGTTCCTTCTAAGTCCTTCCAGGCGCGCCTTATGTTTCGCTGTGTGCACCCGTCCTGCACATGTGCGCGTACCTGAAGATTCAAGGCGTGAAAGTACGAATTTAGCTGCAGGGTCTTGGAGGGTGGAGCTCTGAGACAGAACAAAACCCCCAGGTGGCTGAGTCCAAAATACCAACTTGAACCGGGTGGTATTCAGCGATTCGCGCTCCCTCGGGCGCCACAAGCCCGGGCAGAGGAGCGGCCCGCCCTTCACGCCCCGTCAGGGCGGGTTTAGGCCTCGGTGCTGGACTCACGTGCGCCACGTGCACCCATGAGGACGGGCACTCTCTTTTCTGGCTCACCTGACATGCGTTGTGCATTTCATGTGGGTAAACTATCCGATTTAGAAGCCAATTCCTGTTTTTCGCATTTTTCAAAAGCAAGCCAGCATTTTTAAACTGGAAAGTAGGGGACAGAAAAATTCGGGAGAATGTATTTTTCTCATTGACATATATTGAATCAGAGGTAAAGTCAGGCGGGAGACCTGTGGCCCACGTTTGATAGGTATTTTGTTATGTGCGTGGGCGCTTTATTACAGCTGCATGCAGTAGGGATTGTTGACGTTTCAGTGTTGACCATAAATATTTGCGGCTCACCACAAACTAAACCACCCTTTAGTGTTCTAAATAATGGGTTCCTCATACAGCAGGTGGAGTGTTCTCACCAAATTATTTAATGCTCGAGGTATTTATTGTCTTAGGAAGGTAGGTGAACAGCTTCGGACTGTTGGTTCAATAACAGAAGACGCGCTGACCCACTCCACTCACATGAGTTCCGTGAAGAGCGTCCACGTCATAGTTGCGGTAGGTTGAATAATTCACGACGTTTCTCGAATTTCCCACGCTCTCCTCTTCCCGCCGCCCTTGCCTGCTGCTCCACAACAAACCCGAGCAAAGGCGCTTTGAAGTCCTGTTTGAGATACCACTCACTGCTGGAGCGGCTCGGGGCGCAGTTATCAGGTGCCTGGGCCAAGCTCTTCTTACAGAGGCGCGGACCGTGTGTTGTGCCTGCACACGTGTACCTTATGACTGCATGGCCTCTCACCGTAGCCTCCTGACTCCCGTGCATCCGGACCGTGTGTGGCCTAGCCTTTTGCCTGCACACGTGTACCTTATGACTGCATGGCCTATCACTGTAGCCTCCTGACTCCCGTGCATCCGGACCGTGTGTGGCCTAGCCTTTTGCCTGCACACGTGTACCTTCTGACTGCATGGCCTATCACTGTTGCATATGGCCATGTCTGAACTGGGGTGGCGGAGTGAGCTAAAGAACGGTGATGGATTAAACCCAGATCAGTGGACTGGGGGTGAGTGTTTGTATTGTCAACGCTCCGTCCATCACCACCTTTGGTTTTTCTATCACTGTAGCTGCCTGACTCCCGCACATCCGTTCCAGTGTTCACGCAAACCCCAAATATAGCACAAACTCGACCCAAAGGTATTGTAGCGCTTTACATGAGCACCAGTTGCGTCACACAAGGACACATTCATTTTTTTTTTTGGTAGGCGCAGGGAGATGAAGTGATTTGCCCAGAATCACAGAATGTGGAGTCGACCCGAGGCTCGCACCTTGGTTTCCCAGCTCCAAGGTCGGCAGTCTAGCCATGAGACTACATCCTCTCCAATATTGTTATAACCACATCTATATTGTCCTATTCCAGGCCTGTCGCTGGGATGGCGATAGCTAGTGGTTTAGTGGACCCCTGAATCAACTCCTGGGATCTCTGTTTGAACTATTAGTCACAAGTTTGAATTCTGACGTATTCACTCATTCTTTCATCCTTCCAAGGCTGGAATAGCTAATGCCATTGAGTTGGGCAATAGCAAACGTCTGAATCTGTAAATAGCGCTGGGACAGCTCCGTATGAGGAGATGTTGTGCTCTGCAGATGCATGTTGTTTTGTGTGTGCATGACTCTTCACCATACTTGGCTTTCCCTGCACAGTCTGTGCCTAGCTTGTCTGAAACGTATCCCTGTATGTGGCGGATCTTGGTACATGACTTCTTGCCGTACATAATTGTAAACATCACAAGCTTTCCCTATACATGTCCTATCACTTGGACTTACCAGGTGTTATCGCTGGCATGTCCTTGTTCTCTTGGTTCCCCTTCTCTGCTGATGTCACTGAAATAGCCCTATCCGAACCCTGACCTGCCTTGAAGGCTTTTCCCTGCACATGGACTGGATCAAGTAGAGTTTTAGCTTGAATACAGGAAGGATTACCTGCCTTGTATTGGTGGAGAGGTAGCTCTAAGCTGGCCCCCTGCCATGGCCTACCTGCCTCTGGTGCCTGTGGGCTTCTTGACACCAAGTTCTTGTCTTGACAGGCACGTGCACTCAGCTCTCGGGAAATGTCAGTTTACTTACTGCTAATGTTCACTACACCTGGCTCTATTGCCCTCGCCCCATTCATCACTAATGAAGTGATTCCACCTGGCAGGACATGAAAAAGAACAAGAAGAATGGGGAATGTGTATGTCCCCCGTAAGCCTATAGACTACCTAGGCATTACTTACCCAGCATTCGTAGTGAACTACCAAGCTTCTCCCAGTGAACGCCGGATCATCCAGGAGGGTGGGAGGGGCATGATGAATGGGACCAGGACAATAGGACCAGGAGTAATGACGATTACCGGTAAGTAGTTCAACATTACCCCCAGGTCCTCGTCCCATTCATCTCTAATGTGGAATACCGAAGCACTGCCAAACCAGCCCTCAAGGAACACCAAGACACAGATCGCACTGAAAGACATAAAAATACTTTTGGTTGCAAAACCCTATAGTGATTTATTGTAAAGTATCAAAAACCTCAAGGAAAAACTGAATGCAGCACTCACACCCCAAAATGAGTGCTCTCATGTAAAACATTCTGCAAACTGTAGTGTCTAACAAAGGTATTTGGAGTGACCAGAATAGCAACTGGAAGGATTTCAGTAATAGAAACCTCATAGATTTCAGCCTAGGAAGCAGACAACCCTCTAGTAGAACAACCTTGAACACACCCAGGAGGAGGAGACTCCGACAAAGAATATGCCAAGGATGTCAGCAAATGAATCCAACAACTAATGGATAACAAGAATGCATTATCTCCCTTGATAGAGGAACCAGAAGAAACAAACACAGATTCTGTTTCACGAAAGGACTTTGTCCTAGCCACATAGATCATAAGGGCCCTCTTAACATCTGATAGCGCGGCCTGGCCCTATGTTTTCTTTCTATATCCTCTAATTTACCATCTGCTGGGGTTAAGTCCCATTTTCTGCGCTAGATCTTTCTTCCTCTTCTCAGTGATGAACCTTGGAAAGTTGTATTAGTAGTAAAGGAGCAAAACCGTCATCTCAAACCTAAATGTCATAAACCGTTTAAGTTCAGTCGATGATGAAAGTTGATTTATAGGTTAAAAGCTTTATTTCTGATTTAAAGATCAGTACATTTCTTTTCTTTATTTTTGTCTTTATTACAGTTACTCTATCAATCAAACAAGTTTACAGTAATCCCATCAAAGAAAATTGTTAGAATAAAGCATCAAATGAAAACTCGGGGATTGGCTTGAGGGGAGTGGGGTCCTCTCTGACCTTCAGTATGGTTTTAGAGCTCACAGGGGGACCATGAACCAATGCTTAAACCTCCACCTCATTATTAGTAAATACACTGTGGTGAAGGAGGGGCATTTATATCTAGGGTTTATGAACTTATCCTCCGCTTTTGATTTGGTCAATCGCTCTAAACTTTGGCTTATTTTGCGGGATTTGGGTTTGGACACTACCTTGGTGAATTTTTTACACGACCTCCACCAGAATTTGTTTGCCTCCGTTAGCGTTACAAGGGAAGGTAGATGTACTGAAAAATTTAGATCAGGGAGAGGGGTCAGACAGGGTTGTATTCTGGCCCCTCTTCTATTCACACTCTACATTAACTCCCTTGGTAAATCACTAAATCTAGCCACCTTGAACGTCCAGCGTATGGGAGGGTCTCCCATCCCGGTCCTCCTGTACGCGGATGACGCCGTCTTAATAGCTCGCACAGGCACGGGCCTGCAAAGACTGTTAGACCATTTCGGATCCTTCATGGAATCTTTAGATTTAAAGATCAACACACTAAAATCCCATGTCATGGTCACTGGCGCACGTAGGAAAAGCCTGAAGATTAAAACTTTTAGTTGCAATGAATCCCGAATCTCTAGGGTACCTTTCTTTTGCTATCTAGGCGTCACTTTTGACGAAAAAGGATCCTGGGGACCTCAACTAAAATTGAAGGCCAACGCAGTTGCAAGATCTACTACAGGCCTTATGAACTTTTCCAAAAAACTAGGTTCCAGGCCCATGGAGGCCATGATCCGTATCTACAAATCCAAGTGTCTGGCTATCGCATCCTATGGGGCTGACATCTGGGGTTATGCTCCCTTTCAAGGCATTCAAATTGTAGAAAATCATTTTTTACGAGCTTTGCTGTCACTCCCAAAGTCATCGCCTACATACTCCATTCATAGTGAAGTCGGCCTGGGCCACATTGCTGACCTTCTCAAAATGGCCCCCCTGCTATGCTGGGTGAAAACTTGGACAAACAAGGAGATCACGTTGAACCATCTCATACTCAAAGACTGTATGGCCTTGGATAAGGCGGGCAGTATTCCCTGGCTAGCGTATGTTAGAGCGGCATGCGTGAAACTAGGGCGCCCGGATATGTATTTTTCACCACAGGGCCTCAAGAAAGAAGATGTAGGGTGGGTCAAGTTGAATCTCCGGAATTTGCTGGAGTTAGATAGGGAGGAGGTTGAACTCAACAAACCCATGGTGAGAACAATATATCAACTATCTACCTCCTCAGTCATGGAACCTTATCTAAAATTCGTGACCAAACCATACCACCGTTTTCTTTTATTGAGATTTAGGTTCAACCTTATTCATTTAGTGCTGGGTTCCAACATAAAGTGGGGGACCCTTGAAAATACCCCACCTTGCACTTGTGATAGCTTCTCAAATCAGGACACAGTCCACTTTGTGATGTTTTGCGAACACTATCTGGAGCCTCGGAATTTTTTTTTATATCCTATTCTGAAAGAACTTAATTTTGTCCAGGTAAGGCCTGCACTTTTACACCTGCAAATGCTTAACTCTGTGCAGGTCACATATGGTGTAGCCAGCTTTTTGGTGGCGGCTGCCCGATTAAATAAAACAAGACTTACCCAGACAAATACACATTCTGAATTTATAACCAAAAGGATAGATAGAAGATTTTCAACTTGCGCTCAAATGTCGTAAGTACAGAAAATAATTATCAAAGTTGCTACCAGGGATAATAGTGACGTCTATCTAGCGTCATAAATAGTGTAGTGAACCACCACACAAACAATTTTATACTATTTATTCGGACGCCACACTCGTACGTCGTCCGTGATTCTAAACATCCTGAAACTAACGGATGAGAATTGGACCAGCCCTGACACGGGTAGTGTTTACTGATATCAACCTAGGTGCTCCTTCTTCGTTGTGACGTGTTCGTTTTACAGACGTTTTAAGTCTTTACAGAAGCATCGCTACAATAAGCAAGCCAGCGTTTACATCAGATATAGAATAAATAGACTGCCCTGATGAAGTCTAATTGCATAGACTGCTGTAAATAGACGAAACACGTGTTGGCTAGTGATCTGAAGAGATGTTTTGAGCCTTTTAAAGAACATACATTAAAGAAGAAGATTGATATTGAATTTGGAACACATCTTTTTCCTATTACATTGTATTGCTGTATTGTACATGATCCAGCCTTGCTCGGGATATATTGTGTATAAAAATACACATTCTGGTTGACACCTTGTCAACTTTATTCTGGGGCACCGCATTGAGATCATTGGGACATGGAGGCGCCTGTTTTTTTCTGGACTTTTCCTCATAGTGAATCTGTTTTGTATTCCAATTTTTAAAAAACAATAACAAAAAACCTCTTTTAAGGAATCATTTTAGGAACTGCAACAAGTGTATAATTTGTTTAATTGCCAATTTTTTAATCTTTTTGTATAGTTTTTATCTTTAAAAATGTATTGTGTATTGCTTTTATGGTTTTAATCAACCGAATAAAGATATTTGACTGACTGACTGAAAACTTGCATTAAACGAGTTTCTTAAGGGAAATAAGTTCCCTACGCTATAGATAAGATTAGAGTTTAGATTTCAAGAACCCATGCAGAGTTTGAGTTCGAGGAAACGAGTGAAATCAAAGAAGCAGACTGCTTCCAGGCCAAATTAATGTAGGATTCCCCATGAAGAGTAGTTCATAGGACTTAGCAGAGGCTTAGATTAGCAAACCGTTGGAGTTGCAATCTATTAAATCAAAGAAAGACAGAGAGGGAAAACAGTAGCAGAAGTAGTCACAACTGTCAAGTGTCTGGTTCAGGTCCGGAGCCTTTGGAAGTGTTGACTGCTGGTGGTCAAGGAATAAAGAGACAGCTCCCAAGACTCATAGAGTTCTTAAGCCCCCCCCCCCCCCCAGCGCCCCAGATGATGTCACCCCCTTGCGAGAACACAGCCGCTGGAGAACCTTCCCCAGTTCCTGCCTGTGGAACAACCAGGGCACAAGTCCAAAAAAAGAAGTGTGGGGACGCTGACATCATGACAGGAAGTGACGTCACGAAAGGTGGCTTGCACCATCAGACTCATTGCCTCCCCTCGTTCACCCCTTAGATGCGATTGCATCAGAGAAACCAGCGCGTGAGCAGCGTTCTGAATGAGCTCCGATCTCGCCCCAGAGAGGCCAAAGAGTGAATGTGTGGCTCCATTTGCTCCAGTAATCGAGCGACTGGTATAATAAGTGGGTGGACGCCATCCACCCGCGTGGTACCCCGATTCGAGCCCTGGGAACAACTAATGGCGACGCTCTGCCCCTTGGCTAAAATGTCGTCATCCTCGTCTACTTTGATTCCTTCTCTGTGCCACTCCAAAGACCAGCCTTTAAGAAATGGCGACAGAAACTTTAGACTAATTGGATCTTTGCATTTTTGGTTCACATGCCACAAAAGGCTGACTGGCATGTGGTGACGTAGTGGAGACTGGCGGGTGCACACAGGAGCCGCCATGGTTCGAGGCCTGTGAACTGTATGGTTCTTACATTCCGTGAAAGACCGGTTCGCAGGTGTGGGGCTCCACCCAAGAGAGGGAAGTGAGTCACACAATGTGCAAACAAACCTTGAAGAATTGAATGCGTCAGAAAAGCACAGGGTGTGTTTCACACATATGGAGGGAACCAAACTAAGTTGATGCTAAAGTGAGCCGGAAACCATCCACTTTACTGTCCTGTGCTAAAAGTACAGAGCTCCCAAGTTCACTCGCCCAAACTATAGTAGGGCTTCCTGTCCCAATTTGTTCTGCATTCTGGGGCTTGTGGTTCTGTTTTATTAGAATGTTTAACAGGACTACAAATCCCAGAATGCAAAGAAAATATCTGTCCTTGATGAACTACTCAGGCTTGGACCTAGGAAAATTGAGATTTCTGAGAGCATAATGCCCCATCTGGCAATACAGGACTGGACCAGGGTTGAAATAATCCCTGGGCTTTTTTATTACAGGTCCATATTACATGTGCAGTGGAAAGCAAGAAAACCCAATGGGGGGGGGGGGGGGGTTAAGGGAGGTTTAATATTCTCCCCATACTTTGTTTGTCTGCTAAATTTAAACAAGAGGCCTAACCATTAATTTGACAGTGCATTATTTCCAAATATGTTTCACTGCTACAATAGTTATGTACATTCTGAAGAGAAACTAATGAAATATTACAAACACTTAAGGGTCTGCAACATCACCCAGAAGAGATATTTCTGGGCAGCAGGAAACGATTCCTGTAACTAAAAAACTTTACGCCTCTTTCCTGGCCTGTTTTCATGGCCAGAAGCCCAAGCAACACTGATAGCAGAAACTGAAGCAGCACTGATAGCCCCTGTGCTTCCAGGGGGGTTTCCCATGGCACACCCATGCCCAGTCCTACCCTGGCATATGGCACAGCTACTCGGAACCACTGCCAAGCGCTTCAGATCGATCTGTGACCTATTTAGCTGGCCCAGCTTTGCAGACAAGAGCATTTTGGGACTTTTTAGTCTAGACTTGCAATGTTCAAAGCAAATCTTAAAGTGTGTGGTGTCAATGTGATGGTGGTAAAAAGCCGGGTCTTGTTGGAGGTGTCGCGCCTGGCACGAGGTAACCTGGTACTCTCCTCCTGTGCTGATTATTGAGGAATTTCACACAAAAATTAAGGCAAACGTGTCAGGTGTTCAACTGTCCATTTTGTACTTTCAGAATTTGGATATCTGGTGCTCTGTATCTGATGCACTGTACTATTATCTTAAAAAGGCACAAGGGGCTTAGGGTTGTGCGTTGATCATAGATATATGAATGCTGCTATGGTGACAAGGAAAGTCTCTCATCTAGTACAGTCTGTTCAGTGCACAATGTTGAGACTGTGGTTTGCTGATACGAATCCTGGTTGGGCCGCCTCTGCCTTACATTCACCTGAGGTCGATTAAAGAAATCACATAGAGTTGGGTAATAATACCTGCTATTTAAGTTACATTTGTGATTTGTATTGTATTGTATTCTATTATACGATAATATATGTCATGATTTTCTGAAGGAAAGCAGAAGTCACTCAAAAAAAATTCTCGACCCTTGAGGAGCATGAAGGAGGTGCAAGGGTTTTTACACACTGGGTGATATGACATTTTGCCAACGTCCAAACTTAGCAACAGGCTGCTTTTTGCTGCTAACAGGGTAAATCAGGTGCTCCCTACTGATGGAGCCCTAAGTATCTGTGAAAAAAAACACACAAATGATGGATGGAATGAAGAATACATCAAACATTCACCCCCAGTCATGAGATCTCTGTTAAATCCATTATTCTTTAGCCCACCCTGTCACCCCAGTTTAGACCCAGCCATATGCAAATCCGTCTTGACCCTGCTCCTCATTGGAACATTCCAACATGAACTGCCAAGCCAGGTCCTCACTGGACCAGAAACAAGCACCCTGGGACCAGTTTCGGAGTATTACCCCTTCATCAGCCAGGCTAGCTTGAATCCCGTGGCACAGTGAGCCTGGGACCCACGTCTGGGCATACCGGGCGCACTTAAGGCAAAAAAGCAAAAAACACACAAATAATGGACAGAATGAAGAAGAAATCAAACATTCTCCCCCAGTCAAGAGATCTGGGTTAAATCCATTGTTCTTTTGCTCACCATGCCACCCCAGTTTAGACACAGCCATATGCAAATCAGTTTTGACCCTGCTCCTTATGAGAACAATCCAGCCTGTACTGCCAAGCCAGGTCCTCCCTGGACCAGAAACAAGCATCCTGGGACTGGGTTTGGGGTATTACCTCTTATCAGCCAGGCTAGCACGAATCCAGTGGCACAGTGAGCCGGTACCCACGTCTGGGCATATCTGGCGTAGTTAGGGCGAGAAAGCAAAAAAACACCCAAATGATGGATGGAATGAAGAACAAATCAAACATTCACCCCCAGTCAAGAGATCTGTGTTGTATAGCATTTACTTGTCAGCACTATTTCTGGCAAGAAATAACTACCCTAAGAGTGTGGGATATAATATGCATTTGGAAATGCATATATCAAATAAAAAAAGAAAACAAAACAACATATGTTACTTTTGGAACTGCCTCTCCCTGTAAGTTAAAGAAATCTGTTGCACGCTTCTAGCTGCAGTGTTCTGGTGGCTGGTAGGAAGGTATTTATGATTATTTAATTCTTGAAACAATGGAAATGTTAATTGTTAAAAAGTTCCCAATAAACCCAAATCTATGTTTTCTTTGTCTGTTGTGTTTATTGCCCAGTATACCACTTACGTAGGTTTTATTACATCTGCTATACAGTGAGCTTCATGCGTTAAAATAATTACACGCATCTCCTTGTTGACAATTAGTTTTTCGTCAGCTAATTCAGTGCTGCTAAATCATTTTACTCAACATTTATTGCAAAATATTAACAGTACTACTCTACATTCCGATAATCTGTAACAATTTATGGTTTGATTTAGATTTGGGTGGCAAGCAAAGCTCTCTGTGGTCCTAGTTTCGAACGTTGTTTTTTTATGCACGCGGATGTGGGAAATAGGCAATCTCTCTGTAAAAAGATGGCACATGTCATCTCAGAGTGGAACCGCCGGCAGTGGTTGTTGGTTGTCGATTTCAAGGGACCTTCTGGGCTGCTGTTTTGAATCAGGCAGCCTAATGTGGACCTCTGTGGCTTAGGTCCCCAGGTCACACCCCACCCTTCAGACAGTTCACAATTAGTACATAACATTTGTATATCTGGTAGGCAGCCAGTGGCAGTGAAAATGTAGGCACCCTTGACCAAAATTGGGGTGTCAACATATGGGAGTCCCCAAATCTGGGGTAGTTATGTCAATTTCTAAATTCACACTCATTGTATAGTGCAAAGGCGTACAATGTATTACATCTGCAAGATAAGCTGTTATCTTTTCTAATTTGGTTAAAGAATAGAAATAGACAGAGGGTCCTTTTGTAAGGTTCGGTTTAGCTAGCGTGCAATTTTAAGCAAATATGTTATTTTTTTTATTTGATAACTTGTATATGGGTTTCGATGCTTTATTTTTTGTGTTGTAATGGATAATTTAATCTATTTGATTTTAATTTGATAACTTTTGTATGAGTTTTGGTGCTTAATTATTTTTTTCTAATGGATTTTTTAGTCAATCAGTATTTGTAGAGCGCAGCACTGTCACCCCAAAGGGGTATCTGGGTGCTGAGGATGCTGCGTCTGTATTGAAAAGCCAGGTCTTGAGCCTCGTCTGAAGTCCATGATGTAGGGAGCTGTTTTGAGGTGGAGGGGCAGGTTGTTCAAGGGCTTGGAGGCGATGTAAAAGAAGGAGTGACCTCCGCTCTGCCTCCAGGTGGTGCGAGTGAGGAGGAGTGAAGATGTCTAGAGGGTTGATGGCAATTCAGGTTATGGTTGATGTAGGATTGTCCTTGATCATGGAGGGCTTTGTAGGCATGTGTGAGGACCTTGAACTGGCATGTCTTCTGGATGGGGAGCCAGTGGAGGTCTCTGAGGTGGGTGGTGATGTATAATCGTTTGGGGTGGTCCAGGATGAGTCTGGCTCCCGCGTACTGGATGGTCTGGAGTCTTCTAAGGAGTTGGGTGAAGATGCCAGCATGTAGATCTTTGCCGTAGTCAAGGCAGCTGGTGACGAGGGCCTGAGTGACGGCCTTTCTTGTTCTGACTGGTATCCATCTGAAGATCCTGCGGAGTATGCAAAGAGTGTGGAAGCAGGAGGAGCCGACTGCTTTGACTTGCCATTTCATGGTCAGCTGGCTGTTAAGGATGATACCCATATTGGTTCCATGATTCAAGAAAACAGTGGTTCCTGTAGAATAGTACTATCTATTTTGATAATGGGTTGTGCAATCGCAATGTGGAGGGCTTGAGTAATGTCCGGGGGGGAAGAAACCACATACACCAATAGTTCAGTATATCACAGTTATATTTTTCAAAAACGGAAAAGGACAATAAAAACCATTTAAAACTAAAAACGGAAAAGGATATATACAATGAGAAAAATAAAGAACATTTGTGCGAGGTGTCCCAAGTGAAAACAGGAACCTAAGACAATACTGAAAGTTGTGACAATTTTTACAAGGTTTCCAAAGGTATACACAAGTCAACCATTATCACATATATATATAGGGTGAACAGCAGCTCTATGCAATGATATGCTCTGAGTAATGGTTCGCTTTCTCTTTGTTGTCGACGACGTTTCGACCCTCTACGTGGTGTGGGGTCTCATCAGGACCTAGGGATGTAGGGACTTCTAGGAAGAGAAGGGTAGAGTAAGCATAAGGCCCATTTACTGGCACCAATGCGACAGATAGGAGAAGGTTGTATAAGAATGGAGGGTACCTGATGGGTGGAATGCGCAGCTGCATGAGGAGTGTGTGTCACACGTGAGTGAAAGAAAAAGGGTACTCACAATGGGACCCGGCCGGGTGCTGGGTTTTTAAGAAAGAAAAAAGAGAGGGTTCAGTCAAATAAGTGCTGCTGAATGAAAGAGCTGTTATCACTCACAACACATAATAAATTGTTGAAACACTTACCCCAAGTATGAGTGGGGGAAGGGGCTGGCAGTAAATGGGTAATGCAGCACTTGAGATGTAGTTGATGGCACACTATAGCGGTAGTAGGCTGATAGTGTTGCAGGGAACTCTATGAAACAAGAGGATACTGTTCTGTCTCTCGACTTTTAGAGCGGTGGCTACACCGTGAGGGCACCCTGTTCTGTCTCTCGACTTTATGAGCAGTGGCTGCACCGCGAGGGTCTCTGTTCTGTCTCTCGACTTTTAGAGCAGTGGCTGCACCGCGAGGGCTCCCTGTTCTGTCTCCCATATTGGCTCCATGGTCTATTGGTGTAGGGGTTGTCCAAGTTTACGAGGCGAGTCATGTAGGTGTTGAATAAGGTCGGGCTGAGTGATGATTCTAGGGGTACGCTGCAAATGATGTCCTTGGAGCGGAGGTGAAGGGAGGCAGACGAATCCTCTGTGTGCGTCCTGTTAGGAACGAAAAGCCGATATTGTAGAGTCTGTTGATGACGGTGTTGTGAGAGACTGGGTCGAACACAGCAGGGAGGTCAATCTATGTGTTTTTTTTTGGATATATAATAATAACTTGACATCAGAAGTTGAGAAGGCAGACTATGAACTGGAAAAAGTCCTGGGTCAGACGCGTGCCACTTATAGCAGTAAAGAGGCCGAAGTGCAAAGCGGAGGCCATTGTGGAGAATTTGTCAAGAGCAGGCAGAATGTGACTCTAATGTAAAAAGCTGATAAATATAATTATGTTAATACCGGACTGGGGGCAGGGGCGTGGTGTCCTGGAAGTGACGTAAGCAAGGTATCATTCAAAACCACTTTTGGCTGCTCTCCATTGTACGAGTTATTGTTATTTCCTTTTGTGGCCCTGGCGTATTAGTATTCGTCGCTAGTTACAGCACTTGTGCTCCTTCCTCAAACACACATTTATGACATTTCCATCATGGTCGGTGACTGTGTAGGCATCAGTATTCAAATCATTGTAGTGAGGGCGTCTCCCGCCCACAAGTGAACCTTACCCTCGCAAGACACGTTCTTTTTATTGTCCTGCCTCGTCCACTCGCAGAGCGACTGTGGGAAAAGCGTCGATTTCCCAGGGTGCACTGGGGTCACCGTTCCACGTAACGTGACGGGACAGGCCCGGTCTGGTCAGCGATGCGTCTTTGCTGGGCTCGCAGCGTCCGGAAGGCCAGAGCAGAGGTCGCCAGTTGACACCTCAAGCCAAGACTTGTTTGGCTTTAAGCTCTTGCAGAAGTAACCGGGTGTGTCCCCAGTGAACCAACTTCGTAAATAGCCGAACGGTTGTACGTTAGGATGCTACTTAAAGAAACAAGTCCTATATTTGCTATAGGGTCTAACATATTCCTTCATCTATTCGTTCAATACGTTAAAGGCTGCAGGAAACATATTAAATAACAGCAAAGTGTGTAAGATAAAACAGGAGAACACATCACCGCACAGATGAAAACAGATACGAAAAATAATCCGCTATTTAGATTTGAAAAGAAATGCCCCAGCTGATTAAAATATCCGGCCTGGCTTGGACGGCAATGGAGACGGTCGTCTAGGTCCGGCAGCTCCACATCCCTGAGGGGAAAACCACCAGCCAAACAAGAGAATACCGACAATCACGGAACAAAAGAAAGTGCACAAGGTGTCGGAAGGTCTTGCGCAACGAACCGAAGTGCAGGAAGAGCGGGAAGCGCAACAACGGCGGAGAAATTAGCCCACGAACACACCGGGCACGCAACAACAGCGAGACGCAAGATGGCGGTGTGAGGCGAGGGGTGAAGGACAGCGGTGAACAAGGAGCGAGGTGAAGGAGCTCCATGTCGGAGACGCGACCGAGGCACCTCCGAAGCTGCTCAGAGTGACCGGAGCAACCCCAAGCGCACCCGCAACTGGAGCGAGCGAGGCCAGCTGAATAAGAGCGAGAGCCACCCAAAGGACGACAACACAAAGAAGAAGCAAACTGCAGTGTGGAGGGAAGGAGCGGAGAGCAAGTGCCCCCTACCTTGCAAGCGGGATGTCCCCAAAAACGAAGCCCAGAGGGTCGACGCCAGGCAACCGGAAGTGAGTGGAGGCGAGGCGCCATTACCGGAAGTCTTCCCCGATCTAAAGCGGAAGGTGAGAGGTAGGCTGCCAAGCGACCCGGAAGCGGAAAGGGTGAAGCCAGACAACCGGAAGCAATAGCGACCAAGAAGAGAGGCGGTGAGACTGAGAGGGCGAATGTCAGAGAGCGCCAGCGGAACCCAACGAAGCTCGAGGGAGGCGTGAAGGGCGGCGGTAAGAGCACCGAAGGTGAGCGCTGGAGGCGGTGTGTCTAACGCACCAGAAGCAGCGAGGTCATCACAGCGCCGAAGCCGAGGGCAGAACGAAGGACACAAAAAACAAGACAGACGGATCAGCCACACCAGACCAGAAGGGTGCACCGGAGGACACAAGAGCGAAGCACTGATACCGGCGGAGGCAACACCAAGAGAGGGGGGCTGCATAAAGGGCGGACTAAGGGAGAACCGCGCAACGCAGAAACAGCGCGCTATAGAGCCCCTAATATACAAACGCAAGCCGGGAGCGGGGGCAATACCAAGGAAGGGGGCTGCATAAAGGGCGGACTAAAGGTGATCCGCGCAACGCAGAAATAGCGCGATAAAGAGCCCCGCAACATGCCAAGCCACAACTGAGGCGAAGCGGGAAACACAGCCTCGGAGAGACAACGGGCAGGGCCAGAGCCAGAAGCCAGAAGCGAGTACCCCAAGCCGGAGAAAGCCACATATCCACGAGCAACACAGAGACAGAGACAGAGACAACATACAACGCAGCTCACAAGCCCGCTGAGCAGCAGGGGGGATGCGAAATACCTAGCCCGTCAAGACAGAAGTGCCCCGACACCCCAGCATAACCCCCACAAGTGAAGCCGAAATAGCAAAAAGAGGCCAGCGAACCAGTGACCGTGCAAGCCACAACTAGGCAGCCAGCACGCTGGCCGGACCAAAAGCAAAAACGAGAACAAGACACATAAGGGAGCCAAGCAGATACAGACAAGCTATCCAACCCACTGCGGTAAAGGCACAAACAACGAGTACACCCAAGGTGGTGCAAGCAGGAGGGAGGCTGATCAACATCCTGTCAAGGAGGGGCATCCGAACAATGGCAGGCAGCGACGGGAAGCTGGCAGGTGACCAGCAGAAAAAACCCAAATTTGACAACCAGGGGTCCCCGACCAAAGGAAGAGGCGAGCCGGTTACGCTGGACACGATCCTGCGGAAGGTAAACGAGGGCAATGAGGTGGGAAGAGAGACAAAACTCAAGCTGGAGAACATGCAACTGGAGATGGCGGCCATCAGAGCAGACCTGCACAAAACAAACACAAGAATAGAAGCTGCAGAAAGCCGAGTAAGCCTGGTAGAAGATGAAACGAGCAGGAACACCAAGGCGATAACAGAGCTGAGAACAGCAACGCAGGCTGTACAAAAACAGCTAGCGGAGAAGGACGACAGGGCCAGAAGGGGCAATATACGAATACTGGGAGTGCCAGAGGGAGCTGCAGATAAGGCAGGCTCTTGTTCCGCCATGCTGGAGGAGATGATCCCAAAACTCACAGGTATCACTTTCCAGAGAGGCTTTGAGGTACAAAAGGCCTACAGAATACCAGCAGGAAAACCAACCACAGGCAGAGGCCCAAGAGCGATAATTTGTAACCCGCTGAGACTTAATCAAACAGAGGCCATTTTTGCCTTCGCCAGGAAAAATCAGAATCTAACATGGGCTGGCAGCAAGATAGTACTGACCCAAGACTATTCGAAACCGACAGTGGAACTAAGGAAAGGCTTCCTGGCGCAAAGAGACACCCTGCGAAGAAGAGGAGCCACGTTCAGCTTTGTCAGCCCGACGAAATTCAAGGTGACAGACAAATGGAAGACGATGTTTTTTGAATGTCCGGAGGCCCTAAAACAATATCTTCAAGGTCCAGCAGTGGAAGACATGGAAGAGAACAAAAGCCCAGGGGCAGCAAAGAGAAGCGCGTCGCCGCTAAACGAACAATTAGAGTAAAGAGGCGAACAGTGAGGACCGACAAGATGCACAGAGCAGCGTATATACAGCAAATAGGATTGAAGGACAGGCCCAGGATGCAGATAGAGACTGAGCGAATGATGGGCTAAAAGACATAAAAGAGACCCGAACATGGAAGAACACAACTGCCAAAGATATAACCAACTCTACCTCAGGGATGATGCGGGCAGAGGAACTTTGTCGTCGCACACCCTTTTTGCAAGTAAGGGAGGGCGGGGGGTGGGAAGGCGAGAGTGGAGGAGGGGGGAGGGGGGGAAATGGGGCAGGGGAGGTTTTGTACATGGGCTTACTGACTATCTCTTCTTTCTCTGCATCTCTTGCATCTTTTATTTCTCGTTCACACCAGCACCAAGTAGGAGCACAAGGAAACAGGAACACATAAACAGGCACATGGCTAGAGAAGCAAATGATCCGAAGAGAAGCCCACCAGCACGGCGAACACAAACCAGCATTAATGACACATAACGGGCAGAGCAGCATAGGGTCAGATATCAAAATAGTCTCCCTAAATGTCAAAGGGCTAAATAGCCCTGTTAAAAGAAGGAAGGTGCTTGACCACCTAAGGAAACTTAAAAGCGACATCTATGTGCTACAAGAGACCAGACTAGAAGAGGCAGACATCTTGCGATTAAGTGCTAACTGGATAGGGGAGGTGGTGGGATCGCCGGCCCAGAACAAGAAGAATGGGGTAATAACACTAATCAGCAAGAGTTCGAACCTGTCTATCACTAGCTACCAAGCTGACACCCAGGGCAGGACACTAGTGACCAGCCTCAAGCGAGCAGGAGAGACCTACCACGTCGCAAACATTTACGGCCCTAACAGTGAAGACAAACAGTTTTGGGAGGGGATCGGTGCCCAGCTACACAACTTACCAATGGAAGATCTATTGATCGTTGCAGGGGATTTCAACCAAGTCCTAGATCCAGCTATAGACAAGCACCCCTGTAGACGCCACACAACCGCCAGCCCCAACATTCTCAGGAACCTATGCTCGAAACTGAGCCTGAAGGATCCGTGGCGCCTAAGCAACCCGGACGCCAGGGAATACACATTCTACTCCAACCCCCACAACTCCTACAGTCGGATAGACTACATACTGATGTCAGGAACACACACACACCTTATAGACCACACAGAGATAGGGCCCAGGACGATATCAGATCACGCACATATAAGCCTTTCACTATCAGGCAGACACAATGAGAAGCCAACACGTAGGTGGCGTTTTGATGACGGCCTCCTCCACCACACAGGAGCGAAGGCAGAGATAGATACAGCAATCCGTGAATACCTGTCAATCAACGACACACCAGAGACGCCTAGAGAGGTACTGTGGGATGCCCTTAAAGCAACAATACGGGGGGTAGTAATGACAATAAAAGGGAAAATGAACAAAGCAAGGAACAATAGGATCGCAGACCTAGAGAAAGAAATCAAAACACTAGAGAACAGCCACATAGCCAGCCTGGAAGACAATAACACACTCACAGAGCTAACCAAACGGAAGTATGAGCTCAACAGGATACTGAGCGAAAGAGCAGGGACCTGGATCAACAAATACAAGTCAATCAACCTCTGCACCGCCAACAAAGCGGGGAAAAACCTAGCAACCTACCTGAAAGGGAAACAAAAACAGCACACAATTGGGGCAATCAAGGACAAACACAACAAAGCCCAGACTGCCAATAAGGACATCCTCGAGGTCTTCAGGGACTTCTATGAGGGTCTATACACAAAAGATGACACGCTAAAGGAAGATGGGGGCGAGGAACTGCTCAAAGGCATAGCTACACCCACACTAACAGACAGAGAACGAGACATCCTAGAGCTCACGGTCACAGAGGATGAGATAAAGAGGGCCACGGCCGGCCTCAAAGAGAATAAGGCGCCAGGGCCGGACGGATTCACAGCTGGGTTCTATAAACAACACCTGACAACACTCCAACCCACTCTGAAACAGGTATTCGAGGAGTGCGTCCTCAAAGGACGCATGACCCCATCAATGGCTGAGGCAAATATAATAGTCATACCAAAGGAAGGGAAAGACATGACAGAGGCAAAGAACTTCAGGCCGATCTCACTCATAAATGTAGACTGCAAGATATACGCGAAGATACTAGCCAATAGACTCAACGCCTACCTACCTAAACTCATACACAACTCCCAGGTAGGATACCTCAAAAACCGCATGTCCCATGACAACACCAGACTACTATGCCATATAATCAACCACTCGGCCCAGAGCAGCAAAGCGGCCGTCATGATAGCCCTAGACGCCGAAAAAGCGTTCGACAGAGTCTCATGGCCCTACCTGGATCACTGCATGGGGAAGTTCGGGCTAGGACCCAACTACAGGAGAATGGTGATGGCGCTCTACAACAGCCCCAAAGCGCGAGTGGTTGTGAACGGAGGCACCTCGAACATACTAAACTTAGGCAGAGGCACACGACAGGGATGCCCTCTCTCACCCGGCCTCTTCCTACTAGCGATAGAACCGCTCCTAACAATGATACGAACTAACGAGGACATAGCGGGTGTGCCAATCGGAGGGGAAAACTTTAAACTGGCGGCGTACGCAGATGATGTGCTAATAATGACAGAGGACCCAGAGAGATCCATCAAGGCACTGACAGACACAATTGAGAGGTACGCCCAGGTTTCAGGGTACAAACTCAACAAGGACAAATCAGAATGCAAGCCCCTCAACATCCACACAACAAAGACAGTACTCGGCACATCAGGTCTAGCATGGCAAAATAAACCTATTAAGTACCTGGGTATCCTCTTCGAGAGGAATTTGAGCACGACACTAGAACATAATGAACAGGTTACAATCCAGAAAATCAAGGCCAAGGTAGACGGCTGGTCGCCCAAGTTCACAACATGGTGGGGGAGGGTGGAGACAATAAAAATGATGATCACACCAATGGTCAACTATATGCTAGCCATGCTACCCCTCACCAACACAGAGGACTTCCACAAAAAGATAGACAAGATACTGAACGATTTCCTATGGAAAGGGAAGAGGGCCAGAATAAGTATGCAAAAACTTAGATTATCAAAAGAACAGGGGGGGCTAAACATAACAAACTTCAAGCGATTCCACGAGGCGTGCTTAGCCAGACAGGGATTGCACTGGCTAGACCCAAGACAGGACTACACCCCGGCATGGCTAACATTAGAACAAGGGTTGCTGAACGGTATGAAACCCATCACCCTCCTCACGGCCACCAAACACCCGGCAATAAAAGATAACCCGATACTCAGAAACACAAAACGAGCTCTGCTTAAGATTGACAAACTGCTAAATACGAGCATCAAAAGGGGGCCTTTTGAATCAATCTGGCATAACCCATCCCTAAAATACAGGGGTAAGGTCCTAGACATGCGTGAGTGGTACAGCCAAGGCATATCCACAGCCAGCGACTTTAAGAAAAAGGGCGCCGACGTAACGTTCGACACCCTGAAAGGAGAGTACAACCTAGAGAGCGTAGAACTATACAACTTCCTGAAGATAAAGGTCGCAATAAGGAAGGCAAACCTCAACACCCAGACACCCTCGATAATACAGCTGGCTAACAGTCTGAACACACTGGGACACCAGGTAGCACACCTCTACAAGATCCTAAGCCCCAAACACACCAGACTCAATGACAAGGTCATGAACTTCTGGGGGGAGGCAGCAGGTCAAGCACTCAGTGAGGAAGCCAGAGCAGAGCTATGGAGGTCCACCAGCCGAAAAAAAGTAACGGCCACGCTGAACCAGACAAAATTCTGGCTGATACACAAGGCATAGTGGACACCAGCCCGTTTAGCCACCGTAGGCATTAGAGACAACGACGTGTGCTGGAACTGTGATGAAGAAAGGGGAGACTTAGAACACCTTTTACTAAAATGCCCAAAAATCAAGGACTTCTGGGGGAAGATCAGAACACTTATCCACGAGATCACAGGCACAGACATACAAACAGACCTCACAGGCCTAGCGCTAGGGTTTACGTCCCAGGCGATCACTAAGACGGAGGACAGGGACCTCATAGATCTCATGCTGACAGCCGCAGTCAAAGTAGTCCTAACTAACTGGAAGGACACATCAAAGGCGGCTCCACAGGCGTGGCTCAACTGGGTCACGTTCCTGAGGGGGGCGGACAACATAACAGCAAAACACACACCGAAGACGCACAAACAGTCGACCATGTGGGGATCCCTAGATCGCTACCTGTCATCATCACACAAGCCGCCATGAATAACTGAGGTCACAGGCCGAAATAGGCTAGTGCCAACGGAACACCGAGCACATCTCCTACTCAACCTATAACCTATAACCTAGACTTCTCTCTACTGTCCCCCGGGGTGGCGCAGGGAACAAGCGGCCTGACAACAAACGCCAAGGAACACCAATGGGCGCAATATGGACCACCAGACCATGAGACTTTTGGACTATGAGACCACGAACTGGCGAATGATCTCAAGAGTATGGAATGCCCCCCCCCCCACCCCCCCCCCCCTCTCTCTCTCTTCTTTTCTCTCTTTTCTTCTTTCCACTCATGTATAAGCCTCTTCCATGTATGTAAAATTATATTTTTCTATATACAATAAAGAATTTCAGAAATAAAAAAAAATAAAAAATAAATATCCGGCCCTAATTTCTCCAAATAAAACAGTATTGCTACGTTCATTTGACCGCGCCTCACAGTAAACATTCTAGAGGTGAACTGCGCGATCTCGGTGCTTTTTGTCACTCTAATACAACAATTTAATAACCTACAGCACCGATATTAACAGAACACGATTTTGTTTCTCTATGCGTTTATAACACGATTATTTATGCTGCCTGGGTGTGTATTATAGTTTTTCTGGTAATCACATTGGGATTCTGTCTCTGCCAGAAAAACAGTGTAACTGTTTTTAGGGATATGTGAAGCAAACACCCACTCACAGTTTCACACCACAGTTTTTCCGTGTGTTTCAGCTGTGGATAATACCTGTTACTATTACCCAAGCTAGCTGCATTCAATTTATCAGCATATGGAAAGAAGAAAGGCGAAGCTGCCTGCGCCTTGATTCAAGTAGTAACTTGAAAGTTCAGTACGCCATATCTTCTGGGCGAGGGTTACATCCTGTCATTTGTTACCACCTTTTACAGTAAAAGTTCATTTGAAGAATGAAGGCTACACCTTTTGATGAGCTCTACATTTTGCTCGAATAAGACTTTGAATATTGGAGTATTTTACAACCTACCTTTGGGGGTTGATAGTGATCTACGTTTTAGAAGGTTGGGGTACAATTTGTTGATATTGGGAAGAGAATGTTTTGTACATTATTCAAAGTAGATCTCATTTGTAAAACTTTTTTTTGACTGTTGATGGCAGTTTTTCCACACAGAGAATACATCTCTGTTGCCTGACAGCGAGATCTGCTTACTTTGGAACTGGGTAATAATGTTCAAATCCTTGCGTTGGCTCAACATTCTGTGAATCTGGGCAAATCACTTAATCTCCCATGATTAAAAAAAAAAAATCTGAACTGGTGTAATGTAATCTGGTGCTTATGTAGAGCTCTCCAATGCACTTGGCCCACGTTTATGCTACATAAAAATGCTAAATAAAAATATTTAAAGTGCCTGCAAAAGTAGAGCATTACCTCTTGTGGGCAGTTCTATTTGGGCCGCTGGTCTGACCATTTATGTAGAGCACTAGTGATTGGAAGTAGAGGGGTAGCGGTCAAGATGCTGCCATGTTGGACACCTTCAGACAGTTCTGGCTTTTTAAACAAAATAAAAGTTAGCATGCTGAGACTTGTGGAGCCTTACTGGGGAGCAGGGGAGAAGCTATCAGTAGGCCCCCAAGGGGGGAGGGGAGGGGAGGAGAGGAGAGAGAGAGAGAATGAATGAATATGAGAAAATATATATATATATATATATATATATATATATATATATATATATATATATATATATATATATATATATATATATATATATATATATATATATATATATATATATATATATATATATATATATATATATATATATATATATATATATATATATATATATATATATATATATATATATATATATATATATATATATATATATATATATATATATATATATATATATATATATATATATATATATATATATATATATATATATATATATATATATATATATATATATATATATATATATATATATATATATATATATATATATATATATATATATATCCCTATCCCTATCCCTATCCCTATCCCTATCCCTATCCCTATCCCTATCCCTATCCCTATCTACTTCTTTGCTGGGTAACAAGCAAAACTGTGAGTCCCAGAAGACAACATGCAGTTGGCTATAAAGTTAGGTTTAATTGAAGGTTACAGCTTGGGAGCGAAAGACCGTTATTCCCTATATTTCTGATGGGTGCATTGCTGTGCCAGGTTTGTTGCTAGCATCATGAGCCTCCTTTTAAGTTGCTCGATTTTCTTGTACATCGCTTCTCTGGTAAGTTGTGTGCATCCAGGGAGATTGGAAGAAGCGATTCTGAGGAACAAGTGCCAGCTCATGTGGTTCAAAAGTTACAAAAATCCTGCACCTGGAATGCAACCTAGCTTCTGATACTTTGCTGCCAAAAAATTAACTTTGTCTACATTCACTTGATGATTGCAGAATCCGGTCATTAGAGAGTCAAAGAGGCGAGGATCCTACCTGAAAGGTGAACTGAGGGGAGGGAGGCATTTTGTTTTGCGCAGTGGCGGCCACAACGATAAGGAGGTGATAGGCGGGTAGAGAGGGCATGAGGGAGCGCGGCCGGGGGAGATTGCGGGAAGGTTAAAAATAATAAGAAGAAAGTAAACACTTACATGGAGCTGCCGCCCCCTTCCCGCGTCACTCTCGGCCTCGTCCTTCCTGGTTCCAGCAAGCACTGGTGCTGCGTCACAGACTCCCTGGAATTTCCAGGCTGCTCCCATGTGAGAGCAGCGTGGAGATTGGTCTGAGTGGGCTGGAAAGATGCTCCGCTCTGACCGGGTAGTCTGTGGGAGTTTCTCCTGCCCGGTTGTCAATGCTACCGGGCTGGAGAAACCTAAGTGCGCATGTGTCTTTTGGTCGGCCTCAGACGGACAGTCAAACGCATATGCGTACTTAGGGAGTGGAGTGCACGTAGCACTCATCCTCCCCATGTCCCGGCCCTCCCTGCGCAAACTGGCTCAGAGCTGGCAAACGAAAAATAAAACAATGGCATTGTTTTATTTTTCATTTGCTGGCTCTGAGCCAGGCAGTGGGGTGTTGTGCCCCTGCCATTGCAGAGGAGCCTCCGCTGGTTCTCTGAAACTAATCATATAGAGTGAAATTACTGATTAAATTATTCTTTATCACAAAAGTTTTTATCCTCACTAGTCACCAAACTCATGTTCTTCAAGAGGGCATTCCAAGTTTACAAGAGTCCCAAACATTTTGCTCGTCTTTCCAAGGTCTGGCGTTTTGTATCCCAACCTGTCTTTTCGTGAGCACACATATGGAATATATCGTACTGTTCTACAGGATGGTTTCTTATTGCAAAGAAGTGCATCTGAAAATCCTGTAGTCAGACATAAAATAAACATGAGATTGAGCTACAAAAAAGGCTTTAAAATGTGACTGAGAGGTGAGCAATTTTTTATTACAAGAACCCTGCTCGTGTTGGCTTGTTTTCTGCTAAGAGCAAATAAGTTAGCTATTTTTCTTTGTGTTTTTAAAATAGCTTATTCACACTTCTGTGTGTAAACGAATGGCAGATGGTTGTATGACGTTACAGCGCATGCTTTTACCCCGCATGCCGTTACAACGCAAGTTTTTACAACGACTTGCTGTCGGGGTGCGCTGGAGTTTGGAATAATATAATTTACTATTCCAACTCCATTCTGTTCAACAGTTGGGAAGTTGTTGAGTTAAATCCAACACCTTATGCCCTCTATATATAGCCATTTCGTTGTAATGGCATGCGGGGTAAAAGCATGCGTTGTAAAGCATGCGTTGTAACAGTTGTTTTCCTTGCAGATTGTTGGTGAATAACACTTGAATAGGGTATGCTGGAAGCGGTGGCATAACTCAACATGTGGCTCCCCTGGCGAACGCAGTGACGAGACCCTGAGTCTCCCATATTTTATAGATCTTCAAAGGCATTGGGCTGAAAGTAACCCCAAGAATGCTGCCCCTCCCACCGCACAGCGGCTTGCTTTATACCGCTGTCTGAATGTTTACTTTTTATGCAACCTCTGTATTTTTATATAGCATTTGGATCCGTTCTGCATCAATAAGTGTTAACACGTCAAAACAGGTATTTAGTACCATGGAATGCGTCATATAATTTGTCTTTAATGTCATGTCGTGATGCTTAATTTGCTTTGCTTGATCATTTATTCAACCCTGTCCGCATACTTTAGTTCTCCATTGTTGCTTATATCTATCGGCCCTGGGTATAGTCATAAAAAATGTGCCCATTCACAAATCTCGATTCAAGGGTTTTTGTGACACATTGTTTTAATAGAAGCACATTTTTATGCATTTTGAAGCATATCGGGCAAGTGACATTATGCAGAAGTTGAAATACCAAGACTATTCACTAAATTTACTCTAGGGTATGTTTGGAGCAGATCCTCTGTTGTCGTGCATAATGATGAGCTCGTCCAAGAAAGTGTATGTGTCTGTGTCTCTGCCTATATGCAGGTTTCTCTAGTCTCACCACAACTGTTGTGCACCACTGCTCTAGCCTTTTCAGCAGTAAATCTCTAATCATTAAAAAACTAGCCCACCTTGGCCACAAAACCAGTCCATATTGGCCCATGCTAGCTTTTTGAGCCAGCCCTTGTAGCATTGCCCCATTGCCAGCCAGCCCCAAGTTGTTTACAGCGGCACCCTACAACACTGACACGAAAGGGTATTTGTTTGCAAAAATATGCTGGTGTCGGGAAATCAATGATGCTTGAAATATGCAAAAAGCTGGAACACATACTTGGCTTACATGAGGATGCACCCTTCGGAGGAACACTGTGTGTTTGTTGGGTGTTTTGAATTTACGTTCACGAGTGTTACTGCAATGCGAAGGGGAACCTTAGCAAAGATGATAACTTTGATGTATATTTCAGTTCTATATGTGCAGAATTATTATAATAATAATGATCCATATTTGTAAAGCGCAAACTTATCACCCCTTAAGGTTTCAAGTTGCTGCGTGCATCAGGGAGAGTAAGTGAGCTATTACCCAGAGTCACATGATGCTGAGCTGAGCTGCCGCTGGCGATCGAACCGTGAACCCCATGCTCTGGCGTTGGCCGCTGCACCACACCTCTCCCTGAGATAAGGGTGTGAAGGGCGACTGTGTTGGAGTGCATGAAAGAGTTCTGACACACACATAAGTATACTTGTGACATAGTGTAGGAAGTGCACTTCACCGTAAAGTGTGTACACACTCATGTTGATCAAACCAATGATCTGGATGTAGATGTTGAGTTCTACTCATCGAAGGACATCCGACAAGACATTGTTCGAGAGGGACGCCTTCAATCAGACTTTAAATGATTTCAGAAAGACCACAGTTTTCTTCAAAGTATAATATGCAATTGTTTTCAGGGTATGTTTATCTCTGAAAGGTTTGTGACCAAGTTTGAGTAGGAACTCGTGCAAAATACTGGAAATTGGAGGGTTGGCACTGCACAAAGGCTGCAGCTGGTGTGGGCTCCGGCGGCGCCAGCTCCAACGGTAACTGGCACCACACCACCTGGGTCAGCCCTGTCCAGTGCATACTGATCCCGCAGAGCCTTCCAAACATTGTTTACCTTCTCTGTTAATAATTTCTAGTCTTGATCTAATGTTGTACTCCACGCCTGGCACGAGCCAAGTCAGGTCACTGAGATTGAGGCTGAGCGAATGATTGAAATGTTGGGTTTTCGGATTCCGTTTCCCCGAAATAACATCCCAGGCAATTTTGATTCAAAGTCCATAAAATATGGTTTCAAACTAAAGCAAGTCAGAAATGAACAAATTTGCCCTTGCAGTTGGAGGGATTTTTGGATTATGTTGGGTCATTTGGAGATTTGGTTGGTCCTTTGTGGTTTCATACAGTTGCTCAAGGCTTTGACTGGCCATTTTAAATCTCTATGGGTTGTGTTGATCGTTTGGAACTTATATTGAACTGTAATTTGTATTAATTGTTGGGAAGTTTGATTGCTTCTGTAGACTCTTACTAGTCATTGGACATGCTACAGGCTTAGTTGGTGCCAATAGTTGCAAATGTTGGGTACCAGATCTCATTTTGGGGGCTAGGACTTATTTTCTCTCATCATCAGACTTGGACCCAGAGCAAGAGGCAGAAAATGGGAAAGTAAGCGGGAGTGAAAGGAAAACATAGACCAACAGAGCACGCAGGGATGAAAAATAATGAGCAACTGTCTTGAGTTGTCTATTAAGCACAGGGCGTGTGAAATGTCTGTTTCTCATTGAAAATTCTCATTAGAAGAGGACTGGATGGTTGCGATGATACAGACAGCATCCTATGAAAAGGTAATTTATAGGATACAAGACCAAGAACAAATATTCCAGCAGGTGTGGACCCCCTTTCTTTGCGATTCCTGAAATTCGAATTCTCTTTTCTTTCCCTCCCTATATATAGCTTTTTCCCTTCTCCTTTTTCCCTTTCCCTCCTTTTTTCCTCTTCCTTAATATATTACAGGTGTATATTATTTGTCACATACTGATTTATATTTATTATATTGTTTTGTAACCTATGAAATTGCCTATCTTTGAACTCCAATAAAAAATTATGACACAAAAAGAAAATTCACATTAGGTGTTTAGTTGAGAATGTCAACTGCTGTGTTGGTGGGTGACCTGTTAATTTCATGCACTGACGGGTCATTGATGTGCCTTTAGTACTCATTCAGGTTTACTTCTGCTTAGAAATAGATAGGTAACCAGTGAACCCCTGTCTTTCAAGCTTTGCCACAGAAAATCATTCATTTCAGGGTCAGTTTCGCATTCGATCCAGTCAGTAAACAGAAACAGGTGAAGTGACCCAGAGGCAGCCATTGGGTAGTTAACAACCCCTATAAATATGCCACTTTCTCTTTTGTGTGTCTGCTTATGGTTTTATTAATCCTAAATAAATAATGGGAAGGTTTTATTTAATGCATGGAAACAATTTGCTGAGAACCCACCGGGAACACTGTACAGACTGAGCGGGGAAGTGAGCAAGCTTTTCTTTTCCAAGATGTCAGCCGAGCTAGTAAGCTGCCCCCTGCACCCACCAGTCAAATGAGGGGACTTTAAGAAGCTCATATTTTTATCTTTTGGGATTTGTGCTTTAGATTTTTTCCCCATTATGAACAAATGACTAAAAGTCCCAGAGAGCAGAGGAATAAATAGGGTTGTATGAACTCAAAGATGACATGGGTAAGCTTTTAAGTACTTTGACCATTCCTTGGTGTTGTATGGTCTAAAATGCTAGAAGTGTTCTCATGGACAAATTATGACTCCAGTTACACTTCTCAACCGTGTCATCATGGGTGTCACAGGTAATGAACAAGTTGAAGACCCTTCTGATTTTATTAGCCTTTGAAGGACAAGTGACCCTATTAGGACAAGTAAGCCTGGCATACGCTTCAACCACAAGGTTTTTTTTTTTAATAGGTCTGCCGTTAGCCGAAATCTTTGATTTTATTGAAATTATATAAACATATAGGGTTTTTTCAGCCAGTCATTTTGATCCGTTGGGTCTTTTGTTCTGTCTGTCGCATTATTCCTCCCCCCCACTACTGCATGCAGCATAGGGCAGTGGGTCAGCCCACTTCAGTCATTGACTGACTTCCCTGTGAGTGACGGTATTCTGCTCTTTACTGTTCTCTATATAGGCACCTTAATTCCTTGTCAGACTATTATGGCAGTGTATGCTACTTGAGGACAAAAGTTAACAAATATTTTTTTTTATAGCAAGTGTGTCTTTTTCATATTGGGTATGTCCCGACACAGTAAGCATGACAAAAGAAACAAGCAAAGCCAAAAGCCTGGCTACCAAATCCAGAACTATTGGCTTTACTTTCTTGTTTTGTAATACTGCCTAGCCCTTTGTCATACCTGCTTTGGTTGTTCAAAGTGACATTGCAAGCAACCAACTACTTCTCTTTGCAGCACGTAAAAGCACCATTGTCAGATTAAGAAAGACTCATTTTTCCAAGTTTGCTTTACCTATTGCTTTCATCTCTACACACTGGATTTTTAATTTTAACATTTTGGCAAAGTAGGTAGAAGTGAGGCACCCCCATTGATGTCAAATGATAGCATGTCACATGTGCCATTTTCTGCTTGTTCTGGCTTTTTAACCTTTGCTTTCTGGGACGTGTAGCCCATGCTTTAAATGGGAAAATGAAGACTATAGATTTCATAATGCATTGCACAGATGCCACGCCTGGCTTGAGGTGTTGCAGGAGACAGGGGTACCCTTGGCACCCAGGCCTTTCAGGGGTGGCATTTCTCTTGTGAAACACAACTTCACCTTTGAGTTTTTCTTTGAGGCAGTCTTAGATTTATTGTCCACATCATCCTTTTGAGGTTGCACCTTCTAGGCAGCGCATACGCAGTCTGGTTTGAGACATATTGTGTCCAGCGCTTAAAATGTAAAAAAAAATACGTGCCAGAGCCCTCGTCAGGAGACCACTTCCTCTGGCACCGCCCATTGCCGCTGTGAGTTCTGCCAATTGCAGTAACAACCAAACTACTGATCATCACACTTCGACAAGTGTGATAAGTCTGACTATTCCAGGCGCTCAAACCTATAAGAATGGCTTGTATTAGTAATTTTTGATGTATACTAAATTAATAAACAACTCTTGCACTGGTCTCCAAATTTGACAAACAGCACCCCATGTGGCAGACTGTCATAAATGCCGGTACCGAGCATTGGAAACTACTGGCTCAAATTACGCACTGACTATGGGGAAACATCCTTTACAACGTAACCATTAGATCGTACTACACTTACAATGCAGTCATTACATCGCAACATCATTTACAACGCATGTCACTACAGCGCAGGCATTACAACGCATGACACTACATCGCATGTCACTACAACGCAGGCATTACAACGCATACCATTACAACACATACCATTACAACGCATAGTACCCCTACACTATCCAAAACTTACCCTACTGTTGCACCCCCTGGAGTTAGAATATTAATTTTTACCCCTACACTATCCAACACTTACCTTACATGCAATGTAATGGTATGCAATGTAATGGTATGCGTTGTAAAGGTATAATGCGATGTAATGGAATGCATTGTAAAGGTAGTTTCTAAAAATGCGATGTAGTGTCATGTGATGTAATGGAGTTACGATGTAAAAACTGCGTTGTAAAGGCATGCGTTGTAATGTAATACATTCCTGATTATGGCTTACTTAGAACATACCCATTGGTTATCATTCATTGGCTTTCCTGTCACTCTCAATTTCTTGCTTCTTATTCATGTCTCAACTTCTCAATCTCGTGTTTGTACCCCCCATGGGGCATTACCTCTTTACAATATCTTTGACAGGTTGGCATCTCTGCTTCCACTGCTGGCTTTTCAAACCCTGCTTTTTTCTTGTGTTAAGCACTCCATCAGAGTGCATGTGCTTTCCAGCTGCCTCCCATGTGTACTTCTCTCCCCCTGAACTCCCTGATACTCTTTGTTACCCATTTGCTTCTCCTGCCCCCCCCCCCCCGTTGCACTCACCGGTGTGCTTCTCCTCATTGCTTCCCTGCACCCACCATGTTGCTTGTTGCTTCCCCCACCCTTGCCCTCCTCCTCTCTCTCCCTGTTGTTGCTTCCCCCCACTTGCACTTCTAAATTGCTTCCTACTCCCTGCTTCCCCATGTTGCCCCTGTGCACCTCCACCATCTTGCTTAAGTGTCCAGAGTTGCTTTGCCGCCACCCCTTCGCCCAGCCAGCGCTTGTTACGTGTTAACATATTAATGCAACTTGATGAAAAGTAGTGCAAAAGTGTTTCAAGAAGAATAGTCCCTGACATGAAAGTAACACTCCACAACGAATTCCCGGGCTGTAAGTATTGCCAAGGTAACCACCAAGACAAAACACCCATCAACCACAAAACTATCTATTCTCGATGTAAGTAAGCCAGGATAATCATCTCCAGAGAAGAACTCAACAATTTCAGGTTAAACAAGCAAAGTTTTCTGAAGCGCGATCTATCTCGCTTACATATCCTTTAAACACGAACAAGCCTACGAGCAGGGCCACGTTCACTTCGATACGAGTAGCAAACGTGTCACAACCTCATGCACTTCACCCAGCTCTTCCCATGCAGGTCCTACTACAAACACACATTTCTGAAAGCAGACACACTGGCCCACCAGTCATGGATCCAGAGTGCCACAATGCCCAACTAGAGGCAGTTGCTCACCTCAAAAATGCAAGGTAGCCTAAAATAGTCTCGTAGCCTTCCTTTCTCTATGTCTTCATGCAAAACAAGTGTTACAGCTTGCACATATTTCAGCGCAAAGATGGTTCTGCGTGACTTCCCATCATTTCAGATATGCGCAATGTTACACCCTGCCATTCACTTTCTGAGCATACCGGAGGGGAAGCTCTACGTCACCCGGCCCAACTTCAGATACCCCAAGCACCATTCACCATTGTGTCAACTGGTGATTCTGTTAACCTCCCGGCCGTCATCAGCACACGCCCTCCGTGACTCATGAACCGTCATGAGCATCGAAGAGGTTAAATGAATAGGAACTGTCTATCCAGAGAACGCAAACTATGTCCCCCTCTGAATCAGAACACAAGCAACCCCAGACTTGTTCCAGCTTTGTGAGGACTCATAATTGAGATGTTACTTGATTCCTGTGGCAGAGAGCACAGAAGCATCATTGAGCAAACAAGTCAAATGTTGCGTGTCACATTAAAGCTACAACATTTGATGATTTCAGTGCTTGCAAGAGTAGAGGGAATTATAACACCCGAAAAGTCTTCAGTCACCCTCACTCTATATTTGGATATTTCTGCTTAGTTATAATGTCTGTGAAACTGGCAAAGGCCGCAGGCCTAGATTCACTTCCCTTGTAGAATTACATTATCATTGGCCCTAGCTCACTTGAAGTGGCATCCATGTTGAAAGAAGTGCACTTCACTGGATCGAAAAAAGCCAGGGTAGACCAGGTCAACTGGATCTTTGACCGGTTGAAACGGACTCTTATGTCTGAAATACTCTATTGTGGTGCAAACCCATTGTAAGGTGGACTTCAGAAGCTCCCTTAATGGTCTGGCCAACATGGCCAGTTTAGGGATAAGCTACCACAGAATATTGTTATTACCAAGAAGTTACAAAGTTCTGGCATAGAAGAAGTTGCTGTACCCTAAATATCTTCCACTTGACCTGGCTCAGCATGGAATACTGCTGTACTGAATACATGACCAAAGAAGTCCAGAGTGGGTTTCATGTATTGCCATTTTCCGTTATTGGGGCTCAGATCACTGTCTCCTAATCTTTGGAAGATGGCACTAAGATGCGGGTTTTGCTGGTGAACATTTTCAGCAATCATCAAGGTGTCACCGCTGACGGCTGTCATTCCATCCAGGTTTGACCAAACTTCCTGCATTGTTTTCTGATCAACCTGAGCAGCTGAGGATACACTAAAGTCAAATGTGCCTGTAGCGGAGGGTGTTGACCAGGGTAGGATTTATTTTGGCTTGGGTGTGGTTGTAGGTGGAGCAAGCCTGAATTAAGATCAAGATTTGAAAAGAGGCAACTTCCAGTCAGGTCACTCCTATACAGTGCAGCTTTGTGGTGGTCACTGATGCCCTGAACTTTAAATCCATTTTGCTAGTTCTCCCCGACCCGTTACATTTTAGGTTTGGGGCCACATCCTTTCTGGATTGCTTCACTTCCGCTCTTCCTAGTCCGCTCTACTAGCATGCCTACTATCAAATGTGTTTGTAAAGCTATTGTGCAGGATACCTTTGCTGTTGCTACTTCTTCGCCGTTGCTACTTCTTCGCCGTCACCTTGTTAGGAGATGCTGGTAAGTCAAACCCACTTCTACACAGATCGTGTTGTAAGTGTGCATAATGCTCGAATGAATCTCAGCCACTGGCGATCGTTCTGGGCCGCATTACAAACCATAGTTTTTTGTCCACTGTGCTGTTCTAGACAGAGACCTACCTTATGCAATCAGTCTTGATTCTGCTCCATTAAGAACAGTCCCGCCTGAACTGCCAGGCTGGGTCCCCTCCAGATGGGAACAGAAGCCCCCTCAGACCGAATTCGACTTACTTAGGTCAAATCAGTGAAGTATAGCTTGAGTCTTATGGCACAGTGAGCATAGGATCCACGTCTGAGCATACCTGTCACACTCGGGGCATCTGCTGTAAAAACAAGGTAACGGAAGATAAGCTTGCATGTGGGCTCATGGAACTCTGTCCCACTGGAAACAAGATATACCTAACCGACTAGCCCTAATAAGGGTGAAACCGGTCCTGGGTTGCTTGTGTTACGGTTCAGGGAGGATCAGGCCTGGCAGTTCAGGCTGGAGTGTTCATACTGGAGCAGGGTCAGGCCTTATTTGTATATGGCTGGGTCCAAACTGAGGTGGCATGGTGTGCAAAATAAAGATGGACTGGGGACAGCACAGAGCAGTTCCCAGCGGCTTAGCTTAAATCAAGCATTCCCTCCATCACTATTTTTCATACTTCATTGCTATTGTAACTAAATGGCGTGACCTAGTAGATGTGATGTAACTGTGCTTGATGCATTTGTAAATAGAGCCTTAAGGAACAGAGAATAAACAAACCAGCAGGAAACAAGATATGTAACACCGTTATCCTTAGACATATGCAATAATACAGTTGACATGGTCAATATTAAAGTAGGTGGCAATAACTTGGTTATGCAGTTGGATAACATGATAAGGTTTGTCCATCGTTCGACTCATGACTAATTGCGTGAAGCCAAACAGACAGACATATGCTGCTCGTGTTTCAAGTAATTGATATAATCTTTGTCTTCAATTTTCTCACCGGCTGGTGCAGAAAGTCACGGCATTTACTGCATAAGATTCCGCATTGACGGATTCACTGCTGAGAGTGTCGGCTGACGCTCTCCTTGCCCAGACGTCTGGCAAAGCAGAAAAATCTCCAAATTCTCAGGTTGTCCCTTGTTGTCTGTCCTGATGAAGACCCGATACGGTTGCCAGAAAATTTGCACCAGTTACTAGGGTCGAAACGTCGACGTTGTACTACACTGATCTGTCCATACTAAGTTTCAACTTTGAAGAAATAATATATGTGATTGTTGGAACAAGTTTTTTTGAATTTTGGACTGATATATATGTGGAATTATATATGTTATTGTTACATTACACTGTCATCACTTGTCACTATCACTCACTTGAGAACTTGATTGTAATTGTGATATTTATGTTTTTGATGTTTAGGACAACCCTTGTTTAGTTGTGTTTATGATTATTTCATATGTGATTTTCGAAATAAGAAAACTCTTTTGAGAAAATCAAAAATGTTGGTGTGTATGTCTTTTTAAAAAATATTTCCAAGAATGATATTGTGAAATATATATGAAGGGCTGTGTATGAAGAATTGCCATTAGTCAAAGAGATTTGTGTAAATCCCAACAGAACCATTGTCTTTGTACTAGCTATGTGCAAAGCGCGAGATGCAGCAACCATCTTCTGAAGATTAACATCAGCTGAAATCATGAGATTTGCAGCACTTTAAAGTAAATAAGTCTACAATGGAAATGTTAAATGACTCCTTGGGTCCGAGTTTCGTACCATAAATCAGTCTCACTCATTGTGCTCCCGTGCAAGATTTTCAGAGCCGTAGGGAAAATGACATTTCACCAAGGCAGGTTAACTAACACTCCTCTGAATAAGGCTGCTTTTTTGAGGTCTCGCGTTGCAGAATAGTGCCCTCTTGTGGCTTTAACGTGGCACCTGCCCGAATTTTACAAAATCCACAGCCTCGCGCGGCAGGTTGCGTCTGATGTCTCTTGGAGGAATAAAAATACCCTGGGTGTGGGCAGGGCCAGTACCAAGCATGGGCAATGCGGGCAGCTGCCCAGGGCCCCACATGTGTGTGAAATACCGAACTATCAGCCTGCCCAACTCTTCAGTGCCCCCTCCCCGATCCGATCACATCAAAGCGCTTTACCGTCTTGTCAGGGGTAGTAAGCGCTATTTAAATCCAATTGCAAATGCAATTTTTAAGGGAGGTGTCTTGACACCCCCCCCTCCAGCCCCCACCTGCCCCAAGGGTGTGGTGGCATTGTAGGGAGGGCAGGGATGGGGGGAAGGAAAACAGTGGGTGGGGAAGTGGGCAGTAGCAAGGCCAATAATTGTGATGGATGGATCACGACATCAGGGGGCGGGGCAGCATCTCTCCCAAAAACCTGCCATGAAGCCTTTCCTGCCCTTTCTGTTTTGCGTTGCCAGGCAACCAAAGGGCCCCTTTCTTCAGAGGACCAGCTGGACAGTATCCGGCGTTGAGAGGTGGGTTGAGGGAGCAGGCAGGAAAGACTGGCAGGGCAGTTTTTAACAAAGCTCAGTCCCCTGGCCTGCAAGGTCCAGGTCTGGGGCCCCCTTCTCTGTGCCTTGCAGCCATTATCAAATGCTGCTAGGCCTAGGGTAGGGGCCCCTACTCCTTGGCTGCAGTGCTACACTATTGATGTGAAGCCCAGAGGTTGAAACTCCCTCTCCTCAGTCTCCTAGCACATGGATTAGGTTAATAGAAGTGGCAAACCAGGTACAGGTACAAGTCCTGGCATCGGCTCTCACTCATGTGATTCTGGGCAAATCATTAAATATCCCCAGGCCTAAGAACAAACCTGACCTTTTGTAATGGCATTGATACTCCTGTAAAGCACTCCAAAAACCCTGTGCCGAGTTCGTGCTCTGCAAAAGACTGGAACCACAACGCCATGTCACAGTCACCTTGCGTCCTGGAACTGTGCATTATGCTTGGCATGTGAACCCCAGCTGAATGGCTGGGTGGAATGGTGGATGAATGGGTGGAAAGAAGAATTGATGGGTGGATGGATGAGTGATAGGATGGATGGATAAATGAGTGAAAGGGTGGATGGGGAAATGAGTGAAAGGGTGGATGGATGAGTGGATGGATGGATGGATGAGTGAAAGGGTGGATACAAGGCTGGGTAAGTGAATGGGTGAATGGATGAATGAGTGAAAGAGTGGATGGAAGATAAGAGAATGGATTGATGAATAAGTTAAAGGCTGGCTAAGTGAAAGGGTAAATGGATGGATGAGTGGAAGGGTGGATGGATGAGTGGAAGGGTGGATGGATTAGTGAAAGGATGGATGGAAGAGTGAAAGAAAAGATGGATGGAGTGAAAGGGTGGATGAATGTAAATTGATAAAAAATTGATATGTAAATTGATACTTGTATAGCGCACTACTCACCCGCAAGGGTCTCAAGGCGCTTGTACGAATACCGCTGTGGAACCCATCCTGGCTTTCCCTGTGAGGTGTCCACTCCTGGGCACCCCCAAGGTGGAGGCCAGGCATCCTTAGCGTTGTGGGGGCCGTTGTGGAGATTAAGCAAGCTATTGCCCAGAGTTGCAGAGTGGGACTCCATGATTGGAATAGGCACCGAGGCGAGAATTACCAGGTCTGTGGAATTTTTTAGCCCAAGACCCGCCGAGGCGGGGAATTGAACCCTGGTCCCGGGCTAGACCTCTGCATCAGGGTCTGCCGCTCTAACCATTGAGCCACACTTCTCCTGGATGGAGTGACCGGATGGATGGACGGATGAGCAAAAGGATAGATGTGTGAACGGATTGATTTAAGGGTGGATGAGAAAGGATGGATAGATGAGTGAAAGGGGAGGGTGGAGGAATGGAAGAAATGGATGGATGAGTGAAAGTGAATGGATGGACGAATTAATGGAAGGATTAGAGAAAGGATGGGTGAAAGGGTAAATAGATGGATGAGAGAAAGGATGGAGCAAAGGTATGGATGGATGAGCGATAGGATAGATGGATTATTGAAAGGATGGATAAGTGAAAGGGTGGATGGATGAGTGCAATTAAGGATGAATGGATAGGTTTAGAGATGAATGGATGGATAGGTTTGAAATTGGATGGATAGGTTTGGATATGGATGAGAACGTGGACGGACGGACAGAATGGTGTAAGACAATGATGGATGACAGAATGTAAAGGTGAAATGGTGGATATTAGAGGGTGGATGAAAGATGAATCAATAGATGCTTGGATGGAAGAGACAAGAGAGCTCTCTGGGGACTGTTGCAATGGCTTGCTTTGCTTGATTGGTACCATAAGAGTTTTTGTTCAAAGTGGGTGGTGGGGGGTATTTTTTATTTTCTAACTACTCCCTTGCCTATGTGTGACATTTATGTGTTTGCCGTGTATTTACATATGGCATATCTCAGTTCAGTTCAGTTCAAAAAACGTTATTTCGGTCATTACGACCTTAAAAAGTACAGCAGTAAAAATAACTTATACAGCAATAAAATTATTTCTCAGTATCAAAATGGGGAAACACCAGTAGTTTTAAAGTCTTAATTTCCCTCTAGAATACAAAAACTGTATTAGGGCAGGTAAATTATGCTATACAAATCTGGAGATGCGTGATAATAGTGAATAAATAATTAAAACAACCATCATAAGAGGTAAAGTAAAAGCACAATATAGCAAATTGATCAAGGTTAAAAAGGTAAACAATTATTTTAAAAAATTCAGTAAATCATTGCCACATGCCCTAAAGCTCATTAAGTAATTTTTAGTAGGGCCCTTCGAGTACATGTAATTTGGATGATGTAGATATGGCATATCTACATCATACAAATTACATTTTGAGTGACATCCAACTGCTACTTGAATGTTACTTTAGTAACTGCAAATTATGGTATGTTTTGTTTCCAGTGTAAGGTTCTATCTAGAAAGAGCCTTGTAGTGCCATGAGCTGTATATTGTGTTTTTAGCACTAGGGAAGGTGGCCACAATAAACTGTTTAATTGTGTATTCTCAGTGCCATTTTTAAGAGCGCGGCAGAAAAATGCACCTTTATGACCCCTGTCAGCCAGTGCTAGCTTTCCAGTAGTGAAAACTTATTGCATCTCCCAGCAATGCCCCCATAAACAAAGTCTGACTCCCTATTTTAAGTTTCAATTGCTGATACACTCATAATGTTCCCCCTGTAGTGGGTCAGCCACAGCAATCCTCCTCGTTCCCCGCAAGAGCTCTAGAGTAACATCCCTGCAGCAATGCGATGCAAGAACTTCTTAAAGACTCCAAGAGTATATAAGAGTAATTTTCTGAGGATGAGCAAGGGGTCAGCTTCCAGTTTCTAGCTGAGAAACAGAGCTGTTCTGCAGCAGTCTTGAGGCAAAACCTAACTGCTCAGTTTGTTTTTCTGTCCAGATGATACAAAGCCTTAAACTCTCAATGCACACTCACACCAATGCTGTCCACTTCCTTATCCTCACAACTGGCTTCACTAATGGTTTAAAATAAGTGCATTATCAAACTTTCTCTTTCTGTCTCAGTAAAGAGGATTTATATAAAAACAGTGACTTTCACTTGCTCAGATTTCCACCAGAAGAGGTCTCAAGTTGCTTCTTTATACCACATGTAAGCTGTTCATGCTGCTGGTATTTTATTTCATTCTGGAACTTGCCTTTTCATTTTTCCATCATAAGTGCAGCAGTACAAGATCTAAATGAAAGGAATAAATCAAGTGAGTTAAAAGTTTGGAACCTGTAAAAACTCACATTTTAAACTGCCTTTTCAGTACAAGGGTGAAAATAACCCTTCTTTGATGACCTGTGATTTTTAAAGCTTTGTTTGCCCTAAGTTGACAGGGTATGCCCAGGCGAGGGTCCCTTGCTCACTTTGCCACTGGATTCAAGCTAGCCTGGCTGATGAGGGGTGTTAACCCGAAACCGGTCCCAGGATGCTTGTTTCCATTCCAGGGAAGACCTGGCTTGGCAGTTCGGGCTAGACCGATCCCATAAGGAATACGGTCAAGACTGATTTGCATATAGCTGGGTCTGAACTGGGATGGCGAAGTGAGCTAAAGAACGATGATGGATTCAACCTAGATCTGTGACTGGGGGTGAGTCTGAAAAGTTTCAACCCACTGGCCATCATCTCCTTTTGTTTGCTTTGTTTGCCCGAAGTTGGCAGGGTATGACCAGACATGGGTCCCTTGCTCACTTTGCCACTGGATTCCAGCTAGCCTGGCTAATGAGGGGTGTTACCTCAAAACCGGCCCCAGGATGCTTTTTCCTGGTCCAGGGAAGACCTGGCTTGGCATTTCAGGCTGGACGGTTCCCATAAGGAACAGGCTCAAGACTGATTTGCATATGGCTGGGTCTGAACTGGAGTGGCAAAGTGAGCTAAAAAACGATGATGGGTTCAACCGAGATCTGTGACTGGGGGTGAGTGTCTGAAAAGTTTCAGCGCTCCATCCATCATCTCCTTGTGTGTTACCATTAAGGTCAATGGGGAATTCACACTTTATTTAGGGTGTTATTGTAGGTTTGAAAAGTGATTGATTCCATTAAGTCTGTGGAGACAATTTATTGGGTGGGTGAATAGAAGTGAAATGGTGATGACACCCAACAAATGAGGTGAGTTGACGGGTATTTAAACTCCGACAATTTGAACCTGATCTTTCAAGGCTTTAAGAAATGGATGTGCATCATGGGTCCAGTAGGGCCCGTCCATGTCAGATTTTCAGGGTAGCAGCTGAATAAGTTATCCCCATTCACATTTATTATATATAAACACGTAACTTGTGCGCTAAGCTGTAAAATCTGCTTGGATCTGTCCCTCATGTAGCCATGCTAGTCATCTCTACTGTAACATACCACAGCAATGCTAAACAGAACCCCTCTCCAGAAGTATGGTTATGTCAGACATTACCTTCACTTATGTGGTTAATGGGAGTACTTGGTTTCTGATACTCAACCATAGTGTAAAAAAGGTCAGTACCAAAATTGTATTTATTCCTGTGTGTGGTGTTGCTCTCCGTGTCATTACTATACTTCATTTTACTCTTTTCTGGTCCATGTTTACTCTATGCCATTTTCTGTCTGTCTGAGATCTCTTTTGTCTTAAATCCCACATATTCTCCTTATGTTTGATATTACATCTTTCTACACCTCCCTTATGTTCATACCTCCCTTCAGGTATTCCCTGTGCTTGAAATCATATTTCCTGAACCCTACAGGACCTGGTACCTCCTTTGTCGAATGATCTCACCTGTGTCTGGCTACATGTAGGGCTTTGCAGTCTAAGGCTGACCTCTTTCAGCCAATGGCAATGTTTCATTCCCTGGCAAGTGACTTTTGCTGCAATAGTTGAGAGGCAATGGAGGTTGACATCCCAAAGGCTCCCATTCTTCCTATGCGAAATATATGGCAAGGTACATGCAGCTACTCCCAGCCCCATCTCCCTTCACCTTTATGGTATTGCATATACAAAGGAGGTGGAGTGTTCAAGCTCAATGAAGCTAGGATCAGTGAGCACCCTGATTACTTACCAGTAATCTTCATTACTTGGCCTTCCTCATCCCAGTTCTCCCTTTTTAGGCATGGTCATGGTACACATGTATTTGTATGTTTTATACCACCCTGAGGTCGCCTCACAGTGCTGAGGGGTGGGGGCTTGAAAGATGGGAAATTGGGCATGGAGGGAGGTCCTTACCTTATAGGGGAGAGGAGTTGGCCTAACAGCTAGGGCAGTTGACCTCTAATCTAGGGAACTGGGTTTGAGTCTCGGCAATGACGCTGAACATCCTGTGATTGTGTGCAAAACACAACCTACCCGTGCCTAACAAAGAAAAAAAAAAGAACGTGTCCTCATGTAATGCTACGGGTCAGTGTTGAAATGGAAAAATAGAAGTGCAGGTACTCTGTAACAGAGTACCTACTTGTTTCTGAGAAGTGGCGGTACTCTCCAATTAAAAGTATAGCATTTCTCTTGAGAAGTGCCGGTACTCTCCCTCTCAAAATAGAAAAGTGCCGGTACTCCGTACCGGACAGTACCAGCCAATTTAAAGCAATGCAACTGGTGCTATGTAAAGCGCTCTGATTCCCGATTCGGGTCAAGTTCGCGCTATATAAAACTCCTTAAAATTTTTTTTTTAAAACGCTCCTTGAAATCTAAAAATAAAGCTGGACAGCCACTCCCTCCCCACCAGGAACAGAGAGGGTGCATAAAAATACCTCCCTCATCTCGGAGGCTCCCTGTTCCCAAAGCCATGAAGGTCAAAGCTTGAAGTCAAGGGGCTCAAGGACTCGTCATGCATAGAGCCTCGAGCCTCCTCACGAGTACAGACAATGTTCAGTCTCACAGCTACACCACATGCCAGACTGATGTCTCGTGCTTCAGACAACACATATCCACCAGCCTTCACAGATGCCACATACTCAGGCTCCAGACAGTAACGCTTTCCGTCCAGTGCACGCCTCACACGTTCCCTCGTCTGACGCGCCGCTGCCCTTGGGCGGAAGTCAGTGGTTTGCAGTCCCAGGCTGGCCCCAGTGAGCCGTGTCCTGTACAGGGCTCTGACACCTGGACAACAAGGAGCAGTGTCCGTGCAGGCCCCAAGTGTGTTTCTCCGTGTGACGCAGCAGCCGTGAGGCAGAAGGAGCTCTTCTTTTCGTTTGGTACAAAAGGGGGTGGTGATGGACTGAGCATCTGAACCAATCAAACACTCACACCCAGTCAACAGATCTGGGTTTAATCCATCACCGTTCTTTAGCCCACTCAGCCACCCCAGTTCAGACATGGCCATATGCAAATCAGTCTGACCCTGTGCCTCATGGGAACAGTCCAGCCCGAACTGCCAAGCCATGCCTTCTCTGGACCAGAAACAAGCTTCCGTTTGAAGCAGCTGCCTCCCTGCAGGGGGGACTAGTAAAGCCTTTCGTCAGAGCTGTGACCTGGCTGGGAGCAGTTAGAGGTCAAGTGGAGCCGGGCTGGAAAAGCACACCTTGCCCCAGCCTGAGTAGCCCAGGAGAAGACACGGAGATGCTCCTAGCATTCCCCTTCACAGGCTGCGGAAGCACACATTGAGATTTGAAAGTGTTTTGAATTTTCACGTGCTCTGTAATTATGGAAGATGAGCAGGCCTATCTTGGTTCTGTAGGAACTTTAGGTACGTCTGCTTATTATTATTGTAATGATGCACATTTAAGTACCGCACAGTGGCCCTTGACAGTTGGTGTTTATTACTACCCCCTGGAAACCTTTTTTTTTATCAACCTTACAATAATGAAATATTAAGTTAAAACTTTCATTGCTTAAAATGTAAGCCTGGAGTGTTACAGGCTGGTGCTGGCACTGGGCTACTAAGACAATGGATGGAAACATTGTGACCTTTACCTAACTCAAGTTTCTGTGCAACAAAGTTAGTAATTAACTGAGGTAACACAGAGATTGCAACAATTTGGGAACTACTTTACAAGCAATTCTGCTGCAGGCACAGGTGGGGGGTAATACTTGCCACGGGCTCACCTCATTGTTTTAAAAGTTGCCTTGGATACCCTCACACACACATGTACCCATGCACTCACACCCACTGTTTCTTCCTCATACACCTGCGCGCACACACACAATCACGGACGCTCGCAACTTCAGGTGTAAGGGGTTCTGATTTGAACTCCTGGGGTACAAGTGTTCTGATTTAAGTGTGAAGCAGGTGCGGTTGCACCAGGGCCTCTGCCGTGCAGCTATAGCTGGATTGTCTCTCAGCCCCTTCTACTCCTGTCATGAGGAGCCTGTTTGATAGGCTAAGAGGGCCGACATGCCCACCACAGAGTTTACGTATACACAAAAGTTGTGTTTGTATGAACGCTGCTCGATTACATTTATTACAAGTGTGGGCCGAGGCGCAGTGAATTATGTGGCGGCTCACAGGTGGCGGGGCTAAGCCCTGAAGAGGAGCCGCCCTTTTCCTTTAAACTCTTGTTGGAGGTTTCAGTCTGCGAAAGAGAGAATCCACAGACATTTCCTACAAGTGCATTGAGCACCGGAATTATCTTACCAGTATTGGACCCTGAAACCTGCAGGCTACACCTGGGTCTGGGAAGCAGGTTCATTATTCCTCCCAAACTATCCTAAAATGCAGCTTGTGACCAATTAGGTGACCAGAACATTAGCATTACAACCACAATCCCCATAACTACATTGTGTTTGGGCGTGTGGTTCATTAATAAAAATTCATAGAATCTTGTTGACTGTATTCCTCTTGATGTTGTCCTTCATGACTCCGCCCATTACGAGCTCACGCCCTCCAGCCGCATTGAGTTAGTCCCAGAAGCAATTTTTTGCCATTTCCAGCACTGATCTGATAGACAGTCACCTCACTGATCTTACAGGTTTGTCCTTGAGGCCAAATAGCCATCACACATTTGGCAGTACCTGTAGCATATCTGTAACAGTTGTATAGCGTTATAGCCCGCCGGCTATTAAAGGCCCGCTGAATCGTTAAAGGCCCGAGCCGAAGGCGAGGGACTTTAACGAAACAGCGGGACTTTAATAGCCGGTATAGCCCTGCTACGAAAGGCTATAAGGCTATTAGAACATTCTGCCACTAGAGGGCAGAATGTTCTAACAAATTAAACAAAGGGTTCTCGAAGCTCGAGGGGATATAAATCCCCTCGAACTTCGAGAACCTTTTATAGAACATTGGAATGTTGCTCTGCGGGCCTTTACCGGCCCGTAGAAGCAGGGAGCACTCCATTGTCTGCAATGGAGCTCCCAACATTCCAATGTTCTAATATATCTTAATGCATCCATCTACAACACACAACTTTACTACACATTCATTCGCATGGAGTACCTTTACGATGCATTGTCTTTACAATGCAAGCCTTTACCATGCATATGCCTTTACGCATATGCCTTTACCAAGCATGCCTTTACAGGTAATGCGTGGTAAAGGCATTGTGTTGTAATGTCCGCGTTGTACGGACTGTTTCCAATCTGTAACTAATAGTAGAGCTGCCCTCCAGGTTACTGAGCTCCTACAGGCTCTGGCATCGGACAGCAGTGCTATCCCCCAGGTTTAAGAAGAGGAAAGCTAAGGGGGCTGTTGGAACAAGGGGGGACCAGACTATTTTCATTGTCAGGCTTCTCCAAGTTAGGCGCAGATGTATCAGTGTTTGGTACTGAGTGTTCCCTTACTGCACTAGGGCCCTGGATACTGTTGTTAGCCCAGACTTCCCAGGTTTTATGGTCTATCCATTCCTAACTGTAGTTTATAAGACAGCTAAAAATACAGCACAAACTAATTTTAACCTATGTTCGCTACTCATGAAATAGTAAAATTTAACAAACCGATTTTGCCTCAAACATTAATTAATTTTTAAAACGCCACTTCAGATTGAAGTGCACTCATGCTAAGAATTCTTTGGTACAAACCCATACAGTCGCCCAAAACACATTAACCAATAGGGATGTCTAAATATCCAGGTTTTGAGTTTCTTGCGGAAGGCCAGTTCTGGATTTTCCTGTCTAAGTGCCAGAGGCAGGGTGCTCCACATATTAGAGGCTAAGAACCTGAAAGAGCAGTCTCAGATGTGTGCTTTTTAGGTTTCGCCTAGCGAACGCAGCGCAGCTGCTTCGCTTGGTGAGACTCTATTGTTGTCGCTTTCGTTCGCGAAGGGAGACAACCCATGTGCGCGTACGGACTGGCGATGTGCGCGCGCATGGCGTCTCCTCTCCCATTGCGCACCGTAGATCGGAACTGGACTACAGGGGACATACAGACAGCAACGCGTCTGCGCATACCAGCGATTAGAGTTCAATGCTGGCTGTGTCCTTTCATAAAAAATGCCCGTAACTTCAATCGGAAGGATGTCTGCTCTGGTAGAACAGACACAGGCATAAACATAAGGTAGCGTGCAAGGATAAAATCGATACTGGCCATGTCAGTTACAAAAACGCCTGCATTCAAGACATCAAGTCTGTTTAACCACAAGCAGTCTGCATATTACGAATTCACATTTTGCATACAAAATGAGACAGGAGCGGACTCCAAAGGGTCACTCTTCCAGAATGATTTAGATATGAACCCGGTGCCGCATACCTTGTATAACTCTAGGCAACTCTACCCAGTGCATCATGGTCAACAGCACACGGTGAGCCAATGCTTGTTTTTGTTCTGTCTGTAATTTTTGCTAACATTTGTAGTGTATTTCTCCCTAATCTGCCTCTTATCGGATTCTGGAGCACCGTGGCGTGATTTAGGGCTGGGCGCTTCACGCCGTAGGGGAGCTGCGCTTGGCGCTAGGGAGCGCTTTGTAATGTTCCTTGAGCAGAGAGCTATCGAGCCGGTGTAATGGCTGCTTCTATCAGCCTTGTGTGTGCCTCCCACGTGAGGCTAGCAGGGGGGTGAACCTGGCAGAATGTGAAGGGGGCGTTGCCCTGCCTAGCAGGTGATTTACTCAGCAGCTGGAATGGCAGGCCCCCTGCCCCCAAGTCTGTATTTACAACACTGACATTGTACGCTATGGATATATATAGGCGCTGTGATGGGGGCTGACGTGCTATCTGAAGGTTCCTCCCGGGGTTGCCAGCTCACCTGTTAGCTCTGCTCCCTATTAGGCTCTAGATCAGCCTGACCTGGGTCAGGTGGTGTTGATCGGGAGTGTCCCGGTTCCTTGTCCAAGAAGTGGGGATTTCCCTTGCAGGCGCTATCTGACTGATCCGTGAATGTTTAAAAGTCTGATCCGATGCTGTTATTGTGGTATCATCCAGATCTTTTCATGGGAATCACTGAGCGATCCATGGCAGGACACTCTCGAGGGGCTAGGAGGAAGGATGTGCCAAGAGGCCGCACGCAGCGCTGGGCTGCAGTGCAAGTGGAATGGCGTTTTGCAGCGCAGAGGCACTGCCAGGGCCAAACTGGAAAACTAAATTATCCCAGGCAAAAATATTCAAGCTAACCTCCACTGCAAAAGGCTGAGACTAGAAGGGGGTGGTTGGGGTCAGGGTGAGGTCACAGAAGCAACCTAGCAGGGAAATCCTGGAGCAGCCACCGTGTCCCTGGGACAGTTTCCAGTGACGTACCAAACACCTGCTTTATTATTATTAATGGTGGCATTACAGTACCGAATCTTTGGACAGTAAACCTCCGTCCCATTATTTGAATTATTCTGCCTTCAATCAACCAGTAGATTTGTAGAGCGCTTCTCGTCACCCGTGAGGGTGTCCAGGCGTGATACCCTTGTGCTTAAGGGACAGAGCAATGTTGATACCCAGGACCCTAATCGTTCAGGGGGTCCCCAAACCCTTTAGAGGGGCCCCATTCAGCCCACGCCTAATGAATGTCTGAGATATGGCAATTAAGTGCCTACGCGGGTGTGGACACCATAGACGGGAGATGACAAGTGCTGGATTAATTAGAAATTATGATGTAGGCATGTGCGGGGGGAAGGGGAAAAGATCATATGGGCAGGTCACTGTTACTGTTTTCGTTATTTGTTATCTCATCTGTTCATAAGCCCATGGTGAATGTGCTGGAAGGACTTTTGCGAAACACCATAACTGTCCCATCTACATTCCATTGTATTTCGCTGTAAGTCTACATAGTGTGTAATGATGATCGGAGGGCAGATGTTGTCCTTGCTGTCTCAAAGAAGAAACTGCACGTTACAAACTGTGTACTTGATACAAAACTATTTGTATATTATACTGATGATTAATGGTTACGCATGTATCACACCCTAGCCTTTTAAGGTAGAAAGCAGCTTTACATGCAACTGTTACCTTTCGCAAGAATGTAAAAATCAATAAAAACAGATTTAAACAAAAAAAAGAATGTCTGATTTATAGGAGACTATGGGCCTCTCTTCACATGCTGCGGGGAGGGGGGTGGGAGCCATCATTTTGCGTTACGCCACTGCAGCACAGATGACAATGCTTCAGAAAATGTTGCTTTATGAATGCAATATCAGGAGGCGCGTGTAGGCATCTGTGGGATCGTTGTCTGCTCCGTCCAATGCCCGCACCCTTCATAAGCACACTGCAACCTGTCGGTGAGTGGCAGCTTACATTTTGTGCATCCTTACTGTCTGGTTTAAGAATTCACTGACCATTCCATGGTCATATAAGTCAGAAGACTTCAAGCTTTTCTGCTCTGAGCCCTCTTAAGCAAAATGTTTAGAAGTCAGGCCCACCCCCCTCCAAACACTGTATGGCAAGGATTGTGTGAGCAAGTGCATGGGCTCTATCTGTTGCACATAATCCACACTAATTCTGAGACTTATAAAAGAGCCAATGCATCACATATCAAGCATTTGCAATGCAATAGGTCTTGCATTTGGAGAGTTTGAGCTATTTTATTGTAAATAACATTGCCTTTTATTTATGTTTTGGTTTTTGAAACATAAATAAAAGACATTGTCATTTACAATGCCAATAGGTCAAACTTGCGTAAATGCGAGACCTATTGCATTGCAAATGCTTGTTTACAATAGGGATTAGGACTAAAGAGGCTCCTGCAGACCTAAGACTTCTGCTGGGTACGTACATTTTGACAAGAGGGTGCAGATAGCGAGGTTCTTTTCCATTCAGAATGCGGTGGCAGAAGCACATAGCTTTCAAGGACACTCCCTTACCCAGAGGCTGTCAGTGCAGAGTGACAAGAGCTGGGCCTACAGCAGACTGCCTTGGGAGATTAAGCACCAGCCGAGCTGCTGCATTCTGCACCCTCTGCAGTCTCATCAATCTAGATAGTGACATGATCAAGGCCTGGAGCACTGACTTTCTTGCGGCCTCTGGAAGGAGTCCCAAAAATTGTTTTTCAGGGTCTTCAAAATTCCAAAACATTTCCCCGCTAGACTGCCAATCTGACTGGCAAACAAGAGCCCAGCATCAAACCAGATGCCCAGGTTCTTAACTTTCAGCTTAGGGTCCAGTCTGGCACTAGTGAATCCGGCCACTAAGCCGAGGACCAGATTGATGGCTGCTCCCCCAAAATAAGACCCTCTGTTTTCCCAGCATTAAACTTGAGACCGCTTTGGTCCATCCACTCAGCCAGTTCACACAGACAGGATCTTAACAGAGCCACAGTGTCTCCTTCACCCCGAGACGCGGGGTGATAATAAGCGGCGTATCATTGGCGTATGACACAATGTTAACCGCATGCGTGCAGCGCGTTTTCCCGCTGTGCGCTGAGGTTTTTAAAAAAACCCCGTTTCATGACGTGCTCAGCTCGTCATGAGCGTACGAGAGGTGTACCTCATGACGAGCTGAGCTCGTCATCAGCGTGGAAGGGGTTAAAGCTGTAACGCTTGAGTATATCAGCTGGGGGCGCATATAAAGATTGAATACGGTAGGGCTGAACACTGAGCCTTGCAACACCCACTGCTGCAGCGGAAAAACCTCTGATAGAAAAGGTTTTTGAGCCACCTGAGAAGTGCGGCTCTGTAAGAAAGATGGTAACCATCGCAAAGCCTTCACCCTGATATTGAAACATAGGACCTTGTCTGAAAATCAAATAAAATATATTATTTCCATTGTTATTACTACAGAAACATAGTAAAAATTGTGAGAAATCCCTCTCATTGATATTAACCCAGAGGCTAACCTTTAGCTTGCAGCAAATACTGTATTCCTAATTTCCTTTTATACAAGTATCACGAACTGGTGCAAATAGATTTCTTAGTTTTTTTTTAATGCTCCAATACAGAGTTGTTGTGGTGCAGCCCCAGGGCTCACCACTGAAGCATTGTTGACCTTTCAGCTTCCGGGGTCATTTGGAGTGTTGTACGCATGCCTGTGGATGCCATAACTTCTGCTGTCCTGGCTGGAATGCAGCATCGTGTTATGTAAACAGGTGGAATGTTTTTACCGGTCGTGCAGCGTGGTGGGGGGGGGGGGGGGTGCCACTTATCCCTCGGCCACCAGGTTAGAAATAGATAGATAGTTTTGACAAAGATTTTTAGATAAGACATACTGCAAATATAGTGAATGCTGATGTGACCTGCTATTACCACCATTGTTTGTATTAAGTTTAATTGAGTTTAACATAAACCATAATAAACTTCATGAAATGCTTGCCATTTAAAAGCCTATGGGGCACATGCATCAAGGTATGATTTTGCGAGTACTTAATTGCGATTATTAATAGATCGCAATTAAGGACTCACAAAAGCGTATGCATGTAGGAATCCTTATAAAAATAGCGATTCCTAAACATTCTTTAATCGCGACTCGCAAATTGCGAGTCGCAATTAAGGAACGGCTCCCCATTCATTCCTATGGGCCTACAGGCCGATAGGAATGAATGGGAAATTGCATGCACAATATGCGAGTACCAATAGGTACTCGCAAATTGCGCATGCAATTTTAAGGGGGCAAGGGAGTCAAAGGGACACCCTGTTGCACCTCTGGAATTGTAATGTGCACCCAGGTTCCGCACACACATGCCCCAAGGGCATGTGTGTGTGCAACATGAAACTTTGAAAAATGCACTTTAGTGCATTTTTCAAAGTTTTTGAAAATTACCGACCAGTTCAATTGCTCGGTGATTTGAGGCCCCAAATTGCGAAATTGCTATTTAAAAGTGGTTACTGCATTGCATTTAAAGAATGGCAAATTGTGATTCCTTTAATGCAATCGTAATTTAAGGCATCGCAAAAGCCCTTTTTGCGGGCGCAAACAGACGATTTTTGCGAATCGCACCGTTTACGCTCGCAAAAAAGGTTAATGCATGTGCCTGTATGTGTTTAAAACCGTTAAGAAACATCACAATAGATTTACTTACATCCAGATTTTTAAGATTCATAAAGAATACTGAATGGTTATTTATATGTTACAAAGCCCAAGAGGCCTGGTGTTAAATGTTCGACGGTTTGTAGGACTCCATACCATCGCAGAACATTATGCAAGCAAGAGTTTGTATATTTGAGGTACAAAACCAACATTGTCTCCTAGCAAGTGGCAACTTTTATTTTGTAATGAGAGAAAAACGTTTCGCGTCCTCTGCATCAGCACCTTCCTACCTGACGGGTGTCAATGTTGCCCATATATAGCGTGCGAGTGCGTCTCTTCAAATAGCGAACAGTAATTCTTATACGACGTTTCGGTGGCGATATCAGCCAGATCAGTCTGAGCGGACCCTCTTTTAATATGGCTTTTAATTATTAGGCAATGGCCTAGTCTGTGTTTCTCTAACAAAAGTACTGAAGCCAAAAATGTCTCCCCGGCTACATGCAAGACAGTTGGTATACATTTCACTGTGTCTCTGCTGATAATTTCTTAAAGACCCGGGGGCATATTATCAAGCGAGCTTTCGCTAGTTTAGCGGAACTTCCCAACGATAAAGCGTCGATTTTTAAATTGCACCGTTAATAAGGACTCGCTAACAAGCTTTAGCGCTTGTTTTCCGACGATATTAGCTGTTTTCCTTTTCGCTTTGCATTTCAGCGATATATATCTCTAATGACATGCAAAGTAGGCGTTCCTGACTTAAACTCCATTGAAACAGTCGCAAACACAACTACCCTCAATTATCAATGCCCGCTAAGTGTTAACACCTGAAAAAAACTTGACCTAATCATCTTGTCAATGGGAGGTGGATTACCTATCGCCTTTACAATATGCGTTGATAATACTGCGCTATCACTGTGAGGAAATCCAGGGATAGCTGGCGACAAAAAAAACCCAGCGCTAAGCGCGCTTTGCGATAATTATTTAAAATCGTTGATAATATGCCCCCCAGCTCCGAAGTGTTTCTGTTGGAGAACCTAACACTTGAGTCACGTTGAGTGTCCACTTCTGTCCACATGGTCATTACTAACACCTGCCCTTCTTTCTGTGCATGTTGTTACTGTTGCTTTCCTCACCCCTCAGTGAGGCAGAATGTGCACTCTGAAGATATGTCCGTCCGGCATCTGCCGAGGCGTCCTTGCTTCCAAACACTGCTCCGTCGCTTTCTCCAGCAGAGGTAAAGTGCTGACTCAGCCTATTTGGGAGCCTCCCCGTGGAGATCTGTGACTGACCTCTGAGTCCTCGGCAGGGCTGCCTCCGTCTGCGGTCAATAAAAGGAGTAACATTAACTTGTTTAAGTTGCCTTCTACCTAGCGATTTGGGCCACAGTGTACTGGAGAACCTAGCTGTATTTATGGAAACAAGGTAACTGCGCTATCCTTATAGCCGGGATACAGGATTCAGCAAAGAGCACACGAGTATTTATTTGAACTTTAATAATGACACCTCTTACCACATGAGCGCAAGACAGCCAATCAGTTTGCTCCCAATACAGCCTGTAATTTAATGGCACTCTAATTAAACTCTTACACAAGAAAACTGACTCTTTGGAGAGATGAGATATAGGCGCGGGAGAGCTATCGAGTTCATGTGCTAATGTGGTATTTTCGTCCTTTTCCAGCTTGTGTGACTTCAGCCGATATGCCTCCTGTGGGTTATTAACTGGCTTTAAATGTCCGGCTCCAAGACCAATGTTATTTTATCATGAACGCAGGACCGCTGTGGTAGCACCACAAATGACCACAAGAGGTCACCAAATTACAAGTGTCCTAAAAATGGTTGTGATGCTGGGGGAAAGAAAAACTGCAAATGGCAACATATCTTTGGGCCTGGGTCTGTAAAAGCTCTTGTGCCACAGCTACACCCACCAAGATAATTCAGTCCTGTGTGTGCTACAAGAATGGTAAATATGACCATGTGCGTGTCGTCAGTGACCCCGTGGTCTCTTCGTTCTTTTTAAGCGCAGAAAGAAAAAATAATAAAAAGTCACCAGAAATATGAGGCCAGGACACAACACCACAGCAAACAAACTGACATGGAAACCTAAAATGCGGGCGCGGATTTCTTTTTTGAGGAATGGGGGTGTGCGTGTCCAGTGGTAGCTTTTGTGGCGGCTTATTTCATTACAGTTGTTTAGATGCATCAAATAATGTAAAAGTACCAAAAATTAAGATTAATTTCTAACCTCAGTCGTGTGTTAAACTACTTAGTCCAGCATCAACAGTGTTACTAATCAAAAAGCAGTAACCGTCAAGGCATCTGAGGATTGTTAGATCCCATAGTCTGTCAATTTTAATGGCCTGCTGCGCGATGGTAGGTCCTTTCCCTCACACAGGGGCCTATTAGGATGGTGGGCAATTTCCGCGCTCCGTCCATCATCTCCTTGTGTTTGCTTTGTTCTCCCTAAGTTGGCAGGGTATGCCCAGACGTGGGTCCCTTACTCACTTTCCCTATGGATTCAAGTGAGCCTGCCTGATGAGAGGTGTTACCCCGAAACCGGTTCCAGATTGCTTGTTTCTGGTCCAGGGAGGACCTTGCTTGGCAGTTCGGGCTGGACTGTTCCCATGAGGCACAGGGTCATACTGATTTGCATATAGCTGGGTCTGAACTGGGGTTGCGAAGTGAGCTAAAGAACGATGATGGATTCAACACAGATCTAAGACTATGGGTGAGTGTATGAAAAGTTTCAGACTCCGTCCATCATCTCCTTGTGTTTGCTCAGTTCCTTTAGAAGGTCATGGAACTCTGAGGTGCAGTACGTTTTCACTGGATTCACTTGTAGCATTGCATGCCCAGTGGAAAACCAAAGGCTAAATTATATGAAACACAAATACCAACTGAAACAATAGAAACCAATAGGAGAGGAGCAGACCTGACGCAGGACTGGGTCAGCGAAGGTAAGTTAACTTTTTATTTTACATTAAACCTCCCCTCCTCCCGCGTAACCCCTCGCCCCCCCATCTGCGAGTGTTGTCAGCCGCGATGTATGGGAAGAGCTGGCACCAGTGCGGTAGTGCCCAGATCTGGCACTGATGTGGCAATGTGTCAGTCTGGCAGTGACGGACAGTGTATGTAGGGAGCGGACACTGATAGGCCATGTCAGGATCTGGCACTGGTGTGGCAGTGTGGTGTCAGTCTGGCACTGATGGACAGTGTATGTGAGGAGCTGGCATACGTGCCGCGGTATGCCATCCTGTCAGCCATCGGATAGTCTGCTATTCCGGCACTGCTGGGCATAAAAGGAGCTGGGATCAGTGGGCCATTCTGGCATCGCTGTGGCATTTTGACAGTCTTTACTGGTGGTCAGTGTAAAGAGCTGGACCTGGTGTGGTGGTTTTCCACTCTCCACTTGTGGGCAGATTAAAGAGCTGGCAATGGGTAGATACTTTCCCATGTCTTCTGCTGTAAGGGTCAGTGTACGGGGTTGACCCTGGTAGGACAGTGTGCCATTCTGGCGCTGATGCTCAGTGTAAGGTGTTGGCACTGGTGGGTAGTGTGTCAGTCTGCTGCTGGCAGGGCAGTCTGTCATTCTGCAGAGGGGTGGCAGTGGTGGGACGCGGGTACATTTGCACTGGTAGAAGTGTGAGCTGCCGGTAGCGTAAAGAGTTTGCAATGATAAGTGTCGTTAAGAGTTGTACTATCACTCAGGCACATTGGGGTGCCTATTGGTGGGCAGTGTGAGGAGCTAGCACTGTGAAAAGCCAGCCATGATGGGTAGTGTGAGGAGCTGGGGCCAGCACCCTATGAGAAACTGGCGGTGAGAAGGTGGCAGGCAGTTTACAGTCGTGCCACTAGTAGGCGCTGTGAGTGGTTACCACTGGCCGTCTAGTATTCTGGCACTGGTGAGCCATGTTAGAAGCCACACTGGTAGCAAGGGTGAGGAGTTGGCATGATAGGGCGTTAGGAGGATCTGGGGCCAGGGAGTCCTGATTATAAAGTGCTGTGTGAAGCTGGTAGGCGCTATACAATTCTGGCACTGTGGGGCAGTGCCAGTAGCTAGCACTGGTGGACAGTGGAAGAATCTGGCAGTGCCGTCGAGGCATCGGGTTTCCATTGCTTTGACCCAAGTCTCATTCCAAGTGCTCCCAAGCACCTAGAAGGTATTTGCTTTGCACAGAGCGCTATGCGAGAAAATTCCCTCCTATATAAGGGCCTCTCTGGCAATAGTCTCGTGCGCCTATTTTAAATACTACTCCGCCTCTGCTGTAGTTCTTACAGCTTCCCGTTTCATTCTGTATCCCTCAGGGTCGGGTCACGGCGCCCCGAAGCGTTCCTACATCGGGAGGTGGGCGCAGAGGCGCTGAGGAGAAGCGGCTCTTGCTCAAAGAATGAAATGTTCCAGTGGTGGTTTTCTTGCGCAGTCGATGGGGGGCGAGAGGAGGTGGGGGAGGAAGTGTCATTCTCGCTTTAAGTGACTTGGCATTTCCTGGCTCCCTTTTAACTGGTTCTTGTCTTTCTTGCACAAGTGTGCAAGGTTGTCAGTTCCTGCCGTGTGACAATCTCCCCTGGCACTGACGCTTTCACTGGATGGCCTGCAAGGTCCCCCCCTGGCCGTGCCACGGAGGTCTCTGGGTGTAGTGGCGGAGCGCAGACCTGGCTGGGGTTGGCCAAGCAGCTGCAGGCACGATGGACAGAGCCCTGGGGGCTCGGTGGGTGCCCAGGGGCACTGCTGCCAGCTGGACTGCCCGGACGATGGAGGGGCGCGGTGGCAACCCGCGGACAGCAGAGCCCCAAGATGGACACCAGCGACTGAAGGTTCCTACGGGTCAGGTAAATACTCCGTGGCAGTGCCCTGCTGGTAGGATCTAACAGAGGGCACTTGTCTCAGTTACAGGGCACATGGAGAGCTATGTATGCTCATTTGCCTCGACAGTATAGGGCGCTGTATGCCCACTCCTAGAGTCTGGAGGGCACCGCCAGTTCATTTAATGCATGCATCATGACACTGAGGGCTCACTTTCAGGAGTGCCTATGTATTAGTTCCATGAAGGGTGCTAAACTATACATCCACATATAGGTTCCACTGAGGGCAGTATGTGCCTACACGAAGATTCGATGCAGGGCGCTATATATTCACTAAAGGTTATGGGGAGGCCAGTGTGTGCTCATTAGAAGATTCTGTGTAGCACACTGTGCGCTCTCTTGATGATCCCATTGGCCACACTGAATGCTTGCTTATATCTTCACTGTAGGCCTCTTTGTGCACGATTGAACCCTTAAAGTAGAGCCCGAGTCCTTGCCATAAGACTCCGCGTAGAGCGCCGGATGCTTGCTTCAATGTTTGACGCGGAATACTGTATGCTCAACATGTAGTGAGGGCGCTGTAGGCACCTGAATACTGTATGTGGAGGTCAGCGGACCAGCTTGAAGATGACATGTAGGGAGGGCGCTGTATGCTCACCTGAATACTGTATGTGGAGGTCAGCGGAGGGCGCTGTATGCGCACCTGAATACTGTATGTGGAGGTCAGTGGACCAGCTTGAAGATGACATGTAGGGAGGGCGCTGTATGCTCACCTGAATACTGTATGTGGTGGTCAGCGGACCAGCTTGAAGATGACATGTAGGGAGGGCGCTGTATGCGCACCTGAATACTGTATGTGGAGGTCAGCGGACCAGCTTGAAGATGACATGTAGGGAGGGCGCCATGTAGGGAGGGCGCTGTATGCTCACCTGACTACTGTATGTGGAGGTCAGCGGACCAGCTTGAAGATGATATGTAGGGAGGGCGCTGTATGCTCACCTGAATACTGTATGTGGAGGTCAGCGGACCAGCTTAAAGATGACATGTAGGTAGGGCGCTGTATGCTCACCTGAATACTGTATGTGGAGGTCAGCGGACCAGCTTGAAGATGACATATAGGGAGGGCGCTGTATGCGCACCTGAATACTGTATGTGGAGCTCAGCGGACCAGCTTGAAGGTGACATGTAGGTAGGGCGCTGTATGCGCACCTGAATACTGTATGTGGACATCAGCGGACCAGCTTGAAGATGACATGTAGGTAGGGTGCTGTATGCACACCTGAATACTGTATGATCTAACATGTGGGGAGGGCGCTGTATGCTCACCTGAATACTGTTTGTGGAGGTCAGTGGACCAGCTTGAAGATGACATGTGGGGAGGGCGCTGTATGCTCACCTGAATACTGTATGTGGAGGTCAGCGGAGGGCGCTGTATGCGCACCTGAAAACTGTATGTGGAGGTCAGTGGACCAGCTTGAAGATGACTTGTAGGGAGGGCGCTGTATGCTCACCTGAATACTGTATGTGGAGGTCAGCGGACCAGCTTGAAGATGACTTGTAGGGAGGGCGCTGTATGCTCACCTGAATACTGTATGTGGAGGTCAGCGGACCAGCTTAAAGTTGACATGTAGGGCGGGCGCTGTATGCGCACCTGAATACTGTATGTGGAGGTCAGCGGACCAACTTAAAGTTGACATGTAGGAAGGGTGCTGTATGCTCACCTGAATACTGTTTGTGGAGGTCAGTGGACCAGCTTGAAGATGACATGTGGGGAGGGCGCTGTATGCTCACCTGAATACTGTATGTGGAGGTCAGCGGACCAGCTTGAAGATGACATGTAGGTAGGGCGCTGTATGCGCACCTGAATACTGTATGTGGAGCTCAGCGGACCAGCTTGAAGGTGACATGTAGGTAGGGCGCTGTATGCGCACCTGAATACTGTATGTGGACATCAGCGGACCAGCTTGAAGATGACATGTAGGTAGGGTGCTGTATGCACACCTGAATACTGTATGATCTAACATGTGGGGAGGGCGCTGTATGCTCACCTGAATACTGTTTGTGGAGGTCAGTGGACCAGCTTGAAGATGACATGTGGGGAGGGCGCTGTATGCTCACCTGAATACTGTATGTGGAGGTCAGCGGAGGGCGCTGTATGCGCACCTGAAAACTGTATGTGGAGGTCAGTGGACCAGCTTGAAGATGACTTGTAGGGAGGGCGCTGTATGCTCACCTGAATACTGTATGTGGAGGTCAGCGGACCAGCTTGAAGATGACTTGTAGGGAGGGCGCTGTATGCTCACCTGAATACTGTATGTGGAGGTCAGCGGACCAGCTTAAAGTTGACATGTAGGGCGGGCGCTGTATGCGCACCTGAATACTGTATGTGGAGGTCAGCGGACCAACTTAAAGTTGACATGTAGGAAGGGTGCTGTATGCTCACCTGAATACTGTTTGTGGAGGTCAGTGGACCAGCTTGAAGATGACATGTGGGGAGGGCGCTGTATGCTCACCTGAATACTGTATGTGGAGGTCAGCGGACCAGCTTGAAGATGACATGTAGGTAGGGCGCTGTATGCGCACCTGAATACTGTATGTGGAGCTCAGCGGACCAGCTTGAAGGTGACATGTAGGTAGGGCGCTGTATGCGCACCTGAATACTGTATGTGGACATCAGCGGACCAGCTTGAAGATGACATGTAGGTAGGGTGCTGTATGCACACCTGAATACTGTATGATCTAACATGTGGGGAGGGCGCTGTATGCTCACCTGAATACTGTTTGTGGAGGTCAGTGGACCAGCTTGAAGATGACATGTGGGGAGGGCGCTGTATGCTCACCTGAATACTGTATGTGGAGGTCAGCGGAGGGCGCTGTATGCGCACCTGAAAACTGTATGTGGAGGTCAGTGGACCAGCTTGAAGATGACTTGTAGGGAGGGCGCTGTATGCTCACCTGAATACTGTATGTGGAGGTCAGCGGACCAGCTTGAAGATGACTTGTAGGGAGGGCGCTGTATGCTCACCTGAATACTGTATGTGGAGGTCAGCGGACCAGCTTAAAGTTGACATGTAGGGCGGGCGCTGTATGCGCACCTGAATACTGTATGTGGAGGTCAGCGGACCAACTTAAAGTTGACATGTAGGAAGGGTGCTGTATGCTCACCTGAATACTGTTTGTGGAGGTCAGTGGACCAGCTTGAAGATGACATGTGGGGAGGGCGCTGTATGCTCACCTGAATACTGTATGTGGAGGTCAGCGGACCAGCTTGAAGATGACATGTAGGTAGGGCGCTGTATGCGCACCTGAATACTGTATGTGGACATCAGCGGACCAGCTTGAAGATGACATGTAGGTAGGGCGCTGTATGCACACCTGAATACTGTATGATCTAACATGTGGGGAGGGCGCTGTATGCTCACCTGAATACTGTTTGTGGAGGTCAGTGGACCAGCTTGAAGATGACATGTAGGGAGGGCGCTGTATGCTCACCTGAATACTGTATGTGGAGGTCAGCGGACCAGCTTGAAGATGACATGTAGGTAGGGCGCTGTATGCGCACCTGAATACTGTATGTGGACATCAGCGGACCAGCTTGAAGATGACATGTAGGTAGGGCGCTGTATGCACACCTGAATACTCTTTGTGGAGGTCAGCGGACCAACTTGAAGATGACATGTAGGAAGGGTGCTGTATGCACACCTGAATACTGTATGTGGAGGTCAGCGGACCAGCTTGAAGATGACATGTAGGGAGGGCACTGTATGCGCACCTGAATACTGTATGTGGAGGTCAGCGGACCAGCTTAAAGTTGACATGTAGGAAGGGTGCTGTATGCTCACCTGAATACTGTTTGTGGAGGTCAGTGGACCAGCTTGAAGATGACATGTGGGGAGGGCGCTGTATGCTCACCTGAATACTGTATGTGGAGGTCAGCGGACCAGCTTGAAGATGACATGTAGGTAGGGCGCTGTATGCGCACCTGAATACTGTATGTGGACATCAGCGGACCAGCTTGAAGATGACATGTAGGTAGGGCGCTGTATGCACACCTGAATACTGTATGATCTAACATGTAGGGAGGGCGCTGTATGCTCACCTGAATACTGTTTGTGGAGGTCAGTGGACCAGCTTGAAGATGACATGTAGGGAGGGCGCTGTATGCTCACCTGAATACTGTATGTGGAGGTCAGCGGACCAGCTTGAAGATGACATGTAGGTAGGGCGCTGTATGCGCACCTGAATACTGTATGTGGACATCAGCGGACCAGCTTGAAGATGACATGTAGGTAGGGCGCTGTATGCACACCTGAATACTCTTTGTGGAGGTCAGCGGACCAACTTGAAGATGACATGTAGGAAGGGTGCTGTATGCACACCTGAATACTGTATGTGGAGGTCAGCGGACCAGCTTGAAGATGACATGTAGGGAGGGCACTGTATGCGCACCTGAATACTGTATGTGGAGGTCAGCGGAGGGCGCTGTATGCGCACCTGAATACTGTATGTGGAGGTCAGCGGACCAGCTTAAAGTTGACATGTAGGGCGGGCGCTGTATGCGCACCTGAATACTGTATGTGGAGGTCAGCGGACCAACTTAAAGTTGACATGTAGGAAGGGTGCTGTATGCTCACCTGAATACTGTTTGTGGAGGTCAGTGGACCAGCTTGAAGATGACATGTGGGGAGGGCGCTGTATGCTCACCTGAATACTGTATGTGGAGGTCAGCGGACCAGCTTGAAGATGACATGTAGGTAGGGCGCTGTATGCGCACCTGAATACTGTATGTGGACATCAGCGGACCAGCTTGAAGATGACATGTAGGTAGGGCGCTGTATGCACACCTGAATACTGTATGATCTAACATGTAGGGAGGGCGCTGTATGCTCACCTGAATACTGTTTGTGGAGGTCAGTGGACCACCTTGAAGATGACATGTAGGGAGGGCGCTGTATGCGCACCTGAATACTGTATGTGGACATCAGCGGACCAGCTTGAAGATGACATGTAGGTAGGGCGCTGTATGCGCACCTGAATACTGTATGTGGACATCAGCGGACCAGCTTGAAGATGACATGTAGGTAGGGCGCTGTATGCACACCTGAATACTCTTTGTGGAGGTCAGCGGACCAACTTGAAGATGACATGTAGGAAGGGTGCTGTATGCACACCTGAATACTGTATGTGGAGGTCAGCGGACCAGCTTGAAGATGACATGTAGGGAGGGCACTGTATGCGCACCTGAATACTGTATGTGGAGGTCAGCGGACCAGCTTAAAGTTGACATGTAGGGCGGGCGCTGTATGCGCACCTGAATACTGTATGTGGAGGTCAGCGGACCAACTTAAAGTTGACATGTAGGAAGGGTGCTGTATGCACACCTGAATACTGTTTGTGGAGGTCAGCGGACCAACTTAAAGTTGACATGTAGGAAGGGTGCTGTATGCACACCTGAATACTGTTTGTGGAGGTCAGCGGACCAACTTAAAGATGATATGTAGGGAGGGCGCTGTATGCACACTTGAATACTGTTTGTGGAGCTCAGCGGACCAGCTTGATGATGACATTTAGGGCGCTGTGTGCACACTCGAAGAGTCCACACTGTGCATCATTTGCTTTGTGTTAAGATTGCCCGTAGAGTACTGAATGCTGGCTCGAAGTGTTCTGGTTAAGGCGCTGTATCCTTGATTAATGATGCCACATATATGGCACTGTATCCTATATTGAAGATCGGATCCTCGTCTTTACTAGCTTGACGATCTCATAGAGGGCGTTGCACGCTCCCTTGAGGTTCCAGGTAGGTCAGTGCCTTTGCTTGTAGTTTTGTAGGGCTTTTAAAATCACTAAAACGTACATTTGGGCACTGTAAGCTTGCTTTAAGCTTGCATTCAGGGCACCGTTTCCTTGCTTTGCCATTTGAAGCAGGGCACTGCATACTCTCTTGAAGATTTTCCTCACTGTTGACTCTCGATCTGGCCTCTCTTGCAAACATTTTGGTGGTTCCCATATGAATGCCCTTTCGACCCTGCAGAAGCCCGCTGAGCAGGGCGGTACCACATCAAAGCTGTTCCGGGGGTGACTCATGTCGCCACTGGCGCTAGGCAGGCAGTCATACCAGGGTTCCTCAAATATGGCCCCATTGCAAGGGCACAAAATGTCACCCAGCCTAAGTCCCCAGGGCTCGTTGCTCCAGTCCTACCTCTGAGAGGCTTGACGTGTGCTCCAACTAGAACCTATAAGTCCATCTCTGTCTGCTCCAAAGATCTCTGTCCAGCACGAGCCCTCAGATGCATCTGGGATGGACCCTCAGTGCTCACAGAGGGATGTGTTGATGCTGTACTAAACTGAGTCTTATTTGTTTTTGGTATTGACCTTATAAATCCCACAGTTCAAGTTCTGCAGCTTCGAAAACCTCATGCCATCAAAATGGTTTAGGTTGGATGATCTGACTAACATGTTCTGTTGACTCTGTGACGGGTGGATGTGGGATGGACCGGTTTTGGGCACCACTTTGCTATCGTTATGTCTTTTTTGACACCTCTTTGTTAGATTTTGCAACTTAAGATGGAATCTCCAAAGGGAGGGCTGTTCTATTCAACACATTGCTTTAGATTGATTTTCACTCTAAAAGGACAACGTTCAGGTGCTCAAATTCTTAGCAGCCCATCACATGAGCTGCTGAATGCCGCGTGAGTGCAGTACCAAAGGCTGCCTAGTCCTGATTTCATCTCATGCCTCTTTCCCCCACACCTCACACTTATTATCTCCTGCAGGTACTTTTTTATTCCTGCTTTCTCCCTTTGCCACTGTGTTCCTTTCTTTCTTTCTCTTATGTCTCTCACTTTTCTGCCTTTTTCTCTGAAATGGCCCAGGGAGTCGCCGATGTCCCATGGGTACTTACCACTCCGCCAAACATCAATTTCAATGACAATGCCATGAGACCATCTCTTTGGGTTAGGGGTTGTAAGACCCCTGGCCATATTTATTTAGACATACAAAACATTTTGTCATCAGAATTTTGCAAAGTAACAACTTTATTTACAAGTGATGCCTAACCTTAACAGAGACTCTAGTACATGGGAATCCCTGAACCATAACTTTGAGGATGAACAATAAGTCCTGGTCCATTAAAAATGAGTACTGGTGCCCACAACCTGCAACCACTGGCACAAATTAAGCCCTGGCGTTCCATTCAGAGTCTGGCATCCTTGTTGTCAAGTGTTACTGCTGCCCGTCTACATAGTATATTGGTGCCCAGGTATGAAATGTATGTTTACAGGATGTACAAGTTACCCCCAAGTGCACCGTGCATATACTTTAAAAACAGTCAGTGTGCAACTTGCTAGTTTGCCACCTTCAGCTCTCCTTGCCTCTCAGTGCAAAAGATGCCTAGAGGTGGTGGTGGTGGCGACTGTGACTTCCTTCCTGTTTCCTCTGGTTTGTTGGTACTCGCCCTGTGTACTGCTATGATGTGGAGTGATGCTTTTACAGAAGCCACATAAGAGCTTTGCCATTGAAAATAATTTTTAGTCTGAGCGTGATAGAAATAGAGAGGGCAACTCCGGGCACAATTGTGGGCACCTTTGATGGAAAGGGCACAACTCTGGGCACATATTTGAAAATAATGACAAATATTCATGCTGGAAACTGGGTTACTGGTTGGGGTGGGGGGGGTGAAACCCCTACTCAAGCAGAAACCACATCTGTCAGGGTGAAACACAAACAAACCCCCAATTTAACTTGTGCTTAACTTCTGGCAGCATGGCACAAATCAGTCAAGCTTAACTTGGACACAATGTGTAAAGTATTTATGCACTCCAAACAGTAATAAAGTGAAAACACAACACAAGAAAAATCCCACAACAATTTCGAAAAATAGAGTAAAAAAATATTTGAGACAAAAATCCAATCAGCAGAACCGGAGCTATGCAATTTGAATGATTTAAGTGAAAATAGTGGCTGGAGTAAAAAAATGCCAACTGTGGTTATCTGGTCACGTCGGACTGGAGCAAAATCACAAGCTCAGTCTGACCGAGATGGAGTGCAGGCCAGCTACAAGGACCAAGTTATGCCTGGTGGGGGGAGGAGCCTAGCCCGCGACCGAGATGGCCGCGCTTTAGCTCGGCTCCGTTCGCCCGCCTGTGTTTTCACATATATCCTGCTGTTATCCTGCCCCGGGAAGCCCTCTTTGCTGTGTGGTAGTGCTACGACGCCCTGCAGGCACTTACCTCTTGTTCCGGTTGTCCTGGCTGCTGTGGATCCGGTGCGGTGCCCCCGACCGCTTCGGGGAGTCGGAGGCGGACTGGCCTGGATCTTCTTGCCGGCTCCCGGGCCGGACGGAGCCTGCGGATCTGCCCTTCGGGGCGCGGTGGAGCTGGTCGGAGGGCCGTTGTTCGTGTGGGCCGGAGGTCCTTCCTGGCCGATTCCCGTGGGGAGGAGGCCTTTGGTGGAGGCGCTGCCTTCCATTGTCGGAGCTCCTCGTGTATCCGGCTTGCTCCCCCTTTGTTCTCCGGTCCGGCCATTTTGATTTTGCCGCCCGGACTCGGAGAACGGGACCGGCGACATCGGGTGGCCGGCGAGGCACCTTTCTTCTGGTGGCCCCCCTTCCTGTCCGGGGTGCTCTGCCGCCGGTTGGCGGGACTACACTTGCCTTGCCGTCGCCCCGGCGGAGGTCATCGGCCGCGCGGCCTTGTTGGGCTCTCAAATGGCGGCCGACCCCAATTGTCTTGGCCGGGCCTGGACGAGCGCTGGAGGCCCGCCGCATGGCCCGGGTGCCGGATACTGTAAAGGTTTTCCTACACTTAAGGAGGTCCTGGACGCCCTGCTCTCCTGGCGACTCTTGGTGGCCGCGCCTGTCATAGCTTCGGAGGTGGTTCCTCGCGGCGGGCCTCCCGGGCCCCCACGGCTGAATGTGGCTCTGCCGTCGCGGGGTGTGGCTGGACTTATCCTGGCGGAACTGGCCCCGGCTACGACTGCGTCTGCGGATGTGCGGATCTTGATGGCACTTCCTCCTCCTGCGCTACCTCCTTTGCCTCTGGCCCGGGAGCTGGATTTTGCTTGGCCTGACCTTCATGACTCTCCCGGTTCCTTTCTGCCGCCGCTGCCCGGCGATCTCTCCTGTGCTGGCCCAGATGGGTCGGTTTCTCTGGACATATCCTTGGATTTGTGCCTGCATCGTTTGCTACACTTCGTGACTTTCCTGGATCTTCCGTGTTTTCCTTCACGTGTATTTTCTGGACTGCCGTTGGATTTTTCTGCTGTCTGCCTTCTGTTCTTCGTGGCCTGGTCCTCGCTGGATCGGACCGTTCCTACTTTGGACAAACAGGGACAGGGCTGAATTGCACTGGCATCTGCGTGCGGTAGTCCTGTAATGGTTTGGATGGTCAACGTGTCCTGGTATGGTTCTGTGTGACTGGTTGGTGCTCCTGGACTTTAACCTGATACTTTTTGGCTTCCGGGGGACTTGGACCTTCGACTCAGGCGGGTGGCTGAGTGCGTTTCCTCCTGTCTCCCGGCCCTCCCCCGTGTGTGTATGTGTGTGTTTCCTATCCCATATTCCCTTCCCTTTTCCTTCCCATTTTTGTCTTCTGATTCCGACTCAACTTCGCTCTGCTATATTTCGGGTTCTAATTAGGGCGACAGGCACGCTGCGGGGGGGTAGGCCGTAGCCTTCTGCAGGGGTGCAGGGTGGGCTTTAGGGGTGGGTGGGGGGGTCTGTCTGTATTGGGGGGTCTTTTTCCCCCCTTATTTCTTCCTTTTTTGTTCTATGGCTCTTGTGTATTCGCTTTTTCGGGACGCTGTCTCCCCATGTGTCCCCCTGGGGAGTTTCTGTGGAGTTCGTATTCCGGTGTGTGTCTGATTGTGGCCCGCTGGTTATTTTGGTATCGATTTTTTGGTATATCGCTTGCCGGATCATGTTATCCTGCCCTGTCCCCTGGGGGTGCGTGGCTTGGTGGGAGTCCCTTCTTTCGTCCCCTTTTTCCCTCTTCCCCTTCCTCCTTTATGGGGGTCCCTTTATTTCCGTTGGGGTGCGTATCGTATTGTCTTTTGCAATGGGGGCCTTTTTGATTATGTCTTCTCAATTTGGGTGGGGGCGGTGATGGGTGAGCGCGGTTTGACTGATGCCGTTGTAGCTTCTTTGTATTCCGATTATGTGTATATTCTTGGGTAACTATGTTTGTATGGCTTCTTGTGTCATCCTGTGTTCATAAAATGGCGGCTTGCCGCGGCCCCTCCCTTGTTGTTTCTTACACGGCCCGTTAGTCTTCTGTTCCCCCGCCCCGTATTAGAAAATTAACCTTTTATTATCCTGTTTTGCTGACTGCTCGATGGCCTTTGTTATTTCTCCTGTGTTTCTGGTGTCATATTCTGTGACGAACTTATTCTCATTTGCTACGTTTTTTACCGTGTGGTGGCCAGCCCGTGGGATTGTAGGCCCGTATCTGTGAGCTTTCCTTGTACAATAAAGGTTTTCAAAAAAAAAAAAAAAAAGTTATGCCTGGTGACCAAAAGTACCTTAAATTCTGGTTGTGGAACTTTGTGAAGTTCTGCGTTGAGGATGCGTCAAGCAGCGAAGACCGTGCAAGGTCCTTCCATGGAGAGGCGTCGAGTAGCGGCAGTTCCGAGGGACTGAAGGGTGCGATCGGAAGTCCTGCTTTGAGCAGCGGTTCTGATGCAGAGTCTAGGGAGCCCGTGCGTCATGCTGCGTCAGTTCTGCTGGGACCACAGATGGGCTGACAGATCACCTTCAGGCCCACTTCCAAAGGTGCAGGACTGGGGTGACACCCCTTGGGGAGAAAGGACTCACAGTTGGTAGAGTCCAGGTGCTGGATTCAAGGTTGTTGGAACTATTCTGTCCCTGAGGCTCTGATCATCAGGCCAGCAAACTGGTGCTTGAAGTCACTCTGGGGGTCCTAGGTTCAAGATGCAGATCCAATCCTTGACTCAGGCAGCAGACTAGCACTCCTTCTTACAGCAATGCAGCACAACAGACCTTCTGAGTTTTCCACAGGTCAAGAGGTGTACTAAAGAGTTGGTCCTGAGGGTTCAATATTTTTACCTGGTGCCCACTTTGAAGTATGAGAAGGTTATGGAGGTTTGCACTCCCAGTGGTGTTAGGAATTTCCTGCCTCCCTGCCCTGTCCCCAGATTGTCTGGGGTTACAACAGACTAGTGTCAAACCCTTTGCAAGTGTGCTTAGTCAGAGCCTTTGAGATATGCAAGCGTGGTAGGTAACCGCTCCTCCTGCTCTCCAAGTCAAAGATGGCCAATCCTGCCAACACCAATGGCCCTTTTTTTCGCTAACTGGGAGCAATACACAAAGACCAACTGCCTGCCACAAGTAGTAATGCGACCCATTAAACAGGCTGCAGGCGCAAAATGGTTTGGACCAGAAAATGACAACTTTTTAAAAGTGGTATTTTCAGAATTGTGACTTAAAATCCAAATTTACCTTTAACCTGTTCCGTGCTCCTGTCGGCCCATGGCCGACGGGAGCACTCCCTCCCTGGTGCTGCGCACAACCGTTGGCCATCGCAGCCCCCCCACCCTTTAGAATGCCCGCACCGCGGCGGAATTGCTGCCGCGGTTAAGGCATTAAAGAGGGCTTTAAATCATTTTTTTTAGATACAAACCTAGACATGCCTACCTGCTGTCAATTGAAAATGATTTCTTATTAAATGTAATAAGTTAACCCAATGCTATCCCACTGGGAAGGTAGGCCTTGCAGTAGTGAAAAACAAATGTAAGTGTTTTTTACTACCAGGACATGTAAAAGTTTATAGTACATGCCTCACTTTTTAAATACACTGCACCTTGCCCTCTGGGCTGTTTAGGGCCTAACCTAGTGCTGTCTTCTATGTAATAAAAAGAATAATAATAATTTGTTTTTGTAAAGCACAAACATATCACCCCTCAAAGATTTCAAGGCGCAGGGGGCTGTTGACGGTATTACGTGAGCTATTGCCCAGAGTCACATGATGCTGAGCTGAGCTGCCACAAGCGCTGGGGATCGAACCGCAGGCCCAGTGCTCCAAAGTCAGCCAAGCTGGCCACTGCGCCACACCTCTCCTCTCGAAGGAAGGGTTAGACCTAGCAAAAGGTTTTTTTTGCTAGGTCGAAATGGTAGATTAAACTGCACACACAGGCTGCAGTGGCAGGCCTGAGACATGTTGAAAGGGCTACTTAAGGTGGTGGCACAGAGAGTGCTGCAGGCCCACTAGTAGTATTTAATTTACCTACCCTGGGTACATGTAGTAGCACATTACTAGAGACTTCCAAGTAAATTAAATGTGCCAATTGGGTTTAAGCCAATGTTAGCATATATTAGGAAAGAGCACAAGCACTTTTGCACTAGTTAGCAGTGGTAAAAAGTCCTAAAGCCAGAAAAACAGGAGTGTAGAAGGCAAAGCATTGTGGGAAAACCATGCCATGGATGTCAGGTCCATCACTGAAACATTTAATTGAAGAGTTTAATGAAGATATTTTAATTTAAAATTACATTTTTCAATTTGGTGACAGTCTTTTCTGGGTGTCAGGCATTTGTGCTTATTGGTAGCACAATTGATTCTCTAAGTTCTCCAGTTCGACTCTGGTTGCACTCTTGAAGAGGACAAGTTCCTTGTGCTGAAGTTTGTTTTGGTGTGTACAAAGGTGCACATTTTCCCCTCTCAGCCTTCCAGAAGTTTTCGCAGATACTACGATTAATATCTGTAGTTAACAAAGTTGTCTTCATGTGAGTTTCGATGCTAAAATCTGGACTTTTGTGCCCCTTTTCAGCAGTTTCAAGAAAATAGATTTCCAACTTGCATTCAGTTTCAAAGTCGCAAGGAAAAGGGTTTTTAAATGTATCTATCTGCCCCAAAAAAGGCACCGCGGTTTTGAGCACCAACCAGCACTAATTAGGAAATTACAAGTTTACATGGCCAAGTCTGTGGGAGCGGGTCCAATTAAGATCTAGTCAAGACTAAGTTTGAGTAAAAAAAAGGTTTGCAAACCTCCATTTTTTCTTTAGTAATTCGCTTTCATTTGGAATCGGTGCCTGATGAAAATCAGCAGTATATCTCATGTTAGTTCAGTTCAGTTCAAAAATCTTTATTCGAATTGCAGAAATTCATAAAAGCACATCTCATGTTAATCTTTTGCACTCTTGTCGAATAACCCCTATTCTCAATAGATGTACTGCTTCTGCTTTTGCCTGCTGTTGGTGTGTCGAAATATGGATTGTCACCTTGGAGGGGGAAAGCATTTGCATTTGCAATAAGAGTTCTGGATATGATGAGTGTGTTTTTGGACCAACTAAGCTAAACTTGGAAGTGGATATGTTCTCATTAAATGGCAGAACCTGGGCTTCAGGATATATGGATAATTCCAGGCGCAGATGGATCTATCATAAAAACCACCAGAAGGTTTGATTTCCTGCAAGTGGAAGTTAAGAATTGGGTTGTGAAAAACGGTGATCACAGTTGAGAGGAACAACTGAGAATGCCGAGCCCCCATATAAAGTGAAAGCTTTGTGTACACCCAGACATTGAAAATGCATTTTTCTATTCCAATGACAGGGATTTCTCTATTGTATTTAGTTAGGGTGATAATGTATTGCAAGCACTCCTACATTTTCAGGGGTGTATCTTTCTTTTTTTTTTAACTATGTGGAGCAATAAATGGTGTAAAGATATGCTGTTGCACCATAACGCTACTACTCAATCTGGAGGTTGTAGCATTGAAAGCAAGAAACAGTAGTAAAGAAGAGGAAATATTGAGACTCCCTGGAAATGTGAGTTTTTGTACATTTTTAAAGGTACTTCTTTAGAATTTGTGATTACTCAAAATGTAGTAAACCTACCCAAGCTGAAGGAGGACATTTAGAAGTGGTATATTTACTCAGTTTTCTGTGAATCAGGCTACAGATGCATACACGATGTTCTGTCTGCATTGTGGCTAAGAAACAGGGAGCGTCAGGGGGAAAGGAGATGGCTATATTGCTTTTCTTAAATTATGTCAATTCCCAGTAGATGACTCCATTGTAACACATTTTACAAACTGCAATGACTTGGATAATTTCTAATTGCAGCAGCTTTCACTTGTTCTTGTCACTTCAGTTAAACGTCTCCACAATGCTGTGCAGATGGATTCTTAAACTGACAATCCTAATCAATTAAGGTGTGTTGGAGCCAGATGCCTTAAAGGGGCGTTTTTAACCGCATGCGCGCTAGCGGTTTTCCCGCTGCGCGCTGCGTTTCGCAAAAAGCCGCGTTACATTCAGCGCACGGCGTGTTACGCTCATGACGAGCTGAGCTCGTCATCAGCCCCGAAGGGGTTAATTGTAACATTAAAAACCGAAAGCTTTTCTTCCACAGGTGAGCTGGCCTCCTCTGTCATGTAGCTGACTCTTTTCCAAACCTAGTGTCCTATTTGGAAATTTCTCGAGCGACCATTCTTGTGAATGAGTTGATGAAGCACACATTGCATGACCGTCGATGTTGAACCCAAGGTGATGGAACATGAAGTGAGTTGTCTAAGATCATACAGTGTGGAAGACTGGGTTCCAACAGTGAGCAGCTTAACCTCTAGGTCATGTCTCCATCCCTAGATCACACAGTCATCTGGTACCATCTTCGCCAATAAGTCACTCCATTGAGTGATTCCAGAGAAAATCCCACTGGGCACTCAATGTGCATGTCAGTTGCGGTCCATAAAAGATGAGTGACTCCCTTGGTGACACTCACTGCTTGGCAGTGCGAGTGAAGACATCAGTTGTAACATAGGTGTCCAGAGGCCCACCAAATGGGTGTATATTCTCACTTCCCACTTCCTGTAAGAGTGTGATGACGTGTAAGACATGCTAACAGATGCATCTGATATCTGCTCCCACTTCAGTAGCCCCCAGTGTACTTTCAGTGCTTTGCATATCTCCAATCCCCAGAATTGGATTGAGACTGGAGGTCCCAACCAGTTGCAACTCAGCATTTCGCCTATCACAGTCCATTAGTAACACCTTTAGACAAGAGAACTACTCTGGCCTTAATCTATGACTGAATGTTTTTGGGCAAATTATTGGTTGTACAAACGTCTTTATATGTTTGAAGAGTCAGTGTTACGTGCTACATGCACATGTGCGTGTCTCAGTAAGGTTCCACTGCTGATCTATTTGAGAAATTGTTGGCCTCGTGGAACATCTGTGCGGGCAGCAGGAGGAGGAAGATCTGGGTCACCAAGAGGAACTAATATGCGTGGAGCTATTTTCTTTCTTGGCTGATGCTCATTTCTTCCATCTGAAACCCCATAATGCATATTTACTGGTGACAAATATGCGGCCAGCGCTCATACTTTTATGCCAGGTCATGATCGGGACAGTGATTCTTAACTCATGCATGAACTTTTCCAGCTAGATCTGCCGCGCACTTTGGTTTGGCGGTGCAGATGCTGATCGGGCACCCAACACAGGCAGCCATTTTTTAAAAACCTTTAAAAGATGTGATGCTGTTGGTGGGATCTGTGGCAGAAGCCGATAATGTCTTTGCTAAGAGACTTGGGTATGATGATTGCAAAACTCCAATCAGGACTGTCCTTAGTGTGTACTCTGCCACCGTACTGTGCTTAATTTGTAGAAAATAGATAAATAATCGCAGGTGCCCAAAGATGTTACGAGGAGCCCGCCTCTGTTGGTGCCGGGCTTGAAATGTAAGATGGAAGTGCAGGCACTCTGTATCAGAGTACCTGATTGCTTCTGAGAAGTGCTGGTACTCTCCAATTAAAAGTATGAGGTCACTCTTAAGAAGTGCAGGTACTCTCCCTCTCAAAATGAAAAAGTGACGGTACGGCCAATTTAAAGCACTGGTTGGCGCTGAATGCTGAAGGCGCAGTCTTGAATCTACCTCACGCCTTTGTCTTCCACACCCGCATTTCGACTATCCCACTCCCAGTACACGTACCCACTGAGAAAATATCAACTCTTGCTTCCTTCCTTTCAAGAGTTAATGGGAGGGCAAAATCAGGAACGTAAATAGAAAACGACTTTCGGAGACACAACAGTAACTAACAACATTAGTCAGGGATCAAACACCCAATAACAGTATAAGGCGGGGTTTGTAACTGCGGCAGGAAGTGCACTGGGGAACATAGATGCGGATTGTAGATCTCTTTTATCTGCAGTCTACGCTCAGGAGGGTGCCCACGCAGCCATCATGCCGTTTAGTGGCCCTGGTCACGTGACGTCGGACGCAACGCGAGAGCCACGTGATTGTCACTCCAGAGACGAGAACAAAGGAAGTGGAAACTGTGAGTCTTTCGATGGCGCATTGGCCCTCCGACTCACGCCGCCTTATCACACTGATGAGCAGAGATCCTATTTCTGTGAAACCGGACGCCTCTCTGTCAAGGCCTCCTGCGGATGACTGATAAATAGCTGGGGCTGGCCTCGAATTATCAGTGTGTAAATGACACATTGACGTGATGCTGATTATCAGATAGCACTGCACTCCACAACACCAGAAGGTTGCCTCAGTGAGCTGAGAAGAAAACAAGACAGACCAAGAAAAGGAGGGGGGGCATGTAACTTTATTCATGTGTATGTATTTAAATTCATTAATCACCTTTTTGGGTGGATTTCTTGACTTTGGGATTACAGAGCTATATACATTGTTTAAGAGTCCCCGTTTGCACGGAGGAATCATCTATGCAGTATATAGGAACTAATTCAGTTTGTAGACTGAAACCAAGTGAATGAATTAAAACATGCCAGGGATGAAAAGATGAGTGTGTGAGACTGTGTTGTTTCATGCTTACGCTTCTTGAAATTGCAAACGCTCCATGCCCAAATGGGATGTATGACGTTACAACGCAGGCTATTACAACGCCTGCCTTTACAACGCGGTTTTTACATCGCAGTCCATTACAACGCATAGCGCTTTGGGGTGCTGGATAGTGAATCGTTTAATTTACTATTCCAACTCCAGTCCCCGTGGACACTAGGGAAGGTTATTGGATAGTAAATTAACCTATTCCCTATGCTAGAGCGCCCCCCCAGAGCAATGCGTTGTAATGGTTTGCGTTGTAAAAGTTGCGTTGTAATGGTAGTTCGTTGTAAAAGTTTCGTTGTTAAGGCTGTTTACCGCCCAAATGTAATAGATTTAACATAACACCAGGATGGTCTGTGACCTCTCAAATTCGTCTCTTAAATATTATTCCTAAATATCCTTTATTTGCTTTTGGTTTCAATATTTGCCAAGTTCCTGTAGACAAGTCAACTTGTGAAGGCGCTAGATCAAGAAGCACTATACACTCGTACAAATATAGATATGCTGGCGTCACCCAGATGGGATCACTTTTGAGTGATTGTTACCTACATAGATGCTGGTGACTGATGTGGACTATAAAGGTAAAATCCTAGCTGCTGTCTCCCTTTTGGCGCATGACGTAACAGTATAGGTCAGCTTGGCCTCCAGATCGGACTGTGGTCTAATGCCATGACTTGGCAGTCCTAAGAGACATTTATTTGTAGTGTACGCTAAAGAAATATGATCACTCAACCTATAGACCTTCATCTTTATCACATGTGTACCCTGTCCTCTCTTTGATACTGGTACTGACTCTCATAATAATCCTTGCTGGAAGGCGATAGAGGCATCTACCACCGTTTCAGAAAAGAAAGTCCTTGTTCTTCCACTGGCTTCGTTCAGCTGCTGGTTCTCTGTATTCCCCATGAAGTGTCATATTAAGATTTTCTAGACGCGATCTATTCTTCAATGCTCCAGGCATATCCCCAAGTGTATCTCAGATGCCATATCCCTAATGAACTTTCTTCTATGAGCACATAACATTATTGCTGGCAACAGTCTTGCCCTGCCTTGACTTCAGCAGTTGTTTGTATGATAAACTAATCTGTGGACTGGAAAACTCGTAACACTGATATTGGGTTTACGAATCAAAAAATAAGAATGTCAAATGAGTTACACTAAATGGAGTGGTCCAGTTTGAGAGAAGCTACAGAAGCAGGATCTCCTCGGTGGAATAAATGGTGTGGACTAGTGCTTATGCTTTAAAATGAGGAGTCCAGAGGTCTTAGATCTATTAGTGCCTTTCCTATTTCACCCTGTTGTGTCATCCTGGCCAAAGTTCCCAGTACCTCCTTTTTCTTACTGTGACAAAGTTTGGAGTTAGTACACCCCAATTAAAAAATTGGTGGGTTAAGGTCAGGAGGAGCACTGCAGGGTACAGTATCAATCATAAAGACATGCTGTTTACTTAAGTAGTATCTGTGCTTTTAATTGGGGTCTTCAAATAAGTAAGCCTTACTAACTTAATAGAAAAATGATTGTCCCAAAGAATTTCTTCGAATTACAAATCCTATTTTTCAAATGTCATACTTACCATGTCAAATTAGCCAAATCATTTGTCTTTTCCAAATGTACCTTCTATTAGAACTTGTATTTGTCGTGAACATTCCTGATCTTTATCCTAGTCAACTAAGATCCTTGGTATTTAACTCTTGGAAACAAAGTTAGGACAACTTAAAAAAAAAAAATGTTGACCTCAAAACTGTCTCACAATGTCTACAATACCTTTCCAGTGTGTACTATACCTTTACAATGTCAACAATTCCATTACATTTTGGAATGCTACATCAGTCCCCATTCACTGTCCGAACTGGGAGATGCCAAAACGTATTCCATATGAATGCCCCACAGAAACTATCTGTTAGGAAGGGTAAATGCAATGGGAAGGTATTTGGAATGTCCCAGTTTGGGTATTGTTGGCTGGAAATCATGGTACAAGTGTAGGTAATTGTTGGTATTTATGTAGCATGAGCCTAGATGGGTTCAATAGTGTACTTTAATAAGGAATGTTAGAATTTGGTACAAGATCATGCGCATCCAGTGGGAATAACATTATTGTCGCATGGATAGACTAATTAGAACAAATTACTAATGCTTGATCAAATACTGACAAATTAAACCATGTTGTGCTCCAATACAGGGTGCATTGTCCAATCTCCATGGTTTACTGTTTGAAGTTAAGAAAAAAAAAGCTCACCCAAACCATCATAATTTAATATATTTGATATCGTCTGTATCCGTAAGTTCTCTTCCAGGGGATCCTCATCAATAGTCATAAGCATTAGAATATTCCCGCCCATGCGCGGGACCCCGGAAACAATATATTATATGTGCCCCACATATATATAGACATATATATTATATAGACATATATATATAAATATATTATATATATAAAAATAAGCAATTGCAGCCAAATAAAACAATAGAGCTGGAATATGCCGTGAAGAATTTCCACCATACAGTGTATTTTGCATTAGAAACATGAGAAACAACACCAATGCTTGTTTAGAAACTGTTTTAATGCTTAGAAAACAGTAGAAATTCTCATAACACACTGTAAGCATATACAGCTCCCAGGCTGCATTGCAAATCCCCAGTCTAAAAAGACTGAAAAGCTAACCTGTAGCTAAATGTACTAAAACTGACGCCGTGCTTTTAAGGCAACTCTGCCCCTAGCTTCCCATCATGCCTCAGGGGTTACAGTTAGGTCAGTTGTTCTTTCCGGCTCCTTCAGGAAGGACCCTGGATACACAGCTCCACACTTTTCTGCCTTTTTCAGTCAGAAAATCTTCTATAGAACAATTTTTTGATTTACTTTGACTTTTAACAACAGGGTCAAGTAAATAGCTGCTTAGCAGTCATTTTTTGTGAGGTTTTCCTGTCAGGATGCCCTCATTATTCGATGATTGCCCTTCTTGTGGCCACAAGAAGGCAAAAACAGACTCTCACGAGGTCTGTATTTTATGTTTGCCAGAGGATCATGATCCTAAAGACTGTTCACATTGTAAAAATCTCTCTGACAGGACTCTTAGAGACAGAGAGAGGAACAGGCTCTTTGGTCTGGCTCAGAGATCCATGAGAGGAAGATCTACAGAGAGGAAGAGTTCAAAGAGACCCAGAACTCCCTCCAAAGGCAAGTCAGAGCGTCCATCAACCTCAGCACCGGGCTCGGCGCTGAAAAAACGGCATCTGATGGACATTGCGAGAGAAAAAGCTCCGTCGACGTCGGGGCCGGCGTCGATGAGGGAGTCGTCGTCGAGAAGTTCACCGACGACGAAGAAAGCTCCGCCGTCGTCAACTAGGCGACGATCGGCGTCGAGAGAAGCCACGAGATCGCCGTCGACGAGAAGATCGATGTCAAGATTTGAATCACCTCCGCCGTCGTCAACCAGGCGACGATCGGCGTCGAGGCACAGATCACACCCGCCGTCGTCTCAACGTCGACAGGCTCCTAAGAGTGTGACACCTCCGCCGACGTCTCCACGGAGGCGCTCGGCGTCGAGGAGTAAGAGCCCCCTCGGACGCTCGCCGTCGAGGAAGGGATCGTCATCGACGGCACGTCGGCGCTCGACGTCGCATGTCAGGTCAACGTCGAGGGCATCGTCGACGACAGGACAACGTCGATTGGCATCTCTGTCGCCGACAGACCAAGGTCGGTCGACGTCGAGACCTCCGTCGACGGCAGGGCAACGCCGTTCGACGTCGAGACCTCCGTCGACGGCAGGGCAACGCCGTTCGACGTCGAGACCTCCGTCGAAGGCAACACGACGCCGTTCGACGTCAAGGGAGAAGACTCCGTCGTCGACTCATCATCGCGGATCGACGTCGAGGGACCACAGGTCAACGTCGAAGCATTCAACGTCGAAGGTTATCACTCCGTCGACGCCGCAGAGGCGTTCGACGTCGAGGGAAAGGCTTTTGAGACGTCCTCCAACACCGGTGAGACGGAGATCTCCTTCGGTGCCTTCGACAGTCCTAGTGACACAATCTGCTTCGCTCCATTCCTCCTTAAGTGCCTCGGGTTCATCTGGGTCCTCTTCTAGGAGTAGGAGTCCTGTGCAAAAGAGTCCCCAGCGGCGGTACATCTCACAGACAAGACTCTCGCCAAGATGGTATGGTCCGTTGAGTAATTGGAAGGATTCTGGGGCAACAGAGAGACTTCAAAGGTACTTGAGTCCAGTCCACAGGTCCCCTCTTCAGCAGCTGGCAGAAGAGGCAGATGGACAGAGTCCTGCCATTCACCGATCACGCTCACGAGAGAGAGGAGCGGACAGGTCGCATACCCTTAGGGTCTCCCGATCACCAAGGAGGGAACAACCCAGATCTCGAACACCGAGAAAGGAGGTACGGACTGGGAGATCGAGATCTCCAGTGCATCAGAGGGTATCACGTTCCCCTCGAAGGGAGGAACGACCTAGGAGATCACCAGTGAGGAAGGAGCATTCTCACCACAGGAGAAGAAGAACTCCATCATCCTCCTCTCCATCTTCATCTAGATCTTCTAAAGGGGATTACTCTCCAACGCTGGCAGACAGCCCTCGCTCAAGAGCTTCCCCGCTTGACGACGTCAATACGTATCTGGACGTCTTACAAAGGGGTGCTCACAAACTGAATATAGAGATGGCTACTCCAGATGTGTCCACTACTGTGATTTTTGAGACCCTTCATCACAAATCATATACACGGCCTTTGCTCCCATTGGTTCCAGGGATAATGGACCCAATCAAAGAGGTTTTCCTCACGCCAGCAACGATCAGGGCAGTACCGGCACGTATCCAGAAGAAATATAGGCCGGCCGACTCAGATCCTATCTTTGTTAAAGGAGAGCCTGCGGCGGACTCAGTTATAGTAGCCTCAGCTAAGAAGAATCACACAGTCGCTCCTTCTTCGTCAGTTCCTCCTGACAAAGACAGCAAGACGCAAGATTCTTGGGGACGCAAGGTATGCAGCACAGCAGCTTCATCCCTGAAAGTCTCTAGTGCATCAGCCCTTCTGGGAAGGTACGATAGAGCCCTATGGGACTCCATGGAACGATTCAAAGGGAAATTGCCCAAGGAGGACCAGAAGGACTTTGAGGAGACAGTGACGGAGGGCTGTTTGGTGGCAAACCAAATGATTAGTTCATCAGCAGATAACGCCCTTCTAGCTGGACATAACTACTCACATGGGATATGTGCGAGGAGATCCTCTTGGCTGCGTTTAACTGGACTCAAACCAGATGCCCAGCAGCGCATCCTCAATCTGCCTTTTTCCGGATCTTCACTCTTCGGGGAGCATGCCGATCAGGAAATGGCCCGTATGAAGACTGAGTTAGACACAGTAAAGGCAGTGGGTCTGGAAAAACAGAAAGCACCGTTCAAACGACGCTTCAAGACCAACAAGAACCGGGGAGGCCAACAGAGGGTTCAAACCCCTCAATGGTCTCAAAACAAGCCACAAGGAAAGCCACAATACAGAGGAGGAAGGTCGAGCAGAGGCAGAGGCGGACATCATCAGTCCTCTACCACGCCTAGAGGAGGCAAGGCCTGAGCAGTGGCTTCCTCTGGCGCCGTTACCCACTCCAGTGGGAGGAAGTGCTGCACAACATCTGGCAGAGTGGGTCAGCATCACAAAAGATCGGTGGGTGCTGAATATACTGCGCAATGGATATGCGCTACGTTTCCGGAAGAAACCACAACCGACTCCTCCAAAAAAGTCTCGCTCGTACCAACTAGAGCTCCTCAAAAGGGAAGTGTGCGTCCTCTTAAGGAAAAACGCAATCGAAGAGGTACCCCTTTCCCAAAGGGGGAAAGGAGTGTACTCAAGATATTTCCTTGTCCCCAAAAAAGATCAAGAAGGCAAATTCAGACCGATTTTGAATCTTCGACTCCTCAACAAAGTGGTGGTCAAAGAGAAGTTTCGCATGTTGGTACTCCACCAAATATGTCCTCATCTACAAATCGGAGATTGGATGTGTTCGGTGGATTTACAAGACGCGTACTTCCACATTCCTATTACACCAGGTCATCGAAAGTACTTGAGGTTCCTGGTAGGGTCCAAGCATTACCAGTTCAAAGTGCTTCCTTTCGGACTCAAATCCGCACCAAGGGTCTTCACCAAGTGCATGGCAGTGGTAGCGGCGTGTCTACACAAAAAAGGTCTCTTTGTGTACCCATATCTAGACGACTGGCTCCTGAAGAGTCCGTCCCCTCGTCAAGCCACCAAAGACTGTCACCTGTGTCTCCAACAACTACACAGGCTCGGCCTCCACGTGAACACAGAAAAATCGGTCCTGCAGCCCACGCAAACTATCCACTATCTGGGAGCAGTTCTAGACGCAAAGTTAGGAAGAGCGTTTCCTTCGCAAGAGAGACTGTCTTCCATGGGGCAAAAATGCAAAAAGTTACTTCAGTTTCCTCGTCCAAAGGTGCGAGAAGTAGCGTCTCTATTGGGCTCCATGGCGTCCTGCATCTTCCTAATACCGAACGCCAGGTTGAGGATGCGGCCTCTACAAGAGTCTGTGGAGGATCAGTGGGACCAAGCGACTGGAGATTGGGAGGATCGAATTATCCTGTCTCAAGCAGCACTGACCTCAATACAGTGGTGGACTCGCCCTCGGAATGTCCTGCAGGGAGTCCCTTTTCAGCAACCTCTTCCTTCGCTGTCTGTGGTAACGGACGCATCTCTAGAAGGCTGGGGTGCTCACATGGGTCATCTTCAGATTCAGGGTCGCTGGTCGACCAACCTTCAGACATACCACATCAACATGCTGGAGCTTCGAGCAGTTCATCTGGCGCTCAAAGCGTTCTTTCCAGCAATAACAACGGACAAAATCCTGGTTCAGACGGACAACACTACAACTATGTTCTATCTGAACAAGCAGGGAGGAACTCGATCTCGCCCTCTGTCTCTGGAGGCCCAGACAATCTGGCACTGGCTTCTGGCTCGGGGACTGTCGGTGGTGGCAGTGCACCTTCCAGGCGAGCTAAACACAAAAGCGGACGCACTCAGCAGGCACTTCGAAGATCAGCCAGACTGGGTGCTAAACGACAAAGTAGTCGAAGAACTCTTCCGTTGCTGGGGTCGTCCAGACATAGACTTATTTGCGGACGACGAAAACGCCAAATGCCACGCCTTCGCGTCCAGGTTCCACCGGCCAGGGACGCAAGGGAACGCTCTCCTGCTGGAGTGGACAGGAATGTTCGCTTATGCTTTTCCCCCTCTGGCACTGATTCCGAAGGTGGTGGCCAAGCTCATCAGATCGAGCATGGACATGATCCTAATTGCTCCGGATTGGCCGCGACAATGGTGGTATCCAGACCTGTTACATCTGTCGCTGTGTCCACACAGACGTCTTCCGTGCAGGCCAGACCTGCTGAGCAAGATGAACGGGAGGATCCTGCATCCCAACCTCCCGTCGCTGAACCTGACTGCATGGCTCCTGAGGTCTTCCAATATGGACACTTAAATCTGCCTCCGGAATGTATGAATATTTTAAGAGAGGCAAAGAGACCTTCCACAAGGGCGTCTTATGCGTTCAAGTGGAAAAGATTTTTCATTTGGTGTAAGGACCATGGCTTTGATCCCACCAAAGGACAAGAAGAGGTAGTTCTTCCATACCTCCTATACTTAGCGACATCAGGGTTGAAATACGCTTCTATTAGGGTTCATCTATCCGCCATAGTAGCGTACAGAAAATCACCTACACAAACATCGTTTTTTCAAGTCCCAGTGGTGAAAGATTTCCTTCAGGGATTAAAGAAGGTCTATCCCCCTGTGAGAAATCCTTCTCCTCCCTGGGAGTTGAACCTGGTTCTCTCCAGGCTGATGTCTACACCGTTTGAGCCTATACACAAGGCCTCCTTGCAGCATCTCACTTGGAAGGCGGCCTTCTTGGTGGCAATAACCTCTGCGCGCAGGGTTAGCGAGATACAAGCACTCTGCACCAAGGAACCTTACACTGTGTTTCACCACAACAGAGTAGTAATGAGGGCTCACCCTTCTTTTCTTCCAAAGGTGGTATCGGATTTTCATATAAATCAAACGATTACCCTTCCTTCGTTCTTTCCTAACCCTTCGACCCCAGCTGAGAGGTCGTTGCACTCGTTAGATCTTAAACGGGTGCTAAAGTTTTACCTAGAAAGAACGAAGGACACCAGAAAGACAGACCAACTCTTTGTCAATTATGGTGCTATGAGGACCGGGTTTGCAGCAGCCAAAAGATCCATCTCCAGATGGATTGTCTCTTGTATCAAACTAGCATACCAGCTGGCTGGCAAACCTTTGTTGCAATCACCCAAAGCTCATTCCACTAGAGGGAAAGCAGCCACAATAGCTTTTTTGCATGACATTCCTATGTCAGAAATATGCAAGGCTGCGACATGGAAATCAGTCCATACCTTTACAAGGCATTATTGCCTAGAGTCTGATTCCAGAGCGGATTCTCAAGTAGGACAAGCCTCCTTGAGAAACCTATTTGGGTAGAATAAGGCCTATTTTTGGGCCTACGGATATGAATGTTATCTGTTGATTCCTTTGCCCGCAGGGATGAGGTGAGGCTCGCTACTCTATTCTAATGCTTATGACTATTGATGAGGATCCCCTGGAAGAGAAGGATTAGTTACTTACCTGTAATCCTAGTTCTCTTCCAGGGGTATCCTCATCAAAGTCATAAGCAACCCTCCCGCCTCCCCGGGCAAAGGACTTTGTTTATTACATAGGAGATGTTTTTTAACCTGTTATTACCATGGTTTGGTTTTCAGTCTCCAAAAAGAACAACTGACCTAACTGTAACCCCTGAGGCATGATGGGAAGCTAGGGGCAGAGTTGCCTTAAAGGCACGGCGTCAGTTTTAGTACATTTAGCTACAGGTTAGCTTTTCAGTCTTTTTAGACTGGGGATTTGCAATGCAGCCTGGGAGCTGTATATGCTTACAGTGTGTTATGAGAATTTCTACTGTTTTCTAAGCATTAAAACAGTTTCTAAACAAGCATTGGTGTTGCTTCTCATGTTTCTAATGCAAAATACACTGTATGGTGGAAATTCTTCACGGCATATTCCAGCTCTATTGTTTTATTTGGCTGCAATTGCTTATTTTTATATATATAATATATTTATATATATATGTCTATATAATATATATGTCTATATATATGTGGGGCACATATAATATATTGTTTCCGGGGTCCCGCGCATGGGCGGGAATATTCTAATGCTTATGACTTTGATGAGGATACCCCTGGAAGAGAACTAGGATTACAGGTAAGTAACTAATCCCTATCCACTTATTGTCAAATTTGGTCTTGACTCAAAATGTTGGCACAGTAATGCAAATGACTAAGTTATCTATTGCAGGAGAATCAGAGCGCTTTTAACTATGTTCCTGCTGTACCCTCAAGAAATACATCCAACTATCAGTTGGCCATTAAGAGAAGGGTGGGTGCACACTGCCTCACATCCCAGCACTCAATTTTCCCTGATGCATCATAATAAATGCAGTGCATGATAATACTTAATTCAGTGTCAGGCTTTGGGTTTTCACCCTTGTTGGTGCAGCCAGTGCTGTGTATCTCTAGAGACGTGTTTCAGGATAATTATCCTTCTTCAGTAGAGAGCAGCACATTCGTGTTGGGGGTGCTGGAAATGCTGCCCAAAGTCATCTCAGGTCTCTATACCACTCGCTGGCCGCAGGTGATTCAACCAGAGCTTGTAAGCTCATTAGCTCAAGGGCGCCTTTTCAAACAGGAGGTGGGTGGGTGCACACTGCTTCACATCCCAGAACTTAGTTTGTCCCGATGCATCATAGTAAATGTAGTGCATTATTATTTTTTTTAAAACAAACTTTGACTGCCATGAAGTGATTTTCAATAGTTACAAAACATTTTCTTTGGTATTTTTTTACTTTATAGCTGGTTTACTGTACCAGAATCATTACAGTATATACAGATAATCAGAGCAAAATGTCACTGTTAGACCTGGCACCATTGGCGTGGGTCTCCCTTCCATTTTTGCTGTTACCTCATGTATTTTTGCTGGTGTTAGATGGTTTGGGCACTGTGCCGCTTCTATCCAGTGCCACAGGGCAAGTTCTCCCCATTGTAAATTGATGTACTAATCAGTGGTTCCATGTTTGGCTATTTGGTTTACTTGTCAGACCCTAGTCTAGTGCACTTAGTGTGCCCAGGGCGTGTAAATCCAAATTCTGCTGGTGGGCCTGCAGCACTAGTTGTGCCACCCCCAGAAGCAGCCTTGTAAAATGTGTGCAGAGCCTGCGTGCAGTCTGGTACGGTCATGCTGACTGGGCAAGTGCACCCACTTGCCAGTCCCTAAACCTTCCCTTTTCTTCATATCAGTGACCCCTATGGTAGGCCCAAGGGCAGGGTGCATTGAAAGTATAAGGTAGGGCAAGCCGTGATGTGTGTGGCATGTCCTAATCGTGAATTACAGCCATTTTCGTTTTTCACTATTGCAAGGCTACCTGTTCTCCAGAGGCCAGAATGGGCAGTTAGATTATTACATTTTATAATCCTACCTGACTCAGGTAACATGGTAGAAATTCGAGTTTAGTATGCCTGAACTCAGAATGATAAAATACATTAGTGAAGTTGGTTTTAACATTCTGTGTTTGAAAATACCACTTTTAGAAACTAGGTATTTTCTTGTCTAACTATCCAAAGCCTGCCTCTGCTAAGTTGTGTATTCCTTGTCTGGAGTTTGAGTGACAGGGCTGGGTGAGTCCTCTCAGTGGTGAATAGAGAGATCTGCATCTAGAGGGGAGGGAGGAGTTGCACCTGGGACCTGAATAGGACTGTACCTGCCCCCCACGGTGCTGGCTCCGCCCCCTGTGATGCGTCTGATGTCTCTGCCCTGCACTGTGAAAGGAGAGAAGGAATCATGTCAACAAAGTGCTCCAGGGATGTGCTTTCCCTCCACAATGCTGGCTACACCTGCTGTGGGGCGTCCGATGATTCTGCCCTGTGAAAGGAAAAAAGGAGTCTTGTAAATAGAGTGCTTCAAACTGGTTTGGACTGGGCAAAGGCCCCTCTGCCCTCAGAGGACAAAGCATTTTGGGGTATAAATATTGGGACCCTGACCCCAAGAAATTAGATCACTTTTGGACTACAAGAAGAAACCTTTACTGAGGAGAGGAACCTGAAGAAATTGAGGAGAGACTATTCCCAAGCTAAAGCGCTGCTTGGGGGATTGGCCTGTAGTGGTTGCCTTACTGCCAAAGGAAGGAGAAAGGAACTTTGTGTACTTTGCTTTCAACTTGTGAAGGATCTCCAAGGGCTTGGAAAAGAGCTTGCCTCCTGCTGAAGTTTCAGGGACAACAGACTTCGCCCCCCATTTCCCCAAAGTTCTTTTGGAAGTGCCTGCTGCTGTTTTGGGCCTTCTGAGGGACTGCGTGTCGCAAGGAGCTGGAAGTGCGACTCAACAAGAAGAAGCGTGTCGCCGTCGCTGTGCCTGCCGTCGCAACTCTGAAGGAGGGTGTCGCCACTGGAACTATCGCACTGCACCGCATCGGAGAGAAGCGTGCGGCAACGAAGAGGAAGCATGTCGTCGTCGCTGCTGCTGCCATCGCAACTCCGAAGGAGAGTGTCGCCGCTGTAGTGGTCACACTGCACCACATCAGGAGAAGAATCTCGCTACGAGGTCGGAGCGTATCGCCGTCGCTGTGCCTGCCGTCGCGACTCCGAAGGAGAGTGTCGCTGCTCGAACTGTCACATTGCACCGCATCGACCAAGAACACCTCGCACCCACGAGAAACACACCGCCGTCGGAGCTGCTGCCGTCGCATCTTGGATGTCACCGCTGTAGTTGTCGCATTGAGAGGGAGCTTCACGCATCATAGGAGAAGAGCGTCACCACTGGAGCTGTTGTCGTCGCATTGTAAGGGTGTTGCCGCTGCAGCCCACGCATCGAACCGAGAACGCCTCGCATCCCCGAGAAGCGTGCCACATCTGGAAGATCTTCACGTCTTTATTTCTTCATATCTGAACTTTGCCACATTTCCCATCGCCGCGACATTGCTTGTCGTGGAAGCGCAATGCAACTTAAGGTACATTGACGCACAGTGTTGCATCTAAGAACTGAACTGAACTAAGCTTAAACCTACCATCTTAAAGTAATCATAGCGTGTATTTTTGTCATTTATGGTCTTGTGGTAACTCTATATAAAGTCTACTTATTTTTTAGGTCTCGGCTAGCCGCGCGGAAGCGCGTCTCCGCCGAGAACCTATTGCTGCCGTGTCTGCTTCCCAGGAGACAATCCGGGCCACGCGCATGGCGATTTGAAACTGCCACGCGCACGCGCGCTGTGGCCAGGCGCTGTCTCCTGGGAAGCTCGAAACACCACACACGCATGCGCATACACACAGACACACACACACAAGCGCCCATGCACGCACGCACATACATACAGAGACACACCCCCCCACACATACACACACACACACACACACAAGTGCACCAAGGCCCCCCTGCCCCCTCCCCGCCGCCGTCACCGTCGCACACATACATACACACACGAGCATACACACGGGCATACACACACACACACACGAGTGCACCAAGCCCCCCAGCCCTTTTGAACTTACCTGGCCAATCTCGGGGGACTCTGCTCTTAGCACGCGGCGCGCAACCTCCTGCTGGCGCGGCCCCGGGGCTCTCCACCGCTCACAGGAGCCCCGGGGCGCGAGACGCATTGACTCCGCCTGCCTCCTCTTCCGGTACGCGGCCCCGCCCCCGTCACAGGCGACCTTGTCTGACTTCCGGTGCGGCCGCGGCGGGATTCCGGGGGCATTTTCTGTTGCTCCCCCTCCCCCCTTTTGCTCCTGCTGCTTGTTACATTTGGCGCCATGGGCCAGCTGTTGCAGGGACAAAGGCTTCAGGATTACAAGAGAGCTGTGAATGGAAGAGAACTAAAGGGTATGATGTGCACAGTTGCCTTGAATGTCACTTCCCAGTATTTGATGGGTTACTTCAACCCAGACCCGAGAACTGGAGTCACTCACGGTGATCTTGAATTTGTGAGTGAGAAAGTGAAGCTATCGATCCTGGTTGATCTATAATTGCTGCTGCCATTTGAGCAGTGTGCCTTATTAGAAGCCATCCCAATGGGCATTGCAGTATCCTGCAGAGGTCAGGCAAGGTTTTTCCATTTCAGTCTTTCCATCAGAGCTGTAATATTAGCAGTGCGCTGCTTGGGTACCACAATGAGAGTTGTCTCATTTCCAGAGTAATGGATGGCTTTGTGGCCTTGCTAATATCTCTCGCCGGAGAGCACTCAGGATGGACCTCAGGAAAGCAGTTAATGGGCATCTTTCAGCAGATTGATGCGCCTGGTGAGCGAGCACAGTAGTGCATGCAGGACTTAACAGGAAACATTGGCCCTGGAAAGGTTGATGATACATTGGTAAAAAAGGATCTGCCGGTCTCTGTTTCTTGCTTTTTAGATGAATGAATGAAAACATTAATGAAGCTTGCTGCACAGCAAGCTGTCTCTAGGCACTAGTCAGAAAATTGCAGTTTCAAAGCAAAATTCACTCTAACCCTGCTTATTAATGCCGTTATTGTTCCGCAGTGCCATTGTAGAGGGAATTGTTACACTTGTTGAGGGTAGGGCCTATATACCTATCACTCGTGGATAATTGGTATCATATAGAGTGTGTTATTGCCAGTATATTTGCAATAAATTCACAAAATGGTACAAACCATGAAAAATAATTCGGTTTAAGCCAGGGTTAAACTTAAGGTTTCACCGGTTATTTTTAAATTCCGAGAAGGGTCCACCCTCAGTTTCTGAGATTTCGGATCTGTCCCTTTACACATCTCTACATGCACACTCTAGTCTCCATGTGGCGGGAGGAGGGGTTGGACACCAGACTTTGCAATACTCTTCCAGGTCGAACTTTGCAGGTAAACACATTTGCAGAGTTCAGATGGATCTAAAGCCATTTCTAGTATAATCGCAATACGCATCGCCAATTTAGCAGGCAATTTTCTGGCTAGCTGGTATCTTATAGAGTGTTATTCCTAATATATTTGCAATACATTTCCAAAATGGTATAAACTATGAAAATAATTAGTAAAAGAGATAAAGTTGAAAAGACTGAATTTATTTTCTTTTTCCTTTTTTATTCAATCTTTCATTGGTACTCCATGTAGAAATCCAGTTTATCATTTTCTTCCTCCTATGTACAAAACATTTCCAAATACATCCTTTGGAAAACTTAGTAATGTTCTAGTTTTTATTCACTGGAGATTTGTGAATATTAATGAAGCCAACAGGTGTTTCACACCTTATTTCACACGTTATCGAATCTGAAAAAGGAATAAATTATAACTATTGATGTTGTTTTTGTATTAACTTGTACTGCCTCGTTAATAAGCGACATGCCATATTGGTCTGAAGTGCACCCTGGCGAAAACCCTACACACGATAGATATCCAGCTAATTGGTGTACCTGTGTTGAAAGTTAGGCTGAAAACCGTCAACATTATCGGCGCCCTCTTGCTCTCCTTAAACCTTTTGTGCGCGTAAAACAGCCGCCATTTTGAACACCATGGCTTCCCTGCTCTCGCCGAGAGCCAGCGCGCCTCTCTCTCCCTCCTAGCTTCACTGGCAACCCCCTGCTTGCACCTGCCTTGAGTCATAAACCCCTCTTCGGCGCTGCTCTCCCCCAGGCCCTCATCCTGTTCCCAATGCGACACCTCCCTGCCTCCCTTTCATGATCTCCGGCCCTTTGACGAAAACCCCTTTTCCCCGTGTGCCCGTTTGTCTTCCCCGTTCCCAGGCCGACACCTAGCTCTGCCGATACCAATCCCTTGCCCCTCCCCATACAATAGAAAGCTTCCCTCCTCAAAGGACCCCCGAGATGATCAAAGCCCCCCCCATCCCACGAGATCCGATCGAAACCCGCACACTCCGTGAATCGGCGGAATACCCAGCTGCGCGATGACCATCACCTGTTGTGAACGGGGCGGGGACTTCCACTGTAACCTTGCGTGGGAACGGGCTGGGAAGGGGGGGATTCTGAGGATGTCTTTCCGTACATCAAAGTATCAACGAGAATGTGTTACATGTAATAAAGAGATAAACTTGTGCATAAGAGGCCAGGCCTCAGGGATGCAGTTAGAGCACCTCAGAACGATACCTTCTGTCCGTTTCGTTGTGTTCTCCTCCGGAGAAAATAAAAACCTTGTTTCCTGCCTTCCAGTCTCCAGCGCCTGCCTCTTCAATAGTTTAACTTCTTTGTGGGTTCAAGAGGCGACACCGCCGGGCAAATACTTAAGGATCTTATATTCTGGTTGGTAGTGCCCCCCAGTTGTATTTTTCCACAATTGGCGTCCCAAGCGTGGGGCCCATCAGCGACCCATGGATCCAGTGGGAGAGGTCCTGACGACAAAGTGAACGACTGCAACGATCGGGAACGCGTCTGTCCGATAGACCCTCGTCTGACAGCCGATCATCCGAACTTCACTGGTTCCGAACAGACCTCTCTCGAGTGATCTACGGTCCTGACTGGGAACCATCAGGAGTGCCGCGAGGATAACGAAGAAGAGAGGACGATCGGGCGCTGGATTCGGAAGTCAGGAAACTGTCCATGCGGTCCGGGTAAGGTCGTGTTACCACGACAAGTTGCGAAAAAATTGCTTGATTGCTTGTTTGTTAAATACTAGTATTGCTCTTTTTGTTTATTTGGAGATTCACTGTCAGCAAACGGAGAAACAACAGGCTCTCTCTTTGCAAGCAGTGGAGGATAGGTAGGGCAGACAACCGTGCTTATTTTTCTCCCCCACTCAATAATCACCTGAAACTGAACTGTTGTTCACAAACTATTGTTTCCTGGAGATTCCCTGTCTGCAAACAGGGAAGAGACCACCCTTTTTGCAGATAGTGAAAAGGGTAGGTAACGCAGATCTTTGCGGACCTACTCATTCTCCCCATTGTTATTTATCGGTCTTTTGTTATCTTGATCTATGAGGGATTCACTGTCTGCAAACGGAGAAACAACGGGCTCTCTCTCTTTGCAAGCAGTGGAGGATAGGTAGGGTAGCAGCCGTGCTTATTTTTTTCTCCCCCACCCAATAATTGCTTGAAACTGAACTGTTGTTCGCAAAACTATTGTTTCCTGGAGATTCCCTGTCTGCAAACAGGGAAGAGACCACCCTTTTTGCAGATAGTGAAAAAGGTAGGTAACGCAGATCTTTGCGGACCTACTCATTCTCCCCATTGTTATTTATTGGTCTTTGGTTATTGTGATCCATGAGGTATTCACTGCCTGCAAACAACGTAGAATAGAAATATTCTGTCTAGTCTTTGCACCTAGTGATAAGATAGGCAGTGCTGACTTTTTAGTCCCTCGTTACGAGCCGTCATGTCTGTCTTCTCCCCACTGATGAGTAGCCTGTTTAGCCCGGACCGCCTATTAGAGATGGACCATCCAGCCCCGCTGGAAGGCACCCCTAATAAGGACATGTTCATGAAGCATGGATTGACCGCTATAGCCTATAGTAAACTATGGCATAAATATACAAAAAAGGGTCAAGAAAGTCAATGGCCCCTGATAGGATCCTTCGATGATGATAAAATAAAAACGCTAGAAACCGCCCTGGGTAAAAACAAGACAACACCTACTATGCTTGACAGCTTCGGCATGTGGCGAAAAGAAACTGAACAGCGTAAAAAGAAAACTGAGAGTAGGTTGGAAAAAGAGCTGCAAAAAGCAGCCCACCTAGCTGCTCAGAAACTAAAAAAGGAGATAGAGGAAAGAGAGAAAGCTAAACAGAAACTAGAAAGGGAAACGCCAAGCCAGTGTCCGGTTAGAACCCCCTCCATGCTCTACCCTGACTTACCCTCGAAACGACAAGCCAATGAGGACCTGCTGTTAGGTCCTCCTATCATCTACATGCCCCCTCCATATGCCCCTTCTCAACCCTTGGCGCAGCACGCGCCACCCCCAGGTACAAGCGAAGGTACCGCCACAGCGTCGGCCCCAATAGCCTCTGTGCCAGCCGAACCCCTTGTATTAAAACCCGCATCAACAACAACGTTAGATGACCATGAGACTCGAGGGGCTGGCCCTGCAAGAACAAACAGACTAGACAAGGATGAGCGAGCGGGGATCGACAAAATAGCGAGGACACTGGTAGAAAGGAAGGATGATGAAGAGTACATCACAGATATGTTCAGCTCGTATACAGGGAGTCACAGACGACATTTTACCGTACGACTGTGTTATCATGTCTTGAATGCATACGAGGACCGATATCGAGACAAAGGTCCCGAGAGCCTAAGGACTCTGTACCGGAAGGTCGATATCGGGGATGAGGGCGAGTGTGATGTGTCGGACCTCCTTACGCGTACGCTTGAGGTTTTCCGCCACCTCACTGAACGAAAGCCAGGAGCTAAATCCGCAGCCCCCGTAGTGACCGAACCACCAACCGAGCAATCTAACACCATGATGCCGATACGTGAGGCTGCCCCTTACTGGGTTCCCCCTCGAGGTACAGGGACTCACGATGATGCAAACAACCAAGATGCAAAGGGAAGGGTAGTATACAACTGGGTCTACCAGCCATGGGACCGGCAAGAGATACTGACATTCCGGAAATCTCTACCCGACCTACGTAAAAACCCCACTGCCTTCTATACTGAATTAGGTACAGCCCTGGGTTCAACGATCATGACCCTGGCTGACATCGACTTGTTCTTCGGGTTATGTCTGCCAGCTGATGTGTGGAAGCAAATCCGGAAAGTCGACCACCTTGAGCTGTTCGGACACACCTGGTCACAACTCGATGACTTGGACAAACAACGGGGACCAGGACAAAAGCCGTTGAAATCCATTCTAGACCTCCCAGATAAAATCGTAGAGAAATTAAAAACCCTAATCCCAGAAAAGAAAGTGGACTGGTCGATAGTAACAGCCTGTCGCCAAAAACCCCAGGAGGATGTATCGGAATACTTCTCCCGGTTTGAAACGGTGTTCTCCGATTACAGCGGCCAGGACATGACCACTGCAACCGGACACCATCTGTTTGTCCAGAATTATGTTAAGGGCCTATCATTGGACATCTCCCAGAAACTACAGGCCAGCGAGAGTAGTTGGGCAGCCTCCAAACCTACAGCGATTCTCCAAATGGCCCAATATTATGAGCATCAGAAAAATGAAAATGATAGGGCGACAGAGAAAAAGAAGAAAGACTTAAAAGAGAGGGTGATGATTGCCAAACTGCAAGGGGTGACTATAGGACGAGACCAATACCGGGGAAACTACCAGACAAACGTCCCTAAGACTGCATTTCCCCAGGACCGCACTCTGACTCCCTACAGTGGACGCACAGACCTTAGAGATGACCAGTGCGCTTTCTGCAAAGGGACTGGCCATTGGAAATCCCAGTGCCCAGTTCTCCTGGAAATGATCAGGAACAGAGACCCCAGGGATGTAGCAAACGGACCGAGACCTAAGGGACCACAACGAGGGCCCCCAAATGACGCGACTAATGACAGATCAAGCAGACCAAATACGTTCGATCGACCCAGACAGAACCAATATCAACAATCTGACTATGACGACACTCACACCTTTGCATAGGACAGCCAAGGGCGAGGGAGGGATCCAGTCGAGCTCTATGTTGACCAGCAGGGCCCTTATGTCACTGCTAAGGTCCTGGGTACCAAGTCTCCATTTCTGGTAGACACTGGCGCAACACGTAGTGCGTTATCTAAACGACTGATTCCAAGGGCACCCTTGTCTGGCTCACTCATAACATCGACAGGTTTCGATGGAACGCCCTCCACCAACCCTTTGTCTGCCCCGATTCTCTTTGACGTAGAAAACAACACCACCGACACCACGTTCTTGCTTTCCTCCAATAGCCCTGACGCCATTATGGGACTTGACTTACTGAAACACTTCCGAGCGACGATTAGGTGTTCTCAAGATGGAGTTCGAGTGTTTCTTTACGACAACCCCGTTCTGCTTAGACATTGTTCCCCCCGACACATGTTTTCCATCACCGACGTCGACGCGTCCCTGCTTGACACTCTACCTCCGTATCTGTGGGCCAAAGCGGATTCGGACGTAGGGCGTATGTTAATTGACCCAGTGCACATTACTGTCCGACCAGACGCAACACTCCCAAAACTCCCACAATATCGGATATCGCCAGAGGGCGAGAAGGCATTGGTAATGATTATCCAGTCACTGATAGACGCAGGAGTGGTAGAGGAAGTGGTTAGCAACGTTTGCAACAGCCCTATCTTGCCCATTATCAAGAAGCAGGGAGAGGGAGATGAGAAAGCATACCGTTTCATCATCGACCTCCGAGAGATCAACAAAGTGGTGGTACCCCAGTACCCTGTGGTCTCAGACATCACCACCATCCTGACCTTGATTCCATCCACTGCCACCACCTTTTCCGTCATCGACCTCAAGAACGCATTCTTCTCCATCCCCATCCACCCAGACAGCCGATACCTCTTCGGCTTTACCCTAAAATCCCGCTCATATAGGTTTTGCCGAGCCCCTCAAGGCTACACGGAGAGCCCTAGCATCTACAGCCAGGCCCTCAAAAGGCAACTAGACCAAGTCCGGTTACCCGACGGGGTGGTGTTGGTACAATATGTCGATGACATCCTTTTGGCAGCCGACACCACCCCTCTAGCGGTTACCGCCACCATTCAACTCTTGCACTTCCTTGCGGAAAATGGCCACAAGGTCTCCAAGAAGAAGTTGCAATTCTGCCTACCCCAGGTCACTTACCTGGGCCACCTTCTGTCCAAAGATGGAAGGAAACTCACCCCTGATCGAATCCAGACCATTCTAGACACCCCTGTCCCTAAAACCCAGAAGCAGGTTCGCTCCCTATTAGGCCTCACCTCCTTCTGCCGACAATGGTTGCCAAACTTCAGCCTCGTTGTAAAACCACTGCTCTCTCTCCTAAACAAAGACGTCCCTTTCCCACTCCCTTGGACTCCTGAGTGTCAAACTTCCTTCACGGAACTACGAGATGCCCTTTGCTCAGCCCCTGTCCTGGGTACCCCTGATTACAGAAAGCCCTTCTCCCTTTTCACTCACGAAAGGGAGGGGTGCGCTTTATCTGTCTTGACCCAGGCCATCGGTCCTAAACAACGACCGTGCGCTTACTTCTCTGCCACTCTTGACCCTGTCGCCAGAGCCTTGCCTGCCTGCCTTCGAGCTGTAGCTGCTGCTGCAGTCTCTATCCGACAGAGCGAGGGGATTGTACTCTCGAATTCCCTCACGGTACTGGTACCCCATGCAGTCGACACCCTCCTGAACCAAACCAAGACGCAACACCTGACGAGTGCACGACTGACTGGATACGAACTGACCTTGCTTGCCCCCCATATCACCCTGAAAAGATGCACCACACTGAACCCAGCAACTCTGTTACCCTTGCCAGAGAACGATCCCAATGTGCACCCCGTACATGACTGCGTGACTCTTACGGACGAACAGACCAGGAGTAGGGTCGATCTCAGAGACACAGCTTTCCCTGACCCCGACGGGGAGTTGTGGGTGGACGGTTCTTGCATCAAACTCTCCGATGGTACCACTTCCGCTGCCTATGCAGTCACCACGGCTCGAACTGTAGTAGAAACAGCCCGCATCACCCAGCGGTCTGCCCAGGCAGCGGAACTGATTGCTTTGACGAGAGCCTGCATCCTGGCAACAGGAACCACGGCGAACATTTACACCGACAGCCAGTATGCCTTCGGGGTGGTTCACCATTTTGGGCTCCTCTGGAGGGAGAGAGGATACTTGACCTCACACGGCACACCCATTTTGCACGGGGATTTAGTCTCCGCCTTAATCGAAGCTGTCCTCCTCCCCAACAAACTTGCCGTTATCAAATGCCAGGCACACAAGAAGGTGACAGACATTATTGGACAGGGAAATGCACTAGCCGACATCACCGCCCGAACGACAGCTGAAAATAGAACGACAACACATATGTACGTGACCAGGTCACAAGCAGAAAACTGGACTGACGCCAAGGACACAATTAGAGACATACAAACGGCTAGCACACAACACGAATTGACTGAATGGGCACGGGTGGGATTGAAAGACGATGAAGGCTGCTGGCGGACAAAAGACACGAACAGATGGTTGCTACCTGATTCATACTTGATTCCCATATTAACCATGGCACACTCCCCTGCCCACATAGGATCAGCCCCCATGATCGAACTTGTCTCCAGGGTTTGGCACAATGACAAGATCCCAGATTCCGCCAAACGCCTGGTCCAACAATGCTTAATATGCCTGCAACACAACCCCGGGAAGGGAACTGTAGTACCCCGGGGGGGATTTGGGGTCCCAAACCACCCATTTGAAGTCCTGCAGATGGACTACATCCAGCTAGACAGATGCCAAGGCCTGAAATATGTACTCGTCGTGGTGTGCGCATTTAGCAAATGGGTGGAAGCATATCCAACCCGTGACAACACCGCTATGGCCACTGCAAAGGTCCTGTTAAAGGAGTTTTTCCCCCGTTATGGCCTCTGTCGTGTTTTATGGAGTGATAATGGCCCCCACTTTGTAGCCAACGTTATCCAGCTAATCCTAAATGGGCTGGGTATCAAACAGAAATTCCACGCAGTCTTCCACCCTCAATCTGCTGGGCTTGTCGAACGACACAATGCCACACTAAAGCTTAAACTGGCCAAAATAGTGGCTACGACGGGCCTGAAATGGCCAGACGCCCTCCCATTGGCATTGCTATCGATGCGCTCTACCCCCACCCGACATCACTTAACCCCTTATGAAGTTGTCTTCGGTCGACCCATGAGCGTCTGGTCTGCCCCGAAACCAACTTCCATTCATGACGTTCCGGATGTCCTAATGTCTGATTATCTGTACAAATTGACTGAAACTTTGTCTGTCCTTCATCAGCAGGTGCAGCAGGCCATCCCCGATGCTTCCAGGGGTCCGGGCCACGCCATCCAGCCGGGGGACTTCGTGCTGATCCGAAATTTTCAGCGATCAAAGAGTTTGGAACCCCGGTGGACGGGCCCCTGGCAAGTGCTGATCACCACTCGGACCGCACTTCGAGTGGAGGGGAAGAAACACTGGCTGCACGCTCATCACTGCAAAAAGGTCTCTCCAGCCCTGGCCACGACAGACACCGTCAACACCCAAGAAGAGCTCCTGAACCAGGACCGACCATCGTTGAACTGCTACCCTGATACTGAGACACTTGAACTTTCAAAACATCCTGACCCCACTGTGCCATCTCGAGAAGGGTATTTCCTGCGTCGAAAGGAGGGAGCTTCGGCTAAGTAGGCCACGGACTAGGTTAGAGGATCTCAGAACGGTGACCCAAACTACCAAGGGTTACCTGGAGAGAAGCTAAAACTAAGTCTGTGGTCCTGCCCACTACCGAGCACCTTGAAGACGAAGATGATGGAAGCGCCAGATAAGAAGATGATGGAAGCGCCAAATAAGAAGCCGACGGAGACAGCAGGAAATACCCACTACAGAAATCCGAGAATAGACAGGCTCCATAGCTCAAAGACAATTGCACTCTTCATCGTAATTCTCCTCTGTTTTCTCCTCATGACTACGCTCTGGATTATGGAAGAACACGCACCTGCTCACGAAACATTCCTAACCACTGCTCAGCCTACCACCATGAAGGAACATTATCTAATTTCGCTCTCTCCTCAACTAAGAGAGAGGCGAAAGGAGTTTTGGAACAACTCTTTCGTGCAACTACTTCACCAGCACAATCTTGCCACCAACGCCACCAACTGCTGGATCTGTGGGTTGCTACCCCATGCCACTGGACATTCAATACCATTCATCCCTTCACCCTTCTCCGTCCACGGCTCCTGCCTTGCCTGGCTGATCCTCTTGCAAGAGAGCTATACGGACAATGCCACCTCCAGCAGAACTGCAGCACATTCTCCTCATGGGGCCGGGCGAAACAAGACAAAGACACACTTCTGCCCGCTGACCCCCAGCGACTCGATCCAAATGGACATCCCGGCCAAAGAACGAATCGAAATGCAGGTGTTCAACAATCCAACCAGACCCACCTTCTCCTATCTGCGGAAACGAACGGCTGCCACTCTGACTGTGGCCCTGACGGTCATCAACGTCACAGGCCACATGTGTGTAGAAGGACTTGGGACACAGCTGGTGGGTCGCAGCGCTTGCCGCTTTACCAGAACTTTGGACTCCACGGATCCACCTTCCTTTGTGTCATCCCCAAACATGTATTTCATCTGTGGCACGAAGGCCTACACCTGGCTCCCCAAAGGCTGGGGGGGCACTTGCTACATCTCCTTCGTCCTTCCTCCAACTTATGTGGCCCCAGCGAATCACCACAGACAAAAACGAGCCAAAGACGTTGAGCAAGCCGACTCAACAGGGGCACAGTTCCTCGATGCTATGAAAGGACTCGTCCCCCTCTGGGGCCCGATGGCAAACAGCCGTGCCATCCGACATTTGACTCAGGCAGTCGAGACAACCATGAACATCACAGCGGGCATCTTTGCCAACAACACTGCCGAGCTCCAAGCGGTCCGTTTGGTGGCTCTTCAGAACCGCCTCGTTCTAGATGTGGTTCTGGCGGACCGTGGAGGAGCATGCCGCATTATTGGGGCCAGCTGTTGTACATACATACCGGACAACTCACCCTCAGTGTACAAAGCCATCGAACATCTTCACAGACTCTCTTCGGAAGTTCACCAAGAGCAAGAAGAATGGTCGCTTGGTGGTTGGTTCTGGGACACCGTCAAAAGCTGGGGCTGGAGACTGCTCACCATTATCCTGATTCCCGTAGTTGTAATATGTGGCCTATGCTTAGGAATTCAATGTTTGCCACCTATGTGTTCTTTATGTGCGAGTTGTATTTTTCCCAAAACTGTGGACATTGGAAGCGAACATATGAGAGCATTGTATGATACCGAAGTTAGGAATTTGATGAAAATTGACATTGAGTAAGCAAGTTGGCTAGATATGTTGAAAAGGGAGGACTGTTGAAAGTTAGGCTGAAAACCGTCAACATTATCGGCGCCCTCTTGCTCTCCTTAAACCTTTTGTGCGCGTAAAACAGCCGCCATTTTGAACACCATGGCTTCCCTGCTCTCGCCGAGAGCCAGCGCGCCTCTCTCTCCCTCCTAGCTTCACTGGCAACCCCCTGCTTGCACCTGCCTTGAGTCATAAACCCCTCTTCGGCGCTGCTCTCCCCCAGGCCCTCATCCTGTTCCCAATGCGACACCTCCCTGCCTCCCTTTCATGATCTCCGGCCCTTTGACGAAAACCCCTTTTCCCCGTGTGCCCGTTTGTCTTCCCCGTTCCCAGGCCGACACCTAGCTCTGCCGATACCAATCCCTTGCCCCTCCCCATACAATAGAAAGCTTCCCTCCTCAAAGGACCCCCGAGATGATCAAAGCCCCCCCCATCCCACGAGATCCGATCGAAACCCGCACACTCCGTGAATCGGCGGAATACCCAGCTGCGCGATGACCATCACCTGTTGTGAACGGGGCGGGGACTTCCACTGTAACCTTGCGTGGGAACGGGCTGGGAAGGGGGGGATTCTGAGGATGTCTTTCCGTACATCAAAGTATCAACGAGAATGTGTTACATGTAATAAAGAGATAAACTTGTGCATAAGAGGCCAGGCCTCAGGGATGCAGTTAGAGCACCTCAGAACGATACCTTCTGTCCGTTTCGTTGTGTTCTCCTCCGGAGAAAATAAAAACCTTGTTTCCTGCCTTCCAGTCTCCAGCGCCTGCCTCTTCAATAGTTTAACTTCTTTGTGGGTTCAAGAGGCGACACCGCCGGGCAAATACTTAAGGATCTTATATTCTGGTTGGTAGTGCCCCCCAGTTGTATTTTTCCACACCTGTATTCTTTATCTTAAGTCATTACATAAGGTTTGTGAAGGATAAAGAAAAAGTAAATAAAGAAAAAGACTATAACGTGGAATTTATCTATGTTATTATTTAAGATTCTTTTGATTACTTGATTTATTGGTAAGTGTTGCACATGCACTGGCATGAGTATTATGGTGTTACCTATTATATTTCCCTTGAAGTTTCCAAATGCAATAAGCACTCATACATTAATGTTATATAATGATGGTCGTGGTGATCCTTTTTAATGAATGTTTATTTTGTTTGCCTTATTATTATTTAGCTTTGGGAAAAAAGTCAAACAGTAAAAAACGGCGAGTAGTACCCTGGTACTGGTATCAAAGATAATTATCACCTAGTTTTGTCCATTATTCATAACGGTTTGAGCAAAATAAGGTAACCTGCATTTTCGGGTAACCCGCTCTGTATTAACAGGAACTAAAAGCATGGGAAGGCCAAGGGATAATAAGTTACTGGAGCATACCTTGTACGGCCGGGTTGCCTTTCGCTCCAATGCAGTCTCTGTGGTCCTTGAGAATCACTGTCGGCGTTTTACTCTGATGCCATATTTATTTCTAGAATGGTGTCCGAGTTCAGTATGTGGTGCTTAGTGTTTTGTTGGTTTCTAGAACTACGTTCTGCCTCGGGGCAATCAGAGCTATGGGCACCATCTTTTAGTGTTGTATTATGATTTCATATTGAGAACAATGGTAGCGATTATAGTGTTGTCTTAAATTTTATGTACTTACGTATACCATAAGTGCATATTTTTTAAAGTGGCGCCATATTTTGAGACGTTATGGATGTCAGATGCTCGATTTGGGATACAATTAACAGATGTATAAGTTTACAAAAAATGTTTTGCCTGGTCAGAGATGGACAACATTTATAATCCTTAAGTTTACAAAAGTAATGGTCAGTAAAAAGGTAGAGGCAGTCGTGTTTTCGAGGGCCCTCTGAAAGAAGATCTTGTTAGAAGATCCATGTACCGGAGGCCATTAGCCAGACAACCACCACATTCTGCGCTGTTTATACTTTTCATAAATGTTTTAGAAATGCCCTACCGTAGGTTGTTCGGATAATCAATGTATGAGTGAACAATCAACACAGTGATTATTTGTCATATGGTGGACATGGCTATGCTTGAAATGCGTCAAGCAATCTAATTGAATTATCTTTTTTTATTCCTACTCCACTTATGGACCCATGGATAAAGCTTCTGTACTAAGGTACTGGCAGGTTGGTTAGAGAAGGTGGGACCTTAAGCAGGAGCTCTTGAATCCATTTTGTAAGCAGGATCACATGACGTCTGGGAAGCCGCGTTAATGGGTATTAATTTAAGAGACAAGTGTCTCTGCGCTACTCCCCTCGCAGTGCTCAGCTGACGTCATCATCCACAGCAACCTGAGCCAATGGAATGGTTCCAAAAGTGTTTAATACAAGCATTCCACCGTCCTGGCGTGGCAATAAAATTGTCCGAGCGGTTCTGACAGTTTTAGTCTACATGATAGTTTTAATTTAGAACAAAGGTGAAGCGAGAAGGAGAGTTGCGGGAAGAAGCTAGCATAACAAAGCATGTTATTCCCCCTTTCCCTCAGGAAGGATGCAATTCACTGCATTGAACTGGTGAGATCCTTATGCAGCGCCAGGCTTCCTATATATTTTTTAGGTCGAGCTATTCATAGCTCTGAACTATTACAGTGTAAACAACCCTGTTGAACAAGCGGATCTCTCGCCTATTTCTCCCAATGCATGTTGTGTACTGAACCGTGACCCTTCACCAGGCGCGCGCTTGGCCTCACACCCCATCCCCATATGCTAGTTCCCTCCCACTCGCTCGCTCCCCCGCCCCCCCCCCCCCCCCACCACCAGGCTCTTGAAGCGGCGCTCCGCAGGTCATAAACAGGACCACCTGCTGCATTCCTAGAGAAAGGTCATGCTCGACAATACCCCCAGAAAGGCAGAGCCATGAGCTTACATGTTTAATCGTTTTCAATCTGCTGTCCACTGTTTACAGAGAACGGCAGAAAGAGGCCTCTCATACAATTCTGCAAGAAGAGCTTTGCTATGGTTTGTTGAACAGGTTCTCAGAGCACATGTTTTTAGACCTTGGGAAAAGGGCGGCTCTTACAAGAGAACGCGTTTCATGGGCAATAAAGTAGTAACATCACACATTTAAGAAATACAAACATACGTATGCCCATGAAGAAGACAGTAAAATAAATGCTTTTTGTTTTGATGGAATACAAATTTTAAAAATAGAAATGTTTGCACGTGTGACCTTCCTAGGACTATTATGTGTTCCTTTCTCACTGTCACGGTTCCATTGCTTTTTATTATTCCCACTTAAAGCCCTGCCTCACCCTGCATCTCTGACTGCCCATAGTAATCTTGGCCTTCTAATTCACAAGAGCTTATGTTTTCTGTAGTGTTTCCATCCAACCCCCCCAACCCATCCATCCATCCATCCATCCATCCATCCCCCCACTCCATCCATCCCCCCACTCCATCCATCCATCCATCCCCCCACTCCATCCATCCATCCATCCCCCCTTTCCATCCATCCATCCCCCACTCCATCCATCCATCCATCCCCCCACTCCATCCATCCCCTCACTCATCCCCCCACTCCATCCATCCATCCCGTCACTCCATCCATCCATCCCCCCACTCCATCCATCCATCCACCCCCCACTCCATCCATCCATCCACCCCCCACTCCATCCATCCATCCCCCCACTTCATCCATCCATCCATCCCCCCACTTCATCCATCCATCCCCCACTTCATCCATCCATGCCCCCACTCCATCCATGCCCCCACTCCATCCATGCCCCCACTCCATCCATGCCCCCACTCCATCCATCCATCCACCCCACTCCATCCATCCCCCCACTCCATCCCCCACTCCATCCCCCCACTCCATCCATCCCCCCACTCCATCCATCCATCCCCCCACTCCATCCCCTCCACTCCATCCATCCATCCCCCACTCCATCCCTCGCCCCACACTCCATCCCTCGCCCCACACTCCATCCCTCGCCCCACACTCCATCCCTCGCCCCACACTCCATCCCTCGCCCCACACTCCATCCCTCGCCCCACACTCCATCCCTTGCCCCACACTCCATCCCTTGCTCCACACTCCATCCCTTGCCCCACACTCCATCCCTTGCCCCACACTCCACCCCTCGCCCCACACTCCATCCCTCGCCCACACTCCATCCCTCGCCCACACTCCATCCCTCGCCCACACTCCATCCCTCGCCCACACTCCATCCCTCGCCCACACTCCATGCCTCGCCCACACTCCATGCCTCGCCCACACTCCATGCCTCGCCCACACTCCATGCCTCGCCCACACTCCATCCCTCGCCCACACTCCATCCCTCGCCCACACTCCATCCCTCGCCCACACTCCATCCCTCGCCCACACTCCATCCCTCGCCCTCCCTCTATCCCTCACCCTCCCTCTATCCCTCACCCTCCCTCTATCCCTCACCCTCCCTCTATCTCTCTCGCCTTCCCTCTATCTCTCTCGCCTTCCCTCTATCTCTCTCGCCTTCCCTCTATCTCTCTCGCCCTCCCTCTATCTCTCTCGCCCTCCCTCTATCTCCCTCTCGCCCTCCCTCTATCTCTTGCCCTCCCTCTATCTCTCGCCCTCCCTCTATCTTTCGCCCTCCCTCTATCTATCTTTCGCCCTCCCTCTATCTATCTATCACCCTCATTATCTATCGCATCACCACAGCATCACTCGGCACCACCACAGCATCACTCGGCACCACCACAGCATCACTCGGCACCACCACAGCATCACTCAGGGGCACCACAACATCACTATGCGCTACCACAACATCACTATGCGCTACCACAGCATCACTGAACGCCACAGCATCACTCGTCGCTGCCACAACATCATTCAGAGCTACCACAGCATCAATCTGTGCAACAATTCAACAACAACTGATTCAAATATATTCTCTCAATGTTTCAAGCTTTATTACAAATGTCACAAAAAGATGTTCATATTTCACTTCTGTTCTTGGAATTTGTCACAATAAAATACACTGAACATAATCTTCACAAAAGTTATTTACAAAAGTTTAAGCTATTAAGCTATTGCCATTATTAAATTACAAAACCTTTTATTTAAGTATTAATTATTTAAAAAAATTAAAAGCCATTGTTATTTGTCATATCAATACATCTAAGTCACTTAAATACAACACATATTGCATTACAAATGCTATAGGTGTCACATTTGCGAAAGTTAAAACTATTGGCATTATAAATGACAAAGCTATTATTTTCGCTATTTTCAAAACCAACACATAAGTAAAAAATTTGTCATTTACAATACCAATAGCTCAAACTTTCCTGATGCGAGACCTATTGCATTGCAAATGCTTGTTATATAAAACCTGTGTGGTGTCCATTTGTAGTGTTGTCACTGGGTTACTGTATGTGGTTACAACTGCTTAACTTACAACGCCTCTGAAGTAAAGCCCTTCTGCTCGTGCCAAGCTACCAAGGGGGTGAGCAGGGGTGACTTTAGGAGTGTAATCCCCTTATACTGACTAGAGGAGCGGGTCCCTATTTGTCACAAGTACCTACCTGTGCCAACGAGAGACCCCCAAATCTAAGTCACACTATTGCAACAACATTTTCTATAATGTGACAGTTAGAAAAATGCCCTGGATAGGATAACGCTATCAATATATGTAACTACTAACTAAAACCCCACACCACCTAACCCCACCCGCCTTCTTGCCCTCCATATCTAGACGCTGAGGTAGCTATTGCCCTTTTGGGTGTTGCACGGTGCTCCCTTTCACTTTATTGTGCACTGCCATGATCTGCGTAGGGATTTGCGTCCTCCCTTTAGCCCTCTAAGTGCGCTGAACATTGCGGTGTAAGGGATTAGTTACGGTGTTGCTGGGGTGGAGTGCTGCGGGTTGAGGTCTATTGCCCTAAAACCCTCCAGTATAACATTCCACTCCATAGATAGTGGGTGTTAGCGCAATCCGCTGGCTTCTTCTCGCCTTCTTGCCGCACTTTCAGAGCTACTCCATCGAACCACCTCATCATACCATATGGATAGCGCAGGGGGCCTCACAGATTTCCACCTCATCGTTATGGCTCTTATTGCTAATATAAGAGCGATATCTAGAAAGCGAAGCTGGACTTTCTGGGCGCTCGTGCACTTGCGGAGCCCTAACAGGCATGCTTCTACTTTGTTTGTAATCTGCAAGTGCGTGACCTCTGTCACAGCGCCACATACCCTACCCCAATATTCTCTAATGTGAGGGCATGTCCACAGCATATGTGTGAAACCTGCCTCTTCGGCCTTACAGCGCAGGCAGTTATGTTGAGTGTCTGGGAACATCCGGTATAGGTGGCGCGGGGTTAAGTAGGACTTATGCAAAATCATACACTGTATGAATTAGAATTTTGCATTCTGGGACACTTTTGGGATGTTCCAGTATACTTGTCCAAGCCTTATCAGATATATCTTGCTCAGTAGCGTCTGACCACTTCGCTCTCAAATGTAAATGCAGTGTATGATAACACTTAAATCGGTATCAGGCTTTAGTTTTTCACTCTAGTTGGTGCAGCCAGTGCTGTGTATAGCTAGACACGTGTTTCAGGATAGTTGTCCTTCTTCAGTAGAGCGCAACACCTTCTTGTTGGGGGTGCTGGAAATGCTGCCCAGAGTCTTCTCAGGCCACTGTACCATTCGCTGGGCGCAGGTGCATCAACCAAAGCTCGACAGCTCATTAGCTCAAGGGAGCCTTTTCAAACAGGAGGAGGATGGGCCCAGACTGCCTCACATCCCAGCACTCAGTTTGCCCCGATGCATCATAGTACATGCAGTGCATGATAACACTTAATTCAGTGTGAGGCTTTAGTTTTTCACCCTTGTTGGTGCAGCCAGTGCTGTGTATCTCTAGACACGTGTTTCAGGATATTCACCCTTCTTCAGTAGAGACCAAACTGATTGCTGGAGTGTGAGACAGTGTGCACCCACCCCCTTCTAACAGTTGGCCATTAGGTTCATTGGAATACTCACCAGTAACGCATGCTTTTTTAGGTCATGCCTAGCACAGCGCGCATGAGCTGCTCTATGGGGAGGCTTCTTGTAAGCACTCCTAACTTCCTACAGACTTCTCCATGTGATTTTGTTCACACCCACACATTTTATTGGCCAAAGGCGCGGGTATGTCCTGCCCTTTCTGTAAACTTTCACTCCCATGGCCTATGGGTCTCGGGAGCGAGTGGAGCGAGCAGGGTCGCGCAGTGTGCCAGCTGAATTCCAGGATAAGGTTACTAATCAACCCAGCGCGGTCGCTTTCACTTTCGAGATCGCGCTTGTCTGTGCTTGTTCTTATCTCGTCTTTCCTTGTCCCAGCTTGCAGACTTTGCAAGCTCAATTATTTCAAAAACTTGCTGCCTGCTCTGAATAAACGCTGACTCCGGTGGCAATCCGCCTTTAATTGTAGGCACTCCTCTGCCGCTCGCTGCAGGCCTTGACAGTACAGTCCCCCCTAGATGGCTGGATTACATAAAGACCACAATTAGGGGCTGTCTTGCAAAGGGTCTGCACGCACCCAGAGCTCCCACTGGCCGCCGGGGCACCTTCTCTCAAGCAGAGATGTGTTACGCATCTGCCTCTCCGCTGTTACCAATCCCCCGTAAACACAACGGGCGCTTGTTTGTTGTTCCTATTCAGAATTAAGAAACACTTGTTTCTTTAGTGCCCCTGACTGTAATTTCATGGCTGGAACGCGGTCAGCCCCTTCTGTGACATGGATGGCTGCAGGAGATATATTGCTGCAGAAGTGGTTGGAGTGGGCAGTGCGGGCACCCTGCCTGTTGCTCATCGGCAGCCTGTCAGTATTTGTCACCTCCGCACACACACACAAAAGTGGTTTTGGTGTCTTGGCAACTAACCCGAAGTGACATGTCCCATTTGGGGTCACTCCGAAACAGACGAGTGACTTCTCTCCTCTGTGCCGTCCTCTCAACTCTCTGCTGCGCACCTTCATTTACGACCCTCTCCCCCACTTCTTCGCTCCTCGTCCTTCTCTTGCCCTCCCCATCGTCCCCTCTTCCGTACCAATACATTTCCCTTCCTCTCTCCCGTCTTTCCCCGCTCCTTCCCCGGCCCTCCCCCTCACACCCCCGCCACCCCTTCTCGTTCCCCACACCTCTTTCCTGCCTGCTCGCGGCTAGCAATACGCAGAGTAATTTAAAGCTGTTTGTGACCTGTAATGCACTCCCTCTTTTTATTAACGGCTTTTGCCTCCATGTCACCGTTTAACATTAATCTCTGCACTAATCTCCCTTCTCCCCTTCATCCCGCCGCCCTGCTATCTCCACTCTCACTTGCATTGCTCCATCTTTCTACATATCACTTCATCATGTCTCTGTGCTTCCCCTTCTCCACCTATTCTCATTTACCTCCACTTCTTCCTCTCTCCGCGTTTTTCCATCCTCCTCCTCTTTTTAGGCCAAACCAATTTATAACCGCAAAGAACAAACTTTCAAGCACACATGGTTCAAAATTTGTCCAGCGCAACTACCACTGTTAAACAAAATGTGACTGGTTGCTCTGTGTTCTTTCTAATGTTTGTAAACTCGCAGCTTGTGTGCTGCATAGCTAACCACTTATATGGTCCCAAAGGCAAGACCTATTGGCTATGCCAATGCTTGTTTGGCTATGTTATTTTACACAGAATACAAAGTCTAAACGTTCAGGTGAGCATTTGATGAACAAACGGGTCTTCTGAGCATGGATCACCCGCTGACAATACATCACACCTTGCCTCTGGCCAGTTATCCCAAGACGTCCTTGCTGTTAAATATTAGATCAGGATCCATGTTTCTCAAAAGGGACCAAAAATGTGTCTGTCCTAAATTTCCAGTTGTCTTATTAATGGGACAAAATTAGATTTTGTAGGGCTTGGGCTCAAATGGTCCTTTCCAGTGTTGTATAAACCTCAGTGGAATATGTATAGAGTTATTTGATTACACCTAGAGTCTCGCAGTTAAGCAGAGGGGTGTCCAATTTGTGTCCACAAGTTCAAGATCCAGAGGTGTTTTTCAGGCTTACTACCTAAAATCATTGCCGTTTACATTCATTGTACGAGCATGTACATAATGTGGATGTACTGTAAACACACAATTACTGTCCGCATTTATGACCACATTTGGATACCACTGATCCAAAATATAAGAAGGGCCACTGGAATTATGCAAATCTGCAAAACCCACATAATTATGGGTTAACCACACTGCAACAATGTGCACCTTTTCTCAATTTCTATGAAAATTGTTTCTAGCCCAAATCGATCAAGTTTCTAATAGACTAAGAGAACCATGAGGTAAAACAGCAGAAATATCTGTAAAAATGACAGAAAATTAGTGTAATTATGTCACACAATGTTTAGTTTGGCTCTCCATTACTCCATAATTCCTGTAATGCTGAATGTTAGTAATGGAAAAGGAGCATAGTTGGTGGGATTGTAATATCAAACCAAACTTGAAGGGAGCAGCCAATATATTTCGCGAGCAAAAGGCTTGGGCTGGAATGAGTTGCTTAACACCGATAGAGTGAGTAGGGAAGGGGAAGTGGTAGTGGTAGTTCCTCTTTATCGAGTCGTGGTCTTACCACATTTAGAGTACCATGTTCAGTCTTGGTCATTGCGCTGTAAATATAAATACATTATATGGAGTATTACGAGAAGGTCAAGCTTGAGGGATTTAGATACAATGATGGTCTGAGAGGGCTTACAATGCTCCTTCTTTATAAACAAGCATTTGCAAAGCCAATAGGTGTCGCTTATGCAAGAAATAAAGGGCTATGACGCAGTCAGTGTTGACGAAATAATAGCACTTTGTAATTTTTTTAACTTTTACCCTTGGTGCATTGCAGCCAGCATTGGCGAGACAATTGACTTTGTCAGTGCATCAAAATAAGCTCTATGACGCTTCATTGCGCTTTTTTTCTGGCGAGGAAAGGGACAAGGACCAATTGCGCTGGCTCTAGACTGAAATCTCAAACGAATTGCCCCCTATCCTGGAAACTGCTCAAACCCACACACTGAAGGGCACCCAGCTATTAATGTCTGCTAAGCCCCCTAGAGTCCGTTCTCTTTGTCATGCTAGTTCCAGTAAGATAGCTCAGTGGGTTAATGTGCCTACTGCAGATATGTGTGCGCCAAACTAAAGCATATTAAGGTAAATAATAATCCTAGTTGTTATTGAAGTACACTAAATAAATTGCGTCATTAAGTCAGCCTGCCTCGCCGATATGAATTTCTTTCAGGTCTTTACAAGTGTGTTAATGCCTTATGTATTACGCACAAGGAGTGCACTAGCATGGAAAATGATGCTAGGCACTGGCAAACTTCTTCGATCGAAAAGTGTAATGAATGTATTTCAAATTTAATGAAAAATATGAGGCAGTTTTACACACTCTTACGGAATCAGGAAAAAAATGGTTTCTCTTTAACCCTGGCAAATTTTGCCCATAGTTAACAGTACTGCAGATACTCTGCTGGAGTGTTTACATGCTTGGGCAAGTGACATGTGTGACTCGTAGTCATAATTTCGAGGTCTTTAATTCACAATGTCTGAGGTGCTGATCTAAGCTCAGAAACATCTGTGAAATATTTCAAACCTGCTTCAACTAGATCTGTAGAGTTCTACCTGCACCTACAACCCAGTGGATCCATATTTAATGTACAATCTCACTAAATAAACACCACAGGACGACGTGCACCATTTTTCTTTAAATAATAACTCCACTGCAAAAAAAACACGTAAAAGTAAAAAGCATTGCCATTTGCAGCACCAGTAACTCTAACATTCACAAATGCGAGACCTATTGCATTGCAAATGCGTGCTATGATCTGGCTTTACAGCACAGTTGTCGCCAGACAATTATGTGAGTGTCACTAGAGAGGGACTTTGACTCCGAACCATATGTTGTGAGCCAGCAGTGCATGTTTTGAATGTGTAGCAGTTGTATGCATCCACAAAGAAATGTGGTTGCCATCCATGCAGCTTTGATCATTTTGTCTATTTATCCATCATTCAAAGTTTGTATTTCAGGGACACACACATGATGTTGGAATAATTAAAGTGTCTTAAGTAGATAATTTATGATGTTTTTCTCTGGCAGCGGCACGGATGGGACGAGGGCAGGCAGTAACCTACATGGAGTTTTAATTCTAGCTTGACAGTGCAACTGTCACATACCTTTTAACCGACACTAATATTATTCTACGGTTCTTTATTTCCAAACGAACAAATTCATGTCTATTCTCAGGCTATTTACTTGTAATGCTTCACATTACCACACAACATTCCTTTGAAGTCAGACCTATTTGAATTGCCAATGCTTGTTATGCGAGATCCACCTGCAGAGGAGCTTTGCCTCTGCCCACATTTTGGGAGCTATGAATATATGTTTTGATTTGGCAGAAGTTGTGCACTTCCCCAAAAAAGGTGCTTGTCCTCAGGGCCGGACAGGGAACCAAAACCAGCCCTGGCAAAGTGCTCGCCCCCCCCATCCCTCCCCCCCGCCGCCGCCGAGCTCTTTGCCAGGTCCGGTTTTCTGCCAATTTTGTTACAGGGAAGAATTTGCAGCTATGTTGCAAAAACGACCCTGTTACAAATACGACACCCACCCGTGCGGCGCACCGGGGGATTGCCCGGTGCCCGCTACGGCCAGTCCGGCCCTGCTTGTCCTCCAGACACCTTTGATCATTTTGTATATTTATCCAGCTACATGAGCTTGAACTTTCAGGGCCACCGACATGACATTGTAATGCTATTTAAGTGTCTTAGCGAAATAGATCATTTATGGTGTGTTCTCTAGCAGCAGCACAGAAGGGAGGAGGGTAGTCATTAACCTACATAGATTTTTAGATCTGGCTTGACAGTGCAACTGTCACTTGGCCTTTTAACCTACACCAATATTATTTTACAGTTCTTTGCTTTCATACAAGTACATATTCATTCCCATACTCTCTGCTTGTAAATGCTTCGTATTAACCTACAACATTCCTATAAAGCCAGATCTATTCGCATTACCAATGTTTAATTGCAGTTTTATATAGCACGAACGAGGCTCAAGGGCATCGGAGAGCACTATTTACCTGACACACGGTCACATTATTATTTGTTTATCGCTTAAAGAGTAAATTGGCCAGAATCATCGCCGTATTTGAGCCAACACCGCAACTCGAACTGGTACCCGATGCAACACCAATTCCTTCCTTGTCTTCAGTGGCCTCCAAGATTGTTTAAGTGAACTAGCTCACGCTACAGATAGATCCTGACGCCCTAGCCCCACCCTCACAACCTCCAGGCCAGCAGCTGGATTAACCAATGCCCGTGCACTGTGCCATCTATACTGGTGGAGGGGGCAGGCACGGCCAACATCTGTTTTCTGTTGCCAATTCTAGAAGACAACATCCCAAAAGATCCCACGCAGTGTAACACCTCCAGACTCTGCTCTCTCACATAGTGCAGATGACGTCAGACGCATTCCCGCTCTAGATCTGTCCATCCCTAAAGATCCCACTCAGTGTAACACCTCCAGACTTCTGGCTGCCGTCTGCTCTCTCTCATAGTGCGATGACGTCAGACGCATCCCCTCTCTAGATCTGGCCTTGCGTGCTGGCTCGAGCCAGAATGTTCCCGACCTTGGCTGACCTTCTGCAGAGTTCGGTACAGCACAGTCTCTGTCAGGAGGTGATTGGCAGGGGCTCAGTGACGCAACATTCATATCAGCAGATCGCCTTTAGCCTTCGACTCCTCCCATTCCTTCCACGCGCTGCTCTTATGTGAAGGAGGCGGTAGAAGAAACACTTGCTGCCTGTGACAGGCGTCTGCGCGCAGCCTGCTGGAAATAAACGTTCGGCCGTAATGTACTTTTGTCTGCTGCTTTTCGCGTAGGTCCGGTCATAGAAAACTTCATTCCTGTAAAACCACCAGACCATGTGTGTGCCCTCTTTAATCAGTACGCTCTGACGAGGCTTAATTTGAGCAGTGGTGGGCACTAGCAGTCTTTTAGAAAAGGGGGATGTTTTCCTCATCAAAGTTTGGCCCAAAGCAGGAAAGAAGAAAGACAAATATATGAAATCAGTGACAAGGGGAGGAAGCAGAGGTGAGAAAGAATATGCAGGAATGAGAAAAAGGGACAGGAAATGTCGGGTGGGGAAGTAAGAGGCATGATGTGGAATAAAGACCAGGCAGCCTTGGTATTCAGCAGTGCCGTTTTGGATGGCCCCTGCAATTATATTTTAATTAACCCCTCCCATGCTGATGACGGAACCGCTCCGTCATCAGCCGCGGTTGAGCTGTGCTGATGACGGAGCGGTTCCGTCATGGCCCGCCCAGCTCGATAGAACGCTCATGCGCGGCGCGAATTCCGCGCCTGCGCTGAGCGTTCTATTGAGCGGGGCGGGCCGTGACGGAACCGCTCCGTCACGAGCACAGCTCAACCGACGCTGGTGACGGAGCGGTTCCGTCACCAGCATGCGGCCGCCGCGCAGCCGCCCCGCCCCTTAGCACTGCGGCGGAATAGCCGCCGCAGTGAAGGGGTTAATTGATTTGTAAAGTGCACAATCACTGCTTGGGGCACCTAGCAGCTGTTTATTGTTACTTAACTCAATGGTACTCTTTTTATCTATCTTGGAAGAATGAAATGCTGAGTGGACCCGCCAAGATTTGAACCTGTGACCATGAAGTGAAACACCGATCCCTGGTGTGGCGGGATTAGCCCATTGAGCCACTAGATCTAGCCATGCACCTGTAGTGTGTCAGTGTTGCCAACTTTTCTCTGGTCTGCTCGACGCCAACTCCCCGTTTCTGCTATCCACCTCACAGAATGTTTTATTTCAGCCAGTGTAAATAAATCACTTATCCAGTGTATTAACCCCTTCCGTGCTCCTGTCGGCTGTTGGTCACCGCGAGCACTACCTGGCTGGTGCTGCGAACGGCCAACGGGCGACGCAGCCCCGCCCACTCCTTAGAACGCCCGCACTGCGCCGAAATAACGCCTGCGGTAAACGGTTTAACTGACAGGGGACATGGTACCTGATGGGGCTGACATGCACCTGGACTAGTGACATGCAAGCTGAGAAGCCCGTAATCTCCAAAGATTGTATATGCGTTGCATAAAATAAGCACTTCGGTGGAAAAATAAGAGATTTTTGGAGCAGAGGATGCTAGCCTCTCTTGAAAGGATTGTAATTGGTCTGTTTAAACTGAAAGCATTTCAGTGGCACACATTCGATTATCTAAATGCCCTGACGAGCACACCCACGTGTATTTGCTGTGATAAATGTGTGGGTTTGGATTAAAGTGCCCCGTAGTTTTCTATTGTCTCGCAAAAAAAAAGTTGATCACCATAAATTTTTAGGTCGAGTCTGGGCAGCGCATGCGCTGCTCTGCAAGGCATGCTGTATTCGATTACAGACTTGAAGCTCCATCTACTCCCCGCCCATATTTTTCATTGGCCTGTGTCATTGTACTTTGTATATGCTGACTTCTGATTTGTTAATAGGCTTAGTACTGCTTGGTCTTAATGAGGACTGGTTCTTTTACGTCTTTTGTTACAGGGTATGTCTTATCTAGTCTGTGAGCACTATTTCTTTAGTGAGTTTTCTCTTATTGCAGGCACGACATGCGTTCCTGCAACATTCAGCTTGCCATGTGCAATTTCACTTTCCAAGCAGCCCGGGACCATGGCGGCCGCTTCTTTGAAATGAAATAGGTCTCACATTTACAAGAGTTTGACCTATTGGCATTGTAAATGACAAAGCCTTTTATTTATGTGTTTATTATCAAAATAGATAAATAAAAGGCATTGCCATTTACAATGCTAATAGCTTAAAATTTCGCAAATGCAAGACCTATTGCATTGCAAATGCTTGTTTGACACTTGGGATTGGGACAACTGCCAGTCTTAGACACAGATGGTGCATGGATAGTAATCAGACAGAAACTGAGTGTAGATTATGTGGCAGCAATGGACGATCTGGATTCATCCTGTGTTATTGAAGGTATTGCTGATGTTAATAAATCATTAGCTGCTTTGGAAGACAGTATTAATATGGACGGAACAAAACATTTGATGGATGTAAATAATCCTAATGATTGCTCACAAGTGAATTTCTGTTATGTTTTTTAAGAAAATTGGTGCCGTGAAATGAATATATATAGGGAGTATCTTTTTTTATATGCATGTAGTGTTTTTATTTAATACTGAATAAAGGTTGTATCCTTATTACCATAACAATGGAAGGAAGAGATGTGAATCTATGAGAATAGAGCCATGACCATTTGTTGAGGGGAATAGTCTAGCAGGGCAAATACAGTAAAGCCATGGACGCCAGAGAGTGGGAGGTAATCCCAGACCAGGACAGTGGGTGATCTCAACCAACCAGTGCTTGATGTGAGCTGGTGGTCGCAGGTGGTGGGCAACGGCACTCGTTTTTGAGATTGGGGTTTCTTTTTCATCATCAAACTTTAATCCAGAGAAAGAGAGAAAAGGCATAAAAGAAGAGGGATCGAAAGATAGGTTTAGACTGTGACAAATGAAGAAAAGTGGGATGGAAAAGGACCTGGAAGTGAGATAATGATGTCTCTAGGAGTTCAGTGGTCTATGGATCGCTGCAGTACACAAAGATTTGCCACCCAGGGGGAAAGATTCTGCCATTTACACTTGAAACTGATCAAATGAAATACATTGAATTGAGTTGGTGAATGGTTACTTACACCTATTATTTGATGTTCCAAGAGACCATCCAGTTTGTGATGTGTGCCTTATAATTGTCTGCATTATATTGTGATGTTCTTTGGTGCCACCGGTCATCTTGAGTGACTGAGCGGTTATCCTAGTCACCTTCGCCACGTCGTGGTCATCAGGAGTCGTGCATTGATTGTAGGCCTTCCCACTGCATAGAGACATGTTTGTGTTGGATGTTACACCTCCTTGTGCACCCAGTGTGTGTGTCCCAAGACTTTTCTTGGCCACATCTATTGATGGTTGAGTGATGTGGGTCCAGAACTCAACACTGTGAATGGTTTACTGTGTCTGAGAACTCAACCTGCGCCCTGGACAGCTAGCAAAACTGCTACTGGCCTATATTGTAGGTCTCTCCAGGACCCATGGACTGTGATTTTTTTTTTATAAACTTTTTATTGATGACTGCAACCAGATATTGCATTGTACACACAATTTCTACACATCTTATACAGTCTTTTCTGTTTTTCTCCCTCCGTCAACTTTAAACATCCGGCTCAGTGCCCCTCATGATACTTAGTCTATACAAATCATCTACAGCAGCATGGACAGCTCTATATAAGGGCGGTAGTTCTTTACAAGTAAATGCAAGCTGTCGATGTTCAATCAGTTCTCAGCGTGTACACAACTGTGACTTCATAGTTGGAGGTGTCGCCAGACTCTGTCCCTCCCAACCCCCCACCCTGTTCCGTACGTCTCCTGACATCACTGTATAGGCCCTGTCATCTCCCCGGGCCTAGTAATCTCGGAGAACTGACTTATCTAAATAAGTGTGATCAACATCCTCCGGCCAACCTGTGCGCGCCCTGGGCTATTCTCCATTCGTGGACCCACCTCCCTCGTCCAGCCATCCCCATTACGCGGTCCCCGTCTGGGAGGGCGTCAAGTCCATGTCCTCCAGCTCCAGCAGTATTTGTTCCCAGTCCTGTGCTATTGGGTGTTTCTATAGCCCTCGTTCCTCCTCCCTCCTGAGTATGGTACCTTCAGCCCTACCCCACTTCAGCGCTTCGGACCGCCAGACCCCCACAGTCGGGGGTCGTGCAGATTTCCACCTCATAGTCAGTGTCCTGACCGCCAGTAGCAATGCTAAGTCCATGAACTTCAGTGGGGCCCTACGTCCTTTAGGTCTTTTCCTATGTCCCAGCAAGCACGGCAGCGCTCCCTCTGGTATCTGCATGCCCGTGACAGTGTGGATAATGTGTCGGACCTGACCCCATTAGCCGTCTATACGTGGGCAGGACCATAACATGTGGAAAAGGCCAGCCTCTTCCGCATGACATCGGGGACAGCAATGGGGAGAGGCAGGAAACATCCTGTGCAGCCTTTGTGGGGTAAGGTATGCCCGATGTAGTAACATGGCCTGGATAAATTTGAACTTCACATTTCTGGACACTCTCCTAGGGTGTTCCATAACAACCTGCCATGCCCCATCTGTCATATCCTCCCCCGTATCCAACGTCCAGGTGGTCCTGAGAGAAGTAAGGGACATAGCAGCGTGTTCCCTAATGCCAGTGTATAACCACCTCACAAGGTGACCTCCAGTTGTAATAGGTGCACCAGCTCATGTTGCGCCGGTCTGCTACGCTGTGGGGCCCATGTAGTACGTATGTAGTGTGTCACCGTGGCGTGTAGGAGGTATAGTCGTGGAGGGGCTCCCGTGGCCTGCACAAAGGAGGCGTGGTCTAATAACGCGTCATCCCCAAACAGATCGCCGACTCTGTCTACCCCCGCATCCGTCGAAGGCCGTAATCTGCTGTGCGTCAACTGACCTTGTGGCGTTGGGATCCCCAAGAGGGGGATGTTGTCGGCGTACGGTGGGGCCGGTGACGTGTATGCCAAAGCTTTGCGCCAGCATATCAGGGCGGTATGCAAAAGAGGGTGGCAGTCTCGGGGCACCTTGGCCTTGGGAAGCAGTAGGGAGTGCAGTTCTCCACGCCCCAGCCGTTCGCCGGTAAAGCCGATTTCGTGCAGATGTCTACCCGCCACCCATCTTGATAGCCATTGTAATTGGCTCGCGTAGTATTAACCGCGAAAGTCTGGCACTCCTAGGCCTCCACGTCTGGTTCCCAGTTGGAGTTTTTTTAGGCTTATTCTCCGCCGGCCAGAGCCCCAGATTAGGGTGGTCAAGAGTGTATTCAAGTTATTGAAAATAGTCTGTGGGAGGAGAACCGGTAGATTTCCAAAATAATAAAGCAAGCGTGGAAGCATGACCATTTTAGAGATGGCAATCCTACCCATGACGGACAGCGGCAGAGAAGTCCAGAACTGCACACTACTCCGAAGGCCAGCAATGGCCTGTCTAATATTGTCATCGATCTGGTCCTCCGGCCATCTATAGACCCGTATGCCTAAGTACTGAAACGTATCCTGCGCTATCGGGATTCGGGAAGCGCCAAGTAGTATGTGGGTTGGCCGTTGTCCCTCCTGGAAATAAAACCCCACCGACTTCGCCGGGTTGATCGCCAGTCCCGACACGTCTGCGAACTGAGTAAAGATGGTCGCTAAGGCCGAATGATTCTCCTCCAGATCCCGGAAATACAGAAGGATATCGTCGGCGTAAATGGATATCAAATTGGGTGTGCCACCGACGAAGATGCCCTTCTCAGCCATCTCGGTCCGGAGGGCGATCGCCAAAGGTTCGAGGGTCAAGACAAACAACAGGGGCGACAGTGGGCAGCCCTGCCGAGTGACGCGATATATGTTATAACTAGAGGAGACGTGTCGACCCGTGCGCGCCCGAGCTGTCGGGCGTATGTACAACAGCCGGATCCATCATATCAGGGAGTCTGGGAGGCCAAAACGTTTCAAGACCTCAAACATAAACCCCCAGGACAGTGAGTCTAAAGCTTGACGGAGGTCCAGAGCGACACAGCCGGCCCGAGGTAGAGTCGGCGGTGTCGCGGCCATGAGGGCATGAAGTCTCCTCGTGTTCTGGGACGTACTTCTCCCCGGCAGGAATCCGCACTGATCCGAATGAATCAAGGCCGAAGGTGGGACTGTATCCGCAGAGCTAGGGCTTTATAGAGTATTTTATACTCCGTAGATAGCATTGGGAGGGGTCTGTAATTGGTGAGGTCAAGGGTGTCCCGGCCGGGTTTGGGGATTGAGATAACTGAGGCCTGCATTGTCGTACTAGGCAAGTGACCAAGTTCATATGATTCCTTATAGATTTTCTCCAAGACAGGGACCAGGGTCTCAGAGTATGACTGGTAAAACTCTACCGGCAGACCGTCCTGTCCTAGAGTCTTACCCCGGTTAAGGGATCGGATGGCTATTTTTATTTCCTGCTGCGTGATGGTTCCGTCTATCCCCTTCTGCTCTGCTCAGGACAAACCCATGGACTGTGATCAAGAGGCTGACTGTGTCCACAGTAGTTCCGTGCCGTTCCAGGTGATTTGGAAAACAGGTTGGTTCCTGGAAGATGCGAGACTGAGGGCAGGGGTTAGTGAGAACCTTACACCCAGAAACCATGTGGAAAACCAGGCTGTTGTTTGCAAGGGGATTAGTTGGCTGCTGGTGCTATGATCTCTTTGTGGCTAGAGGTGCTTTGAAGATCTTGTAGCTGTGGCCTCTAGATTTCATGATTAGCGGTGCCCCAAGAATTGCATGGCTTTAGGTGCCTTATGGGATTGTGTGACTGGAGATTCACTAGCGATTGCGTGGTTGGCAGCTCCTTTAGGAGCTCTGCCTTAGGTATTGCTTGTCTGGTCAGAGACGGACTGGCCATAGTGGGCACAAGCAATTTCCCCGGTGGGCTGAAGGGGTGGGTGCCGGTTTTGTGCCAACCGTGGCCGGTTTTCTTACTGGGGACCGGTTTTGCAGCAGTGCTGCAATAACGACCCCCTGTAAGAAAAGCAGGAGAAGTGCTTTTTGCTAGCATTCCCGTTCCAAGGGCCAGTCGAGGAGCAACCTTCCAGGGCTGGTTGCTGTTCCCAGTCCGGCCCTGTCTCTGGCAGTGCCCTGTGGATGATTATGTGGCTAACATTGCCCTGGCTGGCAGTGCCATGGGCATTGTGGGGCTGGCAGTGCCCTGGATATTGTGCTGCTGCAAGTGGTCTGCGGATTGCTTGGGTGATGGTGACTTGAGAGGTTGTGTGGTTGGAGGTGCCCTGGCGTTTGCATGGGTGGAGGAGCCCTGGCAGTTGCACTAGGGTTTGCATGGCTGCGGTGCCATGGGGATGATTGAGTGGCTAGCAGTGATCTGGGAGAATGTATGTGTTAAGGTTACCTGGAAATTGCCTGGCAGGCAGTGCACTGGGAGGATGTGCCCGGGCAATTGCTTGGCTGGCAGTGCCCTGCCAATGATTGAATGTCTATCAATCAAGAACCTAGGAACTGTGGTTTAACATGCTCACCGGATTTTAATGGAATAATGTTCACGTTTGTATGTTGAGAACTAAGAGGATCAGAGGACTGTTCAAAAGTGGCGTGGCGAGGAATGTTGAGTGGTGACGAGGTTGCGAAAAAAGAGTGTTGAAAAGTGGAATGGCGAAGGAATAATCGGCTCATCGGAAAGGTAAAATGTGGGGTTGGTTGGATCAGTGGGTCACCACACTTAGGGTGTCACTGGATTCAAGCTAGCCTGGCTGAAGAAGGGTGACATACCCTGAAACCGGTCCCAGGGTGCTTGTTTCCGGTCCAGGTAGGATCTGGCCTGGCAGTCCGGTCTGGATTGTTCCCATGGGGCACAGGGTCAAGACTGATTTGCATATGGCTGGGTCCAAACTGTGGTGGCTTAGTGAGCAAAACAATGATGGATTTAACCCAGATCTTTTGACTGGGGGAGAATGTTTGCAATGTCAACATTCTGTCATTCATTTGTTTGCTGTAACACTTTTGGCCCCTGAAAGGCCTTTTAAGAGATGGGTTTCAGGGTGGGAGTGCAGGTTTGAGGACCCCTTATGCCACTTATGGTCTACGCCTGTTTCATTGCTAGTCGGAGCATGTGTGAACTGGGGTTGCTGATTTACGGATTGGGACAGGCTGGAGCTGTGCAGTCTGGCGAGCCAATTACACGCGTCCTCATAACTGTGCATAATGTGTGCTTATCGGAGTGACTTAGACGGATAAGCAGCGAAATAAATTTAGGGAAGGCTTGGAAACATTGGCCACCGCATGACCAGCGCCCACGCTCGCACTCTTAATTAGTTTTACCGTGTTCCTCTTTTGTGTAAAATCATATTTCCATTTTGGAAATTATTTTCATGCCGAGTCGTGTGATTAAAACAAGGATGACCCTAGCATGCAAAATATTTTCAAACAACATCGAGAATACCAACAGCCAACGTGTGTTCATTCAGATTATCAATAAAAAACCTAATTGAAGAAGAAAAATCCAAAATCAGCAATAGCAAAAACATCAGCAAAGGGCAACCTACCGAACTAGGTGAGTAATAAATTGTAACTGTTAAGTTTCCGTTCCAATTGCAGTACCAGAAAAATACACAGTGCAAAGTGCCTGCTTTCAATTATCACTTCAACAACCAAACACCAGCTAGGCTGTAACTCAAAAACTGAATATCAAAATAAACCTGTACAAGAATGTGAGTGAAATATCTTCATTGGCAACATCAAAATAAACCAAAAAAGACCAACTACAAAATTCAGACATTTAAGCACAGCAGTAACAAAACAAGCGTTAGCAAAGCAAATAGGACTCCGCTTTTTGCTGATGCTGTTCAATATTGGCAAAGAGGAAAAATTCAGTTTTCTAATGCAAAACACATTGGAAAAAAAGAAAAGCAGTGCGATGAGACATACGTACCATCGTGTCTCATGATGCTTGTTTCATGACATGCCATCCATGTTGTTTTTGATTTAATTTACTGTTCCAAGACAGTGGACACTTTCTTGGAGCAAAAAATTAAAAAAATAGTTTAAAAGTTGTGCAAAACATTTTTTTTTAAACAACGGACCAACCTAGCAGCTTGAGTTCATATATATATATATATGTGTGTATATATATATATCTCCTCACTCTGCCTGGTTCTTTTATTCTGTAAAAAAAAAATATATAATTATATATATATATATATATATATATATATATATATATATATATATATATATATATATATATATATATATATATTATATATATATATATATCTCCATATATATATATCTCCATATATATATCCATATATCCCCAAAACTGAAGGTTGCCCCCAAATGAGAGAAGCCAGCCGCAGCTCCATAGTTCAATTTATTTGACGAAAATCATGCACACAGGCATCTGAACAAACACCAGCCTCAGCAGTCCATAAATCACCAGACGCGTTTCGGGAAGTTGATCCCTTCTTCTGTGGTAGCCTGTTAACAGAAAGACGGCATTTCGTGCACTTTTATTTCCAAGTTCCTGCCCCAGTGGGCGTGGCCACTCCCCTGGCCTTCTGGATCTAGTAGTGCATGAATACATTAAGCTCGAGTGAGTCCGTCTAAGTGTAAAACAAAATCGGAGGCTGCGTCTTGAAATTTCAACAAAGCAGAACAGGCATCTGTTACGAGACTTTGCTTCTGCCCACTTGGGTTAAAAGAATGCCTGATTTTGTTTCACACTTAGACGGACCCACTCGAGCTTAATGTATTCATGCACTACTAGATCCAGAAGGCCAGGGGAGTGGCCACGCCCACTGGGGCAGGAACTTGGAAATAAAAGTGCACGAAATGCCGTCTTTCTGTTAACAGGCTACCACAGAAGAAGGGATCAACTTCCCGAAACGCGTCTGGTGATTTATGGACTGCTGAGGCTGGTGTTTGTTCAGATGCCTGTGTGCATGATTTTCGTCAAATAAATTGAACTATGGAGCTGCTGGCTGGCTTCTCTCATTTGGGGGCAACCTTCAGTTTTGGATATATATATATATATATATATATATATATATATATGTATATGTATATATGTATATATATATATTTTTTTTTACAGAATAAAAGAACCAGGCAGAGTGAGGAGAGTGGAGTGCGTGGGAGTGGTTGTGAGTGCTAACTGGTGTTGGAGGAGGGGTCAGCAAAGAAAGAGCTGTTTGAGGGGGAGGTGTAACATTAAAAACCAGACCAAACTGGAATGAAAGGAAGAAGCAGAGGATGAGTCGGGGTGGCAGGAGAGTGCAGTGCAGTGAGTCTGGGGGTGGGAATTTCAGCGGAGAAGCAGCAAAAGAAGGAGGGGGCAAGAAAACTCATGCACTGGCATGGAGCGATGAAGGAAAAAGAAATGCCTAGTTTCCCTAGATCTTAGCAATGGGAGGAAACATGTCTCCCAATCAAAAGGATGGCACAGACGCTAGGTTCCAGGGAAGAGAAAAACGCTGAAAGGGAAGAAACCCATCGAATAAGAAGCAAGAAAATGAGATTGACAAAGCAAACAGCCAATGGTAACCAGTGACTGACCCAAAGTCCACTCTAGAGAGATCTTTGACAGCAGACAGGTAAAAGCTGTCTGTAGGTGAGACCAGAAACTCCAGAGAAGGTCAAATGTCTTTACAAACCACAATGCTTCAAAATGTAGGTCCAATAACAATACAGGAGGATGGGTTGTTAGGACTCTTGCAGAAGGAGGGGGAAGGACATTGTGTTTTTAGACATTCCCCATGGTGTTAAAAAGTTTGAGGACCTTTGATAACAGAAGCAGGAAAGGATGTCATCATATGACGGGGAAAGGCCCTACGTGGATAGAAAGTCCCTGGGATGGCAGCAGAGCGGTGCAGGGGCGCCAATGATCAAATATGGGGGCAAAGCTTGTTTGTTGGAAGAGTGGATGGGATCCTGCTGTGACCAGAGAGAGGAGGCCCTCTAGTGGCAGCAGTGCTTAATTTGTGCCGGTGCTTTTAGGTTCACAGCACCGGCACTTAATTGCCAGCACCGGGGCTTATGACTGTCTGCCACATGGTAGTGGTGTCTGCCAATTAAGGTACACGCACAACAACTTCTGTTTATTAGTTACATTTCCAATTAATAGTATTTCCCTCCAAAGCCACTCTTATAGCTTTGGGGGCCAGTAATAGTAAGAATTGTCACACTTTTAAGAGGGTGATGATTAGTAGGGTGCTGGTTCGTTCATTGGCAGTGCTGCCAGGGGCAATGGATGGTGCAAGCTCTAGTGTCCTCCTGTCAAGGGCCCCGGCACTACGTTTTTACAAATTAAGCACTGAGGCCCTCAGATCGAGTTTTTGCTGCATTGAGGAATTACGGTTTTATCTTCAGATCGAGTGTTGTGTACATTGAGAGTAATAATAATAATAATAATAATCCACATTTGTAAAGCGCACAATCACCCGTAAGGGTCTCTAGGCGCTGGGGGCCGTCGGGAAGATTAAGCAAGCTATTGCCCAGAGTCACATGGTGCTGGGCTGGCCTGCCGCCGGAGCCGAGGATCGAACCGTGATCTTCAGATTCCAACGTCAGTCGCCCTGGCCGCGGCGCCACACCTCTCCCCACCAGAGTATGGTGTTTAACCCTCATTTGGGTCTTGTGTTCATTGTGGCAGTAGTGAGTTTTCTCAGATTGAGTTTCGTTTGCACTGAGGGTAGAGTTTTTATCCTCATATGGTTTCTCGTTTACATTGAGGTTGTAGCTCCCCCACCCTCGAGGTTGTAGCTTCCCCCCCCTCGGGGTCTGTGTATCTCATAAGTGTTGTGTGTTGTAGCCTTGGAGACACATTTGCATAATGAGGTCGGGGCTGCACAGCATTCCTCCTAAAGGTGGTACCCTGGTGATAGTGACCAAAACAAATGTGTATTGTTACCCAACTCATTGGTACTCATTTAATTGACCTCAGGGGATGAAAGGCTGAGCGCATCCACCAGGATTCAAACCTGCGGCCTTGGAGCAAACACAGGTCGATGGAGTTGATGCATTAGTCTATTGACGCACCCGGACCTATCTGTGCCAAGCTCTACTGTCCCAGAATTGAGGTGCCTACCATGATGGTGGCGGTGGAATTGAGTACCATGGCACGGGCACTTTGAGTAAGTTTCACCGGTGACTGTCGGTACAGGATTTGCTACCTCTGTGGTTTTCTTGTGTCCAGTACTAGCTAGTAGCATGGCAGTGGGTTTCTTTCTTTGTAGGCTGGTTGGTTTTCTCGTTAGCCATTTACATGGTCTTGAGTGCGGTACTTTGTGCAGAGCGGGTGGGTATTTGGTTGGGAGCCCATGCATTGGGTACAGCATTGAACAGACATAATCCCAATGAATGACTTCAACCAACTGTACCACATACCCTGAGATCAATACAATATGCAGATGTAAAGCCAGTGGTAGCACCCAAAATGGGAAAGTGCTGCCAAGGATTTCTTGGAGCATAGTAGTAATATAGGTTTAAGTAAGTATGTCAGAACAGAGCCCAGCACGTTATTTTATGTGGCATCTGAGGCTGAGCTCTGAATCAAAGATGGCTCTCATGGATTCATCTCATCTTCTGAGGGCCATCAGTGCAGGATCTTGTCTTTTTCATAGACGGCTGGTCAATGTTTTTCCAACAAAGGTTAGCAGGGATGTGACTGTAACAGAAGAATTTCTAAATTCTTTATGATATTAGTCTGGCCTTGCCTATTGCTTATTCTGAACTATCTCATGGAGACTGAAGAAACAGATGAAAAATCTTACGTAGTGGAATCTTACCTACCCCGAGCATGTTTATGCACCTTGATGCAAGCGTGAAACCCCAGCAGATGTGAAGGCAGTCATGGGAAGTAGTTACATTCCATTGCATATTGCAACACATGTTTCCCAGCGTGAAACCCCAGCAGATGTGAAGGCAGTCATGGGAAGTAGTTACATTCCATTGCATATTGCAACACATGTTTCCCATTTATGTTTACGCCGTCTTGACAATTTAGCTGTCTGAAAGACATATTGTTACCAATTCTTTAAAATAAAAAAATAGAGAGCAGACTTTGGCTCCAAGCACAACTGTTCCACTAACACACCGCATGGTATTGACTGTGTCATTTCTTCTCGTAGATAGTGCTTGAACGCAAAGTGTGAGGGACTATTTTACATCTGAAAAATAGACTCAATCAGCACTTGTTCAATTCCTTAACTCCTACATGATTTTTATGGAGAAAGTAGTTCATGTTTGGATATATTTTTTGCATTAGGTTTAAAAAAATTTTTTTTGTCAGAACCCACATATTAACTGTAACCACCATTACCAAGACCATTATTACCATAATTTCCAGCACTATCATTATCACCACCATTAACACAACAGCCTCTATGCATGTTAGCGTTTACATACTTTGCTACATGTAAGCTGAACGATTGTCTTTGCTAATGCTTGTTTTTCTTGCAATGTTCCTGAAGTTGACTGCGCATTTTCGACCAATCGTCATTTGTGTGTATAAGAGGCTATTTTACTATTTTTCTGGCGGAGTTAATGCAGTTCTATGCATTCCAAGAAGATTTCAGTGAAAACAACCTTGAGAGATAAAATTACAAATTAAGGAAAATGTTATTAGTGTGGATACCTACCACTGGTTTAGGAAGGACACTAAATACCCGATTTTCAGGCAAACCCTTGACAATGAAAATCTGGTGTCATCGTAGGTCCCGGAGGGCCACATCCAGCCACATTTTCAGACTAACCTCGTAAATGTACATACAATGCAGATTGATGGAACTCCTTTATGTAATCAGTGTGATCCTGAGAATTTGGACTGAATCTTAACCTCCCAATGTGAATTCCATTATTATAGATTATTTTCGTGTATGCTTATCTTATGTGAACATTCTGAAAACCTGGCCTGGGTTTTGCTTTCCAGGAGCCACTTTGGGCACCCTTAGTTATGAAATATTTATGTTTAGATTCCTTGCATGCATATAGTTCCACCTGAGTATCTTAACATTTGCAGACCTATTTATGGACACCGCTATTGTTCCTTGTTAGGCTGTCTACTCTACAAACTATTTTACTGCGTGTATTTCCTGTTTCTTACCTCTGTGCCACTCTGATTTTATTTTTTACAGAAAGATCTGCACTACCTGCAGCAGTGGCTGGAGGTGTTTGTGGCAAGCTTTGAGAAGGTCATCGCAGTGCACTCATTGGAACCGAGAAGGTACGTCTGATCCTACTCTTGTGTGTTAAGTCAGTGGCTTGACAATTTGTGTTTGTAGAGCATTGAGCCCCCCCCCCCCCTCGCGATGACTGCACTGTATGGACATGTTTTGCTGGCCACTTTGTAGGTTTGTGTTTAATGCTTGTAAGGAAATCACAGATGTTTAGCATTTGCCTACAGAGCGCTTTAACTGTCTTGCCGGCTGGACAGTCATCAATACTGAGACATGACAACATATTGTTACACAAAGTGCAAGCGGTTGCAACTGTTATTTTCTGTTTCACAATGTCACATGCATGGAATAATGGCTCCAACCTGTGCCTACATGCTTGTATTAGAGTAATACATTACAATGCTAGCTAATGTTTTGCGTTACATTGTTATTTGTGTGGTGCTTACTGCTGAAAAAAGTATAAAAGAAGACGATACAATGGAAGCTGTGATAAAATAAGAAGGGAATGTGAATCTAAAGTTGTTGTATAAAACCTTGGGTGTTTGAAATCTTTATACATTTCTAGTGGTCTTCCAGAGTTGTCAGTATGAGACTGTGTACTGAACATGAGTGGTGCAACCAATCAATCAGAGTCTTATAAGGCGTGACTACTCACCCGTGATGGTCTCAAGACGCTGGTTTGGGGGGGGGGGGAGGGTTTGAGGTCTGCTGTTCAGTCAAAGAGCTAGGTCTTGAGATCCTTACTGAATTGTGGCAAAGATGGAGATTACCTCAGGTGCAGGGGCAGGGAATTCTAGGTCTTCGCAGCGAGGTAAGAGAAGGATCCCCCTCCAGCCGTAGTCTTACGGATCCTTGGGATGGTGCCCAGGGCCAGTGGGCAGAGCGGAGATGTCTGGTGGGGATGTAGAAGGAGAGGCGGTGGTTGAGGTATGAAGGTCTGGGGTAGTGGAGGGCTTTGTAGGCTTGCATGGGAAGCTTGAAGGTGATTTTCTTGGTGCAAGAGTTTCTTCCAAAATCTTTTCATCAAAAACCCACAACAGATTGAAATAGGTCGATTGTTTGGGCTAAGTATCCTTCTTGGATTAAAAGTAGCTTTTCTTGCTTTGGCAGGGGACCCACTTGGAGTCCAGATGACCTCATGCATAAGACAGTTCTTTTAATCAGAGTAGCCACTTGACCTGGAAACGACGATGAGGGTCAGAGACACATTCAATAGAGTCTCTTTGGCCAATTTTGAAAGGAATAAGTAGGTCTGTGAGCCTTGGCTTTGCTCATATTTTGAATTCACACAAAAATCTCTGGAGTGCTCTTGGAAATCTCGGAAATTACAACAATACATCTGCTTACCTCAACTTTACTCCTGGCAACTGCCTGCAGGTTTATATTCAAAATCCACATGACTAGGTAAAATTACTACATGTACAATTTTACTGTCCATGTTTTCTTTTCAATGTGGCCCCACAGGGAATATGAGGGTGTTGGAACACTTTAACACCATAATCAAACTCTTACATCCAACTTTTATTGGAAAGACTTTCTGTAAATTTAGGGTAAGAAAAAGGCATTGTTAATGTTTGGGTTTACACACAAAGGCTTAACTTTGTATGCTCCACAGTGGCCACCACAGCCCGCTCCCTGAGATCTCTCTAGATTTCCAGAGAATCTGGCCACTTGACGGATTTTCTGTAGTTGTAGTTACAACCTGTTCCTGTAAATGTATCCAAATTGCAAGTCTGTGAATTGAGATCTGTCATTTGCAGCCACAGTATTCTCATTTGGTGGTCGTATAAGTTAGTTCTAAAGTCGTTCAATTTATGTGGTACCTCAGACTAAGGCCATAAATGACAAGGGAGCTGAATGGAAACAACAAATCATGTGACTTATACTTCCCCAGCCCTCCTATGTCACTGAGACACAAATTGCACCTTTTGACCCCTAAATTTAAATTTGGAACATAGAAGGTCTGTAAAATATGTCCTTGCTTTCTGGAAATATTATTGAACGTGTGCTCTAGTTTTTCATTTTTATGCATGTTTGAGAGACAGGGTCTGTGTACTATGTTAGCCAAAGAGAAAATAGATACCATTCATCTGATCATCTAAAGAAAGTAAAATAGTGATACTTGATTAGGCTAACAAAGTTAGTCTAATTACTGCATTGATTCTTTATCTTGTGTAAATGTGTCTGTGTATATATATATTTATATCTATATCTACAATCAATCTCCATCTTCTCTTCCACAGATAAATGCATTCCAGTGTAGGAATACAATAAGGCAAATGTTCAGTTCATTAGTTTATTCCAGTGCGATGACAAATCAAAAACACCCAACGCATTTCGGCATCTTGTACCCCTTGGCCACAGTGGGTGTTTTTGGTTTGTTGATCGTACTGGAAGAAAATGATGAACTGAACTTATGCCTTATTGTTTTCATTCACTGAAGTGTGTGTTTTTGTGGAAGATAGAGAGTGATTCTATGTGTACGGGTGCCTCACCATTACGCGCATACACACCTGTCATCCTTAGGGTGGTCTCCCTCCAAATGTTTGCCTACTTCCCTTCACTTTTTATTGGCCTTGGGACTGTGAGCACTTTACCACTGACGACCAGTGCAACCATGCGTGTGCTTCTCCCCTAAACATGGTAAAATTGGTGTACACCTGATTGGCATATTTAGTTTACCTGTAAGTCCCTTGTACAGTGCTGTACCATATGCCCAAGGTCTGTAATCTAAATGCTGCCAGTGGGCCTGCAGCACTGGCTGTGCCACCCACACAAGTAGCCTTTCAAACCTGTCTCAGGCCTGCCATTGGGGGGCCTTTATGTTCAATGTACTGCCACTTTGACTTTGCTTTTAAAGCCAATTGCCAAGCCGTATACTCCAGTTTTATTACACATAAGTCACTCATAAGGTAGGCCCTGAGTGATCCTAAGGGCAGGGTGCTGTGTAACTAAAAGGCAGGAAAAATACTTGTTTTACGTGACCTGGCAGTGACAAATAGCTATACTCGTTTTTCACTGCTGTAAGGCCTACTCCTCGCATAGGCTAGGATTGGGGATTCCTTAAAACACTCTTAAAATGTAATTCCTGATTGGAAAGGATTAGCTGCTTCATGTTTCATATCTTTGTTATGGTAGTGATAAATCCTCATTAGTGGTAAAGTTGGATTTGACATTACCATTTTAGGAATGCCACTTTTAGGACGTGGACATTTCTCTGCTCTTAACTTTGCTCTGTGTGCCTGCAGACTGTCTCTAATACACGTCTGGGCTGGGTGACTGCTACACTTTGTGCATTCCCTCCAGACAGCTCCAAACACAGGAAGGGCTGGATGTGGCAGTTGACTCTTCTGAATTCTGATAGCCATCCTGGGCAGGAAGGGGGAGAGGTGTCTCACACTTACAACTGAATATGCTGTGTCCTGTCCTCGCACAAAGGTCTGATTACCCCCATAGGTAGCCTGGCAGACAGGACTGGGCTGAAAGGGATCCTTTTGCACTCCAGAAAACTCATTTGAAGTCACCCCTAGGTCAAAGGCCCTTTTATGCTATAAGTATCAGGGCTCAGACCCCACCAAATCAGCACACTTCTGGACCTAGAAAGAACTCTGCTCTAGTAAAGACTGCGGTGCTGTAAGGGCTGCTACTTTGCTGTGCCTGACTATTCTGAGGAACTCCTTCTCTACTCTGCTGAGCTGCCCTGCTGCCTGATGATCTCTGCCCTACTGAGGACAAGGACTGGACCCATCTCACTTGAACTCAGAGTGAATCAAGGGGCTAGCTGGCTTGCCTTCTGTTTTCTGAAGTCTCAGGGACAAAAAAGACTTCCTGCAATCCTGCTGGACTCTGCCACCTCTGAGTCCTATCCTTGCCTGAGTTACCCCCTCCTGTACTGGACCTCAGAAGTGGGTTCCTCAGCAGATTTCTGCAAAAACCTTTGAATTGACTCGACTGCGTGAGAAATTTGACGACAGCGCCTTCAACGCAGAGGCTGCCTGATGGTCAAGAATCCACAGCCTGCGCTGCTCAATGAGGACACTCGCCGCGGCGCGATGCCGACACATTGCATTCACCTTCACGGTCCTTGACAAAGACGAGGGACCCGCTTTGCGCGGCTCGATGATGAAGTAGACTCTTGACGTTTTCCAAAGCTCCATCCAAGGTATTTCCTCAGCGGGACTTGTCTGGGTCCTGTTGCCCACAAGCCAACGATCATGGTCGGTCCGAACTGTTGATATGCACCGGTCTCTCACGACCTTAAGTAACCTTTTGAACTCTAGTGACTTCTAAGCACTGTTTTCACATTTAATTTTCCAGAATTCACATCTTGGCTCCTACTTTTAAAATTTTTGTCATTTTGATTCTGTTTTACTCATATAAATATTCTCTATTTTCTAAACCTGCTCAGATTCTTTTTGTGGTGTTTTCATTGTGTTTCTGTAATTTAACTGTTGCACAAATACTTTACACATTGTCTCTCAATTTAAGCCTGATTGCTCTGTGCCAAGTTACCAGTGGGTGAGCACAGGTTAAGTTAGGGTGTGTATTTGACTTACCTTGACTAGAGTGGTGGTCCCTGCTTGGACAGGGTGAAAACCTCTGCAAACTAGAGACCCCTTTGTAACAATATATTTTATTTTGTTAGGGAAACCTAACTGAGTAACTGCAATTTAGCTTTAGCAAGTGGCTCTGGTGAATTAAAAAATCATGAGGCCTAAGGCTGAGTGGTTTGTAAATGCCATAAAAATCTAGCGAAAGCATTAAAGGAACATATAACGCAAGTTACCCAGCATGTCTATTTTATATTTTCTGTTTATTGTGGTGCAGGTAGCATGAAAACGATGTTTTTTTTCAAGTAGGGAAGAGCTAATTGAAAACAGTAAGTGGAATACTGGACTATACTATTTGAGTGTCTGTAGTGAAACTAGGATACACTTATTTTATTATGTAGTTACAAATGCAGTGATTCAGACAAAACAGTCCTTGCTTTCTTAAAAGTACTCTCTGGCTGTAAGATCAATATCTGTTAAAGCTACAACCGAGCTAGTGTTAGGCTTGTCTGCCTTTGAATGGTCTTCCCTCAAATGTTTTGCTTTACTCCTCCATTTCTTGCTGATCTTGATTTTGTTGGCCCTAGGACACTGTGCACTTTAACAATATTAACAATATTAACCAGTGCTAAAGTGCTTGTATCGCCTTCATACATGGTGAAATTGGATAACACCCAATTTGTACATTTAATTTACTTGTAAGTCCCTAGTCAAGTGGTACCACAAGTACTCAGGTCCTGCAAATTACATTCTATAAATGGGCCTGCCGCACTTAATGTGACACCTGCTTAAGGAGTTTTTAAACATGTCTCAGGCCTGCCATGGCTGCTTGTGTGTGCAGTTTTAAACTGCCAATTCAACCTGACAAAGTAAATCTTGTGACTTTGTCCCATTCTGGCGCGGCCAGATAACCACAGTTGGCGCTTAGTACTTGTAGGCACTATTTTTACCCGAACCTTTAAAGTTGCATATGTCAGGTTGTACTGATTGGGTTTTGGTGCCAAATAATTTATTACATTTTACTCTATATTTCTAAATTGGTGTGAGATTTTTCTTGTGTTCGTTTTCACTTTATTACTGTTTGAAGTGCTGCATAAATACTTTGACACGTTGCCTTTAAGGTAAGCCTGACTGCTTTGTGCCAAGCTGCCAGAGGGTTAAGCACAAGGTAATATGGGATTTGATTGTGACTTCAACCCGACAGGAATTGTGGCTGCTGCTTGAGCAGGGTTCATGGGCATAACACAGACCACCGCATCCCCCGCAGTGCGGGGGGCCCCCGAGCTGCAGGGGCCCCACTCAGCAATGTACTCACACCGGAGAACTCCGGATTAAATCCGGAGCAGGAGACCCTCTGTGTACCTTGCAGGGGGGCCCCATCAACTTTCGTTACTCCACTGGCAGGGTTTCACGCCCCTCAACCTGTAACCCAATTTCCAACAGTTAGTAATGGGCAATTAGAATCTTCAGGTTTGGATGAGCTTTCACAAATAGATTGCTAATCAAACTATGAGCAGTGGTTAACCGTGGACATGTTTGAAGCTTCTCCTACAGTGTGGAGCTGATAATGGGTCCAGATTGCAATTTGAAAATTCCAGTTTTGCTCTAGACTACCAATTTAATAATAGGCAATGGTGAGGCTGTACAAAGGTTGTCATTATGATGTAATTTCTGCACAGGCTGGAACATATTTCACAATCCCTGTGTAGTTTTGATTTTTATTACAATGCCTATTTTTTCAATAACAGCATCCAAGAATGTTTTTTTAATGTATGTGTGTGTGTGTGTATAAATAAATATATATACATACACACATACCGGAGCTTTCGGCCAGCTCTCTTTATCGATTGGGCTGTTGAAGTGCCATTCATGTTTGACTTCCGCACACCAGAGTACACAGCATGGGACAGTGGGTCAACCCACTTTAGCCTTAGGCTCTCTTCGCTGTGAGTGATGGAATTTTACCTTGTAAAGATGTGCACATCTGTCCAAAAGGTAGTCCACTTCAGTGCCATGACGGGTAGGCCAAAGTCTGTTTTAATTTCATGTATTTTCTTTAACATTTTTTAATTTCCTTTTTGCTGGGCAATTATTTATTTTTTGCAAATCTATTCATGCCACATTCAGATAGTGCCATTTTTCATTTTTAAACCTTTAGTGCCTGTTACCAAAGTTTGTTTAATAAATAACTTGAATGCATTCCAAAGCCAGCCATATTGGCTTTGCCACTACTTGCTGGTTTGATCTTTTTTTCTTTGTATACTGGCAGCCATGTTGGCTTATTGCTATTTCGGAACACTTTGTTACAAATAGGCATTTAGTTGGTGAACAAATCTGAGTGAGGCTGATTATATGATTTGCAGTCATTAAAGGTAAATACAAGGGAAGGCGAGAGTAAACAACAGAAACCCCGGGGTGAGGTAAAGTGGCATATAGCCACACAAGACTTGGGAATTGGGGGAAAGGTACTTTTTTTTAATGTATTCTAACTGTGGGCGTTAAAGAAGTTTAACTGCCTTAACGACTGGCATTATGATAATAGTAGCTGCATTTTGGGTTCTTCTTGACAGCTTGGTCCTGAGTCAGGACGGCATCCCAGTGCTCATTGCTTTACAACAATCTGTTCGGACATGGGTCTCATCAAAGTTGTGGGTTGTGTTTCTCGTGTTGCGGTTTGGCTTGTGACTTGACATAGTTTGTTTGTGGTGTAAATCGCAGTTGGCTGTCTAAAATACAATTCGTGTTTTTAACTTAAGCCACCAATGCTAGCAGAGTTTAAGGCATATGTTTTGCAGAGGGTCACTTTTGTGCTAAACATCTTTGAAGTTAGCCAGCAGTGTTTCCACCAAACAAGTGACTTTGACTTAGAACTGTAAATGGCCGCCAAGAGGCCGATAATGCTTCATTCAGTGGGCATTTGTAAATATGTTACAGACGTTCGTTTATGAAGACTATTAAACTCCACAAAAGTGTAAAAAGGGTAGGTTTTCAAGCCATACTAATACTGCACCTGGCAACTGTTCCTGGCGGATGGTTCAGGACAACATCCAAGACTAAAGATGACACAACTCCCTTTCATTTGATAAAACAAGGAGCAGCTGAGAAGCCACACACTGTGTATAGCAAAGGGACTGAGCCAATATTATTGATAATATCACTTGTGATAATATACTCTTGCCTCATCATGGATTCATTCTTTCTTCTGCTTCCTATTGGAGTCACACACTTTCTTCTCCCCATGGTTTGTCTTTGCTACCACAAGAGCTTGGCTGACTGCACTTGATCCATATTCACTGCACTGATATCACCCTGTTAAGTAGCGCGTTATCAAAATAAACCCTTAACACCACACAAACACACTGACTTGTTTCTGGAGTGATCAGGGATATTATAACCCATGCTAGTGGTGCTCAGTGTATCACATTTGTAAGAATGATGGGTCTAATAAGGTCATTCCAGGATTTAAACCTGAAGGTTACACACACTATATATTGATCGAAAGAGATGCCGTCAATTTATAAAAAACACAGTTGATGGACAGAATGTAGAACAATGTCATACATTCACCCCAGTACAAGGATCTGGGCCTAAATCCATCGTTTTTTTGCACTCCACACCACCCTGGGTTAGACACTGGCTATATGCAAATCAGCTCTGACCCTGTGCCTCATGGGAACAGTCCAGTCCAAACTACCAAGCCATGTCTTTCCCAGACCGGAATCAAGCATCCAAGGACCGGTTTCTGGCTATCAGCCTTCATTCAGCCTGGATAGCTTGACTCCATTGGTGTGGAGAGCCTGGGACTCACGTCTGAGCATACCCAGCCCACTCGGGGTGAAAATTGCAAAAAACACAGTTGATGGACAGAATGTAGAACAATGTCATACATTCACCCCAGTACAAGGATCTGGGCCTAAATCCATCGTTGATTTGCACTCCACACCACCCTGGGTTAGACACTGGCTATATGCAAATCAGCTCTGACCCTGTGTCAATTTATAAGCAACACTTTCAGCACAAACCCTGAGGGGTAGACTCCTCATTGGGGCAGTGAAAGGACCCTGGACCAACTCAAGTTTTAACGGAATTAGGGCGTGTAGAGCATGACTGTCCACTGTTGTCAATGAGAGCTAGAACCATGCCAGATGATCAGGGTATACGGATGCAGTGAGTCTAAACTAATCATTCACACAGTGATGACCCGAACATTCAACATATTCCTTTCCTCATTGGATCAAAGTTGAAAATTGCAGTGATGTAGGGATGATCCGAGGTAGCCGTATCCCACATGGCATGACTCTTAAACTTGAATCATTGTGTGGTTGGCTCCGAAGAAGGAAAGAAAGGCACAGCCTGTGCTCTGTAGAAAACCATCTTGGGCTTTTTCAGGCCAGGGTGAATAAGGTGTAAGCTTGAAAGTGCTCAAAAGGGTACATAGGCGGACAGATATTGTATTATGGATAAGCTTACTTTGTCCATGACAAACAACACTCTCACAGGGGCTAGCAAGGGAGCCGCCTGAAAAAGTTAAACAGTGAAATTCATTGTTCCTTGAGGTACGTCATCCTTTTTTATTGTAATTTAGTCCATTGATCTCCCAACCGTGGAACCACAACCCACAGAGTAAATGGGGGAAATTATTTTTACCGGACGAAACCTTGAAAAGCAGCGGCAGCCACCATAAACAAAGGGTGGTGGGGTGAGTGGGGTCGCGAGGGAGGGGTCGCGCGGGAAGGTGGTGGGGGAATACAGTGTTTTACTTTTTTTTTTAAACTTACCTTTTGGCGCCGCTGCCGGCCTCCTCCAGCATGGCGTTCGCCACCTCTTCTCGTCCTGGGTCCCAGAAGCCCATGGGATGCAGACTCCCATCCAATCCCCGTGCTGCAGAGCAGCGTGCTGATTGGTCTGAGCAGGCAGGGAAAACGCCCTGCTCAGACCAGGAACTCTGTGGGATTTCTCCAGCTCCCCGGCTGCTCAATGCAGTTGGGCTGGAGAAAACCTAAGTGCGCATGTGTGTATTGGTCGGCCTGAGACAGCCAGCCCAACACATATGCGCACTTGGGGAGGGGAGTGCACGTAGCACGCCTCCTACCACTTCCCATGCCTAAGTCCCGCCCCTCCCAACACCGCTGGTAGAGATGACAACTGTAAAATAAAACTATGCAAGAGCATCGTTTTATTTTACATTTGCTGGCTCTGAGCCAGGCAGTGGAACAAATCTCCTGCGCCATTGCGGAGGTGCCGTCACTGCTTCATAGTAAGTTTTAAGTCAGTTGATCTAACCCAGTTTTGGGGGAAAACTATATAGCTTTTTACATGTACGCAATGTGTGCTCGTCTTTAAGCCAAGAGAATGGCTCAGTGAGCTGGTTCATCACTGCTCAAATTGTGGTCGTCTGCATGTCATTAGTTTGAACCCTGGCAAGCCCAGCTGAAACTTCCATCCCTTGGGGGCTGGTAAATTGAGTGCCATTACATTGATAATAATATTGCCTGCTCTTAATGGAACTTAGTAAAGGCAGGCAAGCAAAATGACAGGCTACTTAAAAAACACAAGCTATTATTATATTTTGTCAAGGCAGGTTCTACATTTGATCATTTCCTCCTATGGGGCGATTACTTATGTTTTTGTAATTATTCCATGCGTTGGATGGTTCAACCAATATTGCCTGAGACCAGCACTATATATTTGTGATGGATTCTTAATGGATTGTTTCTCCAATTTGTTGGGGTGAAAGAGACTATCGGAAGATTATAGAGAAAGACCATAAAGGAAATTTGAGGGATAGAGCTAGGAATTCGTGGGTGAAACCGGAAATTGTGAGTCAGGACACGTCTAGCTCTCACATGACCCTTAACGGGAAGATATCGCCCCTATTTCCACTCTGTTTTACTCAAAAGTTCAGAATATTTCCTGCTGGCCCCTATCTTGGTGGTTGCAGGTGGTTGACTCTGATACTAATTTTTAGGTCTCACTGGCGTTGCAGCGCGAAGCGCTGCCGCCAACGAGACTTATAGTCACCTTCCTCCCTGCCAAGGGAGTCAGAGCTGTGAACGAGCAGCTCCAAACCTGGGCACGAGCCGACTCATGCCCGTGAACGCGCGGGAACGCCAACGTGCACGTTCACGGCGTCACACGTTTCTTCTGAGGCGCGCTCCAGGCCGACTTGCGGTGTGCGTGCTCCAGCGTTTCTGTGGCCGGAGGTAGACGGCATGTGGTAAGTGAGGGCCGGGGGGGGATTTGTTTGCTTGTTCTGATTACCCGGCCTCGCAAACTTTAATATTGGAGGACATGACAGCCTAAATGTTCGGATTATTAATTTGTCTCTCAGTTCAGTTTCCAATTTTATTTATTGGTCACATATTAGGCAAAAGGTATTTAATCTTTATATCATGCTGAATGTAGCCCGTTTATGTAATTGCACACAAATTGTATTAATTGAAATGAAAGTGTTTCTTTCTGACCTTATTACAATGTAGCAGTGTCTTTACAATCGTATGGATCCTAGTTCAATCACGTTCATTCTAGGTCTTTCATGCATATCTATGAAGGAGTTACCGCCATGTCACTTTCTACCCATTGAGGCAGTTAGTAAAGGCGCTCGCTATGATTTTCAATGAACTTTATTGATAAAACATGATGCGATAATGTGAAACTGTGCCAGTGATATACATAATGCGGAACCACCCTAAATGTTGTTTTGATTTTTTTTCGATTTTCTTAACATTACCATGATTCTGTAGTATCTCATCTATTTCCATGCACGCGAGAGCTTTTAATGGCTTCAACTGTGAGTGTTTGTTAACACGACAAAGGCCTGTGCGGCTGAAACCCGTTTTTGTTTAAATTAATTTCCTTGGCTGATACGGGTGTGCCGCCTCCTTCCCGATTGGGAATTGGTTTCTTTGTGATTTATGTGGCTTCTGCCACCACGGCTGGTACCGACGACTTGCAGGCAGGAGTACGACGTAACTGGCACACACACTAAGTACTGCTAGACAGATCTACACTGGGCAAGGTGCTGTGAACTGGCTTCACCTTCTAAGTAGACAAAACTACAGTGAGCTAGAGACAACACTGTTCTTACTGCGCTCCCCTCACTTGTGACTCCCCACAGATGAATCCTCGTCTTCGTATATAGTTTGTGTACAGAATAATCCCAAAGCAATGTTGCAACTAGAAAGCACAGGTGTAACATGGATTGGCCACAAACGGTCTCTCAATGATATATTATTTTAAAGACCAACTTTGAGATGGCGAATTGAAACTGCAACAAATTAAGTGCACGGAGTAGTGCACTTTCTTCCCTAAACCTGCAAAGCAAAGTCTTAAACCCAAACTGATTTCAATATTGATTTGACTGTATCCTTCCAGGCTGCATAAAGAAACAGATTTACGAACATCGCCTTAATAAGTGAGACACTTCACTACAAAGCACATACCCTAGTATTGAAGTGCACTAAACCAATATTGTCAAAATGTTTATCGGTATTAAGCCTCTTGAAATGAGCGTATTCACAAGAAGTACATTTTATGTATTTATAAGATACAGATCTACAATAAAATCTACTTTATAGATAATACAAACTACATAATCAATATAAATCTAAAAAGCATTTTAAAAAGTTTAAAAAAAGTTTACAACACATGTTAGTCACTGGATTAAATCAAAGTTGAATGGTATCTTTCGCGGAGTGTACTTCGTATTTCAAAAACAATGGTTTCAACAAATATAAACTTAATATACAAAACGGGGCACACAAAAAACATGCTTTAAAGTTTCTATTGTAACCCCGCAGGGATTAAGCAATCACAATTCTGGCGCCACGCCCAACAATGCACCTGCAATAATATTTAATGACAAAATATTCAATCAAAACAGTAAAAAAACGACAAATACTATGCTCCAAGTTCTACCGTGAGGCCCAGGACATGTAGAGATAATTACCTCCCTCTTCTCTTTTCCTATACAAACAAGCATATCTAACTAAATCCCTTTAAGTAATCTTAATACTATGTTTTAGAAAATTCTTAAGTACTAAGCAAGACATTAACATGGCCCACATTTGTACATACTTAAAGTGCTGGAGTGCTTTAATAAAATTCTTAAGAAACGAGTTGGTGGACCTACATTGGTCAAATGCTTCTGAACACAGTAGGCTTCTAAAGGAACTCTTAATGCTATGCAAAAGCCTATGGCACCAACAGAGGAAATAAATGCTCAGAAGCCCTATTTCTAGGCATAAGACTTCAATTGGTGAGAGAGTACATAGTTATACATTTTACGGAGCATTTTCCCCTCTATTTTATGGACAAAGTTCAAAAATTTCAAATCCACGATTTCATTTTTGCATTGCACACAGACAATAAATGTTAACGTTTCTTGATTTATATAGCGAGGCTTACCACCGGTAAGGTTATCCCAGGACAGTGCATGGGCACTGGGAGATTTAAGTGATTTGCCCAGAATCACAGGATGTTACGCCGACGCTGAGATTCGGACCCGGATCCCCAGCTCCTGAGTCAGCAGCTCTGGCTGCTGTGCCACACCATCTCTCTGGTAAAGTGTATAGTGCCTAGAGCCATATAAATTGATAGGAGTGCGTTAGTATGTGGCATACTTTCCAAGATAAGTGCGAAATGTGATCATTCACAGAAAAACGGGCAGAAAATATTTTGCCCAAATACGGATATGAATCAACACATTCCAAGTCCTGAGTACCTAATTGTAGAAAAGTGCCCCTTTTAGGTCTCGCTGAAGCCATCCCCTTAGGGATGCTTTGGCGAGATTAAAGTAAGGGCTTTCAAAAGTGCACCCAAAGGCGGATTGCCTACAGTGCATGTGAGCCGGGCGTGTGCACATAGCACACCATTTGTCAGCTTGTGAGCCTCGGCATCAGACTTCAAAGGAATCCGCTCCCCCGCATCAGACTTCAAAGGAATCCACTCCCCCGCCCCGCAATGCCGAGAGCTTGTTGAGATTACTGGCCTCTGACGCTCTCCCTCTCTCTTTCCAGCCCTACAGCTCTGATTCATTATCACTTTCTCTATCTGCCCCTGTCCACGGGTCCTCCAGCACGCCTGAACTCACAGGCTTATACCTGCGGTACACAGTCACCGGCTTCCTCTGAGGCTTCTGCCCTCAGTTACTTGCTGATTTATTTGCCTTTTCTTTTCCCACTATCTCTTGTTTAAATGGATGCGGCATATGTGTTTTTTTAATTTGATAAACACGCTGGTTATTTTCATTGCTGCGATCCGTTGACGCTATTATTTGTTTCCAAACACACGTCATTCACGTTCTTTTCTTTAAATAAATATGCGCCAATGCAAAACCCCGCCCAGTTAACACTGCCCAACGCCCAAGTATAGCACCAGTTCATCCAGAGCCGCAGGAGCAGCAGTGCCAGCACTACCGAGCGTTCTGTTAATTATGCCACATCTCTCAAATTGCTAACTTGTTCTTTGTTTACAGGCTATGGGCGCTAAAGACTGCATCGTGGCTCGTGAATGGATTAGACGTTTCTCCTCAGTTGTTCACAGGCTGTGATATTAGGTGCCTCAACAGGCACGCCCCGGTGGTAGGCGGCCTCCTGTTCTGGATTAAACGAGCTATCTTAATAGTCTGCCATGTCTTTAAATCCTCTCGATTGCATAAACAGCGCTGGTCTTTTTAGTTTCAGGTCATCATGATGGGTTACTTATGCACAGTAGCTCCATCTACTTAGGACACGTGATATAGTTTATACACCTCATTATAGGTGTTTGTTTGCCTACGCACAGTACCACATGTCCGTGTGTGATGATTGTTATGCTGACCTTTCTTCAAGTTGTTGCAGTAAATAAACACCCTGGAGTCCTGTGTTCAATCATGTGAGCCACACTGAACTGTAAAAAACGGTTCTCTTTTTTGAAGCACGCCTGTTTGGTTCACACGGAAGCCTTTTATCATCTCTGGCTGGCTCCCTCGCCTGGAAGTGATGTCTCTAAACTGAATTGTTTTTTAGGTCGAGCCTACAGCAGCGCATGCTCTGCTTGCTCGATCTTTTGTAAAGGGCAAAAAAAGTGCTACCTACCAGAGTTTAGCTGGCCTGAAGCATGAGTGCATGCACGCGCAGTCGCCATCTGTCTCCTCCGTCATGGGTCATTAAGTTGCTTTCCCCTCTGCCTCCATCCGATTACATTAACTTTCACTTTCGTGGCTTGTTTTCATTTGGGTGAGGGCTTGTTTAAAGTCGCGGCACAGTTGTATGTTTAAACATATCGAGCAGGCAGGCGTGCATCCTTCGACCAACCATCCTGATTTAAATAATTAATGGGAGCGGTAAATCAGAAGCGCTGTAGTCAAAATATTATACTTGCGCTTCTCCCCCTCCCCCACCACATATTGCGGCCAATGCTTGTTTTATAAAGTGACGGACCCAAGCCTCTTCCAGCTACACTACAGTCCGAGCCTTACAGCTACCCTTACACGCGCAGCGGCTTTCACTTTTGCCGCCACGCGTGTGTGCGCACCACTCGCGCTTCTCCCCCTCCTCCCAGAATGCTTGTTCTTCTTGACAGTCTTTTCTACACATACAGCCATGTTTCTGTTCCAGGGCCGGCAGACAGAGGAGCTCACAAAGGGATGTGTCGCCCAGCCCTATCTCTGCCACCATCAGTCATGAAGCTCTGTTGCCCACCAGACAGACCATTTGGGGAACCATTTGGGGACCATTTGGGAGTTAAGGGTGTCCAGCCAACATCCTTACTATGTGGCTGTTAGGATTTGTCCCGCAAGCAACTGACTTTTTTTGGTTAGATAGTGCTTCATATGACACTTCGGTAGTTTCGATGTGCTGTTTAAGACCGGTGCTACTTTTACTCACTACAATGGTATTCAATTTACCGACCCTGGAAGGATGGAGGCCTGTGTCCCCCTTGGCGGGATCTGAACTTGGGAACTGCAGAACACTGCAAGTATCACACCTTTTCTTTTCACAAATAACTTTTTTATGCTGTCTCAGCTGCAGCTATTTTTTGGCTGGACAATGCTAATGCACCTTTTGTAGGTCCTTTTTTGTCCCCCTCTGGCTTCTGAAACCGGTTTTCACCCTGTTGCTCTCGACACTTTTTAAATTATTGTTCGCCATTGGCTTTGCACTTCCCTTCCCAATTTAAATGTACATGGATAACATACAGGTGCGTACCCACAAAAACCACATGCTTGTTTATCCCCAAAACTCTACCTATCCGGAGGATCCGTCTAGGTTGGCTCACAGTCAGACGCTGTCTAAATTAGAAATCCCCAGACCTAGGCTTCTAGCAGTGTTTTTCTCCTATTGTGTTCATCTCCGGTCTAGAACATCTCAGATTTTGTTAACCTGTAACAACTATTTGTCAGATGTTATTTTCGAAGTGATATTTTTAGGGCTTTTGTATTGCATTTAGCTTCTAATCTTTTGATTATAGTTTTATTGCACTTTAATTTGTGGTCAAATGTAACGCTTTTTCGTACAACTGCAGGAGTTTTAGTTCACAGAACCCCTGCTACCGCTCGAGGTGACAGTGTGCTTTTTGATAGTCATGAATAAAATACATGAATAAATATGGTGATAGTGAGTATGTAACCGTCAATTTGTACACATGGGCTGGGTGTTTAGCCCTGATCTGCAGCATGAGTGGTACATAGAACTCACCCCTAGTGGGCAGGTTACTTCTGGACATGGGCATCTGTGTGAAATATGTTGCAGTCTTCATATGATGCTAAACTGGGGCTCAAAATGTTGAAGGGATCTGTAGAATATGGAACGCTGTTTGACATATTTTTCAATCTGGCCCTTTTAGGTCAGGCTCGTTTCCTTTATTTTCATTCCCCTTCTCCTTTCAGGCCGTCTCATCCATTTTTGCCTCTTCACCACCACTCCTCTATCCTGCTGGTCATTCCTATTTTTCCATTCACCTCTTTGCTATTTTCTTTCATATTTCAGCCCCCTCTCCCTTCTGCATTTTACGGTTTCTACGTTGTCCTCTAGCCTCTATTTCAGTTACGCACCTCATCCCTCCATCCCCCCACCGCTCGCATATCCCACGCAACATCTCCTCCCCTGACGTCTCCCCCTTTTCCTCACACCCCCTTCACACTTCATCCTCTGACTGGCCGAGTCCCCACTATCCATCTATCGCCATCACTCCATCCATCTATCACCCTCACTCCATCCATCTATCGCCCTCACTCCATCCATCTATCTATCTATCTATCTATCTACCGCCCTCCCTCCCTCTATAGCCCTCACTCTATCGCATCACCACAGCATCACTCATCACCACCACAGCATCACTATGCGCTACTACAGCATCACTGAACGCCACAGTATCACTCGTCACCACCACAAAATCACTCAGCGCCACCACAGTATCAATCTGTGCAACCATTCAAAAACAACTGGTTCAAATATGTTCTGTCAATGTTTCAAACTTTATTACAAATGTCTCAAAAAGATGTTAATATTTCACTTTTGTTCTTGGATTTTCGTCACAATAAAATACACTGAACATAATCTTCACAAAAGTTATTTACAAAAGTTTAAGCTATTGCCATTATAAATTATAACTTATTTAAGTATTAATTAATAAAAAAAAATAAAAGCCATTGTTATTTGTAATATCAATACATCCAAGTCACATAAATACAACACATATTGCATTACAAATGCTATAGGTGTCACATTTGCGAAAGTTAAAACGATTGGCATTGTAAATGACAAAGCTATTAATTTCGCTATTTTCAAAACCAACACAAATAAAAAATGTGTCATTTACAATACCAATAGCTCAAACTTTCCTAATGCGAGACCTATTGCATTGCAAATGCTTGTTGGGGACTGGGACTTATTTTTCTTCATCATATTTAGAATTAGAGCAAGAGGGAGAAAGCTGGTAAAGAGAGAATGAAGGAGGAAAGAAGGATCGGAATATAGTGGAAAAGTGAGAAAGTGGGGTGATAGAGTTATAATAGGTTATTAGAGAGAGATAGAGACATGAATGATTGAATGGTGGAAGAAAGAGGCATGATATGGAATCAGACCACTGCTTGCAAGCACAGTGGGGTGCTTTTCACTGATCTTTAGATGGTGCATTTCCATATTGATTGTTTTGTTGATTTGTTGTGTCCATTTATTTCAGCACATCTTCAATACTTAAATCTAGCCATTTAGCTTATTCAGTTGCTATCATATTGGTCCTGGTGAAGGCCATGCAACATTTCCTTTCGGGTCAAAACGTTGACTATATCACTAGTGGACTTATATTAATGGAAATATTGTACACATCATACTGTAACTTTGAGTCTTGCTGTCAAAGTTGTATCAAGTATCAGTTTCTAGCATTGTATATATCGTGAATAGCACTTGCACACTTTACTCACTTATGTCACTATTCAGAAATTATGGGTTTGTAGTACTGATTAAGGACAATAAATGATGTCTGGATATTGTATCAAAAATATGTTTGTACATATCTTGTTAGCCAAGGGAGGTTAGGGTTATCCCTCCCTCCAAGGGAATCATTGTTTTTGTACATTTATCGATTGCCCAGGATCACAGGTTCGCCCCATACTTTTTGCATATGTGGAATCGAGACTAGGTAGCCATTGTTTTCAAAAACTCTTCCCGTTGACAGACCCAGTAGAGGGCTCCTACAGAAAACTTTGGTCTTCTGCACTTATTTTTAGATTACTACTGACTGCACCCCTGTAATATGCACACACTGCAGGAGGGCACACTCAGAGGACCATTGGCGTAAGATCACACCAGGGCTGTCATTGCTCCCTCAATGTGCATTGCTGGGTGGCACAATTTGGGGGGGGATGCGGGGCTAGGTAGGGTACAAGTTGGTTATGATATGGGCAGACCCTGGTTAATTTCTGACGATGGTTGTATATGGTGTACACCGCCACCTATTTTTAAAAAGCTAAACTTTGACGCAAAGCATGAGAGTGAACGTCAGAAAAGGAAGGAGCAAGTGATTTGGAAAACAGTGTTGAAGGGGAGAGGGGAAGACAGGAAGTGAAAACAGGAAGTGCTAAACAAAGGACATCACACCCAGCTCTCAAGTTGTAGTTCAAGATGTGGTTTCATTATGGAATGTTCTGTGTAGGATAGCCGAGGGCAACACAAACAGACAAAACGACTATTACCAAACACTTCCCCCAACAAGGCCAGACCTTATGCCTTTGTCGGTGCTTGCTATTTATCTGATTACAGTTTTAGTAAAGCGCTACATGCCTTTATTCTGCAACTGCACTTCAACTCTGGATGGTATGGGGGAGCGGTGTGCTGCAGGCAGGCAGGCACCCATGGGGAGTGGGCAGACCCTGCCATTGGTCCACCATGATCACCATGAGAGGTCAGTCTTCTAGGTGCCCTACTCTTGCATTAGTAAATATGGCAATCAGCCCTGACCAGTAGAGAGAGGAGGTTAACAAAGGTATATGCACTGGACTGGTTAGTGTGCTCAATACGGGACTGGATGTAAGAATCAGACCATCTGCCAGGCCTATAAGCCGGGCTCCACTTCTATGTAGGTTTTTGCAGAGCACAAATATATCAAGAAAGCAATAGGGCCCTTTTTAGGTCTCGCCTGTCGATGCGCATGCGCATCGAGCAAGCGAGACTATAGGGGCTCATCTACACTTTATCTAACTTGCAAGGAATCGTGGCGATTCCTTGCAGTGCCCGTGACTTTTAAGCTCAATGCGCATGTGCATTGAGCTTAAAAGCGCGTGCACAGCCGCCCGCATTCCTCCGACACCTTTGAAGTGAAGCTTAGCTTCACTTCAAAGGCCCGGTTCTTCACACCCACATGCCGCTCTGCCCTGCTCCGCCCCCTCCCCTGAGTCATCCTGCCTGCCCCTTCCCGCCGTGTCGCATTTCTCCTCCCCCCTCCCCTCTCTTCCCTCCGTCTTGTTAGACCACATATTTCTATGTGCTTTTTACCCCATTTCTACGTTTGTATTCGTTTGCTTTCAACACAGCTTTCTCAAGCCTTCAGCCATTTACTTGCATTTAGGCAGTTCACGACAGCTTTCCCCCAACTCTGCATGCTATCAACACGGTTTACTCTTTCATTAGATGCAGACTGTTACAAAGCACACGGACACTTCAAAAGATGCTTAGCGGGCGCCTCCATGTCTGCTTTCAGTTTAGTAAGTTTTATGTAATATTTGACCGTATAGTAATGGCATGCATGTATAGAGTGCGCTTTCATACAAACAACATCAGTATATATTGCATTTACTTTTATTTTGATGCAACCGAATGTTGCCATGTACGTTATTTTTGAAAGAATTTCTATTTAAATCAGTTAGTAAAATACCATACCACAAAACACTTACAAATACGCTACAAACAGTTACAAAAAGACTCTTTTAAAACACGCTTACTTTAAGCTTGTTACATGCAACTGCCTTGTACAGCACAAATATATTTGCGGTATTATAATTGATGCATTCTATCATTGCGTTTTCGTAATAGAGTATTATTTGTAACGTTACGAATATGTTATATTGCCCTGCTCCGTTGTTTCTCCGCCCCTTCAGGACAGTTCGTGCGTGTCACGCCTATCCTTTCTCCCGACCGGAAATTCTATTTGCGTGTCAGGCCTCGTTTTCACCACGCATTTTTTTTGTTTTGTTGCTGGCTTGTTTAAAACTGCGCTTGTTTAACATGTAGTCTATTCGGTCCTAAAATGAAAGGTGATCTGTTTTGAGCAGTATTCAATCTAATCTGTTCTTTCTCGTGTCTATATTAACTTAAACTTATATTTAGTCATGCCGTAAGAGTTACTTCACGCGTCTCAGAAATCAGATGTGAAAAGTATTGCTCTGTCTTGCATTCCGCTGTGCCAGACACATCTGCTGGTGATGATGTACTCTGCGGAGCAGCAGCATCTTTCTAGTTAATAAGCATGTTATTTACTTCCATCAGCGCACTGCAGCAAAGTCTGCGATCGCACCCAGCCAGCCAAATCTGTTAATGTCTCCCCTAACCTGCCCCTCCCTACACCCAGGACACTGTGGCATGTTAAACTCCCAGCCGCTTATAACACAGCGCGCCATGGCGTGGCGACAGCTTTTTTTCTTTTTCACTCCTGACAGAGATCACATTTGTTTGTGTGGAGTTCGAGTTGCCCCACAGACACACAGCTTGATTGACTTCTGACACTGATATCATCCCGACGAATGTCGGCGACACAGTGACACGCATCTTAAAACAAAGACGCTAGACGTTAGAATAGTGAAGTATGCCACTCAGTGATACAATTAACATATTCACTATTTTACTTAGGTCAGTGCAAGTGCTCTTCTAGACCTCCTGTGAAGTGCTCCTAAAGTGCACCTAGTAGAGTGAAAAAAACACGAACCGCTTATAACAATTCAAAACGGGTAATCTGAAAAAGGTGGAAATTTAACAGTAACCCTATACAACCAAGCCACGTCCTCCAGATAACCTGAATTACCATAAATTGCATCTTCAAAAAGAAAAATACTTTTACTCTAAGGGTAGCAAAATTGAAATTGTGAAATAGAAATATGAAATTTCGTCCTACAACCCAGGTCCATTCAGCTATACTTTGCATCCCAAAAAATAACAGGTTTAAAACAGTTTTTATTTTAGATAATCCTGCCCGTTTTACACATTTCTGAAGGCAAAGCCAACCCGACTTCGCTGGCATTCAAACATATGTCTTGCAGGGTCAACTCCCCCCCCCCCCCCCCCCCCATCAAGTCAAAAGTTACATTGCAAACTTGCAGAAATCTCAATGAAATGAAAGTTCCCGTTGTACAACTGAAATAACCACATTTACTCTGCCGAAGTATTCTACATTTTAAGATACTCTGTACAACCATTCAACAACAACTGGTTCAAATATGTTCTCTCAATGTTTCAAGCTTCATTAGAAATGTCACAAAAAAATGTTAATATTTCACTTCTGTTCTTCGATTTTCGTCACAATAAAATACACTGAACATAATCTTCACAAAAGTTATTTACAAAAGTTTAAGCTATTGCCATTATAAATTAAAATAACTTTTATTTAAGCATTAATTATTTTTAAAAATTAAGACATTGTTATTTGTAATATCAATACATCTAAGTCACGCAAATACAATACATTGCATTACAAATGCTATGTCACATTTGTGAAAGTTAAAACTATTGGCATTGTAAATGACAAAGCTATTAATTTCATTATTTTCAAAACCAACACATAAATAAAAAAATTGTCATTTACAATATCACTAGCTCAAACTTTCCTAATGCGAGACCTATTGCATTGCAAATGCTTGTTAAGAAATCCCCTCAAAATCATCCCACACCTGAGTATTTTACACGCACCCTTGACTCTAGCACATCATTTAACTTAATTGTAGTAATAATACCCTTGAGAATATATGGATATACATATTAAGTACTGTATTGCACTGAAATGTATAATTTGTCTTTTTTAACTCTTTATTAAAATGTAGATACATTTACACACTTGGTTATTTCATAATTATTGTCTGTAGTGTTTATGAGTAAATTATTGTAGTTTGTTTTATAAATGTGGATTGCCAAGGATTGTTATTTCTCAAATAAGTAATAATACCCTTGCCAGTCTTTTGTGGTCTTTGCAGACAAGTGGGTCAGCCGCACTGAGCTTCCTGTGTAGACCAGATCAGCCCTTTGGCCTCGGTCTGACGTCACCGTCTAGCACCCTGCGCGCGGCCTGCGTAGCGTTGACTCTCCGACCTGCACCGCGCCGGGGTGGGCTCGTTCTGCTTTTGGTCCACGCGAACGTGCCAGGAAGTTGCACTGCAGATGTACAGATTGTGAGCACAGATTGCAAAAAAAGCATTGCGAGGCCATCCTTTGTGTGGCAATCACTTGCACCTCACCTCCTCTTACGCAAACCGGACTGTTCGTGATGCTAGTTTGTGGGGGGCGGAAGCAAGAACCTAAGAAAATGAACGGAAGACTTCACGTCCTGTTTCAGTGTTATTGACAAACCATGCCTGTCTCTGGTTATACATAGTCGCGGATGACCGTGCCTTTACCTGTTTTTTTTTTGTATTTGACTAGTAAGCTATCCCTCGTGCCACTGCCGCCCCCATCTTGTCCCATTCGTTCTCCTGTAAGCTATATATTAAATTCTTTCTGCAGGAGCAGGCAGTGGAAGGGCCAGAAACTGTCACTTTTCCTCATTTTTGTTGGTTTAGTTCACATTTTTGTCTTATTTACTTCGTTGGGAGTTTTATATAGCGCTGTGTGTCGCCTAATGGATACTTCAGGGGTTTGTACTGTTGGCCCTAGTCTATGTACGACTCCTTGAGCCAGTCTTCTAGGCGCGTGACAAACGTGCCTAATTCTGGCGTGGGCACTTTTGGAACGCCAGGTGTCTTCTGAGGTGTGTCTGTTTCTTATTGTCATTTTAATTTCTTTGGTATCCTCACACACTGGCGATGTAAAGCCTGATCATATGAATAACACCTGGATGCACTTTATGGAATACCGTCGCTATAAGAGATGTGATGGTGACTGGAGAACCTCCCGGAAGGTGTTATCAGGGCCCTTCTCCCTCAACAAGAATGACGTCATCTAGAGCCGCCTCCGCCGTGCAGTGAGGTTTTTATGGTTCCAGCTGTGCAGAGCGTCATACCTCATCTAGACACCTGCTGTGTGCGAGGGTTTCCACCCACCGCGTGACAGTCGCTCTTCATGGAGTCACCATATGAAGAAACAGAGTGTCGCATAGCTGATTCTTGTGAGTTGTAAGGCCTCCTGGTGCCTGAACACCACTCACAAATCCTAAACCCACCAAGTTACCTTAGAGAATGCTTTGAGGCGAGAGGTGAGTGAGGTATCCAAGTCGCACGTTACGCACTAGTGCCATTTGTAACATTTGGTCAGTACGATTACATACTGTAGTTACATAGCATAACATGAATATAGTTACAGTACTCGTTTAGTTGGGAAGTTACAACAGTGATCTAGTGCTCGTTGTTTAGACAGACAGCAACATTGACATGTTAGGGGCGTGGCCTGCACCGGAGGGAAATGGCGACATAGTTGCCATGTTTCCATTCCTGATGCCATACCCTCAGTGACCACATGGCTGAAATGAGACCTAAACACCATGAGGAGCACTAACAATGGAATTTGATGCCTCCTTGAAGATTTGTGCCTGTTAATCTGACGCGCACAGGATAGCTTGGGATCTCAGGAGAAACAAGATGGCCCAATGACTGGGACGACTGAACGAGGAGGGTTTTGTCACGGAGAGATTGGAACAGATGATTCGTGCCTGCTGTAGTCCACTGCACTCTGCCACTGCCCATGCTAGGGTGAAATGCAGAGGCTGAAACAGCTGAACCTGCTCCAGGTCCGGTCCACGATCGCACGCCATGATCCATGGTAAAGAAGAGAATCCTAAACAGCCATAATCTAGGGTTGGCTGAGACATGACGTTCATACTACCTTGCCCCATGAAGGAAATATCCAACATTGAAGATCAATGGTGAGAAAAACATTTGTTGCTCCAGTAGCACCCACACCACAGAGTACAGAAAGTCAATATTTGACATATAGAGGGAGGAGCCTAACCTGCAACCATGATGGCCGCCTGAGCCCTCGGCTCCGCCGACCCTTCCGCTTCCCTCCCGTACCGCTTCTTATCCTGCTTGCAAATCTGTGTTTATGCTGCGGTACTGGGTTTGGGAAGCGACGCTGTTTCCAGCGATGTGCTCCCCGTCGGTTTTCCTGTGCTGGAAGTGACGGGACGTCCTGTTATCCTGTTGATGCTCCGGGAAGGGGAACGATCCTTTGTTCTCAACTGTGCCCTGCCGGACGACAACTACGGCGGCCATTGACGGCAGGACGGCATCGGCTGGCAAGACGCGGCGACGACTCTGCGTCTCCCGCTGCGGCGCTACAATATCTCCTTTCATCTTCAAGCTATCTGGGTTCCATCGCTGGCGCTGCAACAATTGTATCCCTCTCCCCGGATGATTCCGTGAGTCTCCTTGGTGTCGAGCGGAGTAGTGGGGGCCATTTTGGGCGCAGTGAATCGCGTCTTCATCTTTGCCGTGGGCTCCTGTTCTGTCTCACATTCTGTTGCCATCACACACGGCGCTGGCATAGAGGGTGCTGCCATGATCCCCACGCCCTGGCAGTGCTGGTCGGGGAGCCGAATTTTCGGCCAACTGCCTGGAAGTGACTCCGGCGATCGAAGCCGGGGGTCGCCACATATCTGCGAGCCCCATGGGCGGGGGACTGCTGTGTCATCCTTTTACGAGGCGCCCTTGACTACTGGCGACGTTTTGTGTGCTCTGGCCGACTTGCGTGATGCTCTGTGTTGCAACGCCCGAGATCTGGAGGCTCGATTAGATATCATTTTGCCCCCACTCTCCTCGCCGAACTGGCGCTCGCGTGCGGAGCGTTTCGCCATACCCTGGGCTCAACTGTTACAAGCCACTGCCTCAGAGATCCGGGGATGTGCTGCGGGAGAGGGAACTATACACTATTATAGCTCTGCCGGTTGCGGCACTGGTGGATGTTATGCGTCCTGCGCTGCTACAGATGTTGGGAGATCGCCTTAGGACGCCATCTTTGATACCTCTGTTGGGGTCTATTTGCGAGACTGACGTTCTTCTCCTGGATATTTTGTCTGCGCTTGGACTGTCCCACTTGGTTGGACTGTTGCTGTGGACTTGCCTGTGCTGTGCATCTCTGGAACACATTGCCCTGCGTCGGATGGCCGTGGGTGGATGGCGCCGTGTCTTGCTGTGGTCCTTCTGGCTGCCTCCACGGTTTCGTGGGACTACCTCGCTTCAGTACTTCATGGGCACTTTGGATCGTAGGGGACAAGGTTGACTCTGTTTTTTCCCCTTCCTACTTATTGATGATGGATGGACGGTGGAGCTGGACGTTGGTTATGTTTCATTAGGGGTCGGGGGTGGGGTGGCCGATACTATTCTGCTTGGTTGTTTTGGATACTTGTGGATGGCCCTCCTCCGGTAATATATGCCTCTTTTTTCTTTCTGTTCTTTTCTCTTCTTCTTCCTTTCGGGTACTCTTTTGGGGCGACAGACACATTGCAAGGGGGGGGTAGGCCGTAGCCTTTGCATGCATGTAGGGTGGGGGGTTATTTCGTTCTTTTTGGTTTCTATGGGCCTTTATTTCCTTTTTATTTTAAGCCTTTTTCTTTCCCTTTTTCTGGGTCAAGGGTTTTAGCTGTCCGGGGGTGGGTAGCTATTGGCGCACGACGTGTTCTGCGAATGTCAATCCTTAGGTATTGTGTTGGTGCCGCCATTTTGACGATGTTCTCATGCGCGCTGGATCTTTGCTGTGAGTTGCCCGCTTCAATTCTGTTGATCTGTCTGGTCCTTGATCCTTTCTAGTCCTTCCGACTTACTATTTTATTTACAAGCATAAAAAAGAAAACCTTTAACGATGGTCCTTTCCCTTCTCCTGTTTCCCAGTGGTATATGTCTGCCGATGTGATATGACTCGACTGTAATTTGTTTGACGTACTGCTGCGATGCCATGTTGTGCGCTTATGTGCTTCGAAACGTTGTTGAGGCCGGCCGGATGGTTGTAGGCCAGTATTTGTTTCTGACGTTTTACAATAAAGGTTTTTAAAAAAAAAAAAAAAAAAAAAAAAAAAAAAATATTTGACATATATAGTAATGGGGAATTAAGCTATATTCTGATCGGGATATATTGAAAGTCAGCTGTGGATTTGTGAAGAAACTATTATTCAGGGGCATAAATTAAGTATCTAATTCATCAAAACTGTTAAACCAGGCTGAGGTTATACCATTGCTCATGTGTCAAGTTGGTCACCTGAGGATCGCAAAAATCAGTATGAAAGAGAGTCTGATGCTAAACAGTGGTCATGGGACAGACTTTCTTCCAGCCTCTTTCAGCACATGCACTTTATGAACTCATACTCCTGTACAGGCCTATGCATAGTGTTAGATCTGGGGGTCTCTAATTGGCAATGGTATTCACCTTTGCACAAACTTACTTCTAAGTTAGGATAAGGGGATTACACTCCTTAATAACCCCTGCTCACCCCCTTGGTAGCTTAGCACGAGCAGACAGGCTTATCTCAGAGGCAGTGTGTTAAGCATTTGTGAATATACACAGTAATACAGTGAAAACGCTACAGATGGACACAACACAGGTTTTATAAAAAATAAGTATTCTTTATATAGACTTAACACAAGACCACAAACGACAAAAATCCACAATACTACACTAGTTCTCAACAAAGTATCTGGATGCGTAACGCAAAGTAAACAAAAGGCTCGCAAAAGGGGAGATGCGTCGGTTCCGTGATCCGGAGGAAATGATGCGTAGTGCCTCAATGTTTTCGCAGAGTAGGGGATGCGTCGTGATCCTTACCGGTGTGGCGGTGATGCGTAGATTCTCGGCCTGCGGGCCCGTTGCGGTGCGCAAGATGGCGCCCTTGATGCGGCAATGCGATGACGCTGCGGTGATGCGTAGGCGCCCTGGCAGCCTTTCGACGACTCTGTACTTTGGAGCCGCGACAGCCCCTGCGACACGCTTCTCCGGTGATGCAATGGCAACCTTCTTGAAGGCGTCATGCTTCTCCGGTGATGAGACAGCAGGCAGCTTCGATGAACACACGCGTCCAGGGAGATGCGGCGAAGGCTCGCTTCTCCGGCGATGCCATGATTTCAGCTGCGGCGGTGACACGCTTCCTCTCAATGCGCCGCACTTCCAGCTCCCAGCAACATGCAAATGTCTGTAGATAGAATTCCCAGCAAGGAAATTCACTGGGGGAGCTGGAGATGAAGACTTTTGTCCCTGAGACTTCAGCAGGAGGCAAGCACAGTTCAAGCCCTTGGAGAATATTCTGTAGATGATGAAAGTCCTTAAAAAGTTCCTTCTCCTTTCCTTGGCAATGAAGCAACCACTGCAGGCCAACCTAGCAGACAGCACACTGGCAGAGGGGCAGTCAAACTCCTACAGCTTCCTTGGTTCTTCTCCTTGGCAAAGGTTTCTTGTTCCAGAAGTGATCTAATTTCTTGGGATCAGGGTCCCAATATTTATACCCCCAACTCCTTTGTTCTCTGAAGGCAGAGAGGCCTCTGCCTAGTCAAACCCGTTCCTGAGCACTTTGTTTACATGAATCTCTCCTTCATTTCACTGTGCAGGGCAGAGACATCAGCCGCCCCACAGAAGGTGGAGCCAGCACAGGGGGGGGGGTACAGCTCTGGAGCACTTTGTTGGCAAGCTTCCTTCTCTCCTTTCACAGTGCAGGGCAGAGACATCAGACAAGCCACAGGAGTTGGAGCCAGCATTGTAGAGGGAAGGCCCATCCCTATTCAGCTCCCAGGTGCAACTCCTCCCTCCCATGTAAATGGAGATCTCTCTATTCACCTCTGGGTTGCCCCAGGCTGTCTCCTGGAATCCCCCAGCTCTGTCACTCATAAACCCAGACAAGGAATACACAACCTAGCAGAGACAGGCCTGGACAGTTAGGCAAGAAAATACATACTTTCTAAAAGTGGTATTTTCAAACACAGAATATTAAAACCAACTTTACTAAAAGATGTATTTTATCATTCTGAGTTCAGGCATATTAAATTCGAATTTCCACCATGTTCCCTGAGTCAGTTAGGATTATAAGAATGTAATAATCTAACTGCCCATTCTAGCCTATGGAGAACAGGTAGCCTTCAATATTGAAAAACGAAAATGACTGTAATTCACTATTAGGACATGCTATACACATCAGAGCATGTCCTACCTTATACTTACAATGCACCCTGCCCTTGGGCCTACCATAGGGGTGTCTAATATGAAGCAAAGAGAAGGTTTAGGGACTGGCCAGTGGGTGCACTTGCCAAGTCGACATGGCAGAACTAGACTGCACACAGGCCTTGCAATGGCCGGCCTGAGACACACTTTACAAGCTGCTCTTCTGTGGGTGGCACAACTAGTGCTGCAAGCCCTCCAGCAGCATTTGATTAACAAGCCCTGGGCACCCATGGTGCACTGTACTAGGGTCTGACAGGTAAATTAAATAACCCAATCATGGAATCTCCAATTAGTAAATCAATTTAACATAGGGAACACTTGCACTGTGGCACTGAACAGCAGTGGCACCTTGCCCAAAGCATGTAACCAGCAAAAACATATCAAAACAGAGTAGGCAATCCGTCAAAATGGAAGGGAGACTCACGCCAATGATGCAGGGTTTAACACATAGTCTCATAATGCATCACAAATATAGGCAGATGTTGTACAAAAATACAATGGCTGAACACAAAGACAAGCAGCTAAAACAACAGGGCCTTAAGCGTTCCAAGGCTTAATTTCCAATGCCAAATTTCCTGATTGAAACAGGCATTGGAAAAAGCAATATGTCTCTTGCCTATGCAAGAGCTATTAGCTCTGCCAATGAGTTTTAGCCATGTGTACTGTGGCGTGGCCGCTGTTTAGCATGACTAAAACTGAGTCCATCGAGGAGAGTGGATTCGAGTGTCATAGAGTGGAATAGTGAAGAATGGAGTGGCATAGAGTGACGTACTCTAGTGACATAGAGTGGCATGGTGAGGAGTACAGTGGATTGGTTTTGAGTGCATCAGTATAGAGTGTTGCAGAGTATAATGGTGTACAGTGCAGTGTCATAGAGTGCAATGGTGGAGAGTGGTGTAGAGTAGCGTGGCGCAGAGTACACTGGTGTGGAGTGTTGTAGAGTGCAGTGGTGTTGAGTGCATTGGCATAAAATGCAGTAATAGAGTAGAGTGGTGTAGAGGTCTGTGGGGTAAAGTTCAGAGTAGAGTGGCGTAGAGTGCAGTGGTATGGAGTGGCATAGAGTGCATTGGCCTGGAGTGATGCAGAGTATGATGCAGTGGCGTACAGTTGCATGGAGTGGGCTGGTGTCGAGTATAGTAGCATAAACTGCAGTGGCATAGAATTCAGCAGTGTGCAATGCAGCATTGTAGAATGCAGTGGTGTAGATTACAGTGGTGCTTAGTAGAGTGCAGTGGCGCAGAGTGCAGCGGTGTAGAATAGAGTGATGCAAAGTAGAGTGGCAGAGAGTGCAGTGGTGTAGAGTGGTGCAGAGTTTGGTGGGGTAGAGTGGATTGATGCTGAATACAGTGCCATAGAGTGCAGTTATGCAGAGTAGAGTTACATTGAGTTAATTGCATAGAGTGCAGTAGGGTAGAGTGACATAGAGTTCAGTAGTGGAGAAGGTAGCAGTGCAGTGTCGTAGAGTGGCTTAGAGTGCTGTGGTTTAGAATAGAGTGGCCTAGAACAGAGTGGCACAGATTGCAGTGGCGTAGCTTAGTTTGTTTCAGAGTAGAGTGCAGTGGCATAGAATGTAATGGTGTAAACTGGTATGTAGTGGTGCAAAGTAGATTAGAGCGGTGTACAGTGGATTGGTGTAGAGTGCAGGGTCGTAGAGTGGAGTGGTACAGAGAAGATTGCATTGGCATAGAGTGTATTGGCATTGAGTGTATTGGCAAAGAGTGCAGAGTGGAGTGGCGTAGAGTGGATTTGTGCAGAGTAAAGTAGCGAGGCCTAGACTGCAATGGCGAACAGTGCAGTGGTGTAGAGTGCTTTGGTATAGAGTACAGTGGCGTAGAGTAGAGAGGCGTGGAGTGGTGTTGAGTACAGCGGCGCAGAAGGCACAGTGGCGCAGGGTGGTGCAGAGTAGGGTTGAGTATCCATAGAACACTTCCATTACAGACAACATATTTTCAATTTAAATTACTATTATATGTGCACAGACATACTGTTTAACTAACACAACTATAAAGCACAGAAACGATAATGTGTGGAAATGGCATCTTCTCTTAATTGATTTGTTTTGATGATAATAAATTATTTGTTTTCAACACACTTCAGAAGTGACAAAAGATTTGCTTCATTTGTGCTTTCCTAATTCTGATATATTCTGAAATACTTGCGCAGCTCATTCAAATGTTCTGTCCTCGAAAAAAACATTTTCTACCCCCAGTATCCAGCAAGATTGTCACATAAATCCTCTCACTTTGAAATCAGAGAAAGAAAAGTAAACACCCAGTTCCGTCAGATATTAGAGCCTGACATTTGGCCTCTGTCTATTAATGCACAGCAAATGTGACAAGACAAGAACAATATTTACAGGCCTGTTTACAGAATGGAGCACTCGTGGAAGAATACAAGGAGAGGTAGTGTGAAAAGGCTTTGCTCCTTGGGAGGGACCAACTCAAGCTAGCTAACCTAAAACATTTGAAGCCAGCAAATAGAAATCCAGAAAATGTGAGTTATAAAGCAAATGGTAAGGAACAGGCGGTATGCATTCCCAGGAAAGTTTTCTGAATCTCGCCAAGATGTCTTTGGAGAACCAGACAGCTGCGCTGCCTGGTAAACTTCTACCTAGAAAGAGCAGGTCTCCAACTAATATACACCTGATAAGGAAAAGAATTAACAGCTATGCACAATCTTGTTCAAACTATCAATCTTACTACAGATGTGATGCCAATGCATCAGGAATTACTTCAAAACACTGACATCCAGTGTTTCAGGAACTGAATCAAGGATAAGTCGTCAGGAACAGGAGATCACTATCAGAAAAAGACATAATAATCACTCCCTTACGCAACTCATCAAACTACTTAAAGAAGTCATCAACTCCTAGAATCGAAAAAGAAGAGGTAACTTTAGAATTTTCTATATCTTGAAAATGTGCTGAAGATATAGCTAACTCCTGTGTGGAGTTCTTGGAATCTTGGCTGCGACACACTCTGGTTCTGCCTTTCTATACGTTTTTGAAAAAGAGAGGATGTTCATATCCCAATCACTAAAGCTGAAAAATTCAAAATTCCTGAGAAAGATGATATTCTGTTATCTCTGATATTAAGACTCTGTAATGGCCCTACCCTACATGAGAAAAGTTCAACAAAACACCTAGGAAGGAGTGACACCAGGTATTTTGCAGGACTATTCAGTTGAAAAATGGGTTTCTGTGCCTAAGTAAGAGACATAGGAAATGGAACATTACCTACTAAGTTTTTGGCCTATCAAGGTTCAGAATTACCTTTCAGGATAGAACTCACATTTTCTGGACTTCAGCTGACCTGGTAGAGTGCCTTTCAAATATATCCGAATCTGGGATTATCATTTAGCCTACACGTGTCTTCATTCTGCTTTTCCCTCTATATAAATATTGGAATTTAATGAGCATTGACAATTCACTTATGACTCGATTAGTTATATATATCTGATAATCGTCAGTACATGTGATGTGCTCTATTAATAATTATATATGCTTTATGTGGTTGATTAATATCAACTCCCCATGTCCTGAATTTAAGAGAGGTATGAAAATCATACATTGAGGAAATAGAATTAATATAGAATTGCCATAGGATTTATCATCAAGGAGGTGCTCTACTAAGATATTAAACATGCCCTGTTATATTTTGTTTGCAGCTTGACATTATGTTTTTATTATACTTGAAAGATCTCTCGCTTATGTTCTCTCACCATTAGTTGAGCGGGTGGGATTCACTCTTAGTGGGAGGTTTTGGGTGTGAGACTGTAGTCTCAATTTTTGAATTTACTGGCGTTCCATTTTCTTTTGTTCTTTAACTCAGGCGTTGCAAACTCACAGATCTTAGAATTCCTATTTAGAGGATGCAAGACTTAGAACCTAACGTGAGACACATTAAGTTGCATGCCCTGAATGACCCATAGATTTAATACGTCATGTCTTTTGGTATTTGATAGACATTGCTTAGTTCAGGATAACCCGGATTAGTTTACTGATCCTTATGCTTTTAGGATCATACTTATCTCAAACATGATGCCTTCACTGCAAATCTTATCACTCATTTCTAAAGGATTGAACCACCCACTGAAAAAGAGGAGAGTGTTGGACTATTGCAGAAGACTGAAATGTGGCATAGTACCCTTGCAAAAGATTGTTATTTCTGAAAGTTGCGCTTTCTATGGGATTATTTTTTTGGTGTAGGAAATCAGGTTTTCAATGGTGACGAACAAAAGAAATTGAGTGAGTACCTAAATAGTAACAAAAAAATGTAAGCTTAAAATACACGTTTGAGCCGCATACAGGAGGGCGTTGGGTGATTAGGAGGCTTCAGAGAGATGACTCAGAACTTTGTGGTAAATGCATGTGTCCTAGATTTCTAGACAGCACTTACTGAAATGCTAACGGAATTATCTATAGATGCTTACTTATTAATGGGGAGGTACAATAGTTTGCCAAAAGATGGCTTATTGGATAGCAATCCAGTTGTGAGTTTCATCAATCTAGATCACTTAAAATAATGTTGAACCTATGCTCTCAGCAAAATATAAAAGAGGTGGAGATTACAGAATCCAAGGGAAAGTGGATGCCCATTTGATTCATTATCCCTCCAAACTCATACAAAATACAATAACATGCATGCAAAAGCTAATATTATCACTACAATACTTAAAGTTTTCCGTGCCTGCCTTTGCACTAAAAGTAAAGACATTCAATTACACAACTGTGGGTATAATCTAGAACATTAGATATGCTTGGTTTGCCAGAGAGGAAGTGGTGAGTATATTGATATACGGACTATATAGATAAACCAATTAAATCAAGTGGCTATCTAAGGTTAGCCACTCTATCCTTTAAATGGAAAGTGCTGGGCCCGAATGAGGTTTCAGCTCCTTTCCACAGAATGTACTCTAAAGAAATCTCTAACATGCTAATGGATTTATTTCAAGAATTCTCCTAGGCAGGTAAAGTTAGAGTCACTCTGCAGAAGTCATGCTCATGGTTCCACAAAAAAGAGGATAATGTTAGGTTCCTGGTTTGAAGATCTGCTGAAGGCCCTAGTTGTCCCTGAACTTCTCGCTCCCTATAGCCACTTGGGGTGAACAGTTAAGGGAGTGAGAGAGTGTGTAGGACTCTGGGTTATTAGCTGTGCAAGATGTGAGGCCTGTGCAAGTAATAGGTCCACAATTTCCCCTTGCTGGGAACCAAGCACCCCATTATAGAGCTTTACTCTCTCAGGGTAGTGAAGCGGAGCAATCCAAGGCCTACTCAGGGGAGGTGGCGTGGGCTAGTAATCATCATTCACTGGCAAAGTGGTAACACACAATCAATGCCCAGTCAGTGCCCTTTCTTCAGAAAAAGAAAAATTAAATGTATTACATACACTACCGAATACAATGCATTAATTTCAGATATTCACATTAGAAAGATTGTAGATAACATGGATGGCATTGCGTAATCACCTGTGACCCTCCCCCCCTGCCCCATAGGGTTATACAGGCATGTAAGGTAAGTCTGTTGGCTTGGTCAAAGGTTCAAGATCAACAAACCACATGTTAAAAATAGCATAATTGTGAGCGTAAATGCAGCAATCAATAATAACCAGGTGTAAATGAGCTTATTAATATGAATAAAGCATATTAACCATGACCAGTGATTACTGTCTAGTGTGAACAACAATCCGTAGTTGACGGATCAACAAACCTAGCCACGGGAAAAGGGGGGTTCACTTAATGAGTGAAACACATCCCTGTCTTGAGAAAAGAAAATTATTTTCTTGAGTCCCCTCACTCACCAAAAGATTGCCCCTAGGTGACATGCTTCATCATTGGGGCCATCCCAAACATCTACTGTCTGGGATATGCTGTCACTTGCGGATTTACGTAGAAGCACTTTTTTGTTGAAATATGTGTACTGCAGTGTAGGGGGAGTGGTGCAGGTGACGTTAAAAGTTACCTAGCTAGTGAGCTAATACTTTATTCTTGCAGTCACTGTTTTGTGTTTCAGTCCCTAATATTTTCCTGGAGATTTGGACCCCGCCCCTTTTCTCTTTGTTGGGTGGTGCAAGGGAGCTTGCCCGGTATCCACCTGCATCGGCCCCTGGGCTATGGGGGCTTCACTGCAGAAATAGCGCAAAACCAAAGGAGATGATGGACGGAGTGTTGAACATTGCAAGCACTCACCCCTAGTCAACTGATCTGGGTTTAATCTGTGATCATTCTTTTGCTCACTCCGCCCCCCCAGTTCAGACATGGCCATATGCAAATCAGTCTGACCATGTGCCTCATGGGAACAGTCCAGCCCGAACTGCCAAGCCATGTCTTCCCTGGACTGGAAACAAGCATCCTGGGACTGGTTTCTAGCTAATCAGCCGTCATCAGCCAGGCTAACTTGAATCCAGTGGCAAAGTGAGCAAGGGACCCACGTCTGGTCATACCCTGCCAACTTAGGGCGAACAAAGCAAAACCAAAGGAGATGATGGACGGAGTGTTGAACATTGCAAGCACTCATCCCCAGTCAACTGATCTGGGTTTAATCCATCATCATTCTTTAGATCACTCCGCCACCCCAGTTCAGACAATTGCATGGGAGGGGCCCCACGCAAGCCCACTCCCGGGGTAAAAATAATTAAATGATCCTTGCACTGGGCCACCTCTGGGGTAATTCTTAAAGGTGCAGGGGAGGCCCACTCATGCTGGTTCTTGGCAAAAGGTCATCAGTCTTAGAAATGCCTTATCTTAGATCGATATGCATGATCCTGGACCCATTTGTACTCCAGATGGTGAGCTCTAGCTACCAGGAGCAGTTTCAGCAGACCTCAAAGGCAGTATACTTCCCAAGGAGCTGGTTCCGCTGTCTCCCTCTGCCAGTTCCCCTCCTGGACTTTATCTATGGGCGCAGAAGTCCAGGGCTTTCCCCCAACTGGTCCTGGGGAGATGTTAGGGGACCAGCCTCTCTGTATATTGTAGAGACCCATTGGTCAGCTGGGGCAGAGCCCTTTGTTCTTTTTGAGCACCAGATGGTTCCTCCTTCCAGTTGCCCATGGCTGTCGCAGTCCCAGTGTCCAGCAGCAAAAGCACAAAAAGACCTACCAAGAGAAAGTCTTTCCTTTATGCATAAGCGTTTAAAGGATGGTGGAAGGATGTTGAAGCCATGCACCCCTGGCCAATCCTAGGGTGCCACATCATCGCTCCACCCCGGTCCCAACCCTCCTGCACAGCAGGCTGGGACAGTTCAAGATGGCGTCATCCAAGTCACTGGTCTTATCTGCACCTGGGGGCTCAGCTCTGCCCCTCACTGACATCACTGCCAGGACCTTCCCCACCAAAAGTTCAAAGAGTAACCCGACTGTTTTCGCTCCAGTTGTCTGGGCTTCCTCCTTTTTCAGTTGGCCTGGGTTGCCCCCAGCCCTGGTTCAGTGTGGCGAATAATTAACAAATGCAGATTTTTATCCCTACCCATTCCTGATCAGGAGCTGAGGGAAGCACTGTAATTACTCCTTTTGTGTGTGGCGGCCTTTGTTCCTGCTGCTGTTGAGAAATGTAACTTGGCACATCAGGGTGACAAAAGGCCTGGGCTCTGATCCTGAGCTGAACCAGAGAAAAAGTCCATTCCTGGAAGACCCATTAGTTGTTCAGATTGGAACTTGCAGATTTGATTTTCTTGTACATGTTACACCCCATTTTGATATGTCACTGGAATTTGTAGGCCAAATGGAAGCAAATTGCTCCTGAAGGCAGTTTTCCTCTATGTATCTACTAAAGTGTCACTGCCGGCAAAACAGTAAATCCCACTGATGTGCCCTATGAGTATACACTAACATTATAAGGCCTACCCAAGATCAATATCTAATCCTGTGGAGTCCCCTCTGCACCAGGTTACCGGGCTGTGCGCGACAGGAGTATCACACACGCATCCCTCACACGTGTGCACCTGTAATCACGTGTACCAGCCAAGTGTTCCTTACTCTAGCTGAGTCACAGTGGCCTTATCTTAAAAGATGGACACTGGCGAGAACCACAAGCTATCCATGTGCCATGTGATTATTGTGGCTAATATGCATGTAGTGAGACTCACCCGCAGTAAAAAATCCAAACCGGGTGATCCAAAAAGTAAAACATACGGGTATACTGAATGGGAGGAAACAAATTGCAACATAGAGAAACTCGGTACTGGAGTTTTCTCTTGGGCTGGATTTAGCACAGGTCAGGGGCAGTGCAGAAGGATTCACTGGTGGCAGTGGGGTATGGCACTGCACCAGCTGCAATGCATTTGGAGACCACAGAAAGTATTGAAAAATATAGCACTTCGACTACTAGTTGCAGTGGGGGACAAACATACTCCAAACCAGAATTACAGAAGGTGTCACCAGGACACCAATTCAAACCTAACTGGAACTGAATTGAGGAAGTAAACCAGAGTGATGCAACATACCTGAAGCTACTAAGAACCCAATAAAACTCCAATTGGAGGGTGGTAGGCAGACAAGCTACCTGATGGAACTGAAAGATTATGAATGCATGAACGGGTGCAACCTAGTATGAACAGAGAGCTACAATAACTAGTGACACATTGTCAGGCATTGTCTACATTTTGCTAGTCCCTTAAATCCCGATTCTGCTTCTTCACCCCCAGAGGTGTCCTAAAACCAGGAAGTAAGTGTAGTCTGCAGGTAAACATAAGGTTAGCAGTCTAGTGTTTGAACCCTATTTGTTTCTCCAAACTCTCTAGCCCTTACTCATCCTACACCTAATCCCCTTATATATGCTGAGAAGGAATCTTGGTAGGTAAAGATCTTTTATTACCAAAGAACTATCATCTGAACTTATTAATACCTTTAGATTATAAAAGGTATGCTTATATGTTAGCCAACTACCTAGAGAAAGATTTACAACTTATAATACAGCCTTGTGAAACTGGTATTGTTAGGGGCAGGTACTGCAGTGACAACACAAGATTATACCTTCACATAATTAAAAATCAAAAATTCTGATTCACGGGTAATTGCTTTTGCGTTAGATGTGAAGGTGTTTGACAAAGTTTGGTCAGTCTTTCCCAGAGTGGTATGGACAAATTACATTTATGGCTGGCCAAAATGTTCTTTCAATGGTTATGATGCCCCAAGTGCAAGAACCTTTGGAATTGATCATTCGTATCTTACTCTGAGAGAGACATCACAGGCGCTTCTTAAACAAGACAGCCAGATGAAATGTATATTATGCAGATCACTTTTTATGTCTTTGTACAATAATGACATAATTAAAAATAGATGACAAAAGTGTCTTTTGGGAAGATTAGGTCAATCTGAGATTCAAATGATAACTGACACATCATATAAATTTGCCTATGTCTCTTGCAAAGATAGAGAAAAGATTTAATTGTAAAACTTATATATTTACAAATTCTGAAACTGAGGGTGGCCATCACAAAGCTTTGTCCTATTACTCACCGGGAAATATATTTTACAACAGATTCTTTTGCGCTAAGTCACTAGAACTTAAATAAATAAATAAATAATACCTCTATTTTTGACTAGATATATAATAACAGATAGCTCAATAAATAAGAGTCAAGATTCGAGGTAGTTGGAGTTTGCAGGTTTAATACAGCATAAAGGACAGGAACAGGACAACCTGCACGGGCAAGATCTGGGATGGCTAGCAACTTTTAATAACCGTGCACAAGCATATATAGTTAAACAAAATACATGATGTTCAATACAATAGGCGTAGCAGTGGGCAGGGCCTGTAGCAGTCGCGAAAGATAAGGCAGAAAGTAGGTGTAACAAGAGGCGTGAACAGGGCGTATACATAGACATGTGATGTAAACGTAACAGATTATGTCATAAATGGGGCGGAAACATGGAGGGGGCTACCTAAGGAGCTGGGACCTCTAACCTAGTGGTGCGCGCAAGCTGGCAATGACGTGTTACTAGGAGAAGCTGGGGGCTATGACTTCTGCGCTAGAAGAAGAGACTGAAGTCTGGAGAGTCAGAGCGACATGTACCTAAACACTATCTAGTATCTGGTGTTTAGAGAACATGTTGATAGAATCCAAAAGTTATCAGGGTAAAGGCTAACAGACACTAAGACTGGTGCATGCATTATTCTACATGTAGTGCGTGTTGAGGAATATTAAATGACCATTAATACAGTATTTCTCTTACATGGAGACGTAAAGGCTAGACCATGACGGAAACTATTGATGCGATTCAGTAGCTTAGGAATGCAGAGAAGGAGGGCTGGACTGATAACTAGAATCATAACATACTCTTGGCAGACTGGCAGGCAGAGCCAGGTCGAGCCGGGCACTGTGAGGCAGGAAGTAAGTGAAGGGTCAGGGATACAGGTGGGGGCTGTATCGCTCCTCGGAGAGGGTTCAGGAGACAGGAGCTGAATCTGAGTCCGGGCCCTTTTGAGGCCTAGAAACGGGGACTTTCAATGAAATAACGTGCACACTGTGAAACGTGGCAACGTAGCTTTACATAGGCCTAATACTCGTAGCTTTCACGAGGACTGGAAACTGGCATACTAGAGATGGACACAACTGTAATTGCGTCTTTAATCGATCATAGGGAATACATATGCATATTAATCATGCACATATAACATAACATGGGGAACACGTAGGGACACAGAACATGGCAAAATTTACTTTTCCACATTCCCTCCTTGTCACTACGTTTCCATCAGGAAACATCAATATTCATGATACCATCTATCATTTCATACAGTATCATTTGCTCGTCTCGAATTGTCTTGGAACGGGATTTAGAACGGGACTTGGGACTAGGAATACAAGAGGTAGCACAAATGCCGCAAATCGCAGGGCCACATTGTATACAGAGGCAGCAACTGAATATGATCGCTACTGCAATACCTAGAAAGGACAATACTTTCCATCCCCAGGCAGAAATTATACTCCAGAACCAACCGGACCATGTCCAGGTGCCTGGATTCTGGTGTAACTGATGGGCAATTTTATGAAGTCTGGTTATAGCTGAATAAACAGACGGCGCGTTATTAGGAATGAAAATGCAGCAACTAGATCCGATGACTCTACATGCTCGTCCTCTATCGGCCAGTATGACGTCAAGAACGAGATGATTCTGGAGCACGACAAATCTCATAGCAGATTGCTCTTCGGTTAAGTTACCTAGAGCAGAGGCAGTCTCATTCACTACTGCTTCAAGGGTTCTGGTTAATCTACGTATTAACTTACTATTCTGGATAGGTCCTATAAAGAAAAAGAATCCTTTATTGAAATCTGTATACTGTTCTAGAGCAGTTTCAGTTTGATCGACAATTGGGGACTCGATCTCCCTTCTATGTCTAATATGTACTAGATGTGTGTTTCTATGATAATCAGATGGGGCTAGAAAAACGGGTGGCAGTAGGAAGGCAATGTAACAGGTTCCCTCCCAATCGAGGGGCAGACGAACATATGCGGTCTGACCACAAACAAAATAAGAATGACGTGAAGCTTTGAAAATAGATTTCCCACTGTCACTATACTTGACAATAGTAGTACAATCACTATGTCCTACATGTACGGAACCATTATTTCTGACACATAATTCGCCTTTGACTGGTAGTACTGAAATAGCAGGTAAGTCTGGAGTAGGATCAGACTGAACATTCAGGACCATAAAATTCGAAGAATAATTACCCAAATTATAAACTTCATTTTCTAGATCTAACCCTGTTCTGTGGGGAAGACCTTGCTTGTCTGGAAAACACGTACTATTCAGAAGGGACATATCATTTGAAGATGACGTTAACATGGACCAGGCTCCACATGAACCATTATGTGAAAACGGATAAGGAAAGAGTGGCAGAACTCCCTTCGGTGTCTGGAAAGGGGGGAGTCGACCACACACCCAACAATTAGTGGCATTGCTGGTCTGGTGTGAATAATGTAACATACAGATAAATGTATTGTTGCGCATAGCAAGACGATAGGATAGTTCGTGAGGAGGCAGATCACTAAACGTGTGCTCTACTGTAGCATTAGAAAACTTATTTACATGAGAAATTGGAAAACATAAATGAAATGCATAACTCGTGCAGGTAACCATCAAGCTTAAAAACAATATAAAACTTAGAAAAATGATACATCGGATTGAGTTTTGACTAACTCTCTCACTATGGGGGTCTATTTCATACATGTCAGATACCTGTCTAACCGTTTCACCCAGGGGGACTTAGACAATTAAACTGGCTGACTTATTTTACTAGACCGAAGTTTCTGTTTATACTCCTGCTGCGGAGTTTTCTCTAACAGGGGAGGATTTGAGTCAAAGTCATTAGCGGGACAGTCCTTGATAAAAGTGTCTGTAGAAGTGTTATTTAAAGTTTTAGGTCTTAGTCCGTGAAATTTCTTGACATGCGACAGATGCACCCAGCCTTTTCTGCCTTCCAACTTCACGGCTGTGCGGGTGGTCAAAAGGACTAACTTCGGCTCCTTCCAGCGAGGCTCCAGCGGACTTGAACGATCAAAATTTCGGATTAAGACCAGGGTGCCGGGAAGGATCTCGTGTGGCTTGACTTCAGTATTGTCGGGAAATGCAGCGGCAACCTGTGAACGACAAGAGTGTAGGGCAGACATCAAGGAAGCTAGGTAATCTGTCAGCATATTACTGGAAACATCTGTAATACTTCGGGGTCTAGGTGTACCCCACACGTTCGGGGGGCGGCCGAATACGACCTCATAAGGGGACAGACCTGATCTGGAATGTGCGACCATGCGCATATAAAACAAAGCAACTGGCAAGGCAACTAACCAGTCTACACCTTTTTCTTGACAGATTTTGGCAATGCGGATTTTCAAGGTTTGATTATGTCTCTCTACGAGACCGGCTGCTTCTGGATGGCGTACACAATGGAACCTCCACTGGTACCCTAACAAAAGGGAAACGTGCTTCATTAGTTCAGATGAGAAGGGCTGGCCGTTATCAGAATACACGACCCTAGGGAGTCCATAGCGGGGGAAATATTCACGAACCAACTGCTTGGCAGTGGTCGCGGCTGTGTAATCTGGGACTGGATATGCTTCTGTCCACCTGGACAAAGCGCATACAACTACAAGGACATACTTGAAACCTCGACATCGCTCCATCTGAATATAATCCATCTGGAGGACTTCAAAAGGGTGGTCAGGGGGCTGGAATCCACCTTGTTCCACCGGGACACTTTTACCTGGATTGAACTGGCAACATATCATACAGGTACGGACTTTCTGCTTGGCTGCAGCTCGTAAATGCTTGTTAAACCAAATGTTCTGGATACTGTCTAACATGGCTTTTTCTCCTAAGTGTGCTGGACTATGTGCGGTATTGATAATGACTTGAACCATTGAGTCGGGGAGAAACCATGTGGCTTTTCCCTTCGTCAACCATCCCTGATCTGTCTGGACCCCTCCTTGTTCGGACCATTTCTTGATTTCTTCGGGAGTAGCATGTAACTGGATATCTATGACATCTTGAGTAGGGTCCTTAACTGTCATACAAGTAGTCTGATCTGGAGTGGATGTCGGTGTCTTGTTAACTGGTATGTCTGGTGTCTGTGCTGTAAGCTTGGCTGTTCGATCTGCTAGATCATTACCTTGAGAAATAATGTCAGTAACTTTCGTATGTGCTTTGCATTTCATGATAGCGATGGATGTCGGTAAATGTATTGCATCTAACAGAGCTTGAATAAGGAAACCATGCTGAATCTTGGTTCCATGAGAAGTCATGAAACCTCTCTCCTGCCAGAGCACTCCGAAGTCGTGTACAACTCCGAATGCGTAGCGTGAATCTGTGTAAATATTAACTTTCAGGTTCTTGGCGTGTATGCAGGCTTGAGTCAGAGCAACTAGCTCTGCTGCTTGAGCAGACAGGGTGTCAATACGGTGTGTTTCAATAACTTCAGTGTCAGTAGTCACTGCATACGCGGCTACTAGTTCTCCTGTACTTGTTCTCATACATGAACCATCCACATAGAGTGTCAGGTCGGGATCTGGTAATGGAATATCTGTCAGGTCTTGTCTTGGCTTAGTCATAGTGTTAACTACTTCCACACAATCATGTGTGGCAGGATTTGAAGTAACTGACGGTAACAGTGTAGCAGGATTTAGAACGTTGCAACGTCTGATTTCTATGTGTGGCTGGAACAGTGTCAGTTCATAACCTGTCAAACGTGCAATTGTCAAGTGCTGAGTCTGTGTTCGGTTTAAAAGAACTTCCACGGAGTGTGGAACTTGTACTGTCAGGGAGTGTCCTAATACTATGGAATCACTTTGTCTGATAGCTAGTGCTGTGGCTGCAACTGACTTGAGGCACGCAGGCAGAGCCTGGGCTACTGGATCTAGTGTGCTTGAAAAATAAGCACAGGGCTTGTATTGTCCGGCTTGATCTTGTGTGAGAACAGATAATGCAGTACCATCACGTTCTGTGACAAAAAGTGTGAAAGGCTTACTGTAGTTCGGTGTAGCTAGAACAGGAGCTTGGCATAAAGCTTTCTTTAACTCATTGAAACTAAGTGTATGTTCAGATGTCCAAGGGAGGACAGTCGATACGGCTGCCTCCTGTGTCGTTAACTGTATCAGTGGCTTGGCTAGAAATGCATACTGAGGAATCCATTGTCTGCAATAAGAAGTAAGGCCGATAAAAGCTCGTACCTCCTTCTGTGTCTTGGGCTGTGGAAGACTCGCTATTAACTGGATACGATCGGGTGTCAACTGCCTACCCCACTTGGACAGTAAGTGGCCTAGGTAGATCACTTGCTGGACACAGAATTGAAGTTTTGAAGGGGACACCTTGTGCCCCATCTCGGCTAGGAAATACAGAACTGTAAGTGACGCTCGCTCGCAAGCACGTTCAGAACGGGCCGTGATCAGTAGATCATCGACATACTGGAGCAGGGCAGTGTCAGTTGGCATGTGAATGTTGTCTAGTTGTCTCTTAAGTGCTTGACTGTAGATGCTAGGACTTTCTGTGAAACCTTGAGGAGCTCGTGTGAATTTATAGCTCCTTCCATTTAAACAAAAACCGAAAAGGTACTGGCTGTCTGGATGAATGGGGACACTGAAAAATGCATTCTTGAGGTCGATTACGGTAAAGAATATTGCCTCAGAATCAATAGCTGTCAATAGGGACGAGATATCTGGAACAACTGGATACTGGGGGATAATACATTTATTGAGTTCTCGAAGGTCAATCACTAATCGATATACTGGGGGTGCATTTGGATCAGTACGTTTCATGACTGGAATGATAGGAGAATTACATACATTGGAGTCAGTTTCTACAACTACTCCTTGAGCCATAAGCTCGTCAATAATTTTGGATAAGGCTGCTACAGCCTCAGGTGGCAATCTGTACTGTCTGATTCGTGGCAAGACTATACCTTGCTTAAGAGTCACACGATGAGGTGTGATTTGCATGAAACCAACATCAGTTGGACCTTGCGCCCATAGATGCTGCGGGACATTAGACAATCTCGGATCAAAATCTCGTAAAACATAGTGACCCTTGAAGTCACGTAAAAACAAACGTATTCCTTCCGGGGAACAGCAAATAACTGCACCTAATTCTTTCAGTGTCTTAATACCTAACAAATTTTCTGGACATGACTTCGTAAGCAATAGATCAGTAGTTCGGGACAATGGACCTACTTCTAGAGTAACTGGCTTTGATATCTCGTTTACAATAGGCTTTCCTGAAAATCCAAGGGAAACATTTCTAGAGCCTGAGAGCGGAGCCCCTGGAACCTCGTTGTGACTAATAGTAGTCCTACTTGCCCCTGTATCAATCAGAAACTTTCTGTCTTTCCCTAATACTTGACTGTGAACATAGGGACCTTCTTGATCTACAGGAATCTCGATGAGAGGCAAGCCTACCTCCCTCTCTAGGCTGTTTCATGAATACGCTTGATACTCTGGATACTCTGTCTGTGCATACTGGTACATCTGCTGTGTAACATGCTGTGTTGCAGCAATAGGCTGCGGTGCTGTAACTGTCTGTTGTGCATTCTGTGGCTGAGAAGTCTGTGAAACTTGTTCTTGTCTGGGCGGACGTGGTCTTTCTTTAGTTTTACCAGTGGCTATATTGTGTTTCAGAACTGCACACTCGTTTATAAAATGACCTGGCTGTTTACAATAATTGCATGTCCCTTTAACGGGAGCTGCAGGATGACTGGCTTGATTCGGACCCCTCTTCTGACTGTCTTGAGGAACAGATTGTGCAACTAGTACTTTCATTTTTGTGTCTTTCATACGTCTTCTCTCGTGTTCTTGCTCTTCTCTGATTCTATTCTGGTGATACTGGAGCATCTGTAACATCTGGGACGGAGTACTAGCTTGCCATGTACTTTCGACTTTCAAAACTCTATTCTTAACTTGTGGACTTGAATTCTCGACTAATTTAGTAACAAAAAGATGAGGGTATGACTCGCTACTCGTCTTCAAACCACTGTTTATTATAAAACATTTCTCAAATCTGGAATAAAAATCACTAGTGTCTTCGTCTTGTTTCTGTTTACAGGCTGAGATTGCATCCCAGTCTTCCTTTTTAGTGGCTAATAATCTAGGCAAAACTTGTATTAACAGTTCAGGTAATTCTTTACATTTGTCTCCAAGACCGGTACCTGGTACTCGTATCTTATCTTCAGCTTCTAGAGCTGTCCAATCAATCTTTTTCTCTCCCACCTCCCAATCCTTTTCCTTGAGTTTTTCGTATACCCCTGCGGGCAACAGGACTTTTAACATTTTAATAATATCTGGATACGTGTATTCTCCCATAAGGAGCATGTCTTTTAATTCTCGGTGGAACCCTGCTGGATCTTTGTCGTGACAGGGAATTAATTTCTTCATCTCTAAGAGTTCCATCTTGGTAACTGGGGTGTAAACAAATACTCGTTGCATTTCACCATCTGGTGTCCTAACTGGGTGTACTTCTCGTAACGGATGCTGTCTATCTATGTAAAACGGTTTACTTTCCGGAGGTGAGACATGAACAAAATGCGGGTTCAGAAACGTCCTATATTTGTGGCGCTGTTCTAGAATGACACTAATTAAATCGGTACCTAAACCTTTCCATCTATACTGGAGTAACTCGTTCAGGATATCATGTAACGGACCTGGATCAGAATGTTGACCCTCATACAGTGTAATGAGGTGTTGGATCATATACATACCCACCAGTCGCTGCTCGGCTGGGGGCAATTTCAGAAACATTTGTGCCACTATTTCGTCTGGAAAAGTGGTAGAATCAGTAATCCATTGGACTGCTGATCGGGCTAGTTCTTGTTCATGCATGGTACTTAATTCACTATAACCGATTCGTGATTTCAGAATTTGATCGGTAGCTTGAAATACTTGTTCTAGAGAGCCTTGTTCCGGTGCTGGAAGATGAAAGACTTTCTTGTGTTCTAGGCGTGACTGTCGGTCTGGAAATCTAGATTTACCTACATACGCTATTCTGGCGGTATTCTCGTCCTCTACCTCTTCAGTAGAAGAGTCATTTTCTTTCTCGCTTCCTAGAGCTTCTTTGCGTTGTTCGTGTAACCTTATTATTTCTTTACGAATTTTCTTGTACATACTCTCTATACTATTGAGTGTCTTGTGCTTACCCTCGGCTATATTATCACTCCACCTTGTCAGAACTTTCATTTCGATCGGATCTTTAGTCGGGGAATCTTGTTCCCGTATTAAACAATTGATCAGAAACTTTAATAGCATAAACTGGATCTCGGATTTCCTGAGAGACATGACTTCAGCAATACTTTCTGGATCTTGTCCTGTACGAATGAAACGATACATTCTGTCTAGATCTTCTTTCATATTCGGAAGGGTGACCAAATACTCGGACACCTGTCTTATACGCACGGAGTATAGAACCATACTATCCTCGCCTGGGACTGGATCATAACAGCATTCAGTAAGAACTCGTCTGATTTCTGCAATGGACTGATATTTGGGCGTACGCTGTAACGCACGTTCATGTAACTCGACTGCTCCTAAACGTCTACTTGGCGGCGGGGTACCAGGAGGACCTCCTCCCGCGGCCCCTATACTGGAATCGTCGACTGATACTCTTCGTGCTGGCAGAGTGACCGATGTGGCGGGAATTTGTACTACGGGCTGGACCGGGGGTACCGTAACAGATGCTGTAACAGGTGCCCCGGTGGCTGGAGGACCATGAATTACATTATCTACAGGAGCTGGTGGAACAGGATTTGCATATTCTGGGACTGTGTCGTCCAAATAGGACGAGAGAAAAATATCAGCTGCGGTCGGTTTGTGACGTAGCTTGGTCGGAACTAAGGGTGGCGGAAAATTACTGGATGCCTCCGGGGTTGCTTTTGGCAAACCCTCAGCAAGAAGAGGATACATACCCTTAATGAGGGCATTCCTCTGTCTGTCTGACTGTTCGGTTTTAACTCGTTCACCTATTTCGATTAGTTCCCTTTCTTGGGCTCTTTCTAAGGATTCTCTACTTAATTCTGACTTTCTGATTTCTTTTTCGGTTCTTTTATGAGATTCTTTGCGCCATAACTCGATGGCATCTTTCTGTGACTGTCTGGCTTTCTTTTTCCATAATACTTCTTCTACTCGCATGATGCACTCGCCATCCCATGTACCCGATACGGGCCATCTGTACTTTTCTTCTAACTGTTTGGTGTACTCCACCCATAAATCTAGATATAATATGGCACTTATGCCATGCTTTTGATACATAAAATGACCTGGACTGTCCCTAGGCGGGACAGGAACTGCTTCTTCTAACAGACCTTTTCTAGTTTTTAACTGACGTAATTTTGAGAACAGCGGCATGACTGAACTGTAGTCTAGACACAATACAATACACAATGAACACGATAATTACTGAAGATACACCACTTTCATACCACGACATTGAAATACATGAATGACATTTGAAATAACAGTTCTGACAAAATACTACCTGGAATACTGAAAACAGAATACATGAATTTCTCGAGAACAGAACAGACTAGAACAGAAACTAGATGCACTGCTAAAACAGTACGAAACTTACCGGTCTCATAAAGAGACACGTCAGGACCCGCATCCACCTAAGTGGACACTTCGTGTTGGATCTGTGTACCCCAAACCCACGGACCAGAGACAATGCAATTGACCCTGTCTAGATACTACCCCAGCAACGGTACTCACCGGGCAGCAAGAACGGAAGGCCTCGGACTGGACTGGACTGCTACGACGCCGGACGGACGAACTTCGGACTTCTGTTACGGGTGGGCCTCCGGATACCTCGGACCTTGGACTCTCGGCTTGGGCTCTGGTCGGGACTCGCCGCGTTCCTCCACCGCCTCGTCTGGATGCTGGACCGCAACCTCCGTCTCCTCCGTGGGCCTGAGGGATACTTGAAGCAGAAATATCTGCACGTGCACGGTATGGTTCCGTCACGGCTGCAGAGGATCAGGGGGCTTGCGTGGCTTCACCGGCGCGTGGGGAAAGGGCAAGTCCCTGTTCGGGCGCCATTATGTGGTAAATAAATAAATAATACCTCTATTTTTGACTAGATATATAATAACAGATAGCTCAATAAATAAGAGTCAAGATTCGAGGTAGTTGGAGTTTGCAGGTTTAATACAGCATAAAGGACAGGAACAGGACAACCTGCACGGGCAAGATCTGGGATGGCTAGCAACTTTTAATAACCGTGCACAAGCATATATAGTTAAACAAAATACATGATGTTCAATACAATAGGCGTAGCAGTGGGCAGGGCCTGTAGCAGTCGCGAAAGATAAGGCAGAAAGTAGGTGTAACAAGAGGCGTGAACAGGGCGTATACATAGACATGTGATGTAAACGTAACAGATTATGTCATAAATGGGGCGGAAACATGGAGGGGGCTACCTAAGGAGCCGGGACCTCTAACCTAGTGGTGCGCGCAAGCTGGCAATGACGTGTTACTAGGAGAAGCTGGGGGCTATGACTTCTGCGCTAGAAGAAGAGACTGAAGTCTGGAGAGTCAGAGCGACATGTACCTAAACACTATCTAGTATCTGGTGTTTAGAGAACATGTTGATAGAATCCAAAAGTTATCAGGGTAAAGGCTAACAGACACTAAGACTGGTGCATGCATTATTCTACATGTAGTGCGTGTTGAGGAATATTAAATGACCATTAATACAGTATTTCTCTTACATGGAGACGTAAAGGCTAGACCATGACGGAAACTATTGATGCGATTCAGTAGCTTAGGAATGCAGAGAAGGAGGGCTGGACTGATAACTAGAATCATAACATACTCTTGGCAGACTGGCAGGCAGAGCCAGGTCGAGCCGGGCACTGTGAGGCAGGAAGTAAGTGAAGGGTCAGGGATACAGGTGGGGGCTGTATCGCTCCTCGGAGAGGGTTCAGGAGACAGGAGCTGAATCTGAGTCCGGGCCCTTTTGAGGCCTAGAAACGGGGACTTTCAATGAAATAACGTGCACACTGTGAAACGTGGCAACGTAGCTTTACATAGGCCTAATACTCGTAGCTTTCACGAGGACTGGAAACTGGCATACTAGAGATGGACACAACTGTAATTGCGTCTTTAATCGATCATGGGGAATACATATGCATATTAATCATGCACATATAACATAACATGGGGAACACGTAGGGACACAGAACATGGCAAAATTTACTTTTCCACAATGTCAACACAGTCCTCACCACTGAGTACAACATTACTCAACAAGTGGAAAGATATTATAATGGAGACAGTAGGAATGCCTCTAAAAGATTAACAATGGCCTCCAATATGGAATAAATCTTTCAAGATGAAAGCGTCCCCCATTTTAGCCCAAACAAGGTTTATGACGAAACATAGATTGTTCTGCATGCCTTAAACTCTGGGTCTGAAAGTGATGTATGCCCGTGATCCAATAAATCTTTTCCCATCACGATACTCACTCACCCTTGTGTTACTGTCTCCTTTTCCAATTGTTTTGCTTGGGGAATCTAGGCGTAACATAGATTACTTGAGAATTGATAGTTCCTTCCTTTTCTGATCATAGATCATTCTCATCATTTTTCATACTATTTTACGTACATCATCTTACAAGACTCCCATTGGCTCTGTGGACTACACAGGAGAGTGAGGTCTTTCTATAGGTCTTACTGTGTTTCATAAGTACTGTTGCATTGGCAATGTCTGCCACAATCTGACTATCCTGCTGTGGTTACCCCCCGCAGGACTGTGTAGTGTTATGGGATACATTTTGACGTGTTCGACTTATGTATGTACTAAGCGTTTATTGTAGGTGTTGAAATAATTCAGTAAAAAAATGTGAAATATAAAAAAGTATATTTTCAGAGATAAGAGACTGTAATTAAGATCTACATTGTTTCAACAGCATAATCCACTCAGCGTTCTAGTGTTGATTTGTATGGAAGAAACTTATTAGAAATATTTGCTGATCTTGAATTAAAGTTGGATGGTCTCTACATTACTTCTAGTATTCTATGTGCACAGGGTGTCCTCCCTAATAATATTTCCAGCATAAATGTATTGGCTAGCCTTGTGAGCTTAATTTGTATAATAAATAATGACAGGCACCCAAAGGATTAATTAAGAGTCCGCCAACAGCACTGGTCAATACTAAGGTTTCCATAACACGTTTGTTCATCCTTTGGTCTCTAGGTGCTTAAATAACCGATGTTTATTTTACCCAACTCAGTGTTACTTATTTTATGGAACTTGGATTCGAATCTGTGACCATGAGGTCAAACATAGGTTTCTGAAATGGATGCATTAGTAAACTGAGCCACCAATTGGTGTGCCTTTTATTCCATCACCCCACACTTTGTCACTTTATCTCACCCTAAAAGGTTATTTTTCATCCCTACTTACTTTCTATATTTGTCGCTGTTCTCATAACTTTCCCTTTCTCGTCCTTTCTCCCTTTTCTGCCTTTGTCTCTTGCGTTGAGTCATACTGTGATGAGGAAAAATCAATACCGGTCCCTGAAAATGAGTGCCAGTGTCAGCCACCTGCAACCACTGGTACTATTCAAGCACTGGTTTCGGCGGGTGGGAGCAGAAATACTAGTTCTTCGTGTTCGGGTCCATAGTCCTGGCAAGCCCACAGTTGTGAACCTTAGAATGCTCTACAGGTTGCGCTGTAGAAATATTCTTCAACACACTTGTGGGTCAGAATAGAAAAACATTTACGGTGAAAGACGTATACGGGATTGCTTGATACTTCTGATTGGACTGATACGCCATTGTGGCTACAGGATGCATTTTCATACATCATTGGCCGTCAGCCAAGTTCTGTTTTTCACACTGTAAACTATTCATTAAAATGTCCTCACCCCTAGCCATAGGATGTCTTCTACCACTGAAGCTCCAATGACCTGTAATGGTTCGGGTGTGGAGGTCTAAATGTCCCCTTCTATTTAAAAAAAAAAAAAAGCGGTTGGGTCCCTGGGGCCTTAGAGGTTCAATGGGGGGGGGGGGCAGATCTTCCTGGGGTAGGGGGTCCCTGGAAACCTGTAAAGGCTTGGGGTTGGTGGCGGCATTCCTCCCTCTCCTTCATAGAACAATACAGCACCAGCATTGGGGCCTGTAAAGGCACATGCAGGGTGGCATTTGTTGGTTCCTGCTGTTACCCAAGATGGGTAATGGCACGGGAGATGGAGGGACCCTGGGCTCCTCCTATGGCCCCCAACGATTTAGAAACAAAATGTATCTAGGAGACGCTCATTTATTATTCACTGCGCCTAGCAAGGAGTGCCTCATAATGCCCTAGGGCATTTTAATGTAACATATTTTCATGCTTGTGGTGCCCGTAGAAGATGCAGGGGCACCATCAAGCATTTATTTTAATGTTGTGTGGGGGCTGCAGGGAGTGCAGCAGCCCTCCATCAGCATTAAAAAAAAAGTAAGCCTCCTGGTTTATTAAATTCACGACCCCAGGAGAGCTTACCATATTTTATTAAAAACACTACTAGGTGCATCTCTATGCTCTTTAGCTGCCATGCAAGACCCTCTTGATGTTTATGATTGCATGTTTTGGGCTGAAAAATGCTAAAAAAAATTTTTTTAAAAAAGACTCAAAGACATGCTGGTTTTAATAGATAAATACATTTCGGAGTCTTTCTTTTAACATTTTTCATCCCACAAAATTCAATATTAACAACTGTTAAAAGAAAGACTCACATATATGTTGATTTTATAATAATCACTATTATTAAACATTGCATTACATAAATTACTGAAATATGCATTTGATTAAAAATATTGTTGATTTTTAGAGAAAGATGATAGATATGTGGATATGCTCAACCCTATGATAAAGCCTAAAGACCCACTTTTTATATTTTGATATTGTGACTCTTTGCCAGTCAATAAAGTCTGCCAGGACCTGCAAAACCAACCGCATGCTCCACATGCCAGAAGGCCATGTGTGGTTTGTGGCTGCTTGCCCGCGAGCCTTTGGCTTTTGTGTGTGTGCAGCCTGAGGTTGGCTTTACGTATGGTAATAAAATATTACTTTATGTTAAATTAATGAACCTCTTGCATTCTGGTTTTAATTAAATGCCCTGTTTTAAAACAAATGCATATGAAAAAACATCATTTCATAAACCATATTTGCAGATGTGCAGAGTGAAATAAACTATTTGTTATCATTGCTGGGGGGGGAGGGACAGCATGACCAGTAATTGCCTATACTAAGTCACAAACCCTCCCCACATATTACACTCTGCATATTTTCATACAATCAATATATAGGGTGTAGTTATGGTTATGTCAGAGTTTACATTTTGTTATGTTAGTAATGATTTTTTCATGGCTAGACAAATCTGTAAGAAACGTTCTAAGAAAGTTAATTTGTGGCATGACGTTTTGTGCAGCCCCATCAAAAGTAAATTTCATATTTTAACTCTCATAGGAATCTTTGCTCTCTGGTATCACTTTTTGTAAGTGTCTATCTGTTTTTATATATGTATTAAATATAAACATCCATTACTGATGATGGCATCTCTGTGCCCAGTACCTTTAGTCTCTTTATGAATTTCTCATAAAGAAACTTTCTCTCTTACATTCAATGTATTTTAAATCGTTACAATATGTAATTAGACATCATATTCATATGATTGTAGAATTGTGTATGGTTGGAGTATGTGTTATTTTAATGAAGTTTTGCCTTTAGATTTTAAACCTATGTTAAGGTGTTATAATCAATCCTATCAAGAGCTTCTCCACATTTGTAGTTTTTTTTGTTGAATTTCATGTTTTTTTGATGAAAGGCTAAGCACATCTGCTTGAAATGATTCTTCTCTCTAAGACTCGCCCCTTCTATCTCCCCCTGCCTTTGCCCAGTACACATTCGAATACCATGCCCAATGGGTTTTTGCCACACAACTTGAAGTTCCATGTGTCCAGCCCCACTGTGCACAGCTTAAAGCAGCGGCTGCTGCTTTGGTACAGGGGCGGGGTCATTGGATAAAAAAGTTTTTTTTAAACGTACCTTCTTCGCCGCTGCACGTTTTTTCTCCGTCCTCACTCTGCAGCGCCGGGAGCACCAAGGCTCCTAGCCAATCACGACGCTGCGTGAGCAGCGCCGTGATTCGTCTCAGCGGCCTGTTTGGCTACTCTTTCAGTACCAGGGAGCCTGGGCATGTTCTCCACGGTGCTGTGCAAAACAATAATGCACACTTTAATTGTGCAAAAAACACTCCTCACTGTGCTCAGCCCTGCCCCGACCTGGCTCCGACCCCTCGCAGAAAAATAAAATGATAATAATGGCTTCTTATTATGATTTTATTTTTTATTTTTAACACTGCTCAAATAGCAGTAGGGCTAAGCTCCTCTTCTTAGCAGGGGAGCTGCCACTGGCTTTAACCCTTTCACTGCGGCGGCTATTCCGCCGCAGTGCTAAGGGGCGGGGGGGGCCGCGCGGCGCTCCCGCGCTTGTGACGGAACCGCTCCGTCACGGCCCTCGGGTGAGCTGTGCTTGTGACGGAACGGTTCCGTCATGGCCCCGCCCGCTCAATAGAACGCTCAGTGCAGGCACGGAATTCGCGCCGCGCAGGCGCGGCGAGCGGGCCGCGACGGAACGGTTCCGTCACCAGCACAGGCCACCCGAGGGGCGTGACGGAACGGTTCCGTCACAAGCGTGGAAGGGGTTAAGCAATGCTACATCCAACCCTTTGCTGGTGCACGCGGAGCGCAGCAGGATTTGACCATAGGGGCTGGAATTTGATAAGTCCTGCAGCCAGCAGCCTGCCAACTCCTTGGAAGGAAGCATGTTTCCCAATTTGGATCCTTGAGTTGCCAAGCATATTCTGAGCGTGTGAGGTAGATTTTTTTGTCTCATTATTTTATTTTATTGCTGAACTATTTGCTGACTTTTTCAGTGGATGCATGTGTTGAGGCAAAGCTATTTTAAGATAACCTTAATGAGGGGGGCCAATGCCTAGAGTCCTAGGCGTAGAAGTTAATTGGGCCCACGGTTGCCTAGCTAGTTACCAGTCTTTCTGTACCCTTTTGACTGGGTGGCATTTAGTATATCAGGTGGCCAGTGTAGATAGTGGGAACTTAATAAAGTAGAAATTGAAATCTGAAGCGATCCTGACTCCTTCCTACTCATTGCAGATTAGGTATCAAAGAAGGTGGAAGACGTTTGGTGAATCATTTTGAATATTCAGACTTGCAGAGCTCATACATGCTAACATTTTAGAAGAGGGAAGTGGGAGATTAAAAAAATATAAACGGGAGAATGCATTTCTCCCTTTGACTTCCATGGAAGGAGAGGCAATTTCAGGTGGGAGACAGCCAAAATAAAATAAACTCTTTTTTGTCCTAAACATCAAGACACCCCGCCTGAATGGGCCCTAATGGCGAGTATCATAGCGAATTTGTTTGATTTGTAGAGTGTTACATCTGATCTTATCACCACTACAGAGAGCTTAGTGCAATATAAATATGAGTAATAACACTGTGACTCATTGTTTTCTAGTATATATGCTATGTAATGTTAATGCCATTATGTGCGTAACTTGCCATGCGATAAAATGAGTTTGATGTGGGAAGGAGGCAACTGTTCCCATAATGAAGATCCATAGATTAGTAGTGCCTCAGTGTCCGCTGCCGGCGACATTGTTCTGTGTCCTCTTAGGTCAGACAAGGTGGGTTTTTGTGAACAAAACAGCCATTGATGGCATTCTTTCTCACAGTCTATGGCCCTGCTTAGGGGCATATCATCAACAACGAGCGATAAATATCCTAAACGGGTCTAGCGCGTTTTGCATTTTCGCCGTATAGCGCCGGTTCACTTCGCCATGTTAGCGGCGTATTTGCAACGATTTGCTAACAGGTGATGTGAAATCCGGCGATATACGGCAATTGTCATCAATATTCGCATGAAAACCAGTGATGTTAGAACAGTGCTGAAGAAAATTTTGTAAATAGGGAGAAGTGGATGTAACTAAACAATCCACCTCCCATTATGTACATGGCTTAGTGGATAATTTAGCAGATGTTCGTATTAGGTGATATCAGCGGTTAGCGCACAGTTTTTTATCACTAAGCTTTTTCTGGGACGGCTTGTAAATACGTCGATGTACGGTTAGCGATCATTTTCCTGTCGTTTCCTGAAAGGAAAGCTTACTTTGCATCTCATTAGCGATGCAAAGTGCGCCGTTTGAGAAACGGATGCTAACATGCGCTAATGCATGTTAGCACCGCCTTGTTTATAGGGCGTTGTAATTTTCGCTGCTTTTTTGGCTTTTAATGCCAAAAAAGCGGCAAAATGGCCCCTGATAATATGCCCCCTAGAGTGTAGTGTGTCAAGCCCTTGTCTGATAAGAGGGTAAAGGAATATCTGCATGAAAGATAGGACCTTGTTATGGGTACCAAAGCCAGAATGCAAACAGGGACAAGGAAGACTTGACAGTAGGTCTTCGGATGTGTAATAAAACACAGCCATAATTGGGATCCAGTGGTCCCTCACAAACTTGGGCCCTACTGTCATTGTATCCACTACCCTAATGACAACTATGAGCCTGGTTAAATAATGTGAAGGGGGTACTGGGATGAATAGGATGTACCAGGTACAGGGAAAACTCCAGTAGACTTGAGGCCTGGCACCTGCTTTCAGGGTTCAATGGAGCAATGAGTCTCAGCACATCCACGGAGGAAGCACACACATTGTTAGCACTACATAGGTGATTTGTTGCTGCAGAGAAGTTATACTTCCTGATACCATGCCAGAAGCTGAATTGTTAGAATATGGTAGGGTTTCTCCTGAGACCTTCCCATCAAACACATGACATGTTAGCCAGCGTATGTAGAACATTCCGCTTTAAAATAGTTTAAATGATTTTAAAATGAAAATGGAGGGATGGTTATACCCCTTCCCCTCTCAACAAACTCATATAAAGGTAGGGTTAGGTTCACATACTGCAACATGGTGCTGATTTTAAAACATAACATTTTATGAGGCAGCTTTTATTGTACAGTTGAGACTTCCTGGCGTCTGCACTGATCAGGGAGAGTTAAGGGTTGGCACCATTAAGAAAATATGTCAGAATGATCTAGACATTCCCAGGGTCTGGCCTTCAAGGCTATTTTGGACTAAGAATTAAAATACTTCTAACTTATGTCAAACTTATGTTTTCTCTTCCTTCCAGTGCTTGATAATAGAAATTGAATCCGAGCATTAATTTTCCATTATTCTCAATGTCATCTACCACACGCCTGAAGACAATCAAACTTGTCTTTAGGAGCACATGGAGAACATGACCAATCAACTTATTCTATCAGGTACCAATATCTTTGTAGGGGACGTCAACCTCCATTGTAGTGACCCCAATGACAGCAAAGTAAATGTATTCTTATCCTTCCTCTCTGGAATTGACCTTACTCAACACTGCTGTAAGCCTATGCACATCAAAGGGTTGACCTTTGGACCTCATAATAACTAAGGGAACTTATTTCAGACAGTGACAAAATTCCTGTAAATTGGTCCGATCTTTACATGATTCCTTGATCTTGAAACATAATATAAACTGTGGGCAAAGAAGAACGGAGGTTACTTAGGGGCTGATTATGGGTTCGGCAGTCCATAGGACCGCCAAACCTGTGGTGGCGGTCGAAGAACTGCCAGACTGGTGGTCTGCCTGCCGTATTCGGAGTTTGCCGGTTGGCCCGCCACTGGACCGATTGGCCTACGGTGATCCTGGATCCAGCTGCGGTGACACGGCGATCATGCTGAGTAATATACTGGCGGTGCTGCTACGGCAACGCCAAGCATATTATGAGCTGCCTCACCCCCAGCTTGTCCATGGCTGTGAGACCACCATAGAAAGGCTGGCGTGAAGCAACAAAAGGGGCCCTAACAGGGCCCCCTTGTGAATCTGGGCGTGGGTGTGCATGCAGGGGGCACATGTTGTGCCCCCCTGTAGATTTGCACCCCAGTTCCTGCATGGTGCAGATTTCACCACATGGTGCATGCCGCACCCTGCACGAACGGGCTGCGTGGTGTCACCGTGGTGACTGGGACTCACCTATGGGCCATTAGACAGGTACTGCTGTGACATCGCAGCAGCATCTACTGCTCATCAAACATTACAATCGTAATCCGGCAGGCGGTATGAGTACGCTGTGGTGGTCCTCCCGCGGGGCGTTAGCTTGGCGGCCCGTGGGAGAACCCCCAAAGTCATAGTCAGACCCTTAGTTTATAGTTACTAAGAATCTTGATGTCAACTGCCTTGCTGTGAGGCTTTAAGATAACCTCTCTCCAATCAAACCTAATGATGATTTTAAAACCTCTATCGCTAATATGATTGAATGTTTGGCATATGGTCTGGACAACCTAGCCCTTTTTAAAAGTAAACAAACAAAGAAGGTGTAAACCTTCTCCCTGGTTTTCTAAAGCTCTACTAGTAGAAAGAAGAGCCGTAAGGATGCAGGAAACTTAGTAGAATCAATCACCGCCCACCCCCCTCACCTGGAAAACCCTAAGGCGAGCAAGGGTAATATCTTCAGGGCCAATGCCATCCATAACAAATCCTTGATCAATTCAGCTGAAAACTACCAAAAACAATATAGCCAATGCTGCTGATAAGACTCCTCCTATCTTTAGATTTTAAGACCCCACTGCCAAGTCTTAAGGGTTAACCAGTTTCTTTGACCAGAAGCTTGACTTCATAGAACTATCTCTGCCTCACCTCCCACACTCCTGGAAGGACCTGAATCTCATGTAAATCTAAAACAAAATGGAGCAAGTTCAACCCTGTTCCAGAATATGATCTATTAAAAGTCGTAGTTAGAGTCAACCCTCAAATCATTTCTAGAACAGTTAACAGGGAATATTGCTAATTTTACCCTATGAGGCTAATCTAGTCACATCTTTTTCACATGGAATGGTCCCCAATTGCCTAAAAATCAGTTGTCATCCCCAAGCTGAAGAAACAGTCAGTTGATGCAGGGCTCTCAACAATTACTGTTCTTCCACAGGTCTGCCTTTTCTGTGAAAGGTTCTTGAGAGCTGTGTTCCAGCACAAGTCACTCAACTTATGATGGACAATAAGCTCCTTGATGTGTTCTAGTCCGGCTAGTTCAAAAACTGTATTATTCTAGGCAGTAGAAGATGAACTCTGCATTCTTGACCCAGGCAACTCTCGTCTGTTCAGATCTTTCATTTGCATTTAATACTGTGTATTTCTCCCTACTTGTTAAGATTCTTAAAGAACATACAGGCACTGAAGACAGGGTTCTCATTTGGTTCACCACTGACTTAAGAAACAATGCTCAACTGATCACTATAAACAGTGCCTTTTCTTATCAGTCTCTTCGACATAAAGGAATCCCACAAAGGTCCATACTGGCCCCTACTCCTCAATTGATACAGAGAATCGTTTAGCGTCCTACTCAAAAGTTCTTAAATAATCACTATGCTGATGATACTCAAGTTTAGCTCAAGAATACTCCCCCAAAGATGCTTGACTTATGGTCAAAACTCTGCAAAAGGTGCAATATGGTATGACTTCATCCCACCTGAAACTCCTTCCATTAAAAATTGAGTATCTCCTCATTTCGCCCACTCACTCCACCTTACCAATTCAATCTTGGCTTGACACTTGGGGTGCTCTGGGATGCAGACCTAGTATAGTAGACTGTTCCAAATCATTATTGTGACTCTCTGTTGGCTTCATCCTTGGCAAAAGGTTGTTTGCAATTTTAAATCAATTTGGGGGATTCACCAGTTCATTCCTTGACAGGACCTAAAAACACAAATTCTCCTCTCAGCCACATGAAGACCTCTGCACTGAGCCATCCAGTTATCTCAAAATCACACTTATGAAACACAGTCCTGTTGAGCTGTTCTCTTTATTTAGTTAAGAGGGATAAACACAGGAAATGTAATTGCTCTCTCAACAAATATTCCTATTAGTGATGAAGAGCTCTTACTGTGGCATAAGTGTGATAAATGACAAACAACTCTTTGAGCTCTTAAGTGTAGCAAACGTCCACTTTTTAAGCACATCCAGTTTTGGCAGGGAACTGACCTGGTGGATGCAGCACATAGTTTTACCGGGGATCACATACTATGATCCAATCAATCAAACCACTTTATTCGGCTAACCAAAGCCATAAAAGTACACCACAGAGAGCAATGTATAAAAAAACTAATTAAAAACATATTTATACATTTGGAGTGCCTTAAAATATACCACGAAAAAACAATAAAATAATACCAGTAAAAGCAAATGACTTATTGTTCATTAATCATGTGATAAAGGCAATTATATCTATGTATAAAATCAATCAGCACTTTAAATTATCTAGCTCCTTTTTTTCCTATGTCTGACTGCTGCCACCAAAAAATTCGCAACATTAAAAATCTCCCATGGGTTATTTAGCAACTGCAGATATAGTAGGGCTGGTCTGACTTGCACAAATACCTTCCCCTTTAAATTGGGTCTTAAAATCTTTCGCCTCATAGAGCTAAAATGCTCACAAAACATTGTAAAGTGCATAGTGTCCTGCAAAGAAAATTATCACATGTACAGAGACCTAGGTCTCTTACCCTGCTCCAGCCCTGTACATCTGCTAAAAGACAATGGATAAGATTAAAATGGAACTTAATTAGAAGAAATCGATGTAAGGGTTTTGTAACGATTAACAAGTTAAATCCGTGGGACTGTCTTTAACAGCAAATGTGCTCTCACCGTGGGTTTAACAATCTCCAATGCCTCTCTCTCGTGGGTTTATATCCCCAAATCGCAGACTCATACGATGCTAATCCAATGCTTTTTGAGGCATACATTTTAAGCAAGGCTTCAAAAGGCTTCGCTCCCAATCGGGAAGCAAAACCTTGCAGTGGCAGCTATGGACCTCGACATAACAAGTTTTTTTGCCCTTAACTGGGGAATCCAAGAGCCTCTTTCATCAAATAAAACTCCCAAGGACAGAGTTTGGTTATACATTGGAAAAGAATGCCAATTATTAAAACTCATTACGCTGTGTATATGTCTTCTTAATGCAATCTGATTTCCTAAGCCCGGGCTCCAAATAAGAGGAGAAAAGCTAGTGTAATATCCTAGAAACATGACAATAGGCTCAACAACAGAAAACAAGTATTAACAAGCTCAAAAGGTCTAGCTTTAGCATTCTGGTGCGATGGCAAATTTATTTGGAATTCTTTTTGCCAAAATAAACCACAAAAATAAAAAGAAGAAAAAAAACATACCACCACCTAAACGTGGGAGCTTTATGCGTGTACCAAAAATGTGTTCTATTTTCTTAATTAATCACATACAATTTTAATAGAACAGTGTTCCTAGCAGGAAGGTGTACTTGGAACAGATGTAGGAACCTTTTTATGTTTTAACGCATATCACGTAAAAATATGAATTGATGCAAATTAAATGTAGTATTGGTTTTGAATTACTGTAACCTGAGGACTTCATTTGAATGCTCAAGAAAAAAAATTGTCCCATAAGACCCGACACTGAATTGCACTTCTTTTTAGGCTTATGAACACATGTAATCAGGAAAAATGCATGTACTCACAGTGCAAGAGAGCCAATGGCTGAAGCGTGCTGACTCTTGCCCCTTGCTGTATGTAAATTAAATGTTAATTACAGTTAAACGGATGTGAATGAAGGGAAGGATCGTAAGCCCCTCTATGTATGTTTATATGTAGGTATTTTCCTTTTAGGATTTTTTGATTACATGAGACTGACCACACCTAAAATTGAAAAGCAACTGTTCTTTCAACATAAGTGTAGGGATTGTTCTGAGCGCTATGTCTTGCTGTCTTCAGCCCAGCAATGCAGCTAGGCTGGAGACAGCTCAGTGCGTGTGTCGGTTTGGCTGGCCTGAAACGGCCGGCCAAACCGACAGCTCAGTGCGTATGTCGGTTTGGCTGGCCTGAAACGGCCGCCCAAACCGACAGCTCAGTGCGTATGTCGGTTTGGCTGGCCTGACACGCCGCCCAAACCGACATGCGCACTGATAGCAGTGCCCACCACTCCCCTCTAGGACTGCCCCTACAATGGCCACGCCCCAAGACCAAAACTGGAAAAAATAAAATGATAATGTGCCCATTTTATTATCGTTTTATTTGTTAAGTTTTGAATCTGTCAGGGAGGGCGACGCTCCTCCGCCATAGCGGAGGAGCCACCACTGTTTTTAAGTCCTATAAAGTTTTGACCAATACATAGTTAACGGGTCTTAAGTGCTCACAAAAGCACCGCTTGCCATTACATTTGACCCACACAACCCAGACCCTCAGCTGACACTTTCTGCCTAAAAAAAAAAAGTAAAGTCCACATTTGTAAAGCGCACAATCACCCGAAAGGGTCTCTAGGCGCTGGGGGGCCGTCGGGAAGATTAAGCGAGCTATTGCCCAGAGTCACATGGTGCTGGGCTGACCTGCCGCCGTAGCCGGGGATCGAACCGTGGTCCCCAGATTCCAGCGTCAGTCGCCCTGGCCGCGGCGCCACACCTCTTCCACAGCTAGAGTACCAGGGTCGGGTCATAGAGGTGCCCTGGCGGGCCCCTACTTTTTATGCCCCCGAGGGCACCTCATAGTACACATGGAGCACCAGATGCATGCACTACTACTGCTTTAATACCTGTTGTACAGACGCACAGCTTACTACCACCCTGGGTCTGAGTTCACTGGTGTCAGGGACCACTCACCCAAGAGGTGGGGTTCCCGTCTCCGAGGAAGGCGGGGCAGGCTGCAGTGAATGAGGATGCAACGGGCTGAATATAAATCCGTCCTCCACTCCTGTGCATCTCTGAGTTGGTGCCTTTGCTGGACGGAGCACAGTTTGATTTTATTTTCGAAATTTGGCAGCATGGTCCTGGTGGGTGCCAGCAGTCACACACCCCACAAGGGTGCCCACAATGACCAGGGTTGGGTGCCTTGTTTTTGAGGTCTTACTTGACACTCGCAGCTTTAGCTAAAGACCTGTTGTACAGAACACCAGCAATTACAGTGGGCCTTGTGCCTGGCCATTGTTGGTCGTTGGTTGGCTTTCTTGTCAATCTCATTGCTAATTCTTATGTGATAGCTTTCCTTCTTCTTCTTGCCTTTGTCCCTCCCATGAAACGTAGCTTATTTGCCCTAATTTTGACAGGATAACTTGTATACTTCAATAGCTGACATCAGGAAACAACTTCTTTTCAAGTCTTCATGGGAACGCACTTCTTTCATTGCTCTCACCCCCTCTAATCTACTTTTTCCCTCTCGCATCAGTTACTCTTTCATCCTTCCCCACTTTATTATTCATTTTCTTTTGTTTAATTAAAATGTTTTCACTGATGGAACTCCTGCCCCCTGTTTTCACGCACATTTCTGCTTCTCCCTCTCACCTCTGCTTATCTGTTTCATCCCAACTCTCCCTGGTTTGCTTTACATTTTCCTTAAAAAACAACTTATTTTTCACACTCATGGCGGCCTACTTGGATCTTTTCTTTTTTAAGGTCCTGAAATTTTTTTTGTTATTTAATTTACTGCTTCAAAATGGCTGTTGGTCATTGTCGAACCGAATATTATACTTAAAAACAAAAAGCCTGGTTTTGCTTCGTGTACATTATTATGTCAAACAGGTACTGGTGGCCATCGAGGAATCCTTTTACACTGAGTACACCTGTCCCAAAATGGCCACCGATGAGGATACATACATGCTGATGTAGCAGCAGCCGTCTTGAAACGAGTTATCTCAAACAACAAACATTCCAAGATGGCCACCAGTGCTTGATATGTGTCATCATGTGCCATTGGCCATTTGGAAGTGGGTTCTCTTTGAACTTTTTTTTTTAACAATACATTACAAATAAATATTCTCAAAGGCAATAGCTTGGCACTGGCATTAGGAAGACGCAATCTGTTGGCTTTGCGAGTGCTTGTTGTAAATAGGTGGTTGGAGTTTTCAGGCATTCTGCACACCTGTCACGCTGGCTACCTGCCTGCAGCTGTAGCATTGTTACCTATGCATATGGTACTGCTTGCTAGAAATCATGTAGGGCTGGCGGTGCAGGCAGTGATGGGAGCGGTGCCCCCGAAGAGCCCCATCTTTAGAGCTGGAAGGGGCAGGGGAAGCTTCTTGCTTCCATTAGGGCTCAGCACAAAGATGTTGCACCACTGTCTATGAACGGAGCTCACCCATACCTTTGAACACACTGAGGCTTGGCATTTCTGTAGGGGAGGAGTGGGAACCTGGCTGTGGCCTACTTACAGCGTGTTTGCTTTTGTATCCACACACTGTGGTTTATTAGCTTTTCGGTGCAGAGTGCCTCAGCACGCACAGCCATGCATGGGAGCCTGTTCTCATGACCTGTGTTTATTGTTCTCAGTGTGGTGTGTGGTCTGCAATAAGAATGAGTCTTCTGAAAGTATGGGTTCATGTCGGCTCTCAGAGCGGTCCCAGCCCGGCCGCGGCACGTTGTGCTCTCAGAAAGTCCAGGAAGCCGATCCAGTGTCCATCTTCCAACATATTTATCCAATAGGTTGCACCGTGGACCTAGGAACTCCGACCACCCTCCTGCTTTAGGACTATGAATTCCACTCTCACGTCTACCTCCTAGATCCCAAGACGTCCCCGTTCCTCTCCAAACATCTCATCTTGTCGTCAAGTGGCCAGATTTGTTACCCATAATAAAAGTAACAAAAAACTCCTTATATGTAATCAGTAAGCACAGCGAGGCTCGCATAGCCAATGAAATTGTGCTACACAGTCTGACCTGACTGGCTGGGTCACCCTCCAGCCAATCACCCAAGCAAGAGAATCTTCCGTCATATCCTGGTGGCGCTGTTTGTTAGTGGAGGTCCGGTCAAGCTCCGGTTACCAGGTCTGGTCAAGTGCAGGCAATTCCTGACCAACAAGCAAAGACTGTTATGTTGAGTTATTGACTGGGTACTGGTGAAAATACCTCAAGGTGCTGGTGGAAGGAGAGGAACAGCAGGTGAAAGAAAGCTCAGGTCATGAGTTTCTTCAGGAGGTGGATGCGATCATGAATACTCCTCTAGGATAGAAGAAGGTTGTTCAAAGGTTTAGAAGCCAGGGAAAAGAGAGCTCCATCGCCACATCTCGTATTTTTTAATAACTGAAACTGTTACTGATAGAGTAGACGTGGAACTCAGATTTAGTGAAGGACAATATAATATAATTTTATCTGTGAGGTGAATTGGGCCTGCGTTGTAAATAGCTCGATTGACAAAACAAAGAGCGTTACATTGAGTACAGCAAGGGGAGGCTCTTGAGATGAAGGGAAATGGAAGCTAAGAGAGGAAGACGAAGGGTCAGCCTAGCTGTGCGATTCTGGACATTCTGTTACATACAGGTCAGGTAGTCCTGGGGCCCAGATATGTAGCATTAACATAATTCCAGCAACATTTAATGAGGCATGGATTATGGGTTTGTGTATGGGTGCTGGGAGCATAGGAAATATTTTCCTGACCCTGCAAATGAGGTTAAAGCATGTGCCAGAAACCAGACTGATGTGTTTAAAAAAGGACAATTCGCAATAAAAAAGTAGTCTGAAGTTCCGAACCTAGCAGAATGGGCAGGGGCAGACCCGAGCCAGGCAGCCACCATTCTGAAGTCAGGCATTCTCCAGCTTGCCAAAGAGTAACATTTCCGAATTCAAGCTGTTAAATACATTTTCATTTTTCATTTCAGTTTAGTGTGAAAGCATTTACTAACAAGCATTTGCAATGCAATCGGTCTCGCATTTGCTAGTGTTCAAGCTATTGGCATTGTAAATGACTAAATACCTTTTATTTCTATGTTTTGATAATTAACACATAAATAAAAGGCATTGTCATGTACAATGCCAATAACTCAAACTCTTGTAAATGCGAGACCTATTCAAAGAAGCAGCCGCCATTTTCCCGAGCTGCTTAGAAAGTGAAAGTATGCATGGCGTGCTGAATGTTGCAGGAAAGCATGTCGTGCCTGCAGTAGGAGAAAGGATTTAAAGAAAATAGTGCTTACAGACTAAAAGACTCACTGTGTAACAACAGAAGTAAAAGGGCCAGTCCTCATGGGAGGTTACAAATGAAGACAAGGAGGTACTAAAGAGGGACTAACAAGCCTATTAACAAATCAGAAGCCTGCATTTACTAAGTACAATGACAGAAGCCAATGGGCAGAGAGTGGGCGGGGCTTCTATTCCATACTCCAATACAGCATGGCTCACAGAGCAGCACATGCGCTGCCCAAGCTCGACCTAAAAATCACAAAGAATAATCTAGAAGGGAGATCCCCCATACATCAGCTACAGACTTATAGTCCCCGTACCAAATAGAACTCAGATATATTTCTCCACCTACACTTTCAGTTTTAGTATCGATCACGTCATAAAATTCCCATCTCGAATGCCAGTACACAGCACCTCTGAGGCACAGGGACGGACACCTACTGGAAGGTAAATTAGCCTGAGCAAAAAACATGGCAGTACCAGGACAAATTCACTTTAACAACCAGATTTGTTTACATTCTTCTACATGCCATAAGGGGAAAAGGTTTAGAACCATCTTGATTGCATCGTAGGCCCCATGCTCTGCTTAATCTATTCAACCCAACAAACAGAAAGCATTTACTATACAGTAATATTGTGTACGTGTACACATTGATCGAAGAGTATTGGCTAGAGTGTGTGTTGTATGCTGCATCGCACTGTGTGTTGTTTGACAATTTCTCTGATCCTCAATGGTTCGGTTGTTGTTCTTGTTGTCCATGCCCATACCTACACAACATATTACATAGCAAAATAAATGTACAGACTTGATAACATTATTTTGCCAAAAACTTTGCAACTTCTCTTCAGTTAAGCTGGTAACATTGTTCTGCAGGCTAGATGGTGTTGGAGGCATGTGTACGTTACCTGCAGGTTATGGGGTACAATCGTTACACTCATTTGGAGAAAATCCCTCCGTATAAATCCACCCTTACTCCCACCCCGATATACACTCTTTGCAATGCTTTTTCATTTTGAAACGTGATATACCATACAATATAAAACATCATGAACTACATTACATGGCAACACCACCACCAGCTGCACAATGTCCACGTGATAAAAAAGATACATCAACAAACACACCGGAATATACAACATTCACCTTTAAATGTGAATCCACACACCATCATATGACAACACACTCACCGTCATATGGCTGTCAAGCTGACAACATGTATGACTGCACAACCACTTTTGTATATCTACACGATCTCCAATATATACCCCCACACACACTGTCACAGGATCATACACCAGTGCCCAAAAACATACCTTCAAACACCCGGATTAAAAGTGCACACAACCGTCATCATACCCCTACACAAACACCCTCATGCCCTAACACATCTAGGTTCATATCTTCAAACTCCCACCATAGAACACACCCATGGACATCAAACGACACACCCATATCATACTCCAAAAGAAAGACAACCAGCCACACTTTCCATTGAAATGTTTTTTTTTATTTGCCCCCTTTGGATAGATCTGCACCAAATGTGGTAATCGCTTAGTGTTTGTTGGTAAGGTCTGCGTGCCAATATTTGTGTAGTTCCATGTAGTGGAAAACAGATAAGGGGGGAGGGGGGTGTGTTAAACATATTTGCATATTTTAGTTCCCACCTGGAATTTTCTCTTAACTACAGCAAAAACTGCCGAACGGATATGTCAACCTAGAAATCAGAGCAGAACTTTAGTTAGAGAGTGTGCTTCTTGTTTACTAAAAATGTTTTGTGGCCTTGAAACTGTTTATACTTCTGTATATAGTTGCAGTTTGACTGCCACAAATCTCGATTTTTTTTAAATCACGATTTCTGGAAATCACAATTGATCTTTTTTCGAGGTTTGTGATTGGTGAAGGGGGTTTTGCCGTTGAAATAAAGATCTAAATTAAACGGAAGGCACAATGAGAGTTGACTGACTCGAGAGAACAGCTAGGAAGCAATAAAAGGCATGGGAAATATCCACATGATACAAATGTGTCACAGAAAGACTCTTTTCTATTTTATTAAATTATATCAGTTGTTTGATTTGCTTTGTTACGGAAGTTTGCCTTTGATTAGAATTCTTATAAAAATCCTTATTGCTTTTTAAATATATTATAAAAACAATCCTATGTTCATGTTGTGACATTCAACAGAGAATTAGAGGTTGTGAATTAGTGCAGTCAAAACTTATAAAGTCTGCATATCCTGCATGTAACAAGCTTTGTCTGTCTGCCCATTTCTGGTGTTGTCTCCTGCCATGCTTAACCCCTTCGTGTCTGCTATGGACCTGAAGCCTAACGTCTTCCTCATCCCCTCCTTCACAGGCCTGAAGATTCCGTGTCCGAGATACCCCTCCTGCCCCGGGATGTCCTGCAGGTCCTCAGCCACCAGCTGGGCAACTGTGTGCACAGGTTCTCCAGCGAGGAGTCGGCCGAGGCGGGCCTGTGCCAGGGACTCCTCCTCATCAAGTTTTTTATCATCATCTGCAGGTACATGATGGTCTGACACGCTGCATTGTCTGGGATTTTCTTTGTCCACTGTTTTATCACTGATGACTGCCTTTAGCGCTTCCCTATTTCTTTAATGGCAGGTCAGTAAGATTATTGAACAATATGGAGGTAGTTGGCGGGAATGCAGGATTTGGAAAATGGCGTTGTGCAGAAGCGCCTGCCACTTACGTCTTCGCTAGCATATCATTTTTGAGTTCTTTTACTTTTAAGCCCTTAGTATTCGTTATGGAGCCAGCCATTCAATTGTGTTGCTATCTGATGCCTTGCTAAACCAGGCTCAACCAGGCTCCTGCTTGTTGGTGTGCGGTTTAAGATGAGATGCTGAGCCATTGTAGGTCTCTGCACAGGGCACTGTGGCCTTGCATGTTCTCTGTGAGGAACACAAACAGTGCTTAATTTGAGCCTGTGTTTTCCAGTGCTCAGCACCAGCACTTAATTGTCAACCCCACACTTATGAGCGTCTGCCACATGGTGCTCTGCTCAGCAAATTTAGAGATGAGCAGAACAGCGGTTGAGTATGAATATAATGTACATAAAAAAAGCTAATACCTGCCTCCTCAGCCATTCCTTTAGCTTTGGGGACCTGGAATAATCTGAACTATCACACTTGCAGGTGAGAGAGATGGTTAGTAGTTGTTTTTGTACTGTCATTGGCAGCGATGACGGGGCAATGGGTGGTGCAAGCCGCAGTGGCCTCCTGGTCATGGCCCCGGCACTTATTATTTTACAAATTAAGCACTGGACACAAAGATTTACTAGGGATAAATGTTTGCAGCCGAAGGCTGAGGTCATGGCCAGCAGAAGGGTAAGTGTAATTCTGTCCACTTGTAACAGCCAGTGCCATGCCGTCCCATTAATACCACTGCTATGTAGTCACTGATTTGTATAAGGTGTGAGAACACCAATGATACAGCCGTGTGTGCGTGTACATGGTGCATTTTCTGACTGTGTCGGCACTGTGACACACAAAGGTTACCACACCCATCTAGGTTTCTCGTTTCACTCTGGAGAAATCCCATGCTCCCTATAGTTTACTCATTTTCATTCAGATGAGGAACCCTGAAGGAATACATATCTACAATCCTCTACAGACAAGGACACCGTAAACATGGACATCTTAAGGATTTTGGGGGCCCTGCACGGAACATATTTTGGGGGCCCCTGTTGGGAACAGCTTTGAATTTATGATCCAGTTTCAGCTCATTCATGCCCTTTTTGACCAGGCCCGTGATAGTGCACAGGCGGGCACACACCCAGGGCCGGACTGTCACGAAACCAGCCCTGGCAAACTGCTCGGCCGGGCCCCCTGGGGTGGAGGGGTTTGCGGCCGAGCTGCTCTTGAGCTGATTTCGCTGATTTTGTTACAGGGGGCTGATATTGTAGGCCCACTGTAACAAAAACAGCCCCCCAGAGGGCCAAAGCCATCCCCAACCCTAGCAACCCACCGGGGAAACGCCTGGTTCCAGCTACGACCAGTCCGGCCCTGCACACACCTCGAAATTCTAAATGTGTTTACATCTAATATGCAGGGATAGTGGTGTGTTTTTTCAATATTGTAACACAGCAGCAGCTCACTAGTATTACTGTATATAATCTCTGTGACAGCCTCTCATTTTTCATGTGGGAGGTCCTGTTTTGATCTTAAAGTAAACTTTTTTATGGCTGTTGCATGAAACACCAACACATTTCTCTGCAAAATGTCTGTAATAGACTCTCACACATCACTCACATTAAAAATAAATTACAGGAAAGTGGTATTTAACACAATCTGTTCAAGAGTTATTCAAGGTCTCCAGGGCCATCAGGGTAAGACTTCAGAACAGAGCTGGCTCTATCAGGGGACCCACTGAAAGGCTGGGGCCCTGGGCCAGAGCCCACTTTGCCCATGCTTTAAAACGTGTATTGCACCTGTCCTTTTGCTGACAGGTCAGTTATAAGGTACTCGTGACATGCACAGCAGGTACTGCTACCTTCTGGACAGGCCGAACCAAAAGGAAGCAGGGATATACTGCGAAGCCTTGAACAGGCCCGAATGATTCCCCTCACAGCCCTGCATCCTGTGAACATGAGCAGAGCATGAGTCCTGAAAGGGTTCAGGGTTTGTTCACATTGTAAATGGAAGAATACATTGCAGCACAGACGAGGTCCTGCACACCACAGCCTTAGGACCAGTATAAGCAGGAGTGTATACTACACCCACCTGGCCATCTACCTGGCCCTAAACCACAAAGTCTTTAATGCGGCCAGCTCTTCTGGCATTAGCCCAATTGAGTTAATGCTAAGTTGATGATTCGGAGCGACAAACACCTTAAGTTTGCCCTACACATTTTGTGATGGACGCCATCCTTAATGACAAGGCCGAAGCGGTCTGGTGTTTCAGTGGCACAGCAGGGTCCCACAGTCCTTCATTAAAGGGGGTCAAAGGGGCTCAACGATACTGAATAACAGGCACAGGCTGCAGACCAATGGATTGTTGGTATATTTATGTACAAAGGGGGTAAAGTTTGGCAGATGGGCAACCCCATCACAAAAGCGATTGCGGACAGGTTCTCCATATTACAGGTGCTATAGAATAGAAGTCACTTGTAATAAGGCAGATGGGATATCAGCCACTTTTGTGATAGAGTAACCCTTCTGCCAAACTCTAAATCAGGGCCAAAATCTTGTGAGTGAATCACATTACTCAGTTACAGCCAAACACAATCAAATACTTGCTTGTCAGTGAATCAGTCCAATGTTTACTGAATACAGTTGGTCAGCATAGCTCTTCTGTCCAGAGTGTTTGAGAAGACATTTTGAAGAGTTCCGCATTGTGGGTTCCAGTGTGTAGCTACCAAATAACCTCCTGGTATAAAGTATTATATACGCTATGAAGGTGGTCTACTCCAAGGTGCCTGGCCTCCTGATCTGAGGGCGGATGGGAGAACGGTGTCTTCTAGCCGGCACGCCTCTTCTCTCATTAACACAAAAATCCTCTCAAGCTTCCATCATTTGTCCCTCACTCACTCCCAGATTACAGTGGGTTTGGTAATGGAGGAAACCAGGCTACTCTAAAAAGTTTCAAAGTTAGGCAAAGCAAGTTTTTGAGACACCTTAAAATATTCCAGCTACTGCCTCCTTGGCTGTAGGTGGTAACTGTAGTGTATGAAATGAAGAATAGTCAGGTAGATTCTTGAAGCTCTTTATTTCAAGTAAGATGAACAGGAGGAAAACCCCACCAGGAACAGGATGGTCACTGCTCAGCCCTCTCTCATCAACTGTCATTCCACATCCACACCAGGCACACTAACATTCTATTCACTCTGTCATCCATCATTCAACATTCCATACAGACATTGCATACATACTGGCTGAGCAGGAAGCAAGGAGATAATATAAAGCACAACATATCTCCTTTTCTTCAACGAATAATAAACACAATAATATAATACATAGCGAAAGATAAAATTTGCAATATATATGCATATTTAAATTAAGACCAGAATGAAATAGAATGAAATAGACTAAGTAAATATAGGTAAACACAACCTAAGTAAATATAGCTAAACGCAACCTAAGCAAATATAGCTAAACGCATCCCCTTTCTTTGGGAATATTGAAATTGTAAAATGCAATAGTACCAATGTATGTATAAATTAACTGCAAAGAAGGTACAGTTGAAGCTAAGTGAAAAGATTAGGTAGGGTAAAATAGTAGGAAGGGCGCGCGCACACTCCATACTGAATAAGTATGGAGACAAGCTCTGAACAACCTAACGAAGAATATTCTTAATCTTAAAGTACCAGTAATCACAAGAAGCACCAATTATGAAGCTAAATTTGCATTACTAAATTCGTACCATGTAAATAACAACAATTAATTAAATCATAAAGTCAATACTGACTCATTACTGTATAAAGCATTAAAAGTAATACAGACTTAGTGGAATTGCTGTACCAAGCATTGAAAGTAATACAGACTTGGATCGCTGTATAAAGTATAAAACGTAATATAGGCTTATTTGAATTGCTGTATAAATTATTCAAACACTACTGTTTTTCGTTAATTCTGTTCTCATTTGGGGTGCCGCTCGCATACAGAGGTTTTGCCAGCATTTTCCAGCCTACCTGCCATTTGCTACTGGAGTAGCAAACCTTCAGCCACAGTCCATTGTGCCGCCGAGGAAGGACTTAACACCGCGAGGCCGCAGAGGAGGCGAGAGGCGCGGCACCGGGACTGCGAGGTACAGCGCTATTGACATCAGCTGTTTCCTCTTCCCGAGGGTGCCGCGCCCCCTCCCAGTGCCCCGCCCCCCAGGCGTACATAACCTCTCGCGGCCCCCGCTCCGCGGGTGCCGCTCGCATACAGAGGTTTTGCCAGCATTTTCCAGCCTACCTGCCATTTGCTACTGGAGTAGCAAACCTTCAGCCACAGTCCATTGTGCCGCCGAGGAAGGACTTAACACCGCGAGGCCGCAGAGGAGGCGAGAGGCGCGGCACCGGGACTGCGAGGTACAGCGCTATTGACATCAGCTGTTTCCTCTTCCCGAGGGTGCCGCGCCCCCTCCCAGTGCCCCGCCCTTTCCTCACCCACTCATAAGCAAGGGTAATAGCGCGCATCGCGGGACACGCGCGGGTCATAGCCCGGGGCGAAGCCCGGGCAAAGGGCGGGCCCTCTACGGCCCTCAAAGGCCAGAAAAGGCCGGTCCGGGCCACATCTCTTAGCAGCTAGGACCATGTCTACATCAGGATCTGACGTTTTATTTCCTGCAGCAGAGACCCCTATCCTCGGCCCCCTTGATAGATTTTTCTTCAAAGCAACAGGTGAAATTGACAGAGACCTGGCCCTGGCAGAGCGTCGTATTGCACGGCGTCAATCCATAGAGCTATTAAAAAATATCACACAACCACCAGATCCGATTTCTACTCCTGACCAGCTCCCTCTTAACTCGACCTTAAATAATATAGACGAAGATCTAATGAATACAGACAATGTTCCTTCAGTGTTCCGATCTTTTTGTTCGCCAAACAATGGACCTTCTCTTCCATCTTCATTAAAATCCGCTCACAACACTACCCCTGTGCCCTCTGATCTTATCGATTTGGTTACTCCGATTTTGCCAAAGATTGCAGAGTTCGTCCCTCCTGAAATATTTGAAATTCCTTCCTCATTGGTCATCCAAAAAGTAAGCATGTTTCAACCTCTCCCACTTGTTTTAAAATCAAATAAATCTCCACCTTCTAAAAATCAATCGAACAAGAAACAGGTTACCATTAGATCTCCACCTAAAAAACGACGCAAAAAAGCAACCATGAAAAGTGCTCCTAAAAACCCAACATCGGCTAAAGCATTACTAACTAAACAACTCCTACATATTGTAGAAGGGACACCCAGACCACCCAAGGAAATCTTTACTTCCTGCGTGCCCCCTACGATTAAAGATTTTGTGGACGCCATGGAACATCTTGTTAAGGCATTGTTAATACCTATACATGAGAGAGTCAAAAGAATAACTATCCAACTTGACACTCTCTCACAATCTCTGACTCAAAAACAACCAACTAAGGGGGCCGCAAATGCTGCCTCAAATTTAACAGCTGGTAACAAACCTACTCATGATTCAGAACCCAAAACTCCAAATATAAAACCAACCACATCGGCTGATGGGGGAACAAATTCGAAAATAGAAATAATGTCCAAAGCACAGAAACCTAATAAGCAATCTATGGTCTCAAATCAGCAACAAACTCACCCCTCAGTCCCAATAAAAAAGGTAGGAATCACACATAATCCCGTCCCCCCTCCAAAAGTGTCCTCTGATACTTATTCAACACAAATTAATTCCCTCATAGCTTCAGTAAAAATGGGCAAGGCACAAACTACTCCTGAAAAAATGCAGTCCACAGCCCCACAGGTAAAACGTCCACCCAAAAGATATGTTGATCTACCCCCTGCCGCAGCACAGAACGTTATCGTTCTGACGGGAGTGTTACCATTACCTCCTAGAGGAGGCTATGAAAACCATCACAGCCTAAAAAATAAAGTGATTTTTTGGCTTGGAGAAAATAGGCCCTTACCCCCTCACATAAATGGCGACATAAAAATGGTTAAAAGAACCCAGTGGATTGGGATCCGCCCCAAAGACATCGAAGGGGACGTAGTAATTGTTACCTTCAAAGATCCGAGGGTCATTACGCATATTATAGACTGGTTTTCGGGCTTTAATAGGGGCCCAATTTCACCAAAACCCCTAGCCTATTTTTATCCTGAGGCATTAATGCACCCTACATTACATCAACCAAAACCTTACTACGATAATCCCATGCCTATGCATTACAGGAATTACAATCTAAGGAATAGATTAAGAGAACAGCCATTTCTTCCTCCGATTGACTATACGCATTTGCCGACTCCACGGCATTATTCACAGGGGTTCCTTCAACCCCCCCCGTTTGTTAATCCAACATGGAACTTACCTTGCCATAACTACTATGAGACACTCTACGGGCTGGACGACGTAGAATGACTCAATCAAGACAAGGAAGTAAATCATGACAGGGGGACTCGGGATCATAAAATTACTCATACCGATGTTCTACAGGATGATCTAGTAGATGGTCCCATTAAAAATCTTACAGAAAACGAGGCCAGAAATAGAGTAATAACTCCAGAAAGGGGCAATCCTAGAAACCTATCCTCTCTCTCCTTAAATACATCTGTCAACCTAATTTCCACCCACAAGGTAGACCGAGACAATACGCCCAACCTCCAATTCCTTTCATGGAACTTGGCAGGCCTTTCTTCAAAAACTACAATACCGGATTGGCTACAGGTTGTTAACCAGTATTCCATCCTATGTTTTCAGGAAACTTGGGCGATTTCTCCCATTCATCTCCAAGGTTTTCAGACATTTCATTCCCCGGCTGCCATGAGTAAACAGGGGAGACATAAAGGGGGACTATGTTCTTATATTAGCGTAGCAGTCGGTCATAGGATTAGGAAAACAATACTGAGAGACTCCTTCCAGGTAATTGTAATGGACATTGCTCCGTCACTGTCACTGTTAATTGTCAACTTCTACAATAATCTCACGGTAGAAAAACTGGGGGCTGACTTGGAAGACCTTCATCAAGTGTTGCAAAATATCAAAGAATCATCTGGCGGAGAGTGTGCAATAGCCTTCTTGGGCGACCTAAATTGTCATATCTGCCCACACATTGTAAGAGACGACTGTGACATCTTCGTGACATATGATTCTGACTTTGGGAACGCTACTTTTAACCATTTTTTGCACACAATATCTGGGGATTTTTTCAATAATTTTGTGACCTCACTCAATTTACGTTTTGTAAATGAGCTTCTTCAAACCCCACGACCTCATAAACCAACTTTTCATGGCAGAGGTTTGAATACCATCATAGATTTTATTCTATTCTCGAAAACACACGCAACGCTAATACAAAACTGGAACACCCTTGACCACTTATATAGTGACCACTATCCTTTGTCAATGTCCATCGAGCTACCGGGTTCTACAAAAAATCAAAGCCTTCACAAGGTTAAATATCAACAACCTATTAAAATGGGAGCTATAAATGGATATTGTGTTAAATGGTCCAAAATCAATCCAAACAACCTTCTTAAAAACTTAGTCGATAAGAGGAAGGAGGAGATCTATACGTGTCTTACTATTAATAGCAACCCCAATGACATTTGCAAAGCCTTCGTTAAAATCCAGGATACCCTGAAAGAGCTTTTGATTAGACAGTTTAAACCAGGTCCCATTGAATATAAAGGATGGTTCGATGCGAATTGTTCAAAGGCTTTGAAATATCTAAAAAATTTGCTGCATGTCATACCCAAACCCCAAACAGAAATACGTTTGGCAAGGACTCAATACCGTTTAGCCATAAAAAATAGGAAAAGGACACTAAAACAGGAAGCATGGCAGAATTTGGTTACAACATCAGAAATGGGTGATATGTCAGCCTTTTGGAGACTTATAAATTCCCCCTTACCATGGGTGAAAATACCTGAAAGAAACTTGGATATGGCAATAAGTGGAGAGACTTGGGCAGAACACTTCCAGAAGTTATACTCGAATCCCACATGTCAGAATACTCTGGAATTAGAATGTCTCCCCTTATTAGAGTCAAACCCACAGCAAGGAAGTCTCCGGATAACCCCCTTTTCACTTGAGGAGGTGGAATTGGCGATTGCAGAAAGTCCTGCAGGGAAGGCACCTGGACCGGATGCAATTCCTGCAGACGTCTACAAGGCGGAAATGGAATTTTGGGTACCTCTTTTGACCTCTGTCCTAAACTCGATAAATATAGTTGACCTCCTTCCAACATGGGGAGAGGCAATTGTCATTCCAATTTTTAAAAAATGAGACAGATACTCGCCATCATGTTATCGGCCTATATCTCTTCTCGATACCCTGATGAAAATTGCTGGACGAATAATTTTGAAAAGACTTACCATTTGGCTGGAGGAGAAAAATGTATTGTCACAATTACAATATGGCTTTCGGACAGGCAGAGGGACGATTGAACAGGTCCTCAATCTACATCTAATTAAATCCAAATACATCGATATAAAAAAACGCAGTCTGTACATAACGTACATAGATCTTACGTCAGCATTTGACTGCGTCCAGCATGACCTATTATGGGACACATTACATCAATTTGGGATAGATCCATCAATCCTACTATTTATTAAGGCTCTGTACAGAGAAGCTGGAGCCAGAGTTAGATTTGGTCTGAGGGGAGAGTGCTCACCACGTTTTAATATCAATAGAGGGGTTAGACAGGGGTGCATTCTGGCACCTCTGCTCTTCTCCCTCTATATAAATGCGATTGGTGAGTATCTCAAAAACATTGAGTGCGATTTCCCAAAAATAGGAGGACAACCGATCCCAATCCTGCTATATGCAGATGATGCCGCAATTCTCTCCCAGACTAGAATGGGCCTACAAAAGGCAGTCTCAGAGTTTACGGTTTTCATGAAGATCAAGGGTCTCAAAGTGAATATAGGTAAATCTTACTCCATGCTAAGCAATAAAGGCCACAAAAAAATCCCCTGCCCTATTTACATCGAGGGCCAAAAATTGGAAACAGTGGAGGTATTCACGTACTTGGGCATTTGCCTTCATAGAAAGTTATCCTGGAAGGCGGCTATACACAAGAGGAAACTTACTTTTTTGAGTGCAATTGGCGGGCTTCGTGATTTCGCTAGTAAAATAGGGGGAAGACCGGTGAAACAATTATTAATGGTATACAAAGCAAAATGTGTTAGCACTGCTACATATGGGGCAGGCCTTTGGGGAATTGACAAAAACCTCTCGCCAATACAAATTGTGGAAAATACCTTTGTTAGGTATCTCCTGGCCTCCTCAAAGGCAACTTCGGTGTATCAGATGCACATCGAATTGGACCTACCGTATATATCAGATGTTATAAAATCTGAACCTCCCCTTCTTTGGCACAAAATTTGGACCACGCCTGAGACTGATTTTAATAGAGAGGTGATACAAGACATTTTAAAATTGGAAGGGGCTAAACATTCTCTACCAAAATGGTTGGCCTACGTGAAAAAGTTCTTGTTGGCAATTGGGCGCCAAGAATGGTTTACAGATCCTTCTTCTCTAGAAAATATCTCACGGAAAGGCCTAAGAAAGATGCTAATGGCCCACCTGGAAACAGCCAGATGGAACAAATTGAAGCACTGTGATACTACTCTGGCATATCAAAGGGTGACACCACACAAAGGCATTCAGCTTTATCTTTCAACAGACTATTCGTGTTATTCAAGGATGCTACTTACCAGATTCAGACTGGGTTCTTTTTTCCGCTATGTAACATTTCCATTATGTAATGACTGGTCTCGGACTCTTTGTTTTTGCCCCTGTGACAACATATCTCAACAAACTAACATCCATACCATTCTTTTTTGTAAATACTATGGGTTATTGAGAAAAGCACTTTTATTACCTCTGCTTAAAAGATGGAATCTCAGGTCGTGCAAATCTGCCTTTGAGCGTTTACAAGAACTGGAAGACAGGGAGGTGATAACAAAAATGGAGCAGTTTTTAAAATTATTGATAAAATTCAGGAATACTTTAGACTGATATCGGAAAACACAACTAGTTTTTGTTTTAACTGTTGTTTTTTACTTATTTTTAATAATGTTTTATTAATTTGTATAACAATGTATGCTTATATGATATTTGTTTGAATATCGAATAAAGCTTATTTTGAACCTTTTGAACCTACTGTCTAACTTAAATATCTGTATAAATGTAGAACATTGTAAATGTATTACTGTATAAATATGTAAACATGACTGCAGTCTCACTTACACAAATTTCTGCATGGATAATTATTATAAGCATTACAATATTGTAAAAATTATCATAAGCAGTACAGTTTTTAAACAAGTGCAGTGTTTAAAACAGTAGAAGTTCCAGGAAACCTTGGGATAGTCAATGAAGAATTAAAATTTAAATACCAAAATAAACCATTAGATGGTAGCATAACCTTGTTTGGTGAATCAATACTGTTCATTTTTCAACTGACTCGTTTTTCTGTGGAAGAGATAAACTATCCTTTTTTTAAACACTGTTACGTGAAAACTGCTTATGAAGGTCCCAAAATTGTAGAAATTCTCTTTTCCATAGTTCCAGACAGGTAATGTCCATGTTTTACAAAGAGTTAAACTCTGACTTCTGATCTAGACGTTATCCACATGCACAAAGATGACGTGCTGACAGGACTAGAATGAATCACTGACTGTCTCCCTATGATGCACGCAGCACAATCGCCAACTCCCTCAGAGTGTTCCACTGCGTCATCACAACCTTCTGAAGACAGTCAGGTAAGGAGCTCCTAGAGTAACTGACTTTTCCGAAGGCTTAACAGGTGCCAGAGATAGTACGTGACTAGCACAGAGGTTAGTTTATATTTTCAAATACAGAGAGATGTGTGCGCAACTTGTAAAACGAGAATAGTTTATTTTCAAATGTAGAGAGATGCGTGCGCTGTCAATATCCTTTCCTCTAAGCCATTCCTTTCACGCATGCTAGCTCGAGAGCTATTTGAACTTCAATGACAGTTCCCATTGCACTTTACCTCTCATTTATTTCATTCGAAATTTCTGAGTATATGTGTTATTGATTTTCAACTGCATAAGAGTACTACGAAATATAATCAACTTAATGGCACGTACACTATCCCCATTCCTCTCAAAGGAAGGTAAAACCAGACCTGTGCCAAGAAAATGCCTACAAAGAAAGAGACAAAAAGTCATAAGCAAAAAGAAAGAAGAAAAGAAATACACGCACAACATAAGTGCATCTGACGTCTCAGGTTCGCCTATGTGTAAGAGATTTAATCATTGGCAACAAAATAAAGATAGATAAACAAGAGCCCTTTAAGTAAACAGCGAACCGGCGCTGAGATTTGACTGGATCATAACCAGAATGTAAAAATGCATGCGTGACAACAAGTACTCAACAAAGAAGACACCTCACATAAATAACAATTACCGGGATACACTCACCCGTAAAATTAAAGCATCAAGAATTGAGATATCAAGCAATGAGATATACTCACCGAAACATACAAGTAATGAGATACACTCACCGAAACATACAAGTAATGAGATATATTTATCAAACTGTAATGTTAACCTTGTTATATAAAAGTAAATTACAAGGACCTGTATATATAAGTACTAACTTGTAAATTATATCATTCTAGTAATGAGATAAACTCACTCAAACATTCAAGTAATGTGATATACTCATCCCTGTGTAGAGGCTTTGTAAAGCAAAATAAACCCTTGTAAATAAAACATATCCCTATCTCAAGGGAATAAACAATACTGTATAATTGTAATATTGTAAAACTAACGAAACTTAGGTATACCTGAATTGCTGTAAGAAGCATGAACGTATAACAGACTTATAAGAATTAGTGTAAAAAGCGTTGAAGGTAACACACCCTCGAAATACTGTATGAAGTATATAATGTAATACGGACTATTGGATTACTGAATTAGCATTGGAAGCAATATAGACTTATAAGAATAGCTGTAAAAACACCTTGCATAAATTTTTGTAAATATCAGTATAAATTATTTAAACATAGCTGTATAAATTATATAAACATCACTGCAACCCTATTAACAGAAAAGCAGCTCAAAAGGAATTGGTGTATGAATCATAAACATTTCAGCCTTAGTGATATAACTGTATCAGTTACTAAAGGCTTACAGTGTTATTTAAATTGTTGAAATATGCTGAAATACTTATAATATAACCTTTAAGTTGTAAGAAAATGAGTCCCTATGTAATATTGACATTCAAGGAGTGAAAATAATATATAATATAATAATATATTAAATATTGTTATATACATACTGCAAAGTGAAATAATTACTTAAACACAGTAGTAACCAAAAGAAATGGGAAAGATAGCCACTAGATGGCAGCATGGCATGGTATTGGGAATGCAGAAGAAATGTATTAAAACTAGATTTCATTTTAACGATTCTGGATTTCACTCGAGAAGAGAAGTGTTCCGGTGAACTTGCTAACTCTTTTAAGCTGCAGAGCGTCGTAATTCAATTGTGGTTCCAGACTCAGTCGAGTGTTTCCAAAATTGTCTTCTCTTACCAGGAAATACCACCGTTAACAGAAACATGCTGGAAATTATCATGAACTTCCGTAAATTATCCATCCTGATCGGAAGCAAACGTGGATGACAGAAATATGTGGTTGCCATTTGTAACCATAGTAACCGAGTAACATAATGTCCGCTCTACGTTGCGTGTCATTGCGTAGAGACGCCTCGGGTCAGTGGTTGAAAGCAGGCAGATGACGCTCTGGATCTCCGCCAATACACTTGGGGATTCTACGTCGTCATCAGAGTAAAATTAACTGCGCCACAGAAGGATCTGCGAGTCATCTAGATCAAGGTATCTCATGTACTGTAGTTGTAGCGCGAGCGATGACATTTAAATATGGCAGTTAAGAAACACCACAGGCCCTGAGTTTCAGCTTAGACTTAGAAATAAGGTCAAATTTGTTCTTCCCATACACCCCTCGTTGTGGCACTGAATGCGAGAGTACATATTCGTCTGCAGATTGTCAGTGAAGAAAGGCAAAAAGCTCAGAGTTCCTCATGGTGTTAAAAACAAATGTGGAAAACGTCCACAGTATGTTGTCAAATTTTGCGCAGGACCAATGTAACTTTTGATATAGATTTTGTCTGATGTCCCCATGTTGGAATAATTATGTACACAATTTGTGCAAATTTAATGAAATAAATGAAAGTCTTACTGCACTTTGAAGATCATTTTGCGTAGTATCCATTCTGTAACTTGTAGTAGTATCTTGTAGAATCAGTTACAAACGGTCATAAGGGGAGCAGTATTTTGAATTTACAGTATAAAATACAGTATTTCCATATAACCAAATCACTCGTTTTTCTTTTCCCTTTGTAGCAAACTGTATTATCCTCATGAGATACTCGTTTTTTAATTTTTTCCTCTCAGACTTCCTCATAACTGAAAGTTATATGAAAATCACTCGTTTTTTTTTTTCTTCTTGGCAGTAAGTGAGTGAGTGTCTTAACAGTACTTGACTTTAATTTAGCCTTTTGAATTTAATCAAACAATTGGGTTTGTGACTTAGAGCTAGATCTGGCACTCGTAAGAGAGTTTAGGGCGACCGATTACGGGGTCACTGGTGGGGTTTTGAAGTGCCATGTAGCATAACAAAGTTTAGAAATTTAAAAGTTCGTTACCTTGATTGAATTCTTCTCTTTAGATTTGTATTGCTTGAAGGTACCTTGTAAATAGGATGTAGTACGCTGTGAGTTCTTCAATCGTCGCCATAATGTAGTGTATGAAATGAAGAATAGTCAGGTAGATTCTTGAAGCTCTTTATTTCAAGTAAGATGAACAGGAGGAAAACCCCACCAGGAACAGGATGGTCACTGCTCAGCCCTCTCTCATCAACTGTCATTCCACATCCACACCAGGCACACTAACATTCTATTCACTCTGTCATCCATCATTCAACATTCCATACAGACATTGCATACATACTGGCTGAGCAGGAAGCAAGGAGATAATATAAAGCACAACAGTAACATTGGTACTAGAAGTATCAGCAAACAATTAAGAAGTAAAATAAATACATGTTGACCCTGTTTTCAGGCTTTGTTTTCAGGCACTTGTTGGTGAAAATAAACCTGGCAGCCTAGCCACACTCAATCTCCCCCTCCCCCCCATTTGTCCTAGCAACAAAGTACTCTTGGTGATTTAATGGACTATACGCCGTTTTGCTATCTGCAGTGGTAGACACGTCAGTAGAAAGCAAACAAAAGTGGACAGTGACATACTGTGACGTATGCTAACTGTGACTTATCTTTACTGGGACGTTTACTCAATGGGGAGAGGTTGTGGCGTAACGGCCACAGCTGCCAACTTGGAAACTGGGGAGCCAGCTTAGACTCTCAGTCGGCTGAACATTCTATGATTCTGTCAAGTCACTTAATCTCCATGTGCCCAAAAAATAATAATATGACCTTGTTTAATATAAAGTAAAACAGTCCAGTACGCCAGGGCCGAGTTTGCGCTATATAACACCGCAAAAACAAATGCAAGAATCAGAAGCTCATATCTAATGGGCCCTGAACCTACACCTCACTATGAACCACCTACAAAATTCCACGTCACAACTGTTCTGGCAGACCGCAGCCCTAACAAGTCACTTCTATAATAACTTTAGTTCAACATTGGACCCAGTAAAAAGCAGGACCAGCAATCTTTTAACTTCCATACAACAGTCAACAAAAGGAACCACGTCAATGGGAAACAAAATCCACGGTCCATCCATATGCCAAAAGCATAACTCCAAAAGCTGCAAGAAATCGAATGGCAGCAGCCCCTTAGGACTAAAAAAATCTCACAAATCTTAACATCAACCATTGTATATAGGATATACACTGAAATCAACTATCTGTAGTCAACCACTCTGTACATGAACTAAACCCCACCTAACAGCATGTGGTTTATGAGGGATGACTGTCAGTCCTAGCCAAGAACTTGAGATGGTAAAATGCTGTGACAAAATGAAAACCAAACTCAGATGCTTTCACCCAAATGATTTTTTTTCTGGCAACACAAGGAAGCTGGGGTCATTAGGAAAGGTTAGACAAAATCCTAACTTCAACCCATCTAGTGGACATTATCTAGAATTAAATGTGTATGTTGACTGTGACACAAAAATATTAGGCCTCAGATTTTCAGCAAACAGAGACCTCCCCTTAACTTCATACCGGCAAAGACTGTAACCGTGATTACACTTGCAATTAATTCAGATTTCACCCTAAATCAAGATGAAAAAGGAATTTACAGTGGCAAAGAATACATACAAATATAGCCATCGCTCGCAATTTATTACTAGGGTTTTTTGAGACCCCAAAACACTGACACAAATCACCACATCCATGCCAAATTTCACCAAAGAACAGCTCTATTTTTTAATGACAGATAATCCAATTCCTGCCACATTCTGCGAGCTTCCTAAAATCCCTCCTTCCTGGTCAGGATGTATGACGGTACAACGCGTGGTATTACCACGCGTACCTTTACAACGCAGGTTTTTCAACGCAAGTCGTTACAACGACTTGCGTTGGGGGGCGCTGGATAGTGAATAGTTTAATTTACTATTCCAACTCCAGTCCCCGTGGATAGAAGGGAAGGTGTTGGATAGTAAATTAAACTATTCCCTATCCTAGAGCGCCCTCCAGCGAAAGTCGTGGTAACGGCTCTCGTTCTAAAACCTGTGTTGTAATGGTACCGCGTTGTTAGGGTTTCGTTGAAAAGGATGTTCCCCCCTGGTCATAAACCTACCTCAGAAAACAACAAGGTGAATGAAAATGTCAAGTGTTTAATTGAATAACATGTAAAATGGGGGATTTCATCTACAGACTAGTTCATCCCGAGCACTCGTAAACTTTAAAGGGTATAAAAATCTTCTAGTTACTACCTTCCCCCTACAAGAAATTTACTTGTGCACATTTCTAATATTAACCCAAAGAAGATTATATAACAGCCTGCCCACAAAACAAACACTAGATGACACACTGAGTAGGAATTCCAGAAAGGATTCAGCTTGCCCGTGGGAGTCATACACATAACAACAAGCCTTTCAAGGGCAGACACTTCTCACAGTGAATAGGCACTGCAACGGGCAGAAGAATGGCACAGAAATATGCAAATCCTTCTGCAGCTGTCATGGAAGAGAAATTCATGAAATAGCAAATCCAAAAACCACTGATCCTCCTTTGTTAACCTGATGACACGTTTCTGATTTGGATAAATCAGAAGCCAGGCAATTGCATAGTTTTCTCAAGATCTTGACATGTTCTACTTCCTGCACCTGTCATGATGCAAAGCTCACTTAGTAACACACACTTCCTGGGTACTAGTAATCCTGTTGCAAATTATGGAACAACAGAAACTGCACTAAGCAAACCGCCCACAGACCTCAGCAGTAGCAGCCAAAAACCAGCTTTCATCTAAATCTCAAAAATAAATCTGCGAGTTTCAGTAAAGCAATCTGTTATCAATTCATATGCATGGATTGACGGGCAAGGAATCAACTCACTCTACAATGAACTATATGTTCGAGTCATGTGAGTTGTAGATCACATGGTTTGCATACTCCTCATCTAGTGTTGGGATACAGATGTTTGCAAGTTGTTTTTCTTCTAAGAAGTCTTTCCAGTCACGAGGTAGGTGACTCCTCCTTTGGTGATAGTGCGCATGGACATCGACTCAATTGTTAGATTGTTTTCCCGCAGTGGGTGAGAATGGAGTTAGTAAGAGTAGAATAGAGATGTCCATGTGTACGGATATAAAGTTAGAGACAACTGCAACAGATATAGGTACCTGGGGAAGTGGGTGGGCCCATGTGAATCTACAGCTCTACATGCCAAGAACAGATGCTTACTGGGTAACTAACATCCCTTCAAGGCATGTGAGCTGTAGATCACATGCTTTGCATAGACTTTACAGCAGTATTCTCCCAAGGCGGTGGCTAACCTGTGGCTGTTTCAGTTGATGGAATGGACTCCATTCAAATTCTGCCCTCTATGCCACGTGAAGTTCATGTGCACCGACTAGCACGAGTGTGCAACCTGTGCTTATATCCGGAGAACAATGAACAAGACTGCGGCGTGTGTAAATCTTTCTGCTCGAATAAAATGCTCCGCGACTGTCGGGCTCGACATTGCGACATGCAGAGTCAGAGCACGGCTTCATTCTGGATCTCTTCAGAGAAGATTCCGAACAAGAAACCGGCTATGCAATAGCGGCCGAGGAAGAACAAGAGGACCCTGTCTCGTTCTTTGAGTCCGGCTCCGATGTGGATGAAGATATTCTGCAAGGTCAGCGTATTTTGAGTACCGATCCTCCCTTGCACAAAGTCCAACTCAGCTGAAGAAAAAGGCTCTGGTTCCGCCTCTACATTCGGGCCATGGTCGGTACCGAGAACATTTTTCCAATGCCCCGCCTTCGGGCTCGGCACCAAAACATACGTCCAAGCCTTTTGGCTCGTGGTTGAGTCGTCCACACTCAGGCACCGAGCCAAAACCTTCAGGGTCGAAGCCAAAACCCGTCTCGGGATCACCTCCTTCGACGCCGGAATCATCTTCGGAACCGAAATCCCCAGACCCCAAGACACCGGCACAGAAAATATTGGCGCCAAAACATAAAGATGCTCCGATACCATTGAAGGAGTCCCGATTCGATGTCTCACCTCCAAAACCGGACCAAAACAATGCGAAAACGCGACATATTGTGACCAAATTGCCACTCAAATGCAAATCTGACTCAGAGGAAGCCTATCACATTCCTTTAAAGAAGAAACATGTGGGTACTGACCCTTCTCCTCCTCCTCCATCACCTCCTTCTCCGGAAACACAACACTTGTAACACTTACCCCTTCTAATTCACCACCACCATACGAACCTGATGATGGGGACAATGATCCTGCACCTGCAGACCCCTGGAAAGATTACTACAAAGATTCTCCCACAGGTAACGATCCAGATCCTTACCCTACTAAACCTTCTCCACCAGATGACAATGTAAGCTATATAGAACTATTAAACAGAGCTGCGGATTATCACAGGGTTCAATTACATAAAGAATCTCTAGAGGAGGATTTCCTTTTTGAAACACTTAGCAGTTCCCAAAGATCCACTCACACACTCCCCATGCTCAAAGGTATGTTAAGACATTTGGATGACATATCTTTAAAGGAATGTGATAGGCTTCCTCTGAGTCAGATTTGCATTTGAGTGGCAATTTGGTCACGCCAACCAGACAGCCTCCAATGCCTTCTACAAGCTACGATTGGTGAGGAAGATTCTTCCGTTTCTCCCTACCAATGTGGGAAAGACATTGGTTAGCGCAATGGTCCTTTCAGCGCTGGATTATTGTAATGGCTTGTTTGCAAATGCCCAAGTTAAGACAATCAAAAAATTGCAAACAATCCAAAATGCAGCAGCCAGACTTCTCCTCAACATCCCTAAATTCAGACCTATATCTGAATCATTGAGGAGTCTTCACTGGCTACCTGTTAGGAACCGAATTAAGTTTAAGACGCTATGTATCGTCTATAAGGCACTACACCATCAAGCGCCTCAGTTCCTCTGTGATCATCTCGTTCCGTACATTCCTACTCGAATGTTACGGTCTGCAGGACAAAATGACCTGATAGTGCCTCGAACCAGACTGGTCAACTTTGGTTGTTGTTTTTAACAGAATGAGCAAACAGCACAGAATAAACACGAAAATGCCAGTTTAGCTCTGTTCTTTTTAAACCACTAGGTAGTATAGAACTGGAATTCACAGGTTCTATTACACCTATAAAGGGTCACTTAATAGCAACTGCACATTTTTGTTCACACTGCACAAGTTTTATTCCCCTTTTCTTTCATGGTTGGCAGTAGCTGATGATGATAAGTGAGGATTCAGGCGAGTACCAGTCTGTCAGATCCTCCCCTGGGTGTTACTCCCGTGAGGCATTGCCAACCCCCCTCCCCCTTTTTTCCAGATAGAAGGGCACATAGAGGGAATATGATGTAAGAAGGGTGATTGACACGACCACACACATACAGGGATTTTTAGGACCAAAGTAGTGACTATAAACAGCACATATAGCTAAAAGGTTGATGCATGCCTGTAGCATATAGAAAACAAAAGAAATTAAAGTTTGGGTCAATGACCTCAGAAGTTAAAAGGGAAGGCCATTATTGTTGAAAATGGTATGAGTGGGGGACGGTCTTTCCCTATAATTCCCCTGGGGCTCCAGTTGAGATTGTGGTCAACTGGGGAGACAGACGTTTTTTAGCTGCCGCCCCAAGATTATGGAACACGCTCCCACAAAATATAAGAACGAGTCCAAATCTACTGTCCTTCAGGAAGAAACTGAAAACTTGGCTATTTAACCTCTGAATAACAGTATAGATCTTACAGGAGGTATAACAGTACAGCGCCGAGACGCCTGCGGGCAATTGTTCGCGCTTAATAAATGCCAAAAATAAATAAATAAATAAATAAATAAATATTTAAGGGTCCTGTTCGGGCACGTATTCTCACCCCCTGGATAGACAAAAGTATAACTCTGCACCATCAGATCCAGTTTACATCAAGGGCCAGTTACCCTAGATTCGTTAGTAGTTTCAAATTCCCGTAAATGGGCCAATTCTCAAAGGTCTGGAGATGCTCCCCTTCCGGACTAAGAATCTAAGTTGAAAGACGCCTCTGGGAAAAGAGTAGCCTCCCAAGCTGCAAATTTCTGGTGCATTTCTAAAACCCAAGCCCTTTTAGCCAGGTACGATAGGGCGCATTGAGATGAAATGGAGCAATTGCTCCAATTTCTGCCTGATAAGCATCAGTCCAAAGCTCAAGACCTAGTGCAAGAGGGAAAGCTCATCTCTAACAATTCTATTTGGTGCGTGTTAAATGCAGCTGTCTCTGCGGCTAGAGTCGTCAACACCAGCTTACTACTAAGAAGGAATGCACGGTTAAGAATTTCTGGGTTTAAACCAGAAGTTCAATCTTCTATTCTTAACACGCCGTTTGACAAACAACACCTCTTTGGTCCTGTTGTAGACACGTCCTTAGAAAGATGAAAAAGGACACAGACATGGAAAAATATATGGGAGCCCTACAGTCCCCTTCTGTCCGGGGTTCCTTTCGGCGCTCCTTCTATCGTGAGGTGTCCAGGAATACCTCCTCAGACACTGCCTCTACACTGTACAAGGGCAACAATCAGCCCTCTGCATCCAAGGGTTTCTTCAGAGGCAGCTACAGAAGCAACAATGGCAAAGGTAGAGGTAGAGGTTCCAACACACACATCTCCCCCTCCAATACCAAACAGTGACTTACCTACACTCTCCTCCCCCCCCCCAATCATTTAACACCTGTCGGGGCGTCTTTCACAATTCCTACCCGTCTGGCAATCAATAACTACAGACAAATAGGTGCTAGGAATTATCCGTTCTGGTTATTGCCTTTAGCCTACCAGCAATCCTCCAAACATTCCTAAACGTTCACACAAAAAGTCACCAGACCATTTACACCTCCTCAAGAGGTTCAAACTCTCCTTTTGAAGGGAGCCATAGAGCCTGTACCACTACAATATCAGGGGTCGGGCGTATACTCCCTGTACTTTCTCAAACCCAAAAAAGATGGTTCTCTCAGACCTATTTTAGACCTCTGAGTGAATTAAACCTTTACTTACAATCAGACCACTTTTACATGGTGACACTACAACAAGTGCTCCCACTGTTACAACTGGGCGACTTTGTCTATCTAGTCTTAAAGGACGCATATTTCCACATTCCAATACATCCCACTCATCGGAAATTTCTCCTATTTGTGGTAGCGGCGCAGCATTACCAGTTCAAGTTACTCCCATTCGGAGTCACCACTGCTCCTAGAGTCCTTACAAAATGTCTGGTAGTAGTCGCTGCTGAGCTACGAAGACAACACATTCATGTCTTTCCGTACTTGGACGACTGGCTCATCAAAGCCAGTATGAACCCAAAGTGTCTCCAGCACACTCACATAACACTGCAGTTACTACACCTACTGAGGTTCACAGTCAATGTGTTGAAATCGCATCTTCAACCTTCCAACACTCAAAACTACCTAGGAGCCACTTTAGATACTCAAAAAGCTCTGGCTTTCCCCAATGCAACCAGAATTCACAATATTCAGGCTCTGATTATTCAGTTTCCGCCCACTCACTCACTACCAGCTCAAGTGTATATGCAGCTGCTGGGAATGACGGCCTCTTGCATCATGATTGTTCCCCATGCCAGACTTCACATGGGTCCCCTTCAGAAATGCTTAGTGAGTCAGTGGAACCAGTCGCAGGGTCTCTTAACTGATCTAGTGTTGATAAACGGCCGTACTCATCTCTCTTTGCAGTGGTGGAACCCACAGAATTTGTCAAAAGGACGCCCCTTCATAGACCCTGTTCCACAGGCAATACTAACAGCAGACGTGTCGCTCTCTGGTTGGGGAGCTCATCTTCAGAAACACACAATTCAAGGCTTGTGGAGTCAAAAGCAAAAAGCTCTCCACATAAATCACCTAAAGCTGCTACCAGTTTTTCTGGTGCTCAAAGCCTTTCAAATTCACCTTGTAGGCAAAGTCGTCCTAGTTTGCACCAACACCATGCCAGCTATGTATTATATACAAAAAACAGGGGGGACACACTCTCTCTAACTGTCACACCTAGCTCAAGACATTTGGAAATGGGTCATACACCACAAAATCTATCTCCTAGCAGAACACCTCCCAGGAGTGAACAATCAGATTGCTGACCTTCTCAGCAGACAGAGGTAGCAAATCCACGAGTGGGAACTTCACCCTCAAGTTCTCCTCCGTACTTTCAAAGTTGGGGGTTTCCTCAAACACATATTTTTGCCACACACAAAAACGCTAAATGCCAAAGCTTCGCCCCAGGTATCCACACCCGCTCTCCAAAGGCAATGCACTATGGATGAACTGGTCAGGGATATTTGCCTACGCTTTTCCGCCTCTCCCACTCATTCCGTCAGTGGTTCGGAAACTCAGGCAAACATCCCTCACAATGATTTTAGTAGCTCCCACTTGGGCCTGTTAACCTTGGTTCACGACCCTGCTGGAGCTATCAGCAGTTCCATATCAAAAGCTGCTTCTCACATCCAATCTCCTCACACAGAGACATGGAAAAATCAAACACCCATATCCCAAAGTACTGAGCCTACCGAGCTGGCTCCTGAAGTCATAGAGTTTGGTTATCTCAATATGCCACCAGACTATATGAACATTATTATAGAGGCCAGAAGAACTACTACAAGAGCTTGTTAAACAGCTAAATGGAAGCATTTTATTATTTATTGCAATAATAACAACATCAATTTTCTTGATGCTTCCATACAAAATATCATATGTTATTTGTTACATTTGCAGTGGTCACAATTAGCTTACACTTCTATCCGTTTACATCTCGCTGCGATAAATGCGTATCTGCAAAACAGGCAACACTTATCTCTCTTTAGATTACCAGTTATCAAAGCTTTTATGGAAGGACTAAAAGAGTTATACCACCAAGACTTCCACCTGCCCCAATGTGGAATCTTAAGATAGTCCTCATACGATTAATGGGCCCACCTTTTGAACCCATGCATAAATGTGAACTGCAATTTCTCTCGTGGAAAATCACTTTCCTCATTGCAATCACTTCACTGAGGAGAGTGGGTGAGCTACAGGCACGAACCATAGAAGAGCCTTTTTTCCAGCTTCACAAAGACAAAGTGGTTCTTCGTACCAACCCTGAATTTCTACCTAAAGTATTTTCTGCCTTTCACATCAATCAATCGGTTGAGTCACCAGTGTTCCTTCATCAACCAGATTCAGTGGCAGAACGAGATCTACACATTTTAGATGTCAGAAGAGCCCTCTTATACCACATAGGGCCATATGTAGGTAAATTGCATTTACCGAATCGTAAATACCGAATTTTACCGATTCGGTATTTACAATTCGGTAAATGCAATGTAGGTAATTATTCCTTAACAATTACCGAATCGGTAAGAATCGGTAATTACCGAATTGTAAATACCGATTCGGTATTTGCCATTGATTCCTATGGGCCTTGAAGCCCATAGGATTCAATAGCAAATACCGAATCGGTAATTACCGATTCGGTAAAATTACCGATTTTACAAGGGGGACAGGGTGTCACTTTGACACCCTGTTGCACCCCTGTTTCTGGCTTTTATGCCATGTGACACACATACATGCCCTTAGGGCATGTCTGTGTGCCACATGGCACAGGTGTACATGCACAGATGTGCATGTACACAGGAATTCGTTATTTACCATGCCATAATATTTCATGGTAAATAACGAATTCCTAAGGGCCTGTGGCACTGTTTCCAGTGCCACCTACATCCCATATTACCGATTCTGTACATTTACCGAATCGGTAATTTACAGATTCGGTAAATTTACCGATTCGGTAAATATACAGAATCGGTAATATTTTGGCCACCTACATCAGAAAATCAAAATACCGGTCGGTAACGGCCGAAATCGGCCGTTACCGACCGGTATTTGGTCACCTACATATGGCCCATAGACAGAACAAAGTCATTCCGTAAGGCTAAACAACTTTTTGTTGCTTTTGCTCCACCTTACAAGGGCAATCCTATTTCCAAATCAGGTATTGCTAGGAGGATTGTTAAATGTATTGAAACCTGTTATGCAAAAACAAAAGGAACTTTAACAATACCCCCTAGAGCGCATTACACTCACAAAATAGGGGCTACTATGGCTTTCTAAGGAAACATTCCCATAGTTGACATTTGTAAGGCTGCAACATGGTCTAAACCACGCAAATTCACCAAGCACTACTGTGTAGATGTGTTAGCAAGACAACAAGCGTATGTAGGTCAGGCAGTACCTTGAAGATTCTTTCAAACAACTCAAACAGCTACAGGTTTGCCATCACGTTGGGAGACTACTGTTGTATAGTCTATGCAAAGCATGTGATCTACAGCTCACATGCCTCAAAGGGATAATGTTACTTACCCAGTAAGCATCTGTTCTTGGCACGTAGAGCTGTAGATTCACATGCGCCCACCCACCTCGGCGGGTACCTATATCTGTTGCAGTTCTCTCTTACTTTACAAAACATACACATGGACGTCTCTATTCTACTCTTACTAACTCCATTCTCACCCTCTGTGGAAAATCATCTCACAATTGAGTCGATGCCCCTTACACTATCACCAAAGGAGGAGTCACCTACCTTGTGACTGGGAATACTTCCTCGAAGAAAAACAACTTGCAAACATCCGGACCCAACACTAGATGGCAGGAGTATGCAAAGCATGTGAATCTACAGCTCTACATGCCAAGAACAGATGCTTACTGGGTAAGTAACATTATCCTTCTATGAAAATGAAGTCTGTGTGAACACTATTACTGAAGGTGTTATTTAAAAGTAAGATTATTAAAGAGAGAATCTCTATACCCTCCTGTTACATTTACTTACATGGAATGATATCTGTGACTAATGTGTAGTGAGTTTGTTTTGTTTTACTGTGCATGTATTACATTGGTTTGAAAAGCACTAGCTTTGCTTTGCTCATGACTAGGTCTGTATCCGTATTTGGAGTAACAGTCAAGAATACTTGAAAATTCTCAATTTCCGGCCTTTTAACCCTTTTGCTGCTTGAGTGCTTACTGTTGGCTTTCTGGCCCGTATGTCTTAGGGCCGCTTACATAACAGTCTAACATAATAGTGGCTGCTACCGAACGGGGTAGGGTGGTGGGGTGGGGTGGGAGTGGAGCGGGGGTGGTAAGGAAGAGGAGGGAGAGGACGGGGTAAATAAAAAAAAATGAAAAGCACTTATTTTGGTGCACCCAGCCTCCGCCTCTCCTCAGTCCTCTTCACGTCTCCAGCAGCAGGAAGCACACAGGCTCCTAGAATACCCTAGCCAATCACAGTGCTGCATGACAGCCGCATTGTGATTGGTCTGAGTGCCGAGGTTTGGTGCTCAGACAGGGGCTGGAAGGCTGTGCATGTTCTCCACCCAGGCTGTGCAATTCAGCCTGGTGGAGAACATGCTAAGTGAGCATGACTGTTTGGCCATTCCAAGACGGCTGACCAAACTGTCATGCGCACTTAGGAAGTGCCTACCACTCCTCCCCCAGCTTTGAACAGCCCACCACCGCCCCAACCAACCGAGCCAGTATATTAAAATAAAATGATAATAACGTTGCGTTATCATTTTATTTCCCTTTTTGAACAGCTCAGTGAGCAGTGGGGCGATGCTCCACCGCCTTAGCAGAGGAGCACTACTGGTCTAAAAAAAACAACATTTTAGTCAAGTGTATAGTTACTCTTGTTGGCTTTAAAATGTTAAATAATGTCAGGCAGGACTTAAAGCACACACATGAACTCTAAGGGTCGCAAAGTTGTGTTTCCTTCCAGTGGCAACCAGTTGGTTAGATTCAAGTTCGAGATAATTTGATCAGTTTTCTGTAGCTTTAGGCAGGATGTTCCCCCTCCATGTTAACTTCTGTGGAGCCACAGAATGCATTTTTGGGGTATCTCTGCAGTTTGTCTTTTAACAGTCTAAGCGCTAAAGGACTAATGCCATGGTGATCTTGATTCAGCAATTCATTTGCACGAGTCCTGGAACCTCTTACATTTTTGGTTGGTGCTATTGCGTGCCCATGGTGGTAAATAGGGCTGTGCTGCTACCCAACCAGAGCTTCCCCGAGCTGCTGCTGAACAACACAACACATTGATGCGGTCCTAGAAGAACCATGTTTTAAGATTTTTCCTAAAGAGAGCTTCATTGGGAGTGGACCGAAGTTGCGCTGGATGAGGATTCCAAAGCTTGGAGGTCAGATAACTAAACGCCTGGTTTCCTGCTCTAGCTCTCCTAAACCCGGGCTGATTGCTAAGTTGGACTTCGCTGACTGAAGGACCCTAGCTGGCACGTATGGCTGAATCAAGCCACTAATGAAACTTGGTCTGGTGTCAAAGGAACCCTATAGGCAATACACAATGCCTTAAATTTAGCCCACTCTTCAACGGGAAGCCAGTGGACTGTGGGCAGATGAGAACACACCGGTTGTTGCTTAGGTATATACAGCCGCGCGGGGGGGGTTTGGATTGTCTTCAGCCACTTGGCAGAAGACTGCTTTACTCCCAGGTAGAGTACATTGTCATAGTCCAGGCATGAGTTGATAGTTGCCTGGACTCCTGCGTCTGGTCTGGTAAGGCCTAAGGATTATTTTTAGGTTTAGGCTATGCTGTATACGAAAGCAGCATCCAGACAGTTTTGTTAATCTGGAGGGCCAAATTTTGCTTACTATCGAGCCAGATGTTTAGCAAAAGGGAAAGTCCAAGCTCATCTGGCCACCTCACCAGCGCCCAGAGTGCTAGCTGATTCCCCACTACTAGCTCTTTGGTTTTCCCTACATTATGCTACAAACAGTTCATCCTTATCCAGTAGGAAACCGCTAGGAGGTAAGATGTATTCATGCTGCAATGCAGCCTTGCTCAGAGGACCGAGAAGATGACTAATTGAGTGTCCTTGGCATAAGAAAACAGAATGAGGCTGAAGAATTCGATAAGGTCGGATGTAGATATTAAAAGAAGTCCGCCTCAAGGACGAGCCCTGAGGGACTCCAAACTCAATTTTAAGTGTCTCAGAGAAGTAAGGTTTATCCAGCACCTGGAAATTCCACCTTTAAAAAGCAGAGGGGACCCAAGCCAACCCCTTCACCCTATCCCAAAATCTTGTAAGCAACCCAACAAGGAATTGTGCAAAACAGTATTGAAAGCCGCACTTACAGAGACTCTCCCACTTGAAAAAGTCAACAATATGGCTGGGAGCTGGAGAGCCATCCTTGGCATTGAGGCATTTCGCCCCAGGGCTTTGGGATGAGCCAGGGGGTGCGTATTGACCAAGTTCGGGTGTTGCCCCGGAAGGACTAAAGTACTTCTAGGTCGCGTGGGTCAACCCCACTCCTACTTAAGTAGCCATGTAACGGCGAGCGGGTGTCTTTTCCCATGCTCTCTGGCGAAAACAGAATGCGGCACGACATACACTGATCCTCGACACCCCCCAACCCCACTACAAACATAAGGAGGATGCAGCGCTGTTAGCACCCCCCAACTAGATGCTATGTCCTTTGGGAGCCGCATGGGCTGAGCTCTATTTTCCACACCCACCATCACCAAAGCAAGGGGCTTGGGGGGGGGGGGGAGCAGGTATCTGGGGGTGTGGTTTAGGTTTTCTAGGGTGTACGTATTTCCCTTTTCTTTTGCAGGAATTGATCAGGATTTCAGTTTATGTAGTTAATATTATGCTTAACACTTTTTCTTCTAGCATTCAATGTATTGTGTTTTCGCTGAATTGTCATATTTTTAAGCAGGTTGGCAGGTGAGGTCATGATTGGTGAGGACACTTTGGGTCCAAAATGTTACCTCACCGACACTGGACCCTCCAAGGGATGCTAGCAGCAAGTCGAAAGGAGGTTGCAAGGGCATGGAGGTTTTGAGGTGGTCGCTGACACACTGTCCTTATCTATCAACCACTTGCGCAGGCACAGTTGGAGCAAGCTAGCACAGGCATTGGAGGACAAGGAACTTGGGTGTAGGGGGTACCTGCCTAAGGATAGCCGGGCCCCTTGCACAAGAGCTCACGCTGCAGGAGAGCTCCCGAAACGAGAGAAGGAAGGTAGGGCTCTCCCACAAGGAGGGACCCATCCTCTGGATGGGGTGGGGTGTAAGAGGAAGGATCACAGAGCCAGTCATGATCTCACTTGGAGCGGTTATGTTTTGTTGGTTGCACAGGAACAGACTAGTTATGGTTAGGTGATTCCTATGTACTAGAGTCTCTGTAAACAAGATGTAAATAATGTGGTTACTTTGCAAATTTTTGATGGCTTAATATTTTGTTTGTGTGTGAAATTAAACAAGGCCGGGGGGCTTACAACCCCTAACCCAAAGAAATGGTCTCAGGCGTTGTCATAGACATGGATATTTGTGTGGAATGTTAGGTACCCATGTTGGCGACTCCCTGGCCAAATCAGATCTAACAAAACCACTGCTGCAGTTACTTATTTTATTTTTTATTTTTTTTATTTTATTTAAAGAGTTTTGTATAGCGCGAACAAGACCCATGGGTATCTCCGAGCTTTACATATCATGAGGTAGTAAGGAGACACATTTTGTACAGAAGAGTTAAACAAAGAGATATGACACCCTTGTCCAGCGTCCATTTGAGGTCTTCCACTGCCATCAAGGCAGAGTCAGTTCTGTGCTGAGAGCAGACACCAGAATGGGAGGAGTGAAGATCACGAGCCTTAGTATAGGAATAGTTTAATATTAATGATGTGCTTTTCGAGCACTTTGGAGGCAGAAGGCAACAAGGAGATGGGGCAGAAATGTTCATGTTTGGCAGCATCCAGTGATGTGTTTTGAGCAAGGGTGTGACCATAGCATTCTTCCAGGCTTGAGACACTGTTGCAGGTAAGATGGAAAGATTCAAGAGTTCCTCCAGCATGGACAGATAATGGTCAAGGCAGCCTGATAGATACTTGACTGAATGTTTCTATATATTTTGTGTTTGTGTATATTTATTCCAATAGAATGAAGTTGATCTAGCACAGCCACGTACCAACGCAACAAAAATGCATCAAAATGAAAATATAACCAGGGACACTGGAATTATGCGGCACAGGAGGGACAAATTATGTGGCAGGGTTCAGTAAGTTGTGTTCAAAAAAGGCAAATTATGCTGCATTATGCGGCACATTTTTTGATAGTATTCCTTATTTTGTCAATTTAAAACTTGTTAACAGTCTAAACATTAGATGCACCTTTTTAGTGCCTGATTAACACCCAAATATGTGAAAGAACAGTGGTTCTGCACACACACTTTTCAAAGCTAAATAACTTCTAAGTTTATTATCCTTTTTGCCGTTGGGATATCAACAAATGTTTTTAGATAAACTACCTAAACACATGCTCCAAGTAAATAGCACAAACTAATTGTGTTATTCAGTAATTTATTTTAGGCAAAAAGATTATCATAAAGGAACTGGTCATTTACACAATAATATCTGGTGAAAGATACGAGACATGGTGCGATAACGTGTATTACGTACATAAATCATAACGAATGCATTAGATACATACATAAATGACATTAACATTCAGACACGGAGTAAAAACAGATATTTATTCTCACAGTGACCTAGAAACTTTCTTGATCAATTTATAATGGTCACAGAGGAATGCCCTTAGGCAAGTTTTTTTACAAAGCAAATATGGAGCACACAAATAGAACATATTTCAACACAAATGCCCCCAAAATAGCTTACAATAAAATAATACAGCAGCAAACAGTCTCAGCACAACAATTTAAAACAAAAAAGTAGCAAAATGCAATAAAATTAACAAATTAAGTGTGTTCTGGTTCTGTGTTTTAGGTTGTATTTTAATGTTGTGTTGGTTCTGTGATATGTTATGTTGATTGTCTTGATGTTGATTGTCTTGCATCATGATGATGTGGTGTTTAAAGGTCGTGTAGTTTCATTGTTGTTTTACAGCTGTTGCAGAAGTATATTTGTGTTGTTTTGAATTGTTGTAGAGTTGTAGGTTGCTGTTCTTTTGTGGTTGTTGTTCGTAGCCTATAACTGTGTCCTGTTGTTCCTTGTTGGATGTTTTTTGTATTTTGTTGACTTTTGGGTTTTTGCTTTTGTTTTGCAATATGTATTTGATTAGGGTGTGTTTTGGTTTTGTTGTATTGTTTTGGTTGTGTTGGAAGTATGTGTTGGTAGTTAATTGCAGACTTTAACAAATACTGTTACCTCTCAGGCCAAAAACCGCACATTCCATTAAAGGTTCAGTGTAAAACCACAACCACTGCCAAAGATGGGAGCGTTGCGCTACGGTGGCTCTGCCACTTTATGTAATACCTAACCAGTCTAGGAACAGACCACACCTTAAAGTGGCCCTTCTCGTGCTTGCTTTGTGACGTGACCCCTGTTGTGTGAACCACACCGGGTGGAGAATTAGCCCAGGTTTTTGTCCCCTGGTGGTCTGAAGGCGGGAAACATCCTTTACAACGAAACTTTTACAACGCAGTGCTGTTACAACGCAGGTTTTACAACGAAAACCATTACAACGCATTGCGCTGGGGGGCGCTCTAGGATAGGGAATAGATTTAATTTACTATCCAACACCTTCCCTAGTGTCCACGGGGACTGGAGTTGGAATAGTAAATTAAACTATTCACTATCCAGCACCCCAAAGCGCTATGCGTTGTAAAGGTTTGCGTTGTAAACTCTGCGTTGTAACAGCATGCGTGGTAAAAGCATGCGTTGTAACGTCATACATCCCTTAAGGCTGATGGATTCAGGCCCAATCTTGTCGACTTCCGTGTTGCCTTGGAGATGGAGTGTTACATCCGGTCTCCGACATTGCCTAGTATGGGGAGGGGGGCAATATAAAGACCAATGTATATAAAACATTTTTTTAAAACAAGACACTGCCAATTTCCGCAGTAGACCCCATTTGAAACTGGTCAATGTGCAAGTTTGGCAACGGTAGGAGGCAGGCCTCTAAGGGGCCTCTCTCTGACCGAAATGAAAGAGGGGTGGGCCTCCTCCCCTCAAAGTGACAGGCTCATATCGCTGCACTCGCTGGCAGCCGTACTGAGATTGCATTCATATAGCGCTTAATACCACCTCGAAGCGCTGAAAGCCGTATGGCTTTGTGCGTGCGAGTCTGCCAGTGAGCACATTTAAATACATTTCCAACACAGCACTGAGGCTTTATGTAGCAAAGCTTTTTCCAGTGACATAGAATGGAGAAACCTTAGTTTGATGCACCAGGCCCGGGGATCCGTTTTGCGTCTTTTCACGACTTCTGTTGCACCCTGCTCTACACTGCTGCAACATTGTACCTGGATCAGAATCTCGATCATCGACAAGTGGGAATATTCGTGGCTAAAAGTGGCCGTCATTTACTCATTGACATAAAAGGTTAGAGCTTACTCCCTGTGGCGTCTTTTGGGAATGTTAACAAATATTTATTATTATTGTCACACAACGCAACTAATGTTATCGACCTAGTAAGGCTGAAAGGCGGAGGGGGCCCACGAAGATTGAACCTGTGACCCTGGGGTCAAAAAGATCGCACGAGTGGATTGTTTAATCCACGGATCAAAACCAGCACAGATAAATCCGCTCTCCCACAATGAAATGTTTGAGAATCTTCAACTTTAAAAACAAACCGTCCGAAACGTCAAAGAAAACGCTAAAAGCTACAATTGAAAACCACAGCAAAGAAAGGGAAAAAGTGCAGAATCACTTTACCTACTAATAAAAGAGAACTACTGACATCATGCCGAGAACAGCACGACAAAAAGATGTGATCTCGAGAGGTACCTTACTCTTCAGAGGTCGATAGTTTCGCAACCGTTCTCTTATCAGCGGCAGGCAACCAAGGTTTAGAAAGATAAATGCAAGTACTGTATGTGTATTATCTTCTAGTGCCACCGTCAGGCCAAAGCAGGTATAAACCTAACAGTGAAACTCCTGAAATCAACGTTGAAAAGGTCATACATAATAAGTGCTTCGTTTTGCCGGTGCCTATCACCGGGACTCATTTTTCAACATCAGATTGACTACACTAAGAGTTTGAAGGAAGATAAATATATAGGTGTACAGGACAGTAAAGGAAAAGTAAAGAACATGCAGAGTGACACAAATATAGGAAGTGCTGGATGGTTGGTGAAAAAGGCATGAGATGAAATCAAGAGCAAGACCGCCTTGGTCGGCCATCTGACATCCTACAGCAGCAACAGCCAGTTTGGGATAACATTTTAGGGGCATTGCATGCTATTTTTACCCTTCATAGGATATGTTCTACTAGAACCCATTGCAGCTATGCGCACATTCCCACCCAAGAATCTGTGGACATGAGGGCGCTTCACATCACATATGCTGGCAGTGCCACGAAAATACTGTCCTCCTTGCCAGGTGTAACACACCTGTAGCGCACAAGAGTAGGAGTCTCCTTTGACTTGGAGGCCAAAGCAGCTTTTGGGGTGTAGTGCAGGGCTCGAGTCGGAGTACCATGCGGGTGGACGGCGTCCCCCCACTTATTTTACCAGGAGCTCGATTACTGGAGCAAATGGAGCCACACATTCACTCTTTGGCCTCTCTGGGGCGAGATCGGAGCTCATTCAGAACGCTGCTCAATCGCATCCAAGGGGTGAGCGAGGGAAGGTAATGTCAAGTCAAGTCAAGTCAAAAAATTTATATAGCGCACTACATACCCAGAGGGTTTCAAGGCGCTTAGGGAGGGGAGGAGGATTATTTGTCAAATATCCACGTTTTAAGTTGCTTTCTGAACGCTAGGTGATTCTGGGTGAGGCGAAGGTAAGCGGGAAGTGAGTTCCATGTTTTGGCAGCCAGGTATGAGAAGGATCTGCCTCCCATGGAGGTTTTGTTGATGCGAGGGACAGTGGCGAGGGCTTGGCTGGAAGAGCGAAGATGGCGGGAGGGGGTGTAGAAGGACAATCGAGAGTTGAGGCAATCTGGTCCGATGTCGTAGAGTGATTTGTGTGCGTGGGTAAGCAGTCGGAAAGTAATCCTCTTATTGACGGGTAGCCAGTGGAGGTCTTTAAGGTGACCAGAGATGTGTTCGTTGCGTGGGATGTCTAATATGAGCCTGGCTGAGGCGTTTTGGATTCGTTGTAGATTCTTCTGGAGTTTAGCGGTGGTACCTGCGTAGAGGGTGTTTCCGTAGTCCAGTCGGCTCGTGACTAGAGCGTGGGTGACTGTTTTCCTTGTTTCGGAGGGGATCCAGCGAAATGTTTTTCTGAGCATGCGAAGGATGTTAAAGCAGGAAGAGGATACGGCGCTGACTTGTCTGTTCATTGAGAGTGAAGAATCCAGGATGACGCCAAGGTTCCGTGCGTGGTCTGTCGGTATGGGTGCATTTCCGAGGGCATCCGGCCACCAGGAGTCGTCCCATGCAGAGGGGGATTTACCTAAGATGAGGACTTCTGTTTTGTCTGAGTTCAGTTTCAGACGGCTTTGTTTCATCCATTCGGCGACTTCTTTCATTCCTTCGTGTAGGTTAGTTTTGGCGGTGCTGGGGTCCTTGGTGAGAGATAGGATCAGTTGGGTGTCATCCGCGTAAGAGATGATGCTGAGGTTGTGTTGGCGGGCGATGGCCGCGAGGGGGCTCATGTATACGTTGAAGAGGGTGGGGCTGAGTGAGGATCCTTGTGGTACGCCGCAGATGATTTCAGAGGCCTCGGACTTGAATGGTGGGAGGCGGACTCTCTGGGTTCTTCCGGTGAGGAACGAGGTGATCCATTCCAGTGCCTTTCCTTGGATTCCGATGTTTCTGAGGCGTTGTAAAAGGGTGCTGTGGCATACTGTGTCGAAGGCTGCAGAGAGGTCGAGGAGGATGAGGGCGACTGTGTCTCCATTGTCCAGTAGAGTTCGAATGTCGTCTGTTGCTGCGATGAGGGCGGTCTCAGTGCTGTGTTTGGCTCGGAAGCCAGATTGTGAGGGGTCGAGTGATTTCTTGGCTTCGAGGAAGGCGGCGAGCTGGTTGTTGACAGCTTTCTCGATGACTTTGGCCGGGAATGGAAGAAGCGAGATGGGGCGATAGTTTTTGAGTTCGGTGGGGTCTGCTGTTGGTTTTTTCAGAAGGGCGGTGAGTTCCGCGTGTTTCCAGTCTTCTGGGAAGGTGGCGGAGTTGAAGGAGCAGTTGATGACGTCTCGGAGGTGCGGAGCTATGACGGAGTCTGCTTTGTTGAAGATGTGATGAGGACATGGGTCTGTGGGGGATCCAGAGTGGATGGAATTCATCAGGCGGATGGTGTCCTCAGTGGAGATTGGGTTCCAGGCGTTAAGGGTGTTAACGGGGGGAAGATAGTCAGCTGATGGAAGGGTGGGTTGGCTTCCGGGTTGGTTGTCAAAGCTGTTGTGGATGTCAGCAATCTTGTTGTGGAAAAAAGAGGCTAGGGAGTCGCAGAGGGTTTGAGAGGGGGTGATGTCGTTGGAGTTGGCCGAGGGGTTGGAAAATTCCTTGACGATGTTGAAAAGTTCCTTGCTGTTGTGGGCGTTGTTGTCGAGTCGATCCTTAAATGCTGTTTTCTTGGCTTTTCGGATCAGTTGGTGGTGAGTACGGATGGCGCTTTTGAAGGCGTCCTTGTTGCTGGTGGATGGGTCTTTTTTCCAGGCCTTTTCAAGGGAGCGGCATAGTTTCTTGGATTTCTTGAGGTCCTCGTTGAACCATGAGGCCTTCTTGATGCCAAGTTTGTGTTGGCGTTTTTTCAGTGGTGCTAAGGTGTCGGCGGTGTTGGATAACCAAAGGGTGAGGTTGGAGGCGGCTTCGTTGGCGTTAGAAGAGAGGGCTGGGGAGGTTTGAAGGAGCGATGTGGAGATCTGCTCCGTGGTGATTTTGTTCCAGTTTCTTTGTAGAGTTGGTTGGAGGTGGATGATTGGTTTCGGCTTGTTGTAGGTGAAGTGAACGCAGCTGTGGTCAGTCCAGAGAAGATCCGTAGTGTGGCTGAAAGAGACATGGTTGCTGGAGGTGAAGATGGGGTCGAGTGTGTGACCTGCGATGTGGGTGGGGGAAGTGACTAGTTGTTTAAGTCCGAGGTTGGCGAGGTTGTCCAGGAGGGTGGCGGTGTTGCGGTCGTTGATCTTCTCAAGGTGGAAGTTGAGGTCTCCCAGAAGGATGTAGTCTTTGGAGGGGAGCGCGTGTGGGGTGATGAAGTCCGTGATGTCTTCACTGAATTTAGCGCGGGGTCCTGGTGGTCTGTAGAGGAGGGTGCCTCTGAGTGTGGTCTTGGGGTCGATGTGGATCTGGAAGTGAAGGAGTTCGGAGTTGGCGAGGTTGGCGTCAGAGCTGGTTGAGATGCGGATGGATTTCTTGTGGACGATAGCGATTCCTCCTCCTGAATGGTCGATGCGGTCCTTGCGCGTGATCTTATAGTCATCAGGGATAGCGATGGCGATGTCAGGGGCGGAGGAGGCGTTCATCCATGTTTCCGTTAGGAAGGCGACGTCTGGAGAGATGGTGTCTAGTAGGTTCCAAAGGTCAATGGCGTGTCTGTGGACCGAGCGGGTGTTGAGAAGGATGCATTCTAGGTGGTTGGGGTCGGGAATCTGTGGTGTGGTCGGGGCGGAGATGTCGTCGGTGCCGCTAAATTTGCAGGAGAAGCAGGAGAACGGACCATGGGTGCGTCCAGGAGCGGCTTGGACGCAGTTGGGGGCGCGACCGGGGTTAAGGGCTAGGAGGGCGGCGGCATCGTAGGAAATGCGGGGGGGTTGGGCAGCGCGAGGGGCAAGGGGACTGGCGCTGGGCGCGGTCCAGGCGCGGACGGGCGTAGACGGGCTTACCTTTGGCGCACCTTCGGCGCGGGTTGGGCGCGGTCGCTGCGCGTGAACGCTGCGCGCGGGAACTCCTGTCATATATGGATAGTGGGGGGGAGGGGCGAGGGCGCTTCAGCTGGGAGGCGGGGCGGGCTAAGGAGGACGAAAACAACAACAAAATGGAGGTGGAGGGGTCAGGGCGGCAGGAGAGCTTGGGGGGGAAACGCAAGGACTGAAACAGGGTCGCGCTGGTAAACAGAAAGCAAATTAGCAAAAGCGGCGATAAGTAAATAAATTAAACTGCAGAGTCACGCTGGCAGAATCACACTGCGAAAGGGCAGATCGTCAATTTCAGCAAGTAAAATGGGCAAAGCAGCGAACAAAATGGGCAGAGCGGCAGGAGCAAAACGCGATTATTTGCAGTCTGGAATAGATCAAAAGCGCTGCACAGACGGTACCTTATCAGCAGGGGAGCGACCACTCAGCTCGGAAGCGTAGAGCGAGTAATGAGTCTGATGGTGCAAGCCACCTTTTGTGACGTCACTTCATGTCGTGACATCAGCGTTCCCCCACTCCTTTTTTTAGGACTTGTGCCCTGGTGTAGTGGAAAGGAGAGATTTCGCGATAGCGAAGGTCATTGGTTCATTTGGGTCTGGGGGGTGGTGGCTTGCACAGATGTGGCACAAAAAAGCAAGTCTGCTGACACCTATGTTAGACATTTGGTGTTTTCTGACATGGGTTGGTGTATGGTAGCAGGCAGAGTAATGTATCCTGGCTGAGAATGTCCCCCACAGTTTAAAAGCTATGTGGCACATGGCATCAACACTTTGGACTTATTCAGTCCCCAAAGGGGCCCAGGTGTCTCGAGGTGTGTATACATCGGCAGATGGCTGCGAAGTTGAATAACTTGTAATGCAACTGGAAATCTTGCCAGTAATGACACAGAGGGGGGTGGCCATTGTATGAAAGTGCCCCTTTTTGCATGGTTACTCCCCAGTTTTTACCTGATAGCTGATGCACTTTGACTGAGTGTGCACTAGATCCCTGCCAATCAGGTTCCCAGTGCCTGTGTTATTTCCCAAAACTGTACTTTTGTTTTCCTGATTGGCACACCTCTCACTCACATATAAGTCCCGTGCAAAAGGTACCAGTGGTACCAAGGGCCTTGGGACCAGAGACGGTCACTAAGGACTGCAGCACATATTGTGCCACTTTCTGAGACCCCTTACCAGAAATATACCCATTGCCATTGCAGACTCTGTGTTTTGGTGCAGACAAAACTTAACAGTTAACATGGCACACATCCATGTGTGGCATACCCACCAACCACTACCTGTGACCTAGGTAAGTCACCCCTCTAGCAGGCCTCACAGCCCTAAGGCAGGGCGCAGTATGCCACAGGTGAGGGCAAAGCTGCATACAATGTCTGTGCCATTCGCAGACATTGTAAGTGCAGTGGAGCCATATTGAGTACATGGGCTGGGAGTTTGTCATTAGGAACTCCGCAGCTCCATGATGGCTTTACTGAATGCTAAGGAGTTTGGTATCAACCTCCTCAGCAAAATAAACCCACATTGATGCCAGTGTTGGATGTATTATAAAATGCACTCAGAGGGCAGCTTAGAGATGCCCCCTGAAAAACTACCAACTGTCCAGCTGACTGGTCTGCACCAGCCTGCCACAGAAAGACAAGTTTCTGACCCCCTGAGATGGGAGCCCTTGTGCTCTCTTGGGTCAGGAACAAAGGCTGCTTGGGGTGGAGATGTTTACACCTAACCCCCAAGCAGGAACAGCATTCATGGCGGTGAGCCTCAAAGGCTTCCTGCTCTTTGATATGCTAGCCAGGGCCTCTCCAACTAGGAAAGTTGCCCCACCCCCTTGACCAAGCCCCACTTTTGGTGGCAAGGTCAGCAGGAAAATTAGTAGTCAGAAGAGGCGTGTCCCCTCTCTGCCAGGACCACGCCTAAGGCTCACTGGACCGCGATGACCCCCTCCTTAGGTAATCCTCACCCATGAATGGAATTATTCAACCCAATAAGGTTCGGCGATGCCCCCTCCCTAGAGAGGGGACATTCTAAGGGTGTAGTCACCCTAAAAGCAAGAAGTCCATTAGCTATATCTGCCCGTACCTCTAACGCCCCTATATTCAGTATTTACGGGAACCCCTGAACTTTGATCCTTAGATTTGACGGACCAAAGATGAAGACAGAAGAGAACCGCTGCTGAACCAGAAACTGAACCACTGCAGACAGAACTCGGCAAGAACTCCACCACCTGCAAGCTGCTCGACAACCTGACCTGTTGTCCTTCCAGAAACCCTGCAAGGCCTCGAAGAAACCTGGAGACCTTACAGCCTTCTCCAAATCGCCAAGAACCTCCCTTTGGGCTAGAGGCTCTAGTCCCCGGTGTCGGCTGGTACAGGAACTGCTGCATTTGAGGACCCACACTTTTTGTCGACATGACTCACTGCTGCAAAAGAACCCCAAGACCACATGGGTAGAGGACCGACACTTGACTTGTGTCGACGTGACTCTGGCCTGCAAGAAGAAAGCCCAGCAGCTAGACAGCCTCCACGACCTAGAGAGATCCTCTCGGTCCAACGACCCCAGCTGTTTACATCTCTGTTCTCAAGAGCCCGTATCCCCTCAGCCAGTGGCCCTGTTGGCCTCCTCTTGCATTGCTTTCACAACCACTGCTTCACCGTGATGGTCCGATGAAGGCGAAACTCCTCCATCACCTATGCATGTCTATTTCCTCGACCGTAACTGGTGGGTTGGTGGTGCCTCCATTTGATCTACAGTAACATGCTGACAACGACTGCGCAGATAACGGTGTTAGCAGTCTCACAAATCTTATTCATCCTCATTGCTCTCCCCTGACCATGAGGGAAAATATAATTGCCGGTGTTGACCATCGTGGTGTAGATACTGAACCCCGAACCTCATTGGGTGCTCAGTCTCTGTTGACTGACTCAGGAATCTGGGGATCACGGTTCGATCCCCGGCACCGGCGGCAGATTAGCCCAGCACCATGTGACTCTGGGCAATAGCTTGCTTAATCTTCCCGACGGCCCCCAGCGCCTAGAGACCCTGAAGGGTGATTGTGCGCTTTACAAATGTGGATTATTATTATTAATATTATTATAGTCATCTAAGCACCCGGCCCCGCAGTGCAGCTCGTGGCGCAGTACCTACCATACACTGAACCCTTCCAAGGGTTGTTCTAAACCCTCGAAGACTGGAAAAACAAGTCGTGCAGTTACCTATTAATACATAACACTGTTTTCCTTCCTTAGGATTGAATTACATGCCAAAGTTGATCTATTTCTATTCCAAACTTTGACTGTTCTAACCTGGTATCACACACGTATTTCTAAGACTGTAAAACATTTCTACTGTCTTGCAAATCTATTCCTACTGCATTTTGAAAAGTATTACTACTTTGAAAACTGTTGCTTACCTGCAACTGAGTACTTCTTGGTTCCAGAAATAAAATAACCAAATAATACCTTTTTATACAAAACAATTGGTCTGGATTCGGTCTTTAAGTGTGTGCAATCATTTCTTGCCTTAGTGTGCACAATAAATGCTTAACACAGCCCTCTGATAAGCATAACTGCTCAACCACACTACCACAAATAAAGCTTTTAGTGTTATCTACTTAAGCCTATGTAAGCCTCTGGGGATCCACTGGACAATACGCGCACTGTAGATTTGGTATAGTAAATATAGAGCCAGCTTCCTACAGCCACCCTATGGGGAAAACTGTCTGTGATTGTTAAACATCATTGTGAATGCTAGTATTGAGTGTAGACGCATGGGGAGGCTGTTTTGCATAAAATGGTTCTCTGGGTGAATGGCTGTGCACCAGATGGAGATGACCCTTGCATCAACATGCTGTTTAACCCCTTCGCTGCGGCCGCGATTTTTCCCCTGTGCAGTAAACAAACGCTCAGGGCGGGGCCGTGACTAACCCCAGCCGTCATCAGCACACGCCCACCGCGGGGCGTGACGGCTGGGGTTCGTCACCTGCATGGGAGGGGTTAATAAACAGGTAAGGCGGGACTGGTCTCTCAATTTTACGCTGCAAACAAGTTTGGTGCTCAATACCTGCTATTCTTCACCGAAGAGCTCATGAAGAATGAAACATGTGCTTGGGGCTAAGAAAATAAAATATTGGAAGAAATTAATTGTTATCCAGCTTTTCTTCACTGGAAGAACTGCATCTTTGCAAAGATGGACCATGTTGACCAGAATGCACCAGGAGCACTACTCAGTCAGGTCTTTTTCTTAAAAACCAACAGCAGAAGACTATTGGGGATTGTCAATCCTAAATTGAGTGTTGTCTCATGGAGGTTCTCTTTGCAAGAGGTGTCTCTAGCTAATCCCCATGCTTTAACTAGCACTGCTTTTAGAATGTGACATGTGAAGTTCCCACTCCCAGTGAATGTATCCTCTTTAAACTAAATAAGAAAACTAAGTATTTTATCCTCAGACTGCTGAATAGGACAGTGCCTAGTCGTAAGTGAAAAACTGATGGATAGTTGATTTTAAACCTTTAAAGGAGCACAGGCTGAAACAGACGAAAGATTCAATTGAACAGTCGTGGAAAAAAACCAAAAGACATCTCTAGGTCTCCAGTAATGATCTGCAAGTCATCATGAACAGCAAAAAAATCCCTACTCAATTTCAACTTGCAAGACAGCTGTTTCCAGCTCTTCTGAGCATGTGAGACCTTGTTATTTGCAGGTGCTCTTTGGAACAGCTGATAGAATTTCAGGTGCTCCTGAAGGAGCATGTACATGGGGAGTTATTCAGTGGCAGTTAACCCGTTTGCTGCTTCGAACGTTCAGCGCCAGTGCTGAACGTTCGAAGAAATGGGTGCGGCTGTGTCGGCTGTTGGACGTGCGCAGCACCAGGGAGGTAGCTCGCGCGACGGCCGACGGCAGCAGCGAACGGGTTAAACCCTGGGCAGGAGTGCTAGGAATGCTGTCGGTTGTCTTCAATCTGGAATATCACTGCAAGGTCTTCAATTCGTGTGGTCTTGTTAAGTTATCTCAAGAAATGAGAGTCCACAAGAGCGGCATTTCAGTGTTTTGGAACAAAAATGAATCTTTCAGCTGAACTATTGGCATTCTCATTCATGACACCCTGGTAAATAAAGGTAATCAGGCTATTAGGTACATGTGTGGTTTCCCCAACCACAACTTCATCCTTTTTGCTACTTCACTGGCATTACTTCCTGTCCCCAACACTCCTCCGTTAATTGTTCTGACCAGATATTCATCTGAACAACTACCTCATTTAACTTGCTCTTTGTTTGCAAGTTTACTTTTCATTTAATACACCGTCTCTCTCGAGTTGTTTTTCTAATTGAATTGACTTTTTATGTACTTTACTCATCTCCTTTTACCACCCTATTAAGGTAGGCATTCACAAATACAGCAAAGTGATAAAAGCCTACTGGAGGTATCGTGGGATGCGGAGTGTGAGGAGGAATTACTAACTTTGTGCTTGACTGACGCTTTTGGAAAGGGGTTGTACTTGTTTACTGAGTTATTTCTGCAGCATTTCCTGTTTTCATTGATTTTGGTCTAGTAGAAAATAAATCCATTGCTCCCAGAAAATATCTGAGTCATACAGTACACAGATGTCAATATGTTGCTGCTAGTCACTGTAATTTGTGCACATACATTACAGTGATGTATGGCATGGAACCAACACCTACTGGTTGGCAGAGGAGGGTAGGTCCTGGCGAACAGATGTAGGGTTTTTTGGGTTTCCGCAGCAAGACGTGTCCCACTGCTTTCCCAAGGGGGTATCTCTATCCCTCCTGACGGGATGTCCTTCCTGCACCACAGCAGGTGCAGGTGAACTACTCTGGATTGGTTACCTGCAAGTATGTCTTGGTTCCAATCCGTAGTAAGGTAGGTACAGTTACCTGGACCTGAATAAATCCACTGACCCTGCTGGCACCTAGGCATGTAACATGTTTACCTTTTGAGCTATCTCAGTACATAAGTGCAACAGATAACCATGCTGTTTTTATTGTGTCAATGGCACCATCATATTAAATGCTACTTTGGCCTCCCTTAGACTCTTATAAATCACTTGAGCACCACCCTACACCAATACCCTCTCACTTGCATTCACCATACGGCTAGATCAGGGTTCTCCAAAGACAGTCCTGGAGGTACAAATCCATGCCTGATTTTTAGCATATCCCCATTTAGATAAATGTAGTTATCTTAAAAATCTGGCATAGATCTGGCCCTCCAGGACCGACTTTGGAGAACCCTGGGCTAGACCAAAAGATCTCCGCTAAAGAGCCCCCACTGAAGGGCCGTCAAGCCTTGCAGCGCCGGCTCTATGAGGAGTGCCCTACGATGAAGCATGACACCCTCCTGGGTGTGTGAGGGCATTCAGATCTGATCACAGGGATTCCCCCGGGTCCTTCTGATCAGTTCTTCGGATCCATCCTCAAGCATTTCCTCCCTCCAGAGAACTGCATCCCCTTTTTGTGCTAAATGGAAACATTTGTATCTGGAACAAAATCTAAAAACTGTCTATGAAGCATTTCAGAAGAGAACAATAAAAGAAAATACTTGAAGCTTCTACTTAACCGCATCAACGCGGTGCAGATTTCCGCGGTGCGCTGAAGATTTCAAAAACCCGCGGTTCATGACGAGCTCAGCTCGTCATGAGCATACGAGAGGTGTACCTCATGACGAGCTGAGCTCGTCCTGAGCGTCGAAGGGGTTAAGAAACACGTGTTCTGTATACACTACACCGAAAAATCAGAGAAACCACTAACGCAGTAAAATATAAACATGTCAAATTGGTAAAATAAGGACATTCACTTTTATTTGTATAGTTTTCAGTCCATCTTTGTGCAGAACTACCAAGTATCCCATGTACTGTATCACACAATGAGCCTGTTCTGGCTTTCTAGCCAATGAAACATTGTATTGTGGGTTTCATAGTTTGTTTTTACCTATGTGTTTTAGCTGAAAAATACCAGAATGCAAAGTACAGCTGGCCAAAACACTTAGCACTGGCTGAAGATGCCACCCTTGACATTGGGCATGTGGACATGTTCCTTCTGTTATACATCTCCTTATAGTCCGGTTGGAACGAAGGCTGCAGCAGGCGCTGAAGCACCCCAACATAATCTGGGGGCTGTTTGGAAAGGGGCAATAGTGAGACCTTTTCAAATGTGTTTCTTTGAATATCAACTGTGTGTTTCTAGGCATCAAAGGTAATTGTCATTGAGTAAAATCACAATAAGAACCACCGACAAACCGATATGTTCCTATCCGCAGATATATGTTTGCAGTGGGTTACAAAGTAGGAGCATATATTAACTTGAACCCTAGTGACACCCTTGCGGTGATCATGGAAAACTGAAATGAGGACACGTGAAAAAGGTGCCCTGACACTAACCGAAGTAAAGGAAATCTCTGGCAACCTTTCTAAACTTTACACATTTTACAAAATAAGACACATTGGTCCTCAAAGTGTTTGAAAGTTGCGAGCAAGCACATTTTTAAGGACCCCTCAATAATCAAACCAACAAGTCTGAACTTTTACTTTTCATTTTTTCGTCATTAAAATGACTTTTTATTCTTTAAAGGCAGCCTGAGCTGGTCTATGTCTGGTGTACACAGTGGCGGCTCCTCCACTAATACAGAGGAGCGTCACACCACTGCTCCTTGAGCCGTGCAAAATAAAAATAAAATGATAATAACAAGAGGTTATCATAATTTAATTTTTCTTTGTTCCAGCCAGGTTGGGTGGGACGGGGCTGGCTGGTCGCAGATGGAGCAGGAGTGGTTTGCACTCCCTCCCTACGTTGCACGATGGCCTGACCGGCCCTCTAGGGGCGGGCAAACTGTCATGCGCACTTGGCATGTTCTCCATTGGGCTGTGTTGCACAGCCCTGTGGAGAACATTCCCAGCCTCCCTAGGCACAGCCAGGGTGGCCAAACAGGCCGCTCAGACCAATCATGATGCTGCTCAGGCAGCGTCAGGATTGGCTGGGAGAGTCCGTAAGCCTTGGTGCTTCCGGTGATTGCAGCATACGGAGGAGAGGCGTTCGGAATCGGGAGAGTCGTGCATATAAAATATCAAGGACTTTGGTTCTCTCCATCCATAGCCACATCCACATCTCTCAACTTCGTCAAAAGAGTACAGTTGTGAGGTGAGGTGAAACACTGAGGTGGAAAGAAACTCTGTGGTGAAACTCTGAGGTGGAAAGAAACTCTGTGGTGAAACTCTGAGGTGGGGTGGAACACTGAGGTAGAGTGGAACACTGAGGTGAAACTCTGAGGTGGGTGGAACACTGAGGTGGAACTCGGAGGTGGCCTGGAACACTGAGGTGGGCTGGAACACTGAGGTGGAACTCTGAGGTGGGTGCAACACTGTGGTAGGACTGTGAGGTTGGGTGGATCACTGAAGCGGAACTCTGAGGTGTGGTGGGGTGGATCACAGGTGTGGTGGAACACTGAGTTTGAACTTTGAATTGGGGTGGCAATCTCAGGTGAGATGGAACACTGAGGTAGGGTGAGCAATATAAGGAACAAAGCTCTGGGTAACTACGCGTCATCCAATACAGAGCTAGGAAGAGCAGTTTCAAGTGTGAGCAGAGTTCGGAGTCACTCTCGATATCGAGATACTGTCTGTGGGGTACCTGACGATAATGGTAACTACAGAGCTTTGCATAAGTCTTTGACATCAAGAACAGAGCTCTGAGTGAGGCTCGGTATTAACAAGAGTGGATATTCGAGCCAAAATGGGAACTAAGAATCGAGTTCTCATTGATGTTGTGAATAACCAAGACCAAAGCTCCACAGTAGCACTAATCTGGGTACTATTGAGAAAATCGAGATGTTACTGAGTTTGAGTGTTTTAAGGTTTTCTGAGTTCAGACTTTGTTGTGCTGATGTATATGGCCTCCAGACAAGTGTGAAACACCTTAAATTAACCAGTGTAGATGATGGTACAGGCTGCTAACAGTCCAGCATGTAGGGACCAAATTACACTTTAATTGTACTTATTCAACCTATTCACTTCATGGTTAATAATACATCTGTTTGTTTATGGTTCATTATCATTTATTTACTGATCATCTTCATTACCCATGGTCCACCTCCTCATCACTGTCACTTACATATTGGACCCGTTGTACTTTAACATGTTCTGTGGGATTGCCTGACCTGTTTATCCTTGTGCATGGCAGTGGCTGCAGAGATACGATTACTTGAGAAAAGTTATGAAGTCTTCATGTACCTTGGAAAATATAGTATTGCTAATCATCCTTTCCCATGAAGTTTGCAATGTTTATGGGTTACAAAATTCTAGTTTTTTGTGGACATCAAGCAATGGACGTTAGGACAATAAGCCACTTCATGGAAGGTTTTCAGCCCTGGCTCTTAAAGGGAGGCAGTGTCATCCCATGTCTTTATAGACAGAAACCTCCTGCCCCAGTGAGATGCTTGCCTCCGACAGGTGCTTCATAAACAAGAATAAAGGGACAAAACTGATCCTTGGGGACCTCATGGGTACACCTTTTACTAAGCAGCTTTGGTGCAAATAATGCTTTACATGCAATACAGTGGACTCAATACGGACTTGTCGATGGGCCGAGTCAAAGTTGCTTAGGACCTTATTACGAGTACAGTGGTCCTGGGACCGCTGTACTCGTGGTGGCAGTCTGACTGCGTGTTATGATAGTGGCGGTAGGACCGCCACAAGACCGCTGCCGCGAAAAGGGTGGTAAAAATGCAGGTGGCCCCCAGGCAAATTTGCCTGTGGGGGTGCATGCGGGGGGGGGGGGGCAGGCACATGCTGTGTCCTCTTAGAATTGCTCCGTCGTCGGCGCACTGTGTGGTATGTACGACATGGTGCATGGCACACAGTGCACAATAGTGCTGTATTCGCCATCACAGCAGCAGTATGTTGTTTAGGCTCTCCTATGAGCCTAACATACCCACTGCCGTGACACCGTTGCATCTCCCGCCTGCCCCGAATTCAAGTCATAATCCAGTGGGCGGGTTTACCACTGGTTTGTCGGTCTTCCTGGGATAATAATGCCCTTAGTTTTTATGTACTCTTATCAAATATTACAAATAGTAGACAGTTGCTACGGGTGGTTTTCATTGATCAGAAGTAGCTCCCACTATAGGAAAGGTTGAATATCTCTCTTGTAGTGTTCAGCCTGAATTTCCAATCCCAAATCCACAGAACCAATTGCTGCCAAGCCCTCTCAGCTTCGAGGCTTCTAAAATTAGCTGCAGAAGTTATTTTTGAGATCGGGATGGAGCAGGAAAAAACATGCGGCTGCACTTATGGCAACCTTCATGTCAGGAACCACTGTCTGCAGGATCAAAAAGGAGCTCTCAGAATTATTCACAATCTTCCTCCCCAAATCTTCTGCAGTGTTTGTGGGAGGAGGGCAATTGGAGGGAAATCATGGAATGACTCCTCTAGCCATAGACTTGCTAGAACATCTACCCTCTCCATGCTGCTGATACCAGATCTCCTTACAGAAGTGATGGAGCATGGCTTTTGACTGGAAGCAGATAGATCTCACCCTGTACTCAAACACCATCTGAAAATGCCTGTTGGCTGATATGAAACACTAGCAAAATGGTATGTTGTGACTTAGTCTACATGAATATTGTCCTCCCCTTGAATATACACCGTCATTAGGTGAAGCAAATGTGCCATTGACCATGAACAAATGGAGCTAGCCAGATAGGAGAGAGATTTGCTTCTTGTTCTTCTTTGACAACTTATGTAGTATTGCACTACTTGGTTGTCTTTTCTTTTAAGGGATGGGTTCTCCACAATATACTGAGCAAACCACTAAAGATTGTACCATATCTCTGCCAACTCTCCGACTGTCCCCAAAAGTTGTTTATTTCCATCAAATCTAGAGTTGCACCCCACTCCCAGAGGCTTGCGTCTGTGGAGATATTCAAGGGAAGAGGACTCTACTTTGGACCTTCTTTCTGTAGGTTCTTTGGCACCAGCTACCACTGGAAACCTTAAATCATCTCTAATGGGACAGGTACCAACTGGATGGCATCTTGGGACACTGGAGACGGACACTGGAGACCAGTGATCGAACAAGTGATTGCCCATAGGTTTTCGATGGTTTCAAGCCCATGAACAACCACTGCCATGGAGCCATTAACACTTCTACTGTTAACCAGAGATGAGCTGAAGCTTTTGGGAAAATTAGTTGATGAGATAATTGTGCAATTTCAATCTTCTCTGAAAGAAACACTCGCCCCTTTCCATGTGTCGAAAAGGGCTCTGCTGCTCTATGATTTTTGAAGATTTATTAGGAAACCCAGGGGCTCCAAGACTTGACACTCTCTCATCCCCATCTTCTTAGCATTAAAAACCAACAAAAAAAACAGACAAATCATATCATATTTTCATATCTAACCAATCGTAGAGATATGAAAATATCTGAGCCCCCTCCAACTACAAAGCTGCACCTACTTGAGCCAAAATCTTATCTTCTTGAAGACCAATTGGGACGATGAGAGTCTGAAATGAAGAGCTATGAACTTAATGAGCTGATTCCACTTCAAAGATGGCAGGTATCTTTGGCTGTATGGATGTATTGGCACGTGAAAGTAAGCATCCTGTATGTCTACGGTTATCAAAAACTCTTCTTTCAAAATTAAAGGGAATAACTATCTTTGAGGTGAGCATCTTGAATGGAACATACTGGACAGATTTGTTCAGTATCTTTAAATCTAGGTTTGGCCCATAGTGTCTATTTACATTTGGAACTAGAAAAGAACTGAATAGAAGCCTTGATACAACTCTGCTTCAGGACTGACTCTATCACTCCCTTGTTTAGCAGGTATTTGATCTCTGCTAACATGGCTTTCTTCTTGAGTTTGACATATGGTAACTGAGTTCATATCAACCAAGGTTTAGAAAGAGGACGGTTGCATTCCATTCCATATCACTCCTTGTGACGAATAGGACACAATAGTCTTTTACATATTTTTCCCACTGAGGAAAAAATTATTGTATTGCTTCTTCCCCACCCCCCTTCACCACACACACACAAATGCATTGGTAGTCAGGATTTTTGAGTTTTTTTTGCTGATTATGAGAGGTCTGTAGTCAGGACTTTTCCTACATTGCAGCCCCCAATCTTAAACCCGGTGACAAAAGGATTGTCTTCCCTCTTGTAACCCTTATATTGATTTCTTTTAAAGAGTATTAAAGGTTGCAACATCTTATTTTCCTCTGGTGACTTGTGAACTAAATCATTCAGTTGTGAATCAAATAGCGTATTGCCCCAAAATGGAAGTTTTTGAACTAGACAGCCCTCTGAAGGGGCCAACTTCCACAATTTTAGCGGCAGAAGTCTTCTTCCTGATATTCCTGTACCCACAGATGTAGAAGAGGGCCATAACATATTAAACAATACATCACACAGGAGCTGGGATAAATGTTCCATACTCCCTAAAATACCTGCAGTGTTATTCCCCTCCTGAAGATAGTCGAAAACCAAATGTAAGTCTTTTAGTAAGGACTGGGCCCACATATGCTTCATAGGTTGCCACCCTCAAAGGAAAAATAAGAGCCTGATTATAATCCTTAATAATCTTTCAACGTTTTTGTCTATTGCATCCGGCAAGGTGGATTCTTCGGATGCTAAAGAAGATGAAGATGCCATACTCGCCCAATTGAATTCCCTTACAGCATCTGTGGAAAGGTTGTTTAAGAATCCTTCACTGGCCATCTTTTTGACAGAAATCATGAAAAAAAATTATTTATCAATACCGTTCCACTCTTCAAGTACCATGGGCCAGATGTAGGTCGCCAAATACCGGTCGGCAACGGCCGATTTCGGCCGTTACCGACCGGTATTTGGGATTTGACATGTAGGTGGCCTTAATGTTACAGAATCGGTATATTTACGGATTCGGTAAATTTACAGAATCGGTAAAATACCGAATCGGTAAATTTACCAATTCTGTAAATCAATATGTAGGTGGCACTGTAATCAGTGCCACAGGCCCTTACCGAATCGTTATTTACCATGGAATAGTATTCCATGGTAAATAACGAATTCCAGTGTACATGCACATCTGTGCATGTACACCTGTGCCATGTGGCACACAGACATGCCCTAAGGGCATGTATGTGTGTCACATGGCACACAAGCCAGAAACAGGGGTGCAACAGGGTGTCAAAGTGACACCCTGTCCCCCTTGTAAAATCGGTAATTTTACCGATTCGGTAATTACCGAATCGGTATTTGCTATTGAATCCTATGGGCTTCAATGCCCATAGGAATCAATGGCAAATACTGATTCGGTAATTACCGAATCGGTAATTACCGAATCTTACCGATTCGGTATTTTTACCAAATTTTTTACCTACATAGCAATTACCGATTAGTAAATACCGAATCGGTAAAATTCGGTATTTACCATTCGGTAATTTGCTATTACCTACATCTAGGCCCATATTCCTTACCACTTCATTAACAGCAAGTTATCCAACATAGGTGCATTGTACTGGGCTAAGAAGCCATCCTGCACCACCTTCTTAGATGGAAACCCAACACACTTCTGATTTGCAAACGGGGACCTTGAACATACTTCTCCTTTGTGCCTGCTACTTGATCATCATAATCCCCATAATCATTATTTGTATTTTTGTTAAAGATTCCACCAAATCTTTACTCACTGCATCAGTGATGATGGCCTATATCTCAACCCTACTGATAGTAAGTACTTCACCCTCCTGCTGTTCTTCCATAGAGGATGTATTGCCGTGTTTTGTGAATATTTTCTCACCTCTATTATGTCCGCACGACCAAACAGAAGGCTCAAGAAGTCTGGTTCTAGTTTATTTACCGTCTTGGTAACAAGAATCTCTTCTCGTGAGATTTTTGACAGTCGTGTCTGCCTTCTTCTATAAGTGTGCCCAAGCGGACGCCTCCCAGAAGGGGAACACTCCTGCAGTTGGTTGAATGATCACATGGCACACTGTGGCCACTGCCCATTGCATCCCGCCTCACCTAAGGCACCTGGATCGGTAGTGCGAAACACGTCGAGGCACTTTGCAAAACCCTGGTGCCCCCTACAGCAGGACACTCTGCAAGTAAACATCTTACCAGTTAGAGGCGCCCCAAAAGCAAAGCACAGGGTGTGTGCAAAGGTTCCAAGGGCTGGAGGCCTGCACTGCGGCATTGGACACAGTGACACAGGATTTGCAGACCTTTAAGAACAGTATTATTGTGAGGACAAGATTGAAAGGATGGTCAATCTCCAGAGGAGCATCCTTCTTTGGATTCTAGGTATACATTGCATTTCCAAAGGGTCAGTACTGGTGGAGACTTCCAGTGTGTAGGCAGACCTGTAGACGGTGTGCACAGCTGTTTGTCTTTCCGCCCCAAGAAAACTGATGACCCTACAGTGGGTGCTGGACTAATGGCTTCTCTAAAGACATTGGACTAGAGAGAAAATTCATAGACAGCCACTAAAGTGCAGATGACTCTCCAGGATGGGTGCTGCCTCCTGTTCTTCCCAGACCTCAGCACGAGCACATTAACCAGCAAAAGGAAGCTTGTCTCTATCAAGAAAGAGGCATTAGGTTGGCTTTAAAGACATGTTGTAGAGCAGGGGTCTCCAATCAGTAGCTTGTGAGCTACTGTAGCTCTTGAGCTAACTGAGTAGCTCACCTGTGTGCAGCCCAGCTTATTAAATTAGAAAGATTTTGCTTGGTTGAATTATTATACATATAAAGAAATTTAAATTATACTGCACTAATAATATTAGTAGCTGTTATTCTGTTTTATTGAACATAAGTAGCTCTCACTACAGAAAAGGTTGGAGACCCCTGCTGTAGAGTAATGGTAAGCATTACACGTAAATAACATGTATTTGTTTGGAAACAAAGAAATATAGAATAATAATAGTGTAGGTTAAAAGGTAAACAACAGTTGCACAGTCAAGCCAGACCTAAAAATCCAGGTAATGTAATGACTGCCCTCCTCCCTTCTGTGCTGCTGCCATAGAAAAACACCATAAATGATCTAGTTATCTAAGACACTTTAACAGCATTACACTGGCATGTCTGTGCCCTGGAAGTCAGGCAGCTGGATCAATAAACAGACTGATCACAGCTGTTGGAGGGCAAGCACTTTTTTGCGGCAGCAGACAACTTTTGCCCTATCAAAACATGTACTCGTGGCTCGCAACATGTGGGTGGAGCCAAAGTCCCTCTCTATTGATGCTCACATAATTGTCTGGCGAAAACTGCACTGTCAAGCCAGGTCATAAAAACAGGTGTTAAGGGGCCTGACTAACTCACTGAATTATCAAGCGTGCCTGGAAGTGTAGCAGGGAGGGAAGCGTTACCTATTTTTACAACTTGTATCAGCTGAGGCGTTTTTAAACAACTTACCAGATAACTCTGGTATGCCTGAGGGTTTTTTTTTGGTTTGCTGAGACATTGGTTATTGTGGGTGGGTCTACTGCAGTAACAGGCTGGTGGGTTCTCTTACTAGGGAGTCGGTGCAGACCGGGAGAGTTCTCTATGGTAAGAATAGTTGAATGCTTTCATTCTTTGTCTCTGTGTTATTCTCTTTCCTCCCAAGTGGGGTCCTTGAGGCCTGGAGTTTAGGTTTCTGAATGGTATATGGGCTATAGTTGGCTTATTGAGCCTAAGATGTGTTTGTGTCTCAAGGGGGCAATGCTGCGTCAGTTTGACTTTCTGTCTGGTACAGTATGTAACTTGCCCTCTGTTATTACTGTAATAAACATATTTGAACCTAAACGAAAAACAGACAAAAAAATAGGAGGAAAGTCGACATTTCCAACCTCTTAGTGTCTGACTTCGGTAGGCTGAGCCATGTATAAGTTACAATTCTATGAATAAGAACGCATTGGCACAGGCCCAATCATATACAATTTGCTTTTCAAGTAATAAGGTACACATTAGTCTGTATGCCAAACACGGCTAATCGTGCCCCCCAGGCAGGGTAGATTTTACATACCTGTATACCTTTGTTTAGCATATACATAATTATAATCATAAACAATTATGTGCAAGAAACTAAACCAAGTCATGAACAGGTTCTGCAGGCAGACGAAGCACCCATGGTAAGGAAGCCACAAAAAGGCTACAGTGCACTGCTTACCAACCAGTGATACACACCAACAAAGACAAACCATACCTAGATTTTAATTTGACCGAAACGGGGAAGGAAGCACTTACTTCTCTAAACTAGAATTAAGGTATCCTAATCAAACCAACCGACAAGGGAGTGGAATTGTTACTCAAAATAGAGAAGACTGTGAGTCGGCGCTCGTCTGGTCAGACAGATTATTGCACTTACAGGGATATGTTTACATACAAATAACTGTCGACATAGATGTAGTATTTTATATAAGGAGGATTTTATTTTAAACATCTGTTTTTACTTCACTTCACCCTGTTTTTCACTCACTGGTCATTACGCTGTATTTTCTTAAACAAACAATATGTGTTGACTTGTTCGCGTGTCATCATTATATGTTTTTACCCTCCATACATACTAACTTGCTGTAGCAGTACTATGATTGATAATGCTTGCATTTCCAACAAAGGGCAACGACACGGTTCTGCCCTTGCTCTTTTTTTCTTTTCTTTTCATTGAAAGGTACAGTTTATTGATGTTCTCTCGCAGTAAGTAACCACTGAATAATGCAGATTATTAACTCCTTTGCGACCACAGTCTTGCCTTTGAAATGTACAACAACAACCTTACGTATAGGTATTGTCAATGCTTTTTGAGGAAAAGCCACCAACGAGGTCCTTGGAAGCTCTTTTGTTTGCCTTATCATGCTTGAATTGTTTATTTAAAATAATGATGTTCCCTTTAAAATGGGACAACCGAGCCACAGCAGCAGCAGCTCTTCTGGGTGGCCCTCCATCACCCTCTCTTAGCTTCAGTGGAAAGTGAAAAAGGCTACTTTGACCAGCCTTCCATTAAAACATTAATAAATAACAATTTGAAGCCCTTCGTCACAAACCATTTTTTGATATTTTTTCCAAAATATTTTTCACTTCCAGTGAACTGGTGTTAGGAATTGTCAACTTGATTATTTTTTATTAACCTGAACTGAAACAATCTGATGGGATTTGAATATGAAATGTCACAGTTTCCGTAGAAGCAAATTAATGTGTGTAAGCGACAGGATGATAGCCTGAGTAGAATGTATGACGTTACAACGAATTCCGTTGCAACGCATGCCTTTACCACGCATGCGTTACAACGGAATTCGTTTTCCACGCATAACCTTTACCTCGAATACTTGCGTGGTGACGTCATACGTCGTTAAGAGGAAACAGATTTTTTTTCCGATTTCTCTTAAACTACGCTGATTATCTTCATATCCCGACGTGACTTCTGGTGAGTTTTTTTTTGGGGGGGGGGGGAGACCCCCCCAAGCCCCCCAATTTTTTACTTTTTACCTTTACCACATATGCCTTTACTACAAATCTCGTAGTAAAGGTATGCGTGGTAAAGGCTTTAGTAGTAACCACGCATGCGTTGTACTGCATGCGTGGTTAAGGATTTCGTGGAAACGGCTTCGTTGTAGTGGCCGTTTCCCCCTGAGTAATGATGGCAAAGAAGATAACTGGTTGGTACTCGAGAGAACAGAAACAAGTGGGATCTTATTTCATTCTTAATGCCTATCATTGCTTGAAACACAAGTGGATTGGGTGGGTACATCTGACTGGTAGCTACCCAGGCTATTGGTTACTAGCAGATCAGGCAATCTTCCCACAGTTGATTACAGCACTACATGCAGGTCACACCCTTCCCTTGAAATCACCAGTTAGGTAGGCAGACCTAAGAACAGTTCAAATGTACTGGACGAAGACTTCAAGATGAAAATGGAGAAAACTTGAAATGTAATCAGTCGCCTTGCCCACTGCGCCTCTGCTGATCTATACGCGTAGGACTTCTTTCACTTGGGAGCATTTTCTCCAGACTAGGACATGGAACATTCTGAGAGTTGAGTAGATGAGGCCCGACGAGAAGCACTGTGAGAGTGATCTGAGGTTTTGTAAGGAATATTTATTCACCAGATAAAGTGAAGTAGTCATGTAATCAAGTCATACCAGGGTGTGATGTCTACTCAGCATTCCAAAAGCTGCGACTACACCACCCCGCTAAGCATGGTGCAGCCCTTTTCCACCCACCATCCACCCAGATGAGCAGTTTGACCCAGCACCTTCCATCCGTCTGGTTTTCTCAGTGCCAAGATGCTCCTTGGAGTGATAGACGCGTTATATAAAAGCAACATTACATTACAGGTATACAAAAAATAAATACAGCAAAGGACTGCCAGATCTCCTGCGTATGTTACTGTGTTACCCTGACCTAGCTCCCATTATCTAGTTTATGACTTGTACTTTTCAAGAGTGTGTTGGTTTGGTTCCCATTAGCTTATTACTTAAAAGCTGCTGTTTGGTTTCAGTACCAGGCTAGGATACCATGAATCACAAAGGGAGTGTTTTCCTATCCCACATTGTCATCTCGTTCTAAATCTCCTGTTCAACTACAAAAACAGGGGCAGCCTTAGGCATGTGCAAGCTGTGTACCTGCACAGGGCCACCAAACCCCAGGGGCCACCACGCCAAGATATATCCTTAATATAATAATCCTCTGAAGATGGATACATATGTGCGTGGCGGCCCCTGGCAGGGATTTGGCGGCCTCCGGCTCTGTTCCACTTCTGAACACCCTGACCCCCCCTCTTCACTGGCCTCCGAGCTCCGCCCCGCCAGGACCCCCTTTTCCGGGGCCCCCTACCTACGCTTGCTGCCCAGGGCCGCCATGAGCCTAGAGCCGCGCCTGACCCCAATGACACACATCGTAAATCCTGCCTTCCAGTGGGTTGTGTACCATCTTTTTTAATATGGCTGCCTAAAGACTGGCAGTGGCAGGCCTCCATCTTTGATAAAGTCTGATTGGAATTGTCCCGCACTAGCCTAAATCCTTACTTTACACCCCAGTAATCATGATAGCCCTAGAAACCTCTGTCTCTCTTGTCCTAGGGGCATGGTGTGCCAGATCAGTGTCTCACCTTTATCATATCCACACACCTGTCCGGTTGACCAGAAAATTAAATGTTGAGAAAATAAGAGTTGATCATTGTGCATGCGGAGAACGGGATGTGAATGACCTTACAAGTAAAATCGATATATGTAAATATTTTGTGTACACTGGGCCTATTTTTTGATGGGATAGCTCAGTCTCTAAGAAGAAGGAAGAATCATTTCTGAAAACTGCAATCAACGACCATTAATGTCAGAACTCTTGTAATCAGGATGGCAGACATCACTCCTGGTTGTCCAGGCAGCCATCTGCAAATGGTATTCCCTCTGCTAAAGTGGTTTGTCCATCCATAAAACATTTTATGACACTTTTGTTTCCTAAGACGTAGTCTTGAAGTTTCGGCATGGCGCGCTCTGGTACGCATGCGCATGCTGATCGTGCCTTAATATTGATGGTTAAAATAGTAATAATATTATTGATAATAGTAACAACAATTAAAATGCTATGAAAAATTGGAGCACAGAGAGTGGTGAAATTCCATTTATCACATGCACACCAAAAGCTGAATTGTCTTTTGTCTTTTAAATAACAGGTTTTATTGTCATAAATCTAGGTGTTGTCATAAATGTAGGTGTTTTGAAGCGAACAGCTTTTTCCTGGCACCTTCATGCGTAGTTGTGTATTGTTTTTTTTCGCAGTCCTTATTTTATTCTTTAATTTGCTTTGTTGTAATTTATAATAACCTCTTCTTCTTGAGTGTGGGTAGTTGTTCAGAATTATTAGTTTTAGGTCTCAAAACCACGCCTTCGCATCTCTGGCAGTCAACACTGCTACAGAACATCAGTGTGTGGGGATTTTTGTAGCTTGAAATCTCAATCGGGCCAGCAGACCCCTGAATACTTGTGTTGTTTTCTTTCTTTAACAGAAATTTGGAGAATGTGGAGGGGGATCGCACACCGTTTTTCATTTTTGAAGTTATTAACGTGCTTTCGGCTTCTACATCCAGGGTGAGTATTGGGGTGTTACCCGCACCCACTTTCATACTCTCACAGTTTGTGCAATGCTGCGCTTGAGAGCTGGAGGGCACTGCTGCATGCTTGAAATTGTGATGTCAACTGTTATTTGGAAGTGAAGTGGATTGTGGAAGAGTGTAAGATGGTCTTGCCTAGGGCCGGACTGGCCGTAGCAGGCACAGGGCATTTCCCTGGGAGGCTGGAAGGGTTGTGCTGGTTTTGTTACTGGGATCTGGTTTTGCAGCCGTGCTGCAATATCGACCCCCAGTAAAAAAAAAAGCAGCAAGCAAGCGTTTACAGCCATCAGGGCTAGCCAGTGCTTCCCTAGAGGCTGGTCTGACAACATTGCCAGGGCTGCTTTGGGTTCTTAGTCCTGCCTCGTTTTGTTAAGCTGTGCACCTTCCGCTTCAGAAAATGAAACAAGCATTGGCAAGGCCAGTAGGCCTGGCCTGGGCAAACTGGGGCAATGGTTATTTATTTATTTTTTATTTCAAGCAAATACAGCAAAAATAAAAATAAATTAAAAAACGGTATCTGTCTAACTGTGGTGCCTATATTCTTGAAATGAAAAAAAAGATCAACACTAACTAAAGCCTATAACAAGGATATGCTCTAGCCCCAATGCTCTTCAACCTATATATGACAGATATGTCCACATCACTGAATAGTACAAACAGAATTCCCCCCAAAAATAGGAACAACCAAGATTACAATACGCTGATGATATAGTTCTTGATAATTCAAAAATAGGAATCCAGAGAGCCCTCAACGTCCTCCATACCTACAAATGACAACTAAGATGGTAGTTAATACTTTGAAGACAAAAGAGGTCTCGTTTGGAAGGACATGCAAATCAATAGTCACTGGTCGCTTGGTCCCTTGAAAATAACAGGAGCAAAATAGTATAATTATTTGAGAACTTGGCTGTCGGCAAATGGGAACTTAAAACCCACCTGAATCATCTTAAAGATAAGGCTGCACTAATTATCAACAGACTTTGCCAATTGAATGCCTTCCTCGAAATAAAAGACCTTTCCAGCACCAATTCGAAAAGTGCTCAGGGCCACATTACCATCCGCCCTCACCAATGGTAGTGAGGCTTTCCCTGGACTTTTCATCATCAAAAACATGGAAAAACTACATCTAAAAGCCTACAAAAGAGTGTTTAGGCTGCCACACTACACCAGGGGATCACTGTCATAGATACATCTCGGCCATGCACGGCACTTTAAAATTTGTCCTTCAAAATATATTCAAAACCAAAAATAGCCCCTGGGGAACATATTTAATGGCATCAGCAGATGCCCTCCAAATTGACTTAAGTGTATTAAATTCTCCATTGCTTCTTCACACAGTAGTGAATTACATACTGAAGAAACAGACAAGATTCCTTTCGAAACTTGCTGAAAATATCAAGGCTATCTCATTTTCACAAGCCTTGGCAGCCTCGTATTACAACGAACACCAGGTCGGGCTAAAACCACAGCCATACCTTAGTTGTTTAATTTGGAAAGCTTGCGGCACTCTAAATGTGGCTGCCAGGATGATCACACCACAAATTAAAGACTTTAATTCAAACTGGTTGATCCTTTCGAATATAGCGAAGTGCAGGCTGTGTGACTACAAACTTGAATCTTTCCCTCACTTACTTTGCTGCTGCCCGTCACTACTCCACTCCAGGCAGATGTTACTAAAGCCAATCTTTCTAAACCATGGCTTAAGGACCTGCAGTGATGTCACGACCTGGATATTTACCACAGCGGTCCCCTTGGAACCGGCCTAAATCCGCAAATACTTCAAGGTGGTGCAGGATCAGCTTAAAGGAACCCACTTAAGTGCAGTGATGATCACTGATCAATAAAAGGCACATGGCACTTGGTTTTATTTTCCAGCAGATCCCAATAATATGATCCTTCATGTGATGACTGCTGACTGTAAAACACACATTTTATCTTTTTGATATCACAAGATCGTGATGGACATATGCCACTCAAGCTCTATTAATTTCAATGCACAGTGCACTGCACTTTGACTAAATGGCAATTGACTTTAAACAATTTTATTAATAACAAGTTAACCATAATAATTTTATATCCCTTGTCTCCCCGAATTCAATTTCTTTTAATGTAGGTTCAATGTGCTATATTGTTAAGGTCTTAATTAATCTAGTCTTGAAGTGAAAATGTTAAATTTAAATAAAATAACCATTGCATAAAATTTTAATAGGACTGTGCGGGGGCTTACTAGCAATATAAATCCTTTTAGTTACAATGCACATCACAGGAAAATATGATTTTTATTGATCTAAGAAAGGTAATATGGGCCTGGAAATATTGTAACTAAAACGCATAGTTTAAATACATAAGGATGACTAATACAATGATAAAGATTGGAAAGCAAAAAAAGCATTGAAAAGTAAATTATTGGCCTACCAGTCCTTGCACTGAAGAGCACAATCTTTTACACAGGTATGTGCATGTGATCAAACCCCATGCTTTTTGCCATGATTGGCAGTAGCCAAATGAGAATAACAATTGACCAATGGACGAAGAGAGCTGGCCTAAAGCCCCTTTCTGTATGAATGCATGCATGTATTTTTTATTTATTCATTATTTAATTACAAGGCTAGAAAGACCGCTAAAGCTGTCTCTAGACCACATAAAAATGGACTGTTTCAGAACTCATGCCATATTCATAGACTTTATCCAGTACGTGAGTTAATTTCTTGAAGGCTATAGCTCTAATGTACAGCTGACCTCTAGAGGCCGATTCATGCAATAAAAATATGTATTATGATTCATTTAAAAGAGTTGCATTCTGGGTATTCTGTGCCACCATCACTCTGCAATCTTTTCTGGCTTGTGGATTAAGCAGAAGTTGCAGAAGTGATCCAAACTTCTCCCTGGACAGAGAACTAAATGAGACTATTATCCCAGTTTTGGTCTGATGTCAGAGACAAGGAACATTCCCTACAAACCTGTCCTATCCAATCAGAGCACAAAGACAGTGGTCTTTTCTCCTGTAGCCAGAAGCCCCGCCCTGTTTCCTAATATCCTGCCTTATTCCCACCTGCAGAATAATGGCAGCGTCTATCTGCGTGGTTTATCTCTCTCTTTTCTTCATGTGCCATTAGCACATTGAAGAGGCTGTAAATGAGTCCTGTTTGTTGGTTCAGATGTGAGGCATCAGCCTATTTCAGATCTGCAACTTCCAAGTACGGAAAGAAGACGAAAAAGAGAGGGGGGTGGGACATGGTCCGGATTGCCGTGGAGAATCTTGCTAATCCATGAGGGGGAAATATAATCTGTGTACCTACTTCTGTGCTTGTAATCTAAGCACATGGGTGGATGGCAGTGCCCACCACTTGAGAGCCAAGACACCCGATTAGGAATCTCTAACAGAGGCTGCCAGTCCCCAGCATTCAGCAAAATCCACACACTCACTTCAAAGACACTTAGCAATTTACAGTTCGAATGGCAGGGTGCACTTCCAGCCCAGGATAGTGCCTTCCTCTCCCTGGGTAATAAACTCTGAGGTGTCCACCGTGGAGTTCCATAACATTATGAAGGAACTCAGCCTTAGGGTTCCTTCCTCTATAATGGTTATGGAACTCTTCAGTAACTTGCAGCCTCCTTCTAATGTATGGCAGGGGAGACTTTATCACTAATTTATTAATTTGTGGTTTGTGAATTCAAGAAAATGACAATCGGTTACGTGCATAGTTTGCAAGTATCATGTGAACGCCAAAAGTGTACTCGGTTTTGCAGATGTCTTACCATGCTTTTAGCAACGAAAAATCTAGTTTTATTATGTGACTGAACTTCAAGAGACTAGAACGAAATTACCGGTTTACTTATGTACAGTGCTTAATATTGCCAATTTAACAATTTGGTCAAGTGGGGAACAGGGAATGAGAATTTGGTTGTTGTTGAGAAGTCAGGAGACCAGAAACTAGTGGAATTGTTTATTCTGAAAATACTTCAGTGCCTTGACCAACCCCTCAGCTTGCGTTCCGTTACAAACAAAATCTGAACCCCCACTCAAAAGGCACGAGTGAGATAAGGCAATAGGCACAAGATCTGGAGAACCAGGGAAGAAAAAGGTAACATGAACCAAGAAAGGGATACACCTAAGAAGAATGAATAAGATAGAAAGACCCCAATACAACTGTTCTTCTTGTTTGAGAGCCATCAACTTTGCTCCTGTATTCCCTTTGAAGTACAGTCCGCAATCCTGCTATACAAATAGATTTCAGTATGTTGACGTACAAAGTCACACATAGTTAATTTGTAGCGGAAGAAGGATTTATACATTTCAGATGCATACAGTTGGTCACTTTTAAACATAAAACAAGAAGGGGTGCGTAGTCGCGTTTTGGGAGGTACATTGCAGTGTATGTGACAGTCTTAATTCTTTTTATTCTGTACGGCAGTTGAAAGAGCACAGCCATAAAGAGGGCTTCCCGCCATTGTCTCAGTTTGAGAACATCGCCATCTATGCATTGCACCTGTGCGAGTGCCTGTTTGATCCCTACCAGACGTGGAGACGGCAGCTCACTGGGTAAGTGTGTGAAACGGGTGGGGTTTGTTGTTGTATAGCACACACTTTGGACTGAATCACTTCCAGCGGTTTCTGTGAATGTTAGAATGTGGGCACGGTCCTCAGTATAGACGCAGAATGAAATTGATACTTGTATACCGCACTACTCACCCGCAAGGGTCTCAAGGCGCTTGTACGAATACCGCTGTGGAACCCATCCTGACTTTCCCTGTGAGGTGTCCACTCCTGGGCACCCCCAAGGTGGCGGCCAGGCATCCTTAGCGTTGTGGGGGCCGTTGTGGAGATTAAGCAAGCTATTGCCCAGAGTTGCAGAGTGGGACTCCATGATTGGAATAGGCACGAGGCGAGAATTATCAGGTCCGTGGAATTTTGAGCCCAAGACCCGCTGAGGCAGGGAATTGAACCCTGGTCACGGGCTAGACCTCTGCATCAGGGTCTGCCGCTCTAACCATTGAGCCACACTTCTCCACTAAGTGTGGCTCAATGGTTAGAAGTGGAAGTGGAAGAGAAGTGGAACAGAACAAGATTACACAAACTGTCCACCTTTGGTTGTCCATAGCGAAACTAGATTCAGAAAGAAGTGAGCCTTTGACATAATCACTAAAATGATGAAAAAATAGACATATTTCACTGTACTACAGTCATCTTCAAAATTAACCCACATTTTTCTGGCACAATTATCCTTCTTTCTGAATTTGGGAGTTGCATGTCTAACACCATGACCCACCCCCTTATTTTAGTAAATCTGTCAAAATGCACAGGGACTGTTGGTTTCATTTAAACAAAGCACGGTTGTAGTAGTAGTGACAATGCACACAATTTTACCTCTGGGACATTACATGACCTTGAGCTCAACTGATGTCCAAAGAAATGGCATGACACGCACCTTGACTCTGCTACAACCACTTGAGAATCCTAAAACAATTCTTAAATGAATCCACAGCTTGGACATTTTACCTAAGCATTGAGTGGCAGATATATAATTTACAAATGGAAGTGTCGGGTCCATGGCTTCATTCTCTGGTGACCCTTAGATGGCTTCCACCCCATTAGTTATCGTACCAGAGAATTTCTGACCATGACACTTTGTTGGTTCTTTCCGGATGGGAAAATTCAGAAAAAATGCCTTTATCCCCACTCCAATGGTTGTTAGAGACCCAGTGGATCACCTGTTAGCGGACTATGTAAAAGAGGGAAAACCCCGATTGGGGGAAGGCAGGCAGGCGGGGGAAGTTCACAATTGCAGTCTGTACATTTTGTCCATGAGATGTTCTTTCTGCTGGGATGTCTGTTATTTCCACCTGAATCATATAGAATTGATGGGAGATCTTTTTTCACCTCATACATCTCAAAAGGCTGATCTGTGAAGATAGCGACGGGTGAACGGACTATCCCCAGCTCAATGCACTTCTTCGGTGTTGTCCATAGGGCGCATTCTTGGTCATGGATGCAACAGGAATGCTGTTCCTTGATAGTCACAGTTCCTCTTGCACTTCCTGCTGCTAACATAGCCCTGTCTCTTTTTATTTTTCCAGGGAAATTGTGAGCATGAAAGAGAGGAACAAATACAAGTTTGTACCAGCTATTCTTCCAAAACAATTTAGCACTTACTTCCAAGGTAAGCATGAAACTAAAACCGAAATATTGTACGTCTGCCTTTTGCAGAACACCCCTGAAAGCTAAGCGGCAGTGTGTATTAGTGAACCTGAAATTTACCAACATACAGATGGCTTTGAAATAAAAGTTGAGTCTGGGTTTGATGGATGCACAGTGGGCTTCCTTCTGGGCTCGTTGGGCAGATGGATCTTCAGCCCACTTGTCCTGGAAAACAGTCACAAGCATTCACAACACAGGTATCTTATAGGTACATCTATGATTTGCTGCTTTGGTAAGTTTCTGCTCCTGGGTAGTGTACCAAACCCCAATGTTTCCAAATATTTTGTCTTCTATAACTGCCTGTAAAATCTATGTTTAAAAAAAATATATATTTGGTAACCTATTATGCAAAATCAATGGTTTGCCCCGATGAAAAAATACATTTTGGGTTGAAAACGCTTCAAAGCCCTGCTCAGAAGGTTGGACTTGCATGATACACTTATTTGCTTGGTGCATTGCATGAGCGTCATTTATAGGTCGTCAATGGTCGCTGGCATACATACCCCTTGTGACCCCTGGCACCGTATTTGCGCCCACTAGCGTCAGCAGTGGCAAAATCAGTGCCAGGCACAGAAGCCGCTCGTCCTTGATGACGTTGGTGGGGGCCTCACTTTTCTCGTTTTTTGTCAATTTTTTATTACACTAATATTGAATAAGATTACATTATTCACTATTAGTTTATTTAAAAATGAAGTACAAATAGCTGGAATATGACTTTCCCTGACAGCTGAGGTAAGTAAAAATATTTTTTGCAGGCAGAGTGAGTGTATGTGTGAGTGTGTGTGTGTGTGTGTGTGTTTGTGAATGCATGTGTATGTATAGTAATATGTATATGTGAGTGAAAGTGAAGGCCAAGGGGCATGTGAAGTAACTTCCACTACCCCTGGCATTTTGGCGAATTGACGTCCATGGTGCAGTGTGGGCAACTCCTGTGGTTTGATGGTTTCAAGTTCCTCTTTTTTCAAGAAAAGTAGTTTTCATGACCATTAAGAAGGTTCAGTTTCAGTGCAGTGTTTTCACTGATATGATACTCCATTTGCTAGCCTGATGCTTTTTGCTACCCTCTCTGCTGATTATAGCATTTCAGTGACACTCCCTGAGGTAACTATGCTGCTGGGCGAATATCCTAGCAATCTTTAACTAGTACTTTCATCATCATTAGATGGTCACTACTGTATTCATAGTATGTACTCTGACCTTTGTTCACTAGCATTAGTTCCTCTTTAGCTATGTTCATAACAATGTACAAATACAGTTTATATATTGGAATTCTTTAGTCACTATATAATAGCTACAGAGGAACCTCATGAAAAGCAAGTAATAACTCTCAAGATAGGTATTAGTTAAAAATTCGAAATAATTGTTTTTGTCAATGACTCAACATTTATTAATTAAAAAATTTGCATATCTAAAAAACATGATATTTTGTACACAAAGACAATAGGACAAATAAAAAAATCATACGCAATAATGTGAAAGGATACTATATATAAGGACTACCTAATATACCTATACAAACACATAACTAAAAATGACAATTATATTTCATAAATCATATTATATTAAAAACTCAGATTAATTGTTACTAAGCATTTCAAACAAAGTGGCATGACATCATATAGTCTCTCGACGCGCGTTTCGGCGTTCCAACAAACGCCTTCTTCAGGAGCCACACAAGTACACTAAAATGTGCATAAAAAAAAAAAAAAAAAAAGCATATATAAGCACATGTTATCAAAAACCTTCAACATACTCCACAGTTTATTCTAAACTATTTACAATTTTATCAAATTATTACTCTTGTGTACTACTTCCATTTTTACTCAAAATCCAAAAAACAGGAATCATTTAACTTTTTTAATTATGATAAGACATTTTAACCTTTATGCAATTTTAACCATATATACAAAATTTCATGTCCTCTTTTCAAATGTAGCCATCTATCTCCAACAACTCATACATTGGATAAATCCACGCACAGATTCATATTCACAAAATTACTTTTTGAGCAGTTGCTAGGCGGGTTAACTACAGGGGTGGTTTAATTAGGATGTTAAATTCAAACCACAACCAAAGGGGTGGTAAATTTTTAAAAAGAATTATTTTCTTGGGGGGCATACATACCCCTTTCCCTTAAACCAATCTCCAAGTACTCTGTTTCCTAGAAACGATACTTCCCCTTATTTTTTGTGTATCTATCAGTATCTCAACTGTTACTTGAAAACATTCTATAATGGCAATCGCTCTATACGGTTAAAACAAGCTGGTATTCATTTAGAAATGGCTAATGCTTGATGCACTGAATACAAATTATCCAACGACTGCTAGGTTAGCATGGTTTATAAATCCACCTGTATATACAGTACAGATTCAGGAAAACGCGTTCTCCTTTTCCTTAATTAATTATGATACACCGTCCAAACTAAACCACATTTCAGGATAGGGGCGCTTACCAAATTTAAAAATTCCCGGTTAATACGAGAGATTTCCTTAGATATGTAGTTCGTCTCTCGTATACTGATGAACAACCGGAGGTTTCTATAGATATTCTAGCTGTTAATGAAACAAATATCATTGTAATTACTTCCTGATATCTATTTATTTCAACCATCAGCTTCGCTTTTACAGGAATGTTAGTTGCACTTACTTTCATTTATTTAGCTGAAACATTGTCTCACCGCTTTTCAAGGTTTAGCCAATTTCAAGGACGTTTTACGATACAATGTCCTCTCCACTACTGAAAAGATGAAACGAAAGAAACCATTTTCACTCTTTCAAAGGGCCTATCTTATTCCAAACTCTTTTAGATTTTGTGAAGAGGTTACTTATACTTACAATATTTTATTTTGCTAGGCCGTATTTCAGTTATCAATGGAGTTTAAAAATGATTATCAGGGACTCTCATGATACACGGCGGGAACATGCAGGCGTAAATTCCTGTATTAGGCTTGCCTGTCGGGTAGGTCCTTAAATCCGGATATATACCGCTATTCCCTAAAAAAACATATAAAACAATCCTATTAAATATTCCCTTTATTTTATCTGTTCCAAGCTACCCACATCTAATCTACATGGCGCCTGGCGTTTTCTTTAATGTTCTTACCCGAAAAACGGATGATTCAAGGGCTCGGCGGGGCTGCCAGATTTTCTAAGACGGCGTCTCCCGACCGTTATGTCTGATGCTAGCTGCGCAACACAGACCAGTCTCTTTTATTGAGCTTTCCCGCGCGCAAAGGAATCAAATCGGTCCATGTGACCCAATCAGCCAATAGGCCGTTGCTGGTTGTCACTGTGTTTTAAAGTGATAGTCTTATCCGGAAGATTACTATATTTCGGAACCCGTATCTGAGGGATTCAAACGGTAGGCGATTGTGGTCAATCTGTTTTAAAGCGACAGTACTCTCTAGATGGTCGCTGTAATATAGAATCCATATATAAGGGATTCCAACAATACATCTAATGCCATCTTTTCCTATGTTTAGTAGTGTGTCATTCGCAACTGAATTAGTTTATGACAATCTACTGCGGAGGTTATATAAAAATAAGATATCACAGCCTACATTAACCATAATTATCCCAAAAGAAGGAAAAATGTAAATAAAAATTAATTACCTTACCAACCTATATTAGCAACACTTTTCATATATAAAAACTCCACAATACTTGACGTATTGATTATTTAAAAAAATTAACAGCTACAAGCTCTAGATTAATATTGAGTCCCTATATAATGGCATTTTCCCAAGGGATATCGCAGTTCAATCCTATCTTGTGAGTATTAAAAACAAATATCCAGAAGACTTCTCTTTTCTTCCTAATGGCGCATCCTCCTTTACTATCAGGTGTTCTTATCTTTTCGAGGATACGCCATTTGAAGTCCTCAGGTTTGTGGTTGCTCTCTAAAAAGTGTTTGACTAGGGGAGCTGTAAGTTTCTGAGTTCTCACAGCAGATCTATGCTCTGTCATGCGTGTTTGGACAGATCTGCTGGTCTCTCCAACATAACCCAAGCCACACGGGCATATCAGGAAGTAAACTACATTTGTAGTTTTGCAGTTCCAAATGTCGTTTTCTCTCGCTGTATATCCATTATGTGTGAAGGATTCCCCACTGATAACACTGGTACAGGATTTACAAGAGGAGCATTTCACAGTTCCTCGTACTGGAATATTGGTCAGCAGAGATCTTTGATTCAAAATTCTATTTGACGATTTAGAATTGAATCTAGAGTGGACAATCTTATCTTTCAAATTTCTGTTTCTTTTATAGGCGAACATTGGTTTAGATAGCTTGCAATGGGAAGTGGGATTGCAGTTTAAAACATGCCAATTAGCATTAATTATCTGGCGTACACGTTCATTCAATGTTGAGTGTGTAGTTATACAGACCAATTGATCCTTTGACTTTTTTTCTTTGGGATTCAATAATGAATCCCGGTCAAAAAACCGAGCTCTCTTGTAGGAACTCCTAACTAATCTGTGGGGATAACCCCGTTCCAGGAATTTCTTACGCATCACTGCTGCCTGTTCGTCAAAGTCTACGAGGTTGGTGCAATTTCTACGCACTCTTAAAAATTGAGAAAAAGGAATGCTCTCACGTTGGTTTTTTGGATGAAAGCTATCAAAATGTAACAGCGTGTTACGAGCTGTACTTTTTACAAAAAGATCTACCTCCAATTTACTATTATTTTCACGAATCAGTAGGTCCAAGAATTCCACTTGGCTAGTACTGTGTTGGGCAGTAAATTGCAGGTTCGTGTCTGTCAGATTAATCCATTCTAAAAATTCCAACAACGAGTCAATCCCATTGGTCCAGATAAAGAAAATGTCATCTATGTATCTGGACCAATGGGATATAGACTCGAAGAATGGAGCCACCTCGTTGTCCACAAACCTGTCCTCAAATACGGACATATATATGTTCGCTATAGATGGTGCAACTGAGGCACCCATGCTTACTCCTCTAAGTTGACGATAAAGAAGTTCACCAAACTCCATTATGTTTTCTGTCAAAACTATATACAGACAGTCAATCAAAAATTGCTTTGGGCAGATTATATTATGCTTGTCTATAAATTGATCTGTAGCTCTGATTGCCTCATCAATGGGGATATTGCTGTAAAGGGATGTAATGTCCATTGTTACTAATATATCCCTATTGGGCAAGAATTCCAAATTTTCAACTTTATTAATCATATGCCCAGTGTCTTTGACATATGATTTAATCTTGTTAATATGGGGTCTCAAAAAGTGATCCACATATTTGGAGAGGGCCTCCGTTGGTGTGCCAATAGTTGATACAATCGGCCTATAGGGTGGGTCCACTACACTTTTATGTATCTTGGGTAACCCATAGATACACGCTGTTTTATTCTTATTTGTATTTAAAAATTCATGTTCCTTGCTGTTAATATCTCCACTAGCTAAGGCTTCATTCGTGAGGAGCTGGATCTTTTTGACAATCTTATTAAGGGGATTAGTATTGATCTTCTCGTAGGTGGATTGGTCGTTTAACATGGTAATCATGCTATTCTCATAGTTCTTTGAGTCAAGAACGACAATTCCTCCCCCTTTGTCACATGCTTTTATAGTCAAGTCGTTATTGTCTGTTATTGTCTTTAGAGCTACTGATTCCTCTTTACTCAAGTTATATTTAGGTTTAGGAATAAACTTGAGAGATCTTTCTAATTTCTGTAGGACTATTAATTCAAACGCCGCCACCTCAGGGCCTAGCTGTTCTAGTCCTGGACTAAAGGTGGAAGGTAGCATTATCTCTCTTCGTCTAATTTCTTCCTCTTTGTTCGTATTGTTATCTTCAAAGAACTTCCTAAGCCTGATCTTCCTAAAGAAAGATATGATATCCTTATATAACTCAAACGTATTAGCATATGCCTGTGGAACAAAGGAAAGTCCTCTAGATAACAGAGAGACACTATATTGATCCAATTCTGTACAAGATAAATTGAAAATGGGTATTGTATCTACTGGCCCCAATACTGCCTGTTCCTGGTTTCTCTTATAAACTGTGGTTCCTGCTGCAGATGTTGTTGGTGCTGCTGCTGATGTTGTATTTGCTGTTGTTGAGGGTTGTGAAAATTCCCCCTGTTCTGAGCCTGCCCCTGAAATCTCACTCTGGGGCGGCCCCGACGAGGCCCCCTGTTGGACAAAAAAGGGCGCTGGGGTGGTCGAGGTCCAGGATAGGAATTAAACCCACCATCAGGTTCGTAATAATTCCCACTAGTACTTTCATTTTCGGAATCAGATGTCTCAGTAAAATTATTTACCCTCTGTTGTATGTTCCTCACTTCATCCCTGTAATGGTTTTGTTGATAAAAATCCTTGCCAAGGTAAGGATATGTGGATTCTTCAGAATAGTATCTTTTATCTTTATTTAACTTGTCAGTTTTTCGCTTATTAAGGTAGGTTATGAAAGATTCAAGATCTTTATTGCATTCAGCTATTTTTCTCATTGCCTCATCTACCCCTTCATCCTGTCTAAGTTTATTTTCTAACTCTTCTATTTCTGTTTTAATTTCTAATGCTAGATGTTTAGATGTTTCCACAATCAGGATCATCAGGTCACGCGAGCACCTATTTGCAATAAGACTCCATTTTTCTAAAAATGGTCTATGATGCACAAACAGACCAGGAGTAATACGTACTTTTAGGCCATTAGGGATTATACCTGTTCTTAAATACGCCAGCATGAATTCGCCATGCGCTTCCATGCGAATTAACTTCTTTTTAAGTTCAGTTAATTTTTTGCTGTCATCGTTGGCTCTAATACTAGAATTGGTACCACTCGTGGGAGCTGAAATACCAACCAGAGTGGCAAATTCGTCTGTAAACCCAAACGTTTTAAGATTGGCCATTTATACCAGTATATGGAAAACCTCTTATCTACGCAATTTTTACTTTAGAACAGGGAAAATGTACACTAACAAATGCTCAAAAACACAACAAGAAATACAATTCAAAGGTAAAAAGAGAATTTGTGATACATGGGACAATACCCAGTAATAAAGACGTACGGCCCTGCACAGACAAGCTGTGGGAAATCTTAATGTTAAACAAACAAGGACCCCCTGATTTGGCGTTGTCAACTCCAGTTACAGGGACAGTAAATATATTGGAATTCTTTAGTCACTATATAATAGCTACAGAGGAACCTCATGAAAAGCAAGTAATAACTCTCAAGATAGGTATTAGTTAAAAATTCGAAATAATTGTTTTTGTCAATGACTCAACATTTATTAATTAAAAAATTTGCATATCTAAAAAACATGATATTTTGTACACAAAGACAATAGGACAAATCAAAAAATCATACACAATAATGTGAAAGGATACTATATATAAGGACTACCTAATATACCTATACAAACACATAACTAAAAATGACAATTATATTTCATAAATCATATTATATTAAAAACTCAGATTAATTGTTACTAAGCATTTCAAACAAAGTGGCATGACATCATATAGTCTCTCGACGCGCGTTTCGGCGTTCCAACAAACGCCTTCGTCAGGAGCCACACAAGTACACTAAAATGTGCATAAAAAAAAAAAAGCATATATAAGCACATGTTATCAAAAACCTTCAACATACTCCACAGTTTATTCTAAACTATTTACAATTTTATCAAATTATTACTCTTGTGTACTACTTCCATTTTTACTCAAAATCCAAAAAACAGGAATCATTTAACTTTTTTAATTATGATAAGACATTTTAACCTTTATGCAATTTTAACCATATATACAAAATTTCATGTCCTCTTTTCAAATGTAGCCATCTATCTCCAACAACTCATACATTGGATAAATCCACGCACAGATTCATATTCACAAAATTACTTTTTGAGCAGTTGCTAGGCGGGTTAACTACAGGGGTGGTTTAATTAGGATGTTAAATTCAAACCACAACCAAAGGGGTGGTAAATTTTTAAAAAGAATTATTTTCTTGGGGGGCATACATACCCCTTTCGATTGCCATTATAGAATGTTTTCAAGTAACAGTTGAGATACTGATAGATACACAAAAAATAAGGGGAAGTATCGTTTCTAGGAAACAGAGTACTTGGAGATTGGTTTAAGGGAAAGGGGTATGTATGCCCCCCAAGGAAATAATTCTTTTTAAAAATTTACCACCCCTTTGGTTGTGGTTTGAATTTAACATCCTAATTAAACCACCCCTGTAGTTAACCCGCCTAGCAACTGCTCAAAAAGTAATTTTGTGAATATGAATCTGTGCGTGGATTTATCCAATGTATGAGTTGTTGGAGATAGATGGCTACATTTGAAAAGAGGACATGAAATTTTGTATATATGGTTAAAATTGCATAAAGGTTAAAATGTCTTATCATAATTAAAAAAGTTAAATGATTCCTGTTTTTTGGATTTTGAGTAAAAATGGAAGTAGTACACAAGAGTAATAATTTGATAAAATTGTAAATAGTTTAGAATAAACTGTGGAGTATGTTGAAGGTTTTTGATAACATGTGCTTATATATGCTTTTTTTTTTTTTTTTTTTTTTTTTTATGCACATTTTAGTGTACTTGTGTGGCTCCTGAAGAAGGCGTTTGTTGGAACGCCGAAACGCGCGTCGAGAGACTATATGATGTCATGCCACTTTGTTTGAAATGCTTAGTAACAATTAATCTGAGTTTTTAATATAATATGATTTATGAAATATAATTGTCATTTTTAGTTATGTGTTTGTATAGGTGTATTAGGTAGTCCTTATATATAGTATCCTTTCACATTATTGCGTATGATTTTTTGATTTGTCCTATTGTCTTTGTGTACAAAATATCATGTTTTTTAGATATGCGAATTTTTTAATTAATAAATGTTGAGTCATTGACAAAAACAATTATTTCGAATTTTTAACTAATACCTATCTTGAGAGTTATTACTTGCTTTTCATGAGGTTCCTCTGTAGCTATTATATAGTGACTAAAGAATTCCAATATATTTACTGTCCCTGTAACTGGAGTTGACAACGCCAAATCAGGGGGTCCTTGTTTGTTTAACATTAAGATTTCCCACAGCTTGTCTGTGCAGGGCCGTACGTCTTTATTACTGGGTATTGTCCCATGTATCACAAATTCTCTTTTTACCTTTGAATTGTATTTCTTGTTGTGTTTTTGAGCATTTGTTAGTGTACATTTTCCCTGTTCTAAAGTAAAAATTGCGTAGATAAGAGGTTTTCCATATACTGGTATAAATGGCCAATCTTAAAACGTTTGGGTTTACAGACGACGAATTTGCCACTCTGGTTGGTATTTCAGCTCCCACGAGTGGTACCAATTCTAGTATTAGAGCCAACGATGACAGCAAAAAATTAACTGAACTTAAAAAGAAGTTAATTCGCATGGAAGCGCATGGCGAATTCATGCTGGCGTATTTAAGAACAGGTATAATCCCTAATGGCCTAAAAGTACGTATTACTCCTGGTCTGTTTGTGCATCATAGACCATTTTTAGAAAAATGGAGTCTTATTGCAAATAGGTGCTCGCGTGACCTGATGATCCTGATTGTGGAAACATCTAAACATCTAGCATTAGAAATTAAAACAGAAATAGAAGAGTTAGAAAATAAACTTAGACAGGATGAAGGGGTAGATGAGGCAATGAGAAAAATAGCTGAATGCAATAAAGATCTTGAATCTTTCATAACCTACCTTAATAAGCGAAAAACTGACAAGTTAAATAAAGATAAAAGATACTATTCTGAAGAATCCACATATCCTTACCTTGGCAAGGATTTTTATCAACAAAACCATTACAGGGATGAAGTGAGGAACATACAACAGAGGGTAAATAATTTTACTGAGACATCTGATTCCGAAAATGAAAGTACTAGTGGGAATTATTACGAACCTGATGGTGGGTTTAATTCCTATCCTGGACCTCGACCACCCCAGCGCCCTTTTTTGTCCAACAGGGGGCCTCGTCGGGGCCGCCCCAGAGTGAGATTTCAGGGGCAGGCTCAGAACAGGGGGAATTTTCACAACCCTCAACAACAGCAAATACAACATCAGCAGCAGCACCAACAACATCTGCAGCAGGAACCACAGTTTATAAGAGAAACCAGGAACAGGCAGTATTGGGGCCAGTAGATACAATACCCATTTTCAATTTATCTTGTACAGAATTGGATCAATATAGTGTCTCTCTGTTATCTAGAGGACTTTCCTTTGTTCCACAGGCATATGCTAATACGTTTGAGTTATATAAGGATATCATATCTTTCTTTAGGAAGATCAGGCTTAGGAAGTTCTTTGAAGATAACAATACGAACAAAGAGGAAGAAATTAGACGAAGAGAGATAATGCTACCTTCCACCTTTAGTCCAGGACTAGAACAGCTAGGCCCTGAGGTGGCGGCGTTTGAATTAATAGTCCTACAGAAATTAGAAAGATCTCTCAAGTTTATTCCTAAACCTAAATATAACTTGAGTAAAGAGGAATCAGTAGCTCTAAAGACAATAACAGACAATAACGACTTGACTATAAAAGCATGTGACAAAGGGGGAGGAATTGTCGTTCTTGACTCAAAGAACTATGAGAATAGCATGATTACCATGTTAAACGACCAATCCACCTACGAGAAGATCAATACTAATCCCCTTAATAAGATTGTCAAAAAGATCCAGCTCCTCACGAATGAAGCCTTAGCTAGTGGAGATATTAACAGCAAGGAACATGAATTTTTAAATACAAATAAGAATAAAACAGCGTGTATCTATGGGTTACCCAAGATACATAAAAGTGTAGTGGACCCACCCTATAGGCCGATTGTATCAACTATTGGCACACCAACGGAGGCCCTCTCCAAATATGTGGATCACTTTTTGAGACCCCATATTAGCAAGATTAAATCATATGTCAAAGACACTGGGCATATGATTAATAAAGTTGAAAATTTGGAATTCTTGCCCAATAGGGATATATTAGTAACAATGGACATTACATCCCTTTACAGCAATATCCCCATTGATGAGGCAATCAGAGCTACAGATCAATTTATAGACAAGCATAATATAATCTGCCCAAAGCAATTTTTGATTGACTGTCTGTATATAGTTTTGACAGAAAACATAATGGAGTTTGGTGAACTTCTTTATCGTCAACTTAGAGGAGTAAGCATGGGTGCCTCAGTTGCACCATCTATAGCGAACATATATATGTCCGTATTTGAGGACAGGTTTGTGGACAACGAGGTGGCTCCATTCTTCGAGTCTATATCCCATTGGTCCAGATACATAGATGACATTTTCTTTATCTGGACCAATGGGATTGACTCGTTGTTGGAATTTTTAGAATGGATTAATCTGACAGACACAAACCTGCAATTTACTGCCCAACACAGTACTAGCCAAGTGGAATTCTTGGACCTACTGATTCGTGAAAATAATAGTAAATTGGAGGTAGATCTTTTTGTAAAAAGTACAGCTCGTAACACGCTGTTACATTTTGATAGCTTTCATCCAAAAAACCAACGTGAGAGCATTCCTTTTTCTCAATTTTTAAGAGTGCGTAGAAATTGCACCAACCTCGTAGACTTTGACGAACAGGCAGCAGTGATGCGTAAGAAATTCCTGGAACGGGGTTATCCCCACAGATTAGTTAGGAGTTCCTACAAGAGAGCTCGGTTTTTTGACCGGGATTCATTATTGAATCCCAAAGAAAAAAAGTCAAAGGATCAATTGGTCTGTATAACTACACACTCAACATTGAATGAACGTGTACGCCAGATAATTAATGCTAATTGGCATGTTTTAAACTGCAATCCCACTTCCCATTGCAAGCTATCTAAACCAATGTTCGCCTATAAAAGAAACAGAAATTTGAAAGATAAGATTGTCCACTCTAGATTCAATTCTAAATCGTCAAATAGAATTTTGAATCAAAGATCTCTGCTGACCAATATTCCAGTAAAAGGAACTGTGAAATGCTCCTCTTGTAAATCCTGTACCAGTGTTATCAGTGGGGAATCCTTCACACATAATGGATATACAGCGAGAGCAAACGACATTTGGAACTGCAAAACTACAAATGTAGTTTACTTCCTGATATGCCCGTGTGGCTTGGGTTATGTTGGAGAGACCAGCAGATCTGTCCAAACACGCATGACAGAGCATAGATCTGCTGTGAGAACTCAGAAACTTACAGCTCCCCTAGTCAAACACTTTTTAGAGAGCAACCACAAACCTGAGGACTTCAAATGGCGTATCCTCGAAAAGATAAGAACACCTGATAGTAAAGGAGGATGCGCCATTAGGAAGAAAAGAGAAGTCTTCTGGATATTTGTTTTTAATACTCACAAGATAGGATTGAACTGCGATATCCCTTGGGAAAATGCCATTATATAGGGACTCAATATTAATCTAGAGCTTGTAGCTGTTAATTTTTTAAAATAATCAATACGTCAAGTATTGTGGAGTTTTTATATATGAAAAGTGTTGCTAATATAGGTTGGTAAGGTAATTAATTTTTATTTACATTTTTCCTTCTTTTGGGATAATTATGGTTAATGTAGGCTGTGATATCTTATTTTTATATAACCTCCGCAGTAGATTGTCATAAACTAATTCAGTTGCGAATGACACACTACTAAACATAGGAAAAGATGGCATTAGATGTATTGTTGGAATCCCTTATATATGGATTCTATATTACAGCGACCATCTAGAGAGTACTGTCGCTTTAAAACAGATTGACCACAATCGCCTACCGTTTGAATCCCTCAGATACGGGTTCCGAAATATAGTAAACTTCCGGATAAGACTATCACTTTAAAACACAGTGACAACCAGCAACGGCCTATTGGCTGATTGGGTCACATGGACCGATTTGATTCCTTTGCGCGCGGGAAAGCTCAATAAAAGAGACTGGTCTGTGTTGCGCAGCTAGCATCAGACATAACGGTCGGGAGACGCCGTCTTAGAAAATCTGGCAGCCCCGCCGAGCCCTTGAATCATCCGTTTTTCGGGTAAGAACATTAAAGAAAACGCCAGGCGCCATGTAGATTAGATGTGGGTAGCTTGGAACAGATAAAATAAAGGGAATATTTAATAGGATTGTTTTATATGTTTTTTTAGGGAATAGCGGTATATATCCGGATTTAAGGACCTACCCGACAGGCAAGCCTAATACAGGAATTTACGCCTGCATGTTCCCGCCGTGTATCATGAGAGTCCCTGATAATCATTTTTAAACTCCATTGATAACTGAAATACGGCCTAGCAAAATAAAATATTGTAAGTATAAGTAACCTCTTCACAAAATCTAAAAGAGTTTGGAATAAGATAGGCCCTTTGAAAGAGTGAAAATGGTTTCTTTCGTTTCATCTTTTCAGTAGTGGAGAGGACATTGTATCGTAAAACGTCCTTGAAATTGGCTAAACCTTGAAAAGCGGTGAGACAATGTTTCAGCTAAATAAATGAAAGTAAGTGCAACTAACATTCCTGTAAAAGCGAAGCTGATGGTTGAAATAAATAGATATCAGGAAGTAATTACAATGATATTTGTTTCATTAACAGCTAGAATATCTATAGAAACCTCCGGTTGTTCATCAGTATACGAGAGACGAACTACATATCTAAGGAAATCTCTCGTATTAACCGGGAATTTTTAAATTTGGTAAGCGCCCCTATCCTGAAATGTGGTTTAGTTTGGACGGTGTATCATAATTAATTAAGGAAAAGGAGAACGCGTTTTCCTGAATCTGTACTGTATATACAGGTGGATTTATAAACCATGCTAACCTAGCAGTCGTTGGATAATTTGTATTCAGTGCATCAAGCATTAGCCATTTCTAAATGAATACCAGCTTGTTTTAACCGTATAGAGCGATTGCCATTATAGAATGTTTTCAAGTAACAGTTGAGATACTGATAGATACACAAAAAATAAGGGGAAGTATCGTTTCTAGGAAACAGAGTACTTGGAGATTGGTTTAAGGGAAAGGGGTATGTATGCCCCCCAAGAAAATAATTCTTTTTAAAAATTTACCACCCCTTTGGTTGTGGTTTGAATTTAGCATCCTAATTAAACCACCCCTGTAGTTAACCCGCCTAGCAACTGCTCAAAAAGTAATTTTGTGAATATGAATCTGTGCGTGGATTTATCCAATGTATGAGTTGTTGGAGATAGATGGCTACATTTGAAAAGAGGACATGAAATTTTGTATATATGGTTAAAATTGCATAAAGGTTAAAATGTCTTATCATAATTAAAAAAGTTAAATGATTCCTGTTTTTTGGATTTTGAGTAAAAATGGAAGTAGTACACAAGAGTAATAATTTGATAAAATTGTAAATAGTTTAGAATAAACTGTGGAGTATGTTGAAGGTTTTTGATAACATGTGCTTATATATGCCTTTTTTTTTTTTTTTTTTATGCACATTTTAGTGTACTTGTGTGGCTCCTGAAGAAGGCGTTTGTTGGAACGCCGAAACGCGCGTCGAGAGACTATATGATGTCATGCCACTTTGTTTGAAATGCTTAGTAACAATTAATCTGAGTTTTTAATATAATATGATTTATGAAATATAATTGTCATTTTTAGTTATGTGTTTGTATAGGTATATTAGGTAGTCCTTATATATAGTATCCTTTCACATTATTGCGTATGATTTTTTGATTTGTCCTATTGTCTTTGTGTACAAAATATCATGTTTTTTAGATATGCGAATTTTTTAATTAATAAATGTTGAGTCATTGACAAAAACAATTATTTCGAATTTTTAACTAATACCTATCTTGAGAGTTATTACTTGCTTTTCATGAGGTTCCTCTGTAGCTATTATATAGTGACTAAAGAATTCCAATATATTTACTGTCCCTGTAACTGGAGTTGACAACGCCAAATCAGGGGGTCCTTGTTTGTTTAACATTAACAAATACAGTTTATAGACATTTAAGACCATTCTGCAAGCTGGAGCTTTGACGGGCCCAAGATAAGCTAATGCAAGCATGTGTGGGGCTTTCTGCGGATTAAATGAATGCACCTTATTACTAATTCTGTAAATGATGTGAACATCTGTAGGACTGAATTCCTGTGGTGAAAACTAGTAGTGTTGGGAGGATCTAGGGAGGAGAAAAGTGTAAGATCCCAGAAGGATCACAGAAGAAAGCACTGCCCCACAGTTCCATGAAGGGGCATCATTCATTAAAAAAAATACAGATGGGAGGAGCCAAGCTCGCGTCCGAGATGGCCGCGTTTTAGCTCGGCTCCGTTCACTCTCCTGTCTATAACAACTATCCTGTACTTTATCCTGCCCCGGGAAGTATTCTACGATGTGCAGTGGAACGACGATACCTCACGGACACTTACCGTTTGCTCCGGTGGCTCCTGGGTGTTACGGATCCTGAGTTACGCCCCTGTCTGTTTCGGGGCCTCCGGAGCGGCCGGGCCTGGCACTCCTTGGCGGCGCCCGGGCTGGACGGGGCGCGGTTGCCGGCCCTTGGTGGTGGTGTGAATTCGGTCGGAGAGGCCGATGTGCTAATAGACCGCTTGCGGCCCCCCGGGCCTGGTCCGGCGATCCTGCGGCCTGGTGTTGGGGCGCTGCCTTCTATGGACGGGGTTCACCGTACATCTGGCTTGTCCTCCCTTTGTTCTCCGGCCCGGCCATTTTGAGTTCCTCCGCCCGGGCTCGGAGAACGGTGCCGGCGGCGTGTGGGGTGCCGGCGCATCGCCTTCTTCTGGTGGTTCCCCTTTCTGCCCTAGTGGCACCTCCGCTGGTGGCTGCCGATATCCTGTTTTGCCCCGCTGGTATCCGGGCGGGGATCTGTGTTTGCAGCGGCCCCGCCGAGCTTCTAAGATGGCGGCCGGCCCCATGACTCTCGGCCTTGCTGGGACTGGCGATGCAGGTCCGCCGCACGGCACGCTTTCTGAATACTGCAAAGGTGAGCCTACACTTGGCGACATCCTCGCCGCCCTGCGCTCCTGGGGGGCACCCATGACTGCACCTGTCATTATCCTGGAGAGAGGTCCCTTGGCTGGACCGGCCGGACCCCCCCCGGTTTGTGCGGCTTCATCTTTGTTGTGTGCTGCTGGAACTTTCCTTGGGGTCGTGGACCTGGAGGCTGCTGGTGGTGTGGATGTACGGACGTCCGCTGCCCTTCTTCATCCTGTGCCTCCTTCTGCTCCGGAGGTTCGCCAGCCGGATCCCATCTGGACCGACCTCGATGGGTCTCCTTTTCCTCTTTTGCCTCCCATGGCCAAACGAAGATCCTGTGACTGTGCCGCTGGGCCGACTTTCTCCGAGTTCTCGTTGGAACTGTGCCTGCTTTGCCTGAGGTGGTTACTGTTCTATCATGATCATCCGGATCGCGATCGCTTTGATTTGTGTGTATTTTTGATTCGACTCCCTGTTCTTCACCTCCGGCTCAATGTGATCTGGCTCCTGGTTCGTTGGACTACTACAATTTGCGAAAAACGAGGACAGGGTTGAGCTGAACTTGCCTCTGTGGACTGTTATTTTGTGGTATGGTTGGGCGATCCGTTTATAATTGTATGATTATATTTGATACTTCTTCACGTTCCTGGAACTTATCCGTGTATTTACTGTCTTCCCGTGGGCTATCAGTATTTTCGGGCGGGGGGGTGGGAGCTGACAGGGTTTTGATTGTGTGGCTCCTCTCCCGCGGTTTTTCCTTGTTTTCCCTTCCCCCCCTTTTTTTTTATCTAAGTGTTTCTTTCTTTCCATATTCTTCTATATTTCGGGTTGTAATTAGGGCGACAGGCATGCTGCTGGGGGGTAGGCCATAGCCTTCTGCAGGGGTGCAGGGTGGGCTGTGCGGGGTGGTGGAGGGGTCTGTTTTTGTATCTTCCCTTGTTTCTTTTTTGGTTCTATGGCTCTTATGTATCCCCTTATTTCGTGGCGCGGTGTCGGCACGTCGCCCCCCGGGGTGTTTGTGCTGGCATGGCCCTTTTGGTAAGTCTGCTGTCACGGTTTGCTACGCATTTATTTCTTCCTAGTGCCGAATTAGTATTGGGTGCTTTGTTAGCCGTGGGGGGCGTGCACTGACGCTGCGCCCTCACTTTTTCTCCTTCCTTTTTTCGATGTCTTTTTCCTCCCCTATTTTCCCGTTTCCCCCCCATTTTTCTTTTCCTTTCCTGGGTTGTTGTAACGGAGGGCTTTTAGTTGTGTAAGCGTATTTTTCGCTGTTTTACTATTATGTGCCATGGTAGTGGTGGGAGGGCGTTGAGCAGCGATTGTGATTGTTATTGATGTGGGACTCACGTTCTGCCTGTGGCAAAATGTGACTGTTCTTTTGGTTTTTTCCTGTATTCGAAACTTTTGCTTGCTCACGGCCCACCGCGGCCCTCTGGACTTTACAGATTGTCATTATCCTGCGAACCCCTTTCTTTCATTATAAAATTAACCTACTCTTATCCTGTCCGCGATGGCGGCTCGAAGACTTGTTACCTTGCCTTCATGTGCGTTATTTAGAAATCCTGTTGTTACTCCTGTATTGCCTCGTATGTCTCTTTATTGTGGTGGCCGGCCCGGTGGGTTGTAGGCCCGTATCTGTGAGCGCCTTCTGTACAATAAAGGTTTTAAAAAAAAAAAAAAAAAAAAAATACAGATGGAATCAAAGCAGGAAGTGATGGGAGCTACAGGTGGAGAGCAGCTGTGAAGCAAAGAGGTCTTTGTAGGGTTTTCTTCTATGTAGATGTCTTCAAAGACTGCTGCTGCATATCCTTAAGGACACTGACAGGCGCGAGATCAAGATCGTTCACCAAAGAGAGCGAGGACACTGACAGCTAGCAGAATATCTCCGGGATGGGGGAAGTGGATTGGTGTGGCTCACTGGTTAGAGGCGGCAGACCCGTAAGCAGAGAACGGCCCGGGACCAGGGTTCAATTCCCGACGCGGCAGGGTCGTGGACCAGGGTCAGGGGACTCGATAATTCTCGCCTCGGTGCCTACTCTAACCAGGGAACACACTCGGCAACTCTGGGCATTAAGCTTGCCTCATCTCTACAACGGCCCCCCACAGACGCCGGGGATGCCTGGTTTCACCTTGGAGATACCCAGAAAGGGACCATCTCACAGGGAAAACCAGGATGGGTTCCCCGGCGGTCTTCAGTGCCAGGATACTCCATGGAGTCGCAGTGCGCTTTACAAGTACACCCACATTTCAATGACCAAGCACTAATATTCACCCTGGCCGGTGGCTTAGTGAGGTAACCTCTGCCTATTGTGAATTGTTTTTGGTCAGGCCCCTACAGCATGAATCTTCAAGGTAGAGGAGGCCACAAGAGGTGAGACTTGCACTGGAGACACCACACACATTGATGAACCACATCACACTGCTTGAGAAAACTAGGGGCACAATGAATGGGTAAATTTGGACTCCGCATCACAAATATTTGAGAGGCGGTTGTTACTGATTTGAATAATCGCACCAATAGGCCATGGGATCATCTAGAAAAATACCTTTATGAGTAAAACCTTTCAGAATGTATGATTATTTGTTTTAAAAGCCTTCTTCAAGCAACACATGCAAAAGCCTTCTGACGAAAGTCGCCGAGAAAGCTAAAAACAACTTCAAAATAAGTTTCAAAAACATCTTACATCATTTAAAATATTCTTTGAGTCAGTGATGAGGGTCACACAACTCACAAAACCCCTGAGACTATTGAAGAAGGTGGAAATAATGCCTCACTATCTTATTATGGTATTAAAGTAGTTTCAAAATCTCCACCATTGGCAAATGATAGTCAGGTGGCTACTGCAGTACGTTCTGCCATGTGTATTTAATTACACCTGAAATTAGGAACCTTTTTAAAGTACACTGAAATTATTAGGTCATTTCCACACATTTATGCCTACAAAGTTGGCTATTCTTTATTAGACCCCCCCTAAATAATAGTAAATCTTGTTATCAGTACAACTTTCTTGTACTACTTTAACTTCTTAATAAGCACTTTTATAACTGTTTTAGGCTAAGCATGCTTTTTCAAGAATGGAATTGTAAAAACATGTATCTATTGCCAGCCACAGCATATTAAATGTGTGAATATTGTATGTGTGGATACAACCTTTAAACTGTGAAATGCTGTTTTAATAATTAATCCCAACTTTCTTTTAACCCTACATTACATTTTAGTCAAATAATTACATTTTGGAAAGGGCATCTGAAGCCTTAGGTAGCTATTCTCAATTAACCCCATATTTTGGTAATACGAAAATATTGTTTTAACGGGCTATAACAAAAGCTTCTGAATACCTTTTAGCTTTCAGATGCCATCTCCTCAGAAGTCCCAAATATTCTTTCAAATTTATAAATGTATAATTAAAAAACGTAGGGTCTGATTTAGATCTTGGCGGATGGGATATTTTGTCACGAATTTGACAGATATCCTGTCTGACGTATTACAAGTGCCATAGGATATAATGCACTTGTAATACAGCAGATGGGATATCCGTGGCATTTGCGACTGAGTATCCCATCCACCAGGATCTGAATCAGGTCCTAAGTTACTCGCGTTGTTATTTCGGTGCTGATGACGGCCGGGAGCCGTCATGGCACACAGTGCTCGTCATAACCGCACCCGCGATCCGAATGTGCCGCGCAGAATCGCGGCCGCGCCCAAGGGGTTAAAGGAAGCAGGCTACAGGTCTTAACCAAAAAGCACATCTCACCTTCCGCTAAATTTCGTTCCAACGTATAAACTAAAAATCTTTTTTATGAAACTATGCAAATATATGTTAACTACCAATTTGACAGTGCCAGTACAGCAAAATGTATGCAAACAATGTTTACAGCTTGATAGTTTTGTGAAATTCTATGTTTTTCAATTCTGAAAAAAATTTACTAGAAGAAAAGGAAGGTGATTGGGCAACCGCGGCTAGATGGTAGAAGTAATATCCTGCACCACTAGATCAGCCAGACCTGGTCTTGGAGCTGCACATATTTCCTGCATTTTGCATTCGGTATTGACCAATCTGAAAACAGGGCTTACAGCCATTGACATTTTGGGTTGTTTTACTGGGCGGTACAACCAACTGAAACAATTTCAACGATTGGTAGCAAATACTGACGTTATTGTGAGTAAAACAAAGAGGCAAATTATCAGTTCAATGTACAGTAGAAGTAAATGTCTCCAACCCCACTGGACAGTCACTCAGACCAATGCAACCCTACAGAATGAAATGTTCCCCAAAAATAAAGATTGCAGTTGAGGGAATAAAATACAAGAGTTAAGTTATCTCATTTTCATTTTTAATTATGAAGATAAAACAGTGAGAATCTATTATTGTGCATGACCATTTATGGGCGCAAAAAGGATCTATCTCAGTCATTGCAATGTCGAAAACAGGTAGCCAATCGCTCTCCTCAAGATGGGGTCCATAGTTACTGATATTGGGCTGCTCTAGAATTTCTCTCAGATTATAGGTTGGTCCATGCTTTCTCAAACAGCAGAGGAGGAATTCCTGGAGTGAGAGAGGGAGAGAGAGGAGAAGGGGGTAGGGAGATTGAGCAGCAGTGCTGCCAAGCAGGTCCATATGCTAATGTCATTACTAATCTTGGCACCAGTTAGTAAATATTGTTATTGCCCCTTCCTGTCTTTGTGTTATGCCATCTGCAGCTCAGACCAATGAATTGTGGAAAGGCGTATAACTTGCACTATTGACTAGCTCTTTGGTAAGTAATGATTCTATATGAAGCAGTCTTACATTTACTTGTATAACCTGTCATATAGAGGCATGTTCAGATAGACCCATGGATAGGTTCACATTCTCAGGCGAATAAAACACAGGCACAAAAGGTTTTAATTTCCAGACTGACCATCAGATCACAGCAAGTGGAGAGATATGTCTTAAATGACCAGGGCTAGTTTTGATATGTGACTAACAATGCCTTGGACATGTCAGTCTTCCAAAGGTACCAGCCTCCAAGCCTGACATGTGAATGCTTTTTCCCAACCCTACCACCCATTCAGACAATGTCGCCCATAAAATCTCTAGAACTCCCCTTTTGACTAGTGTGCCTCTAGAATAAAGTTGCCTTTTTAGGCTGTTCCTTTCTTTTGTGCCTTTCTTATATTGCACTCGGTCAATACGGTTTCTAAGAAACAAATCACCGACATTGGCTCATTAAAAGAACTCACAATCCTGGAACTGAAAGCCAGTGACATGAGACATGTCTGCACCACCTTCAGGTAGTGTTGTGTAGCTCAATACATGTAATGTAGAGACTGAGGTGTCCACTTCTCAAGTATTAGAGTGCAGTGACAGCCTTTCCTGCCTCCTTGATCAAGTGATAGGATTCCGGGCCATTCGTCTATCGGGGCATCAGTACAATTATCTGCCAAAACTGTGAGTGCTTAGAAATGTATTTGGTTGAACATTAGATGCTATACACCCATGCTGCATATCACTTTACCTTTAAGCCTTCTTCTTTTACAGAAACCTTCCAGGACGGGGAGCACCTTCCAGAACTACTCAAGGTGCGACTCATCCATCTTTTTGGCGCCATCGTCTCCGGTGTCAAGGTAATATTGGTCTATATGTTGATATTGGGTTCAAGAATCAGAGGCAATAAAAGAACAAATTAGATGAGAGATACTAGCTGGAGGCAAAATCGGTGTATCAGTGCTCATCATGCTGTACTTCTCTAATGGCAACAGCTCCCAAACCAAAGCATATTGATTTTTCTCGAGTCTATGGCTTTTTTCTTTTACTTTACAAGTATATTGGGGCAGGTATTTGTTGGTAGCAGCCAGTGATAAGAGCTATCATTGTACTGGTCAATTATCCTGACTTACTAAACCTTTCCATGCCCATTGACTGATACAATTATGTAGTTATTTCTATATTGTGCTTGCAGTGTAAAGCAAGTCATGCAGCAAGGAGTCTCCTCGGAGTGCTTTGGAGGGCGCGCAATACCAGGGCTCAGGAGTAGTGAGTGACCGTGAGTGACTGGTTTGTGCTCTAGGATGACTGCAGTACTCTAAGTAGCCATGAACATCAATTAGAGGTCACCAGGAGTAGGAGTTGCTACACATGATGTTCCCATTGGTCCATCTGGCACATGACCTCTTGTCTATGCAGTCATTAAGACACCAACAGGAAGAGAAAGTTTGTAAGGCTTTTAATGTGTTAACATTATTGCCCTTCCCATACTCCTTCAGCAGCAAATCAGGGATTTGAGGGGCTAAAAGGAGGTGCGCCCAGTGATGTTTCTGGAGGTCAATAATGTGTGGTGTGATTTACACTACATCTTCTATTTTGTTGACGTGACATCCATGCAGGCAGCTGAGGCTGGTACGAGGGGAAAAACCTTGTTTAGGTTTAAAATGGTTATGTCCTAGCTGGAGTGCTGGATCCAGCCTTAGGCATCTAACCAGACTGAGTTGTACTGGGAAGCCAGAGGTGTATTTGCAAAATGTTTGGATATTATGGTTATTTACTAATTCAGTATGAGATGGATTTTCAGGTCTCCTTAGAGCTTCAGGAAGTCTTTCTGATGCCCTAGGTGTATGTAAATGCTGTTCCATAGGGAAGGACCTTAGAAATAGTGATCTGCTGCTTAGTCCTTTGTATCTATAAGGGGACATGTCAAGGAGGGTATGGTTGGCTAACTTCCAACTCCTGGTTGATTGGAATGGTTGGAAAAATATCAAGGTGTGCAACCATGCAACATATCTTGGACCAATCCGAAGGTTTTAAACTGTGATTTGTTTTTCGACAAGGATTCAGTATTATTTTTGAGGGTGGGCATGGTATGATCGCGAAACATTAGGTTGAATGTGAACCAAGTCTCATGGGAGTTTGTAAAGATGTCTATCAAAGGAGCCGTGCGTAGATTGCATTGCAGTTGTATGCATGGTAGGTGACCACTATAAAAATTAGTGTTAGTTGAGGAAGGTGCAGCTGAGCAGAGACTTGACATTGGTGAGGAAAAAAATGCGTTTGACTTCATTGTACAAGTCGCTGTGAAATAACATTGCAAGGTTACTTATGTTCTAGACTGACATTATGGGTAGGGACATTGCGTCATTGGCGAGACAGTCTCTGGGCCCTGGAGAGGAATTTCAGTGCTCTAGCCATTAAGGTGCAGCCAATTTAGCTTCATTCATTGCTCAGCATCTTTAAAACAAGTTGCCACTTCTTCGGGTCCACAGATTCACCCAGTGGATCTTGGTGTCAAGCATACACATTTTGACAGATATATTGAGCTTCCAAGATATGGATTAATAGGATCCTATGTTTGTGGAAAATGATCATAGTGAGTAATGTAACATGTTTGAATTCACTTTCAAAGATAGTGATGTCAGGCAGATATGGCTCTAACTAGACATGCTGGCTAGCATTGCTTAAGCAGAATGTGAACCATGAAAGAGTGCTTTCACCAAATCCGATATATTGGCTCAATAAGCATTTTCATATTCCGTAAGTGTTGCTTTTGAGCCTCGTACCATCCAGTTCACTTTGTTTATTAAGCCTTGTACGGATCAGTTGTCCTGGCGCACTAATCCTTGTCATTTCCTCTTCACCTGCCTCATGAAGCCATGTGAGATCCAATTGTCTTGGGTCAGTTTGCCCAGTAATGTGAAGTTGACTTGCCTTGCAAAGTTTATGTTGTAATAATTTCCAACCACAGTGGCCAATGAAAGAAGGGACTCTACGCTCGGGTTTGTTGACGATTTACTGGAAACCTAACAATGTGACATAAAAAAATGTATTTTCTTCTTACAAGCTATGGATGAAAAGCTTGGGAGAGTGCAGAGTAAAAAAAACCGATAAGACATTTTTGCCTTTATTATGGGCATTAAATATTCTTTCTTTTCGGGTTTTAAAATATAGGGGCTGATTTAGATGCCAATGCAACAGCAAGAGTGGTCCTTCCCCACAAACATAGTGGTCCCACTATAGGGTTGGCTACGCGCTGACTACTCCGTCACCGCCATAGCCAAATCCCTTTGACGGCCCTTAGTCCGTTGAGCCAACAGAGATTTGGCAATGTGTCCATCCTATCCAATTATGATGTGTGGACACATAGCCATTTTTTCACTGTCCGTCACTACCAGGCATACCCTGGCGATAAGACAGTAAAAAACACCAAATGCCCCCCACGACATGGGAGATGACTCCCATGGTGAGGGGACCATTATCTTTTTTTTTTTTCCAAAAAGAATATCCCGCTTTGGGATCTTCTTTTTAAAAATGAAAAAGAAAACCGTTTGGCGCAAGGCTCCATTATGTTGACGGGGCCCTACACCAAACTGCAAAAGGCATTCACAGAAACTGCCATGACAGCGGTTTCTGCCAAGACTTTAGAAAAAAACGTCAACCTGCCGGTCATTTCTCATTTTGGCGGGCGGCATCTCCGTTAATGCGACAGAATGATTTACTCCTTTACTCCTTTGCCCTGGCGGAGAAACAGCCACCCACTGATAAATAAATAATCCCCATCGTTCTTTATTTCTTTAGATTGAAAGTTGATTTGCAAAGAAGCACGATCTACACTGAAAGTGAATATGTAGCAGTTGTTCTGTTGCTTAGGGCAGACAAGCCTTCTATCTGCCATTGCAGTGAAACATTTGATCTACAAATAGATAAGTGTCATCACTGAGAGGAACTTAGCGTAGAGTGGGGGAGGAGAGGACACTTCATGTGTGCCTTCAACAATTTGAGGCAATGACACTGGTGGCCACAGAGCATGTGTTGGTTAGTAGCTATTGCCATTCACAATACTATATATATATGTTGGATTATATTCTTACATTATTTGGTCATAAAAACATTTTACAGATAGTGTTTTTTACTTCCGGGTAATTGTGGCACCTGACTGCTTTAGAGATTACTTTGCTATTAAATTCACAGGGCATGATGTTTCGGTACTTATCTTTGACTTTTTCTGTTTACAAAAAATTATTTTTCAGCAAAATGCACTACTTCTCATCACACCAGCCACGGTGGAAGTCCTGATGCTGGTCCTCAGACGCTGGTGTTGCTTGGGAAATAGGGACCCCACAGACACCCGTTTGCTGCAGCTGACCCTAAAAAGCCTGATAGCCATAGTCCATATCCTACACGGCAGCAGTCCATCACAACGCCAGGTGGAGATCAGGACAATTTTGGACAGCTATTTTAGGGTCCTCAACTCGGATCGTCCTGTAGCCTGCGTGGATGACGGCGCTGCGTGCCAGTGGGAAGAAGGGCTCCTGACTCTCAGGATCGGCATGCTCAGTACGTATACCTGTGGGCGTGTGGGTCTAAATATCTGTTGTCGGTCTGAAGTAAAAAAAATCAACACAATTGGCAAAAGTGTGTGTTTGTGTCATTGGTATACACAAGATTAATAGATTGAAAAGCAGCAAGATCAGAGTGACACGTAGATGCATTGGTTTAGCTGTTAAGTTATTTTGTCTCCTACCACCATTGTGCAGATGACAGGATGTTGTAGGATGTGTCTGGGAATGGAAGTGGCTAGGTTTGATCTTCACTTCAGTGGCAGCTTTATTGATGACAGGTTGTGTAACAGCAGTCCAGAGAGGCTCAAGAGTCCCTCACATCTGGATGTTGTAGTTTGCTACAACAATTTGCCCTGTTTGCATTTCTGACCCATTTGGTGGCTTGTTTGTGATGTAAGAGCATCCTGAAAGATTTCAATATAGGCATGGTCTATAATTAGATTATAAGAACGACCAGCAACTCCCATTTCTTATAGAGTCATCACGAGTAAGTCAATTTTATCCACAGTTTTAGACTGTTTTGTCAATGTCTCTTATAAATTATTTTACTCACCTTCATTAAATTGTACCAATCATGGTCAACTGTGGCCTCATTTCTCATGGTTGTGGTTGACCTAGATCTGCCATATTTCCTTTTCAAAACCTCATTTATCTGTCGTTCTCCACTCCTGCATGGATTGTCTTCTGGTCAATCATTGTTGGCCAGACCGTGACCAATTAAACACATGACAGTAAATAATGTACTGTAACTGGCCACAACCTAGGGCAAAATTCGGCCAGTAAAGGAGGATCAGCTAGACTCTTATCCTTGGACACAGATGTCAGTCTTGAGGCTTTTTATGATTGATCATGAGTGTCTCCACTGAGGTCTAGTCTCATCTTTCACCACCATATCGTGGACTTCAGTTCCTGATCCATGGCCGGCTTTAGCACTGATGGCACCAGGTGTGACAATCTTAATTGCCCCCACGCCCCATGACCTCCTCCTCGGATTCCCTAACTATCACTCGGCAAAAGTGCCCATGCCCCTGAACTCTCCATAGCCCCTCTCTCACATTCATTTAAGTTGTTTTAAAGCATTGATAAAGACTGGCTTTACTAATCCCCTCAGCTACCCACATAAAATACAGCTCTGTTCTTTGCAGCAGGCGCATTAACCCTCTGCGCTACTGTATGGCGAGTCAAAACTGCCACTAGACGAAACTCCGATCTCTGTCTGTCTGACAGGAACACTAATCACAAGAGTGAGCTTGAATTTTTTTATTGTTGCCTGAAAGGTTGGTACTTAAGGAACTCTGCAGCAGGTGCTTTTAAATCTTAAGATATTGCTAGATCCCCCCCCCCCCTCCCACCAAAGGTCAGTGCCCTGGTCGCACTGCCCTACCAAATCAATCAACAGATTTCCATACGGAAAACATGCAGCCCAACTCCTCATCCTTGGCTTGGTCATAAGCTAAGTCGTCATTCCAGAAATCATCACCTGCTAGTGGTCGAGGAAAGTGTCACCTTCAGAATGATCTGCCTCTTTTTTGCTCAGCATCCGTATACTTAGAAAACAAAAGCAAGTGCATTCCAAGCCTTTCAGCTCAAATGACTTCAACCTCCTCCCATTCACTAAAACAAATTGCAGGCTGCTGCATCTCGCCTGTGGAACAACCTCTCTCAACCCAAATGAAAACCCCAACAATATCCTAGCATTCAGAAAACATTTGAAAAGACACCTATTCGAACCCCCTCTTCTCTCTCGTGGTTCCTCCACTTCTTGCTTTCCCACTGGTGCTTAGAAGCGTTTCAGTTATGCAATCTGCGATGTACAAGTTGTAAATGATAAATAAAGGCAGCAAGCTACGTACCGAATGTTGTAGAAAAATATCTTCTTATAGAGAAAGGAATAAATGTGGGAACAGAGTTTGTCAGTGTTAAAAAAAGTTTCCTTTAGTGTTTGTAGTGTTTCCATTGTGTTTAATGGAAAATTGATCACAGAAGGAACTGTGTAGCACAGGCTCAAATCCTTTGGCTCCATTGCCATGGCAAATATCTTGCACATTCTAGTCGAAAAGCTACATTTGTTTGGTGTGATCATGCATTGTAATGGAATGTAATTCTTTTTACGAAGTCCATATGGTGATATGAGAACTTGCATCAAGCCTCAGGTTCTGTAAGGCCAGGAGCTTCAGCTAGGGAAGATCAGTGACTTGACATACTCCTAAGTTACTTGTCTGGGAATTTGCTTGACCTAACCATCAGCCCAGTTCACCTTATCGATAGGGTTGGTAATAGGGGTTTCCTCATGTCCTGGACCGTGGTTACTGTGTGATGCTCAAAGAACACAAGTTGCTATTATGACTTAGTTTAGAAGAGTATATTTTGCTCATGTTCTCATTTCCCTTTCAACTGTCCCTCCTATCTCACTTGACCCTCAACCAGGTGCAATTCCCGAAATGTTGAACTGCGGAGACCGGCCTGTTCTACAAGCACTGTTCCTGAGCAACAACTGCTTTGAGCATATCATCAGGCTGATTCAGAACAGCAAGGTAATGTGGTCTAGCGCTTCGAGATGGTCCAGGACAACTTGGGTAGCGGTCTGGGGGGTGGAGGGGAGAGGGGGTCAGTTCAGTAGCTTCCAGGAATTATACGGAAATTGACTGGATTACTTTTCACCAAAGGAATCTACACATATTTACATTTGGTACATACTTAATAATATATGTTTTATTTAAAGCATGTGTGTTAACAGTATTTCAGCTTTGTGGTGCTGTAAAAGACAAATGTGACCATTGCCCATCTCAGGGTGGTCATTGTTTTAATTTGAAAGACTTACAAACCCTTCCCCAATCATCTAAATTCTTTGTATAGGGTTATGTTAATCCAGCAATGAGCAGTATATGCAACAACGTCCAAATACTTTTCAGTTCAGAACGGACACTAAGAATTCTTCCAATCAGGGGAAAGGTTCTCTTGCCAGTTCATTTAAATTTTTCAACATTCAGATTTGTACTTTCAAAATGTGGAATCTGGAAACTGCGTAATTCAAGAGAAAACCCCCAAACTACCATTTTGGATGTGAAAAGAATCACCCAGGTTCCATATTGGAATATTCAAGGTTGATAGGTGTGGGCCACGTTCAGAGTTTTATCAGGGCGAGGCCACCCTGCCTTCCCCACATGCTTTGGATTGTACATTGTGCTGGATAATCCATTTTAAAGTATAAACCCACTCATAGTACAATGTGTTAATCTGAAATACCAGCAGGTACAGTAATGGTTGAGTGAACAAACTCTGATTAGTTCAATACTCGCTCACTGTTCTCTTCAACCTTCATCCACTGTCCAAAACAGAGACTTCCGTCCCAAGAGGGGAAGCAATTCGATGTTAAAAAATATTATTTCCTTCCTCTCAAAAGTTGAAAATAAGATTTTAATTTGCAATGCCTCTGTCTCTTTAATTCTGTCTGCATTTTATTAAATGGTGCAGGTAAGTGGGGAAAGGGGTGAAACAACCCTCCAGAATATAAGATGTTTCTTAAAAGTGTTCATTGTTATCACAGGGGGTTTAGAGAGGATAGGAGATAAAGATACACACCTGTTAGATGTGATATTGGGAGATTTCCCAGTACCCCTTGCCTAACATGTTCTGGTTGTCTCTGCCTAACCATCCTTTTGGAGACCCCTCCTTGCTGAAAAATATTAGGTCATTCTGCCTCTGGTAGGTAGAACTGTTCCCCATATCCGAGGTGCAGTGGCATAAGGCAAAGTGAAATGGTCTCCTGCAAAATTATGTTATGTATAATGAGATTTCTCAATCTTACAGATAGTAATAAATCTTAGGCAGAGCAAAGTCCTATGGGGCTCTGCGTCCCTATATTAGGCCACCGACTAACAGTTTAATCTGTTTGTGGAATGCTATCTTTTATATCCAAATTGATATGCTCTCTGTTGCTTGAAATTAAATTTTAATTAAACGGCCAGATGAACAGAAGTGATGGTTGGCTTATTATCATTTACTTGATGAACAATGTATTGCCCCAGAATTAAGTATCTCTATTCAATTCATTAAAGGGTCGAGAAACAGTGAGGACGCCCTTTTCTTCCCTGTCTTTGTCCGATCCCACCAATGTAACTCAGTGGTCTATCCATGATTACTATGTGTCATTTTGCTATATACCAAGTCTTTCAAACCAGGGTGCTGGATGCAAGAGTTGGACCCACAGTGAACAAAATAGAGAAGAACAGATCATTTGGACAAACTATTTTAGCCAGGAAGGGGGACTGTTGTAATTGTCTGGGATTCTGAAAGCTGTAACCCTGTATCGTGGAGATACTAAAGTACAATTCTTACGGGCTAGTTGGACACTCAAATGGCTTTTTGGAGTTCCAGATTTACTGTGGGTTCTTTCGGAATGTAAACTGTTTGGAACTGTCCGCAAAACGTAATAGCAATCATAAGTGAGTAATTGGACTTTGGAACTGTGTCCCAATCAGGTACATTCTGACAGTTGTGTCTAGATAGGCACCTACAGACAAATGTCTGATTGACCAGCTGGAAGCCGAATAGACTTTTCAAAACGTTGTTTCCAGATGTGCAGATTGCTAATTGCAAATTTAATATTTAGAGTGAGCAATATCAATTCCTAAAATGTGTCCATTGCTATGCCTTTAAGTGTTCTTGCACAGAACCAACATGACAATTATCCTTCCAAACCCGTTAGCTTAAAATGCTAGGACGTGCAATTTATAAATGTATGTATGATGGAAAAGCTTGAGAAATTAAAAGGGAGTAACAGAGAATAGAGCTGATATTTTGATAAAAGTTCAGACATTGGTTTCTGATGTGGAAGTCTTGAACTATGGATGTTGGTGTTAAGAGATTTTGGCATGGTTGAAACACTGACATCAACCCATCGATGTACAATAAAGTCCGACATCAAGATAAAATATGTTTGATGTCAATGAAACTCTACAACGTTTCAATGTATTTATTGGTATTCGTAGAGTAGGGACCTAGTTAGAGAACAGAGTGCTAACATTGAGAGTTTTTGTCAGTTACAAACATCTTTGTTGGCATTCTCCATTTTTTATTTTGTTTTTTAAAAATTAGAAGCTTGAAGTGTTTTATTGAGTAGAAAGCCCTCCTTCCCTCTTTACTGTGTTCCTTGTACTAGTGGCTGTTAACTGCATTGATGTATCTTTGTAGACTATTGTGGGGTTGGGCGAAGGGTGGGGTAGTAGCAAACAGTTGGGCATAATCCTGTGTGGTGTTTTCCTATCCCAGTTTCCAGGAAGTATTTCTGTGCAAGAGATGCTTTACATGTTTTTGCTGCAGGAGCTGCCTGTGCTGAGGGGTGTTCCCTCTCCACCAGAACCCCTTGTGTGATGTGGATCCTACGTGTACCCTTATGTTACCTGCTGCACACCTTACTGTCTGATGTGTTTTGCTGAATCCATGCCCCTGTTGGCTGACATGACTTTTCTAACCCCGTTTCCTGACAGTTCTACCTGCGTGGTAGCTGCCGTAAGCCGGAGGAGGGCGGGAGTGATCTCGCCACTCGATTGCTCACCGAAATCGATATCCAAAAGGTATTGCATGCTGCTTGTGGGATAGTGGGAAACTCTTCCTTTCACTTTCTTCTGCTTCTATGGGAATCCGTGATGTCAGCAGGCTACTAAATAATGTCACAAAATAGTTTCAAATTATAGTGATCATTCATGGGACACTCTCAACAAACTGTCTCTTGTCATTTAAATTTAACTGTCTTGGTGCGGCTATTTTAGAGCACGGATTACTGATTTTTACTATTTGCATAGGCACTACACATACTCCTGTAAACATTGTAAAAGTAGTTGATAGTTTAATTGCATAGCAAAGCTGGATAATATAGCTGTGCAGTCCTGTGATCATAGCTTTTATTAGACTAGACAGCTGAGTTGCATTGCTGCATAGTTCCCATATCTGTATAGCTAGTATACTTGCAGTATTTGTCAGTGCAATTTGTACATAAACAAGTTTTGGCCCTGAAAAAATGCTGTGCTCATTAACTACTTTGGTGCTCATGACGAGCTCAGCTCGTCATGAGTTACGCCGCTCGCACGCTGATGACGAGCTGAGCTCGTCATGTAACGCAGCTTTTTTTTAAACGCAGCGAGCAGCGGGAAAACCGCTAGCGCGCATGCGGTTAAAACGTGTGTGCCACTTGATTAGCTAATAACACACACACACACACACACACACCCTCACTAAGGAAGTGTTTTCAACCAGTCATAAAGAAAGACATGCAAACTAACCCTCAGAAAAATGGTTAGTGCACATGCCAGTTATCGACCAGTGTGTAAGAGAACTCACCTCTAGTGTCTGTTGGAAAAAAGTGCAATGCAGGCATTGCTGTGGTCAAGTATAAAACGTGACGTAATCACTCAATATGTTGTCAATAACTCTGGGCCAGTCACACCTCCTCGCAAATATTTTCTTTCCTGATCTTTCAGACGTAGAGTTTTAGAACTTATCAGATAACTAGTACAGTTTGATGAGCAGTACTTGCATACAGAATCACTAACACTGAGCACCAATATTTATTGACATCATGGTCAGAATATTGAGATTGCGTCAGCTATTCACAGTGCGTAGAAGGCATTCTCTAAATATTGTTGTAAACCTGCATTCTAGGTTCAATGTCAGCGATATAAAGTGGACACACAGTGGGAATATTTGCTTGACTGTGTTTGGGGAGATTAGAGACATGGGTGCACTAGCCTTATTGGCCACAGGATGTCATGCAGTAACATTTGTTTATTACTGTTTTCCACATTATGCGTCCTTGCCTCCAGCTGGCGCTCATAATTTCTGGGCGGGCAGTAGATGACGGTGCCCTCTTGAGAAGCCCTACCAACTTTTAAACCAATTATATTTCTTGGACAGGGTAGAGTTCAAGGTGGATTGCCTCATTATTCCGCGCAATAATACATTGGGAGCACTTTCTTTGCATGATTTGCCATGTGCTTTCCATGTACCAGAGGCAAGGGATGCTGTAAGCCCTTATTTTGCACACCGGGAGACTTTGAAGAACATGTTGCATATTATGAAGCGGATGATCACATTACACAGCCTAATTTTCTCTCAGTGCCATCAAGAGATGTCTTCTAATAGATCAGGCAGAATATTGAAAGGAAATGACTCAGCCAATCCTGTACTCTGAACACTTGTGTGGCATACTACAACGTTACAGTTTGTAAGACTCCTGTAGTCAGGGCTATATGGACAACAATGAAGGAATTATAGAAGAAATGATTATTATTTTCACAGTAATGCATGATTTAAAACATATTAGGTCAACTCTATTATACTATGTCATACTCATAAAAAGTGTTATATGAATAGTGTCAATAAAAAAACCTAGTAAACTATTGTTCTACTGCATTATGGCCTTTAAGTGTACATGAGGCCGGATTCACTGAACTAATTGAAGACAAAATCCTAAACTTACTACCATTTTGGTATTCACAGAAGACACTTACTCATTTTGGTATTTACAGAAGTTAGGAGTCCTAACTTTAGGACTCCAAATGCCTTCTGTGAATACCGAAAGTCTTAAAGTTAGGATTTTTCTCAGTTTAGGAGTAGTAAAGTTAGGACTCCTAACTATAAGACTCCTAAATGCTTTCTGTGAATACTGAAAGTCTTAAAGTTAGGATTTTCTCAGTTTAGGAGTAGTAAAGTTAGGACTCCTAACTTTAGGACTCCTAAACTGAGAAAAATCCTAACTTTAGGACTTTGGTATTCACAGAAGGCATTTAGGAGTCATAAAGTTAGGACTCCTAACTTCTGTGAATACCGAAATGAGTAAGTGCCTTCCGTGAATACCAAAATGGTAGCAAGTTTAGGATATTGTCTTAAGTTAGTTCTGTGAATCGGGCCACTAGTCTTTAGGTATATATGCAACTTGTATGTTACCTAGATATTCGAGGGCCAGGTTGGGTGATGATTAAGGTATTATAAAGGACCCTATATTTCTTCATTTTTACATCAATAATAGTTCTTAAATCACCATGGAATTGTACACTTAATAAAAGTATTCACTGAGCCACTGTATACGTAAGACAGAATCATTTGTAATATCAATAGATACACCATCTGTTATATAATCTTCCAGACTACGTAAAGTTTTTTGTGGTAGTTTTATACAGGCACTCCCCTTCTAGGGAGCCAAGTACCAGCATACACATTCTTTAAAAGCTAGCATTACAAAGTTTTAAATAGTTCAATCAATGCATTTAATTTTTGCGGAGTCCATATATACTTTACAAGAATAGAACATATGTGCATACTCAATCCTAACTATTTGTCCAAAACAAATAAGAACCATGTCGAGCATCCATGTTAAGGTAAAATGACATAAAGCGTTAAAACATGCCAAGTCCGTTGCTCTAGTACACTGTCATCGACAACATAAATAGATATATTTAAATTTATAGACTTTTCTATTGTGTCATTAACTTGTTGAGTTTCTCAAAATCATTCACACATTCAGTGACGGTATCTAATGAATACATTTAGATGCATGGCCCTTAGGTCTCCTTGTATGTCACCACCACTATAGTCATGTGTGTGTGTAAAGTTACCAACACTGTCCATTTTAGCACATCTGGCTGATGAGCTGCTTCTATGCAGTGAACAACAAATGTTGCATTTTGCATTTAATCTTTGCTTAGTGCCCTAGAATGCATTTTAATTGGCTGAGTATTTGTGCCAGTGTAGTTGTTTCACAGGGGCAAGTGAAGCTATAAATGCTTACTTTGCTGTTACAGTTAGAGGAGTCTTCTGAATGGATTATTTTATCTGCAGTTTGTACCTCCTTAAATGTTCAGTGAAGTGAAATACACTACATATGAAAACTAATTTAATGATCTTTTACCATAGTGACACTCCATAATTTAGTTTGCTTCTCTTTTTCTATATTGATATGTGCTTTGACTAATTAGTCTCTCAAATTTGACCCCTACTTAATGGCAAACAAATGTTTGATTCATTTTAAGGACTGAGAATATGAAGGCTCATAAGACTTTTTGACCTTATTAGAGACTGGGCTGAATATGGTCAGACATCTTAATGGGCATCCATTAAGTGCGTCTTTTAAGATGTTTACCATGCCCTTTTGCATTACAAACCGTGTTTAACTACGCGGATGATTTACAAATTATTTTCCCCCTCACTTCCCCTGACGCTGTCACTAACTTTCAGACAGCCTTGACACACATCCAGCATTGGATGAATCAAAACCAACTCAAGCTCAATCCAGGCAAGACTGAGCTCCTTCTCCCTGGGAGAAGTGCCCCTTTCTGGGGCCCTCAGTACTGGCCTATTGAGCTCGGAACACCCCCATCTCCTGCTGGATGTGTAAAGAGCCTCGGGGTCCTGATCGATTCCGGGCTCACTCTCAAGGCACAAGTGAGCGCAGTAACATCTTCCTGTATGTTCCAGCTTTACAGGATAGGGAAAGTCGCTCACCTCCTATCGCCTGAAGCCTTGTTGCAAGTCTTAATAGCCCTGGTGATGTCCCGGCTGGACTTCTCCAACTCAATCTATTACGGTCTCCCTAAATCTCAGCTGTCCAGGTTACAGATCGTCCAAAACCAGGCTGCTCGGCTTGTTTTTAAAATCCCTAAATGGCAGTCGGCTCACCCCCTACTACGTCACCTCCACTGGCTACCAGTCAGTGAAAGAATCATTTTTAAGGTTCACTGCCTGGTCTTCAAAGCCCTCACTGGTCCTTCCCCTGCTTTTCTCAAGTCCCTAATCACCCCCTACTGTCCTTCTCGCACTTTGAGGTCCATCCACCTCCAGCTTCTAGTCGTCCCTCGCTTCAAACTCTCTAGATCGGGCGGCCGCAGCTTCTCTTGTCTGGCCCCCAAGCTGTGGAACTCCCTCCCTCTCTCACTCAAGTCTTCCTGCTCCCTCTCTTCTTTTAGGAAATCCCTAAAAACACTACTTTTCCCTCTCCCTCACTAAATTTTCCTCCCTGCTTTTCTTTTTTTCCTTTTCCTCCAAATCCGACTAGCGCCAGGAAACCCATGGTGACAGTGCGCTCAAGAAATTCGTTATAACATAACTTAACAAACCAGTCCAGTATGATACGTTTTTTCAAACAGTTGTTACTGTACATTGTTGGCTTGCATACAATACATTTCTTTTTGTTATAATTTGTCTGTGGGTAGAAATTGTGGAAAAGGAAGTTTTTTTAAAATCTTTGGATGGTAACTAGAAAATCTAATCACATGTTGCCATTGATGGGCTTTATAACCCATGTATAATGTATTATCTGCCCATTGTACAAGAACATTTAGAAAATAGAGCCTACTTTTGTCCTAATGTAATGTGAGAATTACATTCTAGCATCAAATGTTAGCAGAACTTCTTGTAGACCATTTAAATGACATAATATAACATCAATGCAAGAATCTATTTAGGGCTCTGATTTGTAATTGGATTCTGATTTATGCAGATCCTTTTCTCTTCAATAAAGGACATTTATAGGTTCACTATTTCGGGCACAAATATGAAGCCCATGGATATACCTTTTATCTGAAAGTAGAAATAATTTTGTTACATACAGTGCGTTTAAGGGCTATTCTAGACAAATTACAAATAAACTCTGTAGAAACCATATGTGCTGCATCTGTTTTACCTAAAATAAGCCTAATTATAGCTTCATCTTGAAGGACAATGTTGTAAAGAGCTTCAGTATCAACACTAACTAGAATTTAATTGTTGTGATTAAATTCAGGACATCCCTTGCATGTTAATAAAATGCAGAGTCTCTTAAATATGCTTGAGTATCAGTCACAAACATTTTTAGTAAGAAATTAATATACTGAGATAGGCTCTAATATGGAACCACATACAGAGACTATTTGTCTTCCAAGTGGCGTTTTCAAAGTCATTTGTAAATGCTTCCTGTGTTATTTTATTTATCACTTCCCGTATTCCTCTGGTGGCATCAGCATTTAGTTACCTATAATATTGAACATTGTTCAGTTATAGTTATATCTCATAGCATATTTGTCAGTTTTAATAACTTCATACTCTTCCTTAGATTTGTTTAGTTTAACTGACTGTTTTTTGCGTTCATTTTTATAAGATCATTTAATACTTTTGTTTTAAATATAACTACTTCCAATAGTGAAGGACAGGAAATAGATTTATTATGAAGTCTTGTGAACACTTCAGATCTTGTATTTTCTTTATCTTTGAAAAATACATTTAACCTGTTTTTTTATCATGGATTGCAGAATCTCCATTTTGGTATCTGGATTTTCTCCATTGGTAAATCTTTGGATAAGACTGACATCACTCTATCATTCAAATGTTAGGTGGAAATGTTATGTATTTGTATTGTAGCATTAGTAAATATTTGTCCCTAAAATAGTTTGTTTATTTTTATATACTGATATGTTTATAAGGTTGCACTTCAGAACTGATTGTCTCTAGGCGCCTGAATTCATTACTAGTAATTCAAAATACCATGTGTAATACAGTAGAAAGCGAGTCCCAAAGAAATTAGAAATACTATAAAAAGCTCAAAAGTAATTTGTTTCTGGATAGGAATGTTTTAAGACCTTCTCTAAAGCATACAATAGTATTCTTATGAACATATGACTTCCTCATTTTACTCCCTCATTTTCCTGCGCTTTGGTATATAGTTGCAAAATTAGAATAGTTACACATCGTCCTAGACAATACAGGTTGAAAGTTGGTATTGATAACCAACTACACCGACCTTAACTTTGTATATTTAGTGTAATTAAATAGTATAGTTAGATATGTGCTTATTACATTCAAGTAGAGTTGAAATAGGGCAAACTGATGTTAGAATTTACCCTTGTTATGTTTGCCACAATAAATCTTAGTGAATCTATTTAAAAATATTTTTTTTCGTTTTGTTATTTGTTTCCCTAAAATATCGATGGTGTGATGCTGTGCATCTTTGGGTGTGAGGACAATAGCAATAATAACCACATTGATAATTAAAGTAATATTTATAGTACTTAATGATAACTGCACTATGAAGCTCACACCCGAGTTGAGTTGTCTGTAGGTGATAATACGTTTTATTAGTTCCCGACTTAAAATATTACATTTGTCAATTTAAGGATATAATGCCGAGCCAACCTTGTAGGGCTACAGACCTGTCACCTGCAATTTTGTGGGTGAACCATCAACACTGACTGGGACAGCGAACCCCTCAGAAGGCAGCCTATTCAACAGGGTAACTGTACTTTTCAGATACCATACAGTTAAAGTTGAATTGTCCTTATTTGCTAGGGCTTTAGTTTCTTAAAGATGCGCAGCTTTGAGGGTACTAGCTTTGTGGCAGGCCTGTAACTCGTCTACGTACACTACCTACTTGTACCCAGAGCACCTCGCAGTTTCTTCCGTTTTGCTGATCACACTGCCTGTCAATGCCTCTCAGCTACGCAAACTCCTTCCATGCACCCTGGGCCCTAAAAGCCATTCCACTGTCCCTGATACCATCCATTGTTATCGAAAAGCAAATATTCTTTAGTGCTTGTCTCTCACAGAAACACTCTAGAAGCAGTTTACTTTTGAATGACCAACAGGTTGAGAATAGTTTGTATCAGATCACATAACTTTTCAGTAGAAAGATTTTCCTCAGAGTCAGTAGCTTCGGCTGTATCACCATCCTTTTCCCTCCCCCTTGCCGCTCAGCATTCCCCCAGTTCCATGCACGTTGACATCACTGGTTGGTGTAGGGTGGGACTGCTCTAGCTGTGTCTCTTTTCATGTGTCTTGCTGCTTGACCTTGTGTTTGTGTCAGGTTCTGTTTCTGTATCTCTTTGGTTGTGGCGTTGGAGCGTTGATGCTACCCTACTGGGCACAGGCTATCCAGTGGGCCTTTCCCAAGAGTAAGTCACACAAGTCTGGGCTAACAGAGGGTGTTGGTGTGGAGTATGGAATAACCATGCAAGGAGGGTGGGTATCCTTGATTCCAAGCATGCGTTTGATATATTGTACCTCTCAGCCATCCATTAGCCTAATTATTCAACAAGAGACCTAGCTTATTACAAATCATTTTACGTGTAGCCCAAAATGACAATCACTAAAAGAGAAGTTTAAAGGCACTCATACTAAATTACCCATTCAGAGTTTGTTAGCTCCGCCTCTCGCCGAGCAGCTTATCTTTTGACTGGGGGCAACCTGTTGAGAGAGGTGAGCACAGATGACCAAAATATGAATAATCAGAGTCTAAATTTTACCAGAAAGTGTCTATTTTGCTGCAATTCAGTTGTCACCTCATACAGTGAATTTCTCTTCTTAAGATATTCCCGAGTTCCAGTGCATAATTTCTACCTGTGATGAGCTGAGTGATCTGGTTCCTAGGAGAACAGCTCTGCTAAAAGGCAAGTAAGGCTGTGTCGGAGTCAGGAAGGGGCACTCGGCGTATCCGCCCCAGCCTCCTGGTCTTTCTGCCTCAGCTCAAAACACACAACATAGGACAAACTCTATGAAGAGGATATATGCAGGCAAGGAAGTGTAAAATTAGCCAAAAGCCAAAACGCATGGCTGGGAGGTGCAATGTAGAGGAACAGTCAGTGGTTTAATTCTCAAATGTATCACCTTTCTAAATGTGTGCACAAAAAGGTTCCGCAGCTTGAGCCACTATTGGCAAACAAATCCTGCATGTTCGTTTCAATGGCCTCAACTGTAAATTTGTGTATTTTTTCTAACCTGATTTAGGAAGATTCTGTGTGTATGTTGAATGACATTGACTCCAGAATTGTGAAAGAGATTCCAAGTTCCTGATTTCAAGAAAAATGCTTCCAAGTGCCCAAAAGCTCATGATAAACATAGTTGTGTTGCCAAGTGTAACCCAAGCTGTGTTGGCTGTGAGCCATGGGGGGTCACATAGCATTCAAACACAATCAAGACTGTGGGTGCACAGTGGCTGATGACTACAACAAAAAGCAGACTTAGGAAGAGGTAACATGGTATTTTCTGATGTGATGGATGTCAAGGAACAAAGAACCACAAACATACAAAATGTGATCAGAGGAATTTTTGCAATTTGTATAACCACTGCCAATCTCTCAGATTAGTATTCCAACCAATCGTCCTTTTGTGTTTGAAGGAATAAAGATGTTGATCGAAACGTTGTGCTACTTTTGTTTTGGGCAAATGTGGGATTTAGGTCATGTTTCCGAAAAGTTATTTGCCGCAAACAAATCCGTATGATGTTCCTACCTAGGTGGTCTTTCAGGTGTTTTGGGGTGCTTTGCAGCGAAATACAGACCTTCCACATAGGAAGACATAAGGATATAAAGAAATAAATAAAACGTAAGAGTAAGGTAAAGCCAATGAAACATTTGCAAAAAGCCCATAAATTACAGATAGCTGCCTGAATATATGAATGATGAACTTATTAAGAAATTATGGTAAGCATATGTTTACATTGTGCTTTTATTTACATTGGGAATACCCTTACTTCACAGCTTTGAAGGTAAGTAATTAACCTGATCTTTTTATTTTATTTCTCCAAATTAATTTCATTTGATACGTTTATGTAGTAAATATTTAATTTATTAATAATCGTTTGCTTTTAAAATATAAATTACATTTTCATTCAAAACTTCCCAAACCTGAACCCTAAAAACACTTACTGCCCTCAAATAATCCATGGCTTCACCCTAAAAACTCCTTACTACCACCAAAAGCTATATATATATATATATATATATATATATATATATATATATATATATATATATATCCACCAATGCCGGTAGTTCAGGGCTTTAGCTGTGCGGCGGTCCTTCGTAAAAACCGGCGTTTTTATCATATGCTGCAACAACCTTTCTCAATTAAAAAAGGTATTCAGGGCACTCCAGGATGCTCAAAATTCAATTTATTTGCGACTTTGCGTTGCAAATAAATTGAATTTTGAGCATCCTGGAGTGTCCTGAGAACCTTTTTTAATTGAGAAAGGTTGTTGCAGCATATATATATATATACACACACAAACACACATAAATATATATATATAAATATATTTATTTAGATAGATAGATCGATCTAGATTTATAGATAGAGATATATTACCTAGTGCCTGTCGCCACTAGGTAGTTAAGTTATAGTTAGGTCTCCATAGTCAAAGCGTGTTTTGGTTTGCTAATAAGTTTGGGTCCATTTGACCAATCGTCATGAAATTTCCAAACGAAAAGGCCATTCACTGCAGCTCCTTTGTAGAAAGTTTTGGGGTGATGCGTCAAGCAGGGGCCGACAAAAAAGGTGGGTTCCAAAATGCAAAATCCCAATGCATTTTCCATAAACTTTTTAAGACAGTATACAGGAAAAACTGATGGACGGAATTGCACCTAACTCAGCAGGAGGTTAGATCTTGATCCCCAGACTGTGCTTTTTGTGATTTGATGTAAATTCGTTCAGTAATTCTCAAGATATTAAGGGTCCCAAGAAGAGATTAAGGATAAAAGCAAATATAGATATCTAGATGGTTGGGTCTGCGAGAGTCTTGAGAGAAACTCTTGCAGGAGTGGCAATCTAAAAATAGAGCATTCTGATTGGCCCAGGGAGCTTTATTTCCCCTTGGCCATGTAACTCGAGCCAGACTCCCTCGAGTGCTCTCATTGGCTACCAGAAATATGAGAAAAAAGGTTGCTGGCAGCCATTACAGGACTTGGGGACCCCATAATTTGTAAAAACAAAGCAAAAAGTTATATAGGGGCAGGGTCGATACGAAGACCCACAAGGCTCTATTGTGGGATGGGGGGCAGGGACCCTCACCCAGGGCCAATAAAGAAATAAAACCAGCAAAAAATGCTGCGATTCCAAGAGACATTTGCTGAATTGAAAAACAAAACAGCGGGCATTTGTTTCTTATAGGCCCCGGGGAGCCTACCCCCAGAGTTGTGCTCATAAAGGGAAGGGGGCTGCATGGCCCTCCCACTCCCTGGGGCCTAGAAGATGGGTCCCCAAGGCCAATAACGGCTCGGAGAGGGGGGCCCCTCCCTTTAAAAGGTACACAGGCTTGAGTGATGGGGTTCCCAGCACCTAAAGAGGTTCGGGGAGGGGGCTACGTGCCCCCCCACCCCATTATCTTTAGAAATGGCCCTCGGGTCCCCAGGGCCTAATAAAGCCATGAGTGTCATGAGTGATGTCGTATTTAAGGTCATTAGCAGTGCACAATGGTGGTGCATGGGTTATAGTTAACTCAGCTGATTTTGTACGAGTGAAACCTGGGACTAACTTTAACGTCCCTGTAACCTTTGGTTTTTTCAGTGAATTTCTAAGTTTTTTAAAAATTCCATTACCTAACCATATTGTCCCTGTAACCTTTGTTTAGGTTAGTGAGAAGAAAAATATGTATATAGTATATATGTGAGTGTATATATTCATACATATATATGTATATATAAATTATTTGTGTATGTATATATGTATATATATATATATATATATAATATAACATTATAGTTAGATGATTTAAATCTTTAATAAAGTAACTTACCATCAAAGTAAAAACATGCGAAGTAAAGGTAGTACAGCTTACCTATTATGAAAGGACTCCCAATGTAATTCTCGTGATGTAGTGGCTCCCAAAATATGGTTTGCAAAGTAATGTTAGCGGAGCCATTTTAATTGCACTGTGTCTAGTGTTGGAGCATAACAACGTTTCTGGATTACCACCTGGGATAAACTTGCTTACACAAGTCTAAGCATTCTGAGATTGTCATGAAAATTTGGGGTGGAATCAACCCTTGTAGTACAACTGCGGAAAACATATGCGGTAAGCGTAAGAGGGAATTGCATTCCAAGCAGAGAATGGAAGGTAGAAAAAGAGAAACTTGAGGTTGATGGCAAGCTTAGGACAAAATATGTTTTAAAATAAGCAAATACCTAATTTAAAAGCACAAAGCTGAAGTATAAAACATAAACCAATGAGGACTTACTCCAAAGTAGCCTGACTACTCGATGAATGCCTTTCTTTTGTTCTTTCTTTCTTTATATGGCATAGTCCTAGCAATTACATTTAAAAGAGATTTGTCTGATATGATTTGGGAGTTCAGCAGATAATGTAATCATGATGAAAGGGTGCTTATTTATTTTATCCTTGGGGTGGGGGCTGATCTGTTTCAGAGCAAATTCTTTATATCATTTCAGCACCTGTCCCTTACCTTTAAAGAACCCCAAATTAATTAGAATTTGTCCCAGATCCTCTGTTTCCTGTACTTTTAAAACACGAGAAGACAAAATAGCATTATGAAAAAATATTAATTGCCATGGAGGTCCTTGTCAATTATCAAAACATTTTCTTGTGTACGCCAAAGTTTCAGATATTTAAGTCACCTGATGCATTGAGGCCTCCGCGCATACACCACTACCTCAGTTGACATCCACCCCCGATCAAGGCCCATAAATAAATAAACATAGACTATTCATCCTAATTTTAGAAAATGTCACTGCTCAACATGGTCCCTTATATCCCCATATAAAACTTTTCAAGGCAGAATCAACTTTCTGGATTTAAACATTCAGGATGACTAACATGGAGATTGAAACTTAGAAGTCATTATCATTTTCACAATGGTAGGGCAGTTGATGAGGCCAAAAGGAAGTAGTGTTGTAAGAGAGGACATCACTTGCCTTAAACTTTTTGGATATTAGTAGCCGATCTGATGCCATGGAATCCAGTGGATGGGACAACCCTAGAGTCAATGGTATCCCTTATTACAAATACGCTGGGTCTTATAAGCATTTAGAACATCCAGATAGTATGCAAACACTATTGGCTTTCTCTTCTGTGGCAGAGATGGCAAAGTCCTCGTTTTTGGTGAACACAGCAATGCCATAAGCATCCGCTGCTCTTATCTTTATCAGAAATCCATAAATATGAGCCATTAAAAAAATTATTTCTGCATTATATGCAAATAGGTGTTAAAAAGAACATAACACAAAAATGCAAAGGTTAAATCATCCACCCCTGGCACGAACACATAAGTCACCATTATGAATCTCATTTAGCACTCATCCGTATGATCTCTGCTACAGGCACAGCATAAAACACTTGGATATTTGATATATCTACATTAGGAAGTGTAGCAAGATATTTGCTATACTTGCTAATATAATTTATGGTAAAAGTTGAAAAACACTGCTTTAATATTTTTGGGCATGACAACCAGTGACTCTGCAGTATTAAAGTATTATTTTTAGTTCCAGCTTCCCTTATTTTTTTAAAGGATAGTTTACACCTTTGAAATTTGCTATATTCATAAGCCTTTTCCTCTTTATACCTTGTATGCCTCCACATCTTTCTTGTGATAAGTCTCCAAAACCTTAGCGCAGGCAACTGCTAGTTGTTAGTATTACCACCTCTGGGGGATCCATTTATTAAATTTCTTGAGAAAGCTGCTCCTCCAGTTTAGGGGGTTGTAATTTAGCTATTGCCATAGCCTGCCTATGTTTAGCCTTCTTGTTTAAGGAATATCCAGTTGTGCCACATCCTATAAAAGGTTTAAGGGCTTCCCAAATCTGTGACATAGATGTTGATCTTAAATTAAAGCCCACAAATTATCTCAGCCAAGCTATGACTGTATTAATGTGCCTGATCCTCAAATAAACATTGTCCGCACAGAACTACACTCTATGGGCAAGCAACTGAATTGATGTAGGGTTAAGACCTGATGCAAAATTTGGGCAAATACAGATCTGAGCCTTCCGAGAAGAATATTGGAGCAGAAAAATATATCAATGTGTAAATATTGTTTGTTGGGGTGGAGCAAAAGGAGTATTCAACCTCTTCTCCACTCAAGAACCGCCACTAACTCTAAAACCCCAGCCATTTATTGTGTGGACATTTTGACTACTTTTTTTATAATTAGATGAGCTAGTACTCAAAGCGTGCCCTTCTTCTGTTGAGTGAACTGTTGAAATTCCTTCAAACTATGACCTTCCCCTCCCATAAAGCCAACTCAGTGGTCAAGGAATCAAACTATTTCAGTACCATCACAGTTCAGCCCATACAATTAGGAAATTATTAGACAGACATGTCTGTCAAATCTGTGTAATTGACTACTATTGCTTGCTCTAATATATTTCAGTTATTCTGTAACCAGGTGTTATTCTGAGCGTTATGTATGCACTTCATGTTCTGTCTTACCTCAATGGAGCCAGTATAGTAAAACAGGGGGTCTTTCTTTACTCTTAACTTATGCTGCCAGTGATAAAGAGAATTAAAAGCCAGACAGTAAAGGAACATTTCTAAAGTTGTAACATAGAAGTCAGCTGACTCAGAAATGTGTGTTCCAGAGCCCTGAGTGAAGTCTTAAAAAGTTTCGAAGGAAGTGGTTTTGAGAAATCACTGAAGACCAGTGAAGTTAATTAAACCTAATCTGATGCCAATAATAAAAAAGCAGTTGCATCAAGGGGATTAAGCTCAGTTGATTTAGCACCATGCTTAGGGAACTTATTAGGCGAGTTAACTCCAGTAGGCAAGTTAACCTATTTGGGATTTTGTGTGTCTGTGTACATGTACAAACAAATATATAAATCGAAAACTGTTATGCTATGGCTGAAGAGGTGTTACAACTGGAGTCAGAAAGGGGTGTGTACTAGCTTCAGAGTGGCAAAAGTGGACTTGTGTATTACATCAAGCAAAGTATTTTAAAAAGTTATTTTAGGGGTAATTCCAAAGATATACCTATATCTTGCTAATAATGGGAAACGCAGACTAGGAAACACTAAAGGTGAATCAGAAAACATTTAGAGACACCAAGGTAAGTAAAGCAATGCATGTATGGCATAGCAGTCTGCAGTATAAGTGGCAATTATTTAGTCAATGGCTTGACATCCTCTGAAGTAGCAGCTCTCTCACAGGTAAAGTATATTAGTAAAGAGGATTAACCACAAGCCACTCACATTGCCAACTTGTAGATGTGGCACTTCTCAGTAGTTTTATGATAGATTTTTTAACTATAAAGGAGATAAAAAGCTTATTTTCTTCTCCCTGTAAGAAATGAGAAAACTCATCTTTGCAGATCATCACATTTTAATGTGTAGTTTTGTTTTTTTATTGACGACCTGTGACAAATTCTGATAAGAGATGGGTGAGACCTAACAGGTATACAACATGGGTGTAGGTAGCTCATAAAGAGACAGCGATTTGCATAGAGGGAAATAAACATTATATTAGAAATGGAAGGAAATATTACATTTTTGTTTCAACTTTTTTCTAATGAGATATTGGCAAGCACCTAACAAACAACATTTTGGCCTTAAATAATTGTGTGTTTGTTACCCAACACAGTGGCACTCATTTAATTAATCTCTAAATGATGAAAAGTATCATTAGTTTTGCCTAAATTACAACATATGACTTGCTGTTAAGCACAGATTTGCATGTGCATGCTGTGCTCCCTGAGCGACACCCAATGCACCAAGCTGTATTGACAACAAGTACAACTCTTTGTCATGCTCTCACAGTTATCTTGTTGGATGCTTAGAGTTTACATGGAGCTGAATGGATAAGGCCAGTTATTGCTGTCCAGGTACCTACACAGCTTTAGTTATGAACAATCACACACATTCGGGTATAGTCCTCATCTTTCTCCTTCTCAGTAGAGTCTAATTTCTGTGTTTTAGACACCTTGTTGGAGTAGTGTGTGCTGGTGGCAGCTTGGGAAATGACAAAGATGTTGCTTGTAGCAGCGAGTACTGATAATTTCTTCTCTCTCTTCAGGTATTTGACAATGGTTCCGACTCAATCACTGTCTACACCATTCGAGTACTGACGTCGATCATGTGCAATTCCCCATCAGCGAAGGTAATTCCACCCAGGCACTTGCAGATATTTATCCCCAGTATCTTACTCTCCCCTCCCTTAAGGAGTGCTTGGTGGTCTAATGCATGGTAAAATATGCAGAAGATGCCTCCGTGAATTTTGTTACTTATCAAATTCTTGTAGGGGAACCGTCACAGGATAGCTAAACAGATGAAGCTATGACAAAATATAAACTGCTCCCGTAGAATAGCATAGATTGCATTTGACAAGAGAATAATTGAAGACACTATATGAGGCTAGAATTGAAAACAAATAAGAAACAAGTGGTTAAAATTGGATAAACTAGAAGCCAATATCAGAGCTTATAATATAATAAACTAAACAATAAACTATAGTACAATACTAAAATAGTGCCTAGAAAATGGTAAAAAAAACTTGACTAGATAGAACTGGAAATGAATAAACTAAAATAAAAAATAAGTGGTTAGGATATAACTAGAAGTCAGTATAAGAGATTCTATAATAAAATACAGAATTGACTAGGCTACAGCACTAGAGATCAAAATATGATGAAATCGAAAATACTTTGCTATAGTAGAAGACTAGTGAATAGAAGAGACTACAAAAGCAGAAGTTAATGTAGCAGTCTGTTTATAGAGTTTAGTCGTATGGTCATCAATAAAAGTCAGTTGGATACAATGAATAGATTAAAACACCATAGGCTGCAAGAAGCTGTAACAGTAAAAACTGTAACAGTAGAGACTAGCACAGTAAAAGTTACAGTGAAGGATGGTATACAGGAAAATGGCAGAATTGAAGTAATAAAAAGGAAAGGCAAAGGGATTGAAACAATTTAACTAAAATGGAAATAATAAGGTTAGAATATAAGGAATGAGAATAAAATGGAGCACAGGCGTTGTAGTAATTGAGAAAGGCAAAGAAAAAGCAATAGACTACAACCAAATGTACTAGATCAGAATGGAGCAGAAATTACTAGATTGATAGATAGTTGACTGTAAGGGAAGGGAATATAATTGGGCAGAGCAAATTAGACTTGAACCGACCTGCTTAGATCATACTAGAACACAATACAGTTCTGGACTTGTATTTGCAAATAATAGAACATGACAGTTGGTTACAATGTAAGTAATGGAAAAGAAAACAACAAAATCGTGAGTAAACCTTTTTTTTTAAGCTGAATGGCATAGACTTAATTATAAGAAGCAAGAATAGAACCTGCACGTTTTAATTATTAATACTAAAGATGAAATGATATGATATAAAAGTAAAATTGTATATCCGAAAATAGAATGCAAAAGACAAAACAGGACGATACACAAGTAAAATGCTCTAGAACAGTATAAATTAATTGGAACAAAGTGAATTAGGATAAAATAGACAAAGTTTAAGACAAGACACACCATAATAGTGTATACATTGCATATGCTGTGATAGAAGAACATTGAAAAAATAGGTGAATGAGAGCAAAGCAGAATAGATTAGAATGCAATAAAATAAACTAGATTAGGCTCAGTAATAATAGACATGGGTTACCCAACAGTTTGGAATAAACATTACAGCTTGTATTTGTCCAGACATACAGTAATCGAGGCACAGGACATTGACTAATTACAGAAGGTTGGACAAAGAGCTTACTACACTAGAAAGCAATAGAAGAGACTAGACATAGAAGACCGTAGACTAGACAGTACATAGAACATAATTAGGTTATTTTAGATTGGACTAGACTTCACACAATTGCCACAGTTAGACAAATACTTCAAAATATTTTACAAAGATTGTGTAGAAGTGGTTCAAATGTCCAGAAATGTTCTATGGATTCAAATGAGTCAGTGTGTTCTTCATACGTTTGCAGGAGGTGTTCAAAGAACGGATAGGATACGCTCACTTGTACGAAGTTCTGAAGACTCAAAGTCAACCAACCAAAAGCCTTCTTCAAGAGCTACTCAACATGGTAAGCATAGAAAAACGTGGGTGGTCTGGTGCAGTCTAGGATCTCGGGTGATCATCAGGAATTGCTGGATTCCAGAGTGCGCTATTCAAACAGTTAGACGTGAGTCTCTCTGACTCCCTCTCTTTCCTACCTGTGCTTGCTGTCATCAGCAATGCTGTGCAGTTAGAATAGTCCGCAAACATCATAATTCTGTTGATAGTATTCAATTCCTTACAATACATGGAGCCATTTCACAAGCCAGTTGCGACTGTAAACTTATGCTTTCACCCGATTATCGTTCCATTTATACCTAAAAGCTATCTACAAAAGGATACCTGTCAAGCGTAAATGGTATTAATATTGCATAATTGTAGGCCACAGGGGCATACAGTTATGCAGTACTAAACTCCTCACAAGGTGTGGAGGAGAGTTAGAGGTTCAAGGCATTGTTTGCCATGAGAGTTTGTTAACACCTACCCTTTTGTTTTTTGGAATTCCTAAACTCCTCCCTTACCTCCTCCCACATTGGGACCAGATCTGGGGTAACTGAGATTTGGGGCTTGCCCACGGGGAAAGTGGGACTGCATTTCTACATCACCAGACCTCCTTGTAGGATGTTTGTGAAGTCATAAATTTACTTTTGCACCTGCTAGTAATGGTATCTTTGCTAGTGTAAATATGGGAAATAGCATTTACAAGCATGCTTTAGATTGCATGCCATTACAACGCAGTCGTTACAACGACTATGATGTCACAACACAAACCTTTTACATCGCAAGTCATTACAACGACTTGCTGTAGGGGGCAGAAGGGGTTGGATTGTAGATCTCTGCTGTTGGTCAAACTGGAGTAGGAATAGTAAATTATACTATAGCTAAGTCCAGTGCGCCCCCTACAGCAAGTCGTTGTAACGACTTGCAATGTGAAGGTTCGGGCTGTAACAACTCAGTCGTGGTAATGACCGCATTGTAATGGCATGTGATCTAAAGCATGCATTGTAAATATATATGTTCGTAAATGTACATTTTTTCTTTGTGACTCTGGTCCAGCGTGTTTTACATTTTCCACACCAAATAATAAAAGGTATCTTGCCTTACATGTCAAAGTGCATCTGAATTGCATGCCTTTGTCAGTGATTGTGTTTTGCCCGTGTTTAATCTGTAAACAAACCCAATACCATTCTGCATTTCAACAGAAATCACAGTTGTGATGTAACCTTTTTTTGTAATAGGATAACAGCATTGTAAAAGTAACATTTCAATTCAGTTGTGATGTCCTTTCCTTACTGCAAAACAGTTGCGATGTCACCTTCGTGCTACTAAGCATCCGTAATATAATTGTAATATTGTGGGTCAGTTATGATGCAACTTAGTTGTTGTAGGCAACGTAGAGGTACAGTAGTAGCAAATTCATTGCTCTGCTGCAGAATAATTGTGCATTAGTTGTAATGCAATTTATTGTTGCTGATTGTTATGAGGATATTTTTGTACTTCAGGATAAGTGCGATGCCACTGTTTTGTTGCAGAGATTAATAATATCATTTCCACAGCAATTGATCTGTTTTGTCATTTTCATAGATCAGGACAGTTGTAATGGAATGCGATTCTCGTCTCTGCCACTCTTTTCCTTCGATATTCTATGATTATCTTTTTTTCTTTTCCTTCTTTCCCATATCTTTTATATTTATATTTTCTGAATCATCCTTTTTCTTTTTATTTGACATTACACCTGTATTAAATTACTTAATTTACTTTTTTCGCTCTACCTTTACTCCTGTTCTTCCTCTATCTTTAATGTGTATGTTCCTTTCATTCCATCCGTCTTCCACTTATGCTACCTTTTTTTCTGTAATTTTTCCAAATTTTTCACTTTTGAGTATTTTTTCCAGCTTTTTTTCAGATTTTTTTTTTGTGAATTCTTGTTCTCCTGCTTTTATTTGCAATCCTTTCCGTCTACTTATCTTTCATAGTACTCGTTTTTCATCTTTGTTACTTTTTACCTGTTTTCTTATTTCATACTACTTGATGTGCTTCAATTTAATTTTCTCACCTTTTCTTTTTTGCACTTGTTCTCTAATTATGTATGCAATTTGTTTGGTTTTAGGCTGTGGAGGGCGATCACAGCTCAACTCCTCTGCCGCTCATCCGCAATGAACAACCACTGCTGATCCTAGTGCAGTGGATCCCTGATCTGACTTCCCATGACCTTCAGATCTTCGTCTCTGATTGGTTAAAAAAACTTTGCGATTCATCCTTGCAGAACCGTATGACATGCGTTGAGGCTGGAATGGTCCGCTGTCTACTGGCGGCACTAGGTGCCAATCAGGAGCTGGATGCCAAGTGTGCAGAGAATCTGATCAGCCTGCTGCAGGTCCTGGGCCAGCTTTCCATCAGACCTGGGGAACTCCGCCAACTGATCAAGCTGCTACGTGTGGCAGGCAAAGCTGCGGCCCACCCGTATGCTACACAGGTGGTGCGTGCGCTCTCGGCCATGGCCAGAAAAGAAGGACCAGAGAGGGCATTGCAGTACTTTGATCTCATGCCGAGTATGTCAGGCATCATGGTTCCTGTCATCCAGCGGTGGCCTGGAAGTGGGTTTGCATTCCATGCCTGGATTTGTTTGAACGATGAAGTGACAGATGGGCAAGAGCTCCTTGTAGGACTGAAGCGAAAGCAGCTCTATAGGTAAGTGGACAGCATTAGTGCTCCTGCGGTCATGGGAGGAGGGGCTCATCCAGTCCAGTGCGCAGTGTAGGCCTCCACCAGAAGGGCAGTTGTTAGGGGTGCATCAGTGGAAGTAGATTTGTTTTGTATTTGTATCTGGCTGATGCTTTACCTGTGTTATCAAAAAACCTGGTAAAAAAGTGTTTTCCAAACTTGTCATTCAGTTCTTATTCTGTAAACGATCTACCTGATAGTTTCCTAAGACCCTTGCAAAATAGTTTTTGTTTCTTTACTTTGAAAAATACATCCTAAAGTTCACAGAAGTGCACCCAGGGCACAAGTCGGGGTACACGCAGGTACACGGCGTCCACCCACTCTTTTCACAGGGTGAACACCGTCCCCCCTGCCAGGAAGTTGGACCCCACAGAAATATGCTGAACTTGTCCTGGTGTAATTTTCAGACTGCGGAACACGTTCAGCAGCGCCTGCCCCTTGTTTGCTTTCGATTCCCAGCAGCAAGTTGCAGACAGGGAGTTTTTTTTTCCACCTCCAGCTGGGCCGAAGTTAAGGGGCCATCACGCCTCCTTTTGTTTGAATATCCTGACTGGAGGCGGCCTGGAACCTCACATTTAAATGTAAATGCCACAGAGGGAAAACAAAGGCACACAGCTTGTTATTTTTTCACCAATACTTAGGAGAGGCATGCTTTTGCCTTTGTTCAGTCCCTGTATATAATAGATGCATGCACTTTAGGAATGTCAGGTGTGTTGGCCTGTCCCTGTATTTACACAAATAACAATTTCAATAGCACTATTTTATTTCTCTTATAGCGCTATGCAACCCAATAAATCATGTACATGTGTAAATCAATGTACAAAATGAGTTACATGAGACAGTCAGGGTTACAAGGTGTAGGAGTCACGTGTCCTTCATACTTCACTGTGGTCTTCTAGAAGGATTACAATTTATGAACTGCAGGTAACAAAAGAACCTCTGTGTTAAAAGCAGTAACCCACTTTACTATCTACCTAAAATAAAAATCTGTCATCTGAGTGTTAGATGATGTACTTTGCAGGAGACACATTTACCTTCTCTACTACTTTGATTCAAGTCTGGGACTTTACAAAACACAGATCTCTCCAGCAAGTGCGTTAACCACCAGAGTTATCTCACCATTAATACTATTCCCGAAGATTTACTGGGCACCTTCACAGCAAATGCATTAACTCAATCAAATATTTTAAAATGTAGACTTTGCAACCAATTAAGCATAACAGATCTACCACCATGCTTCTCATTGTTGCCAATTTCTTTGTGGCAGAGTTAAAAAAAAAAAGTATTCGTTGATGCCAATATTTTGCGTTGGGATTGCGCCACTTATTTGGCACAACCCCAACGCCAGATCTCATTTGTTAAATCTCATAATGCGCTTAAAGTATGATACATTAGAGGTGATTGCACAAGAGGTGGATGGGACTGATTCATTGCAGAGGTAAGGGACAAAAAGTTATTTTGTCAAGGCAATCAAAAATCTTTCCAGCGGCCATATAAATTGGAACACACTTTTTGTTTTGGGGAAAAAGTTCAAACACTATTTGTTCTTCAAAGCACTTTCAACGTTAATAAAACACATTCAGCAATTACTTCTTTTTTTCTCAACACGTTAAGTGTACTAATTGTTTTTTTGTTTTTTTTAAATAAAAAGTTATCATCGTCTTTTTAAAAGCCTAAAAAAGTCTGTCATATGTCTATGTAGAGTGCAAACATCTTCAAGCTCATGTGTGTGTTAGGACATGGATAAGAAGCAGCAAGATTTGTTCTATTAAAAAAACCCTACTATTTAGAGATTTTTATAAGGTGCTAAAATGTCACATTGAAACCACGTTGGAGCACTCAGTGCTGACCTTTATCTCGGAATCATTCAAGTCCGTTGACTATAGGTGGCTGAGTAGGTCTGAAAGTCTACCTAGGAGCAGTAGCAGAACAGATCTTGGAGGCCCAGCCCCTGGGAGATAGTGGCTAGGTTGCCCCGTTTAGTTAGGATAGTTTAATGTCATAATAACTCCTGTGCGTAGGTAGTTTCCTGAATTCCCAACCATATTGTGACTTAGAAATTCATATGCCTACTTAACTGAACCCAATGCCCCTCTAAATCATTTCTTATGGTCCCTTGTTCTGCCATCTCACCTTTAATAGGGCATGCCTCCTTCGAGGAATTAATCCGCCCTTGTCAGAACACTTTCCCCAACACCCCCATGCAGTTCTCATGCACCTCATGTGATGTGTGTACTGGAGGGCTACGTGGCATCTCAAAATCTAAATATCCAGCTTCGTTGAACATCTAGTATCCGCTGTAATATCAATGGGCTTTTCCACTTCAGTTCATGGTCTCCGTCCACCATATCTATGTTCGATTCACTTGCCTGTCATGCGCACTACAGTCCTGCATGCCAGTTCTGTGGCTCAATTGAACCTCTAGTACTCACTGTAGTATGTGTGTGCTACACAATTACACTACATGTGCTTTTTGTAATATGCCCACTTGGGGTTCCCTTGCACCCATAATATCCATGCAAATGACTCTGTGGCACTACCCTTGGAGAATCCACCTACAGCATTTTCTTGCACCTATTGCCTTCTCCGTTGCTCTGCATACAGAGTTTCCTGGTCCCTCATGCATACCTTTTAATATCCTCAGGGTATCCTGGCAGTTTAGGTGCCCACCTGAAACATCCACATGAATGTTCTCGGACACCTCTGAGATATTTCAATGCAGGATTCCTTGACTCCTCCTGGGCCTGGCAAGCTGCCCAAATGCAAAGAACATCAGTGCCTATTAGAACCCTTATGACATTACCCCGAACCCCAGTTGACCACGGTTCCACATTTTAACTAATACTGGTCAATAACAGCCATTTGTATTTCATCAGTTTTTTCACAGCAAGTGGAACAGGCTTTGAAGCGTTCTTCACTCCGGATGGGATGTTGGTTGTGGCAGTATGCACAAAAAAAGAATACATGACCGTGGCCCTGCCGGAGTGCCACTTCAACGACTCAGCATGGGTGAGTAAGGCCTTTTTTCCAGTTTCTGGGATAGTATTTGGATTCTGGACAATATCTTTGGAGGTTATTGCTGTTTATCAAGGGGGTCCAGAGCCTTGGGTACTTTTGCTCTGCAAATGTTTGGCCAAGTATGACTTTTTGTAGACCCTTAAATGCTAGTGTAGACCAGCAGGCATAGCTTACTTCAGAAGGTTGAATCGATTTCGCCCTGGATACAGAAATATACATTAAGCTCAGGCTGTAAAAGCCAATGTTTTATCAATGTTATTTCCTTGAAAAAGTAACGTTACTTTATCTGCAGTCTCAGAAAGAAAACAAATAGAACACCATGTCACTTCAAAAAGTGAAAAAACGAATAACCATAATGCCAGATGTTAATCCACTATATCTCAGTATTAGCCTGTGGATTGACGCGTGTGAAGACTCTGCAACCTCAAATGCCTTTGGATCTTCAGACTCTAGTTGTGCTCCCAGGAGTGAAGCGTGAATCCATAATTCAAAGGACTGATGGGAAAATGTAAAAATGTGGTTCTTATCTCTATGACCTTTTCCTGAAATCCCTACCATAGCCCAGTCTTGTGCCAAGATATCTAAAACTGTTCTGCCAAGCATGCAGAGCCTCCCACAAAAATAGATTAAAGTAAATGTAAACTAGACGATGCTCCTGATTGCCAACAATGTGTTGTTGAGAGTTTAGGAAAATAGGTGTTTGGCATCTCCTGTAACTGGGTTGGCACCTAACATGAGTAAAAGGGCAAGTGAGTTATTACACTCAATCAATCAGGATTTATTAAGCATGGCTAATCACCCACGAGGTTATCCAGGTATCGAGGGCCTTGCTGCTTATCAGCCAGGTCTTGAGCCCTTTTCCTGAATTGTAGAAGAGAGGATGAGTTCCAGAGGTGAAGGTGGACGTCGTTGCAGGACTTAGCAGCAAGATAGGAGAAGAAGGGTCCTCCGCTGTTCTTCAGCGAATGCGAGGGGTGTGAGCAAAGGAGAGGGAGGTGGAGAGTAGGTGTCTGGATGGTTGGTGGAAGTTTGTGCAGTGGTTGATGTACACTGGCCCTTGATTGTGTAGGGCTTCATAGGTGTAGATCAGCATCTTGAATTGACATCTCTTCTGAATGGAGAGCCAGTGGAATGGTTCCAATATGGGGTGCCAAGGAGGGCTGAGCGATAGGCTAGCACATTGTGTTTTGCATCCAGGGTACATAAAAATCTCAAAAGCTGATATGTATATCAGCTTCTACTGTTCGTCATCAATAAATTACAATATTGCTGGCACTCAGCTGTCCAGGTACACCTATGGGCAATAGGGGGACAATTAGTCTAGGGTCAGGGTGGCAACAAACATTTGAATAGAAATAACTTATGAAACATACGTCATAAAATAATGTTTATTGGTTGGCATATCAGAGACCCTCAGAAATAAGCTGGAATTCCTCTAGGGCCAGACTATTAGTGGTAGATATACCCCATGAAGCCTAGAAGGGATTCACTTAGCACCTCATGGAGAAAATTGCAGATTTGAAGGAGTTTATTCGGTCTGGCACCCAGTGTCATGGGCTGAGGGCTCGCAAAAAACCTTGTACGAATATCTGTTGATAATCTGTAATCTGCAAACTCACATCATAGTCTCCTCTGCAACCTATGTACTGCCATTTTGAATCAGTCCTTGCTGCTAGTAAGTTATTGACAACACTTGGTGTTGACCTCAAGACCAAGTCAGCAAAATTGTAGGTCTTCATGTCTCAATGACTGGCTGTTCATGTTAAGTACACGCACAAAGAGGGGTGTTAAGTCCCACGCTAAGGTTTCAGCTGGTATTGTGTTTTGTTCTCAGGTCCATAGCAATTCTAGCCACAGTAGACACACTCCTTCTTCCTACAGGGAAAAGTAGCTCTAGGTGGTTCCTCTTTGTATGGCCCCAGCATATTTAATTGTAATTATAATTATAATTTTCTTGGCAGATATTCATTACATGTAAAACTTAGCTTAGAATACGAGTTAATTCATCATGAGATGAACCAAAGATGAATGTTAATAAAGAAATAGTAGCATAGTAAAGGATTTCGGCAATTAAAAAAAATGCTTATGATAGATGCTCTACTTAGAAAATTGCTCACTCAAATCTACGCTCCAAAAATAATTAGTTCAAAAATATAATAACCCTCTATGTAATGCTGAATCTCTTCTGAGCATTAATTATTAAAAATACTCATGATAATACAGAGGTCAATAAAGCAATGATACACTATGCACAATGCATTTCAAGATGGACGATTAGTAAACATCGCATGTGACCTTGGTCTTGGAATGGCATATTGTATCACTGTTATGCTGATCCAAGATGGCCGACATGCTGCTTCAATACATGGTGGCCATCTTGGAACAGTAACACAGTGGTATGCTATAGACAATACCATTTCAAGATTGCTGGTGGTTTAGAAGCAGTGATGGCAAAAGACATGTTGCACCCTTGAAGAAGCAAGGAGGCAGCCCTGTAACAACTTTTAGTAGCTGCGGGAGCTCTGCAAATAAAATCAGCAAAATAAATGAGAAGCAATAAAATGAAAGGGGACCGGTGAAAAGAGAAAATAGAAAACTCAATGTCTGGTTTTTAAACATTTTTCCACACCGTGTAATTCTAAGGAGAATGATTTATAGACCTCGGCTTCGGTTTCCTTTTTTCTGTCCTAATATTATGAGGTCTTTTAACTAGGCTAATGCCCTATATTGACTGCAATATAACAAACAGTGACAAACCAAGAAGGTCTCATCTTTTCAACCTATTGTAATGTGGCAATGCTTTTTGCAGAAAGAAATGCCATTCGCTGATGCTGTGCAGCGTCAGGAAAACAAAAAATGCATTTACACGTATATGTCATGAGTTGATGGTAGCAAAGAGTGATGACATATTCCCTTGCATGCGTCATCACTCATACATGTGCAACGATAATGACGCACAGCCAGTTTGAATCGTCAACGCAGGGGTGAGCAATGGGTATTGGTCAAGGGACACTATGACAAGACAGTTTCTACATGTCCATTTACATGGCCAGGTCTCATTGTCCCTCCAACTACCTCACTGGCTTTGCATCATATCATATCGCTTTCAACAAGCCCTATTTAGTTTTCTCACTTCCTTTGAAAGAGTATACCCAATGTACTCAACTTCCTCCACTAGGAATTACAATTTTTCTGTCTTGAGAGTCAACCCAGACTCAATAAGCCTGTGCAACACCTGTTTAAGGGAAACTATTTCACCAAACACCAGGATGTCATCTTGAAAGAAAATTATATTTTCCATCCCTCTGAATACTTCCACCATCATACTTAGAAACACGCTTGCAGCGGATGACAGCCCAAATGGCACCCTGGTGAACTGGAAGTTTCCTTTCATAGTTATAAGGGCGTAAGCGGTTTTGAGTCTTTGTAAAACCTAATCTGGTGGTACACATATTTCAGGTCAAGTTAATTAAAGAATTCTTCTCCTTTCAACATTAAAACCAACGCATTTATATTAGGTAGAGGGTATTTGTCAACTACAATATTGTGATTGATACTGTTTAGATCCACACAAAATCAAAGACCCCACCAGCTTTCTCCCTAATTACTACTGGAGAAATCCAAGAGGAAGCCTCTATGGGCTCAATAATCTCCCCTTTCACCATATCTTCAAGCATAGTTTTGACCTCATTCCTTGCAAGAATCGGAACCCTCCCCTGTTTATGTTGGACTGTCATGGCATTTGGTTTAACAACCTTTTTGTAGACATAACCCCTGGGCGCTCTCAAGTGACCAGCAAAGACAAGCTTAGCTCCTTCCACAATTTCTTCTACGAAAACATCATCTCCTACCATTACCTTGTTGAGTACTCTCAGAATTATGATTATGTAAAGGTCATATTGATGTAGCCAAACTAAAATCGGGGGACCACTCTCTGCCAATGTCTGCAAATGCTCCTTGATAAGCCTGGATGTTGCTTGTGATGCCTTCGCAGATATATTTTATTAAAAATAACACAATCCGTTCAAGATTTTACAGTAGAGCTGGGTTAATTGGTACTCATATAATGTTCAATATTACCTCGTTACAGCGTGAAACAGAGGAAAAGCTCCCCATATGCTGAGGTGTGATCACATTATTGGCCCCTTCTGTGACCACAGAGCTGTTCCTAGAGCTGTGCTGGTCCCCATCACCAAATCTTGTAAGCATCACTTGATATCAGATGCTTTGTAGTAAGTTTATTGGAGGAAATAACACCTCAACATGGTCTCCAATCTCCAACCAGCACCTATTTCCTAGAACGGAATCTCCACACTTGGCATGGAACAATAAACACCACATTACCACCTTAACATTCCACATCCCCCATTAGAAAAATATAACAGTTTCCAAAACTGCAAGTTTGTGTAAGGGACTCCAGGCACTACAATGGGTGATGACATGCAGACTAGGTAGTCTAGGTGGTCATTGCTGACCAAGGAACAAACAGAATATGAAGATATGAAATGTCTGCATGACTTGGGGTAAGTGCTATGCAGAGTGCTACCACGCACCAATAGTTGGTAATGTCATATCACATGGTTTTATTTATTCTATTTTTTGTATTTATATACTGCACAAACTTGGTCCAAAGGTGTTAGAGTGCTTTACATGAGGACCGGATTACATTACATTATATATGGTCAGATTCTTTTGTATTGCTTGTTGATTTGCTCTTCTGTGTCGTCGATTTGTTTTTTAGCACTGCGTGGATATTGTTCATGTGGCTGGCCGGCGGCCCTTCGGACAGAACCTGGTGAATGTATACATGGACGGGCAACTGAGCAAGACTGCGCAGCTACGATTTCCCTCCCTCAACGAGGTAGTGATAGTGTGACTTAGAAGTGCTTTCATGTTGTGTGTGTTGGGTTGGGAATGTCTGCTCTTGTGTATGCCTGTGAGCTGGCCTTCAAGGGATCCCTTTCAAGATTACCTGATAGACTGCCACATCCAGGCCAGGATAGTCTGATCTTTCCATAAGCATTTACTCTCACTTGCAAGAGATATTTTAAACTGCAACGGGCCTGCAGTCTGACCATTGCTTACCATTTGTTGGCTTTATTTTCATTCTTATTTGCTGCCTTCTAATTGTCTAACATGTGCTGACTTCAGCACCTCTTCTTTTGGCTGGAGCATGAACCAAGCACTGATTGCTTCAGCTTGATTGCTGTCCTTCTGCTGATTGGGCTGTGGTTGAGGCACTCATTTTATTTTTCTTCTTCCCTCTCGTCCTTGCTGAACCTCTTGCCATTTTTAACTATGTTTTACTATGCCACATGCACTTTAAAGAAGCCCATTTCTCATTTTAAATGGCTGTTTATAGTGACAGATGGTCGCAGCTTTTATTGTGACAACTGATGTTATCTGTTTCCAAATGTATTTTCTCTAAGACATGGACGCAATTGCTTTTTTATGTGAAAAGATTTTTCTGCCATATGTCATATTTTTTCTTATTCATGCATTGAGAGTTTAACTGCTTTTGCTCAGAATCACAGGGTTGTTGTGATGAGACCTAACAAGCATTGGAGACACCAATAGGTCTCACCATTGACTCCACCATTGCCATTTGTTCATTCTGTACAGCATGGGACTTGTTGATTTTGGCAACGATTTTTAGCAGTGCTGTATAGCTGTGCAGTATGGCTAAAAATATTAATAGAAAAAGAATTGGGATGCATCCAGCACTAATGATCTTTCAAAAAAAAAGTAGGGCATCAGCCCTGGCTGCATCACAGCACTTTCCTTTAAAAATGTGTTTTAGCCACACTGCAAAGCATCCACGCTGCTGTACAGCATAGCTTCAAAACATTGCCAAAGCTAATAGCTTTCATATGTGAGACTTATTGGTTTTGCCAATACTTGTTGGACAGGTGGCGGCTGCTGGCAGTTCTCTCACTTTCTCCAACTTCACGAGGAGATTAAAACAGGCAGGGGGTGGGGGAGGGGTTTCAGGAAAGGCAAAAAAAGAAGAGAAAGATATGAGAGCACAGAGGAAGGGACCAGGGCTGATTTGAACATATTTGCCAGGGATGCTATAGGTTTCCAGTCCTGCCCTGCACGCATCTGTGAGACTAGCAAGGCTATGGTTTCCATAAGTGATACCTTGCAAAGGAATACATATTAAAAATAGCAATAGACTTGTCTCTTTAAACATATTGTTAAAATTATTAAGCATCAAACCTAAAGAGGTTAGGGGAAGTATTGGTTTTAAAAAAAGCTTCAAAAATGGGAACTCATTCAACTGTCTAAAACGTTGTTTCACTGTGTGGATTTGATGTTGTGAGCCCCAGAAAAAAGTATGCAAGTGCAGGTTTGCTTATTTATATGCATCTTTGTACTACCATATTCATTTGTCGGCACATATAGAATGTACTTTTTTCAAGTGCCTAAAAATAAGGGCCTTCTGTCAAAACGTTTGGGCTTTAATCAAGATAACTTGCATAAAATCATTCCACTGTGTTGCTAGACTATATCCTACTCATTGTTACAGAAGCGCCCAAGTGTAAGTCATCCATGACAAAGACTACCTGAGGCTAAAGCATCAGTAGCCACAAAGATAAATGACTATACTGGAAATCTGAATAATTTGTTCACTGCTGTAGGTGATGAGTCTCATTGTATATGAGATGGAGGCAAGAGCAAAAGGGCAGTTAAAGAACTAGTCTAAATAAGCTTTGGCAAAGCCAATGGGACTGGCTTTGGCTGCTGAGCTACTTTCTCTGTCAGTACTTGTCCTGTAAAGATGTTGATTAACGTCTAGAAACAAAAGTAAAAGATGTCTGTCATGAGTGTGCATGAATGCGGATGTACGATTGGCCATCTTGTAATGGTTTTTGTTATACTTTGTCTAAAATCAGTTGTAAAATGGCTACCAGTTCCTGCTCACACCTGCGCAAACAGTGGATGTGTTTTTAATCATCAGCAACATTTTTTTTTCTCCTAGTCCTTTACTTCCTGCTGCATTGGTTCTGCAGGCCACCGCACCACCACGACTGTCATTACTTCTCACTCCCATTCCCCGGATCTTGTTTTCTCATCGCATTCTCCACTGAGTCGGTCTCAGTCCTTTCCAGCCACAGCTATGCCGACCCACGGGTGGGGCGTGGGGACTTCGCCAAACCCAAGAGAAGGCCTGGTGTCCACCATTGCTGCAGGGACCCAAGACACAGAGTGGGGGACCCCGACGTCTCTGCAGGGACAGCTGGGGTCAGTTTATATCTTCCACGAAGCACTTCAACCGGGCCAGGTCAAAGCACTTCATTGTTCAGGTGAGAGCAAACATTTCCTTTCCATGTTTGTTTATCCACTTTACCATGTTAGTTTTTCCATTATTGAGACAAATAGGCATGAACGAATGATAATCTGCAAATCTTCCAAAGTACTGCGAGTTGAATCTGTGTTAAAGGCAAGCAACAGCCATACATACTCTTGCAGAATTAAGTCCTGCATGGATAGAATTAGAGATGCGTCAAATTATTTGACATTGCCTCCTTTAGATGTTTGAAGCTGAAGGAACAATTGAACTACCATCTGAAAACTTACTGGTTTTACATATTTTTTTTTTTTTTACTTCTAAACAAAAATTATAATTTCCTTGCAGAAGGATAAATACATTAAATCATTAATTTCTTCTGTAACTGGCAACCAAACAAGGTATCACAATTCAGACTAATAAATGTTTATTGTTCTTTTGAAAAAAATATTTATGAAAAATACCTCAACTAACAGTTATTCACTCAAGAAAACTATTGTGGTTCTATGCTATGGTAACTATTTCTCTTTGTATTAAAATGTACCTTTGTCTATATTATCCTACTCTTTCCATTTTTGTGGATGATTTTGTTGTAAACTTAAGTTTTAATTAGAAAAATGCTATAAATATGATAAAAGAGAAACATTTTGATAACTTTTCCCTGTGCTCTCTGGCTGTGCAAATGAATTGTTTATACCTCTATTCACAACTATTAGCTTTATACCTGCGTTAATAGTTGGTATGGTCAAGTTCTGGTGGTATGCACTGAGAATGCATTGTGTGAAGCTATGAGAGGGGGCTGTGATCAGTTACCAGCTCACGAGCAGAACCCACATTTCATCATTAGAGCTAACAACACCGTTCTTTCCTCTTACAGGACCAAACTCGCAAATTAAACCTGAGAGTGAGCTTTCAGAACTGACAAATAAGCTTCTTCTGTGCTACACTCCACAGGTGAGGAAACAATGAGCACAAAAGAAGGGCTGAATGCAGAAGCATCTGTGTATTTTTCTAAGACTAGTGATGTGTAAAGCTAGTCTTCCACCCCTTGTGGAGCCTAAGCTCACTGATATTTACTGTTGCATAATGTTCTGCAGAGAGAATTTTGTATCCTATTCCCACTTTGTTTATTATTTATCTATAACCCTCCCTCTGTAACCTGTATTTGTACTCTACATGCTGTTTGTGCCTTAGTTTCTCACACCCTGCTCTAAACATAGAATGTTCTATTGCAAAGTCTTTTTAACTTTCCTCTTCCGAATGTCCATCAAAACAAGTGGTAACACAACTTTCCTGTGGGAAGACATCCCTTTTGTTATTAACAGTTGTACATTGGCCACAATCTTCCACATGTACTCTTTCTATTTATTTCTATGAGCAGTCCCTCATTTACCTCCTTCTCCACCCTCATGCACCAATTTATCTTTGATCAACACTTGTTCAACATTGGCAGGTCTGCTCTCCCCCAGAATCTGGCAAAGTCCCTACAGGCCACTATAAACCCAATAGCTCAGATTAGTTTCCTATATTCAAAGAGAGTGTCATCAGCCCATCCTCACAAAAGCCTATGTTTAGGTCTCGCCTAGGCAGCGCTTGCGCTGTCTCTTCGAGACATGCTGTATTCAGGATATGGGCATAAAGCTCCTCCCACTTTCCACCCATCTTTTTAATTGGCTCCTGTCCTTGTCCTTTGTAAATGGTGGCTTGTCAATAGGCTTAGTAGGCCCTACTTAGAACCACCTTGTCTCTTCTTGCAGCCTCCCATGAGGACACCCCGTGTTACATGTGTTGTTACTCGCTAGATTTTAATTACAGCCTCAAGGCACTATTTTCTTAAAAGGCTTCAGGCAAGACACACACTTGGTCCTAAGCTAGACTGGCAGTGGTTACTTCGCTCACTAGAACATCTCATATTTATATGAGATCATCTATAAGTTTCCCTTCATTAGCTCCACACAGAGTACAACCTAATCTGAAATTAATGTAATAATTCATTTGTCACATTTCAAAGCTACTAATTGTATATATGGACATAGCTATTTGAATTTACTCGTAGTACTGTTGCATGCAATGCATTATGGGTAGAGTGGATTTACCATATCTTCTGCAGGGTGCAGTTCTATATGTGACCAAAAGAGGTCTGCATTGCTGGTGCTTTGCCCACTATGGACCTCTAGGAGCAGTATGCCATACTGCACCTAGACATGCAGTGCTGGTGCCTTGCTCACTAGGCACCTCTTGGAGCACTTTGCTGTACTGCACCGAGACATGCAGTGCTGGTGCCTTGCTCACTAGGGACCTCTAGGAGCAGCTTGCGGTACTGCACCGGGACATGCAGTGCTGGTGCCTTACTCACCAGGGACCTCTAGGAGCAGCTTGCGGTACTGCACCTCGACATGAAGTGCTGGTGCCTTGCTCACTAGGGACCTCTAGGAGCAGCTTGCGGTTCTGCACTGAGACATACAATGTTGGTGCTTTGCTCTCTAGGGACCTCTAGGAGCAGCTTGCGGTTCTGCACTGAGACATGCAATGCTGGTTCCTGGCTCAGTACACAAGCATTTGTAATGCACTAGGTCTCACATTACTGAAAGTAAGAGCTATTGTCGTATTATTATTTGCAAAGCCAATACCTCAAACTATCAGCAATGTGAAACCTATTGCATTGCAAATGCGTGTTTGCTTCTATATTCAGAGTTGTTCTGGAATCCCTCTTCAGTTAGTCACCAACACCATCCCAGTATAGCTGATCTTAGGGCATGACCATAATAAATTGAAACATTTGCCCACCTGTCCACACTCGTTGGCACAAAGTTCTGTGGCCAGCCTCCAAAATCTCTTCAGCTGGACTCATTTGGATCCGATAGAGCGGTTTTATTGGCATCAGTATCGTAATTGCTTTGTAGCCTCATATTGTTGATATTGTAAATTCTTACAGATGTTTTGGTGTGTTCAGGAAGTTGTAGTGCCACCTTCCCCATCGTGCCTAGTCTTTTAGCCCACCACCTGGCACATGCCTACCTACCCTGAGGGAAGGTTCCTCCTGTGGCCTGACATGCCCATTCATTCACTACTCTCAGCTTTGATCCTCATTACCTTTTCCGTAGGTAGTGCAACAACCCCATCATATAACTCTGGTCTACTTGGTTAATGCAACCGCCGGAGATTCTCTGTTAAACAACAGCATTGTTCAGTATGGCTTTTTCTGCAGGATCTAAAGTAAACTGGCTAGTATCAATTTATAGATAGGACACTGTGCACCTAACGAGTGAAAGGGGCAGATCCCACCAATGTTGGACACTTGTCTGCACTTTTGTCAATGCAGCTAACTGATTTTACTTATAGCATTCATTCCCAGCTGGTGTTACATACATGCCCAGGAATCAAAACCCTTGCCTCTCCTATCTGAAAGGGCAATCAAATGGAGCCATGGACTCCTTACTGGTAATGGATAGATTAGTGATTTTGTCCAGTTGATGTTGAAACCATAGTATCTACTAAATAGTTTAAATATCTTCACTATTCTGTCCATGGACAGGTCTGCATCAACTATATGTAAAAGGACATCAGCAGTGTTAGTAGTATCCCTTCTAGTGGCATCCACCTGACCCGTCAAATACGCTGGTCTCTCTGATGCAGCACACCAGACATTTACAGCCGTGGGTAAAGAGGACATCTTTGTCTCATGCCTCTGCAAATATCAAAGGTCTCTGACAACACCCCACTAACCCTTACCCTAGCCAAGGGGTCCGTACAAAGCAACCGGAACCAAGATAAGAAGTATGGCCAAAATACGATCTTCTCTAGAACTTTAAACATATGCTGCCATTTAATAAAGTTGTACACCTTAGCGAGATCGATCAGGAGGACTCTTGTTGGTTCTGTCACCATACATTGGTATTCCATTTAACTGTATATTCTTCTACAGTTCTGTCTGATGCATCTCTTTAGCATAAAGCCTAGCTGATCGGATGAACTATAAAACTGCACCTTTATCAGGTGATTAGCCAGTACATTTGCAAGGAGGTAATTCTATTTTATTTCCAGCCTGGCTAACCTCACCGAAGGTTCCGGGTGTGGTTTGAATGGCCATTCATTCACCGCTATCGGCTATGATGTCCAATAGTATTGTCACCCTGGGTGCTTGCTATTGATTAACACTGTGCTTTACCGGGCAACTACACAGAGTTTGATTTCTATTTAGAAGGGATACATTAAAAAGACCATTTATTTTTTTGTTATTTTCACATTCAGCGGATGCTCAGTATGTTGTTTGGCTCCCATTTAGAAGCTGATTGTCATATGCTCCCTGCTTTGCATACACAACACTGAGGGGCCAATTACGATGCGGTTGGAGCCTTCAGGGCCACATCGTAATCGCCCCCTCAATTTACTTTCCACCCACCTAATTACGATCTAGGCAGTTGGAAAGTAAACCGGCCGGTCATTCCAGCTGGTGTCTGACGGGCTACAGGAGCCCGTCGGCCAGTCAGAAGCTGGCCAGTAATCTCAAAAGGTGGGCCTTTCCTTGAAATTCCGATGCACAGTTTCTGAAATGGTTTCCATGCTGGCCTGTCTGACATGCAAACCATGTCGGAAAGCGTGTTTGGGGGCCTCCAGCAGGGCCCCCTTGTGCTTGCTGCCTACAGTTAGGGGGCCCTCTTGATGCCTGCACCTTGTGGCAGGCACCTTGAGGTGCCAGCCATAGGGTTCAGGTATAAACAACACCTCACATTTCTTGATGGGAGCTTGTGTTACGGTCATAACATGAGCTCCCACAGAGGTCGGTCGGTCCCAGGATCGAGACTGTGTCGGACAAACTGAAGTCCTCCCGACATCGTAATCAGGCCCGAGTGTCTTAGTTTCTGCATCCATACTATGTATTATTTAAAATCTGAAATCTATGTCTAAAGATTGTATGTTATGAGAACCCTCTTATATCTCAACCACTATGGCGTGTATTTACAAGGAAAATGCGCAAATGAATAACATGATTGTGGTGCTACATTAAAAATTGTAAAACTAATAAAGAAATTTAAACAACCCTCTCACCACTCAGTTTCCACTCTGTATTAAGTTTAAAAAAGCTTTTCTGCATCAGTCTGCCTGGAGTCAGTGCAGCATTGGCCACGGAAACGAAGGCATCTCCAAGGCGAATGGAGTTCACTTCACCTGACCATGTCTTTCTTGGTCATGTTCAAACTATTAGTGACGTTGGTGCTGGTGATCATGTGGTGTCCTTTCTTCTTTGTAGCCACACAGTTGGAAGCTGGCAGACAGTGGCCTGTTAGCAGGGCCGGCTCTAGGGCGGTGCGATCGGTGCCACCGCACCGGTCGCTGACTTGAGGTCGGGCGTAATTTTTGCAAGTATATTATAATTTTAAAAGCACCTGCTGCGGTGTTCCTGGCCTCCAGCAATTTTCAGGTATTAATTAAAAAGTCGAGATAAGGTGATTCATCGCCTTCCTGGAAAGAGACCAGGTAGCGCAGAAGGTTAAAATGCTTTCTGCTAAGAACGTGTACCATGCAGATAAAGTGTATATAATGTAAATAGGTCAGTGGGTTACTGCTTCTGTAAGAGAGCTCCTTCTGTTAATTGCCATTTATAAGTCAAAATCCTATTTTAGAACCTTGAGCTATCTATTAACTGTCATCAAAGAACTGCATGCAGACTGCAAAGTATATGTTAGAGCTAAATGTTTTTTTTGCCCAGTCTTTGATTATCCTAACCTTGCCAAAAGGGTTCATTTGGGAAGAAAATAATTCTTATTATTAAAGAGAACTCCTAACAATGATGTTATGTTTTGAATTCTGAATTTGTGCTTTTCCAGAATAAGGACTCTTAAACTATATTGCCAACCAGTATCGATGACATGTCACTCATACACTACACCTTGTAGTCCTGTCTGATTTAACATTTCCTATACACTGATTTACACACATATGATTGTCTCTGTGCAGTGTGTGTGTGATGTAAAGTGCTCTGACATCTTACACTGGTATGAGTGGTGCTATAAAAATCAATGAATCTGCGAGACAGTGGTTATGGAGTCTTGAGGGACACTGTCAAAGGGTTTTAGTAAGGGAATCCGTGGCAGAGGTGGTCATTGGGGTGGGGGGCGCCAACAAACATTGTCGCACAGGGCTCCACCAGTGTTAAAGTCGGCCCTGCCTGTTAGAGTTATATTAGCAATAGAACAAACTCAACGCACAAATCCATGTTTTTAATTTTTTTGCTGTTGTGCAGGCCTGCAAAAATAACATCTGCCTGGACCTGTCTCCAAATCATTTGTACGATGGACGACTGACCGGTCACAAAGTTGTGAATTGGGACATCAAGGTAAGGCTCTCTGTAGGGTTCTTTTTCTGCGTACTAATTTCTTTTGTTTTGCATTTAATTTGTGAAAAGAGTGAATGTTACTCAGTGGCTTCATTGTTTGCTGTTGAACACTTAGCTGCTAAATTCTCCAATATCGAACCACTGGGTTTGAGGTTTAACCTCTGCTCAGATAACTCGATTTAGAGGGCCTTGTCTACTGGATCTGCTAATAATTTCGGGCATGAAGAAACAGGTCTCCACCATTATCAATTACTGCAGAAACGTATTTAAATGTAACGATAACATTACCACGAGAGAAACCAAATAAATGTTTGTGTTGGGGTTGTGGTTAGGGATTATGTCGGGCCCACTTCTGCATCCCTTACGTCCACTTTGATTTGTGGTTGCATACAGCTTGTACGGCTTCCCTCTTAAAAAAATTTTAAAATGTAAATTGATACTTGTATAGCGCCCTACTCACCCGCAAGGGTCTCAAGGCGCTTGTACGAATACCGCTGTGGAACCCATCCTGGCTTTCCCTGTGAGGTGTCCACTCCTGGGCACCCCCAAGGTGGAGACCAGGCATCCTAAGCGTTGTGGGGGCCCTTGTGGAGATTAAGCAAGCTATTGCCCAGAGTTGCAGAGGGGGACTCCATGATTGGAATAGGCACCGAGGTGAGAATTATCAGGTCCGTGGAATTTTTGAGCCCAAGACCCGCCGAGGCGGGGAATTGAACCCTGGTCCCAGGCTAGACCTCTGCATCAGGGTCTGCTGCTCTAACCATTGAGCCACACTTCTCCTGTTACTAAGATAGGGCGTGCACAGAGGAGCTGCAATGTAGATTTCTTGTCAAACTTGCATTCTACTAAATTTGTATCCCCTCAGTAGTCTCTTTTTCTTGGTGTAGTCTATGCAGAAAAACATGTACAAAACATTACTTGAACACCATGAAATAGGAAGCAGGAAATATCGTATGGATTTTGTTCGTTTTTTCGTAGCCCGCGAGATAATATAAGAAGTATCCGACAAATGATTAAACACAACAATTAATCTGTGCAAAATTAATTGCTTATTTACTGCGCAACAAGGTAGCTAAATTTCTTATCATTATAGTGGGTGGGTGTGTGTGGGTGGGTGGGTGTGTGTATATGTATGGAGACACACACACAGTCATGATTGTACAATGTACAAATCAGCTTAAAATATACGTATGATGCCAATGTAATGCTGGTGACATTTAGGCAGATTTCGCAAAAACCTAAAGTTTTTGTGTGTTCACGTGCAGGTTTAGTGCCTAGCAAATGTAAAGTTGGGGACTGTATAGAAAATTCTGCTCAGATATGAAACGAAATGAGTATGGGGACTTAAGAAACATTTCAAAAATGATATTCGAAGATGTGATGTAGAAACTATAAGACAATAACTGGTATGTTGGTTTTGCAGAACCAACTGAAATGATGTTGAGTAAAGGAAATGTGGACACGAGTCATGTACTGTTTTGCCAGGAAGAACATTTTTCATGTACTGATCTTAAGATGTTTGGGGTCTAAAATGTCGTTTTTAAATTGAAAGCAAAAAAGTGTCAATTATTACATTTTAGTTGTTGACGGAAATATAGTGAAAACCATACACTCACTCAAAGTCAGAAAAAGTCAGTGAAATACAGTGATGTGGATTGTTCATAGCTTATTTATGAAAATGTAAAATATTGCCAATGTGCAAAGCAATTATTGAATTGGAGGAGTGAGATGAACTGAGAATGTACTTAGTGAAGTGAATTGCATCCCATATTAAACCCACGAGGAGAGCCAAACAATGTATATTCGTGAAAGTGACACGCTGAACTGTTTTTTCTGTTCTCATGCCTATATCCCACATTTTCCCCTAGAACCATAATTAAATTCGTGGTTTTAAAATGTAAATGCAATTTAAATCATTTGTGAGATGTGCCATGCTGAAGATATTGATATAGACACTTGTTGGTCTGCAAAAGAGGATGTTGCCTTGAAAAGCATACTGCTCCGCTCTTGATGTGCCTTTTATTTGGGTTGCCTGGTCCTGTTAAAACCAAGATAAAGACTTGAAAGGAAATGGGCCATTTGTTGTATTTTTTCCAGAATGTAAGTGATGAGTTTATTAGAATTGAATTTTAGGAATCAGGGTAGCATAAACCTTCATTTCAGCTACTTATGGAGAAAGCTACGTACATAAATGTAGGTGTGCTGGACTGAATATGATAAGTTTGCTGGAATCTTGTAACTCACTTCGCATTTCATGATGGTTCATAAGTATATGGAAGTCCAAGAAAAAGTTCTTGCTGGACAGGACATCATTCGTAATAGTTAGATAATCATTCCTGTGCTGTATTAGTGTGAAGTTGCTGTATTGGGACACGCTGCTTCCTTGTAGGCACCGCAGTTCACTCCTTCCTGTTTCACAACACTGAGGTGGAGACACACACACATGCACACGCGCACACACCTCTCACACACACCTCTCTCTCTCACACATGCCCCTCTCTCACACACACACCCTCCTCACTCACACACACCCTCTTCTCTCACACACACACACACCTCACACACACACCTCTCTCTGTCTCTCACACACACACACTCCTCTCTCTCACACACACACACACACACACACACTCCTCTCTCTCTCTCACACACACTCCTCTCTCTCACATACACACTCCTCTCTCACACACACCCTCCTCTCTCTCACACACCCTCCTCTCTCATACACACACACACTCCTCTCCCTCTCACACACACACTTCTCTCTCTCACACACACTCCTCTCTCACACACACACCCTCCTCTCTCTCATACACCCCCCTCTCTCACACACACTCCTTTCTCTCTCTCACACACACTCCTCTCTCTCACACACACACTCCTCTCTCCCACACACACACTCCTCTCTCTCTCACACACACACTTCTCTCACACACACACTTCTCTCTCACACACTCCCTCCTCTCTCTCTCACACACCCTCCTTTCTCTCACACACCCTCCTCTCCCTTCCACAACCACACATGCACACACCCTCCTCTCGCTCACACACACAACCACCTCTCCTCTCCTCTCTCACACACAGACACGCCTACCTCTCCTCTCTCTCCCCCCAAAGGCATTCTCTCTCACACAGGCATATTCACTCTCATAAAGACTCACAAACACTATCTCTAGCCAACTTTTTCTGGCCTCCCCATATTTATTGTTTTTATACAGATAATCAGTCATCTCGAGGCAGGAGGCTTGAGGCATGAGCAGATACAAGCATGATGCAGCAGTGTGTATACTTTTACTCTTTCATGCCTGTCAAAGCTGTGGCACTCGCTCTGTGATCTGCATGAACAGTGATGTACCTGTACAGGGGTGAAACACGGGTACAATGCTGTACCTACCAGGGGAATCCACACCCCTCTAAGTGGACACAAGTAGCCAAAGTAGCCGAAGATCATTTAATAATGTGATGTGAAGAGCCTAGTCTGAAACAGGACATACTTTTTTCATTACATTACTGTGCCCGCCACCGGGTGGACAATGCCACAGGGGAGACTACAGTTAATCTTAGATGGAATGCTAGAGTTTTAAACCAAAAAAGAGAGCTCTTTTCTCCTGGACACTCATTGCACCATAAGGGCCACCATTTTTGCATAGGTGGTGGAGAGAATGTTAGTCAGAGGTTAGGTTATCTGTTAGTGACTACTATTGTGATAAGTAATTTTATGAGCCCCAAGAATTCCAGTGGCATGCATAATGGTGTACATTTCTGATGTGTATAGAATGTGGTCCATGCTGGTATTTAAAGGAGATGAGATTGAATGCATTGAGCCAGACTGGGTTCTTGGGTAGTTTGAGGAAGGGCAGATTAACTGGGTATGACATGATACATTGTAAGGACAATGTAATACCTGAAGGAGATAAAGAGTCAAGAAGGCCACAAAATAACTTGTGGCAATAAAGAAGTGACCAGGGAGAATAGCTTGACAGGAAAAGGGGATATCCTGTAAAGCAGTTGAAATTTAGCGACAGGTCGAATGACAAAATCATTGTGATTACAATGTAGTTGAAACGGTACTCATTTAGAGAAATGTAAAAATAAATGTTTTGTAACCTAATTGCCAATGAATGCTGTAGCTTAGTATCTGACTTGTAGAGCAGATAAACAGATCTTACTTAGAGCAAATGAATAATGCATGCATCGCCAACACCAGCATGGTCTTAATCCCAACAACTGGAACCTAGTCTGATTACTGTACAGCAGTAACTGTCAATAAGCCTCAAAGCAAATATTAACATCACCAGCTGCTAGAATTGACTTTATATCAAAACAGTAACTTTTAATGGTTTCCTCGGTTCTAAATCAGTTTATGTGCTCTGAGTCTGGGGTCAATATGTAGTAAATATTTTCTGTTGAGACCAAAATAATAAACTTTCTGCAGTTAACTTGTTTCTGTTTTTCACAAATGTGTTCCATTTCTTGGTTACATATTCTAAACTACCCAATGTAAGTATATTGTTTTAGACATACTTTCGCCTGTAGCACATTTCTTCTTTTCCTTGGCTACCTCTGTTTTGGGTATCTGAGGGGGTTCATCAGCAGGAGCAAATACATTGGCCATGTTCTTTTTGCCTTTGGATTCATAGTAATATTTTTAAAGATGTTTGGTGTAGTATTGAATCCCATCCCTCATCTGATTTCACAATTCCGACTTCTAGGATGTTGTGAACTGCGTCGGCGGCATGGGGGTGCTGCTCCCGCTTCTGGACCAGATGGCTTCTAAGACGAAAGAAACCGAAGACAATCAAGAAACACATGACCTTGTTGGCCCGGAATTAACATCTTCGAGGAATGCTCAAGGGATGCTCCTCCCACTGGGAAAATCATCAGGTAAAGACAGGAGCACTGATTGTTGTTTATGGAAACTGACAGTGTGCAGATGATTTGCAAAGGACACCTTCTTTGCATACATTTGAATCCTAATTAATCTAACCCTGTGACAGTCTGCACCCTTACAGTTCATGTTGCGAAATCAATCAGTGTACACATGGGTGGCAACTTATATTTTTTACTACGGGGGCCAGTGATATTAATTTATCAAAGTGACAGGTGCAGTGGAAGTGCCATCACATTCTCCTTGACTACTCCGACCAATGTGCCATTGAAATGACCGTGAGAGTAGTGACAAGTAGTTGCGACAAGACAGTGAGTTCTCCTCGCACACCATGCTCCTGAACATTGCGCTAAGCGTGTGGTTGAGTGTCTACACCCCACAAATATATCAGTTGCGTCTGCACTTCCCGTCACACAGAAGGCTGTTGCGCAAGCTGCCTTAGGTGCCAGGTTTTAGGGGAGTGGTGGACAATTTGGAATGCAATGTGGATATAAGGATGTCAAGGATAGGATTCTTTGTTTACCAAAAGAATGCCATGACTGTATGAAATGGGGCGTGAACATGACTTATAACCAACCCTTCTGAAGTTGGTGGTCTATCTACAGGATGTTATTCAAGTTTCTCAATCTAAGATTAGGTAGAGTGCTGTAATATATTACACTTATTTGTATTATTTGAACACCAGTATCACTGTAAGTACCTTCCTTGTTTTCTCCACTTGGTATTACCCTTATCCTCTCCCTCCCCATTGTTCTCCTTTCCCCCTACATTCCTTTGTCTTTTGAATGTCCGGGCACTTACCTTAGACTGTTGGTGACATAAACGGTATTGCTGTGAAGGGACCTGGAGGGGTTGGTTGGATAAACAACGTCTCTTCCCAACTGCTGATGTGAGGAGAATTATTCCATAGAGCCTTTTCTGTCAATCAGGTTTGATTCATATATAAGGAGTTGGTCACAACGGAAAGAAATTACACAACACTTTTATTCCCTATCTTTTGTTTTGTTCTTCGCCCACTTGTCACTATATTTGCGCCAGCTTTTTGATCCTATCAGGTTTTCTTCAGGATCTATGGTTGGAATTCTTGCTCTCCCAGATTTATCATATCCACTTTCAAAAATACTTGCCTCATACGGTTTCATTGATGACTTGTGTACCTTTATGTTCATTAATCTCTAGAAGGAAGGTTGGAAAGGAGTGGTGTGGCGGCTTTTCTGCTGATGGTGAAGAATTTTATCCAGCACCACACGGTAAACCAGGAGAGCATGCTGCAGTGCCATGGTCCAGCCATCATTGGCGCTTTGCTGCAAAAAGTAAGAATCTAGCAGTACGTGGCCTAATGATTTGCCAGAGTGCGAGGCACATAGGTAGGAAAAGCCGGGCATCTGTAAAGTAATGTCTCAAGGGTGCAAAGATTTAATTGCATCTGTGGAACTTTAATTAATTGCTCTGGAGTTTTCCTCGATTTATCTGCAATTTAATGGCATTGCAAAATACCTTCCATCAGTTTGCAAATTTAGTTTTTCATGCCGCGGTGAAAGTTTTCAAAATTCTTTAGGTGGTTTTTGAAGGTTGTGATTGTCAAACAGGTAAAGTAGTAACCAGATAACGTTAAAATTTTTTTAGGAATTTTTTTAATTTAAAATTACTTGAATTATTAAATAAAATACTGCAGGGCTTTTACAAAAGATGGGGTTGTGATATGTTTGAACAATAATTTGGGACGATGTTTTCAGTTTTGAGATGGTGGCTGTTGCAAATGTCCATCATTTTGCAAATCTTTCTCGTCTTTACCTATATGTGCTATTTGAATACCACCTCTGCATTTGTAAAGAGCTGAAGAAGCCCATAGTTCATCGAGTAGGTGCAGGAGTGAATTCCAGTTAAGATACATGACAATGTGCCTAGATCCACCATTAATCTAGCTTTGCTCATCGCATCTCTCCTTTGCTTCTCTAGGTTTCTAGTGTCATGGTGGACATGAACGTGTTGATGGCTTCGCAGATGCTGATGGACCAGGTCTCCTCAGAGGGCAATGCCCTTTTGTTGCACCTCATGTACCAACACTTGCTCTTCGACTTCCGCATCTGGAGCAACAGCGACTTCGCTGTGAGGCTAGGTGAGCTAGGCCCCTGTCTTTGAGTCAACTTCTTGAAGGTCTTCCATATATTCTTTACTTTGCTTTTGAGGTGTAAAATATGTTCATGTCTCCAGTGTGTGTGCCTTCAGACAAAGCTTCGGCCGATCAAGAGTTATGTTCTGAACGATTCAAGAGACGTACATTCATTATTAGGGGGCTGTTCTGAATCCCTCTTTAATACATTGGTTGATAAAAAAAAATTCCTAACAGTACTGAGAAAATAATGGGCGTTTTTTGTTTATTGCAAAACAATACCTATAGCACAGATTAGGAAAGATATATACAGCATACATAACACAATGTTCATCCGTCTCTTGTATTCTATTTCTTCACGACAGCAAAACGTTGATAGTCCACCTGTTACTGACCGCATAGCGTGATACATAGGAGGTAATCTGGTGGCCGTCATTGGTACTACAGATTATTTTCCATCTCCAGTCCTCCTGCGCTGACCGTTAGTCACAGTGTGTCACATATCTTGGCCTTCCCTGCCCATGGAAACAAATACATTTTAGCTGTAAGCTACCTCATACACTGTATGTGTAAGTCTATTGTAAACATTTGAGCTGAAGGCTAAATTTCAAAAAAGCTCTTTTTACAGTCTGAACGCCTAACGCGTGCCCCAGATATCCCCAGAATCATTTCCTGAAATTGTTAATTCACAGTTACGAGGAAGAAATGGATTTAATCATCTTTCATCCAAACGTTGGCAGTATTTATCATTTTCATTGATTAGCAAACTGAGACACTTGGGGGAGTATTTATCAATCTTTCACATAGCGCAATTGAGCAAACCACCTTGCCGCGCTGTGGGAAAGGGCAAGAATGCACCGTATTTAACATTACATTCTGCATTCTTGTCATTTCCCAGTTCTGGTGCAGTTTTGGCTGCCTACTGCCAATGCAATTGTTCAAGTGAGAGAGGTATCTACAAGGGATTTCACTTAATTCACACAGTGGTTGTAATTCAAGCGTAATTTGTAAGTCAATGCAATATAGTCAGACTCCACGGTGTCCAACAGGACAACCAAAAACAATAAATGTGATTATTCACAAAGCACAAAGGAAGAAAAACACAAAACACACGGAAACTCCTAGTCAGAAAGAGAAATGTATGTGATAAAACATAAAAGGGTACAAATCAATTCAATCAATGTAGGCAAAAAAGTTATGAAGAAAGATGTACAAATGAATTTGAACCCACAATTCATAACCAGACGTCAGCTCCTAAACATAACAAAACCAATATTATCCTATGATCAATAAATATGGTTTGGATAAAAAAATTCTTGGAGTTGACGAAGATGTCGACGTTTCGGTCTCAGTGGCTTCAGTCCATTAGACCATATTCAGGACATACAATTTAATGCCAGAAACATAACCTTCTATGGTAGTTGCAAGGAAAAACAAATGTTGACCTTGAATTAACGGACGATAATTGCTACGCAGCGTTACAAATCGCTCGTGTTGATAGACACAAAAAGTTGTCTAAGCGGGAAAACCAACGATGGGTCTTCTGGTATTCTTTATGAGGTTGAAAAACACTTCCAAATTAATTAAGTGATGCGATCAACCGAGAAGCTCAGCAATGTTGCATAAAGGACTTGTGAACTACTGCCAATGCAGGCACCCTTGCGTCCATGTTGCAAGGGTGCCTGCGTTGTAGGCAGGATTGTTTTTGCGCAGGAAGGGACACCTTCCTGAAACAAAACAATCCTGAGAGGCATTTTTCTCTTTCATGTGTTTCAGAATGTAGCACAATTAGAAAGAGGAAAAAACGAGGAAAAAAAGAGAAAAATTAAAGATATTTCTCCTCGTTATGCTTATGCCTCACCTGGAGAAGCTTAGCATTTTCAACCATTTCCAAGTCTACCACTAATAGTAAATCGGGGAATGTGCCAGAATCCATTGGTGGATGTGTGGGAGCACCCACGTTCCAGCCATGGAATGCCTCTTCGGGGCAGAGTAACACAAGCCTTGCATTACTCCAGATTTGTCAAGCCATGCAGAACCTTGTGTGGCTTGATAAATCTCACTTTGGTTTTGCGTCACCCTTGCACCCCCGTGCGTGGTGCAAGGGTGACTCAAAACCTTGATAAATCCACCCCTTGATCCCTGAGGTTTTACTGCTTTAATAAACAGAGAAGGCCTGATGTGTTACCTTGATCAGTTTTGGCCAGTTGGGGGAAAAACACAGTCTATAACCTCAAAAATTAAAGGCTTACTCCGTAACACCTAAAGCGGACCTTTTGTCAAACGTTAAATGCTGCAGTTACCTTCACCCGTTCACTTAAAGATGACGGGGCTGCCGAAATAGGGCATTGTTCACCGTAGGCGGGAAGAAGTTCGAATCTTGACACGGCCAACTTGACATCCACCCTCCTGAAGTCAGAGAAGACATAGCTGTTGAAGAAGTAATGACTGCTAATTGCAGGACTTAAAATGGCAAAACTAAAATATTTAGAACAAATCGAAAAACAAGTTACATGTTATCCTTTCCTTGTGTCCTTTTTTACTTATTTTCATCCATAGCCTTGAAAAAAGCTAATGCACGTGTCATCATTCAAAAACACTCCTACAATTCCTCAATTTTCAAACTGATTCATTGGTCAACAGGATGTAGCTTCATGGCTAGGCGGTCGTCCTCATATTTGGGGAGGCGGGTTCGAGTCTCTGCAACGGCGCTCAATATCCTGTGATTCTGGGCAAATCACTTAGGGCCATATGTATCAACCGATTTCCCCATAGACACAGAATGGGCAAAACCCTTTGATACATCTGGCCTTTAATCTCCCCGTACCTAACAAACGCAACTGGTGCTCATGTAAAGCGCTCTGATACCTTCGGGTCAAGTTTGCGCTATATAAAACTTCGGAAAAAAACGAGAACAAAACATAGCAACGATAAACAGTATGGCATTATAGTAAATCAAATGCAACTTTTATTCAGAGTATACACTGAGTCAACTAAATTGCTTTCAGATAAGGGCTAATGACTAATTTCGCACCAAAATCCATGAAAACCTGCCTTCCTCTGTACTGAGTCTACCCTCTCTGAAAACCAAGACATGCTAAAACTTGCTGAGAAGTTTTGCATGAAAACAGGATTGTCCCAGCAAATCCAGGTCACGCTAACTAACTGTAATGACTACACGTAACTGCCACAGAAGGATTTCACTCGCAGATCCCACAAAGCTACCAGACATACTACATGTTAGACAAACAAAGTCGGCGTTTTAGAGCTTGTGCCATTTCGGTAAGCTTTACCTCGCTAAGGGTAGACATTACAGCGACATCAAGTTGACTCATGAGTGGCTCAGTCATTCTGTTTGCATCCTAGGACATGTAGTTCTGCATCTATGAAAGTAAAACAGAGCTGAAAGTACCAAAATCAAAAGATAAAACCAAGACTTGATAAGAGTATAGATGCACCTAGGAGGTGCACAACGATCCATAAACACATATTTGCCTTTGCTACGATAGGGGACGGAAAATAAAACTTACAGGGACTTTTTTTGAAACGTGACCCAGCATTAAATATACGCCAGCATTTCACAATTTAAACAAAAATAGTGCAGAATTTGCAACCAATACCCCCTCTTTCACTTGTGGTAAAGTTGTGGTTAAAGACATTTTCTAGTTTTTATTAAAACTGTTGGGACACTGGGACAGTCCACGAAAACCTGGGATTGTCTGGGAAATGGGAACGTCTGGTCACCAGACATCTCTTTCAGTCCTGCTGGTGGAAATATGGCAGCCATCGTCAGCGGTGACGTGCTGCAACTCACCCATCTGATTGGCAAGTAGCTGATTATGATGTCATAGTCTACATTCCATTTATGTGTGAGCGGTGGAACAGACGAGGTGTCCTGGAGCTTTGTAGGCTCACACCAGAGGAGTTGTCCTTCGAGCAATAAACAACGTCCGTCCTCTCCAGCCTCGCTATTTTGTGTAATTTCCTGTTCTCACAAACCTCGGAGGCTACCCATGAAATGCAAATCCGTACTCACCAAGGTCAGTAAATCAGTCCCGCCCTTCTTAATTCTTTTATGAAATATTTTTTAGCAGTCTCGAATCTCATAATCCTAGTGTTATGGTGAGTTTTATGGTAACCATAGAAGTAACTGTCTTTCTGCTTTACCGTAGAACAATACTTCCCAAACATTTTAGAACCACAACCCAATTTTTATTATGACAAACTTATGAGATCCAACAAGATTTGCGGCACATGATGCAGGCAGGTCATTTTTAAAAATCATAATAGTAGACATACTTTTAAACTGCTGTGAGTTACCAAATACCCGTCTTTACATTTTTTTGTGTTCCTCTTTAACAGTATTGGTTTGTAAATGTCACAGCATTGACCGTGTCCTTAGATATGTCTTTATTTGACTGTGGCCAAGGTATTTTTTCAGCCAATACAATTGGCAGATGGCGAACTGCACTGGAGCTAGAACAATTTTCAGAGTGGGGAGCTGGCCTGCTGCATCTGCGCAAAAAAATCAAGTCTTATGAAGTGTCTTGGTGCGGATACCAGTGATTTTAGCAATTTTGAAAAAACTTCAGATAGTGATTTAGGGGGCAGGGCATCTATAAACTCATCAATTTGATCAGCTGTCATAACCTCTCTATCGGCATATAGTCTCATAGTACACCACAAAGCACCTAGCCACTTTGCCGGACAAAACTACAGACCCCGTCTCCCATCGCACAGAGTTGGGACTGGGGCAATCGCAATGGACGCTTGGCAAAGCCTGTGTAGCATTTTACTAGATTTTTCACTCCATTGGTATATACAACTTTTGGAGGCCCGCCATGCACATTTGGCTTCCTCCAAGAGCATCCGCTGATAATTTTGTTGAGCCAGGCCCAACTGTCTTCGTGCTGCTCCACCACCCTCGCCACGGCCACGCTCCTCGTGATTGAACATCTGCACCTCCAGTTGAGGCAACTTCTAGGATCTACGCTTGCGCTCAGCGGCGCAAAACTGACATCTATGCCTCTGTGAGTGGGTTTCATCGCTTCCCATAAAACAATTTTGGAGGAAGCAGACTCGAGATTGAGGGAGAAGTACTCCACTAGGGTGAGGAATATGTGTGCCTTATATAACGGATTTCCCAGGTGCCAAGGTGACAGTCGCCATCTGAAAGGGGCACACTGCGGACCTACATGAAGCCACAATGCTACTGGGGAATGATCCGACAACCCTCTAGGCAGAATGTCTAGCCCAGGTACTCTATGAATGAGTCCAGCCGACACCAGCAGATGGTCCAGCTGGGAGAAGGAATGTTGAAATGTAGAGTAATAAGTATACCCGGCATATTCGGGATGATAGGCCTGCCATTCGTCTGTCGACCCTACCTCCCTTGCCAATGACCTCAACCTCGACTCTGTGCTTCCACACCATCCCCATCTGCCCGCCATCTGTCCCTCTCTGGGAACATTACATTGTTCCAATCACTGCCAATAATAGCCATGCGACCCAGCAAATCTCCCCAGAAGCCTATAATGTGGTCTAAAAAAGATTGCCCAAGCGGGGAGGGGGGGGCATAGACACTACCAACGACCAGGCACTCTCCATAGACTGTACCGGCCACAAAGGCATATCTGCTCTGAGTATCGATCCATGTCTTGAGGGACTGAAAGGGGACTCTGCAATGAATGACAATGGCCACACCGCATGATTGTCTCACAAAACCAGAATGGAATGCTTGTGTGAACCCAAATCGAGCCAAACACTTGACCCTGAACTCAAGAAGGTGTGCCTCCTGCAAGAGGACAGTGAAATCCTGTAGCCTTTTGGCCTGTCAGAGCACTGCCCCAAATGCTTTCATACTTTCTATGGTTTTTGTTTTATTTATTTATATTTATTATTAATATATATATATATATATATATATATATATATATATATATATATATATATATATATATATGATTAAATGCATTTTAAAACCATAAGTATAATATATTTGTACAAAGAGATGCACATAGGTAATACATGCATGACATCAAATTATAGCTCTTTACGTACACAGGCATATGCTTTATATTTGTGGTTTGCTTATAATGTTCATGTAGGAAAAGCCAACTCTTGTGTACTCTTTTGAGGATAAGATATTTATCTGTGAATCTTATGTTTGGCAGTAGTGAATTCCATAGTTTGGCTCCTGGAACAGAGAAAGATCTGCGACCCATGTTTTGTTTCTTGTATGCTGGGTTTTTGAGGCGAGGTGCCCATGTGGAGCGGAGGTTGCTTGGTTGTATGTATTTGGTGATTTTATTCCTAATGAAAAGGATCCTGTTCCATGTATAGCTTGTGGGCAATACAAAGCAGCTTGAAGGTGGATCCACTGGTAACCGGTAACCAATGTTGGGCCCTCAAAGCAGTGGCGATGTGGGCTTGTGGCTTTACATGTACGAGTAGTCTTGCAGCAGAGTTCTGAATTTTTTGCATTCTTTTCATAGTTGATAAAGATGTCTGTGATAGAGGCTATTGGCGTAATCATGTTTACACAGTACAAGACAAATAGTAGATTGGACCTTGTGTGGCAATCCTAGGTGGGGGAAGAAGCGTCACAGAGTTTTCATAGTAATGAAGCTAGCTCCTGCAACTTATCCACCTGAGCATTCATTGTTAGCTTGGAGTCCATAGTAATTCCAAGGTTTCCTACTTCCTTGGATACTTTACGAGGTGGTCCCAAATCATCAGGAATGGCGTTAAGTGGGTCATGATGTTTCCATTCGCCACAGGTGAATATTTCAGTCTCGGACGCATTCAATATGAGATGGCTCCATGTCATCCACTGATCAACGACTCAGAGGCAATTGAAGATCTTTGAGTTTCCAGTATCTTTAGGGCTTCCCAGTTTAATAATGATTTGCGTGTCATCTCTGTAGTTATAGCATGTAAGCTGAAATTCATGTACATGTACTAGCAGGGTAAGGCAGAGGAAGTAACTGATTCCATTTTAGACCTCTTTCACAAATCCATGTTAGTCCAACCGGTTTCAAACCTAAATCATTTTCAACACCTACTTTTTTTAGTATACTGTCTGGCCCAAAAAATTAAACTGTGCCCAATAAACCAAACACTAACCATCTTGCACATACACTGAAATACAAGAATAAGGAATACTGAGACAGACAAACAAATATATGAAGATTTAGATGATTGGCCATTGGGATACTACATCATACCAACAACTTAATTTTGAAAGAAGGACAAATATTGGCTAAAATAGAATTTGGATTACTAGTGTAGCAATGCTATGAAAAAACAAAATGAGGTAAGAAAATAAACTAGTCGTCAGCAATAGCCTTTATTTAACAGGTATAAGAAAGGCATTTGAAACACACATTCTGGTCACATGACAATGAAAACTAGTATAAAACTAGATAAAAAATAATATTAAGAAGTAAAGCATTATGTGATTGGTTAATAACACAAATTGGGCTATAAATACAGCCCACTTTTACTAAATACCACAAACAACCATAGAGATTCTGCTAACTGTTGAAAAGTACTAGAGTACTATTTCTTCTTCAAAGACATAACAGAGAAATTGACGCTGGCGTTCATGATGAACTTTGAGCTTTCTCGAATGTACAGCACTACCAAAACTAACATTTTAAAGAACTAAAAAATTTATACTATAATATATACTATATGTTTAGAAACAAATTAGAAAAATAACATACAATTTCCATGAAAAAATAAAGGTTTAAGATAGGTTATAGTCAGGAAAACGTAATTTATTATTTTTACCCAAAACCAACTTAAACTACACAAATCTTAGGAATTCAAAAGTTATAGTTATAACTTAAATGTATATTTTGCGCCTCGCCCGAAACTTACTATAACTCGTGTACCTCCATACACAGTGTAGTCAACTGGCTAGCCATACGAAATCAGCACGGGAGGCGGGCTGCATGCCCACATCCTGGGTTGGCTGCCATTGGGTGGTTGGCCACAGGGCTTGGTGGCAGGCCTTGCCCTGTGGCCATCCCCCGCTGCACACGGCTGATGGATGTGTGTGGCATGGGGTTGGCTCCATGCGGGGGGGTTGGCTGCAGCGGTGGTTGGATTAACATATTGGATTTAAATATTATTTTATGTTAAAGAGAAACATACCATTTTCTGTAAAAACCAAAGGTTACAAGGTCTTCATATTTACAAAATAGAATAAAAATAATCCTGAGACATCAGAAAAAAACAAAGGTTACAAGACTTTATAGCTAAGTTCACAGTTTACACAAACAAAGCCATATAAATTCAACAGTTATCGTTAGAGTTCTCTCAAGTAACTATAACTTGTGCCCTAAGTTAACTATAGCTCACACACTTGCAATGCACTGCTAATTACCCCACATATTACATCACTCGTGACATCTTCTAATACATTAGTAATATTACCTCTGCAACATTTGCAGTGAAATTATTGATGAGAAAACTGTGCATGGCGGGGAGCAAGTTATAGTTACCTTAGGTCAAACGTAAAGGCATCTTCATTTATTGCTCTTTCTTGACCCACCAGATATCGTCTGGCCGTGACCCCCCAGTTTGAGATACGCAGCTGTAGAGTATACTATTTCCAAATCCCTTAAACTGTTCCAATACAAAGTATCTCAAGCTCCACAAAATATAGTTTTTCTATAGCAATGCTACACATTGTCTAATAGTGTGTCTAATAAAATAGAAGTGAACCATTTCTTTCTCCAAATTTGCTCTCGTTTGGGTCAAAGTGAAAGACAGAAATCACAGCACTGTGCTTTTCCATTTAATGGATTATATCCATCCTTCTCCTGTTCTTCTCACAGTTCTTCTCACAGTTTTCAACATACTTCGCTAACGCGACCCTTCTTACCTTGGCCCACAGGGAAGTCAATTTCGGATATCTAGGGGTAGCAGCTACGTACTGTAGCTTGTCATGGCAGTGCCCTTTGTACCCCAATTTCAGGGGGCATAAACCAGCACCAAGAACAAAACATAACCTGGGGTCCAATAACCTGTTTACTGTCTTTAGTTTCATTAATTCTCCAGGTATCCAAGAATCAATTGGGAAGCTGTGCATTTTCTAAAGGTGGCTCAAGGTGTGAGTCCTGTCTTTACCTATTCTGCTACCCATGAAGTTTGGTTAATCAACATCCATAAACTGCCTTGCCTAGATTCTTTCCTGCCATCTGCTTAGAGATTTTTTCAGGCACCCTCTGTTCAACGCTCTCTTTTGCCACCTTCCTGCCACCTTCCATGCCTCCCAGTGAGCCATGTTTCATGGTAGGAAGTAAATCTGTGCCTTTAAACTTTCTGTTGAGCTAGCTACAGGGCATTCCAGTAAGGGGTTCAATTCCTAAGGAGCAAACTTAATATAAAAGATGTGCATACTTACAAGAACAAAGGAGACACAGAATAAAAATGGGGAAGGGCAGACAAAGGTAATAGAGCGAGAACAAATGCCAACACATTATCTGCCTGGTGACAAATTCAACAGACCATACACCTAATACAATGAGTAATAACATCTAATTTTATAAGGGTATGAAGGTTTTCTTTCTCTTAGGGTACAACTGAGCTATTGGTGCATGATTCCAGACCTGGTGAATACGAAAAGGTTTGGCTGAAATGGTTTGCCAAGACCTTGTAATAAGTATATCGCTGAACTTATGTTATCTGAGCTCGCATACTGTTTGTGCATGACAATCCAGAACGCAGCTGCTCGCTTGGCTTTACAACTACCCAAGCGATTCTCTATTACTTCTCACCTGAAGAATCTGCATTGGCTTCCTGTCGGAAATAGGATCTTGTATAAGACCTTGACCCTTTTGCAGAGGGCTCTTTACCAGTCTGGCCCAGATATTCTGTCCTCCAGAATCGAATTCTACTCTCCCTCCAGATCTTTGCACTCTTCATTTGGCCACTTTGCCATAGTTCCTAGGGTAAAGCGAGCCAGATCCAGAGGCCGATCTTTTTCTCTTTTGGGCCCTCATGCTTGGAACACGTTGCCTGTTAAACTCCACCAAGTGAACTACGAACAATCATTTAGAAAGCCACTTTAGACTTGGCTCTTCACTCTTTAGTGAATATATTTCCTAATCTCTGACTCTTACATTCCATTTAGCGCTGAGACAGACCTCAAGGTAGCCATGTACTTTAGAAACCCTGTGAAATACTACAGGAGAAAGACCCCTCAACCACGTTGGGATTAGGGTAGATAATCAGAGAAAACAAACAATATCCCCACTGGTATTATTGGAAAGACACATATATACATATGCATAGAGCATTATGAGAACAGAATTAAGGAGACTCAATAAGTTTTTTCGAATGTGCTCATGGCATCATGTAATAGATAGAAGTAGTAAGGCAATTTACAGTTGTAACAGCACTGTAGGTAGACAAAAAACAATACAACCCAGAATATGTTATTTGTCTACCTACAGTGCTATTACAACTGTAAATTGCCTTACTACTTCTATCTATGATATGATGCCATGAGCACATTCGAAAAAACGTATTGAGTCTCCTTAATTCTGTTCTCATAATGCTCTATGCATATGTATTTATTTGTCTTTCCAATAATACCAGTTGGGATATTCTCCCTTTAGAAACACCAACATTAATTTGTTCATTCATGACTGTACAACAAGTACATGCTGTGACATATTAAGAGTACTCTGGGTTTCCAGATGCAAATATCGCCATTCCTGCACATTGCAGACAAATCGCAAAAAGCCTGTATCACAACCAGGCATAGCATTATTTTTTTTTTTTTTTAAATATTTTTATTTGCATTTTATCAAAACTCAACAATACAGTCGTGAAATCAGCAGTACATATACCTCTACTCCCACACACACCCACCTCAAAGCCACAAATTTCTGCCTCAGTGCGAAACATCTCAATCCAATGTCCACTGATACAAGGTGTAATTATCACGTCGCGTCCCACCCGAAGTCCTCTTGTCAGTACTCTCGTGGTGGAATAGCCAGATTTTAAAGTACCCATCCCTCACAACCCCCCATCCAACCCATGGTAATGCCGCCATTTGGTCCAGACCCTTCGTAAAGAATGTGGGCACCCCCTTGCTTTATACGTCACTCTCTAGGCTGCCATGTAGAGGTCCAACCCTCTCCTCCATTCCTCTAGTCCTGGCGGCTCCGGTGACCCCCAGTACTTTGCAATATCCTTTTCGCTACTACAAGTGCGAGAACTAGGAAGGTGAGGAGTGGGCGTGGCAGGTCTACCTCATTCGTCATGCCCAGTAGCGCTAGCTTGGGTTCCCGTTGGAGCGGGACCCCCAAAACCTCCCCAGCTCTGTGAATATGTGCGCCCAGTAAGTTTGTAACTTGTTGCATGCCCAGATGGTGTGATAAAAATCTCTGTCGTGTTGGCGGCATATAAGACAGTGCGAGTCTTCTAATTTCCCCATTCTATGGAGTAGCATTCTATCGTAGTAGGTTCTGTGGAGCACATTGAACTGGATAAGGCGTAGTCTAGATTTAATTGCCACCTCCCGGGGATGCATTAATACTATATCCCAGTCCAAATCCTCCATGTCCCCCACCTCCGCCTCCCACGTACGTCTAAGCTTCGCCAAGTCACCTAGCATATTGTTAGTTAAGGTTTTGTATGTGAGGGAGACCGCCTTCCCTTGGATTCGTTCTTGGAGGAGCCGTCCCTCCAAAGGCGCATATTCTGGGATATCGTTTAGTGGGACATTCTGGGCCCGCCACGCGTGTCGCAGCTGTGTATATTTGAAGAGCTGTGAGTGATGCAGCCCAAACTCTGACTTGAGGACCAGAAAGGATTTCAGCTCCCCTCTGGCGATCACATCCCCTATAGTGGAGATACCTATGTCGTCCCATCTTCGGAAGCCGCGTAGCTTATTGAGCTCTGCTAACCACTTACAGTGCCATAATGGTGTCTGCCGGGTGGGCTTCTTCTCCCATCCCATGCGCCGTGTGGCCTTAGTCCACGCGTTTAGTGTGAGGGTCGTCGCAGGGAGGAGCGGTACCCGTCTAGTGCCCCCGTAGAGATAGTACAGTAAGTTTTGTGACGATAGTTTAAACCTCTCTAGGGCATAGGTTGGGTGATCCGCCGGGGCATGCAGCCAATCATTAATCGGTGCCATGTGTTCCGCCCAATAGTAAGCCTCCAGGTTAGGGAGTGAGATCCCCCCACTATATTGGTGCCTTTGGAGCGGAGCAGGGCCACTCTAGGTTGCTTACCTAACCAAAGAAAGGTTCTCAGGTCAGAATGGATTTTAGCCATGAGCGTTGTCGGGAGCGGGTAATATTCGTTCTGTAGGGCGTTAAGATATTTAGGTAGAATGATCATCTTATACATGGCCGCTCGACCCAGAAGTGTGAGCGGGAGCTGTCTCCAGCGGTCCATATCCGCCACAGAGTTCAATATGATCCGTTCCAGATTCTTTTTGAACGATAGCGTCTTATCTAGAGTGATGCATATCCCGAGATACTGGAAGCCTTCGGTCGTCGTCAATAGTTGCCCCGGCAGCCTTCCCCATTGGTCCCGTCCCCCAGGGTCGTACAAGATAGATTTGTGCCAATTTATTGTGTATCCCGCTCGTCTACCATAGTGCTCTAGTTCCCGGAATAGCTCCGGGACAGTGGTCTCTGGTTTTGTAATATATAGAGGACATCATCCGCATAGAGAGAGATCTTTTCTTGTGCGGGTTCTGTGTCTGTACTTTCAAAACCGGAGATGCCCTCATTTTGTCGGATCCTGGCTGCAAGTACCTCGATGGTAAGTGCAATGAGGAGGGGAGATAGGGGGCAGCTCTTCCGTGTCCCCCTCTGGATCCGGAATTCACGTGATAGCCTCCCGTTCACCCTCACCCTGGCTCTCGGTTCAGTGTGGAGGAGTTGGACCCACCTCTGGAACTTAGGGCCAAAACCAAATTTGTGGAGCACCGCATAGAGGAATGGCCAGTGAATCGCGTCGAAGGCTTTTTCGGCGTCAAGGGAAAGAAACCAGTGTGGGTCGCTCCTTCCCCTCACTTCCTGTAGCCAGTTATGGGTACGTCTAAGATTCATTTTGGTTGCTCTGTCCGGTAAAAAACCTGACTGATCCAGATGTATAAGATCTAGGATCACCGACCTCAGACGGAACGCCAAGATGGTTGCTAGAAGTTTCACTTCCGTGTTTAGGAGGGAGATGGGGCGGTAGGACGCACAGTCCTCTCGCAATTTGCCCTCTTTATGTATCGGGACGATCGTAGCCAAGGAGAGGTCTGGGGGGAGCCTCCCCTCCTGGTAAGCCCCGGTAAAGAGGCCCTTTAAGTGACGGACCAAGAGGTCCGCCGTGCGCTTAAAAAACTCGGCCGGGTAACCGTTTGGCCCTGGAGTTTTACCCGTCTCAGTCTGGCTATAGCTTCTGATATGTTGTCTACTGTAATGTCCGCCTCCAACACCAGAAGGGCCTCAGGAGACAGTATGGGCAGGTCCGTCTGTGTCATATATTGTGTAGCTTCCTCACACGTCCCCAGATCCCTGGCTGCGTAGAAGAGTTCGTAGTATGTAGCGAATGTTTCAGCTATCTGTGCATCAGCGCTGACAAGGATCCCGTCTGTGCTCCTAATGCAGTCCACCCATCTAGTCGCTCGCTCCTTCTTACTGAGCCATACCAGGAGTTTGCCTGACTTATCCCCTACATCGTAAAGACGGTGAAGGGTGGCAAGGGATTGCATTTTCGCCTCATTAGTAACCAGCTCCCTGTATTGCCTCTGGGCATCCAGCAGTCTTCTAAGAGTCTCAGTGTTTTTCAGGTTCTGGTATTCCCTCTCTAAACCCAGGACAGTCTGTTCCAGGGCCGTGACCTCGGCTTGGAGTTTTCGTCTTTCCTCTCCCAGTCTACTCTGTATTCTATCCCGTATTACCGGTTTCAGGGCTTCCCAGAAGGTGACATTCAACTCTACTGTTCCCTCGTTTTCAGCAACATAGACCTTGATGTCCGCTCTCAGGCCACGCAGAAAAGTCGCATTTTGAAGGTCCCAGGCTGCCAGGTGCCAAGTGGCCCCCATAGCGCCCCGGACGTGTCCCACCCTTACCAACAATGGTGAGTGGTCGGATAGCCCTCTGGCCTTATAGTCGGCAGTGTCGTCCACCTTCAAGAACTGTCTAGACATAAATATGTAGTCTAACCTCGAGAACACCTTATGGGCCCCTGAGTAATATGAGTAGGCTATCTGAGTGGGGTGCAACCATATCTAAATATCCGTGAGTCCTATATTAGCAATCTGTTGGGACAAGGCAGTCTGGTTCCCCCCTCTACCCGTAGCCCCAGAGCGGTCCTGTTCTATATCCATAACGTCGTTAAAATCACCTCCCATGATTTGGATAGTGTCAGCTGTGTCTAGGAGGATGTTTGCGAGAGCCTTGAGCGTACGTGCCTGTAGCTTGGGCGGTGCATAGACTGAAATTATCGTGTATGTACGTCTATGCCATGTCCCTTGAACTCCGGCATATGTCCCCATTGGGTCTATCCAGATGCGTGTGATACAGAATGGGCAGTTTTTTTAAACAATGACAGCTACCCCTCTGGAATCGGACGTGTAGTCCGCATGAGCCAGAACTTTATGGCGGCCCCTGGCTATGAAGGCACAGTGTGTTCCTTTAAGATGGGTTTCCTGCAGTAGGGTGATATCCGGGTCTAGCCTTTTAAGGTATGAGTTCACAAGACCTCTTTTAACTTTAGAACCCAGTCCATTCACATTCCATGTCAGGATGCTAACTCCCCTGTCACCCACTTGCGAAGCCGCTAAGTCACTTGCCATACAAGAATGGAATAGTTTAATGAGGTCGGTCTCTGATGTGGATACAAGGTGTGAAGTATCAAACTGCATAACTGCATTTTTCCTACTGCTGCCCCCTCACCCCAACTCTTCCCTCCCCGTCTCCAACCTGAATGAACGTGAAACTCCCCTTAATATTAATATCAGAGCTACTGTTGGTCAGAGAAGAGGTACTCTCTAGGTCACCTTTGAACCCTCCTCCCTATGTTTTGCATTTGCCAGGGGTTAAATAAAAACATTATAAAAGGCTTCATAACACAAGTCATGGGTATTTGAATACTCGTTTTATTTTTGATACGCGTGGTACAATGAATCGACTGGTCTAACCTTTATTTTGTTTATTCACACAACTCTTCTATTCTTCGCCTATGTTTACTAATTATTCAGCTTGTTGTGCTCTTAATACCTATTTCTGCAGGACACATTCAGTATCTCTCATCCGTCATTAAAGACCACAAGCAGAAGATTAGAAAAAAATATGGTGTGCAGTATATCCTGGACTCCGTAAGGAAGCACTATGGGTGAGTTGCACGGCTGAAACTGGCTTGAGGTATCCTGTCCTGAAATAAATTCTTCTACGGTGGAAGAACATAGAACTGTGTCATGTCCTGACCAACGGCAGTGTTTGTGTCCGAATATTCCATCTTGTAGATATTCAATAGTCAGAATGCTTGTTCTTTTTTTTGTAATCAGACCATCGCCCACTCTGTCAGTGGCATGCTTCATCATTTGGTCTCATCCTGGTCCCTATCAACCAGGATGGGCTCATTCATGTTGGAGAGGGCACTTTCAGATAGCACCCGATGGGGTCCAGTTGTATAAAAATACCTTAGGAACACCCAGTTTCTCTTAATTGTTTGCGTCCTACGTATGATTAAAAATGTAGACTACCTGGATATATTCGGGTAAATTATCTTCACTGCACCCGCTTATAGTATATCATCATGTTTCTTTCCTTACTTGAATGGTCAGTGTAGATCCTAGGCTTCCATCAGGCAAGTCATACCCCATGTAGAAATTATTTGGAATTGAATGTCAGTGTGCCCAAACTTGGGTAAGGCCTGGCCGTAAATATAGAGAATTGACCAGCACTGTACCCAGGATGCAAGCTTCGCTAAATGGACGTGCTTCCCACGTTTCCCTATTAAGCAGCACCCTTGATCCCTCCAGCGGAATTAGTATATGTTCAGCCCATCTCTCCTACGCCGCAGTCCCCTGTGCCAAAAAGACCCGATTCGGTGGCCGCTTCTTCTCCTTCCTTGTGGACAGAGCCTGGAATGAACTAGCACTCCACCTCGGACAGACAACATCGCTCCCCATCTTCTCAAGAAACCTCAAAACCTGGATCTTCGATAGACCCCCTCCTTGATGGACTGGAACCTGCAAACTCCCCCCTCCCCCCCCCCCCCCCCCCCCCCCCAGCGCCTTGAGACCCTTACGGATGATTAGTTTCCCTTAACAAACACCTTGATTGATTTTTTTCTGGTATTGTTGCAAGCAGGCCTGCACTTGTCTGCATTATATTACCAAATGATAGTGTGTCTGACTGAAAATAAGAGGACATTCAGTTCTACCAAGGACCCACAGTGATCATTCAAGCAAGGGCAGAAACATGTTGATATTGTATCTTATTATTAACTTCTGTCATTTGAATAGTTTTGAACTGTGCCGTTGTTCTGAGAATATGCCTGAGGTCATTACGGCAAGTTCAAATAAAATCTACTTCAGTTTCATAAACTTGAATCTAATTTCAAAATTACCTGGTTCGATCTTGTCCATAAAAAAAATTAGGCACAATTCTTACTTAAAACACCTTCAAATGTGCTTCTGTTTTAACCTCGTGTGCTCTCAGCAGCAGGCGCTTAAATCCCAAATGCAGTCTCTTTTGCCATAATTATCTGTTATTTCCAGATCGTATAATGTAAACAAAAAACTTGCTGACAGAATCGAAACCAGGACTACAGAACGTGCTAAAATTCAATTCAAGGGATACAAAGTCAGAAGTTTTTAGGGAAAGAGGCAGTGATTGCTTTTCTAAAGCTGCAGGTGCTGTTGGACTTTAACCTTAAAATTATTATCAGTTCGTTGGGTAAGAACCAAACTAATTAAAAACAGTCTGTCATTTATTTTCTACACAAAATACCTTTAAATGGAAAATACCTTTAAATCAAGCATTTGAAAGAAATGTCCGAGCATTATTTACTTTATGTAACATTTTAAATATTAATTACAGTCTGTAGAGATTGCTGTATCCAGGATATGTGACATACACATTGCCAAAAGCGCTAAAAATTGAGCTAGAATAGTGATTTATCCTGTCTCAGCACAATTAATAATAATATAAAAACAGTATAGACGTGGCCAAGATACTTTATTTCCTCTATGAAGGAATTGGAACTGTATTGAAACTGTTCCAGTATGATTCATTCGAACAAAGTATTTTATTATGTTTTAATATACAGTATGGTTTAGTGAAGGTTTCAGTGCCGCCCATCTGCAACAACCACTTTACCTCACATAATCCACGAATAGAACTAGACTTCTAATGTATCTAGTGTGAAAATATTGTTGAGAAAAGATGACTTAACTTTTAAAGTGTATGTTTTAAAACGAAAATGCTGAACCCGAAGCATTGATTTGAATTGAATTTATTGAGTAAAGAAGATATTTCCAGCCAAATATATTCCAGTCAAATGTTTCAATCAGAATTTTGTAAATTTTTGCATCAGGCTCTGCCACCTTTGTAGAGATGAGGGGGATATGAGATCATGAGGTTGAAGATCTCACTGAGAAAGGAGGATCATTGATCAGAAAACACTTGGTAGACAGTGCAAAGGAACCTATGTGAGCAAATCTTCATCAAGGGTGATGTCGCGGATTGTCAGATGCGGTGTCATTGAAGCCAACATTGTGCTTTACATTGGTGTTGCATCCTCATGCGCACATTCTAAACTCCCTCACATCTTCTGGACAATGTTTTGTTCGCAAGAAAGATAATATAGTTATGTTTCTGTGTCTAGTGGATAGTAAAGATATCTAAAGAAAGTTTTGCGTGCTAAAAGGTAAATGTAGACAGAGTCCTATGAGAAATGAAAATCCTTCCTCTGTGTGGTCTTTTAGGGCGCCCAAGGAAAACCAAATCACAGCTGATGATGTAAAGACCCTTCAAACGTCCCTCTTCAGTTTGGTGAAAGACTTCCTTGCAAAGAACTTTTCCACTGATGAGCTGAACAGTGCGGTGAGCTACCTGGCGGCAGTGAACGACGAGGACCAGGTATCAGCTGTTAATATCCATTTGCGGGGTGTCGAGCACATAAGAGCATGTTCGGCAAGTTCAGTTCTAGCTGTTTGAAGTATGTTATGTTATCCGGATTTGTAGAGCGCACAGATGCCCCAGCAAAGGGGCGTCCTGACGCTAATAGGACAGAAAACCGGACAGAAGCAATACCAGGGACATAAACACAACAACACTAGGAATCCAAAGGAAAGAGGATCTATCATAGGCGTATTTCAAGGTTGCCCAGTGGTACATGGGGTAGCTCAACAGTGCTTAATTTGTGAAAGAATAAGTTCCAGGGCACAAAGCTTTGTTCATAAGTTTGTGGCAAGTGCCTTTGGTGGTTACCAATGCTGTGTAGTCTTGATTCTACTGCGTACCTCTCTAATCCACCACCAGAAGGGAAACGGCTTTTACAACGAAGCCGTTTCCACGAAATCTTTAACCACGCATGCAGTACAACGCATGCGTGGTTACCACTAATGCCTTTACCACGCATGCCTTTACTACGATGTTTGTAGTAAAGGCATATGTGGTAAAGGTAAAAAAAAAAAAAAAAAAGGGGGGGGGGCTTGGGGGGTCTCCCCCCCAAATAAAACAACTCACCATAAGTCACGTCGGCATCATAGTCGTTTAAGAGAAATCGGAAAAAATGCCGTTTTCTCTTAACGACGTATGACGTCACCACGCTAATAGTCGAGGAAATGTTTATGCGTGGTAAACGAATTCCGTTGTAACGCATGCGTGGTAAAGGCATGCGTTGCAACGGAATTCGTTGTATCATCATATATTCCCACCAGAAACTCTTTATCTGACTCTTAGTTTCTTTTTCATTTAAGATTTCTCCCTTTGTCACTGTTCAACTTTCGTTTCTTTCCTCTTTGCCCTTTTTGTGTTTTTTCTCTCTCTTCTCTTTCTTGCTGTAAGTCATATGGTGATTGGCTGTGTTACATACCCTGCACTGTAAATCTCAGTGTGTACACATGGCATTGGATGGGGTGCTTATAGCACCCTCTAGCTTCATGGAGGTTAACAACCAGGGCAATGAGCAGAAGGGAGCCACAGAGGGACACATCAGAGGGAAAGTATATATAAGTCTTAAATACAGGGGTGTAAGTGCCGGAGTGGAGGGAGGGTGTGGTCTTATGGCTAGAGCGGTCTACCTCGAAGCTGGTGAACCAGATTCAAGTCTCTGCAGGGACGCTCAACATCCTGTGATTCAGGCCAAATCACTTAATCACTCTGTGCACAACAAAAAATGAATGTGTCCGTCTTTAACGCAACTGGTGCTCATGTAAAGTGCTCTGATACCTCCGGGTCTATGTAAATCTATGAAACAAGGGTGTTGTTAAATGTGCCCACTCATTGAGTAGCACTGACCTTTACATAATGCTGGCAATTTTTACCACGTTTTGGACATCTTTGGCATGATGATGCCTACACTTGGTATAGTACTGGTTCTTCTCTGGCATCATGGTAATTCTTGGTGCATTGTGAACATCTATGGAGTGATGGTGACCACCTTGGAATAATGCTGGACTTGAGAAATGGAAGTAATTATTGGTCTCCTGTGGGCTTCCCGGCATGAGGTACTGATACATGATCTTGCCAGGCAGAATCTATCCATAGTGAGAGTAGTAAATGTAACTACTTTACCTAATTGACAAAACTATATTTGGGCTCCAAGCATTTAGTTATTAAAAATCAGAACCCTGTTATTTCATAACAAAAAATAGATGTTTATGTTCTTGAAAGTAATGAGCTAGGCTTTAGGGAACTGAGAATATTTTGCAAAATTAAAAAGCTTGTATTGAATATTTTAGTCCGTACAATGAAAATCAGATTATTGGGAAAAGGTTTGTTGCATTTCCAAATATACATAATATTAATGTTTGAGAGATAATTGCTATTGCGGTCTGTAAGTTTAGTGTAACATCTACTGTCTGAATTGTTAAGGTGTATGTGTCCTGAGTGACACCACTGCAGTCTGAGGCTAGTTACAGCCTGAGGTTGTGAGATGTGTTTTTATTTTTCCACCATGGCCCATCCAATAGGCTGTTTCACTCCTAGATTTACAGTCATGAAATATGGCTAGGAATCTCAGCGGAAAGGAACAGCGTGGAGAAATGAAAGGAAGTGAAATGTAGAAGTGAAGAACGATGTTATGGCAAAATAATGGGCCATGTGAAATTGCATTCTCTGAAATACCTGTATCACTTAAGGCTGTTCATGCATGAATAGGGGAAAGGTGAAGAGCAATGCATGATTTTGCCACCATTATCCCATCAATTTCATGGGGCAATTTCCCATCAATTTCATCCCATCAATTTCATGGAGCAATTTCCCCAACATCTAAGGGGAGAATGAACCTTGCTTAACAAGGTGTGACATACATTGGTTGAATGTTTGATGAGTACACCCTTGGAACCTATATCTTTGTAGCAAATGTATGGGAAATGTATACCGTAAGTGCACTAACTGCGATGGTTCTCAAGCTTTTTTCCCGAAAAGAGAATCCCCAGACATAATCAACTCCAGCAAAAAAGTTAGACTGCACACATTCTGGGCAAGTTTGTATGCCCACCACTTTCGCTGTGCAAAACCTGATCATATCCTTGAGTGTACTCATGGGAGAGTTTAGAAGCTGGGAGCCACCAGACATGGTATGAATTCAGTTGCAGCAAAGAAAGACGATGACGAATGGTCTAGGAGAGCACTCAAACTTAGAAAATAGTTTTTTTTGAGAAGTGATTAGGAGTTTAAAACCTTCGTTTAATATGCGCCTTAAAATACACTAATAAAACACCCTCCACATGTTAATTTCTCAAATTCTTTGTCTGTATAGTAAGAGAAAGAATTCCAAATGTTGAAAACCTAGTGTATTAGGCTATCTCCTATTTTGGTTGCTCCTGCCAAAAGAGTAGAACACATGAGATACTCTGTCATCCAATGTTTACTTTTGTTTGACTCCCTATGATATTATCTGGACCTCATTGAAAAATGCTAAGTAAAAAGGAGTTCCCTTTGCAGTCACAGTACACATCAATCATATGTTCAGAGCATGGTATCATGTGCTCGGATCTTTTATTGGGTGCTGGATTCTTGACTTTCTTTACTCTTTTGCAGTAGAGATTGGCTGTATCTGTCACATACTCAACCTGTTATACTTCCCAGGTCAATAACAAGGACCTTTAGTTGGTTAATGATAGCTATTGTTCTTATATGGCAAGTAATGGTTCGCATTGTGAGGTGTGCTGGATAAATGGTCTTCATTATTGTTGATGCTTGTTTTATTGATTGATTCGTGCAGTATGCAGAAGCTTTACTCTCCTTTCATTGTTAACTGATGCGCACTGTTGATGGTGTAATGGCGTCAAATCATTGTCCCTCATTCCTCCTTTGCTTTGTTTGTGCCCTGCAGGTCTGTGGTATGCTTGAGGTGATCCACAGCCTCCTGAAGGGGAGCCCTGCGCAGGAACAGCTGTACTCCTGTCTCTTGGAGCCAGGAAATGTGGAGGTCTTCTACTGGTTGCTCGTTCAAAAAAAGTATTCAGATGAAGTGCGCGAGAGGGTGTTCAAGGTGAGACACCGTTCTTGACAAGGAGTTTATTATTTGTTTATTGCAGTGCTGGAATAAAGTTGGATCGAGCCAGATTCCAGATCCAGTTGCTATTAGTGAGCTGGATCTAGAATCCTGCTTGTTCCAGTGAATCATCTGGACTGTGTCCCTGTGAAGTGTGTGCTGACACCAGACATATAAGGAGAGAGTGGACCTTCAACAGTGTGCCTCCCTGTGTGGAGTAGCAGTCTGCACAGGGGATGCAAATGTAAATGCCGCGCACATAACAGAAGAACAGTTCTTTTTGTCCATGTTGTGCCCTGGTTAGGGAGGTAGAGCTCATACCCGGAACAGCCGGAGCCAAAAACCTGGCTCATCAGGTGAATCTACAATACACCCAGCCTGTCACTGCACATCCTGCCATGAGACAAACTAAGATTGAACGTATTTGTAGAGTTTCTCACATTCAGTATGTATGATAGAGGATCGTGTATGCACTGTATAAACAGCAGGTATTTATGTGTGTTTGTGTGTAAGTACAGTCATAATAAGATTAATGTAGCACATTAAAGAAACCGAATGTTAGGCCCTTGATAAAGAAAAGGCCTGCCAACAAAACCATTAGCCTACTGAGCTATCTTACCGAAAACACAAGTATGTAACCTATACGTTACACGCTATGCTCTGAAATAGGCATATTCTTCATCTGTGATAATGATGCATCAGTTTGTACCAGAGATGACGCACATCTCTCTCAAGTAAGCACATTAACCACAAGAGTTAACTTACCACAATTGTGCCATAAAGTTTGCTCAATACACACACATCTCTGCAGTGGGTACCTTACTCCTGGTGTTTTCCTAAGTGGGAGCATAAAGACAGGAAAAGGTCTAGAAGTGTCAGGAACTGGATGAAGACCTGGAGGAGGATCAAGATCAGAAGAGTCAGGAAGACAATAAGGAGGATGAGGATCATGAAGACCAGAAGGACCAGTACCTGATGGAGCAGGACCAGGAGGAGAAGGACCAGTTTTAGGTGGATCATTTACAGATCAGCACCCCAAAAACCACCAGGAGGAGTACCAAGAGGCTGAGGAGTAGCACCTGGACTGAATCCCCAGAAGACGGATCAGGAAGAAGATGTCCAGGGGGACAGAAAGATCATGTGAATCAGGACCCAGGACTCACAGTATGAGGACAGGGCCATCACCCACAAGAGCGGAAAGGGAGAAGGAGATCCCGGAGAGAGATGATGATGATGAGGAAGAGGAGGACTAGATGGAAAAGAAGAAGAGGGAGATGAGCCCAGTCTGTTTCTAGGTCACATGTCCTTGACCCGTCCTTAGTTACAGAGGCCACACCTCTTATACAGGATTCTTAGTTACTCTACTTAGGCCACAGCTCCTTAAGCAACCCCATTGTTTTTCAGCCTAGTAAAAGCACTGCTCAACCCCCTTAGTTATCTAATAACACAGCCTTTTAGAGACCAGTTACATACGCTATATTGTTTTGTTGCTATTTGTTATGGTATGGGGCAGAATAATGCATGGGATGATTTCCCATTGGTTCTGCATCTCACAATTCCACCACATTTGACTTCACTTCTGGCACTTCCCGCTTTCTGATACACCCAATGCACTCAATCCCAGAGTAAACTGTTTCCATTTCCACTGGTTTATACTGTCTTGTGTAATGCCTGAACCCTAGCAGATAATTTCTGCTGGACTGTGAGGAAAATTGTGGTTGTAAAGAAGATGAAACCTTTTGCAAGATGAATGCTTTTAAAGGAGCAGAAATAGCTGTGTCAGTACCCAAGTTAGCCTCACATGTTGTTACATTTACCTTAACTACTGGACTTTCAAAGGGCATGGCCTGTGGAGACTCACCTAGTTCCTTGTAGGCCATTCTACTTCCGGAAAGGTTTAAAGCACTGGTTTAGCTATTGTGACTTTATGGAAGAGATCTGGCATATTCCATGCCTCAAAACCTACACTGCCAGATCATAGCTGACCTTTTTAGTCACCAAATATTTGGGAGGGAATGTCTGAAGTTACCATCAGGCATTTGTAATAATTTACTGATGCATAAAATTGCTCCATATCTTTTGTATGTGTTCTTACAGAGGGTTTCCAATTTTAAGGCTACTCTCTGGGATGGTTTATCTTAAGGTCTTTGCTTTTTCCCCAACCTTTTTTATTGTCAACACGCAAATACACATATGCATTGCTAATGTATTTATTAAACCATACACTAAGGGAGGTACAAATCTTCTAAATTGTAAGGACATAAGTAAAATTGGCTTGACATCCACACCTCCAGTAATTTGTTCATTCTATGAGTCAATATGGTACTGGACGTATGGAAATACCAGTGATCAAGCTTGCACCGGTAAATGATAAGCAAGTGAAGTCCACAGATAGAAGTACTGGTTTGCATTGCATCAATCCAAGGTCCCCAAAACCTTGAAGGACATCCACTAGCTTTCTATACTTCCTTTTCCAGGGTTCAATAGTGATCCCTATCAAGTCACCAATCGGGCATAGTGGGGGGGGGGGGTTTCATTCTCTCCACCTCTTGGCTATGTCTCAATTGTCAGTTAAGTGGCTCAATCCTATATATGTATGGTGTCCTAAGTTACCTCCCTTTCCTTCGGTGATCTGCAGTAGGGTGCTTTTAGGTATGAGGGCGACTGGGTATCCCTGCTCAGAATTCAGTGCCCGTTAGACCTGCATCCAGTAAGGTTAAATTTCTGGCCAATCCCAGATCATGTGCATCAAGGTGCCCCTCAGGGAACAGCATCTAGTACAAATCTGTGAAAGGGAGGTGTTAATCTTATGCAACCACTCAGGAGTATAGTAATTTCTGTATAGATAGTGGAACTGGATGTGTCTGAGGGCAGATTTGGCAAGCTTGATTTGATGAGGGGGTAGAATTTTGGCCTCTCTTCACTCATCAGTATCTAATGGGCCCAAATTTGCTTTCCACCCCTCCCTCAAAGAGATCAGAGGGCCTGGGGTATTAGCAATCAGTGATCGATGAACCTGAGATATATGTTCTTTAGCTCTTTGGTCTAGCATTAGATGGGCTTCCAACGGGTTAAACGCACATACTTTGCTTTTTTGAAGATTGGGGTTTGTAGGAAGAAGGGGAGTGCAGTTTTGAGCAATTGTGACCCACTCAAGGCGATCAGTTTACCAGATAGGTAGTCTGACGAATCATCATGCATAGCTCTTGGGCTGTGCATGCCAGATTAAATATGCTTTTTGCTTCTATGGGAGGTCAGTTAGCAGGGTCATGAGTCATGTAGCTTCATTCAGGGCAGCCTTTAAAGGAGCAAGATGCATTTTAGGGATACCAGCCAAAAGGAAGTTGATATAGTCCAGCTTAGAGAGCACAAAACCTTGGACTGCACTTTGAAGTCGCCTGGAGGGTGAGGGACTTTATTAGTTTAAGAAGTCTTATTTGATACTGTTCTTCTTTCCCAATGCCATTGATGTGTGATTGGTGATTCAGGTTTGGGAACTTTGTATGTCATCCTAAGGACAGACCACCTTCTTGGAAAGGTGCAGTTTATAAAGTGTGTCCAATCCCCTTTCCCTGGATTCCATTTCAGTCATTTGGTAAATACAAATACAGCAAAAGTTTTACATTCTTCTCCCAGTGCTGAGTTCACTTCTGAGTGACCATAAGCACAAAAGCAGAAGAACAATCCTGGCTGTGAGGACACCCCACAATACACTAACTGGGATGTCCAACAATGTGCTGTTAGTCAGTGTATGACGCATACTTTCCTACTCTAAATTCATGCAGTCACTGGTAAGGTCTTGGTACTGCTCCCAGCACGGATGTAGCACATGTCCACAAGGTTAAAAAACTAAAATAATAAACCCGAAACAAACTCGATGAGATACCATTGTATTTCAGTCATGAAAGGAATAGCAGATTAAAAGCACACAATACATGGAATGCCGAATTAGGGGGACAGAGGGACTTCGGGGTTGTTCACAAACGGAGGTGCACATAGATTTCCACGGTACGCGTTCCATTGGCTCCAGATACTATTCCATTTTCTAGGTTTGCCCCGCGCCACATACACAGTCTTCCCTCTAAACATACACCAGTCCATATTCTCCTTCCATACCGATAACGTGGGCGGGCGCTGGGAACCCCACAATTGCGCTACATCCTTTTTGGCAATCATATTCCCAAGGGTCGCCCACTGCGTCTGGGCCACACTATAATCATTCGGCTCCCACACATTCAACAGGCACCGCCTGGCCTCGGGCTGCAGCACCACCCCCGTGACTCTACCCATCACTGCATGCACATTATTCCAGAACTGCACCACCTCCGGACACTCCCAAAGTATATGTAGGAAAGTACCAAGCATCCCACAACCACACTTACATAACCCGTCCGAGGAAAAACCCATGCGAATCAAGTGCGGACCAGTGACATATACACGATGTAAGATTTTGAGCTGAACGAAACGGAGACGGGCAGGAATCGCGACTTCCTTAGGCGAGGAGTAATGCAGCTTGCCAATCCTCGTCGTCCAGCTCCAAACCGTCACCGATCCAGACCTCTCTAAAACGCACTAACAGATCCACTCGGGTGTTGATCAACTTCTTATATATCAGGGAAATGGTACTGTCTGGGACGTGGCCGTCAAGGAGCCATGTTTTTGTTTTTCTTCTCGATCTATTCATGTCAAAGAGTAGCCTGCAGGTAACAGAAGATCCAGTACAGTTCAATTAAAGTCAGACCTGTTGCCTTTGTCAGTACCTGTTTCATGTGTAATTGACATTTATGTTGTACAGTCACATACCTACCAATTCCAATAGGATAAAGAGATGCATCTGTGTTTTTTGTGGCATTATACACATATTGATATTTTCAAGAGAATCCCGATTGTTAGAGTATTTTTTAACTTGGTTCTACAGTCTACATTTCATGTTTCCATCTAATCTTTGTGTAATTAAAGAAATGTTAAATGTCTCTCTCTCGTCCCGGTCCTGCACATAACTACATTGCATTTAAATGCCCCTCCTCCTCACTCTTAAAGACGTCATCAAATTATTTAAGTCAAAAAGGTTTGACATACTGACATTTAACTACACTTCTGGCTTTTTTGTTATTGGCTTAGTAATCACTGAGCACTTTGCACGTTTCTACAACTGTAAGCCTTTGATAAATATTGCTATCTTCGTTCCAAGCATAAAAGCAGTTTGTCCTTGGAGCGTCCTTGTTTTAATTAGGCCTGGGCGGAATTAAAAATTATGCAGTGGTTTCTAAGGAAAATGCATCTTTGCATCTATTTTTGGACGAGAGGGTGCATTTTTCGCTAAGAAAATAGAGTCAAATGACCACTCCGCCCGTCGTGGAATTCAGCAGAATCTTAATATAAGGCCGCGGGGTTCCGCAGAATCAAACTGCATGAATTTCACCCACCTCTAATTTTAATATGGTTGATTAAATATCTGCTTATTTCAGAAGTGTTTTATCACTATCAAAAGTGAGAGTCACTGTCTACTTTGCGTTAGATCTTTATAATAAGCCTAATTTCTTTTAAAGAATATTTCCGTTTTAGGTCTCACGCCTAGCGTTACACTGCGCAGCGAGAATCCTTTTGGCCGGGTTTCAGAAATGGACCCTGGAAATGAACACGCTTGTGCGTGTGTTATTCCTATGGTTTTCTCTGATTGGGCTTGGAGTGCGTGTTTTTTTGTAACAGAACACGCAATAGGCGGTCACGTTGCTCCGCCCATGGCCTATTGGTGTCTGTTACGCGCACCAAAGGCCATATGTTTTCAATTATCATGCCCAGACACGGGCGCGATAATTGAAAACATATGCCTCGCAGTGGCGCGCACACCACTCACAGGCGTGTTTCAGCCATACGTTTTACATTTCGTTGTTTGCACTCGCTTCCTGTGATGTCAGGTGTCTGCACGCAGCAGATCGAGGGTAGCCTGGGCCGGCTGCCCGTGCCCCGGTACGCCCATGCATGGAATATTTACAAATCTGGTTTTGTATGGTTTCACTTTCATTCTTTCACGGCCGCAAATGTGCAGACAGTGCAGTGCTTGTTCCAAAAGCTGTCTGAATGCAGCAGAATGCAGTGTCTTGCACCAGGTCGTTGTCCAGTTATTATCATGGATGGCAGCCAGACAAATTTGATTAGTATAGTGGTGATTATTCATCGCGTCACATGTGTATGTGAGCAGTGATGTGAGCGTTGTTTGTGTCAAGCAGATTTAAATTTTAAAAAGAAGGAAACAGTTTTGGTTTGGTAGATGCAGTAGTCGTGAATAGTGGGTTTACAGCTATCCATTTCCGTATGTCTTCTTATTTAAATTTGCTCCAAAAGTCTTGCCGATGTCTTTTCCGTCTAGACATAGGTGTGACACGTGCCTGTGTTTTCTTTAGCTCCTGTTTTCATTAGAATGCTATTTTTTAAAATGTATTTAGTTGTATTGATCTGCATGGGTTCGAGTAACAGGCGATGAACTTCCTGTGAATTGCTGTTCCTGTGTACAGAGTTACAGTGTGTGTGAGTGTCTGTGTTGGCGCTCGGTGTGTGTCTGTGTTGGGGTGTGTGTGTGTCGGTCTCTGTTGGGTGTGTGTGTGTGGGGGGTGTGTGTGTTTGTGTGTTTAGGACTTCTGTTAGCAAATGTATTTCTCTCCATAGTTCCCAGAGGAATGTGCCTGAAATTCTTTATCTCTTTGTAACAAGGCCATTTTCTCTCCACGCCTCTTATTTTCAGCTTCCACTTTTTTCCGGTGTGTCTCAGTGGTGCAAGGTCCTTTCTGGTGGCAGGTTTTGTAAATTTCATTTGAATTGATGACGCCGGTTTATATATCAGTTCATTAAGTGTCATCACAGTTCTATCATTTAGTCTGGATCTGTCTGACTGTTAGCTGCAGTTTAAACATTGAAGTGTTGAAAACGAGTGAGTGATGGGCTTTTTCCCAGCTGTGGAGCCCCCAAGAAGAATCAAAGCCCCCACATTTCAGCCCGAAGCGTGCTCTGCATGACCCGCGGCTTCCAGGCCTGGCCTTTTGTGTAATATACTAATGCATTCTGGGTGTTGTAGTCTTGTTTTGCTGACATGGAACTAATTAGACTAACACACCTAAAATGGTTTGTACGTGAAAAGTTCAGGACTGAAGACAGGGCCTGTAACGACCTGGAGTGAGCTGGTCACCCTAACTTCTACTCAGCCACCTTCATGTACTGTCACTCAAAGAAGCCTCTGCCCAGGCCTAGTGCAGACTCACCCTCTCTGCACTGATACCATTCCATCTGGCAGGACACACTGGCTGGGGCATCCCCTGGGGGCAGACAAAAGCATCACACTCACATAGTCATGCACAGACATGAGCCCTGGTCTCCAGTCAGGCCCTTCCTTGAGGGCTTCTGGGACAAAGTTACTGTGCTGAGGATGGACTCACAGGGTCATCCTCGCATTCTCATTGGTGGACAGCCTGTCACGTAATAAATGGGTTATGAGCCTGTGTTAGGCTGTAAAGTAAGGCTAAGAAAGCAGGTAATGACATCAGGTTTACCCTGGGACATCCCCTTATATACACCGTCCATCCCAGGAGCTTTCTGAAACCTTAACATAACAAGCATTTGCAATGCAATAGGTCTCGCATTATTAAAGTTTGAGCTATTGGTGTTGCATTATTTAGCAATGCCAATAGCTCAAACTTTAATAATGCGAGCCCTATTGCATTGCAAATGCTTGTTAATTAGTAGCAGGGGACCACTGTTGACTTGTGTTTCAAAAGTTTGGTAATTTCGTGAGGATTAAGGGTTTTGATTTTATGGAGTGGAGATTTTTACATAATACCCGCACTACCATAGCACTAACACACCATTACAGCCATCTGCCAAGTCATTTGACCCAGAATTTCTTAGAAACTCTTCATTTACTGTAGGTTCTGAAATTTTATTTTCCATTTAATTTGTAAAATAAGAAAATTATGATATATTCCACTTACCCAAAGTAACATGGGCCAAAATGAGTAACATTGTGACATATTCCACTTACCCAAAATATTAAACCCGACATACGAACAATTATGACACAATCCACTTGCCCAAAGTTACAGTGCACACTTTTCCATATAGATACATTTGTAAAACATGCTTTATTTTTACAACAGTAAACAAAACTTTGTAACTGGTATCCATCAACTTCCCCTTTCCCTTTTCTACATTTGCACCCCTAAAGATCATGTACAAGATGCTGAAGTTTGAGAAGATCCATGAGCGATACAAGCACAGGCTAAAGCTGAAGGACATTGGCTACCAGGGGCTCATCTCTTTCCTGAATGAAATTTCAGTGTCAATGCTGCTCATTCGCTGTCTCTCAGAGCAAGTCCTTGGATCAGGTGAGACCCCCTTTGATTAAATAAACATATTTTGTACCTAAAGATAAGCTACGAAATTGCAACTAAGTAAAGTGCATGAACAATTCTATCATGTCATTTTTTAAAATTATAATAAGGCCAGATGTATTAGGTGTTTTGGATTATATCACATCATTTTGTGGTTGATGATGTGTCTAAGGACTTTTTTTCAATGTGCATGCAAGATAGAGCAACGGAGTGTTGCAGGATAATGTGACTTTACACATCTAAATGAACAAATTACATTACACTTCACATGTTTTAAAATACATTTTATTTTACATATCATGCAATTGCCAAAGTCAGGTTTAGAAAAAAGAGGTCCCCAGGTTCAGTGGTTCTCAGATTCCCCAGGCTCCAATCTTATACCAGCCATAGGTTCTAGCCTATGGAGGCAAGTAGAGGGCACTACTCAGGCCGAAATAAAGGTTCTAGGAAGGCAAAAGTTCAGAACCGAAATCACTCGAACAGTGTATCCGCTTATCAACAATGAAAGAGCTGCTTTGGTGCACCTGAGTAGCGCTGAAATCATGCTGGTCAAGTTCCTTACCAAGGAATGCGCAACACATTCAGTAAGTAGGATTCAACAGCTGTGATGGCGGCAGAGTGTAATGCAAAGCTGGGTTGGTCAGGGGGTGACCAGGTGGAGCCCTCTCCCCAATTTGGTCATCATACAGGAAAATTTGTAGTCCCACCTGGCACTCGAAAGGAATATTAGGGCAGTATCCTTGAGCGTGCCCTTTCTGTGAAAGGACCTCAGGAATGTAGTTGCTATTGTCACGGAAGTCAAAGACCGCGTCAGTGACCTGGAGGACTAAAAAAAACTGCAGACTATGATGGCTTGCCTGACCACGACCTCAAACTGAGTGGCAGATAGGAAGGATGGGTGAAGTAGAAAAACTATGATTTGTCGGTTTTCCAGAAGGCATAGAGGACAGTCACCACAAATGATCCTTAAAACAATGGTTGTGGAGTAACCGCAGCTGTGGGTCATCATCGTAAAATATTTATTCGGTTAACAAAAACAACCATAAAAGAATACAAAAGACATAAATATAAAATCACCTCAGTGAAACATTTCCACATAAAAATGACAGTCAATAAAACAGAAAGCCCCTGTCAGCCGGGACTGTCCCAAAACTTATCAGGTCTTGATCTCCTAGACACAATGCAGTTTATAAAAACAAAAAACAGAAAACATAAAGTGATTGGGAAGCCACTGCAGGTAAACCAAGACTGGCCTTACTTGAGAAAAATTCAGGGACTTCAGCAGGAGGGATACAAATAGTTTCCTAGGCCTACTAAATTACCAGCAAAACATAATAAAGTGTAGAGTGTCCTGTGGAAATTTGTTGTCACAACAGCAAGGCAGTATACAATCAGGAAAAGCCCAGCCAGTTGGAGAAGCCAAAAGATGATGAAGTGAATTAACCTGAACCTGGCCAGAAGAAGCCTGTCTCACTGATGGCGTACTTGGGCTGCATACAGCTCCATACCATGAACAGTCTTCAAGAGCCTGTGTCCCCACACTGAGAGTTTCTGCAGCTCACACTGCTCTGTATCCAGCAGGGCTCGACCCAGAAGCAACCTCTTAACAGATGCCAATTCCCAAAGGGACAAAGAATTGGGATCACTAAAGATATCTGCTCTCCTGAGAGACGCAAAAGCTACCCTCACAAAGGCTATCCACAGGATTTTGTGCACCAGATCAGGGGTCAAACAATCCGCAAGGATCAACTGGTTAAGCTTTAGTTCCTCCCTTGTTCAGCACAGTATGGGGCTGAGGGCCACCTTTCTGTCACATGACCAAGCTCCGCCTGCACTGAAAATGTTGGGATGGAGTGTGGAACCTGAACTACCTGTCGTAAAAATTGGTTCTCTTTTAAGAGGTCCCTCGGTGACCACCAACCTAGCCTTTGCCCAAAACTAGAAACCACCCATGTAGTTTTAATAAACTCAGAACTTGTGCCCTCAATTAATTAGCCACTTTAAAAATCTTACTGCTAGTGGACTTTGGACAAACAACTATAATATAGAACTTAGAAACTTGATCAGGACTAGATCTAACCCCAAAGCCTTGTGGGCCATAACAACTGCATCGTCAGCGTTTAACAAGACTAGGAGGGATCTAGCTCCAACCCAAGGACAGTCTACCAAAACTGAGAGGAGAGGAGACTCCAGCCCGTTCACATATAGAGCGAGCAGGAATGGGGCAAGAATGCACCCTTGGCTGACACCACTACTAGTGGGGAATGATCGAGTGCTATCAGAGCTCTGTGAAAAAACGAATAGAGGTGGAAGTGTCAGAATGAAGTTTGGCTAAAAGGACCGCGATATTCAGGTTAATCCACATCTTGAAGAGCAAGGCACAGAGTTTAACATGGGTAACCCTGTCGAACGAGGACTTTAAGTCCATGAAAGCATTGGGGGTTGTCCTTGGCACCCGTCTTAAAGACCGGGATAATCACTGCTGTGCACCATGAGGGCATCACCCCGTCCCAAGAGGTCATGTTCAAGACCTGAGTCAAGAGATGGCCCTCAACAGATTCAAAGGAATTCGGTCTGGTCCCAGGGCCTTATTGCGGGACACTGTCATGATGCGCTGAGTAACTTCTTCCAAGGTAAAGCCCACTGGCTCCCTGGCTAAAACCTCTACTGTCATATCATTGTCCCCCTGTCTGATTGTAAACACCTTCAAAGTCTTTGACCCATTGTTGTTCAAAAATATGATGACATATTACCGAGCCAGCGACGTTCATAAAGCAAGGCCCATTATCCACTTTCCAAAAGAATAAGCTGTCCCAACTCTCACACGCCTGGCATTGCTCCTTCCAAGCTATCTGCCACAGAGTTGATTGACCAGTATCTAGGGCTTGCTTTTAGGCCAGCCTACATCCTTTCCCCAGGCTCCTATCCCTGGGTGACTGCTTCAATGCATCCTTCAACTGTCGCAGCTAATGATCTCTCGCCATGCTTTTTGGTAGAATGAGCACACCAATTCTTCCTTCTGAAACTTCTTCCCGGCACGCCGGATGAAGCTGCTGATCACAAAGATACTTAGCTATCAAGACAGAGGAGAGATCTTCCGGCTGGTGCTGGGACAAGACTCTAACTGTTAGGACTTCTACTGCATGGTATTGTTAGATTATGCTAATTGAATGCAGCTGTAAAGAAAAGGCTTTGAAGTAATTAAAACAAAGTTGTGCGGTGGTGAGGCCATTAATGGAATGGAGTGAGGCATGCATTGTCTTGTCTCTGAATACCCATTGGACCCTTCTCCAATGCACCGGACCTGCCTGCCTCAACAATGCTTGTTTCCAGTCTGGGGATGACCTGGTCTGGCAGTTCCGGCTGGACTGTTCCCATGGGGAGCAGGGTCAAGACTGATTTGCATATGGCTGGATACAAACTGGGGTGGCATGGGGAGCAAAAAATGATGGATTTAGGCCCAGATCTCTGTACTGTGGTGAGTGTTTGACATTGTTCAGCATTCCATCCATCAATTGTGCTTTTTGCAGTCAACAATCCACTCCAGCACAGCTTCCTGAACACCCTTGGAGTCGGGTGACAGAGCTGCAGTCCTACGAGGCAGAGCAGCAGAGGGTGATCGCAGATTCCGACACCTGGCGGCGCCCTACCAAATCACCATCTTATGTGTGCAGCCCTGTTGTAAGGTCCAACTTCTTTCACATCTGATGGTCTTGCTCTCCTATCATAACTCACTGGAAGGAGATTCTAGGACACATGAAGTGCACAGTGGGATGCTTATTCCCTGGCTGTTACACCACTGACATACTGGTCTCCCGACCCCTCGCATTGGAAGTGATGTCGCACAATGATTGAAGACTCATTAGCTATATGTTGAGCATTGCAGAGCAGCTGATAGCGCTTGCCTGGAAAAAGACTATGGACGCTTACCCATTGCCTTATGGTTCATGCACCTCTCAAATGTTATGGGAATGGAGCAGCTAGATCACAAACTAGCCTATACTGATACCAAATTCACATGCATTTGGCAACTGCTACTTGACTATCTTGTCTCACCTTGAATGCACTTGCTTCACTCCTCCAAAACTTGAAGTGCTGCCACTCTATGATTAGCTTGTCCTTCACCATGGCTGTGAAAGTAATGCTCAACCCATACTCTGCAGCCCTCTCGCCCTACCCCACCCCCCACCACAAAAGGGACACCCTCATATACTACTCTGAGCTGAGGCGATGTGAAGGACCACAGGTCGTATTATTGAAAGTGCCCCGGGGTGTGAAGGAGCATGAATATCTCCTTTCAAATTTAGCATCACTAATGGAAAACCTGCCTTGAGCTTCAGAAATGAAACAATATTTAAATAGTGAAACACAGACATTTGGTTCTCTAAAGTGTAATGATGAGGCTTTGATAGTTACAGACTTTGGTCAGATGCTTTCTACTTAGCAATTCATATAAAACATTGCACAATTAATTTATAGGTTGACTTAAATGTGTTTAGTTTAGATTCTGTCCTCACTATGGAAATGTGATTTTAACTTGCAAAAATGTTAAATGTGTATTAGTAACCTCAGAGCCTTATCTATTTAGTTGATGGAAATGTTTAAACAAAGCCTCATTTCATTCTTTGCTTTAGAGAGAATAGAAAACACACCTATTTTAAAAATGCATATTACCATATTATGTTTGTTTCTTGCTTAATTAAAAAGTTATTTTGCAGCTCATGTTATGTACTCAGTTAGAAATAAATTGTTTATTTAAAGGAAGGTTAGGAGATGACGGTATATTAAATAAGATGCAGGATCTTCGCCTGTCTGATAAGATGACATATGCAATCTGCCGTGGGGTGGAGGTGTCCTTTTGTAAAAAGCTGGATTCCAGTTGGAGGAAGATTAAATCACGCTAAATGCTTTGTAACATTATTCTTCGATAAACACATTCCTAGTGAGGAGTTTCAGAAAGCTTTCAGAACACTGGCAGGAACCCTTGCAGACCGATTTAGAGATGGAAGGCTGCAGAGGAGTTTCAGACTTCGATGCAGAAAGGAAGGGAGGAGAGCAGATGTGATTTGCAGATACAGGAAAGGAGAGGTCAGGCCTTGATGGAGAGCAGACCGGAGGCAGACGTAGGCAGATTAGATGCATGTTTTGCCCATTCTGACTTTTAATAAAACCCCTAAGCTTTATGCTTTGACTAACTGGCTTTGCCAAGGCTTCTTTACTCTTTGCCAGGTTTCTTTTCATGGGAGATTCTGCAATTAATTATTGATTTAGCTTCATGCTAAGCTCACTCTTACTTCTATCCTTGAACTCTTCCTGAGTTTTGACTGACATCATTTGTGCCTCATTGCTTTGCATGCAAATTATGATATGCTCTGTACTAACTTTATTTATCTATGATCAATTCTGTAACCTGATTGATACCTGACTAATGAATGAAGAGTCAGAGAAACTTACATTTTGATTAAATATACATTCCTTTAAAACTAGTCACACCTCTTGTTATTGACTAAAATAGCTTATTTGCATTTGATTAACTGCTCAAGTTTATGAAGGAGCTCCCTGGTCAAAACACGGTTGCCACGATCTATCGCCTTTGAGCGGAAACAAGGGTAATGGTAATCAAAGGTGATGGTGCCACATTTCCTAAATTTGCCAAAGAGAGATTATTGTGAGATATCCGCTCCAACAGGTGCAACAGGCATGTGCAACCAATTTGTTTCCCCCAGGGCGCTTTGGTTTCACAGAAAGGGTTGCAGACACGTGCAGCCCTTTCTGTAATACAGAAAGCGCTGCCACATATATAGCGCGAGCGCTATCACCAAACGGTGTTCCCTCATATGCATGGGGGGGTGGCCCCATGCAAATGAGGGAATCCCTTTGCACCTGGACTGTATTATATACACGGGCAGAGGCAAAGAAGCTGTTAGGAGGTGCACTGACAGTGCTCTCCTTGAAGGCAGCTCTCTGGAAGGGGAAAAGAAGGTCCTTTGGACCCCCCAGACATCCCCTTGCAGGCAGGTGATGTCTCTCCTGTCTTAAAAGTGCAGGCAGGTTGCTGTCTGCACAGTGAAACACGGAGCAGCTGCTTCAGAGCCGCTCCATTTTTCACTTGAATGCGCTGCCCCCAGGGCAGCACAACTTTGCAATTGGGCACACTTTCCCTGTTTGCGCCACGGGGCACCTTAAAACAGGTGCTTTGGGTGCAAACAGGGAAAGTGGGCCCTATGTGTAATAGAGCCCCTGGGGTTCTCTGAATCGCATTCTGACCTAAGTGTGATAGAAATATTTGTTTACTTGTTTGCTGGTTTAGGACATGTCTGCTTGCCCGGGGCTCTCCACCTATATCGACTATTGATGCTCTGCAACATCGCTATACTATTACCTGTGGCAGTATTATTATATCATGCTGTCTACGTATAGTGGGGTAGTATTTTGAAAACATTTTGTGTATTGTTTTTTGGAAAACCTTTAAGAAACAGATTACAAGCACAAATAAGTTATACAGTGCACAACGAACCTTCATTGTGTGATTCTTCATCCAGCCAAACCTAAGGTTATTTCCCAGGCCATGTCCTATTTTTTTGAAATACCAGAAGTATGGAACCGGGAAGGAAAGAGACATTGAAAGAAAAGAAGTAAATTATGTAAATTTTAGTAGGACAATGTATATGGAAGGTGAAACGCTTTGCGGCCAGATATTGTTGAAGTTTGTTTTCCCATGGAACATCCAGAATGGCTTGTCTGATGGTAGAGAAACATTGATAGGTGTTGGGTGACTTCTGGGTAGACTATGGGACCTGAGTTTGGGGTTTCCATTGGATAAAGTGTTCATCCTCTTATCCAGCTGTAAAATTCAGTACAACACTTGCTGATCAGGTGTTTTTGTCAGTGTTGATTAAGGTGCTACAGACTATAGAATTCAAATGCATTGTGTGCCATACCTCAGTAATTCCATCTCCAGAGTCTCCTCATTTGTAAAGTGATGTTCAGGTTGAAGCAAGTGGAAGAAACCTGGACAGGAGTTAGTTTGTGATTTGGAATTTACGAAAGGCAATGGAAACAAACCCTGCATTCAATGCTTGAACCCAGTAATTGCTGTGGGCGCCAAGATAGGTAGTGAAATTGGTAGACTCAATGCAGGATGCAGCCGTTGTTTTTTATCACATTTTCTGTATCCCTTTATGAATTATGATACTAAATTTGTTTTCATCTCACAGACTTATATCCAAACTACAAGGATCTCGTGGCCGTGGTGTTCCTATCCCATAGGGCGGAGTTAACTGTGAGACTTGATGTTTGTCGCAAGGTACTGTAAGTCTGGATTGGCCAGAGGTTTTTCCTATATTAACTTGACATCTTGAAGAAAGTTTACGAGGAGAGCTTGAGTATATTTTCCTCTGCATCTCTGAGTGTACCTGGGGATTACTGCAGCCATCATGCCATGACTGGGTTCATTATTTAGTAATGCCATCCTTGACCTTCTCTTTAGAGGTTTAACTTACTTTAATGAATAGTTGTACCTGTTGAAAGGCAATAGTTTAAGTGCATGAACGACACTTAGTTTGTCTCCAGACTTTAAAGTAGGGAGAAGAACGTCTCTGCATTATTTTGACAAGCTATCTGGTCTATTATGCATAATTTATCGTAAACCTCATAGACCTTCAAAAGCCTTTGCCAAACAGCTTACATAATATTAGTATTGTTAGCAATACAAAATATATGTATGAGAAAAAAACTGTATGGAAAGGTTTGTGACAAGCTGACACTGTAAGTGTAATAAGATATGCTGTGCCCTCACGTAAATCATGAGATTGTTCAAGAATTGTAGAATCTTATGCTAACTTTGTCCATGTTGAACTGTTGTTTAAAATCTGGGTTGGAAGGATTCTTTAGTGCCCTTCTTCTGATTGCTACTTCCTTTCTCCCACGTTTGTGTACTGATGCTTGGAATAGACTACATTGTTCCCTTGCGCTTTGATCCTAGATCATTCGTAATCTTCCAAGTTGGGGCATCATTGATGTATATATTGCCTAAAGTCTTGACCAGGGTAAACAGATTTTATCTCAGTGGTTTCAAGAAGGGCTCACCATCATTGGCTGGATTTTGCTGCTCAACATGATGTTTAGTCCAATATTGTCTGCCATGTCTTAAACAGCAGCTAAATCAAGTATAGCAAAACAGTAGTAATGCAAATGAACTGTTTTAATTTAAATTCTTTGTGAAAGCTTCCCTTTTGTTTGTATTTTAGCTCTTCCACTTGATATATTCTCAACAAGACATTGTCCGACATCTTGCCAAACAAGCTGGCTGGCAGGACACCTTAACTAAGCTTTACGTTAAAGAGTCCTTTGAGTCTCGACAGCTCAGTCTTTCGGGCTCCACCAACAGTTACTGCCTAGATCGGCTGAGAAATGCAAACCACCATAAGATTTTTGGGTCCGAGGAAGAGAAAGAGATTCTGGACAATCTGAATACCCAGCCAGCCACTCCAGACCCAGACATCTTTATGCCGCTCTGTTTTGAAAACAATGATCAAGATATCTCGGAAGGGTACTCTGACCACTCCATGTCTCCTATTGACAAGGAAAAACAGTTTCACCCCTACAACTTCAAATCGTTTGACTCTTTAGACCGCACCAGCCACTCTTCATCAAACACTATTGACATTCAAGGGTCAGATGAACCAAATTCACCTGATACACTTCCCTTTGATAGCGTGTACCAGCCACTCTCCCCATTCTCCATGTCCCCCTTCGACCTTCGTCTTGATCTTGCCAGCACAAGCTCGATTGCTACTATTGAAAGTGGTAACCAGACACCTGGCAGCCTCCCAGGAACTCCATCCCCACTCGAGAACTTTAAGCCATTTCCAGGTCTACGAGTTCGGAAAAGCTCCAGTTTGTCAAATGTGTTGGATGAAAACAGTTACCAAGAAACACTGCCTAGCGATACTACCTCCAATACAAGCAATCCCCAGGTACAGTACGTCCTTTCTACCTTGTGCTAAAAAATTAACAGCAAAAGTTTATTTACAGTTTAGATAGTGTTGTCTTTAAGGAATGGCACAATGTGCCACGTTGTGTCAGTTTTGCAACTACTGAATTTCAAAAATGAGAACTATCTGTAGACTTGAACTTTAGGAACTGGAGCCAAAGAGAGTATGGTGTGTTGCTTAGGGTAAAGTGATCAGAGTTAAATGTTAAATGTTAAATGTCGTATACTTGTAAAGCGCACAGCTGCCCCAGCAAAGGGGCGTCCCGGCGCTGTATACCGCTGGGGAACCCATCCTGGCTTTCCCTGTGAGATGGTCCCTCCTGGGCATCTCCAAGGTGAAGACAAGCATCCCCGGCGCTGATGGGGCCGTTAGTAGAGATTAAGCAAGCTATTGCCCAGAGTTGCTGAGTGGGACCCATGGTTGGAGTAGGCACCGAGGCGAGAATTATCGAGTCCGCTGACCATGGCCCAAGACCCTGCCGCGTCGGGAATCGAACCCTGGTCCCGGGCCGACCTCTGCTTCCGGGTCTGCTGCCTCTAACCAGTGAGCCACACCACTCCACCTGTGCAGCCTCCTTTCATTTCCAAGAGTAAGTAATGATCAAAGAGATATTTGAATCATGGCAATAAGGACAAGTTTGGATTTAGGATATGGACAGTTGCACAAACAAAATAGATCAAAATGATGTAAAATACAGTAAAGAGAAACCTTGCAGTAAACCTACTACCCAGAAGTACAAAAGGACGGTGGAAGAAGCAAGGAAACACAGGTTCATACTGACAACAAAATGTAGAGAAATAAAATGTACTTTAACAGTCAGAGATTTGGTAAACACGTTGCCTAGACACCATAACATTGTTTATCCTTTATGTTAATTGAGCAAGGAATACAGTGTGATGTTATTACATATATGCATTGATCAATGACCAGTTTTGTAACAACATTCACATAGGTTCTTTTTTTGCCTACACCGATAAAAGGGGTAGTTTTGTAATTGACTATGCCTTTGGTTTATCTTAATTATTTGTATACCAGATATGAATCATACACATTGTATAGAGTATTTGCTATATAAAAATTTGATTTACAGGTTTATTTGTAGTATCTAAATTCTACTGAGGTCCTGTAATTCTCTTACTTTTTAATATCCATGTCTGTAAATGTATGACCTATTAATACTGCATTATGTTCCCTTAGATTTACACATTAGCATCAATCCATGCAACTAAGCATTACTTGTGATTAATTTTTAAAACAAGAATGTAGCTCTGGTAGTTATGTTATGCTGATTTGTAGAGTGGAATATCACCTGGAAGGGTATCCTGGCGCCGAGCAGGTGTGAGTCTAGGCACACCTAGGTCCTAGTGCTCCTATTTGAAACTACAGTTCTTCAGCTTTCTGCTCAATTTTATTAGTGAGGAGGCACTTATGTGTATAGGCAGGTCTTTTCATGCTTTAGGAACAATGTAGGAAAAGTCTCAGCCACCGGATCTGGTTTTCTCTATGCGTGGGATCTGTGCAAGTAGGAGTCTAGACAGGTATCTGGAAGGTTTGTTAGAGCAGATGCGATTGTTGAGGTATGCTGGGCAGCGTCATGAAATGCCTTTAAAAAAGGGATGAGGCATTTGAATTGTGCTCGTTTGTAAATGGGAAGCCAGTGCTCCTTCAGGTGTAGTGTGATGTGAGTGTGGTATGGGAGTTTGAGAGTGATTCTGGCTTCCGAGTTCTGAATGATCGGCAGCCTTCTGGTGAGATTTCTGTTGATCCCGGCAGAGAGGGTGTTCCTGCTTGCTTGTGACCAAGGTTTGGGTGACGGTTTTCTGTGTGCTGAATGGGAGCCATTTAAAAGTCTTCCTTATCATCTTCAGGGTATGAAAGCATAAAGCGGTGATGGCAGTGGCTTGGGCGGTCATGCCAAGTTTGCTGTCGATGATCCTGAGGTTTTTGGCATGGGTGGTGGGTGTCATCCTAGCTCTATTCCCACCAGGTGGAGTCCCACATTGATGTATTCTCCCCGAATATCTCAACTTCAGTTTTGTTGGTGTTCAGCTTTAGACAGTTGGCCTTGATCCAGTGGATGATTTCAGTCATGCAGGCATTGAACTTGAATCAGGTATTGAGTGTCTTGTACATGAGGTAGAGGATGAGTTGTGTGATATGGGCCTAGGAGAGGACGTTGATATGAGAGAGGATGACGCTGGCTAGAGGAATTGTGTGTGCTTTGAAGAGGGTTCGGCTCAGGGAGGATCCTAGCGGAACTCCACAGATGATTGCGCGGGCATCAGAGTGGTACGGGGCCATGCTGTGTTGTATGGTTCTTACAAATTAGGTAGGACTGTGTATACGGACAAAATAAACATCAGAATATGGGGACTGATTTCATCAATTTTATCAGAGTATGTTGCCCCAGTTTCTAGGCAGCTAATAGTGCTCCATCAGAATCCCTTACCTTAACAGGGTACTGAATGGTATGTGGAACCTCAGAGCAGGCCACTCTAATTGTCCAAGGAAATCTTGGAAATAGATCTACCATTTTGTTGTTACTTAGGCATGCTCAGAGGGAGATACATGAAATATACTAAATGGCTTTTCAAACATTTATTGAAGCAATAATATTCTTGTGTAAAAACATGGTCTGCAATTATTAGCTGGAGGAAACAAAGCTATGTTACTAGCATTACAAGGATGGTGAAAAAGATAAACAGTTTAACCGTTATGACAAGGCTGCATGATTTTTACGGTTGTATGTTAATGCATATATGAATACTCGTACCCTAATCCTACCTACACTATTGAGAGAATAGTGAGAGTACTCTCTCTTGGAACAACCAAACTCCCAGTACCTATATATGATGTATCAGGAAGCCAGTCTGGTATAGAATAGGTCTCCGGCATGGCAGGATAGAAATTGGAATTAGCAGGGCTGCATCTCAGTCAAAGGGTCTAGAATAATCCTTACTCGTGCTCCTTTGGCGCATAAAACTCAGAGGTGGTTTATGTAAAAAACACCACTGTTGCAATCGCACTATGTCAGAGATGCTTCACTGATGTGTTTTTTGTCTTTGAGAATCAGAGCTGTCTCCAGCCGTACAGCTAAAAACAATAGTATTGTGCTCAATGTCCCTAACCTTGTACGGAGTGTACTAGGCAACTTGATAGTGTACCTGCTAAGAAATGTGCTGCCTGCAGGACCATTTCTAAGTATGCTATTGTGTACATGCAAAGCATGTAAAAAGTAATTGTTCAGAAAAGATGGCAAGTTTAAACCTGCAACTAAAATGTTGATTTGCGATCAGGCCCTGTTGAACCTTACAACAGCTGACTGACTGGGTCCTTTCAGTAAGGAAGGAGCAGATCCATCAGAGTGCATGTTCTTGGAATCTGATGTCGTGCAGGCGTTGGATGAGGTTGGGGTGCGAGACTGTGTCAAATCCTATGGAGAGGTTCAGGAGCATGAGGGCCACAGTGTCTCCTCTGTCCAGAGACATGTTGATGTCTTCCATGGTGGCATGTAGGCCAGCTTTCATGCTGTGGGAGGGTTTGTAACCAAACTGAGTGGTATTGAAGAGTTTGTGGTTCTTGAGCTATTCAGTGAGTTGTCTGTTGATAAATTTGACTAAGACCTTGGCCGGTAATGGTAGCAGGGAGATCGGTTTATAGTTGACGGATGATGAAGTGTCTGCAGAAGGTTTCTTCAGCAATAGGAGGACAGTTGCATGTTTCCAAGCATCTGGGATGGTTGCAGAAGAAGACGAGGCATTTGGAATGGGTGTGAGCATGGCACTGATTTATTGCAGCCCTCTGGAGTAGGGGTGGTGGTGCCAGGGGTCGGATGTGGCTCTAAGTAGATGGACTTCATGGTGGCAGCGAGTTGGTGCAAGATGTGATCCTATGGTTTCAATTCTTGATGGTTTTATGGAAGCTGTTGCTATGTTTGGGTCAGTGGATGTTGAGAGTGGTATTCCAGTCCTCGTCATTGATGCTGGTCCAGTTTTGGCAACTGGTTTGGTGGTGGTGCTTGTGTATTTTGTACTAAGATGGGGATGCTGAATTTACCTAGGCTGTGGTCCGTCTGGTTTACTGATGTGGACTTGTTGAATCAGATGTTGCTGAAGTTGGTAAAAATAGGGTCCGGGAGGTGTACAGAGATGTGTGTAGGTCTCTTTTACAAATTAGGCATGGCCCAGGCTTCCAAGGTCTGTATTGAGTCGAGTTGGGGTTGGCGTGGTCTTTAAGTTGGAATTTCAGGTCTCCAAGTAGAATGTAATTTCTGGCTTTGAGGGCGAGTGGTGCGTCGAAGTCAGTGATGGTGTCATTGAAGTTGGTGCCTGGTCCTGGTGGTCTATAGATTAGAGTACCGCTTAGAGTGAACTTGGCTGTGACGTGGAGCTTGAACAACATATGTTTAATTGTTTTTTTTTTTTAACAAACTTTATTAGGTTTATAAATCAAGACATTTACATTGTATACATCATAGGTTTAGCCCCCTCCCTCCAATATAATTTCAAATGGTTTGCTTATAGGTTCTTTGGCACATTCCCATGGTTCATCTCTATCTTGTTCTTGCAAGGCAATAATCATGGAACAACAAATGTTTCATGTTGGAGGATGACGTGTCCATGGATGTGGTGCAGTGGATGGCATTCTTCCAGATGATGGTGATTCCACCTCTGGGCTTGTGAAGTCTGTCTTGTCTGGCAACCTTGTAGCTAGGGTGGGGTGTTTGGTGGTGGGGGAGGAGGGGATGGCTATTGCGATGTCAGGTGCTGATGCAAGGTTCTGCAAAGTTTCAGTGAGAAAAATAGGGTCTGTTTGCGGCGTGTTTGGTGAGCGAGTGAGCGTGTGTTGAGGAACATGCATGCAAGTGTGGAATGTTGTGTGGGTGGTTGTAGGACAGGGTAAGTGTGAGAGTGGGGTGTTGGGTGCTGGTGGTGCAGTGGCTGTGCATAAGTGCATGACATCTTACAGGAAGCACAGGAGAAAGCTCCCTCACTGTTGTGTGGTGCAGTGAGGCAGCACTGTGTTGAAGAAGGGCCAGGGTTGACGGAATGGAGGGTCACAGCAAGGTAGTGGCGGGACCAGGGCTCCTTGGGCTGGGTGCGGGAGAGGTATGGCTAGGTGCAGACATGCTTGCCTTTTGTGCATAAGTGGCTTGTCCCATGTGCGTCCACGATCTGGCAGAACTTGCAAACCATCTGAGTGTCGAATTACGTGCTGTTTCATAGAGGCACCCTTTGTACCTCATTCATGAGGCATTATTGGATAGCACTAGGCCCATAGGCCCATTCCCATTTATTGTAATCTTAAATATCCTGTTTGCTTAACAGTGATTCAAGGGATCACCTCCCTGTTGTTTCTTGGTGAATATTGGTGAGTCTGACGATCTTATCTTTGCGATATGGACCCCTCTTAAAAGGGCAGGTGTGATCCACTGGGTTTCTTCACACTCTCTTCCAGCTACTCATGCTTATGTGCAGTGACATGCATAGCAACATGTTTGAAGCTCTTATTAAAAGGTTGCGCCTATCACCAAAAACCTTCCGCATAAGACAAATTGCACTTAACACCCTATGAACAATGCACACTAAATGGACCCCAGGAACCCAAAGTGAATTAGAGCACTATGTGGGTCTGTCAATGGCAGGACACACTACATGAATGATACAAAGGCAGGTAATTCATGCTCTTACCCTTAAGACTCACTGATTGAAATCCAGGCCATGGCGTGATTCCAACTTTACTTATCTTGTCCAGAAGGCACTGATAAAAATAGTTATCTATGTACATGTTCACAAAGGAAACTTGTTTAGATTCTGATGGGCGATATGTTGAGATGTTTGTCCGTGCAAGAACTTAATATTTCACTCTCCGAATTAGTAATGATTTGGACCCAGCATTCACCTTGAATGTCTGCAGTAACTAGCCACCAGTCCATTTTAATTCATTTTATAATATTTCTTTGGGTGGTGGAAGGTTAGGTTTGAAGTACACTGTGACCAATAATTGTATCTGTTTGGATTGGGGTGCTCACCCTAACAGAGATGGAGTAGCTATGCAGTTACTTTTAAGTTAGCTCAAATAGTAATACTTATTTTCCTTGTGGTAATGTTTTGGATAGAAAATCCCATTTATTCTAATTGAATGTGAAAGGATCTTAATTCATTGGAATCCATTTCATTTATTCAATTTCCTTCTATTTTTCCTTCTTCTTGTTGCTGCTGTTGGTTCTCTTGTTGGCAGCAAACACCAGAGGAAGAGCTGTGCAACCTGCTTACAAACATCATCTTCTCTGTGACGTGGCGAGGCGTGGAGGGCTACGATGAATTAGCATGGAAGGAAAGAGGGCAGGTATTTTCAGTCTTGACCAAGCTGGGCATGACCTGCGAGCTGGTGCGGCCTCCGGATGAAATCAAAAGAAGGTGAGTGTCCAGCACAGCCAAACCTGAAATAGCTAACCAGTCAGTACATTTCCTGCAAATTTCGGTGAGCATTGGATGACCTCTACATAAAGATGCTCTATCTGCTGTCATGGGCATGAAATTCCTTTGAAAGTACTTCGTCGCCACACCCTCAGTGATTGTCTTATTTGCTCCTCATTATAAACACATCAATAATGTATTATCCATATAGACTGAGATAGAGAAACTTGTTAATCAGCTTTATCAATTCTCAATGTTTTTTATGGTTTGTCTTAACATGCATGTGAGAGGTTGAGCTAGTGATCAGGTCAACTACTAGGCATCTACTGCCTCGGTGGGCTGGGTGTTCTCCTTAAAATTGATAAAGTCCAGTAAATAATGGGGGTGAACATGAGGCCAGGGTAGAAAATAACAGCCGCTCTGCTAATCTTGAATCTCTCCCAGGTTTCTTAGGAAATGTGCTTGAATTATCAGACACCATCAAGCCCAGAATTTGTATGGAAAATACTTTTATTGCCTTCTTTTATTCTGTCTAGATGGCTCACTACGAAAGTTTTTGTAACTGAGAACTGGTAGATTTTAGGATGGAATATATAAATCTTTGATCCACTGGCTACATTTGCTGAACAGTGCGGAAACATTTGCAGCATTGGTACCTTTTCTTTTATTCCAGAAGAATATTCAGGACTTAGCTGATCCTTGTCCTACCAGCATCTTAAAGAAGGGCTTAGCGGGAAACTATAGTAAAAAGGCTTATCTTAGTCACAGGATATTGACAGAGGTCTAGTTGTGGAATAACCTGCTGGAAATACTTTGTTTGACGCTGTGTGACACGGTCTTCTTACTTGCAGCCTCCTGGAGATGATGCTGGAGTCGGCATTCACGGATATCAAGGAATCCACTCCAGCAGCCTTGCCGAGCCACACTCAGAATGTACTTAAGCTGTTGCGACTCCTCCAAGACTTCTTATTCTCAGAGGGACACAACAATCAAACCCTTTGGAGCGAGAAGGTATGTGGTTTGAACAAGTCACAGCTCACCCATCGAATAATAAAGTATTTATGGGGCCCACACTAATAGACAAAACTTAAAGAAGGGTGCAGGAAAACGAATAACTCCACAGAATACCATTTATTTGATTCAATAGACCATGCCTTAACTAATAGATGTGCAACCTAATATTGTTAGGTTCACTGGAGGAGCTCACGTGGTGGCAGGAGGATTAAAAGCAAGTCATTATTACTGCCTTTGGTGAATTCCTTTCAATGTAGGGAGGACGTGTGATGTTTACATGTAGCAAAGGAACATTACATTTTAGGGGAGTTTTCATGATGCGGAGCAAGCTTGGATCTAATAGGTGAACAGCAGCTGTGGGTTACTCAAAAGCAAGCGCATTATAGTACCAAGGCCTTAGCTGACTAGAAGGTTTCTTAGCTTTGAATCCAAGTTGATAGAAGTCTTCAAACAGGTCAAAGGCGTATTTTCTTTTCTCTGCCAGTGGTAACAGTCCTATAGAGTAATGCAACTCAACCTTTCTTTGTAAAGTTTTTCAATATTTCATTCAGCGAATATCTTGCACCTATCTGCTTACCTCGAGTGTGAGCCTAATTTAGACCTGGGTATCGTGATCAAATGTTGCCCTTTTTTCCATCTGTCATATTGCTCAAGTTTTATGAAGTTATCTACTCTGTTTTCTGTATTTTATTGTATAGGTATCCCGTCATTTTTTAATGTAATTTTCTATTTTTTGGGAAAGCGATTTGTTAATGAATACCCCAAATAAATATATAAATATGTTCTTTGTACCACACACACACAAAAAATCTAAAACTAAATATGAACACAGATGTATTCATTGCACAAAGGGAAAGATTGGTTGCAGTAGGAAAATACAAAACTGTGCAGGCAATCGCTGTTGAGCTAATGTCCTCTGTCTGGCCCTGGGTGCAATCCTACCCACTAATCAAGGTTGGGACTCTGGCTGTAGATTAGTGTGTCCTATGAACAGAATAAGGCTGTGAGGCTTGAGGGCCCTGCTGTTGCAAAGAATCAGGAGGTTTAGGCATCATGTTGAGTCCTGCAGTTGATGGGAATATAAGAGTGAAATTTAATGAAACACCATGATCTGAAAAGATAGCACCCCTCCAAAATAATGGTCTATGAAACAGCACTTTGTCACTCTCTAACGTTGCTTCCAAACCATAACTAAAGTGGAAGTGTTGGGGGTTATCAAAACCTGAAACCAGCCAAAGTTCCAGGTCCAGATGATTTCACACCCACCTTTTATAAAAGGTTTTCTCCTCAACTACTTCCAGTCATGGCTAAGATTTATAATAAATTAAATTATGGCCAAAAAGTTACACCCTCTATGGTGGAAGCAACCATCTCCTTGATAGCCAGATCAGGTAAGAACCCTAAATGGTGCACATCATATTGTACACACAATGCACAGTGTAAAGAGTCGCTTTAGAAGATCCTCCATAGGGGGAATTACACCCCAGCAAGACTATACAGAATGGAGGACTAAAAATCCATCATCGACAGGAGAAGCTGTGGTGATACTGGAATGATAATGCATATGCTATCTTTTTTTTACCTAGGTTTACTTAATTCTGTGTGGAGGTATTGCCTTGCAATTCCCAGGCTACGGGTAGAGAAATAGAGAGGTGCCCAGATGCGAACATTTGTAGGGAGCCAGCTGCTGGGGAGATTTATCCCCAACAGGGCTAAACAATATCACGCCTACTCTTAGTAGCAAAACAGTTGGTCCTTTTGTTATGGTAAGGAAGCCATTGCGCAATGACGAACTGGCAATTGATATAATGGATGAGACCTACAACTTCAATAAGTTATAGAGCCCAATTCAAGACAACTTCAACCAGGATAATAGAGGCTTCACACGTCCATAGTGATTGAGGTTCTAGGGTTAATGGAAAGTTACCAATACATTTTTTGGAAAGACATGTGAGAATGAGTGACTTTGTGAGGGCTAATAGAAAGCTGGTTGCGAAGCTGGGTGGTTAGAGGCAGGTTATGAGGGTAGGTTTCATAGGAGGTAATAGAAGGGTGGGAGACATTGGGTTAAGGAGGATTTAGTTAGGTCGGTATGGATACCTTATGATGCGTAAAGCTAAATGACAATAAAAACCATTGAGACTCAAAGCTGCTCCCAGAGTGGATGGACAAGCATGGCTCAGGTGGATTAAGCTTTATTTTAAGACACTCCCTGGTGAGAAGATTATTTGAATGCCCGTACAGCCTACTAATATATCTGCACTGGAAGCAAAAGTTGTTGAATTTGCGATTTTGTTTGAAATAGTTGATTTCTCTCACTTTTATGTATGTATGTGGTTGAAAGAACATGGAGGAAGCGTCTCTTGCACTTTCAGAGCAAATAATGCATAACTTCTAACGCACTCCTCTTCCCTTGTGTAGGTCTTTGAAGGTGTGAACAGCCTGCTGGACAGGCTGGGTGTGTGGCATCACTTGTCCAATGGGACCTCGGACCTTAAGGAGATGGCCCAGATTGGTATAAGGATCATTATTGGCTACATCATGCTGGAAGACACTCAGGTAAAGGTGTTCACAGGAGAAGCATTGCACATAAGCAGCTGCGCCCCAATTCACCAACTTCCTTACCAAGTTTCTTTACCAAGAAATGTCCCCCTTTTATTTTCTTTGGTTTGAAGTCCAAAGCTCGAAACAGTCAGCACATGCATCAAACATGCTATTTGCGATTCCTTATTAGCGAAAAATAAGGATTCGCTGATAAGGAAGCGTAAATGCCTATGCATGTAGTAATCGCTGAGAAAATAGCGATTCCTACAAATTCCTTAATTGCAACTCGCAAATTGCGAGTCGCAATTAAGGAATGGCTCCCCATTCATTCCTATCGGCCTACAGGTCCATAGGAATGAATGGGAGATTGCACGCGCAATTCGCGAGTACCAAAAGGTACTCGCAAATTGCGCATGCAATTTCAAGGGTGCCAGGGTGTCAAAATGACACCCTGTTGCACCCCTGAAATAGTGATGTGCACCCATGTTGCGCTTACACCTGCCCCAAGGGCATGTCTGTGCGCAACATGAAACTTTGAAAAATGCAATAAAGCGCATTTTTCAAAGTATTTTGCAAATTACCATCAAGTGCAACTTCGCGGTAATTTGTGCCCCTTATTAGCGAAATCACTATTCTAAAGAGGTTCATGCATTGCATTTAAGGAATCGCAAATTGTGATTCCTTAAATGCAATTGCAATTTGAGAAATCGCAAATAAGTGCGAATTCTCAAATTGCGAGTGCCTTGAACCTTGATGCATCGCAAATGCCCTTTTTGTGGGCGCAAATGGCAGATTTTTTGCGAATCGCAACGTTTGCGCTTGCAAAAATGGTTGATGCATGTGCCCGAGTATCAATATGAAACTTTAAGCTTAACTTGGTGCTTGGAACTATTCAAGTTGCAAGTGCATGTTTCTCAGGGAAAATGTGTATCCCCAAAACGTTTGGTGATCACTAATGAGATTAAACACACAAAAAAGTCCTCAAAGAGTAATGTGGTATGCACAAGATGTTTTAGAAAAACTTCATTCTGCTGTGCATTACAGTACAGTAAGATTTAGTTCACTTGCGATAAAGTTGACACTGTGGTAAAAGGAAGGATATTTTTATAGCAGGCACTGACGCAACAAGTTGGTAACTTTATTAATCAGGCTCGTTGATCTACTTATTGAAATATTATGTTTTACCTTTGAGTGTTATTGATTTCATACGTATTCAGCAACTCGTGGTTGACTGTCTATAATTTATTACAGGGGCCTCCTGTGCCTTCGCCTGATCACCTTCATTGCCTTATATTCAAAGTTTTATATAGCGCGAACAAGATCCTTACAGATATCAGAGCGCTTCACAATGAAAGGGGTAGGGGCAGTAGGAATGAACAGCAATGTAGTAGTCACTAACATGAAAGGATAATAATAACATACATAAAACATATCAAAATACAGTCAGGTAAACAAGTAATATAAGACGGCACAAGTCATTGATCCCACTACAGAGGTGTTCAGGTACACTTTGGGTGTGTGGAAGGCTTCCCCTTGTGTGCTTCCTCTTCACTTTATCCCCCTCTCTCTGGATGTGCTTACCAGCTGCAGCATCCACTCAATCCACCCCAGCCCAACAGCCCGTGTTTGCTCAGCTGATGTTGCATTGTGAAGCTCCAGTTACTGTCGCCATGCTGCAGCTATCAATGTGTACTTACTGTTTCTGCTCAAGCCTGGGTTTTGCAACCTATATTTCCCTTAGTAATAGATTCCAGCTGAACTGTAACATTGTAATTCAGTTTTTTTTGCTGTTAAAATATGTTTCAGAGGGTTTGTGTTTTTTGTTTTTTTATTTTATTGCCACCCCCATCCCACTTGATGAGTTTGTCCCACTATGGGTTGAACTTCATGTGATTGTCTCTCAGTGGGTCAGTACCTGGTTGAAAATAGTGTCAGTCTGAACACGCACAATGGGGAACGGAAGGGAGAGTAGTATTCAGTGGACTACATGCGCGACCTGGAGACTTGACAAACTGAAAGAAGATGCCTAAGACTTGGGGAAGAGAGGCATGTACTTGAGTTGATACCTTCTATCTGGAGAATCCTTCCAATCTTGAACAAAAACACTCCTTGGGGTTGATATGACCCACTGTACTGGCACACGGGAAACATCATTTACCACGAAGGCATTACCACTACTAACATTTACCACGTGACACTTACCACGCAGGGTGCCTTCCACGCAGGGTGCCTTCCACGACGTCTTTACCACGGGCTGGGGGGGAGATGTGGTATTCCTTCGAGTCGTTCTGCGTGGGCTTGGGGGGCAGAGGGGGGCTGGGGGGGGTCTCCCCCCCCAAAAATAACAAGCGGGGGCAGAGGGGGGCTGGGGGGGGTCTCCCCCCCCAAAAATAACAAGCAGTTTACTTTAAAAAAAAAAACGAACATAATTTTAAAAGAAAAAGGAAAGAGCCTCCCCCAAAGACGTGCCGTGTACGTCAAAAAAACAGTCCTTTTTTTATTTTGGTATACGTGTTTTGACGCTTGTTTCAATGGAGGATGGAAGTAAGGGCTCGTAGAGAAAGACGTGCAGGTAAGACGTTTCTAGGCGTAGTAAAATCCTACGTTGTAAATACCAGCGTGGTAAAGCCACTTGCGATGTAAAATTCGCGTGGTAAAGCCATGCGTGGTAATTGAAATCGTGGTATAATCATATATTCCTGGCACACCGCAGTCACCCAGGTGAACTCATCTTCCAAATTCTCTTGAGGAGGACAGAAGGAGGACGTTTACTTCCTCAAAAATACTTTTTTGCCTTGGCTAGAGGAGACACCCACGTGGATCTTCTTTAGTGATTTTTTCTAGGTCTCCTGCCTCATTCAAGCGAGCAGGTCCAGAGTGTTCAGACTGCGGCTTTTGATTAAACTACTTACTGCATTCCTTACTTGTCATGGTATCCCAAGAGCAGTTTGAATGAGGCCTAGTTCCTGTTTTAATCCGATCGATTCTCTGCTCTGGCATGAAAATAAAATTAATTTCCCCAGTGTGCTCATTTTTCATGGGTTTCCCATCCCCCTTTATCCACTAGTATAGTTCACCACTGTTCTAACCATGGCGATGTCCACTATTCATCCATGGAGTCATTTACACCATTAAGTTCATGAATAAGCAGACTCTGTCCTCCCTTCTTTGAAGGGGATCTTGCCACACTGCTGGTTCTGTCTTAGTTTTGATCAGCAATGGCTGCATGGTATGAACCCTGAAAGCAGTGCCTTCAGATAAAGCACCACAGCAAACGTGTCCCAGAATAAAAGTCAACTTGGTAAGGAAATGACACAAAGTAAAAAAGTATAGAGAACTAGTCAGTCATGCTTGTTGCGGTTACCAAATGCTAGTTCAACATTCCAGGTAAATAAACAAGCATTAGTAAAATCAGTGGGTCTGGGCTTCGATGTAAGCCTTTTGGCTTTCCCAGTGAGTGTTTTGTCATAGCTTTGCAAGTCTGCTGCTGGGACCTAGCCAATCTGACAAGATTTGTCTAAAACCCCTAAAAATGTTTGGTCTAAAAAATAACATAAAATGCCATAGTAGACTCTGGCACTGAAGGACACTACTTAGTGTGGCACAGAGTCCAGTGGATCCCCAAGGCTTACAGTGGTTAAAGTAGATAGATAATACCTTACTCTCTATTTATAGTAGTGTGGGCGAGCAGTAAGGCTTTATCAGAGGATAGCGTTAAACATTTATTGTACACACACACAGGCAAGAAATGATGTCACACACTCAAAGACTGAACTCAGACCAATTGTATTCAAAATATTTCGTTAGTTGTATTTTATTTTTAGAACCAAGCAGGACTTGGTACAGGTAAATCGAATTGTACTTTTCAAAGTAGATTGATCAACAGGCAAGCTGGATGAAAATGACTTTGTTACAGGTTTGTAGAATATTTCAAAACCGTAAGGGGCACATGCATCAACCTAAATACCGATCGCAAATGAGCCGATTCTCAGAATCGCCCCCTTTGCGACCGGTATTTAGGCAATTGGGATGCATGAACCCAAAACCCATTTGTAATATAGGTAATCGCATATTTTGGGATTACCTAAATTGCGAATGCTGTTATGGAATCGCACATTGAGATTCCCTATTTGGAATGCATCAAAGCCTTTTCCTAAATGTGACTTCGCATTTAGGAAATGCTAATTACCATCAACTGCAAGTTGATGGTAATTTGCAAAAACTTTGAAAAATACACAAAAGTTCAATTTTCAAAGTGCCATGTGGCGCACACATATGCCCTTAGAGCATTTGTGTGCGCCACATGAGCATACATGCCAAATTTGGGGGGGGCATCAGGGGAGCCTTTAAGGCCCCCTGGCACCCTTCAAATTGCATTCTAGTCCCATAGGAATGAATGGGAAGGCATTCCTTAATTGCGAACCGCAATTTGCTATTCGCATTTAAGGAATGCGTAGGAATCGCAAATATTTTTGCAAAACCTACATGCATAGACAATTGCGAATCCTTAATAACGATTCCTTAATAATCGCTATTAAGGAATTGCAATTGCCTAGCTTGATGCATGTGCCCCTAAGTATTTATAATTTCTTTGTGGTTACTTTTCAGATTACTTTTTGGGGTACTTTTTAGATGACTTTTTCTACTCAGTGTGATATGCCTAAATATCACACTGGGACATTTCCTAGTAAAACACGTTTTCAATAAAACACAGTTACTTAGGTTTCCATACAAACGCCCTCAACACTTAGACGTTTTTCAGAGGAAAACAGTCAATGCAATCCTATGGAGAAAAATTAGGTTATCGGTTTGTAGGTAAGTAAACGTTCTTGAGGGTCGAGTTTCTGGGTTTAGAACAAGGGTTCCCACAGGGTCAAGTATGCACTCAAAAAGCACCCCCAGCGGCACTAGGGCGGTCGAGTGCAGAGTTCTAAGGCCCAATGTTAGGCTACGGGGCTAGGCGCCCGTTGGTTGGTGGCTGCAGGCGGGCAGGTCACGGGGTTGAGGGAGCAAAGCTCTTAGGGTTAAAGTCAGGGCAAAGGGGGATCCAAGTTAGCATACAAGGTGCACCCACAGCGGCACAGGGGCGGCCGGGTGCAGGGTGCTGGATCAGCATTGGATGCCCTGTTGTTTTCAATAGGAGATCTCTGGTCAGAACAAACAATACAGGATGTGGCAAGGAGGATTCCTGGAGGCGACCAATGGTTGGAGAGGTAAGATGGAATGAAGGGGGTTGCTAGGACACAGAGGTTTCCTGAACAACGTCAGTCGGGCGTTGGGTCCAGGGGTGTCTCGAGGCATCAAGTTTCCTTACCAGCTCCGGTCATGGTCGGGGGACCTTCCAGATAGAGGCTGCAGTGGACTTGAGGTAGGTCAGGAATCACCAGGGCCCAGGTCTAGATCGCTGAGGCTACCTCCTCGTAGTGTTGGGCCACTCAAATTCGGGCCGTGGACGTCGGCGTGCAGAGTGGTGCAGACTTGTGGATTCAGCCAGAGTCTTGTCCTATGAGCAAGTCTGGTGCACACGGGAGACATAGGGCCATATGTATGAAAGTTACATTTTGCGATTCTCAAATAGCGATTTTTAGAGAATCGCTATTTGAGAATCGCAAAATGCTATATATGTAGGATTTGCAAATAATTTTGCGAATCCTACATATTACTTAATTGCGAATCGCAAATTGCAATTCGCAATTGAGGAATACCTCCCAATTCCAATTCATTCCTGTGGGCCTAGAGGCCCATAGGAATGAATGGGAAGACATTCTCAATTTGCGATTCTCAATTAGAGAATCGCAAATTGAGAATGCAATTTAAAGGGTGCCAGGGTGTCAAAAGTACACCCTGTTGCACCCCTGAAATGTGCATGAGTGCCCATGTGACACACATACTAATGGCATGTATGTGTGCCACATGGCACTTTGAAAAATGCAAATAAGTGCATTTTTCAAAGAAATCGCAAATTACTACCAACTTGAAGTTGGTGGTAATTTGCGATTCCTTATGGCCAAATTGCACTTTTTCTGGGCCTCATACATTGCATTTAAGGAATCGCAATATGCGATTCCTTAAATGCAATTGCAAAATAGGGAATCGCAAATTTGCGATTTCTTATTTTGCGAGGCTGTTTTGCTTACATGCAGACCACTTAGATATTTTGCGATCGCAAATGCTGAATTTCGGCGTTTGCGATCGCAAAACTGCCTTCATACATATGGCCCTTAGTCTTTGTAGGGAAGGTAGGGCAAGTCCTCTGGTTTATGGATTATGGAGGGGCTTCTGGCTGCTGGACATGCCGGGATTCCACTGGAGCAGGTTGAGGTTAGGACAGGCCGGTATGACTGGGGCCAAGATAGTTGGTGTCCTCCTCTTCTTTCTTCAGCATGGCTCTTCGGCCCTTCTTCTTCTCGCTTGTCTGAGGAGGCAACGTTCGGGGTTGCCCCTAAATACAAAATTTAGGGGTATTTCAGGTGGGTACAGGTCGGGACCAATGGGTCCTTCCCTTGGGGTGGTACACCCCCTATTATGCCACCCTCCCGTGGGAAGGCGGACATAAGCCTCACTTTGTTTAGCTGGGTCCCCTCATCTTCAAGATCGCGAGGATGAGTGTTGTGCTTTGTCTCGCCTCCCCCACATTAGTGGTGGGATTGGCAAAGGTGGGCACACCTCTCCTCCTATCTTGATTTTCCTGATGATTCTCCCTCCCAAAGTGGGGGTTAGAACCGGTGGGGGCCAGTTGCTAGGAGAAACAAATGGCTGGGTCAGCTTCCAAATGCAGCAAGCCTTTGAAGCTTCCTCTTCGTGGACCCTGCCCATCCTGGGTGAAGAGGTTTATCACCTCTACCCAGGATGTACTTTGTTTCAGGACCCTGAGAGTGGGAGGCTCTCAATCCAGGGGTCCAGAATCATGTCTGGGGGTGGCAGCTGGCGAGCAGCCAGGACATTAGAGTTAGGTCGTTTTTCAGGGAGCATCTCTAAGATGCCCTCTGGGTGCATTTGGCATTAAATCCCACACTGACATCAGTGTGGGTTTAATCTGCTGAGAAATTTCATACAAAAATTCCCAGAATTCAGTAAGGCCATTATGGTGCTGTGGAGTTCCTAATGATAAACTCTCAGACCATATACTCTTAATTGCTTTACTGTACTTACAAACTCTAAGAATGGACTTAGACACTAGGGGTACAGGGCTCATGCACCAGTACCCTAACCAGTGGTATAGTGCACGCAGCTAGAGGGGTGCCTAACCTATACCATAAGCGGTGGGTTGTAGGCATGGCGCACAGGTATGTGTGCCATGTCGACTCTTCACTTTTCTCTGTTCCAAAATACGCTTTCTGCAAGGGCAGTGTATGTGTGTTAAGGTATAGGATCCCTAAGGGTGGCACAATATGTGCTGCGGTCCTTAGGGGCCTTTCCTGGTCACAGTGCCCCTGGTACCCATGGTACCTATGACAAGCGACTTACATGTGGCCAGAGAGTTGCCAATTGGGTTTGCAAAGGTACAGTTTTAGGCAAAGAACATAGGCCCTTGGTCCCCAGTAAGCGGGAGCCATGAGCACACTTAGTCAAAGAGCACCAACATCAGGCAAAAAGTGGGGGCCAACCAGGCAAAAAGGGGCACTTTCCTACATATCCATATTTGTTGTGTGTTTTATGACTAAATGAAGTTGTGATAGGTATATTACAACTTTCTTTATCCATTAAATGTGCACTTATACTTTACTGCATTATAGCACAAACGTATGTAGTCTTTAAGGAACTCTTGTTTCGTTTTCTAAATCTCCATGCTGACTGTCCATCTACACAGCTATTGACACATAATTTGTGAATGACAGCATGGAGAGTCGATCAAAAGAAGGGCAACTTCGTGTATTTTTCAACTTTTAAAAATAAAAAATAAAGAAACACACGGATCTGTCTGTATTCATCTGTAACAAATCAGTAAAAATGGGAAACTGGGAGTGTAATTATGAAGCCAGGCATAATAAGTGAAAATTAAAATAAAGAGCAGCTCACACAACTGAGCTCAAAGCAACTAAGTATGTTTATATCTCAAATAAGTAGCATTACGACATTGAAATTTGGAGGGGGCAGGTCTGGATATGGAAGTCTTTCTTTCTGCGTTTGTCTCAGATTTTTGTGATGTTGTCAAGGTGATGACCACCAAAGCCCCTGATGTACCTCCTTTCAGTCAGAGATGGCTCTTTTTCAATCAGAAACTGACCAACTTTAAGGGCATTCTGTAAACCAGAGTAGAAGTATAACTCAGGTGGGCGTCAGGTGAATACATCTGAGTAGCCCGAGTCACAAATGTCCAGTATTTATGACTTGTAAACAGTTTCCTCTACTTGTTGGAAGAGCACACGTCAATTTAAGGACTTCTACCCAAGTGATAAGTTGGTTGGAAAGGAAGAAGAAGTCAACCAAGCAAATCCTTTCAGAGGGATTTAACATGGTCACCAAACTGAGGATCTCTTATCACTCCAGGGCAAAAGTTACTCTTTTACATGCACAGGCATTGCTTCGGTACATCTGTGTGCCGCTAGTACTCTGCCAGCGAAGTATTATGCAGAGTAATCTTAGTTTGATGAACCAACTCATCTGCCAACATTTTAGCAATGGAAGTTAAATCTCATACCAGTCTCAAATTGAACTAATCATAGTCCGCCTTTTGTTTTTATAAACTTTACATAAACTGCTTATTTCTAAAGGGGTTGTTTTGGGCTTTTTCATCAAAAAATGAGCTGTCTGTCATGTGTTTTCCTAAACTAAATTTACAGTACTTTAAAGCGTCTTTGAGAGTGTCTCGGTTTTGTGTTGGAAGTAAGTAGCACATGTGGTCAATGCACCACTTAAAGGTTATTTTTCATTGCACCCTAGATGCACTCCTCAGCATATGTGAAGCTCCACAGCCTGCTGCAGACGGCCTCTATCACGAAGAGAGACGAGGCCTGCTATCTGCTTGGCAAGCTGGAGGCCCCCTTGATGCAGTCTCTCTGTACTAAGACTGAGATGTTCTCCTGGCTGGTGCCCATCATTCGCACACTGATGGACCAGTGCTTTGAGACCTTGCACCTTCAGTACCACCTGCCCTCCCTGCCACCCACTAATGGCAGTCCCACCTTCTACGAGGATTTCCAGGAGTATTGCAGCAGATCCGAGTGGAGGGCATTCATCGAAAAGCACGTAAGTACACCTCTTCTGCCCCCCTGTTGTGATGGATGCAAACTTTTCATTTTTATGTAGACTCACCATTTTTAAATGTTCTCTAATAAGTAAAATATATGCAACCAATGTCAGTTTTGCAAATTTTGTCTACAGATGGATGAGATTCTTCATTTTATCAAATTCCTCCCAATAAAAGAAACAGAGAGGAAAAGTTAACAATGAGTGACAGATTGATAAAGCCTACAGATGTCACTAGAAGCCAAGGGTGGTATTATAGGCGAATAATTCAGCAGAATATTTTTTAATTGCACAATCTGGTTGTTTAGATTTGGGGTACCATAAAACAAGGGTATTTTGTTTCAAGTAAAGACCTACAACAGCAGTTAGAAATTAGAAACAATGTGTAGTTATGTCACAGTTAAATAAGATGTTTTTCTTTTGATTAGAAGTAATGAGATGCCAAGATACCAAACAGATCTAACAGAATAGAACATTCCTCTCATATGCTTAGAATTCAGGAGTGTCCCCTGCTTGGTGAACCTGCCATGAGTGGTCTACTGATTATGAAACTTGTTTGCGGACTTTTTTTGTGGCCCTGCCATTACACTAATCCAGAATGTGCACAGAGGCCTAGGACGGATCCTGTTAATGTGAGGTCAGGAACCTGTTCTCTGCCTGGAGGGGTGGGCAAAGCATACCCTCAAAATGGGTATAGAAATACTGTCCATGCCCTGAGTGAGACACACAAAGCTGCAGTGTACCAAATGTTGTGAACAGTGTGACTAGACCTTTCTCTCTGTCACAGAGAGGCTAGTCAGCTAACCCCTCTCATAATGCTGAGCTGTTATTTAAACCTTAGATCTTTGCACCGACATCCTTTGTGCATGTTGAGTACAACTCTGTAAGTAACTCTGTATGTGGTGAGAGTCTGAGTAATGGGAGCAGTGGGGTCTATATTTGGGTGCCACTCGATTTAGTATGATACAAGATGGATGGTGTATACATCATCCTCAGACAAATGAAGTGGTTTGACTGCATTCCTGTGGCATGAGCGTTGAGACCCAGATACTAAAGTGAAGGAGAATGGAGACAGTAAACCCCTTAGAATTTCTATGGGGGCGGGGTGTGGCTAGAATGGAAATTAAGACGTGGTGTCTTGTCTTCAGACTCCCATGGCCTTACACGCTGTCTAATCGCCCCTGGATTGGCCCAGTATACGCCTCCTGCAGGTTACTGCTGCCTGTGCCGTCAGAGGGTTGCCCACAGGGGCTGGGATGTGCAACAGCAATCGCTACAGCCACGACAAGTCTCCCGAGCCCAAGCGTGACATCCCCAGCCCAACATTTTGAGAGAGCATCCTGGGAGCACACTCCGCCCTGCATCAGGCCCTGGCCTCCCAGCCAGCGCCATCCACACTGGCCCTTGGACAGAGATGGCGAGTGATCTCCATCTGCGCCAACTGAAGAGGCCCCTTGATGTTTGACCAGAGGACCCTCATCGGCGGTGATCCCACTGGGTATAGGCGAGAGGGGGACCACTGGAGCAAGGCCTCCTCCCTCCCCCCGCAGTGAGTGATCTGATCGATGCACCTTGCTGTCGCCCGTGACCACAAAGGATTGCCCGCATTGGCAGAGAACAGTGACCGCTTCTAGGTCGACGAGTCTCCAGAAAGCAGGCGCGCCATCCCCCAGCCGTCCTCTCAGACAGGCACTGCGGGAGCATCCAGCATCCTGCATAGGGCCCCAGACCCAGGCCATCCACAATGGCACCTGGACACCAGTGGCATTCAGTATCCTCCTGCACTGTTTTTGTCTGGATGGCCGCAACCCCACCATGTAAGAATACACAGCCATGGAAGGGGTTTCCGACGTGCCTTGTCTCCCACCCAGTCCCCCCCCCCCCCAAATGAGTAATACGAATGGTGCAGGGGTGTCGGCGAACCAGGGTCAGGATCACTGAACTGCTCCTTGAAGCAAGGGCTGTGGCTGGGATTAGCTGGCTGGTCTGCAATGGCAACATCGACTTGCCCGTAAGCCTCACCTCCCTGCTACCTACCTGAGCTTCCGGAGCCCCCTCAGCCAAGCTGCTGTACCCGAGTGCCTACCCAGGAGCGTGATGCCTATGCTACTGGTAGCACTACCCTAGGCCTTCACCACCACTGGTGCTCTGAAGCTCCTGGGCCTTGCTCATTGGGCTCTGACCTGTGGACCTACACTGCCCTCCACCCCAAACAGAGACTATGTTTGTACCTGAGGAGATGTTTTCTGAAACCCTCCACACAAGGCGCAGCAAATTAGACCAACATCTATAAGGAGTGCCCCCACAGTACTGCTTGTTCAGAACTACGTCAGTCACCCCTGGGGGAGTCCAGTAACTGGTGGATGCCCTGTGACCCATTGGGCAACCACAGACTTTACAACACACTCGGAGGGTCTTGCTGGGTGTGCCCCCCTAAATGCCACTCCAAGCAATGTACCTGTGACTCCTCCCTGTCATCCTTGAGGGCTCCAGATGAGGGTGCCCTCAACAGCCAGCTGGGCCTGACTGCCTCCTTGCTCCCCCCGGTGCCTCCGGAACTGTCTAGGCAGTGAGGTGGAGAGTGTCTCCTCCTTCCCATACCTTTGCACCAAAACAGTTATGCCCTAAGTCTGCCAAGGAGACTTCTGTCACGTCACTTTGGCACAAAGCCTCAACAGATGAACCTGAAAGAAAGCACCCCACCAACAGCGGCAGCAGGATCCATGTCGGTACCTATTACACAGGAGTACATGGACCAATTCCTGAAGGCTATCCGCTCCAAAATCAGCTCCCTGCCTCCAGGATAGGCTGTGAGACATAGAAATAGGAGACGACGTGGATGACTTGGAACACACAGCAGACTCGGAAATGCTTTAGTGTAGAGTGGCCGCACTTGAGGAATAACAGGTGGAACCGCAGGCCAAACAGGAAGACTTAGAAAATAAGAGCTGCCGAAACAATATTCTCATTTGAGGTGTTCCCAGGAGTGCGGATGGCAAAGACATCATGGCCTTCATGCTGAATTCCTGCAGACAATCCGGGGTGACCTAGAGTCCCCTCACCAGCTCTATATAGGGCCGAATGTGTGTCTTCAGCTCTGGGATGCCCAAACGCTGTCCTCATGAGGGTCCACTTCTCCACCAAAAAAGAGGCTATCTTACGGGCCTTCAGGGGGAAATCCAATTTGGTATTTCACGGTCACACCATTCAACTCTTTCAGGCTCTTGCCCCTGTTACCCTACGCAAAAGTTGAGACTTCAAACTGGCCACTAATAAACTCTGGGACTTGAACATCCAATACCAATGGGCCCACCCCTTCACTCTTCTGTTCCCTTGGGAAAAAAACAGTGCTCCTAATGCTCCTCGGCTGAAACTGAAATTTACTAGACATTCCAGACGACTCATCCAGCAGAGGTTCTTCCCCCACCTGTGCGGCTACCGGGGAGGGACGGCGCCCAGTGGTGGTTGGTACATGTTGGGCATCACGATAGGCCTGCCAAACTGACTGCGCTCCTGGAGGCTAAACAAGACATCATTGCCCACCTGCCGAACATGGACAAGAAATTGTTCCCAATTGCCTTTATGATTGGCTGACAGCAATAATAACCAACCTCTGCTCCCTCAACAGGAGAGGACCTTGACATCCTCATGATATGCCCTCATCTACCTTTGGGCCCAGGCCCTGGCTAACGCTGGTCACAGAGGTCCGTAGAACTCTGCTGATCAGCCCTTTATGCCCACCACTTTGCTTCCCCAGTTGGCATGCCCTCTCCTGCTAGTCTGATGAACATTCCAACTGCCTGCCCTTCTCAATTTGTCCCTCAGGAGGGGGACTCTTCAAGTGGGGTCTGCACATCTGTGTGTCGGCACCCCCAGGACCAGAATGGAGCAGTTAGGCCCTTTTGACCTGCCTTTGTTTATTTCTTTTCTTGGTCTTTCAATCTTTATTGATTAGGTGTCTCACCGGTGGAGACTTACTCACACTCCCCTGACTTGCGCTACATGCTAACACATGCCGGTTGGTATGACATTGACACTGAGAATTCCCAGCTCCTTCACTGTGCCAGCAACACATTAGTGAAACACCCAGCTCACCGCCTGACCTCTGCTTGGGGCGGAGGCACCCATCACATAAGTTATTCTGGGTGTGCCCTTTTGGACATTTTCTTGTGCACGCCTGATAGCACAGCAGCCACATTTACTTGCCTGCGCTATGGCCTCCACACAACATACTAAATTAATATTGCTTAATGTCTAGGGCCTACATTCGCCTAACAAGTGCAAATAGGTCTGGTGTTACCTTCTTTTGCAAGACCCCAATGTCATCTTTCTTCAGTAGACGCATCTCCTTCGGGATGATTGCCACCGCATATCCTATCTGAAATACCTGCATCGCTTTTGGGTGCATGCCTCTACCAAAACATTCGGTGTGGCCATCATGTGCTAGGCAGGTTTGCTCCACAGTCCTGAAATCTACCAGAGACAAGGACAGTTGTTACGTGAAGCTGACTATATTACAGGGCACACACCCAGTAACCCTCCTTAAACTCTACCCTATCCAATCAGGCACAAGATTTCTATCTCCAGGATCTTCTGCGGGAACAGCTTATGAACAAGGTATGTAACATCATAGTGGGTGGTGACTTTAACCTGGTGTGGGACCCCGAGCTTTGGGGCACCAAGCTTGATCGTAGTGCTGCATCCTTCCAGGGCATGGGGGTGATGTCTACTCAGCCTAAACATGACCTTACTGACATGGGGTTGGTGGATGCGTGGTGATACAGACATCCTGACACACAAGACACACAAGACTATGCATGTTCATACTACTATATCGATTATCTCTTCCTCACTCATTCCCTGCCCTACTATCTGGAAGTAGTAGCCATATTGGACATATCCATCTCAGCCCATGTCCACGTAGACCTGGGGTGAGCCCTAACGTGGGCCTTTGTTATGGACCGACACATTGGAGATTTCCTCCACAACTACTTAGAAACCCGGTAGATAAGACCGAGATCCAAAAGTGCATTGCGGACTATTTCGACCTAAATGACCTCCCCAAACACGTTGAGATGATTTCAAGGCTACCATTGGGAGGGGGTGGATTTCAACAGATGCTATTGCGAGAGAGTCTTTTCTGATGGAGTCAGGCCTGGCGGCTAAGATTAAAGCCTTCAAGCGCCTCTATCAATCTACCTCCACCAGGCGCATCAATCAACAACTTGTGATACTGCGGGCCAGTTGAGAGCACATAGGACTAACAGTGCTGAGTGAACCCTTCTGGCTCTGAAGCAGAAGTACTACGAAGTTGGGGGAAAAAGTTGGTACTCTCCTTGCCTGAAAGCTGTGCCAGCAGCATGCCAGGGCCCAGATAGCCAAGATTCAACCAGGGGAGACAACTTGGGCGACTACCGAAAGGTCTAAGCAACATGCATTCCACAGCTACTACCAAACTTTCTACACCAAGGTGACTCCCCTCCGGACCTTATAGATTCCTACTTCCGTGCTTGTGACTGGACCTTCGTGACTCACAGCAAGCAGACTTTTTAGACACCCCTATCACCCTACCAGAGTTACACTGAGCTCTACAAGAGCTCCTGATCGGGAAGACGCCTGGCCCGATGGGCTGCCTGTAACTTTCTACAGAATATTCCTCCCCGCCCTTCAAGATCACATGTTGACACTAATAAACTCGCTCACGGTCAACACGGGACTTACCCCCACTATGGCGGCTGTGGAGATTGCCTTCATCTCCAAACCGGGCAAAGTCCCCATCCTATACTTCTCCTTCTGTCCCATAACTCGCCTGAATACGGACGCCAAGATCATTATGTAGATTTTTGGGGACAGGCTGGAACATTATCTCCATGGCCATATAGAGTCGCAAATAATATTCTCTTAATGGCGTGTTTGTCACAGTATCCCCTCGTCTTCTCTCGCTAGGCTTAGAGAAGGTATTTGACATTGTCGGCTGGACTATTAAAATTAGTTTAGGACTGCAAATGATTAATAGGATTGTGATAGCTTATGTTTGCCCGACAGCTACTATTCTAGTTAATGAACAACAAAAAAGCCTCATTCACCCAGCTAGAGACACCCAACATGAGTGTCCACTTTCACCCCTACTGTTTTCCCTGGCAGTTGAGCCCCTGGCCATCGCTATCCGGCAGACGGATTTCCATTGCCTTCTCTCGCTAGACGTAGAGAAGGTATTTAACAGGGTCAGCTGGTCTTTTCTTCGTGCAGGCCTCCATAAAATTGGTTTAGGCCTAGGCAAGATTAATAGGATCATGACATCTTATGTCTGCCTGACTGCCACTGTTCGAGTTAATGGACATCAAATAAGCATGAACCACCTTGCTAGAAGCACCCGGCATGGGTGCCCACTTTCACCCCTGCTGTTTTCTGTGGCTGGTGAGCCCCTGGCCATCAATATCCAACAGACGATGTCTATTGTGGGCATTTCTTTTGGTGGGTGTTCCCACAAAATAAGTCTCTTTGCAGATGAACTACTGATCTGATAGAGACATATAGCCGCAGATTCCTTAACTTAGAATATCTCCCCAGGCGTCAGACTGGATCCAGAATTTTTTTTCCCCCAGCAATACCTCTGCACGCCGGGAGGCGGCTTGGCTTGGCTCCCTCCTGACGTCGTCCACGGAAGTGACGTCAATGGAGCTTTATGAGCTCCTAAGTCTCTAGTGCCTACACTCCTATGTTGAACACAAGTTCTAAGGCCCCTCCAAAATATTCCTAAGTGAGGGTTGGAGCCTGTGTAAATCGGGAATTATATCTGGGATGTGTATATCAACCTACAGAAAAAGGTGTAAAAAATGAAAATAGGAGATGCCTCATGTAAGCAGCCATGAATAGCTGGTTGGGAAATTTACCAACTGGCTTTGCTTCTCATCATAGGACTTCTCTGATGCATGCAGGGATATAGTCTGTTGAATTTGAAGTTCTGTGATAGGAAAATCGAGTAGTGTCTACCTTATGTAGATCTATGATGAGAATTTCTAATAGCGTCTGTAAGCTTATCCGTGCAGCTAGTTGTGTTGGGTCCTCCGAACAAAAGACTTCTGGCCTCTCCAGATCTTTTGACCATCAGTTAAAAATGTGTCCAAAAGTCTACTGTGTATTTTAATCGTATAAACCCTAGGCGCATGAACAAATTATATAGCCTGACCATAGTGTAAGAATTACCGACATGTTTCATTACCAAGAAAAGCAGGTCAAGAGGACCACACTATCACCCAAAAGTGCAACCCACCTAAGAAGGAAGGAAAGAACAAAAAATATAGAAGTGGCAACCCATATATTTGGCAGGCAAAGCAAAAATAGTGTTTGTTACAAATTTGCATGCATATTTACCAAATGACCACTGGATAAATGCCTACCAGTGAACAATGTATTCAATTGCAGTGTGCATGCATGCTTTATGAACCACCTGTCACGAAACAACAAAAACAGTGCTAAAAAAAAAAATCAATTAAAGGTATGCTTGCTTTATTGTCAATACCATATTGAAACTGGAGTTCAGAAGCATGAGTTCAAGAAGCTTACACGCCATTATTAAGAAATGCCCATAGAAGGTAACAAAAATATTTGACTAATCCGAGAACGAGGATGCTGGGAGAATCCAGTGATGTGATTTGGGCTTGATAACCTATAAAAGGACCCTCACATCCATAAAACGGCTTGGAAGCCGAGCGTAAACAAGCACTGGCATAGCCAGCCACAGCCAGCCACAGCTGCATGTACCCCTCACACTGTCCCTAAGGTCCGAAAGTCAGTGGGTTGATCTCAGGCAAGTTTAATAAATAATGAGGCCAGCGTTGTAGCATGATTGGAGCCTTCCGGGGCTGAACGGACAGCTGACAAGGACGGAACTGGGACAGCTTTGGGAATGGAGGTTGTTTTTCAAACAAGCTGGAATAAACACTCTTGGTTGAAAAGAGCTGCAATAAACATCCTTCATTGAAAAGTTTAACGACCAAAACTCAGTGGACAATGGCTTGTCTCTGGTCCAGGAAAGGCCAATAAGTGTTAACTGCTTACTGCTTAGTATAGATGGTTATCTGGAGTGGACAGGACCAGTTTACAGCTTGAGCACTGCCTCTTTTGATTTGGAGATGCCAGGAAGGCCTACCTCTGTTCATACACAGGAAACTCATAGCCAGCTAGGCTCCAGTCACAATAGGCTGGAAAGCCAATTTGACCCTCCCAGGTAGAAGAGGGCCCAAGAAGCTGAAGACATGCCTGTATTGTGGCACCTTGAACCTGCCATCTTGAAACAGGGCGCTCCTAGGTAATTTTACAGTAAGGCAAATAGAAAGTGCTGAAAAGGAGATGGGGGACTGTGAGAATTTTTTAGGATTGGGTGGTAGCATTCCTCCATTCATTTGTTAGTGCACAGGATAAACGTGGCACCTCTTTCACCAATCCCTCAGAACATTGCTGGACCTGGGAAGTTTCCATCTGAAGAAGAAGCCTGATTTCTGGCTCCTGCTGTAGGAAGGGGACTCACACAAGGACTCCGGAATGCTGCCAGCACCCACAGACTGGAACTGCTCTCCATGGGTCATGTGATGGACCTCCTGTTTATCTACTTCAGGGATTTGAAAAGCAGAAGGACTTCTGACTAGAAGAGAGACTTGACTAAGGACTACACCCTCCAGGAGTAGTGCCCAGGAGTGGTGTTCAGAACTCCACCATGAGAACCTAGAGCTGAGGGACTGGCCAGAAGAAGCTTTCCCAGCAGTTGGAGACTAAGTCTGAAACTCAACCCTTTGACCTGCACGACCTGCTTGGTGTATCTGACCTCTGCTCCAAAGCGGTCCATCTGAAACTGTGCCTAGATTATTGTCCACTTTTCTAGGTGCTTTTTACCTGGGCACCTAGAAAAAGTCAGGCACCAAGGATCCCCTGCTCCTCTTAACCCATTTTGATGATTTTGATGCTCATTAAAATGTTCTCTATTTTTCTAAGTAGGTATGAGAGTTTCATTGTGAACTTTATTTTAAAATTGTTGGTACTGCCTGAACTTAGCATGCACACTTATCTGGGGATTGCCTACTGCTTATGCTATAACAACCAGGAGTTTAGCAGAGAGTCCCTGAAACCTATGTATTGACCTAACCAGAGTGGTGTTATTGAGTTGGTAGGGATACTCTCCTCTCACCCTATTTCTGACAATAATTACCACCCACCACATATGCTGATCCGTGTTCAAAAAGTGTTTTAGCAAGAATCTGAATGTAGCCCTTCTCTCGCAACAAGGGTCTTAATGAGCTCATTTACTTGAGCAAATTGATTGGGGAGGCAGCAGCCACTCAGAAAAGCCAATTGTATGTTTCATAGCTTTGTTGATAGTTCTGAGAAGTAGGATAATATTAACCACTGGCCTGTGGTATTTGTAACTACCAAAGTGTGAAATGCTTGTGTTTGGTCTTTATTGTGAATCATCAGGCTTCATTCAGCTATCTGCTAAAAAAAAAGGCGGAAAGTATTTAAGAAACTGGCCACTTATGTCTAGATGAGATAGATAGATAGAGGTGTTATTATTTGCCACTCTTTCTAAAGGCTAATTCTGTTCACATCTAGAAAAGGGGAAGAAATTAATTTACCTGTGAACATAAAGCAAAACGTACTGTTTTCTCAAAGTTGTTGGAGCAAATGTTATGGTCAATAACAAGGTATTTGTGATTGGGGGATAAATCCAAACATGATGGAAATGAAAAAAAAGTCAAAGCTGCAGTCCTTTTAGACCGCTACTGCTATTATTTTGGTGAATAATTCTGCTTGGCTATTTACCCCTCATCATCCTTTTATTAGGTTCAGCCTGCCATGTCACAGTTTGAGATGGATACGTTTGCCAAGAGCCATGACCACATGTCCAACTTTTGGAACTCCTGTTACGATACCCTGATGAGCAGCTCCCAGCGCCGTGAGGCTGAGAAAGCGGAGAGCCGGGCCCGGTTTCAGGTGAATGCATGGAAATGGTTTTGGGAATAGCAGGAACTGGCTTACACTTTGACTATTTCCACATCTCATCTCCTAAATCTTTTCCTGGTCATTGTATGGGCTGGTGGAAGCTACTCTTTGTGCAATATGCCAAGTAGAGTTGCTAGCTGTGTGACTTTAGATAAAGGTTCAAAGCATTATGGACCACTATTGCCCACACAGTGTGATGTATACCATTTATCTAACCTTAATAGTGGCTACATTGGTGAATATCTAAGCAGTTCCTGAAATTAAAAGATCGTCCTAGGGACATTAAGTTATTGTAAAACTTTTTCTTATCTTCTAAAAGAGGACTAAATAGTAACTTTGGCCTTGTTGCAATTTTCCGAACATTTTCACTTGTACAGAGTGTAAATCTGACTGTCTCTTTAATGAAATTGAAGATTAAGTTCCATAGTTTTGCTCCTGCCCATTTTACTGTTCCACAACATGTTTCAATTTGACGCGGTTTGCTGGTCGCATTTTTAATGGAGGCAGGCCTTTGAAAGAACAGTGAGACTGCCCCATAAGAAAATGTTATCATTCTCTTTGAAAAACGCACTAAAGCTACACGCTGGACTAGTAATTTCTGCTTGGTGCCATCAACTTATGGGGATATAGTGTTTGCATGATGACCACAGACTTGTCTGACACAAGTCATCAGAGCACCACAGAAGCACAAAGGGTATAGGCAGAACATTATACAGACATGCTAGACACTGGGTACAAATGTGGAACACACAGACACACAAACGATGCAGTAGACTCTGGATGCCGCAGTTGCCCTTGGTGCTGGGTCTTGCTTCCCTGTCTTCTGCACATTGGCAAGTGTGTGTGAGTCTCATTTGTCTTTATCTCTAACTCTGCCTTCCTTCTCATTGGTCTCCTATCCTCTCCTAGGATCTGGTCCTGGAGCCAGTAATGAAGCGGGCGAAGTATGAAAGCTTGCGGTACGCCAACCTTTTGAAGCAGATTGGCTGCCACCACAGTGCGGTCCTGCGACAGTGGAAGTCTCTTCGTCGGCTTCTGACATCTGCACGTGGAGCCTGGGCTGAGCGGTGAGCGGTCATAATTGTCACGAGAGGGGAAGTATGACTGATTGGTGAATTGTAACGTCAAATGACTTCTAAATATGGAATTTAAGGGTTTCTATACGTTGGAGAATAGAAAGACTTGGTAGACTTTGGGGAACTTTTCTGCCGTTACTCAGTGTGCATGCTTAAATGCAGGTATATCTATTATAGCTTTATAGCCTGCCATAGCTTCCTATACCGGCCATTACAGGCAGGCTCCAGTACTGGGCTTGGCTTCTATCGGCCATTAGAATCCCGGAGCACTCCATTGTCTTCAATGTTGTCGCAACATTCCAATGTTCTAATATTGATAATGAATGCTGTTGTGAACAATGATCGATGCTTGACACATGTCATTAAAAATCCATAATTTCCCTGCTCTTTCCTACCTTCCTCCATGCCAGCAGCCCTACTAATGTGAAGTGGAAGTTGTCGAGTGCTGAAACCTACTCCAGAATGAGACTCAAACTGGTGCCAAATTACAACTTTGATCCTCACGGCGAGGCGAGCGCTCTGCGGGACAATTCAGGTGAGAGAATACATGATGGCTGCAGGAGAGCTAACGCGGCTGGTATAAACTAAAACCACATAATTTAAAGCAGAATAAGAAAAAAAATTCCCGTCGTCAGATGATTGGAATTATAGCTTGTGAGGGAAAATCCTAGCGCTACTTTAAATATAACCCAAAGAGCTGAAATGCTGGCCTTCTTTTCAACCGTTTCTACATTGTCCCTAATGTCATGTCATAGGTGCCCAGTGCCGGTCTGTACTTCACATGCCTTGGTCAACAAAATAATCCTGTTGCATCACAATTTAGTGACCAATATAGGTCAGTCATGGAACGTCAGTCACAACTGTTAAGCCCGCGACCCATGCAGTATTTAATAGATCTCACTTGTTAACTCAACCTAAATCACTTTAAAACGGCTGTGGGACTCAGCTAATCGAGTATAAAAAATTGGGTCTGCCTAACTCATTGTAAGGCAGTTTCATTTAGTAAGCCTACTTGACTAGTTTGGAACCAATCTCTCTCTTGACAGTACCAGCTGGAAGGCATCCTCCCTCACTGTCTGCCTAATTCCTAATCCATTCAGTTTCCCTCTTTACCCCTCCCATCCATGATACAGCCTGACCCAATGTACCTGGCAGTCTTATTGGGAGACAGCCCCACTTGCTCTTAAGACCGTTCACCCTAATAGAAGGCAGTCTTACTTGTTGGGTCTGTTTCACTCGATGGAAGACAGTCTTAGAACGTCTGCTTAAAGCATTGAAGGACATTCATACTTTTCCTTGAGCCTAAATCCCTCACTACATTGTGTCAGTGGCCAGAGTTTTCTGTGGGGCCTCACTTATTGGATGGCATTTACATAAATAGTGTAGGTTCCCACCTGGTTCAGGATAAGCAGGACTATCCGCAGATTGGGAACGCCCCAGTCCCCATTTTATTATATGCGGATGACGCAGTAATTATGGCACGGACTCAGATAGGTCTCCAAAGAGCTATCACTAAATTTTCAAATTATATGAATGATAGAGGCCTAAAAATAAATATAAGCAAAACATTTACTATGTGTTGTACTACAAGTAAAAAACCATCTCATGCAAAACTTTCATTTTAAAAACAAAAATAAATACGATTGATAAATTCTCGTATCTGGGTATCAACTTTGAGAAATCAGGCACATGGTCATCTGCGTCGCATGCAAGAAAATTGGCTTTTTCCAAAGCCATAGGTGCTGTTTGCAACTTTTCCAACAAGGTGGGTGGACGACCAGTTCCAGAGCTTGTGGACATATATAAATCTGAATGTGTATCCACAGCGATATACGGGGCGGGGATCTGGGGAATAGCAGAGGTTCACAATATACAACTTTGTGAGAATGCGTTTTTGCGCTATCTCCTAGCCGTCCCGGGTTCCACCTCTACTTACTAGGAGGAGCAATCGGAAGAAGCTCCGGGGCTTGGGATCACCTTCCTGGTGAAAATCCCTGGTTATGCCCCCCCCATCCACCCTGCTACCCGCTCCTTTAGAAAAGGGATAACGGCGGCTACATTGACATCCCGGACAACCAAAATAGCGTTTCCAAGCAGATTTCCTTCCTGAAAGCTCTCGACGCGACAACTGTTTCCTAAGACTGCCTCGGACCCTAGGCTGCTGGCTGGGGTGGACACGGGGCCCGAGCTTGCTGGAAGCAGACCGCCCCGGATCTGGCGTCTTGCCCTGGCTGCGGTAGCGAAACGGTCCCCATTTGTGGGAACAATCGCCAGACCGGATCATTTGAGATACCGATCTCAGGGTCGGCGGGACGGGAACATTCCGGTCTGTGAGCTCCGAGCCTCCTGGAGCCTGTTTGTTTGTGCAAATGATCGCCGCGCTGGAGCACTGAAGTGTTGGCCTTGGGACGTCTGGGGGTCTGTGGAGCGGGTACGCTCGGGTCTCCGACCTCCGTCCTCCGAGCCTCCTGGAGCCTGTTTCTCTGGGGACGCGGAGTTCCGTGGCGGCCTTGGTTTGTTGCCTGATCGTATCAAGCGGGCTGCTCTGCCCCCACCCCTCGGCATCGGCCGAGCCTCCTGGTGCCTGGGTTTGTGCGGGCGCGGTGTCCCGTGGCAGCCGCTCATCGGGCCGGACCGCAGCTCTGCTGATGCAGAGCCCGACCGGAGCCATCTTGAGGGCTCCCGTGGGGCCGACCCCTGGTCGAGTGAGCTGGTCTGCGGGCCCCTCTCGTCCTGGCCGCCTCATTGTCCTGAGAGTTCTGCTGGGGCTACTGACCGATTGATGAGAGGACGGATCCTCCCTGCACCGTAAGGTCCCCCGGCTCATGCAGGAAGTCCGCTGCGACTGATCCGGAGGACAGACTCCGGCGACACTGCCCTCTCTCCAGCGCCATTTTAGTAACGCCAGTCTCGCCAGCTCCTACGGTTTTGGCTGCAGCGTCACCACTACGCCCGGAACACAGACTTCTACCACAGATTTGACCCCGACGACTGTACACACAGTGAGTGGCGTCCTCCCATCCTGGGAAGAAGAGGGCAGTCTCTCGATTTTGTGCTCATTTCCCAGCGCTGATGAGGGCGGGCTCTCACCCCGAACTTCAGCCCCTAGACTTGACTTAAGCATACCGCTCACCTACTGGGGCTCACATCACCAATCAGGAGGCTCCCGAGACCCACATTATGCCTTGAGCTCAAGATACATCTTTATCAATTTATTTTTTCCAATCTAAAATGGCAGCGCCCCCTATCTACCTATCCTTAAACCTTGTTCCCCCCCCCCGGCCAAACTGCTAACCCTGGAGCTGGGTTCCCAACCTAAAATGGCGGCGCTCTGCCTCTATCTATTTCTCTAGCCTCTCCCCTCTCTGCCCCCGCTGATGTATCTTCACCCCCAGCGAGGCTGCGCTACCAGTGCACTAATTTAAAAGTGCTTTTAACTAATGTAAGTGTATTTCTGCCTCCTGACTTCTCTCTGTCCTAAGAATACCTGCTACTACCTGTTCTTCCTATCCCCTTGCCTCTCCCCTCCTCCGATGAATCTTCACCCACAATGAGGCTGTGTTTCAATTGCACTAATTTATAAGGGCATCTCTGCCCTCGAGATTCTCTCTGATCCCAGGATTACTTGCATCTACATATTCTTCCTTCTCTCAAGCTTCCCCCCTCCGCCCCTTCTGATTAATCCTCTCCCCTAGTAAGGTTATGTTACTAATTTAAAAGTGCATTTCGACCTTCTCAATTCATTTCTGGCTCTAGGATTACTGGCAAGGCTTGTAAACTTCGGCCCTAAACCCCTTGCCTGTCTCAAAATTAGCGACCGCCACTGCCATCTCTCTATCCTTTAACTTATTCTTCTGCCCCTCCCCATATCAACATGACACGTCCCACCTTGACTTGGAACGGGGAAAACCCCATTTCCTTGGTCTACCCCCCCCCCACCTCTCCAAAACCGCTGCTAAATCTTTCAAGCATGCCACCTTAAAAAGCCACCCAGAGATGTTGGTAACCGACTTGCGATACAACTCGGACAGTGGTACTTGCATAAACGACCTCATCTTCTACTCCAAAAGAATTGCAGCCTGGCGCAAACCCTTTATTCACCTCCTTAACGTTCGCTCATCGAGAAACATTCCATATGGCACCAAAATCTCAATTGCCCCCTCCTCCACGCTCCGAGCTGAGATTACCATTACCCTTTACAAAAATGGCATCATTCTGATCCAAGCCTCACTCAATAACCTCAATAAATGTGCCGATCTTTTCTCACTTCTTAGAAATCATGTACACGACTCGGATAAGGTATCCAACTCCCGCACCTTAGGCCCTACGTCCTACCAGTCTACCTTGCCTATCATCCCGCCTACCCCACCACCACGGCTTCCATCACTGTTCATCCTCCCCCCTACCACGTCCACTAACCCTGGCCAGAGATCCTCCCCTACTCCACTGATCCCCCCCATCTAACGCCCCCACCAACCGCGAATCCGGCTCTCCCCCAAAAACACCGACCTCCGCTCTAACCTACCCCTCACCTGACTCCCTTATAGATCAACCTAACCTCGCCAAACTCAAAATACCCCAATCCTCCCCCCTAAGATCGCCCTCGACAACCTGATGTCGCCTCAATCCTCCCACCCTAAGTTCGCCGACCCTCCCATGCACCTTCTTCTGCAAACATCCCTGCCTCCTATCTGAGGTAGAATTCAGAGCTCTTGCATTCACTTATAACTCTACCTCGGCCACCTCCTCTTACTCGGACCTTACGGGGGAAGAAATGCTAGCTATCCTCCAAGACTATAACGCTGCCCAAGACTCCCCCTGCCCGCAAGATTCGAGTCCTAAACAGCACATCTGCACAGTCTCCATCAACCCCAACAGACCAGCTACGCTTCACACCAGATCTGTGGTTAAAAGCAACCTTGCGCCGGTGCTTCTATCCTCCCTGACACTCCCACGGAATCCCCTATATCGGGCCTCTTAATTAACTGCCGTCCGGCAGTTAAACATGCCTCGGATATCGCTGACCTCATCCTCAATAAAAATTTAGACCTAACTATTCTAACCGAATCCTGGCTCAATGAATGCTCGTCCCCTTGCCTCGACCTACTAGTCCCCCCCTAACTACAACATTGCTAGGCTAGACAGGCTCTCCATCAAAAAAGGTGGAGGCATCGCCTGCATCTACCGATCCTCCCTCTCGGTAACGGAACTCCTAGATGACTCCACTGAATCCTGCGAATACCTCGCCCTCTCCATTTCCAGCAACTCACTACACCTCTGCAACTTGCACATCTTCTACCCCCCCCCCTGCCCCCCCCCCCCTGGCTCAAATGACTCTTTCACTGACCTCCTCTTGGATATCATCACAACCAAGATTCCCTCCAACACGAAAGAAATCCTCCTTGGTGACTTCTACCTGGAATGACCCTAAAGACCCTCACGTCAACGCTTTCAAAGACCTCCTCTCTGATCAAGCTCTGTCCCAAGCTTGCTCGCTGCCTACTCACTCAAAAGGGGCCACCCTGGAATGGATCATCTCTAAAGAAACCGCGGTCAAACTTATCTTCATAGACCCAATGCGACTGGTCTGACCACCATATCATCTCCTTCGTCCTTCCAGGGACCTGCAAGTCAAAGACACCACAATCTGTGATCCCCAAGCGCTGGATTAGAGACACTAAAAAGCTTGACCGTATCAAATTGGAAGCACGCTGCAATTCCGATCTTGCCCCCCCTCTCATATTACTGCGGTCAGTGACCTCAATGATCATTACTCAGAATCTATTTCGAACATCCTGGACGATCTGGCTCCTCTAAAACTAAAAAGGTCACAAATCAAAGACAGAAACCCCTGGTTTTCTGATTACCTCAACATGGAAAGGAGAACCCTAAGAAAAACTGAAAGAATCTGGAGACAGTGCCCCTCTGCTGAGCACCTTAAACTTCTCCGACAGGCAAGAAACTCTTACAACAAACACATCTTGAACTCAAAAAAAGAATACTTCAGATCGGAATTGGGGAATGCCAGAAACAGACCCCGCAAGCTCTTTGAGCTGATCAAGCACCAATCTAATAAACTGGCTAAATCTCAGAAAGAATCCCCTAAATCACTAATATCCTCGGAGGAATTCTCCTCTTTCTTTACTGATAAAACCAAGGCTCTTGAAACTGAACACAATACCGCTGTTTACTCTCATCCCCTCCCTGACCTCCCCCCCTTCTCTGCGCTACCCACACTGGCCCCACCTAAAAACCAAGCTCACTGGACTGACTTCGAATACTACGACGAAGAATCCATCTCCAAAATCCTCTCTACCTTGAACCCCAATAACCACTTCAATGACCTCCTACCATCTAACTGCCTCTCCCCGGTCACCCATGCCATTATTCCCTGCTGGACCTCAATAATCAACGCCTCACTTCAACAGGGCTCTATCCCTGACCCCTTGAATGGTGGTCAAGTCCTTCCTATCCTAAAAAAGCCTTCTCTGGACCCCGCTTCCCCTGACAACTTCAGACCTATCTCCAATATCCCTCTGTTAGCTAAAGTGTCCAACAGCAACTAAGTCAGCACATCAATAACTTCCACCTATTGGACAACCTTCAATCTGGCTTCAGACCGGGGCACAGCACGGAAACCACTATGCTGCACATCGTGGATGATGCTCTCCAAGCCCTTGACCAAGGCAAAACCTGCCTTCTAATCCTCCTAGATCTATCCTCCGCCTTCGATACGGTCAACCATGATAAGCTACTTGAACGTCTTAATCTCAGGATGGGGCTCGATGGTGTTGTCCTAGATTGGTTTAGGTCCTTCCTTCATAACCGATCTCAAAGATTCCTCATAAATGGCATACTTTCAGCTCCCACCCCAGCCACAGTAGGTGTCCCCCAAGGCTCAACCTTATCACCCACCCTCTTTAACCTTTATTTAGAACCACTCACTGAAGTTCTCTCTACCGCCAACATCTCCTATCATATGTACGCGGACGACACCCAAATATACAACAATATTTCATCACTTGAGGAGATCATTACCTTGAACGAGACCCTGAAACTAACTGTCCAATGCCTTGCCGCTAACCAATTGAAACTCAATGCAAAGAAAACAGAATTCCTCCTGATCTCCCCCTCCAAAGCCAACCCTGAGATCGAGACTTGGAACAAAGCTATCACAGCCTTAAATTGCCCGCCGACCATTGTGAACTCTGCCAAATCCCTGGGCATACTCCTCGACAGCAACTTGAACTTGCGTGACCACATCAACTCAATGGCTAAATCAGCCAGATTCCACCTGATCTACCTGTGGAAGTTGAAACCCTTCATAGATGCTCTAGACTTAAAAATGGCAGTCCAAGCACTAGTCATATCAAGACTGGAATATGGGTGTTCCACCGTCACCGATTTACCCAAAATCTCCCTGGCTCCTCTAAAAGCCTGCCTCAACGCGGTCGCAAGATTACTCACAGGCACCAGGAAATTTGACCACATTTCTCCACATCTGAAAGCACTAAACTGGCTCCCTGTGGAGGCCAGAATACAACTGAAAATTGCTTGCATCACTCACAAGGCCCTCTACACAATCTCCCCTGCCTAGGTGCAGAAACTGGTGATGTCTGGGGGAACTAGGAACTCCCGGTCCGCTCGAAACCTCCTGCTCCAACCTGCTCGCTTTCAGAAAAAAGAACCTACAATAGGGCATTCTTCGGAGCAGCACCAAGAATCTTGAACTCTCTCCCGCCGGACATCCGAAAAATCCCCTCTCTATTACGTTTCAAGAAGGAGACCAAAACCTTTTTCATCGGCAAATTTCTAGGCTAAAGACATGCTTGCACCTACCACAGTGTGCCTATCGAATACTTAACTATTGCCTCCTCCGCTGCCTACCAACTCGCCCTGATACGTAATTCTGTGTGGCTTTTGTTTTTTGCTTTTACTTGGACAACTATAACTGTATCCTATGCTCCTCATCTTCCCTATCCCTCCCCAAACCCTGTATATTTCTGCACTTGAATTTTTGTTGCCTTCTTATCTTGCTTTGTTGCCTTGTTTACCGTGTAACTGTGTAAAGTGCTCTGATACCCTCACTGGTCAGGCTCGTGCTCTATAAAACATTAAAATAAATAAATAAAAATAAATATATATCGGACCTTATTAAACTTAATCCCCTCCTTTTATGGCATAAGGTGTGGTCCACGGATGAGACCGGTTTTAACAGAGATATAATCAAGGATTGCCTTAATTTAGAGGGGGTTACCAGGATTTCCTGTATTAAATATGTAAAGAAACTATCTTATGATATTGGTTATCCAGAATACTTCGATTCCCCAAACTGTCTAGAAACTGTATCAAGGAAGAACTTGAAAGAAATTTGTTTAAACTTTCTAGAAAACAAGCGTTGGCTTACAGAGAAATGTAAGACATCAGTTATGGAGAACCATCTGATGCTTCAAGGTCAGGGAATTCAACCGTATATAACACAGGTCCAAAGTTGTTATTCACGCATGCTACTCGCACGCTTTCGTGGGGGGACTTTTTTTAGACTGGTTAAATTTCCAGAGGTTAACTCCTGGTCTAAAAACTTGTCACCATGTCCATGTGATGATACATCTGCTCAATCAACGCTACATTGCACACTTTTTTGCAAATTTTATGATCTGCCAAGGAAAAGATTTTTAATATTTATCCTGAAAAAGTGGGGTCTTAGACAGTGTAGAGCAGCATTTTTGAGGCTTCAAATGCTGGAGGAAGAACTGATTATGTTACTCATGTCGTCTTTTTAAAAGCTGTAATCAGACATAGCATTACAATGATTTAATGTATAATTAATCTGTCTGAGCCAGTTATAAAAAAAAAATAAAAAAAATTCTATGTACCTAAAATGAGCTGCTTTTTTCTATTGTATTATAATGATTCATAGTCATGTTTATGTAACTTTTATGGTCAATTTTTTATAATGTAAATTGTTTTTTTTATCGTGCTTTTATGGTTTTTTTAATCAAAATCGAATAAAGCAGTCTTTGACTTGACTTGATTTGGATGGCATTTTCATTAGGTGACCATTTTAGTGGCCGCCTTGAAGGCCTTCAAAAGTGTCATTGGGTGGCTCTCTCGATTCATCAGGCTAGTGGCATTCGCCAGCTGTTCTTCCAAGGCCATCTGAGATCAGTTCCGCCCCATATTCCACCCACTCTTACCTTTTCAGCGAGCCCTGTCACACACTACAGTCATTTTTCTTGTTAAATGGGTGCTTGTGCATGTGCACGGTTCTTACTTGAGTGGTCACACTTTGCTGGAAGATAAGACTCGATGATGTGCCAGAATTCACACAATCTTTGTATTTGTCAGGAGGCGATCACCTCACAAACCTCACAGAGCCCCTGCCATTGGCTGTAGCGAAAGAAGCAAAGGTCAGCGAGATGGAGGATGACCAACTGGGGGACGAGGATCTGAAGTTTCTGGATAACCTTAACCAGTAAGTTGTCCTCTGCATGTTGTCTGTGTTCTGTTCCTTCAGTGACTGTTGAAATAGTGGAGAGGTTGTGTAGTTTCACGCCTTTTTTAGTACATAAAGGCTACTGCAGTAATCAATAACTCCACAGATTGGTTTGACTGTTTTGTTTCTAAAAGCCACAGAAACTTCTGAAATGTGACCGGTGGTGGCACAAACATAGGCATAATTATAATGTTCCAGGCCACTCCCTAATTTCCTCATGATTGACATGTTTTACGCCATTTCCACCTTTTCTCATATCTGCAATTTCACTATTTGTTCCGGTATGCCTTTTTTGGATTTTTTGTAAAAATATATGTTGCATTGTCACAACATACACCAGATAATGTAACACAAGCTGTACATTTATTATTATTAGAGCATTGCAAGCCACCATGGAGTCCCATGACTGTACGTCGAGACACTAGGTTGAAGACCCAGAGCCTTTATAAGGCTTTCATAAAGTGACCTGCTGGTTTCAAATAGTTTCCAGTACTGTATTACTTAGCAGTGGGCAAAACCAAGTTATTCAACTATATAAACTAGCATTCGCAATGCAATCAGTCTCACCTTTGGGACCATATATGTATTTAGCTATGCAGCCCATTAGCCTGAGTGCTGAAACATCTACTGTTGTTTAACTTGGAGGGAAAGTAAGCACCGAACTGCGTGACACGCCAGGTATGGGAACACATGGAGAGAAATATTCCCTTTCAGCTGGAAATGGTATAGTCCAAAGCTCTGTTTTTAATATAAAATCAGGACCTTTGTGGTCATATCACTGAAAATATAAGATTTGAACAAAATATTATTGTCTACGGGTGCTTGTGGAAGACAATTTCTATGGATTGGAATCTAGAGAATACTAAATGGATTCTAGTATTTAACTGACCTCTACAGGTCGTTTCTATCAAGACAGTTAAATGGAGTCAGTTGAACAGAAAAAAAGTCCCCAAGTGGAAGCAGAAAAGGCCTAGGGCTGATCTCCAGAACCCACACAGTACATTCACATATAAGTATATACTAAAGTATATACAAGGGGTCTCGAATGCTCGACCTAAAAAACATGTTACCATAACGTAGTGTGTGATGCAATATATGTGGGTAGCTGCTGCCACCTGCAGGCTAAATGTTGAACAGTTACTGCTGGGCGGTCACTTCTGGCTTTTATTAAACTAGTATATGCCAGTAGGAGTGTTCATTTCCTATTAGAGGTAAGTTATTGTGTCATAAGCTCTCTATAACGTGCTGTCACCGATGACAAAGTTACCTAGGTGTTCAATTGTGCTATATTTAATGATTTGTGCAATGTGTGTACTGAATGTGGCCACGGAATGCAACTAGTAAGAACATAATGACTGAAGGAAGAAGAAGAGCTCTATACTTTTAAGTGATTAGACCAGTTACAGATTTGCCATTGGGCAGTTTACTCAATTACTCAATTGAGTGTGGCTAGTTTTGAAACATTGCTTTTACCTTTGTATTTTTTATCTTTTCTTTCTGCTTAATATGGCTTATTTTGCTTTTATATGTTACTGCTTGTATTTGTCTTTAAATTTTGGTTCTGCGTGTGGCACTGTGCCTGTTGTTTTTTTACTTGGATATTTCTTTGTTGTATTGCCCACAGCTGGGTGCATATTGGTCTTTTGTGTGGGTATATAATATTGGTACTAACCTATGTGTGTTCCTTCCCTCTGTTACCACTACAGATGTCTCTTGATCTTACTATTGTATTTCCTTCTTGGTTTGCTGTATTGTTCAGCTGTATTGTTCAACTTGTTTCCATTCTTGTGTTTCTTGTTCTTCCTCATTTTCTTGTTCTTGTTTTTTTTCTTTTTATACTTTTTTGACCTTTGCCTTGTTATTTTGATGCTTTTTGTCTTATTCTTGTGCTGCCATTTCTTATTCTATTTGTTCCTAATCTTCTTGTCCATGTTCTCTTTGTTCTGCATCTTTGCCACAGGCTTGCAGCTGTAAGTAAATTAGTTACAATACCTCAAAAGTACTGATTGTATGCACTCCAGAGGGGTGAAATATTTAGGCGACACTTAAGGATTCTCTTGCGACTGGCAGATTGTGCGGAAATCTCCAAAGAATGTGCTTAAGCAAATAGGCATTTATTCTAATGTTCCCTGCCTTCTTCTCTTGGAATACATTTAGAATGCAACCCAAAAAAGAGGGAAAGATATATTATTTGCCTTTGGTAGTCACACAGTTCCTTAGTTTCATAGATAAGGCAAAAGCCCATTAATTCACAAGGGTGTCAGAGTAGGTTTCTGGGCCGTGTCTTGTCCAGTGTGATGATGCACACATAAGCAAACATATAACAGCCCCTGGATTTCTAGCTGAGATGACATGTCTCACTCCATGTAGCACTTTGATAAAGCTACCGCCGATGTTGTGGTTTGACCCGCTGGGACAATTTGTGACATTCTTGTAACTTAGCACCGATTCTTGCAGAACCACTGTGCCCCAGCCAGTGCATCTCAGATTGTATTTGTCTTATGTTAACTGCACCATTGGATGTTCTGGTATTGACATGGTAACTTGTCTGGACACGGTAGTTACACCACTCCTCTTACTCTGATCTCAGTTACCGTCTTCTATTCAAAGTCCACTTTTTCAGGCATATGCTACATTCAAGAATGGATACTTTGTTGGAAATGAAGAGATCATTTGAAATAAAATAAAATAAGAGTAGCCTTGTCCTAACAATGAATTGTGCCTTTAGAATGTAACGGGCTGTAGAAATGTGAGCTTTGTATTCCGTTGGCATGAATTAGTCAGGGCATTGTTTTCCCTTTGGGTACTTGAATAGCGGAGCGCCTACATTGTAGTGGTTCTGCTTGCAAAAGCGCTGGGTGTTCATTATTGTACAGGTTTGCTAGTTTTCTGCGAATAGTTTTATCTTGGGGTGTATCCTAAATGCTTTGAAGTTGCATTGGTTGAAGAGGTCCACCGTACCCACAGAGTTGTTGAAAGCCAACAGTTCTGCTTTGCTTGTTCATGTGTGCTCTCATATTGTATTGTTTGCTTCTTTCTTCGCCAGGCATGAACCCAAAGAGCAGAGCCAGAAGGAGAAGCTTGTGATCTCCGAAGACTGCGAGATGATCACCATCGTGGCTGTGATCCCAGGTCGGCTGGAGATCACCACGCAGCACGTGTACTTCTATGACTGCAGTGTGGAGAAAGAGGAGACTGAAGAAGGTAACCCTGCTTTTCCTCATTGCTGAGAGTCTTTTTTGGATGGTTGGTTTGCTGCATAGTCTACTTGTGTTCTAGATTTCCCCACCAATTTAGTTTCTGGTGGATTGGCTTGAAGGCGACACGTGGTCCTGTGAGAATCAAACAAACCCTCTTTCTTCGGGTCTTGGGTCTGGGAGCTGCAGCGTCTCAGAAGTCTACTGAAGTACATCACAGTCATCAGCCATACTGACTTGAGATCAATATGGGGGATGAACTGACTGGCTACTTTTAAGAGAGTTTGAGATTAGAGGGTTTTGGAAACTGCTGAGAGAAAGAAAGTTGATCAATATTCAGGACAGTGAAATGTGTTGAACTGTCATAGACTAAAATATTTGTTAAACTAACTTTTATGTAACATAGCTAGGGGCAGGATGACAGTTTGAAAAGGGTAATCTGGGAATGCACTTGCCAAAAACAGGCTGATTTCTTTTCACAATTTTGGGGAAACTGAGGTAGCCAGCGTATCCCAGGAATTGAATCCATTCTGTTGCCAGGGAGAAGACCAGACACTTTTTAATATTTTTTTTAAACGTTTCACTTCTGCATTTCTTTCTGTCAAATGGCAGAGGTGGTGGATGTATTCTATGTGCCGCTTTTTTTGTAAATCCATAGCATATCCTGCTCAAGGTTTTGCCATTCACCTGCAGATCTCTCACTGCAGAGGAGAACAAATTGTGTCATCTGTGGCTTCTTCTGCCACTCCGCGGTTGTCTGATTAACTTCATGGCTTCAGATACTTGTGGAAGGCTCCAAACCTGGACATCTGTATGTAACCACTATTTGTGCCATCCACCTCCCAATACATTGATGTTTATCTGCAGGGTATTAAAGCTCTAGGCGACTTGACTTCAGAAAACAGATTCCCACATTCCTCACCCATAGGCGGTGTTCATTGAAGATGCATCATCCACACAGAGCTGAGCAGGGTATAATCATTAATGCAGTCAAAACCAACTGTTGACCTTTTTTCCTCTTATCCTCACCATCCAGGAATCGGCTATGATTTCAAACGGCCATTGTCCCAGCTACGAGAGGTCCATCTGCGTAGGTATAACCTCAGGAGATCGGCACTGGAGTTCTTCTTCATCGACCAGGCAAATTACTTCATGAACTTCAAGAAAATGGTTTGTACTTTTCTTCTGGGAGGGGTGGAACTTGGGGTTTTGGTATCCCCTTTATTTCCATAGAGTCTGATGGTTTATTCACAGTTGCCTGGGCATTATAACAGTGTATTGGCCGCATTATAATCGGTAGACTACCTGACAGGGTTGTAACCCTGAACATCTCATAGGGATGCGACAGTGTCAGCCATGTGCTAGGTGAACCTGTATCCCCTGTTACCCTTGTAGAAAACGTTGTCACACAAAACATTAATTCAAAAATGTCCGTAAATTATGTTCCAATCACAAATTAATGTTCGAGGCATATGAGCTGCAGATTACACACTATGCATAGATGGCCACCTAGTGTTGGGCCCAGATGTTTGCAGTTTGTTTTGTTGTAGAAAGTCTTTCGGAGTCACGAGATAGGTGACTCCTCCTTAGGATGATACTGCGCATGGGCATCGGCTCCATCCCCAGATTATTTTTTTCCGCCACCGGGTACGGATGTGTTCCAGCGCTCTGTGTTGGAACCGATTTCCTTCGGCGCGCAATCCTCACCAAAAACTTCAAAACTTAGTTTCGAACGCTTTCCAGTCAACGCTAATCTTCAAACATCGAGGATCTCGATTCCGGTCGTCGTCGACGGCCTTCGGGCCTACCTAGGCCTCAACTCCAGCTAATGGAAAGGACGCCATTTAAAAAGTGTCCTCAATGTGGGTCGAAGTTTCCCCACACCGACCTGCATGAGGTGCGCAACCTCTGTCTCTCTCCGGAGCACGAGGTGAAAGACTGTTAAGGTTGTGCCTAATTCCGCTCAAAAAAGACTATCCGGGACCGAAGAGCGAGGAGAACAATGGCTCAAAGATCTTCAGCTCCGATTCCGGACGACATCTTCGAGGAGGGCGTCAACGTCCCTGAACAGCATGACGTCAACAGCAGCTCTGAAGCGGACGATTCCAAAACCGAGGACATCACTCCAGCGCAGTGGGTCGTAAGTAAGACCGTCGACCCCGACCCCTCCTCGACACAGAAGGCCCCGGTCACACCCTCGCCCTCCAGCTCGGGTGCACACCGTCAAACCGCTTCTACTGCCCCACCTTCGGGCCCGGCTAAGAAGCTAACCAAGCTTTCAGGCGACTCGAGCTCAAGTCGACCTTCACACGGTGCCAGCGCACACATACCGGCACCGAAAAAGACCACGGCCCGACTTCCAAGTCATCGGCACCGAAGCACACCACTACCCCTTCGGCACCGAAACCCAGGCCGGAACCAAGCAAGCCCGCTTCAGATTCCAAAACGCCACCGGAACCGAAAAGATCATCGGATCCGAAAAGGTCATCGGATCCAAAAACTATACCGGAACCGAAAAAACACTCGGAAACGAAAAAAGCTTCGGAGCCGAAAAAGACAGCTGCCTCCCCAGTGAAAGACATTGCCAAAAAAACAAAGCAAGCCATCTCAGTGCACAAGACTTCCTCCGCACCAAAAAACAATCCCCTGCAGTGGATTTATCCTACTCAGACCCTGCTCAAAACACTCTGGCCAAGGACCCAATTACTGGACACATAGTTTTGGCTACCAAGAAGCGACCACTGGGCACACCAGCTCCAGCTCCGCATTCAAAGAAAAAGGACATGGCTACCTCTCCCTTAAGACTGCCTTCCCTTCTCTTTCACCTATACCATCACGACCATCACAGCATTCTCCAGCATCTCCTATCACACCACACAGGGATGATAGCTCTGACGATATGGGGGTAACACACCTGATCCAACAACGCCCACAGGATCCCCAGACCCGTGGGACAATTATACTACCCCAGATGTCCCAAATGTCCCTCAGGATGACATATACCCCTCAAGGCCTTCCCCACCAGAAGACACTATAGGGTTTAATGAATTAATTCACAGGGCTGCACATTATCATGGTGTAGACATTTATACAGACCCTGTTGAGGAAGACTTCCTTATGGATACTTTCGACAATGCACAAAGGCCTTCACCTATCTTGCCCATGCTTAAAGGAGTGATCAAGCATGCTCCTGAAGTCTTCAAAGACCCAGTCAGAACTCGGGTCATTAACCCTCGGATAGAGAAAAAATATAAAGCTGCCCCATCAGACCCAGCATATATTAAAGGCCCAGTACCACTAGACTCACTTGTAGTTTCCAACGCACGCAAGAGAGCAAACTCACAAACTTCGGGTGAGGCTGCACCACCAGATAAAGTGTCTAAGCTACTTGACGCATCAGGCAAAAGAACAGCGTCTCAAGCAGCAAACATGTGGCGTATCGCCAATACACAGGCACTGCTAGCTAGATATGACAGGGCACATTACGATGAGCTAGTCACTAATGAGGCACCTCCCCGACAAGTACAAGGATAGAGCAAACAAGCTCATCCAGGAGGGTAAAAACATCACAAACACCTCCATTAGGTGTGCCCTCGATGCAGCAGACACGGCCTCTAGGGCAGTTAACACCAGCGTTTTGCTCCGCAGACACGCCTGGCTGCGCATATCAGGGTTCAAACCCGAGGTACAAAGCGCCATTCTTAACCAACCCTTTGACAAACAACACCTATTTAGACCCGAGGTAGATGTATCATTAGAGAAAATGAAAAAAGATACAGACACCGCCAAATCTATGGTAGCCCTGCAGTCGCAGGCTCCCAGACGTTCATTTTGTCGCTCAAACTATCGAGGTGCCACCAGGGGATATACTTCAAACACAGCTTCCACCTCGTACAAAGCCCCTACACAGTCTACCTACAGTAAAGGCTACCAAAGGGGTGGGTATGGGGTAACAATAACAAAGGCAGAGGCAAAAATAACAACTTACGCTCTGCCTCTACCCCTGCCCAATGACTCCCTTCCCCCATCCCCATTCCACTCCTGTTGGGGTAAGACTTCAACAGTGCTTGCCAGCCTGGGAAAACATCACATCAGACAGGTGGGTGCTCCAAATAATTCAATCAGGTTATTGTCTGGAACTAACATCTACCCCCCCAAACATACCACTCAAGCAACGTCCAATGTCACAGGAACATTTAACATTGCTCAGACAGGAGGTAATATCCCTCCTTCAGAAAAATGCAATAGAAGTAGTTCCAGAGCATCAGAAAAACAAAGGAGTATACTCCCTATATTTCCTAATACCAAAGAAGGACGGATCTCTAAGACCCGTCCTAGACCTCAGACCTCTAAACATTTACATACAGTCAGATCATTTTCATATGGTCACACTACAACAAGTCCTCCCATTACTGGTATTAAACGACTTCCTTGTCACTCTAGATCTCAAGGACGCCTGCTTTCATATTCCCATCCATGCAGCACACAGAAAATATCTCAGATTTGTACTAGACGGACAACACTACCAGTTCAAAGTGCTCCCATTCGGAGTCACAACAGCGCCAAGGGTGTTTACCAAATGCCTAGCAGTAGTAGCGGCACACCTAAGAAGACAGCACATTCACATCTTCCCATATCTGGACGACTGGCTCATAAAAGCCAGCTCACACAAACAGTGTGTGCAAAACACTCAAGCTACTATTCAACTGCTTCACGACTTGGGATTCACGGTAAATCACGTCAAGTCGCACCTGCACCCCTCGCACATGCAACAATATCTTGGTGCTACAATAAACACCCAATTAACACTAGCTTATCCCTCTCCAGCCAGGATAACAAGTGTACAAACTCTCCTAACAAAATTCAAACCACAACACTCGTTACCAGCCCGAGTGTTCATGCAACTCATAGGAATGATGGCATCTTGCATATCTGTAGTACCTCACACAAGATTGCAAATGCGTCCACTTCAAGAGTGCCTAGCACGCCAATGGAACCAGGCTCAAGGTCACTTAACAGACCTAGTGTTGGTAGACGGTCGGACTCATCGTTCTCTACAATGGTGGAACACCAACAACCTTTCCAAGGGACGACCGTTTCTAGAGCCAGTTCCCCAAATAGTCATGACAGCAGACGCATCGCTCTCCGGCTGGGGAGCCCATCTACTGCAGCACACCACGCAGGGCAGGGGGACACCGCAACAAAAGGTACTCCATATCAATCATTTGGAGTTGCTAGCCGTGTTTCTAGCTCTGAAAGCATTTCAAACTCAAGTGTCAGGCAAGGCTGTCTTAGTCCGCACAGACAATATGACAGCTATGTACCACATAAACAAACAAGGGGGGACATACTCTCTGCAGTTTTCAGTTAGCTCAGCAGATATGGAGATGGGCTATACCGCTAAAAATCTTCCTCTTAACCCAACACGTGCCAGGAGTACAAAACACTATCGCAGATCTGCTAAGTCGACAAACACAGCAGATCCATGAGTGGGAGCTTCACCCGCAAGTTCTTCATCCGTTCTTCCAAATGTGGGGACAACCTCAGATAGACCTCTTTGCCTCCCACGAAAACGCAAAATGCCCAAACTTTGCCACCAGATACCCACACTCATTGTCCAAGGGTAATGCGATATGGATGAACTGGTCAAGACTATTTGCGTACGCTTTTCCTCCTCTCCCACTACTTCCCTTAGTGGTGCGCAAACTACAACAACATTCCCTGACACTCATTCTAGTCGCTCCAACTTGAGCCAGACAACCGTGGTAGGGTCACTGCTGGGACTTTATAACATTTCTTTGGCTGGCAGAAACACAGGAGAATTCCTCATGGTCACAATACTTGGACAGCTCGTTTAATAATATAGAAGCCCCTGCTATACAGTGCGCCAATCTCTCGCCGAAACAGACTTCAAAACTCTTTAAAAAGCTAGCAAAAAATATCTTGGCGATCTCAAAAGGAAGGCTCTGAAGAAGAAATTCCATGGAAGTTGGGCTGCTAACTTATATACTCCCGGAGATCTGTCAGTGTACTTGTCTCAGCCCATTTGTCTCAAGGCCTGAAGAAGCAGCTGATGAGATTAAGATTTTGGCTGATCCCCTTGAAAGCATATTGGTAGGAGGACAAACAGTGCAGACTGTTGTAAATATAAATCTCCAGAGACCAGGAAGGATGAAAGCAAGTATGTTTATTAACCATCCACTCTCCTCACTGGAGAGTGTCTCAACATTCCATGGCAAGCTTCAGGATGGGGCAAACCAACAAGGATAAAGGGGTAGGGGTGATGGGACATACCATTTGGGAGATTAATTACAACACATCTCCTTTCCATAGGGTGATACAAAGCAAATAACGGAATATTCCCAAGGGGATGGGGCTGTACCATAGCATTATAAAGGAGAAGAATAGAACACAGAACATTACTCTTGTGCCTTCACGATCTTGTCAAAGCTCCACCATTGGCCATTCTCAAGTTGGACCACATTCTTAAGCACTTTAACAATTTTACAAGGCATGTAATATTTACTTTTGGTAACTCCCACTTTGGTGTTCTTCCTGGCTTGAACTCTATCACCTACCTCCCACTTAGAGTCCTTCACCCCATGTTTAGTGTCATACCACAGTTTGTACCTATCTTGGTGGAGTTGGACTTTCACTGCTCTTGCCCCCTGGTCCGCTACCCTGGGTTCACCCCCACTCAGCCAACTGGGATTCAACTTTGTGCAGAGTTCACGCCCACGCAGCGCTACAAAGGGTGAGATGCCTGTGACCATATTTGGGGAGGAGTGATACGCCCACAGGCACTTTCTAAGGGACACCTCTATATTATGTCCATTGGTTGCTGCTAATTGAATATGTTCCTTTATGATTCTGTTTGCTCGTTCGACTAAACCGTTGGCTTTAGGGCAATATAGGGCAGTGGTCTCATGTTTGATGTCCAAACCCTGGAGAAATGCACGCATCTCTTCCGAGCAAAATTGCACTCCGTTATCTGTAACCAAAGTCACTGGAATGCCCTCTTCAACAAACACTCCATTCAAAAACTCAATCACAGTCCTTGTGGTGACGGAGTGGACAAACTTCTGTTTGAACCAATGTGTTGTATAATCGATTAGCACCAGCATGAATCGTCTCCTCTCTCCCAATTCTTGCATAGGCCCGATGATGTCCATGGCCAGCTTGCTCCATAGTTTGGTTAACACTTCCACTGGAGATAATGGTGCTTTCTGTACTGCTTTAGTCTTGTCGCTTTTAGCACACGCTCCACAAGGACAAACAGTGCAGACTCTCTCACATGCGAAAATAATCTTATTCATGTAGTTTGCATTTTCAAAATGTTATTACCACATAGAAAATTCTGGCTATGCCCTATGTTTAGATCACTGAATAGAAGTTCCTACAGTGAGGGAATTGAATACTGCTTAAAGGGGAATCCACCTAATTGTCCACCAGTTTCTTGAAATCTCTAAAAGTAGCCATTTTAGCCCTTATGGCTGCCCCAGAAATAATGTTTCCTTTAGTAGTACTGAAACCCCTTGTGGTTTCGATTTCCTGTGAGAAGGTTTGACACAGTGAAAATTAGGAAAGACCATAAGCACTTATTTCATTGATGCAGCAGTCAGGCTGCCCCACTTACTAGCCACTGGATATAAGGTTGGCATTTATAGCTCTTCAAACAGTACCTTAGAGTACATTAATTTGTAAATTAATCGGAACTCTAATCAGCACCCCAAAATGTATCCACCCTTCCCAGTTGCTGCCGAGTGTAGTTCACGACTAACAGAAGTATTTACCGAAAACCGTCTAGCAAGTATAGTCTTCCTCCACTTTAAGGTCTGGTTCAGTACGGTTTCGTGTACACCCAGAGTTGATTTTAGATATGGTTTTATCCCTGGTTTTAAGCATGAAGGTATAGACCCATGCTGGCTTTGGCTAACACTCGGACTAAGCCTTAATTATAATGTCTCTTTTATAACTTTAAGAAGGTGTGTATATATATATATATATATATATATATATATATATATATATATATATATATATATATATATATATATATATATAGATAGATAGATAGATAGATAGATAGATAGATAGATATTCCATCTTTTTGTCATACGTCCATGCCCTCTTATTCAAAATAGATTACATTGTAGGTGTAGGACGAACACCAGTGAAAAACATCCTTTGATTGACAATGTCTTTTAATGAATGTTCAATTTTACGTCAGGCGGCCTCAACAACTTCAGATCTGCCTTCCCTTCCTGGCTAAAATACTTGAGAAATGTGTTGTCTCCCAACTCACCCAACACATTGACTCCAACAATCTTCTTGACTCACTACAGCCCTACTGAACATAGCATATGAAATACACAAGTCGCTGGACACTGATCTAGGAGGATGAGTAGACAGCATTTATCAGTCAGTGGCCTTCGAAATAGTCAATCACAAGCTGCTTCTAGAATCCCTCCAAAGACTGATCAGAGTTCATGGCCTGGTCTTTAAATGGTCCCCCTCTTATTTACATAACTGCTCCCAACCAATAAAAATCAACAACTAAACCTCAGAAACATCCACCATAACCAGGGGTGTCCCCCGAGGCTTAGTCCTCTCAGCTACACTCTGCAACATATATACATGGAACCCCTCACCACCATACTCAAACAAGCAAACATTCTCTACCACCTCTATGCAGACGACACTCAGATCTCCCTAGAAATAGCCTGACTAGAAGTAAAAAATGACTTAACTCCACTCTCATTAAAGTCCAAAACTGGCTCTCACGCAACTATCTGAAACTCAACCAAGATAAGACCGAAATTCGACTCCTTTACAACAACGGACTGACCACCCAAATCCAAGAGTAGATAAACCCCATTGATGCTTTGAACTGCAAACTAACGTTTCCAACTCTGTCACCTAATGACCCAAGCTTGAGCATAAGCTAACACATAAAAACTTAACTAAGAGAGCACTCTACAACCTGAGATTCCTGCACAAAAATCCTTTCTTTCCCCGAATGATCTGAAAACTACCATGCAAGCAATGTACTGTCTAGATTGGACTACAGGAATGCCACCCTCACTGGCTCTGCAAAATTATACATCGCCCCCTTGATGAGCCACACTAAATACAGCAGCAGGAATGGTCTCCGGAGCTAAAAGACACAATCACATCTGCCCCTCCCTGAAAAATCTTAAATGGCTCCCAATCTAAGCCGTTTCTGCTTAAAAATGGCCTGCCTCAACCTCAAATTCCTTCACACTAGGAAATTAGCTTACCTTACGTCCAAACTCTACAAGATTGACCATACAAGAAATCTTAGAAGCACCAACTCTCTGCTTCTCATCACACCATAAAAACACAAACAAAAAGCCCTCACATGCTCCCTTTTGGGCAATGCACCCAAAATCAGGTACGCCCTGCTAGTGAATATCAGGACCAACCCCCCCTTTATGAGCTTCAAAAGACAATAGCAAATTCTTCTCCTCAGCCGACACTTCAACCCCTCAGAGTCCAACACCTAGCCCACCACTGGATTCTTTCTCTAATATTACTGGTTCCCCCTCCACTAACTGCTGTAACCCAACCCTCAATCAAGTGTGTATTTTATAATCAATGCTCTCCAATCACTGACTTGTCTATTGTCTGTGTCTCTGTCTTTGTTCTTTAAAGCGCTCTGGTACCCCTGGGTCTTGCCAACGCTATATCAAACTCTTAAAATTAAAAAAAAAGAAACGACGTGTTATAATTTGGTAATTTTGTAATCAACTGACACTGTTCTGTAGCAGCATGAGAGACTTCGGCACTGTGACCTTGCAATCAAAGAACACTGCACAGCTGGACCATCATGAATCTTAGTTGTAACTGATGCAGGCTATTGTAATACTTATAGCAAATGTTTAGCTTTATAAGAATGTTTGGTATTGTAATATTTTTTTATTGTAAACGTCTTAATAAAATATAATCTAGAGTTTAGAGAGAAGATGAAGTGATAAAATGAAGCAGTCAAGGGTTGCGTTCAATACCAAGTAATAATTCAATATGAAAGTTCACGTTTTTGTGGGTTAAATAAAGTTGTTTCATGGTCTTTCTTGTTCAGGTATTTGGTGACAGGAATGTGTAGGAAAGGGAGGAGAGTTCAGGGTTGTTTTCTGTGACTGGTGCACAGTTCCACCATTGTGCTACGTAGAGAGCCTATTACATTTTACAACAAGAAGGAATTTTCTGAAGGGCCACTTCATAGAGCAAGTCTTAAGGAGTTGTCTGATCTTTTTGTAAAGGATTATCTAGTGTTAGAACAGTGAAAGCTCTGCCTATGTCTCTATTTAGTTCAAGGTAGAAAGATAGATCATATTTGATTAAATCCTATTCCAGTATTTTTAAAGTTCATGACAAAAGATCATGTGTCACCTTCTTGACATTCTATGTATAAGGCCCAGTGCTGTAAATCACTGGGACTCTGGTACGCACTACGTGACTTAAATTATTCCTTTAAACCATTATGTGCATTTCATCTTTATGCAATTTATTATGCTTCACAACAAAATTCGTCAATGTCATCAATTATACGAAACAAAATTTTCCACAATGTCATAAAATTTACACATAAACGTAATTCAAACACAGGTTAACAAGCAAAAAATAAATAAAAAGGACAACCCAATGCATTTCGGGGCTATGATGCCCCTTCGTCAGGGGTCTGTGAAAAAAAGAAGATACAAACAAGGAGAATATTATTTGTACAACCTTAACGTTATGAAATCTTTTGTATCCCAAAAAACTTCACTTTGTTCATGCTTACCTAAATCCTACGAGGTAGTGTGTACCCTGTGTGTTTTTAATGTAAATGTTTCATGCGGATATCTGCGAAAAAACCCAAAACTGGGGTATATATCCATGTCAAATTCCCATACTAATCGATTGCACTTTTTAAATTATCTAAACACCATCATGATCAAGGTATTTTTTACCTGCAAAAGCGTTGTGAATAACAGGTCTGCGGTATAAAAAGAATAAAGAAACCCGAGTGACTACATTGTCAAGATGAATTACAAATGCGTTATTTTGAAAATATGAATATGTGGTGAGGCTCACCTGCGTGTAGCGCCAAACTTGCTATCACGTAGAGAAAACCTATATTAGACAAACGATTAGCGTCAGTACACGTGTGCGTTTTGGGGTTTGCATTTAAAAAACGAATACCCAACGAAGATGTATTTACCTGCGAGTCTAAACGTGCAGGTTTCGATCTCGCCTCGTTTTTTCTCGTGAATACTGCAAAAAATGATAATGATACTATCATATTTCTGCATAATAAACCAAACCGCAAAAGGAAAGGATTATGCTTTGTTTCTAGTTGGGGCTTACCGTCCGCTAGAAGAAAAGGTTCTTTAAAAGACCGTCCTCCCGCCGTCTTGTTTGTCAAGAGTAGCCTCTGACTAACACGATAATCCTACCTTTCTTTCCAACCTTCATACTGGTTGGGGAATAGACATAGCTAACAGACTACTAGGTTGCATTGATAGCTGTTGTGAAAAACGTATTCTTATAGCGAGTACGATCAAAAATCACGAAATGACGACAACGTTCAGTATCAACAACGTGTAGTACAAACAAGTGTTTGCAAAAATATGAAATGCGGTTTTTAGAGTATAGCGCGAGATGTTGTCTGTGCTCAAGCTCAATAAAGCATTTACAGAGAAAAAAATCGAGTGGTGTTTAAAACTACAGTGCATCTGTGTTGCCAGCTCTTTTAGGTTGATTCAACTAATGTCTGCTATTACACCCAGATCTTAAAACTTCACCTGAAACAGTGCATCAATTTAAACGCGAGATGTTGTCTGTGCTCAAGCTCAATAAAGCATTTACAGAGAAAAAATCGAGTGGTGTTTAAAACTACAGTGCATCTGTATTGCCAGCTCTTTTAGGTTGATTCAACTGATGTCTGCTATTACACCCAGATCTTAAAACTTCACATGAAACAGTGCATCAATTTAAACACATGTGATGATCCATACGAAAATATAGATAAGACATATACATGCTGCTACTACGTCATCCTACGTTGCAAGCAATTTTCCTGCCTATTTACAATCTATATGTACATTAAACCTCATTATCATACTGTGAATCTACTTGTAACCCAGTACCTATCTGGACAATCCCATGATCATTTTATATGGCCATTATTGTGTTAGTGTGATGAAAGGATTTTTATACGTGAAGCTGCTGTCTTAGGGCAATTTAAAGAAAACACGACATCTCCATTTTATCATTCAATCCTGACGGGGCCATCGTTTGCAGTTTCCGAATCCAGAATGCTTCTCGTTGCAGAAGTATTTTAGCATTGTCCATGCCCAATCTCTGTGGAACTAGCTCAATAATCTGAAAGCGCAACTGAGCAATGTTATGATTTTTTTCAATCCAATGCTGTGTTAGGGGCGATGTTAAACTTTTATTGCGTATTCGGCTTTTGTGCTCACTGAGTCTCAATTTTATCTTTCTGTCAGTTTTTCCGATATACAGTAGCCCGCATGGGCATTTAATCGAATAAACGACATGTTCCGAATCGCAATTTGTAGAGTGCCTTAGCAAGATCTTCTCCCCTGTTCGAGGGTGCAATAAAGTGTTGCCTGTAATCACATTATTACAGTTTTTGCAATTAAAGCACCTTGATGTTCCTTTGTATGTCAATTCTTGCTGCAATGTAGATGGTTTACTAAGCAGTTCCCTTAAATTTTGTGCTCTTCTGTATGCAAACAATGGACGTCTTTCAAATAATGTGCCAAAATCTTTTTCAGCTAGTAAAATCTCCCATCTTCTGGCAATAGTCCTTTTTATATCCCTGGACGCAGTCGAATACTTTGAGACAAAAACCATTCTGGGGTTAGCAGTTTTAATTTTCCTTTTCAATAACTCTGTTCTTGGCGTTGTTTTGATCTTTTCCAAATGTGCCTCAAGCAATTTTTTTGGATAACCTCTGTCGAGGTATTTCTGTTTTTGTTCTTGTAGACTTTTGTCACATTGCTCTGAATCAGATGAAATGCGCTTGATTCGCATGAATTGAGAAACTGGCAAATTATTTATCAAGCTAGCTGGATGGAAGCTGGAGTACAATAAGGCTGTATTCTTGTCTGTTTCCTTTTTATAAAGACTTGTCTGTATGGAATTGTCTTTAATCTCCACAAGGACATCTAAAAATGATAATGCTGTGTGACTTACATTGTGAGTGAATTGGATTCTCGGGTCCACCAGATTCAGACTGCTGATATTATTGAGGAGTTCAGATACTGGACGTCTCCACACTAAAAAGATATCGTCTATGTAACGTCGGAAATAAAGCAAACATTGTTGCCATGTTGGATCCTCAAGAATATAGTCCAGTTCAAACTTTGCCATGTATACATTCGCGTATATGCATGCTCCAGGAAAACCCATGGCTGTCCCTGTCAGTTGGTTGTAGTACTTGTCTTGCCAGGAAAAATAACTGTTAAGGAGACAAAATTCCAACAGTTGTAGAATCAGGATTTTCTGCTCATTTGGCTTGTCAGTTTTCAAAAGTGCCCATTCCATGGCCTCTATCCCCTGTTTGTGCGGTATAGACGTGTATAACGCCGTTACATCTATGGTACAGAGAGTCCATTCCATACAACCTGTCGTGTCCATATCTGCAAGACTTCTGAGGAAGTCTGACGTATCCTGTAAATATGTTGGCCAATTCTGGATAAATGGTTGCATATGTGTGTCAATGAAAATCCCCAAATTCTCAAATATCGATGAACAGCCTGACACTATCGGCCTAAAAGGAGGATCGTTGATGCTTTTGTGTATTTTGGGCAAGAAGTAGATTCTTGGTCTCCTTGGATATATTTGCCTTAAGTATCGCTTTGTGCTGTTATCTATCCATTCCAATTCTTCAGCCTTATTCAAAATCCCATCCAATTCTTGAACGATTTTAATTGTTGGATCCTGTCCCAGTCTAGCATAGGTGTTGGTGTCATTCACATGTTCATCGCCTTTGCGTATGTAAAATTCCGAGTCCATTATAACAAGACCTCCACCCTTATCAGCCTTCTGTATTGTGATTTCTTTATTCGATGCCAATCTTTTAAGGGTACTTTGTTCTGCTCGGGTCAAGTTATTCAATTTCCGTTTGTAGTTGATTTTATTCAAATCTGCTTTGACCAAAATCTCGAACGTGTCTAGACTTTTGTGTGATATTGGTGCCATAAACTGGCTTTTAGGTTTGAAAGGTCTGTCTGCTTCATCAGTCTTTTCCACAGGATTTACAATATTGAAAAAATACTTCAATCTGAGGACTCTCATGAATTTAAAAAAAGAAGAAACTTCTGTCTCCAACTCATTAGATTGATATGTCTTAACAAATGAAGTGCCTTTGTTTAAGAGTTTCTCTTCAAATTCAGTGAGTGAATATTTTGAAATATTTACTACGAGATTTTTGTTTGGCTCCGCAATCCTGTTTTTTTCAGTTGTTCTCCCTCCTTCTCCTTCTCCCTTTCTTTCTCTTTCTCTTTCTCCCTTTCCTCCTTTTCCTCTTCTTGTCTTATTTCTAGTTGTGCAAGATATATGTCCGGTGGTTTGTGGGATGCTTGGTCCTTTTCTAAAAAAGAAGAAGTGGATGGTATACCAGATGTTCTTTCAGTGACAGTAAATGATTGTGCTGTTGGAATTGATGTTTGTGGTATTATTGATTTGCGTGCTGTGTTGAGTTCGCTGTCCGATACCACACTCTCTTCTGAGGAAGCTTGCTGTTGTTTCCTACCAGTGAACCTTCTCTTTGCATAAACCTCTGCCCAAGTGTATGTTTCATTGAGTTTATAATCGATAGTATCGCGTTTAAACTTTCGCAGCTTGGTTTCTTGTAACTCTTTTCCGTACTTGTCCAACCGTATATTGATATCTTCCAAAATTCTTTTCCATTGGTCCTCCTCCAATCTTTCAGAAAGTTCCCGTTTGGTGGTGAAGATTTCCTCCTCTAATTCCCGTATTGTTTTAGCAAGTTCTTCCACCAGCAACAAAATCAAATCCAATGAACATTTGTTCAAAATTTCGAACCATTTTTCCATGAATTTTGGATTGCTGTTAAGCCTGTATAGCATTGGCCTGATGGCCAATCTTAGCCCTCTGGGAATCCTCCTAACCCGATGATATTGGATCAGGGTTGTCGCATGTAGGCGCTGGTTCAACTCACGTCTGGTTAGGTATTCTAGTTGCTTTAATTTTTGTTCAATTGATCCTCCTTGTGTATCGAAAGTCTTTGATTCTTTGATTAATTTATAAATTTGACTTGCCTCATCAGCTGTATAGGCCTTCGTGTTAGCACGATTATCAGTAATCGAAGCTATTGAGTCAAATGACATTTTTAAGTATGGTGCTAGATCCCTTAAGTGGCAGTGAAAGTAAAGATATGAATGGAAGAAGGGATACTGCACTCGTGTTTACATCTATTTTTAACCGTTTGAACGATAGGTGTGCTGTATCAGATTAGTGCCTGCCCACTGATACACAAACTATGTATAAGGCCCAGTGCTGTAAATCACTGGGACTCTGGTACGCACTACGTGACTTAAATTATTCCTTTAAACCATTATGTGCATTTCATCTTTATGCAATTTATTATGCTTCACAACAAAATTCGTCAATGTCATCAATTATACGAAACAAAATTTTCCACAATGCCATAAAATTTACACATAAACGTAATTCAAACACAGGTTAACAAGCAAAAAATAAATAAAAAGGACAACCCAATGCATTTCGGGGCTATGATGCCCCTTCGTCAGGGGTCTGTGAAAAAAAGAAGATACAAACAAGGAGAATATTATTTGTACAACCTTAACGTTATGAAATCTTTTGTATCCCAAAAAACTTCACTTTGTTCATGCTTACCTAAATCCTACGAGGTAGTGTGTACCCTGTGTGTTTTTAATGTAAATGTTTCATGCGGATATCTGCGAAAAAAAACAAAACTGGGGTATATATCCATGTCAAATTCCCATACTAATCGATTGCACTTTTTAAATTATCTAAACACCATCATGATCAAGGTATTTTTTACCTGCAAAAGCGTTGTGAATAACAGGTCTGCGGTATAAAAAGAATAAAGAAACCCGAGTGACTACATTGTCAAGATGAATTACAAATGCGTTATTTTGAAAATATGAATATATGGTGAGGCTCACCTGCGTGTAGCGCCAAACTTGCTATCACGTAGAGAAAACCTATATTAGACAAACGATTAGCGTCAGTACACGTGTGCGTTTTGGGGTTTGCATTTAAAAAACGAATACCCAACGAAGATGTATTTACCTGCGAGTCTAAACGTGCAGGTTTCGATCTCGCCTCGTTTTTTCTCGTGAATACTGCAAAAAATGATAATGATACTATCATATTTCTGCATAATAAACCAAACCGCAAAAGGAAAGGATTATGCTTTGTTTCTAGTTGGGGCTTACCGTCCGCTAGAAGAAAAGGTTCTTTAAAAAAGCATTCTGGATTCGGAAACTGCAAACGATGGCCCCGTCAGGATTGAATGATAAAATGGAGATGTCGTGTTTTCTTTAAATTGCCCTAAGACAGCAGCTTCACGTATAAAAATCCTTTCATCACACTAACACAATAATGGCCATATAAAATGATCATGGGATTGTCCAGATAGGTACTGGGTTACAAGTAGATTCACAGTATGATAATGAGGTTTAATGTACATATAGATTGTAAATAGGCAGGAAAATTGCTTGCAACGTAGGATGACGTAGTAGCAGCATGTATATGTCTTATCTATATTTTCGTATGGATCATCACATGTGTTTAAATTGATGCACTGTTTCATGTGAAGTTTTAAGATCTGGGTGTAATAGCAGACATCAGTTGAATCAACCTAAAAGAGCTGGCAATACAGATGCACTGTAGTTTTAAACACCACTCGATTTTTTTTCTCTGTAAATGCTTTATTGAGCTTGAGCACAGACAACATCTCGCGTTTAAATTGATGCACTGTTTCAGGTGAAGTTTTAAGATCTGGGTGTAATAGCAGACATTAGTTGAATCAACCTAAAAGAGCTGGCAACACAGATGCACTGTAGTTTTAAACACCACTCGATTTTTTTCTCTGTAAATGCTTTATTGAGCTTGAGCACAGACAACATCTCGCGCTATACTCTAAAAACCGCATTTCATATTTTTGCAAACACTTGTTTGTACTACACGTTGTTGATACTGAACGTTGTCGTCATTTCGTGATTTTTGATCGTACTCGCTATAAGAATACGTTTTTCACAACAGCTATCAATGCAACCTAGTAGTCTGTTAGCTATGTCTATTCCCCAACCAGTATGAAGGTTGGAAAGAAAGGTAGGATTATCGTGTTAGTCAGAGGCTACTCTTGACAAACAAGACGGCGGGAGGACGGTCTTTTAAAGAACCTTTTCTTCTAGCGGACGGTAAGCCCCAACTAGAAACAAAGCATAATCCTTTCCTTTCGCGGTTTGGTTTATTATGCAGAAATATGATAGTATCATTATCATTTTTTGCAGTATTCACGAGAAAAAACGAGGCGAGATCGAAACCTGCACGTTTAGACTCGCAGGTAAATACATCTTCGTTGGGTATTCGTTTTTTAAATGCAAACCCCAAAACGCACACGTGTACTGACGCTAATCGTTTGTCTAATATAGGTTTTCTCTACGTGATAGCAAGTTTGGCGCCACACGCAGGTGAGCCTCACCATATATTCATATTTTCAAAATAACGCATTTGTAATTCATCTTGACAATGTAGTCACTCGGGTTTCTTTATTCTTTTTATACCGCAGACCTGTTATTCACAACGCTTTTGCAGGTAAAAAATACCTTGATCATGATGGTGTTTAGATAATTTAAAAAGTGCAATCGATTAGTATGGGAATTTGACATGGATATATACCCCAGTTTTGGGTTTTTTCGCAGATATCCGCATGAAACATTTACATTAAAAACACACAGGGTACACACTACCTCGTAGGATTTAGGTAAGCATGAACAAAGTGAAGTTTTTTGGGATACAAAAGATTTCATAACGTTAAGGTTGTACAAATAATATTCTCCTTGTTTGTATCTTCTTTTTTTCACAGACCCCTGACGAAGGGGCATCATAGCCCCGAAATGCATTGGGTTGTCCTTTTTATTTATTTTTTGCTTGTTAACCTGTGTTTGAATTACGTTTATGTGTAAATTTTATGACATTGTGGAAAATTTTGTTTCGTATAATTGATGACATTGACGAATTTTGTTGTGAAGCATAATAAATTGCATAAAGATGAAATGCACATAATGGTTTAAAGGAATAATTTAAGTCACGTAGTGCGTACCAGAGTCCCAGTGATTTACAGCACTGGGCCTTATACATAATTTGTGTATCAGTGGGCAGGCACTAATCTAATACAGCACACCTATCGTTCAAACGGTTAAAAATAGATGTAAACACGAGTGCAGTATCCCTTCTTCCATTCATACCTTCTTGACATTGCCAACAAGGATCTCTTTCTAGAAAGCTTCCTTTATTGAGTTTGTGGGACACCAGAGTATCTGGTTTACAATGGAGAAAATGGACTGAGTCGCAGACCCTGATTTGGAGCATTTGCTTACTCTGTTCCAAACTTGGTAGGAGAATTCTTCAGCGATATTGATATTTATTATGAGCTGGAAGAGGAAGGCTCATGACAATTGGCAGCCTCTGGGAGTGGTAGACCTGATGGAGAGTAGAAGAAAGGCTAAGAGAGAAGATAAACACGACCAACAGAAGAATAGTGGGATTGTGCTTGATAGAATAAGTGAGAGAGCAAAGGATGGCAGATAGAGGGAGAGCAAAATTTAATGAAAAAGTAAAAGAATAAACAGGAGATGGAGTGTAGATGGTGTTGTGGAATAAGAGTAAAAGAATAAACAGGAGATGGGGTGCAGATGGTGTTGGGGAATTCCAAGGCTCAGCAGAAAATATGGAATGAGAAGAATAAAGTTAAGAAAAAGAGGGAAGCCAGGAAGGAGAAAATGAACATCAGTAAACCTTAACTATAGAGGGAAAAGAAAGGGAGAGGGAGCAGTATACGGAGACGAGGATAGAGAAGCAGTAATGGGCAAGATGGAAAACAGAGGGTAAAAAGGGGAATCAGGGTTACCCAGTAGCAATGTAGACGATAATGGCAAATGGGGCGAAAGGGAGATGGGTGATGAGGGAGTGAGAATGAAGATGAATCAGTAAAAGAGTTACATAATCAGAGAGGAAATAATGAACAAAAGCAAACAAGTGACTGTAATTCCATACCGATTCACTGTCAAAGAGCGTTTTATGAAATGTGTGCATCAGTGTTAAGACATACAATATCTCCATCTGTAGTTAAAAATATTATGCTCATCCATATCTTTGCACAAAGGAATAAACTCTCACAGAACAAAAAATGGAAAGACAGCAAACAATGAAAGAACCAAATTTTACTTCGTTAGAGCAGCACATTCCTATCCATCCAACAGCTGCCCGACATCTTGAAACAAATGCATGGAAAGTTAAACAGTGTCTGTACTTCAGCATAATTTTATGGGAGACTTGAAAATTTTATATGTATGTCTTCCATTGGTACATTCCCAAATGCAGTTTGCTTTTACTCTTTTTTATGCTTAGACTGAATGATAACTACAGGTTGTCTGTCATTTCTCTGAAAGACTAACTGTGCTAGGCAACATTGATATGCTTAAAAAGTATCAATCTCAAAGCATTATGGATTGAGACTTGATGCACAGCAGTGGATGCACTGTTGTAAGTGGTCGAAAATGTGAAGCGTAGTCACTTCCTCATCAGTACCCCACTTTTCAATGGCCAACACAGTAGTTTTTCTCTAATTGCACAAGTTCCATTATCCTAAAATGAAGGGGTGATTATTAATGCTTTATGTATCTGTCTTAGACCTTATAATACCGATAAATAGAGCCAGTGTCTTTTCCAAAGAAAGACCTCCGAATCAGAGCAAGAAAGAGAACCTTAATATTTTTCCTAAACAGTAGCACACTCAAGGCCACATATTCAGGCAGGTATAAGCCAGGAAAGAACAGCCGTGTCTATTCCAAGTGTGGGATAAGCTGCAAGAGGCTATCAGACAAAGCAGTCAGATGTCCAAGCCTTAAAACTGCTGACCTGCTAGGTAATATAAATCCATAGAGATCAGATATGTTTCTGTGGTTATTCATCTATTTCAGGTAGTTACAAAAATCACCAACTGGAAATCAGGCAAACAAGAGGATAGCAATTGACCAAAATGCCAGAGAGTCAAATTTGGAAAATTACCTTTGAGACCACAGCAATGACTCTCATATTGCACCAGTGTAGGTGGTAAATGTCAGGGTTGGTTAGATTTTTCAAAACATATCAATTTTTCAGGTTGCATCTGGATGTTGTAGCCATAACTTTTGTTTTGTCGTCAAGTTGTCCAGCAGGATCAGGATGTTGACATTTAGTCCAGGAGTCTTGAAAATGTGGAGTATAATCCCAAGGATACACTTCACTTTTAAACATCAAGATAGATTCCACCTAGCTGGCAGGATACCTCAGTGAGTTGGAGGTCACCACTGAGATAAGCGGCGATCTGCAGATCCCAAGTAGGAATTCTGGCAAGGCTGGTTCAGGCTTCTGTCCTACCAGGGGTAAAAATTAATGAGTAATAGTTGCAACTGTTCTTTAAACATCTTGGAAACTGCAGGTGTCTGGTCGGAAGTGCTATATAAAAACAGGGTTTTAGTATTATCAGGCATCACATTCTAAGTGTTAATATTGTTTCTCTTTGGTATCTTTAAAGGTTAGAAACAAAGTCTACTCCAGGATCCTTGGTCTTCAGCCACAGAATCAGTTTTATTTTGGGAGCCGGTCTCCACAGGAGCTGCTGAAAGCATCGGGTCTTACACAGGTATTGCTCTTTGCTCATCTTTTTTCAAGAAGTTGTGAGGGATCCTACTGTAGTTGCCATACCACCCATTGGATCGATTCATGAATTTTGTAAATCTCACATATCTATCTTTGCTTTACACCCAGAGCCACAGAGTTGGCTGATTTGTATATATCTTTAATACATTCAGGGGTTATGGGGTAATACAAGTCAGGTGTGTGATCTGGGTGGAGTCCCAAGCAGATATTTATGCTGCTAAAAGGTTCTTCACTCTCACTAGTTTGCAGATTCTAGGACAGGAGACTGTAATTCATCAGAGAGTGAGATAATGTATACAGCTTAGTAGGACCCAGTGATTTACTGCTCTCTTGAAACACGGTTACCATATCAAAAGGAAAACACTAGCATAATATGGTTTTCCTTTTAACGGTTTATTTCATTGAATGAGTTTCTTAGGAGATTTGTACTGGCTGAAAGTTGTCAGCAAAACACTATATAAATGGCTCCACCTGTGTAGCGATGGGTTCCTGACTAACGTCCCTGGGAAATCCAGCCCCTCGAGTCTACAGCTCTCTTTCATTCCCACATTTGAATTGATCGAGAGATCGGATTGGAGCTGTGATCCTTCTTGCCCTCGCGCCCCCGCACAGCCAAAATTGAAATTGTGTCACCCTTCTTATACCTTTTAACCTAGGCCAATCCTTAGTCTCTGCTTCAAAGTTGTGGCTGAATTTAAGAGATGATATTTCTGAAAGGATTGCCCAAACTTAATACAATAAAATAGTTTTAAATTCACTTTACTTCTGTTCTGAGTGACTTACACAAATAAGAGGCATCTCTGTATTCATTGGAACCCGGGTAATATTAGTAGAGATGCATAAAGAGTGGGTACTATGGGTGCATTTAAAAACACACAGCCATTATATTGAATAGGAATACAATGCATTCTGCCATAAACTGACTAATCAAATGTGTACATGTGCACATTTAGTGAAAGAATTACTGCCCATAAGTAAGTAAATGATCAATGGCTACAAAGTTTTTAATACTATAATCAAAGAGGAAAGAATGAATCACTTTTGTCAATGTGCCAGAGCCTCAGGAAAGTTGTATCGGAGACCCTCAACCACACTTTCACAGCATGTAGTGTATGTTTTATCTCCGCTCATGTGGTTTGGTGGATAGTGTCATCATCGGATCTGTCCCTTGAGTACTCCATTCTCCTAGTGACCCACTGTCCTCCACCAGGAGGGAGACTGTCTTAATTGGAATATATGATGATACAACGAATTCCGTTGCAACGCATGCCTTTACCACGCATGCGTTACAACGGAATTCGTTTAGCACGCATAAACCTTTCACCGACTATTTGCGTGGTGACGTCATACGTCGTGAAGAGAAAACGGCATTTTTTTACCGATTTCTCTTAATTGACTCTGATGCCGACGTGACTTAAGGTGAGTTGTTTTATTTGGGGGGGGAGACCCCCCCAAGCCCCCCCCTTTTTTTTTTTTTACTTTTACCACATATGCCTTTACTACAAACATCGTAGTAAAGGCATGCGTGGTAAAGGCATTAGTTGTAACCACGCATGCGTTGTACTGCATGCGTGGTTAAAGATTTCGGGGAAACGGCTTCGTTGTAAAAGCCGTTTCCCCTTAATTGCAACTGTAGGTGGGATCCCATTTCCTGTTTGCAACGGTTTATTTGACCAAGAGTAGGATAAGGTTAAAAGAGACAGCAGTGTTGAAGTGGATTAGTTATTGGTCCACAACACCTTGTGGTTTGGGCGACATGTTTCGGCTGGGAAGTGCTCTTATCGGTCTTGTAGCCTTTATCTGGATTGGTATGGGAGAGGGCTAAAGTTTAGACACTCTGGGGCAGATTACGATGTTGGTTAGAAAGCCTCTGACTGCTATTCAAAAGCTTTCTGACGGTGGTCGGAGGCTTTCCGACCGACCAGGTCGGTGTGATGTCCGACCCCCCGATTACAATGGTGGCGCTCGGAACTTAAACTTCCCGGTCATTCCGACCAGCTCTCGGAGTCTTCCAGCTGGTCAGAAATGCATCGTAAACCCCTATGGACGGTGTTTTCTCAGTCGGGATTATGATGCTGGTTTCCAACAGTCTTTCTGTGCTAGCCTTTCCAACATGGAAAGGCTGTCGGAAAGCAACTTTGGGGGCCCCCAATTTGGCTGGTGCTAAAGGCCTTCCTCTCCTTTATCGTGGGTCGGGTTGTCCTGATCTTGCCGTGCAACATGACTGCAATGTGGTATGTGAACAGCAAAGGGGATTATGGTCTCTCCACCTTTACCTGGAATTGTTGAGTTTGTGGTCTGCGATACACACAAAGGGATCTGGCTAACTGCCAATTACCTAGCCTGGTCTCTGAATATCAGAGCTGACAACCTGAGCCAGCATTACCTTGCTGGTGACAAATTACATCTGCTGCCAGGGCATCTTCCACAGTCCCTTATTGTCATGCGCTTTCTTAAGGGCCTGACAACACTTTTTCCTCCCAATCTCTTTGTGGTTACATAATGGCACTTGAATTTTGTTCTTACCTTTTTGATTGGGACTCATTTGAGCTTCTTCACTGCTGTACTCTTCACATGTTAACCCTCAAAACTGTGTTCTTGTGTAAGTAGGGTCAGTGAGTAACAAACCCTTGGCTGCCATCCTCCTTTCACTATCTTCTTTCCAGACAAGCTTGTGTTGTAAACCCAGGGTGCTTTCCTCCCTAAGGTGATCACTCCTTTTCACCTTGCCCAATCCATCATTCTCCCAACTTTCTACCCTCCACCTCATCCCACAAAAGAGGAGGAGTGGTTGCATCACTTGGATTCTAGACAGACGGTGAACTACTATCTGGACCGCACCAAGGAATAGTGGTCACACTACCAGCTCTGTGTTGGCTATTGTAGTGCCGAAAAGGGTAAGGCAGTTAGGGAGACAACTATCTCGCTGAATCATCCTTGGCATTAAGACCTACTCTGCATTAGCCAAAATGGAGCCTCCTGAGGGATCCATGCCTATTTCACTAGGGCTAAATCAACAACGTCTGCTCTTGCTTGAGGTGTCCTGATTGCAGAAATCTGAAAAGAGGCAACATGGACGTCCTTGCAACCTTTGCTAAGCACTACTGCTTGAATATGGAGGTGCACAGGATTGAACACTTTGCCAGATCTGTCTTTCACAAGATTTCCTAGTTTAATCATTTATTAATGCTCCACCTAGTCTGGATATGGCTATGAAATCTGTTCTATAGGTGAGAAATCTGCAGTTAGAAGTATCTTCAGAAGAAAAAGTTACTTACTTGCTGTAACACTCTTTCTGGTGAATATTCTATAGATATGCAGATTCCTCACCAACCTACCAGCCTCTCCATTTGATTGAAGGTTCATAGAGAAGGTTAATAAGATCCCATCTTGCCTTTTCTCTGTACTGTAATCCTTCATTTATGTCAACCTGCCCTCTCATCTCGAAGGCTTATGGAGGGAAACAGAGCACCTGCCCCAGTGCATGGATGTCTTGCTCTTACCATCTTAAACAATCACTTCAGGTGCCAACTGAGACCAGCGCCCTTCTATCAGTGACCTCATTGCTTTGAACTTTCCAGATCCAGTCAGATGCCTGGAGATTGTTTTACAAGTGAAAAATCTGTAGGTAGATGAAGTATCTAACAGAAAGAGCATTACCACAGGTAAGTAACTCTTTCATATTGTCCTTCATTTTAATTGGTGAACATTTTTAAATGAACACAAAGGAACCATTGCTTGTGTTTCTGTTTTATCTGAGACAGCAGACTATTGCTAAAATCGACCCTCCCTGACCTTTATCATTGTCCTTGCTGACAAGGCCCAACCTTATTAAGAATCTGAGTGATGCATGCCCCTTTCAGCAGCTCAATCCGTTTCACTGTCAAATCATTCTTCTCTTCCAGAAATGGGTCTGGAGGGAGATCTCGAACTTTGAATATCTGATGCAGCTGAACACCATTGCAGGCAGGACCTACAATGACCTCTCTCAGTACCCCGTGGTAAGATGATGAATTAATTCTGTCTCCATGTATGTCTTTGTCTTACATTTATTTGCCAGTCCTTTAAAAGGTATTTGAAAGCATTAAGTTGGAGAGGCGAGCAGATTTTCTGGTGTGATGGGAAGGGCAGCATAAGCATTTCCCTAACCTTTTGACAGAGAGGGATTTTTCCTTTTGGCCAATCAGAAGATATATTTAATACCTCTGAACAGAGAGTTGGGCTGGGTCGTGTTTAGAATCCATCATAAGTCATGTACAGGTGATATGTTTGTAGTCTGGCCCACTTGAGATGTAATGGACTCCGCCTCCGCCAAGGTGGCATTGTAGAGGCTCTTCCTGCCACATTGATCTTGAATTTGAATTTGTAAAGCACATAAAACCAATAAGGCATTAAAGCTCTATAACCAGCAAAAGCAAATGGGGAAGGTAAGTAGAAGCAACTATGGTTACGAAAAAAGGCAAGTTTTCACGTGCCTGCGAAACCAGGAGTAAGAATTACAGCTAACAATATCTGCACAGAGAGTATTCCATTACCTGGTCGCTGCTACCGAAAAGGCACGCTCACCCCATTTCTTCTTCCTGAAATGGGGAACAATCACTTTCCTCTGATCTGCCAATCTCAACTGCCGGTTCGGAAGATACCAGGGGAAGGGGGTTCATGGATCACAAGAGTCCTGCTTGCTGAGGGCTTTATAAACCTGGCACATGTCTTTAAAAATCAGCCACTTCCTCACTGGAAGCCAATGCAGTGTACGCAGTCCCTCCCTCACCGAAAGATGTATAGGAATGCCCGACATCAGCCGCACAGCCGCATTTTGGATAGCCTGAAGTTTATTCAGCGAGTATTGGTTGGCGCTGAGGTACAAGGAGTTACAGTAGTCCAGGTGAGATGTTATGAGCGCAAAGAACATTGACACGCTTAGCTCCTTGGGAAGAAACAGAAGAATCTTATTCAAGCTCTTGAGAGTTCAGAAACAAGAGCTCACTGTCCTATTGACATGAGAGTAAAAATGTCAAAGTGTTATTAAAGATCAACCCCAGATTTTTAGCAGAGACCTCCGGAACAGGTAGCGGAATTGCATGTCTCATGCCACCAACGGGCAGTTCAAACCGAGTTCTCTGACCCGAAGACCAAAATCTCGGTCTTCTCGGCCTTCATTTTAAGTGAATTCTCTCGTATCCAGATGCTAACTTCAACCTTTTAAGACATGAACTTGTCCACTACTTCTGTCTAGTCACTAGATATAGAGGCAATAATTTGGGTATCGTCTTCATAGGACAACACCTGAAAAACAAAGGAGCATACACGTTTTGCCTAAGGGGCCAAGTGAAGGAAAAATAAGGTGGGACTGAGGGAGGACCCTTGAAGGACTCCACAGGGAAGCTGGGATGGTTAAGCCCTGAAGTCCCCGCAGCTCACTGTTTGGGTCTTGTTCACCAAAAAGGAGTCTAAAAGATTTAAAGCATCTACACCACCGTTCGTGCCTATGGCCTTTCCGTTGGAGGTCTTTCAATCTCTCTGCGAACCATGGGGTGAAGCTTTCCTCCTCCCCTTGGGTTTGCTAATAATAGGAACTACCCCAACAATAGCTGACAGCACCCATTAATTCAAATCCTCTGCTTTTTTTCTAGACTGCTACGTCCTTTTGCCTGCATATTATTATGAGCTTCCATCAGTGTAGGAAAGTAGGATCTGCTTCTCATGGTTACCCCTACTTTTTGCTTCATGTGATACTGTTTTTGACTAGTCTGATGGGGATCCTGCTAATCAGGACCCCAGTCTATCTGCTTTCTCCCTAAACTGTTATGTCATGTACTTAGATACACTCCAGATTGGATACTGGGGTGCCCTTGTCCGTCCCTAGTATACGATACTCATGTACCCAGGGCATAGGTACCACAGAGGCCTCCCATGGGCTGAGGCATGTATTATGCCACCCATGAGAGGCCATGCAAAATGGAACTACAGGCCTGCCATTGCACACTGTGTAAGATGGTGCAAGCACCACTTATTTTAGATATAGAGTTCCAATATCTAAGGGTCACTACACTTAGAACCAAGCACCCTTCCTTCATGATTGTCAAGGCCTGCTCTAGGGGTGACATAGGTTTTAAGTGAGAGGGTGCCACTGCATGAGCAGGACACCCCGGAAGCCTATGGAGTCCATTCTCCAGGGTTGTTAGTGCTGCAGCCATTTATGACTTAGAGTTGGTCATCACGCGGTCCCATATTGCCACTCTATATAACGTCTGAAAGTAACCTTTTCGTGTTTTGTGTCAAACATTGTGGAATCATACCCCCAAACCCGTAACCTGTGTGTGAGGTATGATTCCATCCCTCAGAAACAAGCTTTGTGAGGTCCCTGGTATTCCCGGTACCAGCCTTCTAGTCCTGGGCAGCCCAAAATGGTTTCTGCAGACCAGAGACACATTTCTGCCCTCCTGCTGCTGAGCCGAGCTTCAGCAGGGGAAGGCAGAACAATAGGCATCCTGTCACAGGGAGGTGTGACCACCTCCCAGACAGGATATAGTGTATTAGGCCTGGGTGGGTGCGCTTGCTAGCGACCGAAAGCCTGCATGAGGGGCACATTTGGTGTCCCTGTGCATGGTCCAGTTCAAACCAGTCCTGGGAGCCGTTGGCTCCTGCTCTGGTGAGAAACTGGACAAAGGACATGGAAGTTACCTCCCCACTCTCCAGAACTTCCCCTGGGAGGGTCCCCTGACTCTGTCCAACGTTCTCCCGGGGGTACAAAAGGGCTTACCTGGCTGTAGGACCGTAGATTCAACTTAGACAAGATTGTGAACCAGAAACCACTGAACTTCGACTGTTTGGACACGCTGGACTTTCCTGGACTTCGTTTGGGCCTGACTTCGTCCCCCTCTCAGTTCGAAGCATTGTTTGTGCCCATGCACCTCACAGGCTCTGTGCAGGACCCGTGGAGCATCAAGGACAGCTGAAGATATCTCACTTGGAGTGAAGGAGTTACTCCCCTGCAACCGCAGGCACTACATCGTAATTAACCGGTCTGCTGCTCCTACGGACTCCGAATGCTCCAGCAACACAGGAGGTGGGTTTCCAAGTCCCTCGAGGTCCTAGCTGCCCTCTCACCAAGTTTGAGACCAGAATCCCTCGTGGGGGCTGCAATAACCGTACCCCTGTGCACCGTGTACTTTTACAAGTGCATATGCTTGTTGGCTTTCCCCGAACAAGTGCACTGGGCTCCGAGTAACCCCAACCTCTGGAACCATTTCCACCAAAAAACTCCAGCCTCCTCGCACTGAGTGCTCCGTGAGCTGTTGCTTTGTGAAACTGCTTGAGGTCCCCTTGCGACTCCTGTGCTTCCGGCCTGTGGGTCTTCTTGAGGGTCAACATTGTTTTTTTTCAGGCTCCCCTGGTTGCTCTAGGCCTGCCCTGACTCCCCTGTGTTTGGTGTGTCTCCTGGACCTTGCTTGTCCGAACTGTAACCTACTTTGATCTTCTGCATGGGTTGCCATTACAAAGGCTTGTTGGTGCTTCAACTGGACTGCGACCCCTCAGTACTTGACATCCTTTGTGGGACAGCTCTTATCCTGCTCCTGGTTGTCGTCAACGTCTCCTGGTTCTGGGGGCTGCAGAGTCAAGAACCTCCTCAACGCACATGAAGCACCCGACATCGGTGGGCATTTGTCTATCGAGCCCCTGGTCACTCGTGGATTCCAACGGACACTTTTCTTCCTTCCGGCAGTGGCTCTTCTTTGAAGTCCTCCATTGAGTTTGACTGCGGTTTCTGACACCACTTCAGCCTTATGCACCCTGCTTCCCTGGGATAGGTAACTGGTACTACGGTCTCCACGGGTGGGGTGGCTGTCCAACCTCCTAAGTTCCATGGGGATACTTTGAAGTCCACTTGGAGGGGTCCTTAAACTTTGAAACTTCAACAGGGACTCTCCCATAGAATTGTATTTAGCCCGTGGTTGTATTCTCAAACTGCACCCCTCCTCCGTAGGGTCCCTTCTTACTCACCTTGGGTGGTTCCTTGGGGTCCCAGCGAGTCTACATCCTCTAGACACTGTCTTGATGAGTTGTGGTTCTTATACCACTATTTAAGTATATGGTCTGGTCTCCCCCTGAAGCCTACTGTGTATTAGTGCTATTTACTATTATTTCTGTGCTACAGTATTGTGTGCTTTGTGAGTATCTTCGTGTAGAAGATACTGTGTCATATTTAGACTGTGTAATATTAATAAATACATGTTTCTATAACTACTGTGTGGTTCTCCTTTCATTTAACCAATACTGTAAGGTTGCATTCTGGTAAAAAGAGCTGCTTAACATTCCTTCAAGACTAAGCCTGAAGGCTGCTCTCCGCAGCTTCCACTTGGATAGCTATCTTTGACCTCTTAAATCTCCATGAGCATTGTTTGGACTGGTACAGGGTGACCACTTTAATTAGTGGACAGCATATACCAGGCCAACTTCTCACAATCAGTTCATGGCTGGAGGTTTTACGCCACCTTCTGTAGGTGGTGCATTTGCCCTGTCTAGTCTTTTCCAGAATTTCACTATGCACTTCAAACCCCACCAATTAGTGATTTGTCCAGCTTAGAGAAAGAATCTTTTAAAGGCAGGCCTGCATGGTTGGTATAAATACCATCCAACTTGTGTCCGGCAATGTGTGTTGAAGAGTTGACCTGTTGGTAAAAGCCAAAGCTGTTAATCAGGTCTGAGAGGGCCCTAGTGTCATTGCAGCCTTCTTCTGAATAAAAACTAAAATCACACATGCCTGAGTAAACTGTTAAGTTAAGATTGAAGGAGAATTCTCACAAATTGGGGAGAATTCACTCCAACCTTAAATAGTTGGGTAACCAGATTTAGACTACCAGGTTTGAGCACGCATTGTGTAGGTTATGTGTGGATGTTCGTAGGCGTTCCATTAAGTTCTAGTTCTCTGTAGACAGCTGATGAGTTAACCCACTGCCTCGTACACTTGGAGGGTTACCCATGATGGTAGCACCAATGCAGCCTTTCCAAACCATGCAAATGGTTTGAATACAGTACCAGTTCCTCAGAGCCGCTGTATCCACAGGAAGGAAAACATGCAGTGGAGACTCACTTGGATTCAGTCACTGGTCAGAGATATAGAAGTTGCAGGGGTACCAATGCAGGAGCGCACATGCTGATGCATGTGATTTTTTTTCCTGTGATATTATGGATGCTACAATAAACGTCTTTAAGGAGATATGATTACTGCACTGCAGTGAGGTGAGGTAAGAACTATTAAAAAAGGCTTTTTGGCATACAGCACTGCACAGAACCCCCAAATGAAATACATTGGCTTCTTTTAAATCCACAGACGTAACCGAAGCTCTCTTTTAGCCATTGTCTCCTTATATGTACCATTATTATGAGATGGTTAAGCTTAACATTTGGCAGACATTTTATTCTACAGCTCCTCCCTTGCACTCAGATGTTATGAATGTTTGCTCTAAGATGACTAGGCCAGTCAAATGAATTGTCCAGTGCCCAAACATTACCATTTGTTTAAGTAACAAAACTCACACTTGAATTGTTCTCCTTTTGACCAACAGAAATATATATTGGATTGATATTTACCTAAAATTATGCAGATTTGAGGATTAAACAGTTGATAAGGCCAACGCCTAGTTGCACTCCCCTTTGACACTTAATGGACCTAATGTTTCAAAATTATGCACATAGATAGGTAATATGGGAGGCACCAAAGCAGAGCTTTGTTATTAACATTAAGAAATATTCCAAAATTGATGGTACATTTCACGGATTGTAGACAATGCCAATGTGTTTTTTGATGAAATTACTTATCCAGGCCAAAATTGTTGTAAAAACAAAATACAGTATCAGTTATTGGTACAGACTGGCCAAACATTCAATAAAAAATATAATACAACAGCACTTAAACAAATCATCATGATCTTAAAGTTACATATCAAAATGACAAAAAGGAAAATAGTATCTGCTTTAATAAAAGATGTGTTTTGTTGTTTAATAAAGATAAGTACATATTTCTTAAAGCACCCATCAATAACTATTGCTTGAAAACCCTACAATTAGCGTGCTGTGCTATGTAATGAGAAAAGTGACATATGTCAGCTCACCACATTTCAACAAAGTATACAAATTACCTCAAACTATTTGGGAAATGTTTTAAGTATATCTGAAGAGATCCACTAACTTCTACCATAATCTCAGATTGGCTGTTAAAACGTTCTAATACATTATACTTTAAAACTGCAGGATATAAATTAATCCAGCAAACATAAATGGGTAAATGAACATTTCAAATATATACCTTGATTTGTTGTTGTGAAGTTAACGTAAACTCAAGATGCCATTTTAGAAAAACAGAAACAAAAAGACAGCGGTTTACACGTTTGCTGAGTAACATTTAAAAAAAGTTGCAGCCTTAAATATTCCCTCAACTTAAAGTTTAAAGTCAGTTGATACTATTTGACCAAATGTATTTCTTTATCTGCTTCTAGTTTCCCTGGATATTGCGGGACTATGTCTCGGAAACGCTGGATCTGAATAACCCGGAAGTGTTTCGGGATCTCTCTAAGCCAATTGGTGTTGTGAATGAGAGGCACGCGAAGGAAGTGAAGGAAAAGTGAGTTCTTTTTGTGGTGAATCTTAGATGAATGCCATAGGAAGGTGAGGCCCAGTTATTCATAAGTAAAATCTGGATGCTATTGAAAGAAGGCATTCCTTAGCTTAAGTTACGTGCACTTCTTTCAGAAGAGTGGTGGTATCAAACTGAACCCATGAAGTCATATGAGTAAATATTTTTCACATCAATCAACACACATTTGCCTTTATCACATTTTAATTTTCATAACTTTTGAATTCCAGTTTTCTCAACAATGTCTATTTTCTCAGGTATGAGAGTTTCGAGGACCCATCGGGCACTGTTGATAAATTCCACTATGGGACCCACTATTCCAACGCAGCTGGTGTGATGCACTATATGATCCGGGTGGAGCCTTTTACCACCCTCCACATACAGCTCCAGAGTGGAAGGTAAAGGACAGGGAAAGAAACAGGCAGACTGGATTTTTGTGATGAGCCCCAATGCCTTTGTTTTTACAGCAATGAATGATTAAATCGACACAGAAGAGAATAGTCACAACCCGCAGCCAAAGCATTGCATTTTGAACTAGCAATATTATTTGACACCACGCTGTAACCAAGACAGCACAATAGTGACATAAATGAACTCGAACAGCACCACTGCGCTCTTTACTCTCAGCAAATCTAAGTAACCTGTTGCTCTACTGTGACTAAATTACAATGACCAACCACCCCAATCTTGACAAAAACCATACTCAATCAAATCTTAGTAACATGGCAATAGCCAATTAAAAGCTAATCATCATGCTCCTGATGCTAAACAGCCACAAACTAACTATTATGCCTATAATATTTTCTAACTGGAACTGATCCTGTCTTTTGAAATTATGATACTAGTCCATAAAACCCAGCTAATCACAATAACCTGCTCCCACCAAGCATTACCAGTTATGACCAATGCAGACCGAGCCATCCCATCATTGCTGAAACCTTACATTTACACACTTCTCTTCAGAGTATTGTATTGTTCCTTATAGGTGTGTAGTTTGTGTACGTTTGTCTTTCTTCTTGTCATAGTGCTCGCTGAAGAAGTTGCTTGTGTGCTCAGATTAATGTAAGCAAAGTTCCAGCGCAAGGGGTAGGGTGTCCTGTTCTTGAACCTTACACTGCTACATCGGCTCTTTTTTTGAGCTGTTTCTGATTGTTACTGTTTTTGCCTTTAGAAACAAAATGCTAATTACTGTTCTTTCCATTACTGTTTTTAAATTCCGGTCCTTGTTGTTATCTTTACTTTGTAGTACAGGCATGTACAGCCTGTTGGCTTGGATATGAGATATATTGCTACAGATACAAAAAGAGGTGTCTTGGTGGAATTGCCAGCCTACTCACTCTTTTCTAAATTATTAATTATGTTGATGTTTTCTGTGGGACTGATAAATTGCCCCCTCTTTTTTCCACTATCTAATGTATCATAATGGGTTCTCAGTACTCCAGTGCATGAAATTGCTTAAGTGAAACAGAATAAGGCAGTCTCTTTTGTCTAATTTTTACTCTTCTTTTTACTGTTGATTATTTAAGGTTTGACTGCTCAGATCGCCAGTTTCACTCGGTCCCCGCTGCCTGGCAGGCCCGAATGGAGAACCCTGTGGATGTGAAAGAGTTAATCCCTGAATTTTTCTATTTTCCAGAGTTCTTGGAGAATGGAAATGGTAAAGGCCTCATCCGTTACGATCCACAGGATATTTTCCAGTATTTGTGCAGATAATCTGCTCTTCTGAGTTTAATTATGTGGGGTTAGAAGGAGGTGGGAAGAAGTTCAATATTTAACAATTTCAACCCATAGCTAACCAAATATACCATCCTAGGAGATTCTACAATAAAATCAAGAAAACATTTATGGTGGAAATTATAGAATCATTAGTACCACCATAGTGGTTGCATTGCATAATATACTACTTTATATGACCCCAAACCAGGCTCAAAACACAGGCTGGTTATGGCGGAAGGGTCTCAAATATTGAACTTGCCCCACACAACATTAGAGGATAAAAGTAGCCACCTGAAATTTAGAAGGACGATCAAACAATCTATATTCAGTGTTTTAAAAAACAATGATATGGCTGAAATAATCATGTTTGTAATTTTGCTAAAAGGGGTGGCTAAGGAGCATAAGGAAAATGCTACATGTTCCATTGTAGATGGGTGTAACAAGTATCCTTTACTATTCTCTGTTTTTCATTCAAACCAAATATTCCCCTATTCCTTATTCTGAGTGCAGTCCATACCAGTTGGTGGACATTGGCCCCTTTCACAAGAACATGTTTACTTCCTAAGCTCACACTTTGAACCAATTCAGTTTGCACAGTGTTCTAGAGAGAACAACTCACTTGCCTTTAAAACTGCGCTCTACAAGAAAACAAGCCCATAATAATTGCACACGCTTCAATTATAAAACGCTTGAAACACAGGCATATAAGTAGTTATAGTATTACTGTAAAAAAATCAACTTGAAGATTATGTAGAATGTATAATATTGTATCATGCACAGGTGTTGGTAGAAACAATGGATCTGGGTCAAAATTACCTGAGGTTTATATTCATACCATGGTATGAAATGGCACTTGGGGTTAAGGGGGCAGACAAGAAGCAAAATGTATATCAATAAGATGTGATAGGAAAATAAAAGTTGATCTAGAAAGCAGATCTAAATAAACTGCAGCATCACAGACACAATGATGCTGATGTTCTCAAACATACCATTTTGGCCTACCAAACACAAAAGCTTCATGTTGTTTATGGTCTGGTTCAGCTAGCAGATGGACTGATTCTTTGCTGTCAGTGATGCATATAACAATTGCAGAGTGGAGATCAAAGAAGTCAAAGGTAGAGATACAATTCACAAGAAAAAAATATACACTGTATATTTGAGTGGTAAATTCTAGATTTCCAAGTTGCAGCTCTAGCAGGATAAAACTTGACTGAGTACAGCTCAGACCAGACCAAACAAAGGACAGCAGTGTCTTTATAAGGATTCTGTTAAAGAAGACAGACAAGGACTTAACTTTGTAACATCGTGAGGCGAGAAAATGTAGAGATGAAACTAACATCTAGAGAGCTTATTCACAAAGGTAAATTTACACATGAGTATGTCTACGTATGCTCTTACACTATGTAGTTAATTTACTCTTTTGGTTATTTACCGTTTCCGAATGTAAAATTTACTACAAGTTGTAGACTGACATGTCTCCACCACTGAAAATAGGAGGTGGAGTAAAATGTACAAGTATAAAGTTACTACAAGTAATGTTTCGCATGTAGGCAGAGATCACCACCACTTGGTACAGAAGTCCCTACTGAAACATAGAGTGAAAACCTATAAAGTATAAAAGAACAAGTAAAACATTTTTATGGTAAAAATTATTGTAAATTCATTTTACCTACTTTAAATGTAGAACAAAAAAATTTAAACAACGCTGCAGCACTATTAGCTTGGGTTGGAATAAAATATTGAAATAATCTAAATCTGTTGTAATTCTTTTTTTTAGTTTCATTTAGAAAATTACACCTAATTAAAATGTTTATGCATATTTAATATGAATTAACAATCACAAAATGTTATATATATTGAAATTATTTCTATACATATAAAATATTTTAATAACTGTATTTATTCAAACATAAATGCAACTATTAAAAAATATGAGATAAGATTATTTATTGTATTGAAAATATAGGAGGGGTGAACATTTCCACCAGTAGGTTTCTGAATTGCATTTTGTAGTAAGTAACTTCAGTATAATACTACAGTATGTAATGCAGTTAGTGAATCAGGCCCTAACTGTATGAAGTGTGTGGATCAAGTTAGGAAAATTTGCATATTCCAGTGGAGAGTTGGCTCCAAATATTTAAGTGATACCACCTGAGGTTCGGCTGCACTGCCTCACAAAAATGTGCTATCAGCAAAATAATTTATAGATTTTTAGATGAATGTGGTACCTGAATTTCTTAGTTAGAATATTGTCTGTCATAAATATGGTGTTCTAAATATAATTTACATAAATATTTCCCCATTTAAGTTAGTAATAGAAAATCTACAACTGATGAGATGATAGATTCGTAAATGATATTTAGGACAATATTGATGTCAGACCATATTTTTGTATACCGTACTTTTATGTACAGCAGTTGAGATGGGAGAGACAAGAGAACTATTATCTATTATGTTAAAGCAGGCTGGCAAATGGGCTAGCTAGAGGTTTAGGCATTCCTTATATGAGGTCAGTATTTATGTATCTAGTCAGTAAGTCTGCCAGTTACCACATATGTGCCATATCCATTCTTGTTATATCTGTAACACTTTTAGTGGTTTGAGAATTAAATAGAAATAGTGATAGGATTACAGATCTTTTTTGTCAAGAAGTAAATTTTTTTGGAAATGCGATTCAGAGAACTAATCTGTATTTCATGTGCAGGATTTGATCTTGGATGCCTTCAGATCTCTAATGGGAAGGTGAACGATGTTGTGCTTCCAAGGTGGGCTGAGTCACGAGAAGATTTTATCTATAAACATAGGAAAGCACTGGTAAGATTATCAAAGAATAAAACGTTTTCAAATTGTTAAAACATAGTGTTTCTCCATCAGGGTTTACGTAGTTTGAAAGGCCTTGGTAAGCCTGGTTAAGTAAAATCATCACAGTGGCCTGTTAGAAATGCAGGGTCTCTAGATGGCAGTGGCTTTCACCCTGCCAAGTAGGTACCCTTGCTTCTAGTCAGGATAAGGGGATTAATGCAAGATAACCCCCTCACCCCTCTGGTAGCTTGGCACAAGCAATCAGGCCTATCTCAGAGGCAATGTGTAAAGTATTTGTACATAACACACACAGTAACACAGTGAAAACACTACAAATGGACACCACACTAGTTTAGAAAAATAAAATATCTTTATCTAAACCAAACAAGACAAAAATTACACAAATCCAACACACACAAGTCAAAATATTACTTTTAAAAGATCTAAAACAGTTCAGTCCATATAAAGTTATGGATGCTTCCCTTTTAGCACAAAGTACCTGCTATGATTCAAAATCACACAATGAAAACAAGCGCAGGAGAGGTGAGGCGCCATAAAGCACAATGATCCATCAGTTCCTCTCACTCAGGGAGGGTGATGCGTCGGTTCCTTACTCGTAGGAAAGGTGATGCATCGGTTCTTTTCTCCAAGGGAGGTGATGCATGGGTTCCTTACTGCTACACAGGGGAGGCGATGCATATGTTCCTTACTGGAGATGAGGTGATGTGTTGGTTTCTTACTAGGAGTAGAGGTGAAGCGTAAGTTTCTTACTGTGCGGGTGAGGTGATGGGTTGGTTCTCCGGACAAGCGGCCTTGGTTCCTTACTGAAGCCCAGCGTCGTCGTAGACTTGACACACAGGTGCGATGCGTGGAAATCTGGTTGCGCTTGAATCGATGCAGGAGGGATAAACTAGGTGCTGCATTGATTTCTTCAGCTGTGATCCAATGATGCATCAGTCTTCTCAGCCGCTCAGCATGGCCTGCATCAGATTCAGTGTGGGGGCCTCAGACTTTGCAGACCGCTGTGCTGAACTCCGGCTGGGGTGGTTCTTTGAGCCGAAGCCAGGTGCTGCGTCGAATTCTACGGCGGTAGTGCATGGAAATTTCTCCCACGTGGCGGTGCTGCATCAGAAAAACAGGCGCTGGAAGGGTCATGTGTTGATTTTGCAGGATTTCACAGCTTTTTGTTGCAGGGAACACCGCCAAGGGCTCAGAACTGGAATTAACAACACGTGGCTGGTCAGATCTCCCAGCAGTGGAGTTCAGGCAGCTGCAGATAAAGTTTCTGATGGCCCTGAGACTTCCAACATGAGGCAAGCACACACAAGCCCTTGGAGAAACTTCACAAGCAGGATACAGAGCAAAGTTCAGTCCTCTCACTCTCCACAGCCGAAGCAGCAACTGCAGGCCAAACCAGCGAAACAACACACAGCAAAGGGGGAGTACTCCTCCTTACAGCTCTTCATGACAGAGGTTCTTCTTGATACAGAAGTATTCTTAAAGTCCGGGGTTTTAGGTTCAATACTTATATAACTTTTGGCCTTTGAAGTTGACATTCTTTAAAGGACTGTCTTTATAGTGTGCACGTTTTTGTCTTGCCTGGTCTTGGCTCCAGACACACTCCAGGGGGTTAGAGACAGCCTTCAGGTGTATGTGACAACTCCTCTCACCACTCTGCCCATTACCAGGCTGATGGGCCTTACTGAGCTAATCAGTATATGCAGGGCACACCTCAACTCCATTTGTGTGACTGTCTAGAGTAAATGCACAATCAGCCCCCTGTAAGTCTAAACTGGACTGACAGGGAGGTAGAGGCACAGGATGGCAAAGCAAGAAAACGCCCAGTTTCTAAAAGTGGCATTTTCAAACACAGAATTTAAAACCCACCTTTACAAAAAGGTATGTTTTAAAATTCTGATCTCAGAGATCCCAAACTCCAAACCTCTAGCTGTTCCCAGTTGAAAGTTACACTTGTAAAATGTTACAAGGCAGCTCCAATGATAACCTATGGTAGAGATAGTCCGTACAATAGCGAAAAACTAAATTGGCAGTATTTCACTGTCAGGATATGTACTGGTGTGTTTTACATGTACTACCTTTCACATACACTGCACCCTGCCCATGGGGGTTCCTTGGGCCTACCTTGTATGTAGTAAAAGGGAAGGTTTATTTATTTATTTATTTATTTTCGAGATTTTTATAGCGCAACGAATACCCTGGGGTGTCTCGGCGCTGTGGAGCTACTAGAATCAGCCGTCATCTTACTGGTTGAATAACCATGTTTTTAAGAGCCTGCGAAAGCTCATCAGGTTCGGGGCGGTCTTAATGGCCAGTGGCAAGAGATTCCAAAGTTTTGGAGTGGCCACCAGAAAACGCCTGTCTCCCCAGGTGGCAGTTCTTGTACGTAGTACAGGGAGGAGGCTGGTGTTAGCCGATCTTAATTGCCTCTTGGGAGTGTAAAGCTGAAAAGCTTCGATAAGGAACCTGGGTCCTATGCAGTGTACTGCCTTATAGGCAATGCAGAGGGCCTTAAATTTTATGCGGCTCTCTACTCTCAGCCAATGGAGGTGGCAAATAGCAGGGGAAGTGGGCTTGCGGCGAGGGATATTTAGGAGAATCCTTGCAGCCGCATTCTGGATAGACTGCAATTTTGTTAGGACACGCTTCTGAGTGTGTAAAAAGAGAGCGTTCCCATAGTCTATTTTTGAGAAAACTAAGGTAGAAACCAGAGTTTTCCCAGCTGAAGTAGGGAGGTAAGGCAGTAATTTCCTAATTTTTTTCAAAATGAAAAATGCTGAGGAGACAACCTTATTAGTGTGGAGGTCAAAGGACAGCTTGCTGTCAAAGATCACTCCCAAATTTCTGGCCTTATCCACTGGGACAGGTGGGGGGCCCAGCTTTTCTGGCCACCAAATGGAGGACCATTCCGGGGAAAGCCTGCCAAAGGTCATGATCTCGGTCTTGTCCGAGTTAAGCCTCAGACAATTCGAGGCCATCCAGGTACTGACCTCGAGCATGGCTCTTTGGAAGTTGGCTGCCACGGTAGGGCCATCCCTGTGGATAGCCAGCACCAGCTGGGTATCATCTGCGTAAGATGTAAGTCGTATCCCATGGGCCTTTATTACCCTCGCCAAGTCCGCTGCGTAGATATTAAATAGCATAGGACTTAGCGAGGAGCCCTGTGGGACTCCACAAGGGAGTGCAGATGTAGGGGAATAGTAATCTCCCAGCTTCACTGTCTGGGTGCGGTTTTCCAGGAAAGATGAAATAAGGTCCCTGGCCAAACCGTTTATCCCCAGGGCTGTGACACGGTCGACCAGAATGGTATGGTCGACCGTGTCAAAGGCTGCCGACAGATCTAAAAGGATCAAGACAGCCGCCCCTCCCTGGTCCATGATTGCCCTGAGTTCATCAGAGGCCTTTATCAAAGCGGTCTCAGTCCCATGCCCTTTCCTGAACCCAAACTGCGTTTCGTCGAGAAGTTGGTGAGCCTCGACGAACTCTGATAGTTATCTATTCATCAGGAATTCGCATACTTTGGCAGGAAAGGGCAGACACGCAATCGGTCTGTAACTGGCCACAGCTGTAGGGTCCAGGGAAGGTTTTTTTAAAAGGGGTTTTATGACAGCTTTCTTCCACAGGCTGGGATATTGACCTGTCTGGAATGCAGTATTGCAGATTTCCATAAGTGGACGTGAGATCACTTCCGTGAGTTTTGCCATCACGGAGGGAGGGCACGGGTCCAAAGGGGAACCTGACTTGATGGTGGAAATGAGTCTGACAATGTTGTCCTGTGAGGTGGGTGTAAAACAGGGAAAACGATCATGATTGTGATCAAGAATTACTTCTTCCCCAGTACAGACTCTATCTTTAGTTCTGATATCCCCTTCAAAAGATGCATATATATCTGCCACCTTTGTGGTAAAGAAAGTAGACAGTTGATTGCAAAAAATCTGTGAGGGTTCGACCCCGGGTCCAGTGGAGGGGGTGGACAGAGTCGTAACAACAGAGAACAGCTCTCTAGCCGAATTTGCAGAGTTCTCTATTTGTGTTGAGAAAAAAACAGTTTTTCGGGCAATAATCGCCTTTTTGTATATTCTGAGGGCATCTTTATAGGTTTTTTCGGCTATAGGGCAATAGCCTTTCCTCCAGCGCCTTTCTAGATTCCTGCAATGTTGGCGGTGAAGTCTGAGATCTTCAGTGTACCAAGCGGCCGACGGAGATGCTCTATTAGGTCTCGTGAGTTTCTCCGGGGCCACTAGATCGGCGGCACTTCGGATCCAGTCCTGGAAATCAGCGGCTGATAATGCAGGTGTATCTCCTACCCAAGGGCAGGAGAGGGCCAGGGAATTTAACATCTGAGGGATATCCGCGTTTTTCCAGGGACGAATCCCAATCCTGGTCCGTGGCCTGGATAATGAAGGATTTACGGTCCGGATATATAACTGAAATATAATGGCCCTATGGTCTGACCAAGTGATAGGGATGGTGTTCAATACAGAGATGTCAGGATCATTGGTGAACAGACCGTCTAAGGTATATCCTGCCTGATGTGTGATGCCCTTGACCAATTGGTGCAGTCCCAAATTGGAGAGATCAGCAATAAGTTGGATCGTATCGTGGTTGTCCTGCTCTTCCAAATGGAAGTTAAAATCTCCCAATATCATATATTTCTCAGAACTTATGATGTGATCATTTAAGTCAGAAAAAGTAGAAAGAAAGGGGTTTCGAGGGCCAGGGGGCCGGTATAGTAATATACCTTTGAGAGTTTGTTTGGAGTTAATGCTAATAGCAAAGGTAACTGCTTCACAGTTAGCGGAGTTAATGGGATCCAAGGTGGTACGGTATTTGTCCTTATAAATGATAGCGAGTCCGCCGCCTCTTCCTATAGGTCTGTCATGTCTGACTACACTATATCCATCAGGGGTTGCGGCACAAAAATCCGGCCCTGATCCGGCATCTGCCCAAGTTTCAGTTACAAATAGTAAATCCAAGTCATGAGCGAGTATAAACTCGCTGATCTGGAAACTATGGGATGGAAGGGAACGTGTGTTAATAAGCGCTGCTCGACAGCTATCTGCAGCAGCGTTAATTGGAACATAGGGCAAGATGGAAATAGGGTCTTGATGAGCTGATGAGTAAAAATGTGGGAGTTGGTACGAACACCCTGAGCACGGAGGGGGACAGACGCCCACCGCAGCGGTAGGACAGACAGTATTACAATTGTGATATAGCTTACCTATATTCAGCTCTTTTAATTGCTGAGGAGAATAGCGCAGTCGGGGACCAGGGATTATGGCCCTGGGCCGTGTCCGGCCGCGGACGGGCGCAGACGGGCTTGGCTTTGGCGCGGCTTCGGCGCGCGCCCGCTGCGCCAGCCCGCTGCGCCGTCTGGTCATAGTACTGATTTATTGGCCGTGAGGAGGGTGGGAGGCCAGCGCGACTAGAGCGCAGCCCCAGCCCACACCCAAGATGGCGCCCGCCGCCGCCTACAATCAACCAAAGCGGCTAGGCGAGGCGAAAAGAAAGCTGAATAGTGTGAGGAGGGGTGTTAGAGTGCCTCAAACTAGATTCCCGTTACACTAATAGAATAAAATGCCCCCAAACAGATTTTTCTGCACAAAGTAAAAAATGATTTTAAAACGAAGTACAACACGTTTAAAATGCAGCAATGATTATTACAGATCCCAGGTAGCTCGCAGCCCTTGTGCTCACACAGGGAGAGCTAAGAAAGGCAGCGAGCGTCTGCACACAACAAGCTAAATAGTCTGGGAGGGCGGGAGGCCAGCACGACTAGAGCGCAGCCCCAGCCCACACCCAAGATGGCGCCCGCCGCCGCCTAAAATCAGTAAGGTTGGGGCCTTACAAGTTAGTGCACTTGTCAGGTTGTCATGGCAGTTAAAAACTGCACTTAGGCACTGCAATGGCAGGCCAGAGACAAGTTTACAGGGCTACTTCTTTGGGTGGCACAACCAGTGCTGCAGACCCTCTATTAGTATTTCATTTACGGGTCCTGTGCACACATAGTGCACTTTACTAGGAACCTACCACTAAATCAAATAAGCCAATCATGGATAAACCAGGTCCTAATGTTCTGTATCTGCGGCATCCCTGTTTAAATAATTTGCTATGATATCAGTAGGTCCAATATAAAGGCTTTGAGTGTCTGATAAAAGGACATTGCCCACTGTGAGGATTCTGCTTTATGGTTGTTTGGCACAAAGATATTTAAAATAAAGCGTTTTTATTCCAAAGATTGTGACAACAAATATTATGTATGGTGTGTATTTACAAGGATTTCTTTGGAATACGTTATTGATAAATTTATTGTGGCCTCTTCTTCACTAAACCAATAGGTGTGCTTTATATATGTTGATGTGCTGACACCTTGATAAAGTCAATAGGCTAGTCTTTTATATTTTCGAGTTCTGACCCTTTGACAAAGCTAGTAGACCTGCCTTATTTAACATTACATGAAGAGATATAGCAACTGGCATTAATGTCCATTTCATTGGTGGCTGATCTTAACCATTTTCATCAGGTTGGATTAGATCAACATCGCAGTCAATTGCTGATATGTTAGATGCATATCATAGATTTTTCTGGCACCAGTAAAAATGAGATGTTTGCAAAAAATGTGTTAACCAGTGAAGTGTAATTCTCTTGAGGATAAATATGTTTGGTATTTCATGCTGATCTCAACTTCTGCTTTTGAACAAATTGTCTGAATCTGAGAAAGTTGCTTGGTCCCCCTGCCACTTATTATTGACCTGGTGTGTTAGATTTAGGAGTGTTTAGAAAATAGATTCTGAATATACTTTTAAATGTGGTTTTAACACTTCTGACTGGGCATTCAGACTTTCCTATATGTGATTAAAAAGGTGCAAATAATGACTCAAAACATTATGAATTGAATTCTAAGTCCCTTGTTTGGAAGTCATCTACCTAGGGAATTTGGTATGTGTTTTTTTTGCTGGAACCAGCAAATCTGCCAACTGCAGTATCTGTTTCTAAAAACAGAATCCACCTCCATTAAAGGGAACTCATCATGCTCTGCCTACATACAAAGTTCTCTCGTAATCAGCCTGTGTTCTTAGCAAAGATACTTTTAAGTCTACAATGATCAATAAATTCAGTTGCAGTTTTTCAAGGTTCTTCTTAGGTGTGTAGTCCTGGTGTCATTGAAGCGCTCATTTTATTATTTTGAATCTATAAAAACTAATATCCATTCACTGTCAACTCAGCTACAAGGGCACAACAACCATTGTTTACACTTCACAGCTATTGAATTAGAGACAGACCTTACAACAACAAGAATGAACCTGTGCAACATTGCTTTATTTTCCCTTTCAAGAAGCTGTAGGCTACCTTGGCCTCCTTTTTCAGCAAGTTGGTCTTCGGTCCCACTTACTTATTTTTATTTATACTGCTCCCTTTTCTGTAACTGTAGCAATTACTGAATATAATGTGATGGGCAGCCATTACATTTTTCACCTGCACAAACTAAATATGAACTTGAATGTAAGACATGAAGATAGTGGTTTGGTACATAAAATAATACTCATCAGTTTCTGTGCTCTCTTCATTTGACACCCATATTTCTTTTCCAAGCTCTTGCATCGAAACCTATACGATTGATTTTCTTTTTATGCATCTCCAAATAGGAATCGGAGTACGTGTCCGAGCATCTCCATGAGTGGATTGACTTGATATTTGGATACAAGCAACGAGGTCCGGCAGCTGTGGAGGCCCTCAACGTCTTCTACTACTGCACCTATGAGGGTAAGAGGGTGCTCGTGCATCAGACTCCAGCTCTAACCATTAAGGGGTGCAAGTCAGTCCCTATCAGCTGGCTGGTCCTACTAACACATGCCAGTTTGTAGGTGCCCGTGGAGTTCATGGAAGGTTAGCATCAAACAGGTCACATAACACCACAAAAATAACTCATTTTTGTTGCAGAGGGTTGCCAGTAGTTGTCCAACTTTAAATAACTGTACACTCTACAGTTTTTTGGCTTGCATTATTTTGTCTGTCACAAGATTGCTTGTATCTGTGCTTTCACTTGCATTTCATTAATCTTGTGTTTCTTGTGCTTCACCTTGCAATGTAAGATGTACTTTTGGGGCCATTCTGGTGAACCGAGATTTTTTGATCCTGGGGGACCCTTCTAACTCTAGGTTGACAGAAACATCTACTCTGCTCATTGTCTGATCAAGTATTTTGGCTGTGTGTATTGTGTCTCACAATATTCGGTCCTTTGTTTCAGATATTAGCTACATGCTAAAACAACAGTTGATGGACAGAATGCAGAGCAATGTCATACATTCACCCCAGTACAGAGATCTGGGCCTAAATCCATCATTTTTTGCTCACCATGCCATTCCAGTTGAACAATGGCCACATGTTGTGGAAATATTTATTTTTCAGTGTTTTGTATGGTGGGGACATGTCACCTCGTGGTTGTGTCTGAAGTATAGATGAATATGTGATGCTTCAAAATTATATGTGTACTAAAGGTTGTTAGTGAGGCAGAAAAAAGGGCATGGTTCTTATTTTTAGATGGTCCCAGTGAATGCAGTGCAAGTAAGGGGAGCTATTTAGTGTGTTTTAGTTGGATATGGTATAGATAATCTGCTGGGCACTCATAGTCCAATCATGAGATCGATAATCAGAGCTGCTTCGATTGCTACATTGTATGTTGGGCATACACCTATTCACTCTGGATGGAGACCATTCTGGCCATATGATCCTAATGTATTTCTTTGATATCTTCTGTTAATCACTGTTGATGGCACCCTTTAGTGGTTGAACTCTGTATGAACCCAAGTCTTTTATTTGCTGAGTGTGTTGTGCCAAATGGAGCAGCTTGGAGTGAGTTGGAGGATGGATTTTTTTTATTTTTTATTTTACAGAGTTTTATATGGCGCAAACATGACCCGAATCGGGTATCAGAGCGCTTTACATAGCGCTAGTTGCATTACATGAGGACACATTCATTTTTCTTGATAGGCATGGGGAGATTAAGTGATTTGCCCAGAATCACTAGATGTTCAGCGTCATTGCTGAGACTCGAACCCAGTTCCCTAGATTCGAGGTCAACCACCCTAGCCGTTAGACCAACTCCTCTCCCCATGGATGACCTCAACTTATATCCTTTTTTTTCCTAAAGATGGACAGTTTTGAAATGTCACAGGATTATGAGTGAATTATCCCTGGATCTAGTAATTTGAATAGGAGGTTGTCCCAGAATGAGGGTCGTAGGGCATAGCAGGGCATCCCGGCCCTTCATAAGGATCAAATGTGGCTGTCAATGCCTTAGCAGTGATGCAAACAACGTGTAGTGCTCCATGTACCAGAAACATCACAAACCCACTATAACTAGTGCCTAAACTATGTTATAGAAGGTCAGAAACAGTGTCATAAAGCCACCTTTCCCTTCCACTGACCAGCACAGCCACTCCATGCATGTGTGTGAAGCATATTTGGGGTCTAACATGATGGAATCCTATTTGGCAGGGATAAGATAAGTCCATGCCATGTGTAGCTGACTTAGTTTTACACTACAGACACATTCACATAAAGAGTACACTTGTTCCAGCCCAGCAGTCTCCTAAAAAAGCGGAATATTGAGTCATAAGAGAACACATGACTTTACTTGATTGTTAGTGTAAGCTCCCTGAATAAGCTTTTTGAGTCTCTACAGCTTCCCTAAGCTGGAGCATCCTGCTCATGAACATGAAGGGGCTGTCATGGAGCAGTCAGTGCACGGTCTGTGGGTGAATAAACTTTGAATCACCTGTTGCTTCAAACCAACTACGATAGACTGCCTATAACCCTTGTTCATGATCAGAACAATGCCTTGGCTTTCTTTTTGGACTGGGGTAGCACTCACTCATGGAATTGAAAGGGAAGTGAGCAGTTCCCAAAATGAACCACAGGCTGGTCATGAAGCTATATGGCCTTTTACTGACATCTCTTGGGAGTCCTAGTTGATGTCACCAGTGAGTCTGGGCCTTTGTCTTTTGGAGTGGTGAGTTGAACTAAGTTTCCCAAATGGTTCAGCCTTGAATGACTCAGGATAATCTTGATGCTCACCTCTTTCCTCTAGGAGGGTAGAGACCATTCCAATGTAAGGCCTTACTGGCAGCTCTCATGAGGTGTATGTTTCACAGCCCTCTGTGTAATAGACTCTCTGCTTTTGACAGTCTCTTTCTTCTCTTAATGTACTGGCTTATCACTTCAAAGAATAAGGACCCAGGTAAACGTCATGCATCCATCTAGCCAACCACTCTCTTGTTACACACCCTGACAGCCAAGCCATATAAGGCCAACCATGTATGTTACCAATCCTAAACATAGCCTGCAGTTCTCCCCTCGCCCCCCTCCAAAATAGGATTCCATCATGTTAGACCCCAAATATGCTTCACCATGAGCAGTAGTACCACATAAAGAGACCAAAGAGAGCACACACTTGGAAAAAAATTCCTTTTTGTTAGTGACATATACTTCTGTGAGTGACTTTGTCAAAGTACACACCCACCGATGCACACTTTATACACAGAATATCTACACCTGATCACTTTTACTTGTGTGGTGCTGCTGCTTTCTCTTGACAAGCATACCAACGTAGGCCTTCCCCAAGTAACAGTAAGTACAGTTGTAGGTTCCCCATTCTCCCTACAGAGAGGGAAGGGGTGCAGAGATGGCAGCTCCATAAAAAGCTTATGCCAGGCTATCTACACATGCCTCTCCAACTGCTGGGCAGCCTTAAGTGAAAATCGTATTTACCTTTTTGCTGAAATGTTAGATAGTTGAGCTTGGAAAGTATTACTAAAAGAACATATACAAAGTTACACGGCTTAGGCTACTTTATGGCTTTCTCCAATGAACAATTTGTACTATTTGTGGGATCATTGGACAGGTGCAGTTTCTCTGTCCTGGGACATCTCATCGCATCTGCAGAGTTCCTAAAATGAGTGAGAGTTTTAAATGTTTATATATATGTTGGTATCATCAATATGCATCTGGATCTGAAAATATTCAGTTCTAGTATGAGTACCAGTGGGTTAATGCAGATGTAGACCACATGAGGTAAAATGGAGGATCCCCCTGGCACTTTAAATGATATGTGTGCAAAAGTGATTTTACTGATTCTCTTCTCTTTTGATGGCAGTGATTTGCTGCAGGATGCAGTAGATAAAATGTTTCTGCATGTCAAAGTTCTGTTGAGCACTGACATATATGAGCCTAGAGTGCTGCTCTAGCAAGTTGCTGCATGATGTGGGTAAGGGGTTGCCAAGTAGAACGCATTGCTTAGATGTGTGCAAAACCTTGATGTTTGTAGCTCCTTTGATAGTGTACACAAGTGATTTCTGTCAGAATGCAGAGGTGGTACTGTACAGCTTTCAGAACTGTTAGTAACTCTCCAACTGTGATAACCCAAAGACTCACTAGTGGTGATGAAGGAGCTCTGATGACAGACCATCACCTAAATAATGGGAACATTTGAGCCTAAATTTGAGCCTAAAATGTGATTCTGCAGCAATAGTTTCTTGCTTAGATTGACATCTTTTTCCCGCGTTCTATAGGCGTCGTTGATTTGGATGCCATTGCAGATGAGACAGAGCGGAAAGCTTTAGAGGGAATCATCAGTAACTTTGGACAGACCCCATGCCAGCTGCTCAAGGTATGTGGGATTTATAGAAAGCTGGCATTACTTTGCATCAATACTCAAGAATGAACATTTTGGAATACTTAGGTTGTATTGTTGCTCACACTCTGTCTGAATGTCTTCAAGCTCTCAATTCAAGGATGTTGGTTAATGCCATACAGAGTCAATCTCCAAATCTAACCAAGCATACGTTTCGCACACTTTAACTGTTTCCATATAACTGTGTCCAACTTTTCCTGTTCTCCTGCCTTTTGGGAGGGGATTACATGTCATGTATTGAATATGAACCAGTACCTAGAGGGGTTGTTTTTCTGGTGAGTTTACAAGAGTTTCAGCAGGGGTTGTTTGCTCGTGGGTTAGTGTTTTTTCCAGATATTTGCAGTGGTATACTGGTTCCTAGGATGAAGTTCCCAGCTTTTCCTTTTTTACTAGAATATCATGTGACGGTCTGACAGAACTAAAATCGGCAAATGCCACCCCACATCCATACCTCTATATTGGAAGGAGTTATCCTGGGCATATTGCATTATAGTTTCTGTTGCATCAACCCCAGTATTTGTCAAAATGAACTGATTAATCCCAGCCTTAAGGGCATTGTAGGAAAAAAACTGGATAGGTGTATTTATATTGCTGTTATTCAGAGAGCAGTGGTTACACATCTAACTCACATGCAGTAAATGTTTCACTTGCTAAGTTCAGTTGGATTTGTTCAATAGGCTAGTAATAGTCTGATGGATTTTGGAAGTACAGTTTGACATATTGCACTAGTTTGATGTATTATGTTGTTGCTATGTTGTGTTATGCTAATATTAATTGTAAATAATGTAATCTAAAGGGAAGGGGCTAGCCAGGCTGCTATGTTTTACTTATGTCAACTTGGCAAATGACCATGTAGTAAAAAATGTCTGGTGACCCTGAGAATGATGAATCTCAAAATGTCAATTTGACAAAAGATCATATTGATCTTTTGCCAAACTGACATTTTTGAACAAAATAGTACTAGTTCTAGCTTAAAGATAAATGTAAAAAAGGCTCAATAATTTTAGATTTTTTAACAAGGCTGGAATTTAAAGGCTAATTGAAAAAATAACTTTTAAAGTGGGTCTGGAGGACAGAATAGTGCATAATTAAAATGTAAAAAAAAGCCAGAGTAGACCATTTTCTATGTCTACTATGTTCTGGCCAGATGGAGGCTCATGGGGCAAAATATGTAAGGTAGAGCAAGAAATAAAATGGAAGGAGATGGCAGCAGAAGAGAGAGGCAAACCGTGTTCATTCTCATAACTAAACGAATGCATAGCAGGAAAGGGAAGCAGGGGCAAAGTAGGAGAGAGGTTTGTACAAAACATGAATGTGCATGGTGTGTAACTAACAAGTCCTCTTCTCTTCCCACCGAAAAAGAAAATAACACATGGTAGCAAAGGAAGAGAAGGGCTTCGTGAATGGAGAATGAGGAGTTATGAACTAGAGAGATAGAAGAGAGCTTGGGGGTCTACCCTCATTATGTAACCATGATGAAACCATTTAACAGAAATATGCCTTAAATTTGTCATACTTGATAATGAAAATTTCAATATGAACTAATATTTCAGGCCGGATTTGTTAGTGAGGGTTCGGTAGGGCAATGTTAATCCACTTATTTATCAGAATGACAGAAATCTGATTTATTTGTTGCCACTTTGTGCTTTGTGGGCCTCTTTTGTACAGTCATATCTAGAGGACATTAATGGTTTTGTTATCTAGCATTGCTACAAACTGGGGCCTATATAAACATCAACCATATATTTACTGTTTGTACTAAGCTATTCTAATGTGTTTACCCCCAAAGGAGCCGCACCCTGCACGTCTCTCTGCTTTGCATGCTGCTAGACGATTGGCCCGTCTGGATACCTATTCCCCCAGTGTCTTTGAAAACCTTGGGGAGCTGAAATCCTTCTTTGCTGAGGTAATTTGTCTTCTCTTCTGAATATCTCAAATATGCAAGTCCTCTTTCAAGGTGTTAATTTGGTTATCCATCATAGAAGCATGCCACTTCATTATGGGTCAAAATGGAAAATACACTCCAGATTCGTTACTGGGGTACCCTTAAGTACATACTTGCAATTTAAGGGAGAAAGCAGATAGACTGGGGTCCTGGATAGCAGAATCCTAGTCAGACTATGCCAAAAACAGTGATACATCAGCAAAAAGTGGGGGTAACTATAAGAAGCAGATCCTACTTTCCTACACATTGGATTTAATTTCTACCACTAATTTATTATCGGATAAGCCAAAAGACATGGTGGATTTTTTTTTCTAAACAGTCAAAACTGGCACCAACGTGCTGATTGAGAAGCGCGTGTTTCCATGATGGCCTGATCCTTGCTCCCGCTGCAACTGGCTCCCGAGGTACAAACCTGCTCACACGCCTACCTACGTGCTGCATCGTCCCACGTGCCCTCCTGTGATGCTGGTGCTTCCGGTAAGGCCCCGGTGGTAGCCCACGTCGAGTGGTGAGGTGTGCGCATGCCTCCCATGCGGCATGATCATACCACCAGCAGCATCATTCCGCTCCCGCAGTGCCACTCCTGCTCTCCTGAGGCATTCGTGCGATAGAGGGTTCACGGCCCCCCTGCAGGCTGGTGCAGCCCTGCCCTGGTATCGTGGGATAGTGAAAAGAGAGAGAGAGGGAAAAAACAGCAGAAAAAGAAGGGAACAGTTCCTCCCACACATTGCATGCCTGGTAGAAGACCAAGAGGAAAACTAAATAGAAGGACAAGACATTAAATGAAGTTCACCATTGACAAGGACACAGTAGAAGCAGTTCTCAAGGCAAATACACCCAGAGTGCCACGCATCACCAAAAGTAAGCACCAGAGTGGCCCAATCCTCAGGGCGCACACAGCAAGATGGATAACGAAGCTGGTCAAGCGGCACCACAACCACCCAGCCTGCAAGGGGAGCCACCAGTCGCCCAACAGACGGCACAACATTCACTAATCAATGCCCTGCCTCCATTCAGTGAACTCATTGACCTGGCCACCGCTTTCCCTCAGTGGACCGCCTGGATCAGCAGGCTGGACAATTATTTCACAGCGACGCGTGAAAACAGATGGGGCAGGTAAACGGTCGCTGTTACTGCACTTTGCGGGGGAGAAGATATACAAGCTATTTTCTCACCTACCTAACGCCAGTTCACCCAACGACTACAATGTCGCAGTGGCAGCTCTAAACGCTCATTTCAATCCTCAACTCAACCCTGATTATGAACGATTTAAGCTATGCCAAGCGCGGAAGAGAGAAGGCAAATCAATGGATGCGTTTCATGCGCGACTCAGAGAACTGGCCAGCAAATGTACAGCCGACGACCAGAACAAGGAAGTAAGGACCCAGCTAATACAAGGGTGTCGAAACAAGAACCTCCTGACACTTATCCTGCGGCAAACTGGCATCACCCTTAAAGATATTCTCATAATGGTGCGATTCCACGATCTGTCGGATTCCAGGGCAACTGCGATGGACATGGCCATGACGCAACAAGGTGAAAAAACCTGTAACCATCAAAAGTGAAAGAGTGGATGCTGTACGCACACTGACCCGAGGTGCTCGAAGGAGATGGACGAGCAGGAGTACGCACGAGGCGCAGTGCGGATAATGTGGAAGGGAAGAACACCACCAAGAAGAATGCCCCACGTAAGGCAGGACGTGCTCAAAATGTGGCAACCCAACCATTGCGCAGTGGCTTGCAGAGGAGGACCACAGAATCGAGGCGCCTGATGAAGGAGATCACCATCCAAATCAGTGAGACATCTGTCACTAGAAGACCATGAAAGTCCAAAGACATCCAAGACAGCAGTACAAGCATGGCAGTACCGAGAAGACTCCTCCACCGATGAAGAAGGCGAATGCCACCTCATATAATTCGCTAGCGCCCTCAAGCGGAAGAGGTGCCCCCAACCCACCTCTACCATTGAGATCGTCGGATCTCACATCACCGCCCTGATTGACACTGGAGCGTTTGTCAATGTCATAGGCGTTTGTACTGTTGACACCACATGTCCAAGACCCATACTAGTCCCGTCACATGTGAGAATCCTTACCTATGGCAGTCAAATACCTCTACCCCTCAAAGGCAAGATAGTGGTACAAGTGAAATTGGAAAACCGTGAGGTCACAACAGTGTTTCATGTGGTCGACATGGAGGCCAACAACCTAGTAGGAAGCCACTCAGCCGAAGATCTCCGCCTAATCATCTTCGCCAACGCCGTCAAGACCCTACAAACAGAAGACATCCTAGACATGTTTCCACAACTATTCAGAGGCTTATCGATGTGTAGTTTTATCGGGGGTCTCTAGACACATTCTAAGGCGGTCAAACTTGTTGCTCTGCACCATCAACGAAAACCCTTTCATCTCAGACCCCTCGTCGAACAAGAGCTTCTAGACCTCGAACATCAAGGAAAAGATCACCGGGCCATCTCATGGGTCTCACCCATGGTGATAGCGGAGAAGCCTAAACAGCCAGGGAAAATCAGATTATGCATTGACATGCACCTGACAAGCAATCAAACAGACACATAAGAGACACTTAACCCCGACAGTCACCGATATACTGGCTGTCTTAAACAGATCCCAGTGGCTCTCTAAGCCGGACCTCAACGTGGGGTACCATCGGTTGAGGCTGGTGGAGGAGAGAAGATAGATACCAACTTTTTCAACCCACATCAGCCTGCGCTGAACTTCGGAATCTCCTCAGCAGCGGAGATATTTCAGAACATGGTTTGTGAACTATTGCCAGGTCTCCAAAGGGTGCTTAATGTCAGTGATGACATCTTAATACATTCCGCCACCATTGAGGAACACCACCGCCACCTCAAAGCAACGCTCCAACGCCTTGCCAACCATGGGGTCACCCTCCATCAGGAAAAGTTCTTGTTTTTCCAGAAGTCCATAGAATTCTTTGGATAAGCATTCAACCAAGACGGAGTCAAGGTAGACCCGCGCAAATCACATGCCATCCAACAAGCGCCTGCCCCCACAACATCATTGAAAACCTGCAGCTTTCTCGGGATGGCCACCTACTGCGGGTGGCTCATACCCAACCTGGCCACACTGGTTGAACACCTAAGGGCTCTGACGAAGAAGAATGCCAGCTGGAAGTGGGACTAGGAAGAGGAACAAGCATTCCAGAAAATCAAGGCGGCGCTTCTGGGAAAAACAACCATGGTGTATTTTGACACTACTAGGAGTACTGAAATCCTGGTGGATGCCAGCCCTGTAGGGCTCGAAGCTCTCCTGACCCAAGAAATAGAGCCAGGGAAATGGGCTCCACTGGCGTTTGCGAGCAAGGCCCTCACACCAACGGAAGCTCGCTAACCCCAGATTGAGAGAGAGGCACCGGCAATTAAGTAGGCACCGCATCCACCACCAGGGATTGAACGCTGGGCAATACAATTACAACAGTACCAAATGGAAGTGGTGTACCGACCAGGTGCAAAAAACCCTACAGACTTTCTATCACGACATCCCCCCGAGGCGACTGAAGCCAGGGGAAAACAAGAGCAAAAGACGGAAGAATACATTTACATGATATCTCAATGGGCCTGCCCAAGAGCTCTGACTATGGATGAGATCAAAGACCAAACTAGCACCTTCATGAGCACAGAATCTGTGCTGGAGTCTATTCAGAAGGGATCCCAACGGCTGGGACGGGGCCAACCGAGACCGCCTTGGCAAATTCTGGAAGGTGAGAGAAGAGCTGAGCATCGCCCCTGAAGGAGTAGTGCTAAAAGGATTCTGAATTGTCGTCCCCACAAGCCTCCACGAATGAGCCACGCTCCTTGCTCACGAAGGCCACCAAGGAGCCACCAGAATGAAATCAAGGATGAGAGAGAAGGTGTGGTTCCCTGGACTAGAAGCTGCAGTAGACGCTCTAGTGAGGAATTTCCCGCCTTGCCAACTAACTAGCGGTCAAGAACACCCTGCTCCTGTAATAACCGATGAACCTGCAATGATTTTGGCAGTTTTCGGGACGGAAGTAACTGCATCTACTGCATTTGTGCATCTCCATCCAGTTCTGGAAAAAACATTCACACTATTTGCATTACCCCAAGAGATCAAAACCGCTAATTGACCCCCATTTCAAGGGGCTGAGTTTAAGAACATGCTTGAGTCAATCTGAGTCACCATCATCGCATCACTCCCCAATGGCCACAAGCCAATGGGGAGGTGGAACGCTTTTGCGACACTGAACAAGATTATCTGCATTACTGTGTCAAAACAATCAGACCCAGAACCTGCTGTTCACAGATTCCTACGAGATTATCGAAGCACCCCACATTCTACGATGCAGAGGTCACCCTGGTCCCTGATGTTAGTCGGACCCCATTGGGAAATCATTCCACAGCGAGCAGTTGGGTTCCAGAACCCTATGACCCTGCTGGTACCCAGACATGGTGAACAATAAACAATGAAAGAAGCTAGCGGGAAGAGAAAAGCCAAGATCCTGGTCATAACCCCAGGGAGTCTTGTCCTGTTGCGGAACCTGCGTGGCGGATGTAAGTTTCGCACAAACTGTGAACCTGCTCAGTGGACTGTATTGTCAACCTACAGCACCGCTATCACAGTTCAACGAGGTGAGGAAGCAATCACACAGAATGTATCCTGGTTTCGGAGGATACCAAGCCCTGACGCCACAAAGTTGATGTCGCGATCCATGCCCGGATCCGCAGCCACTGCAGAAGAAAGCTTCTTCAGCCAAGGACGAGAATCAACTGTGTCTGAACCGTCTTCTCCTAGGGTCACTGGCACTAAGACAACCACGACCATGCACCCAGCGAAGCCAAGTGGTGTTCTGGATTGTCAGCATAGTACCCCCATCAAGATATAACCTCCGACCAAATCCCAAGCCAAGTCAAAGACTCACAGACTTCATGTGTTCATTTTTGTTTTGCTGTTTTGAATACTGACTTGAAAAGGGGTGTAGCAGTCTAGATGGTGCCATATGGATTCTCCCCATTACCCCTTAGCCCGGAAGGGCCAGCACACAATGTAGCACACTCTGGCCAGGCGTGGCTAGAGAGCATAAATAAACGGGCGAAGGTTGCTCATGACTTCAAGCCCACACAGAGTTACTGGTGTCTGTGTGCCTTCACTACTGCGCTGCGACCTAGGGCCTGCCACAGCGTGAGATCCAACATACATGCAGTTTAGTTTTTTCAACACTTCCCCATTTACTCATGTGCAAGCTCCTTGTGTCCATTTGCACATGCATTTTCTTCCAATCTCTGCAAGCATCAAGCACAGGGGTAGCTTAGAGTTGGATGTGTAGAGAAGGTTTGTACTCTATGAATGCTCAATTGAATATTCTATTATTATATTGCTTTAGTCACAATACACAATAAGTATATGCTAATTAAAATATATTATTGTGACAATCTTTTTCAGGGAATGATGGATGGAGAGCCCCTGGTGAAAGCTGTGGTCCCTAAAAACCAGGCACACTCCTTCATCACCCAGGGATCCCCAGATGTGCTGGTAAGTTTCAAAGCATCCTGGATGGAAATTCAATACTTGAGTTAATCCACTGTAGGACATGTAAGAGGTACCTTCCACCACTCCACCCTACCTCTATCATCCCACTACTGCCATGTGAGTGCTAGCAACCATTCTCTGCTCATTTCTGTTTGCCTCTCACTTTAATCACTGAGGTCTGCCTCTCTGTTAGCACACTGAGACTGCCCTTGCACACAGGGCTGGACTGGTCGTAGCAGGCACCAGGTGTTTCCCTGGTGAGCTGGAAGGGTGGGCAGCAGTTTTCAACTGGTGGAGGACATTTTTGTTACTGGGGGGAATTTTTAAAGTGCTGCAAAATTGGCCCCTTGTAACAAAACCGCAGCAGCATTGGTCCAAGGGCTCGTCTGGCGTAATTGGGAAAGCAAACCCGCCCTAGCAGTCCGGCCCTGCTTGCACACCAATAGTGTCCTTGCACATCACCACAGTCTTTTGCAACTGGGTGCTGTCTCTTACACTCAGATTGTCCGTATTACTCCTGTACATTGTTGGAAGAAGCTGTCTATACAACCCTTATACTGCACTTGGCAACATTTGTCTCTAGCAATCAATATAAAGTGTGCGAAGCAGCGTCAAGATGCAATCACCTGCTTGATGCTTCCACTAGCGATCTGACACTGCACTGATAGCCCATTGCTACCCACTTGCATCATAACTAGAGATGACCAGATGTTGGCCTGTGGCACTAATGTGCCACCACCTTAAAGAAGGATCCTGCATTCCAATTATCCCCCACTAGTTCTAAAATACATTTCTAGCTCTAAAAGAACTTCTGCTCCAGGAGAATGCAAAACCGGATCTGTGGGGTACTGTGTGGTGCATATTCATCTAGTAACACATTACCAATTGATGTTAAAGGTATTAGTTTAAACTGGTAGGAAGACTCATTGGGTGGATGGCCCACTCAAAAGAGTAACATGTACTCCTCTCGTCCCCATTTTATTATTGTTTCTCTCTCATCCCAGGTCACTGTTAGTGCAAATGGCTTGCTGGGAACCCATGGGTGGTTACCGTATGATAAAAATATCTCCAACTATTTCAGCTTCACCAAGGATCCCACCATCTCAAACATCAGGTAACTATCACAAAGTGCAATTTTGTCTAACATGCGCAGGTTGTGAATTGGCCAATACTGTTGATAACAATGAGAAGTTGTTACCTGAGAGTCTCACTCGTTTATGCTCCATATTGCATGAAGAATATTCAACATATTTAATCAGAATTGACCTGGGTCAGCATACATACCTCTATTGGCAGGCACAAACAGGGCTTCCGATAAACTGTGTGACTGCTTGTGCTGGAAAGAGCAGCAGCATGCTTTACGGGAGAAAAACAAACAGTGAATGATGACATTTCCAACATAAAATGGATATGCTGGAGTCTGCCACAATTGTACTGTTACTGCTGTACTGCATATTTTGATGCTCAAATGAGTGAAATTAGCTGTGGCGTGCCACCAGGGGCTACTCTGCCATTATTGTTGTGATACTGGAACATCTCTCTGGTAAACAATACAAAATCCCTGGAAATAAAATCTATAAAGAGTGATGTGGATTGCAAAAAATTTAGAACTCTTTAAAATGTACACACACGAAGGTCAATTTTTACTCCCATTTCTAAACGGAGAGATACAATACATCCACTTAGCCATTTTACGTAAAGCCTGGTGTGAAACTGTCGCATCATTTCAGAATTTCATTTCACTTCTGCAAAAGGAATTTAGCATAAACTGGGGCATTGTGTCCAAAAGGCTCCATTTGAAATAAGGTAGGACATACAATATTGGGATTATTAGTTATTAGTTAAGAGTTATTTAGGATATTATTTAATGATTTTTGGCCCAAGATATTAGCTATTTTATAGTAATGCCAACATATGTAGTACTCCTAAATAAATGGTATGACTTTCTTTAAATTCCATTAAGATTTTTAAAACCCATACATAAAGAACAGAAACTTTTTTTGGTGGGTGGTCTCAGCAACTCCGAGAAATTTTCTTCTGCAACACTGCCTCTGCTGGTCATTCAATATATTCTGCAAATGGAAAAGTCCACTATTAACAGAACTTGAATATTTCGAAACTAATGCAACACAACAACATACAGATTTTGATAAAGGGTTATCAATCAGTACTATGACATATGTAACATTTGTGAAAATACACACCTCAAAAAAATTCAAATCTCAATTTTATTTTCAACCTAACATACCTCTCAATCCTAAGCCTCCATTGCTACCACTCTCTACACAACTTTAGCACCTATATTAGAACGTAGATAAAAAGATCTCATTGCTATCCAAGTGACAGCGTACCCTGGTCACTGCAATTCTTTAGGTTATGGTACCCCAATGACCCTTAAGTGATCTGATAAGTTTCTGGAGGAAGGTTTATGCTACAGTTAGTGCTAATGAGAAAAAACTATGAACAATGGATTCTGACATCTTCATTCTTTTACATCCCTATCAGTTATGCTATAGAGAACCTGAGAATATTATGATCACCAACACCTATAATCTCCTGTGTATATTAATCAGCATGCCATTATAGCAAATATATGATGTTCAGAATTGTGGGATACAATGCCTTAGTAAACAAAATCAGAAAGTTCAGTTGTCCAGCATTAGAATGCATACCTAGTTCAAAACCTGGTTATAGGTTAATTGCTTTTAGTTATTTGCATTGGGTAGATATATATATCAATATACAAACAAACTATCTCTGCTCCTTCTCTTTCTGTAAACGTTTTCTTTTCCAGTTGGGAAAATCCAAGTTAAAATGAGATACACTTATGAAAATTCTTGCTTCGAGAAAATAGATTGTTTGAACAATCATCGGTAAATACTGTTCTATCTCCTGTCTTCTTAGGGGTTGGAAGAGGCAAATTGTTCCAGCCAAAAATGTTTCTAAATCTTTTTTCAATGTCATAGTGCATCAATAAAGACTAAAGAAAGTGTCTTAATGCTGTACGTACCCATGGGAAGAATAGCACATACAGAAAGCATGTTAAAGAATCTTGTATTCAAGAAATTACTACAAAAATAAATTAGCCAGTATTAGCAAATGGGTTTGCATACAGTGAGGGTTCCACTGTGCACATTTATTGTGTGGAGCTGTAAAACATGTAAAGGAACTTAATGTTGAATACAAATAACTTCTAGGTCTTTTTTGGAGATGATAAAGGTTAAAAGCTGGAGTAGGTATGTGGAACGCAATGCACAGGTGCATAACTTAACATTTACTGTGAGATTATTCAGTGTTCTTTGAAACCTGGCGCTTCATGGATGAAAAGACCATTTGAAGGATAAAGGAGGTGGCACAGGGTTTAGACCAAGGTAGACCTTGAGGATAACACAGAAAGCAAAACAAAACAGCTAAGAGGGAGTGAAGCAAAGATGAAAGAACGACATAAATAGCAGTCTAAACTCTTCGCTCAACAGAAAATATTTTCTGCTGAAGTAGATATCCTTGTCTACCAATGCAAGTTTTACTGTTAATGGAGCTCATTCTCTTACTCTCTTAGTTTCCAAAGGATCAGTTGACCTAACTGGCAACAACAAGGAGATGATGGATGGGGCACTGAAACTTTTCAGACACTCACCCCCAGTCACAGAGCTGGGTTGAATCCATCGTTATTCTTTAGCTCACTTTGCCACCTCAGTTCAGACCAAGCTATATGCAAATCAGTCTTGACCCTGTGCCTCATGGGAACAGTCCAGCCCGAACTGCCAAGCCAGGTCTTCCCTGAACCGGAAACAAGCATCCTGGGACCGGTTTAGGGGTAACACCTCTCATCAGCCAGGCTATCTTGAATCCAGTGGCAAAGTGAGTAAGGGACCCACGTATGGGCATACCCTGCCAACTTAGGGCGAACAAACTTAACACAAGGACTGCAACAAACTGTAGATATTTTTACCATTACTGAATCTAACAGATACATACATTGAATACATGGACAAATGCATTACCTGATGTTGCCTCCACTCTGCAAGATTATAGGTGGTGTTTGAGATAGCTAGACCCATTCCTACATTGATAGTGATCTTATTAAGTACATACTTTGTCATACTATTTGAGGGAATAAACTGAACTTCACATGTCAATCTTTGATGAGTAACATTCATACATGTAAAAATTATTGAATTCGTATATTCCTATTGCTTCTACTGAAATATCTAAATACTAAACACTTCTTACATACATAATCAGAAGCACAGTATTTAAAGCAGCGACATAGACTAAATATACCACTAATGTACTTTTGGCTATGTAAAACAGTTTCCCCCTCAGTTAAACATCAACTAGATCTGGTGATATGACTCTTCATGACTTTCAAGAATAGTATATTTCAAAGCTTTGAAGTAACTTTGATGCTTTTAGCAGACAAAGCAAATGTTCATTGTGTGTAACATTGTAAGCCAGTTTTCCTGTTGCAGTGAGTACATGAAATACAACAATAAATCTTTACTCTGTTCTTGTTAGTTAGAATAGCTAAGTTGATCAAATCTGTGCAAAATAGAATGCTGACTAAACCTCTAAAAATACTTATGGTTTGCCTTGAACTCATTTAAAGAAAACAAAATGCATTACTTTAGTTTGATCTATACACATTTCAATTTCCGGGACCATGATCAGCATCTGGAGTCTGCCTTGCACTTCTCATAAGCCAAAAAGTACTTTCACCCACTCTATTACTCTATTGAAATATGTCTGCTTCTGTAGAAATGTTCCTGGACATAAAAACATGTTGATGAAATCTCATCGCTAAACTTATTTGCTGGAAATTCCCTTTCGAAGTCCATAGTTCTTTTTTCATCACAGAATATTAGCTTTCTCCTTGGGTTTTAGTGTTCCCATGAAACATGCGCAAGCACAAAGCTTTTTACGCCACTTCAGAAGCTGAATTCCAAAGTGCACTATCAAAGGCCTCCCTGTAAAGATCTAATGTCGGTTTGGAAATGACAGCCTACTGAAATGCCATGACATGAAAAATGCACATTTTAAGTGCATGTATCTCATCATCAGCTGCCTTTTGTCACAGCACATAATAACCTGCTTTACAAAGCATAGTTGCAAGGGGGTTCTTAAAATATGTATAAAACATTATTAAAAAATCATTACAAATGTACGTTTAATTTATAAATTACTATAATTAATCAATAGCAGAATCTACATATCTTACAAACACAAATGATTCAATAAAGATTACTTTGTTGTGTATTTTTCTGTGTAGATTTACAGGTGATTAAAAAGCAGTACATCTAAGGAACTTTTTGTAACTGTTACAAAGCTTAATTTAAAATTCCACATATTCAATATACAGTACTTGTTGTTTGCACCCTATGATTGTACAAAAGGTGGGTCTCTGTCTAGAAGGGCTTTGTTGGTGAAAAACTATGGTTTGGAATGTGGCCCTGTGCCATCATCAGTGGCTGATGGTAATTCAAACATGCTTTCTATTGTGTTGTTTGTTATGCTGATATTTTGGCATCCATTCCATTCCGTTTGCCTGTATTTCACTTTACTTCTCTCATTTAATGATTAGCAGTGTAGTGTAGTTCATATATTCCCAATAGGCTCTGCGCATTGGAATAACATAAACAGCAGTTTAGACGTAGGACTGAGGTCATCTAGGTCTCTACTGACTATGTTAGACTTAATTAGTTTTGCCAGCTAGCTCAGAGGTCACTAGAAACTTTCTCGAATGTTCAGGAAGGAGTTGATTAGACAAGAAGGGATTAGTTTCTGACAACCATATAAACATGACAACTTTTCTCCGTCAGAATAAAGAGTATATCTCTAGAGTCTTGTGAAAACAATAGACAACTATTTCACTCAGTCAATCGTGCATGCTTAATTTCACCAGGAGTGCAGAGAAATAGAGAGACTGGCGTTTTCAATAAAAGGTGTTATTTATGGAGCAGTCTTCTGTCTCATGCAAGAGAAATGAGTTGCCACAATTGCAATACTTATCATGAAGTGAAGTGCGTACAGTAAAAGGAGTATTATGAAATAATACTGTAAAAGCATTGATATGGTTTCTGAGCCATATGATACTTTAAAATGGATAACATATATACATACATAAAATCATTGACTAAACGTTCTCAAGTGGTGCTTCTAAAATACGCCTACCACGGTGTACCTGACCTAAGCCTAATACATGGGAAGGAGTAAGTAAGTTACAGTTTAAGTTAAGTTGGTTTTTGCCAAGAATCTGAATCAAGAATTCTCTCAAGGGTTTAGTCAGCTCCGTACCTTGGTTCTAGAATGAAAGAGGTCTTGTATCTCTCTCTCGAGACTCGATCTCCCAGCAACCCGCAAGGGTGACTGGAAACACCGGAGCTGGATTTCTCGGCTTGAGAAAAGACAGCGTCTCTCAGTGCGTCAAATGGGAGGGTCGGCTTCCTTCGGCACTCGCATCAGCTGGGCGTCGGGCAAGTAGATAGCCGCTCTGCTCCAAACCACTGTGTGTTTGCTTAAGGCAACGTTGGTATATTTATACCTGAAAGGTGCCGGGTTTGACGTAAGGTTGGACATAAGACGTCACTAAGAACTAACAGTTCTTTTTGGACTCCAGAAGTTCTTGTTCAAATCAAAACAAAAGCAGGGGGATTTCCCAGGCTGCTGGATGCTTGGTTTGTTTAAAGAACGCGTTGTACTTTCTAGGAGTCTATGGGAGTAGCCTTGCCGTATTTGGACTGCATGGGCTATGACTAGATATGGACATGATTCCTATGCCTTTATAAGGATATGTTTTGTTATAACCATATAAGGGCATGAATCGGGGATATCTTGATTAGGGTCCTAGATAGATTCACAACAGCAGCATACACATTGTTAACTCTAGAATTTGGTTAATATAGATTCATTGACTTCCAAAATGTTCAGCTGTGTTTTGATGGACCAAAATCACTAATAACATATACAACACAGTCAATATCAATTCATGGAACAGTGACACACCAGATAGTTTGTTTTGTATTTTAGGGAACTCTAACGTCACTTTTTTTTTTGCGAGGGGCATGCTAGAACCTTAAAGCATTTGTAATTGAAGTAATCATCCCTGATAACAGATTTGTGTGACATAATTTCCCGGAAACATGTTGCCAAATGGTGCCTACTGGGAGAGAATGTAGAAAATCTGAAGACATGCTGTGAAATAGAAACAGAGAGTTGGATGGTACAATTATGTCTTGGATGGAGACAGTGATGTGTGATTTTTTTGTTCTCTTGTACAGAATGCAGCGTTTCCTGTATGGTCCCTTCGCCCAGGGTGTGGAGTTGTCCTCGCAAACATTGGCTGTATCACATGATGGGAAGCTGCTCTTCAGTGCTGGACACTGGGACAACAGCCTACGTGTCACCTCACTGAGTAAAGGGAAAGTCATAGGACACATCACCAGGCACATAGGTAACATAATGTGGCCAGGACAAAATATCAATGAAAGCTGGATCTATGCTTGAAACGTTCAGCCAAGATCTCACGTTACTTCTAGAAAGTGGCATGTGGGCTTGCCAATCATTGGTTGATGCCTTATATAAGCATAACATCTGCTACAGACACATCCAACTACGTGCATGACAATATCCATCCTGACTGAGCTCTTTGTGTTAATCTTTGCCCTATAGTAACTGCAACCTGTGATTCGCCATGCACTGTTAATTACCTCGCATATTATGTCATTCATAACATGGTTTGTGCCATCATTGATCACATACAGCAACATCTGAATTGACATATACCATTTAAATTCACCAATTTTAGTGATCTATGTAGTGTTGTTTGTATAAAATGGAATGTTTTAACTGATATTTACAGCCAACTATAATGTCCCTTTAACTTTTTTTTCTTCACTATACATATACAGAATGTTCCGTAAATCCTTTTGTACATGTTTCCCTGATATTATCTAATCGGAGCATCTCTGCTTCTATTACTGTTTTCCATTCACACCAATCCTTCCTATTTTGTCTGTCATGTTGAAGTGTGTTCCACTCCTCCAGCTGTCAGTGTGTTATAGTTAAGCATGTTGAACTTACCCTGTCTGGTTAATTTTCTACTAGTGATGCTAATTATGCCACACTCACTGACAGTTTAAGCAGTCCTCACCTGATGCCTGTCCCTTGATGCTACTAGTGCAACAAACATGACTTCACTTAATTTTATGTGGTGACACTTCCAATATACTTACCTGACTGTCATATAATGTGTTCTTTATGATGACCTGAGACTTAGGGTATCCTTCATTTCCATCTATTTTCAGATGTTGTCACGTGTCTCGCTCTTGACCTCTGTGGAATCTACCTCATTTCTGGGTCAAGGGATACCACCTGTATGGTGTGGCAGGTCCTGCAGCAGGTGAGCAGCTCAGTCTTGTTTTAAGGCATGAATACAATTTCATATGAGTTATTTAAGTACATATATTTCTTGATAAAATACAACTTTTTTAATATATTTTTTTATTAACCCAAAAAAACAAAACATTTGCTTCAGGAATCATTACAGAGTACATAGTATTAAGATCGACATACACAGATTCATAGAGAGCAGAGCAATTCAAACCCCCCAGTGTCCCACCCTCCCAGCAGGTAAACCGTGTAGCTTAAGGGTTCAACAATTTATACTATGTTGTAGACTGATCAGTTCTGTATGCGATCCAGGCCCCCCATATCTTCTACCATTTACAGGGGAATCCCCTGCTCTGGTATACTGTCTGCTCAGCCCGCTAGCACCAGTCTAAATCACTCTCCCAGAGTCTCACTGTTGGGGCTGCATTGGCGCCCCATGCTCGGGCAATATTACGCTTCGCCACCACTCCCGCAAGAGCCAGCCAGGTTGTGGCCCATTTAGGACAGGCTATATCTCCCATCACCCCCAGGATGCGCCATCTCGCCTCTACCGGGACCTGATCACCCACCACCGCTGCTATTACTTGCGCCACCTGCCTCAAGAATGTTTGAATCTTGGGACAATCCCACAATATATGAAAAAACTTTGCTATTTCCCCACAGCCCCTCACACACTATGCTGACATACAATGGCCCATGCGGTATTGCACAGATCGTGACATGTAGGATCTATGTAAAATACGGAGCTGAATCAGACTGAACCTGGCCCGTACAGCTATCTCTCTAGGGCTCTGCATGGCCTCATTTCAATCATCATCTTCCAGGAGACCCACGTCCGACTCCCACGCCGCCCGCAGGGGTTCCAAACAGTCAGGGGTATTATTTATACGTTTTTTATACGTGAGGGATATTGCTTTGACAATCATTGGGTCAAGTTGGAGTCTGTCTTCAAGTGGTGTACATTCCGGCAGCGAAACTCCCTTCTTTAAGTGGCAGTGGAGTGCGTGCCTCAACTGCAAGTAACTAAAATGCTCAGTCGGTGATATTTGGAATTCTACCCGCAGACTATCAAACTAAATCATGTTCCCCTTTTTCCAGATGTCTACCAGGTGATCAATGGCAATGCTGCTCTAGCAATGGAATCCCCTCAGGCTGCTAACCTCACTCAAAAAATCTTCCTCCCAAAGGGGTGTCTGCTCAGTCAGCCGTGCCTCCCATCCAATCCTTTTAGTAGCCTTCCGCCAGGCCATGACCACATACTGCACGTACTGCATATGGGGCGGGTGAGATGAAAACATCTTTCCTCCCCCATATAAGATTGAAAGAAAACTACCCCTGCCCATTGCATGACGATTGACCCGATAGGCCGGTTCATCAAATGGTGAGAAGAACCCATCCATTGACGTTAACCAGTTATGATGCCTAATAATACTTCCTTATATCAGGTTCCGCCAGCCCTCCTTCGTAAACCCCCCTGTTGGACTTTGGCCCTTAGGGCAGGTTCACCCCTAGACTTTTTGCTTGAAATGGTGACCTGGAGATGGTGATTTTTGGATTCTGCGCACTTTCACTGTGTCCCAGTGGAAAGTGCGTGCGCACTCTGAGTGCATGTGCTGAGCTAGGCCTGCCCGCCCATAGGAATGCATGGGGAATGTATGTGTCCCTGGTAGTTCCTGATGCGTGGGGTGTACAGGCTTGAGTCTGGTATGTGTGAACTCGTGAGAGTGAATGCTGCGAGATGGTGTATGCAGCATGTATGTGTCTAGTAGCGAAGCGCCATTTCTAGACATGGCTGTACGTGTGCTGTGAGGGTGCTGGCGTGTGATTGGCTGGAGCTGGCTGGCATGCCAGGCTCCAGGAAGTCTGGATGGGTCTGCCCGGTGGTGAGTGGGAGATTAGCATGAGTGATGTGTGGGAGGAGTGTACCTGTGTCCTGGATGGGCTGGGTTTTCCCCACACAATGCTGGCTCCGCCCCCCTGTGGTGTGTCTAATGACCCAAGCCCTGCCAGTGAATAGAGAGGGTGGTTGAGGTAAACAGAGTACTCAAGAACCAGCTGCGACTGGTTCCGCCCCCACTCTGCACCCTTGAACAAAGGAATGCACTATATAAAAATGGGGCTGTGTCCCCACTGAAGTTGTTCTCTTCCAGGATCCTGAGGGGGCTGTTGCTGCTGCTGGGCCAGAGGACCGCCACTTGGGGTGTCTCCCTGCCTGGAGACCCAGTGAGCTGGCTCTGGGCCCAGCCTTGCCCCCCCTGCCTGCCCAGGGACTTGCTGGCACTCTGCCCTGCTTGCTGAGGGCACCTGGGAGCGCTTTATCCTGTTTGTAGCGCTAGGAGCGCGCTTTATGCCCTCTAGCGCTTGGAAGCGCTTTGTTTTTGATTATAGTGCTTGGAGCGCTGTAAATTGCCTGTTAAGCGCTGAGGAGCGCTTTGCCTGCCTAGCGAGTGCCTACCTCGCTTTATAATTGATTAGGAGGCCGGTGCCCACCCGGCATTGCCCAGGTCCGTGGTTTATTTGGATCACGAGGGAGCCCACTCCTCGGATCATGGGAGCCCGCCTGCCTGCCTAAGAAGCGAGCCGCCGCGCTGCCCGCGGCGACCCGGAAGTGGTGAGGCGGCCGACCAATTACAGCGCGGCCCCGGAGAGGCCGACCGGAAGTCCCGCCCCGCTGCCGCGACCCGGAAGTCAGGCAGGCCGGGGGCAGGACAGAGAGGCAACCGGAAGCGGACGGGAGGCCACCCCGCGCTCCGGTGAAGAGAGAAGCCGGCGTCTTCCCTTGTCCTCCCCAGGCTCCCAAAGTGAGGGAGAGCCCAGGGAGAAGTGTCCAGAGAGCCCCGAGGAGCGGGAGCTCTCGAGGAGCAGAGCCTGCCGCGTCGTGCCTGGAGCCCCGGGACGAGAGGAGAGGAGCCGCCCTGCAGCCCAGCCAGCCGGTGTGTGACTGCTCAGGGAGAGGGGGGCGTCGGGGCACATTGACGGTGCCCGCCCCTCCCCTCCAGTGCGAGGCTCACGGCGCCACATGTGTCAGAGCCACGAGAGGCTCTTGAGGGCATTTCGGGGTCTAGAGTCCTGAGGGGCTCGAGGTGCCAGTTGTTTTCGAGTCCCCAGAGGGGGGACTCCAACGAAGGGGGCACCATTGTTCTAGGCCCTGTGGGGGGCCCAGGCATTTATTTGTGTTGAGCCCGGAGAGGCTCAGAGGGGGCATCTTCTTCCCGAGCCAGGAGGCTCCTGGGGGCCATTTTGTTCCTTGAGCCCAGAGAGGCTCTGAGGGTGCCATTCCCTCGTGTTGGAGCCCAGAGAGGCCCCAGCCCTTTTGCGTTGCGAGCCCCAGAGAGGCTCGAGTGCCCATTCTGTTGAAGAGCCTGAGAGAGGCTCAGGAGGGCCAGTTCGTGTTCTTGAGCCCAGAGAGGCTCCAACTTTGCCCTAACTTTCCCTGCACCGGTTGCCCAGCACTTTGTGGGCAACTGCGACGTTTAGGCCCTGACATTGGGACACAGGGACAGTCACAGGTGGTGACTTCTGAGTTTTGCGCAATTGTACTTTTCTATGCACCTCTGAATGTATTGGGATGCATCATGTGTTTTCCTCCCTTACACCTCTGAATGAATGTTATGCATTGCATCATGTGTTTTCCTCTTACACCCCTACAGGTATTGTGATACATAGGTGGTTGTTTTCTCCCTAGTACAGGTGGTGCTAGTGAGATCCTGGTTACCAGTAATTACTGGTTGTGTGCTATTTTGTGCTATATTCTATGTACTAAGTGCTATTTCTGAAAGTGCTACTTCTGATTCCTGACAGTGGTCCAGGTGGCCCTGTCTTGTACATATCCCTTGTAAATTCTGCCCGTGCCTCTGGCACATTGTAAAGTGTGTGTTTTATCTAGTGTGTTTTGGTGTAATACAAAGGCTATTTTTATATAACCTTGTGTGGAGTTTCCTTTGTGGTGGGCCTTTGGTTGTTGTTGCTGGGGTGCGTGCGCAAATACTTAACTTACATCGCCTCCAAGTTTAGCCTTGCTGCTCGCGCCACGTTACCTAGAGGGTGAGTAGGGGTTATCTTGGCGTGTAACTCCCTTGCCCTGACTTGGGTGTGGTGGTCTCTGACTGACTTTGGCGAAAGCCCTGGCCAGCCGGGGATCCCATTTCCAACATTGGCGGCAAGCGGTGAGGATAAGGATTTGTGTTTGCCTTGTACCTTAGTAGCAGCTGGCTGCACCACAAAACTCTGCATTTTAGATGACCACATTTTTGGGGATTATTGTTTTTGGTGAAATTCCATTGTTTCTTCTCCTGAAGAGTGTCATTTGATTGTGTTCAGTACATTTGTCCCCCGCCCTGCTTCCAGAGTTTGGTACCTGTGTCGCTTTTGGTCAGGTTGAGAAGTCAGGGGTGGTAGAAACTGCCTTACCGATCCGAGGGGAGGGTGTGTGTGGGTGAATGGTGTGTTTTCCTGGACGCATGAGTATGAGTTCTCTTTGATAAGGAGATTGTGGAAGTTTTGGAATTGTGTACTCTTACTTCAGATTGTTAAGTCCCCTGTGTTGCACGTGTCTGTAAGCATCTTGCCAAGATGGAGTCTGCTTTTAATGTCTGGGGTCTGTTTTTGCATGAACTGAGAGAGTTTTGCGAGGAGAGAGACATTGCAGTGAATGAGTCAGACACCCAGTCCCAACTTAGGGGTAACCTAATCCAATGGCAGAAGGAGGACTGGGAGCGTGAGCACAGTGAGGAGAGGGCCCGGGTCTCACACCATGAGGGTGGTGGGTCAGAGGGGAGCCCTGAAGAGTCTGAGGAGGAGGAAGAAAATGATAGCACAGGGACGCCAGCAGATAGTGAGGACCCCATAGGTAGGGAGTCCCTTGCTGGGTCCAGCGTAGGAGGCAGCGCCTCATCCCTTTTCCTGTCCCCAGAGGAGCTGGAACATAGGAGGAGAGAAAGGGAGCACCAGCTGGCTTTAGAAAAGCTCAGGTTGGAGCATGCCCAGGCTATGGCACAGCTGGGCATTAGAAAGCAACAACTGGAGGTTAAGAAGCAACAGCTGGAGACCGAGAGGGTCTTAGCGCAGGACAGGATAGAGGAGGCTGAGAGGGCCGCCACCAGAGGCAAAGTAGCTCTGGAGGGTAGACTATCCCCTGCGCGCAGTGTTGAGTTTCTGGATCCCCCAGGGAGGGTTGAGTCCAGTGGTGGCAGCTATTTAGATTTCAGTGTAGGAAATCCCAGTCCCAGTTCCCCCAGTCTGGTACCTGTTTTCCCAGAGGAAGAGTTAAGGGTGAAGTTCAGGGACAGTAGGAAACTGTCTCACCAGTCTTGGGTAGATTTTGAGGATGAATGTTGTGATACACTGTGGGCTTGGGTAGAGGTTCACACTGACTCTGATTTTGAAGTCTTGTTTGATCTTATTGTCAAAGAGCAGGTGCTCAGTGGTTGTTCGCCAGAGTTGCGCCAACACCTGTTGCAAATTGGATTTACTGATCCAGAGTTACTGGCAAGGGAAGCAGACCGCTGGGAGAAGGCCAGAGGTTCTCTAGAGTCCCCAGTGAGTGACTCCAAAAGTAGTGGTTCAGGTATCCTCCAGCCCAGCGTGGTGGAGGAGGCTCAGTGTAGCCCAGCTAGGTCCCAGGATAGCGAGGAGGGTGTAGGGGCTCACTGCCTGGCTCAGTGGAGCAGGAGTGAGGGGGAGACCGAGGTTCCCCAGACGCCCGAAGCCCTGCCTCAGGACTTGGATGGTTTCTTGAGGGAACACCAGGTTGGGGACCTAGGCTGTCCTGTTAGTCCACTTGAGGAAGATCTCCTAGTGAGTAGAGGACCTGGAGTGTCTGTAAACAGAGCTCCTGTGGTTCTAGAGGCTGGCAGTACCGCTCCGGTAGGGAGGGTACAGGAGTCCAGCGTGAGGAGTGATTGGGGGATGAGTGTCCCAGTGGATGCACCAGTGGACCAGGGACTAGCCAGTTGGGCTAGATCTTCTTGGAGGGACCCGGGTGGCGCCACTTCTGGTCTGGGGGATCGTCACGCACTGTCAGGTGGACAGAGGGCGGGAGATCTGCGCCAGACAGACAGACACATAACAGATGTGACATTTGTTAGCCTCAGGGGGATTGTGTGTGAGTCCCCAGAAGTCCTGGAGTGCCAGGCAATTGTTCCACCGAAGGTTTTAGACCAGAGGTTGGAAGGCCAGGTTCAGGATCAGCCTGACCTGAAGGGTAGGACGACTGTAACCAGTGTCCTGACCGGTTCTTCTTCCAGAGGAACTTCTCCAGGTGGGAGAGGGCAGACCTCTGGAAGGGGGTGCAGAGGGTGGGAGAGCCCACCTCTGACCCCGGTGCAACCTGAGTGGATAAGCCCTGGGTTGGAATGGCGTTCTAGGTGTACCCCTCGTCGGAGGAGGAGGAACCCTAGGAGAAGAGGTAAGGGGAGGAGAGCCTTCCCTGAGACTCCTGGTCCGCCTGAGGTTGTAGGCCCTAGGCTGGAGAACCAGTGGCAGTCTAGTCCTGTCTTGCAGACAGGAAGAGTGGAGAATGGCTCCTATGTGCCAGGGGTTACTACCCCCCGCTCTGCGAATTGGCATGGACCAGTGGCACCTGGGTGGCCCAGGGCCTGGTCCTGGCCGCGGACAACTTGGGAGTACCAGTGGGGTAGCCCAGTTGGTCCAGACAGTGTGTTTAGAAGGAATCCCATGGGTTCACCGTGGCGTAGAACAGGAGGGTGTCCCTGCAGTTGCGGGCCTGCGTCCGTGTTCTATCGCCCCAAGCAGGGAAGTCCATCACGGTGGTGATTGGTCTCCCCAGCGTTTTGGCTGGAAGGGGGTTATGTTGGACTTTGGCCCTTAGGGCAGGTTCACCCCTAGACTTTTTGCTTGAAATGGTGACCTGGAGATGGTGATTTTTGGATTCTGCGCACTTTCACTGTGTCCCAGTGGAAAGTGCGTGCGCACTCTGAGTGCATGTGCTGAGCTAGGCCTGCCCGCCCATAGGAATGCATGGGGATTGTATGTGTCCCTGGTAGTTCCTGATGCGTGGGGTGTACAGGCTTGAGTCTGGTATGTTTGAACTCGTGAGAGTGAATGCTGCGAGATGGTGTATGCAGCATGTATGTGTCTAGTAGCGAAGCGCCATTTCTAGACATGGCTGTACGTGTGCTGTGAGGGTGCTGGCGTGTGATTGGCTGGAGCTGGCTGGCATGCCAGGCTCCAGGAAGTCTGGATGGGTCTGCCCGGTGGTGAGTGGGAGATTAGCATGAGTGATGTGTGGGAGGAGTGTACCTGTGTCCTGGATGGGCTGGGTTTTCCCCACACAATGCTGGCTCCGCCCCCCTGTGGTGTGTCTAATGACCCAAGCCCTGCCAGTGAATAGAGAGGGTGGTTGAGGTAAACAGAGTACTCAAGAACCAGCTGCGACTGGTTCCGCCCCCACTCTGCACCCTTGAACAAAGGAATGCACTATATAAAAATGGGGCTGTGTCCCCACTGAAGTTGTTCTCTTCCAGGATCCTGAGGGGGCTGTTGCTGCTGCTGGGCCAGAGGACCGCCACTTGGGGTGTCTCCCTGCCTGGAGACCCAGTGAGCTGGCTCTGGGCCCAGCCTTGCCCCCCCTGCCTGCCCAGGGACTTGCTGGCACTCTGCCCTGCTTGCTGAGGGCACCTGGGAGCGCTTTATCCTGTTTGTAGCGCTAGGAGCGCGCTTTATGCCCTCTAGCGCTTGGAAGCGCTTTGTTTTTGATTATAGCGCTTGGAGCGCTGTAAATTGCCTGTTAAGCGCTGAGGAGCGCTTTGCCTGCCTAGCGAGTGCCTACCTCGCTTTATAATTGATTAGGAGGCCGGTGCCCACCCGGCATTGCCCAGGTCCGTGGTTTATTTGGATCACGAGGGAGCCCACTCCTCGGATCATGGGAGCCCGCCTGCCTGCCTAAGAAGCGAGCCGCCGCGCTGCCCGCGGCGACCCGGAAGTGGTGAGGCGGCCGACCAATTACAGTGCGGCCCCGGAGAGGCCGACTGGAAGTCCCGCCCCGCTGCCGCGACCCGGAAGTCAGGCAGGCCGGGGGCAGGACAGAGAGGCAACCGGAAGCGGACGGGAGGCCACCCCGCGCTCCGGTGAAGAGAGAAGCCGGCGTCTTCCCTTGTCCCCCCCAGGCTCCCAAAGTGAGGGAGAGCCCAGGGAGAAGTGTCCAGAGAGCCCCGAGGAGCGGGAGCTCTCGAGGAGCAGAGCCTGCCGCGTCGTGCCTGGAGCCCCGGAACGAGAGGAGAGGAGCCGCCCTGCAGCCCAGCCAGCCGGTGGGTGACTGCTCAGGGAGAGGGGGGCGTCGGGGCACATTGACGGTGCCCGCCCCTCCCCTCCAGTGCGAGGCTCACGGCGCCACATGTGTCAGAGCCACGAGAGGCTCTTGAGGGCATTTCGGGGTCTAGAGTCCTGAGGGGCTCGAGGTGCCAGTTGTTTTCGAGTCCCCAGAGGGGGGACTCCAACGAAGGGGGCACCATTGTTCTAGGCCCTGTGGGGGGCCCGGGCATTTATTTGTGTTGAGCCCGGAGAGGCTCAGAGGGGGCATCTTCTTCCCGAGCCAGGAGGCTCCTGGGGGCCATTTTGTTCCTTGAGCCCAGAGAGGCTCTGAGGGTGCCATTCCCTCGTGTTGGAGCCCAGAGAGGCCGCAGCCCTTTTGCGTTGCGAGCCCCAGAGAGGCTCGAGTGCCCATTCTGTTGAAGAGCCTGAGAGAGGCTCAGGAGGGCCAGTTCGTGTTCTTGAGCCCAGAGAGGCTCCAACTTTGCCCTAACTTTCCCTGCACCAGTTGCCCAGCACTTTGTGGGCAACTGCGACGTTTAGGCCCTGACATTGGGACACAGGGACAGTCACAGGTGGTGACTTCTGAGTTTTGCGCAATTGTACTTTTCTATGCACCTCTGAATGTATTGGGATGCATCATGTGTTTTCCTCCCTTACACCTCTGAATGAATGTTATGCATTGCATCATGTGTTTTCCTCTTACACCCCTACAGGTATTGTGATACATAGGTGGTTGTTTTCTCCCTAGTACAGGTGGTGCTAGTGAGATCCTGGTTACCAGTAATTACTGGTTGTGTGCTATTTTGTGCTATATTCTATGTACTAAGTGCTATTTCTGAAAGTGCTACTTCTGATTCCTGACAGTGGTCCAGGTGGCCCTGTCTTGTACATATCCCTTGTAAATTCTGCCCGTGCCTCTGGCACATTGTAAAGTGTGTGTTTTATCTAGTGTGTTTTGGTGTAATACAAAGGCTATTTTTATATAACCTTGTGTGGAGTTTCCTTTGTGGTGGGCCTTTGGTTGTTGTTGCTGGGTGCGTGTGCAAATACTTAACTTACATCGCCTCCAAGTTTAGCCTTGCTGCTCGCGCCACGTTACCTAGAGGGTGAGTAGGGGTTATCTTGGCGTGTAACTCCCTTGCCCTGACTTGGGTGTGGTGGTCTCTGACTGACTTTGGCGAAAGCCCTGGCCAGCCGGGGATCCCATTTCCAACACCCCCTCTGTAGTTTCTTCTTAATGTCCGATATTCGGATTCAACCGCATGGAAAAAAACTTCAAAAATCAGGAATGGGTGTTTTGTATGGCATACAAAAGACGCGGTAAAGGCATCATTTTAAATAAAACCGCTCTCCCCATAAGGTAGACTGTCAAGCGCCGCCAGTGAACGACATCCCCTTTCAACCGTTCTAGCTGTGAGTGTACATTCAGGCTAATAAGCGCCTCTTTCGTTTTAGTGATCCATATGCCTAAATATTGAAATAGGTCCCTGTGCACCAGATCCTTACAGGCCGACGTCAGCACCGGTGACTACCCCGCCAAGGTGAATAACAAAGACTTATCCCAACTGATGCAGTAACCGGAATACTGCCCAAATGATTGTATGCTATGGATAAGTCTATGAACTTAGTCTGTCTGGGTCTATGGGCATACAATAGGATATCAACCGCATACAGGGAGATACTCTTCCCACCCCCCCTCACTATTGGATCTGCTCGCACCCATGAGGCCAGTGGTTCAATAGCCAGCGCCAAGAGTAAAGGCAAGAGCACCTATGAAGCCAGAAAATTCTAGACACCGACCCATTAACCCAAACACGAGCCAACGGGGCAGCGTAAAGAAGCTCAATCCAGCTGCGGAAACCCGGGCCACATCGACATTTTGCAAGGACTGCAAACAAGTACGGCCATTCGATACTGTTGAATTCCATATGGGCATCAAGTGAGAGGTGTGCTGCCGGGACATCTGGCCTCTGTTGTTCTACATGCATAACCCTAAATAATCGCCAGAGATTCAATCTAGTACTTCTGTGAGGTATGAACCCGGACTGATCCGGATGAATCAAACACTGCATTAATGAAGTCAATCTGTTTGCAATTGCTTTGGCGAGTACTTTGGCCTTGAAGTTCAGGAGCGAGATTGAATGATACGAGCTACAGAGATCCTGCGGTTTGCCCTTCTTAGGAATGACAACAATAGTAGCCGTTATCAAGTCCGGAGGTAACTGTTCATCGGTCCTTGCCTCACGAAACATATTAAGCATATGCGGCTCCAGTTGACCTGCCACACATTTGTACAATTCCCCGGGGAACCCATTAGGACCCGCTACTTTCCCTGACTGGAGATCCCACACAGCACCCTCAATTTCTTCTATCGTAAATTCTGAGTCCGCCGCTTCCCGGTCCTCATCCGGAAGTTTTGGTAATGCTATATCCTTCAAATATTCCAGGCACTCCTCTTCACCCCTATTGGACTAGGACCGGTAGATCCCTTCGTAATATTTGGTAAACTCGTCAGCTATAACTATACCTGCTACCAGTGCCACGCCCAGACCCAGTTATGACCTCTGTCTCCTTTCTAACCACGCAATGAGTTTATTTTGCCTTGTCGCCAAGTTCATAAATACTTCATTGTGTGGCTATGGTGTAGGTACGGGCTGTATTCTCCCCTAAATCCCTAAGACTCAAACAGAGTGAACAAAGTGTATGCAGGCGTTCAGCCTCGCCCCCCTGAATCAGTCCAGGCACCGAATCAAGCAGTGCTATCTCCTGTTGCAAACTATCGCAAGCCACCCGCTTTTCCATTTGCCTAGCCTTAGCCGCCGCTTGTAGATGGTCCCTGCCTGCCGTCTTGTATGCCTCCCATAATATACAATGAGAGCGCACAAATCCCACATTTTCTGAGAAATAGAGTTCCGTACATTCCTCAAAGTGTTCCCTAAACTCCTGATCTTTTAATAAATAGGGATCTAAGCGTGGGGGTAGAGTCCAGTCCTTCGCCGGGCCCCGTATGAGTACCTCCACCAGGGAGTGGTCAGAGATTCCACGGGCCCTATAACAAGTCGCCTGAAAAAGGCCAGTCAGAGCAGCGTGCGTTAAGATGTAGTCTAAAAGTGACCCACTATTGTGCGCCGCGGAGATGTGAGTGTATTGCCTGGTCATAGAATTATGTAGTCGCCAAAGATCCACCAACCCCATTGCAGTCACAAAGCCCTTTAACGGTTGCGGCACCCCTGCCCTAGGGGAGCGAGTGTTGCGGTAAAGTGTCACCTCCATATTCTCATTCATGTCACCACCTGGGAGGTGAGTGCCCACTGGCATGTCTAGAAGAAGGTCGCTAAGATCTGGGAAAGTTATCCCCTGTAACTTAGCAAATATTAAGGGTGAGACCCTCCCATGTCACCGACAGAGCAGCGTAGCGCCCCATGTGGTCAGTCAATGAGCGAGCAATCACCAAAGGTAACGTGTTATTAAGCAAAATCGCATTACCCCTGGAACGCGTTGTAAACCCTGCATGTACTGCCAGCGTGTACCCAAACCTGTTGAGCGTGAGATAGTTATTCCCCTTCAGGTGTGTCTTCTGTAGGAGCACCACATCTGGAGATTGTATGGACGATAAAATTAAACGGACCATGGTGCTACAATACCTAAGCAGACCATTCACATTCCAGGATAGCACCTTCAGGTGTTTACTATGCTGCGAGGCCATCAGAAAAAGACACCTGCCGAATCACCTCCACCCTGCCCTCCCAGCATATGTCCACCCCCTACCCCAAAGCATCTGTACAATGCCACGTGTCCCAAAACCCAGGTCAGTGCAAGTATCATCAATGATCTGAAGCAAGTATAACACAACTATAAGAAAAAAGACCCCATAAACTACAAACCCCCCTCACTGCTACCCTGCTGCGTAGGCTTGACCCTACACACATCCCCAACTAGCAGAGCGCTTGTCGCTCAAAAAGAAAAAAAACTGTTAACTAAAAAAGGGGCTGCCGAGTGTCGCCTACACATGGCTCCGCGAGACCCCACTCCTGCCCAAGTCCAGGAGAAAAATGGTTGCAGTGTAGCAGCAAGTTTACAAAGTCAATCATCTTAAAGAGTGCATTAACTAACTTACTAGCCCCAACAATATACATTACGTGATACAGCAATGAGTCCTAGAACGAGACATCTATAGCGGTGAGGTCATTTTTTGTGAGTCTCTGAGATCACTGGGCTCAACGATCTGGACCGCCGGGAATGCCGGTCACTCATGTCCATTCCTTCTCACCCACTTGAAAAGTCTGGTGAGCGCTCATGGGTATCTCTCCAGCCATCCGCCACACGTAAAGTGCCTTTCTGTGGTCGCGCCTCATCCAGCCCGGCCTGCACATCGGATGAAGTTGTGAAGAACCTCCCTTTAGCGAAGATTTCGAGCTTTGCTGGAAAGAAAATCATATATCTGATGCCCCTATCTCTTAGGGCTAGCTTAACTCTACTCTAAAGGTGCAACAGGTGCGACACACCTTTGACAAAGTCCGGGAAGAACCTCACCATCGTGTTCTCATACGGGAGGTCACCATGTTGTCGAGCCGCCTGTAGGATAGCATCCCGGTCCCTATAATTGAGGATCCCGGCAATGATCGTTCTGGGAGAAGCCCCAGGTTTTGGTGGAGGGACTGGAGCCCTATAAGCCCCCTCTACTGTGAAGAAGGTGGATAGTCATTTGGGCTTCAGGTGACTCATTATTAAGTCCTCAAGGAAAAGGTCCATTCTAGGGCCTTCTGCCCCCTCCGGGACCCCCACTACGCGGATATTGTTCCGGCGGCCACGCCCCTCCTGCTTCAGGGCCACCTGGCGGTGTTGATGAACCAGCTGTTGAACTTTCTCCTCCAGCTTACGAGTGGTAGATTGAAGCTCCATAATCTTTGTCTCCGTCACTGTGACTCGCTCTGAAGTTTTGTTCATATTTGCTCTGAGAAGATTCATTTAGATCGAAACTTTGTCGATTTTGCTTTCCAGCTTTGTTCCCAGAACCTGAATGGCTGCCGTAATTGAACTGAGAGACGGTTCCGAGGTGTCCGCCTGGCCACCTGTTGCACCCTCCTCTGAGGATGGCTGTTTCGGGACCGCGTACTTGTCCAGTTTATTCGACTGCACCGGTGGGGCCACTTTTGGCGTCATTGTGTAAAAGTCCCAGACTCAGAGGCCTATTGTGTGCTGATAATTCTGAAGCAGCCCCATCTCCCTCTACCACTTTCAAATGGTGCTGGCCACACGGGCAGGCTATCGTCAAAATAGGCACCCCATTGGGAGGGGGGGCCACTGCAGACTTCTCACGCCCTTCAGGTATACCAAATCCACCGGTCTGAAAGTAGGTGCCGGGGAATGGATGCAGGCATGCCACGTGGGTCAGACCCGTGGGCAAGACCCGCCCAATTGCAGTATCCCACCGCTGTCCAGAAAGTACCACGGGATGCAGGGGCCCCAAACAGCCACACTGCTGCGTAGTCAATCACCTGGGGCCAACACCCCGCTGATCAGACTGACAACCAGCCAAAGGCTAAGACCACGGGGCAATGACGGTTGGAGCAAAATTGGAGGGGCACATATAAGAAGCAATCCTCTGTGGCCATACTTAAATGAGGAGGCCTTTGGCGTAGTCAGCAACTGTATAGGTGCAGGCCGGTGGATGGGGTCGCTCTCTCGCCACCAGGGACCCAGGATCCCAAGCCAAATATTCTAGCTAAATCGAAGGATGCCGCTCAGCCCCTGGGATGTCCTCCGCAGTGTCCCATTTGTTTTCGGGGTCAATAATGTCAGTGCGGGGAGAGGCCTCCACGTTCCATCCGCTCAGGACCTCAATCAAAGGGGCAGCCAAATAACTTGCACTCGTCCTATCCGGCCACACACCGCGATCCGCTGCCCTCTGGAAGCCGGCGTGAATTGAAGCGTCGGGTTGGTGCGTCCACCCACCACCAAAGCTCCCTTGCAGGGCCTAGGTAGCACTGGGGCAATATCGTGGTGGCGGCCCACAGCTCCTCCACAGCAGCGGGCCACCCCTCACGCACCTTTCAAACATCTCCAGAGATCAGCTGCAATTGCTGGGGGGCTGGCTCCACCCCACTCACTAAGGGCACACAGGGAGTCGCCGCCGCTGCCAAACTCGCTACAGGCCCGCAGCCACCGGACACTGCCCAGAATCCAAAATCGTGGTGGGTGGGTACGGCAGCGTGGCACACAGACTTCAGGGCCCAGCTCCGGCACCCACAGGATACTTACTGCTGGCTGACCACCACGCGCGACAGGATATTGTTTAAGGTTTTCTGAGAGCATTAACTTCATCAGGCTTCCTATTGCCACAATATCCATAACATCAAAAATCACTGTGTGTGACATCGATGGACCAGTTCCATAAACACCATGTCCATTATAAATCTAGAAATCAAGAATTATGGTTATTCTGCATGTTTGATGAACTGGTCTGACAAAATGTACACAATGAAACTCAAATAACTCTGGAAAAAGTATAAGAAATACCACCAATGTTCTCTCAAAATCCAAAATGTAAACTATTTAAAAATGACTGTTCTTATCAAACCTTAACTGTTTTACGATTGGCCCCCAACTGTCACAATATCCATGATCTCAAATGTGACATCACAAAAGATATATTGTTATATGTTTATAGTAACCACTCAACGCAAGCCCTTTATGTATCCACGCTACTATAAATGCTCTGGTCCATGTGATATCGTTCAGAGTGAGATCTTTGGTGCACAAGGAGGTGTCCTTCTAAATGTGCTTATCTAGTGATCTTAAAACCTTGGTCATTATTGAGCTAAAATTGAAACAATGTTTTTTGTAGATTTTGTTTGTGTGCCCTTGTGCATGTATATTTGTTTTCATGGTTCACTCCTACAAAGCAACTTGATACAATTTACTTTCAGAGGTAGAGTATTGGTTGTGGGGCACTCTTATGGAATATGCTTTCTTTGATGCCTTGACAGCTATGCAGCCTAATGAGAATTGTATTTCTTTTCCAATTGTACATTTGTCTCCCACAGGGTGGTTTCTCCTATGGCTTAGCTCCAAAACCTGTGCAAGTATTGTATGGACACGATGAAGAGGTCACATGTGTTGCCATAAGCACAGAACTGGACATGACTGTGTCTGGATCAAAGGTAAAGATTTGGTAGGAGTAGTGCTATTAACTGAACTAAAGTTAATGTACATTTTGATCTCTACTACTGGCCGCTGGTGATTCTGTTGTAACACTTCAGTGAATGCAGTTGCCACCACATTAAGTATTTAAATGGTATTTTCTGATATTATTTTGGGAGTGATATAGTAACTGTGGTTATGGCATGGAGATGATAAGTTCATGTGCAAAGACTACGAGGTCTTTACTTATTCATAGAGTCTGTGAGTATGGGAGGGAATGACTGTGGCTGTGAAGATATTTTAAATGTCACTGGGTCATTGTTACTTTAGTCAATGCAGTATGTGTGTAATGAGACAATTGCTAGGAAGTTTGATAGATCTTTAAAACAATGTATTTCATATGCTGAAGTGAATTTCTTCTAGACTTTTAAGAGGAGACGGGGATGCTTGTTTCTGTTGGAAAAGGGAGAGGGAAAGAAGCTTTCGAAATCATTTGAATCTGCAAATGACTCTAGTATGATCAGATATTTTGATCAAAATAGACCATCCTTGCGGAAGAACATACTTAACACAATGAAGGATAACCAATGTCTTCATGATATAACATAGTCTGTTACTTTCCCAGGATGGCACCATCATTGTCCACACTTTACGTCGAGGGCAGTTCATGAAGTCCATAAAACCTCCAAGTGAAAGCACGTTACCGATGACCATCTCTCATCTTGCAGTCGGGTTTGAGGGACAGATTGCTGCCCAAACCACCATTGAAGACAGATCATCCATAAAGGTGAGTTCAGAAAGGGGTAAAGATTGAATAGGATGAGAGGCTAAGGGTTGAAAATAGACTAAGAGGTAAAGGCAGGAATATATATATATATATATATATATATATATATATATATATATATATATATATATATATATATATGCTTGCTTTCCCCGGCTCGTTCACGGCGGAACCTCCCGCAGTCTGGTGGCGCGTTTACGGCTGGCAGAGCCCCGCCAGTCAATTACTTTTCCAAAATATCCAATTTAGACGCACACTCAGAGGTAAAGTGGTACATAGTGTCGCTTTATTTGCTGTTACGCGTTTCGGAAGCCTTAACTCCCTTGCTCACACAGCAAGCCATCAGCTTTCCACCAGTTACATACACACTACGTGATAGCCATAGAAACAGGACTGTACAGATTTCATTTTGGCTGACATCTTTGAGTGTGCATTTTCGTAATATTATTTTACACATAATGTCTCCTTTTGCACACCTACTTGTCCATTAAAGCAGTTAAGTACATTTCTTATATCACATTTCATTTGCCACAGTGGCTGATTGTGCAGTTACTGTTTCTAAACCCCTCTTCTTTCGCCTAGTGGCTTACTGAGGGTTTGATGTCTCTGGTTAAAGCCTCAGTTATAAAAACAAAAACAAAAAAAAGTGCCAAAACGTGAACTTATAAAGTGAAGAAAGTTTCTACTTAGTGAAGAAGTCTTCTACTCTATTCTCCCGTGAATCTTCTGGGTGACAGGCTCAATTTCTCGTGAAGTGCACGTGATCCCTAACGATTTCATCTTGAATAGGCCTGTTAGAGTAAAACAAAAATTAAAATTACAATCTAGTTCTGATTCTCATTAAAAACATATATGTACATATTTCCAGCTTAGATTTTCTTAACCAACATTACTTCCTTGTGACAAGCATATATAGGTTCTTTCATTTTCTCATTTTTACATTAAAGCATTTTTAGGTACAGGATTCATATTCTTCACCTATATTTTCTTATATTATGATTCATATAGATGAACTCCTAATTCCTCATGTTCATTATGTCCATTCGGTTGTCGCGTTTCTAACTCTAGAATCCATTTCGATTCTTTTTTTCTCAACTGCATCTCTCTGTTACCCCCCCTCTGATTTTGTCTCACCTGTTCTATTGCAAAGTATGTTAACAAATTGCAATTCGATCTGTGATGTTGTGAAAAGTGTCTTGCGACAGGGTATTGAGGGTCCTGGTTTGTAATAGCCCTTAGATGTTGCATTACCCTATTTTTGGCCATTACTGTTGTGCTGCCCACATATCTTTTTTTACACGGACATTCAAGTACGTATACCACGTATGTTGAGCTGCACGTTAGGAATTGAGTTATCCTTCTTTTGTTCTTTCCATGCGGGAGATCAAAGTCTTTTCTCATAGGGCTACACTTGCAGGCTTTACAATGCCCGCATGGGAAGAAACCTGCAAGGTTATGTTGGTTCCTATTCTTGTAATCCGTAATGTCTCCCTTCGTAAGTATGTCCCTCAAACTGTGACTCTTCCTGTACGTAATGGCTGGTCTCGTGCTTAGCTCAGGGCCAATAATAGGATCACTTTTAAGGATATTCCAATTTCTTGCAATTATTTTCTTTACTTTTTGAGACCCCTTATTATATGTTAGAATTACTCTGGTGGTCTCATTCCCTTGGACTTCCTTCTCTTTTGTTATTAAGGTGCTTTCCCTTGTTACATTTTCCATCTTTGATAAGGCTCTATCCAGAACCCACTTGGGGTAACCCCTTTCTTTGAATCTCTGTACCATATTTCCACTTTCTTTCTTATACTCTTCTGTGCTGGAACAATTTCTCCTTGCTCTTAGAAGTTCCCCGTAGGGGATACTCCATTTTAGAGTGTCAGGGTGACTGCTGAGAGCATGGAGGACACTATTGCCTGCTGTTTCCTTCCTGTACAGTTTAGTTCTCAAATGGTCACCTTCTGCTCTTACTTCTACATCTAGATATTCAACTTGATGTTTATCCTTTTGATGAGTCAATTTAATATTGTAATCATTTGTATTCAATAATTCTACAAATTCATCCGCCTCTGCATCATTTCCACTCCACACTACAAACAGGTCATCTATGTACCTGAGCCATACTATGACTCTCTTAAATGCCTGTTTGTACTTGGGGTCATTCTGTATTTCCTCTTCCCATTTTCCCAGGAACAAATTTGCAAAGCTCGGTGCAAAGCTTGTACCCATACAAGTTCCCGTTGTCTGTTTGTACATTTCTCCATTAAACATAAATACATTATTCTCTAAGCATATTCTTATCATTTCACTTAGCATCCTCGTATGTTCTAAATACATTATATTGCGTTTTTTCAAATAATGCATGCATGCATTTATGCCATGTTCATGTTCAATCACTGTGTACAATGAATTAACATCCATTGTTATTAGCATATATTCAGATTTCCAATTAATGGTGTCAATCTTTTTAAGAAAATCTTGGGTGTCTTTTACATAAGAGGGCAGTTCTTTTACATGTTCCTGGAGGAAGAACTCAACATATTTTGACACATTTTCATACACACTCCCTATGGATGACACTATGGGTCTCCCTGGTGGTGTAAGTGGGTTCTTGTGGATCTTGGGAAGGAAATAGATTATTGGCAATTTGGGATAATCTCTTTTTAAAAAAGTAAACTCCTCCCAAGACAGGAGACCTTCCTCCTGCCATTTAGTAAGGTTGGACCACATGGTTAAGATGTTATTCCTGTAGACTCCACCATTACTTTTACAGTAATAGTTTTCATTGTTTAGTTGTCTTACTGCCTCTGTTATATATGCCTCCCGATCTTGTATAACCACATTTCCCCCTTTGTCTGCTGGGCGTATTATGATTGAGGAATCATTTGCTAGGGATTCAATGGCTTTCTTTTGTTTCAGATTTAAGTTGAAACCTCCTCCCTTCCCCCTAGGGTAACGCTTATATTCCATTAATGCCTTCGTTGTTACATCATGAAATGTGTCTACGTTATCGTGTGGGAGATTAGGAAAAAATACAGACTTTGGTTTAAAACTAGTCATGGCAGCTCTGTCTGTGGTTAAGTTCAAAAATTCTGTACCCCCCTCCCGGATGTATGTCTCTGTGTTATCTCCTTCATATAACAAATCCTGCGCTATTTGAATGGCATTCGCATCTCCCACTTCTAAGCAGGGCTGACTTGGGGGTATGGGTACCTGTGTATTCCAGTCACTGGTGTTGCTTCTCAGAGCATGCCATTTTTTTAGTTTTAATTTTCTTATGAACCGGAATATATCAATTCTAGTATCACTGTAGTTGAACATTTCTGTCGGGCAAAACGAGAGGCCCAAGCTTAAAGTTTTCTTTTCAATGTCCGTTAACTCTCTACTTGACAAGTTTACTATAGTTTTATTTACCATTTCATTGTTCTCCATTATTGGTTGCATTTCCTGTAGCCCCCACGCCTGGTTCCCACTGGCTCGCGTTCCACTTCTTTTCCTTTTCCTTTGTTTCCTTCTTTTCCTGCGTTGCTTGCTTCGTCCTTCCCTCTTCCGGCTCCTCTTGCTTTGCCCCTGGGCCTTCCTCTCGTGCCTCTTCCTCTTTGTGCTGGAGGGGGTGAGAATCTTCCCGACTGCCGCCCCCTCTTCAGCGCTCGGAATTCGTCTAAATACGTCGGTTTGGAGGTAATTATTTCCATCTCAGCGATTGTACTTGTGCTGTGCATGGAACCCTCGGTATCCGATCCATCTGCGGTTTCTATATTTGATCCCGCCCTTTGCATTTGGGGAGACTTACTGGACGATGCAGGTCGCTGTATATCATATAGATGGTCATATTTTCTACTATATGTTAGGATGCGCCCGGAGTCATAATCATTACAGTCTCTATGCAGTTTTCTTTGTTTTCTAAGTTTGATATCTTCTTCATACTGGACCAATCTGGCTTTCATTTCCTCCTTGTATTTCTTTACACTTGCTTGATCACTCTCATTGTCGAGTTCTTCCTCTAGTTCCAGTATCTCTTTGAGAATCCTGTCTCTATCCTCCCAGGCGTATTTCACCAGTATACACAGCATAGTTTTAGAACTGTTTGTTGAATTCTCGAACCATTCTTCCAGCATGCGTGGATTAGGAGACTCATGTGATGGCGTTATATATATCCGTAATCCTCTTGGGATCATATTTTTGTCTACATAGTCTTGCAGAGACACTGCCTCCCACCATTTAGATGTTTCATTCTTTTTTAATTTTTCATATTTTCTCAATTTTCCTGTTAATGTGGTTTCCACTTGCTTCTGGGTTCCCACTTGTTGCCCTTTGCCAGGTGCTCTAGCCAATAGTGTCTGTGCCACGCGCCTCCGTTGCGCATCTTCATCCATTGCTTGTTCCTTTGCGAGTATTTATATAGTTTGTCACAATTTCCGTTTATTGAACTGGAATTTTACAATGATCAGAAGCTAGGGTCGCTCTTCCCTGGCTTCATGATCGTGTGTTCACGTTCACAGTCTTTGTATACAAGTTTTCTAAAGCGTTGTGTACCTTTTACTCTCCCTCCGTAAATCGGAGTTCCAGATGCCCTCTTTTTACAGTTCTGTCGAGACTCGCACACTTAATACTTTCTTAAATGCGCTTTGTTGACGTTATCCCGTCTTCCGCTTTTCGTACCCTTCTCGCCCTTCGGTACCTTTATATTTCTCCCGTGCCTTTCACACCCGTCGGCTCCCCCGCCTTCTCGGCTTTCCCTTCGATAGGCTTCGCGTCTCCACGCTTGGCCGTCGAAGTTCTAGCTTCGAATTCTGGGCTTACCTCCGGAATGTGTAGTCAGGCTGTTTAGGGCTTCTCTGCTCGTTGTCTCGCACAGGCGTCGCCCACGCTTTCTCGGGCGACTCAGCTCCTTCCGTATGGGCCGGCAGTTCCACCAAGTTCAGCTGCTTGCTTTCCCCGGCTCGTTCACGGCGGAACCTCCCGCAGTCTGGTGGCGCGTTTACGGCTGGCAGAGCCCCGCCAGTCAATTACTTTTCCAAAGTATCCAATTTAGACGCACACTCAGAGGTAAAGTGGTACATAGTGTCGCTTTATTTGCTGTTACGCGTTTCGGAAGCCTTAACTCCCTTGCTCACACAGCAAGCCATCAGCTTTCCACCAGTTACATACACACTACGATCGATAGATTGCGATAAGCTGAAGTAGCAGAAATGTGCGAGTTGGAGATTCACTGTGGGACACGTGCTAAAATGGGTTACCGCTGCTTTGTGGGAGATCAGAAGTGAGTGAGGGAGACTTTACTGATTGAAATATGTTATTGATTGATGACAGAACAGTGAGTTGCCGTGTAAGTTAATGGGTGAGGTATAGTTTATTAATTGTGTATTTCTGTTAATCGTAAACCATATAAGCAATTTTACATCATGAATAATATTCTTATAATTATTTAACATTAATAAAAAAACAGCAATTTATTCAAATTTTTACAGAATGTACCAATTAAAGAGATACATTTTTTATCTTCCGAATTTATTAAGGCGCATATGTGCAATATACAAGTCTGAGGATGTCATAAATCACAAGGCTCAGTGCTAGATAGGGCAATATAGGGGAGGACTAATCATGTAACTGTTTTTATATAAAAACATATTTAGGTGCAATTGGCATGAAACCAATACTGAATGGTATGATTTTATTGCAGTAAAAAGAAGATACATTTTTAGGATGTAGTTAAGACTACATTGTTTCAGATATATACAGGATTTGATTTCTGAAACATATTCTGGCTACAGAAATCAGAGCTCTGCTAGGAAGTCAGAGAAACAATTGGGCATTGATTGGAATTAGTGTCCACCTTTCATAAATAGAATGTGTATTAAACAAGAAGCAGTGCTTATGTTAATATAGTAATTGAAATTAAATTATAGAATTATTTGATTAATAAGTGCAACAAGATCTCCACCAAAATATTCTCAACATAGCAATATGTGCAGTTCAGTTTCTACTTCACCCATCTGACAGATTCTACGAAATCTTCGCATCTGGGACAGGGAAACCATTGAATCAGTCTCAAATTGCTGAGCTGAAGCTGGTGGCTTAGTTTGATAAGCAAGAAAACCGCCTCTGTGCAACAAAACACCATACAAGGCCTTTGATTAAGATGAGCTTTTTCCAGCCTCTTGACCTAAGCTGATCAGTTTACTCTTGGTCATCTGGTGTAGAGTAGGATTTGGATCTCTCTGACTTGACAATACACTCCACACATTTTGAAGCTATGGCTATCTACTAGAAAAAGATAGAGAATTAATCACAAATGCATATCTATATCTCTTTCACTTTGATCAAAAACAAAGGTAAGCCAATGCGCTAAGCAGGAAAAGGGCCAATGCTAATGTTAAAGAAACAATGGTTCACTTGAGGCTTATTTTTAGCAATAAAGTTTCACAGTTGAGGAGTGCAACATCCATCCAAAAATTAAACACAAGCTTATAAGCAGTTTAGGTCAAAGCACATTTCAATGAGCCAACCAAAGTGGACGAGTACTTAATAGAGTTATTTAACACATTTAGTTCCACAGAAAGAAGTTTTCAGTAATCAGGGTGGTGCCATAACAATGAATTGAAGGAGTTACTTAGGGCAACAACAGAGAGTTACTAGTCATAAATCATTAGTAGGCCGACACCAAGGCAGGGAACTGGCACTCGAGAGGTGACTAAATCAGTAGGAGGAAATCATGTCTTCTGTGAGTGGATGTGATTTCCCTTGGCAATTGTCATTTCACTTTTTTTCTGCACCATGTGATCACTGCTTGAAAATTTCATAACCGAGTTTTGAAAACCTTGTGTTTTTCTTGGCCCCCTTTTCCTGCTTATTGCATTGGCTTACCTTTGTTTTTGCTCATAGTATTAGAGACTACATTAATCGCAAATACATATCTTTTTAGGATTGATTTTGCATCCCCTAAATATGAAGTTTATTGTTTAGAATAAGTTTACAGTGAATCATTGTTTCTTTGACATTTTTAACTAAGAACTCGAGACCAGCCTTGGGGCTTCACCGGGGACCATCCTGAGACAGTGTAAGCTTTACATGATCAATGTATGATTTGTAATGGCCATGTCCAGTGTTCCAAATGCCTGTAATTATTGATGTAAGACATTAGGTGTCCCATTGATCCAATGCCCCACCACCATCATTTAATTAGTGTGGTATGCATGTTTATTGATTACCGTAGGTGATACAAATGGACATCATACCTCTAATGTCATTGAGTCCACCGAAGAATAGGGGCAAATCCTCCATGCAAAGCAGACAAGTGGATATTAAAACTCTGATCGTGAATGCTTACACTGTATTAGTAGTGCATTATATGGCTCGTTTTATACCATAAAATTGTTGTTTCGAAGCACTCCAAATATTGTGTTATTCGTAGTACCTTTGTATTGTTTAATAGTATCTGAAAAAGACCTGAATTCAAAGCCCCGGCCTGCTGGCCTCATTTAAATGTCCAGATGTCTGCTTGCTTACGGTCAACTGAGAGCAAGTTCCCAGTCTTTTGGAATAAATGCTTTGTGTCTGTAAACCTCACCATATTGATGCATGTAGTGACATTATTCACTTTCTTTTCTCTCACATGTTAATAAGACAGTGGTAGCAACAGCGTCAAGCATTCATAGAAATCACAAACAAACAAACAAATGAAATATGCATATTAGTATGAAGAACCTTGGATGTAATGGGTCTCACACCACAGCAGCCTCATTAATACTTGAATTAAAGGGTCATCTGGAACAAGTATATCCTATTTGTATTAAAGATTCAACAGTGTATTTGCATCTTTAACCCCTTCCGTGTGGGGGTAATTCGCCCGCTGTGCTGCGGAGCGGGGGGGCGCGCAGCGCCCCGGTGCTCATGACGAGCTCAGCTCGTCATGAGGCACGGCGCTCATGTGCTCATGACGAGCTGAGCTCGTCATGACCACACCCGTTCCCGTGGAACGCTCAGCACAGCAGGGGAATTATCCCCGCGTGTGAGCGTTCCACGGCTCTTGACGAGCTGAGCTCGTCATGAGCACCGGAGCGCCATGCCTCATGACGAGCTCAGCTCGTCATGAGCATGGATGAGGTTAAGCACTGCCTGCTTGATAGCCTGTATTGAATTGTTGAGCTGTAGTGTATATGTAAAATACCATTACTTTTACTCTACCAAAGACCTTCCCTTTGGGTACATTTGACCTTCTTTGTGTTTCCCCCTTGTGGTTTTCTTTAGGATAAATATGCCCTGCATCTGTACTCTGTCAACGGCAAGCATCTCTCCTCTGTCCCCTTGGATGAGCAGGTGACCGACATGTGCATCACCCAAGAGTATGTGGTCCTGGGCACTATGCAATGTTCTCTCCACATCAGAGACCTTCAGAGGTAAAGTTCATTTTCCTTATACCATAGTAGCGGATAGGAGGTCTGGAAACAATTTTTGAGGTAGGCAAGGAAAAATTACCCAATTGGCGCATGGTGTGGTAATTGGACTCAATAAGTTAACTCAGTTCAGTTCAGTAAACTTTATTTCGATGATTAAAAACCATCATAAAAATTCATTATACAAAGTCATCAATTACATTTCTGAACCATGAAATATTAAAAACAAGATTTATACATTTAAAAGGTATGATATTATGTACATCCTGATTCAGCCTCTCGTGTTTCATAAGTTTACTGCAACTTTAAAAAAAACTCATAATGGAGCATAGGGTGCGCATATCAGATGCTCTTTGCAGAAAAAGTAATGCAGTTTTGGCATGGCGAAATTTTAACTCTTTTAAAATATCTACAAGAAATCTACGGCGAGGGATTCGATAAAATGAACATAAAAGTACAAAATGAAGGGTGTCCTGCGGAGACCTATTGTCGCAACCGCAGGCACCCTTCTGCTCAATTGTTACAGTAAAACCAGACGGATAAGCTAAGATATTAGGTAACAGATTGAGCCTAAAACGACTCATTAAAAATCTATCTTGCTGATTATACATTAAAAATAAATAGGGTTCCATACCCTCCCCGTTACTTGCAAAGCGGTCTGCAACTACAGATGTTTTTATTAAATCAGGATTTTCTCTGCCCAGTTCATAATTCGCTAGTAACAATTTTTTGATCCGATATTTACAAGAGGTGTCAATCGAGGTCGGATCCCTGAACAATGTCTGGTGATCTATGCTCCCTAGTGTGTCCTTGACATAATTTAGCCGGGAAACATCCTTAACAACGATAATTGTATAACGACTTACCTGAACAACGAAGCCGGAACCACGACTTTCTCAAACCACGACTTTCATTAAGCACGACTTCCCTGAACCACGAGTCTCTCCACTACACTCCTCAGAATTAAGAGAACATTAGGGGGTGTGGGGGGGTCTCCCCCCCAAAAAAAGGAGAGAAAAAAAAAGCTAATGGTATGTGTAGTAAAACAAAAAAAATGTAGATTTAGATCCGTTTATTTTTTACGAGTGGTTCACTCAAGAATAATTGTAATTACAATAGTGCCATCTACTGGCAAAACATGAGATGTTAAATTTCGTGGTTTAGGAAAGTCGTGTTAAAAAAAGGTAGTGGTTGAGAAAATCTCGTGGTTAGGCTTTCGTGGTTAAGGAAGCCGTGGTTTAGGAAGTAGTTGTTTAGACATACAACCAATTTTGCCATGGGATTTGCAGGCACTTATCTTTTTGTAAACAGTCTTTGACTAATATCCTGCTTGGCTCCGCTTCCGGGTTTACCCAGATTCTGAGCCAAGTCAGGATAGGTCTCACCTTTATCTGGTCTGTGATATATGGGATCCCCCAAGTTCAGTTTGTGCAATTGCTGCTGGGATACTCTGCGGTATCTTAAAAATCCTGCGTAGGAATTTATCTTCCTCTACTTGTAGGTGTCTTACATCCCTGAAATCCCAAACCTCTGCCCCGTACATGGCCTTGGCGGTACTTACCGCAATGTATAAAGTCATTACTTGCTCTGGTGACCAGCGACCCAGCCTACGAGCAAAGTTTAATATAGCACCGTTTGCTGAAACCAATTTTCTACACCTTTCCTCAATTAAGGGATCAAACTTGATCTCCCCATCGAACAACAGACCCAAATATGAGAAGGTGGTAACGGTTTCTAAAACGTGGGCCCCTATTTTAAATGCATATTTCTTTGGGGGGTTTTTTCCCGCCACCATTACGAAGGATTTGCTCAAGTTCACGGAAAGATCTAAATTGTCCATGAACTTCACAAATCCATCCACAAGATGTTGCAAACTCAGTGCTGTTCGTGCAAGCAGCGTCATCTGCGTACAGCAGTACTGGTATATGTCGCGATCCTGCTTTGGGGCAGTCAGTCTCCAGGGCAACCAGCGTTCTTTTTTTTAGGTCATTTATGTACAGTGAGAATAAAAAGGGGGCCAGGATACACCCCTGCCTCACTCCGCTAGTGCACGGGAAGGGATCGGTACCCCCCCGCGCTATAGTGGACCTTAGCAGTGGTGTTCCAATGTAATTCTTTTAGAATGTTTATAAGACCAGGATCAATTCCCAAGTTACACATCAAGGCCCAGAGTTTGTTTCTATTTACATTATCGAAGGCCGCAGCCAGGTCCATAAATCCCATGTAAACCGTTCCGTTGCTAGCTTTTGTGTATTTAGCAACTAATAGGTAGAGTTTGAGACATTGATCACTGGTTGATTTGCCTGATCTGAATCCATATTGAGTATCTACTAGGGTGTGGTGCTCTTCTGTCCAAGTGGTGAGGCGGTTTAAAACCGCCCTACCTAGTAGTTTAGCTGACACGTCTATTAGAGATATTGGTCTATAGCATTGAGGGTTGTCCCTACTACCCTTCTTAAAGATAGGGACAATCAATGCTGTAGACCAAGATCGCGGGAGCCCAGATTTTATCGCTGCATTTAACACCCTAGTCATAATAGGTGCCCAGAGTTCAACGTTACTTAAGTAAAGATCTGGTGGCGTACCATCGGGCCCTGGTGCCTTATTTCGAGTCAGACCTTGCATGGCCACGGTGATTTCTTGTAGTGAGAATTCTAATTCCGTAGGTCGAGCCCCATCCCAAACCTCTACCATATCTATGTCGCAGTGGTGGTTGTAAAGGCTCTTAAAATGAGTCACCCACTGCTCCGGGAGTATGTTAGTGCTAATCGTCGGGGTACTACTGTCTTGAAAACAGGGCCTATTGATAATTTTCCAAAATTCAGTATATTCCCTGTTTTCCCCTGCTTCCCTCAGGTCAGCCCAGACTTCTTTTTGGAGAGTGATCTTTCTCTGTTTGAGCTGGGTTTTGTAAGTGCGCCTACAGAGGGCTACTTTCTGCTTGAACCTCGGGAGATTCTTAAAGCAGAGTTTTAGCTCTCTCAGTGCCTGGGAGCAATTAGTGTCGAACCATCGTGGTTTTGTTATTTCTTTTATGGGACGTTTAGTTTTCAGTAGTCCATCAACCACATTTGTTAGGGACTCAAACGCTGAGACCACATCTCTGCCCTCTACTGTAGGTTCTAAACAGACATGTATTTGTTCTTTTCCTCTTTCTATTAGGGTTTTATAGAATTCCTGAGCGTTGATTTTTGACGCTCTTAATCGCCTCCCCTGGTCCATTGGGCGCACCTCAATGTCTACCGAATCACTCCTTGTTGAGAGACCATTATATAAAATTTAAAGAATTAGGGGATTATGGTCGCTGAGGGGACTCCAGTCCGTTCTCACCTCTTTAACCTTATCTTTTGCAAAAGTGGATATTATCATAAAATCTATACTAGATGAGCAGCCTCTGCCCTTGAATGTTGGTGTAAGATTGCCATCTTTTCTCGGGGCCAGCAGGTCTATTGTGTGCGTGAGGGCATAATTGTCTAACAACTTCATAAGCAATTTTCCCTCCTTGTTATGCTCAAAATGTGGTCCACTTTCTATTGGGCAGGATGACCAGTCGGGGCTTACGGGGAGGAGTCTTGGGCAAAGGTGCCAGTTAAAGTCGCCCACGACCAGGATAATTGGTTCCGCACCCCCTTTCCTTTGCTCAGTTTCATCGTTTAGTCTACTCTCTTGTTCCTGTATTACTGGATAGTTCCCATCTACAGGCCCTGAGTTGTAGAAGTTTAGTATCAACAACCTCAGCCCTTGTCCTTGGAATACCACTGCCTGTAAAGTGTGTGATGCCCAGGGAGGTTGTGACCATGTACCTTTTAAATCAACATACAAGGCTAGCCCTCCCTTTGCCCTGCCCGATCTGCCTTCTTGTGCAGGGACAAAAAAGCATTTATAACCATCTAACTGATAGGGAGAGTAATCGACTGCCCACGTCTCCTGAAGTGCTATTATGTGGGAACCACAGATATACTCCCTCCAGTCCTTGTTTTCGAATTTTCCCCCCAGGCCTTCTATATTCCAGGACAGTAGAGCTAGCACCGCCTAGATGCTTTTTCTCCCTTTAGATCCTGGTCATTAGGACTGTGCTCAGCTTTCTCGGGCAACTTAACCCCATTGTCGCCCACTCCACTGTGTGTTAGGGATTCTTCAGTCCTCTTTACTTCATAACTTTCCCTAACCCTCTTTCCAATACATTCAGTTCCAACCCTTGTGGTCATCTTTTCTAGCCCATTCCCTGCTGGGGGTAGTCAGTCATTTTCGTCAAGGGACTGGAGGGGACTGAATCTATTTCTCCACTGTGGGTAGTCTCGAGGTGGTATGAGCTGACCTGGTTGATTGTGAGTTCTGTCCCATTGTCTAGGTGGCGCCCTTCCTGTGCTCCACTTGGGATAGGTCGAAGTATAAGTACTCCGTCTCCTAGGGTAAAAATATCCCAATGGTAAGGTGCGAATGGAACTGGTCTGGTTTCTGTTTGGGTTGCCTAGTATATATTCCACGAGGTTGGTGTCTCTAAAATTCGCCACAATACAGTCCCCTGTGATGTCTTTCCTTCTACCACCTACCCAATTTACTCGTCTTACGTGGAGAATCTCACCGCATTCCCCAGCGTTCAAGGGCCTATGAATATTCAGCCATTTAGTTATTTTATTTTTTAATTCTAAATGTGATTCGTTTTCTGCCACCCTGAGTTCAGGTACCCCAGCAAAAACAATAACGTAAGGGCATGCTTCAGGGGGCAGGTTTATGTGAGGTGGAGAATTTTCTGGTCTTTCATTCAGAAGCTGACCTATTTGATTTAAATTAGTTAGTCCTTGAGTTGAGGGATACCCTTCTTGCCCCATTTGAGTACATAATCGATGTTGAGCCTTATCTGTGTTCTTAATTCCCTCCTTCTGGATGTTTCCCCTCTCTGGGTGTACGGAAGTTTTGGGTGAATCATGTACCTGTGCGATCGTACATTGCATGTTACTAACACAGTTGTTTTTATCCATCATTTGGCCATTTGTCGTCTTGGTTATTTCAATCGGGTCTGGAGTAAAGTTACTACTTATGGGGCCCTTGGTCTTTCCCTGTTTAATCAGTTCGTTAGCTATTTTGTCTATCCTACTGACAATCGGTTTTAATTGGCTAGTGATAAAGGCTTCCAGATGTTTTTTAAGGTCTCCAATTACCTCATCCATCCATCCTGGTGGTCCTGAGTAGTCTGGCACTGCTTCTCCTGTATTTGCCTCATCACTATCTTTGGATCGATACGCCATTGTGTTTTATTTATTTTTCCTAGATTGGCCCTTCCTACGCCCCCGTTGTTTGGGTCTTTTAGATGTGATTATATTACTGTCCCTGGTGTCATCTGACCCTGTCTGTACTACCAGCTGTGCACAGGGGATACCCTCGATTGAGTTACCCAATGTCTCCGTATGGGAAATTACAGATGTATTTACATCCCTGGATTGTGTGGGGGTGACTAATATGGGGATTGGAGAAGAGGAGAGACTCCTCTCCATACGCTCAATCTCCCCTGTGACTTTCCTCAGCATCAGATCAATCGCGGTAGGTTTAGTTTTGTGAGACGGTGCTACTTTTGGCTCTAAACCTACACGGTTTGGTGTACCGACTAAGTGTGCTTTACTCGTAGCCGAGCGCGTCTTTGGAGGTTTGGACATAGTTAGAATTGGGGTACACTAACACCTGGCACTGACCTTCTTCTATCGTTCTCTCTAATAGTGTCCCAGTAATTATATCACAGTAATTAGGCAATTTGTTCCTTCCCTTCCCACCAGTCCACAATGATATAGTATTTGTATCGACCTTATCAGGTATTTCAGCAAAGGTAGGCGTCGTAGTATCCTCCCCAAAGCAAAACAGATTCGAAATAATGTACCTTTTAAAATGAGTCAAGAGTCAAGGGGAGTGGCCCAGCCCGGCCTCGTCTGGCCCCGGACAGCCACAGACAGCCCGCCCTTTGCCCGGGCGCGTCCTGGCGGGACGAGATTGCGCTCTGACCTTTAAGCGCCTCCTGGCGCACGGTGATTGCAGGTGTGGCCGCGTCCTGGATGGGGCAGCTGGGAGTTGTAGTCCTGCTCGGCGGAGCGGCGCCCGGCCAAACAGGAAATCAGCAGTGAGGGTGAGTCACTCGGCGGAGCAAAGCCCGGCCGTTCCTCACAGCAAACAGACAGGCAAAAGGTTTTGATGGTAAACGCCTCAGCGGAGCAAAGCCCGGCCGGCGTAATCCCTCTCTTAGGCAGCCCAGGATCCTTGAGTGCGCTCTGACCTTTAAGCGCCTCCTGATGCACGGTGATTGCAGGTGTGGCCGCGTCCTGGATGGGGCAGCTGGGAGTTGTAGTCCTGCTCGGCGGAGCGGGGCCCGGCCAAACAGGAAATCAGCAGTGAGGGTGAGTCGCTCAGCGGAGCAAAGCCTGGCCGTTCCCCACAGCAAACAGACAGGCAAAAGGTTTTGATGGTAAACGCCTCAGCGGAGCAAAGCCCGGCTGGCGTAATCCCTCTCTTAGGCAGCCCAGGATCCTTGAGTGCGCTCTGACCTATAAGCGCCTCCTGGCGCACGGTGATTGCAGGTGTGGCCGCGTCCTGGATGGGGCAGCTGGAAGTTGTAGTCCTGCTCGGCGGAGCGGGGCCCGGCCAAACAGGAAATCAGCAGTGAGGGTGAGTCACTCGGCGGAGCAAAGCCCGGCCGTTCCCCACAGCAAACAGACAGGCAAAAGGTTTTGATGGTAAACGCCTCTGCGGAGCAAAGCCCGGCCGGCGTAATCCCTCTCTTAGGCAGCCCAGGATCCTTGTGTGCGCTCTGACCTTTAAGCGCCTCCTGGCGCACGGTGATTGCAGGTGTGGCCGCGTCCTGGATGGGGCAGCTGGGAGTTGTAGTCCTGCTCGGCGGAGCGGGGCCCGGCCAAACAGGAAATCAGCAGTGAGGGTGAGTCGCTCGGCGGAGCAAAGCCCGGCCGTTCCCCACAGCAAACAGACAGGCAAAAGGTTTTGATGGTAAACGCCTCAGCGGAGCAAAGCCCGGCCAGCGTAATCCCTCTCTTAGGCAGCCCAAGTGAACTAATGACACAGCACAAAGAGTACATCTTGGTTTTGAGTCACGTCGGCTGATATACCCATTTGATATAACAGCATCTGCAAAATCAACCACCTTGTTGCATGTGAGCAGCACCAGGATTGGGCAAGTTAGTTTGCTGGTGCCGCACTGCTGTCGGAAGAAGAGCAGAGGACATGTGAGGTACGTTTTGGAAATTTGTTTGCATGCGCCCACCAGTCTTCATTTGGCCAATACTCTCAGTCATACAGAGAGCTTAAAATTGCTTTTTCTAGAAAAGTCTGACTTATGGTTACGATTTGTGCTAAATGGTCAGATTACACTCCAGATTCAATGCAAAATTCAAAGTACCAGTGAAATAAAACATTAGGTATAAAGTATAGTCTTTGACTGGCTGAAGGCTTACTAACAGATGAGAGTAAGTAATACAGTTGTCAAGAAACAAAAAACATTCGGAGTTCTTCAATGGAGAGCATTTAAGACTTGAAAGAAATATTTACCCATTTTGTCAACTCTTTGGAGAGGGATACAATCTGAGGTATATTTGAGTAGCAACCTGCTAGTCTTCATTGAGATGTACCCCAGAACAGATCCAGCAGAGTACTCATTGGATTCTACAAGCCTTGTATGTAGGATGTTCGGACTAGAGATCCCCACAACCAGGGGTGTAATGTAAAATGAGAGGCCCTATATCTCACAGATATTCATTGTTCTTGATTGAAATGATATCCCCTGAGGGGTTGGAGGGCACTGTGTTGTGCCACTGCCTACCCACTTTTGAATTTCTGAATCACAGTTACAAAAATATTAATAGACCAACTATTGGGAATAGCTTCCTCTGCACACTGTTTCTTTAAAACTTAGGACATTAACAGAATAAATCAGCTCAGAAGAATATGACTGTGGAAGCATCATATGGAAGCCTGCAGACTTCCACGAAATTTTCATTCAATTTGTAAGCCATTAAGTTTCTAACTTATGTGAAAACACTATGGCAGGGTTGTGTGCCAGAACAACACATGCGTTTACCACGCATGCTGGTTCCACGCGTTCTAAACCATGCAAGTCTTAAAACATGAATGGTAAAGGTATATGCATGGTTAACAACACATATGTCTTTGCCATACATGCCTTAACAATTCATATTTTGTTGTAAAGACCCTTAACCCCATCCTGAGACATAATACTAGCCCCTCCTTCCTGAAAACCAACCCGTCCCCCGAGCCCTAAAAGCTTCCCTGACCCCTAGCCCTAAAAACTACTCATCCTACCCGCCTAAACACTAAAAAGTATCCTGATATCTGCCTCCCGCCCTGAGCCCTAAAAACTACCCTCCCTACGCAAGCCCTAAAAAGTATCCTGAATCCTGCCCCCACCCAGAGCCATAAAATGGCCCCCAACCCCCACCTGAGACCTAAAACTACCCCCTCCCTCCTGAAAACCAACCCCTTCCCAGAACTCTAAAAACTTCCCTGCCCTCTCCAAACTCTAAAAACTACCCCACCCTCCCCTAAGCCCTAAAAACGACTTTACCACTGAGCCCTAAAAACGTTCCTGACCCCCTTAATCCTGAAAACAACCCTGACCCCTAGCCCTGAAAACTACCCCAGCCTTTAAAAATTACCACACTCCCCCTAAAACCCAGCCCCACTCCCCTCACTGCGCCCTCTCCTGATCCTTCCTGCTTCCACCCAGTAGTAGCCAGACCACGCACTGCCTTAACCACGCATATGCATGGTTAAGCCAAGTGTGATAAGGCTCGCCTTGTTGGAACATACGTGGCTCTGCCCACGTTATTCTGACTGTTTCCCCCTATGGCAGACTAGGGTCAGATCTCTTGTACACTTGACTTCCCAGCGGGCCACCTGGATCCTGCCTACCATTATCTTTATTCCAAGAAAAAAGTAATCCATCTATTTGTCGTAACATATACATGTTGACCTGATAGCCTGTTTAGACACTGCCCCAAACGCTCACACTTTAGAGCTAACTCTATTAGCCCTACATCAAGTATCATGGTTTTATTTTTAAACCTGATTTTATTGGCATTCCAAATCCGTCACAGAACATACAAACCTATCTGTACGATACATAAATATATCTTAATGGATTGCTGGCATTCTATACTCAAACTTTTCATCTAATATCCTGCTCCCTCCCCGACCCTCCCTCCCTCTTAGGTCGCTTCCGCTTATTGTTCTCTCTCTCCCCGCAGGTGGATGACGATTAGTATATTCCTACAGTAGGATCTTTTGTTCGCGTGCGTCATGTGTCTTGTGTCACTGAAAGGGTTTCCTGGGGAGGACCTGTCTCCTCTATCTGGCTTGCTCTTTCTCTACTGTTTGGTTTCGTTGTGGGGAGCCATCAGGAGTTGGCTGCTCCTGTTCCTGCTGGGGCGCCGATAGTTCTTCTACTAATTGTCCCCATGCTCTGGCTCAGTCAGTGGTGCCTATGCCCCGTCCTGCCTCTGCCAATAGTATCCTCCCTTCCGCACTCGCCCATTTTTTAAGCTTGTGCTTCCATGTTCCAACCCTTGGTCCCCCTGCTGACTTCCAATTCCTACTGACCTCCGGTTTGGCTAGTACCAATGCCAAACCCTGGAATTTCGCTGTCTTTTTTGGTTCTGATTGTATGTGGGAACTAGGCCAGTATGCAGTGTCCTGGGGTGTGTGGGATCTCTTTATCCATGATTGCTCCTAAAATGTGGAGGACCTCTTCCCAGAATAGAGTAAACTTGAGGCGGTCCCAGACCATGTGTAGTATGTGTGCCTCTATAAACCCTCACCTAGGGCATGCTGCTGCCCCAACATGGAAGTGCTTCCTAATGCGTGCCGGAGTGGGGTTGGCCCTTTGTAAGACGTATTAGTTAATTAGTATGAACCTTGCGTTTCTGGTTGCTTTGAATGTTCTCTCAACCATACTCTCCCAGGCCTCCTCTGGGGGCGGGATCCCTAGATCTTCCTCTAATTGCAATCTCAATCGCTCCATCGGCTTCTAAATGTCTTAGTCTCCTGCCTAAACAGGGCCATGAACCGTTTTTATCCTCCCTGTAGACGTGGCAACATACTGGCAGCCGTCCAGTGCTTGTGGGTCCACTGTTCCGGTCTCCCAGTGTTTCCTCATACCCAAGGTGATTGCCCTCTGTAGTAGGAAGTGACCCTGGGGCAGGTCATATTCTGCCCGAAAGTCTTCAAAGGGGAGCATTTAAGAGTCACGGTATAAGTCTCCCGCTCTCTGTCCTCCTGCCTCTTCCCAGTCTTCTATACCTGCTCCGCTCCCTAGTTGCGCGAGGCCTAGAAGTAGTGCCATTGGTAACTCGGTGAGTACAGGATTCTATGATTCGTGTTCTGAAGGAACCTGGACCAGCACTTAGCACAAGACACTATGGAAACCAAGGTGATTAATGTCTGCCTTCGTACTCGCAGTACCAGTTTTGCCTGTTCTGCCTCTGTCGGCACTAATGGATACTGGATCCTTTCCGGGTTCCATCCCGCTGCCAGCCACTGTATCAGCCAGTTGAGCTGTGCCGCCAGGTAATATAGCTCTAAATCTGGCACAGCCATCCCTTCTGTTGCCGAAGAACGTTTCAGCGTGGTTAGAGCCACTCCCCTGCATCCCGTTCCCCATAGGAACGATGTGATCAAGGAATCCAGGTACTTAAACGTTTCCCTTGGGATCCATACTGGGAGGGTGCCAAAAAAGTACAGCAGACAGGGCAGGGCCACCATCTTCAGCAGGGCAACCCTTCCAGCCATAGACCATGGCAAGGTTCCTCAGAAGCCTATAGAAGCTCTCAGAGAGCTTACTGCGCTGCCCACATTGCCCTCCAGCAGGTCCACTGTTTCATGGTAGATTCTTACTCCCAGATATGACAGGTAATGGGGCTCAAATTGGAGGTTATTCACTACCAGGGGCGGTGGTGCGTGTGGCACCATGGGGAATAGTTCCGACTTATGCCAAATAACTTTGAGTCCCGACAGGTTGCCAAACTCCCGGAGCATGGTCTGTGCTCCCTGCAGATCCCCCTCTAGGTCTCGGATGAAGATCAGTAGATCGTCTGCATATAGTGCTATGTGGTGCCTCACGCCTCTCACCACAAGGCCTCTGAAGGGCTGTCCCTGTCTCGCTCGGAAAGCTAAGGGCTCCATAGCTAGGGCAAACATCTCTGGGGAGAAGGGGCAGTCCTGAAGCATTCTCCACTGTACCGCCTGCGTTCCGGATATTCTTTTACCTGTGCGCACTCTTGCCATAGGTTTGGTGTACAACAGTCTCACCCATGCAGTGAAACCACCTCCCAGACCCATTGCATCCAGCACCACATAGAGGAAGGACCACTCAAGGCTATCAAAGGCCTACTCGATGTCCACTGCGAACACCGCTGCCTCGGGTATGTCATGATCCCATGAGTCCATGATAGCTAGGAGCCGCCGTATGTTGATCGCTTTGTTTCATCCCTGGATAAACACAGCCTAGTCCGGGTGCACTAACTTGTCGGGTAATAGTCAGGTTGCTAGGATTTTACTTATTATTTTATAGTTCATGTTTAACATGGAAAGGGGTTGATAGGCTGAAAGGACGTGTGCAGGCTTCCCTGGCTTTAGTATCAGAATAATGAGGGCTTCTCTGGAGCTCTCCGGGAGAACTCTGGCCTCGTGGGCTGCGTTGTACAGTGCTGTTAGTCTAAGAGCCAATTCTTCCGTATATGTCCCATAAAACTCAGCCTGCATCTTGTCGGTGCCGGGGGTTTTGTTGCGTGCCATGCGTTTTATGGCCCCACGTTCCCTTCTGCTCTGTGATGTCGTCCCCTAGTTTCTCTTTCTCATCTAGCTCTAGTCCGGACAATTGTGGCCCTCTGGGTATTCCCGTGCTGCGGATCGTCTTGCCCCGTGGGGCTCTGGTATAGTCCTGTATAATATTGCGCGAAGATGGTATTAATTGCCTCCTGGGTAAAGCATCTAGTGCCCGCTTGGTCCTCTAATTCCACTTTCGGGGAATGTCTGTTGTTGGGGTTAGCCAGCCATGCTAGTAGAGATCCGGTCTTCTCTCTTTCCACTTGTGCCCTATTCAGATATTGCTTAGAATGTATGAGAAGCTTCGATTATGTTTGCTTCGCTACTTCCTCCCTAGCGTCCTGCACTTCTGTCTGGATTTCCCCGCCTATCTCCGAGATGAGCGTTCGCCTAATCCCCTTGCACTCCGCTATGCAATAACCTCGCAGAACCGCCTTAAAGGCGTCCCACTCAATCATTGGGGATGAAGCTGTCCCTGCGTTGCCCTCAAAGTATAGTGTGATTTTCGTCCGGATCCCTTCCCTGAAAACCTGATCATCTAGCGCCTCCGGGTGGAGCTTTCATGTTGGGATTACAGGTTGGGTCTGTGCCCATGTGAATCCCAGCAATACTGGACTCGATGCAGTGAGAAGGAATACACGTTGCCGTGTAGACCTCTTAGGACGAGTCGTTGGAAACTTACCAGGGTCTCTCCACTTAGTGGAGCGTGTTTTTCGGAAAGTTACGGACGTCGTTCAATAGTACTGGGAATAAAAACTTGGCAACACGCCCCGCTTTTGGTTACGACACTGAAGCCGGAAATTGTTTTACTAGAGAACGTTGGCCCATATACAGAGTCAGCTTTTAGTCACATTAGACACATGTGCCAGAGAGACTAGGGATTGCCTGGATTTAGACAATCTCGTACTGGAACAAGTTGTGAAGGACTCATCTGCAACTTCTTTGCGTATTTGGACAAGTATCGTTATAATATCAAATCTCTTTTGTGTACACCTATGGTCTTGATAGGGCACAGGACACCTCCGCTTGATACTATACTCCAGACCACATCGTAAAAATCTTACGCATATCGCCTTGAAAATGTCTCGTAAAAGACGAAACACGTGTTGGCAAATGGCAGTTTTCGTGCTGGGAATACTGTAAAAATAATAAATTCAACAGCTCCTCAGTCCCTGGCGCACCACTCCGTCGTCTGCTTTGTCCCGCTGGGGGTCTGCCAGGGGCGACAGGAGGACAGAGGAGACGGCTGCCTCACCCAAGATGGCAGTCTCTCTCCTGGGTCCCCCGCAGCCACTGCTTACCACATCGTGAAGGGAATCGCACTGCTGGGCTCCTTTCTTCACTCGCTGCTCTCAGCGCCTCACTCTTTGCAGTGTACCTTCCTCTGTTACCTCTTCAGTTGCGATCCACCTTCTCTTCTCCACTCAATGGTCCTCTGCAAGCCGGGACCCAGCGCACCCGCAGGCTTGGATTGTGGCGGGCTCCATACCTTTTCGGCTCCGCCAGTCCCAGATGCCGGGGGTTCCCGCCTTCAATTTCCGTTGGTTGCTCCCATTTTGAAGAGGCCACGCTGCCTCTGGTGCTCGTTTCATTGCTGCCGCGAAACGTCTTGCCACCTCAGTGTGCCCTCTCACCAAATTGCGGGTCTGGATCGATTATTGGGTCCGGTTCAGCTGTCAGGGGGGTCAGGATGGATCATAGTGGCAGTCAATCAGACGGAGCTCTGGAGCTTCGCTGCTTACTCCATCGCCGCCAGGCCACGTCCCTCATCAAGTATCATGGTTAGATAATATCCATGGATTAGTCTCAAAGAATTCTCAACAAATTACCACCCAATTTTTAAAAGGAATCAACAGAATCAATTGTTGTTTTACACTATGAACGTATGGAATAAAACCATGGACTTCAGATCCTTAGGTCCCAGCTGACTTAGTCCTGGGTGCGACTTTAGCAGCCTTGGAATTTTGACCCTGTAAATAATATTGCTGCTTCTTCTTGAGGCATATGCTGGTTCGAATAATAAACTCCATTTACAGTTGGCATCCAAGGCCTACCTAGTTGCTAAAAATTGAAACCACAGAGCTTTGAGATTCATTTGCATTAAGTGATATGTTTCCTTTTAACAAATGAGCATGATGCAACCTCAGGAGGCAGGTGGTAAAATCCACTGCGCTACCTATGTCAGCACTAATAATTTGTGCAATTGCTTTGGGAGTAAAGAACAACATTTTTTTTTGCTGCAAAGTGTTTTCTGCTTTAGCAAATAGCAATTTTTTCCAAAAAGGAGTTTGGCCCATGCGGACAGAAGTGGGGTAAGGGCCCAAATACTTTATGAAAAAGACAAAGGAACCCACACTTCATTACATTTCACACCATTCAATTTGGGATGAAAAAGATAAACAAAGCTTAATATGTTTATCTTGGCGATTAGTTGCGCCGTTTTATTCATCAATTTTATCAAAAACAGATATCACTTGAGTCAAGAGAAATACCAATCTCTTAAACGTACTGACCATGAACGTCTTGATGCCCAATATTTACAACAAAAAACTTAAATCAAAAAATGCGTGATTACACAATGACTTAACGCAACATACATATAAATTGTGAAGACATGTAACCAATAAATAATATACAAATAACGTGTGGTATCATTTCACAAGCAAGGGGAAATTGTCAACACATTATTATGAACACTTGGTCACAAACAATATTTGGAAATATTTGACCAAAATGAAGCCTTTCAATGAGTCTCCAAAAGAACAAAACGACCTCTCGGTAGAAATGTTAGTAGGCTTAAAGTTCCTAACAGTTTTATCTATTTATCAAAACTTAGGACTTGATCCTGTCCGCCTACGCGTTTCGAGTTTGGGAGGTTTCTTCTCAAACTCTCTTCAGGGCCAAATGAATTCCTTTCCCCATTTGTAAAACCTATTAATAAAGACACAAACAAATTGTGGACACTCGTTACAAATTGCTCCCCTCAACCTGCTCAAACCTTCTCCTATGTACAACTTTAAAATGACACGTACCTCTGGGGACTTGAGGTAAATTCGATTCATCCAAACCACTTGCATTGATTTGTCGAGTCTGTGCGTTTTTCTAAAAAAAACGAGGATTTTTTATGAAGTGCCGATTGTAAACATTTGTTTTGTAATTTTTCCCTATGGTTGCCATATCTTCAGGATGCCCTTGGTGGTGACAGGTGCGCTATATAAGTATACCACAATAAGTATACCACAATACAAATGAACGGTAAACAAAGCCAATATGCTTATACCTGGATGTAAGGTAAGAGGGGAACCAATTTTTTGCTGCAATTCTCTGTTATGAAGTTTTTCGTTTTTCACATGGTTCACTGCAAGGAAAACAAGCATATTACTCGCTTTTTCCATAATGGATTCCCATGGGCTCCCAAGTGCTATGTTTCACAAGCAGGTGGTCACTTACTGTGTTTCTTTCTGACCGTCAAATTTCAAACTCGCCTTCGTTCTCCGAGGGGCCGGGATTGTGCCGGTTCCCCTTCTGGAGTGCCCTCAGGTGCCGTGGTTCTGTTTGAAGAAACACGAGCGCTGATTAGGAGTCATTCAATGACTATGCTTTTAGTTACTAGGGCAGGGTCCGCGCGCTGAGTTGTTTACAAGCAACGCGGCGGCACTGTCTGAGCCAATTTTGTGGACAAAAGTTTATAAAAACGGTAGTGTTATCTAGTTAGTGAATAATAGTTCTCTGTTATCAAGGTACACACGCTGTGGGATGCAGCGTTACCGATGGCTCGCTTTTTCCCTATGGTTGCCATATCTTCACATACCTTTCAACTTTGCAGCGTTCACCACTTCCTCATTCCATCACACGAAGTGAATGGGATTCAGTTCCATTGGTATCTCCAAGGGGCCTACTCCTTCTTTTTTGACCAATCACAGGTGGGATGTTTTACTTTCCCACACTGTTGCATTATGGGGCCTGGAGTCCGATCGACTGTGGAGCAAGTTTAAAGCCTGGAGAGTTCGCTAATTGAATTGAGACCGGTATTAATGGTGTCAAACCAAAGTATCAAATAGGCCTCTTTACGCAACAGCGCCTTCTCTACATTAGGCGATCTGTGCTGTGGGTCAATTCCGGCTAAAACTGTCCATGTGAAGTCTGTTTCTTTGTGGTTCGCAGTCACAAAATGTTCGACCATTGGGGCATTTTGCACTTTTTTCTTTAGTCGAGAGCGATGTTGGGTTATCCTAACATTAACTTGCTGGCATGTTTTCCCTATGTACAATCTATTGCAAGCGCACAGAATCCCATAAATTACATTTTTGCTTTTACAGTTTGTATGTAAACTGTGTCTCCATTTCATGCCGTTGTGGCAAAATTCATCTCCTTCTACAACATTATTGCAGGCCACACAAGTGCCACATTTATGGTGGCCTGTGATGGGTTTGAGGTTCCATTTGGATATTAAATCACTTTTTGGTTTCTGTATGAAACTGTCAGCTCTAATGATTTGTTGGCCGACGCTCAGATTTTTCTTCATAGCGAAAATTGGCTTTTGCAAAGGGAAATCTAATCCCTCCAGCAAGTGCCAATTACGCAGAATAATCTGTCGAAATTTGTTCGTGTGGGCTCCGTAGGTAGTGACACATACAAGTTTATCCAACTCTTTTTTGTTTTTTATTTTAAGCAATTCCTCTCGGGGGGTAAAGCGTGCTCTTTTCTTAGAGTGCTTAAGAAGTTTTTTGGGGTAACCCCTTTTGCTCAATTCATCGCAAAAGGTATCTGCGTGTGTATTGAACTCATCGAGGTCAGAACAATTACGTCTGATCCTAAGTAGTTGGCCATAAGGAAGGTTCTGTTTCAAACACTGCGGATGAGCACTCTTATAATGTAAGATTGTGTTCTTATCTGTTGCCTTCTTGAACAAAGTAGTGGTAAACTTACCCCATTTGGTGCCAACAGACACATCGAGGAATGTCATTCTTTGGTTACTACAGTCAATGGAAAATTTAATGTCAGGGTGTCTCAAGTGTAGCCATTCATGGAAGGCCATGAGCTCTGTCTGGCTCCCCTGCCACAGGAGCCAGACGTCATCAATATACCGTAACCATTGTTTGATGTTTGCACCATATGGGTTATCCTTATGAATGAATTTTTCCTCATACTGTGACATGTATAGCACCGCCATCTCTGGAGCATAGGGACAACCCATGGCTGTGACCTTGATTTGAACAAAGAACTCGTTTTCATATTTGAAGTAGTTGCTTTTTAATGTGATTTGGGCCAAGGCCAGAATGAAAGCAGTTGGAACTCTGTGTGGTCTTTCGCGTTGATCTAAGTAAATTTCCATCACCTCAAGGGCCTCATCTTGGGGAATTTGAGTGTACAATGAGGTAACGTCTAGCGTTACCATCAATTGTGTTTCAGAGTCAAATGTCATTTCTTGAAGTTTATTGATGAAGTCAATAGTGTCCCTTAGGTACGATTTGACCCCATGCAAAAATGTTTTCAAGAAGAAATCTATGTATTTTGAAGCAGGCTCGAGGGCTGAATCACAGCCGGAGACAATCGGTCTCCCCGGGGGTGTTGTATTGTTTTTGTGGATCTTTGGTAGGAAGTAGAGAACGGGTGTTCTCGGTGACTTTTTATTTAAGAATTTGAATTCTTTTGGACCCAAGAAGCCATTCTCCAATACCTCCTTGGTGATACACGAAATTTTATTTTGGATTTCTACCACCGGGTCTTCTTTGACCGCTCGGTACCATTCCAGATTGTCTACATGTGTCCTTCCTTCCAGTAGATACATTGGGCGGGGCCAAACCACCACCGCACCACCCTTGTCGGCCTGTTTGATAATAATAGAAGGGTCTGATTTCAAATCTTTTATAGCTTTGAGTTGACCCTTACTTATATTGTGGTTGACACATAATTTGCTCTTTTCTAATTTTGTTAGCGCTGAAAGGACTGCTTGCTCAAACGCATATACCTGTTTAGGAATATTAGTGGTAGGCAAAAATTTGGATTTCACTCTGAGGCCAGTGTTTTCACAGCTTGTGGCGACTTCTACACCGGCAAAGTAAGTTTTTAATCTGACTTTCCTGCAAAAATCCAATGCCTCAAGTTTAAGTTTTGTGAAATCAGTTTGTCGGTTTGGGACGAATTTAAGACCCAAATTGAGGATCATGCTTTCGTCTTCAGTGAGGATTTTGTCAGAAAGGTTCACTATTGTCGATACGTCTAGTTGTTGTAATACCTGTTCCTTGTCCGCATTTCCCATGGTGGTTTGAAGCGGACCTTTTGTTGCCCGCCCTTTCCTAAAAAAGGTTGATTTGGGACTTTTTTGTTTTGCTGACCTTGGTTGGAATCAGGAGACGATCCTGATGATGAGGTGGATGAGAAGGTGGTGAATCTCGTCCTTGATCTGCCCTGGTACGAGTTTAGAGCTCTTTTTGAATCAATAGTGGTGTAATAATCTTCTTTTAAAAAAGGGTACACTTGCTCTATTTTGAACGATTTAGAGTCTTTCTCAAACTGGGCAGTTTTGGTGTTAATAGTGATATCTTTGAAAGTTTGAATTTCTTTTTCGATTTTATCTAATAGATTCTTTGCCTCTACTACAGTTTTATTGTCAGCAATGGCTTTTAAAAGTTCAGCAATTTCTTTTTCTTCCTCACTACATAAACGTTGAGCGGTCTCAATTGTGTGGACCATAAGGTCTCGGCTACATTTAGTGTTTATGTAGCTGAAGCCTTTCTTGTATTCCGGATCTTCCACAAAGATCACTGGTATATTTTTCACTTGCAGCCCCCAAGGTATTGTGCCAGCCCGCAAATGTTGTAGAAGGAAATGGCCATGCAATTCTGTCCTTATATGCTTCTTTTGGAGACGAGTTAACCTATCTGCCTCATTTTGATGTTTTGCAGTGGTACTTAGAGAAAGACCCGAGAAGGGATTAGAAGCAATCAAATCTTTTATGTGGCTTTCCGTAAAAGACAATGTTTCATTCTCTGACATACTTTGACAAGGAAAATGTTCCTTGTTGTAGATTTAATCAATTTAGTGACAACCAAGAGACAATAATTGTCTCAGTCCTCACTCACTCGGGTAACAACCCGCTCTAAACTTTTTTCCAAAAAGGAGTTTGGCCCATGCGGACAGAAGTGGGGTAAGGGCCCAAATACTTTATGAAAAAGACAAAGGAACCCACACTTCATTACATTTCACACCATTCAATTTGGAATGAAAAAGATAAACAAAGCTTAATATGTTTATCTTGGCGATTAGTTGCGCCGTTTTATTCATCAATTTTATCAAAAACAGATATCACTTGAGTCAAGAGAAATACCAATGTCTTAAACGTACTGACCATGAACGTCTTGATGCCCAATATTTACAACAAAAAACTTAAATCAAAAAATGCGTGATTACACAATGACTTAACGCAACATACATATAAATTGTGAAGACATGTAACCAATAAATAATATACAAAAAACGTGTGGTATCATTTCACAAGTAAGGGGAAATTGTCAACACATTATTATGAACACTTGGTCACAAACAATATTTGGAAATATTTGACCAAAATGAAGCCTTTCAATGAGTCTCCAAAAGAACAAAACGACCTCTCGGTAGAAATGTTAGTAGGCTTAAAGTTCCTAACAGTTTTATCTATTTATCAAAACTTAGGACTTGATCCTGTCCGCCTACGCGTTTCGAGTTTGGGAGGTTTCTTCTCAAACTCTCTTCAGGGCCAAATGAATTCCTTTCCCCATTTGTAAAACCTATTAATAAAGACACAAACAAATTGTGGACACTCGTTACAAATTGCTCCCCTCAACCTGCTCAAACCTTCTCCTATGTACAACTTTAAAATGACACGTACCTCTGGGGACTTGAGGTAAATTCGATTCATCCAAACCACTTGCATTGATTTGTCGAGTCTGTGCGTTTTTCTAAAAAAAACGAGGATTTTTTATGAAGTGCCGATTGTAAACATTTGTTTTGTAATTTAAATGAACGGTAAACAAAGCCAATATGCTCATACCTGGATGTAAGGTAAGAGGGGAACCAATTTTTTGCTGCGATTCTCTGTTATGAAGTTTTTCGTTTTTCACATGGTTCACTGCAAGTAAAACAAGCATATTACTCGCTTTTTCCATAATGGATTCCCATGGGCTCCCAAGTGCTATGTTTCACACGCAGGTGGTCACTTACTGTGTTTCTTTCTGACCGTCAAATTTCAAACTCGCCTTCGTTCTCCGAGGGGCCGGGATTGTGCCGGTTCCCCTTCTGGAGTGCCCTCAGGTGCCGTGGTTCTGTTTGAAGAAACACGAGCGCTGATTAGGAGTCATTCAATGACTATGCTTTTAGTTACTAGGGCAGGGTCCGCGCGCTGAGTTGTTTACAAGCAACGCGGCGGCACTGTCTGAGCCAATTTTGTGGACAAAAGTTTATAAAAACGGTAGTGCTATCTAGTTAGTGAATAATAGTTCTCTGTTATCAAGGTCATTTGTCAACCACAATATAAGTAAGGGTAAACTCAAAGCATTTGTCAACCACAATATAAGTAAGGGTCAACTCAAAGCTATAAAAGATTTGAAATCAGACCCTTCTATTATTATCAAACAGGCCGACAAGGGTGGTGCGGTGGTGGTTTGGCCCCGCCCAATGTATCTACTGGAAGGAAGGACACATGTAGACAATCTGGAATGGTACCGAGCAGTCAAAGAAGACCCGGTGGTAGAAATCCAAAATAAAATTTCGTGTATCACCAAGGAGGCATTGGAGAATGGCTTCTTGGGTCCAAAAGAATTAGAATTCTTAAATAAAAAGTCACCGAGAACACCTGTTCTCTACTTCCTACCAAAGATCCACAAAAACAATACAACACCCCCGGGGAGACCGATTGTCTCCGGCTGTGATTCAGCCCTCGAGCCTGCTTCAAAATACATAGATTTCTTCTTGAAACCATTTTTGCATGGGGTCAAATCGTACCTAAGGGACACTATTGACTTCATCAATAAACTTCAAGAAATGACATTTGACTCTGAAACACAATTGATGGTAACGCTAGACGTTACCTCATTGTACACTCAAATTCCCCAAGATGAGGCCCTTGAGGTGATGGAAATTTACTTAGATCAACGCGAAAGACCACACAGAGTTCCAACTGCTTTCATTCTGGCCTTGGCCCAAATCACATTAAAAAGCAACTACTTCAAATTTGAAAACGAGTTCTTTGTTCAAATCAAGGTCACAGCCATGGGTTGTCCCTATGCTCCAGAGATGGCGGTGCTATACATGTCACAGTATGAGGAAAAATTCATTCATAAGGATAACCCATATGGTGCAAACATCAAACAATGGTTACGGTATATTGATGACGTCTGGCTCCTGTGGCAGGGGAGCCAGACAGAGCTCATGGCCTTCCATGAATGGCTAAACTTGAGACACCCTGACATTAAATTTTCCATTGACTGTAGTAACCAAAGAATGACATTCCTCGATGTGTCTGTTGGCACCAAAGAGGGTAAGTTTACCACTACTTTGTTCAAGAAGGCAACAGATAAGAACGCAATCTTACATTATAAGAGTGCTCATCCGCAGTGTTTGAAACAGAACCTTCCTTATGGCCAACTACTTAGGATCAGACGTAATTGTTCTGACCTCGATGAGTTCAATACACACGCAGATACCTTTTGCGATGAATTGAGCAAAAGGGGTTACCCCAAAAAACTTCTTAAGCACTCTAAGAAAAGAGCACGCTTTACCCCCCGAGAGGAATTGCTTAAAATAAAAAACAAAAAAGAGTTGGATAAACTTGTATGTGTCACTACCTACGGAGCCCACACGAACAAATTTCGACAGATTATTCTGCGTAATTGGCACTTGCTGGAGGGATTAGATTTCCCTTTGCAAAAGCCAATTTTCGCTATGAAGAAAAATCTGAGCGTCGGCCAACAAATCATTAGAGCTGACAGTTTCATACAGAAACCAAAAAGTGATTTCATATCCAAATGGAACCTCAAACCCATCACAGGCCACCATAAATGTGGCACTTGTGTGGCCTGCAATAATGTTGTAGAAGGAGATGAATTTTGCCACAACGGCATGAAATGGAGACACAGTTTACATACAAACTGTAAAAGCAAAAATGTAATTTATGGGATTCTGTGCGCTTGCAATAGATTGTACATAGGGAAAACATGCCAGCAAGTTAATGTTAGGATAACCCAACATCGCTCTCGACTAAAGAAAAAAGTGCAAAATGCCCCAATGGTCGAACATTTTGTGACTGCGAACCACAAAGAAACAGACTTCACATGGACAGTTCTAGCCGGAATTGACCCACAGCACAGATCGCCTAATGTAGAGAAGGCGCTGTTGCGTAAAGAGGCCTATTTGATACTTCGGTTTGACACCATTAATACCGGTCTCAATTCAATTAGCGAACTCTCCATGCTTTAAACTTGCTCCACAGTCGATCGGACTCCAGGCCCCATAATGCAACAGTGTGGGAAAGTAAAACATCCCACCTGTGATTGGTCAAAAAAGAAGGAGTAGGCCCCTTGGAGATACCGATGGAACTGAATCCCATTCACTTCGTGTGATGGAATGAGGAAGTGGTGAACGCTGCAAAGTTGAAAGGTATGTGAAGATATGGCAACCATAGGGAAAAAGCGAGCCATCGGTAACGCTGCATCCCACAGCGTGTGTACCTTGATAACAGAGAACTATTATTCACTAACTAGATAGCACTACCGTTTTTATAAACTTTTGTCCACAAAATTGGCTCAGACAGTGCCGCCACGTTGCTTGTAAACAACTCAGCGCGCGGACCCTGCCCTAGTAACTAAAAGCATAGTCATTGAATGACTCCTAATCAGCGCTCGTGTTTCTTCAAACAGAACCACGGCACCTGAGGGCACTCCAGAAGGGGAACCGGCACAATCCCGGCCCCTCGGAGAACGAAGGCGAGTTTGAAATTTGACGGTCAGAAAGAAACACAGTAAGTGACCACCTGCTTGTGAAACATAGCACTTGGGAGCCCATGGGAATCCATTATGGAAAAAGCGAGTAATATGCTTGTTTTACTTGCAGTGAACCATGTGAAAAACGAAAAACTTCATAACAGAGAATTGCATCAAAAAATTGGTTCCCCTCTTACCTTACATCCAGGTATGAGCATATTGGCTTTGTTTACCGTTCATTTAAATTACAAAACAAATGTTTACAATCGGCACTTCATAAAAAATCCTCGTTTTTTTTAGAAAAACGCACAGACTCGACAAATCAATGCAAGTGGTTTGGATGAATAGAATTTACCTCAAGTCCCCAGAGGTACGTGTCATTTTAAAGTTGTACATAGGAGAAGGTTTGAGCAGGTTGAGGGGAGCAATTTGTAACGAGTGTCCACAATTTGTTTGTGTCTTTATTAATAGGTTTTACAAATGGGGAAAGGAATTCATTTGGCCCTGAAGAGAGTTTGAGAAGAAACCTCCCAAACTCGAAACGCGTAGGCGGACAGGATCAAGTCCTAAGTTTTGATAAATAGATAAAACTGTTAGGAACTTTAAGCCTACTAACATTTCTACCGAGAGGTCGTTTTGTTCTTTTGGAGACTCATTGAAAGGCTTCATTTTGGTCAAATATTTCCAAATATTGTTTGTGACCAAGTGTTCATAATAATGTGTTGACAATTTCCCCTTGCTTGTGAAATGATACCACACGTTTTTTGTATATTATTTATTGGTTACATGTCTTCACAATTTATATGTATGTTGCGTTAAGTCATTGTGTAATCACGCATTTTTTGATTTAAGTTTTTTGTTGTAAATATTGGGCATCAAGACGTTCATGGTCAGTACGTTTAAGACATTGGTATTTCTCTTGACTCAAGTGATATCTGTTTTTGATAAAATTGATGAATAAAACGGCGCAACTAATCGCCAAGATAAACATATTAAGCTTTGTTTATCTTTTTCATCCCAAATTGAATGGTGTGAAATGTAATGAAGTGTGGGTTCCTTTGTCCTTAGCAAATAGCAATGCACACCAAATTTTTTCAGAACATTTGGTAGACATCTACATTTTGTGGAACATTATTAGTTAATTGGGGTCATAGATGTATACATGTGTTTGACAAGGTAACGTGCTAGGGGGCGGTTACTCGGGGTTCCCTGGTTGTGCTTTCCTACTCAGTGTACAATAGAAGTACTAGTTTGGAAGAATGTAGAAATGGCTAGCAAATCTTAACTAATTTGACACGGTTAAACAAAGTTTGCTGAAAATTGTTTCCTTTTCCTGGAAATGATGTATTGTGGTTCTGCCGTTCTGTGAAGAAAATCAAATAACACTGCGCTCTGCATGTCTTGAATAAGTGTATCTTTGGGAACTGAAATTGTAAATCTAAAATTCTACATTGGTGTACTAACAGTTCACATACGTAAATGGGCATGGTTGATGGAAGGCTGAGAAAAAGTCATTTGAAAAATGGGAAAATTTAATTTCATATCTTTTGACTGTACACAACTCTTTAAGGCCTACCAATTTGGACCTTTGTCAAATAAATACAGTAATTTAATTTATGGTCGTCTATGGAACACAGTTTGTGTGGTTTGGCATATAGGCACTTCAGAACATGTTCCACACAAAATCGCACAATTTTATGTGATACTGTGAACAATTTTTCTGCAGACAAAGGACATTGAGAAGTTTCACTAATGACTCTAATTTGTTTAATGAAGATGATCTCAGATTACCAAATTGCCATTTAAATTGTCAATTTCAACCTACCCTCCCGCCCTACGCTCTAAAGGTTGTAATGCTCAGATCCTGGCTATGGCTGGCACCGATTTAATTTGTTTTGGCAGACTCTGGAGAAGTAATCACTATGGCATCACATTATGAATTGTGAGTTTGATCTACGGAAGTGGAAAAAAGACAGTTGCCATTGTTCCTAGGGAGAGAGAGACTTGCACAGGAGAACTCTGATCTGCAAAAGTGTGAGCCAGTTCTGATGGCAAATGTCTGAGTAGGACCTGTGGCAGCAAAATCAGATTTATTTATTATTTTAAGCTTTATATAGAGCTTAATCGCCTAATAAACATGACAACACTTTGTGTACCAATTGTAGAAATGTTGTTTGAATGCAGTCAATGAAGGACAACAATGAATGAACACATGAGTTATAGCGAGATTTAATATTGATGACATGAAGCAATAATATTGTTATACAATGGTTAATTTAAAGCACTGCAGTAAATGGTACTTGTATTTGCATGAACGTGATTTGACAGCAGCTACGGTTGTCAGTAGTGGTCTGTCAATTTAGCAACTTCTAACCTGGTGGATTGACTATTAGGGAGGTCTACACAGGTTCAGTTTGTGTGGTTGACCCGCTTGCCAGTTGTCCGGTGCAGGCCCACACAAGTCAAGCAATGTCTGTGGAGATGGACCCAGCTCAGGTTAGGTGGACCCAGATCCAGGTAGGCAGACTCATGTCTGTGAGTAGGTGGTCTGTAATCTAGGTAAGATAAACTTGTTATGTGGAAATAGACACTATTCATATGTGCGGCCCAGGGTCTGCTGTAAAAGCACATAAATATGGTATGCCTTCTCAAAGTGTATTATTATAAAAACAAAGTTATTGACAAAAAAAATCTTAAGTTTAGTTAGCAAAAATTGTTGCATGGTTTGCTGGGCTTTGTTAGCATGTTATGATAGAAACCAAAGATATTCCTTAAAAACACCTTAAGCTAGGGCACGTACAAGTTACATTATAAACCTCACAGGTCACACATCTTGGTATTTAATAGAACCGTAATTCCCCAAAGTGACAAATATGACCTTGCATTATATCACCAACGGCCTCAGTGGTTATATCACAATGCGGTATATTACACTTGTAAAATTAGGACTTGGAGATTTCAGGATATTTGTGCAAAGCAAAGATTCATATATTTTTCCAAATAATAGTAAATTTACTGTTTTGCCTGTAACAGAGCTTTGTAAAGTTAAGAAGGGATATTTCAAGTGTAAACATGGTCCTAGGCAATAACCAAGTGTGGATTGTCTCATACAGTAGCTTATTATCATTACCAGCGCCTCTTTCTCCTGACCTATGCCAGGGGACGTGCATGTGGGATAATTTTTGTCAAGAAAAATAGAATTTGTAAAGGGGCCATGCTTATTCCCAGGACTCAAATCATCTAACTTTCATGCACCTTGCTGACAGAGCAGTCCAGGGCACTTGGACATCTATCATCTCCCTAGCTCCTGCTGAAGGTTTTTTTTGTGTGTTTTTCTTGCCAGACGTTCTTGTTTCTGATATGTTATTTTCATGAAGTGGTGCATGCTTTTAAAAGACAGTTATTGACAGCCTCTGGAGGGAGAAAGAAAACTTTGTTTGCTCAATCCCTTCCAGGTAGTCTCCAATATACTTTCTCCCGACTGAGTCTGCAGTAACTTCATATTGTCTTTTTTCTCCTGAAGTTCTGTAGAATTTTCATTTTGGACTCTGTTTGAATAACCTTTTGAGGTCATTATTAATTTGAGGTCATTCTTAATTTGTGGAGTCATTGTTGTCCACCCACCTTCTGCTTTTCCTGGTTTTGCCAGAATTATCAGGCTTTTGAGGTGGTTTCTATTCATGTTGGCAGTAAATGTGGGTGAGAATCTTCTCTGGTGAGATGGGCACTCTGAAGGACCCTACAGTGCCTGTGACTCTACTTTGTTTGTGGTCTCAAGTGCAGCTCCTTGTGGAAAGATGGGTTTCTAGGTCCTGAAGTTTGTGGAAAGAGAAACAATTGATGGACGGAATGGTGGCCAATGCAAACATTCCCTCCAGTCACAAGGATCTGGGTGAAATCCATAATTCTTTTGCTCACCACACCACCCCAGTATGGACCCAGCCATATGCAATCATTCTTGACCCTGTTCCTCGTGGGAACAGTCCAGCCCGAACTGCCAAACCAGGCCCTGCCGGGACCAGAAACAAGCATCCTCGGACCAGTTTTAGGGCGTCACCCTTTAACAGCCAGGCTAGCTTGAATCCAGTGGTGTCGGGAGCACGGGAACCCACATCTGGGCATACCCTTTCCACTTAGGGCAACATATGCTAAAGAAACAATTGATGGACGGAATGCTGGCCAATGCAAACATTCATCCCCAGTCACAAGGATCTAGGTTAAATCCATCATTCTTTTGCTCACCATACCACCCTACAGTCCTTGACTGGGAGAGAATGTCTGAATCATTCAGCATTCTGTCCATCATGTGTTTGCCCTAACACTTTTCGCCCTAAATGGGATGGGTATGCCCAGACATGGGTCCCTTGCTCACTTCGCCACTGGATTCTAGCTAGCCTGGTTGATGAAGGGTGACATACCATGAAACCAGTCCCAGGATGCTTGTTTCCGGTCAAGGGAGGACCTGGCTTGGCAGTTCGGTCTGGACTGTTCCCATGAGGCACAGGGTCAAGACTGATTTGTATATGGCTGAGTCCAAACTGGGGTGGCTTAGTGGGCAAAAGAATGATGGATTTAACCCAGATCTCTTGACTGGGGGAGAATGTTTGAATCATTCAGTATTCCCTCCATCATTTGTTGAAGATTTTTGAGGCAGGATTATGGACAGTTTCTACCGAGCCCTTGAAGTCATGGCTTGTGTTCCAGTTTCTTCTATTAAAGGCATGATCCGTTTCTGATGGTCTCCTTAATGTCTATTTGCCTCAGAGGGCTGTGCCTTTGTAGTGGGCAAGGAGGTACTTTTGGTTGGTAAATTTGTGGTGTGTGTTTGCGATCCCTGGGCTCATAGGGATTTGGTGGGGGGCACGTTTGTCGACAACAGGCTAACTCAGAGTAGACTTTTTGTAACTGGCTGGTGGTTGAGGACAGTTTTTATAGCTAGTATCTTTCTTTTTCTTCACGTTTGTGTTTGTGTTAAGGAATAATCTTAATACCTTGCTTTTAGACAGACAATGCCTTTGCATTAAAGCCTTGCCTGTTGTTCAAGAGGTCTCCACAAGGACTATGAGCCCTTCTCTCTACAAGTAATCGATGGGTGTCACTTTTCTTCTTTACAGAGGTTCTTCATGTAATTCTTGGTCAGATGGGGTTCTCTGCAATATTCTCACATGGGGACAAAAAGGCACTGAAAGTTACTTTGTGTACAAATTACGTAGTATACTTCTTCTTATACTGAACCACCTACCCTCCTACAATTCTCTTGGTCTCGTGGGTCATTACAGGGGAAAGGAGCTGGGCAAGGTGGAACATCACGCCATCCAGGCTTTATATTTCTAACCTCCAATACAATTTATATGTGATCTTCACAACCAAACAAGTCAATAGAAAGGAGATAGATTACTTAGTGTAGTGACTCCTTCCCATATAGTCCTTAATCTGTAGGTAATACTTCTCATGGTTGACCACTTCCTGTTGCAATGTCTGGATGTGGGCAGTTAAGGTCACAATCAACCTTTAGAGTGGGCTCTGCATTCTGGGGTGATTCTAGGAAATTAATTCAGTGATTCCCTTCAGTTCCTAGTCATAAAGTGCATAAATGCTATTTTGTCTTTCCATGCAAATATTCTGGATGTGTCATGGGTCCTTTCTTGTATTTTTCAGTCTTAAAGTGGCCGTGCCTCCGATGCCCATGAAGGTGCCGATCCACTGTGTTTCTGTGACCAAAGAAAATAGCCATATCCTTGTTGGGCTGGATGATGGGAAGCTGATTGTGGTGGGAGCTGGGCAGCCTTCCGAGGTGAGAAATGAATTCAGCACTGTTTCCTTGAGATATGGGGCTGGGTATATTGAGGCATATGTATTGTCTCGCACAGCCTCCCTTCCAATTTTTTTGGTCTTGTCTCTTTTCTGCTCCCTTTTATTCACTTGTTACTTCCTCCATTCTAACCCATTGTTCCCTCTGTCTCCGTCTTTATTCTTAATAATGTGTCTAATGCTTTCAAAATGGTATCAATATTTCACAATTAGCTACCCTTGCATCCTTTCACTCTTAGTTTTTCTCATTCATTTTCCTCTCACAGTCTAGCCCACTAATCCACTTTGTTTTCATTCTCTCAATCCAGCCCTTTTGCCCTCTTTCAAGCTGAGCATCTCTCCCAGGAAGTATTTTGTTCTCTTCCTCACTCTTTCCACAGTTCAGCCAGTCTTTGCTTTTCCTCCTCAACTTCAGCCTTTTACACTATGTGATGTCTGAATGTGTAACATGAGGAATGTCTACCCTATCATATAAATGTAATATTTCTACATTAGTGAGAAGAGGCACTTCAAATACTAAGATGTGTCATGGGTTGTCCCCTTACTTCTTTAGGGACTTTACTTCTACACATGATTATTCAACATTGCCATCACTATACACTGTTACTTATCTGCAGCACTTCATAAATACGAACAGCTTATTCTAAATCAAATTATATATTTTAAGATGTATGCAGGATTCTCACAGTTTTCGTGGTAATTTAGATTGCGCATTAACGAAGGGCCGAAATACACACAAGCTACCTTCAGTTAGAATATCAAACAAGGCTTTTTTAGAGAGTTTCCCTCATAAAACAGAATTCAATCCAGAGTGAGAAATGGACTCAGGATGAAGAAGCATGTTGCGTTGGTGGTTGAGGATCCAGCATCCTTAAAGCAGTAACTGCCACTCGTAGTATGAAGTGGTGGGGTGGGGAGTGGTATACACAACAAACAAACATGTATATATATAAAAAAAGAAAACTTACCTGCTCAGACTGCCGTACCTTGCCCCCGATCCTCCCGTCCTTGCCAGGAGCCTGCAGCACACTGCGCAGGCTCCCAGCTCCCAATTCTAGTGCTGCTCACATGCTGGGAATGCTATTTTCAGCATGTGAGCAGTGCTGGGATTGGTCTGAGCACCTCGGTTCGGCGCTCAGACATAGACTCCCACTCTATGTTGGCTTCTCCACCCAGCTGTACAACGCAGATAGGTGGAGAAAGGCTAAGTGCGCATGACAGTTTGGCTGGGCCCAGAAGGCCGCCAAACTGTAATGAGCACTTGGCAGTGCCCACTACTCTCCCTTCACCCTGGTGCTGCAGCATCAGCATGAGAGGCCATGCCCCTACCTCGCAGCCTGCGGGGCTAAAAATAAAATGATGATGAAACATTTTTATTATTTTTGTCCTTACTTCTTTGCTGGCTTTCAGCAGGGTGGCAATGCTCCTCCACCATAAATGAGGGGCCGCCCCTGCCTTAAAGAAGGAAAACAATCCTTAGTTATTAATTGTTACTGAAATTGTGTCATCTGTGTAATGACGCTCTAAGAATCAATGGCCCATCAAGCATTTGATGTTTTGTTATAATCGGTGGGAGGTTTTATGATAGACCAAATATTCAATAATCTCCGCACTTAGGATGTATGACGATGCAAAGGCATGGGTTGTTTTAGTTTGCGATGTATCACAGTTTTTAGTTTGCATGTACCGTCACAACGCAAGTTTATACAACACAAACCATTACTTCGCATTTCCTTTGAAAGTCATACAAAATCCCTTTACAATGCACCCAAATCCCTAGCATGCTTTTACATCGCAATTTGTTTATCCAAATAACACCCCCCACACTAATACATTACCCTACATAACACACACTCCGCAACAGTACCCTACAGTACAAAACAATACACTACCCTAAAGCCTAAAACAGTACCCCAACCACGACCCCCCGACACTACCTTAAACCCTAAAACACTACCCTATGACCTCCTGACACTACCCTCAACCCTAAGCCCTAAAGCCTAAAACAATGTCCCTTACCTCTCTCTCCTTGTGGTTCCTCTCTTCCGGTTCCGGTTCCAACGTCGTCTCTTCCTCGTCTCTGTTCTGGCCCACGTCTGTCTCGCGGCCGTCCATTACATCACAAAGGTTTGAAAAGCACATGCGTTTTAAAAGCGCATGCAATGTAATGTGACGCGTCTTATTGTGTACGCCTGGTAACATTGCATGCATTGTAACGCATGCAACATAACAGCATGCGATGTAACAGCCGCGATGTGACGGCTGTTTGCCCCGCACTTCTCCTTTGGTTCTTAAATATGAATAGGAAAGTGCACAGAAGTTGGGGATGTGGGCAGCATGGGCAAAGTGGAAAAGAGAGGATTTGGCAGAGAATGGATACCTTTGAGTAGATTTAAGATGGTGTGAGCAGCAAAGGCACGCAGAGAATCTTTGGGCAGTGTTTGCAAGGAAATCTCACAGTAATCTCTATTTGCAAAAACACCATTACCTTTTATTACCATTACCCTTGTATCCTTTCAATGCGATCTTTTCCACCATGTATGACCAAAGAACTTCTTCATAAACATGGGCAAATAATCAAATGCAAATACATATTTTAGGCAATAACCAGAGTTGTGAGTAGTTTAAAAGGTATTTGTTTTCCAATCAAAATGTAAGATTCTGTGAGTCTTCATTCATTAGTCCGACATCAATCAGGTTAAAGAATTGATAATAGAAAAAATAGAATCAATACAGAGTATATCATAATTGCATACAGCGCATTCCATGAAGGAAAGAATCCCTATTCTAAGAAAATGAGCCACAAATAATGTGAGTCAGAACTTGTGAAGAGTTCAAGAAATAGAAGCAAGAGTGAGCTTAGCCTGAAGCTAAATCAGTAATGAATAGTTGCAAAATCTCCCATAAAGAGAAATAAAACATAGGGCAAAGAAGTCTTGGCAAAACCAGATAGTCGACGCATAAAGCTTGGGTTTCTTTTACAAAAAGCTTCCATCTAAACTGCCCTTGTTCCCTTACAGCTGATTCACTTTCCTCTCATTCAGCTCCATCTTACGGAAAGAAGACACACCCAATACAGTCCACATGCACCATTCACCTGCACAGTTTAGGACTCGCAAGCTAATAATGTGGAATAAGGAAAGAACCTAATGTAAAAATGCTCTATGCATGATGTGTCTTCTAACCACTAAGGTCATTCTCTAACTCCTTCTTGCTCTATTTTCTTCAGGTGAAGACAGGACAGTTTTCCAGAAGACTTTGGGGTTCTACCCGACGAATCTCCCAGGTGTCATCTGGGGAAACTGAGTATAACCCACCAGAGGCCAAGTAGCAGACACATCCACACGGTGGCTTACAAAGAAGGGAAGTGGATGCCTAAACGGGCCTAAGGACCTATGCAGATACAACCTGGAAAGGGGTCTGCATCTGCACAATTGAAAATGGAGGAAACAGGGAATTTTGAACCTTTGCTTGGCTGCAGTCTGCCAAGTGGTGCATTGTTTAAGCAAGGCCTCCCTGCAGCACTTGGCTGCCCTCCTACCTCTCTCTCAGGGTCGGCATTCAGAAGGGCTGGAGCCCTCTCCACTGTTCACTGCAGTGATGGTTCCTCACCAGTCCAAAGAAGCACACAGTGCAATGGTCTGAGCTCTAGAGAAGACAGAAAAAGCATTACCAAGGACCACTACCTATGACAGCACGCAATCTGCTGCTTCTCTCTCTTTCTATCTGCGTCTGTTGCCTTAAAGTGGATTTCACATGGTGGTGTCTTTATGGCTCTTGAATTTTTTGTGTGCACCTGATTAACAGCCCGGAGGAAATCAAGTGCAAAATAATGCTTAACAGCTCGGCAAATCTACCGTTCCGCATTGAAAAGGGATATAAGGGCTCGAATTGCACTACAAACGGAACTGTACCAAAAATGAATGCAAAAAGCTTACTGGCGATTTATGGGCTTGCATCATAGCTTTTATCCATGTGGTCACAACACTGTAACGTGGATTTTGTGTTTTAACTGGTGGTCTTGTAGCGGGTATGGTCAGCGAATCATCCCCAAAGAGAACATTCAAAAGCCTCCTGCTGTTTCTGGTTTGACTACTTACCCTGACTGCTGAATGGGTAGAGCTTGGCTCTGTCTTCATCATCGGTTTGCCAGCATTTCCAGCCGCTGGCTAGCGCCCTCCTCTCTGCCTTTATTCTTGATTCTAAAACATAATACCATTTCTTAATGTTTTGCACTTTTTCATTTTAGGATCAAACACTGTTGGGGCAAAGACATGGCTTCTGTTGAACATCGGAATTGGATTTCCTCTGTAGCCTTTGAGGATTTGCTGTACTTTTGCACACCCTTATGTCCTGTGGCAGATTTTGCTCAGTTCTGTTTCTATTACTGTATGATCATTCGAATTGTATGGCTGGTATTGCTCCATCCCTCTTTTCCTCATTTTGCATTTATGTCATATCACTGTACGTCACTTGTTGGTTTGTGAATAATCTTGATGCTTCTACATTTTAAGGCCTGCACAGTCCCTTCCATTACCTGCTCTGTGCGACATTAGAATTTCTGAGTAATTTTCCCATGTGCTTGTAGGCAGATACTTCGCAGTCTGCCTGGTCAGAGATGGGCTCATGTCAGCCTCTGCCGGTCTCTAAACGAGCTATGAATGTGTTTCAGAGGTGCCTTCCTGTTGGGAATTTGCACCATGTCTCTGTGGCCCAGTCCATTTCTCCTCTTCCCTGGGTTTACATAGGCATGGCAGTTTAAGGTTTTATTTGCATTGCAAACTGTTGATGTATTGAGATTGCACTGCTTTCCATAGAGGAGTTTATATGTGATTTGTTACAATTGCATTTAGGGCTGCTCTTCCATATGATTTGAAGTTAGACCTTTAGCATTGCCTACTTCTTCAAAGGCGAAATTTAAAGCACGTGAAGGGAGTCATAGGTCAAATATCCAAAGGGCAACCAAAGCCTCTTAAATGTTGTTGATATTTATCCATTGTGGTAAATGTTGGGTGGGCCATAAATGGATAGGTATATGTCTTTCAGATCAGTAACAGCAGTACGAAGCAGATTTGTTATTTTATTTCCTGTTTTAAACCACTCTGTGGGTTTTGCGCCTTTGAACTTGTGTATTACTGTAGGGGCATTTTTTAGTGTACAGTATTGTTTTATAAAAAAAATCAACTCCATTCTTTATTTAATAAGAATTTCGCAGTTTATTGTTGTTATTGTACAATATCCTGGTTCTGTGGTACGTTTGTGGGACCACAAGGAATTTTCATACTCTTAACACTGATGAATGGTAAGTTGCTTTGATATTTTGTATGATATTTTATGAGTGTGTACATTAATTGGCAATTATGTCAATGGTGGGTCATCGGACCAGTAAGAGTGCGTTGTAATGGGGCAGCAAGACAATCATATGTGCATTCCAGCTGGGCACATGGATCATTTGGGTGTTAATGTCTCATCCATTAATTATTTTTAAAAAAATAGACATATTGAATGCACTTCCCCATAGTATATTTGGACAGCTAATAATTGATCCCCACTTAACAGTCAAACCATTGAGTATCCATCCATACTGGACATTTGTTCCATTGTATGTAGGAGAGGTGAACCAGTATATGTGTACCCCCATTGAATTATGGGAACTAGTATGTGCCTCTGTACTCTGTAGTCGGAACCATGAGTGTACGTCCATGCTTGAGAGTGGCGCCAGGTATATGGGACCATCATGTATACTCCCCCATTCAGCTGTGGAACCGTCAGGTGTGCAACCCCAGTGGAAAGTAGATCCTTTAGGCCTTTCAAAAGATTCAGTTATCCCATTATGTGATGGAGATCTTAGCAATAATGCATTTGCTCCTGGCACTAGGGTGATTGACTGTGGGACCCTTACAGACTATTGGAATTGTTGAGCTCTATTTGACAGCTCAATCCTCGGTGTGCTTGCCTACTGGCTGGAGAAGCCAAACTATGTGCAAATGTGTAAGCAGTAGATCTCTGTGAGGGCATCTATCTTGGTCAAAAGACCAATAGCGATGCTTTCTTACTGGGCAGTGTAAAACTGTCTATTTCTGCTATAAATGCACAATTTATACAAGCAGTAAATAGTGGAACTACAGGGTACATTCCTTCATTTCTTAGATTACTAATGAGACAACTCTATTGATCAGTGTTTTAGTGATCCACTTTTGACGTTTTGAGACCAGATAGGTCACTTTCTTTGTACTTGGCATCTTTATATTAAGGAGACGGTTTTCCTGTCTTTTATTTCTATACATTGGATAACGTACGTCTGGACCATTTGGGAAGAAGACACAATGTTAACATCTATACATGGCCTTCCATCCCAAGACAAGGTTCATCTAAATTTTAATGCGGGTCTCATTCTTAAGAAGGTTATAGAAGGAGTCAGCACATTACTACATCAGTTCTTTTGTGTAGCCTTATGCTTTGTGAAAGTTGAGATTTCAGAGTCATTATGAATTCCCATGTTCAGTAGAGCCAATAGTACGGAACACTTTGCTCAGAGGAGGAATGCCAGAGCAAATATGGAAGAGTACTGAGATTCTGTGTACTAACCCATTCTCAAACAGAAAAAGCTACCTTCATATAATTCTGAATGTTGTTAATCTTGGGCACGACCAGGCAGGCGGAGATCTCTAAATATGAAGCATGGTCCTCTGTGGAAGTAGTGAACAATTACCTGGTAGGCAGGGTGGCCACCCGCTTAACATTTGGTGAGGCTATACACTGGACTGTGCCCTGGCCCAATATGTGCCCTGAGAGGGTCAGAGTGGTGGACCGGCTTAAGCCACTTGATTATATGTCTGGGGTTCTGTTGATCAATACAGAAGTGCAGGAATCAGTGAATTTCAATGCATGGGCTTCCTGAAAGGATTTCCAATGATGAGGTCAGACACCAATAGCCTGTGTGAAAATATCCCATTCACGCAAACGTGCAATATTTGCATCCTGAAAACAAACTTATTTTTCCTTATTTTCTTATGTTGGCTATCTGTTAAATTCAATTTTTAATTAAAAGTTACTTTATTTTAAAGAAATTTATTTTGAATATTGTTGTAAGTGTAGTGATTTTGACCTGTATATATTTTTTTTATTCCACTGAGATAATACTGCATTTTGCCTTTCACTTGGTTCTTGCCTTTAATTTAGTTAATCTAAGAGAATATTATTGTGCTTGTAGATGCTATTAATGGCTCTTGACAGAAAGAACATTTTAGCTGGGTTTCTGTGAAATGGGAGCAGTGCTTTTCTGGTGGTGTCCACCTGGTTGCTTAGACTCTGAACATTGACATTTACTTCTTCTGAAGAACAAAATGGAGTCAAGTGCATTTCTATGGCTATTTTTATGATTTTAGAAAGAGTAAATGGGGCTTCATAACCGAGACGGTGTAATCGATGAAAGCATGCACTGGAGAACACGCTCTTTCTTCCAAACGGCTTGCTTAGTCCACAACTTCCAAAATGTTTGTTACGTGAGTTCACCCCTGTTTTGTATTTCATTTTTAGCTTTTAATTCAAAACAAATCCGTACCTCAAGTCCCATTATGAGTAACTTAAGAGCATAACAACGTCACCATTTTCATTCCTATGGTTTCCCGTGAACCTGCAACATTATCATTTAGGTGTTCGCATGAGTAAAACCTTTCGCCCACAATCCTTACTGCTTCACTGCTAATTGTAGACTAAAACCAAAGATATGGCTGACTGTGGGCCTTCAGAGTCAAATATATTCTGTGCAACGTTTGCCTACGTGGAGTGAGATTTTTTCATCATGTGTCGTCATCTTCCCAGACGCTCCTTGGAAAGATGCTTTGGGAATGTGGTCCATAGGAGATGCTCTTTTTTAGATCACCTAGTGTAGTGTCTCTGGTAACCTTTTGTTACATTGTAATGGGCTTAGAAAGCAGTTCATTGCTTACCATTGGTGGTCTTCATTGTCCAATCAGAAGCAGGCAAATGAGATGTGTAGGCCCAACCTTTTAGCATCCATTATCCTTGTGCTTGCCCCAGTCCTCCTGCCCAGCCAATAGTGGTCATTGCGCTGATTCCAACTGTCCCAAAGGTAAGGAGCAGCGACACAGGGCAATAAAGTGATTTGCCAAGAATTGCACAATTTGGGCATTTGCCATTGACAAAACCGACCTCTCAACTCTCCACGTCCCATAGCAACAACTTGGCCACTAGGCTGCATCTGCTAATCCTCTGACACCCAACAGACAGTTTACTGCAGATCTTTCAGCACATATGGCACAAGACTGTAGGATGGACGATTAAGTCAATGGACAAATCATAAAAAAAGTTGAAACTAAATTTCTCTGCCAGACTTTGTGGAATGCTGTCAAGCGTAACGCTGTCATGCCATGACATTATTTGTGCGTTCAAAAGGGCACCTTAGCAATAATTTTGAAAAGTCCAGAACTACCAGCGAGCAATTTTTATTCTGTTACTATATGGCCAGTGTTTTTCAATAAGAGAAACCCCACCATTGAAGGAAAGCCCTGACATTGGCAAGTATCTTTGTATAAAGACAGTGGCATTCTTTTCCCCATACATTCATTATTGCCCCCCCAATATTTAAAAACAATGACTGCATGAGTCACATTTGCTTCAAAATGGACTCCTTCATGGTGCTTATGAAACAAAGAAAGGAAACATATTCATGTATGGTTTCTCTTCTGCTTGCCCTCTACAAGCCTCCACTTGGAGTTTGGTTTTGTCACAGCAGCTGCAGGTTCTAGAATGTAAAGTCTGCCATTCTACAACATAAACCCTTCTATTTTTTCTACAATCTACAAGGTTTAGATGATACAGCCTTCTTGCCATTGATTCTGCCTGTTCGAGGTGCTAAAGTTCCTAGGTATAGAAACTAGAGCATGCTGAGTCTGAACATAGGTTTTGAATTCAGTAAGACCTAAACTCAAGAAGAGCATGATATATTATCTGCTTGTTCCAGAAACCACAACCTGCAGGTTTTTTTTAGAATCAATTTTGCTAGTTTTAGACACTGGAACGTGCTCATGAAATACTAGGGGTAGGTGAGGTACCAGAAGGACAATTCGGTATTCAAATTTGGTAGACAAAAACACCCAAATATGTTACATATCCTCTTGTTATCTCTCCAAAATAGAAGCACATTCTTGATGAAAATGCCTTAAACTTGAAGACAAATGCCTTACTTTGTATTTGTATTACTTAGCTGGTTTTGCTATGATGTATGGTGTCTGTGGTCTTTGGAAATAATAATAAAATGTCTTTTTTTTAAGAAAGGTGTAATTGTGTTTATTCATGTTAATGTCCTTACTACCTCCACAAAAACTTGCTTTATTGCCATATTATATTGTCTGGAAGCTGTTCCTGTTTGCACGATTAGTTGTCTTTGATACTAATAATTAGGGTGCCCTTTGGCCATCATTACAGTCGGACCATTATTTTGCTGCAGAAACTGCATCTATCAAACGGATGTATGACATTACAATGCATGGTTTTACCACGCATGCCTTTACATCGCAGTTTTTACAACGCATGCTGTTACAACTCCTAGCGTTAAGGGGTGCTGGATAGTGAATAGTTTAATTTACTATTCCAACTCCAGTCCCCGTGGATAGTAGGGAAGGTGTTGGATAGTAAATTAAACTATTCCCTATCCTAGAGCGCCCCCCAGCGCTATGCGTTGTAATAACATGCGTTGTAATAGTTGCGTCGTAAAGGCACTGGTGGTAAAAGTTGCGTTGTAAAGGATGTTCCCCCCATCAAACACCAGTATTAAAGTGTGTAGTATTTACAGGGTGTTGTATTATTGCACCATTCTTTGGCTCACGCCTGGGAATGAGGAATAAGAAAGTAAAAGTGAGTGTTTTTCCCACATTCCGAAATGCAGATCTTGGGATGCCATAGTTTTTACTGCAAGAATTCCACTAGCCTTTACTTGCCAAGGGTAAAACCCACAGCAAATGGTAAGTATTTCACTTCTTGGAAACCCAAGTCATGGTTCTTTATTTGATTATACGCGGACACTGGGAACCTAATTTGTTGATTTGGTTTGGGGCTGGCATAGTAAAATACTTTTTATTCTTCCCCCCGAGTTTTCAAATCAACCTTGATGTCTGCCCTTGTCCCTGGGATGAGAGGTCTGGTCGGTCCTTGCAGCACTTAGCACTTCTTTGCAAATTTTATTTAAATAGCACTTTTTACATCCGCTCATTAAAAAAAACACAAAAACAGGGATTTTAAGGATTTTGATATAAAATACATAGAAAAAAGATTTTATACGATAAAAACACAGCAACGCATAATACAAGTTATCATAAACAAGTCAATGCAATCACTTATCAATTAATAAAACCTAAAAAGCAAAAGAATTGCTCCCATAAAGTGCAGTTTTCAATGATGATTCGGAAGCATCTGCAGATAGTGAATGGTAGGATGATATTGATAGAAACCCTGTTTTTTAACTATTGGTAGTAGAAACATTTTCCTGTGTACATCATAAAACTCAGAACAATATAAAATGTGCCAGGATTTTGGGGGGGAAGATTCATCACAGGGACACGGCAGATTGGTTTTGGGCTCATATTGACCAAGAGGAAAACTCAAGTGCCATCTGATGGTACCTAGATGAAACTTCACCAATAATTCCCTTTCCCTTATATTATTGACATGCAACAAATATGGCTTGACTCCTGTCGTTTGTAAACTCATCAATTCTCTTATGTTAGGCCTCATGACCTCTCTATCTTCCATGTTAGATGCTGCCTTTTATAGAACAGTTTTTTTTTATAATTATTTTTATTAACAATCATTGACATTTACATACAGTACGAAGGATTAGGCAATTGTGTTTACAGTGGAGACAAGCAGCAATCATCAATTAGCAATGTTTTCTATTGGAAGTCATGGGGAAGAGACAGTATCAGGGTCTGTTCCACGGGGTGGGCTGCAAACATTCCTCCTATAGGAATTCCATGGGTCCCAGATCCTGGTCCATTTTTCGGGGTAACCCCGAGCAATATATACAGTCTTCTCCCTGAACATGCACCAATCGAGGTCTCTCTTCCAATCTGAAAGGGTGGGTGCGTGAGTGGCTCCCCAGAGCTGCACTATGTTCCTTTTCGTTATGGTAAGCCCCAGAGTGACCCATAATGTTTGATGATTGTTTAGGTCCGTGGGCTCCCAGATGTTGAGAAGGCATTGATGCGCCTCCGGGCGGAGAGAAATCGCAACAACCTCACTGATTACCTCATATATACAATCCTACTGGATAAAATACAAGTGCAGTCCCAGATGATGTGGAGAAATGTACCTAGCTGAGTGCATCCTCTCCTACAGTCCCCCCCAGCCGCCCCCATGTGTAGCAGTTGGGGCCCCTTCACGTTGACTCTGTGAAGAATTTTAAGCTGTATCAGTCGCAGGTGTGCAGAGATTGCAACTACTCTTGAGGAGGACACCGCCTCCTGCCACTCCTCATCGTCAATTAAAATACTCTCATTCAACCATTTTTCTCGTAGAAAGTGGAGGAGGTTCTCCATGCTATTTATTAACTTTTTGTACATTTTCTGAGATGGGTTTCTCCGGTAAATGGCCATTGAGTATTCTGTCCTCTAAGGGAGATGCGTCAAGGGGAAGAACCCAGCAGGGAGGAGCGATTGAAGTGCATGACGCACTGTGTTTAGCGAAATCATTCTGAGTCCGCTAGTTCATATTGGTGCTGCAGCGTGGTAAATGATTTAATCTCGTTTTTGTCCCAGAGATCCTGGACACGTGAGAACCCAATGAGTTCCCACTTATCAAATCCTTTCAATTTCCAAAGGTCCCTCAATCGTTGGGAGCCTCACAGCGGGGTAGCCAGTGTGAGTTTCATCCTCCATCCTAGTGACCTATTGGTTTTGTACCATACAGCAGTAGAGTGTTTGGTGTGGCCCGTAAGGGGATATCTGTCTGGTTTAGAATATAGCAACCAGTTGAAAGTCCCCCCGGGGAGGAGCCATTTATCCATAGCGTAGCCAGGGTCGTCTAAGCGACCGTAGGTACAGTGGTTTATGGCCGCAAGGTGCGCCGCCCAGTAATACTTCTTAATGTCTGGTGGACTGATTCCACCGTCATCCCAGTTGAGGGTTAATTTTTGCAAAGCAATTCGTGGTTTACCGTCCCACAGAAGATCTCTCTGAAGCCCTTCTATTTCCCTAAAGTAAGCATTGGGAACAGGATCAAGTGAATTCTGTAAAGCGTACAGGAACCGGGGTAGGGACATCATTTTAAAAAGGGCTGCTTTTTAAGGGTGGGCGGCCAGCTACGCTCCGTGCACGGAGTGCACGGAGTGCCGTCTCCTACGCATTTTGCGTAGCGGGCGTAGCCAGGCGGCACTACGCGCGCTCCACAGATGGAGTGTAGCCGGCCGCTACCCGCCTCCCTCCCGCCCTCCCTAAATACATTAATAAAAGTATGAAAAGCTATTAAAAACACTTACCTTGTCTGCCGCGTCCCCGGGGCTCCCTCTCGCCGTCCCGCGATTCTCGCCGCCATTTCGGGTCCTAATGCGCATGCGCGGGCGGCCGCGCATGTGCATTTCTCATGAGGAATGCGCATGCGCGGCCGCCCGCGCATGCGCATTAGTATCCGGGTCGGTGGCGGCGCGAATCGCGGGACGGCGAGAGGGAGCCCCGGGGACGCGGCAGACAAGGTAAGTGTTTTTAATAGCTTTTTATACTTTTATTGATGTATTTAGGGAGGGCGGGAGGGAGGCGGGCGGCGCGGAGTGGGGCTACGCGGAGTGCGCGGGTGGGCGTAGTTGTGTGCCCACTTCGCGTAGCTCCGCGGAGCCCCACTCCGCACACTACGCCCAGGGTTACTGCTTTTCCTAATAGTGAGAGAGGGAGCGCTTTCCAGCTCGTTATATCTCGTTTGAGTCTTTGCAGCGGCAGGACGAGATTACGGGAGTAACGGAGTGTCCGGTCTAGGGAAACGAAGCTACCCAGGTATTTAAAACGCTCCGTAGCAATTTGAAGGGGGCAGCCTTGCGGTGTTAGGGGTGAGTTCCCTCTGACGACATAGAGGAGGGATTTTTGGCAATTTACGCTGAAACTGTAGTATCTACCAAAAATAGTCAGGATGTCAAACACTGCAATCAGAGATTTCCTGGGGGAGGCAAGGTATAAAAGAATATCATCAGCATAGAGGGAAATTCGATCTTCCTAGTTCAGGGACCAGGGCAATCCGCGGATAACTGGGTCTGTCCGGATCCAGGTCGCGAAGGGCTCGAGGGCTGGAGCTAACAATAGGGGCGAAAGGGGGCATCCCTGGCGTGTCCCTCGACTGAGCTGAAAATGATTGTTTTTTTTGTTGTTAACTACTACGTATGCGGAGGGTTCACAATAGAGGAGGTGCACTCATTGTATAAATCCCGGACAAATCCCCAGCTTAGCGAGCATAGCAAAGAGATTAGACGCCACGCTGGCGTTCGACACTCTAGAATGGTCATATGAGACAATTATTGCCTGTTCTTGTATAGTGGGCGCTCTGATAGGGCGCCGTGGACCCTGCGTAGATTCAGTGCCGTGTTTCTGTGCGGCATGAAGTCAGATTGGTCCGGGTGAACTAGGCCTTCAATAACTTTGACTAGTTGATTAGCCAATAGTTTGGCCAAAATTTTGGGTTCTGCATTAAGGAGCGAAATAGGATGATATGACACTCACTCTGTCCTGGGCTTGCCCTCTTTGTGGATAGCGACGATAGAAGCTATTCTTTGGTCTAACGGTAGTATCCCCTGCTCTAGGCTGTCTTCGTACATGGCTTTTAAATATGGAGCAAGGTAGTCAGGCTGTAATTTGTACAGTTCGATCGGGATACCGTTGGGACCCGTAAAAGCATGGGTGTAACTCGCGTGTAGCAAGTGCTATCTCATCTGTGGTCAGAGCACTGTCGAGAAATTCACGGTCCTCTACTGAAAGTGCGGGAAGAGAGATGTCCCGCAGGAGTTTGGCAGAGTCACTTTCATTGTAATGGTGCTATTGAGGTATAAACGGTATGGAAGTGGTTAGCAAATTGGTTAACTATATCTTGTGGGTCCATAATGGGGGTATATCGGCTTTTCATAGCTGAGGGACCAGCCTACTGGCCCACCCCTTTTTGTCAAGCCATGCAATTAACTTCCCCGCCTTGTCACCCAGGTCGTAGATTCTACCCAGCTTGTCTCTCCTGAGTGCCTTGGCCTTTTCAGTCACTAAGTCTCTATAGCTGTCTTGTTTAAGGCGAAGCGTATGTAGCGCTTTGGGAGTGATGTCGTCTGTCATGTCTTGTTCTAGTCGGTAGATCTCTGCCTAAGCATTCTGAAATATTTTTGCGCTTGTCCTTTTTATCACCGGAGATCAAAGACAGGGCTTTCCCACGGATCACTGTCTTAAAGGCCTCCCACAATGTTTGGGGCAAGTCCACCGTACCCTTGTTCTCCCGGAAATAGTCGTCTATGGCTTTGAGCAGGTCTTTGCGAATTTTGGGAACACGGAGATACCATGGATTGATGGGTGCGACCTTTCCCACCCAAGGGCGACCGACCACTAAGTGTACCCAAAGTGGAGAGCGGTCAGAAATTCCCCTAGCTAAGTGTCTGATTTCATGGATATATTCTATGTGTGATCCAGGGACTATGATGTAGTCCAGTCTTGAGAGGCTAGCTTGTGCAAGGAAGTCAGGCAACCAACGGGACGACTGTCCAAGCACTCGGGGGGGGGGGGGGGGAGTGACGATCCAATGTGCCTGAAAGTACTGAGTTGAAGTCCCCCCCGAGCACTAGCAGACCCTCTAATAAAGCCAGAAGGCGCTTAGGTCTTCTTTGAATGTGGTGGCTTGTAGACCGGCGGAACATAAACTGACATGAGTGCAATGGTTTGACCCTCCCACATGCCCGTGACCCCAATGTAGCGACCCCGATCATCTGTCTAGGTGGACGATACTGTGAGAGGAAATGATTTTCTGAACATTATACCCACTCCATGTGAACTAGACGTAAAGCCAGCGTGAGCAATCATGTTGTAGCCATATCTGTGTATGGCCTTGCACGAGTTAGCAACTAGGTGTGTTCCTTGTAGCATGACTACATCAGGCATATGTCTTTTGATGTGTTGGAGCACTATGCTACGTTTAATCTTATCCCCAAGCCCATTGACATTCCAACTTAAGATCTTAAAATTTTTGTCCCACTGAGCACACATTAAAGCTTTGATACATTTCAATGAAAAAAAAGAAAACCACTTACCAAACAGTAATCCACCACCCCAAAAACCCCCTACCCTGCTTCCCTGCAATCTGGGCGCCCAACTGCCCATTGTAATCTGCAGAGCGCCTCTTGCCCCAACTGGTAAACTAAAGGAAGAGAAAGATAGGGTAAAGCACCTGTCTTGCCACCCTCCCCCTTCCATTACGTTTATGTAGAACCCAAACGAGTCACTGCCTGCTGGCATTATGGTCAGTCAGCCGGAACGGAAAGGGCTCCAGGCCAAGAGAGGTCTCCTCCGGACCTATGTATGCGCAGGGCCTCGTCGAGGATCTGTCCAAGCCCCAGGTACAGTCGCCAGCTGGCAAAGTCGGTTTCAGTTGCCTTGCCGGACTGCGGAGCGGTCTCCACGATTGGGCTGTCCGGAGTCACGGTCTACCTGGCTGTCTAACCACTCCGAGGCTGTGTCCGGCTGATCGAAAAACCAAGGGGCATATTATCAAGGAACCGCGTTAAAATTATCGCCACTTTAGCTGTAGGAAACTGCCGCTAAAATGGTGATGATGGGCTTAATAATATGCCCTTGAGAATTCCAATAGAAGCCCATGTTAACACCAGAACATGGGCTTCTATTGGAATTCTCAAGGGCATATTATCACCACCTTAGGGGCAGGAAACTGCCGCTAAAGCGGCAATAATGGGCTTGATAATTTTAACGCCGTTTCTTGATAATATGCCCCCAAGTTCGTCCCCCTGCCTCCACTCTGAGCTTTGTGGGAAAAAGCATGGCATATTTGAATCCTCGGTCCCTGAGTTGTTTCCTTACTGCCAGGAATGATCTGCTCTGCCTCTGTACTATCTGTGTAAAGTCTGGAAAGAAAGTTATAGCAGTGTTCTCACAGGGGAGGGGCGCGGTTGTACTGGCATTTTGCAGGATAACATCTCTGTCTCTAAAGTTCAACACCCTCGCTAGCAGGGGACGTGGGGGGGCCCCGGGTCTAGTGCGACCTCCAGGCACCCTGTGGGCACTTTCCACCATGAAGAATTTACTGAGTCCCTTAGGCTGTAGGTGTTTTAGGACACGTTCTTGCTAGGCAATTTATTAGCCCTCATGTCAGATGACATCCTCCTGTAGCTTTATCATGTTAGGGCACCACTTGACCAATCACTCTGGGGGACTATTACACAGGAGGACGAGACATCCGTAATTACTCACTAGGTAATGCTTGCAATGGTGCAACGTTGGCTAGAGTTACAAGAACACAGAGTATTCTAAACCGAAATACATCTGGAGTATCAGAGTCCCACATACAGAGTGCAGGGAAACAGAGCGAGTGACTTTCACATGGAAGAAGGCTCATATAACCTAACTTAAGACAACTCATTCCACATTTCTATGGTACCTGAAAAGTTCTATCACTATTGCAAAGTATTTCTTTGTGCTGTCAATCAATAGTAGCAATACCTTAGAAATGTACAAGATAGACAGTGCAAACAGGAAGAAATGCAATGCAATCATGTGAAAGGAAAACAGTTATGCACATTTACAGGTAACTAATTGACTTACACATCTAGTCTTCGGGGATTTAGACCAACACTGGGTAAGGGTCAGATCAAGGTAGGTATTGCACCACCAGTGGCACTGGGGCGGGCGGGTGCAGGAATCACCGAGCCCAATGTTAGTCAATGGTGACTGGGGGAACACCACGAGGTGCTGATTGCAGGTAAGTACCCGCAGTTTCAAGGCACAGGCCCAGGGGGTTTAGGTAAGCACAGCGACGCACAGGCAGCATCAAAGATACACCACCTGTGAAACAGGGGTGGCCGGGTACAGGGTGCAAATCAGCATCGGGCACCCAATGCAAGTGAATTGGGAATCTCGGTCTCCCAGAGACTGCAGGCTCAGACCAGGAGGGTGGATGAAAGTGACCAACAGCAGGGCAGGTAAAAAGAGGTGTTGGTGGAGGTGCTGAGGTTGCAGGGGTGCCATTGGAAGTCGGGATTTCATTACCAGAGCCAGTCGTGATATGGGGCAACCTTTGAGGTGAGGCTGCAGGCATGTTCGTGGAGTCCAGCAGAGGTCAGCCACCAATGGTTTCAAGGTCAGGATCGCTGGGGAGAAATCACTGGACAGGTGAGCCTAGACTCAGACCATGGGTATCAGGTGCAGAATGGGCAGAGTGGTTCCAGCTGGATCCGGATTCCTTGTAATTGGTTACTTGTGGACATGGCCGCTGTCCTCGGGAGATCTGGTCTTTGTTGAAGAGCAGGCAGTCCTCCTTTGGTTTCTGGAAGTTACTGACTAAAGACTGAAAGAAGTTGTCTGTCCTGAAAAGGTGGAGACAGGCCGGTAGGGCTGGGACTAAGTCAGTAGTCGTCTTCAGGCTTTGCTGCATGGCGTCTTCTTCTTAGGTAGCAGGAATTTGAGGATCAAAGTTCAGGGGTGCCCCTAAATTGAGTATTTACAGGTACTGGTAGGTAGTAACCAATGGGCTACTTACAAAGGACGTAGTCACCCTAAAGGTATGTCCCCCTTCATTTGGGGAGGGGGCATCCCCTAATTCTACTGGCTAAAATTCTTCCATCAAATATGGAAAAATTTCTAAGGAGGGAGTCACTTCAGCTTGGGACACCTTAGGGGTGGTCCTGGCTGAGAGGGAACACACCTCTCCTGCCTACTAATTTTCCCGCTGACCATGCTGCCAAAAGTGGGGCTTGTTCAGGGTGGAGGGTGTTAGGGTAAACAGGCCAAAAGATGCCAGGTCTGTCTTTTTACTTTCTGACCTGGTTTTGGGAGGGTGCTGGACAATGTTTTTGCTGGTTTAGTGTTTCTGCGCACTTTAGTACTGATCAGCAGTACAAAAGTGCAAGTACTCCTACTGTAAATTGTGTTTATGGATTGGTGTTTCCATAATTGACTTATTAGAGTAACTACCAAGTCCCTAGTATAGTGCACTGTGTGTGCCCAGGGCCGATAAGTCAAATGCTGCAAGTGGGCCTGCAGCACTGATTACAGTGGTAGGTCTGAGAACCCTTTGTGCCTCCCACACAAGTAGCTTTCCAGTGTCTGTGCGCAGTTTTAAGGCCATGTCGACCTGGCCAGTGCAACCACTTGCCGGGCCATAACCATCCCGTTCCTTATATGGAAGACACCACTAAGGAAGACCCAAGGTACCGCTGTGGGCAGTGAGCAGTGTGTGTGAAAAGTAGTGAAATACTGTGCACCAGTACATATCCTATCAGGACATGTAACACACATTTCATTTTCACTATTGAAAGGCTATCTGTCCCATAGATGTTACAAGGCAACCCCCATGTATATTTTACAAACGTAAATGTCCATTGAGACAAGATAGAGAAATGGAGTTTAGTATGCCTGAACTCACTATATAAGAATCATCGTTACTAAAGGATGTATTTTTTAATTCTGCGTTAGAAAATACCACTTTTAGAAAGTGTGTATTTTCTCATCTAACCATCTATGTGCCTCTGCCTGTTAGTCTAAAGCCCAGACAGTGAATACACAGACAGGGGCTGGTTTGTGCATTCACACTAGACATGGACACAAAGCGGGCTGAGGTGTGTCCTGCCCTTCTTGGGTGACTCATAGCCTGGCTGATGGTTCAGTTCTGCATCTAGAGTGATGGGAGGAGTTGACACATGCACCCGAATGGATGGTGTCTGCCTTCCACAATGCTGTCTCCACCTCCTGTAGTCAACCTGGCCTGAGCAGGACAGAACTGCACTGTGTGTGCCAGATGAACTTTGTCTTTGTTAACACCACATCATTTCAATGTGAAGTGTGGTATAAATACTGAGGCTCAGACCCCCGGACATTGGAACTCTTTGGGATCTAGAAACCTTCCAAGAAGAGGAGCCGGGAATGCTGTGAGGAGAGGACTACTACTTTGCTGGGTTGCTTGCTGTCTGCCCAAGACAGAAGCAGCCCTCGTAGGCCGTGAAAGGACTTGATTACGCAAAATTTTACTCCTTGCCTTCCCTACTAAATTCAAATCAGGTGGTCTTTTATAGCCTGCTAAAAATGTTTGAGGGGAGTAAAACAATTCAAGGTTATACTTTTAATTTAGTCATGCTTTTAAAGGGCCACTGACTCTGAGTTTCAGTTTTGTGGATTTTTTATAAGGCAAAAATAAATGAATATAAACACACCTTAATATCAGAGTATATAGATACATTGAAATCAATACAGAGCCGAGTCAACTAATATAATTCCTTCGGCACAAAAGGCATAATATGATGAACTCCAAAATCAAAATGCAACAAAGAATAGGAGCCGAGTCCAATTCTCTTTTCATTAGAGAAGGAAACAAAGGTATCTTTCCCTACTCTGCTGTACTTGGAAATCCTACCTATTTCCCCGCTACCCTATCCCAAAGGAGTCAGCACGTGTTGACTTCCTAAGAAATACTCACGTCAAACTGGTCTGATAGCTTAAAGCTATGGAGCTCGTTCTAAGATGCCCCTTCTCCCCTGTAAATAAGCAGAAGCCTTTGTCTATTTGTATGATGCGCAGGGACAGATTCAATGTTCAACCCACAACATGTCACAAGGTAAACTTTTACATTTGCAACATCTTTCAGTAAGTTTCCACAGAAGCTTTAATTAAATTGGTTTGTCTTCCAGTGGCCTTGGATCCCAGATAGGCCAGATACGAAAGGCGTCTTCCCTTTTCGCCTTCCAGCTTTCTTCAAAGACATTCCGGGTATCTCCTTAAATCTAAGTATAACTAGGTCGAATTCCTGCACCTGCAGTAGGGTGGGAACACACTGTCTTTGAGCACAAAGACGATTCATTTAATTATAATTCTTGAGTAATCAAGGAGAAGCAAAACTCAAAACAACTTGCAGTTTGGGCCTACAATTCAGGCAACTTAAACTAAACACAAATTACATTGTATTTAATAAAGAAACCTATAATTCCTGTATGTATAATGTGCAGGATGAAATATTATTTGTGCAAAGTCCTACTTAAATGTATACGCTACATTTCAATGCTAATATAAACACTGCTCACGAAAAAAATACATGTGAGTGCGCTTAAATTGTATGGGTGCATTATACTCATGGTTTAGAGTGCTGTAAGCCCTCGATCAGTTCCCCCCTCTTATGACTAGTGTGATAAAACCAATATTCTACCTTCTCACAGTTTTCTCCTTGTAGAAAAGACCGACCTAAACAGAAGTTGTAGCTTGCCGTCCCTATCTAAATCTTTCTAACCCTTTAAGGTGCTGATAATGACTGTCCTGCAGTTGTTCAAACTGTTGCTCTGGTTTTTTCAAAGAATTTTCATTAGGCCGTACCCTTTGCCATTTGTAAGCCTTGATGACTCCCAAAAGTACCATTATACAAATGACAGCTATTATGATAGGTTTCAAGATGTTTCCCATTATTCCTTGTCCCAGGCTTCCAAACCAGCTTCCAACCTTTCCAAATCCCTTACCAATTTGTTCCCAAAGTCCCTCGGCAGCCAGATCACGTAAATCTTGATGTATCTCTGAAATGATACTAATGTGCTTCCTTATATTCCTGACAATAGTCTGGATATAAGTACAGCACTGTTGAACTTTCAATAATTTACAGACTCCTACGGCTTTTGCTAATAACACGTCTAATGCAAGACGATTTTGATGAACCATAGCCCTTAAAGTAAACCATCGCCCCATCAACAAGTAATAAGATTTGTGCCTTATTCACATAGAAAGTTGGCAACACTGGTGGATAAGCTCTAATTTTCACATCATTCAAAATCACACCCAAGCTAGGTATCATAGCGCCAAATAAGTCACCAACAATTTCTCCGGCACTTACACCACGTTTTCTTCTGTGAGATCTTTTTCCTTCTAAAGGCCATAAATCGTCCACATGGAAGATTTTAGGAAATGCCACAGCCAAATAACACGTACCATACCAATTCTTTGGCAATTTCACATAAGCACTTTTTCCACACACAAAATACACATTTGGCACTATGGTTAGTTTATCCAATAGTGCCTTCCTTATTGATTCCTCAATTAAGAAAATGTGTTCACAATCACTCTCACCCACAAATATCTTGTCGTAATATGTTGAAGGATGTCTAATGCACAGTTTCCATTTTTGCTGGAAATCTAAAGCTTTTGGACCAGAACCCCCTTTCGCCTTATGATCTAATTCTTCCTGGGTCCATGGAATACCTTTATTTAGACCAGATCCAAAACATAAAGTCTACTTGTGCAGATCTTCTATCTAATCTACAAACTTCTTCTCGATGTCAGATAACGTACAGGTCAGATTGTGTCTATGGGCATAAGATGTATCTAAATTAATAGTAGGCACAAAATACGTAGATATCCTCTCTACCACATCATAAGTACATGAATAAATACTATTATTATAAGGTGTTAATCTCAGAAGTCCCAGTTCTTAATTGGAGAAGTAGTACTCAAAATGTGCCTTACAATAAAACATGTTGAACAACACACTACATGTGATGCCATACGTCAAAGGTAAATGATGGTATTGAATGCCTTCTTCTACTGATGCTGGCAGTTGCATACACACATAGCAGTCTGTGGCTTCCATTGTATCAACATACTCATACAACAAATGAGCATATGCATTCAAAGTGAAATCACCTTTTGACAAATCCACATGTAACATATGATCAGGGAAACTAGTCGGATCTCTATCTTTTGCGGATGCACCCTCCTCTACATCTGAGGTAGGTGGGCGTAAGTGTCACCTGTTCACCATTCTTTTGAACATCGTGAGAGCCAACCAAAGATGTCATATTCATCACTGTTATGACAATAAGCACCACAACAATAAGGGTACCAATTATGCACTTTTGCCTGTGTCTTGAGCTTCCAGACTCCATTTTGAACCACTGTTGATTTCCTTCGCGCCTCAAGAAATCCAACAAAGTCTCTTTTCTTTGCCTTATCCCGTTATTTACAATGTCTTTTTATGTTCTGTTTTCCATTCGATTATTGCAATTTTCAGTCCAACAATACTAACCTATTGAAGAGATGTAGTCAGCCCTAGCCCTCAATTCTTCTTCTATTGAAAGACGATAATTTACATATTCTTCCACTGGGGCCTAGGTTATCTTCTTTCTAAAGCCTAATAAGTTCTTCTTTCACAGTTCAAGCTTCATCGTTAATGATATTAGATCCAAGCATAGCAAGAACAAGCTGCAGAATCTCTCCCATTTCCTTTGCGGTGGGCTGTCGACCAAAGGTAGGGAAAGCAACCTGGTTAAGTATCAGAAATCGCAAACCACTCTGACAGTTCCCGATCCACCAAGGCTGAGTCAGAATTCTGAAAGCATCAATTCCGGGGACCAGCAATTGAATATCAATTGTAAGAGTGCTCATTCCGTGACTCACTGTACCGGTCCCCAGCCTCCTGGCTCTCCCCAGTCTCTACATCTGCAGCCAGGTACGTCCACTCAGGAGATGAGTACTTTTGAGACGGTACCCTCTCTCTTCTGGATCGTCTTAGACCATCCGGTCTCTCTTCGGTTTCACTTTGATCTGATTCAGACATTACAATAATCAGAGCAAGATGTTTCTCAGATGCAAGCTTTATATTCAGCCTCTCTTTTCTTGCTGGCCAAATCTCTGCCTCTTCATCCGCTCTCCTTTCTTCCTCTTGATGCACAAGTTACATACCTTTGGTAACGATATATCTGTAGGACACATTAGTTAGTGTTAGATTCCTTACCTTAGAATATCCCCCGGCATCAGGCTGGATCCGGAAAGTTTTTGTCAGCAGTACCCCTGCGTGTTGCTAGGTGTCATCTGCGGCTCCGCGTCCGTCGTCGTGATCACCGGGATAACGTCGGAGTACTTAGATGCCTCCCTCGCCCACTGACGTCAGTTCTGTACATAGCTTTGTGCACCAGTAACGCAGAGCCATGATAGAAACCGACACTGGTGCCATGAAACTAGTGCCCTGAAATAGATGTCCTTAACCCTAGATATCGGTTCGCAGAATGGGGAGGATGGGTGGGACGGTAAGGAATCTAATACTAACCTATTTCTTTCAGATGCACAAGTTACTTACCTTCAGTAATGATATATCTGTAAGAAACAGTAGTTAGTGTTAGATTCCTTACCTTAGAATAGATACCCCAGCAAAACCAACCCCGGTGGTGGGCCTGCGAACCAAGATCACACCAGAAAGTCCTGGAGAACAGAACGGCCGAAAAAGCCATCTCTCTGGACTTGGCTGTCCAAGCAGTAGTGTCTAGCAAACGTGTGCAGCGAGGCTCACGTAGCTGCCTGACCGACGTCCGGCAAGGGGACTCCCGACCCATGGCAGTAGTAGCTGCCGTGGCCAGAGTGGAATGGGCGCACAGCCCAACAGGAGGCTCCTTTTTCGCCAAGGAAAAGCAAACCTTGATGCACAAGACGACCCACAGAGAGATGGTCCGCTTGTGCACCGCCCGTCCCTTCTTAGCGCCCACGTCACCAACAAAGAGCTGGTCCTCCACCCGGAACTGGTGTGATCTAGATAGAAGGAGAGCGCACGTTTTGGGTCCAGACGGTGGAGCCTCTCTTCCTCCTTCGAAGTATGCGTAGGCGGAAAGAAGGTGGGCAGGATGATGGACTGCCCGATGTGAAAGGCTGTGACTACCTTGGGCAAGAAAGAAGGACGAGTCCTCAGAACCATTTTGTCCGGATGGACAGAGAGTAAAGGAGGTTTAGACGATAGAGCCTGGAGCTCACTCACTCTCCTGGCAGAGGTGATGGCAACCAGGAATGCAGTTTTAAGAGTCAGAAGACGAAGAGGACAGTTATGAAGTGGCTCAAAGGGAGCGCACATCAGATACGTTAGAACAAGATTCAAGTCCCACTGAGGCATCACAAAGGGAACAGGAGGAAACGTGTAAAATGCCTTTCAAGAATCTATTTACAACAGGGGACTTGAAAAGAGAAGGCTGATCAGGAAGCCTTAAGAAGGCTGAAATGGCCGAGAGGTAGCCCTTGAGAGTGCCCAGAGCAGAGCACTGCTGGGCAAGAGAAAGAAGGAAGAGGAGAACCTCTGAAAGGGGGGCAGAGAGAGGATCCACAGACTTTGCTGTGCACCATGCCACAAATTTGTTCCACCTGCAGGCGTATACCGTATTTGTGGAGGGACGCCTGGCTGCCAGAATCACATCACAGACTTCAGGAGGCAAGTCAAATGGCCTCAACTGTCGGCGCTCAATCTCCACTCATGTAGGTGGAGACTGGACAGGTTCGGGTGGAGGACCGTCCCCTGCTGCTGCGACAGAAGGTCCTCCTGAAAAGGCAGATGAATCGGGGGATCGACTGACATGCTGAGTAGCTCGGGATACCAGTATCTTCGTGCCCAATCCGAAGCCACAAGAATGACCTGGGCCCGGTCCCGCCTGATCTTCTTCAGCATTCTGGCCAGAAGTGGTATAGGTGGATAGGCGTACAACAGACCGCAGCTCCACTTGCGACGAAAAGTGCCTCCGAGTGACGTCTTGGAAATTCCAACGTGCAGAACGGATGACATTACGCGTTTTCTTCAGTGGTGAATAGATCTAAATAAGGCTCTCCCCAATGCTGAAAGAGACCTTGCGCCACATCCGAGTTAAGACACCATTCGTGATCCATCATGCACCTGTGGCTGAGTTCGTCCACCCTGGCATTCAGGGAACCTGCCAGGTGTTGAACCACCAGGGTGACGCCCTGCTGTTCCAGCCATGTCCAGAGACGCAGAGCCTCCTGACAGAGGGTCCACGACCCCACCCTGCCCTGTTTGTTGCAGTACCACATGGCGGTGGTGTTGTCCATGAACACCTGCACAACACTTCCCCGGACAGAGGGAAGGAATGCCTTCAGTGCAAGACGGATCGCCCGCAGCTCCAGAGGTTGATATGGAGCCGGGACTCCGCCGGAGACCAGAGGCCTCTGATCTCCGCCTCTCCCATGTGGCCTCCCTAGCCCTGGAGGGACGCGTCCGTCACAACTACGTGCTCCGGTTGGGGTAGGGAGAGGGATCTGCCGCTGACCCAATCGCAGTTTGTGAGCCACAACTGCAACTGGCTCGCAGTGCCCTCCGAGATCAGGATGTGGTCGGACAGGTTGCCCTGATGCTGTGCCCACTGAAAGTTGAGGTCCCACTGCAGAGCCCGCATCTGCCAACTGTCGTGATGCACCAGAAGGATGCAGGAGGACATCAGCCCCAGGAGCCGCAGAGTCAACGTGACCGAGACTGAAAGATCGGAATCAGAGCCTGAATATCCTGAGCCCGCTGTTCGGGGGGATAAACCCGACACTGCACTGAGTCCAGAACCGCTCCGATAAAAAGGAGCTTCTGAGAGGGGCACAGGTGTGACTTCGGCATGTTGATGGAGAACCCCAGCAAGTGCAGGAGGTTGGCTGTAGTCTGGAGGTGGGAGACGACTGTCTGGGGTGAGCCCGCATTCAACAACCAATCGTCGAGATAGGGGTAGACTGACACCCCTAATCTGCGCAAATGAGCTGCGACCACCGCCATCACTTTCGTGAACACCCTTGGGGTGCTGGTAAGGCCGAAGGGTGGCAGGGTAAACTGAAAGTGCTTGTGGCCTACCGTGAACCGCAGGTAGCGCCGGTGGGCCAGCAGGACGGCGATGTGGAAATAAGCATCCTGCAATTCCAACGCTACCATCCAGTCTCCCGGGTCCAGGGCAGCTAGGAGCTGAGCCAAAGTCAGCATCTTGAACTTCTCCTTCCAGAGGAAGCTGTTGCCGCTCCGTAGGTCCAAGATAGGGCGTAGGCTGCCTTTGCCTTTTTTGAGTAGTGGGAATAACAACCACGTCCTACTTCTGGCCCAGGAACGTGCTCAATGGCCCCCTTGGCCAAGAGGGCCGTAACTTCCTCCTGCAGAAGTTGCAAGTGATCCCCCGACATGCTGTGGTACTGCGGTGGCATGGCTGGAGGGGTCACCTCGAAGGGAAGGGAGTAGCCCCTTTGGACAATTTGCAGCACCCACCTGTCCGACGTGATTGCACGCCAGTGGGGGAGGTGATGGCAGACCCTGCCCCCACTGGCAACGAATGGGCCTGAAATGCCGGACTAGGAACTCTTAGAGGCAGATGCTGCAGGGGAGGGTGTGGATTGGCACTGCCGGTGTCCTCCGGTACCGCCACGGTGGAAACCAGGTCCGCAACCGCGTTGAGCCTGGGTCTGCGGCCTGTGGACGGAAAGGGGAAGTTTGCTGGCATTGGCGTAGGCCCAAGGACTTGGCCGTAGCCCTGGAATCCTTGAACAGTTCCAGCGCACTATCCGCTTTGTCACCAAAGAGGCGACGGCTATAGAAGGGCATATACATGAGGGTAGCCTGGACATTCCCCGAAAAGTTGGCGGACCTCAGCCAGGCATGGCGACGAACCGCCACAGTCGTTGCAATCACCCTACCCAGCGAGTCCGTGGTGTCAAGTCCACACCGGATGGAATAGCGTGCTGCATCCCCCCCTTCCGCCAGGGCTTGGGCGAGCTTTGCCCGGGCCTCCTCCGGGCACTGTGGCAGGACCTCCGCAACCGTACCACACAGAGAGTGGGTGTAACGGCCCAAAAGGCAGGCGGTGTTGACGGACTGCTGCCCCAAACTCAGGGAGGAGAACAGTACCTTTTGGATTCCCGATCCGGAGTAGCGGTCTGGAATGCGGTCTGGGATGTAGAGGCCTGGATCACCAGGCTCTCGGTGTTGGGGTGAACGGACAGAAAGCTAGGGTCGCCCGGAGCCAGGCGGTGGCGTCGGGCCACGTTCCTTTCCACAGGGAGGCCTGTGGAGGGCTTGGACCAGGTGCCCAACAGAACGTCGGTGAGGGCTTTGTTGAACGGCAGTAGAGGCTACAAAGAGCTTGCCTGCGGTTTGAGCACCTCAGTGAGGAGGTTAGTCCTCACAGCTGCGACAGGAAGCTCAAGAGCCAAGGCCTCGGCCGCCCTGTTCAACACCACGTTGTAAGCATCCCCTTCCTCCGAAGCCACAGAGGGAGGAGAGATGAATCCAGTGTTGGGCAAGTGTCCAGACCACTGGCCTCCCCTAGCTCGTCTGCCCAGTCCTGGCTTAACTGGCACTCTAGTGCCAGAGGGTCCTCAGACCCCTCCCAGTCCTCCTCGTCATCCATCTCCTGATAGTCAGGTAAAAATGATAGAGCCGGGTCGTAGGTGAATTGCTCACCCATCGATGCTGGAGACGGCACCAGGCGACGCCGGACCCGGACCGGGGCTGGGACTGGGGACGACATTATCCGGGGACACCATTGTGGGCGACACCCTCGCGGTCGTCGCCAGCGGAGGAGTCGTAAGGTCGACTGGCGACGACCCGGATCCAGACTTGGATCCTGTGGGGCCCTGCGGTGTCGGGACCGGAGTCGACGACGGCGCCGGGTCCGAAGTACCCAACGGCGCCTGGGCAGGAGCCGCCGGCCCGCTAGGGCTCCCAGACGGACCCACGGGGCCCGAAGGCCCCTCAACAGGGTCCGATGGAGGGAAGTGAGTCCTCATGGCCACAAGGAAGTCACTTATCTCTTCTGGCGTCACATGCAGCACAGGGAACGGTGGGTGTGGAGCTGGATGCGGCGCTTGCGGCTCCGTGTCACCCGAAACTCGGCTGTGTCGCTCGAGCATCGGGGGTGGAGTTGGAAGAGCGATGGCACCTCTTCGACTTCTTTTTCGAGTGCCTCGATTTACCCGAGGACTTGGAGCCCGGTGAGTGATGGTGACTCGTCTAGCGGCGATGACTGCGGCTCCAATACCGGTCCCTCGACTTCCTCCTAGACCAGGACCTCATACGGCGCGGAGCCGACTGCCGGAGCTCGAGCCACTTACGGGACCGCTCCCGTCTAGCTTTCGAGCTCAAGGCCCGGCAGTCGGGGCACGACTTGTCATCGTGGTCGGCCCCGAGACAGTAAAGGCTCCGACGGTGGGGGTCGGTCAGCTGCATCAAGCAGTGTCAGTCCTCGCAAGGCTTATACCCAGGCATCCCTTTTGGCACCACAAGTCGAAATTCGACTCGAGAAGTGATCAAACAAGATCAAAAAAGTTAGTCAAAAAATGACTAAGAGTACTGCCCTTCTTGGATCTGTGCTTGCTGGCGCGGAAAAAAGAAGAACTGGCGTCAGCGCGCGAAGGCGATGTCTAAGTACACCGACGACGTCATCCCGGTGATCATGAAGACGGATGCGGAGCCGCAGACGACGCCTAGCGACGCGCAGGGGTACTGCTGACAAAAACTTTTCCGGATCCAGTCTGACGCCTGGGGATATTCTAAGGTAAGGAATCTAACACTAACCTGTTTCTTTCCGATATATATTTCTACCAGATACATCATTACCGAAGGTAAGTAACTTAGGGCCAGATGTAGGTAAATATATTTTACCGACTCATAAATACCGAATTTTACCGATTCGGTATTTATGAATCGGTAAAATATAAGGAGGGAGATGTAGGTAAATCCAGATGTGGATTTACCGAATCTGTAAAAGTCGGTATTTACCGATTCGGTAAATACCGACCGGTAATGCCCATTCATTCCTTTGGGCTTTGAAGCTCATAGGAATGAATTGGCATTACCGATTCGGTATTTACCGAATCGGTAAATACCGAATTTCACAAGGGTGCAGGGGGTGTCACTTTGACACCCTCTAGCACCCCCAAAACAGGTTCGGGTGCCATATGGCAGGCAGACCTGCCCTAAGGGCAGGTCTGCCTGCCATATGGCACAGGTGTGCATGCACACATGTGCATGCACACCAGAATCGGTATTTTACCATCAAATTGAATTTGATGGTAAAATACCGATTCGGTAAGGCTTGTGGGACTCAGAAGAGTCCCACCTACATATCAAATTTACCGAATCGGTAAAAATACCGATTCAGTATTTTACAGAATCGGTAAATTTACCGTTCGGTAAATTTACCGATTCTGTAAAAATATGCCCCCTACATCTCAAATTCCATTTACCGGTCGGTAACGGCCGAATTCGGCCGTTACCGACCGGTAAATGCCTACCTACATCTGGCCCTTAGTTTCTATCATCTCTTTCAGATTAATATTAGCTGTAGATTCTTTATCTTAGAATAGATACCCCAGCAATACCATCCAGAGAGGAGGGTCTGTGCCTATTCGGTCCACCAGGAAGTCCTGGTATGATTTTGGTTCAAAGTACATGTCCCTCCAGACTTGGCTGTCAAGGATGCCCACTTTGCTGCTTGACAGATGGCACGGACTGGGACTCCACATGATAATGCTGTGGTTGCTGCCTTTGCTCTGGTGGAATGAGCACACATCCCCCAAATAAGGGTCATTATTTGTGTCCAAATATGCTATGCTTTGGCAAAGGACAACCCATCGGGAGATGGCTATGTGGTTGCTAAGAAAGGTCGGGATGTTCAAAAACAGATCAACAAAGAGTAGGAACAACAAAGAGTTGATCATCCACCTGGAAGTGTTTTGTGCGATCAAGATAAAAAGACAATGCATATTTTGGATCCAGATGGTGGAGCCTCTCCTCCTCCTTTGAGGGATGCAGGGGTGGGTAAAAGTTGGGCAGAGTGAGGGACTGTCCCACATGAAAAGGCGTGAGGACCTTAGGAAGGAATTAAGGTTTCGTCTGAAGCACCAGTTTATCTTCTAAGCCCCCTTTCCTATCTGTCTATCCGGATTAACAGCCAGATTCATCATTGAAAATTGCGCTCGCAAAGGGCCAGAGTCTGAGAATCTGGCCCTTTGCGAGCGCAATTTTTGCATTTGGGATTCATCATCCCAAATGCAAAAATCGCTATTAGCAAAATCGCAAAATTGCGAGGAATTGCATTTAAGGAATCTCTATTTGAGATTCCTTAAATGCAATTCATTAACCATTTTTAATTAGCGAATTCGCAATTTTTGGCCGCTATTTACAGCGAAGTCTGACTTCGTGGTAAATAGCGAAAACTTAGAAAAATGCACTTTAGTGCATTTTTCTAAGTTGTATGTTACACACACACATGTCCTTTGGACATGTGTGTGCGCAACATCAGTGTACATTTTCATTTCAGGGGTGCTACAGGGTGTCCTATGGACACCCCTGGCACCCTTGAAATCGCATCCTTATTTGCGATTAGCAAATTGCTAATCGCAAATAAGGAATAACTCCCCATTCATTCCAGGAATAACTCCCCATTCATTCCTATGGGCCTAAAGGCCCATAGGAATGAATGGGGAGTTATTCCTTATTTGCGATTAGCAATTTGCTAATCGCAAATAAGGAAGCTGTAGGAATCGCAATTTATTTTGCGATTTCTACATGAATCCTGTTTTGCAAGTCCTTAATAGCGATTCCTTAATAATCGCTATTAAGGACTCACAAACGGGACAATGATGAATCTGGCTGTATGTCTGCAGTTCGCTCACCTTGCGAGCAGAGGTGATGGCAACAAGGAAGGCAGTTTTGACAGTCAGCAACCTGAGGGGACAGTTATGAAAAGGCTCGAAGGGAGCAGACATAGGAAAAGAGAGAACCAGATTTAAGTCCCATTGGGGTATTACAAAAGGAGATGAAGGGAACAGATGAGTAAGGCTGTCGGAAAGTAGGATCTGCTTTCATGGTTACCCCCACTTTTTGATGGTGTCATTATGTTTTTCTAACTAGTCTGACTGGGATCCTGCCAATCAGGACCCCAGTCTCTGTGCTTCTTCCCTAAATTGGACATGGGGAGTACTTGTACCCTTGTAAGTCCCTAGTACATGGTACTATCATTAGCCAATCTGGGGGGGTACCTAAGGTACCCAGGGCATAGGTACACTAGGGTCCCCCATGGGTTGAAGAATGTTTTATGCCTCCCATGGTAGACCACTCAAATTGTGACTACAGACCTGCCATTGCAGCCTGTGTAAGCGGGTGCTAGCACTGTTTATGACAGATATAGGTTTACTGATAGGTTTTAAGTGCAGTGACCTCAGATATATGTCACACCTATGGCAGACTCTTCAGTCCTGAGGGCAGCGTGATTGGTTATAAGTGTGAGGGTCTTCGAGGGTTGTAGGCCTGTCCTGCTCATAACTGGGCACCATTATCCCGGGCTGTAAGTGCATAAGCCATTACGATACATAGTGTGGCCATGTGTCATTATGCAATGGCTAACTCTAAACTGGCTGTTAGGAACCCTGGCATGTTTGATTATCAAACATGTTGGAATCCTACCTCATCACCGTAAAATGTGTTAGGGGTATGATTCCATGCACTGTAACGCCCCTCCGGGAGGCCCTCAGCTTGCTGTCTAGGTCTACAAGACTGGTACCGGGAACACTATGGCTGCTGCTGACCCGAGACACAATTCTGCCCTCCTGCTGCTGAGCCAAGCTTGAGCAGGGGAAGGCAAGACAATAGGTTTCCTGTCACAAGGAGGTATGAGCACCTCATAGACAGTGTATTGGGCTGGGGTGGGCGCGCTTCCCAGCGCCACCAGACTGCTTTGAAAGGCACATTTGGTGCCCTCCTTGCATATTCTAGTTGGTACCAGTTGAGGGAGCTGTTGGCTCCCGCTCTGGTGTGAAACTAGACAAAGGACATGAGAGTATCCTCCCAACTGTCCATCCCCTCCTCTGGGAGGGACCCCTGAATCATCCCAACCCTTTCCTTAGGATACTTAAGGGCTTACCTGTGGGTGGGTCCCTAGATTCATTGTGGGACAAGATTTAGATCTCAAACCACTTCATCTTCAACTGTCTGGGCACTTTGGACTTGGTTCCTAAAGTGAAGTCCAACAAGACTGCACTGGGAAGACTCCTGCTGCTCCTGTTATTGTTGTCCTGCCAGTCTTCTGCATTGTCTATGCCTGTGCTCCATACAGGTTCTTTTACATGCCTGTGGACATCCAAAGGAATATCCCTTGAAGTGAAGGAGTCACTCCCCTGCATCTGCAGGCACCACAACGAAGCTGATTGGTCTGCTGATCCTGGGCTCCGCGGACTCCGAAAGGCTCAGCAATACAGGTGGTGCTTCTGTAATTCCCTTGATGCCTACACTATTTTCTCACAGAGTTTGAGGACAGTATCCCTCGTTGGAACTGCTGGAACAGAACCCCTGTGCACCACATTGCCTTGCCGTTGCCAAGGCTTGTTGACTCTCTCCTTCAGAGATCGTTAGGCTCTAAGAAGCTCCAGCCTCAAGCATCTCCTGCTACCAAAGATGTTTGTCCTCACCACATCCTCTGCACTGTAAGCCTTCAGCATTGGTGAGCTGCTCTAGGTCCACTTGCGAATCTTGTGCCTCCGGCCTGTAGGTCCTCTCGGGGTCTTCTTTAGCTCCAGTGGGCTCCCCTGTTTGCTTGGGGCCTACCCTGACATAGTTGCTTGTGGTAAGTCCCTTGAACCTTGCTGGTCCCGACACTGCACCTTTTTTGTCTGCTATGTTGGTTTCCGTTGCCAAGGCTTGTTGGTGCTCCTGCCGGACACCGAACCCCTGGCTCTTGACATCCGACATGGGACAGCTTGTGAATGGCTCCTGGTCTTCCACGGCATCTCCTGGTATGCACAGCTACAGCATCAAGGGCCCCATCATCTCTCCTGCATCTTCCGTCATCAGTGCCTCCTTGTCACGGCTGAGTGGCAAAGACTCTGTCCCCTCTGCTTGCAGGTACCTCTCATTCTGAATCCACCCTTGGATTCCACCAGACTCCTTCGTCTTCTTCGCCAGCAGCACCTTTAAGTCCTCTATTGTGGTCTATGGCGGTTTCCGACGTTACTTTGCACTTTTGCACCCGGCTTCCCTGTTGCAGGTATCCTGGTTCCTGGGGTATCCACAGGTGGGGTGATTTTCCAACCTTCCATCTTCCACAGGGTTTCTTCAGGGTCCTCTGGGAAGGGTCCTTCTTAAAATCTGCAACAGTGACACCCTCATTGTCTTGTGTTGATCATTCGATCGTGTTTCCACTCTGCACACGGCCTCCATGGGGTTCCTGGGGACTGACCTTGGGTGGTTCCTTGGATCTCCAACACATCTAGGTCTTCTGGGTCCAGTCTCTACTTTGTTCGTGGGTTGCATTCCACTTTCTTGGTCTCCAGTGGAAGACCAAAACATATACTATCGTGTATTTGTGCTACTTACCTGTTCTATTATTGTTGTATTATGTTTACTGTGATTATATCTCCAGGGGGGAGATATTGCAATGTTAGTGAGTGTTTATAATAAATACATATTTTTATAACTGCACTGTGTGGTTCTTTTTCACATAACCTACACCCTGTGATTAAGTACTGGTAAAACAAGCTGCTTTACTCTCCTTCTGGACTATGTCTAAGGTGGCTGTGAAGAGCAGCATTCAGGCTACAATACAAAGCTCTCTAATACCACTAAAATCACCATAAGGGTTGTCTGGATTAGTGCAGGGTGCTTCACTTAAATAAGTGTGCACCATATACTAAACCAGCCTCCTACAAAGGCCCTTAAAGAATCTGTTAACAATAGGAGATTTGAGTAAGGAAGGCTGATCTAGCCCCCGAAGAAAAGCAGAGATGGCTGCAAGATATCCTGTAAGAGTGCCCAAGGCAGAACCCTGCCGTGCCAAAAAAGGAATGTACAAAAAGACCTTGGAAAGAGGAGCAGAAAGGGGGTCAACAGCCTTTACTGTGCAGCATGCCACAATTGTGTTCCATCTACAGGCATATACCATTTTAGTGGAGGGATGACTGGCTGCCAACATAACATCACAGACTTCGAGTGGAAGGTTGAAAGCCGTCAACTGTCACCACTCAATCTCCACCCAAGGAGGTGTAGACTGGACAGGGTCGGGTGAAGAACCCTCCCTGCTGCTGCGACAGAAGATCCTCCCGAAGGGGCAGTCAGATCAGAGGATCGATGGCCATGCTCAGAAGGTTGGGGTACCAGACTCTTCATGCTCAACCTGGAGCTCAAGAATGACTTAAGCCTGGTCGTGCTTGATCTTCTTGAGCACTCTGGGCAGAAGTGGTACTGACGGAAATGTGTATAGGAGATCGAAGTGCTACACGACGAAAAGCGTCACCGAGCGAGCACCGCCTTGGAAACGCCAAATCGCAATACTGCGGACATTGCTCATTCTCTTTGGAGGGGAACAGATCTAACCAAGGCTCTCCCCACTGCTGAAAGAGACCTTGCCCCACCTCTGGATGGAAAAGTCATTTGTGATCGACTAAGCACAGAAGGCTGAGTTTTTCCGCCCCGGTGTTCAGGCAGTCGCCAGGTGATGCACCTCAAGGGTTATGCCCTGATGTTCCAGCCATGTCCAGAGGTGGAGAGCTTCTTGACAAAGAGTTCACAACCCCACCCTACCCTGTTTGTTGCGGTACCACATGGCCGTGGGGTTGTCTGTGAACACCTCCACCACTTTCCCCTTGAGAGAGGGCAGGAATGCTTTCAGTGCCAGTCTGATCACCCGGAGCTCCAAAAGGTTGATATGGAGACCAGACTCCGCTGGATACCAGATGCCTCTGATCTCTACTTCTGTAATAGGGTGGTTACCTGGGAGAGGCAAAGCATGTGTCACCACCATGAAATCTTGCTGGGGAAGGGAGGGAAATCTGCCTCTGACCTAATCTTGGTTTATTAACCACCACTGCAGTTGGTGCGTAGTTATGTCTGAGATCTGGATGTAGTCTGAAAGATTCCCCTGATGCTGCACCCACTGGAACTTCAGGTCCCATTTTAGAGCCCGCATATGCCATCTGGCATGACCTACCTGCAGGAGGCCATGAGGCACAGCAGCCTTAGAGTCATTCTCACCAAAATCCAGGATAGAGTCTGAAATGTCAGTATCATAGCCCGAATATCCCAGACTCGCTGCTTGGGAGGATAGGCCCGAAACTGCAGTGTTCTGAACCGCCCTGATGAAAGGGAGCATCTGAGAGGGAATCAGATGTGACTTGTGCACGTTAATAGTGAACCGCAGTGAATGCAGGAGGTCTGCCATAGTCTGGCGTGGGAGATGACAGACTGGGGCGAGCCCACCTTCAACAGCCAGTTGTCAAGATAGAGGAAAGACTGGAACCCATGCCACCACATTTGAGAACACCCGAGGGGCACTGGTAAGGCCAAAAGGGAGCCCAGTAAACTGAAAATGCTTGTGGCCCACTGTGAACTGAAGGTAACGTCTGTGGGCTGGCAGGATGGGTATATGAAAATAAGCATCCTACAAGTCCAACGTCACCATCCAGTCTTCTGGGTCGGGTGCAGACAGAACTTGGGCTAGGCTGAGCATTTTGAACTTCTCCTTCCAGAGGAAGAAGTTGAGGACCCGGAGGTCTAGGATAGGACGCAGGCCTTTGTGCTACTTTCTGGTACCCAGGAAGGACATACAACAACCACAACCTACTTCTGGCACAGAGACCCTCTCTATAGCTTTCTTGACCAAGAGAGATGATACTTCCTGGTCGAGAGGAGCCAAATGATCCTCCGACATGCGCTCATAATAATGTAGTCTGAAGGGGCTACTCTCTCCCCTTCAAGAGTACGCCTCCCTCCATGCCATTTGTAGTGATAACATGATGGATTGCCAGTGGAGGAAGTGATGGCCGATCCTGCCTCTGACTGTCTGGTGATGGGCATGGAATGTCGGACTAGGAAGGTTTGGAGGCGGTGGCGGGGTAAAGGGTAGACTGGCCGGCCCTAGGCTCCCTGACCCACCAGGACTCTGGGTCCCACTTTCGCGACCATGCAGAGACGGGACAGCTTGCGTGACTCGTGGCTAGTCTGGACAGGACGTGGTTGGGCGCCCCTTCCATAGCCATGAAAGGGATGAAAGGCGGGCCTCGTGGCTACCTCTCATCCCCCTCAGTCTAAGGATCTGGCCTTAGCTCGAGAATCCTTGAAACACTCAAGTAATGAGTCTGCCTTGTTGACAAAAAGGCGAGTGCCATCAAAGGGCATGTCCATGAAGGAAGACTGGACATCCCCCGAGAAGTCAGATGCAACGCCTGGTTGAGGACTTCTGACCTGTTCTGCTCTTTTGTGTGATGTATCTTGTGACTGAGGGGTTTGAGCAGACAGGTCGTAAAACGTTCCCCTTTGACCCTCCCCCAAACTTTTGTATTTCAGACTTCTAACAGCTCCAGACATGGCAATCATTCTGCCCAGTGAGTCGGTGGTATCCAGTCCACATTGTATGGTGAATTTGGCTGCGTCTCCCCCATCTGCAATTGCTTGAGAGAGAATGCCCCTGGCCTCCTCCAGGCACTGAGGCAGCACCTGCATGACCATATACCAGATAGTATGGGAGTATCGGTCCAAGAGACAAGCAGTATTCACAGACTGCAATGCCAAGTTGAAGGAAGAAAACATATTCTTCCCAAGGTGGTCCAGCTTCTTGAATTCCCTATCTGAGTCGAAGTCTGTCCTATGAAGGAAACCAAGGGCATGAGTGAAGTCAGTACAGACCCAAGGAGAGAAGATGGGGCACAATCAAGTGAAATTAACTCCAGCCCCTCAACCAACATGACAATAAGATGACAATAAGAAGTTATAGCACTCCTATCAAAGCAATAGATCGAGTAAACAAAAAATCATCACCAATCCCACAACCCCTTGCTCAAGGAAGTATGCCTACCCAACACGGAGGACCATGCGCAGGGATCCTGGACCTAAGCCAGAAAGAGGAGGGAAGGGTGACCATATCCTACTTAAACACACAAGAATGGGAGGACATGCTCGCCACTTACACTTCAGACCAGGAACAAAAAGCGCACTCTCCTCAAGACTCTTCCCAAGAATCTCCCCGGGACTCTTTCTTAGCAGGACACAAAACAATGAAAGCACAAAGGATAACAAGCACAGAAAGGATCAAAACACTAGCATTTGGACCTCACTACTAAACACAATACAACTAGCCGTCGAAGCATTGCAATATCAGTCCGGAAAGATGGAGATCAATTAACACTGTTAAACACACTGGCAGTCTTTACCGCAGGCATTGATGAAAAACTGGGAAACCTAAATGGCTTGATAACAAGAGCACAATCAAACACTTACCTCAGCATTGAGAGCAAGGTGGATAATTTATCGACAACCTGGTCGCAGTTGCAGATAAGTGGTCTGATAGAGGATATCAAAGGTGGGACAGCAGAAAACTCAATAAAAGACCAGTCTATCTCCAATAGCACGGAGGGAACAATCAACAGCAAAACAACTGGCAACACGCATAAAGTCAATCCAGAGGCGGTCATCGAGATGAGGGAAAGGCTCGATGACGGAGGGCTTCCAAAACTCAATGCCAAACAACGCTGCCAACAGAAAAGGAAAGGGCTCAATCAAAAGCCCCAAGCAAACATGATGAAATATTTCCCTATCTTCTTAGGTTCACAGAACAAACATGCCACCAACTACAGAGACGCAAGCTTAACAAACCAGGCACGATCACTGCCAGTCAATCCCAAACATCTTCTGGTACAAGGAACAGCTACAAAACAGGCAATTGAGATTATGGCAAATGCGGAAACCGAAGAAGGAATTGGACAAGGAATCCCACTAAGGGACAACACAGAACAAAAAGAAGTATAAAGACAAGAAACCACTACCACTATGCAGCAATAAAATCTGACAGAGGTCACAACCAACAGCCTACATACACATAGACAACAACTGAGGAGAGAAAAAAGGGACCCATCGAGTGGACCTGCATCCCTACAGCAGACAGCCTTGAGGCCCCTGAATAGCATGCCTCTCTGTATGAGCGAAACAAAGCAAAAAAACGCAATCACGAGTTCAACCACACGGCCAAGAAGAAAAGCTTGCGGATCGATAGACCGACCAAATCAGGTCTCACCGCTCAGAGAGACTAAAAGGCTTATTACACCAACCAAAGTCAGCCCCAGCAGGAAGTCACTGGAAACAAAGACACAGAACGGGAGCCAAGTTCCAAAGCAAGCAACCCTCATGTTTTCAACATCCAAACCAACCAGAAAGAACTTTTTGGCAGAAGGACCAAGCAATCAAGTGGAAATACAACCCCGAAAAAACAACCAGCTTTACACCTCCAATTGAAACAATGGTCACAGCAAATTTACAGCTACCAACACCACAAATACCAAGAATCAGACAGCAAGAAACAGAGGACTTGTCCCTTTGAGGTATATAGAGGATGAAAGATCATCATGATTCACTAAACCAAGGAAACATTCTAAGACTTACAAAGTCCATTCCAAACCTGGCCGACATAAGTTCAAAGGATCTACTCTCTGAAGAGTTTATACCTATTGCTAATTCTCAAAGCCCAGAGGCAACAAAGACAACGTGGTCCAGAAGCAAAATTGCAGCCACAATCCTAGCTGAACTGGGGATATTCCAAAACTGGGGCATTGATATTACCCCTTTTCAAAAACCAGCCTAACCATTTCCATTATTGAGCATTGTAAGCCCTGTAACAAAAAAACATCAAGCACACTCAAACAGCGTACTCCGAGGCGCGCGGGGGAGATCATGCCAGTGGTGTACCAGTAGCCAACGGGATTGACCACATGTATGGTCGAGGGAAGTCGCCTACTCAAACCAAGGTCTCACCAGAGAAACACTATCGCGCACAATAATTACACGCACAGAGAAGGATTGACGCAACCCACGAGATAGACTAAGGGAAGGTTCCATTGCCTTGCTCTAGACTCTATGCTCGTGGAAATGTAATGGCCAAGCAACAAAAATAGAGGACCCTGAATTTTTTAACTATGCTACTACCTTTGACATTATTATGTTGCAAGAAACCTGGCTCATGGACCCACAGCATATTGAGAGTTACACTTGTTTCGCCACACCAGCAGCTAGGACCGGTAGGTATGGCACTGCTCAGGAGGGCTGATTACTTATGTTTCTACAACAAAAATAGCCTCAGCAACCCTCACAGACCCGACGTCAAGCGCAATACTAGCAGCCACAATTAGAATCCCCCTTGATGAAATAGAAATGGAGGTTTGCATAATTAACTTGTACGTCCATCCAGAACGTAAAGCAAAGGACTCGACCAAAATCATCAACCAATTGACTGAATATGCTGCAGAGATAGAATATCCGATGTTCATCCTGACAGGGGATCTAAACTAGAATTTACAATATTCCTACACAATGCGCTTCATTGCAGGGAAAGAAGAAAAGCCGTAAAAGCCGATTTCTTGAAGAACTAGACCATCCGGAAATCTTCCATTCAGTGTGCGAATATTTTGAAGACTCTCCCCCAGTCGAATCCTTTTACTCCACGACAACAAGCTCTATACTGGTTTACACCTTTGCAAGTCTCGCGCTGTTCCCATACATCTCCGGGTTCAGAATGGGGGACAAGGGTGACCGCGACCATCACCCCCAGGAAATCCAACTAACAGCTACTGCACCTAGTTTAATTAGGCCAGACATATCCCTGGGGCCTATTCACACCTTAAATCTAAAAAGGATTAAATGCACAATAAACAACTCAAACTTGCAGGTTGAAGCTGCAATACAATTATTCAATTCGCAAGCTCCCAGCACAGATTGTGAAATGTCCCCAGTGAGAGATTTGATCGTCATACTGCTAGAAAAGCTTGAAGATATTTTCCCTACAAATTACAACTTTCAGAAAAAATGTGGAAAAAACAAAATACAGAAATAGCAGAGAGCCCAGCTCAAGTTACTCAAAAGATCAGTAAACTTGATGCTGCGTAATCTGAGAAGATCCCCAGAGAACATTAATGTACGAGCATTCCTCAATCATCAAAGGGCAGCGTTAAAAAGATTGAAATGGACCATCAAGAGAGATTGGGAGAATGAAACCTGGGCACAACTCCTATACAATACGAACCGTAACAACAGTGCCCGCTTCTGGAAAACTGTGAACGATATCATGCACCCACAATTTAATGGCATTGGGTCTCACATCTCAGAAGAAAATTGTTAAAGGGACTGATAAGATATTGTATCCAATCACACAGAAAACGCAGGATCTCAAATGGTCAGCAGCTGGATTCCAGAGGGACAGGCTAAACCAAGCATATCCCAGATAAGGGAGCAGGAGTACCCAGCCACAGGAATCATATAATCAGGCGAAGAGAGCTGCCCGTTGTCACTCTTAATTCAAAAGCAGATCGCCAAAGGGAGGAAGGAAGGAGCCCCAGGACCAAATGGCATGCCACCTGGCCTGTTCAAAGTGAAGAGTGAAAATTGGGCGGAATCCTACAACCCCTTTTTCTGAAAATTAGGCAGCTGAATAGAATACCAGAATCCTGGAGGGGCTCCTCATTAGTCCCAATTCATAAAAAAGGGGACAAGGCCGAGCCCAACACCTACTGCCAAGTAGCTATGATTAATATGGTGCCTGCAAAATATTTTGCTTCATTATCAGAGGAGTTCACACTCTGGGCTGAGACGAACCAAATAATACCGCTGAATCAGACCGGTTTCCGCAAATTGACTAGCACATCTACAAATATCCTTGCAATCTCACTAATAATTGAGGCAGCAAAAGCTTCCAAGTTACCTTTACACCTGTGTTATATTGACTTCAGTGCTGCCTTTTACAACGTCGAGAGAGGCAGACTGTGGGGGAAACTGGTGCCATGGGACATTCCACAGACCACCTTAAACATGCTGATGCTTCTACACATGGACACATGGACTACATCAGCACTTTGAGAGCTCCAGCAACAGCCTTGAAAGCTCAAATTAAATCAATCTTTGAAGAAAATGGTTCACCATGGCAAGCACAATTGACAGGAGCTATTCAATCGCTAGAAATAGAGGAGCAAAACCTGGTCAATATTAATATTTCAATTGCCGCATGGAAAAAAGCAGTGAACAGACAGGTGAAGCACATTTCATTCGTGAGAGATCTGGAAAGTCTGCATCACCATCCAAATCTCTCCACACTGGATGCCTCTTACAAAGTGGGAAAAGCACAGCCTTATTTTGAGCAAGCACTATCAGTTCAAGTTCGAAAAAAGATCACTTATATGAGGCTCTTGGCATTACCCATTATGGAGTTCAATCAAAGTTGGGCCCGTGCGGACAAATTAAAAGCATGCAGACTTTGTGACTACCATCATGAATCCTGGTATCATTTGCTGTGTTGCTGCCCAAAGCAAGCCAGTGAGAGGCATCCCAATCTGCAGAGCTCAGGGCCTCAAGCGATGCAGCGAAATCTCGGACTTGTGCTTTTCGTCCACAGAAAGTCAAACAGCAGCACGGCTGGGGAAATTTACAGACCTAATCCGTGCAGGACTGACCGCAAATGCTGAGCCGCAGAAATAAATCTGTAGGACTGGAAGCAGGGGAGAGGTGGACAAACCTCTGTCTTAAAAATGAACGCACTTTGTACTAAAACAGCATCACTAGAACATGATACTGTAACGAATGTTTTAGGTCAAATTAGACTGTGGCAATAATCAGGGGTTTTAACCTATTTAGATAATTATTTTAGAATGTTAGCATATTGTAATGATTTTAATTAATCGAACAATAAAAGCTTTTTTCACGTTTCACGTTTTCACATGGACACTTGAGTGCAGGTGAAGCTAGGCGGTGGCACCAATCTCTCCTAAAAAGTGCCAACAACAAAAGGACTGAAACAGGGTTGTGTGCTTGCACCAAATCAGTTCAATTTATTCATGGCTGATCTTCCAAAGGTGCTTGACGCCTGTAACTCCCACTCTCCAAGGGTGGGAGAGAGAACTTTGACCAATCTTGTGTATGCAGATGACACTTAGTTCTGCTCAGCAATACCCACGTCGGTCTTCAACACTTACTAACGGAAATGCAGAAATATGCAACAGAAAACAACTTAAAAATAAACCTGAGTAAGACAAGGACAATGTCAATAAATACACAAAAAGACTACACAGAAGAACTGGTTCCTTGGCGGCACTAGAATTGACTCTACTTCTGAGTATAAGTACCTAGGATTCATATTCGATAAGGAAGGGTTGTTCTGGCGCCAAAAAGAGGAAATAAGAAGGAAAGGTTTGTTGACTACCCGGACGACGAAAAATTTGGCAAACCAATTGATGGGACCGACTTTGACCCCGCTATTGAAGGTAGTTCAGGCCAAACTTCTCCCCTCGATCACTTATGGTAGTGAGGCGATGCGGGGAAGAGACGCTAAGGAGTTGGACAGTACGTTGGTCAAAGCTTACAGAACTATCTTCTGCCTTCCGCTCTACACATCACCCGCTCAAATAAGGCTGGCATTTGGCCTTCAACAACAAGTCTTACCCAGGTATGGTGCATATATCATCTGTTGGCATAAGATAAGAAGTGCCACTACAAACACGCTTAACTTTTTGCTGTAGCACAATATACACAGGGAGTTCTCCCAGGCAAGAAACTTTCTTCATTTAACCTTGGATTCTACCAAACTCTCTGGACTTTGGGATGCACAACTCGGCTACCTCAACTTAAAAAAATTAGTCTGGAAAAACATAAAACTAATCTCCGTACTGGAGGACAAGGCAAGCTTTGCGAAAAGATCTCATGCCTGGATGACCCTTAACTTCTATAAATCACTCGCCACACAACCATACTTTAATCAGGGCTATCCAGGGCCATAAAAATGAACTTCCTAAGGTAAAGACTGGAGATCCTTCCATGTACCCAGCATCTACCACCATGGCTGAGGACAAAAGGACAAAATACTTGCAGGCTGTGCAACACCAAGAACGGTGATATTCTTCACTTAATTTGCCTATGCGAAGAACTGGACGAAGCGCAGCAACAGCTCCTAAAAGAACCTCTTAAACAGAAAGGTATCCGCACCAGAAGGCAAGCAGTGCTGGCCTGCTTTAACCCAGTAAGTATTCAATTAAACTGCAAATTTGCTAAACTCCTGTCGATGGCTGAACAAAAAAATGCCAAAAATACCAAAAAATGCTTCACAAAATCCATCGCCGCAAAGCTGACTAGCAGACGGAAAAAAAAACTTAGAAAAACCTCATCAAAGAAGCTTATCAGCAGCAGAGAGACAAATCCTGCAATAAACACAGACAATTTAATCGGACAAATGGGCAAGCAGGGCTGGAATAAAGATAATGTGAGACAAGCACATGACAGCATCCAGCGATCTATTGACTTTCCTTAAATCTAGCACAACCTAAATGTGATTTTAAACTGCAATTAATTTTCCATCTTTGAATTTTAATTGGTTTTAATAGCGATGTTTTCAGTATTTTGTAGTGTTACTATTGCAATGGTTTTAATTAACCCCTTGCATGCTCATGATGAGCTCAGCACGTCATGAGCCACGGTTCCTGTGTGCTCATGACGAGCTGAGCTCCTCATGAGCGTGGAACGCTTGCATGCTGGGCTAATTCCCCTGCTGTGCTGAACGTTCAACGAAAACGGGTGTGGTCATGACGAGCTCAGCTCGTCATGAGCACAGGAGCACTGTGCCTCATGACGAGCTCAGCTCGTCTTGAGCACGGGGGCGCTGAGCGCGCCCTCACTCCTCGAGCACAGCAGGGGAAAAACCCCAGCATGCAAGGGGTTAACTATGCAAAAATAAATAAACAAACAAACTATCTGGGGGAGCAGAAGGGAATATGCCTTTTAATGATGAGGCTTACTATGAAGCTTTCAGGGGAGGGGTATTAGGTCAGGAACGCTGGGTCACCCAGAGGTGGCGGTCTGACAAGTCTGCTTTCATTTTGTTTTGCAATAGAGTTGACCTGTCCTATCTTTAGGCAGTCAGGAATCATGCCTTGTGAGAGAAATTGATGGACAATCTTAGGCCGGAGCGGGAGAATGGAAAATGTAAGCTCTTTGGAGAATTTGGTAGGTAAAGGATCGTTGAAGTGGTTAGAGGGTTTTATTGATGTTATTGTTTTGATTAGCTCTACATCATCTGGTAGTTTATTTATTATACTACAAGAAAAATAATGTGACATGTAATTCCTTTAGAGACAGAAAGAGAAAAACTCAACAAGGGAAGCCATGTGGAGGGACTGGCCTGGGACTGACTGCAGATTTGGGGAGGCGAGATGCAATAAAACAGTTGTCTCCAACCCTAACAGTAGAACACTTCAGAATTGAAAAAGTGCCAGCTGGCCCCTTTTACATCTCCATTGCCCACGACCTCAACTAAGGGCATTCAGGGCATAAGTTAAGTGCAACTTCCCCTCCATCACTCGCAAGGATGGGCAATACCCACAGTTCCACAAACACCAGGGCACCGCATAGCGCTCATTCCCTGCTGGGGTACCTTTCACCAGGCCAAACCCCACAGAATTTTCAACTCCAGGCATCCCGGGGTACGGCAAAAAGGTCCAGGGCCACCAGCAGGTCAGTCTTCCCTCCTGCCTGCCCAGTGCCCACGCAAATTAACACCCCTTCAAGGGGAAAGTTCAGTAAATCAGTCGAAGCTTTGGGTAGCCGCCCTCTTCTGCCACAGGGCAAAGAGCTCACTGGCAATCTCGGTTTCCCCCCCAGCACCTCAGGGGCAGTCATGAAGGCTCTCCAAAGATTGTGGGACTCCCAGTGCCCAGCTTCTGGCCCATTGTTACTTCGTCCTCTGGACCCCCTTATACGGGTTCCCCAAAAGATATCTCAGGCCATACCATAACTTTACTGTTTGGCACCCTAGATCCATCGATCGACCCAATGTATTATCGCCCATCACCGTTTTCCCCCCAGCAGGAGGCTGAAGTGTCCTCACCCAAAAATTGCCATCCAAGGATGGATGTAATCTCCTGTGCCTCTTTGGCATCCTCCTAGCTTAGCTAGGACTCGCTATCTGAAGGGTCGATCCTGCCAATCGCAAGTTGCTCTGCCTTCCTGAACCAGGCTGTACATTTCTTGACCTCAATATGCAAGATTGCCTACTGGTTCAAAGAAGGTTACTTGCAGATATTCGAACCCCAAAAGAAGTGCAAAATGAGGAAAACTATTCTACACATAATCTCAGCACCACTCTGTTGCGTTAAAGAGGGTGACGAAAAACCTCCACCTCATTTCTAGAAGGTGGGGGGCGGGCTCTGGGTGAAGATTATCCTAATACCATTGAAATTAAACCAATGCACCCAAGCATGGTGGCCTCACGAAGAATCACACAAAAAATGCCTACCACTGACAGATTTTTCACCTAGTACAGGCATGCATTTGTTCCAAGTGGACACTCAGAAGTTCTGATGCCCGTATACCCATTGCTGCCATCTGGTAGCACTTAGTAGCCCCGCTTTAGCGGTTTCTGGCCCTGCAAGTCACACCCTAGCAGGGGTGAGACGTAACCCATGTTGCATCGCTCCCCAGACCCAATACCCGAACCGACCAATCTGTGACCACCCCCTGTAAAGACATGGAATGCCTGCAACACCAATATATTAAAAAACGTCAAGAAACTGACCGTCCACTGGAAATAGCCCTTATGCAGTTGGTGGTCAGATGCCGGCCAGGAAGTGAACAGGTAAACCTTCTCATGTGCAACTGAAGGCATTTACCTTGTGTTGAGAGTGCAGGCACTCTATCCCCACCCCGTGCTATAGCCACCTCAAATACTGGCCCATTCCAGAGGAAGTGAGAAGGTTGTGTGTGCAAACTGACTGTGACCACAGGCCTGACCAGCACAAACAAATGAATAACTCTGTAGGTGTACCATGAAAATACTGCTGCTAGAGCCGCATAAACTTGGCAGTTCGGGCTGGACTGTTCCCTTGAGGCACAGGGTCAGACTGATTTGCATATAGCCATGTCTGAACTGGGGTGGCAGAGTGGGCTAAAGAACGGTGATGGATCAAACCCAGATCTTTTGACTGGGTGTGAGTGTTTGATTGGCTCAGATGCTCCGTCCATCACCACCCCCTTTTGTACCGTAAGGACAATAAAGTCATACCGAACCTCAGAGCGGCCACCCATTTGATAACCTACATAAAAAGAGCAGCAGTGTGCTGCCTGACCTAACTTGCCCACGGTGCCCCGGTCAGAAATATACTGGCGAAGTCTGAGTTGCAATGATCGCAAATTAAATAAGTTGGAAGATAGTGTTTTGTTGTTTGTTTTAAAACAAATATATGTTATTATTTGTTATTGTCTTAAATGATGTACCTGCATTTGGGAAAGCCGACTAGCATTGAATGTATACAACACTGCATTCCATCCATAGATTAATGACTTGCAAATGTGTAAAACGTAAGCACAGAATCCATATATTAAGAGTTCCTGATTCGGACGAAAGGCAAGATATCAAAGCATATTTGCCCACACCCCATCTGCACTGTTTTTGCGCGCTTACTCGTGTTGGTCAATTTCAGTGCAGTGTGTTATGGTACTCCATTTTGTTTATTGTGCGCCCCATGCCTATGCATGCATTGCTTGTGAGATGCAAGAATATCTGTGCTCCCTTCAAATGGACCCCCACCAATTACTGTTGAAGGGAGGGAGCAGTACATGTCTTGGGAGACCACTCCACTTCCAATGGTGATGAGAATAGTTCGCATATGTAATGCTACATAAAGTTGCCACTGATTGATTGATTGATTGATTGTGGGTTTCTAAAGCACTAGAATCGACTCCCGAAGGAGTGTCTCTGCGCTGTAGACCGCAGGGGAACCCATCCTGGCTTTCCCTGCGAGATGGTCCCTACTGGGTATCTCCAAGGTGAAACCAGGCATCCCCGGCGTATGTGGGGGGGGCGTTTTGGAGATGAGGCAAGCTAATGCCCAGAGTTGCCGAGTGTGATCCCTGGTTAGAGTAGGCACCGAGGCGAGAATTATCAAGTCCGCTGACCCTGGTCCTCGACCCTGCCGCGTCGGGAATAGAACCCTGGTCCCGGGCCGTCCTCTGCTTTCGGGTCTGCCGCCTCTAACCAGTGAGCCACACCACTCTGATTGCACTGCAAGAACGCCGGATGCCACCAAGGACAAGCCAGTCTCCAAATATCCAAACACAGAATGGGCCCAGGTTCTAACTTCCAGCCGAGCCTTAGACCCTTTGTCACCTGCACCCACTTTTGCGTGACCTGTGTAACCGGGTTGATCTCTTGTGTTTCTGGACAGACTTTTACTGGAAAGTGATGTAGACGGTCCTGTAGTGTCCTGCGTTCAGGGCCTAGTAATCAAGGACACGGACATGTAGTGATATCTTTAGTGGCCAGACTCACACTGGTCCACACCCAGGTCCCTGGGCTCTTTATTGGTTCCCCCTAGGTGCTGGCCGAGTGTACGCTGGGCCAGCCTACTTTGGTGTTGTTGCGGGGTCTCCTGGGGCTACATCCCTCACAATCTCTAGCGAGGTGGGCTGGTCCTTACAGGGCAACATTACATTCCTCCTTTGCCTAAGGAATAAATAAACTCAACTGCGTATACAACACAACTTTAAAACTGTAAACATGAGTCTCTGACAGGTAACATATTCGTGGAACATTCTTACTTGGTTCGCCTGGACTTCTCTGGCTCCGGCTTACAGGGGTCGACAGCAGGCTACAAAGTTCTGGTACTTCTGGGATGGCCGAGGATAGGGCCGCAGGTTGTACCGGCCCTGACTGTTCCTGGCTGACTGGGTCAGAGGCACATCCTCTCGATTTCCAGTCTCTTGTGCTGGCTGACTGCTCCGGCAATCCTGACCTTGGGGTCCTTCTGGAGCATGGGTGGTTCGGCTGGCTTCTCCACTGACAGACATGGGACGGTCACTATCTTCTGCTTGTTACAGTGGATTGTCCAATTCCGTGGTGTTAGATCCGTCGAGCACTAGGAATTCCTCGGACTCGTCGGCCGGGATCTTCTTGAAGAATGACACGTTCTGGGTTACTTTCTCATGTACCCGGAAGGCTGTCATCTTCGTGCCTTTGACGTCTGTTACTGTCCATGGATCCAGCTCCAACGGCATCCTGAATGTCATGCCAGGGGGACGATCTAGCACAAGGACTTGGTCACCCATCCTGATTGTGCTCCCTGCAGCGTGTCTCCTTCGTGAGGCATTGTGGTTGGTTTTCGTCCGCCGTGCTAGGGACTGGTTAGGAGGGTTTGGGGACTCTGTCCACAGAGGATGGTGTGGGATGCTGTCAGTCACCGTCCGACCAAAACATAGGTGGCTCGGGGAGATTCTAGTGGTGCAGTGGGGTGTGAGGCGATATTCCCGAAGGAACTGGTACAGAGCTTGCTCAAGAACGTGACCGTCGGCCAGGGCTATTTGGATTGTTTTATTTAGTGTCCGCATCAGCTGTTCCACTTCTCCATTCCTCTAGGGCCATCTGGGGGTTACCAGCTGATGTATGATTCGGTGAGACGGGAGGTAGTCTGAATGTTATGCGCTGGTGAACGGCGGGCCGTTATCCATTTGGAGTTCCCCAATCAGGCCGTGGGTTGCCATGATCTTTTCAAGTTTAGGGATGACGTCTCCAGCTGCTGTGGAGGAGATGATTTTGAGTTCTTGGTATCTTGAAAAGCCATTTACAATTACCAGCATATTCTTTCCTCCGGGGAGGCTGCCAAAGTCCGCGCTAGCCTTTTTCCATGGGAAGTTGGGACCTTCTTCTATGATGACTGGTGTGGGTCGGCTGGGAAAGCTGATAGCCAGGCACACCGGGCAGCGCTGAATGATCGACTCGACTTGTTGATCGAGACCCGGAAACCAGACCTCGCTCCTGAGGCGGTTCTTTGACTTCAGGATCCCTTGGTGCGCTCCATGTGTGAGGAGGGCGGCTTGGCGGGTCAGGCTCCCTGGTAGGACAAGGCAAGGGCCTCTCAGAAGGCAGCCATCAGTGGACACTGATAGTTCATGGCACACTTAGTGTAGGGCTATCAAGGTGGCCTGTGCTTCTGTGGTGTGAAACGATGCTAGGATTTGGAGCGGCCTCCAATCTCCTGAGGAGAGTGCCCGAATGGCGATCTGGAGGCAGTTGTCTTTCTTGGTTGCCTGTACCACTTCTTCAAGCGAGATTGGGAGGGGCCTGGACCGTTCGATGATCATCCACACGTACTCCTCGTGGCTGTCGTTTCTGCTGCTTCTGGCTCTGTGACTGGTCTGGCGTGCCTGGACAGGAAGTCAGTTGGGTTGTGGGTGCCTGGTCTGTACTCCACAGTGAATAGAAACTCTTGGAGCTGTAGTACCCACTTTTCTATCTTCGAGGAGGACGTGATGAGGACCCTTGAAAAAGTGGAATGAGGGGTTTGTGGTCAGTCACCACCATAAATGGGTGTCCATACAGATAAATGTGGAAATGGCGACAACCCCACAAGAACGCAATGGCCTCTTTTTCGATTTGATAGTAGCGTTGCTCCGTGGGCATGAGGGTCCTGCTGCCATAGGCGACAGGGGCCCAGTCTCCACATGCTTGCTGTTAGATGCCAGCCCCACGGCCTGGGAGCAGTTCTGGCCCACCACCAGCTGGGACTTGTGTCACACCCCACCTGAGAAGCCTGCACTGGCTCCCCGTCAACAAGAGGATCACCTTCAAGCTCCTCATCCACGCACACAAGGCACTACACAACACCAGACCTACATACCTCAACAACCGACTCAGCTTCCACACCCCCACTCGAAGCCTCCGCTCAGCCAGCCTCGCCCTCGCTACAGTTCCGCGTATCCGGAAGACCACCGCCGGCGGCAGATCATTCTCCTACCTCGCCGCCAAGACCTGGAACGCTCTCCCCACCAGCCTACGACAGACTCAGTGCCTGCTATCCTTCAGAAGACTCCTCAAGACCTGGCTCTTTGATCCCCTCCCCCCCCCCAGCGCCTTGAGACCCTCACGGGTATGTAGCGCGCTTTATAAATGCATTGATTGATTGATTGATTGATTGTGTCTGGGGTCGAAATACACCAAAGTCATGTCAGCTGATAGGGCAGCTTTTGTCTTTTGGAATGCCTCTTCTTGCTCGGTCTCCCACACCCAGTGGCTGGTGGTCTTGGTGAGGTCTCGTAGGGGGCCAGTCAGGTTCGATAGATTCTTGATAAAACGTCCACAATACGTGACCATGCCCAGGAAGCTGCGGACTCCGGACACTTACGTCGGGGCTGGAGCGTCTTGAATGTCCTATACCATGTCCGGGTCTGAGCCAATGCCTTTGTCGGAGAAGTGGTACCTAAAAAAACTGATGTCTCTCCTCAGGAATTCACACTTCTCTTGGTGGAGGGTTAGGCCGCTGTCACGGATTCGGGTGAACACTGCTTGGAGGCATTGGATGTGCTCTTCCAGAGGGGGCGCATGCACGAGAATGTCGTCGCTAACGTTGAGGGCACTGTCCAGTCCTTGGAGGACATTCCTCGGCAGCGCTGGAGATTCCAAAAATGAGGCAAGTGCAGCGTCAGAGCCCTGCATGGGTGGAGAATGTCGTGATGGGGCGAGAGTCCGGATGGAGTGGAATTTGGTGGTATCCAGAGCGGAGGTCCATCTTTGAGAACCACTTGGAGCCGGACAGTTCCCCAATGATGTCGTCCACCGTAGGGGTCAAATGGCGCTCGCACTTGATGGCGAGGTTTGGGACTCTCATGTCCACACAGATGCGGACTGCGTTCGGCTGTTTTGGCTTCTTGGTGATGACAATGGGTGACACCCATGGGGTAGGGCCTCGCACCTGTTCGATGATCCCGGCTTTCTCAAGAAGACGCAGCTCCGCCACTACTTTGGGGCGCAGATGGAAGGCAATCCTCCGGTGGGGGAGAGCAAATAGGGCGACCGACTTGCCGATATGTAGGTGGATTGTGGGGCCTCTCAGGCATCTGATTACCTCGAATAGTGTCTCGAACCATTGCAACTGGTAGTTCAGGTCGTTGGTCTGTACGGTGAACGCAAAATGAATCAAGTTGAGGTCCTGTGCAGTTCTGCAGCCTTCTTGGGATACATACACTTTGGATTGCTGGTGGGCGGCTTCGTGAGAGAGATCGACCTGGAATACTCCACACAGCCTGAGCAGATATTTGGTGCTGTAGGCGTAGGCTTGAACCCTGGTGGGGCGGAGCGTTGGAGGGTTTGGTAGACTCCTGTAGACGCTGGCTGCCATGAGGTTGATGGTGGCTCCAGTGTCAATGAGGGCTGCTACTGCTTGGTCTTGTACTTTGACGTTGCACATGGGCGTAGCAGGTTGAGCAGCCGACAGAGTGTTCAGCATCCTGACCACGTCAACAGTGGCGGCATCGGCTTCATAGTCATCCATGTCGCTGCTCGCTGGACCATCAGAGGGTGGTACGATTGCGCGGACTCTCCGAGGCGGGCCAGTCTGTCTTCTTCTTGGTGTAGATCGACACACTTTAGAGAAGTGATTTACTTTTCTGCAGGCACTGCAGGTTTTGCCTTGATCGGGGCTGGCTCTGTCGTGGGGTGAATGGCCTCCGCACCATCCGCAGGGGGCGACTGCGCGAGCACACCGGTTCTTCCTTGACGGTGGTGGCTGGTTTAGGGTCAATGTGTGCTGCCCTGGCTTTCGACAGTTCTTTGGAGCGGCCGAGTGTTAAGATGTCCCCCATTGGCATGTTGTGTTCCTGCAGGACCCGTTCACGCAGTTTCGAGGACGCACAGCCCTGAATGAACTGGGCCCGGACTTCATCATCCTTGTCTGGGAGGGTGCAGGTGCTCGCTAGTTCCTTCAGCCTGGCATAGAACACGTCCACAGATTCATATGGGAGCTGGGGAGCCTGGCGGAGTAGGAAGCCTTCGTAGTCGGGGCTGGTGAATGGCTTGAAGTAGGCCATAATGGCATCGTGCATCGTGGCGTAGTTCCTGGGTGGGCTGGCTTCCCTTACCCGTTTGGAGATCTTGTGGATGTCTGCCCCGTCTAGATGGATGAGCATGGGCCTTCGTCGGGGATCTGCAGTGTCTGCAGCTTCGTGGAAGTTCTCTAGACGCTCCACCCATGCCTTCCAGCACGCTTCTTGGGAGGGTGGGGGCCCCGTGATGTTGAAGGGTTCAAGTGAGGGAACTGTGGCCATGCTGCCGTGGACGCAGGCGTAACCGGGGTGGCGGTAATAGCGTTGGGATGCTCACCGGTAGCATCAGGGAAGGTACTCCCAGCTGAACAGGCTCCGTGCATTAGCAGATGGGGGCTACGGCAGGTGCAAGGCACTGAAGAGGAGTTGGCGGGCTTGCACGAACACCGGGCAGGCGCAGTGCGTGTGGGGCTTGCCTGAGTCAGCCAAGGGCTCACAGTGCTGCTGGATGTGGGCACTTTGAGGCCCAGTGCCACATGCTGCAGGCTTGCAGGCAGGTACTTCCTTTCATTTGTGTCCCAAGACCCTTGCCGGTTGGTAGGCAGTGATGCAGGCGGGGACAGGGCCCAACACGTGCTCCAGCAGCTAGCAGGAGGCCAGGGGGGCCACGATGGGCTGGCGTGCACTCGCGCTCTCACCGGCACACCTTCCGGAGTCTTCACTAGCGCGGGAGGCAGGGCAGCAGTCTGGCGCTGTGGCGGGCCACATGTGCACATGCACGGCCGGCGCCGAGGGCTCTGGAGACTGCTGGAGGCCGCGCCGGGCAGCGGGGGCAGGAGTTCGTGGCTACAGACGCAGGCAGCACCAGGCAACGGATAAGGCACAGTAAAAACATTTAGATGACCTCCATACCATGGGGAAAGAATCCAATGGTTTAGGGGCCATTATGTTTTGTTTTTTCAAGGAGGGAAAGGAGCTGACTGGGGCCTGCTTACGACGCCACTCTCTACTCCACTGCATAAGAAAGGGCGTGAAGCTGCAGCGTAAGCATAGAGCAATCCTCGAAGGTCAAGTCTCAGTTGATGAAGGCTACCAGCACTAAAATAGTAGCTAAACGCTAAGTAAATGTATCCCTTCCTCCTCTTTACACCACTCCATACTTAACCGCTGCTACAAGACCACAGCAAAGACATCAAGCACAACACCGCTAGACATCAAGCACAACACCAAAACAACTCCCACATAGGTCACACTTTACACCCACACTCTACCATACAATGACAGTATTTAGAAACATAAGCAAAGCTATAGCTAGTTCCTTTTTCCTCCACTCCATGCATGTCATTTAAGAAACACCCCTCAGGTCCTTATGCATGAAACCAATGTCACATAGGCCACACTATACACGTTCATTCTCCAGACTAACCACAACTAAGGGAGTAGCAGGCACCTTGTCCATGGAAGGGACTTAAGGGTTCCATCAAGGGTGTATGTGCTACGCAAATGCAGCTACAATGCATAAAGTGTATATTCAATGGGGGAGAAACCAGATGCAGCCCCTGCAGCATCCCAGTTAACTGCTGTAAGGACTGACGGTGGGCGAGCCAGCAGATTTATATAGGGAGCCAAGTCCTAGCCGAGCCAGGAGCCTGTCTGGGATGTAAGAGTCACAGAACAAGCAGAGGCATCAATAGGCTGATACAGCAAATAACAAATAAAATATGACAAACTGTCTTTAAACATCAAAGCAGGTTATTTCGTCAACACTTGTGTTTGACTTTAGTACATTAGATCATATCACTACATTACCATCTGTGAAAGTTAATACATTTTAAACATGAGCTTTCTCCCACCTCCAAATATGCCTTCACTGTCATTAGTGCACCAAGAGATATATCTTTGTCATTTCCATTGTATACAGAGACAATATCGGTATACTGTGTGCTGCTACATTATTGTATATTAAACCACATTAAAGTGAGATTTTTTTATAACACATAATCTGAACTTAATTTCTTCCTCAGTCTAAGGTTTGCTGCTCAATCACAATGAGACTCAGTGAAGTAAACACATTTGCACAGGATCCGCAATTTTGTCAAGAAGCTGTGATTTCAAACCAGGTTTCCTGGTTCTACATTGTGTGGATCTGCCACTGGTTACATATATATTCTTTCACTTTCATCCCCAAAGTATAATATTTTGTGTTCAGTTATTCCTTGACCCAAATGAGTTCACTGTGTTCAATAAATACAAGTATCACAGGTTACGAAAGGGTATATGTATAAACTGTTTCTTGGAAAAAAAAGAGGTGTAAGGAAACGTTGATTTCATGAAATGTATTCCTAACTGATGCAGCTTCAGTTGTATCTCGACTGACTTTATTAGACGTCTGGTTTGACAGTTTTGATTGTGTTTGATGTATGCTGATCCCTCACAATCTTAGGTGCTTTAATTGTTTTTGCCACCCCATTTTCCTTGTGGCTATTGATTGTTCATGTGGGGTAAAGTTGGGGGGCTTTTTTTCCATGCCGTGCCTAATATCCCTATCACCCCCTTGGTGATTACCAGTTGAAAGGCAGTTTCCTTGGGATAATTGGCTATACCAATTGGCTCAGCTCTGTTTTGGTTCATCCAGTCCCCATGGGCCATGGGCCATGGGCCGAGCTACAGACAGTTGTTCATCCTGAGCCAAGTTCGAGACTCGCTGGCTTGCCCTTCTCTGGTAGGAATCAAGCACTCATAATACAGCCCCCCCCTCTCCCCATACACACACACACTGGATAACTACGGACGACAATAGCCAGATGTGGCTTTGTAATAAAAAATGTCTTGGCTCCAGCAAAGGTGCGCTATCATTACGGCTGCTATATAGTGCAACGCAGCGGTTTTCATGCAAAATGTGTATTTTGTGACATTAAAGTGCAGTGTGTCCCATTTTTTACCTTGTATCATTGAGGTGTGCAGTATTTCCTAATTCCTAGCTCTGGTTTAATACGAGCACAAAGATAAATCCATTTTCATTTCCTGGCGGTACATTCCTTTTAATTGCCATTTTAGTACCCCTAGCGCTAAAACAGCTCAGTCATGTTACTGATGTCCCTCTTAATGCAAGGGCGCAATGACGGCGCCGAAGACCCGGGCCTGTCCTCCCCGGTTTCGCAAGCTACCACCGCGGCCTAGTCTAGAAGGTGCCAGCTGCTTCAGTAACATCCAGAACCTGCGGGCCTCTCTGGATGTGGCAGCTGCCCACGCTATCTCACCCAAACTTGGGACACCAGGGCCACGTGTTTCCCAAGCCTCCGCTATCGCCCGCTTCCATAAATAGACAAGTAGGGCTGTGGGCCTTAGGGGCAGAGGGGTGTGGGACACGGATTTAGTCAATATATATCTCCCAAACTCTAGAGCTCGGGGTAGCACATTCTCCACAAATGGCCCAGTGTAGCAGGTAGCGACTTTAAATGCAGGGTAAATCTAATGTTTAATTTCATTAGCAGTGCCCCTGAAATAGGCAGGTCCCCCTCCCCCCCCCACCAGGTCCCCCTCGTCAGTGCACCACCCCATGGGATCATCTTCCTTTCAGAAAAAAACTAAAAACTTTTCTATTCAACTATTAATACTTGCAGTATGATGTTTACACATGACAGGGCTATTTGCTTTCTGACGTTGCCAATGGCGCGGAGATACTCCCTAGGGAGTCGATTCCCAGCGCGGTATAAGCTTGCAAATAAATAAAATAAATAAACATGGGCGCTTTGAGCTCATATCATGGAGATATATATATTCTGAATGAGCCACGCATACCCTAGCTCACGAGGAGACGAGAGCAGAGATTCAGGGGAACATAGGAGCCACGTGGATATTCAGCACTTTCTTATACTACAGTGAGTGCCTTTCTGTTTATTTGACTTTTTTGGAGCGGTCAGTGTCACACATGGGGCATAGGACCACTTAAAAAAACGAACTAACAAGTGCAGGCCTATCCTAACTAAAGCTTACCTGAGAATGCTGTGCTATTTCATTCTGGCCGATTCAAATCGCTAGGGCCTCCTTATGTAGGGTTGGAACGGTGGTGGTCGGTCTCGAACTAAGTGAGAATGCTGCTGTTCTTGATCTTGCTGCACTGTCTGTCAACAAATCGCTCAGCAGCACTGCCGAGACTCCGAGAGCGCGTAGTGGTGGCGCGCACGCGTGCGTGTCCCTGCTTGCATTTTAACAGCACAGCGCGGAGGCTGGCCCAAAGTGAAACCCAGGGCCTTCAATAGTAGCCCTTTCGCGTGCTCCCCCTGCCTTCCACTATCCCACCTTCCGATTTCTGTGATTTTAAAATTAATGTCTCCTCTCCTCGATCCATCAAAAGAGCGCGCAGTTGATACGTCACTCCAGGAATGTTGAGTTTTGACGTTATTGCAACCACTTTATACAGAACATGCAAAGGGCCGTCTAACATTAAAGTTCTGACTTGGAAACTAAGGTGATTTAAAGCTTTGTCCTTTCAAATCCACTGCAGGGGGCAGTGTACAATATTTAACTCGTACACTTTCATTCATTTTTAATTCAAGCATAGAAAAATGTACCTACATCCATCCAATACCTGGCACATCCCAAGATGAACAAGTTACTTACCTTCGGTAATGTTTTTTCTGGTGGATACAGTATCTGCCTGTGGATTCCTCACCTTGTGAATATCCCCCGCGTCATGTCAATTAGGCTAGTGGTATTAAACTAGGTTCTGGCGCCACAAGGGAAAGTTCACCTCTATAGGATTTTTGATAAGTCTTTTATACCAAGTCACGGTGCTATAAGGAGAAGAGAACCACTTCCCTCTTCTAGTACGGCTGAGCCTTAAAATGGATAAATACTCCTTAGCACTCGTATTACAATTAAAGTTTCCACAGTGTACAAGTGATTCCACCATTCATCATTCATTCAGTCATGAAAAAATTGCATTTCCTCTTAATCAGGGTTGCGGTTGATGTTGTTTATTTCAGGAGACGTCACAGCCGACACGTGTTTCGTCGTTAAGGGATTGTAACCCACGACTTCCTCTAGGCTGTCAGATAAAGAAGTTTATGTTGTGAATATTGTTCGTAAACATTATAATTTATACATTACTCTTAGTTTATATTGTTAGTGTGACCAGGTGATGTTTACAAAAATACATCTTGTAGTTGGATACATTTACAGTCACCATTTGCCAGTTGGATATTCGTGATTACTTATCTTTTTGCCTTTTGGCGTACATGAGATGGTTTTAGCATCTTAAGTGGTCAATGGACCCATTTAGAGATTATGGAGAAACCGTGAATAATTTAATTTATGTGCATTTTGTTTAGGTCATGCAAAGTGACTAAAGTCTGAGGTTGTATCTGTGATATCATGCATATCTGTGTGTCATGCATTGAATACCTATTCTCCGAGATGTTATTCTTTCTGTAGGAGAGATGAGGACGAACGCTTTATTATAGGCTATTAGTTTTCCTAGGTTGCATCATTAGTTACATTGTGATTATTCGGTACATGGTTTATTTTTTGTTTACTCACGTTATCTGAGGTGATATTTCCAACCCTCAGAGGGGTTCTTTACGGGGACTCAGTACGTGGATTGCACGTTCTTTTGCTCTTGTAACCGGAGTTTCGGTTGTTTGCTCAGACAGCTGTGAATTAATTATTCTTGTTGTTATTATTTCATTTATTTCCCACATGTGTTTCATTTATTCATACAAAGTTTTCCCACTATTTCTCAGCTTGGCTTAGATGTTTATTATTTAAATATACCGTTATTTAAAGTTCTAACGGGTTTAATAATCTCCATATTTTCAAGCTTAACCATAGTATATGAATGGGCTTGGGAAAGCGATTTTTTAATTCTCGCTTCCCTGCTTGGTTCTTGCCCCCTTTAATTTAAGCCGTTCCAGCGTTAGCGGCTGGTCGTGATTACTTATGTCTATGCCATTATGACAGTTATAGCATAATTTCCCTTTATCTCGGAAATCGTTAGTCTGCTGGTATCAGTTGTCACAACGTCTTAAGTTAGATTGAGGTTTAAAGTTACGATTTGCTAGAACATGCATTAGTCATGTCGATTTCACCCCTCGTTTACGATAGTCCTAAAGACTACGGGTCAACTAATTTAAACATTCTCCCCCGCTTTGGATGATCGTCCTTACCTTCCCGCTGGATACTTCGTGTTAGAAGTTCCGTCCCCGCTGCCGTTTCCATGTAGCAGTTTTGGCTCACCCGTTCTCGTGTATTTTATTTGAAGTGGCAGAGGTCATGATCACGTGTCTCCAACCACTTCCGGTTTTCCACGTTGTTAGACTAATCACTCTTTCTATTGAGTGTCTGTTGCTAATACGGCGGTGGTTTCTACTAATTGGCTCCATTGAGCTTTGAGCCGACGGGCTCCTGGATGCTGCCCTGCGTGCCGGTTCGGGCATCGAGGCCATTGACGGTTGTTTGGCGGCCTTCTCCTCCACCCCTAACCATTTCTCTACTGATGAGGGAAGTTATCCCGAAACCCGAGCCATGTCTCGGGCGATACCCAAAAACCCGGGACATGTATCGGGTCTAGAGATTCATCAGTCCAACAAGTACCGACTTGCACCCACCTGGGTGATCCACTATTGAACTACAAGTACCAGAGTCCCGAGGGGCGATCCGGAGGAGGGGCTAGCGGTGTGCGCTCCATTGCGGTGGTTTCTACTAATTGGCTCCATTGAGCTTTGAGCCGACGGGCTCCTGGATGCTGCCCTGCGTGCCGGTTCGGGCATCGAGGCCATTGACGGTTGTTTGGCGGCCTTCTCCTCCACCCCTAACCATTTCTCTACTGATGAGGGAAGTTATCCTGAAACCCGAGCCATGTCTCGGGCGATATCCAAAAACCCGGGACATGTATCGGGTCTAGAGATTCATCAGTCCAACAAGTACCGACTTGCACCCACCTGGGTGATCCACTATTGAACTACAAGTACCAGAGTCCCGAGGGGCGATCCGGAGGAGGGGCTAGCGGTGTGCGCTCCATTGCGGTGGTTTCTACTAAGTGCCAATGCTTATTTAGGCTTTTGCGTAGAATGGTGGCCCAGTTATTGTAGCCTGTAACAAGTCTGATCTTTTCCTCCTGTCTCATTTGTTTTGGTTTCTCTTTTAAGGTCTCAGCTCTTGTGACACCATCTATTCTCATTTCTGCTTTTTGTAGTTGTTCTTTCTTGTACCCTCTGTTTACAAATCTTTTAATCACCCCTTTCTTATGGGCCTCAAATTCAATATCGTTGCTGCAATTACGTCGTGTTCTTATTAGTTCTCCATAAGGGATTGCTCTTTTTTGGTGTTCTGGGTGGGCACTTTTTGCGTGCAATAACGAGTTGCAAGCTGTGCTTTTTCGGTATAGTCTACTTTGGATTGTTTTGTTCTCAATGTGGAACTCAACGTCCAAGAACGGTATTTTGGTTTTTACTGTATTCCATGGTAAATTTAATATTTTGGTCATTGTTGTTTAGATGTTCATGAAATGCGTGTAATTTCTCAGATGTTCCTGTCCAAATCATGATACAATCGTCTATGTATCTTCCCCAAAATAATATCTCAGTGTTCCATTCCGAGGCCGATGGGCCCCAGACTCTCGTTTCCTCAAACCTACCCATCACTAGGTTGGCATATGAGGGCGAAAATCTGGAACCCATCGGTACTCCTTGTGTTTGCCTGTACCAGTCCTCCTTGTAAAGAAATACATTATTGTCCAAAATGGTTTCAACTATCTCAAGGAGCATTTCTGTATGTGACCATGTATTAGCAGGTCGTTTGTTTAGCATTTTTTGACAGCTGTTATGCCAATGTCTCTTTTGATGCTTGTATACAAAGAGACCACATCTAGTGTGACCATTAGCATGTCGTCCTCCCATGGCAGGTCTGCCATGGTCCCTAGAATGTGTTTTGTATCTCTAATGTATGATGGGAGATTAACTACAAGTGGTTTCAAGAATATGTCGACATATTCTGATAGTCTTTCAGTTGGTCCTCCAATGCCCGATATAATGGGTCTGCCTGGAGGGAAAGCATGTGGTTTATGTACCTTGGTTACTGTATAGATGCATGGGTACCTGGGTCTATCTACTCTTAGATATGTGTGTTCCTTGTCGTCAATAAGCCCCATTCCATGCCATCGTTTTAAGAGTGTGTTGATGCACTCTGTCAGTTTCCAAATAGGGTTAGTTCCAATTTTTTCATAACAATCAGTGTTTTGTAGTTGGCTGAGGATTTCATGGTCGTAGTCGCTACTTCTCATTATTACCATGTTCCCACCCTTATCTGCTTCTCTAATTGTCAGGTCTTTGTTTTTGCTTAGTTCCATGAGTGCTTTTCTTTCTCCTTTAGATAAATTGTCTCGATGTGTATGTGTGGCTGTGTTTCTTTGGTTGTGTTTGTCTAGATCTGCAGCAACTGATTTGAAAAACTGATCTATGTTATTACCCGCTGTAAGTGTCGGTGTCCATTTGGATTTTTCCTTTAAGCTACTTGTGATATTATAATCCATATTAATATCTAAATCTCTCATAATTCTATCCGTGAGTATTACTTCATATTCACATTCAGTTATTGATAGTAACAGTCTAGTGTCAACAATATCTTGGATACAAAAATCATCACTTTCCATCATTCCCTAATTTTGCTGCAATTCTTTATTTGCTGGTTTATTCATTTCAAAGTGTTTTTTCAGTTCCAGACGTCTTGTAAACTTAAACAAGTCAATTTTAGTATTACAGAAGTCACCAACATTGTTAGGGCAGAAACTCATGCCTTTCTCAAGTACTGAAATCATATCTTTAGTCAAAACAAAGTCACTCAAATTCATAACTGATACATTTCTTATTTCTTCGCATTCTGGTTCCAGGACCTGGTTCTCACCCCCTGTCTGTCTTGTCCTACAGCCACCTCTTTTGCCTCTCCTTGTTTTCCTGGTTGTCCTGTTTTTCTGCTCTCTCTGTTCCCCTTCTTTATTCTGTGGATCTCTAATAAAAAACTGTTATTGGGGTCAACTGTGCTGGTAGCTCCCATCAGTCCTTCATTCTCATTCTCGCTTGAGTTGATAGTGTCTAGGGATGTGGTGCTGGAGCTAACCGATATAGTTTCTCCTTGGTTCTGAGTTTTGGGTTTAGGGACTAAGTGATCGTATTTCTTGGCGAAAGTGAATATTCTGCCACTTAAGTAATCACGCTCATCTCTTTTGAGTTTTCTACCTTTTCGCAATTTTATGTCTGTGACATGCCGTTGTAAGATATCATTAAGTATCTGGTAATTTTTGTTTGTCACTTCCAGTTGGTTTAGTTCCTTAATTTCTAGCTCCAGTTTGTCTCTCTCTAATTGTAGTTTGGTCACTTTCCTTTCACAATTTTCGATCAATACCATCATCAAGTTATTCAAATTACTTGTGAGTTCCTTTTCCCAGGCCTGTAAAAGATCTGGTTCAAGGTCCTAGTAAGTCGGGATGATCTGTGATCTGAGGCCTCTTGGGACCCTCTTTACTTTAATGTATTGCTTCAGAGTAGCTGCATCCCACCACCTGGATGTTTCACTGATTTTTAACTTTTCTAACTTTACAAATTTCTCTTTTAGACCTTCTTGTCTCGATGGTTGCCCTCCCTGTCCTGAGGAGGTGCTGGCTTGTTGGATGCCTATGTTGCTAAATAGGTCTTCAGCTTCTTTGTCTCTATTCATCCTGTCATTATTTACAGTAGTCATGGTGTTCCTATGGGCTGCCCCTAGCTTTTGAATAGTTATGTCAATTAGGCTAGTGGTATTAAACTAGGTTCTGGCGCCACAAGGGAAAGTTCACCTCTATAGGATTTTTGATAAGTCTTTTATACCAAGTTACGGTGCTATAAGGAGAAGAGAGCCACTTCCCTCTTCTAGTACGGCTGAGCCTTAAAATGGATAAATACTCCTTAGCACTCGTATTACAATTAAAGTTTCCACAGTGTACAAGTGATTCCACCATCCATCATTCATTCAGTCATGAAAAAATTGCATTTCCTCTTAATCAGGGTTGCGGTTGATGTTGTTTATTTCAGGAGACGCCACAGCCGACACGTGTTTCGTCGTTAAGGGATTGTAACCCATGACTTCCTCTAGGCTGTCAGATAAAGAAGTTTATGTTGTGAATATTGTTCGTAAACATTATAATTTATACATTACTCTTAGTTTATATTGTTAGTGTGACCAGGTGATGTTTACAAAAATACATCTTGTAGTTGGATACATTTACAGTCACCATTTGCCAGTTGGATATTCGTGATTACTTATCTTTTTGCCTTTTGGCGTACATGAGATGGTTTTAGCATCTTAAGTGGTCTATGGACCCATTTAGAGATTATGGAGAAACCGTGAATAATTTAATTTATGTGCATTTTGTTTAGGTCATGCAAAGTGACTAAAGTCTGAGGTTGTATCTGTGATATCATGCATATCTGTGTGTCATGCATTGAATACCTATTCTCCGAGATGTTATTCTTTCTGTAGGAGAGATGAGGACGAACGCTTTAGTATAGGTTATTAGTTTTCCTAGGTTGCATCATTAGTTACATTGTGATTATCGGTACATGGTTTATTTTTTGTTTACTCACGTTATCTGAGGTGATATTTCCAACCCTCAGAGGGGTTCTTTACGGGGACTCAGTACGTGGATTGCACGTTCTTTTGCTCTTGTAACCGGAGTTTCGGTTGTTTGTTCAGACAGCTGTGAATTAATTATTCTTGTTGTTATTATTTCATTTATTTCCCACATGTGTTTCATTTATTCATACAAAGTTTTCCCACTATTTCTCAGCTTGGCTTAGATGTTTATTATTTAAATATACCGTTATTTAAAGTTCTAACGGGTTTATTAATCTCCATATTTTCAAGCTTAACCATAGTATATGAATGGGCTTGGGAAAGCGATCTTTTAATTCTCGCTTCCCTGCTTGGTTCTTGCCCCCTTTAATTTAAGCCGTTCCAGCGTTAGCGGCTGGTCGTGATTACTTATGTCTATGCCATTATGACAGTTCTAGCATCATTTCCCTTTATCTCGGAAATCATTAGTCTGCTGGTATCAGTTGTCACAACTTCTTAAGTTAGTTTGAGGTTTAAAGTTACGATTTGCTAGAGCATGCATTAGTCATGTCGATTTCACCCCTCGTTTACGATAGTCCTAAAGACTACGGGTCAACTAATTTAAACATTCTCCCCCGCTTTGGATGATCGTCCTTACCTTCCCGCTGGATACTTCGTGTTAGAAGTTCCGTCCCCGCTGCCGTTTCCATGTAGCAGTTTTGGCTCACCCGTTCTCGTGTATTTTATTTGAAGTGGCAGAAGTCATGATCACGTGTCTCCAACCACTTCCGGTTTTCCACGTTGTTAGACTAATCACTCTTTCTATTGAGTGTCTGTTGCTAATACGGCGGCCATTTTAGTGTGGTTTGGAAGTCTTGTTGTCCAATACACAGTTTATCTAAATTACTTCTTTTCATGATCTTTGTTGCAATTAATTTATATTAAAACTAATACTTGTCTAACTTCTTTTGTATTTATTAAATATTAAATATGGTTTGTGTTCGTCCAATTGTTTAGTAAACCTACGGTTTTTTAAATGTCCAATCCGCTTGTGTTTACGTTCGTTATTATTGGATACTATCTGAGAAGTATTTATTCATTTGTTATTAGTGCTTTTAAGTTTAAAAGTCTTATTATTATTATTAGATACTATCTGAGAAGTATTTATTCATTTGTTATTAGTGCTTTTACGTTTAAAAGTCTTATTGTGAGAATCGGGTGCGTCTATGTTTGTGATTACCATCTGTTATATGCGAAATTCTATGGCATAAGTGCAGAAGCAGTTGGTGCTTATGGTGTTTGTGATGGTGTGGTATGAATTACTAAAAGTTGTTTTGAAAGTCATTTGTTTTTGTGACATTATTCAGTGTGGACCAGTTGTGGAGTGATTCTAAGTTTTCTCCATAAAAATGGGTTCAGAACATAAAGCATGCCATTATGTGGCCAAACACATTTATGCAAAAATGGTACAGGCATTTAAAGATTTCAACATTTTGTCATTTCTTGACTCACGTTATGTTATTTACTTAGTGCATCATGTTCCTAGAAAGTAGTGTAGTTCATGGTCTATGTTTAGACCTAGCTCTATGCTTCTGAGTGTCATTATCCAGATTGCTTCCCTTCTCCGTAGTGCCAGTTCTCTATTACCTCCTCTTGGGTTAGTTGGTATATGTTCAAACCCAAAGAATGTGAAAGAGTGATTTGATGTTTGTGCTGGACATATTGACATATGTGCTGCCACTGGGTAACGCATATCTCCTTGTTTAACAGCTCTAATGTGCTCGTTGATTCTATCCCTTAATGGTCTCTTCGTGCTTCCTATATACCTTTTCCCACATTTGCAGTCTAGAGCATATATTACAAATTTGCTGAGACAGTTTATGGTTGTGTATATAGGGTATTTCTTCCTGTTTGGTCCTTCAAAGTCTTTTTTCTTTTTGTATGCCCATTTGCAGGCAACACATATACCACAGCTGTAAAAACCTGGGTCTGTTAGCCACGTGGTCTTGGCTATGGTTCGAGGGTAACTAGGGCTTAGTGTGCTCCTCAGTGTTGTTCCTTTCCTGTATGTTAGTGTAGGTTTTTCGGTTATATACTTGTTAAGTGTTGTGTCTGTCCTAAGTAAGTGCCAATGCTTATTTAGACTTTTGCGTAGAATGGTGGCCCAGTTATTGTAGCATGTAACAATATAAGAATAGATGGTGTCACAAGAGCTGAGACCTTAAAAGAGAAACCAAAACAAAAGAGACAGGAGGAAAAGATCAGACTTGTTACAGGCTACAATAACTGGGCCACCATTCTACGCAAAAGCCTAAATAAGCATTGGCACTTACTTAGGACAGACATGGCGCTATAGCAATCTGCACGCTATCCTTGTACAAACTGAAAAAAATATGATTAAGATTGATAAAAATATAACCATGAGGTGTGCATCCTGACTCTTCATAAATGTCTTCATAACTGATGCCCTAAACCAGGAAGCACCCACGGATTAAAACAAGAAGGAGAATATTAGAAAATAAGAGCCCACACGTTTGAACAACAAAGTGGTTCGTGACAGATGGTGGTGTGGAAATCGATTTTGTTAAGGACATTTTCTGTGAAGAAATGATCATGAAAACCTATTATTTAACATTATTTACGCTCAACCTGCTCTTGAATGACGTGATTAACTTTGATTGTATGCTACGGCACGACACCTGCAAGTGCAGTGCTAGTACACGGCATTATGGGAAATGAAGTTTAGCAGGCTAAAGTACCAGGTGCAATGCATTGTAAAATCGGGAGAATGGGAGTTATTTGAACCTGTGAACCTATGGGGTGACTGAAGGGATGGGTTTAAAAACAAGAGGGATTGTGGGATGCATTTGGATTTTGGTAGAAGAAACAGCGAGGGTGGAGGGATTTTAACGGCAATTTGGCAGGTATGTACAAGAGTGTAATGGCAACGTTGTATGGAGTGATGCAATAGCAGTTAACTAAACATCTATATGGGAGGGATATAGGAAGTGAATTTGCACCGTGAGCGGGCAGTTGAAACGCTATAAAGCATGGGAGTTCAAGGTTACTGGGTGAAAGTAGGTGGGTAGATAAAGGAGAACGATAACGGGAGAGGCAAGATGAGAGTGAAAGGCAGAATACCGCTTGTACACTGCTAGGATGAAGAGGAGGGTGAAATTCATATGATTCTTAAATGCTCAATTTGGAGCCTGTTCTGAGATAAATAAGTAAAGGAAAAGATGCGGAAGGAATGAGTAAACAAGGAAAGGGTAGAAATATGGTTCACAGCAAATGGCATTTCTCTGTAATTTAGTGTGTGTTAATACGTGCAGACATGATGTTAATTAATTTTTGTTGAGAGCATAGAAGAGAATATAATCGGTTAGGAAAGGGCGATGATGACTGTTAATGTTTATGTAATCTGCAGATGGTAATTACGTTTTCTTATGATCTTTCACAGCGACCCCCGAAGAAGGGCGCTATGCCCGAAATGCATTGGGTCATTTGTTTTCGAATAAAATGCTGCCTGAAAGGAACCTATGCCTCAGTCGTGTTCTTATGGAAAGTCTCTGACACATTTGGACACTAGAAACTTGAAAATAAGTAATGTATACCTAACGTGTGGACTCGTTTCAGAATTTGGAATAATGGGACAAAAACTGCGATAAGAATGATAACATTGAGTAAATACTAAATTATTTGATTCAGATACATGTAGACCGTAATGGCACAATATGCTGTGCATTTGCTTGGGACGTGACCACGCCCCACTCATGTGATATTAGTACCTGAGTGCCATGGGGCATGGCGCTATAGCAATCTGCACGCTATTCTTGTACAAACTGAAAAAAATATGATTAAGATTGATAAAAATATAACCATGAGGTGTGCATCCTGACTCTTCATAAATGTCTTCATAACTGTCATAATGGCATAGACATAAGTAATCACGACCAGCCGCTAACGCTGGAACGACTTAAATTAAAGGGGGCAAGAACCAAGCAGGGAAGCGAGAATTAAAAGATCGCTTTCCCAAGCCCATTCATATACTATGGTTAAGCTTGAAAATATGGAGATTATTAAACCCGTTAGAACTTTAAATAACGGTATATTTAAATAATAAACATCTAAGCCAAGCTGAGAAATAGTGGGAAATCTTTGTATGAATAAATGAAACACATGTGGGAAATAAATGAAATAATAAGAATAATTAATTCACAGCTGTCTGAACAAACAACCGAAACTCCGGTTACAAGAGCAAAAGAACGTGCAATCCACGTACTGAGTCCCCGTAAAGAACCCCTCTGAGGGTTGGAAATATCACCTCAGATAACGTGAGTAAACAAAAAATAAACCATGTACCGATAATCACAATGTAACTAATGATGCAACCTAGGAAAACTAATAACCTATACTAAAGCGTTCGTCCTCATCTCTCCTACAGAAAGAATAACATCTCGGAGAATAGGTATTCAATGCATGACACACAGATATGCATGATATCACAGATACAACCACAGACTTTAGTCACTTTGCATGACCTAAACAAAATGCACATAAATTAAATTATTCACGGTTTCTCCATAATCTCTAAATGGGTCCATAGACCACTTAAGATGCTAAAACCATCTCATGTACGCAAAAGGCAAAAAGATAAGTAATCACGAATATCCAACTGGCAAATGGTGACTGTAAATGTATCCAACTACAAGATGTATTTTTGTAAACATCACCTGGTCACACTAACAATATAAACTAAGAGTAATGTATAAATTATAATGTTTACGAACAATATTCACAACATAAACTTCTTTATCTGACAGCCTAGAGGAAGTCGTGGGTTACAATCCCTTAACGACGAAACACGTGTCGGCTGTGACGTCTCCTGAAATAAACAACATCAACCGCAACCCTGATTAAGAGGAAATGCAATTTTTTCATGACTGAATGAATGATGAATGGTGGAATCACTTGTACACTGTGGAAACTTTAATTGTAATACGAGTGCTAAGGAGTATTTATCCATTTTAAGGCTCAGCCGTACTAGAAGAGGGAAGTGGTTCTCTTCTCCTTATAGCACCGTGACTTGGTATAAAAGACTTATCAAAAATCCTATAGAGGTGAACTTTCCCTTGTGGCGCCAGAACCTAGTTTAATACCACTAGCCTAATTGACATAACTATTCAAAAGCTAGGGGCAGCCCATAGGAACACCATGACTACTGTAAATAATGACAGGATGAATAGAGACAAAGAAGCTGAAGACCTATTTAGCAACATAGGCATCCAACAAGCCAGCACCTCCTCAGGACAGGGAGGGCAACCATCGAGACAAGAAGGTCTAAAAGAGAAATTTGTAAAGTTAGAAAAGTTAAAAATCAGTGAAAGATCCAGGTGGTGGGATGCAGCTACTCTGAAGCAATACATTAAAGTAAAGAGGGTCCCAAGAGGCCTCAGATCACAGATCATCCCGACTTACGAGGACCTTGAACCAGATCTTTTACAGGCCTGGGAAAAGGAACTCACAAGCAATTCGAATAACTTGATGATGATATTGATCGAAAATTGTGAAAGGAAAGTGACCAAACTACAATTAGAGATAGACAAACTGGAGCTAGAAATTAAGGAACTAAACCAACCGGAAGTGACAAACAAAAATTACCAGATACTTAATGATATCTTACAACGGCATGTCACAGACATAAAATTGAGAAAAAGTAGAAAACTCAAAAGAGATGAGCGTGATTACTTAAGTGGCAGAATATTTACTTTTGCCAAGACATACGATCACTTAGTCCCTAAACCCAAAACTCAGAACCAAGGAGAAACTATATCGGTTAGCTCCAGCACCACATCCCTAGACACTATCAACTCAAGCGAGAATGAGAATGAAGGACTGATGGGAGCTACCAGCACAGTTGACCCCAATAACAGTTTTTTATTAGAGATCCACAGAATAAAGAAGGGGAACAGAGAGAGCAGACAAACAGGACAACCAGGAAAACAAGGAGAGGCAAAAGAGGTGGCTGTAGGACAAGACAGGGAGGGGGTGAGAACCAGGTCCTGGAACCAGAAGGCGAAGAAATAAGAAATGTATCAGTTATGAATTTGAGTGACTTTGTTTTGACTAAAGATATAATTTCAGTACTTGAGAAAGGCATGAGTTTCTGCCCTAACAATGTTGGTGACTTCTGTAATACTAAAATTGACTTGTTTAAGTTTACAAGACGTCTGAAACTGAAAAAACACTTTGAAATGAATAAACCAGCAAATAAAGAATTGCAGCAAAATTTGGGAATGATGGAAAGTGGTGATTTTTGTATCCAAGATATTGTTGACACTAGACTGTTACTATCAATAACTGAATGTGAAGATGAAGTAATACTCACGGATAGAATTATGAGAGATTTAGATATTAATATGGATTATATTATCACAAGTAGCTTAAAGGAAAAATCCAAATGGACACCGACACTTACAGCGGGTAATAACATAGATCAGTTTTTCAAATCAGTTGCTGCAGATCTAGACAAACACAACCAAAGAAACACAGCCACACATACACATCGAGACAATTTATCTAAAGGAGAAAGAAAAGCACTCATGGAACTAAGCAAAAACAAAGACCTGACAATTAGAGAAGCAGATAAGGGTGGGAACATGGTAATAATGAGAAGTAGCGACTACGACCATGAAATCCTCAGCCAACTACAAAACACTGATTGTTATGAAAAAATTGGAACTAACCCTATTTGGAAACTGACAGAGTACATCAACACACTCTTAAAACAATGGCATGGAATGGGGCTTATTGACAACAAGGAACACACATATCTAAGAGTAGATAGACCCAGGTACCCATGCATCTATACAGTACCCAAGGTACATAAACCACAATCTTTCCCTCCAGGCAGACCCATTACATCGGGCATTGGAGGACCAACTGAAAGACTATCAGAATATGTCGACATATTCTTGAAACCACTTGTAGTTAATCTCCCATCATACATTAGAGATACAAAACACGTTCTAGGGACCATGGCAGACCTGCCATGGGAGGACGACATGCTAATGGTCACACTAGATGTGGTCTCTTTGTATACAAGCATCAAAAGAGACATTGGCATAACAGCTGTCAAAAAAATGCTAAACAAACGACCTGCTAATACATGGTCACATACAGAAATGCTCCTTGAGATGGTTGAAACCATTTTGGACAATAATGTATTTCTTTACAAGGAGGACTGGTGCAGGCAAACACAAGGAGTAGCGATGGGTTCCAGATTTTCACCCTCATATGCCAACCTAGTGATGGGTAGGTTTGAGGAAACGAGAGTCTGGGGCCCATCGGCCTCGGAATGGAACACTGAGATATTATTTTGGGGAAGATACATAGACAATTGTATCATGATTTGGACAGGAACATCTGAGAAATTACACGCATTTCATGAACATCTAAACAACAATGACCAAAATATTAAATTTACCATGGAATACAGTAAAACCAAAATACCGTTCTTGGACGTAGAGTTCTACATTGAGAACAAAACAATCCAAAGTAGACTATACCGAAAAAGCACAGCTTGCAACTCGTTATTGCACGCAAAAAGTGCCCACCCAGAACACCAAAAAAGAACAATCCCTTATGGAGAACTAATAAGAACACGACGTAATTGCAGCAACGATATTGAATTTGAGGCCCATAAGAAAGGGGTGATTAAAAGATTTGTAAACAGAGGGTACAAAAAAGAACAACTACAAAAAGCAGAAATGGGAATAGATGGTGTCACAAGAGCTGAGACCTTAAAAGAGAAACCAAAACAAAAGAGACAGGAGGAAAAGATCAGATTTGTTACAGGCTACAATAACTGGGCCACCATTCTACGCAAAAGCCTAAATAAGCATTGGCACTTACTTAGGACAGACACAACGCTTAACAAGTATATAACCGAAAAACCTACACTAACATACAGGAAAGGAACAACACTGAGGAGCACACTAAGCCCTAGTTACCCTCGAACCATAGCCAAGACCACGTGGCTAACAGACCCAGGTTTTTACAGCTGTGGTATATGTGTTGCCTGCAAATGGGCATACAAAAAGAAAAAAGACTTTGAAGGACCAAACAGGAAGAAATACCCTATATACACAACCATAAACTGTCTCAGCAAATTTGTAATATATGCTCTAGACTGCAAATGTGGGAAAAGGTATATAGGAAGCACAAAGAGACCATTAAGGGATAGAATCAACGAGCACTTTAGAGCTGTTAAACAAGGAGATATGCGTTACCCAGTGGCAGCACATATGTCAATATGTCCAGCACAAACATCAAATCACTCTTTCACATTCTTTGGGTTTGAACATATACCAACTAACCCAAGAGGAGGTAATAGAGAACTGGCACTACGGAGAAGGGAAGCAATCTGGATAATGACACTCAGAAGCATAGAGCTAGGTCTAAACATAGACCATGAACTACACTACTTTTTTGGAACATGATGCACTAAGTAAATAACATAACGTGAGTCAAGAAATGACAAAATGTTGAAATGTTTAAATGCCTGTACCATTTTTGCATAAATGTGTTTGGCCACATAATGGCATGCTTTATGTTCTGAACCCATTTTTATGGAGAAAACTTAGAATCACTCCACAACTGGTCCACACTGAATAATGTCACAAAAACAAATGACTTTCAAAACAACTTTTATTAGATCATACCACACCATCACAAACACCATAAGCACCAACTCCTTCTGCACTTATGCCATAGAATTTCGCATATAACAGATGGTAATCACAAACATAGACGCACCCGATTCTCACAATAAGACTTTTAAACGTAAAAGCACTAATAACAAATGAATAAATACTTCTCAGATAGTATCTAATAATAATAATAAGACTTTTAAACGTAAAAGCACTAATAACAAATGAATAAATACTTCTCAGATAGTATCCAATAATAACGAACACAAACACAAGCGGATTGGACATTTAAAAAACCGTAGGTTTACTAAACAATTGGACGAACACAAACCATATTCAATATTTAATAAATACAAAAGAAGTTAGACAAGTATTAGTTTTAATATAAATTAATTGCAACAAAGATCATGAAAAGAAGTAATTTAGATAAACTGTGTATTGGACAACAAGACTTCCAAACCACACTAAAATGGCCGCCGTATTAGCAACAGACACTCAATAGAAAGAGTGATTAGTCTAACAACGTGGAAAACCGGAAGTGGTTGGAGACACGTGATCATGACCTCTGCCACTTCAAATAAAATACACGAGAAAGGGTGAGCCAAAACTGCTACATGGAAACGGCAGCGGGGACGGAACTTCTAACACGAAGTATCCAGCGGGAAGGTAAGGACGATCATCCAAAGCGGGGGAGAATGTTTAAATTAGTTGACCCGTAGTCTTTAGGACTATCGTAAACGAGGGGTGAAATCGACCTGACTAATGCATGCTCTAGCAAATCGTAACTTTAAACCTCAAACTAACTTAAGACGTTGTGACAACTGATACCAGCAGACTAACGATTTCCGAGATAAAGGGAAATTATGCTATAACTGTCATAATGGCATAGACATAAGTAATCACGACCAGCCGCTAACGCTGGAACGGCTTAAATTAAAGGGGGCAAGAACCAAGCAGGGAAGCGAGAATTAAAAGATCGCTTTCCCAAGCCCATTCATATACTATGGTTAAGCTTGAAAATATGGAGATTATTAAACCCGTTAGAACTTTAAATAACGGTATATTTAAATAATAAACATCTAAGCCAAGCTGAGAAATAGTGGGAAAACTTTGTATGAATAAATGAAACACATGTGGGAAATAAATGAAATAATAACAACAAGAATAATTAATTCACAGCTGTCTGAACAAACAACCGAAACTCCGGTTACAAGAGCAAAAGAACGTGCAATCCACGTACTGAGTCCCCGTAAAGAACCCCTCTGAGGGTTGGAAATATCACCTCAGATAACGTGAGTAAACAAAAAATAAACCATGTACCGATAATCACAATGTAACTAATGATGCAACCTAGGAAAACTAATAACCTATACTAAAGCGTTCGTCCTCATCTCTCCTACAGAAAGAATAACATCTCGGAGAATAGGTATTCAATGCATGACACACAGATATGCATGATATCACAGCTACAACCTCAGACTTTAGTCACTTTGCATGACCTAAACAAAATGCACATAAATTAAATTATTCACGGTTTCTCCATAATCTCTAAATGGGTCCATAGACCACTTAAGATGCTAAAATCATCTCATGTACGCCAAAAGGCAAAAAGATAAGTAATCACGAATATCCAACTGGCAAATGGTGACTGTAAATGTATCCAACTACAAGATGTATTTTTGTAAACATCACCTGGTCACACTAACAATATAAACTAAGAGTAATGTATAAATTATAATGTTTACGAACAATATTCACAACATAAACTTCTTTATCTGACAGCCTAGAGGAAGTTGTGGGTTACAATCCCTTAAGGACGAAACACGTATCGGCTGTGACGTCTCCTGAAATAAACAACATCAACCGCAACCCTGATTAAGAGGAAATGCAATTTTTTCATGACTGAATGAATGATGAATGGTGGAATCACTTGTACACTGTGGAAACTTTAATTGTAATACGAGTGCTAAGGAGTATTTATCTATCCCCCGCGTCAGCAACATTCAGAAATTCTATTGTAGCTCTTCACGCCGACGTGGACGTCACAGAAGCATGGCATCGCTCGCGGCTCCGCTGACGTCACTGACTCCATAATAGGACTCCGTCGGCGTGATGGCGTCAGTTCGGCCCTTTTTTCTGTGCCTTCGAGGCACACGGACGGACCGACAACAGTAGATGTATACACAGTACAAAATATTCAAGGTAACACACACACAGTGTACAGGCAATGCTGGAAAGCAATTATAATAATACACTTCCTTTGACAGTAATGTATACCTGCAATAGTGACAATGTTTGTTTTAATATATATATATATATATATATATATATATATATATATATATATATATATATATATATATATATATATATATATATATATACATTATAACATTAAGGGTGGACAGTGGGGAGGCGGGTGAGGAATCCACAGGCAGATACTGTATCCACCAGAAAAAGCGTTACCAAAGGTAAGTAACTTGTTCCTCTGATGGATACATCTGCCAGTGGATTCCTCACCTTGTGAATAGATTCCCACAGCAGTCCCACTCCCGGAGGAGGGTGTCCACCCTTCTATACCAAGAAGTCCTGAAGGACGGAACTGTCATGTTCCACAGCGCCAAACGATCACGGGCAGCCTGAAAGAACAAAGACTACAGTTCCCGGCATGCCTCGCCTACGTCGCGTACAACGCGAGTTGCGCGCGCATGCCAGGAAATAAAGGAGTGAAGCCAACGGCGGTGAAACGCCGATAAATCCGTTTTGGCGGGGACGTTTCTGGAGCCCAGGATCGTAAGCGTTAGGATTCAACTTGTTGTCCCAAGTCCGACGAGACCGTGAGTAGCCTGGTAATTGGCGGTGTGAGGCGTTGGTTCCATCGATCCCAACAGCACACCTGCCAGCAGTATTCGGAGTGGATACTTCACTCGGCTGAGTGTTTCACGAAGGTTCCTAGACCTTCGCCATCGGTCCTAGACGTTGTTTGGTATTGCGTTTGGTCTGAGGAACAGAGACCTTTTGTTGGTGCAGTGCCAAGCATAATATCACGCTGTATATATCTGTATATAATTATTTCAGTTGCGATGGGACTCACTTGAAGCTTATCACTGAGCCTCGCTATGTCTAAACTATGAAGGAGTAAGCCCTCAGATCCTTCAGGCGTGATAACTTACTTATGAGAAACTGTAACGTAGTGTGAATTCAACACTGTGTTCAACACCTAAGGAGCATTCTCTCTGTTCTTCTCTGGGAGGTCCCCGTGGAGAGCAGTATTCATTATTCTTTCATTATCTCATTTCTACAGGAGACAGGAGGGGTATTGGAGAAAGGGAATTGTGGATTACCCATAAAATAGGAATAATGTACTATTTATGGTATGTGTATGGCACCTTTTGATCTACAACAGAAACAACAGTTCCCATTTACTAGAAGGCATTGAATGGTGTCCGTTTTGTCTTTTCAGCTGGGTACAGTTCCTCATACCACCTCCAACCACTGTCTCCCTTTGGATTTGATCTTTGTGTATTTTCCTTTACAGATATTGTTTAGCCACAGTGGGGTGTTTTTGGTTAAGGGACATTTATTGTAGAAAACTACTGCTTAGAGTGAGGGAGATAGGGTGTTCTAAACTCTTGTTCTTTGTTGTTACAGATCTCCCTCCCTGCTGTCCCCTTCCTTTCCCGCGCCCCGCTGTACTATCTCGGTTGTTCGTTTCAATGCATATTGGACTCTGAGGTAGTTCGGTAGGGACGGGTATTGGACTCTCAACACAGCCCCGAGTAAGTCTGAAGCCGAGCCTGATAGGAACGAGCAAAGTGTCCGTCCCTCCTCACCTCTTGCAAAGCATGATTGTTTGGATGCAAAGTGTGAAGGGAGGCCCAAGTTGCCGCCCTGCAATTATCCTCCACAGGAACACCTCTAGACAAAGCAGATGTAGAAGAATTTGCTCTAGTAGAATGAGCTCTCAAACCTTCTGGTGGTTCCTAACCGGCTAAGGAGTAGCATATCTTGATGCACAAGACAATCCATCTAGACAGCGTGCGCTTGTGCACCGCTCTGCCTTTTCTGCAGCCAACAAAACCCATGAAGAGTTGGTCATCAATTCTGAACTCTGGTTCTGTCAAGGTAGAAGCTCATCGCCCTCTTAGGGTCCAGACGGTGAAGCCGCTCCTCCTCCTTGGAAGGGTGAGGGGGAGGATAGAAGGTAGGGATAGTAATGGACTGCCCCAGATGGAAGGGAGTTACCACCTTAGGCAGAAAAGAAGCCCTGGTCCTGGGTACTATTCTTTCAGCATGAATGGTCAAGAACAGGGGTTTTGAACTTAGAGCTTGAAGCTCACTTACCCTCCTTGGCGAGGTAATCGCAATCAGAAAGACGTTTTAAAAGATAATAACCTAAAGGGACACCTATGCAAGGGATCGAAAGGTGAACCCATTAAGAAAGTAAGGACAAGATTCAAATCCCATTGAGGCACAATAAAAGGAGTAGGAGGAAATGTATTCGTAAGACCCTTTTAGAATCTCAAAACTACAGGTGACTTAAATAAGGACGGCTGGTTAGGCAAACAAAGGAATGCCAACAAAGCCGAAAGATAACCTTTCACTGTCGCTAGAGCAAAACCTTGCCACGCCAAAGAGAGTGCAAACTGAAGAATGTCGGACAAGCGAGCCTTCAAGGGGTCAATGGACTTCTCTCCACACCATGAGACAAACTTGGACCACCTATAAGAATAGATGAATTTGGTGGAGTCCCACCTGGCTGACAAAATAACATCCACCACATCAGGTGGGAGAGAAAAAGAATTCAGGTTGCCCCGTTCAATCTCCAGGCATGAAGGTGTAAGCTCTGGAGGTGGGGGTATAGAACCTGCCCCTGCGATTGCGAGAGGAGGTCTGCCCTCAGAGGGAGACGGAGCGGAGGGCACGAGGAGAGGTGGAGAAGATCTGTGTACCACACCCTTCTTGGCCAATCCGGGGCGATCAATATGACTTGGGCCCGGTCTTGGCGAATCTTCCTCAGAACCCGAGGAATCAAGAATATGGGAGGAAACGCGTAAAGGAGTTGTGAGCCCCAACTCAACTGAAACACGCCCCCGAAAGCTCCCTGTATCGGATACTGGCAACTGCAGAATGACGGGCAGTGAGCGTTCTTGTGAGTGCCGAACAGGTCCACCCGAGGAGTCCCCCACATCCGAAAGACGTGACGAACTACCTCTGGATGAAGCCTCCACTTGTGGTCGGCTGAGAACTGCCGACTGAGACTGTCTGCACGTACGTTCAGAACTCCTGCCAGATGATTTGCCATCAGACAAATCTGATGGTCCTGAACCCAGAACCAGAGATGCAGAGCCTCTCTGCAGAGACAATGCGACCCCACTCCTCCCTGTTTGTTGACATAGCACATCGCGGTAGTGTTGTCCTTTAGGACTTGAACTGACTGGCCATGAAGGGAAGGGAGGAAGGCTTTGAGCGCTAAACGTATTGCCCGCAACTCTAAAAGGTTGATGTGAAGCAACCTTTCCTCTGGAAACCAAAGACCCTTGTTCTCCAGGTCCCCCACCCTAGGGAGGATGCATCCGTTATCACTGTGGCCACCGATGGAGGCAGATGAAAAGGCTTTCCTTGAGACAGATTGCCTTCCACGCTCCACCAAGATAGATCCGCCACAGCTTCCCTGAGATCTCCCACTGCCTGCGGAGACACCACTGGAGTGCCCTCATGTGCCAGCGTGCATGGTTGACCAATAGAATACAGGAAGCCATCATACCGAGCAGATGAAGGCCCTTCAGGACTGGAACAGTCACTCCATTGTAAAATAAAGGAATAATTTCCTGTAAGAATCCTTTGTGGAGGAGGGAATGCCCGACACACAGTGGTATCCAGTACCGCACCTATGAACAGGTTGCGCTGAGAGGGCACCAGGTGAGACTTCGGCATGTTTATCGAGAAAACCAACCTGTACAACAACTGAGTTGTAATCTGCAGATGATGGAGCACCTTCTCTGGCGACTCTGCTTTGATCAGCCAGTCGTCCAGATAAGGGAATACTGGTATCCCCAACCTTCTGAGATGGGCTGCCACCACCGCCGTCACCTTGATAAAGACTCGAGGTGCAGTAGGAAAACCAAACGGAAGTACCGCAAACTGGTAATGTTGCGATCCTACTGTAAAACGGAGATACTTCCTGTGCGACTTCAGGATTTGAATGTGGGAATATCGACACCATTCAGTCCTCTTGCTGCAGCGCTTGAAGAACCTGCGCAAGGGTGAGCATCTTGAACTTCTCTTGCTTCAAAAAGAGGTTCAAGATCCTGAGGTCCAGGATTGGACGAAACCTGCCATCCTTCTTGGGAATCAGGAAATACCGGGAGTAGCATCCCTGACCACTTTCCTGCTCTGGAATCACCTCTATCGCACCTTTTCTCAATAATGCCAGAACTTCCTCCTGCAGAAGAAGAAGGTGGTCCTCCGTGCAAAATCCTTGACAAGGAGGGTAATTTGGGGGAAATTCCCGAAAGGGAAGAGCACACCCATTCTCTACGAGATTGAGAACCCAAAGGTCTGAAGTGACCGATTCCCAATCTTGTAGAAAAGGAGTAAGCCGACCCCCTACAGGACCAACATGATCCGGAATGGCGGATCTAGGACTGTTTTGCTGTGGTAGGAGGGGGATGGGAAAAGGAAGAGGAGGAGGAGGAAGAAGCTTGACCATCTCTAGGGCGGCCTCAGTTTCTACCCCTGTACGATTTGTATAATTAATTTTGCTGCTGCTGCTGCTGCGGTTGCTTGTAAGAGCGAAACGAAGATCTTCCAAATCCTCTGAATATCTTACTAGAAGATCCTCTGGACTGAAGACCTAAAGACCTAGCCGTCGCCTTACTGTCCTTGAACCTTTCCAAGGCAGCATGCGCCTTCTTTCCAAACAGACCGGAACCGTAAAATGGTAGGTCTATTAAAGTAGCCTGCACATCAGGAAAAAATTCAGATGTTTTCAACCAAGCAGCCCTCCTGGTGGCAACAGATGATCCCTTGACCCTTGCCACAGAGTCAGCTGTGTCCAAACTGCTCTGGATCACCTGGCGAGCAGCAGCCTGTGTATCCGTAAGAACCTCACTGAAGTTCTGCCTGTCTTCCTCCGGTATCTTTGACACCAACTGCTTCGCAGAGTCCATCAAAGCATGTATATAGCGCTCTAAAAGGCACATGGCATTTGCGGACTTGAGGGCCATGCTAGCCGAAGAGAAAACTTTTTTCGCTGATTGGTCCAGCTTCTTAGACTCCTTGTCACCAGGCACCTGACGAAAAGCGCCAGTAGATTTTTTGGAGCAGGCCGCCTGAACCACCAAACTCTCTGGAGACTGATGTGATGAAAGGAAGTCTGGATTCCCAGGAGCCACCCTATATCTCCTTGCAACAGCCCTTGATACTGCAGGTGACGAAAAGGGCTTACGCCACACTTCTAAAACAGGCTATGTAATTGCCTCATTAAAAGGTAGCATCGGCTCAACCACTAAAGAGGGAGAATGGAGTACCTCCGTCAAAATGTTTGATTTAAACTCCACAGTGGGTAGATTCCAATCTAAGAGTTTAGCTGCCTTTCTAATGACTATGTGATATGGTGCTACATCCTTCGAAGGGGCATCAGGAGCCAAGGAAAGCTCCCACTCCAGAGATAACTTCAAACCACTTGCTTCCTTAAGGTCATCAAAACAATCATCAGATTCTTGCGGCTCTCCCTCTTCCATCTCCTCTGCTCTATATCTCCGCTCCTCCAGAAGCCTTTGAGCCTCCCGCCTAGACCTCATTCTTGGGGTCAACGTCGGTGGAGCCACAACCGACTACGATGGCAAAGGTGCCTTGCCGGCGTCGAGCTCGGAGCCGGAGGATCAGTCTGGAGCGTACGAGGCTGAGTCGAGACCGGAGCCGGTGAAGATGGAGGTCATCGACGCCAAGAAATGCCAGGATGGAGCCGCTGCCGGCACAAAAGGCATAAACGGCGCCGGTGCATATGTCTGAGGGACGCCCAGATTAAAGGCCATTGGACCCATGGGACCAGCCGGTGCTCCAGAGGGGTACATGGCTCTCGAAAATACCCATACATTGCATTTAAATAATGCGTCGGGTCTTGTCCCGGGCCTGGAAATGGAGGGTATGGACCCACAGGCTGCTCCTGTCGAGGTACAGGAACCGGGTCAACCTGATCCTCGGGTTGATGCTCCGGAGTCACAGACCCTTCAGGCAATGGAGCCTCTTCCTCCTCTCGAGGTGGAGAGTGTGTTGGCGCCAGGGAAGGATTCGATGCCGGAGCCGGAGACTGCTCCGGAGACTCCACAGGCACGGGCTCACCTTCCGGATCCAGTACAACAAGTGAAGGAGACACGTAATCCTTCCGATGTCTACGACCTGGAGACTTCGACTTCGGATCCGACTCTCACTCAGAATGACGCCGAGACCCGTGCTTCCTCTTCTTATGCTTCTTCTTGGATCGGGAAGCATGCCCCGAAGACGACCTCAAAGCCGACCTCGAACACGACCTCGACCGGGACTTCAAACTCTTCCTACCTTTCTTGCTCATCTTCGCCACAAGAAGCTTCGCCTCTCTTTCTCGCATCGCCTTGGGGTTCATCTTCTTACAACATAGACACCCTTGGACATCATGGTCAGAAGAAAGACACCATACACAGTCTTCGTGCGGATCCGTTATGGACATCATCTTTCCGCACTCTCCACAGGGCTTGAACCTGGTTTTCTTCGAAGACATCTCGACAGGAATCAAGAAAACACTGTAAACAACCAACAGTAACAGAGTAACAAACGAGCTACTGAGGATCCCTAGAAAACCGTTAGCGTTGACGACGTGGAAAAAATGGAACTGATGTCATCACGCCGACAGAGTCATATTATGGAGTCAGTGACGTCAGCGGAGCCGCGCGCGATGCCGTGCTTCTGTGACGTCGTCCACGTCGGCGTGAAGAGCTACAAAAGAATTTCCAAATGTTGCTGATGCGGGGATATTCAAAAGGTGAGGAATCCACTGGCAGATGTATCCATCAAAATTAATGTATATGGATGAAATAAAGCACAAGATATGAAACTATTGTGAAAAAAGAGGAACATTGCCTTCCATGGGGAAAATAAAGGATAAAGAATTGGAGTTTATACACAAAGCAACCTCTGTGCCTTTGCATTATCCAGCAGTCGCTGCAGCACAGGCCCTGCTGTCAAAACACGTTCCCCGGGATGCTAGCTCCGAAATGTGTAATTAGGTTGTTCTTCCAACTGGACAAGCAATTAGAGTTGAACTTTGACTAGAACGAAGGCGGTAACGGAGGCAAGTGTTGACAAGGGCGGTGGCCGTGGCTATTGAAGAAAATTGGCGTTTGTGAATGTGTGAAAGGGGAACTTGCATTGATGCATTTTCTGGACGTTTTATTTAATGAACACGTTGACATGTATTGATGTGTGCAAGAGGCGTTGTGTCCTTCAATGTATGTTCTTTGCAGTAGGATTTTGCTAAACAATCTCAGTTCGAATTTCTGATTGTATCCGGGTCCCTGGTTATAAACCTAGACGCAGGTGGGGAGATGGAAGCGGCAGAAAACACCGGCCGCCCCCAAAATAGTGCCGCCTGGGGTGGACCGCCCGCACCGCCCCCTCTAGCTACGCCCCTGTAACTTTAACCCTGCCAATCCAGCCCTGCTGCTCGCAGTACTTTTTCCCCAGACACTACCTCCGTTCCCTCGCGCCGCTACCTGCCATGGGCGGCAATTTGAGGGATAGCCCCGGGCGCCAGAAGCTCTAGCTACGCCACTGATTCCATGGATTACAACTCTGTGAGTTGTGCCCACCCCTAGTTGAAAGTCCATACAATGGAAACTTGCAAACATTTTCCCAGCAGCAAACATTTATGGTCAGCAATGTGGCCAAGGGCCACCAGGGTTGCGGGTGGTGATGGGGGATTGATTGGAAGGTGTTAGTAGGTGAAATGAAACATAGACATCTGGTGGCTGAATAGCACAAGGTGAAACCAGAAAATCTGGAATTTATGTCAGTTTCTCCACTTAAGTAAACTGTGTGATCCTAAGCAATTGTTTTAGTTTACTTTCCGTCCTCTTTCTTCATAATCACATATCAGAGAACCTTGAAATACATCTTCAGGATGTATGCGGTACAAAACTTTCTCCAGTATTTGATTTGAAAAAACTATGATGTTGTTCATGTATAATAGGAACAAAGGCCACCCAAATAGTGCACATTACAACTGATTTACCTCTTAGGTCACTATTGGCATTGTTGCCAGGGCGGGGGGTGGGGGGGGGAGGCGAGTGGAAGAATGAATGTTACCAAATCCATGTCTGAAAACTACTCTGCAATGCACGGATATAATCTGATATACTAAGGTGAAACAGTTCTGCATGTTAATGACATACCCTATTAAAATATTGAAAAAGCTTTATCACACTTTTGCACCTATGCTGCAAGATGTCTTTACAAATTAATGTGTTTCTAACATTAAGGGGTGCAGGACACCCCGGCTACTTCCCTTCTTTTACTTAAATAAACAGGTAAACCTGTATTTGAAGGTTAACTTAACATCTTTTCAATGTTAGTGCTGTGTTAACAGCAGCCCAGTGCTGCTGTTGACTGGGGGCTGCATGTAAAGGTCAGGAAGCTGTATGTGGTCCCCGGTACTTTGAGTATTACTGGTCTATACCTATGACATATACATGTAAAATGATTACTATCATCCTTGCATTTAAATATGGATATGTATGGCATTTTACAGCTGCTGTCAGGACCTTCTCTGTGAGCCAGATAACACCATACAGGGGTATGGAAGACATCTTGGCTGCAGCAGTCAGACCCACTACCATCCGTCCATAAGGGAAGTGTGCCATATAGTGTTCTAACCTATTGATTTCCACATTGTGCACAGTAACCAAATCCTCCTGAAAGGAGATTAGCAGATATTGCCTCTTTTTTTGTAACATCTGAAGATGGTGTGTAATATTTTCCCAACATAAACACTGATGTATGTGTTAATTTTGCATGTTCACATATAAATCATGCTGAACATTAATGATGGTGTCACTTCCTTCTGGAACTCTTGGATCAGGATCCACATCTTCCACAACACACTCAAGGATCCAGGTTCAGCAGCTGACATCACTGGGATCTCAATACAACACAGAGTTGTGTCTGGAGCTGGTGAGTTTGAATTTTCATTGCACATCTGCATTGAACATCACAGTGCTACAGTGTGAGCTTTCACATGTAGGTTTACACAAACCAGGTCACATGTAGAACATCAGATAGATACAAAGATTATTTGATCCAGCACTTGTGTTGTAGTCCAGATATACTAAAGAAAATACTTATCCTGTTACAACCTCTGTCTTTCAGGTGCTGAGAATGATGAGTTGTTTGAGGAAGCTGCACCATCCACCAGTGGAAGGCAATGGGCAATCCGAGGAGAGAATCAATCCTCCTCGAAGCTGCTATATCAGCTGCCAGCACCACACAAGATGAGGATAAAGGAGAGAAGGTATGTAGATTTGTATGACCATCTGTGTAACAAGGTATCCTGTTGAAAGCATAGTTAAACACCTACCAATGTTGACTTCCATACCTTGAATCCAGGATAAATATTGAACAACACAAGACAAAGATGGCGTTCAGGAAACATATTAGTATATTAGGAAATAAATTAAGTAAATAACTGTTGATTGGAAAGGGGGAAAGTAAATCAAATAAATGTCTTCAGGCAGAATGGTCAAGAGTACTTAGAGGGGGTTGGGGGAAATAAATAAAACAAATCAGGAAGTGTCAAGGGAAGCAGTCAGTTTGGACTATGAACTTTTTGTTTTACACATGTACATAAAGTCCAGTCACTAGCCATCCTCTCCCCCTGCGGACTATTCCTGGCTGGTGCAGGAAAAGATACCCTACAGCTCCGGGTAACCCAAGGGGAGCAGGGGTAACATCTAGGGAAGACAAACTGGAAGACACAAGTACATTGGTCTGGGTGAGTCATTAGGCCAATGCAGACAATATGGCGGCACCCAAGGAAGTGATGGAGACCTTGATGTAGGCATTTTCCCGCAAATATCTCTCAGAACTCACAGAATTTATCCCGGAGATCCTGTATGGCCAGAGAGGTCACATTCTGATAAATTTCAAATGCTGCTATCACTTCCTGGGATGCAGCCACAGGGGTAACCACACATCAAAGAATATGGGTAGAACATGAGGGGTGAGGGGTATCAGGGCAGATGCCTCCCTCAGATCGTCTAGGCACGCAATTAAAGGAGGCTTGTCACAGGGGGTGCAGCTGGAGGCCCAGATGAAATGGGGTCCTCAAGAATTAGGGATTGGTCAGTGGCAGGCCCACATCTGAGTCAAGTTCATGTGGGTAAAGGGGTGAGCCACATTCCTTCCCTCTCTGGCTGGGGGTGTCTTAATCCATGTTCTCCCCTTCAGTCTCTTCAGCCTCCACCCTGGCTGTTGCGGGGGATGCTGAAGGCTCCACCTGTCTGATGTTTCGGTTCCCTCCTTCACCTTCCTGATGGTATCAAGAGGACGTGCCTGCTGAGGAACTCCCGCTCTGGTCCCCGTCCTGTTGCTTCTTGGCCAGCCTGGTTCACTGAAATAGAAGGCAAACTATTGTGTAGTTGTTGTACAAATCATAACAAAGCCTGTGACTACATAAAGCAAGTGCATACCTTGTACTTCTTTGATATCAGTAACCAATTATATGTATCTTGGACCTAAAAGTATGTGTACTATCATTGCACTGTATAGAGTTCTCTCACCCATTAAATCTTTCTCAATATAGGTCAGTATTCTTTTCAGTATATACTAAACGTCACCTTCAGTATTAGTGCAATGTGTGTTTCCTGACATTAAAACATAGTCAGCTACCAATGTAAGTCTACAAGTGGAGATGGGACACAATCTGGATGGATATATCCACACCTAAAAGTGGATCCAGAATTATCCTGTAATGTGCAGTCTCAACAGTCTTACACTTACTATCAAACATTATTTGTTGTATAGCATAGTAAAAGACAACATACACGCTAAATTGAGTGTACTTATACAACTAAGTATTGCATCATTTTGAGTGGGACAAGTATCACAAAAACAGCCTTTACTTCATGGTTCATAGATATAATATTTTACCCGGAAAATAATACACACAAAATACACGTATTATACAGCATCCAACACACAATCCCTTCTAATACCAACACTAGACATTGTCAAAGCCATACCCTCAGCATTGTCTGCAACGGTTATTAGGCACTAAATTCACTAATCATGATGATCTAAGTGCATTTATTGTTTAAAATGCTATTTACCCAGTTGTGTTTAAAAAACTACAGTCCTAGAATGCCGTCAGTAAACAGCACAATGCTACAATGATGCATATGCCTTATAAGTACTGCAGCAAGTACACAGATAAAGTGCAATGTTAAAACAAGCATTTGCAATGCAAGAGGTCTCACATTTGTGAGAGTTTAAGCTATTAGCATTGTAAATGACAATGTCTTTTATTTATGTTTTAAAAGCCAAAACAAAGGCATTGTCATTTACAATACCAATGGCTCAAACCCAGCAAATGCGAGACCTATGGCATTGCAAATGCTTGTTTATTCTGAGATCATAACAAGTGTACCGCACAGATGAGCGGCGCAGGGTATAATTTGTCTATGATTGCTGAACATGATTGAGCGATGTTTGTGCGTGGACTGCAAAATGTTGTTGAACTTTACGATAATGCCTCCATGTTGAACCTGCTTGGCATCTGTGAACCTAAAATCTCAAATTCGGCCCTTTCTAAGTGTTGGAAAATAACTGCAAACATTACCAGCACTCTGTTTATCGACCTCAGAAGATTGAACAGCTTTGTCGGCCCGGATATGAAATAACAACCTGTGCGGAAAAAAAATGTTAGCAGTGACCATTTTGGTTCTTCGAGTCTTCCAAACAGCTCAGTTATTTCATAGAGAGCACAGGTGGGGGGCTGCTATGCCACATTCAATAAACAGAAGCGCCGCTGGCACTTGCTTTATCGGCACATAAGTAAGGAAACGTAACCAGGAAGCATGCTTGCTTCTGAGGGTGGCTGAATGCTGATTCCATTTCCAGCTAGTGTTCTTCTTCTGACGTCATCCAGCTCCATCATGCGATGCCCCCGGGGATGGCCGGCAAATGTAATTAGGAAGGAGGACATCTTGGCATTTACGCCTCACTCAGGACAGCCTGGAGTAATACCCCCATGTCCCTCACACTTGCATTTCTATGGGGAACCAGTCTGGGGCTGCTGGAGCGGCATATGCCAGGCTGCCCCAAGCCACCGAAGGGGGCCCCCTAAGAGGGCGGCCTTCCTTAGTGCCACACGATGGCACAGACACCAATTTTACGGTATAGTCTTGGGGACCTGTGTGGGTCCCCTGGTGACGTCACTTCCGGCGGGGGAGGGGCGGGAGAGGTATTTGTATCCTTGCCATCCTCCAAGCGCCCTCTTAGGATCCTGGTCGTCGACGAAGGACAGTCCCACTCCTCCTGCCTAGCCGAAGCTGCCTGAACACTGTTTTGTGGATCAAAGGTGCACCGCCCTTTCCCTGGTTTCCTCCCCCCTCCTGGCCGTTGGGGTTTTCCTTGCTTTTCCCTTGTTTCCCTGGTTCTCTTTTCCCGTGTCGCCTTTGTTCCCATGTTTTCCTGGTTGTCCTGGCATGTGTCGGTACGGGTTGGTGGGCAGGTCCTGGGGTGGGGGGGTAGTGTACTTGGCTGTTGCCCCTTGGCGGGTTTGTGGTTGTGGGGGGTGGCTTGCCCTTGGGCCATAGTAGGCTGTACGGGTGCCTGAATGTCTCCGGTGTGTGCGTGGTTGGGCGGCGGTGGGCCCGTTTTCGGCTTTCTCGCGAGGGAAGGCGGGATTTGGTCGCCCTGCTCTCTGGTGTGCTGGGGTCATGGGTGCGGGAGTTTGGGTTTATGGTGCGCGCTTGCCGCGTGGGTCCCGGGGTGGGGGGGAGGTGCCAGGGGAGGGGGTCTCTGCTCCTCGGGCCGGGTTGCACTGCGAGGGCCGGTGGGGGTATCTGTTGCCCGGGGTCGGCCTCGGGGCACGTGGTTCCGGCTTGGGGCGTTGCGGGATGGGGAGGGGGGTGCGGCCTTGCTGCCTCGGCGTGCGGGGGGGGCAGGGTGTGTTTTCGGCTCCTCCTTTGTGCGGCCATGCTTGCTTCCTCCCGCGGGGGTGGGGGGGGTCTGCGGCTGTTTGTCCCGGCGTGCGGGTGATAGGGTAGGTGGGAGCGTTAGATCAGAAGCTTGCGGGGGGGACACTGTTCTGCACTGTTCTTATTCGGGCTGCGGGGGCAGGGCAGTGGAAGGCCTCTTCCCGCTTTGCCTTTGCTCCCGCGGCCACGCTTGCCCCCTCCCGTGGGCTTTCCCAGTTGCGGGTAGGGGAGAGGGGCTGTTTTTTATAATCTTTTGTTTTCGTCTCTCCTTCCTCGCACGCTGCTTGGGAATATGGGGGTCTGGAGTGGCATTAATGTTCGGATTGTGGCTTTGTTTACAATCGATTTGCACCAGCTGTTCGTTGCACTCTTTTAGGCTGCCTCTCCCCCCCCACGCCCCCATTACTCTTGGTCGGTAGCGGCTTTCGTTGCCTCTCGGCCCCAGTGGATATGCCTGCTGGCCCTGCCAGTTAAGTTTACGTATCGGGCAGGGCCAGAATTTTTGCGGAGGGGAGGCGGGCAGAGGTCTTGTCTGGGACCCGGCGCTCGCTTGCCAGGCGGGCGCGGGGGTGGCACGTGGGCCGCTGCTCACGCTATCGCTCCCTCTGCTCTACAATCTCTGCCAAAAACACATCATCCATAAACACCTTGAAGAAATCAATTGGCAAAACGTTTTCAGTGTTCGCCCTACACCCTGGAACACCAGTAAATTCAGGCAATGCTGGCTGCACCATGCCTGGGGCAACCCAGAGGTCAGAACTTTCAACGACAAGTCTTGCAGCCTCAGGCTGCCCCCCAGCTGCCTCTTGTCTCACTACACCAACTGGAAGTCTAGCAGCCCCAGGCTGCACCCCAGATGCCTCTTGCCGCACTATCGGCACAGCAATGTCCTCCTCTAACACAGGCACTTCATCCACACCAAAAATAGCTTCATCAGCACTCAGGGTATCTTCATCATCAGGCGATGCCATGTGGAGAGAAAACTCACTACCAGAATCTTCACCTCCCACCTCTGCCTCAGAATCAGAGTCACTCTCAGCACCATGGTCAGAGGAAGAATCAAAAAGCATTCCAACAACTAGCCATTATGCTCACTAAGAAAAGAGACTGCACAAATAACTCAACAACCAAAACTGTGCAAAGTAGGTAAAGAAATGTAAGCCTTTATCACAAAGATCTATAAACTGAATAACTACACAATTCACTTACAAAATACAGCCACACTCACCAGCATCAACTCTGCAAAGACACAGCAAATAGTCAAAGAAAAAAGCACTAATGCAAAACATGTTTTACAATCAGAAAAAACAGAAACAGAACATACTGGCATTATTATTATTACACACTTTGCATAAAACACATTTAAATTGAAATAGTACAAAAAAGGTCTCTTACCAAACACATGCAACTACACAAACTGCAGAACCACCAGTAACAAAACCGCACACTCCAACAGTCTAAAGAGCAAAAGCCTAGAACAAGAACAAAAAAGGGGAAATTAAAACATTACACTTTACAAGAAAAACAACACACATTATAACAAGCTATGTCACAGGCTATGTCACTACACAAACAGGGACAGAAAGGCTGATTACACATAAACAAATATATGTCCCCTGGAAGCAAGCACAATATTTATTTTCAAATGGGGCCCCCAGAAGGCGACCCTTGCCCAAGGGGTCGCTTCCATTTAAAAATAAAAGAATTCCCTAATGTCTAGTGGGGTTTTCAGCCCCTCCTGGGGGCAGAAAGGCCAAATTTAAAAACCAATCTGCCCCCAGAGGGGGCAGAATATACTTTAAAAAAAATGTGGGCCCAAGGAAGCAACCCTTGCCCAAGGGGTCGCCTCCAATTTTGCTAATAAAAAATTCCCTGGCTCTAGTGGGCTTTTCTACCCCCCCCCCCGGTTCAAAATTGGCCAACAAAAATGGCCGATCTGTCCCTAGGGAGGGCAGAAAAGTCTGAAAAAAAATGTGCCCCTTAGGAAGGGACCCTTGCCCAAGGGGTCGCTTCCAATTTTGAATAAAGTGAAAATCCCTGGCTCCAGTGGGCTTTTCTGCCCCCCCCGGGTGCAGATCGGCCAAAAAAATGGCCGATCTGACCCAGGGGGGGGGGGGGGGGCAGAAAAGTCTGAAAATAAATTTCCCCCTCGAAGGAAGCGACCCTTGCCCAAGGGGTCGCTTCAGATTTTGAAATTATTGCAAATCCCTGGCTCTAGTGGGCTTTTCTGTCCCCCTCTGGGTGCAGATCGGCAAAAAAAACGGCCGATTTGCCCCAGGGGGGCAGAAAAGTCTGAAAATACATTTGACCCCCGAAGGAAGTGACCCTTGCCCAAGGGGTCGCTTACAAATTTGGAAATGATTGCAAATCCCTGGCTCTAGTGGGCTTTTCTGCCCCCCCTGGGTGCAGATCGGCCAAACAAACGGCCGATCTGACCCAGGGGGGGCAGAGAAGTCTGAAAATAAATTTGACCCTCGAAGGAAGCGACCCTTACCCAAGGGGTCGCTTCCTGCACACATTGAGGCACAAAGAAACAATCCCTGGTGTTTAGTGGGGCATTCCTGGTGCACGATCGCAACGCTGTGCGCGATCGTGCACCAGGAATGCCCTGTATTGGGACATCAGGGGAGAGGAAATACTGTTTCCTCCCCCCCGATGCCTCAAGGCACTAAAAAACGCCCCCCCCCGCCCCACCGGAGGACAAAACCTACCTTCACTTGCTGGACGCGCTGGAAAGAAATGGCTCCCAGCGCGTCCAGCACTTCCTGATGACGTCGGCGCGCGTGGTGGGCGCTGACGTCATCAGGAAGCGTGGGGGGGCTCGGGGGTGGCAGTGGAAACTCTTCCGCTGCCACCCCCGCTTGAGGCATGAATATCGGTGCCCCAGGGGGGGAGCGCCAGCGCTCCCCCCAGGGGCTGTGCTGATGACGGAGCGGTTCCGTCATCAGCACAGCCCAACCGATGCTGATGACGGAACCGCTCCGTCATCAGCATCGAAGGGGTTAAGGCACGCAGGAAAAAAATTATTCGGCTCGCCAAAAAAGAAAGTGACAAATCAACATGGACTAAACTGACATACGACGCAAAAAACAACAACAGTGCCAAGTTTTGGCAGACTGTCAGAACCTTAGAGAATCCATCAGCTCCAGGAATCAACTCATACATAACTGAGGACTTTTGGGCAAAGCACCTGCTGAGACACTTCAATACAGAAGTCTGCGAAACTGCGGAAGTCTCACTGGTGCGCCAAAGCGACCAACAGTACTCCAGATTCGAAGGACCGGACTTTCCCATCTTCTTTACAACCAAGCAGCTCGCGGGTAGAATTATGAAAAGTCGGAAAGACGGAGCTCCTGGGCCCAATGGCCTACCGCCAATCATATATAGGCAGGACCCGAACTATTGGGTAGAAGCACTAATACCCCTCTACAACAACATTCTGGAACTTGTGAGAATTTCCGACTCCTGGAAAGGATCAATCATCTCACCGATCCACAAAAAGGGCACCATGACTGACCCAAAAAACTACAGGCTCATCGCTTTAATAGACATAGAAGCCAAATTCTACGCAGGGCTTTTATTAAATGAACTTACAGTCTGGGCTCAGGAAAAGCCCTAATTCCCATTAATCAAACTGGCTTTCAGGCAGGCCTGGGGACCACAACAAACATTCTCGCGCTTTCTCTCTTGATAGACGCCACCAAAAAGATCAACAAGCCGCTATTCGTCTGCTTTATTGATTATAAAGCTGCTTTTGATAGCGTCAATAGGGGGATACTCTGGGCCAAACTTGCACGGTGAGGAATTCCCACAAACCTCCTAAACCAGCTAATTTTGCTCCACTCTGAAACGTGGGTCCAGATTAAAGTTGGAGCAGGAGACACCCTGTTCAGGAGAATACCAACCACTTAAGGGCTGAAGCAGGGCTGCGTCCTGGCCCCAACCCTGTTCAATCCTTTTGTCTCAGATCTCTCCACCGAGCTGGATAAGTGCAACCATCACACCCCGAACCTGGGGGGCCTAACCCTATTGAACCTCTTGTACGCAGACGACCTGTTACTAATCAGACGTACTCCAATCGGCCTCCAGCATTTGATAAACGCCACAAGTATCTTCGCCGACAAGAACGGGCTGAGTATCCAAATCCAAAGTTATGGTATTAAATCAATGGACCAACAAACGCCACCTGCGATGGTCAATGGGGGACTGGCTGCTGGTGCCAGCAGAGGAGTACAAGTATTTGGGAGTCATATTTGAGAGAAACGGCTCGTTCACCAAACAAAATGCAACCATCAAAGGTAGAGGGATCGCACTGGCAGTTGCATTAAAAAACATCAAGCAAAAAATAACCGGCCCTAGTCTTCTTCCATTACTAGAAGTGATTCGAGCTCGACTGCTACCTTCGATCACTTATGGCAGCAAATCAATGAGAGGAAGAGACGAGTTTACCTTGGACAAAGTGGTCGCCATGGCGTTAAGAATAATATTCAAAGGGAGCGTTTGAGACAGCTAGTTGAGGGGGGAACATGGGGGCCAGAAGCTAACGGCTGTGACGGAGCTCCTCCCCCTGAATATGGCGTTCTGATTCCGCTCGCTGGCGGCTTTTGGTGTTCTCTGATGCTTTTTTCGGTGGTGAATTGGAGCGGTGTATCTGGGTTTTTTACCCCCTCTGCCTGAACGGATTTGCTTTGTTTTTGTAACCCCCCTCCCCTCGATTTTGATTCCTGAGTTGCTCATGTGCGTGTGTGGCATTTCTGCATACGCGTTCCACTACCAGCAGCTTTTGCCTCGGAAAACACGGATGGTTAACAGTGGAGAGGATGGCCCCCTCATAGAGCCTACCTGGCTCTGGGAGCTCGGCGCTTCAAGGCCGTGGCAACGAAATATCGGGAGACTTGTAAGGACTGTCTTTGCAGCGGGGGTGGCAAGTCCAGCCTCTGGTAAGGTCCATGCATCATACCGATACAGGTACTTTTTTTACGAACGTTGTAACCAACCTGAAGATACTGCCCCGAATTCTCCCACGTGGTCTGGAAGGGCAAGGGTAATTCAGTGGTGTAAGGGGGAGGAAATTTGTATTGGTGTATTCGGCATTGAGGGCGACTTCAATCTTATCCCCATTAGCGACTCACAGGATTTAGATAGTGAGGAGAGAAAGCCCTGCATGGAGAAAGGCGGTGATACTGCTGTGGTTTTTGACCATAATGTTTCCTTATTAAAATCAGGCTCTGCCTCAGCTCCAAGCATTCCACATATTTCCCAAGCAAGAGTTACTCGCTATACATTGAGAAATCGGGGTGCCAATTTAACACCGGCCCCCTTAAATCCGTCTATCTCTCCCTCGGTAATTCAAGTTAAGGCCACCTCCCAGAGGGGGAAGGGGAGGGGGGGCCGTATTGGTGCAGATACCCCTCCAGGGAGAGGAAAGGGTAGGAAAAGAGCAAAGGGCGGAGCCCCTGTCCCAGTAAGAGTAACTCCATCGTTGAAATCCTACTATAAGGTTCTCTCTTTGAGTTTCTCAGACAGGTCAAAAAAGATGGCTGCAAATAATGCTATTGTTAACACTACAGGCAGGGCAATAGTAGAAGCCACTTCAGGCAAGACTTACATAGAGCCTTCAGTAAGCATTGAGGGTGAGTTGTCTCAGTCTAGTCAATTGCCACAGCTGTTCTCATCCCCTGTGCTGGACATAGTGCACCCTACAGTAGAACTTTCGAACAGCTTTTCTGCCCTTGACATTCAAGACACTCAAGATGCTCAGGATACGGTTCGGGGAGATCAGGGGGAGCTTAAGGATGACTCAACTAATCAAAAGGAGGGTAAAAGCTGTTGTAACAAGTAGAGCCCTCATTCAATCATCAATGGCGCATCCATAAGCGATACCCTTCCAATAACATCTGTTCCTGGGACCTTGGCGGATATTCTACTGGGGCTGAAGGAGGATATAGGGAAGCGGTTTACCATATCAGAGGCAAATCAGACTGCTATTCAGGCTTCCTGTGAGGCATTGGCCCGGAAGGTGGAGGAGGTCTCATTAAGGACCGATGTACTGGAAGCAGAGCTCCCTAAGATTAAGGAAGCGATCACTGCCTCCACAGATATCATGGATAAGCTGGTTCAGAAAAATCCAGAAATGAAAGACGATCTTGAGAGGCTCGAAAATCACTCAAGGAAGAATAATCCAAAATTCTTGAATGTGCCCGAAGATCTCGAGGGGAACGACATTATGGCGTTTATTGTTGCAGTCCTTAAAACAACAATCCTAAAGGATTCTACCGATGTTGACCAAGACTTATTGACCGACATTCAGAGAGTTCATCGTGACCCATACAGACGGAACCCAGCGAAGGAGTGTCCCAGGAAGATCTTAGTCAATTTTTTGACATATGCCACCAAAGAAAGGATTCTGTCCCTGGCCCTCAAGGCTGGTTCAATAAGATCAACTTCCTTCTCTAGTCCATTCGCCTTTACAATACGCTCAGACGTCTCCCACATAACTCAACAAAACAATGGGAGTTGGGCAAGAGACTGGCGACCTTGAACTCATTGGGGGCACAAGCCCAGCTCCAATTCCCTGCATCATTCCGCATAATGTGGAACAACCATATGCATAATATTCGCCATATTGAGGATGCGGACAATTTGATTGAAAAGATCAGAGGAGAGGGTAGGGGGAGCAGCAAGGGGGAGTGGAGAGGCAATGCAGGTGGTAGCTAGACAGTAGGGACAGGATGGGAGATGTAGAAGCTTGATACAATAGCGAGGCTAGTATGGCATATACGCAGCGCCTTTCTGTTTCTTTTTTTTTTGTCCCCACTATTATCCGCTAAGTAGCATTCACTACCGATAAAGCAAGTTTTTTACTATTATGCACCTTTTTTCTTCTTTGTATGATCCATACATGATCGGGAGAGGGGGCGGCATCCGTCTAGGAGCGTAAGGCTCAGTAAGAAAGGGAGGGTTCCCCAGAAAAGAAGGGGGGTTGGTGGCTAATGTGGGTAGGGATAGTGGGAGGAGGGGTGTGTGGGGGGTGGTAGGGGGGAGAAGGTAAAAATGAGTCCTCACTTCACAACAACCTATAGGAATTTCCATTTTAACAGACGGGCACATCAGGGTCTGGAGGGGCAGAGATTAACAGATGACAGATAACAAGATTCCATTTATCTCCTGGAATGTTAATGGGCTTCGTTGCCCACGGAGACACAGGTTAATTTTAAAATACCTGGAGCAGTCCCCTGCCAAAGTAATTCTTCTCCAGGAGACCCACTTGAGTCATACTGAGGCTTAGGAGCTCTTTGGGAAGCTTAGATGGGTAGGTGCATTTTGTTGTTCTGGGCAGTCAGTCGTAAACAAAGGAGTTGCCATTTTGATTAAAACTGGAATTGGAGGAATTATGAAGTCAAGTTTAACTGACCAGTCAGGAAGATGGGTCTTGGCAGGTGGTGATTTTAGTGGAAGTGAACTGACTATTGCATCATATTACGGGCCTAACATAGATGATCCTGCTTGTCTACTGAGGGTACAGTCTAATCTGGTAGAGGTCACTACCCCGTTATAGAGGGGGATTTTAATGTCCTCCACAATCCTCAACAGGACCGCTCCAATCGCAGCCACTATAATACTACCCCGAAATCCCGTCGTGCCATGGTTAACATGATGCATGAGTTGGGTCTAATTGACGCCTGGAGGGCTAAGAGTGGGATTGGGCTGGGCTTTACCTACTTCAGTAAAAAGCATGGCCATGCCTCAAGACTGGATTATATTCTCGTAGACAGACTATGTTTAGAGATCTTAGTAGAGATAGAAATACTGCCAAGCATCCTATCTGATCACGCCCCTGTTATGTTTGTACTTTCGAAGGAGATGGCCAGGAGAGAAACAATTCCTAGGTGGACTTTAAAACGAGCAGTTTTGAATAATCAGGATACGGTCGCTGTGGTGGCCACCTCTACTACTAACTACTTTTCTGATAATATAGGTTCAGCCCCACCCGAAGTAGTTTGGGATGCCTATAAGGCCCATATTAGAGGTCAGTTCCATAGTCTGATCTGTTCCAACAATAGGGAAGAAAAAATGAAGTTTAAAATCTTGGAGGATAAAATTTTATCTTTGGAGAACCTAAGACTGAATTCCCATGTAGATAACATACCACACATTTCAGTAGACTTAAAATGTCTCCGTATGGAATATCGAGGTTTGCTGGACCTGAAAGTCAAGGCACAGTGGGCCGCGTATTCTATGGAGAACTATGAGTACGGGGAAAGAGCTGGGGCAATCCTGGCCAGTAAGATCAGAGCAGACCGGGTGAGGAACCATATTGACAGACTAATTATAGATGATCAGGGCACTGTGTCTTGTAAACAGGAGGACATGGAAAAACGTCTTCTCTCCTTGTTTACCGATTTATATAACGAAGAACAGTCTCCTAGCTCTGCAAATACACTTCGATGGTTGGAGAGTAAGGCCCTACCTAGATTGACCGACGAAGGTCGTGATGTCCTCAATAGACCATTTACAGAGGAAGAAGTTAGACTTCACATAAAAAAGATAAAAAATAATAAAGCGGCTGGCCCTGATGCCCTCCCTGGGGAGGTCTATAAAGTACTTCAGGAAGTCCTTCTGCCAAGGCTATGTGAATTATTTAACTATGTGTACAGCTTGGAGGGTAGGGTTCCGCCATCATGGAAGGAGTCCACAATTGTCCTCATATTAAAGCCAGGGAAAGATCCCCTTAAGGCAGACTCCTTTAGGCCAATCTCCCTGCTAAATGCAGATTATAAGATCTTTACTAGTATTTTGGCAGGTAGATAGGCTAAGCTAGTTCCTCCACTCATCAATTCTGACCAGAAGGGCTTCATGCCTGGTAGATTCATTCATGAGCTGACTTCACAGCTGATTGGCAGTATTGACTTGGCAGTGGCACGGTCGGAGCCCTTGGCAGTGGCGGCATACGATGCTGCGAAGGCCTTCGACCGTGTCAATTGGGGATTCTTGTGGGATGTTCTGAACACTATGGGGTTTGGGACAATTTTTACTCATTCATTGAGAAGTTGTTATGAGGGTGCCTCAGCTGCTATTTTATTGAACAGATTGTTGACATCACGTTTCAGCAGAAGGAGGGGGACTAGGCAGGGGTGTCCCATCTCGCCCCTCCTGTTCAACCTCTATATTGAGCCCCTGGCGCAGGCACTGAGGATGGACGATGGGATAACACCGTTCAAAGTGAACGATTACAGTTGTAAGCTTGCGTTATATGCTGATGACCTGATGGTCTATACCAGCAATCCGGTTGATGTTTTTCCAAGAGTGGAGGAGATAATGTCTGACTTCGGTCAGTACTCGGGCTACCAGATTAACACCTTAAAAACGGAAACAATGTGTTGGGGAATCGACAATTAGGAGAGAGCTCAAAGCATACAGTTTAGGTACCTGGGTGTACTAATAACTTCCGATCTAAATAGTATACCCCAGATTAATCTAAAGAGGGTGGCCAAGGACATCGATCAGCTTTTTTTGAGATGGCGGAATCTCCCTTTAACAATTTATGGCCGAGTTAATCTGATCAAGATGGTAATTTTGTCCAAATTAACATATCTATTTAATACAATACCCCTGATTTTTCCTGATAAAATGCTGGGAAGAATTCAGGAAAAATCGGAAGTTTTGTCTGGGCCAATAAAAACTCCAGGTTATCGTGGAAAAAACTGAAAAGGAGATTGTTGAAGGGGGGACTTGCTCTCCCGGATGTCCTTTGGTATGCTTTTGCCTTCCAGCTAAAAAACATTCGTAGCCTTCTCTCTAATCCAGATGATTCCAACTGGGGGAAGATCTTGGGGATTATGGTTGATCAGGAAGGGGGCGGGCCCGGTTTCTTGTATAAGTTTGGTTCCCCAAGGTTCTACAAGAAGGTCCGCCTCAATGGTTTTGAAACTTGCTCTCTCAGTTTGGAGTAGAGTAAAGGTAAGATGGGGCATAAAATATTACTCTGAGCTTGCTCCAATCTGGGAGTCTCCTGGTCTGCCACTATGCCTCAAGGATAATCTGTCCATCCCCATTAGGAGAGCAGGAATAACAGTTTGGTCAGATCTGGTAACATCAGAAGGGGTTCTCCCCTGGGAGGTATTGCCGTTAAGGATTAGAGACTCCTTTTCTAGATTCAAATATATCCGACTTTGTTCCTGGTTTTCCGCTGAGAAGGTGAACATCGGCGGTAACTGGGACATTGAATCAGCCCTCCAAACTCCTGGCTATAGGAAGAGGGAAGTCGGTTACTGGTATAAAAAAATGCTTGAGGTGGAGAAAGTGCAGGCACCCTCGCTACATCTTGTCTGGAGCTCGTCCACCTTAGAGGCTGCCTCAGGTGCATTTTACAAAACACATTTTCAATATCTGTACAGATACGTTAGGTCCGCCTCTCTTAAGAAAAATCACTTCTTCGCGTTAAATCGGTTGTACTATACTCCTAAAAAAAATTGCGAAGTTTGTTATACCGCCACCTTGTTGCCCCAGATGTGGATTGATAGAGGCTGACGATATTCAGGTATTTTACGATTGTCCTAGCTTAGGCCTCTTTTGGGCTAATGTGGAGAAGGCAATGGAGGGCATTTATAAGGTTAAACTTAGTTTGAACACAGATCTCATTTGTGGGTTTAGGGAGACACAGGTGGCCTTATTTTTTAACCTTAGTCTCATTGCTCGCAGAGAGATCTGTAAGATATGGAAAGATTCGAGCCCCCCTGTATGAAAACTGGCTTAGAGCTGCACTGAGAATTGCACGATTGGAATCTGGTATGGCACATAATGTAAATAGCACGGTTTGGGAACCTCTGATAGAATGGGGAAAAGAAATGAGGCTGGTCTAAAGCCCCAAAGGGTCCTATGATTACACCATGCCCTGAAAAAGGGGGCAGGCCGGGCCGGCCCTGGGCATAAGCAAAAACTTTAGCCCTGGGCGCCCAGGACAGAATGAGGGTTGCTAGTGTTTGTTTCCATTTGCCAACGGTGAAATGAGGACTAAAAAAAAAAAAAGAATAATATTCAATCTTCCACAAGTCACTTCACCGGCCCAAATAAGGCTAGAGTTCGGACTCCAAAAGCAGCAAATCTCACGGAAGGGGGCTTACGCCAAGTGCTGGTTTAAAATAAAGAGAGCCGAGCCGGGCACATAGAACTCCCACCTGTGGAAGGAAATCACAAGGAAAAACGACATTCCAGCTGTGAGGTACCTTCAATCAGCAATCAGGCTGCTAGCTCTACAGGACCTATGGGACTTCTGCTCCTCCCAAAAAAGTTTAAAGGACCTGGTAAATAAATCAGTAAAGATTGCATCTCTTGTAGAAGACAAAGCTGCCCTCAGTAGGAGGGCCCATGGCTGGTTTGTAATTCAGAGTTACTTGTCGACAAAGCCCCAATCATACCTAGGAGCAGGTTTTTCGAGAATCACAAAAGAAAAGTTCCTGCATCTGAGGCTGGGAATTCTACCAGCAAAGCGCCACCTCCCACCGTGGAAACGAACAGACATTCAAACCGTTGTAGACTGTGTGGAGACGTCAATGAAGACGTAACACACCTACTATGCATCTGCAAAGGCTTGGGAGCGGAAAGAAGACCGCTTTTAAAGGCGCTCCTGGTCACAAGCCAGGTTTCAACGTGTAGGGAGGCGGTAAAGGCCTGTTTTGAGGGCAGCAACACCCGCCTTGCTTGCAGCCTTGTCCGGTTTATGAAGGAAGCAAACGTAAAGTTAAGCCGGGAAGGACCACAACATACTGGTCTTCAGGTCACGCCAACCGGTTCATGAGACAAGTACAACTACTCCGACCATCGGGACTTTGTCCGGCAACTCTGTCCACTGCCATGGTCCCCACGCTTTCCCACAGTCATCCTGGGTCGGCTGCCAGTTCATCGACCTGAAAATTTTTCATATACATTTATTTACGGGGCACAAGTAACCATGAGAGCAAGCGTTTTGATGAACAATATTGCGGTACAGGCAGAATCTGGTTCTCAGCCGCCCAGTAACACTATAAAATATCTTCAAGATCCAAGTTTTCAATATTAACTTTAAAGGGAATGGGACCACATAGGCCCCCCCCATAGATAAGCACCTCGACAAATCCTGTACTTCGCCACATCTGACCCTCCTGCATTGGCTGTCTTGCACCTGAGTTTTTATTCCCCCGTAATTTTATGGAATCACTGCACATCTGCAATCTCTTTCAGCATTATTTAATTAAGTTTTTTTTTTTATACGTTTTACTTATTTGCGAAGGTTTGAATTAATCATGCAATAAAGCGATTATAATTATAATTAATAATTTATCCCTGGGAGAATAATAGGTTTTTCCCCTAAGCTTGAGAGAAGGGTAAAGTAGAGGGAAGTGCTGCTTTATCGGAGAATCTAAAATTCTGTGGTAGAGGAGAGGTAAGCGCTGTCTACTGGAAATACAGAATTCTTGTGAGTTTGACCAAACCATCACTTTGGTTTGAGCAAAACAGATGAATGGAAATGTTTTACGTGGTTACTAACTGGATTTAGTTGTATAAAGTATAAATACAGTGTGCCGATACATTCTTTAAAGGGGGGGTCAGCAGAAGCAGCAGAAGCCGGAGCAGGGCTGACGTCAGAAGTGTCGCGCTGGGATAGGTCCGCATGACCAAAAGGTTTTGAGCGATGATTGGTGCATTAGCGAGAGCTGTGTAAGCATAGGTCGAAGTAATTGTGACGTATTCATTTCTGATTGGTGCGTTAGTGTGAATCGCGCTGTGATAGGTTGGTGTAGCGGAGAAGTTTAAGGAAGAGTGTACGATTGTTTTGAGGTAAGAAATCTGCAGAAGAATGGAGTTTTACTACGGAGAAGAACGAGAGGAACCTACAAGGTTTAAGAAAATGAAGAACATATTCAAGAAAGACAAGGAAGTAATTACGAGGGAGGGAAAATTGCTTCCTCCGCCTAAAACGCCTGCATCATACATGATGACAAAATATGGCTATCACACCTGTATTTGGTTAGAAAATTAAGCAAAATATACTAAAAACGATGGAGTATTGGCATTTCCAGAAGTAGGTTTGTTTAGTACCGCGGTATTGCGGAATTTGAGAGAGAAAATGACAAAGCTTGAACCAAGGCCTAGACCGACTCAATTTGAGGCATTGACCAAATGGGAAGAGGAAATGCATGAGTTGGAGCGAAAAAGATTTGAAGGCTGCAGGGAACCAAGGTCTAATCTGAGAGGTTTATGGGGAACAACTCATGAGAGTAGGATGAGAAGATGGAGGAATGCCGATATGTGTGATAAAATGTACCCGGTGAGGACACTTGATGAGATGGTGGGACGGAAATGTAAGGAGAAGAGGAATAATGTGGAACCAGAGAGAAAGAGTTATGGGATCAGTGATGCTGAGGATGTGGTGATGGAAGAGATTTTAACTTGAAGACCCCCTCCATATCGACCGAGTTCTGTAGTGGTGAGTCCAAATGCGCCACCGATGGCGACTAGATTTACTGGTAGTCCAAGACAAAATTCTGAAATTAGAAGTAGTTCCGAAAAAAGGGAACAGAAACCCGAAGAAAATCCAAGTACTTCTGAATTTATGAGATCCACGAATGAATTAACTGAAAAAATACAAGAACTCAATAAAAATATAGAAGCTGTAACTGTGCCTGTAAGAATAGGTCCAGTAATTCCTTTGTTTGAAAATTAGAGGATAAATGAACAATTATTAGAAAGGGGTAGCATGGTGCAGAGCGGGCAGGCCAAACTCCAGAGGACATGTGCAAAGCATCCACGCAGTACACACAGGCGACACGCAAGGCACACCACAAAAAGAGACCACACCAGATTAGATGAAAAGAATAACTTTTGTGTTGTATAAAACATACAAGAGTAACCACGTATGTAACCACAGTAGTCTCTAGATTGTGCCAACTGGCGCCAGGGCAATATATACAAAGGGATTATTTACAGGTCAGGGCCAATCGGGCCGCTGCCACAACCATTGTGAAAGGATAAATGATAAATGAAAAAAAAGGTAAGTCCATCAGTTCCAGTGCTGCAAGAAAGACATGAGGCATTAGCATACAGCATGAGGCAGGAATCTCTGCAAAACACATAACAGGATCTTAGGCATGGAATCAGCCTCCACACATCTCAGCAGCATCCACTGTAGGAAGAAAAACATTAGGCCTACAAATAAAGTAAGCCCTTAAGCAAGCCCATTAGCATTGGGCCTACTCACACGACATAAGGCAACCTGCCGGAGACGTCTCAATATACCTAAACCATGAGACACCTAAACCATTAGCATGACATTAGCAATCACTATCCGCATCAGGGGGGAACCATTACCAGTGGCATAAAAGCACAACATTAGGCAGCATTGCTGGCCTCAGAACCTTATTAGGCGTAGGCATAAACATGCAAGCATAAGTCACATCTGCGCACTGCAAAAGGGGCATAGAAGCATCAGGCACAACAAATTATGAGCATGGGGCGCATTATGCATTCTATCAGCATGCAGGCAACGTGAGGCGGGCCAACATGGGACAGAAACCACCTTACGCCTGTAGCTAGCCGGGGAATTATCCCTGACAGAACCTCCGCATTCCACCACCTATGCTGTCAATCCTCTGGAGCCTCGCAAGCCTAGACACTGTGTGCCCCAATCGTTGCCATGGCCCACTATCCAGCGGGGCAGTGGTGTCAAGTAAAGTTAGTTCAGGCCTGACAATGTCCCGTGGGGAGCCCTTCTCCGGGATTGAAAAGTCAAGAATGCCGCCCTCATTGCAGCTACCCACCTTCAGGCGTGGCAGGGAACCAATGCGGTACTCCTGGTGCACCTCCCGGCACTCGTGATGCTTCCAAGAGCCCACCAAAAGAATCCTGACACTGGGGGCAGGCACCGGCAATGTGCCCCGACACACCCCCAGCCTCCATGACAGGGCCCCACTCACCGGGGATCCCGCGGGCGTCCTCCGTCTCCTCTGGCCACCGTCAGGTCCTTCTGCCCGCAGCTCCTGACGACTCTGGGTGCACCCGGCACTCTCCACACGGGGCGGGGTAGGCTCCCGCCTCGTCCCGGACTCTTCACTCCACTCGGGTTCCTCACATGTCCGGCCAGGCTGGGCGAGACGGGGGGGGCTCCCGCTCCTCTCTGAATCCCCGCGCCGAGACCTAGACCGGCCTCGGGATTTACAGCTCCTTCTGCCTCCAGGGCCAATCAGGGCACAGCGTGACGGGTGCATGCCTGCAACTGCCAATCCTAGCGCGGCTTGCAGGGGCGCGGCAGCCTCCGCCAATGGCTGCGCGGTGGTAAAGGGGGTGTGGCCAATTATTATCCCGGTGCACCCGTCATGTGACGGCGGCCCTCTCTGGCTTCTCAGGCCCAGCGTGGGCTTTGGCAATCCCACGGAGGCCCTCCCCAGTCTTTGGGGGCCGCGGCGGTAACCTTCGGTGGCGCCTCTTCCTCCTTCAGTGCGGCGAAGTCCGCGCAGCTTCCCACACATCTCCCGGGCTGCAGCGGTGATTCTGGACCACGGTGCTTCTCTGGGGCAAAGCGCTATATGCAGGTCCCTGGGCCGCGGTGGTGAGTTCCCCACGCTAGCGCTCTCCTTCTTCCTTGCCCTTGGCTGCGGCGGCACCCACTCATTAAATATGCATGAAGCGGGGTAGGCTCCCGCTATATTTCCAAATACACGGCTCTCCCTGGCAGCACGCTCCTCACCTCCTTTGGGGTATTGGAGTATATCGCTTAACAGGCGCTAAGCAGCCCCACCAGCTTCAGGGGCCAAAGGCAGTGCTCCTCTTCTTCTGGCCAGTACAGATACAGTGCTCCTCTTCACGGGCAGTGACAGATAGCCCTCCCGAGGTGCTAAGGAGCAGGCAGCCGGGCACAGTCACAGCGCGGTAGGTGTCAGCTCCTCACCTCCGGGGAGCGCAGTCCCCTCCAATATTGCACTCCTTTCTCTTCAGGGGCTAGGTAGCAGAGCAGCAGGCACTACTGGGCAAGGTCAGCAGTCAGTGGGCACTCATCAGGACAGGGCGGTAGGTTTAAAAACCATATTCCACTGTAGCGTGGCACTCCTCCTGTACAGCAGCCTTGACTCCTGCAGTGGGGCTTTCACTAGCCCTGTGGACAGCAGAGGGGTTTCAGTTGGGTGCAGGGTCCAGCACACAGGCCCAAGTGGCGGTACCCCCTGGAAGCAGGTCCCCTCACGTTCATGTCCCTGCTCTGTCTGAGCAAATGGTGGCACAACCCCCTACTTATACGCCCCTCACCCCACCTACCAGGCAGTGCCAGAAGCTTCTAGAACCCTCTGGGGAACGAACTAGTTCTAACTGGCTCAGGGGGAGGAGTAGAGCACCCTGGGTGCCAGGCTTTCCCTCCAAAAGCCGGAATGGTTGGGAACCAAACATCTAGACTGCTAACCTACTGGCACCATACACAGCCATGGCATCCATTTTAAACGCAGCATGTTACCAGGGTACATTCTTACAATGGGGGGTTAATAAGTGCACACACCATTGCAGTACATTTCCTAGGGCATCTCACACCACACATGGCCTATACAACTTTCTACCATGGGGGAGACATCCTAAAATAGGGGGGTGAAAAGCGAAAAAATGTGGGAAAATGGGCCAAGTCCAACAACCATCGTTAACAATTCCTTTAAATCAGAGTTTACAAAAAGTAAGAGAAAAGGTCTACCCAGATTTGTCTGAAATACGGAATGCTAGTTGTATGACACCACCTGAATTAACCAGAAATCAAAGTCTTCCGTACAAGTTTCCTATGGGTGCGGAATCCGGTATCGTTACACCCTTAAGGAATATAGAAAGAATTGATTTGACAAAAACCCCAGTAGGACCAACCGCAGAAGAATTAAGTGACTGGGTTAAAACTTTGAAATTAAAGGATCAGGAACCTAAACTTTTAGACGTGGTCAGGTTAAAAATAGATATGGAGGAATTAATCATTGGAACAATTGGAACTGAAAGGCTAAAAACCTACCAAGATGATGAACTAATGTTCATGTGCAAAAGTATTACATGGAGAGCTCAAAATCTGCATGACCGATTAGAAGAAATAGCCAATGAACTTGGAATAGAATTTGCAAAAATTAAAATGCTGCAAAACCCCTACAGAGTAGATTTTACTGAAAAGGATATAGACAATTTAAACTAAGTGTGGGCGAAATTTGCGAATTTGGGGTCCGCGAATTCGCGCGAAATCGAATTTGCGATCCGGATAATCCGCGAATTCGTGCAAATTTGCAGATTTTTTGCGTGTTCGTGGGTTTTTTGCGTATTCGTGGCCGCTTGCAGCGCACCAACCGCGAAGTTACCCATGCGGTCGTACATGGGCGCGGCCATCTTGTGCACGTTGCGTATTTCCGTTTCAGGGCGCTATTGGCAATCTCGCGTTGTGTGCGGCGCGCTATTACGAGTTTGTGCGTGTTTTTGCGTTCTCCCGGGGGAAATATGGCGCGAACTTACCCACGCGGTCCTCAATGGGCGCGGCCATCTTGTTTTTCATTCATTGCTATGGTTCTGGGCCTGGCTTTTCTATCCTCTTATAATCTTTGCAATCCTTTGTTTCTTTGAACTTTTTTTTGCTCTTTTTTGCTCATTATCAGACCCCCCAGGATATAGCGGCATGGATTCGCAAATTTAGCGGCGCAAATATAGAAATTTAGCGGCACAAATATGGAAATTTAGCGGCATTTTAGCGGCACTTTATTTTACTCATAAGCATTCATTTTCAGCCTTAAATCAATGGAAACTGTTTTAGCAGAGTATTCCAGTTAGATTAGGCAATCTGGAATATGGAATAGAGGAAGCAGCCCACAGGTGAAGGCTGTTATCCCTTGGAATTGCAATTCCTTATCTGCCGGTTGGGCTAAACAGAAGTGTGAGGTCTAAAATTTTGTGTCACATTTTGTGATGTCAATTCCTGTGAGGTCATGGGTCTTGATGCCACTTCCTGTGATGCGACATGCCATGTCGCGCTCAATGATGTCACTCAATGTGATGTCACGCGCTATGCTGCCTCAGTTCATTTGTGAATTACAGAACAGTTCATCTTGCACAGTAAGTGTGGTAATGTCCAAGGTGCCCAACACAATCTGGTTAATGGAATCAGTGATTGGAAAAGTAGACTTTTTGCTCATGCTTTGTGAACTTGAAAACTGAGGCCTTAATCCCTGCCTCAATTCACAAGCTTGCGGTGAGGTGCTTGATTCATTTAAATAGTGTACACACTGTTCCGGCTTTCAGAAGCGAATATGGAAAGCTTCAATCATCAGGCCTCCTAGGTAAGAACCCTAAAGAGAACCAACTTGAAGAATTGGCTTACCATTGCATCTGCACATCTGAAATGCAGGTTAATCAACAATTGTCCCTCACAATTATGTTTCATTTAGTTTTGTTTCCGTTCCGGTTAGTCTTTTTTTACAGCAAGATGTTAGGCTTCTTAGTTGAAGACCCATGTATATTGTTTATAAGATAAAGTGCTTCTTCTGCTTAATTCACGTTTTATTGCCGCTTGTTATCAGACATGAACCTGAATATGATTGGTCTTCCTAGATATATTTCTAAGCCCTCCTCAGGAGTTGGCAGGGCTGTCCTTAACCTGGATGTAGGGAGTGCGCTGCTTCTCAGAGCTAACTGTGGTGTGCATTCCCCAGACAGATAGTTTATCACAAACATTGTCTCAAACCCTGGCGAAGAGAGTACAAGCGTTTATAGTGGCTGTGGAATTGCAGCCTACTAAAGTTGTATTTCCTTAAAGTGACCCACCATCTTTGGGCTTTAGGCTACAAACACACGCCCACTCAGGGTTAGGTACAAGGAAGCCATCTTGGGTACACCCACCTTTTCTTTACCCATGCCATTTTGTTTCCTACAGTACATGAGGAAAGAATTCTTTCAAACACTTCATTTCTGGATGTCATTGCCTGCCTCCCAAGAGTTCTTATGTGGTCTTATGAGTGTGAAGCGAGGGTTGATGGGACGACAGAAGATGAACAATTAAAATAACTGATCGACTCCATTATATCCTTGCTTCAAAACCACCTGCCCCCGTTCCTTAAAGCAATCTGGTCGCTGGTGCTTGAGCCTCTTGTTGGGGTCTGGCCATGCACCCTGATGTCTTTGGAATTGAGACGGCTCTTGTGGTTGATGTGTGCGGGATACTTCCATTGCTGAGGTGTGCAACACTTCTTTTTCTCACATGCTACCAGTTCAATATTTTACCAGCTCGCCTGTAGCTTTCTTTACATTTTGTTTTCGAAGAGCAAGTAAAGATATCTGGTTATAAATCTCCAGGAAGTTCTCTTATCCTTCCTTGCCTCCCTCCTCCCCCCACACACACACATACACACACAATTCCCTTTAACATAAACCGGTCTCCGAGTCCGGCTGGAGTACAAGCAGCAGTTTTGTTCAGCGAGTCTCGCCTGGACTAAGGATCGCAGTGTTGAGGGCTCTGCGGGTCCTGCTGTATCGGTGTCTGCTATAAATACAGAGCTCTGCTTTCACAGAGCGCTGCCTTGGTAACTCCAGTCCCTTGGCGCAAGGGGAGCTTGGCATAATGACCTGTGAAGTACTCGGGTGCGGCTGGCAGAGCTCAAAAACTGACAGTGTGTGTCCCGGGAAGCTGCTGACACACACAAGAGGGGGAGGGGGTGGGGGGTGGGCGGGGGGCGGCGCACAGCCAATAAAAGGCATTGTTTGTTTTGCTGTCTCCCGGTAGAGACACTTTTTTGTAAAATATCGTGGCCAATATGGTTATTATCGCGGCCATCGCGGTAATCTGCCGATTTCGCGATTTTTTTCGTGAATCGCGAAATCGCGATAAACTGGAGGGTCTGATTATCAATCTCTCTATTTGTCTAGATCTATATTTTGTGGTTTTTTCAACTTTTTGTTACTTTAACAACTACTTTTTTTGTTTAGCTCTCTCTTTTATTTTATTTATTTTTTCCCCCTATTCTTTTCTTCTTTCGGCCAGGACCATGGCAAAGGGAGCCGGCAAGTCAAAGGGTAAGGGTCCCGCACACCGTAGCCGGCTCCCTTGCGGGCGATTGAAGGGAGTGGATGTAGTGGCCAGGGAGGTTTTTACCGCGGTGGAGGTGGCCGCCCTTATATTTTTTGTTCAGCGCCACCTCCCTAAGACCGTTGCAGCAGGGGGCAGGCCCGTTCAAGGGTATGGCCTCCGGGAGCGTCAGCAGCGGTGGGATAAGGTGTGCCGGGCCATGCGGAGGGAGTCGGGGGTCCGGGGCACCTATGACCATGCGACGCACCGGTGGGCCGACGTCCTCGACCGGGAGCAGGACCTGCTCCACCTGCTAGGTGTGGAGATCCCTGGCCTTGGTGAGTAGCTATTTAATAACTACTTTGTATTCTTCTGCTCTGTGTTATATTGCTAATATATGTTTTTCCCTAAGAGCAAGAATGCTGCCTATTCGATTACATTGCAGGTAAAATAGTTTTTAAATAGCTTCTGTGATTGCAGGTGCTCGCCTCCTCAGTGGCGTTGCTACTATGCTTACTTGTTTGCAACTTTGTGCTCATTTGGCCTGAATATGTACGAGTGTAGTACTTTACAGAACTGCGTAATGCTAGGGAGACTAGAGACTCAAGTCTAGTCCTTCCTTTGTACTCCTGCTGCCACTAAGAAGAAGAGATAGTGATGGATTGATAGGTTGAGTATATTATGACTTGTTATTAGTAGTAGGACATTTTTTAGTGCTCTGCAATCATGATGACGGACTGTGTCTGTCACGTCGCGTGCTGCTGAGTGCTGGCAGTCATAGTAGAACCTTTTTGTTGTTGGTTTAGTTATTCCAAGTAGACGGTCTGCGAATTCAGCAATACTGTACTAGTATCCTCCTAGTTGACCAGATCAGATAGGTCAATACATGTAGTGCAATTGTTGCTAATTTGTTTCCCCGAAATAATTTTAGATTGTGGTCAAAGAAATGAAATATTTCCAAAAAACAATCATCCATGTTTGTGTTTATTTCATGATCATCAGGACCTCCCAGGGGCAAGAAGACAGCAACACCCCAGACTCCGGTGGAACAGAGTGGGCAGGAACGGTCCTCTGCAGACTCTTCTGCTGGCCCCAGTAAGTTCTTCTGTTGTTAATATTAATAATTATACTTCCCTAACTTTTACAGGTCCTATTCATTCAAAATTGCTTCCTAATTCTATTTTTTACAAAATAGTCTTTGTTCTTCTTGTAGACTGTTTCTACATTCTTATCCTGCCTCTACCATCACTCTCTGTGCTACTACTATTATTTACTATTATTATGAGTCGGTCTGTGTAGGTAGCTAAGCTTGCCCAGTCGGCAAACGGTGTTAAACAAAACTCTGATCCAGGCACTGAGGGCAGTCCTCTGGGTTGCCCTTGCTGTCTATTCCAGTCTTCTTAATGTAAGTGCTTTGACAATTTCCAACAACAAAATGTCAATGTGTCCAACAAGAATAAGCTAGTAGTTGGCTTTTTTGATTTGATAGTAGCACATTCCATACCGCTAGTGTTTCAGGGACTATTCTGCACATACAGAGTATGGACAAGAGAAATAGGACATTATTGATGATAAGTGCAGTTCGACTTTCCACATACCTCAGTCCGAACAGAAGGTGAACCCCCAATTCCCTGACCGACTATCTAGTGTGTCTGACCAATGATTATGTTACGACCCAGAAGAACAGAAGAAGACTACCGCCGAGTCCCAACCTATCACAGTCACTGAAACATGCCTGCACAGTGCAGCAGTTCAAAGTTCAAACCCTTCCGCTCACTCAGTCGTGAACAAAAACCACACAGTGTTTGTTAGTTTTAAAGTTTTATTTTCAAATAAGAAATAAAATAACGATTTCTTCATTTTTAATAGTGCAGTATTGCGAGCGAGGACTGGTGATGAGATAGATGAGGTTAAAGTTTAAACAACATTCCCTTGAATCAATATAACCTAACACATCAAATTATTAGAATAACTGTGCGTGAGCCCCCACCTTCTTTAAGGTACTTAAAGTACTGCTGGTGATGAGGAGTAGGTGGTGAATTGTCCTGTTGGCAGAAGGGCAATGGAATCTTCTGTCTGTAATTATAAAAATGGTGCACGTTAAAAAGCAAGCATTCATCAGTTGTGCCAAGAAGTGTAGCATTTAATGGCTAACCATATAAAACGTTATCACCCTCCCCAAAACCGTCATTTTTTTCCATTCCCAATAATTAAAAATTGGTTATGTATTAAAATTTTCTTTCAATACGAGACGACATAGGGGGTGGTGTATGGCATCTCAAAATATGACATGTTTTTTCTAGACGTCACAACATCGGATGCGGCACCTAACACCAGTGCCGGGGCCAGCAGTACGGAGGGGTCCACTCCAGATGATTCGGCGGCTCCACAACAAGCCCCACCAGGAGAAGTTGGGGGGGGAAGGCTCAGCGGGGGCGGACGGTGGTAAGTTATTATACTCCTTACTTATTGACATTTTTGAGTAGGCTCGCAAAGGAGTGTATATGATGTACTGTACAGTAGACAGTACACTAGTACAAGTACACTGTACTGTTAAGAACAGTTACTAATTTAGAAGTACATTTTTGCCAATCAAGTAGAAGACAGTCAACCTTGACTTAGCCATAGCATTAGAGGCGGTAGTTCTCGGGTAAGCAATGGCCCCCTCTATGACTTCAACTCAGCTGGGAAACTTTTATCGTGAAGCCAAGTCATATCAGATGAACTTGAGGGATGTGAAGAAAGAAAAGGGAAAGAAGGGTGAAAGGAAGGACGAGCGAGTCGTAACAATTATGACTGTAAAGAACGATACGTGTTTTTGAATGCAGGCAGAGGTGGCTGATAGGAAGGAATCACATGCATGGCTGATTGAAGCAAGGATGGTTGGAGGAGAAAGAAATGATGACTGCATGTGTGGGTGAATCCGAGAAAATGCATGTGTGGTGTGCATTGCAATATATCATTTAGGTCAAACTCAAATGCAAGTCAAGACGGTGGTTTACCAAATAAAATGAAAAGGCTGTTAGTTGGTTGTTGAGAAAAAGTAAACTTGGTACAGTTGAGACATTAAGAAGAATGATAGATGTTTACTTTGGGAGCCTGGATGGTATCTTCTTCTTCCTCATAGATAGCTGAGGTGTATGTAGTAGATCAGACGCTCAGTGGATGAAGAGTGTTACTTTGAACAGCATGTCGGTGCCAGAGTAGCAAAGCTGAGGAAATCCAAATACTATAAGTTGTGATTGTTCAGAAATATTCCATTGACTAACAGTACAGTAGTTTACTTTGCAAGCACAGCATATATTGTCAATGTATTGTATAGTTGACATTATATCAAGTAAAGTCCCTTCCTCCGGCAATTATGGGTACCACACTCACTCCCTATGTTAATAATTTTCTTTCAGCTGTGTCATGGGCGGACTATCGCTGTTGTTCACTCAATCTATCAAAACAAAGCACCTAAAGCCATCCATCATATCAGCAAAGATCATGTGATCGGCAGGATATAGCATCAGAAATGAATAATCTTCATTTTCCTTTTGTAGTAGTCAAGGCCCGGGGGGGCAGTGCGAAATATAAATTACATTGAGCAGTAGCCCTTGATGTAACCGAGTATGGCCAGTGCCACCCCTATAGAAAGGTAAGAGCTTCCCTATCACCACCTGCATGTACTGCTTAAAGTAATGCGAGTCTGCGTCATCATGGCTTGTGTCTGTTTTTCTTGGGTGCAAGCTGAGTGTTAGGGGAAGCTAGTTCCTTTCAAATGTTCTCAGAACCTTGGTTATATACTGTAGGTTTGCAAGAATATTGTATTGTACACACTTGTAGTTAGCAATGCTTGTTGACTGGGGACTTAATAATAGAACTATACAGCTAGCAATGCTTGTTATCCTCGAGTTTACTATCAGAACTGTTGTTGTCATGAATATTCATGAGGAGTACACGTGGAGCATGTGCGCAAACTGTCATTTCGATACACGTGAAATTGCCGCTAGAGAGACTATAAAAGCCTCCTCGGCAATCAGTTAGACGCTTTGCTTCAAGGTTACAGCGTCCTGCTACCAGCGCCTCTGCGAGGTTCCAGCCCTGCCTCCAAGGTATTTTCTTCCCATTGCCTTGCTCCCACCTTCCCTCTAACTCCCTACCTTGGCCCCGTTCTCGGAGCTGCGGCGGCGGCTTCAATCCCCCAAGTCGGGAGGATTTCTTCGTTCCAGCCAGAATCGGAGATCGGGACTTCCGGTTTCCAGCGTCGGAGCGGTTTCAGGACAGAACTCGTCCCTCGGCGAAAGCTTTCCGCTCTCCAACTTCCTTCCGGTGCATCCTAGAGAAAGAAGTAAGACTTTTTCATTGATAAATTACAACGGACTTGAACAAAACAAGCGTTGGCAAAAAACAAAGACTCGAACCAAGGTTCTGATTGGATTTAGTTCAAACTTTTCGATCTTTTGGAAATCGAGGGCTAAAATCAAGATTATTTTCTGATATTGAGAACTGTAAATCTTATAGTTACAGTGATAGTAACTGTTAACTTGCATTGTTAAGTCAGAAGCCATTCCTGACTATACCAGGGTATGTTATTGCTCAGAGTATTTCTTGTGTATCTTCTTTTGCTTACTCATCTTTTACAGAAACCCTGTTACAGATAAGAACATATTCGTGCAAGGTAGGAAAAGCAAGTTATTTGCATGAAAGTTAAGTTATACTAACAAGTTATTGATAGTGTTGTTTTTTTTTTCTTGTGTGACCAATTGTGCTAAAGGCTCATGATGGTTATATTCTTGTTTTAAGGTGAAACGAATCACACAGAGAAATTCAGTTAGCCTTGCTACATAGAAGTATATGAATGGGCTTTTCTTTTCTTGGTATGTATTGGAATGTTACAGAGTATCAGTATATATTGTGAGTGATTACCGGAAAGGTCTCTGAACTAGGTTGTGTTCCTTCCTAGCTAATGTAACAAAACTACCAAGTCCGAGTTAAGACGCAGCATAGGAAGAAAGCCCAGAATACTTCTCGAGAAACAGAGACAACACAATTTGAAGAGCCCCTGTGTTTGTTTGTTTCTCTTGTTTCTCTTCCACTTCCCCTTCCCTTTGGGGGCTACCTGGTAGTGGCAAGTGTGAACTTCCTTGTCACGCTAGTTAGCTCTAGAAGGTATTGGGACTAGTCATCTTCAAGGCGGAACTCTGGGATCTTGCAGTTGCTCGCTTAACAGAAAGCGAAGCCAAACCATCCTTCCCCTTGAAAGTGACTATTTCCATGGATTTATCAAATATGAACACTTCCGAATTGACAGACATAATTCGCAAAATGAATGATGAGGTACAGGGCTTACGCTTAGAAAACCAGTCCCTCAGGCAGGAACTAGATGATACTAAAGATGGTTTTACTTCTTGGAGAGATAAGGAGGAAGTTAGACGACCAGTTTAACACCACCTAAATTCGGAGTCTCTGGTTTTCAGAATCAAACACATGCCACAGTATTTGGTCAAAATCAGGCAGCCCAACCAGTCCAATTAACAGTAGTGTCACCCCACCCAGTTCCTTTAGCCAATCCCGAACGGTTTACTGGGGATAGTACTAATTTTAACACCTTCATGAGTCAATGTCAGTTGCATTTTTTGTGCAAACCACAAATCTTTCCTTCTGATACCACTAAGGTGGCTTTTATAATTTCCTATTTGGGAGGTGTGGCGGCCAATTGGGCCATGCCTTTAGTAGATAGAAATGACCCATTACTTTATAATTTAACCCGTTTCAAGGCAGCTATGTCCAGTCTTTTTGCCAAACACGTCTTTTTACAAGCATCAGATAATGAGTTATTGAACTTGCGTCAAGGTTCAAAAGATCTAGTTACTTTTGTGACCACCTTTAATCGGTTGCTTGCTGAAACCCAGTGGCCCGAGAATAAAAGAATATCCTTATTTTACCGAGGGCTTCGAGAGGAATTGAAGGATGCCTTGGCGCACATTGTTAATTTACCTGAGAATTATACTGAGTTTCAGGATTTAGTGGTCAGGTTAGATCATAGGTTGGGAGAAAGAAAAAATGAGAGGCCAAGAAATGATTTTAGAAACTTACATTTTAGAACAGAAAAGAAAAATAATGAAGATAAAAACGCACAAGTAGAACCAATGCAGATAGGTGGAATTAAAGGACCCCTGTCACAAGAAGAAAAAGATAGAAGGAGAAAGGCCAATTTGTGTCTTTATTGCGGAAAATCAGGGCACTTTGCCAAAGACTGCTCTATTAGACCGGTAAAAAAGAAGGTTCTCTCCATAGACCAAAATTCAATTCAGGGATCGGAAAACTAAATGTCTCGAGGGAAGAAGAGGTCGATTCCTCGAGAGTTGATAACACCAAGATCTCACAATATGCAACAAGTGTAATGAATCATGTACCACGTCATTTCACTATAAGAGTGATTTTAATCCTGTCTGGTCAACAAAGACACAGTATCCCAATACTTATTGATTCAGGTGCTACAGGAAACTTCTTTTATCTAGGATTTGCAAAGAAACTTAATTTAACTCAAGTCCCAAAAAAGGAACCTGAACCTGTAAGAGATGTGGACGGTTCAGCACTCTCTTCTGGTTTGATCAGATTTCATACTTCACCCTTGCTTCTAGTAGCTGATAATGGACATACTGAATTGATTACTTTTGATTTAATTGATACTCCAGCTTTTGGAGTCATCTGGGGATACCATGGTTAGAACTCCACAATCCAAAAATAGACTGGGTTAAACGTACTGTAACTCTAGACTCTGTATATTGTAAAACCCATTGTTATCAAGAAAGTAGAGACCCCGAGGAGCTTAGCGCGCACCCAAGATGGTTGCGTGAGCTCAGAGCTCCCGGACCCTCGCCACCTCCACCGGTTATCCTGCACCTTATCCTGATTTGGACGACGGGCTTTTGTGGTCGTGACCCTGCTGATCATTTCCTCGTTTCCGCATTTCGTCTAGGCTCCTGGGAGCCGGAAATATGGACTTTTGACCATTTTTGGCCTGCTCCATGGTACTGCCCCGGGCTTGATTTCCCTGCCAGCCGGGTGGTAATTGAATAACAACGGCACGTGTGACTCTCTCCTGCCCGGTCTCCAACTTTCGGTTTCGGTTCCTGTGCCTCCACCTCATGGACTCTGCCTTGGTCGCCTCGGTGATTTGCTCCTTTCACATGGCCCGCAGTTGCTTGGCGATCCTGGTTTTCACTGCTTCTTGACTGGTGGCTGGCCTTTACCGATTCTCCGAATTGCTGAGGGCGCTTCGAGTGTAGCCATTTTCACTAGGTCTCAGAGTACCCTTCGGGGCGCACGACCCAAAATGGCCACCAAGCCCGAGGGAGACCAGACCGGCAGCTCGAGGAGGCTCTGTGCAGTCCAACGTCATGGATCAATACACCCGCACTAAGGGCTCTCCAAGCGGACCGATCAAACCCCCCGCCAACCTTGGGGACGACTCCCTGTTGGATGGAGATCTGTCGTTGAAAGACGTCATGGGCGCCATTAATGGGATGAAGGCCACGCTAGGACAGCAATACGAGGCCCTGACCCATAAATTGGACACAGTTGCCATAGATGTTACCCTGATCAGGGCGGACCTTGCGAAGACTAAAGAGAAGGTCAGATCCCTAGATCTGAAGACATCTAGCCTTATTACCGACGTCTCCGAATTACAGACTGAAGTTGGTAACCTGAGGTCCGCCCGTGACTACCTCTCTCGACGCCTGGATGATTTTGAAGGCCGCGCTCGACGGAACAACGTCCGACTGGTCGGGGTCCCGGAGACGACGGAATCGTCATCGGTGGACCTACTAGTGGAGGACCTTGTCCTGAATCACTTAGCGCCCAAAGGCCTTAGCAAGTTTTTTGCAGTAGAACGGGCCCACCGTATCCCGGGTGGCCCGCCTAAGCTTGGAGCTTCCCCGCGCCCCATCATCGCACGGATCTTTAACTTTCGTGACAGAGACGTGATCCTACAGGCTTCCCGCACGTCGGGCCCTACGGCTTATGAGAATGCCGCGGTTAACTTCTACCCGGACTTCACCCAGCAGGTCCAGAAGCAGCGCCTTGGATTTCAGGGGGTGAAGAGGAGACTGCGGGACAGAGACATGAAATATGCCATGCTTTTCCCGGCTCGACTGCGTGTGGTCTACAATGATAGAACATTTTTCTTTGATCATCCTGGAGCAGCCAGCGACTGGCTGGACTCACTCCCCCCTTGAGAACAATTTGACCGTCCTGATCACTCCGGTGGTGCGGAGGGCGGTCCGGTGGAGCAGGAGTGAGGAGCGAAATCGGCTCCCGGACCAACATGTTGACTTTCGGCAGTGGTTTGATGCTACGCAACTATTGTTTGCTACTGTGTTGTCTGAACGGGGTGTGGGCGGGGGTCGGGTAAATCTTCCTCCTCTGGGGTTCTTTTTGTAGATTAGTTGTATACTAGGGCGACAGGCACACTGCAAGTTGGGGTGGCTTTTGAGTCTTACGCAGGGGTGCGGGGTGGGGGGTATGATGATGTTTTGGGGGGTTGAGGGGTTTCGGTTTTTGTTTCATTGTTTTCTTCAAGGCACTGTACTGATGATCTTCTGTATTTACGTGTTGCGTTGGGAGTGGGGGGGACCTTGGGGTGGCCTGTGGGATGGGGGATAGGGGACTACGTATACTGTGCTGGAACGTCAATGGGTTGGGTGATAGAATTAAGAGAGGGGTGGTTTTGCAGTTGCTGCGACGCCTGTCTCCGGATGTGGTTTTGCTTCAGGAGACGCATCTGCTTGGCAACACGTGCCATGCAATGAATAGGCGTGGCTATCGTCTCATTGCACACTCAGGTTTCACTTCTGGCTCCAGGGGGGTGGGTATTATGGTTCGGACCTCCCTCCCTCTTGCTGTAGACGATATTATACTTGATGATAGAGGGCGGTACGCCGCCATTGTTGGGCGCTGGGAGGGGAGGGTGATCACTTTGTTTTCGGTCTATATACCGCCAGGCCTCCAAACTACGACCTATGCCGATCTGGGAAGAGTGGTTCTGGGTGTCCCCGAAGGTTTGCTGGTGGTAGGGGGGGATTTCAACTCGGTAGTGTCAGGGATGTTTGACCGTTACCCTCCCCGTGTTATCGCACAATCTCAATCCTGGCTGGGGGACTTCCTGGAGGCGCTGGGGTTGGCTGATTGCTGGCGTTTACATCATCCTGGGCAACGCCAATATACCTTCCACTCTGGTGCCCACGGTAGCCTTTCGAGACTTGATTATGTACTGATGCCCTCCTCTCAGGCTTCCCTTATAGGGGAGGTTAAACATCTAGCCAGGGGTATCTCGGATCATTCCCCGTTGTGGTTGGTTGTGAACGCACATCTAGGTTCGGAGGGTCGTCTCGCCCCGATTAACCCATGGTACCTCCGCGATCCTAAGACCAGGAAGGAACTCCTTGCAGCGATCAATCACTACTTTGCTGACAACGTTGGTTCAGTGACCTCTTCTGTTTCTCTATGGGAAGCGTACAAAACTGTAATTCGAGGCCAGGCCCTCTCATCGATTGGCCATGTTAAGAGATGTAGGCGGGAGGAGGTTGTCCGTCTTGAGACTGAAATTTCCGCCCTTGAAGGGGAGTTGGATTCTGGGGTCTCCCCTGAGAAGCTGCACCTTCTAGACCTGAAACAGCTTGAATATAGAGCGCTGGTGACTGATGCTGCGAAAGAGATGGGTCGTGAACGGCAGGGGCGGCTGTATGAGGTGGGTGATAAGGCTGGGAAATTGTTGGCTTGGTTGGATAGGAGAGAATGCGCGAGTCGGGTAGTTCCTGTTGTGGTGGATGAGAATGGTGTGGATGTCACTGACCCAGCTGGGATCGTGACGCGCTTTGCTGACTATTTTCGGGTGGTGTACTCCCCGGTGTCTGACCGACCGGAACGGGACTCCCACTTGCTTCTACGTCATATCTCGCTCCCGTGCCTGTCTGATCCAGAGAGGGATCTGTTGGAAGCTCCGCCCACTGCGGATGAAATTGCGACCGCTATCCGCTCGATTCGCTCGGGGCGGGCCTCGGGCCCGAATGGACTCCCCATTGAGCTTTATAAGCTCTGTCCGGATGTATTGGCGCCGTATCTCCGATCGATGTTCTTGGAGTCACTGGAGGAGGGGTTTCTTCCTCCTGACCAGAGACTGGCCTCCATAGTAGTTATCCATAAGGAGGGTAAGCCGCGTGACCGTTGTGAATCCTTCAGACCTATTTCCCTGATCAATGCTGAACCTAAGATCCTGGCCAAAGTCCTTGCTAATCGTCTGGTGTCTGTTATAGGCGATCTGGTTCACCCGGACCAGTCCGGATTTATACCACACCGAAACACGGCACTCAACCTTCGGCGACTGCATGGAGTCCTCGCGAGAGCGGGGACTCTGCGGGAGCTGGCCATCTTGGCGTGCTTGGACGCCACCATGGCGTTTGACACGATCGAGTGGCCTTATCTTTGGGCGGTCCTCAGTAAATTCGGTTTTGGACCCGCCTTTATTCGCTGGGTGCAATTGCTCTATGCTGACCCCTTAGCCCGGGTGGTGGTGAATGGGCGTGCCTCGACCCCCTTTGCTCTTGGTAGGGGGACTCGCCAGGGTTGTCCTCTGTCCCCGCTCTTGTTTGCCCTAGCTCTGGAACCGCTGGCGGCTTGGTTGAGATGGGAACCGTCCTTGAAGGGAATTAGATGGTCCCCGGAATTTGAGGATCGAATATCTCTGTACGCAGACGATATACTTTTGTACCTTACGTCACCTCGTAAGTCGTTAATCGTCCTTTTTGACGTTTTGAATTCTTTTCATAAAAATTCTGGTCTAGTTATCAACTGGTCAAAATCCTGTATTTATGTTCTTTCCGGTGATGCTCCACTTCTGCCACGTGGCTGTCCCATCTCGGTGGCACTGGAGGGTTTTAGGTATCTGGGGATCTTTATTACCTTGGACCCCGCACTTCGATATGAACGCAATCTGCTGCCCCCTCTCCAGCGCCTCCGTGCGGATGTTGGAACGTGGAGTAGGCTTCCTCTCTCTCCTCTGGGACGAGCAGCGTTGTTTAAGATGATGTCGCTTCCCCGATTTCTCTATGCGCTTCAGAACACGCTTGATGTTGTACTGGCTGGCTATTTTCGGGAGATTGAAGGCCTCCAGAGGCAATTGCTATGGGGGGGCCGGTCTCGCATTGCCCTTTCGAAGCTTACGCTCCCGTGGTACGATGGCGGCATCGCTCTCCCTGACATCCGTCGCTATTATTGGGCCTCTCAGCTGGGGGCCATCAACCATGGCACCTACACTCCTTCGCCAAACCCGGCCTTTGCGATGGATAAATGGTTGTTGCCCGGTGGTGACTACAACAGGGCTCTATACGCGAAGTCGACCGTCGGGTCGCTTACGGGGCCCACTAAAACAGTCGTGCGGGTGTGGCATCGGGCCACAGCTGCTACGGGATGGGCTGATAAGCTGACCCGTGCCATGCCGCTTTATGCTTCGGATAAACTTGGCTCCCTCTGGCAGTCGAAGGGGTTCGATCGGTGGGACATGATTGGGATCAGCAAGATTGATGATGTATGGATCAAGGGTAGGATCAAGTCGTTTGAAGAAATGAAAGTTGACTATGGGCTGAATGATAGGGAATCCTTTAGATATGCGCAGGTCCGACACGCGGTCCTGTCTGTTTTTCCCCTGGGCTCGGATGTTCCGGAGGCGTCCCCGCTTGAAGATCGGATACTGGATGGGCATGTCCCTGATAGCACGATCTCACTCATTTATAAAAAGTTAATCAATACCAGGATTGATCTACTGGATAGCCTTCGAGAGTTGTGGACTAGTGATGGTCTGGAGCTGGATGATGAGGACTGGCAGGCTGCGCTCTCTTCTCCTAAGGAGGTAGCTATTCCTGCACGCCTTCGATTTGTCCAGCTCAAAATTCTTCATAGGGTATATGTGACTGGTCCGCGTCTGGTGCGCATGGGATTCTCGGCGGATGGATTGTGCAGACGTGGTTGCGGTATGGTGGCCACGTTCCTACATATCATTTGGGAATGCCCTGCTGTACTGCGCTATTGGAATCGCGTGCATGATGTAATGAGTGAGGTCACGGGTGTGCGGTTGAAGCCTGAAGCGCGGAGATGCTTGTTGAATGTTTGGGAACCAATGATTGTACCCAAGCGCAGCTTCGATGGGTGACATTGGGTAACATAATAGCCAAGTGTGACATTGCCCAGCTTTGGGGCGCTCAGAGGCCTCCTACGATTCTGGCATGGCAACAGAACATGGACTGGTCCATGTTTCGTGAAAAGACTGTGTATGTCTCCCGAGGCAGACCTGGCAAGTGGGGGGAAATTTGGACTCAGTGGAACACATACCGTGGAGATATATGTACCCCCCTCCTTTCGGAATTTGATACCGACCTGTCTTCCTCCCAACCTGATGTTTCCTCCGCAGAAATATAGATATATTTTTTGCTTCTGTTCTCCTTCTCTTCCCCCCCATCCCACAGTATATTTTGAATGCGATAATGTCTGCTTTACATTTGTACCCCCTCCGCAAACCACATGATGACACGCTTGTACTGGACTGCCTTGTTTTCTTTTGTTTCTCTATTTTCTTGTTCTTTAAATTCAATAAAAAGTTTTCAAAAAAAAAAAAAAGAAAGTAGAGACCCTGTTTTCCCTCTTACTTGTGCCACTGTTCATTCAGAATCCGTTGACCTTCCAGTAGAATTTCAGGATTATTCTGATGTTTTCGATCCTGTGAAAGCCACTAAATTACCTCCTCACAGGGTTTACGACTGTAGGATTGATTTAATTCCTGGAGCTATCCTACCCTGCAGTCGTATTTATGCCCTCACAGAACCTGAAAATCTATATCTAAGGAAATACTTGGACGAACTTTTGGAATTAGGCTTTATTCGTCATTCCACCTCCCCAGTCTCGTCTCCACTGTTTTTTGCAGCAAAAAAGACAGGAGATTTGCGGGTGTGCATAGATTATCGTGCAGTTAATAAAGCCACTATTAAAAATCGTTACCCCTTACCTTTGATCCCTGTACTTTTAAATCAAGTAAAGGGGTCAACTATCTACACTAAACTCGATCTTCGAGGTGCATACCACTTAAATCGTGTAAAAGAAGGCGATGAGTGGAAGACTGCATTTCGCACTAAGGGGCCGATTAGGATGGCGGTTTTTCCGCATCCTCCGGGCCGGCGGAAGTGTCCGCCGGCCTGGAGGATGCGGAAAAACCGCGGCGGAGACTCCAAAGACCCACCGCCAAATTAGGATGGCTGGTGGGTCTGGAATTCCGTCCGCCGCTTTTCCGCCGCGGTCGGCTTCCGACCGCGGCGGAAAAGCTATAACATGGCAGGCGGTGTCTATGAGACACCGTCCGCCATATCATGATGTGTGTGTAAATATGCTTTTCCACGGCGGCATTGCCGCCATGGAAAAGCATACGGACCTTCACTTCGGGGGCCCGTTGCGGGCCCCCTGGGTGAAGGGGTGGTGGTGGGTGCACATGGGGGGTACCTATGGTACCCCCCTGCATTTGCGTGCACAATGCAGCAGGCACCGCGCGGTGCCTGCCGCTTTGTGCACGCAAATGCTGTGCATGCATTTTTTACATTGGGGCGGGTGCAGCTTGAAGCTGCACCCACCGCAATGTTAGAGATAGAGGATGTGACCGCCACCCTGGCGGTCACATCCTAATCAGATCGGAGGGAACGCCGCAGCCCATGCGGACGTTCCCTCCTCCTCAGGGGTCGCGGACGGACTCAAGTCCGTCCGCGATCCTAATCGACCCCTTAATTTGGACTCTTCGAGTATACAGTGATGCCCTTTGATCTCTGTAATGCTCCAGCGGCATTTCAATACTTCATTAATGAAGTTTTGCATGACCTCTTGGACATCTGTGTCATTGTATTTATCGATGATATACTAATTTACAGAGGAACATGAAGAACATGTTAGATCTGTTCTGCAAAAATTGAGAGATAATTCCTTGTTCGTCAAACTGGAAAAATGTGTTTTTAAAACTCCTAAGGTTGAATTCCTTGGTTACTGGCTATCTCCCGAAGGCATTGTAATGGACCCAAAAAAAGTAGAAGCTATTTTTAAATGGCCTGCCCCAAACTCAGTAAAGGAGGTGCAAAGGATTTTGGGATTTGCACATTTTTATAGGAGGTTTATCTCTAAATTTTCTGAAATTGTAGTTCCAATTACTCAACTCTTACTAAAAGGAAAGAAATTCCAATGGAGCTCTGAGGCAGAATCAGCTTTTAACATCCTAAAAAAGGCATTTACCTCAGCTCCAATCTTGAAACATCCCGATCCAGACAGACCATTTTTTGTTGAAGCAGATGCTTCACAAACAGCCATTGGGGGAGTTCTGCTTCAAACAGATGTAGATTCAGGAAATTTTCATCCAATAGCTTTTTATTCTAGAAAGTTGTTGCCAGATGAACAACACTACACAATCGCTGAGCGTGAGCTTTTAGCAATAAAATCAGTTTTTCAGGAATGGAGGCGTCACCTCCTGGGAGCAAAACATACAATCACAATTTTTTCTGACCATAAAAATTTGCAATTTTATTCTACCGTCAAGGCTTTTACACCACGACAAATGCATTGGTTACAATTTTTTAGTGAATTTGATTTTCTTATTACTTATCGACCAGGGGCCAAACAATTGTTATCTGATACACTCTCACGTTTGGTTTGTGACAAGGATAAAAAGTCTGTTAAGGAATTACAAAGTATCATCCCAGAAGAAAAGATTTGTGCAGAAATTTCACTACTTGATTTTCTAACATTGCTCAGAAATCAGACTAAGGAATTAAATCAAGAAGATTGGCTTTCACAAAAACAGTCCACGATATCAGAAGGTTTATTTTATCATAAAAATAAACTATTTATTCCCCAAAAAATTTGAGAGAAGTAGTGATTAAATGGAATCACGACTTAGATATAGCAGCTCATCCTGGAGTTAATAAAACTCTTGAATTATGTCAAAGACATTTCTGGTGGAATGGAATGAGATCGGATATACTGCAATATGTTCAGAGTTGCCTTGTATGTGCTCGACAGAAATCATCTAATTCAGCTCCCATGGGATTATTACAACTGATTGAAAGCCCTCCAACACCTTGGCATACCATCAGTTTAGATTTTATCACAGATTTACCCAAATCATCTGGAATGACTACAATTTTAGTAGTAATAGATTTGTTGTCTAAAATGGGACATTTCATTCTGTTGCCAAAACTGCCATCAGCAATAGAATTCAGTAATGTGTTTTTATCTAATATAGTTAAACTACACGGATTACCACAAAAGATAATTTCCGATAGGGGCCCACAATTCCTGTCAAGATTTTGGAAACAATTGAGTGGTCAGTTGGGAATGGACTTAGCATTGTCATCTGCCTTCCATCCTCAAACTGACGGTCAAACCGAAAGGTTAAATCAATACTTAGAACAGAGTTTACGATGTTTGACTACTACTCTGTCTTCTTACTGGGTTGAAGCTCTACCCTTAGCTGAGTTCGCTTATAATAATACCCTGCATTCTGCGCTTGGTTGTTCTCCATTTTATTTCCTCACTGGTCAGCATCCCCGAACTTTACCCGTTTTTTTTCCTAAAAAAGCAACTGATATGCCAGCAGTCTCTGAAAGATTAGCCAATTTACGTAATTTTCAGGAGAATATAAAACAAACCTTGATTAAACACAAACATAAAATTAAGGTTTTTGCTGATCAACATAGAATCCCAGCACCAGTTTATAAGCCAGGAGACCAGGTTTGGTTGTCTACAAAGAACATACAGATTGAAGGCCCTGGAAAAATAAAACCCCGATTCATTGGCCCATTTCCAATAGAGAAAATCTTAAATCCTGTTTCTGTAAGATTGGTTTTACCCCAGGAATACAAAATACATCCAGTATTTTATGTATCATTGATCAAACCTGTAAACCCAAACACACGTTCAGATGATCCACCTCCCCCAATTATTGTAGGAGATCATGTGGAATATGAGGTCAAGAAAATTTTAGATTCAAAGCGAATTAGAGGCCGTCTACATTACTTGATCGATTGGAAAGGTTATGATGCTTCAGAAAGATCTTGGGAGCCAGAGAACCATGTACACGCTCCTCGTTTGATTCGTTCTTTTCATGCTCTGTATCCTAACAAACCACGACCTGTGAGAAGACCTTTGGGGGGGGAACTGTTAGGGGAATCTAGTTCCTTTCAAATGTTCTCAGAACCTTGGTTATATACTGTAGGTTTGCAAGAATATTGTATTGTACACACTTGTAGTTAGCAATGCTTGTTGACTGGGGACTTAATAATAGAACTATACAGCTAGCGATGCTTGTTATCATTGAGTTTACTGTCAGAACTGTTGTTGTCATGAATGTTCATGAGGAGTACACGTGGAGCATGTGCGCAAACTGTCATTTCGATACACGTGAAATTGCCGCTAGAGAGACTATAAAAGCCTCCTCGGCAATCAGTTAGACGCTTCGCTTCAAGGTTACAGCGTCCTGCTACCAGCACCTCTGTGAGGTTCCAGCCCTGCCTCCAAGATATTTTCTTCCCATTGCCTTGCTCCCACCTTCCCTCTAACTCCCTACCTTGGCCCCGTTCTCGGAGCTGCGGCGGCGGCTTCAATCCCCGAAGTCGGGAGGATTTCTTCATTCCAGCCAGAATCGGAGATCGGGACTTCCGGTTTCCAGCGTCGGAGCGGTTTCAGGACAGAACTCGTCCCTCGGCGAAAGCTTTCCGCTCTCCAACTTCCTTCCGGTGCATCCTAGAGAAAGAAGTAAGACTTTTTCATTGGTAAATTACAACGGACTTGAACAAAACAAGCCTTGGCAAAGAACAAAGACTCGAACCAAGGTTCTGATTAGATTTAGTTCAGACTTTTCGATCTTTTGGAAATCGAGGGCTAAAATCAAGATTATTTTATGATATTGAGAACTGTAAATTTTATAGTTACAGTGATAGTAACTGTTAACTTGCATTGTTAAGTCAGAAGCCATTCCTGACTATACCAGGGTATGTTATTGCTCAGAGTATTTCTTGTGTATCTTCTTTTGCTTACTCATCTTTTACAGAAACCCTGTTTCAGATAAGAACATATTCGTGTAAGGTAGGAAAAGCAAGTTATTTGCATGAAAGTTAAGTTATACTAACAAGTTATTGATAGTGTTGTTTTTTTTTCTTGTGTGACCAATTGTGCTAAAGGCTCATGATGGTTATGTTCTTGTTTTAAGGTGAAACGAATCACACAGAGAAATTCAGTTAGCCTTGCTACATAGAAGTATATGAATGGGCTTTTCTTTTCTTGGTATGTATTGGAACGTTACAGAGTATCAGTATATATTGTGAGTGATTACCAGAAAGGTCTCTGAACTAAGTTGTGTTCCTTCCTAGCTAATGTAACAAAACTACCAAGTCCGAGTTAAGACGCAGCATAGGAAGAAAGCCCAGAATACTTCTCGAGAAACAGAGTCAACACAATTTGAAGAGCTCCTGTGTTTGTTTGTTTCTCTTGTTTCTCTTCCACTTCCCCTTCCCTTTGGGGCTACCTGGTAGTGGCAAGTGTGAACTTCCTTGTCACGCTAGTTAGCTCTAGAAGGTATTGGGACTAGTCATCTTCAAGGCGGAACTCTGGGATCTTGCAGTTGCTCGCTTAACACTGAGTGAGCTGGCATTATGCTGCTGGCTAGGCTACCACAAGTTCACGTACAAGTAATTTCTTTTGCAAAACAAGAGAAAAAAAGAAGACTGGTGTAGTCTGTGACTCTCTGACTATGTAGTAGTGAGTCCATAGTGCTGCTAGTAGAATTCCTGAAACTCCCACTAATGTCACAGGCCTACAAAGACAGCAGAAAGATACATGCCAAAATGTTATACTGTGCTTGCAAGTTGCTAGTGTTACTGACTGTGAGACAACTTTCTGATTATTTATTTTGAGTTAATGTTAAAGACTATTGGCTACAGTATTTTTCTTTCTTTCTTCATATAGATGCTCCGCAACAAAAGCTCACCCGGAAGGAGATGGCTGTCCGGGCCAGGACCCGTAAGCTGGAGGCCATTTACGCTGAATATCGGCGGCTGTGGGCTCGGGAGCAGGACGAGGAGACGGCAACTACTGCATCCTCCTCCAGTGCCCCCGGGTCCACCAGCCAGCAGCCTCCAGCTAAACGGCACCGTGGCCCGACAGGCTGCCGCCGCTGTCGCACAGCAGCAAAAACAACTGCTGCCCCCCCCCAGAGCCTGGATGACACGTGTGCGCCGTCTCAGAAAAAGAGTGGACTTCCTGGAGCGCTTGGCTGAGAAACAACAACGCCAGATGCGGGACCTCCGCAAAGAGCTTCGGGACCTCCGCAAAGAGCTGCGGGACCACCTGTCTACAGGACACCGCCGGAGGAAATGACTGTCCCTTGCCCCTTTTTTAAAGACTGTTGGGGGGGGTGGGAATCGGGAGTTGGGGATTTGGGACTTTTCAGAGGACTATTTGCTATTTGAAATGGACAATTGTTTGGGTTAGGGAGTGATGGGACTAGTTTATTTTTGTTAGGGTTAATACAATTATTTATTTTACATACTTCAACATAGTGTACGCGTTGATGTTATTTTGTGGGGTGGTGGGCGGGGGTTACGGCACGTTTGGTTTCCTCAAACTTACCAGCATGAATTATCTAAAACTTCCGAAAATTTTCACAAGTGCCACTAACAGAGTTAGTGAATTCAATTGGCCTACTAGTACTACTGTCAGTTGCTTGTCCGAGTCCTAGCCCATTATTCTACCTCCCCAAAATGCTTATCTTACCTGTGATTCGAGTTTGAGAATAGAGCTAGGCACAGCGCTGGCTGAATGGCAAATGGTGATTACTCCATCCCGGACCGAAATTCCGTTTTTGTGGTGTTAGTAGGAGTGGTACCACACTAGCAGTAGCAGCATATGAAAAACAAAGTAAAAAAATTAGACATTGAGTGGCCTGAGAGTAGTATTAGAAGGAACAGTAGCCTAAGCAATGCCGAAGATAAGTAGGGGTAAAAAAGAATTGCATGGATGATTATGGCTACAATAAGAACAGTGACACAGCAGCGTAACAACAAGTCTTCTTGACATTTCGGAGGATGATGTTGACGATGGATCCAATCGATGGTGGGCATGAAATTCAGAATTTATTTTAAAATACTCATTGTTGTTGTTTTCACCAGAATTACAATATCCTAGGATTCATCTAGCTGCCTTAAAATTGATTTGAGGAGGTTGCTTGCACCTTATCCTCCCCAGCAAGTGTGTGGAATTATTGTTGTAATTTACTCACACCTCAATGAAAATCACACAGGAAGAGGGTTAGGGTTTGAAACTTGGATAGGAATGGGTTTGTGGGGAAAGTTTTGTGGAGAAGGGAAAAAAAAACACAGCATGGACAAACAACAAATGAAGATAAACAAATCTTTGGTTACGAAGCTATCCATAAATCTTTTAAGGGACATAAAGGAAGTGCATGCACTACTGCATGCATGAAGTTGTTTGCTAAATGGATAGGTTACTGAAAAGTAAGTGGTACTTTCTACAATGTACTAACTATGAAGAAACAATGTGACAGACAGTACAGGGCTGCAGTAATTACGCAATTTGACTTGCCTATCTGCCCTCAGAGAGAAGAACCACTTAGTACATTAAATTAGTTTAAAAAATAGCAAAGACAAAAGTATATAATGGCTGGAGGGATGAATTGAAGCAGAGAGCAAACAAATGCACAGAGTCACACTTATAGAAGTTCAGAGCAATAACATTACTTAAAAGATAAGTAGAAATGAAGATGGATCCTGTAACTATATGTTGTTGTAGTTGTCCTGTTGAATTTGAGAAGTTGCATGCATCCAGCCATTCCTCTTTATCGCGGTACTCCTCCATTCCATCTGACGCTCCGTCGATCGATGTTGGGGACCAGAAGACACCTTGTCCACTGCCTGCCTGGCGGATGCTGAATTGCGGGTCGCTAATTGTAAGCCTGAGTTCATCCTTTTTGCCATTGCACAGGGTAAAAGCCGGCCTGTAATTGTTGATGGAAAAACAGAAAGTGATATTAAAACACCACGGAGAAAAAAATATAAGGTACGCTGTGTAGTGCAAAAATAACATATTCAGTTTCAGATTTGACAGTATTACAAATTTACAGTACATACAAGCATCATTTTGAAAGTGCGTACTCTGAGTCTCCTTTTCAAGGATAAATAAGTGTGGGCAAAATTTGCGGATCTTTCCCCTCAAGCTAGGTGTAAAGTGTAAACTGCGATTTTAGAACAAAATAAGACCTTCCCAGCAGTGCTCCCAGACCCCTCAACCCACCCCCAAACATCTAGAACACCCCCCCAAGCAGCCCCCCAAAACATGAGATACTACTAGGCCTAAATTTCAACCGTGCCAAAACGCTCTCTGCAACTAGGGCTAGGCCCAAACCCCCCTTTTCCACCATGGATTTTCTCCAAACCACTTGCAATCATAACTAGACTATCCCAGCAGTGCTCCCAGACCACCAAACCCACCCCAAAAATACTAGAACCCCCCCAAACAGCCCCCCAAAAACAAGCAAGTGAGCAAAAACTGAAAAACTTTTTCACCATGGATTTTCTCCAAACCACTTGCATCCGATATTAGACCTTACCAGCAATGCCCCCAGACCCCTCAACCCACCCGCAAAAAAGTAGAACACCCCCAAACAGCCCAAAAGCAAACATGGAAAATCCCACACTTAAAAAATTTGAGGCCTACTTGAAAAATCACTCCAAACGGGATCTGCAGCTAGGCCCTAACTCACCTTTCCCACCATGGATTTTCTTCAAACCACTTGTAATCAAAATTAGACTATCTCAGCAGTGCTCCCAGACCCCCAAACCCATCCCAAAAACCTAGAACCCCCCCAAACAGCCCCCCAAAAACAAGCAAGTGAGCAAAAACGGAAAAACATTTTCACCATGTATTTTCTCCAAACCACTTGCATCCGATATTAGACCTTCCCAGCATTGCCCCCAGACCCCTCAACCCACTCACAAAAAAGTAGAACACTTCCAAACAGCCCAAAACCAAAAATGGAAAATCTCACACAGAAAATTTGAGGCCTACTTGAAAAATCACTCCAAATGCGCTCTGCAGCTAGGCCCTAACTCCCCTTTCCCATCATGGATTTTCTCCAAACCACTTGCAATCAAAATTAGACTATCCCAGCAGTGCTCCCCGACCCCCAAACCCACCCCCAAAAACCTAGAACCCCCCAAACAGCCCCCCAAAAACAAGCAAGTGAGCAAAAACGGAAAAACATTTTCACCATGGATTTTCTCCAAACCACTTGCATCCGATATTAGACTTTCCCAGCATTGCCCCAGACCCCTCAACCCACCCACAAAAAAAGTAGAACACCCCCAAACAGCCCAAAAGCAAAAATGGAAAATCCCACACAGAAAACGTGAGGCCTACTTGAAAAATCACTCCAAACGCGCTCTGCAGCTAGGCCCTAACTCCCCTTTCCCCCCATGGATTTTCTCCAAACCACTTGCATCCGATATTAGACCTTCCCAGCATTGCCCTCAGACCCCTCAACCCACCCACAAAAAAGTAGAACACCCCCAAACAGCCCAAAAGCAAAAATGGAAAATCCCACACAGAAAATTTGAGGCCTACTTGAAAAATCACTCCAAACGCGCTCTGCAGCTAGGCCCTAACTCCACTTTCCCATCATGGATTTTCTTCAAACCACTTGCAATCAAAATTAGACTATCCCAGCAGTGCTCTCAGACCCCCAAACCCACCCCAAAAACCTAGAACCCCCCCAAACAGCCCCCCAAAAACAAGCAAGTGAGCAAAAACGGAAAAACTGTTTCTCCATGGATTTTCTCCAAACCACTTGCATCTTATATTAGACCTTCCCAGCATTGCCCCAGACCCCTCAACCCACCCACAAAAAAGTTTAACACCCCCAAACAGCCCAAAAGCAAAAATGGAAAATCCCACACAGAAAACTTGAGGCCTACTTGAAAAATCATTCCAAACACGCTCTGCAGCTAGGCCCTAACTCTCCTTTCCCCCCATGGATTTTCTCCAAACCACTTGCATCCGATAATAGACCTTCCCAGCATTGCCCCCAGACCCCTCAACCCACCCACAAAAAAGTAGAACACCCCCAAACAGCCCAAAAGCAAAAATGGAAAATCCCACACAGAAAATTTGAGGCCTACTTGAAAAATCACTTCAAACGCGCTCTGCAGCTAGGCCCTAACTCCACTTTCCCACCATGGATCTTCTTCAAACCACTTGCAATCAAAATTAGACTATCCCAGCAGTGCTCTCAGACCCCCAAACCCACCCCAAAAACCTAGAACCCCCCTAAACAGCCCCCCAAAAACAAGCAAGTGAGCAAAACAGAAAAACTGTTTCACCATGGATTTTCTCCAAACCTCTTGCATCCAATATTAGACCTTCCCAGCAATGCCCACAGACCCCTCAACCCACACGCAAAAAAGTAGAACACCCCCAAACAGCCCAAAAGCAAAAATGGAAAATCCCACACTTAGAAAATTTGAGGCCTACTTGAAAAATCACTCCAAACGCGCTCTGTAGCTAGGCCCTAACCCCCCTTTCCCACCATGGATTTTCTTCAAATCACTTGCAATTAGAATTAGACTATCCCAGCAGTGCTCCCAGACCCCCAACCCCCCCCCCGAAAAAACCTAGAACCCCCCCCAAACAGCCACCCAAAAACACGCAATACTGCTAGGCCTCAGTTTAAATTATGCCAAAACGCTGTCTGCAACTAGGCCCAACCCCCCCTTTTCCACCATGGATTTTCTTGAAACCACTTGCAATCAAAATTAGACCTTCCCAGCAGTGCTCCAAGACCCCCCGACCCACCCCCACAAATCTAGAACATCCCCAAACAGCCCCCCAAAAACATGCAATACTGGTATATTCAAAACATGGCAAATTGCGCTGTTCACAACAAATTGCTGTTTTCAGCACTTCCACTACTTCGATCCTCTTGAAACTTACCTGGACACTTGTTCCAGCAATTCCCAAGAATCTCAGCAACGCAGAACAAAATCGAACCACTGCGCTCTTTGAAGAAGAAGAAGAAGAAGAAGGTCTACGACTAGTTTTCACTTTTCACCCAAACACACGCGCCCGCAAAACACCAAAAAAGGCCAAAATTATGCCAATTTTGGACCAAAGAACGCCAAACCCCCTAAAACCTTGCCAACACCATTATGAACGAGCCTGCATCGGGCCCTGAGCCCTAGACTCAGCAGGAACCCTACCAACTTAAACCCAAAAACCCTAGTAAATCGCACTGAACCCTAAACCCTAGATCAATCAATCAGTACATTTGTAGAGCGCGCTACTCACCCGTGAGGGTCTCAAGGCGCTGAAGGGAGGGGGGTGCCACTACTGCTCGAATAACCAGGTCTTGAGGTGTTTCCTGAAGGTGAGATGGTCCTGGATCAGTCGTAGGTGTGCGGGGAGGGAGTTCCATGTCTTGGCTGCGAGGTAGGAGAACGATCTTCCTCCGGTGGTGGATCTGCGAATCCGTGGGACGGTGGCGAGGGCGAGGCTGGTGGAGAAGAGCCGGCGGGTGGTGGTGTAGAACGAGAGGCGGTTGTTGAGGTATTCGGGGCTCATGTTGTGGAGCGCTTTGTGTGCGTGGGTGAGCAGCCTGAACATGATCCTCTTTGTGACGGGGAGCCAGTGCAGGTTTCTCAGGTGGGTGGATATGTGGCTGTGGCGAGGGATGTCGAGGATGAGTTGTGCGGAGGCATTCTGAATGCGTTGAAGGCGTTTCTGAAGTTTGGCTGTGGTTCCTGCGAATAGGGCGTTCCCGTAGTCCAGTCGGCTGGTGACGAGGGCCTGGGTGACCGTCTTTCTGGTTTCGGTGGGGATCCACCGGAAGATCTTTCGGAGCATGCGCAGGGTGTTGAAACATGAGGACGAGACTGCGTTGACTTGCTTGGTCATCGTGAGGGAGGAGTCTAGGATGAATCCCAGGTTGCGTGCATGGTCCGTGGGTATCGGTGCGGTGCCCAGCGTCGTGGGCCACCAGGCGGATGGGGATTGTCCGAGGATGAGGACCTCCGTCTTGTCCCAGTTGAGCTTCAGACGGTTGTGCTTCATCCATTCTGCGACATCTTTCATTCCGTCCTGGAAGTTGGCTTTGGCGGTGAGAGGGTCTTTGGTGAGGGAGAGTATCAGTTGGGTGTCGTCGGCGTAGGAGATGATGTTGATGCTGTGTTTGTGTGCGATGCTGGCGAGGGGGCTCATGTAGATATTGAAGAGGGTTGGGCCGAGTGAGGAGCCCTGGGGTACGCCGCAGATGATCTTGGTGGCCTCGGAGCGGAAGGGAGGGAGGCGGACTCTCTGGGTTCTGTCAGAGAGGAACGATGTGATCCAGTCCAGGGCCTTTCCTCGGATCCCGGTGTTGTAGAGGCGGGTTATTAGGGTGCGGTGGCAGACGGTATCAAAGGCTGCAGAGAGGTCCAGGAGGATGAGAGCGGCTGTCTCTCCGTTGTCCATCAGGGTCCTGATGTCATCGGTGGCTGCGATGAGGGCAGTCTCGGTGCTGTGGTTGGCTCGAAATCCGGACTGGGATGGGTCGAGTGAGTTGTTTTCTTAGAAGAATGCAGTCAGCTGTTTATTGACGGTCCTCTCGATGACTTTAGCTGGGAAGGGGAGAAGAGAGATGGGGCGGAAGTTCTTGAGGTCTTTGGGGTCCGCTGTTGGTTTCTTCAGAAGGGCGTTGATTTCTGCGTGTTTCCAGCTTCCTGGGAAGGTGGCTGACGTGAAGGAGCTGTTAATGACGTTCCGGAGGTGGGGTGCGATGATGGTGTCGGCTTTGTTGAAGATATGATGAGGGCATTGGTCGGAGGGGGAGCCGGAGTGGATGGTGTTCATGACTTGGGTGGTGTCTTCAGTGCTGACGGGGGTCCATGCGCTGAGGCTGGTGGTGGGGGTCGTTGGTTTGGTGGTTGGAGGCGGAGTCTGGGGCCCGAAGCTGTTGTGTATATCTGCGATCTTGCGGTGGAAGAATGTGGCGAGGGAGTTGCAGAGGTCTTGCGACTGTGTGATGTCGTTGTTGCTGGCGCTGGGGTTGGAGAGCTCTTTGAAGATGCTGAAGAGTTCCTTGCTGTTTTGGGCGTTGTTGTCCAGCCGCTCTTTGAACGATGTCCTTTTAGTGGTGCGGATCATCTGGTGGTATTCGTGGGTGGCGTCCTTGAGGGCTGTCATGTTTTCTGATGTCCATTTGTGGCGCCAAGCTTTTTCGATGGTTCTGCATGATTTCTTTGCGGTTTTGAGGGCATCTGTGAACCATGAGGTTTTTCTGTTGCTCGTCTTGCCTGGGGGTTTCTTCAGAGGAGCAAGGTCGTCGGCGCAGTTGGTGATCCACTGTGCGAGGTTGTGTGCTGCGTCGTCGGTGTCAGGGGTGTCGACAGGTGGGTTCTAGCTCAGTGATGTGGTAAGCTGGTCTGTGGTGACTTTGCTCCAGCATCTGCGGGGGATCAGTAGCGTCTGGTGGTGGGAGGTGGTCTTCTTGAAGGTGAAGTGGATGCAGTGTGGTCTGGTGGAGTGGCTGAAGGAGACGTGGTTGCTGGCAGAGAAGATGGGGTTGAGCGTGGGGCCGGCTTGGTGGTTGGGCATGTCCACCAGTTGCTTGAGTCCGAGGTTGGCGAGGTTATTGAGCAGGGTGGTGGTGTTGTTGTCGTTGTTTTTCTCCAGGTGGAAGTTCAGGTCCCCTAGGAGGATGTACTCAGGTGAGGCTAGAGCATGCGGGCTGATGAAGTCGGTGATGGTTTCGCTGAATCCTGTACGTGGGCCCAGGGGTCTGTAGATGAGTGTTCCTCTGAGGGTGGTCTGGGGGTCGGTGTGGATCTGGAAGTGTAGGTGTTCGGCGGCGGTGAGTGTGTCTTCGGCGTTGGTCGTGACGCTGATGGTGTTCCTGTAGATGATGGCAATTCCTCCTCCAGTTTTGTTAACACGGTCCTTCCGGGTGATTTTGTAGCCGTCTGGGATGGCTATGGCGATGTCTGGGGCCGAGGAGGCGTTCATCCAGGTTTCCGTGAGGAAGGCGACGTCTGGTGCTGTAGTATCAAGGAGTTCCCAGAGTTCGACGGCGTGTTTGTGGACGGAGCGGGTGTTGAGGAGGATGCACTTGAGGTGGTTGTTGTTGTCGTTGCTGTGTTCGGTGGGTGGGGTGCAGGTTCGGAGGCAGGTGAATTTGCAGGCTTGGCAGGTGAAGGGTCTGTGGGTGCGCCTCGGGGTGGCTCGGTGGAAGGCGGCAGGTCGTCCGGTGTTGAGTGCGATGAGGGTGGCGGTGTTGTATCTCAGTCGGGTGCCCTGGCATCGGCTGTGGCCAGGGGTTCTGGCGCTGGGCGCGGTCCAGGCGCGGACGGGCGTGGACGGGCTTGCCTTTGGTGCACCTTTGGTGTGCCAGTGGCGTGCCCGCTGCGCGCGTCCGCTGTGCTTTCGCGCGGCGCCCTTCAAAAGAGGCCAAGTGGGAGGGAGGAGCAGCAGGGAGGCTGGAGCGGGGTGGCCAATGGGCGATTGGCACGGGGCACAGAAGGCAAAAGGGGTGGGTCCGCAAGGCAGCAGCTGCGGGAAGTGTTGAGCGGGGGGGCCCAGAGGGCGAGGAACGGGCGGCAAACAGAGGGGCAACCAATGCTTTGTCTGTCTGTGTCAAAGAACCTTTGTCTGTCTGTGTCAAAGAGCCTAGGTATGCTACATCAGGATGCTTCACTCAATGGTGCCTGCCTTGACCGTCTGCATGGCCCTGCCGCAAGCATGGACCACAAATCCGTTCCGCTCAAGAATTTGCGATTTTTTGGTAATTTCGCGAGATTTGTAAAAAAACGAAAAACAGCAAATTTCGCAAACATAACGGATGTTTGGCCCAAGCTTGAGGCAGTGCCATGCAGATGTTCAAGGCAGGCATCACTGAGTGAAGCAACCTGATGTAGCATACCTAGGCTCTTTGTCAGACAGACAAAGCATATCTAATTGTATGCAGCAAGCCACATAGCCCCAATTTTACATGAACTGCTGTCTGGAGTGGACTCTGCCTGGCATAACAACAACAGCACACTGCCTCGCCCTCGACCACTACATACCACGAATAGACAGACATGTAGTTCTGCTGTAGTAGTTGTTGTAGACTGGTTTACCTGTTTGCCAATCACGAATTGGGCATAGTTCTTCCATAAACCGACGCTGATGATCCATCCATCTCAGTGAGTGACTGTAAAGAAAAAAGATATATTATTTAATCAATCATCATGGTATATTGGCAAGTGAGTCCACTCCAAGGACATTTTGCATATTGTAAAATGCAACATAGTGGCCCCTGAATTTGAAGTACAATTTGAATTCAACAAGGTAAAAAAAAACAGAGTAGTAGACATGAGTTACAATTACTGTGTAAAAGATTAAATAATAACTAAGACAAGACATATGATTCATTTCATGCACAAAAAACAAACAGCAATTGGTTTCATCAGAGCCAGACAGCCATTGCTGTCCACTGCATGCCATCTTCTCAATTATTCATTACCTGTTCTACTTTTTGTCCGCATCTTCTTCGGAAAGTGAGGGCCCACAGGGCAGCCTCTCCTGTCAATTTCAGAAGTAACTCTGTCAGCAATCAGCAAGCTTGTAGTCAGTCAGTAATTTCAGTCCAACTTGAGGGGACTCGTCTATGAAAACAAAGTTTCTTTATTATTCGTAATCTATCCATCTGCCTTGAGGGAAATGGATAGGTGGAGTCTGGAGGAGGAGGATAGAGGAGCATGATTGAGTTGTGAACCTCAGGAATGCAGACTGCGGCACCTTCAAATCAATAAGGAAAATAAGATGAAGACAGTGCTGCTGATGGACTTGTTGTGAGAGTTTTGTTGTGGTAAAAGTTGCAAAACAAAGAAAGACACACAGGAATAAAAGTGAATAAGGACAAAAAAAAGGAAGTCATTTTCTGTCCTCGGTGTCAGGGAAGTAGAGCTCATCCTCAAACTCTATGAATTGAGACGGGAGTAGGTCAGCTAACAGAGAAGAACTTCCGTCACCTAAATCGGTGTCCTCTTCTTCCTGGGTGCATTCACGTATTTTGTAATCTGGTGGTATGAAGTAATGACTCATCTTGATCAGTGTTAACCTCTCCACATTTTTGGGCGAGAGGCGGGTCCTTTTTGAAGTTACAATGGCACCAGCAGCACTGAAAACACGTTCAGAAGACACACTTGCAAGTGGGCAAGACAAATAATTTAGAGCCAGATTGGTGATCAGTGGCCATAGAGGCCTTTTCCTCTACCAATACAGCAATGGGTTCTGATTAACAAAGACCTCTGTTGGGTCATCCAGATAGGCCTGCACCATCGACTCAAGGTTCTCCACGGTTGCTCCACTTTGCGTACCATCTGTGGCCTTTGCAGCACTGGAACGAGCAAACCCTTGATGAGTTAGCCAATCCGCTTCCGACAATATTATGGCTGGGCTGGTGCAGGTGAAGATAATGATACGGTTGCTGCTGGTGTCGATAACGGCTGTGAGGGAAAGTGACTCCCTTCGGCCACAGATTCAGAAGTGGAACTTGACGCCGGATGGCCTGCTGATTCAGTTGTACTTCTGCCTGCTCCTTGTATTTTCTGCCGCTCTTTTTCGAACCGAGTGGCTGACACAGCTAGCTAATGTTTGTACTTTGAAACATCTGCTTCATCAAAAGGAATGAATGCTTTGCTGGCCACTGCCTTTTTGTACCGTGGACCCAGAATAGTGGCACAAATGTAATGTTGTTCTGTATGTATGGGTTTAAGCCTTTCATTGGCAACTAGGTGGCTTAATTACCTCTCCGCCAACTGATATGCGTCTTGCTTTTCAGCATCATCTTGGAACGTTGAAGACACTGCCTTCAGTTGGTGCTCTAGCATGACCAACAATGGGATAGCTTTGCCCAAAGAACAGTCCTCCCTGCTGACTTCACGCTTGAAGACCTCAAAAGGACAAAGCATGTCTGTCAGGCTTGCAACTAGCCTCCATTCCTCCAACTCTAGCCTCATGTCTTTCATAGTAGAACCCAGTTTATAGACATCATTTATTACCCCCCACTGCTCAGACAGACGCTCAAGCATGTAAAAGGTTGAGTTACAACGTGTTGCCACCTCCTGGATGAGTCCTTTGACTGTCAGTCTACGTTCATGTTGAATGCTCCTCAGCTCCTTCCGGGCCTTAACAGAATGGCGGAAATGTGTGCAGATTCTTCGGCAGGTGGTCAGTAACTTGCTGACTGTGTTTTCTTTTTTCAAGAAGTCTTGCACCACCATGTTAATACTGTGCGCCAAACCCGGCACTCTGAAGTACTCACCATCCTGCATGGCCTTAACTATATTACTGCCATTATCCGTGGAAACATAACCAACTATGCGATTTCTTGGATGCAGTATTCAGAAACCTTCCTATCAAACTCGTCCAAAAGGTTAGGTGCAGTATGAGTTTTCTCCATGGCAAACATGGCTAATGTTGCATGTTTCGGAGTAGCTTGAAAAACTGTGTCCGGGTCAACACCTGCATTTATCTAGTCTCTAACCCCTGCAAAAGAGACCCAGTGTGCAGTGATGCACATGTAATCAAGGGCTTGGCAACTGGTCCACATGTCTGTTGTCAAGTGGATAGTTTGAACAGCACTCTTCTGCAAAGCTGCCCCAATCACCTCCAGCACATCTTGATGTAGTGCTGGAACCGCAGCTCTGGCAAAATAGGACCGGCTAGAAACCTTACATTTAGGGCAGACTGTTGCCACAAATTCTAGAAAACCCACCCCTTCCACGAAAGAAAAAGGGAGAAGGTCCAGCGCTAGCATTTTAGCCAGCTTTGCGTTATACAGACGTGCCGTTGGGTGGTTGCGTTCAAATGGCGCATCCGACCAAAACATGCTTCTAATGGTGGGCTGGACCGTTTTACGTGATGATGATGATGATGCAGACTTCTTCAAACCAGTTAGGCTCATTGATGTACTTTTTCGCATTGGTGTCTCTCCCAGACTCTTGGTGTACCTCATACATGTTGCAGGGGTAGAGGGTATGGGCGCTACCACTGCAGTGCTGCTGCCGGGGGTACTGAGTGTACCAGAAAAAATGTTGGTCGGTTCTTGACTTCCCCCCTGCACAATCAGCCCCTCGTCAGCATCAGATGCAATGTGAATGGATACATTTGGATCAGTTCTACTTTGGGCTTCCCGAATGTTCCTTAGGTGCGCATCCCACTGGATAGTGTTGTGTTTTTTTAGATGACCTCTCTGGCCTCCGGTACCATAGTTGGTACCAAGCTTACCCTGACTAACTAATACTTTACAAATCGAACAAACGACCATTTTTTCCGCCTCTTTGCTAACAGTAAAGAAGTCCCAAACTGGGGACTAGAGATGTCTGCTGGTGGTGGAGGTGCTACTTTGACTTTCAATGCCAGATGAAGTGGAGGATGGGCGTGGCTGAATTCGTTTCTGTTGTTCACTTTCAGCACCACTACTTGAGGTAATGGAGGTCGAGCTGGATGGAGGTCCCTACCGGCCCTTCTGACAAAAAAATATGGAAGCTCTAGGTCGTGTTGGTGTTGTAGTTAACTGCGTTGGTAGTGGTACCAGTGCCACGCTGCCCACATCCCGCTCAGCAGCCATTCGGGATAGGGTGAAAATGTCTGTCTGCTGCATGCCCGCTGGGGCTGGAGTGAAGACTGTGATGACTGGGTCGTCATCAGACTGTTCATCAGCAGCAGAAGACACCACTTCTTGTTCGTCGTCATCACCCATAAGTCGAAGCCTTGCGGGAACCTTCCTTTTAGGCTTAGCTACCTGTGTCGGCTCATGGCGTGCCTCACTCTCAGACTGCATTTGTGGGATTCAATCAAGATCAAGGTCATCAGAATGAAGGGGGCTTGAAGAAGAACTTGTAGTAGTAGTAGTAGCCCTCTTTGACCTTTTTCTTGCTGGGGATCTGAAAGACAATGGATCATCATCAGGAGGAGTGGCTTCCTCGGATGATACCTCCGCTTGAATATCAATTTCCTGATGTGCACCTACTTCTGGAGGAACAAGCGTTGTAGGCAGTTGTGCCGCTCCATGAACCTCTAGTTGCACCTCTCCATGCGCCTCTCCTTGTACTAGTTGCACCTGTGGTTGTCGTTGCGGCTGTGGTTGTTGAACACTCGTCAGCTGAGTTACACCCGGCGTTGATTGGATGGTACTTTCTTGTGATGAGCCAACATCACTGGTCGATGGTGATTGAGAAAGTAAAGTGGCTGGCTGCCTCAGCAGCACTCATGGTCTTGAACCTAACTTGGCGTGGTGGCACTGAGCCCAATGAAGCGGAGCTGCTGCTTCCAGCTTGGTCCCCGGTGGACACCGCTGCTGCTGCAGGCGTAGTTTTTTTTCTCCCAAAAAAGGTGTCGGTGGGCACACCAGTCTCCTTGGTAGGTGGTGCCACTTGCTTCTTCTGCTCCTTCTTACTGGCAGTGGCACTGGCAACTTTTTTCGCTGAGGCGCTACGACCACCTTTCTTTGGGCCCATCTTCTTCAGATGTCAGAACAGCAGGCCGCAGTTGCACAAGTTGCATAGTTGTCTTGTCTGTGGCCACACGTGACGTCACGTGATGTTGTGCTGCACACACCACTGCAGGACTTCTTCCTGGCACTGATGGTTCTCTTGTGCACCTAAAAGCAATGGAAGCCAGAGGAACATCAGTTAAACACCCCAAAAAGTAAAAAAACACACAAAAATCACCACAATCCAATGCCATCCATGCCCTTAATGATGTTTAAATTCAAGACACCCCACAGAAAGACTTGGTCCATGCACCACTCACTACCCCTGGGCCTAATGGAAGAAAGCAAGGCAAACTGGGTGCAGGCCTGAGCACACTGCCTGGCTTCAAAATGGGCCCTTGACCCCCAGCCACATGGCCAGGCCCTGCCTGGACCAGGCCTCAAAATGGCCCCCACCCACATGGCCAGGCTCCAACAACACCCCAAAAAGTCGAAAAACACACAAAAATCACCACAATCCAATGCCATCCATGCCCTCAATGATGTTTAAATTCAAGACACCCCACAGAAAGACTTGGTCCATGCACCACTCACTACCCCTGGGCCTAATGGAAGAAAGCAAGGCAAACTGGGTGCAGGCCTGAGCACACTGCCTGGCTTCAAAATGGGCCCTTGACCCCCAGCCACATGGCCAGGCCCTGCCTGGACCAGGCCTCAAAATGGCCCCCACCCACATGGCCAGGCCCCAACAACACCCCAAAAAGTCAAAAAACATACAAAAATCACCACAATCCAATGCCATCCATGCCCTCAATGATGTTTAAATTCAAGACACCTAACAGAAAGACTTGGTACATGCACCACTAACTACCCCTGGGCCTAATGGAAGAAAGCAAGGCAAACTGGGTGCAGGCCTGAGCACACTGCCTGGCTTCAAAATGGGCCCTTGACCCCCAGCCACATGGCCAGGCCCTGCCTGGACCAGGCCTCAAAATGGCCCCCACCCACATGGGCAGGCCCCAACAACACCCCAAAAAGCCGAAAAACACTCAACAATTACCACAATCCAATGCCATCCATGCCCTCAATGATGTTTAAATTCAAGACACCCCACAGAAAGACTTGGTCCATGCACCACTCACTACCCCTGGGCCTAATGGAAGAAAGCAAGGCAAACTGGGTGCAGGCCTGAGCACACTGCCTGGCTGCAAAATGCCCCCTTGACCCCCACCCACATGGCCAGGCCCTGCTGGACCAGGCCTTAAAATGCCCCCCACCCACATGGCCAGGCCCCAACACCACCCCAAAATATCGAAAAACACACAATAATCACCACAATCCAATGCCATCCATGCCCTAAATGATGTTTAACTTCAAGAGACCCCACAGAAAGCCTTGGTCCATGCACCACACTGAGTACCCCTGGGCATAATGGATGAAAGCAGGGCAGACTGGGTGCAGGCCTATGGCACAAAGCACACTGCCTGGCTACAAAATGGCCCCTTGACCCCCACCCACATGGCCAGGCCCTGCCTGGACCAGGCCTCAAAATGGCCCCCACCCACATGGCCAGGCCCCAACACCACCCCAAAAAGTCGAAAAACACACAAAAATCACCGCAATCCAATGCCATCCATGCCCTCAATGATGTTTAAATTCAAGACACCCCACAAAAAGACTTGGTCCATGCACCACTCACTACCCCTGGGCCTACTGGCTATTGAGGCTTTACAGGCACCCCAAACTTAAAAAGATAAATCAACATATAACAGTGAGCTAAAATTCCATGACATAAATGAGAATTAAGCTAAAATAAAATCACAGAAACAGTTGTATCATGCACCCATGACTAACCCTGGGCTTACTGGATACTGTGGCTACCCACAATATATATTTTTTTAAGTTGTGAAAAAGTTTTAAAATTGTAGTTGCAGCAACTGCAATGCCCCAAACAAACAACACCGACTTACTTGTAAAATCTCAAATCCAAAAGTGATCCATACTCCAAAGTCCAAAAAGTCCTCAAATACAAATATCCAGCAGCAGCCACAAAAAGTAATCCTTGCAGCTCCAGATCCAAATCAAAAGTGACCAGGACATGGACAAAGCACTGGGAGGAGCCTGCTGGACAGGAACAGGAAGTTGGAGACTCTGGGGCACTTCCTTCCTCCCACCCCCCCCCAAAAAAATGGACTCCTTGCACCAAAAAGTGCAGCCAAATGTCAATATGAGGAGTTATTCTGTTCAAAATCATTATTTTCAGAAGGTTTATGCTGCCTGCGGTGGATTTCTTGTGCAGAATTGCAATTTTTGCAATTTCGCGAAAGCGAGCTGTTCAAATCTCCCGCCGGAAGTCAACTGCGCGCCGCATCTACGTGTTCGGCATTGTTTACTCCCACAATGCGTGATCGCGGCCCCTTATGACGTACTCGCGTTGTCAAACTCTCGCTGTGCAAGATAGCGAGCCGCGATGACGTAATTGCGTTCGAAAAACTCTTGCGCGATCACGCAGCAAGATCCAAAATGGCGCAGCACACGCAAACCGGGAGAAAAACAACTCGGCGGACTCAGAATCACGGTAAATCAACGCCGCGCGCGCGATATTGTATTTTTCAAGCGCGACCAAGCAAAAAAATCCGCAGCTTGCGAATTTGCGGATTTTTGGGCAAATTCACGCGATTCGCGGACCGCGAATTTGCCAAAAATCCACAAATTCCGCGAACGAAACGGATTTTACGCCCACGCTTAATTTAAACACTTCCGGAACATTAACCCAAATAAAATATTTAATTGTGTTATTGAGGAAGTGGGAAGATGTGGAACGATGGAGAAGTAAATGGATAAAGAAAAGGGAAGAAAGCAGTGATGAAACATCATTAGCCTTTCCTGTTAAAGAAAAAGAACCTGTAGTAAATGAATTCCCAATGAGAGAAATACCAGGAGGAGGTTATGTGCATGTTCCGTGGACTAGGCAGGATATATTGTCATTTACTAATGATTTTCCCAGATTACGAGAGAAAGCAGTAGAATGGCACAGACAAGTAGATCGATTTGTGAAAGTCTCAAAAGTATTATGGGAGGATTTAGATGGAAAGTTTGACCTAGTGGTACCAGCAGATTTGTGGTCAAATTGTAAAATAACTGTGGACTGGCCAAAAGCCGAATATCCGAGGGATGCTAAAACAGGTGCTCCAGGACCTGAGGTAATGCGTAACTATGATCAGGTAATAACATTCTTGAAAAATACAATTCCTCCAAAAGAAACAGATTGGGTAAAAATTGACAGAACATTGCAAGAACCCAAAGAATCTGTACATTCATATTATGAGAGGTTACTTTTGGTATTTAAACAGTATAGTGGGTATGTAGAACTGAGTAAAAAGGACATGAGTCATTTTGTATACCGATTTGTCTTCGGGTTGAGACCAGAGATAAGTTATATGATAAAACACCACATGGTGGGTTGGCAATCCTGTTCGGTGGACGAGGTTTTGAGGCATGCAAAATATTGCAGTGATGAAATTGATGCCAAACAAAGAAGGCTTAAAGAAAAGGCTATGTGGGCACAAGTGAAGGTGGCTGAACAACAAGGAGCTCAGTTAGGGAATCAAAGTAATGACGGAGGTCAGGCCAAAATCAAAGGTAATTCAAATATAGGAAAGGGATCATTAAATTTAGATAAGGCAAAGAAGAAGTGGCCATGTCACAAATGCGGCAAGTTAGGGCATTGGAAAAATTAGTATAAGTTACCTCCAAAGATTAATCCCGAAAATTCATCATTGATTCCGCAGGTGCAGAATGACGTAAATCACCAGTCTTCGCCACAGCAGCAGGTAGTTAACCAGCAGTGTCAGGTGCCACAACCACCACTCCCACATAGTGTAAATCTGCAGAAATACAGTGCAGAGACAGGATTCTACGGAGGAGAACAGGTAACAAGACCATCATGTGTGAATGCAATTTCCCAGTATTGGTTGAGGATGGATGTAAATGAGTCAAATGAGAGTTGAAGACAGTGCCTAGAAGAGGAAGAGGAGTGCGTGCTTGGCGCAACTCTAGAGGTAGATCAATCTGGTCCTTTTGTGAATAGAAAGGTGAATGGTGTAAACATTACCTTCCTAGTGGATACAGGTGCTACCCGTTCTGCCGTTAGATCAGTAGAAGTTCAAAACCTTCCTCTCTCAGGTGAGTTTATCCAATAGTAGGAGTAGCAAACAGGCAGATTAAAACACCCCTTATGGAACCAGTTGAGGTTGAAATTGGCAGTTTCAGAGAAATGCATTGATTTGTGGTTTGTGACAGCAGTCCCATTAATCTACTTGGAAGGGACATACTGTGCAAGATGAACTGTGCCATTTACTGTTCGCCAGATGCCATTGAATTTCAAACAGCGGATGAAGACAGATTATATAAAATGACCATGTCAATGATAGATTAAGAGCAGAATGGAATTTTTCCTGTGTTTGATAGAGAAAAGATACCTGGTGAATTAAAAGAAACAGTCAAAGAAGAAGTGTGGGATTTTACAGGAGAAGAAATAGGGTTAATGAGAGGTGTGAGTGCTGTAAAAAGTTATGTAAAAGAAGGAGCTGATTATCCAAATACACCCCAATATAAGTTGACACAAGAAATAATTGAAGTAATAACTCCTGTTATTGACAAAATGATTGAACAAGGGATTCTGAAAGAAATAATGAGTAGCCCATATAATTCACCTATGATGGGACTGAAAAAGCCAGAAGGAACGTTTAGAACAGTGCAGGATTTGAGAAAGGTAAACACAATTGTTGTCCCATGTTTCTCCATTGTGCCAAATCCAGCAGTAATTTTATATCAAATTCCCCATGTTGCAGAATGGTATACAGTTATTGATTTATGTAATGCATTCTTTACAGTTCCATTACACTCTGACAGCCAACCAATATTTTTTTGGGTTTAGAGAGGGTATTTTGGCATGGTGCCGAATTCCTCAAGGATATACTGAGAGTCCTTCCATTTTTAATCAGTTGCTAAAGAAGTCACTAGAGAGTCTATATATGCCAGGAAAATCTGTTTTGGTTCAATATATTGATGACCTATTGGTTGCATCAAGAACAAAAGATGCACGTGTTTCGGATACAATTGCATTGCTGAATCATTTGGCAAAAGGAGGACACAAGGTGTCAACATCAAAATTACAATTTTGCCAGAAGGAAGTACAGTACCTAGGTCACAAGATTGGAAAAGGAACAAGACAAGTTACAATAGAAAGAATCAGAATTATTCATGGAATGAAGCCCCCTAAAACACAGAAACAGGTGAGAATGTTCCTAGGAATGATAGGGTACTGTTGACAATGGATCCGTGGATTTTCATTGATTACAAAGCCTTTACAGAGCCTGACTAGAGCAGATGTGAAAGACCCCATAGTGCTGAAAAAGACAGAAATGGCAGCATTTGAACAATTAAAAACCAGTCTGTGTTAAGCACCAGCGCTAGGTATGCCTGATTATGAGAATGAATTTGAACTATATTGCAGTGAACGAGAGGGATGTGCATTATCAGTTCTAATTCAGTGACATGGAAAAATGAGAAGGCCCATTGCCTATTTTTCAGCAGTGTTGGATCCAGTTGCTAAAGCATTGCCAGGATGTCTGAAAGCAGTTGCTGCTACAAGTGTAACTTTGGAACAGAGTGATGGTATAGTGATAGGATACCCAGTGAAGGTGTATGTACCACACTCTGTTGATATTCTCCTCACTAGAACTAAAACTCAATTTTTAACAAACAACAGGATGACTAAGTATGAGAAGGTAATTCTGGGTGCAGACAATGTGACAGTGGCAAGTTGTGTAAATGTGAATCCTTCTACATTATTGCCTGACACTATGGACGTGGAAGTGAAAGATGAAGTGGATCACAAGTGTCTGGATGTACTTGAATATTGTACCAAACCAAGTCCTGACATTAAGGATGAACCACTGCCTGAATCTGACTATGTGATGTTTGTGGATGGGTCGTGTTTAAGAACTGATGAAGGTGTTTTGAGTGCTGCATATGCTGTATGTACAGTGGCAGATGTCCTAGAAGCATCTTGTCTGAAAGGGATTAATTCTGCTCAGGTAGCGGAGCTGATTGCTTTGATTTGAGCATGTGAACTGGCAAAAGAAATTCGAGTAACCATAGTGACTGATAGTCAATGTGGTTTTGGGATTGTTCATGATTATTGACAATTGTGGTCCCAAAGAGGTTAATTAACATCTGCAGGATCCCCCATTAGAAATTGTAATGATTTCCAGGCAGGTTCCGCAGGAGCGTCAGGAATCCGAAGATAAATCCTCAGCCTTCCCCTACGGCCTTCCGACTCTATCAAACACTAGAGTATCAAGAGACAAAACAAGGAAAGGTTGGGGAGGAAAAAGGCTTGACTGTAATCTTCTGCGTGAAGTTGTAACAACACTGTAAGGACTTCTGGTAGACGTGGGGCTGAAAGAAATATACAAGCCTTCTAACAACAGTTATCATACACATATAAATGTCTCTTATATTCTGTAAATAATCATTACATACCATGAATGTTTTAGGCTAAGCCGCAGAACAGATGTGTAGTAGTGGTAGGGTTCGACTTGAGCTAGTACTGGAGTAACAAACAAAACAATAGTGACTACTCTTCTATTGCCATGAGTGTATAATAATAATGACCTAAAGTGCTAAGCTCTCACTCAGTATACTGTAGAAGACTCCTAGATGCATGTGTTAATCAAAGGGACTGGACAATATTCCGACGCCAACACCACTGTCTTGCATGGAAGCCTATGATACAAAACACATGTTTTAGGACTCAATATATATCTATCACAAGTAAAAATAAGTATGCAGCGCACAGCGCTGTTACCGTGATTCTTGGTTGTGAAGATGGAAGTCTGCACCCCACTCGAGTCCACGCAAGTATCCCCAAACACAATTTGAGGCTGGCCAGAAATGAATGAATGAAGGGGCTAGCCGATTTACAGCCAAGTAACAAAATACGGGAAAATGATTGGGTCACCACCGGATGGCGGAGAACAAGCCCGGCCGCCGGGTGGTGTGCACAGGAAACAAAACCTAAGTACCTAAAAGGGATCACTCTTTGCCCGGCCGGACGGCGGAGACTAAGCCCGGCCGTCGGGCGGAGCAAGGACGTGTGAGGGACGGTTGCTTGGGAAACGTTGCTCGGCCGGACGGCGGGGAACAGGCCCGGCCGTTGGGCGGAGTAGTGAAGTAAAGGGAAGTATGCAGGGAAACGCTGCCCGGCCGGACGGCGGAGAACAGGCCCGGCCGTCGGGCGGAGCAAGGACGTGAAAAAGATCCAGGAACAGAGCACAAATAGCGGGACAGAAGGGGAGCTGAGAAAAGTGCCTAAAGCACGAAGGACGGAGGTCTACCGACTTCTAACAAAAACCGGACGGACCAACAGGAAGTCAGGCACACTGGAACAGGACGGAACTGCAACACAACGGAGCTAGACGCAAGAACGTAAAGCGTCGCTCCAAGGGCTCTGGAAACATTTATAGTGGTTTCCCTTAAAGGGACAGTACGTCGGGAATCTCGAGGCATGACAGTAATGCTGAATTTGTGAAAATGTTGATTGATGCAATTCAGTTGTCTGAGAAAATTGCTGTTGTAAAGTGTGCGATACAAAAGGGGATGATGGACGGAGCGTTTGAGCAAATACAACACTCACCCCCAGTCAACTGATCTGGGTTTAATCCATCACCATTCTTTAGCCCACTCAGCCACCCCAGTTCAGACATGGCCATATGCAAATCAGTCTGACCCTGTGCCTCATGGGAACAGTCCAGAAGCTTGTTTCCGGTCCAGGGAAGGCATGGCTTGGCAGTTCGGGCTGGACTATTCCCATGAGGCACAGGGTCAGACTGATTTGCATATAGCCATGTCTGAACTGGGGTGGCAGAGTGGGCTAAAGAATGGTGATGGATTAAACCCAGATCTTTTGACTGGGTGTGAGTGTTTGATTGATTCAGATGCTCCGTCCATCACCACCCCCTTTTGTACCGCTTTTGGCCGCCATAAGTGTGGCATGGTATGCTCAGACGTGAGTCCCTTGCTCACGTTGCCACTGGATTCAAGCAAGCCGGGCTGAAGACGGCTGGAATGCAAGAAACCAGTCCTCGGAAGCTTGTTTCCGGTCCAGGGAAGACATGGCTTGGCAGTTCGGGCTGGACTGTTCCCATGAGGCACAGGGTCAGACTGATTTGCATATAGGGATGTATGACGTTACAACACATACTTTTACAACGCCTACCTTTACAACGCAATTTTTACAACGCAGGATCCATTACAACGAATACCATTACAACGCATGTTTTTACATCACAGATACCTTTACAACGCATACCATTACAACGTAAGTATTGGTAAGTATATAATATTTTTTTAAATGTAAATTAATTAAAATTATTTTAATTTAATTTAATTTAATTTAATTTAAATTTAATTTTACTTTATTTTTACCCTGTACCCCTGTACCCCAAAACCCAAACCTAGACCTGAACCCTAAAAATACCCCTGTACCCAAAAACCCAAACCTAGCCCTGAACCCTAAAAATACCCCTGTACCCAAAAACCCAAACCTAGCCCTGAACCCTAAAAATACCCCTGTACCCCAAAACCCAAACCTAGCCCTGAACCCTAAAAATACCCCTGTACCCAAAAACCCAAACCTAGCCCTGAACCCTAAAAATACCCCTGTACCCCAAAACCCAAACCTAGCCCTGAACCCTAAAAATACCCCTGTACCCAAAAACCCAAACCTAGCCCTGAACCCTAAAAATACCCCTGTACCCAAAAACCCAAACCTAGCCCTGAACCCTAAAAATACCCCTGTACCCAAAAACCCAAACCTAGCCCTGAACCCTAAAAATACCCCTGTACCCAAAAACCCAAACCTAGCCCTGAACACTAAAAATACCCCTTTACCCAAAAACCCAATCCTATAACATTTTTACTATAATTATATACTTACCTATACTTACGTTGTAATGGTATGCGTTGTAAAGGTATTTGCGTTGTAAAAAAATGCGTTGTAATGGTATTCGTTGTAATGGATCCTGCGTTGTAAAAGTTGCGTTGTAAAAGTAGTCCGTTGTAAAAGTTGCGTTGTAACGGTTACATACCGCATATAGCCATGTCTGAACTGGGGTGGCAGAGTGGGCTAAGGAACGGTGATCGATTAAACCCAGATCTTTTGACTGGGTGTGAGTGTTTGATTGATTCAGATGCTCCGTCCATCACCACCCCCTTTTGTACGGCGTTGTAAAGTGTGCAGCTCACCAAAATGGAAACAACTACATCACTGGATGCAATCGTTTTGTTGACTCCATTGCTAAATATTGTGCTAAAAATCTTGCTTCTATCAATCGGGACAGGTAAAAAGAACATGTTTCAAGTCCTTTGATGCTAACCACAGTAGTTGAGACCTGGCAGGAAGTAAAACAAATGCAAGAAGAAGCAAGTGAGGAAGAAAAAGACATTTGGGTAAAGGCAGGTTGTAGACAAAGAGAAGAGGATGAAATTTGGGTTTACGAAGATGAAATACTAGTAATGCCTGATAGCATGATCTCTAACATGGCTCGAATGTATCATGGTCAGGCACACATAGGTATAGATGCAATGATCCGCATGTTTATACAGACATGGTATAATCCCAAGTTTAGGATGATCGCTGAAAGCCTTTGTCAGCGATGTTTAGTATGTCAACAACTGAACCCAAGGAGAAAAACTGTTGTGAGTTTGGGAACCATAGGACGGGCGGGAGGTCTTTTTACTAGGATGCAGTTAGATTTCATAGAATTGCCACCCTGCAATCGACTCAGATATGTGCTTGTAATAATTTGTTTGATCTCACGCTGGGTGGAGGCCTTCCCTACCAGACGGAATGATGGATTGACGGTTGCAAAACTCTTATTAAGAGAAATCATTCCACGTTTCGGTTTCCCAGTAACAATTGAGTCAGATCGTGGCACACATTTCCAGAATGAACTTGTTCAGATGATTTGTGAAGCACTGGATATTCATCTGAAATTACATTGTGCTTACAGACCAGAGGCTTCAGGGGTAGTTGAACAGGTATATGGAACAATAAAGAACAGAATTGCAAAGATGTGTCTGGCCACTGGACTGAAATGGCCTGATGCTTTGCCACTTGTTTTGATGACCCTGAGGAGTACACCTGATAGAAAGACAGGATTAAGTCCTCATGAAATACTGATGGGAAGAGTAATGAGACAAGCATTTGTACCATTTGATAAACTGTAGGCTATAAATGATGACATCATACTGGATTACTGCAAGAACCTGTCTGATGTGGTGACTTCTGTATTCCATCAGGTTGGCATTGATACAATCACAAAAGAGAAACATCCAGCTCAGGATCTAGTCCCTGGAGATTGGGTTCGGATAAAAGTGCAAAGGAGAAGAAACTGTCTAGTTCCTCGCTGGGAGAAGCCGAGGCAAGTAATCTTGGCACCACTGCAGTCAAATGTGCTGGAGTGAAGAGATGGGTGGATGCAAGTCATACGATTCGTGTGCCTAAACCTGAAAATCTGCAGACAGAAGAGACAGAAAGCACTACTGATTCTGATTCTGAAGGTGAACCAGATCAAGATCCAGATACTGAAGCTCGACCTGTTCGTCGACATCTGGAAATATCAGATACTAGCTCAGCATCGGAAGGAGAGAGTGAAATCATTGAAGTACCACATTCTGAAGATCGATCTGAAAGTCGAGATTTGGTAAGGCCCAGTACCAGTTTGGACACTGATCAAAGCAAAGAGAAAACTGGTAACAAAATAAGTTTTACAGGACAGTTTGAAAGTTCTGGAAGCAGGAACGTAAATCTCGAAACTGGTGAGAAGGAAAGAACTCACAATAAGGATGAGCTTCCAAGTACCAGCTGTAGAGAAGTTCCTAAAAGAGTAACTGAACTGGAAAAAGAGAACACAGATTCAGTGGATGAAACAGACATTATAAAATTCAAAATAAGAGGAAGTGATGACAAGTTTGAAACTGAGTTTGATGACAGTGATAATGAGATGCAATTAGGGAGGAGCTCAAGAAAAAAATCTTGGAGGTTGGAACGTGGAAATTCAGAGCCTGAAAGTAAGAAACCAAGTAAAGGAGACAATTGGCCTAAAGGAAATGATGGACTAAAATTTAAGCTGATCAACAAAGCTGAAAATCAAGAAGAACAAGTAAATGAGATAACAAGTCAAAAGGAGTTGTTGAAGGAAAGCAAAGAGATTTTGCAAAGGCCAAAAAGAGTAAGGAGACCAAATCAAGAGTATAAGTCACCTGAATGGACCTATGTTGCATTGCCTTCGATAGAGGAAATCAACAGCAGTGAAGAGAATCTAAATTACCAAAGTGAGTAGAGGAGCAATAAAGGACAAAAGATTGTGTAAATTGGGATTCAAAAGAGGAGGATGAAAAGAGACAAGAACGACTTTGAACTTGATATTAAAGACACTTTTCTGAAGTGTAAAAGGAGCTGGAAGGACACTATAGAGGTGACAAAGACTAATTGGAATAAAAATGTCTACTAATGATGTACAAAAATCAAAGTGTGCTATTTTTAGAAAGTGGTGTAGAATGTGGTTTATATGTACAGGAATATTAATGGTAGTATGGTTAATATTAGCAATTGTGATTCCTTTTAGACCTGAATTTGAGAATACAAAGGCAAATGAGAGTGCAAATGAAAAGGCTTATGAGTCAAAAAGTGATGTGAAACATGTATATAATCCTGAGTTACATAGAGATAATTCTATAAGTGATTTTTCGAAAAACACTTTTTCTAAACTATTGTCTGAATATGTGAAAACAATGGACGCAAGCGACTGTTGCGTTTGTATGAAGTTGCCTGCATCTGTATCAACGGACATGACTTACCATCACCTCCCTTTGATATATGGGGTTACTTGTAGTGTGTTATCTAGTTTGTTCTACAAAACAGGTAAATTGGAGTATTATTATTCTAATTCTGATGACACTTTTGCAACTTTGAAAATTGTACCAGAACTGAACAAAATTAAACCAGTCGAAGCTTTTGGTGAATATTTTTTAGAAACACAAGAACTGACTTTTGATTATGCTTTCAAACATAATTTGACTGGTAAAATGCGTAATGAAGAGAAAGCCTTTTTGGACATGGTAGAGGAAAGGAGAATCCAATACAAAAGAAAATCAACTGCAAATAAAGCAAAATCAACAATGTGGACTTGTCAGGATGAAAACATTGAGGGAAATAATGTGAATGTGGCAATTAGTAAAGATACACCACAAATAAGGAAATTATGTATTCGAAGAGATAACACTTTGTATGACAATTATTTTGTGGGTGCAAGTCAATGTGAAGATGTGATTATATTATAAAAGGGGGATGGGGATTCTAAGGTGGAAATGATCCTGTTTTTCCTGGAATTTACTTTTTATGTGGTAATAGGGGTTATTATAGATTACCGGACCACTGGTATGGATCCTGTTATGTAGGTTTGGTGTTTCCTAAAATATTTCATGTAGATAGAGGAACTAGTGGAATTCATGAAATCTGGTAAACCATTAACCCGTAGAAGGAGGGAAAGTATATTAGAAATAATAGGTGATAGGGAGACGCGCGAGCGCGTCAACCAAGATGGCCGCCGCCACCGGAGCTCCGTGAACAAAGCGGCCCGTAATTTCTTTTTAACGACGATTCTGTGTCACAAAGTCGGCGAAAATAGCGGCGCTTGCCTCCTCATGCTATTCCCTACCTGTGGAGTGTTTTTCTGACGACTTCCTTCGGCGGAAGTGCTTTTGCTGGCTCCATGGTTCCTGCTCCCAGCTTCACTTGCAGGTATTACCGGCTTTGAGTGTCTGGGGCCGGAGTAATATCTATGACAGAGCCTGGCTTGGGCCTAGCCACGCCTCCAGTCCAATTTAGCTGCTGCACCTGTAGTTTTGAAGGGATTTTTGACGTTTTTCTCACTATTTTCGTCATTTCTCTCACATTTTGAGGTGATTTTTCTTCATTTTATTCTTCCTACGTATTATTGAATATCTTTTCACCTCAGAATGGATTCCAAACACTCAACTACTAATAAAAGGAAGCAGCAGGTTTCCCCTCCTCCCACCAAATCTAAGGTAGTGGACTCCTCAGAACCTTCTCTGGCGCTAATTTTGGAGGAACTTAAAGCATTGCGTCTGAATACTGACACTATTGCCTCAGAAGTCAAAAATGTTCATAAGATATGGCTTCTTTTTCAATGAAGGTCTCCGATAATGTCATTAAAATTCAAGATAACAAAAACAAGCTGGACGCTTTCACACCTTTAATGTCCAAAATTGTTCCAATGCATACTCAACTGCTGGACATGGAAAATCACAATAGGCAATATAATCTTCGTATTTTTAATTTGCCTGAAGATGTTGAAGGGACAAATTGTCGACTATATCTAGAATCTCTTCTACCTGGTCTTTTGAATATTAAATTCTCAGAAAAATTTGAGATTGACAAAGCTCATAGAGTCCCGTCACACCGGAATCCTTGACATATTAAGCCCAGGCAAATGATATTCAAGGTGCTGCGTCATCATCATTTGGTTCTCATTCGAAAAGCTGCGAGAGAAATTCCATCGTTGTTGGTGAATGGAACCAAAATCTTTATTCACCAGGAATTTGCTAGAGAAACTGTGGCTATTCGTAGAGAGTTTTCTTCCCTTCGTCCACAGCTGAGGAGCCTTGGTTTCAAGTATGGACTTTTTGATCCTTCTACGATGCGTGTGTGGAAAGACAATGTCTCCAAGTCTTTTCAACGTCCAGAAGATCTTCGGCTATTCCTTGAACAGCAAGCTCCTCCATCCATGGATACTCAGGATCCTAATACTTGAGTTGGTTTCATCTGACTTCACTTGTCACATCTTTGCATAATCTTTATTCATGGGCTCCAACGGTTACTGGCTATGCTTGAGGAACGGGTGTACGTTTCCTTCTTTCTATTCATGTTTCTTGTTTGTTCATTCTTCTCTCTTTTTTGGTTCTCCCTTTCATATTTTCCACATAGAGTTACTCCTTTAACTTGGCTATTTCTTCCTTCTTCTTGTTCTGATTCCTTTCTCTCCTTCCTTCAATATCTTAATGGCTAATATTCATAATATTAAAGTTGTTTCTCTGAATGTAAAGGGTTTACGACATCCAATAAAACGTACGAAAATTCGAGATTATTTAGGCAGTTGTAAAGCTGATATTTGTTTTGTTCAGGAAATGCATGTTGACGATAAAGTCTTACAGTACATGAATAAAAAATGGGTAGATTCTATTGTTTCCTCACCTGCTAAAGGTAAGAAAAATGGGGTAGCTATTTTCTTTGCTAAAAGGTTGCATTGTCAAATTCTTAATAAGATTTCAGATTCTGAAGGGAGATATCTTCTAGTTAAAATCAAAATTCATGATTCTATTTTCTTTTTGTTTAATATGTACGGCCCTACAGCAGATGAACCTGTATTTTGGGCTACAGTTACTACTGAAGTTTTAAAGTTGGGGAAAGTTCCTTTGATTGTTGGGGGGGATTTTAATGTTTTTGCTGACCCCTTGCTAGATAGATTATCTACCTCTAGATTTCGGCCTTTCAAGATTTTTCATGCCTTTAAAACTTTTCTTCACACCACCAAGTTAGCTGACATTTGGAGATTACACTATCCCACTGGTAAGGATTTTTTTTTTCCAACCCTCATAATTCTCATTCTAGAATTGATTATTTTTTACTTTCCCCCTCTCTCATTCAATCTGCAACGAATCCTACCATTGGTACTATTGATATATCAGACCATGCCATGATTTCTTTTGTTTTGAATGTCTCGTCCTCTTTTGCTAAACAATCCAGATGGCGTATGAATACTGACATTGTCCTCAATGACACTCACAAACCCAAATTGTTGCAAGCAATTCAGGATTATTTTCTATTCAATCCGGAAGACTCTACCTCTGTTATTAATCGGTAGGATGCGTTCAAAGCTTATATTAGAGGTTCCACAATTTCTATTATGGCACATGAGAATAAGAAATTTAATTCTAACATCCAACTTCTAGAGAAACAAATAGCCCAATATGAACGGTTATTTAATACTTCTAGTGATCCTCAATATAAGCTTAAATTACAAAAACTTAGATATGAATTTAATGCTATTCTTAGTACTAGGGCTGGTATCCAGCTCTCTAAATCTAATGCTAGATTCCGTTTTAATTCCAATAGGTCTGGTAAACTCCTCGCCAATTACTTGCGTATTAAAAGGGATAAAACGCATATTACCTCCATTCAAGGCCCTCAAGGTAAAATTGCAATTTCCCATAATGATATTGTTCAAGAATTTCTACATTTTTACTCCACCTTATATAATAAACCAGATCTTTGTAATGATTCTATAATTTATGCTTTTTTTAATACTTCTAATTTACCTCATATTTCTCCTTCTGATAGACATGGGTTAGACTCACCAATTACTAATGATGAAATTCTGAATGCCATCAAATCACTCCCAAAAAATACATCTCCTGGTCCTGACGGCATCCCTGCTGAATTTTATAAAGAATTTCAAACTCACCTATTACCTCATTTATACCAGATTTTTTCTCAATGTTCTTCCTCAGGTACCATTTCGGGCTCTTTTGCAGAAGCCTTAATTGTTGTACTTCCCAAACCCGATAAAGACCCTACCCTTGTCTCTAATTACCGTCCCATTTCTTTGATCAATCAAGACTGTAAATTATATGCTAAAATCCTTGCCTCTAGATTAGCTCCTGTCCTCCATTCTATTATTCACCCTGATCAATCTGGTTTTATGAAAAATAGATACTCTGCTAACAATACTAGAACGTTATTACATGTCATTGAACAAAGCTCCACACTCCTTGTCCCTGCTGGTGTTATGGCTTTAGATGCAGAGAAAGCCTTTGATAAAATCCATTGGCAGTTTTTATTTAAAACTTTACTATCCTTTAATTTTGGACCCTCTTTTATTCGTATGGGTTCGGCTTTATATTATGCTCCCACTGCTCGATTGTTTATTAATGGTCAAATTTCTAACCAATTTTCCCTTTCTAGAGGTACACGTCAGGGATGTCCCCTCTCCCCTCTTTTATTTTTATTGGGAATAGAACCGTTTCTTAATTCCATTCGTAAGTGTGAGGATATTCAGGGTATCACCATCAAAGATGTTACTGTTAAAACTTTGGCATATGCTGATGATGTGTTATTATTTATTAGTAATCCTACTTCGTCTGTACCATTTTTGCTTGATATTATTTCCAAATATTCAGCTGTATCAGGTTATAAATTAAATGTTAGTAAAACAGAATTTTTCCCTTTAAATATGCTTTGCACTCCTGATATGTTACCCTCACCTGATATTGTTTGGCAAAAACACAAGTTGAAGCATCTTGGTATATTATTTTCATCATCCTTGCATGCTACCTTGAAATTCAATTGTGATTTTATACTTGCTTATGTATGGTGGGGGAGAATGGAATCTATAAAGATGAATATTGCCCCGAAAATCTTTTATTCTCTCGCAATGATACCCACTCAATTCCCACTCAAATTTTATAAGGATATTGATAAACTACTGTCTAACTTTCTTTGGAATAGAAACCTCCTCAGATTGCTTATAAAAAATTGAACATTCCTAAATGCCAAGTTGGTTTTGCCCTACCGGATTTTTATCTATACCATAAGGCTTTCATCTTAAAACAGAGTTCGTTATGGTTCAATATTTCACCTATTGTTAATCCTCCTATCTGGTTTCATATTGAACACTCCCTTGCAAAGCCTTTTCCACTGCCCTCCTTGTTAACTATGTCTCATACCTCATAGATTGTACATTCCTCGTCCATAATCAAATCATCAAGATTAATTTTTAATGATTTGGACTCTAATTTTGCATCTCCTTTACTTTCTACGGTGCATTTGTCGTTATGGCATAGCGCTTTAATAAAATTAAACAGAAATGTCTCTTTTTGGTCTTCATGGATTAATAAGGGCATTTTTTATCTTAAGGATGTTTTCTTAGATGGTGCATTTATTTCATTTGCTCAACTCCAATTAAAATTCAATCTACCAGAGTCTGATTTGTTAAAATATCAATTTTTGTGTAATTCCATTTTAGATTCCTTCCCAACTGGTATTCCATCTATTTCCTCCGCTGATTTTTTAATTTACCTTAATTCTGTGTCTGTATCTTCTAAAGCAGTTTCTGTATTTTATAAAAAAACTTACCTTTTCATTAGGCTCCAATGTTGATATAATTTCCACTTTTTAGAATACTGAACTTTCCATTTCCCTGACAGCTGACTCCTGGTCATTTATTTGGACTAATAGTATTTCTGGATGGTTACCAGTTTCACTTGATCAAACCAATGCTTACATTTTGTTTAATTCTTTATGGACTCCATTACGTTTATTTCAAGCTAAATTATTACCATCAAACCTATGTTGGCATTGCAATTTACATCCTGGATCTTTACATCACATGTTATTTGATTGTCCTATTATTATGAAATTCTGGTCTGAAGTTTGGAATGTAATATTGAAAATTTTGCCTATTTCTGATCTGCTTTCTTATCAATTGTTAATTTGTAAATCAGTTGTTTTGATTCATCCTCTTGATGATGCTAAAGCAAAGTTATTTACTTTTTTGGTTTCGGCTGCGTTGAAATCAATTACTTTTTGTTGGAAGGATGCTACTTCTCTTTCAGTTCATGCTTGGTGGTCTTGGATTATCTTTACAAGAAGAGGTGCTCAATTATCATTACACGGTGTTCATCATAATTCTATGCATTTTCAATCTTTTTGGTCTCCAATTGATTCATATTTAATGTTATGATCCATGTTTTTTCACTGTTACTCTTTCATTTTCTAATTATTATACTCTTTCTTAGCTTAATATTGGTAACTCTTTATTTAATTTATTGTGCTATGAAATGTATATTTCCCCTATCCCTTCTTCCCTCTTTTCCTTCCTTCCCTTCCTGTTTTAGGTTATCCTTTGGTGGACGATCGTCTTTTGCATTATACTTTTTATGACTGATTATTTACGATTGTTTTTATTCACTTGCATGTAATTTAATGATATAAACTGTACCTTTTTCTGTATGTATCTTTGTATTTTTACTCTGCTAAAACTTAATAAAATCATTTTGAACTGAAAAAAAGAAATAATAGGTGATGCTTTTGGAGCATTGATACCAGCAGTGGACATATCTTTTAATGCAAACAAAATTTGAAAGTTGTCAACAATAGTAGATCATTTATGAACAGACATGGCAGGAGCATTTTTAATGGTAAATACTGAAATGGTTACTATGAGAGCTATAGTGATGCAAAATCGACTTGCTCTTGACATACTATTGGCAAAAGAAGGAGGAGTCTGTGGAATTTTGAAAGTACAGCACTGTTGTACGTATATCCCAGACAAAAGTCAAATTATTCAAAGGTATATTATAAATATTACAGAACTGCATAGAGAAGTTGCTCCACTGGAGGTTGATGGTGTTCTGGAGAAACTTGGTAAGAGTTTTTCAGCTGTAAAGAAATGGTTTTTTTAAATAGGTAGATCAATAATAGGGAAAGTGTTAATTCCACTGACTGTAATGATAGTAGTGATATTAATCCTAAGATTAGCTTGTAAGTGTAGGAGGAGGAGAAACATTAAAAAGTCTATAAAAAAAGAAAGTTGAGGAAAGTAAAGAAAGAGAACGTGAGAAAGGAGAAATAGAGTTGGAAGAATTTAAAGAGAAAATGTACCATGATAGAAATAAAATGGCAGATACAAGAGTTTAAGTCAAACTAACTGAAAAGAACATGAAATATTAATCTTGCCCATACGCTGTCGTTTCTTCTTCATTATTTGTGTATCATTATAGGGCAGTCCTTCTTCATTAAGGTATTTATGGGAAATCTGTTGTTTCGCGTTGCCTCCTTGTTCACAGCGTTCTATCACTGAGCTCCGAAGAAATTCTGAAATTGAAGAATCAGAAATTCATAATAAACCAACCAGATTTTAACATGTTTTTGTCCTGATGAAGGTGAAAAGATAAACTGTACACTGAAACGCCGTGTCGACTGTTTTTTATGAGACTGTTCTTAATACTCAATATTTCATTACATGGTAATAGAAATACAAATGTTTTAGATTGTAACCCATTGGGAAGTTTTTTTCAATAAATGCATTTTTTAACTTGACTCTAGACTTGACTTGTAGTGCACTGTGAGATCACTAACATTGTTAAATACATCAATAGCAGACATATAGAGTGACAGCACTCCAAATAAAAAATAGGTGCATCTAAGGTCACCTTAGAACAGGGTTTTAACTTTTCTGTTTGATAGACCCCCTCCCTGACATTAAATACAGGGGTACCTTCCTCTTTTGTTGTTGTTTTGCTTATTATAAGTATTGATTGTGGAAAAACAAAGGAGATTGATAAGAAAACAATGCATTTTTATTGCTTAATGCTAGGTAACTACTAACAGGGTAAACTTAGAAAGGGGGAGGTAAACAGAAGGGCTTTACTTCGAAGTCTAACGTTTAATTGTGTTTGTTTCTATAATAGTTCCCGTTATGGCGCATACGGCCTAGTCAAAAATTGAGGTTTTGTGAGACTCCGAGAGAGTGCAACTCTACGCATGCACGACTTTGCTTGAGAGATGTATGAGCAGCCGGGGCTACTGATGTCAAGGCGAGCGTGGGCCGGAAAAGCGGAATGGTGCCAAATGAGATGATCGAGTTGAGAGCCTGAGAAAATTTAGCGAAGTATCGACATTAAGGACAGGATGAATTGACCAATGAGAAATGAATGTGGACCCTAAAGTTTCAAATTTTAGTTAGATAGTTAGTGAAAAAGGGAATAAAAGAGGCTGTTTGGATGAGACATTTTTTTTTTCTTCTTGCTTAGAATTTTTGCACCACGACATGCTGTCGGACTGATCAATTTTTGGGTGCAAAAGACTTTGAAATTTCCTTGACTTTAACTTATTATGGGATTGGAGTCCTGATGGGAGGTAGACATTGAGTAAGATAGAGAGGCTGGTTTGGGAACCTGTGTCATTTAATCCTGTTATTTTTCTTCTCGATAAAGAAGACGGGTAATATGTCTTTGAATTATCTCATTTCTGAACTATTTTGCTAAATAAATGTAAACTAATTGAACTTATTCTTTCCCTTTATTTGAGTAATTAAAGTAATGCTGTAATCGATTTCTGAATAAAGATTAAACATTTTAACCATAAGGTCAAGGCAGAATAATTAAAGAGAAATAAAGTCAAATAAAATGATGAATTAAGCTAGTCTTGATTTCCATCAACTATCCTGTTCTGTTTCTTCTCGATAAAGAAGACGGGTAATATGTCTTTGAATTATCTCATTTCTGAACTATTTTGCTAAATAAATGTAAACTAACTGAATTTATTCTTTCCCTTTATTTGAGTAATTAAAGTAACGCTGTAATCGATTTCTGAATAAAGATTAAACATTTTAACCATAAGGTCATGGCAGAATAATTAAAGAGAAATAAAGTCAAATAAAATGATGAATTAAGCTGGTCTTGATTTCCATCAACTATTCTCTACCAGCTGGTCCATCAACCAAAAATAATGGGGTGCCTTATATGCTGTTTTTTATTAATTTAAAATACCATGGTGATGTCCATAGAATACATATGTATATAATGTATAGAATTTAAATTTGTAGATTGTTTAGGGTACTCCGCTGTTCCAGCAGCTCGTCTTCTAGGTTTCACTGATCTTGGGAGCAGTGTGTTTGTGAGAATGAGTGACTCGTGGTGCTATGGGCCCCACCGACGAGTAAAGTGTGAAAGCTCCTGAGTATTCCGTGATTGTTTGGAGGGTGGTTGAGAGCAGCGCTGATTCAGAGGTAAAACTGGGATTATACACAGATGATCTGATTGTATATACAGTTAACCCCTAAGAGGCAATACCCATTTTGATGAGAAGGGTGAAAGACTTCGGTTCAATCTCTGGTTACAAGGTTAACGTAGATAAAACAGAGATTATGCAATGGAACCAGAGAATAAAAATTCAAGGAGCCAAAACTCAAATGCGATACTTGGGGGTGATAATCACACAGAAGTTGGAGGATATCCCGAGAGTAAATTGGAAGAAAGTGAGTCAGGAGATATCGTGCTTTTTGCTAAAGTGGGCGAATTTACCATTAAATATCTATGGCAGGGTAAATCTCATAAAGATGGTTATACTCCCGAAAGTTACTTTTCTTTTTAATTCCATCCCTTTAACTTTTAGGAAAGAGGATATAGCTAAGCTTCACGGGAAAATTGGTAGTTTTATATGGGCATCGAAGGGCCCAAGGATAGCTTGGAGGAAGTTGAGGAGAAAATTGGGGGCAGGGGGATATGAATTACCAGACCTGATTACTTATTGCCATGCTTTCCATTTAAAAAAAATCCTGTATTCTAGCAAATAAGCCAGACAGGTCATCATTGGGTTTATTGTTTTCAGCAATGCTTGGGAGGTTAGTCAAGGCAAGCATTATTTCTTGTTTAAGTACGGAGACCCAACGTTTTTTAAAAATATCAGATCGAACATTTTAAGTACTGTATTAAGAACTTGGATGTATGTCCAGCAACAAATGAGAATAAGATATTATTCTGCACGGGCACCGATTTGGGAATACCCGGGCATCCCCGAATGTCTGAAAGACCAATTGAGCCAACTGTTAAAAGCAGGAGGCATATTTTATTGGGCAGACCTTATGAAGGATAGTAGTTTAGTGAGTTGGGAAACACTTAGCAACCTGACTAGGGAAAACAGACACAGTTCAAATACTATCAATTGGGCTCCTGGTGGGTAACTCAGGATTGGACACAGGAGGAAGAAGACCCCAAATTAGATCAGCTAACAAGATAACTGGAAGAAGGAATTCTCTTTTGGAACTGGTCCTTTGTAGAGGCAGAGGACATTATAGAAACCGATATTAGACATTTATGGGGTAAAGAGTTTGGAGAAGAGGAAGCCAAGACTCTGTGGACGGATTCTTTTGATATGTTACCAGTAGTTGTAAAACCAGCTTCACTAATGCGTAACCATTTATTTACTGTTCACAGAGTTTATTGGTCTCCGCGGAAGTTGTCAAAGGTTACAGGCAATAAGTACTGCTGCCTAAGATGTAAGCATGAAGAAGCAGATGATCTGCATATGTTTCTGGAATGCCCAAAAATTAAGCAAGATTGGTTGGAGGTTTGCAATTTTTTTAGGAGAGGTCCGGGGAAAACAGATTAAGGTAAGCCCGCACTTAATATTCTTTGGGCTCTCGCAAGATGAAGAGTTGGGGAAGGAGGTTGGATCCATGTTTACATTTGATGTGGTAGTACTGGCAAGACACCAGGTCTGTATGAAGTGGAAATAAGAAAACTCGCCATCTTTTGCTGAGTGCCTAAAGATGTTATATTAACAAGTGAATCTGATATGGCCTGTGAATAAGGAAGTAGAGATAAGATCTGAACTTTATTGTTGGAATGGAAAAAACAAGCGGGTCCAATAATTAAGCCAAAAGTGCTGGCGTCTGTCTGGCGGCTCCAGAAATCTTCAGCAGGGGCGCACAGAGAGAAGTGGAGATGGGATCAGTAACAACACTTCTCTTAAGAAGTACTCCTTCCTCTCTTTGATGGCCTTCACACCCAATATAGAGAGATAGGAAGAGAGACTTAATATGAGAGTTGGCAAAATGAGGACACAAGAAAATATCTATTAAAGAAAAACGGGGAAAGAATATCATATCACATACTAAGTGTTTTTTTTATCTACTGCCTGTCACACGCTTTAGAATATATATTAAATTGTAACTCATCACAAGTAAAAAAAACACCCTGTGATAATGTGGTACGTCCAATTTATTGTTGTGTAGTGCCTACTAAGCCGTAGGATCTGTTCATTGTTTGGACAACATAAGCTAGGGGCCCAGAGTGTAGTGACCAAGCCTACCGACTGCAGGGGGCTTTGGAGGGTTCACTCCCAAAGAAATCTCTGAAACAAATTGTAAAAATTGCGCATTTCATAACACATTTTTCATCATAGTCTTGTCCAATCAGTGAATGGATGGCTAGAGATTGGAAACATGCCTACATGGCTCAATGAATTAATGAACAGTTGGATGGGTAGGGAGTTTCTGGATTAACCAATTCAAGAATGGATGACAACGAATAAAGACAGTTAACTACGTGGGACAAACATTCACAATCTTCTGACCAAGGCAGGGGGCTCCGGTTTTCCATCCAGCTTCTGCTTTAAATCAGTAGTCTCAAACGTTACCACTACCAATCCTTGTGATATATGTATATCCCTGATTATGTACTGAAAAACCTCTGAGGCTTCATGTGTTCTTCCTCTGTACACTCCAAACTGCCCTAAAGTTAGACCAAGTGCCCCCAGTCAATCAACAAGGGCTAAGAGGCCACACCCTGGGCTGGCATGCATAATGCACATGCCCAATACATAACACTACATTGTTATCTTACCTTCCTGAGCTGAACTTCTCCTGTGACCTCCTCCTCTAACGTTGCTGGCTTCTGAAGGAATATTCTTGACCTTAAGTGGGGGAATGATGGAAATGAAGGTTTCTGGTGTTACTAAATCACTCCTATCAGGAACCAGCTACTTGTTGTAGCACATACAATAGGCCACCACATACTTGCACGCAGAAACCAACAAGCCTACGTGGGGTGTGGGGGAGGCAAGGGAGTCAGGGTCTGATTGGGATAGAAAATTGGCCTGGGCACAACATTAAAAGTGGTCCCCATTAGTGAATTAGATACCTACAAAAATGGACATGTTTATAAATAGGGGCAGACACACAGTAAAAGTGTTTATCGAGGTTTGAAAGGCGACATGGATTTACGCTTATTGCAGGCTATGTTTGTTTTAATATTAGTGAAATCAGCAGTAAAAAGCGGACCTGTAGATCATAAAACAGGCCCACAAATAACCAAAAACACAGCCCACCCACTCAGGGGCGTATCTTGGTGTGTAAGATTGGTGGGGTGAGCTTCAGATTTTGCAACAATCATGCTGTCATCATAACATGTTCAAATATATTATACGACTAGAAGGGCTTGAAGGGGCCTTAAATGGCTGTGGAAAGAGAGAGGATTGCAGAATTTTAAGGGTAATAAGTGGGGAAAACCAGAATATTTTGCAAAATAATAAACATTTTAAAGACCTTCAGAACACATGAAGAGATTGCGTTGTTGTCTGAATGTGTATGCAAAAATCACAGATGAATTCTGACATGAAATCTGACAGACACCTCACCATACACAACTGAGAGCACCTGAACCCTACTATTTCTGAAAAATACATTTATTAGAGAGGTGTAACACCCCCCAAGTACTGACTACAACCCCGCACCTGGACTGCAGCAGAAGTGCTGCCCAGTGATATTTTGTGATCTTTTTACAGATGGTAATATTTTGGAGACCTGTGGAGTGCTATGAGAGTGCTCGTTGTGCTAATGATTATTTCACTTTGTTTTGAACTCGGACGTTTGTTCATCTTAAGCACTTTTACAGCACAGTAGAGGGGCTGAACCACTTGAGGGTGATAACGTGCAAAAGGCCTGCACTTTATCAGCTCCTCGTGGGTCTGCCTGCAGCTGAGCTCTGCACTTCACTTGTATGTACATGAAGGCAGTGTAGTGGGTTGTGTGTTTATAGGGGAATAGCTTGGGAAGTAATATAATTGTAAGTAATTATGGGCCAGATGTAGGTAACTTCAATTTACCGACTCATAAATACCGAATTTTACCGATTCTGTATTTATGAATCGGTAAATTTGAAGGTGGGAGATGTAGGTAATTTTTAAATTTGAATTACCGAATCGGTAACATTCGGTATTTACCAATTCGGTAAATACCGAATCGGTATTTCCCATTGATTCCTATGGGCTGTGAAGCCCATAGGAATCAATGGGAAATACCGATCTGGTAAATACCGAATCGGTAAATACCGAATCCTGCAAGGGTGCAGGGGGTGTCACTTTGACACCATCTAGCACCCCAAGTACAGGCATGTGTGACATGTGGCACACATACATGCCCTAAGGGCATGTCTGTGTGTCACATGGCACAGGTGAATCGGTAAATTTGAAGGTGGGAGATGTAGGTAATTTTTAAATTTGAATTACTGAATCGGTAACATTCGGTATTTACCAATTCGGTAAATACCGAATCGGTATTTCCCATTGATTCCTATGGGCTGTGAAGCCCATAGGAATCAATGGTAAATACCGATTCGGTATTTACCGAATCGGTAAGTACCGAATCCTGCAAGGGTGCAGGGGGTGTCACTTTGACACCATCTAGCACCCCAAGTACAGGCATGTGTGACATGTGGCACACATACATGCCCTAACGGCATGTCTGTGTGTCACATGGCACAGGTGTGCATGCACAGATGTGCATGCACACCTGAATTCGGTATTTTACCACCCAATAGGATTGGGTGGTAAAATACCGACTCTTAAGGGCCTGTGGCACTCTTAGGAGTGTCACCTACATTTGGATTTACCGAATCGGTAAAATTACTGATTCGGTATTTTACAGAATCGGTAAATTTACCGATTCGGTAAATTTACCGATTCTGTAAAATAATGGCCCCTACATCTCAATCACCAAATACCGGTCGGTAACGGCCGAATTCAGCCGTTACCGACCGGTATTTGGTGACCTACATCTGGCCCTATATTTTTTAAATATTTTTTTGTGTCTAATTTTTATTTATTTTTATATTGTAAATTAATTTATTGGTAATTGGTAAATAATTAGTATTAATAGGTAATTTTATTATTAGTTAATTTTTATTTGTAATTTTAATTGATTAATTAATATATTCTATACAATTTTAAAATATTTTAATTATTTTGTAATTGAAATTAATATTTATGTTATTTATATTTATATATGAAGTATTTACTTTCCCTACTATTGCACTCACTGGAGTGGGAATAGAAATTTTTACCCCTACGCTATCCAACGCTTTCCCTACAGTTGCACTCGCTGGAGTGGGAATAGTAATTTTTACCCCTACGCTATCCAACGTTTTCCCTACTGGTGCACTCACTGGAGTGGGAATAGTAATTTTTATCTCTACGCTATCCAACGCTTTCCCTACTCTTGCACTCTTTGGAGTAGGAATAGTAATTTTTATCCCTATGCTATCCAACGCTTTCCCTACTGTTGCACTCACTGAAGTGGGAATAGTAATTTTTACTCCTACGCTATCCAACACTTTCCCTACTGTTGCACTCACTGGAGTGGGTATATTAATTTTTACCCCTACGCTATCCAACGCTTTCCCTACTGATGCACTCTCTGGAGTTGGAATAGTAATTTTTACCCCTACGCTATCCAACGCTTTCCCTACTGTTGCACTCACTGGAGTGGGAATAGTAATTTGTATCCTTACGCTATCCAACACTTTCCCTGCTGTTGCACTCTCTGGAGTAGGAATAGTAATTTTTATCCCTACCCTATCCAACGCTTTCTCTACTGTTGCAGTCACTGGAGTGGGAATAGTAGTTTTTACTCCTACGCTATCCAACACTTTCCCTACTGTTGCACTCTCTGGAGTGGGAATAGTTATTTTTACCCCTACGCTATCCAATGCTTTCCCTACTGTTGCACTCTCTAGAGTGGGAATAGTGATTTTTACCCCTACCCTATCCAATGCTTTCCCTACTGTTGCTCTCTCTGGAGTGGTAATAGTAATTTTTACCCTCTCACTATCCAACACTTGCCCTACTGTTGCACTCTCTGGAGTTGGAATAGTAATTTTTACCCCTACGCTATCCAACGCTTTCCCTACTGTTGCACTCACTGGAGTGGGAATAGTAATTTTTACCCCTACGCTATCCAACGCTTTCCCTACTGTTGAGCTCACTGGAGTGGGAATAGTAATTTTTATCCCTACGCTATCCAACGCTTTCCCTACTGTTGCACTCTCTGGAGTGTGAATAGTAAATTTAACCCTCTCGCTATCCTACGGAAAAAATATTGTATATGTTTTGTTAATAATATGTATATATATATATTTATATATATATGTTTTAAAATTATTATTATTATTGTTTTTTTAAGTTACATTAATTATGTATTAATTTTAGGTTTATTTAAGTATTTTAAGTATTTTTAAATTAATTATATTTATTATTATATTACTTTAAAATTACTTTTAAGATATTTAAAAAATTCGATATTTTGACTGTTTATATTTTTTCCTATCGATATTTTGGAGTCGATATTTTTGTACTTACCTGTTTGTAGATAGGAAGTTGATATTCTGGCATTCTATATTTTTACCTCGATATTTTGGCAAGTCGATATTTTGACTGTCGATATTCTGTCAGTGATCCCCTCCTACCCATCTGGCTGTAATCTTCCTATTCACCACCTGGCTGCCCCAGCCTGTCTCCTGGAATTCCCCAGCCCTGTCACTCACAGAAACCAGACAGCAGATACACATCCTAGCAGAGGCGGGTTGAAAAGGTTAGGCAAGCAAATACCAACTTTCTAAAAGTGGTATTTGCAAACACAGAATATTAAAAGAACCTTTACTAAAAGATGTATTTTCTTATTCGGAGTTCAGGCATACTAAACTTTAATTTCACCATGTTCCCTGAGTCTGTTAGGAATGTAGAATCTAACAATTCTAACAGCCCATTCTGGCCTATGAGAACAGGTAGCCTTGCAAAAGTAAAAAACGAAAATGGCTGTAATTCACTATTTGGACATGCCACACACATCAGGGCTTGTCCTACCTTATACTTACAATGCACCCTGCCCTTGGGCCTACCATCGTGGTGACTGATATGAAGGAAAGGGAAGGTTTAGGGACTGGCAAGTGGGTGTACTTGCCCAGTCAGCATGACAGTACCAGACTGCACGCAGGTTCTGCAATGGCAGACCTTAGACACATTTTACAAGGCTGCTTCTGTGGGTGGCACAACCAGTGCTGCAGGCCCACTAGCAGCATTTGGATTTACAAGCCCTGGGCACTCCTGGTGCACTTTACTGGGGTCTGACAGTAAACCAAATAAGCCAATCATGGGATCCAATCAATGTATACATTTTATACAGGGAGCACTTGCACTGTGGCACTGATTGGCAGTGGCACAGTGCTCTGAGCAGCTAACACCAGCAAAACACATGAGGCACAGTAACAAAAAGTGGAAGGGAGACCCACGCCAAGGTGCCAGGTCTAACACGTGTCCCCTTCAGCTGAAATGTGGGGAGAACTACCCTACCCCAGGGAGTTCTCATCACTAAGGCGGAATAATCTGGAGAGACCGTCAGCATTGGCGTGATCAGTGCCAGGGCTATGTTCCACCGTGAAATCCATACCCTGTAGGGAAATGGACCACCTCAACAGCTTTGGATTCTCACCCCTCATTTGCATCAACCATCTGAGGGGCCTGTGGTCTGTCTGAACCCGGAAGTGAGTCCCAAACAGGTAGGGTCTTAGCTTCATAAAAAACATAAAAACCAAAAATACCTGTAAGTCGAATGACGCTGAGAAAATTAAACTAACACTGGATATGTTGCACAGAAAGGATTGAGTCAGTAATCAGAATTCAAACTGGCTAACAACAATTGCTGTTTGAGTCCTATCAGCCCACCCAGATGGCGGAGCCTCATCATGTAGGACACCCACACCTTGGTCTGTGTGCGAACGCCCAGATGTATTTTGGCATCGCATCACTTGGCCATGGTCTGGTCACCGCAGTTGTTCATGTAGATGGTGAAGCTGATATGTGCAGTGCAAAAAATAAATCAAGTGAAGTGTATAAAATGGCTGAACAAGCAAACAAGGAACTTTATTAGCGTTTCTAATTTGCTTGGTAGAGATCAAAAATCGGGCCCGATTTTTGATCTCTACCAAGCAAATTAGACAGTGATTTTGTCACACTGTCATCTCACTATTTTTTAACCTGACGTCCAGGCAAACGCTAATAAAGTTCCCGAGTGGGTCTCAAGGCGCTGGGGGGGGGCTGCTACTGCTCGAAGATCCAGGTCTTGAGGAGCTTCCTGAAGGAGAGGTGGTCCTGGATCAGTCATAGGTGAGTGGGGAGGGAGTTCCACGTCTTGGCGGCCAGGTAGGAGAAGGATCTTCCTCCGGTGGTGGTTCTGCGAATCTGTGGGATGGTGGCGAGGGCGAGGCTGGCGGAGCGGAGCTGGCAGGATGGCGAGTAGAATATAAGGCGGTTGTTGAGGTATTCGGGCCCCTGTCGTGGAGAGCTTTGTGTGCGTGGGTGAGGAGCCTGAACGTGATCCTTTTGCTGACGGGGAGCCAGTGCAGGTCTCTCAGGTGGGCGGAGATGTGGGAGTGACGGGGGATGTCCAGGATGAGTCATGAAGACGTGTTCTGTATGTGCTGGAGTCTTTGCTGTAGTATGGCTGTGGTTCCAGCGTAGAGAGCGTTCCCGTAGTCCAGCCGGCTGGTGACGAGGGCCTGGGTGACCGCCTTTCTGGTTTCGGTGGGGATCTACCGGAAGATCTTTCGGAGTATGCGGAGGGTGTTGAAGCATGAGGATGAGACTGCGTTGACTTGCTTGGTCATCGTGAGGGAGGAGTCAAGGATGAAGCCCAAGTTGCGTGTGTGGTCCGTGAGCTTGGGGGTAGAGCCCAGGGCAGGGGGCCACCAGGAGTCGTCCCTGGCGGAGGGGGTTGGTCCGAGGATCAGAACCTCCGTCTTGTCTGAGTTCAGTTTCAGACGGCTGAGCTTCATCCATTCCGCGACGTCTTTCATTCCTTCCTGGAGGCTGGTTTTGGCGGTGGCGGGGTCTTTGGTGAGGGAGAGGATCAGCAGGGTGTCGTCAGTGTAGAAGATGATGTTGAGGTTGTGGCTGCGAGCGATGGCTGCGAGGGGGCTCATGTAGACATTGAAGAGGGTGGGGCTGAGCGAGGAACCTTGGGGTACGCCGCAGATGATCTTGGTGGCCGCGGCGCGGAAGGGCGGGAGACGGATTCTCTGGGTTCTGTCAGAGAGGCAGGAGGTGATCCATTCCAGGGCCTTTCCTTGGATCCCGGCGTGGTGGAGGCGGGTTGTTAGGGTGCGGTGGCAGACTGTATCGAATGCGGCCGATAGGTTGAGGAGGATGAGGGTGGTGGTTTCCCCGTTGTCAAGCAGGGTCCTGATGTCATCGGAGGCTGCGATGAGGGTGGTCTCGGTGCTGTGGTTTGCTTGGAAGCCAGACTGCGATGGGTCGAGGGAGTCGTTCGTGTTGAGGAAGGCGGTCAGTTGCTTGTTGACGGTCTTTTCGATGACTTTTGCGGGGAAGGGGAGGAGCGAGATGGGCCGGAAGTTCTTGAGATCTGTGGGGTCCGCGGTGGGTTTCTTCAAGAGGGCGCTGATCTCTGCGTGCTTCCAGCTCTCCAGAAAGGTAGCGGATGCGAAAGAGTTGTTGATGATGTTTCGGAGTTGGGGTGCGATGATGGAGTCGGCTTTGTTGAATATGTGGTGGGGGCAGGGGTCGGCTGGGGAGCCAGAGTGGATGGTGTTCATCACGTGGGTGGTGTCTTTAGTGCTGACGGGGGTCCAGGCGCAGAGGGTGGTGGTGGGGGGCATTGGTGCGGTGGTGGGGTGCGTGGGTTGAGCGTCGAAGCTGTCGTGTATATTGATGATCTTGCGGTGGAAGAACGTGGCGAGTGAGTTGCAGAGGTCTTGCGAAGGCGTGATGTCGTTGCTGCTGGCGCTGGAGTTGGAGAGCTCTTTAACGATGCTGAAGAGTTCCTTGTTGTTGTGGGTGTTGTTGTCCAGTCGTTCTCTGAACGATGTCCTTTTGGTAGTGCGGATCAGCTGGTGATGTTTTTGGGTGGCGTTCTTGAGGGCAGTCAGGTTATCTGCCGTCTGTTTGTGGCTCCAGGCTTTCTCGAGGGTACTGCAGTATTTCTTTGAGTCTTTGAGGTCGTCGGTGAACCATGGGGCTTTCCTGCTGCCAGGTTTGCTTCGAGGGTTCTTCAGTGGTGCCAGGTCGTCGGCGCAGTTGGTGATCCACTGTGCGAGGTTGCGGGCTGCGTCGTTGGTGTCCGTAGGATAGGTAGGGGAGTTTTGGCTGAGAGAAGTGGTAAGCTGGTCGGTGGTGATCTTGCTCCAGCATCTTCGGGGAGCCTGTTTCGCGTGGTGGTGAGTCGTGGTCCTTCTGTAGTTGAAATGGACGCAGCTGGGATTGGTCCAATGTAGTCCGGTAGAGTGGCTGTAGGTGTGACGAGGTTGCTGGAGGAGAAGACGGGGTCAAGCGTGTGGCCGGCGTAGTGGGTGGGGGTGTCTACCAGTTGCTTGAGTTTGAGGTTGGCGAGGTTGTCTAGCAGGGCGGTGGAGTTGCTGTCATTGTTGTTCTCCAGGTCAAAGTTCAGGTCCCCTAGGAGGATGTAGTCTGAGGAGGCGAGGGTATGCGGGCTGATGAAGTCTGCGATGGCTTTGCTGAATTGTGTACGTGGCCCCAGGGGTCTGTAGATAAGGGTACCTCGGAGGGTGGTCTTGGGGTCGGTGTGTATCTGTAAGTGAAGGTGTTCGGCGGCGGTGGCGGTGAGGGTGTCCTCGGAGTTGGTCGTGATGCGGATGATGTTCCTGTAGACGATAACGATGGCCCCTCCGGTTTGGTTGATGCGGTCCCTCCAGGTGATCTTGTAGCCGTCCGGGAAGGCTATGGCGATGTCGGGGGCCGAGGAGGCGTTCATCCAGGTTTCCATGAGGAAGGCGACGTCCGGCGCTGTTTTGTCGAGGAGGTCCCAGAGTTCGACGGCGTGCTTGTGGACAGAGCGGGTGTTGAGCAGGATGCACTTGAGGTGGTTGTTGTTGGCGCCTGGTCTGGGGGGCGTGGTGCAGGTTCGGAGGCAGGTGAATTTGCAGACTTGGCAGGTGAAGGGTCCGTGGGTGCGTTTCGGGGTAGCTTGATGACAGACGGATATTCGGCCGGTGTTGAGTGCGTGGAGGGCGGCGGTGTCGTATCTCAGGCGGGGCTTCTGGTTCCTGTGAGGGCCAGGGGTTCTGGTGCTGGGCGAGGTCCAGGCGTGGACGGGCGCAGACGGGCTCGCCTTTGGCGCGCCAGCAATGCGCCCGCTGCGCGCTCACTTCGCGGCCTCCATAAGAAGGGCAGTGAGAGGGAGGAGCAGCTGGGAGGCGGGAGCGGGGGCTCACAGGGCGGCGGGGCCGCAGGGACGCAGCGGCGGGAGAGTGCGAGGGAGGGGAGCGGGAGGGGGGATACAGAAGGCAAAAAACGGGGGGCAGGGGTACAAAGAAGGGCAACAACAGTGGAGGAACTAAGGCACAAATACAGAAGAAAGAGGCACAATATTACGTTAATACAGCAGAAAGAGACGCACAATGCAGTACAAGTGTGCCAGTGGCACGAGGGCAGGAAGCGGCAGAAGCAGGCAGCGGGGCGGCACAGGCAGCGTCACAGGAGGACCGTGAGGCGGCAGAGGGGGGGCGACCTACCTGTACTCAGGGTCAAGGGTCGCTCCCTTCACCGCTTCACGGCCTCCATAAGAAGGGCAGTGGGAGGGAGGAGCAGCTGGGAGGCAGGAGCGGAACGGCGAATGGGCTCGCAGGGGGGCGGGGCCGCAGGGACGCAGCGGCGGGAGAGTGCAAGGGAGGGGAGTGGGAGGGGGGATACAGAAGGCAAAAAACGGGGGGCAAGGGTACAAAGAAGGGCAACAACAGTGGAGGAACTAAGGCACAAATACAGAAGAAAGAGGCACAATATTACGTTAATACAGCAGAAAGAGACGCACAATGCAGTACAAGTGTACCGGTGGTATGAGGGCAGGAAGGGGCAGAAGCAGGCAGCTGGGCGGCACAGGCAGTGTCACAGGAGGACCGTGAGGTGGCAGAGGGGGGGCGGCCTACCTGTACTCTGGGTCAAGAGACGCTCCCTTCACTGCTTCGCGGACTCCATAAGAAGGGCAGTGGGAGGGAGGAGCAGCTGGGAGGCGGGTGCGGGCGGGCGAATGGGCTTGCAGGGGGGCGGGGCCGCAGGGACGCAGCGGCGGGAGAGTGCAAGGGAGGGGAGCGGGAGGGGGGATACAGAAGACAAAAAACGGGGGCAGGGGTACAAAGAAGGGCAACAACAGTGGAGGAACTAAGGCACAAATACAGAAGAAAGAGGCACAATATTAAGTTAAAACAGCAGAAAGAGACGCACAATGCAGTACAAGTGTACCGGTGGCACGAGGACAGGAAGCGGCAGAAGCAGGCAGCGGGGCGGCACAGGCAGCGTCACAGGAGAACCGTGAGGCGGCAGAGGGGGGGGCGACCTACCTGTACTCAGGGTCAAGGGACGCACCAATCTGTGATACTAGGAACCAGGGAGAACAGGTCAGAGAACTGCTCCAGCAACTGGCAGCAGTCATTCTGGCGACCGACCGACCTGCCCTGGTCGGACCCGATCGCTCCCCTCGCCACCGCTGCCAGGCCGAGTCTCTGCCCCTGTGTGGAGTGGCCCCCTGCTCTTGCCCGCTCTCTCGGGGTGCTATGGTTTGCCGCCTGGACTCGTGTCCTGCTTTTGCTGCTTGCCTCGTGTTGCTGTCTGTTCCGTCGCTCCCCTGCCCCTCGTAAATTAGCTCCGCCTTTGTATTCTGTGCCTTAAACTCTGTTGCTGCTCCTATTGTATTTTATCTGATCACTGTACTCACTGTTCCGTCGCTCCCCGGCCCCTTGTAATTTAGCTCCGCCTTTTGTATTTTGTGCCCTAAACTCTGTTGCTGTTCCTATTGTATTTTGTCTTTCACTGTACTCACTGTACTTGCCCTATTCCCCTGACCCACCCCGCTCCCTGCCGCTGCTCCCCTGCGGCCCCACCCACGCTCCCTCCGCATCTCCTCACCGCTCCGCCCCCACTCGCCACCCCGCTCCCGCCTCCCAGCTGCCCCTCCCTCCCACTAAGTAGTATTTAAGCCCGGCGCGCGGGACGAGGAGCTGCGACCGACCGACCTGCCCTGGTCAGACCCGATCGCTCCCCCCGCCACCGCTGCCAGGCCGAGTCTCTGCCCCTGTGTGGAGTGGCCCCCTGCTCTTGCCCGCTCTCTCGGGCCGCTAAGGTTTGCCGTCTGGACTCGTGTCCTGCTTTTGCTGCTTTGCCTCGTGTTGCTGTCTTTTCCGTCGCTCCCCTGCCCCTCGTAAATTAGCTCCGCCTTTGTATTCTGTGCCTTAAACTCTGTTGCTGCTCCTATTGTATTTTATCTGATCACTGTACTCACTGTTCCGTCGCTCCCCGGCCCCTTGTAATTTAGCTCCGCCTTTTGTATTTTGTGCCCTAAACTCTGTTGCTGTTCCTATTGTATTTTGTCTTTCACTGTACTCACTGTACTTTCCCTATTCCCCTGACCCACCCCGCTCCCTGCGGCTGCTCCCCCGCGGCCCCAGCCACGCTCCCTCCGCATCTCCTCACCGCTCCCCCCCCACTCGCCACCCCGCTCCCGCCTCCCAGCTGCCCCTCCCTCGCTCCGCCCCCCCCACTCTCCATTATGGCAGAGTGCATGCGTACGCGCAGCGGGCGCGCCGATTGTGCGCGGAAGGCGCGCCAAAGGCAAGCCCGTCTGCGCCCATCCGCGCCTGGACCGCGCCCAGTGCCAGGACCCCTGGCCCCCACCGATGCAAGACAACCCGACAGACCTACGACGACGCCACCCTCAACGCACTCAACGCCGGCCGGAACCCCGCCTGCTGCCGGGCCGCCCTGAAACGCATTCACGGACCCTTCACCTGCAGAACCTGCAAGTTCACCTGCCTCCGAACCTGCACCGCACCCGCCAAGCCAAACACCAGCAGCAACCTCAAGTGCATCCTGCTCAACACCCGCTCCGTCCACAGACACGCCGTGGAACTCTGGAACCTGCTCGACACAACATCACCAGACATCGCCTTCCTCACGGAAACCTGGATGAACGCCTCCTCAGCCCCCGACATCGCCATCGCCATCCCGGACGGGTACAAGATCATCAGGAGGGACCGCGTCAACCAGACCGGAGGAGGCATCGCCATCGTCCACAAGAACACCATCCGCATCTCGACCGACTGCAACGACACCTTCGCCGCCGCCGAGCACCTCCACTTCCAGATTCACACCGACCCAAAGACGACCCTCAGAGGCACCTTCATCTACAGACCCCCGGGACCACGCACACAATTCAGCGAAGACATCACGGACCTCATCAGCCCACACGCCCTCCCCTCCTCCGACTACATCCTCCTAGGGGACCTCAACTTCCACCTGGAGAACAACGAGGACCGCAACACCGCCGCTCTGCTGGACAACCTCGCCAACCTCGGACTAAAGCAACTGGTCAACACCCCCACCCACTACGCCGGCCACACGCTTGATCCCGTCTTCTCATCCAGCAAGCACATCACCTTCAGCCACTCCACCGGACTCCACTGGACCGACCACAGCTGCGTCCACTTCAGCTTCAGAAAAACCACAACCCAGCACCACCCGCAACAGGTTCCTCACAGAAGCTGGAGCAAGATCACCGCTGACCAGCTCACCACCTCCCTCAGCCAGAACCCACCCACCAGCACAACGGACCCCAACGAAGCAGCCCTCAACTTCACCCAGTGGCTGACCGCCTGCGCCGACGAACTCGCACCACTGAAGAACCCTCCCAGCAGACCCAGAAGCAAGAAGGCCCCCTGGTTCACCGACGAACTCAAGGACTCCAAGAAGACCTGCCGCACCCTCGAGAAAGCCTGGCTCCTCGACCAGACCACTGACAACATGACCGCCCTCAAACACGCCACCCGCAAGCACCACCAGCTCATCCGCACCACCAAGAAGAAAACGCCCACGACAGCAAGGAACTCTTCACCATCGTCAAGGAGTTCTCCAACCCCAGCACCGGCAACAACGACATCACTCCCTCACAAGATCTCTGCGACTCTCTCGCCTCGTTCTTCCACCGCAAGATTGCCGACATCCACAACAGTTTCAGTGCACCACCCACGCACCCAACCGTCGAACCAACGCCCGCCACCCTCCGCACCTGGACCACGGTGACCACCGAAGACGCAGCCCGCACGATGAACACCATCCACTCTGGATCTCCGACTGACCCCTGCCCCCACCACGTCTTCAACAAGGCCAACTCCACCATCGCACCCCAACTCCGAGACGTCATCAACACCTCCCTCGACACCGCCACCTTCCCGGAGAGCTGGAAGCATGCCGAGCTCAGCGCCCTACTGAAGAAACCAATAGCGGACCCCACCGACCTCAAAAACTTCCGCCCCATCTCGCTCCTTCCTTTTCCTGCCAAAGTCATCGAGAAGATCGTCAACAGACAGCTTGCCGCCTTCCTCGAGACGAACGGATCCCTCGACCCCTCGCAGTCTGGTTACAGAGCCAACCACAGCACCGAGATCGCCCTCATCGCAGCAACCGACGACATCCGAACCCTGCTCGACAACGGGGAAACAGCGGCACTCATCCTCCTGGACCTCTCCGCAGCGTTCGACACTGTCTGCCACCGCACCCTAATACAGCGCCTCAGCAACATCGGCATCCAAGAGAAGGCACTAGAGTGGATCGTCTCGTACCTCGCCGGAAGAACACAGAGAGTCCGCCACCCCCCATTTTGATCCGAGGGCACCGAAATCATCTGCGGCGTTCCGCAAGGATCATCACTCAGCCCCACCCTCTTCAACGTCTACATGAGACCTCTTGCCGCCATCGCACGCCAACACAACCTCGACATCATCTCCTACGCCGACGACACCCAACTGATCCTCTCCCTCACCAGAGACCCCGACACCGCCAGAACCAGCCTGCACGAAGGGATGAAAGATGTCGCTGAGTGGATGAAGAACAGCCGCCTGAAACTGAACTCAGACAAGACGGAAGTCCTCATCCTGGGACCATCCCCCTCCGCCTGGGACGACTCCTGGTGGCCCCCAGCCCTGGGCATCGCTCCCAAGCCAACAGACCACGCACGCAACCTGGGCTTCATCCTGGACTCCTCCCTCTCGATGACCAGACAAGTCAACGCCGTCTCCTCATCATGCTTTCACACCCTACGCATGCTTCGCAAGATCTTCCGATGGATCCCAACCGAAACCAGGAAGACGGTCACTCAGGCCCTCGTCACCAGCCGATTGGACTACGGAAACACCCTCTACGCCGGAACCACAGCCAAGCTACAGAAAAGACTCCAACGCATCCAGAACGCCTCCGCCCGACTCATCCTGGACATCCCCCGACGCAGCCACATCTCCGGCCACCTGAGAGACCTGCACTGGCTCCCCGTCAACAAGAGGATCACGTTCAGGCTCCTCACCCACGCACACAAGTCTCTCCATGACCTGGGCCCCAGGTACCTCAACGACCGCCTGACCTTCTACACGCCCACCCGCCAGCTACGGTCTACTAGCCTCGCCCTTGCCGCCGTCCCACGCATCCGAAGACCAACCGCCGGAGGCAGATCCTTCTCCTACCTGGCGGCCAAGACATGAAACTCCCTCCCCATCCACCTTCGGCTGACCCAGGACCATCTCGCCTTCAGGAGACAACTCAAGACCTGGCTTTTCGAGCAGTAGCGGACCCCCTCCCCCAAGCGCCTTGAGACCGTTCCGGGTGAGTAGCGCGCTATACAAATGTTATGATTGATCGATTGATTGATTGATCTGTTGCTTAGGGGTCAGGGTGGGAGAGAGGTTAACTCCATCCACTGACCCATCTTGCTCTCTGGCGGCCAGGAGGTCAGGAAGAGGCTCAGTTTCCTCCTCCATTCCAGCATCTGTTGCCAAGAGCATGCCCACTTCAGACCTCTCCAAGTGGGGCTTAAGGCGGTTGACATGTAGGACCCTCAAGGGGTTCCTGGGAGACTGCAAGTCCACCAAATAGGTAACAGGACTCTTGCGCTCCACAACCTCAAAGGGCCCAGTCCACTTGTCCTGGAGCGCACAAGGCTCCACGGGGGCCAAGACCCACACCTTTTGTCCAGGCTGAAGCTCTACCAGAGTGGCACTGAGGTCGTACCGACGCTTCATTTCCTCCTGGCTGGCTTCCAGATTTGCCTCAGCAAGTTGCCTGAAACGCCTAGTCTGGTTCCTGAAGGCCAGCATACATTCTGAGGAGGTTTCCTGGGAGATTGCTCCCAGCCTTCTTTGACCAGACTTAGAGGTCGTCTCACTGGGTGGCCATACAGGAGCTCAAAGGGGCTGAACCCTAGAGACTTCTGTGGCACCTCACGGTAAGCAAAGATAAGGCATGGTAAAAGGACGTCCCACTTACGCCTCATGGGTTCTTCCAGACCCATAATCATGCCCTTGAGGGTACGGTTGAATCTCTCAACCAACCCATTTCCTTGGGGGTTGTAAGGTGTGGTGAAATTGTAGGTTACACCACTCTCTTGCCAAAGGGATTTCATATACTTGGATATGAAATTGGTGCCCCGGTCTGACACCACCTCTAGAGGGATTCCCACTCTGGAAAAAATTCCCATCAGTGCACGACTCACCACTGGGGCCGTCACTGTCCTCAGAGGGATGGCTTCCGGGTACCGGGTGGCATGGTCCACCAGGACCAGGATAAAAATGTTGCCCATGGCTGTCCTGGGGTCCAGTGGCCCCACAATGTCAATCCCCACTCGCTGGAATCGGGTACTGACCACAGGGAATGGCTGGAGAGGAGCCTTCTGCTTCCTCCCACTCTTTCCACTTGCCTGGCAAGTCTGGCAGATCCTGCAATGAGTGGCTGAACTCTTGTGCATTTGGGGCCAGTGAAAGTGGGTGACAAGCCTTTCAAAGGTCTTGTCCTGCCCCAAAAGTCCTGTCAATGGCACATCGTGAGCCAGCCCCAGTAGGAAGGCTCTGAAGCTCTGGGGTACCACTAGCGCACGGGCTGACCCAGGCTCAGCAACCTTAGGCTCTGAATATAGGAGGTCATTCTCCCAATAGATGAAATGTGATCCAGACTAATCACTGTTGGCCTGGGCTGCAGCCTGCTGCCGCAGACCCTCGAGAGAAGGGCATTCTTTCTGTGCCCTGCAGAATTCCTCCCTGGAGGGGCCTCCTTCCTGCTGCCAATGGGTCAGCTCAGGCAGGTACCCCAGTTCAGCTATCTGTTCCCCTGTAGGTTCCAGGGCATCCCCCTTGAGGTCTGCTTCCTCCTGGACCGTGGGAACTACAAGAGCCGGTTTCCCGCGCCTCCTGTGCCTTCTCTCTAAGGCCGGTCCCTGGGCCTCTCTCTCAGGCTCCAGGACCTCTTGAGCACCTCTACTGGCTACCATTGACCGTGTGGTCACGCACGCCCAGTCAGGCAGACCCACCATCCGCAGGTGAGAACTCTACTCCACCTTCTCCCAAGGTGAACTCTCCAAGTCGTTCCCCAACAAACAGTCTACAGGCATGGTAGTTCTCACAGCTACTTGAAGAGTACTAGAGACCCCCCCACTCAAAGGGAACCTGAGCCATTGGACACTGACTCTCAGTGTTGTCGGCGTTCATGACTCGGCAGAATGCGTGTGGGACAACCTGCTCTTGAGACACCAGGTGATGCTTGACAGCTGTCACACTGGCTCCTGTATCTCTAAGATACAGATACCTAGATATCTATCTATCTATCTATCTATCTATCTATCAATCTAGATAGAAAGCCCCCACTTTATTGCCATTGATGGTCACCCACTGCCCATATTTCTTAGTGTTGTTGGGCAGTTGGTTTTCCTGGACCATATAACAGTCTCCTAATGAGACAAGGGACATCTCTGCGGGACCTTCCCCTCCTTGGACAACCCATTCCTCACCCAGGGCTACACTAGCCAACTGCCGGGCGGCTGCACTCGGGGGTGCAGGTTTACCAAACTGGCGACACGTGGGATCATTGGCAAAATGACCCAGTTCACCACACTTGTAACACCTTTGGGGCCCTCTTTGAACAGGGGTACCTGTCGGGCCCTGATTGGTTTCTGGGGTGGGGGAGGCTAAGAACCTTTCCCTTGGTTCCCTTGGGGATTACTTTGGGGCCTTATTTGGAACTCCCTCTGTTTTCCCTTGTCCCCCCACTCTTCTACTGGGGACCCTGCCCACCCTTGGCGGAGTCTCCCACTTGACCATTGTGGACCCTTGTACTGACCCAGTGGTCCACCTCCTCAGCAAGCTTCCTAGGGTTAGTCAGCTTGCTATCAATCAGGTGCTGGCATAGCTCAGGAAAACAATTACTAGACAAGCGCTCCCATGCAATTAAATCAAAGAGACCTTGAAAATCACTAACTTTGCTACCCTTCACCCAACCATCCAGAGCTCTGCAGAAAAAAGTTACATACTCAACATACGTACTGTTAGGAATATTTGCACAACCCCTGAACCTCTGTCTATACAATTCAGGAGTTAACCCCTACCTGGTCATCAAAGCATCCTTCATGTGTGGGTAAGAATTATGAACCTCTGAGGGCAAATCTAGCAGTGTGTCTCGCCCCTCACTCAGGAACCGTCCCCACAACCCCGCTCCCCAATCTCTCTCAGGGACCCGGTGGGAAGACATGGCTACCTCATAGGCCTTGAACCACTGCCCTATGTCATCATTCTTAAAAAAATCTTTCACCACTTCCTTTGGTATGTACACCCTTGACTCTACCTGCACTGGCGATGCGCTGCTACCAGAGGGAGTATGTTCCATACTTTTAGCTTTCAGCTCCATCTCCCACAATTCCATTCCATGCTCCATTTGAATTCATCTCTCTTCCAGAGCCAGCTTTTTGCTTTCCAGCTCCAGCGCCCATTCAATTTAGGTTTTGCCATCTCCATTTCATGTGCTCGAGTTTCCTTCCTGTCTGCCAACTCATCTGGCGACAGGACTCTGCCAAAATCATGAGTGCTTTCTGCTGTTTCAACTTCCACCAAATCCTCAGGGTCTTTCTTTAACTCAATCCAGGCCCTCAGGGCCTTTTGTAGCTCTCCCTTGAGCTTGCATCCAGCATAGGGAACTTTGAAGTTTTTGCAGAAGCCCGTCAGCTGATTTCTGTTGTAGCTCTCTAGTCTCTCCTCTTCCCATTCAATATCTTCAGTTGCAGAGACTACAGATGCTGCCTTTTCTATACTGTTTGGACCAGGCATGATTTTTCAGAAAAAAATGGAGATCTTTTGGCAAACAAAAAATCAAAAAGTATGTGGCTGCGCTATTGGTCTGCACTCACTAAGTGGTGTTCACCAATTACTGTATATTAATCACAAATGCAAATTCAAAACCCCTTCCGCTGCTTCCAATGTTAGATTTGGGGGTCTCTGGTTGGCACAGGTAAGGACTTGTGTCAAGCAGGGACCCTCTCCTCTAGTCAGGATAAGGGGATTACCCTCTAAAATAACCCCTGCTCACCCTCTAGGCAGTGTGGCGTAAGCAGACAAGGCTTATCTCAGAGCGTTATGGGTTAAGCATTGGTGAACACATACAGTAACTCAATGACAACACCACAAATGGACACCACACTAGGCTTATATCAAAAAGTAGTATCTTTTATATAAGGCAGAAACTTCAGCTTTTCGCGATTTCGCGATTCACAAAAAAATCGCGAAATCGGCTGGCAAGCACGACGGGCGCGATATTTACCAAACTGCCCGTGAAAAAATACTCTCCCGGTAGGCATGAAAAAATTAAGCCATGTTATTGGCTGTGCGCCTATACGTCATCACGCTTTACAGCCGTATTTGCTTCCTCGATTGTTTACGAAAGAGGAGCGAGAAAAGCAAAGAATCGCTTCTCTTCTCTCCAGCTGCAGGCTCGACTGGAAATAATGTAAACAATTAGGATTCCAGCCCCAGGACGGGAGGGGCGCGCAGATAAGGAAAATGACTGTGTTTTCCTTTCTTGCACACACAATACACTGTGTGTGTCTGTTCTGCCGCTTCAACTGCCCTCCCCCTTTCTTTCTTCCTCCCTTTTCTTCCTTCGCTTTGTCTAGCACCTTCTCTCTGACTGAAAACCCTGATTTCAGAAACGGTTCCCCCCTCTCTTTTCTTCGTTCGGTGATTTGTTTCCTTATGAAATGGATCCAAAAAAGAAAAACATTGTAATTGATGTATTTTTGTGATATTTTACAATTCCAAAACAGTGCTTGGAATGGATTAATAGAAGTGCAGGTACTCTGTAACAAAGTACCTGCTTGTTTCTCAGAAGTGCCGGCACTCTCTCTCTCTCTAAATAAGTGCTGGGTACTTCGTACTGGACAGTACCGGCCCAATGAAAGCAATGTTCCAAAGTGTAGCTGTGGGAATAAAAGGTTCAAAACATGAAAATAACTAAATAAAGCCCAACCGAGTGATAGCAAAGTGGGCAGATTGATTTTATTCATACCCAAACACATTTGCGCCACTCTACGGAGTTTGCCAGTGAAGCTTGTCTTTCTTTGAATAGCGTTGTTTTCCCGCGGGCGGGGAACTAGTGCACAAGTGCTGGAGGCACTGCAACACGTGGATTGGAAAACAAAATGTGTATTGCGTCTCGGTGTTCAGAGAATTGGTCTTTTTACTATACTGCTTACATTCTGTAAGGATATAGGCAATGGACACTGAAATGGGTCCATTCCGTGCCCTGTAGTCATGTCCTTAACTTTTCAGGCAAAAGCACTCACTGATTTCTGAATAGTGAGTGTAAAAGTGTTAAAGTAACCATGTTTTTCCTGCTTGCATTTCACATGCTTTACTTAATTTTGTATTCCCTATGAGTATTTGCTTTTTCCAGGATGATGTTACTTTTTTTGTAGGCAGCATATTGCTCTTGTCTAGTGCGTAATTTAAATTGAGCCGCATCCAGGTGTTTATAGCGGGCACAATTGGGTTATAGTTGAGGCAGGGCGAGTTTCTCTCAGTGGGCGGTATGGTGTTTAGTGGGGGAGAGGATGTGACACCATGGTCAGAGCTACTGAATTTGGAACTGGGGAACCTGGTTCTGAAGGATGATTATTGCGAGATGTCTGCCCTGTCAGCACTACCCAAAGGGAGTCAGTGCACGCAACACAAGAGGAGGCTGTACCTCTGCACCCAGGGAGCGATGGGGGGTCTGTGTGACTGCACCAAGGGAGCAAATGGGGGCTGTGCGACTGCAACCAGGGAGCGGTGAAAGTGGTGCCCCGGCAGGGGTGCACTCATGGGCCTAATAGAAGAACTACTATAAACCAATACACTCATAAATATTAAGTGAGGTAGTTTGTGTGAAGGAGAGAGAGAGAGGAAAAAAGTTATAGAAGAATTCCCATCAACCCACCTATTGGCTGAGTCTCATCATCTGGGTTAAGTTTGAAAAACTGGTTTCTGCTAGGTACCTCTTTGCTGGTATGTAGAGGCATACTAGCGACTGATCCACCAGTGATAGAGAGCCAACAAAAGGTATAGGCAGGATGAGAAAGTGTAATGTTGCAGTGCTCCAAAAGAATTTATAGAATGGTGAAAAAAGTGTAGAAGTTTAAGATTGCCTAGTGTGATGCCAAGAGGAGGACTTTATTGGGGAAGGTCATCACACTGGCAAGATTAATAGCAGAGTGAAGATAGTGTGTGAAACAAATATCAATATCAGATGTGAGGGTAAATTGGTCAACATGTTTCAGCCTTACAAGGCTTTCGTCAGGACCTATTATAAATACACTACTGCAACCATCAAAAGTGAAAAAGAATAGATGACCTACCAGACATAAAATATTTATATGGTGGTCTCACCTCATAAAGAAAACTCTCCTATAACAAAAAAATACAATTATAATTATGAATTAATAATTGTGGTGAACAAAAAACCCATCAATAGAGTATTTGTGTATGTCCACATTTTAGATATTTGTTAATAAACTCACCCATAAGTTTTATGGAGGTTGCCTCACCTCGCCTGGCACTCACTCAGGTCAAAAGGAGGCCCCGCTCTAAAAGGTAAGAGGGAAGTAACATATATTTTGTTATTCTGCTTAGATTGGTTTGTTGATAGCTAGACTGGGGGATAGGATACTAGTTGGTCTCTAAAAGCTTCCCCATAGACCCTCCTCACGTTTTGTTTTTTGATGTGCACTCATGGGCGCCAAAAAAATCCCAGGGAGAAATACGACCCCTCCCACAAGGTTAGTAGATTGGAGCTGTGCTTCCATAGAGCTGCAGAAACTTTACACATGCCTATTTCAAAGAGGAATACTATGCTAAAACAGGTTCCATTGATTTAGGGCTGAAAAGGAATGATTACGAGTGAAATAAAGTGCCGCTATAATGCCGCTAAATTTACATTTTTGTGCTGCTAAATTTACATTTTTGTGCCGCTAAATTTGCACTTTTATGCCGCTATATCCTGGGGGGTCTGGTTTAACACAAGACCAATTAACGTCAAAAATGATCCACAGTACTGATTAGGAAAAAGAATTATTGCTAAAAATGCGTAATTCAATAGTCTGTGCGCTGCGTGTCCTTCAGCTCAGCTCTACGGTGAAACGAACAGAGTCTGACGCTCGCAGCGGACGCTTCTGTCCGGTGCCCTTGAACACAGTGTGCGAGGCGTACACAGTACCTTTAACTTGCCGGGTTTATCACGGATGGTGCGGGAAGGCAGAAGCGTACAGGCGGCGATGTCGTCCTTTTGTGGTGCGAGCTATGGCTCGTAGGGGCCCAGAGTCGCGTTACTCGAGGGGACTGTGCCTTCTGTGATGCGGTTGCACTTCGTTGCGGCGTACGCGCCGTACCTGGAGAGCGGGTGTCTTTGCAGAGCCTTCAAGCGCGGTGTGAGGCGGCAGTACGCTTTGGTGGAGTGAGGCGTACCCCGTCGCTCTACGCGCTGCAGCCTGTCAACCTCAGCGGCAGGGTGCGCGCTGAGCAGGGCGGTGCGAAGGGGGAGAAGCGAGCCACGAAGCGGAGTCTGTCATTTACGTTGCGAGCTACGGCTCGTAAGGGGCCAAGAAGTCACGTTGCTTGGGCCGGATGGGTCCTTCCTTTTCGTTGCGAGCTACGGCTCGTAGGGGGCCAAGAAGTTGCATTGCTCGGGCTGGACGGGTCCTTCCTTTATGTTGCGAGCTACGGCTCGTAGGGGGCCAAGAAGTCGCGTTGCTCGAGCCGGACAGCTGAGCACGTGCTTCACAGTGTGCGCAGTGATTCCTCACGAGGCGCACACAGCTTCCTCCTTCAGTGCTGCAGGGAAAACGGCGTTCTCAGCAGCCTCTCTCCATGTTGTTGAAGTCCACTGCTCCTGGGACTTCGTTCAAGGGGTAATCTCACTCACAAGCCCTTGGAGATCTTTTTAGAGCACAAGTTTGCAAAAGTCTTTTAAGTCTTTTCCTCTCCTCTCGCAGCAAGGCAACCACTGCAGGCCAATCCCCCAGGTCAGGGACAGTACTCCTCCTGGCAGCTTTCCCAGTTCCTTCTCGTCGGGCAGAGGTTCTTCTTGTTTCAGCAGGTTCTAATTTCTTGGGACCAGGGCCCCAATATTTATACCACATTTCTTTTGTTCTTTGAGGCCAGGGGCCCTTTGCCTAGTTCAGTCCAGTTTTTGAGCACTTTGGTTACAGCATTCTGGCTTGTCTTTTCAGTGTGCAGGGCAGAGACATCCGACGCTCCACAGGAGGTGGAGTCAGCATTGTGGTGGCAGAGCACAGCCCTATTCAGAGTCTAGGTTCACTCCTCCCACCCATCTGGCTGTAATCTTCCTATTCACCACCTGGCTGCTCCAGCATGTCTCCTGGAATTCCCCAACCCTGTCACTCACAGAAACCAGACAGCAGATACACATCCTAGCAGAGGCGGGCTGAAAAGGTTAGACAAGCAAATACCAAGTTTCTAAAAGTGGTATTTGCCGCAGTGCAAGTGCTCCCAATGTAAAGTGTACCTGTAATTGATTTCCATGATTGGCTCATTGGATTTACTGTCAGTCCCCAGTAAAGTGCACCAGGAGTGCCAGGGCTTGTACATACTAATACTGCTAGTGGGCCTGCAGCGCTGGTTACGCCACCCACAGAAGCAGCCTTTTAAAATGTGTCTAGGGTCTGCCATTACAGAACCTGTGTGCAGTCTGGTACTGTCATGCTGGCTGGGCAAGTGCACCCACTTGCCAGCCTCTAAACCTTCCCTTTGCTTCCTATTAGTCACCCCTATGGTAGGCCCGAGGGCAGGGTGCATTGTAAGTGTAAGGTAGGACAAGCCCTGATGTGTGTGGCATGTCTTAATAGTGAATTACAGCCAAATTCGTTTTTCACTATTGTAAGGCTATCTGTTCTCTTAGGCCAAGATGGGCTGCTGGAATTATTGCACCCTATAATCCCAGCAGGCTCAGGGAACATGGTAGAAGGTCAAGTTTAGTATGCTGAGGCACATCTGGAAGCCAGCCAGGAAGAGATGAAGCGGTGGTACGACCAGAATGCCACTCTGGTGGAGCTTCAACCTGGACAAAAGGTGTGGGTCTTGCCCCCAGTGGAGCCTTGTGCACTTCAGGATAAGTGGACAGGTCCATTTGAGGTTGTGGAGTGCAAGAGTCCTGTCACCTACTTGGTGGACTTGCAGTCTCCCAGGAACCCTTTGAGGGTCCTACATGTTCACCGCCTTAAGCCCCACTTGGAGAGGTCCAAAGTGGTCATGCTGTTGGCAACTGATGATGGAATGGAGGAGGAGACTGAGCCTCTTCCTGACCTCTTGGTAGCCTCTGAGAAAGATGGGTCAGTGGATGGTGTTAACCTCCCACATACCCTGATGCCTGAACAACAGGATGACTGCCTCCAATTGCTGGGACAGTTTCCAGATCTGTTCTCCCTGGTTCCTGGTGTCACAGATTGGTGTGTCCATGATGTGGACACAGGAGACAGCTTACCTGTGAGGCACAAGGCCTACAAGGTAACTGACAGGGTCAGAGCCTGCATCAAGGAGGAGGTCTCCAAAATGCTTGCTCTTGGGGTGGTTGAGTCATCCAGCAGTCCTTGGGCCAGCCCAGTGGTCTTGGTCCTAAAGGCTGCCGCGCCGGGAGCCACACCTGAACTCCGGTTCTGTGTGGACTAGAGAGGACTCAATTCAGTCACCAAGACTGACGCGCACCCCATCCCCAGAGCTGATGAGCTCATTGATCGGCTAGGGGCTGCCCGGTTCCTCAGCACGTTTGATTTAACGTCTGGGTACTGGCAGATCGCCTTGACCGATGGGGCAAAGGAGAGGTCAGCATTCTCCACACCAGATGGGCATTTCCAGTTCGGGGTTATGCCATTTGGGATGAAGAATGCCCCTGCCACCTTCCAGAGATTGGTCAACCAGGTGTTGGCGGGACTGGCTGAGTTCAGCGCCGCCTACCTGGATGACATCGCAGTGTTCAGCAGCACATGGAAAGAACACCTGCGACACCTCTGGGAAGTGTTGATGGCACTGCGCAAGGCAGGCCTCACGATCAAGGCAAGCAAGTGCCAGATCGGGCAGGGCTCAGTGGTGTACTTGGGACACCGAGTGGGGAGTGGCAAGGTGGCACCCTTGCAGCCCAAGATTGAAACCATCCTGGCTTGGGAACCCCCCAAGACCCAGACTGCGGTGAGAGACTTCCTGGGGCTCACTGGGTACTACAGGAGGTTTGTCAAGGGGTATGGCACCATTTTTGCCCCCTTGACAGAGCTGACTTCTAAGAAGCAGCCCAGGAATGTGATCTGGACTGACACCTGTCAGGAGGCTTTTGACACCCTGAAAACTGCCATGTGCACGGCACCCGTGCTCCTGGCTCCTGATTTCTCCAAGGAATTTCTAGTGCAAACAGACGCTTCAGAGCATGGTGTAGGGGGCTGTTCTCTCACAAATAACTGAGGAGGGCTGGGACCAACCTGTAGCCTTCATCAGTGGGAGGTTACTTACACGGGAACAGAGGTGGAGTGCAATAGAGCGAGAAGCTTTTGCTGTGGTCTGGGCATTGAAGAAGCTAAGACCCTACTTGATTGGGTCTCACTTCCGGGTTCAGACAGACCACAGGCCCCTCAGATGGTTGATGCAAATGAGGGGTGAGAACCCAAAACTGTTGAGGTGGTTCATGTCCCTACAAGGTATGGACTTCACGGTGGAACATCGCCCTGGCACAGATCACGCCAATGCTGAGGGTCTATCCAGGTTTTTCCGCCTTAGTGATGAGGAACTCCCTCGGGTAGGGTAGTTCTCCCCACATTTCAGCTGGAGGGGACACTTGTTAGACTTGGCACCTTGGCGTGAGTCTCCCTTCCACTTTTTGCTGATGTGCCTCAGATGTTTTGCTGGTGTTCGCTGCTCAGGGCACTGCGCCACGGCCAATCCGTGCCACAGTGCAAGTGCTCCCAATGTAAAGTGTACCTGTAATTGATTTCCATGATTGGCTCATTGGATTTACTGTCAGTCCCCAGTAAAGTGCACCAGGAGTGCCAGGGCTTGTAAATACCAATTCTGCTAGTGGGCCTGCAGCGCTGGTTACGCCACCCACAGAAGCAGCCTTTTAAAATGTGTCTAGGGTCTGCCATTGCAGAACCTGTGTGCAGTCTGGTACTGTCATGCTGGCTTGGCAAGTGCACCCACTTGCCAGCCTCTAAACCTTCCCTTTGCTTCATATTAGTCACCCCTATGGTAGGCCCACGGGCAGGGTGCATTGTAAGTGTAAGGTAGGACAAGCCATGATGTGTGTGGTATGTCCTAATAGTGAATTACAGCCAAATTCGTTTTTCACTATTGTAAGGCTACCTTTTCTCTTAGGCCAAGATGGGCTGCTGGAATTATTCCACCCTATAATCCCAGCAGGCTCAGGGAACATGGTAGAAGGTCAAGTTTAGTATGCCTGAACTCAGAATAATAAAGTACTTCTTTTAGTAAAGTTTATTTTAATATCCTGTGTTTGCAAATGCTACTTTTAGAAAGCTAGCATTTGCTTGCCTAACCATTTCAGCCCGCCTCTGCTAGGAAGTGTATCTGCTGTCTGGGTTGTGTGAGTGACAGGGCTCGGGGATGACAGGTGGTGAATGCAAAGATTACACCTAGGTGGGTGGTGGGAGTGCCCCTGGACTCTGAATAGGGCTGTGCTCTGCCACCACAATGCTGGCTCCACCTCCTGGGGAGCGACTAATGACTCAGCCCGACACCTGGCCCAGGAAGAGGGAAGCCTGTCAACAAAGTACTCCTGGCTGCCCCTGTTGCCACAAAGCTGGCTCCACCTCCTGTGGAGCGTCTGATGTCCCTGCCCCTCAAACTGAAAGGAAAAGCCAGGAACAGCACAACAGAGTGCTTCAGAACTGAAATGGGCTATGCAAAGCCCCCCCCCCCTGGCCTGGAAGAACAAAAGAAACTGAGTATAAGTATAGGAGCCCTGCTCCCAAGAAACTAGATCCTGTTTCCCACAACGAACCTCTGCCCAACTAGAAGGAAGAAGAAGAGCTGGAAGGACTGATCTGCTGTCTGCCTTGCTGAGGAAGGAGAGGAAGAGACCTAAGAAGGACTTTGCTGAATTGTGCTTGAAACTTTCTCCAAGGGCTTGACTGAGCTTGCCCCCTGAACTGAACCCCAGGACTAGTGGGTTCTCTGTGCCTTGGCTCATCTGCAAAGTGGTACGAAAGGGGGTGGTGATGGATGGAGCATCTGAACCAATCAAACAATCACACCCAGTCAACAGATCTGGGCTTAATCCATCACCGTTCTTTAGCCCACTCTGCCACCCCAGTTCAGACATGGCCATATGCAAATCCGTCTGACCCTGTGCCTCATGGGAAGAGTCCAGCCCGAACTGCCAAGCCATGCCTTCCCTGGACCGGAAACAAGCTTCCGAGGACCGGTTTCTGGCATTTCAGCCATCTTCAGCCCGGCTTGCTTGAATCCAGTGGCAAAGTGAGCAAGGGACTCACGTCTGACCATACCCTGCCAACTTATGGCGAACAAAGTGGTACGAAAGGGGGTGGTGATGGACGGAGCATCTGAACCAATCACACACTCACACCCAGTCAACAGATCTGGGCTTAATCCATCACCGTTCTTTAGCCCACTCTGCCACCCCAGTTAGAGGCACAGGGTCAGACTGATTTGCATATGGCCATGTCTGAACTGGGGTGGCAGAGAGGGCTAAAGAACGGTTTCGCTCGGAGGATTTCAAGGAAGGGTTTAAGGGTGAGGTCAGGGAGTTTGGGCTTTAGTGATTTTAGTGCAAGGTAGGTCATTGTTGCCTTCCCTCGGATGGACTGGAGCTGAGGCCTAGACGTATTCTTAGAATCCAGCACGACACCAAGGTACTTATATGTGGCTACCCGTTCAAGCTTTTCTCCTTTCAGGTACCAACAAGGGATCCTTCTCTTCCTATAGTTCACTGTCATGACCTTGGATTTGTTAAGCTTTATTTGTAGGGCATTCTTTACCGAGAAGGCATGGGTACAGTTCAGAAGATGCTGAAGGCCTATTGGCGACCGGCTTATCAGCACTAAGTCATCCGCATATAGCAGACTTGAGAGGGTGGCTTTTCCTAACTTGGGTGCATGATTGCGGCATTTCTCAAGTTCTCCAGGTAAATCCGAAATAAACAGATTGAATAAGATGGGCGCTAATAAACACCCTTGCTTTAGTCCTTTAGTTGTCCTAATCGGCTTCGAGAGGTGTTGGCAAGTTCCAAGTTTGATTTTAACCCAGGTGTTAGAGTGAAGCAGTATTAGGATATCCAGGAGGTGTTTCGGAATGCCCCAATTAAATAGTTTTTCCCAAAGTTTGTTTCGGTCCACATGGTCAAAGGCAGCAGTATAATCGATGAATGAGAAGAATAGCGGTAGCTTAGTAGTTTTTACTTCACCCATCAATAGGGACAAGGCCATGATGTTGGTTGTTGTCCCTTGGCCTTTACGGAAGCCCGTTTGATTGGGAGGGATAATGGCTTTTTCGGACGCCCATGCCGATAGTTCCTCCAGGATGAGTCCAGCAAAGTATTTTGCTTCTATGTCAAGCAAAGCAATGAGACGATAGCTATTCGGATTACTCTTGCTCCCATGTTTGTAAATCGGGCTTATAACGGACCCATGCCAGGAGTCCGGGAGGGACAAAGTGAGTCTAGCCTCGTTAAAAACTAGCCCCAGGGATGCACTCCAGAAAGCTACGTCAGATTTATACAACATGGGAGGGATTCCATTCGGCCCCGGAGCTCCATTCGGTTGCCCCTTGGTGATTCGCCGTCCGATGTCTGCTGCGGTAAATCCCGTGAGCACTATCTCCTTGCTCACTTTGCCACTGGATTCAAGCAAGCCGGGCTGAAGACGGCTGAAATGCCAGAAACCGGTCTTCGGAAGCTTGTTTCCGGTCCAGGGAAGGCATGGCTTAGCAGTTAGGGCTGGACTGTTCCCATGAGGCACAGGGTCAGACTGATTTGCATATGGCCATGTCTGAACTGGGGTGGCAGAGTGGGCTAAAGAACGGTGATGGATCAAACCCAGATCTGTTGACTGGGTGTGAGTGTTTGATTGGTTCAGATGCTCCGTCCATCACCACCCCTTTTGTACCGCTGTGTTCGCCATAAGTTGGCAGGGTATGCTCAGACGTGAGTCCCTTGCTCACTTTGCCACTGGATTCAAGCAAGCCGGGCTGAAGACGGCTGAAATGCCAGAAACCGGTCCTCGGAAGCTTGTTTCTGGTCCAGGGAAGGCATGGCTTGGCAGTTCGGGCTGGACTGTTCCCATGAGGCACAGGGTCAGACTGATGTGCATATGGCCATGTCTGAACTGGGGTGGCAGAGTGGGCTAAAGAACGGTGATGGATCAAACCCAGATCTGTTGACTGGGTGTGAGTGTTTGATTAGTTCAGATGCTCCATCCATCACCACCCCTTTTGTATCGCTGTGTTCGCCATAAGTTGGCAGGGTATGCTCAGACGTGAGTCCCTTGCTCACTTTGCCACTGGATTCAAGCAAACCGGGCTGAAGACGGCTGAAATGCCAGAAACCGGTCCTCGGAAGCTTGTTTCCGGTCCAGGGAAGGCATGGCTTGGCAGTTCGGGCTGGACTGTTCCCATGAGGCACAGGGTCAGACTGATTTGCATATGGCCATGTCTGAACTGGGGTGGCAGAGTGGGCTAAAGAACGGTGATGGATCAAACCCAGATCTGTTGACTGGGTGTGAGTGTTTGATTGGTTCAGATGCTCCGTCCATCACCACTCCTTTTGTATCGCTGTGTTCGCCATAAGTTGGCAGGGTATGCTCAGACATGAGTCCCTTGCTCACTTTGCCACTGGATTCAAGCAAACCGGGCTGAAGACGGCTGAAATGCCAGAAACCGGTCCTCGGAAGCTTGTTTCCGGTCCAGGGAAGGCATGGCTTGGCAGTTCGGGCTGGACTGTTCCCATGAGGCACATGGTCAGACTGATTTGCATATGGCCATGTCTGAACTGGGGTGGCAGAGTGGGCTAAAGAACGGTGATGGATCAAACCCAGATCTGTTGACTGGGTGTGAGTGTTTGATTGGTTCAGATGCTCCGTCCATCACCACCCCTTTTGTACCACTGTGTTCGCCATAAGTTGGCAGGGTATGCTCAGACTTGAGTCCCTTGCTCACTTTGCCACTGGATTCAAGCAAACCGGGCTGAAGACGGCTGAAATGCCAGAAACCGGTCCTCGGAAGCTTGTTTCCGGTCCAGGGAAGGCATGGCTTGGCAGTTCGGGCTGGACTGTTCCCATGAGGCACAGGGTCAGACTGATTTGCATATGGCCATGTCTGAACTGGGGTGGCAGAGTGGGCTAAAGAACGTTGATGGATCAAACCCAGATCTGTTGACTGTGTGTGAGTGTTTGATTGGTTCAGATGCTCTGTCCATCACCACCCCTTTTGTACCGCTTGGCTCATCTGCAAGCAGAGCCGTGTGTTTCCTCCCGGCGGAGGCAAGACTGCGCCCCCCCCTCACCCCCTCCTTGAGTTGTGGCACTCGGGAGCGGCCCGCCCTTTTACCCGTTGAGAGCCTCGCTCTGCTAAGAGTCGCTCTCTGCCCCTCGGGTCAGGCCGCCCGCTCCTCTGCCCCGGCTCGTTAATTGGAGTGCTTGGTGTGCTTGTCTGCCCCCTCCCGCCGGAATCCTGGTCCCGAGAGCACTTCTCAAGCCAGGACGGACGCCCGTGCGCTGCGAGCGCATCCGGCCGCCCCGCTGTGCTCTCTGACCTGTGGAGAGGCCGCGCCGAAGGAATCTGCCCCCAGTACGGACCGTACTGGAGGCCTCCGTGCCGTGCCCCGCCTTCAGGAATCCTCCCGCTGCTTGTAAATCCCAAGGTATGTCTGTGCAACGAAGCACACTGCCCCCCTACGGCGTGTCCGCCTGCTCGAGAGAGTCCGCCTCGAATAGACGTTGCGCCCTGCCAGGTACGAGGCTGCCCACCAAAGGCTCGGGCCTGCAACGTTTTTTTTTCCCTGTCAATCCGTGCGCCTCATGTACCTGGTACGCGCCCATCTGCCGCCTAAGATCGCTGACAGAGTGCGGTGCATCCCCCACCCTCAGGACCCCCCCCTTCGCCCCGGAGTGCGAGTCGCACTCGAGCGGTACATCTCGTACCCTGCCAGGGAAAGTGAGCGCGCCGTACGCGGCGCGCCGCGAGAAGCGTGGGAGTCAGCTGGACTTTTCTTCCCGGCCCGTACGCTGCGCAGAATAGCGCTCCGAGGCGCCCAGTAGTACGGTCCGTGCCCCAAGGCCTAGGAAGAGGGTCCAGAGGGTCAAAGAACTATTTCCTAAAGTAACAAGAAGCACCAAGAAGCATTCATGAGAGAACTTTGATCTTTTGAACTATAACAGAAACCGCATTGCCTATTTTTTAGATTTTGTGGCCCAAAACTGTGTGGAATTGGTCTTGTGATAAGTCACTGCCTCAGATATAGATATATTTTTATATAAAGGAACCGTATTTTTACATAACCAAATCCTGGTGTCCCTTTGTGGGGGGAATCAATGTGTTTTACTGTGAAAGGTCATAAATGCTTAACTGTAGCGCTCCGAAGTTTAGCCTTGTCTGCTCGCGCCACACTACCTAAAAGGGTGAGCAGGGGTCATTCTGAGGAGTAGTTCCCTTGCCCTGACTAGGGTGTTAATTTCTGCCGGGCTTTGGTGCCAACCTCAGCCAGCCAGGAATCCCATTTCTAACAGCCTTGCAATAGTGAAAAACGAAAATGGCTGTAAATCACTATTAGGACATGCCACACACATCAGGGCTTGTCCTACCTTATACTTACAGTGCACCCTGCCCTGTGCCTACCATAGGGGTGACTGATATGAAGGAAAGGGAAGGTTTAGGGACTGGCAAGTGGGTGCACTTGCCCAGTCTGCATGACAGTACCAGACTGCACGCAGGTTCTGCAATGGCAGACCTGAGACACATTTTACAAGGCTGCGTCTGTGGGTGGCACAACCAGTGCTGCAGGCCCACTAGCAGCATTTGGATTTACAAGCCCTGGGCACTCCTGGTGCACTTTACTGGGGTTTAGTTTAGTTTAGTTTAAAGGAGTTTGTAGAGCGCATGGTAACACCTCCCGGCGTGTCCCCGCGCTATAGAGAAAGACAGCAGCAGCAGAGGAAGGAAAGAGAGAGCCATTTCACACAGCAAAGAGACAAGTTTTCAGCTTCTTCCTAAATACTAATTCATTACTCTCCAACCTAATCTCTAGAGGCAGGAGGTTCCATTGCCTGGCGGCTAAGGTGCGGAATGATCTGCCACCCATTTTCGCTTTTTTGGGGCAGATAGTTTTAAGTAGACCCATTCCTTTGGATCTGAGAGATCTGTTGGGTTCGTACACAGACACCAGATCAGACATATATGCCGGCGCTCTGTGATGAATTATTTTATGGCACCATAGCATTGCTTTAAAAGCAATCCTCTTACTGATTGGTAACCAGTGGAGGGCTGCTAGAGAAGGACGTGAGGGGGCACGGCGGGGAAGCCTTAGCACCAGGCGAGCTGCCGAGTTTTGTAGAACCTGTAGTTTGTTTATGTTTTTTACTGAAGTACCCATGAGTAGTACATTCCCGTAATCAATGCGGGACGTTATTAATGCCTGTGTCATGGTGCGCCTGGAGTTGGTGGGTAACAGGTCGAGGGTGCGGTTGAGGGTTTTCATCACCCCGAAACATTTGCCAACAGTCCTCTTTACGTGGCTGTCAAAGGACAGTTTATTGTCCACCCATACACCTAAGTTCTTCGCTTCTTGTGCGGGCGTGGGCAGGGGACCCAGACAACTGGGCCACCATTCTTTCGTCCATTTGACCTCATTTCCTCCCATAATGAGGACCTCTGTTTTTGTCCCATTTAATTTCAAACAGTGTTCATTCATCCACATCGCTAGTTTGGACATGCAGGCGTTGAAGTTATCAGCTTCCTTAGAAGGGGCATGGGTCAGGGATATGAGAAGTTGAGTGTCGTCGGCGTAAGAGACAAGCTCTACGCCGAACGATTGCACCACTTCCGCCAACGGGGCCATGTAGAGATTGAACAGGGTAGGGCTCAGGGCAGAGCCCTGAGGAACCCCCTGTTCTAGCATCACCCTGTCGGAGAGGAAAGTCCCTCTTTGAACCTGGAAGGTCCTGTTAATCAGGAAAGATTTCAGCCAACCCAGTGCCTTGTTGGTGACGCCCGCTTTATTTAGACACTGTAGCAAGATGGTGTGTGCTACAGTGTCAAAAGCGGCACTAAGATCCAGCATGATGAGGGCCATTGTCTTTCCCTTATCTGCACCTTCACGTAGGGTTTCAGTGGCCCTCAGGAGAGCTGTCTCCGTAGAGAAGCCAGTTCTGAAACCCGACTGCGAATTGTGGAAAACATTATGGTTCTCAAGGTGTTCCATAAGTTGACTGTTAGCGATTTTCTCTGCTAATTTGGCCACGTAGGGTAGCAGGGATATGGGTCGCAGGTTGTCCATTATGTCCAGGCTGATGTTTGATTTTTTCTTAATGGGTAATACTATTGCCTGTTTCCACTCCTCCGGGAGGCAGGAGGTAGTAAAGGAAGCATGTAATAGGTGCCTAAAATGAGGCTCTAGTACAGGAAAGGCTTCGGCTAAAATTTTCGGGGGTGCTGGATCCCTAGGGGATCCTGATTTAATTTTTTTGCACATTTTGTATAGGATTTCATAGGAAGGGACTGTAAAAGAGTTTAAACAAACAGGTGTATTTACAAGTTTGTCATTTTCGATGAAATTCGTGGCCGGATCTGTCTGGTTAGAGAAGCTAGAGTAGATTTTATGTATTTTGCCTGCAAAATATTGAGCAATATTGTTGCACACTTCCACCGAGTCATTGTGCGCGGGGGAGGTCACGTCCACTATGGATATCTCTTTATATATAAGAAACAGTTCCTTGGAGGAATTGCCTGCTTCCATTATGCGGGTGTGATAATGCTCTGCTTTGGCCACCCGAACTGATTTGTAATATTCTCTCTGTGTTGTTTTATATTGTATTTTAATATCAGCACAGAGATTCTGTCGCCAAGCTCTCTCGAGTTTCTTACAAGCCGTCTTCATGACTTGCAGTTCTTGGCTGAACCAAGGAGCAGTTTTTTTAGATCTCCTGGCATTGGACAGGGTACGACTTGGGGCTGTGATGTCTAGGGCCTTAATGACAATGTTGTTTAAATTGTCATTAGCTGCCTCACAGTCGATCCCTTTGGGAGGGCCTTCGTCCTGTACGATTTGCTTAAATGAATCAAGGGAGAAGTTCTTCCATTTCCTGCGTTTGTATCGTAGGGATTGATGCCTAACAATTTCCGTTTTGTCAAGCTGCAATGTGAAGGGAATAATGTAGTGGTCAGACCAGGGTATGGGTATAGGATCAGAGGTATGCACTCCCTGCCAATTGCTAAAAACGGGGTCTAGAAGGTGTCCTAGTTGATGCGAAGGCTCATTATTTATTTGATCAAGCTGAATAGATTGCAATTCCATCCGGATATCATCAGCGTTTTTATCTAGATGATCCTCGAAATGAGCATTGAGATCCCCCAGCACTAACAGTCTGGATTTCCTCAGTGCTAGATGAGTGACCGCTTCCATTAGGGTTGATGTAAACTCATGTAGTGTACCTGGCGGTCGGTATATCAAAATGCCAGAGATCGAATGATTGGGGCCAGTGTTAATTGTGAAGGTGCCGGCTTCACTGTGATCAACCTGAGTGTGTACTAGGGAACAGACTAGCGGAGCTTTCGTGGCTATGGCGATGCCGCCTCCTCTGCCGTTCTGTCTGTCCAATCTGGCTAGGGAATAGCCGTCGGGCATGGCCTGGATGATGTCCGGATCCGAGTGATCATCTAGCCAGGTTTCAGTTAAAAAGAGGATCTGAAGATTTAGGTCTTCTAGTAGATGATAGATTTCTAAAGCATGCTTCCGTAGGGATCTACAATTCAATAGTGCAGCTTTGATGATAGGGCCCGAGGAAGTGTGAGGGATTTGAGGAAGGGGTACAAAGCGGCACCTTGTGCATTCTGTAAGTGACTGGGCAGACATTGCGTGTATGCAATCGATAGGTGTGACTGGTTGTAGAGCAAGTAGTGCGTGTCTGCCATACCTTATGGTATTTTGAGTAGAACTGCCAGGGGATGTGGCCCCGAGCCACGGACTGCCGCGGACGGGCGCAGACGGGCTGGACTTTGGCTCGACTTCGGCGCGCTTCCGGCGCGCCCGCTGCGCCAGCCCGCTGCGCCGTCTGGTTGGGTGACACATAATATGGGGAGGAGGAGGGTGGGAGGCCGGCCCGACTTGAGCGCTGACCTCGCCTTCCTCACCCAAGATGGCGCCCACCGCCGAGTAAAATCTCGAACAAAGCGGATTTGAGTACAATATTAAGAGGCAAGGGTGTGTAGAGTGTCAGTGTGCCTGCTATATCAATTCCCCCTTCTAAAAAACAGCCCCCAGAATAAAAAGCGGTATGATGCTAAAAACGCTAAAAACGCTCTAAATAATTTTTTTACACAGCCTGTAAACAGTGCGCAAAGGTTAGCACGATCTCTTGTTCCTACTGCAGCTCGCAGCCCCAATAACCTCTCTAGGGAGAGCTACTGTAGGGCAGAGAGCACTGGGTAGGGCGCGCCTAAATACTGTGGGAGGGCGGGAGGCCGGCCCGACTTGAGCGCTGACCTCGCCTTCCTCACCCAAGATGGCGCCCACCGCCGAGTAAAATCTCGAACAAAGCGGATTTGAGTACAATATTAAGAGGCAAGGGTGTGTAGAGTGTCAGTGTGCCTGCTATATCAATTCCCCCTTCTAAAAAACAGCCCCCAGAATAAAAAGCGGTATGATGCTAAAAACGCTAAAAACGCTCTAAATAATTTTTTTACACAGCCTGTAAACAGTGCGCAAAGGTTAGCACGATCTCTTGTTCCTACTGCAGCTCGCAGCCCCAATAACCTCTCTAGGGAGAGCTACTGTAGGGCAGAGAGCACTGGGTAGGGCGCGCCTAAATACTGTGGGAGGGCGGGAGGCCGGCCCGACTTGAGCGCTGACCTCGCCTTCCTCACCCAAGATGGCGCCCACCGCCGAGTAAAATCTCGAACAAAGCGGATTTGAGTACAATATTAAGAGGCAAGGGTGTGTAGAGTGTCAGTGTGCCTGCTATATCAATTCCCCCTTCTAAAAAACAGCCCCCAGAATAAAAAGCGGTATGATGCTAAAAACGCTAAAAACGCTCTAAATAATTTTTTTACACAGCCTGTAAACAGTGCGCAAAGGTTAGCACGATCTCTTGTTCCTACTGCAGCTCGCAGCCCCAATAACCTCTCTAGGGAGAGCTACTGTAGGGTCTGACAGTAAACCAAATAAGCCAATCATGGGATCCAATCAATGTATACATTTTATACAGGGAGCACTTGCACTGTGGCACTGATTGGCAGTGGCACAGTGCTCTGAGCAGCTAACACCAGCAAAACACATGAGGCACAGTAACAAAAAGTGGAAGGGAGACCCACGCCAAGGTGCCAGGTCTAACAATGACCCTGTTTTGTTAATAGGTGTAATTGCCGTCCAGCTTGTATTAAAATCTGTCTCTGTTAAATTTGGGAGGGGGGGGGGCGGGAGCAGTGATGATAACATTAAAATAGCGTAGCAACAATCTGATTTAACATGTTATATGTGTATGTATTTGAACCAATACACTGATTTAGTGCCTGAAAGAATTGAACGTAAAGCTTTAAGCTTTAATTTAAGACAGGAGAAAGGAAGAGATCAACATATAGCGGCTGAGTTGCACAGTGTAAAACTAGGAAGAAAGGAAGTAATCCCGGCTTCCACATGGTGTTATCCTAGGCAGTTACTTGTTTGCAGTGCCTCTCTTTTCCTTACTATCGCATGAGAGCGTTGTGAAATACACCAGTTCATGGGTAAACATAGAGTGTTACTCCTTCTTTACTAGCACCCTAGACCGTGTATAGGAGAAACAAGACAACTGACGTGCCTCTTAGTTCACTAACATATAGAAACAACAGTGGTCCCCAAGAGTATGTAGATTTAGAATATCAGATAAAACATAGTCCACAATGGGAGCTATATTGGCCACTGTCCAGCCGGACAGGGTATTTTATTTTTTTACAATAGAACAAATAGTGGGATATGAAAAAGGCACAGTCCTGTACCGTTTTGGGAACAAAAAGGGAAGGTTTTTAGGCAAGAAGGAGCATAATTGGCCACTTGTAATTCAGTAAAGATTGAAAGTAGTGCCAATACAAGTGCTAGACACAGCGTAAATCAGACATAATAGTGAGGCTGTGAAAACACTTAAAACAAGTCGACGTTTCGATCCCTTATGCTCAATATTGTGGGATCATCATCAGGACTAACAATACATACATTTGCTTGCCTGGTATATACATTTAAAACCACAACCGCCTATATGGAGAAAAATGGGGAGGAAAGTTGGGAAACAGAAAAACAAAACAGGAATGATCCCACTGTGTTAGACTCTGAAAACAAACTGACAATGCACTGGATTCAGAACCGACTTATCGTGTTTGCTACTTCCATGCAAGTGGTGTCTGCAGCCTTGAATCACGCGAGTAGTGAAGTAAGTGACATGTGCATTTGAAAAATATCACTCTACTTTAGTTACTTGGGGTAGTAAATTTAAAGAAATTTAGTATTAACACTTAAATATACATAGGGCGTGTGCTCTAAATAGCCATTTTCATGCAAAGTACGCATATATTCAACACTCGTGGGCATTCGCATATGCTTTTGTATCATGCACATCCGTGCTCATTCAGTCAGTGCCTCTCAATGTGAACGCTTACCCATGTGGGTCGGGGGGTTTTCAGGGAAAATTAGTATTGGAATAGATACTCGTTTTCACTAACAGCATCGTCGTCAGGGCAATGGGAGCACGAATGTTCCTCAGTTCACGTTTAGAATATATTGTTTCTAATAATTGCCACTCAATGCAATTAAATAATTTATAAAATGAAATGTTTTGCAATGTACAGAAATTCACTATTTTTATTTATATATGCACTAAAGGCGTGCTGAAAGATTTACTTTTCAAAATAAGTTGGTGGCTTGGCTTGTGTCCAGGCTCCTAGAGCCATGCAACAGCGGGCCCTCACCCTCTGTCCCTGGCCCCTCACCCTCTGTCCTTGACCCCTCACCCTCCGTCCCTGGCCCCTCACCCTCCGTCCCCAGCCCCTCACCCTCTGTCCTTGACCCCTCACCCTCCGTCCTTGGCCCCTCACCCTCTGTCTCCGGCCACTCCCTCTATCCCTGGCCCCTCACCCTCTGTCCCCAGCCCCTCACCCTCTGTCCCCGGCCCCTCAACCTCCATCCACAGCCCCTCACCCTCTATCCCTGGCCCCTCACCCTCCGTTCCCAGCCCCTCACTCCCTGTTCCTGGACCCTCACCCTCTGTCGTGGGCCCCTCAACCCTCTGTCCCCAGCCCCTAACCCACTGTCCCCTCACCCTCTGTCCCCGGCCCCTCACCCTCTGTACCGGGCCCCTCACCCTCTTTCTCTGGCCCTTCACCCTCTGTCCCTGGCACCTCACCCTCTCTCTCTGGCCCCTCACCCTTTGTCCCTGGCCCCTCACCCTCTGTCCCCGGCCCCTCACTCTCTTTCCCGAGCCCCTCACCCTCTGTCCCTAGCCCGTCACCCTCTGTCCGCTCACCCTCTGTCCCCAGCCCCTCACCCTCTGTCCCCTCACCCTCTGTCCCCGGCCCTTCACCCTCTGTCCCGGCCCTTCACCCTCTCTTCCTGGACCCTCACCCTCTGTCATGGGCCCCTCACCCTCTGTCCCCAGCCCCTCACATTCTGTCCCCAGACCCTCACCCTCTGTTCCCTTACCCTCTGTCCCCGGCCCCTGCCTCACCCTCTGTCCCTGGCCCCACACCCTCTCTCTCTGTCCCTGGCCCCACACCCTCTCTCTCTGGCCCTTCAGCCTCTCTCCCTGGCCCCTCACCCTCTCTCTCTAGCCCCTCACCCTTTGTCCCTGGGCCCTCACTCTCTGTCCCCGGCCCCTCACTCTCTGTCCCTGGCCCCTCACCCTCTCTCCCCAGCCCCTCAACCTCTGTCCCCTCACTCTCACCCTCTGTCCCCGGCCCCTCACCCTCTGTCGTGGGCCCCTCACCCTCTGTCCTCGGCCATTCACACTCTGTCCTCAACCCCTCACCGTCTGTCCCTGGCCCCTCACCCCCTGTCACCGGCCACTCACCCTCTGTCCTTGGCCCCTCACCCTTCCTCCCTGGCCCCTCACCCTCTGTCCCAGGCCCCTCACCCTCACCCTCTGTCCTTGAGCCCTCACCCTCCGTCCTAGGTCCCTGCCCCTCTGTCACCGGCCCCTCACCCTCTGTCCCCAGCCCCTCATCCTCTCTCTCTGGCCCCTCCCCCTCTGTCCCTGGCCCCTCATCTTCTGTCCCTGGCCCCTCACTCTCTGTCCACGGCCCCTCATCCTCTGTCCTCGGCCACTCACACTCTGTCCTCAGCCCCTCACCCTCTGTCCCCGGCCCCTCACCCCCTGTCATCGGCCCCTCACCCTCTGTACTCGGCCCCTCACCCTTCCTCCCTGGCCCCTCACCCTCTGTCCCAGGCCCCTCACCCTCTGTCCTTGACCCCTCACCCTTCGTCCCAGCTCCCTGCCCCTCTGTCACCGGCCCCTCACCCTCTGTCCCCAGCCCCTCACCCTCTCTCTCTGGCCCCTCCCCCTCTGTCCCTGGCCCCTCATCTTCTGTCCCCGGCCCCTCACTCTCTGTCCACGGCCCCTCACCCTCTGACCCCAGACCCTCACCCTCTGTCCTTGGCCCCTCACCGTCTGTTCTTGGCCCCTCACCCTCTGACCCCAGCCCCTCACCCTCTGACCCCAGCCCCTCACCCTCTGACCCCATCCCCTCACCCTTTGTCCTCGGCCCTTCACCTCTGTCCTCGGCCCCTCAACCTCTGTCCACAGCCCCTCACCCTCTGCCCCCTCCCCGTCTGTCCCTGGCCCCTCACCCTCTCTCTCTGGCCCCTCACCCTCTGCCCCGGCCCCTCACCCTCTGTCCCCGGCCCCTCACCCTCCGTCCCTGACCCCTCCCCCTCCGTCCCTGACCCCTCCCCCTCCGTCCCTGACCCCTCCCCCTCTGACCCCAGCACCTTACCCTCTGACCCCAGCCCCTCCCCCTCTGTCGCAGGTCCCTCCCCCTCTGTCACGAGCCCCTCACCCTCTGTCCCCGGCCCCTCATCCTCTGTCCCCGGCCCCTCATCCTCTGTCCCCGGCCCCTCACCCTCCGTCCCTGACCCCTCCCCCTCTGACCCCAGCACCTCACCCTCTGACTGCAGCCCCTCCCCCTTTGTCGCAGGCCCCTCCCCCTCTGTCACAAGCCCCTCCCCCTTTGTCCCCGGCCCCTCATCCTTTGTCCCCGGCCCCTCACCCTCTCTCTCTGGCCCTTCACCCTCTGTCCCTGGCACCTCACCCTCTCTCTCCGGCCCCTCACCCTTTGTCCCTGGCCCCTCACCCTCAGTCCCTGGCACCTCACCCTCTATCACCAGCCCCTCACCACACCGTCCGACCCCAGCCACTCACCCTTTGACCCCGGCCCCTCCCCCTCTATCGCAGGTGCCTCTCCCTCTGTCATAGGCCCCTTACCCTCTGTCCCCAGCCCCTCACCCTCTGTCCCCAAACCCTCTGTCCCCAGCCCCTCACCCTCTGTCCCCTCACCCTCTGACCCCTTACCCTCACCCTCTGTCCCCGGCCCCTCACCCTCTGTTCCTGGACCCTCACCCTCTGTCGTGGGCCCCTCACACTCTGTCCCCAGCCCCTCACCCTCTGTCCCTGGCCCTTCACCTTTTGTCCCTGGCCCCTCACCCTCTGTCACTGGCCCCTCACCCTCTCTCTCTGACCCCTCACCCTTGTCCCTGGCCCCTCACCCTCTGTCCCCGGCCCCTCACTCTCTGTCCCTGGCCCCTCACCCTCTGTCCCTGGCACCTCAACCTCTATCCCCAGCCCCTCACCTCACCGACTGACCCCAGCCCCTCCCCATCTGACCGCAGCCCCGCCCCCTCTGTCACGGGTCCCTCACCCTCTGTCACTGGCCCCCAGCCCCTCACCCTCTGCCCCTGGCCCCTCACCCTCTGTCCCCAGCCCCTAACCCTCTGTCCTTGGCACCTCACCCTCTATCCCCAGCCCCTCACCCTACCCTCTGTCCCCAGCCCCTCACCCTCTGTCCCCTCACCCTCTGTCCCCTCACCCTCTGTCTCTGTCCCCTCACCCTCTGTCCCCGGCCCCTCACCCTCTATCCCTGGCCCCTCACCCTCTGTTCCTGGACCCTCACCCTCTGTCATGGGCCTCTGTCGTGGGCGCCTTACCCTCTGTCCCCTCACCCTCTGTCCCCTCACCCTCACCCTCTGTCTCCGGCCCTTCACCCTCTGTTCCTGAACCCTCACCCTCTGTCGTGGGCCCCTCACCCTCTCTCTCTGGCCCCTCATCCTATGTCCCTGGCCCCTCACCCTCTGTCCCCGGCCCCTCACTCTCTGTCCCTGGCCCCTCACCCTCTGTCACCTCACCCTCTATCCCCTGCCCCTCCCCTCACTGTCTGACCCCAGCCCCTCACCCTCTGTCCCCAGCCCTTCACCCTCTGTCCCGAGCCCCTCACCCTCTGTCCTCGGCCCCTCACCCTTCCTCCCTGGCCCCTCACCCTCTGTCCCAGGCCCCTCACCCTCTGTCCTTGACCCCTCACCCTCCGTCCCAGGTACCTGCCCCTCTGTCACCGGCCCCTTACCCTCTGTCCCCAGCCCCTCACCCTCTCTCTCTGGCCCCTCTCCCTCTGTCCCTGGCCCCTCCTCTTCTGTCCCCGGCCCCTCACTCTCTGTCCACGGCCCCTCACCCTCTGACCCCAGACCCTCACCCTCTGTCCTTGGCCCCTCACCCTCTGTTCTTGGCCCCTCACCCTCTGACCCCAGCCCCTCACCCTCTGACCCCAGCCCCTCACCCTTTGTCCTCGGCCCTTCACCCTCTGTCCTCGGCCGCTCTACCTCTGTCCACAGCCCCTCACCCTCCGCCCCCTCAACGTCTGTCCCAGGCCCCTCACCCTCACCCTCTGTCCTTGACCCCTCACCCTCCGTCCCTGACCCCTCACCCTCCGTCCCTGACCCCTCCCCCTCTGACCCCAGCACCTCACCCTCTGACCCCAGCCCCTCCCCCTCTGTCACGAGCCCCTCCCCCTCTGTCCCCGGCCCCTCACCATCTGTCCCCGGCCCCTCACCCTCTGTTCCTGGACCCTCACCCTCTGTTGTGGGCCCTCACCCTCTGTCCCCGGCCCCTCACACTATATCCCCAGCTCCTCACTCTCTGTCCCTTCACCCTCTGTCCCCGGCCCCTCACCCTCTGTCCCTGGCCCCTCACCCTCTCTCTCTGGCCCTTCACCCTCTGTCCCTGGCACCTCACCCTCTCTCTCTGACCCCTCACCCTTTGTCCCTGGCCCCTCACCCTCAGTCCCTGGCACCTCACCCTCTATCACCAGCCCCTCACCTCACCGTCCGACCCCAGCCACTCACCCTCTGACCCCGGCCCCTCCCCCTCTGTCGCAGGTGCCTCTCCCTCTGTCATAGGCCCCTTACCCTCTGTCCCCAGGCCCTCACCCTCTGTCCCCAAACCCTCTGTCCCCAGCCCCTCACCCTCTGTCCCCTCACCCTCTGACCCCTCACCCTCACCCTTTGTCTCCGGCCCCTCACCCTCTGTTCCTGGACCCTCACCTTCTGTCGTGGGCCCCTCACACTCTGTCCCCAGCCCCTCACCCTCTGTCCCCTCACCCTCTGTCCCTGGCCCCTCACCTTTTGTCCCTGGCCCCTCACCCTCTGTCACTGGCCCCTCACCCTTTCTCTCTGACCCCTCACCCTTTGTCCCTGGCCCCTCACCCTCTGTCCCCGGCCCCTCACTCTCTGTCCCCTCACCCTCTGTCCCTGGCACCTCACCCTCTATCCCCAGCCCCTCACCTCACCGTCTGGCCCCAGCCCCTCACCCTCTGACCCTGGCCCCTCCCCTTCTGTCGCAGGTGCCTTACCCCTCTGTCATGGGCCCCTTACCCTCTATCCCCAGCCCCTCAGCCTCTGTCCCCAGCCCCTCACCCTCTGACCCTTGACGTCTGTCCCCGGCCGTTCACCTCCTGTTCCTTGCCCCTCACCCTCTGTCCCTGGCCCCTCACCCTCTGTCCCTGGCCCCTCCCCCTCTGCCCCGGCCCATCCCCCTATGACCCCAGCCCCTCACCTCCTGTCCTTGACCCCTCACCCTCCGTCCCTGATCCCTCACCCTCTGACCCCAGCCCCTCCCCCTCTGACCCCAGCCCCTCCCCTCTGTCACGGGTCCCTCACCCTCTGTCACTGGCCCCCCAGCCCCTCACCCTCTGCCCCTGGCCCCTCACCCTCTGTCCCCTCACCCTCACCCTCTGTCCCCGGCCCGTCACCCTCTGTTCCTGGACCCTCACCCTCTGTCGTGGGCCCCTCACCCTCTGTCCCAAGCCCCTCACCCTCTGTCCCCTCACCCTCTGACCCTGGCCCCTCACTCTCTGTCCCTGGCGCTTTACCCTCTCTCTCTGGCCCCTCACCCTATGTCCCTGGCCCCTCACCCTCTGTCCCCGGCCCCTCACTCTCTGTCCCCGGCCCCTCACCCTCTGTCCCTGGCACCTCACCCTCTATCCCCAGCCCCTCACCTCACCGTCTGACCCCAGCCCCTCACCCTCTGTCCCCAGCCCTTCACCCTCTGACCCTTGACCTCTGTCCCAGGCCGTTCACCTTCTGTTCCTGGCCCCTCACCCTCTGTCGTGGGCCCCTCACCCTCTGTCCCTGGCCCCTCACCCTCTGTCCTCGGCCCCTCACCCTCTGTCCCCAGCCACTCACCCCTCTCTCTCTGGCCCCTCTCCCTCTGTCCCTGGCCCCTCCCCCTCTGTTCCCGGCCCTTCACCCTCTGTCCCTGGCCCCTCACCCTCTGTCACCGGCCCCTCACCCTCTGTCCTCGGCCCCTCACCCTCTGTCCCCAGCCCCTCACCCTCTGGCCTCTCCCCCTCTGTCCCTGGCCCCTCACCCTCTGTCCTCGGCCCCTCACCCTCTGTCCCCAGCCACTCACCCCTCTCTCTCTGGCCCCTCTCCCTCTGTCCCTGGCCCCTCCCCCTCTGTTCCCGGCCCTTCACCCTCTGTCCCTGGCCCCTCACCCTCTGTCACCGGCCCCTCACCCTCTGTCCTCGGCCCCTCACATTCTGTCCCCGGCCCCTCACCCTCTGCCCTCGGCTCCTCCCCCTCTGACCCCAGCACCTCACCCTCTATCCCCAGCCCCTCACCTCACCGTCTGACCCCAGCCCCTCACCCTCTGTCCCCAGCCCCTCACCCTCTGTCCCCAGCCCTTCACCCTCTGACCCTTGACCTCTGTCCCAGGCCGTTCACCTTCTGTTCCTGGCCCCTCACCCTCTGTCGTGGGCCCCTCACCCTCTGTCCCTGGCCCCTCACCCTCTGTCCTCGGCCCCTCACCCTCTGTCCCCAGCCACTCACCCCTCTCTCTCTGGCCCCTCCCCCTCTGTCCCTGGCCCCTCCCCCTCTGTTCCCGGCCCTTCACCCTCTGTCCCTGGCCCCTCACCCTCTGTCCCCGGCCCCTCACCCTCTGTCCTCGGCCCCTCACATTCTGTCCCCGGCCCCTCATCCTCTGTCTCGGCCCCTCACTCTCTGACCCCGTCCCCTCACCCTCTGTCCCCAGCCACTCACCCCTCTCTCTCTGGCCCCTCACCCTCTGTCCCCGGCCCCTCACCCTCTGTCCTCGGCCCCTCACATTCTGTCCCCGGCCCCTCACCCTCTGCCCTCGGCTCCTCACCCTCCGTCCCCGGCCCCTCACCCTCTCTCTCTGGCCGCTCCCCCTCTGTCCCCGGCCCCTCACCCTCTCTCTCTGGCCGCTCCCCCTCCGTCCCCGGCCCCTCACCCTCTCTCTCTGGCCGCTCCCCCTCTGTCCCCGGCCCCTCACCCTCTCTCTCTGGCCGCTCCCCCTCCGTCCCCGGCCCCTCACTCTCTCTCTCTGGCCGCTCCCCCTCTGTCCCCGGCCCCTCACCCTCTCTCTCTGGCCGCTCCCCCTCTGTCCCCGGCCCCTCACCCTCTCTCTCTGGCCGCTCCCCCTCCGTCCCCGGCCCCTCACCCTCTCTCTCTGGCCGCTCCCCCTCTGTCCCCGGCCCCTCACCCTCTCTCTCTGGCCGCTCCCCCTCTGTCCCCGGCCCCTCACCCTCTCTCTCTGGCCGCTCCCCCTCCGTCCCCGGCCCCTCACCCTCTCTCTCTGGCCGCTCCCCCTCTGTCCCCGGCCCCTCACCCTCTCTCTCTGGCCGCTCCCCCTCCGTCCCCGGCCCCTCACCCTCTCTCTCTGGCCGCTCCCCCTCTGTCCCCGGCCCCTCACCCTCTCTCTCTGGCCGCTCCCCCTCCGTCCCCGGCCCCTCACCCTCTCTCTCTGGCCGCTCCCCCTCCGTCCCCGGCCCCTCACCCTCTCTCTCTGGCCGCTCCCCCTCCGTCCCCGGCCCCTCACCCTCTCTCTCTGGCCGCTCCCCCTCTGTCCCCGGCCCCTCTCCTACTGTCCCTGGCCCCTCATCCTCTATGTTATGGAACTTTTTGCTAGCGCTGTATTTAGTTCCTTGTTCAGCCCTGTTTGTAATACCAGTGTGGCTGCACTAGAGTGAAGATGTGCCCTTAATGCTGAAACAGATGTGGATCTGAAAACAATATCTGGAGCTATTGCAAAAGAAAATGCAGATGGTCTTTGTAAAGGTATATTGACTTCATCTCTCTTATAACCTTTGCCAGGATTTAAGGTCTGCACTCCTCTTCTAGGCCTTTGTTCATTGAGCAGCTTTTAGGCTTCTTTTTTATCTTAATGACCTTTAGTAGGTTATTATTGTGATTTCCTCCTTATTTGCAACTGGTGGGCAGCTAGGCGTTTTCCTGTTAGTTGAACAAACTTCTTGATCCGACAAATCACAGGATATGATGATACCAGACAACCGCATGACACAAGAGAAACTCATGATGTGGCACCGACACAGGAAGTGAGGCTTTCCAGCAACAGCACCTTCTCTCCTGCACTGCTTGTTTCATGTGACAGCCTCCGAGGCAGAGGAGCACATTTGATTGTCCAACACAGTGAACTCAACACTTGTACAGTTATGTCATGTCAAAGGTTCTTATATAGCGCCTTATCACCACAAGGTCTCAAGGCGCTTGCTTTGGGAACCCGTCCTGGTTTTTCCCTGTGAGATAACCCCTACTGGGCATCCCCAAGGTGTAAGCCAGGCATCCCGCCGCGGGGGGCCATAGTGGAGATTAAGCAAGCTATTGCCCAGAGTTGCAGAGTGTGAACCCGTGATTTGAGTAGGCACCGAAGCGAGAATTATCGAGTCCGTAGACATTTGGGCTCAGGACCCTACCGCGTCGGGAATTGAACCCTGGTCCCGGGTCTGACCTCTGCTTCAGGGTCTGCCTCCTCTAACCAGTGAGCCACACTTCTCCTACAGTTGTACAGTTGGGACAGGAATGTTCCCTGCATGGTAAGTAGGTGTGTACCACTGCCCTAATGCCTGGCTGTGAGGAACACTGATATTGTGACTTTTTGTTTGGCCCTGGCATCACACTACTCTAGCATGTGGTACAGAGGCCAAGACCTGCCCCTGTAAATGTGAGGCTGAGAACCTGTTTTGCGGCCTGAGGAAGTGCACCAGATGTGTGCTCATATTGGGCCTAAGGCTACTGTCCTTGCTCTGGGAGAATCACATAAAAGAGTTGATGCTGCTTACCGTGTTTTTTTAATCTTCAGTGTAACCACACCTCTTTTTCAATAGTAGTAGGGTATACTGAGCCCTCTCATGTAATGATCTGCTGATATGCGAACGCCTGAACATTGTACTGTATTCATAGTGCATGCTGAGTTCATGTATGTGCAGAAAGTGTGTAGCACGTGTCTGGTAGTAGGACTCTGTGTGTAGTATGCGTCTGAGTAGCCGCACAATGGGGTCATTTTGGATGTCCCTGGTTTCTCATGGCACAAGATGGAGGATGCGGGCGGCTTCTTCAGTGAAGTGTATTGTTTGCATCTCTGTCACTGGAGAGTGGAGATACAGCCAATGATGAGGACTGAGTCAGGGCTTCTCTTAAACAATCAAGGTGGACCTTGTTAGCAAAGGTGCTTGATTCCGGTCCAGGGAAGACATGGCTTGGCAATTCGGGCTGGACTGTTCCCATGAGGCACTGGGTCAGACTGATTTGCATATGGCCATGTCTGAACTGGGGTGGCAGAGTGGGCTAAAGAACGGTGATGGATTAAACCCAGATCTGTTGACTGGGTGTGAGTGTTGGATTGGTTCAGATGCTCCGTCCATCACCACCCCCTTTTGTACCACTTTGTCCGCCATAAGTTGGCAGGGTATGCTCAGAAGCGAATCCCTTGCTCACTTTGCCACTCGATTCAAGCAAGCCGGGCAGAAGACGGCTGAAATGCCAGAAACTGGTCCTCGGAAGCTTGTTTCCAGGGAAGGCATGGCTTGGCAGTTCAGGCTGGACTGTTCCCATGAGGCACAGGGTCAGACTGATTTGCATATGGCCATGTCTGAACTTGGGCGGCAGAGTGGGCTAAAGAACGGTGATGGATTAAACCCAGATCTGTTGACTGGGTGTGAGTGTTTGATTGGTTCAGATGCTCCGTCCATCACCAGCCCCTTTTGTACCACATTCTCTTCTAAGTACAGCGGGCTGGGCCCTAGCTGATGTTAAATGTAGTATTTAGCAAGCCAAAATATACCTATCAATGATTGGCTATTCACAGACCAGGACGATCCGTCGGTATCCCGGAGTTAGAATGCAATGAACCATATCTGGTCCTCTACTTACTGTATAGTCCATAGAGACATAGAAATCTTCTTCACATGACAAACATGTCCCTGACATTCTGGCATCAAGCACTTAGTTGGACAATGTGGGAGGGGAAAAAAAGAGTAGAGAGGCGCACTCAATGAAGTCAGTAACACAAAGAGTCCATTAAATATGTAGATCTTCTGTTGTTTTCTTAGATATATTCTTTATTTTCTTTCACATACAACGGCACAGCCAACGCGTTTCATTCCCATTTGTGCCTAGGGAATTTCATCAGGGCATATACTGAACAGTCAGGTTGATACGGTAGTCCTAGATGAAGTCGCTCTTAGGAAGCTGTTGTGAAGAATGATCGCAGTAGATCACAGCATATTCCTGGGAAACGCTTGCCGCTCAGGTCCGAGTGGAATGGTAGTTCGTGTCCCCCGAGTTAGCCGAAAAGTACAGCTTTGGAAGGTCAAGGTGTCTGTTGATCCTAGACCCCTTAAGGGAACTGCAAGGCGAAGGACGTTCAGCGCGCTCCAGGAGATAACCGGCGTGTGTAGTTCCTTTCTTCGCGTTATTGCGGAAGGTACCTCTGATATGGTACCCGTTCTCCGCCGCTCCACCTCATGGATTAATGGAAGTGGGAGGGGATCCTGGTGGCTGAAACTACGCTGTGGCGGAGTATATGGCTCCAACATGCAGCGGCCCTTGGCGGCTTTTGTGGTTGAGATACCATAGGAATCTCCACGCTGGGGGATATATAGGAAGGCAAGCACATGCCATTTCTTCCTTTCACACCTGGTGGAAGTCTGTGACGTGAAATAGTATCAATTCTATAGATAACTCCAGTTGCGCTGTGCCTTAGATGCCCACAACACTCCTTTGGAGGCCCACCTGATGCTGTGATGTATTCCTATAGGTTCTGTATCGATCCCCCTATTCCTGACCCTGGTCTGGTTAATAATTAACTAGCAGCCATCCCACGGTGCAAAAACCGTTATCTGATTAAGCCACACCACGGCACAGGAACGCGTTATCTGATTAGGTCATAACGCTTGCCATCTAATTAGGCAAGCACTATCCCTCCAGCCCCTGATAAGGCATACGGAGTTCTCAAAACAAATCAAACCTATGACAACTTGGGAAAATCCCTACAGCCATTGTTTTGATTTCACCGAGAACTTCAGTAAAGAATGTGCTAACGACCAGTTCGTATGCCATCCTTATTGACGTATATATGTCCATCCTTACGTCAATCTCGGCACCTTACAGGTATAAATATTACCGACATTGCCTTAAGCAAACACACGCGGTAGTGACGAGATCGGAGCAGCGAGACTTGCCGAGGAGCCCAGCAGAGAGCGAAGCCCACTGGCGCTGCCCCGCCTTCCTGACGCGCTGAGAAGGAAACGCTGCCTTTCTCCTGCCGAGAAATCCAGCTCCGGCGCTTCCAAGCAGCCCTTGCAGGCAGCTGGAATATCAAGACCAAAGACGAGAGATACCAGCCCTCAACCATTCTAGATCTCAGGTACAGAACTGAATAACCCCTTACAGAGAATTCTTGAGTCAGTCACTTGGCAAAACAAACTTAACTTAAACTGCAACTTATCTACTCCCGCCCACGTATTAGGCTTAGGTCAGGTACACCGGGGTAGGCGTAGTTAGAAGCACCAGTTGAGTACGATTAGTCAAATGTATATATGTATGTATCTATTTTATCCATTTTAAATATCTTATGGCTTAGAAACCATATCAATGCTTTTACAGTATTATTTTATAATTCTGCTTTTATTGTATGCACTTTACTTAACCATAAGTATTACAATAATATCGATTCATTTCTCTTGTACGAGAAAAGAGACTGATCAATAAATAACATCTTTTATTGAACACGCCCGTCTCTTCCTTTTCTCTACAATCTGGTGAAACTAAGAATGCACTGAACTGACTGAGTAAAATAAGTTGTCTTTTGTTTTCACACGACTCTAGAGATACACTCTTGATTAGGGGAGAGCAAAGTTGTCATGTTCTATGGTTGTCAGAAACTAAATCCCTTCTTGTCTATCCAGGGAGGTTAAACTCCTCCTTGCCTATTCGAGAAAGTTTCTAGTGAACTCTGAGCTAGCTGGCAAATACAAAACTTTAAGTCTAATATCGTCAGTAGAAGACCTAGTTAACCTCCGTCCTAGGTCTATACTATTGAAGGTATTATTCCAATGCGCAGAGCCTATTGGGATAATAGGAACTACACTACATGGCGCCCAACCGTTTGGATAGGCGATAAAACTAACGCAAGACATTAGAGTAACTCAGTCGTGCTTTTTCACTCAGAACCCTTTTTTTCCCATAATACTCCAAAGACGTCTGGAGTGGGTGAAAGGTCATATCCGCCAAACCTCGCAGGAGGAGACTCCTATGTATGGTTCTTGGTCTAGTCAACGTTGAAGGATACACTGTTCCAAAATATTGTGCATCTAATCTTTGTTTCCATAAGAAACCTGATCTGCAAACAAACGGAATAACCTTCCTGTCGGTAAAATGGTAGACAGTGAAGAAGAAAGAGAGACAGCTAGAATAACAGCTGAACTCATAGCAGCTGATACTACTCTGCAGGAAAATGACCCGGATATAATACTCATCCCGGTCAACATAAGAAAATCTATAACTTTAAAACTTATAGAAAATGGACTGACATCGAGAGGTGGTACAGTCATATTCGTAATTGAGGCACACGAATATCGGCAGACAGAGGTATTCTATTCATGGATAAACTTTCCAGCAGCAAACGCTGTAACTAAGGACTTCCACTATTACAAAACAGAGGAACCTCCTAATGAGTACACTCCTTTCGAGGAGGTGGAAGTACCACTCAAATTCCAAGAGCACCTGCTCTTGTTTAATGGCGCCCTAAAAATAATCACATCACCAGGCTCGGTCCACTAGGTAGACCAGGAGCAACGTGGCCGGTCCTAGCCGGATACACACCACATCCAGACATTGAAGAAATGCCTGCACCAGAACTTTTAATACAGCTAAAACAACTAATCAAAATACATAGACAATTAGTCCAATATGTAATGCGGACTTCAACAGTCCAACCAGCAATTAAAATTCCACAGCTGACCCCTCATCAGGGGAACACAAATAAAATTACACCACAGAACATACAGTCCTGCCTAGGTAAAGTACCAGCTAAACGGGAACAAATTCCATTCTGGTTAGCACAAAAAATCACTCAAATAGAGGCGGTATTTCCAGAAACCACTCCTCTTGAGAAACACAGGATTCTGACTATCTGTCTTCCAATGGGAATCGCACCACACGTGGAGGACTGTGACACTTGGGGTACAGTCTTTGCTTCCATTTACACAAAAACACATGGTGTACCATCCATGTCAGTAATACCAGATGTGCTAAAACAAATTCAAGATGAATACGGTCCAGAACCCGCTTTAACTCTTGGTATGAAATTACTGAAAGACTTCAAGCAGGTCTCGGCAATATTACTAGCCAACATAAAGGGAGAAGCAGCGAATGTGGCGATCCGCCAGAGGTTAAAAGAGACAAATATAGCAGACCAACCAGCTGAAATTGCCAGAATTATAGAAAAATCCTATGAAGAACTAGGTAGAGATAGTTTGGGTGGAATACCGGTAAAACCCCAACTAATTGAAAGTCCAGAAAAAATATTTATTAAAAATACTCTATTCACTCAAAAAAAGAGCTGGGATGGAAACAAACAATCCAATCCTAAAGAAAAAAGATTCCAGTCCAGAGGAAGGTCTCCTCGGCGGAGAGAAAGATCTCCTGACCAAGGACGCAAGTCTCCCCAAAGGGAGCCCTCTGTGAAAAAATACAACCTTAGAAATAGGGATAATATAAAGAAACCTGATAGATATCAAGATAATGATACACGTCCCTCTCAATCTTTTCAGACTTCCTCGCAGAAATCGGAAAGAAGAGGACGATCAGAACACAGGGAAGAGCACGTCAAGTCCAAAGACAAGGAACCTGCTCATCCAAATAAAAAGTTACAATTTCCAAAAAAGAAGGTAGCCAGTATTAAAGTAATCAAAGATGCCGAGAATACTGAGGACACAGCTGAAAAATGGAGAATGGGCTCAGACAATGCTAGACAGCGCAGCAGAAGTGAGCATAGCTCACAAAGTCCTTATGAATCATCTGGAGACAGTGGACACGAATGAATACATTCAGGTGGAAACTGCCGATACCAGAGTTAGCAAACCTCACAAAATATATGAAATAACATTACGTATAGAGGGGGATAAGACTAGAAAAATAAGGGGTCTATTTTGGGATAATCTCTCCGAGGGCTATGACATCCTTCTAGCTGAACGAGACTGGCCACCCGAGTTTGTCAGGGAGTGCCCTCATGGCGAAGAAATAATTATGCCTGCCTTCTCAAATCATATTCCAATTCATAAAAAATATACACTTGCAAGAAAGTGGGCAGTAGCTCAAGCTCCTGCTTTATATAAAAATCATGTAGGATGGGATGAGGACTCTCCTCCTCACAAAATCCAGTTAAAATCACAACCTACTGCACAGAGGCAGTACCCAATTAAGCAAGAAGCTAAAAACAGGTAAAAGAGATCCTAGATCAACTTGAATACCAGGGGGTGATTGAAACTTGCACCTCACAAATGAACAACCCTTTGTTTCCTGTTGCCAAACCAGACAATTCATATCGTCTTGTTTTGGATTACAGACACCTTAACTCATGTTGCAAAACTTTTGCAGTGCAAAACTCGCATAGTGCTGCGCTAATGAATAACATAGTGCGCAAAAAATACAAAACAACATTAGACATCTCTAATGGATTCTTTTGTCAGAATATAGCACCAGAGAGCAGATATTTGACTGCGTTCTCGGTAAATGGCTCGCAAAAAAGTTTCTGCCGTTTACCCCAGGGGCACAAGATTAGAACAGCCCAGGATTATTCTCAGCGAGAGTAACAGAGTTACTACAAACATATGATGACGAGGCATTATCCTATGTCGACGACATTTACCTAACAGATGATGACTTGGATACTCACTTGAAGAGAGTGAACACCATAATACTTGGGTTCGCAGCAGAGGGTTACAAATTCAACTTTAAAAAGTCTAGAATAGCCCATCTAACAGTCCTGTTTTTAGGATATGAATTATCAAGTGAAGGCAAAAGCCTGGCTGACAATTTCCTAGAGAAATGTGCTGTAATCCAAGCACCTAGAACACTAAAAAACTTGCAATCAATTCTAGGCTTCCTAAATTTCGGAAGAACTTACATTATAAATTACGCAGAAAGGGTCAAACCCCTTTATGATCTAATAAAACCAGATTTTAAAAGAATCAATTGGACTCAAAAACACACAGAAATTTTGAGATCTTTACAAACAGACATGTTAATTAAAACAAAATTACAAACACGTGATAACACACGCAACCTTGTGATTCGAGTCATCCCAGGAAGATGCGGATTCACATACCTGACCTCGAATGAGGGAGAAAAGGTACCAATTGCATACAAATCACACTTGTACACAGAAGCTGAAAAGAAGTTCAGTATTAAAGAAAACATTGTTCATGCGGTTCAAACGGCTGTAGCATGAGAAAAAGACCGAGCAGACGGTAGACGTATCACAGTCAGAACAGCAGAATCAGCCTTTGAGGCATTAACAACCCCATGTAATTTACCAACAACAGCGTTGAATCCAGAATGGATACAATGGGTGAATTCAATTACAACGGACAGAGTAAAATACTACTTTGATCCAGAATTAAAGGAATTAAAATATCTAGAATATGAAATGACATACCCTCTGCCAATCGACATTCTGCCCTTACGACAGTACGCCTGTGTAATCTATACAGACGGCCATGCTCAACCACCAGGGTGGGGAGAACAAGCGTACAACCCCACATGTGAAATCACAAAAGAAGTGTGGCACGGAGGGAAACTGAGACCTCTGCTAATAAAAACACACTCAGTAGAAACTAATTCAGAAGAACAAACTGAAATAATAGCATTGAAAATGGCGCTAGATAATGCAGATCGCGAATTACCGACACTTATAGTGTCCGATTCATATTACTGCGTCAAATCATATAACAACGATTTGCAGAAATGGATTCAAAACGGTTACAAAGATGACACAGGTGCAACAATAAAGCAAAAAGTGCTTTGGAAACAAATAGTTCTTTTGCAGAAAGAACTACCAAAAACTCACGTGATACACTCACTGAGTCATCAGCGTGATGGCGTTCACGTTGCAGGGAATTCATTGGCTGAGAAAGCCACAACGGTAGCAACTGAATCGGCTTCCGTAGTTAGAAAAAAGCGTGCAGTAAAATACATTGACGGTGAAACAGTGCTGGCGGTGAAAACGTCATCAAAAGGCGACTGCTCAGCGCTACCGATCAACTATCCACTCAATTATACATACATAATCGATGCAAACTCCGTTCCTTTTGCTCGAATCCCTGGAGTGGGGGATAGAGTAATTCCAAACACGGACAGGAGAGGCTTGTTAAAGCAGACGCACATATGGGTGAGGGTCTCAGACACCTAAAACTAAAAGATTCCCTGGAAGAATTACAATCAGTGTACTGGTGGCCAGGCATGAGCCTGCATCATCACATCTTTGTAAAGAACTGCCCAGACTGCAATAGAGATCGCAGTGGCGAGAGAAACGGTATATTACCATGGCGTTTCACTCCAGAATGGATCAACAATAAAAAATGATGCGTCCAATTAACATATAAAGACTAGTTTCCACTTGTAATGAAGACCCCAGCACTCGGCTGACGTCTGGACTGTTATAAAAAGATTTGCGAGTCTATAATGGCATATACGCTAGAAGCATGCTACGTTTGGCTAATGTTTTTTCCTTTTGCCCTAAAGCGTGTGGAAAAACATGGCCAAATGAGCATAGCATAGCGGGACTCTTCTCACTTCCTACCTGAGGGAACGGGATGGTGTAAAGAAAAAACCAAAGGCATAGAGCAATCTATAACAGCGAAGGTATTAGGCTCGGGAGCTGGGTGGGTCAAACATCTAATAAGTGTCCAACGTAGTCTGAACAACCTGCCAAGAAATTCTCTGAGGGGATTCAGTCCGTACGAATTATTGTTTGGGACTAGAATGATGATCTTAGATCTTGACAGTCAGACTTCAGTGGTTAAAGAAAAAAAGCTTTGATATCAAAGATCGTTTGGCTATTTTGCAGGACTTAAACGAAACAAGGAAAGACCTGAGCAACATAAAGTTGAAACAACAGCCAACAACCACTGAAGAAAAACCACCTGTCCCAGCAAGACCTGTCTGGATTCCAAAAGTCAGGGATCTAGTCAGAGAAAAGATCGCAGTAAAGAAGGAATTTGGGCCTTCTTACAGAAAAGCAGTTCCTGTCTTGTCTATCAACGGGACAAGATCAGTAGTACTACCGCCTCTTGCTGGTAAAAAGGAGAACAGAGTTGTATCCATCGACCTGGTAAAACCACAATCATGTGGCCGATAACAAACAGTAGGCCAAGTGGACTCCCGATAAGTAGTAGAACACCAAGGTTTGCTACAAATACAGAGGTTCAAACTAAGAGGCTAATCACATTCGAAATGCCTACAGAACATCAACAAGGACTATGCAACAAAGCAATTGAACTTAAACCTCTAAAAACCCAAATAAAAACATTAAGTCGAGACACACCAACCTACAATGAAGTAACATATGACTATGCTGATGAAACAAAGGAAACTTCTAGAACAAAAAGTAATCCAGAAGCAATTGGAACAATAGACAGAACAGCATCCGGCTACTTCATCAACTTCAATGATTCATCTGAAGATCTGAGTGAATCAAAGAAACAGACATCAACAAAAACTTTTAAAGATAAAGCTAAGGAACTTTTTCAACATCTGAAAGAAACCTATCTAATTTCTCCATGGATTGAATTTTGGGTGGCCTTAGGTGCATTTATCCTCATACTTTGGCTCATCATGGCACTATGTTTGGGACATTTCATTGAGGGAAAATATGCTAAAATGGACACAGCAAGCCAGAAAATCAACTTGGTCCTCAAACCACACACATCTTCACACGTCGAGAAAAGAGAACTTTCTTCAGTCAACTTCACAGCCAATCCTATACCCGGTGGGGTAGCATGGGACAATACTGATTATGAAATCTATGGTCCGGTTGAAATCCTGAAGTATCCACATCAAATTAAGATCTCATTGAGTGACTTTGTAAAACCAAGCTCATTTGCTGATGATTGGGACTTTGAAAGTATTAATGATATGATGTCTGATCTAGTGATGTCTGCTAAATTTACAAAACATGATTATTTGCAGGGTTCGTCTAATTATGATAAGATGTTCTGCTATAATCACTTTGGTAACCATTATCTGCATAAATCTGCACAACCTAGAAATGTTTTAAATTATAATCAATGGGAACACTGTGCAACCCCTCCAAAAGGTAGCTCAAGAAATTTTTATGACAAATATTCATATTTTTCAGGGTTCAACACAAGTAATGCAGAAACATTTTATTTCAAATTGTCAAACAAGACGGGTACGAAGACCATGCTTACCAACACTAAATTGATATATTCAGACTCATTTTTTGAGCAAATGAATACATTTGGTTTTGATTACTGGGACAAAAATGTTGAAGTAAAAAGTGTTTGGGGTACAAAAGAATGGCAAGTACAAGGTATGGAATCATTGTTTAGAGCCTGCATGATCCCAGAACAAATTATATTTTTGAATGACACTATTCAACAAACTACCTGTCTTGGGCTAGCCAAAATCAAAGATTTAAACAAACCGTCTATTCCAAAGCCAACAATGAACAGTAATAGCTCTATAGATGAGGAGATAGACGTAAACCATGTATTAAGCCAAAACAGAACACATCCTGATTGGAAACAATGGTTTATCTGGCCCACAGATACTAATAACTGTCAAGACAGATTCCTGAACAAAATACAGGGGTTCACATTGACCAGGCCAGACCCTAGATATTCCCAAAGACAACACCCAGGGATAATTACCACGTACAGTGTGGGCAAGCTCTGCCTTCAATGGCTACAAACATCCACACTGGCAGAAATTAAGCAACACCTAACTTTACTTACTGATGGTGCTGACTTGCGTGATTTCAATATGGGACCGCGCAAACAGCGTCAAAAACGCTTCATAGCAGCCTCTGTATATGCAGCTTATAACGAAGCCTGGAAAATAACTCAAATTGAGACAGCAGAGAGAATACGGGAAATTGACCGTATTAATTTGGAAAAATCACTTTCTGTAGTGGACAATGGGTTAATGACTCTGTCCTCCAGAATATACTCTTTGGACAGCATTGTGTCTTCAGCAATTGACATAATATCGCAAGACTTACTGTTGTTACAACACGGTCAGTCCCAATTGCGTTCTATTGTACAGCTTGGCTGGACGTTACAAAATCTGCGTTCAGGCTATGTGCCTTGGCGTTTAATCAACACAACGTCACTATTCAATATCTTTAACCTTACTGATAAACAAATCAGTATGGCACAGAAGGGTGCTGATTATACAATCCTGAGCATTGAGAAACTCGAGAGATTACCATTGACAATGTCAGAACGACCTGTCATTGAATGGATAATACATGGGATAATTAATATTCCAATATCTACTTTCAGGTTTCAATACTGCCAAAAATATATACAGGCTGGCATGTACGAGAAATTGGGAAAAGGGTACATTAAGTCAACATGGAACTTGCCCTATTCACATGCATGTGTCAGTAATAAAGGCCAGAAAGTGTTTCTTAGTGGCAATAATTGTGCGATGTCACTTAGCGGTACACTTCTGTGTAATGGTATTAGTTTACATGGAGCCTGTGAAGGGTCCTCAAATAACCTTTCATGTCACCAGCTAGGCACACCTGCAACACAAATAGAACCATTCTTTAGGAGACTATCGAACGGGAGTTACATTATGATTGTAGACCGCAGATGTTGTAGTTTGCTGCCCGGAATACCTTATCTCATAACTACGACTGCGAAGGTCATGTGCTGTGAACCGGTATTGTTCCCCAGCGCTTCACCAGACAGGGAGGCAAGGTTATGGCCCAAATTGAAAATTACTTCTATTCGAATTGATACTTTAAGCAGAATGAAGACAGTGCTTCTCCAGATGCCGACCAGGCTAACGTCATCAAAAGAAACGTATGATCTCCAAGTTGCAAGGACAACGGCAGAGATTCATTCATTGTTATCAACTAATTCCCCCATACATTTCGCAGAAATCCTGAACGAAATCTTAAATATTTCTGATACCAGTGGAGTCTCAAATGTATTTAAGACAGTGTTTTCGGGGGCTTTAACACCATTCAAAGCCATTCTGGGTATTTTTCCAGACTTCGTCCATTCCATCCTTGGCGGACTTCCTCTCCTTTTGGGACTAGTGGCAGGAATCCTATTTTTGATCCTGTTATTTCGCTATGGCAAACCGTGTCACAGACAAAACACCTGCGACAATGGAAGAAACAATCCTAGCCATTGGATACCGGGACCGGACATCTAAAATCCTTGGACTATCCCGGCTTAGAGACCTAAACTTGACTTGGTTTCTTTCATTTAGACCGATGTGGCAACGATGTGTTTTACCTGTATTAAGGTGCTTGCTATGCGGAGAAGAATGCGTGTTGGACACCTGTCTGACACTACAATCGGATGTGCCAATGGACGCAGAAACTTTGTTGGGTCCGGTAACGGCTCATGCATTGTGCTGTCCCCAGCGGCTACCAATCCTGATGACGGCATTCGTGGAGACTTCACCACTACGATTGAGGGGTAGTGAAGTTCAAGATGAAAGCAGCATCGATCAGGTACGACCTTCTGTCAGCTATGCTGATCAAAACATCAATGAAGGCAATCATGCTCATGAATGCATGGTAACCACCTTTTCCGAGTTAGTGGAACTTTCACAGGAAGCTGTTGACAGTTTTTTCGACAGTCTAAATGATATGATGTTCTCACCAGAGCAGAAATAATGACTTTTGAGCAAGCTAGCACACGGCGTTCCCAACACCCTGAATTTGGCCTTCAACTTTGATAATAAAGTACCATGAACAATTTTTCTCCAGTTTACGGACAGCGAAACATAATTTTTTCAGCGGCCCCAAAATATTTTGCAATTTTTCGGGACACTTATCTTCTGCTTAAAGTAGAAACTATTCTTAGAGAACTAAAATTCTATTTTAGGTACTTTAGAGACATTAGCTGCCCTCTGGCATGTTCATAAATATTTTATTTTTGTGATGAAATGGACTCGCACCTTTTCTTCTGTATTAAGAGCCATTTCATGTGTTATTTTCATATCTTATTAATAATGATGTATGAATATGCGTAAGTGATTTAGCATTACTATACTGCTTGATTGCATATGGTGCATATAATTATCTTTTCGTATATTTCATGGTTTCAAAATGCATATGAATGTATTTTGGGGTGGTACGGTATACACGTGCTCTACTAGTATATTTACTATGCCTAGATTTGTAATTATGGACATAGTCTGCGTGGAGTGGGTGTGATGTATTCCTATAGGTTCTGTATCGATCCCCCTATTCCTGACCCTGGTCTGGTTAATAATTAACTAGCAGCCATCCCACGGTGCAAAAACCGTTATCTGATTAAGCCACACCACGGCACAGGAACGCGTTATCTGATTAGGTCATAACGCTTGCCATCTAATTAGGCAAGCACTATCCCTCCAGCCCCTGATAAGGCATACGAAGTTCTCAAAACAAATCAAACCTATGACAACCTGGGAAAATCCCTACAGCCATTGTTTTGATTTCACCGAGAACTTCAGTAAAGAATGTGCTAACGACCAGTTCGTATGACATCCTTATTGACGTATATATGTCCATCCTTACGTCAATCTCGGCACCTTACAGGTATAAATATTACCGACATTGCCTTAAGCAAACACACGCGGTGGTGACGAGATCGGAGCAGCGAGACTTGCCGAGGAGCCCAGCAGAGAGCGAAGCCCACTGGCGCTGCCCCGCCTTCCTGACGCTCTGAGAAGGAAACGCTGCCTTTCTCCTGCCGAGAAATCCAGCTCCGGCGCTTCCAAGCAGCCCTTGCAGGCAGCTGGAATATCAAGACCAAAGATGAGAGATACCAGCCCTCAACCATTCTAGATCTCAGGTACAGAACTGAATAACCCCTTACAGAGAATTCTTGAGTCAGTCACTTGGCAAAACAAACTTAACTTAAACTGCTACTTATCTACTCCCGCCCACGTATTAGGCTTAGGTCAGGTACACCGGGGTAGGCGTAGTTAGAAGCACCAGTTGAGTACGATTAGTCAAATGTATATATGTATGTATCTATTTTATCCATTTTAAATATCTTATGGCTTAGAAACCATATCAATGCTTTTACAGTATTATTTTATAATTCTGCTTTTATTGTATGCACTTTACTTAACCATAAGTATTACAATAATATCGATTCATTTCTCTTGTACGAGAAAAGAGACTGATCAATAAATAACATCTTTTATTGAACACGCCCGTCTCTTCCTTTTCTCTACAATCTGGTGAAACTAAGAATGCACTGAACTGACTGAGTAAAATAAGTTGTCTTTTGTTTTCACACGACTCTAGAGATACACTCTTGATTAGGGGAGAGCAAAGTTGTCATGTTCTATGGTTGTCAGACACTAAATCCCTTCTTGTCTATCCAGGGAGGTTAAACTCCTCCTTGCCTATTCGAGAAAGTTTCTAGTGAACTCTGAGCTAGCTGGCAAACACAAAACTTTAAGTCTAATATCGTCAGTAGAAGACCTAGTTAACCTCCGTCCTAGGTCTATACTATTGAAGGTATTATTCCAATGCGCAGAGCCTATTGGGATAATAGGAACTACACTACAATGCCTTAAGCAGTTGGACCTTGAAGGATACATCAACTTTATCATTCATTGGTGCTTAATACTCCGGATACACTTCAGCACCTCTCAGATAAGTGGACACAGGACGTAGGCCCTTTGCATGACAATGAATGGACTGAGGCAGCGATGGACACTCAGGTCCTTGCAGTACCTGTTCGCCTCAGATTGGTCTAATTATGAAACTTCCACCTAGTTTATTACCACCCCACTAGACTGCACAAGATAGGTGTAGATGAATAGTTTCAGGGCTCCAGCCATCATCTCATTGTGTTTGCTTTGTTCGCCCTAAGTTGGCAGGGTATGCACAGATGTGAGTCCCTTGCTCACTTTGCCACTGGATTCAAGCTAGCCTGGCTGACGAGGGCTGTTAGCCCAAAACCGGTTCCAGGATTCTTGTTTCCGGTCCAGGGAAGACATGGCTTGGCAGTTCGGGCTGGACTGTTCCCTTGAGGCACAGAGTCAAGACTGATTTGCATATAGCTGTGTCTGAACTGGGGTGGGGAAGTGAGCTTAAGAACGATGAAGGATTCAACCCAGATCTGTAACTGAGGGTGAGTTTCTGAAAAGTTTCAGTGCTCCGCCCATCATCTCCTTGTGTTTTTTTGTAGAGGAAATTCCTCACTGTCTGCTGTGAGGGGAAAGCTGCAAAAATACCACAAAATCTGTAACCAGTGGTGGACCTACCATCAGGATCTAAACCCATTGTAGATGGCATTGTTGTGCGGTCATTGTTCTCTACTTCCATTGTTATTGTATGGGAAACAAACGTATGAGGTTTGTGCTGCTGCTATAAGTTGTTCAATAAAAAGTGTTTTTTTAAAAAGAGTCTAAAAACCCTGTTTATCTTCTGAAGGTTCAACTATTTGCAATTCTTCTAGACCCCACAGCAAGAAAGGAGGCATTTGCAGAGTTCTAGGTGCAATGAGTGGTCAACCCTGTTAGGCAATCAGGGGTTAAATGGTTCATGATGTCACTGTCACTATCCCAGACAGTTTGGTGAACTGGCATCCAAGCCACACACGACAGATTGAGCCTAAAAGTCAACGTCAGTAAGAAAACTCAGTGGATTGATCACCAAATAAGGTATTTGTTGTGCTCAGGGTTGAAATCCAGTATGGTTAACTCAGTCTTTGATTCTACAATATTTGTTAAGATGAGTACCATAGGATTACGATAATAGTACCTTTTAACTAAGAACAATTAATTTTGTGGAGTGTGCAAGGAAATGTATATGTGCATTGCAAATTTGTATGGTAATAATTTCACCATAAGATTGCTTAATGAACATCACTACCCCTTTTGTTTTGAGTTATCAGCTTTGTGAGATTCAGAACTGTCACACCTATCTAAAGTCTTTCACCAGTCTAGTAGAAGTCAAACGATTGATGAAGTGACTGCGCATAAATCGACCCCGACCTCTAACTGATGTGGCACACCAAACGACTTGGATTAGGAGTGGCGTAGTCCCAATACGGACTTTGGTACTCCCTAACTGAAGCCGTCTCTTAGTAAGTTTAGGTAAAATTCACATGGGTATGCCGAAACATTCTCTTAAGAACGACAGACAAAATTTGTTATTTAAAGAGTTCATGTAAATTATTAAAAGGCTAATTACAATGAACATGCTATCTGTAAAGTTAGCAGCAAAGCATACAATCCTAGGTACAAAAAACTCTGCATAGTTCAAAGTGAAATCTGACATATATTCGCCTTCTAAAGATCAGGGAAAAGGCTTTCTCTCAGTTACAGAAATCCACGTCCTTTCAGAGGGCTTCAGACAAAGACTTTCTTAAGAAATACATGGTTCTCATTCTTATTCATGGAAAATCAACTCTCACAGTTCCCCGTCTGATGATTTTAATCATCACTTAATTTTTTTATTACAACACATCAGTCATCATCTTTGCATTCTTTAACTTATTATGTCCCTGGTCCTTCAGAGTGTCGTAGAGTTCACTTTGCATCTCTGCAACCTTGAAATCAAGTATTTTCCGATTTCTTCCTCTTGTTGCTGACAGCTTCTTATACTCACAATTCAACCCCTTCTGTGATTAACTTCTCTTGCAAAACTACAATGAACTAAACACACATTCAATTCCAAATAGTATAATCAAAAGTGGAGTTAGTAGCAGCTTAAGGATACCTCCATCTACACTGCCAAACCATTCTTATATTTTAGCAAACACTTTACCAGTGGATCCAAAGAATGATCCTTCCAAGTAATTCTTTCAATTTGGTTACTTCATGCATTATCCTCATGATCATAGTAATATAGCTGCCAAGCTACTTATCTATGCGAGGAATGTGTGCACATTTCCAAGCATGAATGACTTTGCAAACTCTGCTCTCTTTTGCGAGGAGAAAATCCAACAAAACGCGATTTTGTATTATCATAGCTCTTACTGCATGCAATTCACTATTAATCAAAGTCAGTGCGAATCATTACGTCATTGAGTGCTACTCTTTGAGATGGTATAAGTGCTCCGAAGTTATTGCTAAGAGTCTGCTTAAAGCATTGCTTACTTCACCTAATGTATTCTTCAAGGGCGAAATATAATTTATTAGTATGTTAGAATCTGGTGAAAACTTATGCTGCATAGGATCTACCCACCCAATTGTGTTTTCGCCAAAAATAAGCTGGCTTCCCTCATTAAAGCCACAGATGAGATCAGGAAAACTGTGGATCGAGGGGGCAAGGCAGCTTTGGTGTTGCTGGATTTGTCCGCTGTCTTTGATACGGTCCATCATGATATCTTGATGGACCGTCTAAAGGCATACAGGATCTTTGGGAAGACCTGGGATCTTTTAACACCTTCCATGCGGGGCTAATGCCCCCGCGGTGCGGGGGGGAGGGGGCTGCGCGTGGCGCTGCGGTGCTCGTGATGAGCCCAGCTCATCATGCTGCACAGTGGAGCTGTGCTCATGACGAGCTGAGCTCGTCACGACTCCCTCCACTCTCATGGAACGCCCGCACAGGAGGGGGAATTAGACTCACGTGGGCATTCCGCAGCGGTTATGACGAGCTGAGCTCGTCATGAGCTCAGCTCCACTGTGCCTCATGACGAGCTGAGCTCGTCATAAGCGTCAAAGGGGTAAAGGTCCTTTCTATCAGGTAGAAGACAAGTTGTGGCTCTTGGAGACTATCAGTCTAAACCTTTTGTACTGCCCTGTGGGGCGCCACAGGGCTCCTCCCATAGACCCATGCTTTTTAATGTTTATGTTTCCTCGTTGGCACCGATAGTCAGGGCGTTTGGATTTGGCCTGACATCATATGCAAATGACACCCAAATTGTGGTGTCCTTGCTACCTGGAAACAAGGCAGGAATAGTCAATCGATTCCAGGAATGCATGTTATCAGTGGGGAGTTAGATGGCAGAGAACTGCCTAAAACTCAACACGGATAAAACCGAGGTTATGTTGTTCAGCAACGATATTAACTTCTGGACTCCAAATTGCTGGTCTTCTTCGATGGGCTCCCTCCCCTTGTCCACAAATAAGGTGAAAAACCTGGGTGTGATAATGGATGAAGGTCTTACCTTTAGTGAACAGGTTAATTCTGTAGCATCAAAAACCTTCTATGTGATAAAACAATCAGAAAAGTACTGCTGTTCCTGCCCTCAAGTAGCTGGCAAACAGTAGTCACAGTTTGTACCTTAACGCTCAACAAAGGCTCCTGAATAAACTCCAAATACTACAGAGTGCAGCAGCCAGGTTGATCTCTGGCACACTTCGATTTGCACCCATTACCAAAGAAATTAAGAAACTACACTGGTTACCGGTAAGGAACCAAGTTCGCTTCAAAGCCCTTTGTTTAGTTTTCAAAGCACTGCACGGATCAGGACAAAAGTATTTAAATCCGCACTTTCATTGGTACACACCGGAAAGGCAACTTTGCTCATCAGGGGGTAGGCTTGTCTCAGTACTGCGCATAAAAGAAAGTTTGATGGGGTGGCAGAAGCTTTACCTGCAGTGCAGCTAAAGCCTAGAATAAGCTGTCTTTCCAGCTAAGATGCACTACAAACCTTCTAGCCTTTAGGAAAAGCCTCAAAACCTGGCTTGCTTTTTGTACAATAAATCTCTCAGGAGATGTAACTAGCACCAGGACACCCCAGGGTAACAGCCGCGCTGTATAAATATCACTAACATAACATAACTTCCCATAAATATAATATATGCACTTTATGCTAACTTATAAATTTGAAAAAGGTTCTCCCTTTCACAAAATAATTATGCTCACACTCACTTCATCCCAATTTCTCTACTGTCTCATTCCCCTCTTCCTGTCGTGTTATGCATAGAGATCCCTTCTTGGTGACTTCAATATTTCATTTTAGAGGTGGGCCCTTCAAGTCTCCTTGACTTTTCCAATAATATGTTCTGTGTTTGTCTTTCTTTCTCCCCTTTCCTCATCTTTTCTTACCCTTTCCTTCAATTCATCTATAAACAGCTTCAATTTACATCATGTAGGCTATGGTTAGTGCTGCTTATGTTATTCACAGGGATAAAGAATTTCATCATATACTCATGTTGATCCCTTAATTTTGACCCTTGGTGAAAACTAGAAATGTGTTTAGTAGCCCACAAATACAAATGTTCCCATAACGACTGGCACGTTTTCTAAAGGAATATTAAAATCAGAATAAAACAGTGCAATAGAATTCTGATGGTTAACTAAATTCAAGAAGACAGAGCAGGAGAATACACATGATAGTGGCAAATGAAAGTATGCTGCTCCTCAACTGCCGAGGCAGGAAGATATGAGCCTACGTAGCAATTTTCTATTTTCATGACCTTTACATTTTTCAGACAACATATGATTATAAACGGGAAACATCATTTACAACGAAGTCTTTTCCACGCATGACGTTATCAACGATCCACTTACCCCGCAAACGTCTCTTCAACGCAGGTGCCTTCCACGACCGTCTTTACCACGCAAGTGGTATTCCTTTTGGTCGTCCTGCTTGTAAGTTCTGCGTGGCCTTGGGGGGTTGGGGGGGTCTCCCCCCCATAAAAAAATAAAAAATAAAACGAGCAGGCTACATACATTAAAAAAACGCACTACAGTGTCATTTAAAAGTAAAAGAAAAGAGCCGCACCAAAGACGTGGCGTGTACGTCATAATTGTAGTCCTTTTTTAGTTTTGGTAGACGTGTTTTGACGCATATTTCCATGGTGGATGGAAGTAAGAGCTGCTGAACGTAACGTTTTTTAAATGCGATGTTAGAACTTGCGTTCTAAAAAGCTGCGTGGTAAAGCCACTTGCGAAGTAAAATTCGCATGGTAATGCCATGCGGAGTATTTGTATTCGTGGTAAAGTCATATATTCATTATAAACATTATAGCTGTACTTACTCTCATGCTGTGGAAGGTGTGAAATCCCTTTTGGAGCAGGATCCCTAGCTATAGGAGCTACAGTAAAATTAGTTACGATGGAAATGTCATCCCCTCTTGGCAAGTAAACATCCAACAGCCATCCAAATACGAAAACTAAAATAGTAACTGCCAAACCCTCAATTATAACTCTATAGCATATCTGTACCATGTTTAGCTTAAATCAGATCAAGGAAATCGCTCAAGGGTTAGTCCTCTAGTTAAAACCTATTGTCTCTACCCTGTCTCAAAATATACTAGGATTTTTTATTCTGCGTTAGCTGGAGGCCTTAGAGTGCTATTACCCTCTAAACATTACCCCAACCTTCTATTTGTCCTTTGAACTTTTATTTATGTGAAGAGGTTTTCTGCCATCACAAATCCATGTTCTCTGGAAGGTTTCATCAGAGACAGTCAAGCAATCATTTCAGTGACGTACTTGATTTTTGTGAGATAAGTCCAGTCTGAACCTGTGTATTTGCAATTAAACTTTCATTTCGTTTTTAGGTCATTTTCTATTGGTCAACTCCAAGCCTATGTCTGTGATGTCAGTCTAGTCCAGTTGTTTTTGTTCCTCTAACTTACTATCTTCCCTAATCATCTCTGGTCATCAACAGTCTTTTTCTAATACCAGTCGTTTTCGTCCACTCTTCCTTGGATTTTGAGATTTTTGGTTCTGATGAGACCACTTCACTCTCAGGGGAAGAATACCCATTTTCTGTCCTGGATTCTTCTCATTTGGGAATGAGCTGCGAGAGGTTAGTCTCGGCCTTCCATGAATTCTCACTGTCCCGAATAATGCATATTCTCAGTCCAGTTGTTGGTTTCACAGAAGTTGCTAGAATGGTTGCGTTCTCATTAGTCTTAAGTTCTGCATGCTGTTCCTCTGATGGCAATTGCAATTCTCCAGTCTGTTCTTCCTCATCTTCTTCTGAAGCCTCTGACACCTCAAACCTGGGGTGATTCAAGGAATTGGCAGATGTTGCTTCTCTCCCTTCGTACCTTGCCCTTTTGGTATGCAAAGCGTGTATCCAATTCAGCAGACCAGCACACTTGACAGCAGTATTGGTAATCAGGATCACCTGGTAGGGTGTACGCCAGCACTCTTCCAGACAAGAGTTGCAGATGTGCTTCTTGATGTAGACCCAGTCATCAGGGTTCAAGTAATGCCATGGAGATTCTCGAACATCTGGAGCTGTGATGTTGACCCGATAAGAGATAAAATGCACCACATCAGACAATCCTTTGCAATACTCAAGGACCATGTCATCTGCCATAGGTATCTGTGAGTATTTGCATGGCTTTTCCGTCAGCACTTAACGAGGAGATGGTCCAGTTCCTTTACATGGGATACTTTGGATACTCATAAATACTAAAGGAAGAGCTTCAGGCCATTTAAGTGATGTGAAAGCACAAGCTTTAGCCAACTTAGCTTTGATTGTCCCATTATGAATCTCCACAATTCCTGATGCTTATGGACTGTAACTACAGTGGAATCTTTGGTCAATCCCTAGAACTGTACATAGTAGAGGCATGATCTCACTTTCCTTAAGCCGATTCAAGATGAACTGGAATCCAGAATTGCAGTATTAACTCCCCCAACAATAGTTTGGCAACTGTTAGACTGTCACAGCTTCAGGTAGGATGTGTCTCAATCCATCGTGAAAATAGGCACACGAGTGACGAGGATGTATCTCAGCTGATTGCATCATGGCATTTCCACAAAGCCGATCTGAAGGTGGTTACCAACATACTTTGTAATGTGACTCATAGTCACGGCATCTTTCTTGCCTACATTTTGCTTCTGACAGGTCATACATTGTTGGCATACATCTTATGCCATCATTCTGAATGTAGGATTAAGCCATTCCATCCCTGCTTTCATGAGTCATGCATGTGTCTCACCATGCATGTGTTTCGCCATTGGGGGCAGGAGAGAATCAGGAAGTATTAGTTTCCCTCATTAGACACCCAAATATCACTGGCATTCTTTACGCATACCATCTTTTCCCACTTAGCTTTTTCTAGCTCTGGGGCAGGGTGCTGTAATTCTCTTCATTTGTTTAAAGTCTGTACCGTCTTCAGCAACATGTTTGGCACAGTCCCTCTCTCTATATTGCATGGTTCATCAGGATGGAAGGTACTGGACTCAAGAGCGCAGTATCTAACGACTTTGTCCACATAGCGGTTACACCTGGTGAAAAAGTCACTGCCAATCTTGTGCTTCACACTTTATCACTGCCGTTTCCGTAGGCAGTTGGAGAGCATTTAACAAATGTGGAACATACAACCTGTTAAGGACAGGAATGCAAGCTGAAGTCAAGAATTCCTGCTGCGACCATAACTAGCCAAAGTCATGCACAACTCTAAACCCAAACTGGCTGTCAGTTTAAATGATAACTGGCGAGCCTTCTGAGGCTAAGCTAGCTCTGGTAAAGGCAATCAATTCAGCTACTTGTGCTGAGGTTAAATGGTACAAGTAGGAAGCTTTTACCACTCCGCTCAGTGTACATACAAGATAGCCAGCTCTCAAGATGCAGCACCAATCTCTCAGACAAGACCCATCAACAAAGAGTGTATTGTCAGATTTAAGAAGGTGAACATCTAGTATATCAGGTCTTGGTTTTGTGCCCAACTCTGTTACACTGATGCAGACATGGTTGAAGTCACCCTCATCATTTCCCTCAGGTTTTGGCAACAGAGAAGCAGGGTTTAGTGTGTTACATCTTCAAATGGAAACATTCTCAGCTGCCAAAATAGTTCGCTCATATCGGATTAGGTGGCTATTTGTCAAATTCTGAGTTCTGGTACAAGTCATGAGGATTTCAATAGAATGTGGCACCAGCACAATCAAAGGGTACCCCATTAGGATCCCCTCAGTTTGTGATATGCTAAGGCTAAATGTGGCAAACACTTCAAGACAACCAGGCAATGCTGCTGCCACTAGTTTAAGAGTAGCTGAAAAATAGCTGACGAGATGCTGGTTGCCTACATGAGCTTCGGTTAGTACGGACAATGCACATCCATCTCTTACGTGACAAAAGAGCAAAAAATCTTTCATATAGTCTGCCATTTCAAGAACGGGTGTGCTGCATAGCAAATATTTATGCTCCAGGAAGACTTTCCTGCTTTTATCATCACTTGGTACCAGGTCATTGACATCCACATGAGTTAGCCTTATCAAAGGCTTCTCCACGAGGAAAAGGGTTGGGATCCATTGTCGGCAGTAGCCAACCATTCTCAAAAACATCCTCACCTCTCTCTGCATAATCGCAACCTTCATTTTAGAAACGATCTTTATTCGATCATGAGACACTCACCTCACTCTCTTTTCTATTTGATGTTCCAAATAAATGACCTCCTTCTGACAATATTGCAATTTCTCAGGCGGAACTTTATCCCCATTCTCAGCTAGATGGTTAAGAAAAGCAATTGTGTCTTGTTTGCAAGCTTCTGAAATCAATGAGGTGATCAGAAGATCATCAATATATTCAAATAAAGTTGAGCTACAGGGCAACTGCAGGGACAATAGGTTCTATTTGAAAATCTGGTTAAAATAGGATGGATTCTTTGTACACCCCTGTTAAGCACGACACAACATGCGGGTTTTCACTTGGAACCAAAACGCAAACTGGCTCTCTTCATGTAAAGGGACCGAGAAGAATGCCTGATAAAACTCAGTGACCGTGAACCACTTCCCTTCTGGGGCAATCTAGAATAGAACCATGGCAGAGTTTGGTGTCACTGGACAGCATGGAACGACAATTGTATTAATTTTTCAGAGGTCTTGAATGATCCTTCACTTTTTGTTTAACTTCTGAAAATCCAGAATTGGGGAGTTACATGGACTTCCAATGACTTCCTTTAGGATACCTTGTTCTATCATGTTTTCGATGACATGTAATTCTAGCAAAGGCCTCTGGGGTCTTTTTGTATAGGCGAGTCTGAGGATAAACAGCATTGGATCGAATACTTATCTTTAAGAACTTAGCACCTTTGAGTAGTCCAATCTCCTTTACATTAAAATCCCAAACCTCTTCTTGACCGTCTCCCTCAAGTTGATTGGTAAATCCTCAATTGTGAGGACTGGATACAGCCTAACAATAGGTTTCGGGAAAAGCTTGGCATCGGCCTCTTGGGTTTCAATTCCGACCCTATCCTGGGTACAATATGTGACGCAGTTGAGCTTGCAAGGCACGTCAACGCCCAAGAGATTTAGAGGACAGGAGTCACAAATAAATCTTACAATAGCCAGGAGAAACTCCTTTATAAAGAAGCACTCACTAAATATAAACTATTGATTGCGCAGGAAAAAATAAATATTATATTGCACAGATTGAATCCGCGCAAGATTCTAATAAGCAGCTCTATCAAGTAGTCGCCAAATTATCAGGTCAAACATCCTCCTGCATTCCAGCCCCTTCACAGCCACTGTGTGACTCTCTAGCGAAATACTTTTTTGAAAAAGTAAATGACATCTATTCTAAATTTGCATCCCAGACCAACATTGCCGACCAGTCTTCTATAAGTGGTACCACTGAATACTCCTTATTACAATTTGAAAACCCCACACCTGACTAGATTGTCAATCTAATCTCTTCTGTTAAATCAGGCTCCGCTATCGACCCTTGTCCGCTGGCTGTACTAATACCAGTCACTGAACAGGTGGCGCCTGTTTTATCTAGCATCTGTAATGCTATGTTTGCTTCAGGCATATACCCCACAACCTGGAAGAAAACTATCATAAAACCACAAATAAAAAAAGCAAACCTGGACCCGACTGACACTAAAAATTACAGGTCAATAGTCAGCTTACCTTTCCCGGCCAAAATCTTTGAACAGGTGATGAATACTCAACCCTGCAAGTATATTGAAGACCATCATCTGCTAGATGACTCTCAATTTGGCTTCCGTAGAGGCCACAGAACAGAGACCACCCTTATTAAAGTGTCGGGAGATATCAGAATCATTCTGGATCAGGGAGGGACGGCTGTTCTTATATTGCTAGATCTCTCAGCAGCTTTTGACATGGTCGATCATACCATCTTGATCGACCGTGTCACTAAAAGGGGCGTCCAACATAAAGCAAGAGCCCTGCTGACATCTTTTCTCACCAACTGCACACAGTTGGTAAATTTTGGCACTTTTCACTCTGCCCAACGGATGTATGACGTTACAACGCAGGCTATTACAACGCCTGCCTTTACAACGCGGTTTTTACATCGCATACCATTACAACGCATAGCGCTTTTGGGTGTTGGATAGTGAATAGTTTAATTTACTATTCCAACTCCAGTCCCCGTGGACACTAGGGAAGGTTATTGGATAGTAAATTAACCTATTCCCTATCCTAGAGCGCCCCCCAGCGCAATGCGTTGTAATAGTTTGCGTTGTAATGACCGCGTTGTAATGGTAGTGCGTTGTAAAAGTTTTGTTGTAAGTGATGTTTCCCCTGCCCAACTGGCCCTCCCGTGTGGTGTTCCGCAAGGTTCATTCCTAAGTCCGACACTTTTTAACATATATGTGTCAGACTTAGCTAGAGTCATCAAGGAACACGGGATGGGCCTTACATCGTATGCCGACGATATGCAATTGGTGCTGACTATACACAATGATGGTGAAAAGGTAGCAGACAACTTTCAAAAGGGCATGCTGAACCTCAGCAGTTGGATGGCCAGCAATGGCCTTAATCTGAACTCTGACAAAACAGAGGTTATGACATTCGGCAAGCTATCCCCCATCTAGTCCTTCTCTTGGTGGCCTTCCTCACTGGGTCCCCCCCGATTCCAGTCACCAAGGTTAGGAATCTGGGCGTCATATATGATGACAGACTGACCTTTGTTCCTCAAGCCAACTCGGTGGTCTCAGCTTTATTCCGTAAATTGCAAATGATGATAAAGATTCTATCATTTCTTCCCTTGACTGCGGGAAAAACTTTGGTCAGTACACTAGTCATGTCCTCTATTGACTACTGTAATGGGCTTCTTGTGAACGCCCAAAATAAGGTCATTCATAAACTACAATCAGTCCAGAACGCAGCAGCCAGAATGCTATCAGGAACCCCCAAATACAAGCCTATTTCTCATGTCATTCAGAAGTATCATTGGCTACCTGTGAAAAAACGCATAAAGTTCAAGGCCTTGTGCATTGCCTACAAGGCTTCCCGTAATTCTGAAACTCAGTTTCTAATCAAGGAGCTAGCAACTTATATTCTGAACCGGGCCCTTCGCTCATCTACTGCACTTCTGCTTAAGGTTCCACGCACTAAACCCGCCTCATGGGGCGACAAGCGTTTCATCGTCGCCACTGCAAAACTTTGAAACTCTCTTCCATTAGAGATCAGATCCTATCAGTCTCTACTAACTTCCAGGAAAATGACAAAAACCTGGTTGTTTAATCAATAAATCCTTCCGCTATTTGGTATAAGCCCGCTGTCCTTAGCACCGACACACCCATGGGTATTTGAGCGCTTTATAAATCTCATAAACAAACAAACACATCACAAACGGGTGTTGTTCTCTAACATCTCCTATTTTTACTGCCACCGGGGCAGTAACTTGGTTAATATGCCTACAACTTGGACTTCTTTTCCCGAGAGGTGTAGGTTTGTGACCTCAACAGTTCTAACTGTTGATCAAGTGGCTCCTGTGTCTACTAGTAAAGGTATGGGATGCCCATTAACGTCTCTTTCCACATATAGTCCACTCTGATCTACTTCCAGGACTTCCAAGCTCTCCCTGTCTTGCTGATGTCATTCCCTGAGAATCAGTTGTGATTCAATCCGGATTGCACCTACACTCCAGCTTTCAATGCTGTACCCTATTGTAGGTGTGGCACTCTGTAACCTTCTTTAGGACATTTGTATTTGTGCCAACCGCATTTTCCCGACCTCTTCCTTTTCCAGGGCTATTTCCACCATAATTTGGAACAATCCCTTGCATAACCATTCCAAGGCTGGGATCTAATTTGGGTTCTTGGGAAATTATTTTAAATACCTTATCCCCTTAACTCTGGGCTAATGGTGTCTGGTCAATCAATAAGTTCTCTTTTAGCCCCTTCCGTTTCGCCTCTAATGTTTCGCTGCAATACTTTGGATAGTGCAGAATATCATCAACCAATTTACTTTACCAAAAAAGGACACCTTGAATAATTTGATTACTGACTCTGGCCTCAATCCATATACAAAAGAAGCTAGAAACCCTCCCACTTTCTCCCCTAATGGATCATTCAACCCACTGTGGTCCCTATGCACCTGCATCAATCTCTCAAAATAGGCATTCATTGATTCCTCATGCCCTTGAGAGGTTTGATAAATCTTAAGCAAAATAATCTCTCTCTAAGGTACCTTTGTCTTTAAATACATCATGACTTCGTCATATTTGGTGTCAACAATGGGTAAAGAGGCAGGTATTGTATAGGCCACTCAATGACTCTCTTACGTTCTGTCCACAATCCTTTGGGACTGCAACCTCAAACAACACATCTGGTTCTTCCAACAGAACCTTAGATATAGTCACAATTTGGGGGTACTACTTGTAAGGATTTTCTCTAAACTTTGGGAGTGAAATCAGATCAGGACCATGGATTATATAAATAGGCTCCGCCTCTTCCCGTACAGTTCTTTCTTCAACATCCTTTCTCTTTTGCTTCACATGGGGTGTCCCTCTCCTTCTTAGAGAATAATTCTCCTAACTTTTCCGTGTCATTCCATTCCTGAATATTTTCCATCAACTCACTCACATGCATTCTCAGCCCTCTCTGCTTCATAATCCGCAATTCTTTCTAATTTGTTTCCAGTCTAGCATTCTTTTGCAGCTTCTTTTGCTGCGTTACATCAATACCACATTCGTCTGCCACTTTCCCCATTCTAGCAAGAGTTTCTCTTGCCACTCTTGCTGCTTCCTTGCACATATAAAGCAGATAATTTTCCCCATAATGTCCCAAGTAGTCCATGCCCACATTTCCCATCACAAGTTCCTCAAATTCTGTTTTTAGCTGTAATACATTTATTTGTGGGGTGATTTGACCCTCACCTGGTTAGCTGACAGATAAATCTGTGCTGGTTGTTTTACCTACCATTCCCCTGGTAACTGTGTTCCCTCCTTCGTAAGGTAGTGTTGCCATGCTGCCTGAGTTGGGTGCAGGGTCCTGATGTAGACTTGGGACAGACTGCCCTTGGACAGAGCCAATGGGTGCCTCGACTGGGGAAATGATACTTGGCAAAGGCAGGGTACTAATTACAACAGGCCCTGGGGTCTGGGTGAAGGATAGAACTGTTGTTTCTATATAACTTGGGAGTGCTTGAACCTCAGGTGAGGGTCCTGTGACTATATCTGTCTCAGACAACACTGGTGTAGTAGCACTTAGTGTCCATGCTTCTGCAATTTTATATGGGGGGATCTTACATTAAGGAGTTGTCCACGTGGGGTGATAGCGGGCCGGAAAATCAGGCAAGGAGGCCGAATATATTGGGCAATGACCGATTCTTTATTCCAACACCAGTAGTTGCCAAATCAAGGGACAGCGGGGAAACACAAAAAGAACAAGGCTCCAGAGGGTGGTGGTTCAACTTCTTCCTGGGTCGCTCCGGGGTTGCTGGGTCTTCGAGGAGGTCCGGAGCTGGGGCGGTCCTCGGAGGTATGGGGGAGAGAGAAAACAAGGAGCCGTTAGTCCGACCGGACTATAATACACGCGAACTGCAACCAATACCCGTGTCAAGTGAGAGGATCAGAAGCGACCGTGAAGGAGGGGAAGGTATGGTAGGAGGTAGGGAAGGACGGGATAGGGTATAGAGATAGAAAGGGTGTCTCGTGAGGGGTCCGTGAGGGAAGGGCTATCGCTAAGGTGCTATACAAGTGAAGAAGTGCTATACAGAACAAATACAGTGTTGGGCCAGGCCAGGTGATACTAAAGAGGTATAGATATATACAGAGCACCTAGTGTGCTATGGAGGTTGTTCTGGGGTACTCACACGCTCCGCCGCAACTCTCCAGTGAGTTGCGGCCGCTCTCCAGCTTCCTCCTGTGGACTCCACCAGTCCTCGCTCCACACGTCTTCGGCTTCTTCGGCCTCCTTCTCCGCTTCCACTCCGGTCCGAGTCTCCTGCCACGAGATCGCTGCTCCGACGCCGCTTCTGTCTCTGCTTTCGCTTTTCCAGTGTCCGGCGTTGGAGGGGAGGAGGGACTTCCGGGGTCACGATGGTGTGTTTCCTGTGAGGCGATGTTCCTGATTGGATCCTGCAAGAAAGGACAGAGGGGTGGGGTGTAGGTTGCCATGTCCGTATCTAGGGATGCCTCGGGCCGGAATCCCGGTATGGAGTACGTCCGAGCGGAGAAGGCTCGGCTGAGGCATGAGAAGACGCCGAATCACATCCCCTTCCCCTAGCTGTCCTTCTTTTACGGGTTGGGGTAATGGGATAACGGGAGAGAAAATCTGCGTTTCCCTGGTCAGCCCCTTTCCGATGAATGGTTCTGAACCGGTATGGTTGTAAGGACAGGAACCAGCGGAGGACCCGGTCATTATGTCCTTGATTCCGGGCCATCCACTCCAGAGGGGCATGATCGGTATATATGAGAAAGTCCCGACCATCCAGGTAGTAACGGAGACTTTCAACAGCCCACTTTATGGCGAGAGCCTCTTTTTCCACGACTGCATAGTTCATTTCCCGAGGAAATAGTTTCCTACTGAGATAGAGGATCGGTCTTTCGTTCCCATTGTCATCTCTTTGGGACAGTACTGCACCTAGACCTTGGTCTGATGCATCCGTCTGTAGCACGAAGGGTCTGGAATAGTCCGGGCTAACTAATACAGGCCTGGAGGTAAGGGCATGCTTGAGCCTGTTAAAGGCCTGCCAGAGTATGGGAGTGGGGTTTCTCAAGGCAACGTCTGTTCTTGCTGTTTTCTTTAGTAAGTCCGTGAGGAGGGCAGCCCTTTGGGAAAAATCGGGTATGAACCTTTGGTAGTACCCGAGAAGTCCCAAAAACGCTCGGAGGTCTTTTCGTGATTGGGGAAAAGGCAGCGATTGGATGGCTTCTATTTTGTTCTTTTTGGGTCGTATAACACCCTCGCCCAGGAGAAAGCCAAGGTATTTTACTGTCTGGGCGGCTAGGATGGTTTTAGAGGGGTTGGTTGTGAAGCCGAATGCTCCCAGGGAGGTGACAATCTGACACAAGTGGTTTAGGTGTTGTTCCCAACTATCGCTATATATTATTATATCATCCAAGTATGCTCCAGCGTATTGGGAATTGGGTCGTAGGATAGGTTGCAGGCGTGCCATGAAGGCCGAAAGGTAAACCAGTGAATTGATACAAACCTTCTGGGGTGGAAAAGTCAGTTTTCTTTTTATCCTGTGGGCTTAGGGGTATCTGCCAATAGCCCTTGCATAGGTCGAGTGTGGAAATATATTTGGCCTTTCCTATTCTTTCGACCATTTCGTCTACTCGAGGAAGGGGGTAAGTATCGAAATTGGATATCTTATTTACCTCGCGGAAATCGATGCAAAACCTTATTGATCCGTCGGGTTTGGGTACTAAAACGATGGGGGAATTCCAGTCGCTTATGGAGGGCTCGATGATCCCCATTCGCAACATTTGTTCGATTTCTTGTCTTACGACTGTCCTACGGGCCTCCGGGACCCGGTAGGGTCTTAGGCGTACCACCTTTCTTGGTTCTGTTTGAATGGCGTGTTCTATAACCGAGGTACGCCCCGGAGAAGAGGAAAACACGTGTCGTAGGGGTTGTAGAACCTCCTGCAGGTTCTGTTTTTGTAGTTTGGGTAACTCGGGATCTACACAGGTCTCAAAGGGGAGAGGTAAGTGAAGGTTAGAACCGGACAGTACCAGTCGGGGTCCTTCCCATTTCTTGAGGTGGTTTATATGGTATATCTGGGTAGTACCCCGTGCGGGGTCTAGCTCCAGCTCGTAGGTAACAGGGGTCACTTGTCGGAGAATGGCATAGGGGCCTTGCCACTGACCTAATAGTTTCTGGTCGGAGGAGGGCATCATTAAGAGGACTAGATCACCAATGGCAAAGGAACGGGCTTTGGTGCCCTTATTGTATTGTTGTTTTTGGGAGACTTGGGCACTTTCCATGTTTTGCCTAACTATGTCCCGAATAAGAGACAGATGGGTTTTGAGGTTCTCTACGTATTCCGGGAGGGGTCGAGTACGGTCGGGTTCTGCCTCCCAGGCCTCTTGGGCCATGTCCAGAAGGGTACGGGGAGGGCGACCGTACAACAGCTCGTAGGGGGAATATCCTGTGCTACTCTGGATTTTGCAGCGGATGGCGAACAGGGCCAACGGCAGCATTTCCTCCCACCTTCTGGCTTCCAGTGCCATCATTTTCTTGAGTGTTTGTTTTAGTGTGGCGTTGTACCGCTCGACTAACCCATCCGTTTGCGGGTGGTAAGCGGATGTTCTGATCTGTTTTATCCCCAATTGTGAGCAGACCTGTCGCATAAGTGCAGACACAAAAGGGGTGCCCTGATCCGTAAGGATCTCCCGGGGAAACCCTACTCTGGAAAATAAGGCAATTAATGCTTTGGCTATGCTTTGTGTAGTGGGGTGACGTAGGGGTATGGCCTCGGGGAAACGAGTGGCGTAATCCACAATAACTAAAGCATAACGACACCCACTTCTCGAAGGTATATGGGGTCCTATTATATCCATCCCAACCCGGCTAAAGGGCACCTCAATGAGAGGAAGAGGGTGGAGGGGGGCTTTAGGTGGTCTATATCTGCTGTTTTTCTGGCAGACCGGGCATTCACGACAGTATATCTTGACCTGTTGGTGTATGCCCGGCCAATAAAACTTCTCTAGGATGGCCCGTCCTGTTTTTTCGTCACTAAAGTGACCCCCCAATAAGTGGCTGTGGGCAAGGAACAGAACCTTATCCCGAAAGGGGCCTGGTATCAATAATTGGGGTTTCTGACGGGGACCGCCTTTTCTGTATAACAGTCCATTCTTTTTAAAGAAATAGGGACCTACTTGTAAGGGATCTTCGTTCTCCAAAGCCTTTCTCCACGCTTCCTGTAGGATGGAGTCTTCCCTTTGTGAGGCCCTGAATTCCCTATCCGTCTGCCAGGGATGTTCTTCGGGGAGTACAGGGTAGGCACTGGCAAACCCTTTCCTTTCCTTTCTCGTTCCGGGTCTTCCGAGGTCTAGGCGGCGGGACCGCAGGAGGCTGCTCCCGGGAAAAAGGGGCTTCATTCCACCATTGGGCCAGTGAGTCTGTTGTGTCCTGCAGAAGCTGTGGAAGGCCTGAGTAATCGCTCCCCAAAATGGCCTGTTCCGGGAGGTTAGGTACAAGTCCTACCGTGAGATGGGTTCCTGGATCCGCGGGATGATATACTCGTACCCGAGCGGTCGGATACCTCTTTGTATCCCCATGGACGCATTGGATGGCAACCATGCCAGTGAGCGGACCGACAGGGGTTGAGAAGTCTTGAGGTCTTAGGACACTTTGTCTGCAACCCGTGTCAGCTAGGGCGAGGACAGGCTGGCCATCAATGCTCACTGGACAACGAAATGGGGGAGGTGTGGCCCCTGGAGGGAAACATACATAGTTCTGGATGAGGCCGACCTCCATCGGTTCTTCCTTCTGGGGGCACGTACGGGCGATGTGTCCAAAACCCCCGCAACTGTAGCACTGAGGTCCTGGGTTGGGTGGTCGGTACAGTATAGGTGCAGGTAGGAGGGGAGGTGGGTCTGGTCTCCGTGATAGGGGTGGTCGATGGGGTCGGACACCAACAGGGGTGTGCTGGCGGCTGGGGTGTTCCTCCTTGGTTCTCTGGAGCTCTTGTGCTTGACTGTAGGCACTTGCTATTTCGACGGCCGTATCCAGCGTGAGGCGGGCGTGTTGCCTTACCCACCTCTGGGTTGCTGGGTGTAGGGACGCTAGGAACTGTTCTAGGTAGATCTTTCCGAGGATATCCTCTTTCGTGGAGGTATCAGGTCGAAGCCATCGGTTTGTTAAGTCCTTAATCCGGAATGACAGAGCTTGGGGCGTTTTTTGGGTCCCTTCTTTGGCTTGCCGTAGTTTGACCCTATAGGTTTCGTCATCGATACCCAAGCGTTCCAGAATACACTTGTTGATGTCATCATAGGGTGTGTTACCCTGGATATTGGCTTGCTGATAAGCCGCCTGTAGATCCCCGGTCAATAGAGGACCCAGATATTGGCCCCAGCGATCAACTGGCAATGAGGCGGCCTGGGTTAGTCTCTCAAAATTCGTGAAGAAGTAGTCCGGGTCTTCTCCCGGTACGTACTTCTGTAGGACCACCGAAGGAAGGGAGGTCACCAGTCTTTGTTGTCCCAGGGCGTCTGTGAGCTTCCCCATCGCCTGGTCATGCGCATCTCCCTGACCCTTGAGGACGTCATGCAGTTGTCCCCTGTCGTCCTCTGCAGTCTTCAGGAATCGTTCCATCATCTTTCCTAATTGTTCTTGGGTCTCGGACATTTTTTTAACAGCGGCCTCCATGCTTCCAGCTGATCCCACTTCTGACACCACCTGTCCACGTGGGGTGATAGCGAGCCGGAAAATCAGGCAAGGAGGCCGAATATATTGGGCAATGACTGATTCTTTATTCCAACACCAGTAGTTGCCAAATCAAGGGACAGCAGGGAAACACAAAAAGAACAAGGCTCCAGAGGGTGGTGGTTCGACTTCTTCCTGGGTCGCTCCGGGGTTGCTGGGTCTTCGAGGAGGTCCGGAGCTGGGGCGGTCCTCGGAGGTATGGGGGAGAGAGAAAACAAGGAGCCGTTAGTCCGACCGGACTATAATACACGCGAACTGCAACCAATACCCAGGTCAAGTGAGAGGATCAGAAGCAACCGTGAAGGAGGGAAAGGTAGGGTAGGAGGTAGGGAAGGATGGGACAGGGTATAGAGATAGAAAGGGTGTCTCGTGAGGGGTCCGTGAGGGAAGGGCTATCGCTAAGGTACTATACAAGTGAAGAAGTTCTATACAGAACAAATACAGTGTTGGGCCAGGCCAGGTGATACTAAAGAGGTATAGATATATACAGAGCACCTAGTGTGCTATGGAGGTTGTTCTGGGGTACTCACACGCTCCCCCGCAACTCTCCAGTGAGTTGTGGCCGCTCTCCAGCTTCCTCCTGTGGACTTCACCAGTCCTCGCTCCACACGTCTTCGGCTTCTTCGGTCTCCTTCTCCGCTTCCACTCCGGTCCGAGTCTCCTGCCACGAGATCGCTTCTCCGACGCCGCTTCTGTCTCTGCTTCCGCTTTTTCCAGTGTCCAGAGCTGGAGGGGAGGAGGGACTTCCGGGGTCACGATGGTGTGTTTCCTGTGAGGCGATGTTCCTGATTGGATCCTGCAAGAAAGGACAGAGGGGTGGGGTGTAGGTTGCCATGTCCGTATCTAGGGACGCCTCGGGCCGTAATCCCGGTATGGAGTACGTCCGAGCGGAGAAGGCTCGGCCGAGGCATGAGAAGACGCCGCATCACAGAAGTCCTTCTATGAGGGCATCTTCCTCCTCGCTCTCTGTGTCTGGCTCCTTTTTTGGCTTTCCCTTATCCTCTTCTTCCTTCTCTAGCATCAGGTAGACCCCAACCGTCTCAATGACTTTCCCCCTCCACTTTCTCTGTTTCATGAGTGAGTCCTACTACAAATCTTAAATTCAAAATTCTTTCTTTTCTTTTCACTTACCATTTGCTCCCGGAAATGTAATGCCTCAAATTGTGAGGGCCTAGGTTGAGGTGTTATATCATACATTGTGCTGCTTAAATTGTCTATTTGAGGGATGTGGAAGTTTCCACTCAATGGGAATTGGAGCTCTCCATCTTTGGACGTGTATTTGTGCCATTTGTTAAGACACATTCATGTGTGTAACTGATTCTTCACTGCCAACTCACTAGCAGGGGTACCTTTGGGGGAAAACTTCTCTTCCTTATGGGCGTCCTTTTACTTTTTTGTTGAAATTCTGTTTTATTTTCAACTTATAGGAAAGAGAACAGAGTACAGGTCTGGACGTACACAGCGTTAAGCCTACAACCCAATATAGGGTCGGCCGCGTTTGTAGACATTCATCTGGACACATAGTAAGGAAATACAAGGGTCTAGTGGGTACACAGCATGTCGCCTACTGAAGGACTGGGCTATTTAAGGCCCAGCGGTGCCAGGGGACAACACCTAGAACCTTCGTGGGATACCTGTTCTGGCGCACTAAAGACAGAGACACGGGACACTTCCTTCGGCGTCAAAGATCAGCGTTTATTACTGCAGGGAGGCAAAAGTCACAAGAAGTACAACAGAGTGTAGGTTCTGAGAGTCTGCTCCCTTTGCATATGTGAGTCGCTCTCTTTTATACAGGATTTTGACATTTGCACAGTATGTAGGCAAAAGGTTACAACTCATTTCACACAGTAAAACTCAAAGGATCGCTTTCATGTATTCAGAGCACCGGAACATAATTACATTAACATCACCAGTTCCAACTGTAAAAGCACATCTTCCCACCATTAGGTACATTCCACTTGAGTTGTAAATAAACAAGAGAAAGAGACAAGAACAGCTGCAAGGAAGTCAGACATCAGGGAAGAGGGAGTGTGAGGATAATATTGGATGCGTAATCGTAGCCTAAGAGGACTTGATCCCAGCACGTGCGAGCCTGAAACAATAGACCGGCACGGCAGGATCACCTCCGAGCGGAGGAAACTGCTTTAGCAGTGTCCTCCCCCTACTCATAATAGACGCATGAAAAGGCATATGCTTCTTCAGTGAAGCTTGGGAACCAAAGGGTCACGATGCGGACAGTTGCCTGTTCGCTGGCTACGTGAGGGCAAGAAACAAAATGGATGCCGTATCTAAAATGGAACCCGAGCGTCCAGAGAAGAAACCTGTAAATGTGAGGAACTCTTCTGAGTAGTATGGCGAAAACGCGTACACTTACACAACTCGTCATTTACGGTTCATTGATACCACATTCGTCCATATTCGGCAGTGCCCAAAACGTCGTAACGATTTTTACGGAACCTCAGATGCTCCTTTTGCCCTCATGTAGGCAAGAACTAGTCGAAGTCGGAGTCGATCTCGATATTCATCAGATCATTCAGATGTTGTTGGAACATAATTCTATCCATCAATGTCTCCTTGGAAACAGGTGGCCTTCTTATACATGTTGTAGCACAAAGGCCACATAAGGCAGGACCACACTGTACACAAAGACAACACGTGAACAGAAATGTCACGACAACCCCGATGATCATCAGAATCTTCCAACCCCAAGTCGACACTAGACCCCTAAACCATCCTAGAAGCGTCCAATCTCCCTCATCCTCGTGTATGGACTCCGAGATTTTGTGCAACTTGGATATGGCTTGATAAACCGTTGGAGCGTTATCAGGTATGAATATGCAGCAGCTCGAATGGATGACCTTGCACACACCACCTCTATCCGCTAGAACAATGTCTAGAACCATACGGTTCTGTAACGTCATAAGCCTATCCGCTTGAAGCTCTGCTGTCAGATTACCAAGGGCGCTTGCAGTTATGTTAGCAGTTGACTCTACTACACGAGTTAACTGTCTCAGATTTCTGCTATTGACCATGGGGCCCCAAAACGGTAGAAAACCCTTGAAGAAGTCTCCTGCTTCTTGACCGGGAGTATCCTTTTTACTAATGACACCTCTCACAACTCTGGTTTTGTGATAGTCGGCAGCAACAGTGAAAGTCGGGGGCAAGAGATTTGCAATATAGCAGGTACCTGAGAAGTCATGTGGTAACCACGTATATGCTCGGTCATAACATACAAAATAGGTACCCTTGGCAGTCAGAAAGACAGGGGAAGAGAGCATCGGTAGAACGTAAGTATCCACACAAGCACTCTTCCCAAGCTGGGCCCTTGGATTTCGGCCACGACCTTGCAGACAAAAGTGGCCTAGGTGAGGTACAATCCAGATTGGAGATGAGCTTTTAAGCTGCCTATCACCCACTGATATACTATACTCAGCCTCACTAAGGTACTTATAGGTTTGCACCTCCTCTTCTGGGATAAGTGACGTATCGAAGATATCTCTATCTAGATCGGCAATAGCTATCATCAGAGACTTGTGATACGGGCCAGGACCAAAGTTTGCTGAGCGTGGCTCTCGATGGGGGTAGGAATCTAGTGCACTACGGAACATGGTTTGGAATGCCCGAACCGACCCTTGGGGGCTGTACGGAAGGACCAAATATGGGATACCCCTGTCCATGGTATGTGGCATTAGCCCACACACCCAACAATTCGTAGTATTTACCACCAACTGATGCTGATGCAAAAGTTGCACAAAGGAATTGTTTCTAAATTCCGCACGTCTGACTTGTTCATGTTGAGGCAGTAGGTGAAAAGAATGTGGAGAAACAGTAGAGACGAAATTTAGATCATGAAAAGGAGAGGTGGGTAAGGCAGAAGGCAGCAATGATAGAAAACCAAAATATACTCCACCCACCAGCAGCATAGAAACAGTTAGGAATAACATGAAAACCTGTAATAAAAAACACTTTGTTAGAAATGTGCTGTACAATTTAGATCTTTGCACCGTCTTTTCCTCTATCTTCGTCAGCTTGGAGAACTCCATCCTCTAACAACCGTCCGCAACGTTCTTGACGCACTTCGTTCTGAGTAGCGATTATCAATTCCCAGGAGTTCCCAGAAATCGACAAAAGAAATTAACCTAATGTCAATAACTGCTAAACAGAAAGAAGTACCCGCGCGGCCCTATGGCCAACCCAGATGGCAGGTTTTAATCATTTAAATAATCAATTTCATATACGTCTCCTAGCTGTTCTGGAAAAGAAATACATACATAATAAAATGTCCACAATGGTCAAGGCAGAATGTGAGGGGGTATTTTGAAATCAAAATGATAACAATTTATTCATCCTTATTGCGTGTACGAAGAAAGTATTGGTTTCTTCCGGGTCGAGTCTGATCTTCAAACAGTGGATTGGATGGCGAAAGAGTGTTCGATTGTCCAGGCAATTGTTCAGTACTTGTATTTCCCAACGTTGAAGGAAGGGAAATTGTTTGAGAGGAATCAACAGGGGTGTCAGATAACACTGAAGTGTTCCCTATGGTCTGAGCTTCGCTAAATGGGACAAAGCGCTGGGGAACGTCAGTTTCAGACGAGGAAAAACCTTTAGGTATCCATGTGTCTGCCGGCAGAGGAAGCGGAACCTTCTTGGTGTGGGTGGCATGCACCCAGTGCTTCCGTCCCTCCAGTCGAACCGCCGTCCTCGTTGCTAGTAGCACCTGGAAGGGTCCCACAAATCTCGGCTCAAGATGGCGTTTTCGTCCGAAATTTCTGGTGAGGACCCAGTCCCCTGGTTGGAGCCGATGACCAGGACCCTCTGTTTGTGATGGCAGAGCCTCAAAGACCTGTTGATGAATCAAACTCAATTTAGCAGTCAGATCATATAGATAATCAATTAACATTGGATATTCAAGTCTGTTAAATTCTTTAGGTCTCGGAACCCCCCAAATGTTCGCAGGGCGGCCGAACACAATCTCATATGCGCTAAGCCCTACTCGAGAGTGTACAGTAGCCCTGGTCGATAAGAGAGCTAGAGGCAAAGCGTCAGGCCATGATAAACCAGTTGTTGCCTGAATTTTAGCAAGTTTTAGTTTCAGGGTGCCATTGTATCCTTCCACCAAACCCGCTGACTGGGGATGATTAGCACTATGAAATTTCTGGGATATTCCTAAACCACGACACACACTCTTCATCACGCTTCCCACAAACTCACTTCCGTTGTCCGACCATACAATCCGAGGCATGCCGTACCTGGGGAAATACTCTTTGAGCAGAATTTTAGCTGTGGATAGGGCAGTATTATCCTTAAGAGGGTAAGGCTCAATCCATCTGGAGAACGCACAAACCACAACCAGCACATACTTTAAATTATTGCATCTCTCCATGTGGATGAAGTCCAATTGGATAACTTCGAAAGGACATGTAAGAGGGGCAAAATGACCAGGTGGAGTGTGGGTGCCCTTACCGGGATTATGCATCAAACATACCATGCAATTCTTAACCACTCTCTCTGCACATTTAGTAATCCCATCATTCTTCCATACAGGAGACAACAACTTGCATATGCCCTTCGAGCTAATATGTGCTGTGCCATGGGCCATTGTAACAACAGCAAGCACATATGCATCCGGTAACATCCATCTCTGTTTCTCTGACAAATCAACCCAACATCCATCCTCATCTAATTTTCCCGTGCTTTCTTTCCACTTAGTCTTCTCCATTTCAGTGGCCTCATTCTGTATTTCCTTCACACTCTCCACTGTGTCCTCACACATACTAGTTTCCGCAGGCCATCTCACTGAACTTGTAACATACATTCGATTTGTCAGATCTTTCGCTGTCTCCTTAGCAGTCTCATCTGCAAACGCATTACCACGACCAACATCATCTGTCACTTTTCGATGCGCACTACATTTAATTATGGCCACCTGTTTAGGCAATGTGAGTGCATCTAAAAGGTCATTCACAAGCTGTCCATGCTGAATCTTTGTGCCATGCGACGTTAAGAATCCTCTTTCTTTCCACAATCGCCCAAAACTATGTGCCACACCAAAAGCATACTGGCTGTCTGTGAACACATTCACCCGCTTTCCTCTGGACAACACACACGCTCTCGTCAAGGCAATCCACTCAGCTGCCTGAGCCGAGTTCTGATTTAATCTCGTAGATTCCACAACCGTTCTCAACGTCACCACAGCATACGCAGTCGTCACATCACCATTCGGTAACTTAAAACAGGAACCATCAACATACAAAGTACCATCGGGATCTACCAATGGAATATCCTTTAGGTCAATACGACCCTTCGTCTCTTTTTCGGTTCTTAGATAACAGTCATGTGGTGCTACATCACTTGACTCCGTATTGATCGGCAATAATGTTGCTGGGTTCAACACATTACCCCGTTTTATCCGTATGTGACTAGCCAGTAACGTCAGCTCATACCCAGACAACCTTGCGCTCGTCAAATGTTGAGTTTTCGTTCGGTTCAAGAGAGTGTCAACTGCATGCGGAACCATCACCGTAACCATATTATCCATGACCAGACCTGCGGACTGTCGAATGGACGACGCAGCTGCCGCTGTTGCTCTTAAACAACTCGGCAAAGCTCTAGCTACTGGGTCTAAGGTCGAAGAAAAATATGCGCATGGGCGCTGTTTGTCACCAAATTGTTGCGTCAGAACACTCAACGCACAACCGTCCCTCTCGTGAACGTACATTGTAAACAGCTTACTGTAATCAGGAGTACCTAACACAGGAGCTGAACACAACGCATCACGTAATTCAGAAAAACCTTTTTGACACTCTTCAGTCCATGGCAAAGGAGTCGGAACATCCTTGCACGTGAGAGCTAACAATGGTTTCGCCAAAAGTGAAAAATTTGGGATCCATTGTCTGCAGTATGACGTGATACCTAGAAAGGCACGTACATCTCTCTGAGTTTTTTGGCACAGTCATTCGGGTAATCGCTGCAATTCTCTCCGGGGTCAACCTTCTCCCTTCTTTTGACAATAAGTGACCTAAGTAGGTTACTTCTTGGCAACAAGATTGCAGCTTGGAAGGTGACACCTTGTGATGTAAGTCACATAAATGCCGCAACAATGATACTGTAGCAGTTCTACAAATATCTTCGGTATCAGCGGCGACCAACAGGTCGTCAACGTACTGAATCAAGGCTGCGCCTGCCGGTAGTATAAATGAATCAAGTTGGCTTTTAAGGGCTTGACTGTAGATCGACGGACTCTCACAATAGCCCTGTGGTGCGCGTTTCAGTCTAAAACTGCGACCACCTAATGAGAATCCGAATAGATCTCTGCTTTCCTCAGCAATCGGGATACTAAAGAAAGCATTCTTTAGATCGATCACCGTGAACCAGGAGGCAGAAACTGGAATCAGGGTCAACAAAGCCGTTATATCAGGGACCACGGGAAACTGTGGGATCACGATTTTATTCACTTCTCTCAAATCAATTATGAAACGATACACAGGAGGTTTAGATGGATCAGTGCGTTTTAAAATTGGTAGTACAGGACTATTACACACATTTCCTCGAGTTTCTTCAACGACATCCTTTTTGATCAGGTCGTGTACAATCGTTAGTAGCGCCCGTTCTCCCTCAATGGAGATACGATACTGTGGTATACGTGGCAATCGCACATTTGGTTTCAGCTTGATTACATAAGGTGGGATGTCCAAGAGACCCACGTCATTGGGACCTGTGGCCCATAGAGACGCAGGAAGGGAGCTCAATTCCGGTGGGAATTTATCGATCGACAAGTACATAGGAGAGATTACTCTCCGACCTAATGTAAGCTCCACTCCATCAGGAGAGCAATACAAAGTCGCGTATAACCGTTTCAGCAAATCCAGACCCAAAAGATTCTCACCACAACCAATAGATAGAATCAATGGAGCCTCCAGCTCACGAGGACCAATAGTAAGGGGCAAAGGGCTAGAGACAGGATTGCTAACCGGGGCGCCAGAGAATCCAACGGAAACATTTGTCAAGCCGGACAAAGGTGCGCCAGGGAGTTTCGAATGCATGATGGAACTTTTCGTCGCACCAGTGTCTAACAGAAAAGGCTCAACTACGCCAGATGTAGCAACTGCGACGTAAGGCCCACCCTGATCAACCGGAACTGATACTACTCCCTCTCTCTGTCGGTGGCTGTCCTAGTAACGATCGTTTACAACAGTCTCATGTTCAACGTAATAGTCGTCCGCGTAATACTGCGCTGATTTATCGGACCTTACATTTCTCTGGTCAAAACAATTATTCGCGTCCGAGGACGTATTAGGGCGCTCAGTCTGATTTTGAAGGGCACCGCGACCTCTACCTCGAGATGCTTGTTGAGGACCACCACGACCCCCTCGTGCCGATACACCATTAAGGCGGTCACGCAAAGCGGGACAATCATATTTTATGTGTCCCTCTCTTCTACAATATGCACACTGGTTATACCCAAGCATAGATCTAAAGTCAGAGGAGTCAGGACGTGACTGTATTCTGGAGGATTGCGATTGTGGTCTATATTGCTGTTGCAAATCAGTGTGATTTGAATGCGGAGGATACGCTTGCTGCAACAAAACCTTCGTTTTGAGCTCCTTCGTTTTCTTATCTACACGATCACTTTCTTCTTTTTCATTATTCTCATAATATTGAGCCGTTGCTAATATCTGTGCAGTGGTTGAAACAGCCCATGCACTTTCTGAATTTTTCAATTTATTGCATAGTTCTGGCAACAAATTCAACACAAATTTATCAACAAACAACCGTTGACCTCCCTCAGTGCCCATATCCTGACCACTATGATCGACAAATGCCTCTTCGAATCTAGTAAAGAAATCGGAGACACTCTCATCCTTCATTTGCTTACAAGCTGCTAATTTATCCCAGTTTACCCTCATCGCCGGCATAAGCGTTTTCATGAACATATTTATTCTCTGGGGCAGATCCGTAATTAACTGCTCAGGCTTAGCCCCACCAACTTGTCGGCCATCAGCCGCTATTATTGCAGCCCAATCACCGCCTAACTCATTCGCATGATTTTCCTGACGAATTTTCGCCCAAACCGGCTGTGGTACAACATTTCCGAACAGCATGTCGATGTCGGCAAGGTTCATAATAGTAGCATCTACCAATTGAGACAACTCCTTATAGTAACCCGCCGGATTCTTGCGTGGATCAGGCAAGGACTGTTTGACCTGTAAGACTTCTGATCGCTTCCATGGGAGGTGTATCCAAACTCTTTGGAAATGTGGAAGGACCGGAGGAGCAGCATTAGCATTACCTGGCATCCATACTGGCGGAACCTCCCTCATAGGATACTGACCAGGAGCCGTTTTCCAAGTTTCTAAGTCGTCATCATTAAATGACACACGAGAAGGCACTGTGGATCTAAAGGATAACAATCGCTCTAAGGCACGTCGTACATCGCCACCTACAATCATACCATTCGAAAATTGACCCTGAAGTTCAATCATATCGGGCGGTACGTTATCTAGATCGTCATTATACCATTGTTCCCTCAAAAAGTTACACATTTCTTCGAACACGAATCTCTGCGTAGGCTCATTAAACTGAGAAAACGTCTCGAAAACCATGCGTGGAGGGTAGTTGGCAGGATGTCTTATCCACCTATGTGCCATTGTCACTAACGTCTCTTTCTCCCTTCCACTAGGGATCTGACTCCGTCTTTGGGGAGTTTCAGAAGTATCGGATGGAAATAACTGACCAGAAAGCGGTGAATAAAGGGTAGCAACAGTGTTAGGGATACGATTACGAACAGAAGGAGAAAGGAGAACAGGAGCCACAACGTTTGAAGTGAAGGCAGACACAGCAGAGGCACGAGTCCTCCAACCGGTAATCCTTGTTGCAACATTTAAAGAAACCAAGGAAACCACTATGGCTAGGCATCGTGCACACTAACCTAGTATCAAACTTCAAGGGTTACCGAAGTGCTAATTCTTCGTGAAAGACAAAACCCTCGGTTTTTGGCAATTGCAATTGTCAAATAACAACTAAGAACCAACAACCAAGAACCACAAATGCAATGGAACCATGCAATACAACAAAGCTTCAATAAGCTGCAACAACCACTAAGGACTGGGAGCGACCCACAAATACTTAACTGGGGGCTTCAATGGCGTCACCAGGAAGGCCCGTCTATCGTCTCGCTGTACGAAAGGTCTACGCCAGGCGTCGAAAACAGGTCGACAGTCAGGGCATCGGTCCGTCGCAGCCGTCAGGAGGCGGGAATCTTCGCGGGAAAAATCTTCGGACCACTTATTTCGACAACAGGATCGATGAAGCGGGGTGCACCTTTTCCTCGGAGATTTCACACGAAGTTCCTCACAATCGTCAGGCTTTGGACCGGTACCGCCGATGTCGCCCCACATTGGGCGCCAACTGAAGGACTGGGCTATTTAAGGCCCAGCGGTGCCAGGGGACAACACCTAGAACCTTCGTGGGATACCTGTTCTGGCGCACTAAAGACAGAGACACAGGACACTTCCTTCAGCGTCAAAGATCAGCGTTTATTACTGCAGGGTGGCAAAAGTTACAAGAAATACAACAGAGTGTAGGTTCTGAGAGTCTGCTTCCTTTGCATATGTGAGTCGCTCTCTTTTATACAGGATTTTGTCATTTGCACAGTATGTAGGCAAAAGGTTACAACTCATTTCACACAGTAAAACTCAAAGGATCGCTTTCATGTATTCAGAGCACCGGAACATAATTACATTAACATCACCAGTTCCAACTGTAAAAGCACATCTTCCCACCATTAGGTACATTCCACTTGAGTTGTAAATAAACAAGAGAAAGAGACAAGAACAGCTGCAAGGAAGTCAGACAACAGGGAAGAGGGAGTGTGAGGATAATATTGGATGCGTAATCGTAGCCTAAGAGGACTTGATCCCAGCACGTGCGAGCCTGAAACAATAGACCGGCACGGCAGGATCACCTCCGAGCGGAGGAAACTGCTTTAGCAGTGTCCTCCCCCTACTCATAATAGACGCATGAAAAGGCATATGCTTCTTCCGTGAAGCTTGGGAACCAAAGGGTCACGATGCGGACAGTTGCCTGTTCGCTGGCTACGTGAGGGCAAGAAACAAAATGGATGCCGTATCTAAAATGGAACCCGAGCGTCCAGAGAAGAAACCTGTAAATGTGAGGAACTCTTCTGAGTAGTATGGCGAAAACGCGTACACTTACACAGCTCGTCATTTACGGTTCATTGATACCACATTCGTCCATATTCGGCAGTGCCCAAAACGTCGTAACGATTTTTACGGAACCTTACTACAACCCCTGTGGGTCCGGCCGTGTGGCACATTATATATCGCAAACTCGACTTGATGCCTGATTGTACAAGACCTCTCTAAGAACTGTAACTGAAGATCACGGGCAAGAGGCCCAAGGAATACGAATAAAGACAGAGAGACAGCGAAGGAAAAGAGAGTAGGAGAGAAGACAGGTAAGGTGCAGTAAGAGTAAGATTGGTGTGTGCGGGCAGGGAGGGAGAATATAGTGGTGAGTCCTATTGGAATGCCTATTACCCATAGAGGGAGGTTACGCATCCATATAATCTGGTTATGGGAGCAATCTGCCAGGATCAGGTGGAAGCATAGCATCTTCAAAGAGTCACAGCGTCCTATGCTTGGTGGACATATAGCGCACATGCTCTATTGCGCAAAGGTATTTAATCAAAGGTTGCCAGACAGCCTTAAAGCGAGTGTCACGCGCTTGCAGTCGCGCTGTAAAGAGTTCCATAGTTATGACATGCCATAAGTGCACCTACCAAGCACAGATGGGAGGAGTCTCTGCTTTCTTCCAGTATAATGCAATGAGCTGCTTGGCAGCCCCAAGCATGTGAAGCACCAAAATCCAATCATTGCGAGTGAGCGCCTTCAGGCTAGCAGGTTTGACACCCAAAAGGATCGTGCTTGTGGCTTCAGGCAGTGGGAATCCCACCTTTTACTTTTTTGATGAGGAAGCCTTCATTCTGACACACTCTCACTCACTCCTCACTACAACCTGAGGTTCCTGTAATTCTCGAGACTGACTCCATTTTATATTGTGCCACCATTTTGTGTTGCCCTCACGTAGGCCTGTGAAGGTAGCCTGGCGAATAAAGTGGCCTCGCCTTCTTAGTTCATGTATATATTAACTAAGGTTTCTTTCTGACTCTGGAATGAACTGTAAGAAACTGACCTCTTCATCTGAAACTGACCTCGCAAAGCCAATTTCCCTGATCGATCTTTGTCTGAGATTGCCAATCAATGTTCAGGACATCGTTAACTTTTAGTTTCCTTGCACATGTTTTATCTTGTTCAGCATCTATTACTGTTTCCTTTATGTTCTGACATTACATGGGTTATGCTTTCAATTATAGGTTTGTCCGGCTTTTGGAGATTGAATTTGGGACATTCCAAATGATTAACTTTTGGGTTGGGATACTGCACATGTAATCATGCCATGCCCTGCAGTGCCATCTAAATCAGATTAACCTTTGTGAACTATGTAATTATAATGTTTTGCCCATATCCTGCTAAAACCCCAAAAGGCTACTCACCTGCTGACCCTCCAGATTTTCCATTTGTTTAGGAATGTAATTGGTACAACTCCCTTACATGCCTGGGGCAAGATAAAGAGTATATAATATGTGATGTAAGACCATTCTAGCAGACTGCCTCATTCAGTTGCTAAGGCTTTTGTGTGACGTAGTCTCACTCATTTGAGTTTAATAAAAATGTTCTTTTATATTTTCAGCTTCTGTGTCAAGTTCTTCTTTGTGAGTTTGAATGGACTAAGTATCAGTGAGACCCCTGAGAAGAAGATCAGATTTCTTCAAATGGCGCGGCCAACGCGGGCCTCATCAGAGAAGTGGCTATCTGAGGGAGTGATCTTGTCAGAAGACAGAAATCTACTGAGGAGGACAGGACAGGACTCTACTAAGGAGGTACTCTGTGCACAGAGGTTCTGGGGATTCTTTGTCTCTGCAGCCCAGTATATTTCTGATCTTCCTGATTTTGATCCTCCACATGATGTCACTCCTGACTGAGAACCTTTTGGAGTATTTTTTTAAAAAAAGACCGTTAGGTCATTTAGAACTTGGCAGTTAGAATTTGGACAACTATTTGTTTGGTATAGCTTTGGAATTTTGGAATTTGTGCTGGCCAACTTTGGATTTGTATAGGTTTGTATATGCGAATTGCAATTTGTGTAGGCAGGTAATGAGGAGACTTTTCTCTACTTTGTATAAGATTTGAACGGTGCAACGTACGGAAAGTACCTTAAGCACTATTTTGATTATAATATTTGCATATTCTGCAGTATTTTTGGCATACCTGTTTTCAAGCTCACATCAAAGAATGTGTTGCTTTTTTGGAAGGTACCATAGTGAGATGTGAATTAAATTAGCCGGCTTCCCTAGAGGGAATACCTAAATAGGTTTAGGTATATAAACATATTTCTTCCTTGGTGATTCTGTATCCCCAGGGAATTAAAATATGGACATAATACATACAAGGATTCTTTGTTCTGTGCAATTTTATGAATGGAGATATGCAGAGCGATTTTTGGTGTTCTGCCAGCCAAAGCTAGTGAATTGAGTGTATTTTGGCTTCTTGGACATACAGCAGTCTGTTGGACTGTTTTTGCAGGCTTTTGGAACACTATTGAGAAGTGTTTCTTGTAAATATGACTTACAACTAGTATTTACAAATGGTTTGGTTTAAGTACAGTCTGTGGGCTGTCCTTTGTTTCCATCCTGAGTGTTGATCTGTGGGTTCAATGTGTGTTGAAATGTTTATGTGGTTTTCCCATTAGTGCAACTTCTGTACGTGAATAGCGGTGGCGCAATTTATGAAATGTTGCTGTTAAGTGCGCTGTATTGTGCGTCCTGAGTGTTTTCACCCCTTTCTGTATATGTCTGAAATGTGCTCAATATGTGTTTGTGGTCTTTCTTGTTGTCTTCAGTCTGTTATGTAAAATGTTAGTTAATTAATATTAATTAAATAAAAATTCAGAAATGAGCCATATCATATGCTACAATAGCTATATGTTGCTATTTCATTTATAGAGTAGCAATTACGCACATGTACAAAACTGTTCAATGATTAAAAAAAATAAGTAAGAATTCACATTCACTAGGAATGAAAAGCCTGACAAAGGAAATTGTGTGTTTTGTAGAAAAACGAACTCATAGCATTTTTTTACTTACATACATTGTATTAGATGTTAACAGGCAAACACTTTAGCTGAAGTGAATTTTTGCTGAACTTAAATGCATATTATTGCACACGCATTTTAAAACTTGAAATGTCTGTTTTAAATAAGACTGCCACTGTGCTCAAGTTTCAACACTGAGAAGGGCTTTTATTGCCGCCAAGGAAGCAAATGTTGTTTTCATAGGCCATGTTTACTCAGTCAGGACTTTCACAGTTAAACACGGGTGAACATTTGCATTTCAGAATGCTGTTTTGAAAAAGGTTACAAAAATAAGGTTCATTATTTGTATCGCAGGCAGACATTTCAGTTGCGGTTTCTCTCTCTTTAAGCATTTTTGTAAGCATATTGGTTTTGTTGCTAAATATTCATTGTCCTTTTAAAAAAAAAGTGGCGCAAAATTTTGTTATGTTTTAAGTTAGACTTCTGCGCTTAGGCTTGTGAATAAATGCGTCTAAAATGATAGGCAAGGGATGCAGCTTACTTTTATATGTGGAATTATCACAAAAACAGATAAGTGGTTTCATTGAAAGAAAAATTATTAATTATGGAAACAATATTTGAGAAAAAATAAGTGCTTTTTAAAATCGTTTTTTAATATTCATAAAGATTAATACTCATACTATGACCTCCTAGCATTAGAATTTAATTTAAGTTGTGTTGAACTGCAAAAATGAGAACATTTGCATATGAAATTTCACTTGGCGCAGGCGTAAAAACTCATTTTTCTAAGGATTTACATGAGATATGTCTAATGTCCAATCTCTGCAATCTGTAAAGAACATTCTGAGGATGATTAATATGTAACACAATTATAGAATATTAATTTTAAGTGCCCCAAATTCCAAAGTCGAAAATGAGTAAAATAGACTATTTAAACTGTATTCTTGCCATTTAGAGTAGCTTTTAAAGTGCCTTAGGCTTCAGTAAATGCATACATTTAGGTATAATACAAATTTGCAGGTTGTTCTCATTTGGGGGTGCTCTTAATGGCTCAGTGAGCCAATGTGCCCGGTGGAGAGGTTTGAGTTTAATATCAGGGTTGAAGGTTTTAACTCTAGCTGGACCTACTGAGACATTCATCCATTTAAGGTTGATGAAATGAGTACCATTGCATAGGGTGGTAACAAGCATTTGTTCTAAAGCTGGTATGTTGTGTTGTGTTCTGCGAATTATTCACAGTAGATGTTTTTGAGTCTGGGAATAGGAGTGGATTGTGGCACCTAAAGGGAGTAATATATATGGTATGTGGTTTTGGATAGGGTTGGTTATTGCAGGTTAGAAAGAGTTGGAAAGGCGTTTTGTCTTTGACAGCCTCAGGGAGAGGAAACAGGGCTGAGGAGCGCAGAGCGCGAGGCAGATTTTGACCTTAAGGTCAGTGAGGTGGGGGTTAGAAGTAAGTGAAAACAGATGGAGAAATAACTGCTTGGAACAGCTTCTCTGACAAGAAGAAATTAAAGCTTGCACATTAGAGGACTGTGCGAGGCTTTCACGTCGACATCTGCAGCCTATTAAATTAGGGCTTTGTCTCTGAGAAGTGCATTACTGACTGGCCTTGCAAAAATAGCAGGGCCTTAAAGCGGGTTTGCGCACGGGACACGCAGAGTGTCTGTGAATTAGTTTTACTTTTGGAAAGTTAAAATTAAGGTGGTTTAGTATGTTTACAAAAGATGGTTGGTTACAGCTGATGTTTTGTGTGTTATGTGCAGTGTCAGCAGTATGTTGAAAACAGATGTGTTTTTTTATAATGACTTTTTTTTAAAGAAATGTTCGTGCCTTTTCATGTTTTTGCATTTTATCCTTTATGAATCGTTCCAGCTGTTCCTGTGTGTCAGAAGCGACACAGTAAGTTGAATTTGACAGCCGATCTCCATTGACTGGTGATCTGCTGTCAAAAGCAGGGTGAGAGTAAAAGAAAGAGTAATTTTGGTGTAATTTTGATTTTGATTTTAAGCCTGACAAATTAAGCAGGCCTGGATATTGGGTTTTGGGCTGCATGAAGTGCATGCATCACCGCTCCTTTACATGTGCTATTGTAATTTGTCTATGCTTTTTGTGCTTGGTATACAGCACGTATATCTGATGGCTTGACATGTGTGTTTTTTATTTTATGTATGTTTTTGTTTTATGTTGCTGCTTTTTATACTATTACAAGTTCCCCTGTGTTGTGAAGGGATTTGCATGATGATGCGTATCACTGCACAACAGTTGGGTGGATTTGCTCTGATACTAAATTTCACAGATGTGATATTTGCATGCTGTGAACAAGATAGACAACACTTCACTAGTGTATGTCAAATTTGGCCATAATAGTATTGAAGAAAAATAAAAGAGATATACAGGATCAAAGTGTGTCACCTGCAGTTAGTCACGTTACTGCCCCTTCCCTCAAGGAACAGGCAGCCCTAGATTTATGTTTCCTTGATTGGACCTAAGGATGAAATTATAGATCTGTGACTCTTGTACAAGGTGACCTAATTTCTATATTGCATTAGTTAATCATGTTCTGCTTCCTAAGTAGTATATGGCTTTGTTACTTTAAAGGAAACCAGGTTTTATTTTTCCCTGAAGAAGGAACTGGAACATTAGCTGAGGTTACCGTATATGGTGTAGCGGCCAGAGGTAGAGTTAAAATTTGTGAACTATTTTGATTTTTTGTGTATCACCCATACTCTTGGTATTATGTCACATGCCTGACTATCACCCAAGTAATTTCTTGTTCTTCCTATAGATTTTTATTTTGCCGCTTTTCCCCTTGACCGATGTCGCATTGTGTCTAGTTATTGAGGATTTTAGCTGTGTCCTAGTCCCATTTCCCTTTTTCCATATTCCTTTCACTAGTCAGCCACTTATTATTGTTAATGTATTGTTCAGGTTCACACTTCCAGTCTGCAGTGATGTACCAGGGACCCCCATATTATGTATAATTCCCTTTTGTATGACTAGACTGGTTTTCAAGAATTTTCTTCAGGCCTACTTTGATGTTTTCCAGTCTGACTGTCAGGGTAGTGATGGACTGGTTAACTGACTTGATACTATAGTAAGACAAGTTTTCCACCTCAATAGGAGATACCTTACGTTTATTTCTTCAAACATGGCATAATTACAATGCCTATTTTAGTTGGTTTTTACCTTTTTGTTCCTGCTGTTTTGAATGTTGGTGGTATCAGATGGGTTTTAAATAGTGGAAATACTAGGACTCTCTAGTCCTTGTCTTTTGTTCCCATATTTTGATCATTAGCCTGTATTGCATCATGCACCTAATACACCATTGTTAAAGGGAGGTATCTGTATGCCTCTGATAAGTTGTTTCATATGTTTCCCTTTTTGATATGTTCTAGATAAGAATTGTAGGAGCACATAGATGTAGTATTTCAAGAAATGTTTACCACATTATACAATGCTATTGTGTGTGAAGACATACATGCAGATAGAATTCCCCTGTAGCTATCTACCCTTAGATAACAGAAGATAATAGAAAGTACCCAATTGAAAAAGCCAGAAGCACTGTCTTGGCCTTTGTATCCTATGAGAGTAACAGTGCATTCTAGAGTAATCCCATGGCGTATGGCCACTCCCTCAAAGATTGCAGGCCACCTGCTTGCAGTCACCTTGTTAAATACTAGGAATTGTTTTTCTTTACTTGGAAGAAAACTAACAACTGTGTCACATTTCCTACATCACTAGGTTCTGCGGGATCTTCCAGAGTCAAAGGAAGAATGATACCCTGCAGAACGGTGATCAAGACGAATCCTAACTCCCATCAATGATAGCTACAGATGAGAGGCAGACGTCTTGGCCCTACAGTCTCAACACCCAGAAAGTAACAAAGCTGGACAGCGATTGCCGGTGCTTCATCAACTGCATCTCCAGAGCATCGTGCTTGCTTCATTAGACGGTGGTGGACTCCAGGGAAGAAGGAGGCCTGTTCAACGCAGAACATGAATGTCAGTGCAAAAGAGCGAAAGAGAAGGATCCCTGCTGTTGATGGCAGGGCTGGTTGGAGATTAAGTTTTCTACCTGCCATGTGCTGGTAACCTCTGACAGTGTGCTGTCCCTTGAGCCCCTTGGCCTGAGTTTTGGCCATTCCCCTTTCTTTTCTTTGCTCCAATGGAAGGGCAGTGCACCGGAGGATGCAAGATTGACAAAAGGCACTACATTATGGTGCCCATGAAAGAGCAGCCTGAGCGTCCTCTGACACTGAATAATGAGTGTTGGAGCCTGAGAATGTAGACCCAGGTCAGCACGAGATGATCTGTGCCCATGATCAATGAAGAGCACATTATTTGTAGTGTTTGCCGCAGAGGGGAGACACTGGTGCACTGCCTTGAGACATTGAGACTTTCGAGTGAGCTGTGAGTGTTTGCCAGGAGGGCACTCCAACTAAGCAGTACTATTTTCATGAAGAGGCCTGAATTGAGAGGCCCAATGCAGAAGAAGACAATGGAAGCAGATTTGATGGACGATAGAAGCCTGTCAGAGAGGCTTTGAAAGGACTTTGGGCACAGTTGCACAAGCGGTTCCAGTGAAATTGTATGAAGTAAATGTTAATTAAATTCTCATTTGACTGAATTGCCATGGAAGAGGAAGTGGCTCCGCCTCTAGCATCCAAAAATGGTCCACCAGAAGTGAGTCTTTGTGCTACTATGTGTGTTCGGATACCTGTCCCGAGAGAAGTAGAGAATAATAAGATGATGTTACAGCAACACCTTGACGACCTAATAAATATCGATATGGACCTAGATTCAGATTAACATGAGTTTAGGTTATTGCCTACGTAATGGCAAAAGGAGGTCTGAGGTTCTGTAATTCTCGAGACTGACTCCATTTTATATTGTGCCACCATTTTGTGTTGCCCTCACGTAGGCCTGTGAAGGTAGCCTGGCGAATAAAGTGGCCTGGCCTTCTTAGTTCATGTATATATTAACTAAGGTTTCTTTCTGACTCTGGAATGAACTGTAAGAAACTGACCTCTTCACCTGAAACTGACCTCGCAAAGCCAATTTCCCTGATCGACCTTTGTCTGAGATTGCCAATCAATGTTCAGGACATCGTTAACTTTTAGTTTCCTTGCACACGTTTTATCTTGTTCAGCATCTATTACTGTTTCCTTTATGTTCTGACATTACATGGGTTATGCTTTCAATTATAGGTTTGTCCGGCTTTTGGAGATTGAATTTGGGACATTCCTAATGATTAATTTTTGGGTTGGGATACTGCACATGTAATCATGCCATGCCCTGAAGTGCCATCAAAATCAGATTAACCTTTGTGAACTATGTAATTATAATGTTTTGCCCATATCCTGCTAAAACCCCAAAAGGCTACTCACCTGCTGACCCTCCAGATTTTCCATTTGTTTAGGAATGTAATTGGTACAACTCCTTTACATGCCTGGGGCAGGATAAAGAGTATATAATATGTGAAGTAAGACCATTCTAGCAGACTGCCTGATTCAGTTGCTAAGGCTTCTGTGTGACGTAGTCTCATTCATTTGAGTTTAATAAAAATGTTCTTTTATATTTTCAGCTTTTGTATCAAGTTCTTCTTTGTGAGTTTGAATGGACTAAGTATCAGTGAGACCCCTGAGAAGGAGTTCAGATTTCTTCAAACCTATTGCTTTTCTTCTACAATAAACTTACAGTTCATTCACCTATACTAGCATGTCTCTGTCAAAGGTCATCCTATCACAGCGTGGCTACAGCATTAGTTAAAATTAAAATTAATATAATGGAGAAGCACAGCCTCTTCTTCACTATGTTAATCTTTATTACCAATATCTTTTAAAGTCCCGTGTGGGAAACTATATGTAGGGAAAACAGAACGGGAATTAAAGATAAGAATTTCAGAACACAAAAGTACTATAAGGACAAAAGAACCACAGTAACTGTTATAGTTAGAGCGCACAGCAGGTAAAGGATTGTCACAAATCAAAATATTAGAAGTGGTGCTCCAAATGAAAGCAAGTCGGTTACCACGACAAGATTAAAGTGCTATATAATAATAGCTCAAAACAGGATCAACTATTTCCATTGAGCACTCAAAGTCCACAAATGCTTTTTCAAGCGAAGTAATTCAAGTTTTTATTCTTGATATGTTTCGATTTTCTTCTTCATTCAAATACAATCTTCAATATATTCTTCAAACCAAAATGCAGCCAACACTTGTTTCGTCTGGTCTAATTCGACCAATGACTTCCTCAGGGCTGCAACCCAAAACAAAGTATAATAGCCATTACGATTCAATTTTTAGAGCTTCAGTATGACAAAGTTATCTCTCAATTAAACCATAGCCAAAAGGGAAACATCCCCAAACCAAACAAGTGTTCCAGTAGAAATATGAGTCATAGTAATCCGCTCACCGCCAAGAAGTAGCATAGAATCACCATGGTTCGTGAAGTTACTAAAGTGTATATCGTTAATAAAAGTGTGTAGCGTCACTTCATCTCATTATAAATTCAAAATTATACTCATTTAAAGGAGATTAGTATCAATCAGAGTTTGCGGCCATGCTGTAGGGCTTCATACCTATATGCCTTATCAATGCGCTAGTCAACATCCAATGTAGTCCAGCAGTCGATAAATTTTTCAATCTATAAAGTTATATTAAAATTAATAGTTGTACCCATTGATCTGAGTCTCAACCTATATTCTATCAACAGTTCATATTTTAAAAGATGCAGTCGGCTCTCTTACCTATTTGTCGTAGTATATATCTTGCGTAGAAGACTGTATTATCGGGTGATGTTATCCGTCACCTGAAATAGTATCAAAGTTCCTTCGTTTAGGAATAAAGGTCCTAACGTCAGCCGAACAGTTTAATATTACCATACTATAACTCCAAAGGGTTCTCACCTTGTAGAGTATATCCTTCGCATTGGATCGCGTCTCTTCGTGTCAGCGTCCTAGTATGACGCCATCTTGCTATTCCTTTTTGTACTCAAGTGAAGGCAGGAGTTTGGAGAACTGGCATCAACATTGTAGAAGGTATGTCGAAGCGAAGGATATTACTTTAAAGGTCAAGCGCTAGTATAAGATTGGCATATTGGGTGACACCTCTCTCATTTTTATTCCGAATAGAGAGACGAGCAACGTGAATTACATGACTTCAAATAAGATTGAGTTTATGATCGAGGTGAGTTCCCTGGTATACCCTGTGGATGGTATTGTGAGTCACATGGTATTTGCAAGTAATTGAAGGCAGTTTATTATATTTTTTTAGAGGAGGCATCAGATTCTATAGGAAGGAGGGTAAGCTTTGATGTTTATCGAGCATGGTTTTCTGACTTGGTGGTGGTGCCACATTCACAGTCTTTTTATTTTCATTTTTATTATTATTTGTTCATTATGTTTCCAACCATTGAGGTGCAAAATAAGGTGTAAATTAGGCATGACAATGAGCAAAGAAACACATGTTCCACTGTGAGTTCTGCAAGTTTTGACGGCTATTTGTAGTAGTGTTCATATATGTTTTCATTTGTTTAGATTTCGGGCCCTGAAGAAGGGCCACTTATGGCTCGAAATGCATTGGGCATCTAATGGAATCCGGACCTAATGTTTATGATTGTAAATTTCATTACTGTATGAATTGAATTGAGCAGTATGATAATGATTTATGACGGTTTGAACAATGAATAATGTATCAATGTAAAATACACATTTGTTATTGGAATGTTTTCTAAATTTGAGTTTCTTGGTTTCAAAAAGAGACAATAAGAAAATACGTTTTTGTTTTGAAAATAAAATTGGAAAAGATTTTGCGGCAACAGTGCACAGTGGTCGAGTGTGATTTCACTCGAGGTTAGAAGGTTTACAGCATTAGTTAGCCAATCACTGTGTGCCACCTTGGTGATGCAATGCTTCACTGCCAACAGACTGCTTCTGAAACATTCTGACACCTTTTTCATCATTTGTCTGCTTCAACTACACAAAAGGTTTCTGCAATAACAAGATCGCAACAACCTTTCATACAATAGCAAGCCCTCGACCTGCAAAAGTCACTGTACATTCAGCGTGTCCGCCTCCTGTGCACTAGGAATGAACTGCCACCGAGGTCTAGTTAGTACACCCGTAGAAGAAAGGATTACATTTCTACTTTGGTGTGACTGAGAGTGCCTCATAGCACACCTCCCAGAGCAGGCATATTCACTAGTCCAATACTCAGCATGAGGTACCGCTTGACAAAAGTTTAAGAGCATCACAGAACTACATTAATTAACACGCCAACAAAACCGACAACCAGAGCTACATAATATGTGTTCTCAATTTTCGTCTACTGCATTCCCTCACTTACTGCAACTCCCAACATACACTGCTCCACATATACCTCTCATGCAGTCGCTATTGTTATTCACATTGTTGTTCTCCTTCAGTCACCTTGTCTCTTTCAGGATCCAGGATCGGATTGGGACTTGGTCAACTTATATCTCAGGGCAAACAATTCAGACCATAAAGGAACCGTTCAATTCTACATTCAATTAATGTATCCGTTTTATGGATCAGCTCCAGTCGGAACCGTCCTGTTAGAAATGGGATCTCTGGCTGGCTAGGGCTTGCGCCAAAACCAGGCAGAGACCACCACTCTACGTCAGGGCAAGGGAGTTACACGCCAAGATAACCCCTGCTCACCCCCTTGGTAGCGTGACACGAGTAGTAAGGCTAAACTCGGAGGCAATGTGAGTTAAGTGTTTGCGCACGCACCCCCAGCAACAACACCCAAGGCCCACCACAAAGGAAACTCCACACAAGGCTATATATAAAAATAGCCTTTGTATTGTACAAAACACATTAGATAATAAATACACACTTTACAATGTGCCATAGGCATGGGCAGAATTTGCAGGGGATAAGGTACATGGGACAGGGCCACGGGTGCCACTGTCAGGAAGAAAAACTTTTAGAACTAGCACTTGGTAGAATTAGCACTCTGTAGGGATAACCCTCTACACATAGAACAATTTTAGAACCAGATAGAAAATAAAGCACACAACCAGTAACCACTGGTAAGAGGTAGGTACCACCTACGCAATCCTAACCACCTTAGGAGAATGTCACGCAGGGAACCAGGACCTCACTAGCAACACCTGTACTAGAAAGAACAACCACCTAAGTATCACTATACATTTAGGGGTATAAGCAAGAACATATTAGACATGATGCATCACAACATTCAGAGGTGTAGGGAAGGAAAACACATGATGCATAAACATACATTCAGCGTTGTAAGAACAAGGCACATGACGCATCAAAACACATTCAGAGGTGCAGCACAGGAAAACACATGATGCATAAACATACATTCAGCGGTGTAAGGAAAAGCACATGACGCATAAAAACACATTCAGAGGTGCAGCAAAGAACAATTGTGCAGAAATCACATAAGCCACTACCTGTGACTGTCCCCAGGCCAACTGACCTCTCTGGGGCTAGGACGCTCTGTGTCCCTAATGTCAGGGCGGGCTGCAGGCAGCCAAAGAACAAGCCTAAACGTGGCAGCTGCCCACTAAGTGCTGGGCAGCTGGGAACTCGAGCCTGGCACCAGCATGCCTCCTGGCTCTCCTGTGGCTCAACCAACAATGTGGGCTAGGAGCCTCGGGGCTCTGAAATAAAGACTGGCACCCAAGAACACGTGGGAGTCTGGAGCCTCTCTTGGGCTCTGCAGCAAATGCGGGCCCAGGACGTTGGAGTCCCTCGTGGGGGACTCAAAATACACTTGTGCCCCAAATCCTCTGCGGCTCGAAATAAACAAAATGCCCCCAGAGCCTCGTGGGCTCGTGGAAGCAACTGGCCGCCTGCTGGAGCCTCGGGGCTCGAAGACCAACTTGCCCCGTCGTTGGAGTCTCGTGGAATCTGGAGGAATGCCCCAACTACTCGTGGAGCGGCCCGCTATCAACCGGGCCGCTCTATGGGAAAGAAAACTGCCCCCGCTGCAACTACAGAGCCCCACTCACCGGGACACCTGCGGTGGCGTCTCTGCTGGCCGGACAGTCGCGGGGCTCTCCCTCCTGCAGGGGAGCTCCGCCAGATCACTGGCACGGTTCCTCCGGTCTCTCTCGTACCTGGTCCCGCTCCTGGGGTCGGGTTTCCTCACCGGCAGCGGGCGGGGCTCTCCCACCTGTGAGAGCCTTGCGGAGGACAAGACGGCTGCTCGGCTTCTTTCGGAGGAGGCGGGGTGGGCTCCCAGCCTCTTCTTCTTCTCTCGCCGGTGTCAGGTGGGACTGGGCAGCAGGCGGGGCTCTACCGTGCACGGGAGCCCCGCGGGCCTCACCTGTTCAGTCCCAGCCGCCTCTAGTCTGATCGGGCTGCCCTGCAAGGGCGGGACTTCCGGTCCTGGCCCCAGAACGTCCGGGTCGTCGCGGGCAGCGCGGCGGCCCGTCTAGGCACTGTAGGTTGGGGAAGAAATCAACCGAGGGGTAGGCTCCCTCGAGTTAAATAATAAATGGGGCCACACGAGGGGTAGGCTCCCTCTTTAATTTCAATATAAAGTGGGATGGCCACCCGCTAGCTAAATTATACCACGAGTGGCACAAATGCGAGGTGGGCACTCGCTTGGGGGCATAAAGGGGGATCCCCACGCCGGGGAATCCCTCGAGGACGTAAAATATCGGCAAATCAAGCGCCCCCAGGCACTGAAGAGAGAATAAAGCGCTCCCAAGCGCTATGGGAAAAATCAAGCGCTTCCAGGCGCTATAGGGCAAAGTTCAGGCCCCCAAAGTCCAGCCAGAGTCTTTCAGGATGTGGGGGGGGGCAAGGCTGGGCCCAGATCCAGCTCACAGGGTCCTTCTAGGCAGGGAGGCACTCCCCAGTGGCGGTCCTCCTGGCGCCCAGCAGCAGCAGCCCCCCTCTGGAAAGGATTCAAGAAGAGAACAAACTGTAAGGGGACACAGCCCCTTTTTATACAGTGAAAACCTTTGTCTGGATGCAGGGTGGGAGAGAAACCAGTCGCAGCTGGTTTTGGAGCACTCTTGATGTGCTCAGCCACTCTTCCTATTCACTAATTAGGCTTGGGTCATCAGTCGCACCACAGGGGGCAGAGCCAGCATTGTGTGGGGAAAGCCCAGCCCTATTCAGGTCCCAGGTGAACCCCTCCCTCACATCAGCATGCTAATCTCTCCACTCACCACCGGGGCAGACCCATCCAGACTCCTGGAGCCAGGCTCACCAGCCAGCTCCAGCCAATCACATGCCAGCACACTCACTGCACCCGCACACCCATGTCTAGAAGCGGCACTTCCACACTAGACACATTCACGCCGCACCCATCATTGCGCAGCATTCAACCTCACGAGTCCGCACATACCAAACTCGAGCCTGCACTCCCCACGAATCAGGAACCAACACGGGCACATACATTCCCCATGCATTCCTATAGGAGGGCAGGCCAACATCACTACATGCACGCACTTTACCCTGGGACACAGGGAAAAAGTGCGTAGCAACCAAAAATCTCTAGAATTATTCAATAATACCAGGCAAAAAGTTCAGGGGTGAACCTGCCAGAAGGGCCAAGTCCAACACGTCCTCTACTACCAGATTTGTTGGCACATAAAACAAGCCCCATCCTCTAACTCATGGGGCAGACTAACAACTTGGATCAGGAGTGGCATAGTTCCGATACAGACTTTGGTACTCCCCAACTGAAGCTGTCTCTTCATATGTTTAGGTAAAATTCACATGTGTACGCCAAAACATTCTCTTAAAAATTACAGACATTTGGTGTTTAAAGGCTTTTGTAAAGAATTAGACAAATTACAATGAGCATACTATAAGTAAAGTTAGCGGGAAAACATACAACCATAAGTACAAAGAACTCAATGCAGTTCTAAGTGAGATCCGACATAAAGGTATCAAGGAAAAATGCTCTCCCTCGGTTACAGAAATCCACGTCCTTTCATAGGTCTTTAGACAAAGACTTACTTTCATTCTGTAGGAATACATGGTTTTCAGGATATTGTACCAATAGGGAACAGGCTAGAAGAAAAAATGTACTTCTAAATACATTTGAGAATTGTTCAAGTGATGAATATATTGAGATTCAGTCCTTCTCATAGCTTTCTGGTGAATGATGAACAGATACATTGTTTGACAAGAGCCGGAGATGATTGGATACGTCCTTTACACAATACAGTGAGAAACATCTCTGGGAAGACTCTCTGTCTAGACATGCACACATTAGTAACACTTTATTTAGAATATCAACCAGCAGTAGTCATCACGTGGTATACTGTGACATTCAGGCAAGAAGGAGAACAGCATCAACATAACCTAATGTTAGCGTAAGTGAGTTTGGGATGCTCTTTATTAGTGAAAAATCAACTCTCACAGGAGCATGTACCCCAGTCTTCTACTAACCAGACAATATTGGTGGATTACAAAAAAATGTTTTATATCTTTATGTGAGACTTAGTTGTGAATGTAATCAAAAGATGATGTATGAGTGAAAGTACCCTACTCGGAAATACATAAAATATTGTCAATTACACTGTGAGCCTTCTCCCTAAAAAAACTTCACATTAAGGAAATTGGATTCTCATCAACAAGACTTGGGCCTGAATAGAAGGGTCACTTTTTATATATGCCATTGCCTCTGAGTGACTGGTGGGACCTGGACTAAGTATATAACCTTTGAAGAAATCTTGTGATCTCATCACTGATCACTCTACCTTTGTGATGGAGAGAAAGAATAATGCTTGAGAGAACGCCCAACCACACAACCTCCAGACTAACAGGGCCTGATTCATAAGCCATTTTGATGCAGATATATGTGCTTTATGGCTGGAAATAAACTAAGACTGCCTGGCATCATTTCACCGAGGGATTCCTGACAAGTGTAAATAGTCAGAGTTTTACTCCAGCTAAGAGCTGACGTAACTCCCATCGCAGGGTGGGCAAGGGAATGGTTAACTACCAAACCTTGTGGGGGTGCAGAGGAATGGGTTTCTATACGGGGCACAGTGCTTTTTCCCACGGTGAAGAAAAATGAAACACAATGTACATTTGCACATGGGCCTGCATTTGTTTCAGTGCAAATTGTTCACTGTGTGGGGAGTTGGGTGCACGGAGAATACGTCATGTGACATTCCCAGTAGTACTCAATCAAGAACAGTTGTGTTTGATAACCCATGGTTGTGGGATTCAGATTACTGGAGCACCTGACCTAGGCTCCAGTGGGGATGTATGACGTTACAACGCATACTTTTACCACGCATACCTTTACAACGCGGTATTTACAACAAATACCGTTACAACGCATAGCGCTTTGGGGTGCTGGATAGTGGTAAGTATAATTTTCTATTCCAACTCCAGTCCCCGTGGACACTAGGGAAGGTGTTGGATAGAAAATTAAACTTATTACCTATCCTAGAGCGCCCACCCCAGCGCAATGCGTTGTAATGGTATGCGTGGTAATGCCTGCGTTGTAATGGTATTGCGTTGTAAAAATTTCGTTGTAAACGTTACATACCCTCCAGTGGTGGTGGTAACAGTCTTAGCTCTCTGATGGCAAAGATCGTCTGTAAACGTAATAATAATATGATCAGGCGAATGGAATTATGCTGCAGGAGAGGACCAAATTATGAGATCGGTTTGAATAAAATAAGTGACAAGAAAAAAATCGGATTATTTGGCGTAATGTGGCTAATTTTGTGGCACTGTGACTTTCGTGTTTTGTTATTTTTGCACGTTAACCCTGTTTGCGCAAAGGTCTCCACCTTAGTATCAGTTTAAGACCTAAAACCAGTCATCAGCGACTGAAAAGTGACCAGCGCAGGCGCTGTCTCTGCACGGGTGACAGCGTCGTTAGTAAATTGTTTTCCAAAAATCAGCAAATTATAGAGCAGCTGATGGATTGCGTGCGGCAAATGTATAGTTATGCGAAAAAATGTGGCACCTGCAGAATTGCAAAATATGTCCCAAATGACAGCATAAAAGGAGGTGAGTAACCACGCTGCATCCTAACTGTATATCCATGCCCCTCGATTATGCCACTCCGTGGTATGTAGCTGGTGTGATCCTCGGCAGGGAAGTGGGCCAGCGGGTGGCAGGTTCGCCTTCGAAACACAGGTTAAGAAAAGTCCCCATGGTTACATGATGAGTGTGGGTGTGCATGCAATAATTCATTTATATAGTTAAGGGGTTATTATTATTAGAGTTACAAATTGTGTACTGTCACAACCTTGAACTTTACACTGCGTTAGTCTCACGGCAGAAAACACGTCGTCCTACTCAACCCATAAAGAATTAGAAACACGCTGCCAGACCTATTGACCTTGTCAGCTGTAGAATCCGCAGGCCGCTGCTAGGCTCTGCGGCTTCAGGCAGACTGTCTTCCAAGCCTGCGGCGATATTTTTACACCTCGTTATCTACTCGCAGCAGAGCTACGGGAAGGTCGTGTCTGTGGCACTATAAACATGGCGGCACGGGCTGAGGGGCTGATAAAGAAACCTGATTTCCAAGAACAGCGGAAACAAAGGGAGCAGACAGCGCGCCTTGTTAAAATACAGATGTTCACGTGTTTTACGGTCGAAGGTAGTTTGATTCAGATGAAGACCGCCAGACTCCCCCAGCCTGTACGTTCCCTCCAGTCTGCTTTCCATTTTACTCTGATACTCGCCAGCTTGTCGGCACTTGCACAGGTTACGTGTTCGCTGGCTCTCTCCGGCCCTGCGTCAGTACATCAGAGGCAAGGCCCATGAAGGATGGACTCTCGTCCATGTTATACAGAGTTGAGGGTGTGTAAAGGGCACTGCTGCGGACTCCTGGTGCCGGGCGTCCGTTTCAGTTCTACGGTTGTCGGTCACTGCCCTCAAGGTGGTCTGTGGGCTTTGTGTCTGGTGTGAATATGTTGTAGCAGCGGCCTCATCCTGTTATGGGTCTGTGTGGTGCAGCATGTGTGCGTGGAAGTCAGAGCCTGTGTTCGGCAGCTGCCTGCCTGTTGCCTGACTGACTCTGTCCAGCCCTACCAGCCCCTTCAACGGTCCCTATCAGTCAGACAACAGAAACGTGGGCCCTGTGCTCGGTCGCCGTGGCCCTCTGCAGCCCTGTGCCTGGATGCTGTGGCCCTCTGTAGCCCTGTGCCTGGTCGCTGTGACCCTCTGCAGCCCTGGGCCTGGTCGCAGTGGCCTCTGCAGCCCTGTGCTTGGTTGCCGTGGCCCTATGCAGCCCTGTGCCTGGTCGCCGTGACCCTCTGCAGCCCTGTGCTTGGTCGCCGTGGGCCTCTGCAGCCCTGTGCTTGTTCGTGTGGGCCTCTGCAACCCTGTGCCTGGTCGCCGTTGGCCTCTGCAGCCCTGTGCCTGGTCACCGTGGCCCTCTGCAGCCCTCTGCCTGGTCGCCGTGGCATCTGCAGCCCTGTGCCTGGTCGGCGTGGCCCTCTGCAGCCCTGTGCCTGGTCGGCGTGGCATCTGCAGCCCTGTGCCTGGTCGGCGTGGCCCTCTGCAGCCCTGTGCCTGGTCGCCGTGGCCTCTGCAGCCCTGTGCCTGGTCGCAGTGGCCTCTGCAGCCCTGTGCCTGGTCGCCGTGGCCCTCTGAGCCGTCGTCTGTTTCAATGACAGCTCATCAGCGAAACCGCAGGAGCCTGGCGCACTTCTCCTTCCCCACACGGTGACAGCGCCCACGGTGACGCACCCTATGGTTACACACAGGCCCTCCGCTCCGGAAGCCAGCCCCGGCTCACTGCTGCTTCTGCAAGGCTCCTTCCGCGCCCGGCTCCACAGGCTCAAACTGAAGCCGCCCTCGCCTCTGCACCCACGGACGTCCTCGGCTCTCTTCGGTTTATAATCATTGCTCACCAACTTCTGGGCCTGGTCGTGGGAATGGCCGAGCAAGAGAGCCTGGAGTTTGGGAAGGCGGATTTCGTCCTTCTCGACCGAGTGACCATGGAGGACTTCATGAATAACATGAGACTCCGGTAAGTGCCTGCGAGAGGTTTGTTACAGGCAGGGCCGCTGGAAAGATGCAACTCTGCGGCCTCAGTGGTGTCCTCGTGAGCATGGATTTGTTGCTCTTGCCACAACCCATCTATATATGTTTTACTTGTGATCACACAAAAAAAGTGTCTAGCTCAAACGGATCAAAAGTTACTAAAACTGCTACCACGGATGTTGCAGCGAAGTGGCTGCAGGCCTGTTGTTGCACAGAGGCAGGCCATCTGTCAGGTGCTAATTGCTGAATTGTTAAACGAATAATCCTGCCGCATACCCCCAAACCCCACCACCATCCGCCGCTTAATTCCTTTGCCCATAGCAATGGGGTTTCTGCCCTATAATTCCGTGCCACTGAACAAAGTGCTGTGAAAAGAAAGGGCAGAACGGTAGGATTGTGTCCACAGGGACATGGAGTCATCACTTGGCACCTCTAAACGCCTTGCCACTTTATGCATAGGCCCACTTGCCACCACCACTGCTATTAGCTTTGTGCCCAGTTGGCACACGCCTTGTGCTGTATACATGACCTGACTTGCCCCTTTGCACAGATAACTGCTGATGTGAAACTGATGCGAAACCGACCACACTACAAGTAGAACTGTTCTTGCCTCTTAATGCCAGGTGCAAACATTACCCATCTCAATACTACTCATTCGAGGGACATCAGTAGGATGAAAGCCTGTGTTGTCTCTTCTAGGGTCTGAACCACTAACTTGTATGATATCTATTGAGCTCAGCAGCAGGCGCACAACCCCCTATATTATCTTGTTCCTTCCCACCTCAACAGAATGTGCGCTTTGAGAATCCCACGATTAAAAGCAGAACCAACAAAGGGTAAGACAACGAGTGTTTACCAAATAGGACAACAATCCCACTGTGGAGCTGTACTTTATGTGGACATTAAATGACCAACTGTTTATTACGTTTATTAATGGGGCCATAAGACATGTCCCTAAATTATGGTAGTGTTTTTAATTACGTCTGCTTTTCTACTTGGCCTCTTAACTGTAAGCATAGTTCCATCTGATTTGAGATAGATTCTTACAAATTTTAATGTTATTTATGTAGCTCTTAGTACCCTGATGAGGCGTAAAAGCGCGGACATGTTATTACATATGCAGTTCAATACATACATATAACAATATGCATGCAGAAACATCACACTGCCCGAATTTACAATATATAATATCAGTTTCATATAGCGTTTCCTGAAAAAAATACCATAGGACTAAAAATGGCTAATAACAACCAATTGTACATCTGAGGTCATGAAAACGAAAGTAATTTGTGGAGCTCAGTACAGAAGCTACAAAGTCTCCAAAACAAGATCCCAGTTCTCAGTTCTGCACTTTGTGACCTTGCTGTATTGTTTCCTAGAATCAAATTACACTTCCCCATGGTTGTCTATTCTGGTTTTACTGATTATGCTTGTTATCACAGTAATCTTCCATCTATCTGGCTTTGTGAAAGCTGGGAGTTCATGGGAAGTGTCCTAGATTGACAGTATGAAAGACAGTAAAAACAATTCAAATTAAGAGATTACTGAATTTAAAAAAAAGTTGATGGCTATTGGTTATCATATTAGAAAGTTACACATTTTTTTTACTTATTTAGATAAAATATCATTTCCAAGTGAAATGTACCCTAGAGTAGTATTGGCACATAGGAGACTAGACAGGATAGGGGTTGACATAGACCAGCCTCAGTGAAATGACTGTGAATAATAAGTGGGGTGGGCAAACAGCTAAAACAGTTGACCCATGAGAATTCTTGCATGGTATCACTTCAGAATGAGAACTGGGGTGCAGCAAGGTTACTGAAATCTATTCCAGCAGACTGAGTTCAACATCAGAGAAGCAAAGAGTCCTCGAAGGAAGAGGAAGTGTAACAAGGCGCACCATGGGAGAAGATGAGGCAACCCACAACAAGAGGGGAAGTGGGTCCAGGTGGTAACAGTAGTCCCAGTGGGGTCTTCCATTTGGAAAAAAGAAGCATAGAAGAACTTTTGTGTTTTAGTTCTGCTATAGAGTACCAGTTCCATACAGTAGTTGTTGGTTTGTGTTATTAGCACCTGTCTAGTGCATCTCTGTGGTTTGCCCGTTTGGCCAGATTTCCTGCGGAGGGTACATACATGAGACCCAGTGCTCCCCACATGAGACAAACCCAAGGGTTTCCAACAGCCAGCACTACAATACACAGCTGATGGCATCGGTCACTTAAGCGCCTTGACGCTCTGGGTAGACATGGGCGAGCGGTCTAAAGCTTGCCTCAGTGGAGAGTGTGCGGGGTGACGAAGAGCAAGAAGGGGATGAGGTTGCTTTGGGCATCGCAGATCCTCCCAATTGCAAACTCCATTCTTACATTATGAGAAAAGGTTGAGAACATCTACAGGTTATCCCGACTCAGGGATACAAGTAATGTAGAGCATCACATATCATGATTCATACACCCGAGGCGTCTAAAAGGTGGCATCAGTGATGGCTGTAGACAATGTTCACAAGCATTATATTTGATTAAAAAATATATGCCGTTACCCAGAGGGGCCGCTGTCAACCCTGACCCTGGGACTTCATTTACAAGGGGGAGGCTACTAGGCAGTTTCCTCTGGTGGGCACCTTTGCATCCCAACAGTCTACAGTTCATCTTCCACCAGCCAGGCCTCCGTTGGGGGGATAAGGGGGGCAAAGGGTCGTGAGATCAACGGGGGTCTCTTATTTCAGGGATCACCCAAAAAGACTACCCCTGAGGAGTCCTGTATCTGCTGTTTGAAAGGGCTCTAGGGATTGGGATCTCATGAATTCTTTCAAATATAAAAAAAACAGGGAACAGCTTAAGAGAAAGGAAACATGACAGCTCTGGTCCTTCGTGACAACGCTGGTCCTTGATGGCAGTGCTGGTGCTTGATGGCAGTGCTGGTGCTTGATGGCAGTGCTGGTGCTTGATGCCAGTGCTCGTCCTTGATGGCAGTGCTGGTGCTTGATGCCAGTGCTGGTCCTTGATGGTGTCCTTGATGGCAGGGCTGTTCCTTGATAGCAGTGCTGTTCCTTGATGGCAGTACTGGTCCTTGGTGACAGTGCTGGTCCTCGATGGCAGTGCGCTGGTGCTTGATGGCAGCCTAGGTCCTTCATGACAGCTCTGGTCCTTCATGGCAATGGTGGTCCTTGATGGCAGCGCTGGTGCTTGATGGCAGTTCTGGACCTTGATGGTAGTTCTGGTCCTTGATGGCAGTGCTGGTCCTGGATGGCAGGGCTGGTCCTTGATGGCAGTGCTGGTCCTTGATGGCAGTACTGGTCCTTTAAGGCAGTGCTGGTCCTTGATGGCAGTACTGGTCCTTTAAGGCAGTGCTGGTCCTTGACGGTAGTACTGGTCCTGGATGGCAGTGCTGGTCCTTTATGACAGCGCTGGTCCTTGATGGCAGTGCTGGTCCTTGATGGCAGTGCTGGTCCTTGATGGCAGTACTGGTCCTTTAAGGCAGTGCTGGTCCTTGATGGTAGTACTGGTCCTTGGTGGCAGTGCTGGTCCTTGATGGCAGTGCTGGTCCTTGATGGCAGTGCTGGTCCTGGATGGCAGTGCTGGTCCTTCATGGCAGTGCTGGTCCTTGATGGCAGTACTGGTCCTTGATGGCAGTGCTGGTCCTTGATGGCAGTGCTGGTCTTTGACTTCTGTCGCTGTAGCTCATGTTGCGCGCTGTTGTCCAAACGGTGCCTCCCATCACAGTTCTGCTCTGTCCTCTGATCAGAATCACAGTGGCCCAGTATCTTTGTGTCTGGTCTGTACAGTGGTGTGCTTGTTCTGTGTAGTGTGCAGTGCCGGTGGCTACAGGTTTAAAAGGAAGCCGCTGTGTGGCTATTATATGTCTCAAATTGACTCGAACCTTAGTGTTGAGAGTTTTACAGTTTCTGTGCCTGAGCCTTGTTACTTAAACATTTATGTTGTTCCACAAGGCTGGACTGTCGGCCTTTGTGTGTTTTTTTATGAGAGGCACAATATTACCGACTACATGACTTTGTTGTTCCTTTGTGTACGCGAAAGGGGCACGCTTGGCTGGCCAGTGTGTTCTGTTGGCTCTGTGAGCGATTGTTGTGTGACCTGAATGTTGTACCGTTGGGTGGCATTCTTTGCCAACCATATTGCTTTTGTGCTGTGTTATGTTTAGGAGGGTGTGTGATGGTCTGAGAAATGTGTTCTATTGTCTCTGAGAGCTGTTATGTTTTTTCGAAGTGGATTGTACTGCGGGGGGGGGGCATCCATTTACCATCTTTATGGCTTTGGGTCCGGATTTCCAAGCTAGGATGCAGGAAGCTATGTCTATTGTGTGCTTATTGAAAAAAGAGCACTGTTAAGCACACCCTCCAGTAATACAATATTCCCAAGTTTTGGATTGATGAATTTGCTTCAAATCATAAATAAAAATGTGTCCCTTAGACAATGCTACTGCTCAATGAAGATCTTTCATTGTTCCGAGTCACACGAGATATAGAGAGTCCACACTTTTCAGTTTCTTCAATTTGATGTTATTTTATTTCTCGTTGTTGATACATCCATCACGAAAGACTGCGATTATGCCAACACGTGTTTTGTCTCCCCTTAGACTTTATCAAGGCTGGAACACAAGATTATAAAACATTGTTGTGATTACATTCTTGACAAATATCCCTAGTGGTTTCCAACAGCCTAAACCAAATTTGCAACCAAAAACGTAAACCAAATCATACTTCTAACTGTTTTAAAGAATTTAAGTATTTGGCAAATTTGAGCCCAATAATAAAGAAGCCATGATTGGCACAATTGTCCCTGTTATTTGACACCTAAGTGTCCTAACTGGCATCCTTATTAATTTCAATATTATGACATTTCAAAATCAGTTTTCCAACCACAGCTCATATCGATATAAAGGCCTGAAAGGAAAAGATCGTGGAAAAAGAAGCAAAGAACCAAAGAGTCATCTCAAAGTAATTCTGAAGAATGACACAAAGAAAAAGATCACCCAGTGTTTCAGAAATAAGCATCCAAACGTAACGTGAAAAATTTAGAGAATTCCCTAAATCAGACAAGAATTTGGCTTAAAGGCTGAAACAGCCTGACACCCACCGATTGGCAAAACGCTTGTTGTCCCACTTGTTCATCGAAGGACCAGAACTGTATATCACTTCTGGTTACATAAACATCCACAGCTGTATAGATGAAAGACACAACCTGTTTACAGGGGTCCCCTCTGGTGTATAAATCTGTCTCTACACCAATATTTAGTATGCCTGTGAATTACTGAAAAAAGCTAATAATCTAGCATGGACATACAAATAAAATGAGTCGATTAAATAGCAATATGTAGCACACGGAAAAACACTCTCTCACCCTTTTCTTAAAATGTGTTCGCAAATATCATCAAGAACTCTAGCAACCGGTGAAACAAGTAGATACCCTGTTCTTGAGGCTGCAGGAATCATGGTGTAAGCACAAATGGCCCTGCACTCAAAACAGTAGAAATGTTATTATTAATGAAGGTAAATTATTGTCCAAAATCAAACAGCAAAAAGTAAGTAGGCGTCTTCCCAAATGAAAAGAACAGTGGTCGTTTTGATTGTAGAAAACAGTTTCTTTTTATTCTTTAAGCCATAGGAAATCTCTTAAAACACAGCACAGAATGTACAAGACTGCTGACGTGTTTCGTCCTCCTGAGGACTTCTTCAGGGCTTAATAGGTCAATAATATGTGTCATAAGTTCTTTGAAGTATAGCAATCATATAAGTAGTCAGATTGATACTATATCTAGTAAGTAAATAGGCAATTCTCCCAAAATCAGGACATGGTGTCCGGTTCCCAAATTTGGAGAAATGCAAGCACCCAACAAATACAGTGTATATACCTCCAGTATAGATAGAGCGGGATATGTATATACCTTGCGTCCGTGTTCCAGACACCATTATGGCTTAAAGAATAAAAAGGAACTGTTTTCTACAATCAAAACTACCGCAGTTCTTTTCATTTGAGAAGACGCCTACTTACTTCTTGCTGTTTGATTATGGACAATAATTTACCTTCATTAATAATAACATTTCTACTGTTTTGAGTGCAGGGCCATTTATGCTTAGACCATGATTCCTGCAGCCATGGCCAGTTTTCACATCATCACCAATGTCCATTATGCCTGCTTAGCCTAGTTCGATTGAACCTAGTTATTACAATATTACCAGTTGCCATTTTGTCCAATTAGCACACCATAAGCAGTTTCCATAACACCCAGTTAGGATATCATTAATAGTTTCCATTATTGACATTCAATACATCATGGCCTGTATCCATTATGCCCAGTCAACTGATTATTGGTGATTTTAATTATGCCAATTTGCCAACCAGCTGCCAGTTCCATTGTGCCCAATTTTAATCATGCTCATTTTGCACCCCATGTCAAATTTCTACTATGCCCAGTTATTCCATCATGAACCACTGATAATCTACCCTTGCACTGCATATGATATTCAGTTGCCCCCTATAGTTTAATAACCCAATTTCCAAAACCAGATATTGTTGCACAACTACATTCATATTGCAAACCTCCGCAGGGTTGTTCCCTATGGTCCTTGTGAAGGAGTTCATGGGGAGTTTTTCCCCGAGGCACAGAAAGCAGTGCTGAATAGCCACCATGTTCTCTGTATCACCTCTGGCAGTCTCCATGCTCTACTTGCAAAAGAAACCAGCCCAAGAATCCAAGACAAGGCTTCTAGTCAAGGAAATTGATTGGATGGACATTGTTAGAAATGGGGTATCTGGTTGGCTAGGGCTTGCGCCAAAGCCAGGCAGAGACCACCTCTATAGTCAGGGAAAGGGAGTTACATGCCAAAGATAACCCCTGCTCACCCCCTTGGTAGCTTGGCACGAGCAGTTGTGCAAATGCTTTACACATCGCCACCGGGATATGCCTAACACACACAGCAACAACATACTAGGCAGACCACAAAAGGAACTCCACACAAGGTTAAATATAAAAATAGCCTATGTATTATCATAAATCACATTAGATGGTAATCACACAATATAAACTGTGCCAACTGGCACTGGGCAATATTTACAGGAGCCTATGTACACATGACAGGGCCACTTGGGCCACTGTCAGAATCATCACTTGGTAAAAATAGTAAAAGTAAGACATATCATGAACTTAGAACACAACCAGTAATTACTGGCACACTATACTCAGCATCATCCTGTAACATAAATCATATCATGCACAGTATTACATCAGGCGAGAAATACATTCTGCGCCAATCTCATAAGCCTAAACATAGTAGACCATAACCTCCTAAACATAACTCACATTAGGAAATAAACGTACTAACATAAACCGCAGTAGGGAATAACTCACACCTAAACCATAGTAGGGAATAAAGACTAAAACACAACATAGTATGCAAAACCTCATCATCATAACATCACATCTAGAGGCATAAATCAGGGTGCATAAAACATACTATAGCAATATACAATTCCTAGCACCACATGAATCACACTAGGGCCTGGTGCCCTACAAACCTACTAGTCCCCCATGCCAACTGGCCATCTCTAAGGGGCTCAAATGCCCTATGTCCAAAAGTCAGGGCGTGCAGGTCTAGGCAGCGAAAGTCAAGGGTGCGCACTCTGCGCAGGCCTAAACGTTGCAGCTGGCACTAAGAGCTGCGCAGTTGTGAATTGATGGGTGCGAAGGAGAGCGTCTCACTCCTAACATCAACATGCCCCTTAAGAAATAATAACCTAAACGGTGCAGCTGCCCACTACTTGCTGGGCAGCTGGGAATAGTAAAATGAGGCTGGGGCTCTCAATGTGCCCTTAGGGTCCCCACTGGGACTCTGTAGAAAAAAAATGTGGGCAAAAATGTTGCAGCTGCCCGCGCTGATGCGGTGCAGCTGAGAACAATAAAAGGGGGCCCTGGCACATCTGTTCCTCCTAAACAAATGTGCCCCCTCATAGGAAAAATGATGCGGGTACTACACGTACCATCCGAGTCCCCCTCCGGGATTCTTAAGGATGGCCCCCCAACGTTGGAGCCACACGGGGCTCTGAAAATAATCTTGGCAAGCAAAGTGGGAGCGGCTGGCTCTTTGGTGGAGCCGCTCAGGGGAAACAACAATGGGGCCAGGCACCAATAGCGTGCCTCGATATGGTCCCCCCCTCCCCAATGGCTCCACTCACCAGTTCATGACTTGTCTCTGCGGCGGGGACCGGCCTCCTTTCTCCTGTTCTCCTCTTCACTCGGATCCTCTCTCGTTTGCGCAGGGAATCTGCGGGGCTCTCTCCTCACCATGAGAGCCCCGCACACGGGCAACAACTAGGACCGGGTCCTGCAGAAAAAAGCCTGCAAGGCTCTGTGCGGCTTCTCCCCGGATGGGGGAAGCGGAAGTGGAGCCCGCAGGCTCCGGCATGCGTCGCCGGTCCCGCCCACAACCAAGCGGATGGCCGGACTTCTGCTCCCGGCTCTACTCTTCCCAGACCATGGGGGTGATTCCTTCGGTGAATGCGGGGTGGGCACCCGCCTTTCAAAAATAATCATAACGCGGGGTAGGCATCCGCAAAGGCTCACAAAGAATGTGGAGTGGGCACCTGCCGGTAAATAAAGGAATAAGCAGCCGTGTGGGGTGGGCACCCACATTTAAATAAAAATAAGCGGGGTGGGCACCTGCATTAAAGTAACAGCATCAGCATTGCAAAAAGCAGGGTAGGCACCCGCAACAGGCCACAATGTGGGGGAATCCCTACCCTGGGGATTCCCTCGAAGAAAGGATCGTAGTGCTCCTCCTCAGCTGCATGGAGCACATCGCTGTAGAAAGCGCCTTTAGGAAATAAAAGTAAAGCGATCACAGGGTGCTAGCGGCCAAAGCACCAAGTCCTTTTAAGATAAAAGAAAAAGAAAAAGGTCCCAAAAAGTCCTTGAGGCATCCAGGGGCAAAGCAGGGCCCTGGGATGCAAACCCTCATGGCAGCCCCCCCTGGGCGCCAGCAGCAGCACGCCTCAGCAGGAACAGCAACCAAGAACTGAACAATTTCATAGGGTCACAGCCCCTATATTTATAGCACCTAATCCTTTGTGTAAAAGTGCAGGGCAAGGGAGAACCAGATGCAATTGGTTCAGGGGAGCTTTGGAGCGCTTTGTTTTGCTCAGCTCCTCTCTCCTTTGTCAGGTGGGGGCACAGGGATTAGACGCACCACAGGGGGCGGTGACAGCACTGTGGAGGGAAGGCACAGCCCTATTCAGGTCCCAGGTGCAACTCCTCCCTCCCATCTGCATGCAGATCTCTCTATTCACCACTGGGCAGACACCCCATGGCTCCTGGAGCCACCCACACCTCACAGCTCCTGTCACTCACAAGCCAGACATGCAATTCACATCATGCAGGCAGTCACATAGGACACAGAAATGCCAACTTCCAAAAGCGACATTTCTAAAATAACCACAATAAATCTGCACACACAAATATTGAGCAGCATTTATTCATACGATTTCGAACATACCAGAGTTTCCCACACAGCTCCTTCCATAACAGGAATTACCGCCGACACACACTGATCAGGGAATCCCCATGCATTCCTACGGGAGGGCAGGCCAACCTTCCAAATGAACCACAGAGCGCGCACGCACTTTACACTGGGCCACAGGCTAAAGTGCGCAGAGGTCTAAAATCACTATCACAATGTCAGAGGTTAAGGCAAAAAAATCAGGGGTGAACCTGCCAAAAAGGGCCAAGCCCAACAGACATGATCCAGAAAAGCAGCACAATCCTCTTCTAATGAGAAAAGGCAGCTGGAATTGAAGTAGCAAATCAAATCAAGTTTATTCGCATAGTTAACTAAAACCATTGCATACTATTAAAACTCAATCAATAACATTCAAAAAGTATAACAACTGTTCACAAACAGTTATTAAAAACCATTACATGCCATCAAAACCCAAACAAAGTCATTTAAAAATGTTTTAAAACTTCTTACAAACAGTTTGTTAGAACCATTTATACTTTAAACATTGAACAGTACATTCTAGGTTTGTGCAAAGTATCCTACAATTAAAATACTAATACGTGAAAAATGCATTACAGAAGAAGTAAGATTTATTTTGGCCTGAACGAGGGCCAAGATGTTCATGGTCCAGAGTCGTTTCATAGCTTAAAGTGCAAATGGGTTGTGCAACTACGAGGTGCAGTTCTGACTCCGTCTTTACTCTTTCTTTTAAGTCATTTCTTTGATTAGTAGCATTAACCCCTTCGACGCTGATGACGAGCTGGGCTCGTCATGAGGTAGCCTCCTCGCACGCTCATGACGAGCCCAGCTCGTCACGTAAAGTGCGCTTTTAAAAAAGTCAGCGTACGAGCGGAATTCCGCCCGCACGCATGCGGTTAAAAACGTTACCCCCCTGCAAGCAAGGGGTACAGACGTTCCACTTAGCCAGGTAATTACCCCTTGCCTGCACAAATGTATTTCCATATTTCTGAAGATTGCTTTCTAAAGGATTTTCCTTTGTGGCTAGGTTTACTGGACAAATGCAGAAGATGTGGGCTAGAATCTCTTGTTTGCATCCACAAAGTCAGCAAGTTGGATTCTGCGACTGGTTTTTCTAGGAGGGAATGAGATCTTTTGACCTCATTTTGCCAAAACAAAATAAAGTGGAGGCTGGGGCTTCCCGGCTGCTGGCGGCGGGTGAGTGGCTGTTCTTTGTTGATTCCCTCCCTTCCGGGCTTGGAGGGTGTTATGCTGGCTCCTCGGTTCTGGTGGGTAGGCCCGTGCTCACACGATGTCCTTTCCTGCTTGCATATGGAGTCATCGCCGCACCTCTCGGGTTGCCGGGCACTTTGGCGGTGCAGCGGTTCCTGCTCGTTCAGGAGGAGTTCCTGTTTGCGTTCTATGGCGGCCCTTAGGAGTCTGGAGCGCTTCATTCCGGGCTTTGCCTGACTTCCTGGGTTTGGTGGATGAAGTCAGGCATTCTGATTGCTGTGCGGCTGTGGTGCTGGATGGTTGCCTGCCGGCGCGTAAGTACTGCACAGCGGTTTTTATTTCTATTTCAGGTGCCGCGTGCTGTGCACTTCTGTGGTTTGCCTGCCTCCAGTGTGTGGCTGCTGTGCATTTTCCAGTGGGGCGCCTCTCTACTAAGCTCTGCTGCTGTTTTCCTGTTTCCCTGCTGGTCCTGATGACATATAGAGCTTCTCCTGTGTTGGCAGTTTTTCAGGAGTTCTTCTGGTGGTTATGTTCCTGCTCCTTCCTGAGGCCCTGTGGACATGGATAAACATGCAAGGAAGAGCAAGCATGTGGAGGTTTCCTCCTCTTCTTCTTCCGTGTCTTCTTCGTCACCTCACCTGCACGCTAAGACGGCATAAGGAGGGTAGTGATGCCAAGATTAAACGTTTAATCCAGGAGACCTTGCTGGAGATTGATGGCGCTCCTAGGTCCAAGAGCTCTGGTCACACCCCGCCTTCGCCTTCATCTGCTTCGGAGGATGAGTGGTTGGGAAGTGATGATCTGAAGGGCAAGTACATTGACAAGGAGTTGTTGCCGGACTTGTTGAAGCATGTAAAGTCGAATATGGGGTTTCCTTGCGATGATTCCCCAAGCACTTCTGGGTGTTCCTTGCTTCATGAGTTCCAGAGCACTACTGCTATTGATGTTCTGGTCCATCCCTATATCAATGAGTTTCTCAACCGGAAGTGGAAGGACCCTGATCGCATTATGCTTCCCCAATTTATGGCCAAACTCTATCCTCTTCAGGATATGGCCAAGGTTTTGCCTGACTCCATTCCTATCAATTCTTTTGTGGCCAGTCTGGTGGGTCATACTTCGTTGACTGAGGAGGCGGTGGTCAGGGATCCCGTGGATAAGAAGGTGGACGCTTCCCTTTGGAAAGTTTATTATGGCTCTCAGGGCGGGCATTTATGGGACTTATGGGGCTCAGCCACTTATCTCGGATTTCAAGTCTCTTTATGGATCTATGGATGATTCTAATGCCTGTTCGGGACTTGTGGAACATATTGAGAGGCAGGTGGAGTTCCTGTCTGATGTTTCCATCGACGTGGTGAGGGCTTCGGCCCTCTCTGGAGGGCCTTGTGTGGCGGCTCGCCGCAATTTGGGTCTGAAGGACTGGAAAACTGATTTGGCCCAGAACTCCTCTGCCCTTCGGTTGCCCTTTCAAGGTACCATGATGTTTGGGGAGGGGTTGGAGGGCAAACTGCATCGTCTTTTTAAGGAAAAGAAGCATTCCTCCTCGTTCAAGCGATCGTCCTCTGTGGCGGTTTCTCCTTAACCCAAGTCCTTCTTCCATCCGCCCTCTCGCAGGCAGTTTTCTCGTGGTCATGGATGGTTTAATTATGGTAAAGGTCGGGACAAGAAGGCAAAGTCTCCTCCTGCAAAGCCTCATTCCTAACTATCTGGCGGCCGACGCAGATTCTTGGTCAGGGGTCGGCTTCGTTTCTTTCTTCCGGCTTGGATGCACTCCTATTCAGATCAGTGGCGGTTTCTTCTAAACCCAAGTCCTTCTTCCATCCCCCCTCTCGCAGGCAGTTTTCTCGTGGTCGTGGACGGTTTAACTATGGTAAAGTTCGGGACAAGAAGGCGAAGTCTCCTCCTGTAAAGCCTCATTCATGACTATCTGGCGGCCGATGCCAGATTCTTGGTCAGGGGTCGGCTTCAGTTCTTTCATCCGGCTTGGATGCGCTCCTGTTCAGATCAGTGGGTCCTGCACATTGTGGGACTTGGGCACCTCATCGAATTTTCTGTGCCTCCCTGGCCATCTTGTCCGTCCAAGATATCGGAGCTGTGTCTGGGGAACCAAGCTCTGCTGGACAAGGAGGCGGTGCAGGAGGTCCATCCTGTGGATAGGGGAAGGGGGTTTTATTCCATAATTTTCCTGGTGCCCAAGGTGACAGGGGGGGCTCCATCTTGTCTTGGGTTTGAAGGCCATGAACAAATTTGTGTGACATATGGCGTTCAAGATGGAGACTCTCCAACAAGTGATTCCCCTGGTTCTCTCGGGTCATTTCATGTGCACCCTGGATCTTCAGGACGCTTATTATCATGTCCCTGCTCACCCCCTGTCTCGTCGGTTCCTGAGGTTTTGTCTTCAGGGGCGGCATTATCAGTTTCAGGTTCTGCCCTTCGGCTTGAGGTCGGCCCCCAGGGTCTTCACCAAGGTGTTGGCACCATTTGGGGCTTCGTTTCATCTTCAGGGTATCCTAATTTACCCTTAGTTAGAGGATTGGCTCCTTCATGCTCCTTCCAGGTATCTGTTGTTGTGGATCAGGAGTTGGTGTGTTCAGCGTTGGGGGCCCATGGGTTTCTGCTGAATCTCCCCAAGTGTCAGCTGGTGCCTTCCCAGGATTCGGCGTTCATAAGGACTTGTTACTGCACTGATCTGAATCAGGGTTTTCTGCCTGTGTCTCGAGCGGTGACCTTGTGCTCCCTTGCTCGTCATTTTCTGAGGGGTCGTTCCTTTCCGGTCCATCTCTGGTTGCGACTTCTGGGTCTGATGATGGCTACGGTGTTCACGGTGTCTTGGTCACTGTTCCATCTGCGGCCACTTTGGTCATTCCTGTTGCCTCGGTGGGATCCGTTGTCTCACAGTTTGTCCCTCTTGGTTCCAGTGTCCCTCTCGATCCTCCGTGCTCTACGCTAGAGGACGGTGTCAGTCAATCTCGCCAAGGGTCTACCTCTGCAGCCCTCCCCTCTGGTTTTCTCACAATGGATACCAGTGCAGTGGGGTGGGGGTGACGTTGGGGTAGAAAACCACAATGCCCCTGCACTTGTACATAAGTGTAATCACTGTGTATGGTAACAATACTGTCAAACCGCTCAATATGAGGGAGTAATTAGAACAACATCCAACTCAGTTGAAATAGATCAATTGTCGGTAATCATTTTTCAGACAAAATAGGGAAAGAAATTCAGGATGTAATCCGTTGTTGGTGCGAAAGAATTTCGTTTATTGTTCCTTTAGGTAGGCCAACACGTGTTTCATCGCAGGGAAACAGACTGCGAATCTTCAGGGCCTATTAGGTGAGGTGCAAAGGCCACCTCGAATAAATGTATGTTGTCCTGTATGGTGGAGTTTCACTGTGTGAGTGAAGACGCACTCCGAGACCGGATAAGTCTCAAAAGCAAAGCACAAAGTATAGACCGGGAGGAGAGGATTAACAGGTTACTTCATCAGCGTGACGCTGTCAACAAACACGAAAGGCGGGTACACCTTCTCGCAGCAGTTCTCCCTCTTGAGTTTCCCGGCGCCGTTTTCCGAGGAAATGTCACTCTAGTACTCTCGCGACGACGCTATTGATGTGTAACAACGAAAGGAGCAGCCCTATTGAACCGAATAGGAGCCTTGGGCAATAGTCCATACCAACCACAGCGACTCACAGCGGTATGGCTTGAAAACAATAAAGTAATATAGGGGATTCACCGTTATTCCCCAACATTAGTCAATCACTAATAGTGTCATCAGGAAACTAACTTAGGTCATATAAATGAGATACATTTGATATAATTTACCAGGATTCTCAGTGTTCGAATGATCACATATTGAAATCAGCAAAGTGGAAAAAGTGTAAATACACAAAAAAGAGTGGCTGTAGGATCAATAATGAATCTACCAAAGGAGCCGAATATATCAGAATCTGATCACATGTATTGATTATTGGACCTCATTTATTGTCCGGTTTTGCCCCACTTTTGACAGTGCGACAACTCATTGTTTTCATTAGGACAAAAGGACATAGAGTCGAAGCCCCAAGGTGCCATAATGTCTTTTAGAGTCGTTTTGCAGGATTGGTGCCAGGCAGTCACGCGTCTTCAAAATGCTCTTCTGAGACGGAAGGCGGATGTCTTCCCAGAAAATTTGATTTCTTTGTTGTAAAAGGCCTCAGTGGGCGCATGGTAGCCTATACCAGATGGGTTGGAAATAGTTCGGGCCATAGGTAGGATCCTTATGCCTTTTTGGTGCAGTCTGGAGACCTGTGCCTATGCGAAAGCTTCATAAGGATGAGATCTGTCACTTGCCTTTGACGGAATTTATATTCTGTCAGATTCGAGTCTGGTGATCTGTGGGCATTACCTCTTTAGGCTTCAGTTCATTTTGATAAATTCCCATCTCTGTTTCAGGAATATTTATCAGGGTGGGAGGGGAATGGTAATCTGCATACCTGGAAGGAGCCCCCTATTCTGCTCAGCCTAGACTTTGAGGCCGAGTTCATTTAATTATACATTCTGCAGCTGTTATCAACTGCAGAGACCTGGTGGTCAGATGATTGCCTCTCTCTTATTAATGTTTACCTACAAATATTAAGCTGCTTAACCCCTCTACTGTGCCCGCGATTTTGCGGAAGTGCAGCATTTCCGCAAAACGGGCGGGGCCGCGTCGGCCATTGGCCGACGGCAGCACCAGCGAAGTAGCGTTGACATCGGCCAATGGCCCACGGCAGCATGGAAGGGGCATCCAGTGATTGATGTAAATATATGTTTCACAATTCAAGCAGGCGTCGTCAAAGGAAGATTCTGTAATGTTTATTGTTGGTGAGTGTTGGTGATGCAGGACTGGTTAAGAAAAACTTTTTTTCATTTCACTAGATTGTCCTTTTACGAAGAATAGAAGTGTCATGAACGTGGGAGATAATGCTGACTTTACGAATTCCATACGTATGAGCAGTTGAAGGAATACACATCCATACTTATGACAAACTCAGCGGTGTGGACTTGTTGCTCTCCATGCCATTAATTAAATGCTCTTCTGTTGGTTTTATCCTTTCAAATCGCCCACCTAGCTCTTTTGAGGAGTTTTTTTTTAACTGACTTGGTGATGGTACACCGATCTACACTCTTTAGTGAAACTGTAGTCCTGAGGTAGTTTAATGTGTGTGCAGATAAATGGATTGAGCTGTTGTATAACACAGTAATACAAAATATGGACGTGTTTATGGTGCTTCAATGAGCAATTTTGTAGCATCATTAATGTAATACCCCATCTCAGCTTAGAGCATTTAATACTATAATGAATGACTCTCTCAATGAACTTTTCCTGTGGGGAAAAACACTGACTCATCCATTGAAGAGAAATGATTGCACAGCTACGGTATACTATGATCCGCTCAAGTTTCTAAGTGATTGCACCCGTGCAAATACAATCATTCAGTTAGTGTAGTTGAGAGAATATTTTCCATAACAATTATTGTGGCAGAAGCTCACTCAAAGAGAATTTAAATGCATCAATAACCTCAGAAATCTCAGAGAGGAGCTACGCTAGCAACCAAGATGGCCGGTTAGGCTTCCGGCTCCGCCGACCTCCGTCCCCCGCCGGATAATCCTGCTACAAATCCTGAATTTACACCCTGCCTCCGGGCGTGTGAACTGCTGTGCTGTACTTTGGTGCGATCCCGGGACTTTTACCAGCTTGGTGGACGGAGTTACGTCGAGTTTTAGTTTGGGGCCTACACCAGCTTGTGAGCCGGGGAGTCGAGTACTGGCCCAACCGGGTTCCAGTTGAATAACATCGGTCATGGGTGATCGACAGGGTCCGGTCCTTGGATGTGGAAAACTTTCTAAGCCCGATTTTGACGGCGGTTGTTGCTCTGGCCTACAATCGATGGAGGGTTGACGAGGCACGACTGTGGCCGTGGGCGGAGGTCCCTGACCCAGTGACCCGGTTTGCCGCCGCCGGTGTTTGCCGGGTCGGACCCTTCGCTTGCGGTACCGGAGCCTGGATTGTGGCCTTGGTAAGCCCTCGGTCTCCCTCCGTGACAGTCCGTCCCAAATTTGCCGATTCCCCCGGGGAACACCTTGGCCTCTGGGGGACGTGAACATGATTGTCTCGGAACAAAATTTGATGGGACGGACTGAGTCTGAACCGTCGATACGGACTGTACTGGCAGCTATCGGGGCACTACATTCCCATGTGGAGTCCATTGCCCAGAAAATGATTGCGGTCACACACGGACATGGGCATGTGGGACCGGACCCTGATCCGTTTCAATATCCTGATCCGCCTATACCACCCACGGAGGTCCTTGTAACGGCAGTGGGCCCTGTACCACGAGGGGTGTCGGAGCTTCATGGCAGTGTGATGGCCGATGACTGTGTACTCGATGCTCTCTACGGATTGCCAAGCCCACTATCATTGCCTACTGTGTGTGGATTAATTGGTGCTTCCCTTCCGGATACTCTTGGTGGGAACTATCTACGGAACGAAACAGTGTTTTTCCCCTCTCCGACACCTTTACTACAATTGCAGAGACAACGACGTTGGGAGCTCATGTCGATGAGGGTCATCGTTGATGCCGACAGAGTTCCCAGTGACTTTATAACTTTGCCGCGCCTCGGAAGGAACTTTACTGAACTGTTTCTACATTTTGATTATCCTGCGGAGGCGACAGCCTGTCCGGAAGGGGCTTGTACGACTGATCGGAAGGGTCAAGGATGAGACTGATTGTTGGGGCTTGGCACCATGGGCTTTCTGAAGTGGGATTCGTTACCATTGTATTTACGGGAGGTCGGTGGTGATTACTGTTGCCCCTGTTTAGTTTTAATATCGCTTCTTAATGGAGTTGTGTGTTTTATTCTGGGGGATTCTTGGTTCTGGCGGGGGGAGGGGGGACCGGGGGCCCGTACTGAGATGTCCTCCTCCACATTTACTATATTTAGTACTTAGTTAGATAGGACGACAGGCACATTGCTAGTTGGGGATAGGCGCAAGCCATATGCAGGGGTGCAGGGTGGGGGGAGGGGTGTTTGTCTTGTTAGTGTTGGTAGTTTTTATGTTTGAAATCCTTCAAAATCCTGATATAGGTGGTCTTATTGAGGCGCAAATTTGTGTTTTGGGGTAGATGGGTTCTGGTGGAGGTATTACTTGCATGAGTTAGCCAATTGTTGCGTAATTCATTATTGTATTCGGAATGCGGCTGTAGTCTCGTACCTTTTTATTGCTGCACCTTTCCCCCTCCCTTCTACTCTGGACTGCTACTCAATGTTTATCCTGTTTCCTGGGGAGGTGGGGTTGGTGGTAGGCATTTGTTTGATTATACTGAACGTAGTACGGCCGCATACCTGACGTAGCTTATGAGCAGGCTTTATTGATAGTTCTCCGTCCATTATGCCCTGTATGTATATTGCTTATCCTTTCAGTCCGCGATGTAAGTCACCTGTTATTGTTTTTCTTTATCTTGTTTCTTCAATAAAAAGATTTATAAAAAAATAAAAAAAACATTTTTCAAAAAATAAATAAATAACCTCAGAAATCTGTCAGCCTTAAGTGTAAGTTCAGTGCATCCGTGGAATTGGACGAATCTTTATCAAAATCTTTCCTTGACAAAATCATATTCATCAGAGAAGAAATTACCAAGATTTCCCATTTAGCCCTCCCATCCAAATGGATTTCCTATATAGAACTTTTACTTCTAGAGGTGTCAGTTTTGAGTGGTAAGGGCAAGTCATCGGACCGCTCTTATTTGTTTGCTCAAGTTAGAGTCTAAACAACAAAGGGAAGCCCTTTTATTCAAAATATTACCAAGGCCTCTTTTTCTTGTGGCATTAAGTTTCTTTTTTTAGAGCCCAAAACAAGACCTCTTCTAAAGAAAACGACTTTGAATCTGCATAATTCTGCTAATTCTAGGACAATTTCTTTGCTCCCATATGTTGGTAAACTTATTAAAAGGGCAGCTGCCTGTGAAATCCAAAGCTCTGTAGAGGAGAACTTGGTTTTTGACTTTTGACGGACGGGATTCGACTCAGTTTCAGCTTTTAACTAGTGGTGGAAGAGCTGCGGTCCATCATGGATGGTCTACAACGCGGTCGACCACCAGGTCTTGCTTCACTGTCTTGCAAAGGTTACCATTGGGTTTATGGTGCTGGGTTGGTGAAATCTTTTCTGACACACAGGGCTCGTTTCATAAAGAGCCTCTGCACTCATGGCGGAATGTCCGCATGGCGCACTGCAGAGTCGGACCCACAGTGTTCAGATGGCTCAGCTTAAATGTTCCCTCCTGGTTGAGTTCTGTGCCTTGGGGTGTGCTTCAGTGCTCTTTCCTCTCTCCTTTATTGTTCATTCTATTCCTGTTGTCCACCTGCTACATAGGGTCGGCATGGCCTTTTTTTGTGTATGTGGGCAATAGTCAGTTTCTTTTGAGCACAGGCGTGTGGTGAGTATGAGCCCAGGAGGCGCCATTTGTCACTGTACCTTATCTATTGGGGGTTAAACCTAACTATCTTATGTTGAACAAGTCTAAAATGGAATACTAAACTCTCCCAACATTTAAGACTGCGAGCTGTGGCCAGATTTCATGAAAGAAGCAGCCAAACCAACACCAGCAGGAAGAAACGTGGGCATCCTATCTGAGTCAGACCTGTCTTAGATACTTGTGTTGCAGCTCTATCAAAAACGTGTCTTTGTAATGTAAAGTCATGTGCAGAATATTTCCTTTTCTGTCTCAAACACACACAATTGCGGTATCTAATGTGCTTATCTATTTTCACATTGATCGCTGCTTTGCCATTTTAGAAGGTTCTCTAGAAAAAAGCTTTAACAGACCTGGGCATTTCCAAAATGCTCCTACGATGGCTTTCTTTAAGTTACCTAATTTAACATCCTCTCTGGCAAACATACGTCTTTGTACTGGCTCCCACTTCAAACTAGAACTAACTTCAAGGTTCTCTGTGTTGTGCACGTGATCTTCCATATGCACCGATATGATTAGCCCAAATATATGTCCAATAAAAGCTTGATCCCTAACTTCTATCAGCTTAAAGTAAACATTCCATGATTCCCAAACTCAGACATAACAGATGGAGTTGATGAATGGTGGAACCAACATCCTGGGTGCCTGAAAAATAAAGATGACCTGTCCTAATTTAGGAAGCGTTTAAAACGGTGCACAGACAATATCGACTCCAAAATATCGTTTGGACAGAATATCGAGTTTTAAATATCGTTTGGACAAAATATCGACTAGACAGAATATCGACAGCCAAAATATCGTTTTTAAGGTAAGTGAAGTAATATCGACTGTAAATAATATAGACAGTGAAAATATCCAAGTCTATAATCTAGATAGTAAAAAATATCGTTTTTTAAATAATATTTAATTATTTATAGTGTTTTTATGTTATAATATGTGTGAAAAGTGTCATTTTATGTTATAATTATTTTTAATTAATGATTTTTTTTAATTATTGTGTAATTTTATTCTGTAGCGGGTTGTGGGTTTATAGGGGAATAGGGTGGGAAGTAATTTAATTATAATTAATTAAATATGTAAATTTATTAATTGGTAGTAATAATTAATTAATTGGTAATTAAATAATATATGTTAATTATTTAAAATGTAATTGGTAATTAATTTAATTTAATTGATTAATTGCTAATTATGTAAATTAAAATAATGTATTTTCTGTAGCGGTTGTGGGTTTATAGGGGAATAGGGTGGGAAGTAATTTAATTATAATTAATTAAATATGTAAATTTAATAATTAGTAGTAATATTTAATTAATTGTTAATTAAAAATATTTGTTAATTAATGAAAATGTAATTGGTAATTAATTTAATTTAATTGATTAATTGCTAATTATGTTAAATTAAAGGGGTATTTTTAGGGTTCAGGGTCAGTTTTGGGTTTTTGGGTAAAGGGGTATTTTTAGGGTTCAGGGTCAGTTTTTAGTTTTTGGGTAAAGGGGTATTTTTAGGGTTCAGGGTCAGTTTTTAGTTTTTGGGTAAAGGGGTATTTTTAGGGTTCAGGGTCAGTTTTTAGTTTTTGGGTAAAGGGGTATTTTTAGGGTTCAGGGTCAGTTTTGGGTTTTTGGGTAAAGGGGTATTTTTAGGGTTCAGGGTCAGTTTTTAGTTTTTGGGTAAAGGGGTATTTTTAGGGTTCAGGGTCAGTTTTTAGTTTTTGGGTAAAGGGGTATTTTTAGGGTTCAGGGTCAGTTTTTAGTTTTTGGGTAAAGGGGTATTTTTAGGGTTCAGGGTCAGTTTTGGGTTTTTGGGTAAAGGGGTATTTTTAGGGTTCAGGGTCAGTTTTTAGTTTTTGGGTAAAGGGGTATTTTTAGGGTTCAGGGTCAGTTTTGGGTTTTTGGGGTACATATACAATATTGGCTATTATTTAATTAAATGTTACTATATATATATGTTTTAAGAAATATGATTAAAAAAATATTATTTTTTTACTTTCATTAATTATTTAATTATTAAACGTTATTTTAAGTATTGTTAATTATATTTTAGTAATTAATTTTTTATATTAATGTAATTAAACATTGTTTTTAGTAAAGTCGATATTTTTTACAACGATATTTTTGTAAACGATATTTTGTACTCGATATTTTTGTACTTACCTGTTTGCAGATAGAAACTCGATATTTTGACTGTCGATATTTTCTCAACGATATTTTGGGTAGTCGATATTCTTTCAGTCGATATTCTTTCAGTGATCCGTTTAAAACAGGGCTATTTCACGAAAGGATCTGTGTTCTGGTTTAAGTTTCAGCAGCGCTAGTTTGGCTCCCATTAGACTAAGAAACCTCTTCTTGAGGCGAATGCTTTAGCGTTCCATAGGTATCTGCCTAGAGGTGCCATGCTGGGGAGATCATGGTGTGTGCATAGAGATCAGAGCAGAGAGGCAGGGTGAGCAGATTAGGTACTGATCCTGGTGGGGCATTCTCACTACCCACCAGTACCTTGATGTGTATGGCAACTTCGGTAAGTTATTCCTTTTTCCAATTCACTTGTTTATGTTTCCTTGTTTCTAATAGAATGTATAGTGTTTAGAGTCCTGTGAACGCTCCACATTCCTGGTCTTGGTATTTGTACTGATGATATGGGATGCTGAGACACACTCGCTCTACCACCTATCCTTCCAGGTTAACTTCTCCACTATTCGAAGATTTATTTAAATTTAAACATTGCTACATACCTCCTTCTGGACTGAAGCCTTGGTGCACCTAAGCCTGTGTGAACTCCTGCTTGTCAAGGGACACGCCTCGGTTTTACACCCTGCCCACATACAGGTGCTAATTAACACACAGTTAGTGTGTCTTGTTTATCGGTAAACAGCGTTTACAACGCAACTTTTACCACGCACTACCTTTACCATGCAACTTTTACAACGCAAGTCGTTACAACGACTTGCGCTGGGGGGCGCTGTAGGATAGGGAATAGTTTAATTTACTATCCAAAACCTTCCCTACTATCCACGGGGACTGGAGTTGGAATAGAAAATTAAACTATTCACTATCCAGCGCCCCCCAACACAAGTCGTTGTAACGACTTGCGTTGTAAAAGTTGCGTGGTAAAGGCATGCGTTGTAAAAGCATGCGTAGTAACGACATACATCCTTGTTTATCTGTTGCTATGTATCACTCTACAACGCCATGAAACTATGCTGTATCTGTGCTGTGTAAGAAACACATAACATAACATACACTTGTCCACTCTCTACTGAGAGCTTACAGTGTAATAACAGACAGCTCATTCATGAGCAGGTGTCCTGTACACTGCTGTAAGACCCTGGATGAGTAATCCAAAAACTGCGGCTCCACATGATGACTGCAATGGAAACTCAAGGTGTATGTCACCATATCAAATATCATCGCCTACTTCTACCTGCACTTACACTGGGTGTAAGTTTAGGATGAGTTAAGAATAGCAATGATATACTTACCTTGCACTGTAGCGGCCAGGTCGATGCATTGGATGCAACACTGCTGTCATGCAGATTAACGCATGCATTGTGAGTGGTGGGTGCACAGCTAATTTATGCCTGACAGGAAACCGTTAACTTCCTCCGCATAAGGAGAAAAAAGCTTTCTTTTGGTGCCTAAAAAGTAAGAACAAAGGAAAGTTGTTGGTTGTAATAGCAACTTGTTCCAGACCATTGATCTCATTTGTCAGCAGTGCCACCAGCTCCTCACTCTTTCACCCTAGTGGTTCCCACTAGTGAGGTAACATCTCTTCTTTCTTCCATGTCCGTGCTCGGCAGGGGGTCCTCGTCCCTCCCGGATGGTAGTATAGCTCTCCGAAGCGTTGTACGCCTCTTAAGGATTTAGATCAATATTGCTGAGGTTATAACATCTTATGAGGATGGGTGGAACCTGTTTCTCATTTTCCCTCTCGGGTCCATCCAAGTATCATAAAGTCTCCCTATGTTTAGGCATTGGGCAATGACCGCCAGCCACTGTCTACAGGAAGAAAATCCCTCGGGAATCCAAGCTCACCCCAGGGCTCCCACCAAGGACTTGGTGGCCCTCAGTGATGAATCAGTGTGCGTCACACACTTACGGCCTACACGAGGAACCGCGGACCCAGATACCAGAACTGCTCTTTGATTTCTGCCTGTCCATGCACCGCATGGTAACGGATGCTCAGCATGGACCACCTCAGAGAGATATGCCCATTGGTGGCTCAGTGAGGCCCACCGTCTCGCGGTTCCCTTGGATCCAGCCGTCGTGTCAGCCCGGTGATCCTGGTGTATCATGGCTCTTTATTTCAGGGTTGGTGCAGGGCTGACACTCTGGTTGCAGCCTCACATGGTAGGGCCCGCAAGCTCCACCCCACCACTTCGGAGACCAGCTCCTGACTCAGTTTCAGAACTTTGATACAGACAACAGCAGCCAAGAAATGTGTCATTTCCTGGTCGCGAAAAGACCTGAAAAGCCTCCCTGAACGAGGCTGCAGCCAGCAGGGCGTGCGCATTGTGTTTCCTGCATCTGTATCTCACGTATCTCATGACTGCCATGAAACAGTGGAACTGTAATCCGCCTTGTTCCTCTCCTAATTCTGGCATTTGAACCCTTTGAGAACTTTTTAAACACTACTTTTTATGTACTCCTTACTACTCCAAGGTTGCTGATCCGCACCGTCTTTTAGAGCAGCATTACCTTTCAAAGGTACACTCCACTTCCAGCGCCCCACCCTGATTATGAACTCCAGAGAACATGGCACCAGGTAGAATAGTAGTGGGCCTTTCTCTCACTAAACCTCAGCAGGTTTGACCTGTCAAAGTTTATCCTGGATTGCATTCCTTTTCACACCTGGTAATTACTGTGTGTGGTAAACTCTGCAACATTGTAATTATGAGCCCTGTGCAAGCAGGTATTTGCAGATCGTAAACATCCATGACACTCATAATCAAGGACTTACAGCCAGATGCATCAACAGATGGAATTGCGATTCCTAAATAGCGATTTTTAAGGAATCGCTATTTAGGAATCACAAAAGCCTATGCATGTAAGAATCGCTATAAAAATAACGATTCCTACACTTTCCTTAATTGCGACTCGCAAATTGCGAATCGCAATTAAGGAATACCTTCCCATTCATTCCTATGGGCCTAGAGGCCCATAGGAATGAATGGGAAGACATTCTCAATTTGCGATTTGCAATTAGCGAATCGCAAATTGAGAATATTGGGGCACATGCATCATTGAGACATTTTGCACTTCTTAATTTGCGAAAAATACCGAATTGCAAATTAAGAATTGCAAAATGCTATGCATCATTTTTTTCTGTATTTATTTGTGATTCGGTAAAAATCGCAATTTTTACCGAATCCCAAATAAATACCGAATTCTTAAGTGCATTTTCGCAATTCCCATTGATTCCTATGGGCCAAAAGGCCCATAGGAGTCAATGGGAAGGCATTTACAAATTCGCAATTTGTTGATGCATTCCAAGGGTGCAGGGGGGGGTCCAAAGGACCCCCCCCCTGCACCCCTAAAATGCATTTGAAAGTGCATGTTTCACACACACATGTCCTAAGGACATGTGTGTCTGTAACATGACAGTTTAAAAAATGATTTTTTTTGCTTTTTGACAGATTTTCGCAAATTACCACGAGGGTCAACCTTGTGGTAATTTGCACTTCCAATTTCAAAATTCGCATTTTTTTTTTTAATTGATGCATTGCATTTAAGGAATCGCACAAATGCGATTCCTTAAATGCATTTGCATTTTTAAGAAATGCAAAAACATACGAATATTGAAAATGAGTTTGATGCATCCCAAAAACGTATTTAGGAAGTGCAAACGGCCGAATTTACCGATTCGCACCGTTTGCACTTCCTAAATAGGTTGATGCATGTGCCCCGTAATTTCAAGGGTGCAGGGGTGTCCAAAGGACACCCTGTTGCAACCCTGAAATCTGCATATGGGTACATCTTGCACACACACATGCCCTAAGGGCATGTGTGTGTGTAAAATGGAACTTTGAAAAATGCACTTTAGTGCATTTTTCAATGTTTTTGCAAATTACCATGAAGTTCAACTTCATGGTAATTTGCTACTCCTATTTGCGAAATCGCTATTTTTTTAGTTTGATGCATTGCATTTAAGGAATCTCAATTTGGGATTCCTTAAATGCAATCGCAATTTAAGGAATCTCAATTTAGAGATTCCTTAATTGCGATTTTTGCATTTGGGATGATGCATCCCAAATGCAAAAATACCGGTCGCAAAGGGGCAGATTCTGAGAATCTGCCCGTTTGCGACCGGTTTTTAGGTTGATGCATCTGGCTGTTAGTCATTAAAAATGTCTTGTAAAAAAACAGGGAAAGCTGTATTGTTTACTCTTTAAAACAAAAACCTAAAACATGAAATACAAGAAAAACAAACTTAAACATATTTTATAGCCGTCCAATTTATTATTTAATGATGAGTAAATAAAGGGTGGTGTAATTGCAATATTAAAGACAGTTCAAATAAATTGGCACAAAAGCGCATTCAAGAACTAGCTCCTGGCTTTCCAGCACCTCAAAACAAACAAATGAGATAACCCTAAGGTAGGTTGCCACATTAGTTTCAAAGTAAATTGGGCAGATATTAGCCAGGCTTGTGCATCTTTTATACCTTTCACACCCCGGGCTTCCCCAACAGGGAAACCTGGACCTTTCTCAACAAGTCAGTCGCTCTTAAAGCCCAGTAGGACTCATCAGAGCCATTTTCAAGTCAGGGTTCCACATAGGCATGGTCTAGTCTGCTTCTGCCTGAGGTGTCCATGCCCCTGCATGTCACAGGGCCTTGTTTTCCGAGTCATGGGGTTTCCTTTTACGAATCATTGTTTTTAGATGTGTTAGTTCAACCAACGCTACAACTCCCAAAAATGTACGTAGCTAGCCAAACAACGAGGACGGAAAACATGACATAAGGTATAATCTCATTTAAGGACAGTTTACACACTTAATAAATAGATCAGAATTAAACCATATATGAAATAGGATCATTTACCACTCTGCCTTCCTTGGAACTACACCTAACCTTCTTGTTGGCTTCAGCTTTGTGACTACTTGCTTGTTTTTGCACCTGCCATAGGACTGCTCCTTTTGGTAACATTTTCTTAGTACCTGGGGGCATAATATCAAGAACAGGCGATAAAATTACCGCCTCTTTATCGGCAAGAAACGGCCGCTAAAGCGGCGATAATGGGCTTGATAATAGGTCCTTGTGAATTCCCATAGCAGCCCAGGTTAACACCAGAACTTGGGCTGCTATCGGAATTCACAAGGGCCTATTATCAAGCCCATTATCGCCGCTTTAGCGTCAGTTTCCTGCCGATAAAGCGGAGATAATTTTATCGCCTGTGCTTGATAATATGCCCCCCCCCCCCCGGTTCTCAAGAATTGTTGTTGTTGGTATCGAAAAACTACTCTTTAGGAAACTAGTCACATGGGCATTCCCTGCTTCTCTCTTTTGAGCCGAAAACCGTTGTGGAGCGAAGTGACTAAGGGCCCGTTATTCTCAATTACATAAAATCAAGTTTTTGACTATCGCTGCAAACGGTATGTATTTTTACAAATCGGAAGCAGGAGGGACAGCAGACCTCCTATGCAGTGCTTTAAATGGGCCGGTACTCACCGGCACTGAGTACCGGCACTTCTCCGTGTTCTCACTTTGAGTACCGGGACTTCTCCTTGTGTTAAGGGAGTACCGCTACTCCCAGTGGCATGCTGAGGTCAGTCTCTGGATTATGGGGGCGCGTGATACTTAATGCCGAGTGTATTCCGGCGCTAGGTTGAGGCTGCAGCCCTGCACTCAGAGCCGGTATTTGTTAAACTAGCGCCTTGGGCGGAGAGAAATTTGGCGCCCTTGCTGATGCTAGAGACTGAAATGAGGCAGCAGGGGGTCCTTTTAGAGTTGAATGGCCAGTCCCTGGATGAGCAGTGACTGCCCCTGAACCCAAACGCCTCGGGACCCCACCAGCTCACCTAAATCACTGATAGCTTAGCTGCCTCACGGTGATGGGTCTGTTGGTATGTGTGTCAGACTGTGAAAGGAGCGCGAAGAAAGGGGCAATGAGGTGTTAAAACATTGCCCAAAAGCCTAATGATTCATAACGGATTAAAACAACTCTAATCTGACAAGTCAGACAGTGGCAGGGACATGAACAAGGCGGTTGCAAGCTGACAGGGGTTCTGCTGCTGCTATTGCCTGAATGCGCACAGCTCTGTGCGCCCCTTGGAATACTGGCGGCCTGGGCCCAGCTCGCCCACGCTACAGGCCGACCCTGCTCACACCCTGACAGCGCGACAGGACAGGAAGACACCTGTGGTTTGACAGCTAGAGCTCTCGACATTGGAACTGTCACGCTGTCAGTTATAGGGAAAGGTTGCAGCGCTGGAATACACTTGCCATTGTGTGTCAGAGCGCCTAACGCCCTTCGGCCAAGTTCGGCTCGTGTGTGCAGGGCACATTGGTTCATTTTTGGCAGGAGGGTATTAAAGTGATTTACACGAGAAGCAGGAATTCTACATGAACGTATACTTTTTTGTTTTTAGGGCACAGGTGAATCCCAGCTTGGGCTAAACAGCCTGTGATCCAGGGCAAATCACGTAAATCTCCTTGTGCCATAAAAAAAGCCTGCTTTCGCGTAAAACTTCTGCTTCTCAAGTTAATGCCCTCGGGCTACGTTCCCGCTATATAATTACAACAAATACCAATTACACCCTGCAGCTATGAGCAGAACTTGGCCAAGGGCACTAGGACACATTACATTGAAGAAAAAAATAATGATAGGTTACAAGGCTGCCTCGAAGCCACGCCCCTCCCAATCAATTTGGTGAGTACCGGCACTTCTCTTTTTCCATTGAAAGCACTGGACTGCTCCTACGCTTACTAAATGGCCTTGAACTGAAGAAGTGGAGACGCAAAATATTCCTTCAAGCGCGTGGTTTTGACTGAACAGCACAATGATGCTATGAATGAGCTGAGTCCCTTCTGGACCCTGTATTTCTATTCTCACTTACTAACCTCACCTGGTCGATTGGAGGTGGTAGCGAGCTGACTGTAGCACCGGCTGCCAGTACTGTCCCGCCCTGTACTGAGTATTACAGACTGGGACAGGCAGGGCTGAGCCTGCCATGGTTTCTTCTGTCCCCAGTCACCACCACGCGCAGGGACCCGGAAAGAAAACAAGATCAGGTGAAGTCCAGGCCCATGGACAGATCCTCTTGGGTGGCGCCGGGCTCTGGTCTTATTGGGCAGGGACAGAAACCTCAAGTCTCACTCATTGCAAGTGAAACTCACTCAGTTTGGAGCTTGGGTAGAACCCACCCTCATTACAGGCTCAACACCTGGGAAGCAGAGCTGGAATCTGACCTGCCGCTCCTGGATGCTCCAGGAAGAGGCTTCAAGATTCAATCCCACTACCAGGGGTGACCCTGGGACAGGCCATTTCACTTGATAGAAGGAAAGAAAAGTGCAGCTCCATTACTTTAAAGCACCCCTACTACACTTCAGTGAAGTGTCGATGCAAAGTTGTGTATCTTGTGATTTAAATATCATTTTTCTGAAGTCACTTCTTGTAGTCTCTTTGATGTGAAAGTCCACTGCCTACGATTTCTCAGATATATTAATGAGTGCTCACTCTTGATAAGTTTTCAAAGTTGAGAGCTCGGTGGTGGGGGAAGAACTACAGGGAATGTAGCAATATCTGGACTGCCTATGTGTAAACCGGGAAACATCCTTTACCACGCAACTTTTACTCCGCACTACCATTACGACGCAGCTATTACAACGCAAGTTGTTACAACGACTTGCGCTGGAGGGCGCTGTAGAATAGGGAATAGTTTAATTTTCTATCCAACACCTTCCCTACTATCCACGGGGACTGGAGTTGGAATAGAAAATTAAACTATTCCAATATCCAGCGCCCCCCAACGCAAGTCGTTGTAACGACTTGCGTTGTAAAAACTGCGTTGTAATGGCATGCGGAGTAAAAGCATGCATTGTGATGATATACATTTGTGTAAACCTAGCCTTTTAAACCTAGGAGCCGTCAAATCTGGGCACTAGTGTTATGGTTACCCAGAAGAGGTGGTACAGAATATACCGTGACACGTCTGCTAGGTGGCAACACCAGTGCTTAATTTGTAATAGAATAAGTGTTGGTGCCCAAGCTGTGCTCAGAAGCCCATAGCTGGGACTATTAAATGTCAGAGTGCCGAGTACCAGGGCTGCATAGTCTTGAATCCACCATAGGCTTCTTAAATCACTGCCACTCCCTGCCCCTTCACCTCTCTCTTGCTGGTTCCTTCTTTCTCCCTCTGTGACAGTTTTTCTGTCTTTCTCTTCTTCTGTCTTTCCGCTTTGTGTGTGTTTTCCCTCTCATAACCTCGGGAAATGTCTGAAGAGGGAAAGAAAGTGGTGGTCCCCAAAAATGATTGCCAGTGCCCCCCACCCACTCAAATTAAGAACTGCAGTGCAGAGGTCAAATTCAGAACTCTGAGCACCCCTCTTCATATTCCACTCCGTTAACCCCTTGGCTGCGGGGGTTAATCCCCCGCTGTGCTGGGGGGCGGGGGGGCGCGCACAGTGCCCCGGTGCTCATGACGAGCTCAGCTCGTCATGAGCCACAGTGCTCTTGTGCTGATGACGAGCTGAGCTCGTCACGGCCACACTCGTTTCCTTAGAACGCTCAGCACAGCGGGGGAATTATGTGTGAGCGTTCTAACGGCCAGCTCAGCTCGTCATCAGCACACGAGCAACGTGGCTGATGACGAGCTGAGCTCGTTATCAGCATGGGAGGGGTTAATGTTATAAGTACTCAAGCCCCCAGCCTAAAATCTTCTCGAGGGGATTCTGAAAAGTTCTGGATAATTACTAATGTTAAGATGAGGGCACAAGTTTAGCGGTGTTAGCCAGGCTACTGGGCCTTGATTTTTGTACTCCTTCTAACTGTGAGTGCAGGTAAGAGCGGTGGGGTGGGTGGGGGGATTTCAACAGACGGCCATGAGGGAAAATTAAATAAATAATTAATTTTCCCTGTTCGTCGGTCGAAATCCCGCCCCCATCAGGCCCCACCGCTCTTACCTGCACGGGCCGCTGCTAAGTTAGTGTATATATGTATGCATGTCCTATTTGTGTAGAGCGAACTTAACCAAAAGGCAAGCATACAGTCAACGAGTGATAGGAGAGGCAGCTGGATTCTGGGAGCAGAAGTGTACCGTTACTGCATTGTGATGTAGCATTCATGAAGATGCGCGTCTTCCACTGTGTGCTCAATTGGAGCACCCTTGGGATGGTCCTGTTGGTTACAAAGATGTTGTTCAAGATCCTGAGCGTATATATGGAAGAGGCCTGCTACCTTGTTTTGTCTTTTTTTACCCCTCAATATCTCCAGCCTGATTGTGTCCTGGCTGCGGGTGTGCGTAGAGCCACCAGAGATGAGGAGAATGTCTGCGACAGAAGCGGGCGAGTACTTATGTCCATGTACGACGGGAGATGCTTGCTGTGTTCAATGTGTGTGCCAGCCACAGTCATTTCAGGGGACATTGATTGTCCCTGTTTCTAGTATTTAGTTGTGACTAAATGTATCAGGCTGAGGTTGATGGCTGCTCCATTTTTTAAATCCTGGGCAGGTGGGTGACACCTACCTCCTGTTGTTGCGTTTTGAAAACTTAACAGGACATTTCCTGGTTTAGATAACTGACTAGGTGGAAATAACTGTCCAGCGTGTGTAGGTTGCTTTGCAAATGCACAGTTCCCACCATGTGTTGGGCTTTGGTACAACAATTATGTGTTAGTTTGTTAATATTGCTTTCATTTTTACCAGTAAGTTTTATTACTCTGGGTCATAGTCTTCCTCTTTACAGTCCTTGCCACCTGAGGATCCATTTCCCAGAGATAGATACCCTTATAAGCCTAATTAGGAAGAAGAAAATACATTCCCTTGCTATAATTATGCCCACCCCTACCTCCTATAACCCCACCTTCTTCTCTCAAAAGTTCTGTAAGTACCAAGGGAAAAATTGGGGTCCCCAGCTGCCAAAGTAAATGAGGAAGGGCAGAAGGAACTAGAAACCAATGGGTAAGCAGTGAGGAAGGAACATAGGGTAATGAACATAAGTGGTATGTAATAGAAACATTACCGCTTCAGCCACTTTCCTGGTTCCAGTCTTATCACATGAGGTTGTACACAATATCCATTGACTGATTGCACCAGAATATGTACAGGGCTCACAAAAGCATCCACGAAACACACAATTAATACTGCATTCTATTGTGATGCAGCTCTTAACACTCCAGAACCTTAAACAACATTGTTATGTTGTCAATATCTGAGGGATAATGTGAAACAAATGTGTGAGGACTAACCTAAGACACTGCTCTGCAAATATGCAAGTTCCACTTGCTTCTGCCCAGTAAATAGCCACTCCCTTAGTGGAATGATCTCTCCCTAAGGTCAATGAGTCTAAGAAAAGGCTTGACGAACGCACCAACTTAGGGTTACCTTGGCAGATTTTTTCCCTTATTGGCAAGACCATAAGAAGCACACGAGGAGTTTGAACACTGGAAATCTTTTGTTCCCTCACAATAAATGAGGAATGCTCTCCTGATACCTCGGGACAAGTTATTAGCACCCCTAAATTCTGAATCAGAAACTGGCAGAACAATATCCTGAGCAATACGGAATTTAGATTTTTTTTTCGGGGTAAAACAAGCCTTGATTTAATACTACAGTATCTGGAAAAACAATAAGCGGGCGCTATCAGTATTAACCAGAGCTCCCATTTCTTCTAGTCTTCTAGTGGAAGTTATTGCAGCCATGAACACTACTTTAGCCAAAAGCCAAGAAAAGATGCTGTTTCTAAAGAAACAAAAGAAGGGGAAGTACATAAAAGAGATCCGTAGCCAAGGCAGAGGTAGGGCGTCTATCCCCTACGCTTCTGAGCACCTGTTACTGTGCAAAACTGAGGAATTAAAGAATTGTGTGGAGTGGCAAAAAGGTTCAACTGTGGCAGGGGCTGCAATTATTAGAAAAAACTCCTGGGTCTGATGACGAGTCACTGACGTAGGAAGAGTGTAAATGAGCTTGTCTACTCGAACATTTTCCCTTCCTGGAAGGTGCACTGTCTTTGGGGATAAAATATGAGTTTCAGTCAAGAGCAAATGGGTCTAGGCTGGACGGTTTGTACCCTCGTCTCAATTCGTTTACACATTGGCCACTTGGTTGTCCACTCAGACCATCACTGCTCGTCCTAATATATGTTCTTTATTTTCTTTTAGCCAATTGCCAACGCGTTTCGTCGCAGCAGGAATGTAACCCTTACGACTTCCTCAGGGCTGTAAAATGGCAATTCAGTGCCTGACAGTACCTCCTCAACCATGTACAATTTTTGGAGGCAATCAGTCTTTTCAATTCTAATAGGATGAATCTGCTAAGATTTTAAACTCTGGGCTTCCAAGCGAGGTGCCTAATGGCTTAATTTTCCTAGGTAATCCCTCCAATCCAGCTGTAGCCATGTATGCGAGTATCTTACAGTCAATTAAAAATGTCCTCAGTTTCAACCTTTCCCTTAATAAGGCGGCCACCTCGGGTATGCCTCCTGCAGCCCGGGCTTACTTGAAGTGTATTCCATGTACAGCGCCTGAGACTCAAGCACCCATCACAGTAGAATCGTCCTGATATATGTTAAGAGATTCACTGAAATACTTCCCCGAATTGCAGAAAGCTCTCTCCAGCTGGGGTTTGGTGTATCTCTGAAAGTGATTAACTGCCTCTCAGCGACAACCCCTCTATGGTTCCTCCCCATCCCCCCTGACTGGCATCTGCGGTTATTTTGAGTAGCACTGGAGAGATTAAAGAAAGTCCTCTCTGAAACTTTTCTGGGTTCAACAGCCACTGAAAGTTTAGTGGTATATGTTAAAGGAATCATCCTCATAATTCTGCTCCTCTAGAGATGAACAGGACAGAATGTGATGGAGGAGAATCTTCAATTGATTACGGCCCACAGAATGACCACTGTTATGGCCACCTTCAAATATTGAATGTTCAGCCAAATCGTGGCTTGAACTAATGGAAGTTCCAATAACCGACTCAGTTGACTCTGCAATGCAACTATACTTGCTTCCAGGAGAAAGACATCACTCACTTTGGTATTGAACAAAACTCAGGTGAAAAGTGTTTTTGGGAGATGAGATTTCCCAGCATTCAGCAAAAAAAAACACTGGCTTTTCAGATTTTTGCAGAATCTCCACTTTGCTCTCTACCTTAAAAACAGAAGGTGCAGAAATTAAACACTTGCTAAGATAAGGTGAAAATTGGATTCCTTCTAATTGAAGAGAAGCTGCCACTGGTGCCAATACTTTAGAAATACCCTCTTGGAGGAGAAGAGAGGACGATCAGAAGGGCCTGGAACTGATAGTGTTAATCTTGTGTTGTATCACAAAGAAACTGCTGACTCTGAAGATGAGTGGGTAGATGTTAATAAGCACCTTGGAGATCTAGTATCTCCTGTGGTCTGAAGCTGGAATCACCAACTGCAATATCACCATTTTGAATGTAGTAAATCACATAATGATGAACCTCTTTTGGGTCCATAACTGGACAAACCGCCTGTCTGACTATTACACCAAGAAAAGGATAGTGTTTGCTCCTGAAAATTGAATACCTCTCACTTGGTGGTACTGGCATGACTGCTTCATATTCGATATGCGATTCAACCCCTTGGAGAAAAGTTTGCTTCCTAACTTCTAACCGTCAAAGAGGTGCAGGATAAATCAAAGGTGCAGGGGCAGGATTTTAAAATTCTATAAAATACCCATCTTGCATTACGGACAGCCCCGATTTATCTTTAATTACGTTTTTCCAAATTGACCCGTAATGGTTTATCCTACCCCAACTCTCAAATCACAACAAGGCTTTTGAGCAACTTCTGGGGTACAATGCTGGCTATAAGAGTTTGGGGATTATGGGGCTCGGGAAGGCTGGACTCTCTTCTTTTCTTCAGCAGTCTTTTGGATTAAAACACAGCAAACAATTGAGCAGTGTTTTTTGTATAGCATCTAACATTCATATTTTCACCAACAGGAGCTTTTCACCAACTATTGAAGGATCAGATGAGGCTGCAGGAGACCACAAATTATTAAATGTGGTGTCTGCCAAAAATGAAGCTAATAACCCCATATTGCCTAGAATGGAGGCAGGATTAGTCTCTTCCTGCAGACAGTCAAGCAAGACCTGGAAGTTATTTTATAATGTTTTGGGCAGCATATGTCCCAGTTATGATTGCAAAACTATAAGCCGCACAGGAGCTCCACTTTCTTATCCACTGGATCTGATAGCTTTGTTTCTTCTGAAGCTAATGATGAAGAAGACGCCATATTGGAATATATTGAATTCACCTCAGGCATTTGCTGGAATTAATTCTCAGAATTCACCAATGGGTTCTGGAGATTTAGGAAGTATACTGTTTATAATACTGTGATATGAAAGTTCATCAAGAGGAAGGCTATTCTAGTGAGAGAAAAAAAACATCCTTTGACCAGACCAGGACTAAGCAGCTAGGTACAGCCTAATGCACACATTTCAAAGTGCCTACAGGGGACTGGGACCACTGACTTTGGCCAAGCTTCCTACAGCAGAGCAGGCTCTTCAAAAATCCTTGCTGCCCCTGGGTGGAGGACCTGAGCCATGGAGGACAAAGTCTACCACAACACCATGTAAACCTCAATTCTCTAAATGAAACTGCATGACTTGAGTCGATACAAGACAGAAAGAAATATGCTTGCTTACCTTACATGTCACATTCTCTTTAAGGAAAAATGGTGGACCCAATATACCCTTGTAGTCTTGGGCAATAAAATTAATCAAAGTAAAGATGTCTACAAGGGATTTCACTTGTTTTCAAAGTAATATAAATTCAGAATTATTTGTGAGTCAGTAACATAAAATCAGACTCCTAGGTGTCCCATCAAGACAACCAAGTCAAATATGATTAACAAAGCACAAAAGAAAGGCAAAGCACACGAAAGATCCTAGTTATAGAAAATGAATTTATCTGATTTTAGCATGTTTTAAAATTGAGAAGGGTACAAGTGAAAAAAGTAAATATCAGCAAAAAAGTTATGACAAAGATGCACAAATGAATTTGGACACACAGTACATAACCTACGTCAGCTCCTTAAAATCACAAAGCAAATATTATCCAAAATCAACAAATATTGCTTCAGAAAAACAAATTTTCTTGAGTTGGCGGGAATGTCGACGTTTCGGTCTTTGTGGCTTCAGTCCATTAGACCATCTCCAGGACAAATAACTTTATGCAGGATATACAACCTTCTATGGCAATCAACAGGACACAAAAAGTTGACCTGGAGTCGAATTGGCAATGAAAGACAGCGAAGGAATCACTGGCAGTGTAGAACAGCGTGAGAATCACTGGTCGTAGCGGACAACATAGATGTCAGAAAAGTGAAGCCAACAATGGGTCTTCCTATATTCTTCTAGAGTGGAATGAACTTCAATTTAACAACTTGATGCAGTACGGACGATTTCCCGTCACGTTGGACTACTCATCAGTCTATTGTGCTTCTCTGTTTGAAAACCCCCCCATCAGCCATTCCCTCGGTTGTTAAATTGAAGTTCATTCCACTCTAGAACAATATAGGAAGACCCATTGTTGGCTTCACTTTTCTGACATCTATGTTGTCCGCTACGGCCAGTGATTCTCACACTGTTCTACACTGCCAGTGATTCCTTCGCTGTCTTTCATTGCCAATTGGACTCCAGGTCAACATTTTGTGTCCTGTTGATTGCCATACAAGGTTGTATATCCTGCATAAAGTTATTTGTCCTGAGGATGGTCTAATGGACTGAAGCCACAAAGACCGAAACGTCGATATTCCCGCCAACTCCAAGAAAATTTGTTTTTCTGAAGCAATATTTGTTGATTTTTGGATAATATTTGCTTTGTGATTTTAAGGAGCTGACGTAGGTTATGTACTGTGTGTCCAAATTAATTTGTGCATCTTTGTCATAACTTTTTTGCTGATATTTACTTTGTTCAATTGTACCCTTCTCAATTTTAAAACATGCTAAAATCGGATACATTCATTTTCTATAACTAGGATCTTCTGTGTGCTTTGCCTTTCTTTTGTGCTTTGTTAATCATATTTGACTTGGTTGTCTTGATGGGACACCTAGGAGTCTGATTTTATGTTACTGACTCACAAATAATTCTGAATTTATATTAATTTGAAAACAAGTGAAATCCCTTGTAGACATCCTTACTTTGATTAACATTCTCATTAAAGCATGGGCAATGTCTCTAAAGGTGAGAGAAATGAAAGCAGGACGTCCGAGATGAGGAAATGGATGATAGAAAGAAAGGCGAGTTTACATATAGAAAGGAAAGACAGATTAGAGTTCTAATATGTAGGTAGTTTTCTTTCTTCCTAGTTATCGTGGTATTATTATTATTATGATGATTTTTATTAGCATTTATTAGGCGCAAAACGAATCATCCCCACGGGGATCTCTCAGCGCCATCTTTGGCTAGGAGGTGCGGTCTTGTGGTAAAGACTGCTAAGAGGTAGATGGAGGAAGGGTTAATGGCTTCCTTTATGTTGCACTCTTGGCAAATAGTCTTTTCTACATGTATGTTAAGCAGGTAAAGACATTGCTACACCTGTGTGTTGAATGTATTGGCCTGCTTGATATTTACAGGTAATCTACCAAGTTTATTGTTGCTAATGGCATGAACAAGGTGCTGTATAATTCTCCAAATGTGAATCAGGGTCGACATTCTGGAGAGGGTAACAGTTTGGGAAAAGCTGATCTTAGATTGTGTAGTAATAGTTAAGAATATTGGCAATGAGGGCATTCAAGCTTTGATGATAAAATTCCAGGTGGGAGAAGAGTTGACTTTATATAATGTGTACAACAGAGGTGATGGTGGTGTGAACAAATCTTCTACAATAGAGCTCCTTGAAGATCTAACTTTAAAGAACAAGAAAAAAAACACTGTCCTTAAAGCAGGGGATTTTAAACAATCCATATTGTTCAAGATATATTGAAAGAAGAGGATGAAATTTGGTGTAGCCCTGATTTACAGGTAGCACCACTTAAAATCACAAGTATAGTACGGCTTAAAATCACTAGTACAGTACGGCCTTCGTGATTGCAACGGCTATATTTTTGCAGATATACCACAGCAGGCAACTTTCAACAGCGGATTATGGTCTAGTCATAATGACTATGGGCCTGATTCACAAAGGCAAACTTACACTTTTGTGTAAATTTACGATTGTGTGCTATTCACAGAGGGATTTAAGAGTAGTATCTGTACGAGTGCTGAGTCTCGGCAAATAAAAAGATAGGACAGACTGGGGTTATCCACATGGAGAATCTTCTGCGTCCTTGCGTATGGATTGTGGTGGACATGGCAGTGACCTATGCTCTTGCTCAGTTTTAATTCTCGTATGGGAAGGCTTTGAAAACACAAATACACAGAGAATATTTTTGTTTAAGGTAATGAAGGAGCCTGAGTGTTGCGGCTTTGTCCTCGTAGATTAAGGCACAAAGTACCGAAGAGTTTTAGGGGAAGTGCCTAGTGACAGGTACCAGCTGTGGCGCCTGGAGACCTAAAGTCCAGTTCCGTTTGCCAAAGCTAGGAGTGTCCAGAAAGAGGCCCGCCGGTGTGTCAAAGGTTGTCTAAGACTGGACCACTTTGCGCAGCTTCTGGTTTAGGCTTTCAGAGAGACAAACAAAGGAGACTCTGGCGAGGTTTAGACCAGTCTTCTGAGGAGGGTGATGCCCCGGTTACTTACCGGTAATCTTCATTACTCCGAGTCCTTATCTTCCTCGCCACAGTATAGTTTCCCTTCCCTCCCGGCCCTGGTGGTGGCTTCATGTCTACGGCTTGGTTTTTCAGGTCGGGTTGGTTTCTCTGTGTCCCTTTATGGGATTGGCTGAAGCCACTGGGGGCCATCTTGGAGGAGGGAGGGGAGACTAGAGCGATGTTTTTTAAACTTGGAGTTCTGTGTGGAGCCGGAGGCTCATATGTGATTACTGTGGCGAGGAAGACGGACGAGGAGGTAATGAAGGCTTGCTTGGGGGCAGGAGAAACTTTGCCCCTTCATTGATTCGGTTCGTTGGGGCAGAGTTTACAAATGGTTCTGTGGAAAGGTAATGCTCAGCCCGGAAACACACCATCTGCTGAGATGTGATGCTGACATCACTTGCATCTCGAGTCTTGTGTGTTCTGATCCTTTGAACTTATTTCACAATAAATGAAGCACGTTTGAGTAAAACGGATGTGACAGCATTCGTGTTACTACTCAGATAAACTTGGGGAAGTTGCGAAAGAAGGAGGGAAAATTAGTTAATTAGACATGTCTGTGGTGTGGTGGCTCCTAAGCTTTGCGCTTCCAGGCCAGTCCATCATGGTGCAGGACTGACCTGGGTAAGGCAGCAAACCCTGTGTTGTCATGGAACTGGGAGAAAGAGAGACTGGCCTGGGTGGAGCTCAGTGGAACAGTGCACCTGCTGCAGCGATATGTCCGTAACCTGTCTGTCCCAGTTTGGAATCCCAATATGTTGATAAAATGAGTACCCCTCATTTCCGAAATGTTATTTACAGCGAAGCAAGAACACGGGGGCGGCTACCGCTACCGAAAACTGTGTGCGAGGCCTCCTGTTTTTGCCCTAAATGAATCAATATCAGAGGCAGCTGCATCGGTCTCGCGAGCTCCACCCTTCCTGTCGCGTGGTGTGTCTCTCGCGCGCCTCATTTGTTTATGACGTGTTTCCAATACAGACATTTGTCACCCGGAAGAGGAACTGCCTTGCACAACCAGCCTTATATACACATCTTTCATTGTCTTCCATATCAAGACCTTTATCAACGCTGCCCAATTATTAGCTAACCAGGAAATCCAACTTTGAATTTTAGATCTATGGAGTGAGGTCAGGGGATGGTGATTTCTCCAGACAGTCCGGGTTTGTCATGCTCAGTTTCGACAGTTTTAATTAAAACGAATTAATGTCCCGGATTTGCGGAGGCGTTCTGTGAGCATGCATGTTAGCTTTAAAATAGACTGCAGGCTTACAGTTTCTAGGACCCAGCAGGATGTTTAGAGGAGCCAATCAGCATTTCAGAAGGCCCTCAGCAGATACCCAAGCTTCTTAGCTTGAGCACAAATTGTGGCAGAGAAGAAAAGTGCTTATTGCACTGTTTCAATTTGTAATGACAGGTTGGCAAACGTTAATGCCATATAACATTTAAAGAAAGGCCTTTATGTATTCTTTTTAGGCAGGGCCAATGGAATTACGCAATCGTGCGTCGATTTTCACATAATTTTAGGTTTGCCACATTTGCCACATAATTCTACATCTGCTGCATAATCTGCAGATTTTAACAAAAAAATGTTTCTAGCTCAAACAGGACAAAAGTTAGTAAATATGCTGCAGCGCGTGTTGCAGTGCAGTGGAAGGCCCTTTGCAAGGCAGGGCTGGTCACGTTTCTGTTACTTATTGCTATATTTGGGTGTTAAACTGGTACCAATGTGGTGCAAACAATGCCCATACAGTGTTACTAAGTTTAAAAAAGACGAAATAATGAAGTAAAACTGTTACAAAATGTGCCGCATTATGCTGCAAAATTTGGCTTTTCTTGCTGCAAAATTTACTCAACCCTGCCACATAATTTGGCAGTGGCGGTTCTTCCATGGGGGTGTTTGGGCGCGGCCCCCCCTGCTTTCTCGCCGTGCGAGAAGGCAGAAACAAATGGTAGTGTAGTTATTGCCGTTAATATAACTACCATTGTTTCTGCCTTCTCGCACGGCGAGAAAGCAGAACTTCCTGCTTTAGAGTTTTACTCGCGGGCAGGGGGAAGTGGCTTGGGGGAGTGGCTTGCCCACTGTTGTTAATAGTGACTGTTTGGGCAGCCTGAGGCCGCCCAGACAGACAGTATTAACTACAGTGGGAAAGCCACTCCCCCAAGCCACTCCCCCCTGCCCTCGAGTAACGCACCCAGTCCCTGACTCTCTGTATGCTGCAGAGAAAATGACGTAGCCTGGGGCAGCCGACCGCACCAATCAACCTGCGGCGGTGGAGAAGGTGGCTGCCTGCCGCGCCGCCTTCCTGATGACGTGCTGCCTGCAGGACTTGAACCATGGCGGCAGAAGTCGGGATGGTAAGTTAACTATTTTTATTTTATTTTAAATATATTTGTTGTTGTTGTTGTAGTGCTTTCAGTGGCGGTTCTTCCATGCGGGAAAGAGGGCAGAGGGGACGTTACAGGGCAGCGTTGTGTGATATTAGGCAAATCTCTTTGCTTCACTGTTCCTCATTTCCTTTGATTTATTAATGTGGGAGCAGCCGCAGCAGCGTGTGAACTGCGCAAACGAATCGATATAAAACTGTACAAGAGGCAGACCGGAGCGCGGGGCTAATGCATGCGGAGTTATATTGTTAATAAATGGATAATTGAAAGCCCATAAACACATCGCCACTGTACAGCAGGCAGCGGAAAGAGGGCCCGGCAGTTACCATAAGGCTCGGAATATTAACGGCCCGGCTAATTGAAATGATGGGCAGGCCCGGGCAGCAGGGTTCCTTCGGATAATGCGGCAATTAGCAGCTACACAGAGACGCCAAAGTTGAAAGCATTTGATGTTATTATATCCCCCTTCTGTCACTTAATTATCCAGCAAATAAGTTATTGATAATGATCTCACATTATGAGCAATTGAGTTGGCAGCCAATATCTGGGCCTCTGCAAGGGCGCACCGTCGGAAAACGGAGGCTGGGGCCCCTTTGTTATGTGTTTCCTTAGGTGGCGGAGTGTCGTCAGAACTGGACTTCCGGTCCTGACAGAGTCAGACTGTACTGTACCACTAGACATATTGTCAGGTATTGAGTGCCCGCAATTCTTTAATTTTAGTATGACAGTAATTTTTCGCCCCACTACTTTCAAATGTCACCAGCCGCCACTGTAATTTGGCCCTCGACTGCCGCATAATTCCAGTGGGTTGGTTATAGGTTCCAAATTGCAAGAAAGACAGATATTTTTTATCGAGCCTTGTCCACCTGTAGCCTTTCTCCAGTCGATGCAAAATGATAGTCCGACTTCTATTTTTGTGGATTGCCCCAGTTTTTGGTTCTCTGAATCTAGTCACCCTAGTTCTGGGCCCTTCTGGGTGGATGGGGACTGCTGAGGGAATAGGCAGGGCTGTCTCATCTGATCTCTGTCCTGTGAAATTAAAACGTTAAATTAAAAATTATGTAAATGAGTTTTCGTTTTGTTAGAGCTCTAGTCCATACTGTCTTTATACAGAGACTCTCAGCAGAGGCCGGCAGCGGGGGAGTCAGCCATGTACCAGTCTGGGACCTCTGAAAGGTTGGCAGCTCCCTGACAGAATCAGTCACCTGTGAGAAAGGCACTATAACACATGATGGAGCTGCGGCACATTGTATCACAGGTCACACCTGTACCTCTGAGAGGCGGGAGTACATTGGCCAGTCCAGCCAAGCTGTTAGCTTTGAAAGCAGAGCAAACACAAGGAGATGATGGACGGAGAGCTGAAACTTTTCAGACACTCACCCCCAGTCACAGTTCTGGGTTGAATCCATCATCGTTCTTTAGCTCACTTCGCCACCTCAGTTCAGACCCTTCTATATGCAAACCAGTCTTGACCTTATGCCTCATGGGACCAGTCCAGCCCGAACTGCCAAGCCAGGTCTTCTCTGGACCAGAAACATGCATCCTGGGACCGTATTCGGGGTAACACCCCTCATCAACCAGGCCAGCTTGAATACAGTGGCAAAGTGAGCCAGGGACCCACGTCTAGGCATACCCTGCCAACTTATGGCGAACAAAGCATTGAAAGAAGGCCACTGATGGAGAGTGTTACTCCTCTCTGATCCTTCCAGATCTGTGCCTAGTCTGGCTATCAACAAAATAGAAGGGGGTTCCCAGTCAGGGTTTTAGGATAAAGGCAGGTCAAACGGGGAAGATCAGCAGAAAAGAAATAAGCAACAACCCTGCCACAGATATGCGCTAGGGTCTTACCAAAAGATCCCTAAATATACAAACGGGTGACCACAAATAGCATCAGAGCCAGAATCACATAAGAACTATTTTAGAATTTCTTTATTTGTCATTTATCATTTTATCACAAAGATTTTTTTTTTTATTTAAATATCAGAATTATTCGTTTAGGGTGAAAAAAACATTCCCTAGGTTTAAAATATATACAATAACCCAAAATATTGAGAGTCCCACACACACCGCTCACATCAACAATCACTTCCCACTATCACACATTCAAAGTATCTACTCGCATTCATACACCACATTCACAAAGGGTACATCAGTGCCTGAGCGTGCAATCAGGATGGACAATATTGCACTGGCAAAAAGGACTAAGTTGGGCAGAACAAAAATGGAACGGGTCATCAAGGACAACAGTGATTCTGCCACCAACAGGAACTACGCCCTCAATATTTTTGTGTTATTGTATATATTTTAAACCTAGGGAATATTTTTTCATCCTAAAGGAATAATTGTGATATTTAAAAAAAAAAAAAAAAATCTTTGTGATAAAATGATAAATGACAAATAAAGAAATTCTAAAATAGTTCTTATGTGATTCTGGCTCTGATGCTATTTGTGGTCACCCGTTTGTATATTTAGGGATCTTTTGGTAAGACCCTAGCGCATATCTGTGGCAGGGTTGTTGCTTATTTCTTTTCTCCTAGTCTGGCTATCATCACACCGAGCTCACTTCAAAGCATTTATGGTACTTTCAGCTTCAGCTTTTCTTGTCACAGAAGTGAAAAGTTCGCAAAAACATGCAACCTACAGAGAGAAACTAGGGTGCCCGCCAGTCCCCGGGTCGGGTTCTGGTACAGCATTTGGAACAAAGTCTAGTGTCCGGCTGTGGTGTCTGTATTTTTCTACTTGTTCAGCCAAGACCTGCACAGAAGGCAGTGGGAGAGTTTACGTCATGACACCATCAGTGGTGTTTTTAGCTTTGTTTACCCTGTGGTCGAAGGAGCAAGAGTCAGTTCTCTATTAAATGGGATCAGAGAACACTCCTCATTATAGCCACAGCAGCTTGGCTGTCAGACAAAGGGTATGGAAGAAAACCTGGATATGCAGTGCTTAATTTGTGCCGGTGCTTTCCGGTGCCCAGCACCTGCACTTAACTGCCAGCACCGGGCTTATGACTGTCTACGAAATGGTAGTGGTGTCTGCCAATTTAGGTACGAGCACAACAACTTCTGTTTATTATTTCCATTTCAATTTCTAAATATTTGCCTCCAAAGCAATTCTTAAAGCTTTGGGGGCCTGTAATAGTATGAATGGTCACACTTTTAAGAGTATGATGATTAGTAGTGTGTTGGTGCTGTCATTGGCAGAGCTGCCAGGGGCAAAGGATGGTGCAAGCTCTAGTGTCCTCCTGTCTAGAGCCCTGGCACTATGTTTTTTACAAATTAAGCACTGCGGATATGTTACAGTAAAGGTGCAGAACCACCTGCAAAGGGTGAATAGACGAGATCATGATAGATAAGACAGGGAGACGCCAGAAGCAGCACCCATCAATACGTTTACCCCTGTTAGGAGCTGGGCAGAGGTGAAATGTCGGTTGGTTTCTTGTGTTAATTAAATTCTGCCCGAGTGCAAGTTTTTGCCAACTTGATTTGACCACATGTGGAATTTCCCCCGGCTCTACCATGTACGAAAGTGCCGCCTGTCACCTTTGAGTGAAAGATCACATGTAGCAAAAGCCCACGTGGAAAGCCAATATCCCTGCTGCAGAAGGATAGGCAGAAATAGCACCCACATCCGTTGCCTTCTCAGAGCAGGTGTCCTGCCAAAGTACCGCATGAAAGTTACAACTCAAAATCTTCATAAAAGCACCAACTATTTATATAAATTCAGATGTGTCACGTGAAGAAAAAATATGCAAAAATATAGGGAAAAAACGTACATCGATAGGACATTGCACCAGGGTCGAACCGAAACAATTCCGGCACCATGATAAAATAAGTCCCCCATTAGTGAATCGGATAGCCAGGAAGTGACTCACATTCTGCTCATCGGGGCAGTTTTGAGCTGCAAAGACACTCTGTGATAGTGCTTTGCAAGGTATGAGAGTCTGCATGACTTTCTGTTTGCTGCAGGCAATGTTTAACTCCTTCGACGCTATTGACGGAACCGTTCCGTCACCCCCCTCGGGTGGGCTGTGCTCATGACGGAACGGTTCTGTCACGGCCCGCTCGCCGCGCCTGCGCGGCGCGTTTCATTAAGCGGGCGGGGCCGTGACGGAACCGTTCCGTCACAAGCACAGCTCACCCACGAGCCGTGACGGAACGGTTCTGTCACCCGCGCAGGTGAGCCGCACGCCCTCCCGCGACCGTTAGCGCTGCGGCGGAATAGCCCCCGCAGCAAAGGTGTTAAGTCAATATCAGGAAAATCAGCGGAAAAACCTACCGCCCACACACTGAAACAGGCCCATAAACAGCCAAAAAAAGGCCCACCCTCCGACCTGTCAGATCAGTCCTTCTGACACTGCCAGGCTGCCCTATATGCCACTCTGACCCTGCATTGCACAGGTCAACATCAACCATTCTAGCATCTTTTAGTGGCTTCCAACCTCTCGAGTTTAGAACATAGTAACCCCGTTTTTAAGGAAATATGAAATTGTGCTACATATGTGTTTTTTATAGCTGTATGGACTGCTAAGATTTTAATTAATCAAGCAATAAAGATTACTTACTTACTTATTTACTAGTGGCTTCCAGCGCCCAAGTGCAAGTTGCGGTTGATGTGGGTATGCATAACACAGCAACACAGTCAAAAGTGATGCCAGCCCGTATTGCAGATATTTACAGTACGCAACACATGCTCCGCACATCAACACCACTGAGTAAAGACGTTTATGGCAAAAGTCAACCCAGGTGTTACAATGGAGGCCATGGAGGTTGCAAGATGCCTGCGAAATATGGACAGGGAAGAAAAGTGAGACAGATCTGGAATTTGCCAATCTCTCTGATTTCCGCACCTGTAACATAAATGGACACGGCCATCAGCCTACACTTGAAGACTAGCACCTAACTCTGCAATAATGGTAGGGTTGGAAGGCAGCGTGTCAGTGTTTAATTTGTAGAAAAATACGTGCCAGGGCCCAGGGTACTTTACAGGAGGCTACAGAAGATTGCACCACCCAGTGACTCCGCCAGCGCGCCCAGATATCGTCACACTGCTGCAACTGTGACTTTTTGGTCTATTCAAGACCCCTTACATTTGTAAGAATATTTAGTTTAAAAATTTAACTGAGAAACTCTCTGCTCATGTCCTGTGTTCTAAAATAGACAGCGCCAACATGTGGTGGACTGTCATAAACAAGTGTTGGGTTAAGGATTGGGGTCAGTGCTGAGCACCGGCACAAATGTAGCACTGCAAGTATATATCCATATACATCCAAACAGGTCACCCTCCTGGAAGCCATAGAAGCCTGCTAATGTCAGACCAGGTAGGGCTACAGAAGTGGCACAAATAGTTAACTACAATCCTAGGTGCTAAACTCACTCTGTACATTTGTTTTGGTTAGGTAATTAAAACCAAAACAATTTTAGCATAATAAAACATGGTACAGCTAGCTTCATAATTAAAAGACACTTGATTTAACATATCATCAAATGTTAATTCCTTGTGTGGAAATAGTCAAAGCAGTATACATTATTTAAGAACTCAGAACTCCTGAGGCACAGGGGCAAGACTGATTTGCAAATAGCTGGGTCTGAACTGGGGTGGTGAGGTGAGCTAAAGAGCGATGATGGATTAAACCCAGATCTGTGACTGGGGGTGAGTGTCTGAAAAGTTTCAACGTTCCGTCCATCATCTCCTTGTGTTTGCTTTGTTCGCCCTAAGTTGGCAGGGTATGCCCAGACGTGAGTCCCTTGCTCACTTTGCCACTGCATTCAAACTAGCCTAGCTGATGAGGTGTGTTACCCCGAAACCGGTACCAGGATGTCTGTTTCCAGTCCAGGGAAGACCTGGCTTGGAAGTTCGAGCTGGACTGTTCCCCTGAGGCACAGGGTCAAGACTGATTTGCATATAGCTGGGTCTGAACTGGGGTGACGAAGTGAGCTAAAGAACGATGATGGTTTTAACCCAGATCTGTGACTGGGGGTGAGTGTATGAAAAGTTTCAGCGCTCCGCCCATCATCGCCTTGTGTTTGCTGTGAAACAAATGTAGCACTGAAAGTATATATCCATATATATCCAAACAGGTCACCCTTTTGGAAGCCATAGAAGCATGCTAATGACAGACCAAGTAGGGCTACAGAAGAGGCACAAATAGTTCACTACAATCCTAGGTACTATCCTAATTCACTCTGTACATTTTTATTGGTTAGTTAATTAAAACCATAAAAATTTTAGCATAATAAAACATGGTACATCAAGTTTCATAATTAAAAGAGACTTGATTAACATATCAGCAAATGTTAATTCCTTGTGTGGAAATAGTTAAAGCAGCATACATTATTTAAAGAACGCAGAACTCCTGAGGCTGACCATAGCTACAGCGCAAACTCCATTTTTAAGACCGAACATATTAAAATTTCCCCTTAAGTTAATTCGGTGTACAAGGTTAGGCGGTTGAATCGGTGTGCAAAATGAGCAATGGAAACATTGGCCTGGTTGATGGTAACCATAAAGTGCATTTGCTAACTAGAGCTGTTGCTCAACCTTCATTTTTACATTGCAGCATAATGAGTGCCTCGTCTAAAAGTTGATTCAATGTGTAAAAAAAGCAAGATAAACTCAAATCCTGTTCTTAGTTTTTAGACAATCTTAAATTAAAAGCTGTCTCTTGCACGTGAAGTGCATTGTGAATTCTGTTGACTAAAACTGCCTCACTGTCGGCATTCTTAAATGGAAACATTTTTGAAACGTAATATAGAATTTATAATTATAATTGAGTATAATTTAATTTAATTAATTTAGACAATTAAGTCCATTAAAATAGCTAATACAAAACGAGGATATTGCTGACATGGTTAATTCAAACGTAGCATCTGTGCGTCTACGCATCTCATTCTTTAATTCATTCAGGTGCTATATAAGAAAGTGCCAGAGTGGCATGTGCACGCGTAGATGGATTAGATGGACTTGTGCAAATGAGCACTTAAACAGGCAGACCCCATAAAACCCTACAGGAAAGCCTGGATTTCATTGTGAATTTAGACCATGTTGTGCAACATATTACTAATGACCTCATATCATACTGAGTCTGGGGTGCAGTGGACTAGTCTATTGTCTTAACTGATTATAAAATCTTAACTAGAGCAAACTGCACATAATTCACTCGCTGCTGCCCTATCCTACCTTCCATCCTCTTCCAAATTCACCCCCAACACAACAACTTTAACTAAGCTAAATGCTAGCTGATCTACCACTTAAAACAAATATGTACATTCATCTCATGGTATGGAAATCATAGACCACTTCTTGTAGCAGGGGTGAGTCCTGGATCTGGCAGATGGATTCTATGGGAAGACCTCCTGCAAGGTCACTGCGGGACATCTTTTGTAGGATCTTATTTCTGCAGAAATCTATTCCACTGGAAACTTTTTAGATTGCTTGAGTGGCTAGGGTGTATGTTCACTTGGGTTTCTCCTCAGGTAAACAATAAGTATGCCATTCCGCCCCCAAGCATTTTCACCGTTGATTGAAGTCTGGAGTCTCATCATTTGGAATGTGTGGGGCGGGAAAGTGGTCAGGTTATGATGCCTTGCTGCTATGTCCCATATATTGAGCACTATGCCTGTGGGGTTGGTCTGGTGCATCGGAATGACATTGCGTCATAGGTTTCCAAAGTAAATGCGACATAGTGAATCTCATTAAGGCACCCTCCATATGCGGCCACATTGTGGGCCTGATTATTTATGTGTGGACTGCCCGCCGTTCCTCCAGGGTAATGGAATAAATCATTCCGCCTCCACATTATGGAGGGGCTGTCCACCTAATTTAAAAATGACTTCCTAGTAGGTGGTCCTTTATAAAAGCATTGGCAGGAACCACCGTCAATGTATTTAACTCTGTCCGACAGGGCTATTTGTTTTAGTTTTACAAAAAGAAAATCCAAAAAGCCATTTCTCTGGTGGCCGTTGCTCCCCAGGGCTGTCAGAGAAGTTTAGCTGCGACAGAGATGGAGTAATCTCCGCCATGGCCAAATTAAAGGTCCGCCCATCATTAAATTGGGCAGGCGGACCACTATGTGGGCGGAAAGAGGACTCCGTTGGTGCCGCAATGGAACACCTTTCCCACCAACACCTAGATCAGGCCCTTTGTCTATTGCCCTTAGGAACCAATCTGCAAGTGTCCTTAAGTGAGCTACTTCATAATAAATAACAAGGTCCAGTAGATTTAGGCCTCCATTTCCTTTAGGCGTCCATAGAGGCCTGACACCAGAATATGAGGACCAGTAGTAGAAATGAGAAAAGAAACTTGGATAAGAGAGAAACAGACATCAGACACCACTGCTCTGTCTTGGCACTGCTCCTTCTGGTCACTAATGTCAGCAAGGTTAAATGGATATCTAAAGTCCAAGAAAGTCCTTCATCTAACTCTAATAGTGAATAGTTATATATTACCGGTATGTCTGTGTAAGCACTCTCTGTGCTCTGATGTGAAACTAGTTATTCCTGAAACGAAAACTTACAAAAGATGAGTGCCTTAGGTATACATTCATGAACACTCTGCCCTAGTAGTAAAATAACATTTCAATACACTCTCTTTGGAAGATGAGTTTAGTTCTCACTAGACTCTTTGTGCCACTGCAAAGGTAATGAACGTGTATTATTATTTTGTGATTCTTATCTTAGCAGTTCTTATGCATAACCATATATACATATTTTGTGTCTCATTTCATTGTCTTGTTTGGGAACTTCTTCCTCTTCCTTCACCGCACCAGCCACCCCATGTAATGCAAAATATGTACAGTCTTTATATATGTGCAAAGTTAAATGTTCAAAATAGTTCTGAGTCGGTTTTCACAACACGAGTTGGCTTTAGAATATTTCTTGTATTCCCAAGTGTCCCCCAGCAAACTCCAAACAAAGCACCTATTCTTTGCAAAAGGGAATCCTAGTCTATGTAGTAAGGTCCTGTCTCCAGTCATATTGTATCATGATTGCCTGGCAAGAACGCCATGATACACAAGGGAAGTTACATCCAATGTTCCAAGATTGCTACCACCATCTCCAGACAATGTCAGAGTTTAGAGACTGCTTGGAGATGTGGTTTGTTGGCTGAGTGTCACAGCACAGTGCCTTCTTCACACATGCAGAGACACACACCAGATAGAGCTGACACCAGCCTTCCTCCTCTGAGGTGGATTCTGGGCAAGCAGGTGAAGAGAATCACTCCTCCATGCCTAGAGAGCCTTAAGAGGTAATCCATCACTTCTTAAATGCCTTCTGACAAACATTCATTTTAATAACGTTCATTTTAATAACGTTTAGAAAAAGGACACCCCTATACATTTCCACCCATGAAATGTATAGGGGTGTCCTTTTTCTGAGGCCACTTTGCAGTGTTACAGTGTTGTCATAAAGTGCTGGTAGTTTGGGGGTGCTATGGATACTTAGGTAATTGATTGATGTGTGCACCAGAATCAAAATGGGTTTGATTCCTTCAAAGTGTAACAAATGTCTGGCTAAGGGTTAGGTTGAGGATTTCAGATTTCCTAACATTTACTCTAAAGCCTGCCAGTTCTTGAAAACTACATAAGTGCACCATTAGGACCAGTAGTGATGTTTCAGGGGTGAAAAGAGTAAAAAAAATATTGTTCTCAAACTGTGATAGTTTGTGAGTGTCTGGGCTCAAGTGAATCACCTCATCGTCACCTCCAACAGTATTTGATTAGCCAGAAGTTTTGTGCTGAAAGCAGATAAGATAGGGAGTGGGGAAGATACCTGTCTGGTACTTCTACATAAAGGAAATGTAGAAGACACGTTTCCATTCACACCTACCTTGGATGTAGGTTTATGGTATACAGCTAAGGCCATGAAGAGAAACTTTGACCCTGGGCCCAGTTTGAGCATACGTTTTGGAGAGAAATCACTAATTGACGCTGCTGAAAGCCTTTTCTGCATCCAAGGTTTTGAACAACTTTTTACTCCCAGGTATCTTATTTTTTTCTTTCCTCTCACTAATATCCCATGTCGAATTCCAAATCATGGCGGCTGTTTTTATTGCATTTACAGAATAGCTTGGCAGATACCCAACTTTAGAAATTTCTGATTGATACACCTACCTGCGGATTCCTCCCCTGTACAATAATCCCAGGTGTCATTCTGGATCCGTAAACTTCAAAATTCTCACGTTGCCAGTAGTGGGCCTTGGTTCTGTATCGATGCCAGAAGTGGCATAAGATAAAGTCAACAAAGCCATAAAGCACCAAACCCGGCAGAATGACTTCAGTTCCCTTTTTACACCAGAGATGGAGTTTCCTTCTGGGCCCCAAATCCACTCTCTGGTCAGAAAGGCAGCAGAAATGCTTAACCTGCAGCTTTCATCAGTGAGTCTAAAAACGTATGTCCTCAAGGAGGTTCTCTTTCATTCAGCTCCAACTTCAGCACCTCTGCTTCCATTCAATGAAGCCCGGCAGAACCTGTCTTTGCAGCAGGCAAAATGTCCATCACAGCACCAGCAGTGAATAGGCTGGTTGCAGGCGCTATCAACCTACTCCAAGACCAGCAAAGCAATGGCCTGATCTCTGAGTCTCCAACAACCGCAGCCTCAAAGAGAATGTTGTCAATTTTAATGCTATCAGGGTTTCTTCAGGGGTTTCTATACCCAGTAGCACCAACCCTACCCTTCCCAGGGTCAGCAGCCCCAGAAACCCCTGGTTTGCCTATACAGGGGTAGAGACAGAGGTACATCTCTGGACCCCTCCAGCAATCCTCCTCCTTTTCCTACCCATTTTTCTCCCCTGCACCATTAGGAGGTCAGGCCTAGTTGGCTTCCACAAACCCACAGCTAGCCTCTGGAAGGGCCGGTGGCCTCCTGTCTACCAGCCTGGAAGAGCATTACTTCGAACAAATGGGTCCTCAAAATCATAGATGAGATTACACCCTTCCCTCACTTCAGGCTCCACCCTCCCCATCCCTACAACTTCCTCAGCCACCTCCAGACCATTTTTCTATCATGCAGCAGGAAGTGGAAGCAATCCTATGGGAAAGATCTGTAGAGTTAGTCCTGGAGTAGGACAGGGGATAAGGACGTTACTTTCACTATTTCCTTATTCCGAAGAAGGATGGTGGTCTGCATCTGATCCTGGACCTCAATGAATTGAATTTCTTACTCAACACAGAAAAGCTCAATATTCTATCCCTAGTTCAAGTGTTACTGGCATTGGAAGCTGGAGACTTGATGGTGTCACTTGGCCTGCAGAATGCGTATCTCGACATACCATATCAGAATTATTTGTGAATTGTAGTGGGTTGTACACAGTACCAGTTTGCAGTGCTCCACTTTGGATTAACATTGGCACCTTGAGTCTTGACAAAAGGGATTGCAGTGGTTATTGCCCATCTCAGGAGGTTGCACATCCCAATTTTCCCCTACCTGGACGACTGGCTGATCAAAATCGGGTTCCAGAGGCAGTGATACTCGATCTGTAGTTGACAGTCTCACTGCTGTTTGACCTGGGATTTTTGATCAACAGCCAACATCTCACCTGAGGCCCTCCCAATGCCTCCAGTTGATAGGGTCTGTATAGTACACCAACCATGTAGACACCTTTCCTCCAACTCAGAGTATTGCAGCCATACAAAAAATGGTTCTATTCTTCCAACAGGGCCCCAGGGTTTCTGTCATGAAGGTCCTATGATTCCTGGGTGTGCTGGCTTTCTGCATTCTCCAAGTCATGCATGTACGTTAGCACAAGAAGGCCCTGCAGTGGTGCCTCCACAGACAGCTGATACAGTAGAGGCAAGACCTGTTGTACTCCATCGTAACCTTCCCAAGACTTGCAGCAGAAGGGGTGAATAAGGAAAACCTGCATGAATAAGGGGAACTGCAGGGTGGGATAGCCTTCACTCCCTCTCCGACTGTGGCTAAAGTTGTATCGGATGCCTCTACATTTGGATTGGGAGCTCATCTAGAGGATCTGCAGATCAGTGGCCTTAGGTCTCCAGAGGAATAGGGCTTCAAATCAACCTGTTAGAACTTCGGGTGATTTGCTGACTCTCAAGGCCTTGCTCCTCTCTATCCAAGGCCGATCTGTCCAGATCTTGACGGACAAGGCAATAGTGGTGTGGGTAGTAGGATCTCACTTCCTTTACTTGGAAGAGTTGAGACTGTCGTCACCTCCAAGGGATCTGATGGACCGCCAATCACCTACACATAGCAAGGGCTCTGATTGTCAGTGCCAGTGTTATCTTGACAGGCACGAGTGGCATCTTCTACAAAACCCAAGGTCTTCCTTACAAAACGCTCTTTTTTCCTCATCTGCTCCCTGCATACTGTTCCCCCACCCTGGGGATCTACCTTGCTTTTTTTAGGCATAGACAAAATGCCCCTTTTGAGCTCCCCCTATGATCTTTTAACAAACTACACATTTCAGTTTCCCCCAATTTAGGATGATTCTGGCTTCAGATGCCATACCAACTCATCCACATGTTCAGGTTCAGTGAAATGGTGTATGCTATTGTCCCACATTATTCTGAGCATAGCAGGGAATTTGATTTGCAATTTAGCTTCATATTTTTTCATTAACTCAATACTCTTCCCTAGATCCTAATGTCTATCTTCATTAGAACGAGAGATGTCAGACCTTATACAAAAGATAGCCTCCTGTGTTTGTAGGGCTTTTGCTTTCAAAGTGGCCATTAAAATGTGTTATTTTACAAAGTATGACAGGAAATTCTCTAAGAACCATTTGTTGCTTCTTCCGATGCGGGTTTAACTTAAAAGGGTCTCTGTGTATTCCCTGGAATGCTTACATAGGATCAGTTATAGTGCCAATGGCTTCCATTAGCAAATTTAATACATATATCCATTCAAATTGCTCCCTTCAGCACCTTCCACAACATTTAGGATTCTGGTATTATTTCACTTTGCATTGTTTTTTAGATCTTTCCATTTTGTTCAATATTTCTTTATCTTTTTGCTTTAGCTCTTGGATCTCTAGTGCAGTGTTGTTAATGTTAGCACTCAGATCCTGAACTGTCTTTTCCAAAGCTTCACTGCACAATGCTAAGCAGTCTATCTGTTTCTCCAGCTTGATGCAGGCTCACATATCTCTTTTCGATTTGTCTGAGAGGTAGCAAGTCTATTTCTAATTTCAGCTGGCAAGTCTAATAGCATTTTGTTTTTTAAATGCATTTTTATTTTGAAAAAGAACAGCTTACAGTGGTGCCCAACATGCACCTATATCAATACACACTCAAAGGGAATTAACCACAGTGACATTATTGTAGTATCATGAGTGTAGGACATCTGTCGAACATGTAAAGGAAAGAAAACAAATTGGGGCATTTTATCCCCAGGTTCGTGTGGTCTTTGGTATGCTCAAATTTGGTGGAGGCCCCTTCCGATGACCCCAGTGCATAATATTTGAGCCAGCCGCTTCACACCTTATAAAATTGACTGGGACAACCCCTGCTGTTATAGATGATGTTCTCTGCTGCCATGTACATTTCCATCCTTCGCCTCCAATCTTTGTATGCTTTGGATCTCCTATGCCCCCCCAGAGCCTGGCCACGTCCCATTTGGCCACCACCAAGCCCAGCCACTGAATAAAACCTTGACACGCAGGACATCTCTATCGTTGTGGATCCCCAGGATAACATAATTTGGTTTGAGACATATGGTGACTTCTGGGATGGCATTGTGCTCGTGAGTAATTGTGGTCCAGTATGCTTGAAAAGGCAGGCAGCCCCTGAGCATAGGCTGGAAGGTCCACCTGACCTTGTTACAGTGCCACCCTACCCACATCATGTAGTCTGTGTCAATCATAGTAGAACCTATGTAAGATCTTAAACTGGAGCAACTGCAGTCTAGACTTTATCGTCACTTTCCTTGGGTGCACCAGTGCCGCCTCCCAAAATGTGTCATCCATCTCCCCTACATCTCACTTCAGTCTTGCTCTCAGCTGACCGAGGATGTCTGGCATATACCGTTTGTCTTACCCCTTTTATTAACCTCTCGGCTCCCTTTTCCCTCATTCTAGGTGAATAGTTTCCCTTCTATCTTTTGTTGTGCGTCCTGCAGGTTATCCTGCTTTTCATTCATACAGGGGCAGGCCACACTTCACACGTAAGGCCACTTTGATTACCTGTCTAATTGCTATTATCATCATGCAGATGCAGTGATTAGGCCCAGAGAGAGGATCCAGTTGTGGAAATTGATAAAAATAGAAAAAATATAAACTCCTAGGGGGAACCCTGGGCCTCGAATCTCTGGAGTCTATGAAAGTGTGAGGCCTCATGGCTGAGAGCAGACGCAGGGCCCTGGACAGCTGCCCACAGTTCCCATGCCTAGCGCCGGCCCTGCTTCTAAAGGCACATACACCAGGATCTCAGTCACTGGGTGTAGGTGGTGCTCCCGCTGGAGGAAGAAAACAAACAGCATGACGCATCCATTTTCCCGAAGGTCCTCCACTTTGGAGATTCCAATAGTGACCCATGCCCCAAACCTCCGCAATTTCCCCAATTCACTGAGCCATACACCCTCCCATTTGGGTGTTTCCTTAGTGTTTTGTGTGGCCAGCCAATACGTTTAGTAGCTTCACTCCATGTCACCTGAGCCACCTGTCTTGACGGCAGCAACTGCTGGGTCCCTTTCCCACCGTAGAGATAGTGCAGGTGTGATTGTGCCTCAAGCGTTGCCCATTCCAGCTGGAAGGCCGAATGGTCCTGAGTGACTAAGATCCAATCATTTACACTAGTTAAGTGCGCCACTCAGTGAAATGCCTCTACGTCAGGGAGGGCGACCCCCATAATATGGGTTGCACTGTAGTGTTTTTAATGCAATTCTAGGGTGGTCCCTGTTAGACGGGGACCCTGAGGGTCGGACGGATACTGAGGGAGAGATCCCCGAGGGGGACCGTCTCCGGCGATCGTACAGACAAGTTACCTCCCTCCCCACAAATAGGCACCACACCAGGTCGAGTTCAATACTTTATATAAGGTTCGTACGGCAAGGATATTAGCAATACAGGATATCTCGGACCCGGGGGATCCTCTCACTTCTAGTCTCTGTAGGGAAAGGGGGTAGCGGGACAGTCTTGGTACCGGGTCGGTACAGGTGGTGGTAAGAGGCGAGCTCACAATCCTCGAGCTGGAGAGTCTACGAGTTGGGCCGCGGCAGCGCCAGCAGGCCAAGACGATGGGTTCACGAGGCAGAGGGCCGCGGCAGCGCCAGCAGGCCAAGACGATGGGTTCACGAGGCAGAGGGCCGCGGCAGCGCCAGCAGGCCAAGACGATGGGTTCACGAGGCAGAGGGCCGCGGCAGCGCCAGCAGGCCAGTCACGGATGAGTTCTTCTCGGGTCTCTCGACTCCAGGATACAACTGGCTTCCTGGTCTGGCCCTGCCCCAGTTATAGGTCTGGTCCCCTTTGATGTCCGGACCCTCGCGCCTGGGGGCCGGGAGGTCCGGGATGAGGGAGTCCAGACACCCAGCAGGGGGGTGGAGCCAGCGCCCAGGCGGCCGGGGGTGATCGACACCTGGCGGAGGAGAGCCGTTGACGATTCCTTCTCCCATTGACTCGCCAAGTGGTCACTCTGCCTCCTGGGGGGAGGTTGGTGCCTCGATGTCGGGGCCGGTCGGGCCCAGGGTGAGGGTCGAGTTGAGGCCACGCGGCCTCGTGCTGCAGTGCCCCAAGATGGCGGCTGGGCCGAGGCCGTGGTGTGGATGGTGACCCGGGCCAGCTGGGTCCGGAGCTGGTGTCTTGTGGTGGAGGAATTGCAGTGTACTTCGGGTGGTCGTCGGGGACTCTGGCTGGGGATGCAGGGGGAGCCAGGGTCCAGGTCCCATTGCGGGGAGGGGGGGCAGCCCGACCATGCGGCCTGTCCAACATGCGTCCCCCCCAGCTGAAGGCGGGGAGAGTCAGCCATCTTCCTGGGGACTCTCCTCGCTGAGGCGGAAAAAGCGTGACAGGCCGTCGGCGTTGGCGTGGTCCTGGCCTGGACGATGTTCTACCGTGAAGTCCATCCCCTGCAGGGAGATGGACCAGCGCAACAGCTTCGGGTTCTCCCCCCGCATTGGCATCAGCCATTGCAGGGGTCGGTGGTCTGTTTGCACCCGGAAGTGGGTGCCGAAGAGGTAGGGCCGGAGCTTCTTGAGTGCCCAGACTACGGCGAAGGCCTCCCTCTCAATGGTGCTCCAGCGCTGTTCTCGGGGCAGCAGGCGTCTGCTGATGAAGGCCACTGGTTGGTCGACCCCTTCGGCGTTGAGTTGGGAGAGGACGGCCCCCACACCATGATCGGAGGCGTCCGTCTGCACAATGAATTCCCGGCTGTAGTCGGGAGCCTGGAGCACGGGGGCCGTGCACATGGCGGCCTTTAGTTTCTCGAATGCCGATTGGCAGTCCGGGGTCCAGTTGACGGTTTTGGGGCCCTTCTTGGAGGTGAGCTCTGTGAGGGGCCCCATGATGCTGCCATAGTCCTTCACGAACCGCCGGTAGTATCCGGTGAGCCCCAGGAAGGCCCGGACCTCCGTCTGGGTCGTAGGGGGTTGCCAGGCCTGGATGGCAGCAATCTTGAGTTGGAGAGGGGCCACCAGCCCGCTTCCCACTTGGTGTCCCAGGTAGGTCACGGACCCTTGGCCAACCTGGCACTTGCTGGCCTTGATGGTGAGCCCGGCTTGCTGGAGGGCGTGTAGAACCTCCCGCAGGTGGCGGAGGTGGTCGGTCCACTGGTGGCTGTACACAGCAATGTCGTCCAGGTAGGCGGCGCTGAAGTCTTCCAGGCCCGCCAGTACCTGGTTTACCAGCCGTTGGAACGTTGCCGGGGCGTTTTTCATGCCGAAGGGCATTACTTTAAAGTGGTAGTGCCCGTCCGGGGTAGAGAAGGCGGAACGTTCTTGGGCCCTAGGGGTGAGGGCGATCTGCCAGTAGCCCGCTGTTAGGTCGAAGATGCTCAGGTAGCGGGCGGCCCCCATCCGGTCAATTAGCTCATCTGCCCGGGGGATGGGATGAGCGTCGGTCCTGGTAACTGCATTCAGCCCCCGATAGTCCACGCAGAACCGGAGCTCAGGGGCAACGCCCGGGGCGGCCGCCTTGGGAACCAGGACGACTGGGCTCGCCCAGGGGCTGTCTGAGGGTTCGATCACTCCCAGGGTCAGCATTTTGGACACCTCGGTCTGGATGCAGGTGCGCACCCGGTCGGGTACGCGGTACGCCCGGTGTCGAAGAGGAGGGCTGTCCCCGGTGTCCACATCGTGAAGGCACCAGGGGGTGACTCCGGGGGTGAGGGAGAACAGGGAGGCGAACCGCCTCAGGAGCGTTTGGCAGTCTTGGCGTTGCTCCGGGGACAGGGCCTCGGAGAGCTGGACCCCTTCCACTGAGCCATCCCGTTCGAGGACCCTCAGTAAGTCCGGAAGGGGTTCGGAGTCTTCTTCTGTCCCATTATCGGTAGCCATCAGGAGGCTGAGTTCGGATCGCACAAAATGGGGTTTGAGCCTGTTGGCATGGAGGACTCGTAGGGGGTTCCGGGCAGTCTCCATGTCGATTAAATAGGTGACGGGCCCCTTGCGTTCGATCACCTTGAAGGGCCCGGACCATCTGTCTTGGAGTGCACAGGGTTCAACCGGGGACATCACCCAGACCTGTTGTCCTGGTTCGAACTCAATGGAGGACGCGTGCTGATCGTACCACCTCTTCATGTCCTCCTGACTGGCCTCGAGATTGGCTTTGGCGGTGTCTCGGAACCGCCGGGTCTGGTTGCGGAGAGCCAGGAGGTACCTGTAGATGTCCGGGGGAGTTTTCTGGGGGGGCTGCTCCCAACCTTCCTTGATTAGGCTGAGGGGGCCCCGGACGGGGTGCCCGTACAGGAGTTCAAATGGGCTGAAGCCGAGGGATTTCTGCGGGACCTCCCGATAGGCAAACAGGAGGCATGGAAGTAGCACGTCCCACTGGCGTCGAAGGGGTTCTTCTAGGCCCATAATCATTCCTTTGAGGGTGCGGTTGAACCTCTCGACCAGTCCGTTTCCTTGCGGGTGATAGGGGGTCGTGAATTTGTAGGTGACCCCGCATTGTTGCCAGAGAGACTTCATATATTTGGAGATAAAGTTCGTGCCCCTGTCACTGACGACCTCCCGGGGGAACCCCACCCGGGAGAAGATCCCCATCAGAGCTCGGCCCACCACGGGGGCCGTCACAGTCCGAAGAGGGATGGCCTCGGGATAGCGGGTGGCGTGGTCTACTAGGACCAGGATGAACCGGTGTCCTTGGGCTGTTCGAGGGTCGAGGGGCCCCACAATGTCTATTCCCACTCGTTCAAACGGGGTGGTGACGACCGGAAAGGGTTGTAAAGGTGCTTTGATTTTTCGGCCACTTTTTCCGCTGGCCTGGCAGGTGGGGCAGGCCTTGCAGTGGTTGGTGACATCCTTTCGCATTTGGGGCCAGAAAAAATGGGTCACCAGGCGGTCGTAGGTTTTATCCTGTCCCAGGTGTCCGGCGAGGGGGACATCGTGGGCTAAGTTCAGGAGGAAGTCTCGGAAGCGAAGGGGCACCACCAGCACCCGACTGGCTCCTAGTTCTGCAATTTTCTGCTCGCTGTAGAGCAGGTCTTGGTCCCAGTAGATCCAGTGGGCCCCCGAGGTATCCCCGGTGCTCTGGGCCAGGGCTTGCTGCCGGAGTCCTTCGAGAGAGGGACATGCTTTCTGTTCGGCCCGGAATTGTTCCTGAGTGGGGCCTCCCTCCTGCCGCCATTGTGCCAGGTCAGGGACGTCCCGAAGCTGGTCGGATCCTTCTTCGGTTTGGGTCGAGGGACTGGCTTCTGGGGCGGCCTCCTCTGGGATGAGCGCGGGAGGAGGTTCCGGCCACTCGGGCTCTTCTAGACTGGGGACCGCGCGGGCGGTCATGGACCGGGTCGTGACGCAGACCCATTCGGGGAGGCCGAGCATCCCCAGGTGTTCCCTCCGTTCGACAGCTGCCCAGGGAGAGCTTTCGAGGTCGTTTCCTAGGAGGCAATCCACGGGGGCATCATCGCGGACAGTTACCTTTAACATCCCCGTTACTCCTCCCCACTCGAAGGGGACGCAGGCCATGTGGCACAGGCTTTCGGAATTGTCTGCTGAGCGGACAGGGCAGAGAATGTTCGGCAGGATTTGGTCTGGAGTGACGAGATGGCGTCGGACCGCCGTTACACTGGCCCCGGTGTCGCGGAGGGCTCCCGCCCGGCGGCCATTAATGTTGACCCATTGACTGTACTTCTGCGTGTTGGCGGGAAGGGGGGCCCGCGGAATCATCTCTCTCTCCCCTAAGCAGACCAGTGCCATGGCGGCGGGAGCCCAGTCAGAGGGGTCGGTCTCGTACTCTTCTTGGTCTTCCGGGATTAGTTCTTCCCCTAGGGCGGCCGCTGCGACCTGGCGGGGGGTAGTGTTCGGATTCTTTGGGCAGTTGGGATCACTGGCGTAGTGGCCGGGTCGCTGGCATCTGTGGCACATAACGTTGGCCCGGAAACCGGCCCGGATGGCAGGGCTTCCTCGGCCGACCGGGGTCGAGGGGCTGCTGGGGGGTGACGAGGGGCCGGGGTCTCTCCCCCGACTCTGGCCTCCTCCTCCTCCTCGGGGGCGATGGGGCCCTGGGTACGGTCTGGATGATTCTCTGGGTCCGTTCCGGCCAACTCGGGTGCTTTCCCACCGGTCGGCTTCGGCGGCGAGTTGTCGAGGTTCGGTTAGCTTACTGTCCAAGAGGTGTTGCCGGAGCTCCACGAAGCAGTTGTTCGACAGGTGCTCCCATACGATAAGGTCAAAGAGTTGTTCGTAGGTGGTCACTTTGTTGCCCTTGATCCACCCCTCGAAGGCTCGACTAAAGAAGTTCACGTACTCCACCCAGGTTGTACCCGGAATCCGTTTGCAGTCGCGGAACCGTTGGCGGTACATCTCAGGTGTGAGCCCGTATCGAGTGAGGAGGGCGGCCTTCATGTGGTCGTAGGATGTCATCAGATGGTCCGGGAGTTGCAGCAGGGCGTCCCGCCCTTCGTTGACAAACCTCCCCCATAATCCGGCTCCCCAGTCGCTTCGGGGAATCCGGTGGGAGGTCATTGCCACCTCATAGGCTTTAAACCACTGCTGTATATCATCGTTCTTGTGGTATTCCCGGATGACATCTTTGGGGATGTGAACCTTGGGCTCGGTAGAGGCAGGCAGGGTCGGTCGTTCGGGGAGCCCGAGGTCCTTATTCTGTTTCTGGATCTCCAGTTCTTTGAGATTGCGCTCATGTTCGTACGCTAGTTTCTTTTCCTCTAGCTCTCTCTGTCTTTGCTTCTCTTCTCGCTCCTCTCGGAGCCGTAAGTGTTCCAGAGTTATTTTTTGTTCCGCCAGCTTGAGTTCCCCATCCAAGCGAAGTCGGGCTAGTTCTAACTCGTGGAGTCTGCTTTTTTCTCTTTCTCGGATCTCTTCCAGGGAGAGACCCGCTCTTCTTTCTTCAGTTGGTGCGGGGCTCGTCTCGGTTGTTCGTGTTCGGGGTACGGCCGTACCCGTTTCCGCCCAAGCTTCTAGGGCTCGTTTGAAGTCTTCCTTCGTGCTCAGACCTGTGGTTGGGAGACCAAGTTCTATGCAATATTGCTTCAGTTCTCGGTGGTTGTAGTCTTCCAATTTTTCCATCTGGAATTTCTCCGTTGTTCCGCTCTCTGTTGTCATGGTGGTCGTGTGCCGTGGGTCGAGTGACTTTCTGTACGATTATGCGTAGGTTCGGATCCCGTCGCTGGCCACCAATGTTAGACGGGGACCCTGAGGGTCGGACGGATACTGAGGGAGAGATCCCCGAGGGGGACCGTCTCCGGCGATCGTACAGACAAGTTACCTCCCTCCCCACAAATAGGCACCACACCAGGTCGAGTTCAATACTTTATATAAGGTTCGTACGGCAAGGATATTAGCAATACAGGATATCTCGGACCCGGGGGATCCTCTCACTTCTAGTCTCTGTAGGGAAAGGGGGTAGCGGGACAGTCTTGGTACCGGGTCGGTACAGGTGGTGGTAAGAGGCGAGCTCACAATCCTCGAGCTGGAGAGTCTACGAGTTGGGCCGCGGCAGCGCCAGCAGGCCAAGACGATGGGTTCACGAGGCAGAGGGCCGCGGCAGCGCCAGCAGGCCAAGACGATGGGTTCACGAGGCAGAGGGCCGCGGCAGCGCCAGCAGGCCAAGACGATGGGTTCACGAGGCAGAGGGCCGCGGCAGCGCCAGCAGGCCAGTCACGGATGAGTTCTTCTCGGGTCTCTCGACTCCAGGATACAACTGGCTTCCTGGTCTGGCCCTGCCCCAGTTATAGGTCTGGTCCCCTTTGATGTCCGGACCCTCGCGCCTGGGGGCCGGGAGGTCCGGGATGAGGGAGTCCAGACACCCAGCAGGGGGGTGGAGCCAGCGCCCAGGCGGCCGGGGGTGATCGACACCTGGCGGAGGAGAGCCGTTGACGATTCCTTCTCCCATTGACTCGCCAAGTGGTCACTCTGCCTCCTGGGGGGAGGTTGGTGCCTCGATGTCGGGGCCGGTCGGGCCCAGGGTGAGGGTCGAGTTGAGGCCACGCGGCCTCGTGCTGCAGTGCCCCAAGATGGCGGCTGGGCCGAGGCCGTGGTGTGGATGGTGACCCGGGCCAGCTGGGTCCGGAGCTGGTGTCTTGTGGTGGAGGAATTGCAGTGTACTTCGGGTGGTCGTCGGGGACTCTGGCTGGGGATGCAGGGGGAGCCAGGGTCCAGGTCCCATTGCGGGGAGGGGGGGCAGCCCGACCATGCGGCCTGTCCAACAGTCCCTTATTCCAGAGCAGAGACTGCACTCCCCCACCCTCTATTTTGTAAACACTTGTTGTGGAATACGGCAGTGGAGAAGTGTGGCTCAATGGTTAGAGCGGCAGACCCTGATGCAGAGGTCTAACCCGGGACCAGGGTTCAATTCCCCGCCTCGGCGGGTCTTGGGCTTAAAAATTCCACAGACCTGATAATTCTCGCCTTGGTGCCTATTCCAATCATAGAGTCCCACTCTGCAACTCTGGGCAATAGCTTGCTTAATCTCCACAACGCTAAGGATGCCTCGCCTCCACCTTGGGGGTGCCCAGGAGTGGACACCTCACAGGGAAAGCCAGGATAGGTTCCACAGTGGTATTCGTACAAGCGCCTTGAGACCCTTGCGGGTGAGTAGTGCGCTATACAAGTATCAATTTACATTTACATTTTACATTTATGTGTTCTGAAGAACATAGAACAGCTTAGGGAGCGTCATCATTTTGAAGATGCCCTCCTGCCCCAGAAGGGTGAGGGGCAGCCCTATCAATCTGTCAGCATCGCCCCAAAAAATCAGTACCATCCTCCTGAGGTTTCTTTGGAGGCAAAGCTCTCTCTGTGGCATCTTAAAGATCCACAAGTATTTGAAGCCCTACGGTGCCACTACTAGTCTTTGCGGGAGCAAGGACAGATCTACCAGCCACGGTGTTGATATAACACCGACTTCTCCTTGAAGATCTGAAAATCCGATGAGACCGTCACAGCGGGTTCGATAATATAAAGGAGGATGCTTAGCGCAAAATGTTCTCCTCATCCTCACAGGCGGCTGAGATGTTAACCCACAAACCCTGGGATGATCTTCCACTACGCATGTCAGGGACTCTATAGTAAGTACAAAAAAGAGAGGGGACAGGGGGCACCCCGGTCTGGTTCCCCTCATGATCGGGAATTCCGATGACAACACCCTATTAACTCTCACAGCTGCAATTGGGGCCTGATACATCACTGCCACCCATTTCCTATAATGAGGACCGAACCCAAAATTCCGTAACGTTTCCTTAAGGAAGGGCCAGTGTACCACATCAAATACCTTCTGTGCATCTAGTGAGAGAAAGGCATAGGGGACTGGCCGGTCCATCACCTCTGCCAGCCAGTTGTGAGTGCGCTGTAGATCATACTGTGTTGTTCTGTCAGGCATGACGCCTAACTGGTCTCTATGTATCAAAGGTGTGATGACTTGTAGAAGCCGCACAGCAAGTATCCTGGCAAGAATTTTAACTTTGATATTAGGTAGGGAGATTGAGCAATTTGACTTTCACCACTCCCTGGGTTTACAGTCTTTGGGTATCACTGTGATGGTGGCTCGTCGGAGATCCAGTGGCAGAAGCCTCTGTTCCCCCGCTTCGCTAAATAGGTTCAATAAATGAGGCCCCAAGAGTCCGCCATATTGCTCATAAAATTCCCCTTGGATATCATTGGCCCCAGGGATTTACCTGTCCTCAGTTTTGCAATGGTTGTCTGGACCTCACTCAGTATGATGTCCCTCTCAAGGGCCTCTCGAGCATCTACATTTAGCACCGAGGTGACCACTTTGGCCAAGTATTGTTCTATGTGGGTTGTGTCCTGCAGTGGTCGGGCCTTATGGACCTGTAGTATTGGGCAAATGCCTCCGCTATGTGCTCCTCCATATTGCAGGACACCCTTGCCTGGTCCATAAAATTCTGCACACATCGGGGCTCCATTTCCCTCCTGCCCAACCACGCCAGGAGCTTACCCACTTTATCGCTTCTTTCGTACAGGCTGTGCAATTTGGCCAGCATTTGTTTCTTTTCCCCTCATGTGCTAGATGTCGGTTTTCAGTTTGCAGAATTGCAGTCTGCCTGAGAGTGAGGGGGTCCGTGGTGGACCCTGGGGCTTTCTCCGTCTAATAGCATTTTTCTAACACTCTCAAGAGCCTGAGGATTATCTTTATCCTCAATCCCTTTATTTTTTCCACTATTCTGTTGGACTCTATACCTTTCATTTTCAGAGTGTAGGTCTGTGTTATCAGGTAACTCTTCTGTAGTAATGCACTCAAATCTGTTGTTAAAGCTATTTCAGAACTGACAGATTGCTGTTGGCTCAGCCCTCCAACTGACTTGCCAGCTGACTCAGCAGCGGCTTTATTGTTAGCACAAATTACCACCCTCCCTGCTTCATTCCAAGCTCATTACTTGTTCCACCATTGTAGATCACAGAATGTTACAGCCTATTTGTACTTATAAAAAGGACGTTAGTGAAGGCGTAATTGGTATATTTCTGATGTGTTTATTTTTATTTTTTTTATTTTTTTATTTTTTATCCTCATTTGCCGTCTTGCCGCCCATTCTTCTTACTAATCCACCTCTGGGCTGTTTTTATCTCTTAGGCTGGATTAGAGTAATGGGGCATAGACAACACATATTTTTGGGCCTAGCCCTCCTCTAAACTATCCTTCTTGACCACCTGACCCAACATGTGTGTCCTCCACCATCTCTATTAATCGTCCTGGGATGGTTCATATACCAGCGAGACAGGCACGGGCTTAATCATTGGACTTAAACGTAAATATAACTTTAACCAAACTTTAGCAGGATTTTGGATGTGTTTATTTATTGCTTCCTTGTCCGTCCTAGCCCTCCCTTGTTTGAGACTTTACCTGTTGTTTTCTGAATGTATTTTTATGTAAAATTTTTTATCTCAGGCTTTTTGTTTTTCTGTCAGATATTTGTGTTTCTCAATTCTCCCCTAGCTTCTGTGTTGTGGGTGGCTGAAACTATTTCGCTTGCTATAGTGAGTCTTAAAGAAATACCCATGGATGACATTTAGGGGTTGCCAGGGGTCGCAGTTGTGACTTTTGGCGTGCCCCTTGCAACCCCTGGCAGTGCCTTGTGACCCCTTGCCTTAGAGGTGGCAACTTCAGTGCCAAGAACACAGGGCCGACTCTGCATTCCTTACAGTCTGTCCGATTTCATTATTCTAATAATACTATTTCATTATTCGCTATTATTGTAATAAAAAATGGAGCACACCTAAGACCTTTGGTGGCAGATGTAAGTAATTATGATTTCCTCCTGACTGGCACACTTTGATTCAGAAAAGGGGGTGGTGATGAACAGAGTGCCTGAATTAAGCAGACCACTCTTACCCAGTCCAAAGATCAGGGCTTGATCCATCACCGTTTTTTAGCTCACTGCACCATCCCAGCTCAGAACTTGGCTATATGCAAATTAGTCTGTTCCTGTCCCAGTGCATGATGGGAACAGGGCAAACCAAACTACCAAGCCAATTCTTATACTGGGAAGGAAACAAGCTTCCGGGGACCGGTTTCTGCCATTTCAGGCGTCGTCGGCCCGGCTTGCTTGAATCCTGATGGTGCAATGAGCAAGGGACTCACATCTGAGTATACCCTTCCACGCTTATGGTGGACAAAATGATTCAGAAAAGGGGGTGGTGATGAACAGAGTGCCTGAATTAAGCAGACCACTCTTACCCAGTCCAAAGATCAGGGCTTGATCCATCACCGTTTTTTAGCTCACTGCACCATCCCAGCTCAGAACTTGGCTATATGCAAATTAGTCTGTTCCTGTCCCAGTGCATGATGGGAACAGGGCAAACCAAACTACCAAGCCAATTCTTGTACTGGGAAGGAAACAAGCTTCCGGGGACCGGTTTCTGTCATTTCAGGCGTCGTCGGCCCGGCTTGCTTGAATCCTGATGGTGCAATGAGCAAGGGACTCACATCTGAGTATACCCGTCCACGCTTATGGTGGACAAAATGATTCAGAAAAGGGGGTGGTGATGAACAGAGTGCCTGAATTAAGCAGACCACTCTTACCCAGTCCAAAGATCAGGGCTTGATCCATCACCGTTTTTTTAGCTCACTGCACCATCCCAGCTCAGAACTTGGCTATATGCAAATTAGTCTGTTCCTGTCCCAGTGCATGATGGGAACAGGGCAAACCAAACTACCAAGCCAATTCTTGTACTGGGAAGGAAACAAGCTTCCGGGGACCGGTTTCTGCCATTTCAGGCGTCGTCGGCCCGGCTTGCTTGAATCCTGATGGTGCAATGAGCAAGGGACTCACATCTGAGTATACCCTTCCACGCTTATGGTGGACAAAATGATTCAGAAAAGGGGGTGGTGATGAACAAAGTGCCTGAATTAAGCAGACCACTCTTACCCAGTCCAAAGATCAGGGCTTGATCCATCACCGTTTTTTAGCTCACTGCACCATCCCAGCTCAGAACTTGGCTATATGCAAATTAGTCTGTTCCTGTCCCAGTGCATGATGGGAACAGGGCAAACCAAACTACCAATCCAATTCTTGTACTGGGAAGGAAACAAGCTTCCGGGGACCGGTTTCTGCCATTTCAGGCGTCGTCGGCCCGGATTGCTTGAATCCTGATGGTGCAATGAGCAAGGTACTCACATCTGAGTATACCCTTCCACGCTTATGGTGGACAAAATGATTCAGAAAAGGGGGTGGTGATGAACAGAGTGCCTGAATTAAGCAGACCACTCTTACCCAGTCCAAAGATCAGGGCTTGATCCATCACTGTTTTTTAGCGCACTGCACCATCCCAGCTCAGAACTTGGCTATATGCAAATTAGTCTGTTCCTGTCCCAGTGCATGATGGGAACAGGGCAAACCAAACTACCAAGCCAATTCTTGTACTGGGAAGGAAACAAGCTTCCGGGGACCGGTTTCTGCCATTTCAGGCGTCGTCGGCCCGGCTTGCTTGAATCCTGATGGTGCAATGAGCAAGGGACTCACATCTGAGTATACCCTTCCACGCTTATGGTGGACAAAATGATTCAGAAAAGGGGGTGGTGATGAACAGAGTGCCTGAATTAAGCAGACCACTCTTACCCAGTCCAAAGATCAGGGCTTGATCCATCACCGTTTTTTAGCTCACTGCACCATCCCAGCTCAGAACTTGGCTATATGCAAATTAGTCTGTTCCTGTCCCAGTGCATGATGGGAACAGGGCAAACCAAACTACCATGCCAATTCTTGTACTGGGAAGGAAACAAGCTTCCGGGGACCGGTTTCTGCCATTTCAGGCGTCGTCGGCCCGGCTTGCTTGAATCCTGATGGTGCAATGAGGAAGGGACTCACATCTGAGTATACCCTTCCACGCTTATGGTGGACAAAATGATTCAGAAAAGGGGGTGGTGATGAACAGAGTGCCTAAATTAAGCAGACCACTCTTACCCAGTCCAAAGATCAGGGCTTGATCTATCACCGTTTTTTAGCTCACTGCACCATCCCAGCTCAGAACTTTGCTATAGCTTGTCTCCTTTCTGGTGAAGAATTGGCTTGGTAGTTTGGTCTGCCCTGTTCCCATGATGCACTGGGCCAGGGACAGACTAATTTGCATATAGCCAGGTTCTGAGCTGGGATGGGGCAGTGAGCTAAATAACGGTGATGGATCAAGCCCTGATCTTTGGACTGGGTAAGAGTGGTCTGCTTAATTCAGACACTCTGTTCATCACCACCCCCTTTTCTGAATCGTTTTTGGCACACTTTTGGCAGCCATGCGCCAATGCGCACACTGTTGTTCCATAGTGCAAGGTTTTTTACATTCTCTAAAGTATAATTTTTGTACTGAGAGGTTCCCTTCTAGTACAGAAACTATGCTTTAAGGCTATTTGCACTTTGTATGTATGATGTGCAATGCAGCACAAATGCAAAGTTGCCAAAACAAGGAGAAATGAAAAAGATTCTCCTTGTTATGCCTGCCTCAAAGTAAGCGTAAGATCTTGGTGCAAATTCCTGTCTACCAATGTTTGTAAATAGGAATTTCTGTCAAAACCCATGGGTGGGGGCATGGGAACGCTCATGTACCACCCATGTAACACCCCCTTAATACAAACTAACACAGTGCAGCACATAGCGCAACTTTGCACTACTTTGGGATACTATCCAGTGCAAATTCTCAATCCTCAATTGCTGTTATGTTAGGGTCTTGTGACATGCCTTCCTGAAAAAAGCCGGGATCAGGGGTCATATGATGTCACTTGCTGTGATGTCATTAAGTGCAAAGGGGATGTGATGTCTCTTCTGTTAACCCTGGCCTTTTGGTAAATTGGCACCCATGAATCCCGGGGGATCCTTCCTGGCTTTACCAAATTCAGTTGGCGACCCCATGAAGTTCTTGTGACAGCATTACAGATTTTCCATGCAGTATTCCACCATCCTGTTCAGTAGATTGTTGTCCAAAGAGGAAATCCATGTTACTAAGTTACAGAGAAAAACACTCAAAAACATTTCAGAACCGTGGATCCAAGCTCCTGACCCATTACACTAGCTGGCCGCTATGTTCCTCATCACATGAATGTTTCATATGAGTTAAGAATGTAAATCTTCCACTTCTCCTCTCCTTGACTCTTTCCGATTATCCCTGTGGCGCTGTATCCCTTTTTACCCGGAGGTTTGATGGTTCACCTGGGAAGCTTCTAGTTGAGTGGTTGCCACTGTCCTTCATGTTTATTCCGACCTGGATACCCAATAAATTCACGGCTTCCCCTTTGGGATGATAGTGCAGTGGTTTTTTTGCAAGGCTTAAAGGAAATGTCCATCTATATATATTTTTTTTCTTTTTACGGAGTTTTATATAGCGTGAACTTGACACAGATCGGGTATCAGAGCGCTTTACATAGCACCAGTTGCATTACATGAGGACACATTCATTTTTGTGAAGCAAGGGGAGAATAAGTGATTTGCCCAGAATCACAGGATGTTCAGCTGTCATTGCCGAGACTCAACCCTAGTTCCCCAGATTCCAAGGGCGACAGCCCTAGCCGTTAGGCCAACTCCTCGCCCCTATTGACTGCTCTCAGTTTGTCAGTGTTTGACCTCATTCTTGTCTCTGCAGCACAGTGGCTGGGGAATGCCTTGAAATGTAGTGCATTTAATCCCTTCGGGGCTGATGACGAGCTGAGCTCATCATGAGCGTAACCTGCGCTACGCTGATGACGAGCTCAGCTCGTCACGTAACGCGGTGTTTTGAAAATCGCAGCGCACAGCGGGAAAACCGCTAGCGCGCATGCGGTTAAAGCCCTGAAACAATTCTGCATCTTTTGATCGCACCACTCTGAAGACTTCTCCTTAATCTTTAAAGCTGTGGAACTTGCTAGTCTTGTATTTTTTTGTGACTATTTGTCTTTGGCCTCACTCAATGTGCCCTCTTCAGTTAGACCCCAAGAGAATCTTCCCCTAGGATGGCCAAGAGCTGACCCAGCATGAAGGTCTCTAGATCTGCATCTTCTGGGCCTTCTTGTAGGCATTTCTGGGGCTAATCACACAGGTAATGTACACTTGTGAGTAAGTTACATGTGAAATGTTCTCTTACAGTTTTGAGTGACTTCACTTTGGCTATTTCCGATTCAAGAATTAAAAGTTACTCAAAAGTGTAGACGTACATATCTTCACCCCCTGAAACATGGGATGGTACCAACTTTATGAGTGCAACGCCCTCCCACTGAAAAGAATAGAGGCACAGACTTAAAATAGAACACCACAGTAAATAATGTCAAATTAAATTAATTTATTTCGACTTTTTAAAAGTAAATATAAAATGACATGTTAAAGATTTTAAACATATTTAAAAAATAATAAATATAATTTTATGACAACACTTTTAATTACCTTTGGTAATTTACAAATAAATGTAACTTTTATTTTAAAAGATAACATTATTATAAATTGATTTTATAAATATTGTTCTTTAAATGTTTGATATATAATAAATACATATAAACATTTTACTTTAGGATATTTTTTAAATAAATCTTTAAAAACTCAGGCTCATGTATTCATTATATTTAAATTAATTAAATAGTGAATTCAAAATTTAGTTAATAGTACTGTAGCTTGTTTATTCTGTCCTGCATTTACAAATATTTGTACAAATGTGTTCCATGTTTAATAAACATTTTATTTTACTTTTCCCCTATGCTTTACAATTGGGAGATCCATGACCCAATGGACAGGATGTGTGATTTGGAAATATGGAATAAAATGAAATATGATTAGTGTGTGATTTGTTTGGAAAAGATATTCAAGACATTCCTCATGTTGTGTTGGTTTTCTCTGCGTTGAGAAACAATTTCAGAACTTGTAAGTTTGAAGTATGTATCTTAAAGTTGGAAGTACTGTAGAGTCTGAGATATTAGGAGAGATTTACTTACCTACACAATTAAACCATTTTTTAGTAATTACATGTGTTTTAAATTTTCTTGGACGTATACATTTGTATTGTATAAATTTCCATTTTTGCTGATGAGTTGAAGAGACGAGTTAGTAGTAGGGTTATAACGTGGCAATGTATTCTATAAAACCGGTGCATTAAACCATAGGGGCCTGGGACTTTATTCATTTGATTCATTTGAAATTTGCAATGCTCGAGGTCACCTCTTCTGTTGATAGGGCTGGATCCAGCATTTGCTTCTAGTGCGGTAGTAGTATTGGAATTGCAACATTGTTAAGGTGTGAGTCCATTACCTCTCTTGGAGGGTCCTCGCTGCGTAGAGATCCCTGTAATATTCCTGAAAGGCCCTGGTATTTTATTTATTTATTTAAAGAGTTTTATATAGCGCGAACGTGACCCTGGGGTATCAGAGCGCTTCACAATTACATGAGGTAGGTTAGAGATACATCTTGTATAGCAGAACGTTTCACAATGATATGAGGTAGGTTAGGTATACAGCTATACAATATTAGCATAAATATACACAATGACATGAGGTAGATTTAGGATACAACTTGATATCAGAGTTTCCTTGTCCTCCCTGACCGTGCCCGTGTTGCAATCTATGATTTCAAAGACTTTGTCCTCCCTATATATTTTTGCTCTGAGTCTTCAGGCCATTAGTCAACCTGCTTTGTTGCCCACTTTATAGACTTTTTGGCATGTGTGAAGTATCACACATTCAGCTTTGTCCATAGCTAATTAATTAATCTGCGCCCTAGCTGCAGGCAACAGTTGCCATATGCAGCGTGTCCCAATTGCTATTGCAGCACCTTTATTTCTGGTACCTGCTTTTCCTAGTCCATCCTCTTCCCCTTCCTATCTTTTGTAATCTTCAGCCCAATTGCTATAATGGGCCTCCTCACTGCACCTTAGAATATGTCCCACAGGGAGGCTATAATAAGGCTATCTCAGTAGTTATCCAGGAGAAATAAATGATTCTCTTCCAGAATTTCAGCCTTGAAATGCTTTCTTTGAGTCTATTATTATTTAGCATCCAGCTGTTTGAGGGCCTATACATCTTGAGGATGTGATCTGAGAGTGCAGTGGACTCTGACTCCACTGATTCAGACTTATTGAGTATTTGTGATGTGTTCAAAAAGTAATCTAATCTAGTATATGTCTGATACATGTTTGAGAAAACTTGTAATCCTTATCCTTCTGATGTATTGAATGCCAAACATCTGTCAAGCCTGTCTCTTCCAACCAGGTCAACCCCTCTTGCGACATGGTACTTGTCCTGTACCCTGAGCAATCTATCTAGTATGGCAACCATGACAATATACAGGTTGCGTCCCATGATGATGTCCCTATTTGAGATGGATAATACCTTTGCAGGGCATCCCTTCATTCAGCGTACATTGTAGTAATAGTACATTCTCAACAAGCATATATACAGCTTTTCTTGATGCCTTGACTGAATCATACTTTTTAAAGAAAGTGAACACCTGGCCATGTTCATAATCCAATGTATCCTGTTGGAATTTAAAAGCTTTGCGTGTTTTTATCACTTACTCCTCCCTTTGCAATCGAGCCAGCATTTCCTCACGATATTTCTTAATCGCAGCCGTGATTTCTATTTTACTGATTTCATCATTTAGCTCATCAATTTTAACTTGCAGTTCTGCGCGGTCACTTTCAGCATATGTAACGAGGATTTGGACCAATTTCCGTGAGGATTCAATGTTACACTTGGCCCATTCAGCAAGCATCCCCCGATACTGGGTTCTCATAACTAGGTGCCAGCACAATCCGCAATCCCCTAGGGCAGTGGTTCCCAAACTTTTTTGACTCGTGGCTCCCTTGACCTAATTGGCAGTTGGCCATGGCTCCACACCGTTTTTTTACCTGCGCACCGAGGTGCCGCGGCGCACCCTTTGGGAACCACTGGTCTACATGAAGAATCAAGCCTAGACGTGATGAAGGACTGAGAGAGTAGCCATCACTATTATAAAACTTTATTTGCAATCACAAAGATCTTATACAGTACATCGCAATGCATACATAGAGTAGTATAAAGCATCCCACTAAAAGTAACCAGGCTAGAGAAAGGCTCAAGGAGCTCTGTGGCGTTACTAGAAGTTTACGTGGGGTGGGCTCTGATCATGGGCGTCCACAGAAAGGTTTCTGGGGGGGGGGGGGGCACATTTTTAACTTCATCACCATACCCCTTGCACCCTTCTCCCCTCTGCCCTACACCCTTCTCGCCCTCCCCCTTGCACCCTTCTCCCCCTTGCACCATTATCCCCCTCCCCCTTATACCCTACTCCACCTTCGCCTTGCACCCTTTTCAACCTTGCACCATTCTCCCCTCTGCCTTGCACCCTTACCCCCTCTGCCTTGCACCCTTCTCCCCTCTTTCTTGCACCCTTCTCCCCTCTGCCTTGCAACCTTCTCCCCTCTGCATTGCACCATTCTCCCCATTGCCTTGCACCCTTCTCCTCTCTGCCTTGCACCCTTCTTTTCTGTGCCTTGCACCCTTCGTTTCTCTGGCTTGCACCCTTCTCCTCTCTGCCTTGCACCCTTCTCCCCTCTGCCTTGCACCCTTCTCCCCTCTGCCTTGCACCCTTCTCCTCTCTGCCTTGCACCCTTCTCCCTCTGCCTTGCACCATTCTTCCCTCTGCGTTGCACCCTTCTCCCCTCTGCCTTGCACTCTTCTCCCCTCTGTCTGGCACCCTTCTCCCCCTCCCCGTTGCACCCTTCTCCCCTCTGCCTTGCACCCTTCTCCTCTCTGCCTTGCACCCTTCTCCTCTCTGCCTTGCACAATTCTCCCCTCTGCTTTGCACCATTCTCCCCTCTTCCTTGCACCCTTCTCCCCTCTCCCTTGCACCCTTCTCCCCTCTGCCTTGCACCCTTCTCCCCTCTGTACCCACCCACCCAACTCTCTCCACCAGGCCCCTGACCCTGCACCCATCCAACGCTTCTCACCAGGCCCCTCACCCTGCACCCACCCACCCAACGCTCTCCACCATGCCCCTGACCCCGCACCCACCCACCCAACGCTCTCCACCATGCCCCTGACCCCGCACCCACCCACCCAACGCTCTCCACCAGGCCTCTGACCCTGTACCCACCCAACGCTCTCCACCGGGCCCCTGACCCTGCACCCACCCAACGCTCTCCACCAGTCCCATAACCCTGCACCCACCCACCCAACGGTCTCCACCAGGCCTCTGACCCTGTACCCACCCACCCAACGCTCTCCACCAGGCCCCTGACCCTGCAGCCACCCACCAAATGCTCTCCATCAGGCCCCTGACCCTGCACCCCCCCCCCCCACTCACCCCACCCAACGCTCTCCACCAGGCCCCTGACTCTGCACGCCCCCAACACTCTCCAACATACAGCAGTCACGAGTGACGACCCCTCAACGAGGAGTGAGGCAAAGACAGAAGCTGGCAGAGTGCGGCTGCATCAGGGCATAGGTCTCTTCCTGGGCCGAGCTCTAGAGGACATAAAAAGAAGCACTTCGAGAATCTGTTCGAGGTCACCTACCAAGGGTCAAAGGTCAGCTGATCCTGCGATAGTTCAGAGTCGCCTCCTGTAAGGAAGACTAAAGGACCCCTAAGCCTTAGGAGTGACCACTCATCTGGGCCCATTAGCAGTAATTACAGAGTACCCTAGTCCAGTAATGAGCAGCTCGCCACTGGGGCAGCAGGAGCAGGTAAGGCGCTGGGGCTGATAAGTGCAATAAGCAATCACCAGATACAGTGGCGTCACTAGGGGGTGCGGGTTGAGTACCCCACCGGGTGACACCATCACATGGGGTGACACCCGCCCATCTGACGTTATTTATGATAACGAAATGGAGCAAACTGGTTCTGTTTCTTGTTTTGTGTAATTAAAATGGAACACTCTTACTTTGCTTCATGTCCCCCCATCTTTCAGATGTGGAAAGTAGGGAAATGTGTTTCACCACACCCCGCCTTAATATACAAACAGTGTACAAATAGTGTGACATTAGTTCCTGCCATGTTTGTTGTCTTGCACAAGCAGCTTAATAAAGGGGGCACATTGGCTACTCCTGTGTTTTTGTACCACTGAAACTTATCTATGAAAAGCTCCCCTGTAGGAACTTCAGCGAAAACTCAAAACGTCACTGTTCATGCATTGCTCACACGTCTGTGCCCCGCTCACATGCACACAACCTTCAGCCACTCGCAGTTACACCAGGGACCTCACAGTGCCCCCAACTTTCCTCTCTCCCCAAGCACAGCATGCAGTGTGCAAGTGGCAGCTGTATAATCCAGCTACATGACCAGCTGATTGCAATAGAGGCCCAGGGGTGCAGCAGGCAGCTCGGGAAGGGGCAGGGAGCATTAGGACGCCCTCTCCCAGCGTGGCGACTGGGCTTGGCCACACAGGGGACAGGCCCTGAGCTGTGGACAGTCTGGGACAGACTGCCGCTTGTTCGTGCAGGAAACTGGGCGACCCAGAGGAGACAGGGCAGAGCCGACAGCTCATAGAGTGAAGACTGTCCATGCCAGGGGGTGTAGTGTAGCTCCTATCATCCCAATAGGCTCTGCGCATTGGAATAATACCTACAGCAGTAAAGGCCTAGACCAGACGTTAACTAGGTCTACTACTGTCGATACTAGACTTAAAGTTTTGGGTTTGCCAGCTTAGCTCAGAGTTCACTAGAAACTTTCTCGAATGTTCAAGGAGGACTTAACTTCCCTGATTAGACAAGAAGGGATTTAGTTTCTGACAACCATAGAACATGACAACTTTGCTCTCCCCTAATCAAGAGTAAATCTCGAGAGTCGTGTGAACAAAAGGCAATTTATTTTACTCAGTCAGTACGTGCATTCTTAGTCTCATCAGAATGTAGAGAAAAGGAAGAGACGGGCGTGTTCAATAAAAAGGTGTTATTTATTGATCAGTCTCTTTTCTCATACAAGAGAAATGGATCGATATTATTGCAATACTTATAGTTAAGTAGAGTGCATACATTAAAAGCAATAGTATAAAATAATACTGTAAAAACATTGATATGGTTTCTAAGCCATAAGATGTTTAAAATGATTAAAATATATTACATACACATATACATTTGACTAAACGTACTCAACTGGTGTTTCTAAATACGCCTACCCCGTGTACCTGACCTAAGTCTAATACGAGGGCGGGAATAGAAAGTTACAGTTTAAGTTAAGTTTGTTCTTGCCAAGTGAATAACTAAAGAATTCTCTGCGAGGGGTTATTCAGTTCTGTACCTGGAAGTTAGGATGAATGAGGCATGGTATCTCTCTCTCTGCTCTCGATATTCCAGGCTGCCTGCGAGGGCTACCCAGAAGCGCCGGGGCTGGATTCTCGGCAGGAGAAAGCAGCGCGTCTCGTTCTCAGCGCGTCAGGAAGGCGGGGCTGCGCCAGCGGGGTCTGCTCTGCTCTGGGCTTCGGCAAGTATGGCTGCTCCGTCTCGTCACCACGCGTGTGTTTGCATAGGGCAAGATCGGTAATATTTATACCTTTAAGGTGCCGAGATTGACGTAAGGATGGACATAGATACGTCAATAAGGATGTCATACGACTTGCTCGTTAGCACATTCTTTTGCTGAAGTTCTCGGTGAAATCAAAACAATGGCCGCAGGGTTTTGCCCAGGTTGTCATAGGTTTGATTTGTTATGAGAACTCCGTATGCCTTATCAGGGGCTGGAGGAATATCGCTTGTCTAATTAGATCGCAAGCGTTATGACCTAATCAGATAACACGTTCCTTTGCCGTAGTGTGACTGCGTCAGATAACGGTATCTGCAACATGGGGGTTTTCTGCCTCATGGGCTGACTGCTAGTTAACTTGTTGGTTAGTTTAACCAGAATAGGGTCAGGAATAGGGGGATCGATTCAGAACCTATAGGAATACATCACACCCACTCCACGCTAACTATGGTCATATTTACTAATCTATGCATAGTATAACATAGTACAACATACTATAGAGTATTGTGTATACCTTACCACCCCAAAATACATAAATGCATTTTGAAATTATCAAATATACTGAAAAATTGCAGACATATGTATTGTATGCACTCAAGCTGTAGAATAATGCCAAAGTAATCGCATTTGTATACATTATTGCTATTTGGTATATGAGAATTACACATGAAATGGCTCTTAATACAGAAAAAAAGTTCAAGACCATTCCATCACAGAATAAAATATTTATGAACATACCAGCGGGCAGCTAATGTCTATAAGCTATCTAAAATTAGAAATGTTAGTTCTTTAAGAATAGTTCTTACTTTAAGCAGAAGATAGTGTCCCGAAAAATATGCAAAAAATATTTTGGGGCTGCTGAAAAACTTGCTGTCCGTGAACTGGAGGGAAAATTTGTTCATGTGACTTTATTTTTAAAGTTGAAGGCCGAATTCAGGGAACGCCGTGTGCGAGCTTGTTCAAAAGTCTCTATTTCTGTTCTGGCGAGAACATTCATTTAGGCTTTCGAAAAAACTGTCAACAGCTTCCTGGGAAAGTTCCACTAACTCGGAAATAGGTGTAATCATGCATTCATGCGCATGATTGTCTCCATTGACATTCTGATTCGCATTGCTGACAGAAGGTCGTACCTGATCGATGCTGCTTTCATCTTGAACTTCACTACCCATCAATCGTAGTGGTGAAGCTTCCACGAATGCCGTCATCAGGATTGGTAGCCTTTGAGGGCAGCACAAAGCATGAACCTTGATCGGGCTCAACAATGTTTCTGCATCCATTGGCGCATCCGATTGTAGCGTCAGACAGGTGTCTAACACGCATTCTTCTTCGCATAGCAGACACCTTAATACAGGTAAAACACATCTTTGCCACATTGGTCGAAATGATAGAAACCAAGTCATGTTCAGGTCTCTAAGCCGGGAGAGTCCCAGGATTTTTGATATCCGGTCCCGGTATCCAATGGCTAGGATTGTTTCTTCCCTTGTCGCAAGAGTTTTGTCTGTGACATGGGTTGCCATAACGAAAAATAAGGACCAAGAATAGGATTCCTGCAATTAGTCCCAAGATCAAGGGAAGTCCGCCAAAAATCGAATGGACGAAATCTGGAGAAATACCCTGTATGGCTTTGAATGGTGTTAATGCCATCGAAAATACTGTCTTAAATACCTTTGAGACCCCATTGGTATCAGAAATATTTAAGATTTCATTCAGGATTTCCGCGAAATGTACGGGGGAATTAGTTGATAATAATGTATGTATCTCTGCAGTCGTCCTTGCGACTTGTAGATCATACGTTTCTTTTGATGACGTGAGCCTTGTAGGCGTCTGAAGAAGCACTGTTTTCATTCTGCTTAAAGTATCTATTCGAATAGAAGTAATTTTCAAATTGGGCCATGCCCTTGCCTCCCTGTCTGGAAAGGAGCTGGGGAACAATGAGCGTCCACAGCACTTGACCTTCGCAGTCGTAGTTACTAGATAAGGAGTCCCGGGCATAAGACTACAACATCTGCGATCTACAATTAGAATGTAACTCCCATTATAGAGTCTTTGAAAGAATGGTTCTATCTCAGTTGCAGGTGCGCCTTGCTGGTGACATGAAAGGTTGTATGAATTCCCTTCACAGGCTCCATGCAAACTAATTCCGTTACACAGAAGCGTGCCGCTTAGTGACATCGCACAATCATTGCCACTAAGAAACACTTTCTGTCCTTTATTACTGACACATGCATGTGAATAGGGCAGGTTCCAAGTTGTTTTAAGGTACCCCTTTCCCAATTTCTCGTACATGCCAGCCTGTATATATTTTTGGCAGTATTGAAACCTGAAGGTTGAGATTGGAATATTTATTATCCCATGTATTATCCATTCACTGACAGGTCGTTCTGACATTGTCACTGGTAATCTTTCTAGTTTTTCAATGCTCAAGATTGTATAATCAGCACCCTTTTGTGCCATACTGATTTGTCTATCAGTAAGGTTAAAGATTTGGAATAGTGACGTTGTGTTGATTAAACGCCAAGGCACATAGCCTGAACGTAGATTTTGTAACGTCCAGCCAAGCTGTACAATAGAACGCAATTGAGACAGACCGTGTTGTAATAACAGTAAGTCCTGCGATAATATGTCGATTGCTGAAGACACAATGCTGTCCAAAGAAAAAATTCTGGAGGACAGAGTCATTAACCCATTGTCCACTACAGAAAGTGATTTTTCCAAATTAATACGGTCAATTTCCTGTATTCTCTCTGCTGTCTCAATTTGAGTAACCTTCCAGGCCTCGTTGTATGCTGCATATACAGAGGCTGCTATGAAACGCTTTTGACGCTGTTTGCGTGGTCCCATAGTGAAATCACGCAAGTCAGCACCATCAGTAAGTAAAGTTAGGTGTTGCTTAATTTCTGCCAGTGTGGAAGTTTGTAGCCATTGAAGGCATAATTTGCCCACACTGTAGGTGGTTATTATCCCTGGGTGATGTCTTTGAGGATATCTAGGGTCTGGCCTGGTCATTTTGAACCCATGTGTTTTGTTCAGGAATCTGTCTTGACAGTTATTTGTATCTGTGGGCCAGATCAACCACTGTTTCCAATCAGGATGTGTTCTGTTTTGGTTTAATATATGGTTTACGTCTATCTCTTCATCTGTAGAAGTGTTGCTAAACATTGCTGGCTTTGGAATAGACGATTTATTTAAATCTTTGATTTTGGCTAGGCCAAGACAGGTGGTTTGTTGAACAGTGTCATTTAAAAATATCATTTGTTCTGGGATCATGCAGGCTCTAAACAAAGCTTCTATACCCTGTACTTGCCAATCTTTTGTACCCCAAACACTTTTCAATTCAACATTTTTGTCCCAATAATCAAATCCAAAAGTATTCATTTGTTCAAAAAAGGAATCTGAATATATCAATTTTGTGTTTGTTATCATGGTCTTCATCCCTGTCTTATTTAACAATTTAAAATAAAATGTTTCAGCATTACTTATGTTAAAACCTGAAAAATATGAATATTTGTTGTAAACGGTTCTTGAGCTCCCTTTTGGAGGTGTTGCACAATGTTCCCATTGATTATAATTTAAAACATTTCTAGGTTGTGCAGATCTATGTAAAAAATGGTTACCATAGTGGTTATAACAGTACATACTATCATAATTTGTAGAACCCTGCAAATAATCATGTTTGGTAAATTTAGCAGACATTACTAAGTCAGACATCATATTATTAATGCTTTCGAAGTCCCAATCATCGGCAAATGAGTTTGGTTTTACAAAGTCACTCAAGGAGATCTTAATTTGGTGTGGATATTTCAGGATCTCGACCGGACCATAAATTTCCTAGTCAGTGTTGTCCCAGGCTACTCCACCCGGTATAGGATTTGCTGTGAAGTTGGCTGAAGAAAGTTCTCTTTTCTCGACGTGTGAAGATGTGTGTGGTTTGAGGATCAAGTTGATTTTCTGACTTGCTGTGTCCATTTTAGCATATTTTCCCTCAATGAAGCGTCCCAAAGTTAGTATCATGATGAGCCAAAGTATGAGGATAAATGCACCAAAACCCACCCAAAATTCAATCCATGGAGAAATCAGATATGTTTCTTTCAGTTGTTTCAAAAGTTCCTTAGCTTTATCTTTAAAGGTTTTTGATGATGGCTGTGTCTTTGATTCACTGAAGCCTTCAGAGGAATCATCGAAGTTTATGAAGTAGCCGGATGCAGTTCTGTCAATTGTCCCAATTGGTTCAGGATTTCTGTTTCTTGCATTTTCACTTGGTACTTCATTGTAGATTGGTGTGTCTCTGCTAAATGTTTTTATTTGGGTTTTCAGAGGTCTGAGTTCTATTGCATTGTTGCATAGTCCTTGTTGTTCTTCTGTAGGCGTTTCGAATGTGATGAGCCTCTTTGTTAAGACCTCTGTACTGGTAGCAAACCTTGGTGTTCTGCTACTTATTGGGAGTCCACTTGGCCTACTGTTTGTTATCGGCCACATGTTGTGGTTTTACCAGGTCGATGGATACAACTCGGTTCTCCTTTTTACCAGCAAGTGGCGGTAGTACAACTGATCTTGTCCCGTTGACAGACAAGACAGGAACTGCTTTTCTGTAAGAAGGCCCAAATTCCTTCTTTACCGCGATCTTTTCCCTGACTAGATCCCCGACTTTTGGAATCCAGACAGGTCTTGCTGGGACAGGTGGTGGTTCTTCAGTGGTTGTTGGCTGTTGTTTCAACTTTATGTTGCTCAGGTCTTTTCTTGTTTTGTTTAAGTCCTGCAAAATAGCCAAACGGTCTTTGATATCAAAGCTTTTTTCTTTCACCACTGAAGTCTGACTATCAATGTCAGAGATCATCATCCTAGTTCCAAATAATAATTCGTACGCACTGAATCCCTTCAGAGAATTTCTTGGCAAGTTATTGAGACTACGTTGGACACTTATTAGATGTTTGACCCACCCAGCTCCCGAACCTAATATCCTTTCCGTTATAGATTGCTTTATGCCTTGGTTTTTTCTTTACACCATCCCGTATCCCTCAGGAAGGAAGTGAGAAGATTCCCGCTGGGCTATGCTCATTTGGTCATTTTTTCCCCTCATGCTGGAGGGCTAGAGTGAAAACAATGGTCAAACGTAGCATGCTCTTAGCGTATATGCCATTTAGACTCGCAAATCTTTGTATAACAGTCCAGACGTCAGCCGAGTGCTGGTGATCTACATTATAAGTGGAAACTAGCCTGTGTATGTTAATCGCAACCCTTCCTTTTTACTTCCGATTTTTCCTGGAGTAAAACGACGAGGTATTAAACTGTTTCTCTCCCCACTGCGATCTCTGTTGCAGTTTGGGCAGTTTTTTACAAACATGGTGTGACGCAGGCTCATGCCTGGCCACCAGTACCGTGATTGTAATTCTTCCAGGGAATCTTTTATTTTAAGGTGTCTGAGACCCTCGCCCATATGTGCGTCTGCGATTAACAGGTTTCTCCTGTCCATGTTTGGAATCACTCTATCCCCCACTCCAGGGATTCGAGCAAAAGGGGCGGAGTTTGCATCGATTATGTATGTATAATTGAGTGGATAGTTGATCGGTAACGCTGAGCAGTCGCCTTTTGATGACGTTTTCACCGCCAGCACTGTTTCACCGTCAATGTATTTTAATGTACGCTTTTTTCGAACTACGGGAGCCGATTTAGTGGCTGCCGCTGTGGCTGTTTCAGCCAATGAATTCCCTGCAACGTGAACGCCATCACGCTGATGACTCAGTGAGTGTGTCACGTGAGTCTTTGGTAGTTCTTTTTGTAAAAGAGCTATTTGTTCCCAGAGCAGTTTCTGCTTTATTGGTGCATCTGTGTCATCTTTGTAACCGTTTTGAATCCATGTCTGCAAATCCTTGTTATATGATTTGACGCAGTAATATGAATCTGACACTATAAGTGTCGGGAATTCGCGATCCGCATTATCTAGCGCCATTTTCAATGCTATTATTTCAGTCTGTTGTTCTGAATTCGTTTCTACTGAGTGTGTTTTTGTTAATAGAGGTCTTAGTTTACCTCCGCGCCACACTTCTTTTGTAATCTCACATGTGGGGTTGTATGCTTGTTCTCCCCAAACGGGGGGTTGAGCATGTCCGTCTGTATAGATTACACAGGCGTAATGTCGTAAAGGCAGAATGTCGATTGGCAGAGGGAATGTTTTTTCATATTCTAGATTTTTTAATTCTTCTAGTTCTGGATCAAAGTAGTAGTATACTTTGGCCGTTGTGATTGAATTCACCCATTGTATCCATTCCGGATTCAATGTTGTTGTTGGTAAATTACACGGTGTTGTTAGTGCCTCAAAGGCTGATTCAGCTGTTCTGACTGTGATATGTCTACCGTCAGCTATGTCTTTTTCTCTAGCTATTGCGGTTTGAACTGCATGAACAATTTTTTCTTTGTTGCTGAATTTCTGTTCAGCTTCTGTGTACAAGTGTGATTTGAATGCAATTGGTACCTTTTCTCCCTCATTAGAGGTCAGGTATGTGAATCCGCATCTCCCTGGGATGACTCGAATCACAAGATTGCGTGTGTTATCACGTGTTTCTAATTTTGTTTTAATTAGCATGTCTGTTTGTAAGGATCTCAAAATTTCTGTGTGTATTTGAGTCCAGTTGGATCTTTTAAAATCTGGATTAATTAGATCATAAAGGGGTTTGACCCTTTCTGCGTAATTTGCAATGTATGTTCTTCCGAAATTTAGGAAGCCTAGAATTGACTGTAGGTTTTTTAGTGTTCTAGGTGCTTGGAGTACGGCACATTTCTCTAGGAAATTGTCAGCCAGGCTTTTGCCTTCACTTGACAATTCATATCCTAAGAACAGGACTGTCAGATGGGCAATTCTGGATTTTTTAAAGTTGAATTTGTAACCCTCTGCTGCGAACCCAAGTATTATGGTGTTCACCCTCTTCAAGTGAGTCTCCAAGTCATCATCTGTTAAATAAATGTCATCGACATAAGATAATGCTTCATCGTCATATATTTGTAGTAATTCTGTTACTCTCGCTGAGAATACTCCCGGGCTGTTTTTGTACCCCTGGGCTAACCGACAGAATTGTTTTTGAGTGCCATTTATTGAGAATGCAGACAAATATCTGCTCTCTGGTGCTATGTTTTGACAAAAGAATCCATTAGAGATGTCTAAGGTTGTTTTGTATTTTTTGCGCACTATGTTATTCATTAGTGCAGCACTATGTGAGTTTTGCACTGCAAAAGTTTTGCAACATGTGTTAAGGTGTCGGTAATCCAAAACTAGACGATATGAATTGTCTGGTTTGGAGACCGGAAACAAAGGGTTGTTCATTTGTGAGGTGCAAGTTTCAATCACCCCCTGGTATTCTAGCTGATCTAGTATTTCATTTACCTGTTTTTTAGCTTCTTACTTAATTGGGTACTGCCTTTGTGCAGTAGGTTGTGATTTTAACTGGATTTTGTGAGGAGGAGAGTCCTCATCCCATCCCACGTGATTTTTATATAAAGCAGGAGCTAGAGCCACTGCCCATTTTCTGGCAAGTGTGTATTTTTTATGAATTGGAATTTGATTTGAGAAGGCAGGCATAATTATTTCTTCGCCATGAGGGCACTCCCTGACAAACTCTGGTGGCCAGTCTTTTTCAGCTAGAAGGATATCATAGCCCTTGGAGAGATTATCCCAAAATAGTCCCCTTATTTTTCTAGTCTTATCTCCCTCTATACGCAATGTTATTTCGTATATTTTGTGAGGTTTGCTAACTCTGGTGTCCGCAGTTTCCACTTGAAGATATTCATTCGTGTCCACTGTCTCCAGATGATTCATAAGGACTTTGCGAGCTATGCTCACTTCTGCTGCGCTGTCTAGCATTGTCTGAGCCCATTCTCCGTTTTTCAGTTGTGTCCTCAGTATTCTCGGCATTGTTAACTACCTTGATACTGGCTACCTTCTTTTTTGGAAATTGTAATTTCTTTTTTAGTTGGGCAGGTTCCTTGTCTTTGGACTTGGCGTGCTCTTATCTTTGTTCTGATCGTCCTCTTCTTTCCGATTTCTGCGAGGAATTCTGAAAAGATTGAGAGGGACGTGTATCAATGTCTTGATATCTGCCAGGTTTTTTTATATTATCCCTATTTCTAAGGTTATATTTTTTCCCAGAGGGGTCACTCTAGGGTGACCTGTGTCTTTGGTTCGGAGATTTTTCTCTTCGCCTAGGAGACCTTCCTCTGGACTGGAATTTCTTTTCTTTGGGATTGGATTGTTTGTTTCCATCCCAGTTCTTTTTTGGTGAATTATTATTAAAAAATATTTTTTCAGGACTTTCAGTCAGTTGCGGTTTTACTGGTATTCCACCTAAACTATCTCTACCTAGTTCCTCATAGGATTTTTCTATGATTCTGGCAATTTCAGCTGGTTGGTCTGCTATATCTGTCTCTTTTAACCTCTGGCGGATCGCCACGTTTGCTGCTTCACCCTTTATGTTGGCTAATAATATAGCCGAGACCTGCTTGAAGTCTTTCAGTAATTTCATACCAAGAGTTAAAGCGGGTTCTGGACCGTATTCGTCTTGAATTTGTTTTAGCACATCTGGTATCACCGAAATGGATGGAACACCGTGCGTTTTTGTGTAGATGGAAGCAAAGACTGTACCCCAAGTGTCACAGTCCTCAATGTGTGGTGCGATTCCCATTGGGAGACAGATAGTCAGAATCCTGTGTTTTTCTAATGGGGTGGTGTCAGGAAACACCGCCTCTATTTGGGTGATTTTCTGTGCCAACCAGAATGTTATTTGTTCCCGTTTAGCCGGTACTTTACCTAGGCAGGACTGGATGTTCTGTGGTGTAATTTTATTTGTGTTCCCCTGGTGAGGGGTCAGCTGTGGAAGTTTAATCGCTGGCTGAATTGTTGAAGTCCGCATTACATACTGGACTAATTGTCTATGTATTTTTATTAATTGTTTTAGTTGTACTAAAAGATCTGCTGCAGGCATTCTTTCGAACTCTGGATGTGGTGTGTATCCGGCTAGGACCGGCCACGTTGCTCCTGGTCTACCTAAAGGACCGAGCCTGGTGATGTGATTATTATGTTTTAGGGCGCCATCAAATAAGAGCAAATGCTCTTGAAATTTGAGTGGTACTTCCACCTCCTCGAAAGGAGTGTATATTTCAGGAGGTTCCTCTATTTTGTAATAGTGGAAGTACTTTGTTACAGCATTTGCTGCTGGAAAATGTATCCATGAATAGTATACCTTTGTCTGCCGATATTCGTGTGCCTCAATTACGAATATGACTGTGCCACCTCTAGGTGTCAGTCCATTTTCTATAAGTTTTAGAGTTATAGATCTCCTTTTGATGACCGGGATGAGTATTATATCCTCGTCTGCTGCTTGCATGGTAGCATCAGCTGCTGCGAGTTCAGTTGCTAATCTTAATGCCTCTCTTTCATCCTCATTGTCTGACATTTTAATGTCCAAAAGGGTATTTCTTTTGTTTGCAGATTAGGTTTCTTATGGAACAAAGATTAGATGCACAATATTTTGGAACAGTGTATCCTTCAACGTTGACTAAACCAAGAACCATACATAGGAGTTCCCTCCTGCGAGGTTTTGGAGGATATTACCTTTCACCCACTCCAGACGTCTTTGGAGTATTGTGGGAAAAGGGGTCTGAGTGAGAAAGCACGACTGAGTTACTCTAAATGTCTTACGTTAGTTTTATCGCCCTTTCCAAACGCGTTGGGCGCCATGTAGTGTAGCTCCTATCATCCCAATAGGCTCTGCGCATTGGAATAATACCTACAGCAGTAAAGGCCTAGACCAGACGTTAACTAGGTCTACTACTGTCGATACTAGACTTAAAGTTTTGGGTTTGCCAGCTTAGCTCAGAGTTCACTAGAAACTTTCTCGAATGTTCAAGGAGGACTTAACTTCCCTGATTAGACAAGAAGGGATTTAGTTTCTGACAACCATAGAACATGACAACTTTGCTCTCCCCTAATCAAGAGTAAATCTCGAGAGTTGTGTGAACAAAAGGCAATTTATTTTACTCAGTCAGTACGTGCATTCTTAGTCTCATCAGAATGTAGAGAAAAGGAAGAGACGGGCGTGTTCAATAAAAAGGTGTTATTTATTGATCAGTCTCTTTTCTCATACAAGAGAAATGGATCGATATTATTGCAATACTTATAGTTAAGTAGAGTGCATACATTAAAAGCAATAGTATAAAATAATACTGTAAAAACATTGATATGGTTTCTAAGCCATAAGATGTTTAAAATGATTAAAATATATTACATACACATATACATTTGACTAAACGTACTCAACTGGTGTTTCTAAATACGCCTACCCCGTGTACCTGACCTAAGTCTAATACGAGGGCGGGAATAGAAAGTTACAGTTTAAGTTAAGTTTGTTCTTGCCAAGTGAATAACTAAAGAATTCTCTGCGAGGGGTTATTCAGTTCTGTACCTGGAAGTTAGGATGAATGAGGAATGGTATCTCTCTCTCTGCTCTCGATATTCCAGGCTGCCTGCGAGGGCTACCCAGAAGCGCCGGGGCTGGATTCTCGGCAGGAGAAAGCAGCGCGTCTCGTTCTCAGCGCGTCAGGAAGGCGGGGCTGCGCCAGCGGGGTCTGCTCTGCTCTGGGCTTCGGCAAGTATGGCTGCTCCGTCTCGTCACCACGCGTGTGTTTGCATAGGGCAAGATCGGTAATATTTATACCTTTAAGGTGCCGAGATTGACGTAAGGATGGACATAGATACGTCAATAAGGATGTCATACGACTTGCTCGTTAGCACATTCTTTTGCTGAAGTTCTCGGTGAAATCAAAACAATGGCCGCAGGGTTTTGCCCAGGTTGTCATAGGTTTGATTTGTTATGAGAACTCCGTATGCCTTATCAGGGGCTGGAGGAATATCGCTTGTCTAATTAGATCGCAAGCGTTATGACCTAATCAGATAACACGTTCCTTTGCCGTAGTGTGACTGCGTCAGATAACGGTATCTGCATCATGGGGGTTTTCTGCCTCATGGGCTGACTGCTAGTTAACTTGTTGGTTAGTTTAACCAGAATAGGGTCAGGAATAGGGGGATCGATTCAGTGCAAGTGGGTACATGGCAGTGGGACATTCTGCCTACTGTGGACACGGCGCATTCAGACAGGACAGGCTCTCCTTGCAGACAAATAGGGCAACAGCAGGAAGACCTGCACTGGACTCATTCACGGAGAATCCGGACAGTCAGCTTAACCGGGCTCACAGAAACAGGACAGGCAGCTCCACTGGGCACAGAAACAGGACAGGCAGCTTCACTGGACTCACAGAAACAGTACAGACAACTCAACCGGGCTCCCAGAAGTGGAACAGTCATATCCAATGGGCTCACAGAAACAGGACAGACTGCTCCACCGGGCTCACAGACGCAGGACAGTCAACGTCAATGGGATCACAGAAACAGGCAGCTCCACTGGGCTCAGAGAAACGGGACACACAGCTTCCCTAGACTCACAGAAGCAGTACAGAATGCTCCACCAGGCTCAGAGAAACAGGATAGGCTACTGCACCAGTCTTTGAGAAACAGGACAGGATGCTGCTGCACTGTGCGCAGAAAAACAGGACAGGCAGCGCAATCGGGCTCACAGAAAAGGACAGGCTGCTCCACCGGGGTCCCAGAAAAGAACAGGCTTCTCCACAGGGTCCCAGAAGCAGAACAGTCAGCTACATAGGGGCTCAGAGACACAGGAAAGGCTGCTGCACCGGGCTCAGAGAAACAGTCCAGATAGGAGCGAAAAGAAAACACCGGGAGATGCGTGCCCTGGGGCAATATCTGCCACGTGTGAGAATTAAAGGCTTTCTCCATCAATCGCTCATTGAGATGCAGAGTGCGAGGATCACGTGACCTGGCAGCACAAAGGAGAGGGAGGAATTGCGGCTGCAATTTCCACGACCCACATCCTGCGCCGCGGTGCGGCGCACCTGGCCTCTAATCACGGCGCACCGGGGTGCCGCGGCGCACATTTTGGGAACCACAGCCCTAGGGATTCTCCCCACCTCTAGGGCCCATTCAGCAAGCATCCCCGGATCCGGGTTCTCATAACTGGGTGCCAGCATAATCCGCAATCCCCTAGGGATTCTCCCCACCTCTAGGTACCTTGAAAGGGACTTGTGTCCCCACCATTTTGATTGCTCTGCTTTCATGAGCTTTTCTTTTTTTTAATTTCCTTTTTTTTTTTCCTACAAATACAGGTACATTCCTATTGCAGTTGAGAGGCCCAGTTGGTCGTTACATATCATCACAAACAAAAAAACAGGAGCAATAATTAAACCATTTATAGAGTTCCCTGGCATTGGGTTCCCTGTTTGAACAGCGCTGACTTGCATGCCGATTGCTCTGTCCCCGCTCGGGGAATCATCAAACATCACGCTGGCTGCTGCCTCGCGACTATATATATACTACTCTCCCTGCTGAATTTGATCTATGTGATCTATACATCAAGCCCCACCCTTTCCTTGTCGAACTAACTCTAGTGTGATCCAAAACCCACCCTTGGAGGAGGCCACCATTTTCCTGATAAGTGACAATCTCACAATAAGATGTTCTAGGGATGTCTTCCTTTGATGAACACCTTACCTCTCACATCTATCGGTGCTGACTTGGAGTTTGTTGACAACAGCCCTGCTTCCCCTCTGCACTTTTTCTGCTGTAGGTTTCAGTTTTCTTTTCTTCTAGTTCGCGTTATTCCATCTTCCAGGTTTGCAGCCCTCGAAAGGGAACTCTTGATTGATGTATCTTCCCCCTCTGAAACTTCATTCAGCCCCAAAATACAAAGACCTCAGCAGGTGAGCATGTTTGGTGAAATCTACCATCCATTGGGAAAATAAGCCCCATTTAAATTTGACTCCTTTCTCCCTTAAAAATCTGGTCGCTGGATGGAGAAAGCAGCGTTTCTGCAGGGTGACCGACGACAAGTCCTTGTAGAGCCATATTGGCTCCCTCAAAAGTTATTGCACCTGCCTCTTGCTGCCAATATATTTACTTTCCACTTATAGTAGTGTATGCAGGTCAGGATATTCGAGGCAGGGGAAAGTGTGCTTCACGGGTTTGGGCGGTCCAAGAGAGCCAACCAGTCACTGCGCACTTAGGAGTGGGCAAACCACTCCTCCACGGCCCAGCTCACAGATCAGCCCCACCCACCCGCCCGCCCGCAAAGCACCACAAAACACATACAATGATAATGACTGAAAGTTATTATCATTTTATGTTTTTGCTTCTCACGCTGCTTGAAAACACTGGGGCGACAATCCTTTGCCGTAGTGGAGGAGCTGCCACTGCTTCACTCACCCTAATCTTCGCTTTCAGATTGTGGTTGCTGGCTAGAACCCATTTGGTAAATCTAGGACTGATTTCTAACTTTTTATGTACATCTGTCAGTAAGCCTTAATCAATCTTACTGCTAGAGATCGCGGGTCACCCGACCAATAATTCCGCCACTTCTGGCTTCGGGCCCATATACTTTACTTTATCATATACATTGATCAGGTGCCCACACAATCTACTACCAATAATTGTGAGTTCCCTTTCGATTTATTTCCAGTGTACCCAACTTACCATCCACCGTTATGGGTACCTATGACCACGATGGGTCAGGGAGCTAGCTGTAAAAGGAAAGGCAGCAAATATCATATAACTTTACTTTTCATAAAATGACCACGGACAACTAGAAGTTTTATAAAGTTTATATAAAGTTCAAATAAAAGGGCAGTCATACAGTTTATCAAAAGAGAATGCTAGTGCAACAGGGAACCCGCTAAGTGAGAGGGAAACTAAGATAAGGGGGCAAAGTGAACACGCTATAAATCTGAGTTACTTTTAGCCAGTTTACGAGAGAAAAACCAAGACCATATCAGGAAATTGCAAACTGCAATACAGAAAATGATTTCTAAAAGGTAGGGTAACATAGGAACACGCTATGAAATCAAATGCAAATGACTTTATGAAATGCAATGGTTGCAGGAGAAAGCAGGGAAAATTAATTCACGTGCAAAGGTATGTCTTTATTGAAGCAAAGACAGAAAAATAGAAAGGTGCAGTTTCAAGGGATTTAGAGCGATATTTACCTAGACTGGGGTGAAAAACCAAACCCTGGCCACGGGTCAGTTAAGGACAGGAAGCTCTCAAGGAAGGATACCCCTCAATGGACAGCAGGTGCAGAAATGGACCCCCAGGACAGGACAGGAAACCCTCAGATTAGGATAAGGACAGGACCACCAGGATACGACCAGCACCCGCAGTTCGGAAGCAACGCCTGCGCTCCACCCTCTCTGCAGCTATCGATCAGGACCCCGATTGGGTCAGCGAATTCCCCAGCAAAGTGCTTCGCCAGCACTTAAGGTTCAGTAAAACCTTCAGAGTCTATGGTCAAATTTCGGACAGAGAGCTCCGCAGCTCCTCTGTATCAAGTCACCTATTGAGTGCGTTGGGTCAGTGACAGGTCAGCTACTCAGACAAGTCGGACAATTTCCCTAGGTGAACCCAGGGTAGATATACTGTTTTGGGACTGGGTACCACCCCCCAATGTTGCAAAGTGTCAGAATCCCCAAATTTCGATTGGTCCTAAGGTAGGATTTGGTTAACACACCAATCAGAACAGACTATTACAAGCCCTACTTAGCATCCTAGGGTGCCGCCTAGCAAGATTGGGGTTCCCACGAGAAGTCGCACGGAATACAATGAAAACTTATACATTTGTTACAACATAGGATCATTTTCTCCATCCTCCTGGGTCAGAGGTAGCGCTCCCAGGAGCCTCTCGACTGTGGCTGCCAGCTGGCTGAGTTCCACGGTCCAAGTTTGTCTCTGGCCTTGCATCTGGAGCATGCGCAGAAAGGACCTTCAAAATGGTTCATGACCCATTTGGACCCCCATTTCCCGTGATACATGAAAAGTAAGCGAAAACAAATTAAAACATAGAAATAAATGCTTGTATTACATGTCATGACTTTGTACTTCAGATTCATCATCAGAAAAATATACTATGCAATTAGACATTAGTAACATATACATGGACACGAGAGCAACTGCACGGGCATCACCACGTTATCACGAAAGCTGCGTATTACGCATGCGCACCCTTTCCCTCCAGAACTACATCTACGTAGAGTCACGTGAGTGTGACTAACGCATGCGCAAAAGCGAAAAGACAAGCAGCGGCCATTTTTAGGGACACGGATTAATCGTATTAGTAGAACACATAAGCAAGCTTCGCTACCTTTCACGTGTATCCAAAATAAAGATATTAATAATAACGTACGTTTGTTATGAGGTTATGTCAAGCTGAGGTTCATGAATCGAGCAAGTCGCGATGCGAAATCTTGCTCTATCAATCCCCTCTTTGATGATATTTACTATCATCACACATAAATGGAACCAGATGCCAACTTTCTTTCACACTTTGTACAACTCTATCTCTTCCAACATACGATTCAGTTTTTTCTTTTCATTTTTGGTAGGGTGAGAATTCTTCACCCTTTTGTAAATCTGATTATTCATTTCTTCCAATTCAAGTTCATCCGCACTCCGTTTCACTCCTCTTGCATTCACCTGATACTTCTTAGTATGTCTTCGGCATTTGCAACAGACGAATATGAAAAATAGGATAAGACCTATAATTCCAATTGGCATCAGTACTTTGAACAATAAGCTTCTACCTAAGTTAGCAAACCAGTGACCTACATTTGAGAGACCATCAACTAGTCTCCTCCAGGCACTGTCAACCTCGAGTGGTTTGAGTTCCTTTTCCAAATTAGTAATGTTTTTCACATAACTTTTGAGCTGCAAGCTTTTGTCCGGAATGTAAGTGCAACAATGTTGCGCCGTCAACATCCGGCAGACTCCGCCCTCTTTTGCTAATAAGGTGTCAAGAGCAAGTCTGTCCTGTAAAACCATTGATCTGATCGCAACCATTTCGGTATTGACCAGCAGAAATCCATGAGCTGTATCAGTAGACAGCACATCCACTACTGTGGACAATTTGCAAATTCTGTGAGTGTTCAGAACCACTCCCACTCTAGGTATCAGTGCACTAAAAATACTACCCATTATTTCACCTACGCTTTCTCTTTTACTACGCACTAAGCCATTAGTGTTTTCATTGCTTCCAGCAATTTCATTCACATGGTATATTTTCGGGAAGACAATGCCAAAGTAGCAGCTTCCATACCAGTGATCCGGCAATTTGAAATAAGCCTTGTCTCCACATATATAATAACTTCCAGGAAACACAGGCTCTGACCCATTTTTGAATCCCCAACCTCCAATTACCTTGTAATTGTGTTCACATTGACTGGAACCAATGAAAATGTTATTATAATAATCAGTCTTCTCGCGGTGAAGACAGAGTTTCCCTTTCTTTTCAAAATCCAGCAACAGAGCAGGCCCTGCCTCGCCAGTTGAGGTGCTTTCCATGTTCTCAGCCCATTTAGGTATTTTCTGCTTTTTGTCATTAGCCTTTCTTTGGAAACTCTCCCTTCTCTTCTCTGCCATGTTTAAAAATATTTTCTCTTGTTCATGCAATGAACAGGTCAAGTTGTCTCTATGTGCTTCAGCTATGTCTATATTGCCTATAGTCAGAAAGTAGTCTCCCATATAGCGTATTACGTCACTTTTGGTATGTACAGGATTCAGGTTTCCACGAATGGGAAGTTCAGAAAAGATCACGTCATTGTTAGAGTAATAGTACTGTAACGGTCCTCTTTTGTAAAACAAGCTTGCTAAAATACTACAGGAAATTCCATATGTCAGGGGCAAGTGATGGTATGTCACGCCTTCAGCTACAGAGGTAGGTAGCTTCATGCAGACATAGCAATCCTCTATTTCCATAGTCTCTACATAATGTACTAACAAGTTTGCGAAAACATTTGAGTGTGTCTGATTCCTAATTCCGTGGTAATGTAGTCCTTCCTCATCTGATGCATCTAAGTCTCGCTTTGTCTGTTTGAGTGCTTTCTCACGTCTTTCTACACTTCGTGTTGTCAGTTCTTCCGTGTCAGTGATCTGAGTTGGGGAAATATTAGTATTTTTACTAACCATAAAGGGAATGAAAACTGTTAGTCCTATCCAAACTAATACAATTATAACTATACTACATATACATACTTTGCAGCACGTTTTGCAACAACTGCAACTAGGCCTTCCATTCGTTCTTGACTCAGACATTTTGGCTCAGAAGAAGTTTCTCAACCCCTCTTTGTAAGTTTACACAGATAGCTTACTCTGTGCAACCTCAGGTGAGCTCGTCTTCCTCTTCTTCCGAGTACTCAGCAACCTGTTCTCCGTCACTTTCGTCAGTGATATCAAGTTCCTCAAAATTTTACAAAATTAAGTAGGTCCACTCCGGATCCTGATATTTTTCGTTTTGTCTTTTTATTCGCTCACTTCTTCTCTTGGAGCTATCTTCGGGTATTTCTGCAATTCGGGGACTTCTTCTTAGATCTGCAAGTTTCTCTTGGACTGTTTTTATTCTTAATTTCAGTCTCTTAACATACCTTGGCTCAATGTGCTTCTTTTTCTTTAGTCTTTTAGCTGGCACTGTGATTGTGCTTTCTTCTAATGCTCTTTTGTTTTCACTTGTCGGTGGCGCTTCTGTTTCTGTTTCTTCCCTACCTGTCTGACTAGTCCCAGGTCTTGTATCTACTTCTTCTGCCTGGTTACTAAGCTGGCCTTGTTCAGGTTGAATTTGCGTTTGGCTTTCAAATGTCTCTGTTTCTTTGTCCTGAACACGTTCTTCTAATTCTAACTGATCCTGTTCAAGCACTTCGATCCCTTGATTTTCTTCTGCTCGAACTATTACACTTTTTCTAGTCTGTCCCTTTTCAATTTCAGGAGTTTGTGGAGGTGTGTCAATCACCTGATCTGTCCCTGGCTGACCTTCTTCTTCGTCCTCAGACTTGATGTGAATCTCAATGATCTGAGGGTCTTCGCCTGTGCCTTGCTCGACCTCACTATTCCACTCTCTGTCTTCTCTTATTCGCTCTCTTGTTCTGAGTGGATCTCCAGAGAGATCGACTATTGGTATCCAATCTTCTGGCCAGATTTCCGGCAGCTCGTCATCAGCTACTTCTGGACCAGCCTCCGTTGGATGTTCAGCAGTACTGGTGCTTGGCCGCGCGTCATCAGCTACCTCCGGGGCAACGTCTGTGGGACCCTCAGCTGGGCTGGTGCTCGGTCGTCTGTCGTCAGCTACTTCAGGACCAACATCTGCAGACCCCCTCAGCTGGACAACCTTCTGCTCCAGGCTCCTCGTCAGGTATCACCTTCTGGGTATGGCTGGCATGGATCCACTTGGGAACGCCGGCGCACTTAACAGCAGTCGTCGTTACCAGGATTACTTGCCGCTTTTTCCCCCACCTTGGTGCTAGGCAACTTGAACGAGTGTGCTTCTTTATTTTAACCCAGTCACCAGGAACCAATTTGTGACTGGTGTTGTCGGGTTGGCGACGGCGTCTGCCCCAATCTGGCGAGAGATAGAACGCACTTGGTCACCCAATTGCTTGCAGTATTCAAGTACCAAATCATCAGAAATGCTTAACAGTTTGTATCCTGGTACCCATGCTTGTCTCATCACTCTTCCCATCAAAATCTCATGGGGGCTCAGGCCTGTTCTCCGATCTGGAATGCTTCTGAGTCCCATCAGAACAAGAGGCAAGGCAGCTATCCAGTTTAGGCCAGTAGAATCACATATTTTTGCCAATCTATTCTTGATGGTGCCATTTATTTGTTCTACCACTCCAGAAGCCTCTGGATGATATGCACAGTGCAGCTTTTGTGTGATCCCGAATGCTTGGCAAAGCTGGGCCAAAACTTCATTCTGAAAATGGGTGCCTCTATCTGAGTCAATAAAGACTGGAACCCCGAACCTCGGTACTAGCTCTCTCAGCAATAACTTGGCTACTGTTAGGGCGTCGCATTGTTTGGCAGGGTAAGCTTCCACCCACTTTGAAAATAGGCAGACAATGACAAGGACATATCTCTTTCCCTCACAACGGGGCATGGTAATGAAATCTATTTGTATTCTCACAAAGGGACCCCCTGATCTCCCAATTTTCATCAGTTCAACCTCTGTTCTCTTGCCAGCGTTGAACTGTTGACATGGCAGGCACCTCTGGCAAAGGGACTCTGCTACCTTCCTGAACTTCTTGTTGTGCCAAGTCTGTTGAAATACCAGAACCATGGCATCCCTACCAATGTGTGATCCTTCATGTATCAGTCTGGCCATTGGGGCAAGTAGTTGTCTGGGTAACACAGCCATACCATTCGGGCCCACAATGACACCATCCTCACGTCTTGGTTTACAACCTTCTTCCTTCCACTTCTCTTTCTCCTCCCAGGGCGCCACATGCTGCCATTCTCTCACTTCATCCCAGGTAGGCACTTCTTCAAACATCCTAAGTTGGCAGCTGTTTCCAGTCCCACCCCGCTTCGGATTTATTCGCATCTGTTCCATGGCGCATTGTTTTGCCACCCGATCAGCAAAATCGTTTCCCATTGATACAGGGTCAAGGCCCTTCTTATGAGCAATACACTTGACCACTGCCAATTCTTTTGGTAATTGAATTGCCTCTAAAAGGTCTTGAACCACTTTTCCATTTCGAATGGGGGTACCTGATGAAGTCAGGAATTCTCTTTGTAGCCATAACTGGCCAAAGTCATGCACCACCCCATAACAGTACTGGCTGTCAGTATACACTGTTATTCTTTTGTCTTTTCCCAATTTGCATGCTTTAATCAGAGCGATCAATTTGGCTACTTGTGCAGACTTTACTCCAAATAAATAGGACGCTTCTTCAATTTTTGTTAACGATACCACAGCATAGGCAGCACTTAGGCCCCCTAGTTCATGCCTCAGGCACGAACCATCCACAAACCATTCCTCATCATGCACAGGCAAAGGAGTTTCTTTAATGTCTGGGCGAGGTTTAGTACTGAACTCTGTCAGATCAATACAGTCATGCTCATCATCTCCCTTACCTTCCATTACCATTGATTCAGGGAGTAGAGTGGCAGGGTTTAAAATGTTGCATCTGGTGATGACAATGTTTGCAGCACCCATGAGAATCCTCTCATATTTAGTCAGCCGACTAGGGGTGAGATACTGAGTTTTGGTTCGGGTCAATAGAATCACAACTGCATGTGGAACATACACAGTTACAGGATGTCCCATGATAATGGACTCACTTTGTTCTAAACTGGTGCAGGTTGCAGCTACTGCTTTCAGACATCCAGGTAATCCAGCAGCCACTGGATCCAATGTGGCAGAGAAATATGCCACAGGCCTTTTGGTCGTGCCATGTTCCTGAGTCAGGACTGACAATGCACAATTGTCACGAGTGTCACAGAATAGGCCAAACTCCTTGGAGTAGTCAGGCATCCCTAGAGCAGGGGCTGTACACAGACAATTACGCAACCTTGTGAAAGCTGTTAAGCTCTCGTCATTCCATTCCACTGGGTCTTTTGCTCCTCTCTTTGTCATCTGAATCAAGGGCTTTGCAAGGACTGCGAATCCCACAATCCATTGCCTGCAGTAACCTACAACTCCGAGGAACATTCTGATTTCTTTCTGAGTACGGGGTAACTGCATATTTTGAATTATTCTGACTCTCTCTGAGGTGACTTTTCTGATACCTTTTTCTATCTGGTGTCCCAGATACTTCACTGATTTCGAACAGAACTGTAATTTCTCAGGGGCCACTTTGTGTCCCCTTTCACTCAGGTGATTTAGTAGGGCAATGGTGTCAACCACGCAATCCCTATGGCTTTTGGACGCCACCAATAGGTCGTCTATGTACTGTACTAAAACAGACTCTCCAGGTAAGACCAAAGTTTCCAGACATTTTTTCAAGATCTGATTAAAGATAGAGGGGCTCTCTGTGTACCCCTGGGGGACCCTATTCCAGACATACACGTGACTGTTGAAAGCAAATGAGAAAAGAAATTTGCTGTCTGGATGCAATGGAATCGAAAAGAATGCATGACATAGGTCTATCACAGTGAACCATTCAGCATCCCAGGGAATCTGATACAGGATCACTGCTGGGTTCGGGACAATAGGGCAGCAAGGAACCACTATCTTGTTTACCTTTCTTAGGTCCTGAACTACTCTGTACTTGCCATTAGACTTTTTGATGCCCATAATGGGTGAGTTACACGGGCTACTCATCACTTCCTGTATTATGTTTGCTTCTAGCAATTTCTGTATTTCAATGGCAACACCTGCTCTCACTTCTGCACTCATTCTGTAAGGCTTGGTATTGGGGTACACTGCATTCTCTCTCATGGCTATTTGTATGGGGTCTACGTTTTTCATTAATCCCACATCTTTTCCTGTAAAGTCCCACACTTCTGACTTCACTGTCTGCTGGAGTTCTTCAGGTAAGTCTTGTATAGTCATTCGTTTTATTTCTGAGTCAGGTCTAATTAACATTAGCTTGTAGATACCGTCTTCGTCTGGAGTTTGAATTTCGAGGCCCTTTGGTGTGCAAAAGATGGTACAATTCATTTTGCACAGCAAATCACGTCCCAGTAAGTTTACCGGACTGGTATCACAGACAACAAATCTGTGCATTTGTTTGAAATTTCCAATTGAGATCTCCATGGGCTCGGTAACAGGTGTACTAATCAGTTGATTAGATAACCCACTACTTGGATGGCTTTTCCCGAGAGGGGTAGGTTTGGAACGTCCACTGTTCTCACAGTAGAACGGGTAGCACCAGTGTCCAACAGAAAGGTGACATCATTTCCATCAACCTTTCCTTCAATGTATGGTCCCGACTGGTCCACCGGCAAGGAGGCGCCAAGTACGCACTCCTCGTCCTCCCGTCTCAGGCCCCGTCAGTACTGGTCGTCACAGAAGAAAGTGTCATTCAGTAAATACTGCGAAGTTGCTGCATTTCTATTTTCATTCCCTCCCCAGATTTCTACATCATCCCCCTGTGGTGATTTTCCCTTAAAAATAGGTTTTGGCGCTCTGGGCACTTGGATCGTTTTTACCTGCTGCTGGGTCTTTCTTTGTTTTTCATTCTGCGTCTGTGGAATTAAATCAGGTGTTTGAGCATTATCATCTTGTAAATAGGGACACTCGTCTCTCCAGTGTCCAATTTCCCCGCACTGATGGCAAGGAAATTTCTTCTTAGCTTCCTCTCTACTCATTTTCGGTCTAGGCTTTCCTCCACCCCCACCCCCACCCCCAGTGCTTTGGTTCGGGGTAGTTTTGTTCATCTTGTTTAACTGCTTTTCCTGCTGTTCTGCGAGCTTCACTTGAGCCCACATAACCTTTTCCTTGAGAGCCTTTTTCTTTTCTGCCATTTCGTCCTCGCAGTACTTTGCGTACCGTAGGACCTCATCTATCTTTTTGGTATGCCAACAGATTTTATTATCCTTTATCCATTGACAGATTTCGGGCCTTAAACCGTTTACAAACCTGTAAATGAAGTGTGTCATATCCTTCATCTCGATGTTATCTATACCACTGTATGTTTTGAACACCTGCAACAGCCTTTCATAAAAGGAATGCACTGTCTCGTCTCTTTCCTGCGTGGTTCTATCTATCTTGGTCCAATCAGTTTCCTTTGCTGGCACCTTTGCTTTCAGATGTTGAATTACCTGATCATATTTTCTCATTACTTCCTTCGATGGTTCCCCTGTTCTTTCATCTCTCGGGTATTCCTCACTAGGCCAAGCTATGGCTATTTTACATTCGGTCCACAGATCTACAGGGACCACTATGTCGAAAAACCCATCCAGGTCTTTCCATAGGCATTTCTTCACTTTTACGAATCTCTCTACCTGCCTATACCAATCCACGTGCTTTTCTCGTAATTTCGGAAAATCATTAGTAAAGGATACAATATCCTGTCTGGACCATGGAACGTGTACATATTTTCCACCTGGTACTTCACGCATAGGGCATAGCTGTTCTGGTTTGTCAGCTTCTTTTAGGACAAATTCGGGAGTTGCCTGCCTAGACCTGGCCTCATCCTTTTTCTTGGTCCATCTGGCTTTCCATCTTTCCACATCTCCCCATTTTTGTAATACTGTCAATAGTTCTTTGACCTGTGCCTTCTTCCCTGAAACATTCAAGTTTTCCAAATCTTTGTCTGAGAAATCTGCTCTGTAGGGTTTCTGCAGAGGTTTCAATTTTGAAATATCTATTCCCATGCTAGCAGCAGTGTCTGTCAGTTTTTCATGAAGTACTCAGGTATTTCGGGTGAGACTCTTGCAGATAAACAGCATTTCGTCTTCGGAGTAGGTATTTAATCTGTCTAATCCTACGTTTCCTGCCATTAATTCCTCTATTTCTATTCTCAGCTTGTAGAGATCTAAAGGTCTCGTTGGGGACGCTTGTTTTTCAGATTCTTGACTCCATCTTTCGATTTCTTCAGGAGTCACCAATGTGACACTCTTAGTACCTGAGGTCGATTCCATTTGAATTTCCCTTGCATTAAAAGGATTATGTCTTTTCAGTATCCTTTTCCCGGTATTCCTAATGGGCAGATCTAGCAGCGAGACCTCCGATTCGCACTCACTTGTCTGGTCATCTACAATTAAGGGTTCTGGTCTGGGCTGTGCTATAACGGGAGTAATGACTGGAGGGTTTGGAGTCCCTTGACGGTCCCCGTACAGCGGAACCACTGGTCCGATAGTTACTGGGATCGTCAAGGCTTCAGGACTTGTATTTAGCTGTGACATTTTCTGTATTATCTCAGCTCTCTGCCTTGCTAGCGCTTCTCGTTCTTTTTTTGTTCTAATAATCTGTCCAAAGATTTGTCATGTAACACCTGTGGGGTTAGAGTGGGAGCATAACTCGGGGCAGTGGGATGTGTCTCACTCGGTCCTCCACCATAATTAGGTCTTGGGAACAAACTTCCTGTGCCTAGAATCCTCGGCTCTTCCTCATCCTGTGGCTTTAATAACGGCATTCCTGAACCTAAGGACCTCACCTCACCTCCGTAGGGGGGACGAGAGCAAAAATCTCCTTCACGTGAATATCCCATCTCCCCACCAATTGGTCTCCTTGGGTAAATACTTCTGGTTTCTACGGGTCCTAGACTCTCAGTATAAGGAGAAATTGGATAATCCCCTCCTACACTTGCGGACCTGACCTCTTCCCTTTGTAGAGGTCTCCGGGGAATATCCCCTGCACTGGAAGGTCGGTGTCCTTCATTATAAGGAGGCGGACTTCTCATGCATATGTCATCTAATAATTTGTCATCTGATTCTCCGAGGGGCCCCCAGTGTTTGGATTTCTCTGTCCTTTTCCCCCCCCCAGGAGGATCTTCTGCTGGCATCATGGGAAATAGTCCCTCAACAATCATATTCTGTCTCCACTGTTTCATCTTTTTGGCTCGGGCTTCCTGCTTTAATTTTGGGTAAAACTTAGCTAACCCTTTATCCATTCTGGGTTTGTCCCTCTCGAAAGCCTCGATTTCCCATTCCTCTAGTGCTTCGTACTGCGTTAATCTAGGTCTGGGATGTAAATCATTCATTCGGGTTCTCAAATTGAATAGAATTCTGCTGTTAAATGTTCCGTCTAACGGAAAAGCCAATACTCCGTCATCTTTCGTGTATTCCGCCCAATTTTCCAACCATACACAGGTATTGTACCCTTTATCGAACATCATGAAAGATGCGGGAGTATTTGGTGGTGGAATTACAACACCTTCTCTAGTTTTAATCTGCTTATCTTTCTTGAAAAAATTCTTTACTTTATTTACAAGGGACAATTTTCTCTTATTTCCATACATAATGTCGTATCTATTAGTCTTCCACTGATCTCTTCCAAACCCTAGAGATCTGGGATCGGGTCTAGTCTCCGGAGTATACGAGTGCCACATACGATTCCTGCAAGCGGCTTTGTTTACAAGTCACTCCCAATCCGAATGCGTCTTTTATTTTCGTGCGGCCAATAAAATGCACGAGTTCAAATATTTTCGACCAATGGGTGCGCGGCCCATTCGTGAGACAGTTCCCACGCTCCGGCGCTCACCCCTCCCTTACAATTCCAGCTCCACTACCAGCCCGCTGCGTCTACCAATCCCAGCGCGGCACGGAGTGACGTCAGAGCGGCTTCGCGACTGACTCCCTCCTTCACAAGGTAACGGAAACTTTCTTACTTTCTAAAGTGCTCAGTGCTTGGTTATTTAACAACGAATACACATTCGCCACTGTGCTCAAGTGTCTAGACAGGAAAGATTTGTTTTACTGCAAGTAAACTACTTCCATTTACTTTTCACTCACTACGGATAGATCTTCTCTGTCTACCCTTCACTCTAGCATCGGAGAACCTGTTACTCCCCTAGACTCATCCACTTTACCGGGATATATCCGAGACTAAGGTTTCCCCAGCGAGCCCCTTTGCTTTCACCCAAGCTCCGATGAACCTGCTACTCTTCCGATGCGACCCTCACTAGGTTATGCCACAGTAGGAATTTTGCCAATGAACCTCGTTACTAACATTTATTTAAACATACACTCAGAAAAGTCCCTGGTTAGTGCTTCCAGTTCTCCCTAACCTACACCAACTTTCCTTGGGCCAGCGACCTCAAAGCAAATGGATTCTATTCACCACTTGCTATTCAATTCCCCGGGGATTTCCAAACAACATATAACAATTACGAACGAATGGGTTAATACATATATCAATATAACAATAAGAAAAACAGTTTAAAACATTTCATAATTTTTCAAAGCAAACATTTCAAGTGGGTGATCAGTCCTCCCGAAGTGCCTACTCTTGTAGCAGCATCAATATACTAGCAGCTTCCGACTTAGCTAGACTAACTAGTCCTGCCTAACCTTTAACTATTCCCTAACCATCCTCGAGGCTACCAGAAAATTACTGCTAGAGATCGCGGGTCACCCGACCAATAATTCCGCCACTTCTGGCTTCGGGCCCATATACTTTACTTTATCATATACATTGATCAGGTGCCCACACAATCTACTACCAATAATTGTGAGTTCCCTTTCGATTTATTTCCAGTGTACCCAACTTACCATCCACCGTTATGGGTACCTATGACCACGATGGGTCAGGGAGCTAGCTGTAAAAGGAAAGGCAGCAAATATCATATAACTTTACTTTTCATAAAATGACCACGGACAACTAGAAGTTTTATAAAGTTTATATAAAGTTCAAATAAAAGGGCAGTCATACAGTTTATCAAAAGAGAGTGCTAGTGCAACAGGGAACCCGCTAAGTGAGAGGGAAACTAAGATAAGGGGGCAAAGTGAACACGCTATAAATCTGAGTTACTTTTAGCCAGTTTACGAGAGAAAAACCAAGACCATATCAGGAAATTGCAAACTGCAATACAGAAAATGATTTCTAAAAGGTAGGGTAAAATAGGAACACGCTATGAAATCAAATGCAAATGACTTTATGAAATGCAATGGTTGCAGGAGAAAGCAGGGAAAATTAATTCACGTGCAAAGGTATGTCTTTATTGAAGCAAAGACAGAAAAATAGAAAGGTGCAGTTTCAAGGGATTTAGAGCGATATTTACCTAGACTGGTGTGAAAAACCAAACCCTGGCCACGGGTCAGTTAAGGACAGGAAGCTCTCAAGAAAAGATACCCCTCAATGGACAGCAGGTGCAGAAATGGACCCCCAGGACAGGACAGGAAACCCTCAGATTAGGATCAGGACAGGACCACCAGGATACGACCAGCACCCGCAGTTCGGAAGCAACGCCTGCGCTCCACCCTCTCTGCAGCTATCGATCAGGACCCCGATTGGGTCAGCGAATTCCCCAGCAAAGTGCTTCGCCAGCACTTAAGGTTCAGTAAAACCTTCAGAGTCTATGGTCAAATTTCGGACAGAGAGCTCCGCAGCTCCTCTGTATCAAGTCACCTATTGAGTGCGTTGGGTCAGTGACAGGTCAGCTACTCAGACAAGTCGGACAATTTCCCTAGGTGAACCCAGGGTAGATATACTGTTTTGGGACTGGGTACCACCCCCCAATGTTGCAAAGTGTCAGAATCCCCAAATTTCGATTGGTCCTAAGGTAGGATTTGGTTAACACACCAATCAGAACAGACTATTACAAGCCCTACTTAGCATCCTAGGGTGCCGCCTAGCAAGATTGGGGTTCCCACGAGAAGTCGCACAGAATACAATGAAAACTTATACATTTGTTACAACATAGGAACATTTTCTCCATCCTCCTGGGTCAGAGGTAGCGCTCCCAGGAGCCTCTCGACTGTGGCTGCCAGCTGGCTGAGTTCCACGGTCCAAGTTTGTCTCTGGCCTTGCATCTGGAGCATGCGCAGAAAGGACCTTCAAAATGGTTCATGACCCATTTGGACCCCCATTTCCCGTGATACATGAAAAGTAAGCGAAAACAAATTAAAACATAGAAATAAATGCTTGTATTACATGTCATGACTTTGTACTTCAGATTCATCATCAGAAAAATATACTATGCAATTAGACATTAGTAACATATACATGGACACGAGAGCAACTGCACGGGCATCACCACGTTATCACGAAAGCTGTGTATTACGCATGCGCACCCTTTCCCTCCAGAACTACATCTACGTAGAGTCACGTGAGTGTGACTAACGCATGCGCAAAAGCGAAAAGACAAGCAGCGGCCATTTTTAGGGACACGGATTAATCGTATTAGTAGAACACATAAGCAAGCTTCGCTACCTTTCACGTGTATCCAAAATAAAGATATTAATAATAACGTACGTTTGTTATGAGGTTATGTCAAGCTGAGGTTCATGAATCGAGCAAGTCGCGATGCGAAATCTTGCTGTATCAATCCCCTCTTTGATGATATTTACTATCATCACACATAAATGGAACCAGATGCCAACTTTCTTTCACACTTTGTACAACTCTATCTCTTCCAACATACGATTCAGTTTTTCCTTTTCATTTTTGGTATGGTGAGAATTCTTCACCCTTTTGTAAATCTGATTATTCATTTCTTCCAATTCAAGTTCATCCGCACTCCGTTTCACTCCTCTTGCATTCACCTGATACTTCTTAGTATGTCTTCGGCATTTGCAACAGACGAATATGAAAAATAGGATAAGACCTATAATTCCAATTGGCATCAGTACTTTGAACAATAAGCTTCTACCTAAGTTAGCAAACCAGTGACCTACATTTGAGAGACCATCAACTAGTCTCCTCCAGGCACTGTCAACCTCGAGTGGTTTGAGTTCCTTTTCCAAATTAGTAATGTTTTTCACATAACTTTTGAGCTGCAAGCTTTTGTCCGGAATGTAAGTGCAACAATGTTGCGCCGTCAACATCCGGCAGACTCCGCCCTCTTTTGCTAATAAGGTGTCAAGAGCAAGTCTGTCCTGTAAAACCATTGATCTGATCGCAACCATTTCGGTATTGACCAGCAGAAATCCATGAGCTGTATCAGTAGACAGCACATCCACTACTGTGGACAATTTGCAAATTCTGTGAGTGTTCAGAACCACTCCCACTCCAGGTATCAGTGCACTAAAAATACTACCCATTATTTCACCTACGCTTTCTCTTTTACTACGCACTAAGCCATTAGTGTTTTCATTGCTTCCAGCAATTTCATTCACATGGTATATTTTCGGGAAGACAATGCCAAAGTAGCAGCTTCCATACCAGTGATCCGGCAATTTGAAATAAGCCTTGTCTCCACATATATAATAACTTCCAGGAAACACAGGCTCTGACCCATTTTTGAATCCCCAACCTCCAATTACCTTGTAATTGTGTTCACATTGACTGGAACCAATGAAAATGTTATTATAATAATCAGTCTTCTCGCGGTGAAGACAGAGTTTCCCTTTCTTTTCAAAATCCAGCAACAGAGCAGGCCCTGCCTCGCCAGTTGAGGTGCTTTCCATGTTCTCAGCCCATTTAGGTATTTTCTGCTTTTTGTCATTAGCCTTTCTTTGGAAACTCTCCCTTCTCTTCTCTGCCATGTTTAAAAATATTTTCTCTTGTTCATGCAATGAACAGGTCAAGTTGTCTCTATGTGCTTCAGCTATGTCTATATTGCCTATAGTCAGAAAGTAGTCTCCCATATAGCGTATTACGTCACTTTTGGTATGTACAGGATTCAGGTTTCCACGAATGGGAAGTTCAGAAAAGATCACGTCATTGTTAGAATAATAGTACTGTAACGGTCCTCTTTTGTAAAACAAGCTTGCTAAAATACTACAGGAAATTCCATATGTCAGGGGCAAGTGATGGTATGTCACGCCTTCAGCTACAGAGGTAGGTAGCTTCATGCAGACATAGCAATCCTCTATTTCCATAGTCTCTACATAATGTACTAACAAGTTTGCGAAAACATTTGAGTGTGTCTGATTCCTAATTCCGTGGTAATGTAGTCCTTCCTCATCTGATGCATCTAAGTCTCGCTTTGTCTGTTTGAGTGCTTTCTCACGTCTTTCTACACTTCGTGTTGTCAGTTCTTCCGTGTCAGTGATCTGAGTTGGGGAAATATTAGTATTTTTACTTACCATAAAGGGAATGAAAACTGTTAGTCCTATCCAAACTAATACAATTATAACTATACTACATATACATACTTTGCAGCACGTTTTGCAACAACTGCAACTAGGCCTTCCATTCGTTCTTGACTCAGACATTTTGGCTCAGAAGAAGTTTCTCAACCCCTCTTTGTAAGTTTACACAGATAGCTTACTCTGTGCAACCTCAGGTGAGCTCGTCTTCCTCTTCTTCCGAGTACTCAGCAACCTGTTCTCCGTCACTTTCGTCAGTGATATCAAGTTCCTTAAAATTTTCCAAAATTAAGTAGGTCCACTCCGGATCCTGATATTTTTCGTTTTGTCTTTTTATTCGCTCACTTCTTCTCTTGGAGCTATCTTCGGGTATTTCTGCAATTCGGGGACTTCTTCTTAGATCTTCAAGTTTCTCTTGGACTGTTTTTATTCTTAATTTCAGTCTCTTAACATACCTTGGCTCAATGTGCTTCTTTTTCTTTAGTCTTTTAGCTGGCACTGTGATTGTGCTTTCTTCTAATGCTCTTTTGTTTTCACTTGTCGGTGGCGCTTCTGTTTCTGTTTCTTCCCTACCTGTCTGACTAGTCCCAGGTCTTGTATCTACTTCTTCTGCCTGGTTACTAAGCTGGCCTTGTTCAGGTTGAATTTGCGTTTGGCTTTCAAATGTCTCTGTTTCTTTGTCCTGAACACGTTCTTCTAATTCTAACTGATCCTGTTCAAGCACTTCGATCCCTTGATTTTCTTCTGCTCGAACTATTACACTTTTTCTAGTCTGTCCCTTTTCAATTTCAGGAGTTTGTGGAGGTGTGTCAATCACCTGATCTGTCCCTGGCTGACCTTCTTCTTCGTCCTCAGACTTGATGTGAATCTCAATGATCTGAGGGTCTTCGCCTGTGCCTTGCTCGACCTCACTATTCCACTCTCTGTCTTCTCTTATCCGCTCTCTTGTTCTGAGTGGATCTCCAGAGAGATCGACTATTGGTATCCAATCTTCTGGCCAGATTTCCGGCAGCTCGTCATCAGCTACTTCTGGACCAGCCTCCGTTGGATGTTCAGCAGTACTGGTGCTTGGCCGCGCGTCATCAGCTACCTCCGGGGCAACGTCTGTGGGACCCTCAGCTGGGCTGGTGCTCGGTCGTCTGTCGTCAGCTACTTCAGGACCAACATCTGCAGACCCCCTCAGCTGGACAACCTTCTGCTCCAGGCTCCTCGTCAGGTATCACCTTCTGGGTATGGCTGGCATGGATCCACTTGGGAACGCCGGCGCACTTAACAGCAGTCGTCGTTACCAGGATTACTTGCCGCTTTTTCCCCCACCTTGGTGCTAGGCAACTTGAACGAGTGTGCTTCTTTATTTTAACCCAGTCACCAGGAACCAATTTGTGACTGGTGTTGTCGGGTTGGCGACGGCGTCTGCCCCAATCTGGCGAGAGATAGAATGCACTTGGTCACCCAGTTGCTTGCAGTATTCAAGTACCAAATCATCAGAAATGCTTAACAGTTTGTATCCTGGTACCCATGCTTGTCTCATCACTCTTCCCATCAAAATCTCATGGGGGCTCAGGCCTGTTCTCCGATCTGGAATGCTTCTGAGTCCCATCAGAACAAGAGGCAAGGCAGCTATCCAGTTTAGGCCAGTAGAATCACATATTTTTGCCAATCTATTCTTGATGGTGCCATTTATTTGTTCTACCACTCCAGAAGCCTCTGGATGATATGCACAGTGCAGCTTTTGTGTGATCCCGAATGCTTGGCAAAGCTGGGCCAAAACTTCATTCTGAAAATGGGTGCCTCTATCTGAGTCAATAAAGACTGGAACCCCGAACCTCGGTACTAGCTCTCTCAGCAATAACTTGGCTACTGTTAGGGCGTCGCATTGTTTGGCAGGGTAAGCTTCCACCCACTTTGAAAATAGGCAGACAATGACAAGGACATATCTCTTTCCCTCACAACGGGGCATGGTAATGAAATCTATTTGTATTCTCACAAAGGGACCCCCTGATCTCCCAATTTTCATCAGTTCAACCTCTGTTCTCTTGCCAGCGTTGAACTGTTGACATGGCAGGCACCTCTGGCAAAGGGACTCTGCTACCTTCCTGAACTTCTTGTTGTGCCAAGTCTGTTGAAATACCAGAACCATGGCATCCCTACCAATGTGTGATCCTTCATGTATCAGTCTGGCCATTGGGGCAAGTAGTTGTCTGGGTAACACAGCCATACCATTCGGGCCCACAATGACACCATCCTCACGTCTTGGTTTACAACCTTCTTCCTTCCACTTCTCTTTCTCCTCCCAGGGCGCCACATGCTGCCATTCTCTCACTTCATCCCAGGTAGGCACTTCTTCAAACATCCTAAGTTGGCAGCTGTTTCCAGTCCCACCCCGCTTCGGATTTATTCGCATCTGTTCCATGGCGCATTGTTTTGCCACCCGATCAGCAAAATCGTTTCCCATTGATACAGGGTCAAGGCCCTTCTTATGAGCAATACACTTGACCACTGCCAATTCTTTTGGTAATTGAATTGCCTCTAAAAGGTCTTGAACCACTTTTCCATTTCGAATGGGGGTACCTGATGAAGTCAGGAATTCTCTTTGTAGCCATAACTGGCCAAAGTCATGCACCACCCCATAACAGTACTGGCTGTCAGTATACACTGTTATTCTTTTGTCTTTTCCCAATTTGCGTGCTTTAATCAGAGCGATCAATTCGGCTACTTGTGCAGACTTTACTCCAAATAAATAGGACGCTTCTTCAATTTTTGTTAACGATACCACAGCATAGGCAGCACTTAGGCCCCCTAGTTCATGCCTCAGGCACGAACCATCCACAAACCATTCCTCATCATGCACAGGCAAAGGAGTTTCTTTAATGTCTGGGCGAGGTTTAGTACTGAACTCTGTCAGATCAATACAGTCATGCTCATCATCTCCCTTACCTTCCATTACCATTGATTCAGGGAGTAGAGTGGCAGGGTTTAAAATGTTGCATCTGGTGATGACAATGTTTGCAGCACCCATGAGAATCCTCTCATATTTAGTCAGCCGACTAGGGGTGAGATACTGAGTTTTGGTTCGGGTCAATAGAATCACAACTGCATGTGGAACATACACAGTTACAAGATGTCCCATGATAATGGACTCACTTTGTTCTAAACTGGTGCAGGTTGCAGCTACTGCTTTCAGACATCCAGGTAATCCAGCAGCCACTGGATCCAATGTGGCAGAGAAATATGCCACAGGCCTTTTGGTCGTGCCATGTTCCTGAGTCAGGACTGACAATGCACAATTGTCACGAGTGTCACAGAATAGGCCAAACTCCTTGGAGTAGTCAGGCATCCCTAGAGCAGGGGCTGTACACAGACAATTACGCAACCTTGTGAAAGCTGTTAAGCTCTCGTCATTCCATTCCACTGGGTCTTTTGCTCCTCTCTTTGTCATCTGAATCAAGGGCTTTGCAAGGACTGCGAATCCCACAATCCATTGCCTGCAGTAACCTACAACTCCGAGGAACATTCTGATTTCTTTCTGAGTACGGGGTAACTGCATATTTTGAATTATTCTGACTCTCTCTGAGGTGACTTTTCTGATACCTTTTTCTATCTGGTGTCCCAGATACTTCACTGATTTCGAACAGAACTGTAATTTCTCAGGGGCCACTTTGTGTCCCCTTTCACTCAGGTGATTTAGTAGGGCAATGGTGTCAACCACGCAATCCCTATGGCTTTTGGACGCCACCAATAGGTCGTCTATGTACTGTACTAAAACAGACTCTCCAGGTAAGACCAAAGTTTCCAGACATTTTTTCAAGATCTGATTAAAGATAGAGGGGCTCTCTGTGTACCCCTGGGGGACCCTATTCCAGACATACACGTGACTGTTGAAAGCAAATGAGAAAAGAAATTTGCTGTCTGGATGCAATGGAATCGAAAAGAATGCATGACATAGGTCTATCACAGTGAACCATTCAGCATCCCAGGGAATCTGATACAGGATCACTGCTGGGTTCGGGACAATAGGGCAGCAAGGAACCACTATCTTGTTTACCTTTCTTAGGTCCTGAACTACTCTGTACTTGCCATTAGGCTTTTTGATGCCCATAATGGGTGAGTTACACGGGCTACTCATCACTTCCTGTATTATGTTTGCTTCTAGCAATTTCTGTATTTCAATGGCAACACCTGCTCTCACTTCTGCACTCATTCTGTAAGGCTTGGTATTGGGGTACACTGCATTCTCTCTCATGGCTATTTGTATGGGGTCTACGTTTTTCATTAATCCCACATCTTTTCCTGTAAAGTCCCACACTTCTGACTTCACTGTCTGCTGGAGTTCTTCAGGTAAGTCTTGTATAGTCATTCGTTTTATTTCTGAGTCAGGTCTAATTAACATTAGCTTGTAGATACCGTCTTCGTCTGGAGTTTGAATTTCGACGCCCTTTGGTGTGCAAAAGATGGTACAATTCATTTTGCACAGCAAATCACGTCCCAGTAAGTTTACCGGACTGGTATCACAGACAACAAATCTGTGCATTTGTTTGAAATTTCAAATTGAGATCTCCATGGGCTCGGTAACAGGTGTACTAATCAGTTGATTAGATAACCCACTACTTGGATGGCTTCTCCCGAGAGGGGTAGGTTTGGAACGTCCACTGTTCTCACAGTAGAACGGGTAGCACCAGTGTCCAACAGAAAGGTGACATCATTTCCATCAACCTTTCCTTCAATGTATGGTCCCGACTGGTCCACCGGCAAGGAGGCGCCAAGTACGCACTCCTCGTCCTCCCCTCTCAGGCCCCGTCAGTACTGGTCGTCACAGAAGAAAGTGTCATTCAGTAAATACTGCGAAGTTGCTGCATTTCTATTTTCATTCCCTCCCCAGATTTCTACATCATCCCCCTGTGGTGATTTTCCCTTAAAAATAGGTTTTGGCGCTCTGGGCACTTGGATCGTTTTTACCTGCTGCTGGGTCTTTCTTTGTTTTTCATTCTGCGTCTGTGGAATTAAATCAGGTGTTTGGGCATTATCATCTTGTAAATAGGGACACTCGTCTCTCCAGTGTCCAATTTCCCCGCACTGATGGCAAGGAAATTTCTTCTTAGCTTCCTCTCTACTCATTTTCGGTCTAGGCTTTCCTCCACCCCCACCCCCACCCCCAGTGCTTTGGTTCGGGGTAGTTTTGTTCATCTTGTTTAACTGCTTTTCCTGCTGTTCTGCGAGCTTCACTTGAGCCCACATAACCTTTTCCTTGAGAGCCTTTTTCTTTTCTGCCATTTCGTCCTCGCAGTACTTTGCGTACCGTAGGACCTCATCTATCTTTTTGGTATGCCAACAGATTTTATTATCCTTTATCCATTGACAGATTTCGGGCCTTAAACCGTTTACAAACCTGTAAATGAAGTGTGTCATATCCTTCATCTCGATGTTATCTATACCACTGTATGTTTTGAACACCTGCAACAGCCTTTCATAAAAGGAATGCACTGTCTCGTCTCTTTCCTGCGTGGTTCTATCTATCTTGGTCCAATCAGTTTTCTTTGCTGGCACCTTTGCTTTCAGATGTTGAATTACCTGATCATATTTTCTCATTACTTCCTTCGATGGTTCCCCTGTTCTTTCATCTCTCGGGTATTCCTCACTAGGCCAAGCTATGGCTATTTTACATTCGGTCCACAGATCTACAGGGACCACTATGTCGAAAAACCCATCCAGGTCTTTCCATAGGCATTTCTTCACTTTTACGAATCTCTCTACCTGCCTATACCAATCCACGTGCTTTTCTCGTAATTTCGGAAAATCATTAGTAAAGGATACAATATCCTGTCTGGACCATGGAACGTGTACATATTTTCCACCTGGTACTTCACGCATAGGGCATAGCTGTTCTGGTTTGTCAGCTTCTTTTAGGACAAATTCGGGAGTTGCCTGCCTAGACCTGGCCTCATCCTTTTTCTTGGTCCATCTGGCTTTCCATCTTTCCACATCTCCCCATTTTTGTAATACTGTCAATAGTTCTTTGACCTGTGCCTTCTTCCCTGAAACATTCAAGTTTTCCAAATCTTTGTCTGAGAAATCTGCTCTGTAGGGTTTCTGCAGAGGTTTCGATTTTGAAATATCTATTCCCATGCTAGCAGCAGTGTCTGTCAGTTTTTCATGAAGTACTCAGGTATTTCGGGTGAGACTCTTGCAGATAAACAGCATTTCGTCTTCGGAGTAGGTATTTAATCTGTCTAATCCTACGTTTCCTGCCATTAATTCCTCTATTTCTATTCTCAGCTTGTAGAGATCTAAAGGTCTCGTTGGGGACGCTTGTTTTTCAGATTCTTGACTCCATCTTTCGATTTCTTCAGGAGTCACCAATGTGACACTCTTAGTACCTGAGGTCGATTCCATTTGAATTTCCCTTGCATTAAAAGGATTATGTCTTTTCTGTATCCTTTTCCCGGTATTCCTAATGGGCAGATCTAGCAGCGAGACCTCCGATTCGCACTCACTTGTCTGGTCATCTACAATTAAGGGTTCTGGTCTGGGCTGTGCTATAACGGGAGTAATGACTGGAGGGTTTGGAGTCCCTTGACGGTCCCCGTACAGCGGAACCACTGGTCCGATAGTTACTGGGATCGTCAAGGCTTCAGGACTTGTATTTAGCTGTGACATTTTCTGTATTATCTCAGCTCTCTGCCTTGCTAGCGCTTCTCGTTCTTTTTTTGTTCTAATAATCTGTCCAAAGATTTGTCATGTAACACCTGTGGGGTTAGAGTGGGAGCATAACTCGGGGCAGTGGGATGTGTCTCACTCGGTCCTCCACCATAATTAGGTCTTGGGAACAAACTTCCTGTGCCTAGAATCCTCGGCTCTTCCTCATCCTGTGGCTTTAATAACGGCATTCCTGAACCTAAGGACCTCACCTCACCTCCGTAGGGGGGACGAGAGCAAAAATCTCCTTCACGTGAATATCCCATCTCCCCACCAATTGGTCTCCTTGGGTAAATACTTCTGGTTTCTATGGGTCCTAGACTCTCAGTATAAGGAGAAATTGGATAATCCCCTCCTACACTTGCGGACCTGACCTCTTCCCTTTGTAGAGGTCTCCGGGGAATATCCCCTGCACTGGAAGGTCGGTGTCCTTCATTATAAGGAGGCAGACTTCTCATGCATATGTCATCTAATAATTTGTCATCTGATTCTCCGAGGGGCCCCCAGTGTTTGGATTTCTCTGTCCTTTTCCCCCCCCCCCCAGGAGGATCTTCTGCTGGCATAATGGGAAATAGTCCCTCAACAATCATATTCTGTCTCCACTGTTTCATCTTTTTGGCTCGGGCTTCCTGCTTTAATTTTGGGTAAAACTTAGCTAACCCTTTATCCATTCTGGGTTTGTCCCTCTCGAAAGCCTCGATTTCCCATTCCTCTAGTGCTTCGTACTGCGTTAATCTAGGTCTGGGATGTAAATCATTCATTCGGGTTCTCAAATTGAATAGAATTCTGCTGTTAAATGTTCCGTCTAACGGAAAAGCCAATACTCCGTCATCTTTCGTGTATTCCGCCCAATTTTCCAACCATACACAGGTATTGTACCCTTTATCGAACATCATGAAAGATGCGGGAGTATTTGGTGGTGGAATTACAACACCTTCTCTAGTTTTAATCTGCTTATCTTTCTTGAAAAAATTCTTTACTTTATTTACAAGGGACAATTTTCTCTTATTTCCATACATAATGTCGTATCTATTAGTCTTCCACTGATCTCTTCCAAACCCTAGAGATCTGGGATCGGGTCTAGTCTCCGGAGTATACGAGTGCCACATACGATTCCTGCAAGCGGCTTTGTTTACAAGTCACTCCCAATCCGAATGTGTCTTTTATTTTCGTGCGGCCAATAAAATGCACGAGTTCAAATATTTTCGACCAATGGGTGCGCGGCCCCTTCGTGAGACAGTTCCCACGCTCCGGCGCTCACCCCTCCCTTACAATTCCAGCTCCACTACCAGCCCGCTGCGTCTACCAATCCCAGCGCGGCACGGAGTGACGTCAGAGCGGCTTCGCGACTGACTCCCTCCTTCACAAGGTAACGGAAACTTTCTTACTTTCTAAAGTGCTCAGTGCTTGGTTATTTAACAACGAATACACATTCGCCACTGTGCTCAAGTGTCTAGACAGGAAAGATTTGTTTTACTGCAAGTAAACTACTTCCATTTACTTTTCACTCACTACGGATAGATCTTCTCTGTCTACCCTTCACTCTAGCATCGGAGAACCTGTTACTCCCCTAGACTCATCCACTTTACCGGGATATATCCGAGACTAAGGTTTCCCCAGCGAGCCCCTTTGCTTTCACCCAAGCTCCGATGAACCTGCTACTCTTCCGATGCGACCCTCACTAGGTTATGCCACAGTAGGAATTTTGCCAATGAACCTTGTTACTAACATTTATTTAAACATACACTCAGAAAAGTCCCTAGTTAGTGCTTCCAGTTCTCCCTAACCTACACCAACTTTCCTTGGGCCAGCGACCTCAAAGCAAATGGATTCTATTCACCACTTGCTATTCAATTCCCCGGGGATTTCCAAACAACATATAACAATTACGAACGAATGGGTTAATACATATATCAATATAACAATAAGAAAAACAGTTTAAAACATTTCATAATTTTTCAAAGCAAACATTTCAAGTGGGTGATCAGTCCTCCCGAAGTGCCTACTCTTGTAGCAGCATCAATATACTAGCAGCTTCCGACTTAGCTAGACTAACTAGTCCTGCCTAACCTTTAACTATTCCCTAACCATCCTCGAGGCTACCAGAAAATTACTGCTAGAGATCGCGGGTCACCCGACCAATAATTCCGCCACTTCTGGCTTCGGGCCCATATACTTTACTTTATCATATACATTGATCAGGTGCCCACACAATCTACTACCAATAATTGTGAGTTCCCTTTCGATTTATTTCCAGTGTACCCAACTTACCATCCACCGTTATGGGTACCTATGACCACGATGGGTCAGGGAGCTAGCTGTAAAAGGAAAGGCAGCAAATATCATATAACTTTACTTTTCATAAAATGACCACGGACAACTAGAAGTTTTATAAAGTTTATATAAAGTTCAAATAAAAGGGCAGTCATACAGTTTATCAAAAGAGAGTGCTAGTACAACAGGGAACCCGCTAAGTGAGAGGGAAACTAAGATAAGGGGGCAAAGTGAACACGCTATAAATCTGAGTTACTTTTAGCCAGTTTACGAGAGAAAAACCAAGACCATATCAGGAAATTGCAAACTGCAATACAGAAAATGATTTCTAAAAGGTAGGGTAACATAGGAACATGCTATGAAATCAAATGCAAATGACTTTATGAAATGCAATGGTTGCAGGAGAAAGCAGGGAAAATTAATTCACGTGCAAAGGTATGTCTTTATTGAAGCAAAGACAGAAAAATAGAAAGGTGCAGTTTCAAGGGATTTAGAGCGATATTTACCTAGACTGGTGTGAAAAACCAAACCCTGGCCACGGGTCAGTTAAGGACAGGAAGCTCTCAAGGAAGGATACCCCTCAATGGACAGCAGGTGCAGAAATGGACCCCCAGGACAAGACAGGAAACCCTCAGATTAGGATCAGGACAGGACCACCAGGATACGACCAGCACCCGCAGTTCGGAAGCAACGCCTGCGCTCCACCCTCTCTGCAGCTATCGATCAGGACTCCGATTGGGTCAGCGAATTCCCCAGCAAAGTGCTTCGCCAGCACTTAAGGTTCAGTAAAACCTTCAGAGTCTATGGTCAAATTTCGGACAGAGAGCTCCGCAGCTCCTCTGTATCAAGTCACCTATTGAGTGCGTTGGGTCAGTGACAGGTCAGCTACTCAGACAAGTCGGACAATTTCCCTAGGTGAACCCAGGGTAGATATACTGTTTTGGGACTGGGTACTACCCCCCAATGTTGCAAAGTGTCAGAATCCCCAAATTTCGATTGGTCCTAAGGTAGGATTTGGTTAACACACCAATCAGAACAGACTATTACAAGCCCTACTTAGCATCCTAGGGTGCCGCCTAGCAAGATTGGGGTTCCCACGAGAAGTCGCACGGAATACAATGAAAACGTATACATTTGTTACAACATAGGAACATTTTCTCCATCCTCCTGGGTCAGAGGTAGCGCTCCCAGGAGCCTCTTGACTGTGGCTGCCAGCTGGCTGAGTTCCACGGTCCAAGTTTGTCTCTGGCCTTGCATCTGGAGCATGCGCAGAAAGGACCTTCAAAATGGTTCATGACCCATTTGGACCCCCATTTCCCGTGATACATGAAAAGTAAGCGAAAACAAATTAAAACATAGAAATAAATGCTTGTATTACATGTCATGACTTTGTACTTCAGATTCATCATCAGAAAAATATACTATGCAATTAGACATTAGTAACATATACATGGACACGAGAGCAACTGCACGGGCATCACCACGTTATCACGAAAGCTGCGTATTACGCATGCGCACCCTTTCCCTCCAGAACTATATCTACATAGAGTCACGTGAGTGTGACTAACGCATGCGCAAAAGCGAAAAGACAAGCAGCGGCCATTTTTAGGGACACGGATTAATCGTATTTGTAGAACACATAAGCAAGCTTCGCTACCTTTCACGTGTATCCAAAATAAAGATATTAATAATAACGTACGTTTGTTATGAGGTTATGTCAAGCTGAGGTTCATGAATCGAGCAAGTCGCGATGCGAAATCTTGCTCTATCAATGCCGAAAGCTTTTTCGACGTCGAGGAGAGAAGTACAGAGTCTCACCCATACCGCTGAGGAATATCAGTTATGTGCAAGGCTTTTTTTCGTTTTGTTGCTGCAGCTTGGGTTTTCGATAAAGCCTGCTCGATTAGGATATATTAGTTCAGCACTACTTTGTCTAACCTCATCAACGAAGACCCCAGTGAACATCCTAACACCAATATTTAGCAAGGATACATGGCGATAGGCAGAATGAATGGTTATATCTTTATCTCGTTTATGGATAACTGATACAATAGCTTCTTACATCGACTGTTCGACACTCTAAGTTTTTTTTTACCTCATTAAAATTCTCAGGTATGGGCTAAGAGTGAGGACATTAGCTTATAATACGAAGAAAAAAATCAGACGACCGAGGAGCTTTGTCTATTTTCAGGCAGAGTTTGTCTAACAGGTTACTTCGTCATGTAACGGGTGCCCCGTCTGCCCTACTACAAGTGTATTATATTCTGTGGAACTTGTATTAAGGCAGACGGTATATACGCCAAGTTGTGCGGGAGTATCCGGTCCACCAAACTCTAAATCAAGCCCTATATGCAGGACACTTTTTGGGAGTCCCTGGGTGACTGGGATCAAACTATGACAAGGAGAGGCTTTTACACTTGGTATCCTAAGGGGTTGTATGTCGTTACAACGCATTCCGTTGCAACGAATGCCTTTACCATGCATGTGTTACAATGGAATGCTTTTTTCACGCATAACCTTTTCCACGAATATTCCTTTACCACGCATAGATTTACAACGATTTTCGTTGTAAATGTATGCATGGTAAGGGCATACTCTTGGGAAAGGTTATACTCCTCCCCTGTACCCTTACGTGTCCCCCCAGCCCACAAACCTTCGTCTAATTACCCCTGCCCTAAAACCTCAATTTTTTTTTTTAAATTAAAACTCCCCTTACCTCTTCACGTCGTCGTCTCTTCTCCTTCATCTTCCTTGATGACGTTCTAGGTCGTAAAGAGGAAGCAGAAGTTTCTTTCCGTTTCCTCTCTAACGACGCCGATTACCTCCACTTCTCTTTGTCACTTCATTTTCGTTTTTTAAAAAGAATTTTTTTTTGGGGGGGGGGACACCCCCAAGCCCCCTTTTTATTCTCACGCTTTTTTGGGGGGGGGTGGAGACCCCCAAAAAGCCCTCTTTTTTTTGTTGTCTTTACCACACATGCCTTTACTACGCATCTCGTAGTAAAGGTATGGGTGATAAAGGCTTTCGTGGTAACCACACATGCGCTCTAATGCATGCGTGGTAAAGGCTTTCGTGGAAACGGTCGCGTTGTAGTGGCCGTTTCCCATCCTAGGGATTACCTTACTATTGAACCTGATGACTAATCAGTAAGTACACCCATTGAGCACTTTGCATTAAGAGTAGGTAGGTATAGAGGCCCAAGGCTTACTCAGGGAGGGGGTGTTGCATAGAGCTTAAGAACTCAGTTAAGCAGGACACAACAATCATTAATTCATTGCCTACCAAAAAGAAAAGCTACTTTAATCACTAAATGCTGCAAAACTCTACACACTTAACTACAGAGGCTCAAATGCAGCAACATGAAACATGGATTCACTGTATAGGGCATTCAGCCAATAATATCTTTAGGCTGCATGCAGATTATTAAAAATAAGTATACCATTCAGTGCGAGGTATAATAAATGGTCGTCTATGGCCTTACAGGATACACATTCCAGTCACTTCTCTAGGGCCTTAGCTAACGCCAATATGACTGTTCATAAAATGTAATGTAGCTGCCCCAGTGTCTGTTACTGTAAGCATTCTCACAATATTTAAGTCTTACAGCTGTCCATTAAAGATCTCAAGTGTGTGTTCGGCCAGAGACTGCTGCACGCGAGGCCCGGAAAGTGGCCACAATAGCGCTGCCCTGGTTCTGACTACTTCTGTGATCAGGACCGGTTCTAGGATTTTTGGGGCCCTGGGCAGAAGGGGAATGTGCGAGGCCCCTCTAATTTGTATAAACTTGACCTATTCAGGGTTGCCTCCATCTCAATAGAGGCTCCTGTCCCTGAATCTGCAGCCCCTCCCTTTCAGCCGCCTACGAGCACCTCTTAACAGCTCATAAAGGGCTGAAGGTGTGAGGGTTGCTTATCTCCAGAGAGGGTTAAGGCTGCCAGGGAGCTAAACAGCAGGGCAATAGTCCTCTTGCTGTGCCTCTGCGCGGGTGGGGGAAGGAGACCTAATTGCAGGACAAAAGTGAGGATTGTACCTTCTTGCAACTCTGACTGCCCCCCACCCCAGGGTCCACCTCTGTACAACATAGCAGTGAGGCCAGGGGAGGAGGCCCACTAAGGTGGCGCGCTTGCAAGGTGGCACCTTTCATGCCGTGGCCTGACTGTGTCGCATTGGTGCGTGAACCCAAGTTGGAGGGCTGACTGTGGGGCCCTGGACTGCGCACCACACTGCCCATTCCCAGCACTAGCCCTGTCTGTGATGTCTCTGGTCCCTGCAAAAGTGCTTATTCTTCTGAGTCGGGAGTGGAGGGGCTGCACTGGCACAGGAAGGCAGACACTGCATTTGCTTTGCATTTGTAGTGTAGTTCCTATATTCCCAATAGGCTCTGCGCATTGGAATAACATAAACTGTAGTTTAGACTTAGGACTGAGGTCATCTAGGTCCCTACTGAAAATGTTAGACTTAATTAGGTATGCCAGCTAGCTCAGAGGTCACTAGAAACTTTCTCGAATGAACAGGAATGAGTTAACTTTCCTGATTAGACAAGAAGGGATTAGTTTCTGACAACCGCATAAACATGACAACTTTGCTCCCCCCAGAATAAGGAGTATATCTCCAGAGTCGTGTGAAAACAATAGACAGCTATTTCACTCAGTCAATCTTGCATGCTTAGTTTCACCAGAAGTGCAGAGAAATAGAGAGACGGGCGTTTTCAATAAAAGGTGTTATTTATTGAGCAATCTTCTTTCTCATGCAAGAGAAATTAATTGCCACAATTGCAATACTTATCATGAAGTAAAGTGCGTACAGTAAAAGGAGTATTATGAAATAATACTGTAAAAGCATTTATATGGTTTCTGAGCCATATGATACTTAAAACGGATAAAATATATACATACTTAAAATCATTGACTAAACGTGCTCAACTGGTGCTTCTAAGATATGCCTACCCTGGTGTACCTAACCTAAGCCTATTACGTGGGAAGGAGTAAGTGAGCTGCAGTTTAAGTTAAGTTAGTTTTGCCAAGAATCTGAATCAAGAATTCTCTAAGGATCTAATCAGCTCCGTACCTTGGTTATAGAATGAAGGAGGTCTTGTATCTCTCTCTCAGGACTCGATCTCCCAGCAACCCGCAAGGGTGACTGGAAACACTGGAGCTGACTTTTCTCGGCAGGAGAAAAGACATCGTCTCTCTCAGTGCGTCAATGGGAGGGTCGGCTTCCTTCGGCACTCGCATCAGCTCGGCTTCGGATAAGTAGATAGCCGATCTGCTCCAAACCACCGTGTGTTTGCTTAAGGCAGAGGCTGGTATATTTATACCTGGAAGGTGCCGAGTTTGACGTAAGGTTGGACATAAGACGTCACTAAGAACTGGCAGTTCTTTTAGGACTCCAGGAGTTCTAGGACAAATCAAAAAAGAAGCAGGGGGAATTCCCGGGCTGCTGGAGGCTTGGTTTGTTTAAAGAACGCGTTGTACCTTCTAGGAGTCTAGGGGAGTAGCCTTGCCGTATTTGGACTGCATTGGCTATGACTAAATATGGACATGATTCTTATGCCTTTATAAGGATATGATTTGTTATAACCACATAAGGTCATGAATCGGGAATATTTAATTAGGGTCCTAGATCCAATTACAACACCCACTCCACGTATAATGTCCATCATTACTAAATACTAAGCAATACTAAACATATAACGATGCATGTGTTTTCCAACCCACCCCAAAATACATAAGCTGCATTTGAAATGGTATGTACACGAAAAATGAGTATCATACTGTACGTTTTAAGCAGAGGTAACATTCAGATAATGCATTTATGGTACGTTGGCTGAATGATTTGCGAAAATTACATTTATGAAATGGCTCTTAATACAGAAGAGAAGGTCGAGACCATTTAATCACATATTTATACAAGACTGTACATGTGCTAGAGGCTAATTCAAAATATTGTCTCTAGAGTCCTAAAAATAGAAGTTCTGTTCTCTAAGAATAGTTCTACTTTAAGCAGAGTATCATGTGCCAAAAAGGGGTAAATATTTTGGGAACAGGAGAAAAATAATTTTGCTCTCGGGAAGAGAAAAAAAATAGTTCCAATGTTTTTAGAGTTCTGTTTATCAAAACTGAAGGCCGAATTCAGAGTTCAGTGAACGCTGTGTGCTCGCTGTTTCAAAAGTTATTCTCGTTGTTAGGAGAGAACATCAAATCAGATAGGCTGGTGAAAAATTTGTCTACAACAGTAAGTGAAAGTTCTACCAAGTTTGAAAAAGCTGAAATAGTGCATATGTGAGTTTCATTGCTATCATCGATGTCAAGATCAGCAATGCTCACAGAAGGTTGTACCTGTGTGGTGCCGCTTTCATCTCGTACTTCACCGCTACCTAATCGTAATGGTGAAGTCTCAACGAATGCCGTCATCAAAATAGGTAGCCGCTGGGGACAACACGTTGCATGAGCCGTTACCGAACCAAGCAAAGTATCGATATCCATAGGTACTGCTGATGGTAGTGTAAGACAGACGTCCAACATGCATTCTTTTCCGCATAGCAAACACCGGAGCACAGGTAAGATGCAATCTTGCCAGATTGGTCTGAATGAAAGAAACCAGGTAGTATTTAGATCTCTTAGCCGGGCCAATCCGAGGACCTTAGTAATCCGTTCTCGGTATCGTGTTGCTAGGATCATTTCTTCCATTGTTGCCTGGGTTTGGTCTGTGACTTGGCTTGCCATATCGAAGCAGAAGGAACAAAAATAAGATTCCTGCTACGAGTCCCAAAAGAAGAGGCAGGCCGCCGAATACAGAATGCACAAAATTCGGGAAGATGCCAAGAACTGCTTCGAAGGGTGTTAGCAGTCCCGAAAAAAATGTCTTAAATACATGTGCGATGCCACTGGTATCAGACATGTTTAAGATTTGACTTAACATTTCTACGAAATGCAAGGGGCAATTTGTCGATAATAGGGTATGTATCTCTGCTGCTGTCCTTGCAACTTGCAGATCATACGTCTCTTTGGACGAGGTTAAAGGCACAGTTGTCTGTAAAAGAGTAGACTTCATTCTGCTTAAAGTATCAATTCGAATAGAAGAGATATTCAAAGAAGGCCATATTGCTGCCTCCATGTCTGGATTGCTGTTTGGATACAATACTTGCATACAACAAGTGACCATGGAAGAAACGCTCACGAGATAGGCTTTTCCTGGCACCATGCCACAACAGCTGCAGTCATTTATTACAACGTAGCTGTCGTTGGAAAGCTGTCTGAAAAAAGGTTCTATCTGTGCAGCTGGGGTGCCGTGCTGGTGACATGAAAGGTTATGTGATGAACCTTCGCAGGCTCCATGCAAGTTAATTCCTTGACACAGAAGTGTACCGCTTAGTAAATTTTTACAGTTGTTACCACTAAGACATGGGAAACATCCTTTACAACGCAACTTTTACCACGCAGTGCTTTTACATCGCACCTTTTACAACGCAAACCATTACAACGCATTGCGCTGGGGGCGCTCTAGGATAGGGAATAGATTTAATTTACTATCCAACACCTTCCCTACTATCCACGGGGACTGGAGTTGGAATAGTAAATTAAACTATTCACTATCCAGCACCCCTCAACACTATGCGTTGTAAAGGCATGCGTTGTAAAAGTTGCGATGTAAAAGCATGCGTGGTAAAATCATGCGTTGTAATGTCATACATCCCTAAGAAATACCTCTTTCTTGCCCCCACTCCAACATCTATGTGTATAAGGCAAATTCCATGTGGACTTGATGTATCCTTTACCCAACCTTTCATACAGGCCTGCTGGTATATACTTTTGGCAGTATTGAAACTGAAAAGTTGTTATCGGAATTGTAATTGTACCATGTATTATCCATTCAATGACAGGTCTCTCTGACATTGTCAATGGTAATCTCTCAAGTTTTTCAATGCTCAGAATCAAATAGTCCGCTCCTTTTTGTGCCAAACTGATTTGTTTATCAGTAAGGTTAAAGATAGAGAATAATGACGTTGTGTTGAGTAGACGCCATGGCACGTAGCCTGAACGCAGGTTTTGTAACGTCCAGCCTAGCTGTACAATAGAACGTAATTGGGACTGGCCATGTTGTAACATTAGCAAGTCCTGCTCTATTATATCAATAGCAGATGATACAATACTGTCCAGTGAATACATTCTGGAGGACAGAGTCGTTAACCTATTGTCCACTACAGAAAGTGATTTTTCCAAATTAATACGATCAATTTCTCGTATTTTTTCTGCAGTTTCAATTTGTGTTATTTTCCAAGCTTCATTGTAAGCTGCGTATATACCGGCGTATATGAAACGTTTTTGACGCTGTTTGCGAGGTCCCAATATGAAATCTCGCAAGTCAGCACCTTCTTTAAGTAAAGTCAAGTGTTGCTTAATTTCAGCCAGTGTGGATTTCTGTAGCCAATCGAGGCATAGTTTCCCTCAACTGTATGTTGTTATAGTCCCTGGATGTTGTCTCTGGGAATATCTTGGGTCTGGCCTATTCTGTTTGAACCCCTGTATTTTGTTCAGGAATCTATCTTGACAGTTATTAGTGTCTGTGGGCCAGATCAACCATTTGTTCCAATCAGGAATAGTTCTGTTTTGTTTCAAAATATATGACACGTCTACCCCCTCATCTGTAGTGTTGTTTCTATCAGGCATAGGCTTTGGTATAGACGGGTTTTTATCATGGCTAGGCCAAGACAGGTTGTTTGTTGAATGGTGTCATTCAGGAATATTATCTGTTCTGGGATCATGCAGGCACTGAATAATGATTCTAAACCTTGTACCTGCCATTCTTTTGTACCCCAGATGATTTTTTGTTTCAATGTTGTTTTTCCAAAATTCAAAACCAAATGTAGACATTTTTTCATAACATTTTCCAGAATAAATCAATTTAGTATTTGTCAACATATTTTTCATTCCTGTCTTATTTAACATTTTGAAATAAAACGTTTCTGGATCAGTTGTGTTAAATCCTGAGAAGTACAGGAATTTCTCATAAAATGTTTTTGATCTGCCTTTTGGCGGAGTTGGACAATGTTCCCATTGGTTATAAGTCAAAACATTTCTAGGATTAGCAGATTTATGCAAATAGTGATGACCATAATGATTATAGCAATACATTTCTTCATAATTTGATGAACCCTGCAAATAATCATGTTTGTTGAATTTTGCTGACATTTCTAAATCTGACATCATATTATTAATATTTTCAAAGTCCCAATCATCAGAGAAAGTACTTGGTTTTACAAAGTCACTTAATGAAATCTTGAATTGATGTGGATATTTCAAGAGCTCAACCGGGCCATAGATTTCATAATCAGTATTGTCCCATGCTACACCACCAGGTATAGGAATGGCTGTGATGTTCACTGATGATAGTTCTCTTTTTTCGATGTGAGAAGATCTGCGTGGTTTCAGGACCAAGTTGATGTTCTGACTTGCTGTGTCCATTGTACTATATTTTCCAATCAATAAATCTACACAAACTTAAAACCAAAATGAGCCAAAGCAGGAGGAAAAGTACACCTAACACAATCCATAATTCAATCCATGGTGAAATCAGATATGTTTCTTTGAGTTGATGAAAGAGTTCTGTAATCTTGTCTTTGAAAGTTTTTGTTGCTGGTTTGTCTCCATGTTCACTTGGATCATCGGAAAAGTCATCGTAATTGATGAAGTAGCCAGATGCAGTTCTGTCAATTGGTGGAATTGCTCCCGGATTTCCTTTAGTCTTTGTATCTTCTTTTGTTACATTAGTATAGTCCGAGGCTACATCGTTGTAGACAGGTGTTTCTTGACGAACTGTTGCAATTTGGGTTTCAAGAGGCACAAGTTCCATGGCTTTGTTGCATAGTCCTTTTTTATTCACTGCAGGTTTATCAAAAGTGATTAGTCTTTCAGTTTGAACCTCTTGGATTGTAGCAAGATTTGGTCTTCTGCTACTTCTTGGGAGTCCACTGGGCCTACTACTTATTATTAGCCACATGATTGTGGTTTTACCAGGTCGATTCATTCAACTCGGTTCTCTTTTTTACCAGCAAGGGGCGGTAGTACTACTGATCTTGTTCCGCTGACAGCTAAGACAGGTACTGCTTTTCTGTAAGAAGGCCCAAATTCCTTCTTCACCGCGATCTTTTCTCTGACTATATCCTCAATCTTTGGAATCCAGACAGGTCTTGCTGGGGCAGGTGGTTTTTCTTCAGTGGTCGTTGGCTTTAGTTTTAGTTACTTAGACTTCTTCTTGTTTCATTTAAGTCCTGTAAAACAGCCAAACGATCTTTGATATTAAAGGCGTTTTCTTTCACCACTGAAGTGTGACAATCCAGGTCCTGGATAATCATTCTAGTACCCAACAAAAGTTCGTACGGACTGATACCTCCTAGAGATTTTCTTGGCAGATTATTAAGACTACGTTGGACACTTATTAGATGTTTGACCCACCCATCACCCGAACCTAATACCCTCGCCGTTATAGATTGCTTTATGTCACGGTTTTTTCTTTCCACTACAGCATTACCCTCAGGATGGAAGGGAGAAGAGTACCGCAATGCAATGCCCATGCTGGTCATGGCCTCCTTGTAAGCCCGAGAGATAAACGCAGGACCCTGGTCAGAATGTAGCATGCCAATGTGCCGATAAAGACTCGCAAATCTTTTATAACAGTTCTGGCGTCAGCCGAGCGCTGGGGGCCTCAGCTAAATGAATCTCGTCTTAATATTTATGGGATCGCATTTTTCCATGTGGATGTCTGCGTATAGATAGCCTGATGCTATCTAATAGAGGTGTCTGGGCAGGTGTCTGGTCCGGTTCACAACTGCGATCTCTATTGCAGTCCTGACAATCCATTGCAAAGTTATAAACTTGCACGCTCATTCCCGGCCACCAGTATTCTGATTGTAATTCTATTAGAGATTTCAAGATCTCTTGGTGCCTCAGACCCATTCCCATGTGTGCTTCTTGAATCAAGTAAGCCCTCCGGTTCGTGTTGGGAATTACTCTATCCCCCACTCCAGGGATTTGAGCAAAAGGAGCGGAGTTTGCATCTATTATGTATGTATTACCGAGTGGATTATTTAGAGGTAACGCCACATAGTTGCCTTTCAATGAGGCTTTTACTGCTAGCAGTGTTTCACCGTCTAGTTGTTTTTTCGTACGCTTTGTTGTAGCTACGGAAGCTGATTGAACAGCTGCCGCCGTGGCTCTGTTAGCCAATGAATTCCCATCAACGTGAACGCCATCACGTCGATGAGTCAGTGTATGTATCACGTGAGTCTTTCGTAGTTCTTTCTGTAAAAGAACTACTTGTTCCCAGAGCTTTTTATGCTTTATTGTGGCACCTGTCTCATCTTTGTAACCGTTTTTGATCCATGTCTGCATGTCATTATTGTAAGACTGGATGCAATAATGCGAATCGCACACTATTGGCGTGGGGAATTCGCAATCAGCATTCTCAAGCACCATCTTTAAAGATCTTATTTCAGCTCGCTGAGCTGTACAGTTTCTGATTGATTCAGTTTTGGTGATTATCGGTCTGAATTTACCTAAGCGCCAGCGACCTTTAACAATCGCGCACGATGCATTGTAAGATTTGTTATCCACAACGTAGTGTTGTGCAAATCTGTCCGTGTAAATTACACAGGTGTACTGTTCGAGAGGCAGAATTTCGATTGACAGAGGATATTCATGTTCGTATTCCAGATTTTCTAGTTTTTTCATTTTCGGATCAAATGCTTGTTTCACGTCTTCTGCAGCAAGATAATTTTCCCATTGTATCCATTTTGGATCTAATGCCACAGCATTCGGAATGCGTGGTCTTGTTACTGCCTCCAGGGCTGATACTGCTGTTCAAACAGATATGCTCTTGCCTTGGGCTAGGGCTCTTTCTTTTGCTACAGCAGTTTGAACCGCAGTCAGATTTTTTTCAGTAGAACTGAATTTCATTTCAGATTGTGTGTACAAGTGTGATTTATAAGCTATTGGTACCGTTTCTCCCTCATTAGAGGTCAGGTATGTGAATCCGCATCTTCCTGGGATGACTCGGATTACAAGGTTGCGTTCGTTTGCGCGTGTTTGCAGTTTTGTTTTAGTTAACATGTATGTTTGTACTGATCGTAAAATTTCTGTGTGTTTCTGAGTCCAATTAATTGGTTTGAAATCAGGTTTTATTAATTCGTAGAGAGGTTTAACTCTCTCTGCATAATTTAGAATGTATGTTCTTCCGAAATTCAGGAAACCTAGTATTGATTGTAAGTTCTTCAGCGTTTTTGGAGTTTGGAGTTCTGCACGCCTCTCTAAGAAGTTGTCTGCTAGGCTTTTGCCTTCACTTGATAATTCATATCCTAAAAACAGGACAGTTAGGTGAGCAATTCGTGACTTTTTAAAGTTGAATTTGTACCCTTCAGATGCGAACCCAAGTATGATGGTGTTCACTCTTTTCAAGTGTGTCTCCAGGTCATCGTCTGTAAGATAGATATCGTCGACATAAGATAATGCCTCATCGTCGTACATTTGTAGTAACTCTGTTACCCTCGCTGAGAATAATCCTGGGCTATTCTTGAATCCCTGTGGGAGACGGCAAAATTGTTTTTGGGCCCCCATACAGGAGAAAGCGGTCAAATATCTGCTTTCTGGTGCTATATTTTGACAGATATCTAATGTCGCTTTATATTTTTTGCGCACAATGTTATTCATTAGTGCTGCACTGTGTGAGTTTTATACTGCAAATGTTTTGCAGTAGGAGTTTAGGTGTCTGTAGTCCAAAACTAGACGATAAGAATCGTCTGGCTTGGAGACAGGAAACAAAGGATTGTTCATTTGTGAGGTGCATGTTTCAATCAACCACCGAAATTCAAGTTGATCTAAGATCTCTTTTACTTGTTTTTTTAGCTTCTTGCTTAACTGGATACTGCCTTTGTGCAGTTGGTTGATTTTTTAACTGAATTTTGTGTTGAGGAGAATCCTCATCCCATCCTACATGATTTTTATATAATGGAGGGGCTTGGGCCACTGCCCAATTTCTAGCAAATGTGTATTTTTTCTATGAATTGGAATGTGATTTGAGAAGGCAGGCATAATCATTTCTTCGCCATGTGGGCACTCCCTGACAAACTCTGGTGGCCAGTCTTTCTGAGCTTATGCACCACTCACAGAGATCCAAAATGGGTTCCTGGTCTGTAATAGTCAAGTACAACGCTTATCCTACTAGACATACATAGGTTAACCTAGCATACAACATCCATGTTGTAAATGGGTGGAGGGAAGGACCTAGTTGCAGGAGATTAGTAGATCATTTTAAGCAGAGAGGGCAGTAGGCAATTCTCTCTTTGCAGCAACAGGTAAAAAGGACAGCAAGTATATTCAGTCACTGCCACCAATCTCAGTCCTTCAAAGCCCATTGAGCCTATTGTAGTCACACTGAATCAAAGCAAGGTGCACATAGTGTACCCCACCAGACCTTAGAGCCCAGCTTTGGGCCTTCAATATACACACAAATACCCAGAACCCAAAGCAATGGTGCATGTTCTCTCAGGCCATGCAAGGGAAATTTTCTGTCCCACATTAAACATATATCTTTGCTGCTTATTTAATATGCTTATGTTGGATAAGGGCAGCGAGAGATAAGATGAGAAAGGCATACCACATCCCTGGTTGTAATATTGCACACTGATAGCATAACTCAGCCTTGCATCCTTCCAAGATGGCTCAGATGGTCTCCATCAACATGGGTAATTATTGTAGCAGTCAGCTACACCACTGTAAAAAAACTCACTATGTGGTGTTGTTTGTATAAATAATTTCACACCCTCGGGTACTAGTGTGCGTTATAAATCTCAATTTCATTTCATTGCCGTTTTCAATTCTAGATTCCAGAAGGGCAGGATCTACACCTACATTGGGGAGGTGGTGGTGTCCGTGAACCCCTACAGGGAGATGGACCTCTATGGGAAAGATGTCATCGATCAGTACCGAGGACGAGAGCTGTACGAGCGGCCGCCTCACCTCTATGCCATCGCCGATGCTGCATACAAGGCCATGAAGCGCAGAGCCAAGGACACTTGCATTGTGATCTCAGGTACAGAGAGTGGGGACCCACCCTCACACCTATTCATTTTTTTCTGACATTCTCCACATAAAGTGTATGTTAGAGGTAATGGATGTGTTACACATCTAAATGTAATACTTTCAATGCAAACTATGACCATTACAGGTTTTAAAACACATGCACAGGAATGACATTTTTATCCATCATGTTCTTATTTATCATGAAACAAAATCACAATTTGTCATTATGATGATTCCTAGTTGACAATGTTTTGTGGCGGTATCTTCCAAGTATTCTAATTGTACTGTTGTTTATGAATTCTGAGGGAATAGGATATTTTAGATCAAACAAATGCCTTATTGTCTTTTATTTTGATGTTATTAACATTTGTTACATGAACATGAGATCAGCCTTACTTGTGCCTGTATTTACAATATGATGAAGATACATGAGAATCTGAGAGGGACTTCTAGCCACAGATTCCTTACCGTAGAATATTCCGCAGGCATCAGACTGGATCTGGACATTTTCAAACAGAACCTCTAAGCGCTCGTGATCAGCGCCGTGTCGGGTGATCAGCGCCGGTTGTGACATTCGTGGTGCCTATATTGTTGCCTCCCCAGCGCACTGACATCAGTTCTTTTCTTTCCCCGCCATCAGATAAGATCTTGAGAGAGCTACCTCAGTCAAATTTTTGGACTATTTTTCAATCTTTTTTCGACCCTTTTTAAGATTTTCCCTCCCGGTGTGCGTAAGGATTTGCCCTAAGAAAACCTGTGGGGTTTAAACTCTGTGGTTCTTGTCACAAACTGATGTCTGTGACAAACCTCCACTTGGTTTGCCTCTGGTGTCTGGAACCGGGGCACCATTCCTAGACCTGTCTCGATTACTTTGCCATGAATACAAAGGTGGTTCGAAAGCAATCATAAAAAATCTTTATTTCGGTGAGTTTTCACCCTAAAAGACATAAATACATTTCATAAAACTTCAGAAATAACAATTCAGGCTGTACAATGTCATTAAAGTCCATTAGGAAATTTCTTAGTGCGAATTTCACATTTTAGTACAGTAGAGTCAGTGACCAGCCTTAAGGCATTGTCTCCTCAAGGACCACATTACACCTAGATATTTAGCCACTGCGAAGACGATTTGGTCCGACAGATCTGTTTTCAGAACTCTGAACGCGGCCAAACACTCAGAGAATCCCAAATTTCTGCATAGGGGGACAACCCATTTTTAACGAGGCTCACTGTAGGCCGGGCAGAAGAAAATTATATGGAGCTCAGAGTCATTGGCCATTCTACAAGCTGGACATACACTGACTGCTTGTTCACTCCACTTGCTTGTAAGTTCTCGTAGTGGGAGGGACCTGTGCCTCCATTGCAAATACAGTTTCCTTAGTAGGGGAGGATATAATTTGTCTAGGGCTGGCTCAAAGCTGTAAGTGTCCTTAGTGCGTAGAAAAGACTCCGTTAGTGGTCCATGGTCTGGTCGGCAACAAAGTGCCATTAATTTACTGTCGCGAAAAACCTTTGCCAGTGTCTTTTTCGGAATGAGTGGGCAGGAGGTTAAAGGATCAGACCACAGCCTCGGGAGGCCTAGGCCCTCTAGCTCGGTTTTGATGAATTTCAGCCATTTGATTTTCCCTACGTTAGGCATAGCAAGCACCTCCTGAAGTCCCTGCCTGTAACTGATCAGTTCTGGGACAGACCACAGCCTGCACCAGTAAGCCAGTGGTCGCAGAGCCAGTTCTTCATCCAAAGGGCGCATCCCTAGATCTAACCTTAAAGGGACAAGGGGCGTGCTAGGGGGAAGAGCTACCACCCTCCGAAAAAACTTATTCTCCTCTTTCACCAGGTCAGAGGAGCCTACATGGCCCCAAAGCTCACACCCATACATGGCAGCCCCCCATGCCTGTGCCCTGTAGATCTGTAAAGGTGGGCCAACAGGCCGGATAGATGACTTATTGTTACCCATGAGCTTCATGATTCCACCTGAGTACTGAATCAATTTGAGGAGTGCTTTGTCTTGATGGTTGCGCCAGGACATTTTTTCATTTAATATAACTCCAAGGTACTCAAAGGTTCTCACCCTTTCAAGTCTGCTCTGTCCGATATTGGGGCTAAAGCGGAATTTTGATGGGGGATTAAACACCATGAATTTAGTCTTTAGGGTGTTAATTTCTAACCCATGGTCCTGACAGAAATCCACAAAGCCGTCTAGGACACGTTGGATACCCATCGCAGACTTTGAAAGCTGCAGGGTGTCGTCGGCGAACATGATCGCCGGCACCCTGAAGCCTGCCAGCTTGGGAGCATCGGAGTTAGCAACCCCATTCAGGTGAGAGATTACCCCGTTGACATAGAGGCAGAACAGGGTCGGTGCAAGCACACAACCCTGCCTTACCCCCCTGTCAACGGGAGCCCCCTCCTTGCCACACCTCACCTGTGCGAAGTTGGCAGTATGGAGACGAATAATCCTCTCCATCAGGCCCTTAGGGACCCCTAGTTTGGCCAACACCTCCCAAAGCTTCCTGCGGGGGACCAGGTCGAAGGCCGCCCTCAGGTCCACGAATACAGTATAGAGGCTGCCACCCTCCAACTGTACCGTTTTCCAGAATATGAGGGCAAGCAGAAAGACCTGATCTATAGTTGAAACCTTCTTTCTAAAACCCGCTTGAAGGGGACTCAGAATATCAAATTCCGTCATCCACTCCAGCAAACGGTCCAGGAGTATCCTAGTAAAGAGCTTTTGTGAAACGTCTATCAGGCTTATTGGCCTGTAATTGGCTGGGAGCAGAGGGGAGCCCCTCTTGAATATAGGGACTATCTCTGCCCCCAGCCAAGTTGGAGGGATCATCATACCATTCAGGATCGCATTAAACAACACCCTGAGGTATGGGGCCCAAATTTTGACTTCGTGTCTATATAGGTCACCTGGAAGCCTATCTAGGCCTGGCGCCTTTCCAGCGGCGAGGCCCAAGATCGCCATGGTGACTTATTCCAAAGTAAATCCATCCATGGAGACTGCACTTTCTGTAAGTTGGACCATTGAAAGTACAGAAGGGGTCGCCAGTTGGTCCGGATTATACGCGCTATACAAGGTTTTAAAATGATCTTCCCAGACAACAGATGCAATGTTTGCCTCTACTGCCGGCAGAGGTTCGGCTGAGCCATGCTTCACTATTTGCCAAAATTTTCGGCCATCTCGCAGTATGAGGGCAGCTATCATTTCAGACCAGTTTTCCTCGTCCCAATCTATTTTAGCGTTGCGTAAAGTGGACTTATAGGCCAACCGATTTTCCCTGATCTTACTGGGAGGATCCCGAATTTTAAGGGATTCTAGTAGGACGGCCTTTGCTCTCCTGCAAGAAGCATTGAACCATGAAGCTCTTCTCCCCTTGGGCTTCTTCGTCCTAATCACCGGGTTCAATACTTCTGCCAGGTTAGAGCATAGCTCAGAATGAGTATCCCTGAGCACAGTAAACTCAACGGCGTTGGCTGGCTGGAGGATAGTAGCATTAACTTTTTCTAGAGCAGGGGGGTCAGTGGCAATAGCTAACTGAGGGATAAGACCCTCAACCTTTTCAAGGGCAGGGACCACTGTCGCATACAGCCTCTGGATGTTATTAGGGTTCTCAAGAAGTTTTAACCATTTGATTCTACGTCTGTTACTGGTTGCGACTAAGCCAGATGGAAATGTTGAGTTTTCTTCTGTGGTACCCATGGGCAAACCATGGGCCGCAAATCTCAATGAAAGCACGTTGTGGTCACTGTCAGTCCTAGCTATTATCCCAAAGTCCCTCACTTTGAGCCAGTCCTTCACTGAAACCAAGATATAGTCAATTCGTGACTCGTGCCCTGGCCTATTGAAGGTATGTTTTGATGGAATATCTCCCTTGAATCGGCCATTGCAAGCCCTCAACGAATGGGAGAACGTAAGAGATGTTATTTGGGTGACAAGAGGTGACCAAGACTTTACAGGGGGGCCCACAGGAGGGGGAATCTCCCAGAGATCATCCTCATCACTAGTTACTCCTGCCAGATGGTCCGGGAGGGGCTCATACTGTATGTTAAAATCTCCCCCAACTATAGGCGAAGGACAGAGAGTAGCAGAATCAAGGAACAGCGCTAGATCCTCAATTGTCCCCGAAGTGCCTGCTATCCCCACCGCTCTTGAGTACACATTGATCAATGCTACACTCGCACCAGATGCCCACTCCAAAACCACGCACTGAAAGTCTGCTGAGTTGGTTTCAAGGATTCTCACCCTGCATCCAAGGTGTGAACCCACCCAGATCAAAAGGCCCCCTGATGGCCTTCCCTTTCCGCCCCATTTTGCCAAGATCTCAAAGGAAGCATATCCCGTTCGGGACTGTTTTTCCCTGGCCCATGTTTCTTGAAACAAGCATATATCGTGTTCTTCAATTAATTCAGCCCACTCTGGAGAATCTAATTTATTGGCCAATCCGGCGACGTTCCAGGAAAGTATGGAAACTCCGCCGGGAGCCACCGTCTTGTCAGTATCTTTAGATACCAAAGTACAGCTGCTTGTCCTAGACTGGCCCTGCTGGTGGAGGGATGGTCCAACCGTTACCACAGAACATGTTTTAAGCGGCACCTCAGAAAGGGAGTTGTCCATATGAGTTTGATCAATTTTAACTTTATCTGTGTGGCTGGTTTTATCGGCTATTTGCTCAGTTAGTGTGGTGCCCACCCAGTGTTCCACAGCATCCCCATCTGTGTGCCAAGTCTCACTTGTAGTTTGATTGCAATCTCCAGGAGGGTGATATAATAGTGGAGGAGCAAATCGACCCAAGGAATTGGCCGAGCAGCAGGCTGGATCTGCTAATGACGATGTGTCCGTGAACCTATGTGTAAGTCAATCCACTTCCTCGAGGCACCCAAATCTATTGTAAGTGGGTGCCCCAGTCCACCCACCGTTTATGTCTTGCCAGTAATTTGGTAGCCCCCCCGTACCCCTTTTCTCGCCGGGATCCAGTTCCAATTCCCTCCCATTTTAGAATATGTCCGTGGCGGATAGAAGTAAGTTAAGGGTCTGGATGCTATGGGCGAGATTACACCTTTATTACTCCAGGAGTAGATGAAATTTGCAGTGTTAGGATCCTCAAATGAAACAATTACACAATCGCCTAAAATAGACTTGTGCGACGTGCCTATCCAAGGGACTCGTCGCATCATAAGAATTTTACTTCTTAGGTGATAGGGTATTGGCCTGTTGACATTGAGCCAATGGATTACTTTGTTTTTTAATGATGCAAAGTCTTCCTGCTGTAGATATGGGAGTTCTGGCACCCCCGTTAGTACAACTACATATGGTCTTACATCGGGGGGAAGGTCTACATAGCCCCTATGGCGATTTTTGGTGGGTTTTGTTCTATGTGTAGTAGATAGTTGGATATTATGGTCTGAGGCCCTCGGAATAGCCGTAACTGTCCGAACTGGTGAAGATTGAACCAGCGGCTGGTTTGTGTCCGCCGCTACCCTGTTAGCAGAAGTACTCATGATTCCCTTATGCCGTGGTTTCGGGATAGGTTTAGCCACCGGGGCTTCAGATGGGATAATAGCAGGTAGTGGTATTGCTACGGGTAATGGTGGAATGTTGGTAGTGGCTGGTGGGCTGGTCGGTATGTTTTTAGATAAAGTCAGGGTGGCTAGGTTTAGGATGCTTTTTTCAGTCTCCAGCAGCTGAGTTTCTATTTTCGAGAGTCTAACTTCGAGGGGGGATAATAATTTTTTTAGTGTTTCCCACACGATTGTTAAGAATTCCACATCCTTCCCTTTTATAGTACATAGTGGTACCCCATCGTTCTCACTTTCAATTCCGAGATTATCATCGTGTTTGCCCACAAATTTTGAAGAGCTAATTTCTATTTCTAATTCAGGGGGGCAGATATTTCCCATTGGAGAGGGTTCAATAGAAACCTGGGGTAATACTTGAGTGGGTAACTGGGCCTGTGCTACCTTGGACTTTTTTCTTGAGTAGGCATAAGTATTATTACGCTTTCATTTATGGTTGATGCCCTTTTGGGGGGTGGGAAGAATCCTCTCACTCATTCCTTTAAGCTTAGCATTTGATACCATCTCCAAAGGGGCCCCATCAACTATAGTATCAATCCAAGCCACCCGGCCCGATGATAGTCTTTGGATGGCGGAGGATGCGTGCAGGGACCCCGCCTTGGATGTGGGGGGTATTGTAGCCGGTGACAAGTGGATGTCTGCCTGTATCACAGTTAGAATAGGAGCTGAGCCTACTGGGCGCTCAGGTGTTTTTGCAAAGGCAAAATGCCCTAGGGATGATTTTTTATCCATGGCCAGCTCCTGAGATAGCCTTCTAGCTGCATCCAGTTCAATAGACACCCTGTGCTGCATCTTGGTAATCTCCATATCTATGGCAGTGTTGGTCCCGGTAATAAAATCGTCCAATGTCCCATTTTTCAACTTCCCCTTAGCTGCCCTACTTCTATACTCACGGGTGGACATGTTGCCGTATCTTCAGCGGGCTCGTAGGCTGATGGGCCTGGAGTACGAAGTTAGGGCCGAGGAATATGGCCCAGTCCAGTCCTTACCGTCCTCGAACGGCCTCAAACGGCCCGCTCTTTGCCCGGTCTTCGCCCCGGGCTCCGTCCCGCGCGCGTTCTGCGCTGCGGTGAAGAATGCGTCTGTGAAGTACGAAGAGGCTGAGGGCGTGGCCGCCGGTGGAAGAGGCACCAGCTGTGCAGAGTGGAGGATGCTGGTCCTCGCAGTCCCCCGGTAGGCTACACGCGCTGTATTCTAACCAAAGTCCTCAACCTAGGCTGTTAATCACTGGGAGCCAGTGTGGTATCCGCCGACTGCGGAGCTGCTCACACCAGCTAAAACAGCTTCAGGGAGCAGGTAGAAAACAGGCAAGCAAACAAAATCCTCGTGTCAGCAAAGTTAGTCTGTGAGCGGCACCCGCGGAGCGGGTGTCGCGAAAGGTAGAGGAAGCAGGAACAGCCTCAGGATGCAGGCAAGAATCAGGGACAATCCTCGTGGCAAGGGAGAATTCCTCAGTGAGCAGCACCCGAATAACGGGTGTTGCAAAAAGTAATTAATGCTGGAGGCTGGGGGCGTGGCCGCCGGGGGAAGAGGCACCAGGTGTGCAGAGTGGAGGATGCTGGTCCTCGCAGTCCCCCGGTAGGCTACACGCGCTGTATTCTAACCAAAGTCCTCAACCTAGGCTGTTAATCACTGGGAGCGAGTGTGGTATCCGCTGACTGCGGAGCCGCTCACACCAGCTAAAACAGCTTCAGGGAGCAGGTAGAAAACAGGCAAGCAAACACAATCCTCGTGTCAGCAAAGTTAGTCTGTGAGCGGCACCCGCGGAGCGGGTGTCGCTAAAGGTAAAGGAAGCAGGAACAGCCTCAGGATGCAGGCAAGAATCAGGGACAATCCTCGTGGCAAGGGAGAATTCCTCAGTGAGCAGCACCCGAATAACGGGTGTTGCAAAAAGTAATTAATGCTGGAGGCTGGGGGCGTGGCCGCCGGGGGAAGAGGCACCAGCTGTGCAGAGTGGAGGATGCTGGTCCTCGCAGTCCCCCGGTAGGCTACACGCGCTGTATTCTAACCAAAGTGCTCAACCTAGGCTGTTAATCACTGGGAGCGAGTGTGGTATCCGCCGACTGCGGAGCCGCTCACACCAGATAAAACAGCTTCAGGGAGCAGGTAGAAAACAGGCAAGCAAACACAATCCTCGTGTCAGCAAAGTTAGTCTGTGAGCGGCACCCGCGGAGCGGGTGTCGCAAAAGGTAGAGGAAGCAGGAACAGCCTCAGGATGCAGGCAAGAATCAGGGACAATCCTCGTGGCAAGGGAGAATTCCTCAGTGAGCAGCACCCGAATAACGGGTGTTGCAAAAAGTAATTCATGCTGGAGGCTGGGGGCGTGGCCGCCGGGGGAAGAGGCACCAGCTGTGCAGAGTGGAGGATGCTGGTCCTCGCAGTCCCCCGGTAGGCTACACGCGCTGTATTCTAACCAAAGTCCTCAACCTAGGCTGTTAATCACTGGGAGCGAGTGTGGTATCCGCCGACTGCGGAGCCGCTCACACCAGCTAAAACAGCTTCAGGGAGCAGGTAGAAAACAGGCAAGCAAACACAATCCTCGTGTCAGCAAAGTTAGTCTGTGAGCGGCACCCGCGGAGCGGGTGTCGCTAAAGGTAGAGGAAGCAGGAACAGCCTCAGGATGCAGGCAAGAATCAGGGACAATCCTCGTGGCAAGGGAGAATTCCTCAGTGAGCAGCACCCGAATAACGGGTGTTGCAAAAAGTAATTAATGCTGGGGGCGTGGCCGCCGGGGGAAGAGGCACCAGCTGTGCAGAGTGGAGGATGCTGGTCCTCGCAGTCCCCCGGTAGGCTACACGCGCTGTATTCTAACCAAAGTGCTCAACCTAGGCTGTTAATCACTGGGAGCGAGTGTGGTATCCGCCGACTGCGGAGCCGCTCACACCAGATAAAACAGCTTCAGGGAGCAGGTAGAAAACAGGCAAGCAAACACAATCCTCGTGTCAGCAAAGTTAGTCTGTGAGCGGCACCCGCGGAGCGGGTGTCGCAAAAGGTAGAGGAAGCAGGAACAGCCTCAGGATGCAGGCAAGAATCAGGGACAATCCTCGTGGCAAGGGAGAATTCCTCAGTGAGCAGCACCCGAATAACGGGTGTTGCAAAAAGTAATTAATGCTGGAGGCTGGGGGCGTGGCCGCCGGGGGAAGAGGCACCAGCTGTGCAGAGTGGAGGATGCTGGTCCTCGCAGTCCCCCGGTAGGCTACACGCGCTGTATTCTAACCAAAGTCCTCAACCTAGGCTGTTAATCACTGGGAGCGAGTGTGGTATCCTCCGACTGCGGAGCCGCTCACACCAGCTAAAACAGCTTCAGGGAGCAGGTAGAAAACAGGCAAGCAAACACAATCCTCGTGTCAGCAAAGTTAGTCTGTGAGCGGCACCCGCGGAGCGGGTGTCGCAAAAGGTAGAGGAAGCAAGAACAGCCTCAGGATGCAGGCAAGAATCAGGGACAATCCTCGTGGCAAGGGAGAATTCCTCAGTGAGCAGCAATCTTTGAAGCTCCTGGTCGCCCAGCTATAGTCAACTCTGCAAAACTCCAAGCCCTGGTTGTGCGGAATGCCCTGGGCCTGCCTATGGAGTACCTCCTGGTGCTCTTCATCACACTCAAAGTCATCGTCAGGTAAATCCCACCAAAAATCTAAAACATCTAAGGAGTTGAAGCGCTCTTTAACTTCACCGCACTGGTCCAATTCTTTGGACGAGTCCCAGGAGCAACACTACCGTTCTAGGCCCCACTCCCACGCATCAGTTGCAGAGACTGGGTCTGCTCCATCCCACCCAGAAATTTCCAGAGCTGGACCCACCTTTACCCAATTAAAAGAGTTTATGAGACCTTGCACCTCATATTGGGTGGGCCGACCCTTCTGGAGTGCATCTGGGCACTATGGGTTCAGCTGGTGGCCCCACTGGATTCCCACCAGGTCCAACCTCAGCACCAGTCGGACCCCATGGATCTGTTCCTGAGTCCGGATTGGCTCAAGTTGCGAGACCGTGACCTTCCTCGAAGCCCATTCCAATTACGTCCTTCCTGGCACCACAACGCCTCATGACAGCGATGACCCCATCATTATACCGACTCCAATACAGAGCCAGACTGGCCTCGCCCGATATTGACTGGGGGCCGGCTGGAACTCGACTGTCCAAGTCAGAGCCTGGTTCTTATTTCTTTGATAGGCCCTGTAGCGAGTACAATTGGGAGGAATCTGAGGATCCTTATAGCTACCCCAAGCCCCTGGAAGAGACTGAAGATATGAGGAATTAGTACATGTTAGTGGGTTGGACCACTCCCCAGACTTTGGCTTAGTCTCTCCTCCTAGTGTGGCTACGGAATGAGGGGCTTCACTTGCCCTGGTGGTGAGGAGGGCGGCTGATTTTCCTGGACCTTACGCTGCCCTTGGTGGCAGTCAAGAGAAACATCTTTACAGAGGTGTTTCAGATAGGAGTCTCCCCCACAGAACCTCTCCTCCACTTTAACAAAGTCCTCACAAATGACCTTCTCGTGACATGGGCCAAGTCCGCCACAGGGGCCCATGTTTACAGGAATATTGATCACCATCACTGCCCCACTCCTGGGGCCCTAGCTTTCTTCCCACACAACCCTCAAGAGCCTGGTCATCCAGGCCTCGTCATCCACACTTCCACATCCAAAGTCAACCCTGGTGCTTTCCCTACTACACTACGAATAAGGAATCCAAGAGGCTGTACAGCTTCGGCAAGAGAATGTTCTCTTCTGCCAGCCTTGCGCTGCTGTTGATGAACACCACGTGCCTTTTGGGCTTGTGTTCCCACACAGTTTGGGATTCGGCTGAGCAAGTGGTGCCTGTGGTCTCGGAGGAGGCCTGAGAATTCCTGACCCAGGCTATTGCCAATGGCAGGGACAAGCAAAGATCACCATACTCTGCGGACTGGGGACAACCGACTCTCTAGGCTGAGCAATTACGTCGTCAGTGGCTCTCCGACGCGACGACTGGCTTTTTGGGGGACATCAAGGCATCCCTTATGGACATGCCCTTTAGTGGCACCCGCCTCTTTGGCGTAAAGGCAGTTTCAGAGCTCGAGCATTTTAAGGACAGCAGGGCCTTTGCCTGGTACCTGGCCTCATGCCAGTCTCACTCTGCTTTTTGCCCCTTCCGTCGCAACGATATGGGGCCATATGTAGGTGGCCAAATACCGGTAGGTAACGGACGATTTCGGCCGTTACAGACCGGTATTTGTAGTTTCAGATGTAGGGGGCCAGAAAATTACCGATTCTGTAACATTACCGAATCGGTAAATTTACAGAATCTGTAAATTACCGAATCAGTAAATGTACAGAATCGGTATTATGGGATGTAGTTGGCACTGGAAACAGTGCCACAGGCCCTTAGGAATTCGTTATTTACCATGAAATACTATTGCATGGTAAATAACGAATTCCTGTGTACATGCACATCTGTGCATGTACACCTGTGCCATGTGACACACATATATGCCCTAAGGGCATATATGTGTGTTACATGGCACACAAGCCCGAATCAGGGGTGCAACAGGGTGTCAAAGTGACACCCTGTCCCCGTTGACAAATCGGTAATTTTACCGAATCGGTATTTACCGATTCGGTAATTGCCATTGATTCCTATGGGTCTCAAGGCCCATAGGAATCAATGGCAATTACCGAATCGGTAAATACCGATTCAGTAATTACCGAATCTTACCGACTCGGTAATTGTTACCGAATAATTACCTACATGGCATTTACCGATTTGTAAATACAGAATCGGTAAAATTCTGTATTTACGATTCGGTAAATGCCATTTACCTACATATGACCCATGGTTACCAATCCCATTCCTTCCCACCCAGCCACCAAGGCCAATAGGCTTCCCAGTCCTTTTGTGGTTGCAAAAGTGGCTCCCAGGAACCCAGTGAGACCCAGGGCCAGATGTCTGCACAGGCCTCCACTCACCTGGCAACCACAGCCTCCAAATCCCTATAGTTTGCCTTCTCACCATCACGGGCAACCAGTCAGTGGCAGGATCAAGTACCACCTGCCCCTCTGACAGTCCATAACTCAATGGGTGTCTCCCTTGCCAGACTACTCCCCAGCCTGGCTACAGGTTGAGAAGGCCATACTAAACAACAGACTCCCCCTAACCCTGCTCATTACTAACACCTACCTGGTCAGGTCCAAGCAGATTTAAAAAAAAACCAAGATAGCAATGCAAAAGTTGGACAGGAAAATGGATATCACTATCAGGGGATCAGAATCACTATGGGCAAACCGCAAAATCAAATATGGCGGAAGTGTCTCAACTTTGAAACATGGATAGAGAAGGATATTTATTTCCCACACCAACTAGACAAGGGGCCAGGCCCCATCACTTTCGCGGACTGAAAAACAGCTACCAACTAGCAGACATAGACCTATACAGATTTCTAAAAGTTAGGGCAGCCCTATCAAAGGTCAAACTAGACAGCATATTGCCCACAATCTTCCAAAACGTTGCAAACATCAACAAACTAGGCCACCAAGTATCACATATATATAAGCTTCTGCGCCCAAACAACACCAAAATCAAAGCTAAACTAACCAAATACTGGGACAAACACCTAAACACCCAGTTAAGTGAGCTAGAATAGGGAAAGATCTGGGCCTCTGCCACACAAAATAAGATCACCCCGGTCCTAGCACAAACTAAGCTGTGGCTCCTCCACAAGGCATATTGGACCCCTGACCGCCTACACACACTTGGCCTTAGAGAGGACAACCTCTGCTGGAACTGCAACACACAGAAGGGGGATTTAGCACACCTAATCTTCCACTGCCCAACACTCAAGGTTTTCTGGAGTAGGGTTTTTGACTTTACAGACGAGATTTTTAAGCACAAATCAAACAGAGACTTTACCTCCATTGTCATAGCTGGCATAAGAGCAGACCTGGCCTCGGAGAAGGTCAAGGAGCTACTTGACCTCTTGCTGACAGCGGCGGTCAAAACAGTCCTGAACAACTGGAAAGACTCAAGCAAAGCAACCTTCCAAAGCTGACTAAACTGGATTACGTACCTAAGAGGTGCGGACAGCCTGGCAATGCAGTACTCCCCATGGAAAGCATCTACCAGGGGACTGTGGGAGGCTCTGAACAGGAACCTTGCCCCCCATAAACCCCCCTGAAATGTCGGCACTCAAGCTCCTTCAACTCGCCTTCCCTGGCCTACGCCAACAACCGCCTTGAGCCCATTGTAATCTGTAGCAGCGAAGTGCCTGTTTTTTTCTGCTCTTGTTGTTGTGGGCTATGTTATTTTTTTCGTGTGTCATGCACAGATGGTGGTTCAGAACTCTCTTCACACAGCTTTCCTATCCCTCTCCTCTTAGATCCGCTCTCTCTCTTTTCCCACTGACTACACTATCCTGTCCTTCTTTTATTACTCCTCTAAGAGTAAACCAGCTTGTACAAGAAATGTAAGCAAATGGTGTATAACTCATAAAACAAAATACAAATAATAGTGGAGGGTCAAAAGAACGAATTTCAAAGAAAACGACTATGTGTGAGAACCAGTGGCAATAGTCCAATAAACAGGGTACATCATTCGTGGTTGTTGAAAAATACCCATCAGTAGCTCTTCCTTGGCGCCCTTTTCATCATGTGGGTTCCTTCTAACCATGAAGGATGGTATTTTAGTATGGTCAATACCGACAGCATAAGGACCAGTGATGGTGTGCCTGGGTCACAGGGAGCTACTGAAAAGCAGTGCGAAGGGGTGTGGTAAAGTGCAAAAAGTGCAGGATAGTGATGTATAAAATTAGATAACTATGAGGAAAAAATTATTTATTGCAGACCTCAGTGTTTCTAAGAGTTAAAAAGAGCGAAATTGGTAGTTTCACCTAATAGCTACCAACAGGTTGGTCGACATGTTTCAGCAGATTTTCGGATCACAGAGGTATCCACTGCATTCCTCAGGACCTGTATCGCTACTGCTAGTGTTGTGTTAGAAGAAATAAAAAGGAATAGTGTGGTCCTTCTATGAACAGATTGCCATTTACACGCTAGTCATTATGGCACTACATATCCCACAATACCCTAGTTGTGCATATCAACTTGCCGGCGAGGTCTGCTGGCATTCTTAAATCTAATGATCTATTTTGACCCTCTTGAATAAAGGCTTGCGGTTCTGACTATGTAACAATAACGCAAGCGAAATAGATCACACAAATAAAACGTTTGGAATCAGGTATTTTGTTTCCTGGACTACATGTCCCACAATCCTCTAGGGTCATGAGATGTAATGGGACACGCCCACCTAAGGAAGTAAAACTGTTGCTGGTAGCTACGCGCGTCACCTCCCCTTACAGCCAGAGGGACGCTGGAAGTACCGACGGACAGGTAAGAGACATGCTCTCTATGCCTGTCTGTCAGCGATCTTTGAAGTATGCTGCCACTGTATGCGCGCTTTCACCTCAGATCAGCACAGAGCAGGGAGCGCTGAGCGCGAGTGCTTCTATCAGGTTATGCTGCCTTCCGCTCGTAGTGTACGCTTACAAAGCGGTAATATTTTTGTCTTTCACTCAACCCACCGCGGCGGAATACACATTGTCATAACCGCTTGCGCTGAAGATCTGGGGCATTGATTAATCGCGTGCTAGCCTAAACGCGAACAAACATTGATAGAGACACACTATCAAACGCTGGGATTTTCTTTGTGGCCCATTCAGATTACTCATTGATTAATCGCGTGTTAGTCTAAACGCGCACAAACATTGATTGAGACACACTACTAAATGCTGGGATTTTCTCTGTGGCTCATTCAGATTACTCAGGGGGACATCTAATAATCATGTGTTACTGCAAGGCGGCGATCTGGGCTAACACAGATGCCGTTTACGCTCCCATTTATGATTGAATATAATTGTTCTTCTTTTAAGAACAACCGACAAAAGACACCCTTCCCTATAAACGGAGGTCTTGCCCGTGCCATACTATTAAATGCTGCCGAGGCCCCAGACAGGGCATATTGGCCTATTTGACCCGCAAAACACGCCAGAAAAAGTTGTGATTAAGTGTGAAGTCAGCGGTTGCTGACGTGTCTTTGTATGTCTTTCTTTTTACATTAGAGCGGTGCTTCAATTACCTGCGCTGTGAGCCAGGTGAGGTGAGGCAGTACTCTCCTGCACAATATGGTAAGTGAGAGTCCTACTACATATCATATCGAGGTATTGTGGTTATATGTAGGAATAAAAGTACTACACAGAGGATTGCATTATAGGTTCTCTTTACAGATATGATATACCATGAAAGTGTTTTGGATATCGTAGATATACTAATTGTATGTTTTTCCTTTGTTTTCGACTATGTTTGTTTTACACCGGACTTCTCAGCTTGGAGAATGATTCTTCACTAGTACCCAGGTGAAATATTTCCTTTTTATTTCTTCTAACACAACACTAGCAGTAGCGATACAGGTCCTGAGGAATGCAGTGGATACCTCTGTGATCCGAAAATCTGCTGAAACATGTCGACCAACCTGTTGGTAGCTATTAGGTGAAACTACCAATTTCGCTCTTTTTAACTCTTAGAAACACTGAGGTCTGCAATAAATAATTTTTTCCTCATAGTTATCTAATTTTATACATCACTATCCTGCACTTTTTGCACTTTACCACACCCCTTCGCACTGCTTTTCAGTAGCTCCCTGTGACCCAGGCACACCATCACTGGTCCTTATGCTGTCGGTATTGACCATACTAAAATACCATCCTTCATGGTTAGAAGGAACCCACATGATGAAAAGGGCGCCAAGGAAGAGCTACTGATGGGTATTTTTCAACAACCACGAATGATGTACCCTGTTTAGTGGACTATTGCCACTGGTTCTCACACATAGTCGTTTTCTTTGAAATTCGTTCTTTTGACCCTCCACTATTATTTGTATTTTGTTCAGTTACCCCCGGGGAGTATAGTGCTGAGTGGTCATTAAAAATAATCCCTGAGACCCCAAACTACCCTTGTTTAATTAATGTATAACTCATAAAACCTAATAATAAAAAAAAGAAGTAGGTCGTGGTTGCTATTCCCTCTACTTTCTGCTGCCCAAAAAGGATAGAAGCCTTCCTGCTGAACTTCTTCCTGAAGGAGGAGAAACTCAGGATTCTCACGTTAACTAAGGTCCTGTCTGGCCTGGACCCTGGAGACTCGATGATAGCATTGGACTTAAAGGACGGCTATTTTCACGTACCTGTCCTGCCTGCCCACAGGCGTTACCTGCGGTTCATGATGGCCTACATGTACTTTCAGTTCGCTGTGCTCACTTTTGGCCTTACCAGCGCCCCACAGGTGCTCACAGAGGTGATGGCGGTGGTTGCAGCCCATCTGTGGAGGTCTGGGATTCCAGTCTTCACCCTACCTTGACAAGTGGCTGTTGAAGGCAGGCTCCTCCCGGCAGTCATCTCCCACCTCCAGACTACAGCGGACCTCCTGCTTTTGCTGGGATATCAACGTGCTAGAGTTACACCTGACTCCCTCTCAGACACCCCCTCTCATCTGAGCTATTCTGTACACAGTGCAATTTCTAGCCTATCCTCTGGAGTGGCGAGTCCAGGATATTCAGGCTATGATTCTGATATTTCAGCCTCTATCTTGGATTTCTCTGAGGCTGCTTGGCCTCATGGCCTCCTGTATCCTACTGGTAACACATGTCCGCTGGCATATGCAGTATCTGCTGTGGGACATGAAACCCCAGTGAGTGCAGCATCAGGTGAATCTATCTGACCTGGTCCAGAAAATCAGAGGGAACTGCAAAATATCTGCAGTGGTGGTTGATGAACCACAATTGGGCCAGTGCCAGACCCCTCTCCCTTCCCCACATTGAGCAGACTAGGGTAACAGATGTATCAATCGTGGGTTGGGGCAGCCATCGGGAAGAGATGGAGATTAGAGGACCCTGGTCTTCTGCGGAGTTTCAGCTCCATATCAACCTGCTGGATTTGAGAGCGATTTGCCTGGCATTGAAAGCCTCCCTTCCTTCAAGGGAAGCGCTAGTTTAGGTGTTAAAGGACAACACCACCTCCATATGGTATTGCAACAAGCAGGGTTGGGTGGGGTCTTGGACCCTGTCAAGAGGCCCTGCATCTCTGGACATGGCTGGAATGTCAGGACAGCTTCCTCGTCATGCAACACCTGGTGGGATCTCTGAGCACCAGAGCGGACAAACTCAGCCATCGATGCCTCGTTAATCACGAATGGCGTCTGCACCCAGATGTGGTGCAATCTCTTGAGCAAAGGGGGTAAGAATGTTGAATAGATTTAATAGCGCCCTCTAAGAATGTACATTATCAGCACTTCTGTGCGCTGGAGTCTCCAAGGCGGCCATCACCATGAGATGTATTTCGTCTCGAGTGGACTTCAGGACTCCTGAATGTCTTCCTGCTACTACCGCTACTGCCCAGAGTACTCAAGAAAATTGGGAACGACCAGGCCCAAGTCATTCTTTTGGCTCCGGAGCTCCTCCTCCTGAGCTTTTGCATTGGTCCCCCGATCATGCTACCCTTTAGGGAGGATCTCCATTCACAGCAACTGAGAAGGGTCCCGAACCTGCATACACTCCCCCTTCATACATGGAGATTGAGCAACCGACAGCCTTTAAACTCCCTTAAGAAGCCTGTGATGTAATTCTGGCAGCCAGTCTTCCCTCAACCAAGGCAGAATACGCCTCTCATTGAGACAAGTTTATATCTTGGTGTAACAAAAATGTTGATCCTCTCTTAGCAGCTTTGTCTGAGGTGTTTTTATTTGTTCTATCGTCAATCCGGCAAGGCTTTGCTTAGAGCTCAGGTAAAGGTTATCTTTTTGCCTTTTTGGCTTTCTTGCAGTTGTTAGATCAGCCCTTCCTGTTCAAGTCAACTATTGTGATTCGTTTTCCAAAAGGACTCCAACACATGCTCCCTCCACAGCCCTTCATCATGCCCTAATGGAACCTGAACTTAGTCTTGACATTTTTGATGTGCTCATCCTTCAAGTCCATGCAGAACTGCCCTCTGCATCTCTTAACCATCAAAGCAGCCTTTCTAGTGGCCTTCACATCCCACTGGAGGGCTGGCAAACTGCAAGTACCCTCCATTCACCAATTTTGTTTTGGACAAGGTTGTTCTGAGAATACGTTTCTCATTCCTCCTGGAAGTGTTGACATTCTTCCACATCAGCCAGACAATCATATTGCCGACCTTCTTTTCTCTGCCTCATCCTTCCAAAGAGGACAAGAGACTCCATTGCCTAGACCCAAAAAGAGCATTGTTGTTCTACATAGATCGTACTGAAGAACACCAGGTAAACAATCAACTCTTCATTGGGCTCGCTGGAGCAAAGAAAAGGAAAGTTGTGCAGAAACAGATGATCTCCAGATGGATTGTACTCAGCATTAAGATCTGCTATTCACTGGCCAAAAAGCAACCACCTGAGGGCTTGCGGGCTTATTCCACCAGAGCCAAGGCTACGATCGACTGAGTTGGCTCGCAGAGTCCCTGTCCTGGACATCTGTCAGGGCATCTTTGCACATATTACCAACCACTACTGCTTGGACAGGCAAGTCAGTCATGAAGGGCATTTTGCCCATTCGGTCCCTGAGGACTTCCTAGTCTGAATTTGTTTGCAGACCTACATCCAGGAAGGTATTGCTTGGGGATCTATTTTAAGGTAAAGAATCTGGGGCTAGGGGACTCTACCAGATGAGCAAGTTACTTACCTTCCGTAACATCTTCTCTGGCTGCAGATTCTTTACCAACCCTCTCATCCGCTGTTTATGTGAACAGATTTTCCCAACTAGTATGGCAGCTGTAGGCCCTTAGGGGTCGATTCCGATTCGGGAAAAACCGCTCCGAATAGCCGTTCGGAGCGTTTTTCCCGTACGAATCGTACCCTGCAATGTCCCCCGTACGCACGACGAAGTGCGATTCGTACCAGGAGCCGTACTCCGTACGAGTCGTAAAAGACACCGTACGACTCTAATCTCCGTACGATTCTCCCTCGGAACCCGCTGTACGCGACATCTGTACGGTTCGCGGCTTGTTTTTACAACCCAGCAAGTACGATACGTGTCGGGTACGCACCGTACAACCCTTTTTCTACGGGAGCTGAAAACAGCCGTAAAAGCAGAGTTCGCGCCGAAACAGGTACGGAACGGCCCCCCGGGTACGGTGCGTACCCCCCATGATCGCAGGGGTACGCACCGTACCCCTGCGATCATGGGGTGTACGAGCCGTACCCCCATTGTACGATCGGTGTACGAGCCGTACCCTATGTACGATGGGTGTACGAGCCGTACCCCCATTGTACGATGGGGGTACGGCTCGTACACCCATCGTACATGGGGTACGGCTCGTACACCGATCGTACAATGGGGGTACGGCTCGTACACCGATCGTACAACGGGGGTACGGCTCGTACACCCCATGATCGCAGGGGTACAGTGCGTACCCCTGCGATCATGGGGGGTACGGACCGTACGGTGTGTATGTGTTTGTGTGCTTTTCCGTACGACTCGCCCTTACCTGACGTGGACCGTACGAATCGCGTCCTCATACCCCGGTCCGGATCGTACTCGTCGGGTCGTACGGCATGTGTACGAGTCGTACGGTATGTGTACGAGTCGTACGGTTCACGGTTTCAGCCTTGCAATACGTACGGATCGCGACGATTCGGATGGATTCACGGAATACGGATCGTACTTCGCGACTCGGACGGACGGGTACGATTCGTACGGAGAGGGCTCTGGATACAAATCGTACGGACGTTTTTTTTCCCGAATCGGAATCGACCCCTAAGTGTCTGAACACTGGTGCATTAGCATTCTGTCATGGATCCGTGTTTCTGACAAGGAAATATCATGAATAGAATCTGATGTCAGCACACTTGGTGGTGCCTATATAGGCAGTACACACGTCACATCCGGCGCATATGATGCAGACCATGTTGATGCAGAGCAGATCTATGCCACCTACCGGCACGTAGAAGTACTGCTTGAAAATTTCTGGATTCAGTCTGATGCCTAGTAAATATTCTATGGTAAGGAATCTGGGATTAGATACCGCCTTTACTACGTAAGGCGTTACTGAAGATAAGTAACTTGTTCTTCATGGGGAATTCTTTATTTGATGGTATCTTTAATAAATTTGCCTCATAGTACCAATATTTTCTATGCTGTGATCTATTCGACAATACACAAGCTAAATTCTCCTCCTCAAAAAGTCTATTTGGAGAGAGTTGGGACTGGCAAGGTATTATGAAGTCCAGAATATTCTTAGGCAATCCCCTGGTCAGTACTTTTTGCTTGATCTTATTATAGCTTTTAGATTGTAGTGCACGATAAGTATTTTAATTCACATTTGGATGATGTGTTGTCCACAATTCTATTTGCCCACCATCTTCCCAGGCAGACTAACATCCTGATTTAGAGTTAGGTGGTATTAGACAATGCTCCATTTTCTGAAGCATGTGTTAAAACAAAAGGTGAATCCATCGGGACAGTTTCTGTCACTGAAATAGTATGTGGAGGAAATTTCTATGTTGTACTCTACTTCAGATTTAGAATTTCCTCATGTAATCAGGCCATTTTTCTTTACCAGTGATGCTCTTGATGAGACCTTAAGGCTGATATTTAGGAATTTTTTGATGTGGAGCATCTGCCAAAAATTGGTGTTAACCTGTGGTGATCTACCAATCCTGTGGCTCCCATCCCCATTACAATATACCAATCCTGTCTGGTATTCGCAAAGTGAGACCCAACATTTCCCACTTGGTTCCAGTTTCTTCATTGATCAAGGGAGGGGTTTACCCGTAGAGTACTTAAAGAAATTCATAGATCAAGCCAGTCTCCCAGAGGGTAGGGGACATCACCTGACACCTGCCATATTGCTTAGAGGAGTTCTGGGTCGGCATGTGACTTTGGAGATGCCAGCCTGCTGAAAGAGGAGAAGGAGCACTTGAGCCCCGCAGCAAACCTGCTGCCAAGAAGGAGAAGCCCAGCCTCTGTGCCCAGGAGCATTGAGGCAGCCTCAGAAATTGGATTTGGCACTGAAGAATGTAATCGGTGGCGGTCGGAGTCTGGGGTGTGTCTCTAGTCCACCCCAACCTAACCTCGAGTCAAGTCAACTTCAAGAAGAGCAACAGCTGTTGGGATGAGATTCTCGAGTGTAATGCATCCATAAATGATCTGAAGTACTTGCAGCTAAGAGAGACAATCCCTTGAGGTACATCCAGGTGCAAACAGCTGTGAACTTAAACACTACCAGCTACGAATGACTGCTTTGATGCTCCCCAAAGATATTACCGCAAGTGCCAAAGTGACTTGAACTGACTCTGCTGATCCGTGCAGTCTTTTTTTAACGTGCCCACATGCTTACGGGGTTCATAGGTAGATCAAGGGCAGCACTGTGAACTGTTGACCAGTGCACAGATACTTTGAGAGAACCTGGAGATGGCAGCGCCGGTCTGCGTCTAACTCAAGAACCCCAGACACGCACTCACCGCATACAAGAAAAACCCAGGTAAAGCTGGGAACTTACATTGCTACCTCACACGTGCAACTAAAATGAATCAGGAAAAAGACTCCATGCTGGGACATTTGAGGTCTTACCAATGGGTCACACAACCAGGGATGCTTCTAGTACCCTTGGTTGTGAGCCTCCACTTGCGCTTATGTTAACCTGATTAGCTTCTATATTGAAATCCACGCAGTGTGTGTGTAAAACATTTTGCCTTCATTATTCCTGCTGTTGGTATTGTGTTTTGTATTGTTTTATACTACTTCTTAATCATAAATAGACCTCTGGGGGGGACAGTAATTATTGTGTCTGTTGCCTAATTGTTATGTTCTGAATCTCCATCCCACCACTTCCCTGAAAAGCTTTTTACTGCTTGCCTTGCTACCACTGAGTGTTAAGTGCTGAAGGGATGTACTTGGTGATCAGTTTTCAGGATCATATTAGTTCAGACCCCAGGACAACAGAGGTAAAAGGCCCTAAATCGCCACAGTTGAGGTCAGGAAAATGCTGCTTGCCACAGGACCTCCGAACAGCTTCTTTAATTCACTGAGAATGAAAATATACCATATAAGAAGGTTTTTAAAGGGCACATGACATATATGGACATCTTCTTCCAAGCGTGGCTAGTATCTGGACAGGACAGAATTGAGGCATGAGAATTACACAAGTGTTGCTGGTAGGTCAAGGGGAGCACATTTACGCACTAAGCCCAGAGTTTCATGGCCAGCCACCAATACAACTGACAAATCCCTTTCGGAGAGTCTTTAAAGCTGTCCCTCATATACCAGCAGAACAATTGTCCTCTAAACTCAGCCAAACGCACTGACTTCATCCCTCTACTGAACCAGCCACTAACCACGTTAAGCTTGACCCTCTAAAACCTACGCACCCCCATCTCAGCTTTGAACCATTTGGGATACCTCACTAGATACATCTCTTAACACAATGCATTACCTTCTTCAGTGGCATATGAATAGCCCATGCAGCCCCCTCGGTGCGGGGAGGCCCCTGAACTCTGCCGAGCTCCCTTTAGCACTGGCAGGTCCCTGGACTGAGAGCTCCGGAATGGGTCCAGACCGTGGGGGGCCCCAGGCCAGTACTTTGCAGGCGGCCCCTTCAAGTTTTGTTCCACCACTGACCTTCTCTGATCTAATACTCCCACAACATTCTGCAGCATCAATTGCCAATCCTTGCACCACTTAACTAAACTACCTCCAGATCTCCTTCCTTCACTCATCCTCCATGCTGTTGACTGGGAGCCGTGACCAGTAACCGGCTGCATTATTTTGTAATTCAGGCAAATGAACACATCCATATATCTCTTTATCAAACCCAGTGTTCACCTGACTATTTTTGGATTCGTATTATTCAAAACCTTCCTCTGGGACGTAGATTCCAAGGCTTTATTGTCCGTCGTAACAGTACAATTCCCAGAAGTAACAATCATTGGCAAAGTCAATAGGTTGTTCCTACGCAAGAGCTATTGACTTTTCCAGTGTCTTGTACCACATTGTACAGCAGTGTAGAGTGGAATAGAGTAGAATGGTGTGGCAGTCGTAGAGTAGTGTAATGTGAAGTGGAGTAGAGTAATGTAGTGTGGCGTAGAGGGAAGCGTCGTAGTGTGGAGTGCCATAGAGTAGAGTGGTAAGGAGTAGCGTCCAGGGGTTTACAGTGGGGTAGAGTGGCGTAGAGTGGAATGGCATAGAGTAGAGTGGAGGGGCGTAGAGTGGAGTGGACTAGTATAGAGTCGAGTGGTGTAGAGTGCAGTGGCTTGGAGTGGCGTGGCATTCAGCAGAGTTAATTAGAGTGGAGTGGGGTAGAGTGGCATGGAGCAGTGTAGAGTTCAGTGGAGTGGCATAATGTAGAGTGGTGTAGAGTGCAGTGGCTTGGAGTGGCGTGGCATTCAGTAGAGTGGATTAGAGTGGTGTGGAGTGGAGTGGGGTAGACTAGAGTGGCGTAGAGTGGCATGGAGCAGTGTAGAGTTCAGTGGAGTGGAAGGATGTTGAGTGGTGTGGAGTGGCATGGAGTGGAGTGGAGTGGAGAGGAGAGGAGTAGAGTGACGTAGAGTCGAGTAGAGTGACGTAGAATCGAGTAGAGTGGCATAGAGTAAAGTGGGGTAGAGTGAAGTGGCCTACAGTGAAGTGGCGCAGAGAAGTGTAGAGTAGACTGGCATTGTGTGGAGTGGAGTGGGGTACAGTGGGTAGAGTGGCACTGTGTGGAGTGGAATGGTGAAGCACAGAGTAAAGTAATGTAGATTGGGGGACAGTGGATGGGTGTGGCATAGAGTGGAGAAGCGTAGAATTGCATTCAGTCGAGTGGCATAGAGTAGAGTAAAGAAGAGTAGAGCAGAGTGGACTGGAGTACAGTGCAGTGGCGTAGAGAAGAGTGGTGCAGAGTAGCATAGAGTGCAGTAGCATAAAATAGAGTAGTGAAGAGTAGAGTACAGTGGCATATAGTGCACTGGTGTAGAATGCAGCAGCATAGAGTAGAGGAGAGTGGTGTAGAGTGCAGTTGTGTACAGTAGAGTGGTGTGGAGTGCAGTGACGTACAGTGCAGTTGCATAGACTGCATTGGCGTAGAGTGGTACAAAGAAGGGTGAGGTAGAGTGCAGTGGCATATACTGCAGTGGTGTAGAGTAGATCAATGCAGAGTAGAGTGATGTGGCGAAGACCACTGTGGCATGGAGTAAAGTAATGCAGAGTAGAGTGGCATAAAGTGCAGTAGCATAGAGTGGCGTGGCATAGAGTAGAGTGGTGCAGAGTATGGCGGTGATGAGTGCAGTGGCATAGAGTGCAGTATGGTAGAGTGCAAATGTAGAGTAGTGTAGAGTAGAGTGCCGCAGCGTAGAGTGCAGTGGTGTAGAGTGTAGCAGAGTAGAGTGGTGCTGATTAGAAAATAGTGGCATAGATTAGAGTGATGTACAGTGCAGTGGCGTTGAGTGGTGCAGAGTAGAGTGCAGTGGCATAGAGTGCAGCGATGTACAGTACAGTGATGCAGAGTAGAGTAGAGTGACGTACAGTGCAGTGGCACAGAGTACAGTGTCATAGACTGCAGTGGCATAGAGTAGAGTGGTGCTGAGTAGATTAGAATGATAGTGAAGTGGAGGTTACGCACTCCGCAGTTGTTGATGTGAATTGGGTTGTGGTGTGCACCAGAGATATCACTCCCCGACAAGGTGTGGTAATCAAGTAACAGGTTGCGACACTAGAAGTGAGTGTCGTCTCTCCGAGCACAACCAAATAGACGTGTGAGCGTCTTGAAGAATATAATCAAACTTCAAAAAGTCATGATTTCCATCATATTTTATTCCATGTTTCTTCACAGGAAATGATAAATATCATATAGCTGATTGTTAGTTAAACATCCTTAAACTTCCCAAGATTTTCAGAAAGACCATTGAAAATCACCCAATGCATTTCGGACTGTTTAAGTCCTTCGTCAGGGGTAGTCTGAAAATAATATAGAGAAAATATATGTAGGATCTTTTCAAGCATCATATTGCACTGACATATTACAGAAAATAAATCACATGCTGTAAAATCATTACTGTGAAATCATTACTAATTCAACCAAGATTGTATCAAAAACCATAAGTGCGATTATACAAAACGAAGATATCGAACACTATGAAACAGAGTATAAGTTGATAGTCCCTGGAAATCCTAGTCAGGAATAAACCATAAATATATCACGTTTACCCAAGTTATAAAAAGCGAATATCAGAAAGTGCAAGTGACTCAAGGTTGAAACGAAAATTAAAAACAAGATAGACTGTGTGCAGTAATCATAATTGCCAAGTGAGGAGCTGGCCTAACGGCTAGGGCGCTCGACCTCGGGCCTGGGGATCTGGGTTCGAGTCTCGGTAACGACACCAAAAACCTCCTGTGATTCTGGGCAAATCACTTAATCTCCCCGTGCCTGAAATGAATGCGTGTCCTCATGTAACGTAACTGGTGCTATGTAAAGCGCTCTGATACCCGATTCAGTTCGGGTCTAGTTCGCGCTATATAAAAACTCTGTAAAAAAAAAAAAAGTGGGATACCGTGTCAAGGTAAAATATACCAAAAATAGTACCAAGTTCAAAACCCAAGAAAGAGCGTGAGCCCAGATAAATCAAGACGGATATAACGTGTGAAAAAGTGCGATCGGTTAAATGAACATGCTAGCGGCGAGTGAATCAAACTTACTTGAAAGCTCAGAAACGAACAGCGTGTCAGCGCGGTTCGGCTATCTTTGCACCAAAGCGTGTGTTCGTGTAAAAGAAATAGTGAAGGGTGAAAAGTGTTTGAAGAGTAAACATAGAAAGAGGACACATATGGTGGTGGCCATCTTGTAACGGTGTATCCGAAAAATGAATGGAAAATAGTGAAATAGAATGGATTAATACTGCCCAGTAATGTACCAGCGAATGTAAAAAAGTGAAAAAGTGAATGAAATGCAAACAGTAAGTAAGAAGCAGATATAAAGAAATACAGATCATTAATGACTTCATAGGTAGCACAAGAATTCCATCCTATCATTTAAACCCAAAGGTTTAGACGATTGCAGAAATTTTATCCAGTAGTTTTCCCTTTGCAAGAGAAAGTTATTATTGTCTCTGTCATCGCGCTTAGGCACCACTTCAACAGCAGCAAATCTTAATTGACTGATGTTGTGTCTGAGTTCTTTAAAATGAACTGCTACAGAAGATTTAAGATTTTGAGTCCTGATATTGCTTTTGTGTTCATTGATACGTATCTTTAATTTGCGAGAGGTTTTTCCTGTGTAGATCAATCCACAAGGACATTTTATGATGTACACCAGATTTTCGGTATCACAAGTGGCATTGAGTTTCAGTTTGATGTCGGTACCTTTCATGGGATGTTTCAAGATTGACCCTCTGATAAGGTTGTTACAATTTTGACAATTAAAACAAGGTTGATTGCCTTTATAGGTGGAGGAGGTTACTTGTTTCGGTTTGGTGATGATTTCTTTAAGGTTATGACCTCTTTTGTAGGCAAATAATGGTGGACCTTACATTTGCTGGTACATTACTGGGCAGTATTAATCCATTCTATTTCACTATTTTCCATTCATTTTTCGGATACACCGTTATAAGATGGCCACCACCATATGGGTCCTCTTTCTATGTTTACTCTTCAAACACTTTTCACCCTTCACTATTTCTTTTACACGAACACACGCTTTGGTGCAAAGATAGCCGAACCGCACTGACACGCTGTTCGTTTCTGAGCTTTCAAGTAAGTTTGATTCACTCGCCGCTAGCATATTCATTTAACCGATCGCACTTTTTCACACGTTATATCCGTCTTGATTTATCTGGGCTCACGCTCTTTCTTGGGTTTTGAACTTGGTACTATTTTTGGTATATTTTACCTTGACACGGTATCCCACTTTTTTTTTTTACAGAGTTTTTATATAGCGCGAACTAGACCCAAACTGAATCGGGTATCAGAGCGCTTTACATAGCACCAGTTACGTTACATGAGGACACGCATTCATTTCAGGCACGGGGATATTAAGTGATTTGCCCAGAATCACAGGAGGTTTTTGGTGTCGTTACCGAGACTCGAACCCAGATCCCCAGGTCCGAGGTCGAGCGCCCTAGCCGTTAGGCCAGCTCCTCACTTGGCAATTATGATTACTGCACACAGTCTATCTTGTTTTTAATTTTCGTTTCAACCTTGAGTCACTTGCACTTTCTGATATTCGCTTTTTATAACTCGAGTAAACGTGATATATTTATGGTTTATTCCTGAATAGGATTTCCAGGGACTATCAACTTATCCTCTGTTTCATAGTGTTCGATATCTTCGTTTTGTATAATCTCACTTATGGTTTTTGATACAATCTTGGTTGAATTAGTAATGATTTCACAGTAATGATTTTACAGCATGTGATTTATTTTTTGTAATATGTCAGTGCAATATGACGCTTGAAAAGATCCTACATATATTTTCTCTATATTATTCTCAGACTACCCCTGACGAAGGACTTAAACAGTCCGAAATGCATTGGGTGATTTCTCAATGGTCTTTCTGAAAATCTTGGGAAGTTTAAGGATGTTTAACTAACAATCAGCTATATGATATTTATCATTTCCTGTGAAGAAACATGGAATAAAATATGATGGAAATCATGACTTTTTGAAGTTTGATTATATCTTCAAGACGCTCACACGTCTATTTGGTTGTGCTCGGAGAGACGACACTCACTTCTAGATTAGAATGATGGCATAGAGTTCAGTGGCATAGAGTAGAGTGGTGCAGAGTAGATTAGAGTGGCATAGAGTGCAGTAGTGTAGAATGCAGTGGTACAGAGTTGAGCAAAGTGGCATAGATTGCAGTGGCGTAGAGTGGTGCATAGTAGAGTAGAGTGGTGTAGAGTGCATTGGCATAGAGTGTAGTGATGTACAGTACAGTAGTGCAGAGTAGCGAAGTGACATACAGTGCAGTGGCACAGGGTAGAGTGGCCTAGAGTACAGTGGCATAGAGTGATGTTGTGTAGAGTGCTGTGACATAGAGTACAGTGGTACAGAGTGGAGTAGAGTGGTGTAGATTGCAGTGGTACAGAGCAGAGTAGAGTGGTGTAGAGTGCAGTGGCCTAGAGACAGTGGTGCAGAGTAGAATGCAGTGGCTTAGAGTGCAGTGGTGTAGAGTGCAATATCATAGAGTGGAGTGGTGTACGTTGCAATGGAATAGAGAGCAATGGTGCAGAATGCAGTAGCATAGAGTAGCATAGAGTGCAGCGACATAGAGTCCAGTGCCATTGAGTGTAGTGGCGTAGAATGTAGTGGTGCAAAGTAGAAAGGTGTAGAGTGCAGTGGCATAGAGTAGAGTGGTACAGAATAGAGTAGTGTAGAGTGTAGTGGCGTAGAGTAGAGTGGTGCAGAGTAGAGTGCAGTGCCATAGAGTGCAGTGGCATAGTGTACAGTGCTTCAGAGTAGAGTGCAGTGCCATAGAGTAGGGTGGTGCAGAATAGAGTAAAGAGGTTGTAGAGTGCAGTGGCATAGAGTACAGTGTCGTAGAGTACAGGGTGAGGGTGTCAGGAGGGAAAAGAAGCAACATGGAATGGGGGCGGGAATAGAAGCTACATGGACTGGGCTGTGGGATACTGAAAACACAAGCACTCATATAGAGTCCTTGAACACAAAAAAGTAGCTCTAAAAATGGGAGCAGTAGATGGACAAAAGTACTTGGTCCATGCTCCAGGGTAAGCCCAAACACAAGAAAAGGACATGACCCACACATGCCGTGACAAACAGGGACAAAGGAAATGAGAGAGGGGCCCTGAAGATAACAAATGGTTAGCAATGGGCAGACTGTAAACATAAACAAAAGTCTTGTGGAGACAGCGCATGCCCTGTCTAGGAAAAACCTAAAAAACTAAATGCACAGCCTAACAACATACCGATGTCTCCCTCTCAGTCACTAAATTAGTTACCTCGGCCCCTTGAAGCAAAAAGAACTATATTTTCTCACCAATCCTCAACCTCTTACCCCAGATGCCCCCCTGAATAAATGCCATCCCCTAAAACAGCTCTACTGCATGAGCTTCGAAATACATTAGTTGCTGATGATAAACAAAAACTAATGGCAAATTCTCTACACGCTATACATACATTAACTGCAATTGATAAGGTAAAATAACAGGAGTTTCATTATGTGCCCAGACAGCAGTCCAGAAAGGCTTGTGAAGGGTTGTGCTCAGACAGGAGCCCAGTTATAACCTGCACATTGGCATGTCTCCTTTACAGAACAGACTCCAATGTAATTTTACTGTCGACACCCGCAGTATTTCTTTCATGAGAAGAGCAAAGGACCAAAGATTGAACAGATGGGTGGTGACGATGAGGGTGCGACCATTCATGATATGGCGTAATGGCTTGGCATGTTGCCTTTGAGTTCCTTGACCTACTTAGAAAGAAGCTTTTCAAAAGGAACCAAGGCCCCAGAATGTCTCATTGCCTTGCAGGATCTGTTTAATGGGATGTATGACATTGTGGTAAATAAATAATTAAATACCGGTTCTATTTTTCGGAATAATCAATAAACGGGTAGCTCAATAAATAAGAGTCAAGATTCGAGGTAGCTGGAGTTTTGCAGGTTTTAATAAAGCATAAAGGACAGGAACAGGACAACCTGCACGGGAATAGAATGGCAGCTGCCGGGGGCAGGATCTGGGAATAATGGGATAACTTTTAATAACAGTGCACAATATTTATAGTTAAACAAATACATTACATGCAATACAGTAGGCGTAGCAGTAGGCGGGGTTCGTAGCAGTCGCGAAAGATAAGAGTAAAAGTGGGTGTAACAAGAGGCGTGTACAGGGCGTATACATAGACATGTGATGTAAACGTAACAGAATATGTCATAAACGGGGCGGAAACATGGAGGGGGCTACCTGAGGAGCTGGGACCTTTAACCTAGTGGTGCGCGCAAACTGGCAATGACGTGTTACTAGGAGGAACTGGGGGCTATGACTTCTGAGCTAGAAGAGGAGACTAAAGTCTGGAGTGTCAGAGCGACATGTACCTAAGCATATCTAGTATCTAATGTTTAGAGAACATGTTGATAGGATCCAAAAGTTATCAGGGTAAAGGCTAACAGACTCTAAGACTGGCGCATGCATTATTCTACATGTAGTGCGGGTCGAGGAATATTCGATGACCATTAATACAGTATTTCTCTTACATGGAGACATAAAGGCTAGACCATGACGGAAACTATTGATGCGATTCAGTAGCTTAGGAATGCAGAGAAGGAGGGCTGGACTGATAACTAGAATCATAACATACTCTTGGCAGACTGGGAGGCAGAGCCAGGCCGAGCCGGGCACTGCGTGGCATGAAGTAAGTGAAGGGTCAGGGATGCAGGTGGGGGCTGTATCGCTCCTCGGAGAGAGTTCAGGAGACAGGAGCTGAATCTGGTGTCCGGGCCCTTTTGAGGCCTAGAAACGGGGACTTCTCACTGAATTAACGTGCACACTGTAAAACGTGGCAACATAGGTTTACATAGGCCTGATACCCGTAGCTTTCACGAAGACTGGAAACTGACATACTAGAGTTGGACACAACTGGAATTGCGTCTTTAATCGATCATAGGGGATACATATGCATATCGATCATGCACACATAACATAGGATGGGGAACACGTAGGCACATATAACATGGCAAAATTTACTTTTCCACAACATTACAACACATGCTTTTACCACGCATGCCTTTACAACGCAGTTTTTACAACGCATGCCTTTACAACACATAGCGCTTAGGGGTGCTGGATAGTGAATAGTTTAATTTACAATTCCAACTCCAGTCCCCGTGGATAGTAGGGAAGGTGTTGGATAGTATATTAAATCTATTCCCTATCCTAGAGCGCCCCCAGCGCAATGCGTTGTAATGGTTTGCGTTGTAAAAGTTGCGATGTAAAAGCACTGCATGGTAAAAGTTGCGTTGTAAAGGATGTTTCCCGTTTAATGTACAATAGGGGGTATGTTCTCCCAAATACAATATCATTTCAAGGAAGGACAGCTTCAGTCTGGGGCAGAGGTTGGGTGTGTGCAGATCATCAACTTACATTTACAAAGGTCATGAGGGGCTCGGTTGATACGTGTCAGTGGCAGATAGCCTCAGGATGCCAGCTTCACCCTGGCATCCTCCAGTCATGTCATTTGTTTTCTGTTTCAGGTGAGAGTGGTGCTGGGAAGACCGAAGCCAGCAAATACATCATGCAGTACATCGCCGCCATTACAAACCCCTCCCAAAGAGCAGAGGTCGAAAGGTGAGACTTGGGCACTTGTTGACATCATAGTGCGTTATCCCTGTATTATAGAATGTATTACCTATCACAAAAGGCAAAACCCACCTGTGGATTCCTCGTTCTATTGAGTGACATTTAGACCATGTAGTAATACGAGGTGAAACAACAGCAAGGTGCAAATGATTTTAGCACCAGAAGTCTAGTGCACCCGTGGACAGCTCCACATCATATTATTAACCCCTTACGTGCGGGGCACGTTCAGCGGACGTCGCGTGCACTACCCCGGTAGTGCTGCGCATGTCCGCTGAACGTTCCGGCCCCACCCACGCAATAGAACGTTCCGCACCAGCGCGGAACTTTCGGCGCAGCGGAGGGGTTAAAGTCAGCTTTGGGCTCCCAGCTCCTTGGGCATCGCAGATTTCACTCAGCGTAGATCTTACTTAGTTTAAACAGGTCATGTAACTCATGTGGAGAGGACTGAAATGGATTCACTTGAACCTTTTCGGTATATGCCCTTAACATGACTACATGCTTTGTCCCATTCCAACCCAGTTAGCGGTAACTCAAAATCTTGCCCTGGCTTTAGCCGGATCACCTTTATCACTCTGAAGTGTCCTATATGGATTGGCCACCATCCATTACACCACGTTAATATTGTCACCAGCATTTGTAAACTCTAAATTACTTATGTAAATACATTCACAGAATGCATAGCTTGGTCAGTTTATTTTAGGGTTAAGCTTCAAAATTATCAACAATCACTCTGGCATATAATGTTAAAATACATTATACCACAAGCAGGGCACATGAGAGGTGCTAAAGCGGGACGAGAGAGATAGATGAATGCGAATTTGTATGGGTAGTAATTGAAAGAATACAGGATATTTTGCAAAATAACTAACATTTTTGAAGACTTTCAAATCAAAGTGGGGAAAGTGTGTGTGTGTGTATGTGCGTAGGTGTGTGTGTGTGCGTGTGTTTGTGTGTGTGCTTTTCTGTCCGTGTTTATGTTTAAATTACTGGGGAAATCCGAAAGACATCTCACCATACCCAACTGAAAGCACCTGTACACAAGTATTTACGAGATAATACATTTATTAGGAGGGTGTAACACCCAAAACACTACCCATGAAGCCATGCCCCTTTATATTCCATAGTTATACCCAACCCCTTTTTTCCCTTCTTGGTATCTCCCATGACAGTTTATTTTAGAATGTTAAAGCCAGAGGCGTAGCTTCAAGGGGGGCGGGGTGTTTGGGATGTTATACCCCCCCCCCCCCCCCCTAATAAATGTATTTTCCGAAAAATAGTTGGGTACAGCAGTTTTCAGTCGGGTATGGTGAGGTGTCTGTCGGATTTTACCAGGAATGTTTACATACACACAGACAAATGCACACATGTTCTCTCCCTCTCTGTTTTGAAAGTTCTCAAAAATATTGGTTATTTAAAAAGATATTCTGTTGTCTCTCCTAATACTCCTACCAATTCGCCTTCCTATCCCTTTCCAATGCTGCTTAGGCCCCTCTCATTCACTCTGCTTGTCACATAATGTATTTTAACATTAAATGCCAGCCTGAATGTCAGAAAATCTGAAGCTCCCACCCTCCCCCGTCCCCCAATCTTACTGACCAAGCTACGCCTCTGGTTAAGGCAAAGCCTAAATAGAATGTTGGTGTGAGTTAGTAGGTATTGTCAATTAGTGGCTGAAGAGCAGAGTTGGAGGTACATATTCAATAAAGCTCTCATTTACTCACCTACACTCGCCTGTTTTTTTCTTTAAATTTGGCGACGAAGATGGGATCATGCTGTGCAGGCGACAGCCTGTGCCTCCACCTCTGATGCTGCTACAGCGCGGCTCCAGAAATCATTTCTAATCAATACTCACCATTTCCCTGAAACCTTTAAACACATAACCATTCGTCAGTGGGGCCCATAACACTGCACATTTACTCTGTTCACTTATACTTGGCTTCAAGGCTTTTGGGGAATCTCACTGGAGAAATGCTGTAACATTTGGTGGAGTGTCTAAACCTAATAAACCTAATAACCTATTTAAATCGGTTATTATTTACACCTTCGGATTATTACACTTTACCATGGTTTTATTCAAACATTTTAATTATTCAGACACACCACCATAGTGGCAATGGATCTGCTAGAAAGAAAATTAGGCGTAGATAAATCACAAGACCAGCTTTTAAAATTCCATTTTCCCAATTTTATTAAAAGCAAAACTTTATTATGTCTGACATTTATGCATTAAAATATTCTTTATTTAGTAAAATCTTAAACTTTATTTCAAAATGATCATTTTATTTAGAGCTCAGGAAGAAATCGCTTATATTAGGAATCAGTTAAAGTTTAGCAAAGGACAGATAGTTCCAAAATCATTCTCTCCTAACATCCCTAACTAACACCCTCATCTTATCCTTCAGTGCTGCAAAGCAAACAAATAAAGTTCATAAGAATCTTACATCCAGGAATCGGTGTCGGTCAGCACTTCCAGTAGAAATCCAAAAAGTGACCCCTTCTAGACAAAACCAGGGTTTTTTATACCTTAATTTCCTAACTTAATCTATCTAAAATGTATCTAGCACTACTTATTCGAACTCTGATTGGACAATATCGGGGTGGGTGAGCATCATTTCACCATTACAACATCATTTTCTCGATGGTTCAGCAGAAAAATAAAGGGTCTTTGTTTTAGGACAGTCCATAGCTTAGCTGTTTCCTCTAGTTGTAACATCGCCACCTTTTCCCATGATCACAACATTCAAGCTTCTATGTTTGGCACTCATCCTAGGTTCCGGGCCAAGGCAGCCTTGAACCTCCTCGAGCACAGGCAGTTCACTCTGACTTGCAGGTTTTTGGCGCGCCTGCGCTGTCCAGCTCTTGCTCACTGTTTACCCGAGCATCCATCTTTTATTTAGGCCTCAGAGGCCACTTTTGGAACTATCATAGAAACAAACACAAATTCATGTTAATTATTGAAGTAAAACCATTCTGTTTAACTCCCACCATATTAATGTTTCCCATTAGTTGTTACCTAGCAAATGAGCCACACAAATGCGTTTTATACTTACATAATCGACCACTTCTTAGCACAAAAACGTATACAATAAGCACATTTAGTCTGCGTTTGTTTATATTTAAGCTGCGCATTACTTCACAACACAATAACAATACATATTAATAAATTATATGGCAACATGCAAGCAAAATTAGTACTCCCATGTATAATAAAATGTGTGCATCTTATTCTATAGTTGATTAATTTCACAAAACATACCTTTAGTAAATGTTAACGTTATGGGACATTGACTTCAAGAGGGGTACACAAAATTTTGCGTTTTGCCACCTCGCTCCATCAATTCCCTCATCTGGTGATTTTATCACCAAATAACTCTCAAAATTTTGGAAAATTTAGCGGAACATGTTTCAATTTCTTTTGTTAATATCATCTATACTTTTGTTTCTTTCTCTTTTGAATCTTTGAAAAACGTTTCTTTTATTTCTTCCATTTCTATTTCATTCTTTTCCCTCATTCTTGCCTGCTGTTCCTCATTCCTTTTCCTTATTGACTTTCTAAAATCTCTTCTGCCTTTGTATATACAGCATAATCTTATCATAAAAATTACTATCACTAAGATTGTTATTGGTATTAGTATTTCACCTATATTTGAACTACCTATTTCTTGGAACCAATGCTTAATTGCTGAGAAACTTTTACCCAGCCTCTCAATGACACCTTCAACCTCCAGTGGTTCAATTTCTCTATGCAAATCTGTAATATTTATAATATACTTTTCAATATTCTGACTTTTATCTGGGATATAAGGGCAACAATGTTGAACCTTTAAAATCTCACAGACTCCTCCCTCTTTTGCTAAAATAATATCAAGAGCAAGTCGATTTTGCATAACCATAGCTCTCATAGCAACCATTTCAGTATTTACCATCAGGAATCCTCCAGCTGTATCTGTTGATAATCGTTCAACTATTGTAGACAATTTTCTGATTCTATTTGCATTAAACGAAATTCCCACTGCTGGTATCAGTGCTCCAAATACGTCACCTATTATTTCTGACACACTTTCTCTTCTTTTCCGACTTAGAACTTTACCTATCTCATGCTTTCCATTAGTACTTCTTTCTACATGAAAAATTTTAGGAAAGACCAAACCCACATAACATGTCCCGTACCAATGTTCTGGTAATCTATAATAAGCTTGATTCCCAAAAATGAAATAAATTCCAGGATACACAGGATCATCTCCTCCTTTAAATCCCCAACCCCCTATAATTCTATATGTGTCTTGACATTGACTTGCACCCACAAAATAATTGTCATACATTAAATTGTCTCTTCTAATACAAAATTTTCCCAACATTGGAGCGTCTATATTAATGGCTACATTCACATTCTTATCCTCAATATTCTCATCATCAAATGTAAAGTATTTAGATTTTGCATGTTTCACTTTCTCATTTCGTTTGTAAGCAATTCTCCTTTCCTCAACCATGTTTAAAAATGCCTTCTCCTCAATTCTCATCTTGCATGTCAAGTTATTATTAAAAGCGTATTCATGTGTCAACTCGTCTACTTCTAGGAAATATTCTCCCATTTCCTTTGCAGGTTTCTTTTTATTCAACGTACCATCAATTTTTAACTTTGCAAATATCTCATCTACATTGGAATAATGATATTCCAATTTCCCAGTCTTATAGAACAAACTTGCAATTACCCTGCAAGTTACTCCATATGTAATAGGAAGGTGGTGATATGTCACCCCTTCTGACACTGATGCTGGCAATTTTACACAAACATAACAGTCATCAACATTCATAGTTTTAATGTACTCCAGTAGCAATTGTGAAAACGTATTTATGGTAAAGTCACTTATAGACCTATCTTGATGCAACTCTGGCTTGTACACATGAGTTTTATGTACCTTTTCTTTCTCAATTGGCTTACTTGAACTCACATTCGGTTTTAATTTGTTAAATTACTTTGGAAAGGGATCACAATAGCTAAAATTATCCACAATATAATCAACAACCCCATGCATATTGTAAAGCATCTGCATCATTTTCTAAAAATAGAACATTTCGTTTTGTGATTATTCATTGCCATTTTTCCCTAACACCGTTTCTTCGACCTTATGTCACTTATGAATTTCACACTACTCAATACACTAACACGTTTTCTTCGACCTTTAGTCAACTCCGACCTCTCCTATATTTACAATATCCGTCTCACAGGACTTCAGACTTTTTATTTTAATATCATATACTTTGTGCATCTATCTTCTATTTCTTAGTTGACTCCTTTACTCACTTTTCCCAACTTGCTTTGGGTTGTACAGGTTTTCTTGACTGCTATTAACCTCAACAATTGGTGGCAGGACAATATATATCCACTCAGGTGATTAGTACCTCTGATTTGGACGTCTTACTCTTTTTGGCCTTTGAATAGTCTCTATTTTCTTTCCTAGTGTTTCTTTCTGGCTGGTGATCTCATTTACTTGGTCTTCTTGCTCTTTTGTTTTGTTCACTATTTTGAATCTCAATCCACTAGCTCCTTTAGGCCAATTGTCTCCTTTACAGACTTTCTTAGTCTTTGGCTCTATTGTGTTATGCTCCACTCTCCAGGCTCTTTTTCTTGTGCTTTTTCTTAAGGGAGTTTTGTCTGCACTGTCATCAGTTTCACTTTCAGTATCTTCTACTGTATCATTTATTATGATATTCACAGATTTAGGGGCCGATTAGGATGGCGGATGGACTTGCGTCCGTCCGCCATCCCAGAGGTGGAGGGACCGTCCGCATGGACTGCGGAGGTACCTCCATGCAAATCAGGATGTGACCGCCACCCTGGCGGTCACATCCTGGATATTTAACATTGCGGCGGGTGCTGCTTCAAGCAGCACCCGCCGCAATGTTAAAAGTGCATGTGTAACATTTACATGCACAAAGCGGCAGGCACCGTGCGGTGCCTGCCGCTTTGTGCATGTAAATGCTGGGAGGTACCATAGGTACCCCCCATGTGCACCCCCCACCCGCCTACGCCCTGGGGGCCCGCAACGGGCCCCCAAAAGCAAAAGTACACATGCTTTTCCACGGCGGAAAAACCGCCGCGGAAAAGCATGTTTACTAATGCTTCCTAATTTGACTGGCGGTGTCTGATAGACACTGCCAGCCAAAGGAGAGCTTTTCCGCCGCGGTTGTAATCCGACCGCGGCGGAAAAGCAGCGGACAGAATCCAAGACCCACCAGCCATCGTAATGCGGCGGTGGGTCTTTGGTGACTCCGCAGAGGATTTTCCGCCACCTCCGGGCCGGTGGTGGCTTCTGCCGGCCCGGAGGAGGCGGAAAATCCTCTATCATAATCGGCCCCTATGTTTTCTCTTCTGTTACTCTGTTAGGAACACCTTCATAACTGGTACTTGGAATCTCATCCTTATCGTGAGTTACTTCCTCTTCCCCAGTCTCAGGATTTCCGTTCCTGCTTTCAGAGTCTTCAGATTGCTTTTCAGTTTCTTACTTTTCAGCAACTTTCTTTTGACTTTCTTTTGCGTCTCTACTGGTGCTTGTCTTTACCATTTCTCGATCTTCAAATCGATCTTCTGAATCTGGTATTTCAACAATTTCCCTTTCACCTTCACCTTAAGACGCAGAACTGGCTTCTGATACTTCCAGATGTCGACGTTCCTGTCGATCTTCAATATCTGGATTCTTTTCTGGTTCATCTTCAGAATCAGAGTCAGTTGTACTTTCACCGTCGTATGGGTATTCAGGTTCAGGGACACGGATGGTGTGACTAGCATGAACCCACCGTTTCAGTCCAGCACACTTAACTGCTGTAGTACTGACCAAGATAACTTGACGTGGTCTTTGCCACCTTGGTACCAAACAATTCCTTCTGCGGTGGACTTTCACACGTACCCAGTCCCTAGGGACTAGATCATGAGCTGGATTTATCTCTTTGAAATTTGATTCAGTTCCCACCTGGTGGAGCACGGAAGTTACCAGATCAGACAGATTTTTGCAGTAATCCAGTATGATGTCATCATTAATTGTCAACAACTTATCAACTGGTACATAGGCCTGTCTCATCACCCTACCCATCAAGATCTCATGTGGACTTAATCCAGTTTTTCTGTCAGGTATGCTTCTCAGTGTCATTAAAACAAGTGGCAAAACATCAGGCCACTTCATTCCTGTTGCCAAACACATTTTTGCAATTCTGTTTTTAATTGTTCCATTCACCTGTTCAACTACTCCTGAAGCCTCAGGTATATATGCACAATGCAGCTTCTGGCGAATGTCCAGAGCTTCGCAGATCATCTGCATAAGTTCATTTTGAAAATGTGGGCCTCTGTCCGACTCAATGGTCACCAGAAACTCGAAGCGTGGTATTGTCTCACGCAAGAACAGTTTAGCAACAGTTAATCCATCATTCCTCCGCGTGGGGAAAGCTTCTACCCATCGAGAGAACAAACAGATTATCACAAGAACATATCTGAGTCTGTTGCATGGAGGTAGCTCAACAAAATCCATCTGAACTCTTGTGAATGGGACACCCTCCCGTCCTATGGTTCCCAAACTTACAACAGTTTTTCTGTTTGGATTAAATTGTTGACAGATTAAGCATCTTTGACACACTTTCAGCAATCATTTTGAATTTTGGATTATACCAAGTCTGTCTAAAGAGACGAATCATAGCTACCAATGTGGGCCTGACCATGGTACATTCGGGCCATATCTGAAATCATGCTATCAGGCATTACTGGTCTTTCATCTTTGTAAACCCAAATTTCATCTTCCTCCCTTTGTCTGCAACCTGATTTTAACCAGATATCTTTTTCCTCTGCTCCTGCCTCTTCCTGCATCTGCTTCACTTCCTACCAAGTCTCAACTACAGTGGTTAGCATAAATAACTTGGAACATGTTCTTCAATTTTTTCTCCATTGATTGAAATTTGATTCTTTGCACAATGTTTTGCAATTGCACCAGTGTAACTGTTTCCTCGGGTGATATAATCCTCACCCTTTTTATGAGCAGAACATTTTAGCACAGCCAATTTTTCAGGTAACTGTATCAGGTCTATCAGTGTCCTCACAAACTCAGCATTCCGTATAGGTGTTCCTGCAGAGGTCAAATAACCTCTTTGGGACCAAAGCTGTCCATAATCATGAACAACTCCATAACCATATTGGCTAACAGTCACTATGGGTACTTTCACCTCTTTTCCCAATTCACATGCTCGTATCAAAGCAATCAATTCCGCTATTTGAGCAGAATGAATTCCTTTCAGACAAGATGCTTCCAACACTTTTGCCACTGTACAAATAGCATATGCTGCACTTAGAACACCACTCTCTGTTCTCAAGCATGATCCATCCACAAACATTACAAAATCTGATTGAAGTAGAGGTTGATCTTTAATGTCTGGACGAGGCTTTGTATAATACTCCAAAACATCCAAACACTTGTGATCAAGCTCACCCTTCACTTCTGCTTCAATGGTGTCAGGTAACAATGTCGATGGGTTGACATTCACACATCTTGCAATTGTCACATTTTCAGCTCCCAAAATTATTTTCTCATAACGTGTCATTCTGCTATTAGTCATGTACTGTGTCTTTGCTCTAGTAAGGAGAATCTCCACTGAATCAGGTACATACACCCTCACAGAAAATCCCATCACAATTCCTTCACTTTGTTCCAGACTTACACTTGTTTCTGCTACTGCTTTCAAACAACCTGGCAAAGCTTTTGCAACAGGGTCCAAAACAGCTGAGAAATATGCAATTGGTTTTCTCATTCTTCCATGCCTTTGAATCAATACTGACAAAGCACATCCTTCTCGCTCACTGCAGTACAATTCAAATTCTTTTTCATAGTCAGGCATTCCCAGAGCTGGTGCTTCACACAACTTAGTTTTTAGCTATTCAAATGCTTCCATCTCTGTTTTGGTCAAAACAATGGGGTCTCTGATGTCTGCTTTTGTCAATCTCTGCAATGGTTTTGCAATCAATGAAAATCCACGTATCCACTATCTGCAATAACCTACCATTCCTAGGAACATTCTTACCTGTCTTTGGGTTTTAGGTGGCTGCATTCCTTGTATCATTTTAATTCTCTCAAGTGTGACCTGTCTGATTCCTTTAGCAATCTTGTGACCTAAGTATTGTACTTCTTTCTGACAAAACTGTAATTTCGATGGAGACACTTTATGTCCCTCCTCAGCCAAATGATTCAACAATGCCACTGTATCAGTTATACAGGCATCCTTTGTTTTTGATGCAACCAAAATATCATCAATATACTGCACTAACACAGACTCTCCAGGCATGCTCAAATTCTCTAATGATTTCTTTAGCAGCTGATTAAAAATCGATGGACTCTCAGTATACCCTTGTGGAATTCTACACCATGCCAGGATATGATTTTGGAAACGGAACGCAAACATTGGTTGGCTTTCTGGATGCAATGGAACAGTAAAGAACGCATTGCACAAATCAATCACCGTGTACCATTCTGCATCATGAGGAATTTAGTACAAAATCACTGCTGGATTCGGAACAATTGGACAACATGGGACAACAATTTTATTAACCTTTCTCAGGTCCTGCACAATTCTAAATGTTCCGTTTGGCTTTTTCAATCCCATAATTGGTGAATTACAAGGACTGCTCTCAATTTCTCTTAAAATTCCCTGCTCAATCATTTTGTCAATTACTGGAGTAATTCCTTCAATTACCTCTGCAGTCATTTTATATTGAGGTATATTTGGGTAGCTTACACCTTCTTTTATAGACACTTTTCACAGGATCAACTCCTTTCATCAACCCTATATCTTTTCCAGTGAAATCCCATACGCTTTCTTTCACTGCCTCTTTCAGTTCAACAGGAATTTTCTCTTTATCAAAAAGAGGAAACAGTTTATCTTGTTCTGCCTCATTCATGAGCATTGTCAATTTATACAAACTATCTTCATCTGGAGTTTGCAATTCTATGCCATCTGGTGAACAATATCCTTTGCTGCTTTCTGTGATGAACCAATCAGCTCCTACTCTGTCTCGGTCACGTGGACCAATCCCAGCGCAACACAGAACGGATGTCTGTTTCACCTACCACACTGTGAATTAAGTGACATCTATATAATCACGAGGGGAATACTAGGATTGACTGAAAATTGTGGCGCGGCTGGATCACGTCGGAACTGAATTGTCTGACAAGTTGGGGTGCGGATTGATTACGCACCAGGGGCACACCATTGTTGGGTGCCCACAATTGGGGTCATTTTTTCGTGCACATTGAGTTTTTCCCCCCCACCCCCATCTCCCTTTGTCCTGATGCAGACCCACGCTTGAGGAAAAACAGCCACCCTGTTTACTTCTGGGTCGAAACGTCGACATTATCTTCTGGAGCCTGTACCTATAGTGTCACCTCCCCTTTTTCCCCCCTTTCCCCATTGTCTTTTGACGCATTGATTCAAATTTGGAGGACATTTATGATTTATCATTAGCAAGAAAGAAGGACATTTTTTGCTAAATAAACAACAGCGAGGGCAGGCTCATGTCCACCACTTTAAGGACTCTTACCTTAAATGTGGTTTAAAGAACGCTATTGTATCTCTATTTTCTCACTGACCTCTTTGGTCACTTTCTCACACACGAGCACGTACTTTCACTCTCTTCTGTGCACATTTAACTGTGATAAAATGAACCCTTGTTTGTAAATAATTGCTTTTTATATTGTAAAAATTAAATGTGTCTTTTGTAATTTGTACAGTAAATACGATAAATCCTCATTATTTGGATACATTTCTTTTTGTTTTAAGTGTGTTTTCCTGCTTCAACAAAACTATCTTGGGCGCAAGACTGTTTGTTTGTGTTATATTCCTAAATGATTCAATCGAATGGTAATCTACAGTGAAGTGATTATTTGACTCTTGTTGACTAATGCGTAAGCTGAATTAATGTCTGGGACCAAGCAATTGAAACATGGCATTTTCTTTTTCATTTCATCAATGTTCCCTATCAATTTAGGTTTGCCTTTAAACCCACCTTGATCTCCTGCATTCTTATTCTCCATCTGTGCTACTTGTTGTTCTGCTACTTTTACTTGTGCCCACATGGCTTTTTCTTTCAACTGTTTCTGTTTTGCATCAATTTCTTCACTGCAATACTTTGCTTGTCTCAGTACCTTATCTACTGAGCTCGACTGCCAATCCATCATGCTATGTCTAATCATGTCTGAAATTTCCGGTCTTAATCCATATACAAACCTATACACAAAATGGCTCATATATTTTTCATTTAATTCCTCATAACCACTATATTGTTTGAAAAATAACAACAACCTTTCATAAAATGATTACACAGTTTCTTTTGGCTTCTGGGTGGTCCTGTCTATTTTTACCCAATCAGTTTCTTTTGGAGGTATTTTATTTTTCAACCACACTATCACTTGTTCATATTTTCTCATCACGTCTGGTGATGGAGCTCCTGTTTTCTCATCTCTGGGATACTCCTCCCTTGGCCAATCCACAGATATTTTACATTCTGTCCATAAATCTGTTGGCACCACTATGTCAAACAATCCATCCAAATCAATCCATAATACCTTTGATACCTTTACAAATCTGTCAACTTGTCGATACCACTCTACTGGCTTCTCTCTTAATCTGGGGAAATCATTCGTGAATGACAATATATCTTGTCTGCTCCAAGAAACATGTACATATCCTCCTCTAGGAATTTCTCTTATAGGAAATTCAGTTGCCACAGTTCCCTTTTCTCTAATAGGGAAAGCTAATGTGGATTTATCACTATTCTCTTCTTTCTTCTTTGCCCACTTGACTCTCCATTTGCCTACATCACCCCATTTGCGCAACAACAAAATCAAATCTTTAATCTGAACTAGTCTTACTGCAGTGTTCATGTTTTCAATGTCTCTTTCTGCAAAATCTACTCGATAGGTTTTCTGCAATGATTTTATTTTGGAAAATTCTATTCCACATTCACTTGCCACTTCTTTTAATTGATCATGCATTGTCTTAGCTCTCCATGTTATGCTTTTACATAAAAACATGAGCTCATCATCCTGGTAAGTTTTTAATCTATCTGTCCCAATCGTTCCAATTATTAATTCTTCCATATTTACTTTTAATTTAGCCACGTCCAACACTTTTGATTCCTGCTCTTTTAATTTTAACGTTTTAATCCATTCACTCAACTCTCTTTCTGATGGTCCCATGGGTGTTTGCGTTAAATCTATTTTATCTGCCCTTTCTCTGGAGTGGCAGAGTCAGATTCTGCTCCTGTCGGGTATCCGCATGACAAATTTTGATTAAAAGTTAACTCTGGTGGATTTACACTTATATTCTGCCTTATTTCCGACAAATCAGGATAAGTACTCCCTTTTGCTCTCTGTAGACTTTGTTGTAATGGAATAGTTAATCTTGGCTCTTTTATTTTCTGATCTTTAAATATTGGTATTACAGGTCCTATTGTTACTGGGACAGTTACAGCTTCCATATTTTTAGTAAGGGTTTGAATCAATTCATGTGCAGAACGCTCATAATCAGACATATTTGGTTGTTCATCATTTCGTCTTTCCGCACTTAGCACAATTCTGTGTGAATCATTACTTTGTACAGGAGTACCTGTAATTCTAGGTTCTCCTATCGGTGTACTCGGGACATATCTTGTTTCTACTCTATCAGGAAAATCTCTAAAATTTGATGGTTGTCTTGGCGTTTCATTAACACTTTCTTCTGCCATCAGAGCATTTGGGGTAGTCCATAAAGAACTTGGTTGATATGGGGGCGGTCTCCTATTTATTAATTCTTCTAAAACAGCATCCTCTGATTCACTTTCGCCATAACTTTGATTTCCTAGTTCAGTATTCTTTTTCTTCTCCGTACTTTTCCGTCCCTATTATTCTTCTACCAATCTGACTGGATACATGCCATCACACATATTTCCATTCCTCCATCTTCGCATTCTAGTCTCATGTGTTTCTCCCCACAAATCTCTACCTCTACCTCTTGGTCTAAGATGCCTACTTAACCTCTCACTGTCCATTTGATGCATCTCATCTTCCCACTCAACCAGTGCTTCAAATTGAGTTGTTCTGGGTCTTGGTTCAAGTTTCATCATTTTGGGCCCGATGTAGGTAACCAAATACCGGTCGGTAACGGCCGATTTCGGCCGTTACCGACCGGTATTTGTTTTTTGATATGTAGGGGGCCTAAAATTTACAGAATCGGTAAATTTACTGATTCGGTAAATTTACCGAATCTGTAAATCTAGACGTAGGTGGCACTGAAAACAGTGCCACAGGCCCTTAAGAATTCGTTATTTACCACAAAATACTATTTGGTGGTAAATAAAGAATTCCTGTGTACATGCACATCTGTGCATCTGTGCATGCCACCAGCCAGAATCAGGGGTGCAACAGGGTGTCAAAGTGACACCCTGTCCCCCTTGACAATTCGGTAATTTTACCGAATCGGTATTTACCGATTCGGTAATTGACATTCATTCCTATGGGCCTCAAGGCCCATAGGAACCAATGGCAATTACAGAATCGGTAAATACTGATTCGGTAATTACCGAATCATACCGATTCGGTAAAAATTGCCGAATTATTTCCTACATCTTATTTACCGAATCTAGAATACCGAATCGGTAAAATTCGATATTCTACAGTCGGTAAATGAGATTTACCTACATCTGGCCCTTTGTCTCTCAAATTCCTCAAAATCGCCAAATCTAACGATCCTCCTTCTGGAAAGGCTAATACACCATCATCCTTGGTATACTGTACCCAATTTTCCAACCAAACACACGTATGATAACCATATTTCGTTAAGATATAGGAAGCAGTTGTTTTCAGTGAAGGAAGTATTTTTCCCTCTCTCGTAACTACCTCTTTGTCTTTTACAAACATGTTTTTCAACCTTTGAAACCATGAAGGTTTCTTCTTGTCATCATCATAATAGTAGTATGACATTTTCGGTAAACTTTCCTGCTTTCAAAAGATTGCGTACTTTTCTGTTGCTGATTCCGTAACACCAACTTATCACAGCGCGGTTCACACTAATGCACCAGTTAGAACACGATACGTCACTATAGTGCTTAACCAATAGCCTTTGCTGCTTTCTGTGATGAACCAATCAGCTCCTACTCTGTCTCGGTCACGTGGACCAATCCCAGCGCAACACTTTTGACGTCACCAGCGCTCCGGCTTCTGCAGCGCCGACTGACCCCTCCTTTACAGGGTTTTTTCAAGAAGCCGTATTTACAAGATATTTTACAAAATCAGTTAGTAACTTACACAAAACAACTCCATTTGCCTGTTTCGCTAATTAAAGTGATAGATTTCTCAATCACTCAAGTATTCTGTAACCGGAGTAGACGACGCTTATCTCCTCAGAATTTTTAGACTCGTTGATAGAATAGCACAACCCTATTTTACCCTTCTATCAGGCAATAACAAACTCGTTTCTCCAGGAAAGCACATACAGAGATCTTTTTCACCTCCTTAGAGACAATCCCAGAGATTCACCAGAACGCGTATTGCAATATCATTTACACACGTTCATACGGAAAACCCTATTCATATACGCATGAACTCTTTGTTACCAGTAGGCAGCGCGTCCATCTAACCCACCACAGAATTCCTCTTTTGTTAGTAAAGTAGACGCCGCTCCTTTACCCTTCTTCCAAGCTCGGGTTAAGACCTATTACTCTCCCAGCAGTACGTTTTACTCAGGATACGCAATGATCCCTGTGCTTGAAGGCTGAAATTTCATAGACTGCCCTCACTAAACATTTATCCTTTCACACCTAATGTCCCTAAACTGTGATATGCGACTATACCACCGCAGTATTCGACGATACTCCTTTTTTTATAAACAGACTAATGCACTGTGCGACTTTACCTTGGCACACTTCCTCCATCTGCAGACAAAGGCACTGGCTTCACGCAACACTTGGACGCCTTTTCAAAACTACATATAACGTAATACAAACTCAACAGATGCATCAAATTATATATAGTACTTTATACATAACCCTAGCTAATTTCCTTAGCAACCACTACTCTGCAACCAAGATATAACTGCTACAGCGCGGCTCCAGAAATCATTTCTAATCAATACTCACCATTTCCCTGAAACCTTTAAACACATAACCATTCGTCAGTGGGGCCCATAAAACTGCCCGTTTACTCTGTTCACTTACACTTGGCTTCAAGGCTTTTGGTGAATCACACTGGAGAAATGCTGTAACATTTGGTGGAGTGTATAAAACCTATTTAAATCGGTTATTATTTGCACCAACGGATTATTACACTTAACCATGGTTTTATTCAAACATTTAAATTATTCAGACGCACCACCATAGTGGAGTGGCAATGGATCTGCTAGAAAGAAAATTAGGTGTAGGAAAATCACAAGACCAGCTTTTAAAATTCAATTTTCCCAATTTTATTAAAAGCAAAACTTTATTATGTCTGACATTAATGCATTAATAAATTCTTTATTCAGTAAAATCTTAAACTTTATTTCAAAATGATCATTTTATTTAGAGCTCCGGAAGAAATCGCTTATATTAGGAATCAGTTCAAGTTTAGCAAAGGTCAGATAGTTCCAAAATCATTCTCTCCTAACATCCCTAACTAACACCCTCATCTTATCCTTCAGTCCTGCAAAGCAAACAAATAAAATACATGAGAATCTTACATCCAGTAATCGGTCATCAGTCGGGCAGCACTTCCAGTAGAAATCGAAAAAGCGACCCCTTCTAGACAAAACCAGGGGTTTTTATACCTTAATTTCCTAACTTAATCTATCTAAAATGTATCTAGCACTACTTATTCGAACTCTGATTGGACAATTTCGGGGTGGGTGAGCATCATTTCACCATTACAACATCATTTTCTCGATGGTTCAGCAGAAAAATAAAGGGTCTTTGTTTTAGGACAGTCCATAGCTTAGCTATTTCCTCTAGTTGTAACATCGCCACCTTTTCCCATGATCACAACATTCAAGCGTCCAAGTTTGGCACTCATCCTAGGTTCTGGGCCAAGGCAGCCTTGAACCTCCTCGAGCACAGGCAGTTCACTCTGACTTGAAGGTTTTTGGCGCGCCTGCGCTGTCCAGCTCTTGCTCACTGTTTACCCGAGCATCCATCTTTTATTTAGGCCTAAGAGGCCACTTTTGGAACTATCATAGAAACAAACACAAATTCATGTTAATTATTGAAGTAAAACCATTCTGTTTACCTCCCACCATGCTAATGTTTCCCATTAGTTGTTACCTAGCAAATAAGCCACACAAATGCGTTTTATACTTACATAATCGACCACTTCTTAGCACAAAAACGTATACAATAAGCACATTTAGTCTGTGTTTGTTTATATTTAAGCTGCGCATTAATTCACAACACAATAACAATAAATATTAATTAATTATATGGCAACATGCAAGCAAAATTAGTACTCCCATGTATAATAAAATGTGTGCATATTATTCTATAGTTGATTAATTTCACAAAACATACCTTTAGTAAATGTTAACGTTATGGGACATTGACTTCAAGAGGGGTACACAAAATTTTGCATTTTTCCACCTTGCTCCATCAATGCCATACTGTCTACCTGGATATTCTTTCATCTGGTGTTGGAATAGATGTTCTGGCGAAGTTATACAAGCTTGGCAGCCGCATGAGCATGGTGTTCGCCACAGCATATTCACTAGCCGAGATACTGAGTGCTTAATGACATCTGTCTACATTGGCTGTGTCAAGAGAGGGACAGAGTCCACCACCTGCTCAGTTTCCGTCACAGGAGTTCTGTAAAGCATTCTGGTCCACAGTGGACTGGGGCTGTGTGCACTGTTCAGTGTAGGTAGAAGAGAACAGTCCGTTGTGAGGACTACTGGAGCTTAAGTCAAGGAAGCCCTGTTCCTTTCTATCTGAAAAGATGGACAAAATTTGTCTTTGCGATGCAGGCAGAGGACGTTTTCCACAGTGCCTCGGAAGGCGGGTTTGAACGCAACACTAGTCAGAGCAGGTAGCAGGAAATCTCTCAACGTCCCTCTGGAGGTGGGCTATGAGAAGCACTCTTTTAACACAGACGAAAAGATGCCTCAGCTTTGCTTACTAAGTGGGGAAGTGCAAGGCACTTCTATTGTCGACTCTGATGACAGACATAGGAAGCTGGCCTGTGAGAGCACCCTTTAAAAAAAAATCAGGAAGACGATGCAGCCTTTTTAAGCATTTCTGTTATCCGCTTTGCTGATAGAGATGTCGTATCAAAAATAATATGGGGGATTTGACAGGTACAGTTTACTATTTTTTGTTTCCATACACGTTGTGTGACAATTTCCATGTCTGAGAGAACTCACATACTGCCATTTCCCAAGAACTAGCTAAGTAAACTGTTGCGGTCAAAGAAAAGAGACATTTATCTTAAGTGATTGTCGTATTATTTACATGTCAGAATGTTGAATTGTAGTGTACAGTAAAGTTAAAAATAATACAATTCTATACAGCCTAGTCAGAGTTGTAGCTATCAGGTCATTTAAGGAGATCAGTTTACATCTGTTGAAGTAGAATTTGTACCTAACATTGGTTAAACCCAATTTGTATTCCCTACCTTGTCTTTTATCCTCACCTCACCTTTATATTTTAGAATGACTATGTCTTATATATCACAACCACCATTGCGCCTGAAGGAAGTAAGAGAACCCTTGTTACCGTGGAAAGTGTGGGTGAAATTGTTCGAGACGTATTCAATAGCTATCAGGGGAGATAGATTTTCCTCACTAAGCAAAAAACATGGGACCTGATTCACAACGGTAAACTTACACTTTTATGTAAGTGTACAATTGTTTGCTATTCACAAAGGTATTTTAGTAGTAGTATCTTTACGACTGTGGAGTCTCACGTAAAAATATGGGACTATCCTTTTATGTGTTTAGACTCTGCAGTCGTAAAGATACTACTAGTAAAATGCCTTTGCAAATATCAAACAATTGTAAACGTACACAAACGTGTAAGTTTACCTTACTGAATCAGCCCTACATTTTCTGGCATAATTTAGGAATGCAAGGAAAAAAAATTGGGATGATTTACCAGAGCCTGATGGTAGGAGGAAAGCAGGGAAAGGAGATGGAGGTGACATAATTTAGACATATATCTAACAACTTAAAAAAGAAAATAATATTTTTGTGAAAACCAGCAATATAGTACTTGAGAGGCACACATTTATCTGTACATCACAAAATAAAAATGAAAAGATGGTGTTATATTTCCGTGTTAAAAGGCTTAGCTGGCATGTGTGAGTTAGGATCTTTGACAGACTCCTTAATTCGAGGTCAGCTTGTGGAATGTATGAATGATATTAAAGATATTAAAGAGCAAGACAAGTTATAAGCAGAAAATCCAGAATTAGGAGAAGTTATAAACATAGCCAAAAGTATTGAAAACACTGCAATATGTATCAGAGACTTGAATGTGTCGAGTGAATTGCACAAAGTCAACACTGATGTTAATAATGTAACGGGCACCACTGATGATATATACAAATTAAAGGGGACACAAGTAAATTAACAGAAATCAAAGTCAAAAAAGTTGGAAACATTAAGATGTGTTTGATGTGGAAATAACAGTCATTTAGCCAATCATCCAAAGTGTCCAGCAAGGAGTGTGATGTGCTTAGAATGTAGTAGGAAAGGTCATTTTGCAGAAGTTTGCACACACAGTTAACAAAATGGTACACCTGGTCAAAACGGAAGAATTAGGGAACGACAAATTTGTGTTGCAAATCAATACAGTTGTAATAAATAGTGAAATGAAATATCCAGCATGCAATATTAATATAAGTGGGGTAATTATAGAAGTATTTGCAGACTCATGTTCACCTTACATTTTAATAGAAGAAAAAATACTCAAGGAGAAGGTTACAAATGCGACTTACTAGACATAAACCCAGGTAGTATAACAAAGACCCTATACCATTGGTTGGCATGTTGAAATGCATATCACCTTTAAAGACAGAATGATTGTAGCTAAAAGTTATATGACTAAAAAAGGTTCCAGTATGTTGGGATGGAAACACCAGAAGCACCTATGAATCAAACTTCATTCCGATAATGAAGAACACATTTTACTGGTGGACAAGTCTGTCACGAGTGTATACATGAGAAAAGAATTCCCTGTAGCGTTCTGACAAGAATTAGGACTACTAAAAAATGTCTTACGTAGAATTGAACTAAAACATAATGCATTTCCCGTGGAACATAAGAAAAGGCATATCCCTTTACTTAAAAAAAACACTGATGAATGAAATGGTTAAATTAGAATTGAAAGTAGTCATAGAAAAAGATCGAATGTTCAGAATGATTAGCTCCTAAATTACCGCTCAGCCTCTGCCTAGGTGCCACGCTGAGAAAGACTGAAAGTGTGCAGACACCAATCTTCACTTGCTAGGGAGCATTACTGTTATCTTCACAAGGCCAATTGTAATGACTCAGGGCGGCAGAAACACTTTCCTGCTGTGTTAGGACTTCCGCACTGAATTTCTCCAAATCAGCATTACAAAAAAAATAAGTATTTCAAATGTGCTGCCTGTTGTATGACACTTCTTCTGCAGCCCGGGTTTCCCAGATAAAAAAAAAAACAAGTAACTGAAACAACTTCATGCATTTATTTATATATCGCTTACTACCCCATACCAGGCTTTTCTCCATATGCTCACAGCCTGCAAGGAGTGTTCTACTCAGGGACTCTGACTATATCAACATAGGCCTTCTCATTCTCATTCAGAATGGAATGTGAGACTTTTCTTTCTGAGTTACTGTGATTAGAATTGTTAACAAAGTATGTGCACATCAGAAAATATCGAAATCTTACCTGGTACATATGTTAAATATCCAAATGCTATTTAGACTGTAGAAAACAAAATACCTTATGTGGCAATTTTAAGTGTGTGTATTTAAAACATGTTGATTCGAAATGAATATGCCTGTGAAATCAAATTCAGAGGATATATTTTCATATGTCTCTACATTTTTCCTTGTAATATTTGAAGGGGCTGGTGAGAATGGAAGTTTGTAAGACTGATTTGTATCGCTACTGATCCTAGGAATAAGCCTTTTGATGAGTTTATTGCAATATATATTGTCAGATTCATAACTTTTAGATTTGATGTTTGCACATTAAGTGCAACCCACCTGATCTGTAAATAGTAATCTATTAATGTGCCAGTGGTGAAACGTCTATTTAATTAATCCAATAAGGTTTTTTTTGCAAATTGAATGGCGATATTAATCAAGTTAAGCTGCCTCTTTGCATTTTTCAAATTATTAATAGCTCATGGGCTATGTCTGTGCTTTGAGAAAGTAGTAAAGCAACGGATAAAACCATTCCTCTCGATCCCTTTTGAAAAAATCCTATTACTCTATCTATTTTAGAGATTTAATTGGATGGGTAAGGAGCTAACTAGAGTTGCACCATTAGACCGACTGCATTTTAGGGATAAAATAATGGCTTTGGTTAAATGGCAGGGACAGTTTGAGATCCTGGAGATATGTTTACTTTCATTCCCCACCATGCCGCAATTTTGAGGATATCACCCTGTGGCTCGTATAATTTTAATGTTTAGGGTACAATGGGCAAAATTACTTTTTTAGGTCTAGCGCTTGCCTTGACCTTTCGATTTCAGTTAAGTAATGGAAGTTATACACATACATAGAGGGGCTTTCCACCAGCGCTCTTTATCCATTGGTCTGTTGCGTCATGCATATTCTTCTTCCTTCATAGTAGTTCCCTTCAGTGCTAGGGAAAGGTTGTGTGTGCTTCTTAAGACAAAATCTTCTTTGCTTTTAGGAATTGTATTTATGTTGCCAGTGGCCCAACCATTACCCCAACAATAAAGATGAATAACTCACAAAGCAGCCTTTGCTCTTTTGTTCTCTCATATACCTTCTCAATTGGATACGGATTGCCTGGGCTACAGCTAGGACCAGAAAGACTCTTTAATTGTGAGAGGTGACCCGCCTACACCCTTTGGTTACTATAATTCCCATTCAGCACTGGCCTTTTAAGTTTAGAAAGCTTTATTGAATCAAATATACCATGTAGAACAGTGGTTCCCAAACTTTTAACTCCTGAGGACCCCCATTGAGTCACGACTGGAAGCCGGGTACCCCCAAGCAATTTGTATGAGTTAAATTTCAAATATTAAAACAGTAATTCGAAAAAAATACACACGTGTGCACACAAAACAAATACTCAAAGTACTTTGGGGCAGATTTACAATAAGTGACGCATCCATGCATATCAGCAGGGATGCGCCACTTATTGTGCGCTATGCCTCCGCCACTATTGATGCGCCGCCTTTACAATGCTGCGCCTCATGGGGCAAAAAAGCACAGATGCATGACGCATCTGTGCCGTAAAGGTGGCGCATTGCTGGAGTTGCGTCGCAAGCGCGACACAGCTCCAGCAATGCTCTGGGGGGCCGAATCTTGTTAATGCTGCGTCAATCCTTACGCCTGCTTCAAGCAGGCGCAGGGTTTTGACGCAGCATGGGCCCTAAAGTGACTGAGTGAAATCTTGTAGATTTCACTCAGCCACTTTTAGGAGGCGTTCCTGCGCCGGAACGCCTCCTTCTGGCGCAGGGCTTTACAACGTGGTGCATCTCCCAGATGCGTCACGTTGTAAATACCCTGCACCATGGCGCATCTTTTGCGCCGCCGCTGCATCACGAAAGTGACGCAACGGCGGCGTAAAAGAGGCGCAAGTGGCTTGTAAACCTGCCCCTAAGGATTTTGGGGCCAGATGTACGACGATTTCATTTAGCGCCTCGCAATTGGTGACACATTGCGAGTGGCATTGCGAGTCGCTAAATGAATTGTACAACAGTGTGTTTAACACTGTTTCGGATTCCCAATGGGGTCGCAAATTGCGAGGTTCATTAATATTAATGAGCCTCTCGCAATTTGCGAGCCTATTGGGAATGCCAGCCCTCCTAGGTATGGTGCCTGCTGGGCTCTGCAGGCCACCATGTCTGGGACTGCTTTTAAATAAAGCAGTTTAAAAAAAAATGCAGCCCATTTACCATGCAATTATTTAAAAAAAAGAAAATGAAACGTTTTTGTTTCATTTTTGTAGGGCAGGCAGAAGTCCCTGGGACCACTGCCTGCCCTTAAAAAATAATTTTGCATGCATTTGCAAAGGGGAAGGGGTCCCCTGGGGACCCCTTCCCATTTGCGAATGCATTACCATCTACTTGAAGTAAGTGGTAATTGCGAGTGTTTTGCGACCGCAAAACATTTGTACATGGTTTTAAGACCCGCTATTTGGAAGGGAATGCCCCTTCCAAATAGTAAGTTGCAAAACCTATTTAGCGAGTCGCAAACAAATTGCGACTCGCGAAATAGGCAATGTACATGGCCCAATACGTTTTTGCATGTGAAAGCGGGTTCACGAACCCGTTCGCGCATATAAAAACGGATCGTACATCTGGCCCTTAGTATTTTATATTGAAGTAATAGCCCCTCTGTCACATGTATTTCATTTGTTTTATAGCATCTCTCATACCATTGTAGGATGTCAGAGCACTTTACATCACACACATATAGAGACATTGAATTGTACATGTAAATCAGTGTGTAAATAAAATGTTTAAAGAGTGCTAGGTCTGGAAAATCACAAACTCAGGATTCAGAACATAACACAGTGGCTAGCACTGACTTTAACATTAAAAATGTATTTCCACCCAAATAAATCTTTTTAGCAGCATCAGGATAATGAATAACTGGGAAAAAACAAAAGTTTCTAACTGGTACCATGCAGTTTGCAAGCATCTCTTTGATGACAGTTTATAGGTCCTTCTGCTACATTACGATTGTCACTTATGAAGTGCACAGTAACAAAATAATCTCTGTGACAAAAGCAGTAACCGCGAACCTATGCACATAAAATGCTGCTTTTTAAAATGCATATTACATGTTCTTTGCAGTAGGCACATTAACCCTCTGTGCTACATTAGTTAAGTCAAAGCTGCCACTAAACAAAACTCTCCTCATGCTCCAGCAGGTACATTAATCACTGGCTTTATCTTGACACTTTTATTGTTGCTGGGAAGCTGCTAATTATACAAGAAACTTCTCTGTGCTTTTAAAACTGTTGCCTGCGGACCCCCTGGGAATGTGTCACGGACCCCTGGGGGTCCGCGGACCCCAGTTTGGGAAACACTGATGTAGAACATCATTACAATAAAAGAAGTCGTAAGAAAAAAAAAAGAGAGTAAAACAGGGATTTACAATGTAATGCTAAAGGCAAAAAGAAATCTCAAAAAAGGGATTAATAGGAGATTATACATAGGGAATATGCTTTTTAAGTTTATTTTGGAATGGGGAAGGAAAAGAAAGAGATAGAAGGGAAAAAGAGAGAGAAAGGAAGGGAGGAGAAAGGGGCAAGGCAAACAAGTCATAAACTGCGAGAGGGAACTTGTCCAGAAAGGAAGTCAGTTAAAGGTAACCATAACAAATCTTTTTTGATCAGAAAGGGAGTTGAGGTGGCAAAAACACGATCCAGTCTATGGTGATGACACAACAAATTCCACCAAGCACTGTATGAAATTTTTGAGGTGTCCTTCCAATTTGATGTGATTACCTGCAAAGAAATGGCTATGAACAAATCAATGAAATTACGAACATTGCGAGGAACATTCCAAATGGGGGAAGAACCACCTAGGAAAATATGAACAATATCAAAGGGGTGATTTGAACATAAAATATAATTTAGCTTAGACCATATATGATGCCATAAGGACTTAACCAAGGGACAAAAAACATATGAAAATAATCGCTATCAGCATAAGAACAAGACCAACAATGCTTATTTACAGAGGTTTTAAATTTAAATAAATCAGAGGGAGTGAAAAAAGTCGATTGTAAAAAAAATATAAAGTCTGTGTAGTACTAGCTGAACGAGATACAGTGTGACTTTTAGACCAAATAGAATCCCAAATTGAAAAAGGAGAATTTCTGCATTAAGTCCCTTTCCCACATAAGCTCAAGTTTAGATTTAGGGCGAGCCGGGGCGGAGCGCGAGAGGATCTTATAAATGGCAGCAGCTTTAAGAGGAGTAGTGAAATCTATCAAGGGGAAGTCTAACGGGTCGACTTCGGGAGGGAGCTATGTTTAGATATGAAAGTGGTTAGGGCAAATTTGAGTGAGGGATAGTGAGAGGAGTATGTAGTAGACAATTTGTAGGATGTACGAACTTCGGGGAAGTCCATCAAAGAATCACCAGTGAGAAGTTGATCATAAAGAATAATGCCTTTGTCGGTCCATTTTTCCAAAATAGCGCTTTATTGTTCATTTTTAAGGATTTGTTACACCAGATCGGAGTAAGAGAATGAAGACGTGCTTGTGAAAAAGAAGAGCGAAATATTGACAGGGCAAGTGCTTTGGAATGCTTAAAAACAGGTGTAAGATGTCGCTTGGGAGGTTGAGACAGACGGGTAGCTGTGAGAAAAGAGAAAGGTGAAAGTTGAGCCAATTCTAATGTACTCCAAGCTGTAACAGGAAAGGGAGACAAATCTGCTAAGAAAGGCCAAATTAGTTTTAAGGTAAAGGCAGAGTGAAAACAGACAAGATTGGGAAAATTGACTCCACCTAGAGTCTTGGGTTGTTGGAGGCGAGAAAGAGAAATTCTAGACTTGCGATTATTCCACAAGAACTTAGTGAAAATGCGATTAATAAAAGTAAAAAAGTAAATGGGGAGAGAAATGGGAAGCATAGAGAGGTAAAAGTTTACAATAGGGAGAAGCATCATCTTAATGGTTGCTAATCTACCCCACCAGGATAAAAATAGTGGAGACCAACGATCTATTAGTGAAGAAAGCTTAGTAAGAATATCTTTATGATTAATTTTAATAGTCTCTTTAATGGTATTAGTATAAAGGACACCCAAACATTTAATATGCTTAGGGTTCCATTCAAAACCAGAACCATGGAACATACGAGGGAGGCAAAATTTAATAAGGGGTAAAACTTCAGATTTATCTATATTCAACTTATAACCAGAATCCGCGGAGTAATCGTTTAATAAAGAAAAAAGAGCAGGTAAAGAAGTTTCTGGTTTGGAGATATAGAGTAGTATGTCATCTGCATACGCACTGAAAATAATATCATTATTCTTATATACAAAACCAGTATAAGATGTAGAACGTTGAATTTGCTCGAGAAAAGGTTCCAAAGCAAGAATAAAGAGAAGGGGTGATAGAGGACAACCTTGTCGAGTACCTCGATGTAAGGGAAAGTAGGAGGATTGAACACCATTAACCCAAATAGAGGTAAAGGGAGATGAGTATAACAAATGAATAAGTTTAATAATATGGGGACTAAAACCATGCCATCTGAGAGCGCCAAACATATAATCCCAACCAACTCTGTCAAAAGCCTTCTCGGCATCAAGGGTAATAGCAGCAAGTAGAGAATTAAATTTGGATGCTAGATGAATAATATTGAGAAAAGTTCTTGAATTATCTGTGATGGATCTACCTTTGACAAAACCAGATTGATAAATATTGACGAGGTCAGGAATGACCGTATTTAATCGGATAGCTAAACTTTTTGCGAATATTTTGCAATCAGTATTGATTAATGAAATGGGCCGATAATTTTTACAAAGAGATGGATCCATATCTTTCTTAGGGAGTAAACATAACATTGCTTGCGTAAAAGAGCCCTTAGATCCCCCCATAAAAAGAAAATTAGTGATCAAAGAAAAAAGATGTGGTAAGAAGATATTCTTAAAGTGAAGGTAAAAGCGAACAGTAAATCCATCAGGGCCTGGAGATTTATCTTTAGGTAAAAGAGTGATAGCATGAAGAATCTCTTTTTCGGAGGTGGGAGCATCAAGGGAAGAAAGATCTACATGAGCATCCGGAGATTTTGAAATGGTTTGAAAAAATGAATCAATTTGAGCAGAGGAAGGTGAGGATTCAGGGGTATATAGAGAGGAGTAATATTGAACGAAGCAATCAAGGATCTTATAATCAGTGGAATGACGGTTCCCATGGATATCAGTAATAACAGCTATTTCGGATTTTTGTTTCTTGATTTTGAGATAATTAGCAAGAGATTTACCTGCTTTGTTGCGCCTTGTAGCAAGTGTCCTGTGCACATGAAAAAAGGTACGTAGTTCTCAGGTGAGTACGGGTGGTGACTCATCAGGGCCAGCGTAGGCGAATGTAGTAGTTTAAAGAAAACCCCGCAGGAGGGGATCCACCACCCGGATGCAGACCGCTTGTTCCCGCATAACCCTTGCCAACATAGAGTCCATCTCTACATACAGGACACACCCGTCCTAGACCAGCACCGTTGATTCATTTTTACCCTCACCCCCTGGCTACAACGTCATGAGTGTCACTAACTTTTTGTTCCACATCCGTCAATCTCATATCCAACCTAGACCATTTATCATTAAGCCTCTGAAGGGTTGTGGTAGTATCAGTCATAAATGGACGAATGAGACGTAATTCCTCCATAATGTCCTCCAACGTGACAGGAAGTGGCGATTTGGATCGAGATGGAGGGTCTTTTTTAAGACGTTTGGCAGTAGCCGCAGGGTCCTTACGTGTACCAGAAGCAGCGCCATGAGCCTTAGAGGTATGTGGAGGTTCCATTGTGATAGAAAATGCCAAGGAAGCAAAAATACCAAAGAAGCAAAAATTGAGGCGCAACAGGAGACAATCACCAACAGCACCAGGTGATAATAATGAAGAGTAAGTCAATACAAAGCCACAGACAGTCGAACCATATTCTGACTGAAGATGGAGGCAATAAACGTTGAAATGAGGAGCCAAAAGGAGCAAATTAATTCTTCTGCATAGACTTGATGCAATGAAATGCCTAACTGGAAAAAATGAGACGCTGTCTCCACATTATAAGAAGTACAAGCAAGTATGCCTGAAAACAGCTTAGACAAGGGTAGAAGCCCTGTCGCAGATGAGCGCATGAGGTAACCCCATGAGGCAAAACAAAGGTACATTTGTCACTTCACATAAGATATATTGATTCCAGAAAAGAGGCAAAAAGTCCAGCATAGTAAAAAGGAAGGCCATTAAATGTATGTAGAAACAGCAATAAAAGGAAAAAAAAACGCTATATGAGGAAGGAAGAAAAAAGAAAAATGGCGGTCGCTGGTGAAGGAGGAACAGATTAGCAAAATAAAAGTACTCAAACTACCATATTTCGTTGTGAGAGCCTGTCCATGGGTGGAGGGGTGCTTCCGATCGCAGAATCGGCCATTTTAGCCGCGAAAAGCCGCCTCACAATCCGCCTTTACATCATGAGCGATGCTCGTCTTCGCGGAGCTCCTCAGTGCGCGGCCATCTTAGCTCGCCGCGTCGCGCGCCTCTAGCACTGGCCTTTTGTGCCCGTCAGCCAGAGCTCAGCACTAAGCTTTTTTAGTGATTGTCCCATTTTAGGAGGTTCATTACTTTCCTTTAAGGGGCAGGTGTCTCTTTCCAATTGACAAAAAAGATAATTTTGCCACCCTGTGCCAAGAATGCCTGGCTCCCCAGGGAGCAAAGAAAGTGTCTACATTTTAGAACTAGATCCCTATCAGAAGCAATCGAGGACATACTTGCTTCACTTTCGCTGAATCATTTTGGCTGAGCATCTTCAGCCTACTACCGCTATTAGCTCATGCTTACCCACCTCCTCAGATGCAATAGATTACTCACCCCAATAATTTGCTTGGTGAATCATCACGACTCTTGATCTTGCACCCAGTAGAGAATAGTGTGCCCACAAACATGTTGTTGCCACCTGCAGAGGAAAATAATTATAGGGAATATTGGTTGGTTTCTATACTGATCACCTCCAGGGGCAGAGACAATAGCATACGCCTGAGTGTTGACGTCAGAGATTGTCAAGAACCAGGATCCTCTGGAATGGTACTCCCCATAGCCCACCATCTAGCAGCTCCGACTGCTTGGAATTGCACAGACTCTCAGAGTGGCTGGACAAGGGTAATGGATTTCGGGAGGGTACTGCAGGGAAGGAGACCTGTAGGGATGGAAACAGCACAGAACAAAACGGTCTGTGATATAACCTATCAATACTCTTTTGTACAGAACTTGTTTCTAGCTAGGAGACGTTTAACTACATTCTGGTAATGGTTCATGGCACTATGGCTTGTTGTGACAAATCGTTCAAGCGCAAGCAATGTTATCCAGGGTCATCTAAGAGTCAACACTAATAGTTACAGGATTCTGTTGCTGGATTAATAAAACAGAGTATACTAAGTTATGCTCTACTCAGGATCAACTATTCCACATTCATATTGGGTTCACATAAACAATCCTTATTTAAACCAAGTTAATAGCACTCAGAATATTGTCACCAATTGTCCTTATTCTTTAGCAAAAAGTCCAACCTCTATTCCTTGCATTTGGCCCACAATCTTCACTAGGCACAGCACATCTGGGAATCGTTCAAGATGAGTCTCAAGGCTCCATTCCGTCGCATCGGCTTCGAACCAACAACTAAAGAACACAAAAAAACAAACATGTTCTACCCGGGAGCTGGGAGTGTTGCCGACTGGTGTGCGGTGAAGATCTGTAATGTTTCTGCCTCTTTTGCGCCTTCTATCCTTGGAGGCTTACCTGGAACCGGAGCTCTGTCACTAACAGAAACGGAGGAGCGAGTGAGACTTCTGTATATAGGAAGCCTAATCCAAGATGGCCGCAGAGTCTCGCAAGATGTTGCAGAACGGCAGCTGTCTTGAAACAGTCCTCTAAATAACCTCTGCTCTGCCCTGGGGTGGGGGGCAGAAAGCCCACTAGACCCCAGGGATTCTGTTTATTTACACAAATGGGTGTGGGTAGCCCACCCAGGAATCGGGCTAAGTCCCCACCACCTGAAATTACCTCCAACCGTCTTTCGGGGCAGATGGGAGGAGGGGAGTGTCGTCGTCCCAGCTATGGGATAATGCTTCCCCTCCAGCCCCATAAGTCTTTCTGCCTCCCCGGGGGCAGATTAGAGACAATTACCTTTATTATGCCCCTGGGGGAACAGAAAGCGCACTAGACGCTAGAAAAGGTTTTTGGGGGGACGCCCCCCCCAGCAATGGGCTAGTACTCCCCCCTCTCCCTCAGCCAGAAAAGTCTTTCTGCCTTTCCAGGGGCTGATAGGTGATGTCTCCAATCTGCCCCAGCAGAGCAGAGAACCCACTAGACATCAGGGATTTCGTTTTTTATAATATAAAGGAGTTGGGGTGTTTCACCTATGCATTGGGCCAAACCACCACGCCGAAAAATAAGGCAACAGTCTTTCTGACACTCCTGGGTCATTACCTCCTCTCTGCCCCCATGGGTAAGCGGCAGAAAACCTGCTAGATGTCAGGGAGGTTTTTTATAATATTTAAAAGGGGGTGGGGTGGTCCACACAGGTATTAGGCCAAACCACCACTCCAACAAATATGCCAATGGTCTTTCTGCCCACCAACCTCCTTGGGGACAGATAGGAGGTCCTTACCTCCAATCGGCCCCCATCCCGGTAGGGGGGCAAAAAGCCCATTAGACACCAGGGAGATTTTTTTCTGGGGTGGGGTGGCCTGCCCAGACTTCTACCCAAGCCTCATCCCACAAAATGGGTGCAGAGTAGGAATATCGACGGAGAAATATCGTGTTACATAAATATCTCCGCAGAAATATCGAGTGGAAGAAATATCGACAACAAAAATATAGTTTGACCAGAATATCGACTGATAGGTAAGTAATATCGATAACAATAATATATATAGTTGTAATAAATATCGTTTACAAAAATATAGTTTACAAAAATATCCATTTATTAATAATGTTATGTATTTTAGTGTTTTTGAAGAGAATTGATTGTCATTTTATTATATGTTTTGGAATTGTATTAGTTATTAATGTATTTTAAGTTGCATTTTGTGTTATTAGTTCCGTAGCGGGTTGTGGGTTTATAGGGGAAAAGGGTGGGAAGTAATTTAATTATATAAAATTAATTGATTAATTAATGTGTTAATTTATTAATAATTGTTTAATAATTAGTTGTTAATTAATTTCAATTAGTCAATTATTAATTAATTATGTTAATTGCTTAATTAATTGTAGGTGTGTTTTGTGGAGTTTATATGTGTAAATGATGTGAAGGGTGGTGAGTAATTAATTATTTATTGATTAATTATTAAATACTTTTTAAATTAATTACCATTAATTATTAATTATTAATTGTAAATGTGTAATTAATTACAGGTTTGTGTTGTGGTGTTTATAAGTGTATATGGTGTGACACCTGGTAATTAATTAATTATTAATTAATAAAAAAAAACATTAATTTTCATTAATTAATTAGTAAATAATAAATGTAATTGTGTAATTAATTTTAGGTGTGTGTGGTGGATATTATAGTGTAAAGTAATGTGTAATTAATACAATTTTATTATCTTTGTTAATAATAATATATTTAAAAGTATATATTAATTGTTTATATTTGAAATTAAATTTCCTAAAAATTTTGATAGTTTTTTTTTTATTGTTTTGGGTTCCAACGCTTTCCCTACTATTGTACTCTCTGGAGTGGGAATAGTAATTTTTACCCATATGCTATCCAACGCTTTCCCTACTGTTGCAACCTTTGGAGTGGGAATAGTAATTTTAACCCCTACGCTATCCAGCGCTTTCCCTACTGTTGCACTCACTGGAGTGGGAATAGTAATTTTTACCCCTACGTTATCCAACGCTTTCCCTACTGTTGCACTCTCTGGAGTGGGAATAGTAATTTGTACCCCTACGCTATCCAACGCTTTCCCTACTGTTGCACCCTTTGGAGTGGGAATAGTAATTTTCACCCCTACGCTATCCAACGCTTTCTCTACTGTTGCACTCTCTGGAGTGGGAATAGTAATTTTTACCCCTACGCTATCCAACGCTTTCCCTACTGTTGCACTCTCTGGAGTGGGAATAGTCATTTTTACCCCTACGCTATCCAGCGCTTTCCCTACTGTTGCACTCTCTGGAGTGGGAATAGTAATTTTAACCCCTACGCTATCCAACGCTTTCCCTACTGTTGCACCCTTTGGAGTGGGAATAGTAATTTTAACCCCTACGCTATCCAACTCTTTCCCTACTGTTGCACCCTCTGGAGTGGGAATAGTAATTTTTACCCCTACGCTATCCAACGCTTTCCCTACTGTTGCACTTACTGGAGTGGGAATAGTAATTTTTACTCCTACGCTATCCAACGCTTTCCCTACTGTTGCTCTCTCTGGAGTGGGAATAGTAATTTTCACCCCTACGCTATCCAACGCTTTCCCTACTGTTGCACTCTCTGGAGTGGGAATAGTAACTTTTACCACTACGCTATCCAACGCTTTCCCTACTGTTGCACCCTTTGGAGTGGGAATAGTAATTTTTACCCCCACGCTATCCAAGGCTTTCCCTACTGTTGCACTCTCTGGCGTGGGAATAGTAATTTTAACCCCACGCTATCCAATGCTTTCCCTACTGTTGTACTCTCTGGAGTGGGAATAGTAATTTTCACCCCTACGCTATCCAGCGCTTTCCCTACTGTTGCACTCACTGGAGTGGGAATAGTAATATTTTCCCCTTCGCTATCAAATGTTTTAACTACTAATGTTTTTATTTTGTTATTAAATGTATGTATTAATATTATTTAATACTTTAATGTTTTAAATAAATATAGAATATTTTATTTTATTCAAAATGTTTTATATATGTGTTTATTTTATTTTTATATAATTATTAAAGTTTATAAATTACATAAAGATAATAATAAAATGTATTTAAGAAAATATATGTATATGTACACATTTATTGTGTTTATATTAATTAAATTAAGGTTATTTGTTATAAATAGTTAAAATATAAATGTAATTTAATGTATTTGGTTAATAATATTAATATTATATAATTATTTAATTTAAGTTATATTATTTTGTAAAGTCGATATTTTTTACATCGATATTTTTTACATCTATATTTTTGAGTCGATATTATTGTACTTACCTGTTTAAGTATAGGGAGTCGATATTTTTGTAATCGATATTTTTACAACTATATTTTAGTAAACTATATTTTTGTTGTCGATATTTAAACATGGAACCCACAAAATGACCCTGCCCAAGGGCAGATAGGAGATCCTATAGTTCTACCCCACCCGTCTGTTCCCTTCTTGGTATCTCCATTTACAGTTATTCTTTTTAGAATTTTAAGGCTAAGCCTGAATAGAATGTTGGTGTGAGATGCTAGGTTTTGTCAGTCAGTGACAGAAGAGCAGAGTTTGAGGAACATTTTTAATAAGGCGCTCATTTACTCACCTGCACTGCTTTTTCCTCCAACCATGTTAACATCATCTCCAGTATTTGTAAACTCTGTAGCATTAGGAAGGTTTGTCAGATTTCTCTGGACGTCTGTAATATGCATGTGTACAGTAGGAATTGTCCTGGGTTAATACCAAAGCATTCTTGTGCCTCCATATATGTTACAAATGTAGTTTTCTTGTACAGGTAGCCCAGTCCCTTGCATCCTGCCTCCCACCATTTTGTCACATCCATATCTGAATAATTTGACTGAAAGGACATATACTCCACAGTTATATCTCAGCTGCCAATAGTTGATGCCTCATTATTTCTTTCATCGTTTTCCCTTAGATTAGGCCGGCTTGTTTACTTACGTATGGAGAGAGCTCTTGGACATGCCTCTCCATCAATAATAGGTCTTGGATTTATATGTTTTCACGTATTCTCTGTAAGAGACTCTTCTCCCTGTTACTGTCTTCATCCAGCCTGTGTATGGCTTGCTGTAGTTTGATTATACATCATGTAGCTCCCTGTCTGGGAGCTCCAAACACTCTACTGTTTCCCAGCCCATACCAAGTCTATCAACAATTGGTCTAATTCTCTGAATTTGTTTTTCATGATGGAAAACATGGAGCCCTGAAAAAGGTAAAGATGGTGAGGCAAAAAACAACATTTTTGCAAGACAGGCTCCTCGTTGTCCATTCCAGAATTCAGTCGTGTGCTTCAACCCTCATTTTATTTTATTAAGTCTACGTTTTTGCCGTGTTCCAGCGTCATGCTTGATTTCAAGCCCATGTATCAAAACCCTGGGATTTCCAATTTGACATCCCGATTTGGATATCTGTCCTCTTGTCGTCTTTAAGCCCTCCCAGTGGGAACACTTTTGATTTGTCCCAGTTGGTGCGCAACCCTGGCATCTCCCCACATCTGGATAGGTCTGTATTGGCAAGAACTGCAATAGGTCTGTCAATTAGATAAGGGTGTCACCCATGTGCATGGAAATAATATCTCTCATATTGCCAGTATATACTCCAAACTTAGGGAGTGATTCCTAAATGACAGCTCAGCTGTTTATCAAAACCAAAGGGGCTGATGGACGGAGTGTTGAACATTGCAAGCACTCACCCCCAGTCAAGGTTGTATGTTTATACAACGCATTCCGTTGCAACGCATGCCTTTACCACGCATGCGTTACAACGGAATGATTTTTTAACGCATAACCTTTTCCTCTAATTCTTGCGTGGTGACGTCGTACCTCGTTAAGAGGAAACGGAAGTTTTTTTCCGTTTCCTCTTAAATGACGACGATTGCCTGCATGATATGACGTGATTTCAGGTGAGGTTTTTATTTGGGGGGGAGACCCCCCCAAGCCCCCCTTGTTTATTTTGAACCTTTACCACATATGCCTTTACTACATACCTCGTAGTAAAGGTATGCGTGGTAAAGGCTTTCGTGTTAACCACGCATGCGTTGTAATGCATGCGTGGTTAATGTATTCGTGGAAACGGCCGCGTTGTAGTGGCTGTTTCCCCCCCAGTCAACTGATCTGGGTTTAATCCATCATCATTCTTTAGCTCACTCCGCCACCCCAGTTCAGACACAGCTACATGCAAATCAGTCTCGACCCTGTGCCTGATGGGAACAGTCCAGCCTGAACTGCCAAGCCATGTCTTCCCAGGACCGGAAACAATCATCCTGGGACCGGTTACGGGCTAACAGCCCTCATCAGCCAGGCTATCTTGAATCCAGTGGCAAAGTGAGCGAGGGACCCATGTCTGGGCAAACCCGTTTAAATAGGTGGACAACCAGTATTGGCGAAAGGTGACCGTCCTCACTCGTTCCCCTTTCCAGTGTCCAGATTTCTGAGACTTCACATACCCAGCCTTCCTCCTAAGATCTCCACCGCATGAAACCACAAATCTTCCATAACAGGGCCAAATTAAAGCATTTACACTTAACTTTGCTCATGCATAGGATGATGGTAAATGGTCACTTTCTCAATCCGTGTCCACCTTTGGGGCCCTCTGGCAGCATGAGAGTGGATTTAGGTGCTAATCCCTGTTTCAAATTGCACAATCATCACAGGCGTAATATACAAAGTGGGCACCTTTACATAGTTTGGTAATCTGTACTCCTCTCACCCACTTTAATTGCTGGTCTAGTTGTAATCATGGTCGTTTAGTGTAAATGTGGCACAGTACGCTGAAACGTTTTCATAGTGTTCCGCTAAGGTCACAACGTGGATTAATGGGTTTGACCAACTCTAACTGTGTTCTTGTAGCCCAAACACTTGCAGCATAACATTGCTCTTGCAACTTAGTTTGTGCGATGTAAAATGGTTTAGAGTTTGAAAACCCATCCTAACTAAAAATGCAACGACTACCTCGGTAAGCCCAATAGGAGAAATTCAAACACTTGCTGCCAAGACACTGCCCACGCATCAGACATTTCAGGTTTCCCCAATAAATCCCATAAACATCCAACCGAGTCGATATTCTCTAAAGTGGGTTATCGCATTGTTCACAACAGCACATAAAGGCACACCAACCAAAAACATTTACGCAGCCAGCACCACCAGGTCTAGATCAAGTGCAATTGCCAGTTAAAGGGTTTGTTACTAGCCTAGGAGATGCATAAGCAATGGATAAAAGCCCTGTGGCAGACCTATGAGACACAACCAACCACACAACCACAGCTCATTGTACATATCACCCAACCCAACCAAAACCATGCCACAACTCAATACTCAGAGCATAGAATCACAGGAGGATTCAGACTTTTTTTTGGTCGACATTTTCGGGCACAGATGGGTGGAAGGTGGTAATTAGTCTTGTGAGATAGGCTGATTCTGCAAATTATCAAAATGAATCCGAATAGGAGATGGATCCTGACTTTCTTCAATTGCAGCAGCCAACCCAGTCATCTGTATTCCGCGCCCAAACTGCACCCGGGGTCCCAATGGAATGCAATGTTTGTTCTCTGTTCACCTTTTTTCGTACGTTGTGTTTCCCTGAGTTTGTTTTAATGTAGAGGAGGAGTGAAACTGTCATGCTTCCTCATTTGTTAATGACTGGGGTGGTTATGTGATATTGAAGGAGATGTTGAGCTTGGCTTCCTGTGGTTGAAATCAGTGCTTTAAATGGGCCGGTACTCACCGGTACTGAGTACCGGCACTTCTTACATTTATCCCTCTGAGTACCGGCACTTCTCTTTTGCAGAGGAGAGTACCGGTACTCATGAAACGCTGGTGCTGGCAGCCTTTCATTGTGTAGACCTGAGCCGAGCCCGGCTGAACAATTCAGTGTGGGCTCATTTGCATACCATCGGGTGTTCACCATCATGCTGTGCTGCAAACGCAGCCCGGTGGTGACAGTGTAATTAAGAAAGCCGGGGGAGGTAACCAGGTTCGAATGGCTTTAATCCCACATGATTCTTTTGTTAACTGTCTGTTTATGTTTGTCTGCTTGCCTGTGTGCTTGCCTATGATTGTTTTTGTGTGCGACAAAAACGAGAGAAAAAGAGGCGGGGAGGGGAGAGAATAAAGACGCTATAATAGAAGTTATATTAAATGAAATGTGTGGAATGCTTTATATGTGCATGTCTGCTTGTTTCTTTGTGTCACTCGAGAATAAATAGAATTGTGCCAAGCAACAGCAATTAACAGTATTGATGTTGCATACATTACTAAACAAGGAAACTTTAAAATATCGCTGTGTTTGGCTTTCGTTGTGTGTAATGAGTAAACAAACCGCGTTGTTTATTGAAAGAAATTTCTCGTGTTTTGGCATGTGCTGCAAGTAGTATCGAAGTCAATAAGTATTGGCATGTCTTGCCCTAAGCCCCGCCCCTACCCCCGCCCACTCGCCATATTTAAATGAGTACCTGTACTATTTTCCCCCCATTTAAGGCACTGGTTGAAATAATATACTAGATTAGAAATCTGTTTATACCTTCTAGTTAATTTTACGTAGGTTACCCTGTCCATATATATTTATGTGTCGATAAAATAATGTATCACACAATATATAACTTCTCTTATCTATGTTTAATGTGGCTTGATTTGGCTTATTAGCAGACTATGTGTTCATATATATTTGAACTGGTGCAATATGTATATATTTATCTGTCTAAAAATAAATGACTCCAGAAGTGAATAATGCATACATACTTACTTTGATCCACAGACTATGCATACATGTGTGTACATTTGGTTTGTATGAAGTTGTGAAACATCGCATCCAACAACTTCGTAAAGTTATTTTTACAATTTTGAAACTTCAACCTTGGCAACTCCAATCACTTCATGACGTTGGTGAAGTTTTAAATAAAAACTGTTTGAAAATCCTGGTAAAGCTTGGGTTTAAGTAAAGAAAATAACCTAAAGCCTAATTTTTTGTGGCAGAATCCTGTAAAAATTTCAGATGAAGCACTTTTAAGTCAATAAACTGCATTGCTACAGCTACAAAAAGTAGACGTTGTCAACACCAAACAACTCTGCTGACTGATTTTTAATTCGATCTACCATGGCTATTCATTTTTCTACCTCTGCCTAATTTAATTCTAGTAGGCTGTGAATATGTTTGTGTCTATATAGATAATTTAATCCAGCGTACTATGGGCCTCATTATGATGGCAGTCATACTGAAGTACCGAAAAATAAATAATACCATATAAAGCTGATAGCCCCCAATACCCATTACCAACAACCAGTCAGTTGGCAGTGAAGAAGGTACAATCATTTATTATACAACAACTCTGCCAGAGGAGCTTTTCGCGACCTAACCACTCGAGGTCCGCCGAGAAGACTGCGGGCACATTATCAAGAGATCACATATACTGTTTGTTAGAACTGGGGGTCTCTAGTTGGCAGAGGTAGGTACCACTGTCCAAATAGGTACCCTTGCTTCTAGTCAGGGTAAGGAGGAAACCCTCTGAGATAACCCCTGCTCACCCTCTAGGTAACTTGGCACAAGCAGTCTAGGTTAACCAGAGGTAATGTGTAAAGTATTTGTACCAACACTCACAGTAACACAGTGAAAACACCACAAACTGACTCCACAACAGTTTAGAAAAATAAAGGTATTTTATTCTAATCTACACAAGACCAAAACGACAAAAATCCAACATACACAGTTTAAGAATATGATTTTAAAGAGTTCTTAAGGTTTGCGATAAAGTTCTTTAGGTTGCGATAGAATAATCCACAGATGCGTGAAAAGTTCACAGTTGCATCACGTTTACTCACAGTACCTTTTAGTTGCGACAAAGTTCCAAAAGCAGAAGCTGGTGCGGTGGAAAACAAGCGATGCGTTGCTCCTGAGACCCTGGGGAGGCGTTTGCGACAGCCCCAATGCAGCAGCGGGCGTGTTGCGACGAATCCGGTCTGTATAAGGGAGGAAGGCCACTTGTATGGATTCCGGTGCATAGATTCCATAGGAAGTTTGTTCTCGCAAAGGCACGATGCGACGATCTCGTAGGGGCTGCGACGATCTCCGGGGCGACGATGCACGGTCCAGCGGTGATCCTCTCTCTCGCAGCTCCTCGATGCGATGGTTCTGTGACGATGCTCGCAGCGACGTGATGCGGTCCGCAAGCAAGCGGTGCGGCGATCTCACCCAGCGACGACAGGCTCTGCGACGACACTCGCAGCGATGTTCGACTTTCCCGCACCGGTCTGGTGCATCCCGCAAACGAAGGATGCAACGGCTCTGGCAGCGGCGTCAGGCGCTGCGACGATCTCGACCTTCGTAGCGGCGGGAAACTTCTCGCACTGTCGGGGATGCGCTCCGCAAGCGAGCGATGCGACACTTTTCAATTGCGAAAGTCTCTCAAGCTTAGTTTCAAGCTTCTCAGCACAGGTACAACTTCCAGAGGCCCCACAACTGGATCAAGCACTCTAGGAAGGACAGAACTCTCTCAGCAGAGTTCAGGGAAGCTGGGGGTGAAGTCCTTTTGTTCCTGGGACTTCAGAACAGGGAGCCAGCTCCTCTCAGGCCCTTGGAGATTCCTTCAAGACAGGGGACACAGCACTCTAGCAAAGTCCTACCCCTCTCCTTGGCAGCAAAGCAACAGCAGGTCAGTCCAGCAGAGCAACAGCAGGACAGTCTTCCTTCTTCAGGTTCAGCTTTCACCTTGGCAGAGGTTCCTTCTTGATTCCAGGATGATCTAATTTTCTGTTGTCAGGGGTCCTGTACTTATACCCCTAAAAGTCTTTGTTCTCTTTGTGCAAGTGGGCCCTGAGCCCGGTCTGAACCAGTTCTGGGTGTCTCCTGAGTACTTTGTTTTCCTGGCTTCTTCTTTCCTTTCAGAGTGAGGGGCAGCGTCGTCAGCCGCCCAGCAGGAGGTGGAGCCAGTATTGTGGAAGGCAGGCACAGCCCTATTCAGGCCCAGGTGCTAACTCCTCCCAGCACTCCAGTTGCAAATGCAGTCATTCAGCCTAGGGCTGACTCAGCCAGCCTCCTGGGGCATCCCCAGCCACTGTCACTCTCAAACAAGACAGTCAATCCACAAATAGGCCAAGGCACACAGAAGGGTCAGACAAGAAAACAGCAACTATCTAAAAGTGCTGTTCTCAAACACAGGATTTAAAAACAACCTTTCCTAAAAGATGTGTTTTTAAATTCTGAGTTCAGGGATACTAGATACTTATGTCCCATCTTGTTCCTATGAGATGAAATGCTGGAAGCTACTGTAGCCAGCATCCCCCATGTTAATCTATGGAGCAAGATAGACTTACAATAGTGAAAAACGAAAATGGCTGCCATTCTCTATCAGAGCATGTCACCTGCACTAGTACATGCTCTACCTTTTACATACACTGCACCCTGCCATGGGGGGGTACCTTGGGCCTTCCATAGGGGCGACTGATGTGCACAAAAAGGGAAGGGTTAGGCCTGGTCAGTGGGGACACTGACCAGGAGGACATGGCAGTTTCTAAACTGCACATAGGCACTGCAGTGGTGTAGTGTGTTTATCTAGGTACCCATATTGATACTCCTATTTCTGACCCTTGTCCGGTTATTAATTCACTAATGTCCATACAACGGCACAGAAACCCGTCTTCAGATTAGGTCATAGCGCATTAAGCAAGCACTATCCCTTCAGCCCCCTAGAGAAGCACACCGAGTTCTCAAAACAAATCAAACCTCCAACAGACCTGGGAAATCCCTGCGACCATTGTTTTGATTTCGCTCAAGAACTCCTGCAAAGAATGTAAGAACGACCAGTCCTTATGACATTCTTGCTGACGTCTTATGTCCATCCTTACGTCAAACACGGCACCTTTCAGGTATAAATATACTGACGTTGCTCTAAGCTAAGACACGGTGGTGACAAGCTTGGAGCAGCGCTACTTGCCGGAGAGCCCAGCTGATGCAGAAAAAGCCCACGGACGCTGCCCCTCCCTTTTGACGCGCTGAGAGAGAGACGCTGCCTTTTCTCCTGCCGAGAAATCCAGCCTCCGGCGTTTCCAGCCGCCCTCGCGGGTAACTGGGATATCGAGTCCTGAGACAGAGATACCAACCCTCCAGCCTTCCAAATCCCAGGTACTGAACTGACTAACCCCTTACAGAGAATTCTTGAGTCAGATTCTTGGCAAAGCAAACTTAACTTAAACTGCTACTTACTTACTCCCTCCCAAGTATTAGGCTTAGGTCAGGTACACCGGGGTAGGCGTAGTTAGAAGCACCAGTTGAGTACGATTAGTCAATGTATATATGTATGTATATCTTTTATCCATTTTAGTATCATATGGCTAAGAAACCATATAAATGCTTTTACAGTATTATTTTATGATTCTGTTTTTACTGTATGCACTTTACTTAACTATAAGTATTGCAATAATAGCGATTCATTTCTCTTGTATGAGAAAAGAGACTGATCAATATATAACATATTTTATTGAACCACGCCCATCTCTTATTTCTCTACAAACTGGTGAAACTAAGAATGCACGTACTGACTGAGTAAAATAAGTTGTCTTTTGTTTTCACACGACTCTAGAGATATACTCTTGATTAGGGGAGAGCAAAGTTGTCATGTTCTATGGTTGTCAGAAACTAAATCCCTTCTTGTCTATCCAGGGAGGTTAAACTCCTTCTTGCCTATTCGAGAAAGTTTCTAGTGAACTCTGAGCTAGCTGGCACACATAACTTTAAGTCTAATATCGTCAGTAGAAGACCTAATTAACCACAGTCCTACGTCTATACTATTGAAGATATTATTCCAATGCGCAGAGCCTATTGGGAAAATAGGAACTACACTACATGGCGCCCAACGGTTTGGATAGGCGATAAATCTAACGCAAGACATTAGAGTAACTCAGTCGTGCTTTTTCACACAGACCCCTTTTTTCCATAAAACTCCAAAGACGTCTGGAGTGGGTGAAAGGTTAAATCCGCCAAACTTGGTAGGAGGAGACTCCTATGTATGGTTTTTGGTTTATTCAACGTTGAAGGATACAGTGTTCCAAAATATTGTGCATCTAATCTTTGTTTCCGTGAAAACCTGATCTGCAACAAAAACCCTTCCTGACAGTAAAATGTCAGAAACTGAAGAAGATAGGGAGGCAGCTAGAATAGCAGCTCAACTCCTAGAGGAAGACACAAGTCTCGTACAGAAAGACCCGGATGCAAAGCTCATCCCGGTCAGCATAAGAAAAACTATAACTTTAAAACTTATAGAAAATGGACTGACACCGAGAGGTGGTACAGTCATATTCGTAATTGAGGCACACGAATATCGGCAGACAGAGGTATTCTATTCATGGATACATTTTCCAGCAGCAAACGCTGTAACAAAGGAGTTCCATTATTACAAGATAGAGGAACCTCCGGATGAGTACACCCCTTTCGAGGAAGTGGAAATACCACTCAAATACCAAGAGCACCTGCTCTGGTTTAAAGGCGCCCTAAAACATAATGATCACATCACCAGGCTCGGTCCACTAGGTAGACCAGGAGCGACGTGGCCGGTTCTAGCCGGATACACACCACATCCAGACATTGAAAAAATGTCAGTAACAGAACTTTTAACACAGTTAAAACAACTGATTAAAATACACAGACAACTAGTCCAATATGTAATGCAGACTTCAACAGTCCAACCAGCTATTAAAATTCCACAGCTGACCCCTCATCAGGGGAACACAAATAAAATCACACCACAGAACATACAGTCCTGTCTAGGTAAAGTACCCATTAAACGGGAACAAATTCCATTCTGGTTAGCACAAAAAATCACTCAAATAGAGGCGGTATTTCCAGATACCACACATGTGGAGAAACACAGAATTCTGACTATCTGTCTCCCAATGGGGATCGCACCACATGTGGAGGACTGTGACACTTGGGGTACAGTCTTTGCTTCCATTTACACAAAACCACATGGTGTTCCGTCCATGGTGGTAATACCAGAAGTGCTAAAACAGATTCAAAATGAATACGGTCCAGAACCTGCTCTAACTCTGGGTATGAAATTACTGAAAGACTTCAAGCAGGTCTCTGCAATATTACTAGCAAACATAAAAGGGGAAGCAGCAAATGTGGCGATCCGCCAAAGATTGAAGGAAACAGATATAGCAGACCAACCATTTGAACTTGCCAGAATCATAGAAAAATCCTATGAAGAACTAGGAAGAGATAGTTTGGGTGGGAAACCAGTGAAACCCCAACTAATAGAAAATCCTGAAAAGGTATTTATTAAAAATAATCTAAACTTTTCAAAAAAGAACTGGGATGGAAATAAACAATCCACTCTCAAAGAAAAAAGATTCCAGTCCAGAGGAAGGTCTCCTCGGCGGAGAGAAAGATCTCCGGACCAAGGACCCAAGTCTCCCCAGAGGGAGCCCTCTGAGAAAAAATACAACCTTAGAAATAGGGATAATCTGAAGAAACCTGATAGATATCAAGATATTGATACACGTCCCTCTCGATCTTTTCAGACTTCCTCGCAGAAATCGGAAAGAAGAGGATGGTCAGAACACAGGGAAGAGCTCGTCAAGTCCAAAGACAAAGAACCTGCTCATCAAAGTAAAAAGTTACAATTTCCAAAGAAGAAGGTAGCCAGCATTAAAATAATCAAACATGCCGAGGATCCTGAGGACTCAGCTGAAAAACGGAGAATGGGCTCAGACAATGCTAGACAGCGCAGCAGAAGTGAGCATAGCTCGCAAGATTCTGATGAATCATCTGGAGACAGTGGAGACGAATGAGTACATTCAGGTGGAAACTGCAGATACCAGAGTTAGCAAACCTCATAAAATATATGAAATAACCTTACGTATAGAGGGAGATAAGACTAGGAAAATAAGGGGTCTATTTTGGGATAATCTCTCCAAAGGCTATGACATCCTTCTAGCTGAAAAAGACTGGCCACCAGAGTTTGTCAGGGAGTGCCCTCATGGCGAAGAAATGATTATGCCTGCCTTCTCAAATCATATCCCAATTCATAAAAAATATACACTTGCAAGAAAGTGGGATGGGATGAGGACTCTCCTCCTCACAAAATCCAGTTAAAATCTCAACCAACTGCACAGAGGCAGTACCCAATTAAGCAAGAAGCTAAAAAACAGGTCAGGGAGATCTTAGATCAACTTGAATACCAGGGGGTGATTGAAACATGCACCTCACAAATGAACAATCCTTTGTTTCCTGTCTCCAAACCAGATGATTCATATCGTCTAGTTTTGGACTACAGACACCTTAACTCATGCTGCAAAACGTTTGCAGTACAAAACTCACACAGTGCCGCACTAATGAATAGCATAGTGCGCAAAAAATACAAAACAACATTAGACATCTCTAATGGATTCTTTTGTCAAAATATAGCACCAGAAAGCAGATATTTGACCGCTTTCTCAATAAATGGCTCGCAGAAAATTTCTGTCGTTTGCCCCAAGGGTTCAAGAACAGCCCAGGATTATTCTCAGCGAGAGTAACAGAATTACTACAAATATATGATGATGAGGCATTATCTTATGTCGATGACATCTATCTAAAAGACGATGACTTGGATACTCACTTGAAAAGAGTGAACACCATAATACTTGGGTTCGCAGCAGAGGGTTACAAATTCAACTTCAAGAAGTCAAGAATTGCCCATCTGACTGTCCTATTCTTAGGATATGAATTATCAAGTGAAGGCAAAAGCCTGGCTGACAATTTCCTACAGAAATGTGCTGTAATCCAAGCACCTAGAACGTTGAAAAACTTGCAATCAATTCTAGGTTTCCTGAATTCTGAAGAACTTACATTATAAACTATGCAGAGAGGGTTAAACCTCTCTATGATCTAATAAAACCAGATTTTAAAAGAATCAATTGGACTCAAAAACACACAGAAATTTTGAGATCTTTACAAACAGACATGTTAGTTAAAACAAAACTGCAAACACGCGATAACACACGCAACCTTGTGATTCGAGTCATCCCAGTAAGATGCGGATTCACATACCTGACCTCAAATGAGGGAGAGAAGGTACCAATAGCATACAAATCACACTTGTACACAGAAACTGAAAAAACATTCAGCATTAAGGAAAACATTGTTCACGCGGTTCAAACAGCTGTAGCAAGAGAAAGATACCAAGCTGACGGCAGACAAATTACAGTCAGAACAGCAGAATCAGCCTTTGAGGCATTAACAACCCCATGTAATTTACCCACTATGGCACTGAATCCTAGATGGATACAATGGGAAGATTCTATTGCTACAGACAAAGTGAAATACTATTTTGATCAAGAATTGACAAAATTAAAACATCTAGAATATGAAAGAGAATATCCTCTGCCAATCGACATTCTGCCCATCCGACAGTACGCCTGTGTAATACATACAGACGGACATGCTCAGCCCTCAGTTTGGGGTGAACAAGCTTATAACGCCACATGCGAGATTACAAAAGACGTGTGGCGCGGAGGTAAATTAAGACCTCTGTTTTCAAAAACACACTCAGTTGAAAATAATTCAGAACAACAAACTGAAATAATAGCGTTAAAAATGGCGCTAGATAATGCCGATCGCGAATTCCCGACACTAATAGTGTGCAATTCGTATTACTGCGTAAAATCATACAATAACGACTTGCAGAAATGGGTTGAAAACGGGTACAAAGATGACACAGGTGCCACAATAAAGCAAAAATCGCTTTGGGAACAAATAGTTCTTTTAAAGAAAGAACTACCAAAAACTCACGTGATACACTCACTGATTCATCAGCGTGATGGCGTTCACGTTGCAGGGAATTCATTGGCTGAGACAGCCACAGCGGAACCAACTAAATCGGCTTCCGTAGCTACAAAAAAGCGTTCAGTAAAATACATTGACGGGGAAACAATGCTAGCGGTAAAAACGTCATCAAAAGGCGACTGCTCAGCGCTACCCCTCATGTATCCACTCAATTATACATACATAATCGATGCAAACTCCGTTCCTTTTGCTCGAATCCCTGGAGTAGGGGATAGAGTGATTCCAAACATGGACAGGAGAGGCTTGTTAATAGCAGATGCACATATGGGTGAGGGTCTTAGACACCTGACACTTAAGGATTCTCTAGAAGAATTACAATCAACATACTGGTGGCCAGGAATGAGCCTGCAACATCACATATTTGTAAAAAACTGCCCAGACTGCAACAGAGATCGCAGTGGTGAACGAAACGGTGTATTCCCATGGCTTTTCGCTCAATAAAGGATTAGGCTATCGACATAAAATACCCAGTATGAATAATGCGTCATATTAACATGTAGAGACTATTTTCACTTAAAATGTAGACCCCAGCTCTCGGCTGACGTCTGAACTGTTATACGAAGATTTGCGAGTCTAGAATGGCATATACGCAATTTGCATGCTACATTCTGACCAGGGTCCTGCTTTTAGCTCTCGAGCTTGTGAGACGGACATGGCCAGCATGGGCATAGCATTGCGGTACTCTTGTCACCTCCTTCCTGAGGGAAATGGGATGGTGTAAAGAAAAAACCAGGGCATAGAGCAATCTATAACAGCAAAGGTATTAGGTTCAGGAGCTGGGTGGGTCAAACATTTAATAAGTGTCCAACGTAGTCTTAATAATCTGCCAAGAAATTCTCTGAGAGGTCTCAGTCCGTACGAACTATTGTTTGGGACTAGAATGCTAATCCAGGACCTTGATAGTCAAACTTCAGTGGTTAAAGAAAAATGCTTTGATATCAAAGATCGTTTGGCTATTTTACAGGACTTAAACAAAAAAAGAAAAGACCTGAGCAACATAAAGTTGAAGCAACAGCCAACAGCCACTGAAGAGAAACCACCTGTCCCAGCAAGGCCTGTCTGGATTCCAAAAATCGGGGATCTGGTCAGAGAGAAGATCGCGGTGAAGAAGGAATTTGGGCCTTCTTACAGAAAAGCAGTTCCTGTCTTGTCTGTCAACGGGACAAGATCAGTACTACTACCGCCCCTTGCTGGTAAAAAGGAGAACCGAGTTGTATCCATCGACCTGGTTAAACCACAATCATGTGGCCGATAACAAGTAGTAGGCCAAGTGGACTCCCAAGAAGTAGTAGAACATCAAAGTTTGCTACAAATACAGAGGTTCAAACTGAAAGACTAATCACAATTGATAAACCTACAGTAAAACAACAAGGACTATGCAACAAAGCCATGGAACTTAAACCTCTTGAAACCCAAAATAAAATCTTAAATCAAGAAACACCAGTCTACAATGATGTAACCACAGACTATGCTAAAGAAACAAAGAAAATTCCAAAAACAAAAAGGAATCCAGAAGCAATTGAAACAATTGACAGAACAGCATCAGGCTACTTCATCAACTTCGATGATTTTTCTGAAGATCCAAGTGAACCTGAGGAACAGCCGACAACAAAAACTTTTAAAGACAAAGCAAAGGAACTCTTTCATCAACTAAAAGAAACCTATCTGATTTCTCCATAGATTGAACTTTGGGTGGCACTAGGAGTACTCATCCTCATACTTTGGCTCATCATGGTACTATGCTTGGGACATTTCATTGAGGGAAAATATGTTGCAATGGACACAGCAAGTCAGAACATCAAAAACCACACAAGTCTTCACACATAGAGAAAAGAGAACTTTCTTCAGTAAACTTCACAGCCAATCCTATACCCGGTGGGGTAGCATGGGACAAAACTGATTACGAAATCTATGGTCCGGTTGAGCTTCTGAAGTATCCTCATCAATTTAAGATTTCATTAAGTGACTTTGTAAAACCAAGCACATTTGCTGATGATTGGGACTTTGAAAGTATTAATGATATGATGTCTGATCTAGTAATGTCAGCTAAATTTACAGAACATGATTATTTGCAAGGTTCATCTAATTACGATCAAATGTTTTGTTATAACCATTATGGTAACCATTTTCTGCATAAATCTGCTCAACCTAGAAATGTTTTAAAATTTAACCAATGGGAACATTGTACGACTCCACCAAAAGGCAGTTCAAAGACATATTTTGATAAATATTCATACTTTTCTGGGTTCAACACAAGTAATGCAGAATCATTTTATTTCAAATTGTTAAATAAGACAGGAGTGAAAACCATGCTTACAAACACAAAATTAATATATTCAGACTAATTTTTTGAAAAAATGAATACCTTCGGTTTTGATTTCTGGAACAATAACATTGAAACAAAAACGATCTGGGGCACAAAAGATTGGCAAGTGCAAGGTATAGAATCATTATTTAGAGCCTGCATGATCCCAGAACAAATTATATTTTTGAATGATACAATTCAACAGACAACCTGTCTTGGCCTAGCCAAAATTAAAGACTTAAACAAACCGTCTATTCCAAAACCAACACCCGACAGTAATAGCACTACAGATGTTGAGATAGACGTATCACATATTTTAAACCAAAACAGAACACATCCTGATTGGAAAAAATGGTTGATCTGGCCCACGGACACAAATAACTGTCAAGACAGATTCTTGAACAAAATACAGGGGTTCACATTGACCAGGCCAGACCCTAGATACTCCCAGAGACAACATCCAGGGATTGTAACTACTTATAGTGTGGGGAAGCTCTGCCTTCAATGGCTACATACATCCACACTGTCAGAAATTAAGCAACACTTAACTTTACTTAAAGAAGGTGCTGACTTGCGTGATTTCATTATGGGACCACGCAAACAGGGTCAAAAACGTTTCATAGTGGCCTCTATATATGCAGCTTACAACGAAGCTTGGAAAGTAACTCAAATTGAGACAGCAGAAAAAATACGGGAAATTGACCGTGTTAATTTGGAAAAATCACTTTCTGTTGTGGACAATGGGTTAATGACTCTGTCTTCCAGAATATATTCACTGGACAGTATTGTATCTTCTGCAATCGATATAATAGAACAAGACTTACTGATGTTGGAACACGGTCAGTCTCAATTGCGTTCTATTGTACAGCTTGGCTGGACGTTACAAAATCTGCGTTCAGGCTATGTGCCTTGGCGTCTAATCAACACAACGTCACTGTTTAATATCTTTAACCTTACTGATAAACAAATCAGTTTGGCACAAAAGGGTGCTGACTATACAATTCTGAGCATTGAAAAACTTGAGAGATTACCATTGACAATGTCAGAACGACCTTTCATTGAATGGATAATACATGGGATAATAAATATTCCGATAACAACTTTCCAGTTTCAATACTGCCAAAAATATATACAGGCAGGCCAGTATGAAAGGTTGGGTAAAGGATACATTAAGTCTACATGGAACTTGCCCTATACACACACATGTGTCAGTAACAACGGACAGAGTGTATTCCTTAGTGGTAATAATTGTGAAAGATCACTAAGTGGCATACTTCTATGTCAGGGTATTAGTTTGCATGGGGCCTGTGAAGGGACTTCAAATAACCTTTCATGTCACCAGTTAGGCACACCTGCAACACAAATAGAACCATTCTTTAGAAGGCTTTCGAACGGGAGTTACATTCTAATTGTAGATCACAGATGTTGTGGCTTGCTGCCAGGAAAACCTTATCTTATAAGCGTGACTTCCAGGGTCATGTGCTGTGAAAGAGTATTGTTCCCGAATGATGCTCCAGACAGGGAGGGAAGGTTATGGCCCAGTTTAAAAATCTCTTCTATTCGAATTGATACTTTAAGCAGAATGAAGACTGTGCTCCTACAGACGCCAACCCAGTTGACGTCATCAAAAGAAACGTATGATCTCCAAGTTGCAAGGACAACGGCAGAGATTCATTCAATGTTATCAACAAATAGCCCCCTACACTTCGCAGAAATGTTGAACGAAATCTTAAATATTTCTGATACAAGTGGTATCGCCAGTGTATTTAAGACAGTTTTTTTCCAAATTTCATCCATTCCATCTTTGGCGGACTTCCACTCCTGTTGGGACTCGTAGCAGGCATTTTATTCTTGCTACTCTTGCTTCGTTATGGCAAGCCATGTCACAGACAAGACTCCAGCTACAATGGAAGAAACGATCCTAGCTATCCGCTACCGGGACCGCATAACTAAAGTCCTTGGCTTAGCCCGGCTACGAGATCTGAATATGACCTGGTTTCTTTCATTCAGACCCATCTGGCAGAATTGTGTTATGCCTGTATTAAGATGCATGCTATGCGGCGAAGAATGCGTGTTGGACACCTGTCTTGCATTACAATCAGACGTACCATTGGATGCAGATACTTTGTTGGGTCCGGTAAAGGCTCATGCATTGTGCTGTCCCCAGCGGCTACCTATCCTGATGACGGCATTCGTGGAAACTTCACCACTGCGATTGAAGAGTAGTGAAGTACATGATGAAAGCAGCATCGACCAGGTACGACCTTCTGTAAGCAGTTCTGATCAAACCATCAGTGAAAGCAATCATGCGCGTGACTGCATGGTAGCGACATTTTCTAACCTAGTCGAACTCTCACCAGAAGCTGTAGACTGTTTTTTCGAGAATTTATCTGAAATGATGTTTTCACCGGAACAGAGAGAATGATTTTAAACAAACTTGCACTCGGCGTTCCCTGAACTCTGAATTTGGCCTTCAGTTTTTTGAAAACAAAATGACTGTGAACTATTTTTTCTCTTCTCCCCTGAATAGCGAAAAACTTTTCCCAAATTCCAAAATATTTACCTTTTGGGCACGTATCTTCTGCTTAAAGTAAAACTATTCTTAGAGAACAGAACTTCTATTCTTAGGAATACTAGAGTAATTACATTACCTCAACCTCTAGTTTATATGCAATTAATTGTGTTTATATGTGATGAGATGGTCTCGCAATTTTTTTCTGTATCAAGAGCCATTTCATGTGTAATTTCGCAAATTATTCATGCCGATATAAAATGTGCATCTCCTTTTGAATGATTATACTGCTTGAATGCATACAGTACCTATACTCATTTCGTGCATTTTGCATACGCCATTTTTTCAACAAAAAAAAATAATGTGTTTTTGGGGTGGTCCGGTATACAAATGCACTGTTAGTTATGTTTACTATTGCTCAGGTTATTAAATATGTACATAATTTCATGGAGTGGGTGTAGTGTGTTTATCTAGGTACCTATATTGATACTCCTATTTCTGACCCTTGTCCGGTTATTAATTCACTAATGTCCATACAACGGCACAGAAACCCGTCTTCAGATTAGGTCATAGCGCATGCTGTCACATTAAGCAAGCACTATCCCTTCAGCCCCCTAGAGAAGCACACCGAGTTCTCAAAACAAATCAAACCTCCAACAGACCTGGGAAATCCCCGCGACCATTGTTTTGATTTCGCTCGAGAACTCCTGCAAAGAATGTAAGAACGACCAGTCCTTATGACATTCTTGCTGACGTCTTATCTCCATCCTTACGTCAAACACTGCACCTTTCAGGTATAAATATACTGACGTTGCTCTAAGCTAAGACACGGTGGTGACAAGCTTGGAGCAGCACTACTTGCCGGAGAGCCCAGCTGATGCAGAAAAAGCCCACGGACGCTGCCCCTCCCTTTTGACGTGCTGAGAGAGAGACGCTGCCTTTTCTCCTGCCAAGAAATCCAGCCTCCGGCGTTTCCAGCCGCCCTCGCGGGTAACTGGGATATCGAGTCCTGAGACAGAGATACCAACCCTCCAGCCTTCCAAATCCCAGGTACTGAACTGACTAACCCCTTACAGAGAATTCTTGAGTCAGATTCTTGGCAAAGCAAACTTAACTTAAACTGCTACTTACTTACTCCCTCCCAAGTATTAGGCTTAGGTCAGGTACACCGGGGTAGGCGTAGTTAGAAGCACCAGTTGAGTACGATTAGTCAATGTATATATGTATGTATATCTTTTATCCATTTTAGTATCATATGGCTAAGAAACCATATAAATGCTTTTACAGTATTATTTTATAATTCTGTTTTTACTGTATGCACTTTACTTAACTATAAGTATTGCAATAATAGCGATTCATTTCTCTTGTATGAGAAAAGAGACTGATCAATAAATGACATCTTTTATTGAACCACGCCCATCTCTTATTTCTCTACAAACTGGTGAAACTAAGAATGCACGTACTGACTGAGTAAAATAAGTTGTCTTTTATTTTCACACGACTCTAGAGATATACACTTGATTAGGGGAGATCAAAGTTGTCATGTTCTATGGTTGTCAGAAACTAAATCCCTTCTTGTCTATCCAGGGAGGTTAAACTCCTTCTTGCCTATTCGAGAAAGTTTCTAGTGAACTCTGAGCTAGCTGGCACACATAACTTTAAGTCTAATATCGTCAGTAGAAGACCTAGTTAACCACAGTCCTACGTCTATACTATTGAAGATATTATTCCAATGCGCAGAGCCTATTGGGAAAATAGGAACTACACTACACAGGCCTGAGACACCATTTTAGAGCTACTCCTGTGGGTGGCACAATCAGTGCTGCAGGCCCACTAGTAGCATTTGTCATCAACAGCCCTGGCACACCCAGTGCACTTTACTAGGGACTTCATGGTGATACAAATATGCCAAACATGTATATCCAATCAGAATAACAATTTGCATAGGGAGCACTTACACTCTGGCACTGATCAGCAGTGGCAGAGTGTCCAAAGCATCTAAACCAGCAAAACCGAAATCCAGCACAGCATCAAAAATACTGGAGGTAGAGGCAAAAAGATAGGGGAAAACCACGCCAAAGATGCCAGGTCTAACACTGTTACACTTCGAAACCGTTACCTAAGAAGGAAAAATACAAGTTGGTACAGGTTTGCTGAGAAGGAAAGACCATATATGGCATACAAAGAAGCTTCAGTTTAGCTTAGCTCATTATAGCAAGGTCGATGAGGGTAACTCCCTTCTGCCTATCTCAGGAGGGTTCGCACAGCGCCTCCTGGAATGTGCTTATCCGGCCTACCACCACCTATAACCTTGACAGGCCAAACATGCAGGAGCAGCAGTTTGTTACAGTTGTCATGCTATTTCTCGAGAGGACGACTCTTACCGACTTTAATGTCTGGATTCTGCTAATGCTACAAGCAGGCTAGGCCACAAAATGGCACTGGTCGGGTTAGCTTATAACACCCGTTATAAGACACAAATTCATATTGAGTGAGTAGCAATCACTGAATTATATGTTTATAAAACCCACTAATGCACAGACTCCTACACTGAACTGAATAGGTACATCACGCTAATTTCTAAATGATACTGTGTGTCTTCCGTTTACTTCCCCTCGCCTAATCCAAATTTCAGTTCCTCAAACCCTCCTTTTAGCGTGATGTAGCTAATTATTAAGGGACTAATCCTGGAAAACCTCCTCATCAATGGCCATCAACTCACGAATCTCCTGTTGGAGCATCTGAGTCTTGGAAGGGATGGGAGAGGGGACAATCAAAGCTGTAATTTTAGTAGCACAATAAGAGCAACAGGCAGGACCACACTGCATACAAAGGCAGCAAGTGAATAGAATGCCTGCAGCCCCGGCCACTATCATCAATAATTTCCATCCCCAAGTTGATAAGAATCCCCAGAACTAACTAGAGAGTGACCAGGATCCATTGTCGGTGTGTATTTCTGAGGCTATGCGATGTAACTTCTGAATTGCTAAATGAACTGTGGGGGCGGAGTCTGGGATGTAAACACAGCAGGAGCTGCCGATCACACGGCATGCTCCTCCTCGATCAGCTAGGATAACGTCTAAAACCATCCGGTTTTGAAGAGAGACAAGTCTTGTGGCCTGAAATTCTTCTGTCATATTTGTCATAATATCTGTAATGATATTGATGACATTTTCTACCACCCTAGACAATCGTCTAACTTCTCTACTAGTGAATATTGGACCCCAGATTGGGAATAATCCTTTGGCAACATCATAAAACTGTTGTAGTGAAGTGTCAGTCTGATCAACTTCAGACATCCCGAGCTGCCTCCTGCGTCTACTAGGAATTACCCTAGAATCATATAATTGGTGAGTCTTATGATAGTCTGAAGGTGCTATATACACTGGGGGGTACAAGAAAGACAAATAACATTGACCTGCCCATCCCCTAGGTAACCAGGTATAAGCGTTTTCCCCACATACAAAATTAACATTTGGAGGAGTCAATAATGGCGGGCTGCTGAAAATCTTCATCCTATAGGTATAGTTACAAACACTATTCCCGACCTGCACATGTCCCATTCCTTGTACACAGAAAGCAGAGGAGGTATTCAGAATGGGTACAGGCATAATTCGGTCACTAGTGACGTTTCTGGTGATAAACTGCTGAAAATACTGTGAATGATTGAAGTTAGCGAAATCATAAAGTTCATTTTTCAACCAGGTACTGTTTTCATAAGTAGTGTATAAGTTCATACAGGCATTTGGATCCAAAGATCCCTCCCCATCATTTCCTGCTGGATCAAAACCCTGGTGTGTCTCTATATAAGCTAAGATCATGTTATAATCTTTCTCCGTGTACTGTTTAGGGTTCTCCACATAATGGTTATACATGGCTGATAACATCAGGAACCATGCTTCACAGCTTCCTAAATATGATAAGGGCAAGGAGAGGAATAAATCATGTTTGTGCATGACTGATGGCAAAAGCCCACAAACCCAACAATTTGTAATATTAGTGGTACTATGCGTTTGATGAAGCATTTCTACAAATACATTTTTAGCATAGGTCTGACAAAGTCTTTCCTTATTGGGAGCTAAGGAAAACAGCAAATGTTCTGGAGGAGCAACAGTAGTTTTCATCATTGTTTGCATTGGATGCTGGTACTCTAAATATATGAATACACTCATAAAAATTACTAATATAACTGTTAGCACTACTACAAAGGCTATTTTCACACGCATGGTCCAAGCAGAAAACATGGGTTCATAAAAAGGTAAATATCGTGGAGCAAAAGGGCGTTCTTCTTCAGGCACAATACGACCAAAGGGGTACATTCCTAGCTAAAAGTCCAAAACTATACTCGGCCAAAGCAGACCTTCCTGCCAGAGGGTTCTTCTTCCCTGTGTCCGTCTAGAGCCTCACAGGCAGACTCCTATCGTTCATCTCAAAAGAACCATCAATCCGTGTTATACCTAGTGATGCAGCGAGGAAATCAAGCGTACAACCTGGGCCTTAATATGCAAACCACCTTTCTTTCTGAACAGAGCAAAATAACAAAGTTCCAGCTCTCAACGGGTTCAGTCCAGTGTCTCGCTCAGTACCTCAGAATAGAATCTAGCAAACCCTATTCATCTCAAGTCTTTCCTTATCTCCTAGCCGTGTCGTCTGAGGTACCGTGATGTTTTCTTGGCCGCAGGTTGTAACGGACATGACCCAGGACTTCCTGATCAGAAAATAACACAGGAGAGGTTGTGTTTCCCTCATCAGAGCCACTACTAACAGAAGTGACAGTGACCGGAACAGAGGCAATTGCAGATTCCACTGGTGCTGCCTCACCCGAGCCCGCTAATCCTTCTTATTGCCTCTGCTCTATTTCGCAGGCGTCGGAAAAAGAACAAATCTGGTGGCTCTTTCACTTTCCTGCGTCAGAATTCTATTGGGATGCTGCTGGTCATAAGGAAGCGAGAGGGGCAGCTTTTTCAGGTGAGACACGTAGATACAGTGTTTCTTTCTGTCCGCTTTCACTGCTGTCCGTGTCGCCAGGAGAATCTGGTATAGCTTAGACCACCGTGGAGCCAGGCTGATGTCTCGCTGATATTTCTTAACCAGTACCCATTGACCAGGTTCCAATCGATGTCTGGGGCCCTCTGGCAGGGGCTGCAACACAGATGCTACCTGCTGATGAATAGAACGGAGATCTTTAGTCAGAGTGTACAGATAGTCTATTAACATAGGATATTCAACATCTTTAAATTACCTCGGCCTAGGTACTCCCCATACATTAGCAGGCCGTCCAAAAATTATTTCATAGGGCGATAGGCCAGAACGTGAAGGAGGGGGTAACTCGTAATGACATTAGGGACAAGGGTAGGGTACAGGCCATTTCAGATTAGTACTTTCTTGGATTTTTGCCATTTTTAATTTCAAGATTCCGTTATATTTTTCAACCAATCCGGCTGACTGAGGATGTCGAGCTGCATGGAATTTCTGTCTTATTTGCAGCCCATTACAGATATGCTTGACAAGGGCCCCATGAAAATGTCCCCCGTTGTCTGACCAAATCAAACGGTGCAACCCAAATCTTGGGATAAACTCTTTGAGAAGAGCTTTTGCTGTTGCTAAAGCAGTGCTTTCCTTAGTCGGGTAGGCCTCAACCCATTTGCTAAAAGCACAAACCACCACCAAGAAATATTTCAGGTTGTTGACGCGCTCCATATGGATGTAATCCATCTGAAGCACCTCAAAAGGTAAGCTCGGGGTTGCAAAGTTCCCGCTTAGGACAGTTTCCCCTTTTCCTGGATTATGTTTCAAACAGACCATACAATATTGGACTAAATGGACAGCCGTCTTCTGAATATTGGGGTTATTCCATACTGGGTCCAATAGGGCACAAATGCCTTTTGCTCCAATATGAGCTGGGCCATGAGCCATAGTACCAGAGCATTAGGCAACAACCATAGTTGTCTTTCAGTCAAATCCACCCAACAGTTATTCTCATCCAACCTTCCCACCTCCTGCTCCCATCGAACCAACTCATCCAGGGTAGCCTCTTTCTGTATTTCTTGCACACTTTCTATGGTGTTATTAAACAGATCAGATTCCTTCACCCACCTTGCAGAAGAAGTTACAAACATAGAGGTGAGCGTGGACTGGGCCGTTTGTTTCGCTATTTGGTCAGCAAAAGCATTCCCTTCCCCTACATCATCCACTACTGCCTTATGTGCACTGCATTTTATTATCGCTACTTTATTGGGTAATGTCAGAGCTGTAAGTAATCGCAACACCAACGGACCATTCTGTATTTTCTGACCATGAGAGGTAAGGAAACCCCTCTCCTTCCACAGCCGCCCGAAACTATGGGCCACACCAAAGGCATATTGGCTGTCAGTATTGCTGTTAACCTCTATCCCCTCGCTCAATTCACAGGCTCGTAATAATGCCACTAGCTCAGCAGCCTGGGCTGATCGATAGGGAACTCGAGAAGTCTCAACTACAGTTTTTAGTGTTGTGACTGCATATGCAGCTGATGTTGTGCCATCTGCTAACTTGAAACAAGAACCATCCACATACAATTCCCCCTGGGGGTCAGATAGAGGAATGTCTGTGAGGTCAATTCTCCCCTTCGTTTCTTCTTCTGTCAGAAATATACAATCATGTACATCGTTTTTAGTTTCGTCTGAAGGGAGAGGTAGCAATGTGGCAGGATTTAAAGTGGCACATCGTTTAATCGTGATATGCGGGGCAAACACAGTTAATTCATAACCAGTAAGGCGTGCACTTGTAAGATGCTGTGTCTTCATTTTATTTAGCAAGGCATCCACAGCATGAGGCAGCATTACTGTTAGGCTAGAATTTAGAACGAGCCCCTCCGATTGTCGGATGGCCACCGCTACAGCCACAGTGGCCCTCAGACAGCTAGGAAGCGCTCTGGCGACATTATCCAATGTGGCCGAAAAATAAGCACAAGGTCTTTGCTCACCACCAAATCCTTGTGTTAACACTGAAAGCGAGCAACCGTCGACCTCATGCACATACAGTACAAAAGGTTTACGGTAATCAGGGGTACCCAAGACGGGTGCAGAACAAAGAGCAGATTTCAGAGAGTCAAAAGAATGTTGACATTAATCGGTCCACGGAAGAGGTTCATGCACATCTTTAGTGGTTAAATGTAACAGAGGTTTAGCAAGGAGAGAAAAATTAGGAATCCATTGGCGACAGTAGGAGGTAATGCCAAGAAAAGCACGAACATCATGCTGGGTGCAAGGCACAGACTAGTTAGAGGTAGTAGTAATACGTTCAGGAGTCAAACGCCTTCCCTCCTTCGATAGTAGATGACCTAAGTAGGTCACCTCCTGTCGACAATATTGGAATTTGGACAAGGACACCTTATTACCTTTTGCCGCTAGATGGTGCAACAGTTTTACAGTGGCATCTTTACAACCTTCTTCGGTGTCTGACGCAATTAACAAATCGTCTACATATTGCAAGAGCACATTACCCGCAGGCAAAATCAAATCGTCTAGAACTGCTTTAAGGGCTTGACTATAGATGCTAGGACTTTCGGTATAGCCTTGAGGTGCGCGGCAAAATCTAAAGCTTCGGCCAGATAATGAGAAGCCGAAGATCTGACGGCTATCGGGATGGATTGGGATGCTAAAGAAAGCATTTTTCAGATCAATGACTGAAAAATACTTTGCAGTTGGAAGGATCATGGTAAGTATGGTAGTTATATCAGACACCACTGGATACTGAGGCACTACAATTTTATTAACCTCCCCCAAGTCGATCACAAAACGATATGTATCGACATTTTCTGAGTTCCCAGTTTCAAAAGTCTTTTTCAAAATCGGGAGAATCGGACTGTTACAAACGTTAGCAGCTGTTTCCTCAACTACACCTTTATCAATTAAGTCCTGTATAATGGAGAGTAAAGCTCGCTCACCAGCCGGTGAAATCTTATATTGAGGTATCCGTGGCAATTTTACACCAGGTTTTAATGTGATATGGACGGGAGGGATGTCCAACTTACCGACATCCGCATCCCCCGTTGCCCACAGCGTAGAGGGAACAGTGTCAAATTCAGGTGGAAGAGGTTCGTTGTTAGCAAATTATTGTTTCATATCTAAATTAGGGGGTTGTATTGTCAAATAGACACCGTCCGGGGAGCAGTGGATTTTCGCATTCAATTTCTTTAACATATACAGGCCCAATACATTTTCACCAAAATGCGAAGTCAACAGGAAAGGGGAGTCAACAGTAACCAGACCAATAGTGAATGGGAGCGGTCTGGAGATGGGGCTTACCACCGGAACTCCTGAAAATCCTACTGAAACATTATTCTGCCCAGACAGAGCAGCCCCTGAGACCAATGATCGAGTAACGGAACTGTTCATTGCTCCTGTGTTAATCAGAAAATTTTCGGAAGTCCCCATCAATTCCCCCTTCACATAGGGTCCTTATTGATTGACTGGTATCGACACTTGGCCCCCACTCTGTCCTTGGCTGTCCTATGTATAAACATACCCATTTTGGTCTCTGAACGCGTAGTCCTCGTTAAAGTATTGCCTACCTTGAGGATTATCAAAATGATTTTGTTTGAATTGTCCTTGCGCTGCTTCTTCTCTACGCATATCACTTCGGTCTGGACCACCTCGACCCCGTCCTCGCCCTCGGACAGCTCCGTTCTGTGCTAACAGCAACGGACAGTGTGCTCTCCAATGTCCTTCCTGTTTACAGTACGCACACTGATTTATCCCCAACGACGGGGCTGGGCCTCCACCCCTTCCTGTCCCCACCCCTCTGGACACGGGCCCTCGGACTCCTCTCCCTCCTCCTCGTCCTCTTACAACTTGCTGCAATAACACCCGAGACTTAAGATCCCTAGCCTTCTTTTCCATTTTATCCTTACTTTCGTTTTCCCTATGCTCAAAGTACTGGGCGATACTCAGTATAACAGAAGGGGTGGACGTAGTCCAAGTGCTCTCAGCGGCTTGTAGCCACGTAGAGACTTCTGGTAACAAGTTAGTCACAAAACGATTTACGAACAACCGAATCCCACCCTCTGTAGCAAGGTCCTGCCCGCTAAAGTCAATAAATGTGCCTTCAAATCGAGTGAAGAAATCGGAAACACTTTCGTCTTTCTTTTGCTTACAGGCGGTCAGTTTATCCCAATCGACCTTGGGAGGGGGGATCAAAGAATGCATGTAAGCAATAATCTTGGCGGGGAGGGTAGTAATTTCATTCTTTGGCTTGTCTCCAGGTTTACGGTCCTTATCCCATTCTTTCAACTGTTCCCAGGTTCCTCCTAATTCAGCCGCATGATCAGTGTCATGTACCTGTCGCCATATATCCACAGGGACCACCAACACGAAAAACAATTCGACATCAGCTAAAGTCATTACGGCTGAAGCCGCAGCTTCAGTTAATTCTTTATAGTACGCTGTGGGATTCTTACGGGGATCGGGAAGCTGTAATTTTAGAGCTAGGACTTCACTTCTCTTCCATGGAGTGTATACCCATTGTTCCTGAAACCGAGCCTCTACTCTGCCTCTCATAACTACATTCTGATCATTGCGTAGTTCAGGTATTTCAGGATGGAAAATGGGATGCACTTCCCTCATGGGGTGTTGAGAATCCCAATTGGGATATTTCAAAAACATTCTACTTCGGTATTTTACCAACGTCTCCACGTTTTTATACACTTCTCCCGGACTTAAGTCAAACTTCTGGGTTCGATCCAAAATATCATACAATATCTGAGGAGCCAACCCGTCTCGAAAGCATTTCTCCCAAATTTCAATAAGGTAACGAGACATTTGATGCAAGGCATGCTATTGCATAACGGGTTCAAGATCCCTTATGGTAATCCGTAAGTCAGTCACAGTATATACATCTTTTCGCATCCATTTACCCGCCTGTTCCGCTATTGCTTCCTTTTCACTATATCCCAATGCTGCCCTTGTAAATAGTCCCCTAGCGTTCAGCCCACTTGGATCCCCTAACGGAGTAAGATCCCTTACTTCAGGTGTCGCACCAGCCGATTGAGAGGTCCATATGGAACTCGGGGTTGCTAAAACCACACGAGAACTCCCCGTAGGTTGCGTGTATCTGGAATTAGGGTAGCTGTATCTCTTAGTGAGGTAGGTGTGGTACTTGATGTACCTGCAGGAGCTAGAGAAACAGCCGCCTCTGGGGCCGAGGCTAGGGGGGGCAGTGGTTAACTGGAGGGGAACAGCAGGGTATATGCGCTGCAGCGCATACGGTGGGGGCGGTCGAACATCCAATAAATCCTCTATTTCATCTTCAGCTTCATTTCGAGTAACATAACTTTTGTCTACCTGCAATCTAAACTGTCTATCCAAACAATCAATATTCTGTTCAATCTGGTTTTTATCATAGGCGACGGCTTTCTGGGTGACAGTCTGTCCTTCTTTTATCTTTATTAATTTCTCTGCTCTGATGCGTCTTCGCTTTGCTTCTTTCTGCCATTTATTAAGGGTGTCAAACATGGCCTGTCTGCTGCGTTTAGCAAACAGACGGTCCTGTAAATATTGGATCTTCTTTTCATCAAAAGACCCTGTCAATGGCCACTGTAATTCTACATTATCCTTTGTATATTTATGCCATAAGGTATTAAACAAAAGTGGTGCAATCCCGTGCTTGCAATACATATCAAGACTAGGGCTCCCTTCTGGAGGGGCCGGTTGGCTTTCGTCCAGTCTCGTGCCTCTTCGGCAAATACAGCCGAAGCATAACTTACTGAAACACGGCATTATCTTTCTATAGTCTAATTTCTTTAGCTGGAAGGGAAAAAAGGTTAATTACAATGCTCTCATACACATGGCCATGTTCAAACGACTTCAACTATTCACATATAATAAACATACAACAATTTTCAGACAACATAAAGGACGAAACAAATTCGTACTAAACAAAAGGCAGAGCCCGTCGACTCCTGCCCATGGAGAACTTGTGTACTTTCCAATTCTTAACAAAAAGAAACCCAAAGTCAAGCAGTCTTGTCTTTAGACTACCTAGAGATAGCCACACAGGTTTTCAAACCACAGACGACTACGGACCATCCGGCAGCCTTCCTGGTTCACCTCCCGGACTATTCTGGCTTAGCCCGCTTTCCAAGCGTCACTCCAGATCTGTCCAGGGGCTACCTAATCATGACCGCCCGCATTTCCGAGAGCAGTCTGGCCGGGTGTGAACCTTTTCACAAGTCACACCTAGGCGTCTGGTTCATATCTCTATTACTCACCAAGTTTGCTCAAAACAGGAGCGTCTGCCCGTGCAGTCTCAGCACTGCCCCGTCAGACCCCCACCAAGTTCTCCGTGGTCTCAAACCACCAAATACCAAAACCCAAAATCAAAAAGGATATCCAACACAAAACAAGACGAATCACTCACCTGGTGCACTCAGGTTCGATTGCAAGTTTCTCCACTGCCAACTCCTGAAGACCAACACGGTCTGTTTCTGGGTTACACCCGTAGGACTCCGGCTTGGGGCAACTAGCAGCTGAGGTTCTCCTGATCGGGAGGGCGGAGCAACTCCCAAACTGCGGCAGTCCACCCCTTCGACCAAGATCACCCTTTCGAATGTCCCGTTCTTTTCCGATTACGGAGAGACGACCCCAACGCGGAGTCCCGGCGGAGTCGCCAACTGAAGTACCGAAAAATAAATAATACCATATAGAGCTATACTTACTGATAGCCCCCAATACCAATTACCAATAACCAGTCAGTTGGCAGTGAAGAAGGTACAATCATTTATTATACAACAACTCTGCCAGAGGAGCTTCTCGCGACCTAACCCCTCGAGGTCCACCGAGAAGACTGCTGGCACATTATCAAGAGATCACATATATACTGTTACACTTCGAAACCGTTACCTAAGAAGGAAAAATACAAGTTGGTACAGGTTTGCTGAGAAGGAAAGACCATATATGGCATACAAAGAAGCTTCAGTTTAGCTTAGCTCGTTATAGCAAGGTCGATGAGGGTAACTCCCTTCTGCCTATCTCAGGAGGGTTCGTACAGCGCCTCCTGGAATGTGCTTATCCGGCCTACCCCCACCTATAACCTTGACAGGCCTAACATGCAGGAGCAGCAGTTTGTTACAGTTGTCATGCTATTTCTCGAGAGGACGACTCTTACCGACTTTAATGTCTGGATTCTGCTAATGCTACAAGCAGGCTAGGCCACAAAATGGCGCTGGTCGGGTTAGCTTATAACACCCGTTATAAGACAGAAATTCATATTGAGTGAGTAGCAATCACTGAATTATATATTTATAAAACCCACTAATGCACAGACTCCTACACTGAACTGAATAGGTACATCACGCTAATTTCTAAATGATACTGTGTGTCGTCCGTTTACTTACAGGGACTAATCCAAATTTCAGTTCCTCAATACCATCATCCTGTCGGGAACGGGACCGGCCGACAGGGAGGCGGCGGTCCAGCCAGACAGATTATGATCTGACCGCCATGTAGGCGGTTGGAAACATGCCTCATAGCATTGATGTCTGTGCTGCTGCCCGAAAAAGGGCTGCAGCACAAACCTCAATGCTACAAGGCATGTTTGTGAACATCCCTGCACTATGTGGCAGGCACCATGCAGTGCCTGCCACATGGTGCAGGGTTTTTTTAGGGGGCACAGGGCCCATAGCAGAGAACCTGGGGGGAAGGGGGCCTGCTGGGGGCCCCAAAGTCACTTTCCGACAGTCTTTTCATGACGGGTTAACTACCATGAAACGACCAGCGGACAGGGATATTGTAATCTCTACCGCCATGCCTGAGCAGGCACTGCCACAGTTGTATGGATTGCAGTCCCTCCAATGGTCCCACAGGTTCCTTGAGCCCGTCGGATGCGTGGCGAACAGTCTCTCCGCCTGCTCACCATCTGCCCACCATTGTAATGCGGAGGGGGGACCTGTAAAGGTAGATAACGGTGGGGCCGCCGCCGCCGGCCCTATGTTTCTGCTTGTTTTCTAGCTGCTATTCAGTAATTTGTCTACATGTGGTGAATTTTATTTAGGAAATTATGTATAGGTTAATCTGCATAAGGTTGATTTGATCTTATGCATTAGGGTCCTCATTATATATGTTTAGAGACAATCTCAATGCTGCTCGTATTGGAAGTTACTTCCCAACTGAAATTACAAATTGGAAACCCGTTCCTTCGCTTTTTCTCTTTACACATTTCGCCTGGTAAAATCAGGTGGAATTCGTATGCAAAAAAAAAAGGCAAAAGTCTATAAAATACTTGCAGGAAGAAGTTTGTAAACATAGATACCTGCGGTAATATCCTAATCTTCTTATAAAAATCTTGTAGTGGCACTAATGGCACACTTTGTAATTGCTGTACCCCGCTGTACCGGTATTTCCGGATGGGGAATTCCTGGTTCGTTTACCCATATGCCATGTGATGAGGGCCTGTTTATGAAACTGTCCTATATTACTTCAGAAGACTATATATAAGCCTGCCTGCAGATGGTAATTTGATGTAGCAGACTGTTGGCCTTTGAATGTAACTACCCCGTGAAATATATAATGGGAAAAATCTTGGATCCTCCATAATGTCACGTGACTGTGAGAGCCGAAGTTGTGTACAGGTGTTTGTGCACCATTCTCTTTACTCAGAGGCACCCAGAATGACGATTTATAGCCGGCATTCATTTGTTTTGATATATATTTAGGGGCAGATTTACAACTGCTGGCGCATCTCTGCTAATCAGCAGGGATGCGCCAAAATAGTTCCGACACAGCAAACCACCCGTGCACCACCACTGATGCGCCGTATTTACAATGCGGCACACCGTGGAGCACAGATGGGCAGATGAGTGTTGCATCCCCCGGTGGAAAGGTGGCGCATTGCTGCAGTTGCGTCGCAAGCGCGACGCACCTCCAGCAAGGCCAGGGGTGCCCCTTTGCCTAACATGCTGCTTCAATCCTTACGCCTGCTTCAAGCAGGCGCAGGGTTTTGACACAGCATGGCCGTAAAAGTGACTGAGTGAAATCTTGTAGATTTCACTCAGCCACTTTTCCGAGGCGTTCCTGCGCCCGAACGCCCCCCCTGTGCCTGACCACCCACATGTAGTGCAGGGCTTTACAACATGACGCATCTTCCAGATGCATCACGTTGTAAATACCCGGCAGAATGGCGCTGGCTGTGCGCCGCCGATGCATCACAAAAGTGACGCAACGGCGGCGCAAATGTGCCGTACGGGGGTTGTAAATCTGCCCCACAGTGAATTTATCATCGTTGTTAGGCTCGACCACTTTGAATTTGAATTGAATTGAATTTAAAAAGCTTATATAGCGCATCGTACACCATTGCGGTTTCTTGGCGCTTTAACGGCTTGCAATAACCTAGTACTGGACCATTCAGAGTGGGAAGGCCTGAGCAAACAAAAAGGTTTTCAGGCCCTTGCGAAAGGCAGAATAATGTTTAGAACTTCGAAGGTGGTCCGGCAAAGAGTTCCAGAATACCGGAGCTAGGAAGGAGAAATTAGAACCTCCCCATTTTTTCCTAGAAAAACGAGGAACTTGAAGTAGGGACCGATCCGACGAACGAAGTTGTCTGACGGGAACGTAGTTGATTAGAAGTGATGAAATGAAGGCCGGAGCCGTTCCCTGTCTTGCCTGAAAGACCATGCACCCCATCTTAAAGAGTGAGCGTTGCCGGACAGGCAGCCAGTGTAGTTCCTTCAAAAGAGGTGTAGAATGATGGAACCGGGGAAGGCCATACACCAGCCGTGCTGCTTGGTTCTGCACCAGCTGGAGTCTGCGGAGGCTGTATGCCGGAATGCCGTTGTAAAGGGCATTGGCATAGTCTAGCCGGGAGACGACCAGGGCAGACATGATGAGTTTAAGAGCCAACGGGTAAAAGAAGCGGGAAACAATACGGATAGTTCGAAGCATCAGAAAACAAGAAGAGACCACGGCAGCAACCTGTGAGTGAAGGGTGAGGTGGTGATTAATTTTTATACCCAAAGTTTTTACCGTAGAAGAAGGAAGGGGAGGGATACCAAGAGTGAGGGGCCAAAAGGAAGAGTTCCAGGGACTGGAGGAGCCACCAGTAAGCACCAACTCGGTTTTGTCCGGATTGAGCTTCAGATGGTTGTGGCTCATCCAGTCCCTGATAAAAATCATAATAGATTGAAAGTTAGAAATAGCGTGAGGAGAAGAAGACAGGTCAAAGACCAGCTGGAGGTCATCCGCATAGTTATACACCGTGACCTCCAGCTGTTGAAGTGCAAAGATCAGAGGGTAGATGTAAAGATTAAACAATAAGGGAGAAAGAGAGGAACCTTGAGGGACACCACAAGTGATCTTCAAAGGGTCTGCCATGAACTCTCCCAGCCGGACCGCCTGTGTGCGATCCCGCAGGAAGGACGAGAGCCACACTAGTGCTGACCCCCCGATTCCCGCAGCTCCGATACGTGAAAGTAAGATGGAATGATCCACCGTATCAAAAGCGTCGGAGAGGTCGAGGAGCACCAGGGCTTGATGTTTATTTTGGTCCCGACCCTCCCTGAGGGTGTTTAGGACCGACACCACCACAGACTCAGTCGAGTGTTTGGGGCGGAAACCAGCCTGGCAGGACGCCAAACCTCCCGTGGCCTCAACATGAGTGCTAAGCACCGAGGCTACATGCCGCTCAAGCACCTTGCTCAAAAATGGCAGCAAGGAGATGGGCCGGTAGTTGGAAGAGATTGCAGGGTCGGCCCCTGGTTTTTTCAAAATGGGCACAATAGTTGCCACTTTAAGGGCCGGGGTCACAACTCCCTGAGAGAGGGAACTATTTAGGAAAGTAATCGGGGGCTGTGCACAAACCGAGAAAATCTGCTGCAAAATACGAGCCGGGCAGATGTCAGCTGGTGAGCCCGACTTAACTTTCAGCAGAGAATCCCGGAACCCAGTTTCCGTGATAAGAGGAATTGATGTTAGGCTAAGCGGCAGGGCTGGTGGGCAAGGGTCAACATAAGAAGCAGATGGAGGGGAAATATTGTTTTTAATATTAAGCACTTTATCGATAAAATAAGAATTTAATGAGTTGCAGAGGGTCTGAGTAGGAAGGGGTTTCGATGTACTCCTATCCGAGAAGGCTAACTCCTTAACTATCGAGAAAATTTCTCGTGGCTTGTTCTCAGCTGCTAAAATTTTCGAAGAAAAGTAAGTGATTTTAGTTTCAACAATCAGTTTTTTATAGTCCTGCCGTAGTGTTAAGTAGCTACTTTTCAGAAGGGGGCAATATTCCCTTCTCCACAATCTTTCAGCACGCCGAAGGGACGATTTCTTATCTTTAAGGTTAGTGTCAAACCATCTGTTCGCCTCCTTGGGTCTTTTAATTGAAATCCGGCGTAGGGGCGCCGCTGGGTCGCAGCCTTCCGTTAGCCAAGTCTCAATCCCATTCACTTGTGCTGACGAAGGTAAACCATCTAAGTCAGGCACAGTGGCTAGGAGAAGAGATGATAATGAGGTCATATCGACCCGGTTCCAGTTCCTGGCCCAGACGTTCTTTTCCCGCGGAATCCTAGGTGGTAAGCTAAGATGGAGGGTAAAGAGGATGATGGCATGATCGGACCAGGGACAGGGAGACACTGCTACTGAGGAGATAGAATAGTTAAGGGACCAGACTTGGTCGAGCACGTGTCCACCGATATGAGTGGGCACTTGAACACGGGAGATAAAATTTAGAGACTGAAGGAAATCCGAGAACTGTTTCGAGGCCTGACATTCAGACGGGTCCTCGGGCCAGTAATTGAAGTCCCCCAATATAAGGAGAGAGGCATGATTAACCGTCAGCGTGGCTACTAGATCTTGAAAGGCTGTCGTAAAGTGAGGGGTATTCTGAGGGGGACGGTAGGTAAGTAAACAAATCAAAGGAGGGGAGAAAGTGTTAGACCGGGCTACCAGATACTCAACAGAGTCAATGAAGGCAGATGGAAGTAACTGAAAGTTGTATTCAGTTTTGGCGATAATCGCCACACCGCCTCCTTTTTTCCCAGCCGGGCGGTCTGCTCGAAGAGCCACATAGGTAAGGGGGAGAGCCGCTAACAGAGCGGGGAGTGACGAGTCCCCGAACCACGTCTCTGTTAAGCACAATATATCTGGCTTCTGGGTGTCAAGCAGAATAAATAGGTCCTGGTGATGTTTTACTGCTGACCTTGTATTCAACAAAATAAAAGATAGCGAGGAAGGGGGGGAAGGCGGGGGAGGGCAGGGTATTGGGGTAGCGGGGGTGAGGCCAAGAGATGCAATCTTAGTAATGATGACAGGAGGAAGTAGCCACTCACCTTGTAGGAGCCTCAAGCTATCCGGGGAATAGGTAATAAAGGGAGCAGAGTGACATGCCCCTAGCCCCGGGCGGCCGCGGACGGGCGCAGACGGGCTTAACTCAGGCGCAACTCCGGCGCGCCTCCGTCGCGCCCGCTGCGCTCGTCCGCTGCGCTGACACATGAGGTCTGACTAAGTAACCCGTGACCAAAGTGGGCGGGGTCACCAGGGCGGGTAGGGCGGGGAGATTAAAATTAAATACCCAAGAGAATCGCCACTATTAATCAGCGGAAGAGCAAAGGCCAAAGGCTTGCGCTCAGCCTCAGAACAAAGTAAGGGTGACTGTTAAAAAAATATCGCTAGCCGTCAGCGAGCCCGTCCTCTGCCACCGGACAGCTCGAGTTAGGCAGGTGAGTCAGAGCAGCAGTTAAGTAACCCGTGACCAAAGTGGGCGGGGTCACCAGGGCGGGTAGGGCGGGGAGATTAAAATTAAATACCCAAGAGAATCGCCGCTATTAATCAGCGGAAGAGCAAAGGCCAAAGGCTTGCGCTCAGCCTCAGAACAAAGTAAGGGTGACTGTTAAAAAAAAAAAGTTAAGGAACCAAACCTCTGCACAATATGAAGAAACTAAATGAGATTTACTAGTGTGAACAGTACACCTAGGAGAAAAAAAGTGCATTCTTGCACAAAAACAGCCCGTGGGTTGGAAAGGGTGCATGGGTTTCTGTATACAGACGAGTATAGTTCATTTTACGTGGCAGACTACGTGTAGGTTTGCCTTTATGTGTTTAATTTGGTGTCGAAGACAAAGTACAAGGTTGTCTGGAGATGCCCAGTGTTATCTAACGTACTGTGCACGTTTGTGTTCCTGTCGTTAATTGGGCCTGGTGGACTATGTAGAGCATAACATATTATTACAGGCGCAGTCTTCCATTTTAGGTCTGTCAGGCTTATGGTTACCTACTCTTTAAAATATACACATTGTGGGCCGTGGCTCTATCCGGGGGAGTATTTCTCCCCCACCTCATTCTGTTGACAGTTTGGGGCATCATTCTTTCTCCTATCGAGTGCTTGCTTTAAAATGTACTGTACATGTATGCAAAATCATCAGACATCATATCAACTCATATATGGTTTGCAGATAGAAAACACCGTTTTGTTTTTTCCTCTGCCGCAGTCTTTTTAGGCAGGAATCCACATGCAAGCCAGACCTATTGGCGTTGCCAATGCTTGCTTTCATACAAGTGACACTGCACTGTACATTAAAAAGAGAGGGGTTCTCACTCTCTCAGTTTCCAGAATCTGAGGGCCAGATGTACTAAACTTTCGGCAGGTGTGAATGGGTTTTAGACGCGTTCGCGACCGCAAAAAACATGTGGCTCGTGTACTAATCCTATTTTGCGAGTCGTAAATCAATTTGCGACTCCCAAAATAAGATTAGCGACTCACTATTAGGAAGGGGCGTTCTAAGGGCGTCCCTTCCTAATAGCAACTCCTGAAAGTCTGTATGACTGTTTTGTGACCACAATTACACTTGCAAAATAGTTGCAGTGTGGTAAACCACTGGCAAACGGGAAGGGGTCCCAGGGGACCCCTCCCCTTTGTGAGTGGCTCTCAAAATATTTTTAAGGGCAGTCAGTATTTCCAGGGACCACTGCCTGCCCTTAAAAAATGAAACTGAAAAGTTTCATTTTTATTTCTTCAATACATCAAAAACGGGCTGCATTTAAAAAAAAAAACTGCTCTATGTAAAAGAAGTCCCAGACATGGTGGTCTGCTGACCCCAGCAGGCCACCATCCCTGGGAGTGCTAGCCATTACCGATGGGGCCGCAAATTGTGACAGCCTCATTAATATGCATTAGGCATGCAATTTGCGACCCCATTTTAAATCGCAAACTGTGTCTCAGACACTGTTGTGTATCCCAATTTGCGAGTCGCAAATTGCAAGTCTCAAATGCGATGCTATTTGCGACTCGCAAATTCGTGGGTTGCACATTTAGCCCTGAGTCGCCCGAGCCCTTGCACTCTTCTAGCAGGAGAACGTACAATAAAACATATGAGCACCAGTTATCCTCAACTACAGATATTGCGTTTTTGTACTCGGAAAATACAGTGATGAAACCGCAAGTGCATCCAGTCTGAACAGTAATGTAGGTGCCAACAAGGCAGACAGACATGTCTAGGATAGTTTAGGTAGGTACACGATTAATTAAAAATTCTACCCAGACTATTTACCTCAGCTGTAAAACATTCAATCTATTGTTACCTGAACTTCATCCACATATTGAAGTAACGCTTCTGCACAATGAGCTGGAAATACTCGTGGGCGTCCTCTCTGTAATGCCCAGCATAAGTCAGCATTCTAGTGCTGAGCCTGTAACTACACTGAACACCCACCCACCACTGATGTCACTGGTCAGGTGACACAGCTTGAATAAAAGAGGCCGAGCCCACGTGCTCTGGGCCAGTTGCACCATGCAGCCAGTGTGTCCGTGTAGCAGTCTTTATTAGCATGAGGGCCTAAGGCCCTCAAGACTTTACAATGGCGATGAGGGTACGCTAGCCCAGCGTGCCAGCTAAAAGAAAACTTAAAGGGGAAGAGAATTCTGCCCGCCTGAGGGCACCCCCTAGGAAGAATCGAGCCGGCCACCGAGAGGCCCGTAGGGCGTGTGTCGAGCCCCGGGCCTGGAGAAGAATAAGAAGGTGACCGGGAGCTCACCCCGCACCTCTCAAGCCTGCTGTATGCCACCCTGCTGTGGCGGTGCCCCGAAGCAAACGCGGACCGTCGGCCGAAGGTGAGCCCGGACTGTAAAGCACCAAAAGCGGAGCCCATCCGCTACAAGTTATAGACACTGACTGTGCCCCCTGAAGTGAGAGCGGTGCCAGCTATGCCCAATTAATCAAGCAAGGCCAGCGGAGCCCACCCGTGTCCTGCCTGCAGCGACTCGGCGTCGGCCGCTATTGCCCCCGTTATTGAAGCAAGACTCGCGGAGCCCACCCGCGGCCTATCTGCAGCCACCCCTGCCCCGCCGCACAGCGTCTGAACAATGCTACTGCGGCGGTAGGGGAATAGGCCCGCAGCGTGTGGGGAGCTGCTGGGCCCTGGAAAAATAAAGCGGAGCCTACCCGCTATAGGAGGAACTTTGCCCCGTCAAGGAGCGAGCACGGCCACAGCCCCGCTTCCTTCGCGGGTGCAGCCGAGTGAGGCCGCCGCGGTGAAGGAGGGTTAAGTAAAAGAGAGACCAGCAGGTTCGGGCAGCAGCGACGACCCTTCTCCCCGCCCCGCGCAGCGTGTGACCTGAGGGGCTGCTGCGGGCGGGGAGTGCAAGACTGAGACTGCGCGATGCCCGCAGCTGACCGGAGTCAGCCCCCAGCAGCCCAGAGACAGAAGCGGTGCGGGGGCCCTAGTGAAAGGCGAGAGAAGCGAAGAGCTGACTCCGTCCATGCCGCCCCCCCTCCGCAGTCAGTAGAGCGCAATGCCCGCAGTGAAGAGCAGAAAGCGCCTGGAAACAAACAGAGCAACTCACCTTAGTGAAGGGGAGCCTTCCGGCGAGCCATCCAGCAGTGACTGTTTCAGGCTGCACTCCGGGTCCTCTACTCCAATGACCCCAGCGAGAGCCGAGCCTGGAAAAAACGAACACTACAGCCTATAGAGAACACTTCCGAGGCTGAAACCAGTGAAAGCATCACGGCCATCTAGTGGCCTTTTGGGGACACTGCAGTGAAGGGGAAAAGACAGCTTCCAGATAAGCCTGCACGAAGGCGAGTGATCACTGCAGCTTTGCCCTAGCAGCCCCAAGTGTGCCACAGGACAGCAGACTCCCCACGTAGGACACTAGCAGCCAAGTTAAATACCACAAGGTGAGACAAGACTAGGACAAGCAAAGTGAACACAACGGCAGCACTGAACAGCAGGCGCAAGAGTGGGTGCAGAACACTGCCACACCGGAACCCCACCAAACAAACACACAGCCAAGACTACGTGACCCCCAAAAGCGATGCCTAGAGATTGAGAGAGAACCACCTGCTGGCAGGTGGCTACTCCCAAGAAGAGAGGAACGCGCCACAAAGCACAAGGAAGGTTTGCAGCAAAAGACTACGAAGGGCAGCAACCTGCCCGCCGTCACGTCCAAAGAAGTATACAAGCCATCACACCGCTGAGGAAGAGAAAAGGTAATGGCGCAGGAGCGCGCCACAAGCACAAAAGAGCGCGAAGACAGCCCCAGGAACGCGCCAGAAACCCCAGAATCGCATCAGGAGTGCAGCAACTCCACGCAGGACACTACAAAGGATCGCAACCACCAACGCAAAGAAGAAGCAAGACCAGAAGAAGGTCCATGGAGTGGTGACGCAACCCTCCAGAAGCAAACACCCAAGAAGCATCTACGCCACGCCAGAAGAGAAGACAGCGATGCCTGGTGGCCACAGGCCATCGCTGCAGCAGAATGGCGAAAGTAGGAATAGCACCACACGAACCCACGATGGTTCTGGAACCCAGCACCAGGAAGTGCGAAAGCGCATGACGCAAATGCTCAGCAGTGCGGACAGCACTAGCCCAAAGCAGCAAGTCACAAGGGAACACCTGAAGAGCGCACCCAGATGCGCGCCAAAGCAGCCGAACTGCGACTCAAAGAAAAATGGTTGCGCAGACAACCCCAGCAGTGAAGACTCAACACAAAAGCAACCTGACCACTCAGCCTGGTCACAAACCACGAATCCTACCTTCCGGACATCGGCAGAAGGGACCAGCACGAGGTCCAAGAAGCTCAGCACCACGAATCCTACCTGCCGGACATCGGCAGAAGGGACCAGCACTAGGTCCAAGGAGCTCAGCATCACGAAGCCTACCTGCCAGACCTCGGCAGAAGGGACCAGCACAAAGGTCCAAGAAGTTCAGCCAAGGCGCGGTCCATGGACATGGATCAACAAACTTCATCTAAAGTTCAGCCAAGGCGCGGTCCGCGAACATGGACCAACGAACTTCAACTTCACAAATAATAGAAGCGAATGAAAGAAGAGGTGAAGGTCGCGATGCTAACCCTGGGAGTTAAGTGACAAGAAGACGTGTCCTAGGACTAGGACAGGACCAGGCAGACCTGTGTGGAGTGCGCGCGCTGCATAGGGAAGCATGGCCAGAGAAGATGAAGAAGAGGGGACCAGGGTACGTCGCGAGAAGAGGAGAAGAGAAGAAGAAAGATCGGAGTGGCACGCCGCCACCGAAGAAAGGAAGAAAGGAAAAGTCAGAGTGGCACGCAGTCACTTCAAGAAGAAAGGAGAAAGAACAGAGTGGCCACCGCCACTAAGAAGAAAAGAAGGAAGAAGTAATCAGAGTGGCACGACTGTCAGGTTAAGAAGAAGGAAGAAAGAACAGAGTGGCCACCGCCACTAAGAAAAGAAGAAAGGAGAAGTCGGAATGGCACGCTGCCACTGCAAGAAGAAGCCGCCCCTGCAGAAAGAAGCAAGGTGACAGGCACTGGAACACCTGAGTGCAATGGAAGACAAGCCTGGCAAGAGCACCGGCAGCGCAGACCAAAGACAACCACCTACGAGCCATCCATCCACATGGCGAACGCAGAAGAGAGCAAGATAGACTGTTGGCGACATCTACCTCTGTGGTTGAGCGGCAGATTGGATGGGGAGAGTGCTCACACATCCGGCTGATGAACTGACCACTCCACACCGACCCGTGGCAACCAAGGAAGCAGAGGCCTCAAGGGACTCTGGTGGCAGCGAGTCCCGCACGGGAGACAGATCCACATATGCACGTCTGCAGGACCCAAGGGGATGAGAGCCTCGCGAGCAATGAGAAGAGTCGACAACTCAACCTTCAGGTGGAACTAGGACACGACGGTGAGGCTCGTGGAGCGCCCTGCTCACGGCCGGAAGGCCATGGTGGAGCAACAGGACCGAAAACACCAGTCCAGTGGAAACCTGGCAAAGAGGTCCTCCCGGACATCTGGTGAGAGAGGAATACCGGCGAGAGGGGCATCCTAGTGAGAGGGATATTTGCACCTACTCTATTCACCTGCCAAGAGTCAACACTAAAGCCTGCCCGGAAACATCACGAAGCCAGAAGAGAGAACAAAAACAGAAGACTGTTGACACCTGTGTCATCCATCTATCTCTCATCACCAACGGAGCGAAGCAAAGGCAGGGCTGAGAACAGCGGACAGACAGCGCAGACAAAGAATGAACCCGCCGAATAACTGCGACCCGTGCCACCGAGAACTGTTAGTCCTGAATGCAAGAACTATACTGCCTGCGGCTTGCAATCAGCCAAAGAGACTCGTTTGAAAGCGCAAGTCCAATGGTGCATTTCTATGTTTTCTTTCCCCCAAAGGTTTTTGGACTTTTTCCGTTTGGGTTAAACTTTAACCAATTTGGGGAGGGATGTAATGCCCAGCATAAGTCAGCATTCTAGTGCTGAGCCTGTAACTACACTGAACACCCACCCACTACTGATGTCACTGGTCAGGTGACACAGCTTGAATAAAAGAGGCCGAGCCCACGTGCTCTGGGCCAGTTGCACCATGCAGCCAGTGTGTCCGTGTCGCAGTCTGTATTAGCATGAGGGCCTAGGGCCCACAAGACCTTACACTCTCCTTCTCATGAGACATGCCTGCGGGAGGCTGAGCATCTCACTTGTGCCCGGTTTTATTAATAAATGCCAACATCTCGGTGATTTCCTGCAGTGCTGATGATACTCCGATAAATAAGATAAAGCAATCTGTGGTTCTTTGAAAACACTAATATGCCTGAGCCACAGACCACACTTATCTCTAAACCAAGTTTTCTTCTGAGTTATTGATTTGGCAGAATATGCCACATAATAATAGGAAACCCTAACACTTAAAAAAAACATGTTTTAATCATTTTCAACATCACATACACAGAGCAACAGCAGCCCTGAACCCAGGGAGTCATATAAATCACGTAACAGAATTATACATTGCAGGGAAATTGAAAAACAGCGAGTGATATGGTAGTGGCAATTAATTCTGACAAATGGAAGGGAAGCGTATGTAGCTTTCTAGCCACTGAAGCCAATACTGTAGAGCACTGTTAGCCCTTATGGGCTGAAGTCGATGAAGTCTTCAAGGGATTTGAAGACACACTCAGAGTCAGGAGTGTAGCTCCAGGGTTTCTAAGGTCAGCAGGTAGTCTCTCACTGGCTGCCAAATGTCTTTTGGTCTGGAGGTTGGAGGTGGATCTCTGCATACAGTTTGCTGGTGGTGTCACTGTACATAAGACTCTTTAACCCGTTGACCGCGGCTGGAATTCCGCCGCGGTGCTGGTGATTTATGACTGGGCGTGGCCAGGACTGCACACTCCCACCGTGACGTTGGACGGCCGGGGGCTGTCCGACGCATGGAAAGGGTTAACCAAGACTTAGTCGTAGGGGGGTTCCTGCCTCTCCCAGTGAAGGGCAATTGGCGTTTTAGCAGTGCAGTGGCTGCAAATCATCACACGCTTTTAGGTATGTCTTGAACATAGCCCAGTAATACTAACAAGGGATCACGTTCAAGTGTGATGTTTATCATCAAGGCTAGGCGGCTGAATACGTCTCTTCAAAACGGTGCAGCATGACTACATGTCCACGTCATATGGGCAATGTCGGCCCCAGCAATGGGACTCCTGCAGCTAGACGATCGCGTGGGGGCAAATCACGTCAGTGTGGTGGGTGTGACGTAAGCTCTGCATAGAAACCTATAATGCCTGAGCTTGTGGCTTGTGGTGGTGGTTGGGGGAGATTAAGAGTGTGTAAGCATATCATGCATGCCAAATCTTGTCAGATATAGGACTGTCCTAAAACTGTTTCCCAGGTGCCTCTAAGCTTCGCGTCTTGCGTCGGCAGAAGACCAAAGCAGGTGTGGTATAATTTCGAAATTAGTCTGCCCCATCACTATCTGTAATCACTAGTGTCAGCGGAGTGAATTTCTCAGGGGCTAGTCGATAAAATGAGATCTGGACTCAAAGGGCACTTTGTAGGCTTCGCAGCACAAAGTGGTCCATGTAAGTTGCATCGGTAAATCTGACATCTTCTGTTCGGTGTACGCTAGGCCGAGACCTAAAAAACAGTTCCTTCAATGTAAGAACGTCTGGGTATAGGTCTCTGAAAGTGTGTAGAGCATGCTGTGTCAATGTGCGCTGAACCAACTTCTCTTGTGTTATGGGCAGCCAATGATTTTTTGGTGATGGCATTCCAGGAGAATAAAGAATCCCACCACCCATAAGCTGATTAATTTTCCACCAGTTAGTGCTGGATAGAGTTTGGACATCCTTCGGGTCTTGTGACAGCCCCACATGGAGTATCGAATGCAATGGTGTTGGTGCGGCTTGGTCCATTTCAGGTTCTGAGTAAAGAAGGCGTGCATCTGCGTGGTACCAGGCAAACCAACACTAAGCATCTAAATAAATCATGTGAAAGTGAGGAACCCCAAACGCACTGCGCTTGTATGGGAGTACACAAATGTCCCTTCCAATTCAAAGCTGTCTATCTGCCCAGATAAGCCACAATAACAGACTCCTCAGGGTGGTGAAGAAGGAGTTGGTGAGTGGGATGGATATGTTCAGAAAAAGATATAAAAACCGAGGAAGAACCACCATTTTTATGCTGGTGTTGCGGCCTGCCATCAAGAGGGGCAGGCAGATCCATCTTTCCACTTGGGTGTCCACAGCAGACCGTAGTTCAGTCTTTCTACCTGTGTTCTGTCACGGTGTACATGAATACCGAGATACTTTACTGGGTCCATCACACCACGTCAGGGGAAATTGGCACCGCACTAGTTCGGTTGCATCTGCGAGAGGGAACAACTCAGACTTAGCCCCGTTAATGTGAAGACCACAGAATTCTCTGAATCTGACAATCTCATGAGGGATCGGTGCCAGGTTGTCTGAAGGTTGTCGTATAAATAACAAAATTTCATCTACATACAAAAAACGTACTAGTGGTCCTGGTTTGAACTACAAGCTGCTATGCAAATATTTCCCCTGAAGAGGATGCACCAGGGGTTCCATTGCTATAATAAAAAGCAGCGGTGACAGGGGGCACATAAGATGTGAATATAAGAGTATGATAAGGGAGATGAATCCACATGGCATGTCTAGTTTGAGAAATGTGGCTTGCAAAAAAGGTCATTCCAAAGAATTAAAGACCTTCTCTGTGTCTAACAGGGCCAGACGTGGCTGGGACAGTCAGGGAGGTTCTGTTGAATACAGTGAAACCCGTGCGCAAGTTTAAGGATGTAGAGCGGTGTGGGACAAAGCCAGTCTGGACGTGGGGATGATCTGGTCCATCAGTAGGGAGAGGCAAGCATCTTGGCCAGTATCTTATTATCTAGATTAAACAGTTACAATGGCCAAAATGAGCCTGTGATGTGGGTCTTTGCATGGTTTTAATAGTAAGATATTCACTGCCTCGCGCAGCATCGGTGGGAGCACCCCCGTTTTAAGTGATTTTGCACACATAGCGGGCAAGTGCAGCGCTGAAATATGTTAGAAAATTTAGCAGAAAATTCTGGGGAATCAGTCCAGGCCAGGGGAATTGGAACAGTCCGGTAAGTCAATTGCGAGTATTATCTGTTTGCTGTAGAATGGTTCACAGAGGAACTGCTATTGTTCATCAGTAAGCCAAACCTTTGCTACCTCAGCGAGGTATGTCGCCAACTCGGTGGACTCCTCACTTAGCCAGGAAGAATAGAGGTGGTTATAATAGCGGAGCAGCTCAGCTTGGATGCCTACATTGTCGGTGACCTGTGTCCCATCCCCCTGCTGCAGCTCTGGTATATTTGACGCGCCTCTAGGTGGCCGAAGCAATCTGGCCAATGTGTGGCCCGGTATTTCACCCTCCCCGCACCAGTGAGCCATGGCATACTTTACCAGATAACTCGGCTCATGCTCCTACACATCATGAAATTGAGCTAGTAGGGTATTGCGCTTGTGTAATTGTGGCCCTTGTCGTTGTTGGGCATCCATATGATCCAGGTCTGCTAGCTCAGTCTCAATTGGACCAGGCTGCTGTGAATGTCATGTAGCCGAGATTGTTTAGCTATACATTCGCCTCTGATATCAGCCCGGGTTGTTTGTTACGTAACGGAGAAGATATTAAGGTAGTCTATGATGGGGGAGCGGAGCTTGGAGCAGAAAAACTTATCATGGAGCGCCATACTAGGAAATTTACCTGATCAACTTTCTGCATTTCTCTTGGCTCCGCCTCTGCTCGCTCTCCTTTCCATTGCGGGTTTTCTCCCGTTTGAGTTGAGAGAGTGATCAAGTTAATTGAAGCCCATTTCCTGCTTCCGGATCTTGCGGAATTGCAGGGTTGACGGGCTAGTTGTCTCCGAGCCTCAGGTACTTAAGAAGAATGACTCCACTGAGACGCAGCAAGCGTGCCTCTGGCTTGAAAAAAGGCTCGCCAAAGACAAGCCCGTCTGTGCCCATCTGCATCCAGCCGATGCCAGGACCCCTGCTTCTCGTGCCTTAGCCTCCCCATCTAGAAGGATACACTCAGCTTCAAAACTTAAACACGTCAGACGGCTTGCTAACACACTTGATGCCTCTGACACATGTTACATGACTATTCCCTTTCCTAATATCGAGGGACCGTTTGCATGCAAATATTGCCAATTTTAATGCCTTAAAGAGGGATAGGTGTCTATAGATCAGTGTGATTTTCAGGGTATTCCTGAAAAGTCTGAGTTAGTAGCAGCCACACCTGTGTCTATCGGCAGTCTGGCTTCCCATAGTTCTATTCACAACTGAAGAGGCTTTTTAGCAAACATTAGATCTTTGCCTAAGCCTCCCAATGAAATATGGAATCTAATTAACTCTGATTCCCCTGATCTAGGTTTCCTCACTGAGACCTGGCTTGAACCTTCTTCTATACTGGCCATTACCTTAGCCCTTCCTAAAAATTCTCGTATTTTAAGATTAGACAAGGATAGTAAAGTGGGCGGAGGCATTGCCATTGTTTATAAAGAATCGTTGAAAGTCTCCATTATTATCACTGTCTCGGACGCTGATATAGAGATTTGTATTTTAAAGATTGAAACCACGCCCCAGGATTGTTGGAAGGGTGCTCTTGTATATAGTTCTCCTGGTCCTCTCAAGGATTTTACTCTAAAATTGAAGGAAAGAATTGCTTTTTATACCATTTCTTCCAAACAATTTTTTGTGTTGGGGGATTTTAATATTCACAGTGAAAATAGTGTAAATACCGATTCCGGTCATTTCCTTGCAGAAATGGCCTGCCTAGGATTGGAAACAATCAATATAGGGCCTACACATTACACTGGGAATACCTTGGATCTTTTTTTACTAACTCACCCCGTGTACTCTCTGAACCTTCTTGCCCAGTGGTCTGTTCTGATCATTTTTTGAGTAATTTTCAGATTACTGGCATCCACCCTACTTGCACCCCTACTAATCCCATCTGTAATCTTAGGAGTCAATGGCACAAGATTACACAAGAGTCTTTTGTGAAAGATTTTATACCCCCCCAGTATTTGAAGAACTTGGTGATATTAACATAAGGTTAAATGAATTTCATTAGGCCTTAAAATCAGTCACAGAGGCCCTTGTGCTGTTAAAACAACAGCATTCCAATTCCCAGCGAAAGCATGCAGCTTGGAATACTTCTGAACTTCGTAGGGAAAACTCTAATTGGAAAACATTGGATAAGACGTGGTGGAAATCACAAATTCTGAACAATAAATATATTTATAAAAATGCCTTACCACTTTACTGCAACAATATTAAATAAGCATGGAAATCCCATATTACCTCTAGATTAAGCCAAGCAGGTAACTCTACTAAGGAACTCTATACAGTTCTTAAATCTTGTACCAACCCTACTGCCTGTATTAACCAGATCTCTCCCTCTCCAGTTTTATGTGACAATTTTGCCAACTATTTTGAAGAGAAAAATAATAAAATATATGATACATTTCCCAATGACTCTGGCACACAGGATATTACTGTCTTACTTTCTACACCTCTCAGGGCAGGGAGAAACATGCCTGCTTATAGAGTTTCCATGCTCTGCAGGTATCAAAAGAAGAAGAGATGCTGAAAACAGTAAAATCTAGCTCGTCCCTCGATATTATGCCAGTCAATCTGTTTGCCTTATTAGCTATGCAACTAGCTCCCTCTATTTGCACTAAATTAAATTTATCTTTGAGTGAAGGGAAATTTCCACATGAATGAAAGGCGGCATAAGTGCTTCCGATCTGTAAGAAGGCAAATGTACCTGCAGGGGAGTTGGCGAATTTTCACCCTATCTCACTTCTTCCGCTTATGAGTAAACTCCTGGAAGGATATATTAATACAAAGTTTATGGAGTACATGGAATTCCATTGCTGCCTGGATTCATCACAGTCTGGTTTCAGACCAAAGCATTCCACTGAATCTACTCTTTTAGGCGTCACGGATTACATCAAACTTTCCCTTGACAACAATAAGCGGGTGCTGTTAGTGATGGTTTTTGTTTTTTTGGTTTTATATAGCGCAAACTAGACCCGAGACATTGGGTATCAGAGCGCTTTACATGAGCACCAGTTTCGTTACAGAAGGACACATTTGTTTTTGTTAGGCACTGGGAGATTAAGTGATTTGTCCAGAATCACAGGGTGCGTAGCTGTCGAGACTCAAACCCGGTTCCCCAGCTTCAAGGTCGACCGCTCCAGCTACAAGCCTAAATTCTCTCCCCAGCTTTTGACACAGTGTCTCACCATAAGTTACTCCAAAGATTGATTGATATTGGATTCTATGGACTTGCTCTAAAATGGCTTTTGAGTTTTTTCAGACCAGCGTACGCAAACTGTTAACTTGGGTCCTTTCCGCTCCTGCATCATGGCGCTCACAAAGGTGCTACCACAGGGCTCTTGTCTTAGCCCTACCCTGTTTAATGTGTATGTAGCCCCTCTTGCAAAGATCATTAGAGATCATGGGTTCACTCCCTTTTCTTATGAGGATGATACCCAACCTCTTTTATTATTGGATAATATTACGGCCTCAACCAAATCTCTTTGTGGATGGTATTCGAGGAATCTCTAAATGGATGACGGAAAACTTCCTCCAGCTTAATGCCAATAAAACAGAAATTGTATTATTCTGCAGCGCTCAAACTTTGTGGTCCTCATATTGGTGGCCCCTTGAGTTGGGCTTAGCCCCTAGCCCCATGGTGGTGGCAAACAAACTTAGGCGCCTGTTTGGACCACTCTATTACTATGAGAGATCAAGTAGCTGCCATTTCAGGTATTTATTTCCACACGCTGAGTCTTCTATGCAGAGTGTTCCATCTTATTCCTCTATCTGTATGTAGGACCCTGAGTCAAGCCTTGGTTATTGGTTGCCTCGATTATTGTATTGCCCTTCTAGCGGCCGCAAATTAATTCTTGCTGAATAGACTGCAGGTGGATCAAAGCACCGCAACCTGTTTGGCACTTAATATGCCCCCCAGAACAGCTTCTCTTCCATTGCTGAAACGTCTTTATTGGCTACCCATCCGCCAAAGAATTACGTTAAAAGCTGTTTTGTCCATAAAGCACTTAATGGCAGAGTTCTAAGGTACCTTGCGGAAAAACGTATTTGCTATCAGCCTGGCAGATCTCTTTGTTCTGGGGAGAAAGCTTTTCTTGTTATCCCCCATTACAGGAAACCCCGTGCAGGGGGCAAAGCTGTTTCTTACCTTTCTCCGCGGTACTGGAACTCACTACCTGTACATCTACGTAAGTGCTCGGATCTTCTCCATTTCAGGAAAGCCCTGAAAACAGAACTCTTCAGTAACTGATCTTACAGGCCATTCATTCCTGCACCTCTAGCGTGGAGATACCCCTTGGGGGCGAATCCAGCGCCGTAATTCATTCATTCATTCATTCATACATACATACATCGGAGCAGAAGCATGTTGCATGCGCCAGGGGTCCCTAAGTGTACAGGTATTGTGGAGGGTGTGCAATGAGCGGGGCTTACTCACAGGGGTACTGGCTGCAGTGTCAAGTAAGGCTCCAAAGAGCATGTTGAAGTCTCCACACAATATGGCATGGTCAGCGTCAATGCACTCCATCTGCGACTGTATTGACTGGCGAATTCTTAGATGTCAGTGTTCAGGGCGTATATGTTGATGAGCAATATACGCTGTCCAGCTGGAGCTCCAGCTGCCAATATGTATCAACCTCCATCATCAATAAAGGTGCCGGAGGGATGGAAGGGAAGGCTTTTATGAATGGTTGTATGTCAATACAACGCGGTGTTTACACCGCACTACCATTACAACGCTGGTTTTACAACGCAAGTCGTTACCACGACTTGCGCTGAAGGGTGCTGAACTTAGGAATAGTAAGATTTACTATTCCAACACCAGCCTACGTACAGTAGTGAAGGTGTTGAAATAGTAAATCTACTATTCCTTAGCCTAGAGCACCCTCCAGGGCAAGTCGTGGTAACGACTTGCGTTGTAAAACCAGCGTTGTAATGGTAGTGCGGTGTAAACACCGCGTCGTAATGGATGTTCCCCTTTATGAATCAGTGTGCAGACTTGCTCGAGTAGGTGCTATAACCTGAAAAGTATCAGTGCGGGCCACAAGCGGTAGCAAATGTGTGTGTGGGGTGGTGAGGCAAGTGTGTCTCCTGTAAGAAGGCTCTCTGTGCACCAAGTCTCGTTAGGTCAAAAGAAGGCACGGTAACTGTTTACGTTTGAGCGCACGGCGAGTAAAGGAATATCACAATACAAGTTTGTAGGTGTGGTGCGCCAGGTGAAGCAAGTCGGTTACCACGACAAGATCTAAGTGCTATGAAAATAGCTCAAACAAAGCATTTATTTTCACCGAGCAATTCAAAGTCCACAAAATTCTTTTTCCAAATGAAGTAGTATAGATTTATTCTTTTTTTTTTTTTTTTTTTTATTATTTTCTGGCAGAGGTAATACATACAAGGGCATGACCAAAAAAAGAAATACAAAATCAAACAGAGTTCTTTACAGAAAAGAAATAACCATAATGCGATTCAAATCCAATTATCAATTGGTAGCCATAACTTCCGACCAAAAGTTTTCTTTTTGAGTCCTTTCAGTTTATAAACTGCTTTATCCATTCTATAAACATTTAGCAGCTTTCCCAACCATAACTCAAACGTTGGAGGATCTACATCCAACCATCTAGAAGTGATACAAGCTCGAAAAATAGACATTCCGATAAACAGAAAATATTCTTGATCTATTGTTAAATCCTGAGGAGGAAAATACACACCAAAAATAATAATAGTAGGATGCAACGTAATCCGAACATGTAACAAATTAGACAAAAACTTTTCGATCTTCTCAATATATACAACAAGTTTAGAACAACTATAGAACATATGAATTGAATCGGCTGCTAAAGTACCACAGCGACTGCAATTGATACCTTTTACAGCTTTCCATTTTACCAGTTTTGCAGGTGTATAATAAAGATCTAGGGTGGACATAAAATGTTGGCTTTTAAGAGAGCTATTAATTAGTGTCTTATTGCTCATCTCAAATACTTTTACCAGGTCAATCCCTTCAATACAGAGCTTCCTCTCCCATTTCCGGGTATGATGATCCAAATCATTCTGAATCCTGTTATTCATTAACTGATAAATAGTGCCAGTACGACTGTTCTTCCTAGAGCTTTCCAGAATATCAATAGTTTCCATAGTATCAGTAAATAAAACATTTTTTTTTTCCAGGAAGCTACGAATCTGTAGATATTTAAAAAAATCATTCCTAGATAAACCAAAAATCTCTTGTAGTTTAGAGAAGAACAAAAGGGACCCATTTTGGTACAGTTGACCGAGTGAATGAATCTGTTTCATATACCACCGGTGAATTACCATATCTTGAAAAATTGCTGGTAATAACTTATTATCGAGCAAAGGTGTATAGTAGTTCAGTTTTGGGACTAAACCTAAAATTTTATTCATTTGCCTCCAAATTAAACATGCCGCATGGACTACCTTGAACTTTGTTTTTTTATAATAGCTAGGTTCAATGATTTTCACCAAACATTGCCGTGCGTCAGTACCGAGGAGCATTTCAAAGATAGAAGGTGACATAGCTGGATCTAATACACAATCATGAAAGAGCAAAACCCGAAAGGTTTTCAGAGCAATAGCCCAGTAATACATTTTAAAATTCGGAAGCCCTAAGCCGGCACAGTCTAGTGGGAGAGTGCACCATTTTAGAGATCTTCTGGCACGATGGTATCCCCATAAAAACCTAGACACCATTCTATCAATTCTATTGATAAGACACATTGAAAAAAATAGGGGGATTGTACGAAAGAAATACAAAAATTTTGGGAAGATCATCATTTTGATAACGTTAGTTCGACCATATAATGACAGATGTAGATTATTAAATCTTTCTAGCGATCTATTAGAGGATATGAGCAAGGGGTCTATATTTAATGCAACAATATCCTCAACCTTGGATGATAAAGTAACACCAAGATAAGATCCAGTAGTATTAAGTGGGATGTCAATGGGTTTACCCGTTTCTGAATGAATAATCTGGGTCTTGGTAATGTTTAGCTTATAGCCGGAGACCTTTCCGAACTCATTAGCCAAATTAATTATTGTAGGTAACGCAGAGGAGACGTCTGAGGTGACAATTGCAACGTCATCCGCATACGCTAAAACTTTATGGTCTACTCCAAAAAGATGAACTGGTGGAATATTTGGTTCCAAAATAAGTCTACTTAAATAGGGTTCTAAATATAATGCAAATAAAAGCGGGGAGCAGGGGCACCCTTGTCTCGTCCCTCTCGTAATTGGAAAGGGTCTTGAATAGTCAGTGCCCTGTCTCCAGGACATCCATTCCTGGATGTGTGACTCTGCCTTGAAGCTGAATGGTGCAAAGACCGAGATCATGCTCCTGGGCAACAAATGGACATCCATCCCACCAACTGTTTGGCCTGACACCCTTGGTGAAATCCCCTCCCCAAAAAGGAGATCAAAACATTAGGAGTATGGCTGGAACCCAACTTAACCATGAAGACGCAGGCGGCCAAGACTGCAGGTACCTGCTTTGGTCTCCTGCGATCCGTGCGTAAGATCCTTTCCCTTCTCCCCCCGCTATCCAGGAAACTACTGGTCCAGGGACTTGTCTTAGCCCGGCTCGACTACAGTAACGCCATCTACCTTGGGGCTCCGGAATACACCCTGGCCAAACTCCAACGTATCCAGAATGCGGCGGCCAGGCTCATTATGAACCTCCCCCCCAGAGTTTCAGCCAAGCCTGCCCTCAAAGCCCTACACTGGCTCCCTGTCCGCCATAGAGTAGAGTTCAAAGCCCTGTGCACCACCCACAAGCTTATCAATGGAGTTGGCCCTGCCGCTCTGAGACACATGGTCACCCCTTATAAAGCCCCCAGATCCCTCCGCTCTGACGCCGAACATCTGGCTACTGTACCAAAATTCAGGAAGGCTCGCACCGGCGGTCGTCGCTTTGCGGTCAAAGCCTCCATAGGTTGGAACTCACTCCCTCGCAGTCTACGTCTGGAACCCTCGCACACTCTGTTCCGTAAGAAACTCAAAACTCTTCTGTTTCCCAAATAATTCCCTCCCTCTGCCCCTCTCCTGGTCTTTTCAGATTTACAGCGCGGGGATGCCTACGGGTCACCAGGCGCTTTAGAAATCGCAAAATAAGAAATAAGAATAATAAGAATAACTAATGTTATGAGGCGAAACTCTAATTTCTCTTGTCGTTTTGCTGTTATGGCGGCTTCGTCTTCTAGTCCAGATATATGTTTCTCTGCGCCATCGAGCTACGTCCTCTGCTGGTCAAGTCATTCCCCCATTCAGTCAAGGCAGCCAGTAAGGGTATCACACTTGCGTCAATAGTACAGCAGCCAGCTCGGAGTTTGGCCATGATGGCATCTACGCCGGACAACTCGCTGGTGTCAGGTCTCCCCGCTACTTTAGTCTCCATATTGATGCTGTTTCAGGAGCATCGAACGCTTTAGCCTTCTCAAAGGGTAGTTTGCATTGCTTCTGGTCGCTGCACACCATGTGTGGGGTGTGTGCAGTGGGTGAGTCCCTGCGCCAAGATGGACAAAGCAGAGGTAGGTGGAGCCTATTGTTATTGCCTAGAGTTTGTTGCCCAGGCCGCTGTATGTCCAAGGAGTCTGCTGGCGGTATATGGCCTGGGGCCAGCAATGCAGAGCGGGGTGAAGGTAGAGTTGTCCGAGCCATGCTGGGGGGGGGGGGGATTTCTATGCCTTCTATCGACGGGAGATGGAGAAGAATAAGGAGGGGAACCCTGTGTGTCCTGCCCGCGGGGTGGTGTGGGTGGTTCATCACCTCTGGATGAGCTCCAGGCCTGAGAGGCAGAAGAGGAGGTCCCACAAGGTAGACAACAAGGGGCGGTAGTACCTACGATGTTGAGGCAGCAGGGAGATCAGAGTTATGAAACTGATGTGGTGGGTTTTCAATGGGCCTAGAGAGGCGTCAGTGGATCGTAAAGGACCCAGACTACAAAGTGAAAAAATGCTGCCCTACTAGTCTGCCACCACTGCGGTTCACTGTGTCAGCAGCATTGTCCCTGGATTGGGCGAGGGAGCAGGCTGCATCATCAGGCCACTTCTGTCCGAGTCGGCCACTACTGTGGCATGCGCAGTCCCAGTTTAGGTATCAGCGTTCTGTCTAGTTCAGTAGCGCCCCCACGCCGTGAATGGCTGGAAGAACCGGATTGCCACAGAGAAGTAATAGGTCAGCCCAGGCAGTTCAGAATGGCCCAATGACCACGCGCCTTGGGCTAACCCGCAGGCCCCTGTCGCCAGGGGGCATCTGAGGCGCTTGTTGCTCATTGAGTGCTCCCCGCTGTGTGGCGCTGTGGTGGCATTCAGCTCCCTGGGTTTCGCTGCATTCTCTGCCCCGGATGATAAGGGGTTATGAATGAGCACTTAGGATGCACAAGGGAGTGTTTTCCGACCCATCAGTTCTGTTCACAGGGCTGAGTTCATCAGAGATTCATCGCTGTGTGGTCATCTCGGTCACCAGCATGGCCACGCAGGCCTGAGAACCTAACACTTAGGTGTCCTGAGATACACTATTCTGTTAGCTAAGCCTTAGTGCCTTATTATGCAGCTTTTCAGTATTTGAAGGTGTTTTACATCAGCATATCACATCCAGAAATATGATCTGACATAAATAACGTGCCCCAAATATTGTTAACAAAAGTGTCATCCAGTTGGGTATAGATTTTTTACTCATAACTCTAATGGGGAGATATTTTTGTTGATGGCATTTAGAGACAACATTTATATTAGACAGTATTCTGGCATGGTATCTTATTGCCATCAATCTTCTCTTTGCAAGCTCGTTGCTAATCTGGTCAGTAAAAGAACACTTCAACAGCATTTAGAACCGTATAATCTATAGCAGTTCTGCAAGATGATTAGGCTCTATAGTTACCATCTCCACGAGCACAGTAAAAGGGGATTTTATGGAAAGTAAAATCCTTTCTTTAATGTGAACTAGACCCTGTTTCTGCTCTCGTATCCACTGTACTGAGACTACAGCTTCCTTCCCGAAACAATCTGGGTACTGAGGACAATGGGCCTCATTTATGAGAAATGAAGCATCGCTGCGTGAAAGCAGCGATGCGTCACTTCTCAGTGCACACTCCTTGCGACATTCCTGATGCGTCATATTTAATGTATGACGCATCATGTTGGAAGGAGTTACAGATACGTCAGTATTTCTGACGTATCTGTAAGCGCAAAAGTGACGCATTGCTGGGGTGTGTCACAAAAGTGACGCAACTCCAGCAATGCGACCTTTCAGTCTTACGCCTGCTGTGAGGCAGGCGCAAGATTTTGACGCAACGGTGTCCTAAAAGTGACGCAGTGAAATCTCATAGATTTCACTGCGTCACTTCTATGACCCTTCCTTGCGTCAATACGCCCCCCTTGCATACATTATACCTGGCGCAGGTATAATGTGGGGCAGGGGTTTACAAAGTGACGCATCTACCTAGATGCATCACTTTGTAAATATGGCGCAACAAGGTGCATTTTGTACGCCACTGGTGCGTCACAAAAAGTGACGCACCAGCGGCGTAAAAGTGACGCACAGCCTCATAAATGAGGCCCAATGTGTTCTACAAAGGACAGATACAGATTACATCCATTTAACCCTTCATGCAGGCCTAACTGCTGGCTCATCAGTCAGCCATGGAGATCATATATGCTATTAATGCCGCATAATTGAGGATCCTTGTGGTTCGGCATGTCCCCGTTTTTAGAGTGGGTTGACTGAAAACATTGAGAGGCACTTTTTTGGGTGTTATATTACTGTACTAGTGAGCAGCTGTTATAAGTAAGCAGTTTAATTAATATGTATGATGTTGGTTGTAGAAAATACATTTTATATATTTTCTTAATGCCTTTTCTGTGATCTTATGTTGATGAGAACTGTCATTCGGCACCATTCTGTTGATGAAAAATTGTAGTCCTTTTTCTATTTCCCTAAAATGTCCCGGTTTTTGGTTCTCAAGATCTGGTCACCCTAGGTCCACCTCTTCCCTCACAATGCCACAACAATATAAAAGTTTAGCTCAACTTAATTTGGGTAAAAAATGTAGGAACCGGAGCCCTCTTCAGAATGAGAGCGGTCTCGGGTATGTTTCTAAAATTAAACCTCTTCCTACTACCAGATCAAGTAAAAAGGCTCGTTCCTAGTCTTCAGCTGAATCATAGTCTTTCTCACCAGTGTCTCACACACAACTCTCAATCAATTCTAGTTTTCTTTGTGAGGATATCACAGACACTGCAGCTCTGACTAACCCTGAGATGTGCTGTAACTGAAAACAAAAAAAACAGGCTCTTGTCCACATGTAAACCCCAGGACACCGTAATCATAAATCTAATCTAACAACATGCCAGTAATCCAAAGGGACACTAGAACTCTATGCTTCTCCTACACATTATCACAGTTTGTTTTGCTTCCCTTGGCGTGGTGAAGAGCAACAGGCAATGATGACCACTAGGAGCGATGAAGCCAGTTGAGACAAGTCTCCAGGCTTTAGGCGCTTGTGCCAAAGTGTGTGCACCACAAAGAAGTTCCATATAATGTCAAATGTGATTAAAAAAACTCTTGGCTTTATTCCGAATTTATTCCACCTTGTAATCCCTCTTGCACTGCTAGTTCACTGATTAGCGCTACTCAGTATATGAATAGCCCAGTGTGAGGCAAAAGTGCATGAAAGGGGCAGGGTATTAGCCTCACTGATTCCTTTTAGTGAGTGATGGTCGAAAGCACATTAGGGGCCCCATTAGGATGGCGGGCCCGCCCACCCTTGCAGAAAACGGGACCGCCCGCCTTAAGGGCGGGGGTCCCGATATCTGCATTAGGATGTGCCCGCCACAGTAGCAGGCGCATCCCCCATTTTTAACATTGTGGTGGGCGGTGCTCACTGCACCGCCCGCCACAATGTTAAAAATGAATGTGCGCATTTGCATAAACAAAGCGGCAGGCACCGCGTGGTGCCTGCCGCTTTGTTTATGCAAGTGCTGGGGGGTACCACAGGTACCCCCCCCCCGTATGCACCCCCCACCTCTCCTTCACTCTGGGGGCCTGCAGGGGCCTCCAGAGTGAAGACCCGATGCCGCCACGGAAAGGCATCCGATTTGGCCCATACTAATGTGGCTGGCGGTGTCTATGAGACACCGCCACCATATTAATCCTTTTCCACCCCGGCCACAAGGCGACCGGGCGGAAAAGCAGCAGACGGTCTTTCCGTCCGCCGCAGTCCCCCCCGCCATACTAATATGGTGGGGGGGCATTCGGGAGTGGATGTCGGGCGGATTGCCCCCGCCAGTCCGGCGGTGGCTACCGCCAGCCTGGCAGGGGCAATCCACCCGACATTGTGCCCCTTAGTCCCTTGATCTTTATTTGGTTAGCCAGTTCCTTCACCTGCAGGAGTTCAAGATGCTTTCACTGGCTTTGTTCAGTGGATCGACAGTGGGGTTCATAGATAACAGGGGTTTGTTTTCCAATGTATTGTATTTTCGTTTGTGTTTTGGCCTTCAGAAATAGAGTTAAGGGAGCGGCATGAGATTACCCTTTGTTCAGAGTTTGGAGCAACAGATGTACCCACAATACTCAGCTTGAACTTGAGGCTAGTTAGTTGGATCCAGTTGGCATTCATCGATTCTTCAGAGTAAGGAGGATAGAGTTTATTATTTAATTGTCAAATTTCAGGTTGTCAGAGAGTTTCACGCAAAGCTTTGTATGTTCCATGCAAGAGTGAACCCCTTCACCCAGTGGAAAATTTGTTACAAAAAAATAAGTGATGGGGCTTTGGTCAGGAGGCAGCTTACACCACCTTAAAATCAACCAGGAAACCGGGGAGGGGTGTGGTGTAATGGCTCGAGCTACTGACTTTGGAGCTAGGGAACCGTGTTTGAATCTTGGTTTCGGCTCAACATCCTGTGATTCCAGGCAAATCACTAAGGGCCATATGTAGGTAAATTGAGAATACCGAATCCTTAATACCGAATTTTACCGAATCGGTATTAAGGATTCGGTATACGCGATGTAGATAAAAAATCGTTAAATATTACCGATTCGTTATGAATCGGTATTAACTACCGATTTCGGACAAATCGGTAAAAAATGAGAATGAAATACCGAATCGGTATTACAGAATCCATTACCGAATCGGAAATACCGAATCGGTAATTCAAAAAATCGTAATTTGTTGAATCAGCCAATCCAGATACACCCAATTACCTCCCAAACAGGAAGTGGCCACACCCAGCCAGGTGCACAGGACCTGGAGCTCACAGTGAGGCAGGCAGGCAGGCAGACAGCATTGTGAGCTGAGGAGCCAGCAGCAACACAGCCACACAGCCACAAGCAGGACTGCAAAACAACAACAAGCATTGCAATGACAAGCCAGGACAGGGAGAAGGAGGGAGGTGACAGAAAGAGAAAACTCAAGTTTAGTGACAAGGAGCTGGAGGTCCTGATCCAGGATGTCAGTCAAGAGCACCACAAGCTCTTTGGAGCCCAGTCCCACCAAGTGCCAGAGTCACAGAAGAGGCAAATCTGGAGTGGCATCAGGGACAAAATCAATGCCATAGGTGTGACCCAGCGCACCATAGAGGACATCAGGAAGAGGTGGTACGATCTCAGGAAGACAGCCAAACTGAGGATGGCAGAGAGACTGAGGCAGGCTGGAAAAACCAGAGGAGGGAAAAACAGAGCCCCAGTACCAACACCACTTGAACAGATGGTTGAATCCAGCAGGAGAGTGTAATTGGTGTGGGAGACGCCGACAGCTCCGCCAGAGCAGCTAGAAAACAAGGTAAGAAGCATGCCCAGCATGCTGTGCTACCCCCTCCCCACCCCCAATCCCCATAGTGGCAAAGGGGCTCCCACTCCACCCCATGTCTTACTGGATACCTGCAATGCATTATGGGTGATGTAGTCAGAGGGAACACATGAATAGGACAGTCAGGCTAGCAAACACAATAGCATGGTAAAGTAATAGGCAATGTCAGGACAACCACTGTGCTCTGTAGGCATGTTGTTTAATGAAATCACATGGCATACAGAGCAGTGAGTATATCTACATTTGTGTCATTACAGGCGAGTCATCTCGCAGTGCAGCAGAGAGCAGCCGAGCTAAGTCAGCCAGGCCGGAGGGGAGGCAAAATGAAGACGCCAGCAGGCCTGCAGGGACCACAAGCTCTGCGTCATCACGGCCATCTATTCCACCACCACAGCCATCACCACAGCGCCAGGGAAGTCCACAATCCCCTCTCACACAGTCTCCACTGCGAAGATCACCAACACCCCCACCCCCACAGTCAGGCAGGAGGCATGCCGTGGCCACCCTCCAGCAGATGGAGGAGTCAGATGAGGAGGGCAGAGGGGGCGAACAAAGTCCCATAGGGGAAAGATCCAACAGGGAGAGGTGTAGTTCTGCATCCGAGGGTGCCCACATCTCATCCAGACGCCGCAGGGCAAGGCCGGACAGTCCAGAGGCAGCCGAGCTGGGTGACAGTGTGTTCGCAGGACTGGAAGGCAACATGCTGAAGGTCCAGCGCCTGCAATGGAAAGAACTGAAGTCAATACACAGGGAGGTGGCACACATGAACAAGCATATGCACAGGATGGAGAAGGGCATCAGTGCTATGGGGGAGAACATGAGTGCAGGAATGGAAAGAGTGGCTACTTCGGTGGACAACCTCTGCAGCCAGCTTGAGCAGGACCGTCTAGCCAGGCGCAGGGAGAGACAGAGGCTCCAGGCCTATACCAAGTCGGTGAACCGGCTCGCCACTTCAACATCACTGATGTGTCGCAGGTCCATCGCCATGCAGGAGGAGATGGCGCATTGCAGCAGGGATGTGGCCAGGGGGATGGTGTCCTTGACCTCAGTGCTAGAGCAAATGCAGAATTCTAAGGCCGCCACAATGGAAGGGGGGGGACAGTGAGGAGGCCACCAGCCGTGGTAGCATCACGCCCTCACCCACCGAGTTCAGAAGGCGTAGTGAACGTAACGTGCCTTCACATGAACAGTCCAACACACCGGACAGTGTAGATAGGGAACGGTCACGGGCAGCACGTGGCCGCAAGAAGTAAGGACCAATGGCTGTTGCCAAGCATGAGATGGGTGATGTAACCCATGTCCAATTGGAGATTGCTCACATTACTGGGGGTGTGCCTAATAAACACCTTGAAATGTAACTGGAACTGGCTCTGTGTCGTTACTCACTCAGAAGTAGTTTGCCGTTATCTCTGCCCGTCTCTGTCTCCCATCATGTTCAATAGCAACACCTGCTGTGCTGGGCTCTGGCTGAGGGTTGTCCTCGTCCTCGTCATCTGAGTCAGTCAGTTCCACTGCTGTTCCTTTTTTGATGGCCAGATTGTGCACATGTAGCAATAATCTTGCAACATTTGATGGGGCTGTAGAGACGTGCACCTCCAGTTTTGTGGAGGCAACGGAATCTGCTTTTGAGCAATCCAAACGTGCGCTCCACCACGTTGCGTGTGCTCCTATGTGCCACATTGTATCTCCTCTCCCTCGGGGTGGTTGGGTTGAGATAAGGTGTGAGTAGATACGGGCGGAGGGCATATGCGCTGTCACCTATGTACAGATGTAAGTGGCATTATGTTGTGTGATCAATAGCTTTAGCCAGGGTGTACATCAGAGTGTGTCACATTTACTTACCTAGTATGTATCCGTCTCCAAATTCACCTGCAAGCAGACGGGTATGCATGCCACTGTTCCAGAAGATGTACGCGTTGTGGCTACTCCCGGGTAATTTGGCCACGATGTCAGTAATTAAGAACTTGGCATCACATATCACCTGTACATTGATGGAGTGGGTGGATTTGCGGTTCCTGTAAATGTATTCACTAGCTGCAGGTGGGCAGATGGGTATATGGGTCCCATCTATGCAGCCGATGACGTGTGGAAAGTGTGCCATTTGGTAGAACTCCAGCTTGGTCCTCTGCAGCTCCGCCTGTGTACTGGGGAAGGAAATGTAGTGTTCCATTCTGTCCATCATGGCATCTAGGAAAGTGTTGAAAAAACGGGACAAACAGCTCTGTGACACTCCACCCACTGCAGCAATCACACCCTGGAAACTTCCTGATGCAAGGAGGTGCAGGCAGCAGAGAACCTGGACATGGGTGGGGACAGCGTGGGCCCTTGGTGTCTGATGCTCCAGATAGGGTTTTAGGTCCCGTATTAGCTCCAGGATGGTATCAGGGTGCAGTCTGTATCTTTCATGAATTTCTGCTTCTGTCAAGTGGAACAATGTGATGCGCAATCTGTACACCTGCTCCTCCCGTCTCCAGATCCTTACTCCTGCTGCTCTCAAGCGTAGCCGCCTTGCAATGAGGTAGAGTCCTGCCATTGTGTTCCCACTGATGCATTTTGGGCCTGTTTTTATGCACTCCACCTGATTACCACATGCTCCTGAAAAGTGGTAAATACCGATTCGTTATTACCGAATCCGGTCAATTTCGGTAATACCGAGGTTTGCTACATAGCATTTTTGGGGATTGTTCCGAATCGTTATTTCCGATTAGGTAATATTTGTTTCGGTAATTTTGATTCGGAAAATAACGAATCGGTAATTTATTACCGATTCGTTATTAACGAATCAATTCGGTATTACGTACATCTCACATGGCTAATTACCGGTCGGTAACAACGAAAACTGGCCTTTTTCGGTGTTACCGACCGGTATTCGACCACCTACATATGGCCCTTAATCTCCCAGTGCCTGCCATAAATGAGTGTGTCCTTAACTGGTGTTTTAGGAAAGTGCTTGTGCTGAGGACCGGAAACTACGGCGCAAATTAAGCACTGCCTACACCAATATGCACTAACTACATAAAATTCTCAAATACATGAGGCTTACATTGAACCTTAAACAGATGGGAAAAATAAGTGACTATGTAATACTCCAGGAAACAACTTTTACAACGTAGTCATTACATCGCACTACATTTACAACGCAGTAATTACATCGCAACATCCTTTACAACGCATGTCACTACAACGCAGGCATTACATCGCATGTCATTACAACGCATACCATTACAACACATAGTACCCTTACGCTATCCAACACTTACCCTACTGTTGCACCCCCTGGAGTTAGTATAGTAATTTTTACTCATACACTATCCAACCCTTACCTTAAATGCAATGTAATGGTATGCGTTGTAAAGCTATAATGCAATGTAATGGAATGCGTTGAAAATGTAGTTGTAAAAAAATCATTGTAGTGGCATGCGATGTAAATGTATGCATTGTAAAGAATGTTGCGATGTAAATACTGCATTATAAAGGCTTGCATTGTAAATGTATGCGTTGTAAAGTCATACATGCTGATACTCCACTGATAAGCGTGGCTAAATTCCACCCGAGTGACTTACCTCACTCACCTACAGTTACCCAAGAATAAGTCAGCCGGACAGTGGAGAAGAATAACCAATGCAAGTTTATTAGGCCACAAACTCCCATATGAGAGGGCCCTATATCGACCTCACCCCTAAGAGTGTGTCGAGAAGGACTAACTCTCATCATCATGGTGATACATTATAATATGAGAAGGCAGAGTAAAACACGCCCATAATGGAAAAGTACTGGTCCCACAAGAGTGTAGACAATGGCCTCATACAAGAGGCATCTGCACCTGCAATAGCAACACTTGTTATCATCTCCCAAGGACATAGAGCCAGGCCGCTACATCTCCAACTCATGAGAACGGCCTGATAAGGAGTTTCGTTAGCGAGAGTTTCAGCTACAGTAAACCAATAAATGAAAATATGCTGACATGAGGAATTATTCCTATTCCTACGGGGGGGGAATGAGCAAGTGCAGTTTGCACACATAGAGAAATGATTCAAAATGGTGGCACACAAGCTAAGCTAAGAACACTGAAATGATGTCACACGCATAAGTGAATAACTGAATAATGAGAACATAAATGTAAATGCGTAAATGCAAATAATTAGTTAGACACATTCCGCTAACTCATAAGCATAATGTACGAAGGGGGCGGGACTTGAAATTGACGCCTATCAGACCCTCCTTTTAGCGGACTGTGGCTAACACGTTTGTTTCCATTTATTAACCAAAAGGAGGGCCTTTACAGCAAAATCTATGGGCTGGAAAGTCATACCTAAACTAGAGCATCATCATGAATAAACATCAACCAATTAGTATCAGCAAGCTCAACATCATTGGATACCGGATACTGTGTCGCTGGTCTCTTAGACTTTTTTATATTGCTGGCACACATGGAGCAACAAGGGGGAAGACAGTAAACACAGAGGCAGCATGACAGTAGGAAACCTATTACACCTATAATGACCATGAATATTTTCCAACCCCAGGAAGAGAATAGACCCCACAACCATGACTGTAAGGACCAAGTACCAGTATCTTGATGAAGTTCGGCAGCTAACCTATGGAGTTTCTGCACAGCCAAATTAACTGTCGGGGCGGAGTCAGGAATATACACGCAACAAGACGTCCCGATGACGCGACAGGCTCCACCCCTATCCGCCAGGATGACGTCAAGCACCATTCTATTCTGGATCGTAAATAATCTCATAGCCTGCATCTCCAGAGACATATTAGCTGCAATGTCAGCTTCAGTATTCACTACCTTTTCCATTACCCTCGAAAGACGTCTGATGGCCCTACTATTAAAGATAGGACCCCAGAATGGCAACAGGCCCTTAGAGAAATCCCTAAACTGCTGTCCAGTGGTGTCTGTTTGATCTACGTCATCAACTTGAAGTTCCCTCCTTTTCCGCTGTCCTTGTACCATGTCAAACCTCCTATGTGTCTTATGATAATCCGAAGGTGCCACGTAAACGGGAGGAAGTAAATACGCCAAGTAGCATGTCCCGCCCCAACCCTCAGGCAACCACAAATACCCATTATCTCCACATACGAAATAGACATTTGGGGGAGTGACGAGCGAAGGACTAAGGGTCAGGCGAATCGAGGCAGTCATATTACAAAGACTGTCACCCACCTTTATCGGACCTCTACCCTGAATACAAAAATAAGGCGAAGGCCCCACTACTGCTAGGGGGACCAGGGAATGATCACTACTATTTGTTGCAGGAGGGCGTCTGTATACTAGAGAAGAGTTCAACTGTAAGAAACTCTCTCGTACTTTGTCAGTGTCATTGGGTATCAGAAATCTGTCCACTTTCTTCGAACAAGTTTCTAAGAATGTTTGGTCAAAACGTCCGTCAGTAAATAATCGTCCAAGGAATGAGGGGGGCAAAGGGCGTACTCGCATTGTCAGTGTTGACTTACTGCTGGGGAATCGCGGGGTGAGAGAGTCTGGCTGCTGAAAGAACTTTACCATACCTAACAGGGTGTACCAACCCACGCAGCTATTCACAGGAGTCAATTGCAGTGCCAATAACCTATCCTTCTTATATGCTGCAGAAGGAAGCAACCCACAGACCCAGCAATCTGTCACATTGTATACGGCATGTGCATGATGCAGTGTTTTTATGAAAACATTATCACGATAGCCTTTTCTCATACATTGTTCACCATAATCAACAGTAACCATATTGTGTTCCGGTAAGGGAGAAGGGGTAGGAACCAGTTTGTGGACGGGGTAAGCTTCATCCAGAAAAAACAGTATTCCAAGCATTATCAAGAACACAATAATGAGCACCACAATAACCACAATTTTACTTTTACGTGATAGGGCACGCCATGGTGAATCTTGTTCTGGTCTGCGAGGAGCAGTAAAAGGCTGTTCCTCGTCTGGGATCGGACGGCCAAAAGGGTACATGTCTCCTAAAGAGCGGGGCAAGGGATATCCTAAAAGTTCAAAAACTAGGGGCACTACTAAAAGTTCAGACACTCCAAAACCGGCCAGAGGGGTTCTTCACCCTTCAAATGGGCTTTTCTCCCTATGTCCGTTAAAGCCTCACAGGCAGGCTTTCAATCTCGTAAGCCCTAATCCCTCGACGGAGTCACACAACTGCAGCGACTCAGGAGCACGGAACTTGGGCCCGCATACAACTTCTAATGTTCCATTCAGCAATGTCTCGGAAGTGCACCAGGGCTCCTTTTAGCAATCCATCCCTATTGCTATGCTAACCTATCGAATATAGTCCACTCCTAGTCCCTATCTCAGCCCTTCTTCCAGTGCTCAGTTCATTTGCCTCTCTTTCCTGGGCCGCAAGTTATAGCGAGTGCTCCCTCGCACTTCGGGGTCTGAGAACAGAATTGGTGGGTCGTTTTGGAAAGAGGTGGCTTCGGTCGTTTGGGCACTGTGACCAAAGGAAGCCTCGCTATTCGTACTCAGGGCTGGCTTCTGTGCGTTCTCGTCGTGCTCCTCCCCGATCAGCAAAGCATCAGAGAAGGGGAGATACTGAGGCACTGACTCTGTTTCGTGATCTGCAATGCCACCTCTTACCCATGCATCATAGGGTAAAGGTAGTGGAACCTTCTTGACGTGGGAAGCATGTGTCCACGCCTTTCGACCCTCCACTCGAAGTGCGGTGCGGGTGGTGAGCAGCACCAACCGCGGCTCAGACCATCTAGGCTCCAAACAGGACTTCCGCTGGTACTTCTTGACGACTACCCAGTCCCCTGGGTTGATGCCGTGGCCGGGCCCCTCAGGCAGCGGCTTCAGTGTGTCTGCTACCTGCTGGTGAACAGAATGGAGATCTTTAGTCAAAGCATACAAGTAGTCTGTCAACATAGGATATTCTATCTCTGAGAAACATTTAGGTCTAGGAACACCCCACACATTGGCGGGCCTGCCAAATACAACTTCGTGAGGAGAGACACCTGTCTTAGAATTCACTGTAACTCGTGTGGAAAGTAAGGCAAGGGGGAGAGCGTCTGGCCAGTGTAGCCCTGTACTTTCCCGTATCTTGGCCATTTTTAGTTTCAATGTACCGTTAAATCTTTCAACTAAACCCGCAGCCTGTGGATGTAGGGCTGCGTGGAATTTTTGAGAGATTTGCAATCCCTTACATATTTGTTTCATCAGCTCAGCATTGAAGGATGTACCGTTATCACTCCAGATCACTCTAGGTAACCCGTACCTACTGAAATATTCCTTAATCAACATCTTAGCTGTCGACATGGCTGTACAGTCTTTTGTTGGAAAAGCCTCCACCCACCTACTGAATGCGCACACCACCACGAGTACGTATTTAAGGTTGTTCACTCTTTCCATTTCAATGTAATCCATCTGTATTACTTCAAAGGGATATGTTGGGGGTGCGAAATTTCCCACAGGGACGGGTGTTCCCTTCCCAGGATTGTGTCGTAAGCAAATCATGCACTGCTGTACCAAACGTGTGGCCACCCTGGAAATGTTCTTATTACTCCACACTGGATCTAATAATTTACATATTCCCTTGGCACTTATGTGAGCTGGTCCGTGAGCCATTGTCACCACTGGGAGGACATATGCATTTGGGAGCAAACATCGTCTTTTGTCCGTTACATCCGTCCAACATTCATCCGAGTCCAACTGCCCCTTTCCATTCTTCCATTCTTTCAGCTCCTCCTCAGTCACTTTCTCTTGTATGTTCCGCACACTCTGTACAGTGTCTGCAAACATGTTAACGTCCGGTACCCATCTAGCTGGTCCAGCCACAAACATTCGTGGGAGTCTTGTCCTAGCAGTTTCCTTAGCTGTTTGGTCTGCAAACGCGTTTCCCCGCCCTACGTCATCCACCACCGCTTTATGTGCACTACACTTTATTACTGCTAACCGTTTGGGAAGCGTTAGGGCTGTCAGCAGTCGTAATATCAATGGGCCATGTTGAATTCGTTGTCCATGTGATGTCAAAAATCCCCTCTCCGCCCACAGTCTCCCATAACTATGAGCCACGCCAAAAGCGTATTGGCTGTCAGTGTAAATGTTCACGTCCAACCCTTCACTCAATTCACATGCACGCATCAACGCTATTATCTCTGCAGCTTGAGCTGAGTTGTACGGGACTCTAGAAGTCTCCACCACTGTTTGTAAGGTCGTGACTGCATATGCTGCTGTTGTGGTACCGTCTGCTAGTTTAAAACAAGACCCATCAACATACAGCTCCCCGTCAGGGTCATCTAAGGGCTTATCCGTCAAATCTACTCTACCTTTTGTTTCCTCTTCTGTTCGGAACAGGCAATCATGCACTTCATCATCTTTCTCATCTGAAGGGAGAGGCAGTAGCGTCGCTGGGTTCAGGGTAGCACATCTTTTTATCGTTACATGTGGGGCAAATAGTGTCATCTCATAACCAGTCAGACGAGCACTAGTTAAATGCTGCGTCTGCGTTCTGTTTAGCAAAATGTCCACTGCATGTGGTACCATTACCGTAAGAGCTGAACCCAGTACGAGCCCTGCCGATTGTCTTATCGAGACTGCAGCAGCCGCTGTAGCCCTTAGACAGCTCGGAAGCGCTCTTGACACGTTGTCAAGCATTGCGGAGAAGTAAGCACACGGTCTCTGTTTCCCTCCAAAATCCTGTGTTAAGACAGACAACGCGCAACCTTCCGCCTCGTGCACATAGAGTACAAAAGGCTTCTGGTAATCAGGTGTTCCCAAAACAGGTGCAGAACATAGAGCAGTTTTTAGTAACTCGAATGCTTCTTGACATGCAGGGGTCCAAGGTAGGGACTCGCGCACTTCTTTGGTAGTCAGATACAGAAGGGGTTTTGTTAGTAAAGCATAATTAGGTATCCACTGGCGACAGTACGATGTTATGCCCAGAAATGCGCGCACCTCTCGCTGTGTGTTAGGTACTGCCATGTTAGTTATCGCTTTGACACGCTCCGGTGTCAGCCTTCTCCCGTCCTTCGATAGGAGATGACCGAGGTAGGTGACCTCCTGTCGACAATATTGGAATTTAGGGAGAGACACCTTGTGTCCCCTACAAGCCAAATGGTGTAACAATTTAACAGTAGACTCACGGCATCCTTCCTCACTGTCGGATGCAATGAGAATATCGTCCACATATTGCAACAAGACATTGCCCTGTGGGAGCTCCAAGTCATCCAACTGTGCTTTTAATGCTTGGCTGTAAATACTGGGACTCTCTGTATAACCTTGAGGAATTCTACAAAATCTAAAACTTCGGCCAGCCAATGAGAATCCGAAGAGGTAACGGCTATCCGGATGCACAGGTATACTAAAGAACGCATTCTTAAGGTCCAGCACAGAAAAATATTTAGCTGAGGGAGGTATCATAGTCAAAATGGTAGTAATATCAGAAACCACTGGGTACTGGGGCTCAACAACCTTGTTAATGTGACGTAAATCAATCACAAAGCGATAGACATCCGCTGTACCCTCACCTGCCTCACCTGAGGGTCGTTTAAGTATTGGAAGAATTGGACTATTACAAGTATTTGAGTCCGTTTCCTCTACTACCCCTGACCCAATCAAATCCTGTATTATCTGCAACAAAGCCTTCTCTCCATCCCGGGATATCTTGTATTGGGGTATGCGAGGTAGCTTCGCCCCCACCTTAACATTTATGGACACCGGTGCAATGTCCATTTTTCCCACATCGGTATCGCTGCTGGCCCACAGACTCGCAGGGACATCCCTGAACTCAACCGGGAGGGGCTCTTCCTTCGAAAAACATTGCTGCGCACGTGCAACGGAAGGGCCTAACGTGAGATACACACCATCTGGGGAACAGTAAATCGTAGCATTCAGCCTTTTCAACAAGTCCAAACCCAGTAAATTCTCACCACAATTCGAAGTCAAAAGGAAGGAGGAGTCAATAGTGAAGGGGCCAATCGTAAGTGCTAGGGGCTTAGAGATGGGGCTAACCACTGGGGTACCAGAGAACCCCACTGAAATATTAGTCTTGCCAGACAGAGCCGCCCCTGGAATGTGCTACAGAACTTTTCGTAGCACCTGTATCCAATAAAAATTTCTGATGGGATCCCGACAAGTCTGCCGTTACATAAGGCCCACGTTGGTCAACATCCACAGAAACAGGTCCCACACTCTGCCCTACGCTGTCCTAGTTATAGGAAAATCCTGTCAAATCATCCATAGCGTATGCATCACTGTAGAACTGTCGATCCCTGCAGTCATCGCCTTCCCTCTGAAAATGCTGTCTATCCTTTCCTCCGTCAAAATAATTTCCTCCCTGTCTCCTGCCCTCCTCGTACTGTCTAGTATCCTTATTCACATCTCCCCGACCCCGTCCTCTTCCAGGTCCAGCATGGGACCATAGCAGTGGACAGTCTTTCCACCAGTGTCCTTCCTGTTTACAGTTAGCGCACTGGTTGGGTCCCAAACGCTCTCTCCTCTCTCCCCTTCCGTAACTACTTCCTCGACCAACCGACACGGGCGGGGCACCCCGTCCTCTGCCCTTCGCCACTTGCTGCAACAAAACCTTTGTCTTTAAATCTTTCGCCTTCTTTTCTTGCCTGTCCTTATTCTCATTTTCTCTATGTTCATAATACTGGGCCATGCTCAAAATCCCTGAGGGGGTAGATGTCGTCCATGTACTCTCTGACGCTTGCAGTCGGGCCGATATTTCTGGCAGCAAATTCGTAACAAATCTGTTAACAAAAAGACGTAGCCCTCCATCTTGAGATATATCTTGTCCGCTAAAATCCATAAACGTTTCTTCAAAACGGGTGAAGAAATCTGAAACTGCCTCATCCTTCTTCTGTCTGCAAGCCGTTAACTTATCCCAATCTACCTTCTTGGGAGGGATGAGTGAGTGCATATATTTAATTATGCGCCCTGGTAACGCTAATATCTCAGCCTTCGGCTTCTCACCTGGCTTTCGTTCCTTATCCCAATCCGTAAATTCTTCCCAAGTACCGCCCATCTCCTCTCTATGTTCCGAACCCTTCACCTGTCTCCACACGTCCACAGGAACCAATAATCCAAAAAATAATTCAATATCTGCTAAAGTCATTACTGTTGAGGAAGCTGCCTCCGTTAGTTCTTTGTAATAAGCTGTTGGATTTTTCCTCGAGTCGGGTAACTGCGCCTTCAAAGCTAACACCTCGCTCCTTTTCCAGGGCGTATACACCCATTGTTCTTGAAAATGAGCATCTATACGAGCTCTAGTCACTACCTGTGTTGTCGGGTCTACTATTTCAGGTACCTCAGGGTGAAATATAGGGTGTACTTCACGCATCGGATGTATCCCAGGGAAATGGGCCTCATCTGCCGCTGTTAACTCATTCCTATACTCCAACAAGTACCTCAGACTACGGAGCACCTCTGTTACTCCAGTGTTAGCCCTATAAGCATGAGTCTTAATATCACGAAGAATCGCTGGCGCCTCCCCACCATATCCCTGCTCCCACAGCGCTATTAGTGTCGTTGACATGTGCCACAAAGCATGCTGTTGCATCAAAGGCTCGTAATCTTTCACAGTAGACCAAATATCCTCTAGTGAATAAATATTATTCCTGGCCCATTGACAAGCTTGATTAGCTACCATGGTCTTCTCATCCAATCCAACATTAGCACGCGTAAGTAACTTCCGTACCTGAGTAAATAGTCCGCCTCCCGCTCCTCTAATGGGTGTTAGCAACGTGCTCTGGGGGGTGGCACTGGCAGAAACTGTGGGGATAGCGGGACCAGCGGAGAGCACCGGGGATAGCGCAGCAGACGCAGGGCTCGTCACCGAGAAAGGGAGCAAGGGTGCAGTGGTAGAGGGGGTAGTTAGTCCCACTGCAGCGGAAGCAGGTGCACCGGACAAGGGAGGGGCACGTACTTGGGGAACTGAAACCACCGCTTGTGAGGCGGAATCTCCGAGCACGGGGTACAGGGGCTGTGGAGCATATGGGGGAGGGGGTCGGGTGTTCAAAATATCCTCCATTTCATCTATGTCCTCTTCCTTCACCACATAACACTTGTTATCCAATAGCCTAAGACGCCTATCTGTGCGCTCAATCCGCAGCTCGTTCTCTTTCTTAGTATGTTCCCTAGCCTTCTGCGCCATGGTCTGTGCCGATCTCTTCAGAGCCACCTTCTCCTCCCTCATCTGTCGTTCTCGTGCCTCCTTCTACCACATCCGCAAAGAATCAAACATACTCTGACGGCTGCGCCTAGCAAACAATTTGTCTTGTAAATAATCTAATTTTGCTCCGTCAAAAGAGCCCAGTAAAGGCCACTGTAAATCCACATTATCCTTTGTATACTTATGCCACAAAGTGGAAAACAAAATGGGAGGTAAGCCATGTTTAACATACATGTCGAAATTCGGAGAGCCCTCCGCCGGAGCGGGTTGGCTCTCAGCCAATCTAACATCTGAAACCTCATCGCAACACCCGAAACACCGCAATTTACTAAAACACGGCATCTTGTTCTCCTACAATCACACAACGGCACAAAGACTCACACTCATATACTCAGTTACCGACAGGTCACACTCACAGTTTCGATATACATATATTTATTACATAGAATCCGCACCAAAACACGTGTCACCAAAATGGGACAAGGCCCGTCGACCAAGTCCTGGGGAACCTGGACCCTACCGCAGACCGAACAGCACACCCCTGCTGTTCCGAGACTGGGGAACCAATCCGTCTCCTGGGCAGCACTACAAATCGGCATGCACCACACCACGCGGGACCCGGCACTCTCCCGCAAACCACCGCCTTAGGTGTTCGGGTGAGCCCAAAATCCTCACGTAGCAAGCCGCTCACCAACCTGCAGTATTATCCAGTCGGATTTTTACAAACCAACGTTCCCCAATCTCCATCAAGTCTGTCAGAGCGCCATTTGCACTCTGAGTTCCCCGGAGCACACTAGCCCCAGGAGCACACCGGCTCCTCCAATCACCAGAGACACAGCGGTCTCACGGAGCTCTCCGGCTCCTCCAACCACCAGTCGGACCACTTACCTTCTGTGCGCGGTACCGACCTCTACCGTTCTCCACTTCCGGCTGCCTGGACCAACACGGTCAGCTCCAAAGTTCCGCCTTCTGGACTCCGGCGTAGGATCATGGACCGAGACCTCCTCCGATCAGCAGGGCGGGCAGCGCTGCGAGAACCAAGCTCGGCATCAAGTGGGTACCCGGGCCCACCGTGCCAACCAGAGGGTCTCCGGCCTTCTGCTACCCGCTTATGGGTGAGAAAGGTCCTAATCGCGGAGTCCCTGTTCGGGCCCCATCTGATAAGCGTGGCTAAATTCCACCCGAGTGACTTACCTCACTCACCTACAGTTACCCAAGAATAAGTCAGCCGGACAGTGGAGAAGAATAACCAATGCAAGTTTATTAGGCCACAAACTCCCATATGAGAGGGCCCTATATCGACCTCACCCCTAAGAGTGTGTCGAGAAGGACTAACTCACATCATCATGGTGATACATTATAATATGAGAAGGCAGAGTAAAACACGCCCATAATGGAAAAGTACTGGTCCCACAAGAGTGTAGACAATGGCCTCATACAAGAGGCATCTGCACCTGCAATAGCAACACTTGTTATCATCTCCCAAGGACATAGAGCCAGGCCGCTACATCTCCAACTCATGAGAACGGCCTGATAAGGAGTTTCGTTAGCGAGAGTTTCAGCTACAGTAAACCAATAAATGAAAATATGCTGACATGAGGAATTATTCCTATTCCTACGGGGGGGGAATGAGCAAGTGCAGTTTGCACACATAGAGAAATGATTCAAAATGGTGGCACACAAGCTAAGCTAAGAACACTGAAATGATGTCACACGCATAAGTGAATAACTGAATAATGAGAACATAAATGTAAATGCGTAAATGCAAATAATTAGTTAGACACATTCCGCTAACTCATAAGCATAATGTACGAAGGGGGCGGGACTTGAAATTGACGCCTATCACCACCTTGTAGTGTCAATATGCCCCTTTGGCGTGTGTGAATTGGCCTATACTGAGCAAAAGATGAGCACCAGGATAGAGCTGCTGCTGGCACTCTGATTGGCACCAGTTGCTCAAGTGTGATGTCATGATATAGGGTGTGAAAGCTGTGGTTGGAGTCCACTTAACTGAACATTCTTGATTATTTCCTTTTCACAGCTCATTCCTCACATCCAGAAGAGCAGTTTCCATACCCCTTCCTGGACGAGAACAAGGCGGCCAACTCTTAACAAGAGAGCTGACTTCCATGTGAGCCTCCATCTACTATCCTACCACCTTTTGTAGAGTGCATCCAACAAGCGGTGTTGAGTGTTGGCCAAGAATTCAATGGCGCCTCCCAGGCCGCTGAAGAAGGCTTGGTGCAACACCTCCTGGTAATGATGAAAAATAGCTTAGAGATGCTCAGTGCATTCTGTGCTCAGGAATTAGGGGTAGTAGTGGGCAAGCCACAAGAAGAGCCGAGTCACAGCCGAGCAAGGTGTCTGGCTCGGCTCTTCGAGCCGAAGCATGAGCCGACCCATCAAAAGAATCCACATGTGAATAACACAGATGACTTCACGTAAAATATGATAATGTCCTTTTTCAGACTAAAAATAAGCTATTTCTTGATTCTACTTCATGATATCAGTGCATTGACATCTGTTAGATGTAATGAAATTAATTCGAACTTGTATAGCGCACTTATACCCTGAGGTGTCTTGGCGCTGTACTCATACTGCTGTGGAACCCTTCCTGGCTCTTCCCTGTGAAATGTCCACTCCTGGGCACCCCCAAGGTGAAGCCGGGCATCCAAGCGCTTCTGGGGCCGTTGTGGAGATTAAGCAAGCTATTGCCCAGAGTTGCAGAGTGGGACCCATGATTAGATTAGGCACCGAGGCAAGAATTATCGGGTCTGAGGAAATTGAGCCCAAGACCCGCCGAGGCAGGAATTGAACCATGGTCCCGGGCCAGACCTCTGCATCAGGGTCTGCTGCTCTTACCATTGAGCCACACTTCTCCTGTAAGAATTTTTCAACATGAACTTTTCACACTGGGAGTGCCCTGACACCACTGCCACAAGTGAACGAAGCGAACAAAGCCACCTCAGCTGGTCATGTTCGCTGTATGTTTGGCCTGTTGGGAGGCATTTTCTCTCTGTTTCATTTGTACAGATATACAAACGCTCGCAAGGTCCGGAAAATATGTGAGACTTTTGGATAACCTGCTCTCTCCTTCTCCTGCTACCCAACAACCTGTCCCTCCTCCCAAAAAACCTATCACAGACTATTTTGCAAAATGTTTTAGCGTTTCTTCATTATATTGAGCCATAAGATTCATCTTATCTCCGAACTTGTTGCTTTGAACTACTGCTGTGGCCCCTGTACAAGATTGCTTTGTTTGTAAAATGCGCCTTAAACCTGACGGTTGTTCCGTCTCGTTTTTTCAATGCGGTTATGATGCCACGGACGGAGACGACTCCATTGTAATGTTTTTAATTAACTGTGCTAATTTAATAAATACAAATATTTGGTCAGTATTATTTCTGTATGGGAGCCACATTATCGTGTATTAAATAAATAAATAAAATATAAATAAGTGAAGTTTTTAAGTAGCATCCATCTTGGGCTGAATTTGTTTCAGGTGGTCTCAGATCTGACACTTGTGTCGAAGGCGGCAGAATGATGTTAAGTGCTTCGCACAGGTTCACGCAGTTTGGTAAAGTGGGAACATTATGCCCCCTGAGTAGGAGGGAACGTCAGCAAGGGCTGCGGCGTTCCCTCCGAGCAGATTAGGATGTGACCGCCAGGGTGGCGGTCACATCCTCTATCTTTAACATTGCGGCGGGTGCAGCTTCAAGCTGCACCCGCCGCAAGGTTAAAAATGCATGCATCGCATTTGCATGCACAAAGCGGCAGGCACCGCGCAGTGCCTGCTGCTTTGTGCATGCAAATGCAGGGGGGTACCATAGGTACCCCCATGTGCACCCTCCACCCCACCTTCACCCAGGGGGCCTGCAACGGTCTCCCGAAGTGAAAGTCCGTATCCTTTTCCACGGCGGACAAGCCGCCGCGAAAAAGCATGCCTGTTACACCATCCTAATATGGCTGGCGGTGTCTGATAGACACCGCCAGCCATGTTAAAGCTTTTCCGCCGCGGTCGGAAGGCGATTGCGGCGGAAAGGCTGCGGATGGAATGCAAGACCCACCAGCCATCCTAATATGGCGGTGGGTCTTTCGAGGCTCCGCGGCGGTTTTCCCGCATCCTCCGGGCCGGCGGTGGCTTCCGCCGGCCGGAGGATGCGGGAAAACCGCAATCATAATAGGCCCCATTGTTCGAGCAATACAAGTACCATGTTTTAATACAGTCTGACCCTATATATGTATAATTTGTCAAAATGTCATTCTTGAGCAATGCTTAGGTAAGGGGAGCCTTTTCTGTTACTATCTCTCATTTGTTCTGATTTAACAAACAGTTAAGAGGGAGCGGAACGGCACCTGTGCACCTCGAGTTCAGGGGTCACTGCAGGTAGCAATTCGCTTATTTTAGGGCTTTTCTTATTTGCAGGCGTTGGACTCCAGTGCCTCTGGGTTTTCTGAAAGGCCTGGGCCAGCATTGAGAACTGTTCATGCCTTTTTTCGCTCGTTAGAGCCGCCTGTCTGAAATACTTAAAAAACAGTGTTAACGAATGTACGTCAGCGACGTGCTAATGTATGCAAGAAGGTGTAAACTTCTCGGTTCTGTGAGAATCAGCGCTGGGATGTGTGTTTTTTTGTCTCCAATCAGGGTAATATACGTTTTTTGTTTGAATCGTTTTATTGTATTTTTTGGGTGTGCACAGATTACATATTACTGTGACAGATGTGGGACACAAAATATCTAGTAACAGCAGAGAGCATCAGTGCAGTAGTTAGAAGATTCAAGAAGCAATTTAAGAAACAGAAATAATTTTTTTAACCAAACAAGGAGCAGCAAAATCAGGTACACGCTACATATAATAGGAGGAGAGGGTAAAAGAGCACCACTACAGAGAAGCAGTGTGAATGAAGAAAGAAACGACAGGTGTTATATTGGGAGGCAACGTGTTCAGGGGAGAGCAACAGGCGTTCCTGGAGATAGGATAGTAGTCCGGGGGTGGGCGGGGGTGTCTGCAGCCGCTGGAGACGAGGTCTCCCCAGGCGGTTCATGGGCAGGCGGCAGGGCTGTCTGGAAATGAGCCAGGATGGCATCCCAGCTAGCTGCCAACAGGTACTTATGCAGGCCCGTGTGTCTTCTCTGTGTAAAGCATCGCCCTAAGCTCGGGCCCAAGCAGGGCTTTAAGAGGGATGGAAAAACAGGGGGGGGGTCTCTGAAAGGGGCGTGGCCAATGTAATTAAAAGCGTAGCTTAAAAACAAGTAAGCTAAAGATATGTGCATCGCATAGTGTGCCGCCCGACTTCTATTTTGCTGTTTCTTCTGTCATTGCATCCAGATATATCATACAACAAGTAACATCATACCGACAACCAGGCACGGCCCGTGCAGGGCGTTATACTGGGGCGGTGACGTCAGGCAGGGGAGGGTCAGGGTGGGGGTTGTAAAATGCGGGATATGGACCATTAGAGGTAAGTACCGATAAAAATAAATAAAACGAATTTCGTTGCCCACGCTACATCACATTTGGCGATGCCTGACGTCACCGCCCCAGTATAACGCCCGGCACGGGCCGTGCCTGCCTACAACAAGTCAGGACTATTGGCTTTGTCAATGGTTGTTAGTTGCATAAGATAAATAAGCAGCAACTATGGCTGTTATTTAATATTGAAAAAGCTTCCACTTAAAGCCCTGGGGACACCACAACGATGTTGCTGCTCCTGAGTTTCAAAAATAGAAGAGAGTTCCAGAGAGAAAATGACTCTCTTTATAAAGGATGTCCCTTCCCCTACAAGACTCACCTGGCATGACGTCATGCCGTAACTTCTCCAGTAGTGAGAAGTGAGCAGTGTGAGCTGCGCACATCGATGTGCCTGCTGTCACTGCAGTCCGGAAAAAAACTGACCACCTGTGTCAGGGCACAAAACAGAGCTCGATAGAGACCCGTTTCGAGCAGGCGCGGTGCGTCCATTGGGGCGTAGGGGCGAAGCCCCACTAAGCCCCATGGACCCACCACGTCGTCACTAGAAGGCAAACACAATTATTTTAAAAAATCGCGCTATCTGCCGGCCGGGAAACCGGGAGACACCCGACCTTCCCGGAGTGCGCAAGGGGGGGGGGGGAAGGATCGGGCTGCTGCAGCTGCGCAAGTGTATTTTTGGGCACAAACATGCCCGCGCATGCGCAGATCGTTTTCTTGTGAATTCCCCCTTAGAGAGAGGACCAGGGGGCGGGCCGCAGCCCCCGGGGTTACACAGGGCGACTGGGCGAGGAGTCATGGTGCCCCCCCAGCCAATCCTGGCGCAGGATTGGCTGGTCAATACATAGCCGGGTTACATAACCCCTGACGGATAGCACGGCCGACTTTGGTGCTGGGAAACCAGGTTCAAGCCTCTTATCGAACCATAAACATGTATACATGACTTACTTTGGTGTTAAATAAATAGATATTTTAAAAAACAAATAAAAATGATGTTCCGACTAAGGTGTGAAATTGGTGTCGAATAAATACATGTTTTTAAAAACAATTAATATTAATCATGTATCATTGGTGCTGGAGTACAAGGTTCGAGACTGGTATTAAACACTGACAAGCTGTGTGCAAGTTATATGGTCATAAAAATACATGAATGATGGATGCAGGATGGGTGGATGCATGAATGGATGCAGGATGAATGATGGGTGGATGAATGGATGGGTGGATGCATGAATGATGGATGCAGGATGGATGCAGGATGGGTGGATGGGTAGATGAATGAATGATGGATGCAGGATGGATGCAGGGTGGATGGATGGGTGCATGAATGAATGGTGGATGGATGGATGGATGATGGATGAATGATGGGTGGATGAATGGATGGGTGGATGCATGAATGAATGATGGATGCAGGATGGATGCAGGATGGGTGGATGAATGATGGATGCAGGATGGATGCAGGGTGGATGGATGGGTGCATGAATGAATGATGGATGGATGGGTGGATGCAGGAATGGATGCAGGATGGATGATGGATGGGTGGATGGATGGGTGGATGGATGGATGAATGAATGAATGATGGATGCTGGATGGGTGGATGGGTGGATGGATGGGTGGATGAATGAATGATGGATGCAGGATGGATGGGTGCATGAATGAATGATGGATGCAGGATGGATGGGTGCATGAATGAATGATGGATGCAGGATGGGTGGATGGGTGGACACATAAATGGATGCAGGATGAATGATGGTGGATGAATGGATGGGTGGATGCATGAATGAATGATGGATGCAGGATGGGTGGATGAATGAATGATGGATGCAGGATGGATGCAGGGTGGATGGATGGGTGCATGAATGAATGATGGATGCAGGATGGATGGGTGGATGCATGAATGGATGCAGGAATGGATGATGGATGGGTGGATGGATGGGTGGATGAATGATGGATGCAGGATGGATGGGTGGATGGATGGGTGCATGAATGAATGATGGCTGCAGGATGGATGGGTGGATGGGTGCATGAATGAATGATGGATGCAGGATGGGTGGGTGGATGGGTGGACACATGAATGGATGCAGGATGAATGATGGGTGGATGGGTGGATGCATGAATGAATGATGGATGCAGGATGGGTGGATGAATGAATGATGGATGCAGGATGGATGCAGGGTGGATGGATGGGTGCATGAATGAATGATGGATGCAGGATGGATGCAGGGTGGATGGATGGGTGCATGAATGAATGATGGATGCAGGATGGATGGGTGGATGCATGAATGGATGCAGGAATGGATGATGGGTGGATGGATGGGTGGATGAATGAATGATGGATGCAGGGTGGATGGATGGGTGCATGAATGATGGATGCAGGATGGGTGGATGGATGGGTGGACACATGAATGGATGCAGGAATGGATGCAGGATGGATGATGGATGGGTGGATGGATGGGTGGATGGATGGATGAATGAATGATGGATGGATGCAGGATGGATGGGTGGATGGATGAATGAATGATGGATGCAGGGTGGATGGGTGGATGAATGAATGATGGATGCAGGATGGATGGATGGGTGAATGCATGAATGAATGATGGATGCTGGATGGATGGGTGGATGCATGAATGAATGATGGATGCAGGATGGATGCAGAATTGGTGGATGGATGGGTGGGTGGGTGGATGGATGGATGGGTGGATGCATGAATGATGTATGGATGGATGCAAGGTGGTTCGGGCTCGCTCGCTGCGCTCGCTGCAATATGCAAATTAGTTTACGCCCCACCACTTTCAAATGTCACCAGCCGCCCCTGGTTTCGAGGCCCCCTTTAAAAAACTACCGGTGCTCTGCACCGGTGAGACCCGGCCTACTTAAAGCCCTGGGTCCAGGCCTGCATGGAGAGCTCCCAGACCATGATCACAGGGGGCGCCGGTGACCTCCACCTACGGGTGATCAATTGCTTCTTTAGGAGAAGTCCCAGGTCTATGAACTGGGTGGTGGCTGTATGTTTCTTATCCCTAATATTAAGGTCTAACAAGCAGACCTTCCAAGTGTGAATTACGGGTTGCTCCATGCAGTTTGCCAAGCGAGAGGTCATGCCTGGCCAGAATTAGTGAAGGGAGGGACATTCTCAAAGCATGTGTTTCAGGCCAGCGTCAGTTAGCGAGCAGCGGGACCAGACAGCGTCAGTACAGTGGTAATAACGATTTATCTTATCAGAAGTGAGATAAGCCCTGTGGAGTATGTAATATTGTATAAGATGGAATCGCCCATTGCGTCGAACAATCGTTGGGTATCCAATAATGGCCCTGCACTCTTTATCTGTGCAAGGGCAGCCCAGGTCTATTTACCAATGGCGCTGTAGACCGGTCAATGGAAGTGCAGCGTGCGCAAGCAACAATTCAGCAAATCACTGCATCAAATGGCGGACCGTGCCCATGGTGTGAAGATATTGGCCCGTGATGTGCATTGGGCATTCGTGTTGCATGATACCCCAGCATGCATTAAAGGTCCCAACTATAGAATTGTGTAGTAGAAAAGGACCAGGTGGGAGTTCCTCATCTGCCACTAGGATCTCAAATGGTATAAGCGGTTGTATGACATTACAATGCATGCTAATACATCGCATGCCATTACATCGCGGTTTTTACAACGCAAGTCGTTACAACGACTTGCGTTGGAGGACGCCGGACTTAGGAGCAGTAAAATTTACTATTCCAACTCCAGTCTACATACAGTAGGGAAGATGTTGGATAGTAAATTATACTATTCCTTGTCCTAGAGCGCCATCCAGCGCAAGTCGTTGTAACGACTTGCGTTCTAAAAACCGCGATGTAATGGCATCGCGATGTAAAGACCGCGTTGTAAACGACGTTTCCCATATTAGCCTACCTCAGGCCAGGCAGCAAGTTTCCCTTCACAGGTGGTCTGGTCTTCCCTAGGGGTGCCCAGTAGTGGAAGTGCAGGGGCATATGGCTGGGTAGCTTTAGTGATCAGTAGACTCCATTTATAGAACCAGTGTGCTACATGTAACAGTGCCGGGGACAGGGATGTCATTTTGGTGCCGGGGTGAAATAGATGTAATATGCGGTGCAGGCTCCAGGCTGGATCTGTCGTGTCAGAGTCCCTCCTTCAGTTGTCGCCAAGTGAAGTTTTTGGAGTGCCACCCTACAGCACATGTTGTGCCAAGAAAGTTCCCTCATGAGCTTCTCAAGTGTATGAAAGAAAGATTTAAGGATGTAGAAGATTGGAAAAATAATACACTAAAAGTGGTAGCATTACCATTTTGACAAGGGCTTTCTGCCCTGCAACGTAACGTGGGAATGATTTTCAAAACGTTGAGGACACTGTTCAGGTAGGGTTACCGTCAAACAAGTCAACAGGTTTGCGGTAAACCCGGATACCTAAGAATCGGAATGTCATGCGTTGCCAGGTCAAGCGGGTGGCTTCGAGATGGTAGTCAGGTTCTGGGACAGCAGCATCAAAGACATAGAGGCATGTCATCAACCTGTTAAATATGGGTGCTACATCCGGGGGAATTGCGTGTATGTCCCGTAGGTATAGGAGTAAGTTGTCTGCATGGAGTGAGACCGAGTGCAGCCCATCTCCTAGCTAGACTCTCCAGTCCTGCCCTTGCATGCCAAGGGCGGCTGCTATTGGTCCAATGGCCAGAGAAAAGAGTAGGGGAGACAATGAGCATCCCTGTCCGGTTCCTCTATCGATCGTGATAGGAACAGAGATCAGGGTAACATTCATAACCAGTGGAAGACATTGGGTTGTCATTTTTACTCACTCATAACAACTACCATAACTCAAAGCGCTCATATGAGTGCATTAAACAAACATAAAAGATATGAGGCAAACGATAACAATTGAATCATATATGCCGGAATGTGGTGTACAAGTTCATATACTTTGATACATGCTGAAAAGAGTGCCATATTTGGAGGCCCGTCCAAAGCACTGTCTTTGCTATATGATATCAATCTCAAAACAAGCATCGGCAAAGTCAAGAGGCCATTTGACTTTGACAATTTATATTTAGTTCTTTCATGGTTTTTGCAAAACATTACTGTTGGGGAAGCTGCTGGGCCCTTATCATTAAAAAAAACATTGAGTAAAGGAAAAATATCTTTGGTCCTAAAAGGCACACACTACCATAGCAGTCCCTGGCCCTAAAGAGAACTACATTGTGTGTGAGGATGTGCTCCTTGTTAAAGGGAAGCAAGGGTTGTATAGACAGACAGGCAGGCAGGCAGACAGACAGACAGCCAGGCAGGCAGGCAGGCAGACAGACGGACAGGCGGACAGACAGACAGACAGACTCAAATAGTAATATAATAGTTGAATATATAAGCATGATTTACAAGAGCACTGAAAGCAAACTAGAAAGACATACAAGCAGGACATACAGACTAAATTGCTTTACAAGTATAGATGAAGCCCTCAATTAAAAAACATATAGGAGTGCAGTTATAAATGCATTTCGTTGTGTGCATTCTCAAAATAGAATTACTTTATAAAGAATAGACTCAAATGGGCCCAATCTGGTATACTCTGAAATAACAGCAATCAGGTAAATAAAAATACAGCTCCAAAAGGAATTTAAAACATCGTTAGCAATAGGTAGGGACTGATAAAGCTGGAATGTGTCCTGTGCTGTGACGAACTGTTAGAAAGTGTCCTACTATCTCATCAGTTTCTAAACGCAAAGACAGCACTAAAGTAATAATTATGTACAAACATAAACTCTGGCACTGAAGGGAACTACCTTTTGTGTGAATGTGTTATTTGGGAAAGAGCAAAATGCTGTCAATCAAAGTAAAGTTAGCTAGTGGCTGAAGTTGGCCTTCCCACTGCCTTAAGCTGTATGTTGTAGTTGGTGTAAGCAAAATACGAATGACCAATGGACGAAAAGAGCTGGCAGAAAGCCCCTCTAAGTAAGTATATTATATATATGATTTTTATAAAATTAAATGGTCTTTGTTAACGCCATCAAAAAGAGATTCAATGAGCTAACAAAGCAGAATTTCTCTTTCCATTGCAAATTACTTTCCACAATGTACAGAGTTTCTGGCACACCTGGTTAGAAGGCCTTTTTCTTTGCCCCTCATACTTCTGCATGCGCGAGTACCTTAGGAGCTATCAGTATCAGTATCAGGCAATGAATTATGAAAGCAGATGCTGTCCTCATATTCTCTGTCTCTTTCTAATAGGTTTGTTTCCATACATTAATTCTCTTCCTGGGTTGGGAGTATCTCAGTAGCATAACCTACAATTGAACTATGAAAAAACGAAGATGTTCCTTGGAGTCACCTTTAATAGGAGAATGTTCGTCTTCGGACAAATGTAGGCAGATGAAGTTGAACGCCATTCAGTGTGGTTAGGTAATCCAGGATTGGTGTTGTTTCTTGGTCCATCCAAGCAGAAATGGTCTTGGTATTACATACTTACAATCGCTCCCCATCTTCGCAAGAAACCTCAAAACCTGGCTCTTCGACAGACCCCCTCCTTGATGGAATGGAACCTGCACCCCCCCACCCCTAGCGCCTTGAGACCCTTACGGGTGAGTAGTTGCGCTTTGACAAACTCCTGATTGATTACATCTGAAACTGTACTTTGTGTTGACTGATTACATGTGCTAAGGACACATGAGAGTTATAAGATGAACAAGGACCAAGCTCCACATGTTGACTCTACTTCTGTTGGTTAGAATGTGCTCATTTATTGACTTGTTACAAAGTACAAAGTAATAATGGGACCCTTGATTGCTATAGTCTGTTCTTCTGTCCAGTTGGACAGACGTTGCATGAGTACATCACTGTCTTGGTATCATGAGCAGTGGATGTGTAATGGCAAATCAGGGCTGAAGGCAGACAAGCTACGCCAAACAAGTGGGTATTTTAGGCAGGTTTTCAAAATGTCTCCATGGGGCCGTATTGCGCATTGTCATTGTTTGCGCCAGGCACACCTTTTAAAAGGTGCGCCCAGAGCAAACAATGACAATGCGCCCTATTACGATGTATGCACTGCCCCCAGGGCAGCGGCAAACTCATTCATGTGAAAACACAGAGCGGCTGCTGGCAGCCACCCCGGGTTTTCACAGTGCAGGTGGCAACCCGCTTGCACTTTTAACCCCTTCAATGCTGATGACGAGCTCAGCTCGTCATCAGCATTACCTACCCTGTGCGGATGACAAGGTGAACTCGTCACTCAACATGTTGATTTTGAAATTCCAGCGCACAGCGGGAAAACCGCTAGCGTGCAAGTGGTTAAAGGGGATTAGAGATCTCGGGTGCAGTCAGTGACAGCACCCGCCTGCTAGGGGATGGCTGGGGGGTCCATAGGACCCCCTTTCTCCCCTCCAGAGTGCTGCTCTCAGGGGACGCACTCACAGTGCGCCCCCCCTGAGAGCTTCTTTATCTCTGTGCTCGTGTCTATAAAATGGAGTTGACGCAGAGGCAAAGGAATTCCCTCATTTGCAGAGGGCACGCCCCTATGCAAATTAAGAGATGCCCCCTGAATTGAAGGCTGGTGATTTAAGTGCCTCAGCGCTATCGGTATCACTGAAGGAGACACACAAGCGTCTGCACCCCCTCCTGTAATGCCAAAGTTCCCCAGGGTGTGCAAAGTGGGCGCAAACGCCCATTGCACCGCCAGGGCACTTATTGCAATACGGCCCTTGCTGTTCAAAAGGCTCTTCTGATACACTGCTGGCGTTACAAAGGCAGATTGAGTGTATTTCTGATGTTGTACTGTCCAGGTTGATGGGCGTGCGTCCCATCACCAAAACTACATGTGTTCTTCTTTCTCATTCCATCTTGTTTATTTTTGCTTCTGGTCCCAGGGTGAAGAATGTGCTGTTGAAATCTAACTGCGTTCTGGAAGCCTTCGGCAATGCCAAGACCAACCGCAATGACAACTCCAGCCGCTTCGGCAAGTACATGGATATCAACTTTGACTTCAAGGGGGACCCCACAGGCGGGCACATCAACAATTACCTACTCGAGAAAGTAAGTCAAAGCCACACCAGGCTCTCTCAATATGTGTATGTCATCCTAAACTTAATCCAGTGCTCCAAAGAAAGAACATGCTACACTGTTGTTATTAGTGCTAGTAAAACACAAAAGCGGTCCTGATTACACACTCCTGTACTAATTCATGGCAGTCTTATAGATATGATTCAGTTGTAGGTTTAGGTGTATATATCATCATGGTAAGTAGGTGTGGAGTTAAGAATAGCACATCTATAATTATCTGGACACACTTATCTTGATGACATAGGGCCATATGTATCAAGCCAAATTGACTTCACAAACGCCGAAATTCGCAATTTGGACTGAAGGTATGTATCAAGGAAATCCGCTTGAAAAATAAGGAATCGCAAAAGTTGCGATTCCTTATTTTGCGATTGCATTTAAGGAATCGCAAATTTTGCGATTCCTTAAATGCAATGTAAGAAGCCAAAATAATTCCAAATTGGCCTTAAGGAATCGCAAATTACCACCAACTTCTAGTTGGTGGTAAGTTGCGAATTCCTTTAAAAATACATATTTTTGCATTTTTCTAAGTGCCGTGTGACGCACATACATGCTCTTAGGGCATGTATGTGCACCACATGTGCACTCATGCATATTTCAGGGGTGCAACAGGGTGTCCTTTGGACACCCCTGCACCCTTGAAAATATTCTCAACTTGTGATTAGCAAATTGCGAATCACAAATTTCCCATTCATTCCTATGGGCCTCCTGGCCCATAGGAATAAATGGGAAAGTATTGCTTAGTTGCGAATTCGCAATTTGCGAATTCGCAATTAAGGATACCAAGAAATCGCAAAAAAATGCGATTCTCTTGATACATAGCAATTAGCGATTCTGAAACAGCGATTTCTTAAAAATCGCTATGACAGAATCGCTAATTGCTACCTTCACACATATGGCCCATAGTAGTGGTTGATATTCTATATTTGATATTTCTGTAGGTTGATATCAAAACTCTGTATTTTGGCCTTCAACCCTCTTCTCCACTATGCATATTCTAGATATGTTTTCGTTCAAACATACAGGGGTGCTGGCACATGTTTCAGAGCCGGGGTGCTGCCACCAGATTTACATCACCTAAAGCACAGGGATTGTGCAAATTCCAAGCATCAAACTAAGAGCTGCACCATTTTAACAGGAGAGTGATAAGGATGTGGTATGTAACCGGTGGTGCATTTTGGAGCACGCTTTTACAACTATATTTTTCACTGTAATGGCCATTTCCACAGACATGCATTATCACTGATATAACTACGTAGAGCACAAGCGACAATGTGTGGAAATCAGGTTTCTGTGAGTAATTATAATTTGAACATTCTTAAGTGTTTTGATCCTATTAAAAATGTTTGTTTCCATTACACTTCAGAATTACAAAAAGTGCTTCATGTGTGCTTTTTTAACTGCTGATTATTCTGAAATATTTGTTCAGTCCATTTACAGGTATTTCAAATGTGTTGCATTACCGAAAATTAACATCCTACAGTCTTTTCTTTCACACTCCTTGTACTCCAGAAAGATTGTCACATAGTTCTCTTTACAAAATCCTCTTACTTTCTTGTCAGAGAGTAAAAAGTAAACACCAACCCATATGTTGGACAATAAGCAGCATTTTCTTAGTAGAAATACCCTGGCAGTTGACCTCTGTGTTTGTATGCACAGCAAATATGACAAGATGAAAAGAATATTTAAATGCATCTTTATCAAGCATTCACCTTCTTAACTCCAACACAGTTATTTCTGGGGGTGCTGCAGTACCCCCAGACCTCCACTTCCAACGCCTATGCCAACATACACTGGTCAGTGTCTATTGACCTTCACCCTTTCCTATATTGTTCTTCCTTTTTTAAATAACCCATTGCATAATAAAGATTTGAATATAATAATAATCGCTTTATTTATATAAACAAATAAAACATGTGTTAAAAAAAAACTTTATTAAATAATGCTAAACATTTCAAATGTACTGTAACTCCATAAAATTGCAAGAGAATAAAAACTATATTTGAATATAGTCTGTTGATTCCCATCCCTTTCTTAAATTCCAAATATTGTACATTGCAATCACTAATTTCTCCTACTCCTACATTTGAATTTTTTGTCCACCTATGGGACCTTCATAAATTCACATGCACTTTGAATATTTTTCTTCATCATGTGCGCTGCACATTTGTGCCTATAGCAGTTTTGATTTAGTAGCTCATCCAGCACATTACCCCCTTTTTGCAGCAGTAAGTGGCCAAACAGGGAGTGCTTGTGTTGAACCTTCAATCATCCCATGATATTTCTTGCACCTTAGTATCAAGGACAGCAGATGCAACGAGAGTGTTTTTACCTTAAGACTTTTAGGGAGCTACCTTTCTCTGTGCAGATGGGAAACATCCTTTACAACGCAACTTTTACCACGCAGTGCCTCTCCGACGCAACTTTTACAACGCAAACCATTACAACGCATTGCGCTGGGGGGCGCTCTAGGATAGGGAATAAGTTTAATTTACTATCCAACACCTTCCCTACTATCCACGGGGACTGGAGTTGGAATAGTAAATTAAACTATTCACTATCCAGCGCCCCAAAGCACTATGCGTTGTAAAGGTATTCGTTGTAAATACCGCGTTGTAAAGGCATGCGATGTAAAAGTATGCGTTGTGATGTCATACATCCGTGCAGATATGTGGAGCACATTGCCGATTTTCTTTGCAGGGATTGAAGGGAGGAGCTTTTGAAAATTAGGAAAGGAGGTGGCGTTGTCCCCAGGCAAAGTTACAGATGCTGCTAAATCTAGATCAGTCAATGAGTTTCATGCCAGCCTTATTATGCTTACTTACTACACGGAAGCCTGATGCACAGCAGAAGAGACTACACTTTACCTTGTTAGAACCCCTTTCAGAGGGCCATGGGGCATGCAGGGGTTAATGGCCGAACCGTGGTGGTTGAGGCCTTTTACCCCTGAGTTGCCGGGGACCGAACCACTAGGGGTCCTGATCAACTGGTCCAAGTACACCAGCACTTGACTCTTAGTGGTAGCTGTGGCCGAGCAGTCAAGACTCCCTCGGGGGATGTAGATACCAGTCAATGAACATGACTCATAAATCAGAAGGCAAACAGTGCAAACAATAAATCAATGTCCAGACAATACTCGCTTTTCTAATAAGAAAGAAGTGTTTTATTTGGGAAACAACCTTTACAACGCAACTTTTACAACGCACTACCATTACAACGAAACTTTTGCAACGCAACATCCATTAAATCGCATGCCATTACAACGCAACCATTACAACGCATGACACTACAACGCATACCACTACAACGCATGTCATTACAATGCATAGTACCCTTACACTATCCAACACTTACCCTACTGTTGCACCCCCTGGGTTTAGAATAGTCATTTTTACCCCTACACTATCCAACACTTACCCTACTGTTGCACCCCCCTGGAGTTAGAATAGTATTTTTTACCCCTACACTATCCAATACTTACCATACATGCAATGTAATGTTATGCGTTGTAATGGTATGCGTTGTAAAGGTAGTATGCGTTGTAATGGAATGCGTTGTAAAGGTAGTTTTAAAAAATTGGTTGTAATGGCATGCGTTGTAATGGAATGTGTTGTAATGGATGTTGCGTTGTAAAAAATGACATAAACTAATAAACAATTTTTTAAAATGTTAGAAAATACAGTTAAGCCTAACACTTGTACAGGCAAGCTACAAATACAAAAAAGTCAACACAGTTGCACACACAAGCAAAAAAGAGCAGGCTGCACATATGAACTTATCTGTGTGTGAGCAGCAGCAATAAAAGAAGGAAGAGGACTGGTTGCTGGGGAGTTTTAAGATTCTAAGTTCTAGAAGCTTTCAAGATGCTGCTGAGTGGTGGCAATCAAGGGATTTAATGCATAATATTGACCTCCGGGTCTTGACATAAAATCAGAAGATTTTGGGAACTGAGAGGATTGGTTGTGGTAGAAATACAAGCTGGTTTAGAAAAGTGAGCTAACCCATAAGCAGGATGAAAATACAGGAGCACATTATGCAACACTTTTACTGCCAAGGAAAAGACAAATGTATATTCACCAATGACTAATTATATTCTTGCCTGGAAGAACTGGAAAATTGTATTTATATAGTCCTCTCCACCTTCCGTAGAAAATAGTTTTGTGAAAATATACACAATATACACAATATCGTGCTAAGCAGAACACAAAGTTTTTCATACACATGTCTAGTTATAAAAGGTACAAATGTTTGTTCTGTAAGTGCAGTTTTCACATTGTCCACCAAAAAAACGCTGTGTAGAATTATGTTTACTTGACACATCTATTATCCAAGTATCCCACTAGGGCACAGAATCAAGACCTCAAACCCTAAATGCTGACACAGCATTGGAGTTTTTCTTATTTCTGATTATCCTCTTGAAATAACTTCTGCTTGAGATCACCTCAATGCAAACTTGAATTAACAACATTTTAAGACAAAGAATGTCACATTCTTACCGCCTATTTTAAAATGTATTTATCTCTGTACAGTTTTTATTTCCTGCTGAAACAAAACACAAAAGTACTTCCTAATAACCTCTTTAGATCAAAAGTGCCTCTATCCATATTACCACTGTCTAGAAGAGATTCTCAGTGTTTGATGCTTGGATAATGCAGACATCTTTGCAAGGTTAACAGTTAACTTCTGCTAAGTGGAAGAAGCTACATTGCATTTTCTATGCAGTACTATGAGTAACTTTTGATCCGGTACAGCTAGAAAAGGTTTTTGTACTTAAAATATGCCTATTGTGAAGCCAAGGGTGAACTATGTGGCAAATGCCTCATACCCAACATTATTTAGAATTTCAGTGGCATTGCCTATAGGGGACCTTATAATCTCCCAGTACACGGGTGCCTCAGAAAGACCAGTATTGGTTGCATGTCGAATTTAAACAAAGTCTGCAACAAATCTGCTGGCCCTTCACGAAATCGCTCTGTCTCCAATCCCAGACGTGTCTCCACCGCTATGGCGGAGAAGCGTCGCCCCCCTGCGGAAAGCCAGCTGAGAAAAAGGGGAAAAATAAAATGATAACAAATTGCTTTATTATCATTTTATTTTTCCCGTTTCCCTCTAGAGCCAGCCAAGTCTGGGTGGTGCGGGGCTTGGCTGTCGTCACAGACTGCAGGGGAGAAGTGCATACTGTAAGTGCGCATGACGATTTGTCCAGCCATCTTAGGCCGGCCTAACCATCATGCGCACGTAGGTTTCTCCAACCCAGCGGTGTTGCACATCCGAGTTGGAGAATCAGCACAGACTCCAGCTAACAGAACTGTGAGCCTCGATTTTAGGCCCCTGCTAGGATTGAAGAAGCTTTATCTTCTGACCCATCCGCAGCGTTGCTGTGGGTAGTAACAGCCCTATGTAAGGCATGATGAAGCTGGAGACCATGTAGGGACTGAGTATCAAGAGCAAATGGGCAGATTATTTCGCTGTCCATCTGCTACAAAATTCTGTTGTATCAGGGCTTTAAGTGGGCCGGGTCTCACCGGGTCTGAGCACTAGCAGTTTTTTTCAGGGGGCCTCGAAACGGGTCTCTATCGGGCTTTGTTTTGTGCCCTGGCACAGGCGGTCCATTTTTTTTTCTGGACTGCAGTGACAGCAGGCATATCCATGTGCGCGTGATGAGCGTTGTAGGGGAAGGGAAATCCTTTAAAGAGAGTCATTTTCTCTCTGGATTTCCCTTCTCTTTTTGAAACTCAGGAGCAGCAACATTGTCCTGGTGTCTCCACCAGGGCTTTAAGTGGAAGTTTTTTCAATATTATATACAAGCCATAGTTGCTGCTTATTTATCTTATGCAACTAGCGACCATTGACAAAGCCAATAGTCGTGACTTGTAGGTATGATGTGACTTGTATCATATATCTAGGCGCAATGACAGGAACAGCAAAATACAAGTCGTGCCGCACACTGTACTAAACACAGATTTTTAGCTTACTTGTTTTTAAGCCATGCCCTCAATTACATTGACCACGCCCCTTTGAGAGACCCCCAGTTTTTTTATCACACTTAAAGCTCCGTTTTGCTCCTTCCTCTTTTTGTAACCCAGAGCTACTATTACTGTTTCTGTGTATCTTATATTAAGGCTTATTTGGGGGAATCAGCGACGTTTTAAAGCATAGGCAAAGTGGGCTTTGGACCAGGGCCCCAGCCTTTCAGGAGTCCCCTGCTAGAGCCAGCTCTGTTCTGCAGACAGTCTTGCCCTGATGGCCTTTAATACTTTTTAAACAGATTGTTTTAAATAGCGTTTTTCTACCATTCGTTTTTAATGTGTGTGAGTATGTTACAGAAATTTTGCAGACAAAATGTGTTTATGTTTCATGCAACATCACTATAAAACGTTTCTTTTAGATCAATACAGGACCTCACATATGAGCAATGAGAGGTTGTGATCGAGATTATTTGCAGCAATATTAGTGAGCTGCTGCTGCTGTGCTACAATACTGAAAAAACACATCACCCAAGAGGGCGTGAAAGAGCTGCAACTGGATCATAAAAGCAAAGTTCCGAACAGGGGCCACAAAATGCAGTTGGCCCATGGTCCCCAAAATCCTTAACACCTTGCATGCTCATGACAAGCTCAACTCGTCATGAGCCACGGTGCTCGTGTGCTCATGACGAGCTGAGCTCGTCATGACCGTTAGAACGCTCGCACGCTGGGCAAATTCCCCTGCTGTACGAGCGTTCTAACGAAACGGGTGTGGTCATGACAAGCTCAGCTCGTCATGGGCACCGGAGCGCTGCGCGCGCCCCCCCTCTCCCCAGCACAGCGGGGGAATATGCCCCGCACGGAAGAGGTTAAAACATCCCTGGGGGGAGTTGCTCTAGTGACTACACTTGCAGTCTGGCTTCATTCGGGTGTCTTCAGCAGAGGCAGTGAGTCAAAAATGTGCACTCTGAGCTCTCAGGGAGTTCACAGTAGAAACCGAGGGATAAATATACCTGCAGCGCCACAGGTGTAACAGCCACACAGCGCGACGTCACGTTTCTACACAGAGCTTCCGACAAAACGCAAAAGTGGCAACCAAATAGAAATTAAGCCAATGGGATGTTCTACCTCAATGTACCTGCCCTGGCCGGAAATAACTATGGGCCGAGTGGGCCTGTGCGGGACTTCAAGCAGGGGGAAATGAAGCAACGCAGAGACGCTAACTGTCGCCTTCGCTGTGACGCTAGAGGGCTCATTCAGACGCACCCTGTGAAAACCCCTGAACCGATGTGGATAACATCTGCCCAGGGGCTTCGCACCAGGGCCCTCCTGTACCAAGCTATTTTATGGTCGGAAAGGCTCCAGTTCGTGAAATCAGAGCCCTTTCTGCCGCAAAATGTCGTTTTGGTATTCACAAAGCCCAAGTTGCAGTTTGGTAACACGTCACTGAATCCCAGTTTGGGGATACATGCCGGAGGGGGTATTAAGGGTGTGCCTTACAGATACTGATTCCTTAAGGTATGTATGTTTTACAGCCTAAATCCAGTTGCGAAACATTTTTACCACCTTCTTAGAAGAGGTGGTAAGCCATTGACGAACACAAACGGGTCCCTAAGGGACCCTTTCCCCTTCATGAGTGTTGAGAAAAACCTTTTTTAGGAGATGGCAGTGGTCCTTTGGACCACATGCCTGATACTCCTAAAAAAGGTGCCATTTTCCTTTTTTTTTTTTACTTATCCGGTTTTCCTTTATGGCCAATGGGCTGCATTTAATTAAACAAAAATGTTTTTATTAAAAAACAAATTACAGATATGGTAGCCTGCTGACCCCAGCAGTCCACTATGCCTGTGAATGTAGCCAATTATAGTGGGTCACAGTTTGCAACCTGCCTCTTGCATATTTATGAGGTAGGTCGAATTTCCACCCACTACAATTTGGTATATTGTGACCGGATCTATTAGGTCAGTTCTCAAAATACCAATGTATTCAATAAAAATCGGCGCCCAAATTGCGACCACTTCCACCAAGTGCATTTTAGTACATTCCATTTAAGAACTCGTAAATTGCAATTCCTTATTTGTTGCAACTTATGATTTCTTAAATATAATGTTTGTACATGAGGGCTCAGATTAGTATGTGCAAAACAATATGGAATCACATACGCAAACTGTATTAGATTGTTTGTTATTACTCACAAATACCTGGTGGCCCTTGGCTGTACAAAAAAGCACACTAGTGAATGGTAATGCCATAATCTCCTCATGGACACAAGTGGAGAAATGGACTCACACTGTTTGCTCCCAATTTGGCACTTTGCACTCAGCTCAGAATTAGCAAGAAGTAGGTTTATGGTGGATGAGACTGGTGAACAACTTTGTTCACTGATACTTGAGATCCAGATAGTGGTTATAGGAATCGGAATGGGGTATAGCAGGAGCCAGGGGAGGAGTGGTTTGCCCACTCAAAGTGTGCATGAATTATTGATCGGCCGTCTTACGCCGGCCAAACATTCATGCGCACATTGCATGTTCCACACCAGGCCGCATTACACAGCCTGCATTACACGGTGTGGTGGGGAAAATGCAACAGGCTCCCTGTCCATGTCTGAGTGCCGAACCACAGCGCTCAGACCAATCACAACGCTGCAATGCAGTGTTGTGATTGGCTTAGAGGATCTGAGGGAAAACAATTACAATGCTGCATTGGCTTAGGGAGACCGGGTGCTTTCAGTCACAATTATGTACACTCTTGTCATCTTTCATACGCTTTGTGGATAATTTTATAATGCAATTTACAGTAAGTCTTTACTATTATGTTAAGGGTTTGGTTTTACTTACGTACAATGTAATCTTTCATTAGCAGCATAACCTGCAGCATGTCATTCTAAATACAGGACAATTTTCCTACTATCCCTGTATGTATTTCAGAAAAAAGGAGCATCACACTGGTAGTGGTATTCTAGTCTTGTAAAGTAGAAGGCTGTAGGTGTTCTATAATGGATCAGCTTTTCAGATATGCTTTAGAGGAGGTTTTTCAGTAGTTATTAGATGGTGAGAAAAGGTGGTGTTACTGATTTAAACTGGGATGATGTTACAAATCTTGGTAGCATGGCCCGAGAAGGATCTGAATGGTGTTCTTGTTTTGACCAGTGGAGGGGCTTGTAGGAGTTTGCTTATGAGAGTCCTAGATATTAGAAAGAATTTGAATTTCTTTATGCGGATGTTGAGGTGAAGTATTTTGTAAGTTTAGCAGGCTGTTTTGAGACTAAATCTGGCTTCAAAAGGCAACCAGGTATGGCCTGATATGCCAGGTGTGATGTGTAGGAGAGTAGGGTCTGCTTTCCTATGGTCACCCCACTTTTTGCTTTTTGCTTCACTGGTTTTCGACTTAATGTGGCCCTGCTGTTCTCTCTCTAAATTCACATCCATGTACTGTAGGTACATCACCAATTGGGATTGGGTCACCTTATCAGCCCCTGTACAGTATACAATAGGTACCCAGGGCATAGGTGCATCCAAGGCCTACAGCATATCTTTTGCCACCCCTGGGTGGCCATCCAAACTGACACAACTGGCTGATCACTCAGCTGGGGCAAGGTCGTGTAATCACCCCTTGCTTAGGTATAGTATTCCTATATCTACCTTTACATATAGACACATATGCACCTATAAGTCACTCCTATGGCAGGCCTTAACAATCCTGGAGGCAAAGTGCTTGGTTTTATGTGAGATGGTGCTCTAGCATGAGCTGAGCCTGTCTGCAGCTTTCAGAACCATGTCCTTATAGCTGTTCTATGATATTGCCATACCATACACTCTTAATTGCATTATAATCCTCGCGGTTATTGCTAACTTTGGTTTGGCTTTATCAAAACATGTCGTGTAAGGTGTCATACACTTTGGAAAACTACCCCCTCACCAGTTCTGGCGACGGGGGTAGCATTCCACCCTTCTAGAGGGAGAAGACATGTTACTTTACTTAAACGTGGTTAAAACTAACCAGAGCCCCAGCATCACAAAATGGGTGCTGCTGCCACAGACTGAAGAACTGGGTTTTAGAACCCAGCGGCGCCAGGGACATGCCCAAAGTCTTCGGGTTCTCCTGTCTTGGCAAACAGAGACACGGAATACTTCTAGGTGGCGTCAGAGATCAAATCTATTAGCTGCAGCTAGTAACAGTAATCCCAGCAATACAACACGGTGTGCAACTCAAGAAACTGTTCAATTTTCATAGAGCAAGACATCATTATTTATACACCATATTCTCATTATAAATGCACACCCACTGCGCAAAATTCTGACCAATAGGACACATTTTCTAACTGAGTATCACATTAACAAAAACCAAATTTACAGTAACCCAACCCAAAAGTTAATTATTAGGAATGTCCCAAATTCAATTTCCACAAGCCGGACAAACCCATAATTGAAAGCACTACCCATGTAATGAAAAGTCTTAAGGAAAGAAACAATTCAGATGCTGATTAGGATAAGATATGTGCAAGGAAACCAAAAGTTAACGAGGTCCTGAACATTAAGTGGCAATCTCAGACAAGGATCAAACCAAGGGAAATTGGCTTCGTGAAGGGTCAGTTTCAGGTGAAGAGGTCAGCGTCCTGCAGTTCACTCACAAGTCAGACAAGCATTGGCATAGCCAATAGGTCTCGCCTTTGGGACCTTAGAAGTGTTTAGCCATGCAACAGTTGATGCTGTTGCACCAAGGATATTGTGCTGCATAACGAAATACTTATAAGGTCCCAAAAGCGAGACCTATTGGCTATGCCGATGCTTTTTTTAACATGGAACAGACAGAAAGGTTCGCTGTGTTTTTATAAATATGAAGCAGCTTTCGACAGATTTTTAACTACAACTTTTGTATTGCTGTCGCTATCTGGTGTCCAGTTTGGGTCTCACTTGCCTTTTGCCAAGAACTGCTTATGGGGGAAAGGTGACCTTTTGAGCATGAGTGAATTATTGTATTTATCCTGTGTTAGTGTGAGAACACCTGAAGTTTTATCACCTTAAAAGCGCAAAGGTGCTGTAAGGTATGTCAGATAGTGTGTGTGTGGGGAGGGAGGGAGGGAGATCCGGAGGCCTCCCGTTGCTAATCCACCTGACGGGATTAAGGGTAGAATAAAAGAGAGGTTTATAATAACAATGATTTTTTTTTCCAAATATAAACTGCTGTGCTTTTATGGTATGTTCAAAATTTAATAAACTCTAATTGGCAGAGGGCTAATAAAAATGTGATTTAATTATGACGCCTGATTGTTCCGGTCAGAGTTTGTATAGTTACAGGAGATGGGTGGGGGGATTCTCTCATCTACAACCTGATTGATTGGAATTTTGGGGATAGCGTTGTGCGAAGCTCCCATTTGTGCCTTACGAGTCGATATTACGTATTTCAGTTGTGAAGCTGGACACTGTAAACACTCCACATGTGTAACTCTTTTGACATCTCACTTGGGTATCTGTGCGTGGAACACAAGAGCTAACCAGTGAGACACTCTCTGCGCTGTTTGTTTGCATGATTTAAAAAAAATACACTTGTGTTCACAAAACACATTGGGCCGTATTTATGAAGGCCTTGCGCCGCCGGTGCGTCACTTTTAAAATGGGAAAAAGTGACGCACCGGCGGCGCAAGGCCTTAATAAATAAGGCCCATTGATTCCAGCAGAGACCAACTAGTTTCCCTGGAAGAGTTTCTTAAAAGGATGTGTAAGCACATTAATTGACAGTGAAAAAAATATAAATTCATAAAGTGAGAAGATATGCAACAGAAACCTTGGCCAGTTGAACATGTTTAACCAACAAAATAAAGTCACGCTACTGTCCACACTTAATAAAATCTCAAAGGATGCTTAATCCCCATAGTAGCTCAGAAAAATGTAAAATTATTCCTTCATGTCATGGTTCTTACATGCATTTAGGTAATTACAATGGTGTATATTATATCTGTATGATGTATTTTAGCAATTTTGGCAACATAAAGGCAATAAATGTTAACATTAATACAAATAAAAGTGTGAGTGATTAATATCAACGAGGGTGTGACTGCTGGATTGAAAACTTTAGAGCGGGGTGGGAGGGTAGCACAGAGGAAGAGAAATAGATTTGGTATTTTGCGGCTGTGCTGGGGGAGATCAAAAATACATGCAAAAGTGTTACTGTTTGGCTACTGTTTCAAATGTGCATCCGCATGCGCAGATGCGAAGGGGGAGATCATACCGAAGGGAAGATCAAAACGACGGAACACCGGAATGCTAGCGCTGAAGGGGCTAAAGTCTCCGCTGGGCGCCGGAACCCTGAATCCATAGTCCATCATGTTCAGGACGGGCTTGTCCGATCCGTACATGGGGGCGGCCGGGGAAGCCGCGCAGCGGCTGGGGCTGAGGGAGCCTGTGCAGAGCGAGGCGCAGCGCGTGCAGCTGCTGCTGGCAGCCGGGGGCGGGGCGGCGCGTGCTCCTTCCTCTCGCGGAGCTGCCTCCGCCGCTCGGGGCAGGGCGAGCCCGAAGACTGGAACTCAAACAGCTGCTGCGCCACCGCACGCAGCCCGGGCTGAGCGTGAGAGGGCGGAGTGTGGCATCTGAAGTCCCGGGTCCCAGGAGGGGGCCCGGGTGAAGACCAGCGCTGGCCTGCAGAGGGAGATCGAGGATCGAGAATGCACTAAAAGAGCCCGGTGAGTTGGGGGGAGGGGGATGTGTGTGCGTGCGTCTGTCTGTGTGTGTGTGTGTGTTGTGTGTGCCTGCGTGTGTGCCTGCCTGTGCCTGCGTGTGTGCCTGCCTGTGTGTGTGTGTCCCTGCCTGTGCCTGCGTGTGCATGTGTGCATGTGTTGTGAACAGCCGGCCGGGATCGGAGCGCGTGACCTGATCCGATCCCGGCCGGCTGCGTGCTCGTGACAGTCTGTTGTCTCTGCCTAGTCCTTGAACGGGAAAATGGCTGAAATGATTGCAATAGATCGCTTTGCGACAGCAGGGGCTTTTGCCCCTGCAATCGCAGGCGCGACCTAAAAAGGGCCTGCATACATGAACAATGAGGCCTATGCAACTTTGTTCGTTCGGTTACCTCCACGGCCTACGTGAGGGCAACACAAAATGGCGTTATGAACAGCGCAAACAAAATGGAGTCCGGTCCCGAAAACCACGGGACCTCAGACCCTCCTTTTGCCATTACGTAGGCAATGACCTAAACTTACGTCAATCTGAATCCAGGTCTATATCTATTCTCATCAGGTCATCAAGGTGTTGCTGTAACATCATCTTATTATCCTTCGCTTCTCTCGGGACTGGTCTTCTCACACAGATTGTAGCACAAAGACTACAAATGGCGGACCACACTGGATGCATAAGCAACACGAGAAAAGGATTGCTAAAGCCACACCAAGAAACATCAGAATCTTTCATCCCCATTTGGACAGCAGTTCCCAAAACCATCCTATCAACGGCCTCGACCACTCTCGTAAGCTGACGAATACTCCTACTATTGGCCATAGGACCCCAAAAGGGCAGGTAACCCTTAAAGAAGTCTCCAACTTCTTGTCCTGCAGTATCTTTCTCATCGATAACACCTCTACCATATCTTGTCTTATGGTAATTGAAAGCAGCTGTGTACGTAGGGGGAAGCAAAAGTGCTACATAACATGTGCCTGAAAAATCAGAAGGCAACCATGTACATGCTCTGTCATAACAAACAAAATACGTGCCTTTGGCTGGCACGAACGGTGGAGATTTCTGGGACGTATAGACCTAGGTGTGAATACACACACTCTTACCAAGCTGAGCTCTCGGATTCTGACCATTACCTTGCAGACAAAAATGACCTCGGTGGGGTACAATCCAAATAGGAGGAGACCTTTTTCGTCTCTCCTTCTCTGTCAGACTAATGCTATATTCAGTCTTTTTTTTTTTTTTTTTTAATTTTTTATTCTCATTTGCCTTCTCGCCACCCATTTCTTCTATCTGGGTTCACCACTGGGCATTCATCTCTTATGCTGGTTAAAGTATTGAGGGGAGGCTACACCTATTTTGAGTCTGGTCATGCATCGAACTACCTTTCTTGACCAATTGACTCACCAGGCATAGCAACCTTCCACTCTGTTATCGACCTGGAGCACCATGATTTATTGTACCAGCGAGATAGACGCGGGCTTAATCATCGGAAAATCATAACCAATAGTAAAGGATCAACCAAAAGTTTCAAGAAAAGGTACCCAAAACCCACGATTTCTCTTAGAGTGATCTAAAGTATCAAGCTTAGCCACAACCCTCATGGCTAGAATCCAATCCATTAATTTAGGGGAGGATGAAGAGACCCACAACTTACAAATCTCTCTGCGAGCTAGCAATACAGCATAAAAAATAAGTCTTACATTGTCATCCAGACATTTGTTTTCTAAATTATATCTCCCTGTTATAATAAATTCAGGGCTTACCTCCATTCGTAGGTTCAAGATTCTAGATAGACAATTACTTACGTCCAGCCAGAATTGTCTTATATTTGGGCAATAAACAAACATGTGTAGATCGTCGGCATTTAAAGTGTTACATTTCGGACATCCCACTGCTCCGCCTGTTTTAAATTTGGATAGTCTTCGAGGGGACCAATATGCCCTATGGATAGTGAAAAGAAGGTTCCTCCTTAAATTTGCAGGTTTAACAATACTATAGAGCATAGACATAGTTACTTGCCATTGACTCTCCGTCGCGATCTTCGGCAAGCTTTTCCGCCACAGGGCCTCCGGAAGCACAAATGGTCCATCTTCCATTTCTAGTATCGTCCAGTACCATGTAGCCACTTCCTTCTTAAAAGCCCCTACACCCAACTTGGTCTCGAAATCGTTCTGAGTCTCAATCACAGTTTCTAGATCAGTTGCCCAACTCTGTATCTGTATATATTTATACCTGAAGAAAACTTGACCCCATTGTTGTTGACAGATACTCCAAGAAATTAATTTATCTTCCTGAAACAAATCTTTCCATCTTTGTAGCCCAACCTCTTTCTTTAACTGAGAGGCCAAAACATCCTTTGTCCATAGTGGAGCTCCAGGAGAATCCCATATTGGGGCCATAATACTGAAATAAGGTAGTTTCAAAGTTTTCCTTATTTTGTACCATACTTCAGCCAAGTCTCGCAAAACCTTTAATCTCACCTTTTTAAAAAATGTAGGGTCTGCAAACTTATATAAAAAACCAAAATCATCGAGGCCGTTACATTTTAACAGTGCGCCAAATAACTCTCCAATCGTAGATTTGATTAGGGTACCAAACAACATCCTGCAATTCTTTAAACAAAAAGCCCACGCATAAATTTGTAGATCTGGTGCAGCCAAGCCGCCTTTGTTAGTTCTCCTCCTCAGTTTTTTCCATGATATTCGTGCACCTTTTGATGCCCATATAAATGAAGCTAACTCGCTCTGGACCTTAGCCAACCATTCTTTTCTGAATCCCAACAGTATAGTCTCAAACAGGAAGGTGATTTTCGGTACTATAACCATCTTCACAAGATTGGTCCGACCATAAAGTGATAGAGGGAGATTCATCCATCCTTTTAAAGTAGCCGTGATTTCTTTCTTAATCTTAAAGAAATTGACTTTAGCAAGATCTTCAATCTTATGAGTTATCCTAATCCCCAAGTATCTCATTTCAGCTTCACTAGTTACCCCTTCTGTGCTTAAATTCCAGGCCATTATCTCAGTCTTATCCTGATTTATTTGGTAACCTGAAACTTTTCCAAACTCTTTCGTTATTCTCAGCAAGTTATCAAACGAGTGATGTAAATTAGAAGAATAAATAATAATATCATCCGCGTATAGGTCCAATTTTTTTGACCAATCTCCAGCTACAAAGGGGGGTATCTCTTCTGAAGCCCTTATCTTACAAGCCAATGGCTCTATATATAAGTTAAAGAGTAAAGGCGACAGAGGGCATCCTTGTCTGGTACCTCGCATTACTTTTATGGGGAGAGTGAGTATTCCATTAACTAAAACACGTGATAACGGGGAACAATATAGAGAAAAAAGAGATTGAGTAAAATTCTTCCCTAGATTAAGATATTGTAGAAGATCTTTCAGATATGCAAAATTTACTCGGTCAAATGCCTTAGCAGCGTCTAATGCAAACACTGCTAAGGGGGACTTTTGACTAGAAGCCATATCAATTTCCACAAGCCGGACAAACCCATAATTGAAAGCGCTACCCATGTAATGAAAAGTCTTAAGGAAAGAAACAATTCAGATGCTGATTAGGATAAGATATGTGCAAGGAAACCAAAAGTTAACGAGGTCCTGAACATTAAGTGGCAATCTCAGACAAGGATCAAACCAAGGGAAATTGGCTTCGTGAAGGGTCAGTTTCAGGTGAAGAGGTCAGCGTCCTGTAGTTCACTCACAAGTCAGAAAAGGGCCTGCATACATGAACAATGAGGCCTATGCAACTTTGTTCGTTCGGTTACCTCCACGGCCTACGTGAGGGCAACACAAAATGGAGTTATGAACAACGCAAACAAAATGGAGTCCGGTCCCGAAAACCACGGGACCTCAGACCCTCCTTTTGCCATTACGTAGGCAATGACCTAAACTCACGTCAATCTGAATCCAGGTCTATATCTATTCTCATCAGGTCATCAAGGTGTTGCTGTAACATCATCTTATTATCCTTCGCTTCTCTCGGGACTGGTCTTCTCACACAGATTGTAGCACAAAGACTACAAATGGCGGACCACACTGGATGCATAAGCAACACGAGAAAAGGATTGCTAAAGCCACAACAAGAAACATCAGAATCTTTCATCCCCATTTGGACAGCAGTTCCCAAAACCATCCTATCAACGGCCTCGACCACTCTCGTAAGCTGACGAATACTCCTACTATTGGCCATAGGACCCCAAAAGGGCAGGTAACCCTTAAAGAAGTCTCCAACTTCTTGTCCTGCAGTATCTTTCTCATCGATAACACCTCTACCATATCTTGTCTTATGGTAATTGAAAGCAGCTGTGTACGTAGGGGGAAGCAAAAGTGCTACATAACATGTGCCTGAAAAATCAGAAGGCAACCATGTACATGCTCTGTCATAACAAACAAAATACGTGCCTTTGGCTGGCACGAACGGTGGAGATTTCTGGGACGTATAGACCTAGGTGTGAATACACACACTCTTACCAAGCTGAGCTCTCGGATTCTGACCATTACCTTGCAGACAAAAATGACCTCGGTGGGGTACAATCCAAATAGGAGGAGACCTTTTTCGTCTCTCCTTCTCTGTCAGACTAATGCTATATTCAGTCTTGTTCCAACCAATATATGCTCGTACCTCATCTTTAGGGATAGCGTTATATGCATCAATATCTCTGACCATATCTACTATTCCCTGTATCAAGGCATTATTATTCGCACTATCTTTGACAGAACGTACAGGAGATGCTTCATTCGCATAGATAAACATTGATTGGAGTGCCCATACTGACCCATTAGGCGAAAAAGGCAAAACCAAATATGGCATTCCCTTATCAGTCGTATGTGGCATAAGACCACACACCCAACAATTCGTGGTATTTACAACTAGCTGATGCTGATGTAACATCTGTATAAACAAATTGTTCACAAATTCTAATCTTCGTGTCTGTTCATGTTCAGGCAACGTATGAAACTCATGTGGGGAAACAGTAGAAAAAGAAAGAGTAGGTTGGGAGGTAGATGCAAGTGTCTGTTGTGATGCATAAAAAATCCAACCCACACAAACCAACGTAATGTTCAAAAGCATAAGAAAACACATTATTAAAAAACATTTGCTACGAACCAATATACACATTTGCACTCTGAAATCAACTCTTTTAACACCCTTGTCGGACTCAAAAGACTTCATCCTCTAACGTGCTACTCACGGCTACTCACGGCAATTTTCCTTCTTCACTTAAGTGTGCGTCAAGATCGTACTAACGACCCTAAACCACAGACCTTGTGTCAATACACGGCTCACCCCTTAAGAACTTATACCGTGACCCTGCAGCTGAGTCCGGATGGTGACTCGAAAAAGAAAAAGTAAAAAAGTCTCTTGATCTGACAAGGCGTAATTCACTACATACATTTTTTTAAATTTATTTGTCCATTTCAAACGTCCTTTTTCGATCTCAGATTGTAGCGCTCTTTGCCAGGCACAGTCTGATCCTTAAAGAAGAGTTCCGGATTCGTCGTGTCGAGTCTCAGAGACGGAGGCACAGCAGCTTGCAGAACATCATCATCCTCGCGTTCCGACTGAGTCCATGTCAAATGAGCATCACTAAAAGGCACGAATCTAGGGACTTTCTCACAATCTGTGTCAGCTATACCATCCCTCACCCACTGATCATACGGTAAAGGCAAAGGAACTTTTTTTGGATGGGTGGCATGCACCCAGTTCTTTTTACCAGCTACTCTAACAGCGGTTCTAGTAACCAAACGGACTAAATAAGGACCAGTCCATCTCGGTTCCAAATTCTTGGTACGCTGAAAGTTCTTGACCAGGATGTAGTGACCAGGTTGGATCGTTTGTCCTGGATCTGCAGTAGCTGTCGGCAAACTGTCATAGACCTGTTGGTGGAGAACATGTAATTTAGCAGTCAAGTCATGTAAGTAATCCACCAACATAGGGTACTCAAGGTCACTGTATTTCTTAGGACGAGGCACACCCCAAACATTCGCTGGACGACCAAAAACTATTTCGTATGGGCTAAGTCCCACACGAGAATGCACTGTCGTCCTTGTTGACAAAAGAGCCAACGGCAAGGCATCCGGCCATGTAAGACCAGTGCTCGCTTGTACCTTAGCTAATTTCAGCTTCAAGGTACCATTGTAACATTCAACAAGTCCAGCAGACTGGGGGTGATTCGCTGCGTGGAACTTCTGCCTGATACCCAAACCAATGCATACTTTCTTCATGATTTGACCCACAAATTCACTCCCATTGTCCGACCATACAATTCTCCGCAAACCAAATCTGGGGTAATACTCTTTGAGCAAAACCTTGGCTGTAGACAAGGCAGTATTATCCTTTAGGGTGTAAGCCTCTATCCATCTGGAAAAGGCGCAAACAACCACAAGGACATACTTCAAATTGTTGCATCTCTCCATGTGAATGTAATCTAACTGTATCACTTCAAATGGATACATTGGAGGAGCAAAATGACCAGCTGGAGTTGGAGTTCCCTTGCCAGGATTATACTTCAGACAAATCATACAATGCTTCACAACATTCTCAGCACATTTCGGAATTCCAGCATTCTGCCATACTGGAGCCAACAACTTGCATATTCCCTTCGAACTAATGTGAGCCATTCCATGCGCCATAGTAACCACTGAGAGCACATACGCATCAGGCAACAACCATCGCTGGTGTTCTGACAACTCAACCCAACAACCCGTTGAATCCAACATACCCGTACTCTCTCTCCACGTACTCACTTCTTTTTCCGTAGCTTCAGCCTGAATCATCTTCACACTTTCTATTGTGTCTTCACACATTCCACTTTCCACAACCCATCTTGCAGGACCTGCCACATACATACGGCTCATCATGTCTCTCGCCGTTTCCTTCGCAACTTCATCCGCAAACGCATTCTCTCGACCTACATCGTCCACAACTTTCTTATGCGCACTACACTTCACAATTGCAATCTGCTTTGGGAGAGCAAGAGATTCCAAAAGTTCATTCACTAACTGCCCATGCTGAATTTTTGTGCCATGGGAAGTAAGGAATCCTCTTTCTCTCCACAAACGTCCAAAACTATGGGCAACACCAAACGCATACTGGCTAAAGGTATAAACATTCACTCGCTTTCCCTCTGACAATACACACGCTCTTGTCAATGCAATCAACTCTGCTGCTTGCGCAGAATTCTGTGCTATGCGTACTGTCTCAACAACTGTATGTAAAGTTGTGACGGCATATGCTGCAGTCGTTTCACCATTCGGAAGCTTAAAACACGAACCATCTACCCATAAGGTACCATCAACATTCTCAAGAGGAGTATCTTTTAGGTCAACTCTAGCTTTCGTTTCTTCCTCTGTACGAAGAAAACAATCATGCTGTTCTTGAGCATCCGTCTCTGTAGAGATCGGCAACAATGTAGCTGGATTCAACACATGACATCTTTTGATGTGAACATGGCTAGCCAACAGTGTCAACTCATAACCTGACAGACGTGCACTAGTAAGGTGCTGAGTCTTGGTCCTGTTTAATAAAGTATCCACTGCATGTGGAACCATCACAATCAACGTATTATCCAATACCAAACCAGCAGACTGTCGGATAGAAACAGCCGCTGCCGCTGTAGCTCTCAAACAGCTCGGCAACGCTTTAGCTACCGGATCTAACGTCGCTGAAAAATACGCACATGGGCGTTGCTTGTCTCCAAACTGTTGAGTCAACACTGACAATGCACAACCTTCTCTCTCGTGAACATACAACGTGAAAGGTTTACTATAGTCCAGAGTACCCAATACCGGAGCCGAACACAGTGCATCACGTAATTCAGAAAAACTTTTCTGACACTCATCAGACCAAGGGAGAGGATGCGGAGTATCTTTAAGAGTCAGCGCCAACAGAGGTTTCGCTAACAGGGAAAAATTAGGGATCCATTGTCTACAATACGAGGTGATACCTAAGAAAGCGCGCACTTCTCTCTGTGTGGATGGCACACTCATTTGCGCAATCGTTTGAATTCGTTCTGGGGTCAACCTTCTTTCCTCCTTCGACAAGAGATGACCTAAATAGGTTACTTCTTGTCGGCAATACTGTAACTTGGAAGGTGACACTTTATGATGAAGGTCAGACAAATATCGTAACAAAGAAAGAGTAGCCTCTTTACAAATCTCTTCGTCATCAGCGGCAACCAACAGATCATCAACGTACTGGATAAGAGTAGCACCAGTAGGCAACACAAAGCTATCAAGCTGAGTTTTCAACGCCTGACTATAGATGGAGGGACTTTCACAATAACCTTGGGGAGCTCTCTTAAAGCGGAAGCTTCGTCCTCCTAAAGAGAATTCAAAAATATCCCTACTCTCCTCAGCAATAGGAATACTGAAGAAAGCATTCTTCAGGTCAATAACAGAAAACCAGGCTGCCGAAGCAGGAATCAGAGTCAACAAAGCAGTGATATCCGGGACAACAGGGAACTGTGGCACCACATTCTTGTTGACCTCTCGAAGGTCGATCACAAACCGGTACACAGGTGGCTGAGAAGCATCAGTCCGCTTAAGGACAGGCAAAACAGGACTGTTACACACATTACCTCTCGTTTCTTCAACTACACCCTTCTCAACCAAATCATAAACAATCGCCAGAAGAGCTCTCTCGCCATCGCTAGAGATTTTATATTGGGGAATACGAGGTAGCCTAGCATTCGACTTAAGGGTGACAACATAAGGTGGAATCTGCAAAAGTCCAACATCATTGGGACCTGTACGCCAAAGTGTATCAGGAAGCGAACGCAATTCCAGTGGAAGACAATCTTTAGACACATACTTCGGAGAAATCACTTTCTTACCTAGGGTAAGATGTACTCCCGAAGGAGAACAATGTAATGTCGCATACAATCTTTTCAGCAAGTCCAAACCCAACAGATTCTCATTACAACCAGTCGTCAAAATAAGAGGAGCTTCCAATTCACAAGGGCCAATAGAAAGGGGCAAAGGATTAGAAATCGGGTTACAAACTGGGGCGCCTGAAAATCCTACAGAAACATTGGTCAAGCCAGACAAAGGTGCGTCAGGAAGTTTATAGTGCATAATAGAACTCTTTGTCGCACCAGTATCCAAAAGAAAAGGTTCTGTCACACCTGATGTAGTCACTTCAACATAAGGTCCACTCTGGTCTACTGGAACTGACACTACTCCCTCTCTTTGCCCATGGCTGTCCTAACTATAATTATAACCAGCACTCTCACTCTCGACATAATAATCATCAACATAGTACTGTGCAGACTGACCACTCAGAACATTCTGTCTGTCAAAATAATTAGCAGAATTCAGAAGGGAAGAGGAACGCTCATTCTGGGGTAACACACCACGTCCCCTACCCCTAGGAGCTAGCTGGAAACCACCACGACCTCTCTGACCAGATACGCCATTTGCACGCTGTAACAAAGCCGGGCAACTATTCTTAAAATGACCTTCCTCTCTGCAATAAGCACACTGATTAGGACCAGGAAAGAATTGCGGAGCATAAGGCTCAGGTTTCTGTAACAATCTCTGAAACTGTGGAGGTTGCTGAAACTGAGGCTGATTCTGACGAGGCGGATAAGCTTGCTGCAAAAGAACCTTCGTCTTTAAATCTTTAGTTTTCTTCTCTGCTTTATCCTTCTCATCTTTATCCCTATTCTCATAATATTGTGCAGTAGCCAATATCTGGGCCGACGAAGAAACAGCCCATGAACTCTCAGAGTCCTTTAATTTATTACAAAGTTCGGGAAGCAAATTAAAGACAAATTTGTCCACAAACAACCTTTGACCACCTTCAGTACTCATGTCCTGACCACTATGATCGATAAACGTTTCTTCAAACCTAGTGAAGAAATCAGACACGCTCTTGTCTTTCTTTTGTTTGCATGCTGTTAACTTGTCCCAATTCACTCGTAAAGCAGGCATCATAGTTTTCATTAGATTAATAATCCTACCAGGTAATTCTGCAACTAAGGGCTCAGGTTTGGCACCTCCTACCTGCCGACCATCTGCAGCAACAATATTAGCCCACGTATCTCCTAATTCTGCCGCATGATTCTCATGACGAATCTTCGCCCACAAAGGTTGAGGAACTACATTACCCATCAACATATCTATGTCAGCTAAATTCATAATACACGCATCAACTGTCTGAGACAACTCCTTGTAATAACCAGCAGGATTCTTACAGGGGTCAGGTAAGCTCTGCTTAAGAGCTAAGACCTCTGCTCTCTTCCAAGGAACATGTACCCATACTCGCTGAAAATGGGCTTCTGCAGCCTGAATACCCAAATTAACATTATCAGCAACTGCCTCTCTCCATACAGGGGGAACTTCTCTCATAGGATACTGCTTCACTTTCCTCCTAACAGAAGAATCAGGTTCGTACAATGGCTGAGATGGTAATCTAGACCTAAAGACAAGTATCGTCTCTACGGCATTTGTAACATCAGATTCCACTATCGTCCCTTTAGCAAACTCTGACTGAACATCAAGCACTTCCTGCGGAATCGGACCCAACTCATTATCTTCCCATTCCTGCCGTAGAAAAGCACACATCACATCAAAAACATACCTTTGCTTAGGCGGCTCCCACTGAAAGAAAACATCCATAACTGCTGGCAAATTATACCTGGAAGCATTTAAAATCCATCTACGAGCCAACAGATCCAACACCGCTCGCTCTTCGGAACTAGGAAGCTGACTACGACTCTGCTTACGTTCCGAAACAGGGGTCATACTCAGTGGCCCAAACAATGGAGACAACAGATTAACAACAGTTTCTGTAATTCGTTTTCGAGCAGAAGGAGAAGAAGTAGGCGTAAAAACAGGAAAGTTAAAATCTTGAGACAAAGTAGGAACAACAGCAGTAGGAGTCTGAGATGCAGAAGCAGAAGGCAAAGGAGTTTGAGGCAAAGCTGGAAGCAAAGCTTGCGACCCTAGAGTGGGTTGCGCAGTAGGAGGCAAAACCATCTGTGGAGCACCGGGTGGCTGAACAACAGCCGGAGGTTGAACAACAAAGGGTAGAACAACCGGGGGTAATGGAGGCGCAGTAGCACCCTGCACATAAGGAGGTGGCAATCTCAGTAAATGAGACATCAAAGGATCTTTTTCAAGGTCTTCAGTCACTTTCGGAGGAGAAGACGGCAAGGCCGGATAACATTTATCTATGGCCATGCAACGCTGTCTATCTAAAACTTCACACACTTGATCTTCCTCGTCTATCTTAAACTGCCTAGCAGCTTGTAGTACTGACATATTCTTATCTTTCCTATCTCTCTTTGCTTGCTTAATTTCTCGCTGTTTGGCTTCCTTTCGCCAAAGGCGGAAAGAGTCAAACATTGCCGGCCGGGCTTTCTTCCTAAATAGCGCAACTTCCAGATTATCTAAAATATTTACTTCAAAACTACCATGTTGGGGCCATCGTAAGACACCATCCTTTTTAGTATAGCGGACCCACACGTCATTATAAGTAATAGGACCCACTCCGTGTTTTGAATAGAACTCATAATTCGGAGTTCCAACCGGAGGTATCGGTCACGAATCCTCCAATCGGGAATCCCTATTACAACCACAAACAAACCAATTACCAAGTTTACCAAGACCAGGCATCTTGCTCACTAGTCTGGTTTCGAACTTCAAGGGGTATCAACTATCGATATACTCATAAATATACAAGCCCCTCGGCTTTGATTATTGCAATAACCAAATCAAAACCAAGAACCAAAACAAAGTCGTGGGAGCGACCCACTTATACTTAACCAAATATTTGTCACGCCACCAGAAGACCGGCTATCGTCTCGCTCTACAAAGGATCAATCAAGGGTCCAAGACAGGGCGACAGTCAGGGCAGCAGTCCTTCGTAGCCGTCGGAAAGCGGGAAGCCTCGCAGAAAAAACCTTTGGTCCACGTCGACATGCAGGGGTCGATGAAGTGGCGGCCTTCCTCCAGAATTTCCTCACGTGGCTCCTCACGATCCACGGGCTTGGACCGGTACCGCTGAAGTCGCCCCACCGTTGGGCGCCAACTCAAGAACTGGGTTTTAGAACCCAGCGGTGCCAGGGACACGCCCAAAGTCTTCAGGTTCTCCTGTCTTGGCAAACAGAGACACGGAATACTTCTAGGTGGCGTCAGAGATCAAATTTATTAGCTGCAGCTAGTAACAGTAATCCCAGCAATACAACACGGTGTACAACTCAAGAAACTGTTCAATTTTCATAGAGCAAGACATCATTATTTATACACCATATTGTCATTATAAATGCACACCCACTGCGCAAAATTCTGACCAATAGGACACATTTTCTAACTGAGTATCACATTAACAAAAACCCAATTTACAGTAACCCAACCCAAAAGTTAATTATTAGGAATGTTCCAAATTCAATTTCCACAAGCCGGACAAACCCATAATTGAAAGCACTACCCATGTAATGAAAAGTCGTAAGGAAAGAAATAATTCAGATGCTGATTAGGATAAGATATTTGCAAGGAAACTAAAAGTTAACGAGGTCCTGAACATTAAGTGGCAATCTCAGACAAGGATCAAACCAAGGGAAATTGGCTTCGTGAAGGGTCAGTTTCAGGTGAAGAGGTCAGCGTCCTGCAGTTCACTCACAAGTCAGAAAAGGGCCTGCATACATGAACAATGAGGACCATGCAACTTTGTTCGTTCGGTTACCTCCACGGCCTCCGTGAGGGCAACACAAAATGGCGTTATGAACAACGCAAACAAAATGGAGTCCGGTCCCGAAAACCACGGAACCTCAAGACACAAGTCTGGCCTCCTGCTGCTGACCGAAACTCCAGCAGGGGAGGCCTGGACAAAAGGTTTCCTGTCACAGGGAGGTGTTATACCAGCCCAGACAGGAGATAGTGGATTGAGGCAGGGAGGGCGAGTGAAACTAGACACTGCCTGGGGGACACAAGGTGTCCCATGCAAAGCCCAGTTCAAACCGGTGCTGGGGCACTCCAGCCCCAGCTCTGGCACGAAACTGGACAAAGGGAAAGGGGTGTAACCACCCCCTTCCTGGGTCCCACCCATAGGAGGGACCTAGCAGGTAATCCAGCCTCTTGATTTGGAATAAAGGTAGGGGCTGTGTCCATAGACTTTAGATAATCCTGACTGAAACTTTGAAACAGAACTCTGGACCCTTCGACATCCTACTCGACGTAGAAGACTGAACAATCTCCCTTGTGGTCAAGGAGTGACCACCCTGTGCAAACAAGCGCCATCAAGCGCTCAAAGGTTTGCTTTGCCACTGCTCCCGCCGGAGCTCGAGTGACAGAGATCAACAAGAACCAGACTCCCAGACTTCCAACAGCCCGATCCACAGCCACAACAAAGCTGAGACCCGTGGAGGCGACGTGAAACGTGGGACCGGCCATCTTGAAAAGCCTGCAAAGTGCTTCCTGTGCAGCTTCCAAGGCACCCTTGAAGCTGTGCATTGGATATTGAGAAGCTCCAGCCCCGAGCAGCTTGAGCACCGAAGATCACCTCTCCACACTCACCGAGTGCTGCATGGGGCCCTTTTGCATTTTCCTGCTTGACGCGTCTGTCCGGTCACTTGCCTGTTGGCTAGTGGCCTCTGTGACGACGATCCTACAAATTTATACCACTGGTCTGATTGCTCCAGACTTGCCCTTGCTCCCCTGAAAAGGAGCGGCCCCTCAGACCTTGCTGGTCCGAGTAAGAAGGGATCTTCAAATCCTGCGTGGGTTGCATTTGCCAAGGCCTGTTGACTCCAATCCGGAAGGCAACACCGCTGAAAGCGAGAGCCTTTGTAGGACAGCCCGTGCCTACCTCTTGGTCATCGTCGATACCTCCTGGTCTACGTGGCAGCGGAGACAAGCTTCTCGACAACCACCTGATTGCGCCCGACATCGCCTGGTTCCTTCCTGGTTCCATCCTGGTCACTGGCTAGTGACCCAGACTCTGTCCCATCTGCTTTCAGGTACTCTACATCTTCGATCCACCCTTGGATCCAACCGGACTCTTCTCTCCTGGCCGCCTGCAGCATCTTCATCTCAGGGCTCAATAGAACTCCACGACGAAACCCGACACACTTTGGCACATATGCACCTGCTTCCTGTGGGTGAGGTAACGAGAGTACTCTGGTGCTCCTGTAGTGGTTTACACCTCTAGTGTCCTAGTTTAAAGTGGTTAAGTTCTAGCCCAGTCGGAAGACTTCCAAAACTGCAGCTTTCTAACTTTTACGCACCATTGACTTCTATGGTGCACGGTTGTGCCTATAGACACTGCACCCGCATCCTGTGGGCCTCCCACGTCCTAACTTCTGTTAGTCCAGAGTAGCCCCAGCGATTCTCAAGGCCCTAGGCCTTACCATTGTTCGTGACATGGTACTTATACCACTATTTTAGTATATGGTTTTAGTGGCCACCGGGCCTATGCATAATTGTGCAACTTTTGTATGTTTAACTGTGCTTTTGTTTAAACGCTTGTGCCTCTGTCCTCATAAAGAGTACAGAGGATTATTCTAGTAATAAATACATATATTTTTATAATATATAACTTGTGTGGTGTCCTTTCATTTGGTATTAAAAGGATTGCATATGGTAAAACAGCTGGCTTCACATGCCCTCTTGAGTTAAGCCTAAGACTGCTTAGTCCATGCTACCACTAGGATAGCTTGTCTATAAGGTTGACTTACAACCAATTACCATATGGGTCGTTGGGACTGATACAAGGTGCTCACTAGAATAGTGAACATCATACATCAGGCCAACTTCTCACATGATGTCTTCTTCTTTAGGTTTCAACTACAGACAGCTTTGGGACCTATTGTTTTAAATACATTACATATACTTAGAGGGAGCTTTGCTTCAGCCCCTTCCTCAGGATTATTTGGCTTTGTTGGCTAGCTCACTTCCCTGTTATAGTTTCTATAGCTTCCGTCCCTGTTCGTGTGGTTGTCCTTCCCAGGAGCATTTCATTCTCACTGTTTTAACTGGATAATTTCTTTTTCCAGTGTGTACATGAGACTTTACATCACAGTGCATTTAAGAGGCTATTTTCTTTCCCTTTTTCTCTCCCTCCTCACCCATACCCCACTCATTAAACCCCTTCCTATCTCCTCCTACCCAGCACCCGCTTGACCCCGAGGCCACTGGCTTATAAACTCACTGCCTCATCGAGTTCCTCCCGCCACACTATTGAACAACAGCCATTATAAAATATTTTTTTCTGATGCTTAGAAGGCCCACTGCAGATTCACAAGCATCTAGAGCGGCCATCTTTGAAAAGTATTTGTCAAAGTGTAACAAAATACAGTCAATAATGGCTGCTGTCGATGTACACGCATTTAGAGCATTCATCTTTTAACAGGATTTGGTAAAATATAAAAAAAATGCATTTAAATACGTATGCCATGAATGTGCTTAAATCCATGATAGCTGTCTTTAAATTTATTTTATTATACTTTAACAAATCCCATTCAAAGATGGCCAACTTCGATGCACTCGTGTCAATGGCCTTCTATAATTAAAAACAAACATTGGCAAGACATGTAGATTTAATCTTTGAGACCTTTTGGCTTTGGCAATGCTTGTATTTCAAAGCATCACTAACTAAGTTCAAGGGCACACTAACTAAGATCTAAGGCAAGGTTTTCTAGACTCTTTGAAAGAATTAGCAACCAGTTTATTTCTGATTTTTGGGCCTCTTTCTTAAGTTTCTCTTTCTTAGCTATTTAATAGGTCTCGCCTAAGAAAGTGTGCATGTGCTGTCGCTTGCAAGCAATATAATTTGCTATAAGTAGCTTGCAACCCACCCATTGCTTATCATTCATTGGATTCATTGTCTCTCTTATTTGCTGCCTTATAATTGTCCAGCACATGCCAGTTTCACTTCCTCTTCTTTCATATGGAGCATGGTCCAAGAACTGATTGGTTCATTTTGATTAGTGACCTTCTACTGATCGCGCTGTGATTCAGGAACTATTTTTCTTTTTTCTTCCTAGTTGTCCATGTTGCTTCCTCCGTGTTGCTTCTTGCTTCGGCCCTCCCATTATCAAATTGCTTCTTCTCTCCCACCTCCCATTGTCTGTGTTACCCTCCCCAACTGCCATAAGAAGAAAAAAGAACTGTGATGCAGCCAGCACTGGCTGCGTCTTAGCACCCGTTGTCCATGCTGCTTCTTCCCACAGTGTCCATGTTGCTTCTAATCCTTTAACCACTGACCGTTCCTTTTTTCCATGTTGTGTCCAAGTTGTCTGTCTTGCCCCTCCCCCAACCTCCATACAAAAAGAAATGCCATAACGCATCAGTACTGGCTGTGTCTTAGAAGTTTTTATACCCTCCAGTTGTTTGTGTTGCTTGTTCCGGCGTCTTCATGTCCATGATCTGTGTTACCCGTTGCCTCTCACCCTCCCTCCCTTTGTCCATGTTGCTGTACCACCATAAGAAAACCAAGTGCTGTTATGTGACCAGGGCTGGCTGCACCATAGTGCCTTTTGTCTAAAATTTAGCCGTGTTGCACAGGAGCGTTTCTGCTCTACATGTCTAAAAGGCATTAGCAAAGCTACTAGCTCTTGCACAGGTGAGAGCTATTGGCTTTGACAGTGCTTGTTGTTATTATTTTTGTCTTTAACTTTCCGTGGTTCTTCCTTCATTCCTCACTTTCATTCCTTCCCTTTTCTTTCTTTCTTCTTTGCTCTCTCACCCCCATTCTTTCTGCACACGCACGCTTCTTGTCTTAGCTCAGTACCAGAAATCCTGAGTTCTTTGTGGACTGGATTGTCATTAGTTAGTGTCTTGGTTGGTTAGCTTGTTTCGAAATATTTGAGTACACGAACCATGTATAGTGTCCTCAGTGCTTAAGGCAGATAGGTATAGCATATGGTAAAACAAAACTATAATAGTGCACAGTAGGTATACACATTTCTAGCTGCAGAATTCCCTATAATCAGGCCCCAGTTGGAAAGGCGAAAACCTACTGGCTTTGCTACTGAGTGCTTAGTGTTACTTAGGAAGCAGGCTGCTGCTTGGGAAAACGCTTCTAGTAGAGTGAGTGTTTTTTTGGGGGGACCACTGAGGATTAAAAAGTTTTTTAAAAATCGGTAAATTTGCCCGGCACAGTACCTCAGTGCCTTCTAAACTACTTTTAAATCCATTGCAGCGGAAATGTTCATGTTAAACATGACTACACTGGAATTTACACCAATATGTATCCAAATCCCAGCTGATGGCTCGTCTGAAGTCTCAAAACACAAACTGGACGGTATTTTACTTTTGAAACTTTGTATTTAGAGCTCACTGATGAGATGAAGCAAATGTGGGTTACCATTTCATTCTCCTAAACCCAGGCCCCTGGAAGTGGTGAGGTAAAGCAAGGGGAGGCAGTTTAGTAGTCTGTGGTGAGCACTAGGATGTGGTGAACAGAAGCAGGGGCAGGCCTCAGACATCCTCGTCCACTTCAGGCTTCTTTGACTCGAATCGCCTGACTTAGAGAATGGCGGTAACAAAAATGTGTCAAGAAAATCAGTAGGTTACCTGTCAAGCCTAGGGTGTGATGGCCACAGGGTTTTTAATGTAGCATTGTTTTTTGACAGATAATACAATGTCCTCAATCCACTCCATCAGGGTGGGCTGCATCTCTGCCAGTCTCGGCTGCCTGTTCTTAAGTAACTGATACACTGTTCCTGGTGGAGGTCATTGTGAAAAGGCTCCTCATATAGGGTGACCAGAATTTTAAAACAAAGAACCGGGACATTTCACACAAAAAAGAAGAAGGACTATCATTTTACGTCAAGCGAGCGCACAGAATGACAGCGCTCCTCAGCAGAGAATTACAAAACAGGTAGTAAGAACATACATAAGACGCCATTTTTGCTTTATTGGAACAACTGCTAACTACCCCTGCTTTGTAAAACATTAAAAAAAAAACTCCCCCTGTTTTTAGCTGACCCACCAAAAACCGGGACATGAGCTAAATTTCTCGAAATTTGCCCGGGCAGCAGGTGAAAAACGGGGACCGTCCGGGCAAATCCGGGACGTCTGGTCACCCTATCCACATAGTGGCGATGAACCTTCACCAAAGGGGAAGTGATAAATCTCCAACATGCCAGGGAACACCCCACCACGTGTTAGAAGATAGGTTGGCACTGATACCATCAACATACTCTAAAACGGGCCAAAGCCGTTTCTGGAGAACTTTTTCTGTTGTCAAATGACTTTAACAGACTTCTAAAATAAGCTTTAAATTCCACTTAGTACATACTAATTAGTACCCGCTGACTTGTTGATTTCGTTGCTGCCCTGGACAACTTTTGAATAATTGAATAGTTTTACCAAGATTAGTGTCTACTAATAATATCTTAGTGCTTTACGTTCTGTGTCTGTGTGATTAACTGTATTTCACTATGCCTCGCACACCCTGTCCTTCTGCAAGGTTTAAGGCCTGAGCTCGGCTAAAATATCTAACACTGAGCTGGGGAAAGCATGTGTTACAGCCAAAGAAAACAGACTTGGGGAAGCTTGTTCCGGAGAATCTGTTCTGGCGAATCTTTTCCCATAAACTTATTTCCACGATTTTTTTTAATGATACTATTCGCCAGGTTGTCAAACCTAATTTGTAGAACATCTTACATTTGCAAACATTTTTATGAGTCCCTGTTTCGTTTGGATCACATGGATTTTTCATTCCTGTTTTGGGCGAGACCCCTATACTGCCAGTTCCCTTTTCCATTTCCTCTTTTTAGGTCGAGAACTCGTCGCACTGCTGTAAGCACTGTGGGCGGAGCTCCGAAGATTTAATGTTTTTTAGTAAGGGGGCTTGAACCCGCCCCTCTTCGCCATTGGCTGGCTTCCTAAACGGAGGCCAGCCATTGGAGGAGAGGGGCGTATCTCGGTTCAAGTCCCGTCATTTTCCTCTTGGGGTTGTCAAACAAGTCTGCACTTTCTCTGTCTCTGTTTATTTTCTGCTTGAACTGCAGTGATCTTTGCTGGCCGGAGTTTTCTTTCCATATTTACAAACCAGGTACTCTGCTGCTCGCCAGGCTGTCAAACACTTACACTGCCCTGGTGATGAGGTGGAAGTTGCGTGGCGTAAAGGTTCAGTGAAAGCAATCTCTTCCGCCATATAACTTGCCTTTTTATTGGGCAGCTACCACCCAGTCACACTACGAGGGTGAAAGGAAGACTTAGGTGCCCCTGGACCTGCCTATTGGCAATGTAAATGACAATGCCATTAATTTATGATTTAAAAAAAAAAATTCACGAGCAATGCCAATAGCTCTACCTTTAATAATGCCGAGACCATTGTATTGTAAATGCTTGTTTAAACCTCTCTCACTCTCTGTCCCTCTCCTCCCTCCCTTCTATTTCCTCTCCAAATTCTCCCCATCGAATCCCCAACCACATTGCCTGATTTCCTATGCGGTGCATTCTTATAACAGACCCCGTGTCCTTCCCTCCTCCTGCTCCCTAATCTTTCAGAAATTGTTAGAAGATTTCTTCTGCAATCACCAAACCAAGAATTCATACTGGTTCATTCATTTTATAACAATCTTAAACATTTTTTTTTTTTTTCTGTTCAATAAGTTTATTAGAATTTAAAAGAGTATATAAACATTTGAATAACATAGAGGTGATACATAAGAGAAAATAAAAAGTATGAATACATCATAAGTTGATATCTGGGATAAAATATAAAATGAAATCTAAAAAACCGGGAACCAAAACAATGGCATCACCATAGGTTATCAAAGAAAGAAAAATATAGAGAAAAAGAAGAGAGCAGAGAGAAAAAGATAGAAAAAGGAAGAAAAGAAGGAGAAACAGAAGGGAGGTTAAAGAAAAAGAGAGGAAGAAGAGTAGGGAAAGAAGAGGAAGAAGAAGAAGGAAAAGATCTTCTGGGGAGCTACATTTATACAGAACGACAACATTCACACATCTGAATCAAAAGGATATTGAGCAACCAAACCCTTAGAAGATAAATCCATATAAGAGTCTAAAGTTTTCCAGACCCCTTTAGAAATTGAAGGAGAGAGATGAGCATCCTCAACTGAGGTGTGTGCACCTCTTAAGAAAGAGACCCAAGCCCACCAAGTGTGATAAGAGATCGAAGAAAAAGATTTCCATTCCATAAGAATTACTTTCACTGCAATAGTTAATAACAAATCTAGTAGTTGGGAATCTAAGGAATCTAAGGGTAGAGGAGTACGAGATGCAAGTGGACCTAACATAATCATGGGGAAAGAAAGCTGAAACCGGAGGTTAAAAATCAATTGAAGATGTTTATGTATTAAGTCCCAAAAGGGTTTAAGTAGCGAGCACTCAAAAAACATGTGTAAGTAATCACCTGGACATAGACCACAACTCCAACAAAGATCATCATCCTTCAATTGAAGAGAGTGTAAACGCACCGGCGTCCAATGGAGCAGGTTAATAGAGAAAAATTTAGATTGGATTAAAGAAGGAGCAACCTTATTCCGAAGAGAGAGCTTCCCAATCAAGCGCCAGTCATCTGCAGAGATATGGGCAATAATATCCTGCTCAAAATGAGATATCCATTTCTGTTGTGTGACAGTACATTCGGCAGGAGAAGCATCAGAGAGAAATGTATAAATTTTGGAAGCCACATGACCCAAACGAACCCACATTTGAAATAATTTAATAGAAGAAGAGGTTGGAGTCAGTCGAGTTTTAGCTAACGCCACCTTTATTTTCAGGAAAGTGTAAAAGTCCAAATTATTGAGAGAGAACTGTCGGGATAAGGTAGAAAAAGGAAGTAGATCTCCATTGGAGTCATACAAATGATGCACTAAAGTTATCCCTTTGTTAGCCCAATACAATATCAACCCAGGGTCAATAACAATTTTGATACGAGGATTGTGCCACAGTGAGGACCATCTTGATTTATGAATAGGAGTAGTAACTCGTCTATCAACCTGTTTAATTGCTGCAATGGTATCTAAGATGATACAGCTTGAGAAAGGGATATAAAGAGTAGAAGTAGTTAGAAAAGATAAGGGTGGTAAAGGAGAAGCAATACTCTGCTCAATGAAGAGCCAAGAAGGAATATGATCAGAACACGAAGAAAGCCAAAGCGCCCCCTGCGAGGCCAAAAAAGCAGTTTGATACTTTTCCCAATCAGGAAAGTTACAACCACCCAACTCATAAGGTTTCTTCAAGTATTTATTAGCAATTCGAGCCCTCTTTTCATTCCAAAGAAACTTAGAAGTAAGGGAGTTTATTGTATGAAAAAAGGAAGAGGAGAGTTTCACAGGGAGCATTGAAGAAACAAAATTAATAATAGGGGTAATCATCATTTTTATAGTTTGAAACCGGCCCCACCAAGAAATATATTTAGGAGACCAATTCTCTAAAAGCTGTTGTACTTTATTAATAGTCTGAGCCTCATTATACGCAACAGTATCATAAAGAGTACTGCAGAACCCGATACCCAAGTATTTAAGCTGTTTAGATTGCCACTTAAACCCTGCAGGGCCCATATGAGCCGGAAAGCAGTAAGCATTTAAAGGAAACATTTCCGTTTTGTCCCGATTAAGAGTATAGCCAGAAACACCCGAAGAAAGAGAGATGGTATCCGAAATCGCGGGAATGGCCCGTTCAATATCTTCAGAAAAAATAAGAACATCATCTGCATATGCAGCAGTTTTAATGCAATGCGAGCCAAAAGTAAAACCTCTGATGTCTGGATGGATGTCAATCAAACGAAGCAACGGATCAATAGAAAGTAAAAACAAAAGAGGGGACAAAGGGCAACCTTGCCTGGTGCCTTGGCGTAGATTGAAAAAAGAGGAAGTGGAACCATTGATTCTAATATTTGCTCTAGGCTGGGCATATAGGGACATAACCATATTAATAAATGATTCACCCAAATTGTGTGCACAAAGAACCGCATGTAAAAAAGGCCAAGAGACCTTGTCAAAGGCCTTTTCGGCGTCTAAGGCCAAAGCAGCCGCTGGAAGGGAAACGCGTTTGGCAGCACCCAAAACATGACAAAAGGTACGGATATTATCTCTCGCTAGTCGGCCCTTGACAAAACCAGTCTGAGAAGGGTGAACAAGCTTAGGAATAAGGGATTCTAAACGCTTAGCCAAAATTTTTGCAAAGATTTTCGCTTCCATATTAAGGAGAGAAATGGGTCGAAAGTTTTTGGGGTCTAAATGATCCTTGCCTTCCTTAGGAATTACAACAATGGTGGCATCCGCAGCCGACCCCGAGACTGACCCTTGTTGGATGAAAGAGTCAAAGACCACTTTAAGACGAGGGACAACCACAGAAAGAAAGGTTTTATAAAACAGGATAGGAAACCCATCTGGCCCTGGGGCTTTCCCGGACCTAGTAGCTTTAATGGCTGAAATAATTTCTTCAGAGGTAATCTCGCCACCCAACTGCAGGCTATCATCAGTGGAGATCGATTGAAGAGGAATTGTTTTGAGAAACTCCTGACATTGAACAAAAGATGATTGATTAGTGGGAGTATATAATTTACTATAGAAGTCCCGAAAGACATCGAGAATGTCTTTGGTCTGAACTTTGATATCACCAGAGCTGTCAGTAATTGAGGAGATTTGAATGGATTTGATATTAGAAGCCTGATATTTCAATGTCGCCGCCAATACTTTCCCTGCACGGTTTTTCAACAATAGGCGCTTGGATTTCTGGGCTTGAACCCCAATGTGAGCCCGCTTCGTAACGATAGTGTTGTAGGAATATTTCAGATTCTTAATAGCTTGTAAATGGGTTCTATCTTTAGAGCTTCGGAAGAGAATTTCCTGTTGTTTAATTTCGTCTGCTAAAAGTTGAAGCTCTTTTTTGGCGGCAGAATTCCTCCTAGCCATGCATTGAATAATGGAGCCCCGAAGAGAGCATTTAAACGCATCCCATAAAACTACGGGAGAGCTAACCGACCCATCATTATCAGCAAAGAAGTTCTCAATTTCAGTCATTAATGCCAGAACCTGGGAGTCATCATAAAGAATTTCTGTGTTTAATCTCCACGAACCGGGACCTTTTTTCGTAACAAAAGAGGAAAGAGAGAAGGAAACAGCAGCATGGTCAGAAACAAGAATAGGATGAATGAGTGGGAAGGATGAAGCCTGAACAAGAGACGAATGAACTAAGAGGTAGTCAATACGAGAAAAGCTAGAGTGTGGAGACGAAAAGAAAGAGAAATCACTACCAGATGGGTTATGAAGCCGCCAGAGATCTTGAAGCTGAAGAGTGGAGCACATGCTTAACATTTGTTTGTGCGCCCTAGAGGAACGAAACTGAAAGGCAGAATTTCTATCCAACAGAGGGTCCATAGGTAAATTAAAATCACCCCCAACAATTAAATTGCCCTGATGAGGAGTATCTATCAGCTTTTTCGTAATCGTACGCCAGAACACCGGGTCATCACAATTCGGAGCATAAATATTGAGAACATATATGTCATTAGTACCCATAGAAAATCTAGACAGTAGCCAGCGGCCCTCAGAGTCATGTTCAGCAGAAACCAACGATAATCCAGAATTTTTAGAGATCAATGTAAGCACACCATTCTTTTTACCAGAGGCATCAGAACAAGCAACATCAAGCACCCATTCTTTCCTCAGGCACAAAGCCTCCTTGTAAGAAATTTTCGTTTCCTGTAACAAAACGAGATCAGAAGAAAGAGATTTACAATAATCTAAGATTTTTGATCTCTTTACCGGGTGATTTAATCCTTTAACATTCAGGGACACAACATTCAACTCAGGCATAAGTGTGCATCAACAAAAAATCCAGTAAAAATGGGTAATATAAGGAGAAGTAATAGAAAAAAGCAAAGAAGCAAAGACCACGTCTGAAAAAGGAGAAGGGGAGAGCCGCCCCAGAAGAACCAAAAGGAAGAAAAAAGAAGCAGAGAGGGGAAGAAAGAAAGAGAGAAAACAGGACCCACCAGGGGAGGTCTAAAAGAGACCCAATTCATACCAGGGGGAACATGGGAAGGGAAGCAGAAGACCATCGGGAGAGCTTGGATGTTAAAGTATAGAAACCCTAAAAGTAAAATCCACAGTATAGAGAACAAGGCAAAAAATCATACAATGAAGTAATTTGCTAACCAAAATGAAAGATCACCCTTGGTAAAAGTAAGTAGTTAAAAAACAGCCTAAGAGTAATAGGAGGTATATAAAATATAAGAAACAGCAAATATTTGCAACCAATTGTGATAACATAGATATATATTGAATAAAAATTGCAGATCTATATCACTATGAAAAGGAATACGCAAGGAAAGATAAGCAAGATATCATTAACCACATATGTAAAAGGGAAAGAAACCTAATAACTCTTATAATGCATCAACCATGGTAAAACTTGCAGGGAAATTAGGAATACAATAATAACAATAATGCACTATATATATTGTATAAATGATGAAAAGCGCAGTGGAATATACAAGAAAAAAGAAAACCACATCAAGCACATAGTGAAGCTGGTCAAACATAGAACCATTAATAGAAGGCTACAATACAAATACATAAAATGACCAAAAAGTAACAATGTGCAAGAAAAAATCACAGAACAACGATTGGAAGTGAGGAAATGTCAGAGAGATAATGAGCGGAACCCACAAAACAAGAAACCAAAGAAAAGCCTAGTGACAAAAACAAAGAATCGAAAAAGAAGAGAAAGGAGAACTCGAGGAAACACCTACATATTAAACATCACAAAGAACTATCAATGACATAGAGCAATCCAATTAGTGACCAGAGTGCCAACACGAAGATAGATGGATGACAAAATGAAACGAAAAAATAGAACAAATCAACTATGGGAACGCAAAAATATGTAGAACAGAGAAACGCAGATGACAGCTAGCAGCACGACCAATAACAGAGAAGACGAGAACACGTCCGAAACGGATAAAAAGTCACAAAAGATAACATATGTGCCGAAGGACCATGACTCAAGATGTCTCAACATGTCTGAGGTAGAAAACACGAGCGACGCCACACAGGAAACAAAATGGCGGCCGCTCGTGAAATCCAGTGGGGAAATGCTTCAAATCGCTGGAAAAGGCTTTCCTGCTGCCTTCAACGATGTCCGCCCATACCACCACGCTGCAGGCACTTTCCAACTAAAAAATTGCCGAGTTCGGAAGTTAAATGATGCTGAAAGGGACTCCAGAAACGTCCCGACAGCTGCTGCCTCCCCGGAGCTCAAGCGCCGACCGCCATCTCGTAGCGGCGCGCAAGCCACGCCCCTTAAACATTTTTTTTTTTAAGTTTTTCTTTGTTTTGGAAAAACACGAGGCTGGGGATTCACTAGTCCAGGCTCATCATACTGGTACTGTTCAATTTGTAATTGCACCCAAAAGAGGGAGCGCCAAACATGCCGTCTCCAAGGAGGGTGAAGACAGGGGTTTTTGACGGGTGATCCCATCAAAGTCAATGGTGGTGAACATTTGGCGGGTGAAGAAAGTCTGCAAGGCAGGTGACCCCACTGGAAGCAATGGGATGCTTGAACATATCGAAAGAGTGAACATTATTCCATGGTGGTTGACAGTCCCCAAATGAGTTTGAGGTGAGAGGTATGGGTGAACCAGGAGTACACTGTCATGATGACGTCTCATTACTCTTAAAGAAGGGGGGAGATATCAGGTTGTGGGGGCACTATGACCATGGCGATACTAGATGGACATTGGACACACTTCCTGTGTGGGGGGTGGGAAAAGCAGGAAATGAGGGAATCAAAGATATTGCAGAATCAAATAATACAGGGAATGCATGGACGTGAACAAACTGCCCTAGGACCAGCAATAGGGCTCACTGCAGGTAAAGAATGTAGCAGTACAGCATCTATGCCCTTCACTCATCCCTCATCAGGACACGTCATGCATACAAAGCTGGGATCATTTCTGCCTGTAAGTAGCTGAGTCCTAACAGGCATGAACTACAGTACAGCGCGTTAACGACTTACTTGCGCTCCCTCCCTTACCCGATCAGTGAAGTCCTTATTTGTTGATAAAATCATTTATTGGACATGTGTACTCACATTGATACTTCATAAATGTAATAATATACTTACTGCACACACCACTGTGAACTCAATGTCTGTTTTTTCCTTGACAGTCTCGAGTCTTAAAGCAACATCACGGCGAGCGAAACTTTCACTCCTTCTTCCAGGTAATCATTTAAGTGTAACTTGAAACTGTTCAGAGTAATAACCTAGATATATTTTTTTGTGGATAGATAAGCTTCGCCCTACTGCTAGTCTCACTTGATTGATGCTGTGTAGCTTCCAGTGTGGTGTAGTCTTACATCCCCCAGACTAAACTACCTCTACCTCAGGCCATCCAGGTAGATTCCTGCCCAGTGCTTAATTTGGAGCAAAATAAGGACCAGGGCCCTCGTCAGGAGGCCACCTCAGCTTGCACCATTCATTGCCACTGCCAGTGCTGCCAATGATGGCACAAATACAACTACTAACCATTACACTGCTACAAGGGTGACAATTCAGGCTCTTCGAGGTCCCCAAAGCTATGAGAGTGGCTTGTGCGGCAGATATTAGTTGTTTTTAATGTATATTGAATTAATAAACAACTGTTGTTCAGCATATCTGTAAATTACACAAACAGCGCCACCATGTGTCAGCAGTCATAAGTGCTGATTTTAACATTTAAGTGCCAGTGCCGAGCACCGGAAACCACAGGCTCAAATTAAAGACTGTGCCTGCCTCTTCCACATGTTTCTTTCTCCTTTCCTTCCTCCTTTGCCTGTTTATCTCTTACTTCCCCTCGTCCTCCTTCACATTGCTAGGTGCAGCGCCCCAAGACAGGATAAGAGCTCCTGTGGTCACTCACCCACAGCACAAAACACCTCCCACATAGAATCACAGCAAATACAACACTTTGCCAGCCAGGTACTCCCCCATGGCATGGTGTAGTGTGATTCTCACCTCTGTACTTCGGCAGCCTATAATGGGGAATTAGGCTCTATAAAATGTTTCCGCACAATTCCTGCAACCAAAAGTGGCCAAAACAGTTTATTTCTACAGAACTTTTGCAGCACTGGAAAAAAATATTCCCACCCTTTACATTTTTAGCTAATTTCAATACCTTTCTAGCTTAGAAAATACAGGCTTCAAGCATGCAGTCTATTTGGGAGTTTACAGGCACATGCATCAAGGTAGAATTTTGCAAGTCCTAATTGCGATAATTAAGGAATCGCAATTAAGGACTCCCAAAAGCCTATGCATGTAGGAATCGCTATAAAAATAGCGATTCCAACACATTCCTTATTTGCGACTTGCAAATTGCGAGTCGCAAATAAGGAATGGCTTCCCATTCAATGGGAAATTGCATGCGCAATGTGCGAGTACCAATAGGTCCTCGCAAATTGCGCATGCAATTTCAGGGTGCAAGGGTGTCAAAAGGACACCCTGTTGCACCCCTTGAAATTGATCTGTGCACATATGTTGTGCGCGTAACATGAACCTTTGAAAAATGCACAAAAGTGGATTTTTCCAAGTTTTTGCAAATTACCATGAAGTTGAACTTCATGGTAATTTGCGCCCCCTATTAGCGAAATCGCTATTCTCAAGTGGTTCTTGCTTTGCATTTAAGGAATCGCAAATTGTGATTCCTTAAATGCAATCGCAGTTTAAAAACTCGCAAATAATTGTGATTTTTTTAAAGTGCGAGTGACAAGTTGTTTCATGCAGCGCAAAAGCTAATTTTGCGATCACAAACGGACGATTTTTGCGATTCGCACCGTTTGCGATTGCAAATAGCTTTGATGCATGTGCCTGTTAGTCTTTGTGTCCGAACCACTACAAGGCCTGTGCACACTTGTGGGGGCTTTGACAACTGGGCAGATCCATGATGCTCCATCAGGCATTAACCACATTAAATTAGTGACAGGTTTGAAAAAGTGTTACAGTGACTTAAGAGGGCCTGGGATCAGCACAGGCAAGAGGGTTGCAGTCCTTAGATAAGTACTGTGGTACTAGAACCTGTAGGTTTGTTTCAACCCTCAACCAGAGGTTAGTTCATTCCAACCCTGGTGGCTGACCCTTGCACTACCCAAGGGGAATTCTGAGGTCTCCAAGCCTAAAGAAGGGTCTCAGCACCGAAAATAAAACAAAGACGCCTATATGCCCTAAGGTTGATAATGCTTAGCAATTAATTCCCCAGGTTCTACTCCTTCAGGAAGGTCGACATTCCGCCCTCCCAACCACCGGTTAAGGGGCCTGTTCTCTGTGCAGACATTGCCTTGTGTTTCTTATACAGAATTCCCAGTACCAAAGGGACAGTGCTGAACGATGATGAGAGTAAATCCAAGTACCTTAAAAATATCCTCAGTATAGCCCATGTTACCTAGAGGAAGGTGCTATTAATCTCTTAGGACCTTCAAGAAACAGAAATGCAGACAGAATCCAACCAGAAAGAACGTCATTTGCTTCCAATCCCTTCCGTGTGAAAGGCAGACGTAGACACAGTACAAAGAGTCTCCCCTCGGTTGATGTTTTGGGGCACGCTCCCGATAACTAGTTCATATCACCTTCTTAATATCACAAAAAGCTCCCCCACACAGGCTGAACATTAGAGGGAGCCTTTAACCCCTTGCATGCGTGGCGAATTTTCGCGCTGTGCGGGCATTTTTAAAAGTGGGCGGGATTATGTGACGGCCCCCGGCCGTCAACCGCACATGCCCACTGGAACGCATGACGGCCGTGGGCCGTCATGAGCATGCAAGGGGTTAAGGCTCAGGGATACAAAGCCCAAAGACGCTCATATAAGCATTGTGACAGCGCATCTGGGGTATAGCTTCTGAGTGCCATGGGTGGACCATTGTATCCTCTGGTTCAAGCTTCTCTCTGCCCAACACCTCCAGATAGATTGCCATCATGAAACTAGCTCAAATGTGTTGTGCACTGTGTTTTGGAGCCACCATGAAACTAGCTCAAATGTGTTGTACGCTGTGTTTTGGTCTAGGTCAGGCGGTGTCCCATCAATAATCTAGATTCTTTCACAGGAAAAGTTCAAGTTGGTGATAGATTGAACAAACATTTGCAATGCAATTGGTCTTGCCTTTGAGACCTTATATGTATTTATCTATGCAGCACATTAGCCTGGGTGCTGAAACATCTACTGTTCTTTAACATAGAATGAAAGTAAGCACCAAACTGCGTGACACGCCAGGTATGGGAACACATGGTGAGAAATATTGCCTTTCAGCTGGAAATTGTATAATCCAAAGCTCTGTTTTGCATAAAAAAATCAGGGCCTTCGGTGGTCATATCACTGAAAAAATAAGATTTGAAAAAAATATTATTGTCTACGGGTGCTTGTGGAAGACAACTTCTATGGTCTGGAATATAGAAAATACTAAAGTGATTCTGATATTTTACTGACCTCTACTGGTCGTTTTCTATCAAGAAAGTTTAATAGAGGCAGTTGCCAGAAAAATAAAAAAAATAAAGTCCCTCTGCAGAAAGCAATTCTGGTATTTTACTGACCTCTACTGGTCGTTTTCTATCAAGACAGTTAAATAGAGGGGGGGCGTGGCTTGCGCGCCGCTTCTGCATGGCGTGTCGCGCTTGAGCTCCGAGGCGAGTTCGGCCCGTCGAGCTAATTTCTCCGTTACTACCTGCCCCTAGTAGCGGAAAAGGCAGACTTCAGCAGCGGAACATGCGAGGAGCTGCTTGATGGGGTTTTTCTGATGGTCTGGACACCGGCTGCATGACTTCTATTTCACGCTCCTGAGAAGCTCGTTTTTCCTCACGGACAGCCGCCATTTTACCGCTCTTGACGCTGCTGCAGTTTCTCCTCAGAAGCGCCGCTTTGGCTACCATATTACAGTTGGAAGTGGCTGTCCAGGGCGTTTTGTCTTTGATGCCTGCAGTTGGTAACATTTATTACTTTTTTCTGTAATTTTCTTGCTGCTTGGCTGGGAATTCAGCTGTCCACGCGCTGTTTCTTTCAGTGCAGTTCTCTCATGTAGGTGTAGTTCTTTTTTTCTACGAACTTATTACTGTGCTCCCCTGCTTTATTGTAGCTATTTACTATTTTGCTACTTGCTTGCCCTGCATATAAGTCCTCCGCTATTACTAAGTAGCGTCCATTGCGCTCAGTGTGCTATATCTTTTCTGATACAGGCTGCGCAGCTATTCCTCTTTTCAAGTGGTTGAATATTCTCTTTTGGAGGCTGTTTCTTAATGGCTGCAAATATGGGGCGTTCCTCGACCAACAAAGACTCCAAAGATACTGCTTCGTCGCTAAAAAGACTTAAGTCAGTGTCTCCTACACCTGAGTGTTCTCAGTCAGACACCACTTCCACGTTGGACACAATACTTGCGCGCCTCAATGAAGTACATGATATTGCGCAGTCAACAAAAACTAACACGGATTTATTACAAGTAGAGGTGTCTGCTATCAGGAATGATTTTAAAGCCCTCTCTCTTCGTGTTTCTGCTACTGAATCACGAATCAGTTGTGCTGAAGATGGTATACAAAAACAATCCAAATCCCTCAACCACTTAGAGCGCTCCATGGCGGCATTGCGCAGAGACCTCACTGAGCAGGAGGACCGTAATCGTAGATCTAACCTACGTATTTTTGGTTTGCCGGAAGATTCAGAGAAATCATCTTCCTCTATGATAGAGTTCTTATCCCATTGGATTCCAGACACCTTACAAATCTCATTCAACAGAGACTTTGAGATAGAAAGAGCACACCGTGTTCCAACGTTTCGATCTAAGACGGCTGCCCAGCCAAGAGCAATCATTTTTAAGCCATTGCGGCATCAACATACTGAAGTGATTCTCTCTCATATGCGGAAAGCCAAACAAGTCATCTGGGACGGACACCGGATCTCAATTTCTCAGGACTTTGCCAGAGATACCGTTATAAGGAGGAAAGGCTTCCTAAATCTTCGGAAACGTCTTTCTGAGATGGGTATTCCCTTTTCGTTTTATGGTCCATCGAAGTTCCGCATTACCTATAAAGGTCGTTCCAGAATTTTCCATGAGCCGGCTGACCTAGCTACTTTCCTGGACAACCAGCTGGAAATAGAGATGGAGATTCAGAAAGCAACCTCGCAGTCTCCTGGTGCCTCGGGCACTTGAACTCTCTCCTTCTTTTTCTATTGATATATTTTTCTGTATGCCTGGTTCTCTGCTCTCTCTTGGTGTGCTTATATGTCGGTCTTAATTTCCAAGATTGTTAATGGTATTTTTCTGTTCTTCATATGTCCATTCTCATTTCTGTTCTAGCCTTCTTCCTTACATTTATACTTGTTTGTTCTTTCTATTCTTCTCCTCTTACCAGTACTTCTTCTTATTTCTATATGGTTCTATTACTCATCTTTTTTATTCCGCTCGTTGTCTTCCTCTTTTCTTTATTATTCTTCTTTTGCACCATGCTTTCTATTTTGTCTCTATAAGTTAACTCTACCTTTTTTATTTCTGTCTTTTGCCATTTTTTCCTTCATATCACTTTTCTTCTCTCTTGCCCTTTATCTCTTAAATCGTTATATTGTTTTTTCTGCTGTGCATTATCTTCTTTCTTTCTTTTTTCTTCTTTTCGGATGTTGTATTACCTTTCTTTTCTCACATTTCCGTATCTTCCTCTTTTTTCCACATCGAATTCATAGTGTTAATATATACAGTTATAAATTGTTTATTAAATATACAGTTATTTTATGTAGAATATTCATTTTGTTTGTCATGCTGTAATCTAGTGTTCATGATTTACCTCATGCTGATTGTTTCTTAGATTTTGTTCTATTCTATTTGATACTATAACTATGTTTTCTCATCATTAGACTGTTAGCTAAATGTGTTTATATATTTTCTTAGCTATAGTTTAACTATTTACATTATTAAGTTGTTGTGCGATGCTACTTTTGTTTCTTACCAGTTACCCTATTCCTGCTATCTGGTTACCATATTTCTTTGGGGCTATTGCTATTAATTATTTATTCGCCTAGTACGGGTCCCTTACTCGCCTTTCCACGTTCTCCCTAGTATGATGTTGGTCTCTTTTAGGCCTTCCCTCCTGCTTCTTCTCTCCCTCCTTTCTTTTCTCTTTTCTTCTCTTCTTCCTTTCTCTTTTTCTTGGATTCCCCAATTGGACCTTCCCATAATGTTTCTTTTGTTTGATGATTGGCTCCTTGTAGTTCTGTCGTTGGTCTTGTTTCTGTCATCCATGTTGTCGTTTTTCGATTTTTATGTTTTTCCATGCCGGGTTTAAATGTATTATCCCTTAATGTTAAGGGGTTAAATCATCCGGTGAAGAGGTCGAAAATTTTAGATTATTGTAAATCCCTGTCGTCTGATTTGGTTCTTTTTCAAGAGACCAAGGTCACTAACAAAGAGGCGTTGTTTTTGAGGAAGGAATGGGTTTCGGATGTTTGCTGCTCCGATGCCCTGGGTAAACGAAATGGAGTTATTACATTAGTCTCAAAGAATTCTGGTTTATCGCTACTTTCTTCTGAACATGACTCTGAGGGTCGTTGGTTGTTATCTAAATTGTCGGATGGCCAGCATGATTTGTATGTGATGAATATCTATGCACCTAATATTGATGATCCGTCCTTTTGGAAATCGGTTACCAAAAAACGAAATGACACCCCGCACTCTGGCAATCTTATTGTTGGTGGTGATTTTAATTTACCAATGGACCCTTTGTTAGACAGGAATTCTGCATTCCAGTTTCGTCCGCCTAAATCCCACAAACAAATGCTTAACATGTGCTCCATTACTCATCTTCAAGACATTTGGCGTCTTCATAACCCCACTGGTAGTGATTTCTCTTTCTTCTCTTCGCCTCACTCTTCCTTCTCTCGTATTGACTATCTCTTAGTTCACTCTTCTCTTGTTTCATCTTCTTCTTCTCCGCTTATACATCCTATTTTAATCTCTGATCATGCTGCGGTTACTTTTACTTTATCATCGTTTGCCCCTAAATCACGCGCTCGCTCGTGGAGATTGAATACCGAAGTTTTACATGATTCTTCTCAGGTTGATGAATTCTCTAAAGCTATAGATACCTTTTTTCATGAGAACGAAGGCTCTGTCTCTTCCCCAATTGTTCTATGGGATTCCTTTAAATGTACTTTCCGTGGTCAGGTCATTAAATGTATGTCCAAACGTAATTCGGATCTTAAAAAAGAACTTACGGACTTGTCATCTGAAATAAAGACTTTGGAAGCTTCCTTCAGGCATTCTAAGGATCCAACTTGTTTACAGCAAATAAAGTTACTTAAATACAAATATAATACCATTGTTACGAAAAGAGCCTATATTGGGGTACAAGCTCAAAAATCAAAGAAGTTGCTGTTAAAAAATCGAGCTGGGAAAATCTTGGCTGCTACATTAAAGTTTCAGGACTTCTCTTTTAAATCCTCGCAGATCTCTTCTATTACTGACCACGCCGGTTCTAAAAAATTCCAAACACAAGAAATACTTGAAGTTTTTCGTGACTTTTATAATAAGTTGTATACTCCTTCTAATCAGTCCTCTTTTGATCAGTGTCAAGCTTTTTTAAAATCGGTTCCGATTCAGTCGGTCTCTGATGCTGATCGCTCTTTTTGAAATAAACCTATTTCCCCCGACGAAATTGAGTCTGCGATTAAAGCTATTTGGTCTGGCAAAGCTCCAGGCCCTGATGGGTATCCAATCTTATTTTATAAAACTTTTCTCTCTCCACTTGTCCCCAAATTAAAATCTGTCTTTGACTCTTTTATTAAAGGTGGATCTGTCTCTGGTACGGCTGCTGAAGCTACTATAGTAGTGATCCCGAAAGAGGGGAAAGATCATTCGGATCCTAAAAACGTCCGTCCTATCTCTCTCCTTAACATGGAAGCAAAGATTTTTGCTAAAATCCTGGCCAAAAGACTAGAATCCTTTGTCCCTCTTCTTGTTCATCCTTCCCAAACTGGTTTTGTGAAAGGCCGTCTTGCGCGAGACAATATACGCACTTTCTGTCATGTTCTCGGTGTTGCCAAACGCTCTCAACTTCCTGCCGCGGCCTTGGCCCTTGATGCGGAAAAGGCTTTCGACAAGGTCTCTTGGCCGTTTCTTCGTGCTGTTTTATGTGCGCACAATCTTGGCGATTCTTTCATTAATATGATTATGTCCTTGTATTCTCAACCCAAAGCTAACATTAGAGTTAATGGTGCTACTTCCTCTTTTTTCAATCTTAGTCAGGGCACTCGACAGGGTTGTCCCTTATCCCCGCTCTTATTTTTATTATCCATTGATCCTCTTCTTCGTTTGATTGACCTACATCCTGATATCAAAGGTTTCTCTTTTGGCCCTCATTGTATTAAAACTGCTGCATACGCAGATGATGTTCTTATTTTTTCAGATGATATCGCTCTGGCAATCCCGGCTATTTCTAACATCATTTCCCTATTCTCTTCGGTTTCAGGGTATACCCTAAATAAAGACAAGACGGAAATGTTCCCTTTGAATGCCTATTGTTTCCCCTCGCATATGGGATCAGCGGGTTTTAAGTGGCAGTCTACACACTTGAAATACTTAGGAATTTATTTTTGTTCTACTTTGTCTACCACTATTGCTTATAATGAATCTCAGACTATACTTAAAGTGCGTCGTCTTTTGGATACATGGTCTCCGAAACATATTTCTTGGTGGGGTCGCCTCCAAACTCTCAAAATGATGATCACGCCGATTATTAATTTGTTTCATCCATGCTGCCGATTAAATTGTCAGATTCCTTTTTCCGCGAAATCGATATTCTGACTTCAAAATTTTTGTGGAATGACAAACGTGCTCGACTTGCATACAAATTTTTGCGTCGTCCTTGTGTTATGGGAGGTTGTAATTTTCCTGATTGGGAGAAATATCAGACTGCTTTTTTGGCGTCTCAAGGTGCTTTATGGTTTTCTCCGCCATCTCTTCATGTTCCTTCTTGGCTGCTCATAGAACAGCATTTAGCATCTCCTTTGCCTACTGCCTCTTTTTGTACTGCATCTACTTTGCATATCCTATTTTCCCGGTCTATCATTCTTGATACAATTGCGGCGGTCAGGAAAATAGACAAGAAGGTGGCAATTCCGTTGCATAAAACCAGGTGGACATCTATCTGGCGGAATTCCAAATTTAAGCTTATCATTTCTCCCACCCTCATCTCCTATTGGGCAGACAAAGGAATCTCTCTTGTTAAACATCTATATGGTGCTTCTGACGAACCATTACCCTTCTCTACCTTGGCTCAGAAGCATTCCTTAACAAATCTTGATTTTTATACTTTTCTTAAAATTAAGGTGGCCATTGCCAAAGTTCGTCTTCATCCTACTTCTTCTACCATCTCACTTTTTCATATTTGGATCAAATCTGGTCATGTTGCCTCCAAAATTTATAAATTTTTGTCCTCTGCTTCACTCCCCGAACAGACGGTTGCTCATCAAAAATGGTCACATCATTTTGATCATGCCATTACAGAGCATATTTCCTCTGAAACTTGGCAATCAATTGGTAAATTCTCTCTGCGTAATAAAATCGCACCTTCTTTAATGCAGTCGAAGTTTTTTTCTATTAATCTCCTCCACTGGACGCCTGTGCATCTTCACTCACTTAACCTTAAAGAGGACAACTTATGCTGGAGCTGTGGTCTGATGGCAGGCGATTTTCCTCATATGTTTTTTCATTGTTCCTTGCTTCAACCTTTTTGGAACCTCATTCAGAAACATCTCTCTCTTATCTTTGGTTTTGAGCTTCAACTTTCCTTCCCCGTAATTTTATTAGGTCCACTGGCTGCCCCTACTCCTCTCCCTTTAGATCCATTGGAGTTACAGTTGTTGGATCTTCTCCTGACTGTAGCGGTGAAAATTATTCTTATGGAGTGGAAATCCTTTTCATCGGTTTCCTATCATACGTGGTGGGCTTGGGTTTCCTTTTTACGCAGTGCACACACTTCGGTTGATCAAGCTCACCTCTCTCCATCTATTTCTAGTGGGGTTTGGAAAGCTTTGGATGACTATATGGAGTTGTCTTCCAAAGGGTTGGTTCCTCAGTTTCCTTTTGATGTGCTTGTCTAATTGTTGTCTGCTATTTGGTCTCTCGGCTGGGTTAGTCCTATGGGAATCCTTCTTTTCTCTTTTTTCTCTTCTCTCTTTCCTGTCTTCTCTTCCTACTCATCCTCTCTTTACTCTTTCTCTTTTCTCCTCTCTTCTTCTTTTCTGTTTCCTCCCCTATCCCCTTCTCCACATTTTGATAGTGGTACGGTTGTTTTATTGCCTTGATAGAGGCTTTTACTTGAATGTAATCTATATCTTTCACAGGCTAATGTTCCTTATATATATATAATCTCTTGGTTTACCTATCAACTTTAGCCCTTTTTGCATATGTTTATTGCATCGATTGTATCACTTGTATTGTATTTTATATTCATTATTCTTACCATTCTTCTCATCAATAAAATTTTCTTGAAATCAAAAAGACAGTTAAATAGAGGCAGTTGAACAGAAAAAAAGAGCCTAAGCTTAGGAAGACAAGTCCTAGGACTGATCTCCAGAGCCCACAAGGTACATACACATTTAGGTATATACTAAAGTATATACAAGAGGTCTCGAATGCGCGACCTAAAAATGGTTGCCTAGAACAACAGGAGGGGCTAGCTATGGTAAGCTGATCTTCGGGCAGTATACATAGGTCACTATGCATTTTTGTGAGAGCACTACAGTTTTTGTCAAATGTGTTCTGATGGTACCAGCCTCAAAGGATTTGTGCCTTTTTCTTTCTGAAGAACAGGCCCATACGGCTCGATGTCATGAACTGTCTCAGATCTCACATGTTGAAGTGGTGGAGAAAAGATTCTGACTTGGGAGTGAGTTGCAATGATGTGGGAAATGCCTGTGATGAGGACCAAGAACCCTTCCACTAAAGCCATAACTCTACCCAGCCGAGGTTTGCACGGTAATGTCCAGATGTAGGTCAGGATCTCAGAGGAAAGAAACATGGCGTCTAGCTTGCTGGGCAATCTGGGGCATCTGAGTGCGGGTGAGATAGATTGCCTTTGTCAATTTAACACGTGATTCACAGAGGCCAGTGGTGTTGCTCTAATAAACAGCTCCCCCTGAACAGTTTATAAGCCTAATGAGATGTCCCAGGAAAGTCACACTGGACTTTAGCCTGTGAAAAACAAACTTCCCAAAAGAAGCAGATATGTGCGCGATTTGTGGGGCATGAACCCAGCTTGCGGAGCATTAAAGCGAAATGTAGTAGAACAGAGGGTGGACTACAGAAGGAGGGACTTGAAGGGTGCAAACTGGACAAAAAGAGAGAGGAGGGTAACTGAAGACGGTGGTCGGGTCTGAAATAGTGGGCGATCTGGCACCTCTAGCATCACATGCAGCTGGCCTGGGAGTAATGTGAGGGTTCTGTTCCCTACGCCACGGGTTTGCTCCGCACTCTTACCTCTGTTTAATGTGACGCGTGATCTCCAGAGCCCACTGATTTCGCGTAAATCATATCTCCTGACTATGAACGAACCTAGGGGCATATTATCAAGGACAGACTTAAAATTATCGCCGATTTAGCGGCAGAAAACTGCTGCTAAAGCAGCGATACTGGGCTTGATAATATGCCCTGGAGAATTTCAATAGAAGGCTATGTTCACACCAGAACATGGACTTCTATTGGAATTCTCAAGGGCATATTATCAAGCCCATTATCGCCGCTTTAGAGGCAGTTAAACCGGCGATCATTTTTTACGCCGTCCTTGATAATATGCCCCTAGAGATAGTCACCAGAGACCCAAGCCTAAGGAAAGCAACAGGTGCGTTCACTGCATTGAAACAAATCCGAGAGTTAAACACTGCAGGGTGTCAGTTGGGCAAAAGATAATTTCATTTCGGATTACGAACAGTAAAACCTTAAAGACAAAAAGGTCCACAATATTAAGGCATTGATAAGACATTTTAAAAAGTCTAAGATTTGTATTCAGAATGAGATGTTAAGGAGAGCATTAGAACGGTGTTCTCCTGATGTTGCTACAGCATTCCTAGAGTATCAGGGGACTCTGCGTGCATTCACACTATGGTCCATTAGTGATGTCACGTAGGTACTGTGCCAGGCTTGTGGGATTGTTTTCTTTTATATTTGTACAGCTAGGCATCAAGTCTTTCGAAGGTTGATGCACTTCCAGTGCAATCAGCCAAGTTCTTCCTGTAGTGTGCAGCGGGCAGAGTGCACGTGAAACCGTGCTCGGTCTAGTTCTGCAGTCTCAAAGCCGTGAACGTTATGGCAAAGCACACCATGGTCTGATGCCAAACATCTAGATCAGCAAACTAAAAAGGGTGGGGTGGACACACCGTACCAATGTGACACAACCATCCTAGTCGACAAGGTACCACAGTAGGCTTCAGTAGCATGCTGATCCTAAGAGTCATGGGGAGGGAAGGAGTCAGAAGGAAACCTCAAGCAATCCACACTGCAGTTGATTCTCCCTGATTTTTTTTCCCCAACAAACTTTATTGAGTTTTATCATGCAAGTCATTATTACAATGCATCGTAATTAAATCGGATCAAAGAGGGTACGACAAAAGTATTACACATGGCAACGGAAGTCAACAGACCCTGCACAAGTCCCTTATGTCTAAACATACTTCTCGCCCCGAAGGAGTCCCCCAGCTCGGAGCAATACATGTTATATAAAGTACAGTTGCTAAGTGCAAGCCCTTGCGTTGAGGGCCTCGCCTCTCTCTAATCTCTACTGAAGCTATCAACTACCCCAGGGCTTGGTGCTAGAAAGAACATTGGTCTTACAGCCCCCCCACCCAACATGGTTCGAACTGACCCTCAGCTTCCCCCCCCCCCGGCATGCCACAGTGTGAGTAAGCCATAGTAAATCATCTACCCTCCTAGGCCTAATATTGTAAGGTGTGTTCACCTCCCTTGCCCTGCTCGTGGGATTGTGTGTCATGGCAGCGGTCGGAGTATATCAATAGCTAGGGGCCCTCAGCGCTTCTTCCCTATGAAGCCACTATGGTCCCCTCCCTTGCAGCTGTCTCCTCATCCATCTCCACCGCTAGTCGTCGGAAGTCTTCTAACAGTGCCATCCAAGCTCTAGCGTTCTCCAAGGACTTCTCATTGCTTGTGCGCCTTGCCATCCCCAGCCTACAACTGCCTTCACATGCCGCCCATTTGCTAAATTCTTTGCCACAGTGCTCTATCGCAGGTCCCCTTGCTGCCTTACAAATGGAGGTAAGCTCGCGCTTCGCTAGAATCAGTCCTAGGTCCATGAATTTGCTGTTGACCTTGGTCTTGGCCGTATGGGGGAAAAGATGTAGCAGGCCTACCTCTGGTGTCCGCTCTATCTCTCTATCCACTACTTGCGCCAGTGAATCCAGTACTTCCTGCCAGAAGCTCACCAGGTTCGGACAGGACCAGAACATATGGAGGAACCCCGCTCCATCCTGTCGGTACCTCGGGCAAGCCGCCTCCCCCCTGAAATATTCGTTCAGCTTAGCAGGCGTAAGATATGCCCAGTGAAGGACATAGAACTGTATCATTGGAACCGAGCATTACGGCAGCATTTCCAGGGTCTCTCAAGCGCATTTTCCCATGCTTTATCGGCTATAGGGTCCCCCAAATCTTCCTCCCATTTCTGGCGTAATACTGTCAGAGGAGGGCGCAGGTCCTCTGTGATTCTCCTGTAGAAGCAGGACACTGCTTTGATGGTACCCGCTGACATCACCACATACTGACAAGCCAGTGAAGTGGTAGGTTCTGTCAAGCCCGACCCCCAGTGTTTTCTGACGGCTGCTGTGAGAGCTGCATGTAACAAGAAGTCCCCTTGAGGAAGATCTTGCCGCGCGCAAAGTTCTGCAAATGGGAGGAGATTGTTATCCTCATAGAGGTCTCCCAGCGTCATGAGTCCCAGTTCCTCCCAGGTCCGTAGTCCTCCCCAATCGCCCCCATGTGGGAGTGCCACACACATAGTTAGCGGGATTTCAGGTGCATAAAGCCTCCGGTTCCTCATTGTCCTAGCCAGGCGAATGCAGTTGATTCTCCCTGATGGTATCCTGAGCTCTTCCCTCTCACTCTTGATGGCGTATGATGCTAAACGTCCTTGGTTTATGCAATATGATCTTGAGTCGAGCGGGGCAGCGGCACTGGTCACCAGTCCCAGCAGCACCCTTCGGGCCGTGATCCTCACGGCCTGCACATAAGCAGGTGCACCTTGGTTCTAGAGCTGGTAAGGGAGGTCCTCAGCTTGCAGGACAGTCCACCTTCTGCATCCCTCGAGGCCACAGACCCAACTCAGAATGGGAGGAATCCTCTAGTCCTTGGCAGGGGAATACCTATTAATACTGTTGTCCAAGGGTGTGAGGAGCCCACTTTGCCCCAATTTGTGTGTATTTTTTACCATGAAAGCAAGGGATGATGGTCCATTGGCAATGCTTGCATGAGGCCTAAGGCACCTTTTTCCGGCACTGGTCACTGTGCTCTTGTCGTCTGGCTGGATGTAGAGCATTTGCTGGAAGTAGAGGGAAATCTCTTTTGTGGTGAAGGACAGCTTCATCCTTTGACAGATGCAGTGGGAGAAAAGTTCATTTGTGGATACAGCACTTGAATTTTTGGTAGGACTCAATCAATTTCAAGTAGTCTCCTAGAAACAAACATTTCTGAATGTTCTCAAAGTCTAGGTAAAAGTAAAGTCCACATTTGTAAAGCGCACAATCACCCGTACGGGTCTCTAGGCGCTGGGGGCCATCGGGAAGATTAAGCGAGCTACTGCCCAGAGTCACATGGTGTTGGGCCGCCGGAGCCGGGGATCGAACCGTGGTCCCCAGATTCCAGCGTCAGTCGCCCTGGCCGCGGCGCCACACCTCTACCATAACGTGATCATGTTTTTTGGATGAACGGTGGACGACCTACAGCCAATCAAGTGCAATTTGCTAAATCTTGGTCCTCCATCTGTAGGAGCTGACCACAGGAGGTGAGGAAAGGCGTTTAGCAAATCTTTTGTAGCCGGGTATTGCTGGAAGCGTGTCCTTGGCCCTATACTTTGCAAAGATGATGTGCAATGTGACTTTCAATAGCCAGAAGCAGGCATTAGAAACCTGGCTAGGAAGCCCTGGGCAGGGAGAGGGCTGCAGAGACAGTGGCATCCAGGTGACAGGGGAGATAGTGATTTATATGCCCATACCATCATATGATAGCAACCCACTTTCAAGGAATTCCACATATATTGAGGGCCTTCCAGTCTGGGGTACCAACTCCTGCATGTATCCCCAATCCAAGCTACACTTATGTACTCTCATTCAGTCGGTGGAGGGGGAAGTGAGAGGATCCTGACATGACAGGTCTAGTGAGGGCCAGTAGGTATCCTCCTCAACAGTTGCCACCAACTGTTAGTCGTGTTCAGGCATATGGCAAAAGTCTACCACACGAAAAGAGCACTCCTGCTGAAAACCCCGTCTCCAACAGGTCTTCCTAGTTTTTGTTCAACTAGCAGTGTTAAGTGAATTAACCCTTCAGTGTCACAAGGGGAATAGAAGATCTGGGACCTCTTCCCTAAACCCTTATAGAAAATGGTAGCTTGTTCTTCCTAACTCCATCTTATTTTTGCGGGAAGTTTCTAAAAATGAGCTCTACTGCTAAGCGGCCAGGATATCTATTTTTTCAGATAAATACTGATGAATACTAATAGGAAAAAAGGGTTGATTTATCTTCTGTATTTATGTGAAAAACTGATAAAACCAGGAAAAAGTGCAGACACCAGAGCCTTGATTTAGAGTAGGGTGGTGAAGGAAAATATTCTGATTTAGCATTGGAGAACCCTCCAGCACAATTGCCTCTCCCATAGAATAGTACAGGCGAGGTAATATCAGAGAAACCGTCTCAACACTGAAAATTGTCGAGCAGAAGGCGTACCCCTTCCTTCACAAATTAGAGAATTCCCATTGCCATTGGACGTCAGACTATATTATTGATATAAAATGTCCTAGCATATGCTAAGGAAAGCTCATGATTGTCATTGTCTTCCATTTCTCACAGCTGATTTTGGGGGCTCCAGAAGCTCTCCTGAGCTCCCTTCACCTTCGCAAAGACCCGGGACTCTACAGGTTTACCAGCGAAGGCGCCAGCAATAATGTGAGTATATAGCACTCTTTCCATCCATGCACTGGCTGAGATAAGGAGCAAGGGGAAATCAGGGCAGTGCCTTGTAGGAGCAACACAGTTCAAAAGGAAACCTTTTGGGACACAAGCACTTTCCTATACATCTCTAGCCCTCACAACAGGGAGGCGCCTTGGTGGATGGTGTGAGCGGGTTGTAAGTTCACTTCATCCACTTTGCCTTCGTTTGATTCAAGACTGTTACTTTTAACCACCAGGGAGCCAACATTGGACTCAACCTATGCATTTGTAATGTTCATCATGTGCAGTGTTAACCGTCTACTTGCAATGTGTGTTGATGCTTGTTATTTATTTGTTAATAGTATGTGTTGTTTTCCAGTTATTTAGGCATTTGTAATGTGTCTCAATGGCCCTATGATCTGTGTGTTTGTAGTGAATACTGATACCATCGTTATTTGATGATTGTGATGTATATTGATATGTCTTTTATTAAAGTATTTATAGTGCCCCTGGAATGTTTCTCCCTGATATCTTTGTGCTGGTGATGTGTGTATGTTTTATTTTACCTGGTTATTTTCAATATATATATGAATCCCCAGTTAGCTTTGTATGTCATGTTATGTCATGTTGTCTTGTAAAGCGCATTGCTACCCCAGCAATGGGGCGTCCCAGCGCTGTAGACCACTGGGGAACCCGTCCTGGCTTTCCCTGTGAGATGATCCCTGCTGGGTATCTCCAAGGTGAAACCAGGCATCCCCGGTGTATGTGGGGGCCGTTGTGGAGATGAAGCAAGCTAATGCCCAGAGTTGCCGAGTGTGATCCCTGGTTAGAGTAGGCACCGAAGCGAGAATTATCGAGTCCGCTGACCCTGGTCCACGACCCTGCCGCGTCGGGAATTGAACCCTGGTCCCGGGCCGTCCCCTGCTTCCGGGTCTGCCGCCTCTAACCAGTGAGCCACACCACTCCATCACTCCATCAGTGCATCACTAACTACCTTATCTAAGTATTTATATTATGTATGTCTTGATGTTGGTGAAGAACGTGTAATATATGTTACTAATGCTCCGATCTCTTTATTTGTAATGTGCATTGATGCCCTTTATCTGAGTGTTTGGAATATCTACTTGATGCCCCAGCTATATTTGATATCTTTATGTTTGCAGCGTTTGACTAAATCATCAGCATTTCCATAAACGTGCTGTGTTTGAAACATCTATTCCAGCACGGATGACTTTTTATCAGCAGCAAGGGAAGAGACAATCTCAATCTAGACAAGTGGGAAAGAGTCATGTTTTGAATTGTTACAAAACTGTAGATGTTTGTTCGTCTGGTGAAGATAGAAACAGGGAGACTGGGGAGTGTTCCACAGCGTGGCTGTAATTTAAGATAATCGTCTATCCTGAGTCCATGCCTGATCCATTCAGGGAAGAGGATGTGACGTTGCAAACAGGCTCATAATGGTGAAAGCATGAGCCGTGAAAGGATGGGCTTATATCATGAACCGCTTTGTGATGGATGCAAAGGCTCTTGCATATAATGTGTTTTGCCCCCAGGGGTCAGTGGGCCCTGGTCACGTGGGCAGAGAGATGCTCCCTGTGTGGTAGATCTACAACACAGCTGGCCACTTGGTTGGGGCCAGCTGAAGCTCTTATAGCAGATATTAGGAAAGCCCGAGTAGGTGGCTGTTGTGATCTTATTTCACGCTCTTCTCCTTTCTTTGCCCTTTCCTCCTGTTCAGCCTAGTTGTGCATGGAACCTGATGACTGCATAGAATGTTGGGTGCTTGCTTCTTGTCAGTTGGTGTCAGCAGGCTGAGCAGGAAGGATATACTGCTCCTGGTGGGGCATACTTTATAGCCTAATTACCATCTTGGCTTACCTTAAGCTTCCTGTAACTTACCTACAAATAAAGTTACTACTTGGAATCAACTATTTGTCTTCCTGAAGATTCATACTTTGTAACAGTGGCCTTGCCATAAACGATGCATGAGAATATGATAGTTTGAGAAACACATTCCCTTATAGAGGCATAAGAGGTAGAAGTCTAAAAGCTTAAAAACAAGAAGTGGTAACTTAAGCAATTTAAGATTTGAAGGATAGGGATGAATCAAAGGTAGCCTCAGGATTTCTGGCTTTATTAGGGACCTGGAAGGTCTCTAGTAGCCATGGACCACCAGGAGTTAGACCAAGCGGCCCCAGGCCCACCAGAAAGTAGTAGCTCCTCATATCCATCTGTATTAGGTTGAGATGCCTGTTAAACAGCCTGTCAGCATTAGTGGACACTTCTGGTTGGAGGGGGCTGTGGGACGGTCATCTGTGTATCATCTTCATGGAAGTAAAACAGGATGCCAAAGAATCCTATCAGGTAGCAAAGGGGTTATATAGATGTTAAAGTGCGTAGGGCTAAGGAGGCACCCAGTGGAGCCCCACATGGCAGCAGACACTATGCTCCTGAAAGGGGGATGGGAGACAGCTCCCTCTAGGACAGATTCCATGGAAGACATCCCATCCAAGACTGGTTCTTCCACCACACAGTGTCCCTTAATCGAGATAATAATATAGTATAGGGGACTCTGAAAGCCTCTCCAAACGTCACAAAGGACAAAGGCCGCCTACCCCTTCACCTAGGGTCACGCAAACATCCTAGGCTGCAATACGTGCACACTCAGTTTCCTGTGCCAGGTGAAATCCTGAGTGTGCGCAATCTAAAAGGTGATGAGTCTCCCGAAAGAAGGCAATTATAGATTTTGAGCAGTTTCATAGACTTTAGAAAGGAATATAGGAAAGGACTGGCCAAAAATGCAGTGAAAATGAAGGGCCCTCCTACTGGTTTTTAAGGAGGGAGAGAGCGAGAGCCAGTTTCCAGCAGGCAGGGTCATTAGCGAAGAAGAGAGAGAACTTACATACTTCATGGCAGTGGAGTGACAGCAAGATGAGCTATCCTCAGGGCTATGCATTTGTGTGTGCATGCGTGGAAAAGGCATGCGTTGCAACGGAATACGTAGTAACGACATACAACCACCCGGACGCGTCCAATCCTGAGAACACGATGACGTGAGAACATGAGTATATTGACACGGCCATATGATTGACGGCCACGGTACGCCCACATTGCTGATGTGTCCAATGATGAGAAACGTATGTTGGCACACGATTGTTGTTGTTAGCCGCGCCCCTTTTTATGCTAATGTCACTACGCGGCGATTTACCGGGCCATATGCAGAACGTTGTGCCTGTTTTTTGTCTTGCATTTTCACGTGGATATGTGTAAAGTTGTGCATAAAGCGGCGGCGCCTCATTTGTAGTTCGCTGCCCACGATACGCCCACATTGATTGATGACGGCGCCCACTGTAGTGAAGGTGTTGAAGTTTGAGGTCGATGAGACGACACACGACACGCCCCCCAATGACGCCCAGTGAAGGTGGCGCAGTTTGAGGTCGATGATACAGCACACGCCACGCCCCCCAATGACGCCCACGACACGCCCACTGTAGTTTACAACGCCCAGAAGGGACTACTTTACCCCCCTATGTTCTTTTACCTTTCTAATGTATATGGTGCCCAGATGTATAGCCTGTGTCCATCTGCTAAAACTACCCTTTACAATGGTGTATTGGGTGTTATGATTGGTGCTGTACTTCTTGAGTTTACCCGCCTCAAAGGTTCCCAGTTCTCTCTTTATAATAGTAGTATAGATTTTACTTATCCTGTTGTTTGTCGACATCCCCGAACCCCTGCCCCAGTCCTGCCTTTTGCCACACTGCTCTTACCTGTGCCGGCTGCCACTGCTGTGGCACCATACTCTGTCTGGGCCAGAAAGCCTTTTCGGGTATAGGAACTTCCAACAATGGATTTCCCCCCGGAAATGGAGTTCCCCAAAATCTGAGATTTTCCATTGTGACTCAACAGTAAATCCGACTTCACCTCCAAATGCAAAATTTCTGACTGGCCCATTAGTTTGGACTGTAAGTTCTCTCTTTCGTAACTTTATTGTTATTTTAAGTTTTGTTACCATGACTCTCCACATATTTCTCTGAAAGAACAGTCTTTGGGCTCAGCCAAGCTACCAAAAGGTAAGCTCAGAAATTGGTTTGCCCCATATGAGGTCCCCCTGATATGATACAAACTTCTAGCTCGAGATTCCTTATCTTAGAATTATTCCCAGGCATCAGACTGAATGCAGAAACTTTTCAAGCAGTACCTCTGCGAGTCAGTAGGTGACATTATTTAGCTCTGCGTCAGCATTACCAGAAGTGATGTGCATAGTGCCTGTATAGGCTCCACCCTAGCATGCTGACAGCAGTTAATTTTGTTCTACGCCAGTCAGAGCAGATCCGTAGAAAGCTACCTCCAGTCAATTTTTGACAGAATTTTCTTGATGTTTTGTTAAAGCCTTTTTTGGGATATTTTTGTCTTCTAGTGCGCTAGGGATGTCCACTAAGAAACCAGTGGATTTTTAACCTTGGGGTGCCTTTCACAGACAGATGTCTGTGACAGCCCCACTCCGTTTTGCTAATGTTCCTTAGAGCAGAACCACCACTCCAAAGCCTATGAGGACTGCCGCGCCATGCATCCGAAGGCATTGCAGGATCACGCCTTGATTCTCCTCGCCACCTGGCATTGTACAACCCCGTGAGGTTCAAGATCCCAGTTGCGTGGAAGCTCCTGGGACCACTTGAGGAGCCATTCTCGACATTTGTCTCAGTCGAAGTCATTGGGTAAGTCCCACAAAAAGAGAAATTCCAAGAAGTAGAAGCACTCTTTGACTGTTGCGTCGTGGGCCATGGTGCAGCCCATGGCACTGCCCGGATCATCATCGCGGGCCGCGATGCAGCGTGAGAAGCCCCCCCGCAGCGCCTCCTTCTTCTCGGGCGCGTCACAGTGCTGCATGGCTGCCTGCTGTTTCAGCAGCACGGTTACACTCAGCGACGCTTATGCCTAGTTGGGCATGCCACAGCACCACGTGGCAGCCTGTTAATGCTCGTTAAAACACAGTAGGAACACTCCAATTTTGGAGCTGCGGCTTCCGGTACTTCTATGGGGCATATTTGCACTCACCTTTTGTTTTGCACACTTCACTGCGCCTTCAGTATATTCTCCTGGTGACATCTTGTTACTTCTTCTTCCCATGAGTACTCAGTCCTGTTTCCCAGAGGGCCGTGGAAAGGTTCTTTGTTTTACCCTTTCCAAGATGGCAACCTTTTCTATTCCTTACATTTCCTTTTCTCTATCCAAGATTGCAACTGCTTATTTCCTGTTACATCACTTCCTATTACATCACTTCCTGCCTATGGGTATTTAAGGGGCTGAATCTTTCATTGCCTTGTGTTGCAACACTCCTTGCTCCTGCTGGTGTTTCCTTGGTCCTGTTGGCGACCTTTGCTCCTGCTTGGTGTATTTTTGATTCCTGTTGGCGCTCTTTTGTTTCCGGTTGGTGCTTCCTGTTCCAGTTTAGATTCCTTTTAACCTTCCACTCCTATTTGGAATTTTTGCCTTCTATTCTCCACTCCTTGCTGGTGTTTGCTCTTATTTGTGGGTTCTTTCCTTCCTTTCCGTTCCTGGAGTCTCCGCCTTCAATTGAGGTTTTTCCCTACGGGGTTTTTTCCTCTTGGGACTCCTTTTGGAAGGCACAGTCTGCTCTTGCTTTCCATTGTCGGCAGGACCGTTGCTACCAGAAAGGGTTGCCCTTAGCCGGAACAGGCCAGAACCCTCAAGAACCAAAGTCAAGAACCTCTCTAACACGACCTAACTGGTGAGAACATTACAAGTTGTGACATTTGACATCATTGCGCAGATCTTCGGTTGAGTCACAATAATTTGGACACAAGTCAAGGCCCCACTCCCACATGTTCCCCATGGAGCCAGTGCCCAGGTCTGCTCTATGCCTCCCAGAGTTTCCCAGAGCTGGAGTGATCCTAGCCCAGCTCAAAGAGTTCTATGAGGTCATGCAGGCACCTCATAATTGGGCAGCCCGATCCCTCTGGAGCACCTGTGTGCCCCATGGATTTGTAGGGAGCCCACACTGGATGACCGCTGGTGAGTTCTCCCTCAGTGCCAGACAGCCCCTTTGGATCCGGTGTCAGATCAGGAGTGGCATGAGACTGTGTTTTTCATAAGCATGGGTGCAAAATCCGTTCCGCTCGTGGATTTTGCGGATTTTCGGGCAAATTCGCAATCCGCGAATTCCCGCGAATTTGCCGAAAATCCACAAATCCGCGAGCGGAACGGATCCGGGGGCAAAAGTTCAAGCTTCAAGCTTGTAACTATTTTAGAATGGCGCCGGCAAGCTGCCAGCGCCATTCTAAAATAGTTACTAAGTTAGCTTCAACAGGAAGCACTAATAGAAGCAGGTGCTCGAGTTTAACTGAATTCGAGCACCTGCTTTATTTTATCTATTAGTGCTTCCTGATGAAGCTAACTTAGCAACTATTTTAGAATGGCGCTGGCAGCTTGCCGACGCCATTCTAAAATAAAACAGGAGAGAGGCAGAGGGCAGAAGGGCACAACAACGAGTGTGGCAGAGGGCAGAAGGGCACAACAACGAGTGGGGTAGAAGGCAAAAGGGTACAACAACGAGTGGGGCAGAGGGCAGAATGGCACAACAACGAGTGGGGCAGAGGGCAGAAGGGCACAACAACGAGTGGGGCAGAGGGCAGAAGGGCACAACAACAAGTGGGGCAGAGGGCAGAATGGCACAACAACGAGTGGGGCAGAGGGCAGAAGGGCACAGCAACGAGTGGGGCAGAGGGCAGAATGGCACAAAAACGAGTGGGGCAGAGGGCAGAAGGGCACAACAACGAGCGGTCTTGCACAAAAAGACGCAAAGCACCCCTCGAACACGCAAAATAAAAAAATTCGCACAAATTCACGAATTTTGCGGATTGCGAATTTGCAAATCCGCAAATTCGCAGATCGCGAATTCGCAAAATTCGCCCATACTTAGTTTTTCAGCAGAGCCCACTCCAGTGCAGTTCTTCCCCATCTCCATTCCCGACTACGATACGGAGCCCGATAGGAGATGCCTGAAAACCAACTGATACAGAAAAGGGGGTGGTGATGAACAGAGTGTCTGAATTAAGCAGACCACTCTTACCCAGTCCAAAGATCAGGGCTTGATCCATCACCGTTATTTATCTCACTGCCCCATCCCAGCTCAGAACCTGGCTATATGCAAATTAGTCTGTCCCTGGCCCAGTGCATCATGGGAACAGGGCAGACCAAACTACCAAGCCAATTCTTCACCAGAAAGGAGACAAGCTACCGGGGACCGGTTTCTGGCATTTCAGCCTCTTCGGCCCGGCTGCTTGAATCCTGATGGAGCAGTGAGAAAGGGACTCATGTCTGAGTATACCCTGCCACACCTATAGTGGCCAAAAACGATACAGAAAAGGGGGTGGTGATGAACAGAGTGTCTGAATTAAGCAGACCACTCTTACCCAGTCCAAAGATCAGGGCTTGATCCATCACCGTTATTTATCTCACTGCCCCATCCCAGCTCAGAACCTGGCTATATGCAAATTAGTCTGTCCCTGGCCCAGTGCATCATGGGAACAGGGCAGACCAAACTACCAAGCCAATTCTTCACCAGAAAGGAGACAAGCTACCGGGGACCGGTTTCTGGCATTTCAGCCTCTTCGGCCCGGCTTGCTTGAATCCTGATGGAGCAGTGAGAAAGGGACTCATGTCTGAGTATACCCTGCCACACCTATAGTGGCCAAAAACGATACAGAAAAGGGGGTGGTGATGAACAGAGTGTCTGAATTAAGCAGACCACTCTTACCCAGTCCAAAGATCAGGGCTTGATCCATCACCGTTATTTATCTCACTGCCCCATCCCAGCTCAGAACCTGGCTATATGCAAATTAGTCTGTCCCTGGCCCAGTGCATCATGGGAACAGGGCAGACCAAACTACCAAGCCAATTCTTCACCAGAAAGGAGACAAGCTACCGGGGACCGGTTTCTGGCATTTCAGCCTCTTCGGCCCGGCTTGCTTGAATCCTGATGGAGCAGTGAGAAAGGGACTCATGTCTGAGTATACCCTGCCACACCTATAGTGGCCAAAAACGATACAGAAAAGGGGGTGGTGATGAACAGAGTGTCTGAATTAAGCAGACCACTCTTACCCAGTCCAAAGATCAGGGCTTGATCCATCACCGTTATTTATCTCACTGCCCCATCCCAGCTCAGAACCTGGCTATATGCAAATTAGTCTGTCCCTGGCCCAGTGCATCATGGGAACAGGGCAGACCAAACTACCAAGCCAATTCTTCACCAGAAAGGAGACAAGCTACCGGGGACCGGTTTCTGGCATTTCAGCCTCTTCGGCCCGGCTTGCTTGAATCCTGATGGAGCAGTGAGAAAGGGACTCATGTCTGAGTATACCCTGCCACACCTATAGTGGCCAAAAACGATACAGAAAAGGGGGTGGTGATGAACAGAGTGTCTGAATTAAGCAGACCACTCTTACCCAGTCCAAAGATCAGGGCTTGATCCATCACCGTTATTTATCTCACTGCCCCATCCCAGCTCAGAACCTGGCTATATGCAAATTAGTCTGTCCCTGGCCCAGTGCATCATGGGAACAGGGCAGACCAAACTACCAAGCCAATTCTTCACCAGAAAGGAGACAAGCTACCGGGGACCGGTTTCTGGCATTTCAGCCTCTTCGGCCCGGCTTGCTTGAATCCTGATGGAGCAGTGAGAAAGGGACTCATGTCTGAGTATACCCAACTGAGGCAGGAACCATGCCATCTGAGTTGGAGCCAGTGCCTTTTTCCTTTGACAGGCCTGGAGAGAGTGACAATTAGGAGGGTTCTCAGGACCCTTAAAGTTACCTTAAACCCCTAGTCTGAGGACAAATTGTATGAGGAACTGGCGGATGCCAGTAGTTTTGCTACCTCACCAGACACTGGCTTCGTATCTCATCGCAACATGGATACGGAGAAAGGGGCCTCTTTTGCAATGGTGGTGCACAGTGCGGCTGAGGTCCTGGACCATTAGCTGCCCTCGCTGGCAGTCAAAACAAACATCTTGAGAGCAGTGCTTTAACTGGAAGTCGCCCCCTCTGAACCTCGCCTCCCATTTAATGAAGCCCTTATGGATGTCCTGTTGGGGCCTGGTTCAAGCCTTGCACTAGGGCTCCAGTGCGCAGGACAATTGCCCGCTACCATTGCCCTGCTCCTGGACATCCCAGTTTCCACACCCAGGACACTACCACAAAGAGCCTTGTAGTCCAAGCCTCCACCTTCAAAGTCAAACCTGGCACATTCCCTACCACTTTACAGGATAGGGAATTGTAAAAATCAATCCAGATGAATGAATTTAAGATGTTTATTTGACAGCACAGCATACAGATCCCAGCAGGACAAAATCCGGATGCAACTGACTCATAGTAATAGAACAATACATTAGCAAAGTTCTGTTTGGAATAAAGAACTGTCATTGAAAATACACATGTCGCATGCCTTAAAGGAGCATGTATACATAACCTACATGTACATAATAAATACACTATTAATTATTGAATGTAACAGGAATCCAAAAGGCTGGGAGCCTTTTGGGCCGATGCACCCACACAGTTTGGGATTTGTTTGCGCAAGTGCTGCCCATGGTCTCAGAGGAGGCCCAGCTATCATGTAACAGGCAATTTCAGATGGCACAGACAAAGCAAGTTCATTATTCGCTGGATAATGGACACCAACGACTCGCTAGGCACTAAGACACCACACCTGATTGAGAACCACTGGCTTTCCGGGGGATGTCCAACCTTCCTTTTTAGACATGTCCTTCTATGGAATGCACCTCTTTGTCAGACTCAGCAATGGAGTGCTTTAAGGACAGCCAGGCTACTGTCTGGTCCTTGGGCTATTCCATGATCCCTGTTAACCCCATTCTGCCTTTCACTCCTTCCATGGCTAAGGTAGGGGCTACTAACAGCGTCCTTTCCTGCCCAGCAACCAAGGCCAACAGGCTTCTCAGCCTTTCTGTGGCTGTGGTCGTGGTTCCCACAGATAACATGGGATGACCAGCCAGAGGTAGACCCAGTTCCCCACCCCCTGGCAGCCTCAACCGCCAAACCATTTATTATGCCCTCTTTTAACACAGGCTCCCAGTTGGTAGCAGGGTCCACCATCACGTGCCACACTGGCAGTCCATAACATTAGACAAATGGACTCTCCGTATCTTTCACACAGGGTTACTCCATCCTCTTTTTGGATATCCCTCCACCCATGCCACCTTCTTATGACCAGTTATTGGAGGCCCTGCTCTCCCTGCTCCATTAGGAAGTTTAGGCTTTTTTGGCCAAAGGAGCCATTGAGGAGGTGCTGGCATTAGAAGTAGGACCTGGTGCTATTCCCCCTACTTTCTGTGCCCAAGAAGCACAGAGGCTTCTGTACTATTCTAGAGCTGTGCCTTCTTTACTTTTTCCTGAAGAAGGAGAAGTTGAAGATGCTCACGTTAGTTGAGGTCCTGTCTGCCCTCGACCTGGGAGGATGGATAGTAGCATTGGACTTACAGGACACCTACCTGCATATTTCCATCCTGCCTACCTACAGACATTGTCTACGGGTCATGTTGGGACACAAGCACTTTCAGTTCGCTGTTCTCCCCTTTTGCCTTATCATCGCCCCTCCAGTGTTCACCAAGGTGATGGAAGTAGTTGCAGCACATCTGAGGAAGTTAGGGGTTCCAGTCCTCCCCTACCATGATGACTGGTTGTTGAAGGCAGGCTTGCCCCAGGCAGTAGTCTCCCACCTCCAGACTGCTGTGGGCCTCCTGCACTCTCAGGGTTCATTATTAATGTGCCAAAGTCACACCTGACTCCCTCTCAGAAGCTTGTGTTAATTGGAACTGGTATGGATACAGTGCAGTTTCGGGCCTATCCTCCCAAACAGTGAGTCCAGGATATTCAGGCTATGATTCCGATGGTTCAGCCTCTATCCTGGATTTTGGTGAGACTGACTCTGAGGCTGTTGGGCCTCATGACCTTCTGCATCCAGCTGGTAATTGATGCCTGTTGGCATATGCGAGCTCTGCAGTGGAACCTGAAGTCCCAGTCGGAGTAGCATCAGGGGAATCTATTTGACCTGGTCCAGATATCGGAGGGAACTGCAAATGACTACAGTGGTGACTGATGAACTGTGATTGGGTCAGCAGCAGACCCCTCTTCCTTCTCCACCCAGGGCTGACTGTAGTGACAAATGTATCACTCCTGAGTTGGGGTAGCCATCTGGGAGAGGCAGAAATCAGAGCACTCTAGTCTCTGGTGGAGTCATATCTCCGCATCAATTTGTCAGAGCTGAGGGCAATCTGACGGCCATTGAATGACTTTCTTCCTTCTATCAAGAAAAGGATAGTGCAAGTGTTCATGGACAACACCGCTGCCATGTGGTACTGCAACAAACAGGGTGGGTGGCATCAGGGACCCAGTGTCGCGAGGCCGTTGTCTGATGGACATTGCTGGAATGTCAGGACATTCTCTGGTGGTTCACCTGGTGGGCTCTCTGAATGTCAGAGCACACAAACTCAGCTGGCAATGCCTAGCAGATCACAAATGGCTCATCTCTCAAGAATGGGGAGAACCTTGGTAAGATTTATTCGCCAATGCCTAGAATGCCAGTGTTAGCACTTCTGGGCACTGGAATTTCCAAGTTAATTCTCGCTCAGAGATGTTTTTTGTCTCAAAGGCGAGCTCAGGCCTACAATACACCTTTCTGCCAATATCACTCTAGCACAGAGCCCACAGTTCTCAAGAAGATTAGCATCAACCAGGCTCAAGTCATTCTTGTGGCTACGGATTAGGCAAGGAGAGTGTGATATCTAGATCTTTGAAGCATGAGGATTCGTTCTCTGGTCAGGCTGCCCCTTCAGGTGGATCTGTTGTCGCAGCAGCAGGGAAGGGTATTGCACCCAAACCACTGTCTTAATGCTTGGAGATTGAGTGGTGGCAGTTGACAGTTTTTGACCTTTCTCCTGAAGTCTGTGATGTTATTCTGGCAGCCAGATGTCCCAAGCCAACATAGTATAGACCTGCCATTGGAGAACATTTGTGACAAGGTGTTCCTTTCAAGAACATTGACCCCCTTTCTGCACCCCTAGCCCAAGTTCAGTTGTTCATACTTTCCCTGACCCAGCAAGGACTTGCTTTGGGCACCATTAAAAGTTACCTATTAGCAATTTCAGCTTTCTTGCGGTTGCTGGACAAGCCTTCTTTGTTTAAGTCACCCATTGCGACTCGCTTTCTAAAGGGACCTCAACACCTGTTCCCTCCATGAGCCTTCATGATGTCCTATTGGAACCTCAACCTGGTCTTCACATTTCTAAGGTGTGCTCCCTTCGAAGCTCTATACAACTGTCCACTCCATTTACTCGCCATCAAATTGGTTTTTGTGATTGCCATAACATCAACAAGGAGAGTCAGTGAGCTGCAGGCTCATTCAGTGCACCATCCCTACATGACATTCTATCCAGACAAATTGATACTGAAAACCTGTGCCTCCTTTCTTCCAAAAGTGGAACATTTTCATGTGAGTTAGCTTATCACCGTGCTTGCCTTCTTTGCTTTACCTCACCCTTCCAAAGTAGAGGAGAGACGCCAGCGACTGAACCCAAAAAGAGCATTATTGTCTTGCATTGACCATACCAGAGAGTTCCGGGTGGACGATCAGCTTTTCATTTGGTACGTCGGGTGAAGAAAGAAAAAGCTGTGCAGAAAAGGATCATCTCAGGGTGGCTAGTGCTCTGCATTAAAACCGGTTACGCATTAGTTAACCCCTTCCATGCTCATGACGAGCTGGGCTCGTCATGAGGTAGCCTCCTCGCACGCTCATGACGAGCCCAGCTCGTCACGTAACATGCGATTTAAAAAAACTCAGCGTACGGGCGGAATCCCGCCCGCACGCATGCGGTTAAGAAGCATCCTCCTGAGGGCCTGCGGGCTCATTCCACAGAGCCAAGGCTGCGACTACTGAGTTTGCTTATTGAGTCCCTGTCTTGGACATCTGCCAGCTGGCTACATGGGCAACCCTGCACATGTTCACTAAGCACCAGTGCCTGGACAGTCACATCCATTGTGATGGACACTTTGCCTGTTCAGTCCTCCAAGACTTCCTGGTTTAAATCTGTTTGCAGACCCACATCCCGGGAGGTATTGCTAAGATATCTATTCCAAGGTAAAGAATCTGCAGCTCGAAGTTCTCTCAGATGAACACGTTACTTACCTTCAGTAACGCCTTATCAGGTAGAGACTCTTTCCAACTGCAGATTTCTTACAGCACATCCCATCCTCCCCGCTCTGCGTACGGATTTCTCTACATAGGGTACCCTCACACAGTCATTAGTGCGGCACACCAGTATATTGATAACCTTTGTGGCTCTGTGTTTCTGGCATGGAAAAGTTGCAAAAAGTAACTGATGTCAGCATGCTGGGTGGCGTCTATATAGGTAATGCGTTGGTTACTTCGGTGCGGGCGACACAGAGCTGAATGATGGCAACTACAGGTACTGCTTGAAACATATCCAGATCCAGTTTGATGCCTGTTGATAATTCTAAGGTAATGAATCTGTGGCTAGATGTAGTCTATACCAGAAAAAGTGTTACCAAAGGTAAGTAACTTGTTTATTAGGTGTGGAATTTTGGAAGACCAGCCTTGGCATATATCATGTCTTTGGCCACTTTCCCCTTAGGCCTCCCATGTGGATTCTTCTCTTTATGGCCACATCTACTTTCTTAAACTAAACACACGTATAATCACATTCCTGGACTTTGATTTAATTAATCACATTCCTGGACTTTGATTTAATATCTGCTGATTCACGTTTGCTTTTTGTAAGGAAATCCCTGTCCGATCACTTACACTTAGTTAAAAGGGATTCCCATATTGTGTGGTTTAGAAGGAATATATTTTTAGTTGCCTTGGTTATGCAAAATAATTCTATGTTTTTACTCTTCTTTGTAAGATCATGTTTGTTTACTTCAAATGAATACCTTCATGGGCACATTCGCTTACCTCTAAGGAGTACTTTTGTGGGCACACTTGTTTACTCTGAAGGGATACCTTTATTTTGAGAAAGAACGCCTTTATAGTCAGAATTTTTTAATTCGAAAAGTATCTTTGAGGTAATATTTCCTTACTTTTAAGTAATATGTTTATTGTTACTTAAATTTACATTATAACAGGGTTGACAAGCATAGCTCTTGAAGAACCAGATCCATGAAAGATTTTCAAGCTATCCGTGGAAGATAAAATTACTATAGAAATAAATGTAAATGGAGCTCATTTGTATAAGGAGCGGCTGTACTGAAAATCTGGGTTGTATTTGGCCCTCTTGCACTTACTTTGGACATCCCTCTTTTAGAGAAATAGTAGCATGGCCACATTTACTTACCGTCTAAAGGTAGCCTTCCTATCCAAGTAGGATCAAGAAGGTGCTTAACACGAACAAATAAACATTATGTTTGAAATCTAGAGGCTCACGTTTAAGCCTCACTCTAAATGCTCCCATTAAAAGTTTCAAAAATAAACCACAAATTGGTACAAAGTTATTGCATTAGTTTCGTCCCGAGGTCAAATGAAAAGATTTTGGTATTGGATTTACCCTGGGGCCAAATTACCATTGGTTAATTTCTTTGAGGTTGTAATTGGAGACTTAGACATTCTGCACTTTACCAGAGTATTCATTCCTTTGAGAGAGGGAATTAGGGGCCAGATGTACTCAAGCATTCTGTAGTCACAACCCTGTGCTTTGCAAACTCAAAGGGTTTGTTACTGCAAAATGGCGTTTCAGAATTTACTAAACCCCTTTTCTGTTAGAGAAATGCCATTCGGAATCATAAAGGGGAATTTGCCGCTCATTCCGAATCTCAATTAGGAGAGGAGTGAAAGGGGCCTCCAATCCTAATAGCAAATCACAATGAAATGGATTAGTGGTTTGCGACTGCAATTGCAGCTGCACATCACTGAAATGGTGCCGACTCCTCAAAGGGTCTGTAAAGGAAAAACTGCCCCAGATGAACAGCTATCCCTTTGGAAATCGTTTTTGGTGACCTTCGAGAGACCACTGCCTGTTCCCATACTGTCTTCCCAAACAGAAAACATTTTTTTTTACAGCAGCACTATTTCCTTTAAGGAACACGGGCTACTTCTTATCTTTATTTTTTAAGTATTTTGCTTTGGAAATGCAAACACATTGATGGTGGTGTTCTGCTTTCTTGCAGGCCACCCTGTCTGTGTTTGTAGCCATAGTGCCAATATCGGCCCAAACCCAGACCTTTCTTCATACAACACACCCCTCCACCAATAACAGACACAACACAATTTTGATGGAGAAAGTTGTTGCAGTTTTATTAGCATAAACATTATGCCAACATGTTGGGTTATCTTACGGGAGATCCAGAGCAGGCCGCCTCTCGCGACCCGCCCACCTGATGAGCCATAACCCCCGCGGTCTTAACCGTCGGGGCGTTGTCAGTTTTGGGGGAAGGTCTAACCCCTCCCCCGGCGAACCTCTCGTCCGCCCTTTACTCACGCCCCTCCCCCTCGGGGGGCGGAGCATTGGCAACCCCCGGTTGCTCAGGTACACAACCGCCCGAAGGACTAACGGGGCGCCGTCGGTCCGCCAGGATCCATCGTGGATCTCCCTGGGGGATAATTCGCTCACGCACCCTTCCGGTGCTCATGTAGAGGGTACCCTTCTGTACCTTCCTGTATTGGATCGCCCTGTAACTCCGCCTGCAACACAAAGACAAGTCATTAGTAGCAACAAACACCCCCCGATCTGCCCAAGAGCAGGGTAAGCGGATGGGAGGTAAAACGCCGGGCAGTCTCTTAGTCCAGCGATCAGCATCATCCTGGGGAGGGGGCGAGGGTCAACTCGCCGCTGCATCAGGAACAAAGAGGGCGCTTGACCCTCGCCCCCTAGGCTATATAGCCCTTCAGCCCCTCCCCCAAGAACAGGAAGTGACCTCACGGGGGGACCACTGGTCCCCCCAACCACTAGACCGCTCAGGGTCTGTGCCATCCTATGGCACTAAGGGTGGCCGCCCTCGTAGGTGGCCACCTTTGGTGTCCCGGGGCAGCCTATCATAGTGCCAATATCGGCCCAAACCCAGACCTTTCTTCATACAACACACCCCTCCACCAATAACAGACACAACACAATTTTGATGGAGAAAGTTGTTGCAGTTTTATTAGCATAAACCTTATGCCAACATGTTGGGTTATCTTACGAGAGATCCAGAGCAGGCCACCTCTCGCGACCCGCCCACCTGATGAGCCATAAACCCCGCGGTGTTAACCGTCGGGGCATTGTCAGTTTTGGGGGGAAGGTCTAACCCCTCCCCCGGCGAACCTCTTGTCCGCCCTTTACTCACGCCCCTCCCCCCTCGGGGGGGGGGGGGGCGGAGCGTTGGCAACCCCCGGTTGCTCAGGTACACAACTGCTTGAGTTTCTGACTTCTGGTAGGGGGAGTAGAAGCAGTGTTAAATACAGCGGCTGCGCAAATTAACAGGACAACCCTTATACTTCAGCCCCTGTTGTGCTCAATTCGTATCCAGATACTGGCCTCAGCGCGTAGGGTCCCTCAGGTGTAGTGTGCAGAAGACTGGCTTGGGATCATCAGGGGCCATGGGTCTTTGGGTAAGCGCGACCAGGGTCGCCCAAGGTCCAGAGGATGGTGGACATCGACCCTCTGCCCAGGGCAACATTTTCACTTTAGAGGGGCCTGGTTGCTTCTTCTGTCACATGGCGTCTCTCTGGGCTGGGTCATTTCTGTTTGTTTTATGAGACGTATTAGAGAGCTCTTTAGGGCAAGACGAGCGCAGCAGGGACCTGGGTTAACCAGAACAGGCCTACTCCAGAGCTTGTCAAGTTATGTATTGGCATAGGGGGCGCTGCACCATGTGTAACGGCTTAGTACAGCAGCTATTTCTCTGTTTCGGGAGGGATCATCTGTAGTAGCGGCGGCTGGGCACATGGGTAATGGTGTGGCTTCGTTTAGTTCGCCCAGGGTTTGGGCGGGCAAGGTCAGCAGCTGGCAGCCGGATACGGTGTTGTGGAATTTCAGAACCGGGTGGTTCTATGCACACTCAGCAGTCTAGCATGCTATATTTTCTGCAGAACACTGATTAGGTGAGGAGTTACACAGTTATGGGTTTCTTTAATACCTGCCTTTTGGATAAAGTGGGTGTGTGTAAGTTATCTCCAGGAGTGGGCAATTTGACTTAAGTGCAGAATGGAGGGGATAGCGTTCCTTTTTCAATCAACACCAGAACGCAGTTGGCAGGCATAGTCGAGAGGTGATGGACTTACAATTAGGTTTCCATGAAGAATAAAGTAAGATCAATTCACTCATCAGTACCTCATCCTTGGGTAGCCACCTAGGCTACCTGATCTAAGCCGTGGCTGTCCATAAAATCGCCACTAAATATGCACTACTTATTGAGGTAGTACCAAATCTATTCCAGATTTCAATATTGTTAATTATTATTTAGAGTACTTCCATCGATCACGAATATACCCAAAAGTGTCAGGCCACTGCACTATCTAACCGGATACGTGACCTGAGATAACTGTTACAGGAAAAGAACAAGCAAAATTAGCAGGCCATAGAGTTGAAGCAACACAGGAAGAAGGCACACAATCTCAAGCGCAGCATGTACAGACTGTACAACCCAAAGTAAGAACAAACATTACAACATTTCAATTAAAAAGAACTTCCTGGCGAGCAATCCTTCAACCTGTATCCCTTAAAGCCGGCCCACTGACCAGTGGAACAAACAAATGCCATGCGCTTTCTGTCGTGATGTGTGATCCTTCAAACTCATCTTGATGAAGTCCTGCATTAATAGAAATTGAAAGCAATCAATACCTTAAGCCCGCCCCCCCCACCACCCCGTTCACTCCATGTTTGTCGACCTTCCCTTTGCCGCTCTCCTGCTGAAAGACAAAAACCAATACGTAATTTCCCCAAGCCCGCCGCCCTCCCCCCCCCCCCTCAGCGAACAAGGTCGCCCAGCGGCCAAGCGCGACCCCGGAAGGCCAGCGGGTGATAATCGCGCTACTTGGCGTGTGCCGACCTTCTCTGCCGCCGTCCTGCAGTAAGCCACAAACAAAAGCGTCGAATGCCCCCACAACCCCCCCCGCATCCACATAGCACCGGTGAATATAAACCCCAACATCTGCACCCAAGTCGCCGATCCCTTAATAAGTACATGACATGATATATAACGCCTGCATCCGTGAACAGTAACGTGAAAGATATCCTTGTGTTACAAATAATGTTCATCATAGCGCACCGACGCCTGCGTGTAACATCGCGCTAGTAAAATGCCTAACGGCCAAATAATGCACAAAGAAACCCACCGGACCACCAGGATCGCGACAGGGCAAAAGAATCCCATCCCCTCAGCGCTGCTAACTTTGGAACTGCGAGGGGGGGGGTGCACGAGTGCGCATGCGCGAGGGAGAGACTGGCCTCCGGAATATAACCGCCCAGAAGGTCCGGCGTGGGCCCCAACCATGAGGACAAGGGACCAGCGAGGCCACAGGTGCCGCAGCAAAGAGCAATCACAAGGCAGGAGAGAAACACTCCTAGGGCACCGACCGCAAACGCCGCCCCCTACCTCCCGGCCCGGGGGCAGAGGGAGAGAGCAGGGGCCCGATGCCCGGCCATCCCCACGACCTGCTGACCCACCGACAGCCCCAAGAAGATGAGGAGGCCCGGGGCCGGCGCATGCAAAGTCAGCAGCACGGTGAGGTTGCTGAGAGGCTGCGGAGTTCAGCGCCGACCAAAAGCTGCCCCAGAGAAAACACTATGGAACAGGAGGCTGCGTGCAATAACATCGGACGCTCACAGGAGGGGGGCCTATTTATTAATTGTATGTGCGTTTTTATACAGCACGGACTCCACCCGAAGGCGTCAGAGCGCCTCACAACAGGAACAGAACCGACACATGAGAACAGCACAAGTGAACGAAAGACAAAAGCAAACGCTACACAAATGAAGCCGAAATGACAATCGTGAGCCAACAAAGTGCAAGAGGAGCAAACGCTTCCGCCCGCTCACATGGCCCCCAGGAAACCCCGGCCCCTTCTCCCCACACGGACAACAAAATTGCAGCAGCCCCAGCCGCCTACCTCGCCTCCCTCAGCACTAACCAACAGGAGAAGCACCGCGGCCCTGCCGAACGCCCCCCCCCCCCCGAAAAACGAACCACCCTTAACCCTGCAATAAACCCACACCGTCCCTCCTCACCTTCTGCAGAAAAACGCCGGGCAGTCTCTAGTCCAGCGATCAGGATCATCCTGGGGGAGGGGGCGAGGGTCAACTCGCCGCTGCATCAGGAACAAAGAGGGTGCTTGACCCTCGCCCCCTAGGCTATATAGCCCTTCATCCCCTCCCCCAAGAACAGGAAGTGACCTCACGGGGGGACCACTGGTCCCCCCAACCACTAGACCGCTCAGGGTTTGTGCCATCCTATGGCACTAAGGGTGGCCGCCCTCATAGGTGGCCACCTTTGGTGTCCCGGGGCAGCCTATCATTCACTGGTGTCACTAATAATGACTGGACAAATGAATGTTCATTAAGCAGGCTGCTCTGTGACCCCTAGTAACTGGACCTTAAACACATTGGTCACATCACAAAATTAGACACCAGTCGCAAATAGTTGGTGCGCATTTTTCAAGCAGCATTTGCAACCTGTGTCTTTGAACATCTGGTCCTGATGCCTTTCTGCTGTCGGCACTGCTTTAAGTTGGGCAGTTTGCTTCATTTCTTCAATCAGAAAAGGTTGCACCGCAGGGCCGGACTGGCCGTAGCGGGCACCTGGTTTTTTCCTGGTGGGCCGGAAAGGTTGGGACCGGTTTTGGAGCAGTGGGGGCCATTTTTGTTACTGGGGGCTGGTTTTGCGGCAGTGCTACAATATTGACCCCCTGTAACAAGAGCCACGTCAGTGTTTCCCACCCACAACCCCCTACACCCCCCTACCCCCACCCCGGGTGCTGGTTTGCGTCTCAGTCCGGCCATGCACACCTTTAATTGATGAGCATCCCCAGTCCCATGTGGGTGGGTTTTAATTCCAGCTTCCCTTCCCTATGCACAAACACTGAGCAATGTGATAGAGTCAAAGTCCTCAGGCTGCAGACGGTTAATGCGCCCTGCCGAGAATGCAGGAAGCTGAGTGGGCACATCTCCTCATGTGCAGCCACAGTCTTTAATTGATAAACAGTGCGGTGTTCTATTTATAAAGAGAACGTCCTTGCTAAACTAGGAAACAGCTCTGAGTGGTTTGTTTTAAACGGATGATTTAACCCTCGCTGGTATTTTTGTGAGGGTCGACAGTCGCTTCTTCTTTGATGTTCTTTGGCGGCGCAAACGCTTAATTTTGCTTCAGTTTACCTTCTCCAGAGAAGAGTGGCCTTCTGGTGAGGATAGGTAATCTGTTCACTGCGTCACCGTCGTAATGCAAGAACTCATATTTTTTTTGCAAATCGTGGTCTCTATTTTTAAGTCTGGCTCAACTGGGCAGCTGTCGCTGGACATGATATGATCAAAAAAAGAGCTTCCAAGGATGCAACAGAGAGGGACAGTGGCTCTGCCTATATGTTGGTTCATCTGAATAAAGCTTTTGATTGGCCAAAGCTGTGTGCTTCCACAGAAAAGAGTGCGTAACTTCCAAGTATCCATCTATGTTCATTTATCAAGCTGTGTGATCCAGAGCTCTGTATCGAGCTAGGCTATTGTGTTACAACAGGAGCTTGACCTAGAGCCCTTAAAGTCACACACGTCACTGTAGCTCTTCTCTGGCAGCAGCACAGCAGGTGGGAGGAGGGCAGTCAGGAGAAATGTGTTCCTGCCCCGCAATCCCCGCCCCTCTCCTTCCCTTTCCATCATCAACAATGGCACTCCTTCAGAGAATGGCGTTTTTTCTTTGTAGTTCCTAATTTAAAGGGCTATGGGTGTGAATGGCATGTGTCTATAGGCTTGTATAGGTTCTTTGGCTACTCTTTGCTTATTCCTCTCTCTACATTCCTGCCAGAGCTCCTGTCAGTGGTGACTTCATTAACATTTACATTAGCAGACATTACATTTAAGGTAAGTACATCTGGAGTACCTTTACACCACAGTTTTTTACATCTGTGGTGCCTTCACGTTGCAGGTAATTTTGCAAGTATTATTACTAGCTTTATATATTTAAATTCCCAAAAGTTTATTTAATTATTCATTTAAATTTACTTTTAATTTTTTTAAATGTGAAATGTTTAAAGTCCATTTACTTCAAATTAACTTTTTATATACTAATTCAATTAATTGATATATTGTATTTTTAAATTACGTTTCCCTGATCCCTAAAAATCCCTTACTAACCCAAGCACTATGGTTCCCAACACCATAAAAACCCTGTACTCTGGTACGGACTGGCTACCGGGTAGTTTGGAATGCTGCTGAGCAGGGCCGGACTGACTACCGGGCAGTTTGAAATACTGCCGAGCTGGGGGCTGATTTCACTGCGATGGGGGCTGATTTCGTTCATGGAGACCTGCGTGTGCTTCAAAATAATTAAAGCAAAACGAATTTCGTTTAGCACATGCAGGTCTCCATGAACAAAATCAACCCCCAGCTCAGCAGCATTCTAAACTGCCCGGTAGCCAGTCCGGCCCTGCTGCTGAGCTAGGGGGTTGATTTCGTTCATGGAGACCTGCGTGTGCGAAACAAAATTTGTTTTGCTTTAATTATTTCGAAGCACACGCAGGTCTCCATGAACGAAATCAGCCCTCATCGCAGTGAAATCAGCCCCCAGCTCGGCAGCATTCCAAACTGCCCAGTAGTCAGTCCGGCCCTGCTACTACAGCTTAACACAGAAACCCCCTTACTACCCCTTATTACCCTTAAATGTTACACATCACTGAACCCTAAAAACCCTACTTTGAGTGTAAAAGGATCCCAACAGAGGCTAGTAGAGAAAGCCTAATGATATGTCATAGCACAAATAATGGAAAACAAATCTACTGTTACCAGATCCTAGTTATAGGGAGGGAGAGGAGGCATTCTGCCTCCACACTACTATTTATTTTGTTTAGTACAGGGCCGGACTGGCTACCGGGCAGTTTGGAATGCTGCTGAGCTGGGGGTTGATTTTGTTCATGGAGACCTGCATGTGCTAAATGAAATTTGTTTTCCTTTAATTATTTCGAAGCACACGCAGTGCCGGACTGGCTACCGGGCAGTTTGGAATGCTGCTGAGCTGGGAGTTGATTTCGTTCATGGAGACCTACGTGTGCTAAACGAAATTCGTTTTGCTTTAATTATTTCGTAGCACACGCAGGTCTCCATGAACGAAATCAGCCCCCATCGCAGTGAAATCAGCCCCCAGCTCGGCAGCATTCCAAACTGCCCGGTAGGCAGTCCGGCCCTGGTTTAGTAATTTTATAAGGTGCAAAGAGTAACCTTGGTTGCTTCAGAAAGCAGACTGCAAAGTGTGTGTGCAATGCTGCGTGTTGCAACAGCACACACATTCAGCACTTCGCGAGTGCACTTGCTGCACTTCTAAAAACATGATGTTCCTGCGCCCTTCCAGAGCCCAGATTCAGAAGACTCAACTTGGGCCAAACAAGGCACTTGTAGGAACATTTTGCAAATTGCCTTAACAGCATTTTAAAACATTGGAAGAGGTGGTATGCACACCGTTTTATTCAAAAAGTCATTGCTTAGTCCATGAGTCTTTAAACATCCTTGGCAACTTGCGTGCGAAACTGGGCAGTGCCTTGCCCTCACAGCACCATCATTAAATGCAACCATGTGGGGAGCGCATAGTCAACGCTCCACTCCCAGACGCACTGCGCATTTCTGGATACCAGATCCAATCATTAATCCTCCATTTAACCTTGATTTATGTTCATCCTATTTTGACCTGGGGTCCGTGCCCTATTAATCTAAATCTGTGACTGTCATGTACATATTAAAACTAAATATATCTCTTTATATTGATCAAATCAGGCTTTGCCTCTAACAATCATGCGTTATACTCTGCGGAGGGAACTAACATCCGGAAGATCAAACACCATTCTTTTCACATTTTAAATCACTCCCAGTTTGCATGTTCGTAGCTTACTGCCTTCCCCCGAGTACCATATTAGCGTCTTTCTGTTAACGGGCATACCCTGCTATCTTATACATCTTTTTATCAGGCGCCTGTCTGCGGCTATTGCACTTGTGCAGGATTATCATACTTCTACGTGTTATAAATTCAAGCAGAACTCTGTGCATACCTGCTTAAATCATCGCCTCCTTCTCCTTGCTCAGCATTAACTGCAGGTTCTTGTTTTTCCTGTATAACCATTCCGCGAACCAAGCCCGATTTAAATTAAATGTGTTCCACCAACCTCACGTGACGAACCTCCCAGAATTCTTAGCGCTAATCTCATTACTACAATACCCATATTGCATCTGATCCCTATAAAAACGAAACATACACAAAACGTGAATATCCTGTTTCACCTCTTCAACAGCATTTTGCCCAATGTTAGTGGTTTAAAGCTGCTCTTATTTGCCATGGGCAGGTACACCTTGCTTCTAAATCAGGACAATCTACAGTCTGCCACTGCTCCCGCTTCTGCCATGCTTGCGTCCCTTTAACAGTAATACTGCTGTCCTGCTGTAGGAAAATATTCTCCATAAAAATCTTCATACCATCCTTTCTGCTCCCATCAGGCTTTTTTACACATGGGGGTGTGGCTTGGCACGCAATGGCGGTGGCAGCAACTGAGTAGAGCTCTGTTCTGAGCTACCCTTCCCTGGGCCGCTTATCCGCTACAATTCACCGGAATCGGCTGAAACCAGCAGCGGAGCAACATCTGACCCCCCGCTACATCTTTGACGATTTTGAGCGGCGCCGCTGATCGGGAGCCGCTCCGGCGCTGCCTGGCAGATAGTGGCCGTGGGGGCGGTTTCCTGGCCGGCGTGCACAGCTACGGGAGGCCGCGGTCTGTCACCGGGCCCTGGGCCCATTGGCGCGGCCTGCGCGAGCCGCCGGAGAGCCTCCCAGCGCCCCGGAGGTGCGATCCAAAAGACTGACCCCACCGTTGGAGGTCGCGCCGCCTCTGCTGATGACCTGTGACGCTGCTGACTGCCCGGTACGAAATCAGGCGGAATTATGAGGCCTCGTGAATGACGGTGAGGGGGTGACAACTGACCCTGTGGGGCGGCGATCGCCGGATTGCGGGGGTCCAGCGGACGGAGCACTGCCCCCCCCTGTGGTGCCGCTGCCGGAGGCGACTGCATTGAAGCGTCTGCCGTACACCCTGCAGTGGGGTGGTGGCTTGAGGCGGAGCACAGCGGCCCCACTGCTCATCGTAGCCCCCATCACGCGGGACCTTGCCGGAGTGGCGACATGGCTCTTGCCCTGGTGGACTGCGCTGTTCCCTGCGCCATCACCCGGCAGCTGCAACTTTGGACTGAACGCCTTTTGCTGCCCTCCGTGTGGGGCACCTGCGACGGGGGCCTCACCCACCTTTCCCCCCACTTCCCCCGCCACCGGCAGACGCCATTTACTCTTTGCCTAATGTGGGACTAACACGCCGCTGGGAAGTGGCGGGGGTGACGCCGAGCGGACACCGGCGATCGACATACCGGCAGGGAGGTTGGCGCTTTGAGCACCCCACTGAAGCCACACTTCGGCGCGCGTGCCAACCGGGGACTGGGAGCCACTGAGTGGAGCACTGTCACGCCATTGACATCGAAGCGACCCACACTCGAGGGTGACTACCTGGCGATTGCCAGGCTGAGACCCCACACGCCTGACCCTGGAAACCGTGGAGCACTGCATGTGTGGGGCCCGTACTAGATATACCACGGCACACCTAGAAGCACTACTCCCACAAAGCGCCACGCGGCACGTCGTTGACGCCTTACGCCCTTCATCACACTACTGCCTGGGGAGTGGACGCATCCATCTGGACATTATTCCTGCATGCCCCATCCTGTAAACTATGCCCAATTACGACATTCCTGCTCACCTGCCGCCTCCCGACGCGGAATAGCGCAGGTGCCCTACTGGCGCTCCCACTGCACCAGGGGCAGACCCCAATAATTGAAGAAGTGCTGGCGACCGGACTAAACCCTTGCCCCGGGGCAACCTCAGGAGCTGCTCCCGGAGACCTACTTCCACTGGGAGCCACGAACACCCACACGCGCTGCCTTGCCCATGTCTGGAGGAGTGAAGACGCGCACCGGAACCGGCGGAACATCCATAAAGGGAAAACAGGCCAAGTCGCCACCGGCAATGGATACCGATGTAAAATCCAAACTAGACAGTATGCTAGCTGTGATGGAACAGCTAGAGGAATCTCTACATCAGACCCGCACCTCCCTAGAAAACAAGATAGACAGCATGGCAATTGATCTGGCCCACCTTAAAGCTGACCACAAGAAATTACAAGATCGCACCACCGCGCTGGAAACCACGCTGGCTGACCTGGGGCCTCAAGCGAATCAAACAGACAAGCCCGCGACCTCCTTTTCGGAGGAACGGGCCGAGGACGCAGAAGGACGGGTGCGAAGGAATAACATCTGGTTGGTTGGCATACCGGAAAAATGGGAAGGAACACACCCTGCGCATCATGTAGAGGAGTGGTTAAGAGAGCTCCTGCCGGAGGGGACATTACGCCGCATTTTGTGGTGGAACGGGCTCACAGAGTGCCCACGAGGCCCCTCCCTCCTGGATCTAATTCCAGGCCACTGATCTTTCATATACTTAACTACAGGGACCGCGACGCCATCCTGCGCGAGTCCAGGAAACTGGGAGACATCCGCATAGACAATGCCACGGTCATGTTCTTCCCAGACTGCACCATCCAAGTGCAACGGCAGAGACATTCCTTCCTGGGGGTGAAGCGCAGGCTGCGGCAAGCAAGTCTCAAATACTCCCTCCTCTAGCCCTGAGGAAGTTGAGGCTTGGCTGGATGGAGGGGTGGAGGGGGCACCTCGACGGGCGCGAGGCACTGTCACAACATCACGCTCCCGGGGGCCACGACGACGGTGGAGACACAGATCACTGACGCCCCGCGAATCGCAGGACATGAGGACCTGCTCCCCACCGGCGAAACTGGTTCTACAGGAACAGCAAGATGCGCTGCGCAGAGTGGCGGAAATCAGCAGCTCTCCTACGCCATCCTCTGGCCCACACGCCAGTCCGCGCACTTTCCCTAGCGACGATGAAGCAATCTACGGCCTCCCAGACTCCCAACAATCTGCAGACCCACCTGACGTCACGCCACAGACAGTGGATCTACTTGGCTAACGAGGGATGTCCTGCAACTCCCCACCTCCTCCTGCAACAGTGACTGCCTCACATACAACCCCCTGATTGCTGTGCGGTGCGAGTCGCTCGATGACAGCGGACGAAAAAAGGGGAACCCTTCTTGCTCTATATGGAGTCGAACCGGTGGAGCGCAGTGAGTATCATTTCACAGACACTTCCGACACTCCAGCTCTGTAAGTACGACATCCTCCTATCTTTCACTGTGATGGTTGCTGAACTGGCGTTCCTCGGCTCGGCTTTGTCGGAAAGGGGCGTCACTGCACAGACTTTAATGCGAACTCTCATCATATGCAGTTGCTCCTCCCTTGTGGTATATCTGCTGGTGCCAGGTGATGCTTGTTAGACGGTACCTGCCCCACTCCGGCCCAGGGCGGGATGTTACTTCCCTCATGAATACTATTGTTGAGTCGTTGCTGTGCCACCTGTACGCCACCCCCCTAGAACTGTACAGTTAGAAGCTTATTTTGACTCACTTGAGTGTTTGGACGGCAGCATGTTACGCAGCCGACCTTTTGGCATTTTTTATTGTTCTCCCTCTTTTGGACACCACGTTTTCCATTTTACCGCTACCTCTTGGTTTCTGCATGGGTTGTTCCTCAATGTGCAAGCAGCTGTGTATGGTCCGGGCGAAGGGAGGGTGCTGGGGGGTCACGGGGAAGCTGCAATTAGGGGATCGGGTTTAGATGACACATGTGCCTTCTACACAAGTGACGATAATGGCTGAAGTTAGGATATGTACATGGAAAGTCAGGGGTATGCACACGCCAGCGAGACGTTACCAGATTTACTCTTATCTGAAATGCCATAAATTTCACATAGCTCTGTTACAGGAAACACATTTAAATAAAACAGAAGTGTGCGCTCTTCACCGCAGATGGCGCGGACAACTTTATGCCACTGAGTTTTCCTCCTTCACCCGCGGGGCGCTTCTATGGGTCCGACCCGGGACCCCATGGGTGGCCATAGACACACATGTGGACCCCGACAGCAGATACGTGATAGCCCGGGGTAGACTAGATGGTCAACCTGCAGTACTGGCGTCGCTATATTCCCCAAACACTGATCAGGGTGGTTTCTTTAACCGCCTCTCAACAGTGCTGGCGACCTGGCATGGGGTCCCGTGGATACTGGGGGGTGATTACAACTGCGTCCTGGATGCGACCCTAGATAGATCTTCCATGCCCCCGACCAATGCACCGACACATGCCGCCACGAAAGCATTAATCAGCTGGGCAACACAATGGGACCTACATGACGTATGGAGGACACGTAACCCAACTACACGGATATATTCCTATTGGTCGGGAGCGCATGCTCTACATGTCCGATTAGACAGGTTCATGGTCACCACTGATCTACTCCCTCTGGTTACAGATGCACAATATATGGGCCGCACCCATTCGGACCACAACCCACACTCTCTGGCCATTGCATGGGAACGCCCGCGCCCGCCCATCCCCACTTGGCGACTTCAGCCGGACCTCTTACTAGACGCATCTTTCCGCGAATCTCTCCTCACACAAACTGCCCAATACTTTGAAAATAATGCTGGCACGGCGTCCTCCCCCCAGATCGAATGGGATGCATTCAAGGTGGTAACCCAGGGACATTGTTTGGGCACACAGGGCCACATGCGACGACAGTTAGAGGGCGACTTGACGCGACTGGAAACTAAACTGCTGGACCATGAGCAAGACGCGGTGGATGGCACCGACGACCCCCTGACGGAAGCGAAGGCAGAACATGAACGCCTCTTAGAGCGTCTGCGCTGTCTCAACTTCGCTGCACACTCTGCTCTCACGCACCGCCAAGGCGACACGCCTGGCAAACTGTTGGCCTGGCTGATTGCGCGAGAAGACCGCATGACCCCGATATCGGCGATACGGGTGGAAGGGAGAGGGGTACTCTACACGCAACGCCAAATACATGAAGCGTTCATATCCCACTACACAGCCTTATACCGCTCTCGACTCCATGACCCACATCCTAATATAGCTGAATATCTCTCACCCCTGCAGCTGCCTGCTTTAACGATTGCGCAGCAGGACGACCTCGGAGCATCACTTACTCCTGAGGAACTCCGTGACGCCATCTTCAACTTGTCAAATGGCAAATCTCCTGGCCCCGATGGCTTACCTGCCGAATTTTATAAGGCTGGCTCAGACATACTCATCCCCCAGCTCTTAAAGGTATATGCTGCGGCTACGGATGACTTCTCCCTCCCTCCTACGCTCAATGAGGCTACCCTCATTTCCCTACTCAAACCTGGCAGGGATGGCGAGCTGTTGGTCTCTTACTGCCCCCTGGCCCTTCTTAATACGGATTATAAAATCCTTGCCTCTGCCCTGGCTCGAAGACTGGTTTCCCTGGTACCAACACTGGTACATCATGATCAAAATGAGTTCGTACCGACGCGCCACACCTCCTACAACATCCGCCTCCTATTCCGTATACAGAAGTACGCGACAAACCACTGGCCACGTGCCGGATGCCTGGTGTTGGACCTAGAGAAAGCATTCGACTCGGTGGAATGGCCATATCTGCGGGCAGTTATGGACAAACTTGAACTGGGGGATGACTACGAGACGATGGTTGGCTTATTGTACCGCAGGCCCACAGTCCGTGTCCGTAACGGCACGTTGCTTTCCGATTCCATCCGCGTACAGAGAGCACCAGGCAGGGTTGCCCCCTGTCACCCCTGTTGTTTTCCCTGGCCATGGAACCCCTAGCCGCGATTCTCCGGACCCGAGGTGCAGAGTGGGGAATACTGCTGGCGGATGGCCTCCACGTGATATCGTTGTATGCGGACGATCTCCTCCTATATGTCAGGGACTTGACCAATGTCCCGGAGTCCCTCACTGACATCTTCCACACATTTGAGGAGATGTCGGGTTTGAGAGTCAACTGGGCCAAATCTGGGGCCTATTCCTTTGACCCGGACATACCTGAGAGCGACATATACATCGGTGGCGAAAGGCTACAATGGTATCCCACTACATTCAGATACCTAGGAATCCAAATCTACCGTAACCCTACGGATATATTGGAAGGAAACCTGGTGCGAGCGCTCACATCTATCCGGAATCAAATCAGTTTTTGGAGAACTCTGCCCCTGAATGTGCCCAGCCGAGTGACACTAGCGAAAATGATAGTCTTACCGCGACTTTTGTACTACTTTGCCAACATCCCATCCTATGTCCCCAACTGGATATTCCGGGACCTTGAGGTCCTCCTCCGCGGCTTAATCTGGAATGCGGGCCGACCACGTGTGGCACTGACAAAATTATACCTACCCACTGACTCGGGGGCTTAGCGGTTCCCAATATGGAACTATATTACTTGGCGGCGCAAATGCAGTGGGTGTCGGGATGGCTAAGTGGCAAAAACCTAGGGGACACCGCCACGGACGTCACCGCCTAGTCTCAATCACAAATGTGCGCCCTGTTCCATCCGCTGACCCGGGCCCCTCGCCCCCGCAGATACACATGGCAGTGGCGCGCAAATGTTTTCTGAGAAGTTTACGGCTTACCCGATCAACCATACCATATGCCCCAATACTTCCTCTGCTGGGCACCCCCACGGCCACTGGCGTGCTGACGGAGGCAATGTTGGACAGCTGGTCCACCGCAGGCATGGAAACACTAGGAGACCTATACACCGACGGTGCTCTCCTCCCCTTTGCGACCCTCGCGGAAGATACGGCCCTCCCGACTGGGCAATTCCTATCACATGCGTCCCTCATCCACATGCTAACTGCCGCCTGGGGCGACATATCTGAAGAGCTACCGACACATTACTTCATGCAATACCACCATGTTATGGGCAATGGCTCCCATATAGTACACTGGCTAGCGCAGGCCCTCCTGATTCACACACAACCCTCTATTTCGCAGTTGAGAGAGAAGTGGGCGGTGGACAGAGGGAGGGATTGGATGGACAAGGAATGGGCGATGGTGCTAACTGGGCCAATTAACATCCCACGCAACCCCAGATTCAAAATCATACAGCTCTATATACTACACCGCGCCTATCTCACACCGGACAAGATCAACAGATACTTTTCAGTCGCAGATACCGCCTGCAGCCGCTGCTCCCGGGTAGGCGCGGACTTTTTACATATGCTCTGGTTTTGCCCCAACATCCAGCAATATTGGGATGAGGTAACAACGCTGCTTACACACTGCACTAACGAACGTGTACCGCGAACTTGGGAAGCCTGCATTCTAGGCCTGTACAAGCGCACAAAACTAAACAAGGTGCCGGCCCGTTATTGGGACCTCGGACTGATCACGGCTAAACGACTGCTCACAAAGCGGTGGAAGGCCGACACCCCCAATTGGGCGAGAGCGGAAGGCACAATCTTACGACGAGAAGAGACAGCAGGGCTCAGGAAATTCCCCATTGCGCAATACTGGGACGACATTCTCCAGTCCTTCCAGCAGAAATGCCTAGAACAGGGGGTTACTTGAGGGGGACCGTATCCGACCTCCACACGTTTTTACGAGTCACTGCGGACTGCACCTGTACCCACTGTTCCCCCCACCCGCTCATTTCCCCCCCATCTCCATCAGAGTAACGCCGGCTGGGACGCACACCTTTGCACCCCCCCGACGCACTGCGCATCATATACTACGCCCCGACTGCGCACCACTCACAGTCCGGACTATCTACACTGTGTGCCCTACTGCCAGCGACAGAACGTTATTGCTCCACCCTCACCTTTACACATCAACTTCTCACTTTACGCTCTAGACGTAGCCGCCCCACAGGTTGCACTTTAAAGACATCCCCAACCTGCCCCTGTGACGGAACCCCCCCCCATATGAATGCGCCGATTACACGATGCCCCTGATCCCTACCAGTCAAGCCTACACTTGCGCTGATGCTGCGACTCCACCCTTATTTCCCCAGAACGCGCAAATGCGCCCACCCATGTGCTGTTTCCCCTTTGTATTTAACCCCCTAAGTTGAGGTTTAGATACTTATTGATGCACTGGTCCTGTTCCCTGACCAGGCTATCTCACTTTTGTTAACTAAGACACTGTACGCACTACACGCATGACTTCAGACACCATACTCTGACCAGCATATTCGGCCCCCTCCCCTTCCAGAGCCGACAATACGCGACACCAACGGAACATGGCTAGGGGGAACGATCGCCACACACACTACCTGAGGATGGGCAGGTGGATCCGGATTGTGTTTCACAACGCCGGCTGTCTTGCTCGGACCACTGTTACTGAGTGAAGCCACATTCACGGGACCACGGTATGCGACAGACATGGCTGTGGCGGTTCCCGCCACACGCTGCCACCCTCAGGAACTTCTCCTGCTAGGAATAATAAGCTGCATAGACGCTCATCCATTAACACACTTGCCATAGCGTATAAAACTCCTCTTCCACAACAATGCCCTACATCCCCATGGGAGAAGAAACTTTCTGACATACTTACCAGTTATGCTCACTCATGGGGGCGGGCTGTTATCCAACTAACGACCATGACGAACCACCACCGTTGCTCTACAAAAAGATAAAACCCCACGGACCTATTTACTCATTGATATATGTGGTTTACTAAACTTTACATGCTACACAAGAAGCAATTTACGCCACCGGACCTCAGGGTTGTCGGTCATACGGCTGTGTTCACCTGACAATGTGACGTATGGTTATTGATCCACGCGGCTGGCCCCGAGGGGTTGTAAGCTGTAAGCTGTGTAAGATGCACTTTGTACAATAACGGTCTTAAAAAAAAAATCAGGCTTTTTTACACATCTCTTTCCCATTCCCAAAAATAACACAGATCAAGCAGGGATAGGCAGTCCAGAGAGCAGCAAACATGCCTTACGATCGGTGGCACATATAGAAGGCTCTAGCCAGGAAAATAAGATGCACAGCATTTCTGATACACAGGAGGAAGACCTTTGGGATTTTAATATTTGTGCTAGACTGTGCTTTATAGAGGACTGATGCCCCCAAGACTTCCGGAAGGGGCCAGAGATCTTATGGCCCTGCAGAAGAGTGAAAACAGGCATCTCGTAGACAATAATATCAAAACAGTACTGAGGATTGAGCCATTATTGGAGCTGGTTGAGAGTGCTGTTTAATAAGGGAATCAACAATCCCGGTGCAAGACAATTAAGAGATAAATATGTTAAGGCACAGACAAATGTGTCCATAAAATATTAAAAATGTAGTAACTTACATCGCACTCTACATTTTCAGATGAAAATAAGAGATATCATGAAGAACATCAACTTAACTGGTTTAATGAAAGAGGGATAACAATTTACGGGATTATTTAAAAAAAAAAAATGCTTTGCAAAATAGCAAAAAAAAATAGTCAAAACGAAAAGTCCTTAAAAGTCTAATACCACCCGGATGGTGTGCACTCATGGGGCCCAGTTCACAAAGAGCCTCTGCAGTCGTGGCGGACTCTTTGCGCTTTTGGAGGAGTCTCTCCGCTTATGGAAGACTCTCTGCAGTCATGGCACACTCTTTGCAGCCGTGGAAGACTCTTTGCAGTCATGGCGGACTCTTTGCAGTCATGGCGGGCTCTTTGCAGTCCTGGCGGACTCTTTGCAGTCGTGGCGGACTCTCTGCAGTCATGGCGGACTCTTTGCAGTCATGGCGGACTCTTTGCAGTCGTGGCGGACTCTCCGCCATCAGAAACTGTAGTGCGGAGACTCCGCTGACTGTGGGGGCTGTCTGTGAATCGGGCCAAGGTCTTCAGATATGCTGACTGGGTCAGGAAGGGATCAGGCGAGAGCGGATATCTAGCCTGTTAAACATCTTTTTTTTTTTTTTTTACTTTATTTTTGGTTTTTCAACAAGAAGAAAAATAAACAATCCCCCCAGAATTGGCATCAGTCATGAAGAACATGCATACAGTTCGACCATCTCATTATGGCACCAGTAGGTAGTGAAATCACAGTTTAGGCCGTATTCATGAGCAACTTAAAAACAGAGAGTTTGACAATCATAACATGAAATGCAATTGAGGGAGAAGCATTGGACTAGTCTTGAACATCTTCAATTTCCCCGGTCCCCTCCCCTTCCCCATCGGATCCCGACCCCCCCTGATGAAAAGAGTTCAGCACTCGTGCCGTCTGAATCACTGTGGTGTAATTCTGAGGTACACATGAGTCTCCACGCAAGCAAATCCTCCTGCAACTTTGCGTCCCTGCGTGTGTGCTGCATTTGCGTCTCCTCCGCCAGAGACCACTCCTTGACGTCCCTAAGCCAGGCTGACATCTCAGGGGCCCTCCGCCCCATCCAGGTTATCGCTACTCTACGCCTTGCCAATACTAACATTAATTGCAACAGTTTATAAGAAAGGTTCCTCTTCCGAGGCTTAGGTACCAGGGCCTACAAGCAGTGGAGCGGAGTCAGTTCAATCTTAAGGCCGGTCGTGGCGCGGATGCGGTCCACCACCGCCACCCAGAAGCTATTGACCAGGGGGCAGTTCCATGCCAGGTGTAAGAATCCCGCTCCTTCTTCACCACATCTGGGACAGTTATCTGCCCTGTCCTCCGAAATACGCCTCAAGGAAAGCGGGGTTAAATAGGTGCGATGCATGAAATTAAAGTGTGTTAGTTTGAATCTGGCATTACAGGACACTTTGCGGGTAAGGCCCCCTATACGTTTGCGCTGACTCGGGTCTAAAGTAAATCCAAGGTCCTCCTCCCAAGCTACCCACGAGGGGGGGGGGGTCGGCGGAGCCGAGTCTTGTCTCATGGCTGAATACAGCAATGATATCAGCCTGCGCCCTCTCCCACACAAAAGAAGGATGTTCAGGGTATGGGATACCGGGGGCGCCTCAGGGAATTGGGGCCAGGCCGCCTTCACCACCTCCTGTAGGCCCCGATAGTGCAGGTACTGTCCCTCCCCCAAGTCAAAAGCCTCCGAAACCTGTTCGAAGGTCAGGAACAGTTCAGCAGGGAGGAGGTCCGCCAGGGTTTCACAGCCTCCTAGTCTCCAGTCCCTGAAGGACATGAGCTCTTCCATAGCAACGATAAGAGACAGAATCCAGACCGGTAACTCCCTGTGAAATGGTTCCCATTTCAATATTCTCTCTACAAACCGCTGCCAGATTGATGCCGTGTGGTGGACGATGTAGGGTAAGGCCTCGTCCGCTCCTCGCCCTCTCATCAGTGCCACCTTTAAGGCTCGTCCATCAGCCCTGCCGGCCAGAAGACCTGTTTCCCAGTTGTCAACGTCTGCAAACCACCGAGCAGCTGGCAAAAATTGCGCCGCATAGTAGTAGAGGTCAAACCTTGGGGCTTCCAGGCCTCCCTCCTCCCAGCTGCGGACAACAGTGTGAAGGGCTCCACGGCTACGTCGCCCTGCCCAGAGTAAAGAAGTGAGCAAGGTGTTGAGCACGGGAAAAACACGTGGGGGGAGCGGGCACAGGGAGTTCTGAAGGACATATAGTGTCCTAGGGAGCATCACCATCTTTGCGATGGCCAGCCGTCCCATAAGGGAGAGAGGCAGAGAGTTCCAGCAGGTCACGGACTGTCGTAAGGATTGAAGAATCCGGTCAACATTGCGGGCCAACAGTTGTGCATCCGTCGGGGCTACGTGGATCCCAAGGATGCGGAACGCCTCTCGCTCCCATCGCAGTCCAAGGAGCGGCAGGTCCGGGGGCGGTCCCTCACCACAGCCTGCCAACAGGAAGACCAGAGACTTCCCGTAGTTGACTCTCAATCCTGAGGTCGCACTAAAGCGGTCCAGGTTCCGGATCAGGACGGGCAACGACTCGCGCGGAGCCATTAAATAGAAGAGGGCGTCGTCCGCATATAAGGAGATCACATGAGATGTGTCGCCCACTATGATGCCCCATTGCGCCATTTCTGCCCGCACGCGGACCCCCAAGGGTTCGATCGCTAGGGCAAAGAGGAGCGGCGAGAGGGGGCACCCCTGCCGCGTCCCCCTTCCCAAGAGCCATTCCTCCGATCGAGCTGCCCCGAGCCGTACCCTGGTCCGAGGGGTTGTATACAATATACGGATCCAGTGACAGAAGGCGGGACCCAATCCTACCATCCGGAGGACCTCCAGGAGTTACCCCCAATCAACGGTGTCGAAAGCTTTGGCGAGGTCAATCGACACCAGGACCATCTGTTCCTCCCCGCCGCGTACTTCGTGAATAATGTGATTCAATCTCCTTAGATTCATGGCTGTCTTGCGGCCCGGGATAAACCCGCATTGGTCGGCATGTACCAAATGCTCCATATGTGGCGCCAAGCGGGCAGCTAGCAATTTAGTTAAAACTTTTATATCCGTATTTATCATGGTTATGGGCCGGTACGCCTCCGGGTCACAACAGTCTCCACCCGGTTTCGGAATCATACAGATTTCGCCCTGGTTCATGCTGGGTGGGAGAGCATCCCGTTCAAAAGCCTCCAGATATACCTGCATAAGGAGGGGGGCAAGTGTGTCCGCAAACGTCTGATAAAACTCAGGAGGGAAACCGTCACCTCCCGGGGATTTAGCCCTCGGCAGGCCCGCCATCGCAACTTTCACCTCACGGAGCGTCAACATAGCGTCCAGGTCCTCCGCAGCATCCCTCGGAAGGGTCTGAAGTTCGAGTCCCTGGAGGTACGGCATGAAGGAGGCCTCGGAAACAGCGGGGTCCACGGTATATACCACTTGCAGGTGGGACCGGAGGACCTTCTCGGAGTGTACCACTTCCCCCGCTGGCCCCCTCAGAGCCACATTCCTCTCTGGGGCAAACTCACGTCTAAGAATCCAGGCCAACTGACTTGTCACCTTCATGGTGAAGACGCTGCCTATATTGGCCCAGTGAGTATTTGTCCAGGCGCTCCAGTACATCCTGTACACACGTCCGTGCCAACCGTTCCATCTCTTGCCTCTGATCATCAGGATCCGATATGTTTTGGTGGCGCAGAACATCTGCTTCCGCCACGTGTAATTCTCTAAGCAACTGTTTCCGGACTCCGAATGTAAGGCCCATGCATTCGCCCCGTATGACCGCCTTTAGGGCCTCCCATTTGGTAGAGTAGGAAAGATCTCCCTCCTCCCAGTTCAGGTCTAAGTAGGTAGCAAGGGCGGACTTCACGTGGTCCCTCCCCACCTGGTCCCGCAAGAGGTCCGCCGGCATCCTTCAGGTCCGAGGACGGGGGGCCCATTGTCCCACTGGGCAACACATGTGACGGGAGAGTGGTCGGACAAAAAACGGGCCTGATGTGTAACCATTAGGGAAAGAGAAGCGTCAATATTTGCAGCCAAAACCCTATCCAGTCGGCTGTGCGTGTTGTGAGTGGAGGAGAAGCATGTAAACAGTTTCTGAGTGGGGTTACTCAAGCGCCACACATCATTGAGCCCTAGGTTCTGCATCACCTCTTGGAGTCGTACCGTCACATGTGGTTTCGTGCCTGTACGGGGAAGGAATCTGTCTAAATTAGGGTCCAATACACAATTAAAATCCCGAACCAGAGCAGAGGGCCTCCAGATCCGAGATAAGGATCTCCTGCAAGTGCAGAAAAAAGTCAGGGTTGTCCACATTAGGTGCATACGAGTTTAAGATTGTGAGGTCCCTCCCATCCAACTTCACCCTTAGGAGCAAATACCTGCCATGGATATCCGCCTCAACATATTGGACAGCAAGTGGGACCCCCCGGGCCACCCAAATCAGTACCCCCCTGGCGTATGTAGAGAATGAGGAATGAAAGATCTGGCCTCTCCACTTTTTCCCAAACTTTTGGGCCCCCTCCTCGTCCAGATGGGTCTCTTGTAGGCATGCTATAGAAATACTGTGTCGTCGTAGAAAGGAGAGAACCCTATGTCTCTTGGTACAAGTGCCTAGCCCCCTCACATTCCAGCTTAAGAATTTGTGCGTCATGATCGGAAACAAGGCCCAATCGGGCCGGCAGCTCTACACACTGTGACCCTCCACTGCTGTGCCCGAACTGTGATACATTTGATGCCTAGGACATTTCCCTTCAACAGAACCCCCCCCAAAACCCGCACCTCCCCCCACCCACGAGCAATATTATCATAACAACAAGAAACCATGTTAATATGCCCTTCCCCCGCTGGTGCCAGGATGTACACAGCATCCCCAAGTAACCAAAGGGCAAAAGCAGCCCAACTGTAGGAGTGGAAAACAAGAAAGGAGGGGAAAAAAACGAAAAGGAAACCCCCCCCCCCATTTTAACTCCCAGCACTACCAGCAATAAGAACGATAACCACATTGGGCTTGGACCCAAAAGCAAGAACATTCACATCCGGAGGATCGAGCGCCCACCCTGGTGACCACTCTACAATCAGTACAAGGTGAATCAAACAGAGACCTCCGACTGTACTAGTAACAAATTGACCCAAATATTCCGCCAATTGTCACCACTTCAGGAGCAACAGCAGAGCGTCTCTCATGTTCAGGACTCCGCTTGGGGCAAATAACTCCCCGCTGTCTCCGGGATCGTGTCTACGGTAGGCGAAAGGGGTTCGACAGGATGCGGCAAAGTGTCCAGGACCAGCAGTTCATCACGGGGAGGAAATCGGTCTTGCTCCGGGGGATCGCCAGGGTCAATGGATTCCATCCGAAGGGCACCATCATCACCCACCGTGACCCTGCGTGGGTCTTCAAACTCAGGATCGTCCGTCGGGCGCCGGCGTCTAGTGCCCCGGTTCCGTGAACGGTGAGTTCCCCAGATCTTCCTGGATCCCCCACGCTCCCCGGGGGGGAGAGCGTCACCTCTGATCTCCAGCCATTCCCATACTTCTTCAGGATTCTCGAAAAAGTGGGCTTTACCTTGGGAGATGACCTTAAGTTTGGCAGGGTAGATGAGCATATACTGGAGATTTATCACACAAAGCTTCTGCTTAACCGCCAAAAAAGATTTCCGTTGTTCCTGAACTTGTTGGGTATAATCAGGGTATACCGACACTTTGGAATTCTCAAAGGTAAGATCCGCCGTTTCCCTCGCAGCTCTCAGAATGCAGTCCCTGTCTCGATAGTTCAAGATTTTGGCGATAAGGGCCCGCGGTGGAGCGCCGGGCTTGGGCGGGGGGACCAATGCTCTATGTGCCCGCTCTATTACAAACACCTCTGACAGGCCCGTAGGACAAAGCGTGGTGCGGATCCAATGTTCCAGGAATCGTTCGGCATTCCCCGACTCTGCTCGCTCTGGAATACCAATCACTCTGATGTTGCTACGGCGCGCTCGCCCTTCAGCATCCTCTGCCCTGCATTCCAACTCCCCCGTAGTAGCTGAGAGTCTCGAGACCGTCTGCCTGAGGGTCGACACTTCCTCCTGTAGTTGGATTATGTTGTCCTCCGCCGCCGTGACTTTGTCGGTTACCTTATGGAGGTCCGCTCTCAGGAGGTTCACGTCAATGGAGACGGTCTCTATCTGTCTCTCCAAAGCGCTGTGGGATCCCTGGATTGCCTTAAGCAGTTCCGCCCTGGAGGGTTCGCCAGCGCCACCAGGGACTCCGTCCTCTTCCTCAGGGCCAGTTTGTCGCATGATGCGCCGCAACTGGTGCCGCTGGGTGGCATACTGGGTGATGGTGTTTGACTGGGATGCTCTGGCCATCCTGTCTTTACGCATCTCCAGATAGTGCTGGGCCGACTACCAAGGGGGCCAATCAAACACAGACTATTACACGGCTCACTTGAACTCCCCCGGTATTGGTGCACACAGTAGGTTCCCCTGTACAGAATCCCCACACCACTTGTCCAGGAGCGCAGAGTCCGCCACAGGAGGACACCACAATGTCCCGGATAGGATTCCCAGGACGCCAAGCAGCCGCAGCGGACCACGGTCCGTGGTTGGTGACAGGATCACGCTGGGTTGTTAAACAACTTTAGCTTGCACTCTGTATGTTTTTTTATTATATTCTTGATCCTTATTTTACTCAGATATTTATCATGCATGCACTTACCAAGAGAAAGGGTCTTAAAAGCTCGGCAGCAAAGTTTGAACTGAAACCTAAAGTGCAAAGGGTGACCAGTGAGAATCGACTATGGAAAGAGGCTTTTGCTTAAAAGAACAGGGTCATGGATGTGGGTGTGGGTTAGACAGTGGCAGACAGCGGTGGGGGGCTGACGGGCTGGAAGCCAGCATGCGCTGTGGTGGGTTGGATGCATTAGCATGGCATGGGTGTGGGTTAGACAGTGGCAGACATCGGTGGGGGGACTGACGGGTTGGAATCAGCATGTGCTGTGGCAGTTTGGAATGCGATAGATGGCATAGGTGTGGGTTAGACAGTGGCAGACATCTGTGGGGGCTGGCGGGCTGAAAGTCAGCATGTGCTGCGGTGGGTTGGATGCATTAGATGGCATGGGTGTGGGTTAGACAGAGGCAGACATCAGTGGGGGGCTGCCGTGCTGGAAGCCAGCATGTGCTGCGGTTGGTTGGATGCATTGGCATGGCATGGGTGTTGGTTAGACAGAGGCAGACACCAGAGGGGGACTGACGGGTTGGAAGCCAACATGCGCTGCGGTGGGTTGGATGCATAAGCATGGCAAGGGTGTGGGTTAGACAGTGGAAGACAACAGTGGGGGACTGACGGGTTGGAAGCCAGCATGCACTGCGGTGGGTTGGATGCATAAGCATAGCATGGGTTTGGGTTAGACAGTGGCAGACACCAGTGGGGGACTGACGGGTTGGATGCCAGCATGCGCAGCGGCGTGTTGGATTGCATTAGCATGGCATGGGTGTGGGTTAGACAGAGGCAGACATCGGTGGGGGGCTGACGGGTTGGAAGTCATCATGTGCTGCGGTGGGTTGGATGCATTAGCAGTACATGGGATATGGGTCCCTCATGTGCTGTGGCAGTTTGGAATGCATTAGCATTGCATGGGTGTGGGTTAGACAGTGGCAGACACCAGTGGGGGACTGACGGGTTGGAAGTCAGCATGCGCAGCAGTGTGTTGGAATGCATTAGATGGCATGGGTGTGGGTTAGACAGAGGCAGACATCGGTGGGGGCTGGCGGGCCAGAAGCCTGCATGTGCTGCGGTGGGTTGGAATGCATTAGATGGCATGGGTGTGGGTTAGACAGAGGCAGACATCGGTGGGGGGCTGACGGACTGGAAGCCAGCATGGCCTGCGGTGGGTTGGAATGCATTAGATGGCATGGGTGTGGGTTAGACAGTGGCAGACATCGTGGGGGGCTGGCGGCTTGGAAGTCAGAATGTGCTGCGGTGGGTTGAATGCATAAGCATGGCATGGGTGTGGGTTAGACAGTGGCAGACATCGTGGGGGGCTGGCTGCTTGGAAGCCAGCATGTGCTGCTGTGGGTTGGATGCATTAGCATTGCATGGGTGTGGTTTAGACAGTGGCAGACATTGGTGGAGGGACTGATGGGTTGGAAGCCATCATGTGCTGTGGCAGTTTGGAATGCATTAGATGGCATGGGTGTGGGTTAAACAGAGGCAGATATCGGTGGGGGCTGGCGGGCCAGAAGCCAGCATGTGCTGCGGTGGGTTGGAATGCATTAGATGGCATGGGTGTGGGTTAGACAGAGGCAGACATCGGTGGGAGGCTGACGGGTTGTAAGCCAGCATGCGCTGCAGTGGGTTGGATGCATAAGCATGGCATGGGTGTGGGTTAGACAGTGGCAGACATCGGTGGGGGGACTGATGGGTTGGAAGCCAGCATGCGCTGCGGTGGGTTGGATGCATTAGCATGGCATGGGTTTTGGTTAGCCACTGACAGACATCAGTGGGGGGCTGATGGGTTGGAAGCCATCATGTGCTGCGGTGTGTTGGAATGCATTAGAACGGCATGGGTGTGGGTTAGACAGTGGTAGACATCAGTGGGGGGGCTGGTGGGCTGGAAGCCAGCACGTGCTGCGGTCGGTTGGATGCATTAGCATTGCATGGGTGTGGGTTAGACAGTGGAAGACATTGGTGGGGGGACTGACTGGTTAGAAGCCAGCATATTCTGCGATGGGTTGGATGCATTAGCATGGCATGGGTGTGGGTTAGACAGTGGCAGACATCGGTGGGGGACTGACGGGTTGGAAGCCAGCATGCGCTGCGGTGGGTTGGATGCATTGGCATGGGTGTGGGTTAGACAGTGGCAGACATCAGTGGGGGGCTGATGGGTTGGAAGCCATCATGTGCTGCGGTGGGTTGCATGCATTAGCATGGCATGGGTGTGGGTTAGACATTGGCAGACATCGATGGGGGGACTGATGGGTTGGAAGCCATCATGTGCTGTGGTGAGTTGGATGCATTAGCATTGCATGGGTGTGGGTTAGACAGTGGCAGACACCGGTGAGGGACTGATGGGTTGGAAGCCAGCATGTGCTGCGGTGAGTTGGATGCATTAGCATTGCATGGGTGTGGGTTAGACAGTGGCAGCATGCGCTGCTGTGGGTTGGATGCATTGGCATGGGTGTGGGTTAGACAGTGGCATACATCGGTGGGTGGCTGACGGGTTGGAAGCCATCATGCGCTGCGGTGGGTTGGATGCAATAGCATGGCATGGGTGTGGGTTAGACAGTGGCAGACATCAGTGGGGGGGCTGATGGGTTAGAAGCCATCATGTGCTGCGGTGGGGTGGTCATTGTTTTTTTAAATAATCTGTGTGATAATTTGTATTTTAAAGCACTTACCCCTCGGCCACTTCCTCATTTGCCGACACCCCGCCCAGCCGATTGCACGCTGCCGCGGGTGAGTGTTGGTGTAATTATTCCGCCATTCCCGGCCCAGCGGACACGCCCACTCACGCTGGCCACGCCCCCTCGCCACACTATGTAAACGCGCGCTGACTGCTAGCGCAGTGTTTACTGAACCCACTCCTGAGGCGGAAAGCCGGGAGCCTGTCACAGCGATCATTGTTTTTTTAAAATAATCTGTGTGATAATTTGTATTTTAAAGCACTTACCCCTCGGCCACTTCCTCATTTGCCGACACCCCGCCCAGCCGATTGCACGCTGCCGCGGGTGAGTGTTGGTGTAACTATTCCGCCATTCCCGGCCCAGCGGACACGCCCACTCACTCTGGCCAGGCCCCCCCGCCACTCTATGTAAACGCGCGCTGACTGCTAGCACAGTGTTTACTGAACCCACTCCTGAGGCGGAAAGCCGGGAGCCTGTCACAGCGATCATTGTTTTTTTAAATAATCTGTGTGATAATTTGTATTTTAAAGCACTTACCCCTCGGCCACTTCCTCATTTGCCGACACCCCGCCCAGCCGATTGCACGCTGCGCGGGTGAGTGTTGGTGTAACTATTCCGCCATTCCCGGCCCAGCGGACACACCCACTCACGCTGGCCACACCCCCTCGCCACACTATGTAAACGCGCGCTGACTGCTAGCGCAGTGTTTACTGAACCCACTCCTGAGGCGGAAAGCCGGGAGCCTGTCACAGCGATCATTGTTTTTTTAAATAATCTGTGTGATTATTTGTATTTTAAAGCACTTACCCCTCGGCCACTTCCTCATTTGCTGACACCCCGCCCAGCCGATTGCACGCTGCCGCGGGTGAGTGTTGGTGTAACTATTCCGCCATTCCAGGCTCAGCGGACACGCCCACTCACGCTGGCCACGCCCCCTGGCCACGTCACTACTCCCTCCCCATATACCATGCTCACCTACCGGAAGCGCAGCGGGCGCGACGATTGCGCGCCGAAGGCGCGCTTAAGGCAAGCTCGTCTGCGCTCGTCCGCGCCGAGACCGGGCCAAGGGTCACCCCCCCTGACACCGGGGAGCTGCACCTGGCTCGTGAATCAAGAAACCTTATATACACCTCCGAACAACTCCGAAATCTGAACAACTTAGCAGATGTATCGCATCCTTTACCGCATCTGCTATACACTAACCCTAATACAGGTCCTCACAAATGTCCATCTTGCACTATCCCCTCCCTTTCAGCCACATCCATCCTAGCAGCACTCATCAATGTACGATCTCTCCCTAAGCACAAAACTGAGATCTTAGACTTTATTGAGTCACACAACTTAGACCTTTTATTCATTACCGAAACCTGGGGCGACGACTCCTCAGGTCCAGATTTCAAAGCTGCCACTCCTGAAAATTACTGTGTATGTAGACTAGACAGAACAAAAAGAAAGGGCGGTGGAATAGCCATTCTCTATAAAAATGATCTCAAAGTCAAGTTTGCCGACTCTAACTACAGTGAATGTGAGGCTCTTTTCTTTACCATCAGCCTCTCTGACACCCAATCACTCACAGGCATACTACTCTACCGCCCCCCAGGGTCCAGATCCAAATTTCTTAATAACCTTAACAATCTTATTAAGGCCTCGGCAGGTGCGCCACATTTTACCATACTGGGTGACTTCAATTTTCATCTTGAGACCATGTACGACCCTGACACTGCGGCACTAACTAACGATCTAGCTGCTGCCGGCCTACAACAAATTGTCATCCAGCCTACCCATAAAGCCGGACACACCCTAGATGGATTATTCACCAATAACCCACACATTGCTGTTTCGAAGGTGATCCCTCTTATTTGGACCGACCATTCAGCAGTTTGTTTTTCCATAAAGCTGACTTCTCCTCCTTCTTTCTCCTCATCTTCGTCTCCTATCACTTTTAGAAACTGGAAAAATATTGATCCTCCTCACCTTTCCGCTTTGCTGCTTGACAGCATCACCACCACCGAACAGGATCCCTCGCTAGCGTCCACCAACTATCTTTACAGCCTAAATAAGGCTTGTCAAAATCTAGCTCCCCCTAAAACTTCCTATCGTACCAGAACTCATCCCTCGGCCCCATGGTTTACAGAATCCCTTCGACTGCAGAGACAACACTGCAGAAATTTGGAAAGACGCTGGTGCCGCCATTACAACGCCACGGAAAAAACTGTTTACAAAAGCGCCCTCTCCAAATACAAAGATCTTCTTACTGCGGAAAAGACATCCTACTACACTTCCCAAATCAATCAGGCAAAAAACTCTTCAAAAGAACTGTTCCAGGTGGTCACTCACCTCTCTAACCCACCTGCCCCCCGCTTCAACGGAACCCAATCCCTCTGCGACTCTCTTGCAAACTTTTTTAAAGACAAAGTTACAGATATTTTCTCAGCCTTCACCCGCGCCCCCCATACTACCACTCCCAATCTTCTGCCCCACAACAACACACCCAGCCTTACGGTCTTCGAAGCGGTCACGGAGGAACAAGTCCACCGACTTGTCATGGGCACCAAATCAGGATCTCCTTTAGACCCTTTCCCTCCTGCCATTCTTAATTTGATCCCTGAAGCCATCTCCCCTGCTTTGACTTCCATCTGCAACGCCATGTTCACAACGGGCATCTATCCTTCAGTTTGGAAGGAGGCTATTATAAAGCCTCTTCTACAAAAAACCACTCTTGATCCCCTCCTTCCTGCCAGCTATCGACCCATTGCTTGTCTCCCTTTTCCAGCAAAGATTTTCGAGAAAGCTATGAACATACAACTATCCAATTTCATAGACAATAATAACTTACTGGATGAGACCCAATTTGGTTTTAGAAAGGGTCACGGAACGGAGACCGCGTTACTTAAAGCTGCGGATGAAATTAGGATGACCCTGGATAGAGGAGGAGCAGCGGTGTTAATACTGTTAGATCTCTCCGCAGCCTTCGACACGGTCGATCATGTCATCTTGATCGACCGTGTCTCAGCCATAGGAGTTCAAAATAAAGCGAAAGAACTCCTCGCATCCTTCCTGGCTGATCGTCCACAAACAGTAAAAATGGCCCACTTCACTTCCCACACTTTCACCCTCCCGTGTGGCGTCCCACAGGGCTCCTCGCTAAGTCCGACACTATTCAACATTTATGTTTCGGACTTAGCAAGAGTAATAAAATCCTATGGTATTGCCCTGACAACCTACGCTGATGACACACAACTGGTACTTTCAGTACACAGCAATGGTACATCAGTGGCAGCAAACGTCCAAAATGCAATGCGGGCGATCAGTTCCTGGATGTCATCAAACTGTCTCAAACTAAACTCTGATAAAACAGAGGTGATGACATTCGGGAAGCTGGACCCCACCTGGTCCCCTCAATGGTGGCCATCGGAGATGGGAGCCCCCCCTCAACCAGTCACCAAGGTTCGTAACCTTGGAGTCATATTCGATGACAAATTGACATTTCATCAACATGTCAACTCAGTAGTCTCCTCATCTTTCTATATCTTGAAAAGAATCAAAAAACTCCTGCCTTACCTCCCATCCTCAGCCGGCAAAACTCTAATCAGCACATTGGTCTTCTCCAAAACTGATTATTGCAACGCCCTTCTCCTGAACGCCCAGAAAAAAACCATCAATCGACTACAATCCGTCCAGAATGCCTCGGCTAGGGTCCTGCTGAACGTTCCCAAATTCACATCCATCTCCCCATACATCTGTCAACTTCATTGGCTCCCCGTTAGGAACCAGACAATATTTAAGGCTCTGTGCATTACCTACAAAGCAGTCAACAACGTAGGTCCACAGTTCCTTAGAGCTGCTTTTTGTCTGCTCGAGCACTCAAGAACACTTCGCTCCTCCTCTGCTCACCTCCTCAAAGTTCCGCGAACTAAAAGGGTCAACTGGGGCGACAGGTGTTTCACCATCTCTTCAGCCAAACTTTGGAACACACTCCCCCCACACATTAAAACTGCCCCTACCCTCCTCAGTTTCAGAAAGAAGCTAAAAACATGGCTCTTTTCACTATAACTTATCACCGCTGCGATGGTTCTGTATTCCCTAGCGCCGAGACACCCCCAGGTAGTTGCGCGCTTTAAAAATTGCATAAACATAAACATAAACATGCATTATCATGGCATGGGTGTGGGTAAGTCAGTGGCTGACATCGGTGGAGTGACTGACGGGTTGGAAGCCAGCATGTGCTGCGGTGGGTTGGATGCATTAGCATGGCATGGGTTTGGGTTAGACAGTGGCAGACTTCGGTGGGGGGACTGACGGGTTGGAAGCCAGCATGTGCTGCGGTGGGTTGGATGCATTAGCATTGCATGGGTGTGGGTTAGACAGTGGCATACATCGTTAGGGGGGACTGACGGGTTGGAAGCCAGCAAGTGCTGCAGTGGGTTGGATGCATAAGCATGGCATGGGTGTGGGTTAGACAGTGGCAGACATCGGTGGGGGCTGGCGGGTTGGAAGCCAGCATGTGCTGCGGTGGATTGGATGCATAAGCATGGCATGGGTGTGGGTTAGACAGTGGCAGACATCATGGGGGGCTGCTGGGTTGGAAGCCAGCATTTGCTGCGGTGGGTTCTATGCATAAGCATGGCATGGGTGTGGGTTAGACAGTGGCAGACATCGGTGGGGGCTGGCGGGTTGGAAGCCAGCATGTGCTGCTGTGGGTTGGATGCATAAGCATAGCATGGGTGTTGGTTAGACAGTGGCAGACATCGTGGGGGGCTGGCGGGTTGGAAGCCAGCATGTGCTGCGGTGGGTTGAATGCATAAGCATCGCATGGGTGTGGGTTAGACAGTGGCAGACATCGGTGGGGGGCTGGCGGCTTGGAAGCCAGCATGTGCTGCTGTGGGTTGGATGTATAAGCATGTCATGGGTGTGGGTTAGACAGTGGCAGACATCGTGTGGGGGCTGGCGGGCCAGAAGCCAGCACGTGCTGTGGTGGGTTGGATGCATTAGCTTGGCATGGATGTGGGTTAGACAGTGGCAGACATCGTGGGGGGCTGGCGGCTTGGAAGCCAGAATGTGCTGCGGTGGGTTGAATGCATAAGCATGGCATGGGTGTGGGTTAGACAGTGGCAGACATCGTGGGGGGCTGGCTGCTTGGAAGCCAGCATTTGCTGCGGTGGGTTGGACGCATAAGCATGGCATGGGTGTGGGTTAGACAGTGGCAGACATCGGTGGGGGGCTGGCCGCTTGGAAGCCAGCATGTGCTGCTGTGGGTTGGACGCATAAGCATGGCATGGGTGTGGGTTAGACAGTGGCAGACATCGGTGGGGGGCTGGCTGCTTGGAAGCCAGCATGTGCTGCGGTGGGTTGGATGCATTAGCTTGGCATGGATGTGGGTTAGACAGTGGCAGACATTGTGGGGGGCTGGCGGCTTGGAAGCCAGAATGTGCTGCGGTGGGTTGAATGCATAAGCATGGCATGGGTGTTGGTTAGACAGTGGCAGACATCGTGGGGGGCTGGCTGCTTGGAAGCCAGCATGTGCTGCTGTGGGTTGGACGCATAAGCATGGCATGGGTGTGGGTTAGACAGTGGCAGACATCGTGGGGGGCTGGCTGCTTGGAAGCCAGCATGTGCTGCTGTGGGTTGGACGCATAAGCATGGCATGGGTGTGGGTTAGACAGTGGCAGACATCGTGGGGGGCTGGCTGCTTGGAAGCCAGCATGTGCTGCTGTGGGTTGGACGCATAAGCATGGGATGGGTGTGGGTTAGACAGTGGCAGACATCGGTGGAGGGGCTGACGGGTTGGAAGCCAGCACGTGCTGCGGTGGGTTGGATGCATTAGCTTAGCATGGGTGTGGGTTAGACAGATGGGAATAAATGTCTTATGTACATCTTGGGGGTCAATGATGATTAACTCGTCTGGATTGCTGTTTGTTGCTCTCAGCCACCTGAAGGTCTGGTGCCTGGGACTGTAGCTGAGTGGGGGTGGGTGAATTTGAGGGCATGAGGCACGGCAAGTGCTGGCAGGAGTCGAAGGTATAAAGCAGTGTGCTTAGATCCAGGCTTTAGGAATGTGGGGAAGTGGCAAGAGGGTCTGTAGAAGGATCGTGTCGTCTGGAAGGGGTAGGGTATAGTGACAGCATTTGAAAAGGATGAGTCTGTTTTCCTTGGTAGCCTGTCCTGTCATGCTGACTGATTTTGAGGCTGGGTTACATGTCCCCCTCTAGGGTTGAGAAGCATGTGAACATGCATGGTTGAGTGGCTCCTTTGCGTCTGCCTCTTTGATGACAAGCATGGCTGATAAAAGCGACGTTGTCTTGCCAATGTGGCCACTGCAATGCGTTGACCTTGCTCAGAGTGCCTTGATATGACAAAAGGAGGATTGGGTGCATGTGCCAGGTTCCAGGGAGGAAAGGAAGGGTTCTGAGGAGAGCCGGTCCAAGTTAACCTCACCTCTTTGGGTCCACTTTGCTGCGCTCACTTCTGGGCAATTTGGGTTGCTCTCCTCGTAACACGGGGGGCTGATCTTGGTGTTACGTTGTACCATCATTGTCCGTTCTTGTGCTGGTGTGTGCTTTCATATGGGTCATTCTACTCCTGAGTGTTGCTCAGCAGCGCTGAGTGGTTGCCCACGGCTACAAAATGGCTGCCAGGAATGAGTTTCAGGTTGGTTCTCCTTGGGCTTTCACATTCCGAGTGACTGCATCCTCTTCCCACTGAAACTTCCCACAAAAACTGAATCAAATTACTCCTTATGGTATTTTCTTACTTGTTTTCAGTATTAGAGGAATGGTCTATTATTAGTCTTCCTGAACCTGGAGAAAAAATAGGATGATTATTTAAAGAAATTCAGGCCATGATTCAGAAAGTGATTTACGACTCGTAAAGTTATGAGTGTGGGGTCTTCACACTCTGGGCAGAGTCTCCGTACTGAGCGCTGCATTGATTCCGCCCAGAGTGCGGATATTCCACCAAGCGTGGAGACGGCGCACTCGTAACTTTACGAGTCGTACCCTTTGTGAATCAGGCCCTCATTGCCTGCTATTACATGAAGTGGGGAACCCACAATCCCTGCCAACTGGCAGATGCTCAAATCCCATTGACCCATGGACAACTGATTCCTACACTCCACTTGTGATCAAGAACGGGCTTACATTATGGGAAAGTCAGAGCCTTGATGCACGTGGTGTGGAAGAGATTGGAATATGGTGGAAGTGACCTGGGAGGAGAGGAGGGTACAGGTTGCAATTCAGGGGCTCGGTGACATCTAACGAGACAGGAAATTGCTACAATGAGGCCTGTGGGTCATTGAGACTGGACAGAAAAAACATGTGCAGTTTAATGCAGCAAACTCTGCCTGTTTTACCTTTTCATGACCTTCTCCCCCGTTTTTGACCTACTGGAATCTATCAGGGGAAATCTGCAAGGGTGTCATAATTATCACAATTGAGCCATAAAAGGAAGAACTGTTTTTTACACACTGAATTCTGCATGTTTTGCTTGTTACAGGGCATTTTACCCCAAAGTCAACTTTGATTTGCTGCAATTTATCAGGAGAAAAAGTTTGAAGGTCTGATAATTACCACTCAACTCAAAGGGTTAGATGTACAAAATTGCGTGTTTGTGATTTCCTAAAGGCAAATTTTAGCGATTCGCTATTAGGAAATCGCAAACTGCGATATACAACAGTGTGTTTGACACTGTTAGCGATTCGCAGTGGGTTGCAAATCGACCTGCCTCTTCAATATTCATGAGGCAGGTCGCAATTTGCGACCCACTGTGAATGGCTACAATCACAGGGATGGTGACCTGCTGGGGTCAGCAGACCACATCTCTCTGATTGCTTTTTTGGTCTCGACTGAGCCAGCGCGCATGCGCTGCTCTTCAAGACTTTTTTTATGAGCTTCAAGCTTTACTCAGTACTCTTCACATGATTGTGCGTGTGTTTTTTTGTTGTTGCATTTTTCCTATTCGGCTTTACGTGCAAAGACTGCACGCAAATGGGCAAAGGCGGGTGCATGTCCGGCCTTTCCCCAGAAATGTATCTGCCCAGGACTATGGCTTGCGGTTACGAGCCGGGGCGCGCATTGTGCCATCTGTTATCTGTCAGATGTCAAACAAGTGTGCGCGCACCACGCAGCTCGCATGTTGGTGACTTGTTCTGTTTGGGGCTCTTTGAAGTTTTTTTTTGTGGTGAAGCAATCTCTAATAAAGGCAAGCTTCTGAAAACGAGGAAGGCTAAAGCAACGTCTCTGCAGTGTGCCTTAGAAGCTGCCACTGTTATTGTATTCAATACATATGAAGCTCGAGATCTGCTTATTAAAGCCCAAACAAGCCTTAAAGATCATTTTCCAATGGCAGAGATGGTGAACGAGAAGACTTGCATTCAAATGAGCTATGAGAAGAGTGAGCACGTTGGTCGCTACTTAGGCTGGTCTGTGAGAAAGAAGAGCAACATCAACAACATTAGGTCTATTTATGATGAGGCTTCTAACAATCTGGCCACTCAACTGGGTCAAATTGGAGAGGTGTCCCTCAAGCATTACTCCCACCTTTATTAGGTTGCAGATTGCCCGGCACCTGAAAGTGTCAAAACATTTCTGAAATCTATTGAGATGCCGGCTTTATTGAAGGCACAACAGCAAGCTTCTATCCGTCTTATAACTGCGGCAGAGCCTGAATCCGCAAATAACGCATTCCCGTACGCCAAAGCGTCCGAGAGTGATGGGCTGGCAGAGGTTTACAAAGTATTTAGAGAACAACTATGTAGTATAGTAGCTATTATTTATAGTGAGTTATTAGGAGGCAAGGTATCCCCTAAGACATTTACCACGGCAATGTTCACTAAAAAAAGGGGAAGCCCATGAAAAATATTGGCTCAGATCGTCCCATAAAGCCAGAATTTGAAAGCCTATTAGGTCAACAAGCTTTCTTCAGGACCTTTAGGATCCCTAAGGACTTCCTCATTTTATGCAGTCGTTAATTAGTATGGGTTCAGGCAAGCTTTTTTTCTCTCTCTCGCGCGCGCACACGCACACATGCGTACACACACACACACGCGCACACACACTCGCACACACTCACACACGCACACACTCACACACGCACACACGCACACACATGCACACACATGCATACACATGCGCACACTCACACACATGCACACACACGCACACACACGCCCACACACGCATACGCCCTCCCTCACATGCCCTCCCTCACACTCTCTCATACTTTCAAAGAAGACACAATGGTGTTGAATTCATCTGTTGTCAGTTGGGCAGCAGCCAGCTCCGTTTCAAACGAAAGTTCTCATTTTCGAACCCAGTCCATGGTCTTGATTATGATAGCCCTATGCTCGACTTTGCGTGGGGTTGTATTGGAGTTGTTGCCCCTAATCTCCTCCAGTCTCAATCATATTTCGATTAAGATACACATCAGGCTTGGTATCAGACTGATATCTCATTTCTGATCCATTTGGTGTTTCAACATGCCTTTCAAGAACTGGTGTCTGATGACAAAGGCATTGGTTAGAGTCCGAGGCTTTCCTCCAAAAGCTTACGCTCGTGAGGTAGCATAAGCTGCAGCTTTTCGAAAAACAAGAAAAATCTTTCAGTAGTGGTTCAGCAACCTCCGCCTCTATATTGATGCACAACTCCTGGTGCTATACATTTTGTACCTTCTTCGTACCCTTCGGTGTGTCCGAGCCTTCTATCAGGCAGTCCCAAACCAGCTATACTATGCTTTTTCTGTCTGCGCCATGACACAGCGTTCCTACTGCTATGGCTCTTGGGTAGGCAGAGGTCACAGGCTTTGTAACCATCAGACTATTTTCATATTGAACGTGCAAAATGTAAATGGTGTATTTTCCACATCTCTCCCTGTGCATTAATCAAAGGGACCAAATGAGCACCCAAAAAAACAACAAGCATTGGTGTTACCATGACTTTAAAGTACTGTTGTATGGTAATGTGAAATACTGCAAGTAGATAGCATGAGAACAGATATGTATTTGTGTGGAAGCAAAGACCTGTAGAATGATATTGGTGGAGGTGACAGCTGCTTTGACAAGCCAGGCCTAAACATCTGTGCAGGTTAATGACTGAACTCCTCCCATCAGCACTACTTCTGTCTCCCATAATGTGGGTGGCGCCAAAGCCTGTCTCCTCGCGATTCTCACATAACTATCTGGCAACATCTGTGTTGATCCACCATCTTGCGGCCCCACCGCTGTCCATCTTTGCGGAAACCCCGAGACGGCGCGTCATTATTTCCATCCAAATATTTTCGTCTGTGGCGGACTACATCTTTTATCTGCGCTATGTGCGGTATTTCGTGACTGATCCCTGATCTGAGCATTTTCATTTGGCAATCGATGCCATATTTCAGTGTGGTTTCCTGTGGTAATTTGAACACCTCCACTTACCATTCGGTGTAATTTTCTACGGTACACACGACCACCGTATTCCCGCACTGTGCCCTCTCCATACTTATGCCCAGGTCCATTTATTTCGTTTATATTTATCATTATGTTTTTGGAATCTCTTTCCCAATACGGTCATAATTATGACCCATCTATCTTTCCAGTGCAATAGACGGTAACCTGATGAAGGCCCACATGCCGAAACGCGCGTAGTTTATATCTACCGCATTGCCTCCATCGATACATGTCCAATGTTTTGTTGGTTCTTTTAGTAATTTTGAAATGTATATATGAATATCTACACCAAGATCAATGTTTGAGAATAAACCTGTACATTTACAGAATATAAGATTGATATAGGAAATAATGATTTAAAATGATATCATATATTTTTACTACAAAAAGATCAATTAATAAAATGAATATATTTTTTCTATCATTTATGTGTGACAAGTCTTATTAATGTGGGTTATAATTATCTAAATTATCCAGTTCTCACCTAGTCCTTTATGTGTTCACGTTCAACTGTTTGACTGACTTAGCTATAGACTTTTTCTAAAAACTAGTAATTTTCCCTTGGTATAGCAAGTCTATTCGAAATATAGGGGTACCCATTTTTCAAAATAAGGCCTAAACATCTGTGCAGGTTAATGACTGAACTCCTCCCATCAGCACTACTTCTGTCTCCCATAATGTGGGTGGCGCCAAAGCCCGTCTCCTCGCGATTCTCACATAACTATCTGGCGACGTCTGTGTTGTCAAGCCAGACCATGAAAATGTACATTCTCTGACCCTCCTAAGTATGAAGTTATTAAGAGAAGCCTATTTTTCTTAGTGTTGCTTCTAGCTTAGACATCTTCTTCGGTGAGTATACTTATCCTTGGTCCTAAAAGCCCCTCTCACGTAGTATTGAATATCAACGTAGCATACGAAACGTCAATGTCTCTTCCAAACCAAATGGCTGAAATAAGCATCTGAACAAGACGCACAGAGCAATTCTAGGACTATGGTAAACATTACATATGACGCGTGTAGACGCCAAAAAGAAAAGGTTTGCCATACAATTACTGGACAAAACCAGTGGATGTCGGATTAATACACAGCATGTGAAACAGTAACTGGTGCACACTTTAAAACTGCTTCCAATTATCGCCCAGCATCACTCAAATAAAACGTTCAATGTAGTTCACTGTAGTTTAATATATACAAATAATCAGCAACCTAATAAACAAGAAAAAGTGATGGAATTTCATGTGTATAAAAATCTGTCTTCAGTGTACATTTTTCAATGGGCCGGCAATTTTTTCATACTCAAGCATTTTGCAACTATGTCGCAAAAACGGACCTGTAACATAATCGGCCCCCAGGGGCCCAAAACCGGCCCCCACCCATGCGGCGCACCGGGGGGTTGCCCGGTGCCCGCTATGGCCAGTCCGGGCCTGCAGGAGACGTGAGGAGGGCAAGGGGTAGATACCAGAGCCAGGCAGCACTACCTGTAAAGTTGCAGTTCAGCATCACACGAGTGCCCTTCCGCAGAACAGGAGCTTGCACTTCTGCTGTTTGTGTGGTGAATGGCCTGTTTATCTCACTGAAACCTGAGAAAACAGTTCCACCAGAAAAAGCCAAAACAAGCGAGTTTTTCAAATGCCGCGTCACCTTTTTGATTCCTACCAGCATGAACAGAATGCTTCAGGTATTGTTGTTTGTCCCAGGACCAGGTTTCAATTTGCTTTCCTCATTTGGCTGAAGAACGGTGTGATAAGTTGACATGCACAGAATAACTAGGAATAGCTACAAACATTGGCATAGCCAATAGGTTTCGCCTTTGGGACCTTATAAGTATTTAACTCTGCAGCACAATATCATTGGTGCAACATAAACTGTTGCATGGCTAAACACTTATAATGTCCCAAAGGTGCGACCTATTGGAAATGCCAATGGTTGTTGTTAATGCTTGTTAAATAAAGCAATATATTCTTTTTTTGTAATGCAGCCCGTTTTCCTTAGCGGAAAATGGGATGCATTTCAAAAATAAAAATGAAAAGCTACCTTTTTATTTTTTAAGAGCAGGCAGAGGTCTGTGGGACCACTGCCTGCTCTTAAAAAATGTTGGTGCCCACATTCACAAAGAGGAAGGGTCCCTTAGGGAACCCTTCCCGCTTGACAATGGGTTACCACAAACCTGAAGTCGTCGGTAACTGTGAATGTTTTGCAACCGCATTCCCAGTCACAAAACATTCCTACATACTATTGTTATTCGGTATTAGAAAGGGACGCCATAAACACACACTTTGCTAATACCGAGACACAAAAGCAAAATGTGATTCGGTAACGGTTGTATGACATTACAGCACATTCTGTTGCAGCGCATTCCTTTTCCACGCATGCGTTACAACGCGAATGCCATTGCCACGCATATCCTTTACTACGAAATACCTTTACCACGCATACCTTTACAACGATTTTCGTTGTAAAACTATGCATGATAATGGCATTTTCATGGTAAAGGATTTCTCGGATCCCCCTCCTTACCTCTCCACGTCCTCTCCACGCACTTCCGAATTGCATTGCACGTCGTAAAGTGGAAGCGGAAGTGTCTTTCCCTTTCCTCTAACGACGCCACCTCCACGTCTTTTTTCTTCACATTCAGAAAACGACGGAATCAGGTTCATTTTCTGGGGGGGGAAACCCACACTTTTTTTTGGGGGGGGGGAGACCCCCCAAGCCCCCTTTTTAATTTTACCTTTAACACACATGCCTTTACTACGTATCTCGTAGTAAAGGAATGCGTGATAAAGGCTATTTGTGGTAACCATGTATGCTTTGTCAAGCATGCGTGGTTAAGTGTATGCATGGAAATGGCTGCGTTGTCGTGGCTGTTTCCCTCTGTAACAAGTTACCAAGTTGCAGTTTGTCTTCTGTACATGGCATATTGCATTTTACTCGTCTCTGCGACCGGTAAAATGCTTTGTACACCTGGCCCAAAATTCTGACTAGGTGCAAAAAAGAGTTTTCACCGGAATCTTAACTTGTAATGAGGGCCTTAACGGCAAATTTCCAGTTACTTGCCGACTTTCCATGTCCTGTAATGAACAGGTCAGAGGGTCAGGAAGCAGCATTCGCCCTCCCACTTAGCATCATACATTTTGTACAGGAAGAAAATAATATAATACATTCCAAGAACATTTTATGCCACCAGATTAAAGTGATTTAAAAAATCTAAAGTTATTGCATTGGTGCTGACGCAGTACCCCTTATCTGAAAAACATGGTGGTTGTTGAGTCCACTATGCCTGCGTCAGATACGGGAGTGAAGGACAGTGCACCAGGACGTTCCCAATCAGCGGAGGAGTCCGTCAGGGTTGTGTACTTGCCCCATTTCTTTTTTCTATCTATACTAATGGGATAGAAGCACCCCTGACGGATTCTACACTAGACGTCCCAAAAAATAACAGTGTTCGCACACCGATCCTCCTATATGCTGACGATGCAGTGTTAATTGCCAGTACGTGTCTGGCCCTACAAAAGTTACTAAACACCTATGTAACTTATTTGCAAAACTTAGGGCTAAAACTAATGAGTCAAAATCTTTTATTTCAACTCCTGGAAGGAAGGATAGGAAGGTTCCAAGTTTTTATATTTCCGGGAAAAAAATAGACCACACCAATACTTTTTCATACCTAAGTGTAATATTTGATAGGTAGCTATCATGGTCCCGTATGCACGCCATTAGGGGGCGATCATTAGAGAAAAGCATTATTGCTCTCCATTGTTTCATCAAAAAATTGAGGGCAAAGGCTTATGGCATGGTAAGAAAGGTCTATGCAGCTACATCAGCATCGGTAGCATCTTATGGGGCAGGTATATGGGGTCACACTAATCCATCTCCCCTACATGTAATAGAGGACACTTTTTGGAAAACACTAATGGGTCTTACCATAAGCTGCTCCAATTTTAATACCCATACAGGATTGGAGGTTCCATATCTGTCTGACACAATCTCTGTGGCACCAATAATTCTGTGGCATTCCATCTGGAGAAGGGAGTCTATTCAGACTACCCCAAACCTAATTGAAGATTTTTTATCCATGGAAAATTTACATAGAATTCCATGGATTTCATATACTAAATCAACCTTCTCCGCTTTAGGTTTGGAACGCGTATTTACTAACCCCAGGGATTTGAATTTGAATTTAAAGGTATTTGTTGAGCGCGCGTACACCAGGCGGTTTCATGGCGCTATTGAGGAGGACGGTTCCTGGGTTGGATGGGGAGATAATTTAGATTTTAAAAGCCTGTGAAAACAGAAAGGTTTTCAGAGTGCTGCGGAACTTCAGATAGGAGGTTTCAGATCTCATAGAGAGAGGAAGAGAGTTCCAAAATTGTGGAGCGAGGACGGAGAAATTGGAACCTCCCATTCTGCTCTTCCTAAATCTGGGTACCACCAAGAGGGACAGAGAGGAGGAGCGCAGTTGTCTACTGGGGGTGTAAGGTTTAATTTTGGAGTTGATGAACTCAGGGGCTGTTCCTGCGAGAGCCTGGAAGGTGATGCATCCTATCTTGAAGAAGGCCCTTTGTCTAATAGGGAGCCAGTGGAGGGATATTAGGAGGGGAGTGGTATGGTTAGATTTAGGTAGGCCATAGACTAAGCGGGCAGCTTGGTTTTGCACCAATTGAAGCCGTCGGATGGCATACGCAGGAGCACCATTATACAAGACGTTCCAGTAGTCTAGACGGGAGAGGACCATAGCCATCAGGATCAACTTAAGAGCAGAGAAGGAGAAAAAACGTGAGATCTTCCGAATAGTGCGCAAAGTATATAAACAAGAGGAAACCACCGTGCTAATCTGAGAGTGTAGAGTGAGTTGCTGATTGAGGGTGATTTCCAGTGTCTTAACAGAGAGAGAAGGAGAAGGGGGGGAACCAAAAGAGGGGGGCCAAAAAATAGGAGACCAGGGGTTAAGTTTGCCGCCAGTGAGAAGAAGTTCGGTCTTATCAGGGTTGAGCTTAAGATGGTTAAAGCTCATCCAATCCCTGATAAAGACCGTCACCGACTGAAAGCTATGGATAGAATCAGAAGAGTTCGAGAGGTTGAAGATGAGCTGGAGGTCATCGGCGTAATTAAACACCCTGACCTCCATCCTTTGCAAGGCCGAAATTAGCGGGAAGATATACAAATTAAAAAGAAGAGGAGAAAGAGAAGAACCCTGAGGGACACCCACTGCACTTTGCGGGCTTGGGAAGAAAAATTTGCCAGATGGACTGCCTGTGCCCGGTCGCTCAGGAGTGAGCTAAGCCAGGCCAGGGCTGAGCCTCCAATGCCAGCCGCCTCGACACGGGAAAGGAGGATGGTATGGTCCACCGTGTCGAAGGCGGCCGACAAGTCAAGAAGAACCAGTGCCTGTGGGAGGTTAACGTCCAGCCCCTCTCTAAGTGTGTCTAAAACCGAGACCACCACTTTTTCGGTGGAGTAGAGAGGGCGGAACCCTGCTTGGCAAGAGGCGAGATATCCGCTGTTCTCGATGAAAGAGCTGAGGGCTTTGGTGACATAGCGTTCGAGGACCTTGGCCAGGTAGGGGAGGAGGGAAATGGGCCGATAGTTAGCTAGCGTTGTTGGATCTGCGCCCGTTTTTTTTAGAATTGGGATGATAGTGGCGGATTTGTGGCAAGGGGGAACAATTCCTGACTTGAGGGTGTCGTTGAGGAAGGTAAGGGCTGGGAGAGTGCAGGTAAGAAAAATGTCGCGCAGGATGTAAGCTGGGCAGATGTCCGCAGGAGAGCCAGATTTGGCGCAAGGGAGTAAAGACACAAAGGTTTCTCTAGACAGGGGGGCTATTTGATCAAGTTGATAGGTATTGGGTGGCGAGTCGGGGTTAACAAAAAGTGAGGAAGGAGAGGGAATGTTAGCCTTGATATCTGCAATTTTATTAGTAAAAAAGTTGTTCAACGAATCGCACAAGGACTGGGAGGGTACAGGCTTGGAGGTGGTCCTATCGGAAGAGGCCAGTTCGGAGACTGTGGCGAAGATTTCTCTAGGTTGGTTCTCTGCCCGTAAGATTTTATTTGAAAAGTGGCTGGTTTTAGCTACTTAGATGGCTTTCTTGTACTCAGCCTGGATGGAGGAGTACAATGATTTTGAGGGAGTACAGTAGGTGCGTCTTCAGGCACGTTCTGCACGGCGTACAGCAAGTTTTTTTCCTTAAGTTCAGGGCTGAACCATTTATTGACGTCATGGGCACGTCTGATCCCAATACGTCTCAAAGGGGCCACTTGATCGCAAGCCTTGGACAGCCATTTGTTTAGAGTTTCAGCTTGAGACAGTGTGACTTGGTCCTCTATGGCCGGACAGGTGGTTAATAAAGAGGAGCAGAGTGATGGGATATCAACTTTGCTCCAGTTGCGAGCCCAAGTGTTTTTGGGCAATGAAGGTTTTGTGGACAGACTTAAATTCAGGGAGAAGGATATCCAATGGTGGTCGGACCACAGACAGGGGGTCACAGTAGGAGCAAGGAGGGGGATATTAAGGGACCAAATTTGGTCCAAGGTATGACCCTGGACATGGGTAGGGGTGTGAATGTGAGATATAAAGTTCAAGCTCTGGAGAGATTCCGTGAAATCTCTGGAGGGGGCATCTTCAGCGGGGTCAGATGGCCAGAAATTAAAATCACTGAGTACCAGGACCGTCGAGTTGTTCACAGCTAATGTAGCTAGCAGGTCTTGGAAAGCTGGTAGAAAGTGCTGCATGTGTTTGGGGGGTGATACATCAAGACACACGTAATGGGGGTCTGGAAAGAGTTGGAGTGTACAACTAGATGATCCACTGCAGGGATTGTAGGGGAGGGTAAGACTTGGAAGTGAAGGTCAGAACGGATAATTAGAGCCACTCCCCCCCCTGCTTTGCCAGGGGGTCGGTCTGCTCGAAGGGCATAGTAGGACGATGGCAGGGCCGCAAGCAAATCGGGCAGGGAGTCTGGCAGAACCAGGTTTCCGTGAGAAATAATAGGTTGGGTTTCTGAGTGTCCAGGAAAGTAAACAGGTCGAGGTGGTGTTTGACAGCCGACCGAGTGTTTAATAGAAAGGCAGAGATGGTAGAAGTATTAGTGATTTGAGGACAAGTCGGAGGATGGACTGCTGGCAGCCGGTTAAGAGAGGTTGTAGAATAGGGATGGGGGTTTAGGATCCCAGCGTCCGTGATGTGATCCAGTGCTTCCTGGTTGAGGTCCCAAGGGCCTTGGTATGCGCATAGAGTTTCTCAAGGCGGGAGGTAATAGCCTGTTTTTTTAAACAAAGATCAGACGCCAGATTACAAACAAACTGTACAAAGGTATTGGTGAAACTATATATTGAAGGTCCAAAGGCTGAGGAAGGGATAATGTCATACCTATGCACTGTATCAAATGCACATCATAGATTCTTCCTAATCAGATTTCAATTAAATCTTATTCCGTGCATGTTGGTGCATCCTGCAGGTATTTACTCCATAAATGACTTACCCTGCTGTACCTGTGACAGTTCATCTGTACAATCAAATTTACATATTGTTTGCTTCTGTAAATTTCATAGGGAACTCCGTAAAAGATTAATTCTCCCTCTGATGTGCAAATTTCTTTTTAAACATTGTAGTGTAGCAATGTTCTTTTTACAATCCCTGCCTAACCCAATGGTTTGATTGTTAGTAACGTCTTTTTTAACTAGATCATGGAAGATTAGGCGGCAGTACAATATCACTAAATGAATTCCAAATAGTTATCAATCACTACTGTTATTACTTTGACATTTTTACTTACTGTCATATGTATAGCACTCTGTTTCTGCACTGACTGGTGTATTTTAAATTGTATTTATTTGCCTTTTGCTGTTTTTAAACTGTATTCATCTGTACTTTTATGATCTTACACTAGAAGTATCGAATAAAGTTATTGAGTGACTGACTGAGTCCACTATGTTTTTATATAGTGGGCAATAATGAGAGTTAGTTTGTTAGCAATGGGGAAGGCAATTTTATGAAGTGTGTAATACATTTATTGCCTGATTAATAAAAATCATCACAAAACAGGCCTTCACAGTACATACAAAAAACGCATCAAATGCACATATACATAAGAATATACTTGTACAAATTCATATAATCATAAAAATTCACTAAAATGCATTACTTGGGACAAAAGCATGCAAATATTGAGCTAAAATCTCTGAATAAGAAAAAGATTCAGTGCATAGAATTTGAAAAACCAACAAATGACTGTGTAAGACTTCAAAGTGCTAGTTGCTTAACCGCATGCGCGCTAGCGGTTTTCCCGCTGCGCGCTGCGTTTTTTAAAACCCCACGTTACATGACGAGCTCAGCTCGTCATCAGCGTACGACAGGCGTCGCTGATGACGAGCTGAGCTCGTCATCAGCGTCGAAGGGGTTAAAAACACGTGACCTACTATTATCTGATCCTATAAAAACCCCTTCAGAAGGACATAAGCCAACAAGGCTAAGCTACAGATGCAAGCATTTTTTCTGCAATTGTAAGAAACCTTATCATCCGACGAATGAATGGAATAGAAACACCAGATAAACATAGAATGAGAGCCTGACGAAGCGATCTCACCCCTGCTTAAAGAAATGAAGGTTTTAAAAATATATGCCATACATTAAGCAGTTTAGGGCAGGCACAGCCAAGTTGCAATAAAGTTTCATGTGATCACCCACACAGTCTACATTCACTGGTTGGGCAGTGTTGTATCCAAATCGGCGTGCCCTCCTTAGTGGGGCACCTACCAAGTCTTAATTTTAGAAATAGATCCCTCATATGTGCCGGAAAATAAGTAGTCAAATAGAGCTGGACTCACAAAGTCTGATAAGAATTAATCCGTGTCCAGGCATGTTTTTTTGCCATCAAGACCTCTTTATCTATACTACTATTATAAAGGAAGAACTTTGAACCTTTGAGGCGGGTAAACTCGGGAACCACAGCGCCAATCCACACACCCGATACATCGTTGTAATCGTCAGGGTGTGCAGATGGACATAGGCTATATAAAGTTAAAAAATATACGTTATTTAAAAAGTTTAGCGAAAAAAAAGTAGTCCTGTGGAAGAAGCGCCGGCCGCGACCTGCGTGCTGACGTCAGGAGCGCGGGGAGGAGCGGCGTCCAGGAGCGCGAGGAGGAGCGGCGGACATGGCACGGGGAGGAGCGGCGGACAAGCGGGGAGGAGCGGTGAGGAGCGGCGGACAGGCGGTGAGGAGTGGCGGACAGGCGGGGAGGAGCGGTGATGAGCGGCGAGGAGCGGCGGAGCGGTGAACTGAGGAGCGCGGGGGAGGAGCGGCGGCTGAGGTAAGGCTCCGGGGGACCCACGGACAATGTCAGGGCAGGCGGGGGTCGGGGCAGGCGGGGTACGGGGCGGGCGGGGTACGGGGCGGGCGGGGGCCCTGAACACTCATTTCAGGATGGACTGCTATGTCGGAGCAAGCGGCGGTCGGGGAAGCCTGATTGCTCCCGGACAAGGTCGGGGCGGGCTTCTAGTCCTCAATAAATGAGTTAGTCTTAATCTTTCTATTTAAGGACTGTTTAAACCTAAGCTTACCCATTTCTGGGAACCCTGACTGCAAGTCAAAAATAGTTATGAAGGATTGATCTGGTGGCAGAAATGGAAAAGACAAGGTGGGTGTGTGGTGTATGGGGAGAGAGTTGTCAGATGAGGGCAGGGAGAAGCTGGCAAAGGGAGAAAACAGGCATACTTGTTGCTGTTAAGTAGGAGGACACACCATATTTTCTGTCCTCCCCCACCAAAAACACCCCTTGCAGTGCCTAATTTGTACCAAAATAAAGAAGCCATTAAGGGCTTTGCATGGGGGTGTTTGGGATTTTCAGTCGTTATTATAAAGAGTCTTACGGATTTCATCTGGGTTTTTTACGTGGCCACACTGATAAAAATTCTCACACACATTCTTTCTCGTTTCTGTTTTGAAGTCCTTGAAAATGCTGATTAGTTGAAAAAAAAATTCTGTTTTTAAGTTCTCCTAACAATCCGCCCTCCTCTCTTTCCACTGCCCCTTAAGCCCCTGTTATATTGTGCTTCTCATATTACGTGTTCTAACAAGATATCCAAGTGTGATTGTTGAGAAATCTGAAGCTCCCCCTCCCAATATTAAGGACAAAGGGGCATATTACCAAGGGGGGGATAGACAATTATCGCTGATTTAGCGGCAGTTTTCGGCCGCTAAGCGGCGATAATTCTATGGCCCTATTAGCAAGCTGTCGCTAACTGATGTTAGCGACAGCTTTTAGGCGATAGCGAGTGGTTTGGTGTTTATCGCTAATGACATGCAAAGTGAGCGTACCCAACCAGTTAGCGACTGAAAGCAGTCGCTAACGTCGCTATCACCTATTAGCAAGGCAGGCGTAGCGTTGGAAATATTTGCGCTAAGCGCGAATATCTCCAAATACTGACACCTGCCCAGACCAGTTCTTAGCCATGTTATCCAATGGGAGGTGGATAACATGGTTAAGAGCATTTTGTCGCAAATGCGTGAATATCGCTGTATTCTCTGTGATATTCACGCATTTCGCCGCTATCGCTGGATATTTTAGCATAATGGAGAAAAACGTTGCTAATAGCATGTTTTCTCCGCTAACATATCCAGCGATAGGCAGCGATAAAAAAATCGTCGCTAAGCCTATTTAGCGATCAATATCGCTACTTGTTGGTAATATGCCCCTAAGGTACGGCCCTGAGTGCCTGTGCCACCCGACTGCCTCTGCTGAAGAATGAGGGTACATTACCGCCACTGGCACTGCCCACTGCATTGTGGGAACCTCAAACTGTTTTAGTAACGTTGTGCTGCAGATTGAGGTAGCTGGGTAAGCTCTTTTTGTTGTGCTGGCTGTGGCAACATATTACAGGATAGAGGTGCATTGTCTGAGGTGTGTAGTAAATGTTCACTGCCAGTTGGGGACAGTTCTCTGTGCTCTAAAAAGAATGTTTGATTGTTAGTGCGTTTACAAAAGGTGTGAGCATTGCCCTCTTAACAACAACAACAAAAGAGTGACATGAAGTGCAAGAATACCAAGAAATCAATCCAACATCATTCCTTTATACAACTTGTCACTAAGAAGAAAAACGCAAGTGCCACAAAATAACTCGGGTGAAAAAAGGAAAAGAAATATTTTCTTTAAAAGAACCCTCACTCACCATCCTGGTTGGTGACATGCTTTATCATTGGGTTCCCACTGGGGAGACCGAGTGTCCCCCCAGTGTGCTACAACGCCTGATTACAATGGAGTTGGTTCTTTTCGTTGTGAAGGAGTGAAAAAATAATAAGTGGTAGTGCTGTGTGTGATTCAGAAATGCCTGGTTGTAACCTGTATTCACTTTAATAGATGGCCAACCAGCATTGGTTAAAAGCAAGTGAAAAGGACTATTGAGAGTTTATAACTTGAAACTCCGTGTCCTACAAGGTAGTGGTCAACATGTTTCTTCTATGTAAAGCCTAGTTCGCTCAGCATTCGTCAGGACCTAAAAATTGATCCTCCAGTGGTTTGCGCACGCTAAGGCGCACCCTACCGTGAGGATATGTATGTGAAAAATCGATATTACTCACGGATTTACCCGTGGGCGCTCACCCAGACATCTCTAGGGCGCGCAATCTGTAAAAAGGAAGCGAAAAAATGGTAATGTACAGGACAATCTCGAATGGAATATCAACTGTTCTCTAGCGAAAATACTCACATATTTATCAGTATTATCCAGTTAACATTGAGCACCCATTTAAACCCACCACAAAACACCCTTATGTGACAAAACAATAAGGCACACGCCAATTTAATCATAACGGCAGTTCCTCACTCCATATATGCTAGGGTCCATTAGTGCCAAACAACTGTAACTCTTCAAGTGTTTGAAAAGTGCGTATCGACTGTTAATGTCGTTTTGCGCTGCCTTGTAGCTCTGTGGTTATGAATACTCAGATAGTAAATGCCAAGGTTAAAATATTAGGAATTTTCCTAGCAGTGCATGCCCTCGTAAAAACAATCAAAATCAAAATCAGCAGGGCGTGATTGTAAATCGAATGGAAAATCATGGCCACTAGTTGGTGACATGCTTCATCATTGGGTCCCGCCGGGGTGGCCTCACGGGAGGGTACGCCTTAGCGCGCGCACACCACCGGAGTGCCATCTGTAAAGGTCCTGACAAATGCTGAGCGATTTTGCGTAACTAACAGTAGAAACATGTTGACCGACTATTTTATTTAAGGACGCAGGTTTCCTAATATAGAACCTAGTTTTGTCCGCTTACACTGTTTTTAATCTCAATACGGGTTGGCCTTTATTAAAAATTTTGTATAGGCCTCAACCTTGTATTTTTTAACTTTGCACTCACAGTTATACTCACATTTCAGTTAGAGCACTGTTACACACATCTCCATCCCGCTCCGCTGTAATTCAGGCGTTGTAGCACGCTAGGGGAGGCACTCGGCCACCCCGGCGGGGACCCAATGATCAAGCATGTCACCAACTAGTGGTGAGTGAGGGTCCTTTTACAAAGAGAAAGACTTGCCTTTCTCTTTTCCTTTAAACACACAAGGGCAAATGTTGCCCATTGTGGGTGTTTCCTTAAGCTGGTTCACCTTTTTATGGTGGGGGGTAAAATAGATTAACACACATTTAAATATATTTTCTTTCTCACGGAGTCACTCCTAAGTTGTTTATGATATACTGACAGGGGTATAGGAGTGTCCACTCATGCCCTCTCTCTCTCTTGTTGATATTTTGTGATTTCTTGGTATTCTTGCACTTCAAGTCACTCTTTTGTTGTTGTTGATAAGTTAACCAAGGGGTACAGGGGTGACCCAGTAACCCTGACTCTCTAGTTGTTTATTTCTCAATGCCCTCTTAACATGCCTCTCTCTCCCTCTGTCTTTAGCTCCTCCCTCCCACAGTGCTCCAATGGCTGCTTTTATATGTGCATCGTTAAGTTTGTGACTGCTATCACCCGCCTTGTCGGGAAAAAAAATTCGGAATACTGAATGGCACGGACTGCTGCTGAAATGGTTCCATGACACTACAATCAAAAAAGTGCAAATTAAAAACGGGCCCTGCTCTCACATTGTGAGACGTTTGTGAACTTCAGTTCTGCATTGTATGATCTTCATTGATAGTCAGAAATATTAGAATAGTAGTAGTAAAACTTTATTTAGGCCGAAAGGCCATAAAAGTACAGAATTAAATAGAGTACACATACTTAGCAGCAATCGTAGAGCAGAAAAATGTTGCAAGGATTGGAAACCACAAATTACAGGTGAAGAATGCATTAAGGGAGAAAGAGCATTCAGATAATGTGCATTGTGACATAGGAACATGTGTGCATGCAGTATACGGTTGAATAATGTAAATGTAAATGTATGAAACTTATATAGCGCAGGACTTACCCTGGGGCATCTCCGCGCTTGCTTAGGGAACCCGTCCTGGTATTCCCCTGTGAGAAACCCCGGCAGGGTATCCACAAGGTGAAAGCCAGGCATCCCGCCGCGAGGGGCCGATGTGGAGATTAAGCAAGCTATTGCCCAGAGTCGCAGAGTGTGACCCCGTGAGTCGAGTAGGCACCGGAGCGAGAATTGTCGAGACCGTGGAATTTTATGAGCCCGAGACCCGCCGAGGCGGGGAATCGAACCCTGGTCCACGGTCGATCTCAGATTCCGGGTCTGCCGCCTCTAACCACTGAGCCACACTTCTCCTAAAAGCATTCTATGACAAAATATCCCACAAAGATTTTAAAAAACAGTTGCTAACCAAATTTATCTAGAGCATTAGGTGAAAAATAAATAAAACATATGAAACCGTATGTGTAAGTTAGCACACCTGAGAACCTGGACCTTGAGACTAAATAGTTTATGTGTGCAAGTACATGATAACAAAGCGGCTTGTGTCTATACAGAACTCAGTTGGATGGAGAAATGCGACACCAAAATACTTGCTAAGCTAAAACATATAGGGCCAGATGTAGGTAGAAAAGATTTACCGATTCTTAATTACCGAATTTTACCGATTCGGTAATTAAGAATCGGTAAATCTGAGGGGTGGATATGTAGGTATTCCAGATGTGCTGGAATACCGAATCGGAGGAATTCGGTATTTACCGATTCGGTAAATACCGATTCGGTAATGCCCATTCATTCCTATGGGCTTTGAAGCCCATAGGAATGAATGGGCATTACCGATTCGGTATTTACCGAATCGGTAAATACCGAATTTCACAAGGGTGCAGGGGGTGTCACTTTGACACCCTCTGGCCCCCCAAAACAGGCTCGGTGCCATGTGTCAGGCATACATGCCCCAAGGGCAGGTCTGCCTGTCATATGGCAGAGGTGTGCATGCACACATGTGCATGCACACCGGAATCGGTATTTTACCATCAAATTGGATTTGATGGTAAAATACCGATTCGGTAAGGCTTGTGGGACTCAGAAGAGTCCCACCTACATCTCAAATTTACCGAATCTGTAAAAATACCGATTCGGTATTTTACAGAATCGGTAAATTTACCGATCGGTAAATTTACCGATTCTGTACAAATATGCCCCCTACATCTCAAAATCCATTTACCGGTCGGTAACGGCCGAATTCGGCCGTTACCGACCGGTAAAAGCCTACCTACATCTGGCCCATAGTTGCAATGTATCTGTAACATTGCATAAAAAAGAAGAAAAAAACTAATGAAGATGTTAGTATGAGTTGACATGCCTGGGGTCCAGAACATTGGGTCTGAGTAAGTAATGTATTCAAGTAAAAGAAAAAGAAGAAGGAGGAGGACAAAAGCCTCAATTAAGTGTCCGCTATGTGCTCCTAAAATGAAGTAGTTATAGCTAAATTCTTGAAACACACATAGGAGAAGGCCAGGGGCCAATTATAACCACTACATAAACAAGCTGGAAAGTAGTTCCTTCCAGCAGCTAAAGATTTGAAACCATCCTGGCAAACCTCCAGAAATAGTAAAATGAAGGGACTAACTTGTCTCAACTAAGGAGTAAGGTGGGCTGGGAGGCTGTGATGTTTGGAGATAAGGGGTTCATTCGGATCTAAAGGAAGCCTAAGTACACTGGTCTGTCCTGTAGGGATTGATAATGTTTGTAGATGTAGAATACAAGTCCGACAGGGTGCCTATCTTTGCATGCTCAAAAAAAAAAAAACACCAAAATCAAATGAAGTCCAAAAATTTAACACAAATTCTTAAGATCAATGGGGAGGATCCTGGATCACATGGACCAACCCGCAAACAGGTGTCTGCTGATGGTGAATACTATGATCCTTGAAGAGTCAGTTGTAAAGAGCCCATGAGCCATCAGGAATCTATCAATGCCCAAAATGAGACACAAAGGGTGAATCCATTTGCTTCATGGCGGCAAGTAGAATGGACAGAAAAACAAGAAGTGTTCAATGTCTTCGCATTAATGCCCACACAATTTAAAATCTGTCATCACAAGAAGATCCCGAGTCCATTTTCTGATAGAGACCCTTTTAGCAAGATGCTGAAGCGGAATTTGATATACAGACTTTTTACCATTGGACGGGTAATTCCATCAAGGTATCCCTCGAATTTAGGAGCAGGTTTGCAAAGCAGGAATTGAAGTGATAAAAAACCTAGATTGAATGATTGGTGCCACTGGGCCATTATAAAGTTCCAATAAGCTTTTTTTAGGATGGTCTTGGAGTTAGAAGTGATACTTTTGGCAGAAATGTAAAAATGCGACAAACTTAGTTTTGCAAACCTATCCTTGCGGTGAGTGAGCCACTTGATCTTATTGCCTGGATCTAAGCTCCTGATTTCAAGCACATTACTTCTATACAAATCCAGTCCCTGATTGGACCAAAGTTTGATCCTATAAAGGGGTCTTAAGGCAGCGAGATGGTCTATACCTTTATGAGTGGTATCTACAATAATAGGTAGGGTAGGGGAAGAATGGGGGAGTTTCAGCAGGGACTTAAGGAGCTAAAGCTCCTTAGATTTTAGCAGATTGGAATTTGCATGTCCCCATAACTCAGCACCATAAAGTGCAGCAAATTGAGTTTTAGCACTGTAGACCTCAAGTGCCTGGGAGGTTGCTTGCAGTTGTGAGGTTTTATGCATTTTTAGAATGCTGAACAAGGTGTAATGAAAAATCAGGCTGCTGTTGAGAATCTGGGGCGATCAGGAAAGGGGAACTGGGGATCCTTACCCCAAGATAGTCAAAAGTTTGGATGAATTGCAGGGGAGTCAATCCTAGGGTGAGGTGATTGCCAAGTCTTATGTGGGTTCCAAAGGCCACAAGTTTGGTTTTTTGCGTGTTGATTTCCAAACCTCTTGAAAGATTACGGCCACATGCATCATTGTTGCTGTTTGCGATTTCTAATTGCGTAAATTAAGGAATCGCAATTAAGAAATCGCAAATTGTTTGCGATTTCTTAAAATTCCTTAATTGCGATTCACAATTTGCGAATCGCAATTAAGGAATCCCTTCCTATTGATTCCTATGGGCCTAGAGGCCCATAGGAATGAATGGGAAGTCATTCTCAATTTGCGATTTGCAATTTGCGAATCGCAAATTGAGAATGCAATTTCAAGGGTGCAGGGGGGTCCAATGGACCCCCCCTGCACCCCTGAAATATAACTTTAAGTGCATTTTTCACACACACATGCCCCAAGGGCATGTGTGTGTGTAAAATGAAACTTTCAAAAATGCACTTTTGTGCATTTTTGAAAGTTTTCGCAAATTACCATGAAGGTCAACTTCATGGTAATTTACCTCTCCCTATTTGCGAATTCGCAAATTTAAAATGTTCATGCATTGCATTTAAGAAATCTCAAATTGCGATTTCTTAAATGCAATCGCAATTTTAGAAATCGCAACATGATTGCGATTTCTAAAATTGCGAAAAACATTATTCATCCCAATTTTGTCAATTGCATTCGCAAACTGCCGAAAATTGCGATTCGCACCATTTGCGAATGCAATTGACAATGATGCATGTGCCCGAAAAGTCCTTAAATTGAATTAAAAGATTTTGCAGATTACATGGAGTTATAGAGAGGAGAAGGTTGTTGTCCGCAAAGAGGAGCGTGGGGATCTCAGCTCACTCAAATTTGGGACATCAGCCTTTTCGACATCAAATTGATCAATGACCTCATTGATAAAGAGAGAGAAGAGATTAGGTGCCAATATGCACCCCTGTCAAACTCCCCTACAAATGGGTATGGAGACTGTCAGTTCACCCTCGGGCCCCATCTCACCCTCTCAAAATCTGATTGATGGAGTCTGACAAGGATGTTTAGGATGTCAGGGGGAACTCCGGAATCTCTAAGGGCCTCCCATAGGATACGCCTGGGGACCAGATCAAACGCAGCCCTGAAGTCAACAGCCATTGGATACAATGGTATACTGCCAAACAATGAGACGAAATCGCAGCACTTGGTCTAAGGTGCTAATCTTGCACTGTAACCCAACCTGAAAAGGGAACAAAATATTAGCATTATCTAGCCAGTCCTGGAGCTTTGTAGAAATCTAGAACAAAGGGGCATATTACCTAGCAATAGCGATATTTATCACTAAGCAGGGGTAGCGGGAATAATTTTATCGCCACGCTACGACGATTTTTATCGCTGAGATACCTTGCTATCCACAAGGTTTATCTCAGAAACGATAAAAATCATTCGAAATGCGTGAATATCACTGGAAATACAGCGATATTCACACATTATCGTGACAATGCTCTTAGCCATGTTATCCACCTCCCATTAGATAACATGGCTAAGAACTGCTCTGGGCAGGTGTTAGCTTTTGGAGATATTCGCGCTTAGCGCGAATATTTCCAAAACTACGCCTTTGTAGGTATTAGGAGATAGCGATGTTAGCGACTGTTTTCAGTCGCTAACATCTTGGCACGCCCACTTTGCATGTCATTAGCGATAATTATCGCTGACATGCAAAGTGGGCCCCTAAATGCCCGCTATCGCCTATTAGCTGTCACTAACTGGTGTTAGCGACAGCTTGGTAATAGGGCAATAAATTCATCGCCGCTGTAGCGGGAAAAAGTCCCGCTAAAGCGGCGATAAGGGCCCTTGGTAATATGCCCCAAAATATTTTTGGGAGATGGTCTAGAAGATTAATTGTCCTGTAGATTTTAGGTTTGCTTCTGTCTCCCTTTTTGAAAATGGGGATAATATGGCCCTGACCGAAGTTGAAGGAAGATAGGCCCCTTTAAGGATTTCATTAGAAAGGGAATTAATGTAAGGGGCCCAAATGTCAACCTCAGAGTTGAATAAGTCGCCTGGAATGGCGTCTGGTCCAGGAGCCTTACCTCGTTGTAAATTGTTAATTGGCAATTTTGTATCTGTCAGGGAAAGAAACAAATCTTTGCAGACAGGAAAATCTGCCTGGGGAGTGGCAAGAGAAAAATGATCCTGTGAAGGGTCAGCAGAAAGAGTTGATAAATGCTCTATCTAGAATGCTAGTGGTACAAAGTGATCAGTCTGGGTAGTGGTCCCAGAATGGCCATGAGCAATGATCCGCCAAAATAGGGTTTCCTGCTTGCCCAGGGCAGCATCAAGCAGGTCCTGCCAAACAGATTTATCCCATTTGCATTGTTTGGCTTTAACCCCTTCCATGCTCACGACGAACTCAGCTCGTCATGCAGCACAGTGCTCGTGTGCTTATGACGAGCTGAGCTCATCATGACCACACCCGTTTTTATTGCTGTCCAGCACAGCAGGGGAAACTCTCTATCAGCGATGAGGTTAAGGGGCTTCTTATAAAGTTGGCGAGCCGCTCGGACAGCAACTCGATTATTATCTTTAATCACCCTTAAGAGGTGCGTTTCGACCTTGCGGCAATCTTGGTCGTACCAAGGAGATGATTTAAGTAGTTTGTTCTTATAAGGTTTATATGGGGATGTATGACGTTACAACGCATGCTATTACAAAGCATGCCTTTACGACGCAAGTTTTACAACGCAAGTCATTACAACGACTTGCGTTGGGGGGCGCTGGATAGTGAATAGTTTAATATACTATTCCAACTCCAGTCCCCGTGGATAGTAGGGAAGGTGTTGGAAACTATTCCCTATCCTAGAGCGCCCCCCAGCACAATTCGTTGTAAAAGTTGCGTTGTAATGGTTGCGTCGTAAAGGCACTTCGTTGTAAAAGTTGCGTTGTAAAGGATGTTCCCCGTATATGGCCTTAAGAAGAAGTCTTTGAGAGACTGAAAAAAAGAAGAAGAATTAGCTAACATTAAATGTTTAGGGCAAGAAGAAAATTTGTCATTAGCAAATTCAGCCAGAAAAAGAGTATACATTTCAGCCAACAAGTTGTGATTATTTGTTACAGTGGGCCATTTGATGGGCCTTCTAAAGTTAGCGACAATTGAAGAGGGTAAAGACTGCACAATTGGGGCTTAAAGATCACAAAGGAAGTCGCCTGACAGTGATAATTCTAAGTTGTTATGATTGCATCAGATTTATTATCATAGATATATTGTGCATTAAAAAGACACTGGGTGTCAGTGTTCATCTGCCTTCATGATGAGCCGAACCCTGTCAGTCGCTCATTTTTCCCCTGAAAAATTCTATGACGAACCTTAAAGAATAGTATAGTTCAAAGCCTGCATTGCAGCATCCAGTGTACAGGGAAGCATGAAAGTGTATGAAAGGGAAGAAAACAAGCAGTCTGGTAGGCTTACACTGAAAGCTGAAAAACCAATTGAAAAACACATGTTATCTCAGCAGTAGCGACTGCTACCGGGGAGTAGTGGTAGGGCGGGGAGGGGGGGTCTGTTAAAAAGAAGAAAGGAAGGGGAAAAGAGAAAGAAAAATGCACATCTTCCTGGCGTCCAGCTCCCCTCCGTCCTCTTCCTCCATGACGCAGGAACAGGAAATACCCAGGCTCCCAGACTACTCTAGCAAATCACAACACAGCCTTACAGCAGCGTTGAGATTGTTCTGAGCGCTGTGGTGCAGTGCTCAGACGGGGACTGGGATCCTGGGCATGTTCCCCACCAGGCTGTGTATTACCGCCTGATGGGGAACTTGCAAAGTGCGCATGACGGTTTGGTTGGCCCAAGACGATCAGCGAAACCGTCATGCACACTTTTACAGAGTGCCCACCACCCCTCCTCCTGCTCTACATCCAGCACAGCTCCTTCCCACCCGCACCTTTACACCGTCAGCCAATAGTGAAAAATAAAATAATAACATTGTTATTATCATTTTATTTTCCCTGTGGGGCAATGCTTCTCCGCCTTGGCTGAGGAGCCGCCACTGTGCCTGAGCCCAAGAACTTCCTGTTCTCATAACACACTATACGTACAGTTGCATGACAGAGCCAGTTCTTTTTTAGGGTCATCTCAGTGATAGAATTGTCTTTTTTACTTATTTTTCCAATGCCCTATTTAATCCAGTGGAGGAGGCCGGGTGGGTCATTTATGAGTTTCCTTCCCATCCTGACGTCCGCTTGAGTCTGATTCCAAGCAAGAGCGCCTTAAGAACGTGTGCACTTATTTCCATGTGGCGGATTTATAATTGTCGGAAATTGGTATAGTCCTATCCTAGCTCTGAAGGCTGCTTTTCCTCTGATAGAATGAGTCTCAGGTCACCCACCTGGTAGGATAACTTGATGCAGGATGCTCTCATCTAGCAGCGGATACTTGGACGTGCCTAGACCTTGTCTGGTTTGACCTTTGTTAACAAAGACTAGTCTCTTTATCTCCTTGGTCTTTGTATCTTCTACACACAAAAACAAGAACTGTTCTAATATCAAGTGAGTGTAGAGCACGTTCTGCAGGAGAGGAAGAGGTGGGAAAGAAAGTAGGCAAAGTTATACTTGTGTTAATATGGAAACAAGTGCTTGACTTTAATTGCCATAGATAAAGCTCGTACCCTTCTCTTATTTTGAGTGCTTCCCTCTGGAACGTGAGTACGGTTCACACGTAGCCCTTTCAGAAATCCGTTTGAGGAGCTCCAGTATTCGGCTCACCATCAATGTGCAGTTTTGATTTTCGCCACTGGATGTCACTGTTTCAACAAAAATGTTTTGGTCAGGGTCAAACCGTTCTTTTAGCTGGAGGCAAACGCTGAGAGACTGACTAAAAGACCCGATTAAATGTATTATATTATAATATAATAACCAGTGGTGCTGGAAATATTTTCGGAGTGGAGGTGCTGCCATCAGTGTTGCGTCACGGAAGTCAAAGGGATTGTGAGAATTGCAAGTGGCATGTAAAGAACAGGTGTTCAGCAGCACTGTGGGGGGGGGGGGGTGTTGTTGTAGTAGGTTGTGGCTGGTATTGCTTTTCACAGAAAGAACACTGTCACAGATATATCATTAAAGCCTGGTCGCGCAGTATCATTAACAGACAGAGCATTTATCATTGAAAGAGCTACTAAGCTTGCTCAGAGATACCGTTTTGAATGATTAAAATCACACAAACTATAATGTGTGGACATCGGCGTTCAGCAAATAAGAATGTCTTGATTTGTTTTGAACCTATAAAAATCTTCGTTTCCATCACACTTCATACGAAACATTGTGCTTTATTTGTGCTTTCCGAACTGCTGATACAGTCTGAAACACTTGCACAGTTCATTTACACGTATTTTACATTTTATTATGTGTTAGAAAAAAATGACATCTACTGTACCCCTACAGGATTGTACATAGTTCCCTTTACAAAATCAACGTACTTGCCGCTTTCCAGTTAGAAAACACCAATCTCACATATTAAAAGACTAAAAAGCCATTTGTTAGACGTTATTGGCTGACATTAGACCTCTGTCTTTGAAGCACAACATATGTTACCAGAAAAAGCAACATTTAAAGGTATACAATAAAGCATGTGTACTCGGAAACATTTTCCCAGGGGTCACAAAGTTAGGTCTGTGATGGAGGGCCGCATTGATGCCAGCAGGGTGGTGGTACGGCGTTGGGGGAGTTGGCAGTAAGGTGGGGGTAAGTGAAGCAAAGTATATATATACATGCACTTTTTCCAGCTGTATCTGTTAAAATAAAGAAACCTGTAACTGATCCTGTGGTCCGTCTCCTGTGTGAACGCCTCGCTGGTCCGTGTGGGATTGGAAGTGGCGTGGAGGAGTTTTCGTGTATATATATATATAACATATATATCTAGTGTCTGAATTGTGAAACCGAATCTTGAGAATAATCCTGGCTTCTCCACTTAACTGAATTGTGTGATTTTTCATTATCCATTCATTTAATCTTTATTTCGGTCCATTACAACCATAAAGACACATTTAAAAAAAAAAATCATTTACAACTTACAAATATTCATTTTCCAGTTACAGTTAATCCAGAAGTTGGGGTACCAAAAAGGATGGTGGCAGATATTGCTATACAATTTTAAGATCGGTTACTATACGGCATAAAACCTATCTAAATTCATAAATACACAATAAAAAACTTGGCATGCTTACATTTTTAAAAATTCTACATTTTGGAGATGAGAGAGTATCACGGGGATTTAACCCAATTGAAGAGTGCTAGTGCATTTTCTCTTCAGCTTCATATTCGGATCTAAGGCAAGTAAATTAATTTGTTCTAAAGCTTTAACCCAGCTTTCTTTCTTGTCAAAGATACATTAAATAGAAACCTGCTTACATAAAAGACAATTATTCGCGAGATGTCCGTTTTTAGGATGCGTTCAGCATCACTACAGCTTCTGACCCCCAAATGCCTACAAAGAGGTCTGGCGGTGGTCCGGGGTTGGGGGAGTTGGCAGTAAGGTGGGGGTAAGTGAAGCAAAGTATGTATATGTATATATATATATATATATATATATATATATATATATATATATATATATATATATATATATATATATATATATATATATATATATATATATATATATATATATATATATATATATATATATATATATATATATATATATATATATATATATATATATATATATATATATATATATATATAGTCTGAATTGGGAAACCAAACCTTGAGAATAAGCCTGGCTTCTCCACTTAACTGAATTGTGTGATTTTTCATTATCACATATGAGGTTCTTTAAATACATGACTTCAGGATTTGCGCTGCACAAAAACATCTCCTGTGTTTGATTTAATAAGCCATAATGTTGTTCATGTATACTATAAACCCAGGCTACCCAAAGAGAGCACATAATAACTGACTTGCCTCTTATTTCACTATTGGCATTGTTGTCAGTATAGGTGTGAGGGGTGAGGCGGTGAGAGGCGGAAGAATAAAAGTTTCTAAAATCATGTTTGAAACTATCATTTAAAAAATAATTACGTCTCAATGCATTTATGTAATCTGATGTAGTAAGGTGAAACAGTTCTGCGTGTTAATGTTAATCAATAATGATATCCACTTTTTGAATTTTGAGCAGACTTTGTCATCCATTTCCATTTTGGTTGAGGTGTCTTTAAAAATGAATGTAAGCAGTGCAAGACACCCTAGATACTTCCTTTCTTTAATTTAAATACAACTTTAAATAAATGCTTTCCTATTTATTTAAAATCTTTTTAATGTTCATGCTGAGCTGAGTCCAGTGATGCTGTTGACTTGGGGGTCGCTTGTAAGGGTCAGGAGGGCTGCATGCAGCCCCGGGCTTTACTTTGCAGTATCACTGAATTAATGTATACTGACAGTTGCCTCACAGAGCCAGTTGGTTTTTGCCATAATATCAGTGATTTTTTGCTCATTCTCCTTCTGAACTCCAGCACAGGAGCGACCGTGCAGGTAAGAGCAATAGGGCCTGGTTGGGGGAATGGGGATTCAACAGTCGATGAGGGAAAATTAAATAATTAATTAATTTTTCTGTGTCGTCTGTCAAACCCCCCCCCCCCCCCCCCAACCTGGCACCACCGCCCTTACCTGCATGGGCCGCTGCTTCTCCAGCATGGTTATTTCGGGGGTGCTGCAGCATCCACAGTACCCCTACCTCCAGCGCCTATGGTAAAAACAAGCCTTCTTCCAAGTATAAAAGAATAATACACCTTCTGCTCAACTTTTTTGCACCACAGCCTCCGAAAGGGCGGCTGCCTCAAAATCAATTACAGACCAAAAGTGAAGGACAGTTCTCCAATTTTTACAACAGTGGTTAAAAATAAATATTTTCTTGGAATCGGCCAATTATTGCTTAGCTGGCTGCAGCCTTAGGGCCTCTCTAGATGTCATCAATTTCCAACAAAGGTCCAGTAAAATTGCCTTTTTTATGAGTGTTTGGGGAGCACTCTAGAGGCAAAAAGCTATTTTGCTTGGAGTGCTGAAATTCTTTGCACAGTTACTGACTACAATATTTTTAACATATATGTCTTAAACGTCGAATTTAGGGGTATCAAGTAAAACAGCAGACTTGGCTTATAATGATATACACTACAGTAGCAATCCTGAAATCTTACTTTTGTGGGCCCCCACTGAATCACTACTGGCGTCTGGGAAGCCGGCTAATCAATTTCTAAGTTGAACCTAAAAGCAATATGAGAAAATACAGAAACGAATATACATCAAACAGATACACATATTATAAAATGCTTTGTTTAATTCAGAAATTAAAAAAAAATGCAAAAATCAAAAATGGTATTTAATGGTAGGATGGAACTTTTTCTTTTTTGGTCCTTAAGCATGCTCTTTTTTTGGCAGTGGGTACCAGTGCTTTCAATAAGGCCGCCCGCCGTCCATACTAGAATCCATTTACTGCTCTTATGCTGGTCCCATTCATCTAGAAAATATACCAACTAGGGGCCTCATTTATGAGAAGTGACGCATCGCTGCATGAAAGCAGCGATGTGTCACTTTTCAGTGCGCTCTCCTTGCGACATACCTGATGCGTCATATTTAATGTATGACGCATCATGTCGCAAGGAGTTACAGATACGTCATGTTAGAAGGGGCGATCCCAGAGGGCCAGGCTATGCTCTCCCGACCACTCCGTGACCTACCTCTCCCACAAATAATGCCGAGTCTTAACGTGAAGTCCTCACCGTGGAGGACTTCGAGTCTAGGATCGTACACACTGAGCTCACACCACTCTTACGAACGGACACCACACTGTAGATTTCAATAAGCAAGTTCTTTATCAAACAGTAAAACGGAATCACCACTTTTATTTACAAGCGATCGAGGAATCGTAAAGTCTCAGGAATTCGGGAAGAGGGAAGCAGGACAGTCTTAGTCTGTAGGCCAGTACGAAGCGTACCCTGCGCTCAGCTCTCAATCCTCGAGCCGGGGGATACGGAAGATGGTGATCGTACTGGCTGCTGCACTCACTTCGGGTCGAACCAGATCATGTTGGAAGCGTCGATGGTCCAGCCGGACCAGAGTACTCCTCGAGCCGCGACGAGGTCAGCAGGGCTCAATCCGGGGGTCAGTTCTTGAAGAGCCGCGACCACGTCCGCAGGGCTCAGGGTGTTTCCACGAAGGTCTTTAGTGTTCAAGATCGAGCCGCGACGAGGTCAGCAGGGCTCCGATGTTCTAGTTCCGTCTTTCCGAGCATGAGCCGCGACAGCGTCAGCAGGGCTCCGATGTTCCAGTTCCGTCATTACATGGATGAGCCGCGACAGCGTCAGCAGGGCTCGATGAGTTCGAGGGTTCAGTTTTCCCCAAGGGTAAGCCGCAATCAGATCAGCAGGGCTTTCTTGTCCAGGATACAACTGCCCGCTAGTTGTTGGGCGGGCATTGATATAGTCCAGTGGCCCTTTGATGTCCAGACCCTCGCAGGCGGAGGTCTTAGGCCTTCGGGGCTGGTCGATGGAGAGATCCGTCGGTTGGCCCTTTGATCCTTGTGAAGATGCGTCCGGGAAGTCACAGACGCCCAGTAGGGTCTGGAGCCAGCTCTCGGGGAGGCCAAAGGTGTGATCGAAACCAGCCCACAGGGGAAGGCCAGAGGTGTGAGAGAAACAAGTCTCCCAGGGAGGCCGGAGGTGCAATCGAAACTCCTTGGTCTTATCTCACTCAGGGAGCTCTTTACCCCCCAGCCGGGGATGGCGCATCTGAAGCCTAAGTTTCGCTGGGGCCAGGGTCAGGCATGGCCCAGGGAGTCAGGGACCTCGGGAAGGGAAAATGGCAGTCGGGGCCCTGTGGGGTGATGCAGGTTCGGGGTGCCCGGGGCCGGGAAGGAGGACGGGGAAATGCGGGGCTGGTCGTCGGTTGGTGGGGCAGTGTAGGGAGTTTGGGCGGATAGGGAACGGGACGACCAGGGGCTTCTGGGTGCAGAGCTAGGCTAACGGGGTGCTGAGGAACGGGGGGAACCACGCCACGAGGCCAGGTCCAACACGCGTCCCCCCCAGCTGAAAGGCAGAGAGAACTACCCATCCCCTTGGGGGTTCTCTTCACTGAGGCGGAAGGACCGGGACAGGCCGTCCGCGTTGGCGTGGTCAACACCAGGCCGGTGCTCAACAGTGAAATCCATCCCCTGGAGGGAAATGGACCATCGCAACAGTTTGGGGTTCTCCCCTCTCATTTGCATTAGCCACCGGAGGGGTCGGTGGTCGGTTTGGACCCGAAAGTGAGTACCGAACAGGTAGGGCCTCAGCTTCTTCAGGGCCCAAACCACCGCGAAGGCCTCCCGCTCGATGGTGCTCCTCCTTTGCTCTCGAGGGAGTAGCCTCCGGCTAATAAATGCCACTGGTGGTCCAGGCCCTTCTCGTTCATCTGGGACAGGACTGCTCCGATGCCGTGCTCGGACGCGTCCGTTTGGACCACGAACTCTCGGGAGTAGTCGGGGGCCTGTAGTACGGGGGCAGTACACATGGCGTCTTTCAATGCTTCGAACGCCTCTTGGCAGGCGGGGGTCCAACTAACTTTCTTCGGCTGGTTTTTGGTGGTCAATTCCGTGAGGGGGACTACGATGCTGCCGTACCCTTTTATGAATCTCCGGTAGTACCCCGTGAGCCCTAGAAACGCCCGCACTTCCGTCTGGGTTGTGGGGGCCTCCCAGGCCACAATCGCATCAATCTTGGGCTGGAGGGGTGCCACTAGGCCTCTCCCGACCTGGTGCCCCAGGTAGACCACGGACCCTTGTCCGATTTGACATTTGCTGGCTTTGATGGTGAGACCCGCCCGCTGCAGGGCCCTCAACACCTCCCAGAGGTGTTGGAGGTGCTCAGTCCAGTGGGAGCTGAATACCGCGATATCGTCGAGATACGCGGCGCTGAAGCCCTCCAACCCAGCCAGTACCTGGTTAACCAGCCTCTGGAAGGTGGCGGGGGCGTTTTTCATTCCGAAGGGCATCACCCGGAAATGGTAGTGGCCATCCGGGGTGGAGAAGGCGGATCTCTCTCTGGCCCCCTCTGTGAGAGCGATCTGCCAGTGTCCGCAGGTCAAGTCGAAAGTGCTGAGATAGCGAGCAGACTCTAGGCGGTCAATGAGCTTGTCTGCTCGTGGAATGGGGTGAGCGTCGGTTCTGGTGACTGCGTTGAGCCCGCGGTAGTCCACGCAGAACCTCAGCTCGGGAACAGCGCCAGGGGCGGCCGCCTTAGGAACCAGGACCACGGGGCTGTCAGAGGCCTCGACCACTCCCAGGGCTAGCATCTTGGAGACTTCGGCCTTGATGCAGGCCCGGACTCTGTCAGGGACGCGGTAGGCTCTGTGCCGTACTGGAGGGCTGTCCCCGGTGTCCACATCGTGGACGCACCAACTGGTGACGCCGTGGACGAGGGAGAAAAGGTCAGAGAACTGCCCCAGTAACTGGCGACAGTCCTCGCGCTGCTCGGGGGTGAGGGAGGAGGAGAGGCTCACTCCCTCCATGGAGCCATCTTTTTCCTTCGCACACAGGAGATCGGGGAAAGGCTCCGTGTCCTCTTCCGCTCCGTTGTCGGTGGCGAGGAGCAAACTCAACTCGGACCGCACGAAGTGAGGTTTGAGGCGGTTCACATGAAGGACCCTCAAGGGGTTCCTGGGGGAACAAAAAATGTGGAATCAGCACCCATCAAAAAAGTCTCTTAAATAGTCTTTTTAGGAATCTTTAGTAAATTAGCAGAATTCACTCCAAATGAACAGGTCCGGACTTGCGAATGATTGTTTTTCAATTCTTTATTCAGTCAGTAGAAAAAATGATCCATCGATTTCTCTTTTTTTAAGCCAACGCGTTTTGTGTCAAGAATGAGACTTCTTCAGGGCTCTAGAAAATAGTCTTTGAGGATCTATTTAAGGCAGGAAATTCTCGTGATTCAAACAGAGAACGGAAGATCTCTAGAAAAACGTGATTCTCATGATTCGATCAAAAAGTAGAAAATCTGTTAGTTCATGTATGTATTTTAAGGAAACAGAGAAACGGCATGGTAGCCAGATAACCTCGGTCGTCAAACGCGGAACTAACAGATTTTCTACTTTTTTATCGAATCATGAGAATTTCCTGCTCTAAATAGATCCTTAAAAGACATTTTTCTAGAGATCTTCCGTTCTGTGTTTGAATCACGAGAATTTCCTGCCTTAAATAGATCCTCAAAGACTATTTTCTAGAGCCCTGAAGAAGTCTCATTCTTGAGACGAAACGCGTTGGCTAAAAAAAAGAGAAATCTATGGATCATTTTTTCTACTGACTGAATAAAGAATTGAAAAACAATCATTCGCAAGTCCGGACCTGTTCATTTGGAGTGAATTCTGCAAATTTACTAAAGATTCCTAAAAAGACTATTTAAGAGACTTTTTTGATGGGTGCTGATTCCACATTTTTTGTTCTGTAGCTAAGGGTTTTCCCTTAAAGGAATAGACAGGGTTGTATTCCTTGGTTTCTTGGGCACCATCGTCGTACTACAAAGTCACGGACTGTAACAGGTGCAGGTTCTATTGCCTCAACCCTTGTGTACATGTTTGGGTTCCTGGGGGACTGCACATCTATGAGGTATGTCACCTGGCTCTTGCGTTCCACCACCTTGAAGGGCCCTGTCCACTTGTCCTGCAGGGCACAAGGCTCCACCGGGGCCATCACCCAGACCTGCTGTCCGGGCTGAAACTCAACCAGAGTGGCATTCTGGTCATACCAACGTTTCATTTCTTCTTGACTTGCCTCGAGGTTGGCCTCGGCCAGCTCCCGGAACTTCCGAGTCTGGTTTCGGAGGGCCAGGATGTAACGGAACACATCTGGGGGGAGATCCGGGGCCGCCGTTTCCCAACCTTCCTTGACCAGGCTGAGGGGCCCCCGGATGGGGTGCCCGTAGAGCAGCTCGAAGGGGCTAAACCCCAAGGATTTCTGGGGGACTTCTCGGTAAGCGAACAGGAGGCAGGGGAGGAGGACGTTCCACTTGCGTCTCAGAGGTTCCTCGAGACCCATGATCATTCCCTTGAGGGTACGGTTGAATTGTTCAACCAGGCCGTTATCTTGAGGGTCGTATGGGGTGGTGAACTTGTACGTCACCCCACACTGTTGCCAGAGGGACTTCATGTACTTGGAGATGAAGTTCGTTCCTCTGTCGCTCACAACTTCCCGCGGGAATCCCACCCAGGAGAAGATCCCCATGAGGGCCCGCCCCACTACGGGGGCCGTCACCGTTCGGAGGGGAATGGCCTCGGGGTATCGGGTGGCATGATCCACCAGGACGAGGATGAACCGGTTGCCTAAGGAGGTCCGGGGGACTAGGGGCCCCACGATATCTATTCCCACCCGTTCAAAGGGGGTACTGACCACGGGGAAGGGTTGGAGGGGAGCCTTGCGCCCCCCTCTGCTCTTCCCGCTGGCCTGACACGTGAGGCAGGACTTGCAGTGGGTCTCCACATCGGAGCGCATGCGGGGCCAGTAAAAGTGAGTGACCAGGCAGTGGTAGGTCTTGTCCTGTCCCAGGTGTCCCGCCAGGGGCACATCATGGGCCAGGTTCAGGAGGAAGCCGCGGAAACGTAGGGGTACCACCAGCAACCGGGCTGACCCTAGTTCAGCAGACTTCTGTTCGCTGTATAAGAGGCCGTTTTCCCAATAGACAAGGTGGGAGCCGGACTGGTCACCAGCAGCCTGGGCGGCGGCCTGCTGCCGCGGCCCGACCAGGGAAGGACAGGAGGTCTGTTCCAGGCAGAATTCTTCTCGGGAGGGTCCCCCTTCCTGGCGCCACTGGGCTAACTCAGGGAGGTCGTCCACGTTCAGGGTCTGTTCAATGGCAGGGCCTAGGGGGCCTGTTTCGGGGTCAATGCTCTCCCTGGGGGGCGGCTCGGGGACCTCGGGTCGCTCGCAGCCCTCCGGGTCGTCAGAGACCGGGCGAGAGTTCTCGGGTTCCACCCCCCCGGGGGTGGACACTCGGGCGGTCATTGATCGTGTGCTCACACATGCCCATTCGGGCAGGCCTACCATCTCTAGGTGGGTCCTTCGCTCCACCTGCTTCCACGGGGAGCTCTCCAGTTCGTTACCCAGTAAACAGTCCACGGGCATGTCGGTGCGGACCGCTACTTTTAAGTCCCCGGAGACTCCCTCCCACTCGAACGGGACCTGAGCTATTCGGCAGGTGCGGACAGAATTGTCAGCTGAGATTACCCTGCAGGAGGCGTGGGGTATAATTTGGTCCTCTGTGACTAGGTGACACCTTACTGCAGTAATGCTGGCCCCTGTGTCTCGGAGGGCCCCTATGCGGTGCCCGTTGACGGTCACCTGCTGTCGGTATTTCTCAGTGTTGTCGGGCAGGGGGGCTCCGGGGACCATTTCTCTATCCCCCAGGGAGACTAATGACATGGCTGCTGGTTCCCACCCCTCTGGGTCCTCTATCTCTTCCTCTTCCAGGGCTACTGTGGCTAGCTGGAGCGCAGGGGGGCTCTCAGCGGCTGTTTTCTTGAGCAGGGGGCACTGGGGGTCACTGGCATAATGCCCTGTTTGCTGACATCGGTAGCAGGCTGTGCTGATTCGGGGTCCTTGTCTAGCTGGGGGGAACCCTGCTCTCGCTGCGGCTGGGGAGGTTCCGGACTTGTTTCTGGGGGGCTGCGTTGGGGCCCGGCCTGGGACCCCTTTGTCTACCCTGACCTCCCCCTCCCCTCTGGCGGGAAGATCCTTGCTCATTTCGGCCATAGTCTCCCACTGGCCCCCGTGGGACTCTGGTGCTCACCCAGCAATTTGCTTCGACAGCCAGCTTCCGGGGGTCTGCCAATTTGCTGTCCAGGAGGTGCTGTCTCAGTTCCACAAAGCAGTTGGTGGATAAGTGTTCATATGCGATGAGGTCAATTAGTCCTTCAAAAGTGGTCACCTTGCTGCCCTTGATCCACCCTTCCAAGGCCCGGCTGTAGAAATTCACATATTCCACCCAGGTGGTGCCGGGGATCTTTTTGCAGTCTCTAAACCGTTGCCGGTACATTTCCGGGGTGAGCCCATATCGGGATAGCAGGGCGTCCTTCATATGGGGGTACGAGTTCATAACTGTGGAGGGCAAGTCCAGCATGGTGTCTCTTCCTTCACTGAGGAAGGGGCCCCATAATCCGGCCCCCGAATCCTTTTCGGGCACTCGGTGGGAGGTCATGGCGACCTCGTACGCCTTGAACCATTACTGGATGTCGTCCCCCTTGTAATACTCCTTCACGACGTCCTTGGGTATGTGCACTTTGGCTTCCACTGGGGAAGGGGCTTCTCTGTTCCCCGGGGGTCGGGAGTCTTCGCTTCTGGCTTTGAGTTCCAGTTCTTTCAAGCTGCGCTCATGTTCGAGCTGGAGTTTCTTTCCTTCATGCTCCCTCTGGAGCTTCTTTTCCTCCAGTTCTCCTTGCAGCCGTAATTGTTCTACGGCCAGTTTCTTTCCGGCCAACTTGAGTTCTCCTTCCATTTTAAGGCATGCCAGCTCTAGCTCGTGGCTTCGGTTGCGTTCTCGGTCTGTCATCTCCTCCGGCGACAGACCTCTCTCCGCGCTGGGACTCCGCGTCAGGGAGTCTGTTCTCTCACCCTCTTGGCCGCGGGTTTTGGTCGGTGGCCCTCCCTCTCCGCCGCCTCCTTCTGGTGGGGGGAGGGGGGAGGGGGGCCCCGGCTTCTACCCAGGCTGTCAGGGCTTTTTGGTAGTCGTCTTTGGTGCTTAAACCAGTGGTAGCGATGTGGAAGTCTTTGCAGAATTGTTTCAGTTCTCGGTGGGTATACTCTTCCAGAAGGTCCTTTTGGAATGTGGGCTTCTCGCTTGTTCCGGTGAGACTCATGGTGGTTCTTCGTTCAGGTAGTGTGTCAGTCGTTTTACTGTACGATCTCTAGACGTAGGCTCTTATCCCGTTGTTTGCCACCAATGTTGGAAGGGGCGATCCCAGAGGGCCAGGCTATGCTCTCCCGACCACTCCGTGACCCACCTCTCCCACAAATAATGCCGAGTCTTAACTTGAAGTCCTCACCGGGGAGGACTTCGAGTCTAGGATCGTACACACTGAGCTCACACCACTCTTACGAACGGACACCACACCGTAGATTTCAATAAGCAAGTTCTTAATCAAACAGTAAAACGGAATCAGCACTCTTATTTACAAGCGATCGAGGGATCGTAAAGTCTCAGGAATTCGGGAAGAGGGAAGCGGGACAGTCTTAGTCTGTAGGCCAGTACGAAGCGTACCCTGCGCTCAGCTCTCAATCCTCGAGCCGGGGGATACGGAAGATGGTGATCGTACTGGCTGCTGCACTCACTTCGGGTCGAACCAGATCGTGTTGGTAGCGTCGATGGTCCAGCCGGACCAGAGTACTCCTCGAGCCGCGACGAGGTCAGCAGGGCTCAATCCGGGGGTCAGTTCTTGAAGAGCCGCGACCACTCCGCAGGGCTCAGGGTGTTTCCACAAAGGTCTTTAGTGTTCAAGATCGAGCCACGACGAGGTCAGCAGGGCTCCGATGTTCTAGTTCCGTCTTTCCGAGCATGAGCCGCGACAGCGTCAGCAGGGCTCCGATGTTCCAGTTCCGTCGTTACGAGGATGAGCTGCGACAGCGTCAGCAGGGCTCGATGAGTTTGAGGGTTCTGTTTTCCCCAAGGGTAAGCCGCGATCAGATCAGCAGGGCTTTCTTGTCCAGGATACAACTAATAATAATAATAGTAATAATAAATCATTTATAGAGCGCCTGGCTACACAAAGAACAGTGTGTCCCCACGCTAATCACTGATAAAAACTACAGAGGACCGATGTTATCAGGCAGGGGGTTTATGAAATGGGAAAAATGAGTGTTTTTAATTTCCTCCGGAATCCTATTTCAGATGGCTCCATCCTAAGGTGCAGTGGTAGGCATTCCAGTATTTGGAGGCTAAGTACCTAAATGAGCGTCCGCCCATTCTGGCCCTGAGAATACGGGGTATTTTAAACAGCATCGTGCCGGAGGATCTTAAATTACGAGTGGGGCGATGTATGTTCAGGAGGTTCTTAAGGTAGTCCGGACCTTTGTCCTGGGCTATGCAATGCGCGTAGCAGAGGGCTTTAAATTTAATTCGCTCCCTGAGAGGAAGCCAGTGGAGCTTAGCCAGGGCGGACTTCCCTGATGCTCTGCGCGGGAGGCCAAGCACTAGACGTGCGGCAGCATTCTGCACGCACTGCAGTTGGTGAAATGCTTTTTGACTTAGCCCTATCAGCATGGCGTTGCCATAATCGAGGTGCGGAGTCACTAAGGCGTGGACAATAGTTTTTCTAGCTACGGCAGGGAGGAGGTCTAAGACCTTACGAAGGACCCTAAGTAGGCCAAAACATCTCCCCGTGACTTTATTGACATGGGTCTTATACGAGAGGTCGGTGTCCAGCATAACGCCGAGGTTTCGTACCGACTCCCTCGGAATGGGGGGGTCCCCGAGTTCACTAGGCCACCATGGCCTTGACCATGTAGATGTCGCTCTCCCGACCACCAACAGCTCCATCTTTTCGCCGTTAAGGCGTAGGCAGTTGTCATTCATCCATACTGCCACTGCTGACATACAGTTCGAGAAGTTAGTGGCGTCTTGACTGCGGTCGGGTGTGAGCTTAAACACCAGCTGAGTGTCATCAGCGTAGCTAACAATGTCCACCCCAAATACCTCCACCACGCGAGCCAGGGGTTCCATATAGATATTGAACAAAGTAGGGCTCAAACTTGAGCCCTGGGGAACCCCGTGGCTTACCTTGCGTGGGGAAGATCTGAAAGGTGGACAGTGCAGCTGAAAGCTTCTATCGGCTAGAAAGGACTTCAGCCAGGCCAGCGCTGACCCCGTCACCCCCATCCCCATCAGGCGAGACAGCAGCGTAGAGTGCAGCACGGTGTCAAACGCTGCACTCAGATCTAATAGAACTAATGCTGCTGTCTCGCCTTCATCCGCTATCTGCCTAATGCGCTCCGTGGAATACAGAACGGCTGACTCCGTCGAGTAGCCAGTTCTGAAACCAGATTGTGATGAGTGGAGAAGGGCTTCTTCTTCTAGGTGTTTCATAAGCTGTTTATTGGCAATTTTTTCCACAATCTTCGCACAGAAGGGAAGAAGGGAGATGGGGCGGAGATTCTGCAATTGTGAAATGGGGATGTTGGGTTTTTTCTTTAAGGGAATAACCTGAGCAGTCTTCCACGCTTCCGGTACATGACATTCCTGGAAAGACAAAGTGACCATGTGGCTAATATGGTCAATTAGCATGCTCTCCATAATTCCTTTGCACCGCGCCACTGGGCACGCGTCAGATGGAGATCCAGATTGTATGCTCTTGACAATTGCCAGAAGTTCATTTCTTTCTGGGGTTATAAAGCATGTGAGCCGAGATTTCTGTGTGGGGACAGCTTCATTAACCCCAGGGCTGGTTGACAGGTTGTTACCAGCTGTAAAGGTGTCATGAATTTTGTCCACCTTATCCACAAACAAATCGGCTACAAGATCGCATAACTCAGTGGAGTAGACATCTTGAGCCTCAAGCCTGGATGGAGTCGTGAGTTCTCTGTAGATACCAAAGAGTTCTTTGGTGGGATTGCCTGCTGACTCGATTCTGTTTTTAAAATAGATGCCCTTTTCTGATTTTAATAATTTGTGGTATTTTTTTATCTCTATCTTATAGCCTTCTTTGAGTTCAGGGGCATAGTTCTGCCTCCACCTCCGCTCCAACGTTTTACATTTGGCTTTAGCCAATCTGAGTTTTTCAGAGAACCACGGAGCTGTTTTGGATTGCCTGGTAGGGGGTTTAATCACCCAGGGTGCTACCTCATCCAGAGCCTTAGACATCCAGTTCTCATAACTGTTCCATGTTTCCTGTAGTGTGTTGCATGGGGACAGGGGATGTTTAAGTAAGGAACGTTCGAATAGTTCAGGAGAGAATTTCTTCCAGACCCTGCGCTTAAAAGGTAAGGATCCTTTAAGTTTAGTTCGCGGGGGGCATCTTCTATTTCGAACGGGACGATGCTATGGTCTGACCAGATCAACTGGACCGGGGGTAGGACCCTAACACCTTCCCAATTGGAAAAAATGGGGTCCAGAGTATGGCCCAGCTGATGAGTGGGGGCAGTGGATAGCAGCCTAAGCCCAACAGAGTTCAGTGCTGTTATCACAGTTTGTGCCTCTTTACACTCTTTGTCTTCACAATGGAGATTAAGATCTCCCAAGACAAGGAACTTTTTGTGTCTGATTACTGGTTGATGTACTAGGTCCAGGAGTTGGTTTGCAAAATGAGCTGCACTCCCTGGGGGGCGATATACCAGTAGTCCGTTTACCGTGTTTTTGGGGTCTACTTTTAGGGTGAAAATACCGCACTCTGTATTAGGTAAGGTGGCTCTAGTAAATGCACATTCTAGTTCTTGTTTATAAATTAAAGCTAGTCCCCCACCACGTTGCTTTTGTCTGTCTAATCTTAACAGACTATAACCAGGGGGGATTGCTTCAAGAACCTCCGGGGAAGATGTTTCATCCAACCATGTTTCGGTAAGAAACAAGGCGTCCGGTTCCCTATTTTGCAGTAAGTCATATATCTCGACTTTATGCTTCCTCATAGACCTACAATTCAATAATAGCAGCTTTAATTTGGCTATTTCCTTAATCTCCCCTCTAGACAGTGGCAGTGGCAGATTACACGTTTTACAGTAACGGGGTAGTGAGTTAACCAGTAACGTATGGGAGCAGCTGCTGCCCGATTTATGATTGAGTGAAAGCAGCTCCATTTTGGTGTAACATAGTCGGTGTTTTGACTTGTTCTGCAGTGACTCACGGTTAGATGGATCAGGAGGTGTTGCCCCGCGTCCCGAACATTCGCGGACGGGCGCAGACGGGCAGGACTCTGGCTTGACTCTGGCGCGCGAACGGCGCGCCCGCTGTACGCGTCCGCTGCGCGGAGCCATCGCTGTATGTTTTTATAGGGCGCCTGAGTGGCAGAAGAGGAAAGCCCTCCCTAAGATGGCCGCCACTAAGCTCTCGGCCCAGTCCCTCGGAAATGACGGCCCTAAATCGGCCAGTAAATGAAGGGAGAGGCAAGTAATCTGCCAAGTGCTATTTTAAAAATCAAGATCTTAAGGGCGAGGAATCCGTACCCCAAAATCGGTGCGTGATTCTAGCGCCTCGGTAATGTGCAGCGTAACGCGCTGATGCCGGGGGGAGGGAGAGGACACAAAGGGAAATAACAGAGTAATTTTAAAATCAAGTAAAAGTTTCAACCGCCCGGCTCACGCCTCAGGGGTAAAATATCAGCAATAAACTACCCGCTAGTTTTGGGCGGGCATTGATATAGTCCAGTGGCCCTTTGATGTCCGGACCCTCGCAGGCGGAGGTCTTAGGCCTTGGGGGCTGGTCGTTGGAGAGATCCGTTGGTTGGCCCTTTGATCCTTGTGAAGATGCGCCCGGGAAGTCCCAGATGCCCAGCAGGGTCTGGAGCCAGCTCTCAGGGAGGCCAAAGGTGTGATCGAAACCAGCCCACAGGGAAAGGCCAGAGGTGTGAGAGAAACCAGTCTCCCAGGGAGGCCGGAGGTGCAATCGAAACTCCTTGGTCTTATCTCACTCAGGGAGCCCTTTACCCCCCAGCCGGGCATGGCGCGTCTGAAGCCTAAGTTTCGCTGGGGCCGGGATCAGGGAGGGCCCAGGGAGTCAGAGACCTCGGGAAGGGAAAATGGCGGTCGGGGCCCTGTGGGGTGATGCAGGTTCGGGGTGCCCGGGGCCGGGAAGGAGGACGGGGGAATGCGGGGCTGGTCGTCGGTTGGTGGGGTCGTGTAGGGAGTTTGGGCAGACAGGGAACGGGACGACCAGGGGCTTCTGGGTGCAGAGCTAGGCTAACGGGGTGCTGAGGAACGGGGGGGAACCACGCCACGAGACCAGGTCCAACACATCAGAATTTCTGACGTATTTGTAAGAGCAAAAGTGGCGCATTGCTGGAGTGTGTCACAAAAGTGACGCAACTCCAGCAATGCGTCCTTTCACATGGGACAAGCCCCATGTGAAAGGGCCTGTGTCAGTCTTATGCCTGCTGTGAGGCAGGAGCAAGATTTTGACGCAACAGCGTCCTAGAAGTGACGCAGTGAAATCTCATAGATTTCACTGCGTCATTTCTAGGAGGCTTTTTGGGGGGGGAACGCCCCCCCTGCATACATTATACCTGATGCAGGTATAATGTAGCGCAGAGGTTTACAAAGTGACACATCTGCACAGATGTGTCACTTTATAAATAGTGCGCAACAGGAGGCATGTTTTACGCTGCCGATGCGTCGCAAAAAGTGACGCATCGGAAGCGAAAAACTGACGCAAGGCCTTATAAATGAGGCCCTATATGTTCAGCTTTCAAGTTCAAAGCCCTTCACATTTACGACCATTTTTTTTTTAATGTTGCTCTTTATGTATATATACTTATATTAATCTGCTCATGTTATTCAATATACTAAAAAGTCTTCCTGAGTAGATATGACGGCGCTTAGAGATCCGTGGACCCCAGGGTAAGCACCACTGCACTACAAGATGTTAAACAAAATGTATCCCCAACCATATAGGAACCTGACTGCATGGTCATTTAGACTCAGATGCCAGTGCTAAAATCTATGGCAACAGTTTTTGCACCCGTTAAAGCAGTTGTGCGCATTAGGAGACGAACATGAATACCTCTCGCTCCTGTTTTTTTTTTTAGGGGGGTTGCAAACACCCCAATGGCTCTAACGAGTGGTAATACGTTTGTTAGTGCTTTCCTTTTTCTATGTGCGCTGCATTCTGCTGCACACATAGAAAAAGGAAACCATCTCTTTTGATTGATTTTGTGCAGGAAGGTGTCCCTTCCTGCACCAAATCAAACAGCCCCGCAACGCAGGGACCCTTGCACCATGGAGCAAGTGTACCTGCATTGGGGCAGGGCAGCCCATTGTGCTCCGGCGCTGGGGAAAAGGACATGAATGCGCCATATCACATAAGTACAGCGCATTCCTGCCCTTTGTTTAGACGTAGGGCAGCGCCACAAGATTCCTTGCAGCTCTGCCCTGCGTCAAAACCTCATAAGTGAGGCCCCCAGTCTTTAAGCACAATCATCCTTGAAAGCCAGCCTTACTCTCTCCTGATTCTTCTCCTGCCGTAACTTGTGATACACACGTCATATGTTAGCAACAGCATCTGTGTCCAAGTCCAGCCCCACCCACGAAACTGACGAGGATTGCTCTCTTGCAATCCTAGTGTTAACCTGGGCTTCTATGGGAATTCACAAGGGCATATTATCAAGCCCATTATCGCCGCTTTAGCGGCAGTTTCCTGTCGATAAAAGTGGCGATAATGTATCGCCCTTTCTTGATAATATGGCCCCTAGTTCTTATGAGATCTACGGCTTCTGATTTGCATGAAGGTCACAAGCGCACCCTAATAATTAGGAAGAGAAAATGCTGATGATGTTTTTGACATTGAAGCTGGGAATCGACCAGACAATCAAAATCTTCATTCCCTTAATGCCAAAGCATTACAGGTCTCAGCCCGTAAGGAACCCGGCATCTGTGCATTTATGCCCCTTCCTTTTCAGTGTGCCTTTGTCTGACTCCACTTTAAAGGTGGCGTGTTAAGGTCCTGGATCTCACTTCTGTCCTTTTTTTTAGAAGCTTCTCTTCCATTGGATGGTGGTTATTTGTTTTCTTATTGCATTGTTTTCTATGGCACGGTTTTCAGAGCTCTGTACATTCAATTTTGACACACAAGCAACTCATATATTGACTGTAGCTTGTTAAAGGATCTAATCAATATGCAAAGATTGATTACGGTCTGTTTATGTATGTTAAGGGTGTCATGAAATCGCCGGAGAGTCCAAGATTGGAAAATATAATAAAAAGGAATATTTAAGAGTCGCTAGCTTCTTAACAACTTCGAGCCACGGCCCTCCGGTGCTCATGACGAGCTCAGCTCGTCATGAGCCGTGGAACGCTCAGGTGCGGGGAGAATTCCCCAGCCGTGCTGAGCGTTCCACGGGAGCCAATGCACCTGTGATGAGCTCAGCTCGTCATGAGCACCGGAGCGCCGTAGCTCATGACTAGCTGAGCTCGTCATGAGCATGCGGGTGCTGTGTGCGCCCCCCCTCCCCCCCAGCACAGCGGGGGAATAACCCCCACAGCGAAGGGGTTAAGGTAAGCAATAATCAATGAGATAAAAATAAAATATATAAACGGAGTAAGAAGCTGTAGATTGATACAACTGGTCAATACAAATGTCCTTCTGAGGAAAGAACAGCCGATGACCTTGATGGGAGCAGGATCAATTTAATGTAATTGAGTATCAGACATATAGGATTGAGACATAGGGAGGATCACATGTGAAACAGTAATCTGGTCCGGCCATATACTCTTCTCTCTGTTAGAAATAGGATTCCTTCCTAAAAGATAAGGACTGAAGATAAAGGGGTTTGTATCGTTGACATAACAGGGTGTGGTTTCCACTGGTCAGTAAGTTACTGGTGGTTATCGCGTCCATTTGCACAAGGAGACCAGCCTACAGAGGGATCTTCCAATTTCATGATAGTCTAGTCTCTTTCCTTTCATAAGTTCTCACCGCCATTTATTACACATTTATCAAGAAATAATAATTGTGCTGTCCGAACATTTCTACAGTCTGCCCTGTACTAAACCCAGACTCTCTCTGCTGATGCAACCAGCTAATGCCATCTTACAGTCTGGTTTTCATGCCCAATCTCATTTGCAACACATAATGGCCGTGTTAAATGTCCACACTTCTCAACCGTGGATTGGAAGAAGGCTGCCGTGGTCAGGCTCGCGATGAATCGAAACCATAGCCAAGGAGGCTACTGTCTATGTATCTGCCTCCCGGGCTAACTGCTCACCACTGTTCTTTTTATTTCACTTTTAGACTAACGACAGCTCCAATTTCAAAGCTGTGGCGAATGCCATGAAGGTGATTGGTTTTAGCCCAGCAGAGATCAACTCTGTCTACAAGATTCTGGCAACCATTTTACACCTGGTAAGTTGCCGGCGACTGAAAAATGAAGGAAATCCTTATTAGGTATTCCCCTCCTCTCACATGTGTGTATGTTATTAATAAGTTATTTTATAGAGGGCTTAATAACGTAGTTGATGACAAATCCATACAATCTAATAAATAGGCGTTAGAGTTTTTTGGAATACGCTATGATGCAACCCACAGAGTGGCGACTTTCTAATGCTGCTACTGAGAAAGAAGCGCGAATCCCAGATGAGTTGAACTGGAGATATCTCCACCTCTGAAAAGCACAGAGCCCCTTGGCAGCTAGTTCATGAGGATTACACCAGCTAACTATCTGACCACAAGTCTTATCTGTCCCATATTTAGGGCTTTCCATATCCTAACCAGGGCCAGGCTTGTGGTTGCAATTCTACAGTAGCAGCTCTTGGCCAAGGTCTTGGTACCAGATGCTGATGGTCGAACTGCTGGTTCATTGGTACAGCCATTTTTTCTCAGATTACTTTCTGTGGTTCGACTGAGCAATTAAATAACACCTACTTTTGGCTAGTGTCCCATCTCCATGTCTGGCTTCCACTGGGCAGTCTTTCCACATCCAAGTCTCAAGTTGCAAGACTACACATACATAGCCCTGCTTTTTACCCTTCCACATATTGTAAATGCTTTGGAGCTGCATAGTGCTTCCAATGCAATACTTAGCTCCCAAATAAATACAGAAATAAATATAAACATATAAAAATGTATAGAACCATGTCTTAACTTAGGGACCGTTTTTAGACACTTATGCCCACACGCATCAAACTGAATTGCATTCGCAAACGGTGCGAATCGCAAAATTCGGCCGTTTGCAATTCATTGTTTTGGGATGCATTAACCTTTTTGGCATTTTCGCAATTTAAGAAATCGCAATTTATTTGCGATTTCTTAAATTGCGATTGCATTTAAGAAATCGCAATTTTGCGATTTCTTAAATGCAATGCATCATCTTAAAAAAATTGTGAATTCGCACATTACAAGCGTTAAATTAACATGAAGTCAACCTTCATGGTAATTTTAGAAAAGTTTCAAAAATGCACAAAAGTGCATTTTTAACACTTTAATTTTACACTCACACATGCCCTTGGGCATGTATGTGTGAAAAATGGACTGTATGTTACATTTCAGGGGTGCAGGGGGGGGTCCTTTGGACCCCCCCATGCACCCTAGAAATTGCATTCTCATTTTGCGATTCCTGAATTGCGAATCGCAAAATGAGAATGCCTTCCCATTGATTCCTATGGGCCTCTAGGCCCATAGGAATCAATGTAAAGTGATTACTTATTTGCTATTCGCAAAATTGGGAATAGCAAATAAGGAAAAATAAGAAATCCCCCCAAAAAATGCGAGTTTTTAATGCATAGGTATTTGCGATTTCTAAATTGCGATTCCTTAATTTTCGCAATTTAGGAATCGCAAATACAAACAATGATTCATGTGGCCGATAGAGATATAATTCAGAAGTTGGAGGGTGAGCAGAGAAGCTTCCTAGTTAGAAGACCGAAGCTCGGATTCAGAATAATAGTTTTAAAATATGTGCTATTCTTTGATCATTTTTTTAAATGATGATGACATGGCCTTTTATTTTGTGATTAGTTTCCCGTTCGTCCTTTGTTTACTGTGTGTGATATTACTTACCTCTTTGTTCTGAATGATGTATCTCAGTATGGGGATAACGCAGCAGCACTGCATCTTTTTCCCAGTTCTGAGTTGCAAAAACCTGAGTGTCTGTTCTTTTCCCCCTGACATTTTATGTCAGGTTTTACCTAGCAAAATTTGTACCTTTAAAAAGTGTAATCCTTGACCTTCCCTTGTGACCCTGAATTTGGATTACTGTAGAGTTCATGATGTAAGTTCTTGTTGACCCAGCACAGTCTGGAGCAAGTGCCTTGGAGACTCTTGCGGGCTGGGGGCTAACATTGATGGATTATTCCTCTGGCATGATATTTCAGCAGCCTCCAACAGAAGCCAGCTGGAGCTCAACACAAGTGGAAGAACAAGACTTCAACTGATGCTGTTGTACTAACAGGGTTTGTCAGTCTGCTGCTCAGCTGGAGTTACAGAGCTAGGCATGCGTTACCACAGACAGACACTTGGGGCCTGATTTAGAGTTTGGCGGATGGGTTGTTCCGTCACAAATGTGACAGATATCCCTCCACAAGTGTCATAGGATATAATGCACTTGTAATAAGGTGGAGGCGATAGCTGTCACATTAGTGACGGAGGAAGCCATCCACCAAACTCTAGATCAGGCTCTTAGGGTCAGATATAAAGGGTTTTAGCATGTACCAAACCTATTGTGTGAGTCAGTAACCTGTTACCGACTCGCTAAATAGGGTTTGTGAGTCGCTATTAGTAGGGGGCATGCCAAGGGCATCCCTTCCTAATAGTGAGTCGCAGGGGGATGTAAGATTGTTTTGCGATCGCACATGTGGTTGCAAAACAATTGCATTTACCACCAATTTCAAACTGGTGGTAAGCCACTCGCAAACGGAAAGGGGTTCCCAGGGGATCCCCTTTGTGATTGGCAGCAAAAATGTTTTTTAAGAGCAGGCAGTGTTCCCATTGACCACTGCCGGCTCTTAAAAAATGAAACTGATACGTTTCATTTTTATTTGTTAAATGCACCCCGTTTTCCTTTCAGGAAAACAGGCTGCATTTTGACCCTTTCCCTGCTGCCGTCGGCCGTGGGATGTCACGCGAGCTACCTCCCTTGTGATGCACACGTCCAATGGGCGACGCGGCCCCGCCCACCCTTTAGAACGCCCGCACCGCGGCGGAAAAAACGCCGCGGTTAAGGCATTAAAAAAAACTGCTTTATTGACAAAGCAGTCACAGACATGGTGGTTGGCTGACCTCATCAGGCCACCATCCCAGAGAGTGCCGGCCATTCCCAAGGGGTCGCAAAATGCGATCTGCCTCATGAATATTAATGAGGAGGATCTTTGCGACCCATTTGGGAATCGCAAACAGTGTCTCTGACACTGCTGTACATCAGTGTTTGCGACTCGCAATTTGCCATTTGCAGAAAAAAATGCAAATTACGAGTGGCAGACGCTGAGGGTCGTACATCTGGCCCTCAGTCTTCCCCCATTGCACAGTGTCTGTGTCGAAGAGACATGTCTCATATCCACTTGCTCGAAACGCATGTGGTCGTGTTACAGGGTTAGCAGCTGGCTCTGCGTCATCAGGGAGACCGTGTTCCAGCCCCAGGCTTTCATTCACAACCGAGGGTGTACTGAGAGTGATTATGTAAAATGACTGTGGAACAGAACCTTCCCTCCATCTTTATTGACACGTGATGATCAAGAGAATTGGTTTCACTTTTTGAGCAATATCATGGCTGAGGCAAACTCGACCAGAATTCTCAGAAATGAATAAAGAAAGAAAACATTTCACATGCGCTGATGAATGAAGTGCTTTTCTAGAATAAGTAGGTTATTGGCCTTAACACTGCCTAGTTCTAACTAATTATATAGAGTGTGTGTCGCTCTGTGCAAAGTGATCATAGACAGTGGTATTGCAGTGCTCTCCAAACAACTGCCCAAACCTTGTCCTTGTGTGAAAAGGCTCCTTTTATTTATGACTTGTTTACAGCTCAACATAGACGCCGTAGTCTCTCCTGGGCCTAACATAACTTACAGAGCTCTCTGTTCTGCGTGAAACCTGAATACTCATGGCACTTACGACTAAAGTGCATGGAGTTTACATCTCATACATTGCTTCACGATATCTACTTTGTTTGTTAGTTGCATACATATACACCGTGCTTACTTGATTGTTAATGAAAAACACTTTTGCTGAATTTCATATGAATTTTATACAATATATTTACTAATTTTGGGGCATATTATCAAGCAATTATCGCCGCTTTAGCGGCCGTTTTCGGCCGCTAAGCGGCCATAATTCTATTGCCCTATTAGCAAGCAGTCTCTAACTGATGTTAGCGACAGCTTTTAGGCGATAGCGAGCGGTTTGGGGCCCGCTTTGCATGTCAGCTATGTTTATCGCTAATGACATGCAAAGTGGGCGTACCCCACCAGTTAGCGACTGAAAGCAGTCGCTAACGTCGCTATCGCCTATTAGCAAGGCAGGCATAGCGATGGAAATATTTGCGCTAAGCGCGAATATCTCCAAATACTAACACCTGCCCAGACGACGAAATGCTCTGAGCCATGTTATCCACCTCCCATTGGATAACATGGCTAAGAGCATTTCGTCGCTAATGCGTGAATATCGCTGTATTCTCAGCGATATTCACGCATTTCGGCACTATCGCTGGATATTTTAGCAGAATGGAGAAAAACGTTGCTAATAGCATGTTTTCTCCGCTAACATATCCAGTGATAGGCAACGATAAAAAAAATTGTCGCTAAGCCTATTTAGCGATAATTATCGCTACTTGTTCTTTTCTGCTATTGTTTCACTTCAAATTACACGTCGCTTACCAGGTGATGAAGACCAACCTATTTTCATTTTGAATAAATTATAGTTCTCTATGGCCTTGATGCATTTACGGGTGAATGGGCTAGTTCTGGGTCCCCCATAATTTCACACACCCATCCCACGCCATACTTTTACTCAAACCTGAGCAATCCTTTGCTGTACTACAAGAAAACATGGGAATGCCTCCCTTACCTTCTGGTCTCCCTCTCATCTGCGGCGATCCTACCAAGAAAGGTAGGTTGCGGCGATCCTACCAAGAAAGGTAGGTTGCGGCGATCCTACCAAGAAAGGTAGGTTGCGGCGATCCTACAAAGAAAGGTAGGTTGCGGCGATCCTACCAAGAGAGGTAGGTTGCGGTGATCCTACCAAGTAAGGTAGGTTGCGGCGATCCTACCAAGTAAGGTAGGTTGCGGTGATCCTACCAAGAAAGGTAGGTTGCGGTGATCCTACCAAGAAAGATAGATTGCGGTGATCCTACCAAGTAAGGTAGGTTGCGGCGATCCTACCAAGTAAGGTAGGTTGCAGTGATCCTACCAAGAAAGGTAGGTTGCGGTGATCCTACCAAGAAAGATAGATTGCGGTGATCCTACCAAGTAAGGTAGGTTGCGGCGATCCTACCAAGAAAGGTAGGTTGCGGCGATCCTACCAAGAAAGGTAGGTTGCGGCGATCCTACCAAGAGAGGTAGGTTGCGTTGATCCTACCAAGAAAGGTAGGTTGGTTCTTGAAGCCCATCTGTGCTTTCAGGGACCTGGCTGGGACCTCTTTCAAGATAATACTGAAAACCTCCTTTGGTAACACTCCAAATGTAAGTTGACCCAAGGGGTGTTTGTGCAACGCGCCTGTCAGGGATAGCTGTAAAAATACCGGCTCTTGCCCTCCACACTTTCTCTGCTATAACTCCTATCTCCTCAGCCTCCTACTTCCAAATGCCTAACAACACAAGAGGTTTCAGCACTCTATTGACAAATTGGTAATGCTTCTTATCACAATCTACTTCAAGTAAGTGTTGAAAGAATAATTGCACATAAGGAAAGAAGGCTTCCAGATTCAATCGATGTATTTCTTGTTCCAAAATTCTTTTTATTATTCACAGAACAGAAATTTCTTCCATAGACGAGATCATCATAGCCTATGATGATCTCGTCTGTGGAAGAAGTTTCTGTTCTGTGAATAAAAAAAAGAATTTTGGAGTAGATTGTGATAAGAAGCATTACCAATTTGTCAATAGAGTGCTGAAACCACTTGTGTTGTTGTGCTGAATTTGTGGGATTATTTCCTACATTGTGGGGAGTATAGGGGGAAGTACTCCTTGGTTTCGTGCACCGTTAATTACATTTGTGGACACTGTTCATTTGTTTGGTGCGGATTCTATTAGCCTCTGCCCCCTGTTCTATTGCGTGTTACTTCCAACTGCCTTACGTTCTTTTTGCCTCAGCACCAACATTCTATTGATGGCATCACACATGCTCCAAAGGGTTGCTGGTGCTAGAACATCACTGCGCAACAGCACTCATACAGACTTCTGTCATATATCCAAATACCGAAAAGATCTTGCAAACGATCATTTGGCGTGTTGCAGTTCTGCATGGGCCCTACAAAATCTCTTGTTGGTGGGGTTCATGAACATCTTGGTTTATCTGGGTTTAGTGGGAGCTAGTGAATCTGGAGAAGTGGTTAGTTTGAGGTAATGATTGTGAAGAAGATGAAGAAGAACATTGAGGTCATTTGTTGCGAGTTGATTTTGTCTGCATTGTAGGATTATTCAATTACTCATGACTTATATTTCTTTATTGTCTGCTATGGATGGGGTGGGAATAATTTCTGCTTCTGGTCGTTTGTTTATAGGTTGGGTTTGAGATGTTGATAATCTGTAGGTAGAGTGTGAGTTCCAGACACTCATCTAAAAGGTCTGGGGTATATTCCACTGATATTGCATCTCTGGCTGCAAGGCACTAAGAGGATGGTAATGTGGTGTTGGTACTATAATGCATGTAAGTTCAGATGTATGTGCACTGCTACCAAACCCTCAGGTTTACCCTCTCTGTTCATAAGTAGGATTTGTTTGACTTCAAGTAAGGAGTTTGTTGTGTTGTTCAGGCGTTGACATCAAACCACGCCACTGAGAGCCCTTCTAAATTTCTGCCTGATTCATCCAAGAGGTTAAAGGTATTTTTGTACTAGCGGAGGGCTGATTGAATGTTAATTTGGCCAAATTTCGAATCAGAACTCAGAGCTTGATGGAGATCAAAGTCATCAGAAGCTTGAAGGTTAGGCAGAGTCAACATTGTGGGGGGCGCATTGACAACAGTAACAATGATCTTAGGCAGGGACACAATCTGGGGGTTAGTGGTTAGTGGCATTGAGTCTGATGGGAGTAGTAGAGGCAGAAAGTGAGAGAGCTGCTACGTGATGGTTTACCAGTCAGTGGGTATGATGGGTTATTTGTCTTTTTCAGGTTTTGGAAGATCTGATGATGACAGATCGCTGTCACTGGCTTCAGTCATAATAGAGCCATAAGTGTTAATAGTGAGATTTCTGAGGTCAACATGTAAAGCTACAGTGTTGAATCTGTGATCTCTTTCAATTTTGAGAGTTTTTTTTAGGTGAATTTAGACTGGAACATGTCTAACCATGACTTGAGGGTGGGTGTGAAGAAGAGAAGGTCGCTTTTGGTGATGACTTGAGAGTGTGTGTGAAGAAGAGAAGGTCGCTTTTGGTGATGACTTGAGAGTGGGTGTGAAGAAGAGAAGGTCGCTTTCGGTTATGACCTGAGAGTGGTTATGAAGAAGAGAAGGTCACTTTCGGTGATGACTTGAGGGTGGGTGTGAAGAAGAGAAGGTCGCTTTCGGTGATGAATTGAGGGTGGGTGTGAAGAGAAGGTCACTTTCGGTGATGACTTGAGGGTGGGTGTGAAGAAGAGAAGGTCGCTTTCGGTGATGATTTGAGGGTGGGTGTGAAGAAGAGAAGGTCGCTTTCGTGATGACTTGAGGGTGGGTGTGAAGAAGAGAAGGTCGCTTTCGGTGATGACTTGAGGGTGGGTGTGAAGAAGAGAAGGTGCCTTTCGGTGATGACTTGAGGGTGGATGTGAAGAAGAGAAGGCCCCTTTCGGTGATGACTTGAGGGTGGTTATGAAGAACAGATGATTTAAGTCTTAAGGTTTGCAAAGACATCAGTAATAACAGTTTATGGGTTAGACCTCATAGTTGTGCTGTATAGTCTTTTTCTTTGACATTTAGAGATTGAGGTTGCTGAGTATTGTATAGAGAAGCTCCGAGGACATATGCTTCATAGTTAGGATATTTGAATGCCTATTGTATTGTTTGGAAATCTAGAGGCTTGAGAGGACTACACGTCTTCCAGGCCAGGAGTCGTCAGTGGGTGACATGGTAAGAAAAAGGTTACTGGTGTTAGTCAAGAACACATGCCTCTTAGCTAGAGTGGGAGGTTAGTGTCTGAGTAGGTAATGTGATCACCATCTGTGCAAAGATGCGGATAGAGGGTGTGCATAGGGTGTGGTCGTACTGTTTTTTTATGTTAAAGGAGTTGCCACCCTAAATTTGGGGATTAGAGATGCTTTCTCCCATTTAAAACATGCCGTTAGTTCAGGGCAAATGGAGCATACTTTCTATTAACTCTTTGTTCTGGTGAGGGCAGGTTTGGAAGAGGGACTGGCCTTTCATTTTTTGTGGTCTGACTCTATTCAGTTAGCATGGTACCATAATCACTTTAAGTCTCCTTTTGGTTAAGAATAATTTCTCATGTAAGGAACTTTAATTGAAAAGTGACAGGAGAGTATAATGGTCTTACCTATTGGCCTCCTCCCATTATGGCTGGCATGGATACTTGTGAGAACTAGATCTGAAACTTGTGTTTAGTCTAGTTTATTTTCTTCGTGGCTCAGGTGTAGTTAAAAAAATATTATGCAGTCTCCAGCGTGCCACTTGCCCTGTATTATGAGGGGCCTGACACCAAGTGCCAGCCTGTCTCAATGAAGCCCAGCGTGTCTACTCTGTGACCCAGCCATGTCTCACCTTACTATTGAGTCAACCCTCACCCACTGCTCCCTGGTTGTCCTAGGCTTTATACACCATGCTTTCTCTAGCACCCTGGGACCCTTACACCTCTGGACTACATCACTTTATCTTTTACTGCGCTGGCCTTACCTTTTGTTACCACCTCCTCCCCTAGCACTCTGAGACAGCCATTGACTGTTTGTTGGGCATTTCTAATGTATAAAATAACTGAAATAAAAACACATTGGAGGCACTGGAATGAAATTCTAGAGTTTGTTGGCTGAGCCCGAGCAGCTTAGGGTAGGTGTTGAATGGTTTGAACTGAGGTTCTAGACTAGGGTTCCAGCTTTCTTTTGAGCCAGACCCAATAATGATATATATGAACAAGTATTTGGCTACAACGAGGCAGATGTTCTCTCTGAGCAGAACCAACCCCACAACACAGTCTATGCCCAAATGAGGGACGATCTCGCTGATTCAAACAGTTAAGGAGCCAGAAATACTGTAACAAAGTACTTCACATAAATTGTCTTTACTTAATGGAACAGTATTTAATGAGGACTGATAGATTCAAATGCTATAACAGAACTTGAAAGAGCCTGGAAAAACAAAGGGTCCAATTCACAAAGGCAAACTTAGACCTGAAGTCAGTTTAGGCCTGAAGCCAAAGTTTTAACCTGAAGTCTAACTTTAGACCCGAAGTCAAAGGCCTGATTCACAAAGGTAATGTTAGACCAAAAGTCTAACTTTACTACTTATCGGTACTCACAAAAGTGAGTTATTGCAAGTAACTTTACTACTAGTAAACTTACTTGTAGTAAAGATACTACTTTTAAAATGATTAGTAGTAAAGTTACTAGTAGTAACTTATCATTGTGAATAATGAAAAGTAGTAAAGTTGGACTTTTGGTCTAAGTTAGACTTTTGGTCTAACTTTACATTTGTGAATCGGGCTCTTAGACTTCAGGAGTAAAGTTAGACTTTAGGCCTAAAGTTATATTTCAGGTCCAACTTAGACTTCAGGTCTAAGTTTACCTTTGTGAATCGGGCCATATGTTTAGGCCTGAATTCTAACTTTAGACGTGAAGTCTAAGTTTAGAACTGAAGTCTAAGATTGGGCTTTAGGTCTAAAGTTAAACTTTATTCGTAAAGTTAGACTTCAGGACTAAGTTTATCTTAGTGAATCAGGCCCCCAATAGGGTAATCATAGCATGAAGAAATGATAGAGCTTAAGGCTAAACACAGTCAGTGCTACAGCAAGGCAAGACTTCATAGCTTCCTGTAACACCATCGGCAAGGGCCACCAGATTCCTCTTATTGGCATCAAATGGAGTCCCATTGCTACACAGTGGGATGGAAGGGGAGGTGTATGGCAACATGTCACTTTGCCTGGGGAACTAACAATCCTTGAACAAGTCTTGAGACAAAGTAGATTTAAAGCATTTATACAATGCAGGGTGTGGATAGACTTGATGGACGTATAGGTCCTTATCTTGCATAAGTATCTATGAACAGTTTCCTGATCATTTTTAAACGATCTAAATGTGATAACTGTCAGTCAATGTAACTCTTTAGAGCTCCTTACCCTCAGTGACCAGTTGGCCTTACCCCATTCCATGCTCATGACGAGCTCAGCTCGTCATGCAGCACAGTGCTCCTGTGCTCATGACGAGCTCAGCTCGTCATGAGCACACCCGTCTTTATTGCTGTCCAGCACAGCAGGGGAATCGCTCTAGCAGCGATGCAGTTAATTCCTTTCTCTGCCTATGGGCAGCAAAGGTGTGCTCATATGAATGGATAAAAGGAAGAGAGCTCACTTCTGCATTCTATGTGCATGCGCACTGGGCAGCGAGGGTAGTTTATATGGCCACCGCCCAGTGCCCTGGATTCCCTAGGTGATTCTCAGTTTTACCCGTTGAGAGAAAACAGATTCCACGCCTCCACTTTTTTCAAGCAAGAAGCGGAGAATTCCATAATAAAGAAATATCTGGATCAAGTTTCAAGCAAGTGAATTGTCACATACAAATATTGTTTTCCGTGATAGACATTACTGGATAACACTGAGCCAAGCATTGGCCTACGTTACCATATATGATCTTTGCCTGGTTTGGTACTGTATACCTGGACAATACCATTACCTGATTTTTTATTAAATTAAGCACCATGGACTTGTCTAAGGGTTAATTTAGTTTCATTTCATTTAACGGATTTAGAAAAAAGAATTCTTTAATTTTGTGTATGTTTAATTTCATATAAGCGTTGTAATGTTTTTATTGATGTTCATGTTTATTCAATAATGCAAATGAATATTCTTGAAAGTATCCGTACATCTCTAAAAACATGAATGCCACTTCAGTGTAAAACAAAATACAATTGAACATGTACTGATCTGCGTCGCCCATTATAATCATTAAATAGCCCTGGATTCATCATTTAGATTCCAATATTCTCATTAATTCTGGCGTTAACTGTGTGTTGGGAAGTTCAGTCTTGAATGTGAGACTATTGATTGGGGACCTACAATAGGCTAGTCATTAGTTTTTCTGTGTTAATTGTCCCAGCTGCGGTGATTAGCATTGGGACACACTGTCAATAATTAACCATCTCATTCACTTTTCTGTTATTAGAGAATGACGTCATTTTCCATGACTACCCATTCCTGTATTTCTCTCTCCTTCATATGTGTAGAGGTGGGAGCAAAGAGACTTACAGTTCATCGCTGTGTGCCTCTGGGGCAGTAATATTGCCAGCTTTACGAATTCTAATATTAATTTTTTTTGGTCTGGACATCAGACCAAGGCAGACAACCTTCTGGTTTGAAAATGCGGGCTCTGCCTGTAATGTTTGCCAATATTTTTTGTTGAGTGGTATGTCCACAATATATGATAAAAGTCTTCATTGGTTATTGTGTATCTCAGGCAAGTGTCTGGTATTGTTGGGAACATATGGTGTAGGTATTGTAGTCTCAGGTACGTCTGGTGTATTCTATCAATTTGAATCTTATATTTATCCAACATTGGATCTTCGGGTCATTAGGCTGGGAATCTCATGTAATCTTAAATAGCAGTAAACAGTATTAAAATGGCCATAGGCCTCAACAACAGTGTTTGTTTTGTAGCACAACCACCTCATGCAAACCAACTTGTACTTCAGCCATTGAGGTTGCATGTGAGCTCTCCTATTCACCCTTGTGGGCACAATTGCTCAGATTTCTACTGCATGTCATGTATGAGGGAGTGTCCAGGCAGACCTCTGCTCTGACCTTTCAGTGACCACAGCCTGTTAACTTTTCTGGTCTACTCTAGGACTGAACCAGGCCTAACTTCAATTTTCAGACTTCTGTAAGTTGTTTTTAAAGAAAATTTCTCTTTCCTGCCAGGAAAAACATTTCAGCTACCAGCTGTCACCAGTGGTCAACGTGGCTGACAAAGCCAATAAGAAATCTCTTTTTCAGGCTTGCACTACTTGTGGTCAAAAGAATGTCCATACTTATGACCCACATGAGCAATTTATTTATTGCCTTTACCCTACACACAAGTCTACCTGCTGTGAACCGTGTAGCACTATTACACTAAAATTCCTAAAGGACATTCACCCGTTATGTGTTAGAGAAGAAGGAATACCCTCCTGTCTAGGGGGATGCCCCTCTTCAGTTGATTATTCTGTGAAAAGTGCTCCTTCAAGCACTTTGACGAAGGCTGTGCAAAAAAAAAGAAGCATCTGTACATTTCTCAGCTGGACTACCTAAAGCGCATGCAACCATCTCCTCAGCAAACAACACTGGGGTTTCCTCAGGGAAATGCTCCAAACATGAAGAACACAAGTCTGCTCACAAAACTGCAAGAAATGTAAGTTCTTTGTACCTTTGAGGCCGGCTTACAATCTCTGCCGGAGGCTTCATTGTCACAGTGGAAAAATCCATTGTCAGTGCCACTACCATTATCACCTATGCCACCGTCATAGACGTCAAGTAGACCTCATTGACTTTAAGACCATTGTCGTGTACGACGGCTACTTTGACAGAGGCGCAGTTGATGAAAACACTAAGAATGTCCTTGCTACTGACATCAACTCCATCTACCATGTCAACGCCAACCTCAATGTCAATATCGTCAACAACCACTTTACACCTATTCAAGTGACTATGAGTCTTCCTATGCAAATTCTGGATTCTGAATCGGAAGGTGAATTTGAGGAGGATGCCTTAGATGAAGATGACACTTACCACAAGTATGATTATCAGCCACAGGACTGTGTGTGCCATCATCCTTGTTCACCCTATATCTGTCCCCACGGCTATGCGGAATCTGAGATATGTCAGTTACCTCTTGCACCTCTAACAACAAAGCAGCAGATGATGAAAAACCTTCAGAGACTTCTACTTCAGCAACCTGTGAGGCAGTTCATATCTGTCCTTCGTAACCACCACCGCCCCCACCTTGCCACCCCAACGCAACCTCCACCCTCTGTACCTCTAAGAGATCAACTTCCAAATACAGTAACATGAAAACCGGTGCCACCAACTCCTAAGGATGTGCGAAACAAAGATCTTAATGGCACTATTCAGACGTGAAGGAAGAGGGCAAATTACCACAGAATGAAGGTGGCGACGAATGGAATGATTATGTGACACCTAAGAAAGGTGACAAGTCCCCTGTCCAACCGGATTCTGCAGATGACAGAGCCCATTTTTATGAACTGATGGAGAGAGTGGCTAACAAATTCAACCTGTCAATAACTTCCATGGAACAGCAGTGCTTCCTACGTGATTTTAAGAAACAACCACGCAACGCTAAAAAATCAATTCCTATACTAGCTTCTATCTGGTCAGAAGGTCTGAAGGTAATGAAAGCACTGGCCACAGTACTAGCAATGGTGCTTCATTCAACTGCAAAAAATGTAAGTTCTTTGTACCTTTGAGGCCGGCTTACAATCTCTGCCGGAGGCTTCATTGTCACAGTGGAAAAATCCACTGTCAATGCCACTACCATTGTCACCTATGCCACCGTCATAGACGTCAAGTAGACCTCATTGACTTTAAGACCATTGTCGTGTACGACGGCTACTTTGACAGAGGCACAGTTGATGAAAACACTAAGAATGTCCTTGCTACTGACACCAACTCCATCTACCATGTCAACGCCTACCTCGATGTCAATATCGTCAACAACCACTTTACACCTATTCAAGCGACTATGAGTCTTCCTATGCAAATTCTGGGTTCTGAATTGGAAGGTGAATTTGAGGAGGATGCCTTAGATGAAGATGTCGCTTACCACAAGTATGATTATCAGCCACTGGACTGTGTGTGCCATCATCCTTGTTCACCCTATATCTGTCCTCACGGCTATGCGGAATCTGAGATATGTCAGTTACCTCTTGCACCTCTAACAACAAAGCAGCAGATGATGGAAATCCTTCAGAGACTTCTACCTCAGCAAGCTGTGGGGCAGTTCATATCTGTCCTTCGTAACCACCACCGCCCCCACCTTTACCACCCCAACGCAACCTACACCCTCTGTACCTCTAAGAGATCAACTTCCACAGTAACATGAAAACTGGTGCCACCAACTCCTAAGGATGTGCGAAACAAAGATCTTAATGGCACTATTCAGACGTGTAGGAAGAGGGCAAATTACCACAGGATGAAGGTGGCGACGAATGGAATGATTATGTGACACCTAAGAAAGGTGACAAGTCCCCCGTCCAACCGTATTCTGCAGATGACAGAGCCCATTTCTATGAACTGATGGAGAGAGTGGCTAACAAATTCAACCTGACAATAACTTCCATGGAACAGCCGTGCTTCCTACGTGATTTTAAGAAACAACCAAGTAACGCGAAAAAATCAATTCCTATACTAGATTCTATCTGGTAAGAAGGTCTGAAGGTGATAAAAGCACTGGCCACAGTACTAGCAATGGTGCTTCATTCAGACGGACATGGCCCCAGCTTGCCTCACAGGCCATCCAAAGTCGGACTCTGGTATAGCCTCCGCAGCTCAGCGAAGGTCGAAAAACTCAATCACACCTTCCTTCCTAAACATGATTAGTTATGGGAAACACATTGATAATCTGGGCCATAAAGTTGGTTTCATGGTGGCTACATTCATCAAAGCCACAAATGCCTTAACAATTCTATGCATCTATGACTGCCAGATCATCTCATCACTATTTGACCTCATAACAGAGGATAAGAGGGGAAATTGTTAGGGCTAGTCAAAGAAGGTTCAACAATTTCAGTGGCTGTTGGTAATGCAGCTATGGATGTATCCAATGCAGGTTTTTGCCAATTGGGATCAGTGGTCGTTTTGAGACAGCAGTGTTGGTTATGGGCAACTGCTATTCGTACTAAATTCAAGCATAGATACTGGACAAGCCTTTTGGTGCAGCCAACCTTTTTGGCAAGCATGTTGATGAAGCTTTGCAGGATACTATAACAGATACTGATACAGCAAATTCTTTTGGAGCTCTTTAGTATCGCTGTTCAAGTTTCATGCCTTTTCCTGGTTCAAGAAGATCTCAGACGCATAAATGTTTTCACCAGTGCGGACGAGCAAAAGTATCCACATTACCCTCCACAATAAACTGGGTACTACCAGGGCTTGAAATCCAACACAAACAAGGGACAAACTATGGCAGGTGATCGTTTTTATTATGTTCAGTTTTATATGGCGCAAACTCAACCCAAGGAAACTAGAGCGCTTTACATGTGCACCCATTACATTACACAAGGTCACATTCAGCATTAGCCATGGGGAGATTACGTGATTTGCCCTGGATCACGGGATGTTGAGCTGATACTGAGACGAAAGAGGCGAGTCTTCGAATCATGCACCCAGAAAATCAAAAAGTTGCCTGACTTCTCGCAGCTGCCCCCAACAAAACCCCACATCCACCGACAGAGGGCAGAATTTCCCTCTTTGCCCCCACATGGGAGAATATAACAACAGACTGCTGTGTGAGGCAGTAGTTCGCTCACGGTATACCTTCCTTCCAAAACCTCCAGTAGGCCTTCTTCGGAAGGAACATTATCTTTATTTGAGAGAGCTACAATGGGAAATTGTCTTTCTCCTCCTCAAAGCAGCAACCAAAGCAATTCAAAAGGCCCAGAGGAATTAAGGATTCTACTCCAGATTAATCCTTTTAGAAAAGAAGACAGGTCGCTGGAGATCTATCAGGTACCTCACAGAACTCTTATAATAAAACGCTTCAAGAAATCCCAACAACGCTCAAGGAGAGCAACTACCTGATGAGCCTGGATCTTCATGATGTGTATTTTCATATCCGAAATACATTGGAAGCCCAGAAAATATATTTGATTTGCAGTGGCAATGCAGGATTACCAATTCAAAGCACTCCTCTTTGGCCTCAAATTGTCACTGCATATTTCAACGAATATCGTAGCACTTGCTTCTGCTTACCTCAGAAGTCGGAGTCATCAAGTGTCCCCTGCTTGGATGAGTTGCTGGTCAAAGCTCCATCAAGAGAAAAAGCAAACATTATGATGGCTGCTTGCATCACTTTCTTTTGCAGATTGAGATTGAGACTGAACATCAACAAGTCATCCACAGAACCTCAAACAAGACTACAGTGCTTAAGAGCAAAACTGGCCACTCAGTTGGGAAAAGCTTTCCCCTCAGCTGAAACATTAAGAAAGCTCCACTCCATGACAAAGACATTCTCTACCAAACTTCGATCACAGTAAGACAATCCAAATCTCTGATAGGTCTGATGTCTTCATGAATAGGTTATATACCCTATTGCAAGCTATGGAGGGGGCCCATCCAACAAAAACTGGACAGCCAATGCAAAAAAATGAATTGCTCATGGGACGACATAGTCCAACTCATAGGGTGTTTGGAGCATGTACTAATATGGTGGTGGATCTCGACAATTCACAACACAGGGCTTTCCTTCCATTCAACATTGGACAGAGTGATACAACAGATGCCTCCATGGAAGGCTGAGGAGCTCACAAGCTGGAACTCTCGACCAGAGGATTATGGTCAGATGAAGGTCAATGTTTTACATCAACAAACAAGGAGGAAGAAGGGCACGTCCCCTATCAGAAGAGGAACAATCTCTATGGCATTGGGCCATCTCCCATCATTTGGACATTGCTGTGGAGCATCTCCCTAGATGGAAAATGACCAGACTGACACAGTCAAGTCAAAAGTTATCATACTGCCAAAAATTGGAGCTGCACCAAAACCAAGTAGATTGCATCTTCAACAAATGGGGTCAGTACCCAAGAGTAATGTCATTTTGATTAGAATGTCCAGCATCTTTCCCTACATCTTACCAGCGTGTTCCCCTGATCCCAGAGCTCCTGAAGAAATCCAAGATGATCATTGTACTCTGATTCTCATTGCCCTGGTAGCCCCAGTACTGATTCACAGAACTCCTGTATCTTTCTATTCCCCATTTAATAAAATTGAAGATGTGTACTAAGTTACTCTCCAGGCAAAACTGAGACATTCTACACCACAACCTTCAGTCATTGAACCTGGCGACCTAGAGTATGGTCATCTTGATCCCTCAACAGAATGCAGAAACATCCTGACGCAAGCCTGAGAGCTGGGTACCACAAAAACTTACAATGCCAATTGGATACATTTTTTGTGTTTTGTGGGGACAAAAGTGAACTAACTTCAAACACCTATCTAGGACTCATGCAGGGGAGTAATTAGCATTTTAATTATGGTTACAGAAAGGCTTAGTGAGACTATCATGGAACTGAACACCTTACAGAACATTATAGTTGATACTGTGAGAATGTAAATGTATTTTTCTAGTTGTTCTTCAGATGCAGATTTTGTGTAGTGATGCCCTCACAGCAGGGTAGTCTCCTGCCTAGAGCATGCACAAAGAAGTGCGAGGTCTTTGCATTTGTGTGTGATCACGAAAGACAAAGAATTGGACTCACCTAAAGGGACACCTTCCACCTTGTACAACAGTCTGCAGTCCAGTCTACCCTCTACCATTCACCAAAGGACAGTGCTACAGGAACTTTAATCAGCAGCCCCTTACTAGCAAAGCCTTCATTTTGTTTCTAAAGGGATCCTAATCACCATAACCTAACCTAGGTGCCTGCATCTTCATCCTCTAACCTCATGAATGAAGGCAATGCACTTCCCCTCTGCAGAAGGTGTCCATGCTGCCACCAGGGGTATCCAAAGTTTTCCTACTTTGCATCTTATGAATAATACTGTAAGCCACACTTCAGGATAAACATCAAGAGACATCCACTCCACAATTTGAAGAATCTCCTTTTCAATGTTAGCACTATATACCCATAAATCATATCACATTGCAATGGTCATGAGGTAACTGCTCCATCAACCACAGCCTAACACTTTCGATTCTTCCCAGTATACGAGTACAATCATTACTTTATGCTTCCAACCCCTGGTTAATCAGCTGGCCTTACTGGAGCAGTGGTCTAGTTTTAGCCTTGCAGTGGTCAGAATGTTCCTCCGATTCTAGTGACTATCAAAAAGTACTTAATATATCATTATCATCACAATCAAATTATGATGTTTCTGTCTACATGGGCACATACTCAAATTGCATGCCATCTCAAAAAGCAATATCTATATTTCTAAATCTGCCATGAAAACTGACCTAACTTTTGACTGTCGCCTCTTTTTTTCTTTTCAAATGTCCTTCTAATTTCTTTCCATCCTCTGCATGCCTCCTCCCTCGAGGACAACCTGCTCCTTCTTTCTTTCTTTCAAAGTCATAGCCTAAATTCTCAAGCTCATCTACTAACCCCACAGACCATCTATATGAACTCAGATACTGTCACACCACTAAAGATCCCACCTAATTCCTGTTAATATAATTTGAAAGAGACCATTAGTTAAAGATTCCTTACCTTAGAATTGCCCCCAGATGTCAGACTGTATCCAGAGAAAGTTTTTCATAGCAGCACCCTGCACATCGGTAGATGGCATCGGTCGACTCTGCGTTCGTCGGCGGCGTCGTGGTCACCAGGATGACTTCACGGTGTCAGTCAGTTCTTCCTTTTCCCCATCAGCCAGCGCAGATCTAGAGTGAGCGTGCGCCTAGTCACTTTTGACAAACTTTTTTTTTACTTTTGTCGACATCTTTTTTGAGTGTTCTGACTCCTGGTGCACGAGGGATGTCCAGTCGTCGGCCCGGTTTCAAGCCCTGTGACTCCTGTCACAAGTTGATGTCGGTCACCAATCCGCACCTCGTGTGCCTTTGGTGAACCCGAAGACTTTGCGGGAGGGGTCCCGAAAGCTTTTGGAGGCCACACTGTTCAAGGTCCCGGTCGAGGGGAAGGTTGCGGGACCGGTTGCAGAGCCATCACCAATAATCATCGAAGTCTTCCCACTCATCGGGTAAGTCGAAGCACAAGAAGAAGGCGAAGAAGCATCAGCGCTCTTCACCTTCTCCCTGCCCGTCGGCTGATGTGACGCGGGTCCCAGAGCATCGCCGCTCACTGGCTCCATCCTCGGAGCCCGTTGGGACGGCTCAGCGCTTCGCTGCCTTACAGGAGCCGGAGCGTCCCCTGCCCAGCTACGTGTATTTTACGAAGCCTCCACTCCATCTTAGGGCAGCCCGACTCTACCAGCACGCCTTCGGGCCCCGCGGACTCAGCTTAGGGCTCTAGGCCTTCGATGTCAGCAGCTCCGGCCTCAGCGCTGCAGGGCCTCCATGGATCTAGGCCTGGATCCAGATCGGTGCAGGTCAACCTCACTGTATCTTTCCTGGCACCGATTCCAGTGGCAACGCCCCTGATGCGGGCAGGCCCCCAGCCAGTCTTGACCCCAGCCTCACCCTCAACGTAGAAACAGCGCCGGACCGATGTTGACCGATGTCGGTACTGGCACCGGAGGGTACATTTGTCCCACTGTTCATCCCTGGCGTTCCCTACCACTCTGAGTGGCAGCCAGTAAATGGTGAGGAGGAATGGGAGGGGTCTGTTGACACTCTTGCAGACAAACTTGAAGAGCAGACTGAAGAGAGGAGTTGGGTGATGTCAGTGGTCTGGATACCTCCCCAGACCTTGGTATGCCTTCTGCCCCTACCATGGCTACGGAGGAGGGAGCCTCCTACGCTATGGTATTGCGTAGGGCGGCTGAGGCCCAGGGCCTCGAGCTTCCTACGCTGGCTGTCAGAACTAACCTCCTGACTGAGGTGCTTCAGCCGGCAGCATCCTCTTTGGTTCCCTTGCTGCCTGTTAATGAGACCCTCACTGACAGCCTTCTGAGCATTTGGTCCAAGCCCAGCACAGGAGTTCCTGTGGACAGGATGATTGCCCGTCGCCACTGCCCAGCCCCAGGTGACCCGTTTTTCCTCTCCCAACACCCTACCCCTGAGAGCTTGGTGGTCAAGTGTCAACATCAAAAGCGCATTCCCTTCAACTCCCCCAGATAGGGAATCCAAGAAGCTGGACCATCTTGGGAAGATTTTTTTCTTCCTCCAGCTTAGGACTGTGGTTGGTGAACACTGCATGTCTCTTGGGCCATTACACACACACTGTGTAGGACATTATTGCACAAGTGCTGCCACTGTGCCCGGAGGAGGCCCAGGCTGCTCACCCGCCCTGTTGCAGGGGGTCGAAACGCAGCGAAGTTCACCATCCGGTGTGGGCTGGATGCCGCTGACTCACTCGGTAGAACAATTCCAACGTCAGTAGTCTTGAGGTGCTACACCTGGCTGAGGTCCACTGGCTTCTCTGGGGATGTCCAATTGACTCTTCTGGGCATACCTTTTGATGGCCATCGTCTGTTTGGCGACAAGGCGGACAACGCGCTTGAGCGTTTCAAGGACTCTAGAGCTATGGCTAGATCTTTGGGCCTCGCTGCCATCTCTTGCCCCATGCAGTCTGCCTTTCGCCTCTTTCATGGCTACGGAAGAGGTACCCCACCACGTTCCGCCAAGAGCCACAGGCCTGCTCAAGCTACCCAGCCTCTGCCTGGCTGGGGACGTGGGACCCAGCGTCGTGGGTCTGGAGGCCAGCGAGTGGGCCAGTCCACCAATGCCCCTCCCACACAGCAGCCTCCAAGCCTTCCTAGTCCGACCTTTCAGGGCCACCAGTTGCCAGTGGGTGGCAGGATCTGCCATCACCTCACAACTGGCGCATCATCATTTCGAACAGGTGGGTTTTGCAAATAGTCCGAAGGGGCTACTCCCTCCCCTGCGTGACTACCCCTCCCTCCATGCCACCAACATTCCATTGCATGTCAGAGGATCATTTGGCCCTTCTCTGTCGGGAAGTTACAGCTCTCTTGGCCAAGGGAACTATCAAACACGTCCCTGTGCCAGAAGTAGGTTGTGGTTGCTACTCCCACTACTTTCTGGTACCCAAGAAGGGCAAAGGCCTGCATCCTATCTTAGGCCTCAGGGACGTCAACCGCTTCCTCCGGAAGAAGAAGTTCAAGTTGTTAACCTTGGCTCAGGTCTTGGCTGCCCTCGACCCTGGAGACTGGATAGTAGCATTGGACTTGCAGGACGCTTACTTTCACATTCCTGTCCTGCCTGCCCACTGGCATTACCTACGGTTCACAGTAGGCCACAAGCATTTTCAGTTTACCATGCTCCCCTTTGTTCTTTCCAGCGCCCCTTGGGTGTTCACATAAAGGATGGCGGTGGTCGCAGCTCATCTGCGCAGATCAGGGGTTCCAGTCTTCCCCTATCTCGATGACTGGCTATTGAAGGCAGGCTAACCCCAGGCTGTCGTCTCCCACCTCCAGAGTAAGGCAGACCTCCTGCATTCATTGGGGTTCACTATCAACGTGCAGAAGTCACACCTGATTACCTCTCAGAAGCTCCTTTTCATCGGAGCAGTTCTGGACACAGCGCAGTTTTGGGTCTATTCTTCCGAGCAGCGAGTCTCGTAAATTCAGGCTATGGTCCTGATGTTTCAGCCTCTATCAGGGATTTTGGTGCGAATGACCCCGAGGCTGCTGGGCCTCATGGCCACGTGCATCCTGCTGGTGGATCATGCCAGATGACATATGCATGCTCTGCAGTGGAACCTAAAGTTTCTGTGGGTGCAGCATCAGGGGAATCTTTCCTATGACGTCCAGATCTCAGAGGGGACTACACATCAGTCAGGTGGCTCACAAAGCAGGACTGGGTCAACTGCAGATTTCTCTCCCTTCCCCAACCAGAGTTCACAGTGGTGACAGATGCGTCATTCCTGGGATGGGGCGGCAACATGGGCGAGGCGGAGATCAGGGGTCTCTGGTCTCCGGCGGAGTCCAGACTCCACATCATCCTTCTGTAGCTTTGGGCAAACCGTCTTGCACTGAAGGCATTCCTTCCTTATGCCAGCGGAGTAGTGCATTTGTTCAGGGACAACACCACCGCCATGTGGTACTGCAACAAAAAGGACGGGTGGGGTTGTGGACCCTATGTAAAGAGGCTCTTCGCCTTTGGACATGACTGGAACATCAGGGCATACCCCTAGTGGTTCAACACCTGGCAGGTTCCCTGAACGTCACCACAGACAAACTAGTTGGTAGATCTGTTCACCCCCAAAGAGAACGCGCAATGTCAGTAGTTCTGCCGTATTGGAGTTTCCAAGGCAGCACTCGCTCGGTGACGCTTTTCATCGTGAGTGGAGTTGCGGCCTCATGTACGCCTTTCTGCCTATAACAGTTTGACCCAGAGTGCTGAAGAAGATCTAGCGCGACCAGGCCCAAGTAATTCTTGTGGCTGCAGACTGGGCACGAAGAGTCAGGTACCTGAGGTCTTGAGCATGGCCATCGATTCGCCAATCAGACTGCCTCTTCGCGAGGTTCTTCTGTCGCAGCAGCAGGGGGCGGTCCCCCAACCGAATCCGTTCAGCCTCCACCTCCTTGAGTGGAGATTGAGCGGTGACAGTTGACAGCTTTTCACCTACCTCCAGGAATTTGTAATGTCATCTTGGCAGCTAGGCGTCCCTTCACTAAAACAGTATATGCCTGTAGATGGAACAAATTTGTGGCATGGTGCACAGCAAATGCTGTGGATCCCCTTTCTGCCCCTCTTTCAGAGGTTCTCCTCTTCATTTTGTCTGTGGCCCAGCAGGCCACAAGGCTATGTGTCGGCCATTCTTTGCCTACCTGATCAACCTTCTCTTTTCAAGTCCCCTATTGTGAAAAGATTTCTGAAGGGCATTACTCATTTCTTTCCTCCATCTCCTTTCGTAATGCCCCAGAGGGACTTGAATCTTGTCGTCAATTATCTTATGTGTGCTCCCTTTGATACACTACATAATTGTCCTCTTCGTCTTCTTACTTTGAATACTGCTTTCTTGCTTGCCATCACCTCTGCTTGCGGGGTGAGTGAGCTTCAAGCCTTATCTTCCAGACCTCCCTTTCTTTCTGTCCATCCAGACAAAGTAGTCCTCAGTACTAGGCCCTCTTATCTGCCCAAAGTGGTTACCTCTTTTCACATAGGTCAGACCATAACATTGTCCTCCTTCTTCCCACCTCAGCACACTTCCAAAGAGGAGGAGAGATTCCACCGTCTGGACCCAAAACTTGCGCTGTCTTTCTACCTTGACCACACTAAAGACTTCCAGGTGGATGATCAACTTTTGTGGATTATGTGAGTGCCAAGAATGGTCGGGCCGCACACAAACATACCATCTCTCAATGGGTCGTCCTATGCATTAAGATCTGTTATTCTTTGGCTAAAAAGGAACCTCCAGCAGGACTGCGCGCCCACCTTACCAGGGCGATGGCAGCTACTACTGCTTTGGAACGTGGAGTTCTGATGGTTGACATCTGCCAGGCAGCCATGTGGGCATCCCTGCACACATTTACTAAGCACTACTGCCTGGACATCCAAGTCCGGAGAGACTACTTTTTTGGCCATACTGTTCTCCAGGACTTCCTGGTGTGAACTTAGTTCGCAGACCCACCTCCGGGGTTGGTATTGCTAGGGTATCTCTTCTAGGGTAAGGAGTAATAATAATAATAATAATAGGAAGTCTTGTAGAGCGCAATGGTGACGCACAACGGCGTGTCCCCGCGCTGAGATGCGAACGCGTACAGAGAGTGTTCTGAGGGGAAGACCAGCTATCTGGCATAAAGAAATGTTTTCAGCTTGGCTCTGAAGATAGCCTCTGAGGGTTCCAAACGCAGCGCCACCGGAAGTTTATTCCAGCAGGATGCGGCAAGGTACCTGAAGGATCTGCCACCCATCCTTGCTCTGGACACCTTAGGAATAGTCAGGCGCCCTGAGCCAGAGGATCTAAGCGCACGGGATGGCTCGTATTGTGTCAAGAGACCCTGAAGTGGAAGGGGTGCCCTGCCGTTAATGATCCGATGACAGGTGCAGAGGGCCTTGAATTCTACCCTGCTCCTGACCGGGAGCCAGTGCAAGGCCTGGAGCGCGGCTTTGGAGGCTGATCTTCTAGGTAGTCTGAGAACTAGCCGGGCAGCGGCGTTTTGCAAGACCTGAAGGCGGCCCAGATTCTTCTCGAGGGTTCCTAGATAGAGAAGGTTGCCGTAGTCCATTTTAGAAGTGACTAAAGCATGCACTAGTGTTCGGCGGGCTTTGGTGGGAAGGAGCTCCAAGACCTTCCTGAGGGTTTTGAGGATCCCGAAGCAGGTGCCGACCACCCGGTTGACCTGGGGGCCAAAAGTTAGGTCGGAGTCGAACCAGACACCCAAATTCCTCGCCTCCAGGCAGGGGGTAGGTGCTGGTCCCAAGCAAGGGGGCCACCACGCTGACGTCCACGCCGTCCGGTCTCCCCCTACCACCAGCACCTCAGTCTTGTTGCCGTTAAGTTTAAGGCAATTGGCAGACATCCAGGCAGCAAGATCTTGCATGCATGCTCTGAAGATGTCTGCCGCAAGGCCGGGTGCACGCGATAGGGAGATGACCAGCTGCGTGTCGTCAGCGTATGACACCATGCGCAGACCGTAGCTCTCCACTATGGAGGCGACCGGGGCCACATATAGATTAAAAAGCGTTGGGCTTAGGGACGAGCCCTGTGGTACCCCCTGATCCAATGCCACTCGCCTGGAATAGCAGTCGCCCTGCCTGACTTGGAAACCTCGGCCCGATAGGAACGACTGGATCCATTTTAGCGCTGCCTCACCTACCCCTGCTTTGTTCAGACACTGTAGCAAGATGGAGTGTGCTACAGTGTCGAACGCAGCGCTGAGGTCCAGCAGGATCAGGGCCATAGTGTGGCCCTCGTCGGCCCCCTGTCTGATGGATTCGGATGCCATGAGGAGTGCCGAGAGTCTATAACTAATGGTCGATTTCAGATGAAAAAGTTACTTACCTGTAAGAGATATAAATTATAGATTATCTATAATTTTAGATTCCTTACCACCCCACCCATCCTCCTCGTTCAGGGAATTGACTTCTTGGGATAGGTACTTCCTTACAGGGCCCTAGTTTTGTGCACCAGTGGTCAGTGTCTTGTATGGTTCTGCGCTTCTGGCGTGGAAAGTCGTATCAGAACTGACGTCAGCGTGCAGAGGCAGCATCTAAGTAGTCATCTCGGTGAACTCTACAACAAACGCGGAGACGACCGATGCCACCTACTGACACCCAGGGGTACTTCTAGGAAAAAATTGCTCCGGATCCAGTCTGACGCCTTGGCGTCATATAAGGTAAGGAATCTATAACTAATGCATGTCTCTTACAGATACATCGTTACTGAAGGTAAGTAACTTGTTCATCTATTCCAAAGAAACTGGAATCAATGCATGGAATTGTTTGCTGAGTGCAGGAACTAATCCAAATAACTAACAACAACTAATAGCACTGAATTACCCTCAATATAAAACATGTTAACAGCCACTATATATTTGCAAATGCTGATGAAAATTTGTGAAGATTCAAAACTTGTATCTTTCTAATTTAAAAAGAAGCAGCTTGTTAGCTGATTGTGTTCTGACTGGTGGCTCATAAAGGACTTATGCCAAGAAATGCGATTTATGAACCAACCAAAGGTTTCATAGCAAGATGACAATTCTCCCACTTCCCTGTCACTATCAGCTGTAACATCCCTATTGTGTACAGTTCTCAGATGCTTTGCAGCTAGGCTTGATTGATGCCACATATGTACATGTTCATTTGGCCACTTGAAAGTCGGTGTATATGAGAAGGAATGGGAACCTAAGGGAATAAAAGTGTTTTATAGTTATTATGTTTCCCACTTACTATGTCACTCAAAAAATAATTAATGTTCTCTGAAATCAGCGTGTGATGTATATATTTTTTTCCACAGGGAAATCTGTGCTTTGTCTGTCAGGGGGACACGGTGGGGGTGGAAAACGGTGCTCTGGTCTCCTACATTGCAGAGCTGACTGCCACGTCACGCGAGGAAGTGATGAAAACCTTGCTGTACCGGATGGTGGCCACGGGTGGAGGGGAGGTGATCGAGAAGGGACACAACTCCAAGGAAGCCAACTATGGAAAGGATGCCTGTGCCAAGGTGAGAATTGTGGGCGATGCAGCTCAAGAGGTCTATACTTGTATTCTGTGAGGTGCTATGACGGACAATGTCTCTTGCTACTAATTCGATTCAGCACACAAACCCCGTTACTGCCCAAGGAAGTACATTCAAGCCAGGAACTTAAGTTATATAAGTCATATCAGATGTTTATGTTCAACCTTTGTGAGTGTTCCAAAATTGAGGGTCAGTGACAGAGGAGACCCCCCCCCCCCCACCTCCCAGAAACAGTTTTAAAATTTTAGCTGTCACAAAGAGATTTGCATCAGAGCATTTCCTGATTTTCTCAGCACAGTTGCTAAGTCAAGTAGAGCAGCAAAGGACAGGGGTTCTCAGTTTCAATGTTAGATCAAGAATGCAGAAACGTCAATTACTTTCCGTCTGAGATCTTAAGATCTGACCTCTAGCTCTGTCTCACACACAGACATATATGAACACACACTGGGCCTCATTTATGAAAAGTGACGCATCGCTGCGTGAAAACAGTGATGCTTCACTTTTCACTGCTCTCTCCCTGCGACAAGTATGACGCATCATGTTGCAAGGAGTTACAGATCTGTCAGTATTTCTGACGTATCTTTAGGCACAAAAGTGACGCATTGCTGGAGTGTGTCACAAAAGTGAGGCAACTCCAGCAATGTGTACTTTCACATGGGCAAGTCCCATGCTGTTAGTGCCTGCGTCAGTCTTACGCCTGCCATGAGGCAGGCGTAAGATTTTGACGCATTAGCGTCCAAGAAATGACGCCGTGAAATCTTATAGATTTCACTGCATCACTTCTATGACTCTTTCTTGCGTCAAAACACCCCCCTTGCATATATTATACCTGGTGCAGGTATAATGTGGCGCAGGGGTTTACAGAGTGACGCATCTACCTAGATGCGCCACTTTGTTAATATGGTGCAACAAGGCACATTTTTTACTCCACTGGTGTGTCACAAAAAGTAACGCACCAGCGGCGTAAAAGTGACGCAAGGGCTCATAAATAAGCCCCACTGTCTACAGAGATCCAGAAAGATGGCAGCTTATCCATGCTCACTCCCTATCTAACTTGTGCTCTTGTGACTTCTGTGGGTGTGCAGAGAAGGACATCACACTTGGAGGAGGACCGCCTCATGTCTTCTGTCTTCCTGTTCCGCAGGCCATCTACGAGCGCCTTTTCTGCTGGATTGTGGGGCGCATCAACAGCGTCATTGAGGTGAAAAACTACGACGCCCGGGTCCATGGGAAGAACACAGTCATTGGAGTGCTGGATATCTATGGCTTTGAGATCTTCGACAATAATAGGTAAGATAGGGAGGGAGAGCCAAGTACGCTAAGTGATGGACGCGAATGTGGCGAGAGACTGGAGTCGGTGAAGAGTTAAGGGGATGAGAGTAGCATCTGATAAAGGGTAGGTAGCAACAGCAATTCACCAGAGAATACGGCTAAAAAAAGCCCTGGTGACTCACTGTGCGCCGCAGACCTTTGAAAATCATCTCAGAGGGATTCACTTGTGTGGTTAATGGCCTGGAGCTTGGAGAGCATGTGGAGAGGGGTCAGTCAATAAATGTATTGAAAGGAGGAGAAAGAGAGGGTGCTGTGAAATCTGGGAACAAAGACAGACGGAGAAAGAGTCAGGAAGATAAATACATAGACTCGTAGACCCCGTGAAGACACCAGTTGATGTTTTCTTTTTCTCATGCTCCTAAAAGGCTCCCTCTGCGAGCACTCATCGGCTCATCCTCGCTGCTGAGATGGGGCAGTGTGGGCAGTTGTTTATTAACTTGTCTCTGTCAGTCATGCTGGTACTTTGTATGTGGGGGAAGATTTGTGACGTGCTATGTGTGATGTGCTCTTTCATGGGGGCGAGCTTGGCTCTTATGATGAAGGGACAGGGATGGAAATTCAGGCATACAAACAGGCAGACATACTGCTCACAGAAACATATACCATGTGTGTATATGATGTATGTTGCAGAGTGTAATATGCAATTTATTATCATTGCGTAGGGTGGGGAGGGGTCATAACTCAAGGCAAGAGAGGCGATAACTCAAGTGTGTCATGATGCCCACTCCTCTTCAACAAAGGTGATACATATCATATAGAGTTCATGTGCTTTATGCCATGCTGTTTTTTTTTTATTGTATAGAAGTCATAAAGAAATGTATTTAAACAGAATCCAAGGAGTTAAATCCAGATCAAAACTTCCAAGACGTGAAAGAGAACAGCATTCCGGGAATTATTTCAAGCATACGGAGCACAATATGTCATCTATACATCAGTAGTGACATCACCAATGCTGAAAAACCCAAGTCCAGCATGAAGATAAAGAATGTGAGCAGTGCTTGATTGTATGAGTGTAGGACTCCAACCATCCTATATCTACACACCTAGCTTCAGATCTGCTGGAGGATAAGCCGCAGCACAGCTTGGAATGAATGTAAATTGTTTCTCGTTTTTTGCACAATCTGTGCAGGTAGTATTCATCTCAGCAACATCAGATCTTTTCTTCTTTGAGCAGTCTCTAGCAGATAAAAATAGCAAATTCTGGGACACGCTGTGTTTCAAATGCCTTTGCTCCTTCTTAGGGCATTACCAGTACTTTGGAGAGTTCTGGAAATGTTGGTGCAATCCTTCATTCTTTCATGCAACTCGATTTAGGTCTTTCTAGCTACCTTATTTTCTGTTTGCAAATCATGCTTCATGTCTGAGCCTTGCTATATACTACAGGGTAGACCCAATTAACCGCCAGGCATCTGGGTAATAATACATGAAATAATAAACACGATGCCTAAGGAACAATAGCGCAAATAATTCCAGGAAATAGATACAGTTAATTATCTCTTCCTAATTTAGTTTATTCTTTTCGAAATAAATCTAGAGCTTCTTTAAGCTTCTTCAACTAGTGGCAATCCAGAAAGAATTTTCAAGCTGATTGGTTTTTATTTTCTATTTAATAAACCATCTTTTTCCCAAAAATTGATTATATGTTATTTGTTACTGTTTTTTTAACACATATATATATATATATACACACACAACTCATACTTATATACATATATATACAATATACAAACAAAACAATATATTTATGTACAAACAAACATACATATCCTTGAACCTTTTTAGGATTCTCTGCCCTTATTTTTACAAAAAGGACGCTTTCTCAATCACGTATAACCAAAAAGACATTCCTTACGAAAAGGTCACCATAACGAAATTGGAGCATCAGAGGTATAATCCTTTACGCTCTATTATTCTTGTACTCCTATTAGGTTCATTTTATGTATTCAAAATTTTGTAATGGTGCCTTCAACAAACTGTCGACGCGTTTCAGCCTTTCTACATTTCAAGCATCATTCAAGGTTCCGCCATCATCAAGTTCAATCTTATGCCTCTTCCAATTCACAGTCTATCCTTGTTTTCCAGCTTTTATCAATCGGAGTTGCCTCCGTGAACACGACTGCGACTACCACTTTCACCAAATTATCCGGACGGGTAGTTCGTAAGTCAATTACAGTGTTCCTCTTCTATGCGTTATAACTGAGCGTATTCCCGGGCCGCCATTACGATCCACCCTGTCTGAGCCTTGACATGCAGTCACTCCTCACCTTTTGAACCTCCATAGGCTTCGATCAAGAAGCACATTATATCATCTGTGCATCTGTCACAGAGGTCTTCAGGAAGGCACTCAACTGTCTTAAACATCTCATTGTGGCTTCCCTTCCCTCTGACCCTCTGCAAACGCTAACCTTCTGCACGACCCAGTTATACAGAAGGGTCAGCATGGTGGTCGTTGATTTTCATGTTTGGCTGGCAAACACAGGGACCAACTCTCCTTTTCTGGAAGGATTTGAAAATGTGTCTCTTCTCTAATCCAGTCTGACCGCTTCCCATGGTCCTTGTCAGCCACAGTGGCAGGGAGCAGTAATATTTAACCATGCACTATCAAAATTTAAATCAGCAAATTCAGTCAGTCAAACCAGAACATCTTGCTTCGTTAAATGAATCAAAATTACAAATACCTAAGATTGCAAAGTATCATTGAACTGTCAGCTCAAGAATTGGAAGATGGCTTGGGTTCTCAAGATAAATATGTCACTGTAACAGTGACAGTGTTATATGATACTATAAATATCAAAACTAGTTTCCTTCTAAGTCACCTGAGTAAGCATCCAGAGCAACATCATAACTCGTCATGTAAGCAGTGAAAATCAGGACATGGAAGTCCCACCAATCAAGTGAAACAACCTCTCATACTAAAGCCTGTAAACCATAAAACAATCCAACTCGCTCAAAGCAGAGGGCCAAAGAAAAGAGCAAGGCCTACCAAGAACTACTGTCACAGCACAACCAGACCAACCTCAAAATGAACAGTTACTCACACAGTTAGTCTTCGAGGGAGTTCTCATGACCCCCAGGAATGATACATTTTGCATTCCAAATAGTGTTCCTTCTTTCTTCTTTAAATTTCTCTTCTGCAGAACTAGGGTCACAAGTAACATTTCCTTCTGCAACGTAGGATTCTCTCATAAATGTGGAGGTGAGATCCCTGAGGAAGACTCCCACCATTCAATCAATCAATCAATCAGAACACTTGTAAAGCACACTACTCACCCGTGGGGGTCTCAAGGCACTGGGGGATGCTGCTACTGCTCAAATAGCCAGGGGGTTTGAGTAGTCTACTGAAGGTAAACAGGTCCTGGGTCTGCCGTAGGAGGATGGGGAGGGTGTTCCAAGTCTTGGCGGCGAGGTGGGAGAACGATCTACCGCCGGAAGCCGTTCTTTGGATGCGGGGGACGGTGGTGAGGGCGAGATCGGCGGAGCGGAGCTGGCGGTTGGGGGTGTAGAAGGTGAGTCGTTCGTTGAGGTATGCTGGTCCGGTGTTGTGGAGTGCCTTGTTTGTGTGGGTGAGGAGCTTGAAGGTGATCCTCTTGTCCCCGGGGAGCCAGTGCTGGTCTCTCAGGTGGGGTGTGATGTGGCTGCGGCGGGGGATGTCGAGGATCAGGCGTGCAGAGGCGTTCTGAATCTGTTGTAGTCATTTCAGGAGTTTGGCCGAGTCTCCTGGGTAGAGGGCGTTTCCGTAGTCCAGCCTGCTGCTGACTAGGGCCTGGGTGACTGTTCTTCTTGTTTTGGTGGGGATCCACCTGTAGATCTTGCGGAGAATGCGGAGGGTGTTGAAGCAAGAGGATGAGACGGCGTTGATCTGCTTTGTCATGGAGAGAGTAGAGTCGAGGATGAACCCCAGGTTCATGGGAGCATCAGTTGGCGTCGAGGCCATCAGCACCAATATGTTCGCCAACACGATGACACAACATGTCAAATGTGCTCACATTTATCGGGGGAAATGTACGGCAGGAAGGAAAAACAGCCAGACTTTTTTGAGGTGAACAGCAAATCTACATACATTACATCGCTTTTAATGCTCTAGAACTCAGAACAGGAGATATTTACTGCAATGAGTAAACACCTTACCCTTTGATACTAGCATTTACTAGATGATTCAAACTACACCCCCTGTTTCAACCTACTCAACTCAAGGGCAGAGTGAGTGTGTCACTGTGTGTAAGAGGTACAATGGTTCAATCACAGTGGATAGAGCGAACCACAAATTGACTTTGAAACTGCACAGAGATTATTTGGTCTAGAAATGTATAGTAATTTAGTTAAAGCTTGTGAGGATGTGGAAGCAGGGCTATCATGCTATAAGGTCTCATTAGTTTCGCATAATAAGGCATAATATTTTGTACAAACGGATCTACCTTTTTAAAAACTCTCTGTTATGGACTGAAGTTTGAATTCATTTTGAAATTACTGGCACTACCATGCTAATATCCGTGTATTTTTTTTTATATTTAAGCATTTTCTTCAAAAAATGTCTTTTGTGCAAGAAAATTAGAACAAATAACACAAGACGTTTACAAACCGAGCACTGTGCAAAATAAAGAGGCGATAGTGATGGAAAAAAGTAAATGTTACTTACTTTTAATCCTAGTTCTGCATTGGCGGTACACAGAAAAATATTTTTGAAAAATGTATTCAACGTCTCTTGAAAAAAGAAACATCTTTACTGTTTTTCAAAACCTTTAGTATTTTTTCCTTCAGAAAAGAGTTCACTTTTTGTGAAGTGCCCCTCCTGTGGAGAAAGAAGGCCACTTCCGACCCACGTGCCTTATGTGTAGTCTGCTTATGTCCATCCCATGCTGTAAAAGAATGTCCTTTTTGTCAAAAAATTAAAAGAGAGTACTCAAGTACAGAGGGAGAATTAACCTAAGAGAGAAATTGGAGGAATAAGAGAGGAGGAGGAGGAAAGGAAAACCAGAGAAGAAAAGAGGAGGGCACCTCTATAGATCCAGCTTCCTCCCATGAAAAGATCCTCCAAAGAGGGAAATCCAAGGAGAACAAACACCGTAGGTGTATGTGTAAGCACAGGAGATCACAGTCTACTTCTTCAAGCACGCCTAGACATTGAATACTCTGTCGAATTGGTAGACCACTTAAGGCTACATGTGAACATGGAAAATCAGCCACATCTCTGGTTCAAATCTTCACCTATCTGGGAGCATCTCTGAATACCAACAAAGGAAAAGAAGTGTCTCCTTTGGGGGAAAGAGTGTATTCAGTTTTTCAAAGCGTGATTAGGTATTACATGGCGCAAAACCAACAGATAGACAAGTCAGCTCTCTGGATGCACAGCCTCCTGCATTTTGTTCGTACCGAACACGTTGCTCCACATGAGACCTCTACAATAATGCTTGGAAGATCACTGGACGCAGGATCAAGGAGATTGGGACAACAGACTCTCATTAAATCAACAGTCTTTTGAGTGGTGGCTTAACAAGAAAAATCTTCAAAAAGGAATTCAATACCTCCATTATCTTCCAACTCGGACTATCCTGTCCAAAGCTTCTGTCAGCAAATGAGAAGCCCTTGTAGTCAATCTTGCAACTAAATGTCAGTAGTCTCCACAACAACAGCTTTACCACTTCAGTGTTCTCAAGCTCAAGATAGTCCACCTCATCCTCAGAGCTTTTGGTAGTCCTTGAAACATCTATCTCTTCAAGCAGTAAACCAGCCAGGTCTCCAAAATTACCAAGCAGACTTACTGAGCAGATAGTTTAAAAAAAATCATAAATGAGAACATCAACAGCGATGTTTTGAAGTTTACCTTTCAAGAATGGGGTTTCCCAGAAATGTACTTATTTGCTACCAAACAAAACGTGAAATACCACAACTATGGATCCAGAAAGTTGGACCCTCAATCAGTGGGCAATGCTCTTTTGATGAATTGTTCGAACAGATATATGTATGGTTTTTATCCAATACCATTCATACTGCCATTGTTCATTAAATGCAAAAGGTTTCCCTCAACCATGATCCTGATTACTCCAGAATGGCCAAGACAGTGGTGGTTTCCATATCTACTTCATCTATCATTAAAATCCCCCAAGAGACTGAGACTACCATGCAACCACAATCTACTGTCAAGGGTGGGATGGACAATGCTCCATCCCAACATATAATCTTTGAAATTGGCAGAATGACTCCTGAGGCCACACAGTATGGATACTTAAATCTATCACCTGATTGTATGAAAATTCCCAAAGAAACTATCTACCAGGAGAACTAATGGGCAGAATAGGAAAAGATTTATGGTTGGGTGCCCTGACAAAAATCATGACCCGCGCTCTCTTTCGCTCTCTCTCTCTCTCTCTCTCTCTCTCTCTCTCTCTCTCTCTCTCTCTCTATGTATATATATATATATATCACCAACAGTCCTGAATCAAGCTACTGCTTACTTGAACATCCCAGGTACAGACCACAGACGCGCAGAAAATTCAATTCAATGAGTGCTTTATTCCTCCGTGTGTCAGCATGACGCGTTTCGGCTGTGTCACCACAGCCTTGTTCACATGACCCTTCGGATTTTTTTCAAGTGTTTAAATAGTGACTTCCTGTTTGGGTAGGTCACATGGCTATGGAGCTAGACAAAATACTCTTACAGTACCTAGTCACTTTAAATAGATCTAGTAACGTCCTGATTGAAGTTTATACATAAATAATTAAAATAACTTATATAAATAATAACAACAAATTCAAGACTATATATCATCCAACCACAGTATAAAAACTGTACAAAATAGTAAAAACAATTACTGCCATTATTTCTACATACTATATACACAGATTCCCTGACTGCTTGATATGTTGTCACATTAACGCCCAGTGGCTAAGGTCCTGTATGTAAACGTCATATATCAGATTCTCAGCTCCAAAAGTTTTTTGCCATATGACTACCTCAAATTAATAAAGTGCTTGTGCAATGAGTTCTTAAAGTGCAAATAGTGCAATGTGCAACAACTCGTAGATATGATATTAAAAACCTCTCATATCAAAATCTCAGGATTAAAAAATGTCTACCAAAATTAATATTAGTCGGCGCTAAATTAGGGAAAACCTCATAGTTTCTCCTTCCAACACTGTACAATCAGTTTATAGCTACTAAGCTAAAGTGCAAGTGCATGAATCACCAGTGCTGACCTCTTATTTTTCACATTCAGAGAGGCCAATCCTATTTCAATAGTATATTTATCTACTGCTGACTCTGACACCCCTCTTATTAAAGTGCAAGTGCATGTTGATGGGCTGACCTCTTATTACTCTCATTCATAGTGGCCAGCTTTACCTCAACAGTATCTATTTACATTATTAACTCTGATACCCCTCTTAATGTGCTGATTTTACATATATTTGACAGACCTTTCAGATACTGATGTTACCAGGCTCTAATCCTAGAGTTAGGGATTAGGGGAAATATCTTCTTTGCTTGCAGAGACAACATGTGTCAAACACGGGCCTACTGGAAGATGAAATAATAACCCTGGCATAGGTTCTGCACGTAATATCCCACTGATCTTATTGCCTATACTGTTAGTTGTGTACACCAGTCCGGGGATTATACTCCCATACCCTCCTGATTAGAGAAAGTTATGTAGGTCTTCCCCTGTGTTCAGACCTTTTGGAATCCTAGTGTCTAGTAAGAGAATGTACTTAGATTCTAACTGTCTGAGTTGTTTTTCTCTGTTACCCCCCCTTTATACTTTTGGGTACAGAGTCGATAATATAATAACTCAGATCATTCAAATGTTTATTGTGAACCAGGCTGAAATGTCTGGCTACTGGGTAACCGTCATTGGAATTGACAATTGCCCTCAAATGCTGCAGAATACGATTAAAAACCTGCAGTTTCGTGCTGCCGATGTATTTCAACCTACATGTACATTCTAATACATAAACTGCATACTCAGTGCGGCAATTATATAGTCCTTGGATCTTGATAGGACTATTGTCAAATGCAGTGTAGTACTCACTGGTGTTAAAACCAAATTTGCATGCTCTGCAGGATATGCATTTGTAAAACCCAGCCATATTAGACAGCCAAGTAATGGAACTGACCACCTCCGGACTGGATTTTACAAGTGCATCCCTCATAGAGGGTGCCCTTCTAAAGGTGATAGCTGGTTTATCAGATAATATTTGGGCTAGGGTTATATCTGTTTTCAACAAAGGCCAATGTTTTTTGATGATCCCCTGGACTTTTCTTTCCTCAGTACTGAAAGTCGTAATCAGTATGATCTGTTCTTGTTTAGTGGTGGGATCTGATACATCTGTCATAGTGCTTCTCTTCCTAGATCCTGTCAAGTTATTCAAACATTCTTCTCTACTATGACTATTGGCCTTGTTCCTAGCCTGCTCTAACACCCACAATATCCCCGGGCAAGAAATCTGTCATGAGCTTCCTTTTGACATATTTCTAAGTCCACCTCAGAGCTACAAATTCGGCGCATTCTTAAGAATTCCCCGTACGGTATACCAAGGATCAGGTGCCCTGGGTGTGCACTTTTGGCATGCAGGATTGAATTCCCAGCGGTTTTCTTCCTATGCATTTTGGTCTGAATTACATTATCAGTCACATAAATTTCTACATCAAGAAACTGGATATTAGTTTTGCTTATTTCTGCCGTGAACTGGAGATTCAGATCATTCTTATTAATTGCCTCAACAACATTTCTGGCCGATTCTTCCGTGCCCTTCCATATCATGCAGATGTCATCAATAAATCTCCAAAACTGGATTACATTAGACTCACACAGCAGTTTGTGTGTCCCCCTGAGGACATGTTCCTCCCACCACCCAACATGTAAACACGCATTGGTTGGGGAGAAACATGTCCCCATCGCGACACCCCTCCTTTGCTGATAAATTTCCTTATTAAAAACAAAAAAGTTATTATTTAGACACAGCTCTATCATTCTTAAAATCATTGCATTGTGCTCTCTATGAGTAATGCTGCGCTGGTCCAAAAAATACTTCACTGCTGTGAGTCCATCCGCATGTCTAATGCTGGTGTAAAGTGCACATATATCTAAAGCAATTAAAACATAATCCTCTTTCCATTCGATATTTTCAAGCTTAGACAGAAAATGTCCAGTGTCTTTTATGAACGATGGTAAGTCCTCCACAAAATCATCTAAAAAATAGTCTACATATTTAGAGATTGCCTCCAAGAGGCTCCTTTGAGCAGAAATGATGGGACGCCCAGGGACTGGTGATACCTCTTTGTGGATCTTAGGAATAAAGTAAAGGGTCGGGGTCACCGGAAAATCATGCTTGCTCAATAACCCCTGCCTTTTCCATTGATTTAATTCTTTGTGCACAATGTCTTTAAGGCATTTGATGTTGTTAAAAGAGCCCTTACTGTAGCAATCCTCATATATATATATATATATATATATATATATATATATATATATATATATATATATATATATATATATATATATATATATATATATATATATATATATATATATATATATATATATATATTTATTTATTTTATATATATTACCTACTGGCGGTCGCCAGTAGGTAGTTATAGTTAGGATCGTTTTCCATAGGAAATCCGCAACATTCTATTGGGAATAACTTTGGCGCCGAATGACGGATCTGCCTGTAATTTTCCTTAACTTTGCCTCGCTGCGCTCAGCTCCTTCCCTGAAAGTTTCGGGGGGATCCGTCAAGCAGGGGCCGAGATAAAAGGGGGGTCCCAAAACGTGTTTTCCCCATGTTAATTTCCATAGGGCGGTTGGACTCACTTTTAGCCCGAACGGCTGAATGGATTTCCACCAAACTTGGCAAAATTGTAGGGACTGGTACCCCGATTTTACGAAAATTAACTTTGAAAAAATATATATTGGGCTACATTGGGCTATATATATGTTAGAGCCCAAATGTAGCCCAATGTAGCCCAATGTAGCCCAAAGATGGCCACCAGAGACAAAAAAAAACAAATGTAGCCCAAATATCAGCCAGATGTAGCCCAACTATAGCCCAATGACGGAATGTCCCAGAGTGTTCTAAAGAACAACTAGAGCACTAACAGTCTTACTTATGACAAAAGTATGGCACACCTGAAGTCATCTTGATTGGAATAAAGTGTTAACACTTAAACCATTTAATTTGCAAAGGAACAAAATGAGGGGGTTCATTTTGCCATAGAAATTATGATTAGTGCTGAAGAAAGAAAAATTAGGGCACATTTTGAGTGACTTCTCAAATCCTCTTATATTTCATTAAAAAATTCTGATATGCAGTCTCCCAAGATGGCCACCAGAGACAAAAGAGCCCAAATGTAGCCCAAATATCAGCCAGATGTAGCCCAACTATAGCCCAATGACAGAATGTCCCAGAGTGTTCTAAAGAACAACTAGAACGCTAACAGTCTTACTTATGACAAAAGTATGGCACACCTGAAGTCATCTTGATTGGAATAAAGTGGTAACACTTAATACATTTAATTTGAAAAGGAACAAAATGAGGGGTTTCATTTTGCCATAGAAATTTTATATATATATATATATATATATATATATATATATATATATATATATATATATATATTCCATACCAGAAAGGAATCGCGGCACACTTCTTGGTATTTCACGCAGTTACTTTATTTGACAAACGTGAGGTAACAACTCCTACGCGTTTCGAACCGTAGTTCCTGTTCACGGTAGTATAAGTGATTTGTCCCTCTACTATTTCCATATTTATATCACTCCCCGCCCCTGTCATTTACTAGGTCATGATGGAACTTATAGTTTTTTAAATGTTTCAATAGCCGTGTAACTCACAAGCGTAATTGAAAGCGCTATCTCCCTTTAAATGTTGGGAACGCCTTCCGTGTAGTAACTCAAACAATCCTCGCTGTATATGCACAACCCACACTGTGAAATGCCAAATTGTAAAGCAAACTGTAAAGCACAACGGCTATTGAAACATTTAAAAAACTATAAGTTCCATCATGCCCTAGAAAATGACAGGGGCGGGGAGTGATATAAATATGGAAATAGTAGAGGGACAAATCACTTATACTACCGTGAACAGGAACTACGGTTCGAAACGCGTAGGAGTTGTTACCTCACGTTTGTCAAATAAAGTAACTGCGTGAAATACCAAGAAGTGTGCCGCGATTCCTTTCTGGTATGGAATTTAATTGAGACACTGCCCTGGTCTCATCGCGGGCACCAACTGGATTGAGCTCCCGCTGCGACAGGACAATTTGTTTGCTGATATATATATATATATATTCACTGAAAAAACCATAGGTTTCACACCAGTTATAGTTAGGAATTAGCATTTAAAAAACCTATTAAATTCACTGAAAAAACCATAGGTTTCACACCAGTTATAGTTAGGTGGAAATTTTACTCACATAAAACCATTGAAATTCCCACGTTATAGTTAGTTGGACTCACTATAACTTGCGCGTGCAATGCACTGCTGATGACGTCACATATTACATCACTCATGACATGGTCAGTGACATCACTCATGACATCACTGATGACATCTCAAATGACATCACTGATGACATCATCCAGTGAATGTGTATCTTTCTGAAAAATAAATATTTTTTATATATGTATATCTAAAGGTTGATGGAAGAATAAATGGGTAAATAAATGTCTAAATGGATGTTTTTTGTGTAAAATTGATTGGTTAACTGACTTATTAAATGTATCTTAGTGAATACATATATTAGCGAGTAATGTTTAAATATTTAAATATCTGTATCTGTGTCTCACTTTGTTTATAAGTGGCTGCATGGGTTGGTGAGTAGCTACATGAGTGTGTATATGGGTTATTAGTTGTTTTTTTGAGTATCAGTATCAGTGTCTGTATGGTTCGGTGGGGGATATTACTTAGGGCACAGATGCATGAATGAGTGACTCACTATTTATATGTATTTTGAAGACAGCATGTGTGCAAGACTGTATGGGTGGATGATTGTGTGTATGGGTGGGTTAGTGAGTATGTGTTTTTATAATTGATTGTTTAAGAGAGTAAATATGTTTCCGGTTCTGTAGAAGTATGTGTAGTGGTGTGTATATAGCAGTATAATCAAGTAAATGGTTTTTTGATAGTTTATTTGCACGTGTGAATTTGTGTGTGAGTAACTATATGGATGAGTATTAGTGTGTAACAGGATGTATAGGTGTATGAGTACATATGATGAGTAAGTACATGCATGAGTGACTATATAGAACTGTTGGTGAATGAGTGGATGTGTATGTAGATGTTGGAATTACCTAATAAGTTGTTGTAATTGGTATTGGTTTCTCCTTTTTTAAGAAAATGTTAGTTTCTATTTTTGAATGTCTGCCACTTTGTCACAAGGATGTTGTCATCAGTGATGTCATTTGAGATGTCATCAGTGATGTCATGAGTGATGTCACTGACCATGTCATGAGTGATGTAATATGTGACGTCATCAGAAGTGCATTGCACGCGCAAGTTATAGTGAGTCCAACTAACTATAACGTGGGAATTTCAATGGTTTTATGCGAGTAAAATTTCCACCTAACTATAACTGGTGTGAAACCTATGGTTTTTTCAGTGAATATATATATATGTCGATTATATATCTATATAGCTATATATATAGAGATAGATATATATAGATATATGTATTTTCACTGAAATAAATGGAGGTTACAGAGAGGGTATAGTTAAGCTCAGATTTAACTCCTACAAAACCAGTTAAATTCAGCAGTCATAGTTACCTGACCTAACTATAACTTACGTCCTGCAATGCACTGTTTATGACCTCACATATTACATCACTCATGACATGGTCAGTGACATCACTCATGACATAATCATGTGAGTGTAAGTGTTTTTAAGAGTTTATGGGTGTTAAACACAGTAAGCTACTACAAAAGTTAAATTAGTATACTAGGGACACTACTACTGAGTGATACTACTTCTGACAGATATTATGTGAGTGGCTGTGTGGCTGTATGTATCCTTGTGTGTATGGGTTTGTAAGTGAGAGTGGGTGTGTGAGAGGCTGTATGGGTGTATAAGTAGGTATGTAAATAGATGTGCGGATGAGTGAGATACTGTTCGAGTGGCTGTATTGGTGAATGATTGGGTGTGTCAGTGGCTGTTTGGGTGATTGAGTGGCTCTATGGGTGGGTGAGTGGGTGTGTAGTGACTGTATGGGTGAGTGAATGAGTGTCTGAATGGCTGTATGAGTGAGCGACTCAGTGTGTAAGAGGCTGTTTGAGTGGGTGTTTGGTTAAGTGACTCGGTGTGTGAGTGGCTATATTGAGAGTATGTGTCTGTGTGAATGGCTGTATTGGAGAGTATGTGTCTGTGAATGGCTGTATGGGTGAGTGAGCGGATGTGTGAATGCGTGTATGGATGTGTGAATGGGTATGTAAGTTGTGTCGGTGTGTGAGTGAGTGTGTGAGTGCTTGTTTAGGTGAGTAGGTGGCTGTGTTGAGAGGCTGTATGGGTGAGTAAGTGGGTGTGTGAGTGACTGTGTAGGTGCATGATTTACTAATTGAATTCTCCCCAGACGCTATTTTTTTAACTGATATTGGCTGTCAGAAATCTTAGCCCCAGATGTTCTTACAGCCATACCGCAGGGAGATGCCATTGTCAGACTGGATAGACCTGTGCATAGGGGAGGTGGGATTGCCATTATTTATAAGCAAAGCTTCCAGTGCTCCTTTTCGGAGATTGTTATCTTAGGTTGTGAGGCGGCGTTCTTCTCGCTTGCAATAGCGGGCAACTTTACCCTAACAGGGTTTCAAATATATAGGCCTCCTGGTTCGTCCTCAATGTCTATCGCCTCTTTAGCCAATATATTGCCAAACTATGTTTCACGGTACTCTAACTTCACAGTACTCGGAGACATTAATCTCCATGTTGAGGATCCTGATTGCCAGGCGGCTGCAGCTCTAGTCGCAGATTTAAATGCACTTCAATTAGTGCGAATGGTCAGTACAGCAACCCATAAATGGGGGCACACTATGGATCCAGTTTTTTCTAATCTCACCAATCTAGTGGTGGTCCCTTCCATTCCGCTACCTTGGTCAGACCATTTTGCTGTACCTTTTTGTATTCCAATATGCTTATTGATACCTACATCTTTCTCTCATCAGCCCTCCAAGGTTCATAGATGGGCCAAAGTGACGTTGGCTGCTTTTATGCAAGCACTGAAAGAGGACTGTCCTATTCTTGAGTATTGCATTGATTCAGCCGATTCCCAAGTGACAAATTCGATCAAGGTGCATTCGATAAGATAGCACCAGCCGCCACTTAATATGTCCCTAGAAGGATGAAGCAGTAAGCTGTATGGTTCAATGAGGAGTTGGCTATCATTAAGAAAAATTGCAGGCACTTAGAGCTCAATTAGTGCAAAAATGTTAATCCTGCTGAGAAAGCTAGTTACCGCTCTGGCCTGAAGGAGTATCTCAGACAGATTAAGATTCTGCGGTGTCATTTCTATGCCGTAAAAATAGAAACTGCTAAATTCTTCTTGGGAATTATTTTCCATAAAAGGCACAAGAGACACAGCAGCAGACCAGGGTCAAGCACATACGTTCCTGTAGTTTAAATTGTACGGTGGTGCAGCTACTCCCAACACCCGCTGCCAAGGGATGCACAAAAGTTCAAATGTCCATAGAAATGAAAGTGCACTCCAAGCAGAGTCAATAGAGTCAATTACGAAGAAACTTTTTTGAGAATTCTTCTTTTTATTCGTATTCTTCTTTTCATAAAAGAGGCACAGCCAATGCGTTTCGTTCCCCTAGTGCCATGGGAACTTCATCAGGGCTGTAACAATCGTAAAATACACAAACATAAATATAAACACATACAGAACATGTATACAAAATACAGAATGAACTACCACAACAAATATGTGATTAAACATTATAAAACATACATATAGATCCAAAGCAAAAGATAAAACACACACATCTTCTTACAAATCTGCACAACACGTACATATAAAAAACAAATACATAATTTAAATTTTAAGATTGAAAGAAATTCCTTTCTGACAGAAACATCCATGCACTATTACTTATAATGCACGTTGTTTCCTATGTAACAGTATATAAATATACCAATCAATATGCCATAAGGAGAAGGAAAGGTAAGAAAAAGAAAAAGGAAAATAGGAAACAAAATTGTAAACTTTAGGACGAAATTCTTCTTGTGAACTATTTTCCAAAGTCAAGTCACTCTCCTCTTTAGACTGGGTCTCGGCATTAGTCCCTCTGACCAAAGACCGTTGTAACATTCTTACTCAGTACTTCTTTGACAAGGTTGTCTCTAGCTACACCTCCATTTCCCGAAGAGGTCAGAAATGTTATATGCCTTAAAGTATGGTTTGAACCATCGGAGGATAGTGAAGCACCGTCTAGCTTCAAGGTTATCACATCAGAGGAACTTACTTTGAATATGTCTTCCATTAAATCAAGTGCACCTTCAGACCTTGCACTATTCAAATTGTACATATGCCCACTGGCTGATATCATTCAGTGCCACAACTTCTCCATCGTGCTGTACGCAGACAGTACACAGCTGATAATCACGCTGTCTCAAGATTCTTCTAATGATGCGGGTAAGCTCCGTTCCTGTCTGTCAGAAGTGGCCGAATGGATGAACCTATGCTGTCTGAAGCTTAACGCCGGAAAGACAGAGGTCCTCAACCTTGGCAAACAAAATACAATCTGGTCAACGGCCTGCTGGACTGAATCTCTGTGCAAGCTACATGTACCTAAGCCGAAAGTGAAAAACCTAGGCATCCAATTTGACTCTGAGTTATTTTTTATAATCAAATTACGAGACTTGCAGGACAGTGCGTTGGGATTCTGAAGACCTTGAGAAAAATCCTTGTTTTTTGGCCAGAAGCAGCCAGGAAGACAGTGGTCCAGTCTTTAATCATGTCGAGACTGGATTACTGAAATGCCTGTATCTTGGGGTGTCGCAGGCACGATTACGAAAACTACAGAGAGTGCACAACATTGCAGCTCGGCTGCTATTAAACCTACCTAGACGCTCACCATCGGCCTCAGATCTAGCAATGTTGCACTCGCTTCCGGTAAAACATCGGGTGTCCTTTTAAAGCCATGTGCTGTTGCCACAAAATTCTAAACTATGAAGGCCCTGAATATCTTCACATTCTGATTATACCTTACTCTCCTAAAAGAAATCTGAGATCAGCTAGTCCTTCTCTTGCATGCATCCCCAGAATTAAAAGAGCCCCTATTGGAGATTGCTCCTTCAACTACTTGGCGGCAAAGATGTGGCACTTCCTTCCCCTTTAGCCTAGGCAAGAAAAATCTGAAACAGTTTTTCACAAGAATTTAAATGCATGTTTTTTCAGGTCAACTTAGAATAGAGCTCTTACATTCCTGCTTTACATCATAAGTAGGGCTCCTGGTTTTATGGTATTTATTTTTTTGACATTTCCGTCTGTATATATCCATATTTATTTTTTGTCAACTTTATCTGTATTTATGCATATTTATTATGGGTTTTGGGGAAAAAATATAACTGAAACTGGTATATTTCCACATTTATTTAACCAATAAATATGAAGTCATGCTTGAATGCCTGCCAGGTTTCAGTAATATGAACACACGCAGAAGCTAAATCAATGCACTTATATGATAATATGCACAATTCTGAATCAGCCTTGTGCATATCTACTGCTGTTTAAGCTACTTTACTAAAATTGGGCTGGCAGTCATAGCAAAGTGTATTTAGAATGACTCAAAAAAAGCATCCAATTTCGTTTTTATCCACATTTAAAAATAAATACAGACAAGAAAATAAATGTTTTTCTGTCTGTATTTATCTGTAAAAATCTGTAAAAACGGAAAACAGGGAACCTTAATTATAAGACTAATACCCTAGCTATGTACGTTATAAATTAATTATTTTTATTATTATTTTGTGTAACTCAGTGGAATTCTGTGGTGTACAACTCTGTGAGCTCTGCCTACCCCTAGAGGCTGTACAAGTGATTTGGTGAGTGAGTGCCTCTATGGGGGAGTGAGTGGGTGTGTGAGTACTGACATGGGCCTGTGAATGGGTATGGGAGTGGTTGTGTTGGTGTGAGAGTGGGCGTACAAGAGGATGTATGGGGTGTGAGTGGGTGTGTGAGTGGTTCTGTGGATGATGTCATCAGCGATGTCATTTGAGATGTCATAAGAGATGTCATCAGTGATGTGACTGACCATGCCATGAGTGATGTAATATGTGAGGTCATAAGCAGTGCATTGCAGGTGCATAAGTTATAGCTAGCTCAGGTAAATATAACTGCTGAATTTTACTGGTTTAATATGAGTGAAAAAAGACAAGCTTGTGCAGGGAAATGCACAGCTCTGATTGGCTGCCAACACTTCAACCAGGAAGTGTTGGTAGCCATCTTGGGACTCAGCTTCCCCGAGTCCCAAAAACAAAAAGTGAAAATAAGGACAAGGCGGAAGTGAAGGAATACCTTGACCCCCAAGGTATGCCACAGCATAAAAGTATTTTTTTAATTGCCGCGAAATCGCTTGCTTTATATAACCCCCGGGTGGGCCAGGTCCTAGTGGCATATGATAAATATAGGCGGGGCTCTCAGGATCTCCCTCCTTGGGCTTAACAAATCCCCAGGGACTGCCACCTCCCTGGGGCATTTTTAATTATGCAGGCGGGCCCATTGGGCCGACCCACAGTCCTGGGCACCGCCACCTCCCAGGGGCTATTTGCAGTTATGTGAGGGGGGCCCTCATGTAACCACCCGCCTAGGGGGCCGCCATCTCCCCGGGGCTAATTAAAATTATGTGGGGGGGGCCTCGTGGACCCCCCTGCCCCAGGGACCCCCACTTTTCCAGGGCACACCCAAAGCGGGGGAGGCCGTCTGGTCTACACCAGCTGCCCCAGGAACTGCCACCTCCCCGGGACACACATTTTATCCCCCCAAAAAATGAGGGGAGGTCATAGATCCTGCAGCCCCGGGGATTGCCACGTCCCGGGGCTAAAATACTATAATTAAGGGGGTCCGTTGCGGCTCCCCGGCCCCAAGGACGATCACATCCCGGGGCAAATTTGAACAAAGGAGTGTGCCCTTGGTTGGGGGTTGAAGTCCCTTTCACTGCTGAGGGTCCTTAGGGGCCAACTAGCCCACCTGTTACCCCCAGTAAGCCCCACACAGTGGAATTGCTGAGAGGTGGTTAGAGGCCATGCCCCTTTTCCCACCACTCTTCAAACGAGCCTCTTGGTGCACTGCTGGTGGGTGATGAGGTCACCTTGCCTCCTGAGGGCCTCAGGAGTAAAGTAGACTTCATCTCCCAAGTAGCAGTGCACCAGGAGACGTGTTTGCAGAGTGGTGGAGAAAGGAGGCGTGGCCTCTGACCACCTCAATGCAATCCAGCTGTGTGGGGCTTACTAGAGGAAACAGTAGGACTAATTGTCCCTCAGTGACCCTCAAGAGGCAAGGGGACTTCATCGCCCAACCAAGAGCGCACCAGGAGGCGTGTTTGCAGAGTGTTGGAAATAGGGGGTGTGGCCTGCGACCGCCTCTCAGAAATTCCACTGTGTGGGGCTTACTGGAGGTAACAGGTAGGCTAGTTGGCCCCTAAGGACCTCCAGCAGTGAAGGGGACTTTAACCCCCCACCAAGAGCATGCCAGGAGCTGCGTTTGTAGACTAGTGGAGAAAGGGGGCATGGCCTTCTATCAGAACTCAGCATTCCTGCTGTGTGGGTCCTACTGAAGGTAAAAGGAGGTGTAGGTGGCCCCCAAGGACTTCTTGGGGGCCAACCACCCCTCCTGTTACCTCCAGTAGGTCCCACACAGCAGGATTGCTGAGAAGTTGTCAGAGGCCACACACCTTTTCTCCACTACTCTGCAAATGTGCCTACTGGCGCACTACTAGTTTGGGATAAAGTCCCCTTGGCTCCAAAGGGACCTTTGGGGCCAAGAAGCCCTCCTGATACATTCTGTAAGCCGTGCGCAGCGGAATGCCTGAGAGCTGGTCAGAGGCTCAGCCCCCCTTCTCCACCACTCAGCAAGCGTGACTGCTAGTTAAAAAACCTTAGAAATTCACACAAAAAACAAAGGTTACAGGGACATTATAGTTAGAAATTAGCATTTGAAAACCTTAGAAATTCACTGAATAAAAACACAGGTTTTAGGGACATTATAGTTAGGAATTAGCTTTTAAAAAACCTTAGAAATTCACGGAAAAAAACACAGGTTACAGGAACGTTATAGTTAGGCTGACATTTCACTTGTACAAAACCTGTGAAATTCAGCCATTATAGTTAGCTGAGTTAACTATAACTCGCGCCCCCGCAATGCACTGCTGATAACGTCACATATTACATCGTCAGTGATATCACTGATGACATCACTGATTACATCTCAGATTACATCGTTGACATCACTGATGACTTCATCCACATAACCTCTGATGCACTTCCTCACACCCTAATATAACCTTTCAAACACAAACTCCAAATTTCTGACTACCATTCTGGAACCCATAGACACACCAATACCAGTAAGTACATACCCAGTCACTGATTCATAGGTATACACACACATCCACTCATTCATCCATACAGCCACTCATGCACCAAGTCACTCACCAATACAGGCTTGATATTTCCACTCCTACACCCATACAGACACTCACATAGAGCTACTCACACACCTAGACACTCACCTAAAGAGTGATGCACACTGCCACTTACATACCTATACAGTTATACACACACCACCTCACTTATTCATACAAATACTAACACATGCTTTCTCTCTTCTACAGTCACTGACACAAGCACACACTCATCTATATAACCACTGCCACAATCACTCTCTCAGACAGTCACATACATACTCCAAGACTCACATATACTGCCTTTAACATATGTAGTTACTCACCCATATACCACTGAGACATCCATTCACTCTTTGACAGCCATACGCCCACTTACAGTCCCTCACAGGTGCACTCATGAACCCATACACCCAGTTAATCATCCACTCACACATCCATGCAGGGAGTCAGACACCCCCTGACCCACCCACACAGACACTCAGGCACCCATAAACGTACTCAGACAGCCAATCAATAACCCATATAGACACTTATGTAGCTACTTACCAACTCATGCAGCAACTTCCACACCAACTGACAGACAGATTAGTCACTCACCCATATAGTCACTGAGACATGTATAGTCACTCACTTATACAGTCAGTCACGCACCCACTAAATCATCCATACAGACACTCATACATCCACTCATTCAATAAACTTTGGCGCATATATATATATATATATATATATATATATATATATATATATCTATATATATATATATATATATATCACATTCTTAAACTTTTTGGTAACACTCACAATCACTGGATGATGTCATCAGAGATGTCATTTGAGATGTCCTCAGTGATGACACTAACTATGTCATAAGTGATGTAATATGTGACATCAGCAGCAGTGCATTGCGGGGGCACGAGTTATAGTTAGCTCAGCTAACTATAACAGCTGAATTTCACAGGTTTTGTACAAGTGAAATGTCAGCATAAGTATAACGTTCCTGTAACCTGTGTTTTTTTCCGTGAATATATATATGTACATATATATGTATGTATTACCTACTGGCGGTCGCCAGTAGGTATATATAGTTAGGATTTTTTTCCTATGGGATTTTTGAAAATTCTATGTTGAATAACTTTGGCGTTTGAGGACGGAATTGGCTGAAATTTTCTGGAAAATTGAACATTTTGTTTCTGAGCAGCCCCTGAAAATTTGGGGGGGTTTCGTCAAGCGGGGGCCGAGAAAAAAGGGGGGTCCCAAAACGTGTTTTTAACATTGAGTTTTTCATAGGGCAGTTGGACTCACTTTTAGCTCGATCGGCTGAATGGATTTTCACGAAACTTGGCAAAATTGTAGGGACTGGTAGCCCGATGTGCCTTTGCTATGTCTCAAGATATATGCTCCAGTGGTTTTTACGAAAATTAACTTTGAAAAATATATATTGGGCTACATTGGGCTATATATGTGTTGGAGCCCAAATGTAGCCCAATGTAGCCCAATGAAGCCCAATGAAGCCCAATGTAGCCCAAAGATGGCCGCCAGAGACAAAAAAAAACAAATGTAGCCCAAATATCAGCCAGATGTAGCCCAACTATAGCCCAGTGAACTAGAACGCTAACAGTCTTACTTATGACAAAAGTATGGCACACCTGAAGTCATCTTGATTGGAATAAAGTGGTAACACTTAATACATTTAATTTGAAAAGGAACAAAATAAGGGGTTTCATTTTGCCATAGAAATGTTATATATATATATATATATATATATATATATATATATATATATATATATATATATATATATATATTCACTGAAAAAACCATAGGTTATAGACCATATATAGTTAGGAATTAGCATTTACAAAACCTTGAAAATTCACTGAAAAAACCATAGGTTATAAACCATATATAGTTAGGAATTAGCATTTAAAAAACCTTACTTTACTCACACAAAACCATTGAAATTCCATATATAGTTAGTTGTACTAACTATATATCGCGCACCCGCAATCCACTGCTTATCATGTCACATATTACATCATTCATGACATGGTCAGTGACATCACTGATGACATCACTGATGACATCTCAAATGACATCACTGATGACATCACTGATGACATCTCAAATGACATCACTGATGACATCACTGATGACAACATCCAGTGACTGTATGTTTCTGTAAAGTTAAAATATGTCTTACATATTGAAGAATGAGTGGATGTAGAAGTGTCTGAACAAAGGGTTTAGTAGGTGCATGACTGACTGTATGAGTGAGTGATTAAATGTGTCTCACTGAGTGCATGGGTTAGTGACTAAACTGTCTTAATTTGTGCATCATTATGTCTGTTGTTCTGTAAACTGCTGCATGTGTTGATCAGTAGCTATATGATTAACTATATGGGTTATTGATTGGTTGCCCAAGTATTTGTATGGGAGACTGAGAGTTTGTATGGGTGGCTGGGAGGTGTATGACTCTCTGCATAGATGTATGGGTTCAAAAGTGCATGTGGAAACAGCTGTATGGGCGGTTGACTGTGTGCATGACTGTATTGGTGAGTGAATAGATATCTCAGTGCTACATGTCAAAGTAAGTACATATGTAAAATACAGTACATGTGAGAGTTGACATATATAAATAACTGTGCATAAGAGCCAGTGAATGTGTGAGTGGCTGTATGGATCATTGTGAACTTGTATCCAGGATTGTATAAGTGAGTAAATATGTTTTAGTATATGTTTGAATAAGTAAGGTGTGTTTAACTGTATAGTTAAGGAAATGGAGGTATGATTGATTGTTTGCATGACTGACTAGGTGTGTGTGTAACTTCATGGATGAGTGACAATCTGTGAGTCTGTGTTTACACTGAGTGTATCTAAGGTTATATTAGAGTCTGAAGAGGTTCATCGTATTATCACATGAATGATGTCATCAGTGATGTGATCAGTAATATCAAATGAGATGTCATCAGTGATGTCATCAGTGATGTCATTTGAGATGTCATCAGTGATGTCATCAGTGATGTCATCAGTGATGTCATCAGTGATGTCACTGACCATGTCATGAATGATGTAATATGTGACATGATAAGCAGTGGATTGCGGGTGCGCGATATATAGTTAGTACAACTAACTATATATGGAATTTCAATGGTTTTGTGTGAGTAAAGTAAGGTTTTTTAAATGCTAATTCCTAACTATATATGGTTTATAAAAAATGAGGAAGCAGGTCTGCATGGCAGCAACTTTTGGCGGCCGTGAAAACAGCGCAGACAGTCTGTGGAAAGAGGGATGCTGCACCTTATGCCTGGAGCCCACTGGAGGGCTGTAAAGGAACATTAAAACGCTGCAAAATTGCTGGTAAAAATACACGGACCTTAATGGAGAGGAATAATTGGCTACATCTCCCAGCATGCATCACTCGAGATTAGCATGCAATAAGTGGAAAACAATAGATGTAACTCCGTGTTTTACCAGTGGCTGCCCCCTGAGGAAGAAGATTGTGAACTTTGAATCGCGTTGGGGTTGGTTAAAACAGACGTATTGTGCAGTTTCTGGAGAAATAAAGTTCTGTGAACCTACCTGTGTGCGGAGTGGCGTCCTTGAAAGGAGAGGCTTTTTGGGAAACATTAATCGCGGCAGTCTCAGCTGCGGAGGATGCACCGCCTGCTAAAAAATGAGGAAGCAGGTCTGCATGGCAGCAACTTTTGGCGGCCATTAAAACAGCGCAGACAGTCTGTGGAAAGAGGGAAGCTGCACCTTATGCCTGTAGCCCACTGGAGGGCTGTAAAGGAACATTAAAATGCTGCAAAATTGCTGGTAAAAATACACGGACCTTAATGGAGAGGAATAATTGGCTACATCTCCCAGCATGCATCACTCGAGATTAGCATGCAATAAGTGGAAAACAATAGATGTAACTCCGTGTTTTACCAGTGGCTGGCCCCTGAGGAAGAAGTTTGTGAACTTTGAAACGCGTTGGGGTTGGTTAAAACAGACGTATTGTGCAGTTTCTGGAGAAATAAAGTTCTGTGAACCTACCTGTGTGCGGAGTGGGGTCCTTGAAAGGAGAGGCTTTTTGGGAAACATTAATCGCGGCAGTCTCAGCTGCGGAGGATGCACCGCCTGCTAAAAAATGAGGAAGCAGGTCTGCATGGCAGCAACTTTTGGCGGCCGTGAAAACAGCGCAGACAGTCTGTGGAAAGAGGGAAGCTGCACCTTATGCCTGGAGCCCACTGGAGGGCTGTAAAGGAACATTAAAACGCTGCAAAATTGCTGGTAAAAATACACGGACCTTAATGGAGAGGAATAATTGGCTACATCTCCCAGCATGCATCACTCGAGATTAGCATGCAATAAGTGGAAAACAATAGATGTAACTCCGTGTTTTACCAGTGGCTGCCCCCTGAGGAAGAAGTTTGTGAACTTTGAAACGTGTTGGGGTTGGTTAAAACAGACGTATTGTGCAGTTTCTGGAGAAATAAAGTTCTGTGAACCTACCTGTGTGCGGAGTGGCGTCCTTGAAAGGAGAGGCTTTTGGGGATATATATATATATATATATATATATATATATATATATATATATATATATATATATATATATTCAATGATAAAAAAAAGGTTAAAGTCACACTATGGTTAGGTATGCCAATAAGATATTCTTTAACGTAAAAAAACGTAGAACTTCAATGAGAAACTCAAATGTTAAAGTGACTGAATAGGTAGCTATGGTAATATATAAAAACTATCATTATAAGCAAAAAAAAAGATTTCCTGATATTCACCAGCTACAGTTTACTGTACGGAACTCGCTTCCTATAAACATCAAAAGTTGCTCAACTCTGCTCATATTCAGCAAGCTAATAAAGACCTGGCTCTTTTCAAATTAACTTAAACCACCCTCAGCTGGAATTCTGGCACTCTCCTCCGCAAAAAGCGCCTAGACGCCCACGGGCATTCGTGCGCTACATAAATCTTACAATCAAATCAAATGAAATACTGAGCTTAATATAACTTGTGCTCCCACCATGCACTGCTTATGATCTCACATATTATGTTGCTCATGACATTTTAAGTTACATCATTGATGACATCATTAATGGCATCTCAAATGTCATCATGCCATCATTGCGACATCATCCAATTGGGTTTGACCTTGAAATAATTCTACATACTACAGGTGTGAATATATGGCTGGGCCAAAGGCCATGTGTGTGTACCTATGGCTGGGCCAAAGTCTATGCGTGGTGAGGGATTGGCAGCACACACAACCCGCAGTGGACACCCAACACACCGCTGCACACAGCCGTGGGGTTGTCGCAGGGCCTGGTTTTCTGCAAAATCCTGCCACAAATTCTCTGCTGTCAGCCTAACCCTGTCACACACGTCCTTCTGCCATTTGCGGCATGGGGTTAATTGCAGGCACATGCTCCTCTCCCCGCAGGTGGCCAACCTCCTGCTGCGCACAGCATTCTACCAACTACCCGCTGGCAGCCATCCTTCTTCCCTGCATGGCCTTCGACTGTGCGCTCTGTGGGTTTGGCTGTAGGGCCTGGCATGCGGCCAGGACCTACATCAAACCCACCACTTACAGACTGGCACGCAACCTACCAATGACCCATTGCTGGCCAACCTTCCTTGGTCGTGCAACCCCCAACAGGCATGACTTCCTCATTTTTTTGCTGGACCACACAGGAGGGCTCCGCTGGGCCACTTGAGAATACTGGTGTGCCTCACTGGGTCCAGGTGAAGTTTTTTAATTAGGTCTCTTGTGTGTCTCTGGGACCCCCCACACACCCCAATAGGTCAAGGTACCACTACCTGCCGCTAATGTCTTATTTTTTTTTTTTTACTTCAGGATATGGAGACAGAGTAACACACATAATTACATTCAATAAATCATGACCAGTCTGTATTTTTACTTTTGAAAAGGAAAAGTACTTTAATGCATACAATTGTTAATACGATAGACCCACAAATATATACAAAAATACAGTTATACCCAGACTATTTTAAAACTGACTAATGAATGAAAAGTTACGCCTAACCATTGGTAGTTTGTCTCACAATCAATAGTGTTGGCCTACTGCTTTTGGCAATAATAGTGACACTTTAAACCATAACCTATTGACTTCACCCCAGTGAGATTTGCCATAGATTATTATAATTTTTTTTACTTTATTTTCATTTTCCAAGGAGTCATAAAAAACAAGATAAAATATCCAGTTATATGTCACACATTGAGCACCCATAGCTACACATATCATATACAAGGTATCCGTAGTGAGAAAAAAACGAAAGATTGCTTGAGAGGCAAGTCTCGCCTTCAAGAAGGGCCACTCGAGGGACATTAATGCCTTTTCAGAATCTAGGAGAGCAACTGCAACAGGGAGGTCAGGTGAGATGTGATTCAGCACTGTAAAAATGGTGCCTGAGGGTGGTGGACCTGGCGGAACAAAGCTGGTTTGTATCGAGGAGATGGCATGTTTCAGTAATAGCGCAAGGCGTGTTGCTATCACTTTGACTACAATCTTATTGTCATGGATAAGGAGGGAGAGCGGCTTTAAAGATGTGCAAAGATGGGGCAGCTTGCCCGGTTTGAGTAGCAATGTTATTGCAGCCTCACTGAGGGTGGGGGGGGGTTGTGAGGGGGAATGCCAGAATCAAGGGACTCCTCATAGACCTCCAGAAGTTGGGGGCAAGGACATGCTTTTAAGTCTTGTAAAAGTTACCATTGAGGCCATCAAAACCTGAGGCTTTGGAACCATCCAGCGCATCAAACGCTTGGACAATTTGCTCCCAGGTGAAGGATGCAGCCAGAAATTGTGGCAGCTGTCATAAGTGCCAGTGTCAACAATTATGTGCCGTTGCCCACAATTAAGGGCCGGTGCCCACAATTAAGGGCCGGTGCCGAGCACAGGAAACTACCCGCTCAAATTAAGCAATGGCCGAATCCCAAATGGGATATTCAAGACCATTTTACCTGGCACATGGTCAGACAGGTTGCGAGGGAGGGGAGAAATATCCGCTTGCCATAGGGACAAATCCTTGGACACAAATGAGTAATCAATACGAGTCCAAAGAGCATGTGATGCAGAGTAAAACGTGTAGGCGGAAGCAGCACTATTGCGCGACTGCCACATGGCGATCATTTAGAGCATGTCGACTATGTCGTGAAAGGCGCATATAACACAGGGTTTGTCAGTAACATTGGAGCCTGTGAAGTCCAACTTTGGGATTATAAGCCTTATTCAAGTTGCCCCCTAAGATTGCCAGATCTGCTTCGATAAGCCCCCTAAGTGCTGAGAGCTTGTGGAAAAAGGAAGGGGAGTCCAGGTTAGGAGCATAAATGTTAACTAAATTAGATATTTGACTGCCAGTACGCCAGAGACGAGTGCATACCTACCCTCTCTGTCAATAAAGGTAGTGTAGTGAGTAAACGGGATACTTTTATGGATGATCAAGGAACAAACTCCCCGGAAGTATGAGCTGCAGTAAGAAAAATAACAGTTGTACCCCCATGTGGAGGCGAAGGTGCATGAGTCCCTGGGGGAGAGATAGGTCTTCAGAAGGAAAGCCAGTTTAACGCCATGCCAGGTGAAATATGAAAGCACTTGTTTGCCTTTCCTAGGTATATTAAGACCTCGAATGTTCCATGACATGGAGGTCAGTTCTGTTATCGGAAGCTCTCTAGATCGGGATCCCATTGGGTGAGGGGGAAGCCTGGAGAATGTGCAAAAAGTGACTCACGGGTGACATGTGTGAGAAAAATGATATATAAACTGTAACAAAAAAACAAAATGCAATCAAAAACACCCATCCACACCAGAGTCAAGGAGCATCTGGCAACACCCAAACCAACAGAACAACAATTGAATGGAAATCAGTAAATCAAGGAGGTATACTCCACCGATGGGTGGCAGCACTGCGGGTGTCGGTGCCCTCATGATCAATATTCTGGTGATAAAAGTAATAGTTGGTTAATGAGAACAAAATGCCAAGAAGTCATGGTGAATATATGGGAAAGCAATGTGCAATGGGTTATACTGGTCAGCTCAGCTGCAAGGGACAAAGTTCAATCAGGTGGGCCAGACCATACAGTCCCTGTGCCATGCTGCTTACAAAAGGCAACAGCTTCAGGCGGCATGGCAAAAGTATGATATTGGCCGTTGACCTCAACAAGCCGTCGGGCCGGGTAGAGCATGTGCTATTTGAGACCCTGCTTCTGAAGGGTGTTCTTGACGTTGGAGAAATTGCACCTGGCTTACTGCATGGAGACAGTATGATCAGGATACAGGGAGATGGTAGAGCCTTGATACTGAAAAAGGTCCATTTTTGCTCTCCAGGCACAGTACCATGTCATTATCCCTGTGGTTAGGTAGCAGGCTATGAGTGGGCGAGGTGGTGCTCCTCGCGGTGGTCTCGGGCCAAGAGACCTGTGGGCTCTCTCCACAATTAATGTATCAGTAAAGTCTTGCCTGGTAAGAAGTTGTTTAGGGAGGCGTTCTATAAAGGTGTCTGTATGACCCATGTTCGTAGATTCCAGTACCCCCATGATTCTTAGGTTATTGTGACAGGACCGTGCCTCAGGGTCTTTGTTCTTGGCAACTGTCAACTTAAGCAGTTTCTAAATCGTTTCCAGGCATTTTGTTGCATTATTAGCCCCATCCTCCATTTCAGATATTTGTCACTCTGCGCCGTCAAGCATGACCTCATGTCGGTACAAGTGTTCAGCGATGCAATCCAGCAGATTGGTAAGGATGTCAAACCGAGCATCAATGCACTTGAGCCCAGCCATGAGCTCCACCATGATGGCTGCAACCTCATCCAAGGGCATGGACATTGAGTCCTCGGGCGGGACCTCATCGGAGTCAGAAGGCGCGTGTTTTCGTGGGGCTCTCCTGGGATGCTCAAAATAGAGTTTCTTTTGCATTGCTCACCTCTTCCCATGTCAAATTTGGTGTGTGTGTCCAGTGAGGTGCTTGTGAGGGGCGGGCGTGGATGATGTATAGCCGGGCCACCAGTTGAAAGGGGAGATGCGCAGAGTGCCGATGAGAAGATTATCTCAGGGTACTGGCGTGATGTGCTTGCAGCAAAGGGGTGCAAGTAGAATGTGCGGCATGTCACAATGCATGTGGGGGTCTACTGTAAGGAACAGTGGAATTGCAGCAGTGCTGGAGGCCCATAGGAGCATAGGTCCCAGTCCAGCCAGGGGTCCAAGGGCCCCAGCAGCGGAGGTCAGGCAGGAGGAAAGCTGCACCTGGGAAGCAGACCGGGTTAAAGGCACAGAGTCCTGGAGGGCTGGCATAATGCGACTCCAGGTCGCTGACTGCAATGACCTGGAGTCGCATTACGCCAGAAATTTAGAGAATCCTTATGAAATCCATTGACCAAGATGACCTGATCTACAAATATAATCTTTTAAACCGGCCTGAGGAAGCCCCAGGACGGATGGCCATGTAAAGGGGTGAAACACGTGTTGACTGTTCTTTCACTCACTATCATGGATAAAGTGACAACACCATTATAAAAAAGCTACAAAATTAACCAATGTGTGATTGGAATTTTTCCATAAAAAATATAGGAAACTAATCTTGACCTGACAATCCTGTTTCGGGCCATCCACAGGATGCCTGAGCCCTGACGACTTCCACCCATTTTGGGAGTATGGCCCACCTCAGGTGGTTTCAGCTCACTGTATATTATTGTGTATACGAATATGACAAGATAGAGACCTAAGATAAAAACGTATTGAAATATTATCTTTCTATACAGACGGATTCCTATTTGGGAAAACGGTGAACCCTTTTAAACAACTGTTTTGTCCTGAAGAAGGTGTTCCCGCATCCAGGGGGCTAACACCGAAACGCGTCGACGCATTTGACTAATATACAGAATCCAAGTGGAGCCTAGGGAAAAACAGATACGCATGAATTTTTGATACTGTGACTCCCAGCTGAATAGACAAAGGCAATTGGATCAGGCAATGTTGTAGCATAAATACGGAAAGCTACCACTTTTTCTAGGGGTTTGTTTGCAGATTAATGTAATGTGTTTTTTGTTAATTGATTAGGAATTTGCCAATGTTTTCATTGTATGTTATCTGTGTCCATAGTGTATGAAATTATGTGGATAATTTCACTCAAATTTCATGAAGTAACATGTACAATGTGATTTTAAAAGTATTGTTTTATTTAGATATGTTTTCAGAAAAATCCTTTTTGCTGAAATTTTAAATTGTTGTGTATAAGACATTTGTCTGCCCTACATTTCTTTTAAACAAAATAAAAAGATTGTAAACGTTACATTCTATTGTGGAAACTTTAACTGTATGCTTCTACGTGAATAATGAATGTTGGATGTATGAGACACCAATAATAGGGAGTACTTTCAGCCCAACAGAAAAAAATTGTCTTCTCCAGGGATTCTCCTTTGACTTTCCTATTATTGTGTATTGGCCAGCAGGTTCACAGATAAAAACTGGTGTCAGAATTGTGGCAACAAATATTACGGTCCATATGGATGCCTCCAGAATTAATGTCGTCCCAGAAAGTGCTGTACCAGAAACTTGTATTGTTAGCTTTTACAATGTGATGGTCTGAAAAGCATGCCCATAGAAGTTACATCCACTCATATAAAACCCCAGTATCCCTAAATTCAACTTTCATTTCTACTGCTTACATGTCAAGATAATGCATGGAACTTGTGAAGCCAAAACAAGGCTTCATACTTGGCAATATCACCTCTACAGTCCACTGCAACCACATTTAATGGAATATATGGAGCTATGCTCATTCATTCCCCAACTCAAAATATACACTAGAACCGTGTACACTGCACAGAAAATGAAGGTGCTTTATGCAACTCTCACACATGCCCTGCAGGAACACAGTCCCCACACTGTTTTCAGATAAACATAGGCACACATGCTTGGTAAAAATCAATTCTTCAAATACCTTGCGATGGCTTTCAAATAAACACAACATACCAAAGGCATGGCCCAACAATGTAAAATAAACTTCATTCATCGTGTGAACTGTACAGACAAATTACATAATGCATCCTCCGTGTCATGAAGTTTCTTTACTACATCAGCTGCTTCTTCATACAGCAGCACGTTTCTTAGCAGGCGTCTCCCCTATGACCAGCTAGCACAGGATTGGCCCAGAAAAGAGAGTAATAATAATGTATGTATTCGCTCATTCCTTTCTGTGTATCTCAAAACAAAAGGGCAGCGTTTAGGAGGAGGAGAGAGGAATTGAGAACAAGAAAGAGAGAAGCATAATCAGGAAGGAAGAGAGAGGTAGTGTGGCATAGGGTGCGAGACATGTTGAAAGAAAAAGAGTTAAATGGAGCGGAGAAAAGGGAAAGGGGGGATGGAATAGGAGCCAGAAAGAACCAGAAGTCAGCGCGTGAAAGAGAAACAGAGTGAGAGGTCGCAAGAGATGGAAGGAGGGAGAAATATGAAGTAGATAGCAAGATGGGAGGAGAATGAGGGAACGCAAGAGAATCCACATGACAATTTTTTCTGACTCCGCTCTTGTTTTGGCTTTTAGAGCCAAGCCTGACCTTGGGTGCCAATATCAGCAACACTCCTCAGTTCTCCTACAGCAACATACATAAATAAACCACACGACAACTTGTTAGTGGAAAAATGTGCTGCCGGTTTATTTGCATAACCAATATGCCAACATGGTGGGTTATTTTACGGGCAATCCCAGGGCAGGCCAGCCCTTATGCCGCATGCCCGTCTGATGAGCCAAATTGCACCGTGGCCGACGCCAATCGGTGGTCACCAATTATTGGGTGGGGCCACCCCTCCCATCAGTGGAACGCCAGTCCACTCCCTTACTCACGCCCCCCAAGAGGTGAGCAGAACGTTCCAGGCAGCCCCCGGTTGCTCAGACCCACAACCGCCCGTAGGACTAACGGGGCGCCGTAGTTCTTCCAAGGGAAGTTCTTCCAGGGGACACGCTAAGACATCCCTGGACCTTTCTCTCGACTCTTCTAGTTAACTCATCAAAACCAAGAGCCAAACTCTATCGGGCCCCAGGAACACCAACCTACAGCTATGTGCCCCCGCAGTGGTGATTCTTTGCAGGGTTTAAAGATGGAAGATATGCAATCAGTAATGAGGTTTATCAGCGGGTGCTGAAGCTCTCCTGCCTCCAGCCAGGACTTACTTCTGAGTGCTTTCAACACTTTGCCAAACACTACTAATTCCAGATTACAGAAGAATTTCCGGTGCTGCATATCTTACATCTTGGAACGCCAGCAGTTTGTCTTAAAAACAAAATCCTGTTTTTGTGGACTGTCTTGCAATTTTTTTAGCTAACTATAATGATAAAAAGGGAGTATAAATTTATCTGACCATAACTAGTTGAATGCATGCAAAACCTAAAGCTTGCTCAATCTACTACCTGCAGTGACTGATGCAAAAACATCATATGCAAAATCCAAAGGAACTGAAGTATTTGCAACCTTGTATTGATGTATTTTTTGTATGCAAGGTTTTTAGTACTAGAATTTAAAACCAGTTGCTTTTTCAGAGCATCAAAATGTTTGTGAAAGTGCCTCAACCATTTTGCAGTTTTGAGTACTGCTGACTGAAAGAGCATTATACTTTTATTAAGCATCAGGTACTCTATTGAGTGAGCCAAAATAGTAAGCTCAAGATGGGTACAAAAAACCTGCATCGTGAGGTGACTGAATTCATATTTTTCTTGCATTCTCTGGATTCAGTGTTACAATGTTGGAGCTTCCTTGGATTGGAAATGAGGTGTGATGTAGTAAGTAAACGTGACTTGTGGAATTGTGAGCCTAATTTGTGTGTGCAGATTTGCACAATATAACTGTACACCCCAGCCTGCTAAGCCATTAATAAGAATCCAAGAAGCAATTCTGATAAGTGTAAAAGTTCCCTATAATGGATGCTTACAGAGCTAGCTCCTCTGTTCGGTCTACACATTTCAATCAGTAAATCTATTCCAAATGGCAATGGAACATTAAGGGGCCGATTAGGATGGAGGATTTTCCGCCTCCTCCGGGCCGGCGGAAGCCACCTCCGGCCCGGAGGAGGCGGAAAATCCTCTGCGGAGTCACCAAAGACCCACCGCCAAATTAGGATGGCTGGTGGGTCTGGAATTCCGTCCACCGCTTTTCCGCTGCGGTCGGCTTCCGACCGCGGCGGAAAAGCTATAACATGGCAGGCGGTGTCTATGAGACACCGTCCGCCATATTATGATGGTTGTGTAAAACTGCTTTTCCACGGTGGCTTTTCCGCCATGGAAAAGCATACGGACATTCACTTTGGGGGCCCGTTGCGGGCCCCCTGGGTGAATGGGGGGTGGGGGGTGCACATGGGGGGTACCTATGGTACCCCCCTGCATTTGCGTGCACAAAGCAGCAGGCACCGTGCGGTGCCTGCCGCTTTGTGCATGTAAATGTAACACATGCTTTTTTAACATTGCGGCGGGTGCAGCTTGAAGCTGCACCCGCCGCAATGTTAAATATAGAGGATGTGACCGCCACCCTGGCAGTCACATCCTAATCAGCACGGAGGGAACGCCGCAGCCCCTGCGAACGTTCCCTCCTCCTCAAGGGTGGCGGACGGACGCAAGTCCGTCCGCCATCCTAATCGGCCCCTAAATGTTTCACCTGATATGGATACATTGAACTGTGTTCTACCTGCATCGTGTGTAATTCACTGCTGCCGTATTTCTGTGGCCACAGAACAATGCACGATCAGTCTTTTGAGAAAGAAAAAAATATATATTTGTCTGCTTCTTTATAGTAAGAAATTAGCGGGTGGGCGGCCAATGTTTTTTTCCAGTGTTACATGAGTTGGCAAACTAGTACGTTGTAGCCAGAACATGACACTGTGAAAACATGTGAAATTGGTTTATAAAGCTTTTGCAGTGATCTTAATACATAATAAACATTTAGATTTGTTTTTTAACCACTTAACATCACCTCACAAATCGCATACCAAGAATTGGCAAAACTGATGGCAATAATGAAGGCCTGTAAACCCATAACTTGCCTTATGTATTGCCCCGGGGAGTGACAGGGGGTAATGCAAGTAATCCATTGCACGCAGGCTTTAAAGAAAATCTAGCTACCACTGTTGGTGACTTTACTGATTTGTGGTTAATAATTAAACTTTTTTTCCCTAGCAATCCTCATCGAATGCAATATTTGGAATACACTGACTGCAATTAATCAGTGAATTGTGAGCACACACTTTCCTTTCATTCTTAACTATTAAAACTATTAAAAGACTGCAAAGCAATTACCTTTATCACACGGTAGGTACGTAGTTGGTTGCAAGTTTTTTTTTGGGGGGGGGCGGGGCAATCCATTTTTGATTCTTTCAGAAGCAATTTTGTTTCGTCAAGTTAAGTTAGGTGCTCTGATTCCTCAAGTTTTAAATTGTTCCTGCCTCTCCAGTACTGTGGATCTCTACTATTTGACTCTGAATTGCGAACTGATCTAAATCGAATGAGTCATTTAAGTGTATTTTTTTTTGTTTTAAACTTTTTTTTACAGTTTTAAATTTATGAAGGCTGAGAGTTTTGCACATATCACTGAGAGCAAAACAACATCCACTTAATAATGCTGCATTTTGTTTAAATGTAATATTGCATAGGAATACCATACAAGCATTTGTGAGCATTTATTCTACATTAGGGGTTACCTTAAAGAAGCTGGTAATAGGCCAGATAATCAGTTTGATCCTGCACTGCTTGTGTGTTAATTTTATATTCTATGTATCGAGGAGTTCACTTCTTGACTGGTTGGAATTACCAACATTGAGACTTTTCTCTTCCAGAGTACTTCACTTTAAATTGGTGAACCATTTTTTCCAAGCTGCATTAATGTTCAGTGCAGACAGCTGCGTAAACCCATGTAACAATAGATCGTTAGTTCTTTTCACATGCTGTATTGTTGGAAACATTAAATACTTGTGACATTGGAAAATAGTCACTTTGAACTGCATGATGACTGACAAAAAATAGATTTGGGTTTCAGTACGTTTGTGGGAGTGGGCTGTTTCCATGTTACTGATTTGTAAGTAATGTATTGTCCATTTGTGATTTAATTTACTATTTTCATTGAGTTGATTCTAGTATTCAGAATTTCAAGTCCTATTTGGCGCACAGCACTCATCCCAGAAATGAGACATTTGGGTTGATTAATTTTGTGCTGTGGTCCCCCTTCTATATTAATGGGTAAATAGAATTTATGATGGAATAGCTTGCTGATGACTTACTTAAATAGAATGTTCAACAACTGAGGATAATTTTAATGCCTCGTCTCTTAATATCTTAACTATCCATGGTAGGAACCTATCGTTAAGCTCGATTAGTACAAATTTTCTGCAGAACTCAAGTGAGCTCATAAATTATCTCTGTCCCATGTGTTTATCATGCAGGATTACTTTTAGTCATAAACGTAAAGTTAATATGTGAAAGAATTCCTTTTGATACGTGCACTGCTGCCTTTTTTCATTGCCTGTCTTTCTAACCTGACGGTACTTCAACGAAGCACCCATCTGAAACTTGATCCTATCTTCTTTGACACCATTTGTTTTTTTACTTTGCGCACAGCCAAAGAGTTTAGATAGCACTCACATTTGTGTATCCGAAAAAGATTCCCCCTTAGAGGAAAACTACCTCTCCTTGGTGTAGTTTGATACACATGGATGTTAAAGGTACCCCAGAAGCATAGTTGGTGCCTGAATGCTGTTCAGTTTTACGAATTTCCAACAAACCTTTTTCAGCAAGTTCACTAGAAAGAATTCCTGAATTATTTTTCTTTTTTTGTTAGGAGTGGTTGCTGAATGTTTTCATTTTTGGCTATGATTTGTAGAGCTAACAACCTGAAGCATACATGACAAACCGACATACTGTTTTTCTTATGTAGATTTTCTGTTGATTAACAGTGACTCTAGACATCAAATTGCTTATTGTCGGTTACCAGACTGGCTTTTAAGGCCTTTTTTTTCTTTCTTTTTTCCTCTGTTCTCTGAATGTTAGTCTAGGTGGGATGGCATTTCTCTTTTCCTCACTTGAACAAATAGTGTGAGTAGTTTGTTTTTGTCTTAAGATTTATGAGCTGAAGTGAAAGGAAGCAGTAAAAGCAGTTTCATCCAGAAGGTGGTAACAAAAAAATCTTATGACCCAGCTTGATCTATGGGACCTCATTATGTTTTTTTAGGGTAGAAACCCTGGGAATAAAAGTTCACAAGGTTCTTGCTACTAATTAATAGTTCTCCTATTATCAGCTTCTGCCTTCTGATCAATTTAAAAAGAATTAACTCATTGAGCAGTAAATGTTCATCACCAGTGAAGGATGGAAGATGTAGGTGAAGTGATGTAATGTGTAGCAAAATCTAAACTATTTTCCTGGCTTCGAACAGAATTCTTCAAACGGAGACAGTATTGTATGTGTTGCTAAAACCCCATATTGGATATCCAAATAACTCGTGATTTGCCTTCCATTGAACAGTTCTGAGGCTCATTTTAGATTGCTCCATTAAGTGACCCAGAGGTGTTGGTTCATGAGTGGCTGCATTAGGAGAGCACAGTATATTGAAGTTGTTTATTGGACCCATGTAAAACTTTTAACTTTCTCTTTCTACAAAATAGTTTACGACTGAGCGGGATCAAAGAAGTCTACTCTGTGTTGTATGTTCAGTCAGTTTGTGAGTGTTCTAGAATTGTTTTAGGTCCAAGTGTTAAAATTAAATTGAGAACCATGGCATCATTTTTTAGGAGTTCCTTCCATTATATTGTTTTCATTTGTCATTATCAGAACTTTTAAGATCAATTACTGGATCTGAGCTATCGAATTCTTGTGAGGGCTAAAACTGCATACATATTTGTTGTGAAGAAACTGTATGCACAGGAACCTTGCATGCTTTATCCGCGTACCCAATCAGTTGCTAGAGCGCTCCATTGCTTTATATGGCTATGATTGTTTACAAAACTCTCATATTGCTTTAAGATGCAGCAAACTCCATCTTGTTTTGGTCTGCGTTTGAACCCAGTTCTCCTTCTTGGGGTGGGGGGAGGTAGAGCACAAACATACATTTTGGAAAGTTTTAGTTGTCTGCTGTCCAGAAATTTTTAGTTGAATGAATTTGCATTTTTATTAAGCCCGTGTGTTTAGAAGACAAATGAAGGTGATTGCATGCAACACAAGTACACGAGAGGTCCGAGTTATGGTTCAGCTTTGTTATTAAATAGGCACACGTTTCCTTTTCATGACAATGTGCAGAGATCACTGTTTTACAAGCAGTTATATTGGTACTTTTTATGTTTTGGTCAATGTTGTCTTCCAGAATAATAAAACGTTTTAAAGCATCACTTCTACATTTTGAGCAGTAATTGCATCCACATATATAGTGGAGTTTACATTCTGAGCCAGTTCAATTATGTGTACATTCATGCTTTTATTTTTATGAGATACAATTAGTCGATGAGCTCAGATTAAAATTCTTAAAGGCACGTTTATTGTAACAACATTTGTTATGTAATAATAACTTCAGTTTTCAATAAAGATTGACTTGTGTTGCTTAAAAAAAAAAAAAAAAAAAACAAGAGCCAAACGTTATCTTTTGCACGCGCTCACGTCTGAGCTGCATCGCACGTTTCATGGCGACCCAGCCAGTGTCTGGCTGCGGGGTAATTGAAGCATTTTGCGCTCCTTCTGGGCACTAGACTCCTGCTTTGCGCTTGATGTGCTAACAATTTGTTTACAGTTCCGGCCGACTGAAAAACAGCAATTAACAGCCAAATAAATCTATGACTGTTCATCGATTTCTCCCCTTTTGTAACATCCAGGATTTGGGCTAGAATTGTTATCTGATTCTCCAGTCTGTAGTCACTTAACGTGCCCGAAGTTTAGGGCATATTCGTTTGTATTCTTGCTGAAAAAAATATTTTAGGCTCATCCGCATTTCCAAAGCATCAATCACATCTACGTGTGTTTTCCATTTTATGTATCCGGAGAGTCTGAGATAATTTCACCCAGAAGAAAGACCGTGATGTTTACAGACTCCGAGGCTGAGCGAGACAGGATTCTGTCATTTAGAGCCTCGTGTCACAGTGTAATTATATAATGCTCGTCTCAGGCACCGTGAAGATATGACTAATTGTGAATAAATAGTATAATATTATATTCGGCGGCTAATAACAATAATGCACGACTTTGTTTGATTGCAGCTTCGAGCAGTTTTGCATCAATTACTGTAACGAGAAGCTGCAGCAGCTGTTCATCGAGCTGATCTTGCAGCAGGAGCAGGAAGAGTACCAGCGGGAGGGCATCGAGTGGCAGCACGTGAGTACCTCATCAGATTGAAACGGCATCTCTCTCTCCTCATGGCAGCACGCGAGCACTTCCTTGCGTGGTAGCACGTGAGTACCTCGTCACAAGGCAAGATAGACCGGGCATCTCTCCTCGCGGCAGCGCGCGAGCACCTCCTGGTGTGGCAGCACGTGACTACCTCATCAGAGAGAACGGTCATCATCTATCCTCGTGGCAGCGCGCGAGCACTTCCTTGTGAGGCAGAACGTGAGTATCTCCAAATAGAAGGGGCATCTCGCTCTCCTCGTGGCAGGACGCAAGCACTTCCTTGAATGGCAAGATGTAATGGGCATCCGTGTAGCAGAATATTGGTACCTTTTGCAAGGCAGGATATAAAGCAATGCTCTTCAAACCTTTGAATGCCTCCCCTCATATAAAAAAAAATCCCCTCCAGCCCCCCAGAACTAGAAACATGTTTCTCACTATTATTCTACTAAGTTGACAGCTCTGAGCATATTGAATACGTCCCATTTCAATTTTGCTCAGGGTATCCCTCTTAAAAGTGCAAACAATTAAATCACAGCCAACGTTCATTTGGCAACTAGGTCCCACTAAAAGTGTAAAAACATCCTCAGTTTTATCCTTTATTGGAAACAAATGGGGGGCACTTTGAAGGGTATTTATATAGCAGCATATGAGAACCTTATTGAAAAGCAGGGTATAATGGGTATCTCTCTTGGCATGACAGCACATAATGTGAGAAGTTGGCCTGGTATATGCTCTCCGCTAATTAAAGTGGGCACCTTGCACCAGTCCAAACAACCCAACCCTTATGGTAATTTAAGAGGTCAAAGATAACCTTAGAAAGCTATCCAAGTGGTAGCTGTGGAGAGCAGCCTTTAGGCGTAGTCTTGAAGGAATGTTAAGCCGCTTGTTTTACCAGAATGCAACCTTACAGTATTGGTTAAATGAAGGGGGAAACCACACATTTGTTATAAAAACATGTATTTATTATTATAACACTCCCTAGTACGACACATTATCTCCTACCCGGAGATAATCACAAAGCACACAATACTGCAGCACAGAAACAATAGTAAATAGCACTAATACACAGTGGGCTCCATGGGGAGACCAACCCATATACTAAAATAGTGGTATAAGAACCAAGACTCGGGTCAAGACAGTGTCTAGAGGATGTAGAATAGCTGGGACTCCAAGGAACCACCCAAGGTGAGTAAGTAGGGACCCCACGGAGGACGGGTGCAGTGTGGGAACACGACTGCGTGCTCCGTACAATTCTATATGAAAGTCGTGGTTGAAGTTTTAAAGTATAAGGGGGCGTGGCTTGGATGGCAGCGCAGGCGGTTGCCTAAGTTCGAGAGCTCCGTGACCCCGGGGCCAAAAAGCAGCGAGAGAACGGCGAAACGGATTGAAATCCCGCACAAAGCGGCAGGAGGTGTGTAGGAACACACGGAGCAGCGAAGGAGGCGGCCAGTGCGAACGGCACTTCGAGGGGGGAAGCAGAATAAGCCAAGACTTCCCCAAGACACGAGAATTGAGGATGCAGCCCAAGATGGCGGGGTCATAAAACCCAGCGATAGCGCAAACAACTACAGCGACACCGGAGAACTTCACCTGGCTTGAGTCGGAGGCGACGCTGGAACGCGAGGTGCTGCACCCGGCAGGAAGAGCACAACTCATGTCAGACCAGGACGAAACGGAAAGAATAGAATAAAGGCTGAGATAGCAAGAAACCAGGCAATAAGAGTGGCCATCTTGGGAGTCTACGCTGCTAAACAAACAGCAGAGGGCTGCCAGGAAGGAAGCACACGGAGCGCAACAAGGCTCACCGGTGGATCCACAATTGGGCTGTAACACAAGCCGCCATACATCGAGGAGAAGGAGCGGCGTAGCCGCACCAGAGCGCGACAAGTACCCTTGGCACGCACCGGAACAAGTGGGGGTAGCCAATAGGACCAGGTGACCAGGCAAGGGGAGCACGGCGACAGACCCTCCACGAGCGCCGCTCAGGAAAGCAACCTCAGCAAGTAAGCCGCTCGCGTTTACAAATCCGCAGCCCTTAGCGTAAACAGCTTACCGAAAACAACGGCGGCCATCTTAGGAGGGGCAGCAGCCAAGCTAGAGCGGGCCCCTAGCGCGCGCGCTAGAGCGCACGAGAACGGAGTGCTAGGAACCAAGCCAAGAGGAGCCAGGGAGAACAAGCACCCAGCACAGAAATAACAAGTCGCCGAGCTTCGCGATAATTAAGCGAGGCAACACGGCGGAGACGACAATAAATGAACGGTGGCCATCTTGGGAGGGGCGAGCCACACAACCACAAAAGCATCGACTGGAGCGCGGTGCGGCAGAGGCCAGCAATCATCGGAAGCCGGCACCCTAGAACGGAAACGGGACGGGACCCTAGAACGGACTGCCACACAGGGGGACACGACGCTAGGGGGCGGCACACGCGATAGGAGACCAACGGCGGCCATCTTGAAGTGGGAGAACGGGAGGCGATCGCAGAGGAATCACCCCACCCGAGACAGACAACGACCCCACCAATAACCAACGGGAAAATAAAAAAAAATAAAAAGGGAAAGGAAACCCGGCTTCAGTCAGGCACAGCAAGAGTGTGGTGGGCGGAAGGTGCAAACGGCAAGAACAAGGCAAGCAACAGGGTAGCCCCGGGAAGGGCAGCTAGGCCTAACAACACACACCTGAGTCCACCAGCACCACAAGAAGAACAAGAACAAGAAACGGGGTGAGGCAGAAACGCCGGTGGGAAGCCGGAGTGTAGCAGAAAGGGCGGCAGCAACAACGTGGCAGTAGCCCTGGCGTCAGGGCGAACTAGAACAAGGACAATAAGGTGGCCCAACAGGTTCACGTTTGGGAGCACAGCAAAGACAGAGAAAGTCACGACCTACGCTAAATCCAGCCCAACACAAGGCGCGCAACAAGCAGACCAGCAAAAGAAGGGAAGGCGGTCCGCGCATCAAGAAATAAGAGGTTTTGGCGGGATGACGACCAACGACATCAAAAAGATTAGAAAGGATCTAGACTCACCAATCAAACTGAAGACATTACAGAACACAGAGACAGCGATGGACCTGCTCCTAAAAAAAATAACCGAAGCCAACGACCTAGCAAAAGCCACAAAGATCTTCATGGACAACGTCCAACTAGAGCTCACAGCCATACGTGCCGACCAGAGTAAAATAGTGAGCAGAGTAGGCGAAACGGAGAGAAGAATCAGCGAAATAGAAGACAAATCAGGCACCATGGAAAAAGATGTTCGCTACATATCCAAGATTTCCAGCGACTTGCAAAGAACGCTAGCAGAACAAGAAGACAAAAACAGGAAAGGGAACATCAGAATCCTAGGTGTACCGGAAGAAGAGGAGGAAGCAGCAGGCTCATGCGCAGCACTACTCGAAACTTTAATACCCAAGCTGACTGGGCTAAACTTCGAAAGAACATTCGAAATTGACAAAGCGTACAGAGTGCCTGCAACAAGACAACTGCACATGAAAGGCCCGAGAACAATCATCTGCAAACCGCTGAGAGCTAACCACACGGACGCCATCTTTGCCCTTGCACGTAAAGGTCAACCCTCAACTGGAAGGGCAAGAAGATTATCATCACCCAAGACTTCTCTAAAAGCACAGTAGAGACAAGGAAGGCGTTCCTGGCACTAAGCGAAGCAATGAAGAGGGCTAGGATAACATGCAGCTTTGTTGGTCCAGCAAGAATGAAGATAACAGACAGGAAAGGCACTCAAATGTTCGACGATCCAGCAGAGCTACGCAGATACCTTCAGGAGCCAGACCAAGAAGAGATGGAACAAAGAAGCCCGGGAACGGCAAAGAGAAGAGCCTCATCAGATGGCTCGGAGACAGGCGAAAAGGGCACAGCAGGTCGCGGCTGAAAGACACTGTCAAGAGACGGGGACGATCAGACACTTACCTAAATTGAACATTGCTACCTCAATTGGAAGGACACACCTACCTCATGATAAAGGGATATGAGAACTAAAGAGCTATGACAAAAAGATAGATACCTCAGGGAATAGGACACGGGAGATGCAAGAGATCCAGCCAAGAACACAAGAACCCTCAGAACTTTGAGCCGGACCTGGAAACAGGGATCGGCAAGATATCCTTTTATCAACGCACAGCACGGAAGGGTGCGGGGGGAAGATCTAATGTACCCGGGGGGCGGAGGGCGGAGAACCGCTGCTGTCGCACGTTTACAGTACTTTGACAGGGGGGAGGGGGGGGGAGGGGGAGAGGGCAGGGGGGAGGCCATGTAGCGCGGACAATCTTAGCTTGGTGGGGCTATCAACTCTTTTTTTCTTTCTTACTTCTTCTTCTCCTACTTACACACACTTCCCTATCCCAAACCAGACCCGGGGGGGGGCCCAAAGACGGGTGGCAAGAGGCGGGTCCACACCGACAGCAGAGATCAAACAGAGGTCACAACCCAGAGAAAAGCTATCCAATAGGGACACCATGACTACTCATAACACGCAAGGCCTAGCACAGATAACATCTGACATCAAGATCGTGTCACTTAACGTCAAAGGCCTCAACCACCCCGTCAAGCGACGGAAAACATTAGACTACCTGAATAGGCTCAAAGCCGATGTATACGTACTCCAAGAAACTAGAGTGAACACAGAGGATGCTAACAAACTTAAGGCAAACTGGATAAGCGAGATAGCATGCTCACCAGCAGTCAACAAAAATGGAGGGGTGATCACCATTATAAGCAAGAAAGGGAAATTCAAGATTCTGGGCAGTGTACCAGATACGGAAGGCAGGAGACTAGTCACTAGCATCAAAAGAGGAGAGGAAATAATGCACATAGCAAACATCTATGGGACGAATGCCACAAAAAAAAAGTTCTGGGAGGAGGTAGAAAGCGAGCTCAGCAAGATCCCACTGGGAGAACTACTGATAACGGCAGGGGACATGAACCAGGCGATGGATAATGCCATAGATAGGCACCCGCACAGGCCAAGCCACGCCACACAAGAACAGAACACACTCAAAAACCTTTGCACCAAGCTTGCACTAGCAGACCCATGGAGACTACAACACCCCAGTGCCAGGGAGTACTCATTCTATTCAGCACCACACAACTCGTACAGTAGAATAGACTATATCCTCATGTCTAGCTCACACACACACTTGACGGACAGAACGGAGATAGGGCCGATAACAGTCTCGGACCATGCCCACATCTCCCTCTCCATAAGCGGGAAACACAATGAGCTACCGAGTCAATAGCGACATACTAGAAGATCCCGCCAACGCCGTGGAGATAGAGGAGGCAATCAAAGAATATCTCCTATTTAATGACACAAAAGACACAGAGGAAGGGACACTGTGGGACGCACTCAAAGCCACAATAAGGGGGAAACTCATAAGCATTAAGGCAAGAATGAACAAAAAGAGGAACAAAAATATTAGAGAACTGGAAGAACAGATAAAGGAACTAGAGAACAACCACATCGCGAACATACTAGATAGGAATACACTTACAGCGCTAACAAAGAAAAAGTACGAACTCAACAGACTATTAAGCGAGAGGGCCACGACATGGATAAACAAATACAAATCCATAAACTTATGCTCAGCCAACAAAGCAGGTAGGGCACTCGCAGGGTACCTAAAAGCCAAACAGAGACAGCACTCAGTTGCAGCGATCACCGACACAGACAACATAACGCACATAGGGAACAAACAAATCCTCGAGACCTTCAGGAGGTTTTACAAAGACCTATACACCGCAGACAAAGCACTAAAGGCGGACGGAGGGGCGAACCTTCTCGAGAAACTTGACTTACCCAAGCTAAGCAGCGAGCAAAGTGAGGCGCTAGACCAAGACATAACAAAAGCAGAGGTAGGGATGGTCATAGACGCACTAAAACCCAACAAAGCCCCAGGGCCGGACGGATTCACAGTGACCTTTTACAAAAAGTTCCAAACGCTGCTTAAAGACATACTAGTGAGAGTATTCCAGACATGTGCAGAGAAAGGAAGCATGACAGACTCAATGGCAGAGGCAAACATTATTGTCATCCCCAAAGAAGGGAAGGACCCCCAATTCCCACAAAACTACAGGCCAATCTCCTTAATAAACGTAGACTGCAAAATCTACACTAAAGTAATGGCAGCAAGAATAAACACATACCTACCCGCCCTCATATACAAAACACAAGTGGGATACCTGAAAAACAGGCTCTCACAGGATAACACGAGACTGCTCTGCCACCTAATAAGTCGCACGGCAAACAGCACAGAGAAGGCTGTAATGATCGCACTAGACGCAGAAAAAGCCTTTGACAGAGTCTCGTGGCCTTTCCTAAACGAATGTATGCGCAAATTCGGATTTGGAGATAGATACAGAGGAATGATAATGTCCCTATACAAGAACCCCCGAGCTCGAGTGGTGGTTAACTCAGCAACATCAGAAACATTCACCCTAAGTAGGGGGACGAGACAAGGCTGCCCCCTGTCACCAGGGTTATTCCTGCTGGCAATAGAGCCCCTTCTCCACATGATCAGAACAAACACGCAGATCACAGGTGTGCAAGTAGAAGGTCAAGCCTTCAAACTCGCGGCCTATGCGGACGATATCCTGATCACCACAAGCAACCCACGGGAGTCAATAGAGGCACTGGTACAAACAATAGAGGAATATGCAAACGTCTCAGGGTATAAACTCAACAGGGATAAATCAGAATGCAAACCAATGAACTGCCACACTACCAGAGCAGTACTAGGCAAGTCAGGCCTGGCGTGGCAAACAAAACCCCCTAAAATATCTGGGACTCCTCTTTGGGAAGGACCTCAGATCAACACTAGAGCACAATGAGGAAGCAATGCTGAAAAAGATCAAGACGAAGCTAGACACATGGGGACCCAAATTCGTCAGCTGGTGGGGCAGAGTAGAGACGGTCAAGATGATGATCACCCCAATGCTAAATTACTTGCTGTCCATGCTGCCTCTATCACTAACGATAGACTTCCATAAACAAATTGACAAAGCCATTAACTTGTTCCTATGGGGAGGTAAAAAACCTAGAATAAGTCTAGCAAAGCTCAGGCTAAAAAAAGAGCAAGGGGGACTGAACCTCACAAACTATAAGGCCTTCCAAACGGCATGCCTAGCCAAGCAGGGGCTACACTGGGTAGCACCAACGCCAGTATGGCTGGAGCTAGAAAGGGGCATTCTAGGAGGAGCAGACCCGATCATGGCCCTCACGGCAAATAGACACCCAGAGGCCAAAAACTCAATACTACGGAACACAAAAATAGCACTACTGAGATTAGATAAAGAGCTAGAAGTAAGCATCAGAGGCACCAAATGGGAATCATTATGGTACAACACCAAACTCACATACAAAGGCAAAACGCTAGACAGCAAAGAATGGCTCAGCAGGGGCATAACAACGCCGGCTCAACTAGAGGCAGGGAACAACCCACTCTCCTACAAGACACTCCAAAAGACAACCAACCTACCAGACAAGGAATTCTACGAGTTCCTAAGAATCAAAGCTGCCATCACCAAAGCAAACCTCTCCAAACACAAACCAACCATCATACAGTATGCACAGAACCTAAACACGACAGGTCATCAAACAGCGCAGATCTACAAAATAATCACACCACGCACCACCACTCTTAATGACAAAACAATAGCCTTCTGGGAAGAGACCATCCAGAGACCGCTAAATGAAGAAGAGTGGGCCAGACTATGGACATCAGCATCCAAAAACAAGATCACACCACAGTTAGCACAAACAAAATACTGGATACTACACAGACTACACTGGACACCGGCGAAACTAGAAAGAGTTGGGGCAAGCGACAGCAGCGTGTGCTGGAACTGCCACAAAGCAAGGGGGGACCTAGCCCACATGATATACGATTGCCCCAAAGTCAAAGCGTTCTGGAGTAAAGTATACAACATAATAGACTCAATCACAGGATGCCAGATACAACGAGGGCTAGCAGGGATAGTCACCGGATTCCTAGAGCCACAACTCCAATCCAAAGAAATACGTGATTTAGTCGACATGCTCCTGGCGGCGGCTGTAAAAACCATTCTAGGGTACTGGAAGAACTCCAGCAAAGCTACCTTCAAGCGCTGGTTCAACTGGGTAACATTCCTTCGAGGGGCAGACAACATCACCGCCAAACACAAGGCGGCGAACCACACAGCCAAAGAGGACATGTGGGCAGCCCTAGACGAGTACCTGACGCAATAAACCCCCCCCCCCTCGTCCCCTTTCTTTTCTTCCTTCTTTCTCTCTCTCTCTTTGAAACCACTGGGCCGAGTATACATGTAAAAGCAGCCCAAGAAAGACAACTGTATGCAATGTACATGTGAAACGTATTCAATTCAATAAAAAAAATTGAAAAAAAGAAGTTTTAAAGTATAAGGATCCTTCCCAGTGGACTTGGAGAGCCACCCCACCTGTGGGTACCGTAGTACTAGAGTTACCTATCCCAGGGAAGCCAGGTGGATAGGTCTGAAGTGGCGTCGGAAACCGCAGTCAAACCCAATGGAGGACTTCGAAGTAGAGCCGCTGCTGGAAGGAAGAAAAGTCTCAGTTGGAATCCAAAGGTGAATTCTTGTCAAAGAGTACCTGAAAGCAGAGGGGACAGAGTCTGGGTCACTCAGGAGTGACCAGGGGCTCGTTAACCACTTGGCTGCTAAGGGGTTTTCCCCTCCTGCGCTACAGATTTATGTTCCCCATTATAGATGACGAGTTGACCTTGTCATGAGCACAGATTCATTGTGCCTCATGACGAGTTCACCTTGTCATTAGCATGCAAGTGGTTAAACGAATGCCCACCGGTGTTGGGTGCTTCAGGTGCATTGAGGGAGTTCTTGACTCTGCAGCCACGGGGACCAGGAGATGTCGAGGACGACCAGAAGCTGGATGCAAGCTGTCCCAGAAAGGATGTCGAACGCTGAGGGGTCAGTGTCCAGCAGGAGCACCAACAAGCCTTCTCAACGGCAACCCATACAGACGGTCAAAGAAGGTTACGGAGCCTGTATGGTGCAAGGGCACAGACGATGCTTCAGACTGAGAGGGAGACGAAGTGGCCCCAAACGAAGTCCAGAGTGTCCAGACGGTCGAAGTTCAGTGGTTTCTTGTTCAGAATTTTGTTCACATCGAATCCAGGGTCCTACAGCCAGGTAAGCGCTTTTGTACCCATGGGAGAGGGTTGGACAGATTCAGGGGACCCTCCCAGGGGAGGGTCTGGACTGTGGGGAGGTTACTCCCATGTCCTTTGTCCAGTTGCTTGCCAGACCAGGAGCCAATGGCCCCCGGGAGTGGTTTGAACTGGACTATGCACAGGGACACCAAATGTCCCCCTCATGCAGACTTTCAGTCTCTGGCAAGCACACCCACCCAGCCCTAATACTCTAAATCCTGTCTGGGAGGTGGTCACAGCTCCCTGTGACAGGATGCCTATGGTTACACCTGCCTCTGCTTGAGCTTGGCTCAGCAGCAGACGGGCAGAAATGTTTCTCTGGTCGGCAGCAACCATTTTGTGCTGTCTGGGACTAGAAGTACAAACGTAGAGGGTCCCAGTGTGGAACCGTTTAGGAAAAAGGAAGACACAATAGAAACTTTAAAGGAAAAATAAAGGCAATATAGATTCAATGTTATGTACTCACAATGAATCAATACACAAAATTTGGTTCACAATTTAATGAAATCGCACAGAAAGTTTGTTAATTCACAAACGACAAAACAACAGCAGTGCCCCAGGGAGGAGAGGGAGGGGTTTAAGTGCAAGGAGGGTGTGTAGGTTACTGGGAAAATAGGAAGAGAGTGCTGGTCAGCATGACCTGATTCATAAAATAGTTACAAAACGTGTTGGCTTATAAATTCAACCACACTTTTCACATGAATGTTCAAAAAGTTACATCACAAGCCATCAAAGATAACCATTTGGGTCAATTCAACAATATGGTTGGTTGTTGGCAAACAGAATGGTCGTCGACGTTTCGACCCCTCTAGTTCTAGGTGGCAATGTGACCTTAGGCTGAGGTCTTCATCAGGACAGACGAGGGAGGGGCAAGGAACCTGTGGAACAGGGGGCACAGAATCAGTAAACGGATAGAGTGGTTGAATTAAAAAAGGTGTGGCGATTAAAAACCCAAAAGGGGATTTTTACCGTGAATATCAATCGTCACGGTCTGAGATTTCATGGTAAAGCTGGGCCTGGAGGCTCCATGCCCGAGAAAAGGGGACAATTGGAAGAGGTCTCTGAAATCGAAAAATCAACCACATTAAAGGGGAAAAGGGTTCAGTGGATTCTCAAAACCACAGTGTGCAAATAAATACAGTTAACTCATTTAATTTACCAATGCTAATCAATAGCATGATAACAAAAAACAGAGTGCGCCACCTGGGATCGGTCGGCCACTGCCATAACCTGTAGGGGAGAAGAGAACCAACACTTAGAAGGGCGCCAGCGGTCCTGAAACCAGAATATACATGGGCTACTATACGTGCAGAGTATGGCCAAGTACAATGACACAATAGGCGGTACGTACAGAGTATGGCCAAGTATAGTTAAAAAATAAAAAATAATAATAAGCGGTACCACCAAACACTAACGCTGAGCTGATGAGGAGGGGCCCAGCATTGGCTAATGACCCGTATACAACCAATGTAGACACATTGAGAAAACAAGGTTGAATAAAGCTAATCGTCTGATTAAAAGCGGTTGACACATTCTCAAATGCGACTGCTCGAATAAAACCCAGAGTAAGGAATGGGAGGGAGCGGGGGTACTCACAAAATGGATCAGTTAGTGATGGGCTGAATGGGTTAAATGGATGCCGCCTGCCACGGTCGGTACTCGCGTTCTGCAGGGTAACCACAAAAAGGACTTCTAAGTTTGGGACCGAGTTAAAGCTGAAAAAGGGCCAGAGAACTAAACCATCGAGCCACTCACCAGAAAAGCCGGGAAATCATAGACCGCAGTAGCGTCAGTCACTCCGGTAGAAGCGCCCGGCTCGTAATGATCGGGAATTTAACAAGCAGTCTGGAGCGCCCCAGCGCGTGTACGTTACGTTGCGAAGGACACGGAAGCATCATGTCTAACTCCGGATGAAACCCGGAAGCATCGATAAGGTTGCCATGGCCACCATGAGCTAGTGGAGGATCACAACTAGTAGAAAGGGAAGAGTTCGGTACTCGTGGTTGAGCCGTGTGAGCCATGAACGTACACCATCGTGGTCATAGTATGATCGTAAATGCTATAGTAGAGACACATGTTGGTTTTATGAAATACATGCCGGGTAGCCAGCAGCGGATTGAAGTTAGCATAGATAGCAAACATATAGATACAAAATGCTGGTTTTGTGAAATAAATGCGGAGTATTCAAAGGCAGACCTACGACATTCTGGGACTAGAAGGCTGGTACCTGGAACACCTGGGACCCAACAAAGCTCGCTTCTTAGGGGTGGAATCATAGCTCCACACCGGTTACTGATGTGCAGGTATGATTCCACAATGTTTGACACCAAACACAATAGGGTTACTTTCAGCTGTTTTAGAGTTGGTCATCACGCAGTCGCATAATGCCACTCTACATGTCGTAAATGGTTTCTGCACTAATAACCCAGGAGAATGGACTCCATAGGCTGCAGGGGTGTCCTGCTCATGTAGTGGCACCCTCTCACTTAGAACCAAGCACCCTGCCTTCAGGATTATTAAGGCGTGCTATAGGGGTGAAGTATAGGTTTTAAGTGTAGTGACCCTTAGAGATAGTAACCCTATGCCTATGCATGCACCAACTTACACAGGCTGCAATGGCAGTCCTGTAGTTCCATTTTGCATGGCCTCTCATGGGTGGCATAATACATGATTCAGCCCATGGAAGTCCTCTGGGGTACCTATGCCCTTGGTACATGTGTACCATATACTAGGGACTGACAAGGGTACCCCAGTATCCAATCTGGAGTGTACCTAAGTACATGACATAACAGTTTAGGAAGAAAGCAGATAGACTGGATCCTATATACCACTACAATATTACACCTCCTTGTACGACAGGATATAATGTGTATCATCCCTTGACAAGTGTGAGTACCTCATCATCTGACAGTATGTAATATGTATCTCAACACATTATGGTTGAATGTCAGTTTTCAATGGGTACCTCATAATGTGGCAGCATTTGAGTACCTTGTGATATGGACGTTTGTAATGGGTTTCTCTTCACATGGACATTTGTAATGGGTTTTTCATCACATGGCAGTTTGTAAAGGGTCTCTCAATGCATGGCAGCTTGTGAGTTCCTCACCCAATGTTGAAAGTAATGGGTAATGCATCAAGCACAAACGCAGTAATATTTGTCCCCATCCAGACTGGCTAGCATCTACCCTGGACTCCCTGGACTCCCAGCGACATGTCCATGAAGCCAGGCGACAGACACCGACTTCTTCCATATAATATGGAACTGTGTACATATACATGCTTATTGGAAGATGATACTGGGTTTTTGAAGGACCTCACAGGAAGACCCTTGCACATGACAGCAGATGGATGTTTACTGGGGATATGTACTAGACTGGCCAAATACACTAACAAATTCCTAGACCTGGTGCTGCTTCTGGGAAAACAGAGAACAGTGATGAACTGGAAGGCTCCAAGAACTGATAAAATGGTGCTCTGAGAAAATTAACCTTCTGACTCAAAAAACATCAACAGATGGGGAGCGGACGCCCACCACAGACTGGGACACACTACTATTGGTGATTCAGGATAAGTTGGATGAAAAGCCACCGTGAACACGCAGGAGGAGTGGTAACATCATCACACAGGCAGCCCGGACAAGCCTGTCTCCACCAGCAGCACGCGACTTCGCTCCTGGGGCCCTGACGCTGTGGTCTCGCCGCCCAAACTCCATCGCGGCGGCTGGAGACTACAGCTCCCAGAGGGCTGAGCGGCAACTTCCGCCCACTTCCTCCTGCAGCGCGCCCGGAGGCGCTACTAAAGCGGGGCTCTTCCTCGACGGAGCGGGGATCATTTTACCTGCACACAGGCAGCCCGGACAAGCCTGTCTCCACCAGCAGCACGCGACTTCGCTCCTGGGGCCCTGACGCTGTGGTCTCGCCGCCCAAACTCCATCGCGGCGGCTGGAGACTACAGCTCCCAGAGGGCTGAGCGGCAACTTCCGCCCACTTCCTCCTGCAGCGCGCCCGGAGGCGCTACTAAAGCGGGGCTCTTCCTCCGCGTCGCGGACGCGCGCGGACGTCGCCGGGCGAAGCCCGGGCAAAGGGCGGGCCCTCTGAGGCCCTCAGAGGTCATCAGTGGTCGGGCGGGCCACCCCACTAACATTTCCCTCGTAAGGTTTGTTTCCTATTTGGCAAATAGAATGGGCGACTGTACTGACATAAGCACTACTGTTGATATCCCTATCCAGGAAACAGATGTCCCAATTTCATTATTAACATCCTTTGAGACACTAATTGATACCGCGTTCAATGAGATTGTGGAAACTGAAAGAAGGTTTTCTATGGGCCCTATGAATACTAATCAACCACATGCCACGAGTTGCTCAAATGGCAACACCCATATAAATCCAGAGGTCATAGTGGTCAAATCATCACATCCTGCGGTTACTGTGCCCATTGTCCTGGATGATGAAAACACCGTCATATTGTGGAAAAGTAAATTTTGCCATGTTCTGTGTCCCTACGTGTCCTCCATCTTATGTTATGTGTGCATGATTAAATATGCATATGTATCCCCCATGTTTGATTAAAGACGCAATTACAGTTGTGTCCATCTTTAGTATGCCAGTTTCCAGTTCTCGTGAAAGCTACGAGTATCAGGCCTATGTAAAGTTACGTTGCCACGCTTCTCAGTGTGCACGTTATTTCATTGAAAAGTCCCCGTTTCTAGGCCTCAAAAGGGCCTGGACACCAGATTCAGCTCCTGTCTTCTGAGTCCTCGCTGAGGAGCGATACAGCCCCCACCTGTATCCTCGACCCTTCACTTACTTCCTGCCTCGCAGTGCCCGGCTCAGCCTGGCTCTGCCTCTGAGTCTGCCAAGAGTATGTTATGATTCTAGTTATCAGTCCAGCCCTCCTTCTCTGCATTCCTAAGCTGCTGAATCGCATCAATAGTTTCCGTCATTGTCTAGCCTTTACGTCTCCATGTAAGAGAAATACTGCATTTAATGGTCATTTAATATTCTTCATCACGCACTACATGTAGAATAATGCATGCTCCAGTCTTAGAGTCCGTTAGCCTTTACCCCGATAACTTTTGGATTCTATCAACATGTTCTCTAAACATCAGATACTAGATACTGTTTAGGTACATGTCGCCCTGACTCTCCAGACTTCAGTCTCTGCTCCTAGCACAGAGTTCATAGCCCCCAGCTTCTCCTAGTAACACGTCATTGTCAGTTTACGCGCACCATTAGGTTAGAGGTCCCGGCTCCTTATGTAGCCCCCTCCATGTTTCCGCCCCATTTATGACATATTCTGTTACGTTTGCATCACATGTCTATGTATACGCCCCTGTTACACCCATTTTCACCCTTATCTTTCGCGACTGCTATTGACCACACCCACTGCTCCGCCTACTGTAATTCATTGTAATGTAACTGTTTTAGTATATATATTTGTGCACTGTTATTAAATGTTACGCCGATTCTGATCCTGCCCCCGGCAGCGCTGCCATCCTGTTCCCGTGCAGGTTGTCCTGTTCCTGTCCTTTATGCTGTATTAAAACCTGCAAACTCCTACTACCTCGAATCTTGACTCTTATTTATTGAGCTATCTGTTATTGCTATGTCCAGTAAAACCTAGATCCGGTATTATTTATTTATATACCACATAATGGCGCCCGAACAGGGACTTGCCCTTTCCCCACGCGCCGGTGAAGCCACGCCGGCCCCCTGACCCTCTGCAGCCGTGACGGAACCATACCGTGCACGTGCAGATATTTCTGCTTCAAGTATCCCTCAGGCCCACGGAGGAGACGGAGGTGGCGGTCCAGCATCCAGACGAGGCGGTGGAGGAACGCGGCGAGTCCCGACCAGAGCCCAAGCCGAGAGTCCAAGGTCCGAGGTATCCGGAGGCCCACCCGTAACAGAAGTCCGAAGTTCGTCCGTCCGGCGTCGAAGCAGTCCAGTCCAGTCCGAGGCCTTCCGTTCTTGCTGCCCGGTGAGTACCATTGCTGGGGTAGTATCTAGACAGGGTCAATCTAATTGACTCTGGTCCGTGGGTTGGTGGTACACAGACCCACAAACGAAGTGTCCACTTCGGTGGATGCGGGTCCTGACGTATCTCTTTATGAGACCGGTAAGTTTCGTACTGTTTCAGCAGTGCATCTAGTTTCTGTTCTAGTCAGTTCTGTTCTCGAGAAAATTCATGTATTCTGTTTTTAGTATTCCAGGTAGTATTCTGTTCGAACTGTTATTTTAAATGTTCTTCATGTATTTTTAATGTCGTGGTATGAAAGTGGTGTAGTTATCGTGTTCGTTGTGTATTGTATTTAGATTACAGTTCAGTCATGCCTTTATTCTCGAAATTACGTCAGTTAAAAACCAGAAAAGGTCTGCTAGAAGCAGCAGTTCCTGTCCCGCCTAGGGACAGTCCAGGTCATTTTATGTATCAAAAGCATGGCATAAGTGCCATATTATATCTAGATTTATGGGTAGAGTATACCAAAGAGTTAGAGGAAAAGTATAGATGGCCTGTATCAGGCACATGGGATGCCGAGTGCATCATGCGAGTAGAAGAAGCATTATGGAAAAAGAAAGCCAGACAGTCACAGAAAGATGCCATCGAGTTATGGCGCAAAGAATCTCATAGAAGAACCGAAAAAGAAATCAGAAAGTCAGAACTAAGTAGAGAATCCTTAGAACGAGCCGAAGAAAGGGAACTAATCGAGATAAGTGAACGAGTCAAAACTGAACAGTCAGATAGACAGAGGCATGCCCTCATTAAGGGTATGTATCCTCTTCTTGCCGAGGGCTTGCCAAAAGCGACCCCGGAGGCATCCAGTAATTTTCCGCTACCACTAGTTCCGACTAAGCTACGTCACAAACCAACCGCAGCTGATATTTTCATCTCGTCCTATTTGGACGACACAGTCCCAGAATATGCGAATCCTGTTCCGCCAGCTCCTGTAAATAATGTAAATCCTGCTCCTCCAGTCACCGGAGTACCTGCCACGGTACCCCCGGTCCAGCCCACATTACAATTTCCCACTCTGCCAGCACGAAGAGTATCAGTCGACGATTCCAGCATAGGGGCCGCAGGAGGAGGTCCTCCTGGTACCCCGCCGCCACACCAACGTAGAACGTTGGCCGAGTTACATGAATGTGCGTTACAGCGTACGCCCAAATTTAAGTCCGTTGCAGACATCCGACGAGCTCTCACTGAATGCCGCTATGATCCAGTTGCAGGTGATGATAGTACAGTAATATATTCCATCCGTGTAAGACGGGTGACCGGGTATTTAGACACCCTACCAGATATGAAAGGAGATCTAGACCGAATATATCGTTTCATCCGTACAGGGGATGATCCAGAAAGTATTGGCGAAGCCATGTCTCAAAGGAAAGCTGAGATCCAGCTCATGATATTAAAGTTTATGATTAATTGTCTAATAAGAGAACAAGATTACCCAACTAAAGATCCGGCCGAAATGAAAATCCTGACAAGGTGGAGTGATAATATAGCCGAGGGTAAACACAAGACTATCAGTAGTATAGAGAGTATGTACAAGAAAATTCGTAAGGAAATACTAAAGTTACACGAACAACGTAAAGCAGCACAAGTAAGCGAGAAAGAAAATGACTCTACTGAAGAGGTAGACGACGAGAATCCCACTAGAATAGCGTATGTAGGAAAATCTAGATTTCCAGATCGCCATTTGCGCCTAGAACACAAGTCAGTTTTACATCATCCAGCATCAGAACAAGGTTCTCTGGAACAGGTATTTCAAGCTACCGATCACATTCTGAAATCACGAATCGGTTATAGTGAGTTAAGTACTATGCATGAACAAGAACTAGCCCGATCAGCAGTCCGATGGATTACTGATTCTACCACTTTTCCAGATGAAATAGTGGCACAAATGTTTCTGAAATTGCCCCCAGCCGAGCAGCGACTGGTGGGTATGTATATGATCCAGCACCTCATTACTCTGTATGAGGGTCAACATTCTGATCCAGGTCCGTTACACGATGTCCTGAACGAGTTACTCCAGCATAGATGGAAAGGTCTAGGTACCGATTTAATTAGTGTTATTTTAGAACAGCGCCACAAATATAGAACGTTTTTGAACCCGCATTTTGTTCATGTCTCACCCCCAGAAAGTAAACCGTTTTACATAGACAGACAGAATCCGTTACGAGAAGTACACCCAGTTAGGACAACAGATGGTGAAATGCAACGAGTGTTTGTTTACACTCCGATTACAAAGATGGAACTCTTAGAGATGAAGAAATTAATTCCCTGTCATGACAAAGATCCAGCAGGGTTCCACCGAGAATTAAAGGACATGCTCCGTATGGGAGAATACACGTATCCAGATATAATTAAAATGCTAAAAGTCCTGTTGCCCGCAGGGGTATATGAAAAACTCAAGGAAAAAGATTGGGAGGTGGGAGAGAAAAAGATCGATTGGGCAGTTCTAGAAGCTGAAGATAAGATACGAGTACCAGGTACCGGTCTTGGAGAAAAATGTAAAGAATTACCAGAATTGTTAATACAAGTTTTGCCAAGATTATTAGCCACTAAAAAGGAAGACTGGGATGCAATCTCAGCCTGTAAACAGAAACAAGATGAAGACACTAGTGATTTTTATTCTAGATTCGAGAAATGCTTTAGTATCAACAGTGGCCTCAAGACAAGTAGCGAGTCATACCCTCATCTTTTTGTTACTAAATTAGTCGAGAATTCAAGTCCACAAGTTAAGAATCGAGTTTTGAAAGTCGAAAGTACCTGGCAAGCTAATACCCCGTCCCAGATGTTACAGATGCTCCAATACCACCAGAATAGAATCAGAGAAGAGCAAGAACACGAGAGAAAACGTATGAAGGACACGAAAATGAAAGTGCTGGTTGCACAATCTATTCCACAAGACAGTCAAAAGAGGGGTCCGAATCAAGCCAGTCATCCTGCAGCTCCCGTTAAAGGGACCTGCAATTATTGTAAACAGCCAGGTCATTTCATAAACGAGTGTGCAGTTCTGAAACACAATATAGCTACTGGTAAGACTAAAGAAAGACCACGTCCGCCTAGACAAGAACAAGTTTCACAGATTTCTCAGCCACAGAATGCACAACAGACAGTTCCAGCACCGCAGCCTATCGCTGCAACACAGCATGTTACACAGCAGATGTACCAGTATGCACAGTCCGAGTATCCAGAGTATCAGCCATATTCATGAAACAGCCTAGAGAGGGAGGTAGGCTTGCCTCTCATCGAGATACCTGTAGATCAAGAGGGTCCCTATGTTCATAGTCAAGTATTAGGGAAAGACAGAAAGTTTCTGATTGATACAGGGGCAAGTAGGACCACCATCAGTCACGCCGAAGTTCCAGGGGCTCCGCTCTCAGGCTCAAGAAATGTTTCCCTTGGATTTTCAGGAAAGCCTATTGTAAACGAGATATCTAAGCCAGTTACTCTAGAAGTAGGTCCATTGTCCCGCACTACTGATCTGTTACTTACGAAGTCATGCCCAGAAAATTTATTAGGCATTAAAACACTGAAAGAATTAGGTGCAGTTATTTGCTGCTCCCCAGAGGGAATACGATTGTTCCTACGTGACTTCAAGGGTCACTATGTATTACGAGATTTTGATCCAAGATTGTCCAATGTTCCGCAGCATTTATGGGCGCAAGGTCCAACTGATGTAGGTTATATGCAAATCACACCCCATCGTGTGACTCTCAAGCCAGGTGTAGTCCTGCCACGAATCAGACAGTACAGATTGCCACCTGAGGCTGTAGCAGCCTTATCCAAAATTATTGACGAGCTCATTGCTCAAGGAGTAGTTGTAGAAACTGACTCCAATGTATGCAATTCTCCGATCATTCCAGTCATGAAACGTACTGATCCAAATGCACCCCCAGTATATCGATTAGTGATTGACCTACGAGAACTCAATAAATGTATTATTCCCCAGTACCCAGTTGTCCCAGATATCTCTTCCCTATTGACAGCCATTGATTCTGAAGCCTCATTTTTTTCAGTCATAGACCTCAAGAACGCGTTTTTTAGTGTCCCCATTCATCCAGACAGCCAGTTCCTTTTCGGATTTTGTTTAAATGGAAGGAGCTATATGTTCACACGAGCTCCTCAAGGTTTCACAGAAAGTCCTAGTATTTACAGTCAAGCACTTAAAAGACAACTAGACAATATTCACATGCCAACTGACACTGCCCTGCTCCAGTATGTCGATGATCTACTGATCACAGCCCGTTCTGAACGTGCTTGCGAGCGAGCATCCCTTACAGTCTTGTATTTCCTTGCCGAGATGGGGCACAAGGTGTCCCCTTCTAAGCTTCAATTCTGTGTCCAGCAAGTGATCTACTTAGGCCACTTACTGTCCAAGAGGGGTAGGCAGTTGACACCTGACCGTATCCAGCTAATAGCGAGTCTTCCTCAGCCCAAGACCCAGAAGGAGGTACGTGCTTTTATCGGCCTCACTTCTTACTGCAGACAATGGATTCCTCAGTATGCATTTCTAGCCAAGCCACTGATACAGTTAACGACACAGGAGGCAGCCGTATCGACTGTCCTCCCTTGGACATCTGAACATACACTTAGTTTTAATGAGTTAAAGAAAGCTCTATGCCAAGCTCCAGTTCTAGCAACACCGAACTACAGTAAGCCTTTTACACTTTTCGTCACTGAACGGGAAGGTACAGCATTATCTGTTCTCACACAAGATCAAGCAGGACAATACAAGCCCTGTGCTTATTTTTCGAGCACATTAGATCCAGTAGCCCAGGCTCTGCCTGCGTGCCTCAAGTCAGTTGCAGCCACAGCACTAGCTATCAGACAAAGTGATTCCATAGTATTAGGACATTCCTTGACAGTACAAGTCCCACACTCCGTGGAAGTTCTTTTAAACCGAACACAGACTCAGCACTTGACAATTGCACGTTTAACAGGTTATGAATTGACACTGTTCCAGCCACACATAGAAATCAGACGCTGCAACGTTCTAAATCCTGCAACACTGTTACCGTCAGTTACTTCAAATCCTGCCACACATGACTGTGTGGAAGTTGTTAACACAATGACTAAGCCAAGACAAGACTTGACAGATATTCCATTACCAGATCCCGACCTGACACTTTATGTGGATGGTTCATGTATGAGAACAAGTACAGGAGAACTAGTAGCCGCGTATGCAGTGACTACTGACACTGAAGTTATTGAAACACACCGTATTGACACCCTGTCTGCTCAAGCAGCAGAGCTAGTTGCTCTGACTCAAGCCTGCATACACGCCAAGAACCTGAAAGTTAATGTTTACACAGATTCACGTTACGCATTCGGAGTCGTACACGACTTTGGAGTGCTCTGGCAGGAGAGAGGTTTCATGACTTCTCATGGAACCAAGATTCAGCATGGTCTCCTTATTCAAGCTCTGTTAGATGCCATACACTTACCGACATCTATTGCTATCATGAAATGCAAAGCACATACGAAAGTTACTGACACTATTTCTCAAGGTAATGATCTAGCAGATCGCACAGCCAAGCTTACAGCACAGACTCCAGACATTCCAGTTAATCCGACACAGACACATACTCCAGATCCGACTACATGCATGACAGTTAAGGACCCTACTCAAGATGTCATAGATATCCAGTTACATGCTACTCCTGATGAAATCAAGAAATGGTCCGAACAAGGAGGGGTCCAGACAGATCAGGGATGGGTAACGAAGGGAAGAGCCACATGGTTTCTCCCCGACTCCATGGTTCAAGTCATTATCAATACCGCACATAGTCCAGCACATTTAGGAGAAAAAGCTATGTTAGACAGTATCCAGAACATTTGGTTCAACAAGCATTTACGAGCTGCAGCCAAGCAGAAAGTCCGTACCTGTATGATATGTTGCCAGTTCAATCCAGGTAAAAGTGTCCCGGTGGAACAAGGTGGATTCCAGCCCCCTGACCACCCTTTTGAAGTCCTCCAAATGGATTATATTCAGATGGAGCGATGTCGAGGTTTCAAGTATGTCCTTGTAGTTGTATGCGCTTTGTCCAGGTGGACAGAGGCATATCCAGTCCCAGATTACACAGCCGCGACCACTGCCAAGCAGTTGGTTCGTGAGTTCTTCCCCCGTTATGGACTCCCTAGAGTCGTATATTCTGATAACGGCCAACCATTCTCATCCGAGCTTATGAAACATATTTCCCTGTTGTTAGGGTACCAGTGGAAGTTCCATTGTGTACGCCATCCAGAAGCAGCCGGTCTCGTAGAGAGACATAATCAGACCCTGAAAATCCGAATTGCAAAAGTATGTAAAGAGAAAGGTGTGGACTGGCTAGTAGCTCTGCCAGTTGCCTTGTTTTATATGCGCATGGTCGCACATTCCAGATCAGGTCTGTCCCCTTATGAGGTCGTATTCGGCCGCCCCCCTAACATGTGGGGTACACCTAGACCTCGAAGTATTACCGATGTTTCAAGTAATATGCTGACAGATTACCTAGCTTCCTTGATGTCTGCCCTACACTCTTGTCGTTCACAGGTTGCTGCCGCATTTCCAGACAATACCGAGGTGGCACCGCATGAAATCGTTCCCGGATCCATGGTTCTTGTCCGGAATTTTGATCGTTCAAGTCCGCTGGAGCCTCGCTGGAAGGAACCCCGACAGGTCCTCCTGGCCACCCGTACTGCCGTCAAGCTGGAAGGCAGGAAGGGCTGGGTCCATTTGTCACATGTGAAAAGATTTTTTGGACTAAAGCCTGTTTCAAAGAACATTTCCGAGGATTCTAAAGACTGCCAAAGTACTATTCTTAAGGACTGTCCCGCAAAAGACATTGCTACGAACCCTTCCCTGTTAGAGAAAACTCCGCAGCAGGAGTATAAGCTTAAACTAAGGTCTAGTAAAATAAGTCAGCCAGTTTGATTGTCTAAGTCCTCCCCTAGGTGAAACGGTTAGACCGGTTTCTGACATGTATATAATAGACCCCCATAGAGAGAGAGTTAGTGAGAACTCTAGAAGTTGCACTATTATTTTATGTTTTCTGCTATATTTCAGCATTATGATTTCCTGCACCAGTTATGCATTTTATTTGTATTTTCCAGTTTCTCATGTAAATAAGTCTGCTAATGCTACAGTAGAGCACACGTTTAGTGATCTGCCTCCTCATGAACTCTCTTATCGTCTCGCTATGCGAAATAATTCTTTTATCCGCATGTTACATTATTCACACCAGACCAGCAATGCCACTAATTGTTGGGTGTGTGGTCGACTCCCCCCTTTCCAGACACCGAAGGGAGTTCTGCCACTCTTTCCTTATCCATTTTCACATAATGGTTCGTGTGGAGCATGGTCCACGTTAACGTCATCCTCAACAGATATGTCTTTTCTGAACAGCACATGTTTCCCAGACAAGCAAGGTCTTCCCCACAGAACAGGGTTAGATCTAGAAAATGAAGTTTATAATTTGGGTAATTATTCTTCGAATTTCATGGTCCTGAATGTTCAGTCTGATTCTACTCCAGACTTACCTGCTATTTCAGTACTACCAGTCAAAGGTGAATTATGTGTCCGAAATAATGGTTCCGTACATGTAGGCCATAGTGATTGTACTACTATTGTCAAGTATAGTGACAGTAGGAAATCTATTTTCAAAGCTTCACGTCATTTTTATTTTGTTTGTGGTCAGACCGCATATGTTCGTCTGCCCCTTGATTGGGATGGTACATGTTACATTGCCTTCCTACTGCCACCAGTTTTCCTAGCCCCACCTGACTATCATAGGAATTCCCTCCTAGTACATACTAGACACAAGAGAAATTTCCCGATTGTCGATTATACTGAAACTGCTCTAGAACAATACATAGATATCAATAAAGGTGTCTTCCCCTACTTAGGTACTGTTGTAAATAGTAAACTGATACGTAGATTAACCAGAACACTTGAAGCAGTAGTGATCGAGACTACTTCTGCTCTAAGTAACTTAACCGAAGAGCAATCCTTTATGAGAATTGTCGTGCTCCAGAATCGTCTCGTCCTTGACGTCATACTGGCCGATAGGGGCGGGGCATGTAGAGTCATCGGATCTAGTTGCTGCATTTTCATTCCTAATAACGCACCGTCTGTTTATTCAGCTATTACCAGACTCCATAAAATTGCCCATATGTTACACCAAGATCCAGGCACCTGGACATGGTCCGGTTGGTTCTGGAATATAATTTCCGCCTGGGGATGGAAAGTATTGTCATTTCTGGGTATTGCAGTAGCGATCATATTCAGTTGCTGCCTCTGTTTACAATGTGGCCCTGCGATTTGCGGCATTTGTGCTACATCTTGTATTCCTAGTCCCAAGTCCCGTCCTAAATCCCGTTCCAAGAAAATTCGAGACGAGCAAATGATACTGTATGAAATGATAGATGGTATCATGAATATTGATGTTTCCTGATGGAAACGTAGTGACAAGGAGGGAATGTGGAAAAGTAAATTTTGCCATGTTCTGTGTCCCTACGTGTCCTCCATCGTATGTTATGTGTGCATGATTAAATATGCATATGTATCCCCCATGTTTGATTAAAGACGCAATTACAGTTGTGTCCATCTTTAGTATGCCAGTTTCCAGTTCTCGTGAAAGCTACGAGTATCAGGCCTATGTAAAGTTACGTTGCCACGCTTCTCAGTGTGCACGTTATTTCATTGAAAAGTCCCCGTTTCTAGGCCTCAAAAGGGCCTGGACACCAGATTCAGCTCCTGTCTTCTGAGTCCTCGCTGAGGAGCGATACAGCCCCCACCTGTATCCTCGACCCTTCACTTACTTCCTGCCTCGCAGTGCCCGGCTCAGCCTGGCTCTGCCTCTGAGTCTGCCAAGAGTATGTTATGATTCTAGTTATCAGTCCAGCCCTCCTTCTCTGCATTCCTAAGCTGCTGAATCGCATCAATAGTTTCCGTCATTGTCTAGCCTTTACGTCTCCATGTAAGAGAAATACTGCATTTAATGGTCATTTAATATTCTTCATCACGCACTACATGTAGAATAATGCATGCTCCAGTCTTAGAGTCCGTTAGCCTTTACCCCGATAACTTTTGGATTCTATCAACATGTTCTCTAAACATCAGATACTAGATACTGTTTAGGTACATGTCGCCCTGACTCTCCAGACTTCAGTCTCTGCTCCTAGCACAGAGTTCATAGCCCCCAGCTTCTCCTAGTAACACGTCATTGTCAGTTTACGCGCACCATTAGGTTAGAGGTCCCGGCTCCTTAGGTAGCCCCCTCCATGTTTCCGCCCCATTTATGACATATTCTGTTACGTTTGCATCACATGTCTATGTATACGCCCCTGTTACACCCATTTTCACCCTTATCTTTCGCGACTGCTATTGACCACACCCACTGCTCCGCCTACTGTAATTCATTGTAATGTAACTGTTTTAGTATATATATTTGTGCACTGTTATTAAATGTTACGCCGATTCTGATCCTGCCCCCGGCAGCGCTGCCATCCTGTTCCCGTGCAGGTTGTCCTGTTCCTGTCCTTTATGCTGTATTAAAACCTGCAAACTCCTACTACCTCGAATCTTGACTCTTATTTATTGAGCTATCTGTTATTGCTATGTCCAGTAAAACCTAGATCCGGTATTATTTATTTATATACCACAATATACATAGCCCCAGAAGTAGCTCCTGATTCGTCATCAGAACCAACACCTGCAGAGGCTACTACTAAGGCATGTGATAATGCTGTTGCCAAGAGAAAGAGGGCTCCTGTAAAATTAACCCACAATAAAAGGAAGCAGCCATTAAGGAGTGTAAACCAACCTACGCCACAAAGTATGTGGACTAGGGGGAAGAAACAGAAATTAAATCAACAAATTGTATCTGTATCTGTACAGGGTCAACCTCATCTGGGTGATGTTGTAGTCATAAATAACGATGACTCAAACTCCATGTCTAGTTCGACCCAGACTGAGTTCCCCAATGTAAACAATATGAATAGTCACCACTCTAAATCAGAGGGGAATCTCATTGAGACCATCGCAGATACTATTTTTAAACAGCTCGAAGGTCAAATGAATAAACAATTTAATAATATTTTTAAAAGACTTGACAGACTGGAAAACTTAATCAAAAACGATGATGCCAAAAGAAAAGGTATAGTGAACTTGGATAAAATAAGAGTAGAACGTCTGCTAAAGGATCTGGAATCCACCACACGTGCTCTCACTAGGGGGGATCAAGATACCAACAAGGCTAAGGATTCACAGGTTGCTACCAACCCATTACCGACTATTACATCTGCGGTCACTAAAAGCTATAGCACAAGAGGTGGCAACCAGTCCGTTCCCTCAACTAAATCCCCATTGCCCCCAAGTAACGCTACCAGCGTATCTGACAAACCTTCCGTTTCCCCTACTGCTGTAACCGGCTTGGTCATGACAACTAATAAGAGTAATTCAGCGGCACGTACTATCACAGCGCAAAAGGCCGCTTCAAATTCCAGCCAGCGCCACAATAAAGTCACATGTGAAGACACTAGGCCTACCAAACATCAAGGCCCCGCCTTACATCTTCCACCGGAGGCTTGTCCTTATGTCTTAGTTCTGGCTGGTATCCCATCCCTTAGGGAAGGACAAGGAGAATCGTGGGTTCAACTGCATAATAAGTGCATAGACTGGTTAACAAAGCATAAGGGGGTGGGCTATGACATCTCTAAAGAGATTTTATCCACAAGGCGAGTAACCTGGGTTGGTCCTCTCTTCAAAAACATTAATGGGGACTGTATTGTAATTAACTTTAGAAATCCAGGTACTGCAAAATTTTTGTTGAATAAAAACTCCGCCCGACATGGCCCATCTACTGTGGTGACCCCCTTACCACTGAATTACTTTTACCGTCCCCCACACAAAATGATGCAGCCCCCACCGGTTTTCCCGTTACACAATAGGTTTGCAATATTTCAGGATCTGGAAACATTGGATTGACTGCCTCCCACTACCACAGAACTGATTTCTGTGTGCTCTGCTACTGACCGGCCAGTGGAAAAACTTCCTGAGGTACCTTTGTTAACATCTAAGACTCTTTTACCTAGCATACATTGTGAAGAACAGGGGCACACTATAGTGAAACCCGTTTTAGCGTGCTCTGCTACTGACCGGTCAGCGGAAATATTTCCGGAGGCACCTCTGTTGACACCTAAGATCTTTTCAGTTGGTACATCATGTGAACAACAAGGGCACACCATAGTAAAACCTGTTCTAGGATCTGCCCAGGGCTCCTGTTCAAGTCCAGATAATATCCTAAAAATTCTTAGCTGGAACATTGCCGGTCTGAAGGCCAAGTTGGAAGTGACCTCTTGGAAAGACTGGGTTAACTGCAACGATATATTAATGTTCCAAGAAACCTGGTGCACTGACGATTTGTTATTTGAGGGGTTTAGCTGCCATAATAGAACTGTCCAAGCCCCCACGTTTGGACGCCCAAGTGGCGGACTATCAATCTGGATAAAAATTAATGCGGAAGTCAAAGTAGACACACTACCAACCCATTGTCCTAGCTTTATGGCATTATCATATACTCAGAGGACAAGATTATGTTTGCTCAATTTCTATAACAACGATTTTTTGTCCCAACCTAATCCTAATTTTATTCTTTTATTTGAATTTATTGATGTGATTATGGATGGACAGAAATTTGGGAAATTTGATGGTATCTGTCTAGGAGGAGACTTTAATGCTCATATACACCCAAGAAACCCTCCATGCAAAAGAGGCATTGAACTGTCAAATTTTCTCATAACTAGTGATCTTGTAAATTGTATGGAATATGTAGGTATGGAAGATAGCACTGCCCCATTTTCCACTTTTATTGGTCATGGGGGTGGCACTACAATTGATTATGTTTTTGTTTCACCTTCTGTTGCCAATGCCCTAATAAGGGCTGAAGTTGTATGCAAAATTTATAGCGACCATTATCCAATTGTCATTCACTTATCACTTTTGAGGGGCAAGTGTTTACGGAATGAAATAGGTGCTAAAAACTTGAAGGTTTCAACTGATAAACTGAGGGTAATTTGGAAGGGCACGGATAATAGGGAAATCCTAGCCGAAATTATTAAAAAACATCCAATCTTGATCGAAAATTGCCTCACTATTGATGACCATGGGGTTAATATAATCACGTCATTCTCTGAACTTTGTACTGTAATAAAAGGTGAAATTTCCAGACCAGCTTCTAGTAAAGCTGTGGAAACACCTAGATGGTTTGATGCTCTCTGCTCAAAGGCAAACAGGAATTTGAGAGCTGCCCTAAAAGTTGAACCAAGGGACTTACCTCAAATAAGGTTGCTTAGAACAGAGTATAAACGTACCCTACGTACTAGATCAAATGAACTGCTTAAAACCCACTGGGGTTCCCTGGCACGCTCAGCCGAATTGAAAGATACTACAGGGTTTTGGAAGGAGGTAAAGGAGATAATATCTATAGGCTCTAACTTAACGGAAATGAACTGCAACATTACCGGTCCTATCTGGATTGAACATTTTGCAAAAATTTATGCAACACCAGATAATCCCCCTTTGACTGTACCTCCTTTAAGCCCACTTAATATCTCTGTATCTGAAGTTGAGGATGCCATATCAGAAAGCGCTGGAAATAAAGCGCCCGGTCCTGATGGGCTCTCAATTGACCAGTTGAAGTGTGAGCCCGATTTTTGGGCCCCACTGTTATGCAATGTTTTTAATAATTTAACACATGGGCAAATTCCAAAAACATGGTCTTGTAGTATAATCGTTCCCATCTTTAAAAAGGGTGACAGGCTGGACCCGGGGTGTTACCGCCCCATCTCATTAATTGATAACACCTTGAAAGTTTTGGGGCGGATCATATTTAAAAGGATTAGAACTTGGGCAGATGAGAGTAAGATCCTACATCCCAGCCAGCTTGGTTTCCGCAGCAGCGTTGGAACGGTGGAACAATGCTTAAATCTGAACCTGATAATGGCGAAATATAATATTGCCAAGAAATCCCCTCTATATTTTGGATTTATGGATTTGAGTTCCGCTTTTGATTTTGTTAATCGTTCCCGCCTTTGGTCCACCCTTTTGGATTATGGTTTAGATGATTATTTGGTCCACTTTTTAGCTTTTTTACATCATGATTTAAAAGCATGTGTGCGTATAAATCAATCTGGCGAAGTTTCTGATGATATTAGTATTGGCAGGGGGGTCAGACAAGGGTGTGTGCTGGCCCCCCTCCTGTTTATTTTGTACATTAATAAATTAAGCGACTCCCTGAGTGCCCTAACTAAAGACGTACCTCATGTAAATGGGGCCCCTATACCTACCCTTCTTTATGCTGACGATGCGGTCCTGATGGGCCGCACACCAAAGGCACTCCGCATTTTAATTTCAGGATTTGTACGTTTTATGGCCGATTTAGGCTTGTCAACTAATTTTAAAAAATCATTAATCATGAGCTGCGGCCCTAAAAATTATAAAATTGCTGAGATCAAATCAGGGACAAATGTTTTGAAAAGCACCAGTACCTTTCCCTATTTGGGGCTGTTATTCTCAAACACTGGTTCGTGGCATGCACATGTATCTTATGCAAGGAATAAGTTGGGTAAAGCGATAAACTGTGTCATTTCTTTAAGACAACCCAACTATGCTGATGTAATTACACCTTTAGTTAAGATTTATAAAACTCAATGTATGCCAACTGGTACTTATGGCGCCGAGGTGTGGGGTTATACGACCTGCTACCACATTCAAACGGAAGAAAATAGGTTTTGCCGGAAGGTGCTTGGCGGGGTCATTTGTTCCCCTAACTATGTATGCCACAATGAATTAAACATCTCATACATAGAAGACTTTGTAAGATCAAGACCAGCACTCTTCTGGCTAAAGCTATGGAATAACCCGGCTGCCACTTTGACCTGTGAAATAATCTCAGATTGTCTGAAATGCGATCGGGCTCACTGCATACCATGGTTAAAAGCGGTAAAAGATTGCCTTGAAAGTGTAGGGCAGGGTTCTCTGTTCCTTACGCCAAGTTTAATAAACCGTTCCCACAAGACCATTATTCTTAGGGCACTATATGATCTATATGGAGCAGAACGGGAAAGGAAGATCTCGGTTAAAAGTACTGTTACCAAATATATGGGCTATTCTGAACCCCATATCAAACATCCAGGTCCACCATACAGGTATTTACGTTTGCACCTTGGAAGGTGGAACAGGGGTTTACTGTTTCGTTTTCGAGATGGAAGTATAGTAAATTTACTAAATTTTCCTTTGGGTTACAATAAACATCTAGAAACTCTAAATTGCCCATGTAACCCTATTATGAAACAGAGCCTTATGCATTTTTTGTTCTTCTGTAGCTTCTATAAAAAGCTTTCCGTTCACTACTTAATGCCCTATTGTAGAAAACATGGACTGACAAATTTTAAATTAGCATTTAGGTCTTTTTTACTATTGGGATCAGATGAAGTTATATTCAGGGTAAGCTGCTTTCTTAAAGCTGCCGTCAGATCACGTGCCACTTTATATACTGAGGTATAAAAATTGCACACTGCACCTACTTTTATGCTTCTCCTAGTTGCATTTTTTCTTCTCTTTGTAAAGATCTTTTTATGTGGTCACACTTATAATGCTGCTATCACCCATCCATTTTTAAATTATGTATGTAAGAATGTATCTTTTTAACTGTATTTTTAACTGTATTTTTAAATTATGTATAAAGTGTTCTTCTTTTTTAACATATGAAGGGGCAAATCTCGTGTAGACATGGAATTGAAATTTGATCATGTATGATTGTTCTTAGTCTTGTTTTCCAGATGTCATTGTTCTATTGTAAAGTTTTTTGTATATCTGTATGTACTTTTATGGATGTTTTTTACTTCCGAATAAAGATCTTTTGACTTGACTTGACTTGACTTGGTAACACAGAGCCGCATTTGTGCACAATCTGGCCATTACTGACCGTGTGCCCCATGCAGTGTAGGGGACTTGGATTATCATTGCCCTTCTCATTTAGGCAACAGGATTAATGCAAACTAATCACCTTACAAGGCCTTTTGTTGTCAAGCCTGGGCAAGTGTGTGGAATACTGACTCATCAGTATAGACATGTAAGAGGAGAAACGCAACAGTCTAAGGTGGGGATTGTTATTATCTACAATAGATAGTGTAAAATGTTGATGCGAGTTATACCCATTCATTAATGTTTGTTCTGACTAATTGTGCCTCAAAATTGTAACCAGACATGAATGCTTAATGTCCAGTTACCTTTACACACATATAGATATCACTACTTACCTAGATGTCTAAATGTCGGTTTGTTTCGTACTGTCAAAGAAATACTAATAAAGAGCTATTAAAAAGAAGTACAAATGCAGACATGAAAGACACCAACAATCAGACTTTTTTCCTGTCAGAGTTGAAGACAATTGAGAGATATAAGTTAGGTCCTTACTGTTACTTACCACTACATCATTCATGTACACTCCAGCGTGCAGTAAATGAGCTAATATGTGCATGAGGTGAGCACTATGTCCCCAGCATCCAGCAATCCTTGCTGCCATATCCACCAGTTACCTTGCATCTCTTAACCCCATGGGCATATGGTAGCCATCACAATTATGGGCACCATATATACCTCACAGCTGGGTGTCAGGTAACCAAAACTACTGTATTGTCTGTGCAAAGTTGCATTTGCAGCTGTATACAGGTTAGTCTTGCTCATATGCGGTTTGTTTCTTTCCTTCATCTTTCTCCTCTTCTGTACCCAGCTGAAGGACCTTCGATGCTTAGCACTCTTCTGACAGTTGCAGCCTTTTCTGCCACCTCACTTGACATTTGCCTAGCAGTATACCCTTGCTATCTGAGGGAAAATGTGGGACAAGAATATCTTCTCTGTAACATCACCTTAGGAAGTCAACATTCTTTGCGTTTTTGTCCTGGATTTTTCACCTTTGGCTGGACCCCATATTTTTGCTGGCTGTAGAACTCTTTGCACATTACCACTGCTAACCAGTGTTAAAGTGCTTGTGCTCCTCCTTTCAACATAGTAACATTGGGCTATGCATAATTGGCATATTTAACTTACCTATTGGTCCCTAGTATATGGCGAAAAGTGTATGCAGGGCCTGAAAGTTAAATATCACTTGTGGACTGCTCCACTCATAGTGCCATACACTACCATTTGTAGCCAAGCTGTTACAGTTTTAAACTGCAAATTCGATATTTCAAAATAAGCCCTTTTGACAAGCCTAAATCTTCCTTTTAATGATCTAGTCCCACCTTAGTAGGCCTTATTGACCATAAGACAGAGTGCATGGTATTTACAAGTAAGACGTGAACGTTTTAATGATACACATGTCCTTATAGTGAAAAGGCCGCAAAAGCTATTTTTACAGTAGCAAGTCTGTCTAGTATATAGGAAGGCACTGAGGTGCAATATTAAATACTAATACTGTATCTCAGCAATGAGACGAGCTAGAAAAACAATTGCGCACCTTTTTTTAAAAGTTATTTAAACCAAATTCAATGGTGAAGTTGGAGTTTTACTAAAAAGTAACTTTTAGAAAGTTACCTTTACCTGCCTGAAGCCTCTTTGCATTTCCTCCCAATTTCCGCAAGCCCTAATTAGCATTTGCATAAGTGTAAGTGGATGTGAAGTGCCCTCCCGGAAGCAAACATTAGGCTGACCTGAATAGGCAGCGATGACCCCTCTGAACCTGAGAGAATATGCAGGGTAGGGCAATGAGCATCCTTTTTGACATTAAAGTGTCAAATCCTGCGTGTATAAGAATTATGCGGAGATGAATAAAAAGTGTATTCCCTCCCTGTAGGATTATGTAACCTCCAAGTGTATATCAAGTTGAATCGTGTGCAAAGATTCGCAAAGACTTTGTGGGATTTGCTTACACGGAAAGGACATCTTGAGTCTCTATCTAGGGTCGGGTCGTGTGGCAAGTTAAAGTCACCAGCCACTACGTGCATGGCACTATCTGGAATTGTGTCTGTTTGTTTGCCTAGGTCCTCCCAGAAGTCCACTTCATCCTTATTGGGGGCATAGATATTAGTAATGTAGAATTCTGTGTTGTCTTTTGTCAATTTTGTTGTGACCCATCTCCCTTTAGTGTCAGATGTGCTTGCCACCATTTCTATATTAGATTTTTTAGCTACCAAGGTCAGGACACCGTTTTTCTTGCCTATAGCGTCAGAACCAGCAACATTGCTGTAGAACTTATTTCTAAGGGTGTTAAATTGTTTGGAGTCGATCTTTGTTTCCTGTAGTAGGAATACGTCACCCTTCTGCTTATATAAATAGTCAAGAATCTTCCTTCTCTTGATAGGGTGGTTTAAGGCCTTAACATTCAGTGATATAATCTTGAGATAGTTATGGCCTAATGAGCCCTGGGGAAGATGTGGCATTACAGGTGCAACATAAACATTGTCAGTCATTCTCTGAGTCTGAAGCACTTTTTGTGCGGCTGATTCACTATATGGGCAGGGGATGTGTCCGCATTAAGTATTTGCAATGAGCGAAGTGGGTCCAGTTGCATAGGGGTGAATAGCGATGTGTACATGTCATGAATGCAAGGCTTTCCACTAGAGGAGGTACTACACGTATAGACAAGGATGTCACAGCACAGTATTCGGCTTGAGAGAAGACCATAAAGCATAACATACAGTGGATTGACCCTTTTATGTAAAAATGTATCACATCGGAGTATGGTACTTGGAAAAAGATACCTGGAATGTAAGAAAAACAACACCTCACTCCTATGGCACATATCATACGTCGAAGCTGTCTGTGAATATACACAGATAACATTATAACACATTACACTTGAATGAGGAAACCTGGCATTCGGATAAAAAGATACGATATGTATGTAGAACATACCCCGAGAGGCAGAACCTGCATGCACAAGAATATCGCTGCAAAAACCACAGCGAAGTTCCTCACTTGAAGAAAGAGGCAAGGCACTTGTGTAAAAAAAAACCTGATCAGCATGGAAGGAACTGTACATAAAGGAGAATAAAAAAAGGAAAACAAGATGCAAAACCCTATCCCAACCCACCCTCAACCCTAACCCTCCCTCCCTCCCCGCCCAACAGTAAATAAGTGGCATGGTGACACGGGAAGAGAGCTCTCCTCCCATGGAAGCCAGAACAAAGATTTCTTGGACGCATAAGTCCAGTTTGTGATATAGGTTGTGTCTTAGGTATTAAGAAACATTTGTGACTAAGTATTAATAAACTTCAAATTCTAACTGTGAACTGATGACTAATAACGAACTGAGTTTGAATAGGTGTAACCCTGTATGTAGAGAGTGATGTAGAGTGATTTAGAGTGCAGTACAGGTCATATGGGTTATATTGGCCTAGCAGTACCACTGCAGGAGGGAGCATCAGCGTACTGTCCAGACATTGTCCATTTGGACTTTGTTGATTCAATGAAATTGTAAGTTTGTAAACAGGTTCCAGAGGTCGTCGTGTCCGTCAAGGAGTTATTCAGATCTAAGTGTGGAAGTTAGATCAATTACAACAACAATTTATGGCAAGTTATATCAAGTTAGATAAAGGAATATATATTCAGAGGTCGCCTTGTCCATAAATGAGTTATCCAGACCTAAGTGTGGAAGTTACATCAATTACAACAACAATTTACAGCAAGATCCACATCAATTATGAGAGATTAAAAATGTACATTAATCACAAGTAATGCCATAGCTAAGATCGAACAGACCTCGATTGAACCAAGGGTGATCTCAGACCACTCCTGCAATAGCCTGTCTATCTCTGATCCAAAACCTGTTCAGAAACAATCCATTTGGAGACTCAACAATGAAATCTTAGAAAAAGAAGCCCATAGACAAGCCATAGGGAACGCGATCCAGAACTATCTTACAGATAACAAAATTGGAGAGACGTCAGACCTTACAAGATGGGAGGTATTAAAGAGCACCATCAGAGGAGAGATCATTAAAATTAGAACTGCCATGAATAGGGACTCCAATAGCAGCCTTGACAAACTATAAAAAGAGATAGCTACGCTACATGGACAACATGTCATCTCACGAGATACCATATTTTTAAACGAAATAATGAAAAAGAAATATGAGTATAATAAAATAGTCAACAAACGAGCAGGAAGATGGATAAAGATACAAAAAAACATTAAACTGTGAATCCAACTAGGCAGGTAAAACCCTAGCCTCATACTAAAAGTTTAAAATGCAAAAAAAACACCATCAAAAATCTTATAGACCAAAAAGGTATGGCCCATTCTGACCCCGACATGGTAGCAGGAATTTTTAAGAACTTCTATAGCACTCTGTATAGTAAAAATAAAGACTTGGATCCTACAAAAACACAGGAATATCTGAATAAATGCTCATTACCTGCCCTGTCTGATAAAGAAAAAACTGAAATTAACAGCCCAATTACTGCCTCAGAAATTGAAGGCTCGATAAGGGCCCTAAAAACTGGAAAGGCCCCGGGCCTGGATGGCTTTTATGCCAAAGTTTATAAGTGCTTCTCATCGACACTGTCTATCCCACTCCTAAACTTATTCAACGATTTCAGTGACTCTGGCAAGATTAATGGGACACCAGCAGAAGCTATCATAGCAGTAATTCCCAAAGAAGGGAAGGACCCAACACTCCCAAAAAATGACAGACCGATATCCCTAATTAACTTAGACTGCAAGTTTTCGCTATGATCCTCGCTAAACACCTATACAAATTCTTACCCAAACTCATCCATCCCTCACGGGTTGTTTAAAAAAAAAAAAATAGGCTATCTAGTGAGAACAATCGCATCCTTGCCCATGTACTAGAGAAAGCCAAATCTACTGACTCCCCAACAGTCGCCATTACTTTGGATGCTGAAAAGGCTTTCAACAAAGTTGACTGGGCCTACTTAGAAGCTACGCTTGACAGATTTAATTTGGGTGAAAATTTTAAACGCATGGTCATGGCACTATACTTCAACCCCTCAGCTAGGGTCGGAGCGGTACACCATAGGAAACCAGTGTATCTCATCATGTGGCAACTTTTAAGGACCTGATTGCATGAAAGGATGTATGGGTATCATCCTGTGACAGCACAAATACCACAATTTGAAGAAGTGTTTGATGATTTTACTGCAAGACAATATGTGAGTTCTTTGTTTCATGCATGTGTGTGATTGTGTTTCAGCTTCCAAATATCTCTCTGCCAGGGATCATTTGAGTTTGTCAGGTGATCTTCATTGATGATCATGAGCAATGAATAGTCCCTCCCATGTGCGAGGATCCTGGAACAGTTTTTCCAAATCCACATTTTGTGTAACATCTTCACCTTACTTCGGAAAGGCTGGTAAATACAAGTAACACAAATGCATAAAAGGCTATGTTGCCAATTATGTTCAATTACTTTAAAAGCTGGGAAAAATACATAAAGTTATGAAATGGCACTAGAAAGAAAGATAAGTGACATTTTGAAACACCCTTCACAAACCCTTTTTATTGTATTTTAAAGTGCATGAAAGGGAAGGACAGATCAATAAAGCTTTTAAGGATGGAGCTATGTTAGAGTGCACCTTTAAGGGCAACTAGACCTCCAGTGTTGCATTATGACCTTTAAGTGACAGTTACTTCTGTTTTTTTTCCATCTCCCAGTGAGAGGATCTTGGAGCACTGAGATCTGTGTTTTTAAGGCTTTTTTCTTTACAAAAACGTTTCAGAATCAATTAGAATTGGTTCACTCTACATCCTTTATTATTGAGAGTAGTTCATTTTTGACAGACAAAAATATATTTTTTCTCAAAAATGGCATTTCTTTTTGAGAAATGTACAGAATGTGGCAAACAAATGGATCTGCATCTTCTGCCTTCCAGAATCTCAGAACCGCAGATGATATCATCACTGCAGCTCCTTCTACAGGCGCACTTCGAGAGAGCCAACAAGAAAGACAAAGCAGCAGGAATCTCCTTTTGTTGAAAGATCTGAGGGGCTAGGAGTGGTTGTTCCCTCTACCAGTGCTCCTGTCTCACTTTGTGAGGATTGTCCCCAGGGACATGATGGAGTCCTGTGCCAACTTTTCCATCTTGGGTGACCTGAACCTTCATTTCGATAATCAGACCAACCCGGCGGTGAGTAGTATTTTAGCTGATTTAGAGGCCCTTCAGCTTTCCCAACAGGTATCTCAGCCTACCCATGCAGGAGGCCACACTTTGGACCCCTTTTTTACCAACTTAGCCGAGGCTAGTGTTCTGTCCATCTCCCCATTAGGGTGGACGGATCATTTCCTTGTGTCCATTCGGTACCCTCTGCCTGAGACCCCCTCCACTCCATCGGTTAGACGGGTCCCTAGGCGGCATTGGAACAAACTCAGGCTGAACGATTTGCATTGTATCCTAGTGGAAGAGCCGCTAGGCCCTCTGGATAATGTGGAAACGGGCTACGATCAGTTCTGTAGATGGATTTCCAGGGCGCTGGACTCTCTGATCCCCATCATTTCGAGCAAATTGAGCTCTAGAGAGTCGAGTCCCTGGTATGACAGTGCATTACGTGCTTTGAAGGGCATATGTAGACGGGCGGAAAGAGCGTGGCGGAAGTCTTATGAGGCCGACAAGAAAGCCGCATATGTTGCTTCCGTCAAGCTCTACCATCGAGCTATCTGCAGGGCCCGCGCGGCGTTCTATGCCTTGGAATTCCGCAACAGCTCGAACCCGTCTAAGACTATATTTAAAGCCGTTAAAGATCTTTTGTCGAAAAGGACTTCTCCCCTGGCAGCCGGTTCCATCTCCCATTGTGAGGCTCTGGCTTCCTTTTTTCTGGAGAAGGTCCAGGTTATTTACCAGACCTTCCCTAATATAGGGCCAGCTTCGGGAGCCTTAGACTGCGCTCAAGGTCATACCATCTTGCACGCCTTCCCCCCGTTACTTCCGGAGGGGTTCAATAAATTTGCTCAGCAAATTAAGTCTGGCTCTCCGTCGGATCCATTAAGGCCAGCTCTTTTTAGAGATCAGTCTTTTCTGGGACGTTCTATGGTGTGTTCCCTCATTAACCTTTCGCTGGCCTCGGGTGTGGTTCCAACCAAATGGAAGCAGGCGGTGGTCTCTCCAATTTTGAAGAAGCCTTGGTTGGATCCTTCGAAGCCCGAGAGCTACCGCCCTATTTCCTTACTCCCTTGGCCGGCGAAGGTCGCGGAGGCCCATGTCAATCTGGCCCTGTCAGACCATCTTGCTCGGGCCAATGTCCTGGACCCCACGCAGAATGGCTTCCGTGCTGGGCACAGCACGGAGACGGCCCTTCTTGCCATGGTGGAGCATCTGCGTGCGGTGCTGGATGCTGGTCAGACGGCGGCGCTTGTACTATTAGACCTTAGCGCCGCCTTTGACACTGTCTCTCACAGCATCCTGCTGCACCGGCTGGAGGAGATTGGCATCGGGGGACAGGCTCTGCAGTGGTTTCGCTCCTTTCTCGACAATCGTTCCTTTTGCGTGGCCATCCCACCTTTCCAGTCCAAATTCCAGCCGCTGGCCATGGGGGTTCCGCAGGAATCCTCGCTGAGTCCCACGTTATTCAACCTTTACGTGAGACCGCTGGCTGAGGTCGTAAAGCAGTGGGGATTGACTATGGTTTTATATGCCGACGACACTCAGCTGGCGGTTACTCTCAGTGGGGATGCGGAGCTGGATGCCCCTAGGTTTCAGAATGGACTGAAGGCGGTGGCCAGCTGGATGACGGCGAACTGTCTCCAGCTTAACGCAAGAAAGACAGAAATTATGATTGTCGGTAAGAGAGCGGAGCTTTGGGGGGACAGGTGGTGGCCTTCGGAATTGGGACCATCTCCGACTCCGGTTTCGGAATTAAGAAACTTGGGAGTCTGGCTGGATTCTAGCCTTAACTTCGTTGGCCATACTAAGAAAACCGCGGCTTGCTGCTTTGGTGTTCTTCGGGGCTTAAGACCTGTTCTTAAATTCTTTGAGCCCCGGCCAGGCAGCTGGTGATTCAGGCAACGGTAATTTCCCGGCTTGATTACGCCAGCTCTCTCCTGGTGGGGGCCAACCAGGCAGAAATCACTCGCCTGCAGCGCGTCCAAAATGCTGCAGCCAGAGCGATAGTTGGCTTGCCCAGATTTTGCCCCGTTTCCAACACCCTTCGCTCCCTGCACTGGTTGCCGGTGAGGATGAGAATTCATTTTAAGGTCCTATGTTTGGCCTTCAAAATTCTGAAGGGCACTGCCCCCCAGATCCTGTCCAATCTTTTATCCCTATATGTCCCGACACGCTCTCCCCGATCCTTGGGCCAGGCCCTCGCTGTGGTCCCCCGGTTCAAGCTTTGCCGTGCCGGGGGCCGATCCTTTCGAGTGAGAGCTGCGGCTATCTGGAATTCTCTCTCGGTTGAGATTCGTCTGTTGGAGGATCTCCTGCAGTTTCGTAGGGCCATTAAAACTTTCCTGTTCTAGTTTTGTCCCATAGTCGTCCCTTTCTTCTGTTCTTGCTTTAGTGGTGTTATGTTTTACCTTGTCAGGCGCCAGGACGCTCCTTTGCTGGAGCAGCTGTGCGCACAATAAATAACTATAACATAACATAACATAACAAACTGTTTTATTTTTTTTATTTTCATAAAATAAACACCGAAGTGGGATTTTCTTTTTGATAATAAAAAATAAAGGGCCATATGTATCAAGCTAATTAGCATTCGCAAAGGCCGAAATTCTGCGAATTTCGGCCTTTGCGAATGCTAATTAGACAAATGGTATGTATCAAACATGTTTGATGCAAAATAAGGAATAGCTAAATTTGCTATTCCTTATTTTGCGATTGCACTTAAGGAATCGCAAATTTTGCGATTCCTTAAATGCAATGTATCAAACAAAAAATATTCAAAAAATGCCATTAAGGATTCGCAAATTACCACCAACTTCTAGTTGGTGGTAATTTGCGAATTCTTTTCAAAAAGCTTTTTTCCAAAAAACAAAAGGTGCCATACGACGCCCATACATGCCCTTAGGGCATGTATGTGCGCCATATGCCCCCAAATGTCTTTTTCAGGGGTGCAGCAGGGTGTTCTTGAGACACCCCTGCACCCTTGGAAAAATTCCTAATTTGCGATTAGCAAATTGCTAATCGCAAATTGCCCCTTCATTCCTATGGGCCTCCTGGCCCATAGAAATGAATGGATAAATTGCGATTAGCAATTAGCTAATCGCAAATTAGGAATGGTAAGAAATCGCTATTATATAGCGATTTTGTACATACATACCGTTTTGCGAATTCCAAATAGCGATTCCTTAAAATTCGCTATTTGGAGTTCGCAAAACGGAAGTATGATACATATGGCCCAAAATGCTCCCATCACCATGGAGGTACTCTCCCATGGTGAGGGGAATATTTAGCAGTTTTTAATACGCCTTACTGCCAGCGTTTTCCTTGTGGTGATGGGCAGTGAAATTGACCTCTAATTCCACCAATCTAAATTATGTGGGCTGAATTACAGGTCTCCCTCTGAAGGCCCTTAATCTGCAGGACAGTCAAAGGGTGTTAATCACGGTGGAGAAGTAGTAGTCTCCGCCGCAATTAATCTAAGGTTTGCTTTTAAGTTTGGCGGGCTCACTTTTAACATGGCGGTAAGTATACTCCATCACTGTTGCAATGGAGAATGCCTACCACCAACATATAAATCGGGTCCTTAGTCTTCCCCTTCTTAGACGATTGGCTGACCAAGACTTCAGCATATCAGCTAGTGTGCCATCCAGTTTGCGGTGGTCACCCTCGACTGAATTGGGCTTGTATGTCAATTACAAAAACCAACTGCAATCTCAGTATAATCCCTTCATTATCTTGCAGCTGTTTTGGATACTCCAAACACAAAAGTGTTTCTTTTGGAGGAGAGATCATTATCTATCCTTCAGAAATGACACTATCTGAAGAAAGCAGCCTATCCAACAGCAAGGCTAATTTCGCCTCTTCATGGCTCTTTGGCATTCTGCATCTTCCTAATACTAAATGCGTGCCTGAATATGAGACCCTTGCAACAATGTCTGAAGGATCAGTCGGACCAGTTCTTAGGCAAATGAGAAGTCAAATTAACTCTAACAACACATGCAGAGTAACCGTTCAGTTGGTGGTGTCTTCCAGAAAACCTGCAATGTGGAATGAGCTTTTCTCAAGACATCACAATGCAAACAATAGTAATGGATGCCTCCTCATCAGGGTGGGATGCTCACAATGATCATCTTCGGTCTTCAGATTTAAGGTACTTGGAACAGGCATATCACTTCAACCTTCTAGAGTTGAGAGTGGTCCTCCTCGCCCTGAAGGCTTTTCTTCCATCTTTCATGACAAACTCTGCTTTTTCAGACAGTCAACACAACAGTAATGCATTAAATGACGAAGCAGTTTGGGTGAGATCCAGAGCTTTGTCCCTGGAGGCTTGAATAGTCTGGAGATGGGTAGTGTCAGTAAGCTCCTGATTACTGCAGCTTGTCTACCAGAGATCCAGAATATTCAAGCCGATTCTATGAGTAGAACCCTCCAAGAGAGCCATGAAAGCCATAAATGATGCAGTTTTGCAATATGTCTTTTGCAATTGTGGTTTCCCTCAAATTGACCTCTTCACAAATGAATAAAACAAGATAGGCCCAAATTTCACCTCAAAACTTTACCAACCATGAACATTGGGGAATTCCCTATGGAACAACTGGTGAGGTACATCCAAACAATCTCTATATAGGTGGATAGTTTGTTTCATTCCCCTTTGCTATCAAAAAACGAATAAAATGTTACCCAATAGACCAAAAGCCCATTCAACCAAAGGCTACTGTTGCTTTAGTGAGATGTATCCCAGTTTCTGAGATCCACAAGGTAGCAACATGAAGATCTGTTTACACTTTTACAAGACACTTTTGTCTTGATTCAGATTCTAGAGCAAGTGCCATAGTACACCTTCTTGAGAATTCTATACCAGGACTCAGAGGCAAGGATTATGCTTTCTTTCTTTGTTTTATTACAATAGCAGCCATAACTGGACAACGATAAAAAAACAAACTTCATGTCCCATAAACACAGGGAAAGAAGTTAACACAAACAAAGTTGCAGTCTAATCAGGGCCAGTTTGCCACATCAACAGGGAGTTGTCTATCTTCACTCTCCCTCTTTCTTCACTATTGCAGCCGAGTGCAGATGAGTGTCAGCACTCAGATCCCCTTTGTTCTTTTTTTGATTGATTGTCATTGTGTGTTTTACTTTGGTAATTGTTTGAGCTATCAGGAGGTTTCGCCTCTGAGACTGGTGGCTCAGGGCGCGGACTTGCTCAATTCACAGCCATTGCAGAGTTCTTTTCCCTCATGTGAGGGCTCTGGGGCAGAGGCACGCGGCGGCCTGGCGGCCACTAGAGGGTGCGCGCCTCTAACATGTCTCTCCTGTGACACTCTATCTCTTGTTGGGCCACAGAGACGGAGTGCGCATCAGTTTCTAGTCAAACTGAGCACCTCTGTCTCAGGCCACATCGAGATTTGCTGTGTCCCTGTCAGCCTGGTGCATATACACCCTGCAGGGTAGGATGGTTCCAGGAGAACAGTCTCCTGCGAGGTAGACTCCGTAGGCTGCTGAGTGACTGTGTCCAGGGCTAGCAAGCTGCCCTCCACTCCTAAGGGCCATCATTGTATTTCAGGCGAGACTGCAGGGGTTCCCCCTCTTTTTCTTGTTATCCCTCTGACTTGGTGGGTGGTCACCCAATTAAAGCTGTACCTCGCTACTACTTACCTCATCTCATGGAGGAATACAGCAAATAGTTCAAAGAGGAGGAGGACGTCCAGTATTTTCCGGTCACAGATGACTTCTGTGACATGGTAGATGCATTCATTATCAAGGCGTTTTCAGATGCAGTGGCCCCTCTTGGGAAGAAAATCATGGAGATGGTGCATAGGTGCCTACAACCCCTTGCACTGTGGGAAGACCTACCTGGGCCCTCGGCCCCACAATCTCTGGGGAAAGCCACTGCTCCGCCCGAGAACCCATGCAAACACCCACATGAGACCAGAGTGGATATGGATGCCTTTAACAGGCTAAAAATACTTTCTTGGGGCTAATCCCCCTGCACCACAGAATCGCGCTCCCCCCTCTGCTGACCCCGCAGCCAGATGGGACCCCCTCACAAACTCCCCCATTGAATGGTTCTCCTACGGGATTCAAGGGGGATTCTGATCATGACAGATCTTGGAGACCCTCGTCTCGCCCCTAGGCGGATCCTTGTGCCACTGCCGGAGATCCCACTGACTCCCAGTCGGACCTGTTAGATCCAGAGGAACTCTCTTTGGGGTGGGTTCCCTGCACTAATGTGGCCAAATACGTTGCCATCGGGCTCCGCAAGCCCCTTGATCAAGAGGCCAGGAACCTACTTCAGGCAGAGTGCCCCCGCCCTTCTTTGGATGGGAAAGTGGCTGTCACTCTGGAAATATGTGCACAAATGGCCACTTTCGTAGCTGAATACATCAAGGATCCCAAGAAGGGAATCAACTGTTCCTGGCAGTCATGCCAGGACACGCTCCTGGACATTGCAGGCCCTCTAGTAAAAAGTTTGGACATAGCGGAGGACGCCAAGGAATCTGCAGCTTTAATCTCACCTGACGTCCTATCCAGCTGGGTCCAACGAGCCATGATTTTTTTAGGCAATCTGAACTGTATCATCTCTACGGAGAGGTGCTGGTCATTGTGGCACAAGAGCGGCTCTTTGGCAACCCGTTCATCAAAGAGCTAGGGAAGTTTGTTTCAATGTTTAATTCACTGGAAAAAGCCCAGTCAACAGTCAAATGCATTTTTAACATGCGTGTTTTCTGGGGGGTCGGTCATTGGAAGCGCTCGGCTGGCCGTTCCTCTTACAACGCCTCCGGCAGTGGCCAGCAATCGGAGCACGGCCAGTAGCAGGATTCTGCATTGTTGGTTCTATCCCACCCGAGGAGGGGCACACCGCAGAGGTCAGCGAAATGGACCCAGAGGAGGAGGCGGCAATCCCAAAATGCACTGTGAGTTTTATTTTCACTTCTTGCAAACCCTTGGGGGCCATCTAGCGCAGTTCATCCACAACTGGCAAAACCTCACGTCAGACGACTGAGTTTTCTAAACGGTACAGGGGTTCCATATAGAGTTCCATGGGCCACCCTTTCTATCTATTCCCCTGACCCAACTCCTTCTCCAGACAGGAGACCACGCTTATACAGCAGGATTTCCGGGAACTCTTGGAGACAGGAGCGGTTTGGCTCTCCACTCCACACCCGTCTGGGTTTCTCAGCAATCTATTCCCAGTTCAAAAACAGGATGGTGGTCAGCACCCGGTGATCAATCTCCAGGAATGCGGGAATGTAATGAATGGTTGGTGTATCGCCACTATAAAATGGAGGGCATACACCTGCTTCGAGACCTCCTTTCGTCCAAAGATTAGATGGTACGACTGGACCTCAAGGACGCTTACCAGGTGGTCCACATCTTTCCGCCACATCGGCAATTCCTCCAGGTCCAGTAGCAGGGCTAAACGTTTGAGTTCACCTCGCTACCCTTTGGCCTGACTCCGGCCCCTTGGGGTTTCACCAATGTCCTCAGACCAGTTGTAGAACACTTGAGGGTGTCTGGCATTCACATTATCATGTAGCTGGATGACATACTGATGATGGACCAGTGTCCAGTGGCTCTGTCTGAACATCTCCAGAGGGTAGTTGGATTTCTGCAATCCTTGGGGTTTGCTATTAATCAAGTGAAGTCATCCCTAGTTCTTTCCCGGATAGTCACTTTCCTGGGGTTTGTGATCGACTCAATGGTTTTGACTCTGAGCCTGCCCACCAGGAAGATGGGCAAAATTTGTCTCGAAGTACGAAGGATGCTGGCAAGGCAGGGATCCTCCCTCTGCAAAAAACAACAAGTGATGGACTGAATGTGGATCAATGTCACACACTCCCCCAGTCAAAAGATCTGGGCCCAAATCCATCGTTTTTTTGCACTCCACACCACCCTGGGTCAGATAATGGCTTTATGCAAATCAGCTCTGACCCTGTTGCCCCATGGGAACAGTCCAGTCCGAACTACAACAGCCATATCTTTCCCAGACCGGAATCAAGCATCCGAGGACCGGACCGGTTTCGAGGTAACACCTCTCTTCAGCCCGGCTAGCTTGACTCCAAGTGGTGTGGAGTGCCTGGGACCCACGTCTGGGCATCCCCAGCGCACTTAGGGCGGCAATTGCAAAAAACAACAAGTGATGGACTGAATGTGGATCAATGTCACACACTCCCCCAGTCAAAAGATCTGGGCCCAAATCCATCGTTTTTTTGCACTCCACACCACCCTGGGTCAGATAATGGCTTTATGCAAATCAGCTCTGACCCTGTTGCCCCATGGGAACAGTCCAGTCCGAACTACAACAGCCATATCTTTCCCAGACCGGAATCAAGCATCCGAGGACCGGACCGGTTTCGAGGTAACACCTCTCTTCAGCCCGGCTAGCTTGACTCCAAGTGGTGTGGAGTGCCTGGGACCCACGTCTGGGCATCCCCAGCGCACTTAGGGCGGCAATTGCAAAAAACAACAAGTGATGGACTGAATGTGGATCAATGTCACACACTCCCCCAGTCAAAAGATCTGGGCCCAAATCCATCGTTTTTTTGCACTCCACACCACCCTGGGTCAGATAATGGCTTTATGCAAATCAGCTCTGACCCTGTTGCCCCATGGGAACAGTCCAGTCCGAACTACAACAGCCATATCTTTCCCAGACCGGAATCAAGCATCCGAGGACCGGACCGGTTTCGAGGTAACACCTCTCTTCAGCCCGGCTAGCTTGACTCCAAGTGGTGTGGAGTGCCTGGGACCCACGTCTGGGCATCCCCAGCGCACTTAGGGCGGCAATTGCAAAAAACAACAAGTGATGGACTGAATGTGGATCAATGTCACACACTCCCCCAGTCAAAAGATCTGGGCCCAAATCCATCGTTTTTTTGCACTCCACACCACCCTGGGTCAGATAATGGCTTTATGCAAATCAGCTCTGACCCTGTTGCCCCATGGGAACAGTCCAGTCCGAACTACAACAGCCATATCTTTCCCAGACCGGAATCAAGCATCCGAGGACCGGACCGGTTTCGAGGTAACACCTCTCTTCAGCCCGGCTAGCTTGACTCCAAGTGGTGTGGAGTGCCTGGGACCCACGTCTGGGCATCCCCAGCGCACTTAGGGCGGCAATTGCAAAAAACAACAAGTGATGGACTGAATGTGGATCAATGTCACACACTCCCCCAGTCAAAAGATCTGGGCCCAAATCCATCGTTTTTTTGCACTCCACACCACCCTGGGTCAGATAATGGCTTTATGCAAATCAGCTCTGACCCTGTTGCCCCATGGGAACAGTCCAGTCCGAACTACAACAGCCATATCTTTCCCAGACCGGAATCAAGCATCCGAGGACCGGACCGGTTTCGAGGTAACACCTCTCTTCAGCCCGGCTAGCTTGACTCCAAGTGGTGTGGAGTGCCTGGGACCCACGTCTGGGGGAGTGTGTGACATTGATCCACATTCAGTCCATCACTTGTTGTTTTTTGCAATTGCCGCCCTAAGTGCGCTGGGGATGCCCAGACGTGGGTCCCAGGCACTCCACACCACTTGGAGTCAAGCTAGCCGGGCTGAAGAGAGGTGTTACCTCGAAACCGGTCCGGTCCTCGGATGCTTGATTCCGGTCTGGGAAAGATATGGCTGTTGTAGTTCGGACTGGACTGTTCCCATGGGGCAACAGGGTCAGAGCTGATTTGCATAAAGCCATTATCTGACCCAGGGTGGTGTGGAGTGCAAAAAAACGATGGATTTGGGCCCAGATCTTTTGACTGGGGGAGTGTGTGACATTGATCCACATTCAGTCCATCACTTGTTGTTTTTTGCAATTGCCGCCCTAAGTGCGCTGGGGATGCCCAGACGTGGGTCCCAGGCACTCCACACCACTTGGAGTCAAGCTAGCCGGGCTGAAGAGAGGTGTTACCTCGAAACCGGTCCGGTCCTCGGATGCTTGATTCCGGTCTGGGAAAGATATGGCTGTTGTAGTTCGGACTGGACTGTTCCCATGGGGCAACAGGGTCAGAGCTGATTTGCATAAAGCCATTATCTGACCCAGGGTGGTGTGGAGTGCAAAAAAACGATGGATTTGGGCCCAGATCTTTTGACTGGGGGAGTGTGTGACATTGATCCACATTCAGTCCATCACTTGTTGTTTTTTGCAATTGCCGCCCTAAGTGCGCTGGGGATGCCCAGACGTGGGTCCCAGGCACTCCACACCACTTGGAGTCAAGCTAGCCGGGCTGAAGAGAGGTGTTACCTCGAAACCGGTCCGGTCCTCGGATGCTTGATTCCGGTCTGGGAAAGATATGGCTGTTGTAGTTCGGACTGGACTGTTCCCATGGGGCAACAGGGTCAGAGCTGATTTGCATAAAGCCATTATCTGACCCAGGGTGGTGTGGAGTGCAAAAAAACGATGGATTTGGGCCCAGATCTTTTGACTGGGGGAGTGTGTGACATTGATCCACATTCAGTCCATCACTTGTTGTTTTTTGCAATTGCCGCCCTAAGTGCGCTGGGGATGCCCAGACGTGGGTCCCAGGCACTCCACACCACTTGGAGTCAAGCTAGCCGGGCTGAAGAGAGGTGTTACCTCGAAACCGGTCCGGTCCTCGGATGCTTGATTCCGGTCTGGGAAAGATATGGCTGTTGTAGTTCGGACTGGACTGTTCCCATGGGGCAACAGGGTCAGAGCTGATTTGCATAAAGCCATTATCTGACCCAGGGTGGTGTGGAGTGCAAAAAAACGATGGATTTGGGCCCAGATCTTTTGACTGGGGGAGTGTGTGACATTGATCCACATTCAGTCCATCACTTGTTGTTTTTTGCAGGGATCCTCCCTCTGCCTGATTGCCAGGGTAGTGGGTCTGCTGTCATCCTCGATTCCGGCTATTTTTTCAGGAGCCTGCACTTCCGGGCCCTGCCATGGTTAAAGGCCGCCCACCTCCGGCAGGGTCTCACATACTCCCAATGTGTTCCCCTGTCAGACGAGGCCCTGGAAGTACTCCAGTGGTGTCTCTCCCACATGGAGGTGTGGAACAGCCGCACCATTTTCAGATCACAGCTGGATTTAGTGATCGAGTCTGATGCCAGCAGTTCAGGCTGGGAAAGGCTTGTTGTGGGGATTGTACTACTGGAGGCGTATGGTCCTCTACAGAACAGGGCCTCCACATCAACCGCCTGGTGCTGATGTCAGCTTCCTTTGCAGTCAGATGTTGGACCAAGGACCGAGGGCACTCTTGTATCCTGTTGAAGATGGACAAAGTAGCGGCAGTTCACTATATCATTCACCTGGGGGGCAAGCCCTTTCAAACCTGGCAAAGAATTTTTGGGAGTACCGGCTGAAAAATCACATCTCCTTGACGGCGTAGCACCTTCCGTGGTCAGCCAACCAGGTGGAAGATTGACATTCTCTGCACCTGTGGGATTTGAGCTTGTGAACGCTTTTCCCAGACATACTCCAGGCCCTCTCCTCCCTTTGGGACCCATTCACGATCGACCTCTTTGCATCCCGGCTCGACAATCAGCTTCCCCGGTACTTCAGTTGAAGACTTTGACCTAGCAGTGGTAACAACAATGCTTTTCTACAGGCTTGGTCGACGGAGCGGGGTTATGTGTTTCCCCTGTTTTCTATGATTACGTGCCTGGCCACTTAGGTACAGAGGCAGCAGGCGGATCCGGTGGTGATTACCCCAGAGTGGAGGTAGCAAGTCTAGTTTACAGTTCTGATGGAACTTTCTTGGGCTCCTCCAATCTGTCTACACCAGTATCCTCATCTCCTGACCAATCACCCTGGGAATCCTCACCCAATGATGACGGCTGGCAGCCTCCAGCTCATGGTATGGAGGATTACAGGTCAGGTCACGATGGCAAGTCCCTGGCCTATCGCGCGACGCTGCGCTCTTCCTATCCAAGGCCTGGGCAGACGGTACAGTCAAGCGATATCAATCAGCCTGATCTCTATGGGTGGGTTGGTGTCAGCAGCAGAGTCTGGATCTCATGGGGACAAACATTGTCCACATCCTAAATTTCCTGGCGTCTTTGGCTGGGGAGTGTCTGGCCTACAGATCCGTCAATACATTTCGATCTACAATCTTGGCAGGTCACTCCGTGATTGCAAGTATTCCGGTGGGAGAATACCCCCAGTTAAGAAATTGCTTAGGGGCATTCTACTGTCCCTTCCCCTAGACGTGAATAAGGTTCTGAAGCTCTTGTTTGATTGACCAGGCAATAGATATCTTTCCGGGAAACACTTGTCGGACAAATTGGCCATTCTTTTGTGTCTGATCTCCTGCACTAGAGTGTCTGATGTACGGGCTTTAAACATTTTAGGAAGGTCTTTTACTCTGGTAGGAGTCACGTTCCATAGTACTAGATGGACCAAATGTAATTCCAAAGTGATCTCGCACCCAGCCTTCCCAGCTGTGCCCAAATTGTGCGTGGTCAGATGCATCAAGGTTTATGAGGCTGCAACGGCCGAGCTTCATCCACACGAGGAGAGACAGCTTTAGATTGTCTTGAGGAAGCCTTTCAGGGCGGTCTCCTCTCCAACCATCGCTATGTGGGTGCGAAGGATAATGCTTGAGGTGGGCATTGACCCCAAAAGTTTCGGTGCTCACTCCGTACGAGGGGCAAAGGCCTCTAAAGCGTTTGATTTGGGAGCCCGCTTAGAGGATATTCTGAATGCAGCTGACTGGTCATCGGACTCAGCTTTAAAAGGTTTTATTTCAAACCAGTTGCCTCCATTGTGGCCCTGGTGGTGGAAAAGGTTTGAACTAGCATAATCCACAGCTCTGGGACTTGCCAGAGAATGAAACATTTCCTAGCTATCGTAACAGAAAGTTTTAATTCTATTAAGGGCTCAGAGGGGAGGATTAGCCCACCCTAGGAGAAATAAGGACCCACCCAGGTTCTAGGATTTGTTTACGCGAGTAAGTACAACATTTTCAGATGATTAAGCCATGTTCTTGCATGTTATGTCTGGGAAATGTTCATGTTCTCCTGGTGATGTTGATATGTTCTGCGGCATAGTTGTTACAGGAGTTATTGCGATGTTCTCTCTGACTTGCAGTGATGGAGTCCACCAAACAGGATTTAGGTATCATCCGGTGTTGGCATCTTTGCAGGAAGAAAGAAGGAGAGAGAAGAAAGAAAACTCCCTGTTGATGTGGCAATCTGCCCCTGATTGGACTGTGACTTTGTTTGTGTTAACTTCTTTCCCTGGGTTCATGGTAAATTAAGTTTGTTGTTATTTTTGTCCAGTTATGACTGCTATTGTAATAAAATGAACAAAGAAGGCATAATCCTCGCCTCTGAGTCCTTAAAAGAATTGAAACTTTCTACCACGATAGTTAGGAATTGTTTTATTTTCTTTGCCGATGTCTATTCTTCTTCTCTCTTCCTTTGCGACTTATGGGATGAGCTAGCTATTCTATTCAGTGCCAATTATTATCAATGGAAATGCCATGAAGGAGAAGGGATGGTTTCTTACCTTTGAACCTAATTCTCCTCCAGGGGAATCTCCATTGAAATCACAAGCAACTCTCTCATCTCCCCGATGGAAGAGATGAAATTAGACTTATACTTAAGGTTTACTTATAGCTTTAGAAAGAACTGAGGTAGCTACCACCTACAGGGCATGATGAGACACTGGAGGTCTAGATGCCCTTAAAGACACAATGTCCATTTTCACTCTAACATAGCTGAAGCTGACAGAGCTTCATTGTCCTGTCCTTCAATGTCATTCCTTTTAAAAGAAAATAAAAAGTGAAGGATGTTTTTGAAATATAATTTTTCCTCCTTTCTAGTGACATTTCGGTTCTTTTAATATTTTTCCCAGCTTATAAAGTAAGGTAATAACTTTGGAAATATAGCCTTTTCCAGGCTGCAAAATTATGCATTTGCATCACATGTTCTTCCAAGCCTTTCAAAGTAAAGCGAATATGTTACACAAAATGCAACTTTGGGAAAAGGGCTCTGGGATCTCCCCAGGTGGGCGGGTCTATTCAATGCTTATGATTTCAATGGAGATTCCACCTGAAGAATAACTAGGATTGAAACTAAGAAACAATTAATTTCTTGTAAAATAGCTACATGTGAGTTGTTCATTGTATCCTAGCATGTGACCTGTGAATAGCTTATTGTATAGCAGCATGTGACCAGTGAGGACCTCTGTTGGGACGAAAATGTCCCCCCTGGATGACTGTGTAAGGCGTGCACCCTTGCCCTGAGTTTTTCTCACAACACATCTCTGTAGGTCTTTGATTTGTTTGTCTAATTGCTACATGTGTTTGCTGAGGGCCTTCTCTGAAATGTCAGGAGATCCAGAGCAAGGCTTTGCCATCTAGAGACACAAAACAAAATCTATCACTTTTTTATAAAGATACTACTGTCATCTCAGAAGGCTGAGAGGAACGGGCAGTGAAGGCAGCAACTGGTTATAGTAGAAGAAGTAGGACTTTTTCCCTGTTTTTTTCAGTTGGACAGTTGCCTACCAGCCTCTCCTAGTTCAAACATTCTGCGATTTCCTGCAGCCAGTTATTTTACTCCAGCCATCCTGGATATGAGTAGCACACATGTATTTGCTCTTTGTGTATGAGGCAGTGTGGTCTTTGAGTATGTGCATTGTGCTTTACTGTGCATAAGCAGCAATCCATTTTGGAACTTCTCTATGTGTGTGGCTTACAAGATGGAGTTGTTAACTAGCTTGCCAGATCTCGATATGATGTGGTTGAAAACCAGGGACAATCCCCAAGCTCTTTGAAGGGAGATAGACTCTTATGTATGAAGGGCGAGAGACAGGAGACCCTTCGGAGGTACAGGGCAGCCTTTGCCTCTTTACTGCTTCATTGTTCCCCTAGAGGTGTTTTGCAGACAGTTTTGTTTAGTAGCCAGGTTCGGAATACCCTGCACCTTGTGTGCCATAGTTTTGATCCCTTGATTGATTGATTGATCCCTTGATTGGGAATATTAACCTCCACCCCCTTGCTGCCAGACCCTTGATCAAACATGTTATGGCTCAGTAGTTCCTGGAATATTAATCCACTAAGATTACAGAAGCCCCAAAGCAGAGCTCTGCAAGCCACATGTTATTCTGCTAGCCAGATATAAATATTAAGCAGTGAAAATTGTTTTCTCAGAAGCGGTGCCTAGGCTCTATAATGCAATGTGGAGAAAAAAATCTTATTGAATTCCAGTGTTGGTGTCCTTAACAGTCAGCTGCCTTGCCAGATTGGCAATAAACCCCAAATCCTGCTAGAGGTGCTGCTTGTAGGATGCGTTAAAAAAGGAGCCTCCGAGTGCCAGTTGAGGGTGTGGGCGACTAAAACACCATCATAAAGGAGGGGGAGACGGTGCTGGCCATCTGGGGTGGTGGAGAGTGTGAGTCAGGCTGCTCCCACTGGTTACCCTTGTGGGTGAGGTGGCCCATCACCAGAGATCGTCAACGAATGCGCATCCTGTCGGGCACAACAAGGCGAGGGATCAAAGGCCACTCGCGAAGATACCGGAGAAGAGATGGTGAAACCGAAGGAGCCGGGGCCTCACAAACAAATAAAAGGAACAATTATGCTATCCCTAGGCCTCCCCACGTAGTAGAAGGGGGAAGCAGCAGCGGAACCTCCCCTAGGAAATGTATGTTTGTCGAACAAATGCCATTAGGCCGACAGCTCAAATAACGAAAGCGTTATTTCGAAGGTGTCATTTTGACACTAGTTTCTAGATTGGAGTACACGTAGGATGCTACCTAACGTACAAAAACAACGCATCGCTTTTTCACCTGACCTCTAACAATACACTCCCTTAGCCCTTAAACCGTCCCTTCCCTTATCCCTAAACAGCACCTTTCCCTCAACCCTAAAACTGTCCCTTCCCTTAACCCTAAAACCGCCCCTACCCTTAACCCTAAAAACTCCCCTTTCATTAGTATAAAACTATCCCTTCCCTTAACCCTAAAAATGCCCCTTTCCTTTGCCTGAAAACCGGCCATTCCCTGAAATCGCTCCTTCCTTGAAACCGCTAGCCTTTTGTTTTTGCGTGAAAGTGAACGCTTCGGCATAAAGATGGGTGTACTAATGACACCGTTGTGATGCCGCTTTCATTGTAAAGGATTTTCATGATAAAGCCTTCATTTAAAAGGACATACCACCCCAAGGAGTTATCATCGCAGCCATAGAAGACCTTAAGGGCACACTAGAGCCCAAGATAGACACTGTGAGTGGATCTTCAGAAGTTAAGCGAGAAGATCACGCCAGCCTAGACCCAGATAATCCAGTTCCAGTCCATGAGAAAATGCCTGGAAACGCAAGTACAATCCCTTTCTCAACAGACTAAAACCATGATAGTCAAGCTTGAAGATCAGGAAGGGAGGGCGAGAAGGAATATTATTAGGGTGGTTATTGGTCCCGGAAGGCCCAACTTTAGACCTCTTCCTGGAGTACTTCATAGTGAACATGCTGTGGCCTAAGAGACTATCCAAATTCTTCTGGTCTAGAGAGCGCATCAGGCCCCAGTGACCCCGCCCAAACCAGGGTCTCCCCCACGGACAATAATGATGAAGATGTTCAATTATCGTGATATCAATGCAATCCTCCAAGCTGCCAGAGCTAACGGAGACATCCACTTTGAGAACACTCAGATCTGTTTTTTTCCAGACTTTACTGTGCAGGTGCAACAACAGCAGAGAAGTTTTTTTTTAATTTCAAAAGTTTTTATTGGTTGTTTCCTAATAAAGCAGTACATACAATACTTAAAATGAAGAGTGTAAGAAATAGACAACTGACTGAAAATAAGCAATAACAAGAAGTCAATAAATAGAGATAAAGCAGATGTCGTTGGTAGTCAGTTTGATATAGCAGTAAATCAAATTTCTAAACATATATTTAATACATGTAGTACCAAGGGTAGTATCATATAGGCGACTGAGAAGGTTAACGATGACATGAGGTATATCTAAATACTCAGCAGGGTAAGCCTCAGATATCGGTCTTAACTAATGGACACTAGAGTAATGTCACTAGTCCGGAGAAGCGAACACTAGTGGGATTAGATCGTGGGGAAGATTCGTTCATCATGCTTGGTGTGATTCATGGTGGTTTATTTGAACTAAAGTAGAGGTCAAGAGTGTCCCACATGTGTCTGGTGGAGGATTTCCACAGTGAGTTCTGGAGAATTACGTAATCAGCCCCTCTTAGGTTGGTGACCCAGTTTAACCAGCAATGAAAGGAAGCCTTGCGTGTGTCTTTCCAATTGTTGAGTATAATCTTGACTGCCGCTATTAGGAGAAGGTCTAGAAGCGCACTATCTTTTTCATTCAGTGACTTTGCTCTAAGGAAACCGAATGCTAATGTCGAAAGATCTCTCTTAGGTGAATATGAGAAGAGTTTAGAGGTGAACTCGAAGACCCTATCCCAGAAAGGTATCACGCATTCGCATTGGATTAATAGGTGTTCTAGGTCACCTACTCTGTCGTTGCAGTTCCAGCAGATGGGATCATCCCTAACTTTATGTGAGTGGAGTCAGGCTGTTGTCCAGTAGGCCTTATGTAGTAACCAGAACTTCGTCTGGGAGAGAGCTGGGCTGATCTTATTTCTCATGGTTGAGTTCCAAGTTTTGGTCCAGTCCAACTCTGAAATCGGAGAAGAGGAGTGTGACTCCCAGAAGGATTTGAGTTTCTTATTAAGGGCAGATTGTTGTGGGTGTATTAGCTTATAAATCCAGGAGACCTGGTGACCTAAATGATGAAGTTTTGATAGGTATCTTGGGAAGAAAGGGGAAAGGGGGGATAGTTCCGCTTAAGTTATTGCTGACTATATTTTTAAGAAGTTATAGAATTCGAGTGAGTCCAGGTTGTATTTAGACTGTATTTCTTTAAAAGAAAATGGATAGGCTCCATTAAAGAGTTGCTAGGGAAAATAAATAACTTTGTTAATCCAGGATTCGTTATGTAAAGTGTTCCCTTTATGTAGTATTTTATGATTGTCCCACAGGAATTCAAGATTTGACCGCTTGATGCTAATGTCTAATAGTTTGTCTATCTTTAGCAGGGCCGATTTTGTGTTTTTGAATAAGGGCTTGGAGCAAGTTACCACGGTTAGATTTGCGGTCAGAAGGGCCGCTGGGATAAGATTCATAAGGAGTGACTTCTCATTGTCTAGCCATACAGGGGAGTAATCTACTGATGGCATAAGCCAGTATGTGCCTTGTTTTGCTAAAAATGCCGTCTGGTAGAGTCTAAAATCAACCAGGTTGACCCCCCCAGTCACTTATGCAGCCTAAGTTTTTTCATACTAATTCTTGCTCTTTTCACTTTCCATAAAAATTTTGAGAGTAGAATATCCAGCTTATGGTGGAAGTCCTCAGATAGCAGGAGGGGGAGCATAGTAATTAAATAGTTCACTAGGGGAGAGATCATCATCTTGATGGCCTCAATCCTACCCCTCCATGTTATAAATCTTGGGGACCATGCGTCAATAAGAGATTTAATTTTCTCTAGGGTGATATTTTCATTGCGTTGGAGCGTCTCTAGGATTGTGCTGCTGAATTCAATTCCTAGATACTTGATGTATCCCGGGTGCCATGCGAGGTCATAGTCACCCAGCATTTCACGTGTGCCAAGAATATTCAGTGGCTTGACTTTGGACTTATCACGGTTTAATTTGTCTGGAGTATCTTTCTATGGTGGTCATGAGGGCCTTGATGGATTCCTTCGGGTCCTCTGTGACTACGAGGATATCATCTGCGTATGCGGCTAGTTTCACTTGAGTTTCTCCGATTTTACCCCCATTATTTCGTTGTTGCGTTTAATGTCCGTGATTAGTGGTTCTAAGGCCAGGAGAAAGAGTGCAGGGGAGAGAGTACAGCCCTGTCTGGTGCCTTGCTCTAAATGAATGACTCCAATAGGGTTCCATTAATAGCAATTCAGGCAGTAGGGTCTGCATATAGTTCTAGCACCATGTTGATATATGTGTCTCCACGGTTAAAAGATGACATGCAGTGTTTTAAGAACGACCATGATACCATGTCAAACGCTTTTTCTGCATCTAGGGTAATGGCAATAGAGGGGACGGGCGTTATTTTAGCTTTCTCTAGGATATGACAAAGTAATCTAGTGTTGCCATTAGACATACGGTATTTGAGGAACCTACCTGCGAGTTACTGATCAATTTTGGAAGGATCGCATGTAATCTATTGGCTAGGATTTTAGCATAAATCTTGCAGTCCAAGTTAATGAGCGAGATTGGTCTATAATTTTTGGTAAAAGGGGATCTTTCCCTTCTTTCTGTATGACAATGATAGTGGCATCCCTCATTGATTTGGAAACTGAGCCCTCTTTAGCTATAGAGTTGAATAATTTTAGTAAGGTGGGTTGTAGTGACCTATCAAACTCCTTATAAAAGGAGGCAGAGAAGCCGTCTGGGCCTGGGGCTTTATTGTTTTTGAGGGATTTTATGGAAATAATCGAGAGTTCTTTTTCTGAGATTGGGGTTCCTAATGCAGATCTATCTGCCTCTGTTAATTTTGGTAGGTTTAGTGACTCTAGGTATTTAGTGCACTCATCAGAATCCATTGTTTGTTTATTTTTGTACAGATCCTCGTAGAAGGATTGAAAGGCTATTAGTATTTCATTTTGTTTGGTTCAGATGATATTCTTTGAGTCTTTAATCGAGGAGATAGTAAATTGTCTCTGTTTGTGTTTGAGGTATGATGCTAGTAATTTGCGTGCTTTGTTCCGCTCACATAGTTTGAGTGCCTTGAATTTGTTAATCCACACTCCAGTGCGTTTTCTCACTATTTTGTTGTATTCATATTTCCTCTTAAACAATTGGTCAAGGGCGTCTTTGTTATCTATATCTTCAGAATGTATTATTTCGAGGGATTTTATTTCTTTCTCCAGCGATTCAAGTTCAAGATTTAGTTTTTTGTTGATCTATGCCTTAACACCGATAGCGACTCCTCTAATGGTTGCCTTAAGAGCATCCCATAAAGTGGAGGTGCTCATATCAGGGAGATCATTTATCGTAATGTATTCCTTGATTGCGGTTTCAATTTTCAATTTGTTTATTGGATCGGAGAGTATCTTGTCAATAAAGCGCCATCTTTTTGGGGGTAGGATGGTATGGGTACCTGCGAGTTTGATGCTAATGCAGGAGTGATCGGAGACAAGTTTGGGAGCTATATCTGTTTGGTCTATGAGGTGTGAGAACGTACTTGAGAGTAGGATGAAGTCAATCCTAGAGTAGGAGTTATGTGGGGCTGAATAAAATGTATAGTCCCTTGTGTCTGGGTGTTGGAGGCGCCATGAATCCCTTAGATTAAACTTGGAGCAGATTCTTCTTAGGGTCTCGTGTGAACGGGTGGGTTGGTATTTGCATTTAGATTGACGGTCTATGTGATGGTCTAACGGTAAGTTAAAGTCTCCACCAACAATGATGAGATCTTCCTGAGGGAGGCTCTCAAGTGTGTTTGAGATCTTCTCCCAGAAGGTGGGTTCATCTGCGTTAGGGCCATTGATGTTGACTACATGAATGGGGTCGTCACCTCTCTGCAGGTGCGTGACTAATAACCTGCCATCTTCATTGTGTGTGTGTGTGAGATAGTAGTGATATTGGATTTTTTGGCAATGAGAGTAATCACGCCTTTTTTCTTATGGTCAGCCGTGGAGCATAAAATATGAGAGTTCGAGTTGTGTTTGATGAACTCTACGTCCTCTTCTGAAAGTTTCATTTCTTGGAGAAGAATAATGTCTCCCTTAGTTTTTGCTAAGTACTTGAAGCAGAGAAGTTTTGAAGTGGTGAAGCGGGATCTCAGAGAACGAGAAATCAAATACATGATGCTCTTTCCGGTGAGGCTCTGAATAATTGCAGAGGATAAGACCTGGCACTTTGTCTCCCCGGAGGCGGCATGGGAGTGGCTGGAGGGGTGTTGTTCAGCCAGCCAACGTGGAGTAAGGGACTGAGGTGCACCAGAGGAGATTCAGACTGAGATAGGAAAATCAGGGCACAGTTGGAGCAGCAGGAGGCAGAGGAGGCTCCCGATACTCATCAGAGTACAGTTGGGGGTGCCACACACTAATAGGCCAGCCCGGCAAGTAAGAGTATCCAAGGGCTGGGGCTGAAGAGAACTAATGACAGTAGCCCGAGCGGTGTGATCCGACATTAGCAGGGACACTGGAACTGTGAGCAGATATTCCGGCTGCGTGACATGGGACCTATTACGAGGCGGACAGTAACATTATGATTGATTCAGCAGGGGTACAGAATGTGTAACTGTTTTAGCGAATGTGTAACTGTTTTAGCGAATGTGTACCTGTTTTAGCAAATTCTCAGCATGGCTGAGACACCCCCTTATTGTAATTGGAGTAAGTTGTTAATTGGGCGACAGGCACTCTGGAGGTTGGGAAGTTGAGAAATGCTCAGCCGATTTAGCAGGGTAGCAGGGTGGGGGGACATTGTTGCGGTAGTTTGAGTTGCAATTGTGAAATTACAGGCACAAAGTTAAGTGCTCAGGGGAACAGTTATCGCACAATGCACAGAAAACTCGGTAAAGGTGAAGTTGAGTATAAACAGAGGATCTATGAGCTTTTTGGATCAGATTTGATCCTCTCAATTTTTATGTCTACAGGGACTCTCCTAATGACCAGCAATCACATGAGCTGGCAGGCCTATCCTCAGCTAGCGATCTGGATACCTCTCCAGACGTGGATATGGAGATTCCTGCAGAGCTACCAGAGGTGCTGTCCTTCTATTCATGGTGAAGAAGGCGAAAGAGGTCTTGAATTTATACGTTCCCTTGGTGGGCATCAAAAACAGCCTCCTTACAGAGGTCCTCTTTCCTTCAGCATCATCGTCAGAACCCCTGCTTTCTTTTAATAGTGCCTGAGCTGGTTCATGGCAAGGCACTAACGTCCTGCCCCAGGAGACAATGCCTTCCTGTCAACGCATCCAACTCCAGAAATATTTGTTATCTAGTCTTCCCGCTTCTTGGGAGAGGTAGCTGGACTTCTCTAGCAGTTTCCTCTCATAGATATCTAAATATTTGGAGGCTTGGGCAAAAAGATGTTTTCACCGGTCACCATGGGACTGAAGTCTCTAAATGCCACCTGTCTATTGGTGCGGTACACAAATGTACCATGAGACATGGCCAGGCTGATTTCTGCACATGTCCTGCAGGACATGTAGACGCACTTCCAGGACTGTCTCGCTATGGGGACCTCAAATACAATATGTCACCATTGTGAGAAGTTGACCTGGTATATGATGTTCACTATTCTAGTGAGCACCTTGCACCAGTCCAAACAACCCTTATGGTGATTGGTTGTAAGTCAACCTTATAGACAAGCTATCCTAGTGGTAGCATGGACAAAAGCAGTCTTAGGCTAAACTCGAGAGGGCATGTGAAGCCAGCCGTTGTACCATATGCAATCCCTTTAATACCAAATGAAAGGACACCACACAAGTTATATATTATAAAATATATGTATTTATTACTAGAATAATCCTCTGTACTCTTTATGAGGGCAGAAGCACAAGCGTTTAGACAAAGAACTTAATATCATACAATAAGCTTCACAATTTTGGATAAGGCTGGGTGGCCCGTAAAACCATATACTAAATAAGTGGTATAAGAACCACGTCACGAACAATGGTATGGCCTAGGGCCTTGGGAATCACTGGGCCTACACTGGAATAACAGTTGTTAGGAAGCAGGAGGCCCACGAGATGCGTGTGCAGCGTCTAAATGCACATGCGTGCACACATAGAAGTCAATCGTGCGTAAAAGTTTAGAAAGTTACGAGTTTGGAGACTTCTGACTGGACTAGAACTAAACCACTTGAAACTAGGATACTAGGAGAGTAAACCTACACAGGAGCACCGGAGTACTCGCGTTACCTCACCCACAGGAAGCGGGTGCATAGGTGTCAAAGTGCGTCGGTTTTCGTCATGGAGTTCTATGGAGCCTTGGAGAAAAGATGCTGCAGGCGACCAGGAGAGAAGAGTCCGGTTGGATCCAAGGGCGGATCGACGTAGAGTACCTGAAAGCAGAGGGGACAGAGTCTGGGTCACTAGCCAGTGACCAGAGTGGAACCAGGAAGGAACCAGGCGATGTCGGGCACAATCAGGTGGTTGTCGCGAAGCTTGTCTCTGCTGCCACGTGGACCAGGAGGCATCGATGATGACCAGGAGCTGGGAACGGACTGTCCCACAAGAGCTCTCGCTGTCGGCGATGTCGGCTTCCGGATTGGAGTCAACAAGCCTTGGCAAAGGCAATCCACGCAGGAACTGAAGAGGGCTTCTTACTCAGGCCAGCAAGGACTGAGGGGCTTCTCCTTTGCAGGGAACCAAGGGCCAGTCTGGAGCAACCAGACCAGCAGTGTAGATTTTGGTTTTCGTCGTCACCGAGGCCACTAGCCAACAGGCAAGTGACCGGACAGATGCGTCGAGCAGGAAAATGCAAAAGGGCCCCACGCAGCACTCGGTGAGTGTGGAGAGGTGATCCGTGGTACAGTTGATGCTCGGGGCTAGGGCTTCTCAATCCCCAATGCACAGCTTCGAGGGTGCCTCGGGAGCTGCACAGGAAGCGTCTCGCAGTCTTTTCAAGATAGCCGGTCCCACGTCTCACGTCGCCTCCACTGGTCTCAGCTTTGCTGTGGCTGTGGATCGGGCTGAAGGAAGTCTGGAAATCCGGGTCTTGTCAGGCTCTGTGGTCGGGCTCCGGCGGGAGCGTTGGACAAAGCAAGTCCTTGAGCTCTTCATGGTGCCTGCTTGCACAGGATGGCCACTCCTTGGCCACAAGGGAGATTCTTCAGTATCTTCTTGTAAAGTAGATGGTAGAAGGTCCAGAGTTATGTATCAAAGTTTCATTCAGGATAATCTGATGTCTTAGCACGCAGCTCCTACCTTTATTCCAAATCTAGGGGCTGCATTACCTGCTAGGTCCCTCCTATGGGTGGGACCAGGGAAGGGGTGGTTACACCCCTTTCCCTTTGTCCAGTTTCGCGCCAGAGCTGGGGCTGGTGTGCCCCAGCACCGGTTTGAACTGGCCTATGCATGGGGCACCTTGTGCGCCCCAGGCATGTCTCGTTTCTTTCATCCCTCCCTGCCTAGATCCACTATCTCCTGTCTGGGGTGATGCTAGCACCTCCCTGTGACAGGAAACCTATTGTCCAAACCTCCCGTGCTGGAAGGGCTCCCAGCAGCAGGAGGTCAGACTCGTGTCTGTGGCAGCAGCATCCATTTTGTGATGCTGGGGCTCTGGTTGATTTTAACCGCGTTTAAGGAAAGTAACATGTCCTCTCCCTCTAGAAGGGTGGAATGCTACCCCCCGTCGCCAGAACTGGCAAGGGGGTAGCATTCCAAACCGTATGACACCTTACACGACATGTTTCCATAAAGCCAAACTAAAGTTAGCAATAACCGCGAGGAATATAATGCACATAAGAGTATATGGTATGGCAATATCATAGAACAGCTATAAGGACATGGTTCTGAAAGCTGCAGACAGGCTCAGCTCATGCTAGAGCACCATCTCACATAAAACCAAGCACTCTGCCTTCAGGATTGTTAAGCCCTGCCATAGGAGTGACTTATAGGTGCATATGTGTCTATATGTAAAGGTAGATATAGGAATACTATATCTAAGCAAGCGGTGATTACACCACCTTGCCCCAGCTGAGTGATCAGCCAGTTGTGTCAGTTTGGATGGCCAGCCAGGGGTGGCAAAAGATATGCTGCAGCCCCTGGTAGGCCTTGGGTGCACCTATGCCCTGGGGACCTATAGTACACTGTACAGGGGCTGATAAGGTGACTCAATATCCAATTAGTTATGTACCTAGGGTACATGGAGTCCATTTTACAGAGAGAGCCGATAGCCTGGGGCCCTGATTAGCAGGGTCCCAGGCCAACTAAGTTGAAAACCAGCTAAACACAAGGCAAAAAATCTGGGGTAACCATAGTCAGATATCCATCCTCCTACACAATCCCCCCCAAACGAAAGGAGATAAGGCTATCCTTGACCAGGTAAGCCTATATTGCCTGTGTGGCCATATAAGGAGGAACCTGCACTGGCATGGTTACCCCCTATCTCATGGTCCACTAAGCAATCCCTCACCCTAGGGGTATCAGAGGGGTTCTCCACCATAGGGAATCTGTACCTGTGGTGTGTTTTGGCAAAGTAAAAGGCTGGTGTTGAGATGGAGTACTGAAGTGAGGCTCCACTAATGTAGGGCTCAACTTCCGCCAATCACTATCCACCATACATGCCTTTCTTTCCATGACTGAGTGGCACTGTGCTCTCAGGGTCAACCTCTGGCTGTCTACAGCTGGACACTGGGTCCTATTTGTTGGCTTACTGGAGGGACAGGTCAGGTTTGGGGCCTTTGGGTCCCATGTTTGGCTGTGCCCAACAGTGTCCATCTGGGGGAGGTTCCTAACTAGGTGTAAGGGACATCCCTCAGGAGTTTTTGAAGTTTTCAACTTGCTAGGGCTGCTAGCGTTTTTGCCCCTAATCTGCTGATGGGGGTGTTCTGGTGGACAGGGGGCCCTTTGGGGTCCACTGACCTCCCTGACCTCTGCAGCCCTAGGCTGACTGAGGCAGGGTAGAGAGGGGCAGGATTCCTGCTCCAGACTGGGTTCCACCTTGGAAGGGTCCACTGACATCAGGGGCTCAGCCAGGCTAGGCCCACTACCTCTGGGGCAGTTCCTTCACAAGGGGTAGGGTCAGTTCACTGAGGAAGCTGACTCTCACCTAATGTCTGGTGGGAGGGAGACTTTTCTTCCTCCCCAATGCTCTCTGTCTGAGTGGAGTGATCCATAGTTTCAGGCTTCACAACACTGAAATCTGTCTGAGTTTGGGCTGTGGCCATCACAGCCCCGCCAACCTTTTCAGGAAGGGACTCAGTTTGGGTGGGCTGTTACCATCACAGCCCTGTCAATCTGTCTAGGGAAGGAGTCTGCTTGAGATTGGGCTCAGACTAGCACAGCCCTACCAACCTTTTCAGGGAGGATATCCTGAGCTGGGGCTGTGGCCATCACAGCCCCACTAACCTTTCCATGGAGATTTACCATTTAAGAATGGGTTTCTTGGGGAGGAGCCAGGTCGCAGACCAAGATGGCCGCTCGGACTCTCGGCTCCGTCGGCCGCTGTCCCCCACCACCACAACCAGCTTCCTAACCAGCGCCCTTACTATGCTCCCGCACGGCCGAGATGAAGCGGCGCATATCCATGTGTGCCCGGGTGCTCTGACGGCTTCCCAGCCGGAGTTATGTCATCTCGATGTTTGCGGCCCGCCCCTGCCTGAAGCCGGGGACTGGAGTGCTGAAGCGCCCGGCCCTGAACGCAACAACAACGGCAAGTAGTGCGGCGGAAGTGCCGGTCTGGGGAGATGGAGACTCGGATTTGCTCGATTTTTGATGGCGACTCTCGCACGATGCCACAGCAATGGTGATGGTTGATCTGCTGCCTCTCTGCGGTCGTGAAATAACAACCCCCCCCCCGGCTGGTGACTCTGTGCCTGTGTGCCCTGTGCAAACCGTAACGACCCCTATGGAGATGAGTGTCTACAAAGACCCCTACTGAGATCATTTGCCTGCTTTTCCTATGAGTGACCTCAGGACACTTTTCACCTAGAGGGGCGCGCTCCGTGCGGGAGCGCCTTGCACGCAATTGCGCCCGACGGGACTGAGATATATCCTGTATTGTTCTGCGGGGCCACGAAACTGAGGCGATCAGACGCCAGGCGTGGGTCGGCCAGGTGTGACGGAGCTTCGCTGGATGCTGTGACTGCCACTATTGGGGGCGAGACAATGGAGTTGCGGCTGGGGGATGTCATGGCGGCCATAACAGACTTGCATTTCGCTTTGCAACACCAGATGCAGACCGTGGGGAGCGCCCTGGATGCTGTTGTGCGGAAGGGTCGTTCAGGTGGTGCGGCTCTTGGCCCGATTGACGGATCACTAGATGCTGCGGGACGTGAGGATGGTTGCAACTTGTAATCCCACGTTCGGAAGGGAGACAGTAATGCTGTGTGCAGTTCATCGACTACAGCGAAGGCGGAAGATCGTCTGATGGGGGGCTTTCTTCTGGGAGCGTTACCATGTTCCAATGATCGACTCCTCAATAATGGCGGGCAATGGTGGCGTCACGACATGTCCTTTTTACTTTGTTTGGGACTGATGCTGACAAGCGAGCACAACCACTTGCTCTCCCGGATGGCCCTTAGACGCGTGGATGACCGCGTCCCTCGAGCGACCTCACTGTGTATTGCCGTGCCGCAGGATGATAGCCTCTTCCCAGTCCGGTACCTTGACTCGACTACAACTGTACCAGAGGGTCTGGGCTGCAATCGTACTTTGGACCGGGAGGGCCTGGGTTGAGTATCGTAGTGCTACTTGCAGTATGGGGCTAACGCGGGACTCTCTACCTATGTCATGGTGTCGCTAACGACGAGCTGGTTAAGATTGTACCCACTCAACATATGTTCATTGTATTGCATTCGGGTTCAATATGGAGTGGGTGTTTCCTGTGGTGGGGGAGGTGAAAGTGAGTGTGTGCTGGGGGTCTGCTCTGGTCTCCTCCTCCGTTCTCCTTCTCTTTCTTTTTTCCTTCCTTTAGTATTTCCTTTAACTTAGTTGAGCGATAGCTCTCTTCCGCTTTCTTCTAAATTTCGGGTTCCATATAATGGGCGACAGGCACGCTGCTGTGGGGGAGGCCGTAGCCGTAAGCAGGGGTGCAGGGTGGGGGGTTTGGGGGGGGGGTTTCACTGTTTTTCTTTGTCATTTTCTGTTTCTAGGGCCTCTTTTTCTCGCTTGTATCTCTTGGCTTTCCCTTTATTCTTCTTTCTTACCCTTTCCTTCTTCAGTACCGAGCTGTAGGTTACTCACCGTACGTTTTTATGGTTCGAATTCCGGGGGTGGATGCTTTTCTCAAAAGCTTTAAGTTGCAGCGGGCATGTACTGCATTGGCATGTGAATTGCACTGTTTTATGCTTATCCTGTTTAAGATGCGCTAGTGTTGCCGCCTTGCCTACATTAGTCCTGAGTGCGAAGATCCTGATTGCTGGAAACCCCTGTTATGATATTATTTGATTGTACGATGTCTGATCCTGTTTATTTTCTTCTTCATTTAAAAAAGAAACCTCTTTATTCCTGGTACTTATACGGTACGGACGTTATCCTGTATTGCACTGGGGCATTTGGGAAGCGGACTATTGCATACTTATGGCTTCTATTGCTTTGCTGCCCATGACTGTAACTGCTTTGTGTATCAATAAAGGTTTTACAAAAAAAAAAAAAAAAAGAATGGGTTTCTTGTTCTACCTCAGCCCAGCCTGAGATTTCCAGATCATTCCCCAGTAGACAATCTAAAGGCAAGTTTGTAGAGACTGCCACTCTCCTGGGGCCAGTGACCCCTCCCCAGCTGAGATTAACTACTGCCATGGGATGATCTTTCTGTACTCCATCAATGTTGGTCACCTGGTATGTGGCTCCAGGTAAAAGTTGCCTTGAGGGGTCTAGATTCTCAGTCACCATAGTGATACTAGCCCCTGTGTCTCGATAGGCCTCAACTTTCTGACCATTGATGAGGGGCTCCTGCCTGTACTTACCCAAAGTGTTGGGACAAGAAGTGAAGTTGGCAAACCCCATGCCATTTTCACAGATAAGAGTAGCTGTAGTAGGGGACCTGGTTAGGCCGGAGTCCACATGAGTTCCAAAAGTAAACCAAGCCAAATTCTTGGGGACACTCCCACCACCTGGGGGATTACTACTAATAGTAACAGGAGGTGTTGGAGTCTTACTTGGAGGAATATTTTCCTTATTGTTGTTCCTGGGGCAACTGCTATCAGTCTTCCAGTGGCCAGGCTGTTTACAGACATGGCAATAAGGTTTCTTGACAGAGGAGGTGTTTTGGGACCCACCCCCACCAATGGAGTTTTGGGGCCCTGTGGAGGACTTGTCTTTTGATTTATCCCCACCCTTCTCTTGAGTCTTGAAATTATCTTTCTTTTGGTCACCACCCTGATTCTTAGGCCTAATCCTGGTTCCGACCCATTTGTGTGCCCTCTTACCCAATTCTTGTGGAGAGGTCAGATCTGAGTCCACCAGGTGCTGGTGTTAAAGCTGTTTTTGACAATTACTAAGGATCTGCTACCTCATAATCAGATTATACAATCCTGTATAGTCATGTACTTTGCTGCCCAGTAACCAACCTTCCAGAGCCTTAGTAGCACAATCTACAAAATCAGTCCAGTCCTGAGTCTGAGCCTTTAAGGTATCCCTGAACAACAACCTGTATTGGTCAGTGGTTAAGCCAAACCCATCAATCGGAGCACTCTTCAGGACAGTGTAGTTTTTAGCATCCTCATGTCTAACCGTCAGGAGCTTGTCTCTTCCTTTTTCTGAAAAGGAAAGCCATAGGATTTCTGCCCACTGACTTTGGGGAACCTGCTGTACCATGCAGGCCCTCTCCAAAGCAGTTATCCACTTGTGGATGTCATCCCCATCTTTGTAGGGGGGTACAATCTTACTCAGGTTTCTATGATCATAGGACCTGTCTTTATCCTTGGGGATATCGCTGCCACCAGTGGAATCTAATCCACTTAACTTCTGCTCCCTTGCTAAAGCAAGTTTAGCTTGGGCCAGGGCTGTTTCCTCTTACTCTATCTGAAGTTGGACAGCTCTCATCCTAGCCTCATGTTCTCTTCTCTGAGGGGAAGTCATTCCCCTGTGAGAACCCCTTGAGGCATTAGAAAGGAGAGACTCCCTGGAAGGAGATCTTTCTCTTCTATTGCCTGGATTAAGTCTACTATTAGGTCTGGGAAGATGCAACCCTTCTCCATTCCCATGTAAACTTAGGTTAGCCTGGCTAAGCCTCCTGACCTGAACCTGGCTATCCCCCTGATCATCTGAATCATCATCTTCATCTACCTCTTCAGTCTCAACTTCTAGGGTGATGGAATCATCATCTGTGGGGGTTACTCCTTCTCCTGTATTACCTGAGGGGCCTGCTCCAGAAGCCTTCTCAAGATCAGCTGTCTCTTGGACTTGTATCAGGATTGGGATGGTAGGGTTATGACCCTTTTTCAACCTCCTTGAGGTACACAAGTCACTCAATTCTCGGAAGCTGAGTTTTTCATAGCTGGAGGGTGCCCTGGGAGGGTCACTTTCCACAGGTAGAGAACTGGCTTGTTCACCTGTGCCAGACATGACTAGTGAGGTGTGGTGTGTGCACCTACCTACACTAAGTGTTTACCTACTAGAACCTCTCTAGGAGTTGTAGTCAGGGTGTGCTAAGCCCTTTGGTCTACAACTACAAAGTTCAGTAGAACTTAAGTATTTAAGCTTTGTTTATATGTACCTATGGTACTTGATGTGATCTTTCAAATGATATTGTCAAAGATTACAATTGGTAAAACAACAGCAAGCTCAAATCCCAACCGCTGCACACCAATGTGAGAAGTTGGCCTGGTATATGATGTTCACTATTCTAGTGAGCACCTTGCACCAGTCCAAACAACCCTTATGGTGATTGGTTGTAAGTCAACCTTATAGACAAGCTATCCTAGTGGTAGCATGGACAAAAGCAGTCTTAGGCTAAACTCAAGAGGGCATGTGAAGCCAGCTGTTTTACCATATGCAATCCCTTTAATACCAAATGAAAGGACACCACACAAGTTATATATTATAAAATATATGTATTTATTACTAGAATAATCCTCTGTACTCTTTATGAGGGCAGAAGCACAAGCGTTTAAACAAAGAACTTAATATCATACAATAAGCTGCACAATTTTGGATAAGGCCGGGTGGCCCGTAAAACCATATACTATATAAGTGGTATAAGAACCACGTCACGAACAATGGTAAGGCCTAGGGCCTTGGGAATCGCTGGGCCTATACTGGAATAACAGTTGTTAGGAAGCAGGATGCCCATGAGATGCGTGTGCAGCGTCTAAATGCACATGCGTGCATACATAGAAGTCAATGGTGCGCAAAAGTTTAGAAAGTTACGAGTTTGGAGACTTCCGACTGGACTAGAACTAAACCACTTGAAACTAGGATACTAGGAGAGTAAACCTACACAGGACCACCGGAGTACTCGCGTTACCTCACCCACAGGAAGCGGGTGCATAGGTGTCAAAGTGCGTCGGGTTTCGTCGTGGAGTTCTATGGAGCCTTGGAGAAAAGATGCTGCAGGCGACCAGGAGAGAAGAGTCCGGTTGGATCCAAGGGCGGATCGAAGATGTAGAGTACTTGAAAGCAGAGGGGACAGAGTCTGGGTCACTAGCCAGTGACCAGAGTGGAACCAGTAAGGAACAAGGCGATGTCGGGCGCATCAGGTGGTTGTTGCGAAGCTTGTCTCTGCTGCCACGTGGACCAGGAGGCATCGACGATGACCAGGAGCTGGGCACGGACTGTCCTACAAAGGCTCTCGCTGTCGGCGGTGTCGGCTTCCGGATTGGAGTCAACAAGCCTTGGCAAAGGCAACCCACGCAGGAACTGAAGAGAGCTTCTTACTCAGGCCAGCAAAGACTGAGGGGCTGTTCCTTCGCAGGGAAGCAAGGGCCAGTCTGGGTCAACCAGACCAGCAGTGTAGATTTCGGGTTTCGTTGTCACAGAGGCCACCAGCCAACGGGCAAGTGACCAGACAGACGCGTCAAGCAGGACAATGCAAAAGGGCCCCACGCAGCACTCGGTGAGTGTGGAGAGGTGATTTTTGATGCAGTTGATGCTCGGGGCTCGGGCTTCTCAATCTCCAATGCACAGCTTTGAGGGTGCCTCGGGAGCTGCACAGGAAACATCTTGCAGTCTTTTCAAGATGGCCGGTCCCACGTCTCACGTCGCCTCCACTGGTCTCAGCTTTGCTGTGGTTGTGGATCGGTCTGAAGGAAGTCTGGAAATCCAGGTCTTGTCAGGCACTGTGGTCGGGCTCTGGCGGGAGCGTCAGACAAAGCAAGTCGTTGAGCGCTTGATGGTGCCTGCTTGCGCAGGATGGCCACTCCTTGGTCACAAGGGAGATTCTTCAGTATCTTCTTATAAAGTAGATGGTAGAAGGTCCAGAGTTATGTATCAAAGTTTCAGTCAGGATAATCTGATGTCTTAGGACACAGCTCCTACCTTTATTCCAAATCAAGGGGCTGGATTACCTGCTAGGTCCCTCCTATGGGTGGGACCAGGGAAGGGGGTGGTTACACCTCTTTCCCTTTGTCCAGTTTCGCGCCAGAGCTGGGGCTGGTGTGCCCCAGCACCGGTTTGAACTGGCCTATGCATACGGCACCTTGTGCCCCCCTCAGGTATGTCTCGTTTCTTTCATCCCTCCCTGCCTCAATCCACTATCTCCTGCCTGGGGTGGTGCTAGCACCTCCCTGTGACAGGAAACCTATTGTCCAAGCCTCCCGTGCTGGAAGGGCTCCCAGCAGCAGGAGGTCAGACTCATGTCTGTGGCAGCAGCATCCATTTTGTGATGCTGGGGCTCTGGTTGATTTTAACCGCGTTTAAGAAAAGTAACATGTCCTCTCCCTCTAGAAGGGTGGAATGCTACCCCCGTCGCCAGAACTGGAGAGGGGTTAGTATTCCAAAGTGTATGACACCTTACACGACATGTTTCGATAAAGCCAAACCAAAGTTAGCAATAACCGCGAGGATTATAATGCACTTAAGAGTATATGGTATGGCAATATCATAGAACAGCTTTAAGGACATGGTTCCGAAAGCTGCAGAGAGGCTCAGCTCATGCTAGAGCACCATCTCACATAAAACCAAGAACTCTGCCTTCAGGATTGTTAAGGCCTGCCATAGGAGTGACTATAGGTGCATATGTGTCTGTATGTAAAGGTAGATATAGGAATACTATATCTAAGCAAGGGGTGATTACACCACCTTGCCCCAGCTGAGTGATCAGCCAGTTGTGTCAGTTTGGATGGCCAGCCAGGGGTGGCAAAAGATATGCTGCAGCCCCTGGTAGGCCTTGGGTGCACCTATGCCCTGGGTACCTATAGTACACTGTACAGGGGCTGATAAGGTGACTCAATATCCAATTAGTTATGTACCTAGGGTACATGGAGTCCATTTTACAGAGAGAGCAGATAGCCTGGGGCCCTGATTAGCAGGGTCCCAGGCCAACTAAGTTGAAAACCAGCTAAACACAAGGCAAAAAATCTGGGGTAACCATAGTCAGATATCCATCCTCCTACAACCAGGCCTGACTTCAGACATTAGACCTGTCTGCCAGGTTTCACCATGGAGAACACTTCCCCCCTTCACCAAATCCTTTGAATGATAGAGAGGAAGGACAGGACAGACAATCCCCCATAGGCTGCCATTATGTGGCTTTAAAGGGGATACCGTGCCTTTAAGGAAACTTTCCAGAACTCTCCTGGTATCCCAGAATGCACAGCAACTCCCTCCACTTTCAGTTCTATTTTCCGGCTCCTGCTAGCAGGACCCTGGAACATTGAGCTCTCCCTTTTTTTAGGTTTTTTCTACAAATTGTGCACTTTTAAAGTGTTAGAGTGTGTTCACGTGACGTGTTTTTGCCTTTTCTCATCTTTGCTGGAGTTTCTCTGGTGTTTTGGCTGCTCTTTTATCAAATATGCCTGCCTTATTTGATAAATGCCCTGAGTGCTCCAGGAAAAAGGCAAAATCGGATCCTCACAGGGTGTGCATGTGCCTGCCTTCTTCTCATGTTCCTGAGGAGTGTGATATCTGTCTACAGTTCCCTAAAAGGACCCTGAAGGACAGGGAGAAGACCAGGCTCCAAAGCTTGGAGCAGAGAAGGCAGCAAGGACAAGGTGGGTCTGGGCATGAAGGGGCTCCCTCCTCTGCCCGTGCGCCGGCCTCAGGGGGGCCTCCCAGTAAGGAAAATGCCAGAAAATGCCACCGGTCTCCATCGACGTTGATAGCCTCGACGTCGGCGTCGAAAGGAATGACCACAGTCTGTTCCCCGTCTCCCCAGGGCTCTGGGTGGAAGCGCCATCGACGTTCGACGTTGAGGGGACTGACGTCGAGACCTCCGACGAGGTCGACGTCGAGGACTGATTCGTCGTCGAGCCATCATCGACATTGAGAGGGGTCAAGACGCCGGCGCTCGCCGTCGAGGCGACACCGCCGGTCACCGTCGACGTCGACACGTAAGTCAGCGACGTCGAGACGATGATCAGCGTCGAGAAGGAGGTCGTCGATGCCGAGGAGATCGCCGTCGTCGAGGAGACGATCGACGTCGATGCACCGACCGTCGAAGCGACTGCCATCAACGCCAAGCAGACGCTCGTCAACGTCGAAAGGACGCTCAGCGTCGAGGAGGAAGCCTAGAGGCTCTAGGACCAGGACGGAGTCCTCGGCTTCAACGAGCACACGGTCGCGGCGGCGCCGGCGCTCGTCTACGAGGGGTAGGGCCTCAAGATCGCCTCCCTCTGGTCAGAAGAAGAAGAAAAGGAGAGTGAGACAGTCTCCGGGCTCGGAGTACTCTCAAGTTTACTCACCCTCCAAACCAAGGTTGCCTACACTTCCTCCTTTACCCGTGGATCCTCCTCCGCGTACCCCGACTTCTCCTCCACTGCCTCAACCTCCTACTCCTCCACCACCTCCGGTTCCTCCTCACCGTCCTCTTCCACCGGCTCCATCAAGGTCTGCCTCGCTACCTCATTTGCCGACGCCGCCTACGGGGCCTCCGCAACCTAGGCTCCCGGTTCGGCCTCCACAGCGCCCTCCTTTCCGGCCCGTTGACCGTCCGAGGCCGCTGAGGTCGAGGTCTCGCTCAAGACGGAGAAATAGGTCTAGGAGTTGCCGTTGCTCGTCTACGAGGTCCAGACGGCGCCGTAGGAGAGACAGGTCTAGATCCCGCCACATGGATTCGTCCAGTGCCAGGGACTACTCGCCGACCCTGTCGGACTCCCCTCGGACGAGGGTGTCCCCGATAGATGACATTGTCTCCTTCCAGGAGGTGTTGCTGCGAGGAGCGGCTAAGCTGGGCATCACACTCACAGTGCCCATGCCCTTGACTTCCGTCATCTTCGAGACCCTGCACAAGAAGCAGTTGTCTCGCCCCTTGTTGCGGTTAGTGCCGGGGCTGGTGGAACCCGCCATGGAGTTTTTCCTCACCCCTGCGGTTGCAAAATTAGCGCCTTCCAGGCTGCAAAAGAAGTATCTGGCCCCTGACTCGGATCCTGCGTTTCTTCGCTTGGACCCTGCGCCGGACTCAGTGATTGTGACGGTGGCGAGGAAGCAACACGCCACCACGCCGTCATCAACAGTGCCTCCTGACAAGTAGAGCCGCTGGATGGATTCGGCAGGCAGGAAGGTCTGCGGGACGGCCTCCACGTCTATGAAGGCCGCGAGTGCCTCCGCCTTGTTGGGACGTTATGATCGGTCCCTCTGGGAGTCCCTAACACGGTTCGTGGAACTCCTTCCCCGGGATAACAGGGAGGATTTCCAAGAAATCCTTAATGAAGGACTGATGTCTCCAACCAGGTGATCAGTTCGGCTGCGGATTCCTCCCTCCTGGCAGCGCACGGATACTGCCATGGGGTCAACCTTAGGCGCCACGCCTGGCTGCGTCTGACGTCCTTGAAGCCCGAGGCGCAGCAGAGGGTTACCAATCTACCCTTCTCTGGTGAGACCCTCTTTGGAAAACATCCGGATGAGGAGATGGCCCGCATGAAGGCGGAGGTGGAGACCTTGACGGCTGTAGGATTGAAAAAGCCGAAGGAACAGAAGAAGACCTTCTGCTCGTTCCAGAGACGGTACGGGGTGCAAGGTAGAGGGCAAGGTCGACAGGCTGGGCAGCAACAACAGCAGCAGCAGCAGCAGTTCCAGCGGCGCCCGTTCCAAAAGCACCAGAGGGGCCGTGGTGGTCAGCAGGCTTCATCCGCGACCAAAGGCCCAGCTGGGTCTAGGCCCTGAGGTGCTTCTTCCCACTCATCCGTTACCCGCTCCGGTGGGGGGAAGCATCCAACATTACCTGGCAGAGTGGAGAAACATTACTCAAGACAAGTGGGTGCTGAATATTGTTTGCAATGGATACAGTCTTCGGTTCACCAGTCCGCCTCCAGCGATTCCACCGGTTGGCTCGCAGTTCCGGCTGCACGAGCTCCAGGTGGAGGCCGACACCCTGTTAAGGAAAAAGGCGATAGAAGACGTCCCTCTGTCTCAAAGGAGAAAGGGCATTTACTCACGCTTCTTCCTGGTGCGGAAGAAGGACAAGAACGAGTTCAGGCCCATTCTGGATTTGCGACAGGCAAACAAGTGGATTCGCAGGGAAAAGTTTTGCATGCTGTCTTTGCACCAGATTTACCCTCAGCTGCAAAGGGGAGACTGGCTTTGCGTGATAGATCTGCAAGATGCGTACTTCCATGTGGCCATTGCACGGAAACACCGGAAGTTCCTGCGCTTCCTCGTCGGCACCAATCACTATCAGTACACCGTGCTACCGTTTGGACTGAAGTCTGCACCCAGGACGTTTTCCAAGTGCATGGCTGTGGTGGCAGCGCACCTGCGAAAGAACAAGGTGTTTGTCTACCCGTACCTGGACGACTGGTTGATCAAGGCCTCCACCTTCCAGGAAGCACAATTGCACTTCAACAGGAAGGCCGTCCTGCTGAATCGGCTGGGGTTGCACATAAATATGTCCAAGTCTGTTCCGATTCCGGTCCAGTGCCTGCAGTACTTGGGAGCCTCCATCAATACGCTGACAGCAAGCGTGTCTCCTTCGGAGGAGAGGCGCTTATCACTCCTTCGGAAGGCTCAGGCTCTCATAGCTGCTCCATCTACAACAGTGAGGACGGTGTCTTCTCTACTGGGGTCGATGACCTCTTGTATCTTCCTCACCCCACACGCGCGCCTGCACATGAGGCCGCTGCAGGAATGTTTGGAGGATCAATGGGACCAGAGGACAGGGTGCTGGGACGACAGGATCCAGTTGTCTCTTCATGCCCAACAATCCCTGAGATGGTGGTGCTCGGCAGAGAATCTACTCAGAGGGGTTCCTTTCCACAAGGATATCCCGACACAGACTATCGTGACGGATGCGTCTCTCCTGGGCTGGGGAGCGCATTCAGACCATCTACAGATCCAAGGAACGTGGTCTCCGCCAGAATCCACGTATCACATCAATTTCTTGGAGCTCAGAGCAGTTCACATGGACTGAAGGCCTTTTTTCCGTACTTCCAGACCAGCTCCTTGCTTGTACAGACCGACAATACGACCACGATGTATTACCTCAACAAGCAGGGGGGCTCAAGATTGTGCACACTGTCACAGGAGGCGCAGGCGATCTGGCACTGGCTGCTAGCCAGAGGACTGACGATAACGGCGACTCATCTGCCCGGTGTGCAGAATGTTCAGGCGGACGCCCTCAGCAGGTTGCTGCAAGAAAACCACAAGGTGCTCGATGACATCTTCGCCATGTGGGGCACTCCAGACGAGGATCTGTTTGCCACCTCCGAAAACAGCAAATGCCGCGATTTCGCCTCGAGGTATTACCAACCGGGACTCTGGGGAACGCGTTATGGATTTTTATTTATTTTATTTTATTTTATTCTCTTGTAGAGCGCCTTAATAAACCCCCGAAAGGGTATCTCCGCGCTTTGCCTGTAGAAGGAGTAGAATGTGCCTAATTCATGTTCAAAAAATGATTGAGTAGATGGATAGATGTTTAATTGCTTGTGAAAAGATGGGTCTTGAGGGCTTTACGAAAGGATAGATGATTAGTGATTTGTTTTAATGTCTGGGGCAGAGAGTTCCAAAGAACGGGTCCAGTGTGGGCCAGGGCACGACCTCCTTGTCTGGATTTTTGAATTCTGGGCACTTGCAGTAGGTGGAGGTTGCTGGAGCGTAATGAGCGCCCTGGGACATAGGGTAGGAAGGCTTTTGTTAAGTATTTAGGCCCCGAACCTGTCAGACATTTATGGATGGTGCATAGGGTCTTGAATTTAATGCGTTGCCGCACTGGGAGCCAGTGTAGTTTAGCCAGTAGAGGGCGGGAGGGAGTCCTAGGTGGAACGTTGAGGACTAACCTTGCCGCAGTGTTTTGGACTATTTGCAATTTGTTGAGCTGATCCTCATTAGTTGATAATAGAAGACCATTGCAGTAGTCTAATCTGCTAATGACTAATGCCTGGACCAAGGTTTTTCTATGTCTGTCAGGTAGATAGGGAAACACCCTTCTCAACAGTCCGATGGCCCTAAAGCATGTGCCGGCAACTTGGTTAACATGATCTTTAAATGTAAGGGCTTGATCAAATAGCACTCCCAAGTTTTTCACGGTCTGTTTAGGCTTGGGAACGGGTCCCAGTTCTTGGGGCCACCATTCGGGGGACCACAGTGTCTCTGCCTCCCCGAACAGCAGTACTTTCGTTTTGCCCACATTACACTGTAGGCAGTTCTTGGCCATCCACTCTGATACTGCCCTCATTCATCTGCAAAAGATTTTTTTAAGGCAGGTGTGAAGGTTTTAAAAGGAAACAGAAGTTGGGTGTCATCGGCGTATGACACCGGGATGAACCCAAAGGATCTCACTAAGTCAGCCAGGGGGGCCACATACACATTGAATAACGTGGGGCTTAGGCAAGAGCCCTGTGGCACTCCCCTGGTGAGCTCCCTAGAGATGGATTTATGGGGGCCCAACCTGACTTCTTGAGAGCGGCCAAAGAGGAAACTTTCCATCCAGGACAGAGCTACCCCCCCCAATCCCACATCTTGCAGACGACTGAGAAGCACTTCATGTGATACCGTATCAAAGGCAGCGGATAAATCCAACAGCACCAGAATCATTGACCCTCCCCCGTCCAGTGTCATCCTGATGTTATTGGTCACTGCTAGGAGGGCCGATTCGGTGCTGTGGTTGGGCCTGAACCCAGATTGTGAGTGGTCCAGGCCTTCCGTTGCCTCGATATGGTTGGATAGGTGGGTATTCATGTGCTTCTCAGTCATTTTAGCGATGTGCGGCAAGAGGGAGATAGGCCGAAGATTTGAAAGGTCTGTCCATGGAGAGGCTGCTTTTTTCCTTATTGGGTTCACCACCGCTATTTTCCACTCCTTTGGGACTTGCCCTTCTGTCAATGAGATGTTCATCACTGACTGAATGGGGGGTCCTAGGAGGGAGATCAGAGGGGCGACCATTTTTGCAGGAAGGAAGTCCTTGGGGGACCCTGATTTTATGTGGCTGATGAGAAGTGGCAGGTCTAGGTCACTGACTAGTGGAAAGGTCAGTAGTGGGTTTTTAATTTGTGTAGGTGAGTCATTGGGGAGGGGGGCCGTGGTTCCTGCACCTCTAGAAGCCATGATTTTATTGTAGATAAGATTAATTTTGTCCTCAAAGAACATTGAAATCTCGTCACAGAGTGTTTGGGAGAATTCGTTAGGACTTTCACTGGCTGTGGGTTTGACAAAGCTCTGCAGTATTTTAAACAGCTCCCTTGGACAGTTGCCCGCCTCTGCTAGTTGTAAGGTGAGACTATTTTTCCTAGCTTGTTTAATGTTTTTATAATAGGTTGACTGGGCCTCTTGGTAAACACTCCTTTTCTCCTCTGTTTTCGATTTCCTCCAAGCTTTTTCAAGTCGCCTGCATTTCTGCTTTTCTATTCTAAGTTCTAGTGTGTACCATTTTTCTTGCTTGGTGGGAGGGTATTGCTTGTGAAGTTTTAGTGGGGCCAGAGTGTTGATGGCTAACTCAAGTGAGATGTTGAGTTTTTCTAATGCAGTGTCTGCTGAGTCTTCATTTGCGAATTTTGGTAGTATCCACTTTTCTCGCAATTTTTCCACCGATATTTTGTGCCATTGACGGCGCAGGATTGGTGGGAGCAGCGGTTTGTGCAAGGATTTAACCGGGCCCATTAGGAGAAATTCTATCAAAAAGTGATCTGACCAGTTGATTTCTTTAGCAGGCAGGCATCTTGTTTTAGTGCAGTTAGAGAATAGTGAGTCCAGAGTATGGCCACCTCTGTGGGTAGCACCGCTATTTATAGCTTTTAACCCCAGATTAGACAAGTCTGCAGTTAGTGAGATGGTTTCGGGGTGTGTCAGATTGTCCATATGTATATTAAAATCACCAAGGAGGATGAAATCCTCCCTGGCTTTAAAATGCGGAGCTAATAACTCCAGAAGGGAGAGGGCAAAGTCCGGATTAGATCCTGGTGGCCGGTATGCTAATGCGCCTTTCCAAGAAATGTGGCCAGGCAAGTTGAACTTGAAGATCATTATTTCCAATTGAGGACTGGATCTTTGTTCTAATACTGTTACCTTTAGTATGTCTTTATATATTATGGCTAATCCACCGCCCGTTTTATTAATTCGGTCAAAGTGTAGGATTTTGTAGCCTGATGGAACCCCTAATGTAATTGCTGTAACCGTATGGGGTTTCATCCATGTTTCGGTTAGAAAACAGATGTCAGGCTGCGTAGTGTAGACCAGATCCCACACCTGAAGCTGATGTTTGGGGAGAGATCGGACATTTAAAAGAAAACATTTTAGTCCCTCTGGAGGTGATAAATGTGGAGCGTTGCCATTAATACTGGTCCTTACTACTAATGATTGGTAGCGGCATTTTAGACATGAAAAACAGCCCTCGAGATTCTGACAAGGTATTCGAGTGCCACAATCTCCAGTAGGTTGTAAATCTAGGAGGTATTGGGCGGGGTATGTGATATTTCTCGTACCTGCGATATCATGGTCAGCGGGGGTTGAGCCCATAGCCCCTATGTCGCGTACTGTCGCGGACGGGCGCAGACGGGCACCTCTTTGGCTGGTCTTCGGCGCCGCTTCGGCGATGCTGCGCGCGATCGCTGCGCGCTTGTAGGGGGCGATGGCTAAATAGGCCAGCAAAAGGCATCCACTGGAGCGCTAACCGCTCAGGAAGTGCCCCCGCAGGAAGTGCCTGGCTCTCCCTGACCCGCCCTCCGCGCAACGGTATTGGCTACCGCGTCGGACCGGGGCGGGCAGGAGCAAAAGACGAGCACAGGCTTCCTTTCCCAACAGTGAGTGTTTCCTCCCCCCCTTTCAATCAGGATAGGAAAGGTGATACAGACAGCGCCAATCCAGAGAAAGTGGCGTTTTTTCACAGTGCGTGCTGATTAAGTGAGTGAGTGAGTTTTGTCAAGTTTTTAAAATAAGTAATCAAGATAAAAATTCCGTTTTTAAATCAACAGAGCAAACATCGTTAATAGATCAACAATGAAGTTTTTAAAATGCAAACAGTTCAATTTTCTCACATGTAACAGATCTCAACAAAGCACAGGGCACTTTCGTGTTACCTTCGGCAAGCAAAGCGGAATGGGGACTCTGCCACCGTCACCCTTCCGCTGGTCCATCAGCTGGTCCAACAGCTTTCTGTACGCTTTTCCACCAATGCCCCTGATTCCGGCGGTGCTCATCAAGCTGGCCCAGCCCCGGACGCGGATAATCCTCATTGCCCCGGAATGGCCCAGGCAGTGGTGGTTCACGGACCTGCTTCATTGCTCGATCCTGCCTCATCGGCGGCTGCCGTGTCGGCCAGACCTTCTCACGAAGTTCGGAGGGCAGATGGTGCACCCCAACCTCTCATCGTTGAGTTTGGCTGCATGGCTCCTGAGATAGTGCAATATGGCCACTTAAATCTTCCTGAGGATTGCATGGACATATTGAAGGAGGCTAAGAGGCCGTCTACTAGGACCTCTTATGCTTACAAATGGAAGAGATTCTGCATCTGGTGCATGTCTAAGAACTATGATCCAACGACCTGCAAGGAGGATGTCATCCTTCCATACCTTCTGCATCTGGCTCAGTCTGGCCTTAATTTCCATTCCATTAAGGTTCATCTGGCCGCATTGACTGCTTACAGAAAATGCCCTTCGCAGACGTCCTTCTTCCAGATTCCTGTGATTAAGGATTTTTTGGAAGGGTTGAAGAAGGTGTTCCCTCCTGTTCGGCTTCCTTTGCCTGCATGGGAACTGAATGTGGTGCTGTCCAGGCTGATGAAGGAACCTTTCGAGCCTATTCACAAGGCTTCGCTGCAGCACCTGTCTTGGAAGTTCCTCGTGGCCATTACATCGGCCCGCAGGGTGAGTGAGATTCAGGCATTATGTTGCCAAGAACCTTATACTGTGTTTCATGCTGCTAAGGTTGTTATGCGTACTCACCCTAAGTTCCTTCCCAAGGTGATTTCTGATTTTCATGTTAAATTGACTATAACTTTACCAACTTTTTTCCAGAATCCTTCCACTCCAGCGGAAAGGTCTCTTCATTCCCTGGATGTTAGAAGGGTGTTGAAATTCTATCTGGATAAAACCAAAGACATTCGCAGGTCCGACCAATTGTTTGTCAACTACGGGTCGGTTAGGACTGGTCTGGCTACTTCGAAGCAATCTATCTCTAGGTGGATTGTGTCGTGTATCCAGCTTTGTTATCAGAAAGCAAATAAGACCTTAGGGGGTAAGCATAAGGCTCATTCCACCAGGGGCAAAGCGGCCACAACGGCTTTGCTTCGTAATGTACCCATTGCAGAGATCTGCAAGGCTGCCACTTGTTAGTCGGTCCATACCTTTGCTAAGCATTACTGTCTGGACTCTGATGCCAGGGCAGATGCTCAGGTTGGACAGGCTTCGCTGCGAAATCTGTTAGCATAATAGTGGTGTTTTCTTTTTTCTCCACCGCCGGGTTGTTTGTGGATGGGCTTGCCATTCTATTCACAAGATTATGACTATACACAGAGATCCCCTACTACAGAAGGAGTAGTTTCTTACCTGTAACTCCAGTTCTGTAGTAGGGGTATCTCCGTTATAGTCATAAGCGCCCGCCCTCCTCCCCGGTGGAGAAAGAGATGAAATGATGAATGCTACAGGTCTACCTGATACACCTCCAAAAAGAACTGAAAGTGGAGGTAGTTGCTGTGCATTCTGGGATACCAGGAGAGTTCTGGAAAGTTTCCTTAAAGGCACGGTATCCCTTTTTAAGCCACATAATGGCAGCCTATGGGGGCTTGTCTGTCCTGTCCTTCCTCTCTATCATTTCAAGGATTTGGTGAAGGGGGAAGTGTTCTCCATGGTGAAACCTGGCCGACAGGTCTAAGTGTGATATTGGTGGAATATCCTTGCATTTCTAGTTGAAGTACTGGACAGTGTAGCCTTGCATGCACAGGCTGCATTATCTGTCTTTAATTCTCTCTTAAGTGTCCATGCAGTACTGCAAAGAAAACAGTTTAAGAGATTATTTTTGATTGCTCCGGGGTCCCCGCACATGAGCGGGACTATTCACTAGATTATGACTATAACAGAGATACCCCTACTACAGAGCTGGAGTTACAGGTAAGAAACTACTCCTGTTTTGCCTCAAAGCTGACACCGCGTTGAAGGGTTTTAAAGCGAGTAAGATCACAGCCAGATCTTTGAACCTCCAACAGCCTCATACTTTAACAGACTACTGGCAATTTTGAGGCTTTCAGGTCTTCTCTACTGGATTTTTTTTACTACAGCATCAACTCTTCTAATCTCAGGCTCAACAACTCCAGAATATTCTAGTTAAACAGTATGTGGGTAGAGCCAGAGGTAAAGGCTGTTGATCCCTCTATCAAGTCTCCTCTTCCCCTGCACCACCAAGAAAGCAGGTCTTGTTTGCTTCTATAAGTTCACATGGAGTCTGTGGTTGGGCTGGTGCCCTCCTTTTTTGCCGGCCAGGAAGGCAATTACTTCAGACTAGTGAATCCTTCAGATAATAGAAAGGAGTTATACCCTACCCTTCCTTCTAACTCTGACACTCTGTCTTTCCCGACCCTCTGCCCTGCCAGAAGGCCATCTTTATATCCTGCAGCAAGAGGTAGCAGTGCTTCTCTTTGAAGGAGCTGTGTAGTTAGTACCAGAGCAGGAAATTGGGTAAGGATGTTATTGCTGATTCTTTTTGTTCCCAAGAAGGACAGCAGTGGTCTCCATCCAATTCTGGATATCAGGCCTTGAATTGTTGTCACAGGGTGAATTCAGACTGGACCACCTCTGCCAGTCATGGATAGGTGGGGGAATGGTGCTACGTCTCACTCTCCTAGACCTCCACCTTCATGCTTGGAGATTAAGCAGGGACACTGAAGCTCCTTTCGGCTGCTATCAGAGGAGGTAGACCTAATTTTGTCTGCTCATCACACCTCGACAAAATCTGTTTACCCTGGCAGGTGGAAGAGCTTTGTAGCATTGTGCACAGGCAACAATGTAGAACCCTTTGCAAGCCTGGTTTTCACAGGTCTCTCAGTTTGCACTCTCCCTAGCAGAAAGGGGGGGGGGTTGCAGTGAGAACTTTAAAGGGATATTTGGCTGCATTGTCGGTATTCCTCTGCCTCACAGATCAGCCTTACTTGTTTAAATCCGCCATTGTAATGTGGTTTCACAGGGGGCTGACCACCTTCTTTTGTGTTATGTACCAGAACGGCCTTAACAATGTTTTAATCTTTTTGATGGGGTCATCGTTTGAACCAGCTTCCCAGTTCTCAGTAATGGTTGTTGACTGTGAAGAACAGTTTCTCTAGAGGTGATCTTATCGGCAAGGCGGGTCAGTGATATTCAGGCTCTAAGGGCTCACCAGCAATTTACTTCCATTTTTCCCTGATATGTTGGTGTTGCAAACCAGAGCTGTCTTCCTTGCTAAGGTGGTGACCCCTTTCCACTTAGCCAGTGCATCACCATGCCCACCTGTGTTCCCACAACCCATCCCTTAGAGGATCGTAGATGGGGATCCGTTTCTACCTGAACTGCACAACAGATATATGCATGTTGGCGTCCGCAGAAATTTTTCCAGGGGGGGGCAATTGTTAAGGTCATCATCATCCTTCGACATGTGGGGCACAAGAAACACGGGGGCGCAGGAGGAGCCATGGGGGGCAGGAAGAAGGCCACATATTATCTCATACACCATAGGGTTGTTGTGCCACAGCCATCTTTCTTTTGTGGCTCCCCAAAACCATACCTTCCCTGGTCCCTAAAATGACCCACTAGCGGCCCAAAACCCATATCCACCCTGAACCCTAAAATTACCCCACCCCCTAAAAACTCACACCCTCCCTGAACCCTAAAATTACGCCCCTGGCACCCCAAATCCCATACCCACCCTGAACCCTAAAATTACCCCCTAGCACCCCAAAACCCATACCCACCCTGAACCCTAAAATTACCCCTGCCCCCCAAAACTCATACCCGCCCTGAACCCTAAAACTACCCCCCTGGCACCCATAACCCATACCCACCCTGACCCATTAATTGTCCCCCTGGCACTCCAAAACCCATTCCCATCCTGAACCCTAAAATTAACCCCCTGGCACCCTATAACCCATACCCGACCTGACCCCTAAAATTGTCCCCCAGGCACCCCAAAACCCATACCCAGCCTGAACCCTAATATGTCCCCCCTTGCACACCGAAACCCATACCCGCCCTGAACCCTAAAATTACCCCCGTGGCACCTTAAAACCCACACCCACCCTGAACCCTAAAGTTGCCCCCCGGCACCCCAAAAGCTGAACACTACATTCTGATTGGGTATCGCGCCGTCTCCCTGCTCAGGGAGGATCTGCTGGTCCGGATCGGCTCGCCCTGGTCCGGTTCTGCTCGCCCTTCTCTGGAGCTGTTCTGCCTGCCCTGTCCCTCTTCCGGACCCACCGAGCCTGCCTCCGTGCACACTGCCTGGACCTGCTCTGTCTGGCCTGGTTCTTTCTCCTTTGGATCCGCCATCTTCACTGGTGGAGTTAGGACACAGGTCTCACTTCTCTGAAGCTGCTCTCCCTCACCCAGACCCCCCCTCTCCCTCTCCACTTGCTCTCTCATCTTCCTTCCTCCCCACTTCTCGGTCTCTCTCTTTCCCCACTGCTTCTCTCTCTCTTTCGCTCGCCCCTCTTTGTTCACTCTCACCCCCACCGTATCCGTCTCCCCGACTCCAAGTCTTCCTCTGTCCCCCCTCTCTCTTCCTCCTCCTCATGTCGGTGGTAGGGAGCTCGGGGCCCTCTCTGAAAATGCGAGCTGGAGGTGACGTTAAGTGTGAAAGCACCAAGGTGTGAACCGGGAGAAGAGGCGGGGAGGGGTGGGCGGCAGGTTGAGATTGTCAAAGGGGGCACTGGCTCTCGGAGAGGTGAGTAGGGGCGGGGAGCAGGCTGAGGACAAAAACAACACCAGAGCAAGAGGCAGACGCTCTGCGGGGAGCCTGGTGTGCACTGAAGAAACTTACACTTCTTAGCACTACAAAGCATTTAAAGGGCGCCTTTCACCAGAGCCAAGAACCTGACCCATCGCGAACAAACAGCAGCCGCCGGAGAAACCAGCGGTGTCATGAAAACAACAAAGGACAGAGTGACAGACGACTGCCGCCTAAACCTGGAAGTACAATTTACACCTTTAACAAAAGGCAATTCCCGATGCAAGCACCACACGCCAGAACCCTATAAATATATAAATCTCCCATCAATGCACACCTGAGAGTCACAGCCCTAATTTGCTGCTTATCATTTTATTCACTGACAGACACTATGCTGGTCCTCTCGTACTGTGCCCTATTGATACTTACTATGTCACCAGTCACTCCAGCGCGGAAGAATTCCTTATTGATTGTTACTCTGACCGCCCCCATGTACCTCACTGTCTTGTGTAGACTAATATGTTTTAGCCGACAAAATGAAAAATATTTTTGAAAAATCTGTGTTTTACGTTATGCAGCTATTGTCCTTGTAAGTTTCTCCCAGAGAAAAAGGGTGGATTCCTTCCACAAGGATGATATGGGCTGCGTGCACCCACATCCTCTATCTGCAAAGCTAGCCCCTCCTCGACCCGACAACCACCAGCGCTCCAGGATGCAACAGCCTTTTTACATGTTGTGATCAGCTGGTTCCTCAGTCTCCAACTACACTGGGAAATTGTTTTTGTGCGCGACACTGACCCTGGAACATTTGATTCATTCCCTCACAGACCTGAGGTACTTGAAGCACCTGCTGCACTTCTAGATTAACTTAATGTTGGATTCGACAAGCAGAAGGCAACAGAGGGGCCAGTGGAAGCAGGGAAGCCCCTGAGGAGCACATATTTCCCAACCAGGGCATTTCAAGTAGTGAAGGAACAGGCTGAATATTAAGCGCTACAAACCGATTAGCTTGACAGAGGCTTTCAACAGGGATCAAGGCACACCATTTCCTATTCTCAGGGCCCCAATGCAGTTTTAATAAGTAGTCCATTGTGCTGCTCTTTACTTCGGGTACTGGACCAGTACCTGTGCTATCCTGGAAATCTTCCTGTCCTGAGGTTTGGGGTGTTAGTTACAACTTGTGGTGCCCCCCGCCTAGACGGTCTATGTATGCGAAGGATCTTGGAATAGGGGTCCTCAATTATGCAAATCTCACAACCACTAAATGTAGACCCTACATTCTTCTAAGCACCTACTGGCTATTTAGTTGGCTGCCTGTGTCAAATGTATACAAAAATAAAAACACGTGTTGTGGCCATTTACAACGCTTTACTGTGATTAAGAACAACTGTGAACAGATGGACAGAAAAAGATTCAGCCCAAAGTTGAAAAAGGATGGAAGGATGACCTTTTTTGTCGCATTACAAAGTACCTAATTATGGATTCTCGACCTTTTGTACTGTATTTTTGGTAATTAGGGATGGGGATGATACATGAAAATGAAACGGATGTTTCTACAACCATTTTTACTCTATACCTCACAAATTACATTTACCCCTTGTACTGGTGTTACTTAACTTGGTTACCTTGCAGTCTTGGAGCTCGTATGGCAATTCTTAAATTCGGTCTGAGTGGATGTTCGAACTGCTTGGTCATCGCTGCCCCACTAACCCCTTGTTTCTGAAGTCACCAGATAGTAACTTAGTGCATGTGAGGAATGCAGACATCTTTTTGGCAGGATGCTACGGAAATATCTTCCCCAGTCTACTCAGGAGCACCTGCTACGCTGAGTTTGTGTTGTTTTCATACTCATTTCTGTGTCATTGCATGACTCCCCTAGTTTTACTGTTTTCTCTCTCTGGCCGTCTCATTTGGCGACAGCGCGGGCTCAGACTCTAGTGCACAGGTTGGGAGACCCTTAAGTGTGTATGAGGAACTGCCCTAGTTTTGGGGCCCGCCAGTGGTGAGAGGTAGGTGCGAAAAGTGGCTCTGCCGTCGGCAGCCAGGTGCTTTCCTCACTTTGTCTGTCTATGGTCCTCACAGAGGTCTGAACTCCCTGAGGCCACATTCATCACACAAGCGCAGCCACAGGATCTTAGTCTAGAGCACATGGGTAAGACAGGCCCAGCCTTACTCCACTAATCACACTCTACGCTGTGAGTAGAATATGAGGCACTCAGCAGGGATACCCTAACAGCAAGGCCACTGTAATTATGAGGCAGGGAGGGTCACATAAAGCGGCAGGGTTGAGTGAATTATGCGTCAAGAAAAAGCTAATTATGTGGAACATTTTGTGACAGTATAACTTCATTTTGTCATCTTTAAACTTGTTAACACTGTTTGAGCATTAGTTGCACCTCATTAGTACTAGTTAAACACCCAAATATAGCATAAATCTACAGAAAGTTGTTCAGTCAACCTTTGCAAAGGACTTTCAACTGCCCGGCAGCATGTGTCGCTGCGTTTTTACTAACTTTTGAACCGTTTGAGCTAGAAACAATTTTTTTCTTAAACTCTGCAGATTATGCGGCATATGTTGGATTATGCAACAAATGCAGCAAATATACAATTATGCAAGAATCGCCACACAATTGCATAATTCCAGTGGCCCTGCCTATCAGTCACATGGATGTAAACTTTCTGCTGTTTGGCTATCTATACCATTGGGCGGAAGAAAATGTTAAGGGACCCAAAAATTATTTTTAAAGATACATCCCTGATTTGCATGAGAAATCTGTAATGTTGCGGCAATGCGGGCAAGTGCCCAGAACGAGTTGCTCTAACCCTCAATGAGTAAGACTCGGAAGGGATGTATGATCATTTCTACTCATGGATAGATCTTACATATGCCTGCTCGTTGCACCTCCTCCCTGCTCTGGACTACAGTGGTGACTACACATGTACTCAGCCCCTCTCCTCTTAGCATCCACGCTTCCTAGCCCATCTGGATATCCCCCTCTGTACTGACTTATGTCTAACACTTCATTTCCATTCGTTTTCTGTTTGTGCTATCTTTCTTGATAAATGCAACTTATTAAATCAAAAATCATCCATTGATGTCCACCATTTTATGTCAGAGCGGTGTCTACGTTAAAATACACTCTTTTATTCAAATGTGACTATTCTTTCTGCTTAGTAAATTACTTAACAGCAACTGTTCTAGGCAGTCCATCACTATAATCCAATAATTATTTGAAAAGTCTTTGCCTCAATCTTGTTATTGTGTCAGAGCGCGCTATAAAGTCCTAGGTCTCCTGGCGCTTCTGACTAAATGACGTACAATGAGATGCACAGGAGTTCACTTAGAAGAGAGTGCCAAAGGACAGGTGCAGGAAAATGAAGCGCGCGTCTTGTACTACTGAGCCATGGGATGCAGAGGAACTTCAGACTAGAACAGAGAGTGCGATTTGGAGTTGAACAGTGGCTGGAGCACCATGTGAAATGCATAGTGGCATGGGCGTCCGCAGGGGGCAGGCCAGGCTTTAGCGCTGGTGGCACCCAGTGCCCCAATGACCACCTCCACCACGTATTCTCTCACTAGCACCCTTTAACAGTGACCAAGTCTCCATAACCACTCTCTCTCAGATGCATGGAATTCGTTAAATAGTGCTACTCATACCATTAAAGTATGTCAGAGCACTTTGCATCACACATACATTACACAGACCATCAATTATACTGTGTAAATCAGTGTATAGGAAATGTTACATAAGCCAAAGGACTAAGGCCCACATGCATCAACAATGCCATTTGCGATTCCTTATTAGCGAAAAATAAGAAATCGCTAATAAGGAATCGCAAATGGCTATGCATGAAGAAATCGCTAAATAAATTGCGATTTCTTAAAATTCCTTAATTGCGACTCGCAAATTGCGAATCGCAAATAAGGAATCCCTCCCCATTCATTCCTATGGGCCTAGAGGCCCATAGGAATGAATGGGAAGACATTCTCAATTTGCGATTCTTAATTAGAGAATCGCAAATTGAGAATGCAATTTCAAGGGTGCCAGGGTGTCAACAGGAGACCCTGCTACACCCCCTGAAATTGATCCATGCACATATGTTGCGCACACACATGCCCTAAGGGCATGTGTGTGTGCGTAACATGAAACTTTGAAAAATGCACAAATGTGCATTTTTGAAAGTTTTCGCAAATTACCATGAAGTTCAACCTTCATGGTAATTTGCTACCCCAAATTGCGAATTCGCTATTTTTAAAACTTTCATGCATTTCATTTAAGAAATCGCAAATTGCGATTCCTTAAATGTAATCGCAATTTAAGAAATCGCAAAAAATAGCGATTTCTTAAATTATGCGTTGATGCATCCCAAAAAGTGATTTTGGAATCGCAAACGGACGATTTTTGCGATTCGCACCATTTGCGATCCCAAAATCACTTGATGCATGTGCCCCTAAAAGTGTAGGAGTCACATGTCATCCATAGTGGTAGGCAGTATAGTTTAGGAGTGCTTGGTGTGGAGAAGCACAAACTCAGAGTCGAAAAAGAAACAGCATAGTTGGGAGTTTTCTTTAATAATAAGAATCCATTTCTACCCAAATTAATCCTTGTTGCAACATTAATCTATGTTCGATACTTAGCAGAGTGTATGCACTTCTATGATGAAAGTTAATACCTCACTATTCTCATTAGGGGCCTCATTTATGAAGGTCTTGCGCCACTGGTACACTTTTCCCCATTTTAAAAGTGACGCACCGGCGGCGCAAGACCTTCATAAATAAGGCCCTAGGATTTTAAGTTATAAATTGCAAGTAACAAAAGGATGTCTCTTTTAAAAGCAGTAACCTGCTGATCTATTTACATTAAATGCACTTTGTAATCTACTTGGTACACGTTCTTTGCAGTAGGCATATTAACCCTCTGTACTACCTTCACATAATTCGAAAACCTCAACTACACAAAACTCTGATCTCTGGCCAGGAAGAACGTTAATCACAGGAGTTACTTTACATGTTTGTGAGGCCCCGTAATCGCAGGAGGAAAGGAACGCGCAGCAGGTGCTTTTAAAATCATAATTCAGTTGTAAACACGGCGCCCCCAGGAAGGCAGCACCCGGTGTGATGGCACCGGTCAGAGCAGGCCCTGGCAGGGGGCAAGGAGGGGCGTTCCAGGGGGGGGCAAGCGCCCCTCCTTGCCCCCCCCCTGCGGACGCCCATGTATATGATAGGATGACCAGATTTTCACTGGGTACTGTGTTTCCAGGAAAATGAAAGCGGTCTAGAAGCTGACAGATGGATCGTCAGCTGTATCAAGACCCGTTATGCTCTTACTAAGATGGAACAGTCTGGCAGAATCGAAGCTCATTCGACCAGAGCCAAGTCATCTTCTTCTGCTCTTGCCAGAGTTGTTCCAATCACAGAAATTTGCAAGGTAGCTACATTACACAAAGTGCTAGGCATTACTGCCTGGAATTTGAAATGTGTAAGAATGACGACTGTGCTAGATCCGTCATGCAAGACTTCCTCATTTACTGATCCATCCGTTGTACTATGAGAAACTGTGCTGCTTGTGAATCTGTTCAACGGGTGAGGAGCAGGCAGGTATAAGTATCTATTAGTAGAAAAAGCTATATAACTTTAGTAGCAAACTTTGTGGTGGATACTCTCTATCTGCTTGCAGATTCCTTCACTAATTCCACCATCCTCCCCATCTGATTGAAGTTCAAGAGGGAAAGATTTAATAAGATCCCAATCTGAGTTTGTTACTCCACTACCTCTTTTCAATGTCACTCCATCTAGTGGCCTCGAAGGTTTTGAAAAAATGGAAGGAAACTGACAGTGCACCTGGTTGAGTGGTATTTGGTTTCGGTAACATCATCAGACATCACTTCTGGCGTCAATATGAAGCGAACGCTCCCTACTGGTGTGTCGAGATTTTTTTAAGTTTCTATATCCATTGTGGCATCTGGAATTGTTCTCAGGTGATGAATCTGCAGGTAAATAGATTATCCACCAAAAAGATCTTTACCAAAGATAAGTAACCTTTGTTTCTTTATGCTATTGCGTTGCAAAACTCAGGGATACTGTGTCTTTGTCGTGTTTTAATGCCCACTACATGTTATGTCCTTGTTTCCTATTATGGCTGATGTGTTTTTTACCCTGTGACTGAATATTTATTTAGTACCTTGCCTTTCATCAACTTGTTGCCCTCCTATTACTTGGAACTAGTTATGTGGCTTTGGGAGAGGACCACCCCTATCATTCTTCTTTGAGTAAAATAATTCTGAGAAAGAAAGCGGTAAGACCTGCTATTGACAGAGGTGCTCCCATACTCTGGGTGTTGAATCCAAAATGGCAGTTGTTTGACTTACAGGGCTCCCTGGCTCTCACAGACCTCTGTGAGAAGTGGTGCGGCTCAGTGCTGGTGCCCTCATTGTACTTTAATATTGTAATAAACCTTTACGGTTTTACAACATTTCTGAATTCCAGCTCCTTTTTTGATTCGGTCCTTTCTTACTAACTGTATTTTGAAATGCTGTTTTAAATCTTATCTCTGGGGCACATTATCTCATAGACTTTGAGGTTAACACTGTCCCCGATCCCCTTTGTTTGGTCGCGCCCTTGCTATGCCGGCTTTCTAGCAAACACTGCATCCACAGTAGCTTTGATAGCCCTGCCTGTCCAACGGCTGCTTTGGATCTTTCCTGGATGTTAGTGTTGCATGGAGGTATAGCATGATTTTCACTTTGCTGCATTTCAGAAGTGTTTAAGCAATACTATATTGGAGCAAAGAGCATTGAAGGGATATTCTTCCCTTTGGCATGAACAAGAAAGATACGAACGCTGGAAAATCAGTTACAGGTAAGTAACTTTTTTTTCCAAGCCCAAGAAGCCTTAACTTTGACCGCATCAATGCCCAAAGAATACAAATGGAGTTGGATCAAATTTTTTGCTGAATGGAGCCCTGATTTCTAGTATTTCCATGGCATTAGATACTGTTAAAGGTAGATAAAAAAGGTGGATGTGGTGAAGCCTCTATTTAAAAATAACTTGCAGACGTGTACCCTCTGCAAGGTAGGGCCTCACCTAGTCACAAACGTTTTGACCGCCATCAACTGAGCACCCATAAAGTAGTGGGTCAGATTTAAGGACTTTCTTCTCAGTAACTAGGTGAATCTACAAGGTGCCTCCTTCTGTGGCTGGAAGTAGGGGAAGCAAGTATCTAACTTTGCAACATAAAATAGTTTCATTTGATACATATAGTTGTCTGCCTTTATTCACCGTGTGGAGTTTCTGTGATTTTGCACTGTTTGTTTTCAGCCTTGTGTATATTTAGGATAAGTAATTATATTTATAAATAGAAACCCAATGTACTAATTGACCATCTTCAGTGAAAATATTTTTTAATTCTCTTACGTTCTGCCCATGTTTTCTTCCACTGCTCTATCCATGTACCTTAACAGGCTATCCATTCATTTACCGTCTTGCTCCCATCTCAGATTTCATCTGCCCCTTATAAGAAAGAGCTGTGAGGGTTAAAATGACACAGTTATGATAAAACATCTTTGATGCAAGACAAAAGTATGACAAGAATTTTGATTATCAGCTATCGAAAGCCAGTTGGCTGATCATAGTTCAAGAGCTGCTGAAGGGTACTTGTTTGTGGCAGAAAATAGCCTCTTGTAATCAGTGGCATCAACCAAGGTTTCATTCCAGTCAAGAGACTTTAGTTATTTTTTCAGGTATTAAGAACTCTTCAAGCCAGGGCTTGGGTCTTTAGACTTTCAATGCTAATTTAATGCAGGCTAGCTTTAGTGGTTTCAACACTTAGTAAGCTAGATGGGACCTGTTTGATAAGTGATAATGACATTACTTCTAGTTGTAGTTTTGATACCCATTAACAGTTCTGACTAAATACAGGTGGTAGAGGGTAGCCTTAAGTATATGGGGACTTGAAGGGTTTTATCTGCAAAAGGAATGGTACAGATTAGATGAGGTCTCTCCTACCTGTTCTTAATATAACAGTCTTTAACAGACCCATATAGCAGTTCGATGTTGTGCCCTTTCTGGAAACGTAAACAGAATATACTTAGCTTTACTGTTTCATGAGTCTCTGATCTACTCTCCTTGTGCTTTCCTCAGATTGAGTACTTTGACAACCAGATCATCGTGGACTTGGTGGAGCAGCAACACCGGGGGATCATCTCTATCCTGGATGAGGCCTGTTTGACGGTCGGGGTGATCACAGATGCCATGTTCCTGGAATCCATGAACATCAAGCTTTGCAAGCATCCCCACTACACCAGCAGAAAGGTGAGGCTCCTGAGGAATACTCAACCCTGTGATCATTCACCTGCTGAGGGGTACCATAGCACCTGGGACCTTGGGGACTTGCTGCCATTAGGGCAGCCCCACGAGGCCTTGGCTTTGCAACTGCAATTTGGTGGGTAGAAGAAGGAGGAGCTCTCTTCTGGAGGACCCTGAAGCAACGGGGAAAGCTCAACTTTTGGGAACCCAAGGGTTAGAGGGTATGGCACAAGGCCAGGTCCAATTTTCCATCATGTAGATTCCCATGGGCCATCAGTGTCTCCCCTCATCTTCAGGAGGTGGAAACGAATCTAGATAAAGGCTTCTTTTGTTGGCAGTAAGTAAGGAATGCTCTCTTCTTCACCACTGGGTCCGGGTGAGTAGTGCACTATATAAATGCTTTGATTGATTGATTGATTGACTGTTAAAGATGCCAACCCTGGTGGGAGAGGTATGATAGGTAGGACTTCTGCTAACTAGACATGGGGTTTGGCCCTTTTGAAGACTTGACCCTCACCTAGGTACTTGCTACATTCAAGTTTGGGACTCGAAGCACACCTGATACTAGGTAGACTATGTAGGAGAAAGCCCAGACATATTACCCATAGAGGCAGATGTTTCTGAAGGGGGACACCAGGGAAGCACTTTGTCTACTCTTTCCTTAAACCTATTTTATAATGTTACCATAGAGCTAACATAGATTTCCCCTCAACACCTCCAGCGGTCTACATTATTGACCTCTTGTGCAGAATAGATTCAGTGGAGCCACCTAACAAGTCAAAAGAGCTTGGATACAACAGATATAAACAGAAATCAAATCTCACGCTTTTAGGACATGAAGCACTTATTTCTCATCATAACTAGTTTTATAGTTAGCTTGGCAGACCGCCAACAGCGGCTTATCTTCATAGAGCTCCTGCTCAAGCAGGATGAAATACCAAATCGTTTCTCCTCTGGAAAACCGGGATACCCAAAGGTATTTGAACATTAAAGTCAGACATTTGATGAATATCCTGTTCTGCAGTGAATGTCACTGAATCAAGCATCAAGGATCTGGGGCAATATCCCAATTTCTCAGTCTAAAAACGACAGTGCCCAAGCAGATGAAGGCCTAATAACTATGCCCACAAATTTCATCCACAAGGACATTGCCATAACGCAACTTGGAATGTACTGTGGATGCCACTACCACCACCGTATGGCACTCCAAGGTTTACACACCTGCGCTTTTCACAACTGTTGTAATTTAAAGCTAGACTTATTAATGCTTAGACTGAGGATCCTGTTCACAGACTTTTTTGTGTTCCATATAAGAATTTTATGGCAGACTTTAGGTACTGAAACAGGTATTGTGCTGGTCATTTAAATATTTATGGAGGGTATTTACCCTCACGGTGCTGATGAATGAGACTATAAAAGAGCTGCAAGAAGGCATGGGGATCTACAGTATATACAGTAAAAAGAGGAATTCATTTTCCACATTATCATGGTCTTCTCAGAATTATGATACGGCAGAACAAGAGGAAGAAAAGTAAGATCCAGAACCCAAGGACAATTAAATCATAAATAGAATTTTCAAGCAGTGTTATCCAATCTCAGAGAGAATATGGGTCCTTCATAAGAAGGGACCCGGGTGCCACAAGTGGGGATTTCTTTCCCCAGTTTAATTGCTCTTCCTCATTTAAGCTCTCCACGTACCTGACTGTGAAGAATGCTATTCTAGTGTGAATAAAATGACCAGCATAGTTTCCATCCTGGAGCATAAACTAAAGTCTGCTGAGAAGTAGGGTCAGTGTTTCCACAGACTGTGAAGGTACATTTCATGTTGCATATTTGGAGGGGTGTCTTGTCACAAGAGTGGAGGATGCATTCACGTTAAACTACATTGATAAGAAGATTGGCAAAGTGTTTCATAAATCCTAGACAGGTTTGAGCCTCGCTACAGGAAGGTAGATAAGGTTCTTGTGATCCACCTCAAGGACTTACCGAAGTTATCTTTGACTCCTTGAAAAGGTCATGATTGTATAGATTTGCTGAGCAAATTCAAGTTGCATGTACTTTTTGTCTCTGATTTTGACTTTGATGGCCCAAGAGTGGTGGATAGTATGGCAAGTTATTTGCTGATGCCCAGGCTTAAAAATGGTGCTAGAGATTGGAAATTGAAAGGCATCCGGAGGAACGATGTAGTCAAGCTCCCATTCCTGGATAACATAATTCTCTATGTGGCAATTTTTCTGAGTTTAAAACAAAAGGTGTAGCTTCAGCTATCACTTTCTGTAGCAGGAAATTCCTATTGTTGCTGTTTTGGGCGAGAGATGCAGCGGGTGCTTGTGAGAAGTTGGCCTGGTATATGATGCTCACTAGTTCTAGTGATCACCTTGTACCATGCCAAGTAACCCTTATGGTGCAGGTTGTAAAGTCAACCTTATAGACAAGCTATCCTAGGGGTAGCATGGACTAAGCAGTCTTAGGCTAAACTCTGTAAAGGCATGTGAAGCAAGCTGTTTTGCCATATACAATCCCCTGAATACCAAATGAAAGGACACCACACAGATATATATTGAATATATATATAGATTTATTTCTACAAAGATACCCTATACTCTTTATGAGCACAGGAGCATATGCGTTAAAACAAAACACAGTTTAAATATACAAAAGTTGCACGAATATGGATGAGCCCTAGGGGCCACCTAAACCATATACTAAAATAGTGGTATAGGAACCACTATGGGGAAAGTGAAGAGGCCTAGGGCCTGGGGAATCGCTGGAGCTGTTCGGGACTAACAGTGATGAAGTCGGGAAAGGCCCGCGGGACTCGGGTGCAGTGCAGAAAGTGCACGCATGCACCAATGCAATGTCAATAGTGCATAAAAGTTACAAAGTTAGTTATTAAGGAACCTTCCGAGTGACCTAGAAGGATGAAACTTTAGACACAGACACTAGAGGTGTGTACCAGTGTGGGAACACCGGCGTTGCTGAGTTACCTCACCCACAGGAAGCGGGTGCATAGGGTCGAAGTAGTGTCCGGTTTCGTCACGCAGGTCGATGGTGCTTGGAGCTGAAGATGCTGCAGGCGGCTCGATGTGAAGAGTTCCGGTGGATCCACGGGTGGATCTGAAGAGGTGAAGACCTGAAAGCAGAGGGGACAATGTTCAAAGTCACTAGCCAGTGACTACCGTGGAACCAGGAAGGAACCAGGCGATGTCGGGTGCAAACAGGCGATGTCATGAAGATTGTCTCTGCAGCCACGTGGACACGAAGAGGTCAAGGATGTCCAGGCATTGGTCACGAGCTGTCCCACAAAGGCTCTCGCTGATGGCGGTGTCGGCAACTTGATTGAAGCAAACAGGCCTTGGCTAAAGCAAGCCACGCAGGAAGTGATTCAAGCTTCTCACTCGGACCAGCAAGGTCAGAGCGGGTGCTCCTTTTTAGGGGAGCAAGGGCCAGTCTGGAGCAACCAGACCAGTGGTGTAGTTTGTCGTTTTCATTGCCAAGATGGCCGCTAGCCGCGTGGCAAGTGGCCGGGATGGCGCGTCGAGTGGCACAGTGCAAAAGGGCCCCACGCAGATCGTGGAGATGCTGGGGGGCTGATCTTCGGTGCAAGGGCTGCTCGAGGTTGGGGCTTCTCAAACCCCAAAGCACAGCGTCGAGGGTGCCTCGGGGGCTGCGCAGTCAGCTTCTCGGGGGTTTTTCTAGAGGTCCGGTCCCACGTCTCTCGGTGCCTCCACGGGTCCCTTCTTTGCGGGGACTGTGGATCGGGCGGTGAGAAGTCTGGGAGTCTGGGTCTTGTCAGGCTCTGGGCTCGGGCTCCAGCGGGAGGTGGCGGCAAAGCAGACGTCGAGTTGCTGGATGGTCCCTGTGTTCACAGGGTGGCCACTCCTAGGCCACAAGGGAGATGCTCTTCAGTCTTCTGTGCAGCAGAATGTCGAAGTCCAGTCGTCTTCTTAGTTTCAAGTTGATTCAGGATGATCTGAAGTCTCAGGACACAGCTCCCACTCTTATTCCAATTCTGGGGGGCCGGATCACCTACTAGGTCCCTCCTCTGGGTGGGACCAGGAAGGGGAGTGGTTACACCCCCTTTCCTTTGTCCAGTTTCGCGCCAGGACTGGGGCTGGAAGGCCCCAGCATCGGTTTGAACTGGCCTATGCACAGGGACACCTTGTGTGCCCCAGGCATGTCTGATTCTATTCAGCCCTGTCCTACCCAATACACAAAATCCTGTCTGGGGTGGTGCTAGCACCTCCCAAGGCAGGTAACCCTTTGTCCAAGCTGCCCTCGCTGGAAGGACTCCCAGCAACAGGAGGTCAGACTTGTGTCTGTGGTGGCAGAATCTATTTTGTGATGCTGAGGCTCTGTTTAACTTTAACCGGAGTTCAGGTTAGGTACATGTCGTGTCCCTCTAGAAGGGTGGAATGCTACCCCCGTCGCCAGAACTGGTGAGTGGGTAGTATTCCAATTCGTATGACACCTTACTCGACATGTTTTGATAAAGCCAAACCCAAGATAGCATTTAACCGCGAGGATTATAATGCACTTAAGAGTATATGGTATGGCAGTATCATGAAACAGCTAAAGGACATGGTTCCGAAAGCTGCAGACAGGCTCAGCTCATGCCAGAGCACCATCTCACATATTTCCACGCACTCTGCCTCCAGGATTGATGAGGCCTTCCATAGGAGTGGCTGATAGGAACATATGTGTCCATTTTAAGTTAGATATAGGCATACTATACCTAAGTAAGGGGTGGTTACACCGACTTACCCCAGCTGAGTGATCAGCCAGTTGTGTCAAATATGGAGGCCAGGCCAGGGGTGGCATAATACATGCTGCAGCCCCTGGTAGGCCTTGGATACACCTATGCCCTGGGTACCTGGGGTACACTGTTACAGGGGCCTATAAGGTGAACCAATTCCAATTGTGTATGTACCTAAGGTACATGGAGTCCATTTTAAGGAGAGAGGAATTAGCCTGGGGCCCTGAATAGCAGGATCCCAGGCCAACTAAAGTCAACAACCAGCTAAACACCAGGCAAAAAGTTTGGGGGTAACCATAGTCAGATATCCACCTTCCTACACAACCCCCCCCCCCCCAAACGAAAGGAGATAAGGCTATCCTTGACCAGGTAAGCCTACATTGCCTAAGTGGCCATATAAGGAAGTACCAGCTCTGGCTTGGTTACCCCCTGTCTCATGGTCCACTAAGCAATCCCTCACCCTAAGGGTACCTGAGGGTCTCCACCATAGGGAATCTCTACCTGTGGTGTGTTTTGGCAAAGTTAAAGGCTGGTGTTGAGGTGGAGTACCGAAGTGAGATTCCTCTGTAGGACTCAGCTTCCTCCAATCACTTTCCACCATGTAGGCCTTTCTTTCTTTGACTGAGTTGCACTGTGCTCTCAGGGTCAACCTCTGGCTACCTAAAGCTGGAGGCTGGGTCCCCTTGGTTGGCTTACTGGAGGGACAGTTCAGGTTTGGGCCCTTTGGGGCCCAGGTTTGGCTGTGCCCAACATAATCCATCTGTGGGAGGTCCCTAACTAATTTTAAGGGGGATCCCTCAGGAGTTTTTAAAGTTTTCACCTGGCTAGGGCTGCTAGCTTCGGTGCCCCTAATCTGTTGATGTGGGTGCTTCATTTGACAGGGGGCCCTTTGGGGCTCACTGTCCTTCTTGTCCTCTGCAGCCCTGGGCTGACTAAGGCAAGGTAGAGAGGGGCAGGATACCTGCTCCAGACTGGGTCCCACCTTGGAAGGGTCCACTGACATCAGGGGCTCTGCCAGGCTAGGCCTGACTACCTCTGGGGCAGTTTCTTCACAAGGGGTAAGATCAGTTCCCTGAGGAGGCTGATCCTTTCCTAATGTCTGGTGGGAGGGAGATTTCTCTTCCTCCTCAATGCTCTCTGTTTGTGTGGAGTGATCCATCTTTTCAGGCTTCACAACACATGTATCAGTTTGAGTTTGGGCTGTGGCCATCACAGCCCCACCAACCTTTTCAGGAGGAGACTCAGTTTGGGTATGGGCTGTTACCATCACAGCCCTGCTAATATTTTCAGGAGGGAAGTTAGCTAAAGATGGGGCTGAGGTTTGCTCAGCCCTACCAACCTTTTCAGGAAGGACATCTTGGATGGGGGCTGTAGCCATCACAGCCCCACTAACCTTTCCATGGAGATTTACCATTCTAGAATGGGTTTCCTGTTCAACCTCAGCCCAGGTTGAGATTTCCAAATCATTACCAAGTAGGCAATCTACAGGCAAGTTTGCTGACACTGCCACTCTCTTTGGGCCAGTGACACCTCCCCAGCTAAGATTGACTACTGCCATGGAATGTTTGGTTTCTATTCCATCAATGTTTGTCACCTGATATGTGGCATCAGGTAAAAGTTGCCTTGAGGGGACTAGACAATTAGCCACCATGGTGATGCTAGCCCCTGTGTCTCTAAAGGCCTCAACCTTCAAGCCATTGATGAGGGGCTCCTGTCTGTACTTGCTCAAAGTGTTTGGGCAGGCAGTGAAGTTGGCAAACCCCATGCCAGTTTCATAGACAAGAGTATCTGAGGTAGGGGACCTGGTTAGGCCAGAATCCACCTGTGTTCCAAAAGTAAATCCACCCAAATTCTTGGGGGTGCTCCCACCACCTGGGGGACCACTGCTAACAGTGACAGGAGGTGTTGGAGCTTTACCTGGAGGTATATTTTCCTTATTGCAGGCCCTAGGGCAACTGGGGTCAGTTTTCCAATGGCCAGGCTTTTTACAGTTATGGCAATAAGGCTTTTTCTCTGTAGAGGAAGTGTCTTGGGACCCACCCCCATCCTTGGAGTTTTGGGGCCCTGGGGAAGTCTTCTCTTTTGATTTATCCCCACCCTTCTCTTGAGGCTTGGTAGTCTCTTTCTTTTGGTCACCACCCTGGTTCTTAGGCCTGATCCTGGTTCTGACCCATTTGTCTGCCCTCTTACCCAATTCTTGTGGAGAGGTCAGATCAGAGTCCATACAGGTGCTGATGTAGAAGCTGATTTTGACAATTACTTAAGATTTGCTCTCTCATAATTAAATTATACAATCATGTATAGTCTGTAACCTTACTTCCCAGCAACCAGCCCTCCAGAGCCTTAGTGGCACATTCAACAAATTCAGACCAGTCCTGAGTCTGTGTCTTCTGGGTATCTCTGAACATTAACCTGTACTGTTCAGTGGTTAAGCCTAACCCATCAATCAGAGCACTCTTCAGGACCAGGTAGTTTCTAGAATCCCCATCACTAACTGTGAGGAGTCTGTCTCGGCCTCTACCTTCAAAGGAGAGCCACAAGATTGCTGCCCACTGATCCTGAGGGACCTGCTGTACTTTGCAGGCTCTCTCAAGTGCAGTCATTCATTTGTGGATATCATCCCCAACTTTGTAGGGGGGCACAATCTTACTCAGATTTCTATTGTCATAGGACCTGTCTTTATCCTTAGGGATAGTGCTGCCACCAGTGGATCCTAATCCACTCTCTCTAGGCTGCCTTGCTCTAGCAAGTTTCTCTTTGGCCAGGGCAACTTCTAATTCTTGCTTCTGGATCCTAAGTTCAGCCTCTCTCATTTTGGCCTCATGTTCCCTTCTTTGAGGGCTAGTCAACTCCCTTCTGGAGTTGCCATGAGAACCTCTAGAAACATGGGAAGTATTGGATTCACCTGAGTGATTCCTCCTCCTCCTATGCTCCTGGTTAAGTCCATTTGGGGGTCTGAATGGGTTGGACCCACCTTCAGTCCCAAATAAGCTTAAGTTAGCCTGGTTAAGCCTGCTGACTAACACCTGGCTATTTCTCTCATCATCAGACCCACTTTCCTCCTCCTCCTCCTCTTCTTCCTCATCCTCTGGCTGAGTATCTCCAGTGACCTGGTCTTCCTCATCTGTGTGGATAGCAGGGGCAGGGGCATCAGTGTTTTCTTCTTCAGAAGGAGAACCTCCATCACCAGTCCCTGAGGGGGCTGGTTTGGAGTTCTTTAGAGCTTCAGACTGGTCTAAAAGCTCTCTGAGGTGTCCTGCTGTAGGAGTAGGACCTGTTTTGATTCCTCTCATGGAACACAGCTGCCTCAGTTCCTTAAAAGGAAAGATAGCAAATTTGGATGGTGCCCTTGGAGGGTCACTCTCAACAGAGATAGGTCCAGTGGATCCCTCTGCTCCAGACATTGCTCTAGTGTGGTGGATGTGTTGCAATCTACCTACACTTGTGTTTTCCTATCAAACCTATCTAGTAGTTGTAGTCAGGGTGTGCTACTCCCTATCCTCTACAACAACTAGGTTCAGTAGAACTTAAGTATACTAGTCTTGTTTTAGTGTACCTATCAGGTACCTGTATGATCTTTCAAATGATACTCTCAAAGATTGTAATGGTAAAACAACAGCAAGCTCAAATCCCAATCCGCTGCTCACCAATGTGAGAAGTTGGCCTGGTATATGATGCTCACTAGTTCTAGTGATCACCTTGTACCATGCCAAGTAACCCTTATGGTGCAGGTTGTAAAGTCAACCTTATAGACAAGCTATCCTAGGGGTAGCATGGACCAAGCAGTCTTAGGCTAAACTCTGTAAAGGCATGTGAAGCAAGCTGGTTTACCATTTACAATCCCCTGAGTGAATACCAAATGAAAGGACACCACACAGATATATATTGAAAATATATATAGATTTATTTCTACAAAGATACCCTATACTCTTTATGAGCACAGGAGCATATGCGTTAAAACAAAACACAGTTTAAATATACAAAAGTTGCACGAATATGGATGAGCCCTAGGGGCCACCTAAACCATATACTAAAATAGTGGTATAAGAACCACTATGGGGAAAGTGAAGAGGCCTAAGGCCTGGGGAATCGCTGGAGCTGTTCGGGACTAACAGTGATGAAGTCGGGAAAGGCCCGCGGGACACGGGTGCAGTGCGGAAAGTGCACGCATGCACCAATGCAATGTCAATGGTGCGTAAAAGTTACAAAGTTAGTTATTAAGGAACCTTCCGAGTGACCTAGAAGGATGAAACTTTAGACACAGACACTAGAGGTGTGTACCAGTGTGGGAACACCAGCGTTGCTGAGTTACCTCACCCACAGGAAGCGGGTGCATAGGGTCAAAGTAGTGTCGGGTTTCGTCACGCAGGTCGATGGTGCTTGGAGCTGAAGATGCTGCAGGCGGCTCGATGTGAAGAGTTCCGGTGGATCCACGGGTGGATCTGAAGAGGTGAAGACCTGAAAGCAGAGGGGACAATGTTCAAAGTCACTAGCTAGTGACTACCGTGGAACCAGGAAGGAACCAGGCGATGTCGGGTGCAAACAGGCGATGTTGTGAAGATTGTCTCTGCAGCCACGTGGACACGAAGAGGTCAAGGACGTCCAGGCGTTGGTCACGAGCTGGCCCACGAAGGCTCTCGCTGATGGCGATGTCGGCAACTTGATTGAAGCAAACAGGCCTTGGCTAAAGCAAGCCACGCAGGAAGTGATTCAAGCTTCTCATTCGGACCAGCAGGGTCAGAGCGGGTGCTCCTTTTTAGGGGAGCAAGGGCCAGTCTGGAGCAACCAGACCAGTGGTGTAGTTTGTCGTTTTCGTCGCCAAGATGGCCGCTAGACGCGTGGCAAGTGGCCGGGATGGCGCATCAAGTGGCACAGTGCAAAAGGGCCCCACGCAGATCGTGGAGATGCTGGGGGGCTGATCTTCGGTGCAAGGGCTGCTCGAGGTTGGGGCTTCTCAAACCCCAAAGCACAGCGTCGAGGGTGCCTCGGGGGCTGCGCAGTCAGCTTCTCGGGGGTCTTTCAAGAGGTCCGGTCCCACGTCTCTCGGTGCCTCCACGGGTCCCTTCTTTGCGGGGACTGTGGATCGGGCGGTGAGAAGTCTGGGAGTCTGGGTCTTGTCAGGCTCTGGGCTCGGGCTCCGGCGGGAGGCGGCGGCAAAGCAGACATCGAGTTGCTGTGTGGTGCCTGTGTTCACAGGGTGGCCACTCCTAGGCCACAAGGGAGATGCTCTTCAGTCTTCTGTGCAGCAGAATGTCGAAGTCCAGTCGTCTTCTTAGTTTCAAGTTGATTCAGGATGATCTGAAGTCTCAGGACACAGCTCCCACTCTTATTTCAATTCTGGGGGGCCGGATCACCTACTAGGTCCCTCCTCTGGGTGGGACCAGGAAGGGGAGTGGTTACACCCCCTTTCCTTTGTCCAGTTTCGCGCCAGGACTGGGGCTGGAAGGCCCCAGCACCGGTTTGAACTGGCCTATGCACAGGGACACCTTGTGTGCCCCAGGCATGTCTGATTCTATTCAGCCCTGTCCTACCCAATACACAAAATCCTGTCTGGGGTGGTGCTAGCACCTCCCGAGGCAGGAAACCCTTTGTCCAAGCTGCCCTCGCTGGAAGGACTCCCAGCAACAGGAGGTCAGACTTGTGTCTGTGGTGGCAGCATCCATTTTGTGATGCTGAGGCTCTGTTTAACTTTAACCAGGGTTCAGGTTAGGTACATGTCGTGTCCCTCTAGAAGGGTGGAATGCTACCCCCGGTGCCAGAACTGGCGAGGGGGTAGTATTCCAATTCGTATGACACCTTACTCGACATGTTTTGATAAAGCCAAACCCAAGATAGCATTTAACCGCGAGGATTATAATGCACTTAAGAGTATATGGTATGGCAGTATCATGAAACAGCTAAAGGACATGGTTCCGAAAGCTGCAGACAGGCTCAGCTCATGCCAGAGCCCCATTTCACATATTTCACGCACTCTGCCTCCAGGATTGATGAGGCCTTCCATAGGAGTGGCTGATAGGAACATATGTGTCCATTGTAGGTTAGATATAGGCATACTATACCTAAGTAAGGGGTGGTTACACCAACTTACCCCAGCTGAGTGATCAGCCAGTTGTGTCAAATATGGAGGCCAGGCGTGGCATAATACATGCTGCAGCCCCTGGTAGGCCTTGGATACACCTATGCCCTGGGTACCTGGGGTACACTGTTACAGGGGCCTATAAGGTGAACCAATTCCAATTGTGTATGTACCTAAGGTACATGGAGTCCATTTTAAGGAGAGAGCAATTAGCCTGGGGCCCTGAATAGCAGGATCCCAGGCCAACTAAAGTCAAAAATCAGCTAAACACCAGGCAAAAAGTTTGGGGGTAACCATAGTCAGATATCCACCTTCCTACGGTGCTTAGGAGTCATTCCCAGTGCACGGTTCTATGACATAATATTGTGATAGAAAAATAGCATTTCCTAATATCTACTACAAAACACACTGATATCAGCAACATAAATATCAACTATAAAATATTCACTGATGACACAAATGTAGAAAACTAAATATTGTTTTTAAATGAAGTAAAGTGCTGACAAAAAAGTGTAAATATCAAAAATATTTACAAACTATGTTTAAAAACATGAATAAATCTGTATCTCAAAAATACTTTTTTTATACAAAACTTAAAAAGTAAATTCTAATACATGTATATCAATTAAAAAGTAAGGTGTTTACAAAGAAGGTTAAGAACATTGTACAAAAAATTCACATATCTATTACATCTAATTAAACATAATAAAATAAATAGGCATAATTATAAACAATGCCATTTAGCCCTAAAAGTAATATCCTACCAGTGGGTGAACATTTTTAATTAAATGCTCACCCAAGGCTATTTCCCTAAGGTGTTGAAAATTGCTTCCATTCTGCCTTTACTAAAGAGATCTAACCTTAGGCATTGGGCCCTAACAACTTTCTGCAATATCACATCTCCCTTTTCCAGCTAAGATCATTGGAAAGGTACTAAATAAAGAACTGACTCTCTTTCTTGAGTTAAATCACCTCCTGGACTCATCACAATTTGTTTTCAGGGGTGAACAGGGCACAGAATCAGCTTTGAACTTTGCCTCAGAATAGCTGAGAGCCACTTTAGATCAAGGAAGTAATTCAGCCCTGATATTGCTGGATCTCTCGTCTGCATTTGATACAGTCAATCATATCATATTGATTGGCTGTCTCTATTCCCAAGGCATCAGAGGAAGTGCACTTGCTCTTCTGAAATCATTTCTATCTGAGAGAGATCAGTTTGTGGCTATGGATGGCTTCTCGTCCAGCTTTTTCTCTCTGTCATGTGGGGTGCCTCAAGGCTCGTCTCTGAGCCCTACTCTTTATAATCTTTATGTGACCTCCCTGGCTTACCTAAAAAGTTTGGATTCGTGGTGATGAGCTACGCAGGTGATACCCAGATCGTAGTCTCAGTGTCAGGGAACCCAGAGGATGCAGCAAGCAAATTCTATAGCTGCATGCTGCAGATCAACAAGTGGATATCCAACAGCTGTTTAAAATGTAATTCCTGGAAAACTGAGGTGCTCTTGTTGGGCAACAATACTTATTTTTGGTCTTCAGCCTGATGGCCAAAGGGATTAGGAACGTTACCAACACTGGCCTCTAAAGTAAAACATTTAGGGATCATTTTCTATGACAAACTGTCATTTGAAAAGCAAGTCAATGCTGTTACCTCCTCTTCTTTCTTTGTACTAATGATTTGGAGGAAGGTCTTGTCATGCCCCGACTTCCCTACGACACTGTACCTTTTATTGTATCTACTATTTAAGACACCAAGACCTACAGAACGACGCTTTACGTTCTTGCGTCTAGCTCCTTCCGATTTGGGTTCCGTCCCGTTTCTGAATTGCCTGACTTCTGGTTTGGTGTATCAATTTCCGTTTACGCTGTTGGAGTGATTCCTGCCCTCTCGTCATAGTTTTGCGGGCTTCGGCTTCCTTTTCTCCTTCAGTGGTATTTGTGGTTAGCTGACGTCGCTCTACCTGACGTCCGCTTATGTGGCGGTTACAGTTTTTGCTGTAATCATTGTTATTTCCCCCTTCCTTGAGTCCCGCCCGGCAGCCGGGTCCTTCTCCGCCATCCGGCTGGGCTCAGCCTCTGTTCGCCTTCGTCCTCAGGTGCTCCGCCCGGCGGCCGGGCTTGGTCTCCGCCATCCGGCTGGGCCCTGCTACTGTGGTCATATCATCCCTCCCTAGTTGCTGGTTTCCCCTGTGCACGTCTTCATTTCACCCATTCCTTGGCCAGCTACCTATGTATTCTGGGGTTCTTGCGTGGACCTGAGTGTGATGCATTTGTCAGACGCCTCTACGCAGAATCACGATGTTAATGCAACGTTCATTGGTGTTGGCTCCAGCTCATTAACATATCTACAGGATATATTGGATGTCTACCAGTATCCATCTAGAACATACAAACTCAAGACGAATACCTTGTTATATCCTACTTATCAGTTCTGCAGTACGAGCAAACAAATGTGCCTACCTGTTGCCAAGTATCCACTCTGAGTTGCCACGCATCCACTCTGAAGACCACCATCAAGCTCTATTATTTCTCCCCCAACCTTTCCTTGTTTTGTCTCCCTGTTTTCCCCTGGCAAGCCTTTCGATCCTCTAGTGTTTGATAGAGTCGGAAGGCCGTAGGGGAGGGCTGAAGATTACTCTTCGGATTCCTGACGCTCCTGCGGAACCTGCTTGGAAATCATTACAGGTCTTTCCGTTTATTCCTCATGATATGCGCAAAATAGTTGTCACCGCCCTTGTGCTGTCGAAACCCAACTATTGTAATGTTTTATTCATTAACTTGCCGCAGTGTATTTTAAACAAATTACAAGTCCTGCAGACGACTGACATGGTAGGTTTAAAGACTGACCCCCGTATAATGATGTCAGCGCTCAGAGTGTAAACCGGCGTGGTATTCCGACATGGTTCTGACGGGCTCAGAGAGCCCTTCGGCCAGTTGGAAAGCACTTATAATCCCTTAAAGACTGTGTGTCCGCCATCGGGATTATGATGTCGGTTTCTGACAACCAATCCATATCGGCCTTTCCTACATGGATTGGGTGTCTGAAACTCACTTTATGGGCCCCTAATAGAGCCCCCTTCCCCCTGGCCCTCCGCATTTGGGCCTGGGGATACCTATAGTGCTTGTAACATAAAAACAATAAATATTCCTACTCTAACCTGAAAACACCAAAATGCACATTAATTATTAAGCAATCCCCATATACACCCTACACTAATGCAGCAAACATACAATAACCTACTTCTAATATATGCTGATATAGCTTCAAACAAAACTTTACACTTAAAGTGACTTAAACTAAACCAATTCAGTGCATTTGATTCCAAGGCATGGTGCTGTAATGAAAATGAATGAGCTCAGAAATGCATTGCAATGTAAAAATAATATTATCATTTGTGTAACAGTTTACAGATATAATAAGATTGCTATAACTGCAATAAACTGTATATCTTTTTTTGAAGTATGAGAAAGGTAATAAAAAGTATAATTGAAATATATTTGTTATATTGAAAACTTAAAAAAGAAAATGCTAAGTAAACAATATATTAATGAAAATATTTTCACTTGAGATCCCTAAAAAGTATGTCATTGTTTTTCCGCAAGTACTGTAATTAATGTTAAGTGAAGAAACAACTTTTGTATAACATTTTTTGGTATTTTTTCTTGCAATGAAATATGTCTTTTGACATTTTCTTTTATTATCCAACAATATTCTTTTATTTTATCAGCAAATTAAATGTTATTTTAATATTGCATATAAATGTTTTTCTCTTAAACATTTTCACTATACTGGTTCAGGTGAAGGGCAAATATGCTACTGTTATTCCAATCCCACAAACAATGGGAAAAGTGGTGGAAGATTTACTATTCTAACTCCAATCCCACAAATATTGGAAAAAATACATACATTTAGGATAGGGGCAAATATACTTTTTTACCTCCAATTTCACAAACATTGATGAAGATGCAAAACTTGGTGTGTGATTTACTGTTCTAACTCCAGTTCCACAAACATTGGAGAAAGTGCAAATGTTGGTGTGTGTATGAGATTTACTATTTAAACTTAAAAGTCAATATGTCTGGGGGTGGCAAATGTAGTAAATTGTATAATTTACGTGGTACCAAATGTACTATTGTAACTGTAAACCCACCCGAATGCATTTTAAATATTCTGAAACACTTCAGTGTTCAAATAGACTATTTTTATAAACTAAAGCAGAACACAAACTATTTGTTACAATAAGTTTAAACTACAAAACCTATCAATCCCAATTTTCCCAAGCATATTTATTCTAAAAGCATTTCAAAAATATTTTTTTATCAGATTATAAACTCAATCTCCCCAAAATACATTTAGGATAGGGGCAAATATACTTTTTTACCTCCAATTTCACAAACATTGATGAAGATGCAAAACTTGGTGTGTGATTTACTGTTCTAACTCCAGTTCCACAAACATTGGAGAAAGTGCAAATGTTGGTGTGTGTATGAGATTTACTATTTAAACTTAAAAGTCGATATGTCTGGGGGTGGCAAATGTAGTAAATTGTATAATTTACGTGGTACCAAATGTACTATTGTAACTGTAAACCCACCCGAATGCATTTTAAATATTCTGAAACACTTCAGTGTTCAAATAGACTATTTTTATAAACTAAAGCAGAACACAAACTATTTGTTACAATAAGTTTAAACTACAAAACCTATCAATCCCAATTTTCCCAAGCATATTTATTCTAAAAGCATTTCAAAAATATTTTTTTATCAGATTATAAACTCAATCTCCCCAAAATATATTCTCATAAGCATCAAACACATTAATTACACTTCAAGCCCCATCAAAAAAATAATATTACTTTAATATTAAAATACTTCTCACCCAGTACCCAAGTGAACCCCACAACTGGTCAAATAGTTTATAACAAAATATTTAATAAAACAAAGTACTAAACCACAATAACTAAAAACATAACAATTAAATTGGATAGAAATGAGCACCAAAAAAGTTCACACTTACAAAAAATGTAACTTGAAAACAGTTATAATAATTTAAAAATCAAACACTACCCATTCCACCTCCCACCCAAATAACCCAAAACTGTGAAAAACATAAAATGATCATTTAAAAGACTAACTCACAGCAAAACACATCTTTGGATAAACAAAATGTACAAATAAACTTAAAGATCATAATATTAATGCAAACTATATTAAGTTATATTTTTGTATAACACATTTTTAACATCTATACTATTAATAAACAGAAACAAGTATACATTTACTTTTGTTATTATGTATCACAATATTGTTGCCATAACAATGTTTTGCCATAATATTCTGGCACAGTGATATTTAGAATTTTTTCAGTGAAGAGTCTAGCTGGCAGCTCCACCTCATGCTTTTACCAATGGCCTCCAAGCCATGATAATTTCCGGAGGCCACCAATGAGAAATAGGATTTCCTACCATAGGATATCCCTCCCATGGAACATGTAGCAGGCGAACATCCTACTGTGGCAGTCAGGACATAATAACTATGCTCTGGAAATGATATTGTCTAAACAACAAATTGCCAGGAGCTGGAAGGCGGAACAAGGTCATAGTATCCAGAAGTAGCATATGGAACTGATGAAAGGAGCAAAATATGAGAATACCTGCTACTTAGAGAAGTGAAGAGGTCAGAAAGAGGAAGATTGTGAGAGCATGGGACACAATTATAACACTGATACAAGCATTAGACATGATCAAGGAGTGCCCACCCCACTAAATGAGAGATTCTGCACCCCGACAGTAGTGCTGATTGCCACAGCGCTCCCTGTAAGCAATTGGATTAATGGTTGAGGTGGGTGGAAGCCCCACTCAGGCGGCAACGACAATCCTTGTTGGGTGAACCATGAAAGTCACTAAATTAACCTATGCTTAACCCTCTGGTAGCTTGGCACAAAAGCAGTTAGGCTTAACTTAGAGGCAATATATAAAGTATTTATGGCGCACACGAACAGTAATAAAGTAAAAACACAACACAAGAATAATATCAAACACGTTTAGAACAATAGAGGAAATTTTATTAAATAAAATGATACCAGAATGACTAAAGTCCAATCAATAGAACCGGAGATATTGATGAAGAAAGTGTGTCGTAATAATAGCACCAAAAGCACAAAGTGCCAACTGTGATTATCTGGTCGTGTCAAACTGCAACAAAACCACAATTTCATGCTGACAGTGATGGAGAACCAATATAGGGGCCAGTTTATGTCCAGCTGAGAATTGTCAATCTGGGTGCATCCCCATACAAGTGGGGTATGTCCCCCTGGCACTGATTCTAAAGTCCTTTCTATGAAGGTTTCTTTGTTTGATCAAAAAACGTAATGAAGAGGTTCTTTATTCATAATGATGACGTTTTCATTAGAGCTGTTGCATCACAATTCTGTTATTCCAATTTTCAAACGTTGTACACTTCAACTCCCATAATGCATTATAGTTGTTACATAACTTTTAGTCATCCCAATGCATTTTGGCATGGTTGCCTTCGTCTGGGGATATTCTGTAACAATAACATATTGTATGTCGGTAAGTACTCCACATATGTACATGAAGTAAGTCACAAAGAAGGTTGAGTTAACTTTACCCAAAAAACGGTGAATCGTTGTTGGTGATCGTGGGGTTAAAAAGAAGGTGATTGGCATTTCATTAGGTGCCGAAAAGGTGAACGTAACGTGTTTTCGTGAATTTTTCAAAGCTTGACTAATATGTGCTCTGTGCTCAAACAGTAACGATGACAAGAGTGCAACAAGGTGTTATGTTAAATTAGCGCCTGAGTTTAAATCGCCATGGTGCCGAATCAGGAGTGAATGAAACACGTTAGACGCGAAATGTCATGCCGGTTAAATGATGTGCGCGATTAGCTAACAATCACCTTAGGAGATGCTGTTAGTTCATATGAACAGCATCTTCATATAACAACCATTAGCGTAACGTTTTAACAGAAATACAGCATTAATCACTGCTGCTTACCGAGTGTAATGGGTGAAAAGACGCGGGCGTCTCCCAGTGTGTTGCAATCTATCGCGCTGTATCCGGGTGTACCGTGACCAGAAAAGGGCGGTTCTTATGACGTGTATGTGATAGAGCGATAGGCATAGAAAACAGCTAGCGGGTAGTGTGCAAAGATGCAGTCAATTACGAACATAGTGGCTGGTGCACAAAATATAGTGCCACAGGGGGCCTAATTATAAACCACATCAAGTACTTCAATCAATGATCGTAATACAGTGAATAAAAATACAGTAAATTGAAAAGTCCATACCAATATAAATAAATCGTGAACTTGGTGGTCATAAAAATGTTTGTGGAAAATAATTATGAATAGTGTAAGAAGTGTAAAAAGTGGGTAACATGGTGAAGGTCCAAATGCAGTCCAGATCTTGTTCCTAAAGGTAACATAGAAACTCCATACGATCATTTATACCATGAGGTTTCATGGAACATAGAAGGTCAATCCAATAATTTTCACGCTGTAACAGAAAATTATGATTGTCTCTTCCTTCTCGTTTTTCGATAGTTTCCAAAACACAAAATTTCAATTGTTGTGGCCGGCTTCTAAAAAGTGGTGGCCTACTGTTGATTGTATCTGTTTGGTTCTGATATTGGATTTATGCTCATTCAACCGTATTTTTATTTTTATTTCTGATTGACCGATGGAAATTTTCCCACAGGGACACTTTAACATATAGACCACATACGCAGTATCACATGTAGCTGTTGCCTTCACTTTAATCTTATGTCCTTTCATGGGATCGGTAATGTATGATCCTTTGATGATGCTGTTGCAGTTGTTGCAATTCCAGCATGGTTTTGTGCCTTTATATGTGATTTCCAATGATGATGGACCAGGATGTTTTAGTCTTTCACCAATGGTTTTACTTCTGGTGTATGCAAAGATTGGTTCTTGTTCAAAGATGTGGTTAAAATCCTGCTCCAATTTCAATATTTGCCAATGCTTCTTAATAATCCGTTTGTAAGAGGCGCTCATTTGGGAAAATTTGGAAACAACAGTAAGCAGATCCTTGGTGAGGAGTTTCTTTTGTGTTAGGAGTAATTCTTCTCTAGGTTTGAGCGAAAAGCGGTGACTGGCTTGCTCTAGTACCTGGTCAGGGTATCCACGGGATTTGAATCTCCGGGTCATCTTTCCAAGTTGTGATGTGGCTTTCTCTGGGTTGGAAACTATCCTTTTGACTCTTAACATCTGTGTGTATGGTAGATGCTGTTTGAAAGGTTGTGGGTGGAAACTCTGATAATGTAGGGTGTGGTTTCTGTCGGTGTCCTTCCTATATAAATCAGTTTCAAAGCCTGTTGGTGTTCTGGTTATGCAGACGTCCAAGAATGTGATGGATTGTTCCTGTATCTCATAAGTGAATTGTATGCATCTGTCAATCTGATTAAGTTTGTGTAATTGTTCACATAGGGTAGTTGCTGGATGAAAATGTTGTCTATGAATCTTAGGAATAGTTTTGTATGGGTTGTCCATGCTTGTACCGTTAAGATGTTGTCTTCCTCGAAGCGGTTCATAAAGATATTAGCGTATGCCGGCGCGGCACAATTTTCCATGGAAGTGCCGGTTTTTTGTTGAAACCAGTCGTTATTCCACTTGTAGTAACTATGTAGTAAGGTGAATTCCATGAGTTCCATAAGGAAAACCTTTAAGCTATCTTCATTATCGGTTTGTAATAGACCGTGTTCAACCGCCTCTATTCCTAGTTGATGAGGGATGGACGTGTACAGTGAATTAACATCCACTGTACATAGTAAAATGTCTTCATCCTCTGCAATGACGACTTGATTGAGCTTGTGGAGAACATCAGTAGTGTCCTTTACGAATGTTCTCATAGCTGTGACACATGGTTGTAAATGGCGGTCTAGGAACTTTCCCACCGGTTCCTGTAAGCTCCCTTGTGTTGTAACTATCGGTCTACATGGTGGTCTAACGGGGTCTTTATGTATTTTTGATACCATAAATAACGTTGGACACTTTGGATTGGGTTGTATCAAGTATTTCTTGACTTTATCATTAATGGTCCCATCATCAAGAGCTTTCTGTACAATGCCCTGTAAGGTAGCTGCAAACTGTTCCGTGGGGTTTGCATCCAGTTTCATATAGGTGTCTGAATCCAGTAGGTGTGTAGCTACATGCTCATTGTAATACCTTTGTCTGCTTTTGTACATATGATGTCGATTTTCAATGATATAGCTTTCACTATGCCCAATTCTTTTGTCGTGAGGTTACTGTGAATTGTACCATATGTCCTTAATGTCAGGCTTCTCATATCTTGGCATCTCTTGGCATCAGTTTTGCTGAGGGGCTGCATGGTGCTGCGATGCAAAGTCCTGCGTCGAGTTGCTTGGCGCTGCATCTGCTCCAATCAGGAACTGCAAAGACTACAATGAGAGGACCTGTCTCAAATTTGTTGGGAAGCATCAGTTCAGATGAGGCTGCTAGTCAGGAGCTGCGATGCGAGGTGCTGAGTCGAGTTGCATGATGCTGCGTCACTTCTGATGAAGCCACCCATCAGGAGCTTTGAGAGCTTCGATGCAAGGCCCTGTGTCGCATCGTGCTGTGTTGTGTTGGGATGGTACCCACCATCCGAACCCATCTAAACCCAAGGTAGTTTGGCAGGAAGTTCATTGTGAGGCCAGCCAGGGGTCTTGGACCTTGGGAGTCAGATCTATGGGATCAGGGACTCACTCAAGCAGAGGCCAGCAGGGCTGACGGAGGTCCAGTTGCAGCAGGTCAGTGGGGCAATTGCAGGGAAGCCTCTGGAGCTTGTTATGTCCAGGTAGCTCACACAAGAGGTCAGCCAACTGACTGTTCGAGTCACTGTGAGTTAGCCTGGGATGAAGGTAAGCAGGTCCAGTCTTTCTTCTCAGACAGCAAGGCAGTCCTCTGGCAGCAGGGCAGTCCTTCAATTGTAAATTCCACTGGCCCAGGAGTGTTCTGAAGAATGGCTTTGGAGGTCCAATAGTTATCCCTGGTGCCAACCTTTCTGTGGAGGGATACCCTATACGTCCCCACATCTGGTTTTGGAAAGTTCTTCTCTTTCCATTGTCAAGGCTGCAAACTCTCTGGGGTGACAAATACATGGCATGCCTGGTGTGAGATTCCTTTCTGTGTACAGGAAGCAAAATCCCTTCGAAATGTAAGTGGGCCTCAGTACATCCCCTCCCACTCATCCTGCCAGGATGGCCCATCCTGCCACACCCAGGCCGTCTTTGTGTTACTGTCTGGAAGCAATATACAAACCTCAACAGCAGAGCTATTCACAGTCATGTGACCCAGGACACTGGCAGAAGGCACAAATGGTTAGCACAAGAAAATGTGAACTTTCTAAAGTGGCATTTTCAGAATTCTGACCTGACATTACCATTAAAGCTGGTTTTGAGCTACAATTTAGTTGAGTGCGAACAGCATATCTCTATCTTCTCACAATACAAAGTTATCACTTATTAAAAGTAATAAGGCAATCCAGTGTTAGTCAATGGAAGAGATAAGCCTTACAACAGTGAAAAACTACTTTAGTAGTCTTTTACTGCCAGGACATGTAAAACCTAAGCTCACATATCCTACTTTGTAAATACAATGCACCCTCCAAATGAGCCTTTAGGACCTACCTTAGAGGTGACTTATATGTATTAAGAGGAAGGTTTAGCACTGACAAAATGTTTATTGCTTCAGGCAGTTGAAAATTGCAGTTTAAAACTGAACTACAGGCTGCAGTGGAAGACCCAGAGACACATTTTAAAAGGAAATTTTAGTGGGTGGCACAATAGGTGCAGACCCACTAGTAGCATTTAATGTATTGGCCCTGGGTGCATGTAGTACCAATTACTAGTGACTTACAAGTAAATTAAATGGGCCAATTTGGTGTATGCACTCTAGCACTGGTTAGCAGTAGTAAAGTGCCCAGAGCCCTAAGGTCAGCACAACAGGAGTGAAGGGAAATGTTTAGAGGAATACCAAACTGAGGATGTCAGGTCTAACAGTGCCCCAGAAATATCACAGGAAGGTTTTGGTCAATTTGCGTAAAGTAACCGCCTGCCAGAACAGAACTTGGCTATAACTGGGCTGATCCTATTTTCAAGTTGCAAGTTTCAAAGTCTGTTTAGAAAATGTTTCGAAGGCAGTCACAGACCATGCTGATGAATATCAGACGTGCTGGGTAACATTATTTATGACTGTGTTTTTATCCAGAAGTGCAGATTTGGTTAAACCAATAAATATATATTTAAAAATAACTATGCATGATCAAATTTGTTAACATAGGCCCAACTGTGTCCAACTTCACATGCGAAGAATCTAATAATGCTCATGTGTCAAGCTTTTAGGTTAACACACGCTTTGTTTCATGATTAGTTCCAAGACTTCTGCTTCTTGATCCAGAAAGGAAGTATGTGCTCTACCTGACTTCATACCCCTGCCTCTCCAGCACTTGTTCCACCCATCGAGGAACCATTTCAAGTATGTGGGTTTGGGTAGGAAAACAGGGAAAAGCTGATCCATTCCTGCACCTTGAAATCTACAGCGAACGAGACTATTCATACATAGAAAGAGAAAAGAAATTCCTGCATTTGGAAATTTTGAAAGCTGCAGTTTTTCTCAGAGGCTTGGGATTTCTGCATATCCGATCAGTGAGTGAAAGATACTGTTATCAGGGGACAGGGGATAGCATTCACCATAGCCTCTCCATATTCAGGCATCATGGTAGGCTTCAGCCCAATAAGGGTTTACAGTCCCCAGACCTGAACGATTGGGTGATTCACTACCCCCCTCTAAAAATCTGGCTGTTATAACTGACACTGCGTTTAAGGAATTCCAGCCAGTCTCTGAAGCCAGAAATAAATTACACTGGCTTCCTGTGAAGGAAAGAGTATACTTTAAACAAGCATTTACAATGCAATAGGTCTCGCATTATTAAAGTTTGAGCTATTGGCATTGTAAATGACAATGCCTTATATTCATTTGTTTTAAAAACCTGCTATTGGTGCATAAACACGCACTTTGAACATATAGTCCTTGCTTACGATGAGCAAGGCTGGCAGTAAAAGAGACTGCCAGCCTTGCTTCTCATAAGCATGGACTATAAGTACAAAGTGCTTGTTTACGCACTGATGCAAATGAATAAAAGGCATTGTCATTTACAATGCAAATAGCTCACACTTTATTAATGCGATTACTAGTGCATTGTAAATGCATGTTTTTATGGCTGCTTCTATTTCCATTCACGGCTTGTTCTACAGGAGGTGAAACTGAGCCAAACATTCATCAGGAGACGGATGGCCAACACCAGCAAGGCGGAGGAGGACAGCAAATACCAAACACGCATTATGATTCACCACAAAGAGACAACCCTCCTCACAGGACCCTAAACCAAAGAGCTAGATTTTAAGGCCACATCTAAACTTCATCAACGATGGTTCGGCCTGTGTAAATGATGGGGAACATCCTTTACAACGCAGATGTTACCCCACAGTGCAGTTACGACGCGTCTTTTACAACGCAAGTCGTTACTACGACTTGCTCTGGATGGCGCTGTGGGATAAGGAATCTTGTAATTTTATATTCCAACACCTTCCCTACTGTTACGGGGACTGGTGTTGGAATATAAAATTATAAGATTCCGAAATCCGCACCCTCCAATGCAAGTCGTTGTAACGACTTGTGTTGTAAAATCTGCGATGTAAAGTACCGCGTTGAAAACAACCGCGTTGTAGTGACATACATCCGTAAATGATAGGTAAAGCATTCAATAGCCTGGGGGCGCATATAGAGAAAGACTGCCCAGCCTGATCTGGCTTTGTGAATTCTAGAACTCTATACAAAATGACCACCTAAAGATCTATGCGTCCTAGAAGTGTGATATCTCACTAGCCACTTCTTAAACCAGTTGTGGCCAGGTGGGTGTTTAGGTAACACCTTTTCACTTAGTGTTCACTTTAGGGCCCTCGACATGCAGTTTACCGTCATATCCAGCTAAGCTGGGCCTGGATTTAGGCCACCCCAAGTGTCTGACAGAGTTTTTTGACTGCCTGTGTTTGCACTAAAACAGCTGCATACACATACATATGCATGTCGGTGGTCAGTGTGTTCCTTATGTCTCTTCTACTGCGCTTCCAAGGAAACAGAGTTCTGTTGCTCCTTAATATCTTCACTTCATCATTCTTGGCATCTGATTGTTGGTTGAACGGATTATGGTGGTTGGATATGGACGTCTGGAACATGGCACATTGTCGGATGATCCTATTGGTGCTTTCTTTCTGATAGGAGTAAAGAAAATAGAGGGGAAACCCTAAGCAGACCAAAATATACCCTTGTAAGTGGGAGGTGTGCCAAAGTACACTGAACAGCAGGGTGCGGAAAGTACGGACTGTCCCACCTGCCTGTACAGAAACAACGCACCACCCCTCTCTGCACCTCATCAGGTAATCAATTTGAATTGCTTTTTAAAAACTCCTGATCAGATTCCCGCGACTGCTACATCAATTGTTCTATTTTTATGCATTTTTTTTTTACATATAATGATTTTAATTAATCGAAGATGAATACATTTATTCAAAGCTGAACCTCTGCGGGGGGATGTGGAAGTGCACCCCGCAGGTAGAAAACCCAATCCGCCACCGACCAGCAGGCCAGACAGGTCATGTCCACCATCATCACAGACACGATCCCTACACTAGGAGTCCCATAAGTGAGTTGCCTCTGGCAGTGTGCCTGCTAAACATGACACAAACAGATCTCAAGCCAGGCAGAGCCTGGGAGGGCGCTGCAAAGCAGGGGCCATGCCCTCCCAGATCACGTAGATGTCCGCTGGGGGTGGGCGAGAGCCCTCCCCAAAACACCCCCGCCACTCCCGCCTGCCAATCAACAAAGTTGTGAGACTGTGGTCTGGCTCCCTAAATACAAATACACTGCCCCTTATATGCCACAAATCAGAGGTCTCCCTTCTACACTTTACATATGAATCTCACATATCAGGGGAACTTATCAAACAGAAACTGTCACCATATGTTGACCCTGCAAATCATTCAAGTGGGGAGAGTCAGTGGGGAATAAACCCCTCCCTTACAAAATAAACTAGTGGGGGGTAAGCCGAGCGGCTGTTGAAATGGCAGCTCCTCTCCATCTGCCCTCTCACACTCCGTGGACCCCATGCCACCATGAGCGGGCTTTGGGGCGCTACCGAACAGGATGCACTTTTGCAGTAGGTCCCAGTGCTCAGGGCGCCAGACCTAGCCCTGTGTACCCACCCCGGTCTGCTCGCCCTTGGTCCTGCTGCCTAGCTTGTTTTCCCCAGAGAGACAGCCCCGAGATCCGATACTTACCAGTGTGTGCACTCCGGGGAGGCGGATGTCACTTTCCCGCTGTCCCGCACTGAGCGGCTGAGGTCCCGTGCAGCCTGCAAAGTGCCGGGGACTGCAGCACCTGAGCGCGCGCTCCCTCTGCCTGCCTCTCCGCCGCGTCGCATCACTCACTCCCAGCAGCCAATGAGGAGGCGGCTCTGAGGCTGCGCGCCCCCCTCTAACACAGAAACAGCACACACGGGGGCCTGGGAGGGTGCATGGTCACTCAAAGTGCTTCAAAGGAGGTAGGGGCAATCGCAGCCTCCCGTATTCTCAGCAGACCAAACACTGGAGGTACAGGGACCAGAGGGAAGGAAGGCGCTTTCTGCTGATTTCTGTTACATCAGCGTGTTCACTGCCTCAGGTCACTCACTGTTCAATCCCTCACTGTTCAATACACCTTCCAGCACCAATAGTGATAGCCAGGAGCTTCATTGCACAGTAACTGATGGAAGGCACATGCACGGACCACCGGAGGTTGTAACTACCACCTGTCTGTTGGCCTACGTGCGTGCCTGGTTGTTTTTTTTTCTCTAAACTCTATCAGCCATGAAGGCACTGACTGGCCTGTTTGGAAATCTCCAGATTTGAACTTAAGTCAGTCACTCAATGTTGTTTCCCAAATGCTTGCCATCATGTTTCTTTTGTTGTTCTGTTTTGAAGTTGAACATATTTGTGAGTGACTGACAATGTTTTAAATTCCCCTAACCACCTGTCCGCCTAACTTTGGGCTGCACAGACCGGATTAACAAAACAGGAACTTTCTAAAGGATTTTCTTAATTTTAGAGAGCAGCTCCGCTGCGCAGATCTACTGGATGTAAATTCCACAGCTCTGCCACACAGAGGCAGAATAGTTTGTCTCCAAATGATTTTTTACGGTTTACTTTTAAGAATGCACACCACGTTTTATGCTCAGCAGGGTAGGGTCTTGTCAGGTAGAGGTTAACAGTTGATCATGTAAGTGAGGCAAGTAGGACGATTGTCCAGGAGCACTTCAGACAAAGTTTGGACTTAATCCTAGCAATGCCTAGCATCCAGTGCAATGATCTTCTTGCCACGGACCACCGGCGGAGGCACGAGACAAAAGCAGATTGAACATGACCGGGCAAAAAAGCAGCACTAAAAGCGATCGCTATTGTAAAAATAAACGCTCGCGAGTGGTGCGCGCGCTCCACTGCAGGCATATGTTTTCAATTATCGCGCCCGTGTCTGGCCACGATAATTGAAAACATATGGGCTTTGGTGCGCGTAACAGACCAATAGGCCATAGGCGGAGCTACGCGACCGCCTATGTCCTATTGCGTGTTCTGTCAAAAAACAACACTCACGCAATGCCCAATCAAAATGGACCTAGGAAATGAACACACACAAGCTGTGTGGAATTTCCAGGTCCATTTTGAAAACCCCTACAAAACGGCTCGCCTACGCGAGCACTGCTGCGCAGTGCAGCATGAGGGGCGAGCCCTATAAATGTATGCCTCATGCACAAAATGTCATACAAAGCTGACAACACAGGACTCCAGGAGAAATTCCTAAAATTCCAATCTCCCTGAACTCTGAGTTTCACCACTAGGAAAAACGGTGCATATTTGTGAGAGCTTTGCTTCATGCTTGCACCACGCAATGTGGTAGATGCGTAATGAAAACTGCTAAATCAGATTTATGAAGCCAGGCAAAGCCACTTTGTGTGGCTTTGAATGGCCTAAAAATCTGGAGTAAGGCAACGCAACGCAAATCGCTGCGTTTCCTTACTCTCTGAACAGGGGAGGCATTCCATGAGCATTACATCGGATGTTCCCATGCAACTCCATGATTTTTGACACATTCCCTGATTTCCCAAACCTGGGAATGTGTAAAAAAGATACGCCTCCCTAGGAGAGGCATAACAAGCAGAAATATCTTTACTCTCTTTTTCCTCTTTCTATTTATGCTGCATCCTGCATTCTGCAGCACACACAGAAAGAGTAAAAAGCCTCTCAGGATTGTTTTTGTGAGGAAGGTTCCCCTTCCTGCACAAAAACAACCCTGTGTACAACATAGGCACCCATGCACCATGGTGCAAGGATGCCAGCGTTGGCGCTAGGCTGGCAGCACAGGGAGAAAGTACAGGATTGTGCCGTATTCGATAAATATGGCGCATTCCTGCCCTTTTCCTGTGACGCAGGGCAGCGCAGCAATTTGCGCCACAAATTTCATAAATATGGCCCTACGTTCCTAAGGATAAGCGGTTGGGTGGTCACGATTAACACTACCTTGCTCCCAAATTATGGAACATCCTTACTTTTCCGATTGGAGCATGGTCAAGTCTGATTTGCATATAGATAGGTCTAAAAACTGAGGTGACATGGTGTGCAAAATAACGAGGGATTGGGGTCGACCCAGAGTAATTACCAGTTGCTAAGAATAATTCAAGCATTTCATCCATCACTTTTATGAATACTTTAATGTGTTACCCTAAGTGGGACAGGTATGCTCAGATGTGGGTCCTGTGCACAGTGTGTCACTGGAACCAAGCTGTACTCCGGCTGATGAGTCCATAACTAAAGCGAAACCCGTCCTGGGTTGATCGTGTTCTGGTTCCGGGAGCACCTGGCTTGGAAGTTCAGGATGCAAAGACACACAATTGATGGGGGGAATGCAGAACAAATCAAAACATTCACCTCCAGTCAAGAGATCTGGGTTAAATCCATCTTTCTTTTGCTTACCATGCCACCCCAGTTTAGACCTAAAAGTTCGGGATGGACTGTTCCGATTGGAACAGGGTCAACACTGATTTGCATATAGGTGGGTCCAAACTGAGGTGACATGGTGTGCAAAATAGCGATGGATTGGGATCAAGCCCCAAGAGCTGAGATTACTTTAAGCATTCCATCCTTCACTTTTTTGTATATTTTAAGGGGCCTATTACGATGGCACCGTACCGGGAAGTGGAACCGACCTCCATAGGTGAGGTGGTCCCGCCATGGAAATTAGGATGCCATGGTGGTGGTGGCATCCCGCATATATTGCATTGGGGCGGTGGTGCTGCAAGCAGCACTCGGCACAAAGCAATATATGCATGTCGCACATTTGCATGCAGAACGTGGCAGGCACCACGCGGTGCCTGCCACATTGTGCATGTAAATGGAGGGGAGTCCCCCCAAGTTCCCCCCCAATCCCCACAATCCCCCCAACCCATCAACCCCTGGGGGCCCGCAACGGGTCCCCGAAAGTGATCTCCACCTGGCTTTCCATGGCGGAGTCTCTGCCATGGAAAGCCCTGTACCGCCGCCCATCATAATATGGATGGCGGTGTCTTGCAGACACCGCCACCATATCTGAGCCCTTTTCCGCCCTGTCGCCTGTTTGACCGGCGGAAAACTGGCAGATGGTCTTTCCGTCCACCAGGGTCCCCACCGCCATCGTAATTTGGCGGGGGAAATTGGTGAGTGGGCGGTGGGAAATGGCGAACCCAACGCCACCGCCAGACGAGCGGTGGCGATCCGCCCGCATTTTTTAATAGACCCCTAAGTCTTTTGATAGGCATATGCACTGGAGAATGTTTATGCTTGCTGATCTTGACCAATGTATGCCTACTTGGCATTTGGTGTCTTGTTTCGTACAGAAAATGTTCCCCCGAGTATGTGCATGATTTCTGCTTTTGTGAAGTAGTGCTCCTAAGTAAAGTGTTAGACTCTGGAATATTGGAATGCTGGAACACTTCATTAGTTCCTCTTCAGAATTGTCTTAAGAACCCATGGTTTTTATGCCAATTCATATGGAAAAAAATAGTGCTATACAGTGCACGTTTGGCCTCATTTTTTTCCACAAAGTTCTTAGGGGTAGAGGGAGCATTCTGTTCTGGTGAAGGAGGATGTCTAGGTGATGATTTCTTAGGAGCTCACGCCACCTGTGTGTCACCTATTACATGGATTTTCTTTCCTCCACTAATAAACTCATATTAAAAGAAGATTTTTGAGTTTATACAGCAGTTGGATTTGGAACCGATACACCAAAGCAGGAACCACTTCTTACTTAGGGGTATCGTGGCTCGAGTCCAGAGGCAACCTGGGCAAATGCAGCACTACTTTTATCTTAGTTGTGCATTTCCGTCGGCGAATGATTTTTGACACGGCCTTCAAGGGGTCTTTGCCTTATATTTCCAAGCTTCCCCCAAATGTTTCTTTGGGCATTGAGCAGACCACAGTGCAAAATGCCAGTTAAAAAAGTAATTTCATTTTTTCAGAATAACTTCTTTCACTTTATTCCATCTTTGAATGTTGTCAGAAAATAGCAAGAAAATAGAAGGATGCTGGCTGTATCGAGTTCTAGTGTAGTCTTCCGGTTGTTATTGGCTAGAAGTGACATTAGACAAAATAAAATTACAGGATTATTCTCAGATTGTTTTTATTTTAGACCATGCAATGTTTAAAAACCTAGCTGGTGGAAATTTCCACAAAAAATTAGTAAGTCTCATAGCCTTATTTTCTTTCTGTTTCACAGCTTCGTGCCGTTGACAAGTCCATGGAGTTTAACCGTGATTTTCGAATTCTTCACTATGCTGGTGATGTCACGTGAGTTTTTATGCTCCCTGTGCCTTCGTAGGGCTTGTCACATCTCACTCAAAGAGCCAATTTCCGCTAATAGTTTAAGGCTACTTGAATGCAATCTAATTGGGAAAAGTACAAAGGATACCAGGTGACTTCATGTAATCAATTACACCATGTTATGGGCTTTCATTTAACATCCCAATGCATTTTGGGTATTGTAGTCCTTGTTCACTTCAGTTGGACCAGTTTGATTAAAGCTTTTGATTAGTATGGGTTTGCAGACGAAAAACAAAACTCGAAAGTTGTGTTGCCAAACACATGGAGTCACCTGGAAGCCTTATTGTAAGTATATGTATAGGTTATAGCTCATCGTACAAACTTGAAAACTCACTCAGTCTCATTTAGCATCATTTCTAGACGAGAATGCAATGCAGAACACAGACCAAGAAGTACCACAACATCTCTTCACACAAAATCTATTGAAGAGGTATTGCAATCCCTAAATGGTGCAAAGCATCCAAATCATGGCGCACCCAAAATGTTTGAAAGCCACAAGGAAAAGCTGTCTACAGAGACAGTCTAACAGAATGAAACTCCACCTCCTCCATTATAAACTCCACGTAGCCACAATCTGCGATATCTTTTACACAATTGCAGGCCGTGGGCAAAACCCACCTTGAGATCAGAGATTTGATTAAGGAGTGTGATATTGATCACCTGTTTCTCCTGAGATTTGATTGAGTGAATTATCTCAGCCAGTGATTGACGTGCTCATTCCACCAGGCTTCTCCATCATTAGACTGGACAGAATAGGTAAAACAGTAAGATGGGCAGCAGTGATAAATAGAGATCAAATAGAATGCATGAAAGTTGAAAATAAACCATTTCCAACCTCCAGGAAAATACTGGTGGATTTAAGAGCAGGCAAGCCAAAGTCCCTAAAAATACACATCATCCTCCACTCCTCAGTGGACGCTCTTAATTTACTTTTGTGGAGCAGTTTATTCAAACTCTTGGTCACACTGTTCCAAAGCTCAAAAATTGCAAACCATTTTTACGCTTTCTAGACGCAGCTCTACATGAAAGTCTTATCACCCAATGACTTAGCTAATGCACTTACTCAAGTATGTCTTATCATCACCTTAATTTTAACTCCCTCATACAGAGTTTCTGATCACACCCTCCCGCCCCCCCGAAATGGCACAATTCCAGCTCATAATTGATCAGTAAATTCTCCATGCTAGACCTGAATCTGGAAATTGTAAAATGCGCTACATCTTTTGGCTCCTTACTGGACAAGGAACTTAACCCTCAATCTCACATCAATGCACCAGCTAAGCTTGCAAGGTATCAATTGAGACTAACGATAGGTAACAAACACTTAATCTCAGAAGATGACTTCAAACAAGTGACTCAGTTTGTTGTTCTGAGTGGATTACGGCAGCTCCGTTCTCTGCGGCACCACTAAAACCCACCTGTCCACTTTCAAGTGAATAAGTCATGCCGCTGTGAGACATCTCCTGGGTGGGTGAGATCATCCAATCACATAACTCCTCTTATGATCACTGCCAATAGAAGCTAAGAGCTAACTTATATAGCTCTCCATATATGAACTACAAAATAGCTGGCCTGCAAATTCATCATCTCTGGTGGTCAGCAGACTCTCACAGGTTCAGGGACTTCCATATTAGATAACCCAGCTTTCAAGAAGGCAAAAATGTGAAAGAATCTCAGAGATGGCAGCCAAGATACTGTTTAAATGCCACTTCCCCATATAATAGGCTTCATGACTCATCACTCCAGAATGAATACATAAATAAATAAACAAATAAATAAAAAGATGAATGTTAGCGGCGAACCGTAACCCAAACGTAGTAAAAATCCCACCTACAGTGCAGCGCTTTACTCTCTCAGCAGCTGAATCTGAGCAGAGGACTTCACAGCTATCCTATAAGATTGTATTTCATAACAACAAATGAAGCTTTTTTAAGATTAGCTTGGTATGAACAAAGTTACTTTGTGCACATATCTATTACGTTTCACAGGTACATACATGAGTTGTCTAGGATTTTGCTTTGCATTATGGGACTAGTAGTTCTGATTTAATAATCGGATAAACTAGGCTGCAAATCCCAGAATGCAACGTTTGAACTGTGACTGGATAAGGTACTCATGCATTGACTTGGCAAACTTGAGAGCTTTGAGTGTACAATTAAAAGCCCTTGAATACAAATGGCGTTTGGATAAAAAGCCAAGAGTGGTCGAAGGTGTCACACATGACATGGACCCACTTAGAAGCTGTAGCTTCAAATGAGCATGGATGCTGAAAACTTCCACGCCATATCCTCTTCTGAACCTTAATATTCTTGAGCAGAGTTAAGGCATCTCTGGCAAGGAAGTGGGGGTATTCTAAGCAGTCCCTCGTCCTCTGTCGGAGGACATCTTGTTAATTTTCCTTATATTGTCACGTGTGAGACAGGGTGTGAATTTTCATCTTGTCTTTCTCATGGGTGATTGAAATGTGTCACCCCGGGCAAAGCAGTTCAGCTCCATGCGTTTCCATCGTGCCAAAAGTGAAAGTTCCTAGACACGGGCTAAATACCAGCATTGTGTGTCATGGTAAAAACAGGACATTCTCATCTTGTACTGTCTGAGGAAGGGAACCATGTAATATTTGTTGAAGCCACCGCTGTCATTATGCGTTAGCCTTGTATAGTTATTATCTCTGCAAGATCGTAGGTCAATTTTTGCTCTTTTAGAAAAAAATTCAATGTATCCACTTTTGTGATCAATGCACCATTCAAAGTGTGGTCAAACCTCTTACCTTTCTTCTGCTTGAAAATAATAATTCAATATACTAATTTAAACTTGAAACTGCATCTTCCCCCCTTTCCTCTCCCTCTCTTCCTCATCCTCCGTTCAAAATTATTTCTAGTAGCAAGTTCATGGTTGTCTAGGGGCAGCAAGTTATAAGCATGTCATTAGGATAATGCTTGATCGGGGATTGTAATATCAATTTTACACCCTAAAATTGACTTACCAGTTCCAGCATCATTATAAGATCATGTGTTCAGCTCTAGCAGAAACCACAGGCTTACAAAAGGTGGGAGGCCAGAAAAGAGAGTTTGAAAATTTAGTTATTTAAAAGACTGATAAGTAACAATCTCAGAAACCACATGTAAAGCAGTGACCTGGCATCATGTCATGAGGTTGCTTTTCAGCCAAGCCTGGGTCTTCAAGCCAGCTTCAATAAGCATACCAGGACTTATATTGAGAAACGTGAAGCTAGAATCCTCTAAATAAGGTGTCTAAGAGTGGCACGGGAAACCCTAAGCCTTAAGGTGTCAGTCTGAAGTGAACCAAGTTAAAGTCAGGGTAAGTAAAAGGCATAAGAGTTCAAGAGTCTAACTCAAGAGCTAGGGATTTGGAACCTCAGCAGAGTTAGAGAAAGGTCTTCCCTCAGGCAGTGAGGACAGGATCTCCTAACAGCTATTTTAAGACACACAATTGAATGCATTATACTCTCTCTTCAGAACTCTTCCCACCAACTATTCCAAACTGGGACCAATCAGGTTGCACCCTCTCCTTGGAACAAGTAAACTCCCCTCATTCCCATCATCGCATAAAGGTGCACACAGCTACACAACCGTGGATAGACCATTGGTACAGACTGCATGGTACAGGAGGATCATTCTCATACCCACGCATGGTGTAAATCACAGCAAACTTCCAGTTAATCCTATCTGCTCTAGCATTTCTAAAAGCAAAAAAGTTAGCCAGTCTTCTAACTAGCGAATATTATCTTGCTTCTGCAACAAGAAGTAAAACATGAAAGCACATTTCAAAATCAACATTATTGGTTAGCTGCTTTCAGACTGCACATTTGGTTAATGTAAATATACTATAGGTTAAATTAATAATTCAGTTGCACAAGGTGTAGCTGGCTTATACATATGTATCCACACATTGACACACAGATTAACATATGAGTAAAGGAGATTATAAAGCCCTCCTTTTTCACTGTTCCATTCCCCCCTCTGACGACTAGAATAGCCATCACCAAATACATGTGAACAACCCATGACTGCATTAGAACTTTGTTACCCGTTGCTGTTTATGCTTATAGTTCTCCGTCTTTCTCAACTCATCATAAATCTTACATTGCACATTCTCCAACTCTTTTTCTACCCGCTTCCTCTCAGTGCCTTTACACTCTGAGGGTGCTTTATTTGTCCACATCAACCTAGATCTCTTCACCATAGCAAATAAACAATTCATTCAAACACCAATATTCAAACTAGGCCTTAATATAGCATCTATACAGAATATCCTTTCCCAACTGCTTCCCAGGCAACTGTTGCTTCCAATTCTTCCAAGTTTTTTGACATTCCTGTAATATTCTTCACATCATTTCTGACCTCTTTGCTCTTGTTTGGGATATATGTGCAGCACTGCCACACTTTTAGCATCTTACAGACTCCTCCTTCTTTTGCAAGCAAAATATCTACTGTAAGACTATTTTGTAAAACCATAGACCTAATGGCCATCAATTCTTTGTCAATAGCTAACAAAGCTCAAGTAGTGCTGGTTGCAAGTTTATCAACCAAGATAGAAAGCTTTTCTGATCTTTAAGTCATTAAGACAAAACCTCCAGAAAGAATTATAGCACCAAAGATGTCCCCCACTATCTGTGAAGCACCACTACAATTAGTTCTACCATGAAATCTAACTTTTTGACATATTATCTACATGATATACTTTAATAAATACTAGTGCTACATAGCATGTTCTCACCCACTTCGCAGGAGGTGTCAGGACTCAGTCAGGTGTCAGGACTCAGTCTGGGACACTGGCAATGAGTAGTGCTAGTGAAGACAAAGTAGAATACTGGGTACAGAGCTGCCCAAGCTCCCACAGCGAGTCAAAGGAGAAAGGGAATCCAAAGAGGAAGCTCTGTACAAGAGAATAATAGAGGTAAGGCTCAGAGAGGACAGGCCCTCGGAGGTGATTTAGCATTCAGAAAAACTACACACAGGACGAATGTTCAAGACATATATATGAAACAACATTAGCAATAAAGGGAGTGTGGAGTAAAGCACTCAGGAGCTCCACACGGTAAGACTGAAGCTCAGTAAGTTCCTCACCCACAATTGCTGTTACAGATACTAACTGCAAATACCCACAAATAGGATATGAATGCAAAGGCAGGGTCTGTGGAGCTGATACCTATGGTGATGTTATAAATGTATCTCAAAGACAATACTCACAGTGAAAAACAAACACCACCTAGGTAGTCAGCTGAGACCACGGATCCTGGCGATCAAACAGGAACACGCAAGGCAGTAGCAGCAAGGGGGGAGAACTAAACACAAGCACAGTAGACCAGGAGCTAGCAAGGATGAATGCCTAATAGGAAAGGAAGGAAATCACAGGACACAATTGGCAGAAAGCAAGTAACAAACATACAAGGTAATCAGAAGCAAACAGCAGGAATAGAAAGACACCAAACTAAGATTGGAACCAAGGAAATGGGAAGAAAGGAAGGAACTGGAAAAGGTTATACAGAAAAGGAGGCTACAAGGGAATACTAGAATAGTGCAGGTTCAAGAACCAAGAAAACAAAGTAGCATTGAAGGCAGTGCTGGGGCAGGAACAACAATTGAGCCAAGGCTCAGGAGTCAAGGTAGTACTGCAGGCAGTGCTAGGCCAGAAACAGGAAATCACTGTAGCTCAGGAGTCAAGGTAGTACTGCAGATAGTGCTAGTTCAGGAACAGGAAATTACTATAGCTCATGAGTCAAGGTAGCACTGCAGGCAGGGCTAGTGCAAGGGAACAGGAAAAGGAGTCAAGAGAGCACTGGAAGCAGTGCAAATCAGGAACAAGAAATAGCTGAAGCTCAGGAACAAAGAACAACTATAACTCCGGAACTCAGGAAACAAGGTAGCACTGTAGGCAGTGCTACTTTAGGCACAAGGAATAGCTATAGCTCAGGAATCCTGGAAACAAGGATATCAAAAGCTCAGGAAACCCTGGAAAAGGTCGGTCGGTCTCACTGGTACACAGCTACAATGACAAACAATGGACTGAAGGGAGCGGGAGCTTAAAAGAACTCACAGTAATCACATCCATCAGGTGTAAACAGGCTAGCAGCAGCCAGCCACAGGTGAGCTCAATTCTTCCACCCATCCTTGGCCTGCAGGGGTGGAGATGAAGCAGTGAGCAGGGAATTCTAGTTAATAGAGTTTCAGGCAGGAGCAGGATGGCTTCCACAAATGTCAATTCCCAAATAGTGTCCAAATGGCTGAAATTCAGTATGTACATGAAGGGGAGGGTCTGGAAGCATATTAGAACACAGGAAAGTCACACTATGCACCCCTCTGGTGGTGGGCACGAGAGTACAGGGAGCGAATTGTGACAGGGGGTTTAAAGTAGGCATTCTTTCCACACACATAATAAATTCCAGTAATGACAGGATAATTCCCTGCAAATATCTGATCTGTATAAACCAAAATTTCAAACTTGTGAGGACATTGACTTAATCCTAAACAAGAAAGGTATGCTCTTCCCACTGGACGGACAAAGAGAAGGAGAGATAGAGGAGGGGGATCCTCCTTGTCGGAACTAGAGTTCTCACACACCCAGCAAGCTAGGTGTCATGCTTCAGCATATGGACTTGCTCCTCGTCGGGCCAACGCTGGCACCCAAAACGGGGCTCTTTAGTGGAGATCTTTAGTTCCTGCCGTTAGGTGCGTGGGTGTGAGGGCCCTAAAGAACATTGTAGATGTGGTGCAAGTGAGTGATGTTAACAAAGGTTGGATAGTCCACAAAAACTCCTTATTAGATTGGTTATCCACCTTCTTAAAAACAAATTGAGTGGCTGTGGTCTGGCTCAATGATCCAGTGGAGCTCAGTTCATCTCATGAGAAGTGGTCGTACACGTTTCATGCGTTGCGGTCAATACTGATCCATCGCATTTCATCTGGACCTATTGTATTCAATACTATCTACACTTGGTGGTGGTGGGTGAGAATGCTCCTACCTACCACACTCCTTGGATGCGAGCATGGGGTCCCATCAATCCTAGTGGTAACCTATACATTCGGGATGACATAAAAAAACAGGATACAGTCACTAGAGAAAACTGTCTAGTACACTGAACTAGGCGTTCCCTCAACCCCTCAACCTTGATGTCCATTCCGTGATCAATCTTGGAACCTAGTGTGATCCTTGATAAAACAGACATACTAGACAGTTAGGTGAGTTTAAAATTCCCGCCAATGAAAATAGTCATGAGACCAGACTTAAAAGCAACAACAAGAGAGAGATGTGTAGCTACCAACATGAACAATCATTCTACAGTAATCCCAATGCAGAGGATGCCGATTTGCAAGAGGAGACTCACCTAGCTAATAGTGGTTACTCACTTCATTCGGTAATAGTCGGTGCTTCTGACACCCCAGTGTCGGTGTCCTAATGATCCCGAAGTAAGGAAGAGATTGGGATTAAACATGGGCTATGCAGCACTGACAATTTTGCTCATTTTACCATATGTGCCCGGGGCATGGCTACAAGAGGTGTCCGTGTGAGCAGGGGGAAAGGGGGGAACTTACTCCATCCCATCCCATGCCATGCCTGTGACACTGTGAGAGCTGGTCGCCCCCACGGACGCCTGTCCTGGCCGTGGTTGGGGTGGTGGCAGACCCACAAGGCGGCCGCCAGACGCCGGATAGACCGGGAGTCGCACCAACACCCACTAGCGCTTAGGTGCGTTCAGAAAAGGGTCGGAAGAGCATATCCCTCCCTCCCCCTGTGTAGGGACCCAATCGGTCCGTGTTGCACTCAAGGCTAACCCGTAAACCCCAACAAACAGTGCCCTCACTCACCTGTTCGCTTCAGAAGTGCGCTGATACACCTCCTGCGCGTGGAATAAATCATACAATCACCCCCAGTCAAAAGATCTGGGTTAACTCTATTGTTATTCTGCTCACTACGCCACCCCAGTCTAGACCAAGCTATATGCAAATCAGTCTTGACCCTGTGCCTCATGGAAACAGTCCAGACCGAACTGCCAGGCCAGGTCCTCCCTGGACCGGAAACAAGCATCCTGGGACCGGTTTCTGGGTATTTTCCCTTCATCAGCCAGGCTAGCTTGAATCCAGTGACAAAGTTAGCAAGGGACCCACATCTGGGCATACCCATCCCACTTAGGGTGAAAAGTGCTACGCAAACAAATGATGGACAGAATGCTGAATAAATCATACATTCACCCCCAGCCAAGTGATCTGGGTTAAATCCATTGTTCTTTGGCTCACCGTGCCACCCCAGTTTAGACCCAGCTATATGCAAATTAGTCTTGACCCTGTGCCTCATGGGAACAGTCCAGACCGAACTGCCAAGCCAGGTCCTCCCTCATCAGCCAGGCTAGCTTGAATCCAGTGGCAAAGTGAGCAAGGGACCCACGTCTGAGCATACCCATCCCACTTAGGGTGAAAAGTGCTACCAAACAAATGGTGGACGGAATACTGACAAAATCATACATTCAACCCCAGTTAAGAGATCTGGGTTAAATCCATTGTTCTTTTGCTCACAATGCCTCCCCAGTTTAGACCCAGCTATATGCAAAGCAGTCTTGACCCTGTGCCTCATGGGAACAGTCCAGACCGAAATGGCAAGCCAGGTGCTCCCTGGACCAGAAACAAGCACCCTGGGACCGATTTTTGGGTATTACCCTTTATCAGCCAGGCTAGCTTGAATCAAAGTGAGCAAGGGACCCAAGTTTGGGCATACCCATCCCACTTAGGGTGAAAAGTGCTACGCAAACAAATGATGCTGGATCCAAACTGCGGTGGCGTTATGAGCAGGAGAACAATGGATTTAACCCAGTTCTTTTGACTCGGGGTGAATGTATGATTTATTCAGCATTCCGTCCATCATTTGTTTGTGTATCACTTTTCACCCTAAGTGGGATGGGTATGCCCAGACGTGGGTCCCTTGTTTACTTTTCCACTGGATTCAAGCTAGCCTGGCTGTTGAAGGGTAATACCCAGAAACCGGTCCCAGGATGCTTGTTTCAGGTCCACTGAGAAGCTGGCTTGGCAGTTCGGGATGGACTGTTACCATGAGGCACAGGGTCAAGACTGATTTGCATATAGCTGGGTCCAAACTGGGGTGGCATAGTAAGCAGAAGAGCAATGGATTTAACAAATATCTTTTAACTGGGGGTGATTGTATGATTTATTCAGCATTCCGTCCATCATTTGTTTGCGTATAACATGTATTTAGGTCACTGCATGGTGTTCGTTTAAGTTATTTGGGTAGATGTTCTCTGTTTTATTTTATTTTATCTATCACAATATGTAAACTTGATCATAAAAATCCTATCTATAAGTGCTTAGCTATTGAAATATTGAGGAAAATATTAAACTAAAACAATTACAATTTATTTTTATAAAAATACACAATTAAACTTGCTTCACATGCAGCAACACTTGGACATACAGGACTTTGTTCAATACAACTTTGTCAAAATACCCTCTACCTCCATTCTCTGACTCATCCCAAACCTCATTTTTCTACTATGATCCCCAAAATAACCCTTTCTAGACTCTTCCTTCCTCTAGCCCAACTTGGCTCACCCTAAACCTTATTTTATTGCAATGAGTTCCCAAATAACCTGATCTAGACTTGCCCCCGTGTATCCCTCCTTTGACTCATCCCAAACCTCATCTGACTACTATCATAACACTTTCTATACTCTTCCCACCTCTATACCTCCTTATTCTATTCAGTCAAACTAACAGACTCACATGTCCACAGCTCAAATTAACAATTTATGTTTCCCTATACTAATCTACCACTAATCCTTTTTGGGTTACAGAGTAGCATGCTACGTGCCGAAAAGTGCTTCAATACCTCGCCAGAAGTAGTAAGCGCTATACATGTATAATTACAATTACAGTTACAATTACATACATATACCTACATAAAACCAAACCAAAACAATATAGAGATATTTAACCTTCTAAACGCTTCATAAAGTAGCTGGACCACTGCTTAATAGTGGAAGGCGTGAGAACAAGGATGAAAAAAACCTTCTAAAAAAAGAACCTTGTTTGAGACTTGGTGGGGGTTTTGCTGCAGTTTAGTACCTGCAACCTTCAAAGATCTGTCTCCAAATGAAGTCAGGTGCCATTTTGGGAGGGTCAGTCTTTGGTCATAATGAAGGAGAATAAATGTGACCGTTCAGTGCGCAGAAAAGAGATCAGACGGATATTTTGCAACTTTACATTAAGGGTCTTCTAGACAAGAGTGATGATTCTGTGCTGGATGTGTTATTCAGGGTGAACAGCCATAACAACGCGGGCATTACCCCGCGCTGCTATTACAACGCTGCTTTTACAACGCAAATAATTTAATTTTCTATTCCAACACCTTCCCTACTGTTACGTGGGCTGGAGTTGGAATAGAAAATTAAACTATTCCACTATCCAGCGCTTACAGCGCAAGTCGTTGTAACGACTTGCGTTGTAAAAGCAGCGTTGTAATGGCACGCGGGGTAAAAGCCTGCGTTGTAATGCCATACAACCGTTATTCAGCCATAAGCCCTTGCAGTTCAGTCCTTTTAAACGACAAATGGTAGTTTTCCTTGAGATGCCGATGGTGCGCCGAGTTTTGTTTTTGAAAGTATTGAAATACTGTTGAACACTACTTCTGTTTTGTCTAACACATGCAGGTACTCGGTGGAGGGATTCATTGATAAGAACAAGGACACCTTGTTCCAGGACTTCAAGCGTTTAATGTACAACAGGTGAGCTGCCTACTGCTGACACTACATCGAGCGGAAACACAACAAGGGGTGCGCTAAGCAGTTGTGAGGACATGAATGCATGCAAGTGAGTACTTGAGTTTAATGGAGAATGTCAATCAGTTGGTATATAGGTACATAGGTGTGAATGTGGAGCATGCATGAAATAAGCATATGCAGGGAATAGGTTTTGGCTTTTGAACCTGTTGCATGTATCAATGGTTTGTGTCAATGCTGCGCATATTGATAGTAGCAATAATAATAATATTATTAATAGAGCTCAATGACGTGTACTCATGCGGGCGTGCATGCATGTCATGATGCTATGGTGGCTCAGCATGATAACGTTTACGTGCACTTGCTGCATGATATGGCTGCGAAGTGGTTTCTTCTTTTTATTTACCGTTCCAAGAAGGCAGAATCCACATAGAGCAGTAATTAAATCAAGTAAAAGTGAGTTTAAAAAAATAGAACTTCCCAGCAGTAAATTCCAGCTGCCTAGCCCTCCCCAAAAAGGTTAAAAAAATGTATTGTGTAGAGGACCTCAACAGGAGAAGTGGAGGAAGTACAGATGAGTGAATGGGATAGATGTCACAATGAGGAAGTAACAGGAGCGGCCACTTGTATTACAAAGTGGTGGAGCAGAGGGAACACAATTTGAAACAAGCATTGAAAATGCAATAGGTCTGGCCTTTGATTAAGTTAAAGCCATTTGCTTTGCTAATGGTATTGTATAGCAAAGTAAATGGCTTTAACTTAATGAAAGGCGAGACCTATTGCATTTGTAATGCTTGTTATAAGCTGGTCCTGCTTTCACACTTCTTCACCCCTCAGAGCCTCAACTGCTGCATCACATAAGATTACCGCATGTCGGCGGTCATCAGGCTGAATATGGAAACCCTAACCATAAAGACAAAGCAAAGGTAACACTCTACACATGCTACAGTATGCCACCTCGGTGGATAAGCACTTCAGCGCCACAAATAGGGGATGCTAGGCGCTATACAAATGCTATAATACAATACAATGTAGCCAAAGCAGAAAATGAGCTAAGAAGGGCAATAGAGAAGATCATGTCAGATGTAACAAGGAAGGGATCAACGCAAAGTGGAAAAAGGCAAGTACTGCACCAAGGGGGAGGGAAACTGGAAGTGTGCAAAAGATGGGAGCAAAGTTACATGGGAATGAAAAGGTAGCAAAAGGCTTGGAGCACGACAAGGAGTAGGGTGAGGCAGGAGCAGAACAAAGGCACACACTTTAGCATACAAGACAAATGGTAGCAAGAAAAGTGGCAAAGGAGTGCTAAAGAGGGAAAACCTCAAGGCTGCTAGCTTGTCGATGGGTTACAATGAAGCAGTCGCAGCGAAGGGCAGTAAAGTTGAGGTAGAGCCAAAGAACAGCATGGAACGGAACAAACATAAGCAGGCATACCAAAAGGCAGTTATGAAAGGCTTTTTTGGGAGCAAGGAATGCCGGCCAAGCGTAGAGATAGGAACGGAACATAAGCAGGCCTACCAAAAGGCAGTTATGAAAGGTTTATTAGGGAGCAAGGAATGTCAGCCAAGCGTAGAGATAGGAACGGGACAAACATAAGCAGCCATACCATAAGGCAGTTATAGAGGCTTTTTAGGGAGCAAGGAATGCCAGCCAAGCGTAGAGATAGGAACAGAAAAAACATACTCAGGCATACCAAAAGGCAGTTATGAAAGGCTTTTGAGGAAGCAAGGAATGCGGGCAAGCGTAAAGATAGGTAACTAGTAAGAAACACGGGCCAGGTCTGGAGTAAGCAAAGCGGGACGGACAAAACAGGACCGCCAGAGGGAACAAGCCAGTGAGTGGTGCGCACATGAAAAGCCCATCCCGCGTGTGGTGGGAGGAGGGACCATCGTACGCTGTGCGAGGAGCTCCTACCTCACTGGAAAAAACATGGCATCGGCCTGTCCACATGGGCCATCCTACAAGTAGACAAGGCGGTAACCGAGAAGCCTGCTTTCCAATCACGCACCATCGTTTAACATAAACGATGACGCGTGCCAATGGAAAGATGGGCGGGGCTTTAAGTAGACTTCTGGAATCGTATTGATTCCAAAAGGCACTCGCAATTGCGAGACAGCCCATGCGCGCTGCTAACGCCAGACAAGACCTAAAAAAAAATTATAAAGAAAAATGCACTTACCTGCTCTGACTGCTGCCGCCGTCCTCACGATCCTCGCCACCCGGACGTCCAGGAACTGCTGCACACTGCGCAGGCTCCCAATCCCAGCACTGCTCACATGCTGGGATTGGTAAGAGCGCCTCAGTTTTGCATTCAAACTTAGACTGGGATTCTGTGATGGTTTCTCCACCCAGCTGTGTAACGTAGCTAGATGGAGAAAGGTAAGTGCTTATGACGGTTTGGCTTGCCCCAGAGGGCTGCCCAAACTGTTATGAGCACTTGCAAGTGCCCACTACTCCCCCCTCCTCCCTGGTGCTGGAACTGCAGTGTCAGTGTAGGTGCCACACCCCTCCCTCGTCTCATACTTCCAGCCTGCAGGAGGAAAAATAAAACGATAATTAATGTTTCATTATCATTTTATTTTTGTCCTTTGTCTCTGCTGGCTTCGGACAGGGGGAAGACGCTCCTCCGCCATAATGGAAGAGCTGCCCCTGGGAAGTAAATAAAATAGTTTGGGGGCAAGCTGTGGATGAGGATGGGAGAAGGAACAACAGAGTGCATGGATTGAGGTGGTTTATGAGGAGGAAAGCACCACACCAGGGAGAGGGTAAAAAAACATGTAATCGTATTTTGTGCTTGGAGGAAAATAAAAAAAGCTGTTCTCTGAATGCGAGCGGTGGAATGATACAAGTCATCACACGCTGGATCAGGAAGAAGCAATGCTTCAGGTAGGGACAAATGCAAGAAGAGTAAAGAAAGCTATTGAAGCAAGCAAAAAATAGTGAGAAGAAAATCAACAAATGGTAACCCGGGAGCCGACCATAATTCCACTTAAGGTTTTAGTATGAGCCACAAGAGATCTAACGAGCATTGGCATAGCCAATAGGTCTCGCCTTTGTGACCTTATAAGTGTTTAGACTTGCAGCACATTATCCTGGGTTCTGTGCCACCAGGAATTGAAGAGCTATACAATTACTACACACTGGGTCTTGCAGTGTGATTCAGGAACACATGCTTGCCTCAGGAAACATTTATGTACATATTCCAAGGCTTTTTAACGCACAAACAGAAAGACAAGTGCCTCGATCCAAGTCAACAGCACTATAACATTCTGTGTGTGACTGCACCACTAGAGTATTGAACAGCCTATGAAGAAAAGCAGGGAAGTATTTGGCGGAGACGTCACATCCCTCCACCCCTAGGTCTTTATTCACCAAGCACCTTTCTCCAGAGTTTTCCATTGAAAGCACTGCTTGCACCATCCATTAACCAGCATGCTCCCAGCCCCGCTTTCTGTCCCATCCCTCTCGTTATAGGAGCACTGGACATAGAAACAACAATAAAATGCTCCCATTTGTCAGGTAGAGGGGAAATAATGAATAAACTGGGCCGGCGCCGGCATGACTCAAGCTCTGCACACCTAAAAACAAAAACAGTACCTGCCCTTGTATAATGTAACTGGCCCTTTTGTAAAGTGCTTCAATATCTTTGGGTCAGTCAAGTTCGCTCTCTATAAAAATGCCCCAAAAGTTAGCCTGACATAGTGTAATGTAACTAGCGCTCATGTAAAGGGCTCCAACACCTTCCGGCCACTGGAGTTCACATTATATAATAAAAAATGCCTCACAGCCCCTGGGAGTGTAGTCTTGCATCATTTATGACAACACCAAGTGAGATGTCCGAGGAAAGGGGAAATGGAAAGAATCCCTGTGGGCATACTTTATGGTGGTGGAGTCTGATGTATACGTCAGAGAGTTAATAAAAAGACAGAGTGAATCGGGTGTGGCCAGTTCTGAAGACCACTTATTGAACCCCTGGTGTGTGCATCTTATTTCAGCGTTGCTGCTGGCATGCTACCACTATGCTACCACTATGCTACACTGGCGACCAGTAGGCCTAGCTCGCCCCATGTGTGCTGATGCCTCGACTGCACCGGCATTGGTGGCCTGCTGCGCTCACAGCACCGAAGTGCGTCTGCCAGCTTCGAGTAGAGGCGTGAACTGCCATTGGCTGCCCGCTGCACTCCTGATGCTGAAGCGCTCCTGTCCGCGTTGCGCAGTGGGCCACACTGTCACTGGCACCTGCTGCACCTCTCTCTTCATGTTCCTGCCCATCAGCTTTGGCCGCCTGCTCCTGGCTTCGCCTAATGGAGCACTGATTCGGTGATTCCGTCCAGCATGCCCTCCAGCTACTACCATGCTGCTCCCTGTACCCCACCTCCTCTTTACTGGAAGGTCAGTGACCCCAGCAGGCCCAGTAGTGGCCCTGGCCCATCCTGACGTGCATCAAGCCTGCCAAAAGAGGTGATCCAGGGGCCCACTCAACCAATGACCACTTTGAACACTGCCTGGTGGTAGCTCCTCCAACAGTGTTTGCTGCATTTACCACCACCCTATGAGGTACTCCTGAGGCCTGTGCAGTTCATGGCCATCATCTGAGACTTCAGGATTCACGCAGGTATATGATGCCCCCAGGCCAGCATTGCCCATAGGCCCCATCTACCTTCCTGTGCCTCACCACCCCGGGCCCGTAAATACCTGATTAAAGTATCATCTGCTGCTGTGTACCCACTCTCCAGCTGCCCACTCTGCTGCCGCACCTAGCTCCTGTGAAGGCACTCCCAGTGTGAACACCTACCTGACTCCTCATATTGCCTCACAATGTACTCCATCCTGGCCCTGGAACCCTTCATGGTCAAGTGGCCCCCACCACCCCAGGCTGCACATTGGAAAGCTTGGGTTAAACACCTGGGGCCTCATTTACAAACTTATGATGCATAGCAGCGCATCAAGCCTTCCTCCTGCGCTCCCTTGCGTCAAAATAAAAGGGCAGGAATGTGCCGTATCTACAACATAGGGCTCATACCTGTCCTTCTCCCCTGCGCTGACACACAAACAGCTGCCGTGCACCAACGCAGACACCCTTGCACCCTTGCACCATGGTGCAAGGGTCACTGCAGGAAGGGACACCTTTCTGCACAAAATCTATCATTGTTGGCAAGGAAAAAACAAGGAGAAATAAAAGTATATCTCCTTGTTGCGCCACTCCTACGCCTCCACTGCGGAGGCGTAGGAATCTGACGCAGTCCCAGGTTTATGATTTCTCGTAAATATGGGAATGCTTTAAATTGCATGGGTGTTGCGTGGGAACACGCACATCATAACACATGGAACGCCTCTTTCACGTAGAAGCACACATTAACAAGGCCATGAAAAGCCAAGTAAAGTGGCTTAGCGTGAACCTTGTAAATATTCTGTTGCACATTGCGCCACCAGAACGTCAAAAAAGTGACGCTCTGGTGTCCCAAAACTGCTGCTAGGGCCTCGTAAATGAGGCCTCAGGAAATCTATTTTGAAGCTGTTGAGACAGCTGTGGACTGGAGACATGCCATGCTCCTCCATCTCTTGGTACCATCATCCACAAGATCTCAAAAACAGTCATTGAGGCCACAGAAGTCTGGGACACCATCTCCTCCCTCGCCCGATGTGACCTTCATCACAGAGACCTGGTTCACCCCTCCATTGGCCCCTGACTTTGCCACCACAACACCCAACAGCTACAAGATGAAAGGCTGGGACTGCACCAGTAGACATGAAGGTGGCATCACCAAGGTACACAAGGAATCATTAATCTGCACCTCCACCACAGTCGAAACCACGCCAATCATGAAGCGCCTGAACTTCCAACTCCACACCAGCGACAAAACCACAATCAAAGGCACCCTTGCATACAGACAACCCAGGACCACAAACCGGCCTCAGCGACGCCATCACTTAGTATATCAACCCGCTTGCCATCGAATACCAACACTACGTCTTCCTGGGAAATCTCAACTTCCACCTGGACAACCCCACATACACCAACTCCACCGACTTCCTGGAATGAATGGACAAAATCAGCCTCACGCAGCTTGTCTCAGACCCCATGCACAGAGCAGGACACATACTGGACCCTAGCTTCACATCCAGCAACAGAGTCAGATTTAGCCACACCACAGAACTCCCCTGGTCTGACCATTGCATCATCCACTTCACCATTGCTGGACCACACCGCACCACTCCCAACCAGCTGCTCATCCCCCTTCTTCAGCTGGACCAAAGACATGCACCGCCAATGGATTACTGTCCTCAGCATCACCCAGCCCGACTTATCCACTAGCCTGAACCGGGCAGTAGAGAATTTCAGCGCCTAGATCACCAGCGACGCCGACCGAGTCACCCCACCAAACCAGTGTAAACTCACAGATACACCAAATGAGCCAGCTGGTACACGCCAGAACCCAGATAGAAAGATGATGACGCAACAGCAGAAATGACAATGACTGAGCCACCTTCAGGGACGCCCTCAACAACTATCAAAACCAACTAAAAGATGAGAAAAAGGAGGCACTGACGAACCACATTGAGACCTGACCAGACAAAGGAATTCGTTACCATAGTCAGAGAGTTTACCTGCCCATCAGCCACTGAAAACTCGATCCCCCCCCATAGGAACTCTGCGACACACTAGCGACCACTTCCACAATAAGATAGCCGCCGCATACAGAAACTTCCACTCCAAACCCACCGACCTCCTCACCCTCCTCATGCCCACAAAGACCACCACCGACACCCCTCTTACCACATGGGAACAGCTCAGCACACCGAACATCCCCACCTTAATGAACTCCATTCACTTTGGAGCACCCTCCAATCCATGTCCCCATTGACTTTTCTACCTCTGAAGTGATGAGATCAGACACCAGCTCACCACCACCCTCAATGCCTCTATTACTGCAGCCACCTTTCCAGAAGCCTGGAAACTCTCAGAGGTCAGACCTCTCCTCAAGAAACCCTCATCAGACCCCAGGGAGCCCAAGAACTACTGCCCCATCTGGCTGCTATTGTTTCCCACCAAAGTCCTAGAGAAGGCCTTCAGCCTGCAACTCACTAAACACCTGGAGAGAAATACCCTGCTAAACCCCTCCCAATCAGGATTCAGAGCAAACCACAGCACTGATAAGGCCCTAATCTCTGCCACAAATGACATCTGCACCCTACTCGACAGAGGAGAATCGGTCGCCCTGATTCTGCTTAACCTCTCTGCAGCTTTCAACACTGTCTCCCACCACACTCTCATCACATGACTGTACCAGATCGGAATCAAATATGACGCTCTTAGATGGATGGCATCATTCCTCATGTGACGCACCCAGGGAATCTGTCTCCCTCCCTTCACCTCAAAACCCAAGTGCACCATCAGGGGTGTACCTCAAGGCACATCCCTCAGTCCAACCCTCTTCAACATCTACATGAAGCCACTATGGGCATTATCAGGATCCATGACATCAGCATCACTTCCTGCACCAACGACACCCAGGTCATTCTCTCACTCTCAGCTTACCCCAACTCTATGAAACCTCAACCTGCCCAAAAGGACCCACATCACCCAGCACCTGAGAGACTTCCACTGGCTCCACATCCAGAAAATATTCTATTTCAAACAACTGACCCACTCCCACAAAGCCCTCCACGACCAAGAGAGTTGTTCATGCATACATGAACAACTGCCAACCAATTAGAAACCTCTGCTCCGCCTTCCTCTCCCTGCACAACACCGTGCATCGGCCTCTGCTGCATCAGAGGATGCTCCTTCTCCCACCTCGCTGCCAAGTCTTGGAATGATATCACCCTCGTTGATAGACTTCAGGAAGAATCTCAAGACCTGGCTCTCTGACTGAAACCCACAACCTTGTACCTTGATACCCTCTAAATTCATCCCAAAAGAACCATATGGACACGATGGAGGATACATGTAAATTCCAGACTGAGAACTGACTTGCAGAATAGGGGAGACGGTGTTGTGTGACCCAGGGGGGGGAGGAATCCCGGGGGGGGGGGTTGGGGGATTAGGGAAGGGGGGGGGAGTTCATATTGTTAAGTTTGATATTGATACCTGACAAAATGATGTTACTTTACTTTATTTCTTTTATAGCGCACGGCAACTCCGAGGAGCATCCCGGCGCTTTGGCAAAGAAAGACAGCATAGAAAGCAACCACACAACAAAAAAACAGAAAGAAAAACTATTTCTTAAAAAGCCATGTCTTCAGATGTAAAGATTGCTACTTTATTGAAGACTTGTAATGATTGGCAGTTTCCTCCGGAGTGCGGGGTGCTGCACTATGTATGCAATCTATCAAATAAAACCTGTTTTCAAAAGAACCATATGATTAATTGATTGATTAATCTGTCACTCCAGTGGCTCTTAAACACTGGGGGATTGTCTTCCACCTCTGTCCCAAGGTGGAAAAAGAACTGAAGCTCTAGGGAAAAGCTGGTGTCATCAAACAAGTGAAAAGCCCAACCCTGTGGGTCTCTCTCATCGTAATGGTAAAAAAAAAAAAAAATTACGCTGTATGCATTTGCGGGGACTAAACCCAATCTAGTGGGAACATCATCTCACACCAACCATTGATGACATTATTGGAGAACTGTAAGGGTCAAAGTGGTTTACTAAAATGGACATCTGGTCCGGTTACCATCAGATACCTCTGCACCCAGATTCCCGACCATTCACCACATTCTCGATGCATGCTGGCCTCTGGAGACTGATCTTCAGAATTTCCAGTGCTACCGAAGTATTCCAACATATTGTTAAAAACAATCTGCACGGACTCCCAGGGGTGCTGAACATAAGCGATGATATCCTGGTTCATGCCCAATGCTTGAAGAACACCTCACTCGCCTCAAAGCTGCCTTTACCTTTCTTAAAGAGCATGGTCTGATCCTCCATCAGGAGAAATGTGACTTTCTACAAAACAACATAATTTTCTTCGGATGCCGGTTCTCGGGCAAATAAATTAGCCCAGATCCAGACAAGATAAAAGACATACGGAATGCCCAGCTACCTTCTCTGAGTCCGTAGCTTTCTTGGCATGGTGACGTGCTGCAGATGCTTCATGCAGAACATGGCGGACGTCACTCGTTCTCTTAGGATACTCACAAAGTCATCCAGCCCCTGGGTGTGGGGAGAGGAACAAGAGGAAGCCTTGAAGCAGACCAAAGCTATCAGCCAATACAACTCTTATGTACTTCAATCTCAAAAAAGACTATGAGCTAGTCATGGATGCCAGCCCCACCGGGCTAGGGGTTGTGCTGGCCCCTCAGCAAGAGTGTGGCGAATGTGCACCGGTTACTTTTGCCAGCTGAACGCTCACACCAACAGAACAACGTTATGCTTAAATTGAACAAGAAGTAATTGCCATACAGTGCGGCTGCAGCACTTCTACATATATTTATACGGCCACCCATTCACCATCTTCACATATCACAAGCCACTGATCCCCATATTCCATGGGTCCTCTAAACCCCCCGAGGATTAATAAGTGGATCCTGAAACTGCAGGACTTCAATTTTACAGTACTGGACAGGCAATCACAACCCAAGGAACTTCTTCTCCCTCCATACTCGCCCAGCCACCCTGCCAGAGACTGAAGAAGCTCGGGAAACTGAAGAATATGTCTACCTGGTGGTGGAGCGCTCCAAACCTCTCCCAATGTCCCTAGCAGAAGTAGTGGGAGACACCAAGCACGACAACTGTCTGAAGATCGCCATCAAAGCAACCTTGACGGATGACTGGCAACTTCTTCAGTTCCCAGCCCCCTACCATACTGCTGAAGCATAATCACCATTCAGGGAGTTACACAACATCAGCCAAGAGCTATATTTCACCAATTAAGGCTGCCTATTAAAAGGTCCACACCAGGTGCTTACAGAAAGCCTAAGACAAAAAGCTGTCCTCCTAGCACATGGAGCATATCAAGGCATCATCAAATGAAAGAACGGACTGAGAACTAAGGTCTGGTTCCCAGACTTGACCAAATTGTAGAAGCCTTTGTGCAGAACTATCTAGTCACCAGCCAGTCCTAACTCCCAGCACAGGCCATCACCGAAGACAGTTCGGGTGCCACATGGCAGCAAGTTAGTGTGGACTTTGGTAGCCTTCCTAATGGCTTCCACATGCCGGTTGTCCTGGACAACTTCTCTTGTTACCCACAGGTCGAAATTGTCTCAAAGACATCCGCATCTGAAATATCCCGAAACTTAAAAGGTTAATGGCCACCCATGGCCTGTTTGAAGAAATCCACACTGACAACGGGCCTCCTTTCAGCAGCCACAAATGGGCTAAATATCTGTACTCCAGGAACACCAAACACCATTGCAACACACTCCGATGGTCCCAAGCCACTGGGGAGGTGGAGTGCATGATGAGGACCCTGACAAAAGTGATCCGAATTGCCGTGGCAGATAACACCAAGATAGTTTGAGCCATATACAACTTCTTGCAAGACTACATACTCACACCCTATTCAACAACAGGCATTCCCCCAATCAAGCTGTGCTTTGGAAGGAGAATGACTGATATAATCCCCCATCATCCTGTATGGGTTGACCTACCAAATCCACCAAACTTTCTGACTCTAGAAGAGCCCACATCAATGACTATGCCTCACAGAAACATTGAACCAAACCAAGCACTCTCAAAGACTACGTTCTAGTGAGAGACTGCCATCCTGGTGGCAAGTTCCACCTACCATTTGAGATCACATTGTGGCCTGTCACTGAGAGCAAAAGAATGATGGTGATTGCCCAAAGAGGAGTGGAGAGTAAGTTAAGGTGGTGCAGTCTGACATATGCGTCAGAGAGTTAATCAAAAGTCCGTGTGAATCGGGTGTGGCCAGTTTTGAAGGCCACTCATTTAACTACTGTTGCTTGCGTCGTATTTCAGCATCACTGCAATGCTGCCAGTACGCTACAGAGAGCTTCTGTGAATGTGCTTTGAAATTAAAGCAGTTAGAGTAGGAGGATGACAGAAAGAGGTAGCAACAGGGATTCAGCGACACGGGAGGATGTGGGAAGGACGAATGCTGCTCCATTTGTCAGGTGGAGGAGAAATAATAATAAAACAGGGGCGGCATCGGCCTCACTTAATCTCCGCCTTGTGTAATGTAATTGGCGCTTTTGTAAAGCACTTCAATACCATTGGGTCAGTCGCGTTCGCGCTCTATAAAAATGCCCCCCAAAATTAGCCTGATATTTTGTAATCCAACTAGCGCTCATGTAAAGTACTCCAACACCTTCGAGTCGCTCAAGTTCACATTATATAAACAAGCATCAGAGAAAATGTGATGGGAGTTATCCCAAACTTGCCCTTAACTGTGGTTCAAGGTTGGGCTGCTGACGGTCTGGTGACCGAGTCTCGCTAAAGCAACAAGCAGCGAAGCAGTGGGGTTTAATCCTCACGCTTTGAAGTCAGAGAAATTTAAAGAAGCGATTTCAAAAACAGCGTCTGACATTTCATTGGTAGTTGATTGGAACAGGGAGATTAAGTGATGGCCACTGAAGCTGAAACACCAAAGTTGGGCAAACAGTGGCACGAGCAGGAATCAAAGAAAAAAAATTGTATGCAAAAAGAACACATAAATACAGAACTATAACAGTAATTGGGCACTGGTCTATGAGAGGAAACCAAACACAAAGAGGAGGGACAAAGAGGAATGATTAACCACTAGCAATCAAACGGACGAATAAAACAAAAATGGGCGGGTTGTAAGCCCACAGAGTGAATACAGCATGTCTTGAAGAGACAGCGCATGCACTGCCTAGCCTCAACCAAAAAATGTGTTGGAGTTTCAACTTTCAAAAAGACACTAGTGAGAAAGACTATTGATGTGAACTTGAAGAAAAACATGCAGGGTTCTGAGTGAGACGAGAGCTTTTGAAGTTATGTGTTAAAAAAGTGAGCATCAAACATAGTGATTTTGAGTAGTTGACTTCACTCTAATAGGGTCTGTTGTGTCTCCTTTCCCAGAAATGCCTTCGGGGAAACAAATTCTCCCTTAAATGTACATCTCACTGCATTAGACATGTAAGTCTTTGGGGGGCTCACTCATTACTTAGGCTTTTGGACCTCTTCATAAGACCTGTGCAACCTACTGAGAGGTTGCCAGGGACGCAACTATCTTTCCTGGCAAGAATAGAAAAAATAATTTGTCACTGCATCATGTTTTATTCCCTCCCTCTAACACCATATAGTCTAAAGCCCTTTGAGCAAATATCTATGATAGGTTGGCTGTCATTGATCATGCTGTTACAGCCAAGGTTCTGATGACAATGGGCTCATTGTGCCACACTACTGGCCCCAGATCTGGTAAGGCTGGTTGGTTGCATCACCAGAGTTTTATTCCAGGATTGTGACACATCTTGTGCCACCAATACAGTTGCACCAGATCTAGAGATGAGGACGTGCATTTCAAGTGACCACTTTTAGTTTATGACTGTTGGACCACTAAGAATGTGAAATATCCCCATTTCCCTGCTGTAGGCCAGTCCCTCTCTGATACCATGTCAGCAACCCAAACATGTCCAGAACAGTGTGTCGATTTGTGACATATCCTCACCCGCTTTTCTTTCACTTTATAGCAGGGACCCTGTCCTGCAGGAGATGTGGCCGGAGGGGAAGCTGCACATCGCAGAGGTCACCAAGCGACCTCTGACTGCTGCCACTCTCTTCAAGAACTCCATGATAGCCTTGGTTGAGAACCTGGCATGTAAGGTAAATGACTGGCTCATACCACCAGCCTTGCTTCATTATTCTTGCTAATGAATGTGTCCAGGCAGGACTGGGGATAAATATGTAGCTCATAGACAGACAGAAATGTAACCCATGATTATGATGCTTCTTGAAAAACATACACAAAGAGCGTTACATGCTCTCATTTCCTTTTTCCTTTGACTACGCAAGTAATGGTAACCTAGAGATTTAAATATTTGCAAGTAGACAGTCACACTTCAAACTGACGTGTGTCTTGGCAATTGTACATTTTATCCATCTTAGAAAGGATCCGTAGATTATTCTGAGATTTTGGCCTATTTGCTGCTTCTGAAGAAAATTCCTGTAACTTTCCCTCTCCAAAAGTAACCAAGTGCTTGACTATAAAGAAACTCTTGTCCTGGCTTAAACATTTTATCAAAGAGTATATGATTATGCAACTGAATGAATGGAAGAAGAACAAAACAGTCCAACTTCGATCCAAGATTATGAAATTAAGAAAATTATAAACATCCTCATCATGTCATCTAAATCCTTCTACATTCCATATCAAATAGAATCCTCCCCTAATTCCAAAAGCTCCCTCTACTGGAACATCAGAAAACCTTCAATTGCTGCCTCCAGAGAGAAATTTGAGAAATTCCTCTGCCAATTTCATCAGAAAAGGTGTCCGATTAGACTCAGTTTCATTATGGCTTTGTTACCACCATCTCCCCCTCCAAAATCTCCACTAACATGGGACTACTTCACCCCTTTCACCTCTGAAGAAAATCTGATTCCATCAAGTATATGAAACCTATCAATCACTTCTTTGACCCCATACCAGCTAATATATTCAATTAAATGTGTCCATCTTCAAAGGCGCTTCGTAAGAGCTGATAAACACCTTTCCTTGTCAAGTCGTCTTAGCATCATCATTAAAAACTGGCCAGATCACACCTATTTTTAAAAATCCAACCTCGATCCCTCTTTGAAGGCAAGCTCCCTCCTAGTTTCCTACTTACCATGGCTCAGTAAGAAAATAGAGAACATCTTTGCGAACTAACTTACCACTTTCTTCTCAGACAATCTACTGTTGAAAGCCCTAGACTACACTTGACAAAGGCAATTCCTGTTTAATTGTTCTTCTAAACCTCTCAGCTCCCTTTGACACTAGTATCCCCAAATACTTATTCAGATTCCTGAATACCGCATTAGATTGCGAGGCAAAGTTCTGAGTTGTTTCAAAAGCTTTCCTAACTGATAGCTCTCAACTGGTGAAAATAGGTGATCACTTTTCCTCCACTACCAACATGTGTTGCGGGATTCCTTGAAGCTCCACTCTAACACACACTGTATTTACTCTCTACATGGAGCCACTAAGCCTGATCAGACACAATGCTGGTGCCGCCCGTCATCAGTACGCTTCATACCCTAAGCTCTGTCTAAAGATAGATTACACTTTCCTCCTCAGAAACTCTCTGCCTCAGATTCAGTCATAAATGCACTAGAACTTCCTTCTTTTGAACCTCTTCAAAACATAATTCCTTTTTTTTATATCAAAAAGTGATTTGGCCCCACCTTTCCCAACTCTCTGAAGCCAAAGTCTCTGTGTCTGCCCCAACCTTGACTGCCAAATCTTATGGTTTCACACTTGGCATTGCCCTTAGCTTTACCCCTCTTATCAGGAATATGGAGAAAGCTCCAAATGTCATCTTCATACATAAAAAAAAGAATCCACCCACGTATTCCTCCAGAAACAACTGAAAGCTCTCTTCTTTCAAATCGTTTGGTTTCATACTTGACATTGCCCTTAGCTTTACCCCTCTTGTCAGCGATACGGTGAAAGCTCCAACCTTTCTTCTTCATACATTAAAAAAAAATCCACCCCTTTATCCCTCCTGAAACAACTGAAGGCTTACTTCTTTGTACAATGCTACTCTTATTGTATTACACAAATCTAATGAATTCTATCTTCATATGCTCTCTCTTAAATGTTCAAAACATTTGTTTAATGACTAGTACGTTTTTCCTCCTCCCGCACTCTCAATGTACCCTGTTATTTTAAAATGTTTCACTGAAAAGCGTCGACATTCTGATGAGGTTCAGGTGCAACATACATGTTGAAGATAGAAATAAATAGATGTAAGTCTCGGCAGGTAAGTATTTTTTTTTTAAAATCTTTTTATTGACAGCATGGTATTAGGGTGACATCAATTACACTATCATCAGCTGCATATCAAGCAATGTTGGGCTACCGCTTCCTCGCTATAATAAACATTTTCATAGTATGGTCAAAACAACCCCGTCCCAACTCCCCCCTCCCTGTCCCTCCCTCCCCGGCACTCGTAGGGTAAATATCTTCCGTTGTGTTGCACAATCCACCACATGCGTATATATTGCCTGCAGCGCGTCTTGTGCAGTTCTACTGAGAGCATACCTAAATTTCCCTTTGAGCCAAGTCTGGCGCGGTCTGTGCACCCAGTTACATTCATAGCAAGCTGTATAATGGCAAGTCTCTACTAAAACACTATCAACCCACTTCTGTAGAGGTGTCCGATACATCACTGCCCCCAGCCTCGAAGGACCCAAGTAAAGCATTCCAGTCTAGGGAGATATGGTTCTTTCTGAGTCCCCTACGCTCCTCTCTCTGTAACGCCATCCCTTCAGCCTTACCCCATCTTATCACCTCCGCCCTCCACAGTTCCGGGTCCGGGGGCCTTGGTGATTTCCATTTCATTGTTAGGGTGCGTTTCGCTAGTAACAAAGCCAGGTCAGTGAAGCGAGTGCCCACGCTTTTCCTCCTCTCTACTGGTCCCAGCCCTAGTAATGTGTATTCCAATGCAGTGTATGGTTTGGAAGGAACCAGTCTAACCAGATCATTATGAACAGTCGTCCAGTAATATCCCAATTTTGGGCATTCCCAAAGCATATGCATCAGGTTCGCGTCTGCCGCACCACAGCGGGGGCACGTGTCCGGGGCAGTGGGGAACATTGCATGTATGCGGCGCGGTGTCAGGTATGCTCTGTGTAGTGAGACTATGCAAATTGGGGCTTGGCGCACCGCGAAAGTTATTCCTCGTTTGGGCACGTGTTGAGGTGTTTGGTAGATTTTTAAGGTGCTCCTACAGGTGTCGCAACTGTTCGAATGCGACCTAGATTGAAACAAAGTTGAGTGTGCTACAGGAGCGTAGGCACATCCCTGTGATGGGCACACTTATGTGGTTCAGGGCACCGAGATCAGTGCGGTGAATTCCAAAATAAAGTTCAATTTGAAAAACGGTAGATGAGGTTTCAAGATTTATTCAATGGATTTCTTTTTAGTAGACATTCATATTTTCATCATATGAATCGTTAAAGCGATGCTTGTAATCACATTATGACGCTAGATGAGCTCCAATGCATTTCGGACTGGAGGTCCTTTGTCAAGGAGCGCTACAACAAAAGAATAAACAAAGTTCGAATCAATGAAGGTCCTAAACAACAGTGTGAAAAAATGTATCAAAGCTGTGCGTGTGGGTTAACCTCATGCAGCCCTTATGGGATCAAACAGGTGAGCGAGTGAACTCTGGGGTTCTTAGCGGTGGGTAGAGCAGTGAATGGGGTGTGTTGGGAAAACGGGGTGAAAACACGAGGTGAACAAAGAAGTTCTGAAACTAATAAATGGTGCGCTGTGAAGCCTTAAAGGATGGACTGCTCAATGCAACACGAGACTTATGTCCTCGTTAAGGTAAATGCCGGCGGGTGACAAACGGTAAAACGTGGTGTAATGGGGTGTGACTTACTTGGAAAGATCAGCGTCTAGCATGCAGCGTGACGGCTTCAGTGACTCAGCGGAGTTGAAGCGAAGTTTAAACAGGATGGAAATGGTGCAGGTAGAGATAGGACTATGGTGAGTGTGTGGAAGGCTGGGAAAGTTGTGGGATGTGAGCGGCCATCTTGGAAGGGAGTGAAGGCTAGCGGTGAAAATTATAGTGAGTGATCGACTGTCAGCAGAACAAAATTACAATACAGCAGAGAATGTCCGTTATAAATAACAGCTCAGTTCAGTACGGTCATTGAGACCGGACGGTTTCTGTGACTGGAGTCTATATATCCATGATGTTTCTCGTTGCAGAAGGGTTTTGTTGTTATCTCTTCCATCAATTTTTGGAACCAGTTCGAGTACCAAGTATCTCAATTGTGCCACATTATGGTTTACTTCATTAAAATGGATGGCTACATTGGATTTTGGATTTCTAGTACGAATGTTCGACTTATGTTCATTGAGTCGGGTCTTGATCTTGCGGCTGGTCTTGCCCACGTAAATCTTGCCACAGGGGCACTTTAGGAGGTAAATAAGGTTAGAGGAATCACAGGTCGCATCCACATTAAGTTTGATGTTGAAGCCCCGCATGGGATGATTGAGGTTGTTGCCTTTAATGATATTGTTGCAATTATTGCAATGGTGACAAGGGCGTGTGCCTGTATGTTGGATGGGTGCGGTAACAGTGCTGGTTTTTGATAGGATTTCTTTAAGGTTCATTGGTCGTGTATATGCAAAGATGGGCGGATCCTTAAAAAGGTTCTTAAAGTCAGGTTCTGATGATAAGATGCGCCAATGTTTCAAAATGATGTTCTTGTAACATTTACTTGCGGTGGAGTACCTAGAAACTAGGACCATTCTTTGATCAGCAGTTTTTGGCTTGCGTTGTAAAGCTTCTGCCCTAGATGTAGTAGAGGTTCGTTCGACTGCTTCTTTTAGGATATCTATAGGATATCCTCTATTTTGAAATCTGGTTGTCATGGAGTTTATTTGAGTCGTCCTTATGTCAGGATCAGAAACGATGCGTGTGATTCTCAGCATCTGGCTGTAAGGCAGGTGTCGTTTCAGTGAGTTCTGGTGAAAGCTGCTGTAGAGCAGAGAATTATTGCGATCGGTGGGCTTGCGGAAGAGGTCAGTTTCAATCCCATTGGGGGTGAGTTTAATCAGGACATCCAGAAAGGTTATTTCCTGGTTGTTGATGTTCCAAGTGAACTCAATGCGATCATCTTTTGTGCTGAGGTCTGTGAGGGCCCGTTCTAAATTCTCTTTTGTGTCTTTCCAAAGGAAGAATAGGTCGTCGATGTAACGTACGTAAAATTTTAAGTTGTCAGTCCAGTTTGCATCCTTGTACATATGGTTGAGTTCAAAGTTACCCATATACAAATTCGCGTACGTCGGTGCTGCACAATTGCCCATGGCCATGCCGGACATCTGAAGGTACCATTTTTCTTCATGTTTGAAGTAGCTGTGATATAAAGTATATATCATCAGTTCCAAGATGAAAGGTTTTAAAGGATCGTTCATGTCGGATGAAAGTAGGGCTTCTTCTACTGCATTGATTCCTCCTTCATGAGGAATGGAGGTGTATAGACTTTTTACGTCAGCTGTGCATAAATATACTACTTCGTTTTCAAAAATTTGTACAGTGGAAAGTTTGTTCAAAAAATCGGTAGTGTCCTTTATGTAGCTCTGTAGTTTGAGAACCATAGGTTGAAGGTACCGGTCTATTAATTTTCCTGTTGGTTCATGAATGGAGCCTCTAGTTGAAACTATAGGGCGGAACGGAGGGTCCGTCAAATTCTTGTGTATTTTTGGCAACATCGTGATGGATGGACTTCTCGGGTGTTCCACGTTCAAGTATCTTTTCGTCCTGTCATCTATGGTACCATCAGCTGTGGCTTTGTCAATTATTTGAGATAGTTCCATCTTGTAGTCTTTGATCGGATTGCAATCCAAAGGTAGATACACATCATAGTCTGCCACATGTTCACGAACTCTTTGGTTGTAAAATTGTGTGTTAAGAATAACAAGGGCCCCGCCCTTGTCAGCTTTCACACATTTGATGGAAGGGTTCCTAGCTAAGTTTTTGAGAGTGTCCAATTCTTTGTTGGTGATGTTTTTGCGGGTTTTTTTCGAAAGTTGATCTTTGAAATGTCCTGTTTCACTAGGATTTCAAAAGTGTCTATACTTTTGTGACTGGTTGGTGGCATAAAGGTGCTGCTGGGGCGTAAGCCCTTCAGTTGGTCAGGTTTATCTTCCTTCCTTCGGTGGTTCTAAAATGTTTTCAATCTTAACTTTCTTGTGAGCTTGAAGGTGCTTACGTCAAGTTCGAGTAGATTCGTGTCGCAGGTGGGAATGAAAGACATGCCCTTTTGAAGGGTTTTGGTTTCAAAATCAGTGAGTTTAACATCCGAGATGTTGATCACTAACGATTCTTCTTTGCTTTCTGTCTGGTCTTGGAAGTTTGTTGGGTATCTTTGTGATCTTTTGCCTGCCCTTTTGCCCCGTCTGGGTCTGCGGTTTTGTCTGGGCCTACCCCTAAAAAAGACTCAGTATTGGTTAGATCAATGTTAGATGTGGAAGGTGTCTCATTCATGGGACCGGTGGAAGTTGATGCTCCAGCTGGGTTTCTCTTTGGTGGGCGATTAGAGTTGTCACTGCCAGAGGACGATGTATCAGTATTCAGATTAAAAGGTTTGTTTCTACGTCGTTGAGCGTATACATCCGCCCACGTGTATACTTCACCCAATTTGTAATCCAGGGTGTCCCGGCGGAATTTCCGAATTTTTCGTTCATTTATGTCTCTGGTATGTCTGTCTAATTGCGTCTTAATATCCTCCAAAGTTGCGGGAGTAGCTAGGAACCCTTCCATCAAATGTATGAAAGCTGACAAGGGCGGGGCCCTTGTTATTCTTAACACACAATTTTACAACCAAAGAGTTCGTGAACATGTGGCAGACTATGATGTGTATCTACCTTTGGATTGCAATCCGACCAAAGACTACAAGATGGAACTATCTCAAATAATTGACAAAGCCACAGCTGATGGTACCATAGATGACAGGACGAAAAGATACTTGAACGTGGAACACCCGAGAAGTCCATCCATCACGATGTTGCCAAAAATACACAAGAATTTGACGGACCCTCCGTTCCGCCCTATAGTTTCAACTAGAGGCTCCATTCATGAACCAACAGGAAAATTAATAGACCGGTACCTTCAACCTATGGTTCTCAAACTACAGAGCTACATAAAGGACACTACCGATTTTTTGAACAAACTTTCCACTGTACAAATTTTTGAAAACGAAGTAGTATATTTATGCACAGCTGACGTAAAAAGTCTATACACCTCCATTCCTCATGAAGGAGGAATCAATGCAGTAGAAGAAGCCCTACTTTCATCCGACATGAACAATCCTTTAAAACCTTTCATCTTGGAACTGATGATATATACTTTATATCACAGCTACTTCAAACATGAAGAAAAATGGTACCTTCAGATGTCCGGCATGGCCATGGGCAATTGTGCAGCACCGACGTACGCGAATTTGTATATGGGTAACTTTGAACTCAACCATATTTACAAGGACGCAAACTGGACTGACAACTTAAAATTTTACGTACGTTACATCGACGACCTATTCTTCATTTGGAAAGACACAAAAGAGAATTTAGAACGGGCCCTCACAGACCTCAGCACAAAAGATGATCGCATTGAGTTCACTTGGAACATCAACAACCAGGAAATAACCTTTCTGGATGTCCTGATTAAACTCACCCCCAATGGGATTGAAACTGACCGCTTCCGCAAGCCCACCGATCGCAATAATTCTCTGCTCTACAGCAGCTTTCACCAGAACTCACTGAAACGACACCTGCCTTACAGCCAGATGCTGAGAATCACACGCATCGTTTCTGATCCTGACATAAGGACGACTCAAATAAACTCCATGACAACCAGATTTCAAAATAGAGGATATCCTATAGATATCCTAAAAGAAGCAGTCGAACGAACCTCTACTACATCTAGGGCAGAAGCTTTACAACGCAAGCCAAAAACTGCTGATCGAAGAATGGTCCTAGTTTCTAGGTACTCCACCGCAAGTAAATGTTACAAGAACATCATTTTGAAACATTGGCGCATCTTATCATCAGAACCTGACTTTAAGAACCTTTTTAAGGATCCGCCCATCTTTGCATATACACGACCAATGAACCTTAAAGAAATCCTATCAAAAACCAGCACTGTTACCGCACCCATCCAACATACAGGCACACGCCCTTGTCACCATTGCAATAATTGCAACAATATCATTAAAGGCAACAACCTCAATCATCCCATGCGGGGCTTCAACATCAAACTTAATGTGGATGCGACCTGTGATTCCTCTAACCTTATTTACCTCCTAAAGTGCCCCTGTGGCAAGATTTACGTGGGCAAGACCAGCCGCAAGATCAAGACCCGACTCAATGAACATAAGTCGAACATTCGTACTAGAAATCCAAAATCCAATGTAGCCATCCATTTTAATGAAGCAAACCATAATGTGGCACAATTGAGATACTTGGTACTCGAACTGGTTCCAAAAATTGATGGAAGAGATAACAACAAAACCCTTCTGCAACGAGAAACATCATGGATATATAGACTCCAGTCACAGAAACTGTCCGGTCTCAATGACCGTACTGAACTGAGCTGTTATTTATAACGGACATTCTCTGCTGTATTGTAATTTTGTTCTGCTGACAGTCGATCACTCACTATAATTTTCACCGCTAGCCTTCACTCCCTTCCAAGATGGCCGCTCACATCCCACAACTTTCCCAGCCTTCCACACACTCACCATAGTCCTATCTCTACCTGCACCATTTCCATCCTGTTTAAACTTCGCTTCAACTCCGCGGAGTCACTGAAGCCGTCACGCTGCATGCTAGACGCTGATCTTTCCAAGTAAGTCACACCCCATTACACCACGTTTTACCGTTTGTCACCCGCCGGCATTTACCTTAACGAGGACATAAGTCTCGTGTTGCATTGAGCAGTCCATCCTTTAAGGCTTCACAGCGCACCATTTATTAGTTTCAGAACTTCTTTGTTCACCTCGTGTTTTCACCCCGTTTTCCCAACACACCCCATTCACTGCTCTACCCACCGCTAAGAACCCCAGAGTTCACTCGCTCACCTGTTTGATCCCATAAGGGCTGCATGAGGTTAACCCACACGCACAGCTTTGATAAATTTTTTCACACTGTTGTTTAGGACCTTCATTGATTCGAACTTTGTTTATTCTTTTGTTGTAGCGCTCCTTGACAAAGGACCTCCAGTCCGAAATGCATTGGAGCTCATCTAGCGTCATAATGTGATTACAAGCATCGCTTTAACGATTCATATGATGAAAATATGAATGTCTACTAAAAAGAAATCCATGCTCTGTGTAGTATCATAAGCTGTATAAATTTGAATTTCGGATTACGTGACACCTTTTTCGGAAATGCAAGAATTTTGACCCATTCCGTGTCTCTGATAGGTCTCCCCATATCATGCGCCCATTTTTCCCGTATCGAGTGCAGCGGGATTGCTCTACCATCTCGAATACCATGTGCCAGCCATCTGGTCAGGTGACTGCCGGAACCCATTAAATATTGCATTGTGATTAGGGGGTTTGTGGGGGGCTCCAGTCCGTCCGTCTCCCACACCCGTGTGATATAGTGGCACACCCCAGCATGCAGTAGGAACGACCCTCCCGATGTGCGGTGCGTGTTGTGGAAGTCCATAAATGACATAACCCTGCCTTCATGAAAGAAATCCCCTTCCTGTGTTACACCTGCCTCTTGCCACTCCGTCAACTGCGGAGTCGAGAGTGGTCTCGGACCCACCGGTAGTCCCAGTAGCGGTATCGTGGGGGCGTAGGAGGTCGTTCGGGAAGTATACTTCACTGCCTGTCTCCAGTGTAGGATCGCGAGTCAAAGCAGTGGGGGCGCCTGTCGGGGGATTGCAGCTCCCGGTAGCAATAAAGTGTGTATAGCCCCCCTGCTCCATTCTGTCGCCGAGACGTTGATTTCATGCAGATTCCTTCCCGCTACCCAGTAGGCTAGCCACTGAAGTTGGCAGGCAAAGTAGTATGCCCGCAGGTCCGGTACACCCATACTGCCTGCCACCGTAGAAAGCTGCAATTTGGCCAAACTAATCTGTCTCCTCCCAGTACCCCACACCAACTCCATCAGTAGCGTGTTCAGTGTAGTAAACATTGACGCAGGAATTAAAAATGGCAAGTTTGTAAAGTAGTAAAGGAGGCGGGGCAGGACCACCATTTTAGAGATGGTCACCCTGCCTGACACTGACAGCGGCAGTGTCGTCCAGAATAGCACCTGAGATTTCAGAGCCCTAATCGCTCTCCCTAGGTTACCGTCGATCATATCCTAGCTCCCCTGTAGATTTGAACTCCAAGGTATCGGAAGGTAGATTCCGCAACCTGGAAGCTAAGTGGTGCGAAGGGGATGTGGGCCCCCTCCTCAGTCAGTGAGAAATAGAACCCGTGTGATTTCGGTTCACTTATGGTGAGTCCAGACAGCAGGCGAAAATTTTCGAATATGTTGGGCACCGGATCAAGATCACCTTTCAAGTCCCTAAAGTACAGAATGATATCGTCGGCGTACGCCGACACTACATGCGTTACACCGTCCCTATGGATGCCCCTATGTTGTGCTAGTCCCCGAAGTTTGCCCAGTAAGGGCTCCAACGCTAGTATGAACAATAACGGAGATAGCGGGCAGCCTTGCCTTGTACCTCTCGCTACGTCTAGGGGCGCCGAAATGCAGCCTTTTGTACGGACTCGTGCCGTGGGGTGGGTGTATAGTAATTGAACCCACGATATATATTCAGGTGGTATACCGAATCGTGGAAGTGCCGCCAGCATGTAGTCCCAGCGGATGGAATCAAAGGCTTGTTTCAGGTCCAGGGAAATACAACCCTCCCCATGCACAGCCTCACTCACGCTGAGCATAAGTTGGCTGAGTCTCCTGAGGTTCATTGCCGTGCTTCTTCCCGGCACAAAGCCACATTGGTCAGGGTGAATCAAGTGCGGTTCATATTGCGCCAGCCTCGTCGCTAGTATCTTACTTAAGATTTTATAATCTATGTTTAATAAAGAGAGGGGCCGATAATTAGCCATTTGTAGGCCGTCCCTACCCGGTTTCAACAGTGACACTATTAGAGCTTGAAGTGACGTCTGTGGCAGGCTACTCTTTTGTAATGCCTCTCGGTATACTACCTGGAGGCGTGGGGCAAGAAGGTCAATGAAAGCACCATAGAACTCAGCCGGTAGGCCATCTGTTCCTGGCGTTTTGTTCCTTGGCAGTGCACGAATCGCCTGGCGGATCTCAGCGGCTGTGATAGGGCAGGACAGTTCCTTGCGTTGGGGATCTGCCAGTCGCGGTAGGTCAATCCCCTCCATGAACTCCCCTAATTCCGTTTCCGACTGCGGGCTGGGAGGGCCATACAGTGATTCATAGTATGTCCTAAATGCTGTGTTTATGCCTATCTGTGTCGATGTTCGGGACCCTCCCTGGTCAATTATCTCCGTGATTGGCACGTGTATGTGGTCATCTCGTATCATGCGAGCCAGCAGGGGTCCGGCCCTCTCCGCCTGCGCGTGTTGTCTGCCTGTGTAGTCCCTGTAGTCTAGTACTCTCAGCTCCTCTAACAGCTCTGCATATTGTATGTGTGCCCCCTGAAGCGGCGTGAACGGTACGTTCGTGCCAGCTGCCTCACTCTCTAGCGCTGCCAGTCTCCCCTCCACTTCCCGCAAGTTGTCCGTTACAATGCGCCGCATGCCCACCCGGGTGCTCATTGCCACTCCCCTAATGGCCACCTTAAATGCGTCCCATTCCACTCGGCGGGAACTCGCCGTCCCCGTGTTCGTATCAAAATAGGATGTGATGGCATCTGCTAGTGTTGTGCGAAAAACCGTGTCTTCCAATAGCTCCGGCGTGAGGCGCCAGGTAGGTATTGGTGTTGGAATCCTGCCCCAATGGAACGTAACCTCCACCGGGTTGTGGTCCGATAATGTCTTGCCCATATGTTCCGCTAAGGCGATCTTCCCCACCAGCGATGTAGTACAAAAGACATGGTCTATCCTGGTGTGTAAGCTGTATGGAGGCGAATAAAAGGTGTATTCTCTATCCAGCACATGTTTTACCCTCCATGCATCCGCCAGTCCCCAGCCCTCTGCCCACCTTTGTAGTGCCTCCGCTTGTTTCCTACTCTCAGTGGCCTGTAGTGGTGGGTGCGACCTGTCTAGTGAGACATCTAACACTGCATTGTAGTCCCCTCCTATTGTCCAACTATGGTCTGCCCATTCCGCCAGCGCACCGTTTACGTGTTGTAAAAGGTCCGACTGACCCGAGTTGGGGGCGTAGATACTGCCTATCACCACGGGGTGCCATCCAGTATCCCACTGACAAAGACATATCTGCCTTCCTTATCTATGCGTTGTTCCACTAGTTTAAACGGGACAGAATTACGAATCCATACAGCAGCGTCTCGGCAGGTAAGTATACCTCAATAAGTCACATGAATTTAAATATTGCAAAATACTGTACAGCGAGATTTCTGGTCTTACCCCAATCAAATATTCTCCAGCATTGGACCTTTCATAGATTCACATGATTGAATTATTCCACGTCCAGTGACAGGATGGCAATCCCCGAAATGAACATTGTTAAAATGGGCATTGGACAAGAATGGTATCTATTTAGCAATCTGTTAGAAACGGGGTAGCGTGGTGCGGAGCGGGTAGGCTAAACCAGTAGCATTGTGTAAAGCATCCGCGCAGCCACTCACAAGCGACACACTAGGCACACTACAAAAAGATACCCCACACCAGGTTGCATGAAAATAACTTGTGCATTATACAAACACATTAGAATGCAAACACAGGTACATATCTACTGTGCCAGCCGGCACCAGGTAGCGATCACAGGGGGACTATTTACAAGGCAGGGCCAATCGTCCCCTGCCAGACCCATCACAAGTCCAAGAATAAATGAGAGTCTATAAGCACCAAATGTATCACAGCCCGTACCTATTGGGTAGAAGAAATGAACTTAGCGTCATCACCTTATGCAGAACAGTAAATGTAAACTAACTAGTACCTACTGGTTAAATAATGAGGTCATCAATGTTGCCGTCAGCATAATCCACATCAGTTCCGGCATGGCCTAAACATATGAGCGTAAATCCCCTTAGCATAAAACATTAAGCAAGAACATCTGCAGTAGTCATCCTTAGGGCATGGACAGCATCACATTCCGCATAGCCCTGGTAGGACAGGCATAGAACCTGTAAGCATAAATCCCATTAGTATAGATCACATTGGCCTAAATCCAAGTAGGCATAAGCAGGTCACGCAAAACACCAACAAAGTAAGCCTTGAGGGGGAAAAGAACATCAGCATCAACCTTAGGCATAAATCATAATCCCCTCATTAGGCATGAATCTGGGGCTTAAATGCAATATCATTAGCATGAATGCAGTAGGAAAACGTCAGGCATAACCATATCAGCATCTTCTAGACATCACAACCCCTTAGGCATAACAGTCGGCATGAAAACCTCATTAGGTGTAGAAGCATTAGGATAAACACATTAGGTACCAACTCAGCCTAAGTCTCAGTGGGCATAGACACATTTGCCTGTGGCATCTGGGTAGCATGAGAATCAGTCGGCATAAGGTAGATCAACATGAATCAGAGTAGCATAAACATGTGCACATAAGGCAACACCACATTAGCATTAGGCATAATCACATGGGCATATAGGCATCCTCATGAGTAAGCAGGAAAGTGTTAGCATGAGTGCACTTTACACAGACCCTACTTAGGCCGGGATCAGCAACGCCAACCTTTGGGAAAAAGACATTAGGCAGGATCACAGCACCTCCTAGGGCGTGAAAACACAATGTGCAGACTGTCAGCCTCGTATTGTGCAATCAGGCATAGAAATACATTAGGCATGACCATCAGCATAGTAACCCTTAGGGAAAAGCTGCACACATAAGTGCCCCCAACGTCGCGGATCAGCCTTTGGAGCCACTGCGCCTGAGGAGCCCCTCTTCTGGGACTCTCCAATCAACAGTGCCCAGTTGTTGCAACGGCCTGCAACCTCGGCGCAGAGAGTACTGGCACTTCTGTGCTTAAGGTGAGCCCCCAACAGAACACTAGCCAAAATGAAGAACTGCCACTGCCGTGCCTCCAGAGCCCCCGCTGGGACTCTAAGGTCCAAGAGAAGTGCCCCACATTGCAGCACCCACTGTCCGGCGGACCGCTGTGAAAAGTGAACTAGCCTTGATTGAGTTGGAGTCCCCTCTGGGACTCGGTAATCAAAGGTAATGGCCAAGTGTCACAAAAACGTTGCAGCAGCCCGCTTCTGCGGTGCCGCTGTGTAGCCCACGACAATACCGACTCTGTTGCAGCTTCCCACTGTCCAGTGGGGCAGCTGTGTAGGGAGACCAGCACGGGCACTTCTGGGACCACCCCTGGCCCCCTCTGTATCCCCCAGAGCTTTCACTCACCGGGATTCTTCCGTCTTCACCCGGGACCCCTCCTGGGACCCGGGACTTCGGTGGAAGGCTCGCGAGGCTCCTGACTCTTCTGGGCTGGCCGCCAGTGCGGGGTAGACTCCTGCCTGGCTTCTGCTACACACGGGGCTCCCAACGGAACACAGGGGCCCGCCTTCCTCTCCGCACACCAGTGCAGGCTTCCGGCGTCCTCCTTCCTGCCGGCAAGCCCCGCCCAGAGTCAGGCGCAGGTGCCTGACTTCCTGGTCGGCCGGCACGGTTTTGCGGTGGCTCGGGCCGCAGCAGTGATTCGCGGTCTTTCTGAGGTGTGGGGTGGGCTCCCGCTAAATCGCGTCAAAACTGCGGGGTGGGCTCCCGCTGGTTTAAATAAGCTGGCAATGCCCCGCCATAATGCGGGGTGTGCACCCACGAGCAAAAACAGCATAAATGCAGCGCAAACACGGGGTGAGCACCCGCGAAGGTGGAAAATTGCGGGGTAGGTTCCCGCTTGGAGTAAATAAGTAAAGTGCAGCAAAATTATGCGGGGTGGGCACCCGCTCCTCTTCTGGCAATTTGGATATAGTGCTTTGACAGCACAGCGCTGCAGGGGTCAGCTCCTCACCTCCTTGAGGTACAGGCCCACAAAATATAGCACTCCTTTCACCTTCTGGGACACAGTTGTAGTGCTCACGAGGCGCTAGATACCTCACAGTTCCAGGGTCACACACGAGCAGGTAGCACCCACTCTCCTCACCTTCTTGGAATGCAGGCAAACAAATTGTGGTGCTCACGAGGCTCTAGCGCAGGAGACCAGGCAGTGCTGGGCAAGATCAGTGGTCAGTGTGCACTCATCAGAACATGACAGCAGTTCCTAGGAACAGTCAACCCCCATATCGTGGAACTCCTCCTGGCACAGTAGTCTTCACTCCAGCAGAGGGCTCTCACTGGCCCTGTGGACAACAGAGGGGGATAGATGGGCACAGGGGCCAGCACACAGGCCTTTGTGGCAGTACCTCCTGAAAGAGTGTCCCCTCTCAATCAAAGTCCGTGCACAGTCCAAGGCCGGGAGTCTTCAGCTCCTCTATATATACACTCCTCACCCCACCTACCAGAAAGGGCCAGAAGCTTCTAGAAGGTCCTCTGGGAATCCGGTCCCAACTGGTTTTGGGGGAGGTGTAGAGCACCCTGTCTGCCAGGCTTCCCCCCAAAAGCTGGGGGAGTGGGCGACACACACCCCAGGGGGCGGAGTCAGCCTTGGTCACTTCGAACACTAGACCTGCAACCCACTTCAGGCAGGCACAAGCGTACAGACAGGGTGACATTTTAAAAGTGACATTTTCTTCAACAGTGAAAATAAGCCTCTGCACACCTTTGCACAGCATTCAATCACACCCAGACAGTAAAAAGGCTAGGGGAAAAAGCCAAAAAGTTCCAGGATGACCCTGCAAGCAGGGCCAAGTCCAACACAGCCCATTCACCTCATTTAAAAGTACCCAACAGTTATCTACTAATACACTCTCATTCCTCTTAGAGGCCACCATAGTTTAGGTTTTCTACTGCATGTTGAATGTGCAGGAAATCCTAAACAGAGCTGTGCTCTACCTACTGTATTCACCTCAGAACTGCAGGATTTATTTTTACTTTGATCTCTCTTAGATAGCATCCATGACCCACTACACATACATAGCAGAGTGTTTCTAGAGTTTGTTTTTCTTCTGGGTCAGGGGAGACTTCAGTGACAATACCAACGAAAATCTCTCTCTTCAAAAACTGTTTGGCTTTGTGCATGGTTAACATCTTAAATTAATTTACTGCTTTATCTGAAACATAAGGCAGCCACATGCGACACCTGTAAATATAGCTCTTCAAAGACCCTAAGTGACAGAAATGAACCCCTTAGCATTATTTCTACAAAAGCAAAAGAAAGATGCGGCCATTTCTGGTGGTGCCTCCTCCTCTGGATGATTCGTGAGATGTGGCCCACCAACAACATCCGTTAAAAAACGTGCAAAAAAGCAAAGACTTTGAGGTTCCTGAGGCATTTACTAAGGAAGCACCTGACAAAATTAATATCTACTGCAAAAAAAGCACCTTGTTTGATGCAGTCGTACATCATTCTGACCCTTCACCCGCAAAAGTGGCTTGAAAAGCTGTTGTGGCATTAGTTTGTGTGCCTTTTCTGCCAAAATCATCATCCAAGGACAAAATCCTGTCAGCTGTCAAGGCTCCATTGGCTGGCATCATGCTCTTGACTTCATCATTGGCGGGCACTTAATTGTCGAGGAACTTTCTTGTCAACATTGTTGTCAACAGGCAGCTTGTTGTTCATAGGCAACTTAACGTAGATGGGCTCTTTGTCGTTTGATGCCCTCCTCATAAGCAAAGGTTACCTTGTTGGAGGTCCCATCTGTGGCCATCACCTTGTCTTTGACAGTAGCACGTTCAACATCTCTACCGCCTATAGCACCGCTCATGTCAAGAAGCTTGGATTTTGGAGAAATTACTACATTGCAGTCAATGTAAGTGTGCGACTGTGCTTCGCACAACGTCTTTCGCCCATTAAGGTATCAGAACATCTTCCTACCCATATTTACGATACTGAAAATGAGGAGGACTTGGAAGCCGTCCCTTCAGATAAGGATCAGCCCAGACCAGCAATAGTCCTCAACAATTGAGAGTTAACTACTTGCAATATTAGGAATTCAATTAGAACCTCCCCAGGGTTACGATAAGGGCTGTTATGAAGATCTAGATCATTTTTACGAAAACTGTAGTTTTGAAGATTATGAAATCTTTTTCTAGCAATACTGTTACCAGAGGCAGATAGTGTTCAAGACAATCACTGATGCTGTTGGTTTCGGGTGATTTCTTTAATCATTCCAGCAAATTATGAAAAATCTGTGCACAAAGCTGATAAATCCATCGCTTTCCCAGTAGCAGTCTGTGCCATCTGTCAGGCCAGTAAATAAAAAACGTGAATCAGAAACCTTTGAGGACAATGGTGACGCTGGGATTCCCACCTAGATTTTTACCTTACCACTCCGAGGAATCCCCAGGTCGACAGATCTCTTTAGTCTGCTTGGAAGTGTGAAGGAAGTTCTTAAATTTAATACTCTTTTGCCCAATTTCCAAAATTAATACATTTTAGTCTGAAGGACCACTGACTCCAAAGGAAAGTTTAAGAATTAAGAGTCTAAGACGACTCAGAATAAAAAGCAAAGTCAATTCTAGACGCATCAGGCATGCAATCACTGTGCAGACTGGAACTCTCGACTGCATCTGTTCTAATGGAAAGAAAAGGATTAGTCTGTCCCTACACTAATTCTAAAGTGACATCCTTACTTAACATACCTCCCAGGCAAGGGAAAAAGGTGTCAGCTATGAAGGATCCCTAAGAAGCACATTCACTTTTTCCAGGTAAGTAGCCTAAACTACCGAGCTCATTCTAAGATGCTCCTTAATGTCTCCTGCCAAGTCCAAACTAAGACCCATGTCTAACTGCACATCCAAGTGGACTGCCTTAGACAGAACCCAGTCTAAACCCAACTGACCCTAACCCTAGCTTCACAAAGACCGAACTAACTCTCCACCCTCGGGGCACTTTCCCTGATCCAAAATCCTAAAAACAAGGGGTACGCCCAGGACACTCCTCCTTCAGCAGGTACAGCCTCTCGTACTTTTCCAGTGTCGAACCTTCTTCTTCCAAAAACCGTTGCTGTGTCCTTGGTTCCCAGGCACCTTCAACGCCAAATGATGTAAATGCACCTGCCAGCACATTCCCTTTGTCTTTACTCCTACCAATCTAACGTCTAAACAATGGCTCATTCTACCTAACGAGCTAAATGGCCTTGCACCTGCAAAAGAAATGCATGAGAACAATCCCTCTGCACGCTCTAACTTACAATTCGAAATTCAACTCAAACATAAGCTTTTCTCGAGGTACAATTCTTAGCCCAACATTTCTAATCATGCTAAGAAAACCACAATTAGGCCTTTGCTACCGTTTCTTCTCTCAGCCCTTTACTCCTTTAGATGCATTTCTAATATGACAACATAAGCATTTCATTAATAAATCCTAACATTACTCTCTATGTTTAACGAACATTACTCTCATGTTAAAGCATTACTTTCCTCCTTAGGCAACCTACACGTGCAACTTTAATATGGCACGTTTAATCTCGAGGCACATTACATACACAAAGCAATTAATCCTAGAGTACTTACAACATTATTTCTCTTGGTTAAGCACTACATTAATCAATAAATGACATGAGCATGATTCTATATACTACAACACTCTCGATTAGTCCTACAGTTCTAAAACCAAACATTAGTAGGGTCCTCTAAATATGCGGGTGCTGACTACGGGCGGTTATGATGCACCCCTACAATTTTTCAAACAACATGTCGCTATATCAATAACGAAGTTCAATTACAGAAGTCTATGAGGAGGTACTCAGAACAAGCAGTGGGCAGAAGCCACCAGCTTCAGCTAATGGTCGTCTGGAGGATATATATATATATATATATATATATATATATATATATATATATATATATATATATATATATATATATATATATATATATATATATATATATATATATATATATATATATATATATATATATATATATATATATATATATATATATATATATATATATATATATATATATATATATATATATATATATATATATATATAACCTAAAAAGCCTTGCTTATAAAGATGCCAGCTGTAATACCGGATGTCGTTGTTTAGAGAAGAAATATAGTGTGTTTATACCTCCCCAGCTGATCGCACAGGCCACCTGTGCTTTAAATCAGTTATCACTGCTGCAGCCCAGAAAGGGTCTGGAAACCCAGTCATGCCTATCCGTCCACCCTTCGAGATAATGAAGGCAAATGTATTAACACCTTGGCAACAACCTTTAGCTCCATAGCTGCCGTATTTATCAGAAGAGTGTATGCCATCTATGTTCTCGATGATCGACAGATGTGGATGGACATTGCCCACTCCTAACTCGCCTTACAAAGGTCAAGCAATGAAACCAATTATGAGAGAAGGGGTGAATGCTTTAGCGGGCGGCACTGATGCTGCTGTGTCCAGTGAAGGCTTCTGCCACCTAGTAGGTGCGGTGAATCTGCATCGACAAGGATGGCTGAAAACCACTTCAGTTTGCCTGGAAGCACATGGGAAAATGCTGGAGATTCCCTTTGATGGTCACACACTTTTCGGCAGACATCTAGCTGAGACATTTCAGGACATAATGAAGCATGCTGACATGGTGCACTCACTTTGGGTGCTGCATTTTTATACCCCCTCTGAATTTCGAGGATCTAGGAGAACACAGTCGTGCAGAGGAAGCTCTGCACTATATGGATCTTCAATCCTACAATGAACAGGCCTACTCAAGACCTCAGAGGGAGGAAAAACTACAACACGCCATTATAAAAAATGAAGATGTGTGCCACAAATACTTACAAGCAAGCTTAACTTTCTTGTTCTGCTGGTCACACACCATTTATTTCAAGTGGGAGGGAAAATGTCTGATTTTGCTGCAGAATGCTGAGGATGACAGTGTGAGAAGTTGGCCTGATGTATGATGTCTCCAATTCTGGGGGCACCTTACATCAGTCCAAACAATCCCTTATGGTGATGGTTGTAAGTCAACCTTAAATACAAGCTATCCTAGAGGTAGCATGGACTAAGCAGCCTAAAGGCTTAACTCAAGAGGACATGTGAAGCCAGCTGTTTTACCATATGCAATCCTGTAAAATCAAATGAAAGGACACCACACAAGTTATATATTATAAAAATATATGTATTTATTCTCAGAATAATCCCCTGTACTCTTTATAAGTATAGAAGCACAAGCGTTTAAACAAAAGCACAGTATAACATATGAAAGTTGCACAATTATGGATGAGGCCGGTGGCCACTCAAACCATATATCAAAAAAGTGGTATAAGTATCACTATTTGATCAGTGGTAAGGCCTAGGGCCTTGGGAATCGCTGGGACTACACTGGACTAACAGCAGTTAGGGCCGGGAGTAGCCCGCGGGAATCGGGTGCAGCGCTAAAAGCACACGCATGCACCAATGCAAAGTCAATGGTGCGTAAAAGTTATTGAGTTACAATTTTAAGGGTCTTCCGACTGGACTGGAAGGACAAAACTTTAGACTTAGACACTAGAGGTGTAAACCACTACAGGAGCACCGGCGTTCAAGAGTTACCTCACCCACAGGAAGCGGGTGCACAGGTGCAAAAGCGTGTCGGGTCTCGTTGTGTAGATCTATGGAGCCTGGAGATGAAGATGCTGCAGGCGGCCAGAAGAGAAGAGTCCGGTGTGATCCAAGGGCGGATCGAAGATGTAGAGTACCTGAAAGCAGAGGGGACAGAGTCTGGGTCACTAGCCAGTGACCAGGAAGGAACCAGGAAGGAACCAGGCAATGTTGGGCGCAATCAGGTGGTTGTCGTGAAGCTTGTCTCCGCTGCCACGTGGACTCTGGGGCACCGAGGATGTCCTGGAGTGAATCACGAGCTGTCCCACAAAGGCTCTCGCTGTCGGCAGTGACGGCTTCCGGATCGGAGTCAACAGGCCTTGGTAAATACAACCCATGCAGGATTCGAAGATCGCTTCTTACTCGGACCAGCAAGGTCAGAGCGGGTGCTCCTTTTCAGGGGGGCGAGGGCCAGTCTGGAGCAACCAGACTAGCAGAGCAAATTCAAAGGTTCGTCGGTACTGGGGCCACTAGCCAACGGGCAAGCGACCGGACCAACGCGTCAAGCAGGAAAATGCAAAAGGGCCCCACGCAGCACTCGATGAGTGTGGAGGGGTGAGCTTCGGAGCAAAAGCTGCTCGGGGCTGGAGCTTCTCAAACTCCAATGCACAGCTTCGAGGGAGCCTCGGATGCTGCACGGTCAGCACTTTGTAGTTTTTCAAAGATGGCCGGCCCCACGCTTCAGGTCGCCTCCACGGGTCTCAGCTTTGCAGGGACTGTGGATCGGGCTGTTGGAAGGCAGGAACGCTGGGTCTTGTTTGATCTCTGTCGCTCGAGTTCCGGCGGGAACTGCAACAAAGCAAACGGTGACGTGGTGGATGGTGCCTGTTTGCACAGGGTGGTCACGCCTTGACCACAAGGGAGATTCTTCAGTCTTCCACGTCGAAGATGGGATGCCGAAGGTTCCAGAGTTTTGTTTCATAAGTTTTAGTCAGGATAATCTGATGTGCATCAGCACAGCTCCTACCTTTATTCCAAATCAAGGGGCTGGATTACTTGCTAGGTCCCTACTATGGGTGGGACCCAGGAAGGGGGTGGTTACACCCCTTTCCCTTTGTCCAGTTTCGCGCCAGAGCTGGGGCTGGAGTGCCCCAGAACCGGTTTGACTGGATTTTGCATGGGACACCTTGTGTGCCCCAGGCAGTGTCTAGTTTCTTTCAACCCTCCCTGCTCCAATCCACTATCTCCTGTCCGGGGTGGTGTAGCACCTCCCTGTGACAGGAAACCCTTTGTCCAGGCCTCCCCTGCCAAGTTTTGGTCAGCAGCAGGAAGTCAGACTTGTGTCGGGGCAGCAGCATCCATTTTGTGATGCTGAGGCTCTGGTTAGGATTAACCGCGTTTTAAGAAAAGTAACATGTCTTCTCCCTCTAGAAGGGTGGAATGCTACCCCCGTCGCCAGAACTGGCGAGGCGGTAGTATTCCAAAGTGTATGACACCAAACACGACGTTTCGATAAAGCCAAACCAAAGTTAGCATTAACTGCGAGGATTATAATGCACTTAGGAGTATATGGTATGGCAGTATCACTGGAACAGCAGTAAGGAAATGGTTCCGAACACTGCAGACAGGCTCAGCTCATGCTAGAGCATTATCTCACATAAAACCAAGCACTCTGCCTCCAGGATTGTAAAGGCCTGCCATAGTAGTGACTTATAGGTGCATATGTGTCCAGATATAGGTTTAGACATAGGTAAACTATATCTAAGCAAGGGGTGAGTACACCACCTTGCCCCAGCTGAGTGATCAGCCAGTTGTGTCGATTTAAGTGACCAGCCAGGGGTGGCAAAAGATATGCTGCAGCCCCTGGTGGCCTTGGATGCATCTATGCCCTGGGCACCTATAGTGCACTGTACAGGGACTGATAAGGTGTCCAGTACCAAATTGGTTATGTACCTATAGTACATGTCTGTGAATTTAGAAAGAGAACAGCAGGCTGTGGGTCTGATTAGCAGGCCCACAGCCACATTAAGTCGAAAACCAGTGAAGCAAAAAGCAAAAATTGGGGTGACCATAGGAAAGCAGACCCTACTCTCCTACAGACAGCCATCCTCTCAAGAAGCTGTAGAGGACTGACAGTGCGGAAGTGAGGTGATTCAGGTAGCAGGACAGGTGTTTTTACATTTCACCTGCTAGGGAGAGGTGGCATACCGGCCACTCCTGTATTTTTAGCCTGCCAGTCTCCTGGAGCTGGACCTTTGCATATCGACGTGGTACATGAATGTTGTGTGCATGTGGTGTTTTATCTATGTTTGTGGAACACATCTGACTGACGCAACTCAAACCACACTGGATTCCTTTTCGTCTGTGCTACGGTTCAGTGGTACCTAAGATGGAGGGCTAGTCCAGATGAGTTTGAATTGCAGGGCATCCCTTCAGAATAATCCACTTATCTTTTTGTAGTGGGTCAGACAGAGGAGTGCTAAAGGGAAGAGGTAAGGGGACCTTTCGAAGCTAGGCGGTTTCCCACTGCACTTTGTAGACTATGTGGATATCATAATGAATCCCTATGCCACGGGATGTGTGTCTGTCCTACTGTCAGCGAAGCAAGAATAACGCTTCTAAAACCAATCTTAAAAGATCATAACATTCTTACTTGTAGGCAGACTATTACTCGCTGAGCGGGGTCATCAAATATTCTAATTTGTTGAGGGATAACGTTTTTAACTTTGATTGACACACTCTTAAGAAAAGCGGATTTTGAACCTGTGAACTTGGCTCTTAATGAGCTGGAAAATCCTGTATATATCCAGACATAACGACGTACTTTATTGTGAACCTGCGAACATGGGGCCAGATGTAGGTAATCCCAGATTACCGACTCTTAAATACCGAATCATACCGATTCGGTATTTAAGAACTGGCAATCGGGATGTAGGTATTTTTACCGAATCAGGAATATTCGGTAATTACCGAATCGGTATTTACCGATTCGGTAATTGCCATTGATTCCTATGGGCCTTGAGGCCCATAGGAACCTATGGCAATTACCGAATCGGTAAATACCGATTCGGTAAAATTACCGAATTGACAAGGGGGACAGGGTGTCACTTTAAAGCCCTGTTGCACCCCTGATTCAGGCTTGTGTGCCATGTGACACACATACATGCCCTCAGGGCATGTATGTGTGCCACAAGGCACAGGTGTACATGCACAGATGTGCATGTACACAGGAATTCGTTATTTAACATGCAATAGTATTACATGGTAAATAACGAATTATTAGGGGCCTGTGGCACTCTTTCCAGTGCCACCTACATATAGATTTACCGATTCGGTAAATTTACCAAATCGGTATTTTACAGAATCGGTAAATTTACCGAATCGGTAATTTTACCGATTCTGTATAATATAGGCCCCCTACATCTCAATCACCAAATACCGGTCGGTAACGGCCGAAATCGGCCGTTACCGGCCGTTACCGACCGGTATTTGGTGACCTACATCTGGCCCATGGTTGTTAATGAGTTGGAAAACAAACAAACAATTTTTATAGATATCCTGACCTAACGATGCACTTTATTGTGAAATTGATTTAACTTACATTTGAACCTGTGAACATGGTTAATAATGATTTGGAAAAAAAGAATTGTACATATTATGACATAATGATGCACTTTATCGTGAATTTGTTTTAACTTGACATTTTTAATAATTCTAAGTGTTTTATTTTATGGTTGTAAAAAAACAAATAAAGAATTCTTCATCCCACTGCACTTTCATGATCGATCACTTTCTGGAAAGTCTACCCCCAGTGGCGTAGCAAGGGAGGGGGCAGTCCGCCCCAGGCGGCATGAGTTTTGGGGGCGGGGGCCACCGCCATCCCCCACCCCCGCTCTTGCTAGCTACTTTACTCCCTACCCACTCACACGTTAACAGATAGTTAAGTAGGGTAGCTTTGCTTGACTCCCAACTCCACCCCACCATCCTGCTCACACTTCAAGACAAAGAGTCTGGCTTGATTAGTCCGGGAAGACTGTGCAAAAGAACCTGATTCAGAAGTGACAGTTTTATTCTACAACTTCTGCCTGCTGCTTGGTATAAAGATGGGACAGAAATTTCCAGCCAGCATATTTAGATTTTGCCAAGTATGACTCTGATGGCTTGGCCGGGCCCACATTTCGAAGCTGCTGCTCGTTGAGCTGTGTCAGATGCGCCCGCTTGAGCGGCGTTGCCCGACTGATCCGCACTGCCTGCCAAAGGACTAAACACAGATACACAGGATACTGTGTACCCAGAGTGGGAAGGAGGTAGGAGAAAGAGGAAATGCATGCCAGTACGGCACAGTCCGAGTGGCCCCCACATTCACTGTTTCTATTATTGGTCTAACACAAAGGATAACAATGAGAACTGTCCCATGAGAGCTGATGCTTAGACATATATGGACATATTATGATTATTTCCCTCTAATATTATGTACAGTATTGTCTCGTGAAGAAATGAAGTACTATTATTCGTTTTTCAAGCTAGACATATTGGTAGGAAACTTAATTATTATTTGACTATCTAAGGTTCTATTGAGTTCTGAGCTTATAATTCCACACTGTCCCCTTGAGTAAGCTGTGGACTGCTCAACTTTGCTTCCCTGATGGTGAAGGGAAAAGCGGGTGTCATTGGTGTTGTGGTTTTGGGTCCAGTAGTAAGCCTAGGCTCCCAGACCCCAGTGGTAAATTGTTGTAATGTACACAATGTAAGGCCTGAAACCCCGGACTTCGAGGGTACTCCTGAAAAAGTTCCCAAAAAGTCACTTCTCTGGCTCATAACGCCCTACATCTCTTTAATCTTGTCAGACTCCAAATGAGGCCCTTCTAGAGGAGTTAGCCCTTCAGAAGAGGGGTGGAGGGTTATGGGACAACAAAGTGCCTGTCACCCACCATTTAAAGAAGGTGTTTTTGTGGAGGGTCCCACACCCAACTTAGAAGAGGCCTGTTCTTTCAGAGTCCACAGCCTCAGTCAGTTGTTGATGATAAAGGTTGCCTCAGTGCAATAATGCATGGCACACCTGCAAGAATTGACCCCTCAAGGTAGATGGTCTAAGGCTGGGAGGAGTTTTCACATAAACTTACTTGAACTTCGAGCCATTCGCCTGGGCTTTCACTCATTTCTTCCTCACCTTCTAAACACCACAATCCTGATTTGAACAAACAACACAACTTCCTTGCATCATATTCTGAAGTATGGTGGAGCAACAGTTTGGCTCCTGTTAGATAGGCCTAGCAGCTTTGAGGACTGGACAATAGCAACATTGAAGTGACCGCGTAATTCTTACTCGTTCTACACAACATTATGTGAATGCTCTCAGCAGAACTCTCTCAGAGTGTCTCAAATGGGAGCTACACCACAACCAGTAACAGCAACTGTTGAAACACAGTGTCATCCTCAATAGATCTGTTTGTTACCCAGAACAAAAGGAAATTCTGCCCTTCCAACATCAGGTACTAGCAACAAGCATTGTCAGTGATCTGGTTCAACATTTTGCGTATGCTTTTCCACTACTTTTCCTGGTCCTGAGGGCTCTCATGAAGGCGAAGGAGCCTTGTAAAATATTAGCAGTCACTCCTGGGTGGCCAGGGCAGTCTTGGTACACTGATCCTGTATGTCTATCAAGTGCTCCTCCAGTTACATAGAAGGGCCACCCGGAGCTGCTGCACTGGCAAGGAGGTAAATTCTCTACTATGAACTGAAGTCCCTGATCTTCAGGGTATGGCTCTTAGTAATCCAGAGTTTGGTCACCTGGATATTCCCCAGGACAGTAGGGATGCTTTAATGAAAGTGCTTGCACCCTCACTTTTGGGACATTATATGCTAGGTGGAAAAGATTGTGTGTTTGATTTGTTGACCACAAGCTTAAATCTTCTGCCAGTGCAACCTCATCAGATATTGCCATATTTCTTGCCTCTTGCCAACTCTGGCCTCACGCATTCTTCTGTCAAAGTTCACCTGGCTGCAGTTTCCAAGTCCTCTTGTGGACACCTCATGGCACCATCTTTGAACTCATTCATAAGACAGAATTGACAGAATTGAACTTCTTTTGGAAAATGCTCTGCTTCTTCCCTTGACCTCTTCAAGAAGAGTGAGTGAGCTGCACACACTAACTATCAAGAAACCTTTAGTTCTTTTAGGACATGGAGATACAGTATCCAAACTTAAAGTTCTTGCTTAAAGTACTTTGAGACTTTCCCCCCATTGATAAGTGGTTCTTTGTTCCTTCTTTCTAAACCCTGCCTCCAATGGTGAAAGATATCTGCGCTCTTTGGATGTACACAGGCAAGACCAAAGACATAGGACAACCTGACCAAATGCTTGTCCCCTTCGGTCTGCCCATAATGAGCTTCGACTCTCCAAACAGGAACTTTTGAAATGACTTTAAGCCTGTAATGTATACTGGCACAAGAAGGCAGATAGACCGCTGAATGGAAAAGTGATGGTGACCTCAACCAAGCAAGTCAATGGCAGCCATAAATGCAGGAGTGCTTTTGCATAGTATGTGGCTACCTGGAACTTGAAAGATAAAGCACACATTGCCAAACCCTAATGCCTGGTTAGGGGTGTGGCAGTAGATTATTCGGTGGGATTAGCAGTTCTGTAAAGCTTCTTTCATTAAGATGAGCCTGCTTCCTGCTTCTTAATGTATTATGGACTGCTAGCCATTTTGATTTAGGCATGTGAATTTCAGACATATACAACTGTTGGAGAAGAAACAAGTTACTTACATGTAACTATAGTTCTTCAGCGTTGGTATCTTTCCTGGCTCCACATGCAACCAATCCTCCTCCACAGTCAAAGGCTCATTGCTCTATCACTTTCACTTTAATGCTTTGAAAATCTGAGCTATGGTGGCCTCTAAGGTTGATACTAGTGCTCAGGGTATTCACCTTATTAGCAAAAGTTTGATTGCTATTATATAAAGTGATTGTACTACTAAACAAACACTGTTCTTAGGCCTATGGCCATTTTGGTATTATTTATTGCTGTTTTAAACAGGGAATATATGTAATGCACCAATGCTGGAGAACTGTAGATACAAATAAGTAACTTGTTTCTTCCCACTTCCATTTTGCATCACATCCGTGTTTCTATGATTTGGTCTCACATGGAACCTACTAACACACAACAAAGCATTCTTTTTCATGAATTGTTGTATTTTCATTATTTTAAAAACAACATTATTGGGTCTGTACATGTATTGGCAGAACCGCTAAGGCTCCCACCCAGAACACAGATAAACAATATACTTAGTGTACTATATGTACTCCTTTCTGTCCCCTGCCAGCAGGGCATGTTACTACACCATGTGATGAATTCTAGCACCACATGAATCCCCCATAGCTTTGCAATATCATGCCTTCCCTTGCCTTGCAACAGCTTTCCCTACATTCCAGAGTATTTTACAATATTGCAGCAGGGGTTGTCTTCGCATATTCCCAGGATCATCATTCTCCCCTGTGAGAAAACAGCCTTTTCTGCATGGTCACCCTGGATGTTTCGCCTTTCAGCTTCTGCAGGACCCAATATTTTTTGTCTTTAAAAATCTGTGCACGTTATCCCTGCTACTAAGGTGTAAAGTGCCTATGTTCCCTCTTTAAACATGTTTGAATTGACATACTCTGAATCGGTCTGCTTAATTTGCCCAATAAGTCGTTGGTATATTGTACCAAGTGCAATCAGTGCCCAGAAGTTAAATGGCACATTTTGTGCCATCCACCTCAGTGGCAGACAGACATGGTTTCAACTGTGCCGCTCCCTTGAAAAGGCCTGGAAAAAAGACCCATCCACCAGCAACAAGGACGCCTTCAAAAGCGCCATCCGTACTCACCACCAACTGATCCGAAAAGCCAAGAAAACAGCATTCAAAGATCGACTTGACAACAACGCCCACAACAGCAAGGAACTTTTCAACATCGTCAAGGAATTTTCCAACCCCTCGGCCAACTCTAACGACATCACCCCCTCTCAAACCCTCTGCGATTCCCTAGCCTCTTTTTTCCACAACAAGATTGCTGACATCCACAACAGCTTTGACAACCAACCCGGAAGGCAACCCACCCTACCATCAGCTGACCATCCTCCCCCCGTTAACACCCTTAACGCCTGGAACCCAATCTCCACTGAGGACACCATCCGCCTGATGAATTCCATCCACTCAGGATCCCCCACAGACCCATGCCCCCACCACATCTTCAACAAAGCAGACTCCGTCATAGCTCCGCACCTCCGAGACGTCATCAACTGCTCCTTCAACTCCGCTACCTTCCCAGAAGACTGGAAACACGCTGAACTCACCGCCCTTCTGAAAAAACCAACAGCAGACCCCACCGAACTCAAAAACTACCGCCCCATCTCACTTCTCCCATTCCCGGCCAAAGTCATCGAGAAAGCTGTCAACAACCAGCTCTCCACCTTCCTCGAAGACAACAAATCACTCGACCCCTCACAATCTGGCTTCCGAGCCAAACACAGCACTGAGACCGCCCTCATCGCAGCAACAGACGACATTCGAACTCTACTGGACAATGGAGACACAGTCGCCCTCATCCTCCTCGACCTCTCTGCAGCCTTCGACACAGTCTGCCACAGCACCCTTTTACAACGCCTCAGAAACATCGGAATCCAAGGAAAGGCACTGGAATGGATCACCTCGTTCCTCACCGGAAGAACCCAGAGAGTCCGCCTCCCACCATTCAAGTCCGAGGCCTCTGAAATCATCTGCGGCGTACCACAAGGATCCTCACTCAGTCCCACCCTCTTCAACGTATACATGAGCCCCCTCGCGGCCATCGCCCGCCAACACAACCTCAACATCATCTCTTACGCGGATGACACTCAACTGATCCTATCTCTCACCAAGGACCCCAGCACCGCCAAAACTAACCTACACGAAGGAATGAAAGAAGTCGCCGAATGGATGAAACAAAGCCGTCTGAAACTGAACTCAGACAAAACAGAAGTCCTCATCTTAGGTAAATCCCCCTCTGCATGGGACGACTCCTGGTGGCCGGAAGCCCTCGGAAATGCACCCATCCCGACAGACCACGCACGGAACCTTGGCGTCATCCTGGATTCCTCACTCTCAATGAACAGACAAGTCAGCGCAGTATCCTCTTCCTGCTTTAACATTCTTCGCATGCTCAGAAAAACATTTCGCTGGATCCCCTCCGAAACAAGGAAAACAGTCACCCACGCTCTAGTCACGAGCCGACTGGACTACGGAAACACCCTCTACGCAGGTACCACCGCTAAACTCCAGAAGAAACTACAACGAATCCAAAACGCCTCAGCCAGGCTCATATTAGACATCCCACGCAACGAACACATCTCTGGTCACCTTAAAGACCTCCACTGGCTACCCGTCAATAAGAGGATTACTTTCCGACTGCTTACCCACGCACACAAATCACTCTACGACATCGGACCAGATTGCCTCAACTTTCGACTGTCCTTCTACACCCCCTCCCGCCAACTGCGCTCTTCCAGCCAAGCCTTCGCCACTGTACCTCGCATCAACAAAACCACCATGGGAGGCAGATCCTTCTCATACCTGGCTGCCAAAACATGGAACTCACTCCCCGCTTACCTTCGCCTCACCCAGAATCACCTAGCGTTCAGAAAGCAGCTTAAAACGTGGATATTTGACAAATAATCCACCTCCCCTTCCTAAGCGCCTTGAAACCCTCTGGGTATGTAGTGCGCTATATAAGTGTTATGACTTGACTTGACTTGACTTCAGGCCTATCATTATAGACTGACTGAAGCTGTGTAAAAAGCTGCAATGCAATATGCCAAAAGAAACAATTTTTTGACAGGTTAAAACCACTGTTTTATATTTTAATAAGTCACCACTATGTAGACCTTATAGCACACAAGCCAGGGTGCATGGTAATTAAAAGTATAACAAAAGGAAATGTAATGCTAATATGTCCTTACACTGACTAGCACCCAGAAGCTATTTCACTGTGGCTGGTGTATGTGTCCTATGTAGAAAACCAGAGTACCAATTAAAATACTAATACTATATCTCGAGAATGGGTCCTGCTACAGAAATAAACAACTATTTCTAATAGCTATTAGAAAGTGCCTTCCCTGAGGCAATGGGTGGCTTTAGAAGTGTACTGTGGGAGGTTTGGACTTAAGGGACTACTTCAGAAGGTAAAATCTTTGACCAGAATAAATGTGTTTGGTGTATCCGACCTATGTTCCATTGCAGCCAAACTAAAAGTGCACCCTGGTCCCAGTCTATGGTGACTAGGGTGTGTACTTTGTGCGTTTTCACACTATTTCTGCTTAAAACTTTTTAAAATCATATCTCCAGTTCACTTTATTGTTGTCCTTTTGGTATAATTTGGTTAATTACATTTTACTCTATATTCCTAATTTGATTTCGGATTTTTATTGTTTTGTATTTTGACTTCAGCACAGTTTTGGTACAGCATAAATACTTTACACATTGTCCTAAGTTAAGCCTATCTGTTCTGTGCCATAACTACTTGGGGTAGAGCTCTGGTTAATCTGGTACCTTTGAGGGTTCACCATGAGAAGGGTTGTGCTTATTCCTTGAGGTGGGTAGTCTCCCACCTCAAATAATAATCCAAATTCTTACATCCTCTGTATCTGGACAGATGTCTCCGACACTACCGTCAAAGCTTCATGTACCAACTTCCACAGCCCTACTATTTGGGGACACTACCAGGAGGCGTGGTGAAGAGACCGTCATGTATTGCAGGGCTTCAGGCATGTATTCTACTGCCCAATTTACACAGCAGAACCTACGTGTGGTACACACAGTGCAATATATAGAAATCATACGTCGAAAACTGGCTCTTATTCTACTTCTTTGGAGTAAACAAGTGCCTCCTCCTACTCAGCACAGTTCATGGTACCTGTATCCTTGTCACATTTCGATCTTAGGCAGCACCAATCCTGTGTGGTGTTATTCTGCAGATTCTAGACAGGAAGCAGTTTGCCCTTCAGCTGAGTGATGAAGTCTGTTCTCCAGACAGGTGTTGTGAGTGACATCACCCTCACGTGGCACTTTAGTGCCACACTGTGCGCCTAAATCATATTTATCTATTCCTCTCTGTCCTTGCTGTTTTATTTTTATATGGACAAACCTGGTACATTATGCACTTTAAATCGACTCCATTCTGCTCAAATTGCTCGTTTGCACTTGTACATTGACATCTTGCACAGTGATTTCTCTCTTTTAAAGGCTTCTTTTGAATAGTTTTTATGAATGTACTTTAGTGTGAAGGTTTCATTTAACTGCGCACTTAAATTAACAATAAACTTGCCCTTGCCAATTCAAACTCCTATTGAAACTCTTTAAAGACCCCAGCCCGCTCACATGATCCCAGTGTTGAGATCCATATCTGTCCAATACATTCCTACTGTTTTGCAGCATCGGGGATAAGAGCAGTGGGGGAACATCCATGACAACGCGGTCAAAACACCGCGCTGCCATTACCACGCGTCTTTTACAACGCAAGTCGTTACCGCGACTTGCGCTGGAGGGCGCTCTAGACTAAGGAATAGTAGATTTACTATTCCAACGCCTTCCCTACTGTACGTAGGCTGGAGTTGGAATAGTAAATCTTACTATTCCTAAGTCCAGCACCCTACAGCGCAAGTCGTGGTAACGACTTGCATTGTAAAAGATGCGTTGTGATGTACCGCGATGTAAAAGATCGCGTTGTAACATCATACAACCGCAGTGGGGGAACATCCATGACAACGCGGTCAAAACACCGCGCTGCCATTACCACGCGTCTTTTACAACGTAAGTCGTTACCGCGACTTGCGCTGGAGGGCGCTCTAGACTAAGGAATAGTAGATTTACTATTCCAACGCCTTCCCTACTGTACGTAGGCTGGAGTTGGAATAGTAAATCTTACTATTCCTAAGTCCAGCACCCTACAGCGCAAGTCGTGGTAACGACTTGCATTGTAAAAGATGCGTTGTGATGTACCGCGATCTAAAAGATCGCGTTGTAACATCATACAACCGGATCTCTGTCACTTCCGGGAGGTTCTTAGACTCCTCCCCTGTACCTAGCATCCAAGTATCCTCCCTCTGTCTCTATACTCACGGGTGATTCCCTTGGTGGTGCATCTACGCCCTCATGGCCAATAAATGTGAGGTCCAGCATCGCCTTCTCATATCAGGCAAGAGGCTCACTCCATCATATCCTCCCCTCTGCAGAGGGGCTAGCAATGGCTAGTGCCCCTCAGTCCCAGGGCGCCATTCACAAGGACGTTAGTACAATCTTAGAGTAGTCGTCATTAATCTTGTGTGGAGTGTTTAGGAGAAAATAGTAGGACTTCATTAGAGTCATAATCCTGAAGCATTGCCTATGGAGAAGCGAAGCCTATGCCAATCCTCGCTATTCGATCTCAACTGCTCGAGGACTCTATGCAAATTGTGCTCACTAAAGCGCGTTTTCATCAGTCATATCAAATAAGCCCAGATATTTGAAGCCGTAAAGGCTTCTCAGTGGGCACCTAATGCCATCGCATTGGTCCATGAGGTCAAGTGAGGTAAAATAGATTCACTCCCGTTAATTTGAAACGAAAAAAACTTGAATAGTTTCTAAGAAAAATATTAATTGTGCTATCAGGGCCAACACCACACTGTTAATGCAAAATTACGTCACTATGCAATTGGCGTAATTGAAGGAGGCTTGGGTAAAAATCCCTATTGCGGAAGCACTGGAACAACCAGAATGGCACAAGCGGCTCTTGTTTGCACCATTTGTGTTATTTATCCTATCTTCTTTTTAGCACATAGTGCATTCCTCGTGTCCAAAATTGGCACGATTATGCATTTCACACTAAAATAAAAAGCAAAATGCCAAATTTGCTCTTTGTGTAAGTTTTCCAAAATTTTGCGTATATATGCAAAAGCCAATTAAGGGAATTTCACTCACTCGTGTTGTAAATGTGATCCAAGTCCTCGGCACAGAGCATTGTCCAAAAGAAAAGACTTGGAGATTTTTCCAGAGAGCCACTGGAAATCTTCACTTTGCGAATGAATGGGGCACGTGCATTGGGCATCAAAGAATGTACAGTCATTAAGAAACGATATTGATCGAGTTCCTGGCAGGAAGGCAAAGGTGGGAAACACGCGGCGCCGGGACTGCGGGAGTTAAAGCCTGGCTGCAGTGGATGAGAAAGCCTGGGGGCAGCAGCTGCCTTGGAAACACTTGGCAGTAAGTAGCTCTGAATAATTTGTTATTTTCTCCGATTTATGATCTTTACCTTCCTCTCAGAAGCAGTGGCTTAAATTAGCATCCTGTAGGAAGAGGATTACTTTTGGCAGCCATCAAGAGAGAACAGGCACCCGGAAGACGAGAGCCTCTGCAGACAAACAAATCTATATATAAAGAGGCGTGCTTGACACCAGCCACACGCCAGCCTTCTACGGGGTACGGCGCAGCAGCAAGCTTTGGGATCAGGTGGTCCAGGGGTGAACCTTACCTGCGAGGATTCAAAAGATGAGCTGCTTCAGTCTCATCGACCTGTCAGAGCCCTCAAGCCCGGGGATTTCCATGGCCACTCACCCTTCCATAATGTTATGCCAGTCTCTACCGTGGGGTCATTGTGTGTGGAAACTAACTGGGGGGCACTACCAACCAGAATATAAGATCCTTAATTATTGCCCGGCGGTGTCGCCTCTTGAACCCACAAAGAAGTTAAACTACTTGAAGAGGCAGGCGCTGGAGACTGGAAGGCAGGAAACAAGGTTTTTATTCGCTCCGGAGGAGAACACAACGAAAACGGACAGAAGGTATCGTTCTGAGGTGCTCTAACTGCATCCCTGAGGCCTGGCCTCTTATACACACGTTTATCTGTTTATTGCATGTAACACATTCTCGTTGATACTTTGAAGTACGGAAAGACATCCTCAGAATCCCCCCTTTCCCAGCCCGTTCCCACGCAAGGTTACAGTGGAAGTCCCCGCCCCGTTCACAACAGGTGATGATCATCGCGCAGCTGGATATTCCGCCGATCCACAGTGTGTGTGGGTTTCGATCGGATCTCGTGGGATGGGGGGGGGCTTTGATCATCTCGGGGGTCCTTTGAGGAGGAAAGCTTTCTATTGTACGGGGAGGGGCAAGGGATTGGTATCGGCAGAGCTGGGTGTCGGCCTGGGAACGGGGAAGACAAACGGGCACACGGGGAAATGGGGTTTGCATCAAAGGGCCGGGGATCATAAATGGGAAGAAGGGAGGTGTCGCGCTGGGAACAGGACGAGGGTCTGGGGCAGAGCAGCGCTGAAGAGGGGTTTTATGATTCGCGGCAGGTGCAGGCGGGGGGTTGTCAGTATGCGGGGGATGCCGGCGAAGTTAGGAATGGGAGAGAGGCGCGCTGGCTCTCGGCGGGAGCAGGGAAGCCATGGTGTTCAAAATGGCGGCTGTTTTACGCGCACAAAAAGGTTAAGGAGAGCAAGAGGGCGCCGATAATGTTGACGGTTTCAGCCTAACTTTCAACAGTCCTCCCTTTTCAACATATCTAGCCAACTTGCTTACTCAATGTCAATTTTCATCAAATTCCTAACTTCGGTATCATACAATGCTCTCATATGTTCGCTTCCAATGTCCACAGTTTTGGAAAAAATACAACTCGCACATAAAGAACACATAGGTGGCAAACATTGAATTCCTAAGCATAGGCCACATATTACAACTACGGGAATCAGGATAATGGTGAGCAGTCTCCAGCCCCAGCTTTTGACGGTGTCCCAGAACCAACCACCAAGCGACCATTCTTCTTGCTCTTGGTGAACTTCCGAAGAGAGTCTGTGAAGATGTTCGATGGCTTTGTACACTGAGGGTGAGTTGTCCGGTATGTATGTACAACAGCTGGCTCCAATAATGCGGCATGCTCCTCCACGGTCCGCCAGAACCACATCTAGAACGAGGCGGTTCTGGAGAGCCACCAAACGGACCGCTTGGAGCTCGGCAGTGTTGTTGGCAAAGATGCCCGCTGTGATGTTCATGGTTGTCTCGACTGCCTGAGTCAAATGTCGGATGGCACGGCTGTTTGCCATCGGGCCCCAGAGGGGGACGAGTCCTTTCATAGCATCGAGGAACTGTGCCCCTGTTGAGTCGGCTTGCTCAACTTCTTTGGCCCGTTTTTGTCTGTGGTGATTCGCTGGGGCCACATAAGTTGGAGGAAGGACGAAGGAGATGTAGCAAGTGCCCCCCCAGCCTTTGGGGAGCCAGGTGTAGGCCTTCGTGCCGCAGATGAAATACATGTTTGGAGATGACACAAAGGAAGGTGGATCCGTGGAATCCAGAGTGCTGGTAAAACGGCAAGCGCTGCGACCCACCAGCTGTGTCCCAAGTCCTTCTACACACATGTGGCCTGTGACGTTGATGACCGTCAGGGCCACAGTCAGAGTGGCAGCCGTTCGTTTCCGCAGATAGGAGAAGGTGGGTCTGGTTGGATTGTTGAACACCTGCATTTCGATTCGTTCTTTGGCCGGGATGTCCATTTGGATCGAGTCGCTGGGGGTCAGCGGGCAGAAGTGTGTCTTTGTCTTGTTTCGCCCGGCCCCATGAGAAGAATGTGCTGCAGTTCTGCTGGAGGTGGCATTTCCCGTATAGCTCTCTTGTAGGAGGATCAGCCAGGCAAGGCAGGAGCCGTGGACAGAGAAGGGTGAAGGGATGAATGGTATTGAATGTCCAGTGGCATGGGGTAGCAACCCACAGATCCAGCAGTTGGAGGCGTTGGTGGCAAGATTGTGCTGGTGAAGTAGCTGCACGAAAGAGTTGTTCCAAAACTCCTTTCGCCTCTCTCTTAGTTGAGGAGAGAGCGAAATTAGATAATGTTCCTTCATGGTGGTAGGCTGAGCAGTGGTTAGGAATGTTTTGTGAGCAGGTGCGTGTTCTTCCATAATCCAGAGCGTAGTCATGAGGAGAAAACAGAGGAGGATTACGATGAAGAGTGCAATTGTCTTTGAGCTGTGGAGTCTGTCTATTCTCGGATTTCTGTAGTGGGTATTTCCTGCTGTCTCCGTCGGCTTCTTATTTGGCGCTTCCATCATCTTCTTATCTGGCGCTTCCATCATCTTCGTCTTCAAGGTGCTCGGTAGTGGGCAGGACCACAGACTTAGTTTCAGCCTCTCTCCAGGTAACCCTTGGTAGTTTGGGTCACCGTTCTGAGATCCTTTAACCTAGTCCGTGGCCTACTTAGCCGAAGCTCCCTCCTTTCGACGCAGGAAATACCCTTCTCGAGATGGCACAGTGGGGTCAGGATGTTTTGAAAGTTCAAGTGTCTCTGTGTCAGGATAGCAGTTCAACGATGGTCGGTCCTGGTTCAGGAGCTCTTCTTGGGTGTTGACGGTGTCTGTCGTGGCCAGGGTTGGAGAGACCTTTTTGCAGTGATGGGCGTGCAGCCAGTGTTTCTTCCCCTCCACTCGAAGTGCGGTCCGAGTGGTGATCAGCACTTGCCAGGGGCCCGTCCACCGGGGTTCCAAACTCTTTGATCGCTGAAAATTTCGGATCAGCACGAAGTCCCCCGGCTGGATGGCGTGGCCCGGACCCCTGGAAGCATCGGGGATGGCCTGCTGCACCTGCTGATGAAGGACAGACAAAGTTTCAGTCAATTTGTACAGATAATCAGACATTAGGACATCCGGAACGTCATGAATGGAAGTTGGTTTCGGGGCAGACCAGACGCTCATGGGTCGACCGAAGACAACTTCATAAGGGGTTAAGTGATGTCGGGTGGGGGTGGAGCGCATCGATAGCAATGCCAGTGGGAGGGCGTCTGGCCATTTCAGGCCCGTCGTAGCCACTATTTTGGCCAGTTTAAGCTTTAGTGTGGCATTGTGTCGTTCGACAAGCCCAGCAGATTGAGGGTGGAAGACTGCGTGGAATTTCTGTTTAATACCCAGCCCATTTAGGATGAGCTGGATAACGTTGGCTACAAAGTGGGGGCCATTATCACTCCATAGAACACGACAGAGGCCATAACGGGGGAAAAACTCCTTTAACAGGACCTTTGCAGTGGCCATAGCGGTGTTGTCACGGGTTGGATATGCTTCCACCCATTTGCTAAATGCGCACACCACGACAAGTACATATTTCAGGCCTTGGCATCTGTCTAGCTGGATGTAGTCCATCTGCAGGACTTCAAATGGGTGGTTTGGGACCCCAAATCCCCCCCGGGGTACTACAGTTCCTTTCCCGGGGTTGTGTTGCAGGCATATTAAGCATTGTTGGACCAGGCGTTTGGCGGAATCTGGGATCTTGTCATTGTGCCAAACCCTGGAGACAAGTTCGATCATGGGGGCTGATCCTATGTGGGCAGGGGAGTGTGCCATGGTTAATATGGGAATCAAGTACGAATCAGGTAGCAACCATTTGTTCGTGTCTTTCGTCCGCCAGCAGCCTTCATCGTCTTTCAATCCCACCCGTGTCCATTCAGTCAATTCGTGTTGTGTGCTAGTCGTTTGTATGTCTCTGATTGTGTCCTTGGCGTCAGTCCAGTTTTCTGCTTGTGACCTGGTCACGTACATATGTGTTGTCGTTCTATTTTCAGCTGTCGTTCGGGCGGTGATGTCAGCTAGTGCATTTCCCTGTCCGATAATGTCTGTCACTTTCTTGTGTGCCTGGCATTTGATAACGGCAAGTCTGTTGGGGAGGAGGACAGCTTCGATTAAGGCGGAGACTAAATCCCCGTGCAAAATGGGTGTGCCGTGTGAGGTCAAGTATCCTCTCTCCCTCCAGAGGAGCCCAAAATGGTGAACCACCCCGAAGGCATACTGGCTGTCAGTGTAAATGTTCGCTGTGGTTCCTGTTGCCAGGATGCAGGCTCGCGTCAAAGCAATCAGTTCCGCTGCCTGGGCAGATCGCTGGGTGATGCGGGCTGTTTCTACTACAGTTCGAGCCGTGGTGACTGCATAGGCAGCGGAAGTGGTACCATCGGAGAGTTTGATGCAAGAACCGTCCACCCACAACTCCCCGTCGGGGTCAGGGAAAGCTGTGTCTCTGAGGTCGACCCTACTCCTGGTCTGTTCGTCCGTAAGAGTCACGCAGTCATGTACGGGGTGCACATTGGGATCGTTCTCTGGCAAGGGTAACAGAGTTGCTGGGTTCAGTGTGGTGCATCTTTTCAGGGTGATATGGGGGGCAAGCAAGGTTAGTTCGTATCCAGTCAGTCGTGCACTCGTCAGATGTTGCGTCTTGGTTTGGTTCAGGAGGGTGTCGACTGCATGGGGTACCAGTACCGTGAGGGAATTCGAGAGTACAATCCCCTCACTCTGTCGGATAGAGACTGCAGCAGCAGCTACAGCTCGAAGGCAGGCAGGCAAGGCTCTGGCGACAGGGTCAAGAGTGGCAGAGAAGTAAGCGCACGGTCGTTGCTTAGGGCCGATGGCCTGGGTCAGGACAGATAAAGCGCACCCCTCCCTTTCGTGAGTGTAAAGGGAGAAGGGCTTTCTGTAATCAGGGGTACCCAGGACAGGGGCTGAGCAAAGGGCATCTCGTAGTTCCGTGAAGGAAGTTTGACACTCAGGAGTCCAAGGGAGTGGGAAAGGGACGTCTTTGTTTAGCAGAGAAAGCAGTGGTTTTACAACGAGGCTGAAGTTTGGCAACCATTGTCGGCAGAAGGAGGTGAGGCCTAATAGGGAACGAACCTGCTTCTGGGTTTTAGGGACAGGGGTATCTAGAATGGTTTGGATTCGATCAGGGGTGAGTTTTCTTCCATCTTTGGACAGAAGGTGGCCTAGGTAAGTGACCTGGGGTAGGCAGAATTGCAACTTCTTCTTGGAGACCTTGTGGCCATTTTCCGCAAGGAAGTGCAAGAGTTGAATGGTGGCGGTAACCGCTAGAGGGGTGGTGTCGGCTGCCAAAAGGATGTCATCGACATATTGTACCAACACCACCCCGTCGGGTAACCGGACTTGGTCTAGTTGTCTTTTGAGGGCCTGGCTGTAGATGCTAGGGCTCTCCGTGTAGCCTTGAGGGGCTCGGCAAAACCTATATGAGCGGGATTTTAGGGTAAAGCCGAAGAGATATCGGCTGTCTGGGTGGATGGGGATGGAGAAGAATGCGTTCTTGAGGTCGATGACGGAAAAGGTGGTGGCAGTGGATGGAATCAAGGTCAGGATGGTGGTGATGTCTGAGACCACAGGGTACTGGGGTACCACCACTTTGTTGATCTCTCGGAGGTCGATGATGAAACGGTATGCTTTCTCATCTCCCTCTCCCTGCTTCTTGATAATGGGCAAGATAGGGCTGTTGCAAACGTTGCTAACCACTTCCTCTACCACTCCTGCGTCTATCAGTGACTGGATAATCATTACCAATGCCTTCTCGCCCTCTGGCGATATCCGATATTGTGGGAGTTTTGGGAGTGTTGCGTCTGGTCGGACAGTAATGTGCACTGGGTCAATTAACATACGCCCTACGTCCGAATCCGCTTTGGCCCACAGATACGGAGGTAGAGTGTCAAGCAGGGACGCGTCAACGTCGGTGATGGAAAACATGTGCCGGGGGGAACAATGTCTAAGCAGAACGGGGTTGTCGTAAAGAAACACTCGAACTCCATCTTGAGAACACCTAATCGTCGCTCGGAAGTGTTTCAGTAAGTCAAGTCCCATAATGGCGTCAGGGCTATTGGAGGAAAGCAAGAACGTGGTGTCGGTGGTGTTGTTTTCTACGTCAAAGAGAATCGGGGCAGACAAAGGGTTGGTGGAGGGCGTTCCATCGAAACCTGTCGATGTTATGAGTGAGCCAGACAAGGGTGCCCTTGGAATCAGTCGTTTAGATAACGCACTACGTGTTGCGCCAGTGTCTACCAGAAATGGAGACTTGGTACCCAGGACCTTAGCAGTGACATAAGGGCCCTGCTGGTCAACATAGAGCTCGACTGGATCCCTCCCTCGCCCTTGGCTGTCCTATGCAAAGGTGTGAGTGTCGTCATAGTCAGATTGTTGATATTGGTTCTGTCTGGGTCGATCGAACGTATTTGGTCTGCTTGATCTGTCGTTCGTTGCGTCATTTGGGGGCCCTCGTGGTGGTCCCTTAGGTCTCGGTCCGTTTGCTACATCCCTGGGGTCTCTGTTTCTGATCATTTCCAGAAGAACTGGGCACTGGGATTTCCAATGGCCAGTCCCTTTGCAGAAAGCGCACTGGTCTTCTCTAAGGTCTGTGCGTCCACTGTAGGGAGTCAGAGTGCGGTCCTGGGGAAATGCAGTCTTAGGGACGTTTGTCTGGTAGTTCCCCCGGTATTGGTCTCGTCCTATAGTCACCCCTTGCAGTTTGGCAATCATCACCCTCTCTTTTAAGTCTTTCTTCTTTTTCTCTGTCGCCCTATCGTTTTCATTTTTCTGATGCTCATAATATTGGGCCATTTGGAGAATCGCTGTAGGTTTGGAGGCTGCCCAACTACTCTCGCTGGCCTGTAGTTTCTGGGAGATTTCCAATGATAGGCCCTTAACATAATTCTGGACAAACAGATGGTGTCCGGTTGCAGTGGTCATGTCCTGGCCGCTGTAATCGGAGAACACCGTTTCAAACCGGGAGAAGTACTCCGATACGTCCTCCTGGGGTTTTTGGCGACAGGCCGTTACTATCGACCAGTCCACTTTCTTTTCTGGGATTTGGGTTTTTAATTTCTCTACGATTTTATCTGGGAGGTCTAGAATGGATTTCAACGGCTTTTGTCCTGGTCCCCGTTGTTTGTCCAGTTCATCGAGTTGTGACCAGGTATGTCCGAACAGCTCAAGGTGGTCGACTTTCCGGATTTGCTTCCACACATCAGCTGGTAGACATAACCCGAAGAACAAGTCGATGTCAGCCAGGGTCATGATCGTTGAACCCAGGGCTGTACCCAATTCAGTATAGAAGGCAGTGGGGTTTTTACGTAGGTCGGGTAGAGATTTCCGGAATGTCAGTATCTCTTGCCGGTCCCATGGCTGGTAGACCCAGTTGTATACTACCCTTCCCTTCGCATCTTGGTTGTTTGCATCATCGTGAGTCCCTGTACCCCGAGGAGGAACCCAGTAAGGGGCAGCCTCACGTATCGGCATCATGGTGTTAGATTGCTCGGTTGGTGGTTCGGTCACTACGGGGGCTGCGGATTTAGCTCCCGGCTTTCGTTCAGTGAGGTGGCGGAAAACCTCAAGCGTACGCGTGAGGAGGTCCGACACATCACACTCGCCCTCATCCCCGATATCGACCTTCCGGTACAGAGTCCTTAGGCTCTCGGGACCTTTGTCTCGATATCGGTCCTCGTATGCATTCAAGACATGATAACACAGTCGTACGGTAAAATGTCGTCTGTGACTCCCTGTATACGAGCTGAACATATCTGTGATGTACTCTTCATCATCCTTCCTTTCTACCAGTGTCCTTGCTATTTTGTCGATCCCCGCTCGCTCATCTTTGTCTAGCCTGTTTGTTCTTGCAGGGCCAGCCCCTCGAGTCTCATGGTCGTCTAACGTCGTTGTTGATGCGGGTTTTAATACAAGGGGTTCGGCCGGCACAGAGGCCATTGGGGCCGACGCTGTGGCGGTACCTTTGTTTGTACCTGGGGGTGGCGCGTGCTGCGCCAAGGGTTGAGAAGGGGCATATGGAGGGGGCATGTAGATGATAGGAGGACCTAACAGCAGGTCCTCATTGGCTTGTCGTTTCGAGGGTAAATCAGGGTAGAGCATGGAGGGGGTTCTAACCGGACACTGGCTTGGCGTTTCCCTTTCTAGTTTCTGTTTAGCTTTCTCTCTTTCCTCTATCTCCTTTTTTAGTTTCTGAGCAGCTAGGTGGGCTGCTTTTTGCAGCTCTTTTTCCAACCTACTCTCAGTTTTCTTTTTACGCTGTTCGGTTTCTTTTCGCCACATGCCGAAGCTATCAAGCATAGTAGGTGTTGTCTTGTTTTTACCCAGGGCAGTTTCTAGCGTTTTTATTTTATCATCATCGAAGGATCCTATCAGGGGCCATTGACTTTCTTGACCCTTTTTTGTATATTTATGCCATAGTTTACTATAGGCAATAGCGGTCAATCCATGCTTCATGAACATGTCCTTATTAGGGGTGCCTTCCAGCGGGGCTGGATGGTCCACCTCTAATAAGCGGTCCGGGCTAAACAGGCTACTAATCAGTGGGGAGAAGACAGACATGACGGCTCGTAACGAGGGACTAAAAAGTCAGCACTGCCTATCTTATCACTAGGTGCAAAGACTGGACAGAATATTTCTATTCTACGTTGTTTGCAGGCAGTGAATACCTCATGGATCAAAAACCAAAGACCAATAAATAACAATGGGGAGAATGAGCAGGTCCGCAAAGATTTGCGTTACCTACCCTTTTCACTATCTGCAAAAAGGGTGGTCTCTTCCCTGTTTGCAGACAGGGAATCTCCAGGAAACAATAGTTTGCGAACAACAGTTCAATTTCAAGTGATTATTGGGCGGGGGAAAAAATAAGCACGGCTGCTGCCCTACCTATCCTCCACTGTTTGCAAAGAGAGAGCCCGTTGTTTCTCCGTTTGCAGACAGTGAATCCCTCATAGATCAAGATAACAAAAGACCGATAAATAACAATGGGGAGAATGAGTTGGTCAGCAAAGATTTGCGTTACCTACCCTTTTCACTATCTGCAAAGAGGGTGGTCTCTTCCCTGTTTGCAGACAGGGAATCTCCAGGAAACAATAGTTTGTGAACAACAGTTCAGTTTCAAGTGATTATTGAGTGGGGGAGAAAATAAGCACGCCTCTGGCCTACCTATCCTCCACTGCTTGCAAAGAGAGAGACCGTTGCTTCTCCGTTTGCAGACAGTGAATCTCCAAATCAACAAAAAGAGCAATACTAGTATTTTTAAACAAACAGGCAATCAAACAATTATTTCGTGACTTGTCGTGGTTACACGACCTTACCCGGACCGCATGGACAGTTTCCTGTCTTCCGAATCCAGCGCCCGATCGTCCTCTCTTCTCCGTTATCCTCGCGGCACTCCTGATGGTTCCCAGTCAGGACCGTAGATCACTCGAGAGAGGTCTGTTCGGAACCAGTGAAGTTCGGATGATCGGCTGTCAGACGAGGGTCTATCGGACAGACGCGTTCCCGATCGTTGCAGTCGTTCACTTTGTCGTCAGGACCTCTCCCACTGGATCCATGGGTCGCTGATGGGCCCCACGCTTGGGACGCCAATTGTGGAAACTAACTGGGGGGCACTACCAACCAGAATATAAGATCCTTAATTATTGCCCGGCGGTGTCGCCTCTTGAACCCACAAAGAAGTTAAACTACTTGAAGAGGCAGGCGCTGGAGACTGGAAGGCAGGAAACAAGGTTTTTATTCGCTCCGGAGGAGAACACAACGAAAACGGACAGAAGGTATCGTTCTGAGGTGCTCTAACTGCATCCCTGAGGCCTGGCCTCTTATACACACGTTTATCTGTTTATTGCATGTAACACATTCTCGTTGATACTTTGAAGTACGGAAAGACATCCTCAGAATCCCCCCTTTCCCAGCCCGTTCCCACGCAAGGTTACAGTGGAAGTCCCCGCCCCGTTCACAACAGGTGATGATCATCGCGCAGCTGGATATTCCGCCGATCCACAGTGTGTGTGGGTTTCGATCGGATCTCGTGGGATGGGGGGGGGCTTTGATCATCTCGGGGGTCCTTTGAGGAGGAAAGCTTTCTATTGTACGGGGAGGGGCAAGGGATTGGTATCGGCAGAGCTGGGTGTCGGCCTGGGAACGGGGAAGACAAACGGGCACACGGGGAAATGGGGTTTGCATCAAAGGGCCGGGGATCATAAATGGGAAGAAGGGAGGTGTCGCGCTGGGAACAGGACGAGGGTCTGGGGCAGAGCAGCGCTGAAGAGGGGTTTTATGATTCGCGGCAGGTGCAGGCGGGGGGTTGTCAGTATGCGGGGGATGCCGGCGAAGTTAGGAATGGGAGAGAGGCGCGCTGGCTCTCGGCGGGAGCAGGGAAGCCATGGTGTTCAAAATGGCGGCTGTTTTACGCGCACAAAAAGGTTAAGGAGAGCAAGAGGGCGCCGATAATGTTGACGGTTTCAGCCTAACTTTCAACATGTGGGAGCCCTATTAAACATCTGATGTATTTTTTGGTTTAATATTTATTATTGAAAATATAGAGTTGAGGTACCCACCATAATAAACCCAAGTTTTGGTCCACCACAGTCCAGCATCAAACCGTCATGACAAGACTTCCTGTATCAAAATTCTGGAATTTGTGAACCAGTCAAGCTTTCAGTCGTCTTCAAAGAAAGTTATTGATTGAAAGTAGGTGAATATATGGAATATCAAAACGAAATACCGAACTCTGGTCCAGAACCAAGTCGTGGCCAAACACTACTCCGGGGCTAAACTTCCACCCAGCATGACAAAGAGTCCCGGCACACCACTGAACAGAGTGGTGCTGAAGTCACACTATAACCAAAAGTGCCTTAAGTTCCCATTCTCATTCCACTTTACTTCTTCCAGGGACGATCTGCATACTTCCTCCTCTGTGAAAATAAAGGCCTTGTCCCAGTACTGGGTCCTCGGTCTGGCAGAGAGGCATGTATCTATAATGTTTTCAACTCATTTAATCTCCATCTGCTCCATTTTCGTTAGTAAAGTTTCAAGGTCCAATTTGCAAAACAATAGGGTTAAGCTGAGTGTATGGTCTCACTTACGTTTGCTGCACCGCCACGCACAGAATGTGGTCTCACCTACCTCACCCTGAAATCTCCTTTTCCACCCCAGTATAGGCTCCTAGTCCAGAGTCCAAAGACTCCCACCACTGCAGCTTGCAAACTTTGCTTCTGCTCTCCACCCAGTTCATGGACGATCTCTCTCGTCAATTTCTGCACTGCACTAGCAGGTAAAGATGGAAGGATGCCTTGTACTCACAGTTCTCTCATTATCCAATGACTCTAGTCCTGCCTTCATTTTCAATAGACTATCCTGTGCAGATTGTTGAAAGTCATCAAATCACTGTGGAGGGAGGGCATAAGGCCCTGTGTCTTTTCAGAAGCTCCAGACCCCATCGCCTTCATTGTGTCTTATTCAGGCTCATTAATTTACTGGTAACATCCTGGCTATGTTGTGTCCATTCCAAGCTACACTCAGTGTAGTTACTGTAGTGCAGATCCAATGTGGGAGGGCAAAGTTAGAGGAGTGAAAACATTTTTGATTTGCTAAGAACTTTAGGACTGTTTCATGGATCTGCATGAAATTTGCAATAGACTTAGCATGTTTAGTTTACGTTTTGTTTCTAAGTTTCATGCAGTTCCATGCAGTTACATCAAGTGGGCACCTTTAAGCGTGTTAATGAAGTGTTCATATGCTAATAAATGTCACTGACCCCGAAACCGGTCCTAGGATGCTTGTTTACGGGCAAGGGAGGACCTGTCTTGGCAGTTTTGGGTGAACTTTTCCCATAAGGCACAGGGTGAACCTGATTTGCATATGGCCGGGTCTAAACTAGGGTGACATGGTGAGCAAAAGAATGATGGATTTAATCCAGATCTCTTGACTGGGGGTGAATGTTTTGATTTGTTCTGCATTCCATCCATCAATTGTGTGCCTTTTGCTTTATTGCCTACAGTACGCACGGGGTAAGCCCACGCGTGGCTCCCGGGCTCACTGTGACACTGGATTCAAGCTATCCTGGCTGATGAGGGTTGAAACCCCGAAACCGGTCCTAGGAGGCTTGTTTCCGGTCCAGGGAGGACCTGGTATGGCAGTTCGGGCTGGACTGTTCCCATGAGGCACAGGGTCAAGACTGATTTGCATATGGTCAGGTGTAAACTGGGGTGGTATGGTGAGCATAAGAATGATGGATTTAACCCTGATCTCTTAACTGGGGGTGAATGTTTTGATTTGTTCTGCATTTCGTCCATCAATTGTGTGTCTTTTACTTTATCGCCCTAAGTGCGCCAGGTATGCCCAGAAGTGGGTCCCAGGCTCACTGTGCCACTGAATTCAAGCTATCCTGGATGATGAGGGCTGAAACCCGTCCTAGGATGCTTGTTTCCGGTCCAGGGAGGACCTGGCTTGGCAGTTTTGGTTGAACTTTTCCCATAAGGCACAGGGTGAACATGATTTGCATATGGCCGGGTCTAAACTGGGGTGACATGGTGAGCAAAAGAATGATGGATTTAACCCAGATCTCTTGACTGGGGGTGAATGTTTTGATTTGTTCTGCATTCCATCCATCAATTGTGTGTCTTTTGCTTTATTGCCTACAGTACCCCACGCGTGGCTCCCTGGCTCACTGTGACACTGGATTCAAGCTATCCTGGCTAATGAGGGTCGAAATCCCAAAACCGGTCCTAGGAGGCTTGTTTCCGGTCCAGGGAGGACCTGGTTTGGCAGTTCGGGCTCGACTCTTCCCATGAGGCACAGGGTCAAGACTGATTTGCATACGGCCGGGTCTAAACTGGGGTGGCATGGTGAGCAAAAGAATGATGGATTTAACCCAGATCTCTTAACTGGTGTGAATGTTATGATTTGTTCTGCATTCCGTCCATCAATTGTGTGTCTTTTACTGTTTGGTGAATCTCCATGAAATATGGCTGATGTTTAGCAGGTTTAGCTTTCTGTTGGTATGTCAAGTTTTGTGCATATACGTCAAAGGGACATAGGGCAGAAATAAATGGTCTGCATGAAATTGGGACGACAGTTGACAAATTAAGCTTATCGCAAGAATATTAGATTGCATGCAGATCAAATTGGTGGGGGTTAAAATTAAAGGGGCGAGTCTTTGATTTTCTAATAATTTTGCTGGCATTTGATGGATCAACAGAAATTTGGCATACAGTGTGGTTAATTTGTCTTGCTCTTGGTATCTTGAGTTCTATCTGGATTTGTCAAGCAGGACACAAATAAAAGGGGGTCTAAAATGTGTTTATTTCCTAACTGTATTGGTGCCATTAGATGGAACTGGTCAGGAGTTTCGAGTTATTAAAGAAAAAAGATTTATGTATTTCTAAAGACGCATATCCACCTTGGTGGACCCGCGGATCAAAGCACCATCAGCAATGCATTGATTGGGTGGCCACAACCTGAGAGGAACGTTGCTGCCGCCATTTTGTATATCAGGACTTGGTCCCAGGGAAGGGGAAAACTCCACAGAAAATTGGATGAAAGGGTCAGGGTAAAGGTACCCTGATCCAACGAGGGTAGAGGTACCCTGACCCAACAGGAGTGATGGAGGGGTCAATGAGGGACCCCTCATGGGCAAGAAATTGCCCAAAACATTTTTAGGGTGCACAAGGATCGCAGATTCACCGTAGTGCTCAGCCCGACCCCCCATGTGAATACGTGGCGGATCTGCAGATCCAGCGCTAAATTAAAAAACATGCACATACTCACACATTCTCTCACACCCCTACACAAACACTTACGCACCCCACAAGCACGCACCCACTCAAAGACCAACACGCCCACACCAGCACTGACATATGTAGTCACAGACAGCTACTCACACACCCACTCATACATCCATACAGCAACTCACACAGCCACTCACAAACCCACACAGCCACTCACAGACCCACTCACACACCCATACAGCTACTCACATACCCACTCACAGACCCAAATAACCACTCACTCGCCCACTTACAGATCCACACAGCTACTCATACACTCTCTCACACACTAATACAACCACTCACACACCCATTCACACAATGACACACCCACTTACACACGCACACAAACACTGACACACCCACTCACATATCCACACACCCACTCACACACCCTTTCAGTCATACACCCACTCAGACACACAAAACCACTCACACACCCACTTACTGATCCACACAGTCACTCACACACCCACTGACACACCCATTCAGCCACTGACACACCCATTCACAGACCCACACAAGCACTTATACACCCACTAACAGACCCAGAAACCACTCAGATACCCACTGTGAGACAAACAATGCAAATCATACACCCAGTCAATCACAGATACAGACAATCACACCCTCTCTCATGCACCCACACAACCACTCACACATTCATACAGCCACACTCACACTACCACTAACACACTCTCTCACACACCAACACATCCTCTCACACACTAAATCAAAATTAACGGACATTATAGTTAGGAAATCGCATTAAAAAACATAAAATGAACTGAAAAAAACCCAAAGGTTATAGGGACATTATAGTTAGAAAATAGAATTTAAAGAGCAGTAGAAAATCCCTAAAAAATCAAAGGTTACAGGGGCGTCATAGTTAGGCCCAGATTTTACACAGAGATTCAAAAGTTATTCTTATTTAAAAAAAACTATAACACGTACCCTAAGGTAACTATAGCTTGAGACTTCACCAAGCACTGCTAATTACCCCACATATTACATCAGTCATGACATCTTCTATGACATTTATAATATCACTGCAACATTTGCAATAAAATGATTGATGACAAAACTGTGTATGGGGGGTGGGAGTTATAGTTACCCTAGGGCACATGCTATAGTTTCTTGAGATAACTTAAACTATAACTGTTACATTTCTATGGTTTTATGTGTTTAAAATCTGAAGCTAACTATAATGCCCCTGTGATCTTTGGCTTTTTTTTTTTATTCTATCAGACGGGGCCCCCCTCCCTTAAAAAAAATATATATTTAAAAAAAGAGCAGGCCTGTGGGGGGTGGTGTCCCTGGGGACAAAAATAGCCCAGGAGGGTGGCCTACATTTTTTCTTTTAAGCTGGCATCTTGTTGGAGGCCCCGCCCCCCTTTTCCTACTACTCTGCAAACATGGTCCTGGTGCGCTCGTGGATGGGGGATGAAGGCCCCGCGACTCCTGAGGGTTCTTAGGGGCCAACAAGACCTCCTGTTACCTCCAGTAAGCCGCACACAGTGGGATTGCTGAGAGATGATCGGAGGTCTTGCCCCCCCCTTCTCTACCATTTTGCAAACGCACCTCTCAGCACACTGCTGGTGGGGGAGGAGGTCCCCTTGCCTCCTGAGGGCCTCAGGACCAAAGTGGACTTCTTCCCCCAACAAGTAGTAGGCCAGGAGGCGCTTTTGCAGAGTGTTGGAGAAAGGGGGCATGGCCTCTGATGACCTCTCAGCAGTCTACCTCTGTGGGTCTTACTGGAGGTAACAGGAGGGCTAGTTGGCCCGCAAGGACCCTCAAGACCCAAGGGGACTTCAGCCCCCAACCAATAGTGCGCCAGGAGGCACATTTGCAGAGTGGTGGAGAAAGGAGGCGTGGTCATGAAAAACCTCTCAGCAAACCCAATGTGTGGGACTCGCTGGAGGTAAGAGGTGGGATAGTTATCCCCCAAGGACCCTCAATAGCCAAGGGGACTGCATCCCCTTACTAGTAGTGTGCCAAGTGGTGCATTTGCAGAGTGGTGGAGAAAGGGGACTTGGCCTCCTATCAGGTCTCAGCACTCCTGCTGTGTGGGACTTACTGGAGGTAATGGGAGGGATACTTGGACCAACTACCCCTCATGTTATCTCCAATAGGTCCCATACAGCCGGATTTTGAAGAGGTCTTCGGAGGCCCAGCCCCCTTTCTCCATTACTCTGAAAACGGGACTCATGGTGCACTGCTGGTCGGGGGATGAAATCCACTTTGCTCCTGAGGGACCTTGAGGGCCTAGAAGCCCTCCGGGTACCTCCTGTAAATCCTACACAGCAGGATTCCTTAGAGCTGGTCAGAGTCCCAGCCCCCTTCGTCACCACACTGCAAACGCACCTGCTGGTTAAAAAACCATCAACATTCACTGATAAAAACCAAAGGTTACAGGAAAGTTATAGTTAGAAATTAGCATTTAAAAAAACCTTAGAAATTCACTGGAAAAAACAAAGGTTACAGGGATGTTATAGTTAGGAAATGGAATAAAAAGAACCATAGACATTCACTGAAATAAACAAAGGTTGCAGGAATGTTATAGCTAGGAAATGGAATAAAAAGAACCTTAGAAATTCAATGAAAAACCAAAGGTTACAGAGACATTATAGTTAGGCTCAGGTTTCACGTGTACAAAACCAGAGAAATTCAGCAGTTATAGTTAGCTCAGCTAACTATAACTCGCACCCCACAACGCACTGCTTATCACCCCACATATTACATCACTCTTGACCTGGTTAGTGACATAACTGATGACAGCTCAAATGACAACACTAATGACATGACTGATGACATCAACCACAGAATCTCTGATGCACCCACTCACACCAAAATATAACATTTCATACACCCACTCCAACTTCCACAATACCATTTTCAAAACCATTGACACAACCATACCAGCACTTACACACCCACTCACCGATTCATTGGTCTAAACACACATTTGCTCAGTCACCCAAACAGCCACTCCTACACCAGCCCACTCACTAATACAGCCACTGATATATCCACTCACACACCCATACAGCCGCTCACACAGTCAATCAGCCATAGAACTACTTGCACACCTACTCATGCACCCATAGAGTCCATCACACAGCCACTTACTCGCCTATACAGTTATACACACACCCACTCACTTATTCAGACAGATACTAACACATATTCACTCACCTATACAGTCACTGACACACGCACACACTTACCCATACAGCCACTCTCACAATCACTCACTCACACATACATTTACTCATATTCTCAAACACTCACCTATACTGCCTTTCATATATACAGTTGCTCACCTATATACCACTGATACATCCATTCACTCATTTTTCATTTCATTTCATTAAACTTTATTTCGATTCATCAACAGAATCATAAAAGTATACAGTTTTAGAAATCAAATTTACACAGAATTCTCTAAGTTCCATAATAAAATATTACAGTCAATCAAAGGAAAGAGAAAGCCATAGATAATTCAAATAAAAGTGCTTGTGCTATTAAACAGCGAAGACTAACTACAACACATTAGCTCATAATACTACTCAATATCGTTTTCCTATAGTTAGGGCTAGCCTGATAAAACTAAGCACAGCACTACATATAGCTGCAGTAGACAATGACATCAGATACTCGTATCCCTCTCTGTAATCACATGGTCTAATATCCAGCAAAACAGGTTTAATAAACCGATTTCTTGGTTCATTATACAGAGTACAAAAAAGAACAAGATGCAAATTACATTGTGAAACCTTATTATTACAGGGACAGGGGGGCAGCCTCTCACACCAACCCCCTTGTTTCGGAAAAGCAAACAAAAAATGCAGTGTATTTAAACGAAATCTTGTCAGATAGAAGCGCCACTGGGTGTGCATAGTGAAGGATAAGTAAAACTGCTGCTGCAATTTGCCCCCATTGTATGGTGTTTGCTCAATGTCTTTTAACATACACAGGGTAATACGATAAGCGTTTTTGATTGTCAACTTCACATCCTTCTGGATAGATTCAGGGTTATCAAAAATATGTCCCAGACCAATCTTATGGAAGGTTTCCCTCACATATAACAGCCAAGGGATATGCATGGCATATTTAAGTTTAATGCAGTCTTGTAGGATTTCTTTTGATAATTTAAAATTTTCCGACTGCCAAATTTTCCCCCATAAAAGTAAAGGGGAAACGTGAATGATATCACTCACAAATTCTATACCCATCTCTGAATGGCAGAACATATTTGATGAACCGGATGGGATTGATAGGAGACGCTTTAGGAACTTATTTTCCATTATTTGGATCTGAGTGCATTTATGTATACCCCACACCCCCACCCCATATGTTACAACGGGGACGCATTTGGCTTTGTACAAGGTCTTTAGTTCAGCAATCGGTTTTTGGCCCAACTTGCTGGAGAAGCGAAAAAGGGCCTCTATTGAGCGAGTTGTCTTCTGCACACGTGCTGATATTAGAGGGTCCCAACTCAGAGTTCTATTAAATAAATTTCCCAGATAATTAAAATTATCAACTTTTTCAATGGTTTATTTATTTATTTATTTATTATAACGTTTTGTATAGCGCGAACAAGACCCGTGGGTATCAGAGCGCTTAACACAGAAGAGGTAAAAAGGTTAACATATATATTAACAGTTATAAGAATAAACAGATATGAGGTAGATGAAATATATTCATAACACATGTGCAGTTAGCGTTAATAGTAAGTTGCGGCTACATTTATATCATAAGCAATATATATACACATAGGTGAGGTAGATCGTTATAAGTCCATGAGGGATGCAGTTATAAGGTCCGGTAAAGATATCGTTTAGTGATATATTTTAGGTCGGTTTCACATCCTAGAATTAGTGATCCTTATATTACTGACTATGCTTCTCTTTCTGATGTCATAAACATTCTGTATTAGGGCAGTAATATTTCAGAGCAGTGATCAATGATCTTCTCTATGTATTGTATTTATTCATCAGAAGGCTCTTCACTTCCCGCTTGAATGTTGCCACATTTTGGATCTTCCTAATGTTTGGAGGGAGTGAGTTCCAGATTCTGGGGGCAGCTCCTGAGAACGCTCTGTCATAGGTTTTTTTCTTTCGGAAGATGGCTGGCCGTAATAGCAGCTCCTCAGCACTCCTAGCTGGTCGGTTACCTCCAGACAGCTGAATTTTCTTGGCTAGGTATCCTGGAGTGTTGTAGTGGAGCGCTTTATGTGTGATACATGCTATCTTCATTTGGATTCTGGCTTCATAATGTAGCCAGTTTAAAGCTTTCAAGTGCGGGGATATATGATCATATTTCCTAGATCCGGTGATAAGTCTTGCCGCGGCGTTAAGGCAGGCTTTTAGTGGTGCTGTGGACGTTTTTGGTAGGCCAGCTAAGGTGGTGCAGCCATATTCAATTCTCGAGATAACTAAGGATTGGATTGCCAGTTTGAGATCCGCCTCTGAGATGAATGGTTTCAATTTTCTTAAGTAGTTCAGGTGGAAGCGGGCATTTTTAGCCATTGAGTTAATGTGGGCTTTCATGTCCAGATTCTCGTCTAAGGTGATTCCAAGCGATTTAGCTGAGTTGACTAGGGTTGGGGTGCAGTTTAGCGCAGTCACGAATTTCGTCCATTCCTTTATTTCCGTATGGCTCCTTGGTGGTGAAATTAGTAGGAACTCTGTTTTGTGAGCATTTAGTTTCAGATGATTGTTAGTTAACCATTGTAGTGCCATTTGTAATGTCTCATTCATTAGTTCAATGTCTTTTAGGGATGCGATCTTTATGTATATTTGCGTGTCATCTGCATACATGTGATAGGATATCTGTGATTTTTGGAGAATTTCTGTAAGCGGTTCGACGTATAGGTTAAACAGATCTGGGGATAGCGTCGATCCTTGAGGGACTCCTATTGAAATAGAGCATGGAGGTGAGATTGATTGGTTGACCAAGAAACGCTGTGTTCTGTTCTGTAAAAAAGAATCGAACCATTTCAGCACAATTCCCGATAGTCCCATCCTGTCCCGCAGCCTGGTCAGTAATGCTTCGTGATTTACCGTGTCAAAAGCCGAAGACAGATCAAGGACAATCAGTAGGCATGCTTGATTTTGGTCAAGGGCCTGTATCGCATCATCAACAATATGGAGGATCGCTGTTTCTGTGCTATGCCCTGCTCTGAATCCTGACTGGCATTCATCTAGCAAGGAGAACTTGGTGATGTGTTGGCTCAGTTGGTTCTGTACGCATTTCTCAATTAGCTTGGCTAGTAAAGGGATGTTGGTCACTGGGCGAAAGTTGTTTGGATCTGATGTGTCCGCTGAAGGTTTTTTGATTATGGGAACAACTTGACCTGTTTTTAGGCAGTGCGGGAGGATCCCTTGTGATAGAGAAGCATTTATTATTTCGGTCCATATTGGAACCAAAACGTGGTTGATTTCTTTTAAGCACTTTGCGGGAAGGGGGTCTTGATAGTGGTTGTTTGGTTTGATTTCTGAGAGCGTCTTGGCGATCATGTGCTGGTCATACAGTTCGAATGTATTCCAGTTTGCCTTGTTTTTTGCCTTAGTACACTCCGTTGTAGAGACGGTATTGCTCGTAGGCAGTGGTTCGATGGGAAGGTTCGCCACGGCGTTTTTGAGCTCTATTTCAAGCGATTTGGCCTTCTCTGTGAAAAATGTGGAAAATTCATCGCAGCTTAGGGATGTTTTTGAGTTCTCTTGAACGGATTTGGCTAGTTTGTTTGATTGTTGCTTTAGGATTTCAAAGAGTTTTCGTGGTCTGTTTTTGGCATTGTCCAGTTCTGATCTTATAAATTCCTTTTTTGAGTTGATGATCTTTTTATTATATTGATTTCTAATTTTTCTGAGGGCTTTCAGCTCAGGGGATGAAGGGTGTTGTCTCCATTTTCTTTCGGCCATTCTCAAATTGCGCCTTTCTTCATTTAGTGCCTCATTAAACCAAGGATTTTTTGTCTTCTCCGTGACTCTTTTCAGTTTTAATGGCATGGTGTTATTGACGATATTTTCGACAGCTGTTATGTAGTGATCGGTCAGCTCATTGACATTCTGCAGGTTGCTAGGTGGCTTTAGGTCTCTTTCACAGCTTTCGACCAATAGCTCCATATTTGCTTCTTTTGTGTCTCGCATCCATTTTTTGGACTTGAAGGGTTGTCTGGTCCTGCCTTTTTCCACTATGGGTATCACGAATGTTATGGCATGATGGTCAGACCAGTCGCATGGAGTTATGGAGAGGATTGTTGTATCTTTGTTTCTTGAAATAATCCAGTCTAACGTCGTTCCTTTCGAGTGTGTGGGTTGTGTGCACGCTTGGGTGACGTTTAGTTCGACGAGGAAATCTTTAAGCATGTTGACCAGTTTATCATTGCAGTCCTCCCAATGTAAATTGAAATCGCCTAGAAATATGTTATTGGCTTCGTTGTTAGAGTTGGCCGTTATGATCTCTATTAACTCCTCTGTAAACTTTGCGTTATCTCCTGGTGGGTGGTAAAATGTATGCAAGTTGCATCTTTGAATTGTTAGTTGGTCTTATGTTAAGACCTAGGTATTCGCAGGATTCTAGAGGGTCGGCTTGAATTTGTTTGACCTCTATATCTGATCGATGAATGCAGGCTATACCTCCCCCTAACTTTTTAAGTCTATCAAGTCTCAAAATGTTATACTGAGGTGGTACTAAGAGATCCATGGTTGGGGATGAAGATTCCGTAAGCCATGTTTCTGTGAGGACTGCAAGATCAATGTCCTTGTTGATGATGAGGTCCGCTATGTCCGATGCATGTTTGGTTGCCGACCGACAGTTGAGTAGTATTTATTTTATTTATAGAGGCTTTTGTAGCGCGCTCTGTTACTAAAAAGTGGTTTTTCTTTGTTACTAAAGTTCACATTTTCGGATTCGGTTGTTGTTAGCTGTATGTGCTGTAAATTGTAAGGGTTGGATGTTCTATCCTTCTTTCTCGATGTTCTGTTAGAGTCGAGTGGTACTGTTTTGATTGTTTCCTCTCCCACGCGGTCCGGTAGTTCATATGTTCGGATTAAGGCCAGAGTTTCCTCCTTTGACAATGATTTTGTCCTATCTGGTCGGTTGTCTCTATTTTTTAAAAGCATGGTCGTCTCGTTACTGTTTCTTTGTGAGGAGTGTACAAGGTTTTGGATATGCTCGACCTTAGAGTGAATGCTCGCCGTCATCTCCCCAATTTTTTCAATCGCCTGTAAGGTATTATTAGTGACTTGTGCCAGCTTGCTCACTAGTTTCTGAAGCTCCTTAATATCTTTCTTGTTCTGAAGTGATTTCTTAGGTATGTCTGATCTGTTTATCCTGGATTTGTATTCTGCTCTTCTCCGTTTTGGATCTGTTCTAAGTTCCGCAGCCATTTTCTTTGTGTCCTTTGTTTGATTGTCAGTTCTCTTTTTCTTGGAGATGTCGTCGGTGCTAGCTAAGTTATGTGTTATTGGGAGCGCGTTTGTGGGTGAGGGTCTGCTCGACGCTGGTATTGTACTAGAGAGAGGTATAGGAAGGTTGGTATCTTCTGCCTCATCCAATTCCTGGTTATCATAGGGTACTATATTTGTGGCCAATGTATGCTCTGCGTGGGAAGTCTCGTCGTTTGGAAGCGAATGCGGCTCTTCTCTTTGGAGCTGGTCTTGTTCTTTGTTTGCCTGATAGGTAGACCTCTCTGTTCTGATAGGTAGACCTGTCTGTTCTTTCTGTCGTGTTCTTTGGTACTGTCATTACTATTTCAAGTATATCTTCCGGGTTAGGGCTTTGAGCATGGTGGCCCCTAGTTCTATTGGCGCCTCTGGTAATGTTATTGTAGATGTCGGGAGTGTTTCCTGGTGGGGTCAGATGTAGTTGGTATCTTGGGTCTTCTAGTGAATCTTTTATCGTTTGGAATATCTTGTCAATTTTCTCTAGTTCTCGATTTGCTGCTTGTACCAACACAATTCCAGATTTATATATGGTGATGCTTAGTTCGGCTCTGCATCTTATTGATGGTGAAGTCATCATTTTTGTACCATGAGGGATGTTTTTCGTAGCTTTTATGGCAAGCATCCTTGTGAAGGCATTGCGCCATTTAGCTGTTTTATTTGTGTAGAATATGAGGTCATTCATTGTCGTACCTTTAATTACATTAAAATATAGGTCTGAAAATAGTATGCCCGGGTTTTTTCTCAGGGTGTCGTGTTTGAACTTCTTAGCTGCATTTTTGGTAAAATTAGGTGGATATTTTATATTCTGGGCATTCGAGCCAGCAGTTTCTAGGTATCTTTCGTTCATTCTAGCTCCGTGTTGCATGTCTTATGGTGACTCTTTCTCTGTTTGATTCCGGGTAGGACCACTGCTGATGTTGTTTAGTGCTAGTTCAAGATTTCCTTTCCAGATCTAGGAGGGTATAGATATAAATTTGCTGAGTAGTGGTAGATATAGCTTCTCTGGTTACATTGTTGACTACATACTTGCGGGTTTTTGTCCCCTTCGGGCCGCAAACCATCACATAGGACTTTGTAAAGTTGACCCTAAGATCAAGATCTGACATAAAGTCATTAAAAGCTTTTAAACAAGCTTGCATGCTATTTGCAGTAAGGGTCATTAAAACGGTATCATCTGCATAAGACAACATAGGTATCCGTTTGCCATTTACTTTGGGGAAATCTGAGCAGTTTTTCAACAAATAGTTTTCCAACCCATTTGTATAAACTAAAAACAAGAAAGGGGCAAGAATACAGCCCTGGCGTACCCCTTCAGTTGATGGGATGGGTTTTGTCTTCTTGCCCCCCGGGCCAAATCTAATCCTCACCGTAGTGGCAGCAGGCAATCTACAAAGCAGGGTGACCAGCGGCTCCTCAAACCCCATAGACTCCATCATCCGCCATAACTTATCTCTACAGACAGTGTCAAATGCACTGGATAAGTCCATGAAGTCCAAGTGAATACAAGCTCCTCTGGCCTTCATGTACTTACCCATAATTAAAGCCAAATTAAGACACTGCTCCGTTGTCCCCTTACCCCGTCTGAAGCCATACTGTGAATCCACAATAATACTTGATGATTCCGCCCATGCTTCCAGGCGGGCCAGAATAACCCTACCCATGAGCTTACATGATGCGTCTATTAGCAAGATTGGCATATAACAGCACGGGTCACTTTTATTGCCCGTCTTAAAAATCGGTACAACTACCGCCTCTTTCCAAGAAATAGGGATGCGCCCTACCACTACCGCTCTAAAAACATTAAGTAATAAAGGTGCCCACACCTCAACATTATGTTTAAAAAGATCTAGAGGGACTGCACCAGGTCCTGGGGCTTTTAACAAGATGCCTTTCCTTAAAGCTTCCACGACCTCAGAAAGAGAGAGTGAAAGACTAAATGTTAATGCTGACTCTAGATGAAGATCACTATTCTCCTCAGTGACAGATACCAAGCAAATACCTTTTGGGTTGAAAAAATTTTCATAAATTGCCTCCCAGATATCTCCTGGTATATGTGTCATCATATTGCCTTTTTCCTCACTATTGAGAAGAGACGATTTATTACTTCCCAGAATAGCTTACTGTCCCTCAAAACTGAGGCTTTTTCCAAATCATCCCAGGCTTTTTTTTTTTTAAATCTAGTTTACGCCTATCAATAGTCTCCCTGTATAATTTCCTTGCGTTTTTAACCAACTCCTTATCCCGTGGTACTTGATGTAAAGCCTTTGTTAAGATAGTTTGAGCTGCAGAACATTTAGAATCAAACCATTTGCACTCTCTTGGCTTTTTTTTGCCCGTGGTGATTATAAGATGCGATGCCACATTACCACAGAGTTCCTCAAAGTTCTTAATTAGAATTTCAGGCACAGAGGGGGAGGTTAAACAAGTTTCTATCAATGCGCTGTTTTCTCTAAAAATCTCTTCCTCCAATTTTCGTGCATCGACCTTATCCCACTTAAGGCTTACCCCTTGATTCTGGCTATATTTTATTGGCTGTTGAGAGGTCTGGATTTTCTCAATCATCGGGCTTAAATGCAGAACTAGGGGATTATGGTCACTAGCATGATTCGCTTCAACCAAAAAGTTGTTGACAAAGTGAATATACCTGTTAGAGACCAAGATAAAGTCAATCACACTACTTTTTCCCCCCGTCCCTTGAAAAGTCGGTATTTGCCGGCAATTTAGAGAAGGTTGGCATGTCCAATACACAAAGATCATTTGTCACGATAATATTATTCAAGGCGTCACCCTGTGGTGAATGCTTGAAATGTGCCATTGGTTGATCTTTTATATCTGCCACACCACAAACCCTAAACCCACTGAACTTACAGAAGGCATAATTGAAATCCCCTACCCACATAATGAACAAAGAGGGGGAGGTATTAGTCACTTTAACTATCTCCTCACGCAATTTATCGATAACACATGTGGCATGGGGGTCAAACCCATTGTAGTACCAATTAATTAATAACAAAGGCACTGGAAACAAATCTGTGATCTAGACCAATTGATACAAGGGGGAATCCGTCAACAACAGTGGCCTAACGGTCAAATATTTCACAGAAATAGCAGTCAATAAACCACCCTTAGCCCTGCCCGCTCAGCATGCACATTAAAAGATTGATAGCCCTCTATACGTTGGTCCTCTCTGCTCCAGGTTTCCTGGAGACAGATTATGTCAAAGGTTTCTATGTGTTTTAACCATTGCTCATCCTGTAACCTACGAGCAAGGTCTGCTATATTCCAAAAAATCAAACTAAAAGGACACCCTCCTAGTTGACTATTTGGTGAGGTTAAGTGTGTAACTTCTGAACACGATGAAATACTTAGTTCTAATTGGGTATCATCTTCCCCACCCTGGTCAACATCTGCATGGTCCATCGATATAGTAACATCTAAGTTAATTTGACTCACAGATTCTATCCCATCTAAGGCTCGTTCCCTCTCTCATCCATTCACTCACTGACACAGCCATACACACATTCAGTCACCCATACAGCCCCTCACAGCCGTACTCACAAACCCCTAAAGCCACTGACTCACCAACTCACTCATCCATGCAGACAGTCACACACACCCTCACCCACCCACACAGACACTCATACAACCCTACAGGTACTCTGACAACCAATCAATCACCCATTCAGCCACTCAGGTACCCACTCACTAACCCATACAGCCACTTGGACAACTGGCAGGCTGATATAGACATTCACACAACCTAGTCACTCACCCATACATTCACTGAGATGCCTGATCACTCACTTATACAGTCAGTCACGCACCCACTGAATCATCCATACAGGCACTCATAGACCCACTGATTCACCAATACACATTGGTATACATATTTAACACTTATAAACTTTTTTAAAACACTCACAGTCACTGGATGATGTCATGAGTGATGTCATTTGAGATGTCATCAGTGATTTCACTAACCATGTCATGAGTGATGTACTATGTGAGGTCATGAGCAGTGCATGCGGGGGCGCAAGTTATAGTTAGCTCATAAACAACCAGCCCACCTCCCCTGCTGGATGTGGTTAGGCATTGAAAACTACCCATGACACTTTTCCATAAAAAAGAACTGGCTTTATGAGGCAACCGTCAATACATTGCAGTATGGGTAGGGGAATCGCCTAGAATCTTAAAGGGACAGAATACCTTTTCACAGCTTTTGGTGCAGGCCTACGGGTTTGCATTTTTCCTTCATGTTATACACTTTCAACACCTTTTGCAACTAAGGTGTTACTTAATGTTTACTTGAAATCTGTGTTATTTCAATTATAAAGAAGACACTCCGGAAAAAATGTGACCTTTGAAAGGCCACAAAAAGAGCTGTTCATTATAGTGACATGTGGACACGCGCTATATATTCATATTCATGGACAATATATACATATATATATATATATATATATGGAGAAGTGCTCCGGGGTCCATACACCCAGCACAAAATTAAGTGTTTATGGCTTCCTGATGCAGAACTGGGACTTCAAGTAAATAACCTTTTTCTATGCCATTAATCTACTGCCAGTCACCCTTTACTTAACCTTCTATACATTCTCCTCTTCCCCTTATGTTTCAAGAACTACCTTCCTCTCTTCCTAGTTCTTTTCCGGGCTTCTGTCTTCCTCTCTCCTTGTTTTCTGCTCCCCCTCACCATGCTTACGTCTCTCTCTGCTTTCTCTACTTTGGGGGGGTGTCACAATGTGTTCTGATGTTGTTAACACTAAGGGCCTCATCATGACGGTGGTCGGAAAGCGTCCGACCCCCATTGTATCAGGCAGGTGTACAACCGACTACATGTCGAGTGTTCCTCCTGCCCAATTAAATGCGACTGCCACGCAGGCAGTCGGTAAACTGCTCTTTTGCATTGCGGCTTGTGCTGCGGCCCTAGAAAAGAGATGCAGCAAAAGCCACAATACAAAAGAGCAGTTTTTAAGCATCCATGCACCGTGTGCCGGGCACCATGTGGTGACCCTGCTAGGGGCCCGCAAAGTCCAATTCCTTCTGCCTTTACATGGCGGTCGGACCACCATGTAAAAGTAGGGAGTAGAGGGATATCACTATCCCTACGGCGGTGCCTCCACAGGCACCGCCCCTATTGTAGGGATTGCAGTCAGATCGGCGTTCCGACCGGCTCCTTGAGCATGTCGGATGCTTTGGTCAGTCCCTCCATCAACTGCGGTCTGATCGACTGCAACGTAATGCGGCAGTCAGACCACTATGATGGATGTCAGTGGGCCCGCCACTGATGGCCTGTCAGTGGTAGGACCACCGACATCGTAATAAGGCCATATATCTCAGGTGGTTTAATATTTTTATCTAAATGTTCTTGTTTCTAATAAAAATACCATGCATCTCTGTTGTTCACATGTACAGAGTGCTAGTGGTGTATACCATAGGTGTTGCAGACACTATAGGTGTTGCAGACAAAAAATCAGACAAAATATATTGTGTGGACAAAATATTGTGTCAAGAGTATCAAGGATAAAAATATTGTGAAGTTAAGTTTCTATAGGTATGCAAAGATTTACTATATATATATTTCCACATATTTGTACCTTGATGACATGTACATCTTCTAGGGACGTAGATGTGGAGTTAAGAATAGTAAATCTATACTTACCTATTTGCACTTTACTTCTCGATATCGTGGTCCTCAATATTTTTGAAACTATATTCTGTCCACATGATATTTGTGTTTCTGATGTTCTGTCAGTGATCCCCACTCTACATGGCTATGTGTGCTTTATAGAAGTGCAGAAATAAATAATGGCTATAAGGCTTCATATTAAATGAAGTATAATTTGACATTGATTAGGGCTAATCCTTTGATTTTGAATTTTTGGGAGTCGTCCAAATTCTCAGGAGTATCATTTTATTCATCAGTACACTTCTGACAAAGATGGTCTCAATTCTAGGCAAAGCATTAAAACTTGAAAAAAAGAGACTTTTTGTTATTAAATACAGAATGACTATCACTATAATGAAAACTGTTTCTTTGAAGCGTTGCCAACATTAGGTATTGTATTATAAATGAAGATACAACACTTGGGATGGCCTATAAAGTCTACCATGCATTTACAACTAAAGAGTAAATGAGCAGTCAAAAGTAATTCAAGTCAATTGCTTTTCCATGGACAAAAGCTTCGTCCTTGATCATTTGGAGCACATAATGGTGATACAGCGCTCTGACTGAAAAACTGTCTCACCAACGCTACCTATCACCTCTATATTACCATTAATCATGAAACACAAATTAGGCCCATAACACTAATGAGACATTTTCTGAGCGCCTGAATCATGTGGTCTGATTAAACAAAACTATTCGCAAACTATTTACATATATATACACAACTGCAGTTTATCTATTCTTACCATGGGTTTTAAACATTTATCATTTTAATCAGGCCACTAAGGCGAATGGATCAACTGATGGAAACTAGACCATGAATAAACAAGACCAGCTTGTCATTTCAAATCTAATTTTATTAGCTTTATTTCATAAAGATGAATAGCATTAAAGGTTTAAAATCTCTATTTCATAAGCAATCAAGAAAGCAGCATTTTATTACGAAAATGAATTAATATACTGACATTATGAAGGCAAGCTCAGAAACGAGAGTTATTAGCAGAATAACAGTTTCCATTCCCTAAACCCTATTTCCCTGTCTAATTCTCACTCCACCTAGAAAGGAAAAATCATTTAAAGTCTGCTGTCCTTGCGTGCGTCAAAAGTCCGACAGCATGTCACATCAATCGGGATTCGGAAAGCAAGAGTTTTTTCTCTGCACTCTGTGGCAGTTTTTATACCTTTCTTTCTAGCTAAACTTTCTACATTTTACATTCTTTCACGAAAATCCAGACTTCTTATTGGCTGAGCCATGTCAGTCCACCGTTAGGTCATCCGATTTTGACCAAGTCCAGGCTTCGCATAAGCCCTATTGTTCTTAACTTCTACATCCTTTTAGCTTCCTCGAAAGTGATACTTTCTCTCGAGTTCAGAACATTACTTCCTAATCTTGGCAGATACTTATTGTTTCTGTCCTTGAGCCTTCTCTCCATGAGCACGTTTAACTCGACCAAAAACGACCCATTCTGTTACCCACCCCCTTACTAATTAACTCTGTTAATTATGTTACCTAGCAAAGCACATACAGGCAGCTTTTATATTCACCTCTCCTTTGGGAATCATACGAACTCTTTTTTGCATTAATCACAGAAAGGACATAACATAAGCACATTAATAAGCACATGCCATTAGTTAAACAGCCGCATTTAATACTGACAAAGACAATAGACAAGGTTAATACATTATTTTTCTCTTTGCGTTTGCAACATAAAGCACATTAGTTTTCCCTGTGTATATCAATGTATGTAATCTTGAACTAAGTTGATTAGTAACTTCACCACATGCTTATTAGTTCAATTATTATTATGGGAGATTAACTTCGCAAGTTTGAACAAAATCTTGTTCCTCACCTTGCTTCATCAATGGCAACACCTATTTGATGTTTACACATTTTATCTTAATTCAAGAAGCAAGACCATGTGATAACGGAGAAACTCGAAGAAAACTATTGAGCATTGAGCAAGTGCAGCACCTTCTTATAGGAAGGAATGCGAGAACCCCTTGACACTGTGATGTAAATTACAGTAACAGGAGCTGACTCCAGTGCCGTCTTAATGCATCAGCACGCTTGCCAGTTGCCCAAGGGCCCCACGAGCATAGGGGCCCCATGCAGACCAGAATTTAACAGTAATTTTTCATTAAACATTTTTATTCCTGTGAGTGTCTGTGAAGGCAGGGCCCAGTGCAATGTTTTGCCCAGGGCCTATAATGCTGCCCAAGCTGCCTTCACTGCTTTCTAAAACCCTCACTTCATTGTGGCAACCTCAGAACGAAGCTACACTTTACTAACACAGTTCCGTAAAAGTGCATTGTTCAGCATGGAGTGAAATGGCCACAGTACAATTCAAGTCTGTTTACAGGCGCAAGAATGCTAAGATTTTAATGGTGTTCAAGCTGATACAAGAGATGAATATAGCAGATGAACCTTTTTCATCTCTTGTTAGCCAGGCCTAAGGGAGCCAGTAGAGGTCAAGTGCTAGCTCCCTGTGTCTGCGACGGACAGTCTCCACAGGATTTGCTGCATTTCATGTTTTTATGTAAGTTCTATGAAACCCTTCGAAGGTACTTTGTGGTTCCCATTTTAAAAAGAATGAATCTTATTCAGGCCCGTCCTGCATTAACCCCTTGGGTGCTCATGGCGAGGTCAGCTCGTCATGAGCTACGGCGCTCCAGTGCTCATGACGAGCTGAGCTCGTCATGACCTCGCCCGTTCCGTGGAACGCTCGCATGCTGGGCTGATTCCCCTGCTGTGCTGAACGTTCCATGGGAACGGGTGTGACCATGACGATCTCAGCTCGTCATGAGCACCGGAGCGCCGTAGCTCATGACGAGCTGACCTCGTCATGAGCACCGGGGCGCTGTACTCACCCCCCCCCCGCCCCCCCAGCAAGGCGGGGGAAACAGCCCCGCACGGAAGGGGTTAATGTATCTGCAATTACTGAAAGAGGACTGTATTCATTTTATAGTGGGGTTTTTAAAAGTTACCATGAAATTCAGGGCCTGCATGGATGTTTAAACAATGGATGATCTATGTAGGATCTATTAGGCCTAGCGTGCGCCATTAAGTAAATAAAATAGGAAGTTATGTTTTCGGGGCACATTGCACTTTAAAGGTTCCGATCAAATGGGGGGGTTGGATATTGGGTTTTATCCATAAATTGTGTATAGGGTCTAATTTTTTTTATTATGTTTTAACGTAATACTGTTTTTGTGTACTTGTAACCTTTGTAACGTTTATGGTTTTCCGACATGAAACCGAATAAAGTTTATTTGAATTGATTAATAAAAGCACAGGGTATGTTACAGCACACATACGCATCAACATTTTGACAGTAAGCATATATGCATTAAGGAACATATATAGGGAAAACTCACTTTCGCTGTGATACATTCAAGAAGCCTGCTGACATAATCACCCCAAGACCATCCACATTTCCAACTGTTCTATGAGTGGATTCAGTGGAGCTCGAGCAGTTTTTCCAGGCTACCAGTAGAGTTGCTACTTTATCATTTGCTGCATGTGACATAGTAATTGGCAGATGGTGCGCTATGCAAATGTTAATCATCAAAAACAATACCAGTTGTACATTTTTGGAACATTTCACAGTATTTATTAATATCAGCTTCCAATCTATTTTAGTAATATTTTTATAATAGCACAGCCAGGAAATGAGAATGATACTGGAACCATAAAGCATGGCCTCCTACACATCCTAATACACACACAAAGTCTTATTAGTCTGTTTTCCAAAAGAGGCAGACGGGGGCAGAGAACGTTAGTGTCTATGGTGAGTCCTAGTAAATTAAAGAATGAAAGCCCTCATCCACTCTAGATAGTGGCCCGAGAGACAGTGGCGTGGGCTACGAAGTGGCCTTACGGCTACAGCGGTTGACCTGGAAGCTGGGGAACCACGTTCGAGTCTCGGCAGGGACGCTCAACATCCTGTGATTCTGGGCAAATCACTTAGTCTCCCCATACCTAACAGAATGAATGTGTCCATCTGTAACGCAACTGGTGCTCTTGTAAAGCGCTCTGATACATTTGGGTCGAGTTTGCGCTATATAGCGCTCAAGAAAAAAAAACCTCTGCCGATAGTAGCACTTGAGGTGTCAGTAAATTGGGGGGAGGTCCTTTTGTAGTGGAAGGTGTGGTGTTTTTATTTCCGTTTATAGTGGGTCAAATTACACTCAATTTTTTAACTTCTACTCATTGAAGACAGGAATAAAATGGAGAAGGTAAGGTAGCTCTTAACAGTCTCTTACCTCTGTTGCCATTTTGTTATTTGAATATCCACATATCCATTACAAAGGACATCCACCCGACTAACTGACACTGCCCACACCACAGTCTCTCTGGACTTCAGGGTTAGACTGACACTGCCCACACCACAGTCTCTCTGGACTGCGGGTGAAGAGGGGCCTATTATGAGGCATGCTTTCGTCCTTTCATTTAATTGGTCTGACCACAGGCACGCAGACTTCCTACTCCCTGCTCTTTCCCCTTTTGGAGCACTGACCACTAGCACTTTGTGTCTGTATGAGCAATGATTTCATCTTGCTCTATTTCTAGTTTCCAGGAGTTCAAAATGTCATATAAGCAACAGATTTTGCCTTGCAATAGCAACGTATTCATTTTTTGTTGTTTTATCGTGATCCGCTTCGTGCTCAGCCTTTAATCTGAGGAAACAACTCGCAACTAGAACCCACAGCTTGTCGTTGGTCTTTGATGTCTCTACTAAATTTCCTCCAAGATGTAGAGAACGATCTTCTTCTGCACTGCTCAGGGATACTTTCATCTAATGTATGTAAAGCCCTATGGTACCTGCCCTAAAAACTGCTTTCGTTAAAGGGCCCCTCCTGCATGAGGATGTGGTGTAATGATAATGGCGGCTACATTCCTATGTAAACAAATAAAAATTGAACTGTCACTCTCTGGTGAGGTAGCCTAGCTGTTTGAGCATCAACTAGAGCAACCTGTGTGCATCCTGAGTGTTTCCAGATTGCAGTCATAGCAGGGCCTTAGAGTGGGGCGGTCTTCAGAGGCCTATTGAGAGGGGTAATAACAACACTTGTTATCTAGGCTACACCAAAAGACAGATGGGCTTGTACCAAGCGCTATATAAACAAATGTTACCAGTACTAGACAGGACATAATAGTAGTACTGAGCAGCAACAACTCTGAATGTCCAATCACATGCATAAGAGGCAGATATAGTTATACAGCGGCCCTGCACGTGTGTTTATGTGGGATTCGCCATTCTAAACCATAAACATCGCCTGGAACTATGCAGAGGGTCTGCCTTGTGGCAACTTGTCAGTAGGGAACCCTCCGCCTAGCGCCCCTCTGAGTGGTGCTGTTGTGTTATGACACCGGTCCTGGGAGCCTTCTCAGTGGCTGGAATGTCAGCTGCTAAGGCTGGGTCATGGTGCGCTTTTGTGTGGACGTTACACTCCAAAGGTCTTCTCCTCAAGCACCTTCCTTGTCTCCAGATTGTGTGCTGCGAGGCCTGGGCCATGATGTCCCTAAACACTGGTCTGGTGCCCACTGCAGCCTGCCAAGAAGAACCTGCTATTTGCCTTGCCTGTTAGATGCTTGTATGTGACAATGTAAACCAATATCGACCTACAGTAGTATAGAGGGCAGTATATCGTCTACCACTACAACAAAGTAAATATACTTATGTAGAACATCGAACAGTGGCGGCAGGCCATCTTCAGAATGTTATTGCAATATCCTTATGGGGCATCCTTTCTCTGTTCTGGGCTAATGTGTAATAGTGTGGGGTGAACTGTGTATTTGAAAGTGATCCAGCGGAAGGCCAGGGATTAATACTTCGCAGTCAACAAGAAATTCAAATGGGCCCATATACACATTCAAGTTTTCCTGGCTTTTCCACTGGGGGTCAAGTTGTATATTCACTTTGATCTTGATTAATCAATGTCTAACTAATCTTCACAGATCAACACTCTTCCTTTGGTCAATGGACCATTATTCGAATAGTGGATGGTGATATTAACAAATAAATAACTAACTTACAGATCTTGATAAAATAACCACAGACTCTGGGTAGATTCAAATACTTTTATCTAAATGTCAGTCATGAATGAATGCTCATTTGTGCAGATTCACAGTGCCAACTCCATCAACTTTCATAGGAGAGAAAAATGAATTTAATAAGCGAATTCAATTCACAGTCTCATTCAACAATTCAATGAATTAGGAGTGGATAGATGAAGAGACAAAATGCATACTATATCATACATTTGCAAAAGATATGCACATTTTAAGACAGAATAATAATTACCCAATGGTGAAAAGAGAAACCGAACCCTCTGGCCAAAGGACTGGTGGAGGTCTCCCGATTAAGAATCAGGAGACAGACTATAGGACAGGATAAGGACAGGATAATACTTACTAAACTTCTCTAGAACCGACGCAGCGGAGAGCATCCCTCTCTTGCACTCTCTTCCTCCTCGATATTCTTCCGGAATCTTCAATCTAATCAGGCTGTCTTTTAGGAATGAATCTTCCCGGTCTGTTCTCTTCTTTTCAGCAGCAGCTCTCGCCTACACTTCACTCAGCATTGACGTCCACTATAAGCTTGCATTGACATCATTAACTCCTCACGATAACTAATCTTTTATGTCACCCTAATTATAGTCTTCATTTCTGCATGTCCCACCCTCACAAGTTGCAAATATCAGTCAATCATGGACTGTGATTGGACAGGGGCAGGGGAGTTGTCATCACCTCATGCCGTCATGCTCAATTTCTTAACTAATTCTTTGTTCAACAAACCCTTCACCTTAGCTCATTTATTATTCTGCCTTATTATTGTCTCATACATCTAATGTATCATAATTAAACAATTTTCAATATGGTTCCACAGTCAAGGATAGCATTCACACAGTAGCATGTCCTTGGCTCTTGGCAGCCTGTCAACAACAAGGTCAGTGGGTCAAATCATAATTCTAGTGTGCAGACTCAGCTTGTTTCCGTCCCCACCGCCATCTTTTCCCTTGGCCTATCACATCAGGCCCAAACGTACACTATTAATAAAGAAATCATAGACAGATGTTAATTTCTCAAATATGTGATTGTCACTGTTCATCACCCACTTCTACTCTATCCCATGTTCATTTTCTTTCTTGAAGCACAAGCATTAGCAGCAACAACTTCTTTTAAGGTTCAGGCAAGCATATGCCAGGCACGCTGTGCCTCAAGACCTACGGTTAGTAACTCTTGTGCATGTGTTAGAGTTTTCCCTCTCAAACGGGTTAGTCACTTTGTTATATCCGTAGTTCTGGATTGCATATGCTCAAAAACGGTTTTCGGTTTCAAGCAGGGTTTGGTCGCGCTGCAGATTATTCTTTGTTATTTATGCGTGCATCAAGCTCTTTTCCCCATATATGAATGTCGTGTGCATGTTATTTTTCTCTTCTTTTCTATTTCTAGTGATTAGTACTTGTTAATGAGAGATTGATCTGAGCAAGTTTTGTTTTCTTGAATCCTTGCTCCATCAAAAGCACACATGCCCAGTAAAAAGACAACTACCCACACTAGAGTACAAGTTTGTCCCTTTAAAGCAAATTTGTCCAGAAATACTGATCTTCTAATCATAGTGCTGTGTCAGATCTTAAAGAACACACAGAAGCAAACTGTTTCTAGTAGGTACAAATACTTGTTTTTACAGTACTTTTGGCATGCCTCGGTACAATAAAACTGACAGAGATTTAAGATGCTTACTTTTTGCATGAAATATATATTGACCCATTATAGAGCCAGATGTGTAGTTTACAGTGTGTCTTGGCAAAAAAGCTGTCCCTTTCTCCTCGGCTGGACAGATTATATCTCATTTCCATTCTCTCTTTCTTATCTTCCTTCTCTTTCTCCCTTCTCGTTCTCTCCCTCCTCTTAATTCTCTTACTCTCTTAACCTGAATATATCTCAGTTCTGAGTCTCTTTTCTTCTTTGTGCCTCCTTTCTCTTAGTATTGTTCGCCTTCTCTAGCCAGTCTGTCTTGCTAAAACTGTTTTGGTATCCCTGTTTTCCTTCATATTCTCCCTCCCCTTTCTTTACCTTCTGTTTCTACTACTTCTTCTTCCTTACACCTCCTCTTCTCTTCCTCTTTAATTTTCTCTCCGCTCTTTCTGTCCCTCTTCCTTTGGGCTGCCGTTCTCATCATTCTTCTCTTTCTAGCCAACATTTTTGCCTGTACTAATATGTTTTTTCTTTTCTCTGCCTCTTCCTTCTCTGACTTTTTCGCTCTCCTTTTCTCTCTCTATTCCACTTTCTGTATGTCCTCCATACTTCTATCCCATTGTTCCTATATCCCTGCTTTCTTTCACTTATAAATTTGTTTGTTTCCTTTCTGTTTTTACCCTCAATTCCTCCTCTCTCCGACATATTCTGTTATCTCTCCTTGTCTGCTCTTTTCTGTATGCCTCCTTCTCTTATTTCTTTCTCTCACTCTTCTTATTTCTCCACATCCCATGACTTTCCTCATTCTATTTCAGACTTTCTCCCCCTCTGTCTATCTTTTCTATGTACCTTTAACTCTTTCTTCTGTCACCCTCTTTTGTGTCTCTTCCTGTTTTTTTTTTGTCCCCTGTCTATCAACCTCTTTTTTTCAATCTCACCATTGTCCAGGATAATCATTTTTATTACACACTTATATTAGTGCTCTCCGAAGCCCTAATTTTCAATGTTCACTAGTACACCAGACAAACATGACTTGACCATGCACATTTTTTTAAATGCACTTTTATGATATATTTCAATTCTAGTGAAATGTTTTCTTTTTTTTAGGTCTGGCGTTAACCAATAATAAATATACTTGCCTGTAGGGGCTTTCAGACATCTCTCTTCATCTATTTATCAGTTATTTCATTCTCATAGCTTCTGGTCACTATTGCTCAGAGCATGGGGCAATGGGTCAGCTCCCTTTAGCCATTGGCTAACTTTACCGTGAGCATTGGCACTGTGCTCTTTCACTGTAGTGCCATTCAGTGACAGGGATTGATTGCTGTGGCAATGTATGCTTTTGAAACCCAGAAATATTAGCTATTAACCAATTTTTTTTATATGATGACAATTGTCCCGCTGCTCCCCCAACCAAAAGTTTCACCCAAAAAAATGACAAAAACAAAACAAGCCTTGACAAAGTCAAAAGGCTGGTGGCCAACGCCAGACCTATTCACTTTGTCATTGATTGTTGTGTGTTGTGCTTTGTACCTGTTGCAACTTCAACTTCCACAGAAACATGTTTCTTGATTGCACAATTATGGCGACTTGTGCTTTATGTAGCACTTGCTACAGCAGATTTTTGCAGTTCTTTCATTGATACACATTTTTATAAATTTAAGAAGGATGAAAGGCTGTTAAGCCGCTACTGTAACTAATAACTGTGCCCTTTGGGTAGGCACACATTCCATCAAAAGTCACAATAATGAACCATATATCCACATTAGACCGTGGCAAAATTGTCGTTACATTGACAAACTCTTGCGAAATTCAAAATTTTGTTTAAGCAAATTTTGCAAAATTTCTTGCCATTTAATGAGTGAACGTTTGTTCTTAATTTGTGCCCACTGGACACTAGTCTGAGCATCGTCGTACAGGGAAAGCAAAACCACAGTAGATGTACATTTTCCCTCAAACTAGGCTCCTACTGGATTCTCGTGGCGCTCTTGTACACAAGGCATGCCCTCACGTCCGATTTTTCCTCAAGATACCGGGCCAAACATTGCTTGTATTTTGAAAAAAATGCATTTGTGGTCACTCCTAACCCATATGTAACATCATACTACGTATACTAAATACAACCCATTGCCAGATTGTAAAATATATTGTGCACAGTGCAAGTCAAATAGTGCCATGCATTATGAATGACCTTGCATTAATAAAAAAAAAGACAACATACAAACTACTATTAACCCCTTTGATGCTCATGACGAGCTCAGCTCGTCATGAAGTACACCTCTCGTACACTCTGAACCGCGGGTTTTTACAATCTTCAGCGCACCGCGGTAAATCTTACAGCGGTTAAGGTGTTAATATTTATTTTCTAATGTGACACGCACTTTTCTTTGGCTTTCGAAAACAATCCTCTTTTCAGAATATTCTCTCGCTTTTCCAGAATTTCATACTGATGGTGGCTTCCTTTTCTGTTTTTGTTTTTTGTATCATTTGTTTTATTGGGAGAATGCAAGGCACGATACACAGGTCAGGCCCTGGGTGGCTACACCTGCTGTTTTTTTGACAATTGGGGTCACTGCTATGTGAAACCTAGCCCCAGGACACCTTATGTAGCCCAGGTGACTGTTTAGGAAACCAGGAACAGCAATGAACAAATAAAATAAAATAAACGGGGGGCAGTAAAACTATAAATGGCTCTCCGACTTCAAGCAGGATTTGGGTGACCTTTGGCCCGTCTGCTGCAGCCCGACCATCCCCCTCTTACGCTGCTGACAGAAGGGAAGGAGGGGGAGGGGCGAGGCTAAAACACTTTCTGCCCAATGGGTTGCTCCCCTGCCTCCTAAAGGCCAGGCACACTGCCAGATTATCAGCTTCTACGTCTGCCCACGTGCCTCAGTGCCTGTGTGGAGGCACCGGGCTGCGCACCCTTCTGCCCGCTTCTAGCGTGACATGCTCCCACGTTGAGCCACATTAGAGGGAAACATGACATCCCGCAGGGGCGGCTCTAGGCTCATGGCGGCCATGGGCAGGGAGCGTAGGTAGGGGGCCTTGGAAGAGGGGGTCCGGGAGGGCACGGCGCCGATTGCCAGTGAAGAGGCCACGCAAATATGTATCCATCCTCAGAGGATTATTATATTAAGGATATATACTGCCGTGGTGGCCCCTGGGGTTTGGTGGCCCTGTGCAGGTGCACAGCTTGCACATGCCTATGGCCGCCCCTGCATTCCGAACCCGAGCCCTTTGTACTAGAAGTCCCAGGATGGCGGGAATGAGAAAGAAGATCGCCGTTTTCGATTCTACATCAGTCAGCACTTTCTGGCCTTAAGTGGAAAGGGTTTTCATCCAGCCATTTGTAAACCAGGCATTCTTCTTCCCGCCACGCGGAAAGGTGTCTCCCATGTCAGTCTGAGAGAGGACCTGCAGCAGCATAATGGGGCGTGAAAGTGACAGAGCCACGTCTGAAGGCACCGTGAGCGCGAGGCGGCCCTGGACGCCAGCTCCCGACACCTCATTATCTCATGCTAAAACTAGGACACATCTTGCCACCAAAAATAGAAAGACGATTTTTGCTGCAGTTTCTCTCTTTAATTCCTTTTCCTCTGAATACAGGATTAAAAAAAAAAGCAGGCGGATTGGCTAAATTAAGTACTCATCAGAAGCGAAGAAATAAGGGTCATGTGTATTATCAGCAGGGTCGCAAAGCAGTGGGTTTTTTTTCCACATGGACTGCTTTGCGACACAGTCTACATTTTGCGCCGAAACATATTTACACATTTGTCAAAGCTCAAAGTGAACATTTAGTAGGGTTCACAGGATTAATAAGAGGGAGGAATCAGGTTCGTGAATCCCATGGAATGCATGTAAATGAAGGAGTGGAGACCTGTGAGGGAGGCAGACCCCCCATCCGTGCAGCACGAGCTCACAATGTCATTTATTTAAGAATGCAGCTGCGGACCCTTAATAGGGCTGGGGCTGCATCCAGAAAACAAGAAATGATGTGCTTTAAGAGGAGGTCAGGGGAGCCTACAGTGGCCCCTTGAACCACTGTCTGCCCCCCCCCCTTTACCCACAGCTGGCATTCTAAAAGTGGAAGCTGTCTGTCATAGTCACTTCTAGTTTACAAATTGCGCTCACCTCATTTGTCATGTCAGTATTATATCAATGTTCGCAACCACAATTGTGGGCGCATCGTAGCTGCCAAATGGACCCATGTCAGATAGGAAAGCGTCATCCAGTCTTGGCTTATTAGAACTATCACTGCCAATCCGGGGCCCTCCAGGTCTTTACAAAAATTGTAAACAGCTAACAACTCCCAGAATGCAGAGTACAGATGAATGAAAAGTCAAGGCTGGCTGAATATGTCCCACGTGACATATGACTACTTGGCAGTTTTGAAAGATTCTAGTCGGCATCCCTTATCGTGGAGCGGGTGTGCCTTTTGGCAAACAACCCCATATAAGGCAAGGCACCATTGTCAAAAGCCCATTAACTTTAACTCTACTTTTTTAGGTCTGCAATTTCATTACATCCAGTATTGCTATGTGATTAATTCTGACTGTGAACCCAACAAAAACATTAGTCTTATTATAATTCCTTCTTATTTCAAACAGAATTCTTGATATCAAACATATTTACAAGTAAGAACAAAAATGAAAACGTAGCTAAATTCAGTTACTCATCGTAAAAGACCACTCAAAACAATTGACAATTTTTTTATATATATTTGCAATGATCGTTATAAAGACCATTTCTACGCATCCTCATTTAGGGGCCTGTTTAAATGTTGTCAGAGAGATAACTCCATCACAATGGCGACGGAGGCCCCTCCCCACCAACATTATGGCCCGCCCACTAGAATCAGAAGCAGACGGACCACAGTTTGACAAAGCAGAGACTACTCCATCTCCGTCTTGGTCAATCCTCCAATGGCTCATCAGAGTAAGAGTCACTGGTGGTTTGTCTGCATGTCCGCCCACCTAATTTAGGCGGACGGACATACAGCTCATTTTCAATGCCCGTCACTGATAGGAAAAACCTGGCAGTAAAGGGCATTGAAAAGTGTTCAATGCCCTCCTTGCAATGGGAGGGAGCTCTCAAGGCAAGGGCGGATATTTTTAATTCTTTTTAGAAGAAAATCTTGCTTTGAGAATTTCTTTTTTAAAATAAAAAAATATTGTGCGTTTGCTGTATGGCTCTGTCTGTCAAACTTACAGTGCGTTGAAGGAACCACCTTGATGGTGGTTCCTGTCAATGCTAGAAATGTCGGATGGGCTTTTCTAAATTTGGCAGGCAGAACCACCAGCAAGACGAAGAAGTAATTTACTGGTGGAGAAATGGGCTGCAAGCAAAATATGAATCAGGCCCTTAGTCTCTTCTTAGTGTGAAACAATTTGCATAATAGCTTAAATGGGGAGAAATTCTTTTCATCGCATGCAATACATTGCATGCCATTACAACGCGGTTGTTACAACAACCGCGTTGTTACATCGCATAGCTTTACAACGCAAGTCGTTACAACATCTTGCTGTAGGGGGCACATGGTGTTGGGTTTAATATCCAACACCTTCCCTACTGTTGCACAGACTGGAGTTGGAATAGTAAATTATACTATTTCAACATCCAGCGCCCCCTACAGCACGTTGTTGTAACAACTTGCGTTGTAAAGGTATACGATGTAACAACGCGGTCACTGTAACGACCGCGTTGTAATGGCATGCGAAGTATAGCATGCCATGTAACATCGCATATTGGCATAAATGTGTGTATTTTCATATATTCCCCCTTCCTCAGAACAAAGCTACTATTCTTTTCATGCCATGTACATTGTAGTTTCATCCGATAAAGTCAAAGGAAACATATATGCTATAGAGTCGAGAGAAACAGATATACAGAAGTAACTGTAACATCACAGCTACAAATCAGTTCTTAGATGGAACATCAACCTGCTGTGTGTCAGGACCCTGTCAGCATGTAGGGTCCTGGCGGCAAGGGGTAGGTGCCGAAGGAGGCAGCACAGGGAGACACAACCACTTGTTGATGGTTTTACCTGATGCTTCACCCGCTGGATACTGTTGTTGCCTGTAGACCATACTGATTAGGTAGACCCCAGCCCAACACATGTATAATTACAGGGAATACTTTTTTCTGTTAATAACTCCACTAGTCTGTACACTTGGCATTGACACTAGTGAGTACACTTTTACGTAGACAGTTAATATTTCAGATACTTGATTTATATTTAGTTTTGGTCCTGAAGAATCGCTAGTTATTAGACACAAGCGAGAAACATGTCGACCTAGTAAAAACACACACTGGAACGGAATTCGCTACTGGAAGCATAATTTTCCAACGAGTACCTTTCCGGTTCATTTTAATTAGAGCAGGGGACCCTCAGAATAAAGTTTCTCTCATGGCACCTCTAGCTTTATTTTAAACTCACACTTATACGTCTACGCTCCCGTGGCCCCACACCCGCACTTCATCTATACGGCTGTTGGATTGAAGATCTCCGCCAAAGAGCCCCTCTTTGAGGTGGAAGGGCGAGATTTTGATCGATACCTTATCACTATTGATCTAAACCCCGATCTGGTCGACTGAACCTTTGTTGCCTGTCATTGAGGAAAGAAAGTGCATCTCTTACCAAGTTAGTTCACCCAATAAAGGACTCCGCTCCAAAAGATCACAAACAACTTCTAGCTTTCAAAAGTTTATTGTAAGGTTAGGATAAGCTGCAAATACAGGCATCTCAGAATGAGATTCACGAGATACACAGGTCCAACTACATACATGTGCTCTCTGAAAGCCCTCAGACGAGCAACGGAAATTACCAGCACAAGTTCTAAGAATAATAATGCTATCAGCATTGACGCATATTGAGATCTCTCCTTCATTTAAGTTGGAGGAAAACACACAGGTTAGGCTGTCCCTACCCTGCTCTAGATGGTATCCCTACTTAACCAAGTCTCAACCTAACAAAAGGTGTCAGCAGTGAATGACCCCCAAGGGAAGTCACTCACTCTTAGTCTCTTGGTGAAAACCTATAGTTCTCCAGTCATGACCCCTCTCTGCCTACCCATCCGCTCTCTAAAGGGTCCTCAGGCATCTGCTCTAACTCCACCCAGGGGTGCTGTCCCTAATACAAAACAGTCAACAACATTTGAGACGCCCCTCGTGAGACGCCCCTCACGTGGTGTAGCTTCTGGCTTTTTCCATGCTGCTTTGTATTGGGCCTCATACGTTGGAGTTGACCTTGCTTCTCAGACTCTTCTCCGGCCCGCTGATACCCCTTAAAACATTCCGGAACCCTCCTCCATGTCTGGGCCGTCTTCTGAACAGACCTCTATTCATATTATTTATAATTGGATCCCCCCTTTTCTCTTGCAGACAGACATCTGCAGCCAAGATCCCAACTCTCATAGACTTCAAAAAAGGTTCGCAACATTTCTCGGCCCAGACCAGTACGTGTAAATCAATGTTAAAACATTTCAGGCCTACAGCATTTCTCATAATGATTATAGCATTCAACTTCTTCATTAATTAAAGCATGTTAATACTCTTATTCTATTATTCAGTAAACACATCTATACATCATGGCCCATTAATGCAATGACCAAAACATTAGTGCAATCTATGTCGTGAAAAGAAACACCTTCCCCTTCCCTTCTAGCTCTGGCCCTGAGGCCTACCACATTCTGCGTTTAACCACATGCCATCTTACGTTTTAGCAGCTACACGACATGGATTCAGGAATAATCACATCTAATAAAATCATATAGTGTCACACATTTCTGTATTAGTTCCACTTCTACTTAAATCTCTACATTAGCTATACATTCAGAATATAATTGCAGATACTACTAGCACTCATGGCATTTCTCCTCATGATTTGTGCTTACTACGGGTAAGTGTGATGCACTCATACATTTAGGTCAGTTTGCGCTCTCTCAGTTCCCCCCTTTGATGACCTCTCGGGGTCATCACTAACATTTAAACTGCAGTTATTGCTAGCATAACTTGTCTCTGCGTTTCCAGAGCCCTCAGACTCCTGTACTGATTATCTTGTATGGCAGCCAATCTCTGCAGCTGCTCTCTTTGGGCCCTTTCTGACCTTTTTGCTCTGTACCATTTGAATACCCTCACCAATCCCCACAATAGGATCCCACAGATCAATATTATGATGATAGGTTTTAGTATATACCACACAAAGCTTTTGCCTAGGGTGGAGATCCACCCTCCAACTTCACTCATTCCGTGGCCCACCTTTTCCCAGACATTTTCTCTACTCAAGTCTTCGATCTCCTTGTGAATATCAGTTATGTTCCTAATAACTTTCTCAAGGGGCTTTGAATTGTCTGGAATGTAAGTACAACATTCCTGGACCTTCAAAGCCTTACAGACTCCGCCCTCTTTTGCTAGTAGGACGTCTAACGCAAGACGGTTCTGAAGAACCATAGCCCTTATCGATTGCATCTCTCCTTCTACCAGCATTAAGGACTGAGCAGTGCTGGCAGACAACCTGTCGACGACTGTTGCCAGTCGTCTAATTTTAACATCATTAAGGATTAGTCCCAAAAGAGGGAACACAGCTCCAAAGACATCTCCAACCATTTCTGCATCTCCTATATCTCTCCTTCCCCTCGATGATGTCTTGCCCTCGATGATCTCTAAGTCTTGTGCATGATATATTTTGGGGAAGACAATTGCTAGGTAACATGATCCATACCAGTTGTCAGGTAGTCTCACGTAGGCATTTCTTCCACATACAAAATACACATTTGGAATCACTTGCATTCCCTTCAGGAAATCTTTAGTATAGTACTCTATATTGAAAGCATGTTCACAGCTGACTTCTCCCACGTATACATTTTCGTAATACGTTTTGGCTCGGTGAAGACATAGCTTTCCTCTCTGCGTCTTATCTAAAGCTATTGGACCACTACTACCCTTTCTCTTGTGTGCCTTCTCTTCCTCGGTCCAATCTGTTTTCCATTGTCCTGATTTTTTCAAAATCTTTTGTCTCCTGTAACGATCATCCACCTGCCCTATGAACTTCTTCTCGACTTCTGACACTTTGCATGTCAGGTTATTTCTACGGGCATGTGAAGTATCTAAGGTAATCCAAGGAATGAAGAACTTGGCCAATCTGTCTTCACTTTTCCAGTAGTCCCATTTGTTCATCTGCTTATAATTTGGGACTTCTGGCAACACTGAATCATAATTGGAGAAATAGTATTCAAAACTATCTCTCCCATAAAATATACTAAGCAATAAGCTACATGTAATGCCATATGTCAGCGGGAGGTGATGATATCTAATGCCTTCATCTACAGACGCCGGCAACTGCATGCAGACGTAACAGTCCTTAACCTCCATGGCATCCACGTATTCATATAAGAGTTTAGCATAAGCATTTGACCTAAAGTCTCCTTGGGACTCATCTACGTGTAACCTGCGGGCTTCTGCAGCTAATAACGCTTTCTCTTGAGTGTTTTCCCTTTTCTCACCAGCAACAGTGGGTGTAAGCGTTTCTACAGATTTCACATCAGTTACCTTCGCCTCTTCCTCATGTCCCTTTACATAAGAAATTGTTACCACTAAAGCTATTAATATTATCACTCCTACTATTAGTGTACCTATTATACATTTAGCTCTGCGGTTCTGGGTGCCGGCTTCCATTTCGTCAGACAATATAGCTCTCTCTTATCTTGGCACAAAGTTCTTTTCTTCTCGTTCCTTTACAGTCTCTTTTTACTCCTTTTGTCTTTAGAATCCACACAACTGGAAGCTGACAACCTTCTTCGCAAAGGTCCTTTAACAGTTCAATAAAGACAACCCTAGCCCTTCTCCATCAACTCAAGGGAAGGTCCCTAATATTCTCTGCTTCCTGGGCGCTAGGTAATCTTCTTTTTTCTGCTCGCTTTATTTACAAAGTCCTTTAAGCATCTACTATCAGGTTTGTGCCTGCAGCTTCGATAGCAAAGTTCAGTATTTCCAAACGAAGATTGTGCTCTTCATGGGCTGTTATCGTTGTACCAAAGTCGGGGAATTGCAATTCTGAGAGAAACATGTGTTTTAACTTGCTGAGGCGGGGAGGTCTGGGGAGCATGAATGTTAGTGACCCTTCTTGTTCGACTCCGGGTACCAACAGTCGTATTTCCACGGTGACGATGGGCTCAGAACTGGACACCACCACCGCTCGGATCCTCCCTGTCTCCTGTTTCAAAGACATTTGTCGCCAGATATGTCCACTCAGGGGTGGAGTATCTTCTGCTAGGCACACGCACTCTTCTTGACCTTCTTCGGTCCGGTGCTTCAGCGCCCTGAGCACCTTCTTCCGGGTCTGAGTCTTCTGATATCGGAGGAAGGGTTATCTCTGGAGTTGACCTCAGGCTAGAGCTCCTTCTTTGCGGCCAATTAGCTTCTCCACGTGCCCTTCTACTCCTTCTCCTTCTTGTCTGTTCTCGCTCTCTGTCAGACTTGTCAGTGTCTGACTCGTACTCCCAGCTACTTTCTCCTTCTGTAGCGTCGTCTGTTTCGCTGTTGTACTGACCGTCCTCAGCTTGGTCAGACTCGTTCCCTGCTTCCGCTGGCACCTCTACAGCTTGGCTAGCCCCCTCTATGGCTTCTCGGTCCTCTGCTGGACGTCTATCCGAGAGAGGAGCTGTTTCTTCCAGAGGTGCTGGAACCCTTCGCGTATGTGACGCGTGGATCCAATTGGGCAGGCCTCCCACCTTCACAGCCGTGTTCGCGATCAGGATGATCTGGAAGGGCCCACGCCAACGAACATCCAGGCAGCTTCTTCTCACATGTTTTTTCACCAGGACCCAGTCCCCAGGATACAGGTCATGGCACGGGCCCTGGCACGATGGAACCTCGGCAGCCTGCACCTGAAGGGACACAGAATGAATGGCGTCAGACAGCCCCTTACAATAGTCCAGGATCATATCATCTGTGATATTTAACAGTGCAGTAGTTGGGACAGATGGCAGCCTCATTGCTCTTCCCATTAACACCTCATGTGGTGACAACCCCGTTCTTCTGTCTGGGGTACTACGAAGGCTCATGAGGACCAATGGCAGGGCGTCAGGCCAACTCAGGGTCGTTGAGGAACACACTTTTGCAATTCTGGCTTTGATCGTGCCATTGATCTGCTCCACAATTCCTGAGGCTTCTGGTCGGTAACTGCAATGCAATTTCTGATCTATGTTCAGAGCCGCACAAATCATCTTCACAAGCTCGCTGTTGAAATGCGTTCCCCTATCTGATTCCAAAGAGGCCGGCACCCCGAAGCGCGGAATGAGCTCCCTAAGCAGTAACTTGGCCACTGTGAGGGTGTCGCACCTACGTGTAGGGTATGCCTCAACCCATCTGGAGAATACACAAACAACCACCAGGACATAGCGGAGGCGGTTGCACCTCGGCATTTCAATGAAATCTATCTGCATTCGATTGAATGGACCTCCAGACCTTCCTATGTGGCTCAGTGCAACTGGTGTTCTTTTCCCTACGTTCAGCTGCTGACAGGTCACACAACGCTGGCACACTGCTTCTGCTGCTATTCTAAACTTAGGATTGTACCAGGTCTGTCTAAACACTCTCAGCATAGCGTCTCTCCCTAGGTGTACGGGACCATGTATGTGTCTGGCCATTGGGCTCACCATCTCATTGGGCAACACTGCTCTGCCATCTGCTGAGACCCAAAAATGGGACTCACCCACTACACATCCTGCCTTTTCCCATGTTTCTTTTTCAAAATCAGGAGCATTTTCTTGCATGGTTGTCAGTTCGTCCCAAGTATCAACAGTTTCCAATATCATGGCTAATTCAGTCCTTACATTTATTCCACCCACTTCCACCTCTGTGAAAGAGTACCCTTGTTCCGCGCAATACCGCGCGACTTCGTCGGCATATCTATTGCCTTGCGAGACGAAGTCCACATTTCTGGTATGTGCGGTGCACTTTACAACTGCGATACCTGCTGGACATTGCAACGCCTCTAACAACAGGCGCACAAACTCTCCATTGCGAATGGGAGAGCCTGAAGAGGTCATGAACCCTCTTTGAGACCATAACTGCCCGTAATCATGAACCACCCCATAACCATATTGGCTGTCGGTGTATATGGTGACTCGAATTTGATTGCTTGCCAAGCAAGCACGTGTCAAGGCAATAATCTCGGCTACCTGAGCGGAGTGTACTCCTTCCAGGCACCCAGCTTCTACAACTCCAGTAATTGTACAAACAGCGTAAGCTGCTCTCAACTGCCCAACTTCGTCTCTTACACATGAGCCATCGACAAAGAAAATTTCGTCTGGGTCGGTCAGTGGCTCATCTACGATGTCGGGTCTGGGTTTGGTGCATAGTTCAGTCACATCGAGGCAGTCATGGTCTGTACATTCATCATCATCCTCGATATCATTTGGGAGTGGCATCAAGGTGGCAGGGTTCAAAACAGAGCATCTCCTGAGGGTCACATTCTCTGCAGCAAGAATAACTTGCTCATAGCGCGTGAGCCTGCTGTTGGTCAGATGCTGTGTTTTGGTCCTGGTCATCAACAGTTCAACAGAATGGGGCACGTACACCTCTAACGGGTGCCCCATGACGATATTTTCACATCTCTCAATGCTGACACCCGTTGCAGCAACGGATTTGAGACATCCGGGCAACGCAGCGGCTACTGGGTCTAAAGTAGCCGAGAAATAAGCAACTGGTCTACGGGCATTCCCATGGATTTGGACTAACACAGACAACGCGCAACCTTCTCTCTCACAACAGTAAAGCAAAAATGGTTTATTGTAATCAGGCATTCCCAATGCCGGAGCACGACACAGGTCCTCTCGCAGCTGTAGGAATGCCATCAAACAGTCTTTGTCCCATGGTACCGGATCGCTCACCTCCTTATGCGTCAGTTTTTGCAAGGGCTTTGCTTTCAGTGAAAAGTTCGCGATCCACTGTCGGCAATAACCCACCATCCCTAGGAACATCCTGACCTCTCTCTGTGTCTTAGGCGCATTCATTTTCATGATCGCCTCTATCCTGTCTGGTGACACCTTTCGTTTGCCTTTCTCTATTCGGTGTCCCAAGTACTGCACTTCTGTCAGGCAGTACTGCAACTTTCCCGGGGACACCTTGTGCCCATTGGCAGCTAGGTGATTTAACAAAGCAATGGAGTCCTCCCTGCAAGCTTCTTCTGTTTCTGACGCCACGAGGAGGTCGTCTATGTACTGGACCAGAACTGACTTCTGGGGCAGCACTAGACTTTCAAGATTTTTCTTCAAAAGCTGGTTGAAGATCGATGGGCTCTCTGTATACCCCTGAGGAATACGACACCATGTTAGGACGCGACCTTCCAGCTTAAATGCGAAAAGAAAATGACTTTCTTCGTCCAGAGGGATCGAAAAGAAAGCCTGACAAAGATCAATCACAGTGAACCACTCAGCTTGGAATGGAATCTGAAACAGTATCACTGATGGATTCGGTACCACTGGACAACACGAAACGACTATGTTATTAATCTTTCGGAGGTCCTGCACTATCCGGAATTTCCCATTTGGTTTCTGCAGACCCATAATCGGGGAGTTGCATGGACTACCCACGATTTCTTTCAGTATTCCCTGTTTAATCATGGACTCGATCACGGGTTTTATGCCTGCAATCGTTTCTGGAGTCAATTTATATTGGGGTGTTCTTGGGAACTCAGCATGCGGTTTCACTACAATTTTCACTGGGTCCACCCCTTTGACCAATCCAATCTCTTCCCCAGTGAAGTCCCATACTTCTGGTGCCACTGTCTCTCTCAAGTCCCAGGGGAGCTCATCTACTGTCAACGTAGGGTACAGCTCCACGCATATTCTTGAGTTTGCAACTTTGAAGTCTGCGTCATCATCATTGGTCAATACCTCCACTCCCTGAGGTGTACAGTATATTGTACAATTCAATTTACACAACAGGTCTCTGCCTAGCAGACACACAGGACTTGAATCGCAAACCACAAACTGGTGCTCATCGCTGTACTTCCCTATTTTCACCTGTACCGGTTCTGTCAATTGGCTGGTTATTCTCCTGTTTGCGACCCCCACCACTTGTATGGTCTCTCCAGACATGGGCAGGTCTGGAACTGCAGCTGATCTGATCGTGGATCTAGTGGCTCCTGTGTCCACCAGAAATGTCGTGGGGCACCCTGCTACTTCTGCTTCGACATAGGGTCCCCTCTGGTCCACCTCCAAGGCTGCCCCGAGGGTGCAGTCTTCTCTTTCCACTCTCTATCCGGTTAATGGGTCCACATAATAGCACTCTTCTCCTCCTACAAACAGGGGCATCTGTCTATAAGTCTTACCCATAGTCCCTACTCGGGGAGGTTGCGGGAACTGGGCTCGGGGAGGAGCCCCCCCCCCTTTGAGCACCTTTCCCTGGTATGGCGTCACCCCTCTTGTAGGCGCGCTCTGGACCTCTTCCTCCTCTATCTCTTGTTCTCCTATCTCTACATTGTAGGGACACTCGCGTTTCCAATGTCCCACCTCGTTACACTGGTGGCACCTAGTCGTTTTCTTCAAGGCAGCTATGTCTATTCTGGGTCTAAAGGTGGAACTCTCCTCATTGCCCTTGTTCTGACTGTACTGCTTCTTTCCTCCTGTACCTGTTCCTTGCTGCTGTTGCTGCTGTCCCCCCTTCCCTGCTGCCTGCATCTGTACCACCATCAATTTTTCTTTTAGTTTCTTAGCCTTGGAGTCTATCTCATCACAGCAGTACCTGGCATATCTCAGTATTTCGTCTAGGGGTTTATTTTGCCAACAAATCAAGTGTTGCTGAATCATTAAACTAATATCCGGTCTCAGTCCCAGGACGAACTTGGACACAAATTGCCCTATGTCTTTTGGATCCATTACATCCAGACCGCTATACTGTTTAAACGCCTTCAGCAATCTCTCGTAATATTCGTGGACTGTCTCTTTGGGTTCCTGTCTAGTTCGGTCTATTCTGACCCAATCTATGTCTTGCATTGGCACTTTCTCTTTCAGCCAAGTCATCACTCTCTCGAATTTTGCCATCACAATCTCGGACGGCCCATTAGTCTTAGCATCTCTCTCCGGCTCCGTTGTGGGCCACTCAGCGCTAACCTTGCATGCTGTCCACAGATCTCCTGGTACTACAATGTCAAACAGCGTGTTCAGATCTATCCATAGGACCTTTGAGATTTTTACAAATCTCTCAACTTGCTTGTACCACTCCACTGGGTTTTCCCGCAATTTGGGGAAGGAGGTGGTAAAAGCAGCTAAATCTCCCCTACTCCAAGGGACATGCACATAGTTCCCATTTGCGACTTCGCGCAAAGGGTATGCTCCTATTCCCTGCAGCCTTCCTGGTGTCGTACCAAGCGTGCTTCTCCTGACGGTCCCTTTCTTGGACCACCTCTCTTCCCACTTATCTAGTGCCCTCCATGTCCTTATTCCAGTGATCAGTTCCCTTATGTGCGTTTTCAGCCCGATCGTTCTCCTCTCATCTAGGTCTCGATCTGTGTAATGTAGCCTGTGGTTACCCTGTAATGCTTTGGTTCTTGACAGGTCCACCATATATTTGCCTGCTAATTCGACTAACTTCTCATGGATTGCTCTCGCCTTTCGAGTGATGTCCTTTGCCATATACAGTATTTCATCCTGCTCATACATTTCCATTCTTTCTAAAGGCAGGGTACCATCTACCATGTCATCCAGGTCTGACCTTAAGCTGGCGACATCGAGTCTCTTGGCTTTTATCTCAGCTCGCAATATGTCTTTCGAAGGGGGCTCACTGGTCTCCCTACCATCCCAACTCCGAGCTCTACGTTTGGGCTCGGGAGAGTTAATGAGTGCTCTCCCTTGCTCCCATCTCTCCAGGTCCCATGCTCGGCCATCCGATCTTGGAAGGTGATGGAACACGGGCCTGTTACCCCCACTCTTGCTCTGCCCACTCTCTCCTTCTTCTCTCCTTTCACCGTACGCCTCTCTGTTATTTTCCCTCTGGTCGCTACTCTCCCTTTGCCTAGTATCGCTCAGTATCCGATACGATCCTTCCTGGTTCCCCATATTCCCTGGGCTGCGCTCGTGTCCGTCATCACAGGGACTATGGTGCGACCTCTCACAACTCCCATTCAGTTCTCTGGTGCCGGGCACACAGTGGGTACACTTAAAGCTGTTTCTGTACTCTTGCGTTCTCCTCTCCCCTTCACTGAGTGTTGGGCGCGCCACCCCTCCACTCCCGGGGCCCCCGTTTTCCAGGTCCGTTCTATCTCCACTCCGGGCCCAATGGGTGACTCCCCTACTATCTCTCTCTCTCCAGTCCCACTCCGGGCTGCTCTCCCCAGCCCCGCAGTGAGTCCGAGCTCTGCTGTCCTGACTTTCCCTTTCAGCTTCCGCAGCTATGATGCTCTTGTGAGCCTCCACTGCCTCATCCCACTTCTTCATGTACTCATTTAGCTCTTGAAAGGATTTTCGTCCAGATCCCCTCATATCCACTGGCCATCTAGGGCCCCCAGGATCCCCTCCTGGATCCCCTGCTGTGTGCACCGGGGTGCTCCACTCTCTTGGTATCGGCATCTGACTTGGGAAATTGATCGTATCGTTCCTCCTTGCCGTCTCTGCTCTTTCTCCGTCCTTCCGTACCCGTTCTTCCCCTCTTGCTCTCTCTGGGTCATATATCGATATTATAGGACCTATGGTAACAGGTACCTGTAGTGCATCTGGTAATGCGTAGGATGTGGCGCACTCCGTTTCCGGCGCTCTTTGTACCACAAACCTCCCGACTACCTGTTGCACCTGACTAGGCTGGGACAGCTCTTTCTTTGCCTCAGGATCCCACTCTGAACTGGGAAGCGGTCCATGCTCTCCTGCATTGCCCCCCTTTTCTCTTTCACTATGCTCGACCTCTCCCCCTGCTCTATTATACGGGGGTGGCCTGTCTGTCAATAATCTGTTTATCAGGCTGTCCTCTGTTTCGCTCTCATCATCTTCTTCTAGGGGGCTTTTATTTCCGGGCACCTCTAACACTGGGTACAGTTTATTGACTTCCATGTTATGCACTCTCCATCTTTTAGCATCCGCATCCCATCTGGCATCCTGCACTGCCCTTACCGATCGTTTCACCCTTTCTTGTCGTCTGTTCATATTCTTTACATGCGCTGCCCTAATCCATGCATCAAGGGCTTCAAACTGGGTCGGTCTAGGCAAGGGTCTCATTGAGGTCATGACTGATTTTAATCGATGTAACACCTCTAATCTGAACGTCCCGTACTTCGGGAACGTCAGTTCCTCATTTCCTTCCGTAATCTTACTCCACTCTGTTATCCAAAGGATCGTATGCAGCCCAACATTCACTGCCATGTAACGAGCCGGCGTACCCTCCGGCGGGGCTTCTTCCCCTTCATCCGATCCCCGCTTCTCTTTTTTAAACGCCGCTCTCAGCCATTTAAAACACTTCATAATTATACGCACAATATCCAGCCTCGCTACTCTGTTTACTTCCTGATGACAATCCACCAATCCTAGCGCGGCTTTGCTAACTTGGCCTATCGCAGCGCGGTCTTTCTCCGGTCGGCCAATCCCAGCTCAACACTTTCTGACGTCTTTGCTAGCTGGCCTATCACAGCGCGGTCTTTCTCCGGTCGGCCAATCACAGCGCGACACTGCCTGACGTCACTTTTCTCCGCTTCGCAGCAGCACCCCTCCTTTCTCAACTCGTCTCCCGGTCATGCATGCGTCCCATTCATACACCGAAAAATGACTACTTCCGACCAAGCGGTCACTTCCCTCGACTGTACGTCCACAGTCTATATGTAATTGTCAACACAACTGACGAAATGTCTATCGTCTCTCTGATAGGTTGCTTACACACACAGTAACCTCCGACCAGCGTCCGTTACTCACGCACTCACTCTTACGTTCCCCCTATCTCGGTCTTTCGGGTGATCAATGGTACCTCATGACCCCCTTCACACTAGTTGACAATTACTCTGGGTGTCCGATACACCCGAACCACTTAAGCTCTCCTTGAACTTAAGATTTCCACCGGTTGCGCGCGCTCACAACCTGTTCCACAGTCACTCTACAGACATTCAACTCCGCCAGACATTACAACATAGATACAATACAAAAACACCGCAATCTAACACGCATGACCCTTTATACTCACTCTCGACCGATACTGCTGCTTTTTCTGTCTCACGTCATCCGGATCTTCTTCGGCGGGCGATTCTTCCGATCATCGATCTCTAAGGGCCTTGGGGTAAGCTAACCTGGCCTAGGTCACCGTCCTCAAGAAGGCAACCATCCTCTATAGCTACCAACTGGAAGGGCGAGATTTTGATCGATACCTTATCACTATTGATCTAAACCCTGATCTGGTCGACTGAACCTTTGTTGCCTGTCATTGAGGAAAGAAAGTGCATCTCTTACCAAGTTAGTTCACCCAATAAAGGACTCCGCTCCAAAAGATCACAAACAACTTCTAGCTTTCAAAAGTTTATTGTAAGGTTAGGATAAGCTGCAAATACAGGCATCTCAGAATGAGATTCACGAGATACACAGGTCCAACTACATACATGTGCTCTCTGAAAGCCCTCAGACGAGCAACGGAAATTACCAGCACAAGTTCTAAGAATAATAATGCTATCAGCATTGACGCATATTGAGATCTCTCCTTCATTTAAGTTGGAGGAAAACACACAGGTTAGGCTGTCCCTACCCTGCTCTAGATGGTATCCCTACTTAACCAAGTCTCAACCTAACAAAAGGTGTCAGCAGTGAATGACCCCCAAGGGAAGTCACTCACTCTTAGTCTCTTGGTGAAAACCTATAGTTCTCCAGTCATGACCCCTCTCTGCCTACCCATCCGCTCTCTAAAGGGTCCTCAGGCATCTGCTCTAACTCCACCCAGGGGTGCTGTCCCTAATACAAAACAGTCAACAACATTTGAGACGCCCCTCGTGAGACGCCCCTCACGTGGTGTAGCTTCTGGCTTTTTCCATGCTGCTTTGTATTGGGCCTCATACGTTGGAGTTGACCTTGCTTCTCAGACTCTTCTCCGGCCCGCTGATACCCCTTAAAACATTCCGGAACCCTCCTTCATGTCTGGGCCGTCTTCTGAACAGACCTCTATTCATATTATTTATAATTGGATCCCCCCTTTTCTCTTGCAGACAGACATCTGCAGCCAAGATCCCAACTCTCATAGACTTCAAAAAAGGTTCGCAACATTTCTCGGCCCAGACCAGTACGTGTAAATCAATGTTAAAACATTTCAGGCCTACAGCATTTCTCATAATGATTATAGCATTCAACTTCTTCATTAATTAAAGCATGTTAATACTCTTATTCTATTATTCAGTAAACACATCTATACATCATGGCCCATTAATGCAATGACCAAAACATTAGTGCAATCTATGTCGTGAAAAGAAACACCTTCCCCTTCCCTTCTAGCTCTGGCCCTGAGGCCTACCACATTCTGCGTTTAACCACATGCCATCTTACGTTTTAGCAGCTACACGACATGGATTCAGGAATAATCACATCTAATAAAATCATATAGTGTCACACATTTCTGTATTAGTTCCACTTCTACTTAAATCTCTACATTAGCTATACATTCAGAATATAATTGCAGATACTACTAGCACTCATGGCATTTCTCCTCATGATTTGTGCTTACTACGGGTAAGTGTGATGCACTCATACATTTAGGTCAGTTTGCGCTCTCTCAGAGGTGTTGCCCGTTGGGTATTGCACCGCCGACCCAACGAGGAGCAAGCCCAGATGATGAAGCATGACACCTGAAAGGGTGTGTGAGGGCATTATATCCAACAAAATGGATGCCCAACGGTAGGTCTCCCTGAGACCTTCCCACATCCTACACGCTACAGTGACACGTACCTTCCTGCATAATAATTAGGAACAGCACAGCATTCCTTGCATTCATTAGCATGTAGGGTGAGCCTGTCACCGCCCCAGCCAGATGCCTACCTGATTCCGCTGACCCTGCCACCTGGAGACGTAGCACTGCCCCAGCCAGATGCCTATCTGATCCCTCTGGCCCAGTCACCTGGAGATTAAGCATCGAAGGTTCATTGCCTCTGAAGTTTCTTAATTGGGAAACCAATGTCATCAAACACTTCAACTAGCAGTACCCCTTTGCCTTTCATGTGCCAACTGGACCATCCTACTCATTACGTTTTACCTATTTTCCCACATCAACCTTCTGGTCATGAACAGTATATCTCAACTTTAATAGGTTGTGAGTATTTAGAAACAATATATACTTGAAGCCCTCTTTCACTCATTAAACTTTTATATCCTCGAAAGGATCAGCCCAATAAAGTAAGTGCAGAGGATGGTACTCCTTCAGCATCTGGATGTGTAACACATGATTCTATGACTTTGTTGATGCCTTGTGACTACCATTAAGAAATGGTAACTTTTGATATAATTAAGTGTCCGACCTTTTTGAATATCTTGAATACGCGAGGGCTTTCCAAATGCAGTCCAGAAATTAACTGTCTACATAACAAAAAATTCTGACTATTGTCATCAATATTTCTTTATTTCTTTGGATTAGAAAATAAAATCTGCCCTGGAAAACTCAAATGCCATACAACCTGGCATGATTGCTGCTATCCATTTATCATCTAGATATCAGGATTTTTCTGATGTATTCCGCAAGATGAAGTCTGCCAAGCTTCCACCGGATTGTCCAAACGATAGTTACATTGGTCTGCATATTATGTCCCCATCACATATGAACAATTTATCCTTTGTCTTGGCCTGAGAAGGAGGTCTTACAGACCTCTATTGATCACAGTTTTCACACGGGTGGGGTGGGTGTTCCAATCACCTACAGGCGCACTTCGATTCTGAGTGAAGAAACGAAAGGCAGTCTACAGTCTGTAATGAATACAGACCACAAACTAAGATCACTGGCCTATTAGTCCTGTCATCTTCCCTCTGGAGAACGAATTATATAATCTTGGTGAAGGCAATGAGATATATGAGCCTCATGTATTTAGTGGTGACATTTTCTTGAAAGTTCCCCTCCCCTCATGATCTCAAGGATCACAAAAATCTACAATATATGTGAACCTTAAAGTTTCTCAACCAATGGCTGATAAGACGGACACTCTACTTTCCCCATCTTGAATTTTCTACCATATACACGCCCAGAATACGTAATCAATGAGCCAATGCTATGTGACAAAGTCCTCCCATTATCTAGAAACTTCTGCCATTTTCACAACAAAGCAGGCAGATGGTTATCTACAACTAAAGGAAAGGGGAGGCTCTGCTACTGCACTGAAGAGGGAGGATAAACTCATTTTACTACATAAAAGACATCCAAATTGGTTTAGGTAATGTTATGGATTCAAAATGTTCTATGGTTTGCTATCGGAGAGAAGATAACATTGTGGTGTCATGAACTTCTCAGTGCTGACCATTACGGTAAAAGATTCAGTACAATATTATGTCTGGTGTTAGATTTAAAAATAGAAATCTGTGTTGAGTATGTGCTGTGACCAAAACATAACATAATAACTGCTGGCCATATAAAACATATTCTAGTACCCAAACATACATAGCCGCAAGTATACATTGATTTTATTACAGACCTGCCATCATCTGAACAAGTAATAGTTATGTCTGTAATTGTGGATTACAGCCCCATTATGGCCATCTGCCAAAATACCCTCTGGCAGGGTCTGCTTGTCTATTCTCGAGCCAGGTCTACAGATTGCATGGTGACCAAGCATGATCATCACCAATCGAGGAACCCAGTTCCCCTTTACATTTTTGACAGAATTTTCAGGGCCTCTCTAAAAGCCACTGAAGCATGGAACACAACACGTGGAGACAAACAGTAATATTGATGGAATGGCTGTGAAGTGTGAACGTAACAATGTGGAGTAATTAGTTAAATAACACTGGGTCTTGGAAAGCGCAAGGTGAGTACCCATGCCCCCAGAGACAAGAGGTGAAGTTGCAGGGCCAAGAAGTATGGACTAGGTCAGTGACGTGACCGAGAGGCAGGTCAGCCCTGGGAATGCACTCCATGATGAAGGCCAACCGGACTGAGGAGAGAGGAAATGCTGGAGATAAAACTAATTTAAGAAGTTGGCCTCTCAGTGGGAATATTGGGCAGCCTTACCTGCCCAGGTGGGAACATCCCTCCTCCCATGGCCAGAGTCAAGAGGTAAAGTCATGAGGCAGTGGAGCGCAGAATAGGCCTGGGACCTGATGGATAATAAGGCCAGCCCTGGGCGTCAGACCCCACCGTGAAGGCTCTCCAGATCGAGGGGTTGCTGGAGGCAGCAAGGGTCCAAGCGGTCGGATTCTTAGCGAAAATAAAGAGTGAAACTACCCACTGAGGTGGGCAAAAACTGAGTCCTGAATTAGAAAGCAGAGAGAGGGAGCCGAAGCCAGACTCCTCTGGAGACTTGAAATAGCCTGCTTGAGATGCCCGATGGGACAAATATAGTACAGAGACACTGATAGCAGAAGACAAACATCAAGAGAAATCCGCTGAGGGGATGGGGGCTACATGCATCCTAATCCAGAACCTAAGGGCCAAAAAGAAATGTGGGCCTTCAGTACACAATGCCCGGCACGTGGAAGGATCTCACCAGGGCACGTGGAAGGTTCTCACCAGCTTCTGCAGTTACTGAAGGAACTACAGCGATATCACACAAGCTTGATTTGATTTGATTTGATTTGAGGATTTATAAACCGCAGCGAATGCCCATGGGCATCTTGGCGCTAATGAAGTGGAATCACATCATCCACCAAATTTGATCTTAAGGGTATTCTAAAGGAATTGTACTAGCAATGGATGGAAGATCTCGGACATGCACTAATGGATGTAGACCTGTTGCGACAAGTAATGGAAACATTGGCAGAGGAAACCGTGACCCTAGCACAGGAAGAAAATACCCTGGCAGAAGAAGACTTCACTCAGATGACAAACCTGATAAGACTGGGCAGGAGAGCACTGTTCTCAGGTAAAAGGCCATGTGACATGTTGGCAAAACTATCACCATACCCACAGAGAGATCTAATGCTACGAGATGCACACAAACCAATCCTGTTAATATTTAATGGGGAATAAAATAATCCTAATAACAGAAGCATGAAATGAGAGGTCCATGGGCCTAGGGGGCAATATGAGCAAGCCTCAGGTACTTGTGTAAGGGAATTGTGATTCGTGTTAGAAGAAATGTGCATAGTTTTTTGTAGTCACACTCATACAGGGTTCTATCCACCCTGAGCGGAAGAGAGTCGAGGGGTGAGGGATTTCAATTGGGGGGGAGGGGGCGAACTGGTGAGGAGAGTAACTACCTTATCCATTAGATAAAGGAAATATGGAAGTAGTGATGCTGCCTACTTAAACCACAGTGGTATCAAAAAACATGGCTTATAGAAATGGACATTATATATTTGTGAAAGGCAGGATTGGCAGTGAGACTTTGAAACACATGCATGCCCTGAGCTATGGTCTAGACATCTTTATACATAAAACTTCGCAAAGTTATGGGGCTTCGCTGTAGGGTCTACAGTCCTAACAGGGATTTGAATCAGATGGTGGACAAAGCTTTCGCTAATTCAGGCCTGTAGAACTGGGACCACCAGTTCTTCGTGGGGTAGCGTGGCTCGAGCAGGAAGGCGGCCAGGGGCTTACGTGTAAAGCAGCTACTCAACACACGCATCCAATGAGACATGAAGTGGGCGCAATAATGGGGACCACACCATTAGTTGTGTTTGAAAATCAAGATCTTTTATGTAGGCTTTAGATCAAGCAAATAATGCATTAGCAAATCATCAGCATTACTTTTAAATATCACATTAAAACATTTCATGAACGCCTTTCAAAATGCATTTCCTATAAAAAAAAAAGGTAAAACATTTCATTAAGTACTTTCAGTACAGCAGAAAACTCCAAATACACAGCCTGTCACGTTAAACTATTCAGCAGGCTGGAAGGTAGTTTCATAAACCATGGGTTAACCTGTAGGAAGCAATCATAAGCATTTCCTCTTGTAAATATCACAGTCTTGCAACCAAAATCAGACCATAAAAATAATATTGACATGAATCAATAAGTATCACAGTTCGGCCCCATCAGGAACTGTAGAAGCCCACCCCTGCAAGAAATTCAGTACAGTGGAAAAAGATCACCATTCCATTAGCAGGCTTGTAAAAAGGGTATAAACATGAAAATTTCAGGCCGGCAACCGGCAGGCAGAACAATATTGGGGGGAAAGTGTCTGTCCCCAAACCTCCTAATTCTTGAGGCACATTAAGGGGGGGGGGCCAACGGGGCCCAGTCTCAGTTCACCCCGGGGGAGGGGCGACCTCGGGCCTTACCCGGCCTACCGCCCTCCTCCCCGGGGGTTACCTTGTGCTCTTCGGCCCTCCGGGTCCCTTGCGTAGATTCTGGGGCCGGAGGAAGAGCTCCAGCCCTCCCGGGGCCTCACCCGGACCTGTGCGACGCAGGGGCAGTTCTGGAGCCCCAAGCCGGGGCGAGGCTGGACCAGAGTTTGGGGGGGGCAACCGGAGGGGGCTCTCAGGCTCAGCGGCCCCCTCCGCGATGAGGTGCAGCTCTCTTGGGGCGCCGGGCCGTGTCAGCGGGGCCCGGCGGTGTCAGCCAATGAGGGAGCAGCTTGGGCCGGGCCGCGGGACCAATCGCGGCACAGAGAGACGGGGGCGCGGCCAATGATGAAGCCGAGCGCCCTCGTCACGTGATGGAGGCGGTGATGGCTTCAGGCCTAACGAGGCCTGACTGGAATACGCGGCGGCCTTCCTCAGGCTCCGGGGGCCGCCGCGGGACCTCCCCTCAGTCGGGTGGGGCCCGGCAACTCGGCGGCGGCCCTCTCCTGGTACCGGGGGCCGCCAAGGGGGGTCTCAGCGCTTCAGACCCGGCACGTCACGGGGGACTGCGGCGGAGAGTAGGGGGATGCTAACGCCTCGTGGAGGCAGCAGTCCGGGTCCCACATACAGTGCTAGCTCGCGGACCACAGGTCGAGGTACCGCAGCTGGGCCAGACAGTGCGGCGCTTTACAGGGCACAGCAGCCGAGCGCTTTCGGTGACAGTGCAGTCAATGCAGGGAGCACGGGATGACACTCGATGTGGGGCACTCTCAGCAGCTCGGCAGGGCCTGGGGCGAGAGCGCTTAGCAGGCAGTTCAGGGCAGGATAAAAGTCTGTGGCACTGAGAATTTAGAGCGCTTTACAGGGCAGCAGGGACTGCAGACAAGATGAGGAGCACAGCAAATCAGTCAGGGGGAGTGCGCAGGGCAGCACAGTGCAGTACCTGGTCGATCCCCCAGCAGTCTCTGGTCAAAAGAAAGGTAGACTTCTTGGCGCTTGGATGGCTCTGCGCCCTTAGATGTTGGTTTCTTGAAGTTACAGGGGGGGGTGTGAGTTAGAGGCTTGATGAGTTTTTCCTCAGTCACTGCAGATGGACCCTGGGGTTCCCTACCGCTGGGCCAGATCAGGGGGCTAGTCTAGGACACCTCACCCAGCTTAAGAGGCAGCACCTAAATCCTGTCACTCCCAGTAGCATAGGTTCCTAACTAGGCCCTCCCGCCTAAAACTCCTGCGTGGGTTCCCCAGGTCAGTGATGCCCCAACTGACTGGAAAGTTTCCCTCCCTTTCCTTATTTAGGCCCAGGTCAGGTGACCACCCTCTAAGGCGGCAAAACTAAGCTCCGCCCTTATTCTAGAAGGTGCCAGGAGCTTCCCCACTCTAACTGTGGGCAGGCAAGGCAGGCTGGAATGGCAACAATGTTTGGAGTCCCTGCCAGCGCCTGGCAACTAGAATGCGCCTTAACAAGACCACACTGCAGTAGCAGGGGCCTATGGCAGCCATGTTGAGGGTAGAGGTCACCTGTACCTTAGTATGGGTTTTAACATTACCCAGGGCATTACAACCTCACAGGGCCTATACAATTACATTATAAAGGGGGGACATCCAGAATTAGGGGAAGCAAAAAGCAAAAAAAATTCTGTGAAAAGGTCCAAGTCCAACACAAGTCCCCCCCAGCCAAAAGCCAGGGTAGACCAATCATCACAGTGATGGACTTCCCTGCTTGGGGCGGAAAAAGGTGGACGCAGGCCCGTAACTTCAATGGCATTTGCCAGCTCTTCACCATACAAACCACCCCACTGGTGTTCCCTAGTGGGATGTGGCCAGGACTGGCCCCTAGACAGTCCAAAAGTCTCTGGCCCTAGCTCTCTTGCAGAGTGGGGGGCAGTAGCCCCAGGCCCGTAGTACCATTTGACCACTCTTCTTCTCCTCCTTGCAGCTCCAAACGGCCACTGGTCATCCCACCTGGAGTCCGAACCCTCAGTCTGACCAGCCACCAGGGGCGAGGCTCTCCTCCCCCTACCTTTCCTTCTGGGGTTCCACCCATTCCTCCTAAGTGGGACACCCTCAGGACACCACTCTCTCCCCAACCTAGAGTCTAGACCCTTAGGTTGAACTGGTGACCGGGGCGAGTCCTCCCTTCCCCTGCACCCCCTCCCAGAGTTCCGCACCCTCCTAACCAGAGAAGTACCCCTGAGAGTCAATTCCGTAGGGACCTGATTACCGGTACCCCACCCTCCAGGTCAGGCAACTCCTGAACCTGAAACCCCAGTCCAGGATCTAAACCCTGCGACTGGTCAGAGCCCTGAACCACTGGAGCTCCGATTGCTGGTGCTCCGGGTTCTCCTGGCACGAGGGGATCCCCTTTTCTGGAAGGCACAACAGGACAGCATAGGCTCCCAACCTGGGGTCCCCTTATGGAACTCTCCAGGCCCTGTGACTGCGGTTGGGGCACCTCGGGACACCTCCCCTTCTCACTCCCTCCTATAGATGGGATGTGAGGCCCTACAACACTATCACTATCCTGGGACCTAGCTGGGCTACTTCTCACCTCTCCCGCCTTGCTGGGTCGGAAGATCCCTGCACCACTCCCTTCAGGATCACTCCCCCGAACCTCGGGTACGCTGCCACCATTAGAACTTCTTGGCGCACCTAACTGTAAGGCTCTCAGCTCCATTTCTTTGAGCTGAAGCTCGTGCGCCAACTTCCTTTTCTCCATAGCAAATCTTTCCCTCTCCAAAGCAAACTCCTTATCTTCCCTTTCTCTCTCCCTCTCGTGCTCTAGCTTAGCAAGCTCCAATCTCAATCGCCTCTCCTCCCTCCTGTCCTCATACACCTTTGACGACGCACTCCTCCTAGATACACTACTGCTTGTCTTGGGACGTCTTCCTGACAACACATTTCCACTTATCACAGTGTTCAGTAGGTCTAGTCCTTCTGGAGCGCCCGCCTCCCCTTGTGTAACCTGTCCCTCCTGTTCCCCATCCCCTCTCCTCTCTCCTGGGTGGGCCCTTACCCATGCCCTCAAGGCGGTACGGAGCTCCTCTTTGACAGCTCTCGTCCCCACAGGCACCCCCATCCCCTGACAAAATTCCAATGGCAGTTTGGCCAGCTGGAACTCCATTTTGCCAGGTGGGGACCCAGATAACCTGAAAGAAAGATTCTAGGACCTAGGCAACAATGCTGGGTCAACACAGGTTCCTACACACTTTGCTGCAGGCTAGACAGTGGTGGGCAATTGAGTTAGCTTGTAGCACGATAGGTGTCCAATTAATTGCAGCGCACTCTGTCCCACTGGAGGGTGTTAGGTAGCTACAGGTCCTGCATCCCACCGCTCGCCAACAATGTAAGAACTGGGACCACCAGTTCTTCGTGGGGAACGAGGCTCGAGCAGGAAGGCGGCCAGGGGCTTACGTGTAAAGCAGCTACTCAACACACGCATCCAATGAGACATGAGGTGGGCGCAATAATGGAGACCACACCATTAGTTGTGTTTGAAAATCACGATCTTTTATGTAGGCTTTAGATCAAGCAAATAATGCATTAGCAAATCATCAGCATTACTTTTAAATATCACATTAAAACATTTCATGAACGCCTTTCAAAATGTATTTCCTATAAAATAAAAGGTAAAACATTTCATTAGTACTTTCAGTACAGCAGACAACTCCAAATACACAACCTGTCACGTTAAACTATTCAGCAGGCTGGAAGGTAGTTTCATAAACCATGGGTTAACCTGTAGGAAGCAATCATAAGCATTTCCTCTTGTAAATATCAGTCTTGCAACCAAAATCAGACCATAAAAATAATATTAGCATGAATCAATAAGTATCACAGTTCGGCCCCATCAGGAACTGTAGAAGCCCACCCCTGCAAGAAATTCAGTACAGTGGAAAAAGATCACCATTCCATTAGCAGGCTTGTAAATAGGGTATAAACATGAACATTTCAGGCCGGCAACCGGCAGGCAGAACAATATTGGGGGGAAAGTGTCTGTCCCCAAACCTCCTAATTCTCGAGGCACATTAAGGGGGGGGGGCAACGGGGCCCAGTCTCAGTTCACCCCGGGGGAGGGGCGACCTCGGGCCTTACCGGGCCTACCGCCCACCTCCCCGGGGGTTACCTTGTGCTCTTCGGCCCTCCGGGGCCCTTGCGTAGACTCTGGGGCCGGAGGAAGACCTCCAGCCCTCCTGGGGCCTCACCCGGCCCTGTGCGACGCGGGGGCAGTTCTGGAGCCCCGGCGCCGGGGCGAGGCTGGACCAGCGTTTGGGGGGGGCAACCGGAGGGGGCTCTCAGGCTCAGCGGCCCCCTCCGCGATGAGGTGCAGCTCTCTTCGGGCGCCGGGCCGTGTCAGCGGGGCCCGGCGGTGTCAGCCAATGAGGGAGCAGCTTGGGCCGGGCCGCGGGACCAATCGCGACACAGAGAGACAGGGGCGCGGCCAATGACGAGACCGAGCGCCCTCGTCACGTGATGGAGGCGGTGATGGCTTCAGGCCTAACGAGGCCTGACTGGAATACGCGGCGGCCTTCCTCAGGCTCCGGGGGCCACCGCGGGACCTCCCCTCAGTCGGGTGGGGCCCGGCAACTCGGCGGCGGCCCTCTCCTGGTACCGGGGGCCGCCGAGGGGGGTCTCAGCGCTTCAGACCCGGCACGTCACGGGGGACTGCGGCGGTGAGTAGGGGGATGCTAACGCCTCGTGGAGGCAGCAGTCCGGGTCCCACATACAGCGCTAGCTCGCGCACCACAGGTCGAGGTACCGCAGCCGGGCCAGACAGTGTGGCGCTTTACAGGGCACAGCAGCCGAGCGCTTTCGGTGACAGTGCAGTCAATGCAGGGAGCACGGGATGACACTCGATGTGGGGTACTCTCAGCAGCTCGGCAGGGCCTGGGGCGAGAGCGCTTAGCAGGCAGTTCAGGGCAGGATAAAAGTCTGTGGCACTGAGAATTTAGAGCGCTTTACAGGGCAGCAGGGACTGCAGACAGGATGAGGAGCACAGCAAATCAGTCAGGGGAGTGCGCAGGGCAGCACAGTCCAGTACCTGGTCGATCCCCCAGCAGTCTCTGGTCAAAAGAAAGGTAGACTTCTTGGCGCTTGGATGGCTCTGCGCCCTTAGATGTTGGTTTCTTGAAGTTACAGGGGGGGGTGTGAGTTAGAGGCTTGATGAGTTTTTCCTCGGTCACTGCTTAAGAGGCAGCACCTAAATCCTGTCACTCCCAGTAGCATAGGTTCCTAACTAGGCCCTCCCGCCTAAAACTCCTGCATGGGTTCCCCAGGTCAGTGATGCCCCAACTGACTGGAAAGTTTCCCTCCCTTTCCTTATATAGGCCCAGGTCAGGTGACCACCCTCTAAGGCGGCAAAACTAAGCTCCGCCCTTATTCTAAAAGGTGCCAGGAGCTTCCCTACTCTAACTGTGGGCAGGCAAGGCAGGCTGGAATGCCAACAATGTTTGGAGTCCCTGCCAGCTCCTGGCAACTAGAATGCGCCTTAACAAGACCACACTGCAGTAGCAGGGGCCTATGGCAGCCATGTTGAGGGTAGAGGGCACCTGTACCTTAGTATGGGTTTTAACATTACCCAGGGCATTACAACCTCACAGGGCCTATACAATTACATTATAAAGGGGGACATCCAGAATTAGGGGAAGCAAAAAGCAAAAAATTCTGTGAAAAGGGCCAAGTCCAACAAGGCCTACATGCAAACTCTTCACGAATAGCCTTCAGGGAGGTGGGGGAAACCTTAGCATACATGGGACTCCAAGACATAAGGTGATAGGTCATCCCCACTGTGGGAGATTATACTTGTTATTGTCACATACATAAGGTTGCATTTGTACAGTTGTGAAGAAAGATACGCAATATGTTCATGGAAAGGATTCTGATTGATGAACATGTTTAAAAAGTTATTGCAAATTAATTGGAAAGAAAATGAAGGGCATCAGGTGCACCTTATGTATAAATCTCCCTCAGTCATTCGGCAGGAAACAGCCTTTTCCTTGACATCACAGGATACGGGTGCACTTTAAATTCCAAGCAGCTAATTAACATTTCTAACACGACTTAACCAAATGCAGCTGAAGTGCTATGATAGAGATGGAGACCATATTCTGCCCGCTACTCCTATGGCAAGCACTTTATTGGAACAGTGCATTTCTATGTAAAGCTAACTCCTTAATTCAAACGAATGTCAATACCTCAGCTTACTTATTCAGTTTTCAATAACCCTATTAATGATATGGACCAAAACATCACAAATGTAATTTAGAAAAAAATATTTTACTGGTCTTGACAAATGAATTGATTGGCTGACTCTATATCCTTCGATGATGTCCCCGTCATCTCACGTCCCTCCTAATGGAAGGAAAGTAGCCAGCTCTAAACATAACATGTCTTTCTTCACAAGAGGCTAAAGTTCATGACGCACCACACTGGCAGGTAATATCTTGTGGTGCTCAACATATTTGATTATTTCCTTAATCAGAAAAGTAGTTTAAAAAGTCAGATGATTCTCAATAATCGAGTGTTATATACAATCTTCAAGAATCCTATACATCAGTTAAATATCCCAAAATTCAATTTGCAAAATGTGTAGAAAAGTAAAATCTGCTTTCATGGTCACCCACACTTTTTGCTGGTGTCATTATGTTTTTCTGACTAGTCTTGACTGGGATCCTGCTAATCAGGACCCCAGTCTCTGTGCTTCTTCCCTGTAATGGACATGGTGAGTACTTAGGTACACTCCAGATTGGCTACTGGTGTACCCTTGGAAGTCCCTAGTATATGGTTCTAAGGTACCCAGGGCATAGGTACAGCAGATGTCTCCCATGGGCTGAATCATGTATTATGCCACCCATGAGAGACCACTCAAATGGTGACTCCAGTCCTGCCATTGAAGGCTGTGTAAATAGGTGCTAGCAACACATATAACAGATATAGGTTATCTTATATCTGAGTTCCCTACACTTAAAACCTATAAGTCACCCCGAAGGCAGGCCGTTCAATCCTGAATCCAGGGTGCTGTGTCCTAAGTGTGAGGGAGCACCGCATGAGGGGGCAACCCTAACAGGGCCCCCCCCCTACAACATTCGGAGTCCATTCTCCCGGGTTCTAAGTGCATAAACCATTATGACATATAAAGTGGCCATGCATCCTAACACAGTGACCATCTTTGAACTGGCTGTAACAAACCCTGTCATGTTTGGTATCAAACATGTTTGAATCATACTGATGTGGGAAGTATGATTCCATCCACTGTAAAGCTCCTTCAGGTGCCCTCAGTGCTTCCAGTACCAATCTTTTAGAACCAGACTGCTAGCTAGGACTGCTGCTGACCAAAGACACAATTCTGCCCTCCTACTGCTGAGCCAAGCTTGAGCAGAGGAAGGCAGGACAATAGGTATCCTTTCACAGCGGGTACTTACCTTGGGTAGTTCCTTGGATCCCTAACACTTCTACGTCTACTGGGTCCAATCCTGACTTAGGTCGTGGTTCGCATTCCACTATTTTAGTATATGGTTTGGTCTCCCCCTGGAGACCACTGTGTATTTGTGCTACTTATGAGGTCTATTTCCTAGGTATTGTGTTTGGTTGTGTTTGTATCTCTGGGTAGGAGATAATATAATGTGCTAGTGAGTGTTTGTAGTAAAATTAATATTTTTATAACTACACTGTGTGATTCTTTTTCACTTAACCTATACTATAAGATTAGGTACTGGTAAAACAAGCTGCTTTACACTCCTTCTGGACTAAACCTAAAGGCTGCTCTCCACAGCTACCACTTAGAGAGCTTTCTGAGGTTGTCTAAGTCCACTAAAATCATCATGAGGGTCGTCTGGTTTAATGCAGGGTGGGTGCTACACTTACATAAGTGAGTGCCATATACTAGCCTCTCAAATTGGTGTGCAGTGGTTGGGATTCAAGCCTGCATTGTTTTACCAGCTAATCTAGGTGTGGATTAATTGAAATATTGTCACTAGAATTAGGTGCATATTATTTAGATAGACTAAGTGAGTTCCACTGAACATATAGATTGATTGATAAGGGTCTAGCATAACCCTTGCTCCAATCTTAGACAGTTTAGTTTCCACTAGGGTACATAGGTGCAACACCACACTACTCCTAGACATGTCTAGATAATGGGCCTCAATGGGGCCCAGTGTTAGATTCAGTGGTCTAAAGATCCAGGAACTAAGGACCTTGTGTACTTCTAGGAAGTTAAAAACAGATCGCAATCCAACCACTAAGCATCTCTTCCAGCTCCTTATCCAGGTTGATCTCCAGAACACTGACAGGTCAGGGGATCAGGACAAAGTGGGTGGGGATGGTGCAGAAGAAGAGGCAGGAGGGGTAACACCCAGTGGCCCTAATTCTGAGCATGACCAAGAGGAATCTGAGGACTCTAATTCAGGGAATAGTGCAGATGGTACAGATGGTGTCCCTAGAAGTAGGTTCCGCTTTATTGCTCCTGGGAGCGTTTAGAGCAGGCAAAGGGGATTTAGAGCTCATTCTGCTGAATTGATTGCTTCAGGATATTACATAGGGACCTTAGTCTCTAGCCAGAGAGAAGACTCCTTGGAGAGGGAATACCACCTGATCAAATTTGAGAGAGTTAAACTTAAGCTCAGGCTAGATCAGTTGGCCCTTGACAAAGAGGTCCTGAAAATCCAAAAAGCTTGGAAAAAGATTGGGTTATATTCCCATGGTGGCAGCCCAAATGTTCCTAGAATCAGGGGAACATCCTTTGACACTAGGAACCTCAGCAGGATAGTCTGATGAGATTCAGAAATGAATGTCTGCTTTAGAGAGGGCCTGTACAGTTCAGAGGGTCCCTAAAGGGCAGTGGGCAGCTATCCTGTGGCTCTTCTTTGCTAACAAAGGTAGAGATAAGCTCTTCACTGTTAGAGAGGAGGATGCTGACAACTATTCAGTTCTGAAGAGTGCACTCATTGATGGGTTTGGCTTAACCACTGAACAATACCGGATTAAGTTCGGAGACACCCAGTAGGCACACACCCAGGAATAGGTGGATTTCATTGATAGTGCTAGTAAGGCTCTGGAAGGCTGGCTTCATGGAAGCAAGGTACAGGACTATGAGGGATTGTACAATCAGATAATGAGGGAGCACATCCTTTATAACTGTCAGAACCAACTTTTGCACCAGTACCTGGTGGACTCTGATCTGACTTCTCCCCAAGAATTGGGAAAGAAGGCAGACAAATGGGTCCCCACCAATGTTAAGCAGAAGAACAATGGTAGTGGAGGTGACCAGAAAAAAGCAAGATTCTTCTAAAACCCTGAAGAAGGGTGGGGAAACAAACAAAGAGAAGTCTTCTCAAGGTCCCCAAAAACCTGCATCTCGGGGTGAGTCCCAAAACTCCAAGAAATGCAAAAAGAAACTTTGGTGTTATTTATGTAAAGTAAAGACCAATTGGGCAAGAGATGTTGATTGTCCAAAGGCCAAGGAACCTGCTACCCTTGTCCCTAAGGCAACTGCGTCCCCAGCACCAGTATAAGTGGTAGCACAGCAACCAAGGGATTAGTTGGGCTAACCCTGGGGTGAGAGGTGGTTCTGGCCTAGTCATTACTCCAGCTCAGGCTGTTCTAGTTTGTGTTGGTGGCATTGATCCTGCCACCATACTGGTAAGTCCCACTAACTTGGCCAAGTATAGACAACTGCCTTTGATCAATGGAAAGGAAGCAATAGCTTTCAGGGACACAGGGGCCAGTGTCACCATGGTGACAGAGAAACATGTGTCCCCTGAACAAATCATACTTGGACAAATGTACCAAGTAGCCAACGCTAGCAATGCCAGGACTGAACATTCCTTGGCTGTTTTGAATGTCTGCTGGGGAGGGATAACTGGTCCTAAGAGAGTTGTGGCATCTTCAGACCTACCTGTAGATTGTCTGTTGGGGAATGATTTAGAAACTTCTGCCTGGTCTGTGGTAGAGTTCAGGACTCATGCAGAAATGATGGGCATTATCTGGCAGTGTCTTTGCTGTAACTAGGGCTCAGGCCAAACTGCTCAGTACTGAGGGAGCACTGATCCTGAACTAATGGACCAGATTGCCCCACAGAGAAGGAGCAGGAAGGGTAAGGAATTATCCTCCGCCCCAATTCCCAGTGGGGATCGGTCTCCTGAAGAAGATGATTTCAGTCTCTGTGAAGGAACTGTCCCAGAGGCACTTGGGCCTGACCAGGCAGAGTTCTTGGGGGCCTCTGGTCCTTCCAGGGCAGACTTGAGTTTGGAGCAGCAATCCTGCCCCTCTCCTGAACCCCTCAGACAGAAAGCTGCTGCTGAGGAAGCAGGGAATGTCAGTGGGTGCCATAGGATCTATTGAAAAGATGGACATCTGTATTCTTAAGGTAGAGACCCCAAGCCTGGTGCCACTAGGAGGTTGGTAATACTTCAGAAGTTCTGGGTTTTTCTTCTCTCCCTAGCACGACATTCCCCTTGCAGCACACCTTGGGCAAAGCAAGACTTGGGACAGGATTGTCCCTCCTTTTCACTGACCCAATATGTCAGAAGACACCATATCAAGGAGTGTTGTCACTCTTGTGTCACTTTCCAAGCCAGTGGTAAGTCAGGTGGTACTACAAAGGACCCCTTAATTCTACTTCCAGTGGTTGAGGTTCCCTTTGAGAGGGTGGAGATTGACATTATTGGTCCCTTGAACCTTCCAACTGCATCTGGACGCAGTTATAGCCTGGTGGTGGTGGACCATGTCACTAGGTATCCAGAAGCAATTCCCCTTAGAGCCACTACAGCTCCTGTAGTGGCCTGGGTCCTCCTGGGAATCTTTTCCGGAGTGGGCTTACCTAAGGAGGTCTTAACAGACAGAGGTAGAACCTTCAGGTCTAGGTACATAACTTCTACGTGGAAAGAGTGTGGAGTAAACTATGCATTTACCACATCCTACCATCCACAGTGCAACAGGCTTGTTGAAAGGTTCAACAAGACACTTAAGGGTATTATCATGGGACTCCCTGAAAAGCTCAGGCGAAAGTGTGATTTCTTATTACCCTGCCTTCTCTTTGCCTACAGAGAGGTTCCTCAGTAGGGGATTGGCTACAGCCCATTTGAACTTCTGTTTGGACATCTAGTTAGGGGTCCATTGTGTCAAGGTAAGGAGAGATAGGAGTAACTTCTCAAACCTCATGAACTGGATATTGTGGACTATGTCCATGGCCTGCGTTCATGTATGTCTGAGTACATGAAGAAGACAAGCAAAAACCTTAAGGCCAGCCAGGAGCTTCAGAAAGCCTGGCATGACCAAAAGGCTGTCCCGACTGTTTACCGGCCAGGCCAGAAAGTGTGGGTGTTGGAGCCTGTGGCCCTAGCAGCTCTCCAATAAAAATGGAGTGACCCCCGCACGAAAAGAAAGGTAAGGTCCCTACATGGTGGGCCTAGGCACTCCAAGAAGTCCCCACGAGGGGAATTCTTGTGAACTGCCCAAAACCTTTTGTGAACAGGGCTGACATGCGGTATTCATGGCAACTGATGAGGGACAGGAGGAAGAGCGTGAGTCTCTCCCTGATCTCCTCTCTCAAAACCCTGCTGATGGGTCAGTTGATGGAGTAGCCATGGCTGGCAGCCTCACTGACCAGAAGAAAGCTGGTTGCAGGAAGGTTCTCAAGCAGTACAAGCATATGTTTTCTTTGACACCGAGTCAAACCACCTGATGTACCATTAAGTGGACACAGGTGGCAATCTGCAAGTAAAGAACAACATTTACAGACAGCCTGACCATGTCAGAGATTGCATCTGCTCAGCTGTGTTTGGAAACTGCCTACGCTTTTGTTAGGAAAGCGCGGGGCAGACTCTGGCCTTGTGTTTAAGTATTACTGTTAATCGGAGCCCGTGAAGGGGCTCTGATTAACAGCAATACTTAAACAAAAGGCCAGAGTCTACCCCGCCCTCCCTCACAGCCTCAAGCGCCACAAATTGCTATGTGTGACATTTTCATAATTTCATTGTAATTTCGAGTGACATTTCAACAACTATGAGTGACACTTTATCGGAAGCATTCAATCCCTCGATAATTGATTGACAGCCCATACTGTCTGTTTGGGAACGGTGTCATTTTTTATCATTATATTTATTATTACTAATATTAATAATAATATAACGTATTTAAACATAGCTTTTTGTATAACATATCTGCATCTTAAGGCGCTATATCAAATGCATTCTTCCAAGCACTGATGTTGTTACAGATATATAAATCGCTCCAAGTTTGCCGACCTAGTAAAGATGGAAGGCCGAGCCTGCCTGCCTGGTGTGTCTGTTCCTGCGTGTGCATAGGCAGTGCCACTTTTCCTCGTGTTTATGTGTGTTGCTGCCACTGGCCTCTTAATCTTTATTTGGGAGTGTGTAGTTTCTTTCCACTGACGCACAGCAGGAGAAAAGCCTCTGTGGAGCAGTTATCAGAACCCCTTCCCAGCGTGAGAAGCAGGGTGGGGTAGGTGGATGGGAGGTAGGTGGGCGGTGGTGGGTAAGGCGGATAGAGGGGCCAGTTCCTAATAGCCGTTTGAAATGCTCTAGGGCACGGTGGGTTCGCTGATTCTCAGTGTTTTCTGGAAGTTTATCTCGCTGTTCGTCTTTTTCCAATTTCAAAATTATCACCTGTTTACTTTAGTGAATGGCGTCGATGCGCGGAGACGGCGGAATCCAATGAGATTTTAGTGTCGCCTGGGTCTATCGCAAACATCTCAGTAAAGTAGCCTTTTTCCGCCAAGGTTGCTCGGTGTGTAAAGCCCCTGTCGCGGGAGGGAGCTCGGGAGGGGGTCGAATCGCGGGTTTCCAACTCTGCCCGACATCCTTCAGAGTTTGTTCAAGTCAACTAACTGAACACGAGTCCATTGAGTAATAATATTAAATGTTCTGCCGGTCTGTCGCCGGAGTTACCCGGTTGAAATGCGCTAACCAAAAGCGAGTGGGGCAGAGGGCAGGAGGGCACCAAAAGCGAGTGGGACAGAGGGCAGGAGGGCACCAAAAACGAGTGGGACAGAGGGCAGAAGGGCACCAAAAGTGAGTGGGGCAGAGGGCAGGAGGGCACCAAAAGCGAGTGGGACAGAGGGCATGAGGGCACCAAAAACGAGTGGGCCGGAGGGCAGAAGGGCACCAAAAGCGAGTGGGACAGAGGGCAGGAGGGCACCAAAAACGAGTGGGGCAGAGGGCAGAAGGGCACCAAAAACGAGTGGGGCAGAGGGCAGAAGGGCACCAAAAGCGAGTGGGGCAGAGGGCAGGAGGGCACCAAAAGCGAGTGGGACAGAGGGCAGGAGGGCACCAAAAGCGAGTGGGGCAGAAGGCAGAAGGGCACCAAAAGCAAGTGGGGCAGAGGGCAGGAGGGCACCAAAAGCAAGTGGGACAGAGGGCAGGAGGGCACCAAAGGTGAGTGGGGCAAAGGGCAGGAGGGCACCAAAAGCAAGTGGGGCAGAGGGCAGGAGGGCACCAAAAGCGAGTGGGACAGAGGGCAGGAGGGCACCAAAAACGAGTGGGACAGAGGGCAGAAGGGCATCAAAAGCGGGTGGGACAGAGGGCAGGAGGGCACCAAAAGCGAGTGGGACAGAGGGCAGGAGGGCACCAAAAACGAGTGGGACAGAGGGCAGAAGGGCACCAAAAGCGAGTGGGGCAGAGGGCAGAAGGGCACCAAAAGCGAGTGGGGCAGAGGGCAGGAGGGCACCAAAAACGAGTGGCATTTGGCGCCGCAGACACGCGAGGTTCGGTTCCTGGCGCACATAGCCATGGTTGCAGCGCACAGAGACCCTCCACTGCCGCACACAGAGGAAAATAATTAGAGGGAACATTGCTGGGTACTACAGGTTTTTATAAGGGATATGGGGCCATAGTGACTCCCCTTAATTATCTCACCTCCAAGAAAATGCCAAAGAAAGTTCAGTGGACAGTTAGCTGTTAAAAAGCATGTGATGACCTGAAGCAGGCCATGTGCACTGTTCCCATTCTGCAAAGTCCTGACTATTCCAAAACCTTCATTGTCCGGACAGATGCATCTGAGATAGGGGTAGGAGCAGTTTTGTCAGTGGCTATTATAATCAGAAGGTTGACCCCCAGGGAGAAACGTTGGTCAGCTACAGAGAGGGAAGCCTTTGCTGTGGTCTGGGCCTTGAAGAAGTTGAGGCCATACCTGTTTGGTACTCACTTCATTGTTCAGACAGACCATAAGCCCCTCTTATGGCTAAAACAAATGAAGGGTGAAAATCCCAAACTTTTGAAGTTGTCCATTTCCCTACAGGGGATGGGCTATTCAGTCGAATATAGGCCTGGGAGTAACCATGCCAACACAGATAGACTCTCTAGATATTTCCACTTAGAAAATGAAGACTCACCTGGGCAAGGTTAGTCTCATCTCCTTATGTTTCGGGGGGAGGGGTGTAGGAAAGTAAGATCTGCTTTCATGGTCACCCCCACTTTTTGCTGGTGTAATTATGTTTTTCTGACTAGTCTGACTGGGATCCTGCTATTCACGACCCCAGTTTCTGTGCTTCTACCCTAAAATGAACATGGTGAGTACTTAGGTACACTCCAGATTGGCTACTGGTGCACCCTTGTAAATCCCTAGCATTTGGGTCTAAGGTACCCAGGGCATAGGGACACCAGGGGACTCACATGGGATGTCACACAATGCCTCTCACAAAATGTATTTAAATGGTTTCTGCTAGTCCTATAATAAAATGGCAATGTGTCTTAGATAGGGAGTCTTGGTTTTTGAGCGTAGTGAGTTCCTATGGTCTACTGAGAGAAAAATTAGTCACTTTTGTTACTAGGCTTCTCCCAGAAAGCAAAGGGATTCAGGGGCACACATAGACACCACACTGTGAGATCCACAGGTGAGGTAAACTTCTGGCAAGCCCTGTTGTTTACCATACATATTTCACAATCCTTAGTTCTTAATCTTCCGTGCCAACAGCGTTTCCATTGTGGGTAGCAGAGTATCTAGGGCTACACCTCAAAAGGCAGACATAGACGTAGTCTGACCACTTAAGAAAAGCATTTATGAGGGCAGGGAATAGTACTACAGGAGTCCCCCTTTACATGCTGTTGCATGTGCATACTGTTGCAAGTCTTTGGGAGTCGCAACAGTAAGTGTAGCAAAACTGCTGTTTAATAGGTTGCCTACTGCATGGCATCCTGGGTAAAGTCGATCAAAATTGAGATTTTCTTCCCCACAAAATATGCATAATTTAAAAATTACATAAAAGTATGCATATTTTGCTAAATTAAATTGGCTGGTATCTCTTATTTAAATAGTTTGTGAGCCACCTTGCATACGCCAAATTCATGCAAGATACGGACATTAGACTAGTTTAACCCCTTGGGCGCGGCCGGAATTTCGCCGTGGTGCGGCGACATTCCACGCGTGCGCAGATCGGACGGCTCCCAGCCTTCCGACGCACACGCCCACCGCGGCATGCAAGGGGTTAATAAGAAAATCTCTCTTGCCGCTGTTTTGTTGTTCCCTCAAGACAATTACTCCTTCAAGTAACTTCCCACAGCGGAAATGATGTGACATTGCGCGACAACATAAATGGCAAAAAAAATGCACGTTTCACGTAGCATGAGATTTACAAAATTCGCAACATTTCGCCCAGGCAATAAAAGTTTCAGCCCGGCCTAAGGATGACATCTGTCCTGGGTGGCTGAGCTCATAAGTTTTTTAAGGGTTTCTACTAGTTGTAAACACAAAAATAATTTTACATATGTCCTCTCTTGTTCGCTCGGAGGTATTCATGAGGTTGATTTATGAGCAAGATCACAAGACTGCAGCAGAGACAGGCCTTGTAAACAGACTGAATAATAACGTGGAAGGGTCACAAGGCATATATCGCTTGAAGGTAATAAGGAAGCTATATAATTGGACTGATTATGCGAGGCTAAAATTAGCAGAAATAAACTGGTGCATTAGACAAGCATTTTATAGGATTAAGTGCCTGTCAATAATTATGCAACGTGACGGGAAATGCAGACAAAACAGCCATGCTTTCTCCAGAGGTATGTGGAAGGGAGTCACTGAGACCAGCTTAAATCCTTCTTAATGGGGGTACTTTAAAAATGAGTACACTATTAAATGTGTTTCTATCCAATAAAAAAATATATTTATATATTTTATAACAGCTTAAAAATGCTGCATCAAAATGCAACATTCTAATTGAATGCTGATTATTATCTACCAGAGGGTGAGAGAAGTCCAACGGTTTCAGTTTACCAAAGTGCCTGAGATCAGGCGCCCAGTGGCTCTTGTGTCCCCTCTAGCTGCTCAGAAGCCTCTACTGAGGGGCTAGGTCAATGGTAAGGATTGAACTCAGCAGAAGGTAATGTGGGAGCACCAGTTACCTACAATTATTTCATAATTAATGGGGTAGCAAGGAGAGTAGCAAGAGTACCAAAGGGCTAGGTGCTGCTCCTTGGTACAGCTATTGAACTTCCATCAGAGGAGCATGGGGCCCCCTTTCATTTCCTGGTAGACACTGGGGGAAATAACAATGAAAGGATACCCTCTTCCTTTCCACAGATGGCACTCTGCACTCGATGTGGGTCGAGCAATGCTAAGGGGTTATTGTATTTTATTTTTATTTTATTTATTTATTTTATTTAAAAAGTTTTATATAGCGCTGGCTAGACCCGGAGGTATCAGAGCGCTTTACATGAGAATCAACAATGTAACAGAAAAAGTTCAACAATTACACAATACATCCCAGAAAAATAGGCAATACAATTAGGAGAGGAGAGAGAGGAGAGAGAAAAGTAGTGGAGGGGGCAGGGGAGGTGAGAAAGGGAGGATAAGGGAAGAGACAATAAGGAGAGACAAAAAGAAAGTCTGTCTAAAGACCGACTGGGTAGGTGAGGACCCAGGAGGGAATCCACAGACCATCTCACCTATAGCTAAACCAGAAGATCTTGGACAAAATATCATCTGACACAAATAATGTGTCTGGAATATAGTATACAAAATTATCGCACCATTGGAATTATCAATAGAAAAGTTTCACGCAATGGGACAATATGTTTGTTAAGGATATTTTTGTTTCTAATATTCCAATATGCTACCTGCTAAGGGAAGCTGATGTTAGTTCCTGCAGTCAGTGGGCACTGCTCCTGTGCCTCACTGAATACAGTAAGGCTCCTGCTTTTTACCTGTGGAAATCATAACAAGTCACCAACAACGCAGCAAGTGGGGTCACTGTTAAAGGCACTGAGCAGGGGACTTTTCTTAAAGAAAGTTTTTTTTTAAAAACTCTAATTGTGGTGTAAAAAAAATTCGTCTGTCCTTCCACAAAGTTGGGTGTCAATTTACAAAAAAAGTATTTTCTGATGGTGTCGTGTAACTGCAGATTCCTCACCTTGTGACTATCCCCCAGGTGTCAAACTGGATCTATACAAAGGGTACTCCTGCGCGCCGGTATGTGGAGTCATGTTGCTTTGTGCTGTTGTCATTCTGCTCTGCAAGTGATGAACAGAGCCATATATAAGTGCCACCTATGCACTCTGATGTCAGTTCCCTTCTTTCTGTGCCTTCAGGCACAGTTCCGAAGATACTCCTTGGTCTTTTCAAGATCCTTTTTTTGAGCATTTTACAAGTGTCACCTCCTAAAGCATCACCTCCTAAAACAACAGGGTTTAAACTGTGTCAGGACTGTCGCAAACAGGTGTCTATGACAGATCCTCATAAAGTATGTCTATGGTGTCTGGGGGCAGGGCACGGCGCCAGGGCCTGTGATGAATGTGAACAGATGAATCCATTAGCCATGCAGGGCTGTGAGGGGAAGTTGTATGTCACCACACATTGGAAGACCCCATGCTATGACCGGTCTAAGTCAAAAAGAAGGTCTTGTTCCCAAATTTGTTCCTGCAGCATATAATTGTTGCTGTCAAAATGTTTGGGTAAGTTCAAGAAGAAACATGAGAAGTCAAAGTGGGACTTAGCCCATTCCTACCACTCCAGAGAGGGCTTGAGGGTGTCGGTGGGCTTCCTGGTCTCACTCCCAATCTCCAGTGAACATTATTCGAGTCCATTTCAGATGCACCCCAAGTTTCCAGCTCTGTCAAAGACATCACAGCAAGTGGAGGACATCTGGAAGGCCATGCTACACATTTTCAACACTTTATTGGCTCCTCTGGCGTGCCTTCATGACCCACGGATCCGCAAGGCCCTCTAGTTCATCTTGCCCGTTCTGCCTTCAGCTCTGACTACACTCCTCAACCTAACCTTGGCTTCCACACCAGCCCCAGTGTCGACTTTGGTTCCGGCGCCATCCACTGTACTGGTTTCCTTGGCTTCCACACTGGCAGAAAAGTTTTAAGGCATCAGCAAATTGGGCAATTGTTCAGTACCCCTACCTTCCCAGGGGCCTTCTCATTCTCATGTCTATCTATTTCTGAATGCAACACCCTCTTCTCTTTGCCTACCTCTACATCTTTCTGTTTTTTTCAGGGTCACCTCAAGGATTTTCCGGCTCGTGGCAAGCCATATTTCTTTATTATTGCCTTTAACTTATTGGCAATATGAATGGTATGCATCCTTTTACGGAAAAGGTACATTTTTACTGTTTTTGAGTGACCCACAATTCTGAACGTTTGGTTCACACTTGCCTGAATTAGCTGAAAATGGGGAATACAATTTAAAGTTGCTCCGAATAGGGGCCCCAAAAGTCCTTAAAATGACGCTGCACACAGGCTCCAGTGCTGAGATTGGTTCCGGCACCATCCACTGTGCTGGTTTCCTTCACATCAATGTTGACACATGAGGAGGATTTGCAGCTCGTTCTGCTTTCAGGTCCTAAGCAGAACCCACGTCGACCGAGGCCATGCCCTGCTCCTACCAAAGCGCAGCCAGACAGAAACTCTTCAGATTTACATACCATGCCCTAACCACGTGGTAGGGCTCAGACTTTATGACATATTTTCAGTACTGCTTTGGTCAATGGCAATGATGAGGAAGGGTATGATTTTGTGCCCCTATATGACGAGAGGCCAGTGGCCTTGATATTTCTCCTGGTACTAGCTTTGTTTCTCCTCCTGGCCCTGCTATCGCTAATGTTCTAATAGAGGTACTCCAGCCTGATCAAGCTCACACAGAATCTCTATTACCATTAAACGAGGCCCTTACAGACACACTTTGGGCACTTGGGTGCATCCTTGTTCGGGACCACCAGTTAATCAGCAGGTCATTCAGTATCATTGAGAAGCCCCAAATGATCCTGACTTTCTTACCAACCTCCCAGGCCAGAAAGCTTGGTTGCACAAGTGTCTATCAGCAAGGGGAATCCCTTCCCCACCTACCTGCCTTTTGTGAGTCTAGGTAAACAGAGTTATTTGGCAAGCACATTTTTTCCTTCACATGTCTTGCTCTGCGATAAGTGAATGTCAGCTGACTCCTAGGTTCCTACTCCCATGCCTGATGGTACACAGTGGCCCAAATCGTAATGGCAATTCTAGGCAGCCTCTGCCTGACCTTGACCAAACTGTCCAGAATGGCTGTGGACACGACCAACTACTTAGGTCAGGTTATAGGCACTTCAACACCATGCCTAGATTAGGCCTACAGGGTTCTCGGGTGAGGGCCAATCATCCCTTATGGACATGGCATTTGATTGTTCTGCCTGGGACTCTAACCTGGAACATGTCAAAGAAAGTAGGGTCACAGCAAATTTCATAGGGCCTGTTTGCCCCACCCAGACAGTTCCATCAATAATTTCACCACTTTTGGGGCTAAGGTAGGAGTTTCCAGTACTGCCAACATCAGACCCTGCTGCTAGCCCAAAAGGTCTCCCAACCCTTTCCTGGCCGAGGATGTGGTTTGCAAAGGCAACACCCAAGACATCATGGACAATTTGCATTCCAGTCGCCCGCTCCTAAAGCATTTGCAGCTGCTAAACCGCTTTAGTGGGCCCCTTCCAGCACAGCCACCCTGTTGGAGACAAGATCTGATATTTTTTTCCAATGGTGGCAAGCTATCACTTCAGACAAGTGGGCCCTCCAAATTGTATACTGGAGCTATGCCCTCCCATTTCTTTTCACCACCATCAGGGCAGTTGACAGAGAACACCCTGTCCATCTTTCAGAAGTGTAGGCCCTTTTGGCCAAAGGAACCAAGGAGCCAAAGAGAGGTTTCTGCATCAGAAGTAGGAGCTGGGTGTTATTCCTGCTACATTTTTGTGTTGAAGGTCAAGGCCTAAGTCTTGTCTGCTCTAGACTTCAGAGTCTGGAGGATGGCGCTGGACCTGCAGCATGCCTATTTCCATATATCCGTGCTCCAGACCCACAGGTCCTACCTGTGGTTTACAGAAGGCCAGGAGCATTTTAAGCTCACAGTGCTCCATTTTAGTCTCACCTCTATCCCTTGGGTGTTCACAAAAGTGATGGCAATGGTTGCAGCACACCTTCAGAAGTTAGGGGGTATCTTTCTTCTCCTAAGTCAATGACTGGCTGTTGAAGTGTGTCTCGCCTCAGAAAGTTTTCAGCCCCCTCCAGAAGGTGGTGAACTTTCTCATATCGTTGAGGTTCACTATCACCATGCCAGTCATGCCTGCCTCCTTCTCATATGCTCTCTTTTTCCTTTTATTGCATCCCTATGGTTTTGTGCCTTTCCCCGGAAGCACAGAGTGAAGGACAATCAGGCTATGATCCTGATGTTTCAGCCTCTGTCCTGGGTCTCACTGAAGATGTCTTTGGGGCTGCTGGGATTTTTGACGTCCTGCAGTCTGCTTGGGAAACATGGCAGGCATATGTGGGCTCTGCTATGGGACCAAAAGTCCCAGTGGGCTGAGCAAATCTGCTGACTTATACCAAGACTTTTGAGAAAACTGCAAAGGATCTGCAGTAGTGGCTGGTGGACCACGATTGGGTCAGATCCCCTCTCCTTACCTCACCCACATCTGATAGTGGACACTGTTTGGAAAGCGAAGGCCATCTGGGAGGGATGGAGATCAGAGGTCCCAGGTCTTCAGTGGAAGTTTAACTCAATATCAAGTTGTTGGAGTTGAGGGGATTTGCTTGGTATTGAAGGTCTTCAGAGGAAGGCTCTGATGGTGGGCAGGAAGGCCTTGTGGTACTGCAACAAGCAGAGTGGGGAGGGGTCTTGGGTACTGTGCCAGGAAGCTTGGCACCTCTAGAAGTAGCTGGACTACCAGGTAATTTCTCTAGCGGTGAACCACATGGCGGGATCTCTAAAAGCCAGGGCGGATGAACTCAGATGCCAACGCTTAGTGGACATGAACGGCAGCTACACTAGAAGTTAGCTCAGGGCGTCTTACATTAATGGGGAGAATCCTGGCTCGATCTATTCACCACCAATGAGGAATATGCAATGCAAACATTTCTATTCATTGGAGTCCCCAATAAGGCTAGCTCTTGAAGACACATTCTGCCTAGAGTAGAGCCCAGGACTCCTAGCCATGTTGCTCTTTCCTCTTCTGCCCCGAGTTCTGAAGAAGATTAGGAAGTGCTACTGTTCCTAAAGAGAAAGAGGAGATACTGTTAGGTTGTGCAGGACTTGGGCATATGCACGGTGGCAGTTATCAGTACTGTTTCGTGTTGCCCTGACGCTTCCCAAAGGGATGTCATGCTTCATCATAGGCCAATTGCTCCTTGTTGGGCCGGAGCTGCAATGCCCAACGGGTCTTCTGAAGGGTCAATTTGGTGGAGATATTTTATTGGTATGCCCTATGATGAATGCAAGGTAGAGTCTAGGTGGGGTGGTATCTCGTGGGTTAAAATGGTCAGGGAGGCTCCCAACTACTTTTAATAACTGAACCGCCCTGTCAGATTAAAAACCTTTATAGGTAAATGCTACCAATGGGGTAATAAAGTACCCTGGTAGTCTGATGTGAGTTCCCTCTTTAGGATCCAACTCTAGTCAGTCAGCATGTTTCGCGCACCTAGTGGTCAGGAGGATCCGTGGCGCTTCGTCAGGACAGGAATAGTGAGTGAATCTTCCTACCCCACAAATGTGTCAAAAGTGGTGCCCTTTGAGTGGTACCTACTTTTCTGATGTTGGCTTTCCAACCTCCAACTGTATAAAAAAGAACTCCCTTGGATGTGGCAGAGGTGCCGAGCTCAGTCATGCTAAAGGTTTCTGAGTGCGATTTGGTCGTCGCACCTACCCTCGAAGCAGAGGACCAAAAGTGATCACTCCATTTAATGTTGGTCATCCTATCTCCCTTCTGTAATTCTTTGCTCCACCTCATCCCTCTTATGAGGAAGGCTGACTCCATTATTTAGACCCTGTAAGAGAACTAAGCTTTTATTCAGATTGCACCAAAGAACTGTGGGTGTACAATTAGTTCTTTGTGGGGTTCTCTGGGCCAAACAAGGCAAGGCAAGGCAATGCAAAAACAAACCATCTCCCAATCGCTTGCCCTCTGCATAAAGATCTGCTACTCACTGGTGAAGAAGCAGCCCCAAGAAGGCTTACATCTGCATTCCACAAAAGCTAAGGCTGCTACCACTGTACTAGCCACAGGAGAGTACCTGTACTGGACATTTGTCAGTCTTGGGCATCAGTGCACATGTTCAGAAAGCATTGATGCCTCGACAGTCAGGTCCGTCGATAGGGGCATTTTACCCACTCAATCCTAGAGGACTTTTTGGTCTGAGCGAGTTTAAAGACCTGCTACCTGGGGTGGATGTATGACATTGTTCTGCATTCTGTCCATCAATTGTTCTTTTTGCAATTGTCACCCCAAGTGGGGTGGGTATGCCCAGACGAGGGTCCTGTGCTCTCCATGCCACTGGAGTCAAGCGATCCTGACTGATGAGGGCTGAACGTCCGAAACCGGTCCTAGGATGCTTGATTCCGGTCCAGGGAGGACCTGGCCTGGCAGTTCGGGTGGACTGTTCCCATTGGGCGCAGGGTCAAGACTGATTTGCATATGGCTGGGTCCAAACTGGAAGGCGAGCTAAAAAATGATTGATTTAGGCCCAGATCTCTGTACTGGATTGAATGTATGACATTGTTCTGCATTCTGTCCATCAATTGTTCTTTTTGCATCACTCCACTCAACGCCACTGTACTTTACACCAATCCACTCTACTTTACTCCAATCCACTCTACTTTACTCCACTCATTGTTACTCTGCTTTATTAAGCTCCTCTCCACTCTGCTCCACACCACTCTACTCTGCTTTACTCCTCTCCACTCTTCTTTACTCCTCTCCACTCCACTTTACTCCACTTTACCCAACTCCATTCCAAGCCACTCGTTTTGCTTTACTCAACTCCAAGCCACTCTCCTTTCTCCACTTGCTTTACTCCACTCCTCTCCCAAAGCTAATCCACACAGTTCCACACCACACAATTCAACTCCACACATTTGCAATCCAAACCACATAATTTGACACCAAACCACATAATACAACTCAGCAACACAATTACAGAACACACCACATACATCTAATTCACACCACACATTTCCACATCGTGCCACAAAATTCAACAGCACACTATATATTTATTCTGCACATTAAACTATGCAGTAGTTTCTAAGCTTTAGAAACTACTGCATACTTTAATTCCGCCGGCGAAGTGGCGGAATTTAATTAATTACGCGTTACAAGACTAACATGGAATTGATCAAATTCCGCCGACCCTGCTGGCTAATTTATAACCTCTGCCCAGTCCTAGGCTCATGCGGTTAAAGTAAACGTACACTATATAGCCTGAAATGGCATCAGCTAACGACCTGGACTGGTTGCCTACTGGTATCCTGTGGTACATCCCCCCAGCTCTCACCTGGAACATTCCGCTTTAATCAACAGAGCAAAGATCACACTCACCTTCCACCACTCCACACCTGTTCCCCTTTTGATGGACAGACCGAATACAAATATGTAAATTACTTTAACTATAGGGACCGACAGAGCGGAAAACATCCGCAGACCTCTCACCAAGCAGCAATGCTTTTGTAAGCCTGCTAAGCACAAGGTCAAATCCCTCCTGTTAGCGAACAGCCCACGATAAACCTCGTGTTATTGATCCGGAAATGGTGAAAAAGCTGCAAACGGCCCCTGGGATTCCGTCCTGTGCTCCTAATGTTTACGAAAGCGTCGCCGTGGAACGACGGTGAACTACGTAGACGTTTGCAAAAAAGACATTTCGAGTGGGATTTCGTGAAATATGCGAGAGTAAAGGTAAGTAACATTGTTAATAAATGCGAATATAAAGGTAACATTGTTAATAATAAATGTTCTGCTATGGAACACTCGTATATGGAGTCAACAGTTCCCTCACAGACAGCTTTATGACTCAGCCTTGCTCGGATAGACCTTATTCAACGACGTTATATTTAGACTTCAGAACGAGAGAACGTTTCTAAGGCAATTTGCGGCCTACGCACTCATCTAAATGTGGTCTCTAAAAAGCCTAGATACAGGTGGTGACGTCATGCCTGAATCAGCCACCGGAATTCAGTCAGCGACTAGGCAACCAATAGGGTGGTACTGGCGGAAGGGAGGAAGGGGGGAGGGGGGGTGTAGTTACCCATCAAATGGGAGAAGTGTCAGAAACCAGGCTGTGTCCCCCTGTGTTTCCCAGAGCTACCGCCTGCACATGCCATAAGAAGTCCTATCCCCAATTTCCTAACGCAACATATTCTTTTTGAGTTCGTTGATGCATTTTATTTGCTTTGCGGCTTGCTAAACAACAAAATACCCTAAAGGCGACCCAGGCCTTAGTGCAATGTTTCACTCAAAGGACAGCTGGCTTACGAGGAGTGCAGACTTCACAAATCCTATGCTACTTACCAGGAGTATTCACTCTGCTGTACTCCATTTCACTCCTCTGTACTCCACTTCACTCTGCTTTACTCCACTTCACTCTGCTCAACTCAACTCCAAGCAACAACACTCTTCTTTGCTACACTACACTCAATGCCACTCTCCTTTACTTCATTCCACTCCACTCTGCTTTACTCCACTCAACACCACTGTACTTTATTCCAATCCACTCTACTTCACTCCAAACCACTCTACTTTACTCCACTCATTGTTACTCTGCTTTATTAAGCTCCTCTCAACTCTGCTCTACTCTACTCTACTTTGCTTTACTCCACTCCACTCTTCTTTACTCCTCTCCACTCCACTTTACTCCACTTTACCCAACTCCATTCAATGCCACTCTGCTTTACTCCACTCTACTTTACTCAACGCCACTATGAATTACACCACACCAATCAGGCCCGGACTGGCCGTTGCAGGCACCGGGCAATCACCCGGTCGGCCGCATGGGTGGGGGCCGGTTTTGGGCCCCAGGGGGCCGTTTTTGTTACAGGGCCGTTTTTTGCAGCACAGCTGCAAAAACGGCCCTGTAACAAAATCGGCCGAAAACCGGCCCTGGCAAAGAGTGCGGTCGCACCCCCAGGGTAGAGGGGGGGGCCGGCTGAGCACTTTGCCAGGGCCGATTTCGGGTCCCAGTCCGGCCCTGACACCAATCAAAATCATTTGACTCTATTCCACCCCACGTCACTCTGCTTTACTTCACTCCACACCACTCTGCTTTACTGAACTCCAAGCCACTCTCCTATCTCCACTTGCTTTACTCCACTCCTCTCCCTAAGCTAATCCACACAGTTCCACACCACACATTTCAGCCCCACACATTTGCAATCCACACCACCTAATTTGACACCAAACCACCTAATGCAACTCAGCCACACAATTACAGAACACACCACATACATCTAATTCACACCACACATTTCCACATCGTGCCACAAAATTCAACAGCACACCATATAATTATACTGCACATTAAACTCCACTACATTCTACTCCACAGCACAAAATACCATTCCACATAATTACACCCCATACCACACACTTTCTCTCCACATAATTGCAGTACACCCAATATACATATTTACTATCTATACCGCCACGGAAAGGCTACTCTCTGCTGCCTTTCGAATAGGGATGGCGGTGTCTATCAGACACCGCCACCATACCTGTGTGACCGGTGGAAAACTGGTAGACGGTCTTTCCGTCCGCCGGGGTCCCCCGCCATACTAATATGGCGGGGGAAATGGGTGGCGGGCAGGGTAGGATGAAGGGCAGATCGCCACCGCCATGCGGGCGGTGGCGATCCACCCTACATCCTAATCGATCCCTTAGTTCTGTCGAGGCAGATAGCCACAACCCGTTTGACATCCAAGAAGTGAGTTTTAGCACTTCCTCAGAAGAAGAAAAGGGAAAAAAGAAGGAAAGAACATGTCATGCTACCTATGAAAGCAAAGGAAGAGGAGATCTTATGGAAAAAGCTGGATTAGGTCTTAAAACCACACCATCCTCTATCCGTAAAATAATAATGGCTGGTTCCCAAAGTGCTGCTCAGACACACACAACCGGAGCTATAAAATGTCACTGTTAGATCTGGCATCTTTTGGCATGTTTCCCCTGTTTTTTTGATTCTGACCTCTTTGGTTTTTGTGGTACTCTGGATATTGTTTTTGCTGGTTTAGTGTTTCAGCACACTTTAATAATGCTGATCAGTACTAAAGAGCAAGTGCTTCTACTGGGAAGAGGTGTGGAGCCGCGGCCAGGGCGACTGACGCTGGAATCTGGGGACCACGGTTCGATCCCCGGCTCCGGCGGCAGGTTAGCCCAGCACCATGTGAATCTGGGCAATAGCTCGCTTAATCTTCCCGACGGCCCCCAGCGCCTAGAGACCCTTACGGGTGATTGTGCGCTTTACAAATGTGGACTTTACTTTTACTGTAAATTGTGTTGTTGGATTGGTGTTTCCATGATTGGGATATTTGATTTACTAGTAAGTCCCTAGTACAGTGCACTATGTGCACTCAGGGTCCGTAGATCAGATGATACTAGTGGGCTTGTAGAACTGGCTGTACACCCGCAAAAATAGCCTTTCAAAGGTGTCTCAGACAGTGGCAGCCGGCACTGATCAGTGGTGGTGCTGCAGGTTGGCAGGGGAGGAGAGGCGGGGGTGTGGAGTGGGGGAAAGGGGTATATAAAAAATTAAAAACGTACCTCCTGTCTGTATCCCGGGTCGTCCTCGTCGCGTCACTCCACTCCTTCGTCAGGCAGGAACAAGAAGGGCACTGGAAACACCCAGGCTTCCCTGAGCCAGTCACAACACTACAATGCAGCATTGTGATTTGGTCTGAGCACCATGGTTTGGCGCTTAGACACGGAATGGGGGCCTGGGCATGTTTTCCACCCAGGCTGTAGTGCAGCTTGAGCGAAGATCATGCTATGTTCCCATGAATGTTTGGACTGCCCAAGACGGCCGTCCAATCATTCATGCACACGTGGGGAGTGAAAAACACACCTCCCTTGCTCCTTCAGTAGAGCAGCCCCACCCACTTTCCATAGTTTCTGCGCCTGCAACAAGAAAAAATAAAATGATAATAACATTGAGTTAATATCATTTTATTTTTTCTTACACTGCTGAATAGCAGTGGAGCGATGCACCTCTGCCTTAGTGGAGGACCCGCCACTGGTCTCATCATGCCACCACAGTGTCTTTGCGCAGTTTTCACCCTCTTGGCAGGCCCAAACCCTCCCTGTTCCTACATGTAACGCACCCCTCAGGTAGGCCCAAGGTACATATCTCCCTGGGAGGGTGCAATGAATGTGAAAGGTAGGACATATACTGGTGTGTGTGTGACATGTCCTGATAGTGGGATACTGCCAATTTCGTTTTCACTATTGAAATGATATCTATCCCTTAGGATAACATGGGAATAACTTTGTAACATCTTAAAAGCATAACTTTCTATTTGGACAAAATAAAGAAGGGGAGTTTAGTCTTCCTGAACTCAGAATTTAAAGACACATCTTTTGGTAAAGATGATTTTTATGTTATATGTTTGATAATACCACTTTTAGAAAGTAGGTATTTTCTTGCTTAACCATCCTGTGTGCCTCTGCCATTTGTGTATTCACCGTCTGGGTTCAGAGTGACAGGAGCAGGGATGTGCTTTCACACTAGACAGACACAAGGGGGGGAGGGTTTGAGGTGTGCTCTGCCTTTCCTGGGTGACTCATAATCAGGCTGAATAGACCTGGCTGCATTTAGAGTAGTGGAAGGAGTTGTCACTTGCACCCGAATGGACTGTGGCTGCCTTCCCACAAAGCAGTCTCCTCCTCCTGCAGTGAACCTGGCCTGAACCATGCAGAACTGGTTTATGTATGCCAGTGGAATTTTGTTTGTGCCAACTTTAAAGGGAAATGTGGTATAAATATTGGGGCCTTGACCCCAGAACTTTAGGACTCTTTTGGATTAAGAAACCTGCCAAGAAGAAGAGCTGGAGAAGCTGCGAGGAGAGACTACCACTTTGCTGTGTACTTTGCTGCATTGACCTGCAGTGGCTGCTTCTGTCTTGGGCAGTGAAAGGACTGGATTGGATTTTCTACATCTATTTTCCCTGAGTTTCACCAAGGGCTTGAGGTAGAGCTTGTTCCCTGTTCAAGAAGTCCCAGGAACAACAAAGACTTCAAGTTCATCTGCTACCAGCACTGGGAACTGTGTGTTTTGTGCTGCAATAGAAGAAAAAGCAACCAGACGCCGTTAATGATGCCAGAAGGTACCGCAGAGGGCACTGCTGCACTTTGCACTGCAACTCTGGTGTCACCGATGAAGCCATTTGACACTGCCACCGAGTCGCTGCTTGCACCGTGACCTGTGGGCACTGCACTCCTCACTGCCTCACTTCACACTGCTGCACTGGTATCCCCGACGATGCTGTTATGCCACCACTGACACCACTGCATTCACCATGACATGTGGACACTGCTCATGGAGAACATGGAGTGCCATCCCGCACCCTGGTTTAACTGACGATGATGCTCCAAGCTAGCATCAACGATGCTGCCTGCACCATGGTTTGGGGGCACCGCTTGTAAGTTACCACCATCCCACACTGCAGTCTTGACCCACTGTCATCGGCACTATTGACTCCAGATCGTCAGCCGACGACTGCACTACAGCAATGATGACGGTGCTGCCAACCCTGTTACCTACTATCACCTCAGTGATCACTGCCCCACTTTGCACCCCAGCCCTGGTCTCACCAACACCCCTGGATGCCATCACTGAGCCGCTGCCTGCACCGCGACTTCAGTACACCGCACACCACACTGCTGCACTTCGCACCGCAGCCCTGACACCCGCCGATGCTGACACTCCTGACTTCAACAGCACAGAATTCAACCTGCAACGCCTATGACTTCAAGGGTCCAAAGACTCCTGCACTGACCTCTGGAACCGCCACCTGCTGCCCCCGGCTCTTCAGAGCTCACCGCGAGACCCCGATGCCCTGCATTTCTAAAGGTACTGTTTTATGGGTCTTCCCAATACCGTAGCTTGCCCATGACGCTGTGGTCAGCCAGAACTGTTGGATTTGTTTGTTCACAATGCCATAAGAGCTCCTGATGGAGCTATCAACTTCAAGGACCTGTTTTTAACGACTATTTTTGCTTTATGAGTATTTTGAATAACTGTATGTTGGATTCTTATTGTTTTGGTCTTGTTTACACAGATAAATATTGTCTATTTATCTAAAGCTGGTGTGGTGTCCATTCGTAGTGTTTTCACTGTATTACTGTTGGTTATGTGCAAATGCTTAACACAATGCCTCTGAAATATGCCTGACTGCTCGTGCCGAGCTACCAAGGGGGGAGCAGGAGTATTTCAGAAGTGTAACTCATTTCTCCTGACTAGGAAGAAGGGTCTCTACTTGGACAGGGTAACAACCTGCCAACTAGAGACCCCTATTTCTAACAGTCAGTGTGCCGAATAGCAAGGCTGCATAGTCCTGAATCCATCTCATGTCTCTTTAGTATGCTACCAGGCACTCCCCGTCCCTATATCTCACTCTTACAGGTTTCTGCTTTCTTCCTTGGTGATGGGTTTTCTGTCTTACTCTTCCTCAATCTTTCTGTTTTATGCATTTCCCCTCGCTTGCTCTCGGGAAATGTCTGATGAAGCGAAAGAAGTGCTGGTCCACAAAAGTAAGTGCCGGGGCCCACACCGGTAACCATGCAGCATAACTTAAAGGATGGAAGAAATGCTGCAGGAGAGTGGAGAAAGTGAACAAGGTTCAAACCACCACAGAAAGACACTCCAGTGCTTTGAATAGGCTTTAAGTGTTGAATGATGCCTAGAACCATGTAACGCAGGGAAATATGTTCTGGGATTCCCTTGGCCTGAATACCTAGCTTCTCAATCTCAACCAAACCATCAGAGAAAGTCTGGCAAGAGTAAGGCACCCCTGGCTGCAGAGAGACAGGGGGCGAGAGGTATTTTCCAGAATTGTGTCACCAACATTGATTTCAGCAGGGGAAAACATAATCGCTGTGACCAAAACACTAGGATCATGATCAGCTCCACAGTCTCTGCTTCTGACTTTAAGAGAACTTGGGGAATAAGTGGAAAAGGTGGGAAGGCATAGAGTAGTTGACATAGCCAGGTTAGGGAAAGAGCATCCACTCCCACTGTTCCTGGAACAGGAAAACGTGTGAAGAACCTTGTTAGCTTTGTGTTCGCCAGAGAGGCAACCAGGTCTAACACAGGCTCCCCTAACCGAATCCAGATCTGAGGAACGCATGAGGAGACAGGGAGAGGGTTTGAGAAGTAGAGAAGACATTGCTGCGATGATCTGCTGTAGAGTTGCCTGTTCCCCTAATATGAATGACCCGTAGAGACAGCAGATGTAGTTCTGCCCAACCCATAATCTGTTGAGCTAGGAGGATGAGCAGCCAAACACCATGTCCCCATGTCTGGTTATGTATGCCATGGCAACAATATTGTCTGTTCTGATGAGAACATGAAGATTTCTCATCAGACTCTGGGAAAGTAGTAGAGCTTTGTGACTGGCCGACAGTTCTTGCCAATTTGATGACCTGAGTCTGTCTAGGGCAGACCATCTGCACTGGGTTGTTCTGGATGAGCAGATAGCTCCCCAACCCTCCTTACTGGCATGCATAGGTATCACAAAGAGGGAGGATGGATAAAGAGAGAACCCTCTTGACATAGAATATGGATTCAACCACCCCTGTAATTGCTAACGTATTCCTGTAGGTACTAGAACAGGATAATCCCAGTCCGACAAGGACAGTTTCCAGTCTTTGAGAAGATGCAACAGAAGAGACGGGAGGTGCAACCTATCCCAGGACACAAGGAACTTGCATGCTGCCATGTGTCCTTGTACCCAAAGTCAAAGTGCCAGCTGTTGCCTGACCCTATGCCAATAGATGGGAAACATCCTTTACCACGCGGATTTTACTCTGCGTGTCCTTTACAACGCGTCCCTTACAACGCAAGTCGTTACCACGTCTTGCGCTGGAGGGCGCTAAAGGATTAAAATTAGTAAATTTACTATCCCAACACCTTCCCTAGTGTCCACGGGGACTGGTGTTAGAATAGTAAATTATACTATTCGAAATCCGCGCCCCCAATGCAAGTCGTGGTAACGACTTGCGTTGTAAGGGACGCGGTGTAAAGGGATGCGTTGTGACGGTACGCGTCGTACCGTCATACATCCCAATAGATGTTCCAAAGAGGATCTTATCTCTGGGCTCTCTGTTCCTGGAGAAAAATCATCCCCAGGCCCATTCTGAAAAATGTTAAAAGGTCAATCTTGTCCTATTCATAGAGTAGGTTGCATTTCTTGATGTCCCAGTGCTTAGCACCCATTGAACCAAAAAACAATGCTACATGGTCAACCTTTGGCACGTACTCGGAAGAAGAAATTGGCAAACTGCTCAGCACCCTGAAACCATCCAATCACCTCACGGACCCCCTTCCTGCTACTGCAGTAAAAGACTTCAGCCCTTTGCTTCTCCCTCTCTGGACTAAAATTATCAACAGCTCTCTCCAACAAGGAAGCATACCTGACTCCCTCAAAGTTGGACAAGTCACACCTCTACTAAAGAAACCTACAGCCGACCCCTCTGATCTCAACAATTACCGTCCCATTACCAATATTCCCACTCTCGCCAAACTGCTGGAAAAATGCGCACAACTTCAATTGACTAAACACATTGAACAATTTGATCTCCTCAACCCTCACCAGTCAGGCTTCCGAGCAGGACACAGTACAGAAACTGCTATGACTCACATAATTGATGACGCACTTCAAATGCTAGACCAAAACGACACCTGCCTCCTCATCCTTCTTGATCTCTCTTCAGCATTCGACACCGTTAAACATGAGAATTTACTAGAACTACTAAACACAAGAATGGGTTTATCTGGAACTGTTCTCAAGTGGTTCACTTTCTTTCTTCACAACAGGTCGCAGAAATTCAAGAGCAACAACCTGATGTCCTCGCCAATACCTGTAACGCTAGGCGTCCCCCAAGGATCCTCTCTATCCCCAACTCTGTTCAACCTAGTCATGGAACCTCTCACCACCTTGCTACAAGCATCCAATGTACACTTTCACATGTACGCCGACGACACCCAACTTTATCTCAAATTACAATCCCCCAAAGACATCTTGCTCCTGAACTCAACGATCAGAGGCACCCAATCCTGGCTTGCAGATAATCATCTCAAACTCAATGCCCTGAAAATGGAGTTCCTTCTGATCTCACCTCCAGCGAAGATCTCCACCACTCAAATTTGGCTTAAACACCTAACCGCACTCAATGTCCAACCCACTATCGTGGACTCAGCAAAATCTCTAGGCATAACACTCGACACCAATCTCAACATGCAGCAACATATCAGCAAGGCAACAAAGGGAGCCAACTTCCAGATCAACACTCTGAGGAAACTTAAACCCTTCCTCCCAGCCAAAGACTTCCAAACCGCAGTACAAGCACTAGTCATCCCTCGAATAGAATACGGCAGCACCGCCCTCTGCGGACTCCCCCTAACTACAACCGCACCCCTAAGAGCTTCTCTAAACACTGCAGCGAGACTCATCACTGGGTCAAAAAAGCACTCCCATATTACCCCTGACTTGAAATCCCTGAACTGGCTGCCTTTTGAAGCCAGAATACATCTGAAAATCACCTGCATGACACACAAGGCGTTACACCTAAACTCACCTGGCTACCTGGCTCAGAAGCTGACAATCTCTGGCGGAGCTAGAAACACTAGAGGCACAAACAATCTTCTGCTGAAACCTCGAAGATTCCGGAAGGAAAAAACATATAAGCGCTCCTTCTCAGGAATGGCGCCAAGGATCTGGAACTCACTCCCTCCCGAAACCAGGCTTATCTCTTCCACTACACTCTTTAAAAATGAAGTAAAAGCTATCCTCATGGCTAAATACACTTGAACTATTATCTCGAACTCTGTTAATACTCTGCACCGAGCTGTACTACATGTTTGACCCCCTTTGCTTATTTGTATTATTTGTCTTATTACTCACATGATTGGCTCTGCAGCCACCTATTTGTACTGTTGATCTATTGATTTATCTGTTTGACTATGCTCCCTCATGTACCCCTTCTATATAAAGCGCTCTGATATCTGCAAAGATCTTGTCCGCGCTACATAAAACTTTCAAAATAAATAAATAAATAAATAAAATATTAAAAGGCCCGTAGATCCAGGGAACTCTTCATTACCTCCTATTCCCTTAAGGCTTCCCTGTTTGAGTCTGCCTGTAGCAACCAGTCGTCCGGGTAGGGGAAGACATCCCACACCTAATGATGTAAGTTGGCTACCACAGGAGCTATCAGTTTGATGAAGACTCCTGGAGCAGTTTGATGCTGAATAGGATCACCTTGAATTGATAATGGTTATTCTGGATTGTGAACCTCAAAAACCTCAAGTGTTCTTCCATATGGTATTATGGAGATAAGTGTTCATGAGATGTATCATAATAAGGTATGTGTAGTTTCGACCCAAATGAATGATCCTGTGGAGAGTCTTCATTTTGAATGGGATCTTTTTGATTCATTTGTTCGGGTGTCGAAGGTTTATTATAATTCAGTATTGTGTCGTATATATTTATTAGTTTGATGTTTTGCCGACAAAGCAATATAGGCATTACCCATCAACGCCCTCAAAACATTAAAATCTAAAGAACCACTGCATACATTTCCTTACTTAAAAAATGATTCAATAAGAATAATGAAAAATCTTATTATACCCCAGAACTGTCCCCAACCCATAAACACAAAATACATTCTAATTCAAGTGATTCTTATTAAAGTACCCTAAAATAATTATAAATATCAATACATTATCAGAACACATACACAAGTATTCTTAAATGTAACATCTTTAACAATACAAACCATTTTCCTGACCTGTGTCTAAAATATCCTCAGTCTACCGTTCATCACAGCAAAACATCTAAGCAAAAATTCAAAAAGCTTGCATTTTACTATTAACTCCGGGAAAGATAGCAAACATGCATCATATAATAGGGCAATACCAAAAGCAGTATCTGGCATAACAGTCAACAGGAAAGCAATAATGTCTTGTGGTCAAATAATAACACCATATTGCAAAGAAGAATTTGAATTTTCCAGTGATAGCTCCCTCTCCATGAGCCAACAGGCCAACAAAGTTGTTGGCCTCTGCCTTACCATCATCAAATGGCTGAGGAAAATTATTTGGATGCTGCCCCCTTCCACTCAAAAGACAGTAGTCAACACCCTCATCACATCACGGCTTGACTACGGCAACATTCTGTACCTTGGCTCAAACAAAGCGGTAGTCAGTCGACTACAACTTGTCCAGAACGCTGCAGTTCGACTACTGCACAGAATCCCAAAAAATTCTGGAGTCTCGAGCTACCGTCGCGAACTCCACTGGCTCAGGATTGAAAGCAGAATCCGTTTCAAAGCCCTGAACTACATGTTCAGAATCAAGGCAGGTACTGCTCCCAAATACCTCTTAGCTCTGGCTCACCCCTATACTCCCAGGCGGAATCTTCGCTCGCAATCTGCTGCCAACTTCTGCGTACCAAGATTTAAACTGGCAAAAATGGGAGGCAGATCCTTCGCCCACCTTGGACCATCCCTCTGGAACGTACTCCCTCCCTTCATTCGAAAGGAGGAAAATCATGTCAAGTTCAGAAAGCACGTTAAGACCTGGCTATTCGAACAATAACTTGAATAGCCAGAAATCTCTCTTGACATCCTTATGCTGTGTCTCGGCGCCGGGAAACCCTTTCTGGGTAGCTGTAGCGCCTTACAAATGGAAAAAATAAAATAAATAAATAAAAGCATTGAAGGCAGATTGTCAAACCAATAAGATACAATTGATAAAAAGTTCCCTACACCATGGCATACTCTCATATTGTTAAACGTACATTTTTTTTCATAAGAACGTGGATGGAGCCAACCTGTAAAGCTTTAAAAACGGAAAGTAACATGCCTCTCCTTTCTATTACTAAAGATAAAAAAAAACAATTACATGAGACAGTGTCAATGGAAAGAGTTTACAGAAGGGACAAAAAGACGCATCAACTACATCCTGATTACACATCTCCCTGCGTAGGAAGGCTGGCATCTGACCAACTCTTTCGTTCAGGTTCACCTTCTAATATTGGTGATTTTAATGTCATGGAAATAGGGTTGTAGGTCATCACCATGATCTGTGTCTAACAGATAAAACAGATTGGTTCTTCTCCCCACATCTTCTAAATCACAATTTCTCATTAGTTATTTAATCACCCCTTTTCCTATTGACTTCCATTGGAGCACTGACATGCTTTGGGTGATTGGTGATTTTAATATATCCAGGCTGCCCATAATATTATGGATATTTACAGTCCACAGTGCTGTTTCATTTAGCTGAAATTAAGATTTAACCAATTGTCTCAATGACCCATCAGTCGAGTAAAAAGAGATGCTCGATAATTAGGGACCTTTTGCTGGAATTAAAAGCTATATTAGTCAATCCAGAATAAATCACCTACTCAAGCATGTCAGTGATATTTCCAACTTCACAGAGGCTAGGTGCTTGGCCATGGCATCTCTGACCACTCGCCGGTCCTCACCCATATAGAACTACCACAGGGGAATAGACGTGCGACTCTGACGATAAACCCATGGTGCATGAAAATCCCCCACGTTAAGACGGACATTATAAAAAGTGTAGACCACTACTTCGCAGAAACCACGAACACGGTGGACTCCCAACAGATCTTGTGGGGGCATTCGGGCAGTCATTAAGGGCCACGCCCTCTCACTAATGGAAGTACATAAGAAACAGTTAAGGGCACGACTGGAGGCCTTAGAGCAGGAGATCCTGGGGTTGGAGGGTATGGTGGCAACCACAGAAGATGCTTTAGCTCTACACACCCTCAGCATGAAAAGACAGGCTTATCGACAGCTCGCAACAGAGGCAGCTAGGTCAAAACAAAAGGCCACCCTGCACAAAATATATGAGATGGTGATAAAACTGGGAAGTTGCTCGCATGGCTGGAGAGGCAGGACTCTGCACAGAGGTGGGTGCCCCTCATTGAGGGAGAGACTGGAGAGTAGTTGAGAGATCTGCAAAAGTTCAATGAGGCTTTCGCATCTCACTTTGCTCAAGTGTATTCCTCCACTGCCACTACTTCACTCACGGACTCCAGAGACCTCCTGGCCACCATCCCAGTTACTACTCTTATCCCAGAAGATTGTGAATCCCCGGAGGGTGACCCAACAGAGGAAGAATTAGCAACTGCCATACAAGGAATAATGTCGGGGAAAGCCATGGGACCCAATGGGCGCCCCATAGAGCTGTTCAAGCTTGTGATCTCTTAAATAACACCGGCTCTCCTGCCTATGTACCTAGAGAGCTTCCAGAAAGGGTCACTTCCAAGTGACCTGAGGCTTGCCTCTGTGGTAGTCATATATAAACCGGGCAAACTATCAACGAGGTACGAATCTTATCGGCCACTATCACTGTTAACCGCCAAAGCCAAAATCCTCTCTAAGGTATTAGCCAACTGATTAATCATTTTTATCTGTAAACTCGTACATCCAGATCAATCAGGCTTTATGCCTGGCGGGAACACAGCCCTCAATCTTAGAAGATTACATCTGGTAGGATTGGTGTCAGTACAACGCGTTGTATTACAACGCATTCCGTTACAACGCAGATTTTACAACGCGGGATCCATTACAACGGATGTCATTACAATGCATGGCATTACATCGCAGATGCTATTACAACGCATGGCATTACATCGTAAGTATAGGTAAGTTGACCTTTTTTAAAAAATGTTATTTAGTTTATTGTAATTAATTTTTTTTAAATAATTTAATTAAAAGACATTTAAAAATTGTCATTAATTTAATTTAATAAAATAATATCTATTTAATAAATGTAAATATAATAAAAATTGTAATTAATTTAATTTAATTAAAAAAAGTAATTAGTTTAATGTACATATTTTTTATAATGAAATTAAATTAAATTAATAATATTAATTTATTTAATTTATTTAATTTAATTAAAAAATGTAATTAATGTAAAATAATTAATTTAATTTATTAAATATATTTCAATTAATTTTAAAATGGTAAATATAATTTAATTATCCCTAAAGCCAAACCCTGCCCTAAAACCTAAAAACACCCCTGCACCCCAAAACCCAAACCCTGCCCTAAAACCTAAAAACACCCCTGTACCTCAAAACCCAAACCCTGCCCTAAAACCTAAAAACACCCCTGTACCCCAAAACCCAAACCCTACCCTAAAACCTAAAAACACCCCTGTACCCCAAAACCCAAACCCTGCCCTAAAACCTAAAAACACCCCTGTACCCCAAAACCCAAACCCTGCCCTAAAACCTAAAAACACCCCTGTACCCCAAAACCCAAACCCTGCCCTAAAACCTAAAAACACCCCTGTGCCCTAAAACCTAAAAACACCCCTGTACCCCAAAACCCAAACCCTACCCTAAAACCTAAAAACACCCCTGTACCCCAAAACCCAAACCCTGCCCTAAAACCTAAAAGCACCCCTGTACCCCAAAACCCAAACCCTGCCCTAAAACCTAAAAACACCCCTGTACCCCAAAACCCAAACCCTGCCCTAAAACCTAAAAGCACCCCTGTACCCCAAAACATATACTCCTATACTCATACTTATTTAAAAAATCACTATATTTAATTTATAATATTTAAAAACTAAAATAAATATTTTTTTTATAATTAATAATAATTAAATCAATTAAATAGTATTAAATGAAATAAAAAAAAATTAAATACTTACCAATACTTACGATGTAATAGTATGCGTTGTAATAGCATCTGCGATGTAATGCCATGCATTGTAATGACATCCGATGTAATGGATCCCGCGTTGTAAAATCTGCGTTGTAACGGAATGCTACGTAAAAGTTGCGTTGTAGGTGTAACATACCCATCTGGTAATGGGGAGGATTAATACAATTCAGGAAGACGCCGCCCTGCTGTCATTGGATGCGAATATGGCATTCGATAAGATCGAATGGCTTTATCTGTTTGCTGTACTTGAGTGCATGGGCTCCGGTCACACCTTTATAAAGTGGATAAAACTACTCTATGCAGAGCCAACTGCCCAAATAGTCATCAATCAACACACATCCCGGCGGTTCTGACTAGAAAGGCGAACCAGACAGGGTTGCCCCATCTCGCCCCTTATATTTGCCCTGCTGCTGGAACCATTGGCAGCCTGGGTGAGAGGGAACCCCATGGTCAGAGGTTTGAAATGGACTGAACATCTTGAAGATAGATTCTCCCTCTACGCAGATGATGTTTTACTATATGTAGTGGCCCAAACTGCCTCGATTCACAGGGTTCTTCATATCTTTGTAATTTTTAGTTAACACACAGGCTATACTATTAACTGAACAAAATCAATACTATTCATGCTTCAGGGTTTCCCACCTTGGATGCCTAAAGACACCAATGTTACCATAGCGATCGAGGGATTCCGATACCTGGGTATGTATATATTAGTTAGTGGGTGGTGCCTTTCCAGTGGCACAAGGGGAAGGCGCTCTAAATAGAACACAGCGGCACTGAGATGGTGCACGGCATATGAACCAGATGCAGGAGGCATACCGGTTGACAAGCAGCAACTGAGGATGTATGCAAGGGTTGTGTGATATATTTGTTGTAGAAAACACACACATCCCCACAGGGTGGTTTGCCGGTAGGATCATTGAGGGCAACCTCCTGGCTCATTATAGAACACTAGTGTGGTGAAGACACCCCGAGCCCTGACAAAATTGCCGTAAGGTACTTTAGCAATGAAACATGTTGGCCTTCCTTAACTGAAGTAGTTTGCAACATTGTGTGTTTTTTAATCTGAGTAGGCCCATGGCATTGATTAAAGTTGGCAGTGTCGCCAGTGGGTCATATCTCATTTTTAGCTTGGAGAAGGGATAAAAAAAATCCTTTTTCTTTTCACCATGGGGCCACAGTGGGATAGCACATGACTAACATGTGCGGTGCGTCCCTCTACACATCTCTAGCTTTTCATTGTTTCACATTTTTCACACAATTCAATTTGGTCTTGAAAGTTACCGATGATGAGAAAGACGTGAGCATACTGGTGAGTACCTACCAGCAGCTCCTTTAGTGGTGTTTACGTGAGGGACTTTCAGACCATCACACATTTTTTCCAATGGGCACTAGCATATGGGGCTGTAAGTGGGGTTGTAAGACAAACCCTTTTTTGAAAATTGGACAGTAAAACCCGGTTTTGAGTAGCATATTTGAAGTTATTTCATTAGTACAACAGTTGAGCACTGCGCCTGTGGGTTTCTACAAATATTGGTCCAGTATTTGAGCAGGTCCTTGTTGTTAGATTGTATATATATATCCCCACAGCCCTCCCAATTCTATGACATCAATCTTAAGGCCCCACTGACGAGACTCTGCAATGATGTGCTCCATTGGAGAACACAGCCCTGGGCAGGGCAGCTGTTTAAAATGTTGTCTCTTCCCCGATATTTGTACTTATTGCAGAATGCCCCCTACAGGGTCCCAGATATGTATTTCACTAGTATAGAAAGTGAAGTTAGGGCTCTTTTACGGGAAGGGAACAACCCACACAATTTAATGAGAGGGTGGTACGACGGGGGAATTGCTTTACCCGACCTCAAACAATAATACTGGGCCTCCCAACTGGCAGTTATTAACCAATGGGTCTACGCCTCACCGTCTGAACTGGCATATCGGACAGACAAATGGATAATGAACTAACCCTGGGTAAAGCACTATGCTACGCTTGCGTAGTTTGCAAAGTTTTAGCTACTTCGCACTACGCAAACTGCACGTAGCACAGTGCAAACACGCGTAGTGCAGCGGTCATTTTTTGCTTGCTCGCGGTCCTCAACGTCACGTTGGCGACCACGGGCAAGCAAAATGACATCCCGGCGAGACTTTTTCCTCGTTCGCGATCAGCAACATCAAGTTGCCGATCGCGAGCGTGGAAAATAAACCTCCCAGTGAGATTCTCAACGCGGGCAGGTCAGGTTTCTCATTGCAAGTGGTCATGTATGCTTGCGACCGCTCGCGATGAGAAACTACCAGTCCGTGTTGAGAAAGCTGCAGCTGGAGTAAAAATCTACTCGAGCGGCAGAAAACTACAAGTCGCACTGTACAAGATGCCGTTTTCAATGATTGCACATTGCCGGATGCTTGTCCGCACTGTGCAATCATTGAAAACGGCACCTTGCACAGTGCAAACAGGGTACCACGCAGTTCGCGTAGTGCTACGCATAGCTCGCGTAGTGCGAAGTGCACTTCCATAGCTACACATAGCGCTACTTCGCTAAATACGCCCAGCCCTATAATGAACCCGGGTAGTTATCAGAGACCACTTTACTCTAACCCTAAACATCAAAACCTTACCGATCCCACAGCTCAAACTGGTGTTATCTGGCACCACGCAACAAAAAAACTAGGGTGGCACAAGAAAATAACATTGACCTCTCCCCTAAGGGAAGCCGAGCAACTCGGTACGCTGAATAAATGCCAAGGGTTCGATAAATGAGACGTAATTAGTATCTCCTCCGTGGGTGACCTATGGAAGCAGAATAAGATGGTCCCATTCACAGACCCTCAAGCAGAATATCAATTAGCTGGGACTGAGGCGTTCCGTTATTTACAAGTACGTCCCGCTATACCGACTGCAGTAACAAGCAGTGAAACCCTGCCTGAGACTTCCCCACTAGAGGACAGACTCCTGACGGAACCTATGCCACGTAAAGCAATATCCCTCACATACCACAAACTAATAAATAATAAGCCGGATCCGTTAACAAGTCTCCGACAACTTTGGGAAATGGATGTTGGATATCTTGAGGATGATGACTGGCAAGAAGCACTCTCTTACCCCAAAGAAGTTGCCCTTCCAATGAGGCTACGACTAATTCAACTAAAATCCCTACACAGAGCATATCTCTCGGCCGGCACACTGGTTAAAATGGGATGGAGAACCGACCCCGGGTGCCTTAGGAAGTGCACAGAGGAAAGCACATTTTTCCATTTATTCTGGGATTGTCCAAATATCCACCCTTACTGGGAAAGGATTATCCCCACACTTAAGGAGGTGGGAGGGAAAGATATTAGCAACTCCCCACGGCTCTGCCTACTAAACGTGCAGGGGGCCACCGAATTCCCCCAGACCGAACGTACATGGGTCTCACTGGGGTTTGGCATTGCCAAAAGAAATATTGCTCAGAAATGGGGAACCGGGGACTTGCCTACGTACAGAAGATGGGTGAATGATATGGACAGTACGATGATTGCAGAGAAAGAAGTATTCAAGCAAAGGGGATAAATGAAATGCATTGAGGGGTGATTTATGTGTCTCTCCAGTGGAGGAACTGCGAGCAGCAAGGGTGAGTCTCGATCTTCTCCAACCCTGATGGGAAATACAAAATGTGTATTAATTTTATGCTTGTCTTAATTACTATTGCTTCACTGTATTGTCTTGATATCTCTAGACTATGTACTCTGTATCCACTGTACTGTCACAATTGTTTAATAAAAAGAATAATTTAAAAAACTATATTAGTCAAGCCCAGCTCACCCCTCAGAGCCCTATTAACTGTTTCTTTTGGCAGGCCTAACCATCTTTTCGAAATGTTCAACTCTGTAATCGGAAGCCAACTGATATTTTTCTCTAAGAGGACCCCATAAACATAAAGAAGCAAATTTACTATTTTTGCATTGTAAGTCTCTTTGTGAACCTCATTCTATTTATGCCCCAATTCAAGGTCCAGCTATGACCTTTAATATTTTGGTATCCTTCTCTAACAAAGAGACAAGAGCAGTGGCTTTCTTTTGCAGCAGATTTAGTATTTCCTCCTTTAGAGTCTTTTTCTTGGCTGGGTTCTACAGAAATGGCATAATTATGGTACCAGTGGAAGGAGGGAGAGAGATGAAATCTATCCAGTATCCTTCTGATACTATTTGCATCACCCAGGCATTGATGGTAGAGACTGCCCATCTAGCCACTCAACACCACTTTATTGATTGTCAGGAACCGTGATTCTTACGTGGTGGGAATGTTTTGTTCTTTTGCTCTCCCTGTCCCTTAAAACCTTTACCATGTGACCTCTTTGAAAATTAAAAAGGTTGTTGAGTAAATAGTCTAGACTGACCACAGCCTTCTTTGCAATAAGAAGACTTATCAGAAGAAATGGAGGCCTGCTCGTGTAAGGAGGAGAAATGTTTCTTTTCTGCAAAGAGCCTGTGCAGGTTCTTATCCAACTCTGAGCCAAATAGCTTCACAACTTGAAAGGGCATTCCTAAGGTGGTAGGTTTCTGGGCTGTAGCTATATGCCACTTACTCAGAAAAACATTTCTTCTGGCTGCCACCACTGAACCTTCAACCAGGGCTGAAGCCCACATGTGTCAAAGGATATGTCACAGACAAATGTAATTTGTTTTTCTATGGCTTCAAGAATGGGGAAGCAGTTGGTCCACCCTAAACCGTCTTAAATTAGTATTTAAAGTCAGTGACGAGAGACTGTGTACAGTAAGCTGCATAAATGCCAGTCCACAGGGCTAAGTGGGGTCCTGAGTAGGCTTTCCTTAGTGATACGTCTATTTTTCATTCAGTCTGATCTTTACGATGCTGTTTTCAGCCATTGCTGTGTGACCCACCAAACTGGCCACCAGTAAATCAACAGAAATAGAATCAGCCATAATCTTGTCTATTTTATCAAGCGAGTAAAGTTTGGACATTAGTGAGGAATGGAAATCTTGTCAATATTCTTCCACTCTCCTTGGATCACCTCATTGATGAAGTCATGAATGGGAAGGTCCATGGAGGGGATCTTGACAAATTACTTTAAGAGGGGATCAAAGAAAGTACCCGGCAATTGTTCAATAGGAAAGCCCATGTTCACCTAGATCCTTTAAAAAAATGTGGGCAGCAGTTCTTTTCCTATATGTTTCCCTCTCTGTCTAGAAGGAAAATAATCTAGTGCATCCTCTGAGCCATAACTGGAACCCTCAAAGCTGGGCTGGGAAGCAGGGGTCCCAGAAGTAGGGTTCTTATTAGATTTTTCTAAGGAAGAATCCACCCTCATCTTCTTGTAGTGCTCAGAGCAAGGAGGAGAGACCTCAGATAAGAGGATGAGGTCTATGTGTGACACCTCTTAGAATAGTATTTCCCCATACCAGTAGGAGAGGAGCATCGACTCTGATAAACCGGATATAACAGAGTGAAAGACACAACCCTTCCACTGCGGGCTGTGTTTAAATACCTATAGCCCCATGGGATAGGAAGCACTCATGCGAAGGAGCAACGAAGGAGGGCGCCCTTGCAGATGATTCTGCCAAGCATACAGGTGGAGTCAGAGAGGGCGAAGGTGGTGGTGGGCAGATGAGAGAGCATTAACTATGTGTCTGTTTTCTCCTCCTCTGTCCCTCCTAACCTGGTGATGGACCTTCAGATTACTGCTATTGGACTTCACACATCCAACAGTTGTGGAGTCAGTCAGTGGTGCCCCCCACCTCGCCTGGTTTCCTTCTTCAGTCAATCGACTTCACAAGAGGATTAGTCGGAGTCAGGATCCCTTCCTTACACCACTCTTCTTTTTTTCCCCCAGCCCACCTGGCATAAGCTTGATCAGTGGAGGACCCAGGAAGCTGATGCCTGATGGTGACACCTGGGCAGGCACAGCCTCTTGCAGTGGTGGTTCTTGCCTGGTACCTTGTTCTAAGGATGCTAGTGCGTGGACTATTGATTGGGGGTTTCCCATGCCCGGGCTCTGACTGTGAAGACTGAGTTTGAAGTAAAGGTGAGAACCTGGGCATTTAGGACCGCGACGCCCTGATTGAAACAGGTGGAGCCTGACAGTGGCAGTCCCAGATAGGCAGGCGGTGCTGAGCATGCAGGGATGAAACAGGATCCACAGCGGGACACCGATGGGAAGATCATAGTGAGGCCAAAAGTGGTCATGGCCCCCCAGATAGACCCACCGCGCTGCAAGGGAGAGAAACAAGTGCCCATGGTGGGCACACCAGCCCGAGATTTAGAATCATACACAGACACCATTCTGGCGGCCAGAAAGGATACGAAAATAGCCCTGAAACTCAAAATCGATGCAGTGACCCAGGAGGTGAATCTCCTATGGATTAATCATAGCAAATTGGTCGATATGGTGGGTACGGAATCCACACTAGCTCTTACTCGGCCGACAGTGACCGAACACTCTACATGGTTGCAGCAGTTGGAGCAGTAGATGGCCCTAATACAGGAGGGAATGGAGGATGCAGAGAGTCCCTCTTGTCATAACAATATTCGGATGGTTGGGGTACCAGAAAGGGCGGAGGGTCCAAGTATGGACCTCTCTCTTGAAGATTGCCTGGCTTTGGTGGTACTGGCTGGGAAAACCTCTTACTGGGTTGGTGTGCACACAGAGTGCCAGGTAAACCCTCCCCACCCAGATGGCCTCTGTGAGCAATTGTAGCTCAACTATTGAACTTCTGAGATTGAGATGCGATACTCTCGATGGCTCACAAGCATGGCCCTTGGAACGTGGAGGCGCCCTCTATTCACATCTATCCAGATTACACGATGTAGGTCCAACAACAGAGAGAGACCTTTCTGAGGGTCAAACAGCACTTGAGAACCCTAGATATCCACTATAATTTGCTGTTCCCGGAAAAATTGAGGATCATTGATAAGGAGCATTCACATTTCTTCGCCACTACGGTGGAGTCTGGGACTGGCTTGAGCAGTGGGGATTTCAGTTGCAGACTGACAGGGGCGATAACACTCAGGTCCAGTCCTGGCAGGAGCAACAAAGAGATCAATGATGGAATGCGTCCCTGCAGATGATGCCGCCAAGGATACAGGCGGAGTCAGAGAGGGTGAAGGTGGTGGTGGGCTGGCAGTTGGCCTCCTGGCCAGAGTAACAGATGGGTATCACTGGTGGAGGTAGTGCCTGATAACCCAGATAAGGACTAATCTCGAGAGGGTGCCCAAAAGGATGGGTCGTCGACTCGGATCACACCCATGACATCGGCTGGATCATCTGAAATACTGGTTATCGACTGCAAACATTATGAATTTGAGGATTGGCAGACTTACTAGTAGAGTGCCTGGAAGTACGTAGTGCTGCTACAGGACACGCCTGGCCCAAAGTAGGAAAGCTATGTTAGCAGGTTGCTGGTGTTTGTGTTCTATCCAGTTTATCTATCAGGGCAACGAACATACTGTGAATTGGGGTGGGGGCCGGTTCAAGGGCCGCAGCACAGTAAGCTAGGGTGGGGGGTTAGTTGGGACAAGGTTCTATGGTTTGCAGGGATGTGGAATTACCCAAGGTGGGGGGGTTTGACCTGGCAGAATACAGGGGCACGGGGAGGGGGTGGTGTTGCATGTCATACCCTTAGATTGTTGAGATGGAGCGTGAATGGCATGGGGAGCAAAATAAAAACAAGACCAGTGGCTAAGGTCCTAAAAAAAAGAAAGCCTGAATTACCAGATAAGGTACAGGAGGACCAATTTAAAACTGAGCACATTCCTGGCTGTTTAAATGTACCTGCTGATTTACTGACCCAAGCACCATATATGGAGACATTAGATGAGACCGAATTAAATAATAAAGACAAGTTAACTGTGGCATGGTTGTCTGAAACTGATAATACAAAAGAAACAGTTACGAAGAAAGATGGACTTTGGAAATGGAACACTATAATGAGCAGAGGAAGGTTAAAGAGTATATTATTAAAGAATGGGCACTAGAGGGATTGTTTGATAAGAGCCTGCAGTCTTTTTGGAAGGTAAAGAAAGAACTTACGGTTGATGACAGCATAATTCTTTGAAGAGATGATTTAGTGATTCCTGGCTCATTAAGAGAGAAATTGATCTCCTTTGCCTGTGATGGTCATGTGGGAAGGACTGGAATGAAGAAAACGTTACATATGGCTTGTTGATGGCCATTCATGGACTGAGATGTTTACGTTTTTGTAGTCACTGTTGCATGTCAGAGTGCAGACAAAGTAATGAAAGTGCGGAAGTATGACGTCTGCTTTGCTACGTGATTTGCCATGGAAAAAATAGATATTGACTCTACAGGGCCAATGAGTTTCCTACCCTTGAACTAATTGATTATTACAGTAAATACACAGAGATGAAATGTATGTCCCAAACAAATACCAAATAGGGAAAGGCGTTCCTTAAACAGCTGTTTTCTAAAGAAGATTTTTTTAGGCCACTTGGTTACTGATAACAGGAAGCAGTTCTTTTCTAATGATATGATGGAGTTTCTCAAAATAGTGAAAATTGAGCATATCATGTTCTCCCTATATTATTCCAAGGCAATGAGCAAGTTGAGAGAGCCAATCAGTTAATAAATGAAAACATCCAGATGACTCAATACATTTGTGTACCTATTCAAGCTGCCTTGTGAACCAGATTATGGTCCTACGACTCTACACAGTACAACTGGTAAAACTCAATTTGAGTTATTTGGGGGTGGTGGAGTTAGCCACAGCAAAGCTTCAACTACTCGGTCATTGGTTTGGAAAAGTGGAAGGAAAATGTCCTGTAAACCAAAAAGATAAGCTAGGGGTGTGTGGCTAGCCCAGCGTAATGGTGGCTGCTTGAGCTGATCACACCTCCACCGGTCCGCTAAAAGCCATATGCAGTCAACGACCGGTGGGGTGGAAACATTGCCCCTGCAGAGCTCATTTCCCGGAGCTCATATGGGCTGCCCCCTGGACTCCCAAGAGCCCCACGCTCTTTAATGTCTACATGAGTCCTCTGGCAGGGATAGTTCAGCCCTTCGGTGTGCGTATCATCACCCACGCTGATGATACCCAACTGGTGGTCTCTTTGGATCACACAGAGGGTTCATCCAACACCTTGGGGCCCTGTCTAGAGGCTGTAGCAAAGTGGATGCATTCCTCATGTCTCAGGCTCAACGGGGAGAAGACAGAGATTATGCTACTGGGCAATCTCGCACCGACCACTCTGGTTTCCATCTGGCCCGCCTGTCTTGGCTCTCCTCCCTCACCAAAACCCCACATCAAGAGCCTTGGAGTTTGGCTTGATAAAGCATTAGATTTTTCTGTGCAGGCCACCAAAACTGCTTCCATCTGTATTGGACTGTTGAGAATGCTCCGGAAGATCCTCCCTCTGCTTCCTTTCCAGGCGAGGAGAATCATGGTTCAGGCCTTAATACTCTCCCGCCTGGATTACGGAAATGCGTTATATCTGGGAGCCCCGGTAGCAGTGATCAACAGACTCCAAGTCACACAAAATTGTGCTGCTCGACTTTTGTTTGGCATCCCTCGCTGGCAATCAGCAAAGAAGGCCTTAAAAGAACTCCACTGGCTCCCAATAGCTGCCAGAATGCACTTCAAAGCTATGTGCATTGTGCACAAAGCATTTCATCGAACAGGCCCAGCTATCCTGCGCTCTTTGGTTTTACCCTACATTCCATCGAGAACCCTTCGCTCCAGCGTCCTGCATCTTGCCACTACAACTAAAGTCAATAAGGCTCGTTGGGGAGGTCGGGCTTTTTCACACATGGCGGCAAAGATGTGGAACTCGCTCCCGCCGAATATGCGGGAGATCAGTGACCGGATGGTCTTCAGGAAAACATTAAAAACTCACCTGTTTGCTAAAATGTGCTAAATCCTGTTATCTGCTCACCACACTATTCAGTTCAAGCGCTGCGAGGCCTTCGGGTATGTATGCGCTATATAAATATAATTTTTCATTTCATTTCATTCATTTCAATATGGATCAGGCTGCTGCGGGGACTGTGCTACATCAAGGCAGAGAGGCCACTGAATCCCGGAGTTTAGGAGCGTAGGCAGCATGGGCCGCAGGACGAGAGGAAGGATGGCCTTGGGGTGGCCCGCAATAATTTGGAGCCCCCCCTTCCCTCTGGGGACGCACAGTGGGGGGGGAGGGGCTGGCAGGCACCCCCCACAGACTTGTGTCATTCAGAGAATATACCAAGCCTGTGGAGGAGCAGCCCGGGCTGTTGTGCACAGGAGATGACCTGCGACGGGCCTCGTGCCTGCATGGATAACTGCCCCCCTTCGTCGTCCAAGTTAGTGCGCTGGGACGCTCACGGGCAGCCATGCGCTTTATAAATCTGTAAAAAAAAATAGACTGCTAGGACCGCACCGAAAGAGGTGCGGTGTTGAGGTTCCAAGAGAGCTGGTACCACCGTCTCCCCCCCTCCCCCGGGACATGCCAAGGTCACACATCAGCATACATTGAAGGCGCAGACTTCCGGGCACTTGCACTCCTCTGAGGACCGTGCAGTTGCAGAGCTCTACGAGGTGATTGCATTGGGAATGGGCCCCTCTCTTTTGCCCCTCCTGTATGGTGAAGTGGGAGCTGGCCACTCTGCTGCAAGGAGCACTGCCTCCTGCGGCTCATCCATTACCTCTTCTACGCCGGGGGCCCCAGCTCATAGGGCCCGAGAAGTTTGGCAAGTGAACGGCGCAATTCAACAGACACCGCACCATTGCTCTTTGCAATTCGTAGCGGTGGAATCTTCCCTCCGGCCCTCCACCCCAACAAACGGGACGCCTTGGGAAAGACACAAACAGCAAAACACCCTGGATAAAGGTTAAAGGTTTTATATAGCGCTGGCTAGACCCAGAGGTATCAGAGCGCTTTACATGAGCATCAGATCATAGTTACAGGTTACATCGTTACAAAGGTTACACAGTTATTAGAGCATGGCAACATAGTTACTTGTAAGGTCAAGATAAAACAATAAGCACAAACACGTAAGGGGAAAAGCAGGCAAGGGGAAAGATTCAGGGGAGGGGTAATGAGGGGGAAAGAGAAGAGGAGGGTCACGGACACCGCATGGAAAGAGGAGGGGAAGGGCGACGGGGACACTAACCAGAAGACGAGTCAAAGCAACGTCTAAAGTTCAGTAAGCTGTGATCCCAGGGGAAGTGGTATCACTTCTCTATCTCTGTTGTGGGAGGTTCCCTTCACGCAGTGGACTCTCTCAGAGGGGTCTCTTAGACTCCATGGCCTACATACTGGATCCTTCCCCAAAAAGGGGAGAGGGAGTGCTTTGGCAAGGGGTGCCATACCATACCTCAGCTGTGAGTGGCTCCCTTAGCGCAGTGGACTCTCTCAGCGGGTTTGCTGAGACTCCCGAGTATACATATTGGATCTTTCCCCAACAAGGGGAGAAGGAGTGTTTAGTCAAAGGGCACAAATGGCACAAAGGACAGGGGGCTGGGCAGACCAGCAGGCAAGGTGAGAGATTCAGGGGAGAGGGGATAGGAGCTAGGGAAGTAGGCAAAGAGAGAAAGAATACTAAATGGGAACAAATTTAAATTAATGAGTAATTATATAGCGCTGGCTAGACCCGAAGGAAACAGAGCACTTTACATGAGGAACAATAATGTTGCAATTTACATCAGTTAAAATTTACATAAGTAGCAAGAAAAGCATTTAAAGAACATAGGGGACAAAGGTGAATGGCGCGAGGAAGGGTAAGGGGATAGGGTAAAGGGGTAGGAGGAAGATAGGACGTAGAGAGAAGGGGAAGATCTGCCCAAGGTCCGGCTGGGTAGGTGATGGCTGGCAGGGGAGTCTACTACCCATCTCCTCTTTAGCCATATGGTAGCTCCACCGGGAATCAGCCAAATCACTTGGTCTCTACAGTCTGGGGTAAGTTCCACAGGTTCCAGGCCCTGATGTGTAAGCAGGTTAGGGGATAGGTTCAAGGTCTGATCAATGTCCAATTGTTGTCCCAGGGAAGTAAAACAACGTGGAGGGCACCAATATGGAAGCCATCTTGGTGTCAGGCAGGAGACTGTAATGTGCACTGGTGGCCATCTTAAGGTCAGGCATCTGGCATTTAGAGTCAATTTCCAGAACAGTGGCTGACAGAGAATAACAAATCCAGCGTGCACACACCATCACACGCACAGACATGCACAAGCACATATACATGTGGGCACACACTCTCATATGCGCACATACGCACACACACAAGCACATAGACAGAGACATCCAAAAACACAAGTACACATAAAATCCCATGCTCTAGTACAAAAACACCCAAGTGCATGCACACGCAAACACCATTGCATGTACATACATGCACAAGCACTCACAAATGCGCTCACACTCTCATACGCGCACAGACGCACACACACTCGCACACATACAGAAACTACTAAAAACACAAGCACACATACAATTACAAGCTCCAGAACAAAAATACCCAAGGACGTACACACAGGGTACATGCAAACACACACCATCATACGCACAGACATGCACAAGCACACACAAATGTGCACGCACACTCATACGCAAACAGAGGGCGCACACAAGCATGCATACAGAAGCATCCACACGCACAAGCACACATACAATCCCATGCTCTAGTACAAAAACACTCAAGTACATGCACACACCATCACACACACAGACATAAGCATACATACAGAAATATCTGCGCGCACCAACACGAGCACACATAGAATTACGTGCTCTAGTACAAAAATACCCGAGTACGTGTCCACACCATCACACGCCGCGCCTTTGGGGTTGTGAAGGTTCTGAAATTCCCCTCCGATCCCACACGCAGACGCGCAGGATACAACATAGCATATGGAATGTTTTCGAACTGTAGGAATTTTTTAAACAGCACCAAACTCCCGCCTCGCAGATTGGAATGCGACAGTGAAGCCCGGGGAAAAGGACGGTCCTGGAGTCCGTCTCAGCCAGGATTAAGGTACCAGTGGGCCCGCAGTGGTGATCGGCGTGCACGGGCACCAGGCACTCTACCCCCGATTCCACACACACCTCCGGCAATCAGGAAGAGCAGCAGTCTCATGACCAGGCAAGTACTGAGATATAGGCAGCCCCTCTCCCCTCAATCTGCTCCACAAGAGGAAGGCGCAGCTCTTTTTCGGGCGACACAAGGGTCTCGAAGGCAAAGGTGGATGGCAGGCCCCAGGGGACCCATAAACCAGGCCGCAATCAAATTCCTCTGAGGCGATTATTGTGATGATGGGGGTTTATGAGCGTCAGCTAGGCCTGTACATCAAAGCCCCGGCTAGAGGAAGGAGATCAGCACACTAGTGCAGCTCATTTGCAGGCTCCAAGGTCACACAGGGGGCCCAAAGGCAGCGGACCCAGGGAGACTCTCAAAGTAGGCCGCAGTTGGCTCCCAGGCTTAAGGCCGCGTCGCACCCCGCGTCAGCCGCAGCAAGCAGGCCGAGGCCCCAGAGCGAGGCCCGATCCCGCTTCCACGGCCCGAGCCATAACCGGGCCCCAGTCCCACTCACCGCAGCCGGCGCTGAGGGGCGTCCGGAAACCAGAGGTATCTCTGCCAGCAGCCGCCCCAGATGTGGTGAGTCTCGCCGCCGCAGACTCTGCTCCGCCCACTACGTGCAGTCCCTCGCCGCCCGCCACAGAGATAAGCAGCTCCAAGCACCACCGGGAACCCGAGATCACAGCAGGGCAAGCGGTTCAGCAACAGGACACACTGCCTCACCGAGCGGAAGATGCCACACGAAGATCTGGGCCGGGCACCAACACTGCGAAAAAGCACTCGACTCAGTACTAAGGAAATTTATGTTTCACCTCCTGGAATGTATGAACTTTGGCGCTCTCATCTGCAGACACATTGCAGTACTTCACTTTAAACCATGGGCCAGAGTCAGGTTGAATGGAGGGGCATCCCCTGTCAATACAGAACTAGGCACTGGACAGAGATGACCCTGTCACCCCTCCTTTTTGCCTTGATCATTGTACCTCTGGCTACCTGGATCAGAAGAGAAGCACAGCTCTTCGGGTTTGGCTGGTCAGGTGGTCTAGAAAACAGAGTATCATTATACTGATAACCTCCTGTTCTACATCGGTAACCCAAAAACATCCTTGCCTTGGCTGATGTCCATGCTTCATATATACCCTTGACTAGTGGTAAATTTGTTCAAATCTACCTCTATACCACTGACAGGCATGCAATATAACATAAAGGCCACCACCACTCTGCAGTTGGTGCCTCAACACTTCACATATCTTGAGATGCTTGTTGCACTCTCTAAACAACAGGCATGGAACGTTAACATTGAAGCTTTGGTAGTTAAAGTGAGAAGAGATATGGATGTGTGGGGGAGTTTCCCACTTGCCGTAGTGAAGGGGAGTCCTGGACAAGATGATCTCCCTCCCAAAACTACTTTAGATACTACAGAACTACCCTTACAATATGAGCTCCACCCTTTTCAATACGCTTCAAGCTGCCATTGTGAAATTCTGAAGGGCAAGAAGACAACTGCGAATTGCATCCTGGAAATGCTTTCTGTTACCATATGATGGGGGCCTGGGAATTGCAGATGTCCACATCTACTATTAGGCCAGTCAAATACTACCCATTAACGACTGGCCAACTTGAATCCAGTGGCACTGTGAGCCCAGAGCCCACGTCTGGGCATACCCGGAGCACTTATGGCGAGAAAGCAAAAGACACACAGATGGCAATTCAGTCTGGACTGTTCCCATGAGGCACAGGGTCAAGACTGATTTGCATATGGCTGGGTCTGCACTGGGGTGGCGAAGTGAGCTAAAGAACGATGATGTCTGGATAGTTTCAGCGCTCCACCCATCATCTCCTCTTGTTTGCTTTGTTCACCCTAAGTTGGCAGGGTATGCCCAGACGTAGGTCCCTTGCTCATTTTGCCACTGGATTTAAGCTAGACTGGCTGATGAGGGGTGTAACCAAGAAACCAGTCCCAGAATGCTTGTTTACGGTCCAGGGATGACCTGGCTTGGCAGTTCGGTCTGGACTTTTCCCATGAGGCACAGCGACAAGCCGGATTTGCATATGGCTTAGTCTGAACTGGGGTGGGGAAGTGAGCTAAAGAATGATGATGGATTCAACCCAGATCTGTGACTGGGGGTGAGTGTCTGGAAAGTTTCAGCGCTCCGTCCATCATCTCCTTGTGTTTACTTAGTTTAAAGAGGACCACAACACAGTTGTTTATTAATTCAATATACATTAAATGTGACTATTGACTGCTGCTCAAGCCCTTCTTATAGCTTTGGGTCCCTGGAATAGACTGATTTGTCACACTTGTGTGATGATTAGTAATTGTGTTCCAGCTCCTAGTGGCAATGGGTCTCCTCATAGCTAAGAGGCATGAGGCATGCCACTGGAGAGCGGAACCCCCAGGACTTTTGTTTGAATGGGCGCATGTGATGGACTACTGTCATTTAGTAGGACAAGCAGTGTATACATCACAGGGCTGTCCGGAGAAACATCATAACTTTGGGGGACATGAATGGCGTTTTCCAAGACTTTTGCAGTACATGGCTACTGTTTATGTAACAATATGAACTATGGGGAATTCATGTGTGGGGGCACTCAGTGGATGTGAAACAGCACTATTACTTTTATATGTGAGTAGTATTGTCTGTTCAAAACCCAATACATAAATATGATAAAAACAATTAAAAAAAACGAGATAAGCTTTTGCTTCACAGGACAGTGTCCAAAAACAATGAAACAAAGCTATGACAAAATGGAATGCAGTGGAAAACTAATTGTACATGAGCATACCTGTCAACTCACACAGTGCTACTGTGTGACACACAATATTGGATCCCATCACACGGTGATCCAGTGAGGAGCCGATATCACACGGTGACAGGAAAAATGAAATGAAAACCACTGTAAATAGTGTTTTTCCAGCTCGTTTTCTGAGACTCTGAACTGCTAACGTCCATTAGGACGTGGCACCAGCCTCAGCAAACTTTTTTGGGGGGGGACACGGAGGGGGCTCATTTTTTTTTGTGAGCTTCAAAAGTGCTTCGAAGGAACTTCTTGGCACGATGCCCCGCCCCCTGCTCACACAGTTAGGTTGTTCTTCAAGTTGGCAGGTGTGCATGAGGGTGATCAAGTTAGACTCAGGTTTACTGAAAGTAAAGCTGATGTGGAGAGACACAGTGAACCTTCTTTGGTGGTTAAAGTGAACAGCTCAGCACTTGCTGGATAATGTTGTGTTCGCAGAGCTCTGTGTGTGAGTTAATGCTGGGCTCTCCTGAAGAGAGTAATAAAAGGAGGATGTTCCTCGTTTGCCTTGTGATTACTACACAGCCGTGCTTGAGTGCACGAATTTCTGTAGCCAATTGACCTGAGTCACAACAACATAAAGCAAAGCAGGGAAAAGAGCAATAAAATGAAATTAGAATTCGAACATTTTCTACTTTGATCTGTGCCACTTACATAGACATGCACAGACACCTGTAGTGTCTGGCTGGACATGTTGTAGTGTTCAGCTTCCTAAGGTACCCACTCAGAACACCCACCCATCACAGGCGTCACCAGTCAGCTGACCCTACAAATAAAACGGTCCGGGCGCACTTACCCTGGGCCAGTTCCAGTACCCCATCTCAGGTGTCCGTGTGATCATTCATCCAGCATGTGGGCCTAGGGCCCAAGACACCACAGTGGCAACGAGCGGGTCATTCCCAGCATGTGCTATTTCTCGACCACTGCTTACCTTGTCCCTGGGGGAGTAATGGTACCCCACGTACAAAACACTCCCACACACACGGAGAGAGGCGGCTCGTCGACAGAAGGGGACACCACCTCTTAGCGAGGAAAGAGGAGAGGGGAGAGACTGTGACTGAGCCTGCAACAGTCCGCTGCCGTCCGCCTGCTGAGGAACTAGGCAGTGCAATACAGAATACAGAGAGGCCGTCACCAGAAAAGGAAAGCGTCCTGGGACCCCTTGAGGTGAGGAAGAGCTTCGAGCTCAGGCTTAGCACGACTGCAACCCTGCCAGTGAGTTAACCGGCATCCGCCCTGCAGCTGCCCGCATGCTTGTGTCCCTGCAAGCTCCCGCTGTCAGACCGGCCACAGTGAAAAGACCCACACAGCAGGGGCGGCCTTAGGCATGTGCAAGCTGTGCACCTGCACAGGGCCACCAAACTCCAGGGGCCACCATGCCAATATATATCCTTAATATAATAATCCTCTGAGGATGGATACATATTTGCGTGGTGGCCCCTGGTAGGGATTTGGTGCCCTCCGGCTCTGTTCCACTTCCAAACACCCTGACCCCCCCTGTTCACTGGCCTCCGCGCTCCGCCCAGACCCCTTCTTCCGGGGCCCCCTACCTACGCTCCCTGCCCAGGGCCGCCATGAGCCTAGAGCCGCCCCTGCACACAGCCTCTTAAGAGATGTTGTGTCCTGCTGTGGAATGGTGACTGATGCTCCCCCCGCTAGCAATATGCTTCATGACAGACAAACCAAACACAGCAAGTGTTAAAAATAAAATAAAAACAACAGTTGCTGCGCTGGACACAGTAAAAGAAAGCACAGTCTGCAACGTCCCTGTGTGAACTGGCCTACTTTAGGACAAGGGGGAGAGACTGTTAAACCCCTGAGAGAGCCCTGCAAAGTCAAAAGCAGCCTCAGCCAAAGTGGTGACACTAAACAGAGCAGTAAGTCAAAGCAGCGAAGCCTTTGGAAAGGCCACACCCAAAGTGAAGAGGAGAGCAACCTGAGCTACGATCTGCCAGAGAACACTCACATGGGACACTAGCCAAAGAAAAGAGACCGCCAGCAGGGACCCAAGAAGTGCAAAGCTATCCCGGCAAAGAGAAGCGTCAAATGACCAAGCAAGGTCCAGAGAAGGTAATGGAACCGAAAACAACAAACCAAGGTCCACAAAAGGTGCAAGAAGAACATGCACCGTGCATGCCCCTCCAGTGGTGGTCTGATGCCACAGCAAGCTTGAAGAGTGCACTGCATTTCCTCAGTGCTAATCGGACACCACTGCAAGCCAGGAGAAAGGGCAAATGTCAGAAGAGGGCGCCCAAGAAGAGGAAGGATCATTCTAGTTCAGAGGTGCGCATAAGGCCGTGCCGGCGAACTTGACAGCATGGGCAGGTGCCCAGGAGATAGAGACATCTCCAGAGAAGCACTACTGAATGCAGCAAGGAGAGCATCCACATCTCCACTGCACCAGCTAAGGCCTGCAGTGGGCCAAAGATAGCACAGAGTGTCGTCCCTCACACTGCCTCAAGACGGAGTCGCCAGTGGCCCAAGACAGGCAAGAGGAGAGTTACACACTCCATGTGGCAAGCTGCCACTGCAACATGTGCACTAAAGACCTGCGATACGTGGCCGGATGCCACATCGCTCTGCAAGCAGGAAGGAGCGCATCGCATGAAGTGACTGACCCGGCCAATCATGCCTGCATGGAGGCAGGAGCAGGTGCCTCTATGTTGCAGACTTGTGTCACCAGCACGACGCCCTCAACCAAAGAGGTAACTGAACATCCTGGCAGAGGAGCACCGCAAAAATCCCTGGAGAGGGGATGGGCCCGCGAAAGGTCCTCAAGGAGAAGAAGCAAGTCCTACCGACAGTACAGACCTGCGACAGGTCCGCAGCAAAACAATGACAGTCCTAAGAGCAGGGCGCAGCCAACGAGATGTCCAGTTGGCGCGAACATGAGACATGTGGCAGGACACCACATCTGAGTGAGGAACCTGGTTGGAAGGAGGAGAAGATCATGGCTTGACGCCACATAGCAAAGGAGAAGAGTGTGGCAGGACGCCACTTTGCGAAGGAGGAGAGGAGAGTGGCACAATGCACAACGCACCCGCAATAGGGAAAAGGAGAAGGGCGACAGGACAGAGGACTTGTGCTAACACTAGAGAAGGTGATCATCAGCACAAGCCAGCCATCATGGTGCAGAGACATCACTGGAGACAGCTTCGTAGGTGGACGAACCGTAAGTCACTAGCAAGCGCGATCTGCGCCCAGGCCCAACGATTCACAGTGCTACCGTCCACTCACAGTCACCAGCTGTTTGGTATCGATTGCACCACATCTAGCAAGTGCACCTGCCAGAAGACAACCGTAAGTGACCACGTAGTCCCTCCAGTCCTCCTCACTCCATGTTGTCACCTAAAGCAAGAGATCGCTGCCTGTTGACCAACTGAAAGAAAATTATGGCGTTTATCAGCCAGGTGCATCATCGCCACCAAGAACATCTAAGGAGTATCACACCACCAGAGTGGATCCTAACACTCAAGATATTCCGAGTTCAATGACGCACTCCTGGCATAGTGGGAGGCTAGCCACCTTGGAACCTTCTGTGTGCTCCCGTAAACTTTAAGCCTGCCGATAAAGAGCATACCTGACCATTGGACTATCCACCCTTGGGGTTACACGAGGCTTGGCCGTGGCACTGTTGGTAGTTCTGTAGAGACCACTCAGCGTGGCCTACGAGAGGCCCACACAGCTCACGCAGTCATTTGGCACTCCAGGGGCAAGGGCAGCAGCTCCATGACAGGCATTGGGAATCATGGAGGTCGAAAATGGAGACTGTTCACCTAAAGACCATCAAGTACGGTCGCCTCCAAGGAAGGCCCTCATCCACCAAGGTCATCCTTAATATTTGCAGGTTTGCCGTACACTAGAGCCTGAGGGCCTGCAGGATGATCTCCAAAGCGGACTCCACCACCGCTCCAGATGCACCGCCATTTGAACTGTGTAAATAGACTCCAAAACTGTGAGATCAGGCCGATCTGAACTAAATCGCCGAGGTGGACTAAAACATCCCGACCGTGCGGTCCAGAGCTCCAGAACTGGCTGGCACATGGCCTGAAGAGACTCATTGGTGCTGTGTATTGTTGTTTGTTCTTTCATAGGTTGGACTTTTGTTGTTACTTTTCTGTTAAAGTTTGGGACGGATGTAGTGTCCGGCTGGATACATTCTAGTGTTCAGCTTCCTGCTGTACCCACTCTGTACACCCACCCATCACAGGCGTCACCAGTCAGGTGAAACTGCAAATAAAAGGGGCTGGGCGCAGGTGCCCTGGGCCAGTTCAAGTACCCCATATCAGGCGTCCGTGTGATCATTCATCCAGCGTGTGGGCCTACGGTCCAAGACACCACAACACCCACAGCCACACAGAAAAACAGACATAGGTTCACTGAGACAGACACACAGAAACACACTCTTCAAGACACAAACAGACAGATACACTTTCACAGAGAAACACACCAACACAAAAACATACACCCGGATATCACAAAGACACACACACATATATACAAACAAAAGGGATTTTGGACAGCCCGTATCAGACATTGGCTACTATGGTTCACAATCACAGGCCTAAATGGACAAACACACAGACACACATGGAGACACACAAAGAAAGACAGACAGATACACTCATACTGTCACATTGACATGTGCACGCAGCCACACAGAGTGACCTACCCCTCGAACAGACAAACACCCTGATACAGACACACGCAGCAGTGTGGCTTTTTGTCTTTCACTCCCATCGTCTGTTATGACAAGTGGCTCTCGCAACACAAATTGTCATATGTCTCCAATTCATGCCTCTCTGCCACGTGCTCTCGCACGCACGTGCCTTTTCTCCCTCAGTTTCCTTGTGACACGTCAGAAGAGCTGCCTATTTTTGTACATTGACCGGTCTCAATCCCAATTAGCAGCAGTTCTTAACGACCCCAGGATGTAAGCATATGTACAATCCGCCACTCTTGCCAGTGTAAAGATTTTCAGTAAGATGTGTTCTTTTTCAAACACAAAAATCTATGCAGCTTTGTGTGCCCCTGGTTTCACAAATAACATTGGTTTTCATGGTGCATGGATCTTGTGAAGCAGTATTATTGCTGTGGAACTTTGTGTCACATGTTTTTCTTGTGAACAGCTAGCTCCTTAGTGGAGAGTTTTTAAATAAAACTGAACTAAGACTTATCTCACCGCCGACTTATCTCTGTTCCATCATCATGAGATATGCATATTTTCGTTCTTTATTTTCACCATAAAAATCCGCAGATTTAGAAGATTGAATACATATAGAGCTAAACACTAACCAAAAGGAACACTTGCATTAATAAGGAACATACACGAAAACAAATGAAAAAAAAAAACATTTACTTTTAGTAAGAATTAAGAATAGAAAGAAACCAGGCAAAGAGAGAAAAGAAAAAATATATATAATGAAGATAAAATAATCAGCATTGAAATACGTTGTTTTCTTTATATTTTAAACAAATTGCATTAACATATATTCCAAGTTCATGGCCATCTACCTTTAGATAGTAGATTTCTCCTGCCTTGTTGAATTTTCATATTGGATGTATCAACTTCAAGCTTTTTACCGGATCAGGTATATATTATTCAATTGATGAATTGCTCTATACGTTTTTCTCATGCATGTTTTATAACGGATGACATATTTTTGACTAGATGGTTAACTCTTTTATTTTTTTTGTAGATATTAGAGTTCAAACTATACAATAACTTTATTTACTGATTAGCAAGGGCTAATCAGAGTTCCCCAATCCTCATTTGAACTATACCCCTCTTCTCCATGATTTTATATATAATGCATTCTAATCCACTGCAAACAAAAGATTGTGGAGGGTTCGGCATTACGAATAATGACTGAATTACTGCACATTCACAACCTGTTGAAATATATAGTAGAAGAATGCTGGAAATTTAGACATGTGAACTTCAGTGAAGAAATAACTGATTTTGAAGGTAATTTCTCATTTTCCAGAGAAAAATTTAGAATATGAGCTGTTTTCTGCACCTGGTTAATATCGCACCCTTGGGTATCAATATTTACTCTTTGATGCAGAATTACTGATAATTACACAATTATTACTCCTCACATAATTATAAGTCACTTTGAGGAAACAATCCTAACAGAAGAGCATATTTAGCGAGCGCTCACTATTTGCGTTCTTCCATCTTTAGCGCTGCGTCTTAGTGCAAAATGCATCATCGCGTCCATTTTAGAATTGAGGTTGCATTTTGCACTAAGAAAATAGCGCTAAATGTCAGTAGTAGTTAGGTAGGAAAAAATCCTACCTTTAGCAAACGTGAGCCGCCCTCGCGATTAGTGTTCTGTTGCATTTAGCATTAATTCTTAGTGTAAAATGCAACCTCAACCATTTTGGACAAGAGCGGGCATTTTTGTGCAAAGAAATAGCAATAAATGGAGAATTACTCTTCTTGTGTAATTCCACCGTAATCTCGCATAATTTTTAGTCAATTCCGCATGACTACACTACACCGAATTACTTTTTTTTTCAATTTATTTTTATTTTCTTTGTCAAAAATGGTCATACAAAAAGTAAGGATAAAAGTTCCATTTACAAAGTGGGCTTAAATAGAGCTAGGGTTTGACAGTAAATCAATAAACATATCTCACATACATTATCCATGTACTAATACAAAAATACCACAATATATATATAAAAACAAAAAGGTTATATATAGATAAAAAGGCAGAGTATTTAATAGGCAGGATTCAACATTATAGAATGAATATATATAAAAAAAATAGAAAAGCCTTGCTCAGTAAAACTTGTATTACATGTATAGGTTTACTATATGTGTATAAGCGGGTTACTAAATATGTATATATTTAGTCAATGAAATATATATGTATAAGCGATTTACTATATATGTATAAGCGGGTTACTAAACCTAAAAGAGGCTTGATCAGATTAAGTTACATTTCTTGGATTAGTGTATTTAAAGGGGTCCCACCTAAAATCCACCCAGATACGATCAAACTTTTTAATGGACCGAGAGGATTACACTACAATGAATTCCACAAGTTACGCCCACCTCTAGAGATTACTGGACAAGTTGGAACCACAAGAAAGACCCGCAGATCTGGGGATAAATCAGTTATGCTGGCACTCTTCTGTGTAGGCACCTCACAATTTCCCTTAAAGAGAAGACCACCTCCACACAAATGGAATTTGGATAAGAGGCTTAATGTAATAATAATAATAATAATAATAATAACAGCTTTATTCGATTTGATACGCAAACCATAAGAGCATATAAATAACAATCAATAAAACAATCACAGAAATACACTTGACTAAAATTACTAAAATACAATATCATTACTAAAAATCAATGACCTATTATGTATCACCAGGGAAATAAAACTCATTAATATACTCCATCCCACCTTGTTGTACGTAACTTTAGAGCAGCTCTTATTAAGAGTTCTGTTTATAGTGTCAATGGCATGGCCGGACTGGCGGTTGCAGGCATCTGGCGTTTCCCTGGGAGGCTGGAAGGGTTGGTGGATGGTTTCCAATGGTGGGGTCCGTTTTTTTTTACTGGGGGCAGTATTGCAGTGGTGCTGAAATATCGGCCCCAGTACACAAAAGCCGCAGTGCTCACCCCCTCAACCCCTGGTTTGGTCCGACAGAATTGCCAGGGCTGCTTTGGGTTCCCAGTCCGCCCCTGTTCAATGGTATATATGAAGACTCATTAGGCCCTGCAAGGGTGAGTTATTTACCGTGCCTGGTAATACAGAATTTCTGAAATTTCTCCCATTTTTCCGCCGTAATTGAAATCCCACCCAGGCCTAGTAATCGCTCGGTTCCTCACAGACCAGGGAGAGGATGTGGTCTTATGGCTAGACTGACGACCTTGGAGCTGGAAAACCACGGTTCGAGCCTCGGGTTGACTCCACATTCTGTGATTCTGGGGAAATCACTGAATCTGCCTGTGCCTACCTGTAATGATGCGGAGCCTCAATATCATTAAAATATATTTATTAAACGGACACAGAGCACTGACAACCCCAGAACTCTTTCTACATTCAACATGGCCAAGGCTACACGGCCACAGTTCTATCTAATGACATCACTACATCACCCCCCCCCCCCCAAAAAAAAATGAATGTGTCCTTGGGTAAAGTAACTGGTGCTCATGTAAAGCGCTCCAATACCTTCGGGTCGAGTTCACGCTATATAAATCTGCAAAAAAACAGACCACCGCACCTCATCACCTGAGTCATTACTGCACATTCACTGGACAGTCCCGAGCCCCTGAGGCCGGTAGTACACGACAGCTGAACGGAGCAATATGACAGAGCCCGAGCAGATAATAGGAGGCAGCGATGCAACCCCCTGGTAGACCGCTGGCAGCCTGGCACCAGTCCAGGGAGCTGCTGAGCGCGTGCCCCTGCTCCTTGTCCTCACACGGGCTCCCGTGCTGAGGCTTCCTGCCGGCCGAGATAACGAGAGCACGCGCCAGCGCTCCTTCTGCAGCTAATGATACGGATTCAAACCCCAGCACTGGAGCAAATTGCAATCAGTCTCCAAAGACAGCGCGCGCTGTCATCTCAGCTCAGCACAAGGCCCTCGTCAGGCCACATTCAGAGCATGTTTTGTGTTCCTTGCACGAGACAGGATATTAACTAATTCACGAGTTGACGAGAGGCCAGCCGGTCAGGCTTAGTTTTTAATTTGATCTAATTTAATTTTAATTTATTTATTGAGGAGAAATAGCATATATGCAGAGATGCACTCCATATTAAACCATAGATTTGGAAGGACTTGATGGGCTGGTTGGTTTTATGAAGTCGCGCGGCTAACGCAAAGGAAGTCTGAATACTCTGCATACGTCGGTAAATGGGTGAAATTCTAGTAGAGCTTCTCTTTAGAAAAACCGCTTGCAGTTTAGGCCTATGCTTATTTTTGGGATTTGTAAAATGTGCATCTTGTCGCTAAAGGAGGGAGCCAGACAGAATAAGCGTATCACCATTTGACTGAGAGTTTACCCTGTAAAAAGCAGGATTTTTTTGATTTCAAACCAAAAAGGCATTTATTTAGCAAGTAACCACTCTCAGCATCCGCTGGCAAATGACAATTCTTTATGCTAATGCTGTTAAATTTCGGCAAAGGGAGAAAACATGTTGTTTTTTTCGTTTTTTAAATACACTTTCCCTCACATTTAAATTATTTATTTAATGTAATGCTCCAAGACCTGCTTCCACCCTCTTGGGGCAGTAAATTAAAAAATGCCAGCTATGCCATGCCATATGCACACGTATGCATCACCATACATGCACAAGTATGCATCATTGCACTGGGCATATGCTTGCCAATGTGATGACATATGCATGTAAAGACACCATTATTTCCTTTTTCTGATATACAACTCGAAGACCACAACATGAGGGCCCGAAGGTAACATGGAGTGATGGGGCAATAGAGAAGCTTGTGGTGAAAGGGAAGGAACACATAAAATAACAAGCATTTACAATGCAACGGTTTCGCCTTTGCCAAAGTTAGAGCTATTGGCATTGTAAATGACAAAATTTGTATTTATGTGTTGGTTTTGAAAACAGATAAATAAATGGCATTGTCATTTACATTGCCAACAGCTTAATCTCTTGCAAATGTAAGACCTATTGTACCCTACTGGATTTCACTGAAGAAATTCAGAGTCTGGTCTGCAGGTGTCACGTGACAGACGGCCAATTGACAGCTGAGGGGGTTAAACCGTGCTGGGGTGGCACATTAAGGCGACGCTTGCTGTCAGTGCTTGTGAGGAGGTAGTGCACCTGTTGAGGGAGAGAGAGTGTGTTTGCATATGTGCGTGCATGCATGTGTGTGTGTGAATAAGCACTTCCAAGATTTAGTGGGACTAGAGTTTTTATCTACAAATCATTGTTTTCAGCTGTGTTCTAATGGAATCAAAACAACACTACACCCCCCATAATGCATAGTGTGATCACATAAAAGTACAGAACTGGAAAGAGTGTCCATAATGACCAGCTAGACGGTTGTCACCCTAAGAAGGATGTGCTTCAGTCTCCAGTGCCACGGGCGAGTGGAAACACACACTGTGCTGGTGGAGAAGTAGAAGAAGTACAAGTGTCCATAGAAGAGAAGTAGAGGGGATGCACTCTCCACTCTCTATCCACTCTGCACTCCCTATGGACTCTCCACTCTGCACTCCCTATGCACTCTCCACTCTGCACTCCCTATGCACTCTGCACTCCCTATGCACTCTCCACTCCCTATGCACTCTCCACTCCCTATGCACTCTCCACTCCCTATCCACTCTGCACTCCCTATCCACTCTGCACTCCCTATCCACTCTGCACTCCCTATGCACTCTCCACTCTGCACTCCCTATGCACTCTCCACTCTGCACTCCCTATGCACTCTCCACTCTGCACTCCCTATGCACTCTCCACTCCCTATGCACTCTCCACTCACTATGCACTCTCCACTCTCCACTCCCTATGCACTCTCCACTCCCTATGCACTCTCCACTCCCTATGCACTCTCCACTCCCTATGCACTCTCCACTCCCTATGCACTCTCCACTCTGCACTCCCTATGCACTCTCCACTCTGCACTCCCTATGCACTCTCCACTCCCTATGCACTCTCCACTCTGCACTCCCTATGCACTCTGCACTCCCTATGCACTCTGCACTCCCTATGCACTCTCCACTCCCTATGCACTCTCTATGCACTCTCCACTCTCTATGCACTCTCCACTCCCTATGCACTCTCCACTCCCTATGCACTCTCCACTCCCTATGCACTCTCCACTCCCTATGCACTCTCCACTCTCTATCCACTCTCCACTCCCTATGCACTCTCCACTCTGCACTCCCTATGCACTCTCCACTCTGCACTCCCTATGCACTCTCCACTCTGCACTCCCTATGCACTCTCCACTCCCTATGCACTCTGCACTCCCTATGCACTCTGCACTCCCTATGCACTCTGCACTCCCTATGCACTCTGCACTCCCTATGCACTCTGCACTCTGCACTCTGCACTCCCTATGCACTCCCTATGCACTCCCTATGCACTCTGCACTCTTCACTCCCTATGCACTCTCCACTCTGCACTCCCTATGCACTCTGCACTCCCTATGCACTCTCCACTCCCTATGCACTCTCCACTCCCCACTCTGCACTCCCTATGCACTCTGCAGTCCCTATGCACTATGCACTCTCCACTCCCTATGCACTCTGCACTCCCTATGCACTCTGCACTCCCTATGCACTCTGCACTCCCTATGCACTCTGCACTCCCTATGCACTCCCTATGCACTCCCTATGCACTCCCTATGCACTCTTCACTCCCTATGCACTCTCCATTACCTATGCACTCTCCATTCCCTATGCACTCTCCATTCCCTATGCACTCTCCACTCTCCACTCCCTATGCACTCTCCACTCTCCACTCCCTATGCACTCTCCACTCCCTATGCACTCTGCAGTCCCTATGCACTCTCCACTCCCTATGCACTCTCCACTCTGCACTCTCTATGCACTCTCCATTCCCTATGCACTCTCCACTCCCTATGCACTCTCCACTCCCTATCCACTCTCCACTCCCTATCCACTCTCCACTCCCTATGCACTCTCCACTCCCTATGCACTCTCCACTCCCTATCCACTCTCCACTCCCTATGCACTCTTCACTCCCTATGCACTCTCCACTCTGCACTCCCTATGCACTCTCCACTCTGCACTCCCTATGCACTCTCCACTCTGCACTCCCTATGCACTCTCCACTCTGCACTCCCTATGCACTCTCCACTCCCTATGCACTCTGCACTCCCTATGCACTCTGCACTCCCTATGCACTCTGCACTCCCTATGCACTCTGCACTCCCTATGCACTCCCTATGCACTCCCTATGCACTCTGCACTCTGCACTCTTCACTCCCTATGCACTCTCCACTCTGCACTCCCTATGCACTCTCCACTCCCTATGCACTCTCCACTCCCCACTCTGCACTCCCTATGCACTCTGCAGTCCCTATGCACTATGCACTCTCCACTCCCTATGCACTCTGCACTCCCTATGCACTCTGCACTCCCTATGCACTCTGCACTCCCTATGCACTCTGCACTCCCTATGCACTCTGCACTCCCTATGCACTCTGCACTCCCTATGCACTCCCTATGCACTCCCTATGCACTCTGCACTCTTCACTCCCTATGCACTCTCCACTCTGCACTCCCTATGCACTCTCCACTCTGCACTCCCTATGCACTCTCCAGTCTGCACTCCCTATGCACTCTCCACTCCCTATGCACTCTCCACTCCCCACTCTGCAGTCCCTATGCACTCTCCACTCCCTATGCACTCTGCAGTCCCTATGCACTCTGCAGTCCCTATGCACTCTCCACTCCCTATGCACTCTCCATTCCCTATGCACTCTCCACTCCCTATGCACTCTCCACTCCCTATGCACTCTCCACTCCCTATGCACTCTCCACTCCCTATGCACTCTCCACTCCCTATGCACTCTCTATGCACTCTCCACTCTCTATGCACTCTCCATTCCCTATGCACTCTCCACTCCCTATGCACTCTCCACTCCCTATGCACTCTCCACTCCCTATGCACTCTCCACTCCCTATGCACTCTCCACTCCCTATGCACTCTCCACTCCCTATGCACTCTCCACTCTGCACTCTCTATGCACTCTCCACTCTCTATGCACTCTCCACTCCCTATGCACTCTCCACTCCCTATGCACTCTCCACTCCCTATGCACTCTCCACTCTCTATCCACTCTGCACTCCCTATGCACTCTCCACTCTGCACTCCCTATGCACTCTCCACTCTGCACTCCCTATGCACTCTCCACTCCCTATGCACTCTCCACTCTGCACTCCCTATGCACTCTCCACTCCCTATGCACTCTCCACTCTGCACTCCCTATGCACTCTCCACTCCCTATGCACTCTCCACTCCCCACTCTGCACTCCCTATGCACTCTGCAGTCCCTATGCACTCTCCACTCCCTATGCACTCTGCACTCCCTATGCACTCTGCACTCTGCACTCCCTATGCACTCCCTATGCACTCCCTATGCACTCTGCACTCTTCACTCCCTATGCACTCTCCACTCTGCACTCCCTATGCACTCTCCACTCTGCACTCCCTATGCACTCTCCACTCTGCACTCCCTATGCACTCTCCACTCCCTATGCACTCTCCACTCCCTATGCACTCTCCACTCCCTATGCACTCTCCACTCCCTATGCACTCTCCACTCTGCACTCTCTATGCACTCTCCACTCTCTATGCACTCTCCATTCCCTATGCACTCTCCACTCCCTATGCACTCTCCACTCCCTATGCACTCTCCACTCCCTATGCACTCTCCACTCCCTATGCACTCTCCACTCCCTATGCACTCTCCACTCCCTATGCACTCTCCACTCCCTATGCACTCTCCACTCCCTATGCACTCTCCACTCCCTATGCACTCTCCACTCCCTATGCACTCTCCACTCTCTATCCACTCTGCACTCCCTATGCACTCTCCACTCTGCACTCCCTATGCACTCTCCACTCTGCACTCCCTATGCACTCTCCACTCCCTATGCACTCTCCACTCCCTATGCACTCTCCACTCCCTATGCACTCTCCACTCCCTATGCACTCTCCACTCCCTATGCACTCTCCACTCCCTGTGCACTCCCTATGCACTCTCCACTCTGCACTCTCTATGCACTCTGCACTCCCTATGCACTCTCCACTCCCTATGCACTCCCTATGCACTCCCTATGCACTCCCTATGCACTCTGCACTCTTCACTCCCTATGCACTCTCCACTCTGCACTCCCTATGCACTCTCCACTCTGCACTCCCTATGCACTCTCCACTCTGCACTCCCTATGCACTCTCCACTCCCTATGCACTCTCCACTCCCTATGCACTCTGCAGTCCCTATGCACTCTCCACTCCCTATGCACTCTCCACTCCCTATGCACTCTCCACTCCCTATGCACTCTCCACTCCCTATGCACTCTCCACTCCCTATGCACTCTCCACTCTGCACTCTCTATGCACTCTCCACTCTCTATGCACTCTCCATTCCCTATGCACTCTCCACTCCCTATGCACTCTCCACTCCCTATGCACTCTCCACTCCCTATGCACTCTCCACTCCCTATGCACTCTCCACTCCCTATGCACTCTCCACTCCCTATGCACTCTCCACTCCCTATGCACTCTCCACTCTCTATGCACTCTCTACTCCCTATGCACTCTCCACTCCCTATGCACTCTCCATGCACTCTGCACTCTCCATGCACTCTGCACTCTCCATGCACTCTGCACTCTCCATGCACTCTGCACTCCCTATGCACTCTCCACTCTGCACTCTCTATGATGCTCTTCAGCGCTTTGCAGTGCGGTTAGGATATGAAGCGCTATATAAATTCAACTGTAATGCATTACGAAAAATGCCAAACCATGAAAAAACTCCCTGTTGCAAATCTTATGAGCAGTTTTACAAGTGTCTCACGAGGGGCACGAGATGCTTAGCCCAGACGAGTCTATTTAGGCCGTTTGGGCACTGAACACCCGCAGTTTTAAGGACATTATTAAAACGGACTGTAAAGTCGAACTGAAAGAATGAAAAGTTATGCATGCTGCAACAAAGGGGATCAGCCGAGCAATTTCACATCAGACAAACCACTGCGTAGTCCTCACTACAAATAAAGGGGCAAAAATTAGTTTTAGCGCCCATGCACTTGATGAACAGCCAGATCGTGGCCTGTGTCTTCATCATGTATTTTTAACTAACGTACACTGAATTCACGTGCTCCACCACTAACAAACAAGCACTCACCTGGGCTTCCTGGCATGGAATGACCAAAACAAACACAGAAGGGAAAAAAACGAAGCTCCGCCCACCGCTGCAATGACGACATCGCAGCGGCGGAGAGGGAAAAAATCGCGGGAACGCCCCTGAATCTGGTCCGGCCTTGACGGACAGATCCGGCTCCCAATGGCTAGCCTCCATTTATGGAGCTAGCCAATGGGAGGTGGGGGACGTTCCAATAGCCAATATGGTAAACAAAAGATTTCACCTGCGCGAACTGCTTGCGCAGATCGCCAGGTCGAAACCTAAAAAGCAAAAAATTCTGTTTTCTTCGAGCGGTTGGATTCGGTAACGGATCCCGGGTCTATCATTCTGATTGAGCATACCCCTGAAGAAGGGTCCTTGGATCGACCCGAAATGTACTGGGTTGTTGAACTCAAAGATTATAATTAAAATAAGATGTCCACGTAATGTTCAGTGGATTCGAGTCAATCGAAAAATTGATTATTTTTGGGAAATAAAGAAGAGATGAAACACTGAAAAGAATGGTCTACGATCTTCCTTGAATTAATTGGCGTTTTAAGTATGGATTAGGAAGCGTAGAGGTTCCCAGAAAAAGTGCGCACATTCTTCGGAGAAGGACCTACCTGACCGGATCAATACTAGTATATTTTTGGCACCCTGACAAAGTGCAACGAATGGAGCAGCACAAGATGAACATTAATTAGTTTTGTTTATTGTAATAAATTAGTGTGCACAGAGAATCATCAAAAATTTACAATAGTTCCAATGCTCCCAGCCCCTATACACTCTGACTATAATAATACAGTGCTGTTGCCAAGAAGCTGATTTTCAGTGCTCCAACAATTGTTCAGGTTGCACTCTGACCAGAGCCAAAATGCTGATGGTGATGATGGTGATAAATGTGAGCGGTGGGGACACATTCTCCCCACAATAAGATGATGGAAATTTCTGTCTTCACTTAAAAGAGGCTAGTGTACTGGATACTTCCACTGACATGGGGCTAAGATCTCCCCCTGGCCCTGCCATGGAATTGTCAGTTTCATATGCTGTGGACATTAGATGGTTGGCTGAAGTACTATATGTATAGTTGCCTTCTGCTGAGACAAAAAGCGACATCCTCATGGAAGTGATACAACATGGACAGACTTTATCTCAACTCCTATTCCCATTCAACAAAGCCCTAACCGACACCAACCTAGGCATTTGGGCTAAACCCTACTCATGCCACCTGATGAACAGGCAGGTGGTGTGTCACCACAGCAAACAAAATTAGCCAAGCACACTTAAAAAGGTCAAACAGTAAACAGTCTTGAAATGCAAACATTTTTCAAAGAAGAGTCTATGTTACGTTGTCATGTTAAACTTCATCCTTTATTTTTCTGTTTTTAAAAATGTTTTGCAACCGCCAACGCGTTTCGTCCACAAACGGACTTCTTCAGGGCTACAAAAGTACATAAAAAACACTATTTACAATATTGCAGACAAACATTTAAAATCAAATACAAACCAGTTATTTTCAATGAACATCAACATTATCATCATTACTTCAGTGTACTTAACAAGAAAATAACTTTTTTTGTACAAGTTTATGCTAAATGTGCATATAATTTATTGCATTTAATTTCCTTCATGGGGAAAGGTTTTGACCCAAACTGAACCCATACAAAGAAATATGGAGGAGGGAGAAACAACTCCATACATCAACAAAAACATAGTTCCAAGTATAGTTATATACATAGGTCACAAGATCTAATTCAGTCAATGTTATTCCTATTTAGCAACCATGTCCATATCTCCACAACACATGTGTGAATATGCATACCTTGCGGTATGTATTTGATGTGCTTTCGTATGATTATTGCAAACGTGTTTTAACCAATTAATCTGTAATGGATTAGAGTAGTACAGAAAGCAAACCAATCAGGATTTATTTTTCATAATTATAACAGTTCATTAAAATTCACTAAATATCAGTGACACTTGGTTTATATCGATTCACTCTCATATGATCCCAAGACATAAGTATCAGTATCCGCTATCATGACAGTTTTTAACAGTCCATGTTTGTTTATATACATTTCTAGTCATTTTATTAAACCACATATTAGTGATCAAATATACTTCAAAAGTAACGTATCTTGATGATAAGTGTAGAGACATATTTATATACATTTCTACAGATTTATAAAAACATGTATTGACTGTCAGATGTGCTTAAAGGATAGCGTCTCTTAATTATGATAATAGGTGTAAAAGATACTAGAAACAACTTACTTGAGAACAGTCAAAGCCTTAGGAAAGGGATATATTTTAAGCTCCAATTAATATTCAATGTTGAATTTGTGTCCTAAAACAGAACATACCGGATCACTTTATGATGGTCATTTTGTTATATTTAAAAATGCAAGTTTGTCACAATTTATAGAGGGTAGGTAATCTGTATATCATCTACTGGTGTTATAAATATTAAGTTGTACCACATTTAATCTATCAATGTCAACAAATTTATAAAATAGATTTATAAAATAGATAGCTCCTGTTTTAAAGCTAGTGGTGCTTTCGCAACACCATGTCACGCTCTGACGGCCATCTTAAAATATGTTTCAGGATCCAAGTTATATACAAAATATAATAGAAATATAATCAGTCCGTAATATGATTTCTCTTATCTTGCTTTAAATCGTCTTTCTATAGTGGGGTGCGCTTCATATATAATGTCTGAGTCACAAGGTTTCATAAATTATTTTAATATAAGAATCTAATTTTCGAGAGTTCAACATCTAAAAAATAAGAATATCATGTAATATTTGGATAGTAAACAAGGATGATCTTGGCATTTTATTTATATGCCGAGAAGACATATGCACATGATAATGGCTATTTCGTTTGCCCCATTGCCTTCACATCGGGTTCTACTGCACTTGAAATCTAAGCGGCACGGCAGCAGCCATTTTAGGCTGCGTTTGTTACTGACTCGAAAATGAATAGAGTACTTTTATCCCATGAAGGGACAGCATAACCAGTAAAGGTTTTTAAACATTTCAGGTAACAATTAAGTTAAAAAGTAGACCACTATCAAAGAGACGCCCTTAAAATATGTGATGGAATCGTTTAACTATTCGGAATTGAAAATTCATAGTGGTTAAATGATAGCGCCAATTAAGAACCACCGAAGATTATAGTATTTTAGACCATATACCTACATCTTACTTATAAAACCCATAGTTTATTAAGTATCGAATGGTTTAAATGCCATGATAGTTCTTATCAGCATTTTTTTCTTTAGTTACCATTTTGAAATGGTCTAACCCATATAGTAGTGTTGTGCAGGTAACAAATGAGTGAATCTGCCTTCCTGGTGTAGCACCCTACTCCTGAGAACCTGGCAGTACAGGCCTCCGCTGGGAGGCTTAGCCCCATTTTTTTTCCTGCTACTCCCCTGGACAGAGAGTCCAAAATATTGATGCATTTGGGAAAATATTTTCTTCTGCTAGCCTTGCCCTCAGGTCAGTCAACGGAAGTTGGTTGTTTGGATGGTACTCCATGCATTATGGGACATGGTCATTGAGGTCTTGCCAGCAATCCTAGAAGAATTTTGCACCAACTTGACACAGAGCATTTAAGATGGCCAGGATTAAGACAAGTGCATCATATGGTTAGGCCTGGACACAACTGACTGTTTAGGCAGGGAGGCCGAAACTGGTGTGGTGTTCCAGCACCAAGCATGGATGAGATTCACAGGTTTGTCAGCAACATTCAAGTGTCGCTCACAGATATGCCTTTTGAGGGGTCTTGATTCTTTGACGAGAAGGTTGACTCTGTCCTTGAGAGCTTCAAAGAGAGTAGAACCACTGATCACATACCACGGTCTCTCCACTTCCGCAAGGCGGTGTCCCCAACGGTTTCACCTCTTTCGAGGCATTGCTAGGGGTTTTGACTACAGACATCGTGAAGACCCACAACCCAACAACAGGCATGCCACTTCTTTCTGGGGTCAGGGTAGGGGATCTAGCAGACAGCTTCCAAGCCTGCAGGGACAGTGAACCTCCCAGTCCTCAGCCCCTCTTGCAGCAGCCTCTAATCTGCTTTAGTTTGCCCTTAGTTGCACATAACTGCCCTATAGGCGCAGAATCAGTAATTTTCTCAACATTCAACAGGTGGGTTCGATAGATAGTCTAATGAAGCTACACCATGCAATTCATTTCAGTCCCACACCTTCTACCGACATCAGAACAGATTTTTGAAGACCATTTGTCAATTTTTCCACAGTAAGTTCGCACTCTTTTGGACGAAGGAGTCATAGACAGGGTGCTGGCCTCAGAGATCGGAACTGGATGCTACTCCCGTTATTTCCTTGTGCTGAAAAAGGAGGGAAGACTTCACCCTATTTTAGATCTTTCGCCCCTAAATTTTGCCCTGTGGAAAAACAAATTAATGATGCTCACGCTGGGCCAGATTCTAGCTGCCATGGATCCTAGAGCCTGGATCGTGACATTGTATCTTCAGGATGCCTATTTCATTTTCTCTGTGCTGCAGGCCCACAGTTGCAATTTGCAGTCAGTGTGGATCACAATTCTTTTCAGTATACTGTGCTCCTCTTTGGCCTCACCAATGCCCCTCGAGTGTTCACAAAGATGATGGCAAAGGTACCAGACTACCCCTAACTCGACGACTGTCTGTTGAAGGAATGCTTACCATAGTCAGTCATGGAGCACCTCCAGGTGACAGCAAATTTCCTCACACTGCTATGGTTCACAATCAACGTGCAGAAGTCACACCCAAGTCTTTCATACAGGTTCCCTTTCATCTGAGCCATCGTGGATATGGTGCTGTTTCGGGCCTTCCCTCTGGATCAACGAGGCCAGAACATTTGGACTATAATCCCAATGTTTCAGCCTCGGTCCTGTGTCTCATTAAGGATGGCTCTGAGGCTTCTTGGCTTGTTGGCCTCCTGTATCCAGTTTGACCATACCAGAAGGCACATGTGTACCCTGCAGTGGTATCTGAAGTTTCAGTGCACTCAGCATCAAGAGCAGTGGCATACCCCTCTTCCAACCACACCCAGAGCTGACAGTGGTGACGGACCGACTGCTTGGTTGAGAAGGTCATCTGGGAGAGCTGGAGATCAAAGGTCTCTGGTCTTTGATGGAGTCCCACCTGCAAAGCAACTTGTTGAAGTGGCATGCCATTGGCTTGAGGTTAAAAGCCTTCCTGTCATCCATCAATGGGAGTCTGGTTCAGATCTTAACAGACAGCCCCACCATCATGTGATGGTGCAAACTGCAGGACGGGTCCTGTGCCAAGTGGCCCAGAACCTCTGCACCTGGTTGAATCATCGGGGATTTCCCTGACCGCACACCACCTGGCAGGAGTTTTAAATTCCAGGACAAAGTCAGCCAGTGACACCTAGCAGATCATGAATGGCAGCTACACAAGGACGTGGCCCATGACATCTTCTTGCAGTTGGGAGAACCCTGACTAAATCTCTTTGCCACAACTGAGAACATGCCTAGTGTGAGGTATTGTACTTTTGTATGCCTCCTGCTGCGACCTCTCCAATCCTGAGTTCTTAAGAATATCTGGAATGGCTAGACCCAAGTCATTCTAGTGGCTCTGAACTGGACCTAGAGAGTGAGGTACCAGGAACTTCTGGGCATAAGCATCTGTGCTTGGATCATGCTGATGTTTTGGGATTTGCTCTACCTCCTGAAGTAGTGGAATTAATCCTGGCAGCTGGGCGTCCCTCTACAAATTGTGTTTACGCTGGACGATGGAACAAGTTTGTGGCTTGGTGTGGCACCCACAACGATGACCTGTTGCATGCAAAACTGTTGAATGTGGTACTTTTTGTTTTGTCTTTGGACCATTAAGGATTTGCAGTGGGCACTGTTAAAGGTTACCTATTGGCCTTTTCTGTCTTTTTTGTGTTTACATTCTGTCCGTGTTCAAATCACCTATATGAGGCATTTTCTCAAAGGTTCAGTCCACGTGTTTCCTCTGAAGCCTTTCATGATGCCGCAGTAGGACCTTAGTTTGTCGTACTTTCCTCATCTACACCCGATTGAGCTGGTACACAGCTGTTCCCTTTGTCTCCTGACCCAGAAGATCGTATTTTCCATAGAGATTACCTCAGCACATCACATGAGTGAGCTTCAAGCTTTGTCAGTTCAGTCACCCTGCACTGCCTTATTTCCACAACATTTGATGCTGCGGACTATAGCCGCTGTTTTACAAAACGTTGTGGCTCAGAGTGCCTGTCATGGATATTTGTCAGGCTACCACGTGTACATCAGTGTACACGTTCACAAAGCACTATTGTCTTGTCAGCCAGGTCCAACAAGGAGGGCATTTTGACTGTTTCATCCAACAGGACGTTTTGGTCTAAGTCATTTCAGAGACCCATCACCGGGGGAAGTATTGCTGTGGTATTCATTTTTAAGTTGAAGAATGAGCAGTTAGAAATATCCATCAGAAGAACAGGTTGCTTACCTTTTGTAATGCTCTTTCTGGTGGATAGTCTTATCTATCTTCAGTTTCCACACCAGACTACCAACATTTCTTGTTCTGTGACATTGACTCTTTCCATCTAAAAAGGGCCCAATTTAGAGAACGGCAGATTGGTAAGCCCTCGCCATGCACAGTGTTGTCATCAATATATATATACATATATATATATATATATATATATATATATATATATATATATATATATATATATATATATATATATATATATATATATATATATATATATATATATATATATATATATATATATATTGGACTTATGATGTTTGAATAAACTACATTTACCAGCATCCTTGCTTACGGAGTCTGTATCCTGGTGTTGCGCAGTTCTGGATGGTCGTGCTTTGGGATTTTGTTGTGGATATATATATATATATATATATATATATATATATATATATATATATATATATATATATATATATATAGATAGATAGATAGACAGATTGCTCTATGTAAAAGAGCTGCTCTCCGTCTAAACTTAGGAACTACCCAGAGTTCCCTGCTTCCCTTTTTTTGCATATATATACAAAATGTAATGACGTAAAGTTTTCACACAGAGGAAAGTGAGAAAAGGTGTTTAATTACCACACCAGATGCGTTTCGGCCTCCAACACCCCGTTGCTGGACAACTCCCATGGCTTTGCAGCGCACCAAGGTCCCGCCTCATAGGAGGCTGTGCTAAGATTCGCAGTAGTACTGCAGAAGTGCATCGCTTTGACCCTAGAGGGTATCCCTCTTAGAGCCTTGATCATATGAACAAAAATTACAGTAAGGGTCTAGTTATAGTCACTAGACACAAATAAAGGACAACAAACACCTGTGATGGTGTAGGCGCCATTGTGGAAGGATACAGATATACCGTGAGGCAATGCTGCACCATATGCGATTACCTGGAACATGCTATAGTGTACAACATCTATGCTGTCATATTGATTAGAACTGATACGGTAACAAAATTGAGCCCGAGTGGTCAGTGTACATTGTTACACTATAAAGTTCGTATGAAGATTAATATGGAGTGGTTAAATGATCACGCCTCAGTGGGCAATTTATAATGCAATGTTCAGCATCCTCATATAAAATCTATGTTGTAATCACAAAGAATAAGAAAAAAACAGTAAAGCCGCTCTTGCACTATAAATCCTTTTCCAAAATAGTACTAAATGTAATTGTAGGACAGAAAGGGGTAGAGGTAAGAAATTAAGTCACTGGTGTGCGAAAAATATTCCTAGAAATATCTTGGAAATATGACCCAAGTGGGTTCCAAATCCTGTACTCCTACCACTTCTGGGCCTCCACCATATTTAGTTGAAAAAAGTCATTATAACACTAAACGATCATAAGCCTATGGTTGTCAGCATTTTGTGGTTTGTATTTGCAGTAAGCAAACTTTGGACACTTCTTTCTTCTTCTCAGGAGCCATTCTACGTGCGCTGCGTGAAGCCCAACGAGGTGAAGTCACCGCTACTCTTCGATGACGAGCGATGCCGGCACCAGGTGGCATACCTTGGACTGCTGGAGAACGTGCGAGTTAGAAGGGCAGGATTCGCATACCGGCAGCCCTACGACAGATTTCTGCTCAGGTACTCAATTGGGGAGGTACTGGTCTTCAGGTATCGAGGGGGAGAGTAGGTTTTCTTTCAGCGACCAATCAAACTACCACCAGCTGTTTGCGGAAATGTGTTGGGTGGCGGGAAATTTGTTGGCTGATCGTTGAAACTGTCGCAAAAGCAGTAATTGTATAGTTGCAAGTTTACAAGTTATAATCCCAGCCCACCCAACCGTCCATCTTCCCGAAGGTCAGGAAATTGAGTGCCATGATTGAGTAACCTCTGTTATTTGTAATGTTTAGAAACTGCAGAATTGTTGCGTGAAGAGCTATATAAGCAAGTTATTAATATTTTGTACTTTTGAAAAGTCTGCATGGAGAGCACTGGAGAATGACCGCCACACTGCAAATTGTTTCCCACCTGGACTGTAATGGAATAGGGACTGTAGATCACAATTCATGTCAATGCCGTCTTTTCCCCATCTGATAATCTTGAAAATAGAGGTAGCACCGTTTGCAAAGTGCAGTAAAGGCATGTACTGAACCTGGCAACACTTTTCACAACAGACTAGGTTAAAATCCTACTATGGTTTAAATTTACAGGATAATAAACTTTCCACCTTCATCAAAATCTACTTCCAATACTTGATCAACATCTACAAAATCTCCCCCACAGCACAATTTACCAAGACGAGCCCCTCATGTAATGCAGCTACTCAGCAAACTGGAATATAAAATGGCATGGTTTGTAGCTAGCACTTCCTATCCCTCAAGAGACGCTGAATTCTTTACTTACGGGTAACAAGCTACTCTGTGGAGTCTAGTGTTAGTGATTTAGTAATGTTTGGTTTGTTACTCTGTTTTACACAGTGTCATGCATTTGTATTATTCACTCATGAGTTTATTGTGGAAGTTCCATATAAAAGTGAGGCGAGCAATCATACATTTTAGGAAAAAGCATGTTTTTGGTATTGGAGATATTGCATGCATGTCTGCACTACAGCTGGCATACTCATTGTAGTTTAGCTATCAAGCCATTAACTGGAGATGTAAAAACAGTTACTTGTAGTCAAGTTAAGGCTGAGCTTCATAGTTTACGGTGAGACCGAAACCTGAACAAGTTCCAGAAGACTTGTAACACATTTGGCTAGATTGAGAATCATGGACGGTTTCGATATGTTACAACAATTCATAGTTACACAGGTGATGGGAAAAGTTTTATTGGCTTTTGACATTATACTGCTAATGTTCATGAAGGTTCCTTGTTGGTTATCAGTTATTGGGTCATTTTGTTTGGTTGCTGGGGATATTTCTATTCAATCCTATTTGCTTTAATTTTCCTTTTTCATGGCAATATGTCATTTCTGTTATCTCTAGTCATTGGATAATATGGCAACCTATTATAGTTGCGTTTTTAATGTTTCTGGTTGTGCTGGATAACTTCATATTCAATCATTGAGTTAGTCGGATGATGTCGAAAAACTGTCCGTCTCTGTTGGATGCAGGTCAGAAGGAGATGTAAATGTAAATGTAAATGTATGTGTCTTGTAAAGCGCACTGCTGCCCTGAGGCGTTGTGGCACTGTAGACCGCTGGGGAACCCGTCCTGGCTATCCCTGTGAGATGGTCCCTACTGGGTATCTCCAAGGTGAAACCAGGCATCCCAGGCGAATGTGGGGGGCCGTTGTAGAGATGAGGCAAGCTAATGCCCAGAGTTGCCAAGTGTGATCCCTGGTTAGAGTAGGCACCGAGACGAGAATTATTGAGTCCGCTGACCCTGGTCCACGACCCTGCCGCGTCGGGAATTGAACCCTGGTCCCGGGCTGTTCTCTGCTTCCGGGTCTGCCGCCTCTAACCAGTGAGCCACACCACTCCACCTGATGGAGGCAGGGGTTCTTCTTTGTCTACTTGACTTCTAGCTGCTTGTCAGTTGCTCATATTCTTGCTAGCAGTGGTTTCTATAGTTTGGTGATTTGGAGAGAGTAGTGGTACCATCAGTGGCTCTATTTTAGGTCAGTATAGGTCATTATAATTAGTTGAAGTGCTGACCTGGAGGGAGCCTAGAGTATTTTTCTAGGAAAGATCCCTAAACTTCACATGTTGAACAAACTGGCATCCTTCCAAATATTGTCTTGAAGTATCTTGAGAGTAAATCTTCCAGCTACAGAGGAACAGGTAGTAGGGTGAAGCTGAATGGGGAAAAGTAGAAGTAGAAGTAGTCAATTTCCACTATTATAAGTCAGAAAAGGCCATGTCTTCACCACCCTCTTGAATTCCAGGTGGTTTTCAACTACTTGAACCCTTCTAGGTACTCAGTAAACAGATGCCACCAATGTTTTTTCTTCTAATGTGCCATGATCACTTGTGGTGCTTATCTTGAAAACAACGGGGGAGATTTACTAAGATATTATGATGTGTTTGCATCACAAAAGTGACGTAAAATTAGTCAAAATCTTTTGTTCCTGATTTACTTTGCAGCGCTTAACTTGTTTAGCGCTGGAAACAGTGAAAGTCATGCAAAGCAGAGCATAGCGCTGCTTTGCATTACTTAGCGCCAAAGGGGCGTACCATGGTGGAGCATGGGCGTTCCAGTGCACCCACCCAAGGTTTCCGACACTAAATCCAATTTACTAAACAAAGTAGACTGGGTTTAGCATCAGAAAACAACGCCCTTTTAAAGTAGGCACTGCTTTGCATTAATTAGCGCCATGGGGGTGTGCCATGGATGGAGCATGGGAGTTCCCAATCAACCACCCAAGGTTTCTGACGCTAAACCCACTTTACTAAACAAAGTAAACGGGTTTTAGCATCAGAAAACTGCGCCCTTTTCAAGAAGGGGCAAGTAAGGAGAAAGGCTTTCATTTCTACTTACTTTTCGGACTTTGCCAGTGTGCTACACGGTACAGCACGGACACAAAGAGGCAAAAGGTTTGAAGTGAGTCTCAGTAAAGTGTTTTGTACTGGAAGGCTACCCTTCCAGTACAAAACCTATGCTAGACTCATGGAGACACACTTGCACCATGGCGCAAAGGTGTCTCAGTGGCGCACAGCGGCTGATTTTAGCAGCAACGCTAGGGAAAGGGCAGGAGAGTGCCTTATTTGAGTAAATGTGGCACTCTCCTCCTCTGTCCTTTTCACACAGTGGATTGCAGCATTTACAGCTGCTGCAATTCGCTGTGTGAAAAAGTAGTAAACCTCCCCCAGTGTCTTTTTCAGAGAGTATGTAATACGCTTTGATTGAAAAACAGACCAATGCACACTCTGGTCTATATGGACTATGGCTAGAATGGCTAGCCTAACTCCGATCTACTTCCCCGCTATTCAACTCGCTAATAATCCACCACTCCTTATGACACTTAACAAGAGGGTGACAAACATTATGGGAAAAGTGGGTCTACAGCACTGGGCCAGTTGTGAATCGATGGTAGGTATATGTCACTGGAGGAGTTCTGTTGAAGTCGAAGTATGACAGCGTTAGAGACATTTCCTTTCTATAGAATTCGGCAATCGATGTCAGCTAGATGGTCCTCCTTCCTTAATGAACCTGAGGATTTCTCCCCACTTACCCACAAGATCAGATCTCCTGGAAAGAGGAGATGTATCTCCAGGCTGTAAAGATTATAAATTGCGCATATAATGAGTATTCATTCACAGTGGCAAATAATGCCCAAAAAATTGGAACTAGCATTTTGGGAGGTAGTAGAAGCTGAGATTTGGCTAGACGGGTATCCAGAAACTACTACAATAACAAAGAGCAGGGCGCTGCAATCGTTGATGAAAGGACAGTACTAAAAAATTAAAGTTTGGTTGAAAGATGTACCGAGACAGCAGAGGCGCATGCAGAAATGCAGGTAAAGCAGGCAAGACCCAAAGATAGCTGGGGAACTCTCAGATAATACATGGTTTCGACAGGCTGATGGGAGTGTTGACACGGAAGTGTTCCAGCGAGAGGTCCCATGAAAAACTGATGAGCACCCATTTCCCTCTATCTGAAAGGGCCTACTTGTTGGAGGGCTAGTTACTGGGTTGCTGTGCTGTGATTACAACAGGAACCGCTCTCGGTGTTGCTCGATTGCTGACTGTTGATCTATTATGACTAGAACGAAGTTCATGATCTGATGTTATACTTACGGACATTTATAATTTGTGCCGATGGATTTTGATGATCCAGTTGATCTGTGCCTACTGCATGCAATCAAATTCTGCCTTTGGAGGTGTCTTCTAACTGCAATAGAAACTACATTTTACTGGGCATTAGCATAATCCAGTTATGAAATAAGGAGAGAGGTAGTTGCCTGAATCTTCTGTAGAAATCACAGTTGGGTGAAAAACGTGTTATGTCCATATGGTAGGGAATGTGGATTTTGTTAATTAGTTCCCTTGAGGGTTCACAGAGATGACTGTGTCCTTAATAAATTCTAGGTTTCCTGCTTTTTAAGATGTTGTATGAAGTCCAGATCGTTCTTCAGGGCAGGTTGTCAATACACAATATTTTTTACAATCCCTGCTTATCAGAATCTCTGTCTTAGTCGAGTTGAGCTTAAGGCTGTTTGATTGTAGTGATTGATGGCGAGTAGTCAGTCACCTAGATTTGTATGACACATACATTATGAGGAGGGGTTAGGTGATTGAGCCTTGGTTGTAAGGTGTAGAGGTGATAGAAGTCATTCAAATAATGCTTCGTCTGTTTGTAAGACAAGAAGAGGTCAGTCTAGGATGCTTTATGTTTATACTGCAGTAGTCTGGTCCTAACATTTCCCGATTTCTTCTTCCAAATGCATGGAATAGGAATCAGTTTGGAAACCCATACATTTTTTAACCTGTCCACGTCCACTTCTCCCCTCTATGTATAAGGAGGTTTGATAGTGGGCAGGTCCAAGGAAAGAGCATTCCAGTGGATAGGTGCTAGAAGGTGAACAAACCGAATCTGGAGGGGGTGCAGCATGAGTAGTCTGTGAAGTTGGGATTTTGATACGAAAGGGCTGTAAGGTCAGATTTGAGCTGGGTATGCAGGGATTGATGCCTTGGACTGATTTCAATACTAGGGGGGGCACATCCCATAGGGTTTTAGGGACTGTGATCCTGCCCTGTGCTGCGAAAGAGGAGGTGGTGGGGATGTAGGATAAACTGGGTGTCAGGGGGAAAGCTCGGGCTCTTTCCTGGGATTAGGAAGGTGGTCATTGGCTGCAGTAATTTTGTTTTCTGAAAACTGAAATGTTGATCCGGGTGTGTGCAGCTTGGAATTCTGGGTTAGATGTTATGGATTTACAATAGGTTATATGGTCACAATGATGTTAACTGAGAAAGGTAGGAAAACACAGATGGCTATGAAAGATGACCCAAAGGTGAGTGGGCGATGGGTCGGGGATTATATTGCCCAATGAGAAGGAGATTTTTCTTGGTGTTGTGATTGAACTGAATTGCAGATACTCTCCTTCAGGCATTGCAGTGGCTTCCAGTGATTATAACTAGGCAATTGGTCCTCCAGTCTTAGAAACAGGGACACAGAGGAGGTGAAATATATGGTAGGAGAGACTAGTGGAGAAGGTAATGGAGAAGGTAGACCGGTAATGTAGTAGGAGGACAGGAGGAAGAACGTTGATGCTTTGTCTTCCCTCCAGGTGCAGAGGTGGGCGTGGAAGTAGAGGTGTACTAAGACACAACGTTGCAACAGTGTACTCTGTAAGAGGTGACCAAGCTTGTGATGCCAACCGGTGGCATGGTTGTTAGTAGGATATACTGGTCGACTTTATCAAAGAAAGGGATATATCAAGGGAATAAACATGGACAGTAAAGTTCAAGATGGGGCTCAAAGCAGCCCTGCAGACCACATTCAGTGAAAGACTGGCTTCAGAGTACAATGATGCAGAGAGTGCCTGTACAGGTGGGGGCACCATGTTAAAGAATGATTTAATCATTGTTACTTCTAGTAACTTAATCACTTATTTATTGCAGTGTTTATATAGCCCAGCATGCCATTGTTAGATTCAGTAGTGCACAAACACGTAGCAGAATTCAGCAACACTGCTGCTTCTCCTCTGAAGCTTGTTTCCGGTCCAGGGAAGGCATGGCTTGGCAGTTCGGGCTGGACTGTTCCCATGAGGCACAGGGTCAGACTGATTTGCATATGGCCATGTCTGAATTGGGGTGGCAGAGTGGGCTAAATAACGGTGATGGATTAAACCCAGATCTGTTGACTGGGTGTGAGTGTTTGGTTGGTTCATATGCTCTGTCCATCACCACCCCCTTTTGTACCACTTTGTTCGCCATACGTTGGCAGGGTATGCTCAGACGTGAGTCCCTTGCTCACTTTGCCACTGGATTCAAGCAAGCTGGGCTGAAGACGGCTGAAATGTCAGAAACCGATCCTCGGAAGCTTGTTTCCGGTCCAGGGAAAGCATGGCTTGGCAGTTCGGGCTGGACTGTTCCCATGAGGCACAGGGTCAGACTGATTTGCATATGGCCATGTCTGAACTAGGGTGACAGGATGGGCTAAAGAACGGTGATGGATACATGTGATCAACAATTTCGCGCCAAACTAATTGGATTTAAATGCCGATGGGCGTCGGGGCCAAAATGCTGGCGTTTCTCGAGTGAATCCTGGACTATGGACTGACGTACGAGCAGATAAGGAAAATTCTAAATAAAGGGGAAATCTTCCCTGCTTTCATCAAGACATTGTGATGAAGAGAGATAGGAAAACGAAGGCATATCGTTTTACAAGTTAAAGAAACGGAAGTGGTTGAAAGATATATACTTAGAAACTGGTACATCGAAAGTCCCCTCGAGAATAGCCCTGACTACATGATCACGTGCATGATAATTTGGAGCGGAGTGAGAAAGTTGGTACTCCGGGGAAAACAACGTGATTCTTTATCGTATTAATTATGGAATATCCTGTTCCCACCTAAAAAACAGAAAGGGATTCTGTGGAGGTCCTGAGGAAGGTGGTACAAGCCCACCGAAACGCGCGTCGACCTGGCGTGTGATCCCACATAATACTCTGTGGTTACTCAGTCAGAGTTTATTCTCTCTGTTAGCCTTCCAGTGTAATAGGAATAGCTGGTTGTCTGAATGTCTGGATGTGAGGGTATGAATGTGTGAGTGATGGATGTGATTTAGGTGTGGATATCCAAGGTTTTCATGAATTTGGAAAAACAGTGGTATTGGATAAAATAATACAAATGTATTTTGATGATGAAATAACTGTTTTTATACGTATATAATTTGTTTGAAATAATATAATGACTTAGACTAATAAGAAATCATGATGTATAAAAAAGAAGAAAAAAGTTTATTATATAAAAAAAGTTTTTGTGATACAACTATGAAAAAATAAATAAAATTTGATAAATGCAAAGCACACTTGTTGTTAATACATGGTGTAGGACAGGTCATTCCTAGTATGAACCTAGGTTTATGGTAAAATTGAGATAGCCATAAGGGAAATCTTTATTCACGGTGATGGATTAAACCCAGATCTGTTGACTGGGTGTGAGCGTTTGATTGGTTCTGATGCTCCGTCCATCACCACCCCCTTTTGTACCGCTTCTCCATGTTGGGCATTTCTGTTGAGTCTCATATAGGCGGGAAACCAACTCTACATTAACCTATTGGAGTTGCAGACCATTCACCTGCAGCTGAAGGTCTTTCTACAGTCCATCAGATGGAGGCTGGTACATGTCCTCATGGACAACAGCACTACTTTTTTTGAAAATCTTTTTATTATCAGTATGGCATGAATACATACACAATAATAGCAGTATGGATATCAAGCATGTTGGTCACTGTACGTATACATTTGCAGTAATATGAATCAGTAAATATTTTCATTTTTATCACATCGGATTCCAAAAAGACATACCCATGCTAACTCCCCCCACCCACTTCCTCCCCTTGGCACTTCTGGTGAGAGTCGTAGCACTCGGCCCAAAACAGAATGTTCATATTATGAACAATAATATACCACAGTTCTACAGAGGACTATATTGAGCATGTAACATATTCTTTAATCGTGCTCTGCACCCGGGGCCATGCAATCATCGCAGTGAGGTCAAGAACAATACATATAGTGCGAACACCACACATTTTGTTAGTACAAATTCTCATACCTTAGCCCTCAGTGACCGTTAAGGAAGATGTAGCGTCACCATCTCCAGCCTCAAAGGCCCCCACCATAGTATTCCATTCTAGAGAAATTGGGAACTTCCTGAGACCCCTGCGCTCTTCGCGCTGTAGTGTCGTGCCCTCTGCTTTCCCCCAACGCACTACCTCCGCCCTCCACACTTCTGGGTCAGGCGGTCGCGCCGATTTCCCCCGCATCGTGATGGTGCGCTTGGCTATCAGTAAGGTCTGATCAGTAAAGCGCGTGGCCACCGTCCATTTCCGTTCGGTAGGTCCTAGCCCTAGCAAACTGTATTCTAATGAGGCGTACGGTCTGGAGGGAGCCAGCCTATTGAAAGCATCATGGACCGTCGTCCAGTAGTATCCCAGTTTGGGGCAGCTCCATATCATGTGTATTAGTCGTGCGTCTTCCGCTCCACAGCGGGGGCAATTGTCTGCCGTGTTGGGAACATGGCGTGTAGGCGGTGTGGTGTGAGGTATGCCCTGTGTAGAATCATAAGTTGAATGAATTTGAATTTTGGGTTCCTCGACACTTTCCTCGGGAATGCAAGTATTCGTTCCCATTCCTTGTCCCTGACCGCTCTCCCTATGTCACCCTCCCAGGTGTCTCTCAAAGGCTGTAGTGAGGTTGCCCTCCCTGTTCGTATACCTTTCGTTATCCATTTCGTTAGGTGGCTGCCCGATCCCATTAGGTATTGCATTGTAAGCAGTGGGTTCGTGGGAGGTTCGACATCATCCGGCGCCCAGGTCACTGCGATATAGCGTCGCACCCTGGCATGCAACAAAAACAGTCCTCCCGGGGCATGATGCGAAGTGCGGAAATCCTCAAAAGACATGATGCGGCCATCCGCGAACAGGTCCCCGACGTGCAGCACACCCGCATCATGCCACGCGGTGAGCACCTGAGCCGGCAGTGGTCCCGTTCTCAACGGAAGACCCAATAGTGGTATAGTGGGGGCATAAGAGGACCCAGGGTCGGTGTACCTCACCGCTCTCCTCCAGCAAGTAATTGCGAGTCAAAGTAGGGGGGTGTCAACCTAGGGAGCTCCACTCCTGGCAGTAACAGGTAGTGTATGGTCCCCCGCGCTCTGTCTGCTTCTACCATTCCAATTTCATGTAAATTGCGGCCCGCTAGCCAGTAGGCCAGCCACTGCACTTGACAGGCATAAGCATATTCTAGTAGATCGGGGACCCCCATACCGCCCTGTGCAGTGGGAAGTTGTAGTTTAGCCAGACTAATACGGCGCCGACTCGCTCCCCATATTAGTTCTGTAAGTATAGTGTTCAACGTCTTGAACATTGATGCCGGGGCCATGAAGGGTAGATTTGTGAAATAATAAATGAGGCGGGGTAATACCACCATCTTAGAGATGGCCACTCGTCCGGCCACCGATAAGGGCAGCGCAGTCCAGAATTTGACCTGTGACCTCAACGCCGAAATTGCCTTTCCTAGGTTGCCGTCGATCATGTCCCATGCCCCTCTATATACTTGTATCCCCAGGTATCTGAAGGTGGTCTCGGCCATCTGGAAGGTGTGCGGTGGGAAGGGCAACCCGGTAGTCTCCCCGGAAGCACCGAAGCAGAACCCATAAGATTTAGATTCGCTAATTGTAAGGCCTGATAGTGCCCTAAAGTCCTCAAATATCCCAGGAATAGGGTCAAGTCCGCTCCCCAGGTCACGTAAGGATAATGTCGTCCGCGTATGCTGACACAACGTGAACCATCCCGGCTCTCTGTATGCCCTTATGGCGCGCTGATGCTCAAAGCTTACACAACAGCGGCTCCAACGCCAGAATAAACAATAATGGGGACAGGGGGCATCCCTGTCTGGTTCCCCTTGTCATCTCAATTTGAGTCGAGATGTGTCTATTCGTACGGACCCTAGCCGTCGGACGGGTGTACAGTAGCCGTACCCAGGCGGCGTATTCAGGCGGTATCCCAAATCTCGCAAGCGTCGCAAACATGAAATCCCACCTTAGTGAATCAAATGCCTGCCTTGGGTCTAGCGAGATACAGCTGTGGTTCTGAAAATCTGGACCCTGTTGTTATCCCGATATCGAGGTCCAATACCCGTGTCACAAAATATCAACGTACCATGACGAATTTGGTGTCAACAGACCGATAATGATTAGGACATCATTCCTATGCATTTGCGTCATATTCGAAGGTTGCTAACACCCCTAAATCGTAGTTTCCGTCCCGACCCTTTAAGACTCCATTTTGTAAACGGCATCCATCTTACGTCTTACCCTCATGATAAGTCAATTAAAGGTCGAGCTTGATCTACAAGGACACGTCCACCTTCCCTGACTTCCCCCTGACCTGTCCCAACTGACTCCCTTTGCCTTTAGCCAAACCTGTTTGGACAGCTCCTCGCCCAGTGGCCGAATACGATAGCATCAATGCATAACATTCCACAACCTATTCACTACATACAGACCATGCTTTCTACAAACATGCACCTGTCCACGTTCCCTGTTATATGGCCAGTTTTATGACTAGGAGGTGCCTTTCTATATTGGTGTTTCATCGATATCTGATGGGAGTTCCGGGCCTAACCGGGTAATCTATCACGAACTGGACATCTAAAATGTGGGCTTGCTTACATGACTACGCTCTTTGTATTATTGTAGAAATATGTGTATAGCCATATCATAAACCCAAGAATTCTTGCTTGAAGCTATTATTTCTGTATATAAGGAGAAGGCTGGTTCTGTAAAAACGGACACGAACAGTCTCTCGAGAATATACTCCCCGTGTGGTGTACTTCTGGGACACGTGTTACTTGGTAGCTACCAATAAAACTTGATCTCTGACTGCGACTAGAAGACTCAGTGTTTCTGTGGTCCGGAACAAGGGAGAACTCAGAGGTCTTCGGGTGTTATCCCCTGGCACCAACGGGTTCCTAAAAACCCGTTACCTCAGTTGGCGCCCAACTCGGGGCGATATCAAGCGGCGACGGTCCAAGCCAGATGTTCGTGAGGAGGTTCGTGTGAAAATTCCGGAGGACGGCCAGCCACTTCAGCGACCCCTGTATGTCGACGTGGTTCCGAAGGTCTTTGCTGCGAGGTTCCCCGCGTCCCGACGGCTACGAAGGACTGCTGCCCTGACTATCGCCTTGTTTTGGACCCAGTGATCCTTGGTAGAGCGAAACGATAGACGAGTCTTCTAGCGACGTCACAGATCTTCAAATACTTCAGTTAAGTATAAGTGGAGCGACTCCCAGTCCTTAGTTTGTCCTTAGTTTTTGGTATCCTTGAGATACGACTTGATTTGGTACTTGCAAGCCCCAAAGCCGAAGGACTCGTGTTTTCACGATAAAATATCGTAATCGGTAATCCTTTGAAGTTTGAAGCTAAACGAGTGAGCAAAGATGCCTTGTTTTAGCAGACTTGGAAACTTGTTTTGTCTTGGTTGTAGTAAGGACTCCCGATTAGAGGATTCTTGTCCGGTTCCTCCAATTGGAACTCCAACGTATGAGCTCTATATAAAACATGGCGTAGGTCCTATCGCATATAATGAAGTGTGGATAAAATACACCCGTAAGGATGGTGTTTTAAAATGGCCCCAATATGGTAGTTTTGACTCAGAGATTTTAGATAACCTAGAGGTCAAATTGTTCAAGAAGAAAGCCCGACCGGCGATGTTTGACTCTTTCCGTTTATGGCGTAAAGAGGCCAAACAAAAGGAAATTAAATTAGAAAACAAAAATAAGAGAGAAAGAGGTATTTCGGTAATGCAAGCCGCGATAAAATTTAAAGACAACGAAGAAGATCAAATGAGTGAGCAGTTGCACAGGCAACGTAAAATGGCAATAGATAAATGCTATCCTGTTTTACCATCTCTTCAGCAAGAGACAGTAAAAGAGCGCGAAAAAGATCCATTAATGGCGCATTTGCTAAGTTCGCCACCACCCTATGCGCAAAATGCCACAGCACCTCCGCAACCTTTAGTTACACCTCTGGTAGCTGTTATACCAGCTCCTTTACAGCACTCACCAGCTGCTCTTCAGCTGGCTTCTATTTCTCTGGTGCAGCCTCCTCAAGGCTCACCGATCACATCTACTTCTCCTACTGTTCCTCATACAACTTCGCCTAGCACACCTTCCATTTCTTCTGATACTCGCTCTACGAATGCTTCTGTTTCTGCTTTGCGTGACTCTGTTCTGCCACCAGTTATTTCTCCACTTTCATCTTTTGTCTGGCATAAAATGGCCAGCATTGTTACTAACATTCCTTCACCACTGTTTTGGTCGCCTAAAACGACCCCTAATACGGGACAAAGACAATTACGAAGCCAAATGCCTGATTATCAAGAGAGGGAATCATTGAATAAATTAGCACGGAATTGGGTTTTGGACACAGCAAGATAGGATGTAGAGTCTGTCATGAACGTCTTCCGTCAATGGGATGAACCAACGCAAAGATATGTTTTTGAACAGATGTGTGTTTTTCTGTGTGAGGACTTGGAAGACAATGGTCAAGAGAGCAACGCTCGAGAGTTATGTAATGTACGATTTAAATTTGGGGAAGGTATGATCATAGGTCCCGATGTCGAAAAAGCAGTTGAGATATTATTATCATGTCGAAGTACGGGTGGTAATTCTGGGTCATCATCTGAATGTGGTACGTCTAGTAGGAAAAGAGCGAGACAGTACCCCATGAGAGAGGTTCCTCCGGTTTGGAGGGAAGGTGATGCGAATGCAGTACCGCCAATTCTGCCTCATTTCCAGCGTGTATGGGTACATGTCCCCTGGAAAAGATCAGAAGTTTTAGCACTCAAGCAGACACTACCTGATCCTCGTAAAAACCCGACTGGGTATTATGAGGAGTTATCGCAAACCGCAAGCTCATGTATAATGAATTTAGCGGACATAGACATGCTGTTTGGGAACATTGTTCCACATCCTTTATGGAGCAAAATTCGTCATACGGATCACGATCAGGAACTAGGTGACTCGTGGGTGAACATTGCGACTACAGATGCTAGACAAGTCGGTGGTTTCAAACCTGAGCCGTTAATAGCTGAACTTCCCGGTAGGATTATAGCGTACATGAAAACAATAATGCCTGAAGTACGCGTAAACTGGGACAAGCTGTCTGCGTGTAAGCAAAAGAAAGATGAGAATGTGTCTGACTTTTTCACGAGATTTGAGGAAACTTTCACTGATCATAGTGGTCAAGATATGGCTACCGAGGGTGGCCAAAGATTGTTTGTAGACAAGTTCATACATAATCTGCTTCCTGAACTATGTAATAAACTGAAAGATTCAGAGAGTGCTTGGGCTGTCTCTACGTCAGCGCAGATTTTAGCCACAGCCCAGTACTATGAAAATAGGCGTAAAGGCGAGCTAGATAAGGCAGATAAAAAGACGAAAGATTTGAAAACTAAGGTTCTTCTCCAGCAGGCCTATCCGCCTCGCACGGCTAGTCAGCCCAATTATCAACCACAGCAGCAGTACTCGAGAAACGCGCAAGGTAACGACTTTTCCCATCAGCGTCCTACGTATGGCCCGAATCAATGTGCGTATTGCAAGGAAGAGGGTCATTTTAAAGGTAATTGTCCGGCTCTTGCGCGACGTTTAAACGGTTCGTCAGGTGTAAGGGGAAGAGGTGTTCAGCAGGCACCTAGAGGTAGAGGCCGTGGAAATTTCACTCAGAATACAACTTCTTTTCCGCCTCAGAATTCCATGAACAGCTTTGACCAACAGAATAATGCATCGTCTAAATCAGCCCAGTACTACGCTGACGACTATTACACCGAACACGAAAATGAGGGTAATGATTGCTAGGACAGCCATGGACAAAGAGAGGGAGTTGTTTCAGTGCCAGTAGATCAGAATGGACCTTATGTCGAGGTAATTGCCTCAGGAGTGTCAGAGCCAGTTCTGCTGGATACTGGTGCTACAAAAAGTTCTATTATGCACTCAAAACTTCCTGGCGCACCTTTGTCTGGCGAAATGAATGTCTCAGTAGGTTTCTCTGGCACCCCTGTTAGAAACCAGATCTCTAGTCCTATATCACTTTCTGTTGGCCCATGCGAATTAGAAGCACCCCTCATTTTGACAACAGGTTGCGGTGAAAATTTGCTAGGTTTGGATTTACTAAAGAGGTTGTATGCGACTTTGTACTGTTCCCCCTTGGGAGTACAACTTACTTTAGGTAAGAAAGTCATTTCTCCAATGTATTTGTCAAAGGAAAATATTCCAACTGAATTGTTATCACTTCCTGATATACTTTGGGCTAATGGTTCTAATGATGTAGGTCGTTTGGAGATAGCACCGTATGTCATAACTTTGAAAGCCAACGTTAGGTTGCCACGTATTCCCCAATACAAAATATCTAGCGAATGCGAAAAGGCGTTGTTGATGATCATCTATGATCTGATCGATAAAGATGTTATTGAGGAAACAACCGGAAATGTTTGTAACAGTCCAGTTTTGCCCGTCTTAAAACGCACTGATCCTTCACAACCGCCTGTATACAGGTTCGTGATTGACCTCAGAGAAGTGAATAAGGTAGTTATCCCACAGTTTCCCGTTGTCCCCGACATTACTGCTTTATTAACAATGGTTCCAGCTTCAGCAAATTGGTTCTCGGTGATCGACCTGAAGAACGCTTTCTTCAGCATCCCGATTGCTGAGGAGAGTAGGGATATTTTCGGCTTCAATTTAGGAGGACGAAGCTTCCGCTTCAAGTGCGCTCCTCAAGGCTACTGCGAAAGCCCATCAATATTCAGTCAGGCCCTGAAAACACAACTGGACATGATTATTCTACCAGATGGTTCAACTCTGATTCAGTATGTCGACGATCTGCTGATCGCCGCAGACACTGAAGAAATTTGCAAACATGCCACATTATCATTATTGCATCACTTATGTGACATGAAGCACAAAGTCTCTCTTTCCAAACTACAATTTTGTCGACAAGAAGTAACCTACCTAGGTCACATCTTATCGAAGGAGGGAAGGAGACTGACACCAGAAAGAGTACAGGCAATTGCAGATCTGAGTGCCCCAAGGACACAGAGAGAAGTTCGAGCCTTCTTGGGCATTACATCGTACTGTAGACAATGGATACCGAATTTCTCACTACTAGCTAAACCCTTGCTGGCACTACTCTGTAAAGACACGCCCAATCCTATGCCCTGGTCTGAAGATTGTCAGACGAGTTTTCTCGAGTTGCGTGATGCATTGTGTTCGGCTCCTGTGTTGGGAAACCCCAACTACAGTAAGCCTTTTACATTATACGTCCATGAGAAGGAAGGTTGTGCATTATCAGTCTTAACACAACACTTTGGGGACAAACAGCGCCCATGCGCGTATTTTTCGGCAACTCTAGACCCTGTAGCTAAAGCCCTACCAAGTTGTCTAAGGGCTACCGCCGCAGCAGCTGTCTGCATTCGACAGTCTGCTGGATTAGTCATGAATAATACTCTGATCGTTATGGTTCCGCATGCAGTAGACATTTTGCTAAACAGGACGAAGACACAACATCTTACTAGCGCTCGACTATCCAGTTACGACCTTACACTGTTAGCAAGTCACATCCACATAAAGAGGTGTGATACACTCAACCCCGCTACGCTATTACCCATCCCGACAGAAACAGACGAGATTGATAAACATGACTTCTGCTTTAGGACAGAAGAAGAGACAAAAGGGAGAGTAGACTTACAGGACACTCCCCTTCCCGAATGCAATGATACTTTATGGGTTGATGGTTCATGTTTCAAGTTACCGAATGGTGATACGACTGCAGCATATGCCGTAACGACATTACACACCATTATAGAGACCGCGCGCATTTCCCACAATTCTGCACAAGCTGCAGAGCTAATTGCACTTACCAGAGCATGTGTATTAGCAAAAGGAAAGCGAGTGAATGTGTACACTGACAGCCAATACGCCTTTGGTGTGGCTCACAGTTTTGGGAGATTGTGGCGCGAACGTGGTTTCCTTACGTCACATGGTGCAAAGATACAACATGGTCAGCTAGTTAATGAGCTCCTTGAGTCACTGACCTTGCCACTACAAGTTGCCATCATGAAATGCAGTGCACACAAAAAGATTCAGGATGATGTTGGCCGCGGGAATGCATTTGCAGACGAGGTTGCGAAAGAGACTGCAAGGAACACAATGAGTCGGATGTATGTTGCGGGTCCTGCTAGATGGATTGCTGATGTGGGAATGTGTGAGGACACCATTGAAAGTGTGAAATCTATACAAGCCGAGGCAACTGAGAAAGAGTTGAATGAATGGAGAGAAAGTACAGGTAGATTAGATACGAATGGTTGTTGGGTCGAATTGTCGGAACACCAGCGATGGCTATTACCTAACGCATATGTACTTGCAGTAGTAACAATGGCTCATGGAATTGCACACATCAGTTCGAGAGGAATATGTAAACTATTGGCCCCAGTATGGCAGAATAGTAATATCCCAAAATATGCAGAGAATGTGGTCAGAAACTGTATGGTATGTTTAAAGTACAACCCCGGTAGGGGAACCCCAACTCCAGCTGGTCATTTTGCGCCTCCAACGTATCCGTTCGACGTTTTGCAGCTCGATTTCATCCACATGGAGAGGTGCAACAATCTGAAATATGTGCTCGTTGTTGTTTGCTCCTTTTCAAGGTGGGTGGAAGCGTACCCCCTTAAGGACAATACCACCTTGTCAACTGCCAAAGCCCTTGTCAAAGAGTTCTTCCCGAGGTTTGGTATGCCTAGAATTGTCTGGAGTGATAATGGAAGTGAATTTGTAGGACGCGTGATGAAGAGAGTGTGTGAGTGTCTAGGCATATACCAGAAGTTCCACGCTGCAAATCACCCCCAATCAGCTGGATTAGTAGAGTGCTACAATGGCACATTAAAGCTGAAATTAGCCAAGATCCAAGCCAGTACAGGTCTTAAATGGCCTGACGCCCTGCCTCTAGCACTCCTGTCGACCAGAATGACTGTCCATTCCAGATTAGGACTTAGCCCTCACGAGATAGTGTTCGGCCGCCCAGCCAACGTCTGGGGCGTGCCAAGACCCAAGAAACTCAGCGAGATAGAACACCCCGTACTGCTTGACTATTTGTGCGAATTGACAGCTAAATTGCGTGTTTTACACCAACAGGTTCACAGTTCCTCTCCGCCAGCCTCTGACGATCCAGGTCACACCCTCAAACCAGGCACGTGGGTCCTGGTGCGGAATTTCCAGCGCACCAACAACGAACAACCGAGGTGGACCGGACCGCACCTGGTACTTCTTTCCATGAGATCTGCTGTTCGGGTGGAAGGCAAAAAGAATTGGGTACATGGGACTCATTGTAAACGGGTCCCTCTGCCCCTTCCATACGACCGGTGGGTCAATGAAGGACTTGCCGACTCAGAAACAGAATCCATACCTCGTTTCATCCCTTTCAGCGACGCACGTCTAAAAGAAACTGGTACCGAAAAGGAGAGTGATAGTATTCTGCAAGGACCTGTGTCACCGTCTATGCAGTTGGACACTACCGAACCTGAGACATTATTTGAAGACCACACCGTATCTGGGAAACGACGGTACAACCTACGATCTAGCCCAAGAAACTAATAAAAGTGCAAACTAATCCGATTTCCTTTCCCCCTAAGGACTATTTTTGATTTTTCAGCTCTCTCGTCCCAGGGAACTAGCTCATTTTTGATTTTCGAACCGCCATCCGGTTCCGCTGCTAGGGTCGCGGTTGAAGACTGGGGAGTGCAACTGGGGAAGTTTTAGGTCAACGGTTCTGGTTGGTCCGAGGGAGTTACCCTGGACTGAACGGAGCGCACTCCCCGGCAGAATCAACCTACCACCGCGGGCAGCAAGTAGAGGATGGAGTTGCCAAGGGTAGAGAGACCTGCCAGATTCACGAACTTTGAAAGACAATTGTGTACAGTACTGTCCAGAAGAAGATTTTTAATAATATGTGTTTTAATGCTGTGTAGCATAGTGATGTTCTTGACTGGTTATGCTCTATTCGTATTTCAAGTTTCCTTGTTCTCAAATGACACTCGACCAACGCCCCCTCCCACTCTCTCCCCGCACTACTTTCACCCTCTACCTGAACACGAGTCTGCCAGAAGACTTGAGTTTGTAAATAACTCATTTATTCAACTCCTACACCAACACCAGTCCATAATGAACACATCAAACTGTTGGATATGCGGACTCATGCCGCACACGACTGATAAGGGTATCCCATACTTCATCCTGCCATTCAGTTATTATGGTTCTCTGTGGGCTTTCCAGACCATGTTCCTATTCGCCCTAGAACCATACCCGACCCGTTCCACTGAGAGCGATTCCAGTAACAAGGCACTAGTAGCGGGAATAAGAAATATGAGTAGGGAGTTCGACACATATCTAACGATCCCCAAAGATGAACTCACTCCATACACTCGTTGGAACGTAACTAAATATGGGGTTTACCTGAGTAAGAGCCAGACAGTGAAGAAATCCCGCCCAGTTTGGATAGTACCCCACCGAGGTCACTTATGTTTACAAGGTATTGGTAGGGATCCCAAAGCACAATTAGGAAAGAGCGTATGCACGGAAACGTATGTGTTCGCTTCCCGAACTTCCCCTATACTCTTAGCAGCCAAAGGCACGTATTTCGTCTGCCACGACCAAGCCTATACATGGTTGCCCCCTGACTTCTCGGGCACATGTTTCATCTCATTTCTGCTGCCTCCCACCTACACGGCCCGAGCAGATTACCATCGGACAAGGACAGCTAGAGGTGTCGTGAGTAACGACGACACCGCGGGTCAGGAATTCACTGACTTCGCAAAGGGTTTTCTGCCATTTTTGGGGGCCTATGGTGAACAGCAGGAATATTCGCCAGTTATCAAGGATAGTTGAATCCGCCGTGATTACAACGGCCGGAGCTCTTGGCAATTTGACGACCGAGCTTCAGTCGGATCGACTTATGACCCTTCAGAACCGAATTGCCCTAGATATCATACTCGCCGATCGTGGTGGTGTATGTAGAGTGATCCAATCTAGTTGTTGCATTTTCATCCCTGATAACGCACCGACAGTGTACCAGGCCATCTCTAAACTACACGAAATCTCTGGTTCCATTCACGTGGAAAAAGGAGATTGGTCCTTGCTAGGGTGGTTCTGGGGACTGATCACTGCCTGGGGATGGAAAACACTGATCTTCATTGGGATGATCTTAGCACTTCTGTTCATGTTCTGCCTGTGTGTACAGTAAGCTCCTGCACTCTGTGGCCTCTGTGCTACTTCATGTGTACGGAAGCCTGTGTTAAAGGACGGACTGAGCAACAGAATGATGCTACAGCATCATCTCCACGAATTCCTTCATACAGATTTAGACTCAGATTAACATGAATTATTGCCTTACATAAGGGCAAAAGGAGGGCAGGCACGAAGCCGCACTGGTCGGGGTGTATCAGTTGTGGGATGTACTGGGCTAGCCTCGTCGCAAGAACCTTACTGAGTATTTTGTAATCTGTATTCAGTAGGGACAGAGGTCTATAATTAGCGAGCTGTAAGCCGTCCCTACCTGGTTTTTGGAGCGACACAATCAGTGCCTGTAGGGACGATGTTGGTAGTTCGTGGGACCTCAGCGCCTCCTGAAACACCACTAGTAGTCGTGGGGCAAGCTGGTCAATGTAAGCCCCATAGAATTTGGCTGGGAGGCCGTCCGTCCCGGGGGTCTTATTCCTCGGGAGCGCATGAATGGCCCCGCGTATCTCAGGGAGGGTAATGGGGCGTGCTAAGTCTTCCTGTTGATGTACCTCTAGTCGTGGCAGTCCGAGGTCCGTCATAAACTCCTCGAACGCCCCCTCCGACATCTGCCGGTGTGGGCCGTACAGTGTCCCATAGTAGTCCCTAAAGGCATTGTTAATGTCTATTTGTGACGTGACTGTAGACCCTTCCTGGTCGATGACCTCCATTATAGGCAGACGTATAGGATCATCTCTGAGCAGTCGGGTGAGCAGAGGCCCAGATCTATCTGCTTGCGCGTGTTGCCTGCATATAAATTCCCTATGATCTAAGACGCGCAGGTCCTCCAGCAGTTCAGCGTGTTGTATGTGTGCCTCTTGCAGGGGCGTGAAGGGTAGGTTCGTACCTGCAGCCTCACTCTCGAGCATAGCCAGGCGGTCCTCCACCTCCCTAAGCTTCTCAATTACAGTGTGCCTCATGCCCACTCGTGTGCCCATCGCCTCCCCCCTAATGTAGACTTTAAAGGCATCCCATTCTATCTGACGGGAACTAGCCGTATCAGCATTCATGTGAAAGTAACTGGTTATGGCATCTGCAATGGTCGCCCTAAAGACAGTGTCCTCAAGTATCTCTGGTGGCAGTCGCCAAGTTGGTATTGGCGTTGTGACCCTACACCACTGTAATGAAACCTCTACCGGGTTGTGGTCAGAAAGGGTCTTACCCATATGTTCGGCTGTTATCACCCCTTCCAGCAAGGAATTAGTACAGAAGACATGGTCTATCCTAGTGTGTAGCCCATGGGGCGGCGAGTAGAATGTATATTCTCTGTTCCGTAAGTGTTTGCTCCTCCATGCATCAGCTAAGTCCCAACCCTCCGCCCACTGCGCAAGTGCGTCCGCCTGTCTCCTACGCTCAGTGGCATGTAGTGGCGGGTGTGACCTGTCTAGTGAGATGTCTAAGACAGCATTAAAATCCCCTCCTATGAGCCAGGGGCAGTCCGCCCAGTCTGCCAACACTCCATTAATGGTATTTAGGAAGTCTGACTGGCCGGAGTTCGGTGCATATACACTGCCAAGCACAACAGGAGAACCATCCAGCATCCCACGTATGAATACATATCTACCCTCCGAGTCTAGTCTTTTGTCCAGTAGCTTAAAGGGGACATAGTTCCTGAGCCTCTCGAAAATACAGAGTAAGTAGTTGCGTGCAATTGCCCCTTCCACTTTTTAAGTAGCTTCACACTCTCTGCACTGTTCAGATGGGTTTCCTGAAGGCATGCCACCACCACGTGCCTCCGATTAAGTTGCGCCAATAGTCTGTGCCGCTTGTGGATAGACCCCAGTCCACGCACGTTCCAGGTGCACAGTTTGTACGTGTTAAGAGTCCCCATGGTAATATGTGTCAGATGTTGTAAACAGGCTCTGTGCTATCAAGTGGTAATGCGATAAATGTAGTGTCTCGAGTGCCAGTAGAACATTTAACCTTCCAACTTCAAGGTGCCCAAGCGAACAAACCTGAGGTCCAAACTTCAGCGCCCAACGTGGGCGACAGTTAAAACAGAACATGACTATGCTGTGGGGGGGTGGTACCACTTACACTCGCCCGACAGCTGTGTTGTTGTTCCTACAGCGTGCCCTCGGCAAGTGTGTGTTCCCGCACCCAACCACTCACCCCTGTCCCAGTGTGCCTCTCATACGTTACCAATCGGTGTCTTCCATGGTTGCAGTTAAAGAGTCTCCGCCTCTTGGGCAGTAATTTTGGGGAAGAGTTGCAAGCTGGCAGCAGATCCCGACACTTCTGTGCGGGAGGCCGAGTTGCTGCCCACATCCGAGGCTTCTCTCGCGTCGTGGGGAGCCAGTGCAGCTTCAGTCAGCAGGGCGACCTCTGGGGTTTCCTGTGCGCGAACTAGCGGGTTTCCCCCACTCATCGGGGACCCCCCGCGCGGTCCGCGCTCGAGCCGGGTCTCCGCTCCTTACGACTCGGATTTCCGCCACCTCGTCCCTCCACAAGTGGGTCCTGTGTGGATGGCGGCGTTAGGGTCACCTCCATCCATTCCGCTGCCTCCTCAGGCGTGTCAAAGAAATACGATTTGTTATTGTGTATTATTTTGAGTCGGGCTGGGAACAGCAGTGCGTACTTTAGGTTTCTGTCCCGCAGTTTACGTTTCACCCCCAGGAATGTCGATCTCGCCTTCTGCACCGCTGGGGTGAAGTCCGGATACACTGAGATGGTCTTGTCCTCGTATCTTAGGGGCGCGCCTTTTCTCTCGCCACTCTCAGTACCGAATCCCTGTCTTTATAGTGCAGTAGGCGCGCTATTAATGGACGTGGTGGCGTGCCTGGTTTGGGTGGTTTCACCGGCATTCTGTGTGCCCTCTCCACACTGTAGAGCGGGGTGAGCTCCTGTGGCCCCACGATCTGCTTCAGCTAGTCCTCAACAAACTGCGTGGGGTTTCTTCCTTCGCTGCGTTCCGGAATCCCCAAAATTCTTACATTGTTACGCGGGCCAGTCCTTCCGCGTCGTCCATCCTGTCCCAGATTAGTTTAAGCTGTTTCTCCATATGTTCCAGTTTTGTGGAGTGATCCGTTTGCTGCGGGATCAGGTCATCTAGTGCGATCTTGTGCTCCGTCACCTTCTCAGCTAATTTGTTGTGGTCCGCCCGAAGGAGTGACAGACCGGTCGCCATGCTGTCCATTCATGACTCAAGCGCCTCCCTTGATGCCCTTATTTCAGCCAGTATAAGGTCCAGTTTGGCGTCCTGCGTACCTCTACCCGTTGGTGGTATGACCTCGCCGCTGGATGAAGCCAGTGGGTCGTCCGAGCCAGTGGACTGAAGATCCGCATGTGCCCCCTGATCCTGCACCTTCACTCTGTTCCTCCCTATGGCTCGCGTCTGTAGAATGATGGCGGAGCGACCCCCATGCGTCTCCAACACCAATTCCCGCTCTTGATAAGTGGTCCTTGTGTCCCAAGGGCATGCAGTAGGCCCGGCGTGGCACAGCTCGTCGGGGCCGCGTCCAAACTAAGCGCCCCGTCTCGGTGGCACCACCGTCCGGAGTCTGTTAAAGGACCGGTATCTCCCTAGTGCGTAATGGCTTAGGCGATGAGCACAATGGCGTATTCCCAAGCTGATGGCTACCCCCGCCTCTGACCTCAGAGGCGCCAGATGTTTTCGCCCCGTAGCGCTTCAGGGGCCGGCGGCACCCTCAATCAGCGGGGTAGCAGGATGCTCGTCACATTTAGCGGTGGACGCCCGCAGTAACCCAGTCTCTCACCCTTGTCATGCGCCACCGGTGTGGGGGACACGTCGTACTCTCTGTGGCACCCCCGCAACACTCCTCACCATTATGCTGCTCAGACATGTCCTCCGTCGTCCGTGTAACGCACACGGAATGGGCCTCCGTGGGTGCAGTTCCAAGCGCGGCAGGATGATGACCGCCGATATCGCCGAGCCTAAAATGGCGGCTCCAGGTACAAGCTCTTCTGGAGCGGCTCGCACCTCTCCCGTACCACTTTCCCGGCACACTCCAAGGCCAGCACACACCAGCACACCGCCTCGGAGCCCCAGGAGCCTCCGCCGGTATCACTGCAACTCCCCCGCTATGCCCGCTGGGCCGCTACTCCCTCAGGCGCCGGCGCGCTGCGTCCCGCGCGCTCCCGCTCCAGCTTGGGTCCCGGAGGCCGTTCAAATGCGGCGCCCCCAGCGCTAGTCCTTCCCTGCCATGCCGCAGCTGTTGTGTCGGGAGCAGCGGGCACCAGCTACACCAGCACAGCGGGATTCCGTCCCGTATCACCGGCTCCGCCCACACTGCTCGCAGCAGGTCTCGCCGATCCCGGCCTCCTCCGCCACTCGAGACCGCGGCTTGCGTCTTGAATGCAGGCCCTCACTGTGGCGGTCGTCGCTTTTGTTCAAGGGGGAGTCCCGGGGCACACAGCTCGAGCCCGCACACTGGCCGCACCTTCCGCTGGTTCAGGGTGTGATTGGGTGTTCCGCAGGGTCCGGGGGAAACAGGATAATTAGCTAGTTTATCGGGCAGAGGACGGAGCTATCTCAGGACACGTCCACCATGCTCAGCTCGTAGCCACGCCCGGACAACAGCACTACTATGTGGTATTTCAACAAGCAGGTTGTTGTGTGGTCTTGGTTTCTGTGCCAAGAGGTCCTTCACCTGTGAGGTGGCTGGGATGCTTCGTCATAATCCACCTGACAGAATCTTTGAATGATAGGTCAACAGATTTCCGCCAATAGTGCCTGGTGGATCATGAATGTCAGTTCCCCCCGAGGCTGGCTCAGGGCATCTTCCAGCAGTCGGGGAACCCAACCTGGCATGACTTTTTCGCCTCCATCAAAAACATGCAGTGTCCAGACTTCTGTGCGTTGGAGTTCCCAAGGAACACATTAAGATTATAGTGAAGCAAGGGAATCCTGTACTTGTTTCAGCCTTTGCTACTCCTGCCCTCAGTTTCAAAGAAGATCAGCAACAAATGGACCCAAGTCACCCTAGTGGCTCTGGATTGGGCCAGGTGAGTGTGATACATGGAACTTCTGGAAATGAGCATCTGTCTCTGATCATGCCTCTGCTGCAGGAGGATACTTTGTCGCAACAGCAATGCAGGGTTCTACATCTGGTCCTGCATAATCTAAACCTCCAAGCATGGAGGTTGAGCTGACGCAGTTCACTGCGTTCAGTTTTCCTTCTGAGGTTGTGGATGTTATCCTTGCTGCACGGTGCCTCTCTACTAAGTCCATTTTTGCTGGATGCTGGGCCTGGTGTGGTGTCCGCAACACAGCCTCATTATAAGCCCAACTGTTGGATGTCTTATTGTTTGTTTGTCTTTGGTCCAGCAAGGACTTGTGGAGGGCACAATTGAAAGTTATTTGTCAGCCCTTTCAACCTTTTTTGGATTTGCTGAACCACTCATCCTTGTTTAAATCATCTGTCATTTAACACATATATTTCCCCTCTAAATCCTATATGATACCATAGTCAGATCTCATTTTTGTCTTGACTTTCCTTGTGTACTCCCGTTCGAGCTGATGTAAAGCTGCTTACTGTATCTTCTGGCTCCAAAAACTGTGTTCTATGTTGCTATTTCTTCAGCTTGTCATGGGAGTGAGCTTCAGGTTCCCTGTTCACCAACTTTTTCTCACCCAACGTAGCCTGACACTGCATTTGTGAATATGGAAATTCTTCCATGAATGCAGAATGTCCAGATTGGCAAATCCCATTTGTGATGGCTAATGTCCACCATATCAGGAAAGTAACTTTACACTCTGAAATATATATTTTTTCTGCATCTAAATTGAACTTAGGAGTCCAAAACTTTTGAGCCCCTTGATATGCAAAGGAATGCTTGCTGCTGTCTTCTAGTATAAGAGCGGGTCAAAGAAGGCTGACGACTTGCAGTGGAGAGTATAACCCCCACGCTCTATCAAGGCTAACTACCTAAGCGTTGATTACACACTGCCAAAATTTATCAGGGGAAAAGACCAGGAAAAAATCAAAATATGGAAAATGTGATGTTTTAAATACAGATTCTAAATGTTATTACTCATTTCCAAGTGAAAAACTTGAAATAGGCGGTATTTACCGCACATGGTGAATACTTCATACTGGGGTACTGGTATTTCCCAAGGGGACAAATCCCTCGTCTAGCCCACTTATTTTCTTGGCCCTAATCTTCAGAAGATCAAATGATGCATGTGCTAGCCAACAAGTCACTTCTTCTATCCAAAATAACCATGATGCTGTTTATATTGTATAGCAGCTCTGTGCAACTTCTACAAGTCCCTCTGCCCAACCCTGTATCATCAGCCAATTACCACTGTACATGGCCTTTGACCATGGGGAGTCGGAATGGAACAGGGCCTGGCCTGTGACCAGGCCCTGTGCCCTACTCCCTGCACTGATTTGGCCCCTGCTTCTCACAGCCAGTGGCCAGGCCCTACCCCGTCCGCCATGCTTGTATCGTAGCCCCATAGTGTACATTCTTCGGGCAAGGGCAGGAGGCCTTGAACACAAGGTTTTGCACAGTGCTTGCGGTCAGACAGTTGTTAAAGTGTTTGTCTTTGTGTTTTTGCTGATCATCATGAAATGCTCAAGTCAAATGTGATTCTAGAGTCATGAAACTCTTGAGTCAGAAGTGATTTGAGAGTTATGGAACTCTAACATCAGAAATGATTTGCAGCCAATTCCAGCATCTGAAATGGCTGCTCACGTGACTTTCAAACCTTGAGATATGGTAGAGTATGTCCATGTACAGTTTACAAAATGTTACTTTGGACTCAACAAAAGATAGTGCTGCATTTTGGGAGTCGAATCTTTCTTCTCAGATATACCATTTTTATTCCATAAAGCCTTTCTTTCGTTGGTGTTACTGGCCTGGCTTTGTTGTCACTTCCTTTCTGTCTTCTCCTGATAGATATAAAATGACCTGCGAGTATACCTGGCCCAACCATCTGATGGCAACGGATGGCGAGGCAGCCAAGGCAATCATCGATCAGCATGGATTCCAGGATGATGTGGCCTATGGGCTGACGAAAGTGTTCATCCGCACTCCTGAGACTCTCTTCACTCTTGAGCAGGAGCGTGCCCAGCTCATCCCCATCATTGTGCTCTTACTACAGAAGGTAAGGCTCAAAGGGGGCACAATAGCATTCAATGGTGCTTTCTTGTTGGGAGTACCTAGGGTTTTAATAATGCTTCTCAAATGGATTATTGCTGTGTTTAATTGATGTTGAACCAGGTGGAGCATTCCCTTTGAGAGAAGGGCTGCCTACTCAAGGTAGTCACAGCTGAGGAAGAAGTGTTGGGAGTTCTTTAGAGTCAATATTTTATTTTTTAACTGGCAATCAAACAAGAGCCTTTAAAAGTGTTCCAAAAGGAAAGTAATTCGATTTTGTTGAAATTCAATGTTGTTGTAAATAAGACAGAGGATATCTATGTGTTTGATGTATGCATTGAAGAGTTAGCCTTCTGTTAATACCGTACAAAGTGAACAGCGAGCGTATGCTCAAGTATCGGTGGAACTTGGTATTAATTGAAAGTTATTGACTCAAGCAGGCAAAAGTGTTCTGCTATAAGGTGTGTGCATGAAGAATTTGGATTGCGTCCATGAGATTCACAGTGGGTTGGCGTCTCTGAAAAGGTTGTTGAGAAGCTGGTTCTGGTGTCAGGAATATCTCTTCAAATTGACAAGTGAGTAAGAGACTGTATCATGTGTGTTGCCAGTCACAGAATGTTGAAAAGTAAATATTCTACTATGGTGCAGACAGTGTAGGCTCTGCAAAGTTGGCAAAAAGCAATTTTTTTTATATTTCTTGCCCTTTTACCACACAATTTATGTTTTGGATTAGTTGTGTCTGACCACCGTTCTAAATGGCCAGAAACGTAATCAATCAATCAGGAGTTTGTAGTATGTGGCTACTCTCACGTGAGGCTCTCAAGGCACTGTGGGGATGGGGGGGGGGGGGTTGCTGATCCATCTGAGCATAGAGGTTCAGTCGAAGAGCCATGGCTTGAGATGCTTCCTGAATTGGGTCAGCGACGGGGATTGCCTGAGGTGAAGGGGCAGGGTGTTCCAGGTCTTGGTGGGGAGGTAGGAGAAGGATCTTCCTCCTGTTCTGGTCTTGTGGATCCGTGGGATGGTGGCCAGGGCAAGTTGGCCAGAGCTAAATTGTCTGGCGGGTACGTGGAATGTGAGGAGGTTTGTAGATATGTGTAAGGAGCTTGAAAGAAATTATCTTGTTGACTGGGAGTCAGTGGATTTGTTGAAGGTGTTTTGTGATATGGCTGCAGTTGGAGATGTGAAGGACCAGTCTGGCTGCAGCGTTTTGAATGTTCTGTAGTTTCTTGAGCTGTTTCTAGGTGATGCCAGCATAGAGTGCGCAGCCATAGAGGAGTCTGCTGGTGATGAGTGCATAGGTGACCGTCTTTCTGGTTTCTGTTGGGATCCATTTGAATGTTTTTCAAAGCAGGCAGAGCGTGTGAAAGAAGGATGAGGATATGACGTTGATTTGGCAGTTCATTATGAGGGAGGAGTCCAGTATGATGCTGAGCTTATGTGCGTGGTGTGTTGGGGTGGGACGGGTTCCCAGTGCGGCGGGCCACCAGCAGTCTTCCCAGGCTGAGGGGGCAGGTCTCAGGATGAGTACTTCAGTCTTGTCCAAGTTGAGCTTGAGGCAGCTATCTTTCATCCAGGTGGCAACGGCCTTCATCCCTTTGTGAAAGTTGATTCTGGCGGCTCTTAATTGGTGAGGAAGGGGATTAGCTGGGTGCCGACCGTGTAGGAGATGTTGTTGAGTCTGTAGTTTCTGACGGTGGCCGTGAGGGGGGCATATAGACGTTAAAGAGGGTGGGGCTCAGGGAGGAGTCCTGGGCACTCCGCAGTGGATCTCTAGGTTCTGATAGGAATGGAGGTAGTCTGACTCGCTGTGTTCGGCCAGTCAGGAAAGTGTGGATCCAGTCCAGGGCCTTGTCGTGGATGCAGGTGTTGTGGAGTCTTGTGATTAGGGTGTAGTGGGTGACAGTATCTAAGGCGGCCGAGAGGTCCAGTAGTATGAGGGCTGTGGTTTTGCCTTGGTCAAGGAGGGAACGGATGTCATCGGTGGCAGCGCGGAATGCGGTCTCGATGCTGTGGTTGCTTCGGAAGCCAGATTGGGGGATGTCCAGGACGTGGTTCTGTTTGATGAGCTCGAAAAGTTGGGAGTTGATGGCCTTCTCAATTACCTTAGCTGGAAAGGGGAGGAGGGAGATGGGTCTGAAGTTCTTGAGGTCTGTCGGGTCGGCGGATGGCTTCCTCAGCAGGGGGTTGATCTCAGCGTGTTTCCAGTCATCGTAGAAGGTGGTGGTTTCGATGGAGCAGTTGATGGTCTAGCAAAGCTCGGGCAATGGAGGTTGCTCCTCTAAGGAAGCTGTGGAATGGGCAAGGGTCCGATGGGGCTCCGGAATGGACGGTCTTCATGGTCTTGACTGTGTCATCTGTGGTGAACGGAGTCCAGTTGAGCAGGATCAGTTTGTGTACGGTGTTGTTGCGTGTAGTCGTGATGGGTGTTGTGGCAGGTTCTTGGGTGTCGAAGCTGTTGTAGATCTGCCTGATCTTGTGGTGGAAGAAGGTGCTGAGTTTTTTGCAGAGGTCTTGGGAGGGTGGGACGTCTGTGGTCCCGCTATTGGGCCTAGCGAACTCCTTGGCGATGGTGAAGAGTTCTTTGCTGTTGTGTGCATTGCCATTGATTCTGTCTTGTAGGGCTGTTTTCTTTGTGGTTTTGAGAGGAAGTTGTGTGCGTTGACAGTGGTTTTCAAGGTTGCACTGATTTCTGGGGTTTTGTTGCTTCTCCATCTCATCGGGAGTTGTCTGCAGGTGCATCTGGACTCGTGGAGGGCAGGAGTGAACCAGCTGGTTTTCTTGGAGTGTTGCTTGCCGGGTGCCTTCATGAGGGGTGCCAGAGTGTCAGAGCAGTTGGAGATCCATCCGTCAAGGTTGCATGCTGAGGTGTTGGCGTCTGCTGATGTCGGCTGTGTGGTATTGCTGAGGAAGGCAATGGGTAAATTAAGTTTACTACAGCAATTGTTGCTGTTTTTTAAAGAGCTCTTCGTCACATGCGTGTTTTAAATAATGGAGTACAACTTGTTGTGGTTCAGATGAACTTTTTTTGCTGTTGTGTAATCACTAGCACATTCTTTCTGCTTTGTGTGATCCTCAGTGTAATGGCCAGGTGGAGCATTTTAGGTGAGTTTTGTATGAGATAATACAGTGCTTTGTTGAGTGATGTACATTGTACTGCCTTTGCGAGGGTTAAGTTGTGGTCTTAGAGGACCTACTTCACATTTGAGTACGGAAGAGAGCACTGTTATTAAAGGGCAGGGACTCTCACTTCCGGGTGGTTAGGTTTGGTGGCAAAATACATGTTTGTGAAGGTAGGGTATCACTTGAATTAAAGGAGAAATTTCAAAAGAGAGTGCGCTGTGAACAGCTGCTTTCCAAGAGGTATTCTGATGGCATTAAGAAAGTTATTATTCCAAGTTGGAGCTTGGATGAAAATTATGAATTCAGGAGCTGTGGTGTCCTGGCATAGGCCTCAATCAATGCGACACAGGACACGCTGTATACAGATAGTGGCAGTAACTAACCTAGCCACGCCCAGCTCCCTGGGCCTTTTATTCGTTATCGTCCGTGTCCACGCTACGCTGGACTGAACCAACAGACCCCTTACGCCCAAGGGGTAAATAACATGACAACAGTGGGGAGGGGGCGTGTGCTGCCATGGCACGCCCCAACGGCAGCAACACTACATTCCTCCTTTACCTAGGGATAAAACAAACTGGAAGAATACAGTGGTATAACAAAAGTTTCTGGTGGTCAGCGGAGGCGCTGTGACCGTAATTCTACTATGCTCGACAGAGTCCACTGAATAGTCTCTGGTGCAGTCTCTGAATTCTTCAAACACCCGTAACATCAGGTACAACTTAAAACAGTCTTACTTGTATTCTCGGCGGGGTCAGCTTCTGGATCGTTTCATCGCCAGCACTGGGCCACAAAGTCTCGGTACCTCTGGGAAGGCTTGGGGCACTGACGCAGGTTGTACCTCGCTTGGCCGCGACTTTCCGCCATGGCTGGTGGGGATTCTTCAGCTTCTCCAGTTCCAGCGGTGCTGGGGGTGTCAGTAGGCTTCTCTAGCGGGTTATCGCTTGGGGCGAGGTCATTTGTTGAGTGTGTTGTGGTGCTTGTCTCGATCGGTCCTGATGGTCCGCGCGATGAGAACTGGTGCCTATCCTCTGGTTCCGGGTCTTCTCTCCTTCCGGGCACTTGCTTGAAAAACAAAATGTTTCTTGTGACTACTTCCCCATTCCTGACCGCTGTGACCATTGTTCCATTGACCTCAGTGACCTTCCAGGGATCCAGCTCGAATGGCAGGCGAAATTTCCCGCCAGGGTGGCGGTCTCTTACAAGAACTACGTCTCCGGCATGAATGGGGCTGTCTGCGGCTCTCCGTCTTCGGGATGCTTCCTGGTTGCTCTTGGCGCGTTGTTCCATAGATCGGTTGCTGGGGTTGGGGGCCGACTCCCACATAGGGTGGTGTGGGATGGTGTCCGCAACAGCCCGGTTGAAGGAGAGCCTGTTCGGGGCGACTCCAGTAGTGCAGTGTGGGGTCTGGCGATATTCTTGGAGGAATTGGTAGATGGCCAGCTCCAGATATTGGCCGTCAGCGACCGCGATTTGGATTGTTTTGTTCAGAGTTCTCATTAGCCTTTCGACCTCTCCGTTGGCTTGCGGCCATCTTGGCGTTATCCGTTTGTGTTTGACTCCATGGCTTTGCAGGTATTCCGTAAACTCGCTACCATTGAATGGGGGCCCGTTGTCTGTGCGGACTTCTTTCATGATCCCGTGGGTAGCGATAATCTTCTCGAACTTTGGGATCACTTCCGACGCTGCAGTTGACGTCACAATTTCTACTTCGGGGTAGCGGGAGAAGTCGTCCACCACAACAAGCATGTACTTGCCTCCGGGAAGGCTGCCAAAGTCTGCACTCACCCGTACCCACGGGGATGTCGGCCCTTCTTCGGTGATTATTGGGGCTGGAGGGTTTGGTAGGCTCGTCGCTAGGCACACCGGGCAACTATGAACTACTTCCTCAACGGCTCTGTCGAGTCCAGGGAACCACAGCTTGCTTCGGAGTCTACTCTTAGATTTGACGATCCCTTGGTGCGATCCGTGAGCCAGCAAAGCAGCATGCTGGGTGAGGCTGCTGGGCAGTACAAGGCGTGGGCCTCTTAGGAGACATCCTTCAGCTGAGACGGAAAGTTCATGCTTGACTTGATACAGGGCTTTTAGAACAGCTTGGGCATCTTGAGTGCGAAAAGATGCCGGGCTTTGCAGCGCCTTCCAGTTGCCGGATTCTATGGCCTGGATTGCGATCTGGAGGCAGTCATCGTCCTTAGTGGCTCTCGCTACTTCTTCCAAAGACATTGGACGTGGCTTTGACCGTTCGACGATCAGCCTGACGTACTCTTCCGTGGCCGCTGCTTCAGCAGCTTCAGCGTCGGTGACCGGCCGGGCATGTCTTGACAGATAATCTGCGGGGTTCCGCGTGCCGGGTCGGTATTCCACGGTGAAGTGGAACTCCTGCAGTTGTAGCACCCACTTCTCGATTCTCGGTGGTGGGCGAGAGGAGGAGCCTTGGAAGAGTGGTATGAGGGGCTTATGATCAGTGACCACTGAGAAGGGATGTCCATAGAGGTAAATGTGGAAATGGCGGCACCCCCATAGGATGGCAATCGCTTCACGTTCAATTTGCGAGTACCGTTGTTCGGTCGGTGTCAGCGTGCGGCTGGCGTACGCTACGGGGGCCCACTCTCCGCATGCCTGACGCTGCGATAGGACTGCTCCCAGGCCAGTGGGGCTGGCGTCCACCAGTAGTTGTGACTCGTGTTGAGGATTGAAGTAGGCCAGGGTCGTGTCAGCCGACAAGGCTGCTTTGGTTTTTGCGAACGACTCTTGCTGCTCCGGGCCCCACATCCATGTGGCATTCGATTTCGTGAGATCACGGAGGGGCCCTGTCAAATCCGACAGATCCCTGATGAAACGCCCGCAGTACGTCACCATACCTAGGAAGCTGCGGACGGCTGTCACAGATGTGGGGGCTGGCGCGTCGTGGATGTCTTTGACCTTGTCCGGGTCGGGGCCCACTCCTTGATCGGAGAACTGGTATCCAAAAAAGCTGATGTCTTTGCGTAGGAACTCGCATTTGTCCTTGTGGAGGGTTAGTCCTCTCTCCTTTAGCCGGTTGAATACTGCTTGGAGGCGTGCGATGTATTCTTCCAAGGTCGGGGCATGCACTAGGATGTCGTCGCTCACATTGAGCACACCGTCGAGGCCTTGGAGGACATTGTAAATGATGTTCTGAAACACCTCCGCGGCACTCGAGATGCCGAAGTTTAGCCTCGTATATCTCCACAGGCCTGCGTGGGTGGAGAAGGTTGTTATTGGGCGTGAGTCTGGGTGAAGAGGGATCTGATGGTACCCCGACCGCAGGTCCATCTTGGAGAACCATTTCGATCCTGCAAGTTCCCCGATGATGTCGTCAATGGTCGGTGTCAGGTGACGTTCCCTCTTAATTGCCAGGTTGGGGAGGCGCATGTCTACGCATATCCTCACCGCCTCGGGTTGCTTCGGCTTCTTGGCTACCACGATGGGGGACACCCACGGCGTGGGTCCAGTCACCCGTTCGATGATACCGGCGTGTTCAAGCATTCTCAGCTCAGCTTCGACTTTTGGCCGGAGGTGAAAGGCGATCCCTCTGTGCCGGAGGGCTACAGGGGCTACCGACTGGTCAATGTGGAGTCGGACAGGGGGGCCACGTAAGCATCCGATGCCTTCAAACAGCGAGGAGTGTTCCGTGACCAGATGGTCTAGACCTTGGGCTTGCACTGTTAAGGCAAAGTGTATGAGTCCGAGTTCTTGTGCGGTCTTGCAACCAAGAAGGAAACCTGATCCTTCCTGGGCTACGTAGATCTTTGTTTGCAGCTGCGTTGAGTCGTGGGCCACAGTCGACTGGAATACTCCGCACAGGCGCAGCGGTCGCCGGGTTCCGTAGGCAAACACTTGTACTCGTGTGGGGTGAAGCATGGGGGCGTCTTCGAGGCATTGGTATACGCTGGCAGCCATGAGGTTTATCGTGGCGCCAGTGTCGATGAGGGCTCTGACCGCTTGGCCATGCACTTGGACGGTGCACATTGGTTCGGTTGACGACGCGGCTGCTAGGGCGTTGAGCATGCGCACTACGTGGACTGTCCTGGCGTCCTCTTCGTCGTCGTCCATGTCGCTGCTGTTCGACGCTTTCGACGCGTCGACCACTTGACGTACTCTCCCGGGCGGGCCACTCTGCTTCTTCCGCTGGGATGATAAGCAGACGCTTGCAAAATGATTTGCCTTACCACATGCGCTGCAGATTTTTCCGTGGGCTGGGCATGAGCCTTTGTGGGGGGTGATGCCTCCGCACCACATGCAGGCTTGGCCGTTGGTGGATTGGCTTGGTTTCGGTCGTCCTTTCTTGGGAGTCCTCACTCGGCTGTCTGTAGGATGCGACCTGATGGCGCACACAGGCTCTGCCTTGATGGTTGCTGTGGGAGACGGTTCCATGTGCGCGGCACGCGCTTTGGAGAGTTCTTTGGATCGCCCCAGGGCCAGGATGTCGCGCATGGGCATCGCGTCTTGTTCTAGCACCCTCTCTCGCAGCTTCAGGGAGGCACACCCTTGTATGAATTGGGCGCGAATTTCATCCGCCGCGTCCGGGAGAGTGCATGTGCTGGCCAGTTTCTTGAGCCGCGCGTAGAACACATCCACGGACTCCTCGGGGAGTTGGCGCGCTTGGCGCAGTAGAAAGCGCTCGTAGTCTGCACTAGTGAAAGGCTCAAAGTACCTCATGATGGTGTCTCGTAGGGTCGCATACGTGTGGGGCGGGGCACCTTCCGTGACGTCCTTGGAGATGTCGTGGATGGCTTCACCTCCGAGGTGCAACAGCATTGCGCGTTGGCGCCCCACCGCAATGTTTGCTGCGACGAAATAGTTCTCAAGCTGCTCTACCCACTTCTTCCACTTGGCAGCCTGAGAGGGGGGGCATCCTGTCACTGCAAAAGGCTCCAAATGCGGCATGGTGGCCATGGTGGCTGAAGCACTGCTGAACTGGAGACAGGAGACTCCTCGAATGGCACTGTGGGCAACTGTAAATACCTGGGAGCGGAAGCCAGCAGCACGGGAGGCCCGTAGGCGGTGTTCCGCGAGATGCGTGAGACTTGGCAGGGTCCGCGCTCACGCGAGAAGCGTGAGGAAAAGTCGAGCGGCCGCGTCGCGCGCCAGGAGTGTATTGCGGGCACTCACTGCGCATGTGCGGGAAGGCCGATGAGCCGACTGGGGTCCGGGACCGGGTACAGCGGCGGAGCCAGGGCCTGAGGCAGCGTGGAGCGGCGGGGGCACACGGGGGTACCTGAGGGCGGCTACCACGGTCAGGACGGCTCAGGAGGCGGCTGGAGATTCCGACCGGCACCGGTGAGTGGAGCGCCGGTGTGACGGGCGGCTCGCCACGGGCAGGCGTGCACAGCGTGGTGCAGCTGAGCTGTGGAGTGGGGAACGCTGAAGGGTGGATCGTAGACCACCGTCGTCGCCAGTGTGGTGTCCTGGCATAGGCCTCAATCAATGCGACACAGGACACGCTGTATACAGATAGTGGCAGTAACTAACCTAGCCACGCCCAGCTCCCTGGGCCTTTTATTCGTTATCGTGCGTGTCCACGCTACGCTGGACTGAACCAACAGACCCCTTACGCCCAAGGGGTAAATAACATGACAACAGTGGGGAGGGGGCGTGTGCTGCCATGGCACGCCCCAACGGCAGCAACACTACAGGAGCTAACAAGGATTTTTATAAGTTTACCATGCAGTAAGAAATGAGGATCTGTTTCAATGGTTACCCCCACTTTTTGCCTGGTGCTAAGCTGTTATTGACTAGTCTGACTGGGATGCTGCTTACCAGGACACATGTCTATCTGCTTTCTCCCTAGATTGTTGTGTTCAGTATAAGTCCTTAGTATATGGTACTAAGGTACCCAGGGCATAGGTACCCAAGAGGTCCCCCATGTTCTGAAGCAAGCATAATGCCACCCATGGGAGACCATCCATAATTGGAATGACAGGCCTGCCATTGCAGCCTGTGTAAGTTGGTGCTAGCACCACTTACTAAAGATATAGGTTTCCTATATCTAGAGTCACTGCACTTAAAACCTATAAGTCACCCCTATTGTGGAGTGGTGTGGCTCACTGGTTAGAGGCGGCAGACCCGGAAGCAGAAGTTGGCCTGGGACCAGGGTTCAATTCCCGACACTGGCAGGGTCGTGGACCAGGGTCAGCGGACTCGATAATTCTCGCCTCGGTGCCTACTCTAACCAGGGGTCGCACTCGGCAACTCTGGCATTAGCTTGCCTAATCTCCACAACGACCCCCTCAACGCCAGGGATACCTGGCTCCACCTTGGGGATTCCCAGCAGGGACCATCCTACAGGGAAAGCCAGGATGGGTTCCCCAGCGGTATACAGCGCCAGGACGCCAGCTGGCAATAGTGCGCTTTACAAGTATACACATTACATTACATTATTGTAGGCCTTTGCAATCGTGAAGGCAGGGTGCTTCGTTCTAAGTGAGAGGGTGCCCCTGCATGACCAGGACACCACTACAGCCTATGGAGTCCATTATCCCGGGTTGTCAGTGAAGCAGCCACATACCATATATAAGGGCACTGTGCAATTAAGTGACGACCATCTCAAAACTGGCTGCAACTAATCCTATCATGTTTGGTATCAAACATGTTGGAATCATACCCCCACAGCGTAAATGGTGTGGGAGGTATGATTTCAAGCACTGGAAGAGCCCTCCGTTAGACTCTCAGTGTTCCCGGTATCAGCCTTCTTGACCCAGGCAGCACAAAATGGTTGCTGCCGCCCAGAGACACGATTCTGCCCTTCTGCTGCTGAGCCAAGCTCGAGCAGGGGAAGGCAGAACTATACTTTTTAGGAAAAAATGGGGTCCCCTACTAAACAAATAGGTTTGCTACACGTAGGGAAAGAACACAATTTGGGAAAAAAGCAATAGCAAACATACATTTAACACATTAAACTTTTAAGGTGCAGTAATGGATAGCCCACAAATTGATCTATGGAAAAATATATATTTATTTTTATTCTATTTCATTCTCTTTTCAGTATTTTTTGTTTCTTTTCTGTTATGGTTGCAATATTTCAACTCATAAAATGCATTTTCTTATTTTTATTTACATTTCACTTTTACATTCATAATCCTAAAAACAAACAGAGACGGATACATATGATGATGGCTAGAGAACTATAGGCATCCTGTCACAGGGAGGTGTGACCAACTCCCAGACAGGATTTAGTGTATTGGGGCAGGATGGATGCGCTTGCCAGCGCCACTCAGTCTGCATGAAGGGCACATTTGATGTCCCCATGCATAGTCCAGTTCAAACTAGTCTTGGGAGCTGTTTGCTCCTGCTCTGGCACTGGCACGAAACTGAACAAAGAACATGGGAGTAACCTCCCCACTGACAATACCCTTCACTGGGAGGGTCCCCTGAATCGTCCCAACCCTTTCCTTTGGGTATTTAAGGGCTTACCTGGGTGTAGGTCTCTAGATTCGTCCTGCGATAAGATTCAGATCAGACATCACTTCTTCTTCTACCGTCTGGGCACTCTGGAATCACTGGACTTCATTTGGGCTCGACTTCATTTCCCTTCCAGTCTGCTGCATTGTCTGTGCCTGTGCACCATACAGGGACCGTCCAAGGCCTGTGGGCATCAAAGACACCTGAAGGAATATCCCTTAGAGTGAAGGAGTCACTCCCCTGCATTCGCAGGCAGCGCAACTAAGTCTGTTGATCCTGAGCTCCTCTGGACTCCGTAAGGTTCTGCAACATAGGTGGTGGTTCTCCAAAGTTTCTGAGGCCTGCCCTGCAATCTCACCAAGTTTGAGGCCAGTATCCCTCGTAGGGGTTGCAATAACCAAACCCTTGTGCACTGCGTCAACTGCAGTTGCAAAGGATTGTTTGCTTCTTTCCAAGAAGATCTTCAGGCTCCAAGTAGCCCCAACCTTGAACATCTCCAGTGACCAGAATCTTGGACCACACCACATCGTGTGCATCGTGGCCTGCATCTTTTGGTGAGCTGGTTGAGGTCCTCTTGCGACTCCAGTGCCTCCGGCCTGTGGGCCCAAGTGATGGTCACCTTTGCTTTTCTTAGGCTCCCCTGATTGCTTGGGGCCTGCCCTGACTCCCCTGCTTGTGGTGAGTCCTCTGGATCTTGCTGGTCCCAACATTCCACCTTCTTCGACATCAACGTTGTTTGCAGTTGCCAAGGCTTATTGGTGTTCCTGACGGACACCAACCCCTTAAACTCTTGACATCCGACCTGGGACAGCTTGTGCACAGCTCCTGGTCTTCCACAGCATCACCTAGTCCTCACAGCTGCAGAGTCAAGATCACGTCAACTCTCCTGCAACTCCCTACATCGGTGGGCATTCGTCTTCCAGGTCTCTGGGTCACTCCTGAGTGACATAGACTCTGTCCCCTCTGCTTGCAGGTATTCTTCAACTTGAAACCACCTTCAGATTCCACTGGACATTTTATTCTTTTCCAGCAGAGACATTTTCATGAAAGTCCTCCATTGGGTTCGACAGCGGTTTCCAACGCCACTTCACACCTATGCACCTGGCTTCCCTGGTATAGGTAACATCAGTACTAAGGTAGCCACAGGTGGGGTGGCTCACCAACCTTCTGTCTTCCACAGAGTTTCTTCAGGGTCCACTGGGAAGGGTCCTTAATCTTTAAAACTGCAACCGCGATTTACACATTGATTTGAAGGGAGAATGCGGTTGTGTTCCCACACTGTATACGATCTCCTTGGGGTACCTAATTACTTACCTTTCGTGGTTCCTTGGGTCCCCAGCACTTCTACGTCCTCTCGACATTGTCTTAACCCGAGTCGTTGTTCTTATACCACTTTCTTAATATATGGTTTGGTCCCTCCCTGGGGTCCACTGTGTATTACGTGCTATTTACTGTATTTCTTTGCAAAGTATTGTGTACATTGTGCATAAATCTGGGTAGGAGATTTTTGATGTGTTAAAGTGTATTATAGAATAAATACATATTTTTATAAATACTTTGTGTGGTTCTTTTTCACTTAATCTATACAATAAGATTGCATTCTTGTAAAACAAGCTGCTTCACACTCCTTCTGGACTATGCCTGAAGTCTGCTCTCTACAGCTGCCACTTAGAGAGCTTTCTACGGTTATCTAAGACCTCTTAAATCCCCATAAGGGTTGTCTGGACTGGTGCAAGGTTCCCACTTACATAAGTGGACATCATATACTAGGCCATGTTTTCACACACGCCTATTAAAGTTAGATTAGCGTGATTACTGAAGATGTAAGAGGTGTTGACAAATGCGAAGATAGTAAAGTCATTTCCCTGATAATGTTTCCTCGATGGATGTTAATTTTGGATTAAATGGAAGGGCAAAGGCAGTTTCAAGGAGTACAATTCCATGCTAGAAACAAAGCACTCACAGGCATCTGGTATGAGCATTGAGGATCCCACTGTGGTCCATCGAATGATGCTCTTGCTGCTGCCTAGATTAAAGTGTAAATTGAAGAGTTTCTTGCCCCTCATGGAAGTGGTTAGTTGTATTCAGTGCTTTAAATGGAAAAAAGAAGCGCAGGTACTCTGTACCACAGTACCTGCTGGTTTCGGAGACGTGCCGGTACTCTCCAATTAAAAGTATAGCCTTTATCTTGAGACTTGCTGGTACTCTCCCTCTCAAAATAAAAAAGTGCTGGTACTCCGTACTGGACAGTACCGGCCATTTAAAGCACTGGTTTTATTGCGTGGTATTTCTGTTCCTTACAGGGGAATGTGTGTTGTGATTTGATTTTCTAATTGTATATATTACATGATATATACCATTGTCCAGATGCCAAATCATTTATCGTTACATGCAACATGGAGTTGCTCCCCAATGTTTCACTTTGCGCGTCATTGTGTCTCTTCTTGTCTCTGGGTGTCACTTTGAAACACTGTGCTCTAAGCTCTAAGTCATACTAAGAATTCTAAGAATACTTAGTATATTTAGTATATTCTTAGAATATACTAAGTATTCTTAGTATATTCGAAGAATACTTAGTATTCCCTTGGTTGCTGTGGAAGTTGTTCCCCAGCAGACGTTTACTTTTGAGCTCCCTTTAAATCTCCTTTACCTTCAAGTAATTTCCATGTTTGGCTTCTGTGAAACTAGCACTAGCACATGGGGAGGGCCTGTACCCCACCCTCTCACCTATAGAATGGGCGGATGGCAGCGTGCAAGGAGAGAGGAGAAAGCCTGCGCTGTTGACGCTTGACAGTACCCTGCAATTTGTATATGGAGGACTTTAGTCTGTATAGGGCCAGGAGGAGGGCAGCTCCGTCGCAAGAAGGCTTTTAACAGTGAGAAAGGTGGTGAAGGCAACATCTGAGCTGAGAGGAGGAAAACCCGTCTTGGGAGCCTCCCGGCTTCTCTCATCTCCTCGTCGCTTTACGTGACATCCAAGACAGGACGTTCGGTTGCTTGGATACCAGACTTTCCTGGTCCTCGTTAGTCTCCAGCAGGGCGTGGATAGGAGGGGCGAGACGAGAGGGGAGCTAAATCAGCACGGTGACTAAGACGTGCCCCCCCCTCAACTACCCCGCGCACACCTACGCACCTGCACGGCTCCAACAAAGCGCTCTCCCGGTTAAAGGCGCGCGTGCAGTCAAACGAGCCCCAGGTGCGGAGGGGCCTAGTTGGTGTGTGTCGAGCAGGTGTGCGCCAGCACGTGTCTACTGTTATCTGAGCGGGGTCTTCGTTCGTGTTACATAAACGACACAGGTACAGCGGTGACGCACTAAGTTCTCAGTCGTACATCATTAAAAATGTGAAACACGAGAGCCATAAATGAACAGAATTCTGTTAAAACGTGTAGAAAGAGGATTTTTGAATGACGCAGAGCGAAATAGCTTCTAGATATCGCGCCTGCGCTTCCAACTGTACAGCTGTCACCATACTCTGGAACATAATCCAGGGGGTGTTTAGTGCTGAGGTGTGCCTAACTCTGGCAGTTCTCTGGACGGTCACTCAGGGCTTTAAGTGGGCCGGGTCCGGCCGGATCTCAGCACCGGCAGTTCTTAAAAGCAGTTGCCGAGATGGGTCCCTATTCGGGCTCTCCGTTTTTAGCCACAGGGTGGAAAAAAACGTAACTCTGCAATAGTAACATTCGACACTGCTTTTGACGTACTTCAAAGAGACATTTTTTATTTAATGTAATACATTTTATATAAATTAAACTTGGAACACCATACATGAGCATGGAAGCATTTTCAATATAATATACAGCGAACTCACAGTTGGTGCTTATTTATCTTATGCATTTTACAACTATTGACAAAGCCAAAAGTGCTGCCTTGTTGTAGGTGTAATGTTACTTGTGTTATATATCTGGGTGAATGAACAGGAGCAGTAAAATACCAGTGAGGCAGTCCACTATGCTAAATACAGATTTTTAGCTTGTGTTTTAAGTCACGCCCTTAATTATATTGACCACGCCCCTATGAGAGCCCCCCCACAGTTTTTTCATCCCACTTAAAGCCCTGCGGTCACCGGTTCAAACCGCAGCTCCCTCTCATCTGAGGAATAACCAGCATCGGATTGGTAACGCGGGCACTCGGGCAATGCCCGAGGGGCCAGTGTCTGAATCCAGCTGTGGGCTGTTTTTGTTAGCAGCCTGGGGGGCTGATTTGGCGGTTTCTGCGTTGTTCGATGCTGCCAGCGGCCCAGTGGGTGCATGAGTGGCCTTTCTGGAGGCAGATGGGCGTCCATTACCTCCTCTTTATCAACAGGAAGAGGTGTCACTCCCTTTCTCCCGCTGGCCCGGCCCATTAACATAGGCATATTGAGCGGGGACAGGGAGCCTGAGCAGAAGTGGCCTCACTTGTTTTCAGGTGTATTATTTCACCAGTGTGGACTAATGTGTGCATTTTTTATAACCTCCCCCCTTTTTTTTTAAATAAAATTTCGCAGAAGGAGTGTTTTGCGGAAAGGCAATATGCAAATGTGGGCCACTTTCTTTTAGTGTACCTGGGCCGATTTTGAATCCCAATCTAACCCTGGGAATAACACTGGGTCTGGGCACCTCATATAAGGACAGCCCAGCTTTGAATTGAATAGAGACAGACTAGGATCTTGAACGTCCGATGGTTCGTAGGATCCTGGAGTCTGAACTCCCTTCACGCGAGTCACAGCTGGTTTGGTGTTCACTAGCGGGCACGGGTGGGCAGAGTGAAGAGGCGGCACTGGAGGGGAGGATGAGAAGCTTGTGCTGGTGGGCACTCACTGGTGGGCAGTGAGAAGAGCTTCTTCTGCTGGGAAGTGCTAGAACGCTGTCACTGGTGGGCAGTGTGAGATGTTGGCGCTGATGAACACCTCCCCCTCTCTCTTTTCCCTAATTTTTGTCTGCGCTGAGGTAATTGACCCTGGTTTCGTTTGGTTCTTTAATCTTTATACGTTGGTTTCAAGTGTCCATACGCTATTCGTTTCACTTTGGTCTGTAGAGGCATGCTAGCCAACAAATTAACAGGGAGAGCCAAATCCAAGCTGAACCAAGGATCTGTTCTGGCTCTAAGAGCCCGCACAGAAGCAGAGCCATGAAAATATTTGGCAAGTAAATCATGCAACAAAGATCATGTTAGATTGTGGTAAGGTGTCTTCAAAATCTCAAAAAGGGTATTTTATTAACACATGGAAGAGTTTCACTTTAGTCCATCAGATTATTTGCAAAGTATTAGTAAAAGTGAGAATTTTGAAACAGGGCAGGAAAAATATTCCTGGCCCCACATCAATGACAACGCTATTAGTGAACTAGCAGGTGGGCAAGCTCTCATGTGTACCCTATATAAGGAATTGAATATGGCAATAGATGGAACAAAATGATAGTCCATTAAACCAACCACAAGAGTGATTATTGCACAGCACACGTCCCAAACTCATGTATTTGAAAATGCTCTCAGGTGTGATAATGAACAAAAATGAGGTTCGGTGAAATACAGTATTTATTTAGGATCACAGAATTTGGCCAAACCTGTGAAACCCAGATTTTGTAGTTTAACACTGCATAATTTAGCTACTCGCTAGATAATGCTCTCAGACATCAACATTTAATGCGTTGCCTTTAGCCCGTTTGTTGCTTCGAACGTTTTGCGCCAGTGCTGAACGTTCGAAGAAACTGGTGCGGCCGCGTCGGCCAACAGACATGCGTAGCGCTGGCAAGGTAGTGCTTGCGACGACCGTTGGCCGACGGCAGCACTAAAGGGGTTAATTGTTGGCATATGAGGTTAAAGTGTGGGTGAAATCAATATCTTTTTCTGGCAGTTTTCTAAAGTGCGAACCTCACTCTAGGGCATAAGGGTGCTTTACAACAGAAACAGACTGTGTTACACTTTTTTGGGGGAAGGAGGGGGGTTGCACACACAGATTTGTCATGAATACAGGATGCTGAGCCAGGCCAGATTCGAATCTGGTTCACCATGTTACCTAGCCAGCAACTGTACTCACTAAGCCACGTTGCCTCACATGAAGGCTTGGCTCGTTTTGGGATCAAAGGTTCTAAGAGGATCTCGAGCTGAGCCAGGGCCAGACATATGGTTTGAGCTTTCAGTGGCCAATCACCTCTTTTGGTTTGTACATATTAAAAAGGATTCTTTGAAATCTTAAATGTTTACAATGGGTAATGCTTATTTTTATGCTTATCCTATACATGTGCATTGTAGGAGTCAACCAACTCGGACAGGAGAACTGCATGTGATCATGTACAAGACACTGTACTGCACATGCCTAGGTTTCTACCTCTACATTGTAATAATATTTCTCAGGTGCTCTCTGCATCCATACTATCCCTTGTAAAACCAATGCTGAGTTCACCGGTGGTTTGGGGTCTTTAGAACATTTACATCAAGCAATTCTCCTCTGCATTCTTTTGCGTCATCTGTCAGCTTCCTTCCCTGCCCTGCCCTGCCCCACTGCGCTTACTTGTACCAGCCGTTGCTGAATTATACCTATTCCACTGTCTATCGACTTCCCCCGACTCCCGCCCCACTGCGCTTACCTGGGCAAGCCGCTGCTGGATATCAGCACCTCCCTTCTTTAGGAAGGCACATCCACGCATCTTTGAAAAACTGTGATTCTCCCTGGTTCAGAAGAAAGCAACTCTTTCCACGAACAGACATATAGGAAAATGTTAGCAGTGAGTGGGGTTGTTTCCAATAAATGAGCTTTGGTGGCATTTGGTAAATCGAAATCCACTTGGAGCTTTTCAGTCACTCTTTGACCTAGGCACAACATGGAGGCTGTGTCTTGAAGGCTGGCTTTTCCTATTGGGGCCCTTCAGCGAGCTTGTACGTCGATTCACAACTAGGGTGCCACCTCCTTTCTGCTCATTATGAACACTGTTTTACGTCTCGCACTTTTCTGTGGTAGCCTAACCCAGCCCTGGTGTTGTAATCATGTTTGGCTTCCATTGAACTAATTACACTACAAGTCCTGAAACCAGTGATTTATAGACAAAAACTTCAGGACTGGAGACAGTGTTCATAATAACCGAGATGGAGGTGGTCACCCTTTTCACCAGAAGACAGTAGTGACGTCACACACCTTTTGACACTGATGAAATCACAGGGTTGACCACCCTGCACCGTTCTTCTCCTAATTCTTATCATCCCCGTATTTACTACTATTTAATACTATTACTACTACTATTTGTTGCTGTCAGTGTTCTAATTATCATTGAGACCAGGGGTATCAAGCCACTGCCAAGACCAATAGAGGGCAAGTACCTGTTACCCCTTACTGCGTCTAAGTCATACCCTTGCCCGCCTCCCAGTATTAATATAGTATAACTTATTTCCTGTGGGGCCTGTCCGATTTGGTGTGATTAACAAGTGCGGTCAAGGGCAGAAGGGAGTACATGTGCTGTGCCCATCGGGAAGAGAATAAAATAGCTTCATGTATTTATTTTTGGATTAAAAATCCAAAGTACAGCATAGGTTTTGATGGAAAATGTAAAGAGGTCAATATGACGAATTTTATGCATAATGGGTTATTTTTAGCACTTAGCAGCAAAACGTGTTGACCATGGCCTGCATGGTAGTTAGCGATACCAAAGAGGATGATGGACGGAGCGTTTGAGCAAATCAAACATTCACCCCCAGTCAACTGATCTGGGTTTAATCCATCACCATTCTTTAGCTCACTCCACCACCCCAGTTCAGACATGGCCATATGCAAATCAGTCTGACCCTGTGCCTCATGGGAACAGTCCAGCCCGAACGTCCATCATTCCCTTTGGTACTGCATGGTAGTTAAGCATTCCTTCGTATGCCAAGAAGGCATCTATAGCATGGCTCACAGGAGCCTAGACACTGTGGCACCTTGGGCAATACCTTCTGGTGGTCCAACTGCCACCGTAACAGACTTTTCAAACACAGTGGGACATGCCATGTATTTAGAGTCACTAGTACCTGTGCATGAGGATGTGGTCCCGTTTTGATATGAAATGAGAGACTTCATACTTTGTCTGATAGAGCAAAGAAGGTTTAACTGTCCCCTTTTATCTTTTATTTCAGAGTCTTCTTCCCTCTTGTCCGGTTGTGGTAAATAAATAATTTATTACCGGATCTATTTTTCAGAAATAATCAATAAACAGGTAGCTCAATAAATAAGAGTCAAGATTCGAGGTAGCTGGAGTTTACAGGCTTTAATCAGGCATAAAGGACAGGAACAGGACAGCCTGTACGGGAATAGGATGGCAGCTGCCGGGGACAGGAATAGGCTAGGCTAACTTTTAATATGCGAGTACAGTATATATACTTAAACAAATACATTACATTCAATACAGTAGGCGTAGCAGTAGGCGTGGTTCGTAGCAGTCGCGAAAGATAAGGGTAAAATGATGTAACAAGAAGGCGTGTACAGGGCGTATACATAGACGTGATGTAGACGTAACAGAATATGTCATAAATGGGGCGGAAACATGGAGGGGGCTACCTGAGCAGCTGGGACCTCTAACCTAGTGGTGCGCGCAAACTGGCAATGACGTGTTACCAGGGAGAACTGGGGGCTATGACTTCTGCGCTAGAAGAGGAGACTAAAGTCTGGAGTGTCAGAGCGACATGTACCCAGGCATATCTAGTATCTGGTGTTTAGAGTACATGTTGATAGAATCCAAAAGTTATCAGGGCAAAGGCTAATAGACTCTAAGACTGGTGCATGCATAATTCTATATGTAGTGCGTGTGTGAGGAATATTCTATGAATATTAATACAGTATTTCTCTTTCATGGAGACATAAAGGCTAGACCATGACGGAAACTATTGATGCGATTCAGTAGCTTAGGAATGCAGAGAAGGAGGGTTGGACTGATAACTAGAAGCATAACATATTCTTGGCAGACTGAGAGGCAGAGCCAGGCCGGGCCGGGCACTGCGAGGCATGAAGTAAGCTAAGGGTCAGGGATGCAGGTGGGGGCTGTATCGCTCCTCGGAGAGGGTTCAGGAGACAGGAGTTGAATCTGAGTCCGGGCCCTTTTGAGGCCTAGAAACGGGGACAATTCAATGATGTAACGTGCACACTGTAAACTGTGGCAACGTAGGTTTACATAGGCCTGATATTCGTGGTTTTCACGAAGACTGGAAACTGACATACTAGAGATGGACACAACTGTAATTGCGCCTTTAATCGATCAGAAGGGAATACATGCATATCGATCATGCACATATAACATAAGATGGGGAACACGTAGGCACATACAACATGGCAAAATTTACTTTTCCACATTCCCTCCTTGTGCCCTACGTTTCCATCAGGAAACATCAATATTCATGATACCATCTATCATTTCATATAGCATCATTTGCTCGTCTCGAATTGTCTTGGAACGGGACTTAGGACTAGGAATACAAGAGGTAGCACAAATGCCGCAAATCGCAGGGCCACATTGTATACAGAGGCAGCAACTGAATATGATCATTACTGCAATACCTAGGAATGACAATACTTTCCATCCCCAGGCAGATATAATACTCCAGAGCCAACCGGACCATGTCCAGGTGCCTGGATTCTGGTGTAACTGATGGGCAATTTTGTGAAGTCTGGTTATAGCTGAATAGACAGACGGTGCGTTATTAGGAATGAAAATGCAGCAACTAGATCCGATGACTCTACATGCTCCTCCTCTATCGGCCAGTATGACGTCAAGAACGAGACGATTTTGGAGCACGACAAATCTCATAGCAGATTGCTCTTCAGTTAAGTTACCTAGAGCAGAAGTAGTCTCATTCACTACTGCTTCAAGGGTTCTGGTTAACCTACGTATTAACTTACTATTCTGGACAGGTCCTATAAAGAAGCAGAAACCTTTATTAAAGTCTTGATACTGTTCTAGAGTAGTTTCAGTTTGATCGACAATTGGGGACTCGATCTCCCTTCTATGTCTGACGTGTACTAGATGTGTGTTTCTGTGATAATCAGATGGGGCTAGAAAAACTGGTGGCAGTAGGAAGGCAATGTAACATGTTCCATCCCAGTCGAGGGGCAGACGAACATATGCGGTCTGACCACAAACAAAATAAGAATGACGTGAGGCTTTGAAAATAGATTTCCCACTGTCACTATACTCGACAGTAGTAGTACAATCACTATGTCCTACATGTGCGGAACCATTCTTTCTGACACATAATTCACCTTTGACTGGTAATACTGAAATGGCAGGTAAATCTGGAGTAGTATCAGACTGAACATTCAGGATCATAAAATTCGAAGAATAATTACCCAAATCATATACTTCATTTTCTAGATCTAACCCTGTTCTATGGGAGAGACCTTGCTTGTCTGGAAAACATGTTCTATTTAGAAGGGACATATCATTGGAGGATGACGTTAAAGTGGACCATGCTCCACACAAACCATTATGTGAAAACGGATAAGGAAAGAGTGGCAGAACTCCCTTCGGTGTCTGGAAAGGGGGGAGTCGACCACACACCCAACAATTAGTGGCATTGCTGGTCTGGTGTGAATAGTGTAACATTCTGATGAATGTATTATTTCGCATAGCAAGACGATAGGATAGCTCGTGAGGAGGCAGATCAATGAATGTGTGCTCTACTGTAGCATTAGAAAACTTGTTTACACGTGAACTTGGAAAACATAAATGTAATGCATAACTTGTGCAGGTAACCATTAGACTTACATATAATAAAAAACTTAGAATGATGATACATCTGATAGAGTTTTGACTAACTCTCTCACTATGGGGGTCTATCTCATACATGTCAGAAACCTGTCTAACCGTTTCACCCGAGAGGGACTTAGACAATTAAACTGGCTGACTTATTTTACTAGACCTTAATTTCTTTTTATACTCCTGTTGCGGAGTTTCCTCTAACAGGGGAGGCTTGAGTTCAGAATCAAGTTCAGAGTCTGTTTTTAGGCAGTCCTTAGAAATGGAACAGTCCTTAGCAAAAGATTTTTCACGAAGTCCATGGATTTTTTTGACGTGGGACAGGTGGACCCATCCCTTCCTGCCCTCCAACTTCACGGCAGTCCTTGTAGTCAATAAAACTAGGCGAGGCTCCTTCCAACGGGGTTCCAGCGGACTTGAACGATCAAAGTTCCTGACCAACACGAGGCTTCCTGGAATGACTTCATGCGGTTTCACCTCGGTGTTGTCTGGAAATGCGGCGGCAACCTGTGAACGACAAGAGTGTAGGGCAGACATCAAGGAAGCTAGGTAATCTGTCAGCATATTACTGGAAACATCTGTAATACTGCGGGGTCTAGGTGTACCCCACATGTTTGGGGGGCGGCCGAATACGACCTCATACGGGGACAGACCTGATCTGGAATGTGCAACCATCCGCATATAGAATAAGGCTACTGGCAGGGCAACTAGCCAGTCTACACCTTTCTCTTTACATATCTTGGCAATACGGATTTTCAGGGTCTGATTATGTCTCTCTACGAGACCGGCTGCTTCAGGATGGCGCACACAATGGAACTTCCACTGGTACCCTAACAGAAGGGAAACATGTTTCATAAGCTCAGATGAGAATGGCTGGCCGTTATCAGAATACACGACCCTAGGGAGTCCATAGCGGGGAAAGAATTCACGAACCAACTGCCTGGCAGTGGTCGCGGCTGTGTAATCTGGGACTGGATATGCTTCTGTCCACCTGGACAAAGCGCATACAACTACGAGGACATACTTGAAACCTCGACATCGCTCCATCTGAATATAATCCATCTGGGGGACTTCAAAAGGGTGGTCAGGAGGTTGGAATCCACCTTGTTCCACCGGGACACTTTTACCTGGATTGAACTGACAACATATCATACAGGTACGGACTTTCTGCTTGGCTGCAGCTCGTAAGTGCTTGTTGAACCATAGGTTCTGAATACTGTCTAACATAGCTTTTTCTCCTAGATGTGCTGGACTATGTGCGGTATTAATAATGACTTGAACCATAGAGTCGGGGAGAAACCATGTGGCTTTTCCCTTCGTCACCCATCCTTGATCTGTCTGGACCCCTCCTTGTTCAGACCACTTCTTGATTTCTTCGGGAGTAGCGTGTAACTGTATGTCTATGACATCTTGTGTAGGGTCCTTAACTGTCATACAAGTAGTCGGATCTAGAGTGAATGTCTGTGTCGTGTTAACTGGAATGTCTGGAGTCTGAGCTGTAAGCTTGGCTGTTCGATCTGCTAGATCGTTACCTTGGGAAATGATGTCAGTAACTTTCGTATGTGCCTTGCACTTCATGATAGCGATAGCCTTCGGTAAATGTATTGCATCTAACAGAGCTTGAATGAGGAGACCATGCTGAATCTTGGTTCCATGAGAAGTCATGAAACCTCTCTCCTGCCAGAGCACTCCGAAGTCGTGTACAACTCCGAATGCGTAACGTGAATCTGTATATATGTTTACTTTCAGGTTCTTGGCACGTATGCAGGCTTGGGTCAGAGCGACTAGCTCTGCTGCTTGAGCAGACAGGGTGTCAATACGGTGTGTTTCTATAACTTCGGTTTCAGTAGTCACTGCATACGCGGCTACTAGATCTCCTGTACTAGTTCTCATACATGAACCATCCACATAAAGTGTCAGGTCGGGGTTAGGTAATGCAATGTCTGTCAGGTCTTGTCTTGGCTTAGTCATAGTGTTAACAACTTCCACACAGTCATGTGTGGCAGGATTTGAAGTAACTGACGGTAACAGTGTAGCAGGATTTAGAATGTTGCAGCGTCTGATTTCTATGTGTGGCTGGAACAGTGTCAGTTCATAACCTGTTAAACGTGCAATTGTCAAGTGCTGAGTCTGTGTTCGGTTTAAAAGAACTTCCACGGAATGTGGAACTTGTACTGTCAGGGAGTGTCCTAACACTATGGAATCACTTTGTCTGATCGCTAGAGCTGTGGCTGCAACTGACTGAGGGGAGTTACGATGTGCAGAGCAGTACTGTTTCACGAGGGGAACCGTTGTGAAAGGGAGACAGATGTGGCAAGAAGCAATGAAGGTACGAGCAAAACAGAGTCAAGATATAGCAGATAAACAATGGGTAGTATGAAGGAGAACATGGATAAGTACAGAACTGTGATGTTACATTTGCGGGGAGGTTTAAAACTCGAAGTGGACGAATGGTGTTTTTTCAGGCATTGTAGCGGTGGCATTACGCTCCGTTGTAGAGGGAAAACGTTGTTAACATTCTGGGCAATAAGACTGGTTTTTTAACATATTTGCTGTCAACCACAGGGTATGAAGCCATATTCTAATTTCAATATTCTTTTATTGTAGTGAACCCTTGAAGAAGGGCTTACGAATAGCCCGAAATGCATTGGGTATAACATGATTTGCTACTGAGGATGTTTTTATGTGTTTTGGCGTGACCAGAAAAAGGCTCGGATAAGCATATCTGGATCATTAGAAGCTGTAAAACGTATAAGCTTTTTACGTGTGATTGAAATGAAGAAAATAAATGAAACAGAACAAACAAGTTGGAGTACGGAGATTAATTTTCGGCAAAATTGGAAAGTTGTGGATATAAAAGTGGGATAACCCCAATTTAAAGCTGTGCACCTGGTTTAGGAGTGAAACTTCGCTCCTCCCATTTATGATATTTAATTCAGCGTGATACCAGGGTAGATCACGCAACTCGGGGAGCACGCAAAAAAGAGCAAGCAAAACGAATTGGCAAAATGAAGGAATAAACTGAAGAATGAAGGTGTGCACTGCAATCTTTGTGATGTATGCAACTGACTTGAGGCACGCAGGCAGAGCCTGGGCTACTGGATCCAATGTGCTCGAAAAATAAGCACAGGGCTTGTACTGTCCTGCTTGATCTTGTGTGAGAACAGATAATGCAGTACCATCACGTTCTGTGACAAAAAGTGTAAAACGCTTACTGTAGTTCGGTGTAGCTAGAACAGGTGCTTGGCATAGGGCTTTCTTTAATTCATTAAAAACAAGTGTATGTTCCTGGGTCCAAGGGAGGACAGTCGATACGGCTGCCTCCTGTGTCGTTAACTGTATCAGTGGCTTGGCTAGAAATGCATACTGAGGAATCCATTGTCTGCAATAAGAAGTGAGGCCAATAAAAGCTCGTACCTCCTTCTGTGTCTTGGGCTGTGGAAGACTCGCTATTAACTGGATACGGTCTGGTGTCAACTGCCTACCCCACTTGGACAGCAAGTGGCCTAAGTAGATCACTTGCTGGACACAGAATTGTAATTTGGAAGGGGACACCTTGTGCCCCTGCTCGGCCAGGAAATACAGAACTGTGAGTGACGCACGCTCGCAGTCACGTTCAGAACGGGCTGTGATCAGTAGATCATCGACATACTGGAGCAGGGCAGTGTCATTTGGCATGTGAATATTGTCTAGTTGTCTTTTAAGTGCTTGACTGTAAATACTAGGACTTTCTGTGAAACCTTGAGGAGCTCGTGTGAATTTATAGCTCCTTCCATTTAAACAAAAACCAAAAAGGTACTGGCTGTCTGGATGAATGGGGACACTGAAAAATGCATTCTTGAGGTCGATAACAGTGAAAAATGTAGCTTCAGAATCAATCGCTGTTAATAGGGAAGAAATATCTGGGACTACTGGATACTGGGGTATGATACATTTATTAAGCTCTCGAAGGTCAATCACTAATCGATATACTGGAGGTGCATTGGGATCAGTACGTTTCAGGACCGGAATGATAGGAGAATTACATACATTGGAGTCAGTTTCTACAACCACTCCTTGAGCAATAAGCTCGTCAATAATTTTGGATAAGGCTGCTACAGCCTCAGGTGGCAATCTGTACTGTCGGATTTGTGGCAAGACTATACCTTGCTTGAGAGTCACACGATGGGGTGTGATGTGCATACATCCTACATCAGTTGGACCTGGCGCCCATAAATGCTGTGGAACATTCAGTAATCTTGGATCAAAATCACGTAATACATAGTGACCTTTAAAGTCTCTCAAAAACAGTCGGACTCCTTCTGGGAAGCAGCAAATTACTGCACCTAATTCTTTCAGTGTTCTAATACCTAACAAATTTTCTGGACATGACTTCGTAAGTAACAAATCAGTAGTTCGGGACAATGGACCAACTTCTAGGGAAACTGGTTTTGAAATTTCATTAACAATAGGCTTTCCTGAAAATCCGAGGGAAACATTTTTAGAGCCTGAGAGCGGAGCCCATGGAACCTCGTCATGACTGATAGTAGTCCTACTTGCCCCTGTATCAATCAGAAACTTTCTGTCTTTCCCTAATACTTGACTGTGTACATAGGGACCCTCTTGATCTACAGGTATCTCGATGAGAGGCAAGCCTACCTCCCTCTCTAGGCTGTTTCATGAATACTGTTGATACTCTGGATACTCTGTCTGGGCATACTGATACATCTGCTGTGTAACATGCTGTGTTGCAGCGATAGGCTGCGGTGCTGGAACTGTCTGTTGTGCAGTCTGTGGTGACTGAGAAGTCTGTGAAACTTGTTCTTGTCTAGGCGGACGTGGTCTTTCTTTAGTCTTACCAGTAGCTATGTTGTGTTTCAGAACTGCACACTCGTTTATAAAATGACCTGGCTGTTTACAGTAATTGCAAGTCCCTTTAACGGGAGCTGCAGGATGACTGGCTTGATTCGGACCCCTCTTCTGACTGTCTTGTGGAACAGATTGTGCAACTAATACTTTCATTTTTGTGTCTTTCATACGTCTCCTTTCGTGTTCTTGCTCTTCCCTGATTCTATTCTGGTGATACTGGAGCATCTGGAGCATTTGTGACGGAGTATTAGCTTGCCAACTACTTTCGACTTTCAAAACTCGATTTTTAACTTGTGGACTTGAATTCTCGACTAGTTTAGTAACAAAAAGATGAGGGTACGACTCGCTACTTGTCTTCAAACCACTGTTAATAATAAAACATTTTTCAAATCTAGAATAAAAATCACTAGTGTCTTCATCCTGTTTCTGTTTACATGCTGAGATTGCATCCCAATCTTCCTTTTTCGTGGCTAGTAACCTTGGCAAAACCTGTATCAATAACTCGGGCAATTCTTTAACTTTAGCCCCTAGACCGGTACCTGGTACTCGTGAAGTATCTTCAGCTTCTAGAGCTGTCCAGTCTATCTTTTTCTCTCCCACCTCCCATTCTTTTTCCTTGAGTTTTTCATATACCCCTGCGGGCAACAGGACCTTTAACATTTTAATGATATCAGGATACGTGTATTCTCCCATACGGAGCATGTCTTTTAATTCTCGGTGGAACCCTGCTGGATCTTTGTCGTGACAGGGAATTAACTTCTTCATCTCTAAGAGTTCCATCTTTGTAATGGGGGTGTAAACAAATACTCGTTGCATTTCACCACCCGCTGTCCTAACTGGGTGTACTTCTCGTAACGGATGCTGTCTATCTATGTAAAATGATTTACTTTCTGGAGGTGAGACATGAACAAAATGCGGGTTCAGAAACGTTCTATATTTGTGGCGCTGTTCTAGAATGACACTAATTAAATCGGTACCTAGACCTCTCCATCTATACTGGAGTAATTCGTTCAGAACATCATGTAACGGGCCTGGATCAGAATGTTGTCCCTCATACAGTGTAATGAGGTGCTGGACCATATACATACCCACCAGTCGCTGCTCGGCTGGGGGCAGTTTCAGAAACATTTGTGCCACTATTTCATCTGGAAAAGTGGTAGAATCAGTAGTCCATCGGACTGCTGATCAGGCTAGTTCCTGTTCATGCATGGTACTAAGTTCACTATAACCGATTCGTGATTTCAGAATGTGATCGGTAGCTTGAAATACTTGCTCAAGAGAACCTTGTTCTGTTGCTGGAGAAGGAAAAACTTTCTTGTGTTCTAGGCGTGAATGTCGGTCGGGAAGTCTAGTTCTACCTACATACGCTATTCTGGTGGGATTCTCGTCGTCTACCTCTTCGGTAGGAGAGTCGTCTTCTTTCTCGCTTACTTGTGCTGCTTTGCGTTTCTCGTGCAACCTTATTATTTCCTTACGAATTTTCTTGTACATACTCTCTATACTACCTAGTGTCTTGTGTCTTCCCTCAGCTATATGATCACTCCACCTGGTCAGGACTTTCATTTCGGTCGGATCTTTATCTGGATAATCTTGTTCCCTTATTAAACAATTAATTAAAAACTTTAAAAGCATGAGCTGAGTCTCAGCTTTCCTTTGAGACATGGCTTCGCCAATACTTTCTGGATCTACTCCTGTACGGATAAAACGATATATTCTGTCTAGATCTTCTTTCATATTCGGTAGGGTGTCCAAATACTCGGTCACCCGTCTTACACGCAATGAATATATGACCATATCATCATCGCCTGGGACTGGATCATAACGGCATTCTGTAAGAGCTCGCTTGATATCTGCAACGGACTGGGGTCTGGGCGTACGCTGTAACGCACGTTCATGTAACTCGAGAAATGACGGACGTTTGTGTTGCGGCGGGGTACAAGGAGGACTTCCCCCCCCCGCGGCTCCTAAACTGGAATCGTCGACGGGTATCGTACGGGCTGGCAGAGTGACTGATGTGGCGGGTACTTGTACTGTAGGCTGGACCGGGGGTACTGTAACAGGTGCTGTTACGGGTGCCCCGGTGGCTGGAGGAACAGGAATTACATTATTTACGGGAGCTGGCGGAACAGGATTTGCATATTCTGGAACGGTGTCGTCCAAATAGGACGAGAGAAAAATATCAGCTGCGGTTGGTTTGTGACGTAACTTAATCGGAACTAATGGCGGCGGAAAATTACATGGTACTTCCGGGGTTGCTTTCGGCAAGCCCTCGGCAAGAAGAGGATACATACCCTTAATAAGGGCATTTCTCTGTCTGTCTGACTGTTCGGCTTTAACTCGTTCACCTATTTCGATTAATTCCCTTTCTTGGGCTCTTTCTGAGGATTCCCTACTTAATGCTGTCTTTCTGATTTCTTTTTCTGTTCTTTTATGAGATTCTTTGCGCCATAACTCGATGGCATCTTTCTGGGACTGTCTGGATTTCTTTTTCCATAATGCTTCTTCTACTCGCATGATACACTCGGCATCCCATGTACCTGACATGGGCCATCTATATTTCTCTTCCAATTCCTTGGTGTACTCTACCCATAAGTCTAGATATAATATGGCACTTATGCCATGCTTATGATACATAAAATGACCTGGACTGTCCCTAGGCGGGACAGGAACTGCTTCCTCGAGCAGACCTTTTCTGGTTTTTAACTGACGTAATTTCGAGAACAAAGGCATAATTTAGGCTGGAGTCTGGACACAATACAATACACGATAAACACAATAATAACTGGAAAACGAATCACTCATACCACGACATTGAAAACACATGAAATAACATTTATAATAACAGTTCGGACAGAATACATGAATCTTCTCGAGAACAGAACTTACTGGAACAGAAACTTACTAGAATGACTAGATGCACTGCTAAAACAGTACGAAACTTACCGGTCCCATAAAGAGACACGTCAGGACCCGCGTCCACCTAGGTGAACACTTCGTGTTGGATCTGTGTACCCAAACCCACGGACCAGAGACAAATTACTTGACCCTGTTTAGATACTACCCCAGCAACGGTACTCACCGGGCAGCAAGAACGGAAGGCCTCGGACTGGACTGGACTGCTACGACGACGGACGGACGAACTTCGGACTTCAGTTACAGGTGGGCCTCTGGATACCTCGGACCTTGGACTCTCGGCTTGGGCTCTGGTCGGGACTCGCCGCGTTCCTCCACCGCCTCGTCTGGACGCTGGACCGCAACCTCCGTCTCCTCCGTGGGCCTGAGGGATACTTGAAGCAGAAATATCTGCACGTGCACGGTATGGTTCCGTCACGGCTGCAGAGGATCAGGGGGCCTGCGTGGCTTCTCCGGCGCGTGGGGAAAGGGCAAGTCCCTATTCGGGCGCCATTATGTGGTAAATAAATAATTTATTACCGGATCTATTTTTCAGAAATAATCAATAAACAGGTAGCTCAATAAATAAGAGTCAAGATTCGAGGTAGCTGGAGTTTACAGGCTTTAATCAGGCATAAAGGACAGGAACAGGACAGCCTGTACGGGAATAGGATGGCAGCTGCCGGGGACAGGAATAGGCTAGGCTAACTTTTAATATGCGAGTACAGTATATATACTTAAACAAATACATTACATTCAATACAGTAGGCGTAGCAGTAGGCGTGGTTCGTAGCAGTCGCGAAAGATAAGGGTAAAATGATGTAACAAGAAGGCGTGTACAGGGCGTATACATAGACATGTGATGTAGACGTAACAGAATATGTCATAAATGGGGCGGAAACATGGAGGGGGCTACCTGAGCAGCTGGGACCTCTAACCTAGTGGTGCGCGCAAACTGGCAATGACGTGTTACCAGGGAGAACTGGGGGCTATGACTTCTGCGCTAGAAGAGGAGACTAAAGTCTGGAGTGTCAGAGCGACATGTACCCAGGCATATCTAGTATCTGGTGTTTAGAGTACATGTTGATAGAATCCAAAAGTTATCAGGGCAAAGGCTAATAGACTCTAAGACTGGTGCATGCATAATTCTATATGTAGTGCGTGTGTGAGGAATATTCTATGAATATTAATACAGTATTTCTCTTTCATGGAGACATAAAGGCTAGACCATGACGGAAACTATTGATGCGATTCAGTAGCTTAGGAATGCAGAGAAGGAGGGTCGGACTGATAACTAGAAGCATAACATATTCTTGGCAGACTGAGAGGCAGAGCCAGGCCGGGCCGGGCACTGCGAGGCATGAAGTAAGCTAAGGGTCAGGGATGCAGGTGGGGGCTGTATCGCTCCTCGGAGAGGGTTCAGGAGACAGGAGTTGAATCTGAGTCCGGGCCCTTTTGAGGCCTAGAAACGGGGACAATTCAATGATTTAACGTGCACACTGTAAACTGTGGCAACGTAGGTTTACATAGGCCTGATATTCGTGGTTTTCACGAAGACTGGAAACTGACATACTAGAGATGGACACAACTGTAATTGCGTCTTTAATCGATCAGAAGGGAATACATGCATATCGATCATGCACATATAACATAAGATGGGGAACACGTAGGCACATACAACATGGCAAAATTTACTTTTCCACACGGTGTTCTATAATACCCTCTTTTTTCACTCCACAGATTAATTCTTACATCTGTCCATATCTTAAACATATTTGTGATCTTCTTTTCATGCTAGTAGGTCCACCTTCACTACAGGTAGGTGTGAGTGTGCACATGGGAGTAACGTGACTTTAGCAGATGCATGGTTAGGTGAGCACTAGCAAGCCACTTGTTTGAAGCCTGCTTGGGCAGAAGCTAACATTGTACCTTCGCTGATATGCATGAAGCAAGATTTGTTGAAGTAATGGTTTCTGGAATGATTGGAGGCAAAGCTGACGTCTGCTTAGCTGCCACAAATGTGCTTGACAATGTTTGTACCCAGTAAGAGTTAGCTGTAGAAAACTCGAGTTGATAGTTTGTCTCTGAGGAGACAAAGTGCCCCAAAGGCCCAGTGCTCTTGGGCTGTGCCTATGGGGCAACAAGGCGGGGCCCTTGCCCTCTCAAACTCAGCTTGAGAGGAAGAGACCTCCTATAATCCATGAAGGAGCGACACTAATATGTTAGGACCCTCAGGCTTACAGGATGAACAGGACTCAATGGCTGGACTGCCAGGCACTAAACCTCATAGATCTTCAGAGAGAGAGTCTGTACTGATAGGACTGTTTCAGTGCCCTATCAAGTTTTCCTACAGCAGAGTGTCTCTTGACCCCTATACTCTTTGCTATTGCTAAATGCGTGAGAACTAGCAACTGGAACATAGGACTTACCCTAGAAAGTGGAGAGCATGTTGTCTCACTCTATGCAAACTACATGTTTCTCTTTTTGTACACACGGATGAGGATATTGCACCTACGATTGGGTATCTGCAAGACTGTCGGGGAGAATGTTGGGTTTATGAGCTAATTGGTGACAAATGTGTGCCACTCCAGTACACAGAAATGTTCAAATAGACACATGTCTTCTGCCTCCCTAGGGTTTTGATTGGGTTTCAGATGTACTCCCATATCTTGGTGTCACGAACTATCATGACTCCAATGAGCTTCTTAAGGGCAACTTGGATCAACAATGGGGAATGTGAAGTCCAGCATGGAATTCAGGCAAAGCACATGTTATGGTCTAGTTGTTGTGATCAGGAATTCCGTCCCATTGGTTGTTAGGCACGCGCTAATAGGTATGCAAAATATGTATAAAGCTGACGTCACCCGGTGCCATTGTCATTCCGTGACTCTGCGTAGTCACTGCCGCACAAGCTCCTTTCTTTATAAATAAACATACAAATAATTATATTCTTGTGGACATCCTTTATTCTGATAATATATTCATTCTACGGCGAATCAACTTCACAACAATGGCGACGAGGTACGGGATGCGATTTCACTAGGAGCTTGTGTGGAAATTTCTTCAGAGGTTCTACAGTTCGTTTCGAAGTTCTTCAGGATTTCTACATTTTATTTCAAGGCAAGTTAAGGCATTTCTTTCTTAAGCTAATTCAAGGCTGATTGGTAATTCTTCCTTTCTACATTTCGAGTTGTTATCACAGGATTTCTGAAGGGAAAGCGGTGTCGTGATATTGACATGAGGTTCATTGTCGGGCGGCGTCTGAAAGATAACTAAAAGGCAAGTGCGGATGTTCGTGAAGTTTTTGTGTTTAAAAATTTCGGCATTTCAAAGATTCCGATGTATTTTTTCAGAAAGAACATCAAGAAGAGTTTGAGAGGCGTTTGAGGGAATTCGTTCGTTAAGCGTAATTGACAGTTTACTTTCAACTGTCAGCTGGAGGTGACGCATACCTCATCCGCATTCAGTTATCCGCTTCAGTTTTAGCAGCTGGTCATAGAGCGCCGATACGTCATTGACGTAAGTACGTGCCGCCATTTTGTGCAACAGGTTTTTTCCAATTCTCGTCAGAGGTTCTTTCAAGTACTGATTAGTGGTGTATTCACCGAGCTCACTAGCGCCGGTTCAGTGCACAGGAACATTAAGGGAATTCACATGAACTTATCGTGTAGAAATACTTTCCGACATTGATTTTATTTAATTAAATTGTCATATCACAAGTATATTATAAGCATGTTATAGAGAGTGTCATATTTATTTTTATGATTCAGGTGCCGATATTTAACATTTTCAACATTTTCTTACATTATTGAGCCTGGCATTTGTCAGTTCATTTCAGTTTTGTTAGTTGTGTCTGCATCACCATTAATTTATCTATTAAGAAAGAGGAGGAGGTCAAAGTTGAAGTCATGTCTAATGAAAATATATTCAATGCTCCTGCCCACTTCCTGGAAATTCCTGGTAAACCAAGTATGAAGTGGAAGAGCTGGTATAGGGCATTTGAGAATTATATAGTGGCCATCAATGGCAAGAAATTTGACGCAGAAAGAAAAAAAGCTATTCTGTTTGGGTTGTTGGGGGTGGCCGGTCAAGAAATGTTTGTAAGTCTTCCTGAATACGAACCAGATCCCGGTCAATTTATTCCGCTCAACGAATTCCAGGAGGCAGTTAAGAGGTTGGAGAGACAATTTGATGAAGATGAAAACATTATGGTGGGCAGACATCGTTTTGCCTTAAGAAAACAATTAGAGTCCGAGAATGTTGAAGAGTACATAGGAAATCTAAGGGTGTTAGCAATGAAATGCGATTTTGGTGACATGACAGATATCTACATCCGAGATCAATTTGTGTTTCATTGCTTTGAGCACAAGATCCAGGAACATTTATTGGCTTGCAAGAAACCTACATTGGCAGAGGTTGTCGATATCGCCACGGGTATCGAACGTTCACTCGAAAGTAGAAGGGAATTGGCAAAAACAAATGAATCAATTATTTCAAACGTAGCGTTCGTAAGTGACAGAAGAAGAATAGATAGTAATATTAGAAAAAATGGCAACCCTAACTATGCTTCTAATCCTTCCCCTGTAATATGCTTCAGGTGTGGTTCCCTGAATCATAAGGCCGATTCCACATATTGTCCAGCTATAGGAAAAAGATGCACCAAATGCCAAAAAATAGGGCATTTTCCTAAGGTCTGTGGAAATTTTTGTCAGAGGCGAAATGATGATGCAAGGATTAATATGGTGGATGAGTTAGAGGAGGATATGTGCTTTAATATCGTTATCTAATATAATCTTCTACATAGTTCACATCTTTCATCGGTCATTAAAGGAATTTAAAGGTGACTTACAGAGTACTATTGGGTAGTAGGGTATGTTTCCTTTGTCTTTTATCGCATTCCTATAGGTGTTCAACTAGAAGGCATCACGTAAGTGAGTATACAATTCAGATGTTGCATACATGTTATATATATTCAATGTGAGTTATTGAGGGTCATGTGATCTAAACTATTTCTCCTGCATACAAATAGTAAGTCATTTCATATTTTCCTTCCTTTTCACACATATTGTTTTGTTATATAGGTAGTTAGGTTTAGCTTACCCTAATATTTTACTTGCAGCTCATCCGAGAATACATTGAAGGGAATATAAATTCTGAAGTTCTTATATTGCTGACAATATTCTTATATATTTTTTTATTATTAGAATCTGGATTAGTCATTTTGTTGCGTAAGTATTTTCACGGTTCTAATGTTCAACCTAAGGAATTAAGTACAGAAGGGCGGGATCTATCTATCGTTACATATTTCGCATACTGGAGTGGCTCTACATAATATAGAATGTTAGTCTATAAAGTGTCAATTATCGTTCCTACTCACATACAGTAGATTTATGCAAAATAGGTTGTTTTCTTACATGTATTTTTATTGCAGCTATTGAAGTGTGTATATCGGGCATGTAAATATTATACATCACCTTTTTGTTATATGTTACTCACATATCAGTATCCAAGCTACCGGTAATAATATACACTAGTATGTGGCACCAGTCTTCGGTTTTCTCCTCCGCAGTATCTTCTGATGTATTTTTTTTTTTTGCAAGGACATTGTTGCCATCCCAAAATGTGGACCTCCTTTCCGGTTGGTTTTCCCAGCAGAACCATCTGTCTGCCACTCAAATTTTTACGGACTACTTACAGTCATGAAACTTTTCGATGTTATATTACCTATTCATTTACAATGTCATTGTATTTCATTATTGATAAAACATTTAGCTTTCTGATAATGCAATTATTTAATGCACCATATATATATATATTTATTTTTTTGTCAAATAGGAAGTGTGTCAGTTCTTATTTCCTATGATTATACATATATAGTAATTGCCATATGTTGTGCATAATGCATTTCGTACAGTAAACCTAACTTGTATTTAGGTTACACAATTCATTAGTATTGTTTACAACCCATGTTTTCCTTCTCCACGTAGCCTCTGCATTACACTTTTATACCGTACTAGCAATATCATTTCATTTAGTGTGTGGTCATCTCATCAATCACCCCCTCTCATTTCTGGATAACTCCGCCTGTACTAGTTAGTCCTCCACCTGCAGTTTTCTGATGTTCAACCTTTGTTTTTCCCTTAAGAAAAGGAGATGTTATGGTCTAGTTGTTGTGATCAGGAATTCCCTCCCATTGGTTGTTAGGCACGCGCTAATAGGTATGCAGAATATGTATAAAGCTGACGTCACCCGGTGCCATTGTCATTCCGTGACTCTGCGTAGTCACTGCCGCACAAGTTCCTTTCTTTATAAATAAACATACAAATAATTATATTCTTGTGGACATCCTTTATTCTGATAATATATTCATTCTACGGCGAATCAACTTCACACTAGCACAGTTATTGGTTATGGGCAGGGCACAAGTCCTAAAAAAAGAAGTGCCGGAAGTGACGTCACAACAGGAAGTGACGTCATGAAAGGTGGCTTGCACCATCAGGCTCATTGCCTCCCCTCGCTCACCCCTTAGATGTGATTGCATCTGAGAAGTCACCGCATGAACAGCGTGCTGTGAGCTCCAATCTCGTCCCAGAGAGGCCAAAGAGTGAAGTCCAGCTGTTTGGCAGGGGGGACGCCGTTCACCCGGTAAAATAAGTGGGGGGACGCCGTCCACCCGTGTGGTACCCCAACTCGAGCCCTGGTTATGGGCCGAACTGCCCTCTTTAAATTGGTGGCACTCCTGAGACTTCTTCATTACTTCAGTAACCTACTAGTGGGTGCCGTGGGGGGCATGGCCTGCAGGAACAACTAGGCAGACTCGTTTTAGAATCGCTCCTCTGCAAATCCCCTTTATCCGTCTAATTTACACATTGCAGCACGGCGTCCATTAAGGTGCAGCTAGATAACAGCCCCTGAGTCCCTTGGTGTCTGTCCTGAGGCGACGGAAGCCGTGAAACTACAGCTCAAGCTGTCGGGCTCTGCAGCTGGGCCTGCGTGGCAGAGACTGGGCCCGGAGCAACTCTTGCAGAGAGAACACCTTGCATACGGGCTGCGCTGAGGTGGTGAGCCGGACGGGAAGTTTGTGTCGGCGGACTCGGGAAGGACTGCAGAGCGAGCTGCAAGAACAGGCAAGGCCCGACTCGAGGAGCCACAGGAGCTGAAGAGCCCGTGGTCTGTGGCCCTGGGGCTGGGTCAGCTGGTGAGCCGCAGGTGGCTTTGCTGCAGTGGGCTGCGGAGACAACCAGAAACACGGAGGTCAGAGGTGACTGTGCTTCTGTCCAGGCCCCAGAGTTGACGGTAAGGGGGCGCTAGAGCAACTTGTGGCAGAAGGTGGGTGATAGAGGCTAGAAAGAAAACGTGGGAAATGCATTGCAGGGAGGTGGAGGCTCCTGCCCGGCCTCACTAGTGCTGCGGTGCGACAACCCCAACCCGGAAATACTAAAAGCAGCGGGCCTCCACTGCATCGGAGAGTGGGGAGTCGAGGCCTGCATTTTGGGAATGTAGTCGTACAAACAGGCGAGGCCTGAAACGAGAAGTCACAGTAGCTGAGACGCCCACTCCCTACAGCCGCGGTGGGGAGGCTGGGCCCGGCAGGAGTTGCGGATGACACTACCGTGGAGGGCAGAGGAGACGAGCCACCAAGATAAGGAGGTCAGTGACCGCCGTGCTTCTGTCCAGGCCCCAGAGCCGGAGCATGGCCAGGGGGCGCTGGGGTAGCTTGAAACAGGAGGCGGGCGGTGAAAAAAAGCGGCCAGGAGGGAGACACGGGAAACGTGCTGCTGAGAGGAGATATGAAATTAAATTAAATTAAATACCAGCATTTGTAAAGTGCACAGCTACCTCCGGAGAGGTGTCCCAGTGCTGGGGGCCATCGAGAAGATTAAGCAAGTTATTGCCCAGAGCCACATGGTGCTGGGCTAACTTGCTGCCGGCGCCAGGGTTCGAACCATGAACCCTGTGGTCTGTAGTCCGGCAACCTGGCCGCTGTGCCACACCTCTTCCAGGAGAGGCTCATACCTGGCCCTGCAGAGGCTCATACCTGGCCCCGCTGGTACTGCGGCGGGTCAATCCATGTGTGAAGAGACCACAACAGCGGTACCAACATGTCGGAAGGTGTGGAGTCAAGGGCTGCATTGAGAAGTTTGCAAACCAGTGTCCTGGGGCCGGGAGCTGCGTGGGTTGCCAAGCAGGAGACGCCGCCGGACCAAACTGGAGGCTAGTGAAGGTGTGAGTCAGCCAGTAAGTAGGTGAACTGAAATCTAAGGCCTTGCACACCTATGAACATATCCTGTCAGTTACTCACTGCCCCTTTTACGTGCCGCTATTGCCTGGGAGGTGCCCGAGAACGAGTCCTCTGAGGTTGTCAGGGGAGAATTTTAAGCCCGGAGATCCCTGTTTCAGCAGAACAGCAATGTCAACCGGTCAATACATTGAGGCCCTATGTGAACTTTGTGGTGCACCACCTGATCTCCCTGCCGTCGCAGCAGCGCGTCCCTGCACTGTGGCTGGCGATGCCCTTCTGCTCCTGGGCACCTCCCGTGTGGAGGCCATCATTGGGTTACTATAGCCATCAGCAAGGGACATCAGGTTCAGGCAGTCAGTCAGAAGCCCGTAACTTACTCACACAGCTCTGTAAATCACAGGGCTGTGCCGCCAGCCGAAACTGGCGTCTTCTCCCCTTACATCCGTCCCTATTCCTGCTGCACCTGCTGTGAATGTGGAGATGACTAGAGTTCCCATAGCCGCAAAAAAGTGAGGCAACGAGGATGAGCCGCACAGGAGGTACTGGAACCTGTGCTTTCCTCACACTCCTCGGGTATGACGGAAACAGAACACTCGATTTATACGGACCACCAGAGGACAGATTAGACACAATACTGAACGCCATTGAGAGATCCCGCGCATCATTGGAATCTAAAATAGACAGCGTGGCAGCAGACCTCACGTTACTACATGCTGACCACAGGAAGTTTTCAGATCCAGTGACATTCACGGAACACACTCTCTCAGAACTCAAGCCAGTAACAGACTTAACAGAAAAAAAGCTGAGTGCACAGGAGCCCAGAATATGGAGAATAGGATGGAGGATGCAGAGGGCCGCTCAAGGCGGTACAATGTCCGCTTGATAGGCTTGCTGGAGGGGGCGGAGGGACACTACGTGGTTGTATTTGTGGAACAAGGATCAGGGACTTGTTGCCTCTCTGTCCCCCTTTTTCACGACTGAGCTGGTGCTCCAGGAGACCGTTACCTGGTATGGGGGGCCCATACGTTTATCTTCAAGGTATTGCACTACAGGGATAGGGATGTGATACTGTGTGAAACAAGGAGACTCCAAGAAATCCAAATAGAAAACACATGTGTTATGTTCTTCCCGGACTATACGTTAAGAGTGCAATGCTAGAGGGTCTCCTTTTTGCAAGTGAAGCAGAAACTCCATCAACTGGATATTCAGTACTCGCTGCTGTTCCCAGCAAGGCTCCGTGTGGTGGCTGATGAAAAAACAAGATTCTTTGACCTGCCACAGGACAAATGGGACTGGTTGGAAACAACTGGTCAGTTTTCGGGTCCTCGTCCTTCTGGTAAGCCAAGTACCCAGAACAATGCAACAGCTGGGCCCAGGGCCCGTGGCCGCCAAATTAAGAAACACACACCTGGTTTGGCAGCAGTACCCAACCTGGAACAAATCATAAGGGAGCAACAGAAAGCTCTGTATGAAGCGGAACGCATAGCTGCCACTTCCGAAGCCTCTGGGAAAGAGGTAACATTGATCCCTTCATCAGGAGATAAATGCTCATCAGTGGTGTGCACATTTAACACCACCTCATTGATACTGCTGGACATCACCCCACAGTCTTCAAATTATAGTATTTAACACACACCTCGTCCTCTGTGGCTTACGGCCTTCGGCCTGGGCCCTGCTTCTCTACTTATTGTCGCAGTAAATAGGCTGCACTGTTTGTAATTGAGGGGCAACAGGCCCAGGTTATATATAGCTGCCACATCAATTATTCAGTGGTTTATCGTCATACTGTATGCAAAGATGAAAAAGGTAGGGGATGACACTTTTGTAAGGTTTGCAAGGTTTAGCGCCCTCTTATTCCCTCTTTCATTCAGGGACTTAGTTAGTTGAGCGGAATTTCCGCGTAGGTTTGGACAGCTCCCTCTGTTCATGGAGAACGCCCTTTTGGTATTCACACATTGCCAAGTTGACGCTTATGTTTTTATCCAAGTTGCATGGGCCTTAGGGAGGGGTGCACCACATGGCACCTGTTGTCACCCATAAACACATATGCACGCAAGCCTTGACCTTGAAGCCATCACTACTCCCTCTGTTACAGTGACATAGATCCTCACTTGGAATGTGGAGTGCTTCCACATACCTTCCCGCCGCTATGCGGTATACTCCTACCTCAAGAGGCACAATATGCGCATTGCTTTATTGCAGGAAACTCACCTATCACATTCCGAGACAGCTAGGCAGCAACGTAAATGGAGGGGCTAAGTATATGCTACAGACTTCTCCTCTTATGCCCGGGCGCTCTGGTCCGGATCCACCCAAACACTCTCTTCCTGACAGAAGAAGTAGTGACGGACGGGGAAGGCAAATATGTACTCATAAAGGGTCAGTTAGATGGGCGACATCTTCTACTGGGCAATATTTATGCCCCCAACACAGATCAGGGCTCCTTTCTGTGTTCGCTCTCACTAGTGGTGTGACATGCCGTGGCTGATATGGGGAGACTTCAACAGTGTCATGAACGTAGAACTAGATAGATCTTTCCCCCATTGTGTTATGTGACAGCATCCTCCAATGCAAACATGCTTAGGAACTGGGCGCACAGATGGGATTTGGTGGACAAATGGAGACTCCACAACCCTACACTGCGGGTAAATTCATTCTACTCCTCTCCACATACACTACATGTCCGCTTAGCAGCCGCGGTGCGTCCATTGGGGCGTAGGGGCGTAGCCCCACTAGCCGATGGACCCGCGGCTGCAAGGAAAATAATTGTCACATTCTTGTAAAAATAAATCATAATTTTCATCCAAGCGCCGCCGGGAATCCAGGCTGCACCCGACTTAAACGGGAGTGCTGCGCGCAGGGGGGCTGATCTGGACTGCTGCTGCACAGCTTGTGACAGTCCATGTGACGTACATTTGTTGTGTCAGGCAGACACTAGGTACCTTAGCGCGCAAGTGCTGCTTGGGGCTGAAACTAGCCTGAGCATGCACATTAAAGTTCCCCTATTAGCGAGTGACCAGGGGGGTGCTGGTTAAACCGGCGGCAGCCCCCGGCGTTAACAAGGGCGACAGGGCGAGCAACAGTGTGCCCCCTAGCCAATCCTGGCGCTGCATGCAGCGCCAGGATTGGCCGGTCACCGTGCAGCAGGGCAGGGCAATCCATTATTGGATGCCCCGCACGGGTGGCTCAGCTGCACTGCATAATGGCCAATCACTGTGTCTGACTTCATGTAGTCATGCAGTGATTGGCCATTTCGCGGCGCGCGGCGCTGCTGACGTTGGATCCGGTTCTGGGGCCCTGGGACTCGCCTCGTGGTGTGTGGAGTGTGCGCATCAGACAGCCAGCCTCAGCCTGTGCTTTCTCTCTCGACTCTCCATTCTCCTCTCATCTCAACCCGTGTGACCGTCGTCATCAACACCAGACTACTTACTTCAGTAAGTTACAGTAGACACTAAAGGCCAGACCGCATCTGCCAACTTTAAGGTATCACACGACATGGACTGTGCGTGCTGGGTACATCCAGAGCTCTTTTGAAACATAGACAGCCACTTTCTGCAAGGCACACTCTGTAGACTCCCCAGGGATAATTTCTGATAGGGAGGGGTGTTTCTCCACTTGCCACATGACGAGTTAGGTTTTGTGTCTGTAACTCTGCAGCCAGGGTAACTAATTAATCAGTCGCGTTTGTCCGGGACTGAGCAGACTTTGAGGCCCTGATTACAAATTGCGCAGGAAAGGGAGGGGGCTTTAAGAATAAATAAAATGGATGAAGAGAGAGCCAAGAAGCAATGGGATGGTTGCGAGGGTGGGAAAAGCAACACTGGGAGTGGGAGAGGTTTTCAGGGGAGAAGCAACACACAAAGGAGCTCGGGGTCGGGGAGTTGATCATGGCATTTTTGAGAACAGTGGATAGTGAGTGATGATGAGTACGGGGTTTGTCCCAGCAAAACACCTGATATGGAAGAGAGGATTGACAGATGGTTAACGAATTGGTGTAATAAATGTCACCAATTTTAGTTGTTTTATTACCAAGTTGCGCAATATGGATAATCCGTTATTTGTGTGATCATGCTACTCCCTCCATGCACTTGCTGTCCTCCTGATGTCATGCAACATTCTACAGCTTGAGTGGCTCTTCATGCTTCTGAGAGGTGAGCAATGAAAGCACTTAAGGCTTTCACCAATAGTGGGAGAGTCACAATAGCCCCGTCTGCCTCTGATCGCTCTCTCTCCTTCCCTTCTCACTCTGATTGTGTCTCGGCATGACGGCATCGCCGTCCTCGTTCTGAGCTCCTCCACTTCACTCTCCCTCTACACCACTCCTCCACGTGCCTCTGGTCCAGGGCTCCCTGACTACTGACTCAGTAGTCAGGGAGCCCTGGACCAGAGGCACGTACTGACACTCAAACTGGTTGCCTGGAAACCTACCCGCAGGCTGGCATCAGACATGGGAGTTTACACGGGTTCAAGTGCCTAGTGGTGGCAGTTGCCAGATAGGGGCTATATTCGCACTGGAGGCGAGGAAGAGACAACCAAGCGGCATCCATCTTCACTTCATCATACCGAAACACAGAGAAGCCTGCCCGAGTGAAATACCCGGCTGAGCACCCTCCAATAAGCCAATCCCACCTGCATCAGATACACACTCTGCACCATGTAGCCCCTTCCCCTCGCCGCCCATTACCTTCCAAGCCCCATTCAGCACCCCTTCAAAGACTCCAATACAAAATCCACTCAGCTTTCTGCAAACACCCTAATGGGACAACCACCCTGCCCATTACACACCTCTCTTCTGTGCAGCAACCACTCCTGGGCCTTCCATCCCCATCCAACACCCCCAAACACTCCACAGCCAGCACTCCAGGGACCCCATCCAAAATCCGCTCACATCCGTTAAATCACCGGTCATAGGCATACCAACACCCAGTAGTCGCCCCGGAACCTAGCTGCATCACCTACCTCCTCGGCTCCCTACTGCCATGCTTCTCGGCTCTTCCCAGCAGGTATGGGCTATTAAAAGGCGCGCTGGCGAGGGGGATTGTTCTCCAGCCTAGAAGAGCAGCTAAACAGTGTGTCTTTGTGCTAGTCCGAGCCCGGGAGTGAACTACAGCACGGCAGCACGCATCCCAACAAGGTAGTCAAAGCAGACAGTAGTACTAGTCTCTTTTAGTGAGTATCTCAGTTAGTTCTTCTTACTTACTGTTGTTACATAAATTGTACTGCCCTCTGTGCCCCCGGTGTCTGCATTGCCACCTCTACCCACCTGTCCTGATGCCCCCTCGGTGCCAGGGTCACTGATCGTAGGCTTGCATCAGCGCAGCAGTGTCCTCTGTGCTGAATATTAAAATATAAAAACTGCAGTATTATATGTTAATATGTAAATACAGAACATATTTCCTTTCGGACAAGAGACGACCTCTCAGTTTGCTGGACAAATGCCCCGCCACTCAAATCGGCCCTGATTTAATACTGATGTCTCTGCAACCAAAGGGGCACTTTGCAAGCAGCAAGTACGTGTATTATAATGGCGTCATTAATTTGATTTTAGCACAGGGTCCATAGCTCTTGATTCTATTCTTCTTCCGTCACAGGAAGAGCTGGATGTCACAACCACATTCCAATGAGCCTTCATTCGCCATATTTGATTCCCAAACTGCCTCTGCTCTGCATGATGTATTTGTTTGTGCATAGTATTTTATGATGTATAGAACTGCGTCACATGCTGAATGTTAGCCGCGGTATGTGTATTTTAAGCGAGGCACAAATACAGTAAGTGACACATATAGGTTTATGGCCACTTGTCAGTACGTGGCATGTGGGTCGTATTATGTGAATGCAGCGCACTTTCTTATCCGTCTGCGCTAGTTATGTTAATTTATAGGGCCAATGATGATTTGCGTCAGAAGTGAACTCAGCACACAAACAAAAAACATTATTACTACAAGTGCAGCGAGATTGGTAATAGAAGGCACAGTGGCGCACAACTCAGTCTGACAACAACACCATGCAGACTACCAGACAGCTACCGCCACGTGTTCCCAAATGGAAAAAAAGCATTAGAGGAAAAGCGGGCAATAGGGTGTTGTGTCCGTTTGCATTCTTCTGCTCCAGCCAGTATTAAAGAACAATTAGTTAGGCGAGTTCTAGAGCCTGTTTACGAGGGGCCAATAAAGGGTAGGGCATAGCCTCCCCTGTCGGATACTTATGAATGGGTGAAGACGCTCAGCACCCCTCTCACCCCTAACTCTCACCCGTCTTAACTCTCTAAGAAGGGAGGAGCAGTGGTTGGGAATGCTGGTGCCTTTAACAACAAATAAACCTTATTTTGAAGGGCGATCGGGGTATTTCAAGCTGGTGAACCTACTGGGGTCTATAGGAGGCAATGCCCATGCCTGTATGGATGAGTCAAACGAGGGAGGTGACAGGGGTAGGTCTTACTCCCAGTGGTAAGATCTCAGGAAGCTTCAATGGGTGAGAGACGCCCAGCGTCTTCACAGGGGCAGGGCGGGAGCGGTCCATGCACAGGGCGGCTACTAAATATTTACTTCTGGCTGACGATGGTGTGGTGAATGTTTTCATCAAGCATAGTGGTTTTTGTGTGAAACATCTACCCCACTGCAGGAGACTGAATATGTACTTTACAAAGACACGTCGATCCTATGTTTTTTAAAAGTGGTGTAATTATTCTTTTACTTTCAGCATGACCACATGATGCACTTGCACTTCGCTATATAAAACAAAAAATAGAAACATCAGCTGTTGGCCTATATATGTAGGAGCGTTGGCAGCCTGCCAGACTATGTTTGTGGTCCCAGTAGTGAAATAGCAGCAGGCGGCAGCGCAGAAGGTTAATGTGCCTGCTGCAAAGAACATATACCTGATGCAGATCACACAATGCATGTGATGTAAATAGGTCAGTGAGTCACTGCTTTTGTCAGAGAGATCCTTTTGTTACTTGCAGTTTCTAAGTTAAAATCCTAACATACAACAGCGAGCTATTAACTGTCATGTAAGAGCTGCATGCAAACTGCAAGGAAAAAATTGGAGCGTTATGTTTTTTCCCCACAGTCTTTGTTTGATTACCCTAGTGTTTCAAAAATAAATTGTTATTGTTGTAAGGCGTGGTTCCCAATGCTTTGTGAAGGCTGTTTCCCAACTGCTGTGCAACTTCTTCTACTCTTAGAGCTGAGATTTTCATGAAAGTCTTATAGTCTGAATTCAGCACCTGAGCGTAATAGGACGGAATGTATGAAGCTCTGTGGTTATACTGAATAAGCAGCTACCTATGTTGTGCCATCTATTAATGTAATAACTGCACTTTCACAATTGCTTTATTAACCTTCCTGCTTTCTCAAATTTGCTGGAAAATGCAAGATTTTCTTCTTTTTTTCCAAAATTTTCTAGGGGGGGTAACCCCCCTTATGGGGTTCGGGCTCGCTCGCTGCGCTCGCTCGCTACGGTGCAGTATGCAAATCACTTTGCGCCTCACCACTTTCAAGTGTCACCAGCCGCCCCTGCCGCTTAGACAGATTCTTGAGTACGCCTTCCCTATTTCCCTCTCTAGTAGATACAGACTACTTAGGACGTACTCATTCGGATCATAACCCGCAGTTCATCACACTCGCCTGGGAAAGTAGTGCCCACCTTATCTCCACATGGCGATTACAGCCAGTGATGCTGGAAGATGTTGCATTCCCGACTCTCTTAGCACAGCCATTGGGGAGTACTTTGAATGCAACACAGGCATGGCCACATCGGCCCTAGTAAAATGGAATGTACTAAAGGTCACACAACAAGGTCAGTGCTTGGGAATAGGAAGTGACATGCGGTGACAAATAGAGTCAGACTTGGTATATGTGGAACTTGCTTTGCCATCGCTGGAAACGCGTGAGGCGCCAACACCCCTATGCTCAACAACATAATCAGATGCGTGCAAAAAACATTTGTCATTACTGGTATGTTTGAGATGCCTGAACTATTCGGCACACTCAGCAAAAACACACGGACTGGCTGACCACTCAGGGTTCCTTCTTGCCTGGCTGATTAAACAGGATCGTCGGCAGGCTCCATCACAGTTTAGGTCCCCTAGTGGCGTGATGAAATACACACAACATGAAATACATAACAAACTGACCCTTCACTTAACGTCACTGTACCAGTCCACACTGGAATCATCGGAACTAGACATATACTCCTTCCTAGACTGCCTTGTTTTTCCCAGTCTCACACCGGAGGATCGTATGGAGTCAGATGCCTCAGTCACGCTGGGTGAAATACACACAGCAATGCGCGCCCTGGCCTCTGAAAAAGTACCAGGCCAGATGGCTTTTCATCTGAATGTTATGAAACATACACTGATCTATTAGCCCCACAGTTGCTTCAGGTATATACAGAGGCATTACAATATGCGAGTCTCCCTTACTGAAGCCACGTTGATTCACACAATTAGGATCGTACCACCCGCTGGCGCTACTTAATGTGGACTATAAAATTCTGGCAGGAGTTCTGGCAGGTCAGCTAGCATTACTATCACCGCACCTTATTCACGAAGATCAGACTAGGTTTGTCCCAGCACGTAACACCTCCCTCAACATACGCTGATTGTTTCGGGTAATGAGATAGGCCCTGCATGACTGGCCAGAATCGGGTTGCCTGGTGCTGGACTTGGAAAAAGCTTTCAACACTGTTGAGTGGCCATTTCTGTTTGCTGTGCTTCCAAGGTATGTAATTGGTCCATGATTTCTAAGCCTATTTAAATTGCTATATGGAGCGCTGACGGTGCAAGTGCGTACAGGCACCTTGTTCTGACAACCTATAGAGATCCGCAGAGGCCCCAGACAGGGCTGCCCCTTTCACCACTAATTTTCTTTCTGGCCATAGAACTTTTAGCACTGGCTATATGTGCATCTGCAAACCACAGGGGTATCCCAATAGGCACTGACACACATGCCATATCGTTATAAGCTAACGACATTTGACTATATATCAGAGATATCCAGTCTGTGCCATCTGTCATACCTAACACCCTTAAACTCTTTGCGACGCTGTCGGGGCTGCGAGTTAATTGGGGAAAATCATGCCTGTTTCCCTTTGTCCCCCACATGGCAGACCCTCATCTAACTGTTGACTATGCTCCAGTGACATGGCAGCCGTTCATGTTGCGTTATTTGGGGATACGGATATACAACACTGACCGGGTCTTATTAGATGGTAACCTCACTAGAGTGATTACTGCCCTGAAGACGCAAATAGAGTTTTGGAAAACTCTTAATCTTTCAGTGGCAGGGAGGGTGGAGCTCATCACAATAGTAGTGCTCCCACGCCTTCTGTATCATTTTACCAACGAACCACTTTATTTACCACCGTCATTTTTCCATTCACTGGTGAGCATACTCCGTGACCTAATATGGAACATAAACTCGCTTTAGAGTCGTGCTCGTAAAATTGTATCTACCTTAGGCTCAGGGGGGCTTGGCCATACCAAACATGGAACATTACTATCTGGCATTCCAACTGCAATGGGTTGCCAGGTGGATGGTGGAGCTATGCCTGGCGGACCCAGCAGAGTATGGCCCCCATATGCCCTAGACGCGATCATTCACATCATTCATCTGTGCTCCAGACCGCCCAGATCCCACCCTTTGCTGGTACCGGTAGCTAATAGATGTTTTCGCCATATGCACCTGCCCATCCAATATTAGGCATACCAAGGGGGGTTGGCAGGGCTAGGGCGGCTGAACATGTAGCCTGACATGAGGCAGGCATTCACACAGCAGGGGATCTTTATAGCAAAGGCATGCTGATGACATATGAGACTTTGGTGCGGGAGGAGGGAGTCCCCTTGGGACTCTTTATCAGTTATGCCTTCTGGGTAGGCACGATGCGGAGACACTGGTGAGATTTCACACGGGAGCCACAAACACATCTCCTGCTGCAGTACATACATGTGTTGGGCACAGGGAGGCACCTCACCAAATGGTTACCGAAAGCACTGTGCACACTCCGCAACAGAGTGAGTACCCCTCCGAAACCTTTGGGAGGAGGATCTGATACAACCATGTACACCCAAAGAATGGAACATGAAGTTGTTGAGCCCCACATCAGTCCCCAGGAATGTAAGGTTCCACCTGATCCAGTTCTATATATTACACAGAGCATACCTTTCCCCAGATAAAATTCAACAGATACTTCTACAGGCAAGAGGGGTTGGCCTAACGGCTAAGGCGCTCGACCTCGGACCTGGGGAACTCGGTTCGAGTCTCGGTAACGACGCCAAAAAAAAACCCTGTGATTCTGGGCAAATCACTTAATCTCCCCGTGCCTAAAAAATGAAAGTAACTGGTGCTATGTAAAGCGCTCTGATAACTGATTCGGTTCGGTTCAAGTTCGCGCTATATAAAACTCTCTCAAAAAAAAAAAAAAAAAAAAAAGATGCATGTTGCCCGCGCTGTAAGCTTTAAAACGCCAACTTGTCACATAATATATTGGCGTGCCCTGCACTACCTTCCTACTGGAAGGGAGTGATACAATACTTGAACTTATACACTGACAGAGTACTTCCAAACAAGTGGGAGGCCTATAAATACTGGGAGTGTTCGCCAGGGACAAAGCGCATAGAGCCACTACCTGTTTCCCAGATTTGGGCCTGGTGGTGGCCAAAAGTCTTATCACTAAATGCTGGAAGTCTGATGACCCACCGAACCTACAGGCTTGGTCTCACTCCATACTAAACTGGGCCAAGGTGGAGGGAACTGCCCTACTCAGGGAGTACACCCTTGACCTGCGTATATATCCAATTTCATCCCAGTGGAACACAATACTATTGGCGCTCCAGGTAGCACTAACTCTGGTGTATGTCACTGACAACCCTAGCGAAAGTCACCCTGAAACACGCTCGCAATAGAATAAGTACCCACATGTAACATGGTCACATGCACATAACATACACTAGTGGTAATAAGTTGATGAAAAGGTCCACGGTCACATAGGCGACTATCCCAAGGGCATCAGGGCACCATAAGAGGTGCTGGTGTACACCCCCACTGTTGGTTGGCCTAACCCCTCCCCCGGTGTTCCAATTTCTTCTTTGATTTAGTTGACAGATCTGTGGATGGCAGAGGTGCAGTGCCGATGCAGGATTTCACAGCTGCACCCGCACCTATCACATGCTCATACAGGTCGGCAGCTATTACATACAACACTGTGGTGATCTTACGCAAGCAAATACCAGTTTATTGTATAAGTTCTCTCTTCTTCTTCATTGTTAATTTGCAGTGTGGTTACGTACTTATACGCATTAACTCTGTCGTCCAACAAATGGAGATGTATGCATATGCCATATCCCTGTAATGTAATATTCTTTACTAATCAGACATGCCTACTATATGTGTAACCTCAAAAGCAAATAAAACAGATCAAATAAAAAAAACTACTAGTAGGTGCCATCAAAATGTTTCAGAAAACTGGAAACCTTACTCTGAGGTTTTATATGGGTGACAAACAGACACAGAACAACTATTAACATTTTGAAACTCCCCTTGGCTGAAGGCGGGCTAGGTTGCCATCATTTTTAAATGTATTTTGAGGAAGATTACCTTATTAATTAGGGCATTTGGAGTCATTACTATCCAGAGGGGAACTAGTGCCCGTTTGTCGGAGCCCAAGCAAAAACGCTTGGGTGGAAATAATGTAGTGACCACAGCACTCCGGTGTGTTCGTATGACAGTGCCATGCTCATTATACCTCCATGATTGTCTTCCCGGACGACCTGGGACACCAGCCTGCTTCTGCATTGGCTAGATGGTCTGAGCTTGGTCTAATAATGATGGGAGATTTGTTCTCGGATTTTCTCTGACGTCCATATTATCCCTCTTTTCGCTGTGATAGAGGATTGGGACCTTCCTGTGACACAAATATTAAAATATGCTTCTATAATCCACTCTTTTAAACAGAAGTGGCGCGCCTGTCAATCTGAACCTAACACAAGTACTGCAGTTGCTTTTCACGATGGGAAACCCTCAGCATTCCATAACTTGGCAGTATAAATCCATACTTGCTATAATTAAACCCCAACTGGCTCGAAAATGGGAACATAATCTACATAAGCCTTTTACTGATAAGGGGTGCAGCAGAGTGTGGATGTACACGCGGTTAAATTCTAGAAATATGAGATTCAAACATACCCAATTGAATTGTCTACATATGACTTACATGACTCCGAGGCAGCTGAACCTTATCCGATGTTTGATGACATTAATTGCCCTAGGTGTGACTACCCTGACACGAAGTTTTTTCTATACGGTATGAAAAAGGGGAAACATCATTTACCACGAAGGCATTACCACTACTAACATTTACCACGTGACACTTACCACGCAGGGTGCCTTCCACGCAGGGTGCCTTCCACGACGTCTTTACCACGGGCTGGGGGGGAGATGTGGTATTCCTTCGAGTCGTTCTGCGTGGGCTTGGGGGGCAGAGGGGGATCTGGGGGGGGTCTCTCCCCCCAAAAATAACAAGCGGTGGGCAGAGAGAAAAAATAACAAGCAGTTTACTTAAAAAAAAAAAACGAACATAATTTTAAAAGAAAAAGGAAAGAGCCTCCCCCAAAGACGTGCCGTGTACGTCAAAAAAACAGTCCTTTTTTTATTTTGGTATACGTGTTTTGACGCTTGTTTCAATGGAGGATGGAAGTAAGGGCTCGTAGAGAAAGACGTGCAGGTAAGACGTTTCTAGGCGTAGTAAAATCCTACGTTGTAAATACCAGCGTGGTAAAGCCACTTGCGATGTAAAATTCGCGTGGTAAAGCCATGCGTGGTAATTGAAATCGTGGTATAATCATATATTCATGAAAAAGTGACATAGCGTCTGGAAGTCTCTGCTAATAGGGAAGCACTACATACCCCTCAGATTTGCTTGCTAGGCGATTTTCTGAGACCTAAGCCCAAAGAAGCTGGGATCAGATGTATTGATTGGGCGCTGGTCCTTGGTAAGAGATGCATTGAAATACATTGGAGATCTCAAGCCTGTCTTCCAGCTGATCAATGGCAATGTGACGTGAATGGATGGAGTTAATGTTAAAACTTTGTGTTACAGGTGGAAACCTGAAAAAGCTGCCATAAATATCCCAGTGCACCCCTCTGAAATTAGAGCATGTTTCCCTCTTAATGCCCCGAGGGAGATCACACGAGATTGTTGCAGTGAGAATGAGAATGAATTTTGTATATTGTGTGTCCCCTTGCCTTATACAGTTTGATGCGAGGATATTGCTAAGAATTTGGCTTGATCTAGGCAGGGTACTTAATATTTGTATTTGACTTCACTGAGAAATGTTGAAATGTTTTGTTTGTTTATTCTTTAGTCATCTGTTTTAATCAACAGTCGGTACAGAACTGCTGATTTCATTCCTTTTACTGCGATTCTATACCAAGCAAAACGATAGTGATATTGTCCTTTTTCTATACTCTTCTACTTTGACAGTCCTGCTCTGATATACTGACACCTCAATAGAATGGATATGATTAGTATTGTACTTTTTGAAAGCAATACTCCTCACTTCTTGAATTCCCGTAAGAAGCTGGAGACCTATCTTTTCAAGTAGGCGCACTCGGCCATGGCTGTGCCTAGACTCACACTTGTTCAGCACCAGGATACCCTCCCGGCTGATAGTGCGCTATACAAATCTGCATAACATAACAATGTTGTTATAACTTGAAGGAACACTGATGATAAACCTCAATAAACAGATTTTTAAAAAAACAAAGAAAAGTAGCTTTTGGAGCCGAGAAGGATATTAGGAAAAAATGGCCTAACACCTTTTTGCCTCATTGCCTATTTGGTGCTACCCAGAATAGATGTACATTGTTTCCGGGACCTATAACACCGAAGGGGGGACAAGATGGCCTTGAATATATAGTAGCAGAGAAAAGGTTTAATATGGATTTGTTAAGTGTTTCCGGGATCTCTTAATATTCTGGTTGAATTTTTATGTTATGGGGAGTGCTTTTCAGGAGCACACACATCTGCCATCAGTATGGCCTCATAGTTCTGGGTGTTTACTGAGGTTTGTATTTCGTTCACAATTCTCTGTTCTGGCTTTTCCTTGAAAAAATTAATTTGGATAGCTATGAGATGTTGTTGTTTTTTTTGCTGTCCTTGTGGCTCTGCTGGGACTTTTGAACTTTGTGAAGTTGAACACTAGGTTCAATTGCAGGAGGACCTTAGGTGATAACATTAGATTGGTGGGTGGCAATGTCTTACTCACTGGGTTCAGTGTGTATGAATTTTGATTAGGGAAGGTTGGGCCAAAAGACATTACAATTTGCTACCAAATTATCCTGTACATTGCATTGCTGACTTTTTGGCAGAAGCAAGCCGTGATAGGTGCGAGTTCCATATATTTTTTATTATGAAGAAGTTTTCTTGTGAAGCAACAAGTTACTTATCTGTAACTATGGTCCTTAAGTATTGATACCTTTCATAGATTCATATGCTTGAATCATTCCTCACGTCGAAGTGGGAGTACCTCAGTTACTTTACCATATCAGTACAAAGCACTAACAGTTTGAAAAGGCCTAGACAGTTCCCATTTTGTTAGCATAGCCACTTCATTCTAAGGGATCCAAATTTCAGACAGTGAGGTGAGAGTGCTCTCTGCCTCATCCCTCCATGAAGTTTTCACATCAACGATTTCTAGCTCAAGAGTGGAAATACGATCATCGTCCATGTAATGCTTGAGGTGAGACTCTATTTGCAGAGAACGGTGGGGCACATGTGAATCTATGAAAGATACTAGGGCTGGAGAGGGAAACATCCTTTACGACGCAACTTTTACCACGCAGTGCCTTTACAACACAGGTTTTTCAACGCAAGTAATTACGACGAATTGTGCTGGGGGCGCTCTAGGAAAGGTAATAGTTTAATTTACTATCCAACACCTTCCCTACAATCCACGGGGACTGGAGTTGGAATAGTAAATTGAACTATTCACTATCCAGCACCCCCCAACGCAAGTCGTTGTAACGACTTGCGTTGAAAAACCAGCGTTGTAAAGGCATGCGTAGTAAAAGCATGCGTTGTAACAACGTACATCCGGCTGGAGAGCCATAGTTACAGGTAAGTAACTTGTTTCTTCTCCTGCATTGGATCTTTCATAGTTTAACATGCTTGAATCGAATATGCCTCTTCATTCCGCATACCATTATCCCCCATGCTGTCACAACGCGGTGGTAACAACGACCGCGTTGTGATAACGCATACTATTACTCCGCAAGTCGTTACAATGACTTGCGGAGGGGGGCGCTGGATGTTGGAATAGTAAAATTTACTATTCCAACTACAGTCTGTGCGGACTTTAGGGAAGATGTTGGATTTTAAATCCAACAACTTCTCCCCCCCCCCCCCGCAAGTTGTTGTAACGACTTGCGGAGTAATGGTATCTATTGTCATAACATGGTCGTTATAAACGACCACGTTGCGACAGCATGCGGGGTCACAGATGCGGGGTGAAGGTGCTTTACCGCTTGAATCAGAATAATAACAGTGCGAACATTTTAATTAATCATTTAAATCGTAAGAGGATGGAGGGATAAAATAGACAGGCTCCCCTTACTTGAACAGATGACTTAGAACTGCCTGTCCCACTGCTGCATCTCTGTCTGCAACTTGAGTCACAGCAATAGCATTTCATGAAGGTGTGTCTGTTACTCTACATTGAAGCTCGACAAATGTCCACTTCGGGGTAGAGTGCTGATGAGGCAGCCATGCTCCTAGTAGAATGGGATTTCATTATGTGTGTGAGTGGTCCTCCAACCTTCATGTAGCAGAATGCTAGCATTACAGGTATCAATCTTGAGGGTCCCTATTTTGTGACTTGAAATCCTTTAGGTGGGTTAGAAAAGGATACTACAAGTTGATTAGACTTTCTTAATTTTTTTGTTCTGTCAGAATAGAATCGGAGACACTTTTTGACGTCTAGTGAATATGAAGACCTTTAAACTACATTTGTCAGGTTTTCGAAAAATGTCTTAAATCTATACTCACATGCAGATGAAATTAGGTTGGTACTTTAGGTATGAACTTGAAATTAGTTCTCAGGATGACCTTGTCTGTTAGAACTGCAAAAAAGGCACTGTGGTGGAAAAGGTCTGAATTGCATTAACCCTTCTTACCAATGTCGTAAATGGGCCTGACATCAACTGGGAAAGAATTGCAATCATTTCACAAGCTGTTGGTGGCGTTTTAGATAGTAGGAGCACTCTGCATTGGCCCTGTAGAAATTATTTCGCAATCCTATATGACCATATCGATGGCACGTTAGGTAACCTTTTAAAACCTGATTTGACTTACTAGTGAGCTTTAATTCAGGCAAGCTTCAATCAAGATTTAGCTAGTTCCAGTGAGTTGATGGGGCCTGTATGGGAAAGAATGAAATCCATTGGTCGTATGCATAAACAAAACCTTTTACTTTTTGCAACACATGGTTGTTTGTAGATACTGCTCTGGCTTGTGCCAATATATTCCTGTAGACTTACTGAAATATTTACCTTTCCTAACTCATGTAACACAGAAGCCAATCTCAAAGTGTTAGAAATGGGGTCTCTAGTTGGTAGAGGTATGCACCCTGTCCAAGTAGGGACCGCCACTCTAGTCAGCGTGAGATAGATACACACTAAAAGATAACCTGTGCTCACCCTGTAGTACCTTGGCACAGAGCAGTCAAGCATATCTAAAAAGGCAATGTGTAAAGTATTTGTGCAACACACACACATACACAGTAATACAATGAAAACCCCACAAAAAAGACTCCACACCTGTTTAGAAAATTGACAATAATTTAAAAAAATAAATCAAGACCAAAATGGCAAAAATACAATGTATAGAAGTTTAGTAATATATATTTTTAAAGAATAAAGAGTTCTAGAGCTTAGCGAGCAATAAGCGCCAATGGAAGTTATCTCGTCGCACTGGACCGGGGCAAAATCAACAGTTAAGGCTGACCATGATGCAGCGCAGGCTGGGGACTTGAGCCACACAGGCCTGGTGAACACAGTACCTTGATCCTGGTTGAAACAACAAGATGCAGTATGCAGACAAGCCATGTGTCGATGTCGAGCCCGCAGTCAAGGCGCTGTGTCGATTTTCTCCATGCAGTGGTGGCGACCCGTTGGTTCTGACAATGAAACGCTGAGCCAAGATGTGTTGGTTTCAAAGTGCAATGCACCAGGTTTGTTCACACAGTCGAGGGGATGCGTTTTTCTCTCCACACTGCAGTGGTGGTGATGCGCAGTTCTGATGTGTCAGGCTCTTAGGCGAGGGGTTGGTTCTGAGAGTGATGCGCCGATCCTACTCTCCCAACAAGGTTGATGCGCCGATTCTGCTACATGCAGACTGGAGATGCATCGATTTCGCTGGAGCAAGTATCTGGGCCTTCCAGTGAACCAGGCGCATGAGCGAGTGTAGAGACTTTGATAACCCTGATTCTCAAGCAACAGGAGGCAAGCCAACAAGCCCTTGGATATCCCTTTGGTTACAAGGCAGAGCCCGGCTCTCCCTCAGCAGGGTCAGAGAGCAGCAGGCAGCTGGGCAGCACAGCAGACAAGCGGGTCTTTCAGATCAGCAGTCCAGCAGAGTGTCAGTCTTTGATGCAGCACAGCAGTTCTTCTGACAGAGTTCAGTTACAGGTCCAGAAGTGTCTAATTTGGTGGGGTTGGAGACCCGGTACTTAAACCCAGGTGTGCCTCTGAAGTGGCAGTGACTTCAAACAAAAGTCTTTGAAATGCACAAATGTCCTTTCTTCCCATTTCTGGCTCCAGACTAGCTGAAGGGGTTATTCAACCCTTTGTGTGGGGATAGGACGTTGCCTATTCAGTTCTTAGTGTCAGTCCCTCCCTCCCTTCGTGCCCAGAAAGAGTAATCAGAATGCAGATGAGCAGTCAGACACACCTAACCTTCCTGTGTTTGTGGCTGTCTGGAGGGGATGCACAAAGTGTAGCTGTCACCCACCATAGATGTGTATTGAAGACAGGCTGCAGGTACACAGAGCTGTGAGATAATAGAAATGTCCACTTTCTAAAAGCGGCCTTTCTAAAATAGTACTGTTAAATCCAACTTCACCAGTAAAGAGGCTTCATCATTTCCATTCCAAAGTAATAAAACATGATAGAGCTACTCCTTTCTAATTTGGAATTATAGCTTAAAAGGGTATTAAGGAATTCCCAATGATAACATATGAGAGGAGTTGGCCTAACATTAGTGAAAAATGAAGGTAGCTTTTTGTCACTACCAGGATATGTAAAATGTAAAAAGTACATGTCCTACCTTTTTACAGACACAGCACCCTACCCGATGGGCTTCCTAAGGCCTACCTTAGGGAGGATGTATGTATAATAAAAGGAATGTTTAAGGCTTGACAAAGAGTTTTAAATGCCAAGTCAAAATAGCAGTGAAACTAAACACAGAGACTCTGCAGTGGCAGGCCTGACACAGGTTTGCAAGGCTACTTGTGTGGGAAGCACAGTCAGCTCTGCAGGCCTACTAGTAGCATTCCATTTACAGGCCCTGCGTATAAGGTATACTACTACAAGGGACTTAGAAGTAAATTAAACATGCCAATGGTGTATACATCAATATTACCATGTTTAGGGGAGAAGCACATGCACATTAGCACTGCTCAACAGTGGTAAAGTGCTCAGAGTCCTAAAGCCAACGAAAAGATTCAGCAAAAACAGGAGGTAAGCAGGCAAAATGTTTGGGGCAAGACAGGTCTAACACAGAGTTTGCAGGTTATAGTGAAGAATCTGGCCCCAACATCTGCACAAGAGGTCGGCACTCGACTCTGTCTGTATGGGTGATACGTCTGCTACAATAAGTAAGTCTGTGAACCAGTAGCGTATTAACCTGGTGAGAGTTATAAGAATCAGCTTACAGGGTTCCCTTTTCATTTTGGCAATTACTCTTGGCAGAAGGTAAATTGGTGGAAAAGGATAAGCAAAATGTCTGGATGAGGGAAAAAAGATTGCATCTCTTTTTGACACTCTGAGCTGGAGCACATTTATGTGTAGATGTATTTTTTGTCAACAGCAAACCCTCCGATCAAATGCTCCTGTAGGTGAGCACCACATCGATGCATCGCAGTGTTTGAGGGGACCACAAAGTGAGACTAACAGGTCTGAAGCTGTGTTCTCTATTAATGCCACCTGGGAAGTGCTTCTATCAGTTTTGGAGTCATGGACTTTGAAAGAGTTTGATACCTGAGCCGCTGGTTGTCCAATTCCTCTGCAATAGGCCTCAGAATTCAGAATGATATTAACACTATTTTTTGTAATATCATTCTTAGATGTCTCTTAGTAGGCACACTATCCCTTCTGTATGCTTCAGTATTTATATTGCTAGTGTAGCTATAGTAATTTGCCCTTCTGACAATGGATATGCCTTTGGTTTCCGGGTGTCTGTTATTGCTCCTAAGCAATACATGCTTCAAAGCGGTGTGACTAACGATTTTTTTTCTGTTAATTTCAAGATCTAGAGTCTTCAAGAGTCCGGTATAGGTTGGCATTGAGTTGTTTGTAGAGGCTAAAGACAAGCCTTTAACCAACTAGTCATCTAGCTAAGGGGAGACAAGATGGCCAAGATGTCAAATAGGGGCACAACTGGTGCTTTGCATGTGATACAGATTTCAGATGCATAGCAGAGGACAAAAAGAAGAACTGGAAAATGGTACTGGCAATAGACTACCTCAAATCGGAGATATGTGCGGTGCATTCCAAGCCTAGAAAAGTCTACTCGTCTACTCGTAATTGCAAGTAAAATATTATCAGGTTGAGCTTTTTTTAGCAACTTCTAGTCCCATCTGGTGAGTAAACTTAGGTTGGAATGAAACAATTGTCTTGTTTATTCCGAAAGTGAATTAGCAATAAAGATGACATTAAATCTTGTATTTATATTGAAACATTTGCTGTCTGTTCAAGGAAAGAGGTCAAATGTCAGTTTGCCTTTTAACTAATTGTTGTTTGGAAAATGAGATTTATTTTTCTCTCTCTTACTACAGTTAGAGGTTTTTGTCAAGTGAGTGGTCTGAAGATGTAGGTTGTTTTTCTCTAACACATAACATTCAAATAAATAGGCTGTAAAATAATATTACAAGTATTTCTAAATATATCAGGAATTACACAATACTTTTTTTATAATTAAAAAGTGTGATGCAAGCAAAGAGTTAAATAGGAGCAAAACAAACCAGAACACTTTACTTGATGATGTGCAAATGACATATATTTGCAGAAACTCAATTTCCAAACATTGTTGTTTGTACACTACATAGTTCTATCAGTAAAGCTGCATGTCAGTGGGAAGGTTTCTGGCCATTTCAATGTATAATCTGCTGATTACAAATGACAGTATGCTACCACTTCATGCTTTAGTTATGTATTAAAAGTGATATTTTTTAAACATGATTTGAGAACCATTCCTACACTGATGAAAATGCTGTTAATGAACTAAGAGGCAGGTCAGAGATCATGTTTATCCTATATGTGGCTAGATTTGTATTATATATGGAAGGAAAATTTAGTGTATTAAATCAAACAAAAGAGGTTTTGTAGAGCAGACATGCTGAACTCGCACATTTGAAGGTGCTCTCATATTTGATAATGAAGAAAATGGCGGCTCAATGAATTACATTATTTGCCCATGATCACTTCATTTGAAACCAGTTTATGGGTCAAGAGCATTACAAATAGGTTGGGTAGATTATTTAAGTCACTAGACCTGCAGTTCTGGTAACATTTTAATGTTTATTTGAGGCCTGCATTCTCTGAGTTGGAATGAGGAAATTCTCATCCTTGAGGTCTAATGATGCCATGTATTTGCTCATCATTTACAGCAGTAATACCTCTTGAAGTGTTGTCAACTTAAATTATTGTTTTCATAGAATAAGATTTAAATGTCGTAGACCAAAATAGGCCTCCACTCTTTCAAGGGTTTCTTTTTCATTCTGGAATAAAATCTGACATTTTGATGGTGTTTTGGAGTCACTTCTATGCCTTTCTGAAGCATGTTCGGTATCTCAACAAGTACAGGTCCTTGTGTCATAACCTGGATGGAAGGGAAGTTTGTGAACGTTAGCCAAACTCTAGTGCTTCCTATACTTGATCCTGTCCATCACCCATTTATTTATAAGGTAGCAATTCTGCCTGCTACAGGGGCCAATATCCTCTGGGTATCTATAGTGGTATCCAGTGGCTGGAAATCTTGCATCCTGACCCGTTGTTTGACCTTTTCATTTTGGTGCTTGATTGGCAAAGGACTACAGCTGTGTCTGTATGGTGGTATGACTGAGGCTGATAGGAGGGTTGATATGATTTGTATCTTAACATTTGGCACAGATTGGCTGCATTCTTCCTCTACCACTAAGGATTGGGGGCTTTCTTTGTTGCAGAGTCCCAAAGCACCTCACTGTCTCAGTGTCTGCCTTAATGCTCTGTAGAACGCTATCCACATGTTTTTTAAATAGTAGTTCCCTGTCAAATGGCATATCCATGATTTTATTCTGGACTTTCAGCCTGAAGGAGGTAGCTCTTAACCATCCTTGTCTTCGTAAGACAGCGGCTCCAGCTAGTTGCCTAAAGCAAAATGTTTGCTACATCCATTGAGGAATCTATGAACACAGCCCACCCTTTCTTGTTTCTTCTCCTCTGGCAGGAGGTCTAGATACGGAGCTATATCTGTCCAGTTTGTCGTACCTACCAATTATAACCATGACATTAGCAGCCCTCATGGACATGTCTGCCATAGAGTAGAATATCTTTCCTTATATATCCATCTTGATGCCTTACCGATCCAGTGGTGCTGTGCATGACCAGGGAAACAAGCTGGAGACATTTATGGGATTTCGTATTTCTTAACTGTTCGCTGCCACTGTATCTGGAATCTGTATCAATTTTATTCGCTCCTGCAAGGGAACTACTTTGATTGATTTCCACACTGATTCCTTAAAATCAGATAATTTATTTGTCTGCAATAAGCAAGTCAAATTTATTTGCAGCTCTATCCACAAGACTGTGGAACTTGCTGATGTAGCCTGGTTGTGAATCAAAATGTGGAACTGCTGAGTCTGTTGCAGGAAGGGAGTAATTATTCCACTTATCGCTTGTTGGGCTGTCTACTGAAGATTTTTCAGGCTTCTCCATATCAGCGTATCTGTCATTCAGCTCATCTACTTGGCTAGGCAGTTGAGATGCATCCCCAAATTGTTTCAGTGATTGACCTGGAGTTGGAGGTGTGTTTTGTTCATCTTCCTACCATAATTCCTCTGGGCTAGGTACAGGAGAAGCTGGTCCTTGTGAGGAAGGTACTGGTGCAGGCTGATGTTGAGAACCTGAAGGGAATCTTGTATAACAGTCTGCATCATTTGGACACAAGGCTTTTATGCTATCTACTGGCACCCTTATCATAGGGCATTGGTTATAATTCTTGAATAATGATTCATAAGGGCTAAAGTGGGAGTTATAAAATCCTCTTTCTACCCAATGTTGTGGGGGATAATATGGATTAAATAAAGGTTTCATACTATGCTTCAGGGGCATATCCTTGGCAAGTGCTTGGCACTTAATTTTCACTTGTCCTAGGATATAGGCCACCAAAATAGGTTATCTGAATCTTTAGTCATCTTCTGCTTTGGTGTTTTTTTACTCTTGAAGACCTTATCTACATGACTCAAATGCTTGTACTTGTAAACGAACATCAGAAATAGCTAATAACATTTGTATTAAAATAAATTGTTGTTGTTTTTTCTGCTGCCCTCTTCAGCGAAGACTCGTTGTTACTACTTTCATTGAGGATTTTGTTGTCTGCCAGGGTGTCGGTGATGCTCTGGTAGAGGGCGATTCCCATGGGCTTGACTGGGTCAGGGTTTGTTTTCTCACCTTCAGCTGCATAGATGAAGGTTTGTCGACCGTAGACATAGATGAGGTTGTTGAAGGGCTTACCATAATCTTCTACTTTTTAGTCAAAGGAGATGACACAGAGGCATATTAGTGGGAGAATGCCTCTTTTTAAACTCCTTGTCTGGAGAATGTGAACCTGAAGATTTTAAAGCCCTTTTTGTTTCTTTTAATCAGGTTCACCAGAGGAAGATTCCTTTGATCTTGATTTCTCCCTTGATGTTTTGGCTGTATCGAGTTTTCTTTCTGCCTTTCGCTCTCTACATTCATAAAACTAGTCTCAGAGCCATCCCCAGAAGAGGGGTGCTCCATAACCTCATTTTTGTACCCATCTTAACAGTTCTCTCTCATGATCCTTGCGGTTCTTGCAGAGAATGTTATGCAGATTTTACAATATGTAGCCTTGTGATCCAGAGAGAGGCAGTAAATATATCTCACGTGAGGGTTATCTGAAAAACATCTCATTTTCCCATAGGGTTCACAAGCTTTAAAAACGGTTATCTTGGATTTCTCTATGGTGTTGCCTTTTGAGGCAGTGGGGTCAGTCTAAGGAAAGGCTACAAAGTTGACTTATCTGATCTGAAGCAAGAACAACGCTCTGGAACTCCCTCCCACACAACGGGGAAGTGTGAAGACCTCTGGGAGGGTGAGGCAGAGATAACTCTTATCTCATTGGCTAAAGTTTGGTTTATTTTAGAATGAGGTGGACGTGCTAATAAAGTGGGCACTGTCTAGGACTTTTCAACCTGTCGGTGCCTCCTACTGCTATGTTAAAATTACCAAGGGAATACCTCTTTGTCAATAGGAAATGATTGAGACATGTGAATTTATGAAGGGTACAATGCTGAAGAAGTGGCTTTGTCCTTAAAGGTAATTACTTATGGAAGTAGTGCGATATGCTTCTTTCTGGTATATCATTTGTATGTATGTATGTGGGATATTTTGTTTTTGTTTTTTGTGCAGACTATAATATTCTTTCTAGTTTTTGAGTGGTGTATCTAACAGGCTAATGGAATTGGTGGGAAAAAATAACAAACCTCTTGATCTATTTGTGCTGTGTTGGATATGCGTAAGATAGATTAAATTGGGGTGTTCTCTTTTGTTTGTGTATGGTGGATCATGGTTGCTACTTTTAAATGAGTTAAAATAGTAACTTACTGTATGGCAAATCTGTGCAGTTCAGTTCTGTGTGTTTTTTCTTTTAATGCATTCTGGTTTGTGGCTTGTGTCGATGGCAAGTGCTATTGGGAGCAACAAAATGTCTGGTTGTCAAATAAATGAGCTTTGTGTTGGATATATGGAGGATGTTCTATCTGATGGAATCTTGTGTTGGTGTTATAGAGAATAATATTGTGCGATTATTTAGCATACCTTTACTATGAAAGATAGTTGGGCGGTGGTAGCCATTAGAACTGGTGGGGCAGCGTGGGGTGGAATAAAAACAAAACTTACCTGCAGCTTGACGTCTGCCGCCTTGCCACGTCTTCAGCTTTGCCAATGCTCACAAGGGCTCCCAGACTCCCCTGCACCAATGCAGATGCTACTCTCAGGCTGGTACTACTCAGCATGAGTCAAGCATATGGATTGGGTGGAGCGGGCTGGTTCCACTCTTCAGCAGGGACTAGAAGCCTATTTTCCTGAGCCCTGCTGATATCTTCAAGCAACAGCCTGGAGATATCCAAGCTTGCATGAAGGTTTGGCCTTCCTAAGACGGCCGGCCAAAACAACATGCGCACTGATTGCTTCGCCCCTAAGCCTCAGCTGCCGTTCCGGAGTAAAATAAAATGATAATAAAGCAGATAACGTAACTGCTTTATTATCATTTTATTTTATATGCATCTGCTGGTTCCAACAATTGGGCGATGCTCCTCTGTATATGGGGTTTGTTCTTCCTAATGTTTTGTGCTGGATTTTAGTTTGTCCTGTGGAGGGGGCCTAGTTGTCCTGTATTTACCCTGCATGTCTCTGTTTTTTATTAGCTATCCTGGTGTCCTTTTTTATTATCTATCCTGGTGTCCCAACAATTTTCTTATAATGAAATGCAAGTCTGGTTCAGGTGAGCATGAGCAATAGAAGTGATTTTTGCTCATGGTCATACTTGTGGTAAGGCAGACATACCTTTACCAGCACTGCCGCCTTTTCTCACGTGCACCTCTGCCATAGAAGTGGTATCAGCCGCATTTGATATGTGGCATAGCTTGTCATAGCTTATTGACTATTGTGTTATGTCGTGTAGCTTTTTGAGACAACTTTGTAAAGATTTCTTATTTGCTGCATGCAAAGTAAGTATGGCACTCCGGGAAAACATGGGCTATCAGTGTGCACAGAGTACGACAGGTCAGCGAGCATGACAGGCTCAGCACTCCCTGGACAGGGTTATGAGCCTGACCCTGTCTTCACTCAGCAGCTCCTAACCCTGTCTTCACTCAGCAGCTCCTAACCCTGCCTTCACTCAGCAGCTCCTAACTCTGTCTTCGCTCAGCAGCTCCTAACCCTGTCTTCACTCAGTAGCTCCTAACCCTGTCTTCACACAGCAGCTCCTAACTCTGTCTTCACTCAGCAGCTCCTACCTCTGTCTTTACTCAGTAGCTCCTAACCCTGTCTTCACTCAGTAGCTCCTAACCCTGTCTTCACTCGGTAGCTCCTAACCCTGTCTTCACTCAGCAGCTCCTAGGCCTGTCTTTACTCAGTGGCTCCTGACCCTGTCTTCACTCAGCGGCTCCTAACCCTGTCTTCACTCAGCAGCTCCTAACCCTGTCTTCACTCAGCAGCTCCAACCCCTGTGTTCACTCAGCAGCTCCTAACCCTGTCTTTACTCAGTAGCTCCTAACCCTGTCTTCACTCAGCAGCTCCTGACCCTGTCTTCACTCAGCAGCTCCTAACCCTGTCTTCACTCAGCAGCTCCTAACCCTGTCTTCACTCAGCAGCTCCTAACCCTGTCTTTACTCAGTAGCTCCTAACCCTGTCTTCACTCAGCAGCTCCTGGCCCTGTCTTTAGTCAGTAGCTCCTAACCCTGTCTTCACTCAGCAGCTCCTGACCCTATCTTCACTCAGCAGCTCCTAGGCCTGTCTTTACTCAGTAGCTCCTGACCCTGTCTTCAGGCAACAGCTCCTAACCCTGTCTTCACTCAGCAGCTCCTAACCCTGTCTTCACTCAGCAGCTCCTAACCCTGTCTTCACATAGGAGCTCCTAACCCTTTCTTCACTCAACAGCTCCTAACCCTGTCTTTACTCAGTAGCTCCTAACCCTGTCTTCACTCAGCTGCTCCTAACCCTGTCTTTACTCGGTAGCTCCTAGCCCTGTCTTCACTCAGCAACTCCTGACCCTGTCTTCACTCAGCGGCTCCTAACCCTTTCTTCGCTCAGCAGCTCCTGACCCTCTCTTCTTTCAGCAGCTCCTAACCCTGTCTTCACTCAGCAGCTCCTAACCCTGTCTTTACTCAGCAGCTCCCAACCCTGTCTTCGCTCAGTAGCTCCATACCCTGTCTTCACTCAGCAGCTCCTAACCATGTTTTCGCTCTGCAGCTCCTGACCCTGTTTTCACTCAGCAGCTCCTAACCCTGCCTTCACTCAGCAGCTCCTAACCCTGTCTTCACTCGGTAGCTCCTAACCCTGCCTTCACTCAGCAGCCCCTAACCCTGTTTTCACTCAGCAGCTCCTAACCCTGTCTTTACATAGTAGCTCCTAACCCTGTCTTCACTCAGCAGCTCCTAACCCTGTCTTTACTCAGTAGCTCCTAACCCTGTCTTCACTCAGTAGCTCCTAACCCTGTCTTCAACCAGAAGCTCCTTATCCTGTCTTTACTCAGTAGCTCCTAACCCTGTCTTCACCCAGCATCTCCTTATCCTGTTTTTACTCAGTAGCTCCTAACCCTGTCTTCACCCAGCAGCTCATTATCCTGTCTTTACTCAGTAGCTCCTAACCCTGTCTTCGCTCTGCAGCTCCTGACCCTGTCTTCACTCAGCAGCTCCTAACCCTGTCTTCACTCAGCAGCTCCTAACCCTGTCTTTACTCAGTAGCTCGATACCCTGTCTTCACTCAGCAGCTCCTAACTCTGTCTTTACTCAGTAGCTCCTAACCGTGTCTGCACTCAGCAGCTCCTAACCCTGTCTTTACTCAGCAGCTCCTAACCCTGTCTTTACTCAGCAGCTCCTAACCCTGTCTTTACTCAGTAGCTCTTAACCCTGTCTTCACTCAGCTGCTCCTAACCCTGTCTTTACTCAGCAGCTCAATACCCTGTCTTCACTCAGCAGCTCCTAACCCTGTCTTTGCTCAATACCCTGTCTTCACTCAGCAGCTCCTAACTCTGTCTTTACTCAGTAGCTCCTGACCCTGTCTTCACTCAGCTGCTCCTAACCCTGTCTTCACTCAGCAGCTCCTCGCTATAGGTCGTTGCCAAAATACACACATTAAAAAAGCATCACAACATTTGCCTTCATGTTTTTACTGTGTGAGTACCAGAAAGAAAATGTCAATCTCTGTTTCTTTTGCGGTGGGTATGTTGTGAGGTTTAAGTGAAGTGTATAGTGCAGTGTCCCTGGATCTTCATGTTAGCACACCCCTAACGTCCTTGAATGGCATTAAAGTAGCCCTTGGCTAGCACTGACATGTTGTAGTCCTACCTGTATGTCTGTACCATGTCCTGTTTTTTAGTTTTGAAAATCTGATCAGTCTAGTCCGGGGACAGGGTAAACAATGCTGTTGATAGAATACTGCATTCATTACACGGGATAGCTTCTGAAATGGTAATTATAAATATTGCATAAAATCTGTTACTATGTTACTAGCCCTTTTGGCATGAATCAATCAATCAATCAATCAATTATAGCATTTGCATAGCGCACTACTCACCCGGATGGGTCTCAAGGCGCTTGGGGGAAAGGGTCCGCTACTACTCGAACAGCCAGGTCTTGACTTGTCTCCTGAAGGCGAGGTGGTCCTGGGTCAGCCGAAGGTGGATGGGGAGGGAGTTCCATGTCTTGGCCGCCAGGTAGGAGAAGGATCTTCCTCCGGCGGTGGCTCTTCGGATGCGTGGAACGGCGGCGAGGGCGACGTTGTTAGACAGTAGCTGGCGGGTGGGCGTGTAGAAGGTAAGTCGGTCGTTGAAGTACTTGGGGCCCAGGTCGTGGAGAGACTTGTGTGCGTGGGTGAGGAGCCGGAACGTGATCCTCTTGTTGACGGGGAGCCAGTGCAGGTCTCTCAGGTGGCCGGAGATGTGGCTGCGTCGGGGGCAGTCCAGGATGAGTCGGGCAGAGGCGTTCTGGATGCGTTGGAGTCTTTTCTGTAGCTTGGCTGTGGTTCCGGCGTAGAGGGTGTTTCCGTAGTCGACTCGGCTGGTGACGAGTGCTTGGGTGACCGTCTTCCTGGTTTCGGTCGGGATCCATCGGAAGATCTTGCGAAGCATGCGCAGGGTGTGAAAGCACGATGAGGAGACTGCGTTGTCATCGAGAGTGAGGAGTCCAGGATGAAGCCCAGGTTGCGTGCGTGGTCTGTTGGCTTGGGAGTGGTGCCCAGGGCGGGGGGCCACCAGGAGTCGTCCCAGGCGGAGGGCGATGGTCCCAGGATGAGGACTTCCGTCTTGTCTGAGTTCAGTTTCAGGCGGCTGTTCTTCATCCAGTCTGCGACGTCTTTCATCCCTTCGTGCAGGTTGGCTCTGGCGGTGTCGGGGTCTCTGGTGAGGGAGAGGATCAGCTGGGTGTCGTCGGCGTAGGAGATGATGTTGAGGTTGTGTTGGCGTGCGATGGCTGCAAGAGGGCTCATGTAGACGTTGAAGCGGGTGGGGCTGAATGATGAAGAATAGGCAGATGGGGGGGGGAGGCATCCACTGATACACCATGGACACGTCTTGCCTAGGTGCTGGACTAGGACTCTGCACTGTTCATGTTCTATGGGTCAGACAGAGTCAGACTGATTTGCATATGGCCATGTCGGAACTGGGGTGGCAGAGTGGGCTAAAGAACGGTGATGGATTAAACCCAGATCTGTTGACTGGGTTTGAGTGTTTGATTGGTTCAGATGCTCCGTCCATCACCACCCCCTTTTGTACTGCTTTGTTCGCCATAAGTTGGCAGGGTATGCTCAGACGTGAGTCCCTTACTCACTTTGCCACTGGATTCAAGCAAGCCTGGCTGAAGACGGCTGAAATGCCAGAAACCGGTCCTAGGAAGCTTGTTTCCGGTCCAGGGAAGGCATGGCTTGGCAGTATGGGCTGGACTGTTCCCATGAGGCACAGGGTCAGGCTGATTTGCATATGGCCATGTCTGAACTGGGGTGGCAGAGTGGGCTAAAGAATGGTGATGGATTAAACCCAAATCTGTTGACTGGGTGTGAGTGTTTGATTGGTTCAGATGCTCCGTCCATCACCACCCCCTTTTGTGCCGCTTTGTTCGCCATAAGTTGGCAGGGTATGCTCAGACGTGAGTCCCTTGCTCACTTTGCCACTGGATTCAAGCAAGCCTGGCTGAAGACGGCTGAAATGCCAGAAACCGGTCCTAGGAAGCTTGTTTCCGGTCCAGGGAAGGCATGGCTTGGCAGTTCGGGCTGGACTGTTCCCTTGAGGCACAGGGTCAGACTGATTTGCATATGGCCATGTCTGAACTGGGGTGGCAGAGTGGGCTAAAGAATGGTGATGGATTAAACCCAGATCTGTTGACTGGGTGTGAGTGTTTGATTGGTTCAGATGCTCCGTCCATCACCACCCCCTTTTGTACTACTTTCTAAACGTAGCATTTTCAAACACATAATTTTAAAAACCATCTTTACTAAAATATGTGTTATTAAATTCTGAGTTCAAAGAGCCAAAAGGTTATTTCTATATCTTGTCCCAATGGGAATTTACGCTTCTAAGATGTTACAAAGTATCTGCCATGTTATCATATGAGCCAGATAGCCTTTCAATAGGGAGAAACGAAATACACTGTATTTCACTATCACTGGTGTGTCACACACACCAGTACATGTCCTCCCTTTCACATGCACTGCACCCTACCCATGGGGGTACCTCGGCCCTACCTTAGGGGTGCCTTACAAGTAAGAAAAGAGAAGGTTAGGGTCTAGCAAGTGGGTGCACTTGCCAGGTCGACATGCCACTTTAAAACTGCGCACAGACACTGCAGTGGCAGGTCTGAGATACCTTTTCAGGGCTACTCATGTGGGTGGCACAATAAGTGCTGCAGGCCCACTAGTAGCATTTTATTTACAGGCCCTGGCACACTAAGTGCTCTTTACTAGGGACTTTCCAGTAAATCAGATATGCCAATCAGGGAGAACCAATTATGGTCACAATTTACACAGAGAGTATATGCACTTTAACACTGATTAGCAGGGGTAAAGTGCCCGGAGTCCTAAATCCAACAAAATCATGTCAGGAAAAAATAGGAGGAAGATGCTAAAAGTTTGGGTATAACCCTGCAAAAAGGTCCAACAAATTACAACTGGAAAAAACCTTTATCCCATCAACAAAATTTTGGCATTTTACTATCAGCCACTGAATAGGCAGGTTTACGGTTCAACCCTAGGATCATTTAAAGATGATTGTTCACTAAATGTTCAGTAAGTGAGCCCTCAGTTAAGCTCTGACTCATGGGGTTTGTTTTTCACATCTCATCTTTTATCCATTACAAGATAATTGTAAAAAACATTTATTCTTACAAATTTAAGGACAGTGGTTTGTTTAATTTTTGTGTAGAACCTGCCAGGTTGCTGAATTGTCTTCAGATGAGTCTTCAGATGAGGCCTTCTTAACTCGGGATATGGTCTGACCACCTTTTCTGGAGCTAGACACAAACCACTGAAATCTTATGTGGTGCAACAATAGAGTCTTCTCTTAGCCTTGTGGAAGGCTAGAGCCCTTTCGGTCACTAGTTATAATAAAATCGCATATGGCTGATCGTGTGTTTTTCCCAGTGGACTCAACATTTGTGAGCCCATTGGCGGTGCTCTGTTTGTTTTTGTTTTATTTCACCGGCAGAGTGCATGCCTCTTCTAGCCTAGGTAAGTACCCGAAGGGTATGCCCACCTATACACTCATGGTAGAGAGTGGCTGTGGTAAACTCGTGATTGACATTCTAATGAGGGGCACATACCTGTACCCCTGGACCTGGAGGCTAGTTACCCTTTCCATGATAATTCCATTCAGTCCCTAACATCTAGGGTCCTTTATTCCCGTCATTCATGTGGTCAGTGGTGATATAGTATTTGTGAGCCGCTTGTGTTCATATGTCACATTGCTATATGTATGGCATCCTTCCTAAAGTGGTTGCAGTCACAAGATGGAGTATCTCTCCATGTTGCCTTTGTCAGCAAGGTAGCCTTAATCTAGCTGTCATTTGCAGAGCCCATTTACCAATCTTTAAGATTTTAGGGAAATCTCCAATCAAGCCCTGCTAGATGCAAACCCTGTTGGACAACAGCTAAGTGATTGAGACGTTAATGCTTTTGGCATCTCTGTATGGAGACCTGCAAAGCGACAGAGAACTCCTGCTTTTAGCATCTTGCCATTATTCCTCAAACCCACATCCAATAGCCATCTGTGGCCTCCCAGGTGTAATCAGCACTGGGAATTATCTGGAAATCATCCAGGAAGCCTAGACCTTTCCCCTTTGAATATACATTCTTGTGAGCAGTTTGGAGTGTACTCCCACCCCTTCTTTGTGGAAAATGTGGGGAAAGATGTGCCCTACATCCATTGCTCATAGTTATGGACGTTGAACCTGCAAAACCTTTCATTGGCCCTGGTTTCCTACCAGTGCCCCTGAACTGGTTAATAACCTACCAGCCAGGACCAGTACCAGCTGTGAAAGAGAAGAGAACTATAGAGAAAAACCTGTGCATTGAACTGCTCTGGAAGAAGAGGAATGTGTACTTTGCACAATAGATGCCCTCTTCAGCAGCACCACAGTATAGCCCAGTGGACTGACACCTACCCAAAGAAGAGAGCCAACTAGGAGTCATGCGGCCCTTTTATTCATTTGGCAATAACCAAACCAACAACATCTGTTTTGCAAGAGAATAAAACACCTACACAGGACAGTGCGTGTGTGGAGATTGAGCGGCGGATGCCAGGCAATGGGCCAATTTTGTAACCTGTAGCGGTGCCAGGAAGACTGACTCCTTACAGGTGAAGCTGTCAAATGTCCCTTTTTTGTCTTTAGCCCAGCAAAGCCCTTCAATGGGCACTGTAAAAGATTAGTTGTTAGCCCTTTTACCCTTTCTACAGTTACCAGACCAAGCGTTCTAGTTTAAGTAGCCTGTTGTGATAAGATTTGTTAAAGGTTTTACACATTAGTTTCCTTCAGAACCAATTGTGATGCCACAGTGGGAACTTAACTTGGTCTTAGCATTTCTCATGTGTATGCCTTTCAAGCCTATGCATAGCTGTTCACTGCTTCTCCTGTCCTTAAAGATTGTCTTCCTCATTGGAATTACGTCAGCTGAACTGCACCACATTTTTCCAGACAAATTGTTGCTGAGGACTTGGGCGGCCTTCTAACATAAAGATATGACTCCTTTCCTTGAAGGGCGATCTCTCACTCTACCATCATTCTTTACCTCGGCCCCCAAAAGAGGAAGAGAGGTGTCCATGGTTGGATCACATAAGCACTTTAAGCTTTTACATGGTTCGTACCAAGGACCATCAAGTAGATAATCACATTTTTGTTGGGTTCTCGGGAGCAAAGATAAGGAAGGCTGTGTAGAAAATGAGCTTGTGAAGTTGGGTTGTACTGTGCACTAGGAGCTGCTAAGCACAGGTCAAGAAGCAGCACCCTGCAGGTGTGAGAGCCCATTCCACCAAGTCAAAGGCTGCTACAACTACACTGACACAAAGCGTGCCTGCCCTTGATATTTGCCAGGTATCTATTCTAAGTTCAGGAATGTGTAGTTAAATATATCCTTTAGAAGAACAAGTTACTTACCTTCTGTCATAATGTTTCTGGTGGATACTGTATCTAACCTCAAATTCCACCCTGCGGTATCACCTCCTCGTTTTGTGAAGTGTCCCTTTGTTAACAACTGGTAAGGTTCCAAGTTGGTACTCTGCACTCTGTTACAAAAAAGTATTCACGCACTGCATCGGAGGCTGAAGAAAGGGAAGAAAAGTCAAGAGACCAACATCTCCACACTGCTGTGGTGATTATATGTGGCTCTGCTCCATCAGTTCCAGGTCAGGATGGAGTCATTGTGGAAGTGCACGATTCCACCTGTTTGTGGGTGAGAACACTACTACAAAATTCTCAGGATCTAGTCTGGCACCAGTGGGGTATTTTAAGGTGATACATCTGCTGTTAACTACAGTATCCACTAGATAGAGCTTTACTGAAGGGATATAACGTGATCATCTCTCCTACTGTGCGGGACATGAGCATCTTTCCTTTTTTTTGGTCTTTATGATTTTACTAAAATTACACACATGATATACTTATTTATAGAGCTTTCAGCCAGCTCTCTTTATCTATTGGTATGGTGTGTCATTCACATTTTTCTTCCACCCACCATGCAGCAAGGGCTATGGGTCAGGCTACTTCAGCCGCTGGCTACCATGACATGGGGGGCGGGGGAAATCTGCATGTTCATTGGGGTCAGATCCACACACATAGTAGTTTCCTTCAGTGCCAGGGACTCATATCAAAATGTGTGCTTTTTTAGACCAAAAACATATTTTTGCTTTTTGCCAGTGTTTATTTTTTATATTGATAAGGGTGTGGCAGCTCGTCTGTCAATGAAGTTTTGCAAAAACCAAGACAAAACAAAACAAGTCAACAGCAAAGCCAAAAGATATGACCCAATGCCTGACCTATTTGCTTTTCCAGCATTTAAGAGTGTGGTGTAGGTACCTGAGACTTCCTTACAGAAAAGGAGATCTTTAACCCAATCTTTAATTCTGGGGTGAGGGGAGGGGCTCTACTCCAGGTTATTGCCATCTGCGTTTTGGTAACTTTAAAACACTTAAAACAATATACAGATTTGGCCATATTCTCTGTTTGTCCTCAATTGTAAATTTTCATTTCATACTCAGTATTCCCTATGGGCTTTGAACATATAGAAAAGCTGAGCACTACTTATGTCATATGTAAAGGTCTGCACTCTTTGGTGGGAAATTAGCAGCATGTGAGTATAAAGCTAAATGATTAGCAACATCTGAACATGAAGATGTGTGGATAAAACAATCGAAAAAACAGCAACACTTTATACTCTGCAGGCCAGTAACACTGGTTGAAATTGATCATAAAGACCAGTCTACAAGGGGTACAGGTTATTACTAAGGAGGTGTTTGAAAAATAAAGGCAATTTGTTAATTGTAAGGCGTTTATAGTCATGGGAACCGTTGTTATGCTATGAAGATTTGGAGCTTTCCTTCCAAAGAATTCTGGGAACATGTATTGATACAGTGTGTGTTGAAGCATATTAGATCAGTAACTTGTTAAAAATGAAAGGATATAAAGACCGCTTAGTAAAGTGAGATGGTGCCATCCACCCCCAATGCTTTCATCAGGAACTTTAGCAACTAATGATGCTTTGTTATTGGCAGTTTGTCTTTAACATTGGTAACATTTTCAAGACTGTAAATACTGGTGTACAACGAATGTTTGGGGACCTGAAGTTAATGTTTTTGAAATGTAGTGAGAAATAGCAAATTTGTATAGCAAAATTGTGACGGCACAAGTTGATCAGGAACAGGCAGTTTGGGTGAATTTCAGAATGAGGTTACATTTGTATTTAACTGAATTTCACATACAGGCTTAAGTGATTTGCCCGTTATCGTCCTAGTTCCAGTCAAATGCTGGAGATGGGATTTGAAACCAGTTCTCCAGATTCTAAATTCAGCAACATAGCCATTGTACTAAGACTGACTACTATGCCAAGAAGGAGGGCTGCAAACCAATATACCAAAAGGTGTAAACAAGAAACAAAAAAATTTAATGACAAGGTCAGTATTAGATCAATAGAACAGAGCATTGGCAGCAGATCTCTAAGGGTAACAGTAGTATTTTATTCACAACATAGAGTCAGTGCATTTAGGTTTCAAGCATATAACATAACGTGTATTTCTAAAGCCATCTTTTCACAAATAGGCCAAGTACTTTTAAATTGTTAGAAGCCTAAGGCACAATGTTGCCACAACATTCAAAGTACATGTTTTCGCGAAGCATGTGTTACCATATGCTACCTTGCAAGCATCCACAATGCACTGAGTAAGTACTCTCGGCTAACTGCCTACTGCCACAGGTACATCAATGTAATTGCACGTGTATAAGAAGTCCTTTACAGGTTTCCAAAGGGCTCTTGTAAGCACATGTTGTAGGGTTCAAGAATTCCTCAGCTAGAGGACTTTGCCTTTTACTGTAATATCCAATTTCCATCGTTTTTAAGTCAACACACTCCGTGTACTTCCTTTTTAGGTTATCTGGTGTATTTGCTATTACATGTTGCTATTTCCAATAAATCTGTTGGTAGGTACACATTGCAGTTTCCATAATGCTGCAGTTACCAAATGCATGGCGTTTCCTTGGCTAACGGGCTTATGGCTCATTGGATGCTCCACTGGAGCGGATTCAGATGTTAATTTCATTTGTATCAATAAAGAGAAACTGGAAACCAGAGTAATACACCTTGCAGTTTACATAAATCAATCTGTAACGCGTACACTCTTTGGCTGCATCATCACATACGTTCGTTCTTCTTTACACAGAAACATAACAGGGATTGGTCAGTATTACTGTCTCCCTCCTGACTGATCTTGCTTCCTCCATCAGGCGGAAGCTAGTGGTTCCCTTTGATCACAATGCATGACTACGGATCTTGCAGGCACAGTCCCTTCAGTCCCGGACTCATGCTACTGCCACGCCTCTCTGGAACAGTTACCAGAGAAGCCAAGGAAGAATGGAACCTGAAAAGCTCCATGTGCTCTCTCTCTTTCACACAGATGTGTGTGCTGTGCAGCGCTAGCATATGCACAGCTATTTTTATTATGGAATCACTGATGAGCAACATTTTGGGGTACAGAGCGGTACATATTGCTCACAAGCACCACGATGGGGAACACTGTCATTTGTAATGAATGGTCCGGATGTATGTCATCACAACGCATGCTTTTACTACGCATGCCTTTACAACGCAGGTTTTACAACGCAAGTCGTTACAACGACTTGCGTTGGGGGGCGCTGGATAGTGGAATAGTTTAATTTACTATTCCAACTCCAGTCCCCGTGGATAGTAGGGAAGGTTTTGGATAGTAAATTAAACTATTCCCTATCCTACAGCGACCTCCAGCGCAAGTCATTGTAATGACTTGTGTTGTAAATCCTGCGTTGTAATGGTAGTGCGTCGTAAAAGTTGCGTTGTGATGGATGTTTCCCAATGGTCCGTGCTTTACAAAATACCATCAATATCTAACCATTTTTATTCATCATGAGCATTCCTTATATTGGATAACACTTTCTTGGTTCCATTTAGGACTCAACTGAAACATATCTGTGACTGCAACAAAAACCTTTCAGGAAGTTTAGCACTGTGTCTGAGGAATTTCCCTTCCCAGGACTAAGTATCTTCCTGCCCAGGCATCCAGTTATTCTTTCCTCTCTTTCAGTCATATACACACGTCTTCTGTGAACATCAGAGAGTAAGGACTCCGTGTCCCAGTACCCTTAAAATGTGGAATGTTGAAGGTGCACCTGAGCACTGAATACCCATAAGGGCCACCTCTCAAGTTGCAACTCTGACGCTGAGGTAGGATGTTGACTTACTAACACATTCTCTACCATAGGGAAAGTCTAAGCGAGGCACCAGGCCTACATGAGGCCCCAGGCCTAAGTGAGGCGCCAGGTCTAAGTGAGGCACCAAGCCTAAGTGAGGTGCCAGGCCTAAGAGAGGCACCAGGTCTAAGAGAGGCACCTGGTCTAAGTGAGGCACCAGGTCTAAGTGAGGCACCAGGTCTAAGTGAGCCCCACCAGGTCTAAGTGAGGTGCTCGGTCTAAAGTGAGGCACCAGGCCTAAGAGAGGCACCAGGTCTAAGAGAGGCACCAGGCCTAAGAGAGGCACCAGGTCTAAGTGAAGCACCAGGCCTACGTGAGGCACCAAGCCTACGTGAGGTACCAAGCCTATGTGAGGCACCAGGTCTACGAGAGGCACCAGGCCTAAGTGAGGCACCAGGCCTAAGTGAGGCACCAGGTCTAAGTAACGCACCAGGCCTCAGTGAGGCACCAGGCCTAAGTGAGGTGCCAGGCCTAAGTGAGGCGCCAGGTAGTATTAGAAATTGATATGCTCCCCAGCGCAACATGTACTAAGATCTCCTCAAGGACACTGAAAGGGATACAACCCTTGGACTGCACTCCTCTGAGCTCTAGCTCATTCTGGAACATTGGGCACATAAGAGACATACATATTTGCATGCTTTACATTTAAATTACCAGAAAAAACGTCATATACTCACACTCAATGAGAAAAGAAACCAAATGTCACCTTGAAAACTGCTCAGACTAAGGAAGCCGGAGACACTGAACATGCTTTCTCACTACAGCCCTGCTAATCAATTATCCTGTTGGGAGGGATGGGCGGAAGTAGAAGCTAGGAGGCTTAATTGGTGTATTAATGATGGGCTTTATTGTAAGTGATTGTCACATGAATTAAAGATGTCAACATAAAAAGGTGAGTTGTTGGTGGGAAGTAGTGTCTCCAAGTCTTACTCCGTTGGATTTCACCTTTTCTTCCTGTCTGGTCGCTCCAGATTGGTCAGCGCCTCTAGGACCTCCCTCGTCTTCCTGCAATAGAGACGCTTCCTGCAATAGAGATGATCCATTCCAGGAATTACTCGGATTACTGGTAGGTGGGTCAGTAACCAAGGAACTTTCCAAAATCCAATGCGGGTTTTCTCGATTCGTGACATCCCTGACAGGTCCTCTCCGACATTCCCCTTCCCTTATTTTCTTGTTCACAAGAAAAGGGTTGCTGGGATACCTAGATAGAAAATCAGCGTTGGTTTGTGCCCTTCCATTTCTATGCAACGTGACGAATCTGAATGGTTGTAAAGCGAGGAACCACCTTAGGATCCGATCATTGTGCCCTTTGTTCCATGCAAGCCATTCCAAAGGTGCATGGTCCGTGAATAGAGTAAATTCTCTACCTTCCAAGTAGTATCGTAGAGAGTCAATAGCCCATTTAATGGCTAAGGCCTCTTTTTCAATTACCGCTTAGTTCCTTTCTCGGGGGTAGAGTTTCCGACTTATATACATGATTGGTCTTTCATGGCCCTGTGCATCTTCCTGGGATAGTACCGCACCCAATCCGTACTCCGAGGCACCGGTTTGTAGTACGAAGGGTTTCGTATAATCGGGGCTGAGGAGTACAGGTTTGGTTATTAAAGCTTGTTTTAGCTCATGGAATGCTTGCTGTACTGCGGCTGGGGGGTTCTTCAGCTCCGTTTCAGTTTTTTTTTTTCTTAAGGAGATCAGTGAGGGGGCTGCTGTTTGAGAGAATGAGGGAATGAATCGTCTATTGTACCCTAGTATGTCGAGGAAGGCTCGTAAATCCTTTTTGGATTGGGGAAAGGCTAACTGGGCTATGGCTGCTACTTTCTTTTCCTGTGGTCTAATGTACCCTTCTCCCAATAAGTACCCCAGATACTTGACTGACTGTCCGGCTAGATGGCTCTTAGCAGGGTTGATGGTTAACCCGCCCTCTTTTATGTGCTTTGATTACTTTGGTCAGATGCACTAAGTGCTCCTCCCATGAATCACTGTAGACAATAATATCATCAATGTATGCAGCTGCAAGAGTATTTCAGGCTCTAAGTATCTGATTCATGAGCCTCTGAAAAGTGGCGGGGCCCCATGTAAGCCAAAGGGTAACACCAGGAAGTGATACAAGCCCCCAGGGGTGGAGAAAGCTGTTTTCTCCCTATCTTGCTCTCGGAGAGGAACCTGCCAGTAGCCTTTGCACAGATCTAAGGTACTGATGTATTTTGCTTTGCCCAGCTTTTCTACCATTTCATCAACCCTGGGTAAGGGATAAGCATCAAAACAAGATATTTTATTGACTTCACGGAAATCGATGCAAAAGCGAATCGATCCATCAGGCTTGGGCACTATTACTATAGGTGAATTCCACTCACTATGTGAGGGTTCTATGATCCCCATACGTAGCATCTGTTGTATCTCCTGTTCTATGACCTCTCAACGAGATTCGGATAGTCTATAGGGACGTAATCGTACCTTCTTCCCTGGGATGGTGTGTATTTCGTACTGTACTAAGGTGGTTTTTCCCGGGAAAGTTGAAAACACCTCTTGCATATGTAACAACATAGAACAGAGTTCCTGCCTGAGTTGGATGGGCAGATCACTGTCTATACTCTGATAATATAAGGGGGTAGGCTCTTCTGTTACGCTCATCAGGGTAGGTACCGGGCCTTGCCATTTCTTTAATAAATGTACATGATATATCTGGGTATTCTGTTTATTGTGGGGGTCGAGCTCTAAACAATATGTGACGGGGGTTATCTTTTCAGTTATTTTAAAAGGTCCCTGCCACTGTCCTATTAGTTTATGGTCTGAACTTGGCATCATTAGTAGGACCATATCACCTACATTCAGGGGTCTCTCAGCAGCCTTTTTATCATATTGTCTTTTCTGTTTCTCTTGAGTTTCTTCCATATGAGTTTTGACTATGCTCCTGATCTGTGCTAGATGGGTTTTTAGGCTCCACACATACTCTGGGAGAGGTTTGGCCTCACTCTCCTCTTCCTCCCATTCCTCTCTGGTCATTTTTAATAGGGTACAGGGTTGTCTCCCATACAGGAGTTCGAATGGTGAGTACCCCGTGCTTTTTTGTTGTTGACATCGTATGGCAAAAAGAGCGAGAGGTAACATGTCCTCCCATTTCCGATATTCTAGGTTTAGCAATTTCTTTAATGCTGTCTTAAGGGTGGCATTGTACCTCTCAGTGAGGCCATTCATCTGGGGATGGTACACCGCTGTACGGATTTGTTTGATATTGAGTTGCTGGCATACTTGTTTCATGACCCGGGAGACAAAAGGTGTCCCCTGGTCGGGGATAATTTCTTTGGGAAATCCTACCCTTGAAAAAAAAGAGATCATTGCCTTGGCTATTTGGGTGGTGTTGGGTTTGCGCAAAGCAATGGCTTCTGGAAACCCTGTCGCATAATCGACAATGACTAGTACATACCGTTTTCCACTGCGAGAGGGTGAGAGGGGACCAATCAAGTCCATCCCCACTCGGGGAAAAAGGATCTTCGATAACGGGGAGAGATCGTAAGGGTGCTCGGGGAGGTCTGTATCTTGTGTTTTTCTGACAAGTGGAGCACTCTTGACAGTACTTCCTTACTTGGTGGTATATCCCTGGCCAGTATAACTGAGTCAGTATCGTACTTTCTGTTTTGTCCCCTCCAAAGTGACCCCCTAGTTGATGACTATGTGCAAGGAATACAACTTTTTCTCTGAATGCCTGAGGGCCCAGCAACTGTAATTTCTGATCTCTCCCCCCTTCCTATATAACAGTCCTCTTCTTTTTATAAATTGGGGACCTACATTTTGGGTGTCTTCATTCTCCACTGTCTTGCTCTATGCTTCCCTTAGTGTGGGGTCTTCTCTTTGTGCAATGCGAAACCATTGGTCGCGCTCCTTCTGGGTTACAGCTACTTGAGACCAGTCACGTTTGTCCTTCTTTTTCTGGCCTTTACTCTTTTTTGGTTTGGAGGGAGGCCACTCATGGTTTGGGGGAAGAGTGAATGGGGCTGTTTCCCTCCATTCATCTGTGCTTGTCCGGGTTTCTTTCAGCAGATCCTCTATATAAGGATAGTCTTGTCCCAGAATAAATGGTTCAAGTAGCCTAGGAATAAGCCCTACATCGATTTCCACAGGGGCAATGGCAGGATCGTGTTGTACCTCTACTTTTGCTGTGGGATATTGCCTTTGATCACCGTGTACACACAGAATATTGACCTTCCCATGGGTCTCGTGTACGTCCTTGGGAAGATTTCGAGGCTGCATGACACTCTGTAGGCATCCAGTGTCAATTAGGGCTTCCTAGGGGTCACCGTTAACGGAAACCTGGTGATGATAAGGATGGGTTTTTTCTTCCGACTTGCAAAGGTATAAGCGGGTCAGGCCTATCTCCATTGGCTCCTCCCTTTGAGGGCACATCTGCGCTATATGCCCATGTGCCCCACAATTGAAGCACTGGGGTCCTTGGGTGTTAGGCGGCTTCACCGTCATAGATATAGGACTGGGCAAAACAGTCACAGTTTCTGGTTTCTTGGGGGATGGTTGTGGGTGTCTAACAGTCTGGTGGGTATTTCCTCGATCTGTGTGTTTCTAAGGGGGATCTTCTCTCCCCTTCTGATTTTCTTGGGCCCTGCTAAAAGCGTTGGCTATTTTTACAGCCCTTTCCAATGTAAGTTGTGTGTGTTGTCGTACCCACTTTTGTATGGGAGGGTGTAGGGATGTGAGGTATTGTTCTAGGTACACCTTTTCCATAATTTCTTCTTTGGTAGCCTGAGCTGGCTATAACCAACAATCCGCTAAGTCCCTAACTCTATAGTATAGTGCTCTAGGCGTTTCCTGAGGTCCCTCTCGGATCTGCCGGAAGCGAATCCTATATGTTTCAGAATCCATCCCCATGCGTTCTAGAATGCTTCTTTTGATGCCTTCGTAAGGGGGAGGCCCAATGGATTGGCTGCTTGGTATGCAGCTTGGAGTTTGCCTGACAGTAACGGTCCTAAATATTGTCCCCATTTATCCTGGGGTCAAGCTGCTGCCCTAGCCATCCGTTCGAAGTTGGAAAGATAAAAATCCGGATCTTCACCCGCTACGTATTTTTGCATCACCACCGAGGGTAGGGAAGTTTGGGGCCTTGGTTGGCCGACCGTTTCTGCTAATTTACCTATTACTGTCTGCTGGGCAGTACTTTGTTCCGTGAGTGTTCGGTGTAACTTTTCTCGGTCTTCTTCGGCTACAGCCAGGAACTTCTCCATAATCTTCCCCAATTGTTCCTGGCTAGCTGCCATTTTCTTCATAATAGCCTCCTGTTGGACTTTGCCCTTCAGGCAGGTCCTCCCCTGAACTTTTTGCTTTTTGTATGTGACCTGGGGATGGTGATTCTTGGTTTCTGCGCACTTTCACAGTGGAAAGTGCGTGCGCACTCTGAGTGCGTGTGGTGAGATAGGCCTGCCCTCCCATAGGAATGCATGGGGAATGTATGTGTCCCTGGTAGTTCATGATGCGTGGGGTGTGCAGGCTCGAGTCTGGTATGTGCGGACTCGTGTGATTGAATGCTGCGCAATGATGCGTGCAGGGTGTTTGTGTCTAATATGTAAGTGCCACTTCTAGAAGTGTGCCTGTCTGTGCAGTGAGTGTGCTGGCGTGTGATTGGCTGGAGCTGGCTGGTGAGCCTGGCTCCAGGAGTCTGGATGGGTCTGCCCCAGTGGTGAGTGGAGAGATCTGCATGTGTGATGTGAGGGAGTGGTGCACCTGGGACCTGAATAGGGCTGGGCTTTCCCCACACAATGCTGGCTCCGCCCCCTGTGGTGCGACTGATGACCCTAGCCTGCCTGGTGAATAGGAAGGGTGGCTGAGCACATCAAGAGTGCTCCAAAACCAGCTGCGACTGGTTTTTTCCCCACCCTGCACCCTGAGACAAAGGGATTTAATTTATAAAAAGGGGTTGTGTCCCCTTGCAAAATGTTCTCTTCCTGGATCCTTTTCCTGAGGGGGGCTGCTGCTGGGCGCCAGGAGGACCGCCACTGGGGATTGCCACCCTGCCTAGGAGGACCCTGTGAGCTGGTTCTGGGCCCAGCCTTGCCCCCCCCAACCTCCTTAAGAACTTGTTGCTGGACTTTGCTTGGGTTTGTGGCTGATTTTGCTAGAAGCGCCTGGGAAGCGCTGATTCTGCCTTTCAGGAGCACTGGGCCTTGTATCAGCAGCCCGGAGCTGCAGTCCGCCTTCTGGAGGGATTCCCCGGCGTGGGGATCCCCCTTCTGCTTATTTTCGGCACGGGAGCCCACTCCGCTTATTTTGCCGATTTTTGATATCCCTGGCGAGTGTCCACCCCGCCAGGGACCTGGTGCCGTTTGGTGCCCCCCAGGCGAGTGCCCACCTTGCTTTGTTATTGATTTTGAGGGAGCCCACCCCTCGTTGTAGCACCGAGTTCACCGCCGCAGCCCAGGAGGGTTGGAAACGTTGCCGGGCCGCTGCCTAGTGCGACCCGGAAGTGCCCGCCGCCACATCCCCGGGCTGCGCTGCGATTGGGTCCCGCAGCCGCGACCCGAAAGTACAGTAGGCCAGGCAGGAAGCGGACGGGAGGCCACCCCGCGCTCCTGCCCGGCAAAGAGAAGAAGTCTGGCAGCCCCAGACCCGTGGAGGAGCTGGCAGCCTGTCCCTACAGAGGGAGGGCGCGAGGCACCTTCCCATGCCTGCCCTCGCCTCCACCCCGAGCAAGAGACCCGCCCGACCGAGGAGAGAGCAGAGAGGCCGCCTCCCCAAACAGCCGGTGAGTGGAGCAGGGGGCGATTGTTAGCAAGTCCCCCGGAGAGGGAGGACACCAGTGACGGGGGCACCATTGTTCTTTAAAGGCCCCGTGGGGGCCCGGGCAGTTATTTGTTCTGAGCCTGAAAGGCTCCATCGTCGTGAGGGGCCCTATGCGATTTTGAGCCCCGAGGCTCTTGGGGTGCATTTTGGCCATTTCCAGAGTTGCTCTGCAAGAGAGCAGGCAATTCCAACGTCGGGGCACTTGTGTTCTTCCAGCCCACGAGGCTCCCGCATCACGGGGGCAGTTGTGTTATTAAGCCCACGAGGGCTCCTGCATTTCGGGTGGTAGAGCGGCCTTGGCAGACAGCGGGCCGCTCCCCCCACCCTGGGCACGATTCTGGAAGAGCCCCAGAGAGGCTCAAGGGGCCATATTTGTTTTACGAGAGCTGAGAGGCTCTAGAGTGCCATTCTGTTTGTTTAGAGCCCTAGAGGCTCTTGGGGGACACAAGTGCTTTGGCCAGAGCCTGTGAGGCTCCAGTGTTGGCCACATCATCTCCACAGCTGCCCAGCACTTAGTGGGCAGCTGCTCCGTTTAGGCCCCTGACATTTGGGACAGTCACTGGTTGTGGCCTAAGGTGATTTCTGCGCAATTGTTCTTCCCGGCACCTCTGAATGTGTTTTAAGGCGTCATGTGCTCTTTCTCTTACACCGCTGAATGTATGTTTATGCATCAGGTGTTTTTCCCTACACCTCTGAATGTTGTGATGCATCATGTGTAATGTTCCTATGCTTATACCCCTAAATGTATTGTGATACTTAGGTGGTTGTTCTATTATAGGTGTACTAGTGAGGTCCTGGTTCCCTGTGTAATATTCTCCTAAGGTGGTTAGGGTTGCGTAGGTGGTACTTACCTGTTACCAGTAGTTACTAGTTGTGTGCTCTATTTTATATTTTGTGCTACATTTTCTATTTGGTTCTACAAGTGTTCTATGTGCTAATTACTATTCCTACAAGTGCTAATTCTACCAAGTACTAAGTCTAAAAGTGCATATTCCTGACAGTGGTCCAGGTGGCCCTGTCTTGTACATATCCCCTGTAAATTCTGCCCGTGCCTGTTGGCACATTGTAAAGTGTGTGTTTTTATCTAATGTGTTTTGGTATAATACAAAGGCTATTTTTTTATATAACCTTGTGTGGAGTTTCCTTTGTGGTGGGCCTTGGGTGTTGTTGCTGGGTGCGCGCGCAAACGCTTAACTCATATTGCCTCCGAGTTTAGCTGTACTGCTCGTGTCACGTTACCAAGGGGGTGAGCAGGGGTTATCTTGGCGTGTAACTCCCTTGCCCTGACGTGGGAATGGTGGTCTCTGACTGACTTTGGCGCAAGCCCTGGCCGGCCAGGGATCCCATTTCTAACACCTCCATTTCCACCAATCCCACTTCTGACACCACTTGTGGGAGGGATGGGCGGAAGTAGAAGCTAGGAGGCTTAATTGGTGTATTAATGGTGAGCTTTATTGTAAGTGATGGTCACATGAATTAAAGATTTCAACATAAAAAGGTGAGTTGTTGGTGGGAAGTACTGTCTCCAAGTCTTCCTCTGCTTGGGGTTGTAGATGTAGCCCAGCTGGCATATCCGGTTGCAGGTATGGTGAGGAATCGATGTATTCGTCGGCCCGGTCGTCCCCCAGGAGCTCAAAATAAAAAAAACACAGAGGGCGGTAAGTAAGTTGTCTTATATGGTAGAGGATAGTAGGAGGCCGTCACCACACCCAGGGTAATGTGGAAAGATAATACGGTCCAACCCGCCGACAGGTTTTCCGCGTTACTTCACACCTCGCGGTCGAGGGGTTGCCTGTTTTGTCTCTCAGAACCGCTTGCGGGATAATTGTGCAAGATTTTGGTGGGTAGAGGGGTTCATGGAGAGAGAAGGGGGGGTGCCGTTGTTTTGTGCAAAGATTATGTACAGTGCCCCGATTCCCGTTCCTACCAACCCACTCTCCCGCCTCCCTCAGGATCCCTCCCACCTCCCTTACTAGCAATGCGGCGCCTTGTGTACTGTTCACTCACCGCCGTAGCCGTAACTCTCCTAAGTTACGGCGGCTTTCGCGTCCTCCGGGGGGAGTGTATCCACCACTCCTCACTCCACTCTTCGGCGTCTTCTGCGTCTTCGGAGATGTTGCAAAACTCCTCGGCTCCTCCTCTCAGCGTCTTCTGTAGTCCTGGCTTCTCCGACCCTCGCGGGCTCTCCTCTCTTCCGGATTCCCTGACGGTGCGCCGTACTCCCTCCCTCGTCTTCTTGCAATAGAGACACTTCCTTCAATAGACACAATCCATTCCAGGAATTACTCGGATGACTGGTAGGTGGGTCCCTAACCCAGGAACTTTCCAAAATCCTATGCGGGTTTTCTCGGTTCATGACATCCCTAACAGGTCCTCTCCGACACCTGTGCAAACACGTGGAGTGCAATCCTGACGATAGTCATGCAGGGCCCTGCACCTCAAATGCAGTTCCCAAGTTGCTACAAGGACTCGGTGAGTCCGTGGGTGCCCCGGTCTGATCTGTGTCTTCGCCATCTAAACGTTTCCTCCATGATCCACCATTTGCTAGATTAGGGCCCCTTAAGAAAACCAAATCTACTTTAGGGGTTAGTCAGCTCTCACTACTAGAGTGCCTTTGTTAACATGATTGACTTTGGTGACCAGTTGGAGCTGTAATTGGACTGTCCTTTAACTGTGTCCAGTGCCCCTTTTTCCACACCTCTAAGCCCAGCAGCCTGTCTAATGAGACATTGACATTTTGACACTGAAAAACACTCATTTGGAACATCTGAAACCACTATTTTTCCTTGGGGGAGGATCCCAGTTCATTTTTGGGGGTAAGTGTTTGGTGTCTTCAAAATATGCTTGGGCTCAGTGACACTTTGAAATACCTTCCTTCCCTCCAACACAGCTGAGAAACTGGGAGATAAGGCAGGCATGCTCCCTGACACAGGTGTAGCATTCTATTGCCGTCTTTAGTCCATTGATTGAGAACTGTGTACGCTGCCATTGTAACAGACTGTGCACAGTGCCAACGGAAAGGATACGAGTTAAAGATTTCCAGGGATAGCCAAGAACTCCAGACCCTTTACCATGAGATAACATTAGCCATCAGCCCCAAAGTCTCCCGTCGAATGAGGTGAGAAGTGGTTTAGCCCATCCATGGTTGAGTGCGTAGATAGCCTTCCCATTGTTAAAGTGGTGAGGACTGGTAGGTGCAGCTCTAGACTGTACCACTGCACTGTTCCCCACAATGTCTCTGCCTTAATATGGCTGCCCACACGTGAGCCATGAAAAGGGGAGGTATACTGGGATTCAAAGACGACCACAAGTGGCGATAATTCACGGAAACGGGACATACTCCCAACAAGATGAAGAAATAAGAAGTGTAGAAAAACAGCGGACTAGACCCACAAAAAAAGTCAACATACTCATGGTAACGGGAAAAAAGTTACACTCGCTACAAAAACAAGTCAAAATATCACAGGGCAAAGCGATTAAACGAGAACACACCTCTGGCCTCCCCTCCATAGCCGCAGTGTTGCACTGCAGAAGCGTTTTTACAGTCAGAGACGCTTTTCTGATATTTGAGACAAAGCTCTCGCCGGCCCCTCAGTTTAGATGAAAATTACCTTTGTCCATATGAGAACAATATTAATCATGTTAGTAATATACATCCCAGTAAACCTGGTTAACAGTACCCCCCGGAGTAAAAGCTTTATAATAATAAACAGGCTGTGGGCAGCCCACGTGCACGCGGCGTGCTCGTCCGCGCCAGGTAGGCTAGCCGGGCACGGTGTGCTGTGCCCTCCTACCTATCCCCTCGCTCAGCTGTCAGCATTAATAATAGGTGGAAGATGCACTGTCTCCAGGGCGACTGCCGTCTCCGAAGAGGTAGAGGAGCCGTGCAGGCGGGGATGGAAAATCCTGCTCCGGCAAGAAAGCACCGCGCGGTGCCCCCTGCAGGCTGCTGTCAGGTCCCATCAGCGGCGGCGCAGGCGCGGGCGGGCCCAGCAGTCGGAACGGATTACCGCGCTCGGCTGCCCGCTGGCTGCTTCCCTCAGCGCGGCTCGCGAGCAGCCTGGGCGGGCGCACACCGCCCTACCGGCGGGGGTGCTGCCCTCTCTGACACTTGTGTGTGGGGTCTGGTGAGCAGGTAGCATCTGTCACGTGGCTGAGCGGCACACATTCCCGCACACCTCGGCCCTGCTCATGCGTGGGTCGCAGTTTCCAACTTTTGCGTGGAATATGCTGCACCCATAAATTACTAGATGTAATACAGTCCTCACGCTTTATTACAATTCGGCAGGTCAAACCTGTCAAAATTTGAAAGGGTAAAAGCATACGGCATTTCTAGTTCTGGAAGATGGTACAGGCCAGTGACCCCGGAAACTGGATAATACTTCACAGATCACAAATATGGCGCCTTTAAGAAGGGCATTCAAAGATAAGTTCACATTCCAAAAGAGGGGTGGGGGTGTTATGAGTGTGAGACCCCCAATTAAATGCATTCTTGGCCTGGTAGTTCGATCTGGGGGCCCTGAGTTTGCTCTTCTACGTCTATTGTTTTTGTTGTTGTTGTCCTGATTTCACTAAAAGGTTTTAACTTGTTTATTTTTTGGAGCAGGAACTTTGATGTAGTTAGTGACAGGTATACCAAAAAGTAGTACATTTGCACATAAAGAAGCACTCCTTGAATGAATGCAAATTGACTACTTTTTAAGACTCACAAACATTGGCTTGGAATGTTGTGCCGGTCACAGGTTTCTAGGCCTAACATTGGCAATCAAACACCCAAAAGGTATGAGACAAATGCTTACAAACACTCTAACCACTGGAAATCACTCGATATGGCATTCCAAGCAATTGTTTTTCGCCCATTGTGCCTCTCTAAGCAGAGAGTTAATTTATGGTTTGTAAAGGCAGACAGAGTGACGGGGATATTGCTGTACTACCCTGCCTTTACTTGCCGGCTCTTAACATCTCTATACAATACGAGAACCATCGTCATAACAATTTGTATCAATGAAGGAAAAGTTTGACAGATGGTCCATCAAACATGACAGCTTGCCATTAAACTTTTCCTTATTTTTTTATTTTTTGAAAACAAACACTCAAAGCGGGAGTTTGTTTTTGAAAAATAAACTAAAGACCCTCCCTCACACATGAGAGTTTTCTCCCATAGTATGGAGGTCAGTTTTTTTTTTTTACTGTCCCTCACCACCAGGATATCCTGGCGATGACAGACAGGATAAAAATGCCATCCGGCTATCTACTCTAAATAGGGCGGATGGTTGGATGGCTTACTTGATACAGCATCTACTCTGTCGGGCCGTCAGAGAAAGCTTTCATTGATGCAGTACATTTTACTGTGTCTTCATTAAACTCAGTGACAGCCGGCAAAGGTAAGAGCGGTCGGGCAGTAAGGCAGTGTGGGGGCGGAGTGGGTGGCGGGAAAGTCGACAGACGACGGGATAAGTAACGTTAAATAAAAAAAAATAAAAACACATTATTTGCGCTCTCCGCATCGCTGATTAGGTGATGTGGCGAACACCAGAAAAGTGGTTTTATTTCTTTTTTTATCTGATGTTACTTATCCCGTGGTCTGTCAACTTCCCTGCACCCCGCCTCACCGCTCTTACCTGTGCTGGCAATTACTGAGAACTTGCCATCCACCTAACTGAAAATTAGGTCGGCGGACCTTGGTTTTGGGGGACAGAGTACTCCGGTGCTGTTGCAATGCGTTTTCTGTCCACCAAATTCTAAATCAGCATCAGAGGCCCACCTAATACAAATCAGTGCTTACCCTGCCCCTCCTGCGAACAGCCCGTATGGAACCTTGGCCATATCACCCATTAGCCATGCTGCCCACTGCATTTTTAGTTGGAAAATTTGAGATTCTCACCTTTGAATCTCATTGACTAAGGTATGCCCCTGTGTCCAATCATTTGTGTACAGGACATGACATCTGGCCCATGACTTTACCAAGGTCTCCATCTGCAATTCGATAGACAGTGGGCTTGATTTTTGCTTTTCCCATGATCCCACACTTGGTCTCCCATATGATCAGCAACAAAGAATGAAGACAAACCACCGGACACATACACTCTTAATAGAGCGGACAACTGTAGTCTAATTGGCATGTTAGACTGTTACATTTTGTTTCTTTGCTTAGGGGGTTTCCACCAGTATAACATGGAAAATATATTGTGGGCCCAAAATATCAATGCCTAAATCTTGATAACAAAAATACCATATCATGAAAGTATTTATTAGTGCATGATCTTAACTTCGCACCCACATACTTTGAATATATACATGTCTCTCCAAGGTACAAAGATGTGGAGTTAAGAATGGTAATTCTACACTTACATATATTCACTCACTTTCACAATATTTTTATTCTTAATACTTTGGCCTACCAATATTTTTTCCTCGTCAGTTCCATTCTTTCTGTGCCATCTGCTGCTGATCCAGAGCTCCCGTCTTTGTAGGTTTTCCAATGACTCAAAAATTTTTCCACAATGTGCTAGGGAATTATGTTCCTACTGTAAACCCCAGAATTCGAGCCGTACTGCGACAGCAGGAATCAGATGTTGGTCACAGACCCGCATGAGGTGTGTCTTAGGAGCCTGGACTGCAGACATGACTTGAAGTTGTGTGATAAATGCACTCCAGTGCCCCAAAAGTGATTCCACACTGGGAGGCCAAGTTGTATGTTGTTGCATATAAGAAGTCACTACCTTAGCACAGATTCTCCTCCTGCTCTAAGTCAAGGGTCTGGTCTCGTTCCTGGTCATGGGGCTATTCCTGCGACCACTCTACTTTCCTCTCAAAGTCCTCTGGTACGTTGAAGTCCAATTCACAAGCATAAAAAAAGTCAAGCTGGGCTCGATCCCATTCCGCCACTCTGACTCCAAAGAGAAGGCGCAAGAGCGTCAAGCTGTCAATGCACTCCATCAAGTCACTGGCCACAGACCCAATTCCTCAGTTTATGTGAACACTCACCGAGTTTCCCAGGCCAGTGTCCACTCTGCAGTAGATTAAGGCCTTAAAAAATGTAAAGCTAAAAAGTTTCAGTCCGCCTCTAGCTCCTTCTGGAACACCTGGAACTTGAGGGGTCTCTTAATGGGCCCTTACTGACTCCGGTACAAACTTTCACCCTGACCCTGAGATCCATGCCAGCTCCCACCACCCCAATGCTGGTGCCGACAACACAGGCACCAGTGTATTATCGCCAGTTCCGATGCCTATGTCGGATCCTCAACCAATGTCGACTCGAGCTCAACCGATGTTATGCATGCAAACACAGCCTTTTGTATGCACCCTGATTCAAACCCTGTGCCTTTACTGCATTCCTGCTATCAACAGAGACTTCATTATCTTTTTAGCTCTGTCTCTTATCCTGTTCCACAGCAGGGTGCACCCCAGCATGATGATGATGAGGAGGAGAATGGCTTGCTCCTTCCTATTTACACTGATAATGCCTTATAATTTAATTATGAAAATAGATAGTGGTCTTGATACCTCCTCTGAAACAGAGCTGTACATGTCACGTGAGCCTCCAATAGAAGAAAGTGGCTCATTTGCAGTAGTGATTGAAAGGGCAGCAGAGGTACTAGAATTATAACTTCCCTCCATTGACACTGAAATTAAAGTTTTGACAGAAATTCTACAGGTGGGTGTGCAACATCTGAGCCCTTGCTCCCATTAGGCATGTCCTCACACATACTCTGATGGCTACCAGATTGGAACCATGTTCTTGCCCACCTGTTAGCCAGCAGATGGACAGATGTTGTAGGTCGGTGCCTGGTGATCAGCATTTTCTCACCAAGCACACTTAGTCTAATTGTACAGGCCTTGACTAGAATGTTGAACCCTAACTGATTTCCAACCAATCCTCTGGTCAGAGAATCCCAAAAATTGATGGCTTTGGAAAACGTATGTTATCCGCTACTAGCTTGGCATTGTGATCCGTGAATGCAGTTCTGTCTGTTGGGTCGATACACACATGCCATTTGGGACACCCAGTGAGATCTTGCCGGCAGTTCTGGAGGATCTTAGGGCCTCCCTGTCTCAGACTATACATTATGGGTAGGATGCAGTCATGTATGTTATCCACGCTAGTTTGAATGTCAGGGGCCACATTTGCAGGGTGTTCCCATGAGGCACAGGGTCAAGTGCCTCATGGGAACACCCACTGTATTCAAGCTATCCTGGCTGATGATGGCTGATAGCCAGAAACCGGTCCTAGGATGCTTGATTCCGGTCCAGGGAAGATATGGCTTGGCAGTTCGGGCTGGACTGTTCCCATGAGGCACAGGGTCAAGACTGATTTGCATATGGCCATGTCTGAACTGGGGTGGTGTAGTGAGCAAAATAACGATGGATTAAACCCAGATCTGTGACTGGGGGTGAATGTTTTGCCAATGTGCAACATTCCGTCCATCATCTTGTGTGTTTTGGTGTTATAGGGTAGGAAATATTTAAATTTATTTATTTTATTTTATATAATATTTCTAGGTTTTTTCTAGGTTTTTGTTATATGTAATTAATATTTAATATGTGTTATTTTTATATGTTTCATATTTTTTGTCTTTATTGTTTATATATTGTTTTTATTATTGTTTTTTACATTTTTATTAAAAAATTTGCTTTAGTGTTTGAGTGTGAATAGTAATTTTTTTCTCCGCTATCCAACACTTTCCTTACTGTTGCATTCACTGGAGTGGGAATATTAATTTGTACCCCTCCGCTGTCCAGCACTTTCCATACTGTTGCATTCACTGGAGTGGGAATCATAATGTTTAACACTCTCCTAGCCAACACTTTCCCTACTGTTGCTCTCACTGGATTTGGAATAGTACATTTTACCCTTCCGCTATCCAACACTTTCCCTACTATTGCACTCACTGGAGTTAGAATAGTATTTTTTACCCCTCAGCTATCCAGCACTTTCCCTAATGTTGCACTCACTGGAGTGGGAATAGTATTTTTTGCCTCTCCCCTATCCAATACTTATTCTACTGTTGCACTCAGTGGAGTGGGAATAGTCATTTTTACTCCCCCGCTATCCAACACTTCCCCTACTGTTGCTCTTACTGGAGTGGGAATAGTAATTTTTACCCCTCTGCTATCCAATACTTTCCCTACTGTTGCACTTACTGGAGTGGGAATAGTAATATTTTCCCCTCCACTATCCAACACTTTCCCTACTGTTGCTCTCACTGGAGTGGGAATAGTAATGTTTACCCCTCCGCTATTCAACACATTCCCTATTGTTGCATTCTTTGGAGTGGGAATAGTAATTTTTACATCTTTGCTATCCAACACTTTTCCTACTGTTGCACTCACTGGAGATGGAATAGTAAATGTAATTATTTTGCTATCCAACACTTTCTCTACTGTTGCTCTTATTGTATCGGGCAACTTAAGTTCAAATACTTTTTTATAGTTTATTGTTTCAATTTCTTCTAGATTTTCCTATATTTTAAATTATTTATATATATATATTATTTTTGTATAATTTTTTTTAAATAGATTAAAAATAATAGTCTATTAAATTATTTTAAAGTAAATATATATGTATAAATTATTGAGTTTGTGTGGTTTTTAAAAAATTAAGTTTATTTGTTATAGTTTGCAAAAATTTATATTAAATGTAATGTGTTTTGTTAAAATTAATATTAATACTTTAATATATGTTATTTTATTTTATATATATTTAAATATTTTTTTGTACATTTATATTTTTTACTTCAATATTTTTTATTCAATGTTTTTTAGGTCTCGTGGCGTTAACCGCGCGAAAGCGCGGTCTCGCCAGAGACCTTTTGTCAGCGACGCAGCTTTCCAGGAGACAGGACCTGGCCACGCGCATGGTGATCGGAGAGGGCCGCGCGCTCGCGAACGCGCTCGCTGTGGCCATCTCCTGCCTCCTGGGAAGCTCCAACACACACGCATGCGCACACACAGAGGCACACACACGAGCGCCCATGCACGCACGCACGCACACATACATACAGAGACACACCTCACCCCCGTCGCACACATACACACACGCACGCGTGCGCACACACACCAGTGCACCGAGCCCTCCCCGCCGTCACACACATACACACATGCGCACACACACACACACACACACACACACGTGCACCGTGCACCAAGACCCCCTCCCCCCTCCTAAAACTAAGGCCCACTTACCGCCACTCCGGACTTCAGCCGCCACCGCGGGGCTCTCCCTTGGGCATGGGAGCCCCGCGTCTCCCACTGCTCCTCTCCTGGCCAGGCACTCGTGGGCGCGGGCTTCCCAAGACGGAAGTCCCGCCCCACGACAGGTTTCGTTTTCGCTCATTGTCCAGGGGGAACAGTGACTTTCCCGAACTTCCGGTCCATCTCCTCGCAGCTTGCTAGTTTACTAATTTATTTTTAATACCGGGCCTCGCCTAGTGTTTGCGCGGTTTTAATGCTCCATTTTTGCCATCTCATCGCAGCTTTCTAGTTTATTTATTTATTTGCTTTTATTCCCGGGCCTTGTTTTTTTTGGGTACACGGTAACTCCGGAGGGGAGACTCACGGACACTCCATGGGCCGATCCCCGCCGCTCTTATCTGGGATCCAAGTCACGGCGCTGCAACTCTTTTTTGACTCGAAGTCGCAGCACCACGTTTGTTCCTCCGCGAGTGTCGGCTGCTCTTTGCCTGGGCTGGCAGCGGCTGGGAAAGTTTGCTCCGTTGTTGTTGCAGCCATGAGTCGGGTCTCCGGGTGGGTCTAGAGGCGGCAGATTGTTTATTTTACGTACGATGACAGTGGTTCAGCGCATGATGCTACTCGGGCGCTTTCGAAAGCATTTCCAGTTATTAGGGCATTTCACGAGTTCATGACCTGTTTATTTGACCCTGTGGCGCCATCTGAGATAGACTGGTGTTGTGAAACTCTGCGGTAATGTTGCAGCGGTGAAATCTCACCCACTCCAGTGTGGCAGCAGATGTTTGGGTTGATAACCGGAGTGGCCGAAGGATATTAAAGAGAAAGTATAGGAGGAACCGTGATCTGGAGGGTACTGGGGAGGAATCAGTAGGTGTGGTGGCGTAGTCAGTGGGGTGGCTAATGAGAACAACATCCTCTAACAAAGTAGTAGTTTTTTGTCTGTAGGTAACTGCTTATAAAATGACTGACCCTGCTACGCACTTAACCTCTAATCTTGTTTCCCTTTGAATTCTGCAGCATAGACTGTTGGCATTTTAAATACATCTTCAAAATCCAAGTACTAGGTGGTTTTCGCTTCTTATATTTTTTAATTCACTGATTTTAAAATATTCAGCACTGCTGGGAGACCGCTTTCAGCATACAAGTATTTGGACAAGGAATGTGGAAGTTGCGCACAGGTCTCAGCAGAAGGTTCAATAAACCATGATGTATATCATTATGATTGTAATTTGTGACTAAGAGGTTACATGCGCATCCTTCCAATAGGTGTATTCACTTCCTGAGCTTCTGTCCTCCAGGATACACGAAAATCACTGCACATGCCCATTGAGGTTTCTGACCGGTATTAACGTCAGATCGGCAGGCTACACATGGTTCTCTGCAGGCTAAGCACTGAACTGTCTCAAAAGGATTGTAACTTGTGACTGCTTAAATCAAGATGAACATAAGCCTAGTTTTTTCCCGATTTTTAGGGGGGGTGCTTTGTGAGGTGGTGATGTAAGTGTGACTGAACTCAATAGAAAACGCAGGCAGACTGCACCGTTGCAAAAAGGGCCTTCGAATCGTGAGATACTTTGAAATATAGCTGGCTCCAAGAGAGGATGCTTGCACATCTTCAGAGCTGGTAAAGTGGTAGAAACCGAAATCGGAATTGTGATGCATTGCTGTTTCCTTAAGGAAAACTAGTGCATTTATCTTGTTACCATTCTTTTGTTACCTATTTTGTTAAATCTTTGAGTCTATGCGTTCTAGCGCATTAGGTGTAAAATGTGCTTGCTGGACAATACCAACAGAAATGCATATATTTCCCAATCTCCCAGACACTTCATAATTGTACAGTACATATATACTTCCTTCTGTGGACATGTTCTTTTTTGTAGGATATAACCCAAAAAGCCTTCAATGCACACTTTTTGGCTCTTTCCATCCATTGTGCAGGAATGCATAGAAAGTAATGCAAGAGACCTTCGAGGCCTACTCTGCTTCTGTCTCATCCCTATAGCAATACCTGCTAACTGAACCTTCTCTCAGCTTTACCTTACTTTTCACTCCTCTGCTGTGTGGGACCCTGGCCTTTTAAAGTATTCTCTGCAGCTCACCCTTGCTGGGGTGAAGTTGCCGTTGTTTGCAAAGGGTGCTCTTACATAGCTCCTATTCCATTAACAGCAAAGTGGTGCTTTGAACATCTTCCACTTTACACACACGTTTATTCAACTGAGAATTACTTCTGGCCACAAAGTCTTCAATGCAGAGAAGACCCTTTTGCTCTGGTAAACACAGGTGATTTCTTTCACATCAGCTTAGTCTAGAATTAAACATTAGGGGAAAATTATTTATTCAAAAACATTATGGGAAGTAAGCTTACAAACCAAAAAATAGCTTGAGTACATAATGTGCAACAGTTCCTGCCCACTTCAACCTCTCTGTATACAAAAGTTGTGATCTTAAAAAGCACATTTCTGGCCATTTTATAGCATTGGATTTGGCATGTAGCCGCACTCTTTGTCATCAGTGGCTGCAGGAGGAACAGACTAACTTTTACCAGTGGGTCAATTTGTATCTTTATTTTTGGTGCGCATCAACAAAATGTGATATTTTGTCCTGAGAAGACCATGATGTTCTTTTTGGAGTTTGTGAACCCTGTGTTTCGGATTCCAACCTTTTTAGAATGTACTTATGAACCTAATTTGAAATGTGGCAGCTGTCGACCATAATAAATCATGAGAATATTGAAGGTCCTAGGTCATCAATTAGTACTAATTAATTAATTTTTTTGATAAACGGATTTTTATCGAATTTTGGCCATTGAAAGTGGGAAAGATGAATAATTGACACACCTGCCTCACAAATACATAGTAAAGTTGTGTAACTGTCCCTTAAGGGAATGCTGACGGATGTCTTCGCGTAGGAGACCTAATTGACGGGAGACATCTTTCTGGGGATCTGACGCAAGGCTTTGTTCCAAGCGATGCATGCATGCTTCTAGTTGGGTGATAAGGGAGGAACGCTCATGTTCCTGGGCCTTATTGCATCTGTTGGGGAAGCCCCGTGGTGGTGCTTTACTAGCAGCCCAGAAGGTACCAACTCGTCCGACACCACCACGTCACTCTGGGACACCACCACATCACTCGGGGACACCACCACATCACTCGGGGACACCACCACATCACTCAGGGACACCACCACATCACTCGGGGACACCACCACATCACTCAAGGACACCCCCACATCACTCAGGGACACCACCACATCACTCTGGGACACCACCACATCACTCGGGACACCACCACATCACTCAGGGGCACCACCACATCACTCAGGGGCACCACCACACCACCCAGGGGCACCACCACACCACCCAGGTGCACCACCACATCACTCAGGGGCACCACTCAGGGGCACCACCACATCACTCAGGGACACCACCAAATCACTCGGGGACACCACCAAATCACTCAGGGACATCACTCTGGGACACCACCACATCACTCAGGGACACCGCCACATCACTTGGGGACACCACCACATCACTCAGGGGCACCACCACACCACCCAGGGGCACCACCACACCACCCAGGGGCACCACCACATCACTCAAGCTGACTCAGCATCTCTACGGGAGCACCACTGCCTTTGAGGCTGACCAGCAGCCTGCTGCCGGGACCGCCACTGAGCTCCGGGGGGCTGCAGCTGACCGAGCAGCCATACATATTAGACTTTGCCAGCTGGGAGGAAAGCCATCTGGGCGCTGCGATTATCGAACACATTATCACGGGCTGGTGCTCTGGGGGCAACCACTGAAGCTGAGACTTGTGAACTCTGGTGGGATCTTGCCTGGGAGCCGGGCTGCCTGAGAGGGGACGCCTGAGGGGTGCAACGTGCGCAGCCTAATAGCTGGAAAGGAGTGGAGGCACGAGGCGACTCCTTTGGCCCACGGGCACGGCGCAAAGAACGGAGGTGCATGCGTGTGCTCAGTGGGCCCCTTGCCCTTGGTTCTGGACTGTGGTGAAGACGCATACTAGTGTGAGAGCGGCTTGTGCGGCACGGTGGGCCTCTGGGGATTCCAGGCAAGTTTCTGGATGCGGCCGGTGGCGCACGGCTCGCACGATAGCCTGTGAAGACGTAGTGGGCAGTACCTTTGCGCAGGACGATCTTAATCTGCGGGATACAGGCCATTCTGCACGTCACGATGAAGCCGAAGAATAGGAAGGAGGAAGCCGCGGAGCAGGACGGCGCCAGAGATGACGGAGAGGATACTGAGGGCACGGTATCGGAAACAAACGCCTGGACGCCATTTTGGAGGCCATTTTGGAGGCCATCACTGCGACGAAGGAATCCTTGCACCAGGATATCACGCAGGTCGCGACGGGGCTGGGACTCCTAAGGGCCGACCATTCGAAATTGGCGGACAGAGTGAAAGAAACTGAACTGGTTGTTCAAGACCTAAAACCAGCGGTGGTGACAGTGGAATGCAAACTGGGAGAGGCACTGCAACGCCTAGCGACTTTGGAGAGAAAGGCCGAAGATGCTGAAAGTCGAAATCGGCGCAACCACGTACGGGTGGTTGGCCTGCCCGAAAAAATAGAGGGGACGGACATGATAGCCTATTTGGAGGGCTGGTTCAGATCGCAGGTTGCCCCTGAGGGTCTTTCCACCTTCTTCACGCTTGAGAGGGCACACAGGGTCCCGGCCAAAATGCCCTTGCTGGGCCGTCCACCCCGGCCTGTAGTGGCTAGAGTCCTTCACTACAAAGATAGGGATCTGCTGATCCAGAATGCACGCGCAACGGGGCCTTTTCAGGTGGAGAACGGCACTGTCACGATCTTCGCGGACTACACACAGGAGATACAGAGGCGCAGGGCCTCGTATTTGACTATCAAGAAAGAGCCCAGGGATGAGGGGATCCAATACTCGCTGTTATTCCCAGCTAAGTTAAGGGTCATCATGGACGGCTCGACGCAGTTCTTCCTGACGCCCGAGGACGCTTGGTCATGGCTCGAGTCTTACCGGGCAGGCACAGATCGTAGGGGCAAAGGAGACCGAGGACAGCCTAAACCGCCGCGGATGCACCAATCGCAACGTATCCGTAAGAGAAACAGAAACCAACAGGCACGGCAGCTCTTGCAGTTGACGGCGGACAAGCAGGGAGCTCTAGCGGCGATGGCGGCGATAACGGGATCACAGAAAGAAGACTCAGTCAAAGGCTCGGAGTCAGATGACGACAGGAGGCACTCAGGCGCTGAGCTCTCGGATACAGACAGCATCAAAGGACCGGAAGTGACGCCCAGAACGGCGAACGATCTGTAGATTGAATGACCCCCGGTGATGGTCCCCGCTTATAGACTGGGCTTGAAGGGCTGGAGTGCCTGGTAATATCTATGATCATTATACCTGTGCCATGCTACTGTGTGGGATTGAGGGGCTGGAGGCTGGGGCGGGAGCTGCCACCTCTCGGAGCTGAACTACGCTCCCACTGCCCTTAAGGCACCCTGTAGTGACTACTGCAGGATAGCACGGTGTGATTTATTTGGTAGTTTGGATGGGGTCTGATAATTTGATATTGGGTCCTGTTCTGGGGGCGGGTTCTAGGGGTTTTGTGGGATGTTATGAGTTTGGGGATTAACGGTGGTGGTGATATGGGCGACAATAACGTGAGAGGGGCGGCAATGCAAGGTTACGTTGATGGGGACATTACGTGATTTGAAATGTATCACTTGGAATGTGAGGGGCTTACACACTATGGCTAGGCGCCACAAAGTACATGCTTATTTATTGAGGAGGGGAGTGCATATAGCTTTACTGCAGGAGACACATCTTACTAGGGCGGAAGGCCAGGCGCTGCAGCGCAGGTGGAGGGGACAGGTGGAGGGGACAGGTCTTCAGTACAGCTTATTCAGCGTTTGCAAGGGGGGTGCTCATTTGGATACGGGCCGGGGTTCCATTTCAGGTTACCAGGCAGGTCTTGGATCAGGAGGGCAGGTATGTAGCAGTGGAAGGTAGATTATATGGCAGGGATGTTGTGCTCTGCAGTATTTACGCCCCGAATGCTGAGCAGGCTCGTTTCTTAGCTAACTTGTCAGGTGCGTTGGCGCCTTTTCTGGTAGGCCCGGCCATTGTAGGGGGAGATTTTAACGCAATCACTGATGTGGACATGGATAGATCGCATCCTCCTCTGACGGCGACCCCGGTTAGGAAGCTGGCTAAAGCTAGATCTGAATGGCAGGAAAGCTGGGGACTGATTGATGTGTGGCGCACACAGCATCCTTGTGTTAGGGATTATTCATTCTTCTCCTCCGTGCATGAACTCCATGTTCGAATTGATGCTATCCTGTGCTCCCCCTTGATAGCTCGTATGGCGGCTTATACTGAATACCTTGCCAGAACTATTTCTGACCACAACCCGCTACTAATGTCACTTAACTGGCAGAGAAGGAGAACAGCGATCCCGACGTGGCAATTGCGCCCTGACACTCTGGAAGACCAGGTGTTTCGAACGGAAGTGAGTGAAGGTATTAACCAGTACTTCCAGGAAAATCGGGGAACGGCGTCTTCGAGGGCAATTGAATGGGACGCCTTTAAGGTGGTAATTCGAGGGACCTGCATCGCTAAATATTCAGGGGCTAGGAAGACAGTACTGGAGGACGTGGCCAAAGCAGAAAGGGGTCTGAGGGACCTAGACCAGCGGCGGCCGGAATGTCCATCCCTGCATGAGCAATTAGTGGAGGCCAGGGAAAGGGTAGCGACTGAGACTGAGAGGCTCCGATGCTTCGACCATAAGGGATACTTGGCGAAGGTCTATGCGGAAAGGGACAAAGTTGGTACCCTGCTGGCTAAATTGGCTGACCGGGTACCGCGGAGTGGACCTATTATGCGGATAACGCTGGATGATGGTGTCCTGACTCACTCGCAGGAGCTGGTGGTGTCCCGCTTCGCGGCTTATTACGAAGCACTATAGAGCAGTCGAAGATGGGACACAGAGTTGGACATAGCGGACTACCTGGAAGGGAAAATACTTATACTGCAGGAGACACACAAAAAAAGTGAATACAGAGATATAGTTCAAAGTAAGAACTCAGACCAGAAAGAGATTCTGAACCTATAGAGAAGTACCCATCAGCCCACTCAATAGTGGAACTTCGTCATCTGGGATTTTTCGTTTGAGAAATTGGTGTCAACCTGCCCTTCCTCAGATGAAACTTGAGGCTAGCTTAGGACCCAAAGGTTGAACCCTCAACCACGAAGGATGACAGAGTATGCAGGCTGATAAGGCTTAGTTGCCTTGTATAGAAAAAGTGTGAGAAAAGAAAATAGTACTCAACGTGATTAAAAATACCTATCTTAATGTCGATAGGAAAACTTTATTGTGTGTGCCCATCAAGATGGTATAGTTAAAAGCAGAGTGAAAATAGCAAATACCATCTATGGTAAATAGCAAATATTTTCACTGCTATTTTCACTCTGCTTTTAACTATACCATCTTGATGGGCACACACAATAAAGTTTTCCTATCGACATTAAGATAGGTATTTTTAATCACGTTGAGTACTATTTTCTTTTCTCACACTTTTTCTATACACTGCAACTAAGCCTTATCAGCCTTCATACTCTGTCATCCTTTGTGGTTGAGGGTTCAACCTTTGGGTCCTAAGCTAACCTCAAGTTTCATCTGAGGAAGGGCAGGTTGGACACCAATTTCTCAAACGAAAAATCCCAGATGACGAAGTTCCACTATTGAGTGGGCTGATGGGTACTTCTCTATAGGTTCAGAATCTCTTTCTGGTCTGAGTTCTTACTTTGAACTATATCTCTGTATTCACTTTTTTTGTGTGTCTCCTGCAGTATAAGTATTTTTTTTGTTCCAGTCACCTGTGTAGAACACTTATAAGGCTCTGCATTGAGTGATGGATTAACGACAGACCTTCGGTATCTTTCGTGTGTTTCATTGTTCAGTTGGGGGACAAGATACCCTGAGGTCTATAAACCATATTCCCCTTGGGCCCTTTTCCACTATGTGTTAGTAAGTTACCTGGAAGGGACCCCTTTGCCACAGCTGGATAAAGACCAGGCTAAGTTGTTGGGGCAAAATATCACATTGGCAGAAGTGCGTGGGGCGATTAAGCACATGGCTCGGAATAAGACGCCGGGGCCAGATGGTCTGCCAATCGAATTCTACGCTCAGTATATTGACGCACTGGCGCCCTTCCTGGTGGAGATATACAGGGAGGCAGGGGAGGTAGGCCAACTGCCAAGCTCAATGCGTGAGGCTTTGATTGTTCCCCTTCTGAAGCCGGGACGCTCAGATCTGGATGTTGCTTCATACCGGCCTTTGTTTATGCTGTCGGTGGACTACAAAATCCTGAGTAGCATACTGGCGACCCGATTATTGCCGCACATGATAACGCTGGTCCACACTGATCAGGCAGGGTTTATTCCCGCGAGAAGCACAGCTTTGAGCATCCGTCGCTTCCTTAGGGTTATGGCGGAGTACCAGGATGATCAGGGCTCTGCAGCGGTCTTCTCTGTGGATATAGAGAAGGCGTTTGATAGCCTGGAATGGGCCTTCCTCCGCAGGGTACTGAATGGTTTTGGACTGGGTGAACAATTTGTGAAATGGACGATGGTGTTGTACTCTTCGGCCACGGCCAGGGTGAAAATAGGCGACGTGATCTCTGACCAATACCCAATCATGAGAGGTGATTTGGACTAAGACATGCCTCTTCCCGACCCAACGGGGCATGGCCCCTCCGGCATCCTTGGGGGAGCTAATGTGGGAACCGACATGCCTCACTTATCTGGGGGTTCGGGTTTATCATGATGAGAAGGATTTGTTTAAGGGTAATATAGGCAGGTGTGTTAGAGCACTGAGGAGCTGCATGGAGTTTTGGAGGACGCTCCCCCTGTCGGTGATGGGCAGGGTGGCGCTGCTTAAGATGGTAGCTTGCCGATCTGGCTCCCGCCGAGAATTTTTAAAGACCTGAGGTCCCTGATGGTGGGATTCATCTGGGGCAGCGGCAAACGACGAGTGGCACTGACGACATTGATGAGACCCAGACTGGAGGGCGGACTGGCAGTGCCTGACTTTGAGCTTTACTATCTGGCGGCTCAACTGCAAGTTTCGACACAGAATATAGCTCAGGAGTATCGGAGCCCGGAGGGTAGCTGGGGTAAGGGAATACCACGCCATGTATTGGCCTATATCGTGATGCAACAGCATCTCATTCTGTGGGACTTGACCAGTGAGGAGCGGACCTTGCGCCTTTGCTGGAATAGAACGCAGCGCAGGGCGGGGACCCCTCGCCCATACACTCCGGAGATCCCACTGGGCATGCTGACGGCACTGCCGCACGGCGGGGACTGGTCCCCACTAGCGTATTGGGAACAGTTGGGTGTCCAGATGGTGGGGGACCTGTATGTGGACGGGGAACTAGCGCCCTTCCCAGTACTGCAGGACATGTATGGGCTTCCGGACGGAGACTTTTTGATTCATGCTGCGGTTACGACCGCGATACAAAAACACTGGAGAACAGGGAGAACGGAACCGGTATTGACCCTGGCTTGTCAATATACGGTGATGGCGGCAGGAACGGTCAAGGCAGTCACATGCCTCAAGTTCCGGCTGCTGCGGGAAGGCATGCGTCCCTTGGAAGTTCTTAATGCGAAATGGGAGGAGAGCATAGGTCGACCAATCCCTGACACCACATGGGAACAAATCCTCCAACGGGTGTGGAAGGGCACCAGGAACGCTCGTCTCCAACAAATCCAGTACTTCATACTGCATAGGGCCTACTTAACGCCGGGGAAGATCCGGAAGTATTTCCGGGTCCAGAATGCAGCATGCCCGAGATGTAGAGAAGAGGACGTTGAACTAGAACACATGCTATGGCTATGCCCACGAATGGATGGTTACTGGGAGGAAGTGGGGAAGCTTTTGAACGAAATCACAGACACACAAATAGAATATGATATGGCCACCTGTCTGCTGCATTGGTTCCCACACACTGCTAAAACCAAGGTTACTAGTAAATTTATCAATCTAGGGCTTCTGCTGGCTAAGCGCGAAATTACCTGGCATTGGAAGGCAAAAGAGGGACCATTGAGTGGGCGCTGGAAACGGGAATTCTGCAAGTGGGCGACCTGTGAAAGTATGGTAAGGCTCAGACAGGCTACCCGCTCAGGTAAGGAGAAGGCATTGGAAGTAGCTAGAGCGTGGGAGGCCCTAGTCCAGATGCTGAGGGACCCTCAAACGACAGAGGGGGAGGACTGAGAGCCCCACTTTCGAGTGAATACTATATCTAGTATACAGCTTTGCTTGCCTCTAGGTGACATAGTTGGGATGGTTGTGAGATCCTGCGATGGCCCACACCACCGTTGTTGTAGGGAGGGGGGGAGTTGAAGGGGGAGAATTGGGTATTGCCATGGGGGAATCACTAAAACTAGAGCAAACTGCAGGAATGTTCACTGTTGACCATAGGATGATGGCACTATCCTGCTGTGGTATGTTTTTCTTGTGATATGCAAAGGACAAGGGGTGGCGGGAGTAATGCTGCTAAAGACTAGCAGTACGGATCAGTCCCCACTGGCTTCGATGAGCTATTACCTTCGTTTGTTGGGATTATGGGAGAGAATGAAAAGCGGATGCAAGGTCACATTGTTGACCGGTCTTGGATATGTTTGTATGTCATGCATGCAGACACAACTTTTATGGACAATGCCGCCCGCCCTCCGGGTTGTGGGCTGAATGGCCGTGTACAGCAAGATCATGTGGCATATCTATGGTACGTTTTGGTTGTAATGGTGCTGACCAGAATGATTGTATATTTTACCAATCTGCAATAAAAATATATTTAAAAAAAATAAAATTAAAAAAAATGGAGGTTTCCCACAACCGGGTGCAGTTAATAAGTACAGGGACCCAAACATATGTGGCATCGCAGAATAAGAACGGACCTGGTACAGGTAGGCTTTATTTATTTATTAGTTTTCACTTTTATATAGCGCAAACTTTACCCGCAGGTATCAGAGCGCTTTAAATCAGCATGCTTATAACAAGCAAGACTAGCACTCTATATTACTTCCAACTTTGCTTAGCATAAGCAACAGCTAACTATTCACAAACAATGTTTATATACCAATTGCAAATTAAAAAAAATTTTATGCAAAGCATTGTCATTTACAATGCCAGTAACTCAAACTTTAATGCTGCGAGACCTATTGCATTGTAAATGCTTGTTTACTTACCTGTTTAGGCATAGGAGTCGCTATTTTTGTATTCTATATATTTTTTCCGATATTTAGAACATCGATATTTTTGACATCGATATTCTATCAGTGAACCATGGAAAATGCTGTGGCTGCCCAAAAAACACCGCCCACCAGAGGTATATATCTCCCAAGTTATAAGGGCTAGTAACGGAAGATGGGACAGGGTTAAAGTGGCCAAGAAGCTCTCCACATCTATTTCGCCACTAACACTTATTATAGGGAACCCAGATTTCCCTACTGCTATGCATGGTACGCTATACCTGCCAAATGTAAAAGGATAGGAGACCAATAAATCCTTTTAGACTTTCCACTAATCAAATCTGGCTATGGAATACTGGAGGATGAATACTGGTGATACATTGCTAGCAAACACCGAGTGACACATCCTTTAGTGCACCCCTCCGCTAGCAGACTCCTTACGCCTCTTGAGAAGTGGCTTCTCACTGGCCACAATTATAAGTGCCTTTTTCAGACATCTATGCCTTCCTCAGCAACCCTGCGAATCCTAACAAAATCCCAGCCCAACAGAGATGAAAACTGGAATGTGAAAGTCTCTTCCCCGCGAAAGAATGGTCAGATATTCCGGACCGTTCTCGCACATTGGCGCATAGTGCCTCCAGGAAGGAAACCCAAACTTAAAATAACACACTATTGGTTTTATATGCTGTCCAGAGCTGCAAAGTAGAAACGAGAAGACGATGGTGGATGCTGGTGCAAATGTATCCTGTGGGTAGGGCTGCTCTGAGAACAGGGCTGGGAAGGGGAGGAGTGGTGTGCCCACTCCTGAGTGCGCATGACTGGTTTGGTCGGCCCTTTGGGGCTGACCAAACCAGTCATGCGCACACTGCCCTTCTCCATGCAGGCTGCAATGCAGCCTATGTGGACAACATGGCCGGGCCATTAGCCCCTGGCCGGGCGGCATCCAGACCAATCACAACACTGCAGGGTTGTGATGGGCTTAGGGGTGGGAGCCTGGCTGTCTGCTTCCTGTTCCTGCCAGAGGCAGGAGAGCAGGAGCAGAAGCAAAGACGACGCGGGACCCGGCCGGCGGGAAGGTAAGTAAAACATTTTTTATTATTAAATAAAAACCCACCCTCGCGACTTCCCGTTTCCCCACCCACGAGTCATGCCAACCCCAATTGTTTACTACTGCTGCTGGACCTGGCAGATATCGACAAGCAATTCCCTGACTACCACCCCTAGCTCCATTCCCTATCACTGGACACTTGGGGGCAGATTTACAATGAAAATGACTCAGTGCATTCTGCAAGCCATTTGGCTGAGCCGCACTGAGTCACTTTGAAAGCACAGGGATGCGACATATTTACAAGATGGTGCATCTCTGTGTTTCTCCCTGCGCTGGGGCCAAGCCGGCACCGGCACCCTTGCACCATCGTGCAAGGATTCCTGCATCGTGGGGAGATTGTTTTTGTGTAGGAAGGGGCAGCTTCCTTCACAAAAACAATCACTACAGTCATTTTCCTCTTTCAATGCGTGCTGTAGAATGCAGCACGTAGCATTCACATGCATTTACAGTAAATCTGGAAATGAGTCTCGTTCCATGGGTGTTGCGTTGGAACACCCACAGCAACACCCATGGAACTCCCCTTTCACTCAAAGTGTTGGGTGTAAAGGGGCAATATTTACAAGGACAGAAAGAGCCACGCAGGGTGGCTTTTCCTGTCCTTGTAAATATGGAGCAGTAAGATACGCCACCAGTACGTCACAATGGCGCAGGGGGATTGTAAATCTGCCCCTTGGACTCATCCCTCTCTCTTCCTTTCCTAAGTTCGCACTCCATTCCCATTCCTATTTCCCTAACCGGCCTTTGGAAATAGGTGAGGTCCCAGTTATGTATGTGTTGTTATGACTCGGAAAACCAATAAAATAGATTTAAACCTAAATGCAGAAGACAAGGCCCACATTCTGATTTGGGCTGAGCAGGAACTCTGCATGTCATTGCTCAGTAATCACCTTGCAAAATTACAAGTTTTACTGACTGCAAACTTACACCCAATAAAACCAAAAGCTTTTCTGCACACATTTTCTACCTACTAATCACCGAAAAGGGCAAATAATCTGGGAATGATATACTGTAAATGGCCGTGCAATTCGAAAACCACATATTATTCCCTATTCCTAACCTAAAACTCAGGATGGCCAGCAACAGGAGGAGTGATACAGATAGGTATCAGTAACAGCAGGCTCGGTATTACCAGCCATTATTATCATGTGGAATGAGAGACATACCCTGGACCAGGGTTCTCCAACCTTTTCATTAATAAGAGCTACTTATGTTCAATGAAAATCAAGCCTAGCCCCTAATATTTGTGTTGTACAAATGAGGCAAGATTGCATTGCTCCAGTGGCCACCCCATGCAAGATTACCAGACATGCTCACTTGAGTGCAGGATTGCCAGCAGTAATATCAACAAGCATTTACAATGCAATGGTTTTGCCTTTCTTAAAGTTTGAGCTATTGGCATTGCTCTTGACAATATTTTTATTTATGTTTTTTTAACATAAATAAATAGCATTGTCATTTACAATGCCACTAGCTTGATCTCTCGCAAATGACACACACAAACACCCACAGAGAGCCCCCCCAATACACACTCAGAGGCCTCCCCACACACACCCACACAGAGCCCCCCACACACACACCCACACACTGCAAGCCCCCAACACACTGCAAGCCCCCCAACACACTGCAAGCCCTCACACACTGCGAGCCCCCCCACACACTGCGAGCCCCCCAACACACTGCAAGCCCCCCCACACACTGCAAGCCCCCCACACACTGCAAGCCCCCCACACACACTGCAAGCCCCCCCCACACACTGCGAGCCCCCCCCAACACACTGCAAGCCCCCACACACACTGCAAGCCCCCACACACACTGCAAGCCCCCACACACACTGCAAGCCCCCACACACACTGCAAGCCCCCCCCATGTCCCCCTCCAAAACTGGCTTCTAGGAAACACCCCCGGGCCTGCAGGAGAGCGAGCCAGAGTTTATTTATTCAGTCAGCTCGACAGGACTGAGAGCCCAGAAAAACAAGCCTCTGCCTCGCATTTGGAGAATCAGTCGCTTCTCCGGCCCTGCAATACAGCCTTAACTTTACTGCCGAAAAGAAGTACTTTCGGTTTGCAACTGCAAGTCAAAAGAGAATGGTCATCACAGCTTCTGGCGGGTTCCCATGAAATCGGAGAAGATGAAGCCATCTATCTCTCAAATTTCCACAGAGAGCAGCGTTTTCTTCAGAAGGCCCTCGAGTTAGAGAGAGTTCTGGTCCTTTTGAATACATTTTGTAAACATACTTCATGCAAAACAGACCTTCAATGCAGCAACAGAGAGGAGTTTTCCATTGAAGGCCTTAATTAAAACAGTTCCTGGCATCCAACTAGTCCCAGAAAACATGCATACAGATATACCCACAATTTTAAGTTAGAAAACCCTCTGCTTCACAGCACACTTCGGTGGCAGTTAAAGAAGAATTCTAATATGCATACCTGCCCACCCAGAGCAGATTTTCACTGTGTGCAAGAAGGCACAGGGCCTAAAGTCAGCCAGGGCCTGAAGACCTATATAGGGACACGGAGGGTACGAGCAGTGGCCCCATGGAAAGGGGCGGGGCTTTGGGACCCACTGGAAAGACAACCACTCCCATCCTTCCCAAAAACCCCAACTCCTTTGTCTATGGATATTTTTTTGAAATCGTGTACACTGCAGATTATCACTGTAGAGCCTCCACAGCTGACTTGGAAACTCAGTTGGTGCACAGGGTTTCCTAGTGCCCCGCGTGTTATCGGCACTTCACCGGGTGACATGTCTTGTGCATTTTTGTTTCACAGTGCTAGCCCCATCCCAGCGCTCACTGACACGCTATCGCTCAACCCAAAGAGTACAGACAGAAAGAATGACACACTGCCGGGGGGGGAGGGGCCGCGATTGAAGCGAGGGGAATGGGGCGTCTCAGTCGGGGGGGGAGCCTCGGAGATCAGCTGAGAGCCCCCCGCTGCAATTTGCAATGTCAAACATTGTTTTTTTAAAGCCTCGCATCCGATGAACTGTGTTTAAACGCCGCCCTTTTTTACGTAAAAACCCCCCACATATGAAGCAATCACTAGCGACGTAGGCACGTGACTGATTAAAAAACACACTGTCGAGAAAAACGCACTATTTACAGGAAAACACTCAGCACTGCACTTTCCGTTTCGTTTCTGAACCTGCCGTTAAAGGGTGCCAGGGGCCCCTCGGCTGCCCGACGGAGACCACACAGGATGGGAGGGCACGGAGGATGTCCACTTGCATGCCCCACCGCCCCCGCCTGCTCGAGAACAGAACACCCCCCAAATGTATAAAGGAAGGGCCATCCAAACCAGGAGAGCGGGAGGGGGGAGAGCGGGAGGGGGGACGGCGGCGGGAGGAGGGACACGGACAACCTGAAAACTCACCGGACTGCTCCCAGGAGGCGGCGGGGGCGCTTGCGGTGTCCTTCCTCTGCCGGGGCCTGGGCTCTCTTCTCGGGTGCCGCGGGCGGGGCTCTCCTGCACCGGGGCCTCGCTGGCAGCCGCACTCCTTTCTCCTGGCATAGAAAGACCGGCGCCGACTTCCGGCTTGCCTGCGGCCCGGCCGGACCAGATTCGGGGGCGTTCCCGGCTTTCGGCTGACGTCGCGTGACGTCGGCAAAAGCCAAAGAATCGCGGGAACGCCCCCGAATCTGGTCCGGCATTGACGGACAGGCCCCTCGTCCAATGGCTAGGCTCCATTTATGGAGCCAGCCAATAAATGACGAGGGCCGACCCAAACCCCACTACAGTTCTCATCAGGTTTTCGCCTGCGCGAAAAAGATGCGCAGAGCGCATCTTTTCGCCAGGCAAAACCTAAAAAGGGTTTTGTGAATGTGGAATGCCTCTCCAAGGGTAATACATAACAGCGACAGCTGCAATGCCCCTGGTACCATGGTAATGACACCAAGTCAATTATATTAGTCATATGTCTCTCAGTGCTGCATTATATATCATTAAAATATCAGCTTTAAATATCTTTTGGAAATTATGGGCTCTGAAAATACACAAATTTTCATCTCCGATGCACATTTTTAATTTTGGTAAACATATATTCATTCAACAAAGCAGAAGCTTCTCATATAGTAGGCTGGGCTGCACACAGGAGAGCTACTCACAGGTAGCTGGAGAGCTGCCAGTAGCTCACAAGCTACTCGTTGGACAAGTCTGCTGGACAGATGTGGTGTACTGCCGCAGTCCAAATCAGGCTCCTGAAATGTCCTTCGGTGACACTGTCCATCACCCACACTTAGATGGAAGAGGGCTGGCAACAAATCTCCAAAGTGGCTTTCTGCGATGCTGTTAGTGCTGCAAATAGCAGCGACGTTTCTTGAGCCCATCTGGGAGATGAAGGGTACTTTCACTTATCACACCATCCCTCTTAAGGTTATCTTGACGGACAAATGCACTTAATTGTCTAGGAGGACTTCAGAAGCCAAGGATGCTTCAGACCAGTCATCTTTAAAGTGTCGTAGCAACCTTCCTGGCTGTGTGCAGGGATGTTTTAGAAACATCATCTTTCTGACGCCGCACCCAGCTTTTATGTATCATCACGCTTCCTTGACCCAGAACCAAAAGTCGGATTCTATGCCTGACGGGGTAGCTGCGCTGCTAAGAAGCAATATTTGAGCTGCTCAACACATAAAGGCCAAGTATCTTCCCCAGCGTCTTCTCTGTTTAAATTCATCGAGGTCCTACTTTCTGCGGTCCAGATATTTTGGGAAATTATTATTGGCGCCATCTTGTTTTATGGCCTTCAATGCACATCAGAAATACTTGGCAAAGCAAGAGGACTTTGGCATGCTGATTTTGCATAGTGGCAGGTGGCCTACATTGCTTTTGATTTGCGCCAAAGCCAGGCTAGGCTGTTTTTATAAGGAGAGGCAGAGGTCCTTAGCACCCAGGTATTTCTCCCACTTACCAGGCTGAAAAAGGCTGGGCAAGCAAAGTGGTGCTCATTACCAGGGACCTCTGGACTGATGCGACTCCACAGGCGTAGCTTTTTGCCAACCTTTTGGTTTAATACATACCTGCTATTTCTCCCATCTTCTACCTCAAACAGATCAAATTTCGTTACAGAGACCATATTTCGCACCTCCGAATACATTTGCAAAAATTAAGTGTCCCCCTTTCACCTCTTGATTGTTGTATTCAAGCTTTTAAGATGTGAGGTTTTTGCTCAGATGGTAAAAAGTTGGATCTATGAGTTAGCGGAAGGGCTTGTGTTTGCTGCAGGTATTTTAAACTCCTTTTGTATTGAAATGTTATTCAAACCGAGTGGAAAGAAAGATTTCGTATTTGTCATGAACATTTTGGTGTCACTCGGCATGTAGATTCCTCTTTGCCTCACAGACAGTGTTCTCAAAATAATATTTATTTCAAAAGGGCATTGAGTGTTCGGAAGAATCCCAAACATTTTGCATCTGTTTAATGTCTGATGTCTTGAATATTCAAGGACCTCCTTTTGTAGCATTATGTAATAAATATAAAGTCTGTTATTACGATTGTGCCTGTTTTTGGTGCATGTAAACATTTCCCCTATTCAGATTGGTATCCCTGAACTAAAAAAAAGGTTCTGATGGATATTTCTAACCACAAATTCCTCACCTGTTAAATATCCCCAGGCAGCATATTAGTTCCAGAATATTTTTCAGCATAGCCCCTGCCAGTAGGTGGTGTCGTGCGGCTCTGAGTTGACTCCGCTCTGCCCCAGAATGGAGGCGGGAGCTGCATGTACGTGCCACCCAAGCGAGCTGTCACCAGTTTCTTTCTTTCTGCGCCTTCATACTCGGATCCAGATTGATGAGCTCTTTTATCTTCACATTTCCTTTGTAGTGTGCAAGGGAATATGTCCCCTTCCTAAAGTTGCAGGGTTTAAGCCTTATAGGGACAATTGCAAACAAATATTTGTGACAGATTTCCAGGACATGTGTCTCTGTAGTCTCGGTCCGGGCCACAATTCCAAGTCCTGTGGGGAGTATGACCAGATGAACCCGAAGGTGAGCCAGGAACATGAAGCCAAGCTGTATGTCACCGAGCACAGCAGGAAGTTGTGTAAGGCCCTGTCCCGCTAAAAGTCAAGGACTCTGACATATTCCCACCCTCACGCAGGTCCTGTCACTGGTCCGTATCCTTGTCCAAGTCTTCGAGCAAGTCAATATCTAAAAAGAGGCACAAGAACTCCAAGCAGGACTTCTCCCAACCTTGCCACTCTCTGTCTCAGAAGTCACGAGGCAGTCAAGTTGCTCCCCCGCCTCTCTTCTGGTCTCCTACTGAGGAGGTGATCAGTAGCGTCGCCCCACTGCTTTTCTGCAGTTTATATGAAGGAAAAATAAAATGATAATAACTCACTGTTATTATAATTTTTTTTCCGTCTGCAACAGCTTTGCGGGGCAGGGCTGCTTTTCCCACAGAGCAGAGGGAGGAGCGCTGGGCACTATGTTAATGTGCATGAATGTTTGGTCGGCCGCCTCGGGCTGGCCAAACAGTCATGAACACTTGGCATTTTCTCCATCCAGGGTGCATTACAGCCTGGGTGGAGAACATCCCCAGGCTTCCAGTCCCCACCTGAGCGCCGAACTATGGTGCTTAGACCAATCACAACGCTTCATTGCAGCGTTGTGATTGGCTTAGGGGAGTCTGGGTACTTCCTGTTCCAGGTCCGACATGGAGGAGAGACGGAGGAGAGACTCGGTAATAAAGTACTTTTCCCCCTTTTTTTACACCCCTTCCTCCAGGAGGTGATTCCACAGCTGATCTTGATGCACTCTGAATTTCCGGGACAGTTAGCGATGCACCAACAGATTGATACATTTAAGGAGGCTATGCTCCACATCCTCAGCACCCTACAGGAATCCTCTTGCGTGCCTTCAGTCTCATGGATCCACAGAGGCCTCCAGCAGGGTTAGTGCCAGTGGAAACTCCCTCAGCGCTGGCTGTGCCACCTGAACCTGCTTTGGGGTGAGCTATGACTTTAGAGCCGACCCATGCCCGGCACCTCGATCCATGCAGTTAACTGCCATGTAGAAATTGGTGAATGACAAATACACTCTCTCTTACTCTGATAAGACAGCTTTATCTAAGCGCCAACCTACAGTGCTCCAGCTCTTAGTGATGATGGTGATGGAGGGGACAAATTCTCCCTGCAATATGATAGTAACAATTTATTACATGGCCCCTAGCTTTCTGACGCAACAGCCTAGCCTGGAGACCCTGGTTGTAAAGGCCTCTACTAGCAGGGTTGACCCCAATTATTTTCCGAAACATATGCGTTGAACTCGGTGCATACGCCCTCATCGGTGTTGAAGCGGTCAAAAATAAAGCGGTGCCAATACTGGTGCACCCCAAGGTTGACATTCTCTGGGCCAGGTTCTGAAACATATGCGTTGAACTCGGTGCATACGCCCTCATCGGTGTTGAAGCGGTCAAAAATAAAGCGGTACTTTTCAAAGTCTGGAGAAAATTCCCCTTTACGGTTCACATTCTCTGGGCCAGGTTCTGAAACATATGCGTTGAACTCGGTGCATACGCCCTCATCTTTCCTTCCCATGTACACTTTTATTTGTGAAAAGGCCCTCTCGACATTGGCACTTGAGACTGGCAACGCCAAAAGAGACCGTACGCAATTTGCCAGCTCTGGCCACTGGCGTAGCTTTCCATGCCAATACTGGTGCAACCCAAGGTTGACATTCTCTGGGCCAGGTTCTGAAACATATGCGTTGAACTCGGTGCATACGCCCTCATCGGTGTTGAAGCGGTCAAAAATAAAGCGGTACTTTTCAAAGTCTGGAGAAAATTCCCCTTTACGGAAGGAGTCTAACACTTGCGCAGAGTACCAAAGTGAGGCTTCAATGGCTTCAAACGCCATGGTTGGTGAAGGGACATTTCTATGCATCATAGCTAGCCATTTCTCATGCATTGTAAAATAAAATTTCCTGAATTGGTCCTCAACACTTCTTTGCTTGCCAATCCTGTGCTGGAACAGGATCTAGAAAGGGTGTCACAGGACTGCAATTTAGGATTTAGTTCCCCTGTTACTAGACCCTTGTAAATAAGAAGTTCTATTACAGTCAAATTAGCAGGCCTGCAGAAAGGAGTGAACGGCTGCTTGTTTGTTTTTTTGTTACCAGGACTGGTGCCCCATGAATTGAATGATTAAGAGGCATCTTTTCCTTTCTCTTTTTTCTCATTTGTATATGGTGATTTCATGAGTTTGTTTCATTTACACTGTTTGTAAAATGTTCATTTGTATTTTGGTGTCATATATGAATGTCGTTATTTGAGTATTTTTATGTCAGGACATATTTAAATGTTTTTTGAAAAATCATGAAATAAGTAAAAAACTACTAAATGAAGGGTATGCCCGCTTAGGATTATTGGATAGGTGTGGTTACAATATATTACGTCAATCTATTTGGCCATCTTGTCATTGTTGAATGAATTAGAGTGGTCTAGGCCAGATAGTTAAAAGACCCAAGCCTTCTTTGGTCCCACTAAATGTCAACAGAGGCATTACAAAGAAGCTAATTACCCTGAGTATAATTTGCGCAATAGGTCTCTCAAAGATGTTATTTCGACGAGTGCAAATATATGAAGCTAGTTTTTTTATAGTGGATTTTGGAGAAAGACATACAAACATTTAAATAAAGTTTTTTTGCTAAAGATCTCCTGTCTTTATTTTATGTTCAGATGGTGCTTTGCAAATATGCTTTCTATCTTTCAAAAGGTTATACCATCTTGCATCAAAGCGAATCACAGTGGGAAATGGCTGTTTATTAATTACATGTATCACTGAAATTGCTCTTTCTTCTAAAGGTTGTGCACTGCATGTATTTATACGTTATTGCTCCAAGTAAAAGCAAGAAAACTATAAAACGGTGAGATTTAAAGTGCATTATAAGATCTGGAATGAAATGCGAAAGACAGCTGCTGGAACTTAATGTGTTGTAAAATACAAACATTAAACATCATATTGTCGTGCTTGAATGCACTTGGCAGGGGTTCTACGAAGGGGTGCGAGAGCAACAAAGCCTCGTTAAGTAAATGGTCTTTTTAAAGACCTGTGAATTAATGAGGTGCGGCTACATTCAAACAAATGGCAGACCACAACAGCTCCTCTCCCCCGTTAGCCAGGCAATGAGAGTTGCAGCAGAGCCGAGAGACAGGCCCACAAGGGGGAGGGGGAGGTTGAAACAGACACGTTCACTGTACCTAGAATGGTAAAATTAAAGAACTGGAAAGTGCAATCTGCAATTATCTCCTCTAAAAGTTGAGAAAATCACCCTCATACCCCGGGGGTGGATAGACCAATAGCATGGATAACTGGGCTTGGTGTTGCTCTGGCCCTCGCTCACTGGCCTCATTAAGCAATACTGGCACATTTAACAAGCATTGGCATAGCCAATAGGTCTCGCTTGTGGGACCTTATAAGTATTTTGTTTTGCAGCACAATATCCTTGTAACTAAATACTTATAAGGTCCTACAAGCGAGACCTATTGGCTATGCCAATGCTTGTTATGAGAAGAAACGAAAGTGTACTGAAGCTGGTAATTGTGCGCCGTGCTCGGCGCAGCTTAATTAGCCTCTCACACTAGACTGAGCCACAGATCAAAGGTAACCTAGGAACGGGGTTCCTGCTCGGTGCAGCTGTGCTTCGGGGAAAGCAATTAATTACAGCCGAGTTTCGAGCAAAATGAGCATTACTGGGCTCACATGTCGAGGATGTGAAGTGATACAGCAAGCTTAACTGTCAGCGGTGCTTCGATGAGCAACTACTTATAAGTGATGTAAATTACATGCTTGTTTGTAATGTAAGGAAATAAACGTGTGCGTTAGTGTTCAGAAAGCACGAGGCAGAAACCTACAAATCAGGCCAGTGAGTGGCATGGAAGCTACAGAGCGTGAAAGGAAGGCAGAGAAGGGGAGGGGGAGGAGAAATGCGAGACGGCGGGCAGGGGAGCGGCGAAAATGACTAATTAGGGGAGGAGAAGCCGCAGCGCGCACGCTGGACGAAGCCCTTTGATGTGCTGTGCGGCAAATGGAGGGAGGCTGATGCGCGTTCATGTTTGAACACGTGGTTCACATGAACTGCAGGAAAATGCCATGAAAACGCCAGCAAAAAGCTGGTGGTTTCATGATGTTTTCGCTGCTTGAATTCTCGCTCCGCTCGATGCGCATGCGCGCATCGATAGGTCGCGAGACCTAAAAAGGCACGAAAGAAACGTGCACATGCCGCCTCTTCCCCCGGTGCCCACCCCCACATTAGCCAGGCAATGAGAGTTAGCAGCGGAGCTGAGAGACGAGAGAGGCGGGGGGGGGCAGGCAGGGGAGGGGGGAGGTTGAAACAGACACGCTCACTGTACCTGGATGTCAAGGAGTCTATGCATGGATCGATACGAGTGGCGGTCAGAGCGGGGCATTAAGCAATTGTAGTACATTTTAAAAGGCACGAAAGAAACATGCGCATGCCGCCGCTTCCCTCCGTGCCCACCCCCACGTTAGCCAGGCAGGGGGCCTGGTGTTGCTCTGGCCCTTGATCACGGGCCCACAATAATGAAAACAGCAGAGCAGGCAGCAAGTACAAGGCAGGTCAGAGTGGGGCATTAAGCAATTGTTGCACATTAAAAAGGCACGAAAGAAAAGTGCCCATGCCGCCTCTTCCCCCGGTGCCCTCCCCCACATTAGCCAGACAATGAGAGTCTACAGCGGAGCAGAGAGACGAGACAGGCCCACAGGAGGGGGTGGAGGGAGGGGGTTGAAACAGACACGCTCACTGTACCTGGATGTCTAAGGTGTCTCTGCATGGATTGATACGAGTGGCGGGCAGAGCGGGGCATTAAGCAATTGTAGTACATTTAAAAAGGCACGAAAGAAATGTGCACATGCCGCCGCTTCCCCCGGTGCCAAACAATATGTCACCCCGAATTTAATGGGGGTGACGCACGTTCAGAGTTGCTTTCCTTCTCGGCCCTAAATTGCAGTTTGGTCTACAATGCTGTAGCTCCATCAAGTGGCCAAGTGGTGCGACAGCAATGAAAATCAGTGACACTCGGTTTAAACCGTGTGAGCTGATTTTCATTCGGTAGTGTACTTTCGGGCAGAGTCGTTTTAAACCGAAATCCGGATTTTGCCAGCAGTCCCGGAAGAAGTTTGCACCAACTTGGCACAGACCATGCAAGATGGCCAGGATGTGGGCAGGTACATCATGAGGTCAGGCCTGGAGATGACCGTCTGTTTAGGTAGGGCGGTCAGCACTACGGTGGGACTCCGGCATCATGCATAGATGAGATCCACAGGTTTGTCGGGTGACGGTCATGCATATGCCTTTTGACTGGTCTCACCTTTTTGGTGAGAAGGCATACTTTGTTTTCAAGCACTTCAAATAGAGTGGACCTACTCTCTCAAAATGATGAAGTCTGTGGAATACAGTTGCACAAGTGCTACCCATTGTTGAGGAGGGGATCCGGGCAGTAAGCTCTCAAGCTGTTGCTCACAGGAGAGTTACAGCAAAGTTCACCATCAGATGCAGATTAGATATGACCGACTCGCTGGGTAGAGCCATTGCTTCCACAGTTGCGCTTCGATGTCACCCCTGGCTGAAGACAACTGGCTTTTCGAGGGATGTCCAGGCATCCCTTAAGGACATGCCCTTGCTGGGCCTGGGACTTGCCTTTTCAACAAAAAGGTGGATTTGGCTCTTGAATGATTTACGGATAGCAGGACCACCACTAGGTTGTTGGGGCTCACCACGGTCCTCCGACAGATTCAATCCGCTTTGTGCCCCTTCCATTGTTATGGTAAGGGCTATCAGTCACTTCTCTTCCCCCCTAGCCACCATGACCAGCTGGCATCACAGTCCCTTTCTGGCAAGAGACGTGGCACCCACAAGCCTTGTGGGGACCAGAGCCAGAGGTCAACCCAATCCATCCACTCCCCAACCCCCTAGCCTCTTTAATTTGTCCTCCTACCACCATGGGCACCTGTTGATGACAGGCTCTGGCACCTCCTGCCCCAATGAGTTGCAATCCCCTCTGACAAGTGGATGCTTCAGATTGTCCAGTGGGGCTCCCTGCCATTCCAACAAGCCTGCCACCCTTGCCACTGTCCACCAATCCGCCGCAGAGGACCACCTCTCATTTTTGTGGCAGGAAGTACTGGCTCTTCTAGCAAAAAGAGTCATTAAGAAGGTGCCCTCATCAGACGTTGGTTATGGTTGCAATTCCTACTAACTTCTCGTGCCAAAAAAGGATGGAACCCTCCATTCTATCCTAGATCTATGCCCTCTCAACTACTTCCTGAAAAAGAAAAATTCAAGATGCTCACTTTGGCTTAGGTTTTGTCTGTCCTCAACCCTGGAGTCTAGATTGTAGCGCTGGACTTGTAGGACACATACCTCCATATACCCGTCCTGCCTGCCCACAGACTTTGCCTGCGGTTCATAGTAGGCTAAGATCACAAGTACACAACCTTTTTTTCAGACAAATTGGTCCCTAGGACCCATGCCTCTTTTTTACCTTTTTCAAGTCCGGCGGACCATTGCATTGCCTAATTTTTCAGCCATGGTTCATCCTAGCAAGGAGGAGGAGAGACTCTGCCGTTTAGACCCAAAAAGGGAGCTACTGTTTTACATTGATCATTCCAAGGGCTTCCAGGTGGAAGATCAACTCTTTGTTGGTTTTTCAGGTGAGAAGAAAGGCAAGGCAGTTACCAAACAGTCTCTAAATGGATAATTCTTTGTATTCAAATATGCTATGTAATAGTCAAGATGCTGAGAGGTCCTGCCCTGCTCGGCCATCCCCTCACTGAGCTGGCTTCACTACTGAGGATTCTTAACCCTTTCGCTGCTAGGCCTTTTCCCTCCCTGTGCTAAGCCTTTTTTTAGCTGTTTGTGGTAGTTCGCGCCCAGGCTCCTGTAACATTTTGTCCACATAAGGTATCCGAACCAAATTTTTGTCCTTTTCTTCCAACATCATAGAAATTTTAAAGGTACCCATAGTTTGTGGATTCCACTGGAGGGGACCCAGAAAGTAGCCAAAATACAGCTACATTTTGGTGTTTTTGGAGAAAAAGTGCAGCAGAAGAAAACGTCTGTTCTTCTCCCTGCAAATGGTATCAACAAAGATTTTGTGGTGCTGAAATCACCATCTTCCCAGCTTTCAGGGACAGAAGACTTTTGTCAGAAAACCAAAATCTTCTACACAGTTTTGGCATTTTACCGGGACATGGCCTATTTTTCTACTTTTTTTTGCTTTGAAAACTAGGCACCCGGGGGAATCCAGGATGGGATGACTTGTGTGGCCTTTAACAGGTTCTGTTACCCAGAATCCCTTGCAAACCCTCAAACTTTGTAAAAAAAACATTTTCCTCACATTTCTGTGCTATCCCGCATTTCCCAAAGTCTCCCGATAAAAAATGGTACCTCACTTGTGTGGGTAGGCCTAGTGCCCGCGACAGGAAACGGGCCAAAACGCAACGTGTCACACCACATTTTTACTGTGAAAACGGACCCCTTTTTTGCAAAGGACCTGGCTGTGAATTTTGAATAGGCCTGGGTGTAGTTCGCTGAGTTTTGCTACGTGGAATTCTGCGAAATTACAAAAAACTCCGCAAAGTTCTGCGAGTGGCGGAGTTAAGTGCGAACTGCAGTTCGTGCTGGTATTCCTGCCGTTCCGTAGAAATTCTACCCGAGTGGCAGTTTGCTCTCGCATACTTACCGTTCGCAATCACGAGTGGGGAAAAAAGGGCCCAAAACGTATTGTGGCGACATCTAAATTTCCTATCACAAAGCAACCTGGTTTTGCATGGAGGAGCACCTGAGTTATTGGCCCCGGGTTCATCTAGGGAAACCTACAAAAACCACACATCTCTGAAAACTAGACACCCAGGGTAGACCAGGGAGGTATGGCTTGCATGGACCCCATAACGTTTTCCTACCCAGAACCCCCTGCTAATCTCAAATTTAGCTGAAACAATCTTATTTTTCTCTAATTTCTGTGTGGGAAAGTTGTGGGACCACTGGGCTGACACAAATTTCCTACCACCTAGTGTTCCCCCAGGTCACCCAATAAAAATGGTACCTCACTCGTGTGGTTGGGCCAAGAACCCGTGACAGGCAATACCCCAAAACCTATTGTGGAGACATCAAAATTACCTATCACAAAACGACCTGGTTTTGCAAGGGGGGAGCACCTGGGTTTTTTGCCCGGGCTCGGCGGCCATCTAGGGAAACCTACCAAACCCATACATTTCTGAAAACTAGACACCCTGATGAGTCCAGGGAGGTATGGCTTGCGGGGATACCCCAACGTTTTCCTACCCAGAATCTCCTGCAAACCTCAAATTTAGCTGAAGAAATACTTTTTCCATACATTTGTGTGTGGGATCACCATGCCGGCACAAATGTCCTACCACCCAGTGTTCCCCTTGGTCTCCCAAGTAAAATGATACCTCACTTGTGTGGCTGTCCAATGCAGAATCACCCAAAAACTATTTGTTTTTAAACGTATTGTTTAGTATTCACTATGCTATACCCTTAATCCCTATATTTTTGGTCCTTCCCAGTCACAGACCCATGGCCCACCCACACAAGTGAAGTATAATTTTACTTAGGAGACTGAGGGGAACGCTGTGTGGTAGGACAATTGTGCCGGCATGGTGATCCCACACAGAAGTATGTGGAAATAGTGATTTTTTTCAGCTAAATTTGAGGTTTGCAGGGGATTCTGGGTAGGAAAACGTTGGGGGATCCACATAAGCCATACCTCCCTGGACTCCCCATGGTGTCAAATTTTCAAAATGTATAGGTTTGGTCGGTTTCCCTAGATGGCTGCCAAGCCTGGGGCGAAAAACCCAGGTGCCCCCCACTTACAAAACCAGGTCGTTTTGTGATAAGTAATTTTGATGTCTCCACAATATGTTTTGGGCCCTTGCCTGTCGTTGGTACTTGGCCGCTCCATACAAGTGAGGTACCATTTTTATCGGGGAACATGGGGGAACGCCGGGTGCTAGGAAATTTGTGTCAGCCTAGTGATCCCACAACTTTCCCACACAGAAAGTTGATTTTTTTTGGGCTAAATTTGGGGCTTGCTCAGGATTCTATGGTAGGAAAACATAAGGGGATCCACACAACCCATACCTTCCTGGACTCACCAGGGTGTCTAGTTTTCAGAAATGGTGGGTTTCGTAGGTTTACCTAGATGGTTGCTGAGCCCTGGGCCAAAAACCCAGGTGCCCTTCCTTGCAAAACCATATTATTTTGTGATAGGTAATTTTGATGTCTTCACAATAGGTTTTGGGCTCCTGTCTGTCGCAGGTGCTTGGCCCACCCAAACAAGTGAAGTACCATTTTTATCCGGAGACCTGGGGGAATGCTGGGTGGTAGGAAATTTGTGTCAGCCCATTGATCCCACAACTTCCCCACACAGAAATTTGTGAAAAATATGATTTTTTCAGCTAAATTTGAGGTTTGCGGGGGATTCTGGGTAGGAAAACGTTGGAGGATCCATACAAGCCATACCTCCCTGTACACCCCAGGGTGTCTAGTTTTCAGAAATGTGTGGGTTTGGTAGGTTTCCCTAGATGGCTCCCAAGCCCAGGGCCAAAAACCTAGGAATCCCCCTTGCAACACTAGGTCATTTTGTGATAGGTAATTTTGATGTCTCCACAATATGTTTTGGGCCCTTCCCTGTCGCAGTTACTTGGTACACCCACACGAGTGAGGTACCATTTTTATTGGGAGACCAGGGGGAACGCTGAGTGGTAGAAAATTTGTGTCAGCCCGGTGATCCCACAAGTTTCTCACACAGAAATATGAGAAAAATTTGATTTATTTCAGCTAAATTGGAGGTTTGCAGGAGGATCTGGGTAGGAAAACTTTGGGGGATCCACGCAAACAATACCTCCCTGGACTCCCTGTGGTGTCTAGTTTTAAAAAATGTGTGGGTTTGGTTGGTTTCTCTAGATGGCCGCCAAGCCTGGGGCCAAATACCCAGGTGACCCCCCCTTGCAAAAACAAGTTGTTTTATGATAGGTAATTTTGAAGTCTCCCCAGTACGACTTGGTCCATTTGCTGTTGCGACCACTATGCCTACCCACACACGTAAGGTACCATTTGTATCGGGAGACATGGGGTTATGTTGTGTGCTAGGAAATTTGTGGCGGCCCGATGATCCCGCAATTTTCCCACACAGAAAAGTGAGGAAAATGTTATTTTTGTTAGCTAAATTTAAGATTTGCAGGGGATTCTGGGTAGGAAAATGCTGGGAGATCCACGCAAGTCACACCTCCCTGGATTCTCCAGGGTGTCTAGCTTTCAGAAATGTCTGGGTTTGGTGGGTTTCCCTAGATGGCCGACAAGCCCGGGACAAAAAACGCAGATGACCGCCTTGCAAAACCAGGTCTTTTGTGATAGATAGGTGGGCACCTTTGTTTTCGGTCATGGGTTTGCAGATATCTAGAGGAAGCTAAAAAAAACAGTCATTTCTGAAAACTAGACACCTGTGGGAGTCCAGGGAGGTGTGGCTTGCGTTGATCCCCCAACATTTTCCTTCAAAGAATCCGCTGCAAACCTCAAATTTAGCAAAAAGTGAGATTTTCTCCTAATATCTATGTGGGGAAGTTGTTGGATTACCGACCAGCAAACATTTCAGACTACTCAGCGTTCCCCTCAGTCTCCCGATAAAAATTATACCTTACTTGTGTGGATGGGCCAAGTGCCTATAACATGGAAGGGCCAAAAACGTGTAGAGATTGAGGGTGGCCCAAAGCGGGTCCAAAAGGGCAGTTTGTTTATACGTTTTTAGGCTGATGCTACTTTGGGCACCCACACAAGTGAGGTATTATTTTTCTCGGGAGACCAAGGGGAATGCTAGGTAGGAGGACATTTTTGCCTGCACAGTGATCCTACAACTCACCCACACAGAAATGTGAGGAAAATGTGACTTTGTATGTAAATTTGAGATTTGCGGGGGATTCTGGGTAAGAAAACGCTGGGGGATCCAAGCAAGCCACACCGCCAGCCAAGAGTCAGTACACGCACACCACCATCCATGCACACCACCAGCCACTTGCCATCCACGTACACCGCCAGCCAAATGCTATCAATGCACACAGTAGCCAAGCAATATCCACGCACACTGCTAGCAAAGCGCCACCCATGCAGTCTGCCAGTCAAGCACCATCCCCGTACAATGCCAGCCAAGCAGGGCCAGACTGGGAACAGCAACCAGCCCTGGCAGATTGCTGCTTGACCACCCCTGGGGGGGCGTGCTAGTAAAAAGCACTTCTCCCGCTTTTGGTACAGGGGCCCGATAATGAAGCAGTGCTGCAAAATCAGCCAGAAATCCCTCCACCACCCCTCAGGCCCACCAGGGAAATGCCCTGGTGCCTAGTGTTCTTTCTACTCCCCCGGGGGCAGATCTTGGGCTATTGCCCCCATCTGCCTCCGGGGGGGGGGGGGGGGGGTGGGTGCAGAAAGTTTGTGTTATTTTGCAGGGGATGGGGGACCCCACCCCTAAATACAATAAAAAAAATAATCCCTGGCATCTAGTTGGCCTTATACCCCCCAGGGGTTCAGATCGCTGGCTTCTGACTGGAATTTTGCAGGGGGAGTGGAGCATTTGGATGTCCATCTCGGGCAGACCCCACCCCTTAATAAAATAAGAAAAAGCATCCCTGGCATCTAGTGGGATTTCTGCCTCCCCAGGGGATCAGATCGGGGGCTATTGCCCCATATGCCTCCCAGAAGAAGAAGAAAGACTGTAAAATATTGCGGGTGGGGCCATTGGCATGCCCATCTCGGGCAGCCCCCACCCCTAAATAAAATATAAAAAATAATCCCTGGCATATAGTGGACTTTCTGGCCCCCCCACCCACCCAGGGTGGTAGGTCGGGGACTATGACCCACATCTTCACCCCAGGGTGGCAGAAAAACTGTAAAATATTGTGAGGGGTGGGGGCATTGGCATGCCAATCTCTGGCAGCCCCCACCCCTAAATAAAATATAAAACATAATCCCTGGCATCTAGTGGGCTTTCTGCATACCCGGGGGCAGATTGGGATCTACTACACCCATCTGCCCCCCCCCCCAGGGGGGGCAGAAAGACTGATGTTCCCCAAATTATTTTGGGGGGAGCAAAGCCCTTTCCAAGGGGCTGCTCCCCCTTCCCGTTGCTCAGTTGGTAGATCCCTGCTTGGGGATTGCCCTTCTGGGGCAATCCCCATGCAGGGATCCACTTTGGGAGGGGAAGCATTGAAAAGGGCAGATCCTTCCCTTTCCAATGATACCGCTCCTGTCTTTCTACTTGCTCGAGGCTGAGATAGCCCCATGAGCACATAGAAAGTGAAACTGAAATGAGCTTATCGGCTCATTTCAGTTTCGGTTTCCCTGCAATGACATCAGCATGATGTGCGCTGATCGTCTTTGCAGAGAAACCAAGGAGTCAGCTTTGGGAGCTGGATAATGGCTTCCCCAGCTCCCAACGCTGTTGGGTGAAAAGGAAATCCCTCTGGTGTCCGTACCAGAGGGATTTCCAGTGCCATGTGCGGACGGACGGAAGCCATCCGACACACATGAGGACTAGTGCGTCGGACAGCTCCTGGCCATCTGATGCACCAAGGGGTTAAGATAACAAATATAAGTCCATTTAAATGCTTCTTCCTCTTCTAACAGCATACCGCGGCTTATCTGAAGGTTTATGCAGAACGCAATCCCGCAGGGGTGCCCTGGGACCTTTTAGGCATCCAGGCACAGGACACTACGACTGCAGAACAGCCTCCACGTATGTTGGAGAGGCTCCTTGACTGCAGCAGCGAGCCGTTACAAATTCCCAACCGGTTGTTTTTTCTTCCACCGTCCTGAAAAGGCTCAGAATTGAAAAGGGCGGAAACGTGTCAACACCATTATCTGGAGGAGTCTGCATTTCTTAATTTGTAAATCCTACAAAAAAGAATCCTACGGACATGCACGCGAATACAGAGGGCTAATTGGTCCTCCATGTGTGTTCCCGATATAGACTACTTCTCTTATGGACCGTTCAAAACTTAAAAAGCACAGCCATAGTATGTGTACAAACAATTGGAAGACTTTGTGATGTATTCCTATAGGTTCTGTATCGATCCCCCTATTCCTGACCCTGTTCTGGTTAATAATTAACTAGCAGCCAACCCACGGTGCAAAAACCGTTATCTGATTAAGCCACACCACGGCACAGAAACGTGTTATCTGATTAGGTCATAACGCATGCCATCTAATTAGACAAGCACTATTCCTCCAGCCCCTAATAAGGCATACGGAGTTCTCAAAACAAATCAAACCTATGACAACCTGGGAAAATCCCTGCGGCCATTGTTTTGATTTCACCGAGAACTTCAGCAAAAGAATGCGCGAACAAGCCCGTGCGTATGACATCCTTATTGACGTATCCATGTCCATCCTTACGTCAATCTCGGCACCTTACAGGTATACATATTACCGACATTGCTTTAAGCAAACACACGCGGTGGTGACGAGATCGGAGCAGCGAGACGCGCTGAGGAGCCCAGCAGAGAGCGAAGCCCACACGCGCTGCCCCGCCTTCCTGACACGCTGAGAACGAGACGCTGCTTTTCTCCTGCCGAGAAATCCAGCTCCTGCGCTTCCAAGCAGCCCTCGCAGGCAGCTGGAATATCAAGACCAGAGACGAGAGATACCAGCCCTCAATCATTCTAGACCTCAGGTACAGAACTGAACAACCCCTTGCAGAGAATTCTTGAGTCAGTCCCTTGGCAAAACAAACTTAACTTAAACTGCTACTTATCTACTCCCGCCCACGTATTAGGCTTAGGTCAGGTACACTGGGGTAGGCGTGGTTAGAAGCACCAGTTGAGTACGATTAGTCAAATGTATATATGTATGTATCTATTTTATCAGTTTTAAATATCATATGGCTTAGAAACCATATCAATGCTTCTGCAGTATTATTTTATACTCCTGCTTTTATTGTATGCACTTTACTTAACCATTTCTCTTGTACGAGAAAAGAGACTGATCAATAAATACCATCTTTTATTGAACACGCCCGTCTCTTCCTTTTCTCTACAATCTGGTGAAACTAAGAATGCACGTACTGACTGAGTAAAATAAGTTGTCTTTTGTTTTCACACGACTCTAGAGATACACTCTTGATTAGGGGAGAGCAAAGTTGTCATGTTCTATGGTTGTCAGAAACTAAATCCCTTCTTGTCTATCCAGGGAGGTTAAACTCCTCCTTGCCTATTCGAGAAAGTTTCTAGTGAACTCTGAGCTAGCTGGCAAAACCAAAAACTTTAAGTCTAATATCGTCAGTAGAAGACCTAGTTAACCTCTGCCCTAGGTCTATACTATTGAAGATATTATTCCAATGCGCAGAGCCTATTGGGATAATAGGAACTACACTACATGGCGACCAAACGTTTGGATAGGCGATAAAACTAACGCAAGACATTAGAGTAACTCAGTCGTGCTTTTTCACACAGAACCCCTTTTTTCCCATAATACTCCAAAGACGTCTGGAGTGGGTGAAAGGTCATATCCGCCAAACCTCGCAGGAGGAGACTCCTATGTATGGTTCTTGGTTTAGTCAACGTTGAAGGATACACTGTTCCAAAATATTGTGCATCTAATCTTTGTTTCCATAGAAACCTGATCTGCAAACAAACAGAATAACCTTCCTGTCGGTAAAATGATAGACAGTGATGAAGAAAGGGAGACAGCTAGAATAGCAGCTGAACTCCTAGTAGCAGACAATACTCTGCTGGAAAATGACCCAAATGCAATACTCATCCCGGTCAACATAAGGAAATCTATAACCTTAAAACTTATAGAAAATGGACTGACATCGAGAGGTGGTACAGTCATATTCGTAATTGAGGCACACGAATATCGGCAGACAGAGGTATTCTATTCATGGATAAACTTTCCAGCAGCAAACGCTGTAACAAAAGAGTTCCACTATTATAAAATAGAGGAACCACCGGATACCTACACTCCTTTCGAGGAGGTGGAAGTACCACTCAAATTCCAAGAGCACCTGCTCTTGTTTAATGGCGCCCTAAAACATAATAATCACATCACCAGGCTCGGTCCACTAGGTAGACCAGGAGCAACGTGGCCGGTCCTAGCCGGATATACACCACATCCAGACATTGAAGAAATGTCTGCAGCAGAGCTTTTAATACAGCTAAAACAACTAATCAAAATACATAGACAATTAGTCCAATATGTAATGCGGACTTCAACAGTCCAACCAGCAAGTAAAATTCCACAGCTGAACCCTCATCAGGGTAACACAAATAAAATTACACCACAGAACATACAGTCCTGTCTGGGTAAAGTACCCGCAAAACGGGAACAAATACCCTTCTGGCTAGCACAAAAAATCACTCAAATAGAGGCGGTGTTTCCAGACACCACCCCGGTAGAAAAACACAGGATTCTGACTATCTGTCTTCCAATGGGAATCGCACCACACGTGGAGGACTGTGACACTTGGGGTACCGTCTTTGCTTCCATATACACAAAAACACATGGTGTACCATCCATGTCAGTAATACCAGATGTGCTAAAACAGATTCAAGATGAATATGGTCCAGAACCCGCTTTAACTCTTGGTATGAAATTACTGAAAGACTTCAAGCAGGTCTCGGCTATATTATTAGCCAACATAAAGGGAGAAGCAGCAAACGTGGCGATCCGCCAAAGGTTAAAAGAGACAGACATAGCAGACCAACCAACTGAAATTGCCAGAATCATAGAGAAATCCTATGAAGAACTAGGAAGGGATAGTCTGGGTGGAAGACCGGTAAAACCTCAACTAATTGAAAGTCCTGAAAAGGCATTTATTAAAAATAATTTAAAGACTCAAAAAAAGAGCTGGGATGGAAACAAACAATCCAATCCTAAAGAAAAAAGATTCCAGTCCAGAGGAAGGTCTCCTCGGCGGAGAGAAAGATCTCCGAACCAAGGACGCAGGTCTCCCCAAAGTGAGCCCTCTGGGCAAAAATACAACCTTAGAAATAGGGATAATCTGAAGAAACCTGATAGATATCAAGATAATGATACACGTCCCTCTCAATCTTTTCAGACTTCCTCGCAGAAATCGGAAAGAAGAGGACGATCAGAATACAGGGAAGAGCACGTCAAGTCCAAAGACAAGGAACCTGCTCATCCAAATAAAAAGTTACAATTTCCAAAAAAGAAGGTAGCCAGTATTAAAGTAATCAAAGATGCCGAGAATACTGAGAACACAGCTGAAAAACGGAGAATGGGCTCAGACAATGCTAGACAGCGCAGCAGAAGTGAGCATAGCTCGCAAAGTCCTTATGAATCATCTGGAGACAGTGGACACGAATGAATACATTCAGGTGGAAACTGCAGACACCAGAATTAGCAAACCTCATAAAATATATGAAATTACATTGCGTATAGAGGGGGATAAGACTAGAAAAATAAGGGGACTATTTTGGGATAATCTCTCCCAGGGCTATGACATCCTTCTAGCTGAGAAAGACTGGCCACCAGAGTTTGTCAGGGAGTGTCCTCATGGCGAAGAAATAATTATGCCTGCCTTCTCAAATCATATTCCAATTCATAAAAAATATACACTTGCTAGAAAGTGGGCAGTAGCTCAAGCTCCTGCTTTATATAAAAATCATGTGGGATGGGATGAGGACTCTCCTCCTCAAAAAATCCAGTTAAAATCACAACCTACTGCACAGAGGCAGTACCCAATTAAGCAAGAAGCTAAAAAACAGGTAAAAGAGATCCTAGATCAACTTGAATACCAGGGGGTGATTGAAACTTGCACCTCACAAATGAACAATCCTTTGTTTCCTGTCTCCAAACCAGACAACTCATATCGTCTAGTTTTGGATTACAGACACCTTAACTCATGTTGCAAAACCTTTGCAGTACAAAACTTGCATAGTGCTGCACTAATGAATAACATAGTGCGCAAAAAATACAAAACAACATTAGACATCTCTAATGGATTCTTTTGTCAAAATATAGCACCAGAGAGCAGATATTTGACTGCGTTCTCGGTAAATGGCTCGCAAAAAAGTTTCTGCCGTTTACCCCAGGGGCACAAGAACAGCCCAGGATTATTCTCAAAAAGAGTAACAGAATTACTACAAACATACGATGACGAGGCATTATCATATGTCGACGACATTTACCTAACAGATGATGACTTGGATACTCACTTGAAGAGAGTGAACACCATAATACTTGGGTTCGCAGCAGAGGGTTACAAATTCAACTTTAAAAAATCAAGAATTGCCCATCTAACAGTCCTGTTTTTAGGATATGAATTATCAAGTGAAGGCAAAAGCCTGGCTGACAATTTCCTAGAGAAATGTGCTGTACTCCAAGCTCCTAGAACACTAAAAAATGTACAATCAATTCTAGGCTTCCTAAACTTCAGAAGAACATACATTGCAAATTACGCAGAAAGGGTTAAACCCCTTTATGATCTAATAAAACCAGATTTTAAAAGAATCAATTGGACTCAAAAACACACAGAAATTTTGAGATCTTTACAAACAGACATGTTAATTAAAACAAAATTAGAAACACGTGACAACACACGCAATCTTGTGATTCGAGTCATCCCAGGAAGATGCGGATTCACATACCTGACCTCTAATGAGGGAGAAAAGGTACCAATTGCATACAAATCACACTTGTACACAGAAGCTGAAAAGAAGTTCAGTATTAAAGACAACATTGTTCATGCAGTTCAAACGGCTATAGCAAAAGAAAAAGACAACGCTGACTGTAGACGTATCACAGTCAGAACAGCGGAGTCAGCCTTTGAGGCATTAACAACCCCATGTAATTTACCAACAACAGCGTTGAATCCAGAATGGATACAATGGGTGAATTCAATTACAACGGACAGAGTAAAATACTACTTTGATCCAGAATTAAAGGAATTAAGATATCTAGAATATGAAATGACATACCCTCTGCCAATCGACATTCTGCCTTTACGACAGTATGCCTGTGTAATACATACAGACGGGCATGCTCAACCCTCAGTTTGGGGAGAGCTGGCTTACAAGGCCACATGCGAAATCGTAAAAGAAGTGTGGCGCGGAGGTAAATTAAGACCTCTACTTACAAAAACACACTCTGTAGAAAATAATTCAGAACAACAAACTGAAATAATAGCGTTAAAAATGGCGCTAGATAATGCCGATCGCGAATTCCCGACACTTATTGTGTGCGATTCGTATTACTGCGTCAAATCATACAATAACGATTTACAGAAATGGATTCAAAACGGTTACAAAGATGACACAGGTGCAACAATAAAGCAAAAAGTGCTTTGGGAACAAGTAGTTCATTTGCAAAAAGAACTACCAAAGACTCACGTGATACATACACTGAGTCATCAACGTGATGGCGTTCACGTTGCAGGGAATTCATTGGCTGAGAAAGCCACAACGGCAGCAACTGAATCGGCTTCCGTAGTCAAGGAAAAGCGTGCAGTAAAACACATTGACGGTGAAACTATGCTGGCGGTGAAAACGTCATCAAAAAGCGACTGCTCAGCACTACCGATGAACTATCCACTCAATTATACATACATAATCGATGCAAACTCAGTCCCTTTTGCTCGAATCCCTGGAGTGGGGGATAGAGTGATTCCAAACACGGACAGGAGAGGCTTGTTAATAGCAGACGCACATATGGGTGAAGGTCTCAGACACCTTAAACAAAAAGATTCTCTGGAAGAATTACAATCAGTGTACTGGTGGCCAGGCATGAGCCTGCATCATCAGATTTTTGTAAAAAACTGCCCAGACTGCAATAGAGATCGCAGTGGCGAGCGAGGAGGACTATTACCATGGCACATCGCTCCAGAAAAACAACAACAATAATTATATACCTATCACGAAAAAAGCGTTATATTAACATAAAAAGACTAATTTCCACTTATGAAGTAAGACTCCAGCACTCGGCTGACGTCTGGACTGTTATAAAGAGATTTGCGAGTCTGTAATGGCATATACGCTAGAGGCATGCTACGTCTGGCTGAATGTTTTTTCTTCTTGCCCTAAAGCGTATGAAAAAACATGGCCAAATGAGCATAGCATAGCGGGACTCTTCTCACTTCCTACCTGAGGGAACGGGATGGTGTAAAGAAAAAACCAAAGGCATAAAGCAATCTATAACAGCGAAGGTATTAGGTTCGGGAGCTGGGTGGGTCAAACATCTAATAAGTGTCCAACGTAGTCTAAATAACCTGCCAAGAAATTCTCTGAGGGGATTCAGTCCGTACGAATTATTGTTTGGAACTAGAATGATGGTCTTAGATCTTGACAGTCAGACTTCAGTGGTTAAAGAAAAAAGCTTTGATATCAAAGATCGTTTGGCTATTTTACAGGACTTAAACGAAACAAGGAAAGACCTGAGCAACATAAAGTTGAAACAACAGCCAACGACCACTGAAGAAAAACCACCTGTCCCAGCAAGACCTGTCTGGATTCCAAAAGTCGGGGATCTAGTCAGAGAAAAGATCGCGGTAAAGAAGGAATTTGGGCCTTCTTACAGAAAAGCAGTTCCTGTCTTGTCTATCAACGGGACAAGATCAGTAGTACTACCGCCCCTTGCTGGTAAAAAGGAGAACAGGGTTGTATCAATCGACCTGATAAAACCACAGTCATGTGGCCGATAACAAACAGTAGGCCAAGTGGACTCCCGATAAGTAGCAGAACACCAAGGTTTGCTACAAACACAGAGGTTCAATCTAAGAGGCTACTCACATTTGAAATGCCAACAGAACAACAACAAGGACTATGCAACAATGCTATGGAACTTAAACCTCTAAAAACCCAAATAAAAACATTTAGCAGAGACACACCAATCTACAATGAAGTAACAAATGACTATGCTGCTGCAACAAAACACACTAATAAAGCAAACAGCAATCCTGAAACAATAGGAACAATAGACAGTATGGCATCCGGTTACTTCATCAACTTCAATGATTCATCTGAAAACCTGAGTGAATCAAAGGAACAAACATCAACAAAAACCTTTAAAGACAAAGCTAAGGAACTTTTTCAACATCTGAAAGAAACCTATCTGGTTTCTCCGTGGATAGAATTCTGGGTGGCCTTAGGTGCACTTATCCTCATACTTTGGCTCATCATGGTACTATGTTTGGGACACTTCATTGAGGGAAAATATGCTAAAATGGACACAGCAAGCCAGAAAATCAACCTGGTCCTCAAACCACACACGTCTTCACACGTCGAGAAAAGAGAACTTTCTTCAGTAAACTTCACAGCCAATCCTATACCCGGTGGGGTAGCATGGGACAATACTGATTATGAAATCTATGGTCCGGTTGAAATCCTGAAGTATCCACATCAAATCAAGATCTCATTGAGTGACTTTGTAAAACCAAGCTCAGTTGCTGATGATTGGGACGTTGAAAGCATTAATAATATGATGTCTGACCTAGTGATGTCTGCTAAATTTACAAAACATGATTATTTGCAGGGTTCATCTAATTATGATAAAATGTTCTGCTATAATCACTATAGTAATCATTATCTGCATAAATCTGCACAACCTAGAAATGTTTTGAATTATAATCAATGGGAACACTGTGCAACCCCTCCAAAAGGTAGCTCAAGAACTTTTTATGACAAATATTCATATTTTTCAGGGTTCAACACAAGCAATGCAGAAACATTTTATTTCAAATTATCAAATAAGACAGGTACAAAGACCATGCTTACAAACACTAAATTGATATATTCAGACTCATTTTTTGAGCAAATGAGTACATTTGGTTTTGAATACTGGGACAAAAATGTTGAAGTAAAAAGTGTTTGGGGTACAAAGGAATGGCAAGTACAAGGTATAGAATCATTGTTTAGAGCCTGCATGATCCCAGAACAAATTATATTTTTGAATGACACTGTTCAACAAACTACCTGTCTTGGCCTAGCCAAAATCAAAGACTTAAACAAACCGTCTATTCCAAAGCCATCAATGAACAGTAATAGCTCTATAGATGTTGAGATAGACGTAAACCATATATTAAGCCAAAACAGAACACATCCTGATTGGAAAAAGTGGTTGATCTGGCCCACAGATACAAATAACTGTCAAGACAGATTCCTGAACAAAATCCAAGGGTTCACATTGACCAGGCCAGACCCTAGATATTCCCAAAGACAACACCCAGGGATAATTACCACATACAGTGTGGGCAAGCTCTGCCTTCAATGGCTACAAACATCCACACTGGCAGAAATTAAGCAACACCTGACTTTACTTACTGATGGTGCTGACTTGCGTGACTTCATTATGGGACCGCGCAAACAGCGTCACAAACGCTTCATAGCAGCCTCTGTATATGCAGCTTATAACGAAGCCTGGAAAATAACTCAAATTGAAACATCAGAGAGAATACGGGAAATTGACCGTATTAATTTGGAAAAATCACTTTCTGTAGTGGACAATGGGTTAATGACTCTGTCCTCCAGAATATACTCTTTGGACAGCATTGTGTCTTCAGCAATCGACATAATATCGCAAGACTTACTGTTGTTACAACACGGTCAGTCTCAATTGCGTTCTATTGTACAACTTGGCTGGACGTTACAAAACCTGCGTTCAGGCTATGTGCCTTGGCGTTTAATCAACACAAGGTCACTGTTCAATATCTTTAACCTTACTGATAAACAAATCAGTATGGCACAGAAGGGTGCTGATTATACAATCCTGAGCATTGAGAAACTCGAGAGATTACCATTGACAATGTCAGAACGACCTGTCAGTGAATGGATAATACATGGAATAATTAATATTCCAATATCTACTTTCAGGTTTCAATATTGCCAAAAATATATACAGGCTGGCATGTACGAAAAAGTGGTAAAGGGTACATTAAGTCAACATGGAACTTGCCCTATTCACATGCTTGTGTCAGTAATAAAGGCCGGAAAGTGTTTCTTAGTGGCGATAATTGTGCCATGTCACTAAGCGGTACACTTCTGTGTAATGGTATTAGTTTACACGGAGCCTGTGAAGGGTCCTCAAATAACCTTTCATGTCACCAGCTAGGCACACCTGCGACACAAATAGAACCATTCTTTAGGAGACTATCGAACGGGAGTTACATTATAATCGTAGACCGCAGATGTTGTAGCTTGGTGCCCGGAATAGCTTATCTCATAACTACGACTGCGAAGGTTATGTGCTGTGAACGAGTATTGTTCCCCAGCGCAATGCCAGACAGGGAGGCAAGGTTATGGCCGAATTTGAAAATTGCTTCCATTCGAGTTGATACTTTAAGCAGAATGAAAACAGTGCTCCTTCAGACGCCGACCAGGCTCACATCATCAAAAGAAACGTATGATCTCCAAGTTGCAAGGACAACGGCAGAGATTCATTCATTGTTATCAACTAATTCCCCCAAACATTTCGCAGAAATCCTGAACGAAATCTTAAATATTTCTGATACCAGTGGAGTCTCAAATGTATTTAAGACAGTGTTTTTGGGGGCTTTAACATCATTTAAAGCCATTCTGGGTATTTTTCCGGACTTTGTCCATTCCATCTTTGGTGGACTTCCTCTCCTTTTGGGACTAGTGGCAGGAATCCTATTTTTGATTCTGTTATTTCGCTATGGCAAACCATGTCACAGACAAAACACCTGCGACAAGGGAAGAAACAATCCTAGCCATTGGATACCGGGACCGGATATCTAAAATCCTAGGAATGTCCCGGCTTAGAGACCTAAACATGACTTGGTTTCTTTCATTTAGACCAATGTGGCAAAGCTGTGTTTTACCTGTATTAAGGTGCTTGCTATGCGGAGAAGAATGCGTGTTGGACACCTGTCTGACGCTACAATCGGATGCGCCAATGGATGCAGAAACTTTGTTGGGTCCGGTCACGGCTCATGCATTGTGCTGTCCCCTGAGGCTACCAATCCTGATGACGGCATTCGTGGAGACTTCACCACTACGATTGAGGGGTAGTGAGGTTCAAGATGAAAGCAGCATCGATCAGGTACAACCTTCTGTCAGCTATGCTGATCAAAACATCAATGAAGGCAATCATGCTCATGAATGCATGGTAACATCTTTTTCCGAGTTAATGGAACTTTCGCAGGAAGCTGTTGACAGTTTTTTCGAGAGTCTAAATGATATGATGTTCTCACCAGAGCAGAAATAATAACTTTTGAGCAGGCTAGCACACGGCGTTCCCTACACCCTGAATTTGGCCTTCAACTTTGATAATAAAGTATCATGAACAATTTTTTCCAGTTTACGGACAGCGGAACATAATTTTTTCAGCTGCCCCAAAAATATTTTGCAGTTTTTCGGGACACTTATCTTCTGCTTAAAGTAGAAACTATTCTTAGGGAACTAAATTTCTATTTTAGGAACTTTAGAGACATTAGCTGCCCTCTGGCATGTTCAAATATATTTTATTTTGTGATGAAATGGTCGCGCATTTTTTTCTTCTGTCTTAAGAGCCATTTCATGTGTAATTTTCATATTTTATTAATAATGATGTATGAATATGCGTGATTTATTTAGCATTATTATACTGCTTGAGTGCATATAATGCATATATATATCTTTTCGTATATTTCATGTTTTCAAAATGCATATGGATGTATTTTGGGGTGGTACGGTATACACATGCTCTACTAGTATATTTACTATGCCTAGATCTTGTAAATATGGACATAGTCTGCGTGGAGTGGGTGTGATGTATTCCTATAGGTTCTGTATCGATCCCCCTATTCCTGACCCTGTTCTGGTTAATAATTAACTAGCAGCCAACCCACGGTGCAAAAACCGTTATCTGATTAAGCCACACCACGGCACAGAAACGTGTTATCTGATTAGGTCATAACGCATGCCATCTAATTAGACAAGCACTATTCCTCCAGCCCCTGATAAGGCATACGGAGTTCTCAAAACAAATCAAACCTATGACAACCTGGGAAAATCCCTGCGGCCATTGTTTTGATTTCACCGAGAACTTCAGCAAAAGAATGTGCGAACAAGCCCGTTCGTATGACATCCTTATTGACGTATCCATGTCCATCCTTACGTCAATCTCGGCACCTTACAGGTATAAATATTACCAACATTGCTTTAAGCAAACACACGCGGTGGTGACGAGATCGGAGCAGCGAGACGCGCTGAGGAGCCCAGCAGAGAGCGAAGCCCACACGCGCTGCCCCGCCTTCCTGACGCGCTGAGAACGAGACGCTGCTTTTCTCCTGCCGAGAAATCCAGCTCCGGCGCTTCCAAGCAGCCCTCGCAGGCAGCTGGAATATCAAGACCAGAGACGAGAGATACCAGCCCTCAATCATTCTAGACCTCAGGTACAGAACTGAACAACCCCTTGCAGAGAATTCTTGAGTCAGTCCCTTGGCAAAACAAACTTAACTTAAACTGCTACTTATCTACTCCCGCCCACGTATTAGGCTTAGGTCAGGTACACTGGGATAGGCGGGGTTAGAAGCACCAGTTGAGTACGATTAGTCAAATGTATATATGTATGTATCTATTTTATCAGTTTTAAATATCATATGGCTTAGAAACCATATCAATGCTTCTGCAGTATTATTTTATACTCCTGCTTTTATTGTATGCACTTTACTTAACCATAAGTATCGCAATAATATCGATTCATTTCTCTTGTACGAGAAAAGAGACTGATCAATAAATACCATCTTTTATTGAACACGCCCGTCTCTTCCTTTTCTCTACAATCTGGTGAAACTAAGAATGCACGTACTGACTGAGTAAAATAAGTTGTCTTTTGTTTTCACACGACTCTAGAGATACACTCTTGATTAGGGGAGAGCAAAGTTGTCATGTTCTATGGTTGTCAGAAACTAAATCCCTTCTTGTCTATCCAGGGAGGTTAAACTCCTCCTTGCCTATTCGAGAAAGTTTCTAGTGAACTCTGAGCTAGCTGGCAAAACCAAAAACTTTAAGTCTAATATCGTCAGTAGAAGACCTAGTTAACCTCTGCCCTAGGTCTATACTATTGAAGATATTATTCCAATGCGCAGAGCCTATTGGGATAATAGGAACTACACTACAACTTAAGGAAGCTTCTAGTTGCTACACAATTTAAACAATCAGAGTATATACTGCACAGTGTAAATTCCCCCCACTTTTATTCTTGTCTGCTAAAATTGTATTGTATATGTAGAACTGTGAGTCATATGTGTTTGTTTAACTGTACTTTAGGTATCTGCACCCGAAGTGAAGATTACTATGCATACTAAATAATTAGAATACATAATGTTTTGTATAATTATATGCATCACCAGTGACTAATTTAAATTCTCATGGTGGAAAGTGCTTTGATAACAATGAATTCTCATATAATACCAGTTTTTTGCTTTAACACAATGGCCGAGAAGCAATCCCCTGAGGGCTTGCTGGCTCATTCAACAAGAACTAAGGCTGCAACCACTGCGTTAGCGAGAGGAGTTCTAGTTCTGGACATTTGTCAAGTAGCCACGTGTGCATCAATTCATACGTTTATCAAACATTACTGATTAGGCAGTCAGGTCCAGCGAGATGGGCATTTTGCCCATTCGGTCCCCCAGAACTTCTTAGTATAACAGTCACCACACCCACCACTGGGTAGTGATTGCTTTGGTATCTATTGTAAAGGTAAGGAATATGTGGCTAGAAGGCTCTATCAGATGAATAAGTTACTTATCATCTGTAACAACTTATCTGGTATAGACTCTATCTATCCGCATATTCTTTACCGACTCTTCCATCCTACCTGCTCTGTGAGCTGTGTAACTAACATTCAAGAGAACCTTCTGGACCTCAGCCTGGCACACTAGTAATTTCTCCTCAGTTTGGCTCTGTGCTTCTGGTGTGGAAAAACAGTCAAGAACTGAGGTCAGTGTGCTGGGGTGGTGCCTTTATAGACACAGTGCATGTCACTTACAGCGCCAATTACACTATGTGGAGCTAAATGATGCCATCTTCTGGCATGCAAGGAGATTGCAAAAAGATTTCCAGATCCAGTCTGATGCCAGGGGAATTTTCTAAGGTGAGAATTCTGCTTGTTGATAAAGTCTCTACCAGATAAGGTGTTACAGATGGTAAGTAACGTGTTTGTCACTCCACACCCACAAGGCAGTATCTTCAACTATTTTGCCTCTTTAGAGGCATCGCTAACATCTTCACCTACAGATAGCATCACTGGCCACCCCCACAACCACAACAACAGGCAACCCAGTCCATTTGAAGATGGTGTAAAGGATCCAGCAGTCAATATTCAGGTCCAGAGGGACAGCGAACCTCCCAGTTCCCAGCCACAGTCCCCGACTCCCCCCAACAACCACCTTCAAGGCCCTTTAGTTTGCCATTAGCAACACACAACTACAATATGGGATACAGGATCAGACATTTTCTATATGGGTAACAAGCCGCAATATCAGACAGGTTGGTCCTACAGAGAGTCAAACTAGGCTATGCCCTGACGTTCATTCCCATTCCGCTGTATCTTCAACCCTCAGCAGAGTAGCTTTTGAATGACTAGTTGTCCATTTTGCTGCAGGAAGCTCAGGCTTTTTTGGCCATAGGACCCACGGAAAAGGGCCTGGCCTCAGAGATTGGAAATGTTTTCTACACCTATTGACATTGAAAAAGAGTGGAGACCTCCATTCTATTTTAGACCTTCAACCTCTCAATGTCATCCTGTGGGAGGACACATTTGTGATGCTGGCCTAGGTTCCATTTGCTCTAGATCCAGGAGACTGGATTGTGGTGTTGGGCCAGAAGCACATCTATTTGCATGTCCCAATCCTGCTGGCCCACAGTTCCTACCTGCATTTCAATGGGTGCTACAAGCATTTTCAGTTTGCTGTGCTCCCATATGGCCTCCTCAGTGCTCCTCCAGTGTTTGTAAAAGTTATGGTGGTGGTCACAGTGCACCTTCAGAGGTTTGGGCTCCCAGATGATTATCTTGAAGGCAGCCTCACCACAGTCACTAGTGGACCACTGGTAATGGTCAATCTTATATTTCTGGGGAGCACGATCAACATGCCAAGGTCACACCTAACTTCTTCACAGAGTATTTCTTTTATTAAAGCTCTCCCGGATATGGTAGAGTATAGCGCCTTACCTCTGGATCAATGAGTCCACGACATTCAGGCTATTATCCCAATGTTTCAGCTCCAATCCTGGGTCTACATGAGGATGGCTCTGAGGCTTCTAGAGCCTATGGCCTCCTCTATCCTGCTTGTTGACCATGCTAGATGGCATAAGCAAGGTCTTCAGTGGAATCTGAAGTCTCGGTGGGCTCAGCACAAAGGGAACCTGTCATATTCCATCCAGGTTTCGGAGGACACTGCAAAAAATCTGCAGTAGTGGCTGCTCAACCACATTTGGACCAACTGCAGATCCCTCTCCTACCCCACCCAGACCAGATGATGGCGACAGAGTTGTCACTGCTGCATTGGGGAGGTTATCTGGGATAGGTGGAGATCAGAGGACTCTGGTGTCTAGCAGAGACCCGCCTCCACTCCACATTAAGTTGCTGGCATTTTGGGTCATTTACTTGGGGTTGAACTTCCTGCCATCCATCAAGTGAAGTCTGATTCAGCCAGCCAGTCTACTCACAGACAACACCACCACCATGTGGTACTGCAACGAGCAGGGTGGGGTCCTCTGATCTGAGCCAGAAGACCGTGCACCTCTGATCTGACTGAATCATCAGACATTTCTCTGATCATACACCACCTGGCAGGATCTTTAAATGCCAGGTAGGACAAACACAGCCGGCAACATGTATCAGATTACGAATGACAGGGACATCCTGTGGGGAAAACCCTGTCTTGATCTGTTTCCCACTGCTGAGACCACACAATGTTAACACTTTTGTGCATTGAAATTTCCAAGAAGGCTCTCTTTTGGACATTTATTCTGCCTAGAGTGGAGCAAGAGACTCCTGTATGCCTTCCTATCACTGCCTCTCCTGCCCCAATTTCTGTAGTAGATCAGAAAGGATGGGCCCCAAGTGATCCTAGTAGCTCTGGACTGACCAGGAGAGTGTGGTACCCAGAATTTCGGGGCATGAGCATCTGTCCTCCGATCAGGCTGCCACTTCGAGATGACCTCCTTTTGCAGCATAAGGGCAGTGTTCTAGACCTAGGCTTCTGTAATCTACACTTGCCTGTGCAGAGATTGAGTGGTAGTAGTTAACTGCATTGAGTCTCCCTCCTGAACTAGAGGATGTCATCCTAACAGCCAGGCATCCTTCTCAAAAGTCTGTTTATGCCAAACGATGGGACAAGTTTTTGGCTTGGTGTGGCACCTGCAGTATGGACACATTGTAGGACAAACTGCAGGATGTCTTACTTTTTGTTTTGTCATTGGCACAGCAAGGACTTGCAGTGGGCATGGTCAAAAGTTACCTGCCAGCCCTATCAGCCTTTTTGTATATGCGGACCAGCCTTCCTTAATCAGATCGCCTATTTTGATGTTTTTTCTTAAAGGTTTGGCCCATATGTTTCTGCCAAAGCCTTTCGAGATGCCCCAGTGGGAAGTTAATTTGACTCTTACTTTCTTGTGTACCTGGTTTAAGTCATGACACAGCTGCTCCCTATGTCTTCTAACCTTGAAGATGGTCTTTTTCATTGCAATGACCTCAGCTCGTCGCTTGCGTGAGCGTCAAGCTCTTTCAGTATAGCTGCCCTACACCACCTTCTTTTAGGACAAACGTGCTGAGGACTAGAGCGGCCTTCCTACTATATGTTGTATATCTCTTCGGCTTCAGACAGTCCATCACACTACTAACGTTCTTTTTCCCACCATACCACTCGTAAGATGAGGAGAGACTGTACATTTGGACTCCAAAAGAGCATTTATCTTTTATATTGATTGCACCCAAGACCATTGAGTGAACAATCATCTCTTTGTAGGGCTCCAGGGGGCAAAGAAAAGCAAGGGAGTGCAGAAGAAGACCTTAACCAGGTAGATAATCCTCTGCATCAAAATATGCTACACACTGGCCAAGAAGCAGCTCTCTGAGATATTAAGAGCTCACTTCACTAGAGCCAAGGCTACTACCACGTGGAGTGCCTGTCCTGGATATTGATCAAGTTGCTACATTGGCATCATCTCACATGTTCACAGAGAACTGTCCCCGTGACAACAGCCAGGTCCCATGGGAAGGGCATTTTGGCTGTTCGGTCCCGCGGGACTTTTTGGTCTGATTCATTCCAAAGTCCTGCCCCCAGTGGAAATGCTACTTTGGTGTCCATTCTAAAGGTGAGGAATTTGCGGTTAAAAGTGTCAATCAGAAGAATAAATGACTTACCTTTGGTAATGTTTTTTCCGCTGGATACTCTGTCTAACTGCAGATTCTGCAATGTTCTTCCACCCTCCGTTTTATGGAATGGACTCATTTTCATCTAAAAAATTCCCAATTTATAGATGTGCACACTAGTACGAACAATCGTACTTTTGAGCACCGTGTCTAAGGGCACAGACGATGTCCAGAAAGAAATTGACGTCTGCTCGCTTGAGTGGCGCCTCTGTGCTGCTCTACTTATGGGACTGAGTGTTGATGCAGAGCTCCACATTGGTGTGAAGGGGCTATGCTGAAAAATCTTTCAATTCCAGTCTGACACCTGGGGTTAATCTACAGGGGAGGCACATGTGCTCAGATAGAGTAAACACCAGAAAGAGCATTACCCATAGTAAGTAACTTGTTTGATTGTATCTTTTCTACTGGGAATGGGGAATTTCCATATCCAATCCTGTGGAGAAAACCGCTGACGTTTCTGCCTTTTCAGAGCAGATGGAAATGGTCCAAGAGTGAGTGGGTCACTGGGGTTTGTTGACCGAGTGGGAGGCAGAGTTGGAGGATCATTGACAGGTTCAGCCTGTCTAAAAGAGAAATCACTGCACCCACCCAAACTGCCACTGGAGTCATGCAGGTCCCTGGCTATACTCAGGGCTTAATTTGAGCCATGATTGCAGGTGGTGCCAGAGGAACTAATTTTTAAGGTCTTGCATAAGCAGCTCATGCACTGCTTTGAGACATGGTGTATCTCCTCTGAAAGGCATGCAGCACGCCCCTCAGTTGCCATTTGTTACTATGTGTGCTTCTCAAAATCCCTTTCCTCTCTGTGGCTAATTGATCTCATTTATCCTCTTCTCTGTGGGTCGTTCTTGCCCCTGGTGACTGACCCTGTTACATACGTCATTTCCCCTTTGCCTATTTATGTTTGTTTTTTTGCACTCTTTTTTTTATTTTGTTTGGTTCGTTTCTTTGGTAGGCACAGGAGAACTAATGCTAGACTCGAACCAGGTTCCCCAGTTCCATGTTACGCCACATCCTCTCTCCAAGAATTGCTGGTTTTCTTTTGAAATACCTCCTCGGGAAATTGGACTGCTTGTTCGTTATTGGGTTCAAATTGGGAACAAGCGCTGCAGACGCTTCACGGAATACGGCTTCATTTTATTCCATCATTTGGCCACATAGGGAGGATATGTGCCTTTCTTTTGTTTTCATCTGTTTTTATTTTTTGGTTGACTCTGTGTTTTAAGCACTTCCCACAACTGAACAAGTTTTGCTTGATTTGATCAAGGTGGAGCTCGCTTCACAGCTGCTGCAATTCAACTTCCATTATTGCCGTTGCCATGGGACATTGTGCTCCTTTTTCAATTTAATTCTGCATGTTGGCAACAGTAAGCGCCCACAAAAGTGTATGTAACAAGCAGAACCACTTCACAAATGAAGACACATGTTTTCAACAGTGAAAAATAAAAGGAATTTTTCACGTGTTATTCTACATGTGGCATGCATAGTTTTTGTACTAAACGCGTTTGGGAGCTTCAGCAAAAGAAAAATAGTACAGAAGTGGAGTTGAGATCGGAAGACAAAATTTACGAATTTATTTTAAACAAAAGCTTTATTGAAAGTAATGCTTTTTTGCATCAAAATCGTAATAAACATATTACACTCAGTGCTGTACACGCTTCACTGCTGCTCAAAACCAACCAGGATTTTGGTCCCAAATCCTAATCCTCACAATTCTAAAGTCCACAATCCCCATTAGATGAGAGCGTATAATGTCGCTCTCTTACTCTCTCGTCACTTCTCAGATGAACACAGGCGTTTTCTATTTTACAAAGTACATAATAGTTCTGCCCTGAATTGCGTGGCATGCATAGGTTATGAATTTTTCGCTTTTACACCGCTTATCCAGAAGAAACTCAATATAGAGGTGCTGTTGTAGCCGCCATAAGGATTTACCTTTTTTTCCTTACAAATTGCCATTTGGGGATTTTTAGTGGAATACAACGGTATTTCATTGCTTCACCCAAGAATGCTAAATTTTAAAACCTCAGCCTTACTGACTCTATTCCACCAAATTTCAAAATTGTAAGCGTGCCTCACGCTTCCCATAATGTGCACTTTATGTTGGATTAGTTATTTATCCCCATCATTATGTCTGTTTTGGGAGGATGTGTGTCTTTTTTTTAAATCTTGTTTTTGTTGTTGTCTCTGTTTGTGAGTATTACAGACTACATATAATTGGTGGATATGTTATGTGACGTTGCACTAGGGATATAACTTTATGGCTTCGTGCCTTACAAAAACACAAATGCAGCTCATAACTGCGATAGCAATCTTTACTGGCATACTAATGTAGTGCCTCGTACATTCATGCAGGTCAGTTGCAAAACAAAGACGGCAAGTACTCTTCTTTCGTAGGCATTCTCTGGCTTCCATCCTGGCACCTGCTTCAGACAAAAGGTTTGCGTCTGTGACAAGCTTTCACTTTGCTAAAAGTTGTCCAAAGGCTACATTCACACTATATTATTTTACAAATACATGTACCAAATCTCTAACTTTAATTTTACTTCAAACTGGTCCTGTTGGTAATTTCACATTCTTACTCCTCTAGACAATGCTGCTAGCTGCTTCTCTTGTCCAGTCGGGATCTCCTCCATTCTAAGTCCTCTAGGCAATGCTGCAGCTGTGCCTCTGTTCCCAGTGATAGTTCCCCATTCTTACTCCTCTAGACAGTGCTGCTTGCTGTGACTCTGGTCATAGTGGTAATTCCTCATTCTAGTCCTCTTGGAAGTGCTGCAGTTGTGTTTCTGTTCCCAGTGGCAATTCCTCGTTCTTAGTCCTCTAGACAGTGCTGCTAGCTGTGTCTCTGGTCACAGTGATAATTCCTCATTCTAAATCCTCTAAGCACTGCTGCTGCTGCTGTGTTTCTGTTCCCAGTGGTAATTCTTCATTTTCAGTCCTCTAGGCAGTGCTACTAGCTGCTTCTCTGGTCCCAGCGATAATTCCTCATTTTAAATCTTCTAGGCAGTGCTGCTAGCTCCTTCTCTGGTCGTGTCAGTAATTCTTCATTCTAAATCGGTACAGCAGCTGCTTCTATAGTCCAGTTGGTAATTCCTCCATTTTAAGTCCTCTAGAAAGTGCTGCAGCTGCTTCTTTGGTCCTGTCAGTAATTCTTCATTTTAAGTCCTCTAAACAGTGCCGCTAACTGCTTATCTGGTCCCGTCAGTAGTTCCTCCTTCTAAGTTTACACAGTGCTTCTACCGGCTTCTCTGGTCTCATCAGTAATTTCTTATTCTACGTCCTCTAAACAGTGCTGCAGCTGCTTCTCTGGTCCCAGTGGTAATTCCTCATTCTAAGTCCGCTAGACAGTGCTCCTAGCTGCTTCTGTGGTACCAGTGGTAATTTCTTTTTCTAAGTCGTCTAGACAGTGCTGCTACTCTGGGTTCGTCAGAAACTTCCCCATTCAAAGTCCTGTAGGCAGTGCTGCAGCTGTGTCTCTGGTCACAGTGGTAATTCCTCATTCTAAGTCCTCTACACAGTGCTGCAGCTACTTCTCTGGTCCCGTCAGTAATTCCCACATTGTAAGTTCTCTAGTCAGTTCTACAGCTGTGTCTCTGTTCCCAGTGATAATTTCACTGGTCCTGTCGGTAATTACTCATTCTAAACCTTCTAGGCAGTGCTGCTACCTGTTTCTCTGGTCCCAGTGGTAATTCCTCAGTCCAAGGGCCAGCTGTATGACCATTCACTTGAGGGAGTTGCAAATTGCTCTGAATTGCGACTCGCAATTTACGACTCGTAAAACTGAATGTAAGTCTCAGACACCGTTCGCGATTCCCAATGGGGTCACAAATTCCATGCCTCATGAATATTCATGAGGCAAGCACAATTTGCGGCCCCATTGGGAATGGCTAGCTCTCACAGGGATGGTGGCCTGCTGGGGTCAGCAGACCACCATGTCTGTGACTGCTTTTACAATATAGCAGTTTATTTTTTTTATTTTTTTTATGCAGCCTGTTTTCCTTAAAGGAAAACAGGATGCATTTAAAAAACAAAAATTAAACTTTTCAATTTCATTTTTTAAGGGCAGGCAGTGGTCCCTGGGACAACAGCCTGCTCTTAAAAAATATTTTCGCACCCATTCACAAAGGGAAAGTGGTCCCCTGGGGACCCCTTCCCGTTTGCGAGTGGTTTACCACCTACTTGAAGTAGGTGGTAAACTGCAAGTGTTTTGCGGTCGCAAAACAATAGTATATTGGTGTTAAAGTCGCTATTAGGAAGGGACGCCTTTGGCACGCCCCTTCCTAATAGCAAGGCGCAAGCGCTATTTTGTGAGTCCATGACTCGCAAAATAGCGTTTGTACATACCACCACCGTTTTTTGCAGTCACAAACAGGTTGATTTCCCTTTTGCAACCATAAAAAACTGTTGTACTTCTGGCCCAAAAATCCTCAAAACAGTGCTGCTTGCGGCTTCTCTGGTCCCGTCAGTAACTCCCCCATTCTAAGTCCTAAGCAGTCCTGCAGCTGTGTCGCTGGTCAAAGTGGTGAGTCCTCATTCTAAGTCCTCTAGACAGTGCTGCAGCTGCTTATCTGGTCTTGTCAGTAACTCCCCCATTCTAAGTCCTCTAGACAGTGCTGCAGCTGCTTCTCTGGTCGATAACTCCTCTATGCTAAGTCCTCTAGGCAGTGCTGCAGCTGTGTCTCCGGTCACAGTGGTAATTTCCCATTCTAAACCCTGTTGACAGTGCTGCAACTGCGTCTCGGGTTCCAGTGGTAATTCCCCATTCTTAGTCCTGTGTACAGTGCTGCAGCTGCGTCTCGGTTGATAAATCCACTGTACTCCAAACGAAAACACATAGATAAAGAACATTGTCATTTACAACGCCAATAGCCTGAACTTTAAAAAACGTGAGACCTTTTGCAATGCAAATGCTTGTTGGGATTGTGACTAATTTATCTTTATCAGACTTTGACCTAGATCAAAGTAGAGAAAAACACAAAAAGGGTAAAAAGGAAAAAAGGAGAAAAACAGTGATGAAGGGAAACAGCAAGATGGAAAAGAACTTGCATGAGTGAGACAAGGGCTGGGGGACTGTACAGCAGCAGGTAAAAGAGTTAAGGCAATTAAGACTAAACAGTCATGGTGTGTGGTATAGTCAATATTTGGTTGTCCGATTGCGCGCTGCTGAGCAAAACTGTGATCCGGGGCACCTATTTTCTTACAAATTAAGTACTACCTGTACTGCTGAGCCACTGCCCCTACAGCATGAATGGAAAAGGGTATGCTATCTCCAGGCCTGTAATTATTGATGAGTAGTGTGCGGGCCCGACAATTCCGGCCGGAAACACTCAGAATTGAGTGTGGTGGAATTCCATGCAGACTTATCTCTCCGGGTGAAATTTCCATCACTTGTAATGAGTGCACGTGGACTTGTTTTTAACTAAGTGCAACATTATGTTTCACTCAAATTATTTTACTCTGGGAGGTAGAAAATACAATGTTGTTAAAGTGATGTTATTTATTTGCCCCCCTGTGCTGGACGAAATCCTTATTTTTGGTTGCTAAGATTTTGAAATCGATCCTCTTAATCTATATAGCTTCCTTTTAAGACGTGTCTTTTCTAGAGTACTTGAATGTTTTTGTATCAGTGTTATTTACAATGACAACATAGCTAGATAATACTACAACAGAATGTGATACATACTTGCGTTCAATCCAAAATGTGCCAGTTTACCTCTCCTTGCTGCATCATTTCAGCGGACCAGCTTTTAACTCTATCTGTGTTGAAGTGTTTGTACATACACGTGCCAAAGTCTATTGCAATATTTTACTGTTAGGTCATTAAACCGTATATGACTATTTTGTCTCGTTGTACACCTATGCGCACACTGTATGCCACTTTTTCTACACAGTCTGGCGTAATTATTGATTAAACCGCTCTGTTAACATTTAAATGCACACTGAAGATGTACTGAAGAGTGAAGGGAGTGTTTTTAGAATGAGTTAGAAATTATTTAATTTCTCAAGCAAACATACACCTCAGATTCCTAACTAAAGAAATGTTGTCCAGAATGTCCTTTACTCTGGCAGTAGTTATTAGGTGCGGATTTTCACAGGCTTTGTGGTTGTATTGGTAAATAGCTAATAGTAGCACCTATCGCTAACTTGTAAATTAGCTCATCATTCGATGGGAAGGGTTGTGCATTGGATGACACATCCACCTCAGGACAAAAGTATGTATTTCCTCATTCTTTACAGCATATCAATCTATTAGTGGAATGCACACCCCCTTGCCGTGACTTGTGGCCAGGAGTAACCTTTAGTTTCGTTTATTTTGTATGTTTTTTCATGAAGTCACAAAAAAGTGAATTTTCTGTTCTAGCTTCGTCACAGACAGACTTGTTAGTTTAGATAACAAGCATTTGCAATGCAATAGGTCTCGCATTAGGAAAGTTTGAGCTATTAGTATTGTAAATGACAATTTTTTTATTTATGTTTTGTTTTTGAAAATAGCGAAATGAATAGCTTTGTCATTTACAATGCCAATAGTTATAACTTTCGCCAATGTGACACCTATAGCATTTGTAATGCAATATGTGTTGTATTTACATGTATTGATATTACAAATAACATTGGCTTTTAATTTTTTCCGTAATTAATACTTAAATAAAAGTTATTGTAATTTATAATGGCAATAGCTTAAAGTTTTATAAATAACCTTTGTGAAGAGAATGTTCAGTGTTTTTTATTGTGATGAAAATCCAAGAACAGAAGCGAAATATTAACATCATTTTGTTACATTTGTAATAAAGCTTGAAACATTGAGAGAACATATTTGAACCAGGTGTTGTTGAATGGTTGCACAGATTGAAGCTGTGGTGGCGCTGAGCGATGTTGTGATGACGAACGAGTGATGTTGTGGCGTTCAGTGATGCTGTGTTAGCGCATAGTGATGTTGTGTTGCCCCTGAGTGATGCTGTGGAGGTGCGGAGTGATGCTGTATGCTATGCTATGTTTTGTTTTGCTATCCTATGTTTTGTTCTGTTATGCTATGCTATGCTTTACTATCTTATGATTTGATTTGTTATGCTATGCTGTTTTTTTATGCTATGCTATGTTTTGTTATGCTATGTTTTTCTATGCTATGCTTTTCTATGCTATGCTTTTCTATGCTATGCTATGTTATGCTATGCTGTTTTGTTATGCTATGCTATGTTTTGTTGTGTTTTATTATGCTATGCAATGTTTTGCTATGCTATGTTTTGTTATGCTATGCTTTGTTATGCTATGCTTTGTTATCCTATTCTAAGCTTTGTTTTGTTATGCCATGCTATGTTGTGTTTTGTTATGCTATGCTATGTTGTGTTTTGTTATGCTATGCTACACGTTTTGTTGTGTTTTGTTATGCTATGCTATGTTTTGCTATGCTTTGCAATGCTATGTTTTGTTATGTATGCTGTTTTGTTGTGTTTTGTTATGTTTTTTTGTATTTTGCTATGTTTTGTTATGCAATGTTTTGTTTTGTTATGCTTTGTTTTAGATTATGTTATGCTATGTTTTGTTATGTTATGCTATGTTTTGTTCTGCTATGTTTTGTTGCGTTTTGTTATACTATGCTATGTTTTGTTATACTATGCTTTGTTATGCTATGTTTTTATTATGCTATGCTATGTTTTGTTGTGTTTTGTTATGCTATGCTATGCTGGTGAAGGTGTGTGAGTGTGTGTGAGGGTGAGTGAGGGTGAGTGAGGGTGAGTGGGTGTGAGGGCAAGGGTATGTGAGGGTGAGAGGGTTGTGAGGGTGAGAGGATGTGAGGGTGAGAGGATGTGAGGGTGAGGGTGAGGGTGGGTGAGGGGGTGTGAGGGTGAGGGAGTGTGAATGTGAGAAGGGTGGGAAAGTGTGTGAGGGTGAGGGGGGTGAGTGTGGGTGAGGGGGTGTGAGGGTGGGAGGGTGAGGGTGTGTGAGAGGGGGCAAGAGGGTGAGAGTGGGTGAGAGGGTGTGTGAGGGTGAGAGGGGGTGAGAGGGGGTGAGAGGGTGTGTGAGGGTGAGGGGGTGTGAGGGTGTGTGAGGGCGTGAGGGTGTGTGAGGGTGAGGGGATGTGAGGGTGAGGGGATGTGAGGGTGAGGGGGTGTGAGGGTGAGGGGGTGTGAGGGTGTGTGAGGGAGTGAGTGTGTGTGAGGGAGTGAGGGCGTGAGGGGGTGTGAGGGTGTGTGAGGGCGTGAGGGTGTGTGAGGGCGTGAGGGGGTGTGAGGGGGTGTGAGGGCGTGAGGGGGTGTGAGGGTGAGAGGGTGAGGGGGTGTGAGGTTGTGTGAGGGTGAGGGGATGTGAGGGTGAGGGGATGTGAGGGTGAGGGGATGTGAGGGTGAGGGGGTGTGAGGGTGAGGGTGTGTGAGGGGGTGTGGGGGTGAGGGGGTGTGGGGGTGAGGGGGTGTGGGAGGGTGAGGGGGTGTTAGGGTGAGGGTGAGGGGGTGTGAGGGTGAGGGTGAGGGGGTGTGAGGGTGAGGGGGTGTGAGGGTGAGGGGGTGTGAGGGTGAGGGGGTGTGCTAGGGCAATGTCAGTAGTATTGGGCATGGAAGTCCAACTAGAGCCCAAATGGTTCCTCCTAATAACAGAAGAAAACGAGGATTGGCCACGACATGTGAAGCAGTGGCTGGTGTTCCTTGCCAGCGCTCGCACTCCGCTCGCAGCCCTGCTCGTCCAGCAGCACACCTCCCAAGCAGTCCGTGAGGTCAACAGGCAAGCCAACGATGCGGGACCCGCGAAGCGGGTTCCGCGAGAAGTAGGTGCAATTTACAAGAACACGCAACCCAACGTGCTCAAAGGGTCCTCGGCAGAGAGTTTTTTTTATCATTAAGGTATCAGATGTCAAAAAAATCCTTTTTAATTTTTAGGACTGATTACCTATGAACATGGAGTTTGGAGGACCTTATGTTTTATTGTAGCTTTTGCACTTGACAATTATCTTTTGTAATTGTATTGACTGACCTCGATTAATAGAACAGTGTTTATCTAGGTGAAGCCGAGATGTTTAGAATAAACTAATGCATTGATAGGAGCACATAGCGGAACCTAAATTAGGTTTTTGTCCTCTTATGTTTTGCTTTGTTTTTCTTTACATCTTTGAGCTCCACTTTTATAGGCTATTTAATCTTAATGTTTTTTGGCCAGCTGTTTGTTGTATTGTAATAGAATCTATCCCTGTTCCAGGCCATTTTCAACATGCTCTTAAATTATTTTAGCTGCAATAAGCCTTTGCTAAGTTAAAATGCACTTCACGATGTATAGTCTTAGACTGCTTGCACTTAATTGTTCGGGAGGCTATGTTGCATATGCATATGGGAGCTCCTTTTGCTCTTGCTTTAATTACAACGTTAACGCATTCTGTAGCATTCCCATCGAGCTGCTGAATATATATATATTTATTATTAAGCCGGTATGTGTTTTTACGTTTTACTGTTATGGCCTTTCGGCCGAATAAAGTTGATTGAACTCCTCGACCGTGCATGGCAATACGGCCCTGGATGTTATTAGTCTTGCTGCCGTGGCCACTACAGGAGCCACACAGAACATGTTGGCGGGAGACAGAAAGGTGGGTGAGAGAAAGAGGGAAGAGACAAATGTAGAGAAAACAAAGAAAGGGTGGGGTGGAGGAAGACAGGCGTGCAGAAGAGTAGACACTCAACATTTGTGAGCAACTGCCGTGTAAAAGGAGAAATTTGATCTGGGAAGCATTGAACAAAAGTAATCCTAAGCCTCAACATGTTTGAATGCCTCTGACATTCATTGGATATGGTAAATCTCTTAGCTGTGGCCCTTCGATAGGTCCAAAACTAGCAATTCGGAGGGGACAAACCCTTAAAAGGTGCAGTACATAGACAAAAGATGCATATTTCTAATTCATCAACTGCATAATTCCAGTGTTACTACAGAACAAGGATAATTTAGGACAAGCAAGTCCATTGCCTGGGGTCAAGTCGTAATAGCGATCAGACTGTATACACACCAGCAAGCGGCTTAAATGTATTAATTATACAGCTAATGCTCGTGCGAATTAAGGCTATTTTAAGCCTTGCAGCAGCCCACGCCCTTCCCTTTATATATTATTGCAGAGGTGCAGTAGACGTTTGGAAGCAGGATCTACCTCCACTGTGGCAGATTTACAGGGGCAGACCACTGCAGCAGACTCGGAACAGACTGCAAGGCACGCCTGTGCCCATGGGGCCCAGGAAACGATGACGCCTGTGACAGGACTGGTACTGCCCAGAACACAGCATGCAAAGCACCCTTCATCGGAATCCTCTGGCCGAGGCAGACCCAGGCCCCCGATGCAGCTGAAGTAACTTCTCCCCCATGCTGCCACACACAGAGGTAGGCAGAACCAAAAACACAGCACAGGAAAGAACACAGAGGCTGAGACACTGACACGGGAGCAATAGAAACCCCACCCCCTTGACAAACACAACGATTGCTGCCACTCTACCGTCGAGCGGCTGCGGCTGAACTGGGGTGAGTGAGTGAAGGTGTGGATTCAAGCCATCCACATCAAGATCACTTAAGATGGGGGGAGGAGCCAAGATGGCGACCGGAGCGGACGCGTAGGCTCCCGGCTCCGCCAGCCCTTGAGCCCCGTCAAGCTATCCTGCCTATTATCCTGCCCGACCCGTCGACTGCTTTGACGGGGGCGAAGTGCTGCAATCGCCCGTGTTCCGCCGGACTCTCAGCTCGTCCGGAAGGCTTAGTTAGCCGGGTGCCCGTCCCGACGCCATTGCCCCAGCGCTCCTCGCCGCTCACTACCGGACCTCGGCGTGGTGGGGACGAGAAACCTGCCTGCAGAGCGCCCGCATCCTGACAGAGGCAGCTCTCCCTGGAACGTGGTCGACAGCGTTTCGGATGCCGCAGAGTGCCACACATTGTGATCGACAAGCACTACAGGGATGACCGCACGGCACTCCGGCTCCTTTGTTTCGTGCTGAGAGGGGATGACTCGAATCCATTGCGGGACTCTCCCGAATCTGGCTGACCGCCCGTTTGCCCTAACTGCCTGAATCTGCTGACGGGGGCTCCTCATTGGCGACGCTATATTTTCACTCGCAGCGGTGGGAGAGGGAGTAATTGCTGCCCCGTGTCGCACCCCCCAGGCTCCTGCTACTGGCTTGTGGGCGCCATGTATGTCCCCGCTGACTTGTGGGACGGGGATGGCCGTCCGCCATTGCCCCTTGCTCGTAATATCGTGGCTGTGCCGGGGATCGCCTTGCCTGCTTCAACCGGTGTTGTGGGCAGTGGGGGCGTGCTGCCTACTCTGTCTTATGGAGATATCCTGTCGGCCCTGTGTGACCTGCGGGCGACGCTACTGCGAGGCTCCCAGGGGTTAAGTGACACGCTCGACGACATTGCCTTGGACCTGGCGCAGATTCGGAGGGGCTGCTCTCGTCAATCACTGATCGCTCCCTTGATGATTCCTGCTAATGACATTGTGTTGCCGAGTGTTTCCAGTTGGACTGAGTTTAGTTCTGCCGTGACTGGCGTTTGCGGACGATCGCACATCGACTCTGCCTTTGATACATTGTTCCCACAGTCTGCTGCGGTTTCATCACCTTCGCTGCTATTACCGGAGATGGGACTGCTGTCTATTCTACTCCTGGCCCCCTTGAAAACTATCTCTTCAGAGCCTCCGCCTTTCCCCCTGTTGTATTTGCTTTCTCTGAGTACTTTTGTGACTCCTTTTATTGTGACCGATACATTCGTGGATGTGTGGCGCCTTCCATTTTGTATTCGTGAGTCTACCCCCTCCTTTTTGTTTCCATCTTATTCCTTTGTTGTGGAGGGGATCGACACTCATGGAGGGTTATGTACTGGAGGGCGTCTGAAGTCGGGCCAGGGTTAGACGGTCTCTTTGCTGTACTGTTCTCTTACCTGATGGGGGTTGGGTTTGAGATGTTGTAAGGGGGGCTGTGTGACCACACGCAGAGTGCGACTTGATTTTCCAGCTGGTTGGGTGTTATTGTTTATGGCTCAGCTCTCGCTCGCAGTGCATCCATTCTACCATAGCACTCTTGTATGCGGCGTAGTCGGCACTACAACAGGCTATCCTGTACCTAGCGAGCCGTCGGCTCTGTTGAAATAATTTTGGGTGCCTGACTTGCCAGCAATGTTCCGTGGGACGGGGGATTGCCTGTACAGGGTGGCGTCCATTTTATTTCTTTTTGTCTCTGCCCTGCCTGGGGCGGCCATCTTAATCTTTGTTCTGGCTGGGGCGGGTTTCGGGCGGGTACCATGATGTAGTTATCGTTTGCGACTGATGTAGAGCTAGGGGGTTCCGACTGTTCACTTGCAATGGCCTATTTTCTGTGGTTCATAACTGTGGCGCCTTTTTGGCGCGTATCAACGCTTCAGCTCCTCACATTTAATTCGCTTCTTGTCTATCCTGACACCTCGACTGTGGTTTGGAGCGGCTCGTGTCCTGTTGTCTACTCTACACTTGGGGTGGTGTTTCATGGGTCCGGTTTGTGCTCTTGTGTACTGCATTTGTAACCCCCTTGTTTTTCGGCCTTTGTCCTTTTTCGATTCTACTGGCGTATGGGTCCTTTTTGGCTGGGTGTCCGGGAGTTCTGTTGTTGTATTGGCTCCTCCCCCCCCTTCCTTAATGGGAGTTCTGGGACTGTCCTTCCTTGCTCCCTTTATCACTTGTGAGAGTTTTTTCTTTACCTTTTCTCCTCTTCATGAGTGAGAATCTTTATTTCTTTTCGTTTCTTTCTTTCTCTTCTCTGTATTTCGGGTTCTTTAGAGGGCGACAGGCACTTTACCGGGGGGGGGTAGGCCGTAGCCTCCGGATTGTTGTAGGGTGGGGGGATGGATTGAGTTTTTCTTTTTAGTTTCTATGGGCCTTGTTTTTCTATCGTTTCTGCGCTTTCTTGTTCTTTTTCTGCTCTGGGTCTGACATGGGATTAGTGGGGAGTGGGTGGCGCTGTAGGTGGTGCATAAATGTGTACTGATACTCCTGTTGTTTGCATTGTACTGCCATACCATGGGGTGTTTATCTCTATTGTTGATCCTAATTATGCTGCCTACCCGTGTTGTGAAGCTACTGTACGGACTCAGCTCTTCTTGAATCTATTCTTCACTGACTACTACTTAGATCATATTTAAAAAACTTAAACCTCATTGCTCCTATCCTTGGCGACCTGCTCCCGTATAGTGTAACTGCTGCTAATTGATGATGTATTGTCTGATGCCGCTGGGGAATTGCATTGCTTACATCTGTGCCTACAGTATCGTGGCCGGCCTGCTGGTTGTAGGCCCGTATTTGTTCTCCTTCTCAAGCACAATAAAGGTTTTTGAAAAAAAAAAAAAAAAAAAAAAAAGATCACTTAAGATGTACGACTGAGAGCGCAGGTTCCGGAAAGCACCAGGATTGCGCGGTCAGATCCATCATGTGCGCCTGCAGTCAGCAGAAGACATCTTAATAGGCTATAATTGCAGCTAATGAGAATGATGTATGCGCTCTGCTTTGACCTTGATACACCTGGGAACCTTGAAACACATCTGACGGCCGCACTGGCTAACGCGCTGAAGAGTCACGTGAGAAAACTGCTCATTCTATGTCGACCCGAGGGTGAAATGCGTGACACTGTGGGCCATCCATGAAGGACTGATGCGAGTTCTGTAGGTCAGAAGATTTAAAGGCTCAGCAGCCAGATCTGTCCTTGCAATAAGGAGCGCCAAGACAACTGAGGCTGTGATAAAAAACAAAGGGTAATGTTTGCCGATTGAGAGCTAATGAACGCATCAAGATGCACTTTGAATTTCAGTGTAAGGTCGATTCCGACCTGTAAAAACCAGCTCACCAACCTAGTTACGAATGACTTTTGTCCTCGCTGTATGGAACCAGCCAGCCCCGGGGATCCTCCCTGCTCGGCACCCATGCGCACGCGTAACCCCCTCCCGCCTGGCGGCTTACCGTCCCCGGGTGAAATGGTCTCGATCTCCACTCCCATGACGGCAGCTGGGAAAAGAAAAGGGGGTGTCCTCGCGCGGGCTGGCTCTGGCTGGCTCTGGCTGGCACCCCGGGCTGGGACGTGCTCGTGATGCCTTGGCGGGGCTTGCTGGGCTTGCTTGTGTGCTTCCCAGAGAGACAGGAGATTGGTAACGCGCGCGCGCGGCCGGCTCCGATCGCTTTCCTGAGCGTGCGCGCGCCAGTCTCTGTCTCCTGGGAAGCAGACTCCACAACTATAGTATCGCGCCGCGCGCGCGGCCGGCTCCGATCGCTTTCCTGAGCGTGCGCGCGCCAGTCTCTGTCTCCTGGGAAGCAGACTCCACAACTATAGTATCGCGCCTGGCGCGATGCATATGGCTTCGCCATATGCATCGCAGGCGCGAGACCTAAAAAACTATCATTCATCCCCGAGAGGCTAATGATTGTGGCTGTAGCAGGCATTTGTAAGGTTTTATGAATGTGCTTGGGGCTAACCCACATGCTGACTGGGCACAGTGCAGGAAGCCAGTTTTAGAGATAATCCAAGCTGAAGTGATGGGTTGAGCATTCTTTATTTTGTTCGAGGCTTACCACCTCAGGAGCCTAGGGAAACATACCCAAATTAAACATTTCAACAAGCCACAAGACTTCTGTTGTGAGGATTTGTAGAGAAAATCACCTTTCTTATGTAGCCCCTCCTCACAGAGGGGAGAATGTAAATGTAAATGTACAGGAATTTATATAGCGCAAATCACCAAGCGGTTTCTAAGCGCTTGCTTAGGGAACCCGTCCTGGTATTCCCCTGTGAGATAACCCCGGCAGGGTATCCGCAAGGTGAAAGCCAGGCATCCCGCCGCGAGGGGCCGTTGTGGAGATTAAGCAAGCTATTGCCCAGAGTCGCAGAGTGTGAACCCGTGAATCGAGTAGGCACCGGAGCGAGAATTGTCGAGTCCGTGGACATTTTAGGACTCAAGACCCCGCCGAGCCGGGAATTGAACCCTGGTCCCGGGCTGACCTCTGCTTCCAGGTCTGCCTCCTCTAACCAGTGAGCCACACTTCTCCAAGAGAAGCATCAAGATATCTGTTTCCACCAGGCCTTTGTGCATTTTGAGTGTGACATACCAGCACCGCATAAGGAGGGAAACCTCTCAGAGTGATCACGTGGGTAGAATGGGGAGATAGTTAAAAAAACAGTGCTTAATGTGTGCAAATGTAAGTGCCAGGGCCAATGGTATTTCTCAGGAGCCACCCTGGTTGGCACTGCTCGCTGTCCCTGTCAGAACTGTCAAATACTAGGCAACACACAATGCAAGTGGCCTCAACCCGCTGGTTTTATCATTTTTATTGATGTACATGCAACACTTTAGTGATGACTACTGCTTAAACTGGCAGTTTGGGCTGGACTCTTCCCATTGGAGCCGGCTCAAGATTGATTTGCATATGGCTGGGTCCAAACGGAGATGGCACCGTGTGAAAAATATTGATGGATTGGGATGTGGCCCGAGTCCCTGGCTGAGATTGATTCAAGCATTCCTTCCATTTTTGTATACTGCTCAAACACAGACAGACAGTGCCACAATGTGGTAGGCAGTCTAAAATAAGTGCTAGCATTTAGGAATAAATACCGGTGCCGAGCACTGGCAACAACCGGCACAAAATAAACATTGATAACAATGACTACAATCTTATTACTTAATAATAATGTTCATTTAGAAACACATTCATAATGAGGTGTTCGTGATGTTTTGATATTAATAATATTTAATGAAGTGTTTCTAATGTTTTTTCAAATAACATTTCTTATTGCCTTCGTTTTTTTTATTTGTGGAAACTGTCAAGTAACATAGCTCCCTTTTTAATTTTTTTTTTTTTAAAACATCTTTTTATTTTATTAAACATTGCGATAATGCAGGGGGAGGCTGTAAGGCCACATAGTTATCAATATACATTATCAAATGGAGTATATACAATAAGACACATGGATTACTGTAATGTGTATTACTCGGGGGAGTGGGATCAGTGTCCAAATTAGTCCTGTGCAATTCGACAGGTAGAGAAACACATAATTCGCCACAGAAGACATTCCATTTAGTCCATTTATGGTCCCACTTTTTGGGGCAGCCCCTATGTTTGAAAACATCTTTTTCTGCAATCATCGCAGTGTTCATATCATTGGCCCATTTTTGGTATGTCAGTAACTCCCCGGTCCCCCACAGTTGAGCAATATTCCTCTTGGCGTGGGCAAACCCCAGTGACGCCCATATGCGCTCAGTCTGTGTCACATCAGTGGCATTTAGCAAACATAGTTTAGAGGATTGAATAACTTTCTTTCTGCACACCTCGGTAAGTGTAGTGACAATCCTCCCCTAATATGGTTGAAGGGCTGGACACTCCCAGATCGTATGGGTTGAATGTGCCCTCCGACGTGCACCCTCTAAGACATCCCGGATCCGAGCGGCGCCCCATTTTGACCAGTGTGTGTGCTGCTAAATAAACTCCGTTTAGGGTCTAAATTGGATCAATCGTAGTCGCATTGGAATTGTGTCCCCTTTTAATCTTGACCTCCTGACTAGCTCATATCCTTCTGAATCTGCCACATACTTTCTTTGGCCTTATATATTCTCCCACTCCTAAACAGTAATCCTGTTTTCCAGTGTATCTTGCTGTAGTGTTGAGTCATTCCTTTTTGGTGTTTTGGCGAGATTTCCACAGTTCATTTTCTTTTGCCTCAATGGCCTTTTCCTCCTTTCAAGTGACTCTCCATTGCCAAGCAATACAAACTTTGCTTCCCTGCATTTCTGAACAGGATTTCTTGGGTCCATTCTAATTTCCTTGTTATGTTGTGGGTTTCTCCGGTCTTCCTTGAAATCGCTCACCATTCAAGCTCCCTCTCTTAGAATATATGCAGGATGACAAATACTTTCTATTTGAAATGGCTGTGAGCTTGCCAGGAGTTAAGGCTTTTTAAATTACCCAGTGAAACTTACCTTAACTTATTTTCTGACCAGAAACGCATTCTTGGCAAACCAGTTAAACCAGAGTTGCATCTGAATTGCCCTTTGTAAATGTAGACCTTTCTCTCCGAATTCAAAAATGCTTACAGAGTAAGGCTCGAATTTTTCCTCTTTCTACTCTTCCCCTTTCAGAGAAGAATTGGGTTTCATCCAGAAACCTTGACTGTCCTTACTGAAAACAGAACTCCTGAATATCGCGGTAATTGATGACTTTTTCTAAAGAAGTGAAAGCACTGACATACTAACACGTCTTTTACACATCTTTAGCCAAACGTGAGGCAAAAGAGCTGTTTTCATGAGTCACGAATCAGATTTGAACTGATGTTTTTCTGCATTTGATGCAGAGCTTGCATGTCCCAGAAAGCAACAGGCTCTATGAAGCCTGCCCTTTCTCTCAACAAGCCAACATCAACCGGCTCTGCCTTGAGGTAGCCTTTTAAGTCACATCAACAATGCATGATACATGCATTTATATATCCACAAACGTGTCCTGACAGAATTGTACTGATTTTCCAAGACCCTTTCTAGGATAAAACCCTCAATTTAGTGTCATCTTTGGCAGCAACCTAATAATCACACAGGGTTATGGACAGTTTTCAAGGTTGTAATGCTTTGTCTACAGCCACAGGTTGTGTCTAAGAAAATGACATGTTTGGTTTCATTTTTTTTGCCTGGGGGTCTTTTTCTCCACATGCAGGAGGCATTCTAGTTCTTTTATGCATTTTCAACTCACATGCCATTACTTTAGCCTTCTGCAGGGTCCTTGTGTGACTAGAGAAAAGAACCGGGAGTTATCAGTAAACCTTCTGGAGGTCTAGGCGTTCTCAATTTCCCTCCCCACTCTCACTCGCTTTCTTTCCCTGCTTTAAGTCTATCAAACCAGCCTGAAGTCCCCACAAGGCCGGAGAGAAGAGCAGGAAATCATTAGTAAACATTCTGAGAGTACTTGCATTCACTTCTGAGTGCCATAAGGCTCTTTATATAGGGAATATTCCTTCCAAACTCAACAGCTACTGGGCTGGCCTTCTTACCTATTGGACTTTTCCTGTAGGGCACATTCCTAGTGCTTTTGGTGACACCAGCGTTTAGTCAAACTTCTTGAAGACGCAAGATGGATGCTGGTCTGTACCCTTTTACAAGGAAGCTCCACAATAGCCCTTTTCCAAGGACTCATCAAATTGGCAAAGCGACCCTGACATTACCATTGTCTTTCTTCTTGGGATTCTAGGCTTGTCCACTGTTGGTTTTACCCTGAAAACTTTTAAGTGGAGGACAGTGAGCCATCTATATGCCTGGTCCCTAACTCACCCTTATCTGTCATCACCTCTGCTATGTGGGCTAGCTGTCTCTGGAACTGACTGTCTCACAAGTGGCCATGTCTTGACTGGGTGCATATCTTCAAATGCATTCTCCACTGGAGGTGTAAGTGTCATTGGCTGTGCAGTTTATGACCACTCACATTGCCAAGAGCCAAGAAGCATGTCTTGAAGCTTTCATCTGAATCCTGTTAGGTTTAGTCGACTAAGTCAACATCCAAGGGTACATTGCAAGTGTAACCACACCCTTACTCTTCACTGAGGACAACAGGAATTTATCTTTAATATGTTTCTAGAATCTTTGTCAAGGATAGACCATGCAATACTTAATATAGTGTGGGTATTCTATTAGGAACACATTTTTAGACCACATATGATCACTCTCGTTAAAATCAGGTGTGCAATTCCTGTGTTTTTTTAATAGTCAAACATTATCCTGACTAGATTTGTTATCTTTATCAGTTCCCTCTGAGGTATCTGACTGACCATCATCATTTGCCTAATAAAATTGCTGGTCAGCATCAGTAGAAGTGAATATGAGAAATCAAAGTGTCACCATTTCTTTCCCTCCAGTTGATATTTCTCTAGGGTTGATGGTTACTTTGTACCCCACTATGTTCTATTCTTTTAGCTCTCAGGTTCTTCAGCTCTCTACAAGATGTCAACTGGTCTTATAGGTGTTCTAGCCTATCGAGAAAGAGAGTACATCAGACTCCTCCTGAACCTCGGAGCACAGGCCAGAGTTAGTAATAGACAACATTTCTTAAATTGTTCACAATAATTTATGACATTTGAAAAATCCCTTATAAACGCTTCTAGCTGACTACAACATAACAGATCTTGGAGAAAAGCAACTATTTTGGGTGCATACATATTTACTAAAAAGTGACAAGTAGGATCCCTTACACGGGCATGTCATAATAGTATAAAAAAAATTCTGGGACAATCATAGGAGTATCAGATAATTGAAGGGGTCATGCAGCTAACTTGTTAATTCTGTTTATCTACATACATCAGGAATGGGGCATCAGTGTGCATCACATTTTTATGCCTCTTCACTGCAATAGGTGAATGAATTAGAGAGACATGAGGTTTGTCCTCTGCTTTTACATGAGTCTCAGTGTGATGCCCTTGGCTGTGAAATCTGTTCTACCTCACAGAGACTTGGAAAGAAAAAATAACATAACAGTCTTGAACAAAACGGCAGATGCCCTATCCAAGTGGTCACTTCTCATGTTATCCACTTTGATCTTCATTAATTTTGTAATGGAAAAGCAAACCCCAAATAATATCAATGAAAGATGAGTGAAATGAAGGAAGAATATTACTGTATGTCATCTGAAAACATCTATGAATTGTAAAGTGCAGGTAGAACTTGAAAACATTCCTACTATAGCCCATTAAACTAGAATTCAGCTAACAGAAATAATGCCATATTCAAGAAAACTATTTTAATAAACATGTATGATGTAAAATAAAATTTAAAAACTCTATTTATCCGACCAAGGAGCAGGAAATGAAAGAAAATGGGATTATGTTAATAATCTCTCAAACTATCAACTCCATATCCAACACCGACACCCTTCTAAATAACTGTAACCCTTTTTTTGAACAACTATGTGAACGTCCACTCATCAATTAAAACACACAGGAGCAAGGCAAAGCATTTAGCACCATAATACTTTACAGACCTTGCTATGAAGGACTGATGCGAGTTCTGTAGGTCAGAAGATTTAAAGGCTCAGCAGCCAGATCTGTCCTTGCAATAAGGAGCGCCAAGACAACTGAGGCTGTGATAAAAAACAAAGGGTAATGTTTGCCGATTGAGAGCTAATGAACGCATCAAGATGCACTTTGAATTTCAGTGTAAGGTCGATTCCGACCTGTAAAAACCAGCTCACCAACCTAGTTACGAATGACTTTTGTCCTCGCTGTATGGAACCAGCCAGCCCCGGGGATCCTCCCTGCTCGGCACCCATGCGCACGCGTAACCCCCTCCCGCCTGGCGGCTTACCGTCCCCGGGTGAAATGGTCTCGATCTCCACTCCCATGACGGCAGCTGGGAAAAGAAAAGGGGGTGTCCTCGCGCGGGCTGGCTCTGGCTGGCTCTGGCTGGCACCCCGGGCTGGGACGTGCTCGTGATGCCTTGGCGGGGCTTGCTGGGCTTGCTTGTGTGCTTCCCAGAGAGACAGGAGATTGGTAACGCGCGCGCGCGGCCGGCTCCGATCGCTTTCCTGAGCGTGCGCGCGCCAGTCTCTGTCTCCTGGGAAGCAGACTCCACAACTATAGTATCGCGCCGCGCGCGCGGCCGGCTCCGATCGCTTTCCTGAGCGTGCGCGCGCCAGTCTCTGTCTCCTGGGAAGCAGACTCCACAACTATAGTATCGCGCCTGGCGCGATGCATATGGCTTCGCCATATGCATCGCAGGCGCGAGACCTAAAAAACTATCATTCATCCCCGAGAGGCTAATGATTGTGGCTGTAGCAGGCATTTGTAAGGTTTTATGAATGTGCTTGGGGCTAACCCACATGCTGACTGGGCACAGTGCAGGAAGCCAGTTTTAGAGATAATCCAAGCTGAAGTGATGGGTTGAGCATTCTTTATTTTGTTCGAGGCTTACCACCTCAGGAGCCTAGGGAAACATACCCAAATTAAACATTTCAACAAGCCACAAGACTTCTGTTGTGAGGATTTGTAGAGAAAATCACCTTTCTTATGTAGCCCCTCCTCACAGAGGGGAGAATGTAAATGTAAATGTACAGGAATTTATATAGCGCAAATCACCAAGCGGTTTCTAAGCGCTTGCTTAGGGAACCCGTCCTGGTATTCCCCTGTGAGATAACCCCGGCAGGGTATCCGCAAGGTGAAAGCCAGGCATCCCGCCGCGAGGGGCCGTTGTGGAGATTAAGCAAGCTATTGCCCAGAGTCGCAGAGTGTGAACCCGTGAATCGAGTAGGCACCGGAGCGAGAATTGTCGAGTCCGTGGACATTTTAGGACTCAAGACCCCGCCGAGCCGGGAATTGAACCCTGGTCCCGGGCTGACCTCTGCTTCCAGGTCTGCCTCCTCTAACCAGTGAGCCACACTTCTCCAAGAGAAGCATCAAGATATCTGTTTCCACCAGGCCTTTGTGCATTTTGAGTGTGACATACCAGCACCGCATAAGGAGGGAAACCTCTCAGAGTGATCACGTGGGTAGAATGGGGAGATAGTTAAAAAAACAGTGCTTAATGTGTGCAAATGTAAGTGCCAGGGCCAATGGTATTTCTCAGGAGCCACCCTGGTTGGCACTGCTCGCTGTCCCTGTCAGAACTGTCAAATACTAGGCAACACACAATGCAAGTGGCCTCAACCCGCTGGTTTTATCATTTTTATTGATGTACATGCAACACTTTAGTGATGACTACTGCTTAAACTGGCAGTTTGGGCTGGACTCTTCCCATTGGAGCCGGCTCAAGATTGATTTGCATATGGCTGGGTCCAAACGGAGATGGCACCGTGTGAAAAATATTGATGGATTGGGATGTGGCCCGAGTCCCTGGCTGAGATTGATTCAAGCATTCCTTCCATTTTTGTATACTGCTCAAACACAGACAGACAGTGCCACAATGTGGTAGGCAGTCTAAAATAAGTGCTAGCATTTAGGAATAAATACCGGTGCCGAGCACTGGCAACAACCGGCACAAAATAAACATTGATAACAATGACTACAATCTTATTACTTAATAATAATGTTCATTTAGAAACACATTCATAATGAGGTGTTCGTGATGTTTTGATATTAATAATATTTAATGAAGTGTTTCTAATGTTTTTTCAAATAACATTTCTTATTGCCTTCGTTTTTTTTATTTGTGGAAACTGTCAAGTAACATAGCTCCCTTTTTAATTTTTTTTTTTTTAAAACATCTTTTTATTTTATTAAACATTGCGATAATGCAGGGGGAGGCTGTAAGGCCACATAGTTATCAATATACATTATCAAATGGAGTATATACAATAAGACACATGGATTACTGTAATGTGTATTACTCGGGGGAGTGGGATCAGTGTCCAAATTAGTCCTGTGCAATTCGACAGGTAGAGAAACACATAATTCGCCACAGAAGACATTCCATTTAGTCCATTTATGGTCCCACTTTTTGGGGCAGCCCCTATGTTTGAAAACATCTTTTTCTGCAATCATCGCAGTGTTCATATCATTGGCCCATTTTTGGTATGTCAGTAACTCCCCGGTCCCCCACAGTTGAGCAATATTCCTCTTGGCGTGGGCAAACCCCAGTGACGCCCATATGCGCTCAGTCTGTGTCACATCAGTGGCATTTAGCAAACATAGTTTAGAGGATTGAATAACTTTCTTTCTGCACACCTCGGTAAGTGTAGTGACAATCCTCCCCTAATATGGTTGAAGGGCTGGACACTCCCAGATCGTATGGGTTGAATGTGCCCTCCGACGTGCACCCTCTAAGACATCCCGGATCCGAGCGGCGCCCCATTTTGACCAGTGTGTGTGCTGCTAAATAAACTCCGTTTAGGGTCTAAATTGGATCAATCGTAGTCGCATTGGAATTGTGTCCCCTTTTAATCTTGACCTCCTGACTAGCTCATATCCTTCTGAATCTGCCACATACTTTCTTTGGCCTTATATATTCTCCCACTCCTAAACAGTAATCCTGTTTTCCAGTGTATCTTGCTGTAGTGTTGAGTCATTCCTTTTTGGTGTTTTGGCGAGATTTCCACAGTTCATTTTCTTTTGCCTCAATGGCCTTTTCCTCCTTTCAAGTGACTCTCCATTGCCAAGCAATACAAACTTTGCTTCCCTGCATTTCTGAACAGGATTTCTTGGGTCCATTCTAATTTCCTTGTTATGTTGTGGGTTTCTCCGGTCTTCCTTGAAATCGCTCACCATTCAAGCTCCCTCTCTTAGAATATATGCAGGATGACAAATACTTTCTATTTGAAATGGCTGTGAGCTTGCCAGGAGTTAAGGCTTTTTAAATTACCCAGTGAAACTTACCTTAACTTATTTTCTGACCAGAAACGCATTCTTGGCAAACCAGTTAAACCAGAGTTGCATCTGAATTGCCCTTTGTAAATGTAGACCTTTCTCTCCGAATTCAAAAATGCTTACAGAGTAAGGCTCGAATTTTTCCTCTTTCTACTCTTCCCCTTTCAGAGAAGAATTGGGTTTCATCCAGAAACCTTGACTGTCCTTACTGAAAACAGAACTCCTGAATATCGCGGTAATTGATGACTTTTTCTAAAGAAGTGAAAGCACTGACATACTAACACGTCTTTTACACATCTTTAGCCAAACGTGAGGCAAAAGAGCTGTTTTCATGAGTCACGAATCAGATTTGAACTGATGTTTTTCTGCATTTGATGCAGAGCTTGCATGTCCCAGAAAGCAACAGGCTCTATGAAGCCTGCCCTTTCTCTCAACAAGCCAACATCAACCGGCTCTGCCTTGAGGTAGCCTTTTAAGTCACATCAACAATGCATGATACATGCATTTATATATCCACAAACGTGTCCTGACAGAATTGTACTGATTTTCCAAGACCCTTTCTAGGATAAAACCCTCAATTTAGTGTCATCTTTGGCAGCAACCTAATAATCACACAGGGTTATGGACAGTTTTCAAGGTTGTAATGCTTTGTCTACAGCCACAGGTTGTGTCTAAGAAAATGACATGTTTGGTTTCATTTTTTTTGCCTGGGGGTCTTTTTCTCCACATGCAGGAGGCATTCTAGTTCTTTTATGCATTTTCAACTCACATGCCATTACTTTAGCCTTCTGCAGGGTCCTTGTGTGACTAGAGAAAAGAACCGGGAGTTATCAGTAAACCTTCTGGAGGTCTAGGCGTTCTCAATTTCCCTCCCCACTCTCACTCGCTTTCTTTCCCTGCTTTAAGTCTATCAAACCAGCCTGAAGTCCCCACAAGGCCGGAGAGAAGAGCAGGAAATCATTAGTAAACATTCTGAGAGTACTTGCATTCACTTCTGAGTGCCATAAGGCTCTTTATATAGGGAATATTCCTTCCAAACTCAACAGCTACTGGGCTGGCCTTCTTACCTATTGGACTTTTCCTGTAGGGCACATTCCTAGTGCTTTTGGTGACACCAGCATTTAGTCAAACTTCTTGAAGACGCAAGATGGATGCTGGTCTGTACCCTTTTACAAGGAAGCTCCACAATAGCCCTTTTCCAAGGACTCATCAAATTGGCAAAGCGACCCTGACATTACCATTGTCTTTCTTCTTGGGATTCTAGGCTTGTCCACTGTTGGTTTTACCCTGAAAACTTTTAAGTGGAGGACAGTGAGCCATCTATATGCCTGGTCCCTAACTCACCCTTATCTGTCATCACCTCTGCTATGTGGGCTAGCTGTCTCTGGAACTGACTGTCTCACAAGTGGCCATGTCTTGACTGGGTGCATATCTTCAAATGCATTCTCCACTGGAGGTGTAAGTGTCATTGGCTGTGCAGTTTATGACCACTCACATTGCCAAGAGCCAAGAAGCATGTCTTGAAGCTTTCATCTGAATCCTGTTAGGTTTAGTCGACTAAGTCAACATCCAAGGGTACATTGCAAGTGTAACCACACCCTTACTCTTCACTGAGGACAACAGGAATTTATCTTTAATATGTTTCTAGAATCTTTGTCAAGGATAGACCATGCAATACTTAATATAGTGTGGGTATTCTATTAGGAACACATTTTTAGACCACATATGATCACTCTCGTTAAAATCAGGTGTGCAATTCCTGTGTTTTTTTAATAGTCAAACATTATCCTGACTAGATTTGTTATCTTTATCAGTTCCCTCTGAGGTATCTGACTGACCATCATCATTTGCCTAATAAAATTGCTGGTCAGCATCAGTAGAAGTGAATATGAGAAATCAAAGTGTCACCATTTCTTTCCCTCCAGTTGATATTTCTCTAGGGTTGATGGTTACTTTGTACCCCACTATGTTCTATTCTTTTAGCTCTCAGGTTCTTCAGCTCTCTACAAGATGTCAACTGGTCTTATAGGTGTTCTAGCCTATCGAGAAAGAGAGTACATCAGACTCCTCCTGAACCTCGGAGCACAGGCCAGAGTTAGTAATAGACAACATTTCTTAAATTGTTCACAATAATTTATGACATTTGAAAAATCCCTTATAAACGCTTCTAGCTGACTACAACATAACAGATCTTGGAGAAAAGCAACTATTTTGGGTGCATACATATTTACTAAAAAGTGACAAGTAGGATCCCTTACACGGGCATGTCATAATAGTATAAAAAAAATTCTGGGACAATCATAGGAGTATCAGATAATTGAAGGGGTCATGCAGCTAACTTGTTAATTCTGTTTATCTACATACATCAGGAATGGGGCATCAGTGTGCATCACATTTTTATGCCTCTTCACTGCAATAGGTGAATGAATTAGAGAGACATGAGGTTTGTCCTCTGCTTTTACATGAGTCTCAGTGTGATGCCCTTGGCTGTGAAATCTGTTCTACCTCACAGAGACTTGGAAAGAAAAAATAACATAACAGTCTTGAACAAAACGGCAGATGCCCTATCCAAGTGGTCACTTCTCATGTTATCCACTTTGATCTTCATTAATTTTGTAATGGAAAAGCAAACCCCAAATAATATCAATGAAAGATGAGTGAAATGAAGGAAGAATATTACTGTATGTCATCTGAAAACATCTATGAATTGTAAAGTGCAGGTAGAACTTGAAAACATTCCTACTATAGCCCATTAAACTAGAATTCAGCTAACAGAAATAATGCCATATTCAAGAAAACTATTTTAATAAACATGTATGATGTAAAATAAAATTTAAAAACTCTATTTATCCGACCAAGGAGCAGGAAATGAAAGAAAATGGGATTATGTTAATAATCTCTCAAACTATCAACTCCATATCCAACACCGACACCCTTCTAAATAACTGTAACCCTTTTTTTGAACAACTATGTGAACGTCCACTCATCAATTAAAACACACAGGAGCAAGGCAAAGCATTTAGCACCATAATACTTTACAGACCTTGCTAACAAAAAAGATCCATTTGCAGACAAGAAAGAAAATAAAAGAAAAACAGAACTTCCAGTCACCTCATGATACTGAAGTCCCTCTGTGCAACACTCAAACAGCTCATCCCAACAGCCAAAGCAATGAACCATACCAACAGCATAAATGAAGCCACCACCAAAAGTGGAACACTGTTGAAGACAATAAAGCACTCTATCAACCACTGCCAGACTCACCTGTTCCTTACTCCACAAAAAAGTGCAAAAGATCTGGTAGCACAAGGACAAAACCAAGCCTGCTTCATTTCTTACGCACACCACTTCTCATAAAATCCCATAGTGGCCAGCCTTCAAAGCCCTATCTCTTACAGATCTCACCAACATACTCAACTTCTTCAAATCACTTCTTACGAAGATGATGTCTTACTCTTGTCTCTTATCAAGGTTCTCTATGGGGAGGCTATCTCACCCCTACTCAGTCTTGGAAATGCCTACTCACTCAAGGCATCATCTCAGAAACTCTAAAGACAGACTAGAATCTCCCAATCTTGAAGAAACCTTCACTAGAGCCTAACAACCCATCACTCACCTACCATTCATTGGCAAGATTTTTGTCTGTTGTTAAACTCCATGATTGGCTGGCTTCATATCATGCTTCAGCACAGAGACTGCTACTTTGCACATCTTAGATGATGCCCTCCTGACCACAGATGATGACGCTTCCCTCCTGATTTTGCTGGTCCTCTCAGCTGCCTCCAACACAGCCAGCCAACCAACCCATCCTCATACGCACCTCACTGGAAGTGCCCTTCACTGGTTCTTCTACTTTTACAACCGGTGCTCCATTGCCAGCTGCACCATCTTTAAAAGCAGCTTCATCATTTACAAAGCCATCGTGATCAGCAGCCCGCTTATCTTGCAGAGAAGCTCATCATCCCTGGTGGTTCTTAAAACACTGGTATCCAGGACACCATCAGGCTGCAGACAAAGAAGGACAAAAAAGAAAAAAACAAGGCAGCAGATATGTTCCTTCTGTGCTCACAGGATCTGAAACAATATGCTTGTATCCATAAGAACCACTGCAGTGCTATTTCAATTTAGGAAAGAGTTGAAGACTTACCTCTTTAAAGAACATTGCATCACAATGCATTAACCATCCATAACCCTACCACCTCTCATATCACTCGTTGACTTTGTACTTGTCTTTTACCCTGTATAGTGCTCTGCTGCCTTTTGCAGAGGTATGCTCTGTTGAAATAATATGTACATAATAATGATACCCAGATTTTTAGGTCTCGCGTGTAGCGTTGCAGCGCAACGTGCTGCTCGCAACGTGCTGCTCGCGCTGTGAGAACTCTTGTAATGAAGGACATTTCAGAAGGGGGCTTTAAGCCCTGCCCCTCATTTCCATTGGCTGGCGTCACCGTTTATGCTAAACGGTGGTCTACCATTGGAAATGAGGGTTTTCTGTAGACGCCCTTTGGCCTCTAAACCAGACTCGGTGGCCTGCTTTGCGTCTGTCGCAAAGCACTTTCTTATCTTTATGGGGCCATGTGTTTCTAATTTGAAACACATGGCCCCTTAAAGACGAGAGAACGATGAAAAACTCCCGGGCTTTGAAGAAACACTTCTAATGGTATGTCCAGCCTGAAGCAGAATGCATGGCGGCACGTGACGTGCCAGTCAGCGCCAAAGGATGTGATGGGGACTTAGAAATACTTCTGTGATTGTAAATCTACCTCGCTCTTGGCCACAGAGTGCAGAGTATCCCAACTTCTTGAGGTCCGGGAGACTCCTCGTGTGCACTTGTGAAGTGTTTTCTACATAGATTTAGATAGTTCCTAAGCGCTTTAGTTTTCTAGGTGCCCTCTACGCTTCTATGGTACTCGTTGACAGGAGCCAGGGTGGTCTGTAGCTTCTATTTTTGATTGTGTGTTGGTACCGCGTAGATGCGAGTCACAATGGGGAGTGGCTCGGGAGGTTCAATCGACTGGTGTGTTCCTTAGCGATGGATTCGATGAATTTTACCATTCATATGAATTCCTGATATCTTTTCTTAACTGATCATTTTTCAAGTTTAAGAGCCCAGCCTCTCCTTTTGAATGGTGGAAATAACACCGCCCAACCTTTCTCTTATGTGAACAGAATTATCTTGTATTTCATTAATCAGAAATGTAAATACCCATGCTCAGCCTGCATTTGGGCGTTGTGTTAACTTATTGATCTGCACACCCAATATTTGCTTCAATAGATGGTATTGACCCGAGAGCCCACACGTGACCTTTGTTGTAATTGACATCTCATATTAGTAAGTATGTAAACCAGGCACAAGGAGACATGAAGCTGGTGTTTAGGAAATGCATGTTCACTGTTAATTGTGTCTGTGGATTCTAAGACCAAACAAAGTACCACACCTGGAACATGTCAGTTTAAGGGGGTTGCGCATTCACGCCGTTCTCCTACATACCTGAGACAGAACCAATGTATCCAGTCACTGCACCTGCCGATGAGATGCTGTTCGGTTTGTGTGCCGTTTCAAAGGTGTACCGTTGAGTCTGGTAAAAGTAAACCTTAACTAAACCACACTTCAAAGGCTCACAGAGATGTCGTATCCTGTGTTTGTTTGTGCGCGAGTGTAAACTGCAAACACACGGGTTAAAAGTCCTGGTCTGCTTTCACTCTGACCCCTGGGCTTACGCAGCGCGCGTGGCTCCATGGACAGTTACCCTGGATGCTGGCAGACTGCTGTGCTGCGCACCAATGGCTATCTCTATCATTATGTGGGCAGTGACTGGAGGCTTGGCTGCGGAAATCCTGCAAAGACTTCACAGAACTAGTTTTATGCCCGGTCTAGCTCTTTTGTTTTGCTTCTTAGGTTGCCACATAGGGGAGAGGACGTAGCGTAATGGCCAGAGCTGCAGTCCTTGAAGCAGAAGAACGGAGTTCAAATCAACCACCCCCATTTGCCCACTAAACAAGCATTTGCAATGCAATAGGTCTCGCATTTACGCGAGTTTGAGCTATTGTCATTGCAAATGACAATGCCTTTTATTTTTGTTTTCGCTTTTAAAACATAAATAATAGGCATTGTCATTTACAATGCCAATAGCTTAAACTCGCATAAATGTGAGAGCTATTGCATTGCAAATGCTTGTTTTATTCAGCAGTTCACACCCCACTTCTGCCGCCTATGACTGTTGTGGAAACAGATGTTACTGTTGCTCATTATAGAGGTACTTTTTACAACCTCAGAAGGCTGTAAGACTGAGTCTGCGTTGCCAGGATTCAAACTTGTGATCTGTAAATCTCCGCACTTCAGCAGTGAGCTTTGACCTCACTGAGCCATCCAGCCCGCGTATGTCCAAAGAGCTCTTTTCCAGGTCGTTCTTTGCCGCAGTTAATCAGTCTTGCTGCTCAGAATTACATATAAAGACTTTGCAAAATTAGATAAGTCTCATTACCTCCTCGTCCCTCCCTCGCTTCCATTCCTTACACTATGAGGCATCCCTGCCTCACCGTGTAAGTAATGGAAGTGAGGGAGTAGGACTCAGAGTAATGCAATTACCGGTAAGTAATTGAGGCGCTTCTTGCAATGAAAGTCATCAAAGACCTGCTGCAGACTCCGTTGCCTCCAGGTGCCCATCTCTGTCTACATTAACCAGCCTAAGGATAAACTACCTGAGGCGCGACATCGAAGTCACCCTGGACTAGGACAGTCTGAAAGCTGTGGGCTCTCTGGGCCGCCCGCCACCCCTCTCAGGTCCGGCGGGGCGCCAACGTGGCCTTGGACGACAATAGGTGTGGGCGGCTGACCTCTGCCTCATAGGAGACCCTGGGGCACTTTGAATCGGCTGGGCTTCCTGCTGGGCGGAGTCTGCATAGCCTGCGACACACACCCCGATTGTTGGGAGTCGGACCCACCGCTGAGGGGAGTCCGGGTGGCAAATGCGAGCCATAACTGAAATAAGAACAGGGGAGACCCCGAGACATCATAGCGGCCACAACTGATCACAAGCAACGAGACCAGTATACAGGCGGAGGCGCCGCGGGGGACTGCCAGAGACGGTTGGCAGAGTACACAGTCAGCATGGGGTGCCAACGGGAACAACGCAGGCCCCGGGGCCCCCAAGGGCACCGTCCCCAGCTTCTCAAACCACGCATCCGGGAGGGGAACACGCAGGCTCGGACTCCATGTCGTCCAAACTGGACAAAGTCTTAGCGGCAATTGAACACTCGAGAGTGACACTGGAGCACAAGTTCAGAGAGCTGTCCACGGATCTTAATTTACTCCGGGACGACCACAGGAAGTTGGCAGATAAGGTAAAACTAGGAAAAACTACGCTGCAAACTCTGGAACTGCAAGTGCAACAACAGCAAGACGCCCTGAAAGACCTACAGTCGCGGGTGAAGATCCTAGAGAGCAGAACGGATGATTTAGAAGGACGATCCCGTAGAAGTAACATCCGCATTGTAAATCTACCAGAGGGAGCGGAGGGAACCAATCCTCTCAACTACATTGCAAAATGGATTGCAACGTTCACTCCAGCAGGAGAACTGACTTAATTTTTCTCCATAGAACGGGCGCACCGAGTGCCAGCCCGTAAACCACCACCAGGGTCGCCTCCGAGACCATTTCTTCTAAAATTGCTCCAATACTAGGACAGAGACACTATCCTTCGGGCCGCAAGGAGACAGGGTGCAATCTGAGTGGAGGACAAGCAGGTTATGCTATTCCCTGACTGTTCAAGGGCAGTACAGCAACAAAGGTCCACCGTTTTAGCGGTGGAGCGCACCCTGCACCAGAAGAATGTCCAATATGCACTCTTTTTCCCAGCCCGTCTTAAGATCATCCACGAAGGAACCACTCACTTTTTCTCGGACCCCGCGATGGCCAGTGACTGGGTTGAACAACACCTGACAACCAGAAAGACACCGACCACCAGACCGCCAAAGGCGGCAGCAGAAAAAAGTCACACTCACCCAGCTAAACTCACGCTCGGATTCCTCCAGCAAAAACTCTCCAGATCTTACTCAAATTATCGCAGAGTGTCGAAAAGCACTACAAGCAGCTACGGAGGTGGGGCTCCCAAGGGACAGCTCAGAAGGAGAGAGGGGCCCACACATATTCACATCGGAAGAGGAGGGCAGTGATGGAAACACTCTAGGAGATGGCTCAATGACTCCGCCAATAGTAACCCCCAAACGGCAGGCACTTTGATCTGACACTCCTAGCCCGACATGCCATACCCTGGAATTAGGTGGCCTTCGAGTCCTACATTCCCCCTACTCTAGGAGAGTTGCTTCTCATGGATGAGACGACCAATCCTGCACCCAGCGAAACAGACGGTCAGCCATTGCATTAGACTACACCGCACAGCAATGGTCGGCATGGACATATTTGGGCACCAGCACAACATAGTCAATGAACGGGCGGCTGCAGCGACAGGCAGAGGCCGAAGACCACTTCCCCCACGTAATGAACTAGAGTTAGCCCATGTTGTGCAGTTCGGACGTATCGCCCCGAGTGATAGGTCCCTTTAGTAGGGAGGGTTTCCCGTTGATTCACTTTACTTCCCCTCAGTTACATATCCCTTCCACATTCCCGGGGGAACAAGCATGCGCTATACAGAATGGTGGTATGGTTAACAGAGGCAGGCACTCGAGAGGGGCAGAAGGCGGCACACTGTGTGAAACGCCACCCAGACATCAAGAATTATAGCGGCTAGGATCCCTAACACAGACCTGAAAGTTGTAACATTAAATGTCAGGGGCATACACACAGCAAACAAACAATATGCGATTTATGCCTATATAAAAAGACAGCACGCCCAGATAGTGCTCCTCCAGGCGACACACCTTACGGGGACAGAGGTGGATCGCCTACGCAAAAAATGGCGAGGTATAATCTGTACTACAACATACTCCGCATTTGCCAGGGGAACCCTAATTTGGATCAGGCCTGGGATCCCCTTTAGAGAACAGTCCAGGGTGGTGGATAAGGAGGGCCGATACTCTCTGTTGGCAGGTCACCTCGAGGGCAAAAATATACTTATAGGAAGCATTTATGCCCCCAATGTGGAGCAAGAACAGTACTGGACCCTCCTCACCGGGTTATCAGCAAACTACACCACAATGCCGTGGTTACTAGGAGGGGACTACAATTGCACCTTAGACATCAATTTGGACAGATCTCATCCCCCGCCGGCACATTCACCCGCACCGAAACAGACAGAGCATTTTAAAAAATGGGTCTCCCACTGGACACTGGTAGATGCCTGGCGCGAAAAGAACCCTAACACTAGGTTATACTCATTTTACTCCACTTCACATAACCTCAGGGTGCGTCTCGATATATTTCTCTGCTCAGCAGCAGCACTCCCCCAAATACAACACACTGACTACCTAGGCAGAGTACTGTCTGACCATGATGCGCATACCATGACTCTTAGATGGAGACCACCACATTCCCCGGTACCCACGTGGAAGTTGCCCCGGGAATGCCTCCCGGACCAGGCGTTTTGTCATACACATGGTGAACACATCTATGAATATTTTATACTAAACCCGAATACAACATCATCCAGATGAGTAGAATGGGACGCATTCAAGGTCGAGGCAAGGGGACACTGCATCCAACACATAGTAGGTGTGCAGCATGTGCTAGAGCAGTAACTACAAACTGCAGAAACACGACTAGCGGACATAACGAAAAAACTAGATAAGGGGGAGGCAACTCCCGAACAGGTGGCGGCAGCAAAAATAGTATATGCGGAAACCATGGGTGACCTCCGCAAATATAATTTTAGAGCCGAAGTTGCTGGAGTACATCGAGAGGGAAATAGGGCGGGTACATTTCTCGTCGGGCTAGCGAAACAAGACACAGACACATCACGACATTGCAAGATGAGTCTGGTCCCCTTAGACAATCACAGGTAGATATACTACGCATCTTTCACGACTATTACACGGGCATCTATCGAGCCCCGCCTCAGCTTTCACACCTGGCATTAACCCAATTCTTCCACTCCATGCCCATACCCAGCATTCCACCAGCAGACGGAAAGACACTAGATACAAAGATAAACTCCCCAGACGTCACCCACGCAATCAGGGCACTGGCGCGACGAAAAGCGCCAGGAATGGACGGCTTTCCCTTCGACAGTTGTCCCCGCACCTCGTGACTATGTACGACGATGCACTAAAATGAGGCGAACTCCCCAGTTCACTCAGGGAGTCCACCCTTGTAACCTTCCTCAAACCGAACAGGGATCCCACGCTCCCGTCCTCATACAAGCCCCTAATGTTACTCAACGCGGACTGTAAAAATGTATGGAAAATACTGGCAGATTGATACATTCAGGTTCTCCCACAATTGATCCACCCAAACCAACATGGCTTTCTCCCCAGACGCAATGTGTCACAGAACATACGTAGACTCTTCCATATACAAGATAGAGCGCAAGACCACTTCTCACAAGCCGCATGCCTAATTCTAGACCTTAAAAAGGCCTTTGATACACTCTTATGGCCATATCTATTCGCAACCCTCCATAAAGTATGTGTCGGCCCGACCCTATTGTCATATACACAACTCCTCTATAAGGGCCTCACCACCAGGGTGAGAGTGGGAAAGTACATTGCAACTCCACTACAGGTAGAGCAGGGGACGAGGCAGGGGTGCCCCTTGTCCCCCCCTGGTATTCGCCTTGTCAGTGGAACCTCTGGCCATCCGTTTACGGCAGGAGGGTGACACCTGGGGTATTCCAATTATGGGCATGGTCCATTGTGTATCGCTATATGCCGATGATCTCTTAATCTATCTATGGAACGTCACAAGAGATCTTACGCCAATATGGACAATACTACAGAGCTTCGCAAAGGTCTCCGGGCTCAAAGTAAATTGGGAAAAATCAACGATTTTTCCTCTCAGCCCTCACCTAGCTCCCACGCAGAACATGATAGAACCCCAGATACTTGGTTGGAGTACTGCAGCACCCCGATACCTGGGAGTGAGACTGTACCACTCGCCGGAAGCCCTCTACGAGGGGAACCACCGCAAAATATTAGCAGGGCTTCGAGCGGTGGTTACCTTCTGGAAGACCCTGCCCTTGGCCCCCATAGGACGTGTAGCCTTACCAAAAATGATTATGGTGCCCAGTCTACTCTACTCCTTTACTAATCTCCCAGTGACACCCCTCGCTCCTTTTTTCAAGAACTTAACACACTACTCACAACACTGATAGGGGGAGGAGATAGGCATACAGTAGCCTTACGAACCCTCTACTTACCCACAACACAAGGGGGTTTGGGGGCCCCCTCCTTCGAAGCTTATTTCCTGGCGGCACAGATTCAGTGGCTGTCCCATTGGACAGCAGACCGCCACATAGAAGAGACATTTACTAACGACGGTCGGATACCTCTCCCAGCCATCCGGAGACAGGTGGACGAGTGCACACCCCCTACAGGTGGCGACTGCCCGCAAATGCATGATGCTCATAAACCGTATGTCAAGGGGTCTGCCCCTTTACTCCCCATTGCTTCCATTAGTGGGATTCCCACAGAAAGAGAACTATTACACATCCGGAACCCTGCGGATATGGACAGAGCATGAGGTGATGGAGATTGAGGCACTGTTTAAAGATGGGCAGCTGAAAACATATGCCCAAATGCGGAATAGCTACGATCTCCCCCCAGGATAATTCCTAGTGCACAGACGGTTAGTAGACAGCTCACAACAATGTTGTGTTCTCACTGAGGGGGAGCCACCTACACACCCAGTACTACATACAATCCTACGTATGGGCAGGGGTAGACATTTAGTCACTTGGCATTATAAGGCGATAAGGGAACTGATTACGGCCCCACTACTGGCCCTCCGCCAAAGATGGGAAGACGAGATAGGACGTGTGCTTAATGATCAAGAATGGGAAAAGGGGGGGAGGAGCCAAGCTCGCGTCCGAGATGGCCGCGTTTTAGCTCGGCTCCGTTCAGTCTCCTGTCTGGAACGACTATCCTGTCTTTTATCCTGCCCCGGGAAGTATTCTTTGATGGACTATGGAACGACGACAATACACAGGCACTTACCGTCTGATCCTTTTGTTCCTGGGTGCCGCGGATCCTGAGCTGTGCCCTTGACTGCTTCGGGGCTTCCGGAGCGAGCGGGCCTGACTCTCCTTGGCGGCGCCCGGGCCTGATGAGGCGCTGTGGCCGGCCCTTGGTGGCGGTTTGGGCTCGGTCGGGGAGGCCGATGTGCAATTAGACCGGTTGCGGCTATCCGGGCCTGGTCCGGCGGTCCTGCGGCCTGGTGTTGGGGCGCTGCCTTCCATGGACGGGGTTGACCGTGTATGTGGCTCGTCCCCCCTATGTCCTCCGGTCCGGCCATTTTGAGTGCCTCCGCCCGGATTCGGAGAACGGTGCCGGCGGCGTGTGGGGAGCCGGCGACTCGCCTTCTTCTGGTGGCCCCCCTTTCTTCCCTGGCGGTGCCTCTGCTGGTGGTCGACCGTGTTCTGTTCGCCCCGCTGGTGTTCGGACGGGGGTTGGAGTTTGCCGCGGCCCCGCCGGGCTTCTAAGATCGAGAAACAGAAAAGAATGGCTGATCAGGGTAATTGGAAACAAAATATGTATAACCACACAACCAATGAGTGTCGTGCAGCCAAGGGTTTAAATATTCCCAACAACTTAGGTATTTTTGAAAAAACTTTATATTATTTCAATAAAAATGGCATCAAAATGGACACCCGTCACCACAGTTGATACAAAAACATACACGAATATATATACAAATATATACAACAAATATATATACATCACATTAAAGGCAACGTATACTTGAAAAAATGATGGAAAACAATATATTACCCAATTACCCTGATCAGCCATTCTTTTCTGTTTCTCGATTATTGAGGTCCAGGCTGGTCAGTTGTAGGACCCTACACCTTCATTTGTGTATTGTTTGGTTGGGCTTCTAAGATGGCGGCCGACCCCATGTCTCTCGGCCTGGCCGAGACTGGCGACGCGGGTCCGCCGCAAGGCACGTTTGCTGAATACTGTAAAGGTGGACCTACGCTCTGCGACATCCTCGCCGCCCTGCGCTCCTGGGGTACTCCCGTGGCCGCACCTATCATTGACTTGGAGGAGGATCGTTTTGCCGGGCCCGCTGGGGCCCCCCGGTGTGTGCGGCTTCATCTCTGTTGTGTGCTGCCGAAACTTTCCTGGAGGTAGTAGGCCCGGCGGCTGCTGTCGATTTGGGCGTTCAGATGTCTCCTGCCCTCCTTCATCCGGTGCTCCCTCCTGGGCTGGGGGTCCGCCGGCCGGGTCCCATCCGGACCAACCTCGTTGGATATTCCTATCCTTTTTCGCCTCGACTGGCCGAACGAAGATTCTGTGATTGCTCTGCCGGCTCGGCTTTCCTCTTGTTGTCTTCGGATCTGTGCCTGCATTGCCTGCTGTGGCTGCCGTCCTTTCCTGTTCATCTGGGTCGCGATCGCTGCGAATTGTGGGGATTGCCGATCGGACTCCCTGTTCTTCACCTCCTGTTCCACATGATCTGGTTCCTTGTGCGTTGGACGACTTCAGCTTGCGATAAACAAGGACAGGGTTGAGATGAACTTGCCTCGTTGGACTAATCTTTGGCGGTATGGTCGGCTGATCCGTTGGTAACTGTAAAACTGTGTTCGATTCTTCTCCATGTTCCTGGACTTTATCCTTGTGCTTATTGTCTTCCCGTGGGCTTTGAGTGTTCTTGGACGGGGGGGTGAGAGCTGATGGGGTTTTGATTATATGGCTCCTCTCCCGCTGTTACTTCCCTGTTTTCCCTTTTTCTTTTTGTCTTTGTAGTTCTTTCCTACTTTTATTTCTTCTATATTTCGGGTTCTGATTAGGGCGACAGGCACGCTGCTGGGGGGTAGGCCATAGCCTTCTGCAGGGGTGCAGGGTGGGTTGTGCGGGGTGGGGGGGGTCTGTCCTTTTGTGTTTTTCCCTTATTCCTCTCCCCCCTTTTTTTGTTCTATGGCTCTTATGTATCCCCTCTCTTTCGTGACGCGGGGTCGGCATGTGGCCCCCTGGGGTGTCTTTTGCTAGCATGGGCCTTCTGGTATTCCTGCCGTCCCGGTATACTACGCATTCGTATCTCCTGTTACCACGAGTTCCCGGTGCCGGTCTATTCCTGAGTGCTTTGTTAGCCAGGGGGTGCGTGCAGTGACGCTGCGTCCTTACTTTCCCCCCCCCCCTTTTTTCCTATGTCCTTTCACGTCCCCTTTTCTTTTCCCTCTCTCCCCTTTTTCTTTCCTCACCCGGGTTGTCGTGGCAGAGGGCTTTTTGTTTTGCATACCTAATTTTAGTTTTGTGTATTAGTTTGTGTTCTCGTAGTGGTGGGGGGCGCTGGGCAGCGGTTGCAATTGCTATTATTGTGGGACTCACGTTCTTCCTTTGCCAAAATGTGACTGTGCTTTTTGCCTTTCCCTGTGTTCGATGCTTCTGCCTGCTCGCGGCCCACCATGGCCCTCTGGATCTTACGGATTGCCATTATTCTGTGATACCCTTTCCCTTATTATAAAATCAACCTTCTCTCCTCCTGTTCGTGATTGTTGCTTGGAGGCTTTATGCCTTTGCTTTTTGTGGGGACTGCTTTGATATCCTGTTTGAGCTTCTGTATTGCATGGTATGTTTCTTTTATTGTGGTGGCCGGCCCGATGGGTTGTAGGCCCGTATCTGTGAGCGCATTCTGTACAATAAAGGTTTAAAAAAAAAAAAAAAAAAAAGAATGGGAAAAGGCCCTAGAGTACCCAAAGAAAGTTTCACAGAATGCACGGTTCAAAAACATCCAATTCAATATTTTACACCACACATATTTAACACCGCATGATCTCCACCCCTTTTACCCTGGCACATTTTGCATGCCCCAGTTGCCAAGCACCCGAAGCAAACTTCAAACCATGTTCTGGGATTGTCCCGTAATCCAACTATACTGGGGTAAGGTACACCGGGTTCTAGAGGCGACGGTTCACCTCATGCACATTGCCTCATGGGAGGCTTGTGCCTTGGGAATCTTCCGCAAGCGGAAGACAAAAAAGGTGCAGGGCAGGTTTGCGTCCTCACCTATACTCCTGGTGAAACGGGGAATAGCCATGTATTGGAGAGCACCAGCAGGACCCCCTGAGGCAGCCTGGATAGGCGCTGTAAACGAAAGGGGGGCAGCAGAGGAAGCAACACTGAGAGGTGAGGAGGTGAAGGGGATTCGAAAACATCCCATCTCTATGGAATGGGCACAACTCCTGTTCCAGTTCACACAAGAGACAACACAATAAGGCTACCCCATCCCAATCTCAAATTCCGCCCCTGTCTCCGATAGCGCAAACAAATGCTACTACGCAATAGCTGTATCAAATGAAAGGCCGAGCAGGTACTAGGATCCCACCAGACTAGTACCCCGACTACTGATGGGGGACATAGCCCCCTTCGGATGTCCCTCTTTCCCCGGTTCTGATGCCGCAGATATCTCGCAGACGAAATGGAACTAACCACGAAACGGACACCCACCATAAAATATATCTTTTTTAGCGGACCACCCGGAACTCTCCCACTCCCCTCCCACCCACCACCCCCTCAGTTCATAGTTTCATGTTTACCCCCTGACACCAGAGAGCAGGCTCCTATATATTAAGAGCACAAACATGGGTATTAATCAAAGAGGTACACCAGAATAGAGTGGGGAACGTCATATCAACCCGCACTCTTGCGGAAACCCACCTATACAGGCACCTGGCATTAGTCAGTCTACCACACCTCACACCAGATCATTAGAGGGGTAGTATCCATGCACAAGATGTTGTTTCTTACTTGAACCACATGATGTATGATGTGATGGATGCTCCCTAATGTGTTTATATTGCCTGACTGCCTGTATACATCTGGCATAATGTTTTACTTGCAAATATACAATGATGTACCATGGAAAATAAAACTCTCAATAAAAAAATAAAAAAAATAAAAATAAACAGATAGCCAGAAAGTATTCAACAGGAAGCAGATGTATATCAAAAAGTGATGATAGTGTATTTGCAGGCAGATCCTGCCTGAAGTATTCCTGCAATAGTAGGTTCATACAGCCAAGCAGCCAGACTTATTTGAATTAGCAGAAACTTCAAGAGAACTGGTCAATTGATGTAAGACAATTTTTCTCAACGGTAGGTCAAACAACAGTAACCGTTTGTGTAGCATGTGAATCAGGATGTGAATCAGGTCGTCCAAATTCGCCGGAAGTTCTCCTCTATTTTCATGAATGGGAGTGCTTAGGCCGCTGACCACTCCATTGGCACATCTGGATAACGGGGTGCAAGTATGGCCCAGCTCGTCTAATATACTATTATATATAATAGTAGTGTGAAATTTCTTTTATTGAAAAATAAAATTGACCTAGTTTGTCGACTAGACTCATGCAGTGCAGTATCCAAAAATGATATGCAGCAACAGAATTTGGTAGAAACCTACTTTTGTAATTAGTTTACCGGTATTTATTCTGGGGAGGAAGGGAGTTAGGAGCAAGTGGGGTGATGTTGGTAAAGTTATAACTGATGGGAATATTATGTATTTATGTACCCCTCTAGCTTAAAACCTGTGGCTTTTTCCCACTCATTGATACCACCACTTCTCACCTGTTCACTCTGATATCCCTCTTTAGGTGTGGCGTGGTGCAATTGCACGGAAGCGCTACGGCTATCTATGGGCTACCTACACCATCATGAGACATTACAAGCGCTACAAGGTGAAGGTATACCTCCTGGAAGTAGTGCGCCGCTTTCAGCACGTACGGAGCATGACGGACTATGGGAAAAATGTGGAGTGGCCATGTCCCCCAGCTGTTCTATCAACATTCCAGGAGAACAGCCAGCTTCTCCATAGAAGGTATGTGCAGCAGAAAGAGAGAGTGCAAATTGGTTGATTCTTCGACGTTTCTGAGAGCGAGCACCAAACTACCAGCAATGTTCTAATTTTTGTCTTTTTTTCCCTGATGTTACAGTTCCAGAGTTCTGTCTCTAAATGCAGGCCCGCAGCTATGCGTTACCCTCTACCATGCTCCTAAATCTATTTACATGTCCTTAGTGTAGTGACAATCCATCAAATCGAATTTCCTTTCTTTTGCCAACATTGTGGAAATTATCTAGTTAACATGATAGACAGAAAAGTTAAAAAAGTTTTACAACATTTGCCAAATGTTTGTTAAGAAAGTTAAGCAGGCACAGTTTTGTTGTATTATGTTAGGTTAGTTTAGGTTACATTATTTTATGTCATGATATATGTACTTTTTAAGAGCATCACCAACAAATATCTTGTTGGGACCACAAAACGGAAGACCCATAACCAAACAGGAATCATTCAAACATGGCGGGTTAGGCTTCAAACAATATGGTTAAAGATCCTTTTTGAAGATCAAAACCTCACACGTTTCTTTGATTTTCGAAGGTAAAATATGGGGTTTCAGCATTATAATAGTAGAGAGTCCTAAATTTGTTAAAGACACTAAAATGATTATTATGAATTCTCTTTCTTTTACTTTTTGAAAACGGCCAAAATTAAAATTACATTGATATAACAGAAAAAAGTAAAGTATACTATTCCCATTATTCAGAGAGTCAGCCTACAGACAGAGGCCATCTGAGGTTTCGTATACAAAAATGGCGAGGTATATAACACATATTCACTATCTCAAGTCCTCCTTTGTAGATGCGCGAACATGCAAAAGTCCTTGAAACACTGAAGAAATCAAAACATAGCAAAACACTCCAAGACAACGAATAGCTGGCAACCATGTTTTATCTTCCATATTATCTAAACTAAGACTACCGGATTGAGGCAATGGTAACTATAAATTTAGAATACAATTATCACTTGTTATTCTGTGCAAAAGAAATACATTTGATTGAAAATGTACATATCTCAGCATAGTAAGATAAACAATAACAGATATTATTTTATTGTGGTTGGATAATACTCACTTTCATATCATTAAATAATAAAATGAAGATTGTCCTTCATTAATACTTTGGAAAATACATATTTTATGACAAGAGCAGAGGTTCCTTTTGTGCATGTTCAAAGGTTTTTAATAACAGATAAAGAGCCACACAAATAGAAATTCTTGAAAGTTACTACTGATAGCCAATCTGCAACTTGTATATACCCTCCAGTCCAGCCCCAGAGACAAATGTTTTTGAGGGCATAGAACCTCTACAGGAGTGAGCGCCAATGGTAGAAATACAAATTCCCACTAAATGTATAACCCAATTGACCTGCCTAGAAAGAGTTGAAGGAGAAACTGGTAGGTGGGTTTTCTGAAAGAAATCAGTAACTTGGAATGATCAGTTGTTAAGGGCATGGCCCTGAGTTTGTATTCTTTTGGACATCTTACAACGCCAAATTTTAGGCATTCCCAAAAACTAGGATATTCTACACTAAAAGAAAGACTTTATGCTGTTCTAGTAGTAGAGAACAATTCCCCCGGTGAAGTAAATTGTTTGGTTGTCACACCCAAAGCTCTAACATCAAATACCCTTTCGAAAGAAAGATATTAGGCAAAAAAGTGTAATTATTTTTGCTGACAAAAGTTTTAAAGAATAAACAGGATGATCATCCCAAGATTCAAACAATTGAAGAACTACATCAGCATCCCAAAGTCATAGTTAAGTATACCTCCCAAAGAAAAGTGAGAGGTATATTTATCCTTATTCCCTTAATAAAATTCCTGATGACTGGATGCTCTCCTACCAGTTTTCCACTAATAATATTGTGTTGCAGTGATATAGCAGAGCTGCATGGATTAACTGTTCTGTAACACTTATCTTCAGAAGCTTGAAAAGTTAGGAAATGTGTCATCTATGAGACATCAGCCAACATAAGATCAGCATCAGGCTTCTATCACCGGACCAAGTGCTGCAGGCAGATTTGTAAATGTTTCTAGTACCAGGAGTTCAGGCTTTGTTGATTAATGGGATAGCTTGTGAAGAAAGGTCTGAGACTGAGAAGGTTGTCCTAACATTTTCCACACCATAAATTGTAGATATGTTGACAACGCAAGGTGATGGGGATGTCCCCAATAATTAGACAACATGAAATTATATGATGGAAGCTGGATTGGGTAATCTGTTGTCATTAATAGAAGAACAGAAAGTTATCTCGGAATTCCAAAAGGGGTCACAGTTCCCCAGTATTGGATCTTTCATAGATTCACATGCTTGAATCATCCCCATCGTTGTAGTGTGAGCTCCACGGTATTCTTATAAAAGGAGTAGATAATACTATCATAGGCTGTAAAGCAATGAACAGTGACTGTAATAGTCTATATACTTTCTTTTGTAAAAAAAGAGCCAAACTTAAGTAATAGCCAATCAGGCAACAACACCCTGTAGAACACTCCCAAGAGAGGCTAAGTTCCTCAGAATTTCTACTGCATGCTGTGTGACAGGGTCTCCCTGAGCTCTGCTCAGTCTTTTCTTCAAAATTACCTGATATCTTCTTGAAAATATCGGATTCTTCAAAGAAATGTATTTTCAGGTCATGTGGCACATGCGGTAAGAAGAGGCTGCATGCTGAAGTCCCCCATAAAAACTGTATTCACTGTCCCTACACCCAGCATAAAGTAAAGGACTGCAAAATGTGTAGAACTTTCTCTACCAAAAACCTTAAAGACAGAGAGGGTAGGTTGTTGATTTAGCTGCAGAGACTGAAAAATAAGTCTGCTGTCATCTCTGATGATGAGGGAAGCTCTGCCTCACATTCCTCTCTGGAAAGAATTAAAAGGAGAGAGCAGTCCCAAGAATCTCCTGAGGGTTCTAGTAAGAAGACTTCCAAAATATCCCATCATGAAGCAGCAGGTCCCTCACAAAAAGTAAATGCATTAATTTCCTACTGAGGAGAAAAGCCATCTGACCTCTTAGCATGAGAAAACCTCTTCGGAGCCATCTATAAAGATTATAGTTTCTAAAAAACCTGTATCATCCTCTGGGTCTCAGTCGACGCAAAAATTGCAGACGGGGCATGTTTCCCCTGCATTGTCATCGAAGATCTCGTTGTCAATGGCGGCTCCACCAACGACGCTTTCAGCTATGGCTAAGGTATCATCACCGCCAACGACTTCCTCGTCGACAATGTATTCAAAGTCGACGACGACTTCCTCGTCGACATCTACATCCTCGGTGACGACTTTTGTTCCGTCGACGACCACCTCTTCGTCCTCTACGACTGCAGCGATGACAACAGTTTCAGCATCATCGACGACGGCAACAATAATTTCATCGTCAGTTCCTATTTTGACTTAATCGCCAACACAGACACCACTGCCATTGATGAAGCTGACCACGCTGTATGCTACTCCTGGCCTCAAGAGACCGTCGACGTTACAGCTAACACCATTATACATGTCAACGACGTTCTCCTCAACGACACCGGCGATGAGGCGTTTCTCCAAAATCCTTCATTGGTTTTGCCTTTACCACCTTCAACTTTTTTAGAGGAATCTGATGAAGATGACATGTTTGGCTATGCCTACAGTCCCTCTCAACTACACGTCAAGCATCAGGATGATGATGAAGATGACTATGAGGGTTATTATCAGCAGGACTTTCATACTCCACATGCAAAGATGCATTACATGGAGCCTGTTCATGAACGCACGGTCCACCTTCCTGTGGCATTAGTACAAGAATTGCAAAACATGTTGCAGGATTATCATTCTCGTTTTTCTTCATCCACGAGTGTACCTCCGCCGCCGCCTCAAACTCCACTGACATCTCCGCCACACATGTCTGAGCCTTCTCCTAGAACGTACCTGTGACAGATCGTGTTTTACCTTTACAACAGCATGATACCTCTGATGATGGAGAGACAGAGGAAGGTGAACCTCAAGGTACAAGACCAACGGGCAATAAATGGGAAGATTGCGGAATTTCAACACCGGCTTCCCCATCTCTACAGACAACAGATATTCTGCCAGAGAACATGAGCGACTTCCACGTATTGATGGAAAGGGCAGCTTCTCACTTTCAATTAATAATGGCTGTCAAGCAGTCTGTCTACTTTCTTTATTACTTTAAAGATTTATCTCTGAAGACTGTCAGAGCAATACTTATTATAGACCATATTTGGGAGGAAGGTGTAATGGTTATGAAAACACCTGCTGCAGTAATTGCAGTTCGGCTCAGAATAGATAAAAATATATGGCTCCCGATGATGCACCAGCTTGTCTGGTAGGACAACCAAAACCATACTCAGTGATCACACAAGCTGCACAACGGAGGTCAAGGAATCTTTCAGCGAAGGAAGGCACCTTGATAATATTGGCAAAAGGTTTACCACCACCTCAAGTGCTACTGTGTGCACAGCCAACGCACTAGTGATATTGGGAAGATACAACCGCCAAATGTGGTCTGATATCGCTCTATACGTGGACCTACTTCCCAAGGACAAAAGGCTTCAGTCAAGAAAAATTCTTCTTGAAGGAAAAAGGTCTGCATCAGAGATCATTGATGCTTCTATGGATGTGGCTTTTCTGGCCTTTCGTCAGCTCGCTGGAGCGGCTGTCCTTAGGCGACAAGGATGGTTGAGAACAACAACATTTCACCCTGAGGTGCTGAGCAAAATACTAGATATGCCTTTTGATGGCGATGCGCTTTTCCATAAACATATTGATGACGCCTTACAGACCATTAAGGCCGACACTGAAATGGCTAGGGCTTTGGGCATGCTCAAATACAGGAAGACCCCCTTTCGTGGAGTACGTGGTAGAGGAACATATTAATTTCACGAAGTTAACAAAAATACCAACCTCAGGTCTATAACTCCTTTCCCCCTTCCTATCAACAACAGACATATTGTGCACCACCACAGGCTACAATCTCCAGACAACCCAGACATAAACAACCGGTGCAGTCCAGGGATCCTGTTAGGAAACAGTGATGAGGGCTTGGCGCCTGCTGCTCTCCCCACTGTCATTTAACCAGAGGACCTCGCATTTCACACTTTTTCAGTCAATGACAAAAAATTACCAGAGACAGATGGATTCTGGATATAATAAGATACGGCCATACCCTGGAGTTTGTCGCAGTACCACCTCCTCACCCACCACAAAAATCTTTATCAACTCATCTTCAGTTACTAAAGAAAGAAGCATTTGTCATCTTACCAAAGGAGCAATAGAATCTGTACCACGCTCTCAAAGAGAAATGGGATTCTACTCCGTATTATTCTTGGAAAGAAGAAATTGGGGTAAATGACGACTCATTCTGGCCATCAGAAAGCTCAAGATATACCTGCAGAAAAAATCCTTCAATATGATAAAACTCCAGGAGATATTACAACTTCTGAACAATTCTGATTTTCTGGCCAGCCTCGATTTACAGGGTGAGTATTTCTATATTCCTATCCATCCATCCAACATCGAAGGCTTCTCCGTTTCACTGTAAGTAAGTGGCAAATAAAGTCTCTCTCATCAAGATGCACACCAACTTCCTGGAATTGACGGCAATTTTCATGGCTCTTCAGTCATTTCTCTCAAGAATATGAGTATCTTCCGTCCTCATTCGTACAGACAATACCAGCTGCATGCACTATCTCAACAAGCAAGGAGGAACAAGGTCTCCGGTTCTATCTTTGGAATTTCAAAAGATCTGGGAGTGGGCGTTACTGCATCACATAATAATCAAGCCAGAACATCTTCCAGGAGTGAGAAACAACCTAGCAGACACCTTGAGCAGAATAGGACACACTTGTCACGAGTAGTAGCTTGATCTGTTAATTCTCGACTCCATCTTCCAGAAATGGGGAACACCCAACTTAGACCTCATTGCATGTCAAGAGAGCCATAAATGCTGGTTCTTCGCCAGCAGGGAACCTCAGAGGGGGTAAAGGGGGAATGCGTTTTTGATAAGATGGTCAGGAATCTTTGCTTACGCTTTTCCCCCATGCCCTCTCATCTCCAGAGTTCTAATGAAAATAAAAAGGGAACCATGTGGGCAGATCCTCATTACTACACGTTGGCACCACCAGCATTGGTTCATGGAGCTACTCCAACTGTTGGAGTCCAAGCCATATTACCTGCCAGTAATAACAACGTTATTGACCATGAGCAAAGGACAAGTTCTGCACCCACACCCAGCTTCTCTTCAGTTGCATGCCTGGCACCTAAATTCAATGAATTCAAAGATTTAGACATTCCCCAGGACTGTGGGGATGTGTTATCCGGGGCTTGAACTGAATCCACCACTGAAACGTACAGATAAAAATGGAAACTTTTTTGCTCTTGGTGCCTTAGGAACTATATCCACCCTTTTCTCTCTCCTCCGGAACAACTCTTGCCTTATCTACTCTCTTTGGCAAAGTCAGGACTGGTGTATGCATCAGTGAGGGTCCACCTCGCTGCTATCTCCCGGTACAGGCGTACTTCTGATGCTTCTTCCCTTTGTTCTTCTCGCATCATCAAACAAATCATGAAAGGGTTATACATGACTTTTCCACCCATTCGGCCTCCTCCGCCAGAATGGCGTCTCAATGTGGTCCTATCTCAACTAATGAAACCACAGTTTGAACCAAGTAACAAAATTGAGCTCAAGTTTCTCACTTCTAAAGTGGCATTGCTTGTCGCGCTTACCTCTGCAAGGAGAGTAAGTGAAATCCATGCTTTCACTATACGAGAACCACATCTCTCTTTTACAGAGGACTACATTTTACTGCGAACAAATCCTAAATTCATTCTCAAGGTACTAAGTCAGTTTCACCTTAATTAACCTGTTGTCCTCTGCAAATTGTTTCCGATTCCTTCCTCTCCAGCAAAGAAATCTCTTCACTCCTTAGATGTTAAACAATGCCTTAAGTTTTATTTGCAAAGGACTAACGGGCACATGCATCAACGATAATTGCATTCGCAAACGGTGCGAATCACAATTATCGGCCGTTTGCGAATGCAATTATCAAAATTGGAATGCATCATGTATTTCGCAATTTTAGGAATCGCAATCATGTTGCGATTTCTAAAATTGCAATTGCATTTAAGAAATCGCAATTTCAGATTTCTTAAATGCAATGCATGATCATTTTTAAATTGCGAATTAGCAATTTGGAAGTGGTAAATTAGCATGAGGTTGAACCTCATGCTAATTTACCGAAAACCTTCAAACATGCACATAAATGCATTTTTGAAAGTTGCATGTTGCACACACACATGTCCTTGGGACATGTGTGTGTGTAAATTGCACTTAAGTTTAATTTCAGGGGTGCAGGGAGGGGTTCTTTGGACCCACCCCTGCACCCTTGAAATTGCATTTTCAATTTGCGATTCGCAAATTGAAAATCGCAAATTGTAAATGCCTTCCCATTGATTCCTATGGGCCTCTTGGCCCATAGGAATCAATGGGAAGGGTTTTCCTTAATTGCGATTCGCAAATTGTGAATCGCAATTAAGGAAAAATAAGAAAGCGCTAAAAAAATTGCGAATTATTCATGCATTGCCGTTTTCGAATTCTTAATTGCGATTCCTTAATTTTCGCAATTAAGGATTCGCAAACGGCAACATTGATACATTTGGCCGTAAGTAGCTACGCAAAATGGATCAATTGCTCGTCTCATATGCGCCTCAGAGACTTGGTGCTGTCACAAAGAGAACTATTGCAAGATGGATTGCTACAACTATCCAACTCTGTAATACTAAGGAGGGTAAACCGCTCACGATCAAGGCCAAGACACATTCTACAAGTGCTGTATCCTCTTCTGCTGCTCTTTTTTGCTGGTGTCCCATTGGACAAGACTTGCTGTGCCGCTACGTGGAAGAGTGCACAAACTTTCACGCTGCATTATTTTTGAGAATCTCGCCAGGAGGTTTATTTCCCACGCTCGCGATCGCCAACTTGATGTTGCTGATCGCAAACGAGGAAAAAGTCTCGCCGGGGTGTCATTTTGCTCACTCGCGGTCGCCAACTTGACGTTGAGGACCGCAAGCAAGCAAAAAATGACTGCTACGCGTGTTCGCACTGTGCTACGTGCAATTCGCAAACTTTGCAAACTACGCGTGCATAGCGTAGTTGTCCGCCCAGGGTTAGTGCTATTGGCTATTACTTAAGTTTAGTTCTTTTTTACAAAAGACAGTAGATAGGCTATTGCAGTGACAGTTCTTTGCATTATAGCCTATAATAGTATTATCTACTGCATTTATAAGGATACCATGGGACTCCCACTACGACGGCGGAGATGATTCGAGCATGTGAATCTATGAAAGATACCAGTACTGGAGAACTGTAGTTACAGGTAAGTGACTCATTTTCTTCCTTGTTGTCTTATTAATTTCAAGAGGATTCTGGAGATCATGAAAAGAACACATAAGAAAAACCAGACGACCAAGGATGGAGGAAAATATCCAATGTTAGGGATTTTGGATCTATTCTCCATCAAAAGAAGAGAGGAAACTGGGCATTGGGGTGAGTGGTAAAAAGGTACAGGGTGAATGGACCTTAGAAAGACTGGGGGGCATTGGAAACTGGAGGATGAAGTTTCTAGACACTGTAATATGAAAGATGGCGAGACAGCCAGTCTGTCGCCACATTAGTTAAACCAGGATTGTATTCTAATTTTACTGAGACTTGGTGCAGGAGACAATCCTCTCACAATTAATTTACGAGTTCCCCTAATGCTGTTGATTTGGTGCCTCCAAAATGGTTTATGTAGTGTACTGTAGTAAGACTGTCCATCCTTAGAAATGTAGAAGATTTGGCTCTGTCTTTTGTGAAGGTCTGAATTGAAAAGAACCTGGCAAGAAGCTCTTAACAATTGATGTGCATGAAGGAACCCTTCAGAGACCATGGGCTGCCATTTGAGAATTAGCCACATCGAGCTCCCCAGTTGAATATACTTGTGTCTAAGTCTAATAGCGGATCTGGAATGGATTTGAAGATAGTTCTTATATTCCAGCCCTCGATGTTATTCAGCTGCAATGTTTCTGAATCTAATGGAACCGGATCAGAATAAGAAAGAACTGTTTTAAATGTCTGATTTTCAGCCTTCGTAAAGCTCGATAGTGAAGAGGACACAGGAATATTGCTTGGATATGAGAAGCCTGGAGACCTGCAGTTATCTGTAACTGTCTTAGGTTATGTGAGAGAGAACATTAATTGGAAGTTTCTTACATATTTGAGTGATTTTGGTTAGAGGGAGATGTGGAATTCATCTGGAATCCCAAGAACTCTAGATATTGAGTCAATAAGAGGAAAACCGTCTTCTGATCGATCACAAAACCTAGATTTGCTAGCAAAGAAATAGAATATTGTATTTGGTATAATAGAAAAAGTTTGTCCTGTGCTATGATAACAATATTGTCCTAATACAGAGATGTTCAAACTTTTTTGCTCTGAGCCCCCCTAAGCAAATTTTTTGAGGTTGGGGCCCCCCTCCAAAACTTTATCGCAAGGATTGGGGGGAGCAGGAGGCAGATGGTTGCATGCAAGTGCCCGGTCTTATGAGTTGATTTCTGGAGTACTTTTCCTATAGTTTATAAACTGCACTAAATATAAGACTTATAAAACAGCAAATGCATCAAACAAAAACATGCATTACCCCAAACATACATATGCCCATAATTGGGGTGGTGTGAGCCTCTAACAATCTTGGACCCCAATGCAACTACACCTGTTGCGCTAATGATAACTGTAGTACTGAGTAGCAGGCTACTCCTCTGCATCTTTTACCTCTTCCCCACCATGACAGACCACCACCTCGGTCCTAATGCTGGAAAGGAAAATAAGCTCTCATGCCCCTTTTTTAAAGGTAGACAGTCATAATTATGATGCAGTGGGCCCCTCAAACCCCTGGGCCCCAGCCCTGCTGCATCTGCTTTCTTAATGATAATCAGCAGTGGCCACTTACAATCCTGGCAGCAGCGCCAGCTTCACTAATGAATGAACCTTTGAAAAAACAATTAAAAAGCACTTGCATTGTCCCCTTCTTTGGGGTATCTCTCAGAAAAGGCTGCATCTGGCCATTTGTAAACATATAAATTAGTCCCCATACAGTGCTCCCTATTCTGGACCTTCTCTTTGACAATATCTATCAATCTTGCTCCTTTCATCTGTCTCTTAAACCATTACTGTGAGGCCCCAGGGATCGAGAGGATTAGGGCTCTGTATCTGAATGTAATCCTGCTGGCCTTCTACCTGCCACCTCATGGACTCAGCTTTCACAAAAAACTGCCCCTGAATGGTTAATGCTGACTTTGAGGTGGCTCTGCCAGAAAGCGAAGGGTGTGGAGGTAGTTCAGAAAGTTAAAAAAGAAACAAGCCGTTAATTGATTGAGTTGCTTAAAGCCAGGGCCTCTGGAATTATGAGTTTCTGCAGCAGCAGCGTTTACCATATAATTGAGTTTACCACATTTGCTACATAATCCACAATCTGCAGATTCCAACAAAAGAAACTTGATTCTAGCTCACACAGAACACAATTTACTTAAAACGTGGCAATGTGTTCCAGAGCATTGGAAGGCCCTTAGCAAAGATTGACTGGAAATCTTGTAGTTGCTTACTGCTGTATTTAGGTGTTTTATACATTTGACACACAATCCACCATCTGCCACATCATCTGCGGATATTACCAAAAACAAAAAATTTGTTCTAGGTCAAACGGTTCCAAAGTTAGTAAAAATGCTATGACACATGGTGTTGGGCAGTGGAAATCACTTTGCAAAGCTGGCCTGGTCTTCTTTCTGTTGTTTATAGTTATATTTCGGTATTAAACTGTCTGGGCATCGATTGCACCTCATTAGGACCAGTGTTACCAAGTTTTAAAATGAAAAAATAATGAAGCAATGGTATTAAAAAAACGTGCTGCATAATTTGCCTATTCGGCAGCATGGAAGGGGTTACATTTATGACTGGTGTAGGTTTTGTTTTTGTTTTCTTCTTGACTTAGAATATGTTGCTTATGAAGCTTTGAGGTTGATGGGTTGGCGGTTCTGTGGAGCCTTTGCTTGAGAAAACCTGTACCTCCTGGTCTAGCGGAAGGGAATCTTTTTTTTTTTTTTTAAACCTTTATTGTAGCATTCAATAAAAATACAAGCATGGGCCTACAACCGCAGGTGCCGGCCGCTAAACAAAATTAAGACCCCCTATATCACAGTACGACACAGCTCATCAGCCGACAACCCTGAGGTCCGGCAGCGATTCAGGATAGAACTTGTATTAGAATGCACAACTGTGTCCCAGGATGAGACAGAGGTTCCATTTTATATTATTTAAGAAAGGATCAGGTGCCATGCAATCAAACAGAAGAATACGGGGGACAGGGCAAGAGACAGGATATGCACGTAAGAACCGCTATAATGGAACATTGGCGCCAAAGCATATGGATCGGTGCAAACGACAATACAATATACATTCAATGTTGAGCGCCAGTTCTCAGGGCCTGCCCACCCGGGAATCAGGATATCATAAAAAGCATAAGCACTAAATACAAGTACACGATAAGAATCCGAATGATTCGCAAGCTATACTGACCCTATAAGGAAGAGAAAGGGAAGGGAAGAAAAAGGCCATAGAAATAAAAAAAGAAACCCTTTCCAACCCCCCACCCTGCACCCCTGCAAATGGCTACAGCCTAACCCCACTAGCAGCGTGCCTGTCGCCCCTAATAACTAAAACCCTAAAAGTAGGAAAAAGAATGGAGGAGGGCTTATCCGTTTGAGCTCCCAGCCCCTTTAGTCCCCCCGCCAGAAACAGACACCCCCTATCACTAAAAGACCAACGTATGACAACACTTATAGAAGAAATTAGGGGGCACCGTTATACACCGCCCAGCCTTTTAGATCAAACAGTTGCAGGTCGAACACCCGTAAAAGCCACTCCAACCCGTCCCGACCTAGTTGATCTTAACCTTGGCCCTTCCGAGCCAGCACACGAACCCCCCCCCCAGCGAGACCCAAAGGCATACAAAGGAGTAATAGAGGAGAAGGGAGTCATCAAGAATCAATCTATGGCGACTCGTAGGCAGTGAGTCCACAAGAACTTCAGACGCAGACGAACTCTCCCTCCTAGATGGACAGTCCCAATGTATCTTGCCCAGGAGTCGTAAAGTCACCAAGAAAGGAGAAGACGACCACAAAATGAATGGAAAGTCAAGAACAAAAGTCTCCGGGAGGGGAACGCCTTTCGATACCTCCAAAGTCGATAGTGGTGGAAGGTTCAGCAATACACTGACGACCTCGGGAACACCTTCCTCCAGGGCACCATCCGATGGTTTCAATACTTGCTTCCTCACGGGGTTCTCGCACGGAGTCAAAATGGCCGCGGTTTGAATGGCTGCAGATTGCTGTTCCAACATTAAGGCTGGGTCCGGTTCCACCAGGAGCATCTCAGATAGGCGCGTGTCCAATTCGCACAATAAGACATCCACATGTGAATGAAACGCCCTAATTTCTGCCAATATTGACCTCAGCGATGGCTCAAGCACCGTTCGATCCATAATCTCACGCCCGACACCAATCACAATCACCTCCCCGGGTGAATCTGGCATCGACAAACAGGATTACGAACGTGCAGATGCGGAGGGTGACCAGTCTTTATTCGCAGCCACGGTCAACCCGGTTAAGGCCGCAGTCCAGAGACCCCGACCCACCGAACCCAGGCGGGCCCAATACCGGGTCCGCGGGACGGGGACCCCCACCCGCAGCCAACAGCAAGCAGAGTCACTCCTCCTTCGATGCTGAGCAATAGAAATGATCACCGCCAAATTCGGGCTTAAACAAAGCCTCTACTCCGATTGACTGGACCCTGCTTGGGTCTCCCGGCCGATGTTGTTGCACTGCAGCCCGGCTGTGAAAGTACTCGAGGCACCGGCTTCACCGCTGGAGTAGCCACAATCTTCAACTCGATGAAACTTGGTCAAACCAGCCGATAAAAGTTCCCGGATTTCACCATCGGAGTGCGGAACAGTTCATGCACACAGAGGCTAGGCGTAAAATCAGGATAATGTACAGGATATTGTGGTGGGATACGGAGGTCGGCGGAGCCGGGAGCCTAAGCAGCCATCTTGTTTGCTGACGTAGCTCCTCCCCTCCAGAAGGGAATCTTGGTGTGACAGATGGAATGTCTTTGGAAAAGAAAGTTGGAACAGATTTGAATATGGTTCTATTTGGCATCCTTGAACCGTTTGAATTCTCCAAGGGTCCCCTGAAATATAATTATTCTTTCTTAGAAAAATTGGTATTTGGCCTCCTCACACCCTAGGAATGAGTAGAACACTTACCGTTATTTGCAGCAGCTATATTTTGTCTCCTGACAATTGATTTCTGAAACTACTGTGTCTCTGGAGAACAAAGGTAGTTCTTGTGCAGTGGAATAGGTTGTTTTTCCTGTTATTGTAGGAGTTGGAGTGGAAGAATTGGTACTGATTATCTTACATGAAACAACCTGAATTATGACCCCTACCTCTGCCAGTCCTGGAAAAAAAACGTGGGAACCGTATAGTGTTGAGTGGTATCTGAGCCTTTTCAATTGAAGTTAATGTAATGACAACATATTAGGAGATTTCTTTCATGAAATTGTCTCCAGAAAGGAAACCTTTCTCTTCCTAATCCACTTTAGAAGCAACCAATTTCATAAGCTTGGTATCAATTTTTAATAAGACACCTTTTCGTCTCCCATACAAAATAGCTGTATTTACATTCCCCATGGAGTCTTTGTATACAATTTGAGAGTTCAATTTGAGCAATAGAAATTTTTGTTTCAACGACTTGTTCTGCCAGTTCAAATATGGTAATAGCTAGACTCATGTCATCCAATAGCTTGTTTTGGAAAGAAAGTCAAGCTCCTTCTATACACTTTTTGGGATCCTTGCCAAATTTAGTAAAAATTTAACCAACGTAGGATGCAGTTTTGGAGGCTGTAGGACATGACTTGCAATGGTACGATGGGGACATTCAGCTTTTAGCTTGTTTTGAATGGTTCAGGAAAAGCAGAATGAATGTGGGTTCAGATTTACTCAGCTACGTGATCTACTTAGCCTAAGAAGAGGATATAGGGTGGACAATAAGGTGAAGATCGAAGTGCTTTATTCAGAGGAGCCAAACATTTTGAACCATGAGTGTGGGATATTTGTTCGTTTTCATCCATATAAGCCCTTCTGTTTTATGTGACCCAAACCAGTTCATAGAGATGCCTTGATCTGTGTCTGAGTCTGAATCTGGAACATATAATCTATACAACGCATTCCGTATCTGAAATAGTCTTATTATCGAGCAGGGTTGAGCTGGGTCTCTTTGAAGCGTTTGTTTCTTCATCAAGGCTGCTGGGTCTAGTGGTTTCTAGCAAACCTGTATCTGAGGAAGTAATTACACCTCCAGTCAATAAGGGGTCAGAGGATTCCCCTGGAGCAGGTATTCTGTAGGAAAATTAATTGAAGGAATGTTTCATTTTGGAAATGTGTTTGAGAGTTGGAGCAGGCTAAGAAAGGGTACAAGGACCAAGAAGTTATAACTTAAGCCTTGCATGTAAGGTTCACGTCAATAATTGCAATTGCAAGGCAAAGCCACTCTTTGCATGATCACCCTCAACGTTTTGGCCTGATGCTGCTGGTTTTGTGACTATGTGAATGGATTGAGCCCTGCCAAACACGCCTTAATGATATGACTCTTCAAACGTGTATGTCTGATTAGCTCACCCACAATTGGTAAGTTAACTTACTTATAAGTCTCTGGTATATGGTGAAGGAAGTGACCAGATTAGGGTCACCCAGGTCACTCGCCACCACCTCTTAGCCTTCCATACAAATGAAGAGTCGGTCAGGCAGTAGAGAATACAAACCAAAGTTATTTATTAGTCACACACTCGAGTGGAGTCCAGTCTGACCAGCCTCCTTAGAATGCTGTAGAGGGACTGACTCCCATCAACATGGGAATACAAAATATACATTTCCAACACCCCTAAAGACCGGCCCAAAATAGATGAACAAAGAAGGACGAGCTACCATCCTGAGACCGGGTATATGCTATCTTAGTTTCAAGGTTACTCTGCCTTTGCCCGTCTCTCTGAGAGTGGGAGCGGGCTTACCTACTGAGTAAGGCATGCAGAGAAGGCATGCAGAGACAGAACGATCTATTCATTAGTGCAGCAAAGCTCAACCTTGAATGACAAAAAGAAACAATTGAGCCTGCTTTCTGCTGAGGCAGACAGTATGGGACAGAAGCTTACTTTCGATCATAGTACAAAATGGCGGTTGGATACAAAATGGTGCCGCAAATGCTAACTTAACTCACACAATGCTAGAAGGAGTCGGCTAGCCGCATTCTCAGTTCCAACAGACCCTCCTTTTAGCATTTGCTAACAATTTTGTCTAGTGCTAGGAAGCCAATAACTACTAGCATATTAAGAAAACCATTTTTATATGTTAATACACACACTATCAATATTCAAAAATACCTTAATCAATAGACATTAAGTCGTGGACAGACTGCAAAATCATTGCCTAAGACTTAGCATCATATATCGGGGCCATTGGTGTGGGTGTCAACTTTCCAACACAGTGAGCACAGCAAGCAGGAAGGCAATGTATGTATAGGCAACGTGTGAAAATGACGCCTGCCATTATTAACAGGAAGATAACAATCTTCCACCCCCAGGATGTTATTAAACTCCAGAACCAACCAGAAACCACGTACCATTCTCTTGGTGGATGTCAGATACGAGTCTATGCAACTTCTGTATAGCAGTGTATACATTAGGGGCGTGGTCCCATATGTACACACAATAACTGCTACCAATGATGCGACAGGCCCCTCCCCGATCAGCAAGAACAACGTCTAACACCATCATGTTCTGAAGAGCAACAAGCCTCGTAGCCTGAAGGTCAGCTGTAATATTTGTCAAAATCCCTGCTGTTGTATTAATGTTAAGGCTATTGGACATAGGGCCCCAAAGGGTAAAATACCCTTCATAGCATTTGTAAACTGCTGCTGAGTTGTCTCTGTATGGTCTATGTCTTCTCTGTTAATAACCCTTCTAATTCGGAACAGATGGGTACTCCTAAGCTGCAATCAATGGTCCTTATGATAGTTGGACGGTGCTATGTACACTGGGGGAAGGAGGAAAGAGACATAACAGACACCTGGCCATCCCCTAGTAAGCCAAACATATGCTTGAGATCCACAAACAAAGTAGATATTATGCGGCGGGAGCAAAGGCAGGCTATTACTCATGCTCAATGTGTATGTATAGTTGCAAATACTCTCACCCACTTTCACCGTCCCAAACCCACGAACACAAAACCCAGCTGTTGTGTTGACTACAGGCACCGGTATTGCCTCATCCTGAGTAATATTGCGCATCTGGAATGAGCCAAAGTATTCTGTGGCATTAAATCCCTGAAAATCCAACATTTCATTTTGAAGCCATGCTACATTTTTTTCTCTTTCATATACATTCATGCAGTCTGTTTTTTTTTGTTTAAATTTGTTTCATATATCTCAACACATTCGTAACACATAGATTTACATGTGTATTTGGGTGTGGAACAGTCATATGCTAACACACATTCGTTATCGCTAGTTCACATCCATTATAATCGCCAGACAATAGGAGTACCTTATGGAAGGTGGGTCCTCCCATTATTATGTGTCATCAACAATAGCATTATGGATTACGGGCGTGTTTGCTGACAATGGACCTGTGTAGACCCACTTCGGTCGAGTGCTTGTTCCAGTATTTAATGCGTCCTTCCTTGACTGAGTGCGTTCCCAACAAACTAGCATCAGAGCCCTAACTGCTGATGCAGAACCTCAAACCTGTAACTTTTGGGGTAAACTGTGGCTGGGGTGGTAGAGAGACACCGGATTTTTGTTTTGGTATGGTCAACAGGGAGGGTGATGGTACCGTTTCCTTGAAATGTTATTTTGTAATGATATATTTACCTTCATGGAAGGGGGGTCGGGTTGTGAAGCCGTCCTAGCTGGGTATGTTTACACCGACTAGGGGATTTTCAGGTGTGGCATCACCGCTGGGGTGAACCCAAGTGCGCCGCTCCGATTGCGGAGTGTCTGCATTAGGATCCTGTGGGGGGTGTGGGTGGGGCCTGGGGCTGGGAGTTTGCTGGTGTTTCCTCAGGGGTGGTTTCGTGTGTAAAGGCGTGCAATAATTGTGCCCACTCTAAAGAGATGGGATGTTTGCGGGTACCCTTTACTTCCTCGTCCCGTAACACCTCCTCCTCTGCCTTACCCCATTTTTTCAAGGCTCCTATCCAGGCTGCTATTGGTGGGCCTGCTGGGGCCCGCCAGTGCATAGCTATTCCTCTTTTCGCTGAGAGGATGGCAAGGGACATAAAGCGACACTTACATTCATGCAGTCTGTTGGGGATAATGTATCAGGGGTCCCTTGTTCTCCCAGGGTAAATCCTTGGTGGACACGTATATATTTTCACACTTTAAGATAATCAGCAAGTGTCATTTTCATAGTACAAATATGGTAATGAATGTATACCATAGAGAAGAATTAAAACCACCCCTTACAGCTGCCTAAATAAGACATAGGCAGCGACTACAAGCTGTCACTCATGTGTAACAGAATGGAGCAGTCTGCATATCCAACAGTTTGCGACATTAGATGTGTCATGTGCTTGGTGAATTGTTTGCAAAATCACATTATCTACGTATGTTTTTCTGTGTTCACCTTTATGGGGGGCTAAAGTAACAAACGTGTTCAGGGGGAACAGGCGTTTTACCAACCAAAGAGTGCACAGGATATTTCTCCTCAAGGAACCTTACTATTCCAAATACTGCTATTAGGGATATCAGGACAATTACCACGAAAACTATTTGACTCTTTGTAGACCAACTGGACCAACCAGACTCACTCTGCCCAAAACGTGGGTCTGCAAATGGCTGTTCCTCCTCCATAATGGGGCAACGAAATGGATACATTTTAACCAGAGAAAAGGACGTGCAATGGAGCCAATGACAAGAAAACAAAAGAAGCAAATGTTCCCAATGTCCTTCAGAGCCTCACCGGTAGACTCCTAATGTTGATCAGTGTTCGCGCTGTTGAGCACCGGCGGTGGAGCTGTCAGACCAGCTCTTGAAGAATCCCACGTCGCTCAGGATGAAGCACCCCCTTCCCAGGGGAGCCCGCTCGATCAATCCTGTGCACATGTCAGAACAATGCACCAATCTTGTCTCTCCCTATGCTACTGTTGCCTGACTTATCGAGTCCATCCCTGCTAATCTGGCTTTGCCATTGGTGCACTATTCTTCTATCGGGGCACAGATTATACCTAGCTACTCCAGGGACAGAGGGGTCTTCAAACAGGGGCTCAGACACAGAGGGGCCAATGGACTGGGGCTCACCCACAGGTGGGCTGGCAGTCTGGGGCTCCTGGATGGCCCTGATCTCAGGAGGCACTGCCTCGTTCAACACTGCGTCATTTTCCTCCTCCGTTTGTGCCCATGTCAGCCGGGCATCTTAAAAGGGAACGAAACGTTGCACCTGCTCTGTTTTGGAGTCACCTACTCTGTCAAGCACTCACTGGTCATAGGGTAAAGGGAGAGGCACCTTGCGGCAGTCTTGGGAATGGATCCAATTCTTCCGGCCTGCCACCTTCACGGCAGTGCAGGTGGCGAGGAGCACCTGTGCAGGCCCCTTCCACCGCTGCTCCAAGCTTCCTTTCCTCTGGAAGTGTCTGGTCAGCACAAAATCGCCAGGCCGAATATCGGTCCCGGGCCCCTCGGGTGTTGATGGTAAGGCTTTGTGTATCTGTTGGTGAATAGAATGCAAGCTTTTAGTTAATTCATACAGGTAATCCACTAGCAAAGGGTATTCAACTTCTGAAAACCGTCAAGGTCGCAGGACGCCCCAGACATTTGCTGGGCGCCCAAACACGACCTCATATTGCGACAACCCTGTCCTAGAGTGAGCCGTAGCTCTTAGAGACAAAAGAGCTAATGGTAAAGCGTCTGGCCACTGCAATCCTGTGCTCTCCTGAATCCTTGCCAATTTCAGTTTGAGAGTACCATTGTACTTTTCAACCAGACCTTCTGATTGGGGGTGGTTTGCAGCCTGAAAGTTTTGTTTGATGGGTAGACCATATCACACCAATTAAATAACCAATTGAATTGAAGTGACTTCCGTTGTCACTCCAAATCAAACGGGGCACACCAAATTGAGGGAAGAACTCCTTTAAAAGTACCTTCGCCGTCGCCATGGCCGTGTTCTCTTTAGTGGGGTAAGCCTACCCCCATTTACTGAATGCACAAACAACGACTAGCACATATTTCAGATTGTTGACTTGTTCCATTTCGACAAAGTCTATCTGAAGGACCTCAAAAGGGAAGGAAGGCGGTGCAAAATTACCAGGGCGTGTAGGGGTGCCTTTTCCAGGATTATACCATACAGTACTTGACTAAATGAGCAGGACCCTTGGGAATGTTGTCATTCTGCCATAAAAGATCTAACAACTTACAGATACCTCTTGCACTGATGTGGGCTGGCCCGTGCTCCATAGTGACCACAGGGAGGACATATGCGTCTGGTAACACCCATCTCTGTTTTCCTGACGTATCCGTCCAACACCCATCCTCATCTAAGTGTGCTGTGATTTCCTGCCATATCGCTGACTCCTCAATTGTAGCCTCACTTTGGATCTCTTTCACATTGTCCAGCATGTCCTCAAACATACAGACCTAGGGCACCCACTTAGCGGGACCCGCTACAAACATCCTCTTTATTTTTGTTCGAGTATCTCCTTAGCTGTCTGGTCTGCGAATGCATTCCCTCTTCCCACATCTTCAGTAATTGCCTTGTGGGCACTGCACTTTACTATAGCCAGTTTCTTAGGAAGTGTCAAGGCGGACAGAAGCCTAAGTATAAGAGGGCCATGTTGGATACGCGTCCCATGGTAAGTGAGGAACCCTCTCTCTGCCCAGAGCCGCCCAAAATTATGGGCTACCCTGAAAGCGTACTGGCTGTCAGTATGAATATTAACAGCCAGTCCCTCGCTCATTTCCCAAGCACTAATAAGGATGACCAGTTCAGCTGCCTGAGCGGACTAATAGGGACCTCGTGATGTCTCAACTACCGTATGCAGTCTAGTAAGCACATACGCTGCAGTGGTGGTGCCATCTGTAATTTGAAACAAGAGCCATCGACATATAGTTCCCCTTGGGAGTCAGATAAGGGAACATCAGTCAGATCTACCCGTCCCCTCGTCTCTTCCTCTGTCCTAAAAATACAATCATGTATGTCAATTTACTCACTCTCAGAAGGGAGGGGTAGTAACGTGGCAGGGTTCAGAGTGGCACATCTTTTTATCGTGATATGCGGACAAAGAGAGTTAGCTCATAACCAGTCAGACATGCACTAGTAAGGTTCTGCGTCTTAGTCTTATTCAAAAGGGTGTCCACAGCATGGGGCACCATTACTGTGAGGTCAGTATCAAGTATGAGCCCATCCGATTGTCTTATGGAGACAGCTACAGCTGTGACTGCTGCACTTAGACAGCTCGGGAGGACTCTGGCGACTGGATCAAGCAGGGCAGAAAAATAAGCACACAGCCGTTGCTTACCTCCAAGGGCCTGTGTTAAGACAGAGAGTGCACAGCCAGTTGTCTCGTCTACGTACAGCACGAACGGCTTCCCGTAGTCAGGCGTACCAAGCACATGCACAGAGCAAGGCGCAACTTTTAATTGCTCAGAAGACTGCTGACATTCAGGCGTCCAAGGCAGAGGTTCATGCACATCTTTAGTGGTTAGCGCAAGCAAAGGCTTTATTATTAATGAATAATTAGGGATCCAATGACAACAGTAGGAAGTGATGCCTGTAAAAGCGTGCACATCCCTCTGAGTTTTAGGGATAGGCATTTTAACAATGGCGCTGATGCTCTCAGGGGTCAATCTAATACCCTCCTTCGACAGTAGGTGACCTCCTGTCAACAGTATTGAAATTTAGAAAGGGACACTTTATGTCCATGGTGAACCAAATGTAGCAACAACTTAACTGTACTGTCTTTGCATCCCTCTTCAGTGTCAGAAGCTATTAGTATGTCATCCACATATTGAATCAATACATTACCTGGGGAAAGCGTATGGAGGTCCAATTGGGCTTTTAAGGCTTGGAAATATATATATACTAGGGCTCTCAGTATAGCTCTGAGCAGCGTGACAAAATCAAAACTTTTGCTGGGTAGGGTAAAACCGAACAAATTGAGGCTGTCAGGATGAAGCGGGATACTAAAGAATGCATTTTCAAATCAATAACAGAGAAACATTTAGCAGAGGAAGAAATCATTGCCAGAAGGGCAGTAATGTCAGGGACCACCGGGAACTGAGGTACCACTATTTTTTTAACTGCACGCAAATCAATCACAAAATGATAAACATCTGGGTGGTCATCGGGGGAGTCTGAAGATGCCTTTTTTAGAATAGGAAGAATAGGACTATTACACGCATTGGCCGCTGTCTCCTCTACTACCCCCGTCTCAATCAGATCTTGTATAATTCACAGAAAAGCTCGCTCCTTCGCTTGTGGGATTTTGTACTGTAGAATACGAGGCAAAATGGCATTGTCCTTAACTTTAATGGAAATTGAGGGAATTTGCAATAGTCCTACATCCGTGTCACCTGTTGCCCACAAAGTGGGCGGCACATCCTTAAACGCAGCAGGAAGGGAGGCATCTTTGGATAGAAACTGCTTAGAGCTGACCACATTCTGACCCATTGTCATGTAAACACCTTCCGGAGAGAAAAAAATGGTTGCATGCAACTTCTGTAAGAAATCTAGGCCCATTACATTTTTGCCACAATTTGATGTCAATAGTAACGTCGAATCCACAGTAAAAGTACCGACAATCAAGGCAAGAGTGAACAAATCCTGGGCACACGTATACATTTAAAAGTTAATACAATTGTGACAAGTGATATAGTCGACACCGCTGGTTTTCTTAAGGGATGTTTATGTGAGGATGTTCATGAGAAAAACAACGCCAGCCGACACGTGTTTCGTCAACAGGTCAATGCCTGTGACTCTTCAGGGCTTAATGCGCGTGTAGCGGAAATTTAAGGACCGGTGATATTTCCCAACCCGGTTAGCGGGTTTATCAGGACAGCCGAGTGTGGCATTCCGGTAATGCAAAGTCGGAGCGGCCGGGTGCGTCCGTGTAGAGTGGAGCCTTGTAGTGCAGGGTCCACTTCGTTGCTCGTCTCTCGCCGAGGGAGTAAGACGGAGCTCCAAGGCCAGGCTTAATGTACATCTCAAAATTTGAAGTGCCTTCCGGAGGTGCGGGCTGACTCTCTTCCAACCGAGCATCAGCAGAACAACAACGACAACTCACACAGCACAATTTACTAACAAAAACATGTTCACTATTTATGCTGAGTTAATATTTGCAAATACCTTACCAAAGTTGGTCCTCAGACCTCACCAAATTCAAATCAAAGTGGTGCCATGTTCACAAAGAATTCAAAAAATTCAAGCGCTTGTCCAAAAACGATCCTAAGACTGTACCAAACACAAACCAAAGTGGCGCCATAGCCACAAAACAAAACCAAAGCAAACTCACCTGGTGCATACAGGTCAAACAAAGTTATTCTCCACTGCCGATTCTACGGACCAAACGATCAGATCCAAGGGTTTCGCCGTTCAGGACCCCTGGCGGGATGACCACTGGGGTCAGACAGACGGGGCAATTGCGAGTACAAGACTCTCTTGTGCAGGGATCACCGGTCCGCCCGTCCGACCTTACATGGCCCTGTCCCCCTCACCCCTCAGTCCAACAATGTTACCGGGGTCTGTAAGTTAAAATGTCCCTCATGGACTGCAGCACTTGTTGTGCCACCATCGGTGTGACAAAATTCAAAGCAAGAATCACAGCCTGCCATTGCTCTCTGGCAGAGCAGTTTTCAAACAGCTAACTTGACTTTGCCATTTAAACTAATGACAAAGTCCAGACCTTCTTTTTAACATATGCACGTCTGCTCTCGAACGAAACGAAAGGCGAACTCCTTGTTTCCTGGTGCAAACGGATTTTATTTCGCCCTTACACCACCGCCATGACGTGTTATATCATATATATAAATTGCACACCAAGGACGCGGCACTCTCGTCCTTGGTGTGCAAAATGGTGAAAAATTGGGCTATGATCCGGCCCCTACGCTGAGCACCAGTAGTAGAGCACACAGAGTTTGAGGATCACATTGGTGAAGATATATATATATATATTACCTACTGGCGGTCGCCAGTAGGTATATATAGTTAGGATTTTTTCTCTATGGGATTTTTGAAAATTCTATGTCTAATAACTTTGGCGTTTGTGGACGGAATTGGCTGAAATTTTCAGGAAAATGGCACATTTTGTTTCTGAGCAGCCCCTGAAAATTGGGGGGGGGTTCGTCCAGGGGGGGTCGAGAAAAAAGGGGGGTCCCAAAACGTGTTTTTAACATTGAGTTTTCCATAGGGCGGTTGGCCTCACTTTTAGCCCGAACGGCTGAATGGATTTGCACGAAACTTGGCAAAATTGTAGGGACTGGTAGCCCGATGTGCCTTTTGTAGGTCTCAATATATGTGCTACAGTGGATTTTGAGAAATTAACGTTCAAAAAAAGATATATATCTGTAACAGCGGACCGGGCAGCGCTCCGGTTCGCGGACTTTTCGCGCAACGGAGCTTTGTGAAGCGAAGCTGATTGGTTCTCTGGCGTCTGTGAACATTCCAAACAGTCCGTAGCGGCCGCCATCTTGTCTCTCGGTAGGATCGAGAGACAAGAGGAGGCCAAAGCGAAGGGGCAAATGACCATAAGGGGGTATAGTAGATCCTCGCTGACCCCCTAGGTTTGATGTGGAGGTTTTAAAAGGGCTCGCGGGGCAAAAAAAAAAAATAATAATAATAATCGAACGGCTGAATGGATTTGCACGAAACTTGGTAAAATATTAGGGACTGGTAGCCCGATGTGCCTTTGCTAGGTCTCAATATATGTGCTCCAGTGGATTTTGAGAAATTAACGTTCAAAAAAAGATATATATCTGTAACAGCGCTCCGCTTCGCGTAACGGAGGTTTGCGAAGCTGATTGGTTCTCCGGCGTCTGTAAACATTGCAAACAGTCCGTAGCGGCCGCCATCTTGTCTCTCGGTAGGATCGAGAGACAAGAGGAGGCCAAAGCGAAGGGGCAAATGACCATAAGGGGGCATAGTAGATCCTCCTTGACCTCTTAGGTTTGATGTGGAGGTTTTAAAAGGGCCCCGCGAGGCAAAAAAAAATAAAATAATAATAATCGAACGGCTGAATGGATTTGCACAAAACTTGGCAAAATTGTAGGGACTGGTAGTCCGATGTGCCTTTGCTAGGTCTCAATATATGTGCTCCAGTGGATTTTGAGAAATTAACGTTCAAAAAAAGATATATATCTGTAACAGCGCTCCGCTTCGCGGAGATAAAATTATATCTGTATTACCTAGCTGTTGCTAACACCAGTTAGCGACGGCTAGTAGGAGATAGCGACCATCTTGGGCCCCACTTTGCATGTGAGTGATATTTATCACTAATGACATGCAAAGTGGGCATGCCAAGATGTTAGCGACTGGAAACAGTCGCTAACATCGCTATCTCCTATTATCAACTTTTGGAAATATTCGCGATAAGCGCGAATATCTCCAAAAGCTAGCACCTGCCCTGAGCAGTTCTAAGGCATGTTATCCAATGGGAGGTGGATAACATGGCTAAGAGCATTAGCTCGGTAATGCATGAATATCGCTGAGTTTTCAGCGATATTAATGCATTGCGGTCGTTTTTTATCGTATTTGCGATAAACCTTGATAATAGCAAGGTTTATCTGCGATAATTTCTGACGATGCTTAGCGGTAAAAAAATCGTTGCTAAGCATCGTTAGGGATAAATATCGCTTAACTTTGGTAATATGCCCCAACGTCTGTTAACGTTCGATTCGAAGGAAATCAGGAAGTGTTGAAAAGATTGTCTGCGCCATCTTGCCTTTTTTCAAATGCCACACTTTTGTCGTGCACGGCAGCCATTTTAGATGCCTTGACCAGACCCACTCTCTGCACGCTGTCGATCCTTAGCATGGCTCCCCACCCTCGCAAGCATCTCCCCCAGGCAGTGGTCACCCCCGCTCTCTGTCTTATGCATGGGTAATAAACCACCCCCCATCTGCGCTGCTCTTCCCTGAGAATCACACCCTGTGCCCGCCCGACACCTCCCTTTCGCCCTATTCACTACCGCACCCTCTGACACTCCTTTTCCTCTGTGTCCGATTGTCCAGGCCGGTCCTAGGGTATCAGCTAGCCCTGCAGATGTAGTTTATGGCCCCAGCTGTAAAGAATCACCCCTCTTCAAAGGAGTTATAGTAGATCAAGGCCCACACTCGATGAGATCTGTCACAGCAGACGCGTTCCTATTATCTGAAAACCATCCTGTATTGTGATTGGGGAGGGGACCGAGCCTGAAGCGGAAGATTCCAGGGATGACTCTTTGTACATCAAAGTTTTTACAATTATGTGTCACATTAAAAATATATAGCACTCCAACAAAGTAGTAAGATTATAAAACTTTAATAACTTATAAATATATACAAGAAAACAAAAACAGTAATAACATATAAACATTTTTAGGGAAAAACAACGAAGTAGCGGTCGGCTGTGCGAATAGTCCCAACGCAGCACAACGTCCAGATTTCTGGCGTGGGGCGTCGCGGGGGTGGGTCATCAGTAGCAAACTGTTGTGCGAATAGTTCCAAGGCAGCAGAACGATGGCACCAAGGTGATGTCCAGTAAGTTGCCGCACTGGTTTTGGTATCCTACAATGCTGCTCCGAATAACGGCGTGGGGCGCCCCGGGGGAGGCGGCGTGAACGGGCCTCTCCAGGTGGAGTGTCATCTGTTGTAGTGGGGCGCCCCTTTACCGTTTCAGTTGCCATTCCGTCCGTTTTTGGTCCACTGCGTCAAAAGCCGCAATTCAGCTGAGTTGCGCCCACTCTTGCGGTGCAGCGATGGGCGGCTGTCACAGGACTCTCAAAATGGCGGCAGGCTCTTTTCTTTTTGGGCCTGGTCCACTGAAATGGCCCTGGGACACCTTGGAAATCGGACGTTTGTCTGCTAGGTCTTGGACCCCATTCTCGAAAGCGTCCCCTCCGCCTTGAGGATTTATCAAACGTTTTGGGGGCCCCCGACTCCTGTAGGCTTCTGGTGGGGAGCGGAATGACCACGACGGAGCTACGAGATGGTGGTGCTCTCATGCTGAAGCCAGCTTCAGTCTGAAACATCCAGAAACAAGGTGGGGCTTTCATCGTTTGGGAAAAAAAAAAAGTTTTCATCCAATGAAAAGTGTTGTTTTTAGGTCATATGATCAAGCCTTCCATCATTAGGAAACCAAAAGTAAAATGAACCAATGAAAAGTTTTATAAACAAGTCACATGACCTGTTATGCGGCATAGGGTATAAAATGCGGAGAAAATACGTTGGCACGTGAGGCGGCGTCAGTAGCGGACCGATGTGCGAATAGGCCGAAGGCAATACAACGCGCCAAGATCCGGATGGCACCGAGGTGGTGTCCAGCAAGTTGCAGCACTGGTGTGGCCATCCTACAATGCTGAAAGTCGGCGTGGGGTGCCCCGTTGGCCTGTGAGTTTGCGTCAGTAGCGGACCGATGTGCGAATAGGCCGAAGGCAGCACAACGCGCCAAGATCCGGATGGCACCGAGGTGGTGTCTAGTAAGTTGCCGCACTGGTGTGGCCATCCTACAATGTTGAAAGTCGGCGTGGGGCGCCCCGTTGGCCTGTGAGATGGCGGCAGTAGCGGACCGATGTGCGAATGGGGCCAAAGGCAGCGCAACAATATTTTCGGAATAGAAGACACCACAAGGCGCTGAGATGCCAAGATCCGGATGGCACCGAGGTGGTGTCTAGCAAGTTGTGGCTGTGGCACTGGTGTGGCCATCCTACAATGGTAAAAGTCGGCGTGGGGCGCCCTGTTGGCCTGTGAGATGGTGTCAGTAGCGGACTGATGTGCGAATGGGGCCAAAGGCAGCGCAACAATATTTTCTGACTGACACCACAAGGCGCTGAGATGCCAAGATCCGGATGGCACCGAGGTGATGTCTAAGTTGCGGACCGATGTGCGAATGGGGTCAAAGGCAGCGCAACAATATTTTCTGTATGGAAGATACCACTAGGCGTTGAGATGCCAAGATCCGGATGGCACCGAGGTGATGTCTAGCAAGTTGCTGTACTGGTGTGGTCATCCTACAATGCTGAAAGTCGGCATGGGGCGCCCCATTAGCCTGTGAGATGGCGTCAGTAGCGGACCGATGTGCGAATAGGCCGAAGGCAGCACAACGCGCCAAGATCCGGATGTCACCGTGGTGGTTTCATAGTTGAGAGGCACTTCATCTGCAGTGGGGCGCCGAGTTCCGGATGGCACCGAGGTGATGTCTAGCAAGTTGCTGTACTGGTGTGGTCATCCTACAATGCTGAAAGTCGGCGTGGGGCGCCCCATTAGCCTGTGAGATGGCGTCAGTAGCGGACCGATGTGCGAATAGGCCGAAGGCAGCACAACGCGCCAAGATCCGGATGTCACCGTGGTGGTTTCATAGTTGAGAGGCACTTCATCTGCAGTGGGGCGCCGAGATCCGGATGCCACCGAGGTGATGTCTAGCAAGTTGCCGTACTGGTGTGGTCATCCTACAATGCTGAAAGTCGGCGTGGGGCGCCCCATTAGCCTGTGAGATGGCGTCAGTAGCGGACCGATGTGCGAATGGGGCCAAAGGCAGCGCAACAATATTTTCTGAAGAGAAGACACCAAGAGGCGCTGAGATTCCAAGATCCGGATGGCACCGAGGTGGTGTCTAGCAAGCTATGCAGTTGAGTTGTGTGCGCACTTGCGGCGAATAGGTCGAAGGCAGCATAACAATGTTTTCTGAATAGAAGACACCACAAGGCGTTGAGATTCGGTTACCACCGAGGTGATGTCTAGCAAGTTGCCGCACTGGTGTGGCCATCCTACAATCCTGCTCCGAATAACGGCGTGGGGTGCCCGAAGGGGGGGGGGGGGAGGCGGCGTGAACGGGCCTTCCTAGGTGGAGGCTCGTCTGCTGTAGTGGGGCGCCCCTTTACCGTTTCAGTTGCCATTCAGCTGAGTTTCGGCTGCTCTTGATGCTACAGCGACAGGCGGCTGCAACAGGACTCTCAAAATGGCGGCCTGTTCTTTGGATTTGGGCCTGGTCCACTAAAATGGCCCTGGGACACCTTAGAACTCGGACGCTCGATTTTTTTTTCCTTTCCTGTACATGCAAAAAAAGGTAAATGCCCGGTATGTTACACGCTTCATCTGCCACGATGAACTCTCCAGAGGAACCGAAAAAAAATATAGTTATGGTAACTATACCATGCATCGTCATATGGAGAGGTGGCACCAATTAATTATAGTGCTGCATAAAAGAGAGATTTGGAGGAGAACCCCTGACCTGCTAGTACATTCATCAAAGAAGTGGCACTGACAGCATCAGAGGGAAGGGAAACGGTCCCAAATATTTAGAAGAACTTTGGAAAGATTAAAATGACATGTTTAGATTGTGGCAAATTAATTTCATGTGGACAGATGAGTGTTACTCTAATAAATACAGCATATGAACATCATCATAGTCGATGGTTGGTAGAGACATTTTGACTATATCCTGGACCTGCCCGTCCTTGCCCAAAATGGCGCCGGAATAAATGGGACTCGTAACTCCTTGTTGTGTACTGGTTGCAGAACCTTGAAATCACGAGATACGTATGCAGTTTTGAAGCACATGGCGGGCGGGGACGAGAATTGATTGAATATTTCGACATCCCTATTGATATTAAGTTCTGATGTGTTATTGATTACTGTACTATTGAAAGTTCGAATTAACGTCACCCATGGTACTTGCCCGCAAATGTATATCTAGATAATTTTATTGTAACTGGCCCTGTCGTATTTTAATTATAAAATGTACGTCCACCGATTCCGTAACTGTTAGACACCTTAGTTCTTGCAACCTAATGGCCCGCCCGTTACGTTCCTCTACAGTGTAAATGTCTACTCATCATATACGATTACAGTTTGCTCTGTGGCCGGCCCACGTGGTTATAGGCTCGTATTTGTATAATGAAATTTTCACAATAAAGGTTTTTAAAAGAAAACATGGTAGTAGTATATACATTGGTAAAGTTTTTAATAATAGTCACTGTTTTAGAATCATTAAAAGGCAAGTGAAATAAAGCAGACCAATTACATGAAGGGTAAAAGGTATAATACGAAGGAACGCAGTAAAGATAAATGGTCAAGGGCTGTTGTGTTTTCTATTCCTGCAACATAAAGTGATCGATAAGAATCTCATATTCAGGTGTATCGGCGACTAAGACAGCAGGTCGACCCTCTTTTGCTCAACGGCTCCGTCATGGGACGAAGAAACGCTCTTTTTCTCGAAAAAAGAATATATTTTACTTGCAGGACAGTTGTAAATTTTCCGGGAAAGTACATTAGCCTGGAACATTATAACATATATTTAAGAAAAAATAATGTTCGGAAGTAATAAAAAGCGTAATTTTTAGGTCATATGACCAAGCCTTTCATCATTAGAATAAGAAAAGTAAAATGAACCAATGAAAAGTTTTATTAACAAGTCACATGACTTGTTATGCTTACGTTACGCGCTGCGCGCCCCGGATGACTTCCGGATGCGCTAACGCGGCGCGTCATATGACGCATTACGCGACAACGCAGGTCCAGAATATAGTCAAAATGTCTCCACCAACCAGCGGTCGGAACACAACCCCTTTCAGCAGGCTAAATAGTTCTGTTAAATGACAACAGAAGGGACAGGCAACAAGAACCATTAGTCAAAGAGGGGAGGGCTAGTTCTTCTCTACCGGGTTACATTGGGGCGCTACCGGAACTGATCGAATTGGTAGTCTACAGTGTTTCTGGATGTTTCAGACTGAAGCTGGGGTTAGCATGAGAGCAGTACCATTTCGTAGCTCCGTCGTGGCCATTCCGCAACCAATCATGGCAGCCGCTCTTTATCGTTATTTTGGGCGGGGTGGGTGGCGGAGCCGAGCTGTTTTGCAGCCATCATTGTGTGGAGTTCAGTTCATTTCACTAGTTTTGTATTTGTCATGAGGGGTTGTTCCTAATGTTTCTATTTTAGCGAGGTAAAAAAGAGATCCCGTTAGTGGCCTACTGATTTTGCTCGATTCCTTTTCTTTTTTTTTTACACGATTTTTCGTTATCTGCAAAGACTAAACAGAGTATTGCGACTCTGTGTTTGTTTGTAAATAGAGAATGAACCAAAGAGAACCAATTCTAAAACAGTAAATACTTGGATAACAATCAATCAAATGGAGAGAGAAGCAGGCACGACGTATTACAACGGGGGCAAAGGCCTGCGTTAACTACCCTTCACTATGTGCAAAGAGAGAGTACTCCTAATAGAAATGAGGGGGGGGGACACCATTCAAAGCAGATCAGTGTGCATAAACACGAAAATGTTTTCACTTACCACGTACTTGACATTCGACAGCTTATGATATTTGCTATTAAAAAACCATTGAAATTCACTGAAAAAACCATAGGTTATAGACCATATATAGTTAGGAATTAGCATTTACAAAACCTTGAAAATTCACTGAAAAAACCATAGGTTATAGACCATATATAGTTAGGAATTAGCATTTAAAAAACCTTATTTTACTCACACAAAACCATTGAAATTCCATATATAGTTAGTTGCACTAACTATATATCGCGCACCCGCAATCCACTGCTGATGATGTCACATATTACATCATTCATGACATGGTCAGTGACATCACTGATGACATCACTGATGACATCTCAAATGACATCACTGATGACATCACTGATGACATCTCATTTGACATCAATGACCACATCACTGATGATATCATTCATGTGACAATACAATGCATCTCCTCATATTTTAATATAACCTCTGTTTCACCCAGTGTTAAATACAGAGTATAATTTTTGAAACCATTGACACACCAATACTAGTTACTACATATGTACTCACTGATTCCTACGTCTACACACACATTCACTCATTCACCCATACAATCATTCATACATACAATCACTCATCTTTACAACACTATCATATGCACTCATACACCTATACAGACACTCACACTCTGCCACTCATCCATGGAGTTACTCACACACCTAGTCAGTCCTGTAAAGAATCAATCACACTTCCATTTTCTTGTCTATACAGTTAAACATAGAGCACCTTATATTTTCAAACATATACTAACACATACTTACCTTGTTATACAATCATTGATATAAGTACACATTGATCTGCACAGAGTCACACACCTCCCAGCCAGCCACACACACACTCAGTCTCCCATACAAATACTTGGACAATCAATCAATAACCCATATAGTTACTCATATAGCTATTGATCAACACATGCAACAGTTTACAGAACAATAGACATAATGGTGCACAAATTAAGACAGTTTAGTCACTAACCCATGCACTCAGTGAGACACATTTAATCACTCACTCATACAGTCAGTCATGCACCTACTAAATCCTTCATCCAGACACTTCTACATCCACTCATTCTTCAATATGTAAGACATATTTTAACTTTACAGAAACATACAGTCACTGGATGTTGTCATCAGTGATGTCATCAGTGATGTCATTTGAGATGTCATCAGTGATGTCATCAGGGATGTCACTGACCATGTCATGAATGATGTAATATGTGACATCATCAGCAGTGGATTGCGGGTGCGCGATATATAGTTAGTGCAACTAACTATATATGGAATTTCAATGGTTTTGTGTGAGTAAAATAAGGTTTTTTAAATGCTAATTCCTAACTATATATGGTCTATAACCTATGGTTTTTTCAGTGAATATATATATATTTAGGCGAAAACAACTCCCAGCACCTCCATATGGCGAACTGAAGAAACTGACCACCAGGACATTCAGATGGCAGATTTAATTTTTCACTCCTCATTCCATGACGTGTTTCAGGCATCACGCCCTTGATCACATACCAATATATATATATATATACACACACGCACACACACACATAAGTTAACCCTAATCCAGGCCTAACGAGACCTAAGCCTGGGTGCTGTATACTAAAAAGTGGTACAAGTGTTTTATATAATAAAACCCCCATATTGTTGTTTTTGCTATAGAAAGGCTTGTAGCCCCAATGGCGAGTACAGGTTTACATGCTGACAACTCAAGTGTGCTAACTTCTGAATGGGACTATTAAAGTTTGGACTTCAATGTATGAAAAGAATCGTTACATTAAACCTGACTTGATGCCCAAGTCGAATTTAATGTAACTTTTAAGTAAATGGCAACTTTAGTAGAAAGTTGCCACTCTGTTGCCCTAGTATTCTAGTGACCGGATATGGTTGCTGGCCATGAAACAGCCTTCTGCCCTTTCTTTAGCAAGGCCTGACAAGATCTGCTACTCACTGGCCAAGAAACAGCCCCTGTAAGATCTGAGAGCCTATTTCACCAGGGCAAGGGCTGATACCACTGTATTGGTGTGTGGGGCTACTTTCCTTGATATCTGGCTGCTACGTGGGCGTCAATGCATACGTTCACAAAGTACTACTGTCTTGACAGCCAGATCTGGTAGGAAGGACTCATTACCTGCTCAGTTCTTCAAGACCTTTTGGTTAGAATACACTCCACAGATCCTCCACCTTTGCAATTTACTGCTTTGGTATCTTTTCTAAGGTGAGGAAACTGCAGCTATAAGTACTTCTCAGAAGAACATGTTACTTACCTTCTGTAACACTTTCTGGTGACTACTCTATCTAACTGCAGATTCATTACTGCCCTACCACTTATTCATACTTTGGATTGGCCTCCATTTTGAAATCTACAAAGAACCCAAGTTATAGATCAGCACTCTGTCATCAACATTTTATACTGTGCGTCTGAGGGAGTCTAAAAGAAAAAGACAAGAAACTGACATCAGCACGTAAGGGTGAGAGAGGGAGTATTATTGAAACCTCTTTGGAATCATTTTGGCACCTGGGGATAATCTAAGGTGAGGAATCTGTGGTTAGATTGAGTATCTATTCGAAAGAGTGTTACCACAGGTAAGTAACTTGTTCTTTGGATACAAACAGGAGTTTACCCCCAAAACGGGTTTGAAGCCTCAATGTCATCGATCCCTTAGGGGTATGTTTTCCAATAAGGAAAGGAAGCAAGGGTTCAGAATACATACGACTCCAGAGGATACATCATTTACAGCTACATGGTGGGTCCCCCAAACCACCATTATTTTTATTTCTTCTTTAACACACTAACGGCCATATGTATCATACTTCCGTTTAGCGAATTCCAAATAGCGAATTTTAAGGAATCGCTATTTGGAATTCGCAAAACGGTATGTATGTACAAAATCGCTTTTCAATAGCGATTCCTTACCATTCCTAATTTGCGATTAGCAAATTTCTAATCGCAAATTACCCATTCATTTCTATGGGCCAGGAGGCCCATAGGAATGAAAGTGCAATTTGCGATTAGCAATTTGCTAATCGCAAATTAGGATTTTTTAAAGGGTGCAGGGGTGTCTCAAGAACACCCTGCTGCACCCCTGAAAAAGACATTTGGGGGCATATGGCGCACATACATGCCCTAAGGGCATGTATGGGCGTCATATGGCACCTTTGGTTTTTTGTAAAAAAGCTTTTTGAAAAGAATTCGCAACTTACCACCAACTAGAAGTTGGTGGTAATTTGCGAATCCTTAATGGCAATTTTTGAATATTTTTTGTTTGATACATTGCATTTAAGGAATCGCAAAATTTGCGATTCCTTAAGTGCAATCGCAAAATAAGGAATAGCAAATTTTGGAATTCCTTATTTTGCATCAAACATGTTTGATACATACCATTTATCTAATTAGCATTCGCAAAGGCCGAAATTCGCAGAATTTCAGCCTTTGCGAATGCTAATTAGCTTGATACATATGGCCCTAAAACTTATTTGGCATTATCTGCCTGTAGAGCTCTATTATTCCAAAAACATGCCAACTGAATAGCACTACTCCAAAACCGGTGAAATGCATGTCTGATTATGCAACATTTTTATGAATAGACAAAGTTGTGTTTAAACTGATGCTTCATTTAGATTCTGGTACTAGTCCAAGATTTTTTAGGATATTTCTAAAACTACATATGTGGCTTTCACACTTGAAATTTGCATTTCTAGAGCTTGGGCCTTTGCGCTAATTTTGGGATGAGATCCCTCGATAAGGTGCTTCAAATGCAAGTTGATTTGATGACTTTGCAGAATGTTTCCTTTCTAATAAAGGTTTATTTTTGGAGAGAACTGTCATTGAGTACCTGTTTATATCATCTTGTCTTTAAGGTGGAGAGCCAGACAGATCATTAAGAACATCCCTCCGTCTGACATGGCTCAGATCAAAGCAAAGGTGGCGGCTATGGAAGTATTACAAGGGCTTCGGAGTGACCTGGGCTACCAGCGAGCATGGGAGCGAAACTATCTGTCCTCAGTGAGTATCTCACTTGGATCAGGGAGGAGACTATAGAGGTGCCAATGCTAATATAGATAAATGCCTTGGTGACCCTGTGATCCTTTAGTGGCAGGATGGCTGCAGGGGTGTAGTCGAGTTAGAACTAGGAGTGAGAAAACTGTGTCTATCAACAGGTAAGGCCATGTACCTGTGCTGAGCAAAGTTCCTGAAATGCTGAGACTGTCAATGTAGGACCTCCTCAGTGGATGTTAGTCCACCCTTGTCTCATGGGAAGAAATAACTCACAATATCCATTTACAGTTCCTTTAATTTGTTTAAGAACAAAATAATTACATGTCAACACAATGAACAGAGGAACCTTTTCCTGTGTACCGTAACACTTTGTTGTTGTAAGGATACAGTTTATTCTCTGGACAGAGTTAGTATCAATCATCTGTTAAATGTGGGTCTCCTTTGAGCTAAGTGCTAGAAAAGCTGTTTGGGGAACCTGAATCATTCCACCAGAACGTGGATACAGTCACTATTCACTGCCCAGGCCCAAGTGACTTCCTTCCAGAATAAGGGTGCATGTCACCTTAAGAAGTACTTGTGTCTGAGATTTCAAAATATTGGGATTTATGTAGCCTGTGAGAAGTTAGCCTGGTATATGATGTCCACTATTCTAGTGGGCACCGTGCACCAGTCTAATCGACCCTTATTGATGGTAGGTTATAAAGTCAACCTTATAGAAAGCTATCCTAGTGGTAGCTGTGGAGAACAGCCTTCAGGCTAAGACTTGGAGACGAGTTAAGCAAGTTGTTTGACCATTTATAATCTCTTGAGTACCAAATGAAAGCACACAACACAAGGTATATATCAAATATATATGTATTTATTCTAAGAACAACCCCTCTGCACTCTTTATGAGGTCAGAGGTAAAAGTCCAATACAAGGAACTTGATTAGCATACAATAAGTTGCACAGTACACGTTTTGACCTAGGGGCCTCACAAACCATAAACTAAAATAGTGGTATAAGAACCACATGGGAATTAGAAACCAGGTCCGGGGCCTGTGGAATCACTGGGGCTACTCAGAACAACCAAAGGTTAGGATGTAGGAGGCCCACAAGAGACGCGTGCAATGTCTAAACACAGCCGCAGGTTACCATTGACTTACTATGGGAAACAAACAAGTTACAATTTTAAAGATTAACGGTACAAGGAGGTGAACTACGATGGAACCCTTTTAGACTAGGACACTTGGAGAGTCAATACCCACGCGAGCACCGGTGTACTCGTGTTACCTCACCCAGGGAAGCCGGGTGCATAGGCGTCTTTTCGTGTCGGGTTTCGTCGTCGATTCCAGTGGAGAGCTGCGAAGAAGTGCTGCAGGCGACCAGAGGAAAAGTGCTTGGATGCATTTTCATGTACTCAGCCATCCGGGAGCGATGACCAAGTACATAGTCCACAATGTCTTGTTTGGGAAGTTTGAGAGGTAACTCCCATCCTTCCTTCACCAGACAAAGGGATCCTCCCCAAGGATGCCCAAACAGAAGTTCAAAAGGGCTGTAGCCAACCCCCTTCTGAGGAACCTCTCTGTAAGCAAACAAAAGGCAGGGTAGCAGGATATCCCATCTCCGCCTGAGCTTTTCTGGTAGACCCTTAATCATACCCTTTAAGGTCTTGTTGAACCTTTCAACTAGACAATTGCACTGTGGGTGATAGGGTGTGGTGAACTTATAGTTCACTCCACACTCCTTCCACATTGCAGTCAAGTAACTAGACATGAAGTTTTCACCTCTATCTGATACAACCTACTTAGGGAAACCCACTCTTGAGAAAACTCCCAAGAGGGGTCTTGCCACAACAGGTGCTGTAGTGGTCCTAAGTGGTATAGCTTCTGGGTATCTGGTGGCATGATCCACTACCACCAGAATAAACCTGTTCCCAGAGGCTGTTTGGGGATCCATTAGTAAAACAATGTCAATCCCAACTCTTTCAAAGGGTACCCCCACTACAGTTAGTGGTATAAGGGGGGGCCTTGGTAGTGCCACCTGCTTTGCCACTGGCTTGGCAGGTTACAGAGGAGTGACAAAACTGCCCCACCAACCGGTTTGAACTGGGAAATGCATGGAGCACCTTGTGTGGCCAGGCAGTGTCTGGAAAGCATTCACTGAATGTAGCCCTCCCTGCCCCAATACACTAAGAGCCTGTCTGGGGAGGTGCCAGCACCACCCTGGACAGGAAACCTATTTTCCAGGCCTCCCCTGCCGGAGTTTCGTCCAGCAGCAGGAGGGCAACAGCATCCATTTTGTGATGCTGAGGCCCTGTTTAACTTTAACCGGGTAAACCACTAACTACATGTCTTCTCCCTCTAGAAGGGTGGAATGCTACCCCCACCGCCAGGACTGGCAGGGGGAAGGGGGGGGGGGGGGTAGTATTCCAAAGTGTTTGACACCTTACGCAACATGGTTTGATAAAGCAAAACCAAAGTTAGCATTAACCGCGAGGATTATAATGCACTTAAGAGTATATGGTATGGCTATATCCTAGAACAGCTATAAGGAGATGGTTCCAAAAGCTGCAGAGGGGCTCAGCTCATGCTAGGGCACCCTCTCACATAAAACCAAGGACTCTACCTCCAGGATTGTCGAGGTTTGCCTTAGGAGTGGCTTATAGGTGTATATGTGTCTATATATGTATATAACTATAGGTATACTATATCTAAGTAAGGGGTGATTACACCACCTTACCCAGGCTGTGAGACCATACCTGTGGTGTCAGTTTAGAAGGCAAACCAAGGGTGGCACAATACATGCTGCAGCTGTTGGCCTAGGGTGCACCTATGCCCTGGGTACCTATGGTACACTATACAGGGGCTCACTAGGGTGACCCAGTGACCAATCTGGTATGTACCTGAAGTACATGGTATCAATTTAGAGAGAGAGCAGCTGAGCTGTGGGCCTGATTAGCAGATCCACAGCCACACTAAAGTCGAAAAACCAGAGAATCACAGCAAAAAGTGGGGGTAACCATAGGAAGCAGACCCTACTCTCCTACATAGCCTTTCTAAATTGCAGGAAGCAAGCACTTTTACCAACTTTGATTATCCTCTGGAGAAACAGTTGAAAATAAATGACAAACAACGCATTTAATAGTGCAGTTTTCCTAACACGTTTGCTAAAAAGCCATAGGTTCTCATAGAGTTTAAATACTGGATGTGCAATTTGACATGCCTTCATATTAATATTTATGTGAAACACCTTCCTTTTTAGGTCTCGCCTGAGCCAGCGTGCATGCACTGCTCAGCGAGGCTTTAGTAAGGGCTTTTCAATTCTAAACACACGTTTGTGCGTGTGCTTTTTTTCTATCACCCGCAATTGTCCTTTGCATACATCTTTCTAAGAAAGACAGCACGCAATTGGTCCAAGGTGAGTGATTGTCCCGCCTTCTTTTTCCCTGACCTAGGGTCCACGGGAGCAAGCATTAATACCATCTGTTTCCAATTCGCGTAAATTGGAAACAGATGGTGTGATGGTGGTCAGCAATGGATGCGCTAGTTCTATATCTCTGCCTGCTACATTGTTAGCGATGCAGTCTTTTATTCACACATACTATTTTGCAGCGCTATGCCTTTTGTCGTGCGCATTACTGCTTTGGAGAGCCATGCCTTTCATCGTGGGCATACAGGCTTTTCAGGCTATACAACAACTGGTGCTTCTGTCCTCCACGCTCAATGACATTCGTTCTTCAACAGAATAATACTGTGCCTTCCCAGTCCGGTCGCAGATCTACCTTGCTAGCATAAACGCTCACACTTTAATGATTGAGTGAGACGTCACTTACCCGATGACAGCTTCTACATTTGCACCCTCACTCCACCTAAGCCGCACCCAAGGACACTTGGAGCAGGACAGCAGCACGGCTCGCATAGGGCAGCAGCAGTCACCTTTCCCTTTCACCCTTTTCTTTCACCCTACAAGTATGGTCGAAAAACGGGAAAGCTGAAAAGTGAAATTGAAAGTACATGTTAAGCCTGCAAAACAGGCTTGGGGAGCCAGCGGTTTGTAGCTTTATCTATGCGTTGTTGTAGTAAATACACTAGTCGAAACCTGCATAGTTCCCTTTGAGTATAAAATAAATGATAACTGTAGGCCGCTAAATTTTAGGTTGTGGCGTAATGGCCTGGGCTGCCGACTTTGGATCGGGGAGCCAGGTTCGAGTGTCGGTGTTAGCTCTGACATTCTATGATTCTGGGCAAAGTAATTGAAGAAACAGTCATCTGCTTACCAGTTCTGAGTAAAGAGAGTCATTCTGCCACGTGCTGGAGAGGGTGACCCCTGAGAAAGCACCCGGCATTGCGCTTGCAGAATTGTCCATATCTAAAGCAGCACCCCAACAAAGTTGCAGAGTGGGTCTCCTAAAAACACCAAAGATTTCAGAAGAGCAGAGAGCCGGGAATAGAAATCATAATTATGACAGTTTTCTTCTCCCATGGAGACCAAGAAAGGGGTCCCATTTCCTTTGCATTATCAAAGATGACCCAGAGGCCAGCAAGTCACAAGACCTCAGAGATAGTTTGCATGGACAAGATCACCAAGCAGTGGTGGAGAGAACTATACTCTCCATGTTAGTTTACAATGCTACCGCCTTCTTGAAACCACCACTGCCATTCGATACCACCAAAAAGTTGAATATTGGGGACAGATGGACTGCCTGAATAGAGACATTTGATGCTTTTATTGATGCGATTGAAGAAGAAGATAACAAGAAAATTATCAAGTACTTTAAGAATCTTGCTAGTGAAGGAGTGAAAGAAGTAATAAAGAAAATGCCACAAGCTGATGGAATTATTTAGTCAAAACAAAGCAGCCATGAATCTAAAGTTCAATCCAATGCTAAAAATATATTACGAAAGACACACCTTTAGTCATGAAAGACAGAAAGCTGGTGAGACTATAAACAAATTAGTTGAGAGACTGGATACACCAATCAAACACTGTAAGTTCAATTAATTTAATGACGAGGAAGCTATACGCCTCAGAGTGATTGACGGATGCTTATCAGATTCGTTCAGACGATGAATGTTGAGAGAAACTCTTAGTCTGGAGCGAGTTCTCGTGGCTGCCAGAGCTAAACAGCATTCTGATCAACAAGCTGCTGACATGGAGACTGGAGGTGCCTGGAGTGAGTCAGTCATGAACGTGAGAAGTAAGCCAAAGCACAAGACCAAGGGACGCAGAGTGAATTCTCCACAGGAAATGAAGTTGCGCTTCAGGTGTGGATTTTCTTTTTCACATGGAGGTAAATGTACTACCACTGGGCAGCTCTACAAAGGCTGTGGAAAGTAGAACCATTTTGTGACAGTGTGCAAGGTGAAAGAAACAGTAGGTGAGTCATTGTGCGAAGACAAAATGGATGTCTGAACGTTCCAGAAACGACATTCGACGCACACTCATAAGGCCAAGCGACCACATCAGCTGAGGCAAATTGACACCAAACGAGGTTAATCAACATCTAAATCTTCGTCAAATAGTTCTTCCATGTCAAAATAATCTAGGGTAAGTGAAGAAGATGGGTGTGCCATGTCGATTTTCACCTCAGAGAAGCATGCGCGTGTTGACTGTCCGCTTGTGAGGAAAAACATCAGTCCAAAAGAAACCAACATGACAAAGCACCAAAGTCATTCAAACATTGTCTGAAGATCACACTAAAGGTCAACAGTTATTCAATACCTTTCATTATCGATAGTGGTGCATCAATAAATATTATGATTGAGGAGAAATTTAATGAACTGTCTCCAGTGCCCCGACTTACGTCATCGGAAACTAAAGGGCATACGTGGGCTGCATTGACACCACCCAAAAGTCAAGAGTCATTTGTGGGTAAGATGAAGCATAATAAAACAAAAGTACAACCGCCCATTCATGTATCTCAATGTACTGCGTCAGGCGCCTGTTTACTCAGCTTCAGCTCAGCCACTGATATGGGGCTAATATCCACAACTGCCTGGTTACTCCCAAAGGGGTAGTACCCAAAAAGGACAGTGTGGATATGCGTCAAGCGAACAAGACCATTGAAAGAGAATGACATCCAGGTCCGCACATTGCTGAAATGATAACTCAATTGAATGGGGCAAAGGTATTCTCTCTGCATAAAGGATATCAGTTGGAGCTTGAGAAGAAGAGCAGGTACATTGCAACCTTTTCTACGCATGTTGGTCTGTTCCATTACAAGAAACTAAGGGCCTGATTTAGATGTTGGCAGGACCACGACAGACGGGGCTTTTTTGACAGTCTTCCCGTCCGCCTAGCCAGCAGTCCGCATACTCGATTTAGATGCTGCATTTCAATGGGCGAAAAGACTGTAGCGGTCCTGCTGACTCTGCATAGACTTGGCTCCCCACTTCATTGGCGGTATGGGCTGTAGGAGGCTGCAGTGGGACTTCAGCCAGGATTACTACCATTGGTATTTGGTTCTGGCTTGTTTCGTAGGAATTCCAATGGGAATCCCTCCTAATTCGAGTCAGTAGAAATGGACGAAAAGGAGTGAATACTCACCTTTTTTGGTGAATCAGGCTGCAGTTTCCTCCTCTTCTCCTTCATCCAGGTCCCCCCTGTCCTGCTGCACCTTGTCTGCGATGGACTGGTACCCCATTTAGATGGACTGGAAGGCAAGTGTTGGTGGTGTGTGCTGGTATACATTGCATGGTGTGTGTATGTTTGTGGGGTGCAGTGCAGAATGTAGTCATAATGCACACAACACATATCCCACACACACATATGTAGACCTACACAACATATATATGATTTACATTAAAAAAATAGTTGCTTACCTGTATCCCCACCTCCAGGGTCACCCCCGGCTAATCGGCAACGGTGGGCGGTTTACCAGCACAGAAGACCTTCATTACAGTAGTCTACTGTCTATCGAGTATACTTCTAGATAGGGTGGGCAGACCGCTGTCAACTCAACTGTGTTTCAGAGACCGCATCTGTGGTGGGCCAATGGTCGAACCGCCAATATCTAAATCAAGCCCTAAATTTTGGTGTGTAATCAGCTGGAGAGCTATTCCAAGATGTCATTCCCCTTATCATACAGAATGTCATGAATGCTTTCAATTATAGGGATGACTTTTTGGTTTTCGAGCTACATAGAAGGAGCATGACAAAGCTCTCACTCGAGTGTGTCAATTGCTCACTGATGCTGGTTTAACTTTGAATGCTGATATATGTGAGTTCCAGAAGACAAAGTTAAAATTCTTTGGCCATATCTTTTCTGATGGAGGTATGACACCTGGTCCTCATAAAAGTGCAAGCACTGCCTATTGCCAGTCTCCCACAAGATGTTTCCATGTACGTTCATTCCTTGGCATGGCCAGCTATTGCTCTTCATACATATAAGACTTTGCTACAGTAAGCGCGCCATTTAGAGACTTAACTAAAATAATGTTTATTTCCCTTGTTCACATGAATGTGAGCAAAGCTGCTTCCAGAAGATCAAGCAAGTTTTTGTAGAACACTACTTGAAATAGCATATTTTGATCTAAAGTTTCATACCAAGGTTGTTGTTGACACTAGCCCTTTTGGGTTGGCTGCCATCCTGGCACAGCGGACACCCAAATACTTGAAGTGATATTGTGGCATACACCAGCAAAGTTTGTCCCGAACTGAACATGCTTACACACAATCTGAGAAAGACAGCTTGGCAATGGTGTGGGTTTGTGAACATTTCCACGTATTCTTGTATGGGAAGCCCTTCTCAATTATGACCGACTATCAAGCATTATTGACCATCTTTATAAATCTAAAGCAAAAATGCCTTCTCACTTTGAATTTGGGGTCTGCAATTGCAAGAATACAACTACACCATCATGCATCGTCCAGGGAAAGATCAGAACCCTGCAGACTACTTTTTACGAGTGCCTCTACAATGCCCTGGCACCCCTTCTAAGACGGCTGATGCCTACATAAATTTCCTAGTGAAATCAATAACTCAAGCTGTCATTTTGATAGAACAAAGTATCACTGCCACAATTCAAGATAGTGGCTTTCGGATACTGAAAGACATTAGTACACATCAGTCTTGATACCAGCCTAGACCTCTTCCCAGCGACCATGAATCTAAAGTTTAAGAATTAACTCTCCACCACGCAGGAATACATTATTTTACTAGGGCTGAGAATTGTCATTCCAGAGAGTCTGCGACAATACATAATCGAAGTGGCCCATGAGGGAAATCGTGGAATTGTTGCCACCAACAAACTCTCCGAGATCGAGTCTGGTTTCCACATCTCGAGGAAAGGGATAAAAAGGAATTATAGCCCTGCCGACTATGCGACTGCCTGTCATCTAAAATCACTCATCATCCATTAAGCATGTCAGAGTTGCCGATGCATGCATGGGAAATAATTGCAGTGGACTTCTTCGGTCCTCTTGACAATGGACAACACCTCATGGTGATCGTTGATAAACATTCCGGTTTTCTTTTGGTCAAAGATCTCTCCTCCATCACTCATGAACGTGTCATTGCGAGATTAGACAGCATCTTCGCAACCTGGGGTGATGCTGCAATTTTAAAGTCTGACAATGACCCACCTTTCAACAGGCAGGAATTCATAGACTTTCTCAGTCATCTTAAACTGAAGCATCAGAAGAGCACTCCTCTGGGCCACAGGCCAATGGCCCTGTCGTCGTTTCATGAGTACTCTATAGAAAGCTGTCCAGTGTGCTGTTCTAGAAAAGCTTGACCTTAAAGCTGTTCTAAACTCCACTCTTCGAGCTTACCGCTCAAACCCTCACTCGACCACATGTGAAAGTCCTGCAACCTTGATGTTCAGGAGACCCATGACGACCAAGTTACCTCAATGGGCCAGCAGATGGGCAAATAGCGAGGAAGAAACACGCATGACAGACATGGGTCGTAAGAAGAAAATGAAACCCTACGCTGACAAGCGTTGACATGCACAAGATGTCATCTTCATGAAAGGAGATCAAGTTCTTGTTCAACAGTATAGAAAAAGAAAGTCCAGAGCTCCTTTCAATGCTGAACCCTTTCATGTTGTGACCAGCAAAGGACAAAGGGTGACTACCCAGCATCCTGGGAAGTCCAGCACATGAGATTCCTCGCATTTCAGACATGTGAATCATCGCTCGTCAGGCACTGATGTCATTGCAGAGACTGGGTCTGAAAAGACAAGTGAAAAACCCTTGACTGCTGCTGTTGCTTCATCACCGAAGCCAGTCCAGGACATTTCTACTGCCAATCACGAGTTTCCACAGACATGGTCGAGACTTATGATCACGTGCCATGAAGACTCGTTGAAGAGCTTTGATTGTATATATTTGTTACAAAAATTTTAATTTTTTATTTAACAAAGGGGGAGATGTAGTGTTGTGTGAACATGTCTTGACGGAATCTTTGTGGCTTCTGATGGACTCTATAGAACTGTGACGTAAGCATTAGTGCGTAGTGAATTGAATGCAGGTTTAGAGTGTTGAGTTTGCAGTTACGTGCAGAAGAATAACGACGTATTATGCTAAGCTTCGTGTGTGGCATAGTCATTGATGAGTACCCGGGCTGGGGAGGATGCTACAACATGCACTAATTGGATGCACAAATATCATCTTGACATTGTAATGAGGTGATCTGTTTTACTAATGCCCTAAATGGACTGATACCTCCAAATCTTCTCTAGGACAACCTCATTTGCACACATACAGCAAGCCATCATGTGCCAAGAACAGCTTTGCGTGCCTAGGTTCTTCCCCATTTAGCTAGGTAACACAATCATATACCAGCAAAGCAATCTGGTATCATTATATTGCTAGCAATATTGTGACAGCTCATCAGTGGCACACTATGCATAGCATTGTGATTATATGCCAAGCAGTACCATGATATAAGCACTGAGGACAGGAATAAAGACCATCAATGCTACCATGCTCTGTCGTGATAGACACAGAAATTGCATGCTATACTCATCAATGCCAGGTAATTCTGTGTCATGTCCTATAATGACTTCTTATGCCCATTAACCGCATGATATTCAGAACAAGGCCACATAATGCCATTCTATTCCCAGCAATGCACATTACATTCCCAGCTATTGCTTTTGATGTCATGATACGAGTGATAATGTTGTTGTTTACCTGACAACACTGTATAATTCCATGATATGCTCAGCAATTCCATACAATGCCAAGATATGCCTGCATACAATGCTAAACGTCAGACAATAGCATGTAGTGGTGTGATATGCACAAATATAACTTGATATGCCTGCCAGTGCAATGCAAAGTCATGATATTACAGAACAATGCCATGAATTGTCCAGCAGTGTTGTGAATGTGATAAACACAGTTTTAATGTATATCCGGCAATGCACTGCGATACCATGATATGTCAATTTTTCCCCTCCTCCGATTAATTTTCAACAACAGTATTTCTCAAGCAATACCTAGAGGGCCAGAAATACTGCCACTTTAGTAGGCAGTCAGCCTCAGAGACAACAACCCAAACTTAAGCAAGTAGAAAGAAATAACTCTACACACAACTCTGCCTAGAAGTCACCTTCGTTCAGATTTCCACAGGCTCCCAGTGAGTTTCCACATTAGTGAGCTGAGTCTGCTCCTTCTGGCCCATCAAAGTGAGTATGGAAACATCATTGTGATGAAGGCAAGGCACCGAAAACAAGGACTTCAGCTGAAGAGTCACAATTTACCTGTGTAAAGTCTCTAAAAGGGACAGACCACCTAATGAATGTGCTTGGTTGTTCTGTGGGCTACTTTCTTCTGCACCTCAAGATGTAAGGGCAGCTGTTCTAGCTATGATTTCTTTCACACCTTCTGCGCTTTCACCTTTTCTGACCTCCTCTGGGCTGACTGCACACTCAGCTGAATCCTCAAAGATCGCAGAACTGGTGACAAAGGTACCATCTTTGAAGACATTGTCAACAAAGACTTCATAGGTGAGGGCACCATCAATGAAGACACCATCGACAAAGCCTTCATAAGTGAGTACACCATCAATGAAGGCACCATTGACAAAGACTTCATAGGATAGGACACCATCAATGAAGACACCATCGACAAAGCCTTCATAGGTGAGGACACCATCAATGAAGACACCATCGACAAAGCCTTCATAGGTGAGGACACCATCAATGAAGACACCATCGACAAAGACTTCATAGGATAGGACACCATCAATGAAGCCACAGTCGACAAGGCCTTCATAGGTGAGGACACCATCAATGACGACACAGTCAACAAAGCCTTCATAAGTGAGGACACCATCATTGAAGACACCATCGACAAAGTCTTCATAGGTGAGGACGCCATCAATGAAGACACAGTCGACAAAGCCTTCATAGGTTAGGACACCATCAATGAAGACACCATCGACAAAGCCTTCATTGGTGAGGACACCATCAATGAAGACACCATCAACAAAGCCTTCATAGGAGGAGCTTCGCGCGCATCCAAGATGGTCGCGTGAGCACAGGGCTCCCGGACCCTCGCCATCTCCGCCGACTATCCTGACTTTTATCGTGCATTGGACGACGGGTTGTTGCTGGCACAGCCCCGCTGATCAATTCTCCGTTCACAGATTTTAATTTGGACTTTGGGTGCCGAAGTTACGGATCTCTGACTTTTTTGGGCCTGCTCCATGGCACTGCCCCGGTCTCTGTTTTTCTGCCAGCCGGACTGCAATTGAACAACAACGGACCACCCGAGTCGTCTCGGCTCGGTCGTCTATTTTCGGTTTCGTTTCTCACCCAGGGGCCTCATTGACTCTGCCTGAGTGACCTGTTTCGACCGCCTCCCACCCTATTATTTCTCGGAACAGTAACTCTGGTCCATTTGGTCCACTATCTGGTGAGAGGCCCGTATTTCATCCTTCCCACTGAAGTGAGTGACTTGGTTGTAGCCATTTTTACCCGGTATCAGGCTACCCTCCGGGGCTCTAGATCTAAAATGGCCACCAAGCCTGAAGGTGAAAGACGCAAGACCAGGCTGGGCGTCCGGGGGAATTCCGTGCAATCGACTGTCATGGATAGATATACCCTCGCTAAGGGCTCTCCTGGAGGACCGACTAAATCCTCGACTATTTCTGCAGAGGAATCCTCGACTGGTGAGGACCTGTCGCTATGGGACGTTATGGGCGCCATCTCTGCGATGAAGGCCACACTGGGACAACAATATGAGGCCCTGTCCCACAAACTGGGCACTGTCGCTATTGATGTTAACTTGATCAGGGCTGACCTTGCAAAGACCAACGAAAGGGTTAAGTCCCTCGATCTCAAGACATCTAGCCTTACGACCGACGTCTCTGATTTACAAGTTGAGGTTGGTGACCTACGGACCGCCCAGGCCTCCTTCTCTCGATGCCTGGAAGATTTCGAGAGCCGGGCCCGGCGGAACAACGTCCGCCTGATTGGTGTCCCGCAAACATCGGGGGCCTCTCCGGTGGACTTACTGGTGGAAGACATCGTATTGAATCATCTAGCACCCAAGGGCCTTAGTAAGTTCTTTGCTGTGGAACGTGCTCATAGGATCCAGAGAGGCACGCCTAAACTGGGGGCCACTCCGCGTCCCATAATTGCTCGGATTTTTAATTTTCGGGACAGAGATGCGATCCTACAAGCGTCACGCCAGTCGGGCCCGACTGCCTTTGAGAATACTACAGTCAGTTTCTATCCGGACTTTACCCAGCAGGTCCAGAAACAGCGACTTGGTTTCCAAGGAGTGAAGAAGAGGCTGAGAGACAGAGATATGAAATATGCTATGCTTTTTCCGGCCCGTCTACGTGTGGTGTATAGCGAGCGGACATTTTTCTTCGACCATCCTGAGGCCGCAAGTGACTGGCTGGACTTGCTGCCTACGGGGCAGGAACGTTCTGAGAACTTTGGACATTCCGGAGGTGCAGAGGGTGGCCTGATGGAACAAGAATAGAGATCGGGATCGGCCCCCTTTCCATTGAATTGACTTTCAGCTGTGGTTTGATGCCATGACATTATTGCTTGCAAACGTTTTTTTCCTTTTGGGGGTGGGCGGGGGTGGGTGACCATTCCTCCTCTGGGGTTCTTTTCGTAGATTAGTTGGGTACTTGGGCGACAGGCACACTGCAAGTTGGGGTGGCTTTTTAGTCTCACGCAGGGGTGCGGGGTGGGGGGAGAGATGTGTTGGGTCTTTTGGGGGGAAGGGGGGTTGCAGTTCAGGTTTTATGTTTATTCACAAGGCACAGTAATGTTGAGCTCCTATTGTACAGTGTTGCGCTGGGTGTGGGATGTAGGCGGGGCTGCATACTGGGATGGGGGGTAGGGGACTTCGATTGTTGTGTTGGAACGTTAACGGGTTGGGGGATAGGATTAAACGGGGTGTGGTCCTGCAACTGTTGCGACGTCTATCCCCTGATGTTGTTCTGCTCCAGGAGACGCACTTGCTTGGTAATGCGTGTCTGGCGCTGAATAGGCGTGGCTATCGTCTCCTGGCACACTCAGGTTTCACTTCGGGATCCAGGGGGGCGGGCATTTTGGTTCGGAACTCCCTCCCTCTTGATGTTGATGAGACCATCCTTGACGATAGGGGACGATATGCCGCCATTGTTGGGCGTTGGGAGGGGAAGGTGATAACCCTGCTCTCAGTCTACATACCACCTGGCCTCCAGACTACTACCTATGCTGACCTAGGAAGGGTTATCCTGGGAGTCCAGGAGGGTCTGTTGGTGGTGGGCGGGGATTTTAACTCAGTGGTTTCGGGGATGTGTGATCGCTATCCTCCCCGGGAACTTACGAAGGCTCAATCCTGGTTAAGTGACTTCCTTGAGACTCTGGGGCTTACCGATTGTTGGCGCTTGTTTCACCCGGGGACATCGCAGTACACCTTTCATTCTGGGGCACACGGCAGTCTCTCGAGACTTGACTATGTTCTGATGCCCTCTTCCCAGGCCTCCGCAATACGGGAGGTAAAGCATCTTGCTAGAGGTATATCAGATCACTCCCCGATATGGTTGGTGGTAGACGCGCAGCTGGGGACGGAGGGTCGTTTCGCCCCGATTAACCCCTGGTACCTCCGTGATCCCAAAGTTAGAGTGGAATTGATCAAGACGCTTGACCATTATTTCGCGGAGAATGTTGGCTCTGTATCCTCCTCGGTTTCATTGTGGGAGGCATACAAAGCTGTTATCCGGGGCCAGGCTCTCTCCCTGATTAGTAACATTAAGAGGAGTAATCGAGAGGACATCGTCCACATTGAGGGTGAAATTACTGCTCTGGAGGGGGAACTGGAGTCCGAGGTCACCCCAGATGGATTACACCTATTGGGTCTTAAGCAATTTGAATATAGAGCGTTGGTCACGGATGCTGCGAAAGTGATGAGCAGGGAACAGGAGGGACGCCTGTATGATGTTGGTGATAAAGCGGGGAAGCTGCTAGCCTGGCTGGATAAAAGGGAGAGTGCGAGTCGAGTGGTTCCTGCTATTGTGGATGTGCATGGTGTGAGTCACACTGATCCGGTTGCAATAGTTGAATGTTTTGCTGCTTATTTCCAGGAAGTATATTCCCCTGTGTCCGATAGACCTGAACAGGACTCTCACTTGCTTTTGCGCGATATTGCGCTGCCCTGTCTGTCTGATCCCGAGAGGGAGCTTCTTGATGCGCCGCCCACGGTGGAGGAGGTTGCGCTTGCTATCCGCTCTGTTCGTTCCGGGAAGGCAGCGGGCCCCAACGGGCTTCCTATTGAGCTCTACAAACTCCGCCCAGATACGATAGCCCCACATTTACGTTCGATGTTTCTGGAATCATTGGAGACGGGTTCCCTCCCTCCTGACCAGCGACTGGCGTTTATAGTGGTGATTCCTAAGGAGGGTAAGCCTCGTGATCGCTGCGCCTCCTTCCGGCCTATATCTCTGATCAACGCTGAACCGAAGATCCTGGCTAAATTGCTTGCTAACAGTCACTGTTATAGGCGACTTGGTTCATCCGGACCAATCCGGCTTTATACCACGTCGCAATACTGCGCTTAACCTCCGGCGATTGCATGGCGTTCTCGCGCGAGCTGGGACGTTGCGTGAACCGGCCGTTTTGGCATCTTTGGATGCCACTATGGCGTTTGATACGCTGGAATGGCCATACTTATGGGCGGTCCTTGCTAAATTTGGTTTCGGTTCGGCTTTTATTAACTGGGTGAAACTGCTCTACACCGACCCTCTGGCTCAGGTGGTCGTGAATGGTCGTGTTTCTGCTTCCTTTGCGCTTGGTAGGGGTACGCGTCAGGGCTGTCCCTTGTCTCCTCTTTTGTTTGCCCTTGCCCTGGAACCACTGGCGGCCTGGCTGAGGTGGGAGCCGTCCTTGAGGGGCATTAGATGGACTCCGGAATTTGAAGACCGCATATCCTTATATGCGGATGATATTCTGCTATACCTTACTTCACCGCGAAAATCACTGATAGTCCTCTTTGACGTATTGACCTCGTTCCGCAAGAACTCTGGCCTTGTCATTAACTGGTCGAAGTCTTGTGTCTATGTTCTTTCGGGAGACGCTCCTATTTTGCCCCGTGGCTGTCCCATTACAGTAGTGTGGGAGGGATTCAAATATCTGGGAATCTTTGTTACCCTGAACCCAGGACTTCGATATGAACGTAATCTGCTACCTCCTCTCCAGCGCCTCCATGCCGATGTCCTTGCTTGGGGTAGACTCCCTCTCTCTCCCCTCGGAAGGGCGGCATTGTTCAAAATGATGTCGCTACCCCGATTCCTCTACGCGTTGCAGAACACACTAGACGCCGTGCCTGCTAGTTACTTCCGAGAGATTGAAAGTTTGCAGAGACAATTGGTGTGGGGTGGCCGCTCTCGTATTGCTATTGCGAAGATGACGCTTCCGTGGTATGATGGCGGTGTAGCACTTCCTGATATTCGCCGATACTACTGGGCGTCTCAGCTAGGGGCTATTAATCACGGTACATACGCTCCTCCATCGAACCCGGCCTTCGAGATGGATAAGTGGCTACTGCCTGGCGGAGATTACAATAGGGTTCTCTATTCTAGATCTGCCGGTAGGACTCTCACGGGCCCAACTGGGGCGGCGGTCCAGGTCTGGCATCGCGCTACGGTGGCTCTGGGTTGGGCTGATAGGTTGACCCGAGCGACTCCGTTGTACGCATCGGATAAACTTGGGTCCCTTTGGCGGTCGAAGGGTTTTGACAGGTGGGATGTGATCGGTATTAGCAAGGTGAATGACGTGTGGACCAAGGGCAGAATCAAGACGTTTGATGAGCTGCGAACTGAAAATGACTTGAATGACAGGGAATTTTTTCGGTACATGCAAATTCGACATGCGGTAATGTCAGGCTTTCCGTTAGGTACCGATATACCGGAGGCTTCCCCGCTAGAAGATAGGATATTGGATGGGTACGTTCCTGATAGCACGATCTCGCTTATATATAAAAAATTGATCAACTCCAGGGCTGATCTCTTGTGTCACCTTCGAGAGGTGTGGACTAACGATGGGCTGGAACTTGATGATGAAGACTGGCAGGCTGCGATCTCCTCCCCTAAGTAAGTGGCGATCCCGGCGCGCCTCCGATTTGTTCAGCTCAAGATTTTACACAGGGTGTATGTGACCGGTCCTCGTCTTGTACGCATGGGTTTTTCTGTTGATGGATTGTGCAGGCGTGGTTGTGGTCTCATGGGAACGTTTCTCCATATCATTTGGGAGTGTCCTGTAGTGATGCGATACTGGTCTCGTGTGCATGAAGTTATGAGTGAGGTTACGGGTGTGCGGTCGATGCCTGAGGCGAGGCGATGTTTGCTGAATGTTTGGGAACAAAACGATTATAGTGTGGCACAGATTCGTTGGGTGACCTTAGGAAATATGGTTGCCAAGAGAGACATTGCCCAACTATGGGGTGCCCAGAGACCGCCGACAGTTCAGTTATGGCAACAGAACTTGGATTGGTGTATGTTCAGGGAAAAAACGGTGTACGTCTCCCGGGGCACGCCCCGAAAATGGGGGAAGATATGGACTCAATGGAATGTGTATCGTGGTGAGATATGTACTCCCCCCCCTTCCAGCCCTTGATATTGAACCGCTATCTCCCCATCCCAATGTTTCCTCCACGCAGACTTAGATATGTTTGATTGTTTCTGGTCCCTCTGCCCCCCACTCATAAGAGATGTCTCTAAACTCCTTTTTGATATGTGCTTCTCGCCCTCCCACACGGTGTAACACTGTGATGTACGTACCGCCTTGTATTTGTTTTTTGTTTCTGTTATTGTTTTTGTAATTTTATATCTAATAAAAAGTTTTTAAAAAAACAAAAAAACAAAGCCTTCATAGGTGAGGTCACCATCAATGAAGACACAGTCGACAAAGCCTTCATAGGTGAGGACACCATCAATGAAGACACAGTCGACAAAGTCACTTCAACGATATGAACATTGTGTTAGTTACAGGTAAGTAACTTGCTTCTTCTTATGCTTGAATGAGACGAGTAGCTACTCTTGGAAGGTACTGTGCAGAGAGCCTTGTTGGTAGACTTAATGTACAGGGACCTGGTTTCAAGCATGGATTGTGATATAGACCCATGTAGCTTGCCATTCACATACCTTGAAAGAAAACTGTAAAAAGTGGGCGAACTGTCAACTGGTAAAAACTGGTAAGTAAGTTAGAGGTGCACATCTTCGTGTGCAACTGTACTCGAATGCCTCATTATCAAACCGCCCTCACCCTTCTTCTGCTTTGTTGCAGGTGAGGGACAATCCACAAACTGCTGCACAGTTTGCAAGAACACTGCAAGAGCTAAGGGGGAAAGTCAACTATAACTCAGTGCTGTTCTCCTGCCACATTCGAAAGGTGAGGGAACTTGGCTTTTTATCAAATGGACAAGAGTGTCACTGTCAGGTTTGCTTGCCACAGGCAAGTTCATTTCATTGAATGAGCAGCTTGGTGCGGGTGCAAGCACAGCACTGTCATAGTCATGAGTAACACTGTCATAATCAACTTATACTTTTTGACTGTGCTATCAGGCAGGCTATGCTCCTTGGATGGGACTGACATAGTTAGATTATATTCTACAGGAAGTGTTACTACCAGGAGATACTCAATGAGAAGTGCAGACAAGCGTAGCTAATACTGAACAAATAGAGGTGTCATAGATACTTAGTATGTCACAACTAGGATTTAAACAGGTAGACAATATTCTATAAATAGAACTATCCCAGTCAGATGGTAGTCAATGAGTATTACTGTAACAGACTGCTAATACTCCGCAAATGGAGCAGCCACATCAGGTTATAGTCAACAAGTGTACTGACACAAGTAGCTACTGCTCCAGAAATACACTGGGACTGGCACATGTACATATTCCTTAGTAAATGGAACTGTCTCACCAGATACTACTATGTTAATCTGGTAGATAATACTCCACAAATAGAAGTGTCAAAGACACTTATTAATCCACCAATAAATCATTCTCAGGTAGTTAACGCTTCAGACAGAACTGTTTTAGTTAGTACTCCAGTATTAGGAAACCCTATCCAGATAATTCTCCATGTAGAGGTTAATACTCCATAAATACTATATGAACAGGACAGCCAGAGTAAGGTGAAAGTGCATCTGTCGTACTATGACAATTAGTATTTTTATATATAAAATATTACACGCAGCACGGTATAATACACTGAACATGGTAGATGCTTCGGGTCCTTAAGCCACTTAACCGCGGCGCGAATTCTGCCGCGGTGCGGCGGTTTAATTAAGTGAGTGGGGCCGCGTCAGCCAATGGACATGCGCAGCACTACGGAGGTAGTGCTTGCGACGGCCGTTGGCCGACAGAAGCAGCGAAGGGGTTAGCAGGGGACAGTAGGAGCGCACGGCAGACCCAACTGGAGGTTTTTGTTCTCCCTCTGTCTCCCCTTCCTGCATTTTAATTGAAACTTTTAAACTCCCAGTCGGTAACAGTGCAGTAACAGTGCACTACAATTTGGTCCCATTTTGCATCTTAGGTTCCTCTTTTAATTCCGGATGTATTTCCTGACATATCCTGCCAAACAACTATTGTGCTATATTTCTATGTAATCTTACAGTCATGTCGCTCATTTAAGCATTAATATCTAATGTTTTATCTAACGTGTTTGTTTCGTACCTTGAAAGTCCTTTCTACTTTTTTAAATATTCTCATTTTACGACTACTTTTAAATTCTCATGTATGATTACAGTTTTGCGCATCATTCTTTTCTGTACTTTTATGGTGTACTGTTCTTAAGACCGAATAAAGTTTTTGAATTTGACCGTTAGTATTATTCAACATAGAGTACTTTTTCAGTTGCGTAATACCCCATGAATAGGACTGCAAAAGTGAGCTAATAATCCTCAAATAGAATGCTCATAGTCAGTTAGCAATCCATGAATAGACCTGACACAGGTAGTTAATACTCCACAAACAGAACTCTCACCGTGAGTTAATACTTCATGACTAATGTTGACACAGGTGACTGATGATCATCGAAGTCCTAATAGTCCATGAACACTTCGGTTGTAGTCACTTTATAACCAGACTAGGATAAGTAAGAGTAGCTAATATTTTACAAATAGGAATGGCACACTCGGGTAATAAATCCACGAAGGAACCCTTTTACCGATTCCACCAGGCTGCACACCCATAACTTGGTTTGAATCCAATGAATCAATTTTATTCTTTACTCTCATTTACTCTTCATTATTTAACCATTTAATTGAATCCACTTTTGACTTGTACCTAATTCATTTTATTGAATCTTTGTCTTAACTCTGGTTTTTCACAAAGGCACAGGACTACAAAATGGGTTTCTCATACCATGACGTTTATTGTAACAACCTAATGCATTTCGGGAAGTACATTCCCTTCTTCAGAGGCGTCTGTAAATGCAAATAAAGATTTTAGCCATCTGCATTAATTCTGTGCTAACACTTCTTTACATTAAAAACAGCAACAAGATTCACCCGTTAAAAAACTTCAATCGTATGTTTGTGATATTTTCCAAAACATGTGCACAATAAATCAACCCGAGCGTAAAAGTCACCAACATAGGGGCCAATTATGATGGCGGACGGACCTGAGTCCGTCCGCCACCATAGAGTAGGAGGGAACCTCCGCATGGCCTGCGGAGTTCTCTCCTGTGCAATTAGGATGTGACCGCCAGGGTGGCTCTATTTTTACCATTGCGGCGGGTGCGGCTGCAAGCTGCATCCGCCGCAATGGTAAAAATGCATACATTGCATTTGTATGCAGAAAGCGGCAGGCACCGTGCGGTGGCTGCCGATTTCTGCATACAAATGCAGGGAGGTACCATAGGTGCCCCCCATGTGCACCCCCCACCCCCCCTTCACGCAGGGGGCCCGCAACGGGCCCCCGCAGTGAAGTTACACATGCTTTTCCACGGCGGAAAACCCACTGCGGAAAAGCATTTTTCACAGGCCATCCTAATATGACTGACGGTGTCTGAGAGACACCGTCACCATATTAGAGCTTTTCCGCCGCGGTTGTAAGCTAACGCGGCGGAAAAGCGGTGGACGGAAACCAGGACCCACCAGCCATCCTAATGTGGCGGTGGGTCTTTGGTGGGTCCGCAGAGGATTTTCCGCATCCTCTGGGCTGGCGGTGGCTTCCGCCGGCCCGGAGGATGCGGAAAATCCTCCATCGTAATAGGCCTCATAGTGTGCATCCCATCCATTTGCGTCCTCTCCTTAGTCTCGTAAGTAAAATCCAGCGTTTCATTCACCAATCAGTCCTGTCTGCTAAATCAAACTATGAGCTTTTACTGCGAACACAAGTGCAAATGTAATCAGCTACATGGTCACCGTGGTCTGTTAATCACACCAATCTGTTAAGATGACATATTCCATCCTTTCATCTCCTGATGGAAAAAGACGCTTGTCACACGTTTATGTGCAAGTTAAATCTATGAATACAAAAGCGTTCTTATGTGTGTTCCCGCCCGTGTTCGACATCACCAAATCATGACCAGCACCTGTGTTCCCCAAGGTTTTAGACTGACATTAACAAAGGATTTGCTGAACTGCGTTTTTTCAGTTACTTTAAACACGATACTACTACATCTCCCAGAATGCAGTATGTTCCACCCTCTCCATATGCTATTTCATATAATCCTCGCATTTATTGCGCTCATTCCCATCATCTTCAATGAGTCCATTTATCACAAACAGTTCATAGTTTTTCTGAATCTTCGTGACTATGTTTATGAAGTGCTCCTTGTTGCCGGATGATCCAACTTGGACGGAAACCCAGCTCCTGTGCCTTTTACCATCCATAACTTTGCTTTAGTCATTTCCTTGCTTAATATTCCTGTGCTCTCAATGTAATCCTGGGTGCAATCTCGTTTGAGATGAAAAAAGTCATGCTAATGAAGTTCATAGGTGGAGATGCACACCTCGTAATCTTTGTTGTAATCCTGGTTTTAAACCTTTCCTTTCACCATGCAAATTTTGACGGCGTGCAGCGCCTGCTTCGCGCTTCGTCTCATTGCGCTGCAATATTTACAAATCCACGAAGGAACCCTTTTACTGATTCCACCAGGCTGCACAGCCATAACTTATTGACACGGTTGTTAATATTCCACAAATAAAGCTGTTGGTCTTAGTGGTCTCCTCCATCGTTATAGGCTGCATATATGCCCCAATTTGCACCACCAGAGTTTTTTTACGTCTTTCTACAGGGTCCTTGCGGATTTGGATCCACAAGGGTAAAAGGGTAAAAGTCAGAAGTGGCTAGAACAGCGATTCTTAGCCTGGGTCTGCAACGTCGACTCAAGGGGTTTAGAAAATTAAATACAATTAGCCAGGCGGGCAACTAGAGCCAAATTTCGGGGGGGGGGGGGGCTAATTCTTCCAACCATGGACAAAGTGGCTGTGAGAAGGGGTGACCACACAACAAAAGCCTCATTTACAAGTAAATGGTCTTTTAAAGTCCTGTTAAGTACTCGGGTGCGGCTGCAATCTTATGCTCGCCAGCCCGGGCTGACAGGCACGACGGGGGGGGGGGGCCTGAAGCCCCGTGAGCCCAATGGGTGTTGCGCGCCTGCAATTAGCAGGTTAATAAGTATACCCCATATACATACAAAGTATAGACATACAAAAAAGCAAAATTGGAAAATTAAAAACACTCTGTAAATGTGTAGGAATTTGAAATCGGAGACTAAAAGCTAAGTCCTTAGCTTGATTTATGAGAGCAGCACATGTATAGCAGAGGAAATCTCATATAGGTAATTGTGGTTTCAAGTGAAGCACTGGTATGAGACAAAAAAAAAAAGAGAGCATGTTTTAGGAGTAAAATACAAAGTGATATTGTAGAGTTTAGTATAGTGTTTCCTCTTGTAGAAATAAACTCAGGACCTGATTTAGACTTTTGTGGATGGGTATTTATTCTGTCAGATCTCAGTGTACTTAACTCCATCGCCCTGAAGGAGTACCCCATTCATATTTTGAGATGTCCCCCAGCCCAAGGGACGTTTCTTGCGTTGGCAGGAACTGTTGTGATGGTGGTTACTGTAAATACATTGTTACTTTGGTAGACGACTCCGTCAACTTGATAGAACAGTGCAGCAAACTTTCAATGTTTTTTTAATTTTCAAAAAGAAAATCCCAAAGAATGATTTTATTTCTGAAAATAAATAAAACCAATGACCCTCTCACAATTGGGAGTTTCCCCTCATGGTCACTTTACAGTTTTCACTGCCCCTTGCTGCCAGGTTTTACCTGGTGGTGACAGAAAGTGAAAGCTGGACATTTGCCTGCTCACTCCAAATAGGGTGGTGGACAATTGGCCAATCCTCCAACGGCCCTTACTCTGTCGGGCTGTCAGTGGTATATGTCAGTGACAAAGACGGAGTAGTCTCCACCATCAACATACTGAAGGTCCGTCCAACTTTAAATGTGTCAGAGAACCTTCAATTGGGCGATGATGGTACTCCATCGCTGTTATGACAGAGTACACTCTCCGCAAAACTATAAACTTGGCCCTCAAATTTGAAAAGCTCCAACCGTCCCATTAAAATTAAAAATTTGATTTTTGCATTTATTTTTGTTTGTAGATTACATTAAATATTTCATATTTTGTATATTTGTTTGATGCACGCTTGTTTCTGTATTTTTAAGTATTGCTTTGATGTTTAAAGCAGTGATTGTGAACCTGGGGTTCGCAGACCCCTGGGGTCCAGAACACTTACTTAGGGGGTCCGTGACAGTTGGGAAGATTAAATAATAATAGCAGATTAATAAAGTATACTATATGTACATATAAAGTGTAAACACACAGAAAAGCAAAAGTGAAAAATTAGGATTTAAAATTAAGATCAAAGTTAAGTTGAATATAATTAGCTTGATTCGTGAAGCAGTGCAAGGCCACAAAGGAAATCTAGTATGGACGATTTGTGGCCTCTATTGAAGCACTGGTATGAGCTGACAAAAAAGAGCAGTAAAAATGACAAAGTGATATGCTAGAGTGTAGCATATTGTTTCCTCTATCAGAAATAAAACACATTTTTGAAAAGGTCTGACATTTCCATTAAAATTAAAAAATTTAATTTTACTTTTTTTATTTCTGATTTACATGATTTATTTCATAATTTGTGTATCGATTTGATGCACGCTTGTTTGTAAGTTTTTGTGTAATGCTTTGATGATTAAATCATAGAAATTGCTGAAGGTAGGGTCCCTTGCATATAATAGTTAATCATTGGGGTCCACAGAAGGCAAAAGGTTTAGAACCACTACTTTAAATCATAGAAATTGCTGAGGCAGGTGTTCCTGGCTCCAAGTAGTTATTCATTGGGGGTCCGCAGACTAGATCATTGCCCTAGATCCTTTATTGGACCCCTCCAGCCCACTAGATAGGCACAGTGGGAGGGGCAAGGCAATATTGTATGATCTTATGAGTGACCACAGCCAGAGAAATCCATGGCATATAATCCAGCTCAGATGTAAGGACTTCACGTTTGTGTCATGAGAAGAAAACTCTTTCTAATAGATTCTTCCAGACGCAGAATCCTCACCTCTTGAATGCCCCCAGTTGCCAGGTTAGATCCAGAGATTTTTTCCCAGCAATTCCCTCGGGCTCCAGTAGGTGGCGTCATGTGGCTCCAAGTTGGTTCCATCCTGCCACGGAAGTAATGTCCGGGCCACAATATAACCATTCCTCAATGCGTTGACATCAATGCCTTTCTTTCCGCACTTTCCAACGTAGATCCAGAGTGCGCGCCCTTGATTTCTGTCACCTTACAGAGTTATTTTACTAAAATTTCTCCAGTGTGCAGGGGGCATGTCCTCCCCTAAAACAACAGGATTCAAACCCTTCAAAAAGTGCCAAAAACAGATGCCAGTGATAGAACCTCACAGGATCTGACTCTGGTGCCTGGGTTCCTCGCATGACTTTACACATGCACTTGGATAAACCCGAAAGTCAACCGAGACCTCAATGCCAAACTCTACGTCCCTGAGCACAGCAGGAAAGCTTGGAAGGCCCGGGCTTGCTCGAAGTCAAGGATGCGTTCTCGGTTCAGAGACCATTTCTGAGACAGGTCGTCTTCCCACTACAAGTCTTCAGGTAAGTCAAAAAAGAAGAAACACAAAAAGAAAAAAATATGGCTCCCTACTTTCCATCAACAAAAGGAGGGACTGGGAGTATTTCAGGTCCAGCATACACACTTCCTTGTGTAGACTAATCAATATACAATAAGTATGCATTTCCTAAAGGTGTTGCTTGGGGGAACACCACTAGTGAATACCCATTACAAGGGCAGTTGTGGAATGTGAATATTCAGGAGCAAAAGCCGTCACCCACCCAGATGGGTAGCATGCTTCATCATTGGGCAGCTACTCGTTGGGCCGGTGCTGCAGTGCCCAACAGGTCCCTCGAAGAAATACTAAAAATGACTAAGTGACACGTCACTATTTTATTGTAATGGTGGTTCTTTTCAAGATTTAAAACAGAGTACAATTAGACAGGACATAATGAGCTGTTTTCTCTACAATACCTAAGGGGCCTGATTATTACTCCAAAATAGTTAGAATTCTATACCTCTCTTCATGATAGTTTCAGTAAGAGATATTGGCTCCACCACACTTCACAAGTGGTTTATTCGGATTGGGCAGTTTACCAATTTGGACACCCGTCCCAGTCCCCTGTAGATTAGGTTATTTGACGGTCCTGATTATTTGCCACAGATCATTTATTTATTTATTTATTATTATTTTTTTGTAAAACCTTTATTGATACACAAAGCAGTTACAGTCACGGGCAGCAAATCAATAAAAGCCATAAGTATGCAATAGTCCGCTTCCCAAATGCCCCATTGCAATACAGGATAATGTCCGTACCGTATAAGTACCAGGAATAAAGAGGTTTCTTTTTAAATGAAGAAGAAAAATAAGCAGGATCAGTCACCGTACAATCAAATAATATCATAACAGGGGTTTTCAGTAATCAGGATCTTCGCATTCAGGACTAATGTAGGCAAGGCGGCAACACTAGCGCATCTTAAACAGGATAAGCAAAAAACAGTGCAATTCACATGCCTATGCAGTACATGCCCGCTGCAACTTAAAGCTTTTAAGAAAAGCATCCACCCCCGGAATTCGAACCATAAGAACGTACGATGAGTAACCTATAGCTCGGTACTGAAGAAGGAAAGGGAAAGAAAGAAGAATAAAGGGAAAGCCAAGAGATACAAGCGAGAAAAAGAGGCCCTAGAAACAGAAAAAGACAAAGAAAAACAGTGAAACCCCTCCCCAAACCCCCCACCCTGCACCCCTGCCTACGGCTACGGCCTCCCCCACAGCAGCGTGCCTGTCGCCCATGATATGGAACCCGAAATTTAGAAGAAAGCGGAAGAGAGCTATCGCTCAACTAAGTTAAAGGAAATACTAAAGGAAGGAAAAAGGAAAGAGAAGGAGAACGGAGGAGGAGACCAGGGCAGACCCCCAGCACACACTCACTTTCACCTCCCCCACCACAGGAAACACCCACTCCATATCAACCTGAATGCAATACAATAAACATATGTTGAGTGGGGTCGATCTTAGCCAGCTCGTTGTTAGCGCCACCATGACATAGGTAGAGAGTCCCGCGTTGGCCCCATACTGCAAGTAACACTACGACACTCAACCCAGGCCCGCCCGGTCCAAAGTACGATTGCAGCCCAGACCCTCTGTTACAGTTGTAGTCGAGTCAAGGCACCGGACTGGGAAGAGGCTATCATCCTGCGGCACGGCAATACACAGTGAGGTCGCTCGAGGGACGCGGTCATCCACGCGTCTAAGGGCCATCAGGGAAAGCAAGTGGTTGTGCTCGCTTTTCAGCATCAGTCCCAAACAAAGTAAAAAGGACATGTCGTGACGCCACCACTGCCCGCCATTATTGAGGAGTCGATCCTCGGAACATGGTAATGCTCCCAGAAAAAAGCCCACCATCAGAAGATCTTCCGCCTTCGCTGTAGTTGATGAACTGCACACAGCATTACTGTCTCCCTGTCGAACGTGGGCACACAAGTTGCAACCATCCCCATGTCCCGCAGCATCTAGTGATCCGTCAATCGGGCCAAGAGCCACACCACCTGAACGACCCTCCCGCACAACAGCATCCAGGGCGCTCCCCACGGTCTGCATCTGGTGTTGCAAAGCAAAATGCAAGTCCGTTATGGCCGCCATGACATCCCCCAGCCGCAACTCCATTGTCTCGCCCCCAGTGGTGGCAGTAACAGCATCCAGCGAAGCTCCGTCACACCAGGCCGACCCACGCCAGGCGTCTGATCGCATCATTTTCGTGGCCCCCGCAGAACAATACAGGATATATCTCAGTCCCTTCGGGCGTAATTGCGTGCAAGGCGCTCCCGCACGGAGCGCGCCCCACTAAGTGAAGAGTGTCCCGAGGTCACTTGTAGAAAAAGCAGGCAAATGATCTCAGTAGGGGTCTTTGTAGACACTCACCTCCATAGGGGTCATTACGGTTTGCACAGGGCACACAGGCACAGAGTCACCAGCTGGGGGGGGGGGTTGTTATTTCACGACCGCAGAGAGGCAGCAGATCAACCATCACCATTGCTGTGGCATCGTGCGAGAGTCGCCATCAAAAATCGAGTAAATCCGAGTCTCCATCTCCCCAGACCGGTACTTCCGCCGCACCACTTGCTGTTGTTGTTGCGTTCAGGGCCGGGCGCTTCAGCACTCTAGACCCCGGCTTCAGGCAGGGGCGGGCCGCAAACATCGAGACGACATATCTCCGGCTGGGAAGCCGTCAGAGCGCCCGGGCGCGCATGGATCTGCGCCGCTTCATCTCGGCCGTGCGGAAGCGTAGTAAGGGCGCTGGTTAAGAAGCTGGTTGTGGTGGTGGGGGACCGCGGCCGACGGAGCCGAGAGCCCGAGCGGCCATCTTGGTCTGCGACCTGGCTCCTCCGCCACAGATCATTTATGACTTTGTTTAACGTAAGAAACATGTTGATCCATTTTTAACTCTATCCCTTGAGATAAACAAGATGAAACTTTATTTCCTGTCTAGTTTTGCTCTGTTTTTATTCTTGACAAGAACCACCATTATAATAAAATAGTGAAAAGGAGGCTGAGTCATTTTGATTGTTTCAGTCACTTCCCTTCCAAACTACACTTTTAGGACCCTCAGTATAGGCTTGCTACAGCATATCATTTAAAATATCTCCATCAAAGAGCCCCCTCGAGGGGCCCATTGGGCATTGTAGCACTGGACCAATAAGTAGCTGCCCAATGATGAAGCATGCTACCCATATGGGAGGGTGAGGGCTCTTTCCCCTTCTTTCCAGCACCTCATGAGGAGAAGTCACACATACATCAAGTTATAAGGGTACCTCCCACTCTTGCTCTCTGTCCCCCACTTTGTAATCGATCCCTGTGCTGAGCCCGATCCTCTGGCATGCCTCTGGGCCCCACAGATCCAAGAAGGCCTCAAGTTGAGTTGCCACAAGCAGATCTGTCCCCGGCTGTGCCTCTTGACCCTGTTTCAGAGTCCGGACAACTCCAGGGCCAATGCCTGTTCTGACTCCTCATCCTTCCTCTTGCCGCACCCAACACCCAAGAGCCTTGTGGTTCAGACCTTCACCAGTATGTTGAACCCAAATGTGTTCCTGAACACCCCATCAGACAGGGAGTCAAAATGCATGGAGGCATTTGAAAAACAAATTTTCTCATCTGCTAGTCTTGCACTCAGATCCGTAAACTCAAGTTGCCCCCTGCGGTGTTACTCGCAAGCATTGTGGGATATGGTGGCCGATATCTTGCTTGCAGTCCTTAATGACCTTTGCGTCAACCTCCAACAGATAATTCAGGATGGCCATGGCTCAGCAAAGTACATAATAAGGTAGACCTGGACCCTAGTGACTGTATGGATAGGGCAGTTGGGACCAATGTGGTGCTTGTCCAATAATCACTCATGCCCTTTGACAGCACCTGTCTCTTTAAAGACGAGGTGGACTCGGTGCTAGAGTGCTTTAAGGAAAGGAAGTCAACAGCTGACTCTCTTGGTCTAGCGCTACCCGCACAGAAGTTTCCCCAACAATACCACACCTTTCGAGGCTTTGGAACGGACTTAAACCAGAGACCTCGACAAACCATGCTTCAGCAACAACAGACAACCCAGCCCTTTTGATGCCCCAGTTCAGCATCAAAGGATAACTATCTAGTCTCTGCCCCCCTGACCACCACCACCGCAAAACCCTTTTAGCTTACCATTAGTGGTGCCCTGTCACCGGGTTCCGCATGGAACAAGTTATTACCTCCACAAGTCACAAAGCATCACATTGGACAGATAGGTTCACCAAAATTCCTACAAGGTTATACCCTACCTTTCCATTCCACCATTCCAAAATTACCATTTACACCACAACAGCTTCTGCGGGACCACTTGTCCATTCTCTGAAGGGAAGTTTAAGCTCTCTTGGACATGGGAATCGTCGAGAATGGATGCTACACTCACTACTTTCTGGTGCTGAAGAAAAATGGAGGACTTCATCCTATTCTAGAACTGCGCTCTCTGAATTTCTTCTTCAAGAAGGTAAAATTCAAGATGCTCATCCTAGCCCAAGTTCTGTCTGCCCTGGATGCAGGCGACTGGATAGTGACACTAGATTTACAGGATGCCTATTTCCTTCCTGCATTCCCACAGACATTACCTGTGATTTCAGGTAGGCCAGGGGCATTTTCATTTCCCAGTTCTCGAATACGGCCTCACCTGTGCCACTTGGGTGTTCACAAAAGTGATGGTGGTGATCAATGGCCATCATCGGAGGTTTGGAATACCAGTCTTCCCATACCTCGATGACTGGTTACTGAAGGCGTGCTCGCCTCAAATCACCTCCAGACAATGGGTGACCTCTTGACATGCCTAGGATTTTATATTAACATAACGAAGTAACACCAGCTCCTTTACATGGCCTCCCTTTCATCAGAATACAGTGCTGTTTCTGACCTCAACGAGTCTAGGACATCCGGGCTGTGATACAGATGTTTCCACCTTTTACCTGGGTTTCAGTGAGAACTGAGCACCAAGAACCTCTCAGATTCCATCCAAGTGTCAGAGGAGACTGAAACAGGTCAACAGCACTAGCTGCTGTACTACAGTTGTACCATTGGCAGAAACCTCTCCCTATCCAACCCAGAGCCGAGGGTCATGACAGATGGATCACTGATCGCTGTTGGGTTGGGGAGATCATCTGGAGAGGAGATTAAAGGACTCTGATCTCCTGCGGTAGCCCACATGAACATCAACTTAGAGTTACAGACAATTCACTTGGCATGGAAACCTAACTCCTGTCCGTCTAGGAAGAATAGAAACAGGTTCTCACAGACAATACAACCATAATGTGGTACTTCAACAAGCACAGCAGCGTTGAGTTATGGATCCTTTTCCAGTAGGCTCAGCACCTCTGCGGCTGCCTGAGTAATCAAGACACTTCTCTGGTTGTATAACACCTGGTAGAATCTTTTAATGCCAGGGCAGACTAACTCGGCCGACGTTGCCTAGCAGATCATGAATGGCGACTACACTCTGAGAGGTGCAGGGATTCTTCGCTATGGGGAGGACACTGGCATGATCTTTTCACCACTAACGAGAATGCACAGTGACCAAACTCTTTTGAGTAGGAGTTCCAAGGGCAATTCTTACTCAGAGATGCCTTTCTGTTGGACTGGACCTCAGAACTCCTGTGTTGCCTTTCCACCTCTACCTCTGCCTCTCCTGCCCAAAGATCTGAAGAAGATCAGAAACAACTTGGTCCAAATCATCCCAGTGGCTCCATATTGGACCAGAAAAATGTGGCACCCAAAACATCTGGCTATGAGCATCTGTCCTCTTATCCAGCTGCCATGCTGCCTCTTCAGGAGAACCTTCTGTTGCAGCAGCAGGGCACAGTCCAGCACCCAAGCCCATGCAAGTTACACCTCCATGGTTTGACTTTAAACAGGGACATTTGAATGCTTTTGACCACCTGCTAGGTGTACCTCCACCAAAACCAACTATGCTGGACGCTGGGAAGTATTTGTTGTGTTCTCTTCTTCTTGGTATATCTAGCCCAAGTAGCCCAGTTATCTGACATCCTTCTTTTCTTCCTTTCATTAGCTCAGTAAGGCCTTGCTGTGACCATAGTTAAATGTTATTTGTCAACTTATTGCCAATTATATGATTACCTGATCATCCATCTCTGTTCAAATTACCTCTTGTGATGCATTTTCGAAAAGGGCTGACTCACATGTTTTGAACCAAAACCTTTAGTGATGTCCCAATGGGATATGAATTTGGGTCTCACATTTCTGATGTGCACCACATTCAAGCCGATGCTCAGTTGTCTTTTGAGGTTGCAAACCTTGAAGGCAGTGTTCCTCAAAGCGATCAAATCAACTTATAACATAAGTGAGCTACAAGCATTCTCTGTACAGCAACTGTACACCACCCTAATCTCTGACAAGCTAGAGCTTAGTACTAAGGCGGAGATCCTTCCGAAATTTGTCACACCTTTCCACATTGGGCAGTCTATCACCCTGCTGGCATTCTATGCCCCATCTCATCCATTCAAGAAGGAAGAAAGATTCCCTCGCTTAGACCCTAAGCGAGCTCTGAGCTTCTACATTGATCGCACCCGGGACCATCGGGTGGATAATCAGCCAGTCACTGGATTCTCTGGGACAAAGATGGGTAAGTCAGGGCAGAAATGTACTATTTATAGATGAATTGTCCTTTGTTTAAAGATCTGGTATGGAGTGGCCAAGGAACAGGCCCCAGAAGGGCTTTGGGCTCATTCCACCAGAGCCATGTCTTTTACCTCTGTGCTGGCAAGTTGAACTCCTGCCTTGGACATCTGCTTGACTGTGACATGGGCATCAGTATACACATTGACGAAAGCACTACTGTATGGATAGCCAGTTGCTGTGAGAGGGGCACTTTTTATACAGTCCTGTAGAACTTCTTTGTCTGCATCATTCCACAGACCCACAATCTGGGGAGGTACTGGTTTTGGTATTTATTCACAAAGTGAGGAATCTGTGGTTAGAAGTATTCATCAGAAGAAAAAGTGACTTACTTTCGGTAGCACTCTTTCTGGTGGGTACTTTATCTAACAGCAGATTCCTCAACGACCCTCCCACCTCCCTGTTCTTTTTTTCTCCATTTTAAAAAGGTCCAATTTAGTGACCTGTACCCTGTAAAATCTGATTAATGAGGGCTATGGGTTCAATAGCACTGACAAATAGGTAGAAACTGACGTTACAAGTGGAAGTGGCAGATATATGTGGCACTGGTGTCACTTCCGAGGTGGAACAAGCCTGACTCGGAGATGCACAATGCCATGAGAAGGAATGAATGAGAAAAATCTCTATATCCAATCTGGCGTCTGAGGGTATTTATAAGGTTCTGTGATTAGATAAAGTATCCACCAAAAATAGCGTTATTAGCGGTAAGTAACCTCTTCTTCTAGTTGTAGAGTTCAGAGCTGGCCTTGAGTTGCTACAGTGCCACCAGTTCTTCCTGTACTTATGTTTATTCTCTAGCTCACTAAAAGTGCCTGTTAGTTTCTCTATTACCAAGTTCCAATCCATTCTTTTGAGTTTAGCTGCTAGGTTTTCTTACTATGACCACCAGTTATCTTCGCAACTTCCACATTCCACTCTCGAGACTCCCCCCTCCCCTCCCCTCTCCTGCCTCCCTGAGATGGCTGGAGGTCGGTATGCCTAAATGTCACGCTTCAGGTGTTCCCAGTTAAGACCCGGGGGTAGGCTTGCCCACTCCTCCACCAAAGTTGCTATCAGCCTTTATCTGCCAGTCTACACTGTGGGGTGGGATTGTATGTGTCATAATATCAGCAGTGACCTCCATTGTGATATTGTGATGGATCAAAGTCCAATTCACAGGTTTTCTTACTGTGTAGGCCCTCATCTGAGTGAATGCCTCTCTCAGTGTCGCTACCAGGACTCTGCTATCCCTGCTGGGGTGGAGTTATCCATCCAGCCCTGGAAAGGCTGCTTCAAACCATGGAATCCAAGAACACAGTCTCAGCCCCCACAGTCTCCCGCCTGAACTGCCGATTGCTCCTCCATCCTCTACCTCCTCTGGAGGTCACCGTGCCCTGTAGTCACAAGTATAGACCACCTGGTGGCCTTCTACCTCTGCCTTTCCTGGATTCCCACATCATGGCCTTCTCTCGCCTGAGAAGGCGCCCTGGCTATGCAGCTGTGGTCATGCAGATACTATAAGGGCTCCAGCACAGCAGGTTGTGTCTTGTGAGATGGTACCGGGCCAGCCTCAGTCAATGTTTCCACTCAGCCCAGCTCCAAAGTGGCCCCACCAGGCTACAAGGCCTCCCAGCAGCTCGGCCAGTGGGTCCACTTAGCATCACTTTTTGTCAAGGGACCTGTAAGAGGGGCCCATGGTGGTGAGAGCCCCATCACCTTCCGCCACTCTAAGAACCACTATCTGCCCCTTGGGTGCCCACAATCTTGGGCCTCCTTGATCTGGTCTCCTGCAGTACTCACCTCTTCATCAGACCATGTGATCCCCAGATGATTGGTCCTAGGGGCCCGAAGATCCTGGGAGCTACTCCTCACAACAGACCAGATGGGCAGATGCCAGGGAATACTCCAGGCCGTTGTGCATCGGCCATCTGCGCAAGCTGGCCAATCCTTCTCCTAACCTCTCGGCCCCAACTCCGAGATTTTCGGCAAAATTATATATATATATATATATATATATATATATATATATATATATATATATATATATATATGATAAAAATGTTAACATTTCTTTAAAAAAACAAAGAATTGTGTTTCAAAATTGACAGTCTCCCTTTAAAATAGGGTGCCTCTGCTCGTCTGCCTCCTCTCCATTCGAGGATTGATTCCCTCACAGCCCCCAGCAAAATCCAATTACAAACAATGAATGTTTTGTGCATAGTGCAGCAGTCTAAGTGATGTACGCGCTACCGCTGAATCTAGCCAAATTGATTAACAAACACATATACAGTCATACTTACTTGCCAGAGTAATAGCACCAGGGGGTATGCAGAAAAACATTAATAGCAAATTAGCCCAATTTTTCTTGCTTGCCCAGGGGCATGAGCGGAAGGTAAACATCGACAGATGATGCCTTTAGTAAAGCTCTGACGGGAGAAGTGTTTTAACAAAAACACCCCGTTAGCACATTGCTTCTGCTCTGTTTGCTGCTGAAGTGTGTATGATCCTGCAATCAAACAGCAAAACGTTCCTGCTGCACTTTTACCAGTTCCAAATGGGGGAATGCCTGGGACGATTCATTTATCTTTCCCTCCCCTAGCATCGGCAAAACGTCAGCATTTTTTTTCTCAAGACCAATTGTCAATTTTCACTGTAGAAATATGTGTTACATTAATCCCACCATGAGTAAGAGTAAATTTGGTGTGTTTCTGGGGCGGGCACTGTTAGACCTGGCATCTTTTAGCATGTTTCCCCTGTCGTTTTGCTTTCTGACCTCCTGGTTTTGACTCTGTTTTTGCTGGTTTAGTGTCTCCGCACACTTTCTCACTGCAGTCCAGCATTAAAGTGCAAGTGCTCCTATTGTAAATTGCATTATGACTTCCATGTTTCCATGATTGGCATATTTGATTTACTGGTAAGTCCCTAGTAAAGTGCACTGAGAGTGCAAGGGCCTTTACATCAAATGCCTGCAGCACTGATTGTGCCAACCACACGAGCAGCCTTTCAAAGAGTTCTCAGACCTGCCACTGCTGTGTCTGCGGCCAGTTGTTATTGCTATGTTGACTTGGCAAGTACTCCCACTTGCTGAGCCCTAACCTTCCCTTGTATTACAGGTGAGCCACCCCTAAGGTAAGCCCAACGTACCACTATGGGCAAGGTGCAGTGTATTTGAAAAGTAGGACATGTGCTGATAGTGAAATACAGTATATTTCGTTTTTTACTATTGAAAGGCTATCTGTTCCATACAATAGAATGGGAAATACAGGATAACATTTTACAAGTATATCTTCCCATTGGGACTAGATAGAGAAATAGAGTTTAGTATGCCTAATCTCAATGTAGAAATGCATCTTTTAGTAAAGATGATTTTTATGTTCTGTGTTTGAAAATACCACTTCTAAAAAGCAGGTGTTTTTGTTTAAAAAAGCAGGTGTTTTCTTGCTTAGCCCTCCTGTGTGCCTCTGCTGGGTTATGGATTGACTGTCTGGCTTTGGAGTGCCAGGAGCTGGGGTTGTGCAGTCTCTTCAGACAGCCACTGGGAGGTCGAGTTGTGGCCTGCCTTTCCTGGATGAGTCAGGGCTGAACTGAATAGACTTGGGCCGCATTTAGAGTAGTGGGAGGAGATTTCCTTGAACCTGAATGGGCCTGGTCTGCCTGGGACAATGAATCTCCACCTCCTACCAGGAAGCTGGGCCATAGAGGACCAAACTGGTTTGGACTGAGCACAGACTCTCTCTGCCCGAGGGAACAGAGAGAAACTGAGAATAAATATTGGGGCCCAGACCCCAGAACTTTCTTGGATCTATAAAACTCTTTGAAAAAAAAAAAGTAACCTGCCAAGAAGAAGAACCGGCACGAGGAGTGCTGCCCCTTTGCTATGCTGTTGCTATGCTGGGTTTGCTTGCAGTCAATTCAAATCAATTCAATTTACTTTATTTGGATACTTTATAAAGCATACCACAAAAGCGCAAATCATGAATTATACAGTTTAAAACAATTTATAACACATATATATCACATCACAATTGATTTCCGCAGTTTAAAAATATTTTTTAAAAAGACAGTAATAGAGGCAATAATAAATTTACTGTCCAGGAATTGTAGTGCCAGGTGTGCAGGGTGACATTGCCTCAATCCTAATTTTTTAAGCATTGGTAAAAATCCATCTTTTTCTAGGGATAAGATAAAATTTGCAAAAGAACAATATATGAGGATTGTGCAGAGACATTGTCGCACGGGCATTTACATAATGTTCTGGACTAGTCATTCAATTCGGGGAAACTTAGCGACCTAAATATAATATTTAATCTGAAACGTGTTAGCAGGAATCTATTGTAGTCACTAGAGACCATCAAGATATATGGCTGAATGTTCTCAAAGGCCAGAGTAAAATGGTGAGACTGAACCATTGATTTATTCAATTCAGTCAAGATTCTCTTTTCACTCAAATATCGCATACAACCAGACTTTAGGCCTTTTCTAGACACGTTGCATATAGTATGGGGATCATTGTAATATTCCTGATGGCCTAATTGACCTAAAAATGTTTTAACATATTCTAGCCATCTCATGTGTTTTGCTCCATCGAGCCCCATGGTGTCTTTTAAGATGAGGCGACTAAAAACCAACTCATCTGTGGTCTGGAACCTATGCCAGAGGAGGACGGGCTGGATCTTAATCACGTCCTCCAGATAGGGTAAACCAAGTTCGACATGACAGATAAAATTAGACGTGCTGTCTGGTACAGACAAAAGATATTTAAGGAACATGTTTTCTGACGTTTGTAATAAGTTAATGTTGGTAAATCCCCAAATTCCTGCACCATAAGTGGCAATCGCAACACATTTGCCTTGTATATATGCAATAGTTCCCCTGGAGGGCGTTTTCCTAATTTTCTGCTAAAGTTGGCTAATGCCGTTAATGACTTACTAAACAGAAGCCTTCTAGATTTAACTGCCCTAGTCCAAGTTCCTGATTGGTCAAATAAAAGCCCCAGATAAGAAAAAGTTTTGGTGCACTCTATTGCCTTAGAATTAATAAAAATGGTATTGCTCTTTTTAATAGATCCATTGCCACAATCTATAACAAATGTCTTTGAGCAATTGATAGTGAGGCCCAAATTAGACATGAAGTTTGTGAAAGAGGTAACTACCCTTTGAAGGCCGAGGGGTGTACGGGACATAAGGACCGCATCATCTGCATAAAGTAGTGCAGGGATAGGGCGGGTTGCTGCTGATGGTAGATCCATACACTTCTTGACCATGGTGGTCTCTAGAATATTGATATATACATACCCCAAGATTCATCAAAGTCCCGTTTTGCCAGTCCTTAATAGCGATTATTAAGGAATCGCTATTAAAGACTTGCAAAACGGGATTCATGTAGGAATCGCAATAATTATAGCGATTTCTACTCCCTCCTTATTTGCGATACGCTAATTGCTAATCGCAAATAAGGATTGGCTTTTCCATTCATTCCTATGGGCCTAAAGGCCCATAGGAATGAATGGGGAGTCATTCCTTATTTGCGATTAGCAATTAGCGAATCGCAAATAAGCTAGCGATTTCAAGGGTGCCAGGGTGTCCAAAGGACACCCTGTTGCACCCCTGAAATGCTCATGTACACTGGTGTTGCGCACAAACATGTCCAAAGGACATGTGTGTGTGTAACATACAACTTAGAAAAATGCACAAAAGTGAATTTTTCTAAGTTTTCGCTATTTACCACGAAGTCAGACTTCGCGGTAAAAAGCGGCCCCAGATTGCGAAATCGCAATTTTTTAATGGTTCATGAATTGCATTTAAGGAATCTCTAATTGAGATTCCTTAAATGCAATTATTCGCAAATATGCGATTTCTACAAATGCGATTTTTGCATTTGGGAGGATGAATTACAAATGCAAAAATAGCGCTCGCAAAGGGCCAGATTCTCAGAATCTGGCCCTTTGCGAGCCGTTTTCTGCTTGATGAATCTGGCCGATAGTGAATAAGAATGGAGCGAGGACGCAGCCTTGCCTAATGCCTTTCCTCACTCCAAGCTTTTTGTACATTCCCCGTCCCGCCCGAAGCGCACCCTTGCCCTAGCACCCATATAAAGCTGCCTTAAAAAGGAGTCACTGCCTCTGCCTTGGGCAGTGAAAGGACGGGACTGAACTTTCTTCACTTCTTGCTGAGTATCTCAAGGGGCTTGAAATAGAGCTTGCCTCCTGTTCACAAAGTCTCAGGGACAACAAAGACTTCACCTACCTCATGGGTACCTCCTCGGGACCCATGGGTTTCAGTTGCCACTTGGGGGAAAGCACCGCAGAAGGCACCGCATTCTGGGCCGACCAACAACAGCTCCCACCAACTGGCAGTGCTGCTTGCACCATGACCTGTCAGCCAGTGGCGTAGCAAGGGGGGGATGGTGGGGACAGTCTGATCCGGGCGGCACGAGTTTTGGAGGCGGCGGCAACCCCCCCGCTCTTCAATGCGTTTGCTGCAGGGCAGCAATCGTAGGAATATCACGTCAGCATCCCCCATACCTCCTCTTATGACCACCACAGGGTGGGAAAGGCAGGGACCACCACAGGCAGCAGAGTGGCAAGCTACGACACTGCTGTCAGCACTGCAACACGCACTCCCCACTTTGCTCCGCAGCCTTGGTCTCACAGATGTCGCTGGACAACTGTCACCGAGCTGCTGCCTGCACTGTGACTTGAGGGCACAGCACGCCACACCACTATGCTTCACATCGCAATCGCAATGGTTGCCATGAGTGGCCCGCACCGACACAGTCGTCCGGAACCAAAGGTACTGTTTATGAGTCTGCTGACACTGATGCCGGTCCACACCTACGCGGTCAGTTGTTTTCAGCACCACGGTAGCCCAGAAGGAACTATCAGCTTTAAGGAACTGCATTTTAAAGTCATTCTTGCAATGTGCATATTTTGGATTACTGTATGTTGGTCTTTTATCGTTTTGGTCTTGTTTGCACAGATAAATAGTGGTTATTTTTCTAAAACTTTTTGTAGTGTTTTCACTGTATTACTGTATGTTATGTTCAAATGCTTCACTCACTGCCTCTGAGATTAGCCTGACCTGTTCGCACCAAGCTACCAAGGGGTGAGCAGGGCGTATTTCAGTAGTGTATCCCCCTTATCCTGACTAGAAGGAAGCGCCCCTATTTGGACAAAGGTGCAAACCATTGCCAACCAGAGACCCCCTATTTCTAACAGGCACCAACCTGAAAATGTATTGTAAAAAGACACATTTGGCAGTGTGTGGGGCTCCTTCATTTGGATAAACCCCCTCCCCATCACCCAGGGAATGTCCTAATACAGCAGCTATTAACCTTTTCACTTACGTGGACATCAAATGAATAACTCCTGGGAGCCAGGCACTCCCGCCTCAGCAGTTTCTATGATTTATATATGTAAAGTGCACTGGGAACCCTACATTTGAAAATGTGGCAAATTTGTTGTGAGGCACATTTCCACATTCATAGGTGTGTTTTCACTGACATAAAATTCCACTACTTCCGGTTCTGTCATAAGGAGGCAAATCTTACATTCACGATTTTGTGAAATTTACTAATGATGTTCCCTCAACTATCTGAGGCACCCTAGCTGCTAAAATAAAATTTTAAAAAATGAAATCAAACGGTGAATGCCAACCATTAAAGCACTTAAAATATCTTCTTTCTTTTTCAGAATCCCATTGTTTACTAAAACTCTTTTTAAAGAATGTATATTCTGTGGATTCATTAAATCCCGGATCAAGGATCACAACTAACATAGGGGGTCAATTACAGGTTGGCAGATGCAGGGCATCCATCAAAAAAATTGGCAGATGCCTACCCCAAACTTTCCATTCCCTCCTCCATTTAGAGTTGGGGAAACCACTTTGTTTATAAGTGGTGGAGATGCAGCCAGCTCTTCTGTAGAAAGCAACCTGCCAAGAAGCCTGTAGCCACTGGCCTGCTGGCCTTATAACTTCGGGAAGCTCACCTTTTTTTTATGCTGGGCAGTGCCTAATTTGAGCCGGTATTTTCCGGTGCTTGGCATCAGCACTTAATTGCCAGCAAGGGGATTTTGGACAGTCTGCCACATGGTGGCACTGTATATCTCATTCATAGATCAGGACAAGAACAGTTGTTTATTTGTGCAATATAACGTAAACATGACTAATACCTGCCACCCAAACCATTCTTATAGCATTGGAGGCCTGGAATAGTCTGAATTGTCACACTTATAGTAGTGTGATGGTTAGTAGCCGTGTTGGTACCGTCATTGACAGCGCTGGCAAGGGCAATAGGTGTAGCAAGCTGCATTTGCCTCCTTGGCACTTATGTTTTTTATTTTTACAAATTAAGCGCTGTTGTGGGGTTTCTGGCTTCCTCTTGGTTGTCTCCCCGACAGCAGCATGTGCAGCAGAACTTCACCCTGAGCTTGACTCAGATCAAACTGCATTATAGTACCAGAGGCAGAGGTCAGCCTTGTGACTGGGGGTGCTGCTCAGTACCTGTGTATCCCTTCTTCTTTTGCTCTTCTTTCCTTTGTTTTCTTTTGTGTGAAAATAGTATAATTTCTCACTCTCGCGTTGACGTCAATCGAGCCTGCAAATTCAGAAGGGAAAGATTAAAAATGTTTAAATCTCTGGAAATAACTTAAAATAGGCAGTCTTATTTCAAAATAAGCAGTGTGGATTGATCCACCTCTATCTCCAAATGGTCAAATATCCCCTCTGAGCAAAACACAATCCCAAACAATTCTGATTTTATGTGTGCTTGACGTGGCTCTCTTACTAACGTGTCTTCCAGAAACTAGGTAAGATGGTTACAACTACAGTAGCCAGTCACCCTTGTTAGGGTCACTAACAAAGAGAATGTGGAAGAGAAAATTGAATAGCAGATGACCTACATTCTGCCGGCTTGCCCGATGGGAGAGGTGCAGAATGGAGGGGTTGACAGGGTATGGCTGTTAGAGGGAGAAGTCTTGTCACACAAATTCATCTCTAGCTTATTGTTTCTGCTGTGTTTAACTGCTGGGCAAATGCAACTCAATAATCAATGATAGCTAACTATTCCATCTGTGACAGAGGACTGATTGCCCTGTTTCTTGTCTGTGCCAGGGGCTGCCTTGTATGATCAATGTATCATACCTCTCTGCAGCTTCAGCAAAACATTTACATGCTTCTCTCGTAGAGGACATTGCAGATGTTCACTGTGATAATCTTTGTGGCAGTACAGTTAAGGATCGAGAAATACACTTAAGCCTGCCTTTAAGAAAATTATATTAGTGCCTGGAAATTGATTGTGAAAACACAAAGGTACATGTTTGAGATTATTGCTTGGTTTGGCATCATCACTTCCACCCTCTTGAACTGTCCACAGTCCATATACCTAAACCATAAACTATTTCCACAATCAAGAGATACAAGAAAATTGCTTCCCAGCTCTTCCAAAGGCCACTGCCTCCTTTGACACAGATTCAGCTGCATTTGGGTATGTGAGCCAGGAGACAAACCTCTGTCAGGATGATTTTGATGCTCAGAAGTTGTTCTATGTTCTTTCTGCCTCTGGTCTTTAAAAATATACCTATCCATCGCTTAGTGTATTCTTTCATGCTTTAAGTCGCTCTCAATGTGATACCTTTCAGTTTGTAAATGTAAATTAGGCCACTTTGACATTGAAGCGGGGGTTTGGATATATGCAGGGATCTACTATGCAAGCATGAAAAAGTGGGAAAACCTAAAGTGAGAGACATTAAGCTTGGAAAAACACCACCGCCCTTCGAAACCCTGGTGGCTTGAGGTGCAAGCCTCCACGGAGAGTGATATGCCCCCGAAATCTGTATGATCAACTCGCGACCGAAATGCTGAGACTACATCGGTGGCACGCGTCCCACTGGCCCGCCCCACTCCAAGCAAGATCAGAGTGGCGGTGGGAATGGAGGGGGAAATAAAACCAGGCCCAGAAGCACTAAAAGCACCAAGATGCAGCCTGTGGCAGGGAGGAGCAGTTGTTTTTTCTCACTTTTAGTTTCCTAATATCCAGCTCTATTTTGTTTTACTTTGAACGTAAATTAGTGTGCACATCTATCCCATACTTAACAGCCAACGTATGTCCCCTGCCAATCTTGATAGGTTCTTCACAAGAAAAGACACCAAGGTGAGCATCTCTTAGTGCCACAGCAATTTGGCTTTTGTAGTTGGCAGTCTCCTTAAATGGTGGGAGAACACAATGCTTATTGAGCACCAGCTGCCACTCAGCTGCTGTGAAGAATACCTATGCAGTGTTACTATTGCTGTAGCCCCTTGTTATATGATTTTTCATTCTGCCAAGTTGGTGGACTTCAGCTGGCTGAGTGGCAACATGTAGCACCTCTGAAATGTTCTTGTAATATTTCTGACAATGTGTTAATGAGCTGAAATGCAATGTGATCTTGTGACCCGCCACAAAAAACCTCCCTGAAAGCCAAGAATTGGGTGACAAACGGTGTCGCCACAAGATGTACACTGATGTAATCCAAAAGAAGTCCAGAGGTAGCCATATAGTAGGTTGTAGGTAAGAGGTTTATTAAGCTGGGTTACAGGATGGTAAGTAGGATGATAGGTTAAGTAGTTCATTAGTTGAGCCCCACCAGGGGCAACATCATTGCTGCTCAGACCACACACTCCAACTGTCTCTCTCACCAGTCCACCAGGCACTCCAGCATTCCACTACCTCTTCAGACATTCTAACATTTCACACGCACCTCACATTCATACTGGCTGAGCAGCAGGGAACAGGTAGCTAAGAAAAAGGATGTAAAGCACCATTACAAGTTACAACATATACCATATGTAAACCTTGAAGCAGGAGCCCCATTGTGGCCATGAGCACCACAAAACCCAGTTGTAATTGCGGGCGAATTAGCTTCCTCCACTTTTTCTCATACGTGAACTTCCTTGTGGAAATTACCGTGTTATGTTATGTTATAACAACTTATATAGCGCACTAATACCCTTAGGTGTCTAGGCGCTTATGGTCTGATGCTGTAGAGGGAAGCTACATTTTAAAAAGACACATTTTAAGGTGTTTTCTAAATTCCAACAGTGATGAAATCTTCCCCAGAGAAAGTGGAAGAGAGTTCCATATTCTGATAGTACTATATCTGAAGCACCTCCCCACCCAGATCGACTTTTTGACTCTGAGGGAGGGCATTAGGAAAGCATTGGCCGACCGTAGTGATCTGCTAGGAGAGTACCAGCTAAAATCGTGCCAAAGAAAGTGTGGGCCTTCTCTGTAAAGTGCCTTGTGTGTGATACAAAGTGCCTTGAATTTCGTGCACTGGGTAACTGGAAGCCAATGTAACTCTTAAAACTGTTTTTCTGGTCTTTTTAGGGATAAATGGAAAAAGTTCATGCATGGTTTTGATGAAAAAAATGCAGAAGACACCACCTTTGAAATCTGGGATTTAAAATTAAGCTTTTCATCTATTATGACCCCCAAATTGTTAGCTTTTGCTACTGGTGTAGGAAGGGGGCCCAGAGTACTTGGCCACCAAACTGGAGACCGTAGAGGAAAAAGTTTTCCAAATAGCACCACCTCGGTTTTACTTGAATTTAACTTCAAGCAATGCCTACTCATCCAATTGCTTAGGGAGACCATACAATCATGAAGTTTAGTGGAGTAGTTAACATCCTTTTCTATTGTTGACATAAGCCAATTGGGTGTTGTTGGCATACGAGGTTGGGATTAGATCAAAACTGCTGATCAAAGGTGCTAGTTCAGACACATAAATGCTAAAAAGCGTAGGGCTCAATGAAGAGACCCATGGTACCCCACAAGGCAGGATAAAAGGTGCACATTTAAAATCGACCAGTTGCACTGTCTGAATCCTATCTGCTAAAAACGAAGTTAAAAGTGAGAGGGCCTTTCCTCCCAAACCTATGGTCTTTAGACGTTCAGTCAACAAGGTGTGGTCCATGGTATCAAATGCCGCGTACAGATCAAGGAGGATGAGAGCCGCCGACCCTCCGCCAACTAATGCGGTGCGTATTTCCTCCATGGTCTTTATCAGAGCTGTCTCAGTGCTGTGACATGACATAAAACCGAACTGACTGTGGTCTAAAATGTGGTTTTCTAGGATGTAGGTAGAAAGTTCTACATTTACAATTTTCTCTAAAGCGGCAGCCTCACAATGGGTCGATAGTTGACCGGATCCGTTATATCTAGATTCGTTTTTTTTTTATAACGGTAAGATGCAGGCCTGTTTCCACAGTGTTGGAAATATTCCTTGTAAGAGCATCTGACTGTAGATGCCAGATGGCTGATATTATGTAGAATTCTCGGAGGACAGGGATCATCCGGAGAGCCAGAATTAGTCCTTAACAGAAGGGTGGCAATTTGCACTGGGGATGTAGGGGTAACATTTAAGAGAAGTGTTACAGTCTTAGCTTCCTGTTCTGCAACATTGGTGCTAGTTGTATACAAGGCAAATTGATTATTAATTGGATCAACCTTTGATTTAATCGCCTGCGCCAGTGTGTTACAGAAATCTTGAGTACAGTTGGCAGCATCATCCTTTTTAATGGTTGTCAAGTTGTTTATGACCTTGAAAAGTTCCTTACTTGAATTACCCGCCATTTCTATCTTCAACGTAAAATATTGGCTTTTCTCAGTGATTATTGTTTTCTTATAATCAGCTAACATTCGTTTATATTGCTCTTTCTCAACTGCATCATCATTTTTACACAAGGCTCTTTCTTGCCTCCTACCATCAAACAATTAATGCCCAAGGTAGTATATTGACAAATAGATTGTACATTACCATGATTCAATGCCTGACCAGTCTGAGACGCCTCCTGTATGTGGCAGTCGAAAGTAAAGTGTTCGTGGAACTTTTACAGCCTTCGATTTGAGTCCTTGACCCCTGGGCCATGTTACCAAGGTAAGGGGGCATTACTGACCTCTCACATGATTAGTGTTTTCCCAAAGTGATAACCACTTTATGTTTCATCTTGGATATTGTATGGCAAGAGTTACATTGACCTCTTTATTCCAGGTCTGGCATTGTGCCAACATGTTCAGCCAAGCACTCTCTGATATTTCTGGCTGCACTGAAGTGAATTGATGCCATCGGCCTGGAAAATTGAGTTACTGCTTGAGTTAACAGCACTGGATCCTTCATCATGGAGTCACATGCTTGAATCATTCCCTGCCGTGTAGATGTGAGCCTCTAGTCACCTTTAATAGCAGTGCCCAACACCAATGAGAAATAGAAACAACTAAAAAACATTGAGTTTAGTGGCTAATGTACCTCATAGAAAGTGAGCCAAACTTCCACGAATGAGGGGGAGATGCACTGAACTCACTGAGGCCACCATAGTTCAGATGTAAACCACACAACATGAAAACCGGGGTCTCAGCAGAACTCTGCTCATTTTGCTCTTATTACTATTCCAAGTGACTAGAAATCTATATTTTTAACATCCTGTGTCACCAGCTTTTTCTAGTGGAATTGCTGTCCATAGGAATATTTTTTGCGAGGGAATTCTGCCCTGCTGGGAATGGCAATACGATCATTTGTGGAAGAGTTGCTGAGACAGCTGATTTTGTAGATAAGGGTGATAAGATGTTTGGAAAAGTGAGATCCATGTCATCTTACCCCTTGAAAGAACACTAGTTAGTGAGTCTGAAGACTTCTTAGTGACCTAGCAATCTCTTTGTCTGCTGTAATATGTTAAAGTTCCTTGTCAATGTGCCATCCAAACAAAGCCTATCCATCATGTTAATTCCACTCATTTCAAAATAAAGCACCTTCTCACTCTATACTGTACACAACGCAGGAACACTGCACTCACATGCACACTCACCTGCATACGCAATTACAACATATCATTCATAAAATTCAACACAGTATGCCAGAAACAACACAAACAATTATTCTCTACGAATTGAAGGCCTACTCGCCCTTCTGCTATACACACACGACAGCACACACATGCATGCTTAAACTAAAATATTCTGGCAACTCACATTTCCTAACACTGCACCAAAATTGTATAACATGACATAGCATTGAAATTCTGAACATTGCAACATTGCAATAACAAACTACAATTGACAGTCACAATTTAACAACAATTTCTGCAAGTGAGTCAAGTCCTCCGTCCTGGTGAGTGGTTCCTCACCCGAACTAATTTCCAAACATTCTGCACAGTACAGTACCTTACAATTACACAGTTCCCATTCCTTGCAAAGATCACAAAAGCACATATTGTTTCTCGCCCGCACCACTTCCTGATGCACATTAGTCAGATCAGACTCCTTGGTGATTATAGAGGGCCACCTGGCCAGTACCCTACACTGTAGCAGCAACACACCTGAAAGCAGCCAGAGGTGAGGTACCGGCAGCTGGCCAACAAGCAAGTGCGGGCACTGTGGTTCCAACCACAGGGAACAAGACAGGGGCCCAGCAAGAGGTCAACCCTGCTCAAAATGAGGCTAAGCCAACTGCTACGCCAGCATCTGCCGTAGTGGCGGAGGTCACCATGCAGAGGTGCATTAAGAGGGTGTTCAACAACTCTGCGAAATCTCATGCTTGAAGAGCACGACAACCCCAGAGCACCTCCAGAACAAGAGACAACCGCCTATTACGAAGACGACAATGACACGTTTGTCATATCCTTCGCAGGACGGCCGGGATGAAGGGGGCATCCACCCCCAATGTGCAACATCAAGGTCCACGGAACACCAGTGCAAGCCCTCATAGACACCGGCGCATCAGTCAATGTGATGGATTCCAACCAATACGAGCAGCTGTCGCCCAAACCACGCTTCACGTCCAGTGCAGCCAAGATTTACACGTACGGCGGCAAGGAACCCCTACCTCTCTGAGGGATGATGGAGGTCAAAGTCTCGAGCTCTGAATGCTCCGTGACTACCAGGTTTCACATGACAGAAGGGAAGAAAGGGATGCTCCTAGGTTGCCACACCACAGAAGACCTGGAACTGGTGTTTTTTGCCAAGCAAGTTCACGAAACCCACGCAAAGAACTTGCTGAGTGAATTTCCCCAACTCTTTCAAGGGCTAGGTAAGCTCCGAGGACGTCAAGTAAAGCTACATATCGACCAGGTGGTCCAACCGAGAGTGCACAGACTCAGGCGCATTCCTTTTCACCTTCGCCCAGCAGTGGAAAAGGAGCTGCAAGACCTAGAGGACCTGGGGGTCATAGAGAAGGTGTCAGGACCCACTCCATGGGTGTCCCCGCTGGTAGTGGCACCAAAATCGAAGCAACCTGGCGCCATTCGACTGTGTGTCGACATGGAGCTTCCCAATCAAGCTAACCTGAGAGAGAGACATGTGACCCCGACCATGGATGACTGTGTGGCCAACTTGAACGGGGCACAGTGGTTCTCCAAGCTTGACTTGAACTCTGGATAACACCTGTTGGAGCTGCCGCCAGAAAGCCGGTATATCACCAGTTTCTCCTCACATGTGGGTCTTCGAAGATATACCAGGCTCAGCTTCGGCGTGTCATCCGCCGCCGAGGTGTTCCAGAACACCATCAAGGAAGCCCTGTCTGGCCTGGTATGTGTAATCAACTTAAGTGACGATATCCTGATCTACTCGCAAAGCCTAGAGGAACACCATGCCCGGTTGAGGGCAACCTTACAGAGGATGGCAGACTGTGGACTCACGCTCCATAAAAAGAAGTGCGCCTTCTACCAAGGATCGATAGACTTCTTTGGGTATGTCTTCTCGTGAGACAGACTCCGCGTTGACCCGCGCAAAGCAGAAGCCATCAGGAGTGCTCCCGTCCCACTGAACCCAACGGAAGTAAGAAGATTCCTCGGGATGGCGACGTATTGCAGGAGATTTATCCAGAACCTCGCTACCCTCTCGGAGCCGCTCAGGCAGTTGACAAAGACCGGCACACCATGGGAGTGGACTCCCAGAGAGGAAACAGCGTTTCAAGACATACCATGGCATACTTTCATCCCAAGAGGAAGACAGAGCTAGTAGTCGACTCCAGCCCAGTCGGGCATGGGTAGTCCTCCTGCAAGAAGACACCAAGGGAGTCTATGCCCCCATGGCATATGCAAGCCGAGCACTATCCCCAACTGAAACAAGGTATGCTCAAATAGAACGAGAGGCTCTGGGCATACAGTGGACATGCCAACACTTCCACCTGTACCTGTGCGGGCATCCCTTGAGAGTGATAACCGACCACAAACCCCTTCTGCCGCTGTTCAGTGGAACCACACACCTGGCACCCCCAAGAATCGAGAGATGGACGATCCAGATGCAAGCATACTCACTTCAAATGCTGTACAGACCCGGGGCAGACAATCCTGCGGACTTTCTGTCTCGACACCCCACCACAAAAGATGGGGAGGCACCACAGGATGATTCTGCAGGCACAGAAGCCTTCGTAAGCATAGTGGAAGACAGCGCTTGTCCCATGGCCAGGACCAAGGAAGAGCTACGCGATGCCACGGGCGAAGATAATACCATGAAAAGAGTGAAGGAGGCACTGAAAAATGGGCAGTGGCTTCGGTTTCTGGACGGGATCTCTCTGTTAACAAGCGAGGACCAGCACCGTTCCTACACCACGGGTCCAGGATTGTTGAGGATGGGGTTGGCGGCGTCTGCGGATTGCCGAAGAGGGTGTGGGAGGTCGGGAACGTTCCTACACATACTGTGGGAGTGTGAGAAGGTCCGTGATTTTTGGGCAAGGATACACTTGAAAATGAGTGAAGTATGGGGTGAGCGAATCGAGCTGGAGGCCCGTCGCTGTTTGCTGAATGTCTGGGAGCCTTCCGACCTCTCGATTTACGGCAAGATTTGGGTCACTCTTGCTTGCGAAATTGCCAAGCGCAACATTGCTCAACTATGGGGTGCAACCCAGGCGCCTCGGATTGGGAAGTGGATGGAGGACCTTGATTGGTGTATATTTCGGGAGAGGGCTGTGTATGTGTCAAGGGGGCGACCCCGTAAGTGGAGTAAGATCTGGCGTGTTTGGAATGCCTATCGTGGGGACATCTGCACACCGCCTGAGATTGACCCTGCCGGTGTGGATCTGGAAGACACCTAGATCTATTTATATATTTTGTCTTATTTGCATACCTTTGGAAGTCTCCGATCTCGATATGCATATGTGAATGTACTCAATGCGCTCTGGTCAGTTTTGAGTTATGTAATGTCTTTGCTTTAATAAAAAGACGTTTAAAAAAAAAAACAAGCGAGGACCAAAATTCCAGACGCCAACTCTGGAGGGTGCGACATGAGCTCAGCGTCAGTGGCTCCGGGCTAATAAGGAAACTTATCAACCAGGATGTTGTTATTCACATGGCGTAAATCAATGCAAAGTCTATTGCAACGTCTTGCAACGACCACTGGAGAAATCCATTCAGATGATTCAACTGGTTCAATGATGTCTGCCTTGATTAATTTGTCTAACTCATTCTCCACCTCTTTTCTACAATAATTGGAATGTTCCTAGCCTTATGTTTTTTAGGGCTAGCATTCTTTTTCAGAACAATGCGATGTTCAAACCCTTTTAATTTACCAATATTACCACTGAATACTTGTGGAAACTTTTTTTTAGAATTTGGTCACTCAAAGCAGCACTCTCGTCCACAATCACAAGTGGATCAGGGCTGTTAGGATTTAAAATAATATGTAAATCTCCTTAATACCTCAAACCTAGCACTGAAGGTCCTTTTTTGGCAACATAAAGTTTTCCAATAGATTCTCTGTTCTTGAATTTAAAAACAAGTTCTCTATAAGCAAGTAAATCAATTCTCTCACCTGAGTATCCTTTACGATTAATATCAGGTACGCGAAGTGTCTTCCCAATTTTAAGTACAAATTTAGAATTCAAAACCTCATCATTAATAATAGTAAAGGGAGATCCGGAATCAGCATACATGTCAATTATCACTCCACCAATAGACACAGAGCAAATGGGTTTCTTTTTTACACCTACTCCAGTATCTTTGATGTTTAACATAAACATATAATGCACCTCAGATTCTTGAATATTGCAATGCATAACTTTCTCCACAAAATTTTCATCGTCACTTGACTCAGGTTCATCCACACATCTCACTTTAACGTTTTTTCTCCTCCTGCATGCCTTTGCAAAATGCCCTATTACACCACAAGAAGAGCATCTTTGTATGATAGCAGGACAAAACTTACTAGAAGCAAGATGGAAACTACTGTCGCAACGATAATATCAAAAATTATCTTTCTTGGTGATAGAAGGCGGTTTCACACTATTATTCTTTTTAGTGGAATCATAAGAGTTAGTAAACTCCATTTTGTTCTTGTTATATAATTTGTTCATTTTACATATAGTTTCTTCATTACCACTTTTAGAATCTGCCTCAAGTACCTTTGCACTCCGACTGGAGAATTCTGCCTTCCTAACAATAGCCAAAATGTCTTTAAATTCTGCATCCCCATTAATCCATAGTCTTTCTTGAATAGCTGTGTCTGCAGTATGCATTACCACCTGATAACGAATAAACTGCTCCTGAAGGTGATCAAATTTGCAACCGCTAGCCAATTTTCTTAAAGCAGAAACATACTTATCCACCAACTCACCTGGTTCTTGCTTCCTTTGAAAAAAATGTAAACCTGACAATCCCAATTCAAACTTTAGGTGCAAAGTAATTGTCAAAATCTTGCAAAGTAACATGAAATACATTAGCATCTCCTCCACCCACAGACTTTGTCATCTGTTCATGTACCTTTAGACCACCTGGACCAATAGAATGTAGAAACAACTTTTTTTCTTTCACTTTAAAATTCAGTGCAGGTCACTTGAAGAGCAGGAATAAGCTTCTAATGAATTCCTCAGCACATAGCTCCTATGGTGTAATTTATATTGTAAAAGAATTTCAATGAAATACGCGCAAAATAAACGTTGGCGCTGTAATAAATCACTCTTAACAGTGCAGCGGCAAGGCCTAGATGAATCCGCTACCATTACCAATCACTTCAGAGTGACAGACGTGATGTCACCCCGCAGTACGACCCTTGTTTGCGTTGTGTGTGTCACTGGAACACACCAGAGGAAACAAATCGTTGTGAAGAGAGGAATGCAAGATGGGAACGCCGTTAGTACTTCAAAGAGTGCTCAAACTCGTCTTTGTGTACAAGAATTCCGTAGAATGACGCGGTGAGTAGAACTTGGGCCAAAGCTCCAAATCTGACGTCAGTGAAGCAAAGTTCTGATGAAGGTAGGTAAAATTGAATTTTGAAAAATGCGGACAACTGAGCAAGTGCGAAGATTAGACCAGCACCCCAAGCAATACGAGGAGCAAGATTTTCACCAAACGTAACCAGTAGGAGGTTCAGTAATCCGCATTCCACAAATTTGAATCCATAAATGTGGGCAAATAAAAAAAAAACAATCCAAAGAGTCTCTACTGGGCACGCATAATCCAAAATTGTAGAGGTAGGCGATCACCAAGAATGAGGAGGAGGCACGATTTGCAGGTAAGTTATTTATTCAAATTACATAGTACGGAGAGCGCCGGGAGCCGCGTCCGCTCTATTCATGGGCTCCGCTCTAACTGCCAACATGGCGTCGCTACGTCCGGACTCATCGACTGGAGCACGACACTACATATCTCCCCCCTTTAACCACCATACACAAATTGAGTGACCATGTCCCAAAGTCTATTTGCTTCCCAGCACGTTCACCTCTCCCATCTCATAGTCTCTCTACCTCACTGGTCTAACCACTGTCCTGCCTGCGTGGGCACATCTCACCGGGGTGCTGGAGGCATTCCCTGTGTCTTCTCTGGGAGTTCTCGGCCCTGATCTATCTCCGCACGTTGGTCTCCCCTTCATCGTCGCTTCGCTTGTACCTTCCTGGCGTTCCTGTGTGTCCTGATCGTCACTTTCTACTACTTCCATTTCTCTCAAGACATCTCCAGAGGTTGCCTTCTCTTCCCCGAGGACCTCAGAGTGGTTATCGTTGTGGTGTTCTGACTGTGACCCCTCTGCCTTTTTCCACTGCAGTATCTTGTTGCACTTGGACATTCGATCCTGGGACCCAACCCTTCCGTCACTCAATAAGGCTGCTCTGTTATAAACTTCCTTCACTTGCATCGGTGTGCTGAACTTGCTGTCGCCTTTTCTTCTCAGTTGGGCTTATTTGACTCGGACCCACTCTCCTCTTTCTAACGCCATCTCTTTCACGTTACGTTGTTTATTGAAGTGTTCCGTATAGACTCTTTGCGCCCTTTCCAGATTGTGGTGGACAACTGAATTGGACCATTTACTCACTATGGTGTGTTCCTTCCATGCTACATTGTCCTTGGTGAAGGGATCCCGCACCCTGAGAATTTTGAACGGACTATATCCCGTGCTGGTTGGGGTGATCCTGTATGCCCACAGCGTGTTCCTCAACTCAGTTTCCCAGTTCTTTCCCGCGCTGATTGCTGAGTGTACTGACCCCATGATGACTCTGTAAAACCTTTTGGCTAAGCCAATGCCGGCCGGATGGTATACCGATGTATGCTTGACCTTGATCCCGTTTCTTCTCATGTAGGCATTCCACTATCTGAAAGAAACACGTTAGTTAGATTCCTTACCTTAGAATAACCCCCAGGCGTCAGACTGGATCCGGAAAATTTTGCGTAGCAGTACCCTTGCGCGTCGGTAGGCGTCGTCTGCGGCTTCGCATCCATCGTCGGGGTCGGGATGACGTTGTCGGAGTACTTAGACGCCGCCCTCGCGCGCTGACGTCAGTTCTTCTTTTTTCTGCGCCAACAAGCGCAGGTCCGGAGAAAGCAGTACCTTAGTCACTTTTTGACTAAACTTTTTTGATCATTTTTGATCTCTTCTCGAGTCTTCACGACTCTTGCTGCCGGTCGGGATGCCCGGGTTCAAGCCCTGTACCGACTGCAACCGACTGATGTCGGTTACCGATCCCCACCTCCGGTGCCTGTATTGCCTTGGGGCTGACCACGATGACCGGTCCTACCCCGACTGCCGGTCCTTGAGCTCGAAGGCTAGATGGGAGCGGTCCCGTAAGCGCCTCGAGCTCCGGCAGTCGGCCCGCGCCGCTCACGGTCCCGATCCAGGAGGGGGTCGAGGGACCGGTCGCAAGGCCACAGTCATCGAAGCTCTACGAGTCGACACCATTCGTTGGGCTCCAAGTCCTCAAGTAAGAGGCACGAGAAGTCGAAGAGACAACATCGCTCTTCTGACTCCCCCGGACGCATGCGCAACGTGGTCGGGGGTTCGGGCGACACCGCCTCCACGGCTCCGCCGGAGCCGCAGGTGCCGCGACCAGCTCCATACCCGCCAGTCCCTGGGCTGAACATGACGCCAGAGGAGATCAAGGCCTTCCTCATGGCCATGAGGTCCCTCTCTCCTCCGTCGGGCCCCGCGGTCCCAACTGGGAGTCCAGGCAGACCGGGCGCTTCGGCCCTGGCGCCGTCGGGTGCTTTGCCCCGGTGCCGTCAGCGACTACGGTCTCGATGCCGCAGGCTCCCGCTGGATCCGGTTCCGGATCCGGGTCGCCACTGGTCGACCTCATGACCCCGCCGGCATCGACCCCCAGGGTGTCGCCCCTGGCACCATCCCCGCACGGCGCCGCCACTGATCCCTCCCTCGATCCGGATCCGGCGTCGGACCGGCGTCGACCGACGCCGCATTCGACGCCGGCAGATGAGCATTTCTTCTTTGATCCGGCTTCATCCTTTGACCCTGAATTTCAGGACATGGAGGACGAAGGGGATTGAGGGGGGTCTGAGGAACCTCTGACATGTGAGTGTCAGTTCTTCCAGGACTGGACAGAGGAGCTAGGGGAGGCCAGTGGTCTTGATACCTTCCCTGACACTGGCTTTGTCTCCCCTCCTACCGTGGCTACGGAGGAGGGGGCTGCTTATAGTGTGGTGCTGACGCGGGCAGCCAAGGCCTTGGCGCTTACGCTTCCCGTCGCTACTGTGAGGTCTATCATCCTCACTAAGGTCCTTAAACCGCAGACTGGCGCTCCGGAGCCTCTACTGCCGTTTAATGAGGCTCTCATGGACGTCCTGTTGGGCACCTAGTCCAGGCGCGCTACAGGCCCCCCTGTTGATAGGAACGTCGCCAGGCACCACTGCCCTACTCTGGGCGACCCTAGCTTCCTGTCCACCCACCCCACCCCCAAGAGCCTCATTATCCAGGCCTCTACTTCCCAATCCGCATCCAAAATGTATGAACAGATTGGTAAGAAACTGTTCTCATCCCTCAGTTGTGGGTTGCGGTCAGTCAACACCGCTTGCCTTTTGGGCCGCTATACCCACTCTCTGTGGGATACGGTTGCGGCCGTGCTGCCAGAGTGCCTGGAAGAGGCGCGGGCAAAGCTCGCTCAAGCCCTCGCGGAGGGACGAGACGCAGCTTGGTATTCTATACGATGTGGGCTGGATACCACAGACTCGCTGGGCAGGGTGGTGTTAAAGACGGTGGCGGTTTGCCGCCACGCCTGGCTGAGGTCCGCCAACTTCTCGGCCGATGTCCAGAACACCCTCATGGACATGCCGTTTGATGGCAGCCACCTCTTTGGTGGCAAGGCAGATCATGCGCTTGAACGCTTCAAGGACTCCAGGGCTACGGCCAAGTCCTTGGGCCTCTCGGGCCAGCGTCAGCAGCAGTCGGCCTTTCGCTCCTTTCGTGGCCAAGGAAGGGGCGCCCCTTCACGTCCTGCCAGCCACGGACCGCAGTCTAACATCCAGCGCGGCGGCGGACGTGGTAACCGCCCTGGCAGTGCCAGGGGACAACGGCGCAGCCAGTCCACATCCACCCCCGCAGCATCCACCTCAAAGCCCTCCTAGTCCGAGCTTTCAGGCCCATTTAACGCCAGTGGGGGGCAGGGTCCGCCATCACCTCCTTCACTGGCGCACCATCACTTCGGACTGGTGGGTGCTGCAAATCGTCCGAAGGGGCTACTCCCTCTCCTTCGAGGCGACCCCTCCAGCCATGCCACCGCAGTACCACTGCATGTCGGGGGATCACTTGCAACTTCTGCAAGACGAAGTGTCTGCCCTCTTGGCCAAGGGGGCCATCGAGCGCATTCCTGAGCCAGAAGTAGGGTGTGGTTGCTATTCCCACTACTTTCTGGTTTCCAAGAAGGGCAAAGGGGGCCTACGCACTATCTTGGACCTACGGAACGTCAACGGCTTCCTCCGGAAGGAGAAGTTCAAGATGTTGACTCTGGCTCAGGTCTTAGCTGCCCTGGACCCCGGTGGATGGTAGCATTGGACTTGCAGGACACGTATTTCCACATCCCCATCCTGCCGGCCCACTGGCATTACCTGCGGTTCATGGTAGGCCACGAGCACTTCCAGTTCACCGTGCTCCCCTTTGGCCTTACCAGCGCCCCACGGGTGTCCACGAAAGTGATGGCGGTGGTCGCAGCTCATCTGCGCAGGTTAGGGTTGTCAGTCTTCCCCTACCTCGACGACTGGTTGTTGAAGGAGGGCTCGCCCCAGACAGTCGTCAGCCACCTTCAGACTACTGCCAACCTCCGGCACTTGCTGGGGTTTTCCCTCAATGTGCCGAAGTCATACCTGTGTCCCTCTCAAAGGCTCCTCTTCATCGGAGTGGTTCTAGATTCGGCGCAGTTTCGGGTTTATCCTCCTGAACAGCGGGTTCAGGATATTCAGGCTCTGATTCCGATCTTTCAGCCTTTATCCCGGGTCTCGGTCAAGTTGAGGATGCGGCTTCTAGGGCTGATGGCCTCCTGCATCCTTCTTTTGCATCACGCCAGGTGGCGGATGCGGGCTCTGCAGTGGGACCTGAAGTTTCAGTGAGCCCAGCATCAGGGCAACCTGTCCGACCATTTCCAGATCTCAGAGAGCACTGCGAGACAGTTGCAGTGGTGGCTCACGGACTGCGATGGGCCAGCGGCAGATCCCTCTCCCTTCCCCAACCAGAGCACGTAGTTGTGACGGATGCGTCCCTCCTGAGCTGGGGGGGCCACATGGGAGAGGCGGAGATCAGAGGATCTGGTCTCCGGCGGAGTCCCGGCTCCACATCAACCTTCGGGAGCTGCGGGCGATCCGGCTTGCACTGAAGGCATTCCTTCTCTCTGTTCGGGGAAGTGTAGTGCAGGTGTTCACGGACAACACCACCGCCATGTGGTACTCCCACAAACAGGGCGAGGTGTGGTCGTGTAGCCTATGGCAGGAGGCTCTGCGCCTCTGGCAGTGGCTGGAACATCAGGGCGTGACCCTGGTGGTTCAACATCTGGCAGGTTCCCTGAACGCCAGGGCGGACAAACTCAGCCGTCGGTGCATGAGGGATGGCGTCTGAAGTCGGACGTGGCGCAAGGTCTCTTGCAGCAGTGGGGAGAGCCTTGGTTAGATCTAATTGCCACAGAAGAGAACGCGCAATGTCATCAGTACTGCGCGTTGGAATTTCCAAGGCGGCACTTGCTCGGAGACGCTTTTCATCGCGAGTGGAGGTGCGGTCTGTTGTACGCCTTTCCGCCTATACCACTTCTGCCCAGAGTGCTGAAGAAGATCAGGCGCGACCGGGCCCTAGGCATTCTTGTGGCTCCGGATTGGGCACGAAGGTACTGGTATCCCGAGCTACTCAGCATGTCAGTCGATCCCCCGATTCGTCTGCCTCTTCAGGAGGACCTTCTGTCGCAGCAGCAGGGGACGGTCCTCCACCCGAACCTGTCCAGTCTCCACCTCCATGCGTGGAGATTGAGCGGCGACAGTTGAGGCCATTTGACTTGCATCCTGAAGTCTGCGATGTAATTCTGGCAGCCAGGCGTCCCTCCACAAAATCGGTATACGCCTGCAGGTGGAACAAATTTGTGGCATGGTGCACAGCAAAGGCTGTGGATCCACTCTCTGCCCCCCTTTCTGAGGTTCTCCTCTTCCTTCTTTCTCTTGCCCAGCAGGGCTCTGCTCTGGCCACCTCTCTGCCGTTTCCGCCTTCTTAAGGCTACCTGATCAGTCCTCTTTGTTCAAGTCCCCCGTTGTAAATAGGTTCTTGAAGGGCATCACTCATATGTTTCCTCCTGTTCTTTTCGTGATGCCGCAGTGGGACTAGAACCTTGTTCTAACTTATCTGATGTGCGCTCCTTTTGAGCCACTTCATAACTGTCCTCTTCGTCTTCTCACTCTTAAGACTGCATTCCTGGTTGCCATCACCTCTGCCAGGAGAGTGAGTGAGCTCCAGGCCCTTTCTTCAAAACCTCATTTCCTTTCTGTCCATCCATATAAAGTTGTGTTGCGGACGCGACCCTCTTTCCTGCCCAAAGTAGTCACAGCCTTCTGCATCGGGCAGTCCATCACCTTTCCCACTTTCTTTCCGCCTCTGCATCCCTCGAAAGAGGAAGAGAGGCTCTACCGTCTGGACCCAAAATGTGCGCTCTCATATTATCTGGATCGCACACGCCAGTTCCGGGTGGATGCCCAACTCTTTGTTGGTTACGTGGGCGCTAAGAAGGGACGGGCGGTGCACAAAAGAACCATCTCTCGGTGGGTCGTCTTGTGCATCAAGGTTTGCTACTCCTTGGCGAAAAAGAAGCCTCCTGTTGGGCTGAGGGCCCATTCCACTCGGGCCATGGCGGCTACTACTGCCCTGGGTCGGGCAGTCCCCTTGCAGGACATCTGTCAGGCAGCTACGTGGGCCTCGCTGCACACGTTCGCAAGACACTACTGCCTGGACAGCCAAGTCCGGAGAGATGGCTTCTTTGGCCGTTCCATTCTCTGGGACTTTCTGGTGTGATCTTGGTTCGCAGACCCACCACCGGGGTTGGTATTGCTGGGGTATCTACTCTAAGGTAAGGAATCTAACTAACGTGTTTCTTTCAGATGAACAAGTTACTTACCTTCGGTAACGATATATCTGTAAGAAACATTAGTTAGTTAGATTCCTTACCGCCCCACCCATCCTCCCCGTTCTGCGAACCGATATCTAGGGTTAAGCTCTCCCTTTCAGAGCAATAGTTTCATGGCACCAGTGTCGGTTTTTATCATGGCTCTGCGTTTCTGGCGCAGAAAAGCTGTGTATAAGAACTGACGTCAGCTCGCGAGGGCAGCGTCTAAGTACTTCGACGACGTCATCCCGGCGCCAACGACGACGGACGCGGAGCCGCAGGCAACGCCTACAGACGCGGAAGGGTACTGCTACGCAAAATTTTCCGGATCCAGTCTGACGCCTGGGGGTTATTATAAGGTAAGGAATCTAACTAACTAATGTTTCTTACAGATATATCGTTACCGAAGGTAAGTAACTTGTTCTTTCAGACGTGAACTGGGGCCCATTGTCACTTAGGATGGAACGTGGAATACGTTCCCTTAGGAAGGTGGCTGTGAGAAACTTCAGCACCGTCTCCGTGTCCATGTCCTCCTGTATGTCAATCTCTGGCCATTTGGAATACCTGTCCATGAGCACCATCACACATTTCTGGACTCCTTGTGCGTCTAACACCGGACCGAGAATATCTATAGACAACTCCTCCCATGGGTTTGCTGGGTTGTCAAACTTTCCTAAGGACGGCCTCATCAAGCTTTGGGATTTGTCCGCATTTTGGCATTGCGTGCACTCTCTGACGTGCCTTTCTATCTGGCTGTCCAGTAAGTTTGTTTGGCCCGAAGTGTAGTTTTTACAATGCCTAAGTGTCCTTCATGCAGGATGGAGAGCAGGTGTGACACCAAGGAGGTGGGCGGAACTACTTTATCTCCTCTTAGCAGAAAGGTGCCGTGGTCTCCTATGGATAATTCTTCCCGCACTTCAAAGAACTTCCTGTGTTCTGCACTCAAGCGTTTCTTGTTGGGCCACCCTTGTAGGATGAACTGCATGACCACAGTGATGCCTTTGTCGTTCTCGTAGGCCTCTTTCCATTCCTGCGCGCTTATCACTCTCTCGTGGTCCTCCATGAATGCCAAGCTGACTTCCTCTCCCTCCTCGCAGTGAGGGGCTTCCTCCATGGCTGAGGCTCTGCTGAGGAAATCAGCAACCTTGTTTTTTTGTCCTGGTATGTATTCAACGTCGTATTGGTAGTCCAACAACCTTAGTGTCATCTTGACAATGCGGGGGGTAGCATTCGCATGTCTGCTTGATGTGAGCACCTTGACCAGTGGTTTTTGGTCCGTCCTGAGCCGGAATCTTGAGCCCCATATGAATTGGCAAAACTTTTCCATGGCCCAGACCGCCGCCAGTATCTCCTTTGCCACTACACTGAACTTCTGCTCCGTGGGCAACAAAGACCTGGACGCAAAGCTGATGGTGGATACTTCACCTTCTTTTGTTTCCTGCATTAGGGCGGCTCCCAGTCACCTCTCACTTGCGTCCGTAGTTAGTATGGACACAGCATGTTGGTCGAAACCGTAAAGGGGAAATGCCGTACTGATGTCTGCTTTAATGCTTTGAAACTCTTTTTGCGCCTCCTCCGTCCACACAAAGGATGTTCGTTCTTTAAGAAGTTGGCGCAAGTTGTGCGTCTTTGTGGCAAAATGCGACATGAATTTACTATAGAACTCTGACATACATAGAAGGAGCAAACCTCCTCCTTGTTTTTCGGTAGGGGAGCACCACATATGGCTTGGCATTGGATTGTTTCGGTGTGATTCCTTGGTCGCTGATCTCGTGGCCTAAATATGTGACCGAAGACATTCCAAATCGACATTTCTCCCATTCTGTAGTGAGTCCGTTCCTTGCCAGGATGTGCAACACTGTTGCCAATTTTGTATCATGGTCTGCTCGTTCAATGCCCATTATCAAGATGTCATCTTGAAAGTACTGTACCACTTCTGTGTCCTTGAACAGCTTATGCATAAGCTTCTGGAATATGGCCGCCGCCGATGCAAGTCCTACCTGGTTGATGGAGGCTATTCCATCTGGTCCTCCCTGGTCACCGGTAGGTTGCTGGGTGTATGGTCAATAAGGACTCCCAAATGATGAAGGGCGGTTCCGTGTGGTGACTGATGGGTATCCTTTTCTGATCACTATGAGGTCCGGGTATCTTTAATTTTCTCTAGGTTTGACACCTTAGTGTTGTCAGGTTACATATCACAGTAGACATCATTTCTTTAGACTCATCGACACTTTTTGTGTTACTTATTCATGTCAGGGAACGGGTCTTTGCTTGGTCTTAAAATTCCCTTGGGTCCCCTCCCACCGTATGTTATTATCATTCTTACCTGTCTCAGAAGTGATGTTGTGTGATGTATGTCCGCCTCCTTTGACCTTCAGCTGTGTTAGGCACGTGTGCCTGTTGGTGTTGTGGGGGGGGGGTTGCTGTGCACAAAAGTCGACATCTCCGTCCACCTCTATTGGTATCCCCCTTCTTGTGGCAAAGTTGTGCAGCATGGCACACACCGCTATTATCCGGCAGCAGGTCACCGGGTCATACTTCAAGGCACCTCCTGTCTTGTGTAGGATCCGGAAGTAACTCTTGAGGATGCCAAAGGTTCGCTCTACCACATTCCTGGTACTGATATGTGCTGCGTTGTAGCGCTGCTCCTGAGGTGTTGCTGGGTTGAGGTAGGGAGTGAGGAAATATTCAGGCAAGGCGTAGGCGCTGTCACCTGCAGGGTGGAGAGCAAAGGGTTAGCAGCATGAATACAATTACATATGTGAGGATGGAGTTAATGATGAGGCTTTAGTATATACCTACCTACCCCCCCTCAAGAAAGGGGACCGACAGGACCCAAAATGCTATCGTCCCATATCCCTTCTGGACTCCCTTGGCAAAGTGGTGGGAAGGGTCATTCTGGAGAGACTACAACTGTGGAGTGAGGAAAAGTCCATCATCTCGGATTTACAATTCGGCTTTAGAGAAGGCCTGGGGACAGTTGAGCAGGCACTTAACCTCAGCCTCATAATGGCCAAATACATGCACGCAAAGAAATCGACGGTATACATGGTCTATGTAGACCTGTCTGCCGCTTTCGACTGCGTAGCACATTCCAAACTATGGACAGTCCTAAAAGAGATGAATGTGGACCCCTCATTGTTGGACCTTCTAAGAGAGCTGTATTCAGGTGCTTCAGCTAGAGTACGGTTCGGAAAGAACGGCGAGTTGACGGCATCATTTGGGGTGGAGCGAGGAGTTAGGCAGGGCTGTGTCCTGGCCCCCTTTCTCTTCTCGCTCTACACTAACGGCTTGGAGGAGGCAATGCTGAGAGGGGCCCAGGACCTCCCAAAAATGAAACAGAGACTGATTCCAGCGCTCCTCTACGCGGACGATGCCGTCATCCTGGCCCGAACCCCGCGTGAACTGCAGTACTCTCTAAATAGATATACCACCTTCATGAACTCCCTGGACCTAAAGGTTAATGTAAAAAAAACTTTTGTCATGACCACGGGGAGGGGGAAGAAAGGGAAAAAAAACATCTTCCTCGATAGTCAACCTTTGGAGAGTGCCACACAATATCCATACCTTGGGATTGTGATTGATGATAATCTAACATGGAGACCAGCAGTTGAGGCGAGATGTCACAATTTTAAGCGCGCAATAGCAGCCCTGCAGACTTTTTCTCGAAAACTGGGAAGGAGGCGCCCAGTAGAACTCTTAAGAATCTACAATGCCAAGTGCCAGGCGATAGCTCTTTACGGAGCAGGGATCTGGGGTCATACAGATGTTGGAGCCCTCCAAATAATTGAAAATCGATTTGTAAGATTTCTTCTTGCCACCCCAAAAGGCTCATCAAACTACGCCTCTCACATGGAATTGGGTATTCCTTACTTGCAGGATCTCCTTAAAATTCAGCCACTACTCTTGTGGAGGCGTATTTGGACGTCGGAAGTTAACACACTATCACAGTCGATAGTGGCTGACACAATGTCACTCGACTATGCCTACAGAATCAAGTGGCTTAGCTACGTCAGAAACTTTTTCACCGACCTTGGCCTCGAAAAATACTACCTACAGCCAGAATCACTGGTAGCTCTCCCAAAAAAGGAACTCAAGGAACTCGCACTACGGCACCTGGAAACACTAAGACTGTCATCCGAGTCAGCAAAACCTTCAGTGGTTCACGCTAATACAATCCAGCAAACGTTTGGCATTCAACCGTATCTTACTCTCGATATTAAAACGTTCGAGAGGATGTTACTTACCAGGCTCAGACTGAACCTTTTTTACAGACTGGTCGCCTTTCCATTAAACAAAGCCTGGGACCCGAACCTGCCTCCGTGCCCATGCGACGCGATAACAACCCAATCCAATATCCACGTCATTTTATTCTGTAAATTTTATCATCCCCACAGAAAATATTGGATACTTCCGCTGTGCAGGCGATGGGGCCTCAGACAATGTCGACCAGCCTTTCTAAGACTGCAAACCTTAGAGTCGGAAGAAGTCTGTTACCTGGTTTTAAACTTTTTAAAATGCATTTTGAACCACAGAAAAAACCTTTAGCAAACTGCACTAAGGAAAAAGTAAAAGGAAACTATTTAATGATCGAAGACTCTCTGAAACAAAATTACCTTTTTCCCTTTTTGCTTAAATGCACAAATGTTTTCTTCTTATGAAATGGTCTTCTTTTTTAATCTATGTATGTATGAATTTCTTATGTTACTTGCTTCTTTTATGGTTTCTCTTTGTGATTAACTGAATAAAGAATTATTATATATATATACCTAGTAGGTGTCCCTCTCCAAATTCACTGTGGTGCAGACGCCTGTGGATGCCACTGTGTCGGAATATGTATGCGTCGTGTGTGCTTCCAGGAAATTGTGATACAATGTCCGTTATGGTGTGCTTGGCATTGTACACGACCTGCACGTTAATGGAGTGATAGGACTTCCGGTTGCGGAAGATGTATTCATTGGCTGAGGGGGGACAGATGGGGACATGCGTGCAGTCAACGCATCCTATCACATGAGGAAATTGTGCCACCTGGTAGAAGTCCTGTTTTGTGTTGTTCAACTGCTGTGGGGTTGTGGGGAAGGTGATGTGGTTATGAATCAATGTCAGCATGGCATTTAGGAATTTGTGGAAGAAGCGTGAAAGTGCGCTTTGCGACACGCCTCCGGCTTCTGCTATGACCCCCTGGAAGCTTCCAGATGCCAGCAGGTGCAGCCTGCATAGGACCTGGACGTGGGCAGGGATGGCGTTGGTCCTACGGGTCTGGTGCTGCAGTAGTGGTTCCAGGTCAGCAATGAGGCGCATGATCATTGCCCGATTCAGTCTGTACTTGTCATAGATTAGTTCCTCTGTCTGGCCCAGCAATGTGATGCACAACCTGAAAACCCTGTCCTGGATCCTCCTCCTGCGCTGTGCAGCAGCGTTGATTCTCATCCTCCTAGCAAGCACGTAGAGGGCAGCCATTTTGGAAAACATACAGGGTCTCCAGAGGCATATTTGAAGGGTTTCCGATTGTGTACACCTGTCTGTTTTTTTTGTGTTTTTTTTTTATACCTTCCACCAACTTTACCTCCTGGTTGAGATTCTCCTTATTTTGCTCATGCAAAATAGCGATTTGGTGCATTTTCGTTATTTGCGATTTTTGGTGCATATCGTTGCAACTTTTTAATAGCGATTCGGTATTTCCGGGGGCTGATTTCATTCTCAGTATTACCGATTAGCTAATTTGCGATTCGGTAATTTACCGTGGGGTTATTTTGCGATTCATTATTTTTTCCGATTTGGGGTTGATGCATTGGGATTTTAGGTTTTGCGTTCGGTAACGGCCTGTTTTACCGATTCGCTATTTTACCTGGAGTTATTTTGTTTGATGCATCTGCCAGATAGTTACTAGTTAGAGTTGTTATATCAATGCCCCACCTGGCACAGCATCCTGCAGCTCAACCCACTCTCGCCAACTGATCTCTCCAGGCATGCATAAACATTCTGTGACATCACACACACACACACACACACTGGCTGGCTGAGCAGCAGGTATCTAGGAAACTAGGGAGAGAGAATGCATTATACCTAAAAAAGGATGTGACCGAAAGCACCTATTCTTCACCTCCCTGTTTTCTTTGCTCTCAATTTACAGATCAACCGATTCAATAAGAACAGGGATCGGGCCATCCTGATCACCGATCAGCACCTCTACAAACTGGCGCCCAGCAAGCAATTCAAGGTGCTTAAATGCATCCCCCTAAACAAGGTGAGCCCTAGGATCGAAGCAAATGGGTACCAACATCTATAACTTAATCTTGTGTAGATTTGATCCAGTGTTTTTATGTTTTGTGATGAGACGTTGAGAGTGCAAATGTGGTGTTATGTTGCACACAGGTGGTTAGCCAGCAGAACAATCAAATTAAGCAATCTTTGTTAAGCTCCCCAAGCAACATCTATGGTGTGTTCTCCATTTCTGATTTCTCCATGTCTGCTGTTCTGTGTCCAAGATGCAATGGTGTCCTTCATCTGGCACATTGTGCTCCATTCTAGAGGTATCATTCCAGGTTCTGTGTCCAGTTGTGGAGAATACTAGTAGAAGTAGTAGTAGTAGTGGTTGTAGTAGTACTAGTAGTAATAATATTGTATTTATAAAGCATAGCAGTGTTAAATAAAATGTACCTTCTAGGTGCTGAATAGCATAAAGAATCAAATCTATGACCAGCACTGGCAAAGCCAATAGACTGTGCCTTTAGGCCCTTTTGGAATTGCCAATGTCTTTTGGCGATACTGTACGGCATTGGCAAAAAACATTTTTTGCTGGTGCTATGCAGCACTGGCCAAGAAGAAAAAAGAAAAAAGACCTCATGATGTCATTTTGTAGGCATGTGCATGATTGATGTTGTCTGTGTATGGATGTTTTGCAACGTATTCACGTGCCAATTAACTCATACTTGCGCTATTTTTTTAAATTATTGATTTTAGTTGGATTGGTAAATAAAAAAAGTTAAACTGGAGTAGGTGCAATACTCTTTTTTTAACATGCTGCGGCTGGTAGCAATTTGCTGCATGTTCATTTAAGAAAATAAAATATATAAAAAGAAAAAGTTGGGGGACAGTGGACGAGCGGGTGAGGGGAGAAATAAAATAACTTTGAGTGCATGGTTGGGGGGGGAGATGCACACAAGACAGAGAGAGACAGAGAACCGCACACGAGGGAGACCGCAACATGGATAGCTGGGTGAGAAGCAAAAGGAGAGAGCAGGAAAACACATGCAGTCTCATTGAGTGCTTAACCAAATAGAAAAAGTAGAAATGAGAAGAGGAGCAATACTAGTCAGGGATTCAGAAGGATTGTAAAGAGCCTGTGTTCCAGGGGAGGGCCAAACAAATTAAGAGTACGGCAAGCTAACGAACAATGAGAGTGACAATAAAGCCAGCCAATGATAAGAATGGGCAGGCTGTAAGCAGATATTCTGGAAGTTGGAGTACTGTCCCAGGATCTGTGGCCAATACCTCCAGAAAGATAAAAGTAGATTAACGATGGTGTAGAAGAGAGTTATGCCGGCCGTTCAAGTTCCACATTGAGAACCTTATGGAGAACATTGCAAGAATCTTTATTGTATTTATTTATTTGATTTATTTTAACATACTTAACATAATGAGTACGACAGAACAAAGACAATAGAAAGGTTCATTATAACAACAGTCTGCTTAAGTCAACAAAGGAGCCTAGAGAAGAACTTTAAATGCCGATAATTAAGGAACAAGTCCTACATAATATGTATATTCTTCATCAGAGAAGCAAGAAGTGAGACATGGAATATCTCAGATAATAATACACTTGCGGGATAGGGCGGATAAAATAGAGACATTTAAAGGCGAGTAGTGGAGTATAAGAACTGCAGAAGACAAGGGAGGGTTCAATAAAGGTATTTAAATCTCTATGGAGGGGGGCATACTTCCATGGAGGTGTGCCTCTATAGTTAGTCGTCATAAAATATGACTTGCTGTGATTGAAGCATAGGATTCCTTATAGTCAGGGCTTCTGGAATTATGCGATTGTGCTGCCACTGCAATTTTTGCATAATTATAGGTTTGCCACATAACCTGTCACGTGCCGCAGAATCTGCAGATTTAAAAAAACACAATTGTTTCTAACTCAAACGGTTCAAAAGTTACTAAAAATGCAGCAACACGTGTTCCAGCGAGGTGGAAGGCCCTTTTCAAAACTTGACTGGTCAGCATTCTGTTGTTTAATGCTATATTTGGTATTAAAGTGGCACCAATGAGGTGCAACCAATGCCCAGACAGTGTTACCAAGTTTAAAAATGACGAAATAATGAAGTAATACAGTTACAAAATGTATTTAGCCTTTTCTTTCGGGAGATGACCAATACAACACGGTCTTTACACCGCACTACCATTACGACGCGGTCATCACAACGCAAGTCGTTACAACGACTTGCGCTGGATGGCGCTATATACTAAGGAATAGGATGATTTACTATTCCAACACCTTCCCTACTGTTACGTGGGCTGAAGTTGGAATAGTAAATTATACTATTCCTAAGTCCAGCACCTACAGCGCAAGTCGTTGTAACTACTTGCGTTGTGATAACTGCGTTGTAGTGGTAGCGCGGTGTAAACACCGCGTCGTTATGAAATACATCCTTTTCTTGCCACATCATTTACTTAAACCTGCCGCATAATTTGGCCCTCTCGGACCGCATAATTGCACTGAACCTGATCATAGCGAGAGTGAGTGCTGCATGAAATTATTCAACAGAAGTTGATGGGCCTTGGGGCAAAAGAGTTTATAAATGATTTAGAGTGGCAGATAGGTCTGGCTGTCATTATCTGATGTTAGTACCCGTGGGTCCAAGTTGGACAGGTAAAATAGTTTGTCTGCCCAAAGAACTTAAGGATGCAGAGATGACTAGTTGGCTGGGATGGCTCTTACTGAGGGGCATTCTGTGCTTTTTTGCAGGTGACTGGCATGAGCACCACTAGCGGCAAAGACCAGCTGGTGGTCTTTCACACAGAGAAGCAAGATGACATGGCCTTCTGCCTCCACAAGATGCAACCAGAGAGCGAGAGCCGAGTGGGCGAGCTGGTGGGCGTGCTCGCAGACCACTTCAAATCGTAAGTGATTGCATACTTTTTAAGATCTGTGTGATCGAAATGAAGTTATGATGATGATGATTGTATGGGTACCCTACATGCTGGCACCCATCTAGAGCATACATTGTCAGGCAGGTTCAAGTTCACATCAAAGCGATCGATCTGACTCACATCAGTCAGAAATTGAAATAGCAAGAAAGGTGCAGGATGTTTATCAGTTTCTTTATCTTTTCTAGGCTAATATTTATTTATCATTTATTTATCAATTTGTGAGCTCTTATAAACTGCAAACCAGAAAAAATAAGGAGCAATGAGCAGAAGGCTCAAGTTAGAAACAAGCTTAGACACATAATGTAGTAACAGAAATGTGGTGAAACACGTAACTTAAGCGGGAAACATCCATTACAACGTAGTCATTACATCGCACTGCTTTTACAACGCAGCTGTTACAATGCAACTGCCTTTACATCGCATTCCCTTACAACGCATGCCATTACAACGCATGCCATTACAACGCAGGTCACTACAACGCATGTCACTACAACACATGCCATTACAACGCATACCATTACGACGCATGCCATTGCAACGCATTATAAGGTAAATAATAGAGATTTTTTTGTTTTAGGGTGAGTATGGGTTTTGGGGTAGATGGGAATGGTAAATTTTACTCCTACACTATCCAACACTTTCCCTACTGTTGCACTCACTGGAGTGGGAATAGTAATTTTTACCCCTACTCTATCCAACACTTAACCTATTGTTGCACTCACTGGAGTAGGTATAGTAATTTTTACCCTTACACTATCCAACACTTACCCTACTGTTACCCTAAAAGTATTATGTGTTGTAATGGTATGCGTTGTAATGGTATGCATTGTAATGGAATGCGTTTTAATGGTAGTTTAAAAAAATGCGTTGTAATGGCATGCGTTGTAAAATCATGCAATGTAATGGTAGTTGCGATGTTGAAACAGCGTTGTAAAAGCATGCGTTGTAATTGTTTGCGTTGTAACAACATATATTCAACTTAAGCATCAACGACCAAAGGATACTGATTAAAGTAAAAATATTACCAAAGTTTGAATGAATTTTAAGATGCAATGGGAAGCTACTAATAAGACTCGATAAATGGATACACATAAATTAAAGATTCTGCTCACTAGCATCACTGTAAAATAATCCAATCGGTATCATAGCACATGCACTTCGGACGGTACATGAAGACCTTTGCCCAATGCACATAATTAAAAAAATTCTCCATGTTTGCGCTGTATTTTTTCCTAATCCAAGATGGCAACATTATAAAATAATTTTTAATGAGCAGTCATGATGTGAGAAGTTGGCCTGGTATATGATGTCCGCTAATTAAAGTGTGTTAGGTAATAATGGGGTAAACCCTTACCTCATCGACCTGGGTCAGTACAATGTTATATAAAAAGGGTGGTCGATTACAAAACTATTAGACATCTCATTACTAATGAAGAAAGGTACATCAATTGAGTAAGTCTCATTTAGATTGCATTTAATCCAGCCGTTTGCAGTGATTTACTGCATTTGTACATGTATTATATTTCAAATTCATACAATACATGGTAAATTCAACTTTAATCACTAATTCGTGCTCGGTGATTGTCAGATAAAGAAAAGGATTCAAAGAAGGGTAGGGTGTGTTTGGAAAAGAATAAGGGACAAAGAAAAGGAATTGTGTCCTTTAAACAAATCACTCATATTCAACAAAACATTTCAAATCATGTCATAGATCACAATTTGTTGCCACAATATACACTATACACATTAGTTGAATATGGCTCATTTTCCGGTAAAGTGTGTATGTGTAGGTCATAATGTCGACGTTTCGACCCCCAAATACAGGGCAAGTGGGTCCTCAGTTCGGGGTCTTCCTCAGGACAATTAAAAACAATGACAGTGAGCACCTGGGAAAACAAAAAAGTGTGTGTCACTGGGTGTAGTCAATTAAAATCTAAAAAACAAGGCCCAGAGTGGAGATGTACCTACATGTGCAGGCGATCGAGTGATGACCCGTCTGTGTTGGGACTCGTGCCTGTGACGTAGTTTTCTGAGGAAAATGAATTACGGTTAGGAAGGATAATGAGGGCAGGCTTTTAATAATCTGGAAAACGCAGATTAATAGCGACTTACTCAGTTCGCCCATGCAGTGGAAGGCGATACTGGTATCGGTCTAGCTGTGGGCGAGGCAATCGTCCTTCAATCAGCGGGCGGTCCAGTCGAACGTGTAGATTAGTTACACAATCTAAAAGAAAAATAGAGGAATAGGGAAACTGTATTCCTTGGTGCGACCACTCTATGTGGTAGACTAGAACAATGGCAGGGGGTGGGGGCCCATTGACCCGAGGTCGTGCGCTTAAGAATAAACGGCCCAGGGTGGCATCCCGCCTATGTGGTATATGAGGCAACAATGCTAAACGGCCGTCAATGGTGGTCGGTCTCGTAAAGGCGGGGAAATAAATAAATACGAGGTCGCGCTATTAGGAGCGTGACTCCTCGAAGTGGAAATCAATTACACACGCGTGTGTAATTGATTTCCACTTCGAGGAGTCACGCTCCTAATAGCGCGACCTCGTATTTATTTATTTCCCCGCCTTTACGAGACCGACCACCATTGACGGCCGTTTGAGCACCCCAGGCGGCACAACCTTGATAATTATGTAAACAACCACTTGACAATAACCAGTCGAGGAATTACGCTATCCTGACTTTTTCTGGCACTCTTCCGTGGGATGTTTTTGCTCAGCCATACCCACAGGTATGCAGAAACAATCCCCGCGTGTGTAATTGATTTCCACTTCGAGGAGTCACGCTCCTAATAGCGCGACCTCGTATTTATTTATTTCCCCGCCTTTACGAGACCGACCACAATTGACGGCCGTTTAGCATTGTTGCCTCATATACCACATAGGCGGGATGCCACCCTGGGCCGTTTATTCTTAAGCGCACGACCTCGGGTCAATGGGCCCCCACCCCCTGCCATTGTTCTAGTCTACCACATAGAGTGGTCGCACCAAGGAATACAGTTTCCCTATTCCTCTATTTTTCTTTTAGATTGTGTAACTAATCTACACGTTCGACTGGACCGCCCGCTGATTGAAGGACGATTGCCTCGCCCACAGCTAGACCGATACCAGTATCGCCTTCCACTGCATGGGCGAACTGAGTAAGTCGCTATTAATCTGCGTTTTCCAGATTATTAAAAGCCTGCCCTCATTATCCTTCCTAACCGTAATTCATTTTCCTCAGAAAACTACGTCACAGGCACGAGTCCCAACACAGACGGGTCATCACTCGATCGCCTGCACATGTAGGTACATCTCCACTCTGGGCCTTGTTTTTTAGATTTTAATTGACTACACCCAGTGACACACACTTTTTTGTTTTCCCAGGTGCTCACTGTCATTGTTTTTAATTGTCCTGAGGAAGACCCCGAACTGAGGACCCACTTGCCCTGTATTTGGGGGTCGAAACGTCGACATTATGACCTACACATACACACTTTACCGGAAAATGAGCCATATTCAACTAATGTGTATAGTGTATATTGTGGCAACAAATTGTGATCTATGACATGATTTGAAATGTTTTGTTGAATATGAGTGATTTGTTTAAAGGACACAATTCCTTTTCTTTGTCCCTTATTCTTTTCCAAACACACCCTACCCTTCTTTGAATCCTTTTCTTTATCTGACAATCACCGAGCACGAATTAGTGATTAAAGTTGAATTTACCATGTATTGTATGAATTTGAAATATAATACATGTACAAATGCAGTAAATCACTGCAAACGGCTGGATTAAATGCAATCTAAATGAGACTTACTCAATTGATGTACCTTTCTTCATTAGTAATGAGATGTCTAATAGTTTTGTAATCGACCACCCTTTTTATATAACACGCTAATTAAAGTGGGCACCTTGCACCAGTCCAAACAACCCTTATGGTGATTTAAAAGGTCAAAGATAACCTTAGAAAGCTATCCAAGTGGTAGCTGTGGAGAGCAGCCTTCAGGCTTAGTGTTGAAGGAATGTTAAGCAACTTGTTTTACAAAAATGCAACCTTATTGTATTGGTTAAATGAAAGGAGAACCAAACAGTAATTATAAATATATGTATTTAATAGGATAACACACGTTAAATACCTCCCTGTATCTGTTACATGCAGATAAACACAAAATACACAATACTGTAGCACAGAAACAAGCGTAAGTAGCACTAATACACAGTGGGCTCCAGGGGGAGACCTAACCATATACTAAAATTGTGGTATAAGAACCAGGGCTCAGGTCAAAACAGTGTCTAGAGGTTGTAGAATCCCTGGAACCCCAAGGAACCACCCAGGGTGAATAAGGAGGGACCCCCACGGAGGACGGGTGCAGTGTGAGAACACGACCACGTGCAATTCAATAGGAGAGTCGTGGTTGCAGTTTTAGTGTTTAAGGACCCTTCTGAGTTGATTACAAAGAAACCCTTTAGAACATAGAAGGTTGGAGAGCCACCCCACCCATGGATACCAAAGTACCAAAGTTACCCCAGGGAAGCCGGCTGCATAGGGTCGATGTGGTGTCAGAAACCGCCGTCGTTCTCCATGGGAGTCTTCAAAGAAATGCCACTGCTGGATAGAAGAACAGTGTCTGGTGTCAGCCACAGGTGGATTCTTGAAGGAAGGAACCTGAAAGCAGAGGGGACAAAGTCTGGGTCACCCAGGAGTGACCAGGGGCTCAGTAGACGAATGCCCACCGATGTTGGATGATTCAGGTGTGAAGAGGGAGAACTTGACTCTGCAGCCACCAGGAGATGTCGAGAATGACCAGGAGCTGGATACGAGCTGTCCCATGAAGGATGTCAAGTGCTGAGGGGTCCGTGTCTGGCGGGACCACCAACAAGCCTTGACAGCAGCAACCCATGAAGAAGGACGAGGAAGGTCACGGTCTGGCCCAGCAAAGACCAGGAGACTCACCACAGCAAGGGGAGTCAGGGCAGGCCTGGAGCAACCAGGGGACTCCAAGAAAATCAGTGTTGCCCCTCAAATGGACCCACAGGCCTAAGGCACAGGAGTCCCAAGGGGACCTCTAGCAGTTTCACAAAACAACAGCTTGCAGGGCACAGAGTGCAAGGAGGCCAAAGTCCTTTGTACAAAATATGCGCAGTGGTTGGGGCTATGAATAGCCCAATGCACTTGGTTGGGGAATGCCAATAATCATATGCACTTGCAAATGTATGCGGTGTAAAGGAGTTCAGGTTATGCGGTCCCCACAAGGCATACTGGCTTCAAACTCGGTGAGAGGGCAGCTGAATATCAAGGAACATAGAAAACCACCTCCTGTGTTGCTGGAGCCTTTAAAGTTTTCAGGCGCTCAGGATCAGCAGACCAGTCAGTTGTGTTCTGGTGCCTGCGAATGCAGGGTTGTGACTCCTTCGCCCCAATGGATATACTTCAGTTGTCTTTGATGCTCCACAGGTCCTGCACGGTGCCTAAATGGTGCACGGGTACAGACGATGCTTTGGACTGAGGGGGAGATGAAGTCGGGCCCAGCCGAAGCCCAGAGTGTCCAGACGGTTGAAGGTCAGTGGTTTCTTGATCAGAATCTTGTGCACGTCGAATTTAGGGTCCTACAGCCAGGTAAGCCCTTTTGTACCCACAGGAGAGGGTTGGACAGATTCAGGTGACCCTCTCAGTGGAGGGTCTGGACAGTGGGCCGGATACTCCCTTGTCCTTTGTCCAGTTTCGAACCAGAGCAGGAGCCAACAACTCCCAGGACTGTTTTTAACTGGACTATGCACAGGGACACCAAGTGTACCCCGGATGCATACTTTCAGGCACTTTGCAAGTGCACCCACCCAGCCCCAATACACTAAATCCTGTCTGGGAGGTGGTCACACCTTCCTGTGACATGATGCTTATTGTCCTGTCTTCCCCTGCTCGAGCTTGGCTCAGCAGCAGGAGGGCAGAAATGTGTCTCTGGTCGGCAGCAACCATTTTGTGCTGCCCGGGTCGAGAAGTCTGGTACCAGAAAGACCAGTGACCCCACAAAGCTTGCTTCAGAAGGGTGGAATCATACCTCCCACACCAGTTACCAGTGTGGAGGTATGATTCCAAGGTGTTTGATACCAAACACAACATGTTTTGTTGCATCCATTTTCGAGATAGCATTTTACGTGAATATATAATACATCTAAACCTATATGTCTGGCTGCATCACCGACAACCCGGGAGAATGGTACCCGAAGGCTGCTGAGGGGCTCTGCTCATGCAGGGGCACCCTCTCACATAAAACCAGCTTCCTGCCTTCAGGTTTGTCAAGGCCTGCTAGAGGGGTGACTGATAGGTTTTAAGTGTAGTGACCTATAGATATAGTAGACCTATATAGACTCAACAACAGGGAATCTATTGGATTATATCCAGATTTTGGAGGAGACTGCAAGAATCTGCAGTAGCTGCCACTAGATACCAGTTGGGTCATTGGCAAACTGCTCTTCTTACCCCACCGAAAGCTGACATTGGTCATGAATGCATCATTGCTGGATTTGTGAGGCCATCTGGGAGATGTGGGGATCAGAGGACTACGGTCTCCAGCTGAGACTCGCTCCACATCAACTTGTTAGAGTTAAGAGCGATTCGCTTGCTGCCTACCATCAAAGGACAGCAGATGCAGATGCTCATGGAAAACACCACTGCTATGTGTTACTTCAAACAGGGTGGGGTGGGGTCTTGGACCCTCTGCCAGGAGTAGTGTTAGTTGACCTCCTTCAACCTGCAACCTGCAACCTAAGGTTGTTGATGTCATCCTGGCATTGAGATGTCCCTCCATCAAACTGATGGGCGCCAGCCATGGGTACAAATCTGTGGATTTGGTGTGGCACCCAACTCTTTCGGCCTTCTTGCTGTTGCCAGGTCAGCCTTTGTTATTTAAATCACCAATTGTTGCTGGAACCTGTTGTGGCATCTTGGGATTAACCAACCTCTCCTCCTGCTGTCAACAGACTAATCGCATGAAGATATTGACCTGCTGCTCGGGAACAATCCTTACTCCAGCTGATAGGGTGTCAAAAAAGTTGGAAGCATGGGGAAAGATGGTCTTTTCTGCTGGGAGTATTAAATTAAAGTCTCTAAATGCTACTTGCCGTTTAGGAAGGTTTACTCATGCTCTTTGGGATATGGCCCAGCAGGCCTTCCTCATCTACTGTCCCACCTTAAGAACCATTTTAGTAAGGTGGTCAAGAATAGCCAAGACATATCTAGGAATGTAATCAAGGTAGGCCTAAATACTGAACAATCAGTAGCACAGGCCATGGGTGTGTCAGTTTCCATCCATTGTCAAACCTGGCTATGTTATCAGGGTTTTCTTCAGATGTGCAAGTCACACTAATGGATTTGCCTTTTCTTGGCACACAACTTTTCGGTGACAAGCTGACTCGATATTAGAATTTTCCAAAGCACAGAAAGCTACTGCACATTCCTTTAGCCTCCATAAATAGATTCCAGACACGTTTTGTGGCTATAGTAGGTGCTACGAACCGCAAGACAAGACATTTGACTTGCTACAAAGGGAATTTCTGTTTTCTGGTGCTCCGGTGAATGGGCATGCCACCATTCACCATGATCCAGTTACTGTACGCCTCTCACACTGCACACATTTATGCCAATGGACGTGTCTAGGATCGAGTAATAATAAAGCACACCACTGGACAAGGTTGCCCCCTCTCCTATCTTGTTTACCCTAGCACTAAAACCCCTGGCATTTAGGTTAAAGCAGCACTATTTTGATTTCCCTAGACCCCCAAACTAATCGTAAACTGCTTGTATCACTATTTGCTGGCTAAATGGTGGCCTTTGTGCGTATTCCTAGGGATAATTTATCCCCTATTATCGGAGAATGTATAGAATTTGGATTCCACTCTGGTGTGCAAATTAATTGGAATATGTTCCTAGTATGTTCTCCTACATCCTTCACCAAAGCATGCACTCTTGAGTATCCAGTGGAGTGATGTGACGGCTCTGTAAAATATCTGGGAATTTGGGCTACTTGAAACCCATAGGGACAGTATTACAGACAGCCCTGGGGGCACAACAGGCATGTGCGCCCGCTTTCTGTGCTATCGCACACTTTAGTATTCCAGAAAGGGCTGCAGATGCCCCTTCTGTAATACAGATGATGCTGTTGCACATGTAGCACCAGCAGGGCCGGACTGGCCATAGCGGGCACCGGGCAATCCCCCGGTGCGCCGCACGGGTGGGGGCCGGTTTTGGGCCCCTGGGGGCCGTTTTTGTTACAGGACCAAATCGGCCCTATACTAAAATCGGCCAAAAACTGGCCCCGGCAAAAAGCTCGGCAGCACCTCCAACCCCCCCCCCCCTGAGTGGCAGGGAGGGGCCGGCCGATCACTTTGCCAGGGCCGGTTGTGGTTCCCAGTCCGGCCCTGTGCACCAGTGTTATCTCATTTGGTCGTTCCATCATTTGAATGGGGGCTTGGCCCCATACAAATGAGGGAATCTCTTTGCCCCTGCAGCCACTCCATATTATGGATGCAGCAGCACAGGCACAGAAGCTGTCAGGGGGTGCACTGAAAGTGTGTCACAAAAAGGTGGTGCACTGTCAGTGCTCCCCCTGATTGCAGCCCTCTAGAAAGGGGACGGGTCCCTTTGAAACCAAGGAGAGGGGCTCTGAAATCCAAAGAGATGTAGCTCCCAGTAACTTAAGATGTTCCCTTTGGTAAGAACTATAAGATGTGATTTATACTGGATATGCAACCACATTCATACTCCACACGATTAGCATTCCAGTCAGGATGTTTAAGGCACTTACATTCACGCAAATACATATATATGTAAAAAATATACATATAAACAAAAAATGTACACATTTTAAATCCACATGGACAATTTCATAAAAACTTTAAAAACACATTGATTCCTAGATGAAAGTCTTAATATAACTAAGAAGGAGAATTAATCAAGACAATCAACTTTGTCTTACACATATATATTTGGACACAATATAGACAGCACAAAGCATAGGTGTAAATTCCCTGTCTACGACTAACTGATGACTTTGCCAAATTTAACACAAATAGACATTAGGCGTCGACTTTTTCCGGTGGTACAGTTACAATGGGACCACCTTCTTCAGGACACAACTATTTTCTCCTTAGTAAACGGAAACCATTTCAATTAATAATCACACCGGTGCAACCGCATTCAGGTGGATATTTCTCCAGATCAAGGGGAGTAAATAGATGGTACTTCAAAGATTGCTTTTACAGATGTTGGTGGAATTTGAGGTAATCTTTTTAGTAGACTTTTTTTAAGGATGATCCAGTCTCTCTTGTCCCTTCAGAGTGATTTAAATTCAAGGGTCACTCATGAAGCATGACTGAGAGAGAGCACCGGGAGAAAAGGAATCTGTTAGAATAAAAAGCTACGGATACGCGATCCGGGTGCCAACAAGACGGGGACATTAAGAAGCGCTACTTACAGTATACGAGGGACCGATACGTGTTCCGATTTTGATCAAATATTGAAAACATACGAGTGACCCTTGAATTGACTGTCTCATAATTTACGCACCTGCCACGCAGAGACGCCAGTACGTAGCTGAATTTTCTACAGAGTTAGATTATGTGAGTAATATTACATTGGTTATGTGGAAAAGGGTTGTGCACCGCCAAAAATATTGTTTAGCTTTTACCGTGCAGACATGGGAATCACTCCCCTCCAGGAGTGTAAAGTATATGACTGGCAAGTAGCACACCTATGAGCCCATAGGTGTGTCTCCCATGGCACCAGTATCGTTGTTTGCTGTACTCTTACAGCTCAGTTCATAAATGAAACAGTCTTTCAACAAAACGTTTCCTGTGTTCAAAAGTGATTGTATTTCAATTGCTTATCCAATGTACATAACGTCTAGCAACTCCTAATAATTCCAATGCATTTCGGTGATATTATCCACCTTCATCAGGGAACATCTGTTAATTAAACAAAAATATATACAATGTAGCAATTGCTTAATCGATACATATTAATACATATGCTTTCCTCGAGGTTTATACGTTTCTTAAACTCATGTTTATACGCCTTTGAGATCGCCGAGTTTAACTCGTCTGTTACTCATGCTGTTAGTCACCAGCGTAAAAAATATATATAACTGCACGTTTATAGTTCACGGCTGAGTTGTTAACGAGCGAGTTGCTTTAAAACGTAACAACAGCATGAGTAACAGACGAGTTAAACTCGGCGATCTCAAAGGCGTATAAACATGAGTTTAAGAAACGTATAAACCTCGAGGAAAGCATATGTATTAATATGTATCGATTAAGCAATTGCTACATTGTATATATTTTTGTTTAATTAACAGATGTTCCCTGATGAAGGTGGATACTATCACCGAAATGCATTGGAATTATTAGGAGTTGCTAGACGTTATGTACATTGGATAAGCAATTGAAATACAATCACTTTTGAACACAGGAAACGTTTTGTTGAAAGACTGTTTCATTTATGAACTGAGCTGTAAGAGTACAGCAAACAACGATACTGGTGCCATGGGAGACACACCTATGGGCTCATAGGTGTGCTACTTGCCAGTAATATTACATTGGCCCATAAATTATATCTAACACTTGGTTTAATTCCTTATATAGAGATTATCACATTTAAAAAACAGTACATCATTCTGCGCTGCTTAACATGATACATTTTATACAGCCAATTTGTGTATAGCAGCTGAAGGCTGCTTTTTCAAGGAATATCCATATAGTAGAGTGAAGCAAAATGGTAGTCCTGTTCGAACTGGGTGATACATGTTTTAGAATATCAGTAAAACTGGAGAAAAGTATGTACATACATACTTTATGAGGTAAGCATCCATATGTCATATGTTATATTTCGAATACATGGGATTCTGTAATCCCTGTATAAAGATTAGTCTCTAATTATTTTTTTTAATTAACCACTTGCGACACGCCCAGTTGCAAATTATAAAGAAAAGAACTCACTGTTACAAGTTATTACATTGAAGCAGGTGAGGTGAAAGGCAGGTTAGGTCACGGAGCATAGTTGAAGCAGCTGTTTCAAGCAAAGAAAACAGAACTTGATTTTCTCTCTTCTGCTTTATTTTTCTAGCTTACAATGACAAGCAGAGAGAATATGTTTCTTTTTCACCCTCGTTAGATAGAAAAAAGCTAAATTCTTTCTGCATGTCTCTATAAATTCCGAGCTGTTGCAGCATTATTTATTTTTAAAAAGAAACACTTGTATTGAACTGTTGCTAGTAACTGTTTGCAACAAATATCTAACAGGTTTCTGATGTGTTTAATTTTGCACGAAAGGTTTTCATTTCTATTCCTCATGTTTGCAAACATACTTGTTCGTTTATATGAAAGAGCTACGCACTCAGGTTTAAGTGGCTTGTGGGACAGGTGATGGTGTGACCATGTATTATATGGGATAAAGTACGCCCTAGCATACATGATAAGGATTTTGCAAGTCATCGCAGGGTTCCAAAACAATATTTAAAAAGTTGCCCTTCGGCCTCGCTCCTGTATATGGTTCTGGAACTCAGTGACTTGCAATATCCATATGATATGCGACAGGGGAGCTTTAGCCCTTATATAGCATGACTTAGAATACCCCATAATATGGTTGCTCATTAATGAAATTTGAGCGGAAATTGACTGGCAGGGTATGAACTTGCCCCTCATACAATATAACAGTTTAATGTAAGATGATTATTTATTTATTTATTTATTTAGATGTTTTGGAAAGCATCACATGTCATCTGGGCCCCTTCAGAACGCTGCATCGTGCAGAATAAAACCAGTAAGAGGGCTTGGGTGTTAGGAGTCCAGCCAGCTGCCTAGGGATACCCTAGAGCTAGTATTCTTCGAGAGCTCTCTTGTGTCTATTTCTGTCTCCAGCTGGCAAGATACAGCCTTTGAAAGGCGGTCAGAGCATGGGGAAAGTCCCTGACATGTTGAGCTGAGCATAGGAAAGGCTTCATTGCCTTGTAAAATCATTCACAAATCAGGAAGAGGCAAAACCAAGCATTTGCAATGCAATAGGTCTCGCATTTGGGAGACTTTGAGCTATTAGCATTGTAAATGACAATACCTTTTATTTATGTGTTGGTTTTCAAAACAAATAAATAAAAGGCATTGTCATTTAGAATGCCAGTAGCTTAAACTCTAGCAAATGCAAGACCTATTGCATTGCAAATGCTTGCTTGAAGAGGCAAGTGCCATCTACACCCTGCATGCGCCCCAGGGGCTGTCGAACCACAGGTGCTGTTTTCATATTAAAAAGCCAATTTTGTGACGTACGGCCCATTAAAATCAATTAGTGTGCCCTGGCATTAATATCCTCACTCTGGACGTCAGCAGACTGGTTGTTATCCAGTGATAATGTCACAAGACGTGGCCTTGTGACAGTGCATAGAAGGTGCCTCCGCGTCATTTCCCCCCATTCACTTCCAAACGAAATTTCAGTTGTAGAAAGCTGCATGGCAGCTATCGTAAATATTAGAGACCCGAGTGAGGAGAAGCAAAATGACATCACTGGAGACCCACATGAGAGGCATCTGCATGCCACAATATTACAGACCCACCCACGAACAATGTGAATGGCACTGGCAATTGATGGTTGGCTCTTCCTGCTGCTGCTTCTGCGTCACCTGCCATCCATTCCCAACTGAGATTTTGATTGTAGAAAGCTACATGACAGCCATAATTACTAATTATTTGAGACACCCAAGTGAGGAATAACAAAAAGACATCAATGTAGGCCCCACAGGGAGGCATATGAATGCCACGATGTTACTGACACACCCACGAACACCGAGGACGCCCCATTACAGTTAACGTGACCGTTTGGCCGGCACATACACAGGGTTGATAGCGGACTTAAAGTAAAATCGAATTTTTGTTACTGTTTGGATGCGGAGAAGGTGCACACTGTGGCGGATTAAGGCTGCGTTGATGGCGGTTGCTGTGTGAGTGAGAGAGGGGACGCGCCCAGGTGCCACTCCTCTCTGCCCCATGGTCAGATAGTGAGATCAGGGCGGACTCGACTAACGGGTTGAGCAGCTGTGCGCTGTTGTAACTGAGTCGCATAAAGGGAGCGAGATGAAGATGGAAGCAAGCAGACAGTGAAAGTGAAAGCGACGCCGCAAGAAAAATACACGCCGTGTGCGTGCACATCTCCTGTCCGGGCGCAAGCTGAGATCACTAGAGAAGAGATGCCTAAGCGTGCACATCGGCTGTCCCGGCAAGTGCACATCTCCTGTCCCCCTTAGGAAGCAAAATCCACAACCATAGATCTCGTCCAGGCGGGCAGCCCATGCGCTGTGTCGCTAAGCGAGACCTAAAAAACTACTACGACAAAACCAGCCCCTTGTCAGAGAGATCATCTGAAACGCATGCAGTACAGAGGCATGGCCAGTGAAGTGCCAGTCTGTGAGAGGCCTGCAGGCTTGTCAGGCAGAGCCCTGTAAGGATGCTGGGATCAATGAATTGTCAGTCACTAGCCAAGCAGAGCCTCTGAAGGGCCACTAGGGTGCAACACTATCAAACACATGTGCAAAAGGCCACTATGACTGAAGCAGGGTCAGGCGCTTGTGTCAGGCTCTCTGAGAGGGTACTATGACTGAAGCAGAAGCGCAACTAGAGCCACATTTCGGGGGGGGGGGGCTAAGAACAAATTTCGGGGGGGGGCTGAATCTCTAAGCAATAGGCAGAGTGAAGCTGCAGGGGCTCTTAGAAGGGGTGAAACAACAACAAAGCCTCATTAACAAGCAAAAGGTCTTTAAAAGACCTGTGAAGTGCTCAGGTGCGGCTGTGTGTGTGCCCGGGAAGCAGTCTCACCCCGGGCTGCTACACAGGGGGGGGGGGGCTGAAGCCCTTTGAGTCCAATGGGCGTTGCGCGCCTGGACTGAAGAAGGGTCAGTCACATGACAGGCTGAGCCTACGAAAGGCTTGTGGGCTGAGACAGCGATGGTGCTCAAAAAAACAGGTAAGCGTAGAAAAATCCCTGTCACGTGCCAGGGGCAACCTCGGCGGGTCAGCGCAGAGGAGTAAGGCCAGTCACGTGCGACGCTCTGATGTTACCTATTTCCCAAATGGCTTTTTTCAAAAGAAGCCATTGTGGACGGTGATGAGTGCAGGGGCGTAAAAAGAAGATCCGAAGACTGCACGCTAGCCGAGGGAGAGTTGACATTCTCATTTTATACCAGAGCGACCAGACATCCAATCACATTCAGGAAGTGGAGAAATAATGCAGGAAATTGCTTTTCAACCAGGCATGTTGGAATGTGGAAGGCAGAGGCAGGTCCACAGCTTCTTAGGCCTTGACCATCCGGCAGGAGGCACAGATGTCAAGGATTCAGGCAGGGTCCTGTGGTGAAATAACACGTTGTAATGCAGCATTTTTATAGCGCTTCATACCCCCGTCAAGGCCACCAAGCGCTCCCATTCTCATTGATTTGTGTTTGAAAGTGTATGGTTTGGTAGAGGGTTGGGTGTAGAATACCCTATATGAGCAGGGCTTTAAGTGGGATGAAAGAACTGGGATGGTGTTTACAAAGGGACGTTACTGGGAATCATTTCCAGAGGTGTGTCCTATGTCTAAAACCATGTAATGTAAACCCCTTTGCTTCCTATAGCATTCCCCTGGACCAGAGTTTTGATTTCTCTCTATGAGCTTTCTGGTATTGCATCCAGATGTATCAGAGAGTATGGGGCATGCACCTAAAACAGGGCAAAGCTGTTGGCTTTCCCAGTGCTTGTTAGCAGTATCATATAAATGAGTAAGAACAGTGATTTTGATATGAATAATTTGAATTGAAAATATAGTGAAAATATGAGACTATGAATTAAATATTACTAAGGTTTATGGAAGGGGCAGTCTTTTGGAATATCTCCATCATGCCTGCTATTCCCTTCACACCACGTGTCTTTGCAGTCTCTACATTAGACACGTGTGCCCGCTCTCCCCCTACATCTTTCTGAAATCCTTCATCTGCATATCTCGCACCTCATCTCTTTTCCCTTCACCACTCTCTATTCTGTCTCTCCTGAATGTACTTGTTGCACCTCCTTCACTTCACCGTTCCCCTACACTTACAGCGCACCTGCTCACTTTGGAGCACTGCATCATCTTTTACTTTTGTTCTGGCAGTATAATATGGAACCACAATTACATTTGGCACATAAAGACCATTGCTCAGTATGAGAGGCCAAAGACTGAATGAGCATGTGTTCTGAACACCTTTAGGACCCACTCGCAGGTGACGCGAGAACCTTGCACTGCATTTGGCATCAGTTCCAGGGCTCTGAACTGTGTTCTGTTAAAAACACCTACCCACAGTCTCAACTCACACAGACAGGTAGAGGCGACACAGTTTATGTTACGCACTATGCAAGAATATTATTCTGCACGGAAAAAAAAACAACCAAGGAAACACATCGTGGAAAAAGAAACACTCCTAGGGAATGGAAGATTAGGTAAAACCTATTAAATGTAAAAAATTGTAAAAATGTAATGTAAATTGATACTTGTATAGCGCACTACTCACCCGCAAGGGTCTCAAGGTGCTTGTACAAATACCGCTGTGGAACCTATCCTGACTTTTCCTGTGAGGTGTCCACTCCTGGGCACCCCCAAGGTGGAGACCAGGCATCCTTAGCGTTGTGGGGGCCGTTGTGGAGATTAAGCTAGCTATTGCCCAGAGTTGCAGAGTGGGACTCCATGATTGGAATAGGCACCGAGGCGAGAATTATCAGGTCCATGGAATTTTGAGCCCAAGACCCGCCGAGGCGGGGAATCGAACCCTGGTCCCGGGCTAGACCTCTGCATCAGGGTCTGCCACTCTAACCATTGAGCCACACTTCTCCACAGGAAATACTTCGCTGACATAGATCCCCTTAACGTTTTTACTGTCATTATTGGTGTCAACTTAAGTATTTTGAGGATCCCGTGCAAGAAATGTTTTAGAGGCCCCTGTTTGGATCAACTTTGAATTTTACTACCCATGTTTTGCTAATTCGAGTCCTAGGTTGGCTAACATACTGAATAAATGTTAGATGTTACTATACAGAAATGCACATAAGTGAGCTAGAGAGAAACTTCACTTTCCTACGTGGGCCCTTGCCTATGTTTTAAAGCGCCCCTGGTCATTGTTCTGAAATTGATCAATGCTTATGCCTGTAAAGTTAAGGACATGAATTTAATGCCTAGAAGGGGCAGTTTCGATGCCAGTTTTCAATTACTGCCAGGTGAGACCTGCAGGGTCCCTAAACATAATGCCTTGTGAATGGGAGATGTTAGTGGGGGTGCATGAGGTTCGAAGGCTTGCTCCAAACATGATGCCATGAACTCACTTTGCTACGCGTTCATGTGAGATGTTGCACATAGTGTGAGAGGAGTTGCAGACAAACTTATTTACCAACTTTTTTGTGAATCGCGGATAGCGACATGTTTATTGTGAAAGGAACTTCTAAGTTGGTTATTTACAAGTCCCTTGCGCCACCGGTGTGACGCACCTGAGGCGCATTTTTCTGCCCCATATTTACAAGGACATGAAAATCTACCCTGCGTGGATTTTCCTGTACTTGTAAATATGGCCCCTTTACACACAGCACTTAGCATAAAAGGGGTGTTCCATGGGTGTTGCTGTGAGTGTTCCCACGTAACACCTATGGGACCTGAAACATTTCCAGATTTACCAGAAATCGTAAATTTGGAAATGCGTCTGTATGCTATGCCTTCCTTTCTTTCCTCTTTCTATCCGTGCCCAAGAATGCAGCACACATGGAACAAGGAAATCACCTCTTATGATTGTTAATGTGCAGGAAGGTATCCCTTTCTTCACATAAACAATCATTCAAAAACTGATGTTTTGTAACTACTATGTGTGCTAATGCAGCACACATAGAAGCTGACAAACGCCATTTCAGGAACATCTTCCTGCACATAAACATTCATCCCCATAAAGCTGGCATCCTTGCACCATGGTGCACCATGGTGCAAGGGTGCATGTGTCGGCGCATGGCAGCGGATTCTGAGCTAGAGCAGGGGAAAGCACAGGGATGTGACATATTTTGTAAATATGTCCCATCCCTGTGCTTTGAAAGTGCCTCAGCATGGCGCAGCTAAAGGGTTTGTGGAGCCGCGCTGCGGTGCTTTCTTGTAAATGAGGCCCCAAGTTTTTAGTAAGGAAGGGCGCATTGGTGCCAAGTGCTGTGTAGGAAGGTGGATATCTGACTGTATGGTTACCAAAACTTTTGCTGGTTTTCGACTTAGTTGGCCTGGGATCCTGCTATTCAGTGCCCCAGTCTGCTCTCACTGTAAAATGGACTCCATGTACTTTAGGTACACACCTGATTGGGTATTGGGTCACCTTTGTGAGCCCCTGTATGGTGTACCATAGGTACACAGGGCATAGGTGCATTCAAGGCCTACCAGGGGCTGCAGCATGTATTATGCCACCCGTGGCTGGGCATCCAAACTAACACCACAGACTGATCAGTCAGCTTGGGTAAGGTGGTGTAATCACCCCTTACTTAGATATAGTATATCTATATCTACCTTATATATAGGCACATATGCACCTATAAGTCACTCCTATGGTAGGCCTCGACAATCCTGGAGGCAGAGTGCTTGCAGCAGCGGTGCGTCCATAGGGGCGTAGGGGCGTAGCCCCACTAAGCCTGGACGCACCGCATAGCATACTTACACAAATAAATGAATATATTTAATTTAATTTTGAGCAGCGCTTCAATCCGGGTTGCGGCGGGACCCACCCGATTGAATAGGGAGTCCGAGTCAGTCAGTGCGCAGGGGGTGGGGCTGGCTGGTCTGCTGAGTGACAGTCTGCAGAGTGCAGACGTCAGCAGACCAGCAGCAGTACGGTGTGCGCTGTGCGCATATGAAACTTAGGGCTGCACCTAGCCCGAGCATGCGCGCTGGCCAGAGATGCTCGCTGGGAATGAAGGGGCCGGGGGAGGGGTGCTGCTGTAGCCGGGCCCCGTGGTATGGAAGGCACCAGGGCGAGAAGTCAGTGTGCCACCCTAGCCAATCCTGGCGCTGCATGCAACGCCAGGATTGGCTGGTGGCACACTGGCTCAGGCTCAGCACTGCATGGCCAATCACTGTGTGACTTCAGTGTGAAGCCATGCAGTGATTGGTCATTCTGGACGGCGCGCGGGCAGTGACGTTGTTCTGGTGTTGAACGAGTCACACAGCACTTCTAGAGTGACTCTCTCCACGACTCCACGTGCATACAGGCAGCAGCAGAGGGCCCCGGTCACCACACAAGGATACCGCCAAGGGCCTTCGGAGCGTGCTTGTGAGGAGCCTCTGAAGGGAAAAATATATCACTGCCACTTAATGATTTTGAGAAAGCCTGTATAGACAATAATGTGCCACTGGCCATTATATTTCTTATATGGTGGAACAATTCGTTGTAGGCCCAAACTAGAGGATAAGTAAGGTATTTTTCTGGGAGTATTTAATCAGTTCATCTGTAAAAATATCGGTCTTTTTCTGTTTAGTGCCTTGGTCGTTATGCACAGGGGTTTGAAAGTAGCTCTTCTGACAACATGCAGGCCATTCAGAGCCTTCAGAACGGGTGAGCTGTGATTGTGAATCTCAGGGTAGAGACACTGCAAGGTACAGAAGTTGCACATTCTGGATGTTTCCTTAGAGCCCTCCCTTGCACTCCAAGGCGGAGAGGTTGTCTGCTTCTGAAGTTAGAGTCCCCGAATGCTTGTTTAATTATTTTTCTCTAGATTGAAATTTGGCCATGGACGATCGGAAAGGCGCAACTTTCTTTTCATCTTTCTAAAAATTAAACACGTCAGTACTAAAACTATTGGCTAATTGTTATTCTGTTATTCCATCGTAAAGCGCCTGGCCAGTCTGGAAGTAATATGAAGTACCGTATTAATTCAGGTTTTTGCCATTGCAACGAGTGCAATGTTTTTAAAGTAAAAGCACCATTGACAACTATTAAAGGTTTTATGAAGCAAGCGGGAAATGGAAGGGCAGAACTTGTCATCCTCTTTCCATTACTTCTGGGATCGAAACAAACATTTGGTAAAAAGCAATTTTTCACATTAATCACATAAAAACATACGTAAAAATGTGTGTATTTTAACAAAAATGATTTCCTTATGCAGAAATTGTTATAGGCATAAATCATTTTTACTGTATATTTTATAGTTATCATTCTTTGCGGTAGAGTGTTTGTTTGTATGTGTTTACTGAGACTCCTAATTGGCTCCAGAACATGCCTCAAAGATGCTTAAGTCAAAATTCATCATATGAAAAAACAAGGTTGGTGACATAGTTTGTTCTTCTCTACAGTTATAGTGCGATCGGTGTCACTGCTTTGCTCCTGGTCCAGGAGCGGTGGGTGACAGATGTTGACAGATTTTAGGTTTACCGTCCAGCTAGAGCTCTCTGGTGTGTATCTGGCGCCTTGGCAGTGGTGCCAAGTGCCAGGCGAGTGAGAAAGGGTGGCTGCTTCTCTTACCTGGATAAAAAGGCTTGGAACCAGCTAACAGCGGATCTTTGCACTCTCAAGTCACAATCTTTATTTCGCAACAAGCTTAAGATATGGTTGTCCTCCACGCCGTAAATAAACGTCACGTCTGGTTTTGTTGTTATTCTGCAAACACTCAATGCCAGGACACTCCTAGGAAAAGCTGTGCATTTTACAAAAAAACATTCTTCATTCGTTCATTAAGACCATTGGTACTTTATCCCAAATACATGGACTTACTTAAAATGAAACATGATTGGTCGAAGCGAAAATGTGGTTGTTTCGAATTTACAACTAGTAAGGACGTTGCCATTACATTTGTCTTACTTTTTTCCCTATCAACTTAGAGGTGGTTGCTATAAAAGTAAAGTTTACAATGCAAAGTAAGGTTAATCTATTTGATCGATCATGAAAGTTGACGATGATTAACTGGAGTGAAATGCGTTGATCCTTCAACTTTGATTGCGAAAGTGTACGTCATTTAATGAGCAAAATGGTTATAGTGGTATTGTGGGCATATATTACTCGTTTTGGATTATTCTGGCAAAGAAGAGACAGAGAAGAATTAAATACTGTCAGAGAGTGATATTAATTTTCCACTAACATTAATGTGAATAGGCTGTCAGGTTTCTTTTTTATAGTAAATATGTAAAAGTGGATTTGTAGTCATCTGGTTGGTACCGCATTCCATTTCAGGACACACAATTGTCTTTCAAACGTTAAAATCACATGTGCCATCTTCATAGTATTTCTTTTATACATTATATCGCTTGCTTGACCTGGCCAACGATAGCAATATTAGAAATAATTCAGCTCTATTTATAGACGTTAACTTATGCCTATGGAAATACAATTAAAAGATATGTGTACGTCTTTCTAATTTGTTTTGAATTATTTTTTGGGGAATATATGTTACGATGCCTATTTTTCTTAATCTGTTATGGAGTATAATGTAAAGTCAGGCACCGTTTTGTGTCGCATGTTTTTTCTTTGTAGTGAAGTTTAATGCTGAAATACTCGGATTTTTTTTAGTAATCAGCATTGTGCTAGTGCTACATTATTTTTGTGAATACGTTGAATAGGTTAAAGAGTTCTTATTTCATTTACTGTGCAGCTGTTATATATATAGCCATGCTTAAAGACATCTTGAAATGTTCAAACGCTAATATTCTTCTGAAAATAACCATTTAGGTGCCAGAAAGGAATATTTAACTCTAGCCTCTCAAAATGCATGGAGAATTTGGAGTTTATTGTAAGACGGGCAATGTCCTTAAACGATAATACATGGTCCACAAGAAGAATCCAATTATTGTTTCCTTTTCACAATTGAGCATTTGGAAATAAAGATGTGTAATTTGGTTCTGATGGTTTCGCGTTTTAACTCTCACCAACAAAAATAAGACTCGGGTAGGAGAAATTTCCCTAGAGAAAGACATAGAATTTATAAGGCAGTCCATATTTTACTTTGATTCTTTGATATGTCAAAAGGCTCCTCCAATCATTAATAAACTGAATCAATAGACAAAGGTTAACTAAACTACTTGCTTTCAATCGGTTCCAACTGGCTCCATTTCACTAACTGCTTTTGTAAATAATTTCGTGTTTGCATAGCTCTCTATGCCGCTTTTCAGCCATTCAAATGTTTTGATTTGAACAATGTAAACTACATTAGGGGCAGGCAGTCCAAGGATGCAGGACTGGATCGAAAACTCTACAATGCTGGGAAACCCCTTTGCTGGTCAGTGATTTAGAGTTGTGTGATAGAAACACGAATGGTTTTACCACGCTTGCCTCTACCACGCAGCCCAACTACGAATGTGTCTTAACCAAGCATTCCTTTACCATAAATTTCCACGCATAACCACGAATTCCGTTACCACGAAATTTGGTGGTATAAGCATGGTATAAGCATGAATGGTAAAGGGGTATGTGTGGCTAGGGTCGCCTCTACCCCACCTCCACCCTGACCACCTGTTAAAGTAAAGGGTTTGGGTCGGGGACAATCGATATTTGCCCGGCGGTATTGCCTCTGTGACCCTCTAATTATTTAACAAATGAAGAGGCAGGCGCTGGAGACTGGAAAGCAGGAAACAAGGTTTTATTCTCTCCGGAGGAGAACACAGCAAAACGGACAGCAGGTATCGTTCTGAGGTGCTCTAACTTATGTTTGAGGCCTGGCCCCTTATATACAGTGTTTGCGGTTTTTATTACAGTTTACATACATATGATAAAGCTTTGATGTACGGAAAGACATTCCCGGAATCCCCCCTTCGGGCCTGTTCCCACACACATTTACAGTTGAAGTCCCCACCCTAGTCACAACAGGTGATGAGTATCGCGCAGCTGGATATTCCGCCGATTCATGGAATGTGGGGGTCGATCGGATCTCATGGGGAGGGGGCTTTGATCAACCCGGGGATCCTTTGATGGGGGAAGCTTTCTATTGTGCGGGGAGGGGCAAGGAATAGTATCGGCAGAGCTGGGTGTCGGCCTGGGAACGGGGAAGACAAACGGGCACACGGGGAAAAGGGGTTTGCATCTAAGGGCCGGGGATCATGAAAGGGAAGAAGGGAGGTGTCGCGCTGGGAACAGGATGAGGGCCTGGGGCAGAGCAGCGCCGAAGAGGGGTTTATGATTCAAGGCAGGTGCAAGCAGGGGGTTGGTCAGCGTGCAGGCTTAGTGAGGGCGAAGGGCTATGTCAGGGGCCAGCGGCATGCAAAAGGGTTCGTTCTGATCAGGGCATCTTAAAATGGCGGGTGCGCACGACAAAAGTGTGGCATCAGGGGAAGAGGCAAGATGGCGCAGATAATGTTCACCAAACCGTACTAATTTTCAACAGTCCTCCCTTTAACATATTCAAGACATCTTGCTGGTTCATTTTCTACTCGGTTCTATTGTGGTGGGCATGAGAAAGAAAACGGTAGGAACCCTAGATGAAAGAGTTGTAAACAATACATTTTGAGATTTCTAGTTTTTAGGAGGTGGACCTATTTGATAAACTTTGATAAACTTGTTCAGCAGGAAAGTCATAGAAATGCAATACAAAAACGATTCTGTAGCGAGAGCAGCAAGTACATTTCATAACGTGGACTGGTAGGTTATTACATATATCAGATTCAGATTGGAGCATGATCAATACAATGGCGGCTGGGAGAGAAATGAGGCGCAGCAGAAACGGTGATTGAGGACGTCAAAATGTTCGTAGTTAACGAGTTCTCAGTATTCTTTGTTGTCTTTCGTTGGCGCTGTGGAGCACCGGCGATGGAGCTACGGGTCCAGCTCTATTCTAGGTCTCGCGTTGCAGGGCACGACCTTTCCCTCGTATTCCTGGTCGGAAAGGTCCTTTTCGCCCTGTGTCCTTTGAGGTGATTGTCAGAAAGTTCAGATGGAAGAAGAGCGTACAAAACAGTCCATAGGGTAGGTCGGAGAAAAAGGGGGATGGAGCAAGGCCAAATTAGGAACAAACTAGGGGAACGAGAGACTTCAGATGGGCGGGCTCATGACCGAGTCTAGAGAGCGGGGACCTTTCGGCACACATTCGAACATAGAGCGGGGGCATCAGGTTAGCCCTTTCTTCTCACTTTGCTGGAGGTAGTGCCTCGTCCTGTAGCTCTGTTCTGTCGCGGTCTCGCCTTGGCCCATGTCGCAGGTGTTCCATAGTCTGCAGTCAGGCCTCGTGCTCCCACATCCGGTCCTTCTCTCTCCTGACAGCCGTACCCTTAAACGAGTTTGAAAAGACAGTCTTTAGAGAATTTGCAGAAGAAGGTAATCACAAAAGTCTATTTCTCTCCCAGCTTCAGACAGAAATGAAAAACGTCCGTTATTTTAGGGTTTTATATTTACCAAGGGTACTGTGTGCTATCGACATGGTACTAAACAGGTATTTTGCTGAGGGACGAACATAGGCTAAACATTTCTTTTTATCAATGCGTCCTGTTTTTCAACTAAACATTTTTCACTTTCGGCAGGGTTCATTTCAACGGTTTCTTCACTTTGGTCTAGTCTTTTAACCTTGTAAAGCATCATTCTGGTTCCTACGTAGCTTCCTACGGCCTGATCACTTAATCAGAAAAGACAGGGGGTTTATGGGAAACAACTAGGGACATAGAAAACTTATGGTAAGGGCGTAAATCGACCCATCTCTCACAACCGGGAATGAGGGGTAGTTTCATAACTCCAGTTTGGAGCGGCTGATACAGGGGATGTAACAGGGGTGATCATTTTTCCTGTTTGGGTATTGCGACAATTCGGGGCGGGGAGGGTCGCGTATTCTGAGGTCCTTTTTTATACCATAGGAGCCGTTGACATGTAGTTCCCTTATTACGGGTCAGATTAGGGAACTTCTGTCGTCTTACCTGTCCTTTCCCTTACGGCCCAACCTCGGTTCATTGACTTCTAGCGGAAAAGGAGAGGTAATGACACGGTCTCAGGGTGATTGTATTAAAGACAAGTTTTGTGCAAATACTGACGGTATTTGAAGCCAATTAGGTGGTGTGCTAGGGGTGGCAGTCTGCCAATTTCGGGGCTAATCGCTCGGAAGAGTGGGAGTGCAAAAATAGAGGGAGAGAGAGAGAGAGAGAGAGAGAGAGAGAGAGAGAGAGAGAGAGAGTGCAACGGCAGGCTAAATAGTACACGTGCAACAGAGAGGGTGGCAGTGTATTCAAGAAAGGCTATTTAGTGCATTACACAGTAAAGGACATTCACGGGTCTGTGTTAGAATCTTGTAATCATGCAGTTTGAGCATTAGACAGGGTAGAGGGGACGTGCGTTGAGAAAAAGGAAAGAAGAAAGGAGGTACCATTTCGTCGCACTTTCTCGCATTCTCGGTCCTTCGACCAGTTGGGTCAACGCCTCAGTCACACACACACATTCTCTCATAGTTTCGCATCATACGTGACATGGGTTCATTCGTGTGGTCTGGTTTAAGGGTGATCACTTTTTATCAGGTCATACTAATTTTAAGGGTTTGTTCGATACGTGAGTAGTTAGTAGGCGTGCTTAGGCACCACCTTGCAGCGCTAGTCTGCTTCGTACATTAGACATGGCAAGGCTTCAGGTCTTCGCCACACCTCGGCTGTAATCTCTGATGTAACCTGCAGAGGGAGGAAAAAAGGGGGTGGGGGTGACAGCATTCGCGCATATTCAAATACATGGATTCATAAGTCCTTTACTTACCTCTTACTCGTCTTTCCTCCTCGGGGCAGAGTCCCGGGGGTATGGTTTCTGGGGTCGGGAGGGGAGAGGGGCAGTGTGCCCTTACAGGTCGGGTGTAGGAAAACGTTAAGAAGAAAACCAAAGATACCTAGTGTGAGGTATCCAGTTGGTAGGTGCATCTAGCTATCGGGGTCCTTAAATCTCCTTCAACGCTGTGACATTCTGCGGTTCATTAGTTCTTTGGCCAACTCTGTTCCCTAGTACCTTCGAGCGTTGTACTTCATAATATTTACATCATTTCATTTCACCCTTCTTTTACATTCCCCATTTACACCGTTCGTTTTACCCATCCTTGGAAGTCGAGGTCTTCCTCCATGCGAGAGTTCATGAGTCAGTCGCGTACTTTGAAGGCAGAGTGTCGGGTTGTCGATCCGATCCGTCCTCCAGGGCTGGGCAACCATCTTCTTTCAACCTTAAAGAGAGAGCAGAGTAGGGTGCACAGAAAAGAACTCTCCCACCGATCCCACATTTTTAAAATAAAGCATGCAACACCCGTCCATAGTTTCGAAAACCTTTATTTTGCAAAATCATTTCAGCACGTGGATTATGAGGGTGCGGTCGTATTTGGCCGGACGTGGCAATGGCTAAAGTGCGTACAGTGGGGGTGTCGTCTTGCAGCAATAAATACATTGGAAAGTTTTATTCATTCATTTGTAAGAAACTAAAACGTCTATTAATTGGCTGGGGGTTCGGGGGCATTTATTTCATAATTTAGAAGCATAATCATAATAGTCGCAATCAGATTTCCTATATGCATACCGTATGTGTGCGTCATAAATGGGGTTATACATCAGCAACGAAAATATAATACACCGCACATTTGTAATCAACATTTTTAACGGGACCCCTTCACAATGTTCGTCGAGTGAACTCTCCTTGTCTTTTCTAGCCAAGTGTACGAAGGATCATATAAGTCTCAGAACATCAAGTTTGTATTAGTGCGAAGGAACACCACGAGGTGTTCGTAAGTCCCTCTTGATACCGGTGCCATTTTGGGCGGGGCCGGCTCAGTCCGGAAGTAGCATCAGGGGGAAATGTTTCCCATTACTGGCAGTTGGACCAGAGTCCTTTTCGGCAGTTCTAGAATTCATGCTAACAGAAGGAGTGGCAATGTCATGTTTATTTCGTTGGCGATCAAGGCAGCCGTCCCTTACCGGAAGCCTGCAGAGGCCGAAGGCTCCGCCGGGGACCTTTGTAGAATCTTCAAGGCTGCGGAGATGCTGTCGGAGATGGGGGCTCGTGCCCCAGTGGGCAAGTGTCCGAGTTATATTGCTGGTCAAAGTTACTCTAGCGGCCGGGGCCCGCCTTCCAGCGGACCCAGATGCCATTTTGAGGCCCTACAGGGGCCACTCTCGTCGAGTTTGCAAGAGTGGAAGAGATCCTTTGGAGTGAAAGGAAGAGGTCTCTGTTTTGTGAAGGCGGGACGTTCGGCTGGGGTGCAGCTGTGATGCCCCCACCTGGGGGGGCGAGGGAGACTCGTTCGCGCCGTCTCCTTCTCCCGGTGCACTCCAGGCTGCTCTTTTCATCGGCCCGCATGAAGGTCTCTCCACATCCGGTGTTCCCCAAGTCTTGTGCTCAGTGCTGTGGGAGTATGGCCACCTGTGGCGCGCATTCAGCGCTGCACGAGTATCGGTGCAGTCATTGCAGGTTCGGTGTTCCGAAAATATGGCCACCATTGCACGTTCGGTGCTGCGCAAGTATTGGGGCACCATCGCCTGACTGGGGGTGTTCGGCGTTGGGCCGGGGGCTGGGAGACCTCCTATCGGTGGAGGTGGGAGAGGCTCGTCCGCGTCGCCTCTCCCTCCCAGCCCAACTTGGACAAATTGTTGTGGAGGTACGTGCAGGACATCCCGCCGTCCAGAGCTGCTGCGGCTGTTACGGAAGGGAAAAGGAAGAGGTGTCTCGTTCTTCTCTGGACATGTGGCGGGACTACTTAAGACTATCCAGGCCCGTTGCGGCTGGCCGAGGAGACATGTGGCGGGACTACCTACAACTGCCCAGGCCGCTGGCTCCTGCCTCTCCTCCGGCTCCCCCATACGTTAAGATTTCCTGACCAAGAGTTGGCAGCAGGGCCCGCCTTATATGGGTTGCCGCCGGTTGGGCGTAGCCGTAACCCTACCCTACTTTGGAAGGTTCCAGAAGGTGGGGGGGTGAATGTTCTATTGACTTTCATGTTCTACAGTTTACCGTTCTTGTTTTTCTAGCGTTATTGTGTTTTCCCTTGCCTGTTATGTTAAAATAAAAGTTCGTGTTTATCAGTGGCTTACTGATTTCGTTTCCCATTTCTTTCTTTCCAGGTTGTTTCATGCTAAAATTCCTATTAACATAGTTTATGTAACATGGAAGCACGTGCAGGGGGATGACGCAGATTCATATATTACGTACACACAAACTCAGACGGGGGGTAGTAGAAAAGTATGACACGCAAGATCCGAAGACAAACATAAAACAGTGATTATTTGGCCAAAATTATCTTTTTCCGTCTGTTAACTTAGAACTAGGCTGGGTTCCCGTTTTTATATTGTCCGACCTAGGAAAACTCGAACATGCCGCTGAAATCGTTCTGGCGGAACCTGTGCCATCGGGCATAATCAAACGTGGTGGTCCTATCTGGTCTGTCCGTGCGAGTCGGATTTTTCTTTGTCTCGCGCTTTTTCTCATTCTGCTGGCCTGTCATTCCTGTTGGCGCTTTGCCTTTACTCACGCTCAGTAGAGTCGGGCATTGGGCTTTCCAGTGTCCGACATATCTACAAAAAGCGCATTGGTCTGGCCCTAAGTCTGGCCGTCTTTTGCGTAGTGTCGGGGGATAACTTTTGGGTAGCGGTGTCCCAGGGTTGTCCTGTCGGTATATTTCTCTACCTGGTTTGTCCTCGTCTTTTCTCTGTCGTTGCATAGCCTCTCTGCGCCACATACCGAGACTGTCGAGCATAATAGGCGTTGTCTTATTATTGCGAAGGGCTATTTCCAACGTTTCTATTTTATCAAGGTCAAAGGATCCTGCCAGTGGCCACTGTTTGTCTTGACTTTCTTTGGTATACCTGTGCCACAATTTATTATAGGCTATGGTAACTAATCCATAGTTTATGAACATGTCCTTATTAGGGGTGCCTTCTAGTGGAGCTATATGGTCCACCTCTAATACACGGTCCGGGCTGAACCAGTTATCAATCAATGGGGAGAAGACAGACATGACGGCTCGTAACGAGGGACTAAAAAGTCAGCACTGCCTATCTTATCACTAGGTGCAAAGACTAGACAGAATATTCCTATTCTACGTTGTTTGCAGGCAGTGAATACCTCATGAACAAAAAATAAAAAAGAGTAACCAATAACGAGGAACAATCAAACAATCAAATAAATAAATAAGATAGAGAAAGGACAATGGGGAGAGTAAGTAGGGCGCAAAAGTCTGCGTCCTCTACCCTTTCACTAACCGCAAAGAGGAATCTGTTGTTTCCGGTTTGCAGACAGAGAATCTCCAGAAGACAATCTGCGAACAGTAGTTCGGGGTTAAAGAACCCAGTTAATCAGTGAGGGAGAGGGAGTCTCCCAAAAACCGTTAGGAAATAATAGAGTCAGTGGGGAAGAAAGATAGGCGCGACGGTTACGTTACCTATCCTTCACTGTTTGCAAACGAGAAGGAGCCTACTGTTTCTCCGTGTGCAGACAGTGATTCTCCAAAATAAGTTAACAAAGAGTAATACTAGTATATATTGTAAACAATCAAGCAATCAATTATTTTCGCACTCCGTCGTGTTTACACGACCTTACCCGGACCGTATGGACAGTTTCTTGTCTTCCGAATCCAGCGCCCGTTCGTCCTCTTTTTCTCGTATTTCTCACGGCACTCCTAATGGTCCCCAGTCAGGACCGTAGATCACTCGAGAGAGGTCTGTTCGGAACTAGTGAAGTTCGGATGATCGGCTGCCAGACGAGGGTCTATTGGGCAAGAGCTCTCCCGATCGTTGCAGTCGTTCACTCTGTCGTCGGGACCTCTCCCACTGGATCCACGAGTCGCTGATGGGCCCCACGTTGGGCGCCAATTGTTAAAAGTAAAAGTGTTTGGGTCGGGGACAATCGATATTTGCCCGGCGGTATTGCCTCTGTGACCCTCTAATTATTTAACAAATGAAGAGGCAGGCACTGGAGACTGGAAAGCAGGAAACAAGGTTTTATTCTCTCTGGAGGAGAACACAGCAAAACGGACAGCAGGTATCGTTCTGAGGTGCTCTAACTTATGTTTGAGGCCTGGCCCCTTATATACAGTGTTTGCGGTTTTTATTACAGTTTACATACATATGATAAAGCTTTGATGTACGGAAAGACATTCCCGGAATCCCCCCTTCGGGCCTGTTCCCACACACATTTACAGTTGAAGTCCCCACCCTAGTCACAACAGGTGATGAGTATCGCGCAGCTGGATATTCCGCCGATTCATGGAATGTGGGGGTCGATCGGATCTCATGGGGAGGGGGCTTTGATCAACCCGGGGATCCTTTGATGGGGGAAGCTTTCTATTGTGCGGGGAGGGGCAAGGAATAGTATCGGCAGAGCTGGGTGTCGGCCTGGGAACGGGGAAGACAAACGGGCACACGGGGAAAAGGGGTTTGCATCTAAGGGCCGGGGATCATGAAAGGGAAGAAGGGAGGTGTCGCGCTGGGAACAGGATGAGGGCCTGGGGCAGAGCAGCGCCGAAGAGGGGTTTATGATTCAAGGCAGGTGCAAGCAGGGGGTTGGTCAGCGTGCAGGCTTAGTGAGGGCGAAGGGCTATGTCAGGGGCCAGCGGCATGCAAAAGGGTTCGTTCTGATCAGGGCATCTTAAAATGGCGGGTGCGCACGACAAAAGTGTGGCATCAGGGGAAGAGGCAAGATGGCGCAGATAATGTTCACCAAACCGTACTAATTTTCAACATACCCCACCACTCCTGCCCCTGTGCTGTCCCTTAAACTATCCCATTCCATTCCACTGCCCTAAAACCTACCCGACCCCCAACACTAAAAACTACCCCTCCTCCCCATTCCACTCCCACTGCCCTTAGGCCTAAAACTAGCCGACCTCCAAGCCCCCTGCCGCCCCTTAAACCACCCCAACCCCTTCCATTGCCCTAAAACCTACCCTGCCCCCACTCTAAAAATGAACCCAACTACCCATTCCCCTCCCACAGCTCTAAGGCCTAAATCCCTGCCCACTAACGTACACTACCCCACCCCCTGCGCTGTTCCTTAAACTACCCTAACCCCTTCCACTGCCCTAAAACCTACCCGCCCCAGCCCTAAAAACGACCCCAACTACCCATTCCCCTCCCACTGCCCACTGCCCTAAGGCCTAAGACCCAACACTACACCTCCCCCGCGCTGTCCCGTAATCAACTCCAACCAGTTTCACTACCCTAAAACCTACCCCAACCTGCCCTAAAAACAAACCCAACTACCCAGTCCCCTCTCTCTGCCCTAAGGCCTAAAACCCTGCACCCTGACTTACACTACCCTGACCCCCCCGACCCACCCTGCTCTGTCCCTTAAACTACACCAACCCCTTCCACCACCCTGAAATCCACCACAATCCTCCACACCCTAAAAATTACCCCAACTACCCATTCCCCTCCCACTTCCCTAAGGCTTTAAACCCTACACTACCCTGCCCACCCCCTGTGTTGTCCCTTTAACTACCCCAACCCCTTCCACTGCGCTAAAACCTACCATGATCCCCTGCCTAAAAAATAACCCAACTACCCATTCCCCTGCCACTGACTTAAGTCCTAAAACCCTGCACATTAACTTGCACTACCCCAACCCCCACCACCTTGCTCTGTCCATTAAACTTCCCCAACCCCTTCCCTAAAACCTATCTGACCCCCTCCCAGCCATGAAAAATAAAACCCAGCCCCACTTATCTCACTGCAGTGTCTTCTTCCTTCTGTCCTCCAGTATCTAGACAATGCACTGCCTTAACCATGCATATGTGTGGTTATGGCATACGCGTGGTAAGGAAAGTGTGGTAGAGCTTGCATAGTCGGAACACGTGTGGTTCAGACTGCGGTGTAAAGCAAGCCCTCCAGACTATAAGATCATGTTTGGGAACGATGACACACACAGGATGGCTGTTTTTCATGGAAAGAATATGTCAGGCTTCGCCTTAATCTTCATTGCGGACAGTGAATCTCTTACAGATGACTCTCTTAATCCCCTGTGGTCCTGTATATCAGCACCACACACTGTTTTGATTTATGGGCACACTATATGACTCTATTAAGCAACCAGTGGCAGCTACCTATGTTATGCCATCTATTAATGTAATAACCGCACTTTCACGATTGCTTTATTAACCTCCCTGCTTTCTCAAATTTGCTGGAAAATGCACGATTTTTCTTCAAAATTTTCTTAGGTAGGTAATCCCCCCCAAACCCCCCTTTTGGATTCGGGCTCGCTACGCGTTGTATGCTAATCACTTTGCGCCCCACCGCTTTCAAATGTCACCCAACGCCCCTGTGTGCTTGGTTTTATGTGAGAGGGTGCCCTAGCATGAGCTGAGCTCCTCTGCAGCTTTCAGAACCATCTCCTTATAGCTGTTCTATGATATAGCCATACCATTTACTCTTAAGTGCATTATAATCCTTGCGGTTAATTCTAACTTTGGTTTGGCTTTATCAAAACATGTTGTGTAAGGTGTCAAACACTTTGGAATACTACCCCCCCCCCCGCCAATTCTGGCCGACCCTGGCAAAGAGCGCGGTCGCACCCCCAACCCCCCCTGGGAGAGGGGGGGGGGGACGGCCGAGCACTTTGCCAGGGCCGGTTTCGGTTCCCAGTCCGGCCCTGGGGACCGGACACCCTGGACATCCTGCATTTTGCTAACTGCATCGACTCCTGAGGTAACTCGCAGTTGTGCATTGGGGTACGAGAAGCCCCAGATGTAAATGTAAATGTCATGGTACTTATAGAGCGCACTGTCACCAGACGGTCACCTTGCGGTGTCGACTATTTGGCTTCCTGGCGCTGATACTCATACCGCTGTGGAGCCCCTCCTGGCTTTCCCTGTGAAGTGTCCACTCTTGGGCTCCCCCAGGGTGAAGCCAGGCATCCTTAGCGCTGATGGGGCCGGTGTGGAGGCTAAGCAAGCTATTGCCTAGAGTTGCAGCGTGGGGCCCGTGATTAGAATAGGCACCGAGGCGAGAATCAACAGGTCCTAGGAAATTGAGCCAGAGACCCCGACGAGGCGGGAATAGAACCCTGGTCCCTGGCCAGAACTCTGCATCAGGGTCTGCCGCTCTAACCATTGAGCCACACTCCTCCAGATCCGAGCGCCATTTGCACCGAAGCTCAGCCCTCCACACTCCACGAGTGCCGCGTGGGGCCCGCTCTTGCATTCAGCTCAACGCTTCTTCCCGGTTGCTAGCCCGCTGGCTAGTGAGCCCCCTGAAGACAAACCTTTGAAACCAAACTGCTTTCCTGGTTGCTCCAGGCTTGCTCCAGCTTCCCTGCAAAGGAGAAGCTCCTCAGACTTTGCTGGTCTGCTCTGAAGCCAATCTTCACTTCCTGAGTGGATTGCGTTTGCGAAGGCTTGTTGCGTTCAGTCTGGATACCGACACCGCAGTCAACTAGATCCTTTGTGGGACAGCTCGAATCCAGCTCCTGGTCGTCGTCGACACCTCCTGGTCCTCGTGGCTGCAGAGACAAGCTTCACCTCTTCACCTGAGATCATCACGACATTGCCTGGTTCCTTCATGGTTCCTTCCTGGTCACTAGCTAGTGACCAGGACTGCTTTCAGGTTCTTCACATCTTCGATCCACCCTTGGATCCATCCGGACACTTTTCCTCTGGTCGCCTGCAGTACTTCTTTGCAGATCTCCATAGAAAACGAAGACGAAACCCGACACCAAAAGGCACCTATGCACCCGGCTCCCCTGGGTGAGGTAACAGGAGTACAGTGCTCCCGTGGGTCTTGACTCTCGAAGTGTCCTGGTCTAAAGGGGTTTTGTCGTAGTCCATCCGGAAGTGCCCTTAAACAGTGACTTTGTAACTTCTTCGTTCTCCATTATAAGTCAACTAGCAGCCCGTCCCGACGTTGTCCGGGTATGAAATAGAATGTGTGTAATGTGTGTATTTGGCTAGGGCAATTTATTTTAAAATCTCGCGGTAGACAACATTTTTTGTTTCATTAGAATAGGGACGGAGAAGGCCCAGCTGCAGCCCTGGTTGACGTTAGCAGGCGCGTGTAATTGGTGTAGTGACCCGCTGCCTGAGCCCGGCTACAGCCCTGGTTGATGTTAGCAGGCGCGTGTAATGTCGTTGAATGAGAGAATTATCAGCCACGGGTAAATCCGTTTAATGAGAGAGTTGAGTGACAGCGAGTAGGAGAGGCTGCAGTAATTGTCCCCGCAGACACGCTCATTTGCGTGTTCCCCCGCTTGAGGCCCAGATGCAGGCCTGTTTGATGTTAGCAGGCGCGTGTTCCCCCGCTTGAGGCCCAGCTGCAGCCCTGGTTGATGTTATTAGGCGCGTGAAATTAGTGTACTGATTCGCCGCCTGAGCCCGGCTAGAGCCCTGGTTGATGGTAGCAGGCGCGTGTAATTTCGTTGAATGAGAGAGTTCAGTAACAGCGCGCAGGAGACGCTGCAGTAATGTTACTTACCAGGCCTCCAGATGAACGCGTTTGTCACGCCCCCAGCACACGGCCACAGCAGACGATCTTCTGAATAATGTACGACCCACATGGCATGAAGGGCGGAACTTAGCAAACGTCCCCAGCGTTTCTCACGCCCCCAGCATGCCCCTTGATGCGGCGCAATTGCGTTCACATGGCATGAAGGCCGGACACATGCCCCCAGGGTTTCTCACACCCCCAGCGTGTCACGCCTCCAGCGTGCCCCTTGATGCTGCACAGCAACGTAATTGGCGTTTGTATGTACAGCTCACATGACATGAAGGGCGGACACACGCCCCCAGCGTTTGTCACGCCCCCAGCGTATGTCACGCCCTCAGCACACGCCCTCAGCCCACGATGTGATGGCCGTACCACACGCCCCCAGCATTAGTCACGCCCCCAGCACACGCCCACAGCACAACGCAGACACGCCCACAAGGGACTACTTTGCTGGCACAGTTCTTTTACCTTTTAAATGTATAGAGGAGTTGGCCTAACAGCTAAGGCGCTCGACCTCGGACTTGGGGATCTGGGTTCGAGTCTTGGTAACGACGCCAAACATCCTGTGATTCTGGGCAAATCACTAAATCTCCCCGTGCCTAACAAAAATGAATGTGTGTCCTCATGTAACGTAACTGGTGCTATGTAAAGCGCTCTGATACCTGATTCAGTTCGGGTCAAGTTGGCGCTATATAAAACTCTGCGGAAGAAAAAATATATATGGTGGCCATCTGCATAGCCTATGTCCTTCTGCTGCAACTGCCCTTTCCAACGCTGTATTGGGTGTTATGATTGGTGCTGTGGTTACTGAGATTACCTGCCTCAAAGGTTTGGGCTCTCTCTTTATAATATTAGTATGGATGGTAACTCGCGACTGTGTTTAGACACTGCACGCATCTCCCATGGGTCTCCTACTTCCTAACCTTTGGTTGTTTAGTGTTGCTCCAGCGATTCCCTAGGCCCTAGCCCTATTCACTATTTCTGAAGTGGTTCTTATACCACTTACTTAGTATATGGTTTGTGAGGCCCCTAGGGCATAACTGTATTTGGGTAATTTACCATATGCTAATTGAGTAACTTGTGATGTACTTCGATCTCTGACCTCATAAAGAGTGCAGAGGGGTTGTGTTAGAAATAAATACATATATATTTGATATATACCTTGTGTGGTGTCCTTTCATTTGGTATTCAAGGTAATTTGGTATTCAAGGTATTATAATTGGTAAAACAGCTTGCTTCACGTGCTCTCTGAAGTCTTAGCCTAAGACTGCTGGTCCATGCTACCACTAGGATAGCTTGTCTATAAGGTTGACTTTACAACCACCATCAATAAGGGTCGTTTAGACTAGTGCAAGGTGCCCACTAGAATAGTGGACATCATATGCCAGGCTACCTTCTCACATGCTGCTCAAAACAAAAGGCACAAAAAGCCTTCTGTTTTCTCATTGAGAAAGCACCCTGAGAATGGCCTTCCCTTAGTACAGTGCGGAGCTGCTGCTGTTGGCTTGTTTTACTGCTGCACAGGATTGATGCCCATGGGTACCTATTCAGATTATCAGTAGGAGTAAGCCAATAGTTGTGACCTTTCTATTTTCAATGTAGAAATATGTACTCCACGTGGTGTGAAGAAATGGACACAACTGGTTCCAGTAGTGTAACAGATGTACAGTGAAGGAAAGGGAGAATTTTTACTAAGACCTACTAATTTGTTGCAAGATAAGTTAGTTGGTGTATGTGCATGCTTAGTTATTTGTTTATTTGTTGAACTCTTTAGGACAGAAACCAGGCCCTAACAGGCAACTAAGCACTGAATCCAAATGGATGCAGCACAGAGAGGTGCACTGTAATAGGGTGGGTGGAATTTTACATATCAGTCATGGGTTCTTCGTTAATATTCATAAATACTATATCCCTGCTTGTACAGGACCGCAAACATTTTTTATTAGCAATGATAAATAAAACTCTCTAATCATGAAAAATAATGCTTATGGTAAGGCAAAATTTAGTTTCCATTCCTTTCACTAGAAACAAAAATGTATGTATCTTCTAAATCCCTGAGTAAATCCAAATCTTGTGTTGTTAAAGAGTCTGTGTTGTCAGTTACTGGCGTTTGTATATTGGTGAATTTTTGCACCACTGTAACGACCTGGCCTTGACCATGGATGAACAACAAAACCCTGTAAGCCCATGCCGCCTTCAAAGCAGCCACCACTGCACACCATCACCTCATCTAAACCACAGGAAGAAGGCCCTCCAAGGCAGAATCACCAACAACGCGCACGATAGCAAAGAACTATTGAGCATCATCAAGGAGTTCGCCAAACCCAACAGCGAGGCCACAGATGTCTCACCCTCCCAAGACCTCTGCAACAGACTCAGCACCTTCTTCTACCACAAGATCAAGACTATCCATGAAAAATCGACACCCAGGACCACCCCACCGCACCAGCAACCACCACAACCGACGCCGACTACACCCGACTGACTCAACACAGATGGTTCACACTCACCACGGACGACACCATAAGGACCATGAAAAGCATCCACTCCAAAGCACCTTCGGACCCCTGCCTGCACAGCTTCTTCCACGGAGCAGACTCTGCCATCGGACCTGAGCTACACCGAATCATCAACTTTTAACTCGAGACCGCAACCTTCCCCGATGACTGGAAAAAGCAGAGATCAACCACCTCCTGAAGAAACCCTCCGCGGGCCACGACGAACTTCAAGAACTTAAGGCCCATCTCCCTGCTCTCATTCCCAGCCAAAGTCATCAAAAAAGCAATCAATACCGAGCTTGCTGACTTTATCGAAATCAACCATGTCCTGGACATCTCCCAATCCGGATTCCGAAGCAATCATAGCACCGAGACCACTCTCCTCGCCGCCACCGACGACATCCGATCCCTCCTCTACCAGGGTGAAAACGCGTCTGTCGTCTTCCTAGTCCTCTCAATGGCCTTCAAAACTGTCTTCCACCGCACCCTAGCCACAAGACCCCACGACGCTGGTATCCGAGACAAGGCCCTAAACTGGATCCACTCCTTCATCACTGGCAGAACACAATGGGTTAGACTCCCACTGTACCTCTTGAAACCGACAGATAGCTGCAGAGTACTCCAGGGCTCCTCCCTGAGCCCCACCCTCTTCAATGTCTACATGGCCCCCCTCGCAGCCATCGTCAGGAACCACAGGCTCAACATTGTGTCCTACACCGACTACGCCCAGCTGATCCTCACCCTCACCAAAGAATCCACAGTCGCCAGGAACAACTTCCACAAAGGAATGAAAGCCAATGCTGCCTGGATGAAGGACAGATGCCTGACGCTCAACTGGGACAAGACAGAAGTCCTCATCCTGGGAGCCTTCCACCTCCGCTTGGAATGACTCCTGGTGGCCATTTGCTCTAGGAAGTTCCCCTACCCCCATGAACCACACACAAAACCTTGGCATCGTACTGGACACCTCACTCACAACCAACCACCAGTTAAACACTGTCTCCTCAGCCTGTTTCATCACACTCCACCTGCTTCCAAAGACCTTCAGATGGATCTCCACTGAATCCAGGAAGACAGGGAGGCAAGATGGCCGCTGTAGCGCTGTAGGGAGAAGTCGCACTTTACCCCCTCTCTGACCAAAATGCCTAAATGAGGAGACGGAGGACTCAGGGATTGTAGGAATGCAGCCCAACCCTCAAATTACAAGTAGTTATCGAGGCGGGAGCAGCAGAGCGAACTGGCAGAGGAAAAGCGGCATAGTTGCCAGAGCTGTATCCCTCTGGAAGAAGACCAGAGCTCTATCCATCACTGTGGTCGAAGCGCTACACTGTTTCCTGACTGTGAGGGTGATGGCGCAGCGCGGCAAGGAGAAGCAACAGCCGCTGTCTGGAAGCACGATTAAAGAGGCTTGTCAGAAGGATGCTGTGAAATTGGGCGCAATTCCCAAAATCAAGATGCCAGTGCCCCCTCCCAAGAAAGCCACACCGGCTGCCCTTACATCGTCCGCTGCGGCGAGAGCACAACAGCGCAAGCAGGATAAAACTTATGAGAAGGAGAGTAAGTTGACGCGAAGCGCTACGGCAATGGCTCGCAGTAGCGGGGGCCAAGAAGTGACGGCTCGCGGCTTGTTGGACAAGAGAAGAACCGACAAGGATCATACCTTGAGGCAGCCCTCGGTAGTAGAGGCGTTTGGCACGATGGCGATCACGGGAGGTGCAGGAACAGCGGCGGCAGGCAAACCGACAGGAGCGGCAAGCAGGAACGTCCTCGAGGACGCTAGTGACTGCGTTGCTAAGCAACATGATTACGCGGCCCTCACGCTTCCCGCGATAGCAACCTCGGCAGTAACCCCAGCAGCAATGGCAGACGGTCTATTGCAGGAGCCGGAAAGCCAGGATGAATCGGGAAATGCTGCCTGGGGGGTAAGGAAGGATGTGGTTGGTGCTGGGAGCCACAATAACTCTCAAATGTTGTTGGCTCTAAACGAGATGGAAGAAGAGATGCTGGGGGGGGCAGAGTCTGCAACAGGGGGCTAAGGAAGAAGAATGTGGCAGACTAAGGGAAGTGGAAGCTGAATTGCTGGGGGGGCAGAAACAGCACCAGGGGCCCAAGGCAATAGAAGGTGGTAGCCTGGTGAGCCTGGTGAGTGCGGACTCTCAGAAAGATCTGATAGAGCCAGATTTGGCGGAAGGGGCTGAGGGAGACAGATTTTGTACAGTCCCAGAGGGCTCAGAGTCCACCATTGCCAGCAGCGATGAACAGAAAGAATTTTCAGATGTAAGTCTCGGCACGGATAGTGGAAGTTCTAGAGGCTCTAGGGGGTCCAGGGGGAGACGCACCCTGAAAAAACGCAAGGTGGGAGGAAGGCGGGGTGGATCCTCCCCGAACACTCACAAAAAACTAATTTGGGACTATTCAGCCACTTCTAGCATTTACAAAGAGGATGGTCAAGATAGGCAAGGCGAGGGGGAGAAACTGGATATGATGTTTGCCATGCTAAAACAAATGCAAGTAGAAGCAAGAGCGGAAAGTAGAAGAGCTAGGCACGACACCAAGAAAATCCAAGCCACAATTAGGAAAGTAAACAAAAAGTATGAAGAGGTGGAAGAGAGAGTGGTAGGTGTCGAAGAGAGAACCGGTAGATTGGAGGATGAAGCAGCTGATTGGAACACATATAAAGTTGAACAGGAAAAGGCTGTGGTGGACTTGCAATGGAAAGTGGAGGAGTTGGAGAATCGCCAGAGGCGCAATAACGTCAGGCTTCTTGGTATAGAGGAAGGGGTGGAACAACAAGATCCAAGAGGGTTTGTTATCAAGTTGCTAAAAGGTTCTTTCCCCGATGTGCCATGGCAGTGGGAGTTGGAAGTCCAGAGGGCCCATAGATTTCCATTCACCAGGAAGAAAAGACAGGAAGGGGGCCCAGATATACTCCCAAGGGCTATGTTGGTGTTCTTCGGGAACTTTCTTGCGAGACAAGAATTGATGGACAAAGCAAGGCCAGATTCCAGGAAATCTTTTGACGGGGTAACATTCTTTGCCAGACCTGATTTTTGCCACGTGACTGTGGAGAGGAGATGGCGCCTCAGACAGTTAATCCCAGCATTTCAGAAGCAAGGGGCAGAGGCGTACCTAATGTTTCCGGCAAAGTTAAAGATTATATCTGCAGGACGTATGAGAATGTTTTTTTCTGAGATAAAGGCGGGAGAGTTTCTGACAGAGCTGACAGAACAACGCAGAGATAGGAACAAGGAATTGGTAAAGTGAAGGAGTGGGGAGGGCTATGATATGCTTTTGCTTGTAATTTAACCTGAGTCACCGCGGGTATCAAGGGATGAAGTGGGGAGGAGAGGGGGGGCGACACTGCAACGCACAGCGATCACGCATAGGTCAGTTCTGACCTATTTGCCTGTGTTGGGGGGGGGGATCTCGCGGGAAGAGGGGTGGGAGGGGGTTAAGGGGTTGGGTGGTGAGGGGGGTGGTGGTGATGGCGTAGGAGAAGAGAGATATGCAGTACAGAGATATAAGATACACAAAGGAAAGAGACAACTAGTGTTTAAGTCTGTAGGAGGAATGGGAGAGATGGCAAAACTAAAACTGATCATTGGCGGTTAGGATAGCCACGCTTAATATCTGTGGGCTAAATAATGCAGAGAAAAGGCAAAAACTAGCCGCAGCATTACGATTTTGGAGAACTGACATAGTCTGTTTACAGGAGACGCATGTGGCTAGGAAAGACAACTATATGCTTGAGCAAATGGGGTTTGAGGTGCTTGCCTATACAGGACAGGAAGACAGGAAAAAGGGGGTGGCGATATTAGCTAGAAAAGGGGTCTTAAAAGTTAAAAGGAAGAAAGAGGATCAAGATGGGCGATGGGTATTGTTGGATGTGGAATCAGAGGTCGGGAGACTCACAATTACCTCAATATATGGGTCAACTGAAGATGATCCTGAACTGATGGAATTTCTGGATGGGGAATTGGCACTCTGGCCAGAGCCTGTAGTATGTTGCGGGGACTTCAATATTAATGGTCTGGATGGCTTAATCAAGGGGGAGGGGGTTAAATACCGGGGCAGGAAGATAAGGACATACAAAGCAGTACAGAATCTTGTTCGACACAACGCCTTGGTGGATATGTGGGCTGAGAAAAACCCCATAGGTACAGGCAGCACCTATTACTCAGCTCCTCATAGAAAGGTTACTAGATTGGACTACTTTTTCATCTCGAGTTCACTGATGGGGAGAGCTGATATTGAACGACTTCCTAGATTAGTGTCGGATCATAACCCGTTAATTCTAAGTTTGACATCTGGCAGAGAAAGGGATAGGACGTTCAGTTAATGGACGTTTGAACGGGGGTTACTAAAAGAGGAGGAGTACGTGAAAAGGATGCAGGAATGGATTGTACAATATTGGGATATAAATAGATACTCAGCCTCAGCAGACATGGTGTGGGATACTTTTAAAGCTGGGGTAAGGGGGGAGACACTAAGTTATACTATGCTAAGAAACAAGAAAGAAAGGGAGAGGACAGAGGGGGGACTTAGAAGCCTGGCAAGTTTAGAGGAGGGCCTCGTGGGTGCAATAAGTAGACAAGCACCTATCGAACAGATTTTATTAGACATAGAGTTACAGAAAGCAGAGCTAGGGGTAATGTTGGCGCAAAAAGCAGCGGGGAACTTTTTAGCTAAAAAGGAGAAATGCTATGAGTTTAATGAAAGAGTAGGCCACTTACTGGCAATAAGAACTAGACAAACGTTAGCTGCAGGGGAAATAAAAGAAATTAAGGCCAGTACAGGGACTATAGTTAATAAGGTGGAGGAAGTGCAGGAAGTCTTCAGGAAGTTCTATGAATCACTATATGATCAGGAGGCAAGCAATGATATGCCAAGGATGTCAGAATATTTGACACAAATACCAAACAGAGGGTTAAGTACGGAAGAAAGGGAGAGATTGGATCTGCAGTTAACACTACAGGAGGTAAGAGAAGCAACATTTAGCCTCCCCCCTGGAAAAGCAACAGGACAAGATCAAATCCCGGTAGAATTTTATAGGACTTTCTGGGATGTATTGGGTACAGATCTCTGGTCAATATGCTGTATGGCGCAGGGGGGAAGGGTGGTTCCATAGTCTTGGGCCGGGGCAGATATAATCGTAATATTAAAAAAGGATAAGCCACCAGTAGAGCCAGGGTCATATAGGCCAATAACGTTATTAAACGCAGATACAAAAATATTCTCTAAAACATTAGCAAAAAGGCTTAGTAGGGTTATTGAGAGTTTGGTGTCCCCAGAACAACATGGCTTTATACCAGGTAAGGGAACCACCCAGCACACCAGACAGATGATCACCGTTCTGGACGCAGCGGAGGCGGCAGGAGACCCTGTCGCGGCTATTATTCTGGATGCTGAGAAGGCCTTCGACAGGGTCTCCTGGGACTATCTGTGGAAAGCTATGGAATGGGCTGGGATAGGTGTAGGCTATATAAAGGCAATTCAAGCACTTTACAAACATCCAACGGCTAGAATAAGAATAAATAAATCATACACAGAGGCGGTACGGATCCGAAGGGGGACTAGGCAGGGATGCCCAGCTTCACCTCTTTTATTCACCTTATATCTAGATCCACTGCTAAGAAGATTAACATGTAATAACAGGATTCCCCCAGTTAGGCTACACGAACAGGAATATGAGTTGTTTGCCTATGCAGACGACGTAGCAATTATAACTCCAGAGCCAGAGGGGGCCCTAACAGAGATAGAGCAAGAGGCAAAAAACTTTGGGACTTTTTCAGGGTATCTCATAAATAGAGGTAAGACGCAGATAGTGCAGAACAGGTTTGCCAATTGTCAGGATACTAGAATAGTCCCGGAAGCAACGTATTTGGGGATTAGGGTCTCAGCACAACTGGACAGAATTGTAGAGTTTAACATAGAGCCACTCTTAGGGAAAGTTAAAAGAAATCTAGAGAGAGTTAATAATTTACAACTAACGCTAATGGGACAAATTAACATGATTAAAATGGTCACGTTTCCGAAAATACTATATATCCTTAGAGCAATTCCTTTATATATTGAGGGCACATGGTTTAATAAAATAGAAGCAGTTATGAATAGGTTTATCTGGGCACAGGGGAAGACACGAAGGGCTTATCGTTTTTTGACACTATCAAGGGAGAAGGGGGGGTGGGGTGCACCTGATTTTAGACTCTACTACTGGGCAGCAGCTCTACAATATGCACAAGGACTATTAGGCGATAGTAGCCAGGGTGGAGAGAGCTTGGGCAGGGCGAACGCTTATGAAGCAGTTCTGGGTAAGGAGGCAGGGAACGCCTTGGTGAATACAGTGGATTATGCGTATTTTAAACATACTAGGTTTAAGACACTGAGTGCAATCTTCAAAATCTGGAAGGCTGTTGGGAAAAAATTAGGAATCGGGAGATATAATAGATATCTTAGGTTGCTCTCGAACAATGATCTCCCCGCAGAAATCTTCAGAGATACAGTTATGAAGGAATGGGATGGAAAGGGGATTAAAAAACTAGGCGACCTGCTGGATGCAGAAGGGATTTTTCTGTCATTTCAAGAGATTCAATCTAAGTTTAATATTCCAGGATGTAATTTCTTTAAATATCTACAAGCTAGGAGTTATTTTCATAAGAAACAGGGTGGGACAGCAGGGATGTCTCATTGCAGGATAATGGATTACCTGGAGCGTAGTACACGGGTAACAATTAGACAAATTTATGCGGAACTCTCTGCATTAAAAGCAGATGATAGAGAGAAATTCTCCAAGAAATGGGTGGAACAAGTAGGGGCGCATCCTGACGGCCTACAAATCTCATTAGATTTAGGACGATCGGTGCTGTGTTCAGCCACGCTGCAAACTCAGCACTACAAAACGATTTATTCTCTTTATCATACGCCGGCAAGAATTGCACAGTGGGGGGGCATTACGGGCATAACATGCCCAAGATGTAATTCAAGTGGTGCCAACATTGTACACATGTTCGCACAATGCCCACAATTGTATACACTAAAGCTGGCAATAGAAAAATTTATGGAAGCCTCATTAGGGATAAAGATTAAATTGTCGGAAGAACTGATAATACTAGGGGTGAATACAAGAGATTGCAATGAACATCCTGAATTCTTGTTTATGGCCACAGCAGTGTTAAGGATTATTATGGCAAGGGCTTGGCTTGACAAGACGGCACCCACATTTCAGACATGGATAGCAAGACTTCTCTCCACTTATAACCTAGAGAAGGCCATTTATGATAGGAAAGGTAGAAGGGCAAGGGCATTGGGGGGTAGGATTTGGTCACCCATAGAGAAATGGAAGAATAGGAGAAAGTAGAGGCTAAAAATATATGAAGGCTGATTTTGATTGTATTTGAGTTTTGAATTTTGTATGTGTATCTGAATTTTGTGAAATGTCTCTATTGATATCCTTACAGTCATTTTCTGTACTGCTAAAATATATTGGTATTATTGGAAAAATGGGGGGTAAAACTCAATAAAAAAGTTTTTTAAAAAAAATGAATCCAGGAAGACAGTCACCAATGCCCTCATTAGTAGCAGACTCGACTATGGCAACCCACTCTACACCGGCGTCACCCATAAACTCTTCTGAAGGCTCTAGCATGTCCAAAATGCTGCAGCAAGACTAATCCTCAAGATCCCCATAGCAGCCACATCACTTAACATCTCCACAACCTCCACTGGCTCCCAGTCGACAGAAGAATAACCTTCAAACTCCTCATCCACGCATACAGGGCCCTTCACAATGCCGGACCTGCATATCTGAATCCCCGCCTCTCATTCCACGTCCCCAACAGACATCTCCGTTCCACACAACTTTCCCTGGCTATCGCCCTACGAATCCGTAAGACCAGAACCGGAGGAATGTCCTTCTCCTACCTCGCCTCCAAGATATGGAACACCCTGCCAGTCCACTTATTTTTATTTTATTTATTTTTATTCATTTATAAAGTTTATATAGTGCGAACTTGACCCTAGAAGGGGGCTTTACAAATAGTTCAATAAGCAGAAAATAGATAACCAAGAAACATATACACTGAGATTGTCCGTTGCAAATCAAGAGTGAGACAGTGAGATGTAAACCTGGACTCAGACGGCATGTGCAAGCCCTGGTTGGAGAACTGCGTCATATCTGTATCCAGAGAAAGAGTCAGTGGGTTTAGTTCAGAGATTTGTTCATTAAAAGCAGTTTGACTTCCTTTTTGAATGGAGTGATTGAAGGGATCAGTCTAATTGCAGGGGGAAAGGAGTTCCAGATTCTAGGGGCCAATCCGGAGAAGGCTCGATTATAGGTTTTCTTTTTCCAAATGATTTGAGGTTTAATAGGAAGGTGCTGGTACACCTCAGGAAATCACCCTCGCTGACGCAATTCAGGAAGGACCTCATGAACGCAGCACTTAGTTTGATCTGCTGCGCCCCCGCCCCCACAGTACCTTGAGACCCTCACGGGTGAGTAGCCACACTTACAAACCCTGATTGATTGATTGACTTAAAGTCTAAGTGGGCCCAGAACCTTTCCATCCAGGTGTCAGAGGAGACTGCAAAAGATCTGCAGTTGTGGTTTCTCAAGTGCATTTGGAGCTGCAGCAGACCTCTCTCCCTGGCCAACCAGATTTGACAGTGGTGACAGATGCCTCACTGCTGAGTTTGGGAGATCATCAGGCAGGACCCTGGTCTCCGACAGAGACTCACTACCACATCAAATTGCTGGTGTTGCCGGCAATTTACTTGGCATTGGTGGGGTCATGGGTCCTGTGCCAGGAGGCTTTCTGGCTCTGGAAATGGCTGAATCATTAGGGCATTTCCCTGGCAGGCTCTCTAAATACAATAGTGGACAAACTCAGCCAACAAAGCCTGGCTGATGACAAATAGCAGCTACACCCAGAGGTGGTGCAGGGCATCTTCAATAATGGAGAGAACCCCTGCTCGAACTTTGTGGCTTGGTGCGGTACCCATCTGTTGGACACATTTTGGGCCAAGCTGTCAGATGTATTTTTGATTGTTTTTTCTTTGTCCCAGCAAAGTCTGACTGTGGGCACTGCTAAAGGTTACTTGTGGGCCTTTTCAGTCTTTTTGCATTTACCAGACAGCCGCCCTTGTTCAAATCATCCATTTTTATGTTTTTCTAAATATTAAAACATGTTTCCGCTAAAGCCCTTTGTGATGCCACTGTGTTGCTTGACTCTGGTCATCATTTTCCTTGTGTGTACTCCTTTCGAGTCAATGCAAAATTGTCCATTGCACCTCTACACCTCGAAAACTGTCTTTATGGTCATGAAAACGTCAACAGGCGACTTGAGTGAGCTTCAGGCCCTCCTGATCCAGTCTCCTCACACCACCTTTTTTTCCTGACAAACTGGTGTTACACACTGAAGCTGCATTCCTGCCGAAGGTGGTGACACCTTTTCATATCGAACAAGCCATCTCTCTTTGAACCTTCTTTGTTCAGCATCATCCCTTGGAATAGTGAGAGAATCGCTGTGATCCTGTAGGAGTCCTGTGGAATCCTGTGGGATCAGGCATATCAAAAAAAAAAAATGGCGCCCGTGGACCACTGTGAATTGACAAAGTGTAGGGGGGTACATCGCACCCCTTCTTCAGTCTGATTGAGGTCCCAGGGATGCCATCCGCTGGGGCCAAAATATAAACAAGCTGCCCCCCCTCCCTAGGGGCCTGGGGACCCTTTCTCCTGGTGCCACTACTTTATTAACAAGCACTGGCAAAGCCAATCGGTCTTGGCAGTGCCTGAGCTATTTGCTTTGTAACTACCTTCTGTTCAGGCCTCACAATCATCGAAAGTGTCATGGAAAGATGTACCTCAAAATATATGATGTTCTGTGCATGCATTTTTTACTAAACCCCAGCGGGTCAGCTAACTGCTTTTTGTGCTGAATATTTGAGAATCGGTGCATGTTTTGGGAAGTTTCATGTAGGCTGGTTTTGGAACTCCTTCATACTTTTTAAACATGGGCCCTGGATGGATTGGGCAGATGGTATTTGCCATTTTAACCGGATGCCAAGAAGGTGACTGGCCTTTAAGAGAGAAACTGACATCACTCACAAGACTTTGAACTCTTTATTGACACTGGAAAGATGAAAGGCTGGGTCCCTAATTAGCATTAGACCACGCGACTTACAGGTTGTACATAGATCTCAGCAGCCCATGCATTAACCCACTGAGTTATTTATTGGCACACTTGGTCTCAACATGCACAGTACCAATTTTTTATTTTTCAAGATGGCAGTACACCATTTAAGGGACATTAAAACACTCTGCTATTATTAAAATGTCTGTGTTTTTAGTTGTTGAAATACAAATAGGTCCCGAAAAGTGTTGTCCGAGATCACCTGTGTACTTCTGTAAACCCTATGTTACGTTTCCTCTCCCCCTTTTCCACCCAAAACCACTAATGACCACACTGTCCTTGTCTATCTATACATGCACTCTTCCTGTGGGCGGTCTATCAAGTGCATTAACCCAATAAAATGTTCAGTTTCAAACATAGGTGATAGGAAGTAGCCTAACGGCTAGTGCGGTCGATCTCAAATCTGGGGAACCAGGTTCGCGTCTCAGCAATGAAGCTCTACAGCCTGTGATTCTGAGCAAATCACTTACTCTCCCTATACCTAACAAAAATTAATGTGTCCTTGTGTAAGCAAGTGGTGCTCATATAGAACCCTCCGAAACCTTTGGGTCAAGTTTGCGCTCTATAAAACTCCGATTTTTTTTAATACATTTATTAACCCACTGAGCTGTTGAATGTGTTCTGTTTGTGTGAAAGAAGTGGTTTTCCGGTTTTGTGACTGGTGTTATCTAAATGTCTGTAGTACCCCAAAGTGTCCTAAAGGTGCAGTGACCCCGCATGTATGCACTTATCATATATTAAATTCATTCATGAATAAACATGCGAATCTCCACAGTGACAGCATTATCATATTCGGCCAAAGAGTTGCTTTATTGGTCTGACACAAGGTATCTTCAAAGTTGATGCCACGTACAATCTCTTCAGGTTTACTCTAGTTCCAAAAAGTGTGTACACAGCGCTATGGCTCAAGGCACTAGATTTCATCCAGAATGTGCTTTTGAAAGTACTGCATGGAGGGGCGGCCACCATAGGAGATGCCAGAGAGGTGGCTTATTGTAGGAGGGGTGAAGGGAATGAGAATAGTGTTGCAGGATGAACATGGAGGAGATGGTGGAAAAGGGGTGCATAGGATCGGGGTGCATAGGATCGGATTTACTTAGAGAGACTCATGGTCTGGCTTACAGCAGAGAGGTACTAGAGGTGGTCTGGAGCTGGCGGGGGGGGGGGGGCATCTGAGAGAAGGTTGTAAGGAGGGCCTAGAAGATGACACATACTCTGGGAAAGGAAAGTTTGGGAGTGGAAAGCAGTGTGTTGGGTGGCCTATATGCAAAAACAACGTGGACAAGTCCTTAACGGGTTATGGTCATAGTTGTTGACCTTCCCCCCTTCCCCCTGGTAGAGGAACGCAGACAACCAGTGGTTGTCTTAGGAAACCCCTCACCCACCTACCTAGTAGGTGGCATGCTTCACCATTGGGGTCTAGCTGGATTGCCGAGTGCAATCCAGCTGTGCTTCAACGCCTGATTCACAGCGTAGCAGGTTTTTGGGTGAAAAGTGAAGTGCTATGTGAAATGTGATTAAATGATAAAAATGTCTCTAGGAAATGCCCTTATAAAAGTTTTAATAGAAGGGGCCTAGGACATGAGTAAAAACATAGGCAGGATATACATGAGGTGAAAATGTACCTCAATAGCCCTAGAGAGTGTAGGTCCATATATGCCTATATGCCTATGGGTTAGTTCATTGCTGTGCGGAATATTTCATCCTTCTGCAGTGAACAAAATGAGTGCCACTGAGTTGCATAACAGTAACCTGTGCTTTGTATAGCGCACCAAAGCCCCAAAGCCCGCAAAGCGATATAAAGTGATGTAAATTGCTGCTGGCTTGAACATTCCTTCCTATCAATGTTTCAAGTTACAGGACCCACACCAGCACATTATGTAAAGCTGATACCGGGGCCTGGAAATACTCATGTGAACAGCGCCTTCCGGCCTGCACCCTTTTTGGGCGCTACAGCAAAGGCACTTAAAAGAATCGTGCTGTGCAGAAGACTGTAAATATCCCCTTATTATACACTGCTTGAAACCGGTGTTCCGTCTGTTGCTAAGCAATGCCTATTTTTGCTGGTACCTGAAGCCAGACGCCAGCACATTGATGATGCGTTCCTGATCACACAAGTTTAAATGGTAAAGCCACGATTACAACATGTTAGTGTGGGTTAACCTTCAAGGCTTGTCAACCACAATCCATACTGTAGTTCACCTCTAGCCTTGCTGGCAGCCCTATGAAGCAGCACACCCTAGAGCAACAGTGAAGTCACAGGAACCTTGAGAAGGGCCAGCTCTAGGGCGGTGCGACGAGTGTGACAGCACCGGGCGCTGACTTTGGGTGGGGGTATCATGTTTCCAAGTATATTATAGTTTTAAAAGTGCTTTCTGCTTCAATTACTTACCGGTAATTGCATTACTCTGAGTCCTACTCCCTCGCTTCCCTTACTTACAGAATTGAGGCATCCCTGCCTCACCAGACACCCGTACCCACGTGAATTGTCACGTGGGGACTATATATAGCCCCCAGCCCCCTCATACCTCCTGTAATACCACATAGATCGAAACCATACCAAGAGGTTGGCCTGGACCAGGGAGGGAGGGAGGGAGGTAAGTAAGGGAAGCGAGGGAGTAGGACTCAGAGTAATGCAATTACCGGTAAGTAATTGAAGCATTACCTCATCGCCCCTCCCTCGCTTCCCTTCCTTACAGAATTGAGATGTACAAAGCCAAACAGGACAACCAAAGAAGGTATGCAAAAAGGTTTATTAAAAAACACAGAAGACAAGGGAAAAACCACTATTCAGGAACCATAGTGGAAAGAACCCTGTGTCCAAAGACATCAGCACAGTCAACCTCCTGTCCAATCCTGTAATGAGAGGCAAAGGTCAACGGGGAAGCCCAGGTGGCAGCCCGGCAAATCTCAGAAATGGAAGCCCCTTGGACCTCCGCACAGGAAGCAGCCATGGAGCGAGTGGAACAACCCTGAAGCCCCAAAGGAGAAAGGTGACCCCCCTCTTTGTAAGCCAAAGAAATCAGTGAACGAACCCAACGACTCAAGGAAGGAGTAGAAGGACGCAAACCCCGATTCACAGGACCAAAATTAACAAAAAGGGAATCCGAGAGACGGAAAGGAGCGACCCGCTCCAAATAGACTAGGAGAGCCCTCCTAACATCCAAAGAGTGAAGCCAGACCTCAGACTCCGAGGACGGAGAATCAAAAAAGGAAGGAAGAACCAACTCCTGATCTCTGTGGAACTGAGAATCCACCTTAGGACGAAAGGAAAGAATCGGCCGCAACACGATTCTGTCATCAAAAATCCGACAAAAAAGGTGCTTGGAAGAATGAGCACCCAGCTCACCCAGGCGGCGAGCAGAGGAAATGGCCACCAGAAAAAAGGTCTTGAAGGACAAGAGGCGCAGATCCACCGAAAGCAAAGGCTCAAAGGGAGAAGACATCAAGGCGTCCAAGACCAGAGACAGATCCCAGGTCGGAAAATGCCTCCGAGGGGCAGGAAGAACATTACTCAAACCCTTAAAAAGGTGACTGACCAACCCCTCAGAATCAGAGAGATTGCCCCAAGAGCTCCGAAACGCCTTAATCGCCGCCCATTGCAAACGAAGGGAAGACACCTTCAAGCCCAAGGCAGCACCCTCCTGAAGAAACAGCATCACCTCAAACAAAGAAGAGGTAGTAGGGTCCAAACCCCTGACAAGACACCATCGACTGAAAGAACGCCAGTGACGTAAATAAGACTTGTTGGTCGAAGCGCGCCTAGCCGTCTGCAGAGTAGAGGTCAAACCAGCCGGAACCCCTTGACGCAGAAGACCTAAGCGTTCAACCTCCAAGCCGCCAATCGCATCCGGCCCAGAACATCCCGTTGCAACGCCGGGAAGACCAAAGGGGGAGGAGACAGAGGCAGCAACCACTCCACTTCCGATCTCATCTCCACCAGGAGAGGAAACCAGGAGGCACGAGGCCACGCCGGAGCCACCAGAATCACAGAAGCCCCCGAGGACCGGACCCGTAGCAGGAAGCGGAGAAGAAGGCATGGCAGAGTCCGAAGAAGAAGAGGAGTCCTCAGAGGGAGAGTCCACCGGACCCCCCGCAGCACAAGAAGACCTGCGCCACGTCTTAGTACCGCTCGCCTCCAGGGCACGAGACACAGCAGCCTCAATCATGGTCTGCACCTAAGAAGCAGACAGGAGGGCAGAAGAATCCACCGGACCCTGGGACCTGGTCCGACGAGCCGGGACAGGCACCTCACCATCATCATCAGAGGAAGACAAAACTCTCAAGAGCTTAGAAGTCCGCTTAGCCATATTGTAACTGACAGGGCAGAACAGCCGAGGCAAGCACTTAAATAACGTGTAACACAGCCCCAGCCGGGAGACAACCAATAGAATCAAAAATCCACGAGGCAACCAATGAAGAAGCCTGTAAAAAAAGAAACCAATCACTAAAACAAAAAATCGTATAAAAATCGACCTCAAACGAGGCCCCTACCGTAAAGGAGCATCGGAAACAGCCAGCCGAGAGGCCACAGCACATCCGCCAGCCGCCGTCTCCCATTCCGGTCCCCCGAACCGGAACCACAGCCCCAGCCACTCAGGGCTGGTGACTCCGTCACCCGGAACCCGACAGCCCAGCCGCCGAGAAGTGCACCGCAACTTCAGAAACGCGGTGGGGAAGGCTCGCGCACACCAGGCCGGCGTCGCCAGACCCAGCAGGCAACAGCAAGTGAGGGAGAAGCCCTCCAAACCGATGAAAAGACCACAGCTTCGCAGAACGGCCAGCGCGTGGGACGCGCGTCTCACAATGGTGAGACAGAAAAAAACAGAAGGTATGAGGGGGCTGGGGGCTATATATAGTCCCCACGTGACAAATCACTTGGGTACGGGTGTCTGGTGAGGCAGGGATGCCTCAATTCTGTAAGTACGGGAAGCGAGGGAGGGACGATGAGGTAATGCCTCCTACCTGGCCTCCAGCAATTTTCAGAAACAATAAAAATGGCATGATGACTCCGGTGATTAATGTTCTTCCTAGAGAGAGATCGGAGTTTTATCTGGTGTCAGTTTTGACTAAGGAAAGGTAGCACAGAGGGTCAATGGGCCTGCTGCAAAGAACAGGTACCATGCAGATCACAAAGTGCATTTAATGTAAATGGATCAGTGGGTTACTGCTTTTGTCAGAGAGATACTTTTGTTACTTGCAGGTTATAAATTAAAATCCTAACAAAGAACAGTGAGCTATTAACCTATGCTGCCTACTTGTATGGTTGTCATGTGACTCCTACACTTTGTAGTCCTTAGTCTTGTGTAACATTTTCTATACAGTGATTTACACATGTATAATTGATTGTCTTCGTGTAATGTGTGTGATGTAAAGTACCCTGACACCCTACACTGGTATGAGTGGCGCTGTAAATCAAATCAAATACATTTGTGAGAGAGTGTGGTAATGGAGACTTGAGGGGCACTGTTAAAGGATGGTAGTGAGGGAATCCATGGCGGAGGTGGTCATTGGGGCGCACTAACAAACATTGTTGCACAGGGGGGCACCAGTGCTAAGGCTGGCCCTGCCCTTGAGTCCAGTCTGCCTCACCCATTGGTACCACCAAAGGCCTTGTTTCAGCAGTAGTTGCTGCAACTCACCAGGGATCGTCAATGCAGGATTTGCACACACACCAAACTAAGTTCACAAACTTCACAGTCTCTCTGCTTCATTCACAAGCACTTTTAACATGTGCTGTCCGCGGTGGTGCCACTGGAATTATGCAGCAATAGGAGACTCAATCATGCCGCAGTGTTGACTAAATTATGCATTAAAAAAAGGCTGCAGCGCAATGCAGTATAGTTTCTGATATTTTATTATTTTGGCATGTGTACACATGCTAACAGTCTCTGGAAATAGTTTTCCTTATTAGTAACACTGTAACATACAAATGCAGCCGTGAGAAAGGTGATTAGTCAACCTTTGCAATAGGCCATCCACTAGGCAACAACACAAGTCACATTTTTTTTTAACTTTTGATCCAAACAATTTATTAGTTAAAATTGTCAGATTACACAGCAGATCTTGTATTATGTGACAAATATGGCAGAGCCATAATTGTATAGAAAACATTTGCAAACTAGGATATTTTCCCATTCATGTTTGAACTGCTCTTGTGGAAAAAGGGAGGTGAATTGCTGATGACAGAAACTGCATGGCTCGGAGACAAATGGCTTGTGCTTCATCTTTTAAGCATGTTTGGGACATTCTGTGATTGGAAACGTATTCCGCTTTTGAATATATTTTAATGTCAATGATTCATATTAAACCTTAATTAATCATGTGTATCCATTGGTTGAATTAAAAACCATAAGAAGCTGTAACTGGGCAGTAAAATGCCAAACAAATAAAAAAAATTGGGATGTTTTGTGCTTTCTGGTCACATCTCTGACACCGCCCGATCCAAACCTTGGGTTATTCTCACCCTCTGATCCTCCGCCCACAGTTCCCCTACTTTTCCCCCCATTTCGACCAATGGTAATACCGTGATTGGTCTGAAATTGTCTACAAAGTTGGCATCACCTTCGTTCATTTTGAGTAGGTGGCAGGCGGGACTTTCCATAAGTGTCAGGGAAAGCCTTGCTCAAGAGTGGCGTTTATTATTACTACCTAGAGGGGAGTGAGGACGTCTGTGCATTCTTTTGCCTGTGTGTGGGTGGGTGGCTGGGTGGAAGGTGAAGTGATCAGTCGAGTATTTTAAAGGTCTTACGTCAGAGTTGATTTTTTTTATGTCATGATGTGACATGAGTGCGTGAGTTCCATTTTACATTGTGAATGAGTGGAGAGTATCTGTCTTTTTCTGGTGAAAAAGTGTTATAATTACTTGCAGCTAAATTCACAGAGTTTGTGTCGAGTGGACTTGGCCAGACCAAGTTTTTTTTCTACCAAAAAATGACCTGGAGCTTTAAAGGGCTGGAATGTATGGGAACTCTCAGGTTTCAGTTGCTGGTACTGGTACATTTGAGGGGGCTTCGAAACATATTTCTGTGACCCTTAAGGCTTTCTCCTGTTCACTGGGATATGAGATGAACTAATAAGGAGGTCTTTCTGTCTCCTCTGAGTTTTAGAATGGGAAGAGCTCATTTGCTCATAACCTGAGTTTCATTGTTATGCATGAGGTTTCCATTTATATTGCACCCTCTGACTGTTATACTGGGAATATTCTTCTTGTGTTATGGATAGGTTCGTTTTGATCCTTTTAGGCTACCATAGCCAATCATTGACTAAGGGTTCTATTTCAGAATGTGGGAAAAAGGACAGTCTTTGAGGGGGGACTGAGAGGACGCAGTGTATGATATGCTGGTGAGCAAATAAAGAATAGGTTATTTCATCACTTGTTTCTGGAGAGTTTGAATACACTAGAAAGTGGCGACGAGGTGCAGCCCTGGTGGGAGGTACCCTTGTAAATTCAAGGATTGGTGGTACTCCAGTCGACGGGTCGAACCACCGTACTATTTGCGATCTACCGAACCATAAAGATTTGAAGAAGGATATGTTAAGAACCAAGATGAGCTGTGGTGAGCTGACCAATGTACATGCCCTGCCGATCGGTGTTACACCTCAATCTTTGGAACAAGTGTTAGATTGTAGTGTTTGCTGTTGAGATCTGCGTGCACCTGGTACGTCGAGGTTTTGAATTCTGACAGGACCGAATAAAACATATCGTTTGGTTTTTATTTACGTGAAGTGTCATGTACTGCCTATATGTTTAATCAGTAAAAAACTTTAGAAATATGTAGACGAAAGTACGCCTGCAATGAAAGAAATACAATGGAGATACCTCTGATAAGCTCCAGCAGCGGTGTGAACAATCACATCAACATGAATTTGAAGCGCGCGCAATCTCCGTCCAGACTCTGAAGTCAGAGCTGTCACTTCAAAGTGTGGCGCGAGACTGAGTTTGGGCGGGATCAGCGGAGACCCGTGCCCTTTGTCTTCCTTCATCCCTAATCTTGCCGTCATCGCGCACACGTGTTCAATCGCAGGGATGCCCAAGAGACGACGAGCCTCAAAAGCTGGCGCCCTTTCGCATTCAGGGCTTTTGTGTGGCCCGAGTGCCTCTTCTGGGGGTGCACTGCACACGTGTTTTACGCCTGCCAGAGTGCTGGGGCAAGAGGTTAGAGGGGCCCCATCGGGTCGCCATGGCGCTGTGCGATGGAACGCGGGTCCCTTCACCCTCCGGCTGTCACTGCCGGCTCCACAAAAGGACCGCTCCCCGCCACCAGAGGCCAGACCCTCGGCCTATTGTGTCCCCATCTGCGGTTCTGCGGGGAGGGAACGAGGCGGGGCGAATGAAGTGGATATAGAGAGAAAGGCCTTCATTCTGACCGGCCTCTATTTGCATTCATTTGCGGTGCGTATATTTTATACTACAGACATAGGCCCAATGACAGAGCAAGTCAAACCAATGATTTACCTTAGCGTGTACATGCTGCTGCTACTGAGGTCTGTGCACAGCCCTCACTTACCAGCTTTCTCCTCATGTGGCGAATGTGGCATCTAGTAGTAGTGAGTTTTATTTAACAACGTTTATTATATGTGTGTGTTTGTATATATATATATATATATGTGTATATATTTTATTTTTTTTTCACTGAAAAAACCATAGGTTTCAGCCAGGTTATAGTTAGGAATTAGCATTTAAAAAAACCTTAGAAATTCACTGAAAAAAACATAGGTTTCACACATGTTATAGTTAGCTGGACATTTCACTCATACAAAACCATTGAAATTCCCCCGTTATAGTTAGTTCAGCTAACTATAACTCGCGCGCCCGCAATGCACTGCTGATGACGTCACATATTACATCACTCATGACATGGTCAGTGACATTGGGAACACATCAGCCCACCTCAACACATCCCTTGACCCATCCAGATATCAATTCTTGGAACCGGGCCTGCAGAAGGGATGCAGTACTTTCAATAGGAGGTAGTAGCACTTCTATGGGGTACAATACTTTCAATGGTAGGTGCCAGTACTTCTCGGCAAAACTTTGAGTGGGAAAGTAACCCACTTCCCAGCAGGGTGCAGTACTTGTAACAGAAGAGGACTACACTTCTCAGCAGTAGTGCACTTCTCAGCAGGGGTGCAGTACTTGCAACAGAAGAGTACCGCTGGCAAACAGGTACTCTAGGACAGCGAGTACTGTCAGTTTTATATTTCTGCTTCAGGCACGGTGTCTGATAAATGGCTTTCAGAGACATTGTCATCACTCATGACATCACTGATGACATCTCAAATGACATCACTGATGACATCATCCAGTGAATGTGTCTTTCTGAAAAATAAATATTTTTTATATATGTATATCTAAAGGTCGATGGAAGAATAAATGGGTCAATAAGTGTCTAAATGGATGTTTTTTTGTAAAATTGATTGTATAACTGACTTATTAAGTGTATCTTAGTGAATACATGTATTAGCAAGTAATGTTTATATATGTAAATATCTGTATAAGTGTCTCACTTTGTGTATAAGTGGCTGCATGGGTTGGTGAGCATCTACATGAGTGTCTATATGGGTTATTAGTTGGTTTTTTGAGTATCAGTATGAGTGTCTGTATGGTTTGGTGGGGGTATTACTTAGCGCATAGATGCATGAATGAGCGACTCACTGTTTGCATGTGTTTTGAAGACAGCATGTGTGCAGGACTGTATCGGTGGATGAGTGTGTGTATGGGTGTGTTAGTGAGTGAATGACTGTCTCAATAGTATCTTTATGAGTAACTACATATGTTTTAAACTAGTATATGTGAGTATTGATGTATATAAGTGAGTATATGTGAGAGTGAGAGATTGGAAGAGTTCCTGTATAAATAAGTATGTGTTTCTATAAGTGATTGTTTAAGAGAGTAAGTATGTGTATGTTTATGTAGAAGTAAGTGTAGTGGTGTGTGTTTAGCTGTATCTGCAAGTAAATGGATGTTTGCTAGTTTATTTGCATGTGTGAGTATGTGTGTAAGTAACTCTATGGATGAGTGTCGGCGTGTAACAGGATGTATAGGTGTATGAGTACATATGATGAGTGAGTACATGTATGAGTGACTATATAGAACTGTTGGTGAATGAGTGGATGTGCATGTAGATGTTGGAATTACTGAATAGGTTGTTGTAACTGGTATTGGTATCTCCATGTTTTTGAAAATTTTAGTTTCTATTTTTGAATGTGTGTATCAAAGGTTATATTACGGTGAGAGGAGGACTGCCACTCTTTCACAAAGATGATGTCATCAGTGATGTCATCAGTGATGTCATTTGAGATGTCATTAGTGATGTCATGAGTGATGTCACTGACCATGTCATGAGTGATGTAATATGTGACGTCATCAGCAGTGCATTGTGGGCGCACAAGTTATAGTTAGCTGAACTAACTATAACGGGGGAATTTCAATGGTTTAGTATGAGTGAAATGTCCAGCTAACTATAACATGTGTGAAACCTATGTTTTTTTCAGTGACTTTCTAAGGTTTTTTAAATGCTAATTCCTAACTATAATGTGGCTAAAACCTATGGTTTTTCCAGTGAATTTCTAAGGTTTTTTAAATGCTAATTCCTAACTATAACGTGGCTGAAACCTATGGTTTTTTCAGTGAATTTCAAAGGTTTTGTAAATGATAATTTTTAAATGTATTATTTGTTATATATTTTTTTATACTGATTTACTACATTGTTTTTAACTATTTATTTTTAGATATTTTATTTTTTAAATTACATTGCATCTTTTTAATATACATTGAAAAAAAATGTTTTTAAAAATATTGAAATTCTAATATTTGTTTTTTTATTTTATATATTTTTTAATTTATATATATATATATATATATATATATATATATATATATATATATATATATATATATATATATATATATATATATATATATATATATATATATATATATATATATTTCCAGTCTCTGTTTCACCGGTATATCGCCACCACCACAGATACACGGACCACCACGCAGTAGATAGTATTTAGAAGGTAGGTTTATTATCCTCCAAAGGTCTTATTTCGGCATGACGCGTTTCGGGCACAGGATGCCCTTGATCACATGTCGACAAAGTTTTACACCTCACATTAAATACTAGTTTCATTGGTGATTATTAGCACGTGATGTAATAAAAAGTGAAGACATACTTAAAAGTGCAATGAGTGCATGAATCACAGGGATCAAAACATATTTCGCGTATCTTCTTATTTCATACCTAAGTAACGACAATGTCAGAAATGTAATGTATTCTTAAATTCAGCAAGTGCTTATTTTGAATATTTGAGGCATAAATGCATAAAAAATATATACTAATAACGAAGTGCAAATTCTGGCAATAAATAAGCATAATTAATATATACACATTACAATTCAATAACAATAATATGTTAAAAATGTCATTGTAATTTAAAACCTGTTACTATCAAATATATAAATATGATACAAAAATATATATTCTATTAAATAACATGTGCAAATATATTCATAAGTGTGCAACCAATTGCAAGGTTTTCAGTGCAAATCAATTTTAAGCATGAATGCCAAAAAAAACCACTTCTTGTGTAACACTCAGCTGAAGAGAACCTCATGAATGAGTTTGTATCTCTGTGACATGTCGATTATAAAAATATGTAAATACTAGTGCAAAGTTATTTGGGCAACATTCGGTCCCGAATGTTGGTCCACTAGTATAGTAATTCTATGAGAAATCCGGTCCCTGTGTAAAGTGCTAGTGAATCCAAGTGATAAAAAACTAGGAAAAATGTGCAGTGATTAAAATAAACAAATTGAATGAATGTTAATATCAGCATTAAGAATAGGAGGCTCCTTTCTCTCACCAAGGACCCCAGCACCGCCAAAACTAACCTACACGAAGGAATGAAAGAAGTCGCCGAATGGATGAAACAAAGCCGTCTGAAACTGAACTCAGACAAAACAGAAGTCCTCATCTTAGGTAAATCCCCCTCTGCATGGGACGACTCCTGGTGGCCGGAAGCCCTCGGAAAAGCACCCATCCCGACAGACCACGCACGGAACCTTGGCGTCATCCTGGACTCTTCACTTTCAATGAACAGACAAGTCAGCGCCGTATCCTCATCCTGCTTCAACATCCTTCGCATGCTCAGAAAAACATTTCGCTGGATCCCCACCGAAACAAGGAAAACAGTCACCCATGCTCTGGTCACGAGCCGACTGGACTACGGAAACACCCTCTACGCAGGTACCACCGCCAAACTCCAGAAGAAACTACAACGAATCCAAAACGCCTCAGCCAGGCTCATATTAGACATCCCACGCAACAAACACATCTCTGGCCACCTTAAAGACCTCCACTGGCTACCCGTCAATAAGAGGATTACTTTCCGACTGCTTACCCACGCACACAAATCACTCTACGACATCGGACCAGATTGCCTCAACTCTCGACTGTCCTTCTACACCCCCTCCCGCCAACTTCGCTCTTCCAGCCAAGCATTCGCCACTGTCCCTCGCATCAACAAAACCACCATGGGAGGCAGATCCTTCTCATACCTGGCTGCCAAAACATGGAACTCACTCCCCGCTTTCCTTCGCCTCACCCAGAATCACCTAGCGTTCAGAAAACAACTTAAAACGTGGATATTTGACAAATAATCCCCCTCCCTTCCCCAAGCGCCTTGAAACCCTCTGGGTATGTAGTGCGCTATATAAATTTTATGACTTGACTATTCAATCTTTTCAAGTCTCATTTAACAGTTTACACTAATATTGAGCAAGTCAACAATGGATCAGGTTCTAAAATAAAGGAGTTACTACAGGAACGTATGCATGTCTTCTCTGTCATTAAGACCATGTGGAGACTTACTGTTTAAGTTAAGGATATATTTGGTCTCCATTTGTCTTAGAAGTTTGTCTCTGTCTCCTCCTCTTTTTTGTTCTGGTACTGTGTCAATGACAAAGTAAGAGAGACATTTCACATCCTTGTTATGTATGTTCTTGAAATGTCTGGCCACTGGGTAGGCTGGATCGCTATTTATGATGGCTCTAATGTGTTTGTTTTTTTATTTTATTTTTTTATCCTCATTTGCGTGCATGGCTCCAATCTATCAAAATCAAAAGACCGCCACAGAGCAAGATGGTGAATGGTCGTGTTTTGTGCTGTCTCAGCTTGTAGCTGGTGGGAGAATTAGTTAGGGAGGAAGACCAATTCCCGTCAGCAGCATTCATACAGGCCAGATCCAATCTCGCTTAGGGCAGTGCCTTAGTAGATAGTGCCCGAGTTATCGAGACCCCGATACCACGAAGGCTCTCAGTCGTGGTAGCAAGGATAAGTAATGCGCGCATTAATCATTGGACCTGGGGGGAAAAAAAACCACAAAAAAAAAACCCAGGTTTGTCGTTACTATCCAAGCATAACCCAGAAAGCTCTCCTATTGGGATTTCCTACTCTGGCCAAATCGAGTTTGGAAATTTGAAGAAGGGATGTTTGCCATTCATGCACTGTCGGTGGTTGAGCATCCTTCCAGTGTCTACATATCTCCCTACGTGCCGCTAGAATGGCATAGAATAGTAGATTGGTTGCGGCATTGCGAACTTTACTTTTAAGACCAAAGATAACAAGAGCAAGGTCTATAGAAATATGATCACCCAAAGATTGTGGTAGCTTATTGCTAATGGCTTGCCAGTAAGCGGATAAGTTTGGACAGTCATAGAACATATGGATGTCTGATGCTGCGATTAACCCGCATCTTGGACATGAGACTGGGCCTGTTGGGGGCGTGGCTACGCACGCAACGGGAATGGCCGCCTTGGAGTGAAGCTCCGCGCCAGGCCTGCCTTCCCGGGGCAATTATCCGCATAATCGCCGCCTGCGGTCGGCGAAATTCACCGGCGCCAACACCGGACGTCGCCACCGGCCTGCTGGCCGACTTTGAGTGCAATCGGCGCTCCTGAGACGCACCGGAGCTCTCGCCGGACTGCTGCCGCCTTCCTCGCTCCCTGCCTGGGGAAGCGCGCAGGACAGACCGCGGCTTCGGCCAAGGACACAGGCCCGGAACACAGCCCAGCAGAAGCACAGGCCGCAAAACGCCAGGAGAGGCGCGAGTCCGTCCCACTCTTCACAGTGGCTGCACCAGCGACCTACTGCTCACCAGGGCACCCCGCCAGCCACACAGCCTCACGGAGTGGAGCTCCTGCACCCTACCTCATGTGACCAAGCGGCGGCTGATGCGGCCCGACCCACCGGCTGCATGGATGCACTGCAGCCCGGCTGCCTCACTCCCTCGTAGGGTAAACGCCGACAGTGCAGCGAGGCCACCACGAAGACCTGGCGACAAGACCCGTGAGGCGAGCCCCCGTGGCGACGAGTGCCGGTAAGACCGTGGCATCACCCCCGGACCCACCCCAGAAGCGACTGCGTGCCAACGTGCGCCAGGAGTGCGCCGCTGAGATCCCCCGTGGCCTGCTTTAGTGACTAACCCGAACCACACGCCTGCCCTCCTTCACGCACTGGCCGGACCACACCGACCTGCCAAGCGCAAGACGCCGCGGTCCACAGAGTAGTGTCGCCACGGGGTCCACGCGCGTTACACAGCGCATGCCCACCCAACGATTGGACTGCGGACCGCACGACCCAACACCCTGAGGACGACGTGGCCTGCCTGGCCGAACCCGAGGGAGTGACGCAGATGTCTAACGGGCCCAAAACGAGAACTGGCTCCAACAACGCTAGCCAGAAGGCCAAGATGGATAAAACCGGGAAGCACACCGACTCGGACCAGATGGCGGCCAAACTAGACACTATGCTGGCGGCAATGGAGAGACTGGAGGAATCATTGAGCCTAACCCGCACCTCCCTGGCCACCAAAATTGACAGCGTAGTCATCGATCTCACGCACCTGAGAGCGGATCACAAGAAGCTTGCGGAACGCACCACCACCTTGGAGGACGCGATGCAGACACTTCAACCCCGCACGGATCAGTCGCATAAACACATCCAGGACTTGCTGAACAGGGTGGAGTTCTTGGAAGACAGAGCTGAGGATGCGGAAGGCAGGACCCGAAGGAACAACGTGCGCCTAGTCGGGGTTCCGGAGAAATGGGAGGGGAGGTCCCCAGAGGTCCACATGGAACAATGGCTACGAGGCCTCCTGCCGGAAGGATCTCTCTCCCCACACTTCGTGATTGAGCGGGCGCACAGGGTCCCCACCAAACCTCTGACGACAGGCTCCAACCCAAGGCCCATGCTAATCCGCATAATGAACTACCGCGACAGAGATGCTATACTCCGAGAGACCCGCAAGCTCCAAGAGGTCCGCGTAGAGAACGCAACGGTGATGTTCTTTCCGGACTATACTGTACAGGTCCAGAGACAGAGGCATGACTTCCTAGCAGTGAAGAAGCGACTGAGACAGATGGGTCTTCAATACTCCCTTCTTTTTCCTGCGAAGCTGAGGGTCGTGGCGGGTGAACGGACCCATTTCTTCACAGACCCCATGGAAGTTGAAAACTGGCTAGACGGCGGGGTAGACACAGAACCCAAAACGGCGACAGGCCCTGCGCCGCGGCGATATCCCGGCAATCATAGACGGCGACGACGGCCCCGCCGGAATTCTCAACCGAACTCACATGTGGCGACCCAGCCCTCCCCTCCTGCGGATGCCAGACGACAAGAGCAGCGAGACGCCCTCCGCCTCGTCATGGAACTCAGCGGCTCCCCGGCGCGGAGCGAGGTGGCGAGCGGCGGCACACAAGGCCTTCAGAGCGACGACGAAGCAATCTGTGGAGTGCCTGACTCCCCGACATCGGATGTTCGACCTGATGTCACCCCCCAAACGGCAGACTACATCAGCTAAGCAGGCGCCGGATGCAACTCCCCACGGAAATGCATACAAGTGACCATTACAGATTACCAACGTCACCACGACGGCGATGCACCCTGAGCGCAGCGGCGGACAAGCCCCCTCGTCTCCCGTACTGCACCCTTGGGACGCATCCCCCGAGGGTCTCATCGATGGTTATGACTCCCAGCACTGGCGATGGGAACCCACACTGGACGGAGCGCAGCTGCGGAGACACTCTGCCCTGCCTGAGGGTGGCCCGACTGGAACACGTAATGTATGACATCTTACCATGTATGTGCTGGGATCATCCGACACGAGGGCGGCTTTGACTGAATCGCTCCCCCCGGGAAGGCAATAAGCCTTCACTACACAAACTCATTGACATAATCCTTCTGATCCTGTGCATGTAGCACAACCACCCCCTTAGACTTGAACATTGTTGCTCTCCTAGAGAGTATGGACGGGAGCACGTTTTGCATCCGACCTTTTGGTATTTTGCAAGTTCATACTGTTCAATGGTTTACGGTTTCGATAGCCATGTTTTTCCCCCCTCCCATGGTCACAGGGCACTGGAGCGCCACGTCAAATGTTAGTGGGGTGGCGGGGACTGATTTCATGATGATATGCGGGCATGTATTGAGGGGTGGTGGTAGAGACAGACGGGAGGGTTGGTTCACTTGCCATAATGTTCCCCTTTAAGATATGCACATGGAATGTGAGAGGTATACACACACCGTCCAGGCGCTACCAAATATACTCTTACCTCAAACGCCACCACATTCAAATTGCCCTCCTGCAGGAAACCCATCTTAACAACACTGAAATTGCTACGCTACGGCGCAGGTGGCGCGGACAACTTTATGCTACGGGGTTCTCCTCATACGCCAGGGGTACACTGGTATGGGTCAGACCGGGCATCCCTTGGACCACACAAGATGTACATATAGACCCCGAGGGCAGGTACGTGGCTATCCACGGTAAATTGGATGGCAACCAGATGGTAATCGCTTCCATTTATGCACCCAACACGGGGTTAGCGGATTTTCTCACAAGCTTATCACACACACTAGCTCCCTGGCATGGGGTCCCTTGGGTCATTGGCGGGGACTACAATAGCTCGCTAGACTTGGCACTGGACCGCTCTCGTCCTTCATTACCCAACTCACCAGCACAGGCCACCACGAAGGCGCTACAGGCATGGTCCATACAATGGGGCTTGCAAGATGCATGGCGCTCTCGCAATCCAAACTCCAGGGTCTACTCATATTACTCGGGGGCACACACCCTGCATGTCCGCCTTGATCGCTTCATGGTCTCTAGTGAACTCTTGCCCATTGTCACGGACACATGCTACATGGGGCGCACACACTCCGACCACAACCCCCACCTCCTGGACCTGCGGTGGGATCGCCCTCGACCACCAATACCCACGTGGCGGTTACAGCCAGACCTCCTACTGGACGCCACGTTCAGGGGTTCCATCAGCACACAGACGGCACAATACTTCGAAGATAACACGGGCTCGGCATCCACTCCTCAGATTGAATGGGACGCGTTCAAGGTGGTCCTCAGGGGACAATGTTTGGGCACTCAAGCACACTCCCGGCGACGCTTGGAGGCGGATCTCAGACGTGTTGAATCTGACCTGCTACGGCTGGAGCAGACTGCATCAGCTGGCCCCACCGCGGAGTTACTACAAGCACGGGCAGAGCATGCTACTCTGATTGACAGCTTGAAAAATATCAATTACAAGGCCCACGCAGCCCGCACTCACCACTCTGGAGACAAGCCAGGCAAATTGTTGGTGTGGCTGATCCAACGCGAACAACGTGTCACGCCGGTGGCGGCGGTGCAATCGCTGGCGGGCCCGGTGGTGTACACACAGGCGCAGATACACGAAGCCTTCGTGGCTCATTACAGTGCGCTATACAAGTCCCGACTACTAACTACACCATCGGCTATAGCCACATATTTGGAAGACATCGTGCTGCCAACCCTGACAGATGATCAACGTGAGGACCTGGGGTCGCCGTTGATTGCCGAGGAACTCCGCGACGCCATCTCTGCCCTTTCGAACGGCAAGGCGCCTGGCCCTGATGGGTTGCCAGCGGAGTACTATAAGGCATGCTCTGACATCCTGACCCCGGAGCTCCTGAGGGTGTTTGCTGCGGCGCTGGAAGACTTAGCCTTACCCCAGTCCATGAATGAAGCAACATTGGTGTCCCTCCTGAAGCCAGGCAGAGACGAAACACAACTCGGCTCGTATAGGCCCCTAGCGTTGCTTAACACTGATTACAAGATCCTTGCCTCGACTCTGGCCCGACGACTGGCAGGGCTGGTACCCGGCTTAATACACGATGACCAGAACGGCTTTGTGCCCTCCAGATGCACCTCCCAAAATATCCGTAGATTATTCAGAGTCCAACAGTATGCAATACAAGATTGGCCCAGCTCGGGCTGTCTAGTTTTGGACCTGGAAAAGGCGTTTGATTCGCTCGAGTGGCCTTATCTGCTGGCAGTGCTAAACAGATTTGATCTCGGGGACGACTTCATTGAGCTGGTGGGATTACTATATAGGCGCCCGATGGTACGAGTTCGCACGGGCGGGCTACTTTCGGACGCCATTAGAGTGCAACGCGGCACCAGGCAGGGCTGCCCGCTATCCCCGCTGCTGTTCTCATTAGCCATTGAACCCCTGGCTGCACTGCTGCGCGCAGAGGATACACACTGGGGGATCCCGCTCGCAGACGGCATACACGCGGTCTCGCTATATGCGGACGACCTCCTATTATACATCAGGGACCTCACCCACATACCCCGGCGCCTCTCGGAGATCTTTCAATCCTTTGAGACCATGTCAGGCCTTAAGGTTAACTGGGCCAAGTCAGGTGCTTACTCGTTCAACCCTGACCTCCCTGACCCCGGGGTCACGATCAATGGGGAACAGCTGCCATGGCACCACACGACGTTCAAATACCTGGGTATACATATCCGCAGGACACCACAAGATGTTCTAGATGGAAACCTGACGCGTGCCATCACGTCTATAAAATCCCAGATCACCTTCTGGAAATCCCTGCCACTCAATGTCCCGAGTAGAGTGACACTGACCAAAATGATTGTACTCCCCAGACTCTTATATTATTTCGCCAACCTGCCGGTGTACGTACCGGCGCGCACCTTTAGGGAACTGGCCTCAATGGTCAGAGACCTGATATGGAACGCAGGCCGGCCTAGAGTAGCCCTCCGGAAACTATATGCCCCAGTAGATGAGGGAGGCCTTGCGGTACCGAACCTTGAACTTTATTATCTGGCGGCCCAGCTACAATGGGTCACTGCCTGGCTAGCGGGCAACCACTTAGGAGACACTGCTACGAACACGGACATATACTCCCTCACGCGGATACATGCCACATTCCACCCCCTGACAAACCCAAGGAAATCCACTCAGTTACACGTCGCCGTGGCGATACGTTGCTATGTCAGAAGCCTACGGCTCACGAGGGCGACCAAGCCATACGCCCCGGCGCTACCACTACTGGGCACCCCCTGGTCCACCTCTGTAGTCACGGAAACAGCGCTAGAACCATGGACGCGCACGGGGGTGGACACTATGGCAGACCTGTACGCCGATGGTGTCCTGATACCATTTGCAACGCTAGCGGCAGACACAGGTCTCCCGGCGGGTCAATTTTTACGGTACGCCTCAATCCTGTTGGCGTACACACAGCGGTGGGGCAACATCACGGAGGAACTTCCGATACACCAATTGATCCAGAGCCTGCATGTCATGGGGGATGGCACACATGTGGTGCACTGGTTGCACCAGGCGCTGCTGTCACACACACAACTATCGCTGCAACCACTGCGCGACCATTGGGCCACTGACAGAGGGAGGGACTGGACGGATAAGGAGTGGAAGATGATCCTATTGGGCCCCAGACAAGTGCCACGGAACGCGCGTTTTAAACTAATACAGTTCTACATACTACACAGAGCGTACCTCTCGCCCTGTAAGATTAACTGCTATTTCCCGGGAGCGGCGGCCACGTGCCCGAGATGTGCGCTGGAAGGGGCAGATTTACTACACATGCTTTGGCAGTGCCCACAGATTCAGACATATTGGGGGGCGATATTGACGACACTAGACAAATGCACGGGCATGACGATCCCGCACACGTGGGAGGCATGCTTACTTGGCCTGTATAAGCGGACTCCACTAAACAAAGCCCCCTCTCGCTTCTGGGACCTTGCCCTCCTCACGGCAAAAAGATTGCTCACGAAACACTGGAAGAGGTCTGCCCCGCCACTACCAGAACACTGGTACGCATCCCTAGACACCTGGGCTAAGGCGGAAAGCACCGCCCTCCATAACGAGGAAACGGCAGGCCTCCGTCAATTCCCGATTGCGCAATTCTGGGACACAATGCTCCTCTCTTTTCACAGGGAACACCTTCTCGCACACACCACGTCAGGAGTCGTCCACCCGGACAATACCGACGATGCACCCCTTGTACATACTCCATGAGATCGCCTATGATGGCACCCCCACCAGCACATTCTCCCCTTCATGCCCGATATCTGTAGTGATCGACGAACTCCCACCCCCCCAGGCCATGCCCACTTCGTTTGACACTTCTGAGTGACACCCACGTCCCTCATGACGACACACCCACACAAAGACACACACATCTTACTCCAGCATTAGCCGACCATATCCACCCCTTCCTGATTTCCCTCTTATGTCCCCTGTTCCCTACCCTCCCCTCCTTCCCTTGATGTTTATTTCGGAATTTATATCCTTGTTACACGAACATGGTTTGAAACGTTTGTGATGGCAAATATAGTCATGAAGTATGAAGAAAGTGAACCAGAGCATTGGGTGCTAGGCCCCGTATACCTGACAGACATCTTTGAGATGTAATGCTATATGTACTGTACTATTCATGTCTTACTTCTCCTATACCCCTAATAAAGGATATTTAAACAAAAAAATGAGACTGGGCCTCTTAAAGAAAACTTAGTCAACCTATGAGGGGAGTAGTATGCCATATGTATAGTAAAAAGGTGGTTCCTACGAAGCCACGCAGGTTTGACTAGGTCCCAGAGTGTTGAGCAAGAAGCCATCCAGAGCTCCTCCACATCCAAACCTGGCATTAGTTCAGCCCATAGTGATGTTGGTAGGTGAAAGTTAGCATCTACTTCATCGATTATTTTATTATACCAATGAGAGATTTCTTTCTTTGCCACTGGGCTGTCTATAAGGCATGTTACCAGGTCACTGTAACCTCCTATAGGCAACTTACTAATCCGTACTGGCAGCGCTTTATATGACTGTGACCAGCTGGAGATCTGAATGTATTTAAATCTCGAAAGACTTGGGCCTACTTTATTTATTAAATAGTCCCATGAAAGCAATGATCCATCCATAAACAGATCATCCCAACTATAGATACCAGCTTCTATTAGCGGGTTGGTAAGTGCATCCATTGTCCACGAGGGAGGATCAGGTAAGTTCCATATAGGAGCCTTCCCAGAGTAGTAGCCAACATTAGTCGCTTGCCTCACTTTATACCAAGTATATGCAATCCCTTGTAAAACTTTCAGTTTTATTTTCTTGAAAAATTTGGGGTCGCCAAATTTAAACAAGAAACCATTGTGGTCTACTCTTTCACATTCCAATAGTGTAGAAAAGAGAAGGCCCATCCCTGTTGATGTAGGAGTTTTAAGCAACATACGTGTGTGCGAGAGCTGGAACGCCCATGCATAGATTTGAAGGTCTGGACCGGCCAGCCCTCCCTTCTCCCTACGACGTCTGATTTTTTTCCACGAGATTCTTGGGCTCTTACTATTCCAAATAAAGCTGGTAATTGCACTCTGTAGCTTTGAAATTAACTTTGAATAAAAAAAAAGTGGAATTGAATTAAAGAGAAAAGAAACCTTCGGTAAGATACTCATCTTCACCAGGTTAACCCTACCCAAAACAGTAAGCGGGAGGTGTGACCAGTCTCTCATAAGTTTACGACATTCTGCAGCTGTTTTGGTGAAATTTAGAGAAGCAATCAAGTTGATATCTTTAATTATGTTTATCCCCAGATAGCGAATTTGAGTTTTGGATGTCCCGTTATTGCTAGTTCTATTAATATTCCAGGACATTGACTCTGTCTTTAGGGCATTAATCTCATACCCTGAAACTTTACCAAATTTGAGGGCCAGATCAATTATCTCTGGGTATGCTTCATCATCACTTGTAGTAAAAATCATAATGTCATCCGCATAAAGTGCCACCTTTTTAACCCAGCCACCAAAAGTAAAAGGTTTAATGAGTATATTATCTCTTAAGGTTTGGGCAAATGGTTCGATGTATATATCAAAAAGGAGGGGGGACAGGGGACAACCCTGTCTAGTTCCTCTCGTAACCTTGAATGGCTCAGTCAAACCACCGTTTATCAGCAGTGAAGCAGATGGGCAACGATATAGCAGATCTATCGTTCTGCGAAATCTTTCCCCTACGTTGAACTTCCTCAAGGCCTCCGACAGGTACAACCAATTCACCCTGTCGAAGGCCTTGGTAGCATCCAACGTGAGGACCGTCAAGGGGATAGCCTCTTTTATAGCAATATCTATAGAGCCTAGTAGTTCATAAGTGAGCTCACATAGCTGTCTCCCCTTTATAAACCCTTTTTGGTTTGGAGCTATAATATCAGGCGCTACCCGGCCCAGCCGACTGGCCAGTATAGTGGCAAAGATTTTGTAGTCCGCGTTTAAGATAGAAATAGGCCGATATGAGCCACAATCCGAAGATGGTTTGCCAGGCTTCAAGATGAGAGTTATAGTGGCTTTATCCCACGATTCAGGTGGCAATTCGCCATCTCTTAGAATTTGATTGAATAGGGTAGCTAGGACTGGAGAGACCTCTGTGATCAGGTTTTTATATAGCTCACATGGCAAACCATCAGAGCCTGCAGCCTTCCCAGATTTTGCTCTCTTTATTGCCTCCTCTACCTCTATGATAGTTATTTCATCATCCAAGGAGTGGCTCTGTTCTGGAGTTAAAGATGGTAGAGAGACATCTTCCAACCAATTTATGATGTCATTCTGAGTGACATTTAGATCGTCCTGATATATGGATTGAAAGAACGTTCCAAAAGCCCCTCTAATTTCATCGTCCCTGGACAAGGTGCCCCTCGCGGATGAAACTGAGGAAATATTGTTGCGGACCCGGTCAGATTTTATTTTCCAGGCAAGTAATTTCCCTGCCCCCTCCCCATATTGGAAATGTGAAAGCTTACTTGCCTCCCATCTCTGCAAGACACGTTTCTCCAGAATTGCCGACAAAGCATGCTTTAGCCTATCCAACTCAACATGTTTTTCGGCAAGGTCATGGTTGTCTATTAAACCGATATTATCAACATCAGCTTGAACTGCCAAAATGTTATTTTCTATAGAAGTAACTTCCTCTATATACTGCCTTCTTCTGTAGGCTACTTTACTTTTAATGAGTCCTCTTAATGTGCACTTAAATGCATCCCATATGGTTCCTGTTGAGGCTGTACCTTTATTGATGTTAAAAAAGTGACGAGTTTCTAACTGTAAAAATTCAATATCCTCTATTGATGAGAGTAAAGACCTGTCAAAGGACTATGTTCTTGTAAGAGGTACCATAGCCAGTTTTAATTCTAACTCGATTGCCGAATGGTCGGAGAGATGCATTGGAATGTAGTGTATTGAGGTAATATCATCAGCCAATGCTCTACTAGTAAGAATAAAATCAATTCTGGATTTGTGTCTGTACTTCAAATTTCTAAATGAGAAGTCTTGCCTTTGACCCTCTCTAACCCGCCAGATGTCAATATATCCATACTGATTCATTAAGCCTAAAAGACAGTTTCTGGATTTAGAGATAAATCTTTTGTCTACTATTAGGGGATTTGTCCAGAAGTGGGTTCAAAGTAATATTGAAATCCCCCGCTATAATCACCGGGTCTGTAAAACTTAACAAGTGATTGAATAGGGTTTTTAGTACTGAGGGATCGTCAATATTTGGACCGTAATAGCCCACTAGTGTTAACTTCATTTCACCCATCTCTACTGCCCATCTCCCTCCTGAATCCACTTTCTGTTGTATTATCTTAAACCTTACGGTTTTCTTGAAAAGAAACGAGACCCCCCGTGTGTTAGATCCTTGTGTTGTTGAAACTGATGATTCTATCCACCTATTCCTTCGAACCAACTCGAGTATTTCGCTCTCACTTAAGTGTGTCTCCTGGAGGATAATGATCCCCGCATCGGAATCTCGTAAATATTGCATGATTTTATTAGCACGAGGCCTGGTGCGGAGACCATTAACATTCCAGGATAATAATCTAAGTTTACTCATTGTGTTGTGAGTTTGGATTATTTGATGAGACTGGCAGAAAAACTAGAAATTTGTGTGACAATTTGTATACAAGCATGTTGTTTTGCTTGAGATGAGTGAAAAAACCTTATATTCAAAAGCTTATTTACATAAAAAGATTGGAGCTCATTCTTTAAAGTGTGATTGTGTCCCAACACCCCCCCGTGCCCTCCCCCCCCCCTAGGATGGCTCTAATGTGTTGTAATATCCTCACATGCACCTGGTTCTTGGTACTCCCAACGTACCTAAGCCCACAGGTACATGTGAGGACATAGACTGCATAATCAGTGCGGCAGTCATATTTGCCTCTAATCACCTGTTCTTCGATTTTAAAGGGGGTGTTATATTTGGCGGTATTAACACCAAACTTGCAGGCTCTACATGTGGTACATTTAAAAATTCCATTTTTAACTGGGAGCCAAGCACTCCCGACTGGAGCCCCAATCACCGTATTGTTCGCGAGAAGTGCGGCCATGTTTTTCGCCTTTCTAAACGTCACATTGGGCCTGTCAGGCAATTCACATTTCAATACACTATCTGTCAAGACAATGGGCCAATTCCTATTTAGGATTGAACGAACTTTACGTTCCTGCCTGCTGTAAGTCACAATTAATCTCGGTGCCTCTCTTTTTTCAACAATTGAACTTTCAGGTTCAATCGGTAGTAAAGTGCTTCTGGGTCTCGCATTGGCTTTCTCGATTGCTTTAGACAAGATGTTTTCTGTATAGCCTCTGAGTCTCATGCGTTCTATGCATTCATTTTTACATCTTTCAAATTCATTATCAGTACTGCATATACGCTTGAGACGCAAGATTTCTCCATAGGGGATACTTGCAATTAAATGTCGTGGGTGCGCGCTGGAGGCATGAAGTATCGCGTTTCCTGCTGTAGGTTTCCTATATGCGGTGGTGACTAGTTTGTTACCTTCTACCTGTACCTGTACATCCAGAAATTGTATAGTGGTAGTACTGCAGTGTGAAGTGCAAATTAAACACATTATTATTCAATTTTTCCACAAATGTATTAGCACTTCTATGTCACCCCTCCATATAACGAAAACATCATCAATAAATCTAAGCCAGGAAACGACTCTTTGATTGTAAAGTATACTGTGCTCCCCCCTGAGGACCTGTCTTTCCCAGAACCCTACGTGCAAGCACGCATAGCTCGGGGAAAAACAGGCCCCCATGGCCACGCCTGCTTTTTATATATATATATATATATATATAGCAGGCAATGATATCCTATGGAAGGAAATTCAAGTTACTGGTAAGTATGGTTAGAATTACTTTTCAGGATCAGTAGTGGGCTGAAAGATGCAGCTCTGAGGTCTCTCCTGATAACAGGTGAGTAAATCGGAATTCGTAGTTCGGCTGATTTTAGAGGAATTTTTTTAAGTTCCAAAACTCCACACTTAGAAGAATTTCCAAGTGAAACCAGTCAATTTTAGCCTATGGAAGGAAATTCAAGTTACTGTAAGTACGGTTAGAATTACTTTTCAGGATCAGTCGTGGGCTGAAAGATGCAGTACTGAGGTCTCTCCTGATAACAGGTGAGTAAATCGGAATTCGTACTTCGGCTGATTTTAGAGGAATATTTGTACGTTTCAAAAATAGGCACTTAAAAACTTTTCTGGTGAAAACCACACAATAGAATCCAATGAAGGAAATACAAGTTACTGGTGAGAGCGCTTAGATTTACTTTTCAGGGTCCGTATTGGGCTCAAAGATGCAGCACTGAGGTCTCTCGTGATAACAGGTGAGTAAATCGGAATTCATAGTTCGGCTGATTTTAGAGGAATATTTTGCTCAAAAGTGAATGAAGGGTGCGGGGCCTGAGGTGACATGTGTGCAAACACGCCTTGTGGCGCGTTTTAAGTTTGGGAATTAATTCCTCTTCAATCCTGAGGTCCCCTGTGAGCCAACTAGCCCACCAGGTACCTCCAGTATGCGCCAGGGAGCTGCTTTTCAGAGAGGTGTCAGAGGCCACGCCCCTTTTTACAACACTCTGCAACGCAGCTCCTTGGCGCTTACTGGAGGTACCTGGTGGGCTAGTTGGCCTCTAGGGGACCTCTGGATTGAAGAGGAATTAATTCAGAAGGCATGGCCTTTTTTTAAAAAAAATATATATCTTTTGGAGGGGGGGCTGCCTTGCCTCCCTCCTGTGGCCTCTTATGGTCCCGAGGACCCCATCCCCCGGGGCCATTTAATTTTTATTTTTATTTTTTATTTTGTGGAGGGGGGCCGCGTGACCCCCCCTCCCGGGCCACTACTAGCCCCGGGGACCCCATCCCCGGGGCTGGCCCTCCTCCTTGGGGGCCGTGTGGGGGTCCTCTGATCTTACTTATGGGACAAACTGATTGACACAAATCATTCACCACAGTGACTCTTGTGCTGTATTTCATAGGCTGCCTTTCGCTGTTCTTGAAGGGACGAGAGCTGCGCGCACACTGCGGAGTCATCTTCAGGTCTGGACTCAGTTCACCAGATGAGCCCTCTCCAGTCAATCTGTGCAGTGCTAACACAGCCTGATGCCAGGCTGAGACACATACAGTGCCAGGGCTCAGTGTTGGAGCGGATGGTGCTGCGGGCGTGACTGCACGGTGTATTAGTGCATGATGGGCGAAGGTCTGAAGCTCTTCCCAGGAAGTGGTGGGTTGGAGGCGGGAGGCCCTCTGAACAGCGGCTGCGGGCGGGTGCCTATTAAGGGTGACAGGGGCAGGCGTCACTTAGAGACAGATGAGGGAGCAGAGCAGCTGGGGATTCTCTTAAAGGGCTCAAAGCAGTCTGTGCAGAGGGGAAGTGTCAGGGTGACATGCTTTGCACTGTGAAAAGTTCAAATATTCGTATTAACTGAATACACAATATACCCTTCAAACTTAATAGTTGTTTGGCAATGTGCTCGCTTCCTCCACTACCTCCTACCACCACCTCTACCTGGACTTTCAAAGCTGACTTCAAATCCCTTCTCTTCCAAAGACACTTCCAGAATGAATGCATCCCTTTTCATGCCTCTCATGGAAGTTCTTATAATCTTGAAATATGTAATCTATGCCTGTACGATCCGAATCCTATTGTGTTTTTGATTTCTGTGTGACTGCCATCTATTGTTCTATCTTACTTTTTCATCTTCCTCGTTTGTATTTGTAACTTGCAAGTATGTACATTTCCTCATGTAACGGTCTTGGTTCTATTGTGAAGCGCTCTGACACCTTTGGGTAAAGTTGCGCTCTATAAAATTGCATTAAAAATAAAAATAAATAAATAAATATTAATAAACTGGGAGACTCCTGGGAGTCGGATTAAATCCTGTATGTCGACTGTTCTTCTGCATTTGTTGTGTATGGGCTGCTGGACATTTCATGCATAGGTGCATAACCCGCAGGAGCATACTCAAGTCTTTCATTCTTCAGAGGTTGATGGACAAACCCGTTTGATTTGAGGAATAATATCTCCGAGCAATAACAGCTGTTATTCGCCTGCATTCTACGTTCAATGGCTGCTACATGAAGCAAGCACAGACAGTGGACACGTTTATCTGCCTGTGTTGAGTCCGATTAGGTAGCAGGGTTTAATGTTATTACCCAATCAATCAATCAATCAATCAGAGCATTTGTATAGCGCACTACTCACCCGGAGGGTCTCAAGGCGCTGGGGGGAGGGGGTCCGCTACTGCTCGAACAGCCAGGTCTTGAGCTGCTTCCTGAAGGCGCGGTGGTCCTGGGTGAGGCGGAGGTGGGTCGGAAGGGAGTTCCAAGTCTTGGCGGCCAGGTAGGAGAAGGACCTTCCTCCTGTGGTGGCTCTTCGGATGCGGGGGACGGCGGCGAGGGCGTGGCTGGTCGATCGAAGCTTGCGTTTGGGAGCGTAGAAGTTGAGAAGGCTGTTGAGGTATCCTGGTCCTTGGTTGTGTAGGGCTTTGTGTGCGTGGGTGAGGAGCCGGAAGGTGATTCTCTTGTTGACCGGGAGCCAGTGCAGGTCTCTCAGGTGTCCGGAGATGTGGCTGCGGCGGGGGATGTCCAGGATGAGTCGTGCTGAGGTGTTCTGGATCCGCTGGAGTCTCTTCTGGAGTTTGGCGGTGGTTCCGGCGTAGAGGGAGTTGCCGTAGTCCAGACGGCTGGTGACGAGGGCCTGGGTGACGGTCTTCCTGGTCTCGGTGGGGATCCAACGGAAGATCTTACGTAGCATGCGCAGGATGTTGAAGCATGACGAGGAGACGGCGTTGACTTGTCTGGTCATGGAGAGGGAGGAGTCCAGGATGAAGCCCAGGTTGCGTGCGTGGTCTGTGGGTTTGGGTGCGCTGACCAGGGCGGGGTGCCACCAGGAGTCGTCCCAGGTGGAGGGTGAGGATCCCAGGATGAGGACTTCCGTCTTGTCCGAGTTCAGTTTCAGGCGGCTGTTCGACATCCATGTGGCAACGTCTGTCATCCCTTCGTGCAGGTTGGCTCTGGCGGTGGCGGGGTCGTTAGTGAGGGAGAGGATCAGCTGGGTGTCGTCGGCGTAGGAGATGATGTTCAGGTTGTGCTGGCGTGCGATGGCTGCGAGGGGTCTCATGTAGACGTTGAAGAGTGTTGGGCTGAGCGAGGAGCCTTGAGGAACGCCGCAGATGACTTCAGTGGCCTCTGATCTGAACGGGGGGAGGCGGACTCTCTGTGTCCTTCCGGCGAGGAAGGAGGTGATCCACTCCAGTGCCTTCTTCTGGATTCCGACGTTGCTGAGGCGCTGTACTAGGGTACGGTGGCAGACAGTGTCGAAGGCCGCGGAGAGGTCCAGGAGGATGAGGGCCGCTGTTTCTCCGTTGTCGAGCAGGGCTCGGATGTCATCTGTAGCTGCGATCAGGGCGGTCTCGGTGCTGTGGTTGGCCCGGAAGCCAGACTGCGAGAGGTCGAGGGAGCCGTTCGTCTCGAGGAAGGCGGCCAGTTGCTTGTTGACGGTCTTCTCGATGACTTTGGCCGGAAACGGGAGCAGCGAGATGGGGCGGTAGTCCTTGAGGTCGGTAGGGTCTGCTGATGGTTTCTTGAGTAGAGCGCTGAGTTCGGCGTGCTTCCAGCTCTCCGGGAAGGTGGCGATGTCAAAGGAGGTGTTGATGATGTCCCGCAGGTGGGGTGCGATGACAGCGTCGGCCTTGTTGAAGACGTGGTGAGGGCAGGGGTCTGTCGGAGATCCGGAGTGGATGGAGTTCATCGTGCGGATGGTGTCTTCGGTGCTGATCGGGGTCCAGGCGCGGAGGGTGGTGGAGGGGGGCGGTGGTTCGGTCGTGGCGTGCGTCGGTTGAGTGCTGAAGCTGTTGTGTATGTCTGCGATCTTGTTGTGGAAGTAGGAGGCGAGGGAGTTGCAGAGGTCTTGCGAAGGGGTGATGTCGTTGTTTCCGGCGTTGGGTTTGGAGAGCTCTTTCACGATGTTGAAGAGTTCCTTGCTGTTGTGTGCGTTGTTGTCCAGTCGTTCCTTGAATGCGGTTTTCTTGGTGGCGCGGATCCGTTGGTGGTGTTTTCGGGTGGCGAGCTTGAGGGTAGTCATGTTGTCCGGTGTTGGGTCTCTGCGCCAGGTTTTCTCGAGTGCTCTGCAGTTCTTCTTGGAGCTCTTGAGTTCGTCGTTAAACCATGGGGCTTTCTTGCTGCCGGGTCTGCTCGGCTGGGTCTTCAGAGGGGCGAGGTCATCTGCGCAGTCGCTGATCCATTTCGTGAGGTTGGTGGCCGCTTGGCTGGGGTTCGTTGTGCTGGTGGGAGGGTTCTTGCTCAGGGAGGTAACGAGCTGGTCTGCAGTGATCTTGTTCCAGCTTCTGCGGGGAACCTGTTGCTGGTGATGGTGGAGCGTGGTTCTTCTGAAGCTGAAGTGGACGCAGCTGTGGTCCGTCCAGTGGAGTCCCGTGGCGTGGCTGAAGGCGATGTCCTTGCTGGAAGAGAAGATCGGGTCGAGTGTGTGTCCGGCGTAGTGGGTGGGGGTGGTCACCAGTTGCTTGAGTCCGAGGTTGGCGAGGTTGTCCAGCAGGGTGGTGGTGTTGCGGTCGTTGTTGTTCTCCAGGTGGAAGTTGAGGTCCCCGAGGAGGATGTAGTCGGCGGAGGGAAGGGCGAGTGGGCTGACGAAGTCGGCGATGTCCTCGCTGAATTGTGTGCGTGGTCCCGGGGGTCTGTAGATGAGGGTGCCTCTGAGGGTGGTCTTGGGGTTGACGTGGATCTGGAAGTGCAGGTGTTCGGCGGGTGCGAGGTTGTCGTCGTTGTTGGTCGTGATGCGGATGGTGTTCCTGTGGATGATGGCGATGCCTCCTCCTGTCTGGTTCACGCGGTCCCTCCGGATGATCTTGTAGCCGTCCGGGATGGCGATGGCGATGTCGGGCGCTGAGGAGGCGTTCATCCAGGTTTCCGTGAGGAAGGCGACGTCTGGGTCTGTGGTGTCGAGCAGGTTCCAGAGCTCGACGGCGTGTCTGTGGACGGAGCGGGTGTTGAGCAGGATGCACCTCAGGTGGGTGCTGCTGGAGTTCGGCTTGGTGGGTGCTGGTGTGGCGTGGGTCCGGTTGCAGGTGAAGTTGCAGGAGTGGCAGCTGAAGGGTCCGTGGGTGCATCTCGGTGTGGCTCGGCAGCAGCCCGGGGTTCGGCCGGTGTTGAGTGCGTTGAGTTCGGTGGCGTCGTAGGTCCGTCGGGTCGGCTTCTGTCGGTGGGGGCCAGGGGTCCTGGCGCTGGGCGCGGTCCAGGCGCGGACGGGCGCAGACGGGCTTACCTTTGGCGCACCTTCGGCGCTCAATCGGTGCTCCCGCTGCGCGCATCCGCTGCGCGGTCGCCCCGGGGGCGTCATAAGAAGGGGGACGGGAGGGCGGGTCTGCTGGTCTGGGCGATCGGCTGGGCCAATGGGCCGGTGGTGGGCGGGGCCGCAGGGGGCCAGCGGCGGGAAAAAGTGGCGAGCGGCGAGCGGGCGGCTCAGCAGAGGCTGGGCCGCTCGGGGGTGCTGGGGGGGCGACGGTGTCGGCAGGCAGGCAGGCAGGCAAGGAGGCTGGCTGGCAAGGAGGCTGGCTGGCTATCAGGTCAGCAGGCGAGGGAGCAAGGGGGTGACCCGGCCTCGAGAGGCACAGTGGTCACTCCCGCGCGCAGCCAGGTAATCCCCTTAAGAAGGGGGACGGGAGGGCGGGTCTGCTGGTCTGGGCGATCGGCTGGGCCAATGGGCCGGTGGTGGGCGGGGCCGCAGGGGGCCAGCGGCGGGAAAAAGTGGCGAGCGGCGAGCGGGCGGCTCAGCAGAGGCTGGGCCGCTCGGGGGTGCTGGGGGGGCGACGGTGTCGGCAGGCAGGCAGGCAGGCAAGGAGGCTGGCTGGCAAGGAGGCTGGCTGGCTATCAGGTCAGCAGGCGAGGGAGCAAGGGGGTGACCCGGCCTCGAGAGGCACAGTGGTCACTCCCGCGCGCAGCCAGGTAATCCCCTTAAGAAGGGGGACGGGAGGGCGGGTCTGCTGGTCTGGGCGATCGGCTGGGCCAATGGGCCGGTGGTGGGCGGGGCCGCAGGGGGCCAGCGGCGGGAAAAAGTGGCGAGCGGCGAGCGGGCGGCTCAGCAGAGGCTGGGCCGCTCGGGGGTGCTGGGGGGGCGACGGTGTCGGCAGGCAGGCAGGCAGGCAAGGAGGCTGGCTGGCAAGGAGGCTGGCTGGCTATCAGGTCAGCAGGCGAGGGAGCAAGGGGGTGACCCGGCCTCGAGAGGCACAGCGGTCACTCCCGCGCGCAGACAGGTAATCCCCTTAAGAAGGGGGACGGGAGGGCGGGTCTGCTGGTCTGGGCGATCGGCTGGGCCAATGGGCCGGTGGTGGGCGGGGCCGCAGGGGGCCAGCGGCTTATGTCCGAGTTAGCAACAATTACAGAGGGCATTAAGCACACTTAATGACCTAATTAGAAAGCAGTAACACTCATTTATGCACCGATAATAATACAGTTTGTGTGGAGTGCAAGTTACACAACATTTTGCACCTATTCTGGATGGAGTCTCCAGTGTCGTCACAGTTACCGTCCAGCGTGTGCGTCATGCCGTGATTGGCTCGCGCGTGAACTACTTGTTCTCCGGAGCTGCGTGCACATCTTCTGTAAGTAGCTGATCTGTGGAGAGGCACTTGAGAGTCACAGGGCAGCGTGTCCATGAATTCAGAGTGCACGAAAAGTCTGGAGAGCTACCTTGTGCAGGGCAGAGTGCACGAAAAGTCTGGAGAGCTACCTTGTAAGAGCACAGTTCAGTTGAAGAGGCACAACGCACTCTACACTTCCGCCATCATTACTGCTGCCCTGGTCACTGCGACATGTGCGGCACAGGTGCTATAAAAATGACACCAATTACCGGGCCGCCTGTATGAGGGCCAGTGTGTCATGGGACAGAGCACGCACGCACAGGCTCACAATGTCTCTGAAAGCCATTTATCAGACACAGTGCCTGAAACAGAAATAGAAAACTGACAGTACTCGCTGTCCTAGAGTACCTGTTTGCCAGCGGTACTCTTCTGTTGCAAGTACTGCACCCTGCTGGGAAGTGGGTTACTTTCCCACTCAAAGTTTTGCTGAGAAGTACTGGCACCTACCTTTCAAAGTATTGTACCCCTGAGAAGTGCTGCTCCCTCCCATTCCTTCTGCAGGCCCGGTTCCAAGAATTGATATCTGGATGGGCCAAGGGATGTGTTGGGGTGGGCTGATGTGTTCCCAATTTTTTATAATTCTGAAGGTAGCCTACAAGCACTAGATTTTCATTATATTTTCTTCCAGTCATACAGAGCATGTGGAGAGTTATTTGGAAATAAATTTGGATGTCTATTCGTGTCGGGCTCAATAAACCCTCGTAATTTCCAACAGCCCAGGCTTCAATAAAAGCATTTGGATGAATAGTAGTTCAAGTTTAAGAAGGTACCTGGAACCACACCCAAGGTTTTGCATCTGTGCATTAGCAAGACTGACTGCTTACTCTTTGCAATTTGCCCAACACATATTTGATTGGACACTGCAATCTTAGTAACTGTTTATTTTCATGTCATTCTTTTGCTTTCATTGATAAAAAAAACTTTAAACACATTTGGAACAAAAGAAAACAGTCGTCTTGGTACCTGAGAGCAGTTTTCATGCCTGGCAATTGTAAAACTGGTGATTGTAGTCAAAGAGGTAACCTTCCAGGGAGTATCACACAAAAACCCCAGGGGCACAATGACCCGCTTTGTGCACCCGGGGCACTTTGGTATTGAAGAAGGCAGCCACTTTTGCAGCCCCTTTTGTAATACTGATAGAGCTGGTGCACATGTAGAGTCAGTACTATCTTTAGAGCGCATTCTCTCATTTTCATGGGAGCATTTTCCGATGCAATTTACGGAATTACTTTGCCTTTGCGCCCACCCCATGTCATTGATGCCGTGGCAAAAAGATCCTCAGAATGCACACTGACAATATGCCACAAAAAGGTGATGCACAGTATGTGGGCCTCCTTAGGCATCCTTCTGGAGGCTGCTAAGAGGCTACAGTGGATCCCCCAGATATCACTCTGTAGGTCGGTGCAGTCACTAACTACACCTGCCTGCAAGGGTATCTTGCTCCCATCTTTAAATTGCAAGCAGCATGCATTTCCCTGAAAGTGCTGCCCCCAGAGCAGGTGCAGGTTTCAGGCTGTCCTGAGAGCAGCATATAATTCTAACAGGGTGCACTGTCCCTGTTTTCGCCCCACACACCTGTTTAAACGGTACAGTTAGTGCCGATCCCAAGGTTCTTGGCATGGGTGATGGGGGTGGGAGTAGGTCCGAGCTCTGTTGACCACCAGTGTAGTCACATGGAAAAGAACTCTCTCCAAAGAGCACAACTTCATTCTTCTCAGTGTTTAATTTCAGGCAGTTGGACATCATTCATCATTCATTGGTCATTTATATAAACATATATATTCTAGGCGGAATCAGCTAAGGGGAGAGAAGCACCGAGAGCTTGAGGGCTTGCAGTTTTTGAGGCCCTGTTTGTGAATAGTGAAAGTTTGTGCTAGTGTATCTCTAGTATATGAAATCTACATATGTCCATGTGCAGGTTGATTGAATATTGTATGTGTGTACATGCCTATGGTGTTTTGCACATATGTTTGGCCTCGCCATTCTGGTGTAGGTGTTTCTGTGTGCAGCGTTCGTTTGAGCCTGGTGTGTGTGTGTGTATATAGTTTGTGTGTATGGGTTTACACTAGAGGCATCGCATTCTGACGCATATCCAGATTCATGATTTCTCGTAAATCTAGAAATGTGGAAGAAGCCATGGGTGTTGCGTGGGAACTACAGCAGAAACACCCATGGCACACTCCTTTCAGGCATAGTGCTGCATGTACAGGGGCCGTATCTACCAGGACACGAACAGCCACGCAGGGTGACTTTACGGGTCCTTATAAATATGGGGCAGCAAGATGTGTTGCCGGTGCATCATAACAAGTGACGCACCTGCGGCGCAACAGGCTTGTAAATAAGCCCCATGGTGTTTATGCCTGTGGTGGGTGCTTGTATATGGTGGGTTTTGCATTTATTAAACACTGGATGGTTGTGCAAGATGATATTGATAAAATTACACAATAACGTATTTGAGGCACGCAGACAGCATGTACTTTCTGAATGTGCAGGTGATTCAGCTTTTGCGTCCTGAAGGTTGAAGGATCACACGCTCTGCAGCGTCTGTGAATCCTTTCACTCTGACATCAAACCTTATCAAACCTAGTGCTGTGGAGTGAAATGTAAAAAGTAACCAAACACTATTTTGGAAATGTGTCCAAATAGAACAGATTAATTTTGATCTTAAAATGATAATTACAAATTATACATATTTGGTTTTAACATAGCTGAATGAAATAAATGCTCTGATGTATGCAGAGCCTATCCATTTATCTGAAAATCATACTTTGTACAAAAAAGTTTAGTGATATCAATTTTAAAATATACCTGTGTAATGAATTATTTAGGTCTGAGGTAAATTTGGATAATTAGCCCTAATTCCACAATGTGTATATCATGCCACATTGCATAACTCTTTGTAGCTCTTTATTGAACTGAATTTTGATCATTCCCATTGCTAGTACATGTTAAGAATAAGATCACTATAAACAGGACAGCTGAAATTATGAGGCGGGGGAGTACCAAATTATGCGGCAGGTTGACTAAATTATGCAGCTAGGAAAGAAAAATAATGCAGCATAATGAGGTCCATTTTGTGATAATATTACTTCATTACTTTGTCAGTTATAGGTCTCACCTACGCAGTGCCTATGCGCTGCATAGGAGGGGACCTTTTGGAATCGATCAGCATTTTGGCCAAAAGCGTGCACATTGTGCATTGCTTTCTATTGCAACGTGTGCACGTTTGGCATTTCCCTTGCGGGAGTGAGCTTTGTGCCATCTGTTTGTAATTATCTTGAAAACAGATGGTGCACCTGCTCGCTCCCGCAAGGGAAACGCTGTGTGTGTCTGGTGCCAATGCACGTCCCATCCACCCCACCTCCTCTCTTCAGCCCCCGCCTGCCCATTTTTCTCGACCCAATGGGTACAGTTAACACCACCCCCGCTCCAACTGACGAAGCGTGTTGTTGGCGACGGCAATGTAACACTAACCCCCTATCTGCCCTTGTGGATGCAGGAGAGCTGTTGGTCACGGCGCGCTGGGTTTCCACGAGGAGTTCCTCTGCCCTGTTGCGCTAGTGCTGCTCGCACCCACGGCTGGTTTATTATTATGTCGTCACATGCTGAGGGCGGCCGCTTTCACCACACCATTCGGCGATCACCGACTTCTCTCCAGGAAAGGTACTGTAACACAAGGTAGCGCAGTCTCCACCTCTACCCCACAACCTGGTACGGCTGCATTTCGAGCCCCTAATGGATCCCTGAGCTTTAACAATAATCATTACTGTAGTTCCGAAGCAGGAACAGTCTTGGTGGGGTTCCTCCTTTGACTCTGAACATTACCGTATATCGTATTATACGAGCCCAGGTGATTTAGACACTGAGTGTATGTAATCTTTTGAAAGTGCATATCTTTTGATTCATTAACACTGCGCCGTATGGCGATCACTAACTTCACGCCTGGAAAGGTACTGTGATGCAGAAAAATGCAGTCTCCACTGCTGCCCCACGACCTGACAGCTGCATATCCAACCCCCATACAGACCCCTGAGATTAAATGATAAACATTACTGTGGTTCCAAAGCAGGAACATTCTTGGTGTTGTTCCTCCCTCGAGTTTTAACATTACTGTATATCATATAATAGGAGCCCAGAATATTTAAGCACTGAGTGCGTATAATCTTTTGAAAGTCCATTACGTTTGTTTGCATTATTTGGATTTTTGTTGTTCTGGTCATATTTTGCGTAGATAAATATGACCTATTTTTTATATAAATCCCACCTCTTGTTCCCATGGCCCTTTCTCAAACCCAGTAAGTAGAGCGATAGATAGCTCGCCATGTACGTCTGCGTGTGTATAGTATGTATATAAAACCATAATTTTTGTTTTGTGCCCATATGACTCTTTGTAGGTGCATGTTCGTTTGGGTAAATAAAAGTTATAATATTCATACCACTATGTTTTCCAGCACTTTTCCAAAGCCAGTACCCTTAAATGGGCATTAAAATACGCCAGCACTAATAAACACCCTATCAATTACACCAATCTCTAAAATATATTTACACTTTCTGAACCATTCACACTACCACTAGATAAATAAGGCAGTTACCTACAAATCTCACTTTTTTTCTAGAGACATGCATATATCGATAGGATTTTGCAATAAACACATACCCACTCGCTATACCATGTAGCTAAACACTTTTAAGGTCCAAAAGGCGGGACCTATTGGCTATGCTAATGCTTGTTTTACACTTGTTCCCACTATCTGGCCATAAGTTGCACCTCATTGGTACAAGTTTACCACAGAAAAGTGACCAATCAGCCTTTGCGAAGGGCCTTCAACTGTGCGGTAACACATGTTGTAGTAATTGTAGAAATTTTCGATCAATTTGAGCTAGAATTTTTTTTAAAACATTAAAAAATAAATCTGCAGATGATGCATCAGATAATGGATTATGTGGGAAATGCGGCACATGCATAATTATGCAGAAAACACCATAGCCTCAAAATTGCTTAATTCCAGTGGCTAGACTATAACCTGGGAATACGCAATATACTGTGACAAGATATCAGAATAATCCCATGTCCCTTCTTCCCAAATATAAACCTCTCCACTGCAGTTTGCATCAGATATGAGATAGTGTTGCCACCTGGTTAGTTTTTTTTTTTTAAATCTTTTTATTAAGTTCGAGCTAAGGAGAAACATAACATTACAGTTTGTTGGGTCAAGACACTCATTTCATACAGGGTCCGGCAAATAGATCTCTTCTCCCCCATTTGTTATCAAGGACCAAATCACCCTCACTGTCCCTGTTCCCTCCTTCAGTAGTACTTATGTCAGTCAGGGGCTCGATTGTCTCCCCCAATGGGACAGTGCAGGGATACCCTCTATATGCATTCCATTTGTCCCATATTTTTCCCCATTTCCTTGGACACCCCATGCTCAGGTAAACTGATTTCTCTGCTACCCTACAACAGTCCATTTCCCTCTTCCAGTCTAGTAGGGTGGGCATGGCTTCTTACCCCCATCGGTTGGCTATGTTGCGTTTCGCAACCATTAGACCCAGGGTGACCTAGGTCTGATCTGCTCGTCCCAGACCTGAGTCCTACCAAACATTCAATATACACCACTTGGGAGATAGTTCTCCCACTATGTCGGAAATACAGGATACTGTGGCTTCCCAGTAGTCTTGGATTCTTGGGCATGCCCACAGAATGTGGAAGAATGACCCTTCCTCCCCACATCCTCTGTAACAGCGTGTGTCTGCTTCCCTACCCATTTTTAGTGGTGTAGTGCAGAAAATGCATGCTCTGTGTAGGATTTTGAGATGGATCAATCTGAAGCGGGCCCAAATGCCCACTTCTCTTGGAAATGCCAAGGCTTCCATTTAGTCCTCCTCCAATAGGTCCCTAATATCCTGTCCCCAGCGGTTTTTCAAAATTATCAAAGTGTCGGGTTAGTTATTAATGAGCTTCTGATACGTGAGGGATATCGCTTAGCGTGTTAAATGTTCTTCCAGGAGGCTGCACTCCAATGGTGATGATTCTGGTATGGACTCCCCTGGGGCACCACTGCTCTTATAGCATGTAGGATCTGAAGATAGCGGAAAAACTCAGTGTGAGCCAAGTCGTTGGATTTTTGTAATTGTTCGATAGTTATCATGTCTAACCCAATATGTAGGTCTCCCACCCTCGAGATCCCAATCAGGTCCCATTTTTCGAATCCTGTTCTAGTCCCCATTGTGCCCAGTTGCTGTAAGTTCCATCCCAGCCTGGCCAGTGTGGAGAGCCATACCTTAACAGTCAGCGCAGTGGGCCACTTCAGTGAGAGATGTCTTGGTTCTGTATAGAGCGCCTGCATATACCCTCTCGGCTGAAGATTTAATCGATCCATCCTGTAGGCTGGTTTCACGGGTGGTTGGTAGACCAATTGATATATAGTTGCTGATTGGGACAACCTGTATTTTTAATGTAATAAAATACCAAACCAAGGAAAATCATCTAAAGCCAGTATTTTTCTCCCTATCAGTACATAATTAAAACAGCGATTAATAAAAGGATGCACTTTAAAATGTATTCTAGTGTTTCCTTGATGACCCCTGACTGATAGTAAAAAGTGAAAATAAATCGCAAACTTTGGCCCTCAACATGAAGGTGCTTTCTCTGTGGCCTCTTCTGCTGTGACTAGGAGGACCAAAGGTCATGTTTGGGTGGGCTTGTCCCACCCGCTCGAACCGGGCCTGCCCTCATGAGAAGTGCGGTACTGTCCCACTAAAAATACTTCACCCCTGCTGAGAAGTGTGATACTCTCCCATTGAAAGTACTGCACCCCTGCTGAGAAGTGTGCTACTCTCCCATTGAAAGTACTGCACCCAAGATGAGAAGTGCAATAATCTAACTACACCATAGAAAATCTTTGGGTTTCTCTTGAAAGAAATAAATGGACAAAGACACTGACAAAATCACACAGACCTAACTGTGGGATAAGCCCTATCAGGACGTAATCCCTCACCCACCAAAGGTGGCATGCTTCATCATCTGGGATTCTCCTCTTGGTGGAAACACCTAGTTCCTCCAAGGGCTATAATCCCCTCTCTGGTGGTCCGTCCTTGACTCCATCTGTGCCCCTTGACCCTCTTCGACCTTGACCAAGGCCAGAGTGAGATCTTGATGTGTCACAGCCATTTCTGATTCTACCAAACTCAGACACCATACCTCTGCCGCGCAGTCACACAAAAACAATACACCAACTTTTTGGCTCAGACTCTGACCAAATAAGGAGATTACAGTGGAGGGGAGGGGATAAAGTTTGCCGCCCAATTATGATGAAGACAATTGGTACATTGACCTTTAGGATGCCAGTGGGTTGGATACCCGATACTGGATTGGTTTCCCCCACTGGACCCGCTACAGAAGAGAGTACATTTTTTCTACTGTGATTCGGAGGGCTGCTGAGGTCCTTGATCTCCATCTCCCCACAATGGAGGTAGAAATAAATGTCCTCACAGATGTCCCCCGCCCTGGTAAAGCACCTGCCAAACCTCTTCTGACCTCCAATGATGATGTCACAGGCACACTATTGGGCACTTAGGCAAAATTGTGCCCTGGCCCTACGGTCAATTGACATGCTGCCTGTCACCACAGACCAGTTCCGGGTGACCCTGAATGTTTAACACAGCATCCAACCCCTTAGATGTTTAGTGATGCAGGTTTTCATCAGCAGAGTCAACTCAAATGCATTTCTGACCACTCCTCCTAAAAGAGAGTTAAAACACATAGAAATGTATATCAAACATATGTTCGCATCATCCTTGCCTTGAGGTCAGTGAATGCCAGCTACCTTCTTGGACATTACACATGCACACACATACTTTGGGACATGGTTGGCGGGATCTAACTGGCAGACGTACCGGCTTCCTTGTCACAAACTGTTTAGTGTGTCAGGGATGCAAGCAAGTTCATCATCTGCTCGGACCTCAACACCACTGATTGTCTAAGAAGGGCCACTGGGACAAGACTGTAGTGCTCCAGCACACACATGGATGAGATCCACAGGCTTCTCATGAGACATTCAGGCATCCCTAATGGACATGCTCTTTGATGGTATATTATGTTATGTTATGCAGCACTTATAGCACACACGGATACTCCGGAGTGTCCCGGCATGAAAGCCAACTTGAAGGAGACAAAAAGGGAGCGTAGAAGAGGCTATACGTTAATTAAAAAGCAAGGTTTTAACTGCTTTTTAAACATCCCAAGGTCTTGGTTGTTTCGCAGTCGTATGGGAGGGTGTTCCAGGCTTTGGCCACCCTAAAAGAAAGGTAGCTACCCCCTGTTCTGGCAAGGCAAAAGTGGTACCTGCCTGGTTAGCGTAAAGGCTGACTCAGCCCTAGAGCATGTTAAGGATAGTCAAGCTACAGCACACTCCTTGGGACTTTTGACACCAATGTGGTGATCCCCTCAACAATTGTGTCTATTTTGGGAATATTCCAGGGACTTGGTGTATCAAAGGTGTCAGGCTCACCACCTGCACAAGAGATAAGAAAATTACCTGGCCATCAGGGACAGCATACATCCCAAGTCCCCTCCCTTCAAGCAACAACCTCAAAATCTCTTCATTGTGCCCTTAGTGACACACGGCCGTCTGGTAGGAGGCTGGGTCAGTCACTTGCTTTCAGGGTGCAGAGCATTAAATCCAACAGCTGTGTCCTAAGTTTTCCAGTCGGTCTGCGCCCTACCATTCCGTTTTGATCCACAGCACTTGCCACCTACATCAGGACAGCCCTTGAAGGTCCATTTGACCAAAGGAGCCGTAGAGAGTTTCATGTCTCGGAAGTTGGGACTGAATGTTATTCCCACTACTGCCTAGTGCCAATGTAGGATGGAAGCCTTTGTCCTGGTTTACAACTTCACCTTCTCAATGCCTTCCTGTGCAGAGACAAATTCAAGATCCTAGCACTGGTTCAGGTTCTTCCTGATCTGGATCCCAGAGAAAAATGGTGGTGTGGGGTCTGCATGACACTTAATTTCACATCCCTATTCTGATGGCTCACCAGTTCCACTTGTGTGTTTACAAAGGTGATGGTGGTGGTCGCTGCCCAATTTCGGAGGTTATGGGTACCAGTCTTTCCTTACTTCAATGACTGGCTGTTAAAGGCGGTCAATCACAGACCATGTCCAGATGACAGTGAACCTCTTGACATCGTTGGGGTTCTCAATCAACCCTCTGAAGTCACACCTGACTCTTTTGCATAGGCTCCCCTTCATGAGAGCCATCTTGTATACAGTCCGCTTTCATGCTTTTCCTACAGACCCACAAGTCCAGGACATTCGGGCTTTGATCCTGATGCATTCAGCCACTGTCCTGGGTCACAGTGAGGATGGCTGTGCTTCCCTCCTGCTGCATCTTGCCTGCTAACTGTGCCCGATAGTATATGTAGGCTTTTAGTGAGATCTGAAGTTTCAGTGTCTGGGGTTAGCGCACAATCCAGGACCTGTAGTGACTGCGCCCAGATGAATCCAAATGCCATATGGGAACCTGAGGTGAATCTTTATGTCTAGTAGCACAAGAGGGGTACAAAGTTCCCCGACAAGAATGTGTGAGACAAGAGTGCGTGCAGTATAGAGGAAAAGAAAGAAGGGAAGGGCATTTCCCTTTGTGGAACTAAAACCCTCACACACCTAGCAAGCTAGATGTCATGCTTCATCATATGGGTTCTGCTCCTCGTCAGACTGGCGCTGCAATGTCTGACGGGCACCCGTAAAGGGGCTCTTTATCGGAGATCTTTTGTTCCGGCCATATGGTGCGTGTGGGTGAGAGGGCAAGTAAAGGTGTAGTCGTGAAGAGGTGGTGAAAATAAAAAAGGTCGGTCAGTCCACAAGGAATTTTATTAGCATGGTTGACACCCTTGGTTAAAAAGGTGGGAGGAGAGATATATGCCAAGAAGTGTACTAGGCAAAATACCTGCGACTCTCTGGTCAGGTCAACATGTTTCTTGCTCTGGTGGCAATTCTTCAGGACCTAAGTGCTCAGTACTACACAGTGAATAAAAATTAAAAATTAAAAACTCAATGTACAACCTTATTCCAGGAGGTCAAAAGGAAGGCAGGCCGACAGGTCCTGCTATTTAGTCGCTCTGATGCACTGACCAGGCTCGTGGGGGTAGGTTGTGACGGCATATATCTCCCCTCCCACCTTTTTAACCAAGGGTGTCAACCACGCTAATAAAATTCCTTGTGGACTGACCCACCTTTTTTATTTTCACCACCTCTTCACGACTACACCTTTACTTGCCCTCTCACCCACACGCACCATATGGCCGGAACAAAAGATCTCCGATAAAGAGCTCCTTTACGGGTGCCGGTCAGACATTGCAGCGCCAGTCTGACGAGGAGCAGAACCCATATGATGAAGCATGACATCTAGCTTGCTAGGTGTGTGAGGGTTTTAGTTCCATAAAGGGAAATGCCCTTCCCTTCTTTCTTTTCCTCTATGCTGCACGCACTCTTGTCTCACACACTCTTGTCGGGGAGCTTTGTACCCCTCTTGTGCTACTAGTCGTCCGGACCTGTACACTGGACCCCGTTAAATATTGTCCGCATACGGTTCCCCTTGTTGAAAAAAAAAAGTGAATCTTTATGTCGCCAAACCTAGGAAGACTCCACACCATGACTGTTCGGAGTCAAAAAGATGGTCCTGTTCCCTCTCCCCAAATCATTCACGTGGCAGATCATCATCACAGCCAAAGTCTTCAGATAGGTCCAAGAAGAACCTATGGGTTTTGCAGATTATGGAAAGGGGATATGACCTACCCTTCCAGCAAAACCCCTGCCCTTCACTCCCCATCCTGATATGCTCCCATCAGAATGAATGAATGAATGAAAGAATGAAAATAAATTTGTAGAGCGCAACTAAACCTGAAGGCATCAAGGCGCTTAAGATGGTAAACTGTTTGTTCAGAAGTGGAGTGGGAGCGGGTTATTGGTAAGCTTCCTGAAAGAGCCAGGTCTTAAGTGCTTTGCGAAAAAGGGCATGGGAAGCAAGCCCCTTGAGGTCATCGGGAAGGGTGTTCCAGAGTCTAGGGGCGAGAGCTCGGAAGGCCCTTCCGCCCCATCTGGCCTTGGAGACTCGAGGAACAGCGAGCAGATTTTTGTTGGAGGAGCGAAGTGCTCTGCCCGGGACGTAGGGGGACACAAGTGACCGAATGTCTTCGGGCCCAGTGCCAATTAAGGCACAGTGCGTAAGGCAGAGAGCCTTAAAGTTTATCCTAGCCTGCATCGGGAGCCAATGCAGGTTCTTCCTGATGGCCGAACCCGAGGAGTGTTTCGGGGCATCCATGACAAACCGGGCCGCTGCATTTTGCACAATCTGAAGGCGTTGGACCAAGCCGATGTTAATGCCTAGATAAAGTGCATTGCAGTAGACCAGCCTGGAGGCTATAAGAGCCACTGCGACCTGTTTGCGGGCTTCAAAGGAGAGGTAGTGGGTGATTTTTCTTAAAATCCTCAGAGCACCACAGCAGGTGGAGACTGTCCTGCTAACCTGTTTCTCGAGGGAAAGAGTGGTGTCCAGGATAACACCCAGATTACGGGCGGCGGAAGAGGGTGTGGGGCAGATGCCAAGGGCAGGGGGCCACCAGTCCATAGACCAGGTCTCATGTTTGGCTCCAAAGATGAGGACCTCGGTTTTTTCCCCATTCAATTTAAGGAAGTTCTTGACCATCCAGTCAGTGACCACCTCCATACAGTTTTTAAAATTAAGAGCTGTAATATCCACAGATTGTGTTATGGAGACCATGATCTGTGTGTCGTCGGCATAGGAAAGAACTTCTAGGCCAAAGGACCTTACAAGCCTGGCGAGTGGGGCCACATAAATGTTAAAAAGCATAGGGCTCAAAGAGGAGCCCGGGGGGACCCCACACTTCACAGGCTTGATTGGTGAGATGAAGTCGCCAAGCTTTACCCTTTGCTGGCGTTGGTCAAGGAAGGATGTGAGGAGGCTGAGTGCGGGGCCATCTACACCCATCCTGCTAAGGCGGCTAGCAAGGATAGAAGGAGAAAGGGTATCAAAAGCCACCGTTAAGTCAAGCAGCACCAGTAGAGTCGTTTGGCCTCTATCAACCTTGGCCCGAATGCTGTCGACAACAACAGTGAGTGCCGACTCGGTGCTGTGTGCCCTTCGGAAGCCATGCTGAGAGGGGTCTAAAGAACTGGAACTGTCGAGGAAGGCACTCAAGTGGTGGTTAAGGTGTGCCTCCAGAAGCTTAGCGGGGGCAGGGAGAAGGGAGATGGGACGAAAGGTTTTTAAACTCCCCGGGTCCAATGTGGGCTTTTTCAGAAGGGGTTTGACAATGGCCATTTTCCACGACGAGGTATAGACCCCTTCAGAAATAGCTAGATTCATGACCTCCACAAGAGGGGGCATGAGTACCTGCCTGCATTCTTTCAAGATTTTTACAGGACAGGGATCAAGCGGGGATCCGGACTTAAGCCTGTCCAAGAGCACACTCAAGTGGTCAGGGGTAAGAGGGGGAAAATGGGTGAGCCGAGTGGAGAGCTCGGTAGCTTGATTTTCCAGAGTTACGGCAGATGAGGAAGGGATCACGGGGTTGAGATTGAGGTTAAGGGTTTCCAAGTCAGTGTAAATGTCCAAGATTTTTGTGTGGAAATAGGTGGAAATCCGATCGCATAAATCTTGGGAGGCTATTATGGGGTCGGGGGCCTGAAGGAGGGATAAAGTGTTAACTATATTAAATAGGTCTCTGGGGGAGGTGACATGACACCGAACACTCAGAACACCTGGGTATCCTATACTTGCTGTGAAAGGGCGCTGTGGAGTTGGTTCCAGAGCAGAAATGGGTTCAGGGATGCTACTATTGGCACTTTCTAGACCCCATTAAGAACGGTGGGCTTTGTCTGATCCCAAACCTCAGGGTTCTGTATTGGTTCTTTAAAAACTGAAAAATTCTGCAATATAGTCCCTGGTTTAGGTTCTGATAGGTGTCGCAATTGGGAGACTGGATGGTGTTGGTCGACCTGCAGGATACCCTCTTCCGCATTTCTATCCTGCAGTAGTACAGGAAGTATATTGCTTTACGGTGGAATCCGAGCACTACCACTTTGCTGTCCTTCCGTTTGGTCTCACTTCTGCTACATGTCTTCACAAAGATAGTGGCAGTGTTAGTGGCCCATCAGGATGGGCAGGAATCCCGATGTTCCCTTATCTGAAGGACTGGCTCATAAAAGTCAGCTCTCCTAAGATAGTGCCTCACCACCTGCAGACGACAGCCATGCTGGTGTTTGATCTGGGTTTCTCAGTCAATAAGCCCAAGTCTCATCTGGTGCCCTCTCATTGCATCCTGTTTATAGGGGCAGTACTGGACGCAACACTGAAGAAAGCCTTCCTTCCTCTTTAGGAGGTTCAAGTCATTCAAGATATGATTCTGATGTTTCAGAATGGAGCAATAATTCCAATGCTAATGGTCTTATGCCTGGTTGGTCTGCTACCCACTGCACTCTACTGGTCACCCATGCATGCTGGCACATGAGGGGCCTCCAGTGGTACCGTCACAGGCTATGGTTCCAACACGGTGGAGATCTCCAAAGCTATATCAAAATCTCCTGGGACACTGTGGTGGACCTCCAATGGTGGAGCTTGGAAGGCAAGTTGTGCCAAGGGAATCCCTTCCACCTCTCACCTTTGGTGACTACAGTTATCATGAATGCGTCCACCCTTGGGTGGGGAGTTCATTTGGAAGAGTTGGAGATCCGAGGCCTATGGTTTCCAGAGGAACAGATGTTGCACATTAATCTGTTAGATTTACTGGCAATACGCCTGGCTCGCAAGGCCTTCCTCTCTTCCCTTCGCGCCCTGTCTGTCTAGATCTTAACAGACAATATGACCACGATGAGGACCATCAACAAATAGGGGGGAGTGGGGTCATATCTTATCTGTCGAGAAGCTCTACAGCTCTGGTCATGGGCTCAAGACCATCAGATCTACCTGAAGGCAAATCATCTGGCCAGAGTGCTCAACGTTCGAGTTGACAGTCTCAGTCTGCGTCATCTTGCTGATCACAAGTGGTATCTACACCCGGAGGTAGTCCAGTAAATCTTCCAGCCTAGGGGGACTCCTCAGGCAAACCTCTTTGGCACTCACGAAAAAGCTCACTGCTTGAAGTTCTGTGCCCTTCAGTATCCCTGCAGAGAACATTCGAGATACGTTTCTGCTTCTGTACTCATTTCCACCCATATCCTTGATTCTTTGATTACTCATGTTATGGGGGAAATTCACCTCAACCGGGCAAAATGTAATTCTGATTGCCCTGACCTGGGCAAGAATGGTGTGGCATGCAGACCTCATTCACCTCTCCGTCCCCCCTTCCGTCTCCCTCACAGGGTAGATCTCTTCTTGCAATCGCAGGGGCTGGTTATGCTCCCCAACCTCCATAACATCCACCTTTATGTCTAGAGATTGAGCGGGGTAACCTGAGAGCAACTTTCTTGCCTCCTAAAGTGGTGGGGATTATCGTATGCTCTCACAGACACTCCACCAAGATGGTGTACTAAGGCAGATGTGGCTAATTTTTCAAGTGGTGTGCACACAACTCAGTAGACTCTCTTCAGGCCCGTCATTCTGACATACAACGTTTTGCTCTTGCTAGACTAGCAAGGGCGTGCAGTGGGTAATGTTAGGGATACTTATTGGCGTTGTTGGCCTTCATCTGCCCACCTGACCACCTTTCTATTTTCAAGTAACCCATAGTTATGAGGTTCATGAAGGGTTTTACGAACACAGTTTCGTCCAACTCCTTTTATAATGCTTCCATGGGGCCTCAATCTTGTTCTCACTTTTTAACATGTTTTCCATTTGAACCCTCACACAGCTGCCGGTTGTTAATTGTTATCATGTCAGCTATATGTGTGAGCAAGTTACAAGCATTGAGGGTAAAAACCCTATTCTCCTATTTCTTTCCTGACAAGTTGATGCTAAGAATCAGGGCTGCTTTTCTACCTACAGTGGTTTTCTCTTTCCAGCTAGGCAATTTGTCACCCTGCCAGTTCTATTCCCTCCTCCACATCCAATGAAGGAAGAAGAAAGATTACAGGCTTGAGCCCAAGAAAGCAGTCAACAGTTGCATGGACAGGACTTGTGAATTCAGACTGGATGACCTGCTCTTCAGTGGCTATGTGCGGAAGATGAAAGGCAAGACAGTGCACAAGAGGACCTTGCCAAGGTGGGTAATCTAATCTGTGCGTCAAGATGTGCTATATGCCTTATTGCACAAGGACTCACTAGAAGGCATATGAGCTCACTCAACCAGCAAAATGTTCTACCTCTGCAGTGGCGAGAAGGGTGGTGGTAGCAGATAGCTGCAAGGTGGTTACCTGGGCTCCCCCCACCACACTTTTGCTAAGAATTCCTGTTTGGACTCTGAAGTAAGAAGGGAAAGCCTCTTTGCACATTCAGTCCTTCAAGATTTTTTGGTATAACCATGCACCCATCTCCTGGTTGGGTACTGCTTAGGGAATATCTCCAGAAGGTGAGGAATCTGCAGGTAGAAGTATCCATCAGAAGAAAATTATTTACCTTTGGTGGGTGACACTCTTTCTGCTTGATTCTCTACCTACCTGCAGATTCCTCACTGAATCGCTCACCACCCAGTGCATGCCGGTTATTCCGTATGTCCTCTTAATGAGGTCTCACTATAATCCAAAATACTGAATCTGTCCTCCTGATGTTAGTCTCTTCCGTCTGCCTCGAAAGCGCGCAAACAAATGGATGGAAACACATCAGCACGCCGATGGGGGCACTTTCTGGCTCCAGTGCCATCAACGAGATGCTACATACGGCACTGGAGTGAAGCCAGTGTCTCATACAGGCGCAGAGGACTGTTGAAGAGTTTTCGGATCCAAACTGGTGCCTATGATTTTCAGAAGGTGAGGAATCTACTGTTAGCTAGAAAGAGAAAGAGCATTACCAAAAGTAAGTAACTATTCCTTCAAGGCACTCTCCTTCCTAAATCCACAAAGACCTATCCCCTTTGCCATTGCTTTCTTTCCTCTCCTTCTCTCCCTCCTCCTTGCTCCCTTTTTTTCTTTTTTTCTTTGCTCTCTCTTGCTCTGTGTCAAAGTCTGATGATGAAAATGTGTCCTGGTGCCCAAAACGTCTTTTAGAGTCTACCTCCTACGACCGCAATCACAAATTAAGCACTACCTAAAACCAATAACATATGTTTTCTGTGTCGTGTTGGTTCCAGCTTTCTTGTTTGAATTGGCCTTGCTCCAACCATTATGGGTCATCAGAATGTTATAAAATACTTGCCAGTAATTGTCTCCAAATCACACTGGCCGAAGGGAGCAGAACAGAATTTTAAAGGTGCCAGTGCCTATGCTCCTATGTTCACTGTGGTTGAAAGGTCATTGCCTAACTCAAAAAAGGGGAATGGGAAGGGCACACCACAAAATAACTGCTCAAGAACAGATTACATTCTCATTGATATCCAGTATACCAAGTTTGAAATCCATGTGTCCAGAAAACTATTTCTGAAACTTGTGTTTCTTTGACTGTATCTTTAAAGTAGGTTTGTTTTATTTTATGGCAGTCCTGAAGAAGTCCTCTTTGCTTTTTGGGATGAAACGCATTGGCTGTAATTTCCATCACGTTGTGATATTAAATAAATAGTATTTTTCAAACTCATATATAGTCTTCTGGACTCATGGATTTTAAACTTGATCTACAGGATATCAAAGTTAATGGACTGTTCTTGTGCAGTTACTTTGCTGGTGTGCCCTTCCCATTCTCTTTTTTATTATTTATGTTGTTGACTATATGGTTTTAAAACAGTTAACCCTGGGAATAGAGCACCAATCCTTTTGGAACCACTTTTAGCGCAGTGTCATATACCATAACCGTTCAAAGTCATGGCATAACTCATGTTAGGCGGCACTGGTTTATTCAAAGATATTTTGAAGGTAGTAGTAAATTACTGAGATTGCCAGTTTGTGGCCCAAATGTTATCAGGTCCTGTTAGCACTGGGCATTGGAAACGGTCCTCTTTCTCACTCAGGAACTATTATAATGTTCTGGTGACTTTGCTTGAGCAACTTCATTGTTGTTTTGTTCTGCTTGAGCAGAGCATCATCATTTTTTCACTAGGTTTATGAACACCTGGACACAAAACAAACGTTTGTTTCTAAACGTGCTGGGATCAGTAGAACTTTACGGTGAGTCTTGTACAACCAAGGGGTAATGGCAATGCATGCTTAGGACAGAAATTAAGGACATAAGTCAAGGAAACCACTGCCACAGTAGAGACTTGACCATTGCCCAGAGGGCTCTGGAGCCTCGGCCGCCTCGCAGATGTGTTCCAGCTGTTTTCAGTCAAGACATACGACATATGGACTCCCAACCACCCCCTCCACTCGTGTCCACTGGGCATTCCATCTTGGTAGGTGGCTCGCACCCCGGTCTCTAACGCTATCCATGTTCCTAGATGGAGATGAAAAAGAGACTGAGAGGGAGAGATCAAGCGAGCCTATCATGGTCCAGGCCCAGTTCAGGCTGGGCATGTTCTTGGACCCCATCTCTGTCCTGTCGCATAATCGATGGTCCTGGTAATCATAAAAACTGGACATGTGTGTATTGGGGAGTGAATGTAAACAACTAAACATGCATTTCAAATTCTTATTTCATTCAAATTGCTCCTGCTCTTGCTTTACATTTCATTCCCTATACTAATTTAATCAAACCTCTCATGCTATTTATATTCCTTTGCAGCTCGCACATTTGTTTGTATATTTCATTAGGCAGCAGTATGTTTTTATGCCCCTCACATTTTATTGGAACCATGCTCTCTACTCCAGGAAGTTCATACAACATCTGATCTCTCCATGTACTACAGCCTCTGGCGATTCTTCGTTAAGTTCATTATACAAACCATTTGTCTCTGTATCCATATTTTGTCCGTGCACAAACCTCTTCGTGTCTCATGAAAGAGCCCAGAATCAGTCCTCTGTATATTCCGTTTCAGTCAAAACGTGTTCAGTGAGTAATCAGCAAATCACAATTTCTAATACCTGTGAGTTTGGATATGGCTTTCATCTTTCAACGAGCAATAACATCCTTTTTCAGTAGACAAAGATAATAGTATTGTATTGCAGCATTTATATAGTGCTTACTACTCCTGTGCGGGGCAATGAAGCACTTGCTTACATGAGCAGCAAGCTACGCCATGTTGGGTGTGTGATTGCAATGTTGTGGCCCGAGTGGGGAGTGTTTCCACGTCATGCGTGATTACCACCGTGGTGTGGTTATCGTTTTGAGGGACGCAGTGCTTAGCAGCGTGGTGATGAGATGAGTTGTGAGCGGCAGATGTGCAGTTCGTGGTTTTCAGGACAGCTTTGAGCAGCTCCCCAAGTCCCTTTATGGTAGTTGCTATGAACTTGGCCTACTTTGTTGGTTACTGCACTAGGTTCCCCAGTCTGAAATGTTGATTGCAGTTCTGGGCCTGAGCCAGGCCAGCATTGTTGGTGAGAGGGAAAAAAGCGGCGAGCTCTGCTGGGAAGGGCTTTGTTACTAGCATCCCAAATCTGAGTGTCATTGGCAGATGTAAAGCAGGCGTCATAGCGTATACGTACAAAATGCAAGTGCATTTACCGTACAGGGTCAAGCATTCCGCATACTTTGAAAAAGCAGGCCAGGCTCTTGGCTGTGGGGACGTGTAGCATGTTTGTTATGATGTGGATAGTTATTTGAGACCTGCAGTGGTGGACTAAATAGATGATAGTAGCGCCTGTTACTATGGTGATAAGGAGCAGGATAGATTATTTTGGTCTGTAGGAAAGAGAGTGTGAGAGGTCTGGGAACACCGGCAGCTGGCGCGCGCGCTCTCTGAGAGGTACCACTGGCTCGGGGGCCCGCAGGGCGTCTTAAGGCGGTGGGTCTGCAGCGCGTGGCGCTCGGTAGGGACCAGTACCGCCCCACTTTACAGATGGGCTGGTGACCGCGGCCACAGTTGCTAGGTAACTGTCAGAAAGTTCATTAGCAGCAGAGATTAAATAATGAGGTTGCTAAAAGTCGTGGAGGAATAAGAGGTGCTCAGACAGCGCCGAAGAGGGCCTGGCGGCACCGGCAGCGCTGGCCTCGGCCCGGCACTCGGCTGGCAGAGCTGACACACCCCACAGCTTTCCTTGCTTTATTCGGGTGTTGAGTATGGGACCTCCCATCCCCGCAGCTTCAGACCTTAATTTGTAAAAAACATAGTGACAGAGCTCTAGACAGGAAGACACTAGAGCTTGCACCATCCTTTGCCCCTGGCAGTACTGCCAATGACAGCACCAACACACTACTAATCATCACACTCTTAAAAGTGTGACCATTCATACTATTACAGGCCCCCAAAGCTATAAGAATTGCTTTGGACACAAATATTTAGAAATTGAAATGGAAATAATAAACAGAAGTTGTTGTGCTCGTACCTAAATTGGCAGACACAAGTACCATTTGGTAGACAGTCATAAGCCCCGGTGCTGAGAGTTAAGTGCAGGTGCTGAGCACCGGAAAGCACCGGCACAAATTAAGCACTAATCAGACCGGGGTTCGTTCACTTCAAACTAGAATGTATGTGATATTAGAGCAGTGTAGGTGCAACTTCAGAGCGAGCTATCACTGAGCTCGGCCTCATTTTACCCAGTTTCATGGACTCTGCACCCTGTGGGTACCCAAGGGTGCTCCTGGCCCTAATGCAAGCCAAACATGTGCCCCTCTGTCCCCTTGTTTGATCATTAAAATATATATATTTACTATGGGTTCAGCGGGCATCTCAGACTGCGGGCACTCTGTGCAACTGTACCTGCTGCACTGCTGGTAGCCACGCCCCTGTCTCCTCGGCACTCACATCTGCCCTCCAGCCTATGTGTTCTGTGAAGACAAGCGAGTGTTTAGAATTGTTGCTAGTGAACGGCCCGGGATGCTGTGCTGTCCATCCTTAGTTAAAAGCCGATTACCTGCGCCGGGTTCCGGCGTCCTTAAAAAGCACCTGTATAGCATTTTGCACCAAAGTTTCCACTGAGTGACTCGTGCAGAATGAGACTTTTGCACCCTTTGCACATGTACGGTTGCCCTGCTGCAATTTATAAAATCGCCCGCCCTTTGTCTTGGGAAGGCCCAAGCGGCGCTTCCTTTCATCCGCTGGTGCTTTCCACATAGCGAAACTTCCATTTGACCAGTTATTAACGGATTTCTTCCTTCTCAAGATAACCTGTAAGAGACTGTGATCTCTCGATCTTGTATCGCATACTTTTACAGGGGCGGCCTGAAGTCAGAAAGAATATGCGTGTGATAGGAAAATGATGCATGCAGTCATTTATTATAGTCAACCTATGATGTCACAGTGCTGCCAGAGGCATGGAGGACTGTGAAGAAAGTTGGCGCGTGGCAGGCACGCGCACTGTGTATCAGCAGCAGCAGAGACAGTCCTTCCAACTTACCTCATCATATCTGGGAAGGACTGCAAGCTGTCTTCGGAAGCCTCCTAGAAACAAAGAAAAACATGGCGAGGCGCAGTGGAGCAAACAGACTGGTCCACTACCCTCCAACAACATGTTTGTTTTTTCAATGGGGAGGTGCTGCTTATTCTTGAAGGCTGCCCAACATAGTCACCGAAGGGTCTTATATCGTGTGTGAGACCTTCAAGTCCTGGAGCAGATTTCCTTCCAGGAAGGTATGTAAAATGCAAAATCCTAACATGCAGAGCGCTCTGGGCTAAAAGGAGGATACAGCAGAAAGATTCACATATCACATGGAGACCCACTTATCCTCTATGTACTATACTTCGAGACGAAGGAGGGGATGAGGCCCACGTATTATACAGGGTAAAGTACTCCCTTACTTTACATTATGAAGGATATTGCAAGTCACATCTGAATTCTGTGACCAATAGTGGTCTGTGATATAGAAATACTGCTAGTGGTTTTGCTGGTTTCTGATGGCTCCTGCCTCGACGCTGCCTCTGGGTGTGACATCAGCAGGGCATATTAACTGCTGTGCGCGCATCGATTTCTAGTTTTGGCACCTTGTCGGCCTAGTCTCTCAGTGTCTCCCTGACAAAGTCCTCCGCTTTCAACAGCAACTAGGTCAAAAGTTTTCTTAAAGGGCTTCAAGCTCCGAGTCATCCAGGCTATGCAGCAAGATCTCCCTTTCAGATCCCCGCGATGACTGGATGGTGCTTGGGGTCAAACCTTGATGCCGTTGCCTGTGGCTCTTGTGCCTCCTTGCAACTGAAGGCCACCATGGAGCGGGAGGCCAAGGCCGGGCTATTTTGGGCTAAAGCTCAGAGGGAGAACCCTGAGTGGACTCCATCTTCCAAAGGTAAGTGATCTTTCAGGGGGGATATTTTCCTAGGAGATCTTCCCACAAAAAAACTCAAAAAGCTCCATAGGAAGGAGACCCCCTCTTTTTCCTCAAGGAAGTGTTTGAAGGCTGGTCATCGTACGTCAGACTCTTGCTTGACATCTGGCGAACACATGTGCCTAAAAAATGAGACTGGAGTTCCCTGGCCCTTCTTTTGACCCATGTTTGTTGTGAGAAGGGTCACCTTCTCACTAAGGCGTGCACTTGTTTATGCTTGAAACTATCCAGTTTCTTCACTCTTTTCAATCAAAGTTTAAGAATTTCCAGATCAAATCCATTTTGACCCCTCACATTTGAAGGTCTTCCAGCTAGCATGCTTGATATTTTCAGGTAAACCCCACAACCCTCTGGGCTGCGCCCTGGCGGTTCACCTATTCCTGCAGGCTTGGCGACTCCGGCAATTCTGAGCCTGATCATGATGCCCGCCTGCACTGCACATCCAAGGCTCCAGGCCTGGCGCCACAGGCAAGATCGAAAACAGCTAGGTTACTGAACATGTTCTGGTCCTTTGGTGTCGATTTCAAAGTCGATGATGCCGCGATGCACGTAGTCAACAGGCACTGGCCAAGGAGTCAATAGAGGTAAGCATTATATTGAAAGAGAAGGTATGGGCACATTTTAACTATGAACCGTTATGTGAGTCTCCCCCCAGTTCCTAAAAGTTAGCTCAATTGGAGGAGATTTTCACTCAGAACCAGAAGTCTTTGCCATGAAAAGTGAAGATTATGGTCATACGAAGGATGATGACTCGGAAACTGATATCTCTTGCCACCTTACAATACTAAGAACAGCATTTACTTGCAGAATGGCAGTGGTCTAGCTACTTCTCCGGAAGGAGACATCTCTAATCCCTGCGGCCAAGTTTCAGATGTCGCCTCTTTTACATCTGTTAATTGGAATGAAAACCTTAACAATTACATTGCCTTCTGTAGAAGTGAAGTCTAACATTTTGACCGAAACCTTACAATTATCCACAGGTTCTTTGGAGCCCTTGCTTCCACTCAATGAGCCTTTGCTGGACTATAAAATAGCTTCTTGGCCAGAACCACCCTTTGGGCCCAATTTTAGAGCCCTACTCTAGGTGACCCCCCCATTTTTTGTCCTCCCATCTGTCATTGGGAGTCTGATTGTTCAGATGTCGTTTTCTAAGCAGAACCCTACAGTATTTACTACAACCCCATCAGATAGGGAGTCCAAGAACCTGGATACCCTGGGTCGCAAAATATTTGCCTTTGGCCGTTATGTTCTTCCCACGGTTAATGGCATCTATTTCTTAGGTTGATATGTCCCTGCATTGTGGGAACTGGTAAAACGTATGACTATCAGCCTGCAAGAGCATATGAAGAAGCCATTCTCTGGCCCTGTGAGTGATGGCCTAGATGCTTCAAAACTGACCCTGAAATGTGGCTTTAAATTCGCGGGTCCGACTGGCACACTGCTGCAAAATACTTGGATCATTCCACTGCCTTTTCAGGAGACGTACATGCTGGAGCTCCACCTTTTAAACCTGTTCATCCAGCAGAACACATTTAAGGTGCTGTCCCTAAGCCAAGTTCCAGTTGGGTTTGAACTAAGGAGATTGTTTAGCCCAAGAACCCTACTGCCATATCCCCCATCTCCCCTCCCACAGGCGCTAGTTGGATAGAGTAGTGTGTCTTAGAGTTGGGTGTCATAGAGTGGAGTGGTGAAGAATTGAGTGTCTTAGAGTGCAGTAGAGTGATGTAGAGTGGAGTGGAGTGGAGGAGCATAGGGTGGCACAGAGTGGGGTGGGGTATGGAGTATGCATGGTTTGGTAGTGCACTGACAGTACAGGCAAACATTTTCAATTGAAATAACCATTACATTTGCACGGACATACAGTTTTACTGATAAAACTATACAGCACACAAATGATAACGTGTGGGAATGGCATTACCTAGTGCATTGATTTGATTTAGTTTGATCATCTTAAAATATTTGTTTCCAGTGCACTTCAGAATTGCAAAAAAATATGTGCTTCATTTGTCGTGTTGTGGAGTGGCATAGAGTGGAGTAGAGTCGTAGGGCGGAGTGTCGTTGAGTGGATTAGATTCATTGAGTGGCGTGGCATAGAGTGAAGTACTGTGGCCTAGAGTTAACTAGAGCAGAATGGTGTAGAGTGTCGTAGAGTGGAGTGGCGTATAGTGGAGTAGCGTGGGGTGGTGTAGAGTGGTGGAGAGTGCAGTGGAGTAGAGTGTCATAGAGTGGAGTAATGTATAGTGGAGGGGCATAGATTGGCGTATCATAGAGTGGAGTAAAGTGTGTTAAAGTGGAGTAAAGAGGCTTAGAGTGGAGTGCCATGGAGTGGAGTAGAGTGAAAGTGGTGTGGAGTGTAGTAGAGTGGATTGGCATAGAGTGGAGCATCGTAGAGTGAAGTGTTGTAAAGTTTCACAGTGTCATAGAGTGGTGTGGCGTACAGTGGCATGGAGTAGAGTGTTGTGGAGTGGCGTAGAATGGAGTATAGTGTCTTAGAGTGGAGTGGGATCGAGTAGAGTTCATAGAGTGAAGTGTCATAGAGTGAAGTGGAGTATAGTTGAGTAGAGTAGTGTGTCTTAGAGTAGTATGTCATAGAGTGGATTGAGAATAATGGAGTGTCTTAGAGTGCAGGAGAGTGGTGTAAAGTGGAGTAGAGTGGCGTGGAGTGGAGGGGCATAGGGTGGCACAGAGTGGGGTGGCGTAGAGTTGAGTAGGCATGGTAAGGTAGTGCACCACCATTACAGACAAAACATTTTCAATTGAAATGCCCATTACATTTGCAAGGACATACAGTTTTACTGATAAAACTATACAGCACACAAAGGATAACGTGTGGAAATGGCATTACCTAGTGCATTGATTTGATTTATTTTGATCATGTTACAATATTTGTTTCCAGTACACTTCAGAATTGCAAACAAATATGCGCTTCATTTGTCATTTCCTTATTCTGAAATATTCTGAAACATTACACAGTTCATTTGCAGACATTTAAAAAGTGCTGTGTTTTAGAAAAAAGCCTTTCTTTTCACGCACCAAGCCCCATTGAAAGTCCTAGTCTGACATTTGACCTCTGTCTTTGAATGCACTGCAAATGTGACGAGATAGGAACAAAAGGTAAAGGCCTGTTTACAGAAAGCCAGCACTTGTGGCAGAGTACAGTAAAAAGTCTATGCTCCACGAGAGAGAAAAAGACATGGTGGACAGCCTAAAACAAATAAAGCAAGCAAATGTAGGTTACAAAGCCAAGGGTAAGCAATGGGCAGAATGCATTCTTCGGTCAGCTTTCAGAATGTCCCCAAGATGTCTTTAGCTAACCAGACAGATGCGCTGTCAGGTAGGCTTCAACTTCAAAAAGAACCATCTAGCACACTCACTTGATATGAAAAATTCGTTCTACACTACAACGTGGAGCACACAGCCTGCAGAATATATTCAATACTAATTGCTAGAAAAAAATAAAAATTAAATGTCCTTTCAGAATGGCTGGAAAAACGATTGAGCATAAACTTAGATTTAGATTAGTGGAAGGGCAGTTCCGGTCAGCACTTTTGGAAAAAGAAACCGATTTAAAAATCATGTATCGATCATGGCATTATACACCGGCCAAACTAGGACGAATGTGTCATCCAGGAGAATCAGCATTCTGGCGAGGTTGTGGATACTTAGGGCCTGAATTAGATCTTGGCGGACGAGTTACTGCGTCACAACGGTGATGGCTATCCCATCTGCTGAAATATAAATCCCATTAAGATATAATGGGATTTATATTTTGGCGGACAGGATATCTGTCACCATTGTGATGGAGTAACTCTCCCGCTAAGATCTAATTCAGGCCCTTAGACTTCCAACACACATACTGTGGTCCTGCACAACTTTTTTGGGACAAGGCAGGTCAGGTTATTGAGGAGGTAACAAAGTCCTGCATTGCGGAATGTCCACAGGCAACACTAATGGATAACCCCAGGCAAGAAATATACTCGCTCTATGGTACAAAGGTTAAAATATTGAGCATGCTTCTAGCAGCTTCTAGCATGCTTCTAGCAGCCTAATAACTTTGGGGGAAGGCTTGGGGTAACTACAGTAACCCCAACCGAGGTGATGTTGATGAGGAAACTGTGGTGGGTACTGGGAATGGAGGAAATGGTATAAACAGACCAGTGAAAGGAAAAAGAGTTCAGGAAAGAAGGGTACATGATTTTGGACTATCCTGGAAAAGAGTTCAAGGAGCCACAGAGTCCTCAGAGGCTATGAACACTACAGGTTCTAGATAAACCAAAAGTGGAGGAATGCTATAACGCAAGGCGAGACCCACCCTCTTTTACAATGGACGCTAGATTTGGAAGAGAGCCTTATACCCAAGGGAGTGGCATCCAGGTTGGCTGCAGATATTCGCAACTGAACTAAGGCGGGAGATTGGGTGGAGGTAAGGAGGATAGGAGAGGGGCGTTAGGGAAGTTTGTAAAGCTGTAAAATCTGAAAATCAATAAAAATGTATATAAACCTAAATTGCAGAAATAACTTTGGCGAAAATGCTCTATAAATGGGTTAAAGTCCCCACCTTGGGGTAAAGACCAGTTTTGGGGTTAAACACTGTTGGAAAGTGGATTATTGGTAGGGGCAAATGTAGGTCACTGGCACTGGCAATAAGGCCACTAACACAGTATAGGGCTCAGAATAGGTCTTAGAAAATGATTCCTATGCTCACCCCTTGGTAACGTGGCTGCGAGCAGGCAGGCTTAAACTCAAAGCCAGGTATGTAAAGTAGTTAAAAACACCAATTCAGTAAATAAGTAAGACACAACACAAAATAAAAATCCACACCAATTTATAAAAATAGGAAATATTTTTATCTTTTAAATGACCCCAAAACGAAACTAAATCCACTGTAGGGAACCAGAGATACGACTTTTTAAAGAGTAGTCACTTTCCAGAGCTTAGAAACCAACAGTGCCCCTTTTAGTCATTTTGTTTGCTCTGACACAGACACATTTACCTTTAGCAATTGTTCTGGAGGATTTCTCACCACTCTTGTGCAGCCTTTTCCAGCAGGCTGTGTCCAGATAGAACTCCTTCCTGAAGTTCTTCTTGCGGGTCCCAAAGTATCAAACACACAATTCAAGGTTCTGGAATCTCCAAGAGGATCCTTGAAAGTGTGAGACTTCAATTCCTGCAATCCACTTGAACAAAACACTTACAAATCCACTGGTAGTACTCCAGGCTGGGGATTCTTTGTGGGGATGTCCAGGTGAGCTCTGTTAACCTGTAGCTTGCAGGGAGTCCACTCTTTAGTCCCTTTGAAGAAGGTTTGACCCACAGGGCTGTAGTTTCAAATGGTGCAAAAAGGCACAATCTCAGAGTCCTGTCCTTTGGAAATGCACATCAAAATCTTCAGCGCAGACCCTTCTGATTCTCTTAAGGTCAAGCAGCAGATCTGAGGGGCTCTGCCCCTCACATATACTTATTCCAAGTTCTCTGGGTCAAGCAGGAGGTCACTCCTGACCAATGGGAGCAGGGTAACTCCCCAAGGTTATGACCACATCCTGTAGAGCGTGGCATTATTTTGTCCCAGAGTGCACCAAATCCTCCAAATTCATAATGGCTGATTTTCCAACAGGGAGTTAAGAACTGGTTAAACACACCCATATGATGGCTAATTTACATAGACTTTCCCCCTTGCATCTGCTCATTCCTTCCTTAATTCTTGCTCTGGTTTGGGGTCAAAAGAGTAGAGTGGTAACTGACACTGAGGCCTTCCCCCTTCCTTTGAAGACCATGGTTTACGACTCCTCCCCTGCTCTGGCATTCCTGTGTAGCAGCACACTGCCCTCCCAGAAGAGCTGGTTAACCCCAGGGGCTCTTTATCACCTCTTTAAAGCATCCAGGCTCACCCACTTAACTCTGACCAATCAGGACAGACCACTGGAAGGCTGAATCTGGACCTACAAGCAAGAACGCCGTATAACGTCTTGTCTGTACATTTTAGGAGACATTCAACAATATCAGATTGTTGGATTTATCACTACCATTGTGGGAAGTCTTTGAATGGAAGTTCTATCATTCTCCTATCAGGAGTTATTAGTTAATATTCTCTTGCCATGTTAACGTATGTGGCATGGGATTTGCAATGGGGAAAATTACTTGGGCTATTTTTCCAGCACCAGGTCTTATAAAAACATATTTTACTAGTGCTCCGTCTATATCTACAGGACCCCCACCCCTGGCACAACTAGGGGAGACTTTAGGGGTTCTGAATCTGTAGAAATATTGCAGCTCCTCCCTCCGGAGTGCTCCTAGCATCAAAGTCGAATTTGGGCTGCACTTTATCACAATGTGGGGAGTGAAATGTGAAATTTCACTTAACCCAGGGCACATAAAACTCATTTTTATAAGGGTCCACCTTATAAATACCTGGCCCCCACCCCTGGGACAACTAGGGGAGACCCTGGGGGTTCATAATTTGCCCATACATTGTGGGTTATACATTTTTAGTGCCCCAAACACAAAAGTCGAGTTTGGGCACAATTCACTTTTTAAAAGCAGTCCTGCCAAACAGAGCCTCTTTTAAAAATACCTCAGGCTTCATGAGTACACACATGTACGTGCAGAAAGGTCTGCTGGCCTCTAAACTGCCATGCCCTATTTATACTAGGGACTGATAGGTACTTTCAACCCCCCTACCCTAATATGTACTAGGGCCCTATGGGGTAGGTCATGCCAATCACAGGGGTACCCCAACCCTTAGTCTACCCTAGTGTATGTAGGTGTTTTCACTGTATTATAAGTGTTTTCAGCATAGCACTGGCCCTGGGCCTGGTTAGACAGAGCCCGGGGTCAGTCAGAGTCAGTTACCACCAGTACCAGTCAGCAAAACGTTGGGGGTGCCAGGGCACAGGATGACTTTGCAACAAACACATAATACTAAGATTTGGAACCGTGGGAATTCCCGACAGACCAAGACCTGTGATGGTCATTAGAGAAGGTCCGCTTCTTGCAGCTGACTGCTCCAGCCCTACCCCTCAGTTTCAGTGTTTGTGGAGTATAGGAATCAGTAGCGGCCCATATTTGGATGAGTGGTGAGGCGGCAGGGGTGAGGTGAGGAGGGGGCATTGGAGTAGTGAATGGAGGAGAGTAAAATAAAAAAGAATCACATTTTAAAAACGTACCTTAGGCCGGCCGTGTACCGCGTCGCGCTCCTCTGCTTCACTGCTTCAGAGAGGCACAGGCTCTCAGACTGCCCTACGGCCAATCTTGAAGCTGGTCTCATATGAGAGTAGCTTCAGGATTGCCCGAGCGCCCTCGATTGGCGCTGCAGGACAGACTGGGAGTCTGTGCCTGCTCTCTCCAACCCAGCAATGCAGCTGAGGTTCGAGAAAAGTTCACTGAGACGGCCGGCCGCAAAGAACGTGTACCATGCAGATCACAAAGTGCATATAATATAAGTCGGTCTGTGGATTACTGTTTTTGTCAGAGAGATCCTTTTGGTACGTACAGTTTATAAATTCAAATCCTAACATAGAGCAGGGAGCTAATAAATGTCATCACAGAGCTGCATGCAAACTGCAAGGTATAGATTACAGCATTATGATTTTTTCCCCAGTCTTTCATTATTCTAATGTTGGAAAAAAGGGTTCGTTTGGATAGAAGTTAATTCTGATCATTAAAGAGAACCCCAACCATGGTGATACGGTGTAAATTCTGAGTTTGTGCTTCTCCAGACTAAGCGCTATTAAATTATACTGCCTACCAGTGTAGATGACACCTTGTAGTCCTCTGGCTTATGTAATGTTTCCTACATACTGATTGAAACACGTATGAATGTCTCTGGGTAGTGTATGTGATGTAAAGTACTCTAACACCCTACACTGGTATAAGTGGCACTATAAAACAAATTAAATGCATCTGAGAAAGAGTGGCTATGGAGACTTGAGGGGCACAGTTAAACGGTGGTAGTGAGGGAATCCATGGTGGAGGTGATCATTGGGGGGGCACTCACAAACATTGTCGCACCGGGCGCCACCAGCGCTAAAGCCAGCACTGATGTTGGGCACGAGCAATCTTTCTTGAAGACTGGTACTCTATTGTTCATATCAGATATAAACCTAGATCCAGAGAGAGAAAGGCAGAAAAGGGAAAAGGGAAAAGAAAGCAAATCAATGAAAAAGAAAGACAACCGACAAGAGTGAGATAAAGAGACAGAGAGAGCATGACTGTGGAAGAAAGAAGCACGAGTCAGAATCAAGTCTAGGCAGCCTTGGTATTCAACCACCTTGGCATTGGGTCTAGTAAGAAAAACTTTGGACCCTTATGCTTATGCTTTTTGTTTATTTTTTTAAAAAGTTAAACACTAGTCTTGGCACTTGACTAAGAACGTGATACGTGTCCTGTCCAGGACAAGGGCACTAGGACCCTGGGGCAGCGCAGGGGCGAGGGGACACCGGACACCACATCCGGTCAAGGGGTGGGGAGAGGACACTCTGATGCTGGACCTCGAAGCAGGAGGTCGTGACATGCATATGCTGTGAAGAAAGAAACAATAAAGGCATACCTGTACAATACCCTGGTGTCCTGCGTATTCTCCTGGGTCTGGGAACACGACATCTGGCGACGAGGCGGGATCGGAATCATCCGACGTGGAGAAATCGCTATTTTAACCAGGAGCCCACCCTGGATCGCGTCGTGACCAGAAGGAGGAGTGCAGCAACATTGATTGAGCAGCAGCGACGCGGGAGCCCACCCCGACCGCTGCACGAGGAAAGGAACAAAAAAACGACCCCTCCGGTAAGCGCCTAGCAAAGAGCGCGAAATCCAATTGAAATAGAAAAGCAGCGCGAGCTCTCGTGACCCACGAGAGTCTCGGCGGCCATTTTGGGGTCAGGCGCGGGAGCCAATAGAAACTGAAAAGAGCGCGGCGGCCATTTTGGAGTCAGGCAGCGCCGCAATTGGACGTGAAGTCCCGCGAGAGCACGGCGGCCATCTTGAAGACAGGCATATAAACCAATAGGAGCCAAGACCGAGTGCGGCGGCCATTTTGAAGACAGGCGAAGCGCGAAAAAGAGCCAAAAATACAGAAATAAGGGATAAAGGCACCGAAAAAGAGGAAAAGAAGACCACAAAGGGTGGTTAAAGTAAAAGACAATTAACACGAGGGCCATACAAGACAAATAAATAAATAAATAAATAAAAGCAAAAAGGAGAGAAGCAAAGTAAAGCACATAAGTGACAAAAAGGCAGCATACAGAACATAGTACCAGGGAAGAGGGCATAAATACATAAATACAGGTGCAACTAAAGAAGAAGAGGGGCCAATAAAAGGACAACGGAAAGAAAAGAAAGGAAATTAAGAAAAAGGCACAAACAAGCATATGCAAAGGCAAAAGAGGCAGAATAAGGAAATAAGGGTTGAACAAGGAGCAATAGAACAAAGAACAGAAAAGAAGGTAACAGCACAACGAACAGGTGCAAATAAAGAAGATACAAGAGAACAAAGCACAGACAAAGAAGAAAATAAAGAAAGAACAAAGGGTGACACGGACGAATAAGAGAATTGCACTAAAGGAATTGAGCGCTAATAAAGCACAAGCGAAGACAAAAACAGTGAATAAGAGAAAAAGACAACAAGTAAAAGGACAAAGGAAAGAAAAGAAAGGAAATTAAGAAAAAGGCACAAACAAGCATATGCAAAGGCAAAACGAGGCAAAATAAAGGACAAAAGAAAGGAAAGAAAGGAAAGTAAGGAAAGGCACAAACAAGCATATGCAAAGGCAAAAAGAGGCAGAATAAGGAAATAAGGGTTGAACAAGGAGCAATAGAACAAAGAACAGAAAAGAAGGTGACAGCACAACGAACAGGTGCAAATAAAGAAGATACAAGAGAACAAAGTACAGACAAAGAAGAAAACAAAGACAGAACAAAGGGTGACAAGGACGAACAAGAGAATCGAACTAAAGGAATTGAGCGCTAATAAAGCACAAGCGAAGACAAAAAAACAGTAAATAAGAGAAAAGACAACAAGTACAAGGAAAGAAAGGAAATAAAGACACATAAGAGAAAATAAAGACGACAAAGTGCAGAGCACAGGAAACAGAAGAGTGCCAAAAAGAGCACGGGAAACAACAAAAGAAAAGACAATAGAAAAAAAAAGGAGTGCCAGGAAGAGCACGGAGAATAGAAGAGTGCCAAGAAGAGCACAGGAAACAGAAGAGTGCCAAAAAGAGCACGGGAAACAACAAAAGAAAAGACAATAGAAGACATAACAGAAAAAAAAAGGGGTGCCAGGAAGAGCACGGAGAATAGAAGAGTGCCAAGAAGAGCACAGGAAACAGAAGAGTGCCAAAAAGAGCACGGGAAACAACAAAAGAAAAGACAATAAAAAAATAAATAAAAAAAAGGAGTGCCAGGAAGAGCACGGAGAATAGAAGAGTGCCAAGAAGAGCACAGGAAACAGAAGAGTGCCAAAAAGAGCACGGGAAACAACAAAAGAAAAGACAATAGAAGACATAACGAGAAAAAAAAAGGGGTGCCAGAAAGAGCACGGAGAATAGAAGAGTGCCAGGAAGAGCACAGGAAACAGAAGGGTGCCAGAAAGAGCACGAGAAACAACAAAAGAAAAGACGATAGAAGAAATAAAAACAAAAAGAGTGCCAGGACGAGCACGGAGAATAGAAGAGTGACAAGAGGAGCACAGGAAACAGAAGAGTGCCAGAAAGAGCACGGGAAACAACAAAAGAATACCATAGAAAAGAAGAAATGACAGACCCCAAGCCAGAAAGACAAAGTGCACAATACAGAAAACCACCACCATTCAACTTGTCGGAGCCACAAGTAGGAATAAGGTGGGAGAATTGGATCAGACATCTGGAGAGATACATGGAGGAGACGGATGTGACAGAGGCAAAGAAACTGGGTCTATTACTAAATTATGCAGGCGATGACATTGGGGACCTCCTAGTGACGCTACCAACAAAGGAAACAACTACTTATAAAAAACTAAAGAAATGTTTAACAAGGAAATTTGACTGGCAAAGAAATATTGACCGTGAAAGATACAATTTCGCAACTGCGTCTCAACAAATAGGCGAAACACCAGATGACTTTGCGACCAGGCTGAGGAAACTTGTGACACATTGTGAATTTGACAAATTTGACAACACACAAGCAATAAGATTGCGAATAATAGAAGGATGCCGTGACAGGAGCTTCCGTGCAAAGATACTAAAAGACCCAACATCACTAGAAAACATCCTGGCCCTAGCAAGAGCGGAGGCTAGAGCGACAGCAGACGCAAAAGAAATGGAGCGAGGAAAGGTCATAGAAGAAACAGTGCCGTGCCTGTTGAGCAACGTCACAATGCAGATGATGGGTCTTATGGCAACTGAAAGACTGGAAGAAGATGATGCCATCACAAGCACCCCACCGGAGCGAGGAAAGTTAACAGGAAAAAAAGCGCCGTGCCTGTTGAGCAACGTCACAACGCAAATGATGGGTCTTATGGCAACTGAAAGACTGGAAGAAGATGATGCCATCACAAGCACCCCACCGAAGGGGCTAACAAACAAAGGAAAACATGTCACGTGGACAGAAGAGCACCACAAAGAATTGAAAGAGACAAGACTTGCTATGACGGCCGAGTACGACGCAGCACATGCTGACCGGGGACAGAGCAGAAAGCCAAATTCAGATGGCAACGAAATAGAACTGGTAGCAAAGGTGACACAACATCAACAAAGAACAAAATTACCGAAGACAGGTGGTGGAAATGAGAGAATGAAGAAGAGTGAGACTATCACACACAAGAAAGGAAAAAGCGTGGAACAAGAAGACACTGCTGTAAGAGCTCAAACAGCGAACGCAACAACAAAGGCTCAGGAGAAAAAAGGAAGACATGCGAAGAAACGGAAAAGAAAGAAAGGAGGCATTGTGACGGTCAAAGAAGGACAAGCGAGGAAATGGAGCAACGAGATCCCCGGAGACAAATTGAAGATGACAAAAGCAAAAGAACGGATGGCAAAGGTGGCAGTTTGGCCAGTGTCACGTCACAGGGCACCTTTCGCATGTCAGCAAGGCAGACGCAAGAGAAGCGGAAAGGTCAAAGCAAGAACTATAGAAAGGCACACAAAAGGAAGAAGCTCAAGTGGATATCAGAAAACAGCGATCAAGAAGGAAGCACATGGAACGAAAGAGACTAATTGAAGAGGTGTAAAAGAAGAGGCCTCTGGGCCATCGAACAACATCTCTCTCTCTCTCTCTCTCTCTCTCTCTCTCTCTCTCTCTCTCTCTCACTCTCTTTTTCCTTTCTCAAAATGTTTGTTTTGCAACAGGGGGGGAGATGTCCTGTCCAGGACAAGGGCACTAGGACCCTGGGGCAGCGCAGGGGCGAGGGGACACCGGACACCACATCCGGTCAAGGGGTGGGGAGAGGACACTCTGATGCTGGACCTCGAAGCAGGAGGTCGTGACATGCATATGCTGTGAAGAAAGAAACAATAAAGGCATACCTGTACAATACCCTGGTGTCCTGCGTATTCTCCTGGGTCTGGGAACACGACAATACGTAGCCAGCAGCTCTGGGATTCCCATCTCTGTACTTCAGCATTAAAGAAATCCCTCCTTCAGCTCCCAGAGCGGAAGCACGCACCAGCTCCCGTCGACCTCCTCAGCAGTGTGGCGCGCGAGCAAACACCTAAGAACAGGAGCGCGCGTCGCCCCAGATCTGTCTGAACTTTATGAACATTTCACAGATGTTCGTCGAGCCTGGCAGGGCCGGGTGGCGAACAGCAGAAGAAACACACATTTACGTTTTTGAGCACATAAGGTGAGAGGATGCTGAAGACAAAACTGATATAACGCACTTACCTCGTAAGACAAAGCTGGTGGTTCCCGGTGCGCCAATGCTTGTTGGCGCCTCCGATGACCACCTCCACCACGGATACCCTCATTACCACCCTTTAACAGTGCCCCACAAGTCTCCATAACCTCTCTCTGTTATGCATTTATTTTGCTCAATAGCGCGACACATACCAGTGTAAGGTGTTAAGCACTTTATGTCACATACACATTACGCAGAGACAATGAATCATAGTGTGTAAATCAATGTATATGAAATGTTACATCAGACAGAGGACTACAAGGTGTAGGAATCACAAGTCATCCATACTGGTAGACAGTATAGTTTAAAAGTGCTTGAACTGAAGAAGCACACATTCAGAATTTACAACGTAACACCATGGTTAGGGGTTGGCTTTTCTTACAAGAATTGATTTCTACCCAAGTGAAAACTTTTTCAAATATTAGGATAATGAAAGACTAGTGGGGAGTGATAATGCTCTAATCTATACCTTGCAGTTTGCATGCAGATCTTTAATGATAGTTAATTGCTCACTCTTCCATATTAGTATTTAAACTAATAAACAGCAAATAAACAAAAGGGGCTTTCTGACAGAAGCAGTAACGCTCTGACCTATTTATAAAGTATGTACTTTGTAATCTGTATGGTTCACCAGCTTTGCATCAGGCATTTTAACCTCCTGCGCTATGTTATGATGAGTCAAAACTTCCACTAGACAAAACTCCATCTCTCTGCAGCAGGTCCATCAATCTCCAGAGTTATCTTGACATTTTAATGGTTGCCTGAAAATTGCTGGAGGCAAGGAGCACTGCAGCAGGTGCTTTTAAAACAGTATTGTACTTGAAATCACAGCGCCCTACTAAAGTCAGCGCCCGGTGCGGTTACACCGATCGCACCACCCTAGAGCCAGCCCTGTGCCCAGCATAGGGCCAGGATTGCCAAATCCATCATAGATTTTCAAGGTGTTCAAATAACAGACCAAGGCCTCTGTGTAGGCTGAAACGTTATGCTGCTGTGGCGTGCTAAGAAAATAAAGTAACTCACTTGCATCTGGGTCTTCCGTTTTTCCTCTGGTGTGATGGCTCTGGACTACGGGCGCGTCGTTGTGAGGATAACGAGTATGCAATATATATATATATATATATATATATATATATATATATATATATATATATATATATATATATATATAATACATAAAATGTGTATATATATGTAAATATGATATATGTGTATGTAAATATATGATATATGTGTATATATATATATATATTTTTGAAAACAAAGGAGGCGGCACAATCAGGAATCGATTTAAAGCCTTATTTATTACAAGACTTCACCCCACCAACGCGTTTCGGCCTCACTCGGCCTTGCTCACGGTTGGTTAGTCCCTCTACAGTGTTTGTATTTATACTAGCCCATTTGTAGCCATTTATGAGGCATTATGGGAGATGTAGTTTCAGTGCATTTTAGTGATTAAATTAAAAAAAAGAAAGAAAGACTTTGCATGCTTTTAAATTATAGCACTTTGGTAACAGTCAGTGTTCATGATAGTGGGTTTAGTACCCATTGTCTTATCTTGATGTTTATTCTTTATCCGTTGTTATTCAGGGTATAGTACCCATTTTTATTCTGAGATTCTTATTCCAGGTGAACATGCAGATCCTCTCCAAAGTTCATCCCCTTCGGGTATTTGGTTCGGAGTCTGATTATCATACGCGACTCCATCTGTCGCAGTCTTCTAACCACATCACCTCCTCTTTCCATTTTGTCCAGTACTTTTGCTCCAAAGAAATGCATTTGCCTCCAGTCGCCGTTCTGGCATGTACTCATGTGCTTTGCAGTGGCATATTGCATGTTGGAATTTTTTACTGCTCGAATATGTTCTAAAATTCTTTTCTTCAACATGCAAGTTGTGCACCCCACATATTTCATTCCACATTTACATTCGATTATGTAAATAACATTTTTTGAGGTGCATGAGATTTGTTGATCTATTCTCATTAACTTGCCATCTGGTTCCTCAATTACTTTCATGCTTTTTCCAATTTTGCAGGCTTTGCAAGTGTTGCAGGGTTGGAATCCTTTTCGCTGCGTTTCTAGCCAATTCTGTTTTGGCTTTTCTTGGAAGTGACTTTTGACCAATAGGTCTTTCAGTGAAGTGTTTTTTTTGTATGTTATTTGTGGTGAGTTGCCAATGGTACTGCCAATATCAGGATCATTTTTCAAAAGATGCCAGTATTTTTTCATTATTCGGGCAATGTTGGAACTTTCTTTACTGTAGGTCATTATTAATCTTGGAGGTGTGTGGGTTTCACTTTTTTTAGGTTGTTCCATCAATGTTTGGGTGCGTGTTTTTTGGTCGATTTTTCTTTTACATTTGGTCAACACTCTTTCTTCATAGCCCCTCGCTCTGAATCTGCATTTACTTTCTTCAATGATTTTCTCAGCATCTTCAGCTACCGAGCAATTCCTCTTTAGTCTTGTGAATTCGCCATACGGTATACTACGCAGGAGTGGTGTAGGATGGAAACTTGTCCCATGAAGTACACTATTTGTGGCTGTCTTTTTTCGAAACAGAGTTGATTCCAACTTTTCATTGAGCACATATATTTTGGTGTCCAAGAAATCTATCTCCTTAGTGCTGGTATTGCATGTGAATTGTAATCCGACATTGTTGTTGTTAAGTTTATTGAAGTATATCTGAAATTGCTCATTCGTGCCGTGCCAAATAATGAACAGGTCGTCGATATACCGAACCCATAACATTATCCGTTCCAGATCTTGTTGATTTTCTTCATTCCATGCTATGGTTTTCTCCCACCACCCCATAGTGATGTCGGCGTAGTTCGGTGATAGAGAAATGCCCATGGCGGTGCCGCAGATTTGTTTGAATAGTTGCTTGTTGAAGAAAAAAACATTATTCTTCAAACATAGATCAATCATTGACATTAACATTTTCGAATGGTCTAGGTATGTGATATTCCGTTGTTTGAAATAGTATTCACAGGCTTGCATTCCGATGTCATGGCGGATTGAGGTGTAGAGTGAAACTACATCAATGGTTACTAGCAAAAATTCGGGGTTCCAGGTCACATTCATTAGAATTCTCAAAAAATCACCGGTGTCTTTTATATACGATGGAAGATTCTGGGCAATGGGGGCCAAAAATTTGTCAGCGTAATTGGAAATGTTTTCGTATAATGATCCACATGAAGAAACAATGGGCCTCCCTGGTGGCTGATTTAAGGTCTTATGAATTTTCGGGAGAAAATATATGCACGGTATTATTGGGTAATCAATGGTTAAATACTTTTGTTCTTCTTCATCTATTAGACCATTTTTGTGCCATGTTTTCCAAATGTTCATGTAGCTCTTTTTTCATCTTTTCATACGGGTTTGTTTCCAGTTTTTGATAGTTGTTTACCTGGTTTAATTGTCTCATTGCCTCTTCTATATAATCAGTTGTTTTCATCAGGACAATGTTACCCCCCTTGTCCGCTGGTTTTATGGTGATTTTATCATTGTTCATTAATGTTTTGATTGCTGCACGCTCACTTTTCGAGAGATTTTCCCGTGTCTTGTTCTTGACTTTAGAGAGATTGTCCAGTTCTTTTATTATTGCCTCCGAGAATAGGTCTATTTTGTTCCCAGGTGACAGTATCGGATAGTACCTTGATTTTCTCTTTAATCCTGTTGCTGGTCTGACGTCTGTAGGGATATTGAGCTCCTCTAACAGTTCGGCATCCGATATAGAGGCACCCTCTAAGTCAAATAATGATTCAAAACTGTTTTTCATATCTGGGATATCTGCAATGGTATTGAAAGGAACTTCCTCTATGTTAACGTCCACAGTATTGATGGGCTCTGTTTGTTTGTTGGCGTGCACTTTTTATATATATATATTTATATATAAAGGTATATATGTAAATATATATATATCCTTTGTGAACACCTTCAAAATCTGTGATGGATTTGGCAATCTTGGACCTATGCTGGACACAGGGCCATATATATATATATATTCAAAAACAAAGTTGCCCTGAGGCGAGAACAAGCCTGCTGCAGGGTGGCTTTCACCATTCCTGATGCGTTTCAAAGCATAACAGCTTCTTCTTCGGAGGAAAGTCACAAGTGAAACCATGGAAATGCTGCCCCAAGCGCTTTGGCTGCTAATTACATCTTTCTGCCCTGCATTGTCACGAATGAAAACGGAGCCCACGGAGGTAAAATAGTGCCCATTATCATAAACTACAAGTGCCAGCGTGTTTTTTACTCTGGATTGTGCAAGCTGTGTTAATAAATTCATGGTGAAAGCCATCCTGCAGCAGGCTTGTTCTCGCCTCAGGGCAACTTTGTTTTTGAATTTGAATGCGGCAGCCTGGCCGCAGAGAACTCGCCACTACAGGTGCTGTGGGGCCTGTCTACTGAAAGATTCTTCATGCTGGACTTAAGGCGCTGCAGGGCAGAAAAATGTAATTAGCAGCCACCGCAACCTGGGAGCCCACTGGGGTATTTTATTCGAACTTTATTGTCACGAATGAAAACGGAGCCCACGGAGGTAAAATAGTGCCCATATTCATAAACTACAAGTGCCAGCATGCTCTGCATGGAGCCCACCTGGGAACAATTGTCAGCGCATGTGCTAAAGCGCTTGGGGCAGCATTTCCATGGTTTCACTTGTGACTTTCCTCCGAAGAAGAAGCTGTTATGCTTTGAAACGCATCAGGAATGGTGTTTTTTACTCTGGATTGTGCAAGCTGTGTTAATAAATTCATGGTGAAAGCCACCCTGCAGCAGGCTTGTTCTTGCCTCAGGGCAACTTTGTTTTTGAACATATATATATATATATATATATATATATATATATATATATATATATATATATATATATATATATATATATATATATATATATATATATATATATATATATATATATATATATTCACTGAAAAAACATAGTTTTCAGGGACATTATAGTTATTTGGACTTATATAAAGCCAGAGAGATTTGCCAGTTATAGTTAGTTGAGCTAACTATAACTCGCGCGCCTGCAATGCACTGCCGATGACGGCACATATTACATCACTCATGACATGGCCAGTGACACCACTGGTGACATCACTGATGACATCTCAAATGACATCACTGATGACATCATCCAGTGAATGTGTGTTTCTGTAAACTTTAAATATTTTTCATATATTTCTATGCCAAGGTGTATTGAAGAATGAGTGGATTTGCAAGTGCCTGGAGGGATTATTTAGTAGGTGCGTGACTGACTGTATAAGTGATGGATTGAACATGTCTTACTGAATGCATGGGTTAGTGACTAAACTGTGTGAAAGTCTGTATTAGTCTCTCAGTTGGTGTGTAAGCGGTGGCATGGGTTAGTGAGTAGCTACATGAGTGTCTATATGGGTTATTGATTTGTTGTCTGAGTATCTGTATGGGTGCCTGAGTGTCTGTGTGGGTGGATCGGGGGGTGAGTGATTGGGTGAGTGGGTGATTTACTGGTTGAATGGATTCAAAAGAAGTGCATCTGGGAAAGGGCTGTATGGGTGTGTAAGTGTGTGTATGGGTGTGTTGGTGAGTGAATGAATGCCTCAGTGGTATATGTGTGAATAACTACATATGTTTTAAGGCAGTATATGTGAGTGTTGGAGTATATAAATGTCTATACGTGAGAGTACGTTATTTGAAGAGTGGGTGTATAAATGAGTGTCTGCTTGTATCAGTGATTGTATAAGACAGTAAGTATGTGTTAGTAGCTGCATAAATAAGTGATGTGGTGTGTGTATAAATAACTCAGTTGGTGTGTATAACTGTATGCATGAGTAAATGAGTATATAATTCATTCTTTGCATGACTGACTGTCATACAGAGATAGGTACCACTAACCTTTTAGCCGGATACAGCGGGAACGATGGTGGTGCTAATTAATCCCTTCCCCTAGATGGAGATACCCATGAGTGATAGGTGACACTTCAGGGATAATACTGCCCCAGGGGAAAGGGAAAAAAAGGGACAAAAGAAACAATAAGGCTGCAACTGCTAGGCATAGATAAGGGATGTCTTCGGATGCTGTGGACCTCACTCTCCTGCACTCCACCCCATAGAACCCACAGAAACCCCTATCTGTAGTGTACTCACTTAATATACAGTTGAACTTCTCCCAAGGTAAAACAGGCACAAAAGAGAAAAATAAAGAAAAATATAAAACAAACAGTCTTAATCCACAGAGAATGAGGTACTTATCTGACTGAAGATAATCCTCTCAGTGTTGATAATCACACAATTCTTCTGGATGCTTTACTTCTCCAGGTAGATTCAAATATAGATTACTCTGGGCATTCCCAAGCCATAGCGCTTTCCAATGCTTCTTGAGTAGGGTCTTAAAGTAACAAAAAATGAAGCGCTACCTCGCGCTTAATCCCCTTCGCTCCGGAGGCAAGAATGTTTGGCAGTTCAATGAACCGGCGCTTCCATGTTATCCATAGCGGAAAGCCGATACTTGTAGAAAACAAAAATCAAGGGCGCTTCCTCAGCGTGAAGAGATGTCAGTTCCCAGCCGGTAATCTCCAGCGTGGCCCCAATGCCACTACTCTGCTCAAACCAAACATATGATTCCTACCGGCTCTGGCGTGTGAGACGAGACTCGGCAATTACTTTTCCTTTCTCCGGCGCTCTATGGTTGAGCACGGCGGTTCTGTGCTCAACCAGGAAGTGAGCAGGCATGAAGGCTGGGATTTTGAATACCGCGGTGAGGCGTAAGAGATGCCGAGCAACAAGCGGTTTCCCAGTATCCAGGACTGGCTAGGCAAGAAGACAGCCGTCCTCAAGCGGGTGCTGCCAGAATTCCACAAGACAACAGATAGTTCGAAATAGTCAGGTATTTACGTCCTCTTTCATTCCGGAAAGTTTTCACGAGTGACAAGCCGCGTGTGTAGCAAGGGTGGGACTTATGTATCCTAGTCAGGTGCTCTGACCAGCTCTCCCTAAGGATTATGGGAGATGTAGTTCATGTCTACTTCTTTCATACAGCCTTGTATGTGCCTAGTCAGTGTGCCTATCTTCGCCTAGCCATGACACTGACTAGGTGTGTGAGTAACTCTATGGATGAGTGGTAGAGTGTGACTGTATGTATAGGTGTATAAGTACATACTATAGTACTGTATTGATGAGTAACTGTATGTTTAAGTCACTGGATGTGTGTATAGACCTAGGAAATAGTCGGTGGTATGTAGTATCTGGCATTGTTGTGTATGGTTTCAAAAATAGTAGTCTGTATATTAGAGTGGGTGTATCAAAGTTTATATTAGAGCATCAGTATGTGCATCAGATTATCACGTGGATGATGTCATCAGTGATGTCATTTGAGATGCCATCAGTGATGTCACTGACCATGTCATGAGTGATGTAATAAGTGACGTCATCAGCAGTGCATTGCGGGCGCACAAGTTATAGTTAGCTCAACTAACTATAACTGGCGAATTTCTCTGGTTTTATATGAGTCAAATGTCCAACTAACTATAACGTCCCTGAAACCTATGTTTTTTTCAGTGAATTTCCAAGGTTTTTAAATGCTAATTCCTAACTATAACGTCTGTAAAACCTATGGTTTCTTCAGTGAATTTCAAAGGTTTTTTAAATGTTAATTTCATATTTTAATATTTATAAAACCTATATTTTTTCTAATAGTTTAAAAAATATTTTGCAACTCTATTATCCTTTTTTTAACGTTAAAAAATCTGTAATGTTTTATATCTTCCCCCAGAAATATGTATATAATTTTTGTTTTTTTTAGAAAACTACAGTCTCGTACCGGTAGTTTACCAAGCTCGATCAGCACGCGAATCCTATCCACCACATTTAAATGATGCGCATTTCCTATCCGACGGGTTTGTTGCCCCGCGTCCCGCGTAACAACATATACATATGAGGTCGCGCCAGCTGCTACTTTGGTATGCGACGGGTACGCAATACCAAGCCACACGTTACGTCATATACATATGGGGTCGTGCCCGCTGCGCGTTGCACATGCGACAAGTGCGCGCTGCCACGCCCTGTGTTACATCATAGACGTACGGTGTCACGCTGCGTACGCAATTCCCTCATTTTTTGTTTGTCTCAAAACTATATCTAAATAACTTTAAAGTGTATATGAGAGCAAGATATAATCAAAAATATTTTAAACATTTATATATTTCTAAATGTAATAAACTTATATTATAGTAAATATATTTTCTCAAAATCAGATCGGGTGCGGTCTCCTTGCGTGCTTGGTGCACGATTGCCATGTGACCATTAAAAAAAGCATTTTATTAGTTCATAACATTTCCCATTGTAACTGTTGGAAAACGCCACCCATTTTAGTCAATCTCTGTACTGCATTTTATTTATTTATTTATTTTGAAAGTTTTGTATAGCGCGAACAAGATCTTCGCAGATATCAGAGCGCTTTACAGAGGAGGGGAGCATGTATACGCAGATACATCAATCATGTTAACAGTACATTGAAGTGATATCATAAAACAATCAAGTAAATCAATTTAAAAGTCAAGAATAACAAATATAAGGGTTCGAACAATTAGTACAGATGAGTATCGAGTCTTTGTAGTTATTCCTCAGTAGTCGTTCAAGTGTATTTAGCCATGAGGATCGCTTTTACTTCTCTCTTGAAAAGTATGGTAGAGGTGATAAGCCTTGTTTCAGGGGGGAGCGAGTTCCAAATCCTGGGAGCCATTCCTGAGAAAGAGCGTTTAAAGGTTTTTTCCTTGCGGAATCTTTTAGGCTTTAGCAAAAGGTTGTTTGTGCCTCTAGTGTTTCTGGAGCCTCCAGAAATCGTCAGCTTCTGAGCGAGGTATCTAGGTGAGCTCAGGTGGACAGCCTTGTGGGTCAAACAAGCTATTTTCAGGTGTATTCTGGCTTCAAACGGCAGCCAGTTCAATGATTTGAAGTCAGGGGAAATGTGTGAGTGTTTTTTTGATCCAGTGATAAGTCTCGCTGCGGCGTTTAGAGAGGCTCTTATGGGTGCCGTAGTCGCTAGGGGGAGGCCGCAGAGGGCGGTGCTGCCATATTCTATCCGAGGTATGACTAGTGATTGTACCGCAGTCTGGAAGTCTTTGGCTGGAAGGAAAGGTTTAAGTTTCCTAAGGGTGTTGATTTGGTAGTTTGCTCCCTTAGTTGCCTTGTTGATGTGTTCCTGCATGCTGAGATTGGTGTCAAGTGTTATGCCCAAAGATTTCGCTGAGTCCACGATGGTGGGTTGGACATTGAGCGCCGTTAGGTCTTTAAGCCACATTTGTGCGGTAGTGATCTTCGCTGGAGGTGAGATCAGAAGGAACTCTGTTTTTAGGGCATTGAGTTTGAGATGATTAGTGGCCAACCAAGATTGGGTGCTTCTGATCGTTGAGTTCGGGAGTGTGATGTCTTTGGGTGATTGCAGTTTGAGATAAAGTTGGGTGTCATCAGCATACATGTGGAAGTGTACATTAGATTCTTGCAGCAAGGTTGTGAGAGGTTCCATAACTAGGTTGAACAAAGTTGGGGATAGGGAGGATCCTTGTGGTACGCCTAGCGATACGGGTCTTGGAGCGGACATCAAGTTGTTGCTCTTGAATTTCTGCGATCTGTTTTGCAAAAAGGAAGTGAACCATTTGAGCACAGTTCCAGATAGGCCCATTCTTGTGTTTAATAGTTCGAGTAAGCTCTCATGTTTGACGGTGTCAAATGCGGAGGAGAGATCAAGGAGGATGAGGAGGCAGGTATCGTTATGGTCTAGGATTTGGAGGGCGTCGTCGATTATGTGAATCATGGCAGTTTCCGTACTGTGATTAGCTCGGAAGCCTGATTGATGAGAGTTGAGAAGATCAAATTGAGTAATGTGTTTAGTCAATTGAATTTGTGCGCATTTTTCCAGCAGTTTGGCCAGAGTCGGAATGTTGGTAATGGGACGGTAGTTGTTTAGGTCAGAGGGGTCAGCTGTAGGTTTCTTTAGCAAAGGTGTTACTTGTCCAACTTTGAGGGAGTCGGGAATGATCCCTTGTTGCAGTGAGCTGTTGATAATTTTGGTCCAGAGTGGAAGGAGCGCCGGGGTAAGGACCTTGACAGCGTTAGCAGGAAGGGGGTCCGTGAGGTGATTGGATGGTTTCAGAGTGCTGAGCAGTTTGCCAATTTCTTCTTCCGTGTAGGTGACAAAGGTTGACCAGGTTGCATTGTTTTTTGGTTTAGTGGGTGTTATGCGGTGGGGTTTGGGATAGAGGCTTGCGTCCATAAGGAGATCATTCTTTATGTTGTCAGTTTTTTGGTTAAAGAAAGAGGCGAAGCCTTCGCAGGAGGGAGCTTTGCATATAGTGTTGAGAGGTTGGGGTTGTTCTTTGGTTTGTGTTCGGATAAGCTCAAACAGCTTTCTCGGACGATTTTTGGCTTGGTCGAGCTGACGGCTGAAGAAGTCTGATTTTGATCGTTTTATTTTCCTGAAGTAGGCATTTCTCTTTTTCTTCAGGTTTTTTAAGTTCAGTGCAGAGGGAGCTGATCTCCAGGAGCGCTCTGCCATTCGCATGGCGCGTCTATCGTCATTGAGACTCCCGTCGTACCAGGGATTGGAGATTTTTGTGGTGGCTTTTTTTAGCTGCAAGGGTGCGACTTCATCAATTATTGCGGTCATATTGTTAAGATAGTGATCAGTCAGGGATTGGACGTCCTTAACGCCAGCCGGAGGAAGTAGTAAGTTGCAGCTGTTTGGGGGCAGAGAGTTTGAGTTTAGTTTTTTCATGTCTCTTTTCCAGACTTTGGGCCCGGCGGATTGAATAGGGTTAAATTTAACTTTTTCATTGATGAAGAACGTGATAATATGATGGTCCGACCAGTCACAGGGTTGGATAGATTCGAGTTGGATAGAGGCCTGTTTGGAGATGATAAGGTCGAGGGTAGAGCCTTTCTTGTGTGTTGGACTGTTGCAAATTTGTGTAAGGTCTAGGGCGTTAAGGAAATTCTTCAGGCCTTTTACCACCGCATCATTATGATCGTTCCAGTGGAGGTTGAAGTCCCCAAGGTATATTTGTGTGAGTTGCCGCCCTGAGTTGGTTGAGATCATGTCCATGATTTGTTGGGAGAAGGTGAGGTTGTCACCGGGTGGGTGGTAAACGCCGTGAAGGGTGCAGATCGGTTTGCCCTCACTGATAATATCTAGGCTGATGTATTCACAGGACGTTGGGGAGGGTAGGGGAGGGGAAGGTACTTTCAGGACAGAGAGGTTGCTCCTGTATATAACTGCGATTCCGCCACCTTTTTTATTGCCAGACCTGTCAAGTCTAGTGATGTGGTAGTTGGGGGGAACCAGAATGTCCATTATAGGTGTAGAAGATTCTGTTAGCCAAGTTTCAGTCAGGATGATTAAGTCAAGATCCAATTTTAGGATGAGATCGGCGATAGCGGTGGAGTGTCTAGCGGCTGATCTGCAGTTTAGGAGAGTGCATTTGAGACGGGGTGTGTCAAGGGTGGAAGGATGTTCTGGAGCGAGGGGGACTTTACTCAGGTTACTGTGGATAGTGACTCTGTTGTTCAGTGTGGGGGGTCTAAGGGGGTTGGAGTGAATCGTAGGTATGGCAGTGAGAGTGTCGGGTGTGTTGCTAAGGGGAGCTGAGTCATAGGAGCGGAGGAGGATGCTTGTGTCTAGGTCCGAGAGAGGGTTGCAGGAGCGATGGGGGCGGTTTTCACGATTGAGAGCAGGGATTGAGGTCCAGTGCGGTGGGGGTCGAGTGCGAGAGTTCGCCGCCCGGGTGGGGGACCAGTTGGGAGGGGAAGTGATGGTGGAGACGCGTGAGTGATGTCTGGGGTGTGTTCTGAGCAGTTGTTTGATGATGTGAATGTCTTGTTTGATCTGGTGGAGGGTGTTGGGTGGGGGGTGGCTGGAGTGTGATAGACAGAGTAGTTGTTGTTTGATGATGTGCATGTCTTCTTTGAGTTGACGGAGTGAGGCCGTAATGTGGTCCGCAGTGGGACATGTGTTGGAGGTGGGGATGGGAGGGTCAGGCGTGGATGACATAGGGGAAAGGTTGGGGGTGCGGATGAGAGTATTGGTGGTGGGCGTAGAGTGCAGGGTGGAGGATGTGCACTTATTAGTGGTGGCGGGGGTGGGGGTTGTGTAGTGGGGGGTGAGCCTGGGAGGGGAGTGGGATTGTAGATGGGGTCGAGTTGAGTTGAAGGGGGTGGCGTGTTCTGTGTGATTGGTTAGTGGGAGGAAGTGGGGGCTGAGAATGGGTGGGGGTAAAGGGTGGGGTTTGCCTTTGTGTGTGTCGGTCTGATGTTGATCTAGAATAGGCCTGTTGCGGGAGGGATCTGTGGCATCAGGGGTGAGAGGGACGGGGATGAGAGGAACGGGGATGAGGGCTGGTGTGTAGGTGGAAGGGGTGGGGTGGTTGTTGTAAGAGGGAGAGAGATCTATGTCTGTGCTTGAGGGATGTGAGGTATCTACGGTAGGTGGGATGAGGGCTGGTGTGTAGGTGGAAGGGGTGGGGTGGTTGTTGTAAGAGGGAGAGAGATCTATGTCTGTGCTTGAGGGATGTGGGGTATCTACGGTAGGTGGGAGAATGACTAAGGTGCCGGGAGTAAAGGGGTGGTGCATGTCTTTTTGGGTGGGGGCTGTGGTATCAGGGGTGGTGAAGGGGATGAGGGCTGGAGTGTGGGGGGAAGGGGTGAGGCGGTTGGTGTAAGAGGGTAAGTAATCTATGTCTGTGCTCGACGGGAGGAAGGTAGATACGGTAGATGTGTGAGACACTGGGGTGTCGGGAGTAGAGAAGAGGTGCATGTTGTTTTGGGGTTGGGCTGGGTTAGAATGAATGTGGTTTGAGGCTGTGGTGTCAGGGGTGACGGGAATGGGTGTGGTATGGGAGGGTGACAAGGTGAGGTTGTAGGGGGGGAGAGGGTAGATGGGTGAGTGACTGGGGTGTCGGGAGTAAAGGAGAGGTGCATGTTATTTTGGGGTTGGGCTGGGTTAGAATGAATGTGGTTTGAGGCTGTGGTGTCAGGGGTGACGGGAGTGGGTGTGGTATGGGAGGGTGACAAGGTGAGGTTGTAGGAGGGGGAGAGGGTGCCGCTGGAATGTGTGTGTGAGGGATCTATGTCTGTAAATGTGGAGAGCGAGGTAGCTACATTGGGTGGGTGAATGTCTAAGGTGCAGGGGGTGGAGAGAAGGTGCGTGTCTATTTGTGGTTGAGCTAGGTTAGAAGTGTTGTGGTTGGGGGCTGTGAATTCAGGGGTGATAGGCCTGCGGGTGCTATGAGTGGGGGTCCGATGACTGGCGAGGTGCTGTTTGAACGTGGGGAACAGGTTGTCTAGTAGTTCCAGGTTCTTGTCAGTGGATTGAATTAGGATAATTCCGTTATTGTATATAGTTATGGTTGTTTTGCCCGGGAAGAGTTGTGATGGAGTGATGGAGAGTTTTAGGCCATGCGCGAAATTCCTGGAGGTGGCGACGGTGAGTAAGGTGCGGAACGTGTTTCTCCATTGGGCTCTGCGTGTGGTGTGGAAGATAATATCAATGTTCAGTGAACCATTGACTGGTGAGAAGTAGGTGTCTGCACAAGGAGTTTCCGGGTGGGACCTCAGGAGGTTGTGTTTAAAACGTTTAGCGGCTTTTTTGGTGAGTGAAGGTGGGTAGTTGATTTTGTATGTGTGGTTGCCGATAGGTTCCATAATGGGAGGACAATCTAGGTAGGTGTAGGGTGTAGGGGGGAGGGTGCACTGTCCTAAACAGTTGCAAGGGCCTAAAGTGATACATTTGATGAGACACACCTCTTCTGCTTAGAGAGCTTTTTTCTAAACTTTTTGCAATGTACACATATCTTACACTACACACAACATGCAACCATCATCTTCATCAATATTCATACTTTGTAAAGTAGCCTTCCACCTAGAAGTTACATAACCAAAGTTTTCTCCACTACCAGAGGTAACATGGTTGCATACGCAGTCCACAGCACAATGTAATGTAGTACGAACCAAAGGCAGTATCATGCATAGATAATGAACACACAGACACAGATAGATAGTAGAAGTGGGTACGGGCACGGGCACGTGCGCCTCACTCCTTTTTATTACCAGTGTTACTTATCCAGTGACGTTTGTACTGGATGCGTGTGGTGTGAGTGTAAAGCAGCCCTCAGGGATTGGTTGCTGCTAGCATCAACTACAACAGTAATCATTGGATCACACACAGAGATTCAATATTAAAAGAATCAATAATGTGTGCTGCAGTAAGGTAGGGACAGTAGATGTGAAATAATACAGAAAAAATTCTATCGTAAAAGAACCACAACTTGTGGTATACTGAGACACAATCAATAGATCTGAAATAATACACAAAAAGATTATATCATAAATGCTCCATCAGTTCTAGTGCACTCACCTAGCCATATCAAAAGCATTCAGCATGTGCACAGCCAGCGATGATGCGTGCTGCGGGCGGACAGTACTAGGAGCAATATCTGTTGCCATCAACACTGCATCATCTGCAATAGCGACTCGATGTAAATTGTGAACACTGCTGTGTGCAGTGTAGGCCAGACAGAGCGGTCAGCAAAGGCCAACAGCCACGTGGTATTGACTTGAGCTCCACAGTTTGCAATACGCGAAGCAACAAACAAGCATGTGTGGAGCCTGGAATGATGCGTATGAGTAGTGCAGAGAGAGCGCACTGCAGCAGTGTCTTTTTCTAAAGGACTGCATCATCTACAATACCGACTCAATCTCAAATCTGAACACTGCTGTCTGCAGTGTAAGCCAGAGAGAGCATTCAGCAAGGACCCACAGCCATGTGGCATTGACTTAAGCTGCCCAGTTTGTCATACGTGAAGCAAAAATAAAAGCATGTGCGGAGCCTGCAATGATGCGTATGCGTGGTGCGGACAGAGCACACTGGAGCAATGTATTTTCCTACAGGACTGCGTTATCTACAATAGCGATTCGATCTGAATTGTGAACACTGCTATCTGCAGTGTAGGCCAGAGAGAACAGTCAACAAGGGCACACAGGTATGTAAGGTGGACTTGAGCTACAGTTTGTCATACGAGAAGCAACAAAAAGCGTGTGTGGAGCCTGCAATGATGCGTATGTGTGGTGTGGACAGAGCGCATGGCAGCAATGTCTTTTCCTACAGGACTACCTCATCTACAATACCGACTCGATCTGAATTGTGAACACTGCTGTCTGCAGTATAGGCCAGAGAGAGCGGTCAGCAAGGGCCCACAGCTATGTAACGTGTACTTGACCTGCCCAGTTTGTCATAAGCGAAGCAAAAATAAAGAGCGTGTGGAGCCTGTAATGATACGTATGCATGGTGCAGACAGAGCGCACTGGAGCAAAGTCTTTTCCTAGAGGACTGCGTCATCTACAATAGCGACTCGATCTGAATAGTGAACACTGCTGTCTGCAGTGTTAATTGAAGGCAGTACTCACACAGACAACCATGAATACTTTTTCTCACTTCCTCTTCACAAACTACAATAACATAAATTACAGAAAACTCTGCAATAAATAAATGAAAATAATTTGAATTGTGATTTCTGCTGTCCACAGTGTAGACTATTCAGTGTTCCTTTGGACTTGCAAGATGAATTTGGTCATTGTAGTAAAGCTATATGTCATCTAAAAAAAATTCTTCAAGTAAGTATACTAAAAGGATATTATGTATATTTCAATAGACGTTCTAGTTACTTGACTACTGGAGCCCTGCTGACCGCAGTGTAGCCAGAGGCACTATTCATTAACGCCTCACAGCCACATACCGTTACATTTGAAAGCATGGAGTTGGTTCCACCAAATCGGAGGGGGTACACAGAAATAATCACAGACTTGAACTTCTGACATTCTCCATCTTAGAATCAAGACCCCGTTTCACTGTTCGGACCTGCTGTACCGTGGTGTACTCCACCGGCTGGTGTCAACCAAGCTCAATAATCATTTGCAACAGTTAGCTACGCAAGCACAGAGTCTGATGCACCTCAACGGAGGGAGTTCTATGGAAGCCAAGCATCAGGTAATATCGGACATCGTCCATTGTGGGATCAAGACACCGTTCCACTGTTGGGACCTAGAGTAGGTTGCACCTGGTCGAAGGGAGTACCTTCATCTCCACTCTCAGATGCAGTTCTAAGATCATCCATTGTGGGATCAAGACACTGTAACACTGTTGGGACCTACAGTTGGTTGCACCTGGTCAGAGGGGGTACACAGAAATGATCACAGACTTTAACTTCTGACATCCTCAACGATAGAATCAAGACCCCGTTTCACTGTTCGGACCTTGTGTACCGTGGTATAGTCCAGCAACTACAGTCAATCAAGCCCAATAATCATGTGCAGCAGTTAGCTACGGAAGCACAGAGTCTGATGCACCTCAACAGAGGGAGTTCTATGAAAAGCAAGCAGCAGATAATTTCGACATCGTCCATTGTGGGATCAAGACACCGTTCCACTGTTGGAACCTAGAGTTGGTTGCACCTGGTCGAAGGGAGTACCTTCATCTCCACTCTCAGATGCAGTTCTAACATCGTCCATTGTGCGATCAAGACACACCGTTCCAATGTTGGGACCTACAGTTGGTTGCACCTGGTCAGAGGGGGTACACAGAAATTATCACAGACTTTAACTTCTGACATCCTCAACGATAGAATCAAGACCCTGTTTCACTGTTCGGACCTGCTGTACCGCGGTGTAGTCCAGTGACTACAGTCAGTCAAGCCCAATAATCATGTGCAGCAGTTAGCTACGGAAGCACAGAGTCTGATGCACCTCAACAGAGGGAGTTCTATGAAAATTAAGCATCAGGTAATATCGGACATCGTCCATTGTGGGATCAATACACCGTTCCACTGTTGGGACCTAGAGTTGGTTGCACCTGGTCAAAGGGAGTACCTTCATCTCCACTCTCAGATACAGTTCTAACATTGTCTATTGTGGGACCAAGACACCGTTCCACTGTTCATACCTGTTGGACTACTGTGTAAGTAGTATATTGAGCACTCCACGGTGCTGGGCCTCAAGCTGGGCGCTGTGTGCCTGTGTCGCGGTAGCCAGCGTTGATCTCAGGAACCTTCGACCTCGCAAACCGCGGCCCAGTAGCTTCCGTCGGCACGTAGTGGGTCCTCTTTCACATAATGCGGTAGCGTAAGGTGAACTGTGGGGCATATGTGCGTCGCAGCGGCCATGACAGTTTCTGAGTAACAGCAGGCTCAGAGCATCATTCACGCAGCCACCTTCGCTCACGGGGTCAACCTCAGGGCGGTGTAAGCTGCGCAGACCTGGCAGACACGTTCGCCATTCCTGAGCAAAACCACACCCACAGAAACGTGTCTTGTATTCATACCCCTATTCTAGCTTTGTGTACGCCGAGCCAGCCCACTACGTTAAAGATTGGGGGGGGGGGACACGTATGTGCTATGTTTTCGTAATCTTCCCTACTGACTGTACTGTCATGGTTGCGTCCACTCTCTACTTCACTCAATAGACCATCAGTGTATGTTCACATTTACATGTCTGTGCTCTGCATACTCAAGTCTGTCCGGCACATCCCCTCAACACTTTGCATTATATACTTTTATAATAGAGAATCACTTCCCACCTTTGCACATACTTTGCTCCCATCTCTCCCCGCATTCTCCAGTGTGTGGCAGAGGTGCCATGCCATGTTTGGTTTGTATACATGGCTAGCCATGGTTCCCACAGTATGTAGTGTCTTTGTGTCTGCTAGGTGTACATGTTGTTTGTCATGTTGCATGTGATTATGTAAGGTAGCGCGTTTATTCACGAGCAGTGGTTGCTCCCATTTACATATCGCTTTCTTAAAGAGGATACAGAACTTTTTCTCACAGGTGAAAAGTGCGACCACAATGGCACTCATTCATTACTATCCAAGAATGTCCAACTGCACGACGCTTCTAAGCTTACAGCCCCCAATTTTGAGTGCTTTCTTAAAACCACGCCAACTCCCACACTCAGCCCAACATTCGCGCAGCTTTCTAACAGCACTTATCTGCTTCTCAATAACATGCTCTCCTACACAATATGAGCTGGCATACCGTCTGTCCTTACTGTTTCAAACTGAGTAACTTCCTGTGGCAATGTCTATTCACCCACACAAAACAACTCACAAACTTCGACTTGACCTTCAAAACCTACTTTGAAAACAGATTTCATTAAACTAACCAAACGGAAACAGCTTTTGTTCAGAACAGAAGTGTCCCTCACTTCTGCAAAAGAAATGTATCGACTGCAGATAACACGAACTTCAAGTAAAATACAGTCCCTTTTATATACGTACCTCCCATTACACTTTGCGAATTGTTACACAATTGTCATCACATCTCACACTCAAGGTCTGGCACACTTTTTTAACACGGTCTCCTCCGGCCTTCTCACACTCTTTCGAATTGTTTTTGGTATAATACCAGACTTCATTTATTCGATCATCTATGGAATAACAGGAACAGTGCCCATAATTCTCGCTCTCTTTGCGGCCATCCTACTACTATTTTTGCTCGTAAAAAATGGCTGCACTCCCTGTGCTAACAACCATGTCCGACAGAATACACCTCTATGCGAAGCTACATCAATACTGTCAAAAAATGGAACAACTTTTCGGCTGCCTGCCTTTATCTATTATCGGAGCCAGCTACAACATGACATTTATTTACACATATGACATCTGCGTACAACCATCTTTTTATTGCAAAAATTGCCCATTCGACTGGCGAATGGATCTGTGCCTTGCCAACATCCCAACAATCGCTCCCGATATCCAGCAGGTAATGGAATATCTTGAAAACCATGAACTTGATTGTTCAGGCAGTGGAGCAATGGCGGATGCAACGCAAAAAGGTATCGTGGCGGAATGGGATTTCTGCGCGGTGTGAAAGATCTCCTGCAACGTGCGACCTTTGACAACATCGCAGATTGCCTTCCAATTCAAATTGCCGCTCCAGCATTCGAGGAACATTACTGTCCCTTCGAGGATATGAATTGGATCGCTTCGCTTTTCTCACACTATGGCAACAATGACCTCTTGGAACATTACGCATCTCAAGACGCTGAAGAACTTCCGGGCTGCAATCTCCAAGACTTGAAAGAAATTCACGTTATTCTTTGATTGATTTTTTCCAACTTCTTTTACTTTTTCCTTTAAATTTTTTTAATACACTTAAATTGAATTATTTTCATATAATAACTTTCTAAGTATGCTCACGCATTTGAACTCTGTTTTCATTATTGCCCCTTACGTCTCCACTCTAACCAGGGATCGGTGATGTATGGCCTATGCAAATAACCTATTTACTTGCTAAATTAGCCTAAACCCGACATCCATTTTGAAACCATGTCTATTCTTTGTGCATACGTCTCTCTGCCTGCCTATTATCCACAAAGCCCTTTCACACAAATTTACTCTCTCTCAGCCTGTGCTCACAAGCTGGGGATCAAGATCAAAAAACACAAAATTGTTTAGGAACTGGTTGGCACAGTGTGATAATCGTATACTACCTTTATTTTCATTATACAATTTAGTCATTCATGTCTGATATTTATTGTTCATGTCACATGGAACTGTAACATGTAATGTGGAATTCACTGATGCAGAAGCTTCGGTTTTAATATAGCAGAAGCGGTTGGAGTTTGCCTCAGCTCGATGCCTTAGCTCTCTGCACAAGAATTTTTTTTCTAAAGAGCTGAAGACAATAATGTATGGTTTGACCAGAAGGGTACCAAATGTGCTTCTCAGAAGCACAATGTGTGTATGCCTCCTCGAAGTTCCAATGTGGGTAGAACTATTACTGTTAGACCTGGCACCTTGGCATGAGTCTCCCTTCCACTTTTTGCTGATGTGCCTCAGATGTTTTGCTGGTGTTCGCTGCTCAGGGCACTGCGCCACGGCCAATCCGTGCCACAGTGCAAGTGCTCCCAATGTAAAGTGTACCTGTAATTGATTTCCATGATTGGCTCATTGGATTTACTGTCAGTCCCCAGTAAAGTGCACCAGGAGTGCCAGGGCTTGTAAATACCAATACTGCTAGTGGGCCTGCAGCGCTGGTTGCGCCACCCACAGAAGCAGCCTTTTAAAATGTGTCTAGGGTCTGCCATTGCAGAACCTGTGTGCAGTCTGGTACTGTCATGCTGGCTGGGCAAGTGCACACACTTGCCAGCCTCTAAACCTTCCCTTTGCTTCATGTTAGTCACCCCTATGGTAGGCCCTAGGGCAGGGTGCTTTGTAAGCATAAAGTAGGACATGCCCTGGTGTGTGTGGCATGTCCTAATAGTGAATTAACAGCCATTTTCGTTTTTCACTATTGTAAGGCTACCTGTTCTCATAGGCCAAGATGGGCTGCTGGAATTATTACACTCTATAATCCCAGCAGGCTCAGGGAACATGGTAGAAGGTCAAGTTTAGTATGCCTGAACTCAGAATAATAAAATACTTCTTTTAGTAAAGTTTATTTTAATATCCTGTGTTTGCAAATGCTACTTTTAAAAGCTAGCATTTGCTTGCCTAACCATTTCAGCCCGCCTCTGCTAGGATGTGTATCTGCTGTCTGGGTTGTGTGAGTGACAGGGCTGGGGGATGACAGGTGGTGAATGCAAGGATTACACCTAGGTGGGTGGTGGGAGTGACCCTGGACTCTGAATAGGGCTGTGCTCTGCCACCACAATGCTGGCTCCACCTCCTGGGGAGCAACTGATGACTCAGCCCGACACCTGGCCCAGGAAGAAGGAAGCCTGTCAACAGAGTACTCCTGGCTGCCCCTGTCCCCACAATGCCGGCTCCACCTCCTGTGGAGCGTCTGATGTGCCTTCCCTGCTCCCTGAAAGGAGAGACCCGAGTTTACCCAACACAGTGCTCAGAGACTGAAAAGGAACTATGCAAAGGCCCCCCTGGCCTGCCAGGACAAAAGAAATGCTGTATAAAAGAAGGAGCCCTGCTCCCAAGAAACTAGATCCTGTTTCCCACAACAAACCTCTGCCCAACTAGAAGGACTAAGAAGAACCTGGAAGGACTGGCCTGTAGTTTGCCTTGCTGAGGAAGGAGAGGAAAAGACCTAAGAAGGACTTTGCTGAATTGTGCTTGAAACTTTCTCCAAGGGCTTGATTGAGCTTGCCCCCTGAACTGAACCCCAAGACTAGTGGGTTCTCTGTGCCTTGGCTCATCTGCAACTGAGCCGTGTGTTTCCTCCCGCCTAGAGTTGTGGCACTCGGGAGCGGCCCACCCTTTTACCCGTTGAGAGCCTCGCTCTGCCAAGAGCCGCTCTCTGCCCCTCGGATCAGGCCACCTGCTCCTCTGCCCTTGCTCGTTATTGGAGTGCCTGGAATGCTTGTCTGCCCCCTCCTGCCGGAATCCTGGTCTCCTGAGTGCACCTCTGAAGCTTGGACGGCCGCCCGTGCGCTGCGAACGCACCTGGCCGCCCCGCTGTGCCCTCTGACCTGTGGAGAGGCCGCGCCGTACAACAAAGGAATTCGCCCCCAGTACGGACTGTACTGGAGGCCCCCGTGCCGCGCCCCGCCTGCTGGAATCCGCCCGCTGGTCTAATCCCCAAGGTACGTCTGCGCTACGAAGCGCACCAAGAGCCTGACACGTCCCCATGCATCGAGGGACAACCATCGACGGGCTGTGTCAGTGCGCCTATTCAAGATTCTACAACGGGCTCGGGCCCGCACCGTTCTTCTTTCCCCGCCAGCCCTGAACGCCGCGTACCCAGACTGTACGCCGCGTACTCCTGAAGATCCTTCCAGTTTGTTCCCAAGCGCATTGTCAATCCGAAGCGCATTTGAGCTGAAGCGCATTGTCAATGCGAAGCGCGTTTGAGCTGATGCGCATTGTCAATCCGAAGCGCTTTTGGGAATCGAAGCCTTTGAATTCGGAGCGCATTACCTTCCCTGTACGCTTGCCCCGCCTGCTGTGGCCTGTATGTTGGATTGAGGCCGTGCACTACGAACCGGCGGGTCCATACGCCGCGCACCCCTCTCTGCCAGCCTCTAATCCCGTATGCCCCGTACCGCGAGATGCGTGAGCATCGGTAGGGCCACGGGACATTGCATTGTACGAAGCGCTCAGGAGTGCTAAGAAGCGTACAGTTCGCTTTTACCTTTCCCAAAGGAGCTGAGACCCTAGATTAAGGGGTTCGAAAAGGGAAGGAAGCTTGAGTGAACATTCTTGAAGGAACTTTGACACTTTAAACTGCAACAGAAAGCGAATTGCCTATTTTGAAGATCTTGTGGCCTAAAACTGTGTTGAACTGGTCTTGTGATAAGTCACTGCCTCAGATATATATATATTTTAAATAAAGTACGTATTTTTATACAACTTTCAGCCTGGTGTCCATTTGTGGGGGGATCAGTGTGTTTTGCTGTGAAAAGTCATAAATTCTTAACTGTAGTGCCCCGAAGTTTAGCCTTGTCTGCTCGCACCACACTACCTAAAAGGGTGAGCAGGGGTCATTCTGATGAGTAGTTCCCTTGCCCTGACTAGAGGGGAAACATCATTTACCACGAAGGCATTACCACTACTAACATTTACCACGTGACACTTACCACGCAGGGTGCCTTCCACGCAGGGTGCCTTCCACGACGTCTTTACCACGGGCTGGGGGGGAGATGTGGTATTCCTTCGAGTCGTTCTGCGTGGGCCTGGGGGGCAGAGGGGGGCTGGGGGGGGTCTCCCCCCCAAAAAATAACATGCGGGGGGCAGAGGGGGGCTGGGGGGGGTCTCCCCCCCAAAAAATAACAAGCAGTTTACTTTAAAAAAAAAACGAACACAATTTTAAAAGAAAAAGGAAAGAGCCTCCCCCAAAGACGTGCCGTGTACGTCAAAAAAACAGTCCTTTTTTTATTTTGGTATACGTGTTTTGACGCTTGTTTCAATGGAGGATGGAAGTAAGGGCTCGTAGAGAAAGACGTGCAGGTAAGACGTTTCTAGGCGTAGTAAAATCCTACGTTGTAAATACCAGCGTGGTAAAGCCACTTGCGATGTAAAATTCGCGTGGTAAAGCCATGCGTGGTAATTGAAATCGTGGTATAATCATATATTCGACTAGAGTGGTGGTTTCTGCCTGGCTTTGGTGCCAACCCCAGCCAGCCAGAAGTCCCATTTCTAACAATTACCAATCCTGACACGCACCAGATTGAATCTACTGTACAACAGATTCCTGACTGGTCTACTGTTGATAATTTTGTGTTACAAAAAAGCAGTACCAGGGGACCTAAAAAGTGTGATGAGTACATTTTGCTAAATCTTTTTTTTTCTTTGTTTTCTTAAAGGATACATGTGGTAATTGTATCCTACCTTTATTTTCCTTATAGAATTTAGAGTCATTCAAGTCGAATAGGTATTGTTTATGTCACATGGAACTGTATACAGGAGCTTACGTTTGAATCCAGCAGAACAGCTTAGAGTTTGCCTTAGCCGGATACCTTAGCTATTGCACCAGTGGGTCCATTTATGGCACTTAAATAAAGACATTTTATATATAACTTTCAAACTCCATCGTTTTATCACACACAGCCACTTTCTTAGACACACCTGATTTCACCATTTGTCTTCTGTGGCATTGCAACATTCTGCATTATATTCTTCAGATTATTTCTTTATTCCTGCTTGCTAAAACACTGCATTCAAGTATTCAGACCCGTAGGGGTGAGTAGTTTGCTTCCCACTCCCCATATAGAATAAACACATACTAACACTACTTACACAGGTATGCTACAGCAGCCTGTATCCTACAGTGCCCACAGCACATCACTTTGCAGCAATCAGCTCATGACTTAGACTCACAGTTTCATCCCAGAGTCTTCAGAGCAGTACCAGTGAGTAGTTTGCTTCCCACTCCTGCTATAGTCTACACGCATACTAACACCACCTGCACAGCTATGCTACAGCGGCCAGTATGCTACAGCGCCCAGAGCACATCAGTTTACAGCACTCAGCTCACAGTTTAGGCGCACAGTTTCATCCCCGAGTTTATCGGCACGTCACATCACCACCATCTCACTCTGGGCAAAACACCACTTTCACACCGGTAAGGGTAAATACTTTGCTTCACACTCCCTCTATAGCACACCCTAACCACCCTACAGAGCTCACAGCGCTCCTACCCTCCTCTTTCCTACTTTTTTTTGCCCCTTACTTACTTCAACTGAATCACAAAATGGCTGCCAACACTTCCTATTTCAATTTTCAATCTTTATTATGTTTTGGAACTCCATAGAGGTCCACATAAAAGAAACACACAATACAAAACTCCATTCATTCAGAAAGACAATTTACAACAATTACCGCGATACAAAATAATTCATAGATACATACATCATAGGCGATCCTTCAATAAATATCTAAAAAGCAATTAAAAAAATTAAAAATATTGAAACAGAATCTCTCATTTGGGGGGTTATATAAGGCAGACATAAAAGAGTTAGCATTTAAGATACCCATTTGCAAGCATATTTGCCTTAACAATTTACGACGGAATGGACGCAGCACTGGACATATAAAAAGTACATGCATTCGATCTTGAGTGGACAGTTGACAAAAGTCGCAGATTGCAGCAACTCCGTACCATTTAAACAAAAGATTATTTAGAGGTAGCAAGTCCTGCCTCAGTAGTAACCAGAATCTCCGGACGCCGTGGGGCAGATTCCAGGTGACATAAGGTTGCACAAATTTTCTTGCAAATGAGTCAGTAAGGGGATTGACACCTTTCTTAACAAGGATTGAGGCGCTGTCCAATCTGTAGCTAAGGTCCCAGGAGGCCTCTTTCAAGACTGACTTTAACTGGGTTGTGGATAAGGAAAAGAGGGTACTCTCTTCCAACTGTAGAAGCGATACAGCCTTTCTAAAGTTCTTTACAATTAGGAACTGTTCTCTTAAGCTTCCTAATAATTCTGCCTTTAAGAGGAATCTCATAGTCCCCTCTTCTCCTCTGGCTATGCTTGCGACCCAACGTACTACAGCTGCCAGACCCTGCACCCAGCTACTGCGCAGAGCAAACTCAAGTCTGCAAGCGGCCACTGAGCAGGCGGAATTAATGGAGGTTACGCTTCTTAACAATTTTCCTTCAACCACATTTAAAAAATCCCAATACTTTAGGTCGACCAGTTCCAGTCCATATAAGAGGGTGGAAGGAATTTTTGCCCTGAAGACCTCCAATAAATAAGAAAAATGCCTTCTTCCCATTGCCGAGTACAATGCACTTAAGCTTCTGCCTTGGGATAAGGCTTTCCGGGCATTGTTATCGATATGGGATTTATCACTCAAAGTGTCAGAGATTAATTTTCCTAAGAAAACATAACTTTTTACCACCTCAAGTTTATCACCTCCCACAGACCAGACAAAGCCCTCAAACTTATGTTTTTTCCGGCCTGAAATACACATAATTTTACTCTTTGATGCATTGATTTTTAAGCAATGGGTTTCTGCATACAGATGTAGAGCATGGAGGCGTTTAGCAAGACCTTTAGGCATAAGATCCATTATTAAAATATCATCCGCATATAACAGACATGAAATGTGCTTTCCGGCCAAGACTGGGGCTATACCATCACAAGAGGAGAGTGAGGTGGGTAAATCTGCTATATATAGTGAGAAAAGCAGTGGGGCAAGGAGGCAACCTTGCTTAAGGCCATTAATTGAAGGAATAATCTTGGACAATCCCCTATCTCCTCCTTGCAGAACCTGACACCATGTGTCTGTATGTAGCACCTGGATCATATCTAGCAATTGAAGGGGCATACCCAAAGCGGATAGCTTTCTCCACAGCAGAGGACGATCAACCTTATCGAATGCTGTGGAGAAGTCTATAAAGGCCACATACACTCTTCCGCCACGCACCCTTATGTATTTATCAGTAATAATCTGGAGGGCGGAAAGATTATCCAGGGTTCCATGCCCCTTGCGAAAGCCTGCTTGTTCTAGTGGCAAAATTTGGTTTAGAACCACCCAATCATTAACTAAGGACAATAAGCATTTAGAGAAAACCTTCCCAAAGAGGGCTATTTGACGATAGTTATTTGGAAGGTTTCTATCGCCCTTTTTAAACATGGGCACCAAAATGCTCCCCTTCCACGAAGATGGGATAATTTTTTTTATGTAACAGATCCTGAATAGAGGGAATAGAATTTTACTCCAGGATATTGGATCTTGTTTCAGGACTGATATCGGGAGTTCATCCGGTCCCATAGCTCCTGATGGACGCATATCCCTAATAGCCAGTTCTATGGATGATTCAGAAGGGGACTCAATTGTAGAGTTAATATCTTCGCCTATTTCCCTAAGTTCCACTCGCAGGTCATTCTTGGCATACAAATTTGAAATATAATCTACCCAGGTTTGTTCCGAGATAGGAATTGGAAGGGGACGCACTCTTGCGCCACAACCCTCCCCAATGAGAGTCCAGAACTGTCTAGATTTCCCGTGGACAGCAGCCTCCCGCAAACCAATCCATAAGGAGTCCTCTTTTTCTTTTTTCATTTTTTTCCTTACCCTACTTCTTCTTCTTTTGAGGAGAGATATTTTCTGAGATCTCTCTGCTGATCCACTTATATATTGCTCCCTCACCAACTTATTTATTTCCTTATTGAGGGTAATAACTGCTTTAGGGAAGGAGATTTTTCTTCTGATTAAGTTAGATTTTTTTACTGCAGAGATAATCTCCTTCATAAGGGCCTCGAAAGAGGACAGTTCCGACCCCTGCCAATTATCTAGGTTAGTTAAAGTTTTTTCAAGGATAGGCTCCAAACACTTCATAGCTTTAATATCCCAAAAACATCTTCCTGTTTTTTGAAAGGTGACCACGTCACCATTAAGCGACCAAGGGTCAGAATTAGGAGGATTCACTGAAAGAGTTAACATAATAACCTTATGATCGCTGAAGGTTGATTCTACCACAAACAAATCCCTTAAAAGAGAAAAAATACAGTGATCAACAATTACATAGTCCAGAATTGATTTACTGTGGGAGGAACTGTGTGTGTAATTTGCGGGGACATCAGACGGAAGCCTACCGTTAGCTATGAGCCCCTCCGTAATGTACAATTCTTCTAACAGTAGTTTACCCCGTTTATTTGTTTTTATATTTCCTGGAAAAAGAGCTTGGGGAATCAACAGAGCCTCCTCTTTTGCTTTATTTCTGAAAACCTCTAGGCTGAGGTTGGAAACTTTGCAATTTAAATCACCTACTAACAAAAAATGGGGGGAAGGAACTGTCTCCTTAGTTTGTTTGATAAAAACAAAAACTTGTTTTAATAAAGTATTAAAATGATCGTCTGGCGGTATATAGGCATTTATTATTACGAAGGGATTGCTTTCTCCCATATTATCTAAATTGAAAAGAGTCACTACCTGGAAAAGATTACTTGGGTCTACGTAGTGGGAAAAACTCCACTTTATTCTATTGGTCAGTAGGCACGCAATTCCCCCTTTTGCATGTCCCCTACTAGAAGGGGTAGCTGCCGCCTCCAACACAAAGTAATCTCTCCCTATATTAAATTTATCAACGCACCATGTTTCCTGGATGCAAATTACACTGGCATTCAAGGAAGAGAGGTACAATAATTTTTCAGGGTTGTTGTTAATGCCAGCGGCATTCCAGGAAATAACAGTGAAAGAGCTGCTAAAGGTGAGAAAACAATTTTGGGTTGTTTGTCACCTTGGACGACAAGGCACCAGGTAACCAGTTCCATTGCTGTTCATTCTCAATTATACCCCTATTTATTATCATTGGCGCGGGGATAACATGTGTAACTAGCCTTTTCGTTTTTGAGACACGAATCTTTAAGTCCTCGAAAGGCTGAGAAGAGCCGGCTTGACCCAGGACCCGTTGATAGCCGTTCTCATAGTGGTTATTAACACATGTAGCTGAAAAAGGCACCACAGCAATCCCCTGACTCTGGAAAATTTCTGCTTGATTTAGAATAAGATTCACTATAAAATTGGAATAGAACCTTACCCTAATAAAAGACATGGACCCTGTTCCTAGTATCGTTACTAAGTCGATATCATTTGTTTGAAGTAGTTTCAGACCCTCTATGTCCTTACAGAATTTCAACAATAAAGATCTATTCAATACCAAATCGGGATCAAATAGTGGAAGAAAATCCAAAATCAGTGAATCTGTATGGGTTTCCATCGTATTAATAGGAAAGTTTTGACCAGGAACTACCCCTTCTGCCAATGTATGGAAAGGAGGGGCAGTAGGGTTAAGAATGGTTGATACCACAGGAACAGATTTTCTTATTTCCACTACAGGAAAGTGGACCATGGGCCTTTCTTTTTCTACGTCCAGTTCTCCTGAAATTGGATTAGAACAACTGGTGGTAATTTCATCGATTTTCACAGGAGGCACCACAGTATTGAATAACAAAATATTTGAATCATGCCTCGAGATGCCGTTGTCAATCTCAGCTTTAGCAGGGGAAGAGTTATGACAAATTTGGGAGTTCTCGAAAAAGATTTGTCTCTGCCTCTTTTTGAATCTACGGAGAGGCTTCCTCTTTTTTCCTTTACTCTTTTTTTGTTTTCCCACTTTCTCCTCAACCTCAACCCCTTAAATTCTGGACCAAAAATGGGAAATAGTACCTTTTCTGCATTGGCATCTGACAATACAACACTTTTTTCCTCTATAACAATACCTGGTTCAGAATCTTTTATACAATTATGAGCAGACGTTTTGAAAACTGGGCATAATTCCTTCATAACAGGAGCAACTGGGATATTCTCAGATGGCAAACAAGGAGCATTAGCTGGTATTTGTTCAGGGAGTAATATAGTACAGGGATCCATACCGCAACTCTTTTCTGAAGTTTTCGATAATAAAGTTGTAATAAAGATGTTGAAAATCCAAGATAATTCCAAGTAAAATCCAAGGTTAATTGAACTGCAGCACAGTACATCCACTCTCCAAGTTACCAGTCCTTTTTCTCCACCCCAATCCATTTCAGACCATAACAATTCTAAATGGAATCCATAACACAATGTGCATGAGCAGCTATGAAGAGACATTCTATTTAAAAGGGAAATATGTACAACATTGGAATTTGTATTAAAAGGGAAATATCTGCAAACAAGAATACTACACATTTTCCCCCTAAAGAAAATTAAGTGACTACGTAAACATTAAAAAAAAAACAAATCCTTACACATAAAAGAAACTACTGGTTATAATAGAAAATTTAAGACACACATTTGGATACTCTTCTAACATTCCATCTTTTGCCATCTTGTGTGACAAGGCTATTGTGATAAACTTTCACAACCTTCATAGGTTTGCCAAACTTTGTCTCACCTTTGGTAATATAACCAGGTTTACGAATCCTAACCACATCACCTACCATAAAAGCAGGTTGTTTGACTTTCATCCTAGTATCATAATCACTTTTGTATTTGCACTGTTTGAGTTCCACTTTCTCAGCTACATCCTTGACATTCACATCAACCATGCGATAACCAGCACTTTTCTTAAACCACCAAGGACATAGGTTAGATACAGGATCTCTACCCTTTAGTAGGCGGAAAGGAGAAACTTCTGTAGTGGCATGAGGCGTTATACGGTACAGCCATAACTTTTCTCTCAATTTCTCCTTCCACATTCCCCCAAACTTCCGAGCCCATAGGATATCTTGTTTGAGAACCCTGTTATATCTCTCCACTAGCCCATTTCCTTGTGGTTCATACAGAGCAGTGGTGCAATGCTTTATACCATAAGTACTCAAAAACTCCAACATCTCTGAAGATTTGAACTGTACCCCATTATCTGATACAATGCTTTCTGGGAATCCTTCTCTTGAAAATATCTCTCTCAAAAATAAAATAACACTTTCAGTGTTGGGATGAGGTACCAGTTTGACCTCAGGCCATTTGGAGTGATAATCCACAGCAACTATAGCGAATCTACACTCCTGTGGTAAAAAATTGAATGGGCCAGCAATATCGATCCCTAATTTCTGCCATGGATGATCTGGCCACTTCACAGGAGTCAAAGGTGCCGGATCACATTTGCACGTCTTATCACTTTCAATGCACTCAGGACACTCTCTAACAAATTTGTCTACAAACCTATCCACTCCTGGCCACCAGAAATTTGACCTAATTAATCTTTTCATGGACGACATGCCCATGTGACATTCATGACTCATTTGCAAAATAACATCTCTTACCGCAAAAGGTGGAATACATTTTCCAGCTCTGAATAGTAGATTTCCCTCTATGGCCAACTCATCAGCAACATTGTAAAATGGTATAACTTCAGCTGGAATTAATTCCTTAGAAGGCCAACCCACACTCACATAATCTCTCACTTTGCACAAGACATCATCCTCACTCATGCTTTTCATCCATAAATCTTCTGAAATGATACTGAATTTCTCAGACAATAATTCTGAAATGCTAGTTACGACTTCAGTATCTTCATCATCACTGACACTGGGATATGGTAATCTTGACAAACAATCTGCAGTCACATTGAGTTTCCCAGGCACATATTCTATGTCAAAACTATATTCTTGTAATCGTGACATCAATCTAGCAATACGAGCAGTCGCATTTAAACCTCCACCGGGTGAAAGAATACCCACCAAAGGCTTATGATCAGTATGTATCAAAAATCTTGCACCCCAAATATAATTCCGGAAATGTTCAACAGCCCAGACACATCCTAATAATTCCTTTTCGATTACAGCATATCGTTTTCAGTGTTATTTAGAGATCTAGACGCGAATGCAACATTCCAGTCCTCCTTACCCGAACGTTGCGAAAGTACGCAACCCAGGCCATAAAGGCTAGCATCCACTGTCAAAACACAAAGTTTGTTCAAACAAAACGGTCTAAGTGTAGGAGCTGACACCATGTCAAGTTTAATACTGTCAAAAGCGTTTTGTTGTTTAGTTCCCCACAAAAAATCAACATCTTTCCTGGTTAGTTCTCTTAATGGCTCCACTTTAGTTGCGAAACCAACTATAAACTTACTGTAATATTCACAGAGTCCTAAAAATGATAACAATTTATCTTTGCAATCGGGTGCAGGAGCTTTCAGGATTGCATCAACTAACGATTTCTTAGGAGCAACACCATTCCCAGAAATAGTATGCCCTAAATATTCTATCTTCTTTTGAAATAACTTGCACTTTTTACTCTTAATGGTAAGACCAAACTTACTTAACATTTTACACACATTACTCAGGTGTTCCATATGTACTTCATCACTCTTAGAAAATACTAAAATGTCATCCTGAAAACACTTCACATAGTCACTCATGTCTTTAAAAATATGATACATCGATCTCTGAAAAACTGAGGCTGCCGATGCCAAACCAAATGGCATCCGTTTGAATTGATATAATCCCTGAGGTGTAATAAATGCTGTGAGATGACGTGATTCCTCTGCTAACACTACCTGATGATACGCAGATCTCAAATCTAAGGTAGAAAAAACTACAGCCTCACCAATCATGCTCACTACTTCATTGATATTCGGCAGAGGATGACAATCTACTACTATATTAGCATTAAGTGCTCTCAAATCTATGCAAAGTCTCAGAGATTTATCAGGTTTGCGTGCCAAAACTACTGGCGAAACCCATTCTGACGATTCTATCTCCTCTATGACATCATTTTTTAACATATCTTTTAGAGTATCACTTAACTCTTCTCTAACATTGAGTGGTACAGGTCTAAGCTTTTGCACAACTGGTTCAGCTCGTTGTTTGAGCTTGATGACATGAGTGAACCCGCTTAGCTTACCTAACTTGTCTGAAAAAACTCCAGGAAACTCACACGAAAGTAACTTCCAAGCATTACTCTCTTCTACAAACATAACTCTTTTATTTAACTCATCTCTATCCTTTAACACCATGACTGGATCTTTGCTGCGTGGATTCAACGTAATGTTAAGTTTGAATTGATCGCGCCAACCCACAACATTCACACCCTTTACTACAACATATAATTTGATGTACGCAGATTGATCCTTAAAATATATGGTGGAAGCAATATAACCAATGAAATCAATGTATGAACCATTGAAACCTTTTGCCATTACATCAGGAGGGTACAAATCACTCTTAGCAATCTTAGATTCATACATTTCATGAAAGTATTCTTCCGTTATGATGGTCCAAGGAGACCCAGAATCAGCCATTAGCTCTAGTTCAACACCCATAAATTTAACCACACACTTAGGAGAGTCCAACACATCCTCTTCAAGCAACCCTAAACTCACTAATGATACAATCATTCCTCTTTCTTTAAGGGATTCATCAGACACGACATGCTCACATCTTGACAAATTTGATCCCAAATCAGTGTCATCTCTCACACAAGAGACTTCCCCTTTTTAAAAATAATTACTTTTGTCCCCAATTTTCTTTTTGTCTTCCCTACAGGACTTGGAAAAATGACCAACTCTACCACATTTGTTGCACTCTTTTCCCAAGGCAGGACAAAACTTGAAGGAAGCTACATGATTGTAACTCCCATATCTAAAACATATAATGCGGTTACGTGATATATTCCTATAGTTTTGAAAACCTTTTGTAACATTGTTCATAGCACATACTTCTTCACTTAGTTTATCATTCTTGTTACCCCTAGTGCTCGTTTCTTCAATAGTTTTCATCCATTTGCTAGATTGTTCAAAAGCCTTGGCAGTGGAAATGCTTTCTAATAAAGTGGGATTACCTAATATTCACAATTGTTCCTGTGTTTTCTTATATTTAACATTGACAATTATCTGATCTCTGATCATTTCGTCTGTCATTGCACCAAAATTACATGAAACCACCAAAGCTCTCAAACCCGTTAAAAAATCATGAAAAGATTCATTTTCTTTCTGTGCCCTCGTATAAAACTTGTAACGATTCAGAGCAATACTGGTTGTGGGTTTGAAACGTGTTTCTACACGAAGCATTGCTTCATCAAATACACCAGAGTCACCAGGAACAGGTGGTAAATTTCTAAAAATAGCTTGCCCTTCGGATCCTAAACAATGATGAAAAATGTTCTTTTTTCTTTCATTTCCCATCCTTTCCCCATCAATAGCCTTTAAATAAGTTAAAAACTCCTCCTTCCATCTGTTCCAGGGGATGGGAGGATCACCCTTACATTGTAAAAATTTCGAAGGAGGGTCAAACTGCATGGTGAAAATGATAATGGTACAAATTAAATAGTGAACAAAATGAAGCAATATGATATTATTACCGTTGAAAGAAAATAAAATGCACAGTAAATAAACACAAATTCAATCCTTGAGTACACCAGCTGTGTACATCAGCGCTGTAATGTCCTACACAGCAGTTGTAGATTATAGTGCAAAAGTCTAGCACTAGCTCGAAATTTCCAGCAATGATGCACGCGATGTGAAAATGTTGTCAAACAGACAGTTGTGAAGTTCGTCGTGCGGCGTGGCTTATTTGATCAATATATTCCAAAATGTGAAACAGTACCTTTATTTCACGAGCACACCCGAGTCACTACTTGGAAACCATGGTAACTGCACGCTCCAACACGGCGCATGGAGATTTGTTGCACGGGAAGACTCAGTCCTTCGCGTGTTGCCCGTTGAAACCACATTCAAAGGTAAACATTTGCTTATTTCGTTTAAAATTGTGAAACTTTCGCGCAAACACCCATAAATTTCGTAGTTTACGGTAAACACAGCGTCCTCAACCGTGCAGTCTCCAAGATGAAAAGCGTTACCAATAGAATATTGTACACCAGTGAGAGCAGGTGTAAATAGTATTCCAAGTAAAATAAAGTTTTAAATCCTTCAGTCCTTAAGTAGGATAGTTGATAGCAACGTCTTCTATGTAGGAATGAACCAAGCTCCAATCTTCAAAAGTTTATAAAATCTAAACTAGGTTAAGATCAGGTAAAAATCCAAAATCCTTTCAAAATCAGGTGTACCACACCTGTGCTGCTGTAGTAGTAGGTACTAGACACCCTCGTCGCCAATTTTGTAATAAAGATGTTGAAAATCCAAGATAATTCCAAGTAAAATCCAAGGTTTATTGAACTGCAGCACAGTACATCCACTCTCCAAGTTACCAGTCCTTTTTCTCCACCCCAATCCATTTCAGACCATAACAATTCTAAATGGAATCCATAACACAATGTGCATGAGCAGCTATGAAGAGACATTTAAAAGGGAATATGTACAACATTGGAATTTGTATTAAAAGGGAAATATCTGCAAACACGAATACTACAAAAGCCTTTAAAATTTGAGTGACAGATTCCAATACACAGTCTGTACCGCCCACAAATTTACTCAATAACGTTAGAATTGAAGATAGCAAATGTTCCAAAGAAATCAGAAATTCTGATATAGGTTTCTCTGATAACTTTGAGCTAGGATCATTAATGGCCTCAATCCCCGTTATATTGAGCATCGGGCTCTTTGACATATTAGTCTGAAAAGATAAATCTTGGGATTTGAGGGATGGAGTGCTACTATAAAGATGTAGACCAGAGGGGGGTAGCGCCAATTGGGGTCTTTATAACGTCTAGTAATTTCCTAGACTCATCTAGCAAGTAGCGTTCACACAACTCTAAGTCAATATCCAAGGGCTGAGAATCGCCGTTAATAACCTCCCTCAACTTGGGATGGCCTAATGAGACATTGGGAATAAAGTTTTCAGATGTTAATGGATCTTTAGTTTGATGTAAATTATCTAGATTAGAGGCTGAACACTTGTCATTCTCAGAAAATATAGGAAGAGATGGTAAAACACCCAAACTAGAATGTAAGCTTAAATTTAGATTTCCCAAATCCGTCTCCTTCTGTACCTGGTCAGGCACTGAATTATGCAAGGGAGTAGAACCGGTGCCCTTATTAAGAACAGTCTTTTCCAGGGGCGCCTTATCCACCGTTTTCTACCATAACTGAAATATCTGACTTTGACCCTTCAATTGAAGAGTTGAGGTATTCTTGTTTCGGAGGGGGTTGGATCTAGTCTTAGCAGAGGATCTTCCCCCCAACAGTCTCCCAGATCAAAGCTTTTTTGGGGTCATATTTCAGGCTATGTCGCAAGAAAGGTGAAACAATATACAATGCCAGAAAACAATTTCAAATATACTCAACGTTTAAAAAAAGGCAAAGCAAATGAAACGCATCAATTGAATTACAAATATTGCGGCAAATGCCAAAGTCTATAAGGCTTGAATGGAACGAAATAATTATGATTAAAAATGTTAATAAGTGGGCCCAGCCCAGCCTACTTCTGCCACTGAGGGCCACAGAGGGCCCGCCCTTTGCCCGGGCTTAGCCCGGCTGGTCCCGCACGCGTCCCGCGACGCGGAGGGAGCCCAGTTGTTTTTAGCGCCTCCGGGCGTGGAAGTGGCTGTGTGTGTGGGCGGGAGCCACCAGGGAATTCTGGGCGATGTAGTCCTGGTCCCGTTTCTCCCGCTCAGTGGCCGCTTGATGGTCCGTCTGCGGCGGCGGGGAGGAACAGGGACACAGCAGCAGGCTCCTGAAGGTGATGTTATGTCAGGAACACCACTACTGGCGCTCCCGGTGCAGCTCCTGACGGCGGCTGTAGCGGCAGAGAATGGGGAGCCGGCAGCTGCCTCAAACAGCCTCAAGACGCAAGTACCAACTTGCAAACAACAAAACGCTCCTCGAAAGCACCAGCTCCTCAGTGGGAGCCCAGTTGTTTTTAGCGCCTCCGGGCGCGGAAGTGGCTGTGTGTGTGGGCGGGAGCCACCAGGGAATTCTGGGCGATGTAGTCCTGGTCCCGTTTCTCCCGCTCAGCGGCCGCTTGATGTTCCGTCTGCGGCGGCGGGGAGGAACAGGGACACAGCAGCAGGCTCCTGAAGGTGATGTTATGTCAGGAACACCACTACTGGCGCTCCCGGTGCAGCTCCTGACGGCGGCTGTAGCGGCAGAGAATGGGGAGCCGGCAGCTGCCTCAAACAGCCTCAAGACGCAAGTACCAACTTGCAAACAACAAAACGCTCCTCGAAAGCACCCCCAACACTTCCTATTTGCAACTGCTCGCACCGCTTGCAGCCAATAAGCAGCAAGCTCGTACTCGTAACGCCTCAGCCAATCAGATGGCAGAATTCTCAAATATCGATATCTGTAAATTTCGATATTTCTCCAAAACTACTAAACGAATTTACACCAAATAAACAAAAGCATGCTTTCCAGACCAAGACCCTTCTCGCTGCCAAATTTGGGGTAATTCTGCTCACCCGTTCAACCTGAAGCCTTGTCTAAAGTTTCCTATGGAAATTAACATGGAGAAAGCATGTTTTGGGATTCCCCTTTTTTCCCAGCCCCCCCCCCCCCCTTGACGAATCACCCCCAAACTTTCAACATAGGAGCTGATATGAACAAAGAATTCGTTTTGAAACTTTCATGAAGATTCATCAAAAGTTATAAGCAAAACAAAAAATGCTCTTGCTATGGAAACTAGGTCCTAACTATAACTATAAAATTCAGCTAAAACATTTTTATTTTAAATCAGAATATTAATTCATATACTCACAGATCCCCTATAATTTACACTCATATACTTAATAACACAGGTATTAGTACATATTATGAACAGCAATCTCTAATCTCTCACAATTGTCTGAAAGAGCCAGCTATCCGCTAGTTTTGGCATTATCAGCTCTTTCCCAGTACTACCAATTTTTTAAACAGCCTATTTGCGGCCACTCTTTTTGCATACAGGTTCATATGGCTTTTAATCTTACACATATTATTGTGCCACTGATCAGCAGTAGATATAGTTACCAACTTCCAATCCTGTAAAATAAGTGACTAGAGTGTCAAAGAGGGCTTCCAGCGGATCAGGAGTGATTTCCTTTCCCATTCAATTCCCCATTTCATGGAATATATTGGCCCAGAATACATGCTGTCTGGGACACGTAAATATCATATGGAGCCAATCCCCAAGTTCCAGCCTGCATATTAAACATCTAGCTTCAGCCCCTCTGTACATCTTCTTGATTTTATCTGGTGTATAATATATCATCCATTTACTATAAAAAGCCATTCTCTTGAAGTTAGCAGGCAAAGGGCTTTCCTGCTGAGCTGATTGTAATAATAGCATTGTGCTTCAGTTATTGTGCAGCAAGTGGGAGCAGATATTTTACTTATATGATCATATACTAACTTCCAACCTAATTGCTGGCGTAAATTAGATACCAACTTCCAACTACTGATAGACGGGAGATGAAAAAAGTCTGGAAAATTGTATTCATTATTTCATTTATGTCCACCGAGTAGCCGGAGCAAAAGTGTTGTATTTGGGTATAGCTAAAAAAGAGTGTGGGGCTAATCAATGGATTCTCCTGCCTTAATGGCAGACATGTAATACATTTATTGTTACAGAAAAAATCCTTAAGCCTATGAAAGACCATAGTCGGCCAACGGCTAAGTATGGACTGACCGAGTCTCAAGCCAAGCCCTGAACAGGAGTCGAGTTTTATTTGTGGGTGCAAACGAGGAATTTTATATTCTTGCCAAATAAGATTAAAACGGTCGACCACAATTTGGGGACTCTTATAACGCGTTCTCTTTGGTAATCTGGGAATCTCTAAAAAAAAGATGGGCTCAATTCCGGCTGCTTTTAGCACATTGTTCAAATAGTAATTATCATTGCAAAGTGTCCTCTTGGATGCCGACGGCAGCCAATTTAGAAAAGCTGCTTGATGTTAAGTTTTAAGACATGGGAGCAGCAGACCACCTTCCTCCTGAGTTAATTGAAGAATCAGTAATTTTGCCTACGGTTGTTTCCTTTGCCAAATAAATGTGCGTATTTCTGCATCCATGGCTTCAAAGAATGGTCTAGGTACAATCAATACATTAGAAAAAGCGAACAAGGACAGAGGCAGAAAAGTTTATTTTTATAAGAGAGATTCAACCTATAGTCGTAAGGAGAAGTCTTCCCCATTGTTTAATTAGCACACAAACCTTGATTAATAAGGATGCATAATTGTGAGTGTATATATCATTAAAATGTGACACCCTGCCTGAAATATAGAAAATAGTAGATGAAAGAATCTTTGGGAAACAGTTACACAATAAGACTTCTAACTTTGTCTCGATAGTTTTAAGGCCGCCGATTTTGTCAAAAGCACGCTTAATATTTACCTTATCGGCAGCTAGATATAGCTTCATATAAACCGGCTATAATGGGTGCTTTTGTGCTCCCGAAATAGGTGGACTGAAGATTTGGTCTTGGTGGCTGATGCAAGTTATCGCTCTATAAATAAAGGAAATAAAATAGAGACATTGGGCATCCTTGACGAGTGCCTCGCCTGACAGATATCCCCCCCCCCCAAAATATTATTAATGATTATACTGGCTTTAGCCCCAGAGTATAATGCTTTCGACAGTTGCAAACAAATTGGCGTGAATACAAACTTATGAAGAATTTCATATAAAACTTCCTATTCTACTAAATCAAAGGCTTTTCCCGCATTGAGCATATTAGCGACTAAGGACTAAGAGCGCTGCGTGTGTGATAGTCCTGAGGCGGAAAGCCGGGACTGGTGTGCTGAGGTGATAGTGAAAATTGTCGTGTTTTTAATATCACTGTAATTAAATCGTTTTTGCACAAGTTTATTTTTAAATACTTCCTGACTGCTGGGATCTATTTATTCCTTACTGCCACTTAGCGCCTACCTGTTCAGGCATCTTGCCCCATTGCAGCCGAGTAGACGCTGCCGGGGTGTGACTCGCTTCTGCATCCGCCATCTTGGGGGGGAATTTTGCGAGCGGTCTAGTGTTCGGCCCCTCCCTCAACCAAAAGTACAAAGTCTCCCATTTCTTGCCGCACCGCTGACTAAGAGCGCTGCGTGTGTGATAGTCCTGAGGCGGAAAGCCGGGACTGGTGTGCTGAGTTGATAGTGAAAATTGTCGTGTTTTTAATATCACTGTAATTAAATCGTTTTTGCACAAGTTTATTTTTAAATACTTCCTGACTGCTAGGATCTATTTATTCCTTACTGCCACTTAGCGCCTACCTGTTCAGGCATCTTGCCCCATTGCAGCCGAGTAGACGCTGCCGGGGTGTGACTCGCTTCTGCATCCGCCATCTTGGGGGGGAATTTTGCGAGCGGTCTAGTGTTCGGCCCCTCCCTCAACCAAAAGTACAAAATGGTCCCCCCTTACAGGGAGCGAAGCGGACGGGCGCAGCGGGCGCGCCGGAAGCGCGCCAAAGGCGCGCCAAAAGCAAGCCCGTCTGCGCCCGTCCGCACCAACTCCGCGCCTAGCGCTGGAAATTATGGCCATACTCATAATACCTTAAAACTCCAATACACAAGCACTCAACTGTTAGAGCTGAACCAACACTCTTGTAAACCTATGCAAAGAGCAAATCCAGCAGATCTCTCCTCCACAGCTAGCTGTGCCTCCTGTGGCCAGCTGTTGCTCAATAATATCCCCCCCCAACTCCACAAACCATGCGTTTTACCTCTAGCTAGAAATGATTGCCCCGCTACCAATACTTGTCTGCTGGCTAACAATTATATTCATAACTGTGAATCTAGCTGCTCGGTGAGCGGGAAAAGACCCTTAAAGTGCGTTCTGCTGAACACCAGATCCATGGTTAAACATAAGCATGAAATCTCAGCCCTCATTACAGACCATGCTGCTGACCTAATGTTTTTAACAGAAACTTGGGCATCTGAAGTCTCAGGACCGGACTGGAATGACGCAGTCCCAGAAGGATACCTTGCAGAATTTGTAAATCGGTCAGGAGCAGTAGGGGGTAGCATTGGGATTATATATAAATCCCATCTAAAAGTACTCTCACTACCTGAATTGGGTTTAGACGCAGAAGCCATGAGCTTTAAAATGAAAAATAACAATTGCCTAATATTTACAGGCCTGCTTGTGTATCGCCCCCCCCGGCTTAAGAGCACCGTTCATTACAGCACTTCACACTTTTCTGGAATCCACATCTGGCTCTACCACCTATACTATCCTGGGCGACTTCAATTTCCATTTAGAAGCAAATAACGACCCTGACTCGGCCACTCTAATGGACATTTTTCTTAGCTTTGGAATGACTCGGCTAATTTCAGGCCCTACCCATACGGCGGGTCACACCCTTGATGGCATTTTCACAAATAATAGCCATATTAAGGCTACCTCGACCCAAGTAGTCCCCTGGTCGGATCATAGTGCTATCTTTTTTAACCTGCCTCAGAACAACTTGCCAAATCATCGAAGGGCCCTCACACTGCCTGAAAAAATACGCCCCTGGAACAAACTTGAACCTGTCCTTCTGGCTGGCTCACTTGCAAATAACCCTCCTGCTCTCGGAACTGGCAACACCAATATAGGAGCGATCAAATTTCAAAACTGGATCAGTCAGGCAGTCGATCAACTGGCGCCTGTTGAAATAAAAAAAAGCTAGAAGGCGATCTGTAACCGCACTGTGGTACTCCGCAGAGGTGAAGCACATTAAAATGAAATGTCGACGACTTGAGCGGTTGTGGCGTTTGGATTATAGTGCTCAAAAGAAATCTGCATATACCAAAGCCTTGCAGGAATATAAGACAGCAATAGTCCAAGCCAAATCAGTATATTTTACATATAAAATTCAGGCAGCCTCTAGCACTACTAAAGAACTATTCAGAACTGTCACCCTTTTGACTAAGAGCCCCCGCGATACTGTCTTTAGCCCTGACCAGAACCTCGTTACCAATATCGCAACCTTTTTCCAGCAAAAGGTTCAGATAGTTTACCATGATCTCAGCTCTTCTGCACCAACTATGCTCAACGATAACAATGACACTGCCCTCCTGCCTGGGTCCAGCTACTCCTGCTTTCCCTTATTAGAGGAGACACAGGTGACAGACCTAATTACACAGATGAAGTCAGGGTCCCCAATGGACCCATGTCCGCCACGTATATTGCACATGATTCCACAAACGGTGGCAACTGTCCTGACCCCCCTGATAAATAATATTATCACGTCTGGTGACTTTCCCAGCAGCTGGAAAAAAGCCTGCATTCGACCGATCCTCAAGAAGGATTCGTTAGATCCTACGGTACTCAAACACTACCGACCAATATCCTGCCTGCCCCTGCCAGCCAAGATTCTGGAAAAAGCCATAAATCAAGAAATGATGCGGTATGTTGATCACAACAAGCTCCTGGACCCCTCTCAGCATGGCTTTCGCCCCTTCCACTCAACAGAGTCTGCTCTGATCATGGCAACTGAAAACATTCGAAAGAAAATGGACGAGGGTGGTAGAACGGCCCTGATCTTACTAGATCTTACAGCGGCGTTCGACACCGTGAACCACTCGATTCTATTAAACAGACTAAAAACTCTAGGCTTTACTGGTACTGCTTTAACTTTGCTAACATCCTTTCTGGATTCTCGAATCCAACAAGTACACTGGGAAGGTTTTCAATCTGAGGAATTCTCCCTCCCAGGCGGGGTTCCTCAAGGCTCGGCGTTATCGCCCACCCTATTTAACCTGTATGTTACCCCCTTAGCTGCCTTAATTCAATCTCATGGCCTGCAATTAGTGTCTTACGCAGATGACACTCAAATCATAGTGTCAGTATCTCAGTCCATTGAAGCCACAGCAGAGTGTTTTAAGAACTGCCTTCTCGGTGTTAAAAACTGGATGAGCTGCAATTTCTTAAAACTAAATACGGACAAAACCGAGATAGGCGAATTCGGTCAGAAATTGTCCATCTGGAACGACCTCTGGTGGCCTCAGGAGGCAGGTGCTTGTCCTAGTCCTGCAGACAAGGTTAGAAACCTTGGTTTCTTGATGGATAAAGATCTCTCCTGTAAAGCCCAGATTAACCAGGTTACTTCCATCTGTTTCTATACCATTAAGATTCTTAGGAAAGTTCTACCCTACATCCCTCCAACGCTAAAAAAAACTGTAATGGGTGCACTGGTAATGTCCCGAGTGGACTATTGCAATTCACTCTATCTGGGCACAGGAGAAAAACAATTGAATAAACTGCAGGCAATCCAAAATGCCGCAGCTAGGGTCCTGTTAAATCTACCCTACCGCCACCCTACGTCCAATGCCATCAAGGAACTCCACTGGCTCCCAGTCAGATCCAGAATACAGTTTAAGGCCCTCTGTCTGGTCCACAAATCCCTGTACGGCACGGGACCAGACGACTTGGCCAAACTCCTCCCTCGTTATGTGCCATCGCGAACGCTAAGGTCAGCCAGCCATTATTGATATGCCAGCCTAGAATAAGAAGAATGTGATGGGGCGGCAGATCCTTTTCGTACCAAGCTTCCAGATTATGGAACTCTTTGCCCCCTGCCCTGCGCTCACAAAAATCCAAACTATGTTTTAGAAAGGCGCTGAAAACCTGGCTTTTTTCCTCACATTGAGATCTGCCCTCACCAGCTCTCCCGTCACTGCAGCGCCAAGACGCCTCGGCATTCGAGCGCTTTATAAGTACTTCAGTCAGTCAGTCAGTCACTCAGTCAGTCAGCCTAGTGCTCTGTTTAGAAAAAAAATCTATTGCTTGCACCAGAAATTTTGCATTTGAGGAGACATTCCTCCCGGAAAGGAATCCATTTTGATCCAGATGAATAACTGACTAGGCTGCATATAATATCCTGTTTGCCATGATCTTATAATTGCTGTTGAGGAGACTTATGGGACGGTTCAAATTAAGATCCGTCTCTAATTTGTCTGTTTAAAAAAAAAAAAAAAACACTACTGATTTGGTAAAGGTGCTAGGTATAGGACAACCATGTAGAATCTGATCAAAGTGGCAAACAAAGAATGGTGCTAATTGCAGGGAAAATATCTTATATACCTCCGTGGGTATACCATCGTTACCCCTAGCTTTAGCGTTAGGCAATGACTTTACCATCAGCACTACCACCAGCGTTATTGGAGTGGTTATGGATTCGACTTGTGGCGATGTCAGGGTTTGAACCTTGACATCTCTTAACCATTCTTCTATAACCTCAGAAGAATAGTAATGAGATTCATATAATAATCTAGTGTAATGGTCTCAAAACGTCTGAGCCACATTAAAGGATTGTGTTCGAATCGCATTGGTCAAAGGATCACAAATTGTTTTAATAGAATTAGCATTGGCTCTTCGTTTGGTTAAACAGGCGAAATATTTGCAGATAAATTCACTTTCCTCATATATTTTCGGAAGATATGAGATATGGCTCACTATTTCTTTGGCGGTGAAAAATGTCTGAAAATTATAGTTAGCATGAGCTAAGCCTGAGTGCGTACTTTTATTAGAGGTCTGCGCGTTCGCTTTTATAGCTTCATCCAACCTGCCTTGAAGTTTGATACGCTGTGTTTTTCCCGCCTGTCTTTGTGTAGCCTGAAAGGGAATGACATGACCTCTAAAATATGCATTTAAGGTTTCCCAAATAAAAAAAAGAAGCAGAGCCTGAATTAAGGCTTAAAAAGAAATCTAAACTGTTCCTCATTTGCTTAACCCAGGATCTTTGGGATAGAGATGCTACCAATAGAACGTTTAGACAGATTAATGAATGATCGGAAAATGCATTAGTTAATATAGCAGCATTTACTCAAGAGACTGCATGAGATATTAAAAAGAAGTCTATTCATGAAGCAATACCATATTGCTTAGAGTGACATTGTACATTGACGTGCTGATATATGGAGCACCCGCCAAGGGTCAATGAGAGTGAAATCACAAATTAGGATGTGCATGGCATGAATGGATTTGGGTTTATTCTGATGCTTACTTAAGCCAGATGTGTCGAACAAGTTCGTAATTAAATTGAAATCTCCCTCTATTATCAAATGGCCCATCACCTGTTGTAATAGGGAATTAAGTTCTTGTGTGGAGGAGGGCAAGTCCTCAATGCGTCCATAGTAACTTACTAAATTGTAAACTCGAATGCTAATTCTGGTTTTAACCCAAATCCATCCTGGACTATGCATGTGATCAATACTGCTACCCTTCGGTGTGAAGCCAGAGATGAGGCAAAAGTGTTAATGTTGGATGCATGCTAGCACACGAGGCTGGCAGCCCTTATCTTTTAAGTGCGCCTCTTCCAAAAATATCACATCTACCTCTGAAGATCTAAGCCTTGCTAGGAAACCGTGGCATTTTAATCTCTTATTTATGACGTTCACGTTGCAAGAAACTATTTTCAGCTTGTTACAAGACATTGCTTAGAGCCTATCCTATTCCAGACTGTCTGATGCATATTTTTCATGTTTTCCCTCCAATGCACACTCCGCACATGTCCCCTACGGCCTCCCTCCCTTTTTCCTCACCCTACTTCTCTCAGCCCAACCCGTCCTAGGCTCCCTCGCATACAGGAGATCCCCTCCCTCCTTGACCTACCACCAACCCCTGAAGTGATGCCTTGACATGGCACCTGGAGACCGCCTAAGGCTGCAGAGGGCAGCTCTGCAAGAAAGGAAACCTTTTTTAACAGAATTTCATCAAATAAAAATTGTACTTGACTCAGTTAGGTCACTAAATGGGAGTCACTCCTGATCACAAAGCCAAATATCATATATATCCCTTATCTTTTTATATACAAAGCAAATCGTTACTGCAACATGCCCTGCCACTCCGATCCTTCCCGTCCTTCCAGCCTGACTGCTGAATTGAATGCAGGAAGTGTTCCGCTATATGGAAAATCTGAGAGTGTCCTTAAAAAGAACTTTTAGTCTTGATTGCTGTACAATGCCTGCTGGGGCGCCAACATTCTGAAAGTTACTAATCAAGCTTTTAAATTGCTTCCAGCGATGTGCAGCAAACGCAGAAATATTGAAAAAACTCTTAAAGAAGACGTCCCCTTGGAATCTGATAGATTTTGTCTTTTATAGCATTGGAAAGAATGCATTCCTTGATCCGATAGTCCCCAAAGTATCATCCATGGATATTTGGCATTGAGAGACTGGACCACAGGGACACATTGTGCCAGTGTGATGGTGAGATCTGAATTTTGGGCCGCAGCTTCCGAATGGACATGTTTTAGTATAAGATCTAAAATGAGACTGGCAGTTTTCTGTCCGTTGTCGCGTCCTTCAGATATTCCAATGAACCTGAAGTTAGAGCAGCATGATCCATTCTCAGCATCATCAATTTTATTCTGTAGATCGCTCAGGTGGGCCTGAGCCTTGACAGTGGAAGTATCCAGATGAGTCTGAGCATCCTCCAAGTCCAACCACAGGGATGCATGTGGTGAGCTGTGGTACTGTGTTGTTAATTAGGCTTAGTTGCTGTGCTGTCCTTTTGTTTGTCTCGTCTTGCGAAATGTTCATTGTTTTGAGTTCACCTAATATTTAAAGAAGAGCTTCCATAGATGCAGTGCGTCTTTCACCTGTCTCACTGGCTTGTATAGATATTTGAGGATACCTGGGGTCCGATAGTGATGCCACCGTTTGTGGAGCTGCTGTATGAGTTCCCTGCTGACTTTCCCACATCATACATGATGGCGGGACCAGGCTTGCTATAGGTGGAAGCAGGGAGATTGATTCATGCTGTGAGCCGGTCATACGATTTTGTGCCTAAGAGGCTAAATTGTATCTAGTCTGATCATTTTAGGTGCACTGTAACTGAGTGTCGATTGTGCAGCATGTATTGCCAGTTCCTTCGGCCCACACAGGGGATATGTTTGACACTTCTTAGCCCAGAGGGAGCTATTTTTTACTCTATTACCCCCTCTTCATTTGTTATGTTATTACAGATTTAGGTGCAAGTTTAAGATTGGGCTTTAATGTATTTGAGGTGAGGGGGACATTTTCTTTAACCTCCAAGGAGTTTGCCAGTACCTTTTCGCAGCCAGTCTTCTACTCAATAACTGCACTTGGAGGCCCTTCCTTTTCCTGACTATCTGAGTAGTGCTTCAGGTAATCAGGTGGGCTGTTTGCACTACAATCCCCATGGATCAAAGTCCGAATTCACTGTCGCAGGATTTATGATTTCGATGCTTCAAATTATGTGCTGTTTTAGCTGAAGTGTGTGGTTTAGTCTGAGAGTCAAGAGAATTTTGCTTCATCATATCGTATTTTGCTGACCACAACAGGGACTCCCCTTGGGGGTCACAAGCCACACCCGTGGCTACACAGGCTGCCTCCGTAACTCCCCCAATAAGACCTCATTACCCAGGGGAAGCCTATCGTGTATCCCTGGGGTGTGCTACCAGGTGACTTTCTACAACTCCTTATTATATATTAGCGGTGTCCTGCTTCAACAGTGTAAGAGTGCCAGAGTTCTCCTTCCTCCCCTTTCTCGAAAAAAATGCTTTCCCTTGCCGTCATCTTCTGTGCAGAAGTATTCTGTATAGCGCAGTGCTAGCCTGTGCAATGTTATGTGACAAGTAAAAAATCAGCTTTCAGCTCCAACATACACATTAAATACTTCTGCTAGTTCTTGACTCACCAAGCATTGTGTTCTCTTGCAATGCCCATATAGTTCGCTCCAGGCGAGTCTGTCCATCAATCGAGCAGCACCACGAAAGGGTGAGAGAGACTGCGCCGCTGTGTAATGCTGCTGGGTATCGAAGGCTCAGAGCCAATTGTCTCATTTTTTTGAGAGCCCACTAGTTCAGAGGGCTCTCACCACCTGTAAACACGCACTGGGAAAAGCCTTGGTACAGCCAAATTATGTTTTGATCGAGGAGCAGCCAGGCGATAATTGCTGTTTCGCGCCTGCCATCTTGGATGCCCTCAGAAGCCGTGAGCCCCTCAGTTACGGTTCATGACAGGAGCTCTCTATGCGGCCCCAGAACTGACTAATCACGATATATTTAATTCGAATTAATCTAGCTGAGGCCTCTGACAGCCAGTGATATCCTTAAATCTGGACATCAATCTGTTAATCCTGGACCTAAGTTGGACACTCCTGGAGCAAGATGGCTCTGGTACTGGGAAATAGAAAGCCTCCAAACAGTAAGGTATAGAAAATCTGACTGATTTCAACAAGTGAGATTCTTGGTTCCAACACACTAAAAAGGTTCTAACTGTAGCCATTCCTTGTAACTATCTGGAGGGAACCCCAGAATTATTTTTTACGTTTACGTCTGAGGGTGTTGTATTAACGTTGGGCAGCATGGAACAGATGTGATAACACCTGCAACGCCTCGATCACCCCCTGCTTACATCTTTATAGTGGTTTGCACACTGGAACCATGCTCAGTAGGACCAATGGACAGAGTGTTGACATTTGAAAGGCTCTATCACTATCTGTTCAGTATGACCAAGGCTGTTTTCTGTTGTACATAAAGTAGATCAGGTTCATTCTACCTAACATCTCATGGGAAGCAGGTTCCCTGGACTGTGGTAGACCAGTGTTGTCCAGTGTGGGTTATACCCTTTCATAGGTCCCAGTGCTGAGAGTTGTGTAACATGGGAGTCCAGGAGTCACCACAGGAACCACTCTCATCCAGAGGGGAGCAGATTCTGATGGCATAATTTAAATCTGTTCATTTTCACCTCAAGTTTTAAACAGTTTTCGTCAAATAAGTCAAATCCTAAAAAGTTGATATTAAAATTAATTCATCCCAAGTCCTAGTAACAGTCTAAAAATGAATGTTCCCCTGAGATACTGTTGTCTCCAAGAATCTGAAGGCTGTGGTCGCCTACTGGGAGCAATAGCTAGTGATCTGCCTGCTGCAGCTTTACTTTCCAGTACTCTCGGACTACTGCACTAGGTAACCCTTAGATAGGGTTATGGTGGCTCTAAAATGTACAATGTCTACAGGTTTTGTACCACCGCTTATGCCTTGAGAATGTGCAGGGTGCTGGCTTCTTGATAGTATCACTGTTTCTGGTAAGGCGGCTGAAAAACATTTGGACCATTGTAACTTCAGAGACATACGCCATAGCCTCACCGGCTAGAGGTAGTCCCTCTTGCCGGTGGATAGTTGTTTGGAGGATCCCTAACCTCCTGAAATTGTTTTTTCCAGATAGGTCCAAAGCCAGGATTAGATGTCAAAGTCTTGTTGGTAAGCTCTTTATCCAGGCACATAGAATGGATGGTTCCAGGACTTCTGCATAGTCTGTAAGTATCCATGAAGGAACACCTCTCATAGGCCACAACAGAGGAAAACCACCTCCACGTCCTCTCAGAGTTGTAAGAGGTGTATGGTGCGGAACTGCAGCAAATCAAAATTAAGTCTAACGATCTTACAAAGGGATCTGTGTTTGCCAGGAAGAGTGACCATTTTGAGGATTGATCATCTGAACCTGGGTTGCTGGTACTTAGGTCCTACTGGTCTCCAATCTTAAAGTAGTCTTCTGGCCATCACTGTTTGCTGTTGCCAGTTTCTATGTCCAGTGATATGCACACTTGGCAAGCCGTCAGGCATAATTCACACTCAAAATAACAATTCACAATATAGGTGTTTGTTTCTGACCTTGGAAGTAACAGGTCTAATTAGTGGCTACTCAAAGTGGGTAGGACTGCAAACAGGAACATGCATTTGGTTCTATTTTTCTTTCCCAGCCCTCCTCCTCTACCCTTCACCTCTGCACGCCAGTATTTGTTCTTCCTCACCATGACATTTAAAAGATGAATTCCCGGCTTAGGGCTGTTTTTTAGGTCTCAGCTAAACAGCACATGAGCTGTCTCAAAGAGACATGTTGTATATACTTTGTGGGCTTTAGCCATCCTATAGAATTCCTATTTGCTGTCTCTATCATCGTACTCATATTCCTTCTCCCCATTTGTCCACGGCATCCATTTATCATGCTTCTTACTGTGTTTAGCCCTCCCCAAGAGCATGGACCAATTACACTATTCCTCTACTGCTTCGATTTTAGGATCTGGTTCAGGAGCTACTTTTTTATTTGTTAAAGAGCACTTAACACAAGCGCTCGTGTTTTCACTCGCTGCTCCAAGCTCCTCTGTAAACAGGCCTGTAAATCTTGTTCTTATCTTGTCACATTTGCTCTGTATTCAAAGAATGAGGCTGAATGCCAGACGCTGTTTTCCAAGGGCACATTTGTAGCTATTTTACACATGATTGGTGTACGTCAACACTCGGGTCCACCATCGGTATGATATACTTGTAATTCTGAGTGTCCATGATTGATTTTCAAAACACGTGGCTAAATCACACTTTTATCACTTCAACTTAAAGAATTTATTTAGATACATGTTTACAAACAAAATCAAATGATGGATGCATAGCCTTTATCTAAGGACATGTTTTAAAATTAATTCACACAACTCATTCATAATTAAATGTAATGTTGCACTGGCAAATCAAAGTTAAATACTTTTAACATACTGTGTTTATTTTTTATTTTGATTTGTTGGTGCACCATTACTTTTAATTCTGAGTGTTTCTGTTTTAACTGCAAAATATACGCTTAAACGAAGGCTTTCAATTGCATGATTTTCCTTATAAATTCATACCTAAAAAAACTCTTTCCATTGCAGTGATAGAAGCCTGATTTAATTGTGAGTTTTGGGCACAATCACAATTAAAAACATATTTCACCAGCAAATCAGGGTACAATAAATGCAATAATTTGTCAGTGCAACATTACTTTTAATTCTGATTTACTTTCAAAGTACTTGCTTTAAAAAAGGTCTTTATATCGGTTTCAGGTTTCAGACATTCACTCACATAAAGCCTCCATGAAATACACAGAAGTGCGAGTTTATATTTACATCTCCTCTTGACTAATTATTTCATCCTGCCTGTGCGCTTGATTTTCAACTGTCCCATCCATCAAATTAAAGGTTGACCATCGCATGGAAACAACAGTTATTACCTTATATTTACCAACATACATTCCCTTTATCTTCTTTTTATCAATCTCTTTCATGTGATGAAACAAGAAATATATAGTAGAAACAAACATACTCAGTAGGAACATATACATTGTTCCATGCATGCAGGGAGGCCACAAGAACAAAAACCAATTGCTTACATTATGCCAATTAATGTAAATAACATTGTTATTACATTGTTATTACATGATGCCATTTGTAAGCGTCGAACTGCTGTGGAGATGTCACGTCTCTATGTCGAAGCATTTCTGCTATGCTACTGTCTGTACTTCGGCCCCCGAGGGGCGTGGGCACATTACACGCTCCACTGGTGACGCTGCGAGGAGGGCAGGTCTTATTGCATTGACAATGCTTATAGCTCTTGGATTGCAGAGACCTATAGGCTTTGCCAATGCTTGTTCACTCATGCATTACCATATGTGCCCCTTTGTTTTTTTGTTTTTTAAAAAGAGGACTCTGCACTACTTTGGGAATTCCTTCTGCCCTTTTGAGGTGTAGATTTTGACAGCACAGCTGTCAAATATTTATTACTGCAATGTACATAGAGTTGCCTTTGAGTTAATCCCTTTCAATCATTGGCTTTTATCCAACAGCCTCTTTTAAGAATTGGCTTGACTTTATCAGTTGGTTCTTGGCTTAGCCCAGTGGAGTATTCACCTCTCATCTAATGCTGTTGGCTGTGTAGGAGCAAGCTTCCGCTTGAGTGCTTTCATTGTACTGCCTGAGGGTCTACTTTACAACTATAGCCCTCTGCACGCTCCTGATGGCTTTAATGTGCTTACACTGCATATGATAGCACATTAAACGCAGACCTGTTGGCTTTGGCAATGCTTGTTTATATACAGGATTCCTCCGGGCAAAGGTATGTAACAGCCAATTATGAAGAGAGACAATTTCCTGTCATTCTCTAGGATGGAGGCACTACAATCTGTCTGGAAAACGATCGGAATGTTAATTCCAGTTCCAAGCTAGACTGGAGTAAAACAGTTTGTTTTACCGTGTTCCTTCTTCTAGCAGGTTATCTGTGCTGGTGTCTTCCTGCACTTTGTGGAGAGAGTTGGGTATGAGTGAAGTCACGGCAGGGGTTGCAGAGGTAGGAAGAATATAGATAGTTTGCTCTGCAGTGCTGGCTTCCAGGCACACAGCACACCCTTCACCATTACAGACACACAGCCCATTGCAAAGGACACATTCAGAAAGCACCTGTTTCCACTAAACTTTAAAGGTGGGGAGTAAAGGGACACATTACATGCCCTTGCATGCTTTTTTTTCTGTGGAAGGTTGAGCAGATCTCACCTTTAGGCTACGGAAAAAATGCTGCTCCTGCCAACTCATATTGCTGCCTTGAGCAAGACAGCCTCTTGTTCATGTTTGAGATGAGTATCTCTTCGATGACAATAGAGGTGTTTCTATTTGCCCCCCTCATTTCTCATCAGCTGGCTGGTGCTCAACCTGAGGAACACCCAAACTGGCAGTTTGATGGTCCATGAATTAGAAACTGAAAAAAGTAAGAAACAAACATTGCCAAATTCAATAGGTCTGACTTGCATTTTGATTCCTCAGTAAACAATTTAAGAAACTGCTATTGTGGTAAAATACAACGAAAACAGTTAGTTTCTGTGTATATTGCATATATGAGCTATTAGGGATAGAGTACCCCCTGCTGTAGGATATACGGATATTGCAAGTCACTCAGGAGCTCCATAACCATATAGAGGAACGACGCCAAAGGCTGTGTTCCTCTATAAGGTTAAGGAGCTCCAGGATGACTTGCAATATCCTTCTCATGTACACTAGGGGGTACTTTAACTCATATAATCCATGGCAACGCCATCACCTTTCTTCAAAATCACTTTACATCTCGGTGCTTAGCTCTTTCAAATGAAAGAGCGAGCGTGTTTGCAGTCACGAAGAGTACAGATAAAACCTATAGTGCAAAACTAAACATATCAAAAACATGTTAGATATTTGTTGCAAACATATATTAGAAACAGTTCAATAGAAGTCAGTTTTAAAAAAACAGAAAACTGCAATAGCTTGGAACTTGTAGAAACATACAGAAAGATTCTAGATTTTCTCCGTATAAGGAGTGCAAAAAATTAACATTCTCTGCTTGCCATTGTAAGCTATTACAATAGAGCAGAAGAAAGAAAAGCAGCAGTTGCGTTGTTTTAAACAGCTGCTTCAGTTGTAGTGTAGTTCCTATATTCCCAATAGGCTCTGTGCATTGAAATAATATATCCTATAGATTAGACGTAGGACTTAAGTCAATAGGTCTCTATCGAATATACTAAACTTAATTGTGAGTGTGCCAGTTTCTGACAACCGCATACACATGACAACTTTGTTTCCCAAGAAAAAGAATATATCTCTCAGAGTCGTGGAAACAATAGATAAGTATTTCACTCAGTCAATCGTGCATGCTTCGATTCTACAGAGTTGCAGAGAAATAGAGAGAGAGGCGTTTTCAATAAAAGGTTTATGGAACAGTCTTCTTTCTCATGCAAGAGAGGTGAACTGCTACAATCGTTATGCAGAATGCAAAGTATAATGCGTACAGCGTAAACAGTAATATGAAATAATACTGTAAGAGCATTGTATGGTTTCTAAGCCATATAAAAATACATACATAAATAACATAGACTAAAATACTCAACTGGTGCTTCTAAAATACACCTACCCCAATGTACCTAACTTAAGTCTAGTACCAGGGAAGAAGTAAGTGTTTGTCGTTTAGCATAGGTTTAGTTTTGCCAAGTAACTACCAAAGGTTTCTCTAGGTTCTTATCAGCTCCATACCTTGTTAGAATGAAGGAGATCTGGTATCTCTTTCTCTGGACTTGATTTCCCAACACCCCGCAAGGGGAGTCAGAAACACTGGAGCTGGATTCTCGGCAGAGAAGGGCAGCTTCCTGATCAGTGCGTCAGCTGTAGCGAGCTGCGTCGGGCAAGTAGGTCTTCAAACTGCTCCGAACCACCGTATCTTGCTATAGCAAGTGAAGGTATATTTATACCTTGATGGTGTTTAGGAATGCTATAGTTTGACGTAAAGTCGGGCAAATGAACGTCATAAATGAACCCCTGGGGAATAGTTGTTCATTGTAAAGTAACTGAGTTCCTTGAGAAATCAAAATTCAAGCAAGGGGAAGTTCCCTCACTGCTTAAGCTGGTTTTCCAAGCAATCTTTGTGACATTTGGTGAACGGATGGAAGTAGCCATGCCTGTATTTGGGTAGCATGGGCTGTGCCTAAATAAGGGCTGGATTTCTATGCCTACATAAGGGCATGAATCGGGAAAATGTAATCGGATCCTAAAACGCCACACAACACAGTTATGCTCAGTGACCTGACCTTCCTTCGACCTCAGCTACTGGCAGTGGCAGCAGGCATTGTGACATCAGAACTCGACTGAAATAATCCTATAATAGTCGAATTGTGACGTCTTTTGTTTATAATCGGTGACTTGGTGCATCACAAGTGTCTGATTATAAAGAAATTAATGACTGCCGATTATATAGAGCTTATGGAATCCCAGGTATTATAAAGATGTTAATGCATTGTAATTCAGAGTACTTTTATGGTGTAAAATACTCCCTAGTACACTCGAATGCAAGCACTCTAAATTGGACAGAATGATGCACCAAGTAGCCAATAGCATGAGGAGAGATAGAAAGAATTCTGGACGCAGCCCATGTCCACTCTATGCATATTTTGAAGATTCTGTAACAACATGTATATCAGGTAGTAGCGCAGAAGGCCAGACCTAAAAATGACCATTCCTCTATACTATAAATTAAGATACAGGTAGTAAAAAAAGTATTTTTTGATAAACTTTAGCATGTCAGGTTGATAAACGACGTATATATGATTTGAGTGTATATGCTTTATGAAATGGCTTGTTTGGGATTATTCTATTTGTATGTACAATTACTCAATTGAGAGACAGAATTATAAAAGTTCATTCTTATATTATTCATGTGTGTGGAGCAGAGCATATTCTATGCCAGAACATCCCTCTAAGTAGGCAAGCCAATGGGACGACCTCTGCCCATTCAAAAACCTTTCACATATTGTGAGTGAGGATCCTGGTATCACCCAAGATTGTTATCATCCTTACTCTTTAGTTTAAGGCATACAGCAAAAACTGAGAGTGAGACAGCGCTGACCCGCAAAGCCCTTAGTAATCGATTGAGATAAAATATCGCCATGGAGTTTTTTCATTTTTTTTAAATATCCTAATTGGTAGATAGCACTCAAAGTCTGGAATTGGGACTCACAGTCCAACCACAAATCATTCAAAGCTTGTAACACGGCCTTTCTTAAAATGGTGTAAATTAGAATGCCGCCTAGCCTCATGAGAAATACAGACGCTCTCTGGCAATGTCAATGAGTGGCCATTGAGGCGGTGTCTTGTAAGTGACATTCACGCACTTCAAAGTCTAGACTTCATTGTTAGGATTTCTAACTAAGTAGCTATGTAAGAACGTAAGCTAAAATGAAGAACCAGGCAAGTCTATAAGAGGAGGAGATGTGTGCTAATGGCTAGAATTAGCAGTTTTGAAACTGGGCATCAGGTTCTAATCCTGACTTCTGTTATATTGGCGTCTTCAGGTACACAGAAGTGCCAGCCGATTGTTGCTAGGCTGTGATTGCCAGGGAAGAGGGCCTAGGAATGAGACACACCAGAGACCGGGGAATCACTGTGTCATTCGGTCGTGGTGCAGGTGGTTTCCCTGCCTGCCCTCTCCTATATTTAATAATTCATGCCCACGTGGTACGCGACACCATGCCAACAGACCTGCAGGTCGGGTAACCTATTCAATACACCTCTCTAACTCATCGGTTTGTCCCACCAACACATCCTACCAGTAATGCCACTTGTAGTACAATAAGGACATTACAATCCTCCTTTATTTTAACAAACAACACATCTAGACAGCAGAAATAACGTCTTCCCCATTGTCATCGGCAGACTATAGCTCACATTTGATGGGGCTGTTCACAAACTTTATAACAATGAGTATGTCCCCCTACTCTCCTACATTTATCAGGCGCTTAAACTGGAGCATTTAATTTACATTACATGGTCCCTCAAACAAATGGAGGAAGCAGGATTACAGCTCAGGCCATACCCAGTACTGATGCTCCTGATTCCCCATCCTGTCGGACTGGGTACGTTTTCAGTCTGCCCTCGGAGGTACAGTAGGGGTGGCTTAAGTTCTGCTTCCACCCATCAGTCCCGGGATGACAGTTGAGAAACCAGCACTCACCGATGTGTCATTCTGGTCACCCAGTTTCCCTTCATACCTTCTTCCATCATGCCAGGGGAAACTCGCATATGAAAGCACTTAAAAAAAGAAATGTTTCTCATGACCTCTTCTTCACCCTGCCGGGCGGTTACTTTAGTACCATGAATATGGGTGACCACCCAGGGGTGACGTTCAAACGGAAACCAAAACTTGCATCCGGGGAAACGGTCCTTAATGAGTACCATGTCTCCAACTCTTACGGTGGACTCTCGGACTCTCTGACGCTAGCTGGCCTGGTTGTTGGTGGTACACCACTCCTCAAGTACCTGTTGATTACTGAGAAGAGCGGGGTCTACTCCAGATGGTGGCGAATGGAGTTCTGGCGGTGTCTGGTGCTTGTCCCGTGGTGGAGTGTGGGATTGGCGATACGCTCGTAAAAAGTAATAGATGGCCCATTGAAGTTGCTGCTGATTGGAGTGTGCGATTTTGATGACTTTGCTCAAAGTCCTCATGAAGTGTTCCACTTTCCCATTGGTTTGTGGCCAATGAGGAGTGGTTTGCCTGTGTTTGATATTCAGAGACTGCATTGACAGTTGTGCAGGGTGTTCAACTATTGCCGGAGCAGCATACTTTTACAAAGTGGTTAAACATTTCACACCCGGCACACCATCTGCCTTTTGCGGGATGACGGGCTGGGTCTCCACAGTAGGCACATGCTTGTGCTGGTGTTATGGTCTTCTTTGGTCTTTCTGGGCCTTTCCGGGGCATGACCGTATTGACTGATTTGGTCTTTACTGCTCTTGGTGAGACTGCCTCCAATTGATAAGTGTGTGTTTTTGACAGTTCTTTGAGCGGCCCATGGTCAGAATGTCTGCTAGCGACTTACCTGACTCCTGCAGGATGTGCTCTCTTAGCTTAGCTGAGGCACAACCCTGAGTGATCAGGCCTTTCTCTCATATGCGAAAGTCGCATGTACTCCCTAGCTCTTTCAATCAGGTGTAAAAAAATGTCAATGGATTCCAGAGACATGGACAGAATCAGTGCTGGACCTTGAGCTGGGGCTAGCCTGACCAGTGGGGTATAAACATTTCATAAAGCAAGGCTTAGTGGTAGAGGTGGAGGGACCGGGATCATTTTCAAGGATTCTTGGGACATTGTCCCTTTAGATATAGATGAGGTCGCACATATGAAAATCTTACGTTTTTCTGTGAAAGACTGGTTGGGCATATTTTGACTGGCATGATTTGTTACAGACCTCCGGGAGCACTTAATGCACAACAACAGCAGGAGCTAGCCAATGTGATTAGTAATATGGCACTCACCCATCATAAACTGTTGATACTGGGAGATTTTAACCTGTGGCCTAACGGGAAGATGGATACAGCTTACAACAATCTTATTCAATCCTGTGCAAATATGAATTTGTTGCAACGGGTCTCAGAGTCGACCCATATAGAAGGACATGTATTAGACCTGGTTTTCTCCGGGGAAAACTCGATTATAATGGATACAATCTTACCAGTGGGATGGTCTGATCATCACCTGGTCAAATTTAGAGTGACTCATGTTAGGAGGACTAGATCCATGCCCAAGGAAAAAAGGTGTTTTCTAGGCAGGGATTGGAAGGCTCTATTGAAGAAGGCTAAAACGTCCCCGGTTTTTTCATCTAGAGACCCTTTTTGACCCTAGGATGCAGGCAGCAGAGAATTACACCGTTTTTTGTGGGCAACTAATTAGTAAAATCGATCAGCTCGCCCCTATCAATAACATCAGGAAAAGGGGAAGATCCTCTGCGCCGTGGTATACTGATGAATTGAGGACTTATATGTTGGAATGTAAGCGGGCCGAAAGACAATGTAGAAAACATTACGCTAACAATGAACAAGCTACCTGGAAGGATAATCTAGCTAAGTATAAAAAAGTAATAGCTACTGCCAATGCTAACTTTTTTGCGGATCTTATCCTGAAGTCATCCAATAGCACCAACTGTATCATCAAAATAGTGAGTGACATACTTCGTGAAGATTGGAAGGGAGATCTGGAACCGTTGGAGGAGGAGGATTGAGTGGAGGCTCTAGTGGACCTGTGCGGGGGGCAGCCATAGCGGTGCGTCTGCACCTAGTTCAGTTTAAATATCTGCACAGGGTCTACTACACACGAATGCGGTTGTGGAGGGCAGAATTGGTTGACTCCCCTGTGTGCCTCAGGTGTAACAGGTGTAACAGGGAGGATGGTACGCTGATGCACACAGTCTGGCAGTGTCTTTCCTTAGATCAGTTTTGGAGGGGGTCTTCTCTTGCTTGTCGGAGGTTTTGGGCTGGAATCTTCCCCGCTCGCCGAAACTAGTTCTATTGCACGTCCTCGAAGGGAAAGGTGGTAACGTCTATAAACGTCATTTATTACTGTTGGGTCTTACATTGGCAAAGAGGGACATAGCGTGGGCGTGGAAGGCTCCAAGACCCCCTGCTGTGGCGGCATGGAAGAATGGCCTGGAATTCTGTATGGGACTTGAGAAACCTATTTGCCAGGGGGTGCCCTTTAAAGCATTTCAAAATATGGGAGAGGTGGGCAGACTATCGGGGATTGCTTCTAGACCCTGTTCCTGTAGATCAGGACCCACGATTATAAACTTTGGGCTTGCTAGGAGGGATCCCGGGAGCGGGGTGGGGGTATGGCCCTGGTGGGTAGTTTGGCTGTAAATATCCAAATAGATCTGTTTAGAGTGGATGAATGGTGCAATCGGGGGGAGCTGGATTGCTGTTGTATTTCCTTTAAGGTTTTTCTGGGAGTATAGTCAAAGTCATTTCTGTATGCTCAGATTGTGCAGATGCGTATGGGTTACAGGGCTCTGCTGTACATGTGCAGCTTGACCAATAACATTTGTTTACAAAAAAAAATAGTGAGAGACATGGCTTCTCCTGAATGCATAAATAATAAGATTGTGCCATTACAAGAACTATGTGACGGCCTGGCATCCTTCTTTCAGGAAAAGATAAACAAGATCGTGGAAGGACTGAAATCAGATGTCCCATTGGGAACTAGTGAAGGGGATGAAAGAGGAACATCTAATATAAATGGAGCCAGGGTCAATAGGTTCGAGTCATTGATACAGGCGACAACCCATGACCACTTCGAACTGCCCTCGTAGGAAGAGTTTGGTGGGGTGGCCTTGGGGTCTCCTCAGGCTCACCGCTGGATCCTATCGCCCAAAAACTTTGGAAAGAGCTAGGCCCAGAGGTCTTTCCAATGCTACACCAGCTGTGTAATCAGTCAGTTAGTAGTGGGGTGGTCCCACCCTGTTGGAAGCAGGCAATATCACCATCTCTCCTCAAAAAATCCTCACTGGACCCTAATTGCCCTAAGAACTATAGACCAATCTCCCTTCTACCATATCAGGTAAAGATAGTGGAGCGTCTAGTGAGCCGGGCACTCTTCTGTTTTCTGGAGGGTAATAATAAGCTGGAGGAAGAGCAATTTGATTTCCGCCCAGGTCATGGGACAGAAACAGATCTGTTTACCGTGTTGGATAATCTTCAAATGCGTGCGGACAGGGGACAATCTGCGACCTTGATCCTCTTGGACCTGTCCACCGCATTAGACACGGTGAACCATGCCATTCTATTGGCAAGGCTGGTAGAAGTGGAGGTGGCAGATGTGGCCTTCAGCTGGGTTCAATCATATCTGGCTGGAAGACGGCAGGCCGTAGCCCTCCCGCCGTTTCAATCAGAATTCATTAACAATGAGCACAGGGTACCTCAGGGGTCCTCAATCAGCTCTACCTTATTTAATGTCTATTTGCGGCCGCTCTTGGACGTTATCAAATCCCACAATATTAGTGTGGTTAATTATGCAGACAATACCCAATTGATAGTGTTCCTGGAAGGCAACCATGCTGACTCCCAAGAAACATTTCATAGATGTATGCATGAAATGGTGAATTGGTTAAGAAACAATTCATTGCAATTTAATAATGAAAAAACTGAGATACTGCACTGTGGAGTGGGCAGAGCGCCGTCAGCTTTACCTACTGATTTCTAACCTATCCCTACAGATGCCCCCTTGGTACCCGTGAGTATGGTACACAATCTGGGGGTCAGCTTCAATGATAAGCTTAACCTGGAATCACATGTCAATAAGCTGGTCGGGAAAAGTTATACTCTCATTAAAGGACTCCGGAAGGTGCTGCCATTGCTACCTCCTCAGGCTAGAGGTACAGTGGTTAGGAGTGTTATCCTTAGCCTCCTGGATTACTGTAACGCCTTTCTACTGGAGTCTCCGAAATATCTAATCATGAGGCTCCAGAGAATCCAAGCGGCAGCAGCAAAGCTTGCACTATCAAGAACATGTCGGTCATCAACATCTCTGGCGTTGGCTGAGCTGCACTGGCTCCCGGTGAGCCAAAGGACACTGTTCAAGTCTCTGTGTAATGCATTTAAAGCGCTTCATGGACTTGGGCCCAAACCGCTTCAGGGTAGGTTTGGCTGGTATGCACCTGTACGTAGCCTACGTTCTTCGTCAGCTAATCTGGCAATTATCCAGAGGACTAAGAGATCTACAATGGGGGGAAGAGCGTTCGGGTTAGCAGCCGCCCGCCTATGGAATAGTCTCCCCCTGGAATTGAGGCAAATACAGGATTTACTGTTGTTCCGGAAGAAAGTTAAGACCTGGCTCTTTCCCAGAGCATAATCGACTGGTTAGTTCCGCAGTTTACTCCTTAGCACTTTACTGTATCTTAGCGCCAGGATGCCTGTAGGGTTACAGCGCGCTTTACAAATGCTGATACAATACAATACCATACATATAAGAACCTTAAAACATGATAACTTGTTTTTGAAGTGCTTGCTAACTGCATGTTTTGTCACGTTGAAGCACTTTAAATCCTAGGTCTTACTATTCAATGGATCTTCTTCAGAAGGATGAATGACTAAGTGTGAAGCTTGCAGATTACACAAACACATGGGCACCCATCTCGACAGCTAGAGCATATCTCACTGTGCCAGCTTACCACAGAAGGGGTGTCGGTCACAGTTCAGGCGTGTAACTTATGCTCAATGCCACAGCTCCCAGCGCTGACTTGGGGTGGGGGCGTCATGTTCATTGTTTTAAAAGCACCTGATCCCACGTTCCTTGTCCAAGCAATTTTCAGTAATCAATAAAAATTTCAAGATAACTCTGGTGATTAATGTTCTTTCTGGAGAGAGACTGGTAGTGGAAGTTTTGACTCATCCTAGTGCAGAGGGTTAATATGCCTGCTGCATAGAAGGTGTCCCATTCTGATCGCAAAGTGCATTTACTTTAAATAGGTCAAGGGGTTCTTGCATTTATCAGAGAGATCCTTTTATTACTTGCAGTTTAAAAGTTAAAATCCTAATAAAGAGCAGTAAGCTATTAACTGTCATCAAAGAGCTGCATGCAAACTGCAAGGAATATATTACAGCTACATGTTTTTCCCCAGTCTTTCCTTATCCTAATATTGAAAACAGGGTTAATTTGGGTAGAAATCAATTCTTATCATTGAAGAAAACTCCTATCAATTTCTAACCATAGCAAAGGTGCACCACTAACAGAAAAAACAAACAGGTAGGCACACATCAAATTATCAGATCCGTGTCCACAGATGTTTTTTTCAAGTTCTTCATTTATTCAAAAAGTGTCATGTTGGAAAAGAACAGCTGACGCATTTCATCCAAACAGAGGGGCTTCTTCAGGGCTGTGAATTAAAAAAAAATATATACAAATATAAATATAATGCAATACAAAAAATGTGATAACAAGAACATGACACGTTTAAAATATTACTTACACAGTACAAACATTAAGACAGCACTGCTATTTGCATAGATTTTTCCACATTGTATAACCACCTATGCAATAAATCACCAAGACATAACATCTAACGATCATATATTTACCAAGACTATACATAGACTTATGTTTATAGCTAGAACACAACATTTATAACACTCTGTCGGAGAGAGGGAGAAGTTATGAAGAGGAGAGACGAGGATAAGTAAAGAACAATTGAAAGAAAGTAGAACAGAAAGAACAAGTGGAGTGCAAGAGATATCACTGCACAGAAGACATGGCTACAGAGAAGAGAATAAGATAGACACTAATGCAGTTTGCATCAAAAACAGAGAAGAGAGAGAATGCAAAAATATAAGTATCTACACCCAGAGGGAATGAGCCGTGAGCGGTCAACCCAACTAAGCGATTGTGTTGTAACTAATATAGACCCATGAGGAGAGTAACATGAATATATGACAATTCTTATTCAATATAACTATGCAGAGCAAAGGTAAAATTATATAACTTAGTGACTCTCCATACATGACTGACTAGTTGGGAGCAAGAACGGTAATGATAGAACTTATTGAATACTCACTTATTAAGAAGTCAAAGTGAGCTTCACTTTTCCAGACCAAGGACTCTTAAACTAAACTGCCTACCAGTATGGATGACCTGTGATTCCTACACCTTGTAGGCTGTGTCTTATGTAACATTTCCTATATACTGATTTACACACTTATGATTATGTCCGTTCAATGTATGTAAAGTGTTCTGACACCTTAAACTGGTATGAGTGGTGCTATAAAACTAAATAAATCTAAAAGACATGGTTATGGAGACTTGGGGGGCATTGTCGAATGGTGGTAGTGAGAGAATCCATGGCGAGGTGGTCTTTGCGGGGGGCGCTAACAAACATCGTGCACAGTGCGCCACCAGTTCTAAAGCCGACCCTGCTTATGCTTGATTTGTTAAACACACTGTCACACTGTGACATACGTTCCTTGGACGTGATGCTGTAGGAAAGAAGGGAGGCAGCGGAGTAGGTGTGCGTTTAGAAAGAAAAAGAAGCAGTCTCAACGGCAACTGTGTAGGCAACGGGAGTTCTTCACAATACATTGGCACACAAAAGAGGAAATATGAAAGTGAGCTACTAGGAGAGAGAATGCTGAAAGATTGCCCGTTTCGAGGAAAATTACATGGTGAATGCAAGCTAAGGAGTGAGATAAAAGTGAGATAGATGTGAATTACAGACAGAAAGGGGTTCAAGGAGAATGCCTAACTAATGAACAAAATGTATTTGCATAGTAAATACATTAAGTTTTATTTACATAGCTCTTAGCTCCTCAGGTCTAGGTTCGTAGTTCTTTAAATAGGCGTTGCCATTTCCCAGGTAAATAATACTCAATGCATTGCTCTCGGAAGGATGAAAGGGTGAGATGGTCATGTGAGGGTCCAGTTTGCGACTTGCTGGTTCCAGGAGATCTGAGCAACGGGCGCCTTACCCACTGAGCCGCCTGTTAGGGCTCGCCTCTTTGCACAAGTTCCACCTCTCTTTACAGGGCCCTGTCCCTTCTAACACAAGTTTTTCGCTCCCTTTCCACTGCTCGCCGTTGCCTTCATCATACCACCGCCTTCATTTCTCAGCATTAGATCCCCCTTGGCAAGGGGGCTACATAGATGTTAAACAATATCGGGCTCAAAGACAAGCCCTGAGGCACCCCGTGAGATGCGGTGGGACAAAAGCAATCAAAGCATGATCGTTTGGGTGCAGTTGACTAAAAAGTCTGCAAGCCATAGCAAGGCATTGCCCCCGACACCAATCTCATGCAATTTGTCATGGGAAACAGTGTTGAAGGCCACTGACAGGTCTAACAGCACTAGCGTGGCAGGAGAGCCTGGATCTAAAGACAGGCGGATGGTGTCGGTAACCACCATCAGTGCTGTCTCAGTGCTGTGGCCTGATCTGAATTCTGATTGAGAGGAGTCTAGGATTTTGTGAGAAGTTGGCCTGATGTATGATGTTCACTATTCTAGTGAGCACCTTGTATCAGTCCAAACAACCCTTATGGTGGGGGTTGTAAGTCAACCTTATAGACAAGCTATCCTAGGGGTAGCATGGACCTAAGCAGTCTTAGGCTTAACTCAAGAGGGCATGTGAAGCCAGCTGTTTTACCATATGCAATCCTGTAATATCAAATGAAAGGACACCACACAAGTTATATATTATAAAAATATATGTATTTATTACTAGAATAATCCTCTGTACTCTTTATGAGGGCAGAGGCACAAGCGTTTAAACAAAAGCACAGTTAAACATACAAAAGTTGCACAATTATGGATAGGCCCGGTGGCCACTCAAACCATATATTAAATAAGTGGTATAAGAACCGCTTTACGAACAGTGGTAAGGCCTAGGGCCTTGGGAATCACTGGGACTACACTGGACTAACTGTAGTTAGGACGGGAGTAGCCCGCGGGATTCGGGTGCAGCGCTAAAAGCACACGCATGCACCAATGCAAAGTCAATGGTGCGTAAACGTTACAAAGTTACTGCTTTGGAAGTCTTCCGACTGGACTAGAACTTAGCCACTTAAAACTAGGACACTAGAGGTGTAAACCACTACAGGAGCACCGGTGTTTGATCGTTACCTCCCCCACAGGAAGCGGGTGCATAGGTGCCAAAGTGTGCCGGGTTTCGTCGTGGAGATCTATGGAGCCTGGAGATACAGATGCTGCAGGCGGCCAGGAGAGAAGAGTCCGGTTGGATCCAAGGGTGGATCGAAGATGTAGAGTACCTGAAAGCAGAGGGGACAGAGTCTGGGTCACTAGCCAGTGACCAGGATGGAACCAGGAAGGAACCAGGCGATGTCGGGCGCAATCAGGTGGTTGTCGAGAAGCTTGTCTCCGCTGCCACGTGGACTCTGGGGCATCGAGGATGACCAGGAGTGGATCACGAGCTGTCCCACAAAGGCTCTTGCTGTCGGCGGTGTCGGCTTCCGAATCGGAGTCAACAGGCCTTGGCAAATGCAACCCACGCAGGATTTGAAGATCGCTTCTTACTCGGACCAGCAAGGGCAGAGAGGTTGCTCCTTTTCAGGGGAGCAAGGGCCAGTCTGGAGCAACCAGACTAGCAGAGTAGTTTCAAAGATTAGTCATCGTAGAGGCCACTAGCCAACGGGCAAGTGACTGGACAGACGCGTCGAGCAGGAAAATGCAAAAGGGCCCCACGCAGCACTCGGTGAGTGTGGAGGGGTGATCTTCCGTGCACGAGCTGCTCGGGCTGGGGCTTCTCAAACCCTAATGCACAGTTTCAAGGGTGCCTCGGGGGCTGCACGGTAAGTACTTTGCAGTCTTTTCAAGATGGCCGGTCCCACGTCTCACGTTGCCTCCACGGGTCTCAGCTTTGCTGTGGCTGTGGATCGGGCTGTTGGATGTCTGAGAATCCGGTTCTTGTCGATCTCTGTTGCTCGAGCTCCGGCGGGAGCTGCAACAAAGCAAACCGTTGGGCGCTGGATGGTGCCTGTTTGCACAGGGTGGTCACTCCTTGACCACAAGGGAGATTCTTCAGTCTTCCACGTCGAGTGGGATGTCGAAGGGTCCAGAGTTCTGTATCAAAGTTTCAGTCAGGATTATCTAAAGTCTATGGGCACAGCTCCTACCTTTATTCCAAATCAAGGGGCTGGATATCCTGCTAGGTCCCTCCTATGGATGGAACCCAGGAAGGGGGTGGTTACACCCCTTTCCCTCTGTACAGTTTCGCGCCAGAGCTGGGGCTGGAGTGCCCCAGCACCGGTTTGAACTGGGCTATGCATGGGGAGCCTTGTGTGCCCCAGGCAGTGTCTAGTTTTACTCGCCCTGCCTGCCTCAATCCACTATCTCCTGTCTGGGGTGGTGTAACACCTCTCTGTGACAGGATACCTTTTGTCCAGGCCTCCCCTGCTGGAGTTTCGGTCAGCAGCAGGAGGCCAGACTCGTGTCTGTGGCAGCAGCATCCATTTTGTGATGCTGGGGCTCTGGTTAGATTTAACCGCATTTACTGTTACCCACATGTCTTAGCCCTCTAGAAGGGTGGAATACTACCCCCTCGCCAGTTCTGGCGACGGGGGTAGCATTGACACCTTACACAACATGTTTTGATAAAGCCAAACCAAAGTTAGCAATAACCGCGAGGATTATAATGCACTTAAGAGTATATGGTATGGCAATACCCTGGAACAGCTATAAGGACATGGTTCTGAAAGCTGCAGACAGGCTCAGCTCATGCTAGAGCACCATCTCACATAAAACCAAGCACTCTGCCTCCAGGATTGTTAAGGCCTGCCATAGGAGTGACTTATAGGTGTATATGTGTCCAGATATAGGTTTAGATATAGGTATACTATATCTAAGCAAGGGGTGATTACACGACCTTGCCCCAGCTGAGTGATCAGCCAGTTGTGTCAGTTTGGATGGCCAGCCAGGGGTGGCAAAAGATATGCTGCAGCCCCTGGAAGGCCTTGGATGCACCTTTGCCCTGGGTACCTATAGTACACTGTACAGGGGCTGATAAGGTGACCCAATATCCAATTAGTTATGCACCTAGGGTACATGGAGTCCATTTTAAAGAGAGAGCAGATAGCCTGGGGCCCTGATTAGCAGGGTCCCAGGCCAACTAAGTCGAAAACCAGCTAAACACAAGGCAAACAATCTGGGGTAACCATAGTCAGGTATCCACCCTCCTACAAATTTAAAAAACCTTTAGGAATGTCATCAGCTGTCTGTTGACCTAGCTTTCCAACATTTTTCCGAACAATGGGAGAAACGAGATGGGGCTTTAATGAAGCTGAATCTTAGGATTTGCATTTGCTTTTTGTATATCGGAGGGACCAGAGCGGACTTCCAAGAGAGTGGTCATTTGTCAGTATCTTGGGATAAGTTAAACAGTGAGAGGATAGTAGGTGCAACTATAGATGCGACATTAGCAGTGACCCTAGGTGGACACATATCCGCAGTTGAACCAGATTTAGCTCTAACCAAAAGCCCCATAAATTGGACCAGTGTACAGGGTTTACACCTGTCTAGGAGAGGGGAGGGATCAGATGGGAGTGCCAAAAGAGCAGTTAGATTGGTCTGTCTCTGATTAATAGGGAATTTCTGGTAGATGGCTTCGATTTTTTTCTTCAAAAAAGTCAGCCAAGGAATCATATAATTGCGGTGAGGAAGGAATTGCAGTAGAGCAAGCGCGTGGCTTGTTAAAGTCTTTGAGCATTTTATATAGCTTTTTGTATGAGTTGCCAGCATTCTCAATTTTACAAGAGTAGTAGCTTCTCCTGATTTTCCTAATGGGTGTGTGTGATACCTCACCCGTTCAGCTTTATAGGCTACTTTGTCTTTCTGTGTTTTAGAGCAAAGGACCATAGAGAACCAAGAGGCCTGAGGTCTGGAAAAGACAGATCTGATTTGTTTAAGCAGTGCTGTTTTGTCAAATGCTACCATGGGAGCATTGATGGTAGTCAGTGAGTGCAGTGTTAATATCTGAGCACTGGGTGACAGCCCCAGGAGTGAAGGCTTTAGAAAACATTTCAGGTGAGATGGAGTTCCAGGCTCAATAAATGTTTTTCACTCATATAGCAAGCTGGATCGACTCCAGCTGGGCCGACACCTTATGAATATATCTCCAGATGACAGGCTGGTCTGGAAGCTTTCCCCCAACAATTGTTCTCCAGCCTCGTCAGGTGCCACAATGGAACTTTAGAAGTGACTCTGCCAGCCAGATGTTAGGACTAACCCTGGGCATAGGACTACGCTACGCTTGCAGTTTTTATCCAAGTATATTAGATGCTAATGTCAGTTCTTGTTTTCCTGAGATTCAACAACATGGGACTGGAGCTCGAACTGAACTTTGCTGATGAACTTCCTCTGTTTTTTAACAGTGACCAGGTCATATGTCTCTCCCGTAGATATCAGAGTTTCAATCCTGTCAAAGATGCTGCAAGAAATTTTCCTTCCTGGATACACAACATCTGCATGTTTTTTCAGAACTGTGATCATGACTCTGAAGTTTGCAACTCCTGTTTCTTAAATCACCAAAGGCCAACATGGAGCTAGAGTTGAAGGCCCACAGGGATACACAAAAGTGTTGCCCTTCACCTTTAGGTGACTCTCCTGGAAGAGAAACAATTTCCAAAAGATCTTTCCACAAGAAAAAAAAAGCACCCTCCCTTTTTTCTTTGAGGAAAAGAGTCCTGCTTCCAGGACCATTCAGGATCTCAACACAGTTACTTGAAGCCAGGTTCTTGCCAAAACAGAAGCCACATTTGCAACCGTCTCCAGCACCACCTTTGAAGTTGGCTGAAGTCATCAATGTGTTGAAGGAACAAGTTAGAGCATGTTTTGATGATGTGCCCTTGGCAGAGCAGCATCCAAGGGTCCTTAGAGTTGCCTGGACTGAAGAGTCTCAGGCCCTTTTTACAACTGGTAAAAATTGTGGCCAAATAGAAGATGATGAACTTGTTCTAGCTGCATGGGGAAAGCATTTTTGGTTCCAGCAAATCACAGCCACATAACTAGTAGACATACACCTGCACCGGGTGACCCACAATTTTTGTTGTCATACTCTTCATCATAAAGTCCAATGGTGCAAGCTTAATCTTCAAAATTGATCCCAAATGCCTTTACCCAGTGCTTCATCATGGAGAGTAAAACAAAGCTGGATTCCTTGGCTGAAAAGTATTTGCCTCTGTCAGCCTTGAACTACATACTGCAAACAGCAAATTCCTTCTGTTCCACTAAGTCTACCCCCTGGATGAGCTGCTGAAACATGCAGTCGTTATCCTTCCAGACCCCATGAAAAAGCAGTTTCCAACTTGTTCATGAACAATTTGGTTGCATGCAAACAAATCCTGAAGTGTTACCTGGATTCCGTAAACACTGTGCCCCTCTCCATGGACACGGCCATCATGATGCACCACTACACTTGGAGGCCTTCATCAGCAGAACTACAGCTTACTTGCTGGTCTAGCCTCCTCAGCAAGGCAATTCTTCCAAACATATAGGAAGTATTGAGGCTACTCCAGGGCACAAGCTTCTTGGAAGCACCAACCTTCGCATTTGCTCCAAAGACCCCAAACCGACGTGCTGCTCCTTTCAGAGCAGGAATGGGTCTAGGGGATGCCCAGCAGTGTCGGATCCAGTCTCCACCATCCACTGCCGGTTCTGCTGCCTTGAAACCTCTTTAACTCCAGCACCCTACACCACCATCTTCAGCAGGGTCTACCACTTTTCCACCAATTTATAAAGGAGCACAAGGGTTCTGAGGCCCATCAAGCTTGTCCACATGGGCTACATTTCACACTTTCTTTCCTCCCCTCTGAACTGCCCTCCCTTCATTAGGATGTTCTCTTTGGCACACTTTTCAATTTTGGAGGTGAATGTCCTCATCCTGTTGAACAAAGGAGCCATAGATGTGGTGCCTCTGGAAGAAAGAGATTTAGGATTTTTTTCATTTGCTTCTTGATCCCGCAGAAGGATGGGGGTCTCAAACCCATCCCGGCCGTCACCTCTAGAACCTATTCATTCAACAGGACAAGTTCAAGAAGATTAACCTGAACCAAGTTATGTGGGCTTATGTTCCTGGACCCCCAGAATGTCTATTTCAATCTACCAATACTGCCCACCAACAGATATTACCTGTAATTCACATTATATGCTTACAGTTCTAGCATTTGGATTGGCTACCGCACCATGTGTATTTGCTAAAGTGCTGGCAGTTGTGGCACTGTTACTGCAACGGTCAGGAGTTCATGTATTCCCAAACATGGACTACTGGAGGGTCAAAGCAGGAGTCCATGGCACTGGTTGAGGAACATCTTCAGTGCACAATGACTTTCCTCCATGACGTAGGCTATACAATCAATACCAAGAAATATCATTTCACTTCCACATAGTGGGTAACCTTCATAGGTACAGTGCTGGACACAATCCCAGATTAAGGTTTTTCCGTCCACTCAAAGGAATCCAGGTCTTTAGGAGATGATTCTGATGTTTCTGACTCCAACTCTGGTCCCAGTTCTGCATGTTTTATCTTTGCTGAAAGTCATGGCTCCCTGCATCCTGTTGGTTCCCCACATCAAATGGCTGATGAAGGCTTTTCAATGAAGCCTGTAATAATATCCGCTGCAACACAGTCTATTGCCTCTGGTTCAGAACTTTGAGTCAGTTAATCTGTATCTGCATTGATGGATGGAGCCCTCCAGCCTTTTGGTGAGTTACTCTTTCAGACCTCCTCAGGCACAGTGTACCAAGTTGACAGAAGCTCCTCGCTGGGCTAGGGTGCCCACATGGGCAACATGACAGAACAGGGTCTTTAGTCCATATCAGAACAGCGCCTACACATAGACGTTCTGGAGCTATGGGTAGTCCGCTTTGTCATGAAGGCATTACTCCCTTCCATATCAGGGAGCAACATACAGGTTCTATCAAATAACACCATCGCTATCCATTATATCAACAGATAAGGCAAAGTGAGGTGGTGGATCTTGTCATGAGAAGCGGTTTGCCTATGTCAGTGGGCACAGCAAAAAGGAACTCTCACAGAAGTGGCTTACCTTGCAGGTTTCCTCACTGTGAGAGTGGTTCAACATGTCGTTTCTCACTCAAGCACCATAAGTGTGAACTATATCCCGGAATGATAGATGCCATTTTCTACCAAATAGATGTGGATCTCTTTGCCTTGGCCCAGAACGAGAAGTATCCTCAGTATTGCATCTAACTGTTCCCTCTCCATGGTTCAGTGGAGGGTGGCTTCATGTTCAGGTGGTCTCAAGGCCTGTAATTTTCACTTCCATAGATTCTGCTTGTGTTAAAGGTCCTACAGAAGGCAAGGGAGGATTGAGCAAAGCGGATCCTGATCACCTCTGGTTGGATAAGTAGGATCTCGTATGCACATTTGTTGGCACTCAGCATGAGGCCACTTCTTCTCCTACACAGGGTAGACCTGTTCTCGAAGCTGGATGGTCAGGTCTTCTAACCCAATCCATGAATACTGCAGCTGCATGCATAGAAATTGAGTGATGCTAGATGATATCCTTTTGTCTTTCAGCTCAAGTTGCGGATATCATCTTGGCTACCAGGGACCGTATTACACATCATCACTGTTTGCGGCCGGCACACCTTTCAAAAGGTGCGCCCGGCGCAAATAATGATAATGCACCCCAGTATGCTCTCCATACCACTGGAGTCAAGCTACCCTGGCAGATGAGGGGTGAAACACCGAAACCGGTCCTAGGAGGCTTGTTTTCAGCCCAGGAAGGACCTGGCCTGGCAGTTCGGGCTGGACTGTTCCCATTGGGTGCAGGGTTAAGACTGATTTGCAAATAGCTGGGTTCAAACTGGAAAGGCATGGGGAGCAAAAAACGATGGAATTAGGGGTTACATGTTTAAATTAAGTGTGGGCGTAGTGCTCCGCTCCGTTCACGGAGTGTGTGTTGTGTTGCCTACTTCGCAATCTGCAACGTAGGCGTAGTAGGCAGACTACGCACACGCCATGGAGTAGCGAAGGTGCCTGCCACCGGCCTCCCTCCCGCCCTCTTCTAAATTCCCTTAAAATCATTAAAAGCATTCTAAAAGTAATGAAACGACTTACCTGGGATGCGGCGTCCCGGGGCTCCCTTTTCCTAGTTTATCGTTGACTTGTTCCTCAACAATGCGCATGCGCGGGCGCCCGCGCATGCGCATTTCTTGCGAGAAATGCGCATGCGCTGGCGCCCGCGCATGCGCATTTGTGAGGAAGAAGTTGGCGATATACCAGGAAGAGGGAGAGCCGGGACGCTGCATCTCAGGTAAGTAGTTTTCATTACTTTTAGAATGCTCTTATTGGTTCTAAGGGCATTTAGAAGAGGGCGGGAGGGAGGCGGGCGGCGCGTAGCGGGGCTTCGCAAAGTGTGTGGGTGTGCGTAGATTCCCCCCCACTTCGTGATGCTTTGCGTAGCACCACTACGCCCACTACGCCCAGGCCTAGTTTAAATATCGATGTAACAAATATCGATGAAAAAAGTATTGAGGTAAAAATATTGATAACAAAAATATTGCCTCCCAATACTTAAATAAGTAAGTACAATAATATTGACTCAAAAATATCGATGTAAAAAACATAGATGTAAAAAATATCGACTTTAAAAAATAACATAACTTAAATAAAATGTATTAAATAATATTAATATCATTAACAAAATAAATTAAATTTAATTTATATTTTAACTAATTATAACAAATAAACTTAATTTAATAATTATAAACACAAAAATGTGTACATATACATTTACTTAAATACATTTTATTAACTATTATCGTTTTTTAATTTATAAACTTTTTTAATTATATAAAAATAAAATAAACACATATATAAATAATTTAAAATAAAATTAAACACTCTATATTTAATTAACAAATTAAACTATTTAAAAAAGAATAATACATATATTTAATAACAAAATAAAAACATTAGTAGTTAAAACGGATAGCGAGGGGGTAAAAATTACTATTCCCACTCCAATGAGTGCAACAGTAGGGAAAGTACTGGATAGCGGAGAGGTAACATTTACTATTCCCACTCCAGTGAGTGCAACAGTAAGGAAAGCGTTGGATAGTGGGTGGGTAAAATTTACTATTACCACTTCAGTGAGTGCAACAGTAGGCAAATCGCGGGATAGCGGAGGGGTAAAAATGACTATTCCCACACTAATGAGTGCAACAGTAGGGAAAGCGTTGGATAGCGTAGGGGTAAAAATGACTATTTCCACTCCAGTGAGTGCAACAGTGGGGAAAGCGTTGGATAGCGTAGGGGTAAAAATTACTATTCACACTCCAGTGAGTGCAACAGTAGGGAAAGCGCTGGATAGCGGAGGGGTAACATTTAGGTGACTCTCCTGACAGGGAAACTATTCCCCCTCCAGTGAGTGCAACAGTAGGGAAAGCATTGGATAGCGGGTGGGTACAATTTACTATTCCCACTCCAGTGAGTGCAACAGTATGGAAAGCGCTGGATAGCGGAGGGGTAAAAATTACTATTCCCATTCCAATGAGTGTAACAGTAGGGAAAGCGGCGGATAGTGTAGGGGTAGGAATTACTATTCCCACTTCAGTGAGTGGAACAGTAGGGAAAGCGTTGGATAGCTTAGGGGTAAAAATCACTATTCCGACTCCAGTGAGTTCAACAGTAGGGAAAGCGTTGGATAGCTTAGGGGTAAAAATTACTATTCCCACTCCAGTGAGTGCAACAGTAGGGAAAGCGTTGTATAGCGGAGGGGTAAACATTACTATTCCCACTCCAGTGAGTGCAACAGTGAGGAAAGCGCTGGATCCCAAAACAATAAAAAACAAAACCATCAACATTTTAATTAAATTTCCAATATTAACATGATTAATATATTAATTTAAATATATTATTATTAACAAAGATAATAAAAAATAAGTAATTACACATTATTTAACACTATAATATCCACAACACACATCTAAAATTAATTACACAATTAAATTTAATAATTACTAATTAATTACTGGAAATTAATGTATTATTATTTATTAATTAATCAATACAAAATTAATTACTTACCACCTTTCATACCATTTACACATATAAACACCACAACACACACCTAAAATGAATTACACAATTACAATTAATAATTAATGAATGGTAATTCATTTAAAAATATGTAATAATTAATCAATAACAAATTTATTTCTTACCATCCTTCACACCATTTACACATGTAAACACCACAAAACACACCTACAATTAATTAAATAATTAACATAATTAATTATTAATTGACTAATTGAAATTAATTAACAGCTAATTATTAAACTATTATTAGTTAATCAATTAACACATTAATTATTCAATAGATTTTATATAATTAAATTACTTCCCACCCGATTCCCCTATAAACCCACAACCCGCTATGGAACTAAAAACGCAAAATTCAAATTTAAAAAAACAAAATTAACTACTATAAATTATTATTGAAATCTATATCATTAAATTACTTCCCCACAACCCGCTACGGAATTAAAAACGCAGAATTAAACTTAAAATAAATTAATAACTAATAAAATGTTAAAACATATAATACAATGACAAACAATTCACATTAAAAACACTAAAATACAAAACATTATTAATAAATCAATATTTTTGTCAACTATATTTTTGTGAACGATATTTATTACAACCATACTTTTGTAATCGATATTACTTACCTGTCAGTCTTGTCAACTATATTTTTGTTGTCGATATTTCTTCCCCACAATATTTTGGCAGTGATATTCATGTCCCACAATATTTCTCCGTCGATATTCCTGCTCTGCACCCGATTTAGGCCCAGATCTGTGTACTGGGGTGAATGTATGACATCGTTCTGCATTCTGACCATCAATTGTTCTTTTTGCATTTGTCACCCCGAGTGAGACCGGTATACCTAGATGTGGGTCCTGTGCTCTCCATGCCACTAGAGTCAAGCTACCCAGGCTGAGGGGTGAAACCCCGAAACCGGTCCTAGGATGCTTGTTTCCAGTCCAGGAAGGACCTGGCCAGCAAGTTTGGGCTGGACTGTTCCCATTGGGTGCAGGGTCAAGACTGATTTGCATATGGCTGGGTTCAAACTGGAATGGCATGGGGAGCAAAGAAAACAATGGCTTTATGCCCAGATCTCTGTACTGGGGTGAATGTAGGACATTGTTCTGCTTTCTATCCATCAATTGTTCTTTTTGCATTTGTCACCCCCGAGTGAGACAGGTATGCTTAGACGTGGGTCCTGTGCTCTCCATGCCACTGGAGTCAAGCTATCCTGGCTGATGATGGGTGAAACCCCGAAACCAGTCCTAGGATGCTTGTTACCAGTATAGGGAGGACCTGGTCTGGCAGTTTGGGCTGGACTGTTCCCATTGGGTGCAGGGTCAAGACTGATTTGCATATGGCTTGGTTCAAACTGGAATGGGATGAGCAAGAAAATTATGGATTTAGGCCCAGATCTCTGTACTGGGGTGAATGTATGACATTGTTCTGCATTCTGTACATCAATTGTTCTTTTAACATTATGGTGTATGCGCTGCACCCATGACAGCCACGAGCTGCGCATTCATGTGAAAACACGGAGCAGCCGCTCCGAGTTTTCACAGTGCAGGCAGCACATGCCTGCACTTTCAAAGGAGTTTAGAGATCCCCTCGCAGGCGGCTGCAGTCAGTACCTGCACTCGCTTGCAAGGGGATGTTCAAGGGGTCCATGGGACCCCCTTTACCCCCTGCAAAGGGCTGCTGTCAGGATGCGCACTGATAGTGCACCACCTTTTAAATGGCATACTGTCAGTGCGCCTCCTGAGGGCTTCTTTGACTCTATGCCTGCATCTGTAATATGGCGTGGGAACAGAGTCAAAGGAAATCCCTCATTTGCATAGGACACGCCCCTATGCAAATGAGGGAATGCCCTCTGTTGACAGCACTGAGGCTTTAAGTGCAACAGTACTATTGGTATTATAGAAGGGGACACACAAGCATCTGCGTCCCCTTCTTTAATACCAAAATGCCCCGTGGGCGCTCAAAGCAGTGCAAACGCCTGTAGCGCCCCCGAGGCACCATCCGTAATACTGCCTTAGGAAGCCCCCTAAGAAATCTATTTACACAGGTTGCTGGAACAAGGTTTTTCAAAGGTAAGCCCGGGGGGAGACTTCCCCTCCGCCAGGGAATGTGCGGAGGTTTGCCTCCGCCACGTTCCACTGAGAACGCGGAGAAGGCAAATCTCCGCACTCTGCGGTGGAGCGGAGTTGGCAGCCCCCGGCTCTACCCCCCCCTATTAGCAATTAATTATAAAGGACATAAAAGTAAAGAAAAACAACTTACCTGGACTGCGGCGTCCCTAGGCTGCTCTCCTCCTCTTCCTCGCCGTCTCTGCGACAACTGCGCATGCGCATTTCTTGGGAGAAATGCGCGGGAGCTCACGCGCATACACAGTTTATGCAGAGAGGACGAGGAAGAGGAGGAGGGTTGCCCGGGGACACCTCAGTGCAGGTAAGTTTTTTTTTTACTTTTATGTCCTTTATAATTAATTGTTAATAGGCGGTGTGGAGGCGGGTGGCGGAGTGGAGTGAAGTTCCACAGAGTTTGTTCTCAACTCCAAGGTCCTCTGCGTAGCCCCGCTATGCACACTATGCCTGGGGTTATTCAAAGGTTCAAGATTGAGGTCCTGAGTCCTTTTCAGACCTGTCTTTCCAACATCCTGCGATTTGTACTGTCACTTGCCCAAAATGGCTGGGCAGTGGATACAGTTAAAGGTTATTTGGGTGCCTTGTTCACATTTATGTGCCTTCCTGACTAGCTATCTTTGTTTTGATCACCACTAGTGGCACCTAGATTTACATGTATGTTTCCTCCCACTCTGTTCATTGTCCCTCAATGAGATTTGCATCTAATGGCATCACCATTTGAGCCTATGCACGGTTGCGTTATTCGGCTTCTAACTCTGGAAACAGTTCTTTCGGTGGCAATCATTTTAGCCCATAAGGTCCTTGAGCATCAGACCCTCACAGTTTTTCCACCTATTAGGGTTTTCTACAAAAGACAATTGAGAGAGCACAACCAAAATAAGTATATACTTGACTAAAATAGTCAAGAAAATTATTTAATATACACAATGACACATGACACTTTGTTCAGCATATAGATTTCCACCCCTATTGCTTAGTTGTTGCAGCAATGGTACAGACGACACGTGTTTCGTCGCAATTTGCGACTTTTTCAAGGCTTCATATCTGTATGAGGGAAAATTCTCGTAAAGCGCACTCGTCCTATGGTCACAATTCAAAACTATAGAATTTCTATGGATATCCGTCGTCCAGATCCCTGGCACGGTATCATTTGTAGCTAGTAGGCTCAAATGTTAAGATTTCTATGTTGCGTTTCCTGCCCCAGAATAGTGTATTCCGAAAGCATAGGCAGACGTAACTCATCGTATTCTCAAAACGGGTTCACCCCGGTTCCACACCGGCGCAGGACACGGGACGCTGGGAGACGGACGCAAGACTTTATGGGCGAGTAACTCTCTCTGAATATACGGCGGGAGACATACAAATCCTACTTGGGAGTAAGGCAATACCAATCACACCGACGTGAAAACACGACGCTGGGGGATTGACGGGGGACTTCTTTAAAGACAAACCTCGATTTGGCGGGTGAACCCGTTTTGAGAATACGACGAGTTACGTCTGCCTATACTTTCGGAATACACTATTCTGGGGAAGGAAACGCAACATAGAAATCTTAACATTTGAGCCAACTAGCTACAAATGATACCGTGCCAGGGATCTGGACGACGGATATCCATAGAAATTCTATACTTTGGAATTGTGACCATAGGACGAGTGCGCTTTACGAGAATTTTCCCTCATACAGATATTGAAGCCTTGAAAAAGTCGCAAATTGCGACAAAACACGTGTTGGCTGTACCATTGCTGCAACAACTAAGCAATAGGAGTGGAAATATATATGCTGAACAAAGTGTCATATGTCATTGTGTATATTAAATAATTTTCTTGACTATTTTAGTCAAGTATATACTCATTTTGGTTGTGCTCTGTCAATTGTCTTTTGTACTGTTGTTTATATATAGAAAATTCTGTATATGATTATTAGCACTGTGGGTGGCACGGTGCAGTGGCATGGAGCACGCCTAAAATACATTGTATTTTTTCTGACTGTTGCGCAAACAAAACAGAGGTGCTGGCTTTTATAGAGTATCGACTGCCATCATTTTTTGTTGCATTATGGTTTTGTTCCTGGATAAGTTGGTTCTTCCTACTTACCCTTCCTGCCTTTCATATCAGCCAGTCTGTTACTCTGCCATCTTTCTTTTCTCCTCCCCTTTCAACAAGGGAGGAAGAGCAGCTACATAAACTGGACCCCAGGTTTGTGATATCCTATTACATTGATCTCACTGGATAGGATAGAGGGGAAAATAAGCTCTTTGTGAGCTTCACCGGAGCTAAGAAGGGCAAGGTGGTGACCAAATGCCCAAGTTTGCATTTTGGTCATCTATTGTATCTGCTATATCTAATCCAAGAAAGACCCTCTGGAGGTCATTCATGCCCACTCCACAAGGGCAATGACAACTTCAGCAGTAACCACCAGAAGCATTCCAGTGGCTGATATTTGCCGGACAGTCACATGATCATTCTTACATATTTTTGCCAAGCATTACTTCCATACAGCTCAAGCACGAAATGACAGGTACTTTCCCAAAGCTTTGCTGCATAATTTCCTTGGTTAATCTGAACTACTCAGTCTCATCACTCAGGGAGGTATTGCTTTGGGACTCATTTATAAGGTGAAGAATCTGCGAAAAGATATATCCATCAGAAGAAAAGGTTAATTACTTTCAGTAATTATATTACTGTTAGATACATGATGGTCCTGCAGATTCCTTACTGCTCTACTTCCATACTTTGCAAAATAAGATCCCAAGGTGTGCACACATTTTATGTGATGTTATTATCTCTGTTGTTGATACTGTCTGGGTTCCTCTCCACATGACTCAATAGGGTGCAGAAAAAGTGCAAGGAACTGATGCCAGCATCCGATTGGCACATAATTTACTCTAATGTTGTTGAATCCAGTGGTTGAACTCCCAGTTAAAGCTGCATGGCTGTACCTGGTGACAGTGGAGAGGTATCATTGGGCAACAGTTTTCGGTCCAGTGTGACAACTCAAGGTATTTCCATAAGGTCAGGACTCTGCAGGAACATTAATTATCCGCCAGAAATATTGTTCCAAAGGTAAGTTTTCCCCAGTGGGCTTACCAACACAGTGTTCTCTGTTGTCAAGTACAGTAAGCATTGCTGTGGAACCAACAGTAGTGGCCCCTTTAGTATTGTTAGTATTATCACTAATTGTTGTTGCACTAGATGTAGCACATTTATGTAGCATTTCCCATACTTCACTTTAAGAAGATGAAATGGGACTCAATGGAATTGAGGTAATGTAATCGACCTTTGAATATTATTTTTCTTTTGGGTGATCTTGGTCCCAAATCCCAACCCTGGATGAGGGCCTAAGTAGTCAGATCAGGAATCATTTGACAGACTAGGAAAGGCCAGCCTCTCTGGGTGCAAGTCTATAATGGGAAATCCAGCCTTTGTTCTGTTTCACCACTTCAGACCTCTTTGAAGTAATGTGAGACTGGGAACACATTGGGCCCTCTGCCATCTTGAAATGAGACTCACAAGGCAATGATAGCTAGTATGAGGTGAAGTCACTGTTGTAAAAGTGGCTGCACATCATCTCAGGGAGACCCGGTGTGATATGGTAGTCACCTAACCCTAATAGAAAAGAGGCATTGAAGACTGCAGTAAACACTTCTGAAGTCTAGAGACCTCTATGTGTCCCCTATCTTTGCAAATACAACAAGATAATGGACGGAGTGCTGAAACGTTTCAACCACTCACCCTCAGTCAAGAAAATCTGGGTTAAATCCATTGTTCTTTTGCTCACTATGCCACCCCAGTTTGGACCCAGCCTTATGCAAATCAGTCTTGACCCGGCTCTTCGTGGGAACAGTCCAGCTCGAACTGCCAGACCTGGGTCTCTTGCTCGCTGTGCCACTGAATTCAAGCTAGCCAGGCTGATGAGGTGTCCCAGGATGTTTGTTTCCAGTTCAGGGAGGACCTGGCCTAGCAGTTCATGCTGGACTGGATCTCCTCTATCTTTTGCCTGGTCGTTTAAAGAAGGAGTTGTAGTGTTGTTCCTATATCCCTGATAGGCTCTGCGCATTGGAATAATATACAGTTAGTATATATATATATATATATGAGGCGGGTAAACTCGGGAACCACAGCGCCAATCCACACACCCGATACATCATTGTAATCGTCAGGGTGTGCAGATGGATATAGGCTATATAAACTATAAAAATATGCGTTCTTTAAAAAATGTACCTTAAAAAAAAAGTAGTCCCTTTGAAGTAGCGCCGCCCACGACCTACGTGCTTACGTCAGGAGCGCGGGGAGGAGCGGCGTCCAGGAGCGGCAGACATGGTGTGTGGGAGGAGCGGTGATGAGCAGCGGACAGGCGGTGAGGACCGGCGGACAGGCGGGAGGAGCAGTGACGAGCACGAGGAGCGGCGGAGCGGTGAACTGAGGAGCGCGGGGGAGGAGCGGCGGCTCAGGTAAGGCTCCGGGGGACCCACGGACAATGTCGGGACAGGTGGGGGTCGGGGCAGGTGGGGGACGGGGCGGGCGGGGGCCCGGGCTGCTGGACAATGTCGGGGCGGGTGGGGGTCGGAGCGGGCGGGTTCCCGGGCTGCTGGACAATGTCGGGGCGGGCGGGGGTCGGGGAAGCCTGATTGCTCCCGGACAAGGTCGGGACGGGCTGCTAATATATATATATATATATATATATACAATAGTTTTGGCACAGGACTGAGGTCAGTATGTCTCTATCGAGTACGTTAAACTTAATTACTTGTATGTGTCAGCTAACTCAGAGGTCACTAGAAACTTCTCGAATGAACAAGAAGGGATTCCTTTCTGACAACCGTATAAACATGACAACTTTGTTTCCCTTAGAATCCGAACAATCTCAGAATCGTGGAAACAATAGATAACCGTTTCACTCAGTCAATCGGGCACGCTTCGTTTCTACAGAGTTTACACAGAAATATGTAGACGGGCATTTCAATAAAAAGGGTTTATTTAACAGTCTTATTTCTCATGCAAGAGATATGAACTGCTACAATCGTAAGACAGAATGCGAAGTATAATACATCCAGCGTTAGCAGTAAGATGAAATACTACTGCAATAGCATGGCTTGTAGCTATGACATAAATTCATAATAATACATACATAAATAACACAGGCTAAAATACTCATCTGGTGCTTCTAAAATAATCCTACCCCAGTGTACCTAACCAAAGTGTAGTACAAGAGAAGAAGTAGGTGCTGTTTAGCTACTTGTACCAGAAGGTTCCTTCCATTTTCATGTGGGAATTCAAGTCCACCAAATCTCAACTGCTGCTTCTAAGGAACTCAGAAAGACTGACTTCCATCCGAGCAATAGAGTGAAGAGCTTTTGAGTGCTTGCAGCCTCTGGGATTTTGAGTTCTGAAAACATCAACTACAATTTCTAAAGAACATATACAAATTATGACTTTCAGCAGGTAAGTACCATAAAGTGTTGCCACTAATCCAAGGCACAGCCTCGTTGGCCTGCTCAAACTCCATCCATTGGCAGGAGCTTTTTCTTTGTTTAAATATGTTTTATTAAATATACCTGGTGCAATTCATCCTTAGTACGATACAATAATAACATTAAACAATAATCATAAATTTAAAAAACAGACGTAGATTCGAATTTACAAAAAATTCCAGATAGCGCATAATTTCATCATGAACAGAGAGCAAAGCAAATAATGCCAAATGACACAACACAGTATCCCAGCCATGCGCTATAATCGAGCATCTCTCCATTTTTTAAGCGGGCCCATAGGTTCTGCCATTGTTCTCTCATTCTCCTACCTCTCCCCGTATATAGGGCAGACTCAACATTATGAATCCCAAGCAGGCGAGAGAGCCACATCTGGAAGGAGGGGACCGTACTATCCTTCCAGCCTGCCGCCAAAATAATCCAGAGGATTGCTACACACATAAAAACAAACGCTTCTTCTTCCTTATTTAGATTTAAATTACTATTGTGCCCTAAAATCATAAGGGTAGGGGATAGGTTGATCTTAATACCTAGCAGCCCCTCCCAAAATTTCTGGATATTAATAAAAATCTCCGATAGATTATTACACTGATAAAACATGTGAAAAAGATTAGCAGAACCTTCAGAGCACCTTGGACATTTATTGTCCTCCCTCTTACCCCACCCATATAACTTAGCTGGTGTAAAATATAAGTTAAATACCGTCTTATATTGTTGGGCTCTCAGATTTGTAGAGCGAAACCATTTCCCTGCTAATTGTAGCGCTTTATCCAGGTCTGCATCCAGGTCCCCTAATTTCATCATCCATGCCGTTTCAGTTTTATCCAAATCATTTTGGAGTGTTGAGGTTAATACCGTATAGATTAAATGTATTTTACTACCCCCACCCAAGCCATACTCAATCACATTAATTTTGCCCCCTGGAATAATGCATGGTCTGATCCTTGATAGTGTTTGGTGTATTTGTAGAAATTTGAAGCCTTGATTAGCTGGTATGCCATAATCTCGCTGCATCTCCTTAAAACTCATCAACGAATTTCCACCAAACAGATCCCCCATTCTTCTAATTCCTTGATCCTCCCATGCTCTCCATAGCCTATCAGTGCTAAAATGGGGGAAAGAACTAGAATTCCAAAGTGGGGTATAATAATTAACCATTGGGATTGCCAAATGCTTCTGGATAAATTTCCAGACCTTCCAGGCACTCTCCAACACTTTATATAGTTTTTTATTATAGTAGCGTCTGTCAGTTTTACGCAGCAAAACTCCAACAGCTTCTTGACCTAGCAACAACTCAAAACAAGCATTGGAAATGCAATAGGTCTCGCAGCATTAGAGTTAGTGCATTTAGAATTGTTTATGGGTTTTTTGTTGTAAATCTTTTGCATTTTTATTTTTTTTTGCCAATGCTAAAGAATTACAAATCAAAAAAGCAATAAACAATTGTAAAAGCTGTAACTAAAAATCCTACGAGACCTATTGCACTGTGTGAGGGTGAGGTGTTGAGGGTGAGTGAGGGTGGGGGTGAGTGAGGAGTTGAGTGTGAGTGAGGTGTTGAGGGTGAGTGAGGTGTTGAGGGTGAGTGAGAGTGAGAGTGAGTGAGGGTGAGGGTGAGGGAGGGTTATTGCGAGTTAGGATGAGGGGTTGAGGGTGGGTGATGGTGAGGGTGAGGTGTTGAGGGTGAGTGAGGATGAGTGAGGGTGAGTGAGGAGTTGAGGGTGAGTGAGGGTGAGTGAGGGTGAGTGAGGGTGAGTGAGGGTGACTGAGTGTGAGTGAGTGTGAGTGAGGGTGAGTGAGGGTGAGTGAGAGTGAGTGAGGGTGAGGTGTTGAGGGTGAGTTGTTGAGGTTGAGGTTTTGAAGGTGAGGTGTTGAGGGTGAGGTGTTGAGGGTGAGGTGTTGAGGGTGAGGTGTTGAGGGTGATTGAGTGTGAGTTAGTGAGGGTGAGGTGTTGAGTGTTAGTAATGGTGAGGTGTTGAGGGTGAGTGAGGGTGAGGGTGAGTGAGGGGGAGGGGGAGGCGTTGAGGATGAGTGACGTGTTTAGGGTGAAGTGTTGAGGGTGTGGGTGAGGAATTGAGGGTGAGGGAGGGTGAGTGTGGGTGAATTGTTGAGGGTGAGTGATTGAGGGTGAGGTGTTGAGGCTGATGTTTTGTGGGTGAGTGAGGGTGAGATGTTGATGGTGAGTGAAGGTGAGGTGTTGGGTGAGGCGTTGAGGGTCAGTGAAGTTGAGGGTGGTTGAGTGAGGATGAGTGAGAATGAGGGTGAGTGAGGAGTTGAGGGTGAGTGAGGGTGAGGTGTTGAGGGTGAGTGAGGGTGAGTGAGTGTGTGATGTTGAGGGTGATTGAGGATGAGTGAGAGTGAGGGTGAGTGAGGATTTGAGGGTGAGGCGTTGAGGGTGAGGTGTTGCTGGTGAGTGAGGGTGAGAGTGATTGAGTGTGAGTGAGTGTCAGTGAGGGTGAGGTAGCGTCTTACTGATTGCCCGTGAAAAGCCCAATTATCTTCTTATATGTGAAAAAGAATGAAATGCGATAGGTACATTTTACAAAAAAAATTTTGAGCTTATGTGTTGTATTTATTGTTATAAAATAGCACTCGCTCGGTAGGGAGGCTACTTCAGAGCTGATAAAAACAGAATTATACATTTAATAAACTGTCATTTTTTGTCCTGTGTGTTTAAGCGTAGTTGAGACATTGACAGCACGAGTCTGAAATATAAATGAAAACAACGCAGCAGGACCCGGCGCCTTTTCATCCCTAAAAGTATTTACCATTTGAGGAAGGACAAGGCGCGAACCCGAAATGCATCGAGGGGTGTGATGTACAAGTTGCCTATCTAGAATGTGAACGATTGTCCGATAAAGTATTTCAATCAATCATGCAATAGAAGTATAGAAAATTATTTTCAGCAAAGAAAAGACAAATGCACCAGTTTACGTTGGGATGACTGAATGCCAGCCACGGATACAAGAAAATTTATCAGGGATTCCAGGCTGCAATCGCGTAGAGTGTTAGGGGGTGTGAGGGGGGGAGGATGAGTGAAGTTATTTGCGTAAGAGAGTGTGTGAGTGTGTTAGTGTGAGGGTGAGTAAGTGTGTGTGAGGCTGAAGGTGTGTGATGGTGTATGAGGGAGATGTTGTTTTAGCGTTACTGAGCGTGTGTGAAAGAGTGTGATAGTTTTGTTGTGTGAGGGTGATGTTAAGAGTGTGTGTATATGTTAATAATAATTAAGTAATGTGTTGTTTGTAACTAAAGGTGTCACATGTCCCCTTTGTATTACTTCAGTCTTATGTGTATATTAGTATGTAATTTTAAATGTGTATGTATTGTACTAACTATGTGTATGTTTTGTAACATGTTTGTGTAGTCTCGTTTTAATTTTTTTTTAAAAATGGCCGACGTATAGCGTCACGTCGACGTCTGCTATGTTTAGCGGTCTAGTTTATTTTTGAGTTGTGTGTGTTTTTTGTTTACGTATTTTTCTAGCCAATCGGAGCGCAACGTTTTTGACGTAGCGTTCCGATTTGCATACGTCAACCGTTGAATTCCCCATTGATCGAGAATGTTGGTGCGCGGAAGGCGTGTTCTTGTCCCGGTGGTGTTGCTGCGTCGTTTGACAGGTAAGAATGTATTCCTAAGTTTATTTTAATGTAATGTAATGTAGTATATATACTATGTAAAATTTAAATACTTGCTAAATTTATTTAATTCACTCGTAATATTTGTAAATGTTTGTAATGTAACATAAAGTAGTGTTTTTTATTGGCGATATGTAATGCATATGTTTTGTTAAACTGTAATGTAATGTATTAATGTCCTTTTTTTGGTAATTTGACATACAAAAGGGGTTTGTTTCATTTCGAAGTGGTAAATGTGTTGTAATATATTGATGTAAGTTGTTTTTTTATTATTTTTTTGTGTGATGCTGAAGTAGTCGGATAATTTGTTATTGACGTACTTGAAGTATGAAATGAAACTTTGTGTCTTTGCTGACTGTAGTATTTTTAGCAATGTATGAACGACATGTACAGTGAACTAATGTATTTTTCGTTAGATTTTTGTGACTGACTCTTTCTATGTTCGTAATATGTTTTATTGTATTTGAACTAATTCCGTCTGGATAAATGCTATTGTGTTAAGCGTTTCTTTTTTTGTGTAAATCTCGACTATTGTATTCAATGCGTCCCATTTTCCGGATGAATCGTTCTTGTTTATTTCCCTCTGAAAAATTTGATTGTTTCTGAATTTTTGTTTATTTCGTCATATTTGCTTTATATTAGACGGAATTCCGTGAGAAGAAGTGCTATTGTTGTATGCGTCCGGTTTTTTGTGTAACTGTTGACTACTGTCTTTAAACCGTCCCATTCTCCGGATGAATAGTGCTTGTTTATTGCCCGACGAAAAAGTTGCCTGTTTCACTTGTGTCTTTGTATCTCCTCGTCCTCGCTTCCTGCCACATATTTGTATTTGTTTCCTTTGTGTAATCTTGTTGTAATATCGTACGAATTAAATTTACTTTTTGGCCCGAAGACTGATTAACATCCTTGCATCCTTTTAGGTCAATGATGTTAAGTTTTTTTTGTGTCTAACGTATCTGATGCTATACTCCGTCGACCCCCTTGTTTTCCGTCCTGAAATTTCTTTATGTGTAAGAAAATGGCCTAACATTCCTCAAATTGCAGAGTGGGTGAATGCTGCAGAGTGGGTGAATGCTGCAGAGTGGGTGAATGCTGCAGAGTGGGTGAATGCTGCAGAGTGGGTGAATGCTGCAGAGTGGGTGAATGCTGCAGAGTGGGTGAATGCTGCAGAGTGGGTGAATGCTGCAGAGTGGGTGAATGCTGCAGAGTGGGTGAATGCTGCAGAGTGGGTGAATGCTGCAGAGTGGGTGAATGCTGCAGAGTGGGTGAATGCTGCAGATTGGGTGAATGCTGCAGATTGGGTGAATGCTGCAGATTGGGTGAATGCTGCAGATTGGGTGAATGCTGCAGATTGGGTGAATGCTGCAAATTGGGTGAATGCTGTCTATTGGGTGAATGCTGTCTATTGGGTGAATGCTGTAGATTGGGTGAATGATGGAGATTGGGTGAATGATGGAGATTGGGTGAATGATGGTGAGTGGGTGAATGATGCAGAGTTTCTGAAAGATGGATAGTGTGTGAATGATGGATAGAGTGTGAATGATGGAGAGGCAGAGTGCTGTTGCGTTTTTGAGTGTTAGTGTGTGTAACTGAGGGTGAGTCGTTGAGGGTGAGTGAGGGTGATGTTGAGTGAAGGTGAGGGTGAGGTGTTGAATGGTATTGAGGGTGAGGGTGAGGTGTTAAGGGTGAGTGAGTGTGACTTGTTGAGGATGAGTGAGGGTGAGTGAGGTGTTAAGAGTGAGGTGTTAAGGATGAGATGTTGAGGGTGAGTGATGGTGATGTTGAGTGTAGATGAGGGTGATGTGTTGAGTGTGAGTGAGGGTGAGTGATGGTGAGGGTGAGTGAGGGTGTGGAATTGTGGGTGAGGTGATAAGGGTGAAGTTAGTGAGGGTGAGGTGTTGAGGGTGAGGGTCTGAGGGTATGCTGTGCTGTACCTGCTCCGTGTGTGAGGGAAGCTTGCACTGTTGCCGCCTGTGCTGTACCTGATGTATGTGTGATGAAAGCTTGCACTGCTGCTGTCGGTGCTGTACCTGTTCCATGTGTAAGGGAAGCTTGCACTGCTGTTGGCTGTGCTGTACCTGCTCCGTGTTTGAGTGAAGCTTGCATTGCCATTGCCTGTGCAGTACCTGCTCCGTGTGTGATGGAAGCTTGCACTGCAGCTGCCTGTGCTGTACCTGATGTATGTGTGAGGGAAGCTTGCACTGCTGCTGTCGGTGCTGTACCTGTTCCATGTGTAAGGGAAGCTTGCACTGCTGTTGCCTGTGCTGTACCTGCTCCGTGTTTGAGTGAAGCTTGCATTGCCGTTGCCTGTGCTATACCTGCTCCGTGTGTGATGGAAGCTTGCACTGCAGCTGCCTGTGCTGTACCTGATGTATGTGTGAGGGAAGCTTGCACTGCTGCTGTCGGTGCTGTACCTGTTCCATGTGTAAGGGAAGCTTGCACTGCTGTTGCCTGTGCTGTACCTGCTCCGTGTTTGAGTGAAGCTTGCATTGCCGTTGCCTGTGCTATACCTGCTCCGTGTGTGATGGAAGCTTGCACTGCTGCTGTCGGTGCTGTACCTGTTGCATGTGTAAGGGAAGCTTGCACTGCTGCCGCCTGTGCTGTACCTGATCTATGTGTGAGGGAAGCTTGCACTGCTGCTGCCTGTGCTGTACCTGCTCTGTGTGTGAGGGAAGCTTGTACTGCTGCCGCCTGTGCTGTACCTGATCTATGTGTGAGGGAAGCTTGCACTGCTGCTGTCGGTGCTGTACCTGTTCCATGTGTAAGGGAAGTTTGCACTGCTGTTGCCTGTGCTGTACCTGCTCCGTGTTTCCGAGTGAAGCTTGCACTGCTGCCGCCTGTGCTGTACCTGATCTATGTGTGAGGGAAGCTTGCACTGCTGCTGTCGGTGCTGTACCTGTTCCATGTGTAAGGGAAGCTTGCACTGCTGTTGGCTGTGCTGTACCTGCTCCGTGTTTGAGTGAAGCTTGCATTGCCGTTGCCTGTGCTATACCTGCTCCGTGTGTGATGGAAGCTTGCACTGCTGCTGTCAGTGCTGTACCTGTTGCATGTGTAAGAGAAGCTTGCACTGCTGCCGCCTGTGCTGTACCTGATCTATGTGTGAGGGAAGCTTGCACTGCTGCTGCCTGTGCTGTACCTGCTCTGTGTGTGAGGGAAGCTTGCACTGCTGCCGGCTGTGCTGTACCTGATGTATGTGTGAGGGAAGATTGCACTGCAGCTCTCGGTGCTGTACCTGTTCCATGTGTAAGGGAATGCTGTTGCCTGTGCTGTACCTGCTCCGTGTTTGAGTGAAGCTTGCATTGCCGTTGCCTGTGCTGGAGCAGCTCCGTGTGTGATGGAAGATTGTGAGATCTGGCATAACGGAAGGATTGGTAGTGCGTGCACAGTTTTTTTTTTTGTTTGTTTATTGTTGTAGTGAAAAGTTTTATGTATGCACTGTGTATGTTCTCTTTGTGTGTTTTCTTTTTTATATTTTCTTTATTTCAGGGAATGAGCTGCTACGATGGACAGGTAATGACAAATTAATTTGCATAATATTAAAGCGTGTCTTTGTGACTTTTATACTTTTGTTTATTGATTTGCTTATTGTAAAGCTAATGTAATTATTTTATTAGGTCTCTCTGCTCGCATGTACTTTCTGCCTGGCTTCTTGCATTTGATTTTTATTTTATCAATGGCTGCTATTTCGGTGTATTTGTTGCCATGGATTGTGTTCCGTTTTGCCGTACGTGTTTTTTGGTCGCACTTGGCTTGTGTATACGTTTGTAAAATTATTTAGTGTATGTAATTAAAAGGTTTTTTTTTTTCTGTTCTAGTAAAGGGTATTACGCAATGTATTCCCTTTACGTTTGTTACGTAAGGGATGTTAGCGTTCTATTTTTTAATTGATGGTGATGTAATTATGAGCGTTACGTAATTTTTAGCCAATCGCAGCTCTACGTTGTGTGACGTAGCGTTGCATTTGACGTGCGTCAACGGGGCTTTTTCCAAATTGATGTGAATGTTCGTGCGGTAAAGGTGTGTTATTCCTCCGTGTTTGTTGCTGCGTCGTCTGACTGGTAAGATGTACATTTATTAAAAGTGAGTACATGAATTTGAATGTATTAATACGTGTGTGTATATACGTATTATTAATAATGTTTTATTAGGATGTATGAGTGTTTTATTTGTATTGCGCCATGTGTATTATCGAGTTTTGAGTTACAATATTCCTTAGTACTGTTCTAAAAGATATATGTTTGAAAAATATAGTTTTTTCGAAATGTTACATAAAGCAATGTTTATGTTTGTATGTGTTATGTCTTTGAAATTGCGTCCCTTGTTATTTCTCGCTCACTTTCCTTGTGTTTTGAATTTTTCTTGATCTTTATGCGAATGTTGGCTCGTGTTTAAGTAGATTCTTTGGGATGCATTGAGTAATCTTTGCTAGTGTCTTCCTGGTATGTAGTTTCAGTAGTTCCGTTTCGCCTGAGGTGGCACTGTGATGTTTATTTTTCCTCTGACTTAGCTTTTGCTTGTGTCATTTGTACCGGTATGTGACTTGTTTCGCCGCTATTCATTTTTTTTGTTAGTTGCTTGTTGTAGTTAAAAGTATAATGTATGCACTGTGTATGTTCTCTTTGTTGTGTTTTTTTTTATATTTTCTACATTTCAGGGAATGAGCTGCTACGATCGACAGGTAATGACAATTTTATTTGCATATTATGAAAAAGTGCCTTTGTGAGTTCTTATACTTTTGTTTATGCCTTTCCTTTTATTGATGTTAATGTAATTATTGTATTTGGTTTTGCTTTGCTCGTACGTATTTTCTGTCTGGCTCCTCTCATTAGAGTGTGTTTAGTATTTTATCAATGGCTGCTATTTAGTTTTATTCTTTGGCATGGATTGAGTTTCGTTTTGGCGTACGTGTTTTTCGGTCGCACTTTCCTTGTGTGTAGTAATTTTCTCTTGCACGGCATCCCTTATGTCCATTTCTGCAGCAATAGCACATTATTAACATTCTGCAACCCCACACTACAATTGAGCGACATGAGATCATCACTCATTGCCAGTAGAGCCGTATTTAGAACTCCCCCAGTCTCATTTAGACATAGAACTGCAGTACTGTACAGCACCAAAGCATGCTTGTATAGCTGTAATTCTGTGTGCAACATACAAAAAGTTGTTCTAAAGCGTGCACTTCAGGCTGGTGGTGTGTGTGACTGTTGAAAGCGTGGATTGATGGCTGTTTGTGTGGGTGTATGCATGGTGAAAGGATGCACTGATGACTGTTGTGTGTGTACGCCTTGTGAATGTGTCCATTGCTAGCTATTAGTGTGTGTGCCTGTTAAAAGCGCACATGTTTGGATTGTATGTCGTTTGTCTGCTGAGTAATGCTGTAGTGGTAATGATTGGTGCTGTGGTGGTAAGTGTTTGTGTGTGGTTGTAGTGTGATAGTGTGTTGATGGTGAGTGAGGGTGAGGTGTTGAGGGTGAGTGGATGATGGTGTGAGGGTGACGGTGTGAGGGTGAGAGTGAGTGATTGTTGGCGAGCGTGAGGCTATGAGGCTTATTGAGAATGTGAGTGGGTGTGCGAGGATGTGTGAGAGTGTGTGAGTGTGGATGTGTGTGAGGGTGGGGGTGTGTGAGCGTGTGGGCATGTGAGTGTGTGGTGCTTAGTAATGCTGTAGTTGGGATGTGTTGTTCTGTGCTAGTGATGAGTGGTGTTGTGATGGTGTTTAATAATTACCACCACAGCATAACTCAGCACCACAACAGTTGCAGTTCTCCCAACAATGGCATCACTGATGTCCACGAATGCAACATGCAGCAATACCACTTTATCTTTCTGCAGCCCCACAGTACCATTGAGCAACAACACTGCTTCACTCTGCACTTCCACATCCGTATTTTGCAAACACACAGTCTCATTTTGACATAATACTGCAGTACTGATGACTGTTGTGTGTGTATGCCTGGTGAAAGTGGCCATTGATAGCTGTTGTTGTGTGTGTGTGACTGTTAAAAGCGTACATGTCGTTATTGTATGACCTTTGATTGCTGCAGTGGTGATGAGTGGTGCTGTGGTGGTAATTGTTTTTTTGTGTGGTTGTAGTGTGATAGTGTGTTGAGGGTGAGTGAGGGTGAGGTGTTGAGGGTGAGTGAGGGTGAGGTGTTGAGGGTGAGTGAGGGTGAGGCGTTGAGTGTGAGTGAGATTGAGGGTGAGTCAGTGTGAGGCGTTGAGGGTGGGTGAGGCTATGAGGGTGAGTGAGGCGTTGAGGGTGAGTGAGGGTGAGGTGTTGAGGGTGATTGAGGATGAGTGAGAGTGAGGGTAAGTAAGGGGTTGAGGGGGAGATGTTGATCGTGATTGAAGTGTTGTTGTGGTGGTAAGTGTTTGTGTGTTGTTGTAGTGTGATAGTGTGTTGAGGGTGAGTGAGTATGAGGGTGAGAGTGAGTGAGAATGAGGGGGAGGTGTTGAGGGTGAGTGAGGATGAGTGAGGGTGAGGAGTTGAGGGTGGGTGAGGGTGAGGGGCTGAGGGTGAGTGAGGTGTTGAGGGTGAGGTGTTGAGTGTGATTGAGGATGAGTGAGAGTGAGGGTGAGTGATGTGTTGAGGTTGACTGAGGCTGAGGCGTTGTGGGTGAGTGAGGGTGAGGTGTTGAGGCTGAGGGTGAGGAGCTGAGGGTGAGTGTGGGTGAGGCGTTGAGGGCGAGGCGTTGAAGGTGAGAGAGAGTGAGGTGCTGAGGATGAGGGTGTGAGGGTGAGTGTGGGTGAGGCGTTGAGGGTGAGTGAGGGTGAGGTGTTGAGGGTGATTGAGGATGAGTGTGAGTGAGGAGTTAAGGGTGATGTGTTTAGGGTGAGTCAAGTGTTGCTGTGGCGAAAAGTGTTTGTTTGTAGTTGTAGTGTGATAGTGTGTTGACGGTGAGTGAGGGTGAATGAGGGTGATGTTTTGAGGGTGAGTGAGTATGACAGTGAGGTGTTGAGGGAGAGGTGTTGAGGGTGATTGATGATGAGTGAGATTGAGTGTGAGTGAGGAGTTAAGGGTGAGGTGTTGAGGGTGAGTGAAGTGTTGCTGTGGTGGTAAGTATTTGTTTGTTGTTGTAGTGTGATAGTGTGTTGATGGTGAGTGAGGGTGAGTGAGGATGAGTGAGGGTGAGTGAGGGTGAGGTGTTGAGTGTAATTGAGGGTGAGGAATTGAGGGTGGGTGAGGGTGAGGGGCTGAGGGTGAGTGAGGTGTTGAGGGTGAGGTGTTGAGTGTGATTGAGGATGAGTGAGAGTGAGGGTGAGTGATGTGTTGAGGTTGACTGAGGCTGAGGCGTTGTGGGTGAGTGAGGGTGAGGTGTTGAGGCTGAGGGTGAGGAGCTGAGGGTGAGTGTGGGTGAGGCGTTGAGGGCGAGGCGTTGAAGGTGAGAGAGAGTGAGGTGCTGAGGATGAGGGTGTGAGGGTGAGTGTGGGTGAGGCGTTGAGGGTGAGTGAGGGTGAGGTGTTGAGGGTGATTGAGGATGAGTGTGAGTGAGGAGTTAAGGGTGATGTGTTTAGGGTGAGTCAAGTGTTGCTGTGGCGAAAAGTGTTTGTTTGTAGTTGTAGTGTGATAGTGTGTTGACGGTGAGTGAGGGTGAATGAGGGTGATGTTTTGAGGGTGAGTGAGTATGACAGTGAGGTGTTGAGGGAGAGGTGTTGAGGGTGATTGATGATGAGTGAGATTGAGTGTGAGTGAGGAGTTAAGGGTGAGGTGTTGAGGGTGAGTGAAGTGTTGCTGTGGTGGTAAGTATTTGTTTGTTGTTGTAGTGTGATAGTGTGTTGATGGTGAGTGAGGGTGAGTGAGGATGAGTGAGGGTGAGTGAGGGTGAGGTGTTGAGTGTAATTGAGGGTGAGGTGTTGAGGGTGAGTGAGGGTGAGGGGCTGAGTGTTATTGAGGATTTGAGGCTGAGTGTGGTTGAGGTGTTGTATGTTATTGAGGATGAGTGAGAGTGAGTTTGAGTGAGAGTTTAAGGGTGAGGTGTTGAGGGTGAGTGAAGTGGTGCAGTAGTGGTAAGTGTTTGTGTGTTGTTTTAGTGTGATAGTGTGAGGGTAAGTGTGGTTGAGGGTAATTGAGGCAGATGTGATGAGGGTGAGTGAGGATGAAGTCTTGAGTGTGAGTGAGGATGACGGTGATTGAGGGTGAGGTGGTGAGGGGCTGAAGGTGAGTGAGGTTGAGTGAGGGTGAGGTGTTGATGGTGATTGAAGGTGGGTGAGGGTGATGGTGATGTGTTGAGGGTGAGTGAGGGTGAGGTGTTGAGGGAGAGTGAGGGTGAGGTGTAATGTAATTATTGTTTTCGTTCTTGCTTTGCTCGCACGTATTTTCTGTCTGGCTCCTCTCATTAGAGTGTGTTTAGTATTTTATCAATGGCTGCTATTTAGTTTTATTCTTTGGCATGGATTGAGTTTCGTTTTGCCGTACGTGTTTTTCGGTCGCACTTTCCTTGTGTGTAGTAATTTTCTCTTGCACGGCATCCCTTATGTCCATTTCGGCAGCAATAGCACATTATTAACATTCTGCAACCCCACACTACAATTGAGCAACATGAGATCATCACTCATTGCCACTAGAGCCGTATTTAGAACTCCCCCAGTCTCATTTAGACATAGAACTGCAGTACTGTACAGCACCAAAGCATGCTTGTATAGCTGTAATTGTGTGTGCAACGTACAAAAAGTTGTTCTAAAGCGTGCACTTCAGGCTGGTGGTGTGTGTGACTGTTGAAAGCGTGGATTGATGGCTGTTTGTGTGGGTGTATGCATGGTGAAAGGATGCACTGATGACTGTTGTGTGTGTACGCCTTGTGAAAGTGTCCATTGCTAGCTATTAGTGTGTGTGCCTGTTAAAAGCGCACATGTTTGGATTGTATGTCGTTTGTCTGCTGAGTAATGCTGTAGTGGTAATGAGTGGTGCTGTGGTGGTAAGTGTTTGTGTGTGGTTGTAGTGTGATAGTGTGTTGATGGTGAGTGAGGGTGAGGTGTTGAGGGTGAGTGGATGATGGTGTGAGGGTGACGGTGTGAGGGTGAGAGTGAGTGATTGTTGGCGAGCGTGAGGCTATGAGGCTTATTGAGAATGTGAGTGGGTGTGCGAGGATGTGTGAGAGTGTGTGAGTGTGGATGTGTGTGAGGGTGGGGGTGTGTGAGCGTGTGGGCATGTGAGTGTGTGGTGCTTAGTAATGCTGTATTTGTGATGTGTTGTTCTGTGCTAGTGATGAGTGGTGTTGTGATGGTGTTTAATATTTACCACCACAGCATAACTCAGCACCACAACAGTTGCAGTTCTCCCAACAATGGCATCACTGATGTCCACGAATGCAACATGCAGTAATACCACTTTATCTTTCTGCAGCCCCACAGTACCATTGAGCAACAACACTGCTTCACTCTGCACTTCACATCCGTATTTTGCACACCCACAGTCTCATTTAGACATAATACTGCAGTACTGATGACTGTTGTGTGTGTATGCCTGGTGAAAGTGGCCATTGATAGCTGTTGTTGTGTGTGTGACTGTTAAAAGCGTACATGTTGTTATTGTATGACCATTGTTTGCTGCAGTGGTGATGAGTGGTGCTGGGGTGGTAATAGTTATTTTGTGTGGTTGTAGTGTGATAGTGTGTTGAGGGTGAGTGAGTATGAGGATGAGAGGGTGAGAGTGAGTGAGAATGAGGGGGAGGTGTTGAGGGTGAGTGAGGATGAGTGAGGGTGAGGAGGTGAGTGAGGGTGAGGGGCTGAGGGTGAGTGAGGTGTTGAGGGTGAGGTGTTGAGTGATTGAGGATGAGTGAGAGTGAGGGTGAGTGATGTGTTGAGGTTGACTGAGGGTGAGGCGTTGTGGGTGAGTGAGGGTGAGGTGTTGAGGGTGAGGAGCTGTGGGTGAGTGTGGGTGAGGCGTTGAGGGTGAGCCGTTGAAGGTGAGAGAGAGTGAGGTGCTGAGGATGAGGGTGTGAGGGTGAGTGTGGGTGAGGCGTTGAGGGTGAGTGAGGGTGAGGTGTTGAGGGTGATTGAGGATGAGTGAGAGTGAGTGTGAGTGAGGAGTTAAGGGTGAGGTGTTTAGGGTGAGTGAAGTGTTGCTGTGGCGGAAAGTGTTTGTTTGTAGTTGTAGTGTGATAGTGTGTTGACGGTGAGTGAGTGTGAATGAGGGTGATGTATTGAGGGTGAGTGAGTATGACAGTGAGGTGTTGAGGGTGAGGTGTTGAGGGTGATTGATGATGAGTGAGATTGAGGGTGAGTGAGGAGTTAAGGGTGAGGTGTTGAGGGTGAGTGAAGTGTTGCTGTGGTGGTAAGTATTTGTTTGTTGTTGTAGTGTGATAGTGTGTTGACGGTGAGTGAGGGTGAGTGAGGATGAGTGAGGGTGAGTGAGGGTGAGGTGTTGATTGTAATTGAGGGTGAGGTGTTGAGGGTGAGTGAGGGTGAGGGGCTGAGTGTTATTGAGGATTTGAGGCTGAGTGTGGTTGAGGTGTTGTATGTTATTGAGGATGAGTGAGAGTGAGTTTGAGTGAGAGTTTAAGGGTGAGGTGTTGAGGGTGAGTGAAGTGGTGCAGTGGTGGTAAGTGTTTGTGTGTTGTTTTAGTGTGATAGTGTGTTGGGGGTAAGTGTGGTTGAGGGTAATTGAGGCAGATGTGTTGAGGGTGAGTGAGGATGAAGTCTTGAGTGTGAGTGAGGATGACGGTGATTGAGGGTGAGGTGTTGAATGGCTGAAGGTGAGTGAGGTAGAGGCGTTGAGGGTGAGTGAGGGAGAGGTGTTGAGAGTGAGGGTGATTGAAGGTTTGAGGGTGCGGTGTTGAGGGTGAGTGAGGGTGAGGTGTTGATGGTGATTGAAGGTGGTTGAGGGTGATGGTGATGTGTTGAGGGTGAGTGAGGGTGAGGTGTTGAGGGAGAGTAAGGGTGAGGTGTTGAGGGTGAGTGAGTGTAATTGAGGGTGGGTGATGAGTTGAGGCTGAGTGAGTGTGAGTGAGGGTGTGATTGGCAAATGTGAGTGTTTTGCATGTGTGAATAGTTATTTTAATGTGAAGTGTGTTAGTGTTATTGTATGTTGTTGTAGTAGAATGATGCTGTTGTGGTGGTGTAGAGTGATGTTGGTGTGTTGATGAGTGATGTTAGTGTGGTGCTTCCTAATGCTGTTGTTGTGATGTGTTGATGATGAGTTGTGGTTTGTTAGTGTTCAACTATTACCACCAAAGCATAACTCATCCCAACAACATGTGCAATTCTCACAACAACCTAATTTGTGATGTCCACCAATGCAACACGCATCAATACCACCTTATCATTCGGCCCCCCCACAGTAACATTGAGCAACAACACAGCATAACTCGGCACCAGCACAGGCGTATTTAGCACAACAACAGTCTCATTCATACATACTACTGTAGTGCGTGCAAGCTACAAAGTATGTGTATTTTGTATATGTGTTTGTAATGTCAAATGGATAGGCTGAATGTTGTATGTGGGTGTGACTATGTTGTATAAATTGAGTGTATTACTTACAATTTGCCTTTTGTAGAGCAAAAAATACCATAGAAGTTGTAAAATTTGTATCCCACACTTATTTATTTATTTAAAAAAAAAAAAAAAAATTTATTGTTTAACTTTGTACAAAAATAAGATATCCTGGCAACATGCAAAATTTAGTCAGAACATATGTCATCGTTTTTTTCGTGCAGAATCTTTATGATTTGGCCATTACAAAAGACAACTTCAAAAGTTTGTGGCAAAAAGTGGACAAGGGCATCTCCGATGTTGTCAACTTCCTCATCTAACATAAACCATTTAATTAAGATCTGGTTTTCGATGGGCATAGATTGATATTCGTCTGTGTTTGTCACTTTTATTGTGATAATACTATTTTGCTCTGTAGAGCTTTCAACACCATAAATTAGAATGTCCATCTTTTCCTCTGGTGGGGCTGTTACCTGTTGAGAGAAAACAAAAGCAACAATTAGTTTTTAAATTTGTATACTTTATGTTTTGTGTAAGGCCTATAGTGGGTGAAAGGAACAGAGTGGTTGAAAGTGCCAGATTGGGTGAAATGGACTGAGTAGGTGAAAGGGTCCCTGTTGTTGATAGGGTTTGAGTGGGTGATAGGTCGAGAGTGGGTGATAGGTCTAGAGTGGGTGATAGGTCTAGAGTGGGTGATAGGCCTAGAGTGTGTGAAAGGGCCAGAGTTGTTGAAAGGTCCCGAGTGGGTGAAAGTTCCCGAGTGGGTGAAAGCTCCCGAGTGGGTGAAAGGTCCCAAGTGGGTGAAATGTAAAAGGTCCAGAGTGGGTGCAAGGGGCAGAGTGGGTGAAAGGGCAAGACTGGGTGAAAGTCCAAGAGTGGCTGAGCAGAGATAGTTGACAAAAGTTTTGTTTGTTGTGCTTACCTCCATTTTGCTATGGCGCGTTGTATTCAATATTTTTTGGCAATTGAATTCATGTACAGTGACGTGAGTCAGGGTAACATATTTCCCAATATGTATTTTAAATTGTGACGCTTCTCTCCACAGTGTCACTTTTATATCATCAGTTGCATCTTTTATTGTAATCGATTTGAGTGGGGTATCTTGCCCATTGATAAACACAGTCTTTGCATCCTCTTCCTACACAAAAAGAAAGCATTCTATTAAATAGTGACTGTAAAAACACATATTGCTAGTGCCTTGTATGAAAGGCAATATAATGTATCACATTTAACGACCCAAATGAACATCCTTTCTAAAAGATTGAATTGTTTATTTGAAAAAATGGCTTTGTAGAGAGTACTTGTGTTTGTAGTATACACCAAAGCACTGCCATCTTTTAGTTTCCAAAAGTCATACTTGCTACTATGTGTGAAGAGTGTATAATTCTAATTTTTTTGAGTTACTTATTGAAGTTACTAAAGGTGTAATGTGTGTGTAAGTCAACTATGCATTTTTTAAGTAGACATGATGACATGGGTGAGGGTGAGTTATTGAGTGTGAGGTGTTGATAGTGAGTGAGGGTGAGGAGTTGATGGTGAGTGAGGGTGAGTGAGGATGAGGTGTTACGTGAGTGTGAGGGTGAATGTAAGTGAGGGTGAGTGAGGGTGAGCGAGGGTGAGAGGGTGAGGGTGAGAGATTGAAGGTGAGTGAGGGTGAGAAGTTGAGGGTGAGTAAGGATGAGGGTGAGTGTGAGTGAGGCTGAGTGAGTGTCATTTAGGGTGAGGAGTTGAGGGTGAGAGATTGAGGGTGATTGATGTTGAGAAGTTGAGGGTGAGTAAAGATGAGGGGGAGTGTGGGTGAGTGAGGGTGAGTGAGTGAGGGTGAGGTGTTGAGGGTGAGTGAGGGTGAGGCTGAGGGTGAGGCTGAGGTGTTGAGTGAGAGTGAGGTTGACTGAGGAGTTGAGGGAGAAGGGTAAAGTTTTTGAGGGGGAGGTGTTGATGGCTAGTGAGGGTGAGTTAGGGTGAGGAGTTTAGTGTGATTGAGGGTGAGTGAGATTGAGGGTGAGTGAGGCGTTGAGGCTGAAGTGTTGAGGGTGAGGTGTTGAGGGTGAGTCAGGGTGACGTTTTGAGGATGAGTGAGGGTGACTAAGGGTGAGGCATTGAGGTAAACACAGTGTTTGCGTTCTCTTCCTAAAGAAAAAGTAAGCATTGTATAAAATAGTGACTGTAAAAACACATATTATTAGTGCGTTGTATGAATGCCCATATAATGTATTATATTTAGCGACCCAAATGAACATCCTTCCTAAATGATAGCAATATTTTTTGCAAAAAATGGCTTTGTAGAGAGTACTTGTATTTGTAGTATACAGCAAAGCGCTGGCATATTATAGTTTTCAAAACGCGTACTTTCTACATAGAGTGAAAGAGTGTATTTGTAGGGTGAATTAGGACTCAGGATTTAAATCTAGGAGTTAGAGTGTGGATTAGGATAGTTTATTTCTATTCTTCTTTTTGTTGTTGTATGTGTGTGTGTGTGTGTGTGTGTGAGGGTGAGTGAGGGTGTGTGAAGCTGAGGGTGTGTGACGGTGTGTGAGGGAAGCTTGCACTGCTGCTGTCGGTGGTGTACCTGTTCCATGTGTAAGGGAAGCTTGCACTGCTGCCGCCTGTGCTGTACCTGATCTATGTGTGAGGGAAGCTTGCACTGCTGCTGCCTGTGGTGTACCTGATCTGTGTGTGAGGGAAGCTTGCACTGCTGCTGTCGGTGCTGTACCTGTTCCATGTGTAAGGGAAGATTGCACTGCTGTTGCCTGTGCTGTACCTGCTCCGTGTTTGAGTGAAGCTTGCATTGCCGTTGCCTGTGCTGTACCAGCTCCATGTGTGATGGAAGATTGTGAGATCTGGCATAACGGAAGGATTGGTAGTGCGTGCACCGCTGCTTGGGGTATCTGCGATATTTGTGTAAGTAAATGGAGAGGGGGGTGAGAGTTGGAAGAGAGAGTGAAACAGGCAGAAACGTGGAGAGTTAGAAGAAAGAGCGAAGGAATCTAAGCTGCGAGATGTGGCATAACAGAAGGATTGGTAGTGCGTGCACCGCTGCTTGTGGTATCTGCGAGATTTGTGTAAGTAAATTGAGCCGGGGGTGAGAGTTGGAAGAGAGAGTGAAACAGGCAGAAACGTGGAGAGTTAGAAGAAAGAGCGAAGGAATATAAGCTGCGAGATGTGTCATAACAGAAGGATTGGTAGTGCGTGCACCGCAGCTTGGGGTATCTGCGAGATTTGTGTAAGTAAATGGAGAGGGGGTTGAGAGTTGAAAGAGAGAGTGAAACAGTCAGAAACGTGGAAGAACGAGGGAAGGAATCTAAGCTGCGAGATGTGGCATAACAGAAGGATTGGTAGTGCGTGCACCGCTGCTTGTGGTATCTGCGAGATTTGTGTAAGTAAATGGAGAGGGGGTTGAGAGTTGGAAGAGAGAGTGAAACAGGCAGAAACGTGGAGAGTTAGAAGAAAGAGCGAAGGAATGTAAGCTGCGCGATGTGGCATAACAGAAGGATTGGTAGTGCGTACACCGCTGCTTGGGTGTACTGTGTGTGTAAGGCAAGTATGCATGTTTTTAGTACATATGATGACATGAGTGAGGGTGAGGGTGAGGGTGAGTGATTGAGTGTGAGGTGTTGCGGGTGAGTGAGGGTTAGGGTGAGTGAGGGTGGGGTTGAGGGTGAGTGAGGATGAGTGAAGATGAGGTGTTATGTGAGGGTGAGTGTGAGTGAGGCTGAGTTAGGGTGAGGTGTTTAGGGTGAGTGAGAGTGAGGGAGTGTTGAGGGTGAGAGATTGAGGGTGAAAAGTTGAGGGTGAGTAAGGATGAGTGTGAGTGTGGGTGAGTAAGGGTGATTGAGTGAGGGTGAGTTGTTGAGGGTGAGGCTGATGTGTTGAGGTGTTGAGTGAGAGTGAGGGTGACTGAGGAGTTGAGGGAGAAGTGTAGAATTTTTGAGGGGGAGGTGTTGAGGGCTAGTGAGGGTGAGTGAGGGTGAGTGAGTGGGAGGTGTTGAGGGTGATTGAGGGTGAGTGAGATTGAGGGTGAGTGAGGCATTAAGGGGGAATTGTAGAGGGTGAGGTGTTGAGGGTGAGGTGTTGAGGGTGAGTGAGGGTGAGAAGTTGAGGGTGAGTAAGGATGAGGGTGAGTGAGGGTGAGTGATTGATGTTGAGGGTGAGGCTGAGGTGTTGAAGTGTTGAGTGAGAGTGAGGGTGAGTGAGTAGTTGAGGGAGAAGTGTAGAGTTTTTGAGTGTGAGGTGTTGAGGGATAGTGAGGGTGATTGAGGGTGAGTGAGGAGGAGGTGTTGAGGGTGATTGATGTTGAGTGAGATTGAGGGTGAGTGAGGCATTAAGGGTGAATTGTTGAGGGTGAGGTGTTGAGGGAGAGTGAGGGTGGGGTGTTGAGGGTGAGTCAGGGTGACTGAGGGTGAGGCATTGATGTAAAGACAGTCTTTGCGTTCTTTTGGGAAACCCAAAAAGAGCAAATCTATAAAATAGTGACAGTAAAACCACATAGTAGTAGATGCGTTGTATGACTGGCAATATAATGTATTAGATTTCACGACCCAAATGAACATCCTTTCTACCATATTGCATTTTTTTTTTTAAAAAAAGGCTTTGTGGAGAGTACTTGAATTTGTAGTATAGCCCAAAGCACTGGCCTATTATATTTCCCAAAACTCTTACTTTCAACATAGTGTGAAAGAGTGTATAATGCAACCTTTTTTGAGCTTGTTAGTGAAGTTACTAAGGGCACGATGTAGGTAAATCCCATTTACCTATTTTGAAATACCGAATAATACCGATTTGGTATTTAAAAATGGGTAAATGGTATGTAGGTCCCAACATCTGTATTCGTACCGAATCCTTAACAATTCTTAAAATACCGAATCGGTAAATACCGAATAGGTAATGCCCATTCATTCCTATGGGCTTTGAAGCCCATAGGAATGATTAGGCATTATCGATTTGTTATTTACCGAATCGGTAATTAAAGAATTCAGAAGGGTGCAGGGGGTGTCACTTTGACACCCTCTGGCATCCCCAAAAAGGGCACAGGTGCCATGTGGCAAGCATACCTGCCCTAAGAGCAGGTCTGCCTGTCACATGACATAGGTGTGCTATTTAGACTTGCAATTTAAAAAAGTAAAAAATAAATAAGATATGTCATTTACAATACTAATAAGTCCAACTTTTCAAATGCGAGACAATATTTTTTTTTAGTTGACATGATGACATGTTTGTGTTCATACTTACGGCAATTATTGTCCCTGAAACGGTCATCAGGCTTTTTAGACTTGCCCGTTTTATTTCCTTGATGGGAGAAGCCGATGGTGCAGGCGGATGCAAAATGTTGTTTGCTTGTTGGATCAGGCCATCCTCGATTGCCATTGCAGGAAATTTGGTTACTTTAGTTTGTTTTGTAATTAAAATTGTTTTGTTTTTGATAATAAAGTTTCGTATCAGTAGTCCACAGTTATTTTTCGTTTGCTCATATAAATTTTCTTGGTAACAAGTACATTTTATTGTTCCAGTTTTATCTGCTAAAGCCAAATGGAATAAAATTTTCTGCTCTTGTTTAGCATTTTTGTACGTAGTTTTCCCTGAGCAGTTGATGACATTAACTCTTATTGGTTTCTGGTATGGTTTGTTGTCATCGGTATTAATGTTCATAATTTCTTCAATAGACATCATCTGAAATAGAAAATGTGACATAACATGTTAAATACAAACCCATATTGCTTTATGATCACTGTAATAGCATTCTAAAGTACCATAGTTGTGTAGTTGGACATTTGTATATATATGATCTAAAATGGATTGGTAGTTAGTTGTGTAACTGTTAATGAGTTGTTGACATTGTAATTGCGTTTCAAAGAATCCAAGTAATTGCTTGCTGTTTGCATTTTGTTGAGATACATCCACATTGAAATCACCTATAATAATGAATTTGTGTGTGGGGTAAAAATCCGTAATATTTGTGATGAAATCAAAAAGAGAAGTTATACTTTTTAGGGGTGGTTTGTATAAAATAATAATAAGGAAATCTGTGTTACCAATCTGTAGAGTAAAATGTAAAATGTCAATCCCTTCAAGTGTCTCATAAATAGGCAATATAAATAAATCTTTTTTGTAGTACATAATCATTCCATGGTTTGTGTTGTATGTATGAAATTTATCAAATATAATGTGATGATATTGTTCTATCGTGAAATCATTAGCTGTAGCATTTCTTGTAGTGTTGATCTCAGTTAAGCAAATAATGTCTGCTTGTAATATATTGCTATCCGCTACCATAGATGGAAAATTTTTCTGTAGTGATCTGATATTGTGTGCAATGATATTGAAATGTGCACTGTATGTATGTAACTGTGGGATATGTATTTCAAGTGGCATTTCTGTCCTTAATCTGTGCATTTCCTCATTAACTTGTGGATGTACTACAATTTTACGTTCATCAAAATTGTGTACATATACATTTTGTATTGATTTTGCCCTGCTAATAGCAACATAATGCAAATGATGAATCTTGCTGTTATTAAAGTGTATATAAAGTGGTTCGAGAGTTGCACCTTGTGTGCGATGTATAGTGCGTGCTGATGCTTGGCGTAAAGGAAATTGCTTGCGTATAATGGTAATAAATTTTTTAGTGTATTGGAAATGTCTAGCTATAGCATGTATTGGTGTCCATGTATTTTGTATTTGTGAATGAAATAAGTGTTTATATTGTTGTCTGGTTGTTTGTCCTATAGTGGGATTGTCAAATAACAACCAAACGATAATAGGTGTATTGTTAATCAATTCAACTAATTGTACAACACCAGTTGCGCCATTTGTTAAACCATCATTGACATCCACATTGCAACTTAAATCATAACGAAGTTGTAAGGCAATGTGTAATGTATGTGAAAGGCCCATTGTTTTCTGTGGATCTTTGGGCAGTTGCTTAAGAATCGTTTTTTTCACATTTTCAGACAAATCTGAACTGACGGTATCGCTTGCTACTGTTATGTAGACTGGATAATCTTTGCAATGTTGTTCTAAAACCTTTTGGTTAATTTCATTAACTTCTAGATTAGTTGACATGATATATGGAATTGTTTCTAATAAAGTCTCATCAGGTTGTATTTCCCTTTGCTTAATTTGTGAAATATCTTCCTCAGTATGCTTGCCTTCTCTCAATCGGTTTAGTAATTCAGCAAATTGTAGATCTTCTTTTTGGCGCATAATTTTTGTTAATTCAAAAATTTTAAAATGTTCTTTCCATAAGTTAGCACTTAAAGGACCATACATTTGTGTAGAATCCTGAAAAATGTATCTGTCAAATACAGGTTTTAATTGGTAAAAGTCACCAATGGCTAAAATAGAAATTCCTCCAAATGGTTCATTAGATGATTTAATTTCTTGAAGCCTGTTATGTATAAAATTCAACATATTGTGTCCTACCATTGAAATTTCATCAATAATAACAACTCTAACATGCATCATTTCCATTTGTAGAGCAGTTCTATGTTCATGACTCAGTTGTTTATAAGTCAAACTTTGCGACACAGGTATTTTGAAAGTGCTATGCAGTGTTTTTCCATTAATATTATGGGCAGCCTTTCCTGTTGGAGCAGTAAGTAAGATATAAACATTATCTGGATTTTCACCGGCCTTAGTGTTATAATAGCGTAGTAAAGTTTGATATAGTGCAGATATTACAAAACTTTTCCCAACACCAGCCCCTCCAGTGCAAAAAGTATAGCATGGAGTGCTTGTAGTTTTAAACCAATGCAAGTGATGGTAAACAAAATTAAGTTGTTCCTCCGTTAAGTTTTGCATAAGTTGTTGGTATTTTTCATTGGGTAAAATAACGTTAGTTAAGCTTTGTTCTTCAGTTGTAGTTCTAATTCCTAAATCTAGAGCCAAATCATATCTATTATTATGTTCTGGATTTTGGTCTTCTGTCTGTATATTAACAGTTGGTGATAGAGGAGGTGAAATTACATTTTCATGACACTGTTCATGAATAATGTTTGTAACTTCGCCATGCTGTTTGTTATAGATTTTTAGTTGTGTGTCAACAAATGATTTAACTTCCAGATACCTCTCATAGTAAGTTTCCTTGTTGATTAGTATTTTTTCTTCTTCCCTCCATGGATAGTGCAACATTAATATTTCTCTATAATACTCTTCTGGTTCATTATTTTTGCTAAATCTGCAAAAGCGTATTATTTTCCCTTGTCTGCGCTTATTTAAAGCATAATCATAATTCTGTTTCTTTTGTTGTTTATTTCCGTGACTACATTCTATTTCTAATTCTTCCTCATCTGAGCTGTAAAAGTTTTGTTCTGCAAGTAAATCTTCGCAATCATTTATTTCTTTCCCATGTGTTTTTTTCTTCACATAGTTGAAATCAGCCGCATAGTCTGCTAACGTGCACATCTCTAATGATTGTGGCCGTTTGCAGTACTTAATAATAATATTTTCACATTGAATGTCAGTTGAATTTTCGGGCAAGTTATTAATAGTTTCGATATCGCGCATTAAATAAGTTCTTTTCTCTGGACGGCTAGTATTAATAAATACAAATGATCGTGAGCTTTTCCGTAATGGTATTTGAAGAATTAGATATGCTGCTTCTTGAGCACTAATTTCTGTGCAGTTGAGGAATTTGTTTCCTATGTGTTTAAGTTGATCTTTGATATTACTATTGCTTGTTACCTCTTTAGCAGCTTGCGCTAGAAGTTTGCTAATTCCTCTTTGCGATTTACTGATATATGAGATAATATAGACTGCACAAGCATAAGGGTCTAGTATAAACTGCAAGTCTATGTTTGCTCGCCAAGCTTCTAAAAGAGTACTATTGTAGTTATTGATGAAGCATTAGCCTGGTGTTCTTTTTAAAAAAATAGTTGTTTTTTGTAAGCTAGTTTGTATAGAAGTAATATATTCTTTATCATCCATTTTAATGAACTCTAAAAAGTCCTCAAAAGAAAGTGTATTAAAAGTAGTATTATTCATAGCTTCATGTATTATTTTCATATTATCTTGCCATTGCTTATTTGTCTCCTCAAGTGTTAATGGCTCTAATATGAGCGTTCTTGACATTGGATATTTGGGATATTGATATTTGCATGTCCGTTGCTGTTTACGTCTGCAATTTTTGGTGTGACCATGCCTTTGTAGATTTATTAACGGTTGTAAAAGAGGGTCCTCAGACTTATGACAAGTGATATATTTGTCAATAAAGCTATTGACTTCTTCGACTGGTGAAACACCATACAATGGTGCTTTGTTTACCCAGAGTAATGCATGTATATGTGGAGAACCTCTTTGTTGGAATTCGACTCTGTAAAAGTAGTCTACTATTTCCCCAATTGGATTAGTGCCATTCAGCAAAACACAATTAAAGAATTTCCTAACTTGATAGTCAAACTGTCTTGCACATGTTATTGGATCTTCTTGTATTAATTTACTTTTAGTTTCCCAAGACATGTTTAAGAATTCTTCCTCTGTACATTCCTTTAAGTTTCTAACTCTCAATAGTATATTTATTAAATGGTGCCATTTTGTTTCAGCAGCAGATAAAGTCAAAAAGAAAGTGGGTATGCCAAGTTGCCTTATCATTGCAAAAATATCTTTTTTGCAACCTTCCCAATATGGAGGTGAACTGCGTATAGTTTTTAATACTTTGTACCCCTCATTAAACTGAAAAACATTGGCAATATTACATTTAATGTCTTTAGCAGTTATTTTATTCCCATCTGTAAAATGTTTTCTGATGGAAATGTTGATTTTACCATGGATCTGCTTAATATGTAATTTCTTTAGTTTAAAAAACATATTACTAATAGATTTAGCGACTCTTCTATCATAACTCCTTAACTCTGCTTGGCAAATAGTACTATAATGTACCGGTATGTGTCTTTCCTTATTGTTAGGCCTTCGTTCACCACAAAAAATAGTAGGGAAAGCCAAAAACTCTGAATCTTTATCCTCATATAAACCTCTTGGCGTGTTATGTTCAGCTGGAGCGAAACTTAACACATTCAGCGAATTACTAGTAATAGTTTCATTTGTTAACATAGTATCCAAATTCCCAGCTTCTATGTTGTCAGAACTATCAGATGAATTGTTTGTCTCAGAAGTCTCATTGTGAGATTCTATTTCTGGAGGTATATACTCCCAGTCAGGGTTAATCGTAACACCATATTCATTAAACATTGTACTATTTTTAGCTAGCCAAGTAGCTGCCTTTTTTACTGTATTTGGTCTAATATTCTCATAATGTGTATATGATTTATAGATTAATTTCCTTTTTAATTTCACTGGGATTGTCATGGCGTCATTAATTTGCCTTGGTAAAATTGTAACAGTTGTCATAACATCTGCAGGTACATTAACTACTGCTCCTGATAATGATTTTTGAAAACCGCGTGGCAGACTCCGAATTTGTAAGAATGGTATCCTAGGTGAAACTAATCTTTCTTCTAAATCATATAATTCTAATTCAACTGGTACATTTGGGAAGCCCATGCCATTTACAATAGAACATGGTGGTATTTTGTTTTTGCGAATGTAATAATAGCAAGTCTTACATATAAAATTGGTTTTCTTGTTACTAATGTTACACTTCTTGAAAATTTCAGATTGGCTAACACTGCGTATATTTTGCAACGTTTGTTTATGCCACAGTTGATTGCAAAGAGTACAAATGTACTCTGGGCCATGCAATATTTCCCGGTGGAATTTGCGAATGATTGTATGGATTTGTTTACCTCGTTTCTGTCTTTGGCCCTGCGTGAAGATGGGGATGTTATTATCAGTAGCACTTAGTTGACTGTTGGTAATGTCTTCTTCAGCTGTATTAACTTTTTTTCTTTGTACAACTTTAGTTGGACATGTACTTGAATCCCTTTTTCTTTTCCGAGACTGTTTATTTGTTCCCTGTATAGCTTTACTATTACCTGGTAATTGTGCTAAATGATTACTATTGCTATTCCCTCCCTTACTTTTATTCAGTAAATCATCAGAAGACATTGATGTTGATGTTATCGTCTGATTAGGAGTACATTCAGTAGTATGTACCCAAATTTTTCTTTCTTGCGGTAGGTGACTATTTTTTTTATGCACAGTAAGTGCTTTTGTAAAGGATTTCCTTTGAATGACTTTTATATCTATTGGTGTTAATTCAAATTGGACACATTGCTCAGCCTGATGTGTAAAGTTATATGCTAGTTTCATAACATATTGAATTAGGCCTTCAAACGAATTAAATGCAATTGTAACACATGTTCCGTTTGAATGAGGCATGCCTTCATGGTCCCTACTATGTGAATCAAATACAAAGTATGATTGCATATGTTTGAAAATAGCTATTACATAAACATTCATACAAAGTAGAACACCACAGTGCTTATTAATAGTAACATTTAATGCTGTGCTAATATCTGGGTAGGCTTTATCAAAACGTTTAAGGACATCACCGTAGTAAGCATTCCGTAGCAAAAGTGAATATATCTCTTGATTGTGGTCTATATACCTTGGCAGGTCATCTGGATGCATAAGTGTTTCGTTGTTAATAGAATGCATTTGGAGATATAAAGCGTCCCCACGGTCCATGATATAATGCAGATCATTAGAGTTCCAAGTAGTTACTGGCTTGCATAAATTGTGCAAGACAGCAAAAGCACTATTTGGTAAGCATTGCTTACCTTGTGATTTGCTATTAAATTTGCTATTCCCTTGATGGTAACTTGCTTTCAAGCATCTCTGCATTTTATAAGTTATACTGAAATGTTGTTATCAACAAATGTAAATTAAGAAGGTTTGTGAACTAACAAATTTTTTTGGGGACTGTAAGGTCAGAACTTTTAAAAAATTTTAAACTAAGTGGCAAAGTAGTATTTACCTTAACTTCTGTTTCTTTTGTTGTTGTTTTAATAATCTGAAAGGAGAAAAAAAATACATAATGTTTAGAAGAGATTTTTTCGAATTTTTCACATAAAGGGCACATTAACATGTAAATAGTGTTTTAAAGACCTGTTAAGAGCTCTAGTGCTGCTGTGAGTGTATGCGCCACGGGTGGCACACAGGCAGGGTGAGATGATAGAGGGAGAGAGAGGGAGTGTTAGGAAAAGGGGGACAGAGAGAGAGTGAGTGAGTGCGTGAAAAGTTCATACTGAGAGACGTAAAAAAATGTGTGTGTGTTATCTTGTAACTTGGACTGGTTAATGTGTTGCATTGAATCTGAGAATGAATGCGCTGTGCGTGTAATATTGAAAATGTACCCAGTTAGTGTGCAAGTAATGTAGAAAGATAGAGAGGGAATAAAGGGGAGACAAATGGAGAGTTATATACAAAAACAGAGAGGAAGGGAAAGTTAGGGAAAGGAAGGGAAATGGAGGGAGAGGAAGAGAAAGGGAGTGAGATGCAGGGTGATAGGGAGGGAGACGGAGAGGGAGGGAGAGAGGAGGAAAAAGAGAGGGGGAGTGAGACAGAGGGAGGAACACAGTTAGAGTGAGACAGAGGAAGACAGGAGAGAGGGAGGGGGAGCTATAGAGAGGGAGAGAGAGCTATAGAGATGTAGGGAGACCGCGAGAGAAAGAGAGCGATAAAATTATGTGTATGCCGGGAGGGCTCAGTGCACGAAGCCTTCGGCTGCAGGGTCCTGTGATTAACTTCATGGTCAGTTTTATGTTGTAGCTGTCGCCCCGACCCTTAACCACTAACCCTGCCCACACCGACGCGTTCCTTGGACACAAAGTAAACAGTAAATTATTCACTGAGTGGCGTTGCGTGGCTGAGTGGCGTTGCGTGGCTGAGTGGCGTTGCGTGGCTGAGTGGCGTTGCGTGGCTGAGTGGCGTTGCGTGGCAGAGTGGCGTTGCGTGGGTGAGTGGCGTTGCGTGTGTGAGTGGCGTTGCGTATGTGAGTGGCGTTGCGTGGCTGAGTGGCGTTGCGTGGCTGAGTGGCGTGGCTGAGTGGCGTTGCGTGGCTGAGTGGCGTTGCGTGGCTGAGTGGCGTTGCATGTGTGCGTGGCGTTGCGTGTGTGAGTGGCGTGTGTGAGTGGCGTTGCGTGGCTGAGTGGCGTTGCGTGGCTGAGTGGCGTTGCGTGGCTGAGTGGCGTTGCGTGGCTGAGTGGCGTTGCGTGGGTGAGTGGCGTTGCGTGGGTGAGTGACGTTGCGTGGGTGAGTGGCGTTGCGTGTGTGAGTGGCGTTGCGTGTGTGAGTGGCGTTGCGTGTGTGAGTGGCGTTGCGTGGCTGAGTGGCGTTGCGTGGCTGAGTGGCGTTGCGTGGCAGAGTGGCAGTGCGTGGCTGAGTGGCGTTGCATGTGTGCGTGGCGTTGCGTGTGTGAGTGGCGTGTGTGAGTGGCGTTGCGTGGCTGAGTGGCGTTGTGTGGCTGAGTGGCGTTGCGTGGATGAGTGGCGTTGCGTGGGTGAGTGGCGTTGCGTGGGTGAGTGGCATTGCGTGGGTGAGTGGCGTTGCGTGGGTGAGTGGCGTTGCGTGGCTGAGTGGCGTTGCGTGGGTGAGTGGCGTTGCGTGGGTGAGTGGCGTTGCGTGGGTGAGTGGCGTTGCGTGGCTGAGTGGCGTTGCGTGGGTGAGTGGCGTTGCGTGGGTGAGTGGCGTTGCGTGGGTGAGTGGCGTTGCGTGGGTGAGTGGCGTTGCGTGGCTGAGTGGCGTTGCGTGGCTGAGTGGCGTTGCGTGGCTGAGTGGCGTTGCGTGGGTGAGTGGCGTTGCGTGGGTGAGTGGCGTTGCGTGGGTGAGTGGCGTTGCGTGGGTGAGTGGCGTTGCGTGGGTGAGTGGCGTTGCGTGGGTGAGTGGCGTTGCGTGGCTGAGTGGCGTTGCGTGGCTGAGTGGCGTTGCGTGGCTGAGTGGCGTTGCGTGGGTGAGTGGCGTTGCGTGGGTGAGTGGCGTTGCGTGGGTGAGTGGCGTTGCGTGGCTGAGTGGCGTTGCGTGGCTGAGTGGCGTTGCGTGGCTGAGTGAAACAGTCAGAAACGTAAATGGAGAGGGGGGTGAGAGTTAAAAGAGAGAGTGAAACAGGCAGAAACGTGGAGAGTTAAAAGAAAGAGCGAATGAATGTAAGCTGCGAGATGTGGCATAACAGAAGGATTGGTACTGCGTGCACCGCAGTTTGGGGTATCTGCGAGATTTGTGTAAGTAAATGGAGAGGGGGGTGAGAGTTGGAAGAGAGAGTGAAACAGGCAGAAACGTGGGGAGTTAAAAGAAAGAGGGAATGAATCTAAGCTGCGAGATGTGGCATAACAGAAGGATTGGTACTGCGTGCACCGCTGCTTGGGGTATCTGCGAGATTTGTGTAAGTAAATGGAGAGGGGGGTGAGAGTTAAAAGAGAGAGTGAAACAGGCAGAAACGTGGAGAGTTAAAAGAAAGAGCGAATGAATCTAAGCTGCGAGATGTGGCATAACAGAAGGATTGGTACTGCGTGCACCGCTGCTTGGGGTATCTGCGAGATTTGTGTAAGTAAATGGAGAGGGGGGTGAGAGTTAAAAGAGAGAGTGAAACAGGCAGAAACGTGGAGAGTTAAAAGAAAGAGCGAAAGAATCTAAGCTGCGAGATGTGGCATAACAGAAGGATTGGTACTGCGTGCACCGCTGCTTGGGGTATCTGCGAGATTTGTGTAAGTAAATGGAGAGGGGGGTGAGAGTTGGAAGAGAGAGTGAAACAGGCAGAAACGTGAATCTAAGCTGCGAGACGGAGAGGGAGGGAGAAAGGAGGAAAAAGAGAGGGGGAGTGAGACAGAGGGAGGAACACAGTTAGAGTGAGACAGAGGAAGACAGGAGAGAGGGAGGGGGAGCTATAGATGTAGGGAGAGCGCGAGAGAAAGAGAGCGATAAAATTATGTGTATGCCGGGAGGGCTCAGTGCACGAAGCCTTCGGCTGCAGGGTCCTGTGATTAACTTCATGGTCAGTTTTATGTTGTTGCTGTCGCCCCGACCCTTAACCACTAACCCTGCCCCCACCGACGCGGTCCTTGGACACAAAGTAAACAGTAAATTATTCACCTGCGAGAAAGCTTGTGAGTAGCCATGTAATAGAGGGTGTGGGCGAAACTCCCCTTGATCGTGTGTATGAAAAGTTTGTTGTGGTGTGGCGAAGTGTTGCGAACGGATTATGACTGTACTATTCCCCCTAATGTTCCAATGTGCCTGTGAATAGTGTATTAAGTGTAAGGTCAAGTTTTATTTTGGGTAGGCAGCTAATCCTGGCTAATGTGTTATTGGATGTGTGATTGTGAAAATGTAATACTAGTAGTTGTACGAGCGGCTGTTTCCGTGTGTCAGGTTGTAACTTGGATTACTAACTGTGCAAGTAAAGCTGCGAATGAATGCATTCTGCGTAAATGTTGTAAAGTGTTGCCTGTTTACGTGCACATTAATGTGCAATTAGAAGTTCTGACTGAAAGTTTGGTGCTGTAGTGGCGAAGTGCTCTGATGTTACATTGCGTAGGAGTTGCACGTGCTGTATAAGGGTGGCAGTCAGTGTTTTGCCTAATGTGACAGGCTGTGTGTTATTAGTGTAAGATGAAGTGTTTTCCCTAATGTGACAGGGTGTGTGTGATTAGTGTGCTATAGAGAGGGAGGGAGACGAAGAGAGAAAGAGCGAGAAAATTATGTGTATGCCGGGAGGGCTCAGTGGACGAAGCCTTCGGCTGCAGGGTCCTGTGATTAACCTCATGGCCAGTTTTATGTTGTTGCTGTAGACCCGACCCTTAACCACTGACCCTGCCCCCACCGATGCGGTCCTTGGACACAAAGTAAACATTAAATTTGTCCCCTGAGAGAAAGATTGTGAGTAGCCATGTAATAGATGGTGTGTGTGAAAGTGCCCTTGTTCGTGGAATGTGTGCATGAAAATTTTTTTGTGGTGTGGCGAAGTGTTGCGAACGGTTTATGGCTGTACTATTCTCCCGAATGATACAATGTGCCTGGGAATAGTGTAGTAACTGTAAAGTGAAGTGTTTATTTTTGTAGGCCGCAAATCCTGGCTAATGTGTTATTGGGTGCGTGTTTGTGGAAAGGTAATACTAGTAGTTGTACGAGCGGATGTTTTCGTGTGTCAGCTAGTAACTTGGATTACTTAATGTGTGCCAGTAAAGCTGCGGGTGAATGTTGTAAAGTGTAGCCTGTTTGCATACAAATAAATGTGCAATTTGAAGTTGTTCCTGAAAGTTTGGTGCTGTAGTGGCGAAGTGCTATGATCTTAGATTGCGTTTGAGTCGCACGTGCTGTATAAGGGTGGCAGTCAGTGTTTTGCCTAATGTGACAGGCTGTGTGTGATTAGTGTAAGATGCAGCTCTGTTGACTCTTGAGTACAATCATCCAGTTTACTGTTTTGCTATGAAGCTGTAAATGAAAGCATAATGAGTGTTCTAATGTGGTCGCACTCATTTCGGCGTGCGTGTGATATAGTATGTGTTCCTAACAGTGTGTGCATGAAAAGTTAATAGTAATAGATGTAAAAAAAAGGGTGGGTATGTGTCATCTTGTAACTTGCACTGGTTACTGTGTTACATTTAATCAGAGAATGGAAGCGGTATGCATGTAATCTTGACAGATAATCTGACAAGGTGTGTGTGAGTAGTGTAAGCTGGAGCTCTGTTCACTGTTCAGTCCGATCATCCTGTTTACTGTATTGCTGTGAAGCAGTGAAAAAAATAGTAAGGAGTGTTCTGTTGTGGTTGCACTCAATTCGCCGTGCGTGTTATATAGTATGTGTTCTTAACCGTGTGTGCGTGAAAAGGTAATAGTAACAGACGTAAAAAGGTGTGTGTGTCATGTTGTAATTAGGAGTAGTTACTGTGTTGCATTAAATATAAGAAAGAATGGGTGTGTGTCAAACTTATGTTGTGCCTTGAATTATTGGAAGGAATGTTCTGTGTGGCGAGTCGGAGTGTTAGGAACGGAAGTAAAAATTGTGTAGAAGAGTGAACAGTTGGCTGTACTTACATGATATATGTTGGTGCGCAGTTTCTTTGCCCCTATCAAGGAAATGTTGAAAGCGTACCAATAACCTACAAGAGATAACGATAAAAAAAACAATATGTATCGGTTGGTTTAAACAAAGGTATGACCTGTTTGAGAAATTACGTAGTCCTTTGCTAAGTATTACCATAGAAAATGTAGATTTGCAAACAAACATGTCGCAGAATAATTTAACAGAGGTGCGATGTTGATATAGTAACAGTTGTAATAAACGCAAGTAAATGTATCAATACTGTCCCTTAGATGTATAGAAATAAAACTTGCATGCACTTACGTTCTAAGATTGAATGCCGTAAATTTTCAGTGGCTGTTGGTCGATAGCAGCAAGTACAGCGCCGTTCTGTAAGTCGAAGTTCTGTCCTCGCAGGTAAAAAGAGAGTATGACTTAAAGTGACCCGTCCCTCTGCTTAAATAGGGGGTAACGATGCAAGAATATATATATTTTTTTTTGGTTTAAGAAAGGATCAAAGCTTTTAGTCCTTCCCTTGCCCCAAGGAAAAGTCACACTAGCTGATGTGCGCGACTTGGAAGTGTGAATGTTTGAATGTGTATGCAGATGGAGTTTCGACATTGGCGCGCCAGTAGACTTCCCTGGGCAACTCCCTTAAGGCCACATAAGATTTTGCTCGGAACTGACAAAGCAAAGGGCCTTTTTTTTTTACGTTAGTGTAATGACACTTCAACTGTCTGCTCGAAGTTACACTTAAAAATGGCATATATAAAGCATCCAAAGTATACAAAGTTTCACTTTTAAACATACAACTCTTGTAATATACTGGCTCAAAGTTGTGGCGTTTATGTTTAGTATGAAAATACTGAAAATTGCTGCGGATGCGTCCATAAATGTGTGTGTGCCAACGTGAAAATACATTGGGTGAATGAGAAAGATGGTCGATGATTTTCTTTGGCAAAAAATAAATGTAAAGACAGGTGTGGTGCTGAACGGGTCAGAGGCCGGATGCAATGTTTGCCATAAAAGTTGTGTTCTTCGTTTTATTATGAAAATCGTGAACATTGCTGCGTAAGTGGCGTGTGTGTGGCGTTGCGTGTGTGTGTGGCGTTGCGTGTGAGTGGCCTTGCGTGTGTGAGTGGCGTTGCGTGTGTGAGTGGCGTTGCGTGTGAGTGGCGTTGCGTGGCTGAGTGGCGTTCCTTGGGTGAGTGGCGTTGTGTGTGTGAGTGGCGTTGCGTGGGTGAGTGGCATTGCGTGGGTGAGTGGGTGTGTGTGTGGCGTTGCGTGTGTGTGTGGCGTTGCGTGTGAGTGGCCTTGCGTGTGTGAGTGGCGTTGCGTGTGTGAGTGGCGTTGCGTGTGAGTGGCGTTGCGTGGCTGAGTGGCGTTCCTTGGGTGAGTGGCGTTGCGTGGGTGAGTGGCGTTGCGTGGGTGAGTGGCATTGCGTGGGTGAGTGGGTGTGTGTGTGGCGTTGCGTGTGTGAGTGGCGTTGCGTGTGTGAGTGGCGTTGCGTGTGTGAGTGCCGTTGCGTGTGTGAGTGGCATTGCATGTGTGAGTGGCGTTGCGTGTGTGAGTGGCGTTGCGTGTGTGAGTGGCGTTGCATGTGTGAGTGGCGTTGCATGTGTGAGTGGCGTTGCGTGTGTGTGGCGTTGCGTGTGTGAGTGGCGTGTGTGGCGTTGCGTGGCAGAGTGGCGTTGCGTGGGTGAGTGGCGTTGCGTGGTTGAGTGGCGTTGCGTGAGTGGCGTTGCGTGGGTGAGTGGCGTTGCGTGGCTGAGTGGCGTTGCGTGGCTGAGTGGCGTTGCGTGGCTGAGTGGCGTTGAGTGGCGTCCCGCGTGTGAGTGGCATTGCGCGTGTGAGTGGCGTTGCGCGGCTGAGTGGCGTTGCGCGGCTGAGTGGCGTTGCGCGGCTGAGTGGCGTTGCGCGGCTGAGTGGCGTTGCGCGGCTGAGTGGCGTTGCGCGGCTGAGTGGCGTTGCGCGGCTGAGTGGCGTTGCGCGGCTGAGTGGCGTTGCGCGGGTGAGTGGCGTTGCGTGTGTGAGTGGCGTTGCGTGGCTGAGTGGCGTTGCGTGGCTGAGTGGCGTTGCGTGGCTGAGTGGCGTTGCGTGGCTGAGTGGCGTTGCATGGGTGAGTGGCGTTGCGTGTGTGAGTGGCGTTGCGTGGCTGAGTGGCGTTACGTGGCTGAGTGGCGTTGCGTGGGTGAGTGGCGTTGCGTGGGTGAGTGGCGTTGCGTGGGTGAGTGGCGTTGCGTGGGTGAGTGGGTGAGTGGCGTTGCGGGTGAGTGGCGTTGCGTGGGTGAGTGGCGTTGAGTGGCGTTGCGTGGCTGAGTGGCGTTGCGTGGCTGAGTGGCCTTACCGTAATTCGACTTGAACTGTCTGCTCCAAGTTACCCTTCAAAATAGCATGAGGGGTTGAGGGTGAGTGAGGGTGAGTGAGGGTGAGGCTGCTGCGGATGCGCCCCTTAATGTGTGTGTATAAGAAATATGGTAGTTATCCAAAAGAAGGCAACATCGGAAATGTTCCACTGAAGGCAACATAAGAAATCTTTAGTCTGTACAAGCGTCGACGTAGAATAGGCCGATTTTAAATACCACGCTGTAGAGGGAAGTTGTGAAATACTAGACATGGTTATGTGAAGTAAATAATTTTTGTTAAAAAAACATCACGTTTCTAGTGTTAGTATTTTCGTTCAGTGGGATTGTTTAAGTTTAGCGAAAAAGCATCACGTTTCTAGTGTTAGTATTTTCTTCCAGTGACTTTGTTTTTGGGGGGGTTTGTTGTTGTTCTCGAGGTAACACCCGGCTCGCATCCTGCTGTTCTAAATTAGCACATCCCCAAAGGAACTTCACAAGTGATTACAATCTTGAACACGGCGCTTAAAGTAGTCTAGCATCCTGGAGTTTTGGTAACGAAAGCCTTGGAGTCTGTGGCCTGGCTTTGTGTTCATGTAAATGGTATTAAAGAATGGTCCCAGCAGGTCCGTCGTATTGTTGGGGGTTATGGCGGGTTGCGAGGACTGTTTAGTCACGTGGATGTGCTAGAGGCTCTGTGATGTCACTCTGTGTCGGAGGAGGGAAATAGTAGGCCCGTTGAATTGAACTGACTCTGTGTGTTTCATTCCGTTTATAAACATGTCAAAATATTACATTTTTTTTAGGTGCAATGCTATAGATACAAGCGCTATTTTTGGCGTAGCAGGCTGTAGAGGGAGGGGTGGGAATAGTAGGTCTGCTGATTAGGGAATGTACAAGGCCATGTAGCTTGTAATGCGTCTGTCATTATTTCATTTTGTAGACGATTTCAATTTCAAGTCTTTTTGTGTTCTGAGAGCCTGGCTGTGTGCAGGGACAGAGAGGGGAGGTGCTGGCGTCTGGGGAGGGGGAGTTGAATTGCGAGCCTGGATGTGTACGGGAACAGAGGGGAGAGGTGCTGGCGTTTGTGGGTTGTAATATTAACTGTTTTTTAGGTGCAATGCTATACATACTAACGGCGTTGCGTGGCTGAGTGGCGTTCCTTGGGTGAGTGGCGTTGCGTGGGTGAGTGGCGTTGCGTGGGTGAGTGGCGTTGCGTGGGTGAGTGGCGTTGCGTGGGTGAGTGGCGTTGCGTGTGAGTGGCGTTGCGTGTGTGAGTGGCGTTGCGTGGCTGAGTGGCGTTGCGTGGCTGAGTGGCGTTGCGTGGCAGAGTGGCAGTGCGTGGCTGAGTGGCGTTGCATGTGTGCGTGGCGTTGCGTGTGTGAGTGGCGTGTGTGAGTGGCGTTGCGTGGCTGAGTGGCGTTGCGTGGGTGAGTGGCGTTGCGTGGGTGAGTGGCGTTGCGTGGGTGAGTGGCGTTGCGTGGGTGAGTGGCGTTGCGTGGCTGAGTGGCGTTGCGTGGCTGAGTGGCATTGCGTGGCTGAGTGGCGTTGCGTGGGTGAGTGGCGTTGCGTGGGTGAGTGGCGTTGCGTGGGTGAGTGGCGTTGCGTGGATGAGTGGCGTTGCGTGGGTGAGTGGCGTTGCGTGGGTGAGTGGCGTTGCGTGGGTGAGTGGCGTTGCGTGGCTGAGTGGCGTTGCGTGGCTGAGTGGCGTTGCGTGGCTGAGTGGCGTTGCGTGGGTGAGTGGCGTTGCGTGTGAGTGGCGTTGCGTGTGTGAGTGGCGTTGCGTGGGTGAGTGGCGTTGCGTGGCTGAGTGGCGTTGCGTGGCTGAGTGGCGTTGCGTGGGTGAGTGGCGTTGCGTGGGTGAGTGGCGTTGCGTGGGTGAGTGGCGTTGCGTGGGTGAGTGGCGTTGCGTGCCAGAGTGGCGTTGCGTGCCAGAGTGGCGTTGCGTGCCAGAGTGGCGTTGCGTGGGTGAGTGGCGTTGCGTGGGTGAGTGGCGTTGCGTGGGTGAGTGGCGTTGCGTGGCTGAGTGGCGTTGCATGGCTGAGTGGCGTTGCGTGGCTGAGTGGCGTTGCGTGGCTGTGTGGCGTTGCGTGGGTGAGTGGCGTTGCGTGGGGGAGTGGCGTTGCGTGGGGGAGTGGCGTTGCGTGGGTGAGTGGCGTTGCGTGCCAGAGTGGCGTTGCGTGCCAGAGTGGCGTTGCGTGCCAGAGTGGCGTTGCGTGCCAGAGTGGCGTTGCGTGGGTGAGTGGCGTTGCGTGGGTGAGTGGCGTTGCGTGGGTGAGTGGCGTTGCGTGGGTGAGTGGCGTTGCGTGGGTGAGTGGCGTTGCGTGGGTGAGTGGCGTTGCGTGGCTGAGTGGCGTTGCGTGGCTGAGTGGCGTTGCGTGGCTGAGTGGCGTTGCGTGCCAGAGTGGCGTTGCGTGCCAGAGTGGCGTTGCGTGCCAGAGTGGCGTTGCGTGCCAGAGTGGCGTTGCGTGGGTGAGTGGCGTTGCGTGGGTGAGTGGCGTTGCGTGGGTGAGTGGCGTTGCGTGGCTGAGTGGCGTTGCATGGCTGAGTGGCGTTGCGTGGCTGAGTGGCGTTGCGTGGCTGAGTGGCGTTGCGTGGGTGAGTGGCGTTGCGTGGGGGAGTGGTGTTGCGTGGGAGAGTGGCGTTGCGTGGGTGAGTGGCGTTGCATGGGTGAGTGGCGTTGCGTGCCAGAGTGGCGTTGCGTGCCAGAGTGGCGTTGCGTGCCAGAGTGGCGTTGCGTGGGTGAGTGGCGTTGCGTGGGTGAGTGGCGTTGCGTGGGTGAGTGGCGTTGCGTGGGTGAGTGGCGTTGCGTGGGTGAGTGGCGTTGCGTGGCTGAGTGGCGTTGCGTGGCTGAGTGGCGTTGCGTGGCTGAGTGGCGTTGCGTGCCAGAGTGGCGTTGCGTGCCAGAGTGGCGTTGCGTGCCAGAGTGGCGTTGCGTGCCAGAGTGGCGTTGCGTGCCAGAGTGGCGTTGCGTGGGTGAGTGGCGTTGCGTGGGTGAGTGGCGTTGCGTGGGTGAGTGGCGTTGCGTGGGTGAGTGGCGTTGCGTGGGTGAGTGGCGTTGCGTGGGTGAGTGGCGTTGCGTGGGTGAGTGGCGTTGCGTGGCTGAGTGGCGTTGCGTGGCTGAGTGGCGTTGCGTGGGTGAGTGGCGTTGCGTGGGTGAGTGGCGTTGCGTGGGTGAGTGGCGTTGCGTGGGTGAGTGGCGTTGCGTGGGTGAGTGGCGTTGCGTGGCTGAGTGGCGTTGCGTGGGTGAGTGGCGTTGCGTGGCTGAGTGGCGTTGCGTGGCTGAGTGGCGTTGCGTGGCTGAGTGGCGTTGCGTGGCAGAGTGGCAGTGAGTGGCTGAGTGGCGTTGCATGTGTGCGTGGCGTTGCGTGTGTGAGTGGCGTGCATGAGTGGCGTTGCGTGGGTGAGTGGCGTTGCGTGGGTGAGTGGCGTTGCGTGGCTGAGTGGCGTTGCGTGGCTGAGTGGCGTTGCGTGGGTGAGTGGCGTTGCGTGGCTGAGTGGCGTTGCGTGGCTGAGTGGCGTTGCGTGCGTGAGTGGCGTTGCGTGCCTGAGTGGCGTTGCGTGGCTGAGTGAAACAGGCAGAAACGTAAATGGAGAGGGGGGTGAGAGTTAAAAGAGAGAGTGAAACAGGCAGAAACGTGGAGAGTTAAAAAAAAAAGCAAATGAATCTAAGCTGCGAGATGTGGCATAACAGAAGGATTGGTACTGCGTGCACCGCTGCTTGGGGTATCTGCGAGATTTGTGTAAGTAAATGGAGAGGGGGGTGAGAGTTGGAAGAGAGAGTGAAACAGGCAGAAACGTGGGGAGTTAAAAGAAAGAGGGAATGAATCTAAGCTGCGAGATGTGGCATAACAGAAGGATTGGTACTGCGTGCACCGCTGCTTGGGGTATCTGCGAGATATGTGTAAGTAAATGGAGAGGGGGGTGAGAGTTAAAAGAGAGAGTGAAACAGGAAGAAACGTGGAGAGTTAAAAGAAAGAGCGAATGAATCTAAGCTGCGAGATGTGGCATAACAGAAGGATTGGTACTGCGTGCACCGCTGCTTGGGGTATCTGCGAGATTTGTGTAAGTAAATGGAGAGGGGGGTGAGAGTTAAAAGAGAGAGTGAAACAGGCAGAAACGTGGAGAGTTAAAAGAAAGAGCGAAAGAATCTAAGCTGCGAGATGTGGCATAACCGAAGGATTGGTACTGCGTGCACCGCTGCTTGGGGTATCTGCGAGATTTGTGTAAGTAAATGGAGAGGGGGGTGAGAGTTGGAAGAGAGAGTGAAACAGGCAGAAACGTGAATCTAAGCTGCGAGACGGAGAGGGAGGGAGAGAGGAGGAAAAAGAGAGGGGGAGTGAGACAGAGGGAGGAACACAGTTAGAGTGAGACAGAGGAAGACAGGAGAGAGGGAGGGGGAGCTATAGATGTAGGGAGAGCGCGAGAGAAAGAGAGCGATAAAATTATGTGTATGCCGGGAGGGCTCAGTGCACGAAGCCTTCGGCTGCAGGGTCCTGTGATTAACTTCATGGTCAGTTTTATGTTGTTGCTGTCCCTCCAAGCGCAATGCCGCTGCCAGCAATACCAGCATCAAAGAAAACAAGACGGAGGGAAGAGAGGGGAGAGGGGAGAGGGGAGGGGGGAGGAGAAATGCGACACGGCGGGAAGGGGCAGGCAGGATGACTCAGGGGAGGGGGCGGAGCGGGGCAGAGCGGCATGTGGGTGTGAACAAGCCGGGCCTTTGAAGTGAAGCTAAGTTTCACTTCAAAGGTGTCGGAGGAATGCGGGCGGCTGTGCACGCGCTTTTAAGCTCAATGCACATGCGCATTGAGCTTAAAAGTCACGGGCACTGCAAGGAATCGCCACGATTCCTTGAAAGTTAGATAAAGTCTGGATGAGCCCCTATAGTCTCGCTTGCTCGATGCGCATGCGCATCGACAGGCGAGACCTAAATAGAAGGGGGATATCTATTCCCTGCGAAGGACTCAGCCACATTTGATGCACAGTCTAGCAATATAGCCATCTGCCTAAAGAGACAGGCCATATGATAAAATCTTATGTTAGGAGCCGCTAGCCCCCCTTATCCACCAGCAGTGAGAGATATTTCAGAGACCGTTTAATTTTCCCATATTGCCAGATGAATTTCGCAAAGACTGCCTCGATAGATTTCAGCACATCTTCTCCCACCACCAGCGGGATGGTACGAAAGAGTTACAAAATTTTGGGGAACATGGTCATCTTAAGAACATTGACTCTGCCTATTGTAGACAAGTGTAAACAATCTATTCTTTTTAGCTCTGCCGTAACTGACTTAAGTAAAGGCGAGAAATTTTCTTTAACGATTGTATCAATAGTAGAGCTAATCCTCACCCCCAGATACACGGCTGAATTCAAATATCTTTCATCCCGCTTAAGAATATTATTTGAGCAGATTATCTGAGTCTTGGATTCGTTAACGTGATACCCCGAATATTGACCAAATTCCGTAGTAATCCCTATGAGGGCAGCCATGGCCGGCTCAGGCTCGGATGTAATTATGGCCAAATCATCTGCATATGCCATCAATTTTGTCTCAAAACCGTTGCATACCACTGGCCTAATACTCTGACAGTCTAAAATCCTTCTGACCAAAGGGTCAATGTACAGGGCAAATAAAATCGGTGAGCAGGGACACCCCTGTCGGGTCCCTCGAGAGATAACAATTTCCTCTGAGCTACCACCCATTAACTGAATTCTTGCTATTGGATCGACGTACATAGCTTTTATAGCCCTCATTATATTAGGGCCAAAGCCCCTCAGTTCCAATATCCCCCATATATACTTCCACGTGACACGATCGAAGGCCTTTTCCGCATCCAGAAGGATCATGGCGATCCGCCCCCCCATAACAGCCTGTACATAAAATAGCAAAATAGCCCGCCGGATGTGGTCCGTTGTATCCGACCTGGTATAAACCCGTGCTGCCAAGGGGAGACTAGACCGCCGATGATCCCTCCCAGCCTCTTGGCCAAGACCTTTGCATTGATTTTGGTGTCCGTATTTATGAGGGATATTGGACGGTATGAGCCTGGATCTTCCTTGGTCTTACCCTTTTTGTGAAAGACAACAATATTTGTTCTTTTCCAAGACTCTGGGACCTTTCCAGAACACCACTAAATAAGTCCAGCAAAAAGGGAGCTAACACATCTTGCAAGCATTTATATACCTCAATAGGTATATTATCAGGTCCTGTGACCTTCCCAGCGGCCAATTCCTGCAAGGCTTCTTCCACTTCACTCAGAGTCAAATCACTATCGAGTGTTATTTTATCCTGCTCCGACAGCTTATGGCCGATATAATCAAGTCCCCCACTAGCTGACCATACCCTATCCGTCTCCCTATAAAGTTGTTGGTAGAACTTCTTAAACACCTTGCGGATATCAGCTGGCTCTAGAAACTCCTGATCCCCTTCATAGATTTTAGATATTATATTCCTACTAAATCCCTGCCTAATTTTTAGCGCCAAGAGCTTCCCAGCCTGCTCCTCCGTTTCATACATCTCACCCCTATGCGACTGATAATCATCGGCATTTTTCTGTGCTATACATTTATTCAGTTCAGCCTTAATAGACAGAATTTTTGGGTGGCTTTCATCTGTCTCATTCCCCCCTATAATATCCCTCACATGCTGCTCGTCCGCCTCCATTAGCTGCCCCATCAATTTCTCGTGTTCTTCCCGAGCATTTTTCCTCTGCCTAGCAGAGAAGCTGATCCTCTCCCCCCTTAATGCCGCCTTAAAGGAGTCCCAGACACAGTTACGGGAGGCACTAAACCTGTTTGCATCAAAACAATTTACAACGTAATGAACAGGGGTTCTGCCCACATTACCCTCCCATACCTGGGCAAGGAACATCACATGGATGAGGAAGTAGAACAAAAAGGTACTAAGGGATAAATTAAGCAAACGCTACTTCAAAACAGGAAACACTTTATTAACCTGTTTTCTACACTCTTTTTTTTTTTTTCAACAATGAATGATATGATTTTTACAAAGGACAAAATATTGAATCACAAAAAAGGGGGGGAGGTGACCAGACTATATACAGTAATCAAAAACAGGTAATTACAATATATACACAATATACAACTATGTACCCTAAACAAAAAGAGAAACAGGAGGGTAAAGAAAACACTATTAATTATCTGTCGCTGGGGGTCGCGTAACTAGTTAGCATGGAGGAGTCTCGTTCGTTATCGGAATTAACCAGACAAATCGCTCCACCAACTAAGAACGGCCATGCACCACCACCCACAGAATCGAGAAAGAGCTATCAATCTGTCAATCCTTTCCGTGTCCGGGCCGGGTGAGGTTTCCCCTCAACAACCCATTTCTTCAAATAATCCACAAACCTAGGGTTCTCCAACAACCTCCTCTCAAATGTCCAACTAGAGCTAGCCTTGGGAGTTTTATCCAAATCATATAATAAAACTAACGGATTATGATCAGAAATCAATTTTGGAAGTTTTTTTAATACCCACCCTTGACGCCTCTGAAGAAGAGATAAGAAAATAATCCAATTTAGTATATTTTTGATTCAGGTATGAAAAATAAGTGAACCCTGGGTTATGCTGCTCTTTATATCCCCAAACATCTAGCAAGCTGTAAGATCCGATAAGAGAGCACAAAGCTCTATATACCCTTGGTTTACTTCCCCCATAGTTATTAGTCCCATCAATATCAGTAAGATCTGTAAAGATATTACAATCCCCACAGCAAATGAGGGGGGCTGGCCAATTCACTAATTCTAATTCTAAATTGTCAAACAGCTCTGGCTCATCCTGTTTGGAATCATAGATGGTACACGGTGTGACCCCCGACCTTAAGTTCCACAATTACCCACCTCCCCTAGGAATCTGCCAGGCAACGGCCAATACCGCCCAGACTTGATTTACCCAAAATTGCCACCCCTCTTACAGTTGATGTCTGAGTGGAGCATGCCAGCAAGTCAAAGCCTTTAATATTTAATAGATATTTCTTTGCCCATGGAAGGTGGGTCTCCTGCAGACAAATCACATCTATCTGATTTGATCTTACCAAATGCCCCAATCCTTGTCTCTTGGACCAATCATTCAGACCCCCTACGTTGATTGAACATATCTTAAGCATCCCCATTACTTCTTAATACAAAGCTGCCTAACCACTGTCTCACCCCGCCACAATATAGTACGAATACATATAGCACAATGATCAAAAAATAAGAAACATAGCACATAGAAACATAGCACCAGGTAAACTCTTTTTTTCTCCCCATATAAGTGCACCCCACCACCCTTCCTGCTCACCCACCCTCCTCCCCTTGACACCTCGCCCTCCCTCGCTCGATTCGCCCCTCCTCCCCGAAGGGACGCTCAGACCAAGGTCTGTGCATGTGATGTATGCTGTGTTAGTGGGTAGAGACACCCCCAAAAAAATAATAGCTACACTTAATCAGACCCGTATATCTGCCAGAAAAAAAACACAAATGTAGCACCTGCACCTGAAAAGAAAACCCCACCAAACATTCCTTATTGCAGAGCCTATTCCCTACCTTCCCAACCTCCCCCCCTCATCCGCAGGACAGAAAAACTAATAGAGCATTTTTTTATTTGTCCAGGGAGTCCAAGTATTCTTTGGCTTTTATCTCTGATGAAAAATAGAATGTACTGCCCTGATTGATTACTTTCAATTGAGCTGGATTGACCAGATAAACTTGAATTTTTCTGACTTGGAAAGGTTTTATAAGTTGCCTCAGGCTTCAGCGCCTCTCGACTGTAACACGGCAGAAGTCCGGCCGGACGAATAAAGAGACCCCACCACATGATTTTTTAGCATCCGGTCTTGCTTTATCATAGATGGCCTGTCGCAGGAGGAAGTTTCCAAAGAAAACTAATATAGCCCGGGGCCTGTCCCCATCTTTTACTGGTGCTCGAAGTTTTAGTGGGATACGGTGTGCTCTTTGGATCTTTGCTGACCAATTTCATTCCGAGAGCTCTGGGAAGGCCACTTTAAAAAGATCGATTATATACCTCCTAGCATCTGATCCTTCTAGGGCCTCCTGTACCCCCAACACACGAAGATTGTTACACCTCTGTCTGTTCTCGAATTCTTTGAGTTTCCATTGCAAATCTTTAATTTGAGAGCCCTGTGCCTCCGTTATGGCTACAGTGCTAGATGCCTCAGCTTCCGTTGCCACTATTATTTCGTCTATATTAGTGACTCTTTCACCCATGTAAGAAAATGCCTTGGAGAGCTTCCTGACAACCCCCTGCATTTTCCTCATCCCCGCCTGTGCTTTCCGACTATCTTGTAGCGTTTCTTCTCTATGTGCCAGGATGGCTTGATGTATTACATCCAATGTGGGGGGGTACCGTCATCTACCATGGGTGTCTTCCTTACAGAACCTGTAAGCGGTGTGACTGCTGAGTGATCCCAGGCCAGTTCTTTTCTGCCCCTATTATGACCCCCTTGACTGTGGGTACCGTTCTGCTGCGTCGATGTTACGGCTGTTAGGAAAGCTCCGGGTCGCTGTCTTCCAGATCTGGCTCTAAGCTGCTAACCCCTTGTGAAGTGCTCAGAATGTCATCTGACCACTCTGCACCTTCAGACACTGAAAAAAACAATCAATTGGTTATTTTTCCACCTCGCTTCTACCCTTCTCCCCTGCCAGGTCAGCTGCAAGGCTCGCCATTGACCCAGGCAGGGGCTGACTCTGGTTCTCCTGGCCAATACTCTGAACATCCAGCCCATTGCTCGTGGTGCTACCAGCGCTCCAGTCTTTATTGACTATTTCGGAGCTTTTATCTGAGCTTTCTATTGCCAGTACAATCTTCATTTGCTCATTAGGGGGCTCAACAGGGGGCAGAACAGCGGTATCTGTCGGCTTTCCAGCAAAGGTGCTCCCGGGGGAAGCATTCCACCACCCATCACACCGTCCTTTGCCCCAGTGTTACACTCGACCGCTTCACCACCAGCAGCAGTTTGGGAGACTACATGCCTGACTACCTGGCTCACCTCCTCCTCCTGTATCCCGGTTCTAGCCTTCGCAGCATCAATCCCAGTACCGGCCGTCACCACAGGAGCCGCCTCCTTTGGCTGCAGCAGTTCGACAACTCAAGGTTCCACCGTTCGATTTTTTGCAGACACTCCACCCCTTCCTCTCCTAAGTACCGGCGGTTCCGGGGACAGAAGCTGGCCCGATTGCAGCGGAGGAGACCCGCTCACAGCTGCCGGCTACAGCACGCTTTCTGTGCGAGCCTTGCAGGCAGCCGCCACCGCTGCCTTCAAAGCCGCTGCCGCCGACGCCACTTTCGGCGCCATCCCGCAATTTCTTCTGGTCAATCTGGTGAGTAGCCACAGCAGGTGCTCCTTGATGAGGCGCTTCAGCCGACGTGGAGTAACACCTGCCCGATGAGGACGATAAGCCCCCAGTGCTCCGCGGCAATGTTGCATCTGAGGTAATCGTAGTGGGGGGAAGGGGGCACTGAGAGGCTACAGCGATGGTGGTGATCCTCCCCTCAGGGGCCGCATCAACAAGGGTCCATACTAGGTCTTGCTGCCTCTAACCACCAGCACAGCAATCGGCCGACTACAAGGCTGCCATCTTGCCCCAGAGCCGTGGATGGCAGGAGCTTTTTCAACACGTGCAAGCTTCCCTACCATGGGTTCCTGGAAGCTTCACCAGAGTCCACAGAGCTCTGCTTGTCCTAAGCCTGCCTACTCTTTTAGCAGGAGGGAGACATGGAAGCCTGTAAAGTCTAGGTGCGGTGTCACAGGGTGGTTAGTTTGTGTTTTTTTCGATCACAGAGCTGTTGTTAACTCTGTACGTTATTTAGTTTCTGTTAGAGGGAGGACTGTTCTCAGTGCTGATAGAAGAATGTTTGTTTTCTTGGCCACCTCATTAACTTGCCATTCCAAGGAACGGGTTGTGTTGAAGATGATGAACAAGTTTTTGATTTTCCTTGCTAGACTTGGTAGGTCCCATAGTTTGGAGTGAATATTTCTGCAAATATGAAGCAAAAGTGCTGTTGTACTTAAGATGGGTTTTCTTTACATTTTTTTCCACTGGGCGAATATTTTGTACATGTGGGAATCCTTACACACCATCACTTTGTGGATTCCTTATGGAAACAAATTTCGGGACTGATATAGTGTTTGTCAGATGGAGCACAGTCTGTCAGGGTTACGGATGATATTACTTCTGCAATCCTGACAGACTACCATCTGTCACTTTAGAGATGACGGTCGGCCCAGAATCTATGTACATTGAAAGGAACCACCATTAACAGCAGTTCCTTTCAATGTACAAAAACTTGGATGGACAGCGGCCATCCACTAAACCTTACCCAAACTATAACTTTGTATATGAAAAATAAAAAATACAACGACTCTTAACACCTTGGGAGTTTTCTCCAAGCACGTGGGGGTCAATGATTATATTTTCCTGCCCTCAGATGGACAGTTAGGGCCTAATTTATGAAGGACGTGCGCCGCCGGTGCGTCACTTTTAACATGGGAAAAAGTGACGCACCGGCGGCGCAAGTCCTTCATAAATAAGGCCCTTAGTGCAGATGATGCATTGTCCTTCCCGGTGGCGGCTGTCAACTTTGACGGGTGGAGAGGCGAGCAAATGGTTCTTTAGAAAATGAAAACAATTAAGTAAATAAAATAAAAATTGACTTACCATGGTTGCTGCTGCATCGTCCTCCAGGGCCCCAGATAACTCTCTTAACCTATCCTGGAGCTGCTCTCACAGCATTAGAGCAGCGCCAGGAATGGTGGGAGCGGCCTCTATCAGAACTCATAAGAGCACTGGAGGCTTTTGCTTTTCAAACCCAGCTGTCTTAAGACAGCTGGGTTTGTTAGAGAGAGTTAAAGTGCAAGTGGGTGGCTGGCCGTTGAAAGATGGCTGGCCAAAGGGACATGTTCGGCCGCCCTGAGCTTACACCTCAGGAGGCGTAGGCACAGAGCACTGCAATGCAGGAGCAATGGGGGTCTCCCAAAGCTGATGGACTGCCATAAAGGAAAAGTGCTCTTTGGAGCAGTTTTTTCATTATTTGATCATGCTTAAACCATGGTTTTTGGATTGGTGGCATGAGCGAGGAACTTTCTCTGGGCAATAGGAGGTTCTTGTTCCTCCCCTGGTGTTTGCTAGTAGCAAGCATTTTACGATATATATCCTTCTTTATTGGTGAATGCAGTCAGGGACTGGAGTTATCCTCAAGTGTTCCTGCATTAATGGTGGCATCAGAGGTACAAAAAATGATGAGTCATTTGTCTCCAAGGCTTTGGCTACAAAGGAGAATGCAAAGCCAAGAAATCAAAAGGATTGGAATCCGGTGATATAGCATCTCATAATTCATCGCATTCATAATTACCCAGTACCTCTTCATCAGAAAGTATATTGCACAGAGGATGTGCCTGTGGTGTTGGACTACAACACGGAAAATCCAGGATTTCCCCATTTGCCATCCCAGAGGCTGAGGAGAGATTGTTTCCCCGTTTGACAAGCCTATATTATTTGCAATGCCAACCGTACAAGAAGATCGGATCTCTGGTGAATGGAAAGGGGTTGATTGTATGAACATACCAACATTTTTGCAGAAGCTGTACCCTCTGTAACAGATGGCATGCTTGTGCACAATCTAATGGTGGACTCAGTTTTGGACATTTTGATTTGCTCTACTACTCTAAATACAGAAGATTGCTCTCCTACAGACTGTACATGAAAAATCTGTAGATTACTTTTTACAGGATAAGGTTGTTCTTCGGCCAGGACCTTTTTTTTGGCAAAATCAGATGATAATATTGCCTAAATTCTTTCCGTTTCCTAAATCAGAGGAGGAGATTAGGCTACACAGTTTGAATGTAAGAAGTGTTTTTCTGATATATATGAAGAGAGCTTCCTCTTTTGGGGGTAATGATTATCAGTTTATCAATTTGGAACCAGTAAAAAAGGGGAAACCCCCCTGGTATCCGCCCTTAGTGGATGGGTAAGACCCTTAGTGTCCTTCGCTTAAAGGTCAATGGGTAATCAGGCACCTTTTGAGGTTCAAGGTAGAGACACGAGGGGCATGATATCATCTCTTGCAGAAGTTCGGGGGGCCTCAGTTGCAGAGATTTGAAGAGCAGCCATGTGTCCTACACTTTGTACTTTTGTCATTCACTACAGGGTAGTACAGGAGTTAGAGTTAGAGAGATTTCTTGGCTCCAAGGTACTGTCCTGGATTTGAGTATATGCATCTCCTAAAATAAGTAATTTAAGCAAGCAAGGGACCAAGGGGTAATGTCTGAATTACTTACCAGTAAATGCATTCATCTGGGTCCTACTTCCTTGCCTTCCTCCCTCCCACCCGTTCCATTACAGATCAACTGGTTGTGGGTGCGTCTTTTGGTCTTGGAATCAAAACGATGCATGGTGAGTAGGGGCCTCGTATTCACACTGATGAGTGGTGATTGGTGTCTGTAGTGGAAGGGTTGCTTCCTACCGTAAGGCATTGAAACGAGGCAGTAGGACTCAGAGTAATGCAATTACTGGTAAGCAACTGAGGCAGTGAATGATCTCTTGGGTCTGCTATGAAGTGGGCCACTGTGTTTTTCTATTAGCTTTTTTATCAGCTGGTGACATTGTTTAGCCTTGTTCCCCTTTCCACATCTTCTAACACACACCTTGATCTTTACCCATCATAGACTTCCCCCCAGTGTCATATCTAAGCCCCTCAACAGTTCTTAATTGAGTTACCCACCTTTCTTAGAAGGATCAAAAATAGCTCTATTTAGGTTAAGCCTCAAAGGTCTAAGTGCCTCTTGATTCTCCCTCTCCCCCAGTGGTGTTTAACATCAAGAAGAGGGCAGCGGGCTACATGGAGATATCCAGAGACTATGCTCTCTTGTCTTCCATTCACAAATAAAAGTACCTTTTACGCCGCTGCATACGTCAACACTGGGAGCCGATATCCCCTCGAGTCTTTCTCTTCCCTGCATGGCAAGAGTGTCTGATTTGATGTTTACCTAAAGTATTCTCCGAAGGTCAAGTATAAGTTGTTATTGAGGGAGGAGCATAGGGATGAGGGTGCTACCCCTGCCAAAAGTCCTCATACAGCGACCCACCATAATCTAGCTGACTGGACCCTGTTCGCTTCCTAGATATCCACAGCAAGCTCAAGAAGTCTCTGCCATGAGCCCCAATGTTCTCCCGTGGTAGGGAACGTTAAAATCCAATTGCTCACACCTCTAGAAAGGAACATGTGTCCATGAGACCAGGCTCCCTAATGATCAGAGGAGCAAACAAACGATGCTATGCTTTTCGTTGGCATGGTCCATGCTTTGCCTTTACCATTCGAGCCTGATCCCAAGGGTGCATTGAGGCCCCATTATACCCTCATCAGTGGGGTACAGCAGGACACATTAAAATAATCCTTAATGAGGCTCATAGGTCTGAGACTCGCAGCTCACAGGGCTGAAGCAGCATCTAATAAGTTTCACTGCAAGAATGAAGATACCACGGCACAGATGTGGTGCCTGGAGCAGCAGTGGAACCAAGGATGGTGAGATAAAGAGAAAGGATGAAAAGGGCAAGGAAAGAAATGTAATAGGCAAATGACAGAGTGCAAAAGAACAAAGAAAAGAATGGTGCAAAGAAAGGAAGAAGGATTGAAAGAAAGCTAGAAGGAAGGACAGAAGGATAGAAGAAACATGGGAAAGGTTAAAAAGAAAGAATGGAAGTAGGAAGGAAGGAAGCTTTGTTCCTGAAGACAGTTCCAATGGCCATCGCAAAATGGTCAGTTTTACTCATTCACATAGTGCTGTGTGGTTAAAGAAGGGAGTATTTTATCCTTCTGGCTGCTACCTAGCCTGATACCAAAGATATGTGAGTGATCTGACCTTCCAGACCTGCCCTGGTTTCTTGAAGGCACACTGCGCCATATGCCCGTGTGCTCCATTGCTGTGCGGTGTGTCCGCTTCCATATGCCGCAGCGGGATGGCCAACAAGGGGACACTGAGGCAACGCAGCCTCATTCACAGTCTCGCTGTGATGAACCTTTCTTCATAAGATCAAGTAATTGAAGTAGATGAAGCAGGAAGCTTTGTAAAATAAATGGGTTTATTCTTCTCAAGATAACGGCAGTATCACTGGAGCACAACTGTTCTGCAGGATGTCCAACTGCTGAATGCCTGATTCAGCAGTTGGAGTCCTTTGACAAACAGAGACCACAAGCGATGCACCTTTAAAGGAATACATTCTTATGAGGTGTGCGCCGTGGAGCATACATTGCAAATCACAGTAATAGAAATGGAATAGGTACAACCATGAAGGTACAACCATATACCTATTAAATATTGAGGAATACATTACATCATCTCCCTTTTTTACAAACAGTTGAAAAGCGGAGAAAAACAAATAAAAACAAAAGAAAACTAAGATAAATAGAAATCTTTAAGTCATGAAGGAAAGGAGCAATTTCTATGAGCTCTGCTTGAAGTTGGAACAAAGAAAGTGGAAGGACTGGAAATTAATTGGGAGTTAATATTAGGGGCATTACAATGAAAAGAATTATCAGTTGAAGTTTCTATGACTTGTGCACAAGGTTGTAAAAGATTATCTGAAGGGGATCCCAAAGGAAAATAAGAACAAGAAGAACTGTCAGTAAAGTGTTTAGTTCTAAAAACTCTGTTGCCTTGTTCTCGAGTAAGTTTGACTATTACTCACTTGTTCCACCATCCCTTTTTATCCAGGAAAAGGGAACCCTTAGAAACGTTAAGAACCTGAGTAGGAAGGGAAAACTTAGACATTCCTTTCTTGACCCTGTTAGGAGTCTTGATCATGACCCAATCACCAACCCTAAAAGTATGTAAAACAGGATTGAATTTAGAATCAAAGTGTTTCTGTTGAATCTTTTGTTGATTGAAAACAGTTTTCTTTACAATATCTTTGTCATGACAAGCTAGACACGACTTACTGTTTTTATCAAGACCTTTGATCCACGATGGATATACATCACCATTAGGATTCCTTTTCTTGAGTAATCTCAAAGGTGAAATGCCTGTTGTGGAATGTGGAGTAACCAAATACCACCACACCTGTTTTTAAAGAAAATATTCTACATCTACATTACATTAAATAGCGGTTTGTATGCCCTCCTTGATGAACATATTCATCCTCTCAATTAAACCATTAGATCAAGGAGAGTAGAGTGCCACCCTAAGGTGCTTGATATCATGTAACTTCAAAAATTCTTGCACAACAGAAGAGCAAAAATTAGATGCATTATCGCTTACAATTTCTTTTGGAGAACCCTCTGTGAGAAAAACTCTACTTAAGAAATTTACAACTGAAAGTGAATTAGGACTTTCACAAAATTCAAAATCAACCTATTTAGAGTGATAGTCAATGAGTGTAATATTATATCGTTTATCATGTGGCAAAACTTCAAATGGCCCTGCAAAATCAATGGCTAATTTATCCCAAGCCTCCTCTGGTAAAGGAACACTGTGTAAAGGAAGCTGAGAAGTTTTCCAGTGTTTATCTGACACTAAGCAAGTATCACAACTATTAATCCAAAGTGCTACATCTTTGTCAAGAGCTGGCCACCAAAAGTGCTCTTTCAACTTCCTTGATGTGCCTCCAACACCTAAGTGACCTTGATGTGCTGCATGGAAAAGTTTATTGCGAAGCTTAGAAGGAGGGACACATTGATCTTCCCTAAAGATCACATCATTTATGATGGATAGGTCATCTGAAACTTGAGCAAAAGATTTCAGAGAGGCAGGAAGAGAACGTTCTTTCGGCCAACCTGAAATGATCATGTTTTTTACTGCCATTAAGATTGAATCATCAGAATAACCTTTAACCCAATCAGATTCTGAAATAGAAAAAGGAGAAAGAACCAACTCCTCTATAGAGGAAACAACACATTCTATATCATCAACATTATCTTTTGTATCATTTTCCAAAGGTAATCTAGAAAGAGCATCGGCCCTTAAATTATTACCTCCAGAAATGTGTTGTATCGTGAAATTATATTCATGTAGTCTTGATAGAATTCTGACAAGTCGTGCCGCTGCTTTTCCCGTCCCATTTCCATTAAGAAAATGCAATAGGGGCTTGTGATCACTGAGGAGTATAATATGGGACCCCCAAATGTAAGTTTAAAATGTTTCTACTGCCCAAGAGCAGGCAAGGGCTTCTCTCTCGATGGTGCTGTAGTTAGACTCTGCACCACTGAGAGATCTTGGTGCAAAACCAATGGTGTTCACTTTTGCACCATTCCATTGGCAAAGCACCGCACCCAGCCCCTTCTGGCTGGCATCAACAGAAATAGTGCATTTTAATCCAGGGCTGAAGGAGGACAAAGCAGGTGCTTCTATTATGATGTTTTTTTACCAGATTGAATACAAATTCTGTTTCTTGAGACCAAAAAACTTCACTTTTTTTTTTAAAGTGCACGAACTAATTGTGAGTAACTTTGAATAAACCTAGAATAGTATTCCGTTAAGCCTAAAAAGGACTTGAAAGAGTCTTTATCCTTAGGAATGGGAACATTTGATATGGCTTGAGTAAGAGAATACTTGGGTTTAATTTCCTCTGCTGATATTAAATGTCCAAGATAATCTGCTTCTTTTGCAAAAAATGTACATTTGTTTTTTCCTAGAGTTACCCTAACATCTTTGAAGCGAGATAATACTTTTCTTAGGGTTTGAACATGTTCAACTCTACTCTTTGAGTGTATTAGTACGTCGTCTTGATAGGCCTGAACACAATCAATATTATGCAACAAAGTGCCCATAAATTTCTGAAAGACACTAGCCGCTGAGGCCAGTCCAAACGGGAGTCTCAAATACTTAAATGCCCCAAAAGGAGTGATAAATGTAGTGAGTTCTGAAGAACACTCCGTGAGTGGAATTTGATGCTAAGCACTTCTGAGGTCAAGAAGCGTGAAAAACTTTGAACCAGAAATGCCAGTGAGTAATTCTTGAATTTTCGGTAATGGGTGGCAATCAATAATTCTATTTTGATTCAAAGAGCGAAGATCAGCACATAGACGAATGCTGGAATCTCCTTTTTTAACCACTACAATTGGACTAACCCATAGTGAGGAATCTGTTGCTTCAATTATGCCTTCAGACACCATCTTGTCTAAAACAAATGTTTAAATCATCCCTTACATTAAGTGGTATATTTCTCAACTTATGAATGACAGGAATGGCATTTGGTTTGAGCCTGATGAGATGTTCAAAATTTCAGATTTTTCTAACTGGGTCATTTAAAACGTCTGGAAAATCAGAAATAATGTCATCAATCACTGTTTTTTCACTATTGTCACAAGAGAAATAGAGACATTGTTTATCTGAACAGGACAGTTCGAACCTGGGACTAATTTAAGGCCCATTCTCGCAAGATCTTGCCAAACGATGTTTTCCTTCAATGGCTACATAAACCTTTGTTTTTATGCATCTACCTGGACATGAAACATTTGTTAGAAAATATCCCAGCATATCTATATCCTTACCACTATAAGCTTTTGGAATGATGTTCAAAGGTTGTAAATGCACATGAGAAGACCAATGAACATTGAACAAAACATCAAAAATAATGGTTACAGGTGCCCTTGAATCTGCCATCATAGCAAATGAATAATGATCAATTATAACTTCACAAGTTGGTTCCTTTGCACGATTAATGAATCAATAGAAAGTATAATTTTTTCTGGTAAAACATTTGAGGATACATCCAATGCATTAATTTCAACTGTGTTAATGTTAAGATTCTCTAAAGGAGACTCGAAAGATGAAACATCAACGTCGACATTTTCCCATGAAGTTATGGCACTAACTTGAATTGCTCGTTTGTTTCTACAGACAGTGTGAAAATGTCCAATTTTGTGACAAATTGTGCACCTTTTTCCTAAAGCAAGACAAACTGGACTGTTCCGAAGGTGTGCTCTTGATCCACATCTGTAGCATGAGGAAATAGTTTTTCTTTCGAATGGTTTGACAAATTTGTTTATGGAATAAATCGAATTAACATGCATGTAATTTTGCATAGATGAAATACTTTCCTCCGAAATACATTTTGATGAAACAATAGACCTTTCTATGCTTTTTGCCATTTCTATGACTTCTGAAAGGGACGGATCACGGCAACTTACAATTCTTTCTTGTGTTTTTTTATGAAAGCACTCTCTGATCACAGTATCTAGATATGCTCCAAAGTTGCAATCTGCAGATACATTTCTGAGTGCAGATATAAATTCCTCCACTTTTTCATTTTGTTCTTGTTTTTTTTCATGAAGTTGTATTGTTCTAGCATAACACTAGGTTGTTCTAGGAACTTCTTATTTAGCCTCTGCACAGAATCAGTAAAAACATTCCATTCATCACCATTTCCAGGTGGGGAATAGAAGCCGGAATGTTATAAAAAATCTGACGCCCTGCTCTCCCCAAATGACTGTATAAAATAGCTAAATTTCTTTTTGCTGAATAATCATCTGTATCTATTGCAATCAGATAACTCTCAAAGCTTTTAAACCACATTTTCCATGTCTCTTTGGGTTTACCACGTAGAGGAAGAAAATGATTTAAGTTAACTATTTGTTGAGTTGTTGCCATTTTACCGTACATCAATTTATAATATATATAAAGTTATTGTGAAATAAATCCCTTTCTCTTTTATTTTTAAGAAAAATATAGATGTAAACAAACAAATGTACCTTACTTATTTTCAGTCTTTCGGTAATATTTCTTTTTCTTGCCTTCTTCACCTTTGTTTAAATGAATACGCTATGTATTTATTAATATTATTTTTTGTTATAAAACACACCGACATGTGTATGGACGATGATATCCTTTTCCAGGCGTTGCTTTCTTCTTTATAACGATCGCTGTGCAAGCGCTTTGTTGTGGTGAAAGAAAATACACATAGACGTGTGTATCGTCGATGAAAAGCGTTGCTTTCTCGTTTATAATGATCGTAGTACCGTTGTCATGAAATAAAATGGCCGCCGGGAGCGTGATCACGTCAACGTGCGTGATGAGGTGTTCTTACGTTTCCTGAACTTGCGCGAGATCGTCACTGTGACGTTGGTCTCCTCGTCATGAATGACGTTGCTTCAACCAATTGCCTCGCGGGATTTTCGGAAAACCATTCAAAATTCACCTCCCATTCGTTCCGCAGGTCATTTTCACCGGAATTTCTTTAAAGATGATACAATCATGTTCTCCTTGAAGGTAAAGCTTCAATTCCTTTATTCAAATTCTGTGCAAAAGTTAGTGATTAGCCGTTTTTCTCCCTCGTCGCCAAAATGTGATGAACCTGTCTTCATAAGGTCAAGTAATTGAAGTAGACGAAGCAGGAAGCTTTGTAAAATAAATGGGTTTATTCATCTCAAGATAACGGCAGTATCACTGGAGCACAACTGTTCTGCAGGACGTCCAACTGTTGAATGCCTGATTCATCAGTTGGAGTCCTTTGACAAACAGAGACCACGAGCGATGCACCCTTAAAGGAATACATTCTTATGAGGTGCGCGCCGTGGAGCATACATTACAAATCACAGTAATAGAAATGGAAAAGGTACAACCATATACCTATTAAATATTGAGGAACACATTACACTTGCGTCACCTCTTCTGCTGGATGCGCCGGGCTGTAATGTTGGCAGCGCTCAGGGAGTGAAGGGGTCCGTGTCTACTTCTTACTTATAATTGCCAACATTCTGTGCCCAAAACCAAAAGGTTGTATTTTTCGAGTAGCGATTCCACAAATTAACATTATGATGAGAACGCTAGAAATTAAGTCAGTGGTCCATTGGTCCGATGACGACATCACAGGAAATCACTAGACATGGGACCTGGTTCACTAGAAATGACCCGGAAGACGTTATGAGACAGGATTGCCTAACACGAATGAATGACCTTTGAGCATAGTGCCCAGATTAGGCAAACCTATGTTTTCATCATCAAGCACACCAGTGCGGTGAAGTCTGCTAGGAACCCCAGCAGCCGCTGCCATGTACATTTCAAAACACGGCACGTCTGTCAGAGAGTTGTAGGAAATGTTCTCCCTGTCACAAAGCTGTATTTAACCTCTAGGCAGCATCCTGACAAGCAGTGGGGTGACTTGTGCCTTTATTATGGCCCCAAACGCAGCATCCTCACTCCCTTTTAGCGGGGCTGTCGAGGTTACTTTTTAGAGTTTAGTCTGGCCTTTAAATATAGTGTTCTGATCATTACATGCATTGTATTGTATGCCCCCCACCCAAATCCCCCCCAATATGTCGCCTCAAAGAGGTGCACCGCAAAGGATAATTGAAAACAGGAACCAGGAGGGAGAGCGAAAAGGGGGTGCGAGTTAGGGAATAGTGTTTTACGACCTGTCCCCTCTTTCCCTATTTTATTGAGCTAACACACGAGCATATAAACGCTCCCTATTATTATTTCAACACACATGCAAATGAATGAAAAGCCCAGCCTATATCATAACTAATTAGGCATATGACAATGTCTGCCAATCAGCTTTGAGTAGACCTCAAGATTGCCCTTCAAACGATGTTTGAGAGTGGAAAGAAGGGCTCCCATTGCATATCTTTCCAGCAGGCATTTACTGGGGTCTGCAGAGCAACCGTTAGAGGCACTATGTCATAGCTTCTTTTGGAAAGATCACGAGACAAAATGGCCATCGCAGATATATTCCAGGTGAAAGTGAAGGTCCCTTTAGATAATGAAGTAAAGATGAATGGGGCATGAGTGAATTGTAGTTCGAATTGCATTTATGTAGCACTTACCAGTGGTATTGCTGGTTATTGTGGTTAGACATGTGTTCTTAAGAGAAAATAAAACATGCATTTACTCCAGTTTCTTTGTCGTAGATTAAAGTCAGGTTTGGTCATTAGCAGGGGCTAAGTGGTTTAAGGCAAATTGTTATTTTGTTCTTTCAGATACCAATGGGGCAACATAAGTTATACTTGTTAGGTTGAGCCTGCCAGACAGCACAAGCTGTCCACATCAGAAAGACCCTTGCTTACTATTAGTTGGCTTTATTGTCACTCTCATTGGCGTGCTTCTTATTTGATGGCTTGCTTCGTCCATCTTATGTTTGTACCTCCCCTGGAGCATGGTCTCTTTTCTTTTGTCTATCCACTGCTCACTTTTGGTGAAATACATTTTTCTTTTTGCTTAAGCACTCCACAAGAGTGCTTGTGTTTTCCAGCTGTCTTCCCCGTGTGCTTTTCTCCCCACTCCATGTTGCTTTGTCTCGTCCATCTGCTTTTCTCTCCACCATGCTGCTCTCTCTCATTTCTTTTTGCTTAGGCACTCCACGAGTGCATATGCTTTCAGCAGCTGATGTTCAATGTGACCCATATATCAAATGCCCTCAACATGTTTTTCAATTTTTTTATATATTTGTTTTCCCCTATGATTTGAGTCACCATCTAATATGAGCTAGTCGCTCCTGCTACTGGAACACATTCCACGCTGGCCACACCACAATTCTACATTCTCCCAGCCAAAACTTCTTCACGGCATAGTGACGCTAATGCAGTTTGGTGACTCACTTGGAGTAGGAAGTGCAGTACAATCATTATTTTGTATTTGGCACACTTTCTGTTGTGTGTTTGGGCTCAGCAATCAAACCCTTTGGAAAGAGTAGATACATTGTATATAAAAACGGATGGCTTGAGGTATTGTGAGCTTTAGCATCAGGTACAGGGACACTGCCTTCATCCCTGTGACTGCCCAGCGAGGTGCAAGAAGACAGCTGCTTGCCCAGACTCTCTCTTTGTTGTCCTTTAATAGGGTCATATTGGAATTCCCTAATGGCATGAGTGAAATTTAATTACCCGTCTAGAGATCATTGCTCCTTCTCCCTCACAGACTCTTTTGTTCCACCACCAGCTCTCATCCTGCTCCTTATTAGGCATGTGAGCTGCCTGCGGGCACCCATCAGCATCATGTGCTCCACATATCCTGCCATGCTGATTGCCAACAATACACTCCCACCCTACCACAGAGGCCTAAAGCCCATAGTAACACAGGATTAAAGTACAATGCCAATGTGCTCGGCCTCAGGTGTTTGTGTGCCTGTAATCCAAGAAATGGCCAGAAAAATAAAATACCCCCCCGCCCCCCCACTTTGGACCATGTGCCACTACATGAGTGATTGAAAGCAACCATTTTAAGATGGACCGTTAAAATTGTTCTCACAAAGTTGCCTTTCTTCCTACTGCTATTCTTTCCTTTACTGCTTTCAAAATGTACTTCCTTGCATTCTTATTTCCTTCAAGTCTTCTTTGTGTCCTGCTTCTGTTCTTTTCTTCCGTTCTTCCGTCTTTGAATTATTCTTTCCTGTGTTCTTTTGCCGCTCACTTTTCTTTTATTTGCTCGTTTCCCTTTATCTCACCATGTTTGGTTCCATTGCCACCCCTAGGCTTCACATCTCTGTCTGAATCTTTTGTATTGCAGAATAATGTATTAGCTTCTGCTTCTGTCCTGTGAGTCTCCGATCAAAGTTTTGAAGCCTCATTAAGAACTACTTAATTTGCCCTGTGGCACCCTCCCTGAAGCTGGTAGAGCAGGTACCTCCCTGCGCCCCTGCTGAGATCAGTGCTGGTGATTCCACTACCAAACAATTTCCAACAACACACCTCAAAACTGGGACGAAGCTTTATAAAATAGATGGGATTCTGTGATCCCTGTATAAACGGCAGTCTCTAATTTCTTTGTAATCAGCGATTTGTGACGCACCCAGTCACCAATTCTAAATAAAAGACGTCAGAACTCGACTAATATAAGGTTATTACAGTCAAGTTCTACATTCAATGCCTGCTGCCAGAGCTTGCAGCCCAGATGAAAGGCAGGTCAGGTCACCGCCGAGCATAACTAAAGCAGCTGTTTGAAGCAACAAAAACGGAACATTGCTTTTCTTTCTTCTGTGCTCTTTTAATAGCTTACACTAGCAAGCAGAGGGAATGTGATTATTTTTTGCACTCCTTACATAGAGAAAAGCTAGATTCTCTGCAAGTTGCTACGAAATATGAGCTACTGCATCTTTTTATTCTTTTTCTTTTTTCAGAGTGGTGTTCCGGTTCGTGACATCCGCCAGTCGGCCACGTGCGCATTTCTGCACACGTGCGCCAAACATTACTGGCTCAACAACCAGGTCCGCAGGGATGGCCTTTTTGGCCATTCAGTCCTGCAGGACTTTTTGGTTCAAAGCTTTTCTGCACTCCCTCCTCTAGGAATGGTATTGCTTGGGTATCTGTTCAAAGGTAAGCAATCTGCGGCTAGATGTCTCTATCAGATGGACAAGTTACTTACCTTTGGTAACTCCTTGTCTGGTAGAGACCTGATCTAGCCTCAGATTCCTTACCAACCCACCCATCCTCCCCGCACTGCAGATTAGTTTTAGGGTCAGGGCTGTTCCCCTTCAGGGCCCTAGTTGATTTTTGACACAGCATGGTCAGTCACTTCATGGCTCTGCGCTTCTGGCGTGGAAAGTTGTGAAAAGTAATGACGTCAGCGCACCAGGGTGAAGCCTATATAAACAACGCGGACGTCATAATGACAATGAACCAAAATTCTAAGATGTCACACAGAGTTGACCGACACCACTTATTGGTATTCAGGGGTTCTGTTATCAAACATCTTCCAGATCCAGCCTGATGCCTGGAAGTTCAAAGGTAAGGAATCTGAGGCTAGATCATGTCTGTACCAGATAAAGCGATACCGAAGGTTAGTAACTTGTCTGATTAAAAAAAAAATTTAAAGGCCTGTCTACAGAAAATGAGCACTTGCGGAAAGAATACAGTAAACAGGCTGTGCTCCACAAGAGGGACAAAACACGATGGACACCCTAAAACAAATAAAACCAGCAAATCGAAAGCAAGAAAATGCGAGTTACAGACCACAAAGCCAAGCAACGGGCGGAATGCATTCCTAGGTCAACTTTTAGAATATCCCCAAGAAGTCTTTAGCAACCAAGCCTATGCGCAGTCTGGTAGGCTTCGACTAGAATGGAGATTTTGAGAAACTCCTACTACTAAATGAGGGAGTGTAGCAAATTAGCCATAATACTTCCCTCTTGAATATGGAGGGTTTCCCAAAAACATTTATCAAAACATGAGTTTCAGAATCATAATTGTTAAATATATATGGGTACAATGGCATATAGGTATGTGGTACAGTTGTGCCTGGTTATTGTTACAAACTATTTGAAGCACAGTATCTCATGTCTGAGATTTTCCGGCTGCAATAAAAATGTTTCCTAGACAGCGCTCTACTTCTCATTGGAACTTGGTGTATGCAATATTAAGTGCCTACAATTTATAAATAAAGCATTACAGGATATGCACTGAAATGCATGTGTATGTTTTAAGATTACATTCCTGACAAAAATCACACATATGAATGAAGATAATGTGATAAAGTGCAGTGTGTGCCAGTAATACATTGAATATAGTCATAATGTCAAACTAAGCATTCAATCAATCAATCAATCAGAGTACTTGTAAAGCGTGCTACTTACCTGTGAGGGTCTCAAGGCGCTGAGGGGAGGGGGTGCCGCTACTGCTCGAAGAACCAGGTTTTGAGGAGTCTTCTGAAGGCGAGTAGGTCTTGGGTCTGCCGTAGGTGGGTAGGGAGGTTGTTCCAGGTCTTGGCGGCGAGGTAGGAGAAGGATCTGCCGCCAGAGGTTGTTCGTTGGATGCGCGGGACATCGGCGAGGGTGAGAGTGGCGGAGCGGAGCTGGCGGGTTGGGGTGTAGAAGTTGAGTCTGCTGTTCAGGTAGGCTGGTCCAGCGTTGTGGAGTGCTTTGTGTGCATGGGTGAGGAGCTTGAAGGTGATCCTCTTGTCGACGGGGAGCCAGTGTAGGTCTCTCAGGTGGGGGGTGATGTGGCTGCGGCGGGGGACGTTGATGATCAGTCGGGCAGAGGCGTTTTGGATGCGTTGTAGTCGCCGTAGGTGTTTGGCTGGGATTTCTGCGTAGAGTGCGTTGCCGTACTCCAGTCTGCTGCTGACGAGGGCCTGTGTCACCGTTCTTCTTGTTTTGGTTGGGATCTACTTGTAGATCCTGCGGAGCATGCGGAGGGTATTTTAGCAGGAGGAGGAGACGGCGTTGGCCTGTTTAGAAATGGAGAGGGATGAGTCGACGATGGATCCTAGGTTGCGTGCATGGTCGGTGGGTGTCGGTGCTGCTCCCAGTGAGGTCGGCCACCAAGAGTTGTCCCAGGCTGAGGGGGTGGGTCTGAGGATGAGTACCTCCATCTTGTCTGAGTTTAGCTTCAGACGGCTGTTCTGCATCAAGTCGGCGAAGGCCTTCATTCCCTCCCTCCCTGGAGGTTGGTTTTGGCGGTGTGCGAGTCCTTGGTGAGGTAGAGGATGAGTTTGGTGTCGTCGGCGTAGGAGATGATGTTGAGGTCGTGTTGGCGGGCCACATGTGCGAGGGGGGCCTTGTAGATGTTGAACAGCATCGGGCTGAGGGATGAGCCATGGGGGACACCGCAGAGGATGTCGGTGGCCTCGGATCGGAAGGCCGGGAGGCGGACGCTCTGGGTTCTGCCGGAGAGGAAGGATGTGGTCCAGTCCAGGGCCTTCTCTTGGATTTTGGCTTCTAGGAGGCGTGTCTTTAGAGTGCGATGGCAGATCGTTTCGAAGGCGGCAGACAGGTCCAGGAGGATGAGGGCTGATGTTTCGCTATTGTCTAGTTGGCGCCTGATGTAGTCTGTGGCGGCGGTGGGGGCTGTCTCAGTGCTGTGGTTTCGTCTGAACCCGGACTGAGACAGATCCAAGATCTTGTTGTCTTCCAGGTGGCGGGCCAGTTGCATGTTGACGATTTTCTCGATGACCTTCACCGGGAACGGAAGCAGGGAGATGGGCCAGAAGTTCTTGAGGTCCTTGGTGTCCGCCTTGGGCTTCTTGAGGAGGGCGCTGATTTCGGCGTGTTTCCAGCTTTCCGGGAACGTCGCTGTTTTGAAGGAGATGATGATGACCTTCCGTAGTTGGGGTGCAATGTGAGCGTCTGCTTTGTTGAGTACGTGGTGTGGGCACGGGTCTGACGGAGATGCTGAGTGGATGGAGTTCATGACCTTGCGTGTCTCGTCGTCATTGATGTTGGACCAGGAGGTCAGGCGTTGGCGCTGGTGGTGTTCACAGGGGAGGTGGGGTCTGGCGTAGTCGGGGTGTTCATGGTGTTGAAGCAGTCATGGATGTCAGCGATCTTGCGGTGGAAGAAGATGGCCAGTGAGTTGCACAGTTCTTGTGAGGGTGGTATGTCATTGGCGTTGGCGCTGGGGTTGGAGAGTTCCTTTACAATGCTGAAGAGCTCTCTGCTGTCGTGTGCGTTGTTATCCAGGCAGCCTTTGAAGTAGGATCTCTTGCTAATCTGATGAGGTGGTGATGTCTGCGGGTGGCGTCCTTGTGGGCTGCGTGGTTGTCCGGAGTGCGTTCCTGGAGCCATATCTTCTCCAGCTTCCGGCAGGCGCGTTTGGAGGTCTGCAGCACATCAGAGAACCAGGTGGCTCTCTTGCTGGCGTGGTTGTTGGAGGGTTTCTTGAGTGGGGCGAGGGTGTTGGCGCAGTCGTCGATCCACTTTTTGAGGTTGCGGGATGCAGCGTCTGTATTGGTGGGGTCGGTGGGTGGGTTCTGGGCGAGGGTGGTGATCAGCTGGTCTTTGGTGACTTTGCTCCAGCAGCGGCGAGGCATCTGTTGGGTGCGGTGGTGCGTGGTTGGTTTGTTGAAGGTGAAATGGATGCAGCGGTGGTCGGTCCAGTGGAGTTCGGTGGTGCGGTCGAAGGCAACGTGGGTGCCTGTGGAGCAGATGGGGTTCAGTGTGTGGCCAGTGGCGTAGGTGGGTGCGGTGACGAGTTGTTTGAGGCCGAGGTTGGGGAGGTTGTCGATCAGGGTGGCGGAGTTGGCGTCGTTGTTGATTTCCAGTTGGAAATTCAGGTCCCCGAGGAGGATGTAGTCTGTGGAGGTGAGTGCGTGGGTGCTGGCGAGGTCGGCGATGGAGTCGCTGAATTGTGCTCGGGTTCCGGGTGGTCTGTAGATGAGTGTTCCTCTGAGGGTGGTGGTGGGGTTGGTGTGGATCCGGAAGTGCAGGAGTTCGGCGGTGTTAAGGGTGTCATCTGCGTGGGTGGCGACCTTGAGGGTGGACTTGTGGACGATGGCTATTCCTCCTCCGATTCCGTTGGCGCGATCCCTGCGGGTGATCTTGTAGCCGTCCTGGATGGCTATGGCGATGTCGGGCGCCGAGGAATCGTTCCACCAGGTCTCGGTCAGGAAGGCCACGTCTGGGGCGGAGGTGTCGAGCAGATCCCAAAGCTCGACAGCTTGTTTTGCGTGCGGAGCGGGTGTTCAGGAGTATGCAGCGGAAGTGTTTGGGTCCGGTCCTTGGAGGTGTGGTGGTTCTGTCACAGGTGAAGCTGCAGGTGTGGCAGGTGAAAGTTCCGTGAGTCCGTTTCGGTGTGGCTTGGAAGTAGGTGTGGTTTCAGCTGGCGTTGAGGGCGTGGAGGGTGGTGACGTCGTGGCGGAGTCTGGTGTTGTGGCGTTTGCGGGGTCCAGGGGTTCTGGCGCTAGGCGCGATCCAGGCACAGGCGGATGCAGATAGGCTTGCCTTTGGCGCGCCCGCTCTGTGGCCTCCATAAGAGGTGGGTAGGGAGGGAGGCGCTGCTGGGAGTTGGGAGCGGGGTGGCCAATGGGTGTCAGGGGGGGCAGGGCCGCAGGGACGCAGCGGCGGGAACGTGGGAGCAGGAGACGGCGGCGGCAGGAGCACGAGGCAGCTGGCGGTGTGTGCTGGCGTAGGGAGCGACCTGCCTGCGAGCAGGGTCAAAGGTCGCTCCTACGCCACTGCGCAGCCCCCTTACGAGGTAGAAATGGAGGGTGGAGCAGCTGGGAGGCAGGAGCAGAGTGGCCAATGGATGTCAGGGGGCGGGCCGCAGGGACGCAGCGGCGGGAACCAGAGAGCGGGAGACGGCCGCGGCAGGAGCAACGAGGCAGCTGGCAGCTGTGTGGTGGCGTGGGGAGCAACCTGCCTGCGAGCAGGGTCAAAGGTCACTCCTACGCCACTGCACAGCCCCCTTAAGAGGTAGAAAGGGAGGGAGGAGCAGCTGGGAGGCGGGAGCGAGGTGGCCAATGGGTGTCAGGGGGTGGGCCACCGGGAAACATCGGCGGGAACGAGGGAGCGGGAGACGGCGGTGGCAGGAGCAATGAGGCAGCTGGCGGCTGTGTGGTGGCGTGGGGAGCGACCTGCCTGCGAGCAGGGTCAAAGGTCGCTCCTACACCACTGCGCAGCCCCCTTAAGAGGTGGGTAGGGAGGGAGGAGCAGCTGGGAAGCGGGGGCGGGGTGGCCAATGGGTGTCAGGGGGGCGGGGACGCAGGGACACAGCGGCGGGAACGAGGGAGCGGAAGACGGTGGAGGCAGGAGCACAAGGCAGCTGGCGGCTGTGTAGTGGCGTGGGGAGCGACCTGCCTGCGAGCAGGGTCAAAGGTCGCTCCTACACCACTGCACAACCCCCTTAAGAGGTAGAAAGGGAGGGAGGAGCAGCTGGGAGGCGGGAGCGGGGTGGCCAATGGGTGTCAGGGGGGCGGGGCCGCAGGGACGCAGCGGCGGGAACGAGGGAGCGGGAGACGGCGGCGGCAGGAGCAACGAGGCAGCTGGCCGCTTTGTGGGGGGCGTGGGGAGCGACCTGCCTGCGAGCAGGGTCAAAGCATTGTGATCTGCAATAGCATCGATGGTACCTCAAACATGAAATATTTGCAAAAGATTAATACAAATTTCCCGTGGTATTAGACATTATGTAGTGTGCCCTGGATTGTTTTAAGATTGTTTAGAATATGAGCTTCCATCTCACTCCATTACTGAGTGAGTGTCTCATTTGTTCTTCTGTTAGTGGTGATACATGAATATATACCAATACTGTGAAATGGATTTTCCACCTTCTCTGGGAATTAGGAGTACTTTTTCACAGCCACACTGCACTATTTCACCTTTTCTTTTACCCCAGCATGCGCATCATTGAAGGTGAGGTTTTTAAATGATCAATTTTGTAATATATAAGTTTGCAAAAATATCTTAATTTTTCAAATTGATGTATGTTTTGTGATAACCAATTCCTCAATGCGCACGTGTGAATTAAAAAATATATGCATGAAGCGGGGATACAGACAGTTGAAAATATACATCTAAATGGCAATAGAATTTAACTGTAGTTTAATAGAGTTTTAGCCCGGCTTAAGGAAACCCAGCCTGTCACTACCTTTAAAAGTGCGCCACTTGCAAGAAAAAAAATACTATAAACAGCTTGGTGGTTGCGCATTTTCCCGCCAACCTATTGGTAGTTCATCTTGAGGTGCTGAAGCAGCTGCCGCGCCCCATCTTCTAGCGCCATGCTTCCTTGTGCTCCCCCTGTCCAGCTCGGCCTACTCTCAAATGCTGTTTCATTCACAAAATGTGGTGTGTCGCGACGCTGAAGCAAACACAGAGCTGTGAGGTGCCCTTGGGCTGCGGCTCAGACAAGGCCGCAGTTTACTCAGAAGACACTTTTCGCAAGAGGCCATCATGAGTGGGGCTGCATCTTTTGTATATGGTAGGGTGCTCTGCGTAGGGTGACCAGATTTTCAGATTGAAAAACGGGCCCAGACATAGAAATAGGACTAAATGTCCTATTAGGTCTCACAGCTTTTTTAGATACAAATACATATAAATGAAACTATATATATATATATATATATATATATATATATATATATGTATATTCGCAGAAAAAAACATAGATTTCAGGGGCGTTATAGTTAGCTGGACATTTCACTCGAACAAAACCATTGAAATTCCCCTGTTATAGTTAGTTCAGCTAACTAGAACTCGCGCGCCCGCAACGCACTGCTGATGACGTCACATATTACATCACTCATGACATGGTCAGTGACACCACTCATGACATCAACATCTCAAATGACATCACTGATGAAGGGGAATTATTTCCCCAACTTAAAACGCGGCATAGGGCGTGTATGCACACGTCACCTCAGGCCCCGTCCCCTCCCTTCACCACTGTATAAACGCGCCCTGTGGCCGTTCTAAATTGAGAGATTAAGTCCCCTTGAATCCTAAAGGTCCCTAAGGTCAAACTAGCCCACTAGGACCTCCAGTAAGCGCCACAGAGCTGCGTTCCAGAGAGGTGTAAAAAGGGGTGTGGCCTCTGAACACCTGTCTGCAACGCAGCCCCCTAGTGCAAACTGCAGATACCTGTTGGGCTACTTGGCCCTCAGGGACCCTCAGTATTGAAAGAGAATTAATTCCCCAACCTAAAATGCGCCACGGGGCTCTGCGTTGCAGAGAGGTGTTAAGAGGCCACGCCCATTTTTACAACACTCTGCAACGCACCTCCGTGGCGCTTACTAAAGGTATCTGGTGGGATACTTGGCCCCCAGGGACCCTCAGGATTGACGAGGCATTAATTCTCCAACTTAAACCGCGCCACAGGGTGTGTTTGCACACATGTGAACTCAGGCCCCGCCCCCTCCCTCACCACTGTGCAAAAGCGCCCTGCGGCGGGTTTTAAGTTGGGGGATTAACTCCCCTTGAATCCTGGGGGTCCCTGGGGTGCAACTAGCCCGCCAGCTACCTCCACTGAGCGCCACAGAGTTGCGTTGCAGAGAGGTGTAAAAAGGGGCGTGGCCTCAGAACACCTCTCTGCAACGCAGCCCCCTGGCACATACTGGAGGTTCCTGGTGGGCTAGTTGGTCCTCAGTATTCAAGGGGAATTTGCAGAGTGATGAAAGGAGGGGGCGTGGCCTCCAGCACAATGCCGGTCTTTTTCTTTTTTTTTTAGAAGGGGGCCTGTGTAGCTCCCCTTCTTTTTCTAATTTTGTGGCCCTGGGGACCCCATCCCCCAGGGCCCGCCCCCTATTTTTTTTTTTATTTAAAAATTGGGAAGGGGCCGCGTGGGCCCCCTCCCGAGGCCTTAATCGGCCCCGGAGACCCCCCGGGGCATAGTTTTTTTTTAAAATGTAAATTATTTTGGAGGGGGCTGCGTTGCCCCCCTCCTCTGGCAACTTATGGCCCTGGGGACCCCATCCTCTAGGGCCCACCTTAGGTTTTTATTGGGGGGGGTTACTTTTGGGGAGGGGGGACGCGAGCCCCCCCTCCCGGGCCACTTAAGCACAGTGCCCTCCATGCCCATTCTCTGTTGAAGAGTGTTGAGGAGAGTGTTGTAATTGACAGTGTCAAAGGCTGCAGAAAGTTCAAGGAGAATTAGAAGACAGGACCCCCCCAAATCGAGTAGCCGCAGCGCGTCATCAATCCCTTTCAGCAGGGCTGTTTCAGTGCTGCAGTTTTGGATGAAGGCGGACTGAAAATTGTCAAGAAGATCATTGTCCTTGATATGACGAGAGAGTTGTTTCGCCTCACATCTTTCTGTGATCTTCACAAGAAAGGGTAGGTTAGTGATGGGGCGGAAGTTGTTGAGGTCATTTGCATCAGCAGTGGGTTTTTTAAGCAGAGGAATGACCTGCCCAGTTTTGAAGGGAACAGGAAGGGAGCCTTGACAGAGGGAGAGGTTGACCAGAGTGGTCTAATAGGGAAGAGAATGGGTATAGAAGTCAATGGCACTAGGGATGGGGTCAAGAGAATGGTTGGAGGGCTTTGTTTTGAGGATGCAATTGAGGACACCAGAACACCTGCTGCCTCGTCCTGGTGTGGCACGTTCCCCAGTCTTGAATGAGGCTATCAACGGCTTAGAACCACTTGCAAACGCAGAAATAGTCACCTGAACCTGATACTAGAGAGTAGGGTGAACTTGCAAAGAAAATGTACAGGGCTATTTGCCGTGAGGTGATGGGTGGGGGTGGGGTCTTTACCCACATCAAGGAATACTCGTGGTATGAAGAGCCTCAGCTAACCATAGGCAGGACGTCACATCTGAACAGTTCAGGTCCCATCCGTGCTGAGCTTTCACTGCACGCATCACACCATAAGTTCTTAAGGCAATGAAAGAAACCTCCAAAAACGCATTGCATACCGCCTCATGAGAAGATCGCCATCTAGAGGTTTGAGGAGGAATTCCCGCCACAGCGATGCGGACGGTTCGCTTATTCGAGTTACTAGCGACACGGTGGCGACACCCGAGGACACCAGTCCAGAGCGCCCAGTTAAATGGACAGCGGAAGCATCACCCGGTGGACGTGTGCCATGCTCCAGGGAATCCCTCTTGGAGCTCTCTTGGGGATGTGGGGGGCAAGAGTGCAGATGGGGCTGTGCAGCATAGCTCACTGTGATGGGAACTGGGCTCTGATATTGCCCATAATAATGTGACGTCTTAGTAGCGACTTCTACAGGGGAAGCCAAGAGACCGTCCTTTTTCAGTCACTGTGGGGGCATCATGCTAAAAACATTCTCCCTGCTTGGACTCCTCTAAGTTCTCCGACGCCGATGTATGAGAAAGGCTGAAAGAAGTTGGCAATCCATCTTTGCCTGAGCAGAATTGAGCAGCTGGATGCTGATCGAGCTTGTGAAGCTTGCCACACCATGTGACGTCAGACCAAGTGTGCAAAGAAAGCTTAAGAAGCTGTGGTCCACCAACAGAGACAATCTGTCACTTGACTCCAGCATTGGGCACGATATGAGAAGCCAGAGTGAGGGAGAGCGAGCGAGAGAGAGAGGGGAGGGGGGGGGGCAACGAGAGAGAGAGAGAGGGAGAGGGAGCGAGAGAGAGAGAGAGAGAGAAAAAGAGAAAAAGAGAGGGGGAGAGGAGGCGACGAGAGAGAGAAAGAGAGGGGGAGAGGAGGCGACGAGAGAGAGAGAGAGAGAAAAAGAGAGGGGGAGAGGAGGCGACGAGAGAGAGAAAGAGAGGGGGAGAGTTGGCGACGAGAGAGAGAAAGAGGGGCCAGAGATACCGGGAGAATCAATGGGAGTGCAATAAAAGGAATGATGAGACGGAGAAGGCGGATCAGGGAGAAATTAAGAGGCACATTGTGGGTCCAGCCAGAGAATAAAAGGGAGACCTAAAAATGTGTTCTGAACTTCTGAATGGGGTGAGTGCAGGAGAAGACAAGGGGATGAGGCCGCTGAGAGACGGAGGCAGAGAAATGACAGCAGATTAGAGAGTGCGCGGCCGGTGACACAAAAATTTGCCTTTTTTTAATGGAGAAATAACAAGAGTCGAGGAGAGATAGCAACATTAGCATCACATGATCAGCTGCGACTCCTGGAAAACTGATCTGTGTCCTTTAAATCTTACAGACAAAAAGAGTGCTGAGAGGCCAGAGGCTGGACCCAGTCACAGCGTGACAAGAGATGGATATGAGGCAAGAAGAAAAGCACAGAATATTCTGGAACCACGCCTCTCCCCCCCAAAAACTCAAACAGTATAAGGGGTGGGGGCCCTACAAGTGGGATACCTATGACGGCAGAAGCCAGCCCTCCCATCACATGCGCGCGCGCTGGCATCACAGCGGGGGCTTCTTGCCCTGCGTCACGCCGTGTTGGGACAGTGCTGGGCACCCTGGAAACCGCCACGTCCAAAGTGGCAGCAACTTGCCATCCTGCCATGGTTGCTCTGGGCTTCCCAGCGCCCACAGGGAACAGAGACAGGTATAGAGCCCAGCTGACCTACAGAAAGACAGACGGTCAGACAGACAGACATGATGATGAGAGTCGTCCTCGTATCCGGCTGACCCTCACTAAACAACTGTTAACATTGGCGGCAGCTGCCCGTGCTGCTTTCAAAGCCCCCATTGAAGCCCGGTCGTGTCTCTGCCCTCCCCGGGGGCCCCCCTGAGCAGAAGGCCTGTCACAAGACTGTCTGTGCCCAGCCCCTCCTCCCTCACTTCTGCTGTCTCTCCCTCACTCTGCCTTCCAGGTGCCCCCTCCCATTCAGTAACGACCCTGCAGACAAAGCAGCCCAAGAAGTCCAGGCAGATGGTAGTTATAGGAATCAATGACCCGCTCTGAAAGCCTTGGGCAGCCTGGAGGTCAAAAGTCACGCCCCAGACGCCACCACGTGCGCACACAAAGGCCCCGCTGTGCGAGGGAGGGGCAGGGCTGACCGAGGCGCCCTGGGCCTGGCGGTACACGTGGTTCATTCTAAATACAGCTTCAACCAAAGCCTCAAGACATCCGCAATTCCCTCACTGGATCCATCCTGCTCCCTCCCGCGCTCTCCTTCCCTGCCCCCTTTCCGTCCCCGTCACTATCCACAATACACTGTTCTTCCAGGTTGAGGGGTTCCGGGGAACATGCTTCTTCTTGGTTTGTTCCTTATATTTGGTTCAGTCATTCACTTTCTCCACTTGACCTCGACATTGCTTTTCACACACAGGCTATTTAACCCTGCCATGCCCCTGACTCGGCTCCTGCCCCACCAGCCTTTGAGACCCAGCCCTTCATGTCACGCTGTACATGGTAGAGTGTAGAGGAAAGTGCCCTCTGGGCTTTAAGTGGGATGAAAAAACGGGGGTGTCTCTCAAAGGGGCGTGGTCAATATAATTAAGGGCGTGGCTTAAAACACCTAAGCTACATATATGTGTTTAGCACAGTGTGCCTCCGGACTTGTAGTTTGCTGTTTCTGTCATTGCATCCAGATAAATGATACAACAAGTCACAACATACCCACAAGTCAGGACTATTGGCTTTGTCAATGGTTGCTAGTTGCATAAGATAAATAAGCAGCAACTATGGCTTGTGTATAATATTGGAAACACTTCCACTTAAAGCCCTGGTGGAGACATCACGACAATGTTGCTGCTCCTGAGATTGAAAAAGAGAAGGGAAATCCAGAGAGAAAACGACTCTCTTTAAAGGATTTCCCTTCCCCTACAATGCTCGATGTGCCTACTGTCATTGCAGTCCGGAAAAAAAAACAGACCGCCTCTGCCAGGGCACAAAACAGAACCCGATTGAGACCCGTTTCGAGGCCGCCTTAAAAAACTGCCGGTGTTCAGAACCGGTGAGACCCGGCCCACTTAAAGCCCTGCCTCTATCTCTAAGTCAGTAGTCTCCATCCTCTTCTGTAATACGACCTACTTATGTTCAATAAAAAACACCTAGACCTACTAATATTATTAGTGTTGTAGTAGTGACCACATCAGGTAAGATTACATTAGAAGCCACAATATGCATGATAGGAGCAGTTATCATCGCAACTTATACAGTATGGTTCCTTCTAGTAATGCAAAAAAAGGGCTTTTTTAATGTGGAATGCCTCTACATGGGTAATGCGTAGCAGGCATAATAACTGAAATGCCCCTGGCACCAAGGTACTACCATTAGTAATAGATCAACCCAATTTGACTTATCCTTCAAATATCAGCTTTAAATATATTTTTTGAATTCTACAACTCCTCTCCAATTATCTGCTATAAGTTCTGAATTTCCGTACATGTTTGTCTCAAATACACACTTTTGAGTTTTTGTATACTTACATTAGTGATATCAAACAAAAGGTGTGAACTCAGTAGGCTTGCTTGAACACAGGAGAGCTATTCACAGGTAGATGTAGAGCTACTAGTAGCTCACGAGCTACTGGTTGCACAAGCCTGCTCTAAGTGATCCGTGGTCCCGCCCATCTCACCAAGGCCTGATAACTGATTGATTCTGGATTTTTTTCAGTTTTATGTATCAGAAATTTGGCCCAAACGCATTAGAGCCCTTTGATTTGAGCCCCAGAATAAATTACACAAGTTCGTATTTTTATTTTTGGGGCACAGGGGCATGAAGTGATGTGCTCACAATGTTCATCCACTGGGACTTGAACCTGGTTCCCAGTTCTAAAGTCCTCAGTCTGGCAATTATGCCACATCTCCACTCTGCCCCACTCCCTACTGTATTTTTTCGGTGCAGAAGTAGCTCATATTTCTCTGCAGACTAACCCATAAGCCTCCCACCGACTAATAAATGCTTTGCAGACCAAAATGTCGACAATACAGAACTGTGTAGTTTCATGCATCAGGCACAGTGCAGGTACTTCTGTTCCAAAGGTGTCACTCCCCAGTTGATGCAGGACTGTGTGAAATGTACACTATCAAAGGCCTATTGGATACTGGAGATGGCACCGGAGGACCCCACCGATAACTCAAATGTTGATTGATCTGACCTACCTGCAGGCCTACATTATTGCCAACATATAGTGAGGGTTGGGGTGTGTAACACATATTATTTGCCCTAGATTTCACTTCAGGACCATGTTATTAGACTTATCAGTTTAACCTATCACAATGCGATGGTAATTATGGACATGCGTCACCCCTCTTTATTTTAGCCCACCCCATTCCCTCCGTCCCCCTCCCCCCCACAGGTTGTTGTTACTAGTTTAGGATTTAAATACACTGCTTCTGATCACTCATCTTGACAATATCTCACAGCCGTAAGGAGGTAATAGCATAGTTTGCTTCAAGTACATATGTATGTTAACAGGTATGCTATCTGTACAGATTATACTCTATGCGTGGGCTCCTTTTGTTGTTAGTTTTCATGCTGTATGGACATGAGTTTTTCAATGTTATTGCCTGTTAAACAATCACGTGTACCACCGTGATTAATACGTTTTCCTCTTAAATGCAGTGTATGTTTTTTGTAAGAAACATGTAAGCTTGTAATACAAATATTATGACTTAAAAAACTAAAAAACAGATAAAACAAAAAAACAACCACCTGTGGAAGCTGCAGAGGATGGGGCTTGCACCATGCAAATCCCTGGTGCAAATTCAAATACAAGTTGCACTCCAATGGGTGGACCTTTGACTCAAGTTGTTGTGTACTATCAACAGTTCCACCACATATCAATAACAGCGAAGCACATTTTGCACCTCAGGATGGCAGAGAGCCCTTGAGTAGCAAACCATGAAGGTTTAATAACCAATTAGCAAAGTTACAAACTCAAATAATTAAAATTAGTCCTAGGTCAAAAATCCATTTACAGAATATAGTAGTTCACCAAAATCCAAATAGAGTCAAAATAGCGAAATGCAAAGACCGGTAATTTAAAGGTTGTCAAATGAAAAGTCCCTATAAATGGGGTCGGGAAAGTTTAAGCAGCAGTTGTCAGCAGGTAAAGCATCTAAAGGCAGACCCAAATCAAGGTTCTTTAAGCAAACAGGAATAGATTTGCTCGACAGATTATATGAGCTGGTTAAGAATAAGCATTGAGCATCAAGAGAATGAAAGGGACACCAGCTCTTGCAAGACTAGATTGGAGCATCTGATTTCCAAGGTGGACAGGAGCAATCTGAATCTAACAGGCTCAGTAATGCACAATGCAACACACAGTTTCTTCTGAAGTTCAGCCCAGTATGGGCCCCAAGAGACAGAAAGCAATCAGAATACAGCATTTTCTCGATAAAATGTCTTCGCTCTCCTTCCCAGGCATCACAGCAAGGAAGCTCGCAGCTGCATGGCCTTCAGGAGGTATCTCGTACAGGCTGTTACATCGCTGTCCGGCCGTCTCGAACACAGGTGCAAAAGGGTATTATTTTACTTCCAGTGAAACTCACAAGGATAAACAATTTACATAAAAACAAGACTGCGACAAATAATTTGGTTAAGCTACTACGACACAGCTCCTGAATTGAGAGAAGAATGTGATAACGCATAACAGCCAAAAGTACAGTTTCAGTGTTTATTTATTTATTTATTTTGAAAGTTTTTTATAGCGCGAACAAGACGCTTGCGGGCATCAGAGCACTTTACAGGGCAAATATAGGTGACAAAGATACACAAAAAGTAATATTGGTTAGACTAATACAAAAGTAGTAACTATAGCAGAGTGGCAAATATATAAACAGTTGTATAAATAGTTCAAGTAAATTTGGCCATGAGAATCAGTTTATTTTTTTTTTATTTTATTTTTTTACTTTGTCCTCATTTCGCAACAGTTTAAAGTAAGGAGAGTTTCAGGAAACCCCTCTCAACCTCGGGCACCTCTGAGAAAGGGAACCTCATACTTCCATATACTTGATTAGAGAAAGAACCTTGTAACGGAAATGGATTGAGCTAGCCATCTTGGCTTCTCTTACAGGTCTTCCTTAGTGTTGTTGCAGAAGCGTAATCATTGGACATTACACCAGTAAGATCAAAGTATATTCTACAATATGGTCACCCTTTATGAAACTCTTTCCAGATGTCCCAAAACTTAAATTTTTTTGAAGTAAGCTTCTTATTTTTATCAAGATTATATACTTTCAGGATTGATGCCAGCCATTCGCTGTGGATCGGTGGGGCTGGATTTATCCATTTTACACAGATCTCTCTCCTTGCCAAGAGTATCAGGATAAAGATTAAATTCTCCTGAGCTCTGGACAAGGGGCTTATTACATTTGTACCAGTAATCCCAAAAATAACTAAGTTCATACTTACAGGTAGATGTCTTCCCAGTACCCCTTCTAAGGTTATACCCACATCTTTCCAGAATTTATCCAAGCTGGGGCATCTCCAGAACATATGTAGGTCGTCAGCCGACTGAAGAGCGCATTTCGGACAACTCTTCACCGTCGCTATGTTCATTTTAGATAACTTTTTCGGGGTCCAATAGGCTCTGTGTAAAGTGAGCAAATGATTTCTTTTGAGAGCAGCAGACGTTACAATTGACCAGCATTTGTTCATAGATACTTGCCATAAATTATTTGTATCCAGCGTCTGCAGGTCTTTTCCCCAGGTCTTTTCCGGTATTATGAACTCTTCCTCCCCAGCTGTAATTAGGGCCCAGTACCAAAAGGATGTTTCTTTCAGAAATATGTTTCTTGTCTGCATCTTTCTTTCCAGGGAGATGTTACCTTTTCTAGGTTCTTTAAGGGTTTTGCTCCAACTCAGCATCTGGTAATATTTAAACTTCGAAAGAGTGAAGTCTGTACTTTGTGATAATATTTCCCATTCAAGAAGTTTGTTTTGAAAGAGAAGCTGTCCCCATTCTGTAATTCCAGCGGCTCTTAGAGGGGTCGCTAATATATCCTTTAGGCAGTCTGGTGTCGACTGGGAGTCCCAAATCGGGGCTTTATCGCTATAGAAGGGGATGTCTACTGTAGATCTTACACAGTACCATAATCTAGCTGCTGACTTTAGAACCTTCAATTTGATTTTTTTTTTAAACTTTGGGTGTCCGAATTTATACAAGAAATGACTGGTGTTATTCGTTAAAGTTTGTAGGAATAGGGGGTAATTTTCGTAAGGGCCCAACAATACTCTAGTGCTTTTAAATTGGAAGGCTCTGCAGTATTCTAGCAGGTCTGGGCTAGCTATACCTCCCTGGTCTTTCTTTCTTCTCAGTTTATGCCATGCAATTCTTGGTTTCTTCGAGGCCCATATAAAACTAGATAGATCACCCTGCATCTTTTTTATCCTTTCTCTATTGAATTCGAGCGGGATTGCATTGAATATAAAAGTAAATTTTGGTAAAATTGCCATTTTTATGATGTTAGATTTACCCAAGAATGTTAAAGGCAAACCCTTCCATACTTTCAGGAGCTTTTTTACTTCTAGTTCTACCCTATGGAAGTTTATTTGGGTTATTTTGTCGATGTCTTTTACCAAGTCGATTCCCAAATATCTTATTTTCTCCTTACAGAAGGATGAAACAAAATTTTCGTTCCAGCTTACAATTTCGGTTTTAGTTTGATTTATCTGGTATCCAGAAATCCTACCAAAAGATGTTAGTGTCTCTTCCGTTGTTTTAAGGGCCTCCTCTAAATCTGAAGTGAAAATCATAAGATCATCGGCGTATAGTGCTACTTTCTTGTGCCACCCTTGGTAACGAAATGGGGAGATTGAGGGTAGATTTCTAAGACATTCTGCAATTGGCTCAATATAAAAGTTAAAGAGCAAGGCGGAGAGAGGGCACCCTTGTCGTGTTCCTCTACCTATTTGAATATCGATTGTTAAATTACCATTAATTAGAATCTTGGCTCTTGGAGATTTATAAATGTTGTTTACGGCTTTCACAATGTTATCCCCCAAGTTAAACTTTTTTAAGACCTCACTTAGGTAACACCAATTAACTCTATCAAATGCCTTAGCGGCGTCTACCGTAATTATTGAAAGTGGGATTTTTTCTACAATGGCGATGTCAATTGCCCCGATCAGTTCTTGTGTAAGGTCTTGGAGGTGTCTTCCTGCCACGAAGCCCTTTTGATTAGAATTAATTAGAGAGCCCGCTGTTTTCCCCAGCCTTTTAGCCAATATTTGAGTGAAGATCTTATAATCACAGTTTAAGATGGATATTGGACGGTAAGAATCACATCTTTTCGGGTTTTTGCCTGGTTTCAGGATAATTGAAATGGTAGCATCATTCCATGAATCAGGGATTTTCTCGTTATTTATGAAAATCTTGTTAAATAACCTTGTTAGCTGGGGAGCCAAAATGTCTTTTAGCTTTATATAAATTCATTAGGAAGGGCATCTGGACCTGCTGCCTTACCTCTTTTTAGTTTCTTTATAGCTTGTTCTACTTCCTCTATTTTTATTTCTCCATTTAAGATTTCTTTTTCTTCAGGGGTTAGAGATGGGATATTCTGTGCATCTAGAAATGCAGTTATTTCTTCAATACTAGGATTACAGTCCTCCGTATAAAGGTTCGAGAAGAATCCTGAGAACTCCTCCTTTATTACCTTTTCTTCTGACCCATTTTGAGAGCTGTCTGTTGGGATTATACTATTTATTTTATTTCTTGTTTGGTCGCTTTTAAGCTTCCATGCTAGCATTTTCCCACAACCCTCTCCGTATTCATAATGGGCAAGTTTACTACATTCCCATCTTTCTTTGATTTTAACTTCTAGCAGTGATGATAGGTTTTCCTTCAGTTTAAGCCTTTCATTCAACATGGTTTGTCTTTGGGGGGGTGGTGTGTCTAACAAGATCTGTCGATCCAATATTTTTATGTTCTCCTCTATTCTCTGAATCTCTTTTTTTGCTTCCCTTGATTTATGTATAGTTAGGCTGCAGATCTTGCCCCTTACTACTGCCTTATATGCTTCCCAGACTATTTGGGATGAGGCACTCTCATTATTGATCTGAAAATATAAGTCAGACTCCTGGGTAAGTTGATCAATTATTGTGGAATCGAGAAGAGCTGAGCGATCTAATGTCCATCTTGGAATCGAGTGGTCAGTAGATATTTTTAATGTCATTTGGACCGCTGAATGGTCTGAAAGGTATGCAGGAAGGTGAGTCACATTATCAATTTTTTCTAGTAATCCCTGGTCTACTAAGAAGTAATCGATTCTCGATTGGATGCCAAGCTTTTTATTGTTGAAGGTGTAATTATCCTGTTTAGTGCCCTTTTCTTTCCAAACATCCGTGAGGCTTAAGTCTCTTTTATATGTACCCAACCATTCTCTCATTTTTGGCAAGCTATGCTGTTTTCCTCTAGGGTTTCGGTCAGTTTTAGGGTCTTGGATAATGTTAAAATCGCCGCCCAAAATAACCGGGAAATTTACCGAGATTAATTGGGTGTATAACGATTGAAGTGGAGTCGGGTCATCTATATTAGGTCCATAGTACCCTGCTAGTATAAAAGTGTTGTTGAGTATACTAATCTTAGCCAGGGCCCATCTCCCCTTCAAATCTGTCTCAGATGTTAGAATTCTAGCTTTCAGGGATTTTTTTATGAGGATTACAACACCTTTTGTGACGCACTGTTGGTCGGTACAAACATAATCATCGACCCATTGGAGTGTTTTGATTATTTCCTCCCATTCTTTTTTAAGCAGGTGTGTCTCTTGTAGAATTATAATTTCGCTTTCAATAGATTTTAGATATTCGAAATTTTTTCGTCTCCTGCTCTTGGTTCTTAACCCATTAACATTCCAAGAAGTTATTTTTATATTCTTTATGTTCCTTCCCATCTCTGTCTAATAAGCGGTTGGATTCCATTTATCTCCCTTTGGGTCCTGAATATCTCCTTTCTTGTAAGATGAGGACTTTTTTTTGTTTTTTTCCCTACTTTGCTCCCATCCCTCATGTGTTCCCCCCCCCCCTCCTCCCCCTTCAAAAATATGAAAAACCAATTGTATTTGTGAGTAAACCAAAAGGAAGGAAAAAGAAAGAAGAAGAGGCGAGGGGGCACACTCCCTCCCTGGGAAATCCTCCCTATCCTTAGGGCCTTAATATTAGCCCACTTTGAGCCCCGTGCCTCTTTAAAAGAGAAAACAACAAAAAGAACTATTTTGAAAATGCAAATAATTTCATTGTTACCATGATCTGCTGCATAGTTTTCAGAGTTTAAGATTTAGTATATATGAAGTGTGTGCGAATGCTTACAATCTATGAGTGGGATTGTATTTGGATTTGGTCACGCATTAGCCCTAGTAGAGAGTCAACTTCTAGAGGATCTCTAATATTGTACATTTTGTTCCTCCACATAATCCTGAGTGAGGCTGGAAATTTCATTTGTACTGTTGCCCCAAGAGATTTTAGTTCAGGCATTTTTTGACCAAGTTCCCACTGTCTATCTTGAGTTACTTTTGCGATGTCGGACCTGACCCTAAAAGACCAGTCATCCCTTGAATAGGTCCCACCTTTTAGAGCTTCAGTCAGAATCCTCTCTTTAAGATTGTAAGATCTAAAGTTTACTAGAATCTTTCTTGGGTTCTTTCTTTCTTTAGATCTCCCGAATGGATCGCGGTGCACCCGCTGGATGTCGTTTTCCAGGTCTAGTGATTTACTCCATGGGAAGTGTTCTTCTATTAGCGAGAGTATAAATTTTTTTATATCTGACCCTTCCCGCCCTTCCGGGACATTCAGAAATCTCAAGTTTGACCTTCTGGATTGGTTTTCTAATGATTCAAGTTTTTCCTCTATGCTTTTGTCTTTTATCTTTAGATTTCTGATACCTTGTTCTGCTGCTTCGACTCTCTTAGTTAAGCCCACAGCCTCTGCCTCCACTGTGGAGACTCTCTCATTTAGATCTAGAAGTTTTGAGTCTAGAGATTCAAATTTATCATGTAGTTTGATTTGGTTTTCTTCCGATATTTTAAATCTGGATGTCATCTCCTCAAACATCTTTACTATTAAGACCTCCATACTATTTTTTAGTTCAGTCGGGTGAACTGTGGAGTTAGAGCTAGTACTGGGTTCAGCGAAGGGAGCAGAATTATTTACCGTGTTGTCTGAGACAGAAGGGGAGCACAGGACTGGACAACTAGGAACAGACACAGACACGGAAGAGTTCACAGTTGTATTTGTTGCTACTGGATTCATCCTCTGGGCAGGAGATATTTTCGATGTTAAGTCCTGTGCCAAGGCTGGGTCCGAAGTTCTTTCGTAACCCTGATTTTCTTGTACTCTGCTTGGAAGTTCTACCGGGGAGTTGTTTCTGTCGTCTGGATTATTCGAGTCACTCATTGAGGCATTTGTTAGTACTGATAAGGGGGAACCTTCCATCGCAGGGTTAGATTTTGCTTTGTCCTGTACTTTAAAGAAGGACCTCAAAGATGGTGTTATTTTTACTTTGGAGTTTTTATCTTCTAGTTCCAACTTCCCTTCAAACAGACCCCTTTTATTTAGAGGTTTCCCCTTTTGTATTTTTAGAGCCTTCCGCGAAACTCTTTTTGTAACACGTGGGATTACAGGTGGTTTAAGGACTAGAGGAGTCGTTTTCTTTAGGAATTGTCTGTTCCTAAGGCAGTAGGAAGATTTACCCTGCGAATCACTTTTAGGTTCAGATTGATAGTTAGTTTTAGGGTCTACTGTAAATTCTTTACCCCCTCTAGGATCAATTTTCTCTGTACAATAAAAACTCTGAGAGCTCGGCAGAGCGCAGGTCTGCGCTAGAGGTACAGGCACAGGTACAGGATCAGGAGAGGATGAGATGCTATCTGAACTTACTTCTTCCCCCTCCACCTTTAGACTTGCAAGTCTCACTATGACAGTATAATGGGTAATATGTTGATTGAGGTATAATACTGGTACTCCTTCTCTCCGGAACCCTGTTGTGGAGTTCAAACAAATCAGCTTTTCAGGACCATTTAAGCCGCTCAAAATTCTTGAGTTAATGCTGTCCGTCTGAGATATTATTTTATTTGAACTGAACCTGTACCGTTCAGTTAAAACTTCTGAATGCAGCAAATGTACTTTTAGCTTGTTACCCCCCCGGATTTTGAAGCTGTTGTAATCCCCCGGGAGATAAACCCTATTGCTAGTCGGTTCAATCCCCCTCGCCTTGCCTCTGACAAAGCTTGATACTCGGCTTACCAGTCTTCTTCCGTGTTGCTGGGCTTGTGCAGCTGCCTTCCACTTGCCGGTATCTGTCACTGTTCCTGTTTCCGCCCCCATGGAGAGCACCGAGTCATCGAGTCATCGATGCAGGAGAACGCCCCCGGTGTGCGAGAGAGAGCCCGGCGTCCTCGCTCCAGTCTCCGCCTCAGCTTGCACAGGCGGGGGTCCAGGCGGGTGTCTGGGCGCACGGAGAGACCAGCACAAGCAACCGGCACAAACGAACGGAAGCTCACAGCGTCAAGTGAGAAGGTGTGTTTTTTTTATTTTTATTTATTACCCGTTAGTATCCCTGATATTGTGCTGTGCACGGGAGGGCGAAGGCTGAAGGACCTTGAATGCCTCTGTTTCGAAAATCCCCAGACATCCAGAGGAGTCATGCCATCTCGGCTCTTACAGCTGCTACAGCGTAGATAACCCGTAAAACAGCAGAAACGTCCTTCTGGTTAGTGCAATTTCATTCTCAAGCGTTAGGCACGGAGCTCCCGACCGGTCTCAGCCGCCGGCCGCCATCTTTCCCCTACTGGGTTCTCCCTTTCTCGCTGAGGGGGAGGACAGCTGATCTTTGTTGAAAGTATTTCATGATTGGCTTAATTCAAGAAACCCCCATATCCAATTTACGATGGAATCCAGCAACGTAACCATACCATTCTTGGATATTTCCATCTATGTAGAGGGAGATCGCTTACAAACCACCTTATTCAGGAAACCAACTGAGCGTAACTCATTGCTGCAATATGGGAGTCATCACCCCAGAGGTCTCAAAGACAATTTACCCGTGGGTCAATTCCTTAGAATTAGGAGAAATTGCTCGACTAGAGCCAATTACCTCATGGAATCTGAGGTCCTCAGTGAGCGTCTTATTGCACGGGATTACCCAGCTCGGATGGTGAAACGAGCCAGGAAACGTGCGTGGTATAATCCACGCGATTCTTTGCTCAACCCAGACGCAACTAATCACACCGTAACAGACCGTATTATCTGTGTTACGACTTTCTCAACACGGAGTAATGAAATCAAGAAAATCATCAACAAAAATTGGCCAGTGGTGGCAGATGTGATTAAGCAAACTCAACTCCCCCTTCACTCTTTCAAGAGAGCCAAAAACATACGAGACCTGGTGGTCCATTCTTATTTGGAACCAGTGAGTCAACCGACTCTGACAACCTTATGGAATCTGCCCCCTCTGATAGGACATCATAGATGTGGCACATGCACAGCATGCGAAACTACCATCCAGACTAAAACCTTCGACCATGGCGGTCGCATATATACTTTAAAACACTACACGAATTGTAACACTACTGGCGTTATTTACATCGTCCAGTGCCCTTGTAGTCTAGTTTATGTGGGACAAACCCAACAAAAAATCAAATCACGGATTTCCTCTCATTGCAGTAGACTGCGATGTAAAGTGGCGGGCGTGCCACTGGTAGAACACTGGCAGACAGCAGGACATGCAGTATCTGATTTGAGATGGTTTGTAATTGAAAAGGTAGCCCTAGGCAGAAGAGGGGGTAACCTTCTTACAGTATTAAATACACGTGAATCGAAATGGATGTCCCTTCTGGACTCGATTAAGAATGGTCTCAATGAGCAGGAAAGCAGTTTAGCACAATTGGCATCACTTGGCTAACTTATATGATCCTTTTTCTAGAATGTGTTATCTGGAATCTTGACCACTCGTTTACACTCTTGTTTTGGAGAAGTGCACGAGTTTGGTTGCCTTGTGATTACAGCAATAAGGAGATTTAATGTCAAGTCACTCGCCTACAACCTCGTGTCGGAGAGTTGCGCGGGTATCACTGACAGAGGGTTCTATTTGTTGTTTCACTAATCCAATGTTCTTATTAATTTTTGCTATTTAGTGCACATGACCACCTTTTGCGCACTCGTTTACAACCTCCTGTGTGAGAGTTGCATGAGTGATTTTAATATGCTTTGTAATATATATCTCTCTTTCTAAATCGGAATTCTCCATATATCCATTTCAAATGGTAATCTATTAGGGTTCACCCATAGTGCCACACTAGCGAGTTTAGTATTAACGCAGAGTAACTCTTCACTTTCCATTTTTTCTAAAAATCTATAGACTCCGCCCCCCCACTCCGTGTAGCGTTCCTGCGGATTTTTGCACGACCAGGGTAGACGGCCACGTCCTCTCGGGCATCTGTGAGTAACAGAAAGAGGTTGTTGATTATGTATTATAATCTCAGACAGGTCCCAATTCCAAACGGCGCTCTCCTTGTCTATTGCAGGATTAAATCGCCTTAGGCTGACGGAACGAGTGTCCTTTTAACCTGCGGCTTCCGTGACGGTCTTCACCGTAGATTGTATCCGGGCCGAACAGAAGTCCTGCAACTGATTTTTTACCCAACCCCGCTGTTAACACGGAGGTATGTAAGAGACTCTGCCTTTAGGTGACATGAAGCAATCTATGATATAACTCGCAACTGAGTTCCTGCATTGTATTTTACAGCGATCTTTACCACATTTGAATGGCCCTTTAGTCTCCAATTCAATCAACGTTGTGCTGACCACCGTGTTTCTCATGTAAGTGGCTGTTCATGCTTGACATAGGCTCCCAGTGCTAGGACAGTAAATTTATTATAGCGCCATGAATCACATATGCTCTATCCACTCTGAATTGCTGTAATTATGTTTACCTACAGCCCGTGTATTTTGGCTGTACCGACCTTGAACCTGATTTAAGATTACTGACTCACCATACGTCCCAATTAACTCTTGAAGCGTGTGTAAGTCCCAATTTGGCATTTCAATTCAAGTAGACAGGGTTAATTGACAGTACACATGTTTGATGGTCTGAGTACTGTGAACCTACCCTCATTCCGCTGTCTGATTTAATGTCCTCCTCTGAAGTTGCGAATTTTTACCGCTGAGATCGACCACGACATCCTGCGTGGCGTATTCTTCTTCCATGTTCAGAGCCCAGCTGGGCCTTTACTCCATGGTAATTAATTAATTTAATGATTCTTGTGAATGCCACAAGGATGGTTTGATTAAGTCCACTATTATTTTGTACTAAGTGCGAATTCTTGTTTTTTTAATTTTCCAGATAGGATTGCCCCACTCCTTCCTTCCCCCATCCCCCGTTCTAGATGTCCTGATGAAGACCCCGACAAAGGACTCAAGATAGCCTATAGATAGGGGTCGAAACGTCGACTGTTCTCTCGGACTTCCGGCACATGCCCCCGATTTTTTCAAATGCTGTATGTGACCGTTGAATGTCCTGTGTTTAATCAGTTCCAATGTATGCCTTGATTTAGGGCTTGTGTATTTGATGTGTTATGAATTGTTTGTAATTTTGTAATTAGTAATTACTTTGGACTGTGGTTATTTTCCTCGACCTTACACTTCCTTGAGCACCTCCCTCCCTTCTTTTCCTCCCCACCTTGGGGCTATCAATTTTATGTTAATGTGTTGTACCATTGGCAATTATTCGGTGTTGATAAATAAATGACAATACCCAAATATTCCGTTTAATATTTCACTTTATGGTTGTTAGTTTCCAGTGTATGTAGCTCACAATACGCCTCCTTTGCGGGGACCCTCTTGTATATGTATCACATAGCGCCCAGGTCCCGCGACTGCATGGGTTCAACCACCCTTTCTGTAACGTACTGAAGTAGTATGACTTGGCTTTGCCTGAAATCCTAGGGGCCCATTATAGCGAAATGCAAACAATGGTTAGACAAAATATTGTCTAATATACCCATGCGTTTAGTGTAATTTTGGCAAAATGACACACTTTATGCAACTGACTCTCAGTTGATTGTCATCGCATAGAAACTTGCACTGAAGGGTGTGCCTGGAGTAAAATCTTAGGGAAGACACTGCAGGCCGGGGCGCTATGCAATCAATGCCTACTTTGAGCCGGTGGTTGCAGGTGGGGCCCATCAGCACTTATTTTTGGGGACTTTATCAGACTTTCATCCAGAGCAAGAGAGAAAAACACATAAGGGAGGAGAAGAAGGCAGAGTAAGACAGAAAAATAGTGACAAGGGGAGAAAGCAGGTAAAACAAACGCTGCAAGAGTGCGATAAAGAGGGAGGGAGTGCCTGGTGGCGGATTAAAGAGGTATGAAGTGTAATCAAGACTATTCATCCTTGGCTTCGGCACCCCGACCTTTCATAGCGCAGGCCAGCGGGTTTCTAAACAAAACTTTAGGCACCAGCATTTAAGATATCACAAATTAAGCACTGACATGCCATTAGTTAGAGTGGTTTCATCCACACACAACTCGCTACAAGTATGGCGCTGTACTTTTTTTTAACCTGTTTATTATTTATTTATTATATGCGTTTTTATATAGCGCATACTTTACCCGAAAGTGGCAGACCACTTTACAATAGAACAGTTACATTGCATAAGGACTTCCGAGCACATGAATTACATATAAGATACGAAACAGATTAATGCGTCTATTCTACTCTGTCCGACTTCGACTAAATAGGGTCATGTGGCTTGTACATTCTTCCTGCAGAAAGAGTAACTCGCTCAATTTGCGGCAAGTGTCCAACTTCTTGAGCAGAACTCCTTGTGAAAACTGGAGCGTTGACAGAGGCCGCATACTTCACATAGGCGCTATGTATGGGATTCAACGAGAGCCTAGAAGGTTGTTGGCAAATGTTTGCTGCAGTAGCAAGCTCTTTGAAGTCTCCTTTCCTGCACAGTGAGAATTCTGCCACCCTGGTGCAAACGAGCAGGGCCCACAGAAGTATGCACTCTGGTGGGAGGCATTTAAAGGGGACCCCACTGCCATGTCGTCTTTAGGCAGAGTTGCCGACCTCCCTGAATAGAAATTACAATCTTATACCAATGGTTAATGTATAGGTAAGCGGTACATCGCCAAGCCTCGATCCCTAATGCTATGACTGTTTTTAGTTTTAGAACTTCCTTATGTGGACGTCCACTTCTGAGAACATATCAAATATTTATTCTAGTCTTAGTTGCATCTGTAGATTTATGAGGATAGAAAGCGCCTTTCCTGAGTTTTAGTGAAAATACAGCTATAGATATGCCACCATTTTCTTTTCAGCATGCCTGCCTTTGGACGAGCTCTTGCTTGTAGTTGTTCATTTTATTGTATTTCTGATACACCCAGACTGGGCCTTGGTCGTGCTACCTCGTTTCTATACTTTGGTTTAAAAATGAATTAAAAAAACCAATATATCCTTGCGCTCCTCAACCTTGAACCGTAACTCTATGCTGATTGTCCTCATAGTTTGTATGAATAATTAAATAAAATCTTTATCTGTATTACCCCTCCTATATAATCCAACTGCTCTACTTGGAGGGAACGTGAGATGCGTACCAATTTCAGATTCCCTGTCCATGCAGCGTCAGACTTCTGTCCATATCTGAGCTCACAGGGGTACCAGGAGCGCAAAGTGCAGAATTGCTTCTGCTGCACCTGTTTGTTGGTTGTACCATGAGGCCAAGATTTACCATGCTTTAGTGGGAGGACTCGCGCAATGTTAAGCGGTGCAAACTGCAGCCTTGATAAACTTTTGTGTACTAAAGGGTTTTTGTGCCAAAGGTTAAAGCAAGTGCACCACTGAGAGACTTTGCTTTGCATAGTGTCAGACCCCTCATGCAAACTGGGTTTAATGGGGCAGGCCCTTCACAAGAACCCCCAGTGTTCTACATAAAGTGAGGTCAACTAAAGTCAAGTAGAGTAGCTCGACCTAAGTTTACGTCAACCCATAACACCTACGCTTTCGAAGTTGGCGAGTGGGCAGAAGCCAGGGCACCCACAAGGCCCTCAGCGATACCCACATGGTTTTGCCTCCTACAATCAAAATACCGCCATAGATCTTACCTCACCAGACATGGGCTCCAACGGATAAGGGTTATCGCCCCACACTATCTGGGATTGTACCAAGTTGCACCCTTACTAGGATTGAATACTTTCCTGTCAAAGCCAAGTGATAGGGCACCCACTCCCTCATCATCCTAACATGGATCTTCTCCATATCTCCAATGACATTCATATCGACCGAAACAAGGTGACGTTGCTCTGCCAGGTCCTTACTGTGGTGAAAAGGGAGATCGCGAAACAGTGGATAGCGGGTGATTCCCCCATCAATCACAGAGTGGAAAAATGGTTTAGACTGGTGAGTCAAGTCAAGTCAAAAGCACTTTATTCGATTAAATAAAAATCATAAAAGTATACTATACAAATACATAAAAACATCATACAGAGCTGTTAATTACTGTACATTTAAAATTCATTGGCAAATACATATGGATTGACCTAGCACACAGAATTTACACAATTATCAGTAATATTTCATATTTCATTATAAAAATATATGTAGAATGAACCAGAACCTGGGAATTAGTTTGTACTGTCAGGTATAGGGCAAACATTTACATTAACCCCAACTAAACTCGTCTGGAGTCTCTTCCGTCTAGCACGGATTGATGCAATCAAAAAATTGGCTACACAGAATATCACCCAATGATTTTCCATTAATTGAAGAAACAACAGTGCAGGTTTCAACTGTAAAAACCCCATTTCCCTTAGGAGGGGCTTAATATATTTTGCCCTGCCTTCCACAAAGAAGGGACAGAAAAATACAAAATGTATCAAATCCTGATCAGAGAAATTATCACATTCACATGGTACATTTTCCATTGGGGTACACCATTTCTCATAAATACCCAGCAGAAAATTTGCCTGATTAAATCTAAATTTGGTTAGCAACCAGCGGTGATATGGACGTGTAACAATAGTCAGATATGGTTGCACTGACATTGAAGTAATCAGCATAAAATGTGACCTTACTGTAGGTTTAGAGATTTCAATCGACTCTCTTTCCATTTCTCGGATCTTAATAAAATTAAGTTTTACCCAGTTGATATCTTCTTTATTCAAATTTTCCGGGTTTAAATATAGTTCTGGTCGACCAAGAAGTACTGCGGTTGTTTTAATATATGCCAACCATTTGATATCAGCCACTCTATCCCGCCCCAAACAATCATTAATAATCTTATGGTTCAATGTAAGTTTGGGGTTAAGCCAAGTTCTAATCCATAGTAAGAGCGGCGCCATGTTTAACATGTCCGCTATATATCCCATTCCCAACTCTGCATGGACCGCAAAAGATGATGTGGATTGGGGGAGGCCCAGGAGGGATCGCAGAAATTTATTTTCCTCTCTTTGTATCAGAGATAGATCTTTATAGCCCCAAATTGCTGCCCCATACCTGGCTATGGCTATAGTTTTGGCTCTGTAAATCGCCAAAATTGCCTCAGGAGGTTTCCCACCCAATCTTTTCGCAAAGCCTAGTATTGCAGCCGATGACCTTTTCACTGCCACTCTTTTATTGGCAACTTGGGGGGCCCAGCTACCCAGATCATCAAACACTACACCAAGGTATGTGAAGATTTTTACTTTTGATATTACTGAGCCATTACAAGAGAGGGTCTTGGTATTATTCCTGCCTTTCCCAACGAACATCACATGCGATTTCTCTACATTTATTACAAGGTCCAAGTTTCGCATAAAATTCCCAAAGGAGTTTAAAAGACGTTGTAAACCTATAGATGTCCTCGACAGCAGCACTGTATCGTCAGCATATAATAAAACTGGCAATGGGGTACCCCCCATGCACGGGACATCTACAGACGCTGCCGTCAGATTTGCACCCAATGAATTAATATATAGAGAAAATAACATTGGGGCCAGAATACAACCCTGGCGTACTCCCCTCCCAGACTTAAAATCAGCCGTACACTTCCCCTCTTGTGTCATGCGTATGGCCGCTGTCAAGTCTCTATGCAATTCAGCCAGGAAGTACACCAATGCCTGATCTAACCCCATATCCAATAGCATGGTCCACAGCTTTGACCTATTGACTAGGTCAAAAGCTGTGGACAAGTCCATAAATGCCAAATAGATTGACCCCCCTGAGGCCACAGTATATTTACTGACTATTAGATGTAAGTTGAGGCACTGATCCTCAGTGCCTCTGCCAGATCTGAAACCATACTGTGCATCACACAAGATATCATTGTTAATTGCCCATGTTGAGATCTTAGCTAAGATAACCTTCCCTAGTATTTTAAAGGACGAATCCAACAATGATATCGGCCTATAACATCTTGCGTCCCCCCTCTGGCCCTTCTTAAAAATTGGGACTATAATAGACCGTGACCAGGTTATAGGCAATCTGCTTTTATCAATGCTGGCTATATTGAAGATATTTGTGAGGACAATTGACCATATGGAGGAGTTGGATTTATACATGTCTGCTGGTACCCCATCTGGGCCCGGGGCCTTATGAGCAGTTGTGTCCTCTATAGCCTTTTGGACTTCTTTAATAGTGAATCTCTAAGGTAACCCTGATTGTTCACTTACTATTGGTACAAATGGGTCTATCGGGAGGCTGCTACCATATATCTTTTCAAAGTGGTTCAGCCATTCCTTTTCAGGTATATTCAATTCCAGCGGGGAATTTTCTTTATCACTGAACAAAGGTGTATTTACAATTTCCCAAAATTTGGAGCTATCCCTCAGAGTAGCCCTATCATAAAGTGAGTCCCAAGCATTTTCCTTGATCTCCTTCTTACGGGTCTCAACTATAGTTTTATAGTTTTTCCTTAATCTGGCCACTACTTGTTTGTCCCGGGGTGACTTTTTTAATTCTGCCAATAAATCTCTATGGGCCTTAGAGCACTTTGCATCGAACCACCCATGCAGTTTTTGCTCCTTGGGTTTCGTCTTAGATGTTAAATTCAAAGCTACTTGATGGCAGATAATTTCGAAGGAAGTAATAATGTCGCCTCCAAACCTAAGAGGGTCCATGCAGGTGTTAATTTCATCTCCCACCTTCTCAGTAAGTTTAGAGAAAAAATCCTCTGGGATAATTTTACTCCACTTGACCCGTCTCCCCTGGTCTTGGGCAACTAACTCCATACGGGGAACAGTCTTTGTATTTGCAGAAAGTATTGCTAGATTTTTGTTACATAATTCCATAACCACTGGGTTATGGTCACTAAAAGTTGTTTGTACAGCATTATAAAAAATTACATTTTGTAGCAAGCCTGGTGACACAAATATAAAGTCTATAATAGAATTTGAATCCCTTGCACTATATGTGGCTACCCGGTCATTGGTGTCGATAAACTCTGGCTCAGATAAATCGACATCTGACAGTAATTCTTCTAGGGCGGCCCCCTTTGTAGAGTGTTCAAAGTGAGAGTGGGAAAGACAATCCATATCTGAGTACACCCTATATTGGCAATTTAGCTGGCACAAATGTATATTAAAATCCCCAAGCAAGATTAAATGAACAAAGGTGGTTTGACTCTCCTTATAGGTAGTTAAAAATTTTGCTAATGCGTTAATATTTTCATTACAATGCGTACCATGTGGGGCATTATAAAAGTTAACATAAAGGATTTTGACATTGTTAGGTAAAGTTAATTCACAGGCTAAAAGGTTATGAGATGTAGTGCTTACGATTCGCGCGACTCCCCTGTGTTTGACAGAGATTAGAAACATGAGCCCACCTCGATTTCTCCCTGAACTGGAACCTTGGGCAGCTTTACAATAGGAAGAATACCCGTCCAGCCAGAAATTACAATCCCTATCCCAGGTCTCCTGGAGCGCCACCACCTCATAGCCCTTTAATTGTTCCAACCATATTACGTCGTCTCTTTTGGAGCGGAGACCTGCAATATTCCAGCTCGCGATTTTAATAGTCTCCCCACCTTCCCTATCAATGGTGGTAATACAATGAGTCTGGTCTGTAACAGCAACATTACCAGGCAGTCAATCATTTTCATCTAAATGAGACAAGGCAGTGAATCTATTTGTTAGTTCTAGGGTAGCCCTATTTGTAGGTCTAATGGGGTCGATGTGACTAGGGGTAAGGTTTGGTGTTTGCAATGCCCAGGATGACAGCCCAGTACCCCCTCTGATGGCACCTTGCTGCTTTTCCTTGCCTAGGGGTAATTTGGGAATAGTTGGCCATGGGTAAAAATAACCAAGTGGTACAGCTCGAATCCTTCCAACCTTTACATCCGTCGCATCCCAAAATAAACGGGCGGCCTCATGGGGTCTGTTAAAATGAACTATAATGCAATCACCGGGAAGATTTTTTGCCGTATACCCCAACCAGTCAACTCGTCTCCCCATAGTAATGTGAGTGGATATATCCCTTGGCCCTGAACAATTTTCATCACACCACGCTTTTATATTTGCTAATAGGGTACACTGGGACTCCACCTCTCCTGGGTTCAAGTGTGGAATATTTACTAAGACAGCGACAAAGGGGGTTGCCTCAGGTGGTAAATTAGTACGGGGCTTCCCCCGCAGCCTCCTTTCTCCCTGTAACTGTACGGTGGTTTTCCCAGCTACAATGTTGACCTTATCCCCAACTTGGGTCAACGCCAAAGGATCGGTGTGCCCGGCCAAATTGGTGGTGGTTTTTGGACATACTGGCACAGAGGGGAATGGGGGGAGAATTGGAACAATTGGGACAGGTGGAGTAACACTCCCTATTCCCTCCATTGGTGTTTCATGTTGGACAATGGGAGCAGGTATAGCCGGAAGAGCCAGAGTTGGACATTCAGGTATTTTAGGGCATAACAACATATTTAACCTATCACATTTCCCCACTATTTCCGAGACACAGTCTTTCAAAGTCTCGACAATATCATTAGCAATCTGTACAAGGGTACTTTCGATTTTATCTGTGAACACTTTTTCCACCATGTCCCTTATGCCTTTTTCAAATCTCCTAGACGCGTAACGTGATGTAGCAACAAGCTGCGTGAAGTTCCTTTTTGTTCTCTTTAGTCGCCTTTTGGTACGCTTAATAACTGGGGTTACAATGTCTTGTGCACGACTTTGGTAATCAACTGTGCCCAACAAATTAGGTTCATCAGGAACCATTGCAGTACATTGGGGTTGTAATGTCAGATCCTTACTGGTAATAATCTGAACTGAGGGCTCTAAAGGTATAGCTTGTCTCCCAGACAGTGGGGGCACCGGGTTATCCAATAGAGGTGTGTCTAGCCCCAGTTCACGTTCTGTTGCTGCAATCTCCTGATTCAGTTTCCCCACAGCAGAAGTTAGATAGGACATAATGCTAGCTGAAGTCGGAGCTTTTCGGGGAACCTTAGATTTACCTGCCCCACCGGTAATTGATGTTTGGAGTTTGCGCTTACCCATATTGGAGTTGAAGGCTTTAGGGGGGTGACCGTCCCGTCCCTCTTCGTCCCTAGACGGCCACAGACGGCCCGCCCTCTGCCCGGGCTCCGCCCGGCGTCGCCCGCGCGCGTCCCGCGGGCGGGAGGGTCCCCTCGGACTTTGTAGCGCCTCCGGGCGCTGTTGTGGCGTCACTGGACCTGTGCCGGCCGGGGCAGCTGGGGGATGTGGTTCCCGCTGCTCCCGCGCCGACCGAAATGCCCCCTGGCTGCTGGTGATCCTGTGAGGGCTCCAAGCCGTTCCCCTCACGGCGCGCTGTGCTGCAAAGTGCCTCGAGGTGTCCCGCCTGGCCGCTCGGCGCCCCTCGGACTTTGTAGCACCTCCGGGCGCTGTTGTGGCGTCACTGGACCTGTGCCGGCCGGGGCAGCTGTGGGGATGTGGTTCCCGCTGCTCCCGCGCCGACCGAAATGCCCCCTGGCTGCTGGTGATCCTGTGAGGGCTCCAAGCCGTTCCCCTCACGGCGCGCTGTGCTGCAAAGTGCCTCGAGGTGTCCCGCCTGGCCGCTCGGCGCCCCTCGGACTTTGTAGCGCCTCCGGGCGCTGTTGTGGCGTCACTGGACCTGTGCCGGCCGGGGCAGCTGGGGGATGTGGTTCCCGCTGCTCCCGCGCCGACCGAAATGCCCCCTGGCTGCTGGTGATCCTGTGAGGGCTCCAAGCCGTTCCCCTCATGGCGCGCTGTGCTGCAAAGTGCCTCGAGGTGTCCCGCCTGGCCGCTCGGCGCCCCTCGGACTTTGTAGCGCCTCCGGGCGCTGTTGTGGCGTCACTGGACCTGTGCCGGCCGGGGCAGCTGGGGGATGTGGTTCCCGCTGCTCCCGCGCCGACCGAAATGCCCCCTGGCTGCTGGTGATCCTGTGAGGGCTCCAAGCCGTTCCCCTCACAGCGCGCTGTGCTGCAAAGTGCCTCGTGGTGTCCCGCCTGGCCGCTCGGCGCCCCTCGGACTTTGTAGCGCCTCCGGGCGCTGTTGTGGCGTCACTGGACCTGTGCCGGCCGGGGCAGCTGGGGGATGTGGTTCCCGCTGCTCCCGCGCCGACCGAAATGCCCCCTGGCTGCTGGTGATCCTGTGAGGGCTCCAAGCCGTTCCCCTCACGGCGCGCTGTGCTGCAAAGTGCCTCGAGGTGTCCCCTGGTGGACTGGTGAATGAACAGGGAACAATCTGTATTTGAGGCCCGGGGTCCCCACAAATATGCGAAAACATGGGGAGCATGGGCAGAACATAGGGGACTCGTTATTGGGCCTCACAGTTCCTGCATAAGGACATTGGATGCTGAAAGGTGATCATACTGTGTCTCCGACCCATGAGCTATGTTCGAGATACCATGAGCAACAGCTGGTTGGAATGTGGGTGGTGTCGTGTCCAGCCCCAATAACTCAGTCGGACACAGTGGGGTAGGGTCATGGACCTTCTTTATTAGTCACCCTTCTTCTTCAAGTCCCAACAGCATACTGCCCTTTCCTGCCCACTTGGTCCCCAGCTCCTCCCTTTCCGCCTGCCCTCGTCCCTCACTCGGGCCGGTCCTAGTGCCTGACCAGTTGGGTCACTGGGCACTTTGCATCAACATCATTACATCTCCCCCCTCTGTGGATAAAGAAAACAAAATAATATACACCACGGCAAACAGGAAATTGTCTTTCTTTTGAATTCTTCGATGAAGTGATACGGTATGGCCTGTCGGGCTCATTCTCAGCGGCAGTCTCCATCGTGCCTGACTGTCAGTTGGCAGTGTCTCAGGATCTCTCTGTTCCAGTTTCGTTACGGTTTCACGATGCGGGTGGGTCGTCTTCCGTCAGCCTCTGTAGTTCTTATAGTTCCGTTTTGTTGAAACACTGGACTGAATCACACAATTGCATCTCCCCCTTGTTGACAAAATAATTTTAGCGTCTAACATGTTTAATGGTTCCTCAGTCAGCCACACGGGTCTGCAGGCCGCCTATTTGGGCTACGAAGATGCATCTCCATTTCTTTTGTATGGCTTTCTGTTGCTTTGACGAGAACATCTTTTGTTACAGTAGTGTATCTTTGTAATTGCGAGACGTCTCGCGTGGTCTTCTTGTGCTCAAGTTCGTGGTGGTTTCCAATCAGCTTCTCTCGCGTGGTCTTCTTGTGCTCAGGTTCGTGGTGGTTTCCAATCAGCTGTACTTCCTTTTGTCTTGTCTGGTCCTGGACAACACTGCCTTCCTGTTCAGAGTCATGTATACCAGACGGTGAGGCGCTATCTGAAAAGACCATCTTGGTTTGGTTCGGGGACTCATTCGCTGCCTCTGTTTGCCTCAACCACTCCCACTCATGTTTATGACTGGTGAGCTCTTTGGCCGTCTGGGCCTGTGCATGTTTCTCTCTCATCGGATGATGGTCTGTCTCTGTTAACACGTCTTGTCTTCCTTGCGGGGTGACTGGATATTCCTTTCTTATCCGGTTGGTAGTGTCCACTATCTTTATTTTCTTTCCGTAGGCCCTGTGGGTCAGCCTCGCTGACCCTATCCGTGGTGAGGGTATATGGTTTGTATCTTGATGTATATGCGGTTGACATGACAGGTTGTCTTGTGAAGTGACTGAGTACTCAGGGACATTGATGTGAGATACTTTACTCTTGACATGACTGATGTCCTTTGGTTCTGAGGTGTGTTCAGGTGGTTGACGTCGTCGTTGGGACCATGACTCGGTCGACTCGAGGGATCGAACAGACGTGCTTTCTGACTCAGAGGAGTCTTCTGACGATGTCCTTTGATACCGTTCTCTTGAGTGTGTCTTGAATAGATGATTTTTTAAATAGGTAGGCCGTGACGAGCTGCTCCTAGAGTCGGAGTTCTCTTTGGCATATTTCTCCGGGTACCTTTCTCGAAATGACTTCGATGTCGTCTTGCTGGATGGGTTGTTTGATGACCACATATCTATCTCTTGTGGTTGATCTCTTGGCATGTCATTTCTACCTCTCTCGTGTGATGATGATGGTCTCCTCTCTGTTTCTTCATTGTCTCGGATGTCGTGGATGTGTTTGTCTTCCTCTTCCCGGTGTCCGAGTGAGTCAGTCTGTCTTATCCGGTTTTCTTCTCCTTCCCGCTTGTTTTGTGCACTGACCTCTGTGTTACGGGTGTGATCATGTACCGAATTCCAGTGCTGGCGTAACTGGTCCAGACTTCTATAATTTGCCTTTCTTGCACATTTGTTGGGCAGGCTGTCATCTGGTCCATTGGTGCGATCTGTCTCACTTGAAGCTTCATCTGCTTCATAATCACTTGCACTACATGTTGAGTTTGAATAAGTGACGCTGTCGTACTCCTGGATCATCTCGGTCTTTTGTGTTGTTGACTCAGAGTACTTCATGTTACTTTGTTTCTCTCGTTGTCTTGTCTCTGATTCGTCTTCATCCTCCCCGTTTCTGGTTTTGTTTATTTCTTGTGCTTTATTCACCGACCTTAGAGATGTCTCTTTTCTGGTATCTTGGTGTCTTGCACATAGGTGCGGTTCTTTTGATAGTTCTCTTGCTTTTACCCGCTCTCCAACTTCGGCCTTCTTGATTATTTCCTTTAGCGATAAATGCCCTCGAAGAATCTTGTGCTTTGTACTAGACCTTGAACAGCCTTCGATTACCCGAAGTCGAACTGCGTCTTCATTTGTAAATGTGTTGAAGTGGCAGCGTTGTACCAGACTCTGCAAACGGGTGATGAAGTTTGGCAATGATTCTCCTGGTTCCTGCCGTGCTGTGTTGAAAACGATGCGTTCATGATCCACGTCATCCTTTGCGTCGAAATGGGCACGTAATGTCTCTTGTAGTCTTTCATAGGTCTCTGTGTCCTTTTCAGAAAATGTTCTAATTAAACGTCGGCCCTCATGGCCCACCAACTGGAGCAGTAACGTCAGACATTTTCCATCTCTTCGCTCACCGGTGGCGTCAAGAAAGTCGTCCAGTGATTCCAGCCACCGGTTCCATTTGGGACCCAAACTCTGAGTGTCAGTCTGTGTCACTGGGGGTGGCACTTCAATGTAGGGATTGGATCGTTGGGTTGCTTTCCCCACCGTCATGATGGAGGAAGATCTTGATCTGCTACATGTAGTTTCTCACCTCCTTTATTTTAATTCTTCTCTTCGCGTTGCCTCTGTTGCATTTGCCAATGTGTGTTTGTTATTTCTTGTTGCATTTACCAATGCTTGTTTGTTACAGCTGTTGTATTTGCCAATGCTTGTTTGTTACTTGCCAATGCTTGTTTGTTGCTTGTCAGTCCTTATTTGTTACTTCTGTTGCATTTGCCAAGGCTTGTTTGGTATTTCTGTTGCATTTGCCAATGCTTTTTCTTTTCTTCTGTTGCATTTACCAATGCTTGTTCGTTACTCCTGTTGCATTTACCAATGCTTGTTTGTTACAGCTGTTGTATTTGCCAATGCTTGTTTGTTACTTGCCAATGCTTGTTTGTTACTTGCCAATGCTTGTTTGTTGCTTGTCAGTGCTTATTTGTTACTTCTGTTGCATTTGCCAAGGTTTGTTTTGTTTCCTCTGTTGCATTTACCAATGCTTGTTTGTTACAGCTGTTGTATTTGCCAATGCTTGTTTGCTACTTGCAATGCTTGTTTGTTGCTTGTCAGTGCTTATTTGCTGTTTCAGGCACTTTGCCTGACTTCAAAATGGCCGCCGATGATCCCTCGCAGGGGATTGGCCAATATTGCCTGACTTCAAGATGGCCGCCGGGAATCTCGTTTTCAGCGAGATTTCAGTTGTTTCTGCTCGTTTCTTTGGCGGGGGGGGCCAGTTAGGCGGCGATTTCACTCACCGGAGCCGTGGTCCACCGCTTGAGTCACCAATCAAGGTAGGGCAATTTCCTTCACTTCTGCCGCTGAGGTGAGCACTCGGTAGGCGTTTCCTTTGGCCACACGCTTCTATTTCCTTCACTTCTGCCGCCGAGGTGGGCACTCGGTAGGCGTTTTCTTTGGCCACACGTGTCCGCCGCCGAGGTGGGCACTCGGTAGGCGCTTTATTTACCGCTATTCCGCCGCCGAGGTGGGCACTCGGTAGGCGCTTTATTTACCGCTATTCCGCCGCCGAGGTGGGCACTCGGTAGGCGCTTTATTTACCGCTATTCCGCCGCCGAGGTGGGCACTCGGTAGGCGCTTTAATGACCGCTATTCCGCCGCCGAGGTGGGCACTCGGTGGGCGTTTTTCGCAGCGTGCTCGAGCCTCCAGACGTGGGGCGAGCTCCGGGCCAGTCGGTCGCCGGTTGCTGCTGTGGCTGTCCACACGCTTGGGGTTTCATCCCACCTTCGTCGCCAGTTGTCGTGTCCAGCCCCAATAACTCAGTCGGACACAGTGGGGTAGGGTCATGGACCTTCTTTATTAGTCACCCTTCTTCTTCAAGTCCCAACAGCATACTGCCCTTTCCTGCCCACTTGGTCCCCAGCTCCTCCCTTTCCGCCTGCCCTCGTCCCTCACTCGGGCCGGTCCTAGTGCCTGACCAGTTGGGTCACTGGGCACTTTGCATCAACATCATTACAGGTGGGTGGACTTACAAGGTAGGGGAACCAGGAGATGCTGATGCTTCTTAATATGTTGTATCCTGAAAGTATGTCCACAAAACCGAATAAAATGTGTTATTAATAAAAAAGGAAAACCTAACACCAAATGAAAACAGGTGCAACAGGGAAAAAATGCATTATTTCCCCATGCATAATTTATTTATTTTATTGATAACGTTTTAATGTATGTAGTTTCTATGAAATACCCATATTTGGCAAAGAAACACTTGCATTTGGCACACATATAGTGAAATAGACTACTTGCTGGCCTTTGTGCATGCGTGCAACACTAAATCGTGTTTTGGGTCCTGTAAAGTTGACATTTTCAGCTAAACCATGGCTGATGAAGAGACTCATAGCAAATATGACCATGCACAATTTTTTGCCATTTACACAACACTGCAGATTTCTACACAGTGCTGCATTGTGCAACGCTTGGTCAATCTTGGCCTGGATATTTTATCTTTTATGTGGAGGGGAGGAGGGTGCACCCAGAGTGCTCCTTAATTGGGTTACCTTCATTAATTCATTAATTTTTTCAGTGCTGAGAACATGACACACTTCTTCCCACACGGCGAACCAGCAATTGTATGTGAGGACTTGAAGGGAGGGGACTGAGACACACTTTAGATCTGGAGGGGGAAACGGGTTTCAAACATCAAGTATGCCATGCTAGCTCGTTGTTTAGTTACACATTAATTTAAAGTTTAGAAGCATTTGCAAGCACCTACTCGAGAGAAAGGTTAGTATTATTATATAGTAAAAACACAGAATAATCATTATAGCCCTAAAAAAATGTAGTGTTTTATAATCCCAGGTTCAACGTTCAAATGCGAGGAGACACAGAATGCTGTTGCTTTACACACACTGGCAGCTAGTTGACATTTCAGTAACAAACAGAAAGAGATCATTAGACCAATTAAATCAATCACACTAACAACCCTAAAATTCAGCATAGGTTGCTCCGTTCAAGGAGCTATCTTTGGAGGATAAAGAGGTTAGCATCGCTCAGTGAGTGAAGCACAAGCCTGGGGGCATGAAGGAGTCTGGAGCGTGAATATCTTATTTGTAAGGGATGCTCAACTAGTGAAGCCTACTAAAGACAACGGAGAAGAGGCAACGTAAAGGTGGGATAAGAGAGAAAAAAAGACAAGACTTAAGAAAACGCCACATGTTGTTGTTTACTTAAGTAGATCAGTCTTTCAATCCGAGGAGTATGTGTGCTGTTCTTACCCTGTTATGCACCCTTTGCATAGGTTATCAGTGGTTTGGTGCCACATGACATAAAGGCATTTACCTTTGCACTTCCCACAACTTATGGAGCAAAAATTCCTTCTGCACTGGATTATTGATCAGCACTGCTGTTTGCATTGTGAGATAACATGCTCTAATCAGTAGTAACTAGGGGGGCACGTCGTCCCCAACAATGATGCCCTCTACTCCAGTGGCACTCCTATACATATGGGTTTAGTTGGCTCTACATTGAACAGGAGGGACCACACATTCCTATCTATGCATGCAAGTACTATGGGACTTAGTGTGAAATCACAACTATGCAATGTGAGAAATTAGGGTACTGGTTGAGGGGGGTGAAATCCTACTCAAGCAGAAACCACAATTATTGTTAGAGTGAAGTCACAAGCAAACTCTAAATTTACGTAGGCTCAATTCTGTAGTAGATTGGCACATAGCAGTAAGGCTTAGCTTAGAGGCAATGTGTCAAGTATTTGTGCAACACTTCAAACAGTAATACAATGAAAACACACCACAAAAGGGATCAAATGCTAGATTAGAAAAATAGCATAATCTTTAATTGATAAAACAAGACCAAAACAACAAAAATCCAATCAGTAAAACTGGAGATATGCAGGTTTAAAGATTTAGGTGAAAAGCGCACCAAAAAGAATAATGCAAAGCAAGATGACAACTGTGTAGCACGCCTCGCAAGATGCTCCTTTCCAGACCTAATTACTTCTCCGTTACATTGTTGCAAGAAAGGAAAACAGGAGAAATTGAGTAACCTATGAGGCATGTGGAACTGTTCCTGCAACCCAAACTCCAAACAGACGCATTTGGGGTCTGGAGGTCCAGGTCTTGTTTGTATTCATTACCTCTAACTCACAGCTTTTACGTTGAAAGTCTGAAGCTTGGTGAAGCATGCTTAGACGGTGTAAACTGGAGGCAGAGAGCATGCCGCAGAAGAGCACAAGACAGGTCCAGGAACAGACAGACAGCTGCTACACCTTCACAATATACAACCAGGCAGGTCTGTTTGTGAATCATGGGTGCAGGAAATAAACTGGAGGGCAACGCTCAGAAGGAACCATTACCCCATGGGCAAAATACCACGGCAAAAAAACAGTAAGTCATGGAGACTTTTGACGCAGACAGCTCAGATTCATTGGCCAGCCGCAAACCTTAATTGCAGACTTTTTTTTTACGGCGGCATCCCCACGACTCACCGATACAGAGAGATGCACATCGCTGCTAGAAGGAGCTCACGGACCCAGAAGTATGAAAACCTCAGCTTCATAAAACGTACCCCCATTGCAGTCCCCGGAAGGAACAGAAAAAACCCATGAGCCCATGCAAGAGGTCTCTGACATGAGAACGGAGACACCATTTCTTAGTGCTGAGAATGGGAAGGAGGGGGAAATTGCATTGGGGTGGGGTTGCACCTTGAAGATAATACCAAATTTGATGGTGCGATTGAACTCGTAAAACTGATACATAATGGTACTGTCAGCACTATGAGGTGAACACCCCCTGGGGCTCTGGGTGTATTTCTTCGATACAAGATGGGGGTCGCTCCAGAAACAAGTGCTGGTATATTAGCGGCCACAATGAGCTCCCCAGATCATGAAGTAAAGTTCTTCTCCCTTGCTGAGAAATCAGAAACTTCAGACACAAATATTATTTTGTCTGAAGTCAGTTTGCATCCCTCTGGGTCAGATGACAGCTCTAATATTGCTCCGGATAAGTTGTTTTCAACTGCAAGGAAAGCAAAGTGGCAAAGAAAACTTAAAGAGAAGATTCATCCTGGGGGAGGGGCTGGGGCACATTGGAGAGAGCCCCAAGAACGTAGAAACTGAAATGGGACTACTGGCCAACCATGCAGGTTTACGCTGACAAGAATGAGGGGCATGGGACAGTGCAAGAAAAGGCACAATTGATATCTGAAGTAGAAACGTAAGATATAGGGGTGCCCACGCTGGGACTCATCTATAGGCCTATAAAGCAGTTACAAGTAGAAACTCACAATGACAGCTGAAAAGCCTGGTTAGCTACTAAAAAAATATAGGGAGCAAAAAGGAAAATTAACAAAAGCTGCTTGGAAATAGGGGACAGGATTGCTTATGTAGAGGAGTGAGCTTCTGCGATGGAGATGGATATCGGTGCAATGAAAGGCCAGACTGAAGCCCACGAGTCACAGTTTATAGATGTAATGTGGAAAATGGTAGACTTTGAAAACAGACAGCGGAGAAATAATCTGAGAATTTGGAGGGTTGATGAAGGAGCAGAAGGGAGCGATATCAGAGCTTTCATGCTAAACCTGTTGAAGGGGGCCTACCTGGACCGTACAATGTGGAATTGGGACTTGGAAGTACAACATGTACATCGTTTCCCTTTGATGCTTAAAACGCCTCGAGGCGACCAGGAAGTCATGCTTAGAGCTATTCATGCTTAGAGCTATTCTGGCATGTTTTAACAACTGCTTACTCCATAAAGCAATTTTTGAAAAAGCCCACCCCGATTCTAGATGGAGTCATGATGGTCAAAGCTTCTTTGTACATCCAGATTGAAGTCACTTCACTGTGGAGAGGCGATGGCGTTTGAGGTAACTCATCAAGCCATTTCAGTTCTGTGTTTGTGAAGTGTTCCTAATGAATCCTGCTCATCCCAAAGTTGTCCTTAGAGGAAAGACTATGGCCTCTTCAGGGTCAGATATAGAGCCACTAGAGTCACGAGAAAATGGCTATAAAGTGGGGAGAGTTTATATGGTGTTCTGAGGCTGTCGGGGTTCAGACTCCCCACTAAATATTTGCAAACCGATCTCTTCTCTGGGCTTAGTCTGCTGAATTTGTGAAAGTTGTTTGGAGTATATGGGAGCTGTGTTTTGCTTCTGTTACTCTTTTCTATAATAGAGTAAGGAGGGCTTACTCTTTCACATTTTCCCCCATCCTCTCATTTATTATAAAAAAGAGCTTCTCCTGTTTGTTCTGGTCTATAGGCTGGAAGGGAGAGTGCTTGGAATGATAACAGATGCCCGTACTCAAGAAAACACCTGCTAGACTCACTGGGTTTCCAGGTGATTGGTTGCACAAACCAAGATACGAGGACTCGAGGGGCAGCCATCTTGGCATGAAGAAATCTACTTAGGTTCAGAAAAACTCCTGTTGATAGTTTTGGCAGATGGGTGATTATACAGTGTTATTATCCAATTGGAGTATGTATGGTGTGCTCTGTATATTGTCCGGTTACCAATGACCCCGGGGTTTTTGATTGGTTAGATAAAGAACTTGCGCTCTGTCCTACCCTGATAATCATATGTTGAGATTTTAATATTCACTTGGGGGCAGGATCTCTGGAGGCAGGTGTTAATTCCTATACAAGACGGAAACCTAGGGTGTTTAAATCACTGCATTACATGAGGAAAGATCATGGGGTAGTTGATGCCTGAAACAAAGTCAGGGTTACTGACCAAGGATTTACTTATCTTTCTGCCCCACACCGGAAACTCGCACAATTAGATAATTTTTTTTGCTTCCAAGACTTGCTCCATCATTGTAAAATTTCCTCGAGTCTTCTCCGATCATAACCTACTGTTATTGGAGTTAACAACACAAGTGCTAATTAGGAAAGCCTTGTCCTGGTCCTTTGAATGGGCATTATTGTTCGATGAAGAAGAATATGTCAGCTACATAAACAATTGGATACCAGTATTCATGGAAGATAATAGGGGGAGCGCCGCTGCAGGGGTAGTATGGGATGCCTTCAAGGTAGGTGTACACGGGGAGACAATCAGGTATAGGCTGAAGCGACAAAAAAAAGAAAAACATCAAGTGCTGGCGCGGTATGACACACTGGCTAAAGCCGAAGTAAAGTTAATACAGGCAGCATCTGATGGATTGGACTTTGAGAAGGCACAGCTCAATGTTGCCCTTGCAAAGGCTGCGATCACTGAGATATCTTTCAGGAAAACTGCATATAAGTTTGCCGCCTGGAAGCAAGACTGTTAGGAGTATAGCAAATATATTGGTCATCTCCTCGCTATACGGATTAGACAAAAATCAACACAAGGGGATATAAGAGAACTGCGGACTTCAAACATGGGCATCACAACCGATTCCGAGGGCATACTGGAGATCTTCTGGGGGTTTTATTAAACATTTTATAGTGAGGAAGAGGAGCTGGGAGATGGAGATATATTACAATATTTAGAGTCAACCCCTTCTTTAAAATGTAATGCTGAAGATCAACAATTACTCAACTCCTCCATCCCCTCCTCCCCCGTGTGAAGAAATACACATGGATCTAAAAAGTCTACCCCCAGGGAAAGCAGTCAGTATGCACATGATTCCCATAGAGTTTTATAGTGTGTTTTCCACCCAGCTACGGTCAATCCCGACAGACTTATTTTTACACATCTATGAGGGCCTAACCTCCCCAGTGTTGTGTTTGGCTGTCGATATAGTAGTCCTCCCAAATAAAGATAAACCTTTTCTAGAGCCCAGATCTTATCGACCAATAATGCTGATCAATAGTGATACCAAAATATACTCGAAAGTACTGGCCATGTGTTTATGCCGTATAATTGGTAAAGTTGTTTCTCCAAGGCAGCAAGGCTTTATACCAGGGAGGGGGACCACGGATCATATCCGCCAGGTTATCACTCTTTTAAATGTTCTATGGTTGCAAGAGACCCTATGTTTTTGATATTAAACCGCAGAAAAAGCATTTGATAGGGTCTTCAGGAGAATCTATGGGCCGTTATGAACTGGTTTAGAGTCAGGCTTGGGTATATCATGACAGTAAAAGCACTGTATCACAATCCCACCACTAGCCCTCCCATCCTGCCAGTGAACACCAATACAAGCACCCCTAAGCTCTTGATTATGTGTGGCTGTTTAGGAGGACTGCACAAAGTCCAACTGTCAACTGTACCCAGTCATGTGACCCGGAGACCGGCAGCAGGCACTAAATGGTTAAGATAGGAAAATGCTAACTTTCAAAAAGTAGCTCAATATTAGGTAAAGGTGCCTACAAGGGGTTCTTTTGGCAACAAAGCTTATGTACTTAAAAACCCCATTTATAAAGCCCTCATTGGTGGCTTGTAACAAATAAATACACATAATTAACTGAATTAATTCAAAACAAATATATCAGCAACTGAAGAAACAAAAATTACAAAAAAAGGTGTATACTTTTAGTGTACAAATTTATGTACAAGATTCTATTACAAAAAAGGGTACAAAATACAATTCACATGAATACAAAAGTGGCTGAGACAGGTTATTCCACAGTAGATATTTTCTCATGGACACTTTTGTTATAACCTATTTCTAAAACTCTTACATAAGGAAAACATCACTGGAAATTCAATTAACAATTCCCAAATGAAAATGGGTTTGATTGTCGACGTTTCGGTCTTGTTTGCGCTCACTTCTATAAGACCATCTTCAGGACAAAGGATTCTGATGTGGACTGAAGATCCTTGAGCAAAGCAAAATTAATCAGTCTGCTCATAAATTATATACAGATTGTAAGAAAGTAGGATCTGCTTCTTATGGTTACCCCCAGTTTTTGCTTCATGTGATACTATTTTTTACTAGTCTGACTGGGATCCTGCTAATCAGGACCCCAGTCTATCTGCTTTCTCCCTAAACTGTTATGTACTTGGGTACACTCCAGATTTGAATACAGGGGATCCCATGGGATGAATCATGTATTATGCAACCCATGAGAGTCCATGCAAAATGGAACTACAAGTCTGCCATTGCAGCCCGTGTAAGATGGTGCATGCACCTCTTACTTTAGATATATATTTACTATATCTAAGGGTCACTACACTTAAAACCTATAAGTCACCCCTAAAGCAGGCCTTACAAATCATGAAGGCAGGGTGCTTAGTTCTAAGTGAGAGGGTGCCACTGCATGAGCAGGACACCCCTGCAGCCTACGGATCCATTCTCCTGGATTGTTAGTGCTACAGCCATTTACGACATATAGAGTGGCATTATGCGACCGCATGATGACCAACTAAAAAACGGCTGAAAGTAACCCTATCATGTTTGGTGTCAAACATTGTGGAATCATACCCCCACACTGGTAACCAGTGTGGGAGATACCCCCACACTGGTAACCAGTGTGGGAGGTATGATTCCACCCCTTAGAAAAGAGCTTTGTGAGGTCCCTGGTGTTCCCGGTACCAGCCTTCCAGTCTCGGGCAGCCCAAAATGGTTGCTGCTGCAAAGAGACACATTTCCGCCCTCCTGCTGCTGAGCCAAACTCGAGCAGGGGAAGGCAGAACAATAGGCATCCTATCACAGGGAGATGTGACCACCTCCCAGACAGGATTTAGTATATTAGGCCTGGGTGGGTGCGCTTGTCAGCGACCGAAAGTCTGCACGAGGGGCACATTTGGTGTCCCTGTGCATAGTCCAGTTCAAACCAGTCCTGGGAGCCGTTGGCTCCTGCTCTGGCGCAAAACTAGGCAAAGGACTTGGGAGTAACCTCCCCACTGTCCAGACCCTTCCCTGGGCGGGTCCCTTGAATCTGTCCAACCCTTTCCCGTGGGTAAAAAAAGGCCTTGCCTGGCTGTAGGACCCTAGATTCGATGTTGACAAGATTCTGAACCAGAAACCACTGAACCTCACCCGTGTGGACACTCTGGACTTCGCTGGACTTCAGTTGGGCCCAACTCCGTCTCCCTCTCAGTTCGAAGCATCCATACAGGCTTCATGCAGGAGCTGTGACGCATCAAGGACAACTGAAGATATCTCCCTTGGAGTGAAGGAGTCACTCCCCTGCAACCGCAGGCACCACATCTCAACTGACCGGTCTGCTGCTTCTGAGCTCCTACAGACTCTGAAGGCTCCAGCAACACAGGAGGTGGGTTTCCAAGTCCCACGAGGTCCGTGCTGCCCTCTCACCAAGTTTGAGGCCAGAATCCCTTGTGGGGGCTGCAATACCTGTACCCCTGGGTACCATGTTCATTTGCAGCTGCATAAGCTTGTTGGTGTTTCCCGAACAAGTGCACTAGGCTCAGAATAGCCCCAACCTCTGTCACTATTTCCTACAAAGAACTCCGGCCGCCTCGTACCGAGTGCTCCGTGGGCTGTTGCTTTGTGAAACTGCTCAAGGTCCCCTTGCAACTCCTGTATCTCCGGCCTGTGGGTCCTCTTGAGGGTGAACACTGCTATTCGTGGGCTCCTCTGGTTGCTCCAGGCTTGCCCTGACTCCCCTGTGTTTGGTGAATGTCCTGAACCTTGCTGGTCTGAACTGTAACCTTTCTTGGCCAGCTACATGGGTTGCTGCTGCCAAGGTTTGTTGGTGTTCTAGCCAGACACCGACCCCTCAGCACTTGACATCCTTCATGGGACAAAATGTATCCGGCCCCTGGTTGTCCTCAACATCTCCTAGTCCCTGTGGCTGTAGAGTCAAGAACCCCCTCAACGCACCTGAAGCACCCGACATCGGTGGGCATTCGTCTACCGAGCCCCTGGTCATGCCTGAGTGACCCAGACTTTGTCCCCTCTGCTTTCAGGTACTCTTTATCAAGAATCCACCTTTGGATTCCAACTGACACTCCGACATCGGTGGGCATTCGTCTACCGAGCCCCTGGTCATGCCTGAGTGACCCAGACTTTGTCCCCTCTGCTTTCAGGTACTCTTTATCAAGAATCCACCTTTGGATTCCAACTGACACTTTTCTTCTCCCCTGTGGTGGCTCTTCTTCAAAGTCCTCCATAGAGATCGATGACAGTTTCCAACGCCACTTCAGACCTATGCATCCGGCTTCCCTGGGATAGATAACTCTGGTACTACAGTATCCACGGGTGAGGTGGCTCTCCAACCTCCTAAGTTCCACGGGGTTTCTTTGAAGTCCACTCAGAAAGGTCCTTAAACTTTAAAACTGCAACCGGGACTCTCCCATAGAATTGTACGGCACACGCGGTAGCGTTCCCACATTGCACCCGTCCTCCATGGGGTCCCTACTTACTTATCTTGGGTGGTTCCTTGAGGTCCCAGCAATTCTACATCCTCTAGACACTGTCTTGACTCAAGTTGTGGTTCTTATACCACTATTTTAGTATATGGTTTGGTCCCCCCGGAGCCCACTGTGTATTAGTGCTACTTACGATTATTTCTGTGTTCCAGTATTGTGTGCTTTGTGAGTATCTTTGTGTAGAAGATACTTTGTCGTACGTAAAGTGTGTTATAGTAATAAATACATATTTTTATAACTACTGTGTAGTTCTCCTTTCATTTAATCAATTCTATAAGGTCACACTCTGATAAAACAAGCTGCTTAACATTCCTTCAAAACTAAGCCTGAAGGCTGCTATCCACAGCTACCACTTGTATAGCTTTCTTAGGTTATCTTTGACCTCTTAAATCACCATAAGGGATGTTTGGACTGGTACAAGTTGCTTACTTTAACTAGTGGACAGCATATACCAGGTCGACTTCTCACATTGGCGTGCAACAGTAGGCATTCAAGCCTGCATTGTTTTACCAGATAAATCTTTGTATTGATTAACTGAAAACCACTAAGTACTAGGTACATATAGTACTAGCTTAGAATAAGTAAGTTCTACTGAACTTAGGGTTGGGTAAGATAAGGGTTTAGCAGACCATTTCTCCAACCTCAGATCGTTTAGTTCCCACTAGGTTAGGTAGGTGCAGCACCTCACCACACTTACTATGCCTACTGATGGAGATGCCAGTGGCTCTCTGCCTGCCCTCTAGATACAGTGAGCTTTCATTCCAAGAATTGAAAGCCCTGTGTGCCTCTAGAAAGCCGAAGACAGGGAGAACTGCCAACACTCAATGCCTGATAGAGGTGTTACTGTTGGATGACCTAAGGAAGACCCCTGGGTCAGATGAACAGGACAGAGTGGGTGGGACAGGGAATAAGGACAGGTCAGGAGGTGACACCTTTTCGGACCTAGACTCTAACCCTGACCAGGGGGAACCTGATGGTTCCCTCCTGGAAAACTCAGATCTTCAGTGAGGTGATAGAGAAGGCCAGGAAGGCCCCCTCTTGACCCTTCCGGGAAGAGTGCAGATTTTACCAAGGAAATCTAGATCTCCCTCTGCAGAGTCTAATCACTCAGGACAGTCTGTAGGGACCTCTGTATCTAGCAAGAGGGATCACTCTTATGATAGGGAATACCAATTACTTGAACTTGAGAAAGCTAGGCTTAGGCTCAAGCAAGAGCAATTGGCCCTTGCCAAAGAGTCCCTAGAAGTGCCGAGAGCTGGAAAAAAGCTGGGACTAGAGTCCCATGGTGGCAGCAACAGTGTCCCTGGAATTAAGGAACATTCCTTTGATAATAGGAACCTGAACAAGATTGTCCCTCCCTACCATGTTGGGTATGACATTCATAAGTGGATAACTGCTTAAGAGAGGGCCTGTAAAGTTCAGAGGGTCCCTCAAGAGCAGTGGGCAGCTATCTTGTGGCTCTCCTTTGCTGACAAAGGTAGAGATAAGGTCCTCACTGTTAGAGAAGAGGATGCTGACAACTATTCAGTTTTGAAGAGTGATCTCATTGATGGGTTTGGCTTAACCACTGAACAGTACAGGATTAAGTTCAGAGACACCCAGAAGACACAGAACCAAGTTTGGGTAGACATTGCGGATAGTGCCATTAAGGCTCTCGAAGGCTGGTTGTTTGGCAGCAAAGTGAATGATTTCAAGGGATTGTACATGTGATTATGAGGGAGCAGATCCTTAATAATTGCCCAAATCAGTTATTGCATCAATACCTGGTTGACTTTGATCTGACTTCTCCATAAGAATTGGGAAAAAAGGCGGATAAGTGGGTCAGAACCAGGTTGAAGCAGTAAAACCAGAACAATGGTAGTGACCAAAAGAAAAAGGATTCTAAAATTCCAGATAAGGGAGGGAACAAGGGTAAAGATCAGAGGTCTTCATTGGGACCCTAAACACCTGCATCTAGGGGGGGAGTCACAATCCAACAAAGGTAAAGGCAGAAAGAAACTTTGGTGTTATCTCTGTAAACAGAAGACACATTGGACAAAGGATGCCGATTGTCCAAAAGCCAAGGGAAATCCTCCTACCAACACAGCCCCTAAGGCAACTGCGCCCCCTAGCACAAGTACAGGTTGTGGTACAGGGAACAAGGGAATAGTAGGGTTAACCTTGGGCTCTGAGATGGGTTCTGGCCAAGTCAGCTCAGGCTGTGTTAGTCTGTGATGGTAAACAAAGCAAACACAAAGAGATGATGGACGGAGCACTGAACCGTTTCAGACACTCACCCCAGTCACAGATCTAGGTTGAATGTTATGTTATGTTATGTTATGTTATGTTAACTGAGCTTGTATAGCGCTCGGCTGCCCCAGCAAAGGGGCGTCCCAGCGCTTTCACTCACAGAGACCAATCCAGAAAGCCACAGCAAAGGGACTCCAATAAGAACCGACGGCATAAACTATTGTGATGGAAAAAGATAAGTATTAATCGCTCTCCTGAAGTCCAGCAGGCTCTCCAGGCCACGGATCTGGAGTGGCAGAGAGTTCCATAGTTTGGCCGCCATGCAACGGAAAGAGCGTCCTCCTGCTTGACAGCGCTTCACACGGGGAACCGTAACCAGGTGCTGCCCAAAGGAGGGCAACACCCGAGATGGAACATAAGGAGTCAGCAAATTGCAAAGCAGGCTGGGCGAAGCAAGTTTCAGTATCTTAAATGACAGGCATAAGGTTTTAAACTTAATACGCCCCGCCATAGGAAGCCAACAGAGTTTCTGAATAGTATTGGAAATAGGACAGCACCGAGGAAGCCCTAATAAGGTTTGAGCCGCCATGTTTTGAATACGTTGCAGTCGCGCAATCTCAGCTTGATTGGCCCCCAAAAGCAGGGAGCTAGCATAGTCCAGTCGAGATAAAATGGTTGATTGAACAATCAGCTGACGCGTTGAGGGTTAAAAAAACTTTAGAAGAGGTTTAAGCCCCCGTCATAAACCAAAACAAGTACTGGCAACTTTTTTAGTGTGGATCCGAAAGCTGAGGTATGAGTCCATCCACACCCCCAGGTTCTTGGCCTCCACCTGAGGTTCAGGAGTCTTACCTAACGCCGTCGGCCACGGAATCCATCATCATTCTTTGGCCCGAAATGCCAAGCCAGTCTGTGATGGTGGCATGGATCTTGCCACCTTACTTGTCAGTCCCAGTAACCTGGGCAAATACAGACAGTAGCCTTTGACCAATGGCAAGGAGGCCATGGCATACAGGGACACAGGTGCAAGTGTCACTATGTAATGTAATGTAATGTAATGATGTCTTGTAAAGCGCATGAATCACCCCACATGGGGTATCTCCGCGCTGTAGACCGCTGGGGAACCCGTCCTGGCTTTCCCTGTGAGATGGTTCCTACTGGGTATCTCCAAGGTGAAACCAGGCATCCCCGGCGTATGTGGGGGGCCGTTGTGGAGATGAGGCAAGCTAATGCCCAGAGTTGCCGAGTGTGATCCCTGGTTAGAGTAGGCACCGAGGCGAGAATTATCGAGTCCGCTGACCCTGGTCCACCACCCTGCCGCGTCGGGAATTGAACCCTGGTCCCCAGCCGTCCTCTGCTTCCTGGTCTGCTGCCTCTAACCAGTGAGCCACACCACTCCACTATGGTGAAAGAGAATCTTGTGGGCCCTGAGCAAATCATACTTAGAGAAATGTACCAAGTGACCAATGCTAATAATGTCAGGACTGATCATTCCTTGGCAGTTGTTAAATTCAGCTATGGAGGGGTAACTGGCCCTTAGAAAGTTGTGGTTAGCTCAGACCTTCCAATGGAGTGTTTGTTGGGCAATGACTTGGAAACTTCAGCTTGGACTGAGGTAGAGTTAAGGACTTATGCAGCAATGCTGGGCATCACTGCGGATGTGTTTGATGTGACCAGGTCCCAGGCCAAACTGGCTAACACTGAACAGGCCTTGGATCCTGGAACAATGGACGAAGAGCCTTCCAAGAGAAAGAGCAGGAGGGGTAAGGCTGAGTATTCCCCCCAGACTTAGTGTCGGGATCAATCTCTTGAGGGAGATGATCTCAGTCCCTGTGAAGGAACTGTCTCAGAATAACTGGAACCTGATCAGGTTGAGTACTTGGGGACAGGGGGCTCTTCCAGGGCAGACTTGAGTTTGGAGCAGCCATCATGCCCCTCTCTTGAACCCGGTCGTAAATGATTTAAACACAGCCTACAATCGTTATTTGTAAAATCTTTCTTGAGCCTCAACACTGTTGGCTCACCATATTGATACACTCATTCTACGAATAGTGCAACAACCAAAAGATTTCTTACAAGGGTTTTTAATTCCATCATATTTAAAAATAACAGTAAAGTAATTACTGGACAGTTTAAGGTACAAAAGGGGAGGTTGCTCCAAGGAACGTGCAAAAAGAGAGAGTGCTCTGGTGTTGAAAGGGTGAGTAGAAGTTTTCAGGAGCGGTGATAGAAGGACAATTGACAGTTTATTCATTTTGCTGGACTGGACTGATCATGCAATCTCAGTCCTATTCCAACATGGCCACATTACTTTCAATACCAATCTGGTTTAATGTTTGTTAAAACAGTACACAATTAAATTATTGTGTGGCACGTTGTGAATGGAGACTCGTGGTCCAGGTAGGGTGCAAGTGGGCGTCGATGTTTCGACCCGACATGGGGCTCAGGGGTGAGTAGGAGCCTCAGCCTGTGGGTCTTCCTCAGGATGGAAAGAGCAACCTGGGTACCGGAGTAGTGTCAGAGTCACATACCTGAAAGGTAGAATGGAAGGGGTCAAGGTTGTGCACACTTAAAAAAAACTACGCTTCGTGGTTCTTATACCTCTTTTTTAGTATATGGTTTGGTCTCCCCCTGGAGCCCACTGTGTATGAGCGCTCCTTACGATTGTTTCTGTGCTACACTATTGTGTGCTTTGTGAGTATCTTTGTGTAGAAGATACTGTGTCGTACTTAAAGTGTGTTATAGTAATAAATGCATATTTTTATAACTACTGTGTGTTTCTCCTTTCATGTAATCAATACTATAAGGTTACACTGGTAAAACAAGCTGCTTAACATTCCTTCAGACTAAGCCTGAAGGCTGCTTTCTACAGCAACCAATTTGATAGCTTTCTAAGGTTATCTTTGACCTCTTAAAACACCATAAGGGTTGTTTGGACTGGTACAAGGTGCCCACTTTAACTAGTGGACAGCATATACCAGACCACCTTCTCACACAGATAGTGATACACAAGAATGGGAATTTAATCAGGAGTTGTTCCGGCCAAACGTGCATCCGTCATGGATAGGGTTTGCACTCTCCAAATCCGATCCATGACGGATTCATGTTTGACCGGAACAACTTCTGATTAAATTCCCATTCTTGTGTATCACCATCTGTATAACATTTATGAGCAGACTGATTAATTTTGCTTTGCTCAAGGGTCTTCAGTCCACATCAGAATACATTGGCTTGAAGACGGTCTTATAGTTGCGCTGACTGCTGCATCTCAAGGCTGGCATCCAGACCGTGCTCTGGCTCCTCCACATCATCCTCCCCATCCTAGTCCTCTTTTGTGACTGGCAACTAGTAGGCCTATGCCCATGTCCTCAGAGCCTTTTGGAGCTCCACCTTCTTGGTGCTCCGGTAGTCGGGCAACCCCCCTCTCCTTACACAATTCCCTAAGCACAGCCACTATGAAGCTCTCAAGATTGAGGAGCTTTAATTCCATTTTTGCAGGTGAAGTCCCAGGCACAAATAGTCAGGTGAAGGGTGAATTTGGAAGAAAAAAAAACAGCCGATCAGGGAAATTGTAAAACCCAAATTAGTGTCAGATTTTTTAATCTGTAATTTTTAGTGTTACATAAATTACTGTATGGCACTGCACATACACAAGTCCTAATCCTCACCACTGATCCCTGATGTGAGAAATTATATTACAGGAGGAGGGTTCGGGGGAAACCCTACTCAAGCAGAAACCACAATCCATGTCAGGATGAAGTCACAAGCAAACCCTAAATTACATTGTGCCCAACCCCCTGGTATCTGGGCACAGAGCACTCTGGCTTAATTTAGAGGCAACGTGTAAAGTATTTGTACAACACTTCAAACAGTGATAAAATAAAAACACACCACTAAATGGATGCCCTCACACTAGATTAGAAAACTAGAGTCATATTTAATTTTTAAAAAAGTCCAAAATGACAAAAATCAAGTCAGTGGAGCCAAAGATATGCAGGTTTAAAGATTTAGGTTAAAATAGAGCAAAAAATCACAAAGCACCAACTGTGGATATCTGGTTCTGCTAGTCCGGGACAAAGTCACAAGGTTAGGCAAACTGCGAAGGAGCATGGGTTCGGTACAGGGACCCAGTTAGGCCCACGGAACAAAAGTACCTTAAATCCTGGTTACGGAACAATGCGAGATCATGCACCGAGAATGGAATGCGCAGGTGAGGTGTCGGTTTCATGTAGCTTCAAAGCTGCTGAACGAGGTCCTGTATTGCCATCGAGGCTTCCGTGGACAAGGGCTTGCGATGCAAAGTACAGCACTGAAGATGCATTGTTTCAGAGGAGCTGCGATGCAAGAGCCTGCATCATCGTTAATGCTGCCATTGACAACAGATTTTCGATGCAAGGGCATGTGTTGGGGAGGCATCGCGCTGCAGCAGTTTGATGCAGGCTGCGAGGGTGATGCTCTGCACTGGAAAAATCCTAACAGTAGAGACGAAGTGTCAGTTCTCCTCAGGGTTGTGCCGTGCAGCAGAGGTGATGTGTCACTTCTGCTGGCTCCACAGATGGGTTGAAAGAGCACTTTCAGGCCCACTTCCAAGGGTCGAGACTGGGGTGGCACCACTTGGCAGGGTAGGACCCACAGATGGTAGTTAGGAGGCCCAACAACAAGCCCTTGGAGCCACTCTGAGGTCCTGGGTTCAACAGATGCAGGTCCAGTCCTTCTCATATAGGTAAAAGGGCAGCAGGTCAGCAGAGCAGGGCAGCAGACCTTCAGAGCAACAGTCCAGCAGAGTGACAGTCTTTTCAGTAGCACGCAGTTCTTCTTCCTGGCAGAGTATCCAAAGGTTCAGAAGTGTACTGAAGAGTTGGTGTATGAGTGCCAATATTTCTATCGGGCCTTTATTTGAAGTGAAAGAAGCTTCTAGAGGGTTCACTTTGAAGTGCACAGGTTTCCTGCCTTCCGTGTCCTGGCTCCGGACTAACTACAGAGGGTATGCACTCCTTTGTATGGAGGCAGGACACAGCCTATTCAAGTGTAAGTAGGGCTGTGCCCAGCTCTCGCCGTCTGATCCTGCCAGTGATGGCCCTTCGAGGCACCCCTAAAGTTCTCTATTGTGTGTGGCTGTCTAGGAAGAATACACAAAGCCCAACTGTCACCTACACACAGATATATGACCCATAGGCTTCAGGCACTCAATGGCTAAGGCAGGAAAATGCCAACTTTCTGAAAGTGGTATTTCCAAAACATTATTTAGAATCCGACTTTACCATAGAAGAGGGTTTTTCATTGCAATTCCAGACACCAAACATGAAATAGGTACCTGTTTCCATTCAAAACTTACAACTTATTAAATGTATTAAGGTAACTCCACAGGTTTCCTGTGATAAGGTAAATTAAGTGGTTTATATATATAAGATAGTTTTTGAAAAAAGGATCGCTTTTTTATTGCCGGTCTTGGTACCCTGTCCCTTTTTGCTAAAAGGATATCTCTCTCAATTTCGCTGGACTGTGAACAATCATGGTCCTCTAGAAATCTGGGTACAAAGGTCTCAAATAGGTAACGTATCAACTTTCAGAACAGAACTTCACTCTTTCTGGCTGTAATGGCTCAAAAGCACCCGTCTCTTCTTCCATTATGGGCAGGAGAACCTCCTCCACACAGAAGTATTTTGCCCCTAATCTGGGGTGACAGATCAGTAAATAGTGATAAAGAAACAACATCTTGCAAGCAAGTGTAAGGTTAATTTTCGCCCCCCCTCCCCCCTTATAAAGAATACGTTCTTACCTGATGCCATGAACACACCCACATGGTTGTTAGTCCCTACTGGTGTTGCACTACTCACTTCATGCTCAATAAAAGGAATAAGGATGTGTGACAACTGCATTGCATCCTCTTTGCCTTGCAGGGATGGACTGCTGACTTGAAAGTTCTTGGGAAACCTTACCTTGATGGCACAACAAGAGCTTGTGCTGGGCCAGCCATTGGGTCGCCTTAGGGTTGGTCTTTCTTCTCAGGTGGAAATCATGGTCACTTCCTTTTGGGGCGATGCTGTCCTTGCCACCCATTCATGTCTTGAGAGGGCAGCACCCACAAGTGCATCTCTTGCTTCACCAGAGACCAGCTCTTGATAAGTGACTGGAGCTTTCCATTCATTCTATATATAGCTACATTCATGGGCAGTCAGCCATTGAGCATCAGTCTCCCTAAATCATCCTGTAGTCATACATTACCGCTCTTACAAGGTCCTCCTTCCTGAACAAAGTGCAATACGAGATTCCTCCAAGGCCTAAAGACGTTGCATTGTACTTCACTAGGAAGCGCACTTCTGGAGTATTTCCTGCTATGATATGGACAAAGATTTGGGTAGACATGTCTGGACCACTGAACAGCCTAGGTGGTCTACTGAAGCATTCTATTTAGGTGACTGGATACTACTCACAGTGGCCGGAGGGAAATCTAGAGACTGTGACATGTAGAACATTGAAGTGGTTCCTGGGACAGCCGTTATTTCGGATTATGGAAAAAGGATTCAAATGATATCGAAAGAAATTAGTGAATTTTTTGATTTATTTGGAATCAAACAGAGAAAATCGTATTTCCCAATCCATTTGTTTGATTGATCATTTTAATAGAGGTTTTAGAGATGATTTGCATGTTGCTCTAGCAAGTCATTTGGATTGAAATTAGATGATGGACCTATACTGTGGAGCTATTGGTAGTCACCACATTAGGTCACGGGGGAATGCTTGCTTGAGGTAAGAGGGGACTTCCCATTTTAAGTGTGTCCTGCTTGTGTGAACAGACCTAAGTGAAGGTTCTGTTTTTTTATGAGATTGGACACATTGCAAAGGGTTGCCAATATGCATTTAAGAGAAAGCACGATTGTAAGACAAAGGTGGTATAAGCGAATTTCACGAGTGGTGACTGGTTACAATTCAGCTGACATGAGGAGTAAAGAAGAAATTTGTGAAGTTTTTGATGCTGGTCAGTTTCATGGGGGATATTAAATGTCTGCTAAGGTGAAAGGTGATAAGTAGAGAATTATGCTGTGAATGAGGAAAGGTTGTGTAAGTCTGAAGTGAGAGATGGGTATAAGGATGTATGTAACAAGATGTAGCGTACTGGTGCAGGCAGTTGTCAGGATGTTTTTCATGGTATGGAGAAGAGGAAGCTATGACTTCCATATGAACACAAGGGTTATAAAATGCAAATCGCTTTGTGTATTTAAAGATTATCAAATGTAATGTGTTCTCTATTTATCACATTTGGGTTTTGGTGCTTGACATGTACAGGTTATGACATTTCTTTTATCCGGGTACTGACATTTTGTTTTGTTTGTTTATTAAGGAAAGGAGTCTTTGGTCTTATTCTCTGTAACCTATTTGGAACTCGGGTTTCTTGGATTGTTATTGTGCGAGGTTACTTGCAGTTGATGCCCAACTCTGGTTGATATTGTGCCTGGTGGTGTGTCTGAAAGTAAGCACACTTTCTGTTCCTTGGAGTTAGGTTTACTCTTTGCCCAAATGTTTTTTTGTTGTATTACATATGTCTTTTATTAGTTATTTCCACTTCTGCTTACTAGGTTGGGTAAGAAAGTTCTATGAAGTGATACTAATTGTTGTACTTGGCACTGGCAGACTACTGAACAAAATTACAGCATGGCACCTACATCGGATCCATTCCTTTGCAGAGGCAAAGCTCATGTTTCCTAGAAACGCCCTGGAGCTGTGCAGAAGCTGACTGACTGACTGACTGACTGAAGTATTTATTAAGCGCACTTATGCCGTGGCGTCTTGGCGCTGCAAAAGAGGGTAAGGCTGCTGCTGGATGACTAGGGCGTAGTAAACAGCCAGGTCTTCAAAGCCTTTCTGAAACAGTTCTTATTTTGTTGTAGGCGAAGCTTAGTGGGCAAGGTATTCCATAGCTTAGCCGCCTGATGGGAAAAGGACTTGCCACCCCAGCGTGCTCTCCGTATTCTCGCGATGGTAATTAAGCCCAAACCAGCAGATCTTAATGCTCGGCTAGGGATGTAGCACGGAAAGAGAGCTTTTAGGTCCTTGGCTCCTCCTCCAACTCCTGTTTTGTGTACTAGGCAGAGGGCTTTGAACTGTACTCTCTGCCAGACTGGAAGCCAGTGGAGTTGGCGTATGGCCTTAGATGTTGGATGGCGTTTTGGGAGGTCCAGCAGTACTCTTGCTGCGGCATTCTGCAGTGACTGTAATTTAGAAAGTTGCCTTTCACCCATTTCCAAGTGCAAAGCGTCGCAGTAGTTGATGCGGGAGAGAACTAGAGCAACGACCACTGTTTTCCTTAGCGTGGGTGGGATCAGGGGCAGTATATTTCTGAGGGTTTTGATGGTAAAGAAGCATGCAGATGTCACTTGATTAACTTGTGAAGTGAGAGTGAGATCTTTATCTAACCAGAAACCTAGGTTTCTGACTTTTTGTGCGGGCACAGGACAAGTACCTGCCTCTGGAGGTCACCAAAGTTGGCTCCAGATGGTGGTGTTGTGTCCGAACTCAATCACCTCTGTTTTTTCGGTGTTTAGTTTTAGGAAGTTCTTATTCATCCAACTCTTTATGCTTAAGAGGTAATTTCTAAACTGTTCCGCAGTGACTTCAATCGTTTGCGTGAGTGATACCATCAGTTGTGTGTCGTCAGCATACGACACCAATTTCAGGCCTTGTGCTTTTATTAGTGAGGCTAGCGGGGTCATATAGAGATTAAAAAGGGTGGGGGGAAAGTGCCGAGCCCTGTGGGACCCCACACGGAAGGGAGAATTCTACCGACTTCAGACCTTCCCAATAGATTTGTTCTATTTTCAAGAAAAGATTTTAGTAGGGATAGGGCAGTGTCTCTGACTCCTACTGTTTCCAGCCTATTGATCAGGACCCCATGGTTGACAGTATCGAATGCTGCCATTAAATCCAGCAGTATCAGCACTGCTCTGCCTCCCTTATCCATGGTTCTACGGTCTTCCTCTGTGGCAATTATTAGAGCAGTCTCAGTCGAGTGACAGGACCTAAAACCGTGTTGGGTGTTGTCAAGGATGTTGTTGATGTTAACAAACTCCATTAGTTCCTGGTTTAAGGCTTTTTCTAATATTTTAGTCAGTAGAGGGAGACAAGATATAGGGCGGTCATTTTTTGACTCCGCTGGATCTAAGGAGTCCTTCTTCAAGATAGGTCTGATGCTGGCCTTTTTCCACTGTTGTGGAAAGACCCTGGATTTAATTATCACAATAAGGAGTGGAGTAAAGATCTTACTCATTGTTTCAGCGGCCAGCTGAAATATGTAAGGGGGGCAGGGGTCTAGAGGTGATCCCGACTTGGCTTGTGAGATCATCTTAGAGATCTGATCTTCCTCAAAGTGCGGAAATTGGGATAGGCAGTTTTGGGGTACTTCCGTTTGTTCACTGATGTTGTTACTACCTAAGTCAGATATCTCATGGAGCTCATTATAGACATCATGGACCTTTTGTTGGAAAATCAAGGCCATCTTATCTACAAAGTGTTGGTCTGGGACAAATACTGTGTCCCTCGGACATTTGAGTAAAGTTGACACAGTTTTGAATAGCTCCTTGGAGGAGTTTGCAGCCTCATGATTTTTAAGCGTGAAGTAGGTCGACTTGGCTTGCATTATCTTTATGATGCCCTTCCTCCTAGCTCTTCTGTTTTGAGAGAGAGCCTAATAGCGATAGACTTACATGGGTCGCGGTGCCCTCTCTCGCAGCATTTGAGGATCGGAGCTCCCATAAAAGCACAACTTACAGTGCTTTAAACCTCTTTTGGTGTTTGCATGCTCAGTGGTGTTAATGTGGCATCATAGGCGGGTATCTCAACATCAACAATCTTAAAGAGACACTCAAAGTTCAGTCTTGCATCAATATTAGATTCCATATTCAACATACGCATCGCGTAAAACACTGAAGGGAACTCAACATGTCTTTGCATCTTCCAAGCTCATAGACCTCGAGCTGGCCCTCATGGTTGATGTTTCAGTACACCTAACGCTACCCGACAATCTCCCAGTCCACCAATTCCCCAAACAAGATATGATACCACCTCACACTGAAGCAGAGTTTTGGTGTTTAGAGCTGAAATTGATAATCAATGCCTTTCCATGCACTATAACCAAGCTGCTGTCTCAACAGTAGTACTTCTGCAAGTCAGTCTCAGAGCTCAGTGATCATAAACGTGTGCTAAGGAAGAATATTTATTGACCACTGAGTGCAAGAAGAGTGGACATCACTCTTCCGCAATCGAACAGTTGTAACTGGGTGCAGTTATTCTAGCTGTGATTGGTTTTGGATGGACATCTGTCATTTTAACCTTCTAACTATTCCTGTCTTGTCCTATTTCAGGGTGAAGCGGGAGCTGCAGGTGACAGTGTCTGACTGCATCCAACTGAGTATGTGTGGGAAGAAAAAGCAAATCACTGTAGAGACCAGAAGAGAGCAGCTCCTCCCAGACTTCAAGAAGCAACGCAATGGATTTGTCCTGTATTGGCCGGGGAAATAAACCTATTCCCTGAATGGAGGACAGGGGACCTCTGTACATCAAGTCTACACATTATTCCCTTGGCATTCTGAGAAGGCTGTGCACTGCGTTATTTTCAGCCTCCTGCTTCCTCCAGATCTTCTGCCCTCCTGCAAGCCAGCCAACTAGCAAAAAACGCTAGGAGTGCTACCACATCCAAAATCCCTCTTTGTACCCCACGAAAAACATCAGGCCTGGGAGGGTATGCCTGCGTTAAAACCAGTCTTTGCGCCTGATATTCCGTTAGTTTGACTTTCCACAACAGAATTTTGGAAATCTACACCTGTATATTTGCACCCCAATATTAAAGCACACACTCTCTCCTTTGGGGCAATAACTGAACTGAATTTACACCATCGACCAAAAGGCTGTTGGAAAATGTGCACTAAAAACCATAGAGTTTTTATCTCCATTGGAGCACTTGAGTGTTTTGTGTTTTTTTCAATGTACGAATGTGTGTGTTGGCGAGGAGACTGTCATACAAATATGGATGTGTGAGTCTATCCATGCAGGGACTTCAATGCATGTTTGAACATATAGAGTTGGGGTGTGTGAACGTAAAAGAAAATTATATAAATGCCACTTGTAGCGGGGGCTGTCAATCTGGTAGTGCTTATCAATTAGGTGTTCATCTACAACTCGATTTTGATTGATTGATCTACAAATCAGGACCGCAAACCCCTAAAGACTCTTTAACCAACAATAAAAATGCAATCAAATCTAAAAAGTAAAATCCAGAAGATCGATAGAGGACTGCAGAAGCGGATTATAACTGAGAAGATTACAGCCAAAAAATCCCACTGACTATCCTTTAGTGGACGCGAGGATGCAGAATAGCATTGTTTCTAGAAGATTTACGTGAATTGGATGTGTCCTGGAGTGCAAAGATGGTGCTTGGTCATTAGCACTTAGGGGAAGAGGTGACCAGGAAAGTGTCGCTAGACAAGCTCAAGTTGGCTGTGTCCTTTAGTGCAAAGATTACCATGTTCTCCAGTGTCCTTTAGGAATAGACATGACTTAAAAAAGTATATCTAGTGAAGAGATGTGACTTGGCCACTAATTAACTTTCTCGGTTTTCACTAATGGAGAGACTTCTCCAAAGAGGCACCCTTGAGCAGGGATACCTGGCCTAGCAATCCCATCTATAGTTGGATAGAGGAGGTGGTTAGTAGTCACTAATGTGAATCAGGATTTCGTCAGTCTACTCTGGTGGAGATATACCCCTTAGCAGGAAGAATCTACAGCAGCAGACGGGCTTGGCTGGGGACTTCTGATAGGACAGCAGTAACACAACTCTTGGTCATTGGGTTATGGGTAGGCAAGCTTGCCTATTGGTCGCTAGCATGAAGACAGGCCCATGGTAGTGGTTCGCACGTGTAAGAGACATCTTAGAAAATTGCATTTAAATAGAAGACAAGACTTGGCCAGTGGTCTCCTACTGGAAGATGGGTCATGACCAACCTTCTGTCATGAGAGACGAGGCCTTGCATCTTGTCCACCAGTGTAGGGATGTATTTGCGAAGTAGGTTTTTCCGCTCACTGTGAAACTGCTTTTTTAGCCTAATGACTTTGAGACCAAAGCTCTAAATCTGATGCTCTATGGATATCCTAATTTAAATTGCTCAAACACAGATTCTCTCCCCTTGTTTCAGTGGAACCCAGACGGAATTCTTACAACCGAGAAGAAATTGTCTTGGCCATATTACTATCATGAGAGGGACATCTCACAGGTCTCTTTTCCATGGATTATAAACCACTGATTTCTACCCTGTGTTACAAAGCCTCTTCTGGTAGAAAATGAAGAGTTTTGCAGATTCATCGCTTTGTTAATAAAATCTTAACTGAATGTCTGCTTAGCCACCGCCTCCCACTGTAGATGGTGGGATTTAGTCTTTAAGAAGAGAACACTTGTAAATTTCACCAATATCTATGGCCCCTGGAAACCAAGTTGGACTGAGGTTGAGTCAGTCACATCATGATGCAGAAACATGCCTCTTTCTCCAAAATCTCCAACAGGCCAGCAGAACCGGGTTGGTCTATGATTGAATTACTCATGCCAAAGCCTTATTAGGCTGTCAAAACTCAATAGTCATAGTCTCTGCATACAGGGAATACTTGAGCAGGGTCTCTGCAAGTGTACATGGCTCCTCATTTTAGTATTAGGTGGGCTGATCAGTAGCTGTAACTCTGAGAATTGATTTATAGGGTATGTTCTTTGGCTGGTAATGTAACAAGTTCCAAAAATAACGAAACAATTCCAAAAAGTAACAATTTATAGAGTATGTGAGTTTTCTGGGTGACAAAGTGATGATTAAAGTTTCACTAGATTTAGATTACAATAATATTCTGAACTTTGCTTGAAACGCTTCAATCCAAAGATCTGAAGTTCTATACTGAGAATTTGCATATAACACTGTATGCTTGCATCACAATTCAAGGTGATTTGTGGTTTGCAGAGATGCCCAAAGGCATATTTTATAGGCTACTGCTTATACAAATATGTGCTTTTAGTCTTTTTTCTTAGCCGCAATTGTATTAGGGTTGCTGGGAAACCCCATGTTTTCAGTCGGTGAGATGCCTTGTGTAAAGAACACCAATACAAACATCCGCATGGATTAGACCTAAAAGCCTTGCAGCACAAATACCTTATTATATTATTACCATTGGAGAGCCATTTCATGGGTAGAGGAGATTAAATAGACATTACCAAGATAGGGAGGAGATGTAGCTTAACGGTTAGGGCGGTCAACCTCAAATCCAGGGAACCAGGTTTGAGTCTCAGCAACGACGCTCAACATCCTGTGATTCTGGGTAAATCACTTAATCTCCCCGTGTCTATGAACGTGTCCTTATTTAAAGCAACTGGTGCTCATGTAACGTGATCTGATTTTGGGTCAAGTTTGGTTATATAAAACTTCGAAGAAAAAAAAATCAGCTGAATAAAGTTTAACAGAATATTGTACTCACAATGTTAAACAAACCCAAATATACAACTGCAAGAAGAATGTCCCATCCTCTGGAATGCAGTGTCCTATAGAAAAAGAAGCTGTCTTTTGCATTTCATTTACTTTAATTTTGTAGTTGATTTTCCAAAATACTTTAGAGAAGCCATCAAAGTCCTTGCTTGATGTAAAGAGAGGGAGAGTGTGATTTAAATAGAGGGAGAGTGTGTGTGTGTATAAATATTTATATACACACACAATTCCTATTTGTAAAGCGTGAATCTATAGCACCCATTAAAGGTTTCAAGGCCCTGGGGGCAGTCAGAGAGATTAACCTCTTCCATGCTCATGACGGCTCCCGGCCGTCATGAGTCACGGTGGGTGTGTGCTGATGACGGCCGGGAGCCGTCATGACCACACCCGCGATTGGAATGCTCAGCACTGCGGTGGAATTTACACCACAGCGATGATGTTAAGTGAGCTATTGCCCAGAGTCACATGATGGTGAGCTGCCGCCGGCAACTGAATTGTGAACCCCGCGCTCTGGAGTCAGCTGCGCCACACCTCTCATATATATATATATATATCCCCACACACACAAAAAAGTGTTGGCACAACACAAACTTTGTAATTGCTCAACTAATCAGTGCATGATTGTCAACCACAGAAGGATGATCAACTAAGTTGGCTTTTTTGGAAATTGAACTTGTTACATGCAAAGCTATGAAGGACTGAGCTGGCATACCTGCTACCCCTATGCCTCACCTTCACTTCTCAGTTGCATGTGTTACGTTCTACTCCATGCTAGGTTAGAATTGTGGGCCACAGTTTTCTTCAGATCACCCTTGAACTCCAACATACATCTCCACAAAAAAACAAAAATGTGCAGGGGCCCAATTTTTTGCTCGGGGGCCCAATTTTTTGCTCAGGAACCCACAGCCAGCGCATGTAATGCCAGGGGAGTAACAAAAAGCCTTGCAGCCCCTGTGACGAGGGGTGCTCAACCCTTCAGGGGTTCCCCATTCAGGCTAAGGTCAATTAATATGTGTGATATATGTGAGACTCAGGGACCCCTACCAACATTCTGCAGGGGCCCCCCATCATTTTGCGTTAAGCCACCAAGGATGCCTGATCTTGACTCCACCTCACGCCTCTTCCTTCCCCCTTACTACATTTCTTACCTCGACTTTAAGTCACTTGAACGGGTTCTGTTTCATCCCTCCTTTGTCACTGTGGTCCTCAACCCCCTTTCCCCCCCCCCACTAATTTATTTCCCCATTTTGTAGACTTCCCTCGCTCTCTCGCTGTGGGCAGAAATATGGCGAAAATGAAAAAACCCGACCTAAAAACAAGTCAGCAACCATCTGTGTATAGTAAAAACTACCTTAATATACCTGCAATTGTTGCGAAATACTCCCTTCTATACAAGTATCTCTTCTCCAGTAGCTCGGCCACCCGCGGTCGTCACGGCGCTCTCGTGCTGCAATGTGTTTGGTTTTCTATAGCGCTTATTACCCCCTGACCAGGCGCTGTAACGCTTTGTGCTCGGTAATTCGCCAGTGTCCCAGACTCATTTAGGATTTCACTCTGGAGGTAAACATGGCATTCATCACTGTTCATCGCCAGTATCCCTTTACTATTTCAGTTTTTCGAGTCCTGCTGCTGTTGCCATGGCAACAAGCAACTGGGAAGGTATTTTGCCACCGCCAAATCACCTTTTCAGATCGCAGTACAACCCCCGAATTTTGTTTCAGACTACTTCGCCCACTCACACTCATACAAATACCCCCCCCCCCCCATTTTGAGACTAAGGCATGTCACGGACCGTCTTTGGCACTTAAAGAAGTGGAGGGGGGGGGGATGTCTCGATAGGTAAGGGTCTCGGAAAAGCCTATCGTGCTTGAGGAAAAGTCGGGAACGTGTTAGGCAGCACTACAATAATCACCTGTACCCGGCTGCTTCCCCATTTTAACCGCACAAAACATATCAGAATGTTCCCTCAACAACAAAAAATGAGTTTCGTACCACAACTTGAGTCGATGCCCCCGAAAAAAATAGAAACCTCTTTCCCACCCTCCCGAACTTCTACACCTTAAATCACGGATTAGTGAGGGGCCGAACAGAGGCACAAAGCTTTTTTAAGACCCCACCACTGGCGCTGCAGATAGCTGGGGTTGCCAAATACCACTCACGATTCCACCCCCTGCCTCCTCCATCAGACTTCATTTCCAGGCTTTATTTTCTAAGCTTGCGGGTTGTTTTCCTAGGTTTTTCTCCCTTTTCCGCCTTTCTATCTTTTTTGCTCTGGGTCAGTCAGATGATGTAAAAGTAAGTTCCAAGTGCCAGTGCCCACCTCTTTAACGAGGTCAAAACAACGCCTTTCCTACGAATAGGATTGGCTTATTCCAGTCTTGGGTTGGAGTTAAACATCCAAATCCAGATCTGATTCACAAAGTATTTTGCATAGGTTTGTTTTACTCAAAGATTAGGTATGACTTACTAATACATTTGAATAGTGAGACAGGCTTACTTATGGTTTCTATGAGTAAGCTTGTCTTACATGGATATGCATTTTAGGGTTTGGCGAAGAATTCCGCCCGGCGGTGGAGTTCGCAGAGGTTTGCCCACTCTGCGCGGAGTTCTGAAAAACTCAGCGGAGCGAAGTTTTTTCTCTCACACAGCTCGCCAACGGTGTTGGTGAGTGAGAAAAATCGCACACTAGACCTCCTCCCAGCATGACTTCTCAAAGCAGTTGGTCATGACAGGTCACAACCGCTCGTGTTGAGAAAGCTGCCACTCACGTAGAATATCTAGTCAAGTGAAAGAAAGAAGCAACGCCCTCTGGTGCAAAGTGTAGTGCAGTTTGCAGTGATTTTACAGCACGGGACAAACTCCTGGTGCTAAAAATCAGTGTGACTTACCACACTCAGCCACTCGCGGAACTGCGCAGAGCACGACGGTGTGAGGACTCACTTTGTAACACTGGCCTGTGTCAGGGACTTTGGCAAGGACTGGTGGCAGAGCAGACAACATAGGCAGAGTATTGGCTACAGAGCTACCCAAAATCACATATATAGTCAAAAGAGAAAGGGAATTCAAAAGGGAAGCTCTGTACAAGGGAATACAAGTTAACATTCAGAAAGGACAGGCACTCAAGAGGCAATGTGGCATTCAGACTAACACCAAGGACACAGTAGGACTGTAGCTCAGTAAGTTCATCATCCACAATTGCTATGGATACGGACTGCAAATACCAACGTACAGGATATACATACAATTGCAGGGTCTGTGGAGCTGATACCTATGTTGATGTCATAAAAGTAACTCAAAAGACAATACAGTGTACAAAACACACCACCCGGTTGTCACGTGAGCCCACGGATCCTGGCGATCAAACAAGAACACACAAGGTGGTAACAGCAAGGATGTAGCACTAAATACACAACGATAGGCAAGGAGGAGTGCTTAACCTGGAAAGGAGGGACAACAAAGGAAACACTTGGCAGAAAGCAAGTAACAAACATACAAGGAAACTAGAAGCAAGACAGCAGGAATAGCAAGACAGCTAACTATAACGGGAACAAAGGTAACGGGAAGACAAGCAGGGTCTGGAAAAAGGTAAATATAGAAGGAGAGAAGCTACAAGGGTGTACTAGAATAGTACTTGTTCAGGAAACAAGGTAACACTGCAGGAAATGCTAGTTTAGGGAACAAGAAAATAGCTAAGTTCAGGATTCAAGGTAGCACTGGCAGACAAGCTAGTTTAAAAACAAGGTATTAGCTAAGCTCAGGAATCAAGGTAGCACTGGCAGACAGTGCTAGTTCAAAAACTAGGAATTAGCTAAGCACAGGAATCAAGGTAGCACTGACAGGTAATGCTAGTTCAGAAACAAGGAATTAACTACAACTCAGGAATCAAAGAGTCAAAAGAGTGAAAATCGGGAACAAGTACTAGCTACAGCACAGGAACAAGGAATAACTATAGCTCAGGAACAAGGAATATCAAAAGCTCAGAAAACCAGGATCAGTCTCACTGGAACACACAATGACCTACCCTGGACTGGAGGGAGCTTGGGCTTAAAAGAGCTCACAGTAATCACATGCATCAGGTGTGAGCAGGCTAGCAGCAATCACCCACAGGTGAGCTGAATTTCTCCACCCATCCTTGGCCTTCAGTGGTGGAGATGAAGTAATGAGCAGGGAATTGTAGGTAATGGAGTTTCAATCACGAACAGGCTGGGTTCCACAAAACCCAGCATGGATTGGGAAGGAATGTGATTTTCTAAATGGCTGGAAGTCAGTATATGCATGTAGGGGAGCTTATTAGAACACTGGAAAGTCCCAAAATTCGGCCCTTTAGAGGTAGGGACGAGAGCGCAGGGAGCGAATCGTGACAGGTGGAGTTTTTTCAGAGCAGAACTCCATGAACCCAGCAGAGGCCTAATTCATATGCAACTCACTTCTAAGATAGTAGAAAGGTAAATACTCAGGAATAAAGCTTGGTGTCTTGGGTCCTTTGTCTTTGCTCCCCCTCTCTTACAACTCCAACATACAATTCTGTCACCTTCTCCCTACCACACAACTAAAATAAATATGTGGTCTCTCCCTTCTACCAAAGAAAAACCACTAGACGCGACTAGAACATTCCTCAATCTCTGGAGGAAACTCTAAATATGTAAGAAAATCTACAGATTGAATTTCCCCCCTCATATGGATAGTTTCATGGAGGGAATTCAGCCAGTGGATTCCCCATCCCCCTATTTAGTTTCCTCCAAAATTTGGAGGATTTTCTGTTTCTTTCAAACTCTAAATAAGATTCCTTGTCCCTTCCATTATTTCCCACAACTGCTTAAATAAAAATAAAAACTTTTCGCTCTCACACCTGTTACCACTACATAAATATCGAACTCCTCCTGGACACACGCGTTCGTTAAATAAGCGAGCACTCTCCTGTACTCATCCACCCTCAAAATATGTCTTTTCCATTACCCCATTATTCGTCTGTGAAAAAGTAGATGATCCTTTCACCCTTCGCAGACTCCTCTTGCCCCATCTTCCATCCCTAAATACCCAGCTGGTCTCCACTTATTCCAAAATAAAGATTTAGTCTCTCTGACTCCCACCTCAAAATGAACTTGAGCTCTTCTGGTCCTCAGACTGACAAGTGACTAACTATGATCCCAAAAAGTCTTTCAGGGTGACCCACCTTTAGGAAAACTGATGAGGTTGGTTGTTGAGGTAGAAAAGAGATAAGAGGTCAAGGACTAAAAAACTGACTTTCTAGGGGAAGAGGTAGAGAGGGATTCACACTGGAGGATGTGAGGGACAGCCGGAAGGAACACATATCATCATCCCTCTCACGTAAGCAGCTTGCTTTGACAAAGACAAACATTTTGGCCTTTGAGGAGTGAAAATGCTTTCTTATGCTTCAAGACAAACAAAAACAAGCACTACATGGGCAATTTTATTACAAACCACACACCACTCCCTAGAAAAGGCGCATAGGGGACACAAGGAGTGCAACACTAGGGTTGCCATATGGCTATGTTTCATATCAGGACCTAAAAAAAGGGCAAAATTAGAAGGCAGGTTTTTTCACACTTTGAAACAAGCTTAAAACAGCAAATACAAGAAGCCACAACTTCAAAAGTACTTTAGAGCTCTCTAGGCCATTTCTTAAAGAGGTCGTCGCGCGTAGAGGAAAAAACGGTTCTCTTTACTTAGCCTTGCTTCTCTACCAATCACCAAATATAGGCATTCTAGAATGTTGTTTTGTTTGATGAGATCTGCGTGTGTTTTGAAAGCTATTGCAACATCGTTCACCAGTTGGCCACTTTCATAATTATTACAAGACAGAAGTGCTATGTTAAAACATGAACTGGCAAAGCCGGTAGGTTTTGCCTTGGTTGCTAACCTTTTGCCTTGATAGCGATTGTTCTGTTGTGTGTTTTGTAAAACGTTATTGTTGGAGAAGCTGGCAAGCCGTTTGTCAATCTAAAAAAACATTGGCTAAAAGCAAAAATTATTTTTTGGTCTAAAACAAGAGCACTTTGCAATCGTAGCTCCTGATAAATGTGAATGGCACAACAGTGGGTAAAGAGGGCTGGCTGAAAGCCACGTTAAGTAAGCAAATTCTACTACACAGGATTTGTAGTGAACTCAAAAAGTCTTGGATAACACAGAACTAAAAAGAATCCAAAGGATTTTACACAAAATCAGAGTCAAGTGCCAGGTCCAGTCCCAACCAGAATCTAAGAATATTTAAAAAAATTACCTGTATGGGTAAAGTAATGGTTCTCCTCCGAAGCTGTAGAGTATTACTGCCAGCCGCTGCTATCTCAGCCCGTTGTCATTTCAAGGCTCCAGGGGGTGCAGTGGTGGCACATGACCGGGCCACACCAACATGGCCAATCTGTACCTTCCTCTTCTGTTGCCAGCGCAAAGCTGTCCTAATGCTCCCTTCAGAAGAGGGCAGAATACACCTCTACCTATCCAGCTTGCATACTGTTACCCAAGACTAGTGTAGTCTGTAGGTTGGTCGTCATGGTTACGCTCTTCGTTTTCTATCAATCCCCTCTCCGTTTCTTCCCATTTTCACTCAGACTTCAGCAGAAGATGCCTCCGACCTTGCTGAACAGGTCCAGTCGTTGCTGATCAAAGCGGCAATAGAGAGCTCCGAGAAGAAGAAGGGCAAAGGGTGCTACTCCTATCACTTCTTGGTACCCAGGATAGAGAGGGGGTTAGATCCTGGGGACTGGATGGCGTCCTTGAACGTGCCAGACATTTACTTTCATGACCATTCCTGCAGTCCCAGAGGCGTTTCCTCATTTTTTGTTGTGGGGAAGGAACACTTCCAGTTCACAGTCCCGCCTTTCGGCCTTACCTGGTCACCCCGGGTATTTAGGAAGGTGATGGAGTTTTCAGCTGCCCATTGGGTGCTGGCCCCTCCAGGGAGGCACGTTTTCCTGCACAAGATGGCCGTTTAAGGCAGGCAGGTCACAACCAGTTGCGACCACCGGATGTTGACCATCTCACTATTGCCTGCCCTGGCGTTCTCCATCAGCGTTCTGAAATCCTATCTTTGGCTATTGCAGAGGATTCCCTTGATAGTGTCCGTCCTGGATGGTGTGGTGTTCAATGCCTTTCCATCCCCACCCATAGCAAGTCTGGGACATTCTCCTCACTCCTCGAGCTCGGAAAGAAGTTCAAATTGAAAACCTAGCTTTTTGAATAATCCTCCTCCTACCCCCATCGCCCCCACCACCCTTTGCCAAGACTACACACGCCTGCTCAGCACATTGATACCCTCACCGGTGATAGTGCGCTCTACAAATGTACATAACATAATATAAAGTGGGGGTAGAAAAGTTTTTTCCTGTGGAGAATTAAGAAGTGCAAGTGCAGATCTGGCTGCATTTCTCCAGGACAGAGATGTCTACTGTGTATGGTTCAACGTTGGTAAAATGGGCACCAGGGAACAGGTCACATGCCATTCCCACGAATACACCTGGAAACCTGTCCCTGGTACAGATTTACATGCATACTGCTGGGCATGTTTATACATTCCTGAAAGTAGGAAATATGCACCTCTTTGTAAGAGAACTTTTATGGGTGCAGATTTGCAATTTTTTTTAACCCTGGCCCAGATTCTGCACATTAGCTAAATCAGCAGTGCAGTCCATTGTAACGGGTACAGCATTGGCAGAAGGGTTTGCTCCCCTTAAGAGGGTTGAAAGAGCAAACATGCATCGGTGCAAAACTTCACCCTGCTGTTTTACCCTCAAACAGAGGAGAAGGGTGCAAAGCACTTATGAAATTAGGCTGGCAGCCAGTGCGGGGAAAATGCAGGAGAGGGCTAAAGTGTTCAACCAATGGGGCCAAGTCCAAGAGAGTAACCTGACGTCCAAAAACTAAGCTTACCAGGTGACTTCCTCTCACAAAGGATGCCATGCTTCACTCTATTTACCAGACTGAGGCACTCTGGGGGTTGAAGTCCTGATTCACTGCAATTGTTATTATACGAGTGACACACTTGAAAACAATGATGTGTAAAAGAATTGGAGCAATGCTTCGTTTGTGAGAAGTCATCTGGTAAAAAAAGAGCAAGTGGGAAGGAGTGCCCTTAGGTAGAGGATAAGGTGGGAAGACTGGCCAGCAGGGAGAGAGGCAAGGAGGAGGACGACCTGTTCGAGAAATTCCGGAGCAAGCAGTACTGGAAACGGAAAACAAACTTACCCTGAGTGCCTAACCCATTCATTGAGTGTGAAAGGATGATGGCAGGAAAGATGGTTGCCAATCCGGTCACAGGATTTACTCATCATGAAACAGCACACAGGGTTAATGTGCAGGCTAGTTTGAATATGGAGCCCCCAGATCTGTATGTGTAAGATAGCTCAGTGGCTTAATGTTATTGTTGCTGACAGGCTGGTATGATTATTACTATATGAATGATAACTAGTGTAATTCCACATAAACAGATATACATCACAATCCGCAAGGCATGCATAGACCTAAACATCTTACATACAGAGTTTGAGAAAGTAAAAACTGATGCCAAGTCTCAATACATCTCAAAGCAGCTTGTGTCTGTTCTCATGAGCGTCTATTCAAGCCTGCAGCAACATGCTAGGTTCCAGTTGTGATCCTGTGACCTCAAATTGTTCCCTCCAGGAACTGGGCTTGGGATCTGTCTAAATCGACCCCTGCTCCAGCACGGAGACGGCTGGTGGTCGGGAAGCTGCACAGGGAAGAGTAAGAGGGCAAGGCAGATGCACGGCATGTACGGGGAGAGGGAGACCGGAGTGAGGGGGAAGAAACTGACCTCCGGGGAAGAGGGAGACACTGAACCACAGTAAAGAGTTTAAGGACAAGATTTTTGGGATATCCCCATTGAGATACATGTAGTTATTTTAAAAATCTGGCATGGATCCGGCCCTCCAGGACCGGTTTGGAGACCCCTGGCCTAGGGAATCTGGAGTGCAAGGAGGGCCGAGCTTAGTGCAGCTGTGGCACCAACTCACTATGCTTTGCTATTGGGACTGAATCTACACCTCGCGTAACTCTACAACAAGGCATGGCAAAAGTCCACCTGGAACCCGTGACCCACAGCTTCAGGGCACAAAGTGGGAGGGCTAAAGGCTCAACATGCTGACACTTCAAGCATCCCTCTGGCTGTTACACTCAATAGGTTGTGGCACAGAACAAAGATCAAAATGGTACAACCCTTTCTAAATATTGCAGGAATCCCTCACTGTGAACCTTTGCATCTCACGTCCAATTCCATCACAATATTAAAACAGTAGATTTGCCCAGGTGATGCTAATATAAGACTCCAGCAAAACATTAACAGAAAACAAGCATTGTTCGGAAATAATATAACCACATTCAGCGGTTCATTTTCTTTTCAAAGAAAGACACAGCAGATTCTGCCACTGGTTTACATTTTTTTTTATTTTGCATAAAGTGCCATTCGTTTATTTTTTATTTTTACTATGGTCATTGGCAAAAGTCATCCGCACCCCCTTTCCCTCCCCCTATGCCCAAAAGATCTTGCAGGAAGGAGGCACCCCTGCTGCTTCCCTTTGGGCACAGATGGCATAGTAAAAACTCAGAGACAATATTATCAACATTTCAGAAAATGCACCTCAGAATAAAACAAAAAAAAGTTAGCGTAATTATTCAGTTCAAATAAATTAAATATTTAAATATGTTAGTTTCTTCTTATTCTAGAACGGCTCAGTCGAATGAGGAAAGAAATGTACATGGGCCATGTTCTCCTGTCGGTGTTCAAAGGTTCTCGGCTCGCAAACCAGAGATTTGGCAACCACAGGGGGCTTTAGCTTTGTAATGCTACACAGTACAACAAGAGGAAGGGGGGGGGACAATCTCTTATTCCACGTCATGCCTCATAATCCAGCCTTTTAGGAAAGAGCGAACCCGTTCCAGGAAGAAATATTGTCACTTTATCATTACATTTCTTGTTGGCCCAGCTAAAAAAAAAAAGAAGATCTTTTCTTCTCAATTGTCCCAGTGAGAAGAAGCTCTCTTCAAGCTGCAATGTCTCTCTTTGGAACTTTCACAGATCAAGAGATGCATCTCAGGCCTCCTGATGGATAATGCGGTCACACAGATTTCTTCCAAGAGGCATCAATGAAGAGGCAAAGTAAAACAAGCAGTTACTTCCGTACATCCACCTTTCCCATGACCATGGGCACACCAGCAGTGCAGTCAAATATCCAGTGCTTTTTGTTGTTGTTCTTTAAATACAAAAATCGACACATAAAAACTTCCAAGCTACATCTGAGAAAGAAACCCAGAATGGACACCACGACTCTGTACATGCACATCCCAGACACACTCATACATATACAAAAAAAGCAAAGTGGTCCTTGACATATTTACAGTCAGGCAGTTCTCCCCCTGGCTGAAGTGTACCCCAGTCCACTCTGGATAGCAGCAATGTGGTTTTCCTGTGGATCTGACAATTGCAGACATGCAGCCAGCTTGTGCGAAGGTTGTCAAAAGCCTCCAATAAACTTCAGTACGTCTACACAATGCCCCTACCCAAGCCCACCTCATACAATCAATACCTTTGAGGTTGCATATAAAATGATTATCTTCTGTTGAAGGTGTATTGACAAAGGACACAATGTTAGCAAATCAATGGGTACAGTTTAAGGGCATGTGACATTATCGTTGAGAAGTCGCCTGGGAAATTCAGCCAATTTCTAATCCCAGACTCCTAATTTGACCATTGCATGAAGGGCAGATTCTATTTCCTGATGCCCCAGTTCCCTTATCACATGAAATAATACTAAGCATTTAGAAAAAGGTAGAACCATAATATGTTTAAGGAGATAAAACTAGATATCAGGGTCTTGAGGTCAAAGAACTGCAATCAAAGCAGCTGGTCTTTAGGACACTTTCCCATCTCATTCTTCTTCAGACGCTGTGCGTCTAGCAGTATCGCTAGCTTCTGCAAGTCACGGAATAGCCACTTATTAATGTGCATGGTCCCTTCTTTCACTCATTGTGGTCCCATTTCTCAGTGTTGTGCTCCATAAATAATAAAAATAAATAAATACATACACGGTAATAAATACCAGAAGATATGTTGCTATTGAGAAAATGCTTTTTTTGAGGTATTAAAAAAAAAAAAAAATCTGATTTACCTGCACGAAGGGCCTAATCTCAAACAATCAGTGCAATATGTTACAGGTTGGTCCGGTCAAAATCCTACCGGAGTAAAGCAGGATATGGGCAGACACACAGAAGTTTTTATCTAAACATCACATTCAATTAAGAGAATGCAGGGAGAGCCTAAAACTTTTGACTGCAGATTATTTACTGCTCCGAATTGGAAAATGTTCTGTGTAGTTAAAAGAAGGTGTGTGACAAAATCATGAAGTAGTGCAATCAGAGATATTCTATTTAAATCTATGCATTCTTTCATCCACTAATCCTGTGATCAACTTAAACCTTCCACTAAGCTTTAGAACGAGTAACATTATTTAAATCAAATGATATTTTTTTAAGAATCTCATGTTGTGTTCGACTACTCAAAAACAATATTAAAAGAAATGTTGAGAAGAAACAAAAATGGGTGGGTATAACTTACTAGATTCTAATTATTGTCTCTTGAGATAACCGCATAAAGAGAAGTGCAGGACAACACATTTTTCTCTTCCTATAGTAAGATAGGTTTATCACTGAATACAATTATTGAGAGACTGAGTAAAAAGTAAAATAGGCTGTAGCTATCCTGAAGATGGTTCCTTAAGACCTATGCATGGCCGCTGAAACATGTCAGCTGATTGCGAGCTGCATATAAAGTCATTACACTGGTTTGCCCTTGCACAGCAAAATAGTAAGTATTAACTGTGGAGACATACTTCCCGTAACTTTACTTGTAAATAACAAACTTGTGTGATCAAAAAACACATTTCTGGGCTTTAAACCTGTCCAACTTTGTTGTGCTACTTTATGGGAATATATTTTGTACAAGAGTACAAATCATACATTATATCAGCATGTTTTTATAGTCTCATTCAGATAATTATTTGCTCTTTGATAGGGCACAGACGTAAGAGTCCGCCAGAACGTTTTTTGACCCAGTTTCACTATGATTATTTGATGGGATTTATTGTGCCTAATTTGATCGGAAATATTTCTCAATTACAAGCACAAGGTTCCTTTTTAAAAATACACCAATAGCCCATTAGGTAAGAGATAGAGGTGTCAGCTGATAGCTATGTATCTGTAGATTTCTAGTTGCAACTTCTCCACTTCATTTAACCGTGCAGTCCTCTGCAAATAATTGTATCTTCCTGCACTACGCTTGCCCCTTATACCAAAATCAGGAATAGTTTGAAACACGTGTAACTTGCTATGTAAGTATTAAACAGAACTAAAGTACTGCAATCCAGTCTGACTTATTAGTTTTGATTCAATGTGCCAAAATCTGCATTGCCCGTGCAATCAAGGTTTAATTGCATTTGTCCTCTCTCGTCTATTTTTGTCTTGTACAGAAAAAGTACATTATTGCCTTGAAGTTCTGTGATCACAAAATCAAAATTGGCCTCAGGTACAGTCCATCACGAGGGCTATTACTGGAGTGTAGAGACCTCTCAAGGTCACGACAGAGAGGAGTGGTTTGTCTCAATATATGTCAGTTGTTGTCACTTATGCTGGCTAGGCCGAAACACATCGCTCCTGAAGTGAGCAATGACGTCTTCATAGTAAAGGACTACTAAAAGGTAGGTGGTTGGAAAATATTTTAAAAGGGAATGGCAAGGGCTACCCAAACCTGTACAGTCACCTTTTTGGAAGTGGAGCATTTTCACAGGATGTCACTAAAAGAGACGAAAGGCGCATCACCATACTGGAAACGTAACCAGCTTTAGCATTTGATGTACAACACTCACACCGTCAAATGCTGAAAAGTAAGGAAAATTGAAAACAAGTATTTCTAGTTTACGTTATTGTTAATCCTAAACTAATGATGCAGTGACAAGCCAGTGGATGCTTTGAAATACACAGAAGGCCACTTAAATGGCAAAGGCATCCCCCATGGTGCAGGGCAGGCACTGCAATGACCCACTGCAGCAGCGCTCCCACACACTGTGAAAGCACACTTCAGCACATGTGAAACCCTGGCTGCAACACCGCTTGGCATACGACCACCTCTGGATGACATCCACAAGACACAAGTAGGAGTCATTCATATTCAGCTCTAGATGATATCAGGCAATATATCAGTCCCAGCTTTAATCAACTTACAACCAAGCTGAGGAGACACCTCTAAGTCAGTCAGTCAATAGTGCTGATTAACATCTAGCCAACTCCAGACTGCCCCTTAAAAGCCATCACCCAGAGCAAGGACTATCCTGCATCAGCCCTAAAGGGCTGCCAGCTCACCAATCATCAGGTATAATCAATTCTAGATGGCAAGATACTAGCTATGGCCTCACAATCAACTGAAGAGGACTTCTTGTGTGCCTCTAGATGGCACCTCAAAAGCCAGCATCAACTTTCAACCAACTCTGAACTGCGTCCAAGGCATCAGTCATACAACATATGCAACTCAGTGGACAAGACACTATCTATAGTCCCCGTTTACTCAAGATGAGATCCCTTTCATAAAAGCTGTCCCAGCACCCATTAACTTGAAGCCACTTTTTCCTGAACTCAAACAGGACAGCAGTCACAGCACCCACTAAATATATCACTGTGAGAGGGCATCCAGACAGCAGTGGCATATACAGATAATATATATCCAACAAAGATAGGATTTCAAAAGAAGAAAACAGCTGTGGTACCCTTTAACTTAAAGCCATTGCAAGATGGATTTCAGTCACAGCATTCATAAACATGAACCCAATTCTGCAAGTTTCGTCAAAGATAGTACCCATTAACCTACAACCAATTTAAGATTAAATTATAGCAGACTAGGGGAGACATCTCAAGCAACCAATCACAAGCAGCACTCATTCCCAGTGAGAGATCAAATGCCACATGGCATTTAGTGCTCCACCCATCATCAACTAGAAGCCACACATGCAGTGTTTGCAGTAAGAACAGAACTTCAGCAACAAGGGTTTTATAGCACTTATGTTTTTGGAACAGTCCATAACTAAATGGTAAGGCTTAGCCCCCTGCCATAATAACATCCCCTCCCCCATCTAAGTGATAGCAGCAAATCGGATGCCTACTACTTTCTACCAGTACAAAACAGAATCCATTCCAGAGATAATGATGGTTCATCAGCCTACAAAAGTAGGGTCTGCCTCCTTGCACGAGTTGGGAAACCCCGGCTTCAGCGGCTCCGCAGATAAAATCTGTGCTCTGGATTATTTTGGAGGTTTATGAGATAAAATGCCACTTAGGCACCTGCCAGACGTGCTTTTTCTAAAGAAAAATACTAATTCTTCAAATGGGGTAGACGGGCAAGGCCTGGATAGCATAATTAAATGGATGAATTGAAAATTCTGAGCAGTTTCTTAAATTTGAGATGGCGTTGTTCTTTAAGAGTTTAGAAATAAATATTGCGCAGTTTTTGGTACAAGGCTGCTTGTTAGAGATTTCAGACAAGCACAAGTCAGGCATGAAATCAAGAGATGTCTCTTCCCCTGGTCACTCCACACAGTGTTGCCTCCGAGAACCCTGTAAATATGGGGTCCAATTAGTCACATGCCTGCAAGGGAACATTTCTGATTTTCCTAAATACCTTTCATCGCATCATATATACTCGCGTTTTAATCGGAGCTTGGCCTTTGCAGTAATATGCCAGTGAAGCAAACTTTACAATGTTCTTTGTACGGAAACCCCTACACAAAGGACCAAATGTCTGAGAGCAGAACAGCATTACTCTCTGTAGATCCCTGAACTCGTTCAGTGGCTTTAAGCACATGACAGGTTTATTTGAACCTCAAAAGCAATTGTTATGGTGTGCCAGTGATAGGCGGAAATGTTGGATCATGAGTTTGGACTAAAGGGGTACCCGTTTCTGGTTTAGAAATCCAAGCAGGAATACAGTTCCGGAAGTAAGTGATCACTGAAGGAAGGCAAGTATATCTTTCACTCCCCTTATGTATTCCTGTTGGGTTGTCGTTCCTGCACTGCCATTCGCCTATGATTCTGTGATGAATTAGAAATAAGACAGAAAAAGCAAACAATGAGCCCGAATTTTTTAAGGCTTAGATGGAGTTTATCGATGTGTTTCTGTGTGTAGATGTTGTGAATTGTGGCATCCACGCCTTCTTCTCTCCTCTTATTCTATTTTAATGGTCTGGTTTTATTTCACTTCATGCTCCCTTTCCTTTGTCATATCCTTTGCACAGCTAGTGCTTCATCCACTGATTAACTGCTTCTGCATGTGAAAAGAAGTTCTGAATTTCTCCTTTCCACCTGGACTTTTTTTGTATGTTTTCGACATTATTTATTCTGCCTTTTTAGTTTGAATTTTTGATGCATGCCTCCCTGCCTGCAACCACCTTCTCATTTCCATTTTTGTCCTACAGATTCACGGACAGAGGGAAGCACTGCTGCTGGGATTCTTTGAATTTTTTAAACGCATTGGTGTAATTTGCACCTGTTCAGGACAATCTTTAAAGATGATGCTAAAAAATAAAAAAAACACTTTTAGCTCAAGGAGAGTGTCTTACTGAGAACAAAAGGCAACTAATCCCAGGACAAACAAGGTGCCATGTTTCCCAAAGTTGCTCCCCACCTCAAGAAATCTTACAGGAACAATCCCCACCAATCTCTTTTCTACATAATGCACCCTCAGAAACAAATATATCCTGGTCTCAGCCCAGGTGCACGTTAGAAGAAATACCAAATCATTATTCATGCATCAGAAACATGCCTAATAACCTACAAATGTGGCCCCAATACCATGGATTTGCTTGAAAACCTCAGTGTTGGTCACACATTTCATGGATTTGGGTCACATTTTGGGACGGGGGCTAACATATAATGAATAATCTTGGACATACTGCACAGCCCCAAGCGAATTGGCTCTTTACTTAAAGCAGGTGCGATTAGCCAGCTCCATGCTGGTCATTTTTCGACCTTGCAACAGATTAAAGGTTGAGCAAATACAGCGGGGATTCGAACCAGCAAACTACGAGTTACATACATGTAAAACCCTGTAGTGGGATTCAAATCTCTGCTCTTGCAACCAACTAAAATAGGTGCAGGAGATAACTATACTTCTGAATACGACTACGATCCTTCCTAACTGGAATCTTTACAAACCGCCAAACACCAATTCAGATAACAAAATATATGAATACCCTCTAGGTCAAATACATTTTCAGAACATGCAGACTTTGCAACATTTTGACAAGTTACCTACAGCAGTTTCAGACAACATCTTCCATATTGCAATTCTTACATCAAATTTCCCCAGTAATAAGTATGGGTTTACGGGTCCCTGCATGCAAAACTGTTGTTGGATAAAAGCTAGAATTGGAGCTGGTAAGGGGGACTGTCACAGATTTCCCTCTGAATGAGGGAAAGCGTAAACAAATACTACTGTTGGTAACTAACTACTGGCAACCCACTGTTGTACTTACAACCACCATACGGTGGAATGGGCATATTTGAAATATACGCATTGGAAAACACAGGAGCATTGACCCATGTGTGGCTGCCACAATGCACAGGTCAATAATGGGCGTAAAACGCACTGGCCTGATTGATGGTCACAAGGCTAATTTTGGAGCCAGGATGCATTTCTTTCCCCAAATGCTGCACAAGACATTCACCAACAGAACATAGAGGTAATCCTTTGCTTTTAGTGTTAAATATATATTATTTTTGTACATTTGTTTTTAACTATAAGATGGTTCGGAATGTATTACTGAAGCCCGGGTGTGCGGAGGGTGGGCAAAGAGCGTAGGAGGGGCACTTTAGGCACTTCTTGGCTCAGAGGGGGCTAAAACGAAAGTTCAAAGTACAACCCAAGTGCCTGTAGACCCAAGTCAGGCAAGGGGAGTGCGTACCATAAACCACGCCCTAATATTTTCCCCTGTTCTACATCATTTTCGTGCCCATTGACTGCGCCTTGTGCTGCATCTTGTAACAAGCCACACAGGGTGCAAAAAAATATGTGTTGCTTTAGTTGGGAATTAAAAGACTGTGCACTTTCAACAACAGGCTTACTTCTCTGCAAGAGTCCAGTGCCTATTTCCTAGATGTGACCACCTCAGACAGCGATTGTATTGTTGGAGAGCCAGCAATGGTCAGTGGTGCCTTGGGGCAGACAAGCCTGTAGAAAAGGCGTAGCAATTGACTGCAGGCCAGTGTTTCTAAAATGTCGAGAGGGAAAGATGGGCATACCAACATATTTTGCCTATCAAAGGCACTTGCTTTTTGACAATCATTCCCATTCCCGACTTGCCAGTTCAATTCTAGTCCCAAGGCGAATTTCAGCTTTCTTCATTGGGTGAATCAAAGCCTAATGGTGTGCACAATTAATATACATTTTTGGAGGCAGCCTCTCTGTATAGAATACAGATTTTTGTTCTTGGAAAAGCTAAGCAAAAGAAGAACTGGCCGATCAACAGCCACTGAATTGGCACATTTTGAAGTTCATTGCGTATGTTCCACAGTCCCTCTTTCAAAGTACATTTGAGAACTGAACGTTCTAGGTTTCAACCCATTCCTTGCCAAGCCCAGCCTACAAAACCACATATATAGTGCAGGACTTATTTAATTAAAGTGGTGGGGAATAGTCTCATTTCATCAGCCTGGTGTTTGCTACCCACCGCCTCTTTTAAACCAATGCTGCTTTTTTGTCCATTCAAAATTAACAAAATATTGAATACCCTCGATCTGTAAAGGGGGATTTTAGTCCTTACAGTTTCTCGACAATTGCACATTTTTAACCACAAATCAGGATAGGCAGGTGTTACCTCAACCAAACCTGGTCTTCCACCCTCAAAGAAATTTGTGATTTTTGGCTAGGGACAAATGTGTAAAAGAGAACCAATCTTCTGGTGATTTAGGAATGTCTTATATTGCAACTTCTTTCAGGGCAGTCACCGGTCCAGCACCTTGGAATAGTCCCCACGACCTCCCTCGCCCTTCAGATCAGCAAAAACCTGGGTAAAGTAGTGCGGGTCAGCATTGATTCGCAACATTTTCCCACTCATGGTGTCGATGATGCGAAGGCAACGATCCCAAAATGCATCACGAGGGCCTGCCGCCTCCACGAGGAAGGGCTTAAGTGGGTACGAAATCTCATTGCCCATGTAAGAGTAGGACAGGTAAAGGCAGGTGAGGAGGGCAGCCTGCAACTCCCGCTCACTACCCGCCGTCTCCCCATCAATTACTTCACGGCACAGCAAGTAGACGAAGACCACATTGGCTGGGGTGACAAAGGCTTGGTCCTGCCAACCCTGGAGGAGCAGAGAGCGGTCCACACCCCGCAGCCACAAGATGGGGTCCCCAGGTGAGAGCTGCTTCAGGCGGTAGCAGCGGCGGCAGAGGAACTCACCCAAGCAGCGGAGCAGCTCACTGGTGGAGGCCTGCACAATGATCCGGCGAGGAGAGCCAGGTGTCTTCTTGATGGACGAGGCCTGCTGCTGCTTGGGGCAAGGCTGCAGGGTGCCCGTCTCGTAGCTTCCAGCCAGATTGGCGCAGGACAGGGACTTCTTGACGTTCTCATGGTTGAGCAGGGCCACCTCTTTCTGGTTGTTGGCAGCGCCTTTCCGTGAGCTCCCACTCTTCTTCTTGGTGGAGGCAACAAGTCTCTTCCAGGTAAGTGCTGGGATGAACATGGAGTGTCTCTTGAGGGGCTTGGCCTCCTTGGCCTTCCCATCTGATGTGTAGGGAGACAGGGACCCTGGCCCATCCTCGTAAAGACTGGCCTTCCTGGACCCTGGTGACAGCGACAACACCGTGCCCATGGTGACGGCTGGCAGAAAGGGCCGTTTTCAACGCTCTCTCACAGCAGAAAGGACCCTTTCTATGAGGGATTCAACAAATTCAACGTTCACCCAAGGCCACTTACTTCAATGCATGCCCAGAGGGGTCGGCTCGAAGGAGACAGACCTCTCCTGCTCGCTTGTCAGCGTTGGGTGCCTTCCAGCCACTTAGTGGTCGAAGTCTCGGCGGCGAGAACAGCTCATCAGCGTGCGGGAATAATCCTGAAAGCCAATTAACCGTGCGCCCAGTGGGTGGATTTGCCCGCTTCCCTCTGCATAGCGGAGATAGTCCGTGCCCTCCTTGCCTTGGCAGCTTTGCAAGAGATTCTTGCCCAGAGACAAGGGATCTGTAGAAACGCTCGTTGTGCAAAGATTCACAGAATAAATTCAATGTCTTATTCAAGAAAATCAGGCTCCCCTGTCGCCTTCAATTACATCTTTGCAGCAGAATGCTTAAGTCAGTCCAGAGCCCAGCTTCCGAAAAGATGCACCATTCCTCGTTTCAGAGAGGATCGGCTTTGTCTTTAAGGACGGCTCTTCCACGACGCGCAGTCTTCAGGGTAATCGAAATATTGTTTGCTGCGGATCATCAGAACGATTGCAGTTTTCTTTTTCCGTTTCAAAGGAAAGCATCTTCGTTGAAATCACGTCTTCCACCCCGCAGCATTCTCGCCATAAAATGCAACACGTCTCTCTGCAGGAGCCGGAGGACCTGAGAAAATATCAATATCTATCTGCAGCTGTTGACACCACCCAAGTGACCAGGTCCGAGCGTCCTTCCGCGAGACCCTGTTACAGCCAATAATGGTCGAAGTGTTGTCGCCGCTGGCACCGCCGATCTGAGAGCTGCGCGAGGTGCGGCGGCGGACGTCGGGGACGTGCGTACGCTTCGTGCGGAAGCCGAGGGCGTGCGTACGCTGCGTGCGTCTCTTGTTTATTGCGCCGCCCGGCTCCTCGCGCTCCTTCCAGGGTTCCTCCTGCGCCTTCCGGCTCCGCTGTGCCTGTCCTCCCGTCTCCTAGCTGCGCAGCCTCACTCCCGCCCTCCCCGCCTCGGTGTGCGCTGGGAGCAGGGGGCGCGTGTTGCTTTTGTTCCCCCCGCTGTTGATTAATTCCCCTCTTCCTCCCCTCTCGCTTCCAAGTGATTTCAATACCGGCTCAGTCAGGGGCGTCCACCCCGGCTGCCGGTGATGCTGCAGATGATAAGCAAATGGCAGAAGACGGGCCGGCTAGCAGCCCGCCCCTCTCTTTTTAAGAGCATCACCTTTAGTCATTCACCCCTTTTACGGTTCTTAGGGAGAAGCAGGGGTGTCAACGTGTTCTTTTATCCCCCACCCTTCCCCTGACTAATAGCTTTACATTTTAAAGGAATGCCCGGCTTTTTACCTACGAATAATACGTCTAATTAGCTCCATGCAGTCAAACCAAGACTACAAGTCCCATAATGCCACAATAAAGACCAGGACTGGAAGCTGCGTTCATGATGACACCGAGTGTGGTGGTCACCTACCCTTTCATCTTGTGTCCGTCCGTCCCCAACTTCATCAGCCCCCCCAGACTAGTTATCTGAAGCAGGGGAGGCCGCGGGGCACTGCTGGGGTCGTTATAGGTCTACTCCCAGTGTGCAGCCAGGGAACTCAAGTTGCCCCATCACGTGTGAGCAGTTTTCACACAGGTCTTTTCCCTTTTTATTCAGTTTTTTGCAGTTTTGCGTTTTGTTTTTCCCAATATGAAAACAGCATTACAACCATCGAGCCTAAAATTTCGATTTTCCCCACTACAAATACTCTACTACATTGGTACCTGTGGTTTTGCATTTTGCATTACAAACGCAACAATATACACAGCCCTTGAGTTTACTAGGTAACACATTCACTCCATGTTTATTCTTTGCATTTCGGGCCTTGTGGCCCTAATTTTATAAAGAGCAAAGCAGGATCACAAATTCAAGAATGCAGAGAAAAAAAACCTCGTCTTGATGAGCTACTCCTGCATGTACCTTAGAATCTGAGACCTTTATCTTGGGTGGCCAAACCCCTGCAGGTAATTACGGACACTGTACTGGCCTTTCTTTTGATAACCTAATGCATTCTGGGTGCTGTAGTCTTTTTTTTCGGTCTCATTGAATTAGTTAGACTGAAACACCTGAAACCAATCGTCTGTAGGTGAAAAGTTCAGGACTGGAGACAGTGTCCGTAATGACCTGGAGTGAGGTGGTCATCCCCGAACTCATTATATTGGTACTCCTAGTTTTGCTTGACACTTGTAGTTTTGATTTTCCCTTTGCAAATACAGTAATACAATGCTCCTTGTAGATTTCATGTTCACATTATACAGTAGTGAAAGTATTGGAAATGCAAAGGTAGAACTAGGTGAGCTGCTTACCTGTGACAAGGAACAACCTGATATTTCTGCGTACATTGACCCCTTAATTGCATCACATCGCTTTACATTCTGAATGGAGTTGGGGACATGGTGAAACTTCCCTAGGAATCAGTGGCATAGCTAGGCCCTATGCTGCCCGTAGCATCTGCCGCACACAGTCGCAGGTAAGAGCGGGAGGTGAAACCGTCGCCCCCAAACTCGTGCCACCATGGGCGGAACAACCCCCCTACTCTTGTTACGCCACTGCTAAGAATGCATTCTCCCCATTGCGTACCATTGGCTTTGTCTTCTGTAACTCACATTTGCTTGCTTTCTATTTTGCTGGTTATATTTGTTTTAGGCTGTTCAGCACGTCTTAGTCCCTTCCGTGGAGTATAGCCTCTTTACCAGCTTTCTCATTTGGTTCATTTTATTTTTCTGCAAGTGTTCACTTTCTGGGAACTCTTTTTTTCTTTTTTGTAAGGCATTCCATGAGAGTACATGTGTTTTCAGTTGTCTCACTTGTTTGATAGTTCACAGCAGTAAACATGCTGTATTTCTTGGAAAAAGTTTCCTGCCTCCTATCTTTCTGCTTGACTGATTCTACTTACATTTGCAATTACCAGTTCACCAATCTCGCATGCTGGTGAGGAACAATTTTCTGTCTACGAGCTTGTTTATTTGGTCAATGCTCTTTACCCCAAAATAACCGCTTAACTGCAGCGGCAATTCTGCCGTGGTGCAGGGGTTTAAAGGCGTCAGCGTGGTTGTGTCGGCCAACGGCGTGCGTAGCACTACGAAGGTAGTGCTTGCGACGGCCGTTGGCCGACACACTCATGGAAGGGGATAACCAAGCTGGAGTTCAGAAGTAAATAAGCAGTAAACAAGCCTTTACATTTTGTTTTTATCTTGTCACACTTGCTGTGTATTCAAATGAAGAGGTCAAATGTCAGGCTCTGTCATGTGAGGGAGGTTGGTGTTCACTTTTTTATTTCTGACTGCACAGTGAGAGGATTTATGTGAAAATCTTGCTGGGTATTGGGGGTTTGAAAGGAAAAGGCTGTAGGATGTTACATTGTTCTAGCACACAACAAATGTAAATGCCAATAAATTAACTGCACAATATTTCTGAATGTATCAAAATTAGGAAAGCATACATGAAGCAATTTTCTTTTGTAATTGTGAAGTGTGGTGGAAACAAAAATTTTAACCAAACTAATACACTGGGTGATTATGATTTTCAAATTCAGGTAGCGCTGTTTTGACTAAAACAGTGTCCCCATAAGCACTCCTCTGGGGTGGAACCCCTGTTATTATTAAGTTGAAGGTACACAAAATTCAAATTGTTTTCTATATATTCTTCACATTTATTTTAAACTATGTTGCGCCACAATGGTATTCAAGAATATCGTCTTCATAAATTCATTAGTTTATATATTCCAAAATTATCGTTCTGATGCATGAATGCAACTTGCTTCAAATCCTGATATAGGATTAATGCTCCCAATGCATTTCGGGAGCAAGCCATTCATCAGGGGAACGTTCTGTGAAATTAAACAAATTATCGTTCAAGGGATCATTGCCTCCACGAGTTGGCACAGTAAATACATTGTATGCACACATGTGAAAGATATCTAAATTCCAAAAGGGTGCAGTTCACATTATGTTAGTGAATCTTTCAAGCGAATCATGGTGCATTGGCCGACGTTGGCCTCATTATACAAAAATTGACCCATAAGAGAAATGGTAAATCCAGCACGTCGTTTATCTATCACAAACAAAACGTGTGCGACACTTCATCATGCGATAAAAAAGTGCATCAAAAGAGCGTGAACATGACGGTGATGAGAACAGCTATAGATGTGAAGCCAGGGTTTAAAACACGACGAGTGTACTAAGAAAGTGATACCCAAGAGGTCTAAAAATACGGTGCATGAGCACGCAGTGAAAACCTACGTTAAGGATCGAGTGGTTCTCTATAGTATGCAGGTAGTTAATTACATTCTGCATAAATGTTCATTTTCGCTCCAAACTCTAGACGACATAATGAAGTTGAAATCAGAAAGTGGTCATACAAAAGTAATATGACGGTGTTGCCAGCTTGGTACAAGTACAATTCTTACAGAATAATATGCACAGTGCCTCTGAAACTTGGTGTGTGACCGCGTACCGGTCCAAGCGTTTACGATCTCGCGCCCGCTGAAAGCGGAAGTTAAACACTAAAACACCGTCGTCATCTTGAAACGGGGTGTATTGAGAGAATAATTCTGAAGTCTGCTGACTTAGTGGCCATCTTGTAGTGATGGTTAACGGAATAGAACGCAAGTGGAAAGAAGCGTAAGAGAAAAACAAAAAGTTCACAGAAAAAACAAGTGCATGCTGGAATAGTCCCTAGTATGACGAGGTGATACGAACATAGGTGTAAAAAATGACAGCACATGCTGGAATCGTCCCAAGTTTGACAAGGTAACACAGACAAAGGTGTAAAAACTTAAACCAATGACAATGGGTCATAGTTTCTAAACCATTAGTTCATCATTAGCACAAAAAATATTAATAAAGAAAGTTGTAAATGGAAATAATCCATGCCACTAATTGAAATCACTTTACAGGTAGCAATTAAGTTCTAAGCGTTCATTAAGACCCTTCGGATAACAAGCGTCCAATTTTTTTATCCAGTAAAGTTCAGGCTGCAACAATTTCTTTCTGTTGTCAACACCTTCCTTCACAGGAACAACTTCCTATTCCAAGAATCTTAATTGACTCACATTATGCTTATGCATGGTAAAATGAGCAGCAACTGGTGCTTTCTCGACATGATTTCTTATGGTACTTTTGTGTTCGGTTAGTTGTGGTTTTATTTTTCGTTCAGTTTTTCCCACGTAAATGAGGTAGATCAAATTCTTAGAATCACACGTAGCTGTGATAAATGACCTGATAGGAGTACCCATAGTGGGATGGGTCATTGTTGTGCCCCTGATAATATTATTGCAATGTCCGCAATTCAAACAAGGTACAGTTCCTTTGTACGTGATGCCTTTAGGTTGAGGTACTATATTTAGAAATTCTTTAAGATTTCTTGTACGTTGGTATGCGATCAATGGACGATTATCGAAGATACCTTTTGAAATCAGTTTCATTCTGTATCATAGGCCAATGTGTAAGCATCATTTTCTTAATCTGGTAGCTCTTTGTTGAGAACTTCAATACGATCACAGGTCTATTACTGGATTTTTCTCTTTTTTGTGCAGTCAGTAGGTCTTTACTGTCAGTTTTTCCGCTCTTTCAGCTGCTAATGCTAAGATTTGAACCGGGTATTTTATCTCTTTAAACTTCGTTTTGATCTTGTTTTTATTCAGTTCATACAATTCTGGCTTGGAGGAAATTCTTTTTGCTCTCAATAATTGCAAATACGGTAAATGTCTCTTTAGGGCCATCTGGGACGACAATTGAAGTGCAAGGTATTATTCCTGTCTGTGATTTTGGTAAACACATCAGTTTCGATCTTTTTGCTATGTCCAGTGATGAGTACGTCAAGGTATGTGATTTCTTCCATACTCATAGAGTAAGTGAATTGAATATGATCATCAATATTGTTAATGAAGTCAATGAAGTCTGATAATTTGTCCGGTAAACCTTTAAACATGAGGAAAATGTCATCAATGTAACACCAGTATTTCTAGATCTTGTCGGACCACCGAGGGTTGGATAGAATGTTGTCAATTTCGAACCGGTACATGAACACATTTGCGTAGCTGGGGGTTGCGCAATTGCCTGTGGAAGTACCGGACAGTTGGAGATAAAACTCATTGTTCCATCGAAAGTAGCTGTGGTAAAGGGTGAATTGGAGAAGTTCCAATAGAAAGATTTTCAGAGCTTCTTTGATGTCATGATTAATTAAAAATGATTCAATTGCTTCCATGCCTCTATTATGTGGGATTGACAAGTATAATGAACAAACATCAATTGTACATAGTGTAATCACACTTTCTTCCTCCCGTGTGACGTTGTTTATTTTGTTTAAAAAATCCGTAGTATCACGTATGTATGTCGTCATCCGTTTTACAATGGGTTGCAAGTGTCTGACTAAATATTTACCAGTAGGTTTGTGGACTGAATTTTTGGTTGACACAATAGGACGGAATGGAGGTTTGTATAGATCTTTATGCACCTTCAGCAACATGTTTAGATACAGACTACTGAGGTAATCTTGGATCAAATATTTTTTATCTTTCTCAGTAATCACACCATTAATACATGCCTTGTCAATGATTTCTTTGAGTGTTTTCACAAATTCCATAGTTGGGTTAGTGGGTAATTTCATGTACAGATTCATGTCATGAACATGGTCGTCAACACTTTGATTGTAAAATGAAGAATCAAAAACGACAAGTGTGCTGCCCTTATCAAACTTACAACATCTGATGTCTTGATTGTTGGGAATTTGGTTAATGACTTGTTTTTCTTTGGTACTCAAGTTAGTGGCTTTCGATTTTTTTTTTTTGAACAATTCCTGTATTTCTTTCAATGTGACAGTTTTGTAAGAGTCAATAATCTTATGGCTGATTGGTGCCATAAATGTACTTTTGCTTCTCAAACCCATCAAGGTGCCTTCTGAGGATGTTAAATGGCGGAGTCATTACATTGCTGAAAAAATTGTTTCAAGCTGAGATTTCTCATGAATTTAAACAGGCTGATTTCAGCATACCCATCAGCACCCAACCGTGATCTACAGATTTACCTCAGAATCACCATTGGATTATCCAGAATAAAGGCGTGTGCCGCACAGACCCATTGATCTCATTGAATATGATTTTCAACAGATTATCATTTGTGTGCTGTATAGTTTTATCAGTAAAACTGTATGTCTGAGCAAAAGTAATGGTCATTTCAATTGAAAATGTTTTGTCTGTCATGTAAGTGCGCTACCTCACCATGCATGCTCCACTTTACACCACTGCACTATACAACACTTTACTCGACTCTATGCCTCTCCACTCTAGAACATTCAAATCCACTCTACACTACTCCGCTCTACGACATTCTATGCCACTCTACACCACTCTGCCCTAATTCACTGTACTCCAATCCACTGTATGCCACTCCACTTTACGACACTCTACTCCACTCTATATCACTCCACTTCACTGTACTCCACTGTAACACACTATACGCCACTCTATGACACTCCACGGCACACCATTCGGTAGCACTCTTCACTGTGGCACTCCACTCTACGACAGTCTACTCTATGAAACTCTACAACGCACATATCCACCTAACTCCATTTCAAAACACTTTTTGACACTTACTCTAACCACACTCTACTCCACTCTACACTACTGTAGTCTATGACACTCCCCGTCACTTTACTCCACTCTGTGCCACTCCTTTCTATGACACTCTACTCCACCCTACGCCGCTCAACTCTGACACTACTCCATTCTATGCCACTCCACGCTAGACCACTCTACTCACCTTTATGCCACTCAATTATACGGCACTCTACTCTATGACACTCTACTCCACTCCATGCCACTCTACTTCCCTCCACTCTACAACACTCCACTCTACACTACTCCATGCCACTCCACTGTATGCCACACCACTCTATGACACTGTATGCCATTCCTCTATATTCCACTCCACTCTATGACACTCCATTCTACTACACTTTACTTCACTGTACGCCACTTCAATCAACCCTTTCCACTCTATGGCATTGTTCACCACTCCACTCTATGCCACTCCACTATGCGCCAGTCCACTCTATGCACTCCACTCTATAATACTCTACTCCATGCTAGCCACTCCACTGAAGGCCACTCTACTTTACACTACTCCACTGTACGCCATTGTACTTCATTCTATGCTTCTCCATGCCACTTTACTCCGTTCTACGCCACTGTACTCCACTATGTGCGTTTTTACTCTAAGACATGCCATTCCACCCTCCGCTACTCCACTCTACACCACTCTACTCCAGAAAACTCTACTCCACTCTATGAACTCTACTCCACTCTACTCTATAACACACTAACCCACTTTGACACACTACGACACTCCAGTCTACACCACTTCACTGGGGAACAACCTTTACAACTCAGTCAATACATCGCACTACCTTTACATAGCAGTCATTACATAGCATTTCATTACAACGCAGCCATTACATTGCATGTCACTACAACGCATGTCATTACAATGCATGTCAGTACATCGCAGGCATTACAACACATACCATTACAACGCATAGTACCCTTACACTTGCCAACACTTACCCTACTGTTGCACTCACTGGAGTTAGAATAGTAATGTTTACCCCTACACTAGCCAACACTCACTCTACTGTTGAACTCACTGGAGTTACAATAGTAATTTTTAGCCCTACACCATCCAACACTTATCCTACTGTTCCACTCACTGGAGTTAGAATAGCAATTATTACCCCTATACTATCCAACACTTACCTTAAATGCAATGTAATGGTATGCATTGTAATGGTATGCGTTGTAAAGGTATAATGCGATGTAATGGAATGCGTTGTAAAGGTAGTTTCTGAAAATGCGATGTAATGGCATACTATGTAAAAGAATGCGTTGTAAAGGATGTTGCGATGTAAAAACTGCGTTGTAAAGTCATGCATTGTAAATGTATGCGTTGAAATGTCATACATTCCACTTCACTCTATGCTACTTCACAACACTCCACTCTACTCTACACACCTCCCCTCTACGACTCTATACTCCCTTCGCTACTCCACTCTGTGCCATGCTACTCCACAACACTCTGCTCCACTCCAAACCACTCCTCTCTATGTCACTCCATGACACTTTACTCCACTCTACGACATTCCACTGTAGGGCACTCTACTCTGCAACACCCTATTCCACTCTTCGCCAATCCACGCTATGCCACTCCACACAATGACACCCAAGGACACAACACAACACTCCACTCAATGACAGTCTACTGTACGCCACTGCACTCTACTACATTCTACTCTATTCCAGTCTATGACACTACTCCACTCTATTCCGCTTCAAGACACTCTACGCCACTCTATGCCACTTCATGACACTCTACTGCACTGTACAACACTCCACTCTACAATACTTTACACTATGGCACTCTATGCCATTCCACTCTACGATTATGTAGTCCACTCTACAACATCCCTACTCTACGACACTCCACTCTACAACACTCTGCTCCACTATAAGCCACTCCACTCTACGACATGACACTCCACGCCATTCTCTTCCACACCACTGTGTCATGCTGAACAGCAGCCATGCTGGTGTACAACACGTTTAAAATACATTGGCCAAGCCGGGCGAGAACTATTGGCTTTGCCAGTGCTTGTTTTATATACATTGTGGGGACATGTAGTCCGATTTTCATAACGGGAGAAACAAAACTACAAATCCCAGAATTTAAAGTATTCCTAGTTTTTACCTTGTGCCCTTTCCGCAATTAAAAATGGCTGTTTTTCGACCATTTCTAAAAATACTTTTGAAATTTACACCTCGCCCAAAATATTCCAGGCCTGGCGTTAGTCTAATAAATAATCTGCTTAAATATTTGAGGGAAAGTTGTGCTTTCTCCAAAAGTTCTATGACTGGAAATAAAATAGTACATTTGATCGCTCAGTGTCTGCCACACAAACTGCTGCCCTGAGGGCTCAATTCAAGGCAAGAAACAAGAAAGTGCGAACAAGTCCTGGCCTGGAGAACCTAGTTGGACATGGACCTGGAAATCTTAGCCTCTTTTTTCAAAATTCAGAGTAATATTATTTCACCAGCTTGTATTGGCTGAATTCAGAGCCACCAAGTGAACCCATGTCATATGTAACAATTCTATGTTCTGGATTTTCAGCAAAAATGCATATTGCTTGCTGGTGGTTTTAAGTCAATACTTGTACAGGTAGATGGGAAACTACAAGTCTCAGAATACAAAGTGTTGTTGTCTAACAACTGAAGACTGGCTGAAGGTGTACCACAGGACAAGGCACCACTTGGCAACTGTGTCAGAAGGCAGAACATAAAAAAGTTATGCAGCAGCACCTGAAACGGGGTTGTGGGTGTGAGGGAGAGTCTCTGATGGCAGCTAAAATATGTAGTTTTATACAATATGTTGTCTTCGTACACTGGCATGACCTTCACTAAGTCATGGTTTTTGAACCAACCAATCTCTTTGCATACTGGAACTTGTTGTTTTGTTCTTTTCTATTATAAGTATGGACCTACAAGCTCCAGCATATGCATGCGTCTTTGCTGTTGTAATGCAAATTTCTCATAATGTTATGTCTTCAAGTGCTCTGGGCTTTTGAGGCGGTTGTATGACCAAGGCACCATGTATGCCTCTACAACATGCTCCCAACCACAAATGTGTCTTAACCATGCATTCCTTTACCACGCAATTTTGTTGTAAAGGCTTGCTTGGTAAAGGGATATGTGTAGTAAAGATCACCACACCCCTACCCCCCCCCCCCCCACGAGGCTTAAAACCTACCCAGCCCTGCCTTTAAAACTACTCAATCCACTCCCCCTGCCTTGCGGCCTAAATCCCTGCCCCTACCAAAAACAACTCTGACCCCAGCCCCCTCACCCTGAACTCTAAAACATAGCCCCTGCTGCCATTAAACCTACCCCTACTCCCGCACTGAGGCCAAAAACCCTTCCCCCTTAAAAAAGTGATCCGACCTGCCTGCTTTGAGCCCTAAATCCGACACCCACCCCAAAAAACTCCCCATACCCAGCTCCAGCCCTTAAAATTTCCACTCCCCCAATTTAAGCCTTAAAACCCTGCCCTTTCCAAAAACTAGTGAGCACTAAAACAGCCCCACCCCTAAAAACTACCCCCAACTCGGCCCCAGCCCCATTACCTGTCAGCCCAGGAGCTTCCTGGGCCAATGCTTCCTTCTCCTTTCCCCACCCATAAGGACACTAGAACGCTATCTGCCTTAACCACACATACGTGTGATTAAGGCAGATGCGTGGTTCAGTTAAGTGTGGCTACGCTTTTGGTGAAATGGCACACGTGGCTCAGCCGCGCTGTAAAGGCTGTTTCCCTTTTTAGGCACATTTCTACATAGACGTTTTGCCAAGGCTGCCTGGGGGGCCCCGTAGGGGACCCTCCAACAGGGCAGCCGCCAAGACAAGACGCAGGCAGCAAACGGTAAACAGGACAACTGAGGCAGCACTGACACATGTAGATAGACTGACACCGACTAGTGATGACCCTCCCCTCTGCGTCCCACCTGCTCTTGGATTTCATACAAAGCTCAGCGAACCCCCCTCGATCACTGCCTTACGGGCCTCCCCCTCCCTAAAAGGACCGTCACCCATCAACTTGACCAACATCCTCCCCCTCCTCCGACGGTACCCCAACGAGGTAGATGGGGCACTACTGCTGGGAGGGTTTTCAGAAGGTTTTGTGATCCCTTTCATGGGCCCCCTATCTTGTAGGGAGACGGACAACCTGAAGTCATCCAGGGATCTACCAGCAATAGTGCAGGCAAAAGTCGGGAAGGAACTGGAGCTAGGGAGGGTGGCAGGGCCCTTCGGGGAGCCACCACTGGACAACTTTGTTTTCCCCGCTGGACTTGGTACCTAAGAAGCAGCCTGGGTCATGCAGACTTATCCATCACCTATCTTACCCGGAGGGGGACTCTGTCAACGATGGCCTGCAGGAGGGAACGTGCTCAGTGTCATACTGTACTATAGATGTGGCTCTGGATTTAGTCAGCAGGGCGGGCAAGGGGGCATGGTTAGCTAAGGCGGACATTGAATCGCCGTTTCGCTTGCTACCAGTGCACCCGAGCACCCAACACCTGCTAGGTTTTAGGCTTGATGGCTGGTACTATTTTGACGAATGCATGCCCATGGGGTGCGCAGTTTCCTGTGTTTTCTTTGAGGCATTCAGTTCCTTCTTGCAATGGGCGTTACAGGACACCTTTGGGGTGGAAGGGGTTTCCCACTACTTGGATGATTTCCTTTTCATTGGGCGGGAGGGCACGCAGGAATGCATGGAGGCACTCGCTGACTTTGAGTCCCTTGCAAATCATCTGGGGGTACCTCTAGCACCGGGAAAAACAGAAGGGCCTGCACAGATGCTCACTTTCCTAGGAATTGAACTGGACACTGTGTTGGGGGAATCCAGGTTGCCTACAGACAAAGTCCGGGACCTGGGAGTGCAGATTTGGCTAGCCGTAGAGAAGGACAAGGCCACGCTGGCTTTCATTCAGTGCCTCCTGGGCAAACTCAAATTTGCTGTGAAGGTAATTCCCGCGGGGAGGGTCTTTGTGCGCAGGCTGGCCAGAGCTACAGCGTCAGTCAGGAAAAAGCACCACATGGTGAAACTGAGCAGAGGCATGAGAGAGGACTTGTTAATGTGGGCAGACTTTTTGGACAACTTTAATGGGTCTGTCATCTGGCGCGCGCCCTGGGCTAACAACGCAGAACTGTCACTGTTCACCGATGCATCTGGAAGGGAAGGGTTTGGGGTGATCTTGGACAGGGAGTGGTGTGCAGGGAAGTGGCCCAACTCTTGGCAGAAGAAGAAGATCACTTCAAAAATCACGGTGTTGGAACTATTCCCCATTGTAATAGCTCTCCACCTTTGGCCGGGGGTGTTGGCAGCAAGGAAGGTTCTGTTTTGGTCAGACAACTTAGCAGTGGTGCAAGCGATCAATTCTCACTCAGCAAGTTGCCCCCAGTGTTGTGTCTGTTGAGAGAGCTGGTGAGGGCATGCTTTTTTAGGTCTCGCGACCTATCGATGCGCGCATGCGCATCGAGCGGAGCGAGAATTCAAGCGGCGAAAACATCATGAAACCACCAGCTTTTTGCTGGCGTTTTCATGAAGTTCATGTGAACCACGTGTTCAAACATGAACGCGCATCAGCCTCCCTCCATTTGCCGCACAGCACATCAAAGGGCTTCGCCCAGCGTGCGCTCTGCGGCTTCTCCTCCCCTAATTACGCCGCACACAGCCTTCCTTTCATTTCTCCTCCCCCTCCCCAGCCAGCTTCCCCCAGGCCGTGTTCCCTCAGATATGCTATTGCATATCGTTTGCTACCTCTTGTATTTTGTTGCTCTTGATACTTGCACAACTGTCATTATTGTCTCATGTAACGTAACATTCGCTTTTGTAACATGCTCACTTGTAATTTTTGCTTCATGTATCACTACTGTTGTCCTCGCTTTATAAAAACTGCTCCCTCGCTCTTCTGCCGCCGCCATCTCCTTGGGCTCTCGCGCTCCTTTCTCCCTCTCTCCCGCTGCCTAGTCCTCCCACCCCCTCCCTCTCCAGCGCGCGCTCCACTCGCATCTGCCTGCTGCTCCGACCCAGCAATGCCGAGAAGCTTGTTTCCTCTAAGAACATATCGTTTGCTACCTCTTGTATTTTGTTTGCTCTTGATACTTGCACAACTGTCACTATTGTCTCATGTAACGTAACGTTTGCTTTTGTAACATGCTCACTTGTAATTTTTGCTTCATGTATCACTACTGTTGTCCGCACTATATAACAAGCATTGGCATAGCCAATAGGTCTCGCTTGTGGGACCTTAGAAGTATTTAGTTTTGCAGCACAATATCCTTGTTGCATAATCGGATATTGTGCTGCAAAACTAAATACTTCTAAGGTCCCACAAGCGAGACCTATTGGCTATGCCAATGCTTGTTAATAATGTGGAATGCAGGGCTCGTCACATCCAGGGGGTTCAGAATGTTGCGGCTGACGCTCTCTCTCGTTTTCAGTGGCGCCGGTTCCGGGAGGCGTGGCCGAGAGCGAGTGAGGAGATGAACCTTTTCCCACCACACTTATGGCATCTTCTGAAGTGGAACAGCGAATGAGGGGTTTGGGGGAGCTGTCTCTGGCACCAAGAACGGTGAAGCGATACAGGACCTGTGTAGAAAAATGTTGTTCAACAATGGGAGCATGGGAGGACGAGGGGTCTTCTCTGGAACTCAGAGTGCAACAGTTCATCCTTTGGGCCAAGGATGGTGGGAAATCACACCCTAGGATCTTGGGCCACCTGTCGGCCATCAGCCACCACGCCAGGTTGAGAGGACAGGAAGACCCTACCAAATCCTTCGTAATCAGGGCGGCTCTCAAGGGCTGGGCTAGGAGTGAGCCTCGAGCACAGGACAATAGGGCCCCCATCAGTTACACGATCCTTCAGGGGATGCTGGACAACATGCCCAGGGCCACCCGCTCAGTGTATGAGGCAACACTGTTCTCCGCTAGTTTCGCGCTAGCCTTTTTCGGGGCCTTTAGGATTGGGGAGCTAGTGGCGCGATCGAAACAGGACACCTCGGGGGTGGCTTTGAATTTCAAGGATATTACCATCAGCACGTCCTGCCTCAGGATAGTGGTTAGACCGTCCAAAACAGATCAGGCAGGCGAAGGCAGAGTGGTCTTGCTACAGGGGATGGTAGATGCCAGGTATTGTCCTAAGCTATTGGTACAGGCTTATTTGGGCCTCCGCCCTGCTACGGCGGGGTACCTCCTGGTGCACGAGGACAAGTCCCCAGTCACAAAGTTCCAAGTCAAGCACATCATGCAGGCATGTTTAAAATTGTCCGGACAGACAGGAGTGGGTAAGAGATTCAGCAGTCATTTATTCAGGATCGGGGCAGCGACCACAGCCTTCCTATCAGGGATGCCGCCAGAGCGAATAAAGCAGGTGGGGCGCTGGGAGTCACAGTGCTATAAGCGATATATCAGGCCTTAATCAGAAGAGGGTTGCTAGCACATGGGTCCAACGGTCAATTTGTATATAAGAGAACACAGTTTTGGGCCGGTCGGCCGTATAAGGTTGCAGTGATGTGGTGTGTGGTGCAAATGTAGACTTGTGTATACGTTGCTATAAATATGGTTATCAAAACAACATCTCTTTATTTACCAGGAACCAGGGTCTGGGTAATGGGCCAGTCAAGCATCGTCAGAGTGGCACGGTGGGCAGAGAGCAAAGAATGGAGGCATGGATTCTCCGCCACCGAGATAACGTGGCTAGGTTACCCGGGTATGCGCTGGAACTAGCTGATAAGGAAGCTACAGCAGAGACTAGGGAGGGGGAGCGCGCCACCCCATATTCTGGTCATACATCTGGGAGGGAATGACATGACTACACTGGGGAGGAGAGGACTGCTGCAAGTGATGAGGGACACCATGTGTCATTTGAGCACTCAGATGGGGGCATGCGAGCTGTGGTGGTCGGAAATTTTGCCTCGCTCAGTTTGGCAGGGGGCCCGATCAGACGACGCCATGGAGATCTCGCGTAGAAGGGTGAATAGTGCCATGCGTAAATTCACAGTGCAAAGGGGATTTGGCTTCATCAGACATGGTTTACTTCATGCCAAGTCCACTGGATGCTGGGAGGCAGACGGGGTTCACCTCTCAGGGGTAGGCATGGACTTATTTCTGCTGGACCTTGGGGAGGCCTTGCGGACGACCGGATGTAGATAGGAATTTCGTCTTTGGTGGGGGGCCCTGGGTGCGTCGGTGGCCACCCAGAAATGTGGAGGAGTTACAGGGCGATCCAGAGTCTGCAAGGTACAGAAGGGTACTATACTGCAGCAGCACAAGGGTGGTGAGCCAAGGATACCCAGGGATGTTTAGCGTGTCCCCTGTAAGCACTACGGCGCCCCGTTAGTCCTACTGGCGGTCCACTGATTGGTAACCACCGCATGGCGACAACCTTGGTGCAATTTGGCTCATCAGGCGGGCAGGCGGCATAGGGGTGGGCCTGCCCTAGGGATCGCCCGTGAGATAACCCACCATGTTGGCATATTGGTTATGCAAATAAACCTGCAGCAAATTTCTCCACTAAGAAGGTGTTGTGTGGTTATTTATGTATGTTGCTGTATGAGAACGGGTGAATGTTGCCGATATTGGCACTATGCCTCTAGCAAATCATGGTCACTCAAAGTGCTGTTGGCTAAAAACAGTGCTGGCTTTTGGGCGGTGCCACCGCACCGGGTGCCAAGGTCAGGGGGCGCCATCTGTGTTCTGAAATCGACGCCAGTTGCATTGCTCAAAAGCCTGCACAGAGTCAGAAAATAAAAGGTTTTACATGAACGTTCGGGAACTTCATTTAATTGATCTAGGCACATAGAGCCGAGCTCCGCTCTCTCATCGAACCATCAGTATGTCTTCTTACCATCTTCATTACTAAAGACATTCTAACCCAGCTCCATTTTGTGTAATTCACTTTCAGTTTGTGAATTGAAATAAAGTAAGTGATTGGCAGGGTCGGCTCTGTGGTGGTGCAACATATATTCAGGTTTTAAAAGCACCTGCCGCTGCATTCTTTGCCTCCAACAAATTTCAGGCAACAATAAACATGTCACGATAACTTCAGTGATTAACGTTCTTTCTGGAGAGAGAGATCCAATCTTTGTCAAGTGGAAGTTTTGATTCATTGTAAGGTAGCACAGAGGGTTAATATACCTGCTGCAAAGAACGTATACAATGGCCATCACAAAGAGCATATAATATAAGTAAGCCAGTAGGTTACTGCTTTTGTCAGAGAGATCCTATTGTTACTTGCAGTTTATAAGTTAAAATCCTAATATAGAACAGTCAGCAACTAATTGTCATCAAAGAGCTACATGAAAACTGCATGGTATAGGTTAGTGTTATGATTTTATCCCTACTCTATCTTATATAATGTTTCCCAAACATTGATTTACACCCATGTAATTGATTCAGTGGGGTAGCTAGGGGGGCGAGCCACACCCGGTGGAACAAGGTTTGGGGCGTGGCCTCCAACCCTGCTCTTACCTGCTGTCTTGGGGCACCAAACTCTGCCCTACTCTTCAATCGGCCGCCCCGGGCAGCCAAAGGGCTAGCTACGCCACTGGATTGATTGTCTCTGTGTAATATGTGTGATGAAAAAAGGGAAACATCCTTTACAACGCAACTTTTACCACGCAGTGCCTTTACGACGCAAACCATTACAACGCATTGCGCTGGGGGGCGCTCTAGGATAGGGAATACGTTTAATTTACTGTCCAACACCTTCCCTAGTGTCCATGGGGACTGGAGATGGAATAGTAAATTAAACTATTCACTATCCAGCGCCCCAAAGCACTATGCGTTGTAAAGGTATTTGTTGTAAATACCGCGTTGTAAAGGCATGCGATGTAAAAGTATGCGTTGTAACGTCATACATCCATGGAAAAGGCTCTGACACCCTACACTGGTATGGGTGACGCTATAAATCTAATTTAATGCATCTGGGAAAGAGTAGTTATGGAGTCTTGAGGGGCACTATGGAAGGGTGGTAATCCCTGCTGGAGGTGGGCACCCCGAGTGGGCATTGGGGGGCGCCAACAAACATTACACAGGGCGCCACCAGAGCTAAAGCCGGCCCTGGCTAAATGTCAGGGTTAGCTGAAGGTAACCCTCATGACATGGGGCCATCACAGCTTTTGTGATATTGGGATCCCTAGTAGATGACGGTGGACTCTCATCTTTGAAGGAGATACTGGGACCCCTTGTGGTGTGTGGGGGTTTCATTCCTGAAAGTGATGTTGGTGGTTAACATTGGTGCAGATGTTGGCACTGTTGGTATAATGTAGGAGTTTAACCCACAACTCTGGGAGAAAAAGGGGTTATTGCTAGATTGGGTCTCACCCCTTGAGGAGAGATCAGTTTTGCTTGTTTGATGTAAAGAATGTTTATAACCCTGGAGAAGACAGTGTTATTTCTGGTGGGTACTTCACTTGGAGAAGGCATTGATGATGTGGGGATTTTCACCTTGGGTAACACGCTCTTATGTCCACAGGTCTCTGCCCAGGGAGTTTTGGTGGTGTCCATGAATGGCCTCGCTCACCGTTGGAGGGAAGGATGATCTCAAAGCAAGATCCAATGGGGACTTCAGAAAGCTCCTTAAGTTTTATTTAGTCCCAGCATCTCAAAAGCTTGTCTCGCTGGATGATGTCTGAGCATTACTACCAGGCCTCGAGGGGCTGGATAAAAGTCTATATGCGATGTGCATATGGTTTATGGGGAAATGGGCAAGATGAGGGCCTTAAGGAGCTGCAAAGAACTAACAAAAGGGTCATCCCACTGTTGAATACCTGAATACCTGTTGAAGGGGTTAAAAACCCATCTGTTTAATGCTCCTCTCTAGTTGGGTTGGTTATGCTATGTTCTGACACTCGCCTTGTCTAAAACTCACCGCGCCAGGATACTCTGTAGTAACAGAGCGCGATACAAAAGATTTAATAACATAACATACCTAGTCATCTGCTGCCAACTATGAGCCCTCTGCACAGATACATTTCTATCAGACCCCCAAAGAATGACCTCTAAGAGAAGGGCGAGAGAAATGGAGTCTGTCCACAGGTCCCAAAGTGCACAACAATAGAGAGCAGTGCATGCCCAGCACTGTGCTGCTCCAGGGCACACCGGAGTGAAGGGTTGATATGTGAGTCTATGGGCAGAAGCTATGTGTATAGGAAAGACTAGTGGGAGATGAACAGGCCGGCTCTATTGCAGGCCAAGGTGGGGCTAGAGATGGGTGTCTGTGTTGAGCACCAGGGTCGAAGTGACACATTAAAGAGGCAAGACGGTAGACTGTGTTGTGGAAAAGTGGGTGGACTCCAAGTAGCCTCCACCCATAAACCACACATCTCCGCTAGTGACCACTCCTCCCCCCACCACCTTGGTGCCGGCACATCATTGCAGGTCTCTTCTTTATTCATGTACTCATACTGAACTCTATTTATTCATTTATTTATGTATTTGATGATTTTGTGTAGTGCTGCTTGCGCCAAGGTGACTTCAGGGCACTTTTGAGAACAGAAGAAAGTAAGAGGGAATTTAGAAGCCTATGGTATGAACCTCCATTCTTAGATTTTATCAGTTGACAGATGATAAGTTGATAAAATATGCTTTTTTGAAAGGTCGCTGCAGAGGTGGGAGTCTTTGACAGAAGGGGAGCGGGACAGATCTGGATGCTGTTACTTCAGTGTCATGTTGAGAACGGACTTTTGCATAAGACAGAGGTCCTCATTTAGGGCTTTGCACAGCGGGTGCCCCAAAGCCTTTTGGCCAGTCCCCTGCCGCGCCAAAGCAATGACCCCAGCCTTATTTAAAAGCGAAATAACTAATCAGTTTCCAGTGGTGGAGCTTCTGCTGGGTCTACTGTCCTAAAGTCCTGCCCAGCATGCTATCCACCCGCTGGGCTGCTGGGTCATAGTGGTGAAAGCCCTGCCTTCTTTAGGGCAGGACACCCGTCACTGATTTTTCCTGCCCAGGACTGCCATGTAACACTTCGAAAAAGCAAAAAAGAATGCAGAGTGACATGCAACACTGGGGCGGTTCACAAGGCACCCCGCTTTGCTGAAAGTGCATCTGCCAGAAAGAAGGAGGCACTTCCAGCAGAGATCCCCACCATATATGCAGAGCTCTCTAAACGTGGCAAGTGGTTTTCCGCCAGGGACAGTGGTGAAGGACCTCACCAGCTTCTAAATGGGCCCAGAGAGTTTTTTATCAAGACGATGACCTGATCAGAGAACATCTCTAAACCCAGCTCAAATGCTGATGTATTAAGTCTATTCAAGGAACATGCGATCACTATGACTTTGTCCACCCATCAGTTTCTGGATCCAAGAGTTAGGAAGGGCAGAGCAGGGGTAGTAGAGGCTATTGCAGAGATCCTGGCCCAACATAACTTTCTGGTAGAGGTCAAAATAGCAAGTGTCATTGAAGAGCTCGAATTACAAAATAAGCACCAGGACAACTGGATGATAGGAAGCAATGGCATTTGGTAGCATGTAGGTGGTCTGAAAGGAAACACTGGACCCACCATAGGGAAGTATCATTCATACCAGCGATTCTGCGTAGCTTCTCTAGAAGAAACTTGTTCAAACCATGCTACTTTCAACAGCAGGAGAGCGACTCCCTCAGAAGTATGCCATTACTGTGCCTACCAACACTTCACCATAACATTCCCCTACTACCAGTACTTCCCACTCCTTAACTTCATTCAAACAATTTTCTCCTCAGAATGTAAGTCCTCCTACCTTACCAAAGTCTTAATAGGCCTACAGGACATAGAAGAAATGTCTGGGAGGCTACAGTAACATACACGTCAACAGACCCAAGGTGTTTGAAACCAAAAATGGCTTTATTTTAGTTGTCTCCTGCCTAAAATTGCCTCTTCTTCAATGTATGCGGTACAAAAGGGGGTGGTGATGGACAGAGCATCTGAACCAATCAAACACTCACACCCAGTCAACAGATCTGGGTTGAATCCATCACTGTTCTTTAGCCCACTCTGCCACCCCAGTTCAGACATGGCCATATGCAAATCAGTCTGACCCTGTGCCTCATGGGAACAGTCCAGCCTGAACTGCCAAGCCATGCCTTCCCTGGACCGGAATCAAGCTTCCTAGGACCGGTTTCTGGCATTCCAGCCGTCTTCAGCCAGGTGAAAATACCATCCCCCCAATTTTATTTGTCAAAATCTGACTTTCCAATTTTAAAATATTGGCATGTATATGGTCAGATGGTTGCTTCCAGGGCGGCATTGGCCGAGCAGTCCTTAACTCATGTTGCCCCCAGGGAGCAGCTTGCAGTTTTATTAAAGGCACATATGATAGCAATGATGCTCTTGGGTACACTGACAGACCCTGAATATTTGAAATATTTCAGGAGTTTATCTTCAGTTTGGAATCTAAACCATATGGATTTTTATCTTGTTTGTTTTCAAAATTGCGCTGTAACTGAACTATTTGACTAGAAAACAACTTCAGGGGAGAGTCCCTCTTTTCAAAGCCCTCTCAATAGGGTTGGGTTCGATCTTTGCACTCACTCGTGTGGCGCAATGTGAGGCTGATATTAAACGATTTTTAAGTGCTGTTTTTACCTACCACTTCAGCTCTAACCTTTTCAGGTGAACTCTCCACCCTTGGCTTTCTATAACCCAATTAGTTATTAATTTTGATGCGTAATAATGCCCCAGTTTCCAAATATTTCAGCAGGGATCGACCTTCACTCCATTTAATCTTTATTGTATTGCCACTTTTTAGGCCACCCCTGCCAGAGAGCACAGCGGTCTAGCTATGCGAAAGAGATCTTGGGGACTTTCAGAAAGTTGACCTGGGACTGCATATCGCCCATGGCTTGCTATTGGCTTTGGGGTTTGTAACTCACGTTTTCTGCCTTTTCATTTGCTGGCTTTATTTGCTTTAGGCTGTGCAGCATGAGTTTGTAACTCCCCAAGCTAAAGCCGTATTTACAGTATTCTTCCACAAACTTGTTTTCTTTGTACACCTTACAATTGAATTCTCTGGAAAACTGTGTTAGAACCCTCATGCAAGTTACAATAAAAGGCATGCACCTGCATTTTTATAGAACAGGTTATGGTAGAGTTATATAAAAGAGAAAACGAAATAGTAATGATAACTTTTTTTTTATTCTGCAGCTTAAATCAAATTATTGTATAAAAAGCGCAAATGGACAGTTATTACTATTACCTAACTCACTGGTTCTCAATGTTATCTTGGTAGATCAATTTAAAGAACTATTACCAACTGCTGCTGAAATAATTGAGAAAATTGCAGTTAACCAACTGCATCAGCACTTCTTCGATGTTCACTTGTAAGGTACGGCTGAATCGGGCAACGGACCTCAGCATGAGAGATACAACTGATGGCGCGTTCAGCTAGTATGTGAAGCGGAGCCACTTTCGATACGGAGGGCCACCCCAACTCCTATCCTGCTTACAACCTGTTGTGAATGTACTAGGAGAAGCTATGTTGTGGATCTGATCATTCCTTGAACATACAGCTCACAAATCCATATTGAATCTCAGCCCTTGGAGTCAACTCAGACGTACAGTAGAGGCCCCTCTACCTTTTTAGAGGTCCTTCTACCTTTTTTTGTTTGTAATAATCTCTTGTGCAATTCATTTTGAATCGTTTGGGGAGTGGAAGGTGAATGCTCATCAGATGTTAACTAGATAACTCTTCCTTCCAGAGCACTACTCTACATCGGTGCTCCTCCCAGCCTACTCGGACCAGCTACAACTACACAAATCCTAAGATTCAAATACAAACCTTCTGTGCTGGCAGGTTATGCTGAATTCCCTCTTCCCCCTGCCCAGAACGTGCTAAATCTCAGCTGGGTGCTCCACCTCACAACTCTACCAGACCCACTAGTTCTCAAAATGCCAAGTACCTACTCATCATGCTGAGAAGGAGGCCCCCTCTACTTCAACTTAGCTACTGTATCAAACTTACTAGGGCTCTGGGGCTACCCTGGCTGGAACACTGCAGCATAATTTATGCGGGGCCCCTAAGAAAGAACCTAACAAAATCTGCGAACATCACCTCAGACAGTAAATAGGTGCAGGGACTCATTGAGGCCAAGATAATACACTTGAAACACTTTGCACCATTTTAAAAGAATGTTAGTCCCAATGCCTAAATACTTTTAGAGGCTGCCCCCTCACTATACCCGTGCCCACAATATTGGGTTAGGGAACACTAATCTGATTTCCCAAATCAAATTTACCTGGAAGAGACATACAGGTAGAACCATCAATGTGTGTGGTTATAGCTCTGGGACACCTTGAGCCATGATGTAAGGAATCAAACAAGTATATCCTGCCTTCAACAGAAACCTGAAGATGTGCATCTGCAAATGGAAATATAACCAACACCATGAATTCACTAGATCCCCCTCCAAGTGTGGGCTGAACTCTTCCAATAGGCCTAGCCAATGCCAGTGCCGCCGCTAAAACAACATCTTCTCCCTGCATTCATCTTGTGTTGTCCACCTGATAGGATGAGTAACTTCACAATGGATAATAAACTAAGTAATTAAAAAAACAATTACATGATTAAATGTTCTATAAGGGTGGTGAGTGGCTATTTGCCGAACACACAGAACCTGAACAAACGAATACACCATATCCACCCACTCTCCTTTCCAAAAGAACACACCTCTGAAAAATCTTTCACACATAACACTCACGCTATCTTTTGAGTGTACAGCATTCACCATTTCCCCCCCAACTTCTAATGGCTAAGAATATACTAACCGCTTCAAAGGTTTGGTGGATATCTTTGTTTTAACACAAAGTTTGACCTCTACAACAACTGTTCCCATGTTCTTACCTGCATCATATCAGTCCTCATAACATCTTACTGTCACTCATAACCACACATTTTGGTCTCTTAACTGCACTGGGTATGACCTTTTCTCCTGAGTACGTCAAACAGTACTCACTCCCCTGTGACTGCTGAATTGCGTGAGGTAAGCAATATGGCTTATAATCACTGAAGGGTAACTGTTCCTACAAGGCAAGCAACAACTTATTTTGGTTGCGTAGAGAGCAAAGGAAGCAAAGAAAAAAACACAAAACCCACATGCACAACTGCAGTGTCTCCTAAAAGACCTCCGACAAAGAGCCCTCTTGCTGGGCCCATAGAGGACAGCAGCGCCACCCCCACGAGGAGCAATGTCCGATGATGAAGCATGACACTCGCAAGAGTGTGTGAGGGCAGTATTTTCAAAAGGAGAAATTCCTCCACCTTCATCAGATTCTCACCACATGCATAGAGACTACTACTTATTCGTTTTAGTTTTTTGCTTTTTGTTTGCTTCCTTTTCTCTCTACGCAGCCAAAATAGGTTGTTGCTTGCCTTGTAGGAACAGTTACCCTTCAGTGATTATGTGTTAGTTCTCATGAGCACTGGTACTGGACCTATCTTTTTCTTCATTGCTCCCCGTCCCCCCTCTTAACAGTGTTTTGTAAGCAATTTGGCGCTTCATTTAGAGCTTGGCAGTCAGTCACCATAAGCCAGGGTGGTGGAGTTACTGCCCACAATATTTCGACACTACCGCTGGCCTGTTGAAGATCTCTGTGCCTCCAAAGAAGCCACAGTACCTCCTCTGAAGGCACTAAAAGTTTGCTGAGTGGTCCCAATGTTTATGTGCCCACTCAACATTTTTTGTATTGTTTTATTAAAACAAACTACCAAAGCCAGAGTTTTTTTGTAAGTACTAATTACCATGACACGCTGGGAGATTTCTCCCAGGGAGTGGGGTTAATTTTTATTTTTTTCTGTTTTGGTTCGCCATACTTTCCCTGGTGGTCCTGACCGACAAAAAGCACATCAGCCAGTCCGCTGTAAATGGTGCACAGACATAATATCGACTCCAAAATATCGTTTGGACAGAATATCGAGTTTTAAATATCGTTTGGACAAAATATCGACAGGACAGAATATCGACAGCCAAAATATCGTTTTTAAGGTAAGTGAAGTAATATCGACTGTAAATAATATAGAAAGTGAAAATATCCAAGTATATAATCTAGATAGTAAAAAATATCGTTTTTTAATTAATATTTAATTATTTATAGTGTTTTTATGTTATAATATGTGTGAAAAGTGTCATTTTATGTTATAATTATTTTTAATTAATGATTTTTTTTAAATTATTGTGTAATTTTATTCTGTAGCGGGTTGTGGGTTTATAGGGGAATAGGGTGGGAAGTAATTTAATTATAATTAATTAAATATGTAAATTTATTAATTGGTAGTAATAATTAATTAATTGGTAATTAAATAATATGTTAATTATTTAAAATTTAATTGCTAATTAATTTAATTTAATTGATTAATTGCTAATTATGTAAATTAAAATAATGTATTTCCTGTAGCGGGTTGTGGGTTTATAGGGGAATAGGGTGGGAAGTAATTTAATTATAATTAATTAAATATGTAAATGTATTAATTGGTAGTAATATTTAATTAATTGGTAATTAAATAATGTTTGTTAATTATTTAAAATTTAATTGGTAATTAATTTAATTTAATTGATCAATTGCTAATTGTGTACATTTAAATAATTTATTTCTTGTAGCGGGTTGTGGGTTTATAGGGGAATAGGGTGGGAAGTAATTTAATTATAATTAATTAAATACGTAAATGTAATAATTGGTAGTAATATTTAATTAATTGTTAATTAAAAAATATTTGTTAATTAATTAAAATGTAATTGGTAATTAATTTAATTTAATTGATTAATTGCTAATTATGTTAAATTAAAGGGGTATTTTTAGGGTTCAGGGTCAGTTTTTAGTTTTTGGGTAAAGGGGTATTTTTAGGGTTCAGGGTCAGTTTTTAGTTTTTGGGTAAAGGGGTATTTTTAGGGTTCAGGGTCAGTTTTTAGTTTTTGGGTAAAGGGGTATTTTTAGGGTTCAGGGTCAGTTTTGTGTTTTTGGGTAAAGGGGTATTTTTAGGGTTCAGGGTCAGTTTTTACTTTTTGGGTAAAGGGGTATTTTTAGGGTTCAGGGTCAGTTTTTAGTTTTTGGGTAAAGGGGTATTTTTAGGGTTCAGGGTCAGTTTTGGGTTTTTGGGTAAAGGGGTATTTTTAGGGTTCAGGGTCAGTTTTTAGTTTTTGGGTAAAGGGGTTTTTTTAGGGTTCAAGGTCAGTTTTTAGTTTTTGGGTAAAGGGGTATTTTTAGGGTTCAGGGTCAGTTTTTAGTTTTTGGGTAAAGGGGTATTTTTAGGGTTCAGGGTCAGTTTTGGGTTTTTGGGTAAAGGGTTTTTTTAGGGTTCAGGGTCAGTTTTGGGTTTTTGGGGTACAGGGGTACAGTGTAAAAATAAAGTAAAATTAAATTTACATTAATTTAATTTAATTAAATTATATTAAAATAATTTTAAATAATTTAAATTAAAAAAATTATTATATACTTACCAATACTTACGTTGTAATGGTAGTGCGTTGTAAAAGTTGCGTTGTAACGTCATATATCCACTGTTGCACTCTTTGCAGTGGGAATAGTAATTTTAACCCCTACGCTATCCAACGCTTTCCCTACTGTTGCACCCACTGGAGTGGGAATAGTAATTTTTACTCTTTTGTATTTGTACGTTAATAATATTGGCTATTATTTAATTACATTTTGTTACTATATATATATATGTTTTAAGAAATATGATTAAAAAATATTATTTTTTTACTTTCATTAATTATTTAATTATTAAAAGTTATTTTAAGTATTGTTAATTATATTTTAGTAATTAATTTTTTATATTAATGTAATTAAACATTGTTTTTATTAAAGTCGATATTTTTTACAACTATATTTTTGTAAACGATATTTTGTACTCGATATTTTTGTACTTACCTGTTTGTACATACAAACTCGATATTTTGGCTGTAGATATTTTTTCCTCGATATTTTGGGTAGTCGATATTTTGGCAGTCGATATTATTTCAGTGATCCGCTGTAAATATAGCAGGCATGGCGCTCTGATGTACCTATACCAACGGCCGAGTCCCTCCAAGGGGCAGGGCTTCGCAACTAGCGCAATCGCAACACAGTGGTAGTGAGCCAACCACACAAGGGTTCACTGGCAGCTCTAGCCACAAGATGTAAATGGCCCTTTGATTAATATCCTTGGCCAAGCCTGGCTTCTGGGTACATGCAGTGTGTTTAATGTCACTCTGCCCAACTTGGACCCAGAGTGGTCAACAACGGTCAACATGAAATGCATGGTCAGTCACAAACATGTTTCTAACAACTGCTGGTGCAATCCAAGTGTTCCTTCACCTTCCACTGCAACTTCCAGTGAGGCCACCAACAATCAGCTCTGAGCCAGGCCTTAGTCTTGGTCACCCAGGGTGACTCTTGGGCCAGTTTCAATGTCATCTTTCTGACTATCTTCAGAGGAATCCATTATTCATCTCTTACTAACGGGTCCTTCTCAAAGTATAACTCACGTTCAATATTTCTTAGTTAAAATGCTTACACTATTATGGCCTTTGGTGTCTCAGTAAAAGTAAGTATAAACATACGCTACAGGCATTTGTCATTGCCAGTTTTATAGTGCATTGTCGTCCTGAATCTTTGTTACCTCTCACATGGTGAAGGACATCTAGGAACATAGAAGCTAAAAAAATAGGCACTTACAAAATATACCCTGTAAAATGTCAGGCAGAGCTCTTAGATACAATTATTTGATAGACGCAAGCCATCACAGTGACAACCGACTAGAGGGGAAACCTCACTAGCACCAACTAGTCCATGCCACATAAGGATAGCTGTCGAAAGGCAAAGATAAGAAAGTAAGGTAGAATGAAGAAAGGGACTGTGGGGTGCTGGCACATGGCTTTGGAGAAACTGTGTTTACCCATGTCTGCGGGCTGTTTGGGTGCGCTGAACTATGAATTGTACTACCTGGTGAGCCAACTGCAATGGCTTATGACATGGATAACCCTAAATTAATATCCAGAGACGGACAGTCTCTGCCCTCGCAAAATGAGGGAGAGTGTACTCAATGATGTACTGGGGGTAGGCTCTGCGGTGAAGCGCACACCAGTTTTGATGAGAGTAGCTCGATATTGATGGGCACGCTACAGGCAGCGTTGAAGTGCAGGAACGGCCTATTCACCAAATCTGTCCCTGTCGTGCCTGCCGGCCTTCGCTAGGGTCAGGCAGATGGCGCATTAATCCCAGTGGCAGCGCATCTCCATAGATGACTTGGGTCAGCTTTTCACGAAGGGGTCTGCCTTTCTTGTTTAAAGAGACCCAAAAGATATATGCTGTCCCAGCTGGACAGTTCTTGACTCACGCTGCTCTCAAAGGGACCTTCGGTGAGACATGGGGGGACCCGAGCAAGGAGCTAGACATAGATTTGGTCCCGCGGGTACTGTTGACCTGGAGCCCCCAGGTGCCACAGGATCACTAACATACACGGGGCACTGGTCCAGACGACTGGAAGAGCCCTCAGTGTCCTGAATGATCACTGGAGCCGATTGTGCTACTGAGGTGAACTGGGACATAGTCCTGTGCTACATCCCTAGGGTCTGGAGTAATGCACGGCTGACGTTTTTACAGTTGAAATATGTCCACCACATATACCTCACCCCATTGAGTCTCCATTGGATGTTCAGCATGGCATCCCATGAATTCCCCAGATGCAGAGTGGATAAAGTAGACTTTTACCACATGACACTGCAGTGCTGATTCTTTAGCCATTTTAGACAGCAGTGTGTACATATGTCACATAAGTTAAGGGCTGGCAACACATAAGTACATCTCAGACATGTGTGGTTAGTCTGATGCCCTGCCCCACGGTGGACGAAGCAGAAGTAGAATAGACCTCGCGCTAGTACTGGCGCAATGAGTCATAGCAATAACCTGGAGGGCGGACTCGGTGCTGCCACTCGCAGCTTTGGCCGAATGATGTACGCTGCTGGGCGAAAGCAGAAAACGGCATGCCAAGGGGGCTCCACTGGCAGGTGGAATATACATGATATTATTAGCATTGAAACCAGCCCTAGACACATCGACCACACCAAAGGAGGGACAGATGGGGTTGGCATTAAGGGGGCAGCTCAGGTGGCTGGCGCATGGACCTAGGTACATACATGCCGGGTAGGGGTGGGCTGTGGGGATCTGATTTTTGGCAGGGAGGGCTCACCCACATACAGCCTTGGTCTGGGTAGACACTAATCTCGCCCTTCTTTTTTCTTCCGGTCTTCTCACTGAAGGCTGCTAGGCATGCCTGGGGGGACATTCAGATGCACTCCTCCCACTGTTTAGGCAACCCACCCATTGCTTGAATTAATGAATGTGCATACCCCAGATCCCAACACACCCACCCATTCCGTGCTTAATGTTGAACGATTGCTGTATCGGACCACTAAATGTCTCATCAACTGTTTCTCAATGTGTACCTCTAAAATTCACTACATATTATCTTAAATAAAGATAGAATGAAGAAAGAAGGAAACAGGTTGGCGTGACCCTAGCATGCTCACCCTTTCAAAAACACTAAGAAGAGGCAACAAGGCAGACAGTAGCTGCTTTAACAGTCACACTTAGAGAATACCGGTTTAGTGGATGGTGTTATGTCCATGGTTTGTTGTTTCTCAAAGAGAGGTTCAGCACTCTTATGGTTTAATCTGTGTGAATTACTGAGTCAGAGACTGCCACTCTGTAGTTATGGTTAAGAGGCTTAGCCCATATAAAAAGTGTATTTTTGATCTTTATCGCTTTAGCTAAGTGTGACTATGGTATACATCCACTAGCATTTGAATTTAGGGCATTTCGAGTAGAGTAGTAGTGTAGGAGAAATTACAGTGGCGGAGAATAAGAGGTTCCTTAAACTTGCACTTCCCAATGTAACCCCCATTGGGAACATTTTGTCAAAGAAAGCCCAAAACAAACACCAAACCTCTCATGAAGACATAAGTCACTGGACACTTCACACTTTTTGAGTTGGTGCATGTCACAGGCTTTACAGAGAATCCTAAAAAGATCTGGTGGGAGATAAAAAAAAAAAATAGGAATTTATCAACAATTGTATTAAGCGTTGCAGGAAACTCAACATTTTTGTCTGAATTGACCACTGAACTTGTGTAAAGCAAACCTTTTTTGATTCCTACAACAGGTCAGGTTTTCCTTCAAAAACATCTGATGTGCCAGTCGTGGATCTGGAGCTTTCTTATCCCTAGATTAGAGGCCATTATTATTATAATAAAAAAATAATGCATCAGACAAAATAATAAATATAGAATGAAGAGAGACGCTTGGCTTGAAATAAATAAACAGACAGTAGCTAACTTCAACTGTAAATGTGACAAATAACAAAAGTGCATGCAGCAGCTCATAGTACAGGAGAAAACACATAAACAATGTAGACAGCTGCTAGCACTGAAATGGAAAGCAATACAGTGTGCAGACATCTTATTTGAGAGATAAAGTAATAAGAAGTGCTGCCAGCAGGTTTTCAACAACAAAGTAAAACAAAAAAACTACAGACAGAAGAAGTGAGGCAGGCAGCTTTTATCAGTGAGGAGGAGGTGTGGAGGTGGTGATGGGTTGGTTTTTAGGTCTGTTTTCGAGTTCTAAACCTAGTCATGAGAAATAGCGCAGCGCAAAGAAACATAATTTGCACGTTAAAAGATAGTGACCATCCAATATTTTTTTGGAACCCATGATTTAAAATGTATCTTGGGAGCTCATAATGATGCCCTTAGTCTCTATCTCTGTTTTACACTAAAAACTTTAAAATCACAGTATTAAAATTTTAAAAATGTCTCTTGCCCAGCTATTACCGAGACATTTAGTGTTATTTTTGTGGTAAAAATATGAGTTTTTAAATCAAAAAAATTGCCATGTAAACAGTGTGATGCCATTTCCTGTGTTTTAGCTGAAGTGAAGACTAGCAAGATATTATTTCATTTCTAGTCATTAGATATGCTTACTAGTTCTCACCCCTAATAATTTTCCAAGCTTGAGAGCTGTAGTATGCATATGTCTCAGCCTTGGCTCATGAGGGTACTAGAGAAACATGCAAATAACCAACAACAACCCATTACTGTAAAGTATATGGACTATGTCTCTTGTTTCTCTTCACCACTTCACACACTCAATCGCAGTGATCTAATACAAGACAAAAGCACCACGCTGGTCACTCACCCATGACACCAAATGCTTCCCACAAAGACCACCCTGCAACTCATCACTCTTGCATCCAGGCAATTCTCAAGTTATAGTGTGCTGCTCATATGCTAATGCACTTCGGTGCCTATTCAGAGGTATGAAATTGTATACAAATGCAACTGCAACCCAATACAATACAGTAGCTTATAGTACCAATCCAAGTGCATGTTCCAGTAACAACACCCTTCAAACAACACTGCAAGCAACTGGAGGGAAGATGTAGAATGAGTCACAAAGAAACAGACAAGGACACCTTCAAGGGCGGCACTGAAGCACTACTACCAGCAGGTCAGAGAAACCAAGAAGAGGGCCCTAGCGAAGCGCATAGATTACAGTTCCAATAGCTGTAAGGAGAGCTTTGTGTTTGCCAAAGACTTAACCGCACCTGCTCCTACCACAAACAGCATCCCCCCTCGCAAGACCTATGCAACAACCTATCGGAATTCTTCTGCAACAAAATCAAAACCATCTATAACAACTTTGACCCTCGCCCAAACCTCAGCTGCCTTGCCTCCGATCCACCCACAGAAAGCGACAGAAACACCAGACTACATGGTAAACAATCACCACGGAAGAGACAACCAACATCATGGGAACTGCCTACTCTGAGGCCCCGACAGACCCCTACCCCCTCCACATCTACAGCATGAGCGCTTCCCCGATCAGCAAAGTACTCACCTGCATCCTGAACAGATCCATCTCCACCGCAAAGTTGCCAGCGGCATGGAAACATGCCATGGTCAATGCACTTCTAAAGAAACAGTTGTCAGACCCCACACAGCTAGCTAACTACCACCAAATCTCCCTACTACCCATTCCAGCCAGGTTAATAGAGACAGCCATGAACAAGCAACTCTCCCACTACCTCAGCATACACCAACTCATAGACCCACTCAATCAGGCTTCAGACCCAATCTTAGCACCAGAACTGCCCTCATCTCAGCAACTGACAACATCAAGATGATTCTTGGCTGAGGAGAAACAGGGGCCCTTATCCTGCTTGGCCTCTCAGTGGCCTTGGACATGGTCTCCTATTCCACAATGATAAGAAGACTACATGAAGCAGGCATCCAAGGACCCGCCCTCAACTGGATCTGCTCCCTCCTCACAGGGAGAACACAAAATGTCAGAATGCCACCTGACACGTCGGAAACCAAGAACCTCATCTGTGGAGTCCCCCAAGGATCATCTCTCAGCTTGACCCTGTTTAACATCTGTATACCACCACTGGTTTACATCACCAGATCACACAGCATCAATATTCGTTCCTATGCAGACAACACCCAATTGTGATACTCTCCCTGACAAATAAAACATCTGTGACAAAATACAACTTCAACACCTGATGACCATGGTTGCCACCTGGATGCGGTCAAACTGCTGTAAGCTCTATTCAGACAAGACCAAAGTAGTGGTCTTTAGGATGAAAACCTTGGGAATTCATCTGGTGGCGAGCAGACCTCAGCTCCACACCTTCACCCACGCCAGAAACGTAGGAATCACCCTAGACGTCAAGCGACTTCCACTTGTTTTCACATTCTGAGAATGCTGTGAAAAATCTGTGGCTACCAGAGAATACAAGGAAAACAGTCACATAGGCCTTGATTAGATTTGACTACAGAAATGCACTCCAGGCGAGAATCACCAAACAGCTCCTGAACAAGCTCCAAACCATCCAAAATGCTGCAGGAGGACTTGGTCATAACCTACCTTGCCACACCCACATTACTCCACACTTCAAAGAACTCCACGTGCTCCATATTCACAAATATTCTCAGTTCAAGCTCCTCATACACACATATGAACCACTACACAACATAGGCCCACCCACCTCAACAACCACATACACTTCCACCAATCACCCAGGCACTTCTACTCCGCCAGACTCTCACTAGCGCACAGACCCCCGCATACACAAAAATAGAGATGAGGGTTGCGTCTTCTCGTGCATCTCCCCCATAGCATTGAAGGACTCCCACAGCACATTAGAGCTTCCTCATCACTTCTTGACGTCAGCAAGACTTGAAGACCTGGCTTTCCCAATAACTTCTCTCCGGGAAACCACCGCCTACCCACCTTCGAAGAACCTGGATAACCTCACGGCTATATAAAAAACCTAACATAAAAAAATATATAAAATGAAAAATTCCTTCTATGTTCTGCAAACTTCTCTTTGATATAACCACTGTAAATAATCACAGTTTTATCCAAACAAAAACATTCACCTTTAAAACAAAACCAATACCTTCTAGCATTGATTAGTGGCAATATTGAAGACCTTGGATACCTAACTTTGACACCAGACCAAATGTGATTCTGGGAAAATTTCCTGACACAAATTATAAATATGTGTAATTGTGTTATAATACATGGAATTGTACAACACCTGTATAAACGGCAGTCTCTAATTTCCTTATAATCAGCAACTTTTGACACACCCAGTCGCCAATTATGAAGAAAAGAAGTCAGAACATGATTATTATAAATGACTCCAGTCGAGTTCTGGCATTACAATGCCTGCTGCCAAAGTCAGCAGCCCAGGTGAAAGGTAGGTTAGGTCATGGAGCATAATCAAAGCAGCTGTTTAAAGCAACAAAAACTGAACATTACGTTTCTTTCTATTTTCTACCTTAAAATGACAAGCAGAGAAAAATTGTTATTTTGCACTCCTTAAATAGTTAGAAAAAAGCTGGAATCTTTCTGCATGCTTTACATATTCTGAGCTACTGCAGTTATATTTTTTAAACTGACTTGCATTGAACTGTTTCTGATATCTTTTTGCAAAAAAAAATATCGGACAGGTTGTTGGATTTAATTTTGCACTAGAGGTTTTATTTGTATTCTTCATGCTTACAAGGGAGCTCGCTCTTTCATATGAAAGAGCTACGCACCATGTTTTTAAGTGGTTTGTGGAAAATGTGATGGTGTGACCATATATTGTATGGAATAAAGTACCAGCAGCAGCTCCTCTGCTAGGGCGGAGGAGCGTCGCCTCACTGCTTTTCAGCAGTACAAAAAAGGAAAAATAAAATTATAATAACACAATGTTATTATCATTTTATTTTTCAGTGCAAGCCAGGTTAGGGCGGTGCTGGAGTCCTTGGAAGCTTGTTTCTGGTCCAGGGAAGGCATGGCTTGGCAGTTCGGGCTGGACTGTTCCCATGAGGCACAGGGTCAGACTGATTTGCATGTAGCCATGTCTGAACTGGGGTGGCAGAGTGGGCTAAAGAACGGTGATGGATTAAACCCAGATCTTTTGACTGGGTGGGAGTGTTTGATTGGTTCAGATGCTCCGTCCATCACCACCCCCTTTTGTACTGCAGTGTCAGAGCAGGGAGAGGAGGAAATATGTGCACTTAAGTGCACATGACGGTTTGGCCGGCTGTCTTGTGCCTGCCAAACAGTCATACGCAATTAGCATGTTCTCCACTTGGCTGTATTGCACAGCCTGGGTGGAGAATATGTACAGGCTCCCATTCCCTGTCTGAGAACCGAACCACCCCACTCAGACCAATCACAACGCTGATGTGATGCAGGTGACAGCAGCATCGTGATTGGCTTAGGGGAGCCTGTATGCTTCCGGTAGTCAGGAAGAGAAGCGGAGGAGAGACAGCCACTGTGCAGAGGTGTGCTACATTCTCCCCTCTGCCACCCCCGTTCTGTACCAGCCGCCACTGTAAAGTACCCCACCCCCCAGTCTACATGATAAGTATATTGCAAGTTACCTTGAAGTTCCATACCCATATAAAGAACGTTGATCTTGAGCTCGTTTTCCTCTGGTTATGGAACTCCTCAGTGACTTGCAGTATCCTTAAAATGTACGGCAGGAGGTGCATTATCCCATGTATATGACTATGTTTGATATAAAAAAATGTGTATAGAGTTGTGTCTAGAACTGTCTCCATTACATGACCGTTGGCTTTCCTCGTGTTATGAAGCAAACGCAAGGAGATGATGGACGGGGCACTGAAACTTTTCAGATATTTACCCCCAGTTCCTTGTGTTACATACAGCCAGAGTGATCCTGGGCAAGTCACTTAGGGCCAGATGTAGGTAAATACTATGTATCTATTCTTAAATACCGAATCATACCGATTCGGTAATCAAGAATAGGTAAATAGTATGTAGGTAATTTTTCGGTAAATTTTACTGAATCTGTAAAATTCCGTATTTACGGTAAAAGGGGGAAAACATTGAAGGGTGGCAGGATGTCACTTTGATACCCTGTTGCACCCCTCAATTGTGTATGGGTGCACATGTTGCAGACATACATGCCCTAAGGGCATGTATGTCTGCAACATGGCACTGTTGGAAACGCAAAAAAAATGCTTTTTCAAAGGTTTTCATTATTTACCACCAACTTGTAGTTGGTGGTAAATAACGAATCCTTAACTGAGGAATGCACTAACTTGAGTGCTCCCTACATCCTGGATTCGGTAATTTACCGAATCGGTATATTAAGAATTCTGTATTTTACCGAATTCCTAAATTACCGATTCGGTAAAATACCGAATCCTACAAAAATGCCACCTACATCTAAAAAGCCCAATACCGGTCGGTAACGGCCGAAATTCGGTAATTTCGGCCGTTACCGACCGGTATTGGGCGATCTACATCTGGCCCTAAATCTCTCTGTGCTAAAAAATTAATGTGACCTTGTGTAACTGCCCTCTCACAGTCAGACTGTTCTTTGTAAAGTACATAATGCTTAAGAGGTCCCTGCTGAACTTAGAAAATGGCCGTGGAAAAAGGCCGCTCGTCGACGTTCACACTCATATCCCGAAGAAAAGATAAATGTAGAAAAAAACGGTTGTTAACACTCACTTTATTGGTATAATTGAAAGTACCGCGTTCCACCGTTGTTGAACTGATAAATACTGTCTTCTTGTGGTCAAATTCGTATTCAAGTTAGCTTTGTAAGTTAAATGTATCATGTCTGGTAGGCATAGAGGTGTGAGTCCCTGTTTTATCACAATCCTTACATTTTAGAAAAAATCTGGATCTTGGAGGAAAAGTCTGCATATAAAAATAAAATTCAAAGGATCCTATTTTTTTCTTCCTCACATCCTTTGTCTAACAGCCGCAAATCAAAGCTACGAAATAGAAGGTAACACAGTAAACATCCTTTACAACGACTGCGTTACAACGCAGTCCATTACCCTGCAATTTTTACTCTGCAAAATCTTTTACAACGCAGTGCTTTACACCGCACACCATTATAACACATTCCCCAATACAATGCCCCGGTGGAGTTAGAATAGTAAATTGCTTTTGTAATGGACAATGAGGTGTAATGGATTGCATTGTAAAGCCCTGCGTTGTAAAAGATTTCTCAGAGTAAAAAATTTGGGGTGATGGCACGCGTTGTAAACACGTGCGGAGTAAAGTGTCATGTTCAGGTCACCCTTCAGAATCTTTCAGATTTGACAAAATTAGGACATCAATTTTATCTATTCGTATATCTACAGCGTAAGGCTTCATTTCATTATGAATTTGGAAACAATTTGGCACGTGTAAATTGTTAATGTTTTTATTAATAAAAATAAAACTTTGCTGAAATTAAAATAATGTTGGTATAACAGGATGTAATGTATTTTACTATATATATATATATAGCCTTGTCCGTCCTTTTTCCTGCTGCCAAACCCCAAGCATGTCTCCGAAGGACAAGGGCAGCAGTGCATTTTCTATTTTAGTTAAAAAAAAAACGAAGAATGACAATAGTAACTGCAAGAACCAAACGTTTTTCTAAGGAGCTTGTCAAATACCAAAGCTGTCTAATTTTGATTAACCCTTACACCTCTTTTTTTCCCCCACCCTACACCCCCTGTCTCTTTATTTCTGTCTTGCTGGTCCTTTTTTATTGACGCTCTCTTTGTCACTGTTTTCTAAACTTTCTCTCGCTCCTTCTTTTTTAATTTTTCCGTATTCTCTCTAAGCTATGGTCCCCAAAAACTGTGCAGATGCCCATCACCACTATGAAATAAGAACAAGAGTATTTTTAAAACGCAGTGTTGTTGGCAAAATAACGTAATTAATGTGTCTGTGGGCCACTGCAGCTCTCATTTCAGACTGGGCTGTGATGGTGTCTGAAGGGGGTCTGCAACATGTGCTTGGGGCAGTATACTGCTCAGTTGGGGAACATCCTTTTCAACGCAGATTTTACCACGCAGTGCTGTTACAACGCAGGCTTTACCACGAAAACCATTACAACGCATTGCACAGGGGGGCGCTCTAGGATAAGTAATAGTTTAATTTACTATCCAACACCTTCCCTACTATCCACGGGGACTGGAGTTGGAATAGTAAATTAAACTATTCACTATCCAGCACCCCCCAAAGCAATGCGTTGTAATGGCTTGCGTGGTAAAACTTGCGTTGTAACAGCATGCGTGGTAAAAGCATGCGTTGTAACAACGTACATCCGCTCAGTTGATTTTTACTTTGCCTATATTTGCAGTTGGCGACGAGATAAAACCAGAATTAAGCTTTAAAAAAAATCAAACTGTGATTAAGCCAGACGTCATCAACGTAGCCAGAGGGCAGCATTTATTCTCATTCGGGTACTCATGTAGAGGATAGTGCAAAAATCAGGCAAAATAAATAAACCTCACTCACTGACGCAAATATATTTGTACCGCTGTCCTATGAATTTTAGATCCGACTATAAAGATTTAGGGTTCTGTGGCATCCGACACAGGTAAGACTGGTGTGGCAGAGCGGGGCGGGGAGGAAAGTCGATAGACAATGAGTTAGTTAAAATGAAATAATAAAACCACTTACCTTGTGCTCAAGGTAAGTGTTTTTATTTATTTTTAATTTAATTTAAACTAACCCGTCGTCTGTCAACTCACCCCTTCACCCCGTCCGCCTCCGCCCTGCCCCACTGCTCTTACCTGTGCCGACCGCCAATGTTAAGGAACCATTTTAAGTACATTACTTTGACATTTGTAGTTCCATGACCTTACAAAGGAATTGCTCCTTCAGCATCCTCCCTCTATGTGCCTTGGAACTCCTCGGTGACTTGCCATATCCTTACTGGGCCGGCTCTAGGGTGGTGCGAAAGGTGCAACCACACCAGGTGCTGACTTCAGGGGGCAGCCGTGTTTTCAAATAAATTATGGATTTAAAAGCACCTGTGATTAATGGAGCTGCTTGAGAGAAATGAGAGTTTTGTCTATTGGAACCTTTGACTCAAAGTAGCATATAGAGGGTTAATATGCCTGCTGCAAAGCACGTGTACCATGCAGAATACAGAAGTGCATATAATGTAAATAGTACAGTGGGTTGCCACTTTTGTCGCAGAGATGCCTTTATTACTTGCAGTTTATACCTTAGAATCCTACTATACCACAGTGAACTATGAACTCTCATCAAAGAGCTGCATGGAAACTGCAAGGTATATGTTTGAATGTTAGGTTTTCCCCAGTCTATCATTATCCTAATGTCGCAATAAGGATTAGTTCGGTTAGAAATCAAGTATTATTAATAAAGATAACTCCCAACCACTGTGGCACGACTTATTTAATGAGTTTGTGCATCTCCAGAACAAGCACTGTTAAACTATACTGCCTATTAGTGTGGATGACGTGACTCCTACGCCTTGTATTCATCTGCTTTAGGTAACATTATCATGGCTCTGATTTACACACGTGTGATTCATTGTCTTGGTGTAATGTGTGTGATGTAAAGTGCTCTGACACCTACACTGGTATGAGTGGCACTAAAAAACAAAAGAAAATCACGTGAGAGAGGGGCTATGGAGAGATGAGGGGCACTGTCAAAGGGTGGTAGTGAGAGAATCCGTGGATAAGGTCGTCACTGGGGGGGCGCCACCAGCGCTAAAGCCGGACCTGTCTTATAAGGTACGACTGGGGGGACTTTTATCCCATACATACTTACCTGTATATGAGCCTTAACAAAATGTTGGGTCTGTACACATTTTGCCCACAGTATTTTGTTTACAATATTCTGATATAGAACCCTCATCTTAGCTGGTGAGATTTTTCCATTCTTCATTTCTCCAGGGGTCACTGATTTCCTGTCGTTCTTTTCCTCTTTGTTTCTCCCCTTTCTACCTTTGCATCTCTTGCTCTAGATTTCAGTCTGATGATGAAAAATTAGTCTTTGCATTGCATTGCTCACCTTTCTAAGGTTTCTCACTACTTAGCGCCTCAGTATCACTATCGCTGAGCATGGGGTCTACAAACCGTGGTTCTCGTTTTGTGTCTTCTTACAGGGAATGGGTTGTTTGCTAGTACCTAAAGTTGACAACCTCTGACATCTAGCGACGCAATGAAGTACTACAACATTTGCTAGCAATGTCAAGTATTGAATTTCATTATCAATCATATGCAGAGTCTATGGTCTAAACTGGCTGGCAAGGGTATTACTCCGTTACGTTTGAAGGCCATCATTACACTATACGTACTCGGACCCTGCTGGTAAATATAAAATTCATTCTGAGGGCAGTCACAAAGGAAAAGGTCTATATTGAGGCTTAAACGCGTGATGAGTGTTTGCACGTTTCCCTAGTAAAAACATGTTTCCTTGTCTTTTGATTGTTATAGCTTTGGCACTGTTTTGCTTTTTTTAAACAGATTTTATTCGTCAAGTTGCACATATATTGCATCCCAGAGACATCTGCGCAATCAACCCACACAGATATAATGACTTTGACTTTTCCCAATTTTGCCCGAGCAAGGTTATGCAACAAATAAATTGAAAAAAAAAACAATCCCCCCCTCCCCCCGATCGCAATAGGTCTACTAAGTCCTGTCCCCCACATACATGCAAAGTTTGGCAAATGGAACTCCCTAAGTCCCTCCCCGTCCCTGCACCCCACTCCCCACATCATATCCATGGCTTATCACAGTGAATGAGTTTCCTCCGCGAATGGCGGTTCTAACATCAGGCCACGATAGTCCGCCCAACATCTCCAGATTTTGTAGTGTTTGCGTGGGCATCCCCTGGCAACAAAGATAGGCTGTTCCAACCCCATGCATAAATCCAGCCCATTTTTCCATACGGTCAATGACGGGGCCCTCGGTGCCTTCCATGCCCTGGCAATGTTGCTCTTCGCCAGTGTGAAACCTAACAGCATGAGGTATCTTTTGTAAATGTTACTGCCTACCCCCTCCATGACATGCAGCAAGGCCAGTTGCGATGTGCGGGACAACCTCCACCCCAGGACCTGTGATAAGCAGTCAAACCCTCCCCCCCAAAAAACGATCCAAAGACAAACAATGCCATACCGTGTGAATAAATGTGACCTCCCCCCGCCCACAGAGAAGATATTTGGGGGAGGCAATCAACCCTGCCTTCCACAGGTGGACCCGCATGTAATAGACTCTGTGGAGGTACTTGAACTGGACAAGGCGGAGTCGCATAGCTATGGCCGCATCCCGTGGTGCAGCCAGAGCCTCCATCCAGTCCTCCTCCTCCAATGAGCCCACGTCCTCCTCCCAGTCCCCTGAAGCTTCTGTAGTGTAGAGGAGCAATGTATAACAAGGGTTTTGTATATTCAAGATATTTTCTGGTCTGGTAAGTCCCCCATGAAAATCTTTGCTTCTACTGGACTGAATTCCGGCAGGGACTCCAAACCCTCTAGGCTGGGGGACAGGGCATGCCGAAATTGTAGGTAACGATAGAACTGGGACCATGGCATGTGAAACTCGGCATGATGGTCTTGGAAGGATTTGAGCTTTAGACCCCTCATAACATCCCCAAGTGTTGAGATGCCTATATTATCCCACCCCCGAAACCCCTGCAAAGCCGCCAATTGGGGTAACCACCCATTGTTCCAGAGGGGAGTCTCCCTAGTCAAAGTATTCCACCAGCACCTGTCTCCAGATCTGGAATACCGCCCTCGTAGCTGCTGGCAGAGAGCCCCTCAGGGCGGCTGAGTACAGAATTGTGTGTAACGTGCGGCGCCCCATTAGCCATCGCTCAACAGCATATGCCAGGTCCCCTCTATCGCCATACCACCATTCATTGAGGACCAATAAATGCGAGGCTTGATAGTATGATAGGACGTCAGAGGACGCCAACCCCCCACAATACGTTGAGAGGAAACGTGTACGCAGAGCTACGCGCATCTTACCCCCTTCCCAAGCTTTGGCACATTTTAATATAGCTTCATGAAACTTTTTTAATAAAGGCTCCTTCCTGAAAAGTTTTGAGGTGATGCATCAAGCAGGGCCCGTGAAAGAGGGGGGATCCCAAAACACATTTTCCTCATTCATTTTTCCTTAGGAAAATTGATCAGCGATACCACGAAAACTGCTGAATTGAATTAGACCAAAGTTGACAGTAAACTAGAACTTCGTCCAGAAAGCCTGCATTTTGTTTTGATTTAATGTAAATCCATTCAGTAGTTTTTGAAAATTCATGTTAAAGATCATTGTATTTTTCATGCTGTGGAGTATCCACAGAGCTAACAGATCTTGAGGTAAGATCCGATTGACTGCCAACATCAACAAAAATGTGGCTACAGCCATTTTAGAATTTTTCCTATAAAAACATTAAAAAACAAAAACATATTGGGGGCAGGGTAGGGATACTAGTTCTGGTGGGAGGTGAAAACTGTTTTTTTTTTTTATGGGTGCATCGAATCCGCAGAGGATCCACAAATCCAGGGGCATTGATCTCCCACGCCCGAAAGTAATTATAACTGACGCCCTTGCCATGCACTGCTAGTTACCATACATATTACATCACTCATGACATGCTCTATGAAATTATTGATAACATCACTTCAACATCTGAAATTACATCATTGATGGCAACACTCTGCATGGTGGAGGCGCAAGCTATAGTTACTTTAGGACACAACTTATAGTTACTTGAGATAACTATAACTGGTGAATTTCAGTGGTTTTGTGCATTTAAAACTGTATGTTTTAACCTAATTATAACACCTTAAACCTTTGTTTATTTACTGAATGGATTGTCTATTTACAAATATATATATTTGAACCCCATGCCTTTATATAAAATGGTCGATTTCCGTTATTCTTATCTTACAGGCACTTGCACTTCAGTGGAAAAATTGAATTTATCAAAGATGAATTTCTATCTTTTCCTTATTGATCTCCATCTCAGAAAAGACAGCGGCATCTTATTTATCTCTCTAATTTCTGAATATGTTCTGAAAATGTAAATTTTGCTTACTTATGGAATATTGAACTCTACAGTGATAAAAAAAATCTCACGCTGGATGTTTAGTGCCAGTAAGCGAAATGGAGACACAGTCTAGTTATTGATTTTAATGAACAGTGACAAGGGAGGGCACTGTGTGAGCACTTTAAATGACTATCTAGATGACGGGACTCTATGGTCCAGTTGATGGCAGAATGCCGAAATGCATCAACCGTCGATTCTAACGCACTAAATGGTGATTAAATAATAACATTGATTTGAAATATCCTTGGAGCCTGCAGTGTCCGATGGTAGTGTACAGGACAAAGTGGAGTATATATATATTTATTTATTTATATATATATATATATATATATATATATATATATATATATATATATATATATATATATATATATATATATATATATATATAAACATTTTTGGCCCTGAGGGTCCTTGTGGGACCCCCTGAACAGACCTAGGGGGTCAGGGTGTGTCTACCCTGCCCCCTTTTCGCGTTTTGCGACGTTTTGTATTTGTTTTCTTGTGCCTCGGTGGAACTGGCTGTCAAAACTTCCTGATTTGATGTGTTGACAGCCAATTAAAAAGCAGCTTGTGCACGGCAGGTTGCGTGCAGGCTGCGTTTAGGGTACGCAGACAATCCGCGGATCCTCCGCGCCCATTGATATATAAATGACTTTAGCTGTCATTTTCTCAGGAACTACTGAACGGATTTACACCAAATAAGCAAAAGGCACAAGTTTGAACCAAGGACTACCTCTTTGCCAAATTTGGTGTAATTCCGTTCAGCAGTTCGGGCTGTAGCTGAGTCTAAAGGTCCAATGGGAAATTGCATGGGGAAAACGCGTTTTGGGACTTCCCTTTTTTCTCAGCCCGCTTGATGAGTCATCAAGAAACTTTCAGGATAGGAGCGGACCGAAGCTGGCCAAAAGTTTGGAAAATTTCGCCCAGATTCGTCAACCGGCGCCAAAGTTATGGGGAATAGAATGTTGCAGATTTCCTATGGGTAATAGGTCCTAACTATAAAGTCCACATTTGTAAAGCGCACAATCACCCGTAAGGCTCTCTAGGCGCTGGGGGGCCGTCGGGAAGATTAAGCGAGCTATTGCCCAGAGTCACATGGTGCTGGGCTGACCTGCCACCGGAGCCGGGGATCGAACCGTGGTCCCCAGATTCCAGCGTCAGTCGCCCTGGCCGCGGCGCCACACCTCTTCCACTATAACTATCTACTGGCAGCCGCTAGTAGAGAAAATATATATATATGGACATATATAGGGTTCAATTGATTGCCCATCCAGGGCTAAATTATTATTGTTTGTTTTGGAAATGTATATATTTTCATGCAACATTTAAATTTGTTTAAGCCCATTCAGGGCGCAATGTGATACGGTGAATAATAAACTGTATTTACCACTTACAAATGGTGGCATACCAGACTGATACCTTATGTCCTTTTCCTATGTTAATGAATATATGTATTTAAACTCTGCCAAAGGGTGGCGCCAGCCTCTATTGACAAAGGCGGTAGCTGAAACGCGTCTGGTAAGTGTGTGTTTAGCCCAATAAAGACTTGTTGGGCACGTTCCTGTGAGTGCTGTACATTTTGTAAATCGAGCGTTGGTCTGGAGACCAGCGTGGTGTCCGTCACCCCATCCTGCAAGCACCCGGTCGAGAGTGAAGGAGGTTGACGGAAAGCGAGCATGTAATAATATATATATATATTAGGGCTACTAACCCTTGGAGAAGAAATGGAATATGTGAGAATGCAACGCAAGTCGACTCTCCGTCCAAGAGTACCAAATGCCAAACAAGGCACAGGAGGAACAAGCGACGGAAACAGCGGCGCCAATGCGCAGCCTCCAAAAGGAAAGCAACAGAAGAGGTTTTGGCGCAAAAAAAACAAACAGACATAGACGAAAATACGATTATCAATCTCACTGATGTGGAGCTCAGCAAGGCGGAAAAACAGCTACTTGCACTAGGCCTGTCATACTGTCCGGAGAGTAATTTTAACTATGTAAATACCCGGATTGATATTTTCAAGTTTATTCGAAAAATCAAGTTGCAAAAGTACTATGCAGTTAAAACATGGAGGTCAAGAAACAATCAAGTAACACATCATTGCCAGTGAGGACTGGAGTACAATCAAGAGATGTTGGTCTTCTACGAGACCTACAAAATCTAAGAGATGATGGCAACAGTGACAGCAGTACCCAGGAGGTAGCTAGGGAGGAGGAGATTAATATTAATCAACCAGCAGGAAGTCCATTCAAACCAACATCCACCTTCAACCCTAGCATGCTCAGAGATGCAATTGATGTGTTTTCAGATCGAGTGATAGAGGAAATCAAAAATCTTCAAAGTAAGACCATGAAGTCTCGTACTAAACCCAGTGTAAAAACACGACCCTACAACTTGCACATGAAAAAACTAAAAAATGAAAAAAGTATTGTGATTAACAAATCAGACAAGGGAGGGAATGTTGTTTTATGGGGGAAACAGCAGTACATTGAAGAGGCTTTGAGACAATTGGGGGACACTACGTGTTACTCCAAAATTGACATGACCACCGCTAGAAAAATCAATGACTCTTATCGCTCAGACCTATATAAGTGGAAACGTGAAGGCCTCCTGAGCAAAGATGAGTTCAAATTTCTGCAAAAAGACTCCCCTGTGATGCCTAATATGTACTTAATACCTAAAGTGCACAAACAACAAACACCAGTGCCAGGCAGGCCCATTGTGTCCGCTATCAACAGCATGTTCGAGAACACATCGAAATATATTGATTTCTTTTTACAGGAATTTGTGGTCACATTACCGGCGTACATAAAAGATACCACGGAATTTTTGTACCAATTGAGCCAATGCACATGGTCGGATGAATTATTGCTTATCACTATGGACATAGCAACATTGTACACAAGCATATCTCACAATGACGGCCTTCGTGCAATGAAATTCTATCTAGATAAACGCCCTATTGAACTGCATGCACACAGTAAAATGTTGCTGTATATGACAGAGAAATGTTTGCGTAATAATACTTTCCTGTTTAATAGTGAGGTGTACAGACAAGAGAGAGGCGTCGCCATGGGGTCGTGTTTCTCCCCCAGCTACGCGGGGCTCCACGTAGGCTGGTGGGAGGAACACGTCCTCAGGGTTGAGCACAAGGAATTTCGGCATAACAATGTACTTAAGTATTGGCGTTATATAGACAACGTGTGTATTATCTGGAAAGGGACAGAAGAAACTGCTATTAAGTTTGTACAGACGATCAATGTTAATAATTTGAATCTTCAATTTACAGCTAATATCAGTAAATCCAAAAGCAGCTTCCTAGATGTAATGATAGAGACCAAGGACAGTAACATTTCCACGAGCCTGTTTAGGAAGGAAACATCAGGCAACTCTATCTTGCACGCGACAAGCTTCCATCCTCAGCACACAATTAGAAGCATCCCCTATGGGGAGTTCTTGAGAATTCATCGATCATGTAGCAGTCCTGAGCTTAGAGACAAATGTCATCTGGAAGCTAAAAACAGATTGATTAGTCGCGGGTATAAATCTACACTGTTAGAGTCAGCAATGAGGAAAGCAAACTCACTGAGCAGGGATGATCTTTTGAACCCAGAACGGGACACAAAGAAACATCTAGATGAAGATAACACCATCAGGTTAATCACCAGTTATAGTCGCCAAGCCAAACAAGTCACCAAAATTGTCAAACAACAGTGGCCCATCATTCTGACAGATCAAGTCCTTAGAGACATTATGCCCAGGGTTCCGACCGTCACCTTTAGGAGAGCCTATGCAATGAGAAATGACCTGGTCAGCAGTAATCCTGAAACCAGTAAGAACAAAGACTGGCTCTGCCCCCGTAAGGGGTTCTTTCGCTGCAGCTCATGTAGAGCCTGTAAATTCGGGGTGAATACCAGAACTTACACAACCCCCTTTGAGGATAACCCTATATCCCTACGAGACCACTACACTTGCCGCACAGAATTAGCTGTTTATGTCCTTACCTGTAGCTGCAATTTACAATATGTTGGCAGCACGAAGTTGCCTGTGCACCAGCGCATTTTACAGCATTTGCGCGCCATTGTACATGCCGACCAGAGCTACCCGGTAGCTCGGCATTTTCAAACTGTACACGAGAAAAATTTGGCACATTTAACTTATTTTGTCATAGACGCAGTAGTCCCTAGTAAAAGAGGAGGTGACTATGAGAAAAAATTGCGGCAATTGGAGTCACGCTATATAGTGTTGCTCAACAGTAAGAGCCCAGGGGGTCTCAATATGGGAGAAGACCTACACAATTTTCTTTGAGTATGATTCCAAAGAGGGGTCATAAGTAGGTTCCGGTAGAATACAATGAGAACACCGAGCAGGCAATTATGAGTAACGTTTTTTGAACTATGTAAGATGATGTATGCATCTCTTAAAGTCTATTATATGATCAAAGAGTTGGCCTACGAACAATAAATTTTCCCCACTATCGATTAAGAAAGTCGTATCATACACATGCACTTTAGCACATCTGCACCATATTTATTTTCTTTCTCTTTTTCCTTCATTAGCACTATTTTTCACCTCTAAAGCACCCGATTAGGCGACGCACATTACTTACAGCAAGGTCAGATTAAAAGAAGAGGATGGACTGGAGGGAGTGTGTATTATTAAATATTGTTGATTAGGTCATTAAGGGACGGGACGCATTTCATGCATAGGTATATGTGTCTATACTCATTTAGTCAAATGAATTTACAATGGACTGTGGGAAGACAGAAATGATTAAATCCCATTACCCACAGATATATTTGCTGTGCAAAACGTAAAATCCACTAGTAATAATAATCCCATGATTCAGTTGTTTATTTCATTGGCAGCGCAATAATATGTATATGTATATGTATTTGTACAGCTACATGGCCATTGTGTGTAGGCAGTTTATTATTTATTTTTGCTAGCAATGCTCCCTGTGAGGATAAAAACGTGACCTGTTTCATACATACATTCTTCGTCTTGGATACCTGGGGTGTAGGCGCCTTTGTTGATGTGAAAAAAGAAGGCCAGATTGTTTGTTGACCTACCGGTGACATAACGCATATATACAATTCAGGCATTTGTGCCTTTAAATAATGATTGTAGATAAAATGTATATACAGGCTATTATAATATGTATATTGTATATTGTTTAAATTATGTCTGGCTTTGCATATATGAGATAACATTGATTTATCCATGCAGAATTACTATTACAAAATGGCGCCCATATTCTATGGTTCATAGGAGCCCATGTATTTCTGTTAGTCCTTCCTCTCTGTTTATTATAAGTGAGCCTTGGCGCCAAACTGCTAATTTAATTGAATGTGCCTCGCTTGCCACGTGCCCGAAACGCGTCTGATGGCATTTTTTACCCACTTGATGAAATAAAATACAGCAACTTTACATCATCTGCCTCGAAGTGCTGATTTGGTTGTCTGCGTGCCTTTCCGTGCGGCAAGCACGTTTGGGAAAGCTGGATTGTTATATATATATATATATATATATATATATATATATAAACACGAAATTTTAGCTGGTCCCTAGCCTCTGTATCGGCGGGCTCACGGCAGGGGTAGCCACCCCCTTCAACATCTACACATTCAACCAGCGTGTTCCTCCCTGCGATCCCAGAAAAGAACAACACAGGAGCCGTGGCCTCTGTTCGTGGTGCAGTTTAATTCAGACACAACGTCCTACGCGTTTCGGAGTCAACTACTCCTTCATCACGGGCAAAGTTTGTGCATTTCAGTGTAGTTAATAAAGTAAAGTAAATGTCACGTGATAAAAACATAAACAAAATACTTCGCCTGCAATTGATTTGAAATAGGTAATTTACATGAGTATCTTCGTAAATGTAATGCATGCCACGATTTTATACAAGATGATGGCAAAAGCAATGTTGTAATTCATATATATACACACATCACCACCAATATATGCGCACTCAGGAAACAACCAAGCAGATATGTTACCAAATAGATTTATTTCTTCATAAATCTAAACGTGACTTGTTTCGGAAGTCCAGCTGCCATGAACCCAACAATTCATGCAGACATCCACACTATTATTTATACATTACATAGGAGTGAAAGTAGTACTACAGCCGTAGTTCCTATAAATAGCTGAGTATAGCAGCCATCTTAGAATGGTGACAATGTACATAGACATATTATAAATGCACAATTAGTTTGAAAACAAATATCATACCATCGGGTAAATGCAGTGTGCATACAAATTACACAGCATAGTGCAATATTAAGAGCGGATCACTGACATGATATCGAGGGACATAATATCGACTAGCAAAAATATCGTTGAAAAATATCGATAGACAGAATATCGATTTTGTATCTACAAACAGGTAAGCACAAAAATATCGAGTACAAAATATCGTTTACAAAAATATAGTTTATAAAAATATCGACTTTATCAAAAACAGTGTTAAATTAAATTAATATTAAAAATTAATTACTAAAATATACTTAAAAATACTTAAATTAACTTATAATAATTAAATAATTAATGAAAGTCATAAAAAAAGTTTTACAATCATATTTGTTAAAACATATATATATAGTAACATAATATAATTAAATAATATCCAATATTATTACCGTACGATAGCGGAAGTGTAAAAATTACTATTCCCACTCCAGAGAGTGCAACAGTAGGGAAAGCGTTGGATAGCGTAGGGATCAAAATTACTATTCCCACTCCAGTGAGTACAACAGTAGGGAAAGCGTTGGATAGCGTAGGGGTAAAAATTACTATTCCCACTCCAGTGGGTGCAACAGTAGGGAAAGCGTTGGATAGCGTAGGGGTAAAAATTACTATTCCAACTCCAAAGAGTGCAACAGTAGGGAAAGCGTTGGATAGCGTAGGGGTAAGAATTACTATTCCCACTCCAAATAGTCCAACAGTAGGCGAAAGCGTTGGATAGCGTCGGGGTTAAAATTACTATTCCCACTCCAAAGAGTGCAACAGTAAGGAAAGCGTTGGATAGCGTAGGGGTAAAAATTACTATTCCCACTCCAGTGGGTGCAACAGTAGGGAAAGCGTTGAATAGCGTAGGGGTAAAAATTACTATTCCCACTCCAGTGAGTGCAACAGTAGGGAAAGCGTTGGATAGCGTAGAGGTAAAAAATACTATTCCCACTCCAGTGGGTGCAACAGTGGGGAAAGCGTTGGATAGCGTAGGGGTAAAAATTACTATTCTCACTCCAGTGAGTGCAACAATAGGGAAAGCGTTGGATAGCGTAGAGGTAAAAATTCCTATTCCAACTCCAAAGAGTGCAACAGTAGGGAAAGCGCTGGATAGCGTAGGGGTAAAAATTACTATTCCCACTCCAAATAGTGCAACAGTAGGGAAAGCGTTGGATAGCGTAGGGGTAAAAATTACTATTCCCACTCCAGTGGGTGCAACAGTAGGGAAAGCGTTGGATAGCGTAGGGGTAAAAATTACTATTCCAACTCCAAAGAGTGCAACAGTAGGGAAAGCGTTGGATAGCGTAGGGGTAAAAATTACTATTCCCACTCCAAAGAGTGCAACAGTAGGGAAAGCGCTGGATAGCGTAAGGGTAAAAATTACTATTCCCAATCCAAAGAGTGCAACAGTAGGGAAAGGGTTGGATAGCGTAGGGGTAAAAATTACTATTCCCACTCCAGTGAGTGCAACAGTAGGGAAAGCGTTGGATAGCGTAGAGGTAAAAATTACAATTCCCACTCCAGTGGGTGCAACAGTGAGGAAAGCGTTCAATAGCGTAGGAGTAAAAATTACTATTCCCACTCCAGTAAGTGCAACAGTAGGGAAAGCGTTGGATAGCATAGTGGTAAAAATTACTATTCCCACTCCAGAGAGTGCAACATTAGGGAAAGTAAATACTTCATATTTTATTTAAAAATATATAAATTAATATCTATAAAAAATTATTTAAAAGTAATTACCAATTTAATATAATATAATAATTAATCAATAAAAATTACAAATTAAATGTAATTATTACAATTAATTACCTATTAATACAAATTATTTACAAATTAACAATTAATAATTTAACATTTAAAATTAATTAACAATTAATTCAAATTAAATACAATTAAATAAATTGATTTATGTAATTAATTATAAATAAATTACTTCCCACCCTATTCCCCTATAAACCCACAGCCCACTACAGAAAATAAATTAGTAAAATTAACATAATTAGCAATTAATCATTTAAATAAAATTAATTGGCAATTCAAATTTAATTAATTACCCATACAAAATTAATTAACAATTGATTCTAAATAAATGGCAATAAATAATTTTACATATTTAATTAATTATAAATAATTACTTCCCACCCAATTCCCCTATAAACCCACAACCCACTACAGAAAATAAATTAGTAAAATTAATATAATTAGCAATTAATCAATTAATTAAAATTAATTGCCTATTAAAATTTAATTAATGACCAAATATAAATTAATTAACAATTAATTAAAAATGAATACCAATTAATAAATTTACATATTTAATTAATTATAATTAAATTACTTCCCACCCTATTCCCCTATACACCCACAACCCGCTACAGAAAATAAATTAGTAAAATTAACATAATTAGCAATTCCCGACACGGCAGGGTCCTGAGCCCAAAATGTCCACGGACTCGATAATTCTCGCCTCGGTGCCTATTCTAATCAGGGGGTCCCACGCTGCAACTCTGGGCAATAGTTGCTTAATCTCCACTACGGCGGCCCACCCGCTGCGGGATGCCTGGCTTTCACCCTGGGGATACCCAGTAGGGGTTATCTCACAGGGAAAAACCAGGACGGGTTCCCAAGGCAAGCGCCTTGATGCCTTCGAGTGATACGTGCGCTATATAAGTCGCAATACATTTACATTTAGCAATTAATTAAAATTAATTGCCAATTAAAATGTCAATAATTACCAAATATAAATTAATTAACAATTAATTAAAAATGAATACCAATAAATAAATTTACATATTTAATTAATTATAATTAAATTACTTCCCACCCTATTCCCCTATAAACCCACAACCCGCTACAGAATTAAATTACGCAAAAAGTAAAAAAACAAAATTCATCAATTAAAATAAATTATAACATAAATACACACTTTGCACACATATAATAACATAAAAAACACTATAAAAAAATTCGATATTATTAAAAATTCGATAATTTTAATAACCTATATTATATACTTCGATATTTTAACTTTCTATATTTTTAACATTCGATATTACATTACTTACCTTAAAAACGATATTTTTGATGTCTATATTCTGTCCATTCGATATTTTGTCCATTCTATATTTTAAACTCGATATTATGTCCGTTCGATATTTTGTAGTCGATATTTTGACTGTTTACCATTAAGAGCCTGTTGCATCAATGAATTAAACCAATGGAGTATACATTTTGATGAAGTGTATGTCGTATAGTACATGTTCATCAATAATTCTGTAGTTTTTTCCCAGACCAAGGGGTCGATTAGGATGGCGGACGGAAATGGGTACTGTCCGCCATGGTCGGGGAAATTTTACTCCCGGCTGCGCCGCGGAGATTCCGCGGTTGGGATTAGGATAATCATGTCACGAAACTCCGACCGCGGCGGATGGATCATAACCAACACCGTCCACGGTGGACGGAACACATCCAACTCCGTCCGCGGCGGACGGAGTCCAATGAACAACCACTGCCGCGGACGGAAATGACCGCGGAAAATAACACATGTACCGCCATACCTGTGAATACTCCGTGGCCGCAATTAGGATAAATCCGCCCGTACCACGGAACGCACAGCCATCCACGTCCGCGGCGGAAAGAATGCAACGATAAACACTGCATCACTGCGGAAGGCCAACACGCACAACATCCCTAGCGGCAAACAAATGTTAGAAAGTGTACCGCAAGTCCAAAGCAAACATACGAACATTGACAACGCCCCCCCCCCATACACCAACACCAAGCACAAGCCACCATGACACGTCCCAAGTATCCAATAATGCACACTAGTCAACACGCCCACCTACCACCTGACTGCCAACAACCATTGAGACACGACTATAAAATGACACCCACACACTACCACATTCCTTTGCATCACAGCATTGCTGCTAGCAAGAGGCCCAAATCGAGATACTGCTAACTCACATAGAAGACACACAACCACCACCCTACCACACCCACCACACAAACACCCACCACACAATTCCTACACATCACACACCACACACCTGCACCCCCCAACTCACTCAACTCACACACTGAGCACCACACACCATGGCACCCAAAAAAAAACCTAAATTCACGGAGACCGAGTTGAGGGTAATGGTAGATTAAATAATCCGTGTTGAGCCCCACATCTTCGGGGCCCAAGTCCAGCAGACGTCCGTGGCGCAAAAGAACCACATGTGGGACAGGATCGCCACTCGGGTGAATGCGTCGGGGACTGTGCCGAGGACGAAGCATGAAATTCAGAGGCGGTGGCATGACCTGAAGACCAGGGTGAAGGGCATCCGATCGAAAAACAATGCAAGAGCCATTCTTACTGGCGGTGGAACACCCCCGGAGCCCATACCCTACACCGATTGGGAGCAGAAGGTGCTGGTGATACTACACCCAGAGAGCCTAGACGGACTTGACGAAGGAGAAGAGGCTGGTAAGTACAAACCAAGCACCACGATCAGCACGACATGGTCAGGCTCACACAACTGAGAAGAAACATCTCCTACGCCCCAACCCATGCACGTTGGACACCAACTCACAAACATGTACATGGCTCCCAACAGGCCCCCATGTTCACGGGGAGGGTGGTGGTGGTGGTGGAGGGTGGGGTGTGTGAGAGGCCCAAACTACAACTCCCAACAGGCCCCCATGTTCACGGTGAGGGTGGTGGTGGTGGAGGGTGGGGGGTGTGAGAGGCCCAAACTACAACTCCCAACAGGCCCCCATGTTCACGGGGAGGGTGGTGGTGGTGGAGGGTGGGGTGTGTGAGAGGCCCAAACTACAACTCCCAACAGGCCCCCATGTTCACGGTGAGGGTGGTGGTGGTGGAGGGTGGGGTGTGTGAGAGGCCCAAACTACAACTCCCAACAGGCCCCCATGTTCACGGGGAGGGTGGTGGTGGTGGAGGGTGGGGTGTGTGAGAGGCCCAAACTACAACTCCCAACATGCCCCCATGTTCACGGTGAGGGTGGTGGTGGTGGAGGGTGGGGTGTGTGAGAGGCCCAAACTACAACTCCCAACAGGCCCCCATGTTCACGGTGAGGGTGGTGGTAGTGGAGGGTGGGGTGTGTGAGAGGCCCAAACTACAACTCCCAACAGGCCCCCATGTTCACGGGGAGGGTGGTGGTGGTGGAGGGTGGGGTGTGTGAGAGGCCCAAACTACAACTCCCAACAGGCCCCCATGTTCACGGGGAGGGTGGTGGTGGTGGAGGGTGGGGTGTGTGAGAGGCCCAAACTACAACTCCCAACAGGCCCCCATGTTCACGGGGAGGGTGGTGGTGGCGGAGGGTGGGGTGTGTGAGAGGCCCAAACTACAACTCCCAACAGGCCCCCATGTTCACGGGGAGGGTGGTGGTGGCGGAGGGTGGGGTGTGTGAGAGGCCCAAACTACAACTCCCAACAGGCCCCCATGTTCACGGGGAGGGTGGTGGTGGCGGAGGGTGGGGTGTGTGAGAGGCCCAAACTACAACTCCCAACAGGCCCCCATGTTCACGGGGAGGGTGGTGGTGGTGGAGGGTGGGGTGTGTGAGAGGCCCAAACTACAACTCCCAACAGGCCCCCATGTTCACGGGGAGGGTGGTGGTGGTGGTGGAGGGTGGGGTGTGTGAGAGGCCCAAACTACAACTCCCAACAGGCCCCCATGTTCACGGGGAGGGTGGTGGTGGTGGAGGGTGGGGTGTGTGCGACAGGAAACAGAAATGTCTACTAATCTATATGACCATGTAATGTCCACATTACTGACCAGCTCTATCTTGTCCCTCAGGTGATCGTGAACTGACTGGGGAAACCAGTACCCGGCCGCCAGCCTCGCCTCCCACACATACAGGACTCTCTGGTGACGAGGACACAGGCAGCTCCGGTGCGGAGGATGGAGCGGGACCAAGCACACAGCCAGGGCCATCTGGCTCACAGGGACTCCCGGGACCGACCAACATCGCATGTGTGACTCCAGCGACACCTGTCTCTGTGATCTGCACAGTCCCCACCACCACCAGTAACACCAGTACCACCAGTACCACCAGTACCACCAGTACCACGACTCCTGCCTGTGCCACCCAGCCTAACCCAGCGCACGGCGCTGGTCCATCGGCCTCACACACAAGCAGGGTGAGTGGGCCACAAAGAGAGGCAACGGGACATCAGCCAATCAGGCGACCCACACACCGCCGTACAGAGGAAGGACAGCTACCCCATCCAGTGGCAGAGTCCCTACAAGCCCTTGCCAGGTGCCAGGTGCCAGGCGTCATACGACCGGTCCCAGGCAAACGCTGATCGTGCACACCAGGACTCAGTGGACAACACCAACATCTTGCGCGAAATCTCTGGGTTCCTTGGCCAGATGGTGCACATCATGGGCCAGCAGGCAACGATGTGGAGGGAATGGGTTGGCCGGAACAACCCCCCCCCCCCTCCACCAATTGTCGTAGCGCCACCGTCACCTCCACCTCCACCGCCACCGTCACCTCCGCCTCCACCGCCACCGTCACCTCCGCCTCCACCGCCGCCACCACCACCTGTGCCCCTGGCGACGGATGTGGCCCATCAACAACCTGCCCCCCCAGCTGCCTCTGTTCCACCTCAGAGACGGAGGGGCCGGCCGAGGCAGGAAGTGGCTGAGAGCAGTGTTGGAGCGCCATCCACACGCTCCAAGAGGGGACGCCAATGACAATGTCACTGCCTGTGCCAGACATTCACCCTGCTAAGTATCCTGTCCCACATAGACAATCATTCCCACTGGTCTGCTGGACTACCCTGACACCCCCCAATGTGGTGTCAGCACGGACATTTCATCTGCCATTACCTTCAACTCCAACTCCCTCCACCCCACTTACTTGTAAATATTCACCAGCACAAAAGCACAACCTGTAAATAAATTTCACTTACACACACAATGATGTTTTGCCTCCATGTTTATTCACATGATTGCCTTCAGAAACAGACGTAAACAGGTTCAGGGATCATAGTCGTACATGATCATGGCGCTACGGGAGTGACCTAGGGAAAATCAGAGACAGCAAACACACGTCAGGAAACAGATTGACACACATCACAACACAATGCACAGCAACATTACACAAACTACAATCATCACAAAAGCATGGGATGAGAGCACACACATCATGGAGACTTGTATGTCCAAAGAAATGAAGACACACATATGCAACCATCACAAACAACACCCAGCTGATGAACCCCACATCCACACAACACCAGCAAACATACATGAGGCATTGTCAACCGCCACTAGAGGTAGTTACTCACATTCAAGGGAAGTAGCGATCTATGAGCTGGCACCTCTGGTCCACACCTTCCTCCTCACCACTATCCTCATCAGTCGACATGGGTGGGATGGGAGGCCGAGGAACTTCTTCGTCTTCAGGGTCCAAGAGCAGTTCAATGTCATTGCGTACTGCCAGGTTGTGGAGCATGCAGCAGGCAATCACGATCCTGCATACTTTTCCTGGTGAGTAAGGCAGGGCCCCACCGGTCTTATCGAGGCACCTAAACCTAGACTTCAGCAGTCCAAAGGTACGTTCGATGACTCTCCGTGTCCTTCCATGTGCATCATTGTACCGCATTTCACCCGCTGTTGTAGGATTACGTAGGGGACTGAGGAGCCAGGGCCGGTTTGGGTACGCCGAGTCGCCTATGTAGGGGGATGAGAGACACAAACATCACAACAAGATATGGTGGGTACCCCATGCCACACAGAGATCACAAGAGTCCCCACTGCACACTCACCAACAAGCCACGCTTGACCGGGTCGCAGATTTGCCATGAGTCGTGGGACAATGCTGCTCCGCATGATGTGGGCGTCATGTGCGGAGCCAGGAAATCTTGCACACACATGGGAGATGATGTTGTTTGCCAGGCACACCACCTGCATGTTTAGCGAATGGAAGTGTTTGCGATTCCTAAAAACTTGCTCACGTGCCCGTGGTGGAATGATAGCGATGTGTGTGCCATCAATTGAACCCACAACGTGAGGTATGTGGCCCAGTGCATAGAAGTCAGCTTTGACTGCTGCCAACTCTTCCGGCCGTGGGAAATGTATGTAGTCATTCTTGTACAGCATCATAGCTGTTAAGACATCCCGAAGAACCGTGCTGAACATGGCCTGTGACATCCCCCCGGCATGTCCAACTGTGTACTGAAAGGTGCCAGTAGCAAAGAAATGTAGTACCGCCATGACCTTTGCAGTGGGTGTAATGGAACCAGGATACGTCCTACGTGGCAGCAGATGAGGAGACAATTGAGCAACAAGCTCCAGCAACCGACGTCGATCCAGCCGGAATTTCCTAATCACCTCCTCGTCAACCATATCCTCCAGCACAGTGTATGGCCGATGCACATTTGGAGCCCTCCTGTGTGGGAGAGAGATGTAACTTAGGTCAACTTACAAACGACGCATACGTGTACAACTCCATCACATGTGAACCTTACTGACAAAACGTCAGTCTTCACCCTAATGTTTAGTAGCCACATCACAGACACACATGCAACTGCATGCACACAAACGATAATCATACACACGCCATGTCATCAAGCACCAATGCCAACACCAATAATGTTGTGCATACGGTAATTACATGCATGGTGACACAACGTCCAAAACACATACACGGAATGCATGTGTACCACCACCACTGTAGTCACCTCGCCAGAACCACACACTGACAACAGATGCATAATTTGGCCATACAGCCGTGATGTACTGTGTAGTTGTGAAGATGTAATAACGTCTGTAGGGTCACACCCGACGTCAACACGTCCAAATGCACATCTGTTGCCCATTGTGTGCCGACCGATGGGCATAGTATGGACACACATGCTATATTGTATGACATATGACCTTTCCCTATCACGCTCACAACCCTCATGACGCAACTGCACACAACACATCACGGTGCAGCGTCTGACAAGATAACATAATTGGCGCCGCCATGGCGGTGCACAACTTCCGCTACTTCCCAAAGGCCATAAGCGGCCAGCGGCCCTCTTCCCATTGGCTGCATGTGCACGGACCGTCACGGGCACACATCGGCAACCGCACGTGCAAGCTTCAGGCACGGATGCTTCTGTTGCAACAATATTCTATCACTGGCGCCACCATGGCGGTGCACGTACTCAGCGGGGGAGGTGCAGGCCTATACACCCTGTAGATGTACTCAATGGACATGCCAGTTCATGTCCCCTCTTACAGTCACATTGCATCATCCACCGTACACCGGCCGGAGCGGCCGGGCCAAGGACGGCCGTGCCGGCCATGTCCACAACCACCGTGCCCGGCCATGTACACAACCACCGTGCCCGGCCATGTACACAACCACCGTGCCCGGCCATGTACACAACCGCCGTGCCCGGCCATGTACGCAACCGCCGTGCCCGGCCATGTACACAACCGCCGTGCCCGGCCATGTACACAACCGCCGTGCCCGGCCCGGCCTAGGACGGCCGTGGCCGGCCATGTCCACAACCACCGTGGCCGGCCATGTCCACAACCACCGTGCCCGGCCATGTCCACAACCACCGTGCCCGGCCATGTACACAACCGCCGTGCCCGGCCATGTACACAACCGCTGTGCCCGGCCATGTACACAACCGCCGTGCCCGGCCATGTACACAACCGCCGTGCCCGGCCATGTACACAACCGCCATGCCCGGCCCGGCCTAGGACGGCCGTGGCCGGCCATGTCCACAACCGCCGTGCCCGGCCATGTCCACAACCGCCGTGCCCGGCCATGTACACAACCGCCGTGCCCGGCCATGTACACAACCGCCGTGCCCGGCCATGTCCACAACCGCCGTGCCCGGCCATGTACACAACCACCGTGCCCGGCCATGTACACAACCGCCGTGCCCGGCCATGTCCACAACCGCCGTGCCCAGCCATGTACACAACCACCGTGCCCGGCCATGTACACAACCACCATGCCCGGCCATGTACACAACCACCGTGCCCGGCCATGTCCACAACCGCCGTGCCCGGCCATGTCCACAACCGCCGTGCCCGGCCATGTCCACAACCGCCGTGCCCGGCCATGTCCACAACCACCGTGCCCGGCCATGTACACAACCACCGTGCCCGGCCATGTACACAACCACCGTGCCCGGCCATGTACACAACCACCGTGCCCGGCCATGTACACAACCACCGTGCCCGGCCATGTCCACAACCGCCGTGCCCGGCCATGTACACAACCACCGTGCCAGGCCCGGCCTGGCACGGCGGTTGTGGACATGGCCGGGCACGGCGGTTGTGTACATGGCCTGGCACGGCGGGTGTGTACATGGCCTGGCACGGCGGGTGTGTACATGGCCGGGCACGGCGGTTGTGGACATGGCCGGCACGGCCGTCCTTGGCCCGGCCGATCCGGCCGGTGTACGGTGGATGATGCAATGTGACTGTAAGAGGGGACATGAACTGGCATGTCCATTGAGTACATCTAAAGGGTGTATAGGCCTGCACCTCCCCCGCTGAGTACGTGCACCGCCATGGTGGCGCCAGTGATAGAACATTGTTGCAACTGAAGCATCCGTGCCTGAAGCTTGCACGTGCGGTTGCCGATGTGTGCCCGTGACGGTCCGTGCACATGCAGCCAATGGGAAAAGGGACGCTGGCCGCATATGGCCAATCGCAAGTAGCGGAAGCAGTGCACCGCAACAACAGGGCCAGTCATTGGCCCATTTCACGAACACGCTTCCAGGGCTGACCAATTGCTGGCGACGTATGCCACTGACACGTGCTGAGGGCCCTATATATGTGTGTTGGCCAAAATGACACTTCCTACCCTGGGGACCAGTGCTGCCTGTTCACCTCGACCTGCTGCTGCTGCTGAGCTGACCACCGACTGCTGCCTGTGACCATCACCTCGACCTGCTGCTGCTGCTGAGCTGACCACCGACTGCTGCCTGTGACCATCACCTCGACCTGCTGCTGCTGCTGAGCTGACCACCGACTGCTGCCTGTGACCATCACCTCGACCTGCTGCTGCTGCTGAGCTGACCACCGACTGCTGCCTGTGACCTTCACCTCGACCTGCTGCTACTGCTGAGCTGACCACCGACTGCTGCTCTAGTGCCATACTCCGTGATCTTGCCATGTCGAGAGGCAAAGAGATCCGGTCTCGACCCTTCACCGCCGCGGAGCTTGATGTCCTCGTGGACGGTGTACTCCGCAACTATGGACGCCTCTACGGCGCACCAGGACGGGTGGTAAGTGCAGTGTGGGACATGTTGGTGTGCATGAGGGGGCCAAATAATCAGGACTATTCCTATCTTAGCTGTGTAGTGTGGGCTAGACATATGTTCCTGATTGTGCATGGCTGCTGACAGTTACGTCTTTCCCCTATGTGTGTGACAGGCCAACTGTCCACTGACTTAAACCCTTTTGTCTCCCATCATGGTAGGTCAAGCTGCACCTTCGCAAGGACCTGTGGAGGAGCATAACACGGGAAGTACGGGCATTGGGGGTGTGCAACAGACGACATACACACTGCCACAAACGCTGGGACGACATTTCCAGGCTGAGCAAGAATGTAGTGAAAGTAACACTGGGCATGATTCCAAGGACGCCCCGTCTGGCCCGACGCTCCATGACCCCTCTCATGCACCGTATCATTGCAGTGACGCATCCTGAACTGGCCGAACGTCTGAGTGCCGATCAACAGCAAACTAGCGGTGAGCATACTGTCTGTGTAGGAAACCTGTGAGTGCTATGCATGTATTGGTGCACAGACACAGTATAGAGTTCAGTGTTGCGTATGTATCTCTGTGATGCCATTTTGGTCCCATTGGGTGGTTGTCATTTGACATCCAGGTCCGCCATGCTGACACGCCACTTGCTTAGTAGTTGAGTGTTGAAGCACATCCCCTAGTGGTCCATGGCCCCATGGCAGGAAATGTGAGAATGACTGGTAGAGGTGGGCCGTGTGCAGGATGGGGGCTACTAAATCTTAGTCAGCTATGGGATTTGGCAATCCTGGTCCTTCTGTACGTCAGTGTGCCCATGACTCACACATCTTTTATGTGCATTTCAGCTATGACAGAGGACACTCAGCCACAGACGGTGGAGATTAGTCGAGGAAATGAGTCCGGCTCAGACTTCGCACACACGCAGACTGACACAGAGGAGGCCAGCGCCGGAGAGGGGGACAGGACCGTCCCTGAGGACTCGCATGTGGAGACACCATCGTCCTCCTCGTCGGACACTCTTGGTGAGCCTGCACTGTTGTCACAGACTGGGAGTGGGCAATCATCACCTTCTGTCGGAAGACAGCACACAGGGCCCACACTTCCGCCAACTGCACCATGTACTGTTCGTGGCCGGAGGAGTAGGGGGAGCAGAGTGGCGTTCGGTGCAGGCACCGCTGCCCCTGCCACGGTGAGCCAAAATGCACTGTGTGCTGAGGCCGTTGATCTGCTGCGACAGCTGTGTGTGGGGCAGACAAATATGACAAATGCTTCCCAGGACCATGATAGGAAGTTGGGGCAGGTGGTGGCATTCATGGAAGGGATGCATGGCGATCTTGCAGGTCTACACAGGACAGTGCAGTCATTGGCAAGCAGTGTGTCGTCTGCAATAGTACAGTCGCATGAACAGGGTGCTACTTCTGTTTCCCCATCTACACCACTGGATGTCTCAGGGGGTAGTGATTATTCTGAGCAGGACTCAAATACAGGTTATTGCACTAGAAGCAGCGTCAGACAGCACGTCAGGGCACGCAGGGCACAGACCCCATCCCCTAGATCAGCTAAATCTGTTCACGTAGACAACGTCAGATACACTGGAGTACACACACAGGATCCACAAGTGTTGTTGGGGGACATGCCTTCAGGAGCTACACAGGCATTCAACACAAAAGGTACTCCCAAGGCAAGGGATACTCACATGTCCATGGACTGTACCTTGGACAAGGCCAGTCAGAAGACAAAGGCACCTCCTAAGAGCAGGGAGACTCCCAAGGGCAGGCCCACAACAGAGGAAAGGGACCCTCCCAAGGACAGTGAAAAGACAAAGGCACCTCCTAAGAGCAGGGAGACTCCCAAGGGCAGGCCCACAGCAGAGGAAAGGGACCCTCCCAAGGACAGTGAAAAGACAAAGGCACCTCCTAAGAGCAGGGAGACTCCCAAGGGCAGGCCCACAGCAGAGGAAAGGGACCCTCCCAAGGACAGTGAAAAGACAAAGGCACCTCCTAAGAGCAGGGAGACTCCCAAGGGCAGGCCCACAGCAGAGGAAAGGGACCCTCCCAAGGACAGTGAAAAGACAAAGGCACCTCCTAAGAGCAGGGAGACTCCCAAGGGCAGGCCCACAGCAGAGGAAAGGGACCCTCCCAAGGACAGTGAAAAGACAAAGGCACCTCCTAAGAGCAGGGAGACTCCCAAGGGCAGGCCCACAACTGAGGAAAGGGACCCTCCCAAGGATAGTGAAAAGACAAAGGCACCTCCTAAGAGCAGGGAGACTCCCAAGGGCAGGCCCACTGCAGAGGAAAGGGACCCTCCCAAGGACAGTGAAAAGACAAAGGCACCTCCTAAGAGCAGGGAGACTCCCAAGGGCAGGCCCACAACCGAGGAAAGGGACCCTCCCAAGGACAGTGAAAAGACAAAGGCACCTCCTAAGAGCAGGGAGACTCCCAAGGGCAGGACCACAGCAGAGGAAAGGGACCCTCCCAAGGACAGTGAAAAGACAAAGGCACCTCCTAAGAGCAGGGAGACTCCCAAGGGCAGGACCACAACAGAGCAAGGTCCATCTCCCAAGGGCAGGGACACACACAGAGAGCAGGTGTCTACTGGAGACAGGTGCACCACAGACGACAAGTCTGCTGGCAGGAACAGGGCGGCGACCAGGGCACAGGCTACATCCAGAGACAACACTCCACCTAAGGATAAGGCACATCCTACAGACAAGGCTTCTAGCATGGACAATGGCGCAATCAAGGACAGGCATACTTCACCCCTGGCTGCACTGAGGCTGATGTTTTCTACTGAACGCCAAACAGATGTCTCCGCGGCGGAGTCCCCCCATACCTCCACTCCCATCCAGGCCGGTCAGAAGCAGAGGAGGGTGTCCCCTGTTGTTGCATCCCCCCATTACACATGATTCAGAGTCCAGGCGGCAGGCACACAGCAAACGACAAGCAGGCTCCAGCACGTCCCCAGAAACCCGATCCCCGGCTGCAGATGCTCCACCTATGGTGGGTGGTGATTCTTTAGAGTCCCCACCACTTGGCACTCCTGTCCTCTCCAGGGTGCGCTCACACATCCCTAAGAAACGCAGACACACACCATTGACACCTGCCAACCCGATGTGGCTCAAGGTCAGCTATCCCCAGCTCCCAGGCCCACCCTGCCTCCTGGCCCATACAGCCCTGTGGCTCATCATTTCAGTTGTCCCAGTGGCGCAGGTGCAGTTGACTCTCATGTATCAGATGGTGGCACTGTGTCTGTTGTTGGCTGTCATGCATCATGTAGTGGCACAGTCTCTGTTGTGCCCTCTCCTGTTGCAGGTCCTGGCAGTCTATCTGGGTCTATGGCTCACGTGTCAGTTAGAAGATCTGTGGCTGTGTTGCACACTCCTGTTTCTGGTGCTGGCAGTCTGTCTGGGTCAGTGGGTCACGTGTCAGTGACTACATCTGTGGCTGTGTCTCACATTCCTGTTGCTGGTGCTGGCAGTGTGTCTGGGTGTGTGGCCCATGTGTCTGTCACTCGGCTGTGGCTGTGTCTCACACTCCTGTTGCTGGTGCTGCCAGTGTGTCTGGGTCCGTGGCCCATGTGTGTGTCACTCGGGCTGTGGCTGTGTCTCACACTCCTGTTGCTGGTGCTGCCAGTGTGTCTTGGTCCGTGGCCCATGTGTATGTCAGTCGGGCTGTGGCTGTGTCTCGCACTCCTGTTGCTGGTGCTGCCAGTGTGTCTGGGTCCGTGGCCCATGTGTGTGTCAGTCGGGCTGTGGCTGTGTCTCACACTCCTGTTGCTGGTGCTGCCAGTGTGTCCGAGGCAGGTAGTTCACACAGTCCCCCTGATTCTGTGATGTGAGGTGCTGTAGACTTCACTCAACTGTTATTTCACATGGTGTGTCCATTGAGAACTGCGTGGCACTCTTGTGGTCCCTTTGACGGGTTGGTAGGGACACGTACTTGTGCTGCCTCTGATGTACCTGCTCTGTACTCCACAATGCCCTGTTGATGCTCTGATACTGCATTCTGCCCTCTGATGTGCTGACTCTGATGTACCTGCTCTGTACTCCACAATGCCCTGTTGATGCTCTGATACTGCATTCTGCCCTCTCATGTGCTGCCTCGGATGGACCTGTTCAGTGCAATGGACTGTTGATGCACTTAGCCCCTCTCATGTGCTGCCTCTGATCAACCTGTTCAGTGCAATGGACTGTTGATGCACTTAGCCCCTCTCATGTGCTGCCTCGGATGGACCTGTTCAGTGCAATGGACTGTTGATGCACTTAGCCCCTCTCATGTGCTGCCTCTGATCAACCTGTTCAGTGCAATGGACTGTTGATGCACTTAGCCCCTCTCATGTGCTGCCTCTGATCAACCTGTTCAGTGCAATGGACTGTTGATGCACTTAGCCCCTCTCATGTGCTGCCTCGGATGGACCTGTTCAGTGCAATGGACTGTTGATGCACTTAGCCCCTCTCATGTGCTGCCTCGGATGGACCTGTTCAGTGCTATGGACTGTTGATGCACTTAGCCCCTCTCGTTTACTGCCAATGATGTAGCTGTTCTGTACTCCACAATGCCCTGTTGATGCTCTGATACTGCATTCTGCCCTCTCGTTTACTGCCAATGATGTAGCTGCTCTGTACTCCACAATGCCCTGTTGATGCTCTGATACTGCATTCTGCCCTCTCGTTTACTGCCAATGATGTAGCTGCTCTGTACTCCACAATGCCCTGTTGATGCTCTGATACTGCATTCTGCCCTCTCGTTTACTGCCAATGATGTACCTGCTCTGTACTCCACAATGCCCTGTTGATGCTCTGATACTGCATTCTGCCCTCTCGTTTACTGCCTATGATGTACCTGCTCTGTTGGGCACAATGCCCTGTTGATGCTCTGATACTGCATTCTGCCCTCTCGTTTACTGCCAATGATGTACCTGCTCTGTACTCCACAATGCCCTGTTGATGCTCTGATACTGCATTCTGCCCTCTCGTTTACTGCCTATGATGTACCTGCTCTGTTGGGCACAATGCCCTGTTGATGCTCTGATACTGCATTCTGCCCTCTCGTTTACTGCCAATGATGTACCTGCTCTGTACTCCACAATGCCCTGTTGATGCTCTGATACTGCATTCTGCCCTCTGATGTGCTGCCTCTGATGTACCTGCTCTGTTGTCCACAATGCCCTGTTGATGCTCTGATACTGCATTCTGCCCTCTCGTTTACTGCCTATGATGTACCTGCTCTGTTGGGCACAATGCCCTGTTGCTGTTCTGATACTGCATTCTGCCCTCTCGTTTACTGCCAATGATGTAGCTGCTCTGTACTCCACAATGCCCTGTTGATGCTCTGATACTGCATTCTGCCCTCTCGTTTACTGCCTATGATGTACCTGCTCTGTTGGGCACAATGCCCTGTTGATGCTCTGATACTGCATTCTGCCCTCTCGTTTACTGCCAATGATGTAGCTGCTCTGGTGCCCACTTTGCCCATGCTCATGCATACACTGTGATTATACCCCTATTATGTACAATAAAGGTAGTCTATCAAGTCTCGTGGTCTGTCGTTGTCATTCCTGCTTGCGTACTACAAATGTGTATTCGTATTTGCTTCTCATCAGTGGTTTCGGTAACATGACACTCCCCCTCCCTACGTCACGACCCTTGCTGGTATTCCCCTCCAGACAGCCAATGGTTTGTGCCTTACCTGCGTCTCCTTCGATAGTGGGCCATGACTAGGACGTGGTGGATCGCGAAGAGCATCGGGAAAGTGTGTAGCGCTGGGTCCATGGTGGTGGTCAGCTTGCGGTGGGTATCTCTGCTATGTCACCTATGTTCGCTGTGGGGATTCCGCCGTGTTCAGACAGGTTGTTTTTCCGCAGCGGTTTTATGTGTATTTTCCGCCATCTTGATTTGGGGGACGGTCTTAGACGTCAGTACGTACGGCGGAGCCTCCGGATGTGTTCCGTTCGCCGCGTGGTCGTGTGTAGTTCGACGGCGGTGCGTGCTTTCCCGTCGCGGACGGAAATTTGACACGTTTTCCTATCCTGATATGGCGGACGGAGTATCCGCGGCAGGCGGACACGGAAAAGGGTTTTTCCGCCTACTCCAGGGCCGCGGTGGCTCTTCCGTCCGCCATCCTAATGAGCCCCCAAGTGTGGTCGAGCACAGTTGATAACACAGAATATGTGATCACAAAACTATAGCATGTATGGCATCGTTATGGACAAAGTGTCGTAAAATACAAGTAACAATAAAGTAGTCACATATGGATACAGACTCAGAAGGGCCCGAATAAGGTTAACAAACAAATCCAGTTATTCCAGGCAAAGTGCCTGTTGCAGTCATAAAACAATGGCTTGTTAAAATGTTCATGGCCATTGTCCATAAGTAGACCACAATCCTATACGAAAATACAATTGGTGTACCTGCATTATGAATTAATTAGTGCACAACATAACCAATATTGAGGAAAAGAAAAGAAAGAACATATTCTTATCTGGGATTGGTGAACCAGCCAAGATGAAGGAAAAGGGTAGGGATCCCACAGACGAACAGCAGAGTTATCCGGGTCCCTTCCTCTCCTCCTGAAGAGAGAAAGAAGAGATAGGACAGTTATAAAGCATCCCTGGATGTACACAAATCTCTTGAGGTGTCATAATACACAATGTCATTTTATAAATACACAGACTCTAAACAGAAATACTTAATATCAAGTAACCCAATGGAGTTGAAAATACCATGTAAGATCAGTTGGTATGTAGGTTTACTGTCATCTCTTCATCTATATTGTGTCCCTAAGTCAATAATGTGCTTAGATTCCCGTTTACGTAAGTGAAGTAAACTGTTACCACCACAGATATTCACATTCACTTCTTCAATGGCAAAATATTTTAATTTCGAGTTATCAGAAAAGTGATGTGTTTTAAAGTGACATGCGATCGGGTAGTGCTGGTCCTTATTAGTGATAGCCCTCATGTGTTCCATGATCCTCTTCTTTGCCATGTGCTTGATGCTGCCCACATAGCGTAAGTTACATGGACACACAAGCACATAGACAACACAAAAAGAACTGCACGTGATGAATTGGTTGATGGGCACAGTCAAACCTTTGCAAGGATTGTCATATTCTTTCATCATAGTACTGTTTTTGCAAGCCTTGCAGTGACTGCATGGGTAGAAACCTTTGAGATTCATGTTATTGGATTGAGTGTTGGTGGTTATTTCATTATGCATGAGTGCATCCCTCAGATTCTGTCTCCTACTATAGGTTATTCTGGGTCTGGTGGGAATTGATTTACCTATTACCAGATCTTTAGTAAGTATTTCCCAGTTTCTTGCAAGGATTTTTTGGACTTCCTTGGAATCATTGTTGTACATCAGGATAACCCTAGTCATGTTGGACTCTTCATCTGAAGCTGTAACAGAATCAAGCAGTGTCATGTTTCTATCTATATGTTTCACCTTCTAAACAGCTTTTTGTAGAACCAAGCTGGGGTAGCCTCTTTCTGCAAATCTACTTAGCATGCTCTTTTGCTCTGCTAGAAAGGACTCCTCAGAGCTACAGTTACGTTTAGCTCTGAGGAGTTCCCCATAGGGGATACTCCACTTAAACTTTTCAGGATGGCTACTCATGGCGTGTAAAAGACTATTCCCAGCAGTGGATTTTCTGTAAAGTTCAGTGTGTATTTTATTATCCAATATCACTATTTTGAAATCTAGAAATTCCACGTAACTACTGCTGATGTTGCTGGTTAGTGTAAGATTTTTGTTATTGCAGTTGAGTTTGTTGATAAAGTTGGTGACCTCTGATTCTGTACCCCTCCAGATCATGAACAAGTCATCAATGAACCATAGCCATATAATGACTTGTTCTAAATCCTTCTTGAAATGGGGTCATTCATGATGTCATCCTCCCATGCCCCTAGAAAAAGATTAGCAAAACTGGAGGCAAAACAAGTCCCCATGGCCGTGCCAAGGCTCTATCTATAGATGTCACCATTGACAAGAAAAGAATTATTGGTGAGGCAATAACAAATCATATTAAGAACCATTTGTGTGTGTTCTAAAAAATGTATAGGATGTTGATTTAGATATTTCTGACAGGCCTGTATCCTTTCCTCATGATCAATGATCGTATATAAAGAATTGACATCTTGGTAACCAATACAAATTTTGGTTGCCACTGGATGTCTTTGATTTTGGTTAGGAAGTCTTTGGTCTCTCTAACATGGGAGGGTAAATAAGACACTTTATCTATAAGAAAGTGATTGACATATCTGGAGACATTCTCCAGTGCACTATCCCTTGATGTGATTATAGGTGTCCCCGGTGGATTCAAGGCATTTTTGTGGATTTTAGGGAGAGGATAGAGGACCGGTAGCTTAGGGAAGTCACGCTTGACAAAGCAGTACTCCTCCCAAACTAAAAATCTCCGGTCCCTGCAATCAGCAAGCAATCTCCAAATACCAGTGACACTATTTGTGTATTTCTCCTTTGCGCTTTTAGTGTAAAATCTGGAGTCATTTAATTGGCGCATAGCCTCAGTGACATACATGGTTTTACTAAAAATCACAACGTTCCCACCTTTATCAGCAGGACTGATCACAATAGTGTCATCTGTAACCAATTATTTTATGATGTTTTTCTGAGCAATGGTAAGATAAAATGTTTTAGGTTCAGATATTTTGAACCACATGCATTGTCTAGATCTCAGCAGTTGGCTAGATACCATATCTTGAAAAGTCCATTCATCGAGCAACTTAATAAATTTCTAAAAACTCACTGTGTCAGCGTGTGCCTCAATTCGTGGCTATTGGGTTTCGTCATATGCTGGGAATATATATATATATATTACCTACTGGCGGTCGCCAGTAGGTATATATAGTTAGGACCTAGTTTCCATAGGAAATCCACAACATTCTATTGGGAATAACTTTGGCCCCGGTTAATGAATGTACGCGATTTTGTCAAAGAAGATGGCCCGTTACGCTACGCTGCTTCCCTGAAAGTTTCGGGGGGATTCGTCAAGCGGGGGCCGAGAAAAAAGGGGGGTCCCAAAACATGTTTTTCCCATGTTAATTTCCATAGGACATTTAGACACGGCTACAGCCCGAACCGCTGAACGGAATTACACCAAACTTGGCAAAATGGTAGGGACTGGTATGCAGTAGGGCCTTTTCCATATTTGGTGAAAATCGCTCCAGTGGTTTTTATGAAAATTAACTTAAAAAATATATATATATCTATAAGCGCTTCAAGCGCTTTGGGTACGCGTACAGGTAAGCGCACCCGGCGCGCCACGGAAGTGCACGAGCGGAAAGCTGATTGGCTCACGGGTGTCTGTGAACATTCCAAACGGTCCGGAGAGTCCACCATCTTGTGTCTCGGAAGAACCGAGACACAAGAGGTGAAAAACAAAAGGGGAAAACTTTAAAAGGGGGCAGGGTAGAGACCCCCTGACCCCCTAGGTTTTCTCAGGGGGGCCTAGGAGGACCCCGAAGGGCAAAAAAGCTCTTTTTTTTTTTTTTTTTTTCGGTGTGCGCTCAGGGCGCGTTTACCCGTACGCGTACATGTGCGTTTACCCGTACGCGTACCCTGAGCGTACCACAGGGGAAAACAGTGAAAAAGGGGCTCCCAAAACATGTTTTTCCCCATGCAATTTTCCATAGGACATCTAGCCCTTCTCAGGGGGTCCCAGAAGAACCCCAAGGGCCAGAAAAAAAAAAGTTTCGAAAACACGTACCCTGCATTTTCCACTCTTGTTTTGGGCTCTCTTGTGCCTCGGTTCTACTGAGAAACAAGATGGTGGCCAACACTTCTTGGTTTGGACAGTTTGGAATGTTGAAAGACGACTGCCAGCCAATCAGGAGTGCGCGCAGACCTTTCCGACCATGGGCTGCATTGATTGGCTGTGAACACTCCAAACCAGGAGGTTTGGGCAGTCATCTTGTGCTCGGTCGACCGAGGCACAAAAGAAGCAGAAAAACAAACGTGTAGAATGCAAAAAGGGGGCAGGGTAGAAACACCCTCACCCCCTAGGGCTGCTCAGGTGGTCCCATAAAGATATTAACATATTTAAATGTTATCCGCTAATAGAATTAGCATTTAGAAAACCTTTGAAATTTGTTGAAAAAAACCATAGGTTTCACGCCTGATATAGTTAGGAATTAGCATTTAAAAAACCTTGCAAATTCACTGAAAAAACCATAGGTTTCAGGCCTTATATAGTTAGGAATTAGCATTTAAAAAACCTTGCAAATTCACTGAAAAAACCATAGGTTTCAGCCTTATATAGTTAGGAATTAGCATTTAAAAAACCTTGCAAATTCACTGAAAAAACCATAGGTTTCAGGCCTTATATAGTTAGGAATTAGCATATAAAAACCTTCGAAATTCACTGAAAAAAACATAGGTTTCAGGCCTTATATAGTTAGGAATTAGCATTTAAAAAAACCATTGAAATTGCTCCTATATAGTTAGTTGTACTAACTATATTTCGCGCACCCGCAATCCACTGCTGATGATGTCACATATTACATCATTCATGACATGGTCAGTGACATCACTGATAACATCTCAAATGACATCAATGGTGACATCACTGATGGCATCATCCACGTGACAATCACATACACCTTTACATACACTAGTAAAATCTTTCATCACTCTTTGTAAAATACAGAGTATCATATTTGAATCCATTGACACAGCAATACAAGTATTTAAAAACCCACTCATTGATTCCTAGATGTATACACACATCTAATCACTTACCTGTAGATTCACTCATACATGCTGTCAATGAACAATAGAACACTATCAAAAATACTTATACACCTATACCGACATTACACACCAGCACACAACCTATTCACATATGAAGTTATCCTACTCACTTATGCAAACAATGGATCATACTTACATACTTACTTAGCTACACACTTATACAAACACCACTTCATCTATTCATGTAGATAGTAACTCATATTTAGTATATTATAAAATCATTATTACAAGTAAACAGTTATCCAAACAGTCACTCACACAATCATTGAGTCTTATGTATACTTATTTATATACAACAACTGACACATACACTGCCTTTTATTTTTCTAGTTTGTTGGCCATATACCATTGACAAATATATTTGCTCATCACCACACCCATAAATATATTCATTCACCCAAACAACTGTTAGAACATGTAGTTTTAACTTCATATATCTACTGAATCAACTATTCACACATCTTTGGGCAGTCACACAGACTCTACCGAACAACACACACATTCACTCTCCCTTACAAATACTCCGTTAACTAATCAATAACTAACATAGACTTTCACATAGCTAGTAACCAACTGGAGAACCAGTTTACACAACAACTGACAAAGTGATACAGATATTCACACAGTTTAGTCACTATCCACTATATTTAGTGAGACACTATAAATTGTTAATGTCCTCCATCCAAATATTTATTTGTATATATCCACTCATACTTCAATGCTAATTGCTATATATATAATGCATATTTAAATAACGAAGCAAACCACATTCACTGGATGATGTCATCAGTGATGTCATCATTAATGTCATTTGAGATGTCATCAGTGATGTCACTGACCATGTCATGAATGATCTAATATGTGACATCATCTGCAGTGGATTGCGAGTGCGCGAAATATAGTTCGTATAACTAACTATATAGGAGCAATTTCAATTGGTTTTTTAAATGCTAATACCTAACTATAGAAGGCCTGAAACCTATGGTTTTTTCAGTGAATTTCAAAGGTTTTTTATATGCTAATTCCTAACTATATAAGGCCTGAAACCTATGGTTTTTTCAGTGAATATATATATATATATATATATGTATATATATTACCTACTGGGTATATATAGTTAGGACTTTTTCTCTATGGGTTTTTTGAAAATTCTATGTCTAATAACTTTGGCGTTTGTGGACGGAATTGGCTGAAATTTTCAGGAAAATGGCACATTTTGTTTCTGAGCAGCCCCTGAAAATTGGGGGGGGGTTCGTCCAGGGGGGGTCGAGAAAAAAGGGGGGTCCCAAAACGTGTTTTTAACATTGAGTTTTCCATAGGGCGGTTGGCCTCACTTTTAGCCCGAACGGCTGAATGGATTTGCACGAAACTTGGCAAAATTGTAGGGACTGGTAGCCCGATGTGCCTTTTGTAGGTCTCAATATATGTGCTACAGTGGATTTTGAGAAATTAACGTTTAAAAAAAGATATATATCTGTAACAGCGGACCGGGCAGCGCTCCAGGACGCGTACTTTTCGCGCAACGGAGCTTTGTGAAGCGAAGCTGATTGGTTCTCCGGCGTCTGTCAACATTCCAAACAGTCCGTAGCGGCCGCCATCTTGTCTCTCGGTAGGATCGAGAGACAAGAGGAGGCCAAAGCGAAGGGGCAAATGACCATAAGGGGGAATAGTAGATCCTCGCTGACCCCCTAGGTTTGATGTGGAGGTTTTAAAAGGGCCCCGCGGGGCAAAAAAAAAAAATAATAATAATAATCGAACGGCTGAATGGATTTGCACGAAACTTGGCAAAATTGTAGGGACTGGTAGCCCGATGTGCCTTTGCTAGGTCTCAATATATGTGCTTCAGTGGATTTTGAGAAATTAACGTTCAAAAAAAGATATATATCTGTAACAGCGCACCGCTTCGCGTACTTTTCGCGTTACGGAGCTTTGCGAAGCGAAGCTGATTGGCTCTCCGGTGTCTGTAAACATTCCAAACAGTACGTAGCGGCCGCCATCTTGTCTCTCGGTAGGATCGAGAGACAAGAGGAGGTCAAAGCGAAGGGGCAAATGACCATAAGGGGGCATAGTAGATCCTCGCTGACCCCCTAGGTTTGATGTGGAGGTTTTAAAAGGGCCCCGCGGGGCAAAAAAAAAAAATAATAATAATAATCGAACGGCTGAATGGATTTGCACGAAACTTGGTAAAATATTAGGGACTGGTAGCCCGATGTGCCTTTGCTAGGTCTCAATATATGTGCTTCAGTGCATTTTGAGAAATTAACATTCAAAAACAAGATATATATCTGTAACAGCGCTCCGCTTCGCGGAGATAAAATTATATCTGTATTACCTAGCTGTTGCTAACACCAGTTAGCGACGGCTAGTAGGAGATAGCGACCATCTTGGGCCCCACTTTGCATGTGAGTGATATTTATCACTAATGACATGCAAAGTGGGCATGCCAAGATGTTAGCGACTGGAAACAGTCGCTAACATCGCTATCTCCTATTATCAACTTTTGGAAATATTCGAGATAAGCGCGAATATCTCCAAAAAGTAACAGCTGCCCTGAGCAGTTCTTAGCCATGTTATCCAATGGGAGGTGGATAACATGGCTAAGAGCATTAGCTCGGTAATGCATGAATATCGCTGAGTTTTCAGCGATATTAATGCATTGCGGTCGTTTTTTATCGTATTTGCGATAAACCTTGATAATAGCAAGGTTTATCTGCGATAATTTCTGACGGTAAAAAAATCTTTGCAATGCATCGTTAGGGATAAATATCGCTTAACTTTGGTAATATGCCCCAACGTCTGTTAACGTTCGATTCGAAGGAAATCAGGAAGTGTTGAAAAACATTGTCTGCGCCATCTTGTCTTTTTTCAAATGCCACACTTTTGTCGTGCACGGCAGCCATTTTAGATGCCTTGACCAGACCCACTCTGTGCACGCTGTCGATCCTTAGCATGGCTCCCCACCCTCGCAAGCATCTCACCCAGGCAGTGGTCACCCCCGCTCTCTGTCTTATGCATGGGTAATAAACCTCCCCCCATCTGCGCTGCTCTTCCCTGAGAATCACACCCTGTGCCCGCCCGACACCTCCCTTTCGCCCTATTCACTACCGCACCCTCTGACACTCCTTTTCCTCTGTGTCCGATTGTCCAGGCCGGTCCTAGGCTATCAGCTAGCCCTGCAGATGTAGTTTATGGCCACAGCTGTAAAGAATCACCCCTCTTCAAAGGAGTTATAGTAGATCAAGGCCCACACTCGATGAGATCCGTCACAGCAGAAGCGTTGCTATTATCTGAAAACCATCCTGTATTGTGATTGGGGAGGGGACCGAGCGTGAAGCGGAAGATTCCAGGGATGACTCTTTGTACATCAAAGTTTTTACAATTATGTGTCACATTAAAAATATATAGCACTCCGACAAAGTAGTAAGATTATAAAACTTTAATAATTTATAAATATATACAAGAAAACAAAAATAGTAATAACATATAAACATTTTTAGGGAAAAACAACGAAGTAGCGGTCGGCTGTGCGAATAGTCCCAACGCAGCACAACGTCCAGATTTCCGGCGTGGGGCGTCGCGGGGGGTGGGTCATCAGTAGCAAACTGTTGTGCGAATAGTTCCAAGGCAGCAGAACGCGCCGAAATCTAGATGACACGAAAGTGATGTCTAGTAAGTTGCCACCCAGCAAATAACGGCGTGGGGCGTCGCGGGGGGTGGGTCATCAGTAGCAAACTGTTGTGCGAATAGTTCCAAGGCAGCAGAACGATGGCACCAAGGTGATGTCCAGTAAGTTGCCGCACTGGTTTTGGTATCCTACAATGCTGCTCCGAATAACGGCATGGGGCGCCCCGGGGGAGGCGGCGTGAACGGGCCTCTCCAGGTGGAGTGTCATCTGTTGTAGTGGGGCGCCCCTTTACCGTTTCAGTTGCCATTCCGTCCGTTTTTGGTCCACTGTGTCAAAAGCCGCAATTCAGCTGAGTTGCGCTCACTCTTGCGGTGCAGCGATAGGCGGCTGTCACAGGACTCTCAAAATGTAAATGTAAATGTATGAAACTTATATAGCGCAGGACTTACCCTGGGGCATCTCCGCGCTTGCTTAGGGAACCCGTCCTGGTATTCCCCTGTGAGAAACCCCGGCAGGGTATCCACAAGGTGAAAGCCAGGCATCCCGCCGCGAGGGGCCGATGTGGAGATTAAGCAAGCTATTGCCCAGAGTCGCAGAGTGTGACCCCGTGAGTCGAGTAGGCACCAGAGCGAGAATTGTCGAGACCGTGGAATTTTATGAGCCCGAGACCCGCCGAGGCGGGGAATCGAACCCTGGTCCACGGTCGATCTCAGATTCCGGGTCTGCCGCCTCTAACCACTGAGCCACACTTCTCCAAAATGGCGGCAGGCTCTTTCCTTTTTGGGCCTGGTCCACTGAAATGGCCCTGGGACACCTTGGAAATCGGACGCTTGTCTGCTAGGTCTTGGACCCCATTCTCGAAAGCGTCCCCTCCGCCTTGAGAATTCATCAAAAGTTTTGGGGGCCCCGACTCCTGCAGGCTTCTGGTGGGGAGCGGCTGCCATGATTGCTCGCGGAATGACCACGACGGAGCTACGAGATGGTGGTGCTCTCATGCTGACGCCAGTTTAGTCTGAAACATCCAGAAACAAGGTGGGGCTTTCATCGTTTGGGAAAAAAAAAAGTTTTCATCCAATGAAAAGTGTTGTTTTTAGGTCATATGATCAAGCCTTCCATCATTAGGAAACCAAAAGTAAAATGAACCAATGAAAAGTTTTATAAACAAGTCACATGACCTGTTATGCGGCATAGGGTATAAAATGCGGAGAAAATACGTTGGTACGTGAGGCGGCGTCAGTAGCGGACCGATGTGCGAATAGGCCGAAGGCAATACAACGCGCCAAGATCCGGATGGCACCGAGGTGGTGTCCAGCAAGTTGCAGCACTGGTGTGGCCATCCTACAATGCTGAAAGTCGGCGTGGGGCGCCCCGTTGGCCTGTGAGTTTGCGTCAGTAGCGGACCGATGTGCGAATAGGCCGAAGGCAGCACAACGCGCCAAGATCCGGATGGCACCGAGGTGGTGTCTAGTAATTGCCGCACTGGTGTGGCCATCCAACAATGCTGAAAGTCGGCGTGGGGCGCCCCGTTGGCCTGTGAGATGGCGTCAGTAGCGGACCGATGTGCGAATAGGCCGAAGGCAGCACAACGCGCCAAGATCCGGATGGCACCGAGGTGGTGTCTAGTAAGTTGTCGCACTTCTGTGGCCATCCTACAATGTTGAAAGTCGGCATGGGGCGCCCCGTTGGCCTGTGAGATGGCGTCAGTAGCGGACCGATGTGCGAATGGGGCCAAAGGCAGCGCAACAATATTTTCTGACTGACACCACAAGGCGCTGAGATGCCAAGATCCGGATGGCACCGAGGTGATGTCTAAGTTGCGGACTGATGTGCGAATGGGGCCAAAGGCAGCGTAACAATATTTTTTGTATGGAAGATACCACTAGGCGTTGAGATGCCAAGATTCGGATGGCACCGAGGTGATGTCTAGCAAGTTGCTGTACTGGTGTGGTCATCCTACAATGCTGAAACTCGGCGTGGGTCGCCCCATTAGCCTGTGAGATGGCGTCAGTAGCGGACCGATGTGCGAATAGGCCGAAGGCAGCACAACGCGCCAAGATCCGGATGTCACCGTGGTGGTTTCATAGTTGAGAGGCACTTCATCTGCAGTGGGGCGCCGAGATCCGGATGGCACCGAGGTGATGTCTAGCAAGTTGCTGTACTGGTGTGGTCATTCTACAATGCTGAAAGTCGGCGTGGGGCGCCCCATTAGCCTGTGAGATGGTGTCAGTAGCGGACTGATGTGCGAATGGGGCCAAAGGCAGCGCAACAATATTTTCTGAAGAGAAGACACCAAAAGGTGCTGACATTCCAAGATCCGGATGGCACCGAGGTGGTGTCTAGCAAGCTATGCAGTTGAGTTGTGTGCGCACTTGCGGCGAATAGGTCGAAGGCAGCATAACAATGTTTTTTGAATAGAAGACACCACAAGGCGTTGAGATTCGGTTACCACCGAGGTGATGTCTAGCAAGTTGCCGCACTGGTGTGGCCATCCTACAATACTGCTCCGAATAACGGCGTGGGGTGCCCGAAGGGGGGGGGAGCCGGCGTGAATGGGCCTTCCTAGGTGGAGGCTCGTCTGCTGTAGTGGGGCGCCCCTTTACCGTTTCAGTTGCCATTCAGCTGAGTTTCGGCTGCTCTTGATGCTACAGCGACAGGCGGCTGCAAGAGGACTCTCAAAATGGCGGCCTGTTCTTTGGATTTGGGCCTGGTCCACTAAAATGGCCCTGGGACACCTTAGAACTCGGACGCTCGATTTTTTTTCCTTTCCTGTACATGCAAAAAAAGGTAAATGCCCGGTACGTTACACGCTTCATCTGCCACGATGAACTCTCCAGAGGAACCGAAAAAAAATATAGTTGTGGTAACTATACCATGCATCGTCATATGGAGAGGTGGCACCAATTAATTATAGTGCTGCATAAAAGAGAGATTTGGAGGAGAACCCCTGACCTGCTAGTACATTCATCAAAGAAGTGGCACTGAGAGCTTCAGAGGCAAGGGAAACGGTCCCAAATATTTAGAAGAACTTTGGAAAGATTAAAATGACATGTTTAGATTGTGGCAAATTAATTTCATGTGGACAGATGAGTGTTACTCTAATAAATACAGCATATGAACATCATCATAGTCGATGGTTGGTAGAGACATTTTGACTATATCCTGGACCTGCCCGTCCTCGCCCAAAATGGCGCCGGAATAAATGGGACTCGTAACTCCTTGTTGTGTACTGGTTGCAGAAACTTGAAATCACGAGATACGTATGCAGTTTTGAAGCACATGGCGGGCGGGGACGAGAATTGATTGACTATTTCGACATCCCTATTGATATTAAGTTCTGATGTGTTATTGATTACTGTACTGTTGAAAGTTCGAATTAACGTCACCCATGGTACTTGCCCGCAAATGTATATCTAGATAATTTTATTGTAACTGGCCCTGTCGTATTTTAATTATAAAATGTACGTCCACCGATTCCGTAACTGTTAGACACCTTAGTTCTTGCAACCTAATGGCCCGCCCGTTACGTTCCTCTACAGTGTAAATGTCTATTCATCATATACGATTACAGTTTGCTCTGTGGCAGGCCCACGTGGTTATAGGCTCGTATTTGTATAATGAAATTTTCACAATAAAGGTTTTTAAAAGAAAACATGGTAGTAGTATATACATTGGTAAAGTTTTTAATAATAGTGACTGTTTTAGAATCATTAAAAGGCAAGTGAAATAAAGCAGACCAATTACATGAAGGGTAAAAGGTATAATACGCAGGAACGCAGTAAAGATAAATGGTCAAGGGCTGTTGTGTTTTCTATTCCTGCAACATAAAGTGATCGATAAGAATCTCATATTCAGGCGTATCGGCGACTAAGACAGCAGGTCGACCCTCTTTTGCTCAACGGCTCCGTCATGGGACGAAGAAACGCTCTTTTTCTCGAAAAAAGAATATATTTTACTTGCAGGACAGTTGTAAAATTTCCGGGAAAGTACATTAGCCTGGAACATTATAACATATATTTAAGAAAAAATAATGTTCGGAAGTAATGAAAAGCGTAATTTTTAGGTCATATGACCAAGCCTTTCATCATTACAATAAGAAAAGTAAAATGAACCAATGAAAAGTTTTATTAACAAGTCACATGACTTGTTATGCTTACGTTACGCGCTGCGCGCCCCGGATGACTTCCGGATGCGCTAACGCGGCGCGTCATATGACGCATTACGCGACAACGCAGGTACAGAATATAGTCAAAATGTCTCCACCAACCAGCGGTCGGAACACAACCCCTTTCAGCAGGCTAAATAGTTCTGTTAAATGACAACAGAAGGGACAGGCAACAAGAACCATCAGTCAAAGAGGGGAGGGCTAGTTCTTCTCTACCGGGTTACATTGGGGCGCTACCGGAACTGATCGAATTGGTAGTCTACAGTGTTTCTGGATGTTTCAGACTGAAGCTGGGGTTAGCATGAGAGCAGCACCATTTCGTAGCTCCGTCGTGGTCATTCCGCAACCAATCATGGCAGCCGTTCTTTATCGTTATTTTGGGCGGGGTGGGTGGCGGAGCCGAGCTGTTTTGCAGCCATCATTGTGTGGAGTTCAGTTCATCTCACTAGTTTTGTATTTGTCATGAGGGGTTGTTCCTAATGTTTCTATTTTAGCGAGGTCAAAAAGAGATCCCATTAGTGGCCTACTGATTTTGCTCGATTCCTTTTCTTTTTTTTTACACGATTTTTCGTTATCTGCAAAGACTAAACAGAGTATTGCGACTCTGTGTTTGTTTGTAAATAGAGAATGAACCAAAGAGAACTAATTCTAAAACAGTAAATACTTGGATAACAATCAATCAAATGGAGAGAGAAGCAGGCACGACGGATTACAACGGGGGCAAAGGCCTGCGTTAACTACCTTTCACTATCTGCAAAGAGAGAGTACTCCTAATAGAAATGAGGGGGGGGGGGGCACCATTCAAAGCAGATCAGTGTGCATAAACACGAAAATGTTTTCACTTACCACGTACTTGACATTCGACAGCTTATGATATTTGCTATTAAAAAACCATTGAAATTCACTGAAAAAACCATAGGTTATAGACCATATATAGTTAGGAATTAGCATTTACAAAACCTTGAAAATTCACTGAAAAAACCATAGGTTATAGACCATATATAGTTAGTGAATTTTCAAGGTTTTGTAAATGCTAATTCCTAACTATATATGGTCTATAACCTATGGTTTTTTCAGTGAATATATATATATATTCACTGAAAAAACCATAGGTTATAGACCATATATAGTTAGGAATTAGCATTTAAAAAACCTTATTTTACTCACACAAAACCATTGAAATTCCATATATAGTTAGTTGCACTAACTATATATCAACATCCAGTGACTATGTTTCTGTAAAGTTAAAAAACCATAGGTTATAGACCATATATAGTTAGGAATTAGCATTTAAAAAACCTTATTTTACTCACACAAAACCATTGAAATTCCATATATAGTTAGTTGCACTAACTATATATCGCGCACCCGCAATCCACTGCTGATCATGTCACATATTACATCATTCATGACATGGTCAGTGACATCACTGATGACATCACTGATGACATCTCAAATGACATCACTGATGACATCACTGATGACATCTCATTTGACATCATTCTTGTGCTAATACGATAAACCTCTTCAGACTCTAATATAACCTTAGATACACTCAGTGTATACAGACACTCACACACTGCCACTCATCCATGGAGTTACTCACACACCCAGTCAGTCATGCAAAGAAACAATCTCACCTCCATTTCTTCAACTATACAGTTAAACACACCTTACTTATTGAAACATATACTAACACATATTTACTCTCTTATACAATCCCTGATACAAGTTCACAATGATCGATACAACCACTCACTCATTCAGTGGCTCTCATGCACAGTTATTTATATATGCCAACTCTCACATGTACTGTGTTTTACATATGTACTTACTATGACATGTAGCATTGAGATATCCATTCACTCATCAATACACTCATGCACACAGTCAACTGCCCATGTAGCTGTTTCCACATGCACTCTTGAACTCATACACCTAGTGAATAAACTGCTCACACATCTATGCATAGAGTCACACACCTTCCAGCCACCCCCACACAAACTCAATCTCCCATAGAAATACTTGGGCAACCAATTAATAACACATATAGCCTCTCGTATAGCTAATGATCAACACATGCAGCAGTTTACAGAACAACAGACATAATGATGCACAAATTAAGACAGTTTAGTCACTAACCCATGCATTCAGTGAGACACATTTAATCACTCACTCATACAGTCAGTCACGCACCTACTAAATCCTTCATCCAGACACTTATACATCCACTCATTCTTCAATTTGTAAGACATATTTTAACTTTACAGAAACATACAGTCACTGGATGTTGTCATCAGTGATGTCATCAGTGATGTCATTTGAGATGTCATCAGTGATGTCATCAGTGATGTCACTGACCATGTCATGAATGATGTAATATGTGACATGATCAGCAGTGGATTGCGGGTGCGCGATATATAGTTAGTGCAACTAACTATATATGGAATTTCAATGGTTTTGTGTGAGTAAAATAAGGTTTTTTAAATGCTAATTCCTAACTATATATGGTCTATAACCTATGGTTTTTTCAGTGAATTTTCAAGGTTTTGTAAATGCTAATTCCTAACTATATATGGTCTATAACCTATGTTTTTTTCAGTGAATATATATATATAATTACTGAAAAAACCATAGGTTATAGACCATATATAGTTAGGAATTAGCATTTACAAAACCTTGAAAATTCACTGAAAAAACCATACGTTATAGACCATATATAGTTAGGAATTAGCATTTAAAAAACCTTATTTTACTCACACAAAACCATTGAAATTCCATATATAGTTAGTTGCACTAACTATATATCGCGCACCCGCAATCCACTGCTGATTATGTCACATATTACATCATTCATGACATGGTCAGTGACATCACTGATGACATCACTGATGACATCTCAAATGACATCACTGATGACATCACTGATGACATCTCAAATGACATCACTGATGACATCACTGATGACATCACTGATGACAACATCCAGTGACTATGTTTCTGTAAAGTTAAAATATGTCTTACATATTGAAGAATGAGTGGATGTATAAGTGTCTGGATGAAGGATTTAGTAGGTGCATGCCTGACTGTATGAGTGAGTGATTAAATGTGTCTCACTGAGTGCATGGGTTAGTGACTAAACTGTCTTAATTTGTGCATCATTATGTCTGTTGTTCTGTAAACTGCTGCATGTGTTGATCAGTAGCTATATGAGTAACTATATGGGTTATTGATTGGTTGCCCAAGTATTTGTATGGGAGACTGAGTGTGTGTGTGGGTGGCTGGGAGGTGTATGACTCTGTGCATAGATGTGTGAGCAGTTGATTCACTAGATGAATGGGTTCAAAAGTGCATGTGGAAACAGCTGTATGGGCGGTTGACTGTGTGCATGAGTGTATTGGTGAGTGAATGGATATCTCAGTGCTGCATGTCAAAGTAAGTACATATGTAAAACACAGTACATGTGAGCGTTGACATATATAAATAACTGTGCATAAGAGCCAGTGAATGTGTGAGTGGCTGTATGGATCACTGTGAACTTGTATCAGGGATTGTATAATAGAGTAAATATGTGTTAGTATATGTTTGAATAAGTAAGGTGTGTATAACTGTATAGTTGAGGAAATGGAGGTGTGATTGATTCTTTGCATGACTGACTAGGTGTGTGAGTAACTCCATGGATGAGTGACAGTCTGTGAGTGTCTGTTTACACTGAGTGTATCTAAGGTTATATTAGAGTCTGAAGAGGTTCATCGTATTATCACATGAATGATGTCATCAGTGATGTGATCAGTAATGTCAAATGAGATGTCATCAGTGATGTCATCAGTGATGTCATTTGAGATGTCATCAGTGATGTCATCAGTGATGTCATTTGAGATGTCATCAGTGATGTCATCAGTGATGTCATTTGAGATGTCATCAGTGATGTCATCAGTGATGTCATTTGAGATGTCATCAGTGATGTCATCAGTGATGTCACTGACCATGTCATGAATGATGTAATATGTGACATGATCAGCAGTGGATTGCGGGTGCGCGATATATAGTTAGTGCAACTAACTATATATGGAATTTCAATGGTTTTGTGTGAGTAAAATAAGGTTTTTTAAATGCTAATTCCTAACTATATATGGTCTATAACCTATGGTTTTTTCAGTGAATTTTCAAGGTTTTGTAAATGCTAATTCCTAACTATATATGGTCTATAACCTATGGTTTTTTCAGTGAATTTCAATGGTTTTTTAATAGCAAATATCATAAGCTGTCGAATGTCAAGTACGTGGTAAGTGAAAACATTTTCGTGTTTATGCACACTGATCTGCTTTGAATGGTGCCCCCCCCCTCATTTCTATTAGGAGTACTCTCTCTTTGCAGATAGTGAAAGGTAGTTAACGCAGGCCTTTGCCCCCGTTGTAATCCGTCGTGCCTGCTTCTCTCTCCATTTGATTGATTGTTATCCAAGTATTTACTGTTTTAGAATTAGTTCTCTTTGGTTCATTCTCTATTTACAAACAAACACAGAGTCGCAATACTCTGTTTAGTCTTTGCAGATAACGAAAAATCGTGTAAAAAAAAAGAAAAGGAATCGAGTAAAATCAGTAGGCCACTAATGGGATCTCTTTTTGACCTCGCTAAAATAGAAACATTAGGAACAACCCCTCATGACAAATACAAAATTAGTGAGATGAACTGAACTCCACACAATGATGGCTGCAAAACAGCTCGGCTCCGCCACCCACCCCGCCCAAAATAACGATAAAGAGCGGCTGCCATGATTGGTTGCGGAATGGCCACAACGGAGCTACGAAATGGTGCTGCTCTCATGCTAACCCCAGCTTCAGTCTGAAACATCCAGAAACACTGTAGACTACCAATTCGATCAGTTCCGGTAGCGCCCCAATGTAACCCGGTAGAGAAGAACTAGCCCTCCCCTCTTTGACTGATGGTTCTTGTTGCCTGTCCCTTCTGTTGTCATTTAACAGAACTATTTAGCCTGCTGAAAGGGGTTGTGTTCCGACCGCTGGTTGGTGGAGACATTTTGACTATATTCTGGACCTGCGTTGTCGCGTAATGCGTCATATGACGCGCCGCGTTAGCGCATCCGGAAGTCATCCGGGGCGCGCAGCGCGTAACGTAAGCATAACAAGTCATGTGACTTGTTAATAAAACTTTTCATTGGTTCATTTTACTTTTCTTATTGTAATGATGAAAGGCTTGGTCATATCACCTAAAAATTACGCTTTTCATTACTTCCGAACATTATTTTTTCTTAAATATATGTTATAATGTTCCAGGCTAATGTACTTTCCCGGAAATTTTACAACTGTCCTGCAAGTAAAATATATTCTTTTTTCGAGAAAAAGAGCGTTTCTTCGTCCCATGACGGAGCCGTTGAGCAAAAGAGGGTCGACCTGCTGTCTTAGTCGCCGATACGCCTGAATATGAGATTCTTATCGATCACTTTATGTTGCAGGAATAGAAAACACAACAGCCCTTGACCATTTATCTTTACTGCGTTCCTTCGTATTATACCTTTTACCCTTCATGTAATTGGTCTGCTTTATTTCACTTGCCTTTTAATGATTCTAAAACAGTGACTATTATTAAAAACTTTACCAATGTATATACTACTACCATGTTTTCTTTTAAAAACCTTTATTGTGAAAATTTCATTATACAAATACGAGCCTATAACCACGTGGGCCTGCCACGGAGCAAACTGTAATCGTATATGATGAATAGACATTTACACTGTAGAGGAACGTAACGGGCGGGCCATTAGGTTGCAAGAACTAAGGTGTCTAACAGTTACGGAATCGGTGGACGTACATTTTATAATTAAAATACGACAGGGCCAGTTACAATAAAATTATCTAGATATACATTTGCGGGCAAGTACCATGGGTGACGTTAATTCGAACTTTCAACAGTTCAGTAATCAATAACACATCAGAACTTAATATCAATAGGGATGTCGAAATATTCAATCAATTCTCGTCCCCGCCCGCCATGTGCTTCAAAACTGCATACGTATCTCGTGATTTCAAGGTTCTGCAACCAGTACACAACAAGGAGTTACGAGTCCCATTTATTCCGGCGCCATTTTGGGCGAGGACGGGCAGGTCCAGGATATAGTCAAAATGTCTCTACCAACCATCGACTATGATGATGTTCATATGCTGTATTTATTAGAGTAACACTCATCTGTCCACATGAAATTAATTTACCACAATCTAAACATGTCATTTTAATCTTTCCAAAGTTCTTCTAAATATTTGGGACCGTTTCCCTTGCCTCTGAAGCTCTCAGTGCCACTTCTTTGATGAATGTACTAGCAGGTCAGGGGTTCTCCTCCAAATCTCTCTTTTATGCAGCACTATAATTAATTGGTGCCACCTCTCCATATGACGATGCATGGTATAGTTACCACAACTATATTTTTTTTCGGTTCCTCTGGAGAGTTCATCGTGGCAGATGAAGCGTGTAACGTACCGGGCATTTACCTTTTTTTGCATGTACAGGAAAGGAAAAAAAAATCGAGCGTCCGAGTTCTAAGGTGTCCCAGGGCCATTTTAGTGGACCAGGCCCAAATCCAAAGAACAGGCCGCCATTTTGAGAGTCCTCTTGCAGCCGCCTGTCGCTGTAGCATCAACAGCAGCCGAAACTCAGCTGAATGGCAACTGAAACGGTAAAGGGGCGCCCCACTACAGCAGACGAGCCTCCACCTAGGAAGGCCCATTCACGCCGGCTCCCCCCCCCCCCCTTCGGGCACCCCACGCCGTTATTCGGAGCAGTATTGTAGGATGGCCACACCAGTGCGGCAACTTGCTAGACATCACCCCGGTGGTAACCGAATCTCAACGCCTTGTGGTGTCTTCTATTCAGAAAACATTGTTATGCTGCCTTCGACCTATTCTTTACAACAAGGGGTGGTGAGGGACAGAGTCTCTGAATTAAGCAGAATACTCTCACCCAGTCAAGAGATCAGGGCTAGATCCAACACCGTTTTTTAGCTCATTGCACCATCCCAGTTTCGAAACCTGGCTGTATGCAAATTAGTCTGTTCCTGTCCCAGTGCATGATGGGAACAGGGCAAACCAAACTACAAAAGCCAATTCTTACACTGGGAAGGAAACAAGCTTCCGGGGACCGGTTTCTGGCATTACAGCCGTCTTCGGCCCGGCTTGCTTGAATCCTGATGGTGCAATGAGCAAGGGACTCATGTCTGAGTATACCCTTCCACGCTTAGAGTGGACAAAATTATTTACAACAAGGGGTGGTGAGGGACAGAGTCTCTGAATTAAGCAGAATACTCTCACCCAGTCAAGAGATCAGGGCTAGATCCAACACCGTTTTTTAGCTCATTGCACCATCCCAGTTTCAGAACCTGGCTGTATGCAAATTAGTCTGTTCCTGTCCCAGTGCATGATGGGAACAGGGCAAACCAAACTACAAAAGCCAATTCTTACACTGGGAAGGAAACAAGCTTCCGGGGACCGGTTTCTGGCATTACAGCCGTCTTCGGCCCGGCTTGCTTGAATCCTGATGGTGCAATGAGCAAGGGACTCATGTCTGAGTATACCCTTCCACGCTTAGAGTGGACAAAATTATTTACAACAAGGGGTGGTGAGGGACAGAGTCTCTGAATTAAGCAGAATACTCTCACCCAGTCAAGAGATCAGGGCTAGATCCAACACCGTTTTTTAGCTCATTGCACCATCCCAGTTTCAGAACCTGGCTGTATGCAAATTAGTCTGTTCCTGTCCCAGTGCATGATGGGAACAGGGCAAACCAAACTACAAAAGCCAATTCTTACACTGGGAAGGAAACAAGCTTCCGGGGACCGGTTTCTGGCATTACAGCCGTCTTCGGCCCGGCTTGCTTGAATCCTGATGGTGCAATGAGCAAGGGACTCATGTCTGAGTATACCCTTCCACGCTTAGAGTGGACAAAATTATTTACAACAAGGGGTGGTGAGGGACAGAGTCTCTGAATTAAGCAGAATACTCTCACCCAGTCAAGAGATCAGGGCTAGATCCAACACCGTTTTTTAGCTCATTGCACCATCCCAGTTTCAGAACCTGGCTGTATGCAAATTAGTCTGTTCCTGTCCCAGTGCATGATGGGAACAGGGCAAACCAAACTACAAAAGCCAATTCTTACACTGGGAAGGAAACAAGCTTCCGGGGACCGGTTTCTGGCATTACAGCCGTCTTCGGCCCGGCTTGCTTGAATCCTGATGGTGCAATGAGCAAGGGACTCATGTCTGAGTATACCCTTCCACGCTTAGAGTGGACAAAATTATTTACAACAAGGGGTGGTGAGGGACAGAGTCTCTGAATTAAGCAGAATACTCTCACCCAGTCAAGAGATCAGGGCTAGATCCAACACCGTTTTTTAGCTCATTGCACCATCCCAGTTTCAGAACCTGGCTGTATGCAAATTAGTCTGTTCCTGTCCCAGGGCATGATGGGAACAGGGCAAACCAAACTACAAAAGCCAATTCTTACACTGGGAAGGAAACAAGCTTCCGGGGACCGGTTTCTGGCATTACAGCCGTCTTCGGCCCGGCTTGCTTGAATCCTGATGGTGCAATGAGCAAGGGACTCATGTCTGAGTATACCCTTCCACGCTTAGAGTGGACAAAATTATTTACAACAAGGGGTGGTGAGGGACAGAGTCTCTGAATTAAGCAGAATACTCTCACCCAGTCAAGAGATCAGGGCTAGATCCAACACCGTTTTTTAGCTCATTGCACCATCCCAGTTTCAGAACCTGGCTGTATGCAAATTAGTCTGTTCCTGTCCCAGTGCATGATGGGAACAGGGCAAACCAAACTACAAAAGCCAATTCTTACACTGGGAAGGAAACAAGCTTCCGGGGACCGGTTTCTGGCATTACAGCCGTCTTCGGCCCGGCTTGCTTGAATCCTGATGGTGCAATGAGCAAGGGACTCATGTCTGAGTATACCCTTCCACGCTTAGAGTGGACAAAATTATTTACAACAAGGGGTGGTGAGGGACAGAGTCTCTGAATTAAGCAGAATACTCTCACCCAGTCAAGAGATCAGGGCTAGATCCAACACCGTTTTTTAGCTCATTGCACCATCCCAGTTTCAGAACCTGGCTGTATGCAAATTAGTCTGTTCCTGTCCCAGTGCATGATGGGAACAGGGCAAACCAAACTACAAAAGCCAATTCTTACACTGGGAAGGAAACAAGCTTCCGGGGACCGGTTTCTGGCATTACAGCCGTCTTCGGCCCGGCTTGCTTGAATCCTGATGGTGCAATGAGCTCTGTCCATCACCACCCCCTTTTCTGTATCGTTTTGGCCACTATAGGAGTGGCAGGGTATGCTCAGATGTGAGTCCCTTGCTCACTGCATCATCAGGATTCAAGCAAGCCAGGCCGAAGACGGCTGTAATGCCAGAAACCGGTCCCCGGAAGCTTGTTTCCTTTCCAGTAAAGAATTGGCTTGGTAGTTTGGTCTGCCCTGTTCCCATGATGCACTGGGCCAGGGTCAGACTAATTTGCATATAGCCAGGTTCTGAGCTGGGATGGTGCAGTGAGCTAAAAAACGGTGATGGATCAAGCCCTGATCTTTTGACTGGGTATGAGTGTTCTGTTTAACTCGGATGCTCTGTCCATCACCACCCCCTTTTCTGTATCGTTTTGGCCACTATAGGAGTGGAAGGGTATGCTCAGATGTGAGTCCCTTGCTCACTGCACCATCAGGATTCAAGCAAGCCGGGCCGAAGACGGCTGTAATGCCAGAAACCGGTCCCCGGAAGCTTGTTTCCTTTCCAGTAAAGAATTGGCTTGGTAGTTTGGTCTGCCCTGTTCCCATGATGCACTGGGCCAGGGTCAGACTAATTTGCATATAGCCAGGTTCTGAGCTGGGATGTTGCAGTGAGCTAAAAAACGGTGATGGATCAAGCCCTGATCTTTTGACTGGGTATGAGTGTTCTGTTTAACTCGGATGCTCTGTCCATCACCACCCCCTTTTCTGTATCGTTTTGGCCACTATAGGAGTGGCAGGGTATGCTCAGATGTGAGTCCCTTGCTCACTGCACCATCAGGATTCAAGCAAGCCGGGCCGAAGACGGCTGTAATGCCAGAAACCGGTCCCCGGAAGCTTGTTTCCTTTCCAGTAAAGAATTGGCTTGGTAGTTTGGTCTGCCCTGTTCCCATGATGCACTGGGCCAGGGTCAGACTAATTTGCATATAGCCAGGTTCTGAGCTGGGATGGTGCAGTGAGCTAAAAAACGGTGATGGATCAAGCCCTGATCTTTTGACTGGGTATGAGTGTTCTGTTTAACTCGGATGCTCTGTCCATCACCACCCCCTTTTCTGTATCGTTTTGGCCACTATAGGAGTGGCAGGGTATGCTCAGATGTGAGTCCCTTGCTCACTGCACCATCAGGATTCAAGCAAGCCGGGCCGAAGACGGCTGTAATGCCAGAAACCGGTCCCCGGAAGCTTGTTTCCTTTCCAGTAAAGAATTGGCTTGGTAGTTTGGTCTGCCCTGTTCCCATGATGCACTGGGCCAGGGTCAGACTAATTTGCATATAGCCAGGTTCTGAGCTGGGATGGTGCAGTGAGCTAAAAAACGGTGATGGATCAAGCCCTGATCTTTTGACTGGGTATGAGTGTTCTGTTTAACTCGGATGCTCTGTCCATCACCACCCCCTTTTCTGTATCGTTTTGGCCACTATAGGAGTGGCAGGGTATGCTCAGATGTGAGTCCCTTGCTCACTGCACCATCAGGATTCAAGCAAGCCGGGCCGAAGACGGCTGTAATGCCAGAAACCGGTCCCCGGAAGCTTGTTTCCTTTCCAGTAAAGAATTGGCTTGGTAGTTTGGTCTGCCCTGTTCCCATGATGCACTGGGCCAGGGTCAGATTAATTTGCATATAGCCAGGTTCTGAGCTGGGATGGTGCAGTGAGCTAAAAAACGGTGATGGATCAAGCCCTGATCTTTTGACTGGGTATGAGTGTTCTGTTTAACTCGGATGCTCTGTCCATCACCACCCCCTTTTCTGTATCGTTTTGGCCACTATAGGAGTGGCAGGGTATGCTCAGATGTGAGTCCCTTGCTCACTGCACCATCAGGATTCAAGCAAGCCGGGCCGAAGACGGCTGTAATGCCAGAAACCGGTCCCCGGAAGCTTGTTTCCTTTCCAGTAAAGAATTGGCTTGGTAGTTTGGTCTGCCCTGTTCCCATGATGCACTGGGCCAGGGTCAGACTAATTTGCATATAGCCAGGTTCTGAGCTGGGATGGTGCAGCGAGCTAAAAAACGGTGATGGATCAAGCCCTGATCTTTTGACTGGGTATGAGTGTTCTGTTTAACTCGGATGCTCTGTCCATCACCACCCCCTTTTCTGTATCGCCTTCGACCTATTCGCCGCAAGTGCGCACACAACTCAACTGCATAGCTTGCTAGACACCACCTCGGTGCCATCCGGATCTTGGAATGTCAGCGCCTTTTGGTGTCTTCTCTTCAGAAAATATTGTTGCGCTGCCTTTGGCCCCATTCGCACATCGGTCCGCAACTTAGACATCACCTCGGTGCCATCCGGATCTTGGCATCTCAGCGCCTTGTGGTGTCAGTCAGAAAATATTGTTGCGCTGCCTTTGGCCCCATTCGCACATCAGTCCGCTACTGACACCATCTCACAGGCCAACAGGGCGCCCCACGCCGACTTTTACCATTGTAGGATGGCCACACCAGTGCCACAACTTGCTAGACACCACCTCGGTGCCATCTGGAACTTGGCATCTCAGCGCCTTGTGGTGTCTTCAATTCAGAATATATTGTTGCGCTGCCTTTGGCCCCATTCGCACATCGGTCCGCTACTGACGCCATCTCACAGGCCAACGGGGCGCCCCACGCCGACTATCAGCATTGTAGGATAGCCACACCAGTACAGCAACTTGCTAGACATCACCTCGGTGCCATCCGGATCTCGGCGCCCCACTGCAGATGAAGTGCCTCTCAACTATGAAACCACCACGGTGACATCCGGATCTTGGCGCGTTGTGCTGCCTTCGGCCTATTCGCACATCGGTCCGCTACTGACGCCATCTCACAGGCTAATGGGGCGACCCACGCCGAGTTTCAGCATTGTAGGATGACCACACCAGTACAGCAACTTGCTAGACATCACCTCGGTGCCATCCGAATCTTGGCATCTCAACGCCTACTGGTATCTTCCATACAGAAAATATTGTTACGCTGCCTTTGGCCCCATTCGCACATCGGTCCGCAACTTAGACATCACCTCGGTGCCATCCGGATCTTGGCATCTCAGCGCCTTGTGGTGTATTCTCATCAGAAAATATTGTTGCGCTGCCTTTGGCCCCATTCGCACATCGGTCCGCAACTTAGACATCACCTCGGTGCCATCCGGATCTTGGCATCTCAGCGCCTTGTGGTGTCTTCTACTCCGAAAATATTGTAGAAAATATTGTTGCGCTGCCTTTGGCCCCATTCGCACATCAGTCCGCTACTGACACCATCTCACAGGCCAACAGGGCGCCCCACGCCGACTTTTACCATTGTAGGATGGCCACACCAGTGCCACAACTTGCTAGACACCACCTCGGTGCCATCCGGATCTTGGCATCTCAGCGCCTTGTGGTGTCTTCAAATCAGAAAATATTGTTGCGCTGCCTTTGGCCCCATTCGCACATCGGTCCGCTACTGACGCCATCTCACAGGCCAACGGGGCGCCCCACGCCGACTTTCAACATTGTAGGATGGCCACAGAAGTGCGACAACTTACTAGACACCACCTCGGTGCCATCCGGATCTTGGCGCGTTGTGCTGCCTTCGGCCTATTCGCACATCGGTCCGCTACTGACGCAAACTCACAGGCCAACGGGGCGCCCCACGCCGACTTTCAGCATTGTAGGATGGCCACACCAGTGCGGCAACTTGCTACACACCACCTCGGTGCCATCCGGATCTTGGCATCTCAGCGCCTAGTGGTGTTTTCTATTCCGAAAATATTGTTGCGCTGCCTTCGGCCCCATTCACACATCGGTCCGCTACTGACGCCATCTCACAGGCCAACGGGGCGCCCCACGCCGACTTTCAGCATTGTAGGATGGCCACACCAGTGCGGCAACTTACTAGACACCACCTCGGTGCCATCCGGATCTTGGCGCGTTGTGCTGCCTTCGGCCTATTCGCACATCGGTCCGCTACTGACGCAAACTCACAGGCCAACGGGGCGCCCCACGCCGACTTTCAGCATTGTAGGATGGCCACACCAGTGCACCTTACTAGACACCACCTCGGTGCCATCCGGATCTTGGCGCGTAGTGAAGCTGCAGCAGCTGCAAATAAGCTTCAGACAGTGTTACAACAGCTGCTCAGAACTCTCAACTATGACACCACCTCGGTGCCATCCGGATCTTGGCGCGTAGTGAAGCTGCAGCAGCTGCAAATAAGCTTCAGACAGTGTTACAACAGCTGCTCAGAACTCTCAACTATGACACCACCTCGGTGCCATCCGGATCTTGGCGCGTTGTATTGCCTTCGGCCTATTCGCACATCGGTCCGCTACTGACGCCGCCTCACGTGCCAACGTATTTTCTCCGCATTTTATACCCTATGCCGCATAACAGGTCATGTGACTTGTTTATAAAACTTTTCATTGGTTCATTTTACTTTTGGTTTCCTAATGATGGAAGGCTTGATCATATGACCTAAAAACAACACTTTTCATTGGATGAAAACTTTTTTTTTTCCCAAACGATGAAAGCCCCACCTTGTTTCTGGAATTTTCAGACTGAAGCTGGCGTCAGCATGAGAGCACCACCATCTCGTAGCTCAGTCGTGGTCATTCCGCGAGCAATCATGGCAGCCGCTCCCCACCAGAAGCCTGCAGGAGTCGGGGCCCCCAAAACTTTTGATGAATTCTCAAGGCGGACGGGACGCTTTCGAGAATGGGGTCCAAGACCTAGCAGACAAGCGTCCGATTTCCAAGGTGTCCCAGGGCCATTTCAGTGGACCAGGCCCAAAAAGGAAACAGCCTGCAGCCATTTTGAGAGTCCTGTGACAGCCGCCTATCGCTGCACCGCAAGAGTGGGCGCAACTCAGCTGAATTGCGGCTTTTGACACAGTGGACCAAAAACGGACGGAATGGCAACTGAAACGGTAAAGGGGCGCCCCACTACAACAGATGACACTCCACCTGGAGAGGCCCGTTCACGCCGCCTCCCCCGGGGCGCCCCTCGCCGTTATTCGGAGCAGCATTGTAGGATACCAAAACCAGTGCGGCAACTTACTGGACATCACCTTGGTGCCATCGTTCTGCTGCCTTGGAACTATTCGCACAACAGTTTGCTACTGATGACCCACCCCCCGCGACGCCCCACGCCGTTATTTGCTGGGTGGCAACTTACTAGACATCACTTTCGTGTCATCTAGATTTCAGCGCGTTCTGCTGCCTTGGAACTATTCGCACAACAGTTTGCTACTGATGACCCACCCCCCGCGACGCCCCACGCCGGAAATCTGGACGTTGTGCTGCGTTGGGACTATTCGCACAGCCGACCGCTACTTCGTTGTTTTTCCCTAAAAATGTTTATATGTTATTACTATTTTTGTTTTCTTGTATATATTTATAAATTATTAAAGTTTTATAATCTTACTACTTTGTCGGAGTGCTATATATTTTTAATGTGACACATAATTGTAAAAACTTTGATGTACAAAGAGTCATCCCTGGAATCTTCCGCTTCAGGCTCGGTCCCCTCCCCAATCACAATACAGGATGGTTTTCAGATAATAGCAACGCTTCTGCTGTGACGGATCTCATCGAGTGTGGGCCTTGATCTACTATAACTCCTTTGAAGAGGGGTGATTCTTTACAGCTGTGGCCATAAACTACATCTGCAGGGCTAGCTGATACCCTAGGACCAGCCTGGACAATCGGACACAGAGGAAAAGGAGTGTCAGAGGGTGCGGTAGTGAATAGGGCGAAAGGGAGGTGTCGGGCGGGCACAGGGTGTGATTCTCAGGGAAGAGCAGCGCAGATGGGGGGAGGTTTATTACCCATGCATAAGACAGAGAGCGGGGGTGACCACTGCCTGGGGGAGATGCTTGCGAGGGTGGGGAGCCATGCTAAGGATCGACAGCGTGCACAGAGTGGGTCTGGTCAAGGCATCTAAAATGGCTGCCGTGCACGACAAAAGTGTGGCATTTGAAAAAAGACAAGATGGCGCAGACAATGTTTTTCAACACTTCCTGATTTCCTTCGAATCGAACGTTAACAGACGTTGGGGCATATTACCAAAGTTAAGCGATATTTATCCCTAACGATGCTTAGCAACGATTTTTTTACCGTCAGAAATTATCGCAGATAAACCTTGCTATTATCAAGGTTTATCGCAAATACGATAAAAAACGACCGCAATGCATTAATATCGCTGAAAACTCCGCGATATTCATGCATTACCGAGCTAATGCTCTTAGCCATGTTATCCACCTCCCATTGGATAACATGGCTAAGAACTGCTCAGGGCAGGTGGTAGCTTTTGGAGATATTCGCGCTTATCTCGAATATTTCCAAAAGTTGATAATAGCAGATAGCGATGTTAGCGACTGTTTCCAGTCGCTAACATCTTGGCATGCCCACTTTGCATGTCATTAGTGATAAATATCACTCACATGCAAAGTGGGGCCCAAGATGGTCGCTATCTTCTACTAGCCGTCGCTAACTGGTGTTAGCAACAGCTAGGTAATACACATATAATTTTATCTCCGCGAAGCGGAGCGCTGTTACAGATATATATCTTGTTTTTGAACGTTAATTTCTCAAAATGCACTGAAGCACATATATTGAGACCTAGCAAAGGCACATCGGGCTACCAGTCCCTACAATTTTGCCAAGTTTCGTGCAAATCCATTCAGCTGTTCGATCCTACCGAGAGACAAGATGGCGGCCGCTACGGACTGTTTGGAATGTTTACAGACACCGGAGAGCCAATCAGCTTCGCTTCGCAAAGCTCCGTAACGCGAAAAGTACGCGAAGCGGTGCGCTGTTACAGATATATATCTTTTTTTGAACGTTAATTTCTCAAAATCCACTGGAGCACATATATTGAGATCTAGCAAAGGCACATCGGGCTACCAGTCCCTACAATTTTGCCAAGTTTCGTGCAAATCCATTCAGCTGTTTGATTATTATTATTATTTTTTTTTTTTGCCCCGCGGGGCCCTTTTAAAACCTCCACATCAAACCTAAACGGTCAGGGAGGATCTACTATGCCCCCTTATGGTCATTTGCCCCTTCGGTTTGGCCTCCGCTTGTCTCTCGATCCTACCGAGAGACAAGATGGCGGCCGCTACGGACTGTTTGGAATGTTTACAGACGCCGGAGAACCAATCAGCTTCGCTTCACAAAGCTCCGTTGCGCGAAAAGTACGCGTCCTGGAGCGCTGCCCGGTCCGCTGTTACAGATATATATCTTTTTTTAAACGTTAATTTCTCAAAATCCACTGTAGCACATACATTGAGACCTACAAAAGGCACATCGGGCTACCAGTCCCTACAATTTTGCCAAGTTTCGTGCAAATCCATTCAGCCGTTCGGGCTAAAAGTGAGGCCAACCGCCCTATGGAAAACTCAATGTTAAAAACACGTTTTGGGACCCCCCTTTTTTCTCGGCCCCCCCTTGACGAACCCCCCCCAAATTTTCAAGGGCTACTCAGCAACAAAATGTGCCATTTTCCTGAAAATTTCAGCCAATTCCGTCCACAAACGCCAAAGTTATTAGACATAGAATTTTCAAAAATCCCATAGAGAAAAAATCCTAACTATATATACCTACTGGCGACCGCCAGTAGGTAATATATATATATATATATATATATATATATATATATATATATATATATATATATATATATATATATATATGCCCAAAATGATTTCTCTGTACTTCTCGTGCAAAATCAACTTGAGCCCAATTGTTTCTTGAAGCGTGAAATTTTAATTCATCATGCAGCAAGTAAAGGCCCAATGCGTTTCAGTGCCTGAGCACCTTGATCACAGGTAAAGGGACTGTTTACAGAGTAACAATACATATAGTGCACATAATGTGATAATAGAAGTAGGACTACTGTGTCACTACGCTCAGGTTACTTTGGCAGACATATTGAAGTGGTCTTTTAAGACGCTTTAAAGTCTTAATAACGTTTTTTTCAATGTATACAAAAAACCACAAATTTACTGTTGCTTCAATAGTGTTGAGTTACTTAAACAGAAATGTAAAATACGGTGTGATACCTTACAAATCAAATGCAAGTGCAGAATCAAATATATAGTGATTTATACAGTGAATAGCTGATTCAACTATTATACAATTTTACAGTTCCTAAAAACTGATAATTATGTCAGAAATACACATTATTACGCCCCTGTGGACTTATGCCATATCATATAATCTAAAGTAGATGCGATGCATACAACCACGGATGCCAATATAATGTCAATTGACACATTTCAATTCTGCCCAAGTGGGCTATTTTCTGAAGATTGAATCATAATTGTGTCATTAGTTAATTCACACTCGGTTCACACCCAAATTCTCTTTTGATGATTTAACCTCACGTGGCGTCTTCATACAGAGTCTAGACGTTTTTTTTTCAACCTGAGTTGCTGAAACTTATGTCTCCTACAAAAATTGAAAAAGCGCCATCAGTGTGTATTAAAATAAGAAAACAAATGCAGCTTTGGGTTAAAATGTATGTACAAATTCGACAAAGCATTACTAACATGATTACTTCTCATCAATTTCACCCCAAGTTTACCCACATCTCTTCGTCCTTATTCAAACCTTTTGGATATACTGTATCATATTTGATAATTAATTTTGATTCTAAACATCGGAGTTCCTTAACTCGATCCCCTCCACGTTCAGATTTGGAAATGCTGTCTAGTGCACAGTATCGTAACAATTACACATTTTTATTATGTTTTTCTTTAAAGTGCCTTGCTACTGGATATTGTTTATCTTCATTTACAATTGCCCTTGTGTGTTCCAATATCCGTTTTTTGACAGGATGAATAGTACTCCCAATATACACAAGTGGGCAAGGACAACTTAGTGCATAGATACAAAATTCTGATTTACAAGTCAGATGTTTAGTGATGATAAATGGTTTGCAATCAGTAGATAGTTTCATTTCTTTACATTTAGGACTATCTTTGCAGGCTTTACATGACCTGCAGGGATAAAATCCTTGAACTGGATTTGAACTTTTTTCGTCATGTATAGTGTTACTACATAGCAAATCAGATAATGCATCACATTTTCGATACGTGATTTTTGGCTGTGCTCCCGCAAATCTGTGTCAGACATTGTATTGGAAGAATCATTAAATATAAGTTGTGCCAGTGGAAGTACTTTTAAGCCCAAATCACGTTTTTTGCCCCAAATTCACAATGATGTAATTGAGATCTTTGAAAGGGGAGTAATTTCTGAATTTAAAAAACTAGATAAATGTCATAAAGTAGGAGGGGGCAACCTTAATGGTAACCAACTAAAGGCCATCAAAGAATTGCATCCTTGAACTACAGGCAGGTAGCTTTCAATGAAAAACTGTCTGGCTGCTCTGACTTTGCACAGAGCCACACATATTGGGCCACATGTATGTAGGTTTGTCCAGATGCAAATGGGCCGATTTACAGAATTGGGCCGATTGCGACTGGAAAAAGCATTTTCCTATGTACCAAACTCATTTTACGATTTGGTAACCTATTACCGAACCTCAAATAGGGTTAGCGAGTCAGTATTAGGAAGGGGTGTGTTATGGGCGTCCCTTCCTTTTAGCGAGTCGCAAGGGTATGTAAGATTGTTTTGCCACAGAAATACGGTCACAAAACATCGCACTTTACTGCCAACTTAATTTTCTTTGTAAGGCAGAGGAAGCTATTTATTATTTATTTTATTTTAGTGTTTTATAGAGCGCGAACTTGACCCGGGAGGGATCAGAGCGCTTTACAGGAAATATCACAGTGTACAAACAAAGTCAATGTGCAGAAGTATACAGAAACTGTACAAAGGGATTGGGAGGGACAGGGGTTTGGGGAACATAGGAGATATTGGGGATACCAAGGTAATATTGCAATCATAATTAGATTCAGAAAAGAAATTAAAGGGCCCGTAGATTCTCTGCCGGGAGGGTTGGTGATCTGGGAAAAACGATAGTCTTAGAAACATCAGATTTGTGGTCAGGCATGGCAGGCATTTGTAGAAAAATTCAAACTGGGGGGCACTACCAACCAGAATATAAGATCCTTAATTATTGCCCGGCGATGTCGCCTCTTGAACCCACAAAGAAGTTAAACTATTGAAGAGGCAGGCGCTGGAGACTGGAAGGCAGGAAACAAGGTTTTTATTCGCTCCGGAGGAGAACACAACGAAAACGGACAGAAGGTATCGTTCTGAGGTGCTCTAACTGTATTTCTGAGGCCTGGCCTCTTATACCCACATTTATGACTTTATTGTAGATTACACATACATGTTTAAAGCTTTGATGTACGGCAAGACATCCTCAGAATCCCCCCTTCCCAGCCCGTTCCCATGCAAGGCTACAGTGGAAGTCCCCGCCCCGTTCACAACAGGTGATGATCATCGCGCAGCTGGGTATTCCGCCGATTCACGGAGTGTGCGGGTTTCGATCGGATCTCGTGGGATGGGGGGGCTTTGATCATCTCGGGGGTCCTTTGAGGAGGGAAGCTTCCTATTGTATGGGGAGGGGCAAGAGATTGGTATCGGCAGAGCTAGGTGTCGGCCTGGGAACGGGGAAGACAAACGGGCACACGGGGAAAAGGGGGTTTGCATCAAAAGGGCCGGAGGTCATGACGGGGAAGCAGGGAGGTGTCGCGCTGGGAACAGGATGAGGGCCTGGGGCAGAGCAGCGCCGAAGAGGGGTTTATGACTCAAGGCAGGTGCAAGCAGGGGGGTTGCCAGCGAAGTTAGGAGAGAGAGAGAGACGCGCTGGCTCTCGGCGAGAGCAGGGAAGCCATGGTGTCCAAAATGGCGGCTGTTTTACGCGCACAAAAGGTTTAAGGAGAGCAAGAGGGCGCCGATAATGTTGACGGTTTTCGGCCTAACTTTTAACAGTCCTCCCTTTTCAACATATCTAGCCAACTTGCTTACTCAATGTCAATTTTCATCAAATTCCTAACTTCGGTATCATACAATGCCCTCATATGTTCGCTTCCAATGTCCACAGTTTTGGGAAAAATACAACTCGCACATAAAGAACACATAGGTGGCAAACATTGTATTCCTAAGCATAGGCCACATATTACAACTACGGGAATCAGGACAATGGCGAGCAGTCTCCAGCCCCAGCTTTTGACGGTGTCCCAGAACCAACCACCAAGCGACCATTCTTCTTGCTCTTGGTGAACTTCCGAAGAGAGTCTGTGAAGATGTTCGATGGCTTTGTACACTGAGGGTGAGTTGTCCGGTATGTATGTACAACAGCTGGCCCCAATAATGCGGCATGCTCCTCCATGGTCCGCCAGAACCACATCTAGAACGAGGCGGTTCTGAAGAGCCACCAAACGGACCGCTTGGAGCTCGGCAGTGTTGTTGGCAAAGATGCCCGCTGTGATGTTCATGGTTGTCTCGACTGCCTGAGTCAAATGTCGGATGGCACGGCTGTTGGCCATCGGGCCCCAGAGGGGGACGAGTCCTTTCATAGCATCGAGGAACTGTGCTCCTGTTGAGTCGGCTTGCTCAACGTCTTTGGCTCGTTTTTGTCTGTGGTGATTCGCTGGGGCCACATAAGTTGGAGGAAGGACGAAGGAGATGTAGCAAGTGCCCCCCCAGCCTTTGGGGAGCCAGGTGTAGGCCTTCGTGCCACAGATGAAATACATGTTTGGGGATGACACAAAGGAAGGTGGATCCGTGGAGTCCAAAGTTCTGGTAAAGCGGCAAGCGCTGTGACCCACCAGCTGGGTCCCAAGTCCTTCTACACACATGTGGCCTGTGACGTTGATGACCGTCAGGGCCACAGTCAGAGTGGCAGCCGTTCGTTTCCGCAGATAGGAGAAGGTGGGTCTGGTTGGATTGTTGAACACCTGCATTTCGATTCGTTCTTTGGCCGGAATGTCCATTTGGATTGAGTCGCTGGGGGTCAGCGGGCAGAAGTGTGTCTTTGTCTTGTTTCGCCCGGCCCCATGAGAAGAATGTGCTGCAGCTCTGCTGGAGGTGGCATTTCCCGTATAGCTCTCTTGCAGGAGGATCAGCCAGGCAAGGCAGGAGCCGTGGACGGAGAAGGGTGAAGGGATGAATGGTATTGAATGTCCAGTGGCATGGGGTAGCAACCCACAGATCCAGCAGTTGGTGGCGTTGGTGGCAAGATTGTGCTGGTGAAGTAGCTGCACGAAAGAGTTGTTCCAAAACTCCTTTCGTCTCTCTCTTAGTTGAGGAGAGAGCGAAATTAGATAATGTTCCTTCATGGTGGTAGGCTGAGCAGTGGTTAGGAATGTTTCGTGAGCAGGTGCGTGTTCTTCCATAATCCAGAGTGTAGTCATGAGGAGAAAACAGAGGAGGATTACGATGAAGAGTGCAATTGTCTTTGAGCTATGGAGTCTGTCTGTTCTCGGATTTCTGTAGTGGGTATTTCCTGTTGTCTCAGTCGGCTTCTTGTTTGGCGCTTCCATCATCTTCTTATCTGGCGCTTCCATCATCTTCGTCTTCAAGGTGCTCGGTAGTGGGCAGGACCACAGACTTAGTTTTAGCTTCTCTCCAGGTAACCCTTGGTAGTTTGGGTCACTGTTCTGAGATTCTTTAACCTAGTCCGTGGCCTACTTAGCCGAAGCTCCCTCCTTTCGACGCAGGAAATACCCTTCTCGAGATGGCACAGTGGGGTCAGGATGTTTTGAAAGTTCAAGTGTCTCTGTATCAGGGTAGCAGTTCAACGATGGTCGGTCCTGGTTCAGGAGCTCTTCTTGGGTGTTGACGGTGTCTGTCGTGGCCAGGGCTGGAGAGACCTTTTTGCAGTGATGAGCGTGCAGCCAGTGTTTCTTCCCCTCCACTCGAAGTGCGGTCCGAGTGGTGATCAGCACTTGCCAGGGGCCCGTCCACCGGGGTTCCAAACTCTTTGATCGCTGAAAGTTTCGGATCAGCACGAAGTCCCCCGGCTGGATGGCGTGACCTGGACCCCTGGAAGCATCGGGGATGGCCTGCTGCACCTGCTGATGAAGGACAGACAAAGTTTCAGTCAATTTGTACAGATAATCAGACATTAGGACATCCGGAACGTCATGAATGGACGTTGGTTTCGGGGCAGACCAGACGCTCATGGGTCGACCGAAGACAACTTCATAAGGGGTTAAGTGATGTCGGGTGGGGGTAGAGCGCATCGATAGCAATGCCAATGGGAGGGCGTCTGGCCATTTCAGGCCCGTCGTAGCCACTATTTTGGCCAGTTTAAGCTTTAGTGTGGCGTTGTGTCGTTCGACAAGCCCAGCAGATTGGGGGTGGAAGACTGCGTGGAATTTCTGTTTAATACCCAGCCCATTTAGGATGAGCTGGATAACGTTGGCTACAAAGTGGGGGCCATTATCACTCCATAAAACACGACAGAGGCCATAACGGGGGAAAAACTCTTTTAACAGGACCTTCGCAGTGGCCATAGCGGTGTTGTCACGGGTTGGATACGCTTCCACCCATTTGCTAAATGCGCACACCACGACAAGTACATATTTCAGGCCTTGGCATCTGTCTAGCTGGATGTAGTCCATCTGCAGGACTTCAAATGGGTGGTTTGGGACCCCAAATCCCCCCCGGGGTACTACAGTTCCCTTCCCGGGGTTGTGTTGCAGGCATATTAAGCATTGTTGGACCAGGCGTTTGGCGGAATCTGGGATCTTGTCATTGTGCCAAACCCTGGAGACAAGTTCGATCATGGGGGCTGATCCTATGTGGGCAGGGGAGTGTGCCATGGTTAATATGGGAATCAAGTATGAATCAGGTAGCAACCATCTGTTCGTGTCTTTTGTCCGCCAGCAGCCTTCATCGTCTTTCAATCCCACCCGTGCCCATTCAGTCAATTCGTGTTGTGTGCTAGCCGTTTGTATGTCTCTAATTGTGTCCTTGGCGTCAGTCCAGTTTTCTGCTTGTGACCTGGTCACGTACATACGTGTTGTCGTTCTATTTTCAGCTGTCGTTCGGGCGGTGATGTCGGCTAGTGCATTTCCCTGTCCAATAATGTCTGTCACCTTCTTGTGTGCCTGGCATTTGATAACGGCAAGTTTGTTGGGGAGGAGGACAGCCTCGATTAAGGCGGAGACTAAATCCCCGTGCAAAATGGGTGTGCCGTGTGAGGTCAAGTATCCTCTCTCCCTCCAGAGGAGCCCAAAATGGTGAACCACCCCGAAGGCATACTGGCTGTCGGTGTAAATGTTCGCCGTGGTTCCTGTTGCCAGGATGCAGGCTCTCGTCAAAGCAATCAGTTCCGCTGCCTGGGCAGATCGCTGGGTGATGCGGGCTGTTTCTACTACAGTTCGAGCCGTGGTGACTGCATAGGCAGCGGAAGTGGTACCATCGGAGAGTTTGATGCAAGAACCGTCCACCCACAACTCCCCGTCGGGGTCAGGGAAAGCTGTGTCTCTGAGATCGACCCTACTCCTGGTCTGTTCGTCCGTAAGAGTCACGCAGTCATGTACGGGGTGCACATTGGGGTCGTTTTCTGGCAAGGGTAACAGAGTTGCTGGGTTCAGTGTGGTGCATCTTTTCAGGGTGATATGGGGGGCAAGCAAGGTTAGTTCGTATCCAGTCAGTCGTGCACTCGTCAGATGTTGCGTCTTGGTTTGGTTCAGGAGGGTGTCGACTGCATGGGGTACCAGTACCGTGAGGGAATTCGAGAGTACAATCCCCTCACTCTGTCGGATAGAGACTGCAGCAGCAGCTACAGCTCGAAGGCAGGCAGGCAAGGCTCTGGCGACAGGGTCAAGAGTGGCAGAGAAGTAAGCGCACGGTCGTTGCTTAGGACCGATGGCCTGGGTCAGGACAGATAAAGCGCACCCCTCCCTTTCGTGAGTGTAAAGGGAGAAGGGCTTTCTGTAATCAGGGGTACCCAGGACAGGGGCTGAGCAAAGGGCATCTCGTAGTTCTGTGAAGGAGGTTTGACACTCGGGAGTCCAAGGGAGTGGGAAAGGGACGTCTTTGTTTAGGAGAGAGAGCAGTGGTTTTACAACGAGGCTGAAGTTTGGCAACCATTGTCGGCAGAAGGAGGTGAGGCCTAATAGGGAGCGAACCTGCTTCTGGGTTTTAGGGACAGGGGTGTCTAGAATGGTCTGGATTCGATCAGGGGTGAGTTTCCTTCCATCTTTGGACAGAAGGTGGCCTAGGTAAGTGACCTGGGGTAGGCAGAATTGCAACTTCTTCTTGGAGACCTTGTGGCCATTTTCCGCAAGGAAGTGCAAGAGTTGAATGGTGGCGGTAACCGCTAGAGGGGTAGTGTCGGCTGCCAAAAGGATGTCATCGACATATTGTACCAACACCACCCCGTCGGGTAACCGGACTTGGTCTAGTTGCCTTTTGAGGGCCTGGCTGTAGATGCTAGGGCTCTCCGTGTAGCCTTGAGGGGCTCGGCAAAACCTATATGAGCGGGATTTTAGGGTAAAGCCGAAGAGATATCGGCTGTCTGGGTGGATGGGGATGGAGAAGAATGCGTTCTTGAGGTCGATGACGGAAAAGGTGGTGGCAGTGGATGGAATCAAGGTCAGGATGGTGGTGATGTCTGAGACCACAGGGTACTGGGGTACCACCACTTTGTTGATCTCTCGGAGGTCGATGATGAAACGGTATGCTTTCTCATCTCCCTCTCCCTGCTTCTTGATAATGGGCAAGATAGGGCTGTTGCAAACGTTGCTAACCACTTCCTCTACCACTCCTGCGTCTATCAGTGACTGGATAATCATTACCAATGCCTTCTCGCCCTCTGGCGATATCCGATATTGTGGGAGTTTTGGGAGTGTTGCGTCTGGTCGGACAGTAATGTGCACTGGGTCAATTAACATACGCCCTACGTCCGAATCCGCTTTGGCCCACAGATACGGAGGTAGGGTGTCAAGCAGGGACGCGTCGACGTCGGTGATGGAAAACATGTGTCGGGGGGAACAATGTTTAAGCAGAACGGGGTTGTCGTAAAGAAACACTCGAACTCCGTCTTGAGAACACCTAATCGTCGCTCGGAAGTGTTTCAGTAAGTCAAGTCCCATAATGGCGTCAGGGCTATTGGAGGAAAGCAAGAACGTGGTGTCGGTGGTGTTGTTTTCTACGTCAAAGAGAATCGGGGCAGACAAAGGGTTGGTGGAGGGCGTTCCATCGAAACCTGTCGATGTTATGAGTGAGCCAGACAAGGGTGCCCTTGGAATCAGTCGTTTAGATAACGCACTACGTGTTGCGCCAGTGTCTACCAGAAATGGAGACTTGGTACCCAGGACCTTAGCAGTGACATAAGGGCCCTGCTGGTCAACATAGAGCTCGACTGGATCCCTCCCTCGCCCTTGGCTGTCCTATGCAAAGGTGTGAGTGTCGTCATAGTCAGATTGTTGATATTGGTTCTGTCTGGGTCGATCGAACGTATTCGGTCTGCTTGATCTGTCATTAGTCGCGTCATTTGGGGGCCCTCGTTGTGGTCCCTTAGGTCTCGGTCCGTTTGCTACATCCCTGGGGTCTCTGTTCCTGATCATTTCCAGGAGAACTGGGCACTGGGATTTCCAATGGCCAGTCCCTTTGCAGAAAGCGCACTGGTCATCTCTAAGGTCTGTGCGTCCACTGTAGGGAGTCAGAGTGCGGTCCTGGGGAAATGCAGTCTTAGGGACGTTTGTCTGGTAGTTTCCCCGGTATTGGTCTCGTCCTATAGTCACCCCTTGCAGTTTGGCAATCATCACCCTCTCTTTTAAGTCTTTCTTCTTTTTCTCTGTCGCCCTATCGTTTTCATTTTTCTGATGCTCATAATATTGGGCCATTTGGAGAATCGCTGTAGGTTTGGAGGCTGCCCAACTACTCTCGCTGGCCTGTAGTTTCTGGGAGATGTCCAATGATAGGCCCTTAACATAATTCTGGACAAACAGATGGTGTCCGGTTGCAGTGGTCATGTCCTGGCCGCTGTAATCGGAGAACACCGTTTCAAACCGGGAGAAGTATTCCGATACATCCTCCTGGGGTTTTTGGCGACAGGCTGTTACTATCGACCAGTCCACTTTCTTTTCTGGGATTAGGGTTTTTAATTTCTCTACAATTTTATCTGGGAGGTCTAGAATGGATTTCAACGGTTTTTGTCCTGGTCCCCGTTGTTTGTCCAAGTCATCGAGTTGTGGCCAGGTATGTCCGAACAGCTCAAGGTGGTCGACTTTCCGGATTTGCTTCCACACATCAGCTGGTAGACATAACCCGAAGAACAAGTCGATGTCAGCCAGGGTCATGATAGTTGAACCCAGGGCTGTACCCAATTCAGTATAGAAGGCAGTGGGGTTTTTACGTAGGTCGGGTAGAGATTTCCGGAATGTCAGTATCTCTTGCCGGTCCCATGGCTGGTAGACCCAGTTGTATACTACCCTTCCCTTTGCATCTTGGTTGTTTGCATCATCGTGAGTCCCTGTACCTCGAGGGGGAACCCAGTAAGGGGCAGCCTCACGTATCGGCATCATGGTGTTAGATTGCTCGGTTGGTGGTTCGGTCGCTACGGGGGCCGCGGATTTAGCTCCCGGCTTTCGTTCAGTGAGGTGGCGGAAAACCTCAAGCGTACGCGTAAGGAGGTCCGACACATCACACTCGCCCTCATCCCCGATATCGACCTTCCGGTACAGAGTCCTTAGGCTCTCAGGACCTTTGTCTCGATATCGGTCCTCGTATGCATTCAAGACATGATAACACAGTCGTACGGTAAAATGTCGCCTGTGACTCCCTGTATACGAGCTGAACATATCTGTGATGTACTCTTCATCATCCTTCCTTTCTACCAGTGTCCTTGCTATTTTGTCGATCCCCGCTCGCTCATCTTTGTCTAGCCTGTTTGTTCTTGCAAGGCCAGCCCCTCGAGTCTCATGCTCTTCTAACGTTGTCGTTGATGCGGGTTTTAATACAAGGGGTTCGGCTGGCACAGAGGCCATTGGGGCCGACGCTGTGGCGGTACCTTCGTTTGTACCTGGGGGTGGCGCGTGCTGCGCCAAGGGTTGAGAAGGGGCATATGGAGGGGGCATGTAGATGATAGGGGGACCTAACAGCAGGTCCTCATTGGCTTGTCGTTTCGAGGGTAAATCAGGGTAGAGCATGGAGGGGGTTCTAACCGGACACTGGCTTGGCGTTTCCCTTTCTAGTTTCTGTTTAGCTTTCTCTCTTTCCTCTATCTCCTTTTTTAGTTTCTGAGCAGCTAGGTGGGCTGCTTTTTGCAGCTCTTTTTCCAACCTACTCTCAGTTTTCTTTTTACGCTGTTCAGTTTCTTTTCGCCACATGCCGAAGCTATCAAGCATAGTAGGTGTTGTCTTGTTTTTACCTAGGGCAGTTTCTAGCGTTTTTATTTTATCATCATCGAAGGATCCTATCAGGGGCCATTGACTTTCTTGACCCTGTTTTGTATATTTATGCCATAGTTTACTATAGGCAATAGCGGTCAATCCATGCTTCATGAACATGTCCTTATTAGGGGTGCCTTCCAGTGGGGCTGGATGGTCCATCTCTAATAAGCGGTCCGGGCTAAACAGGCTACCAATCAGTGGGGAGAAGACAGACATGACGGCTCGTAACGAGGGACTAAAAAGTCAGCACTGCCTATCTTATCACTAGGTGCAAAGACTAGACAGAATATTTCTATTCTACGTTGTTTGCAGGCAGTGAATACCTCATGGATCACAATAACCAAAGACCAACAAATAACAATGGGGAGAATGAGTAGGTCCGCAAAGATCTGCGTTACCTACCTTTTTCACTATCTGCAAAAAGGGTGGTCTCTTCCCTGTTTGCAGACAGGGAATCTCCAGGAAACAATAATTTTGCGAACAACAGTTCAGTTTCAAGCAATTATAGGGTGGGGGAGAAAAAAATAAGCACGGCTGCTACCCTACCTATCCTCCACTGCTTGCAAAGAGAGAGACCTTTGTTTCTCCGTTTGCAGACAGTGAATCCCTCATAGATCAAGATAACAAAAGACCGATAAATAACAATGGGGAGAATGAGTAGGTCCGCAAAGATCTGCGTTACCTACCCTTTTCACTATCTGCAAAAAGGGTGGTCTCTTCCCTGTTTGCAGACAGGGAATCTCCAGGAAACAATAGTTTGTGAACAACAGCTCAGTTTCAGGTGATTATTGAGTGGGGGAGAAAAATAAGCACGGTTGTCTGCCCTACCTATCCTCCACTGCTTGCAAAGAGAGAGCCTGTTGTTTCTCCGTTTGCAGACAGTGAATCTCCAAATAAACAAAAAGAGCAATACTAGTATTTAACAATCAAGCAATTTTTTTCGCAATTTGTCGTGGTAACACGACCTTACCCGGACCGCATGGACAGTTTCCTGACTTCCGAATCCAGCGCCCGATCGTCCTCTCTTCTTCGTTATCCTCGCGGCACTCCTGATGGTTCCCAGTCAGGACCGTAGATCACTCGAGAGAGGTCTGTTCGGAACCAGTGAAGTTCGGATGATCGGCTGTCAGACGAGGGTCTATCGGACAGACGCGTTCCCGATCGTTGCAGTCGTTCACTTTGTCGTCAGGACCTCTCCCACTGGATCCATGGGTCGCTGATGGGCCCCACGCTTGGGACGCCAATTGTAGAAAAATTCAAACTGGGGGGCACTACCAACCAGAATATAAGATCCTTAATTATTGCCCGGCGATGTCGCCTCTTGAACCCACAAAGAAGTTAAACTATTGAAGAGGCAGGCGCTGGAGACTGGAAGGCAGGAAACAAGGTTTTTATTCGCTCCGGAGGAGAACACAACGAAAACGGACAGAAGGTATCGTTCTGAGGTGCTCTAACTGTATTTCTGAGGCCTGGCCTCTTATACCCACATTTATGACTTTATTGTAGATTACACATACATGTTTAAAGCTTTGATGTACGGCAAGACATCCTCAGAATCCCCCCTTCCCAGCCCGTTCCCATGCAAGGCTACAGTGGAAGTCCCCGCCCCGTTCACAACAGGTGATGATCATCGCGCAGCTGGGTATTCCGCCGATTCACGGAGTGTGCGGGTTTCGATCGGATCTCGTGGGATGGGGGGGCTTTGATCATCTCGGGGGTCCTTTGAGGAGGGAAGCTTCCTATTGTATGGGGAGGGGCAAGAGATTGGTATCGGCAGAGCTAGGTGTCGGCCTGGGAACGGGGAAGACAAACGGGCACACGGGGAAAAGGGGGTTTGCATCAAAAGGGCCGGAGGTCATGACGGGGAAGCAGGGAGGTGTCGCGCTGGGAACAGGATGAGGGCCTGGGGCAGAGCAGCGCCGAAGAGGGGTTTATGACTCAAGGCAGGTGCAAGCAGGGGGGTTGCCAGCGAAGTTAGGAGAGAGAGAGAGACGCGCTGGCTCTCGGCGAGAGCAGGGAAGCCATGGTGTCCAAAATGGCGGCTGTTTTACGCGCACAAAAGGTTTAAGGAGAGCAAGAGGGCGCCGATAATGTTGACGGTTTTCGGCCTAACTTTTAACACATTAGGCAAGGAATTTACCCATGAGGAAGGTTTTGGCCTCCTTCTTGAAGCGTGCTAGAGAAGGGCTTCTTCGGATGGCGGGTGGGAAAGAGTTCCACATTCTAGGTTCTGCCCCGGTGAACGCCCTATTATAGGTTCTTTTTTCTGAAAAAAGATGGGTTGGACTACGAGGTTACTGGCGGACCGGAAGTTTCTGCTTCCTCCAGATACCTCTAGTTTTTGTGCCAGATAAGCAGGGGAGTTTGAGTAAAGAGCCTTGTGTGTGATGCATGCCAGTTTCAACTGAATTCTGGCCTCTAAGGGGAGCCAGTTCAGTGCTTTCATATGTGGAGAGAAGTGGTTGAATTTCTTAGTGCCGATGAGTAGTCTGGCGGCTGCGTTGAGGCAAGCTTTTAAGGGTGCTAGGTAGATCTTGGGTAGACCAGTGACGGTGGGGCAACAATATTCCAGTCTGGAGATGACTAGCGCTTGAACTGTCATTTTTAGGTCTGGGGCCTCAATGAAAGGTTTCAGTTTCCAAAGGCAGCTCAAGTGGAATCTAGCTGCTTTAGCCATTGAGTTGATGTGGTCCCGCATGTTCCAGTTACACTCTAGGATTATGCCCAGGGATATGGCAGGGTCCACAATATTCGGCGGGCAGTTTAGGGCAGTAATGACCTCAATCCACAACTGAATCTCAGGGTTGGCTTTAGGGGGGAGATTAGGAGAAATTCAGTTTTTTTTGCGTTGAGTTTTAGTTGGTTAGTGGCTAGCCATTGGACAGTCAATTTCAGGGTCTCGTTCAGGGAGAGGATCTCCTCAAGCGAAGAGATCTTGATGTATATTTGGGTATCATCCGCGTACATGTGGTATGAGATGTTGGCGGCACAAAGAACTTCGGTGAGAGGCTCAAGGTAAAGATTAAAGAGGGTGGGGGACAGGGTTGATCCTTGGGGACTCCAACCGTGACTGGGGTGGGAGCTGATAGGTTGCTGTTGATGAGGAATCTCTGGGAATGATTATGGAGGAAGGACCTGAACCATTCTAAGACTGCACCGTCCAGACTCATCCTGAGAAGGCGTTCGAGAAGTTTATCGTGGTTGACCATGTCGAATTCGGAGGAAAGATCTAGGAGGATTAAAAGGCAGGTCTTTCCTTGGTCTAGAGCTTGAAGGGTGTCATCCACAATGTGGAGCATAGTGGTTTCAGTGATGTGCCCCGGTCTGAACCCAGATTGGCAGTCATCAAGTAGGTAGAAGTTATTGATGTGCTGACCTAGTTGTTGCTGAACACACTTCTCAAGTACTTTGGCTAGGAGTGGGATGTTGGAAATGGGTCTGAAATTGTCAGAGGAGGATGGATCCAGGGATGTTTTTTTTAGAATAGGGAGGAATTGGCGGGCTTTCAAGGAGTCCGGGATCGATCCCTGTTGTAGAGAGGCATTTATTATTGCAGTCCAGCAAGGAACAATGGATTGAGAGACAGCAGTGAGGCAGTTGGAAGGAAGCGGGTCATTAAAGTGATTGTTAGGTTTTAGTGTGGAGAGGATTTTGGAGATGGAGTCTTCGTCATAATATTCGAAGTCGGACCAACGGGCTTGGTTTTTAGGAGAGACCAGAGGGGATGGAGCGGGGAAAGGGGGCGGGTCCGGAAAGGGATGTGAATAGGAGGCGGTACTGAGTTCAATTCCTAAAGCCGTGGATTTATCAGTGAAGAAAGAGGAGAATTCCACTGACAATATTAGAGATAAAGGGGATTCTTTCGGTGTTTTAGCCAGTTTGTTGAATTGGTGTTTGACCAGTTCAAAGAGTTTACGGGGTCTATTATTGGCTTTGCTCAGTTCAGATCTGAAGTATTATTTTTTGGAATTGAGGATGTGCTTGTTGTAGGAGTTTCTCGCCTGGGGAGACGTTTAACATGAGTCACCGAGGGGTGTTGTCTCCATATTCTTTCGCATTGTCGTAGGGACCTCCTCTCCATGTTGAGGGAACCAGTGAACCAGGGGTTCCTGTCTTTGACTTGTGTTCTTTTTAGCTTCTGAGGGGCAAGGTCATCCAGAAGGATCGATATAGTTGACGAGTAATGCTCATTTAGGTCGCTGACCGAGGTAATGTGCGGGGGGGTCAGATTTGCAGCGAGCCTCCATTTCCATAAGGTCGAGGTTTTTAGTGTCTCTGGTCCATCGTTTGGGGACCACCGGTTGCGGTGTCTTAGTCTTGCGGGTCTCAGGTAAGATGAAGGAGATGGAGTGGTGGTCAGACCAGTTATATTGGAAGTGCAAAATCTGTCTATCTCCACTGGCCAAGTCCCTCCATCCTGGAAACAAGCCATGGTGAGAGCTTTGCTCAAAAAACCAAGTTTAAACCCTGAGGTTCTAGGTAACTATCGTCCCTTCTCGCTTCCCCCTTCTTAGAGAAATACGTCAATATGATTCTCACCAAGTTCCTAGCAACCCACTATATATTGCACGTCTCTCAAATTGGATTCCGACCACGACATGGTACGGAAACTGCCCTTCTTGCAGTAGTGGACGAATCCAAGAAAATTCTCGACCAGGGAGGAGCTGTTGCTATTATTCTTCTTGACCTAAGCTCCGCTTCCATATTGTCAAATATAACATCCTTCTTAACCAACTTAGAAATGTCGGAGTCTCAGATGGCGTCATCACCTGGCTTCAGTCTTTCTTAGAATGCAGATCATTCCAGGATTTTGAAAGCGGTAACACCTCCAAGAGCCTGTCGCTCTGCTGTGGAGTACCTCAAGGCTCTGCATTGAGCCCTATATTATTCAATGTACATATGAAACCTCTTGCTGAGTTAGTCCTGCCACACAGTATTAACATTGTTACATGTGCAGATGACAAACAACTGGTGGTTGCCCTAATCCACTCTTAGAACCTTCCTTCTGACCTGGAATCCTGCCTAGAGAATGTGGCCAAATAAATGGAATACTCCTGTCTTAAGCGCAATGAAGATAAAACTTAGGTAATGGTTATGGGCAAACCCTCTATCTCCAATCTCGGATTGGTCTGGCCAAACTGTCTCTGCCCCCCTCCAGCCCCTAAATCTAAGATTAAAAGCTTAGGTGTTTGGTTGGATAGGTCTCCCAAATTCGACCACCAAGCAGTGAAACTCGCAGCAGCCTGCTACGGCATTCTCAGACTGCTTAGAAAAATCCTACCCCTCCTTCCTATGTCAACAAGGAGCGTCGTGGTCCAGGCGCTAGTTCTCTCCCTCTTGGATTATGGGAATTCCCTTTTCCTCGGTACCCCGAAGTCTACGATAAGAACACTCCAAGTCGTACAGAATTGTGCAGCCAGGTTGCTTCTTACTACTCCCAAAACTCAGTCTGCCAAGCCTGCACTGAAGACGTTATATTGGTTGCCAGTTAACGAAAGAATAAAGTTCAAATCACTGTGTATAGCCCACAAGACCCTTTCAGGGAAAGGACCCACAATCAATCACTCTCTCATTGCCTTCTATCGCCCCATGAGATATCTTCGTTCAGCCAATCTATCCTTAGCATCAGGCCCTGAAACATAAAGGACTCGATGTGGAAGTCGTTCCTTCCCATACAACACCGCCAGATTATGGAACGAACTCCCTCCATATCTTCGCTCAGTGACTCATCACCTCTCCTTCCGGAGGCTACTGAAGACCTGGCTGTTTCAGAATACAGCCTGATAACCATTTGCTGGTTGCTCTGCCTGACGCTGCCAGAGCTGGGATGCATTTGGATAGCTATGCGCGTAACAAATGCTGAATAATACTAATAACTTCAAGTTGGTAGTAACTCATTTGCAAATGGGAAGGGGACCCTTTCTCCTTTGCGAATGCACGCAGAAACGTTTTTAAGGGCAGGCACGGGTCTCACGGACATCTGCCTCGTCTTAAACAATTAAACAGAAAAATTTAATTTTTCTTTTTTGAAATGGATCCCATTTTCATTTAAGGACAATGGGCTGCATTTAAAAAAAAGTTGCTTTATTTAAAAGCAAACACAGACATGATGGTCTGCCGACCCCAGCAGGCCACCATCCCTGTGTTTTTAGCGATTCCCAATGGGTCGCAAATTGCTACCTACCTCATTAATATTACTGAGGTAGGTCAATTGCGACCCCGTTAGGAATCGCTAAATATGTCTAAGACACATTAGTAAATAGGTGTTCGTGATTTCCTAAAAGCGAATCACAAAAAAATCACTATTTGGAACTTGCAAAATGAAGCCTACGTACATGTGGATCCATAGTGTCCTAAGCAAGTTGTCAGTCAGCACAGTGCAGGCCTAAGTTCCCTTAGAGCTTAACATGCCCATACAAACCTACATACATGCTGTCTGCTTTGTTATAATGTGTTCAAAGTTAAGATTAGCTACCTCTGATACACTGACAAATCTTATTTGGCATGGACTGAACAAGGCTAGTAAGCTTTATAATAACTTGTGGGCAGGACCTCTGGATTATGCTACACAGAAGGTACAAATTAGGTAGCCGGGCTAACTAAATGCTGCAATAAATGCAAATTATGTGGTGCAATGCAGCAGGTTTTGTGGCCTTTTTTTCACTACAGGCTTGCAATGTTAAACTTGTTTGTGCAGAAATTGCATCTCATTAATATCAGTTTAACACCCAAATACAGCAATCAGCAAAAGAAAGGTAAAAGGACTTGCCATTGTGCAGCAACACACCTGGCAGGAGTTTTAGTAACCTTATGATCCATTTGAGCTCAAAACATTTCTTTGTTAAAATCAAAAATTATTCAGAAGATGATGGATTAGGTGGCATTTGTGGCAAATCCATAATTATCCCATAACTCTAGTGGCCCTCCCCTTGGGGGACTCTCCTGGTGACCTAGATTTATAATTTACAGCTTGACGATCTTCTGAAAAAAAACACCTACAGCCGCAGTCTAAAGCTCAAGTTATGAAATAGGCGGAATTGATTTCATTTCACATAGACTATTCGCCAGTAGCGTACAAAAAACACAAATGTATGCTTTTAAGGAAGCAAAAAAGAGACTTGGTCTACCCAAGGCTTTCCCATTCAAATGCATAGGGAGAGCAGAACTATGAGATTGATGACTACTGCATTGACACACGAGGAGACGATAGTCCAAGAGAACGTCCAGGACTTGCAGGAAACCTTTGGTTCTTCCTAGACAGTGGTGGGGACAGGTGGCATAGGGAGCAGTCCCATCTTAACACATTGGCACACTGGGCAGTTGCCCTGGAGCCCCACGAGCATAGGGGCCCCACGCAGACCAGAATTTAAGACTAATTTTCCGTTAAACATTTTTATTTCTGTGAGCGGTTGTGTAGGCAGGGCCCAGAGCACTGCTTTGGCCAGGGGCCTATAATGCTGTGAAGACGTCCCTGACAGGGAACCACCCTGTTTCAGCAGATTGAGTGGAATATCCACTACACCCGATGGCCTAGGACTCTGAGTCTCCCTAAATAATGATTCATTGTATATCTGGCCTCTTACAGAGGCGCAACTAGAGCCAAATTTCGGGGGTGGGGGGTACTAAAAATTTCAGGGGAGCAAATTCTTCCAGCAATAGGCAGAGTGGAGATGAAGGGGTGAAAAACAACAAAGCCTCGTTAGCATGTAAATGGTCTTTAAAAGATCTGTGAAGTACTGGGGTGCGGCTGCAATGAGCTCAAAAACTGTGTGTGTGCCCGGGAAGCTGTCTCAGCCTGGGCTGAGACACACAACCGGGGGAGGGGGGGGCTGAAGCCCTTTGAGTCCTGAAGAGCAGGGCAGGGTTGAGAGGTGGAAGTCAAGAACGGCTAAGTGAGCCAAGTTCGGGAAAGGAGAGAGAAAAAGATATTATGAAATTATAGAATTAATAAAAAGAACACAATGACCAGCAAGGAAGGAAGGAAAGGTGAAAGGAAAGAAGAGTGAAACAACAAAGAAAAGGTGGAAGGATGAATGATTGGAAGGAAGAAGGGTTGGATGTAGAGGTGAAAAAATCAATTAATGAAAGGTTGGAAGGAACGGTGAAAGGCTGATAGAAGGTTAGAAGAAAGCCTGTTAGCATAAATGGATAGAGAAATGAAAGGATGGATGATTGGTGTGTGAAGGGAATGGTCATTGAATTGACGGAATGCTGAAAAAATGAATGGATAGATGGTTGAAAGGGTGGTGGATAAGTAAAGGGTGGATGAATGAATGAGTCAACAGATAGATGGAGATACGAGGGATCTAAGATCCAACCATCTTGGATCCAACCATCTTGGACTCATGTTCTGCCCTCGCTTTCGTCTGACCCGAACAGGTGGTAGAGCATTCGCCGTGGCCACTTCTAGATTGTGGAATGCTCTGCCAGTAGAACTTAGACTTCTCTCATCCGAGGTTGTTTTTCGCAGGAAACTCAAAACCTGGTTTTTCTCTCAGATTTAACCCGCAGGAACCCTCTACTGAACCCTCTGGGACTTCACTTGCTGTCAGCGCCGGGACACCCCCGTTGGGGGTAGCTGTTATGCGCTTTACAAATGACTAAATACATAATAAATAAATAAATAAATGGACTGTTGGAATAATGAAAAGATGGGGTAAAAGATCAATGAATGGACGAATAGAACCGTAGCAGAATGAATGGAAAGATCAGCGTATGTGCAGGTGAACAGAATGAATCTAAGAAGTGTCAGGCTTGCTGTTTCTCTCATTAGGTGTCATTAGAGTTTTTGTACAAAGTGGAGGGTATTTTAATTTTCTGTCTACTCCCTGGGGTGGGGACATTAGTGTTCCAAACTGGTGCCAGAATGGATAGTGTGGAAAACAGCATCCAAATAGTCCACAACAAAAGCAAGGCTGTGGATTCATGGATTCGAAATCAGGAGCATGCATTTAGCAACACCAAACCTTTTGGATTGTGCCTCTACATCTGAGGTCATCTTGGAGAATAAACTTGAGGATATAGGCAATATGTGAAGAACCTCGAAGTTTCTGGTTGTTCCATCTGTATATTAGGGGAACAACTGGAGACATTCTGGGGGAATTCGTCACTTCTGAGACTGTTGTGGCGCTGCCTGCATCCCAGCGAATATACACCAAATGGTGAAAATACCCAAAAGGGGTTCATGCTACGGAGGTGGGAGGCAAGGGCACCATTATAGGTAATTTAGGGGTCGTTGAAATAAAAGTAGGAGCTTACAAGGGCTTCATTTAAGAAGAGGCTTACCATAAAAGGCACTATTTTACAACACTCTTGTCACATCATAGATCAGGAAGCAGGAAAGCGGGAGCTCCAACATATAAGGACCTCATATTAATAGGGGTGGGAGTAAAATTCTGGCACCTAGTGAACTTTATGGCGGTTCATAGTAACACGGATATTCACTGAGATGCGCAAAACATTCCTGGGGTCATTGAGACCAGAGGGCATCTCTGATGCTGATTACTTGGTGACTGATCTCTCTTATTTCATGTCCTGAAGTTTTTGGTAGAGTGCCGCTGCGATGGAGAGGGCAGTCCAACATTCCTGAAGGGGCAGCTTTTAAAGTTGCCTAGCAGAGGAGTTGTGGTTATTTTGGAATATTATTTAGGATTTACTATTGTCTTTTTTCTGAGCTGCACCCTTCCCTTCTCAGTATTACTAAAGAGACAGCCTCCTAACCTGGCATTGGTCTGGGAGAAATGGAATAGTAGCCAAAAATCAAACTGCTCCTAAAGGTCTAAGATGTTGACTCAACAGCTCTCTAGAGACTCTCTCCACAAAAGCATAAAGCATTTAGTAATTCACGTTTGTAATTCAGCATATTTAAACAATACACTGAAAATCAAAGACTTTCATATTCTATGATTGACAACTGTTCTCTCCTTCCAATGAATCAAATTCATTTACAGGCGTGATCACACCCATACAACATCCATTTTACCGTTGTCTTTCTCCCATATCAACTATCCTCTTAATGTCCACACATTCACTTCTCCCATTTGTGACACAGCTGTGTTGTGGTGGGACAGTACAAGAAGGCATCGATGATGCGTTCCTGGGGACCTTTTCTTTTTGCCACCTTCTTCAGGATGATAACTGATGTTATGGATGTTAAACAGTCATTCTACAGATACAGAAATTGTGTAATAATAATAATTCTGCTAAATGTTGGCTGCTCTCATGATTATAGAAACTTCTTAAGTGAAGGATCTCCCATCTACCATTTATAGAAACCTATCCTTATCTAGCCAATTCCTCAATTTCGAAGGATGGAATAAATAGGGCTATCTTCACTCCTGTGCTGCAGCACCGGTAGAGCTGTCTCCTTATATTCAGAGTGATGTAGCTGTCATGTTGGATACAGAGATGTGATGAGAAGAACATAAGCTTCATTGTAACCTTTTACAATTTTGTAAGTCTGGCCCATGCTTACATTTACAATAGATTGTTTCCATTGCACTTTGCTTGAACCAGCGGTGCGTGTGTAGCTCTGGTAATGAAGAGTATTTGCTGGGCATTTGATGATCAATTCGGCAGATTTGACCGGCCATAATTGAATCCAGGGACTATGGCCTTTATCGCACTGTAATCCCAGAGACAGATAAACTGCACATAACTCCTAATTCTAATCCCTGCTCAAACATTGGTTTCTACAGAGATCTGAAATGTTCGACTCTCTTGTAATCAAGGCCATAGACTCACATTTGACCATAAGCACAGGGATCGGTGTAATCTTGCTTAATATCCACTCCTGGGAGTACATCTGTTGTACAGGAACCATACCAAGAAAGACTGCTGAGACCTCACCTAGGGCTAGATGTATCAACATACCCTTTTGCGATTTCCAAATTGCGATTTTTAAGGAATCGCTATTTGGGAATAGCAAAATGGCATGTATGTAGAAATTCGCTATTTTTTAGCGATTTCTTAAAATTCCTTATTTGCTATTAGCAAATTGCTAATCGCAAATAAGGAATAATATCCCATTCATTTCTATGGGCCAGGAGGCCCATAGGAATTAATGTGAAATTATTCTCAATTTGCGATTCGCAATTTGCTAATCGCAAATTGAGAATAATTTCAAGGGTGCAGGGGTGTCTCAAGGACACCCTGCTGCACCCCTGAAAACCACATGTGCGCGCATATGGCGCACATACATGCCTAAGGGTATGTATGAGCGTCACATGGCACCTTTACAAATTGCATAAAGTGCATTTGTAAAAGAATTCGCAAATTACCACCAACTACAAGTTAGTGGTTATTTGCGATTTCCTAGCCAAAATTCGCTAAAATGAAATGTTTCATACATAGCATTTAAGAAATCACAATTTGCAATTTCTTAAATGCTTGCGCAGTGTTAAGGAATCGCAAAATTTGCGATTCCTTAATATTGCAAACTTTTTGCATGATACATCTCATTTCCCGTTTTTCTTGTCGCAAACGCTGCTATTTTGCGAATCGCAGCGTTTGCGACAAGAAAAAAGCTTGATACATCTACCCCTTGGTCCAGAAAGTAACTTGCAATTGGAAGCAGCAGCCTTGCGGCTTTGTTCTTGGCAGCACCTAGCACTATGTTCAAATCGAAGTAAATTCAACAACCTTTCTGCATTAGGCTCAGGGATTAGAAACAAGGAGACTGGGGCATGCACTCCTCACGCCATGTAAATACCTTATGGGAAGATGTAGTCAAGCAGTTTATGGCTAAATCCGTATCTGCTCCCAAGACACCGTGAAAGGGAAATAGAATCTCTAGTTGAATCGGGTCCTTGTTAGGCTGAATGGCAAAACATAGTACGCCCGTAGTGTTTTGCCATTCAGCGTAAAAAGGACTCGATTCATCTAGAGATTCTATTTCCCTTTCATTGTGTCTTGGGAGCAGATACGGATTTGGCTATAAACTGCTTGACTTTGTTTTTTTAACTTTGGGGGATGAGTGTCAGTTACAGTTTTTACAGCATTTTCATGATGGTTTCACGTTATATGTGCAACCAATCTCGTTTGGCTTTCAGTATCTGATCAAGAACATTGGCATTTCATCTGGGAACGATGTGATTTCCCACGAGGTTGTAGAGGTGAGCGTCACATGTTATTCTGGTATAGGCTAACTAAGGAGTTATATTGTTTTAACTCACTTCAGTAGTTCATTATCGTACTTTTCTCGCATAGGTTTATCTCAATGACGAGCTTCTGTCACCCTACATCTTCCCATAAGGTTATGTTATGTTATGTTATGTTATGTTATGTGGTTTTTATTAGGCGCACAGATGATCCAGCTAAGGAGCGTCCTGGCGCCCGACAAGGCAGCTACACAACACAACTAAATAAAACAGCACAAGCAAAATGACTAAGGGAATAAAAATGTTTTCACGGCGCGACGAAAAGAAAGCAAATCGCTCATAGCGCGAATTGCCGGGGGTAAGGAGTTCCACAAAGCAGCGGCCCGCACTCGAAATGAGCGTCCACCGGCCCTGGCTCGCTTAAAGCGCGGTACCACGGCCAATTCGAGGTCTGCCGATCTTAAGGGTCGTGCTGGGATGTAGTTGGCCATGAGGGTCGTAAGGATCGTTGCCGGGGACCCCTTCAAGATCTTATAGGCGACGCAGAGGACCTTAAACTGAATCCGCTGCGCCACCGGGAGCCAATGCAGCGCTCGTATGGTGCTGGAGGTAGGACAGAATCTTGGAAGGCCTACCACCGCTCTCGCTGCTGCATTCTGGATCCGTTGCAGGCGCCCGATCTCAGCCACGTTCAACCCGGCCAGCAAAGAACTAGCATAATCCAGCCTGGAGATGACGGTAGCTTGGATCATAAGTTGCCGAGTGGGGGCATCGAAGAACTTTAGCACCGGACGGAGCCCACGCAAGATGCCGAAGCAACAAGCAGCCGTGCGTTTAGTGTGGCATGCAAACGTAAGGGAAGGGTCCAACCAGACCCCGAGGTTCTTAAGCTCGGCGACTGGGATGGGAGCAGAACCCAACTCCTCCGGCCACCATCTCTCTCCCCACAGTTCCGGTTGCCTACCAAATACCATCACCTCGGTCTTACTAGCGTTTAGCTGGAGACAATTGAGCGTCATCCAGCTAGCGACCGCCCTCAGTCCTTGTTGAAACCTAGGGGCGTCGACTTCAGCATCCCCGCTGATCGTGACCGCTAGCTGGGTGTCATCGGCATATGACACCATGGTCATACCCCATTGTTTGACAACCTCAGCTAGCGGCCTTACGTACAGATTGAACAGCGTAGGACTCAGCGAGGAGCCTTGGGGGACGCCCAGGTTCAACGGAAGAAATTTTGACTGATAAGGTGGGACGGTCACGCTAAAGGCCCGGTTGGTTAGGAACGACCGGAACCAGTCGAGAGCAGTGCCGGTAACACCAGCCTCCTCTAAACGCTGCAGAAGGATAGGGTGTGAGACGGTGTCAAAGGCAGCGCTTAGATCTAATAGCACCAGCGCTGCCGTTTGTCCCGCGTCAAGCACGGAGCGAAGGTGCTCCACCATGTAGAGCAGAGCCGTCTCCGTGCTATGACCTGCCCTGAACCCATTCTGCGTGGCGTCGAGTATATCAGCTCGACGGAGATGTTCCGAGAGGGCGGCATTTACGTGTGCCTCCATCACCTTAGCCGGCCACGGCAAGAGTGAAATAGGCCGATAGCTCTCCGGCTTGCTCCCATCCAGGCTAGGTTTCTTCAGGATCGGACGAACCATGGCTCGCTTCCACTTCAGTGGAACTACGCCAGATGTAAGTGACGCATTGACCAAGGAACAAAGCGGAGAGATGTCATGTGCCGCAAGGTCCTTGAACACTTCAGGGCAAAGTGGATCCTCAGGGGACCCAGACTTCACTCTGCGGGCCAAAGTGCCTAGGCTATCAGAGTTTAACAAAGGTAGAGAACATAGTCCCTCAGATGGTGGTGGCTTAGAAGATGTAATCGCCGAGGGAACGACCACAGGAAAGGCTCGGTAGATGGCATTCACCTTTTCCAGGAAAAACTCTGCCAACTTTTCACAGTGCTCCACAGAGCTCTGGTGTGATGTTGTAACTTTTTTGGCAGTGAGGTCTTTCAATACCTTAAAGATAGCCTTTGCCGGGTTCGAACTGTTCCTGAATTGTGTCGCATAAAAAGCGGGTAAAATAAGGTATTTACATGTCGTGAGTTTGTTTCATTGTTTGTCAGTTTGCTATTTATTTATTTGTTATTATTTTTTCTTCGCAAAGGGTGTGTACCATTCTTTACTAATACTACCACTATATATGTGTTAAACATGTTGCATAGTACTAACCACAAAGTGGATACATTTCGGAAATTAGGTAGTAACCATTCCACACAACTTTTATTGGAAGGTGACCAGGGTAATGAAACTTACCTGAGTTGCTGTCTGTATTCTTTGAACATGCACAGTTTAGTATGTAATATCATGTTTTCTCTTATAGGTTGCCCCTGGGGAAGGGACGATAAGGTCACGAAATGCATCGGGCACTCGAAAGTTGTATACAGCATAAATGATTATGTGTAGTGAAGCTATATATTTATGATTAATACATTGTAATCTTTGTTAACATAGTAGACAATATGAATTGTCATGAATAAGAAATGTTTATGGTTTCATTTATTTTTGTCGCAATATAAATGGAAAATGTAAGTTTACATGAAATGAATTAATGATTATTTTTTAGTATTTTTGGGCTTACTTAGAACACTGACAACGTTATAGGGTTCTTTTATAACCCAGTGAAAAGTGCACGGTGCAAGCAAGTACTCTGCCCTGTATTTATTCCTGTTTGACTAGACGCTTGTTATGGCTGCAAGTGTAGCACTGTAGCACCATTAGTTTAGGTCCATAAATCAAATTAAGGGTAGTTCTATAGGATAACTGAGGTGTGCGTCTCCACCCCCACCAAATATATGTAAACATTTTAAGACTTATTGCAAACAGTTTTGGGAAACTTAAAGGTAAGTGACCATATGCTAGTTTAAACTAGTCAAACAAAAACATCTTCCTCACCTCAACCTCCATCCAACGTTTCTATAGACGGGATGCCAGCTCTCAAGCCGCAGCAATCGTGGTTATTCAAAACCGAAGCTTAACTTGTTTACAGACTATGGAATGTCACAATGTGGAATCACAGTCTTCCCCTGTAAGGAAAACTTCCTTATCTGCACGTTGACATCTGTAAGCGAAAGGTAACAACCATAATTTGTGAATATAATTATTACAGAGGGGCTCATATCTACCAACGGGATGATGCTTCATGCACGCTGTGAACTGAAAAAGGGAGATAGGCAGTGAAAAACTCCATGTATTAACCACACAGCAAAATCAGTCTTGGCTACCGAAAACTGTAACTGTTCTAAGTGTTCAATATTTAACAATGTTTATGTGGCATCTTTCATGGATATTAATTTCTGTTTATCAGTTAAATTAAACCGCAAAAGCAGTGCAGAAGAAATCAAATAATCCCATGGCACTTTTCCATTTTTGAGAGTTTGCAATGTCCAAGCAAACTGCATTACAGAACGTAACCGATTTTAAGCATGATACAAAACAGACAGTTCATGTTGAACAATGTCAATGACGGATGCTACAATATTATCCAAAGTATATATAAGGGAAGACAACGTAAAAATGCTAATATCTACTACTGCAAGGACTTTTTCAAGTCAAGTCAAGTCAAATTTGCTTTATTCGTGATAAACACATAAAAGCATATACATACATAAAAATCCGTTAAAAACCTTGATTTGTGTTTCTTAAAAATAGAACTATAGACATTTAAAAATACATGAGTTAAAAATGTAAATATATAAAAAAAAACTTAAGTATGCAGATGTTTTTATAGCACGTTATTTACAATGGTCTGCTTATAAGTTTTTGTCTAATGGACCATGACCACCCCAGGTATTTAGCAGTGGCTATTAATATAGGCAATGATGAATTAGTGCGAAAAATTCTTAAAGCTACCCCACTACTTGTCGTACCTAAATTTTTACACATAGGAGTTAGCCAAATATGTCTGGGTTCCACGTATGATTTACATACAAATAAAAAATATTCGATAGTTTCATTATGCACTCCACAAGATGGACAAATTTTAGTTGATAGGCCGCCCCACCTGCCAGTCAGGGATCTCAATGGGATGGCACCTGCTCTAATCTGGAAGAGCAGCCTCCTGTCCCTTGGGTTAGTAATAACGTCCCAATACAGTTCAAAGTTGGGGAGGGAATTTGCTTCCAAGAATCTTCCGGCCATAGACTCTGGGTTGGTTTCATTCCAGATTCGTGCTGCCACCCTGTCCCAATAGATCTTTTTAAGAACTTGCTTTGTTGGAAAAGAGGCACTCTCAGGACTTTCCCATAATGGATCTAGACCAAGAGCGCCCAACATGTTTCTGAGTTCTTTTAACCAACCTATTTTATGAAAAACATCAGCTCTGATAACATCCTTAAACCCCTCAGCGTAATGTAAAAGTTCAGGTGTTGTCCAGAGTCTGCGCCAGTACAGTACTGGACGCAACCTTGCAAGGTCGACTACCGACTTCCTACCCAGATCAAACTTAAGTGGTACCAAAGGAGACCCTTTAGGAAGGCCAGTAATGAGTCTGAAGAACTTGTTTTCCGCAGTCTGTAATGGTTGCAGGTTCTTATAACACCATAGCTCTGCACCATAAAGGGCTGATCCGAGTGCTTTAGCCTCATACACCTGTAAATCTGGTTTAACCGGTTTTGTTAGGGATTTTCTATGTTCAGAGCCCAATGCACCGGCTATTTGCTTATGTCTCACGGTTGTAATGTCAATGTGCTTGGTCCATCTTAGATCATTAGATATGTGGATTCCCAAATATGTAAAAGCGTTTACCACCTCCAAATGTCGGCCATTCATAGCAATTCGGGGACTGTGGTTACGATGAGAGTTAAAAACCATCAATTTAGTTTTGGCCACATTTATCTCCAAGCCATGGTCCTTGCAGAATTGATCAAAAATAGATAACGCGTGCTGTAAACCACTTGGTGTTTTAGATAAAATCAAAGTGTCATCTGCAAACATTAAAATTGGTATTTTGGATCCAGCCAACGAAGGAGCGTCCACATTAGCAGCCAGCATCCGGGCAACAACACCATTAATATATAGCGTGAACAATGTAGGAGCCATTGAGCAGCCTTGACGAACACCTCGCTCGACAGGGAATTCTGGGGTGACCATTCCATATCCTCCCCACTGGATCTTCGCAAAGTTTGCCTCATGGAGCTTCATTAACAGTGTCAAAAGATCAACAGGGAGGCCCAGGCTCTTCAACACCTGCCACAGCTTAGCCCTTGGGACCAAGTCAAAGGCAGCTCACAAGTCAACAAAAGCTGCATACAGGCTGCCCTTGCCCAGCACCACAGTTTTCCACTGGAGCAAAGTGAAGCGGAAGACCTGATCCATCGTGCTGACCAGTTTTCGAAAGCTAGCCTGGAATTGTGACATAGCGTTATTTTCCTCAGCCCACTCCAAAAGTCTATTTACAACCACCCTACCAATCACCTTTTGTATGGTGTCAATTAGGCTTATGGGCCTATAGTTTCCTGGCAGAGATCTATCACCTTTTTTGAAGACAGGGATAATAACTGCCCCTTTCCATGACACCGGAATATTGGCACCCTGGGCAACTGCATTAAGGAGGAGAAGAATATATTTGCTCCAGCGTTCTTTATCACTAATAAAAAGGTCCGCTGGAACACCGTCCAATCCCGGGGCTCTACCACTCGCCACAGTACTCAGGGCCATCATGACTTCTCTTTTGCTAAATAGGTTGTCTTCACAATTGGAAGGGCCAAGGTTAACCAAAGAAGTGTTAGGCAGGGGGGCTGCATACTGGGGTTTAAAATATTCTACCCAGTCCTCTTGGGATACATTGTTATTGGGTGTCTCCGCTACACCCCCTATACCCCACTTTATAATGCTCCAGAATAACCTAGAGTCTTTTTTGTCACTTGCCTCCCTTAGCTCTTGCCAAGAAAGCTCATCCCACAATTTTTTAGCCTCAACTATGCTTTTTTTATAATCTAGGCAGGCACGCCGGATAGAGGCCAAATCCCTTCCTTTGATCGCTGCTCCTAGAGCCAATCTAGAGGCCCTACACTCAGAATTATACCACCTAGCCTGTTTTAGTTTGCTCTCATTACTTCTCTTTTGGGGTTTTCGAAAGTAAACCTTAATGTTGGAAAAAAGATTTTCATGAATTGTAGTCGCTAGGTCACTGCCTGGGTCTATTAGATGTAATTGCTCTAGGGATATTACTGCTTCATCGACCTGGGCATAATTATGTCAATAGTCTGCTGGCTAGTTTTGACACTTGTCCATTTTAGTCGACGGATGTCATTAGTTGGAACAACCAAGGGGACTTCATCTACTGTATCTAACATTGTAGCACTGGTTGAGGACCACCACTTATGCTCGACACACAGTGGGTTATGATCACTTTCTATTCTGGATCTAAACTTCATGTCAATCACTGACCCCCAAAGATTTAAGCTGCATAAGACATAATCTATTCTGCTCCTATGCCTTCCATTGTCGAACGTGTAGGCCCCTGCCTTATCGCTTAGGGTCCTCCCATTCATTGCCCTCAGACTGTTTTCGTAGCAAATGGCATTCAAAGCAATGATATCCTCCGTCCAACGAGTGATTGGCTTCAGATTTAGTTTTGGAATGCCCCATTGCCTATCCTCTTCATCTCCAGAAAAATCGTGTTGGATATCCAGTGGCTCGAAGGTCCTGTTTAAATCGCCCGCTATCACAACACTATTTTCCAGGGAATGGGTCTCAAGAAGGGAGCCCAAGGCCGCACAAACCTCTGACCTCCCTTTCTTGTTACCTCTGGCATAGACGTTGTATATATCGAGCATGCCCGCAGGGCCTAGATTTATTCTGATAAGTTGGATATCTCTACTTCTGGTGTCAACTACTTTGATGCCCAGCTTTAAACGCTGCTGCACCCAAATAGTAAGGCCACCCATTGGTTGACCCTTAGCGCCCTTAAGTGCTGGAATGTAGTAGTTCAGGTATCCCTCAGAAAAAGCGGGTTCGCAGAGCCAGGTCTCCTGGAAGATACACAGATCAAAGGTATTTATAAAATCTTTCCAGTCTTGGGATTCCTGCTTAGTTCCTAGCCCCGCTAAGTTCCAAGAGACTAATTTGCCTGTATCTACCCCAAAGGCCCCAGTGATGTCGCTAGTAATGGGTAAAGTAGATGTTTCAGACACCCCAATATCCTCTTTGCACATAGTTGTATTATGCGAATCAACAGATAGAATCGACCCTCCATTTGTCCCAGATTTTAACTTAATTTTTCGACAATGGCTAACACCCATTAATGGGATACCCACTGGCGAGGGAAGCCCCATACTTCCCTCTTTATTCATAGTCTGCCCATTAATTTCTATCCCTACAACCTTATTTATTGGACGTAAATCATTATTGTCCAATCCAGAGCAGTTGCTTTCACACGCTCGTCCCATGGGCCTTGGAGTTTGCGTCTGTAGCTGGGGGCAAGATTTCCTTAGCTGGATCAAGGATGGTGCGGGGGCGCTAGTTCTAAATTCCAGGGCAAAAAGATTTTCAGCCAGTGATGCATGTTTCAAGGTTAGTTCGATAGAATCATATTTATGATATGGGCTGCTAATTCTTTTAGCCACTAAGATATCTTCCCTTATTACTGAGCGACATCCTCTAACATACCGCAACCAATGAATGGCTTTGTTAGTTAAGGAGTCCGGTAGCTCAGCTCTACTGTTGGTCAATTTGGGGACGTTAGTCATATATATTTTGTTACCAGAGTGGCTTTTTTGAATTGCTCTAACCCCTACACCCTCCTGTCTACTAGCACTAGCACCCACATTTTTCTAAATTAGCCTGGTCAATTTGGCGTAGATATACTGCAGCTTCCATTTGCGTCAGTTTTCAAAATTCATTATATGTGGAATAAATAAAACATTTTGTTCAAGGGTACTTTGGACCTAAAATAAAATCAGCCAAATCGATGTCACCTGACAAACGAGAAAGGTGTTGTTTCACAGACGACAGTGTGGAATGTTCCAACCATTGCTGACATAATTTACCTACTGAATATGTGGTAACTGTATTTGAATGTGGGAAGCCTGGATCAGGTGTACTTGGTGTAAAACCTTTAGTAGTATTCAAAAAAACGTAATTGACATGAATTTGAAGTTGTCGGCCACACTAACCATCCCAAGGGGTCAATATTGGAAGAGTTAAGTGTGCCATTTTGAAATAAGACAGCTAAGTCTTCAATTGTGTAGTTTGTGTTTGCCATGTATCATATGGAGCCAATAATGGAATGGAGGGAATTTTTAGATTTTTGGCCATGGCTAAACCCAAACAAGTAGTCTGTTGTACCGTGTCATTTAAAAATAAGATTTGAGACGGTATCAGACATGCACGATGCAAAGCTTCAGTGCCCTGCACTTGCCAATCTTTAGTACCCCAAATGGATTTTAAATCGATAGTGTCCTTCAATGTTCATAACCCTTCACAGACAAATCATTCCTGAAGGACATGGAGTACACCAATTTAGTGTGGGTTAACATAAATTTAGCTTGGGACGGCATCTTCAATTTATAAAAATAGGACTGTGGGTCAGACAGACTGTAACCAGAAAAATACACAAATGTACTCTGTTGGGTCTTCGAACTTCCCTGTAAGGGTGTTGGGCAATGTTCAAATTGGGTATAATTAAAAAAGGGCCTCTGTGTTTTGGTCTTGTGTAGGAAATGATTGCCTTAATGTTGATAACAGAACAAATCTGCATAATTAGCCAAACTCAAATAGAAATCTTCAGTGTCAAATTCAGCATAATATTAAAAATCAGAAACAATGAAAGAACTGCATGAACATCCCAGTCATCTGAATGTATGTCGGGCAAAACCACATCTCCCAACAAAACGTGGAAGACATATGGACTATTTAAAATTTTGGTTGGTCCATGGATAACGTATGATTCTTTATACCAGACAATGCCATCAACAACAGGGAATGCTGATATTTTGACACAGGCTTGGTCTCTTCATTATATGGGACGACCTGTGGGAGGCTAGAACTCCGTCATCAAAGTTCACAGCAGAGCGTTCAGGTAAATAATGGCCATTAATGAGTAGGAAAAACACAGACACAAATCTGATCTACATGAAGAGGAATATCATCGTAAGCACCATTCAGAGATATTTCCAGGGCTGCACCATGTAAGTCTTTTTGAACCAGGAGATAAAACCACTGGGACGGGTAGGGGTCTCCGGCACAGAAGATGATGAGGAACATGTGTCAGAGGAAAAGCTATTATGATCCATAAAATAACCACTGGACCCCAGCTGAAACAACGGGGGATGCCCTGCATAGGATGTCTCAGGTGTGGTACTCTGAGGAAGGTCAATTATGACTTCAACTGGAGGAGAAGGATGCTCAATATCCGCAGATGTGGATTTAGAAGGAAAAACAGGCAATAAATCAATTGAAGTTTCCATCTCCCTTTTGATTGTTTGGGAGTAGCCGAAGAAACAGAAGCCACCGGATTCAGTGAAAGATCTTGACATGGAATGCTTGGAGGCATACTATTCAGTATCGGCCATATGGTGTAGCTTGACATGTTCGACTTAAATGTAACGATTCAACTTACGACCAGGTAAAGGGGGCAGGATCACAGTGCGGGTGCCTTTCAAACCAAGGACTCTGACCGGTGCACAGTAGGATGGACCAAATTATTTTTGTTCTCCATCTTTTCTCGGAACAGATCTCCAACTTTAGGAAGCCAGCCCGAAACAGGAATCAGTACCGCTGGATCCGTGGAAGAAGGCAACCGGGCTCTTGCTTGTGAATCACAAGCTTTTTGTAGATCCTGTAACATAGCACAGTGATTATCTACGTCAAAGGTTGCGGCAGCTCCCACAACGTCTAGACCATCAAGGTCTCGCACAAACATTTTAATGCCAAAGAGCATTTATTATGGGGTCCGCCCACCCAGAGATCTTCTAGGGAGATTATTTAGTGCTCGTTGGACTCCATACAGATGAGTCAGCCAACCCCTGCCAGTAGCTAAGACTCTAGCTGTCAAAGATCACTTTAAGCCACGGTTCATCCGCTCCACAACTGAATTGCCCTCGGGCTGGTATGGAGATGAATATTTCACCTGCACCTCTAGAGACTTCATCACATCCCGGTAAGCCTTAAAGGCAAACGCATGACCTTGGTCAGAATGGAAGGTGCCATAGGCAAAGGTCCCAACAAAGACACACAAATCATTAATGACAGTTGGAGCGTCAGCACTACGTTGAGGCCAAAGCCAAAGGAATCTAGTGCATGAATCCACTGCAACCAAGATGTATTTAAATGCAGTGTCAGATGTCAAAGGACCGCAGTAATCAAGATAAATACAGCCAAATGGCTGATTAGAGATGTAATGCTGAGTAGGTGGTGGGCGCGCAACAGTAGACTGCTTAATTTGTTGACAAATGTCACAAGAAAGAACCTATTTACATGTCTGTTGGTATAAACCACGCCACCAAAAACATTGCTGCAAAAGGAAAACAGTCGCCTTTACTCCGGCATGGGCAGAAGCCACACCTTCATGAGCTGCAATGATCAAAGAAAGTCTGCGGTCCTCGTTGGGAATCAGCCGATCCGCAATGGACTGAATAGTAGCAAATAGAATTTAATCAGATGACAAGTGGTATGTATAACATGAAGGAAAACCTTGGGGAAATACTGTTCCCTCCTTTGTCACAGCAATAGCCGCTAAATTATCATCATCAATTTTAGACATGGACCTTGTGACTGCTGCTACAGAACAAGTGGCTCCTGCAGATTTGGTTGCCTCATCAGCCATTAAATTACCAATAGCATGTTCCTCCACACGTTGATGGCCCAAAGTATGGATAACATGTGTGAGTGGCAAATGTTCCTTACGAGCAGCCACCCGGAACCAAAGCATTTTATGTGTAATTGCACTACCTTTAGAATCACGAAAATCATTTTGTTCCCAAAAGAGCAAGTTGTCATTGAAAGATTGTATGCAGTAAAACGAATCACACACTATAAGCATAGGAACATCAGGATCAGCAAATTTGAGAGCCAAAACCAAAGCACGTTGCTCCGCCAATGGAGCTGTGCGGTCATCAAGAGACTGTGTGTGCACCAAGGAGGATTTAAAATCACTATCAACAATTTTCCCTGCCACAATTGCGCACTCCGCCGAATAAGCATGTTTAGAATCAACGGCTGGCTGCGCAGATCCATCAGTGTAAATAATGCATTTGTCCTGATCAAGAGGAAGCAATGACAGAGGAGGCAAGTGAACATGTTCATATTGTAAAAGCTCCTGTGTCTGCAAAGACTGGTCAAAGATAAAGTTGACATCAGCCGACGTCAGGGAACTAGCCCATTGTATCGAACGTGGATGCAAGGCTTTGGAATTCGGAACACTAGCCTTTGTAACTGCTTCCAATGCAGGTACAGGTGAGACCAGGAAAATGTGTTTACACTGAGCCAGAGAGCGTTCTTTCAGAATCCCCATCTGGACAGCGGTCAAAAAATGTCTGTAGTAGAGAAACGCATCCCAGCCGAAGTGTACAAATGCAATTTATATGCAATGGGGATCATGTCCCCGAATTGAACATCAAGTAAGTGAAACCCAAAGCTCCTGGAACAATGCTTATGACCAAATTTGTAGAATTGTCACATGTTAACAAGAAGTTAGTCGCAAGCAGATCAGACTGCAGAGACCAAAAAATGTGTGTATGTTCCGGAAGCCAACAGGAAGCCAAAAAAGAAGGTTGTATCAATGAGTACAGTGGTTTGATACGCTGGGCATAATCAGGAATGTATGTCCTCCCAAAATAAAAAAAAACAGCAAATATTGTAATTTTTTTAATAGTGGAAGGAGGTTGCAATTGAGCACATTTCTCCAGAAAGTGGGGGCCAACCCCCTACCTTCATTGGTGAGTTCATAGCCCAGAAAAAGAACTGCCAAACAGGCAATATGCGACTTGGCAAAGTTGAATTTGTACCCCAAGTCTGCAAAAGACATTATGATAAGGTCCACACACACAAGATGCAGTATAAATTCATCATCCGTCAAATAGATGTCATCGACGTATGAGAAAGCATCAGGGTCAATTTCATGTAAAACAGACACCATGCTCCCCGCAAAAGCGCCGGACTGTTTTTATATCCAATACACAAGCACGTATATCTTTTATGATTGTTGAGGGCGCTGAAGGCTGTCAAGTCACGGCTATCAAGAGCCAAATTGTAACTATAAAAACCATTGGTGATATCAAGAGTCATTTTATATTTTTTACAAACAATGGTATTGACTAACGTAGAGCTGTGGGTGTTCTGTACTGCAAAGGTACGAACATGACTGTTCAAATTACGGTAATCTAAAACAATACGATATGAACAATCCAGTTTCAATATCGGAAAAAGAGGATTATTCATGGATGAAACACAGGATTCAATAACACACTGATATTACAATTGGGTCAAAATTTCACTCACGGACGCTTTTGCGTCACGCTTGATTGGATATTGTGGTTGGGGGTTGTGGCATGGATCGCAAAGGAATTTCATGTGGTGCCAAATCCTTATCCCAACCCACCTGATTATGATACACAGCAAGCGCTACGCCGACTACGACACAAATGCTGGTTTAGCCTCCTACGAGACATAATATGAAAAACTCAGGAGAATAACACCCTCCCCCTCAGAAGAAGCCAGAACAAATGGGGGAGGCCAATCAACCTCCGCCAACAAAATATCATAGGAAGAAGTAAGGTTGTCCCAAAACACCACGTTGATTGTGCGTTTAATATCACCTTCAATTTGGAGGCCTATCTCATAAAGCCTATCAGGGGGTGCAACTCGTGTGTCAGCTGTTTCCACTGTAATGAATGTGTCAGTTGCTTTCGCCTCCAGACACTGGTGGAGTGCCTCCCGCACTATGGTAACTTCTGCCGCTCTGTCAAGGAGTGTTACCGCTCATCTCCAATCGAGGAGCGAGGTTCTCACCATCTGAGGAATGCTTTGCAGTCAAAGCAGCAAATGTTTTCTTCTGAAAGGGGGAATGATTTTGAGGTGGTCCCTCCGGTTTGGCTTTTACCTCAAACTGGCGCTGCGGGTCACATTGTGGCTATTTAGACTCGCCTTCTCTGCGATCCTGACGTCCTCCCCCGCTGAACTGCTGATCTGACGATTCATGAAAGGAACGAAGAGAACATTGATCAGGAACCTGAAACCTCTCAGGTGTTTTAATTTTAGAGCGGTCACGCAAATCATATCTACTGTCAAAAGCGTCCGGTGGTGGCAAACCAGCAAGAGAACCAGGGGGCCTATTTTGTACCTGATTATAAGGTCTTCTCCCAAATGTTTGATTCCCAATGATGTATACACATCCGGAATAATGATCGGTAACTGCTGCTGCCTATCGCCGAAAGGCATTTACGCACTTGCAAGCTAACTGCTTCACCTTTAACATAGGCCAGAATAATATCGGAGACAATAGGGAACATGCCCACTAATCTCATCCTCAATTCCAGGGCTGGACTAGCCCGGTGTTCATCTTGTACCTTCTTTAGAATGCTCTGTAGAATGCTCGTGGAGGGGGGCCAAAGCACAGTATATACATATACACCGCAGTAAACACCATCCCATTGGTGGTATGTGGCGTGGGGTTAGAAATAGGCTGGAGGCTTTTTCTGATCAGTAAAGGTTTTATTTTCAAAAGGGATTTACGACTATGGGAGGTCAGTCTTTCCCTTGCAAATTCCGCCCGGTCCATGATGGCAACAGTCCTTCTTCCTGCTTTGGACGTTCTTGACCTCTTTGCCGATCCGCTGCCTCTGGTTCCCGGCGTTGTTCAGCCCCGGAAAGAAAACCAACAGAGGGAGGCCGTCAGTTATGCTACCAATGCACAAGTTGCCCACGAGGATACCGGGGTGTGAATGTGACACCAGTGCTTCCTATCAACAGTACTCAGGGACTGTGAGGCACAAGTGTGAGGGAAGGGGAGTTGGAAGGTGCGGGATAGGTAAGGTAAGGATTATTTACAAAAGTTAGAAAAGAGGACCTCCTCCCCTTCTCCCGACCCAGCCTGCCAAACGCCGCCGTACATGTGAAAGCCACACTCCTCCCTCTGGAGTGTGGCACGGCGGTTCGCCTGGTCGTTGGCCTCCTGGCACGCCTTCACAGACTCTCCCGTCTTCTCCGGTTTCTTTGCTCTCCTCCTTCGGTTCTTCATCTCCTCCGCTAACGCTCCCGACCTCCTGGCTCTGCTCCTCGTCTTACCCGGTGATGCCGCATGCCGAGTAGAGGACTTCCGGACTCTTGTCCAGTCCGGACCCCCTGACGTCATATGGGGGCGTGGTTTCGTCTTCTTCGTCGTACGCCCAGTTAAAGGCGCCCTCTTCCCATTCTCCAGTGGCAGGAAGCAGCGGACATCGGGACCAGTCCGTCTGAGGGGAAGGAGGGGAGGTAAAGTAAGTTTTCCACCAGGCACTGTGTGACACCTCCGCCACCCTGCTACATTCCCCCCCCCCTGGATTCTCCCGATTGAGGAGAACAGGTGTTCTGGACAGGTAGTCCGCATTATCGTTCTCTGACCCCTTTCTATGTTTTACCGTGAAGGCAAAGGGCTGTAAGAACAGGAACCACCGCAGAACACGGGGATTTAGGGACTTGTTCCTCTGCATCCATTGGAGGGGTGCATGGTCCGTGTACAAAGTGAAGGGCTGTCCTTCTAAATAGTACCTCAGTTTATCGATAGCCCAGCGAATTGCTAGACACTCCTTTTCCACCGTAGGGTAGTTGCATTCTCTAGGGTGTAATTTTGTGCTGATATAGAGGATTGGGTGTTCCATCCCGTCCTCCCCCTCTTGAGACAACACCGCCCCAAGGCCTGTATTGGAGGCGTCAGTGGCTAAGGAGAAGGGTTTTCCAAAGTCAGGAGGTATTAACACTGGGCTAGAAGTGATGGCTTTTTTTAAGTGTAGGAACGCCTGTCTGGCCTCTTCTGGGGGAGGGAAGATGAGGGTATTTTTGACGTTTTTCTTGAGTAAATCTGGTAAGGGTGCTGCCGTGTTTGCAAAATTCTCAATAAACCTCCTATAATAGCCTATGAGGCCTAGAAATGCTCTCAGCTCTTTTTTTGTCGAGGGGAAAGGGGCATGTGTTATTGCTTTAACCTTTTCCTCTTGTGGGGCTATGACTCCCTCTCCCAACATAAAACCCAGATATTTCACTTTAGGGAATGCCGCTCTGGATTTTTTTGAATTAATATGAAGACCTGCCAACTGTAGAGCAGTTAGGACCCTGACTATGTGGTCTAAATGTTCCTTCCATGTGGTACTAAAGATGACTATATCGTCTAGGTAGACGGAGCTGTATTTCGTATGAGGAGCCAACACCTCATTCATCATTCGCTGGAAAGTAGCCGGGGCCCCATGAAGGCCGAAGGGCAGGACATTAAACTCAAATAGGCCGTCGTCGGTGGCGAAGGCCGTTTTTCGCTTATCCTCTTCCCTTAAGGGCACCTGCCAATATCCTTTGGTCAGGTCCAATGTGGTGATGTAACAGGCTTCTCCTATACGTTCTATGAGTTCGTCAACCCGGGGAATAGGAAAAGCATCGAATGAGGATATAGTGTTCAGGGCCCTGAAGTCCATACAAAATCTAGTGGACCCGTCCAGATTGGGGATCATCACAATGGGCGAGGACCAATTACTTTTCGATGATCGTATGACCCCAAGTTTGAGCATCTCCTGTACTTCCCTTTTTACATCTCCCCTCCTAGCTGCTGGTATCCTATAGGCTCTCTGCTTTACTACCTTCCCTTCCTCAGTGTTTATGCAGTGTTCAGCCATATTGGTGCAACCAGGTATGTCCGAAAAGAGACCTGAAAAGGGACGTAAGGTTTCTAGGAGTTCCCCCCGTTCTGCCTCGGAAAGAGCTGGATTAATGGGTAGCTGGTCTAGCGTTGTGCTATCGGCCCGTGTAGGCAAATCGAAATGGGTTGCTTTGGGAAGAGACCCAATCCATTTCTTTAACTGATTTATGTGAAATGTCTGTTGTCTAGCAGGGTAAATCTGCAGCCGATAAGTTGTTCTACCTACGGGTTCAACAACCTGGTAGAGACCCATCCACTTGCTCTTGAACATTTTGAGTTGAAGAAGGGAGGAGTACTAAGGCCCAGTCGCCTTTTTCCATGGTTCTCCACTTCTTGCCTTTGTCATAGTATTGTTTTTGCTTCTGTTGGGCTTTCTCTAAGTTGGCATTAGCCAGCTCTCTTAGTTTACCTAGTCTGGATCTAAGCTGTTGGGTATACTCTAACAAGGATTTTTGGTCGGAAGCTTCCTCCCGCTCCCATGCTTCCTTGGTTATATCGAGGAGGGATCGGGGCTTACGTCCATAAAGCAATTCGAATGCTGAGTACCCTAAGCTGCTCTTTACCTGTGCTCGGAGGATATACAGGGCCAAAGGTAGCAGCCTGTCCCAATCCTTGTTCTCGGCGGACAACATTTTTTTTAGAGTGGCTTTCAGTGACCGATTATACCGCTCAACAAGCCCATCAGTCTGGGGGTGGTAAGCAGACGTGCGTATGTGGTGAAGGTCTAAGGTCTTGCAAACTTCCTTCATCAACTTTGATACAAAGGGAGTGGGGGAGGGGTCCGATTAGGTCCATCCCGACCCTTTCAAAGGGATTCCCTATAATAGGCAAAGGTTGTAGGGGGACTGCTGGTGGTCTATACATGTTCTTTTTTTGACACACCTCACATTGTTTACAATAGTTTTCGGCCTCTTTATAGATGCCGGGCCAAAAGAAGAGCTTCACGGTATTTTGTGTTGTCTTTTCGGCTCCAGCGTGTCCTGCGGTCAAGTGGGTGTGTGCATAGAAGAGGATTTGTTCCCTGAATACCATTGGAACTACCAGTTGTGGGGGTTCTCCTGCTTTCCCTTCCCTATATAACAGGTCATTCTTGATTTGAAAACGGGGGTAGGTGGAAGTAGGGGATGTCTGGGAGACGTGTGCCGCATCCCATGCATTAAGGAGGGTGGGGTCGTTGGCTTACGCAAACTTAAAACTGCGGTCTAATACCCAGGGCTCAGCTGTTATATAAGTACCCTGAGGCTGCTTCTCTAGGTGTTCCTTAACTTCTCTCTGGAACATGGGCAGAAAATCTGGGTTGTCTACCCCTAATATAAGATCTTCAGGTAGGGATTCCACCACCCCCACCTTAACAGTACACGGGTTTCTGCCTACAGGATGGAGTGTGATATGGGCTACCGGATACAGTTTCACGTCCCCGTGCACACATCTTATGTGCACCGATGCACCAGAGCCCATTTGTGAGGGAAGCACTAGTCTTTTCTGGATCACTGATTGTCTGCATCCTGAGTCTAAAAGTGCCCTTATGTATTTCTGATTCACGAGTACCCGTACATAAAAGGACGGCCCCATCTCTGCTGTGTACATCACCGCTTTGGGGATGTATCCGACCTCCATAGGTTCTTCGGTGTTCCTTTTTCGGGGGCACAGACGGGCTATGTGTCCCCATACCCCGCACTCGAAGCACTGGGGTCCTTTTGTTGGTGTTATCTCCATCCTGAAAGGTCGGGCTTTGGGGAGCTCTGGCCCCATTTTAGACTTTTTTTCTTGTTTTACTGTAGGAACAAGTTTGGGTCCTTTGTCCGTATCCCATGGGAAGGTGCATGGTTGGGCCCTTGCATAATTGGAAGCCATCTCTATGGCCTGTGCAGCAGTGAGTCCAGAGTTCTGTCCCAACCAACATTGGGTTCCGTAGGGCAAGGCCTCCATGAATTGCTCAAGATAAATACTTGACATAATGTCCTCCTTACTACGGCTCTCAGGCTTCAGCCACTTATCAGCTGCCATTTTCAACTGCAGAAACAGAGTCTTAGGATTCTCCCCGGATATCCCTTTTTCTTTTCTAAACCGCAGCCGGTATGCCTCTGCGTCTAGGCCCAAATGATCCAAAATCACCTCTTTTATGTCAGGGTAAGATGAGGTACCCGAATGATTCGCAACTTGGTACACTGCTTGGGCTTCCCCTGACAGCAATGGAGCCAGGAAGAAAGGCCATTTCTCTTCTGGCCACCCGCAGGCTCTGGCTGCCCTTTCAAAGTTCATGAGGAACGCATCAGGGTATTCTCCCGGCACGTATTTTTGTAGGGAAACCCCTGCAGGGTGAGGCACTAAACTTCTTCTTTCCATTGGTGCTGGTGCGCCAGGGTTCTGTACAACTTTTTGCAGTCCATCTATTTGGGCACTGATGGTATTCTTAAAGAGGGTCCTATCAGCGTCAGCGGTGTTTATCTGCTGGGTGATAGCCCATTCCAGCTTTTGTTGCCCCTCAATCAAGTTCTGAATAACTTGCTCCATCTGGGGTGTCTGGATGGAAGGGGCGGATCCCACTTCTGACACCGTGGGGTTAGAAATAGGCTGGAGGCTTTTTCTGATCAGTGAAGGTTTTATTTTCAAAAGGGATTTACGACTACGGGAGGTCAGTCTCTCCCTTGCAAATTCTGCCCGGTCCGTGATGGCAACAGACCTTCTTCCTGCTTTAGACGTTCTTGACCTCTTTGTAATGATTTCCAGGCAGGTTCCGCAGGAGCGCCAAGGATCCGAAGAATAATCCACAGCCTTCCCCTATGGCCTTCCGACTCTATCAAACACTAGAGTACCGAGAGGCTCGCTAGGGGAAAACAGGGAGACAAAACAAGGAAAGGTGGGGAAAGAATATAAGCTTGGCTGTAATCTTCTGGGTAAAAGGGCATACACACGGCCAGGACTTCTGGTGGATGTGGGAGCTGAAATAAAATACAAACTTCTAACCACTGTTAACATACACATAGATATGTAACTAATTGTAGTACATGAGTATTACATACCAAATATGTTTTAAGCTTTGCTGTGGAATAAATGTGTAGTGGTTGCAGGGTTCAGCTCGAGCTAATGTAAGAGAACAAAAAACAATAGTGACTACTCTATATGTACAGTAGGCTTGCATAAACCTGTTCAGAATTATAGAGCCCTTACTTAATGACCTGTAGAAGGCTCCTAAATAAACATCTATGTCGAAGTGGATTGGCCCAGAATCTGAAGAAACACACCTGTATAACCGAATGTCTAAGATACAAAACAGATATCTATTAGTTCAAAGTAGAGAAATATGTCAATAACATAAGTGTAGCGCACAGCGCTGTTACCGTGATTCTGGGTGGTGCGGAAGACTTCTGCGCCCCTCACGAGTCCACGCAAGTGCCCCCAAACACTCACTTTAGGGATGGCCAGGAACACCGGAAGTGATGGTAAATGATCACAGCCAAAAGGCAACAAACGGGAAGCAAAAGGGATGAAGGGAACCCACCGGATGGCGGAGACAAGGCCCGGCCACCGGGTGGAGGAATGATGGTAAACAAAACTAAATTACCGACTGGTGAAGCAGGTAAGGAATGGGGCTAATAGCGGGAAATGTAGCCAGGAGGGACGGCGGAGTACAAACCCGGCCGTCGGGCGGAGCCGATGGGAAATGGGGAAGTCAGAAATGATGCCCGGCCGGACGGCGGAGCACAAACCCAGCCGTCGGGCGGAGCAGGAAGGTAATGGGAAAATCTGACTTGCTGCCCGGCCGGACGGCGGAGCACAAACCCGGCCGTCGGGCGGAGCAGGATAGACAAAAAAACAAAGTTCCGTGAGTTCTAAGAGACGGAACAACAGGGGGAGCAAAGAAAAAGCCTCAGGGAGGTAGGACGGCGAAGAACCCGTCCTCACAATGACCAAACGGAAGTCAGGCAAAACAGGAAACAAGACGGAACTGCAGCTACGGGAGCTTGACGCAAGAACGTAAAGCGTCGCTCCAAGGGCTCTGGAAGCTTTTGTAGGGATTTCTCTTAAAGGGACAGCACATTGGGGATCTCGGGGCATGACACTCTTTGCCGATCCGCTGCCTCTGGTTCCCAGCGTTGTTCAGCCCCGGAAAGAAAACCAACAGAGGGAGGCCGTCAGTTATGCTACCAATGCACAAGTTGCCCACGAGGATACCGGGGTGTGAATGTGACACCAGTGCTTCCTATCAACAGTACTCAGGGACTGTGAGGCACAAGTGTGAGGGAAGGGGAGTTGGAAGGTGCGGGATACGTAAGGTAAGGATTATTTACAAAAGTTAGAAAAGAGGACCTCCTCCCCTTCTCCCGACCCAGCCTGCCAAACGCCGCCGTACCTGTGAAAGCCACACTCCTCCCTCGGGAGTGTGGCACAGCGGTTCGCCTGGTCGTTGGCCTCCTGGCACGCCTTCACAGACTCTCCCGTCTTCTCCGCTTTCTTCGCTCTCCTCCTTCGGTTCTTCGTCTCCTCCGCTAATGCTCCCGACCTCCTGGCTCTGCTCCTCGTCTTCCCCGGTGACGCCGCACGCTGAGTAGAGGATTTCCGGACTCTTGTCCAGTCCGGACCCCCTGACGTCATATGGGGGCGTGGTTTCGTCTTCTTCGTCGTACGCCCAGTTAAAGGCGCCCTCTTCCCATTCTCCGGTGGCAGGAAGCAGCGGACATCGGGACCAGTCCGTCTGAGGGGAAGGAGGGGAGGTAAAGTAAGTTTTCCACCAGGCACTGTGTGACACCTCCGCCACCCTGCTACATTCCCCCCCCCTGGATTCTCCCGATTGGGGACAACAGATGTTCTGGACAGGTAGTCCGCATTATCGTTCTCGGACCCCTTTCTATGTTTTACCGTGAAGGCAAAGGGCTGTAAGAACAGGAACCACCGCAGAACACGGGGATTTAGGGACTTGTTCCTCTGCATCCATTGGAGGGGTGCATGGTCCGTGTACAAAGTGAAGGGCTGTCCTTCTAAATAGTACCTCAGTTTATCGATAGCCCAGCGAATTGCTAGACACTCCTTTTCCACCGTAGGGTAGTTGCATTCTCTAGGGTGTAATTTTGTGCTGATATAGAGGATTGGGTGTTCCATCCCGTCCTCCCCCTCTTGAGACAACACCGCCCCAAGGCCTGTATTGGAGGCGTCAGTGGCTAAGGAGAAGGGTTTTCCAAAGTCAGGAGGTATTAACACTGGGCTAGAAGTGATGGCTTTTTTTAAGTGTAGGAACGCCTGTCTGGCCTCTTCTGGGGGAGGGAAGATGAGGGTATTTTTGACGTTTTTCTTGAGTAAATCTGGTAAGGGTGCTGCCGTGTTTGCAAAATTCTCAATAAACCTCCTATAATAGCCTATGAGGCCTAGAAATGCTCTCAGCTCTTTTTTTGTCGAGGGGAAAGGGGCATGTGTTATTGCTTTAACCTTTTCCTCTTGTGGGGCTATGACTCCCTCTCCCAACATAAAACCCAGATATTTCACTTTAGGGAATGCCGCTCTGGATTTTTTTGAATTAATATGAAGACCTGCCAACTGTAGAGCAGTTAGGACCCTGACTATGTGGTCTAAATGTTCCTTCCATGTGGTACTATAGATGACTATATCGTCTAGGTAGACGGAGCTGTATTTCGTATGAGGAGCTAACACCTCATTCATCATTCGCTGGAAAGTAGCCGGGGCCCCATGAAGGCCGAAGGGCAGGACATTAAACTCAAATAGGCCGTCGTCGGTGGCGAAGGCCGTTTTTCGCTTATCCTCTTCCCTTAAGGGCACCTGCCAATATCCTTTGGTCAGGTCCAATGTGGTGATGTAACAGGCTTCTCCTATACGTTCTATGAGTTCGTCAACCCGGGGAATAGGAAAAGCATTGAATGAGGATATAGTGTTCAGGGCCCTGAAGTCCATACAAAATCTAGTGGACCCGTCCAGATTGGGGATCATCACAATGGGCGAGGACCAATTACTTTTCGATGATCGTATGACCCCAAGTTTGAGCATCTCCTGTACTTCCCTTTTTACATCTCCCCTCCTAGCTGCTGGTATCCTATAGGCTCTCTGCTTTACTACCTTCCCTTCCTCAGTGTTTATGCAGTGTTCAGCCATATTGGTGCAACCAGGTATGTCCGAAAAGAGACCTGAAAAGGGACGTAAGGTTTCTAGGAGTTCCCCCCGTTCTGCCTCGGAAAGAGCTGGATTAATGGGTAGCTGGTCTAGCGTTGTGCTATCGGCCCGTGTAGGCAAATCGAAATGGGTTGCTTTGGGAAGAGACCCAATCCATTTCTTTAACTGATTTATGTGAAATGTCTGTTGTCTAGCAGGGTAAATCTGCAGCCGATAAGTTGTTCTACCTACGGTTTCAACAACCTGGTAGAGACCCATCCACTTGCTCTTGAACATTTTGAGTTGAAGAAGGGAGGAGTACTAAGGCCCAGTCGCCTTTTTCCATGGTTCTCCACTTCTTGCCTTTGTCATAGTATTGTTTTTGCTTCTGTTGGGCTTTCTCTAAGTTGGCATTAGCCAGCTCTCTTAGTTTACCTAGTCTGGATCTAAGCTGTTGGGTATACTCTAACAAGGATTTTTGGTCGGAAGCTTCCTCCCGCTCCCATGCTTCCTTGGTTATATCGAGGAGGGATCGGGGCTTACGTCCATAAAGCAATTCGAATGCTGAGTACCCTAAGCTGCTCTTTACCTGTGCTCAGAGGATATACAGGGCCAAAGGTAGCAGCCTGTCCCAATCCTTGTTCTCGGCGGACAACATTTTTTTTAGAGTGGCTTTCAGTGACCGATTATACCGCTCAACAAGCCCATCAGTCTGGGGGTGGTAAGCAGACGTGCGTATGTGGTGAAGGTCTAAGGTCTTGCAAACTTCCTTCATCAACTTTGATACAAAGGGAGTGGGGGAGGGGTCCGATTAGGTCCATCCCGACCCTTTCAAAGGGATTCCCTATAATAGGCAAAGGTTGTAGGGGGACTGCTGGTGGTCTATACATGTTCTTTTTTTGACACACCTCACATTGTTTACAATAGTTTTCGGCCTCTTTATAGATGCCGGGCCAAAAGAAGAGCTTCACGGTATTTTGTGTTGTCTTTTCGGCTCCAGCGTGTCCTGCGGTCAAGTGGGTGTGTGCATAGAAGAGGATTTGTTCCCTGAATACCATTGGAACTACCAGTTGTGGGGGTTCTCCTGCTTTCCCTTCCCTATATAACAGGTCATTCTTGATTTGAAAACGGGGGTAGGTGGAAGTAGGGGATGTCTGGGAGACGTGTGCCGCATCCCATGAATTAAGGAGGGTGGGGTCGTTGGCTTACGCAAACTTAAAACTGCGGTCCAATACCCAGGGCTCAGCTGTTATATAAGTACCCTGAGGCTGCTTCTCTAGGTGTTCCTTAACTTCTCTCTGGAACATGGGCAGAAAATCTGGGTTGTCTACCCCTAATATAAGATCTTCCGGTAGGGATTCCACCACCCCCACCTTAACAGTACACGGGTTTCTGCCTACAGGAAGGAGTGTGATATGGGCTACCGGATACGGTTTCACGTCCCCGTGCACACATCTTATGTGCACCGATGCACCAGAGCCCATTTGTGAGGGAAGCACTAGTCTTTTCTGGATCACTGATTGTCTGCATCCTGAGTCTAAAAGTGCCCTTATGTATTTCTGATTCACGAGTACCCGTACATAAAGGACGGCCCCATCTCTGCTGTGTACATCACCGCTTTGGGGATGTATCCGACCTCCATAGGTTCTTCGGTGTTCCTTTTTCGGGGGCACAGACGGGCTATGTGTCCCCATACCCCGCACTCGAAGCACTGGGGTCCTTTTGTTGGTGTTATCTCCATCCTGAAAGGTCGGGCTTTCGGGAGCTCTGGCCCCATTTTAGACTTTTTTTCTTGTTTTACTGTAGGAACAAGTTTGGGTCCTTTGTCCGTATCCCATGGGAAGGTGCATGGTTGGGCCCTTGCATAATTGGAAGCCATCTCTATGGCCTGTGCAGCAGTGAGTCCAGAGTTCTGTCCCAACCAACATTGGGTTCCGTAGGGCAAGGCCTCCATGAATTGCTCAAGATAAATACTTGACATAATGTCCTCCTTACTACGGCTCTCAGGCTTCAGCCACTTATCAGCTGCCATTTTCAACTGCAGAAACAGAGTCTTAGGATTCTCCCCGGATATCCCTTTTTCTTTTCTAAACCGCAGCCGGTATGCCTCTGCGTCTAGGCCCAAATGATCCAAAATCACCTCTTTTATGTCAGGGTAAGATGAGGTACCCGAATGATTCGCAACTTGGTACACTGCTTGGGCTTCCCCTGACAGCAATGGAGCCAGGAAGAAAGGCCATTTCTCTTCTGGCCACCCGCAGGCTCTGGCTGCCCTTTCAAAGTTCATGAGGAACGCATAAGGGTATTCTCCCGGCACGTATTTTTGTAGGGAAACCCCTGCAGGGTGAGGCACTAAACTTCTTCTTTCCATTGGTGCTGGTGCGCCAGGGTTCTGTACAACTTTTTGCAGTCCATCTATTTGGGCACTGATGGTATTCTTAAAGAGGGTCCTATCAGCGTCAGCGGTGTTTATCTGCTGGGTGATAGCCCATTCCAGCTTTTGTTGCCCCTCAATCAAGTTCTGAATAACTTGCTCCATCTGGGGTGTCTGGATGGAAGGGGCGGATCCCACTTCTGACACCAACTGTGGCGTGGGGTTAGAAATAGGCTGGAGGCTTTTTCTGATCAGTGAAGGTTTTATTTTCAAAAGGGATTTACGACTACGGGAGGTCAGTCTCTCCCTTGCAAATTCTGCCCGGTCCGTGATGGCAACAGACCTTCTTCCTGCTTTAGACGTTCTTGACCTCTTTGTAATGATTTCCAGGCAGGTTCCGCAGGAGCGCCAAGGATCCGAAGAATAATCCACAGCCTTCCCCTATGGCCTTCCGACTCTATCAAACACTAGAGTACCGAGAGGCTCACTAGGGGAAAACAGGGAGACAAAACAAGGAAAGGTGGGGAAAGAATATAAGCTTGGCTGTAATCTTCTGGGTAAAAGGGCATACACACGGCCAGGACTTCTGGTGGATGTGGGAGCTGAAATAAAATACAAACTTCTAACCACTGTTAACATACACATAGATATGTAACTAATTGTAGTACATGAGTATTACATACCAAATATGTTTTAAGCTTTGCTGTGGAATAAATGTGTAGTGGTTGCAGGGTTCAGCTCGAGCTAATGTAAGAGAACAAAAAACAATAGTGACTACTCTATATGTACAGTAGGCTTGCATAAACCTGTTCAGAATTATAGAGCCCTTACTTAATGACCTGTAGAAGGCTCCTAAATAAACATCTATGTCGAAGTGGATTGGCCCAGAATCTGAAGAAACACACCTGTATAACCGAATGTCTAAGATACAAAACAGATATCTATTAGTTCAAAGTAGAGAAATATGTCAATAACATAAGTGTAGCGCACAGCGCTGTTACCGTGATTCTGGGTGGTGCGGAAGACTTCTGCGCCCCTCACGAGTCCACGCAAGTGCCCCCAAACACTCACTTTAGGGATGGCCAGGAACACCGGAAGTGATGGTAAATGATCACAGCCAAAAGGCAACAAACGGGAAGCAAAAGGGATGAAGGGAACCCACCGGATGGCGGAGACAAGGCCCGGCCACCGGGTGGAGGAATGATGGTAAACAAAACTAAATTACCGACTGGTGAAGCAGGTAAGGAATGGGGCTAATAGCGGGAAATGTAGCCCGGAGGGACGGCGGAGTACAAACCCGGCCGTCGGGCAGAGCCGATGGGAAATGGGGAAGTCAGAAATGATGCCCGGCCGGACGGCGGAGCACAAACCCAGCCGTCGGGCGGAGCAGGAAGGTAATGGGAAAATCTGACTTGCTGCCCGGCCGGACGGCGGAGCACAAACCCGGCCGTCGGGCGGAGCAGGATAGACAAAAAAACAAAGTTCCGTGAGTTCTAAGAGACGGAACAACAGGGGGAGCAAAGAAAAAGCCTCAGGGAGGTAGGACGGCGAAGAACCCGTCCTCACAATGACCAAACGGAAGTCAGGCAAAACGGGAAACAAGACGGAACTGCACCTACGGGAGCTTGACGCAAGAACGTAAAGCGTCGCTCCAAGGGCTCTGGAAGCTTTTGTAGGGATTTCTCTTAAAGGGACAGCACATTGGGGATCTCGGGGCATGACACTCTTTGCCGATCCGGTGCCTCTGGTTCCCAGCGTTGTTCAGCCCCGGAAAGAAAACCAACAGAGGGAGGCCGTCAGTTATGCTACCAATGCACAAGTTGCCCACGAGGATACCGGGGTGTGAATGTGACACCAGTGCTTCCTATCAACAGTACTCAGGGACTGTGAGGCACAAGTGTGAGGGAAGGGGAGTTGGAAGGTGCGGGATAGGTAAGGTAAGGATTATTTACAAAAGTTAGATAAGAGGACCTCCTCCCCTTCTCCCGACCCAGCCTGCCAAACGCCGCCGTACCTGTGAAAGCCACACTCCTCCCTCGGGAGTGTGGCACAGCGGTTCGCCTGGTCGTTGGCCTCCTGGCACGCCTTCACAGACTCTCCCGTCTTCTCCGCTTTCTTCGCTCTCCTCCTTCGGTTCTTCGTCTCCTCCGCTAATGCTCCCGACCTCCTGGCTCTGCTCCTCGTCTTCCCCGGTGACGCCGCATGCTGAGTAGAGGATTTCCGGACTCTTGTCCAGTCCGGACCCCCTGACGTCATATGGGGGCGTGGTTTCGTCTTCTTCGTCATACGCCCAGTTAAAGGCACCCTCTTCCCATTCTCCGGTGGCAGGAAGCAGCGGACATCGGGACCAGTCCGTCTGAGGGGAAGGAGGGGAGGTAAAGTCAGTTTTCCACCAGGCACTGTGTGACGCCTCCGCCACCCTGCTACATTGTGCAATCAGCTAAAGTCGAAACAATACCACTTGGTAAACTCTTCGTAAGCATCCTGTATTTCTCTACAGGAGTAGATTGTGGAAAAGCAGCCTTGAGTTGCTAAATTTTTTCTGCTAACCAATATGGCGGATCATCTCTATTCTGAGGACGTTTACCCATCACCGAATTATTCATAATGGGACTAATGACAAGACCACCACCATGTCCATGTGGCTGAGGAGTGGCTCCAGCCGGAGCCACTTGAACATTACATGACATAAATTGTATGACTCTTCTGTGTATATGAATAAATTATGTATGTAACGGACGTAGCTCTGCAAGTGTAACATTAAGATAGTTTGGATGCGGTGTAAAACTAGCCAAAACAGGCCATGTGGCCCCATCGACGGATAAGACGCCTAAACGGACCACAGAAACAGGGTGAAGAAGGGCGCAATTAAACCAAATGGTATGCTCCCAGGCTGTCAACTGAACTTCAAGTAAAAGATGAGAACGATAATTCAGTTGAACCGCTGCTGGTGTACATTCATGAAAGAAATTATCATTTCCATCCACTGCTGTGAATGTAACCCAAGAATAGAAAACCTTGAAGCGGTAAGCTGCATCCGCCTCGACAACAAAGATAATATCTACCCCCGCATTAGGGACTCCACGTTAAGTCAAATACGCTGTGACTGCAGCGCGGTTATGAGCAGCACTAGTGACTGCCATAACAAAATGAAAAAGAATAAACCAGTATAATGGTAGTACAAAACCGGGTCAGAAAGAGAAACAAAACCTTTTAAACTTCAAGCTTGAAAAACCTATAAACACAAATATAGGAGACTAAGCCCACACACTACGGACATCTTTGGAAACCAGTGTGAGGGAATCGTGGACAAGCACAAGTGCTACAATATGAACAGGAGACAGTGGTGGCTTAAACAGTCACACATCATTACAGAATACATTCAATGTGGGTAACTTAATATTGCTTACAATTCAAAACATATAAATCTTGGTGCCACTCGAGGTAACAAGACACCCCACTACCTTGGGTGTCAGTACACAATTATCCTACCAGACCACCATGCTAGACTCAATATAACAATTTGTACCCCGGCACTCCTATATTTGTCCACCCATTATTCCATTGTGTTTTAGGCATAAAATCCATATACATTTAAGATAGCTCCAATCACAGGAAACATCAATTTGTGGTACTGGAATTTTCCCAAATTTATTAGTTCATAATGCATTTCCCGGAGCAGACTACGTTTGGGGCGACAACTATATGAGACAGGGGCATACCCCAGCCCAGACCACACCAGCGCCATTACTAAGGAGCACTGGACTGGAGGTGTTTTTGGCATTTTTGCGATCATAATCAGTGTTTTTTGTCCTGGCTTGTCAGGGCATATGACAGCCCACAACTAAGAAGGGCACCCCAAAGCACAAGAAGAACCGTAATCCGGGCTCTCTCTTCTTTTACTTGACCTATACTTTGTCCCTGCTGAGAAATATATATCAAGAAATATGCCCATTGTACAAACAAGCTACATGCTTCTCTTGTGAACGGTTGCCACATTTGGGTATCTTTCACAGTTGATCTATGCTGAGAATAATATATACTAGGGTGTTACGATTTTGCCAAACAACATGGCAATGATTACACATACCTATCAGAGTCTCTAGCACTTTTTGACTTCCTTTAGGACCTACACGATCGTGTGTTAAGCCTTGAAAAAGTTACGGTATTAACTAAACACGTTTTGGCTTCTATGTGTCTTCATCATCAGGCTGTGTCGGTTTTCTACTGACAAGGATTGGACTATCACTGTTGAAGTGTGTTATATCTGATTACTAACAAATGCATGTATATATTTATGGAGTATTATGAACTATTAAATTTAGGAAAATTCCAGCACCACAAATTGGTGCTTCCTGTGATTGGAACTATCTTAAATGTATATGGATTTTGTGCCTCAAACACAATGGAATAATGGGAGGACAAATATTGGAGTGCCAGGGTACAAACTGTTATATCAAGCACAAGCGCTACTTAGAGGTCTCGCGAATAAGTACCAGACCAAACGATGGTGGCGCCATGTTGCAAGGATTCTGCACAAATACAGAACTATGCGCAAGAATATGGGACCTTGGTGTATAGGGACAGGGTCTTTTTTATTTTTTTTTTACTTTTGAGTTTTTTATAGGTCGAACTAGACCTGAGACTTCGGGTATCAGAGCGCTTTACATGAGCACCAGTTTTGATACAGGAGGACACATTCATGTTTTATCTTATTTTTTTGTTAGGCACGGGGAGATTAAGTGATTTGCCCAGAATCACAGGATGTTGAGCTTCATTGCCGAGACTTGAACCCAGTTCACCAGCTTCGAGATCGACTGCTCTAGCCGTAAGGTTACATCCTCTCCCCTACTTTAGGGAGAAACTTAGGATGAGTGCGCAGCACTACTTTGGAGGAATGGAATACTGTGTAAGGCTCATGGGTGCAAAGGGCCTGGATCTCACTAACTTTCCTCTCTGACATAAAGACCATTAGGAAAACAGTTTTCCATGTGAGATGCTTTAATTAAGCTTTGTGAATGGGTTCAAAAGAAGGACGCATGAGGCGAGACAGTACTACATTGAGCTCCCATGGATGAGAAGTGCATTTAATGAGAGGGAAGATCTTCTTTAACCCCTCTAGGAAATCTTTAATAACTGGGACACTAAAGAAAGATTTGTGAAGGACTTTTCCTGTATGCCGTGAGAGCAGACAGATGGACTCTGAGGTGAATTACAGGCCAGATTTGGCAATGTGTAATAAATATGGGAGAATGACTTCTTCATGGCAAGAAGTGGGATCAGTTTGTTTGGAGGAGCACCAAATACAAAATCGCTTCCATTTAAACGCATAAGCTGTTCTAGTAGATGGTCGCTTCGCTTCTTTTAGAATGTCCAAACTATCCTAAGGCAGATTTAGATGATCATACTGCACTAAATCAGGAGCCATGCTGCCAAACTCAAAGAGGAAAGGCTGGGGTGTAGCAGTTGACCTCCGAACTTCATGAGAAGGTCCGGTCTGCAAGGCAATCTGAGATGTGGACGGACATGTGGTGAAGGAGGTCCGGAAACCACAGTTGTCTCGGTCATTCTGGGGTGATGAGTATCATGTGGGCTGTCATGGATGCCAGTTTCTGCAGGACTGCCGGTATTAGTGTATTGGAGGAAAAGCGTAAAGAAATTTGTTCCACCAGTCTATCCATAGGGCATTCCCTAGTGACTTTAGATGGTAAAATCTGGAGGCGAAGTCGCAACATTTTTTGTTCTCCTCTGTGGCGAACAGATCTGGAGAGGGTGTGCCCCACAAGCTGAGGATACCTTGCACTACTTCTTCGTTCAGCACCCACTCATGGTTTTCGTCGAGAACCCTGCTGAGAGCGTCTGCGTGGATATTCCGCTCCCCTGGCAGATGCGCAGTTACCAATGTTAGATTCCTGGCGATGAGCTAGTGCCAGATCGATTGAGCTTCTTGTGACAGGGCTCTGGAACGTGTTCCCCCCGCTTGTTCAGGTAGTACATGGTGGATATATTGTCCATTTGAACAAGCAGGTTGTTGGTCGTGAATGCAGGATGAAAAGCCTTGAGTGCCAGGTGTACCGCTTGAAGTTCCAGAAGGTTGACATGATATGTCTTGTAGGAAGCTAGCTCTGTATATACTATACCAAAATTAGGTATAGTGTGCACAGAGTCAATTGGAACCCCAAAGGTAGGCAGAGGTAAAAGTAGATATCATCTTACTCTCTATTTGGGGAAGTGTGGGCGAACAGTAAGGCTGTTTAAGCATTTGTTGTACACACTCAATCAGCAAATGATGTCACACACTCAAAGACTGAACTTGCATCCCAAATGCATAAATACCGGTCGCAGAGGGGCAGATTCTGAGAATCTGCCCCTTTGCGAACGGTATTTCGCTTGATGCATCTAGCTGAAAGTGAAGCAAGTTGCGCATATACTAACCTCTCGTCATGACATAAAATTTTCAACACTCTCTGAAAATGGGTCTCTTGTAGTGTACATCAAAAACAGACTCTTTCATTCGCATAATGCCTACTAGAAAACTGTACATATTTTAGAAGAGAAAGCAAGCACAACTTTAAACCTCCAATTAAAAATAACGTGAAAACTAGATAGTTGTCTGTAAAATTATAACTGTCCTGGGCGAGAGGGCAGTGAAAAGGGACAAGCTTGCAAGAAAACGTGTTATGAATATTTCACATTACACACGTTTCACGTTTCTAACACATATTTAAATTAAACCTAAGATGACATTTCTTGCAATTTCTCTCCTTAAAATGTGACACGACCCGTCACAGTAAACTCCCAAATAATAGTCTCAGCGGCAATAGCTCCTTTTCACTCTCAATGCATGCATGCGCTTTATTCTTTTAACTACTAAATATTTTTTCATGTATGCTCCATACGTCCTATTTCTCAGGCCGCACCCTCCCACTGGTGACTTTATAATGTCAATGTCTATGCGTCTTGGACTACCATGCCTTCTCAACTTCTGAGCCACCCTTGCAAGCCTCCTCGAAGCTGTGGCACTGCTCTCTCCCTCACGTCCCTATCATTGATTTACCCACGCCTAACACCCCTGTCCTCGCACTCTTCTTAATGGCACAGAAGTAAAACAAGCATTGGCATAGCCAACAGGTCGCGCCTTTGGGACCTTATAAGTGTTTAGCCATGCAACAGTTGATGTTGTTGCACCAAGGATATTGTGCTGCATAACTAAATACTTATCTATATCATTAACGGTGGTGAAAACATTATCTCTGAACTTGTTTTACATGATTTGTCTGCATTCCGCAAAGGAAAATCATTTTGTGTAAAAACATCACCAGTCTAGTCACTGAGAGCACAGCTAAAATACACCCTAGGATGTATGTGGGATGAGAAAAGACTCTAGAATTAAATATATGACACACTGAACTCAATTTCAAAGCAGGAGGCTCTAAAATCCAGGTACTCAGGTCATAATCGAAAGGTGTGATATGGAGACTATATCAAAGATGATCAGAAGAAACTGCACCACAAGTGGTAACCTCGGGTTTCATCTCCCTTGCTTATACAGAAGCCACACTATACACTCAATCAGGCACAAAGAAAGGAGTAGCATACTACTCAACCACAGAGAAGCACTTCTGAGCCTAGTCAGAAGTATGAGACGCTGTGCAAAGTCTACTACAATACATTAAGTTCAAAGTACTGAAATCAATTAAACATCTTAAAAGGGGCAAGCCCTATGAAGTTTAAAAGACAACACAACATTCCATGGATGTCAGGTTAAACGCAATTAAAACACAGATGAAAAATACAGAGCATGGAAACTAATTATACACATTAAGCTAGACTAATTCACATTAAGATGTACTTATGCAATACTTAATATACAATGTGCACAAGAAAGAGCCAGGGATAGTACTTTGAGATAAAAAGATGGGTAAAACGCGTCATCAAGATAACTGCCTGAAGGAGTCGTCGTTTTTTTTTATTCAAGTAGGAACAATGTGTTATAATTTCCGCAGGTAGTTGTTTACCGTCAGAAAAATATTAGAATAAGAACCCATCTTCTCCACTTATGGGCAGTTTAGCACAAGGTTTAGGTAGAAGGCATTAGTGCGCTCGGATTTAAAAGTAGATTGAAGTATTCTCATGAGGGCATAAGGAGGCAGCCTGAGAACATGGTGCTCTGATGGGGGTACTTATGAAGCGTTGAAGGCAGCGGAGGTCAAAGAGCACAAGGCGAATTTCATTTTAAAAAATGCAGGAGAGCGTGTGAACGTTTCTGAGGTGAAAGTGGGTGGTTAATGGAGGCAATAGCTTTGTACATGCTACGGGTAAATGTTCTGTGAAGAACAGGAGTATTAGGTAAACGCAGATATAAAGGGCATGGTCACGAAGACACCGGTCTCGCGATAGTCTGCTTCACCCCCTCCTGCAAAGTGTCCTAAAAACACAGAAAACACCACATGCTTTTCAACAACGAGTGGACTGCAATCTGCTCCTTGCGGCAGAAGACGGTGTCCCTGAAGCTACCTGGTATATGGTGGCAAAAGGCCTTCTTCAGACCGCCACAGATGGCACACAATGGCAACAGTCAGGCGTCAGCCCTGACAAACGAGGGGGCAAGAAGCTTTGTTTGCCAAGAAACAAAAGCGAGAAGTGCAAAAGACAATTGTAAAAAAAAAAAAAAACATGCTGAAAACAAAAATGCTAAGCAACAACACAACAAGCCAATACTGCAACTTCTAACTTATGGAAAGCATACCTAATTGTTTTCATAAGCATTGTTTCAATGATAGTGACCTCGATCTCATTTCTTCCCCCACAGTTATGAGGTCCTGATGAGAACCCCCGCATCCAATAGGGGTTCGAAACGCGTAGACCGCCTATGCACACCATAAGGACGCTATTCACTAGATAGCTTTTCTTGAATAGACCAAATACTTTAAACTGACCAAACAGATCCCTTTGGTGTTTTTGAAAATTTATTTTTGTGACATTTTCGAAATTGTAAATATTTCTTCACGTATGTATGGTTTGTGAGAGAGAGTGAGATTGGAATGTAGAAGTTGATCAACTATGGTTGTTTGTTAATTTTCCACTATTGTGCACTTGTTTTTGTAAATGTCATTTTTATGCAATTTGTATTTTGTAGTGTCTGTCTTTTGATAAATTGTCGTCAAATGTTTGGTAACCTTAACCTACAAATACGTTGAAAAATTGGTTAATAATAACTAAGATTAATTCCTGACAAATCTGTCTACACTCGCACTCAGTTTAGTTCTTTGGGTAGTGTCATTCTTTCTATAAGTTAGAAGTTGCAGTATTGGCTTGTTGTGTTGTTGCTTATCGATAAGGAGGCTTGGCCTTACTGTGGGAAGCCCACACCCAGTGTTGTTTTCTCGAAAACAAAAATGCGTTCATAACGTTGACGGACTACAATGCCAGAAATGACAGCTTAAAAACTTCAACACACCAACCTCGGCACAAATAATGACTACATTTTTTTTATTACAGGAAAACAAACCATAGAAATACGGAAACACGTGTATAGGCATTGATGTGGACAGCTGAAAGAAAGACAAGGTAAAGTAACAGCGTTTGAGCCTCATTCGGAAAATAATGTTTACTCCATGCAATATATACATACACAAGGACAAAAAACGTAGAAACGAAAAAAAACACTGCCTCGTAAGTGAAAGTGACCGCGTTGTCTTTCATTAGTAACATGATCCAAGGGAAGAGTGCAGATGCCACAATGCGCGAAACTGCTCCCTCCCGACACCAAAACCCTATGGGCGTAAACATTTAGACAAAAGATGGGACAAACACACGCCTTTGGCCAAGTGCGTGCTTTCATTTTTGAAAGACACACGCAATGGTCAATGACATCTGTGGGAGCTACCAAAATCACACAGACAATTTTAGGGGAAGTTTGGAGTGCTCACAAGCAGCCTCCCATAGAGCAGCGCATGCGCGCTGCACTAGGCTCAACCTAAAAACAGGGCACCGATAGCTTGTGCTGCCCCATCAGATTGGTCCTCTATAAGCAGACCTGCCCAATTCGAATCAACCCTGGCCTCACGGCTACAGTTCTAGGTTTTCAGTTGTTTGTCATGTCCTGTGTGGCATGCCACGAAATGTCGTGAGGTCCCTGTGGATGCAACTCAGAATAGACCCCAGTTTCACGGTGGTGCTTGATGCCTGCTGGTGATCGCGTTACCACAACTTTGGTACTAGTAATATCTGGTCACGTGTGCTGAGTAGATCGTGGGCCTCGGTCCAAGATCTGTTGACGCCCAAATGAAGGTGTGGAATCTGTTTTTCTTAAACTATAGTGTTTAACACTGTGCTAAAATGTGAACCCGATGATGAGGCATGACACTACTAGAGTGTGTGAGGGTTAAAAAACAAAAATAAATTGTTTTCTTCTCCGCCCCTGAGCGAACAGTGTACAGCCTGAGGAGAAGTGGTGCCCTAAGTTACAAATAACAAGGTGGGATACCTTTTGTTTTCCAATGGTAAATAGGGAGGACGTATCCCTCCAGTACCTCTTCCAGTAAGTGGAAGCACCTCTCCACCATTCTGCCTCGGATTAGGGTGTTCTCACCCCCTTTCTTGAGGTCAAGATTTACCACCTAAAATTCTAACAAACCATAATATGCTGCCTTTACTATCACCCTTGATCACCCAGACAAGAACAGGTTTGTGCTGGGGTGGAGCCAGTGCTCAACGCCAGCTGTTATTACAGCCTGCCACATGGTGGAGCTGTTTAATAATTAAATATACATTAAAATCAATAATACCTGCCACTCAAAGCTATAAGAATAACTTGGGCAGCATGTGTAAGTCATTTTAAATGTATATTCAAAGTCAGAGTTTTCACACTTGTATGAGTGTGATGCTTAGTTGTGATGGTGCTGTCATTGGTAGCGCTAGTGGGGGAAATGGGTGATGCAAGCTGCAGTGGCCTTCTGATAAGGGCCCTGGCACTTATGTTTTTTACAAATGAAGTACTGGGTGGAGCACATCAGCAAATATCCGCAGACTGTTCAGGATTATGAAGTTAGCGCCGTAGATCCTACCCCCGGGCTTGTGTAGTCCTAAATCTGGAAAAGGCATTTGACTATAGATTTGAACTACCTTTTTGAGGTGTTGAAAATATTCGGACTTCGCCGGCACATACTGAGGAAGATTAAAACTGTTTTATACAAACCCTATAGCGTGAATTAAAGCTGGGTGCCAATTCTCAAGTCATATTGCTGTCCTACGAGGAACCAGGCAGGATTCTCTCCTCTCAACCTCATGATTAAGTGTGCAGCTACTTGTCTGTGTCACTGAGAATCTACCCTGGGTGTTCCCATAGGTGGCAGAGCACATGCTGATCTTTCTGCACCAGTGAATATGCTGCTGCATTTAAAAGATGTGACCACGGAACACTCATACATCGTGCATGTCTATCACACGTTTAATAAAGTCGTTGGCTTGAAGGTTAATCGGCAAAAGTCCTGTTTGCTCCCATTTGTACCTAGGCCACCTGGAGATTGAGCTAGACCTTGGTGGGGGCTGTTACTATGGCAACTTCTAACATTCAATATCTTGGAGTACAAATCTATCATGACTTAGTGGATGGCAACATAACCAGAGCTGTGTCAGTGCTCTGAAGCCAGGTCGCTTTCTGGAGAACTCTTCCGTTGTTGGTAATGAGGTCTTGCCAAGCCTCCACACCACGGGTAATGGCAGACGCCTAATCAGTTGGTTAGCCAAAGTATTTGGCGGGCATACTCAGATTTCCCAGTTTCGACTGTGGGGCAAATTGGAGACAGAATTAGGGAGGGCATGCAATGATAACAAATGAGAAATAATACTGACTTCCACTTCTATTGTTTCGATAAATACCTGATTTAAGTTATACAAATCAATATTGTGTACAGGTCATACCTTACATCAAGAAAATTATTTTTTAAATCCCTGACAAAAGCTCTTGTCGCCCCCACCCCCAGCTGCATAGCGCTAACATGCTACATATGTTGTGGTCCTGCCCCTCTCTTTTCACATCTCAGCCGAGTTACCGAGTGTAGTGTTTTCCCAGCCTAGGTACCCCCAATGATCACGCCACACATGAAGCTTAGTATTACACATCTTTATTCTGCTGTGTCTAACTACGAACTCAACATTAAAAAATAAGCTTTAATGGCATTGATCTCTGAAACGTACGTCACAGCTCTAAGGAGTGCGTTAGGAGACAACAGGGTTCCGTTATAAAATATCACAAGACACTACATCTCCCCCAGTGTTATATAAAAATGTATACTTTTTTTTACAAATCAACAAATATATATCTAATTATATATCGCTCTCTTTCTTGACACTTTAATTATACGGCCTGATCTGGTTACTGGGAGCTGTCATCTTCACTGTCAGAGATCTTTAAAGAGGGTGAAGAAGTAGAAGCAATCACTGGGTTCTCCGGTTCAGTCTTTCTGTCACCTTCTTGATCAGATGACCGAGGAATCAAATGTAGCAAGTGAGAAGAGTCTCTTGTAACAGAATTTCTAGTACGCTAGTAGCATATGTCCCTTGGTAGACACAATGAGGAAAGGTGCACCATCATATGGCGCATCAGATTTTCTCATTCGCAGTTGGCAGGTGATCCCTAGATCTCCTGTTTTAAACTCAATGTTGTTTGCATGCCGCCTCTTGTCAGCATAAGCTTTCATCTATTCTGTATGAACCAAGTCCTTCAACTAAGTTGTATTATCATTTCCTCCTCTTTTGTTGGTGCATTGAGGTAACTTGGTTGTCATTGCTCTCCTGAACATCAAAGTCGCAGGACTTTCACTTGTGGTCGAGTGAGGTCTTGAACGATAGGCTCGTAGGGTGGAGTTCAACCCAGTTTGCAAATTGGGCCTCTCAAGAGTTGCACACAGTACATTATTTCTTTAGTGGGCTCATAAAACACTCTATGAGACCATTGGCCTGCGGCCACAACGGTGTACTCTTCTGATGCTTTACGTTCAGATGCTCCAGAAATGTCTTGCACTCTTGACTGATCGGCCATTATCAGACAATAAAATGGATGGAACGCCACATGTTGCAAAAATGCTGTCAAGTCTCTCAATGACTGGCTCATAATTTGTGGATGAGAGATCCTCTATTAATGAAAATTAAGAGTACTCATCCACAATTGGCATCAGATGATGTCCATTGTTGAGTGGACCAAGGAAATCAGTGGCTATTCTCTCCCATGTAGGGAGTTCTGACATGGTAAGAGTATGTTGAGTAATGTTCATAGAAAGAACGTTACATAGGTGACAGGCCTTGAGTTCCTTTTCAACCCTCTTATCAAAATATGGAAACCTAACTTGATCCTGGAGAGCTCTCTTGGTGGCAACAATACAACAATGTCCTTTGTCAGCCACGTCAATTATTTTTTGTCTTAAAGTCTCCGGAATTAGGATTATCGACCCTCATAGTATAACTCTTTCCTGAGGTATAGACAGTTCATATTTAACCTTTTTGTACTTTTGGTATTCACCATCCCTGGTAAGAGGTTGAGTGTGTTGGTTCCACGAAAGATGTGCAATTTTAACTTTCAACTTCAGCATGTCACTGTCATGGCTCATGGAACTGATGATCTCGGCTAACGATATGGCAGCTGGCGTATTTGACTTTACAATGAAATTAATGTAGGCTACAGCCGCCCGGGAAGGAGTACCTTGACCTTGTATAGGCACTCTGGAAAAGTAGTCAGCAGGGTTTTGATCCTTCCCTGGGCGATGTAGAATGGTGTAATCATACTCTTGTAATTGGAGACCCTACCGATCAATGCTAGGAGGCATCTTGGCTTTTGGATTGCCAAAGATAATCATTAAAGTGGGATGGTCAGTTACCAATGTAAAAGGCTTTCCATACAGGAATACTTGGAAATGTTCACAAGCCCATACCATGGGCAAACTTTCTTTCTCGGGTTGAGAGTAAGCATGTTCTATTTGGGACAAACTTCTACTGCCATATCCACAATATGCCTTTATGCATGAGGGTGTCCAGGATAGAGCCCAACACAACTGGGCAACCATCAACAACAACCGTGGTATAATGCTTTCGATTGAAATAGCAAGCAAAAAGAGCTTCTGTTGGGTATAGGTCAATTCCTTTATAGTGCACCTAATGTCACACTTATCTATTGATTGTAATTTTCAAAACAAAGTCTCAACCACCTGAATATAAGTCATTACAAATAATCCAGTCTATGACTCAAAAGTAGTGTCTACAGTTTATGTTGTAACAGATTTAAATCATCCATCAATATTCACATACGTAGTAGATCTAGACTGTCAAAGAACGGTACATTATATACAAAAATTGGAAACAATGTGACATATGTACTCAGTGCTCAACAAGTGTACAATGTATACAGAGTGATAAGGACTTATGTACATGGGGGGAAGAATTATCAGGCTAGACGAGCATGCTGAACTAATGGCTCTGTTGGCTGATCCTGCTCCTTTGGGCATGCAGAGCCTTTGTCAAACTGGGCCTTATGTGATTGTTGTCGATGTTTCAACCCGAGATGTGCTCCATTAGGTAGTCATGCTGGGTCTTCATCAGGACAGGGCAGGGGCGGGAATGACAGCCTATGAATAGCAAGCAGGTGGGCTTTAGACAAGTGGTTCCATGTTTGGAGAGGCAGGATAGGAGGAGGTGGAAGACTCACCCTCGATAGGCCAGACTGAGTTCTGGCCACATGAGCCGCAATGGGCTGGTGCCTCGTAGAGGAATCAGGGGGCACCTGTGCGTTGGATTTGAATGAAAGTGCATAAAATTAGACAATCACTCAAGGTTGTGGGTTCCAAACCAAGGTGATGGTGCGTCCTTGCTTAAGTCCTGGAGTGGCAGTCCTGGAGTGGCGGTTCATAACCATGCAAGTGAACAGGGAGGCTGTTTCCAGTGGTAAGTGTATCCTAAGAGTCATGCTTCTACCTGTTTCTTGACCCCCCCTTTTTAGTGACACAAGCAAGGTTCCGGAACTTTAATCACACACCAATTAAATGCCTATTCGCCGGTACCTCTTGTTATCTTCGAGCACTATTTTAATGATACTTCACCCTTGGTTTTAATCCCGGTACACCATGGCACTGTTCTACACATGCCTCTTATATCGCACCACAGAGAGTAACCCTTCTTGACCCTCACCAATTCACTTCGCTCGTAAGTAGTCTCAAACCCGGTACGGACACTTCACCCTTGGACCTCAACCTTTTAATTCACGTGGTCTTGTTTTGCCGTCTTCTGCAGCAGGCTACGGCTTTTTAAATTAATGTAATCCCGGGACACCGTGGAATTGTTCTGCACGCGCATACCAGAGAATAACGCTTGGACCTTTTTAACACACGCGGTCCTGTTTTGCCATCTTCTACAGCAGGCTACGGCATTTAATTTATTCCCGGTACACATTTGGAACTGTTCTGCACGCACATACCAGAGAGTAACACTTCTTTACTTCGCTCCTTAAGAGATCACGGGCACTTAGACTTAACCCGGTCCGTGCCGGCACTAGCACCTCCTTTAATTACATTGCTATTCTAAACTCCACATCGCTAGTCTAAACTCCACATCGCAGGATGCCTTCATGTTCCTCACTCACAGGGCACATTAGGATACACATACCACTGGAAACGGCCTCCCTGCTCACTTGCATGGTTATGACCCGCCACTCCAGGACTTGAGCATAGACGCACCATTTCTCTACAGTCACAGCATCACCTTGGTTTGGAACCCGCAACCTCGAGTGCTTAGCTAATTTTATGCACTTTCATTCTTTAGAAATCCAATGCCCAGGAGCCCCCTGATTCCTCTATGAGGCGCCAGCCCATTGCGGCTCACGTAGCCAGAACTCAGTCTGGCCTACCGAAGGTGAGTCTTCCACCTCCCTCCTATCCTGCATTTCTAAACGCATAACCACTCGTCTGTTGCCCACCAGTTTGCTATTCATATGCTGTCATTCCTGCCCCCGCCCTGTCCTGATGAAGGCCCAACGTGACTACCTAATGGAACACAGCTCGGGTTGAAACATCGACGACAATCACATAAGGCCCAGTTTGACAAAGGCTTTGCATACCCAAAGGAGCAGAATCAGCCAACAGAGCTATTAGTTCAGCATACTCGTCTGGCCTAATAATTGTTTCCCCGCCCCATGTACATAAGTCCTTATCATTCTGTATATATTGTACACTTGTTGAGCACTGAGCACATATGTCACATTGTTTCCAATTTTTGTATATACTGTACCGTTCTTTGACAGCCTAGATCTACTACGTATGTGAATATTGATGGATGATTTAAATGTTACAACACAAACTGTAGACACTACTTTTGAGTCATGGCCTGAATTATTTGTAAGGACTCTCTTTTCAGGTGGTTGAGACTTTGTTTTGAAAATTACAATCAATAGATACGTGTGACATTAGGTGCACTACAAAGGAATTGACCTATACCCGACAGAACCACTTTTTGCTTACTAATTTATACCCAGGTTCTGAAGGACACAGGGTTCCCCCATTTTTGTTTACCTTGGATTGAAATAGGTCATTTCAATAGCAGTATCAATTGCTTGTTTGATTTTCTTGAAACTTCTCTCACTTTCTTGTGACCACTTAAATGAAAGATTTTTCTTTGTTAACTCTCGTCAGGGAGTACTTAAGGTTGCAAAGTCTTTAATGTATCTTGAAAACTAACTGGCCATGCCAAGAAATGAACATATCATAGAAACATCTTGTGGGTGATCAGCATTTAACAGTGATTGCACTTTAGCAGGATTGGGTGTCATACTCCTATCAGAAAAGATATGCTCAAATCATTTTTATTTGGGCTTGTGGAACTCACACTTGTCTGCATTCAAAGTCAGGCCTGCATCAGTCAGTAAGCGACATACTTGGTTGAGAGCTTTATCATACTCTTTTTATGTAGCTTCCAAAATCAATATGTCATCATTACAGTTGAATGCATTCACAACCAGCTCTATGACATGCTGAATGGCGTCTTGGAAAAGTTCTGCAGCCGATGACACACCAAAATAGAGTCTTTTAAATCGACACAGACCAAGGTGTGTCCAAAAGTTGTAATATACCTACAATCCTCTTTGAGTTCCAACTGATGATAAATTTTATTTAAATCAAAGTGGGAGAAAACCTTAACACCATTTAGGTGCGTTATCTTGTCAGCAATATATGGGCCTGGATGTCGTTCTCGTTCAGTTGCCTTGTTTGATTGGCACGTATCAACGCATATGCCTACAGCTCCTTCAGTGTCCTTTTTGGGCACTACCACTATGGGAGAAACGTCAGAGCAGTTAAACGCTCAATAATGTCATGCTTAAGTAATGATTCAAGTTATTTTTATTTGTGTCCTCATTTGCCAAATAAGTATGAATTTGGAGATAAAGGACTATTCTGACTTACTTGCGTGGAAATGGTGAGGAAGGATACCCGATCATTCCGATAAGGAGGAGATGTTTTACATCTCGGGATCCCCAAAAGCTTGTCATCCTTCCTTTTACTCCAAGTCTACAGGTACTTGCAGATTTACCTCACCAGGAATGCCAATCCGTCTTGGTCACTCCAGTGTAATCTCGTACAACCTGTAATTCTGATTGTTAAAATCTTCGGACTGAATATAAACCATAATAATATGCATTGAAAAGAAAAGGGAGAAGATAAAAGATGAGAAAAAATAATAAGACAAATTAGAGGGACTATCTTGTTTAAGGATATACTATCTTAGACCAGTTATCCCACAAGCTCCAAAATTTTATCAACAGCTTCTTGTAAATGAAATGTAACTCATCTATGTCTCTGAGCAACAGGACGGACATCGTTATTAATGTGTAACTTTACTTTCATAGTCTCTATTTCGCAAACCATATAACAATGAAGTAAACTTACTTACTGTTTCATGGGGAGCATTTAGGTTGTAATTCACATAAATCAGTCCCAAATCAGAAACATTACTGAAAGTGAGCAGACAGGAACTTGCTGCTGTACCTTGAAGTACCTGAAAGGGCATTTGCAGCTTCGTTTTCATGTGTTTCAATGTTGCTATGAATGAACCTAACTTTTTGATGGACGTAGATGCAGCCCACGTATACACTTTAGTTTTCAATGGCGTAAGTCGAGGCAATGGAGAGAATTCATGGTATTTCTCTTCAGGCATTATTTTTATTGATGTGCCACTGTCGATATTGAAAGGTATTGTGCAGTCATTTCTTTTTAATGTAATTTTTTGACAATGTTTGGACGACTTTGGTGCTTTGGCATGGGCACTTTTCTTTGACTGACATTTTTCCTCTCATGCAGCCAGTCCGACATGCGCATGTGTCTCTGAAGTAAACATTGACATGGCGCGACCATTGTGAGAAGTTGGCCTGGCATATGCTGTCCACCAGTTATAGTGAGCACCTTGCACCAGTCCAAACACCCCTTACTGATGATAGGTTTAAGACAACCTTTATTTAAAGCTATCCTAGTGGTAGCTATGGAGAGCAGCCTTCAGGCTAAGTCTTGAAGGAGTGGAAAGCAGCTTGTTTTACCAGATTATAACCTCTTGAATGACTAAATGAAAGGGGAACCACACAAGGTATATATAAAATATATGTATTTATTACTCAACACTCTCTACTAACCTCTTTATGAGATTAGAGAACAAGCTACACAATATCAAGACGATAGAACTTCAGTAAATAGCACAATATGCAATGGGCCCCAGAGGGAGACCAAACCATATTTTAAGAAAGTGGTATAAGAACCACGACTTGACTAGACACAGTGCCTAGAGCACATAGAATCGCTGGGATCCCAAGGAACCACGCAATGTAGCGACACAGGAGACCTACGGTGGATGCGTGCAGTGTGAGAACATAGCCGCGAGCTCCGTACAATCCTACAGGAAAGTCACGGTTGGAAAATTAAAGAATAAGGACACTTCAGAGAGGACTTGGAGCAAACCCTTTTAGACTTAGAAGGTTCTAAGGCCAGCAACCATGTGAGCACCAAAGAACTTTTGTTACCTCACCCAGGGAAGCCGGGTGCATAGGTGTCAAATGGTGTCAGGAATCGTCGCTATTTTCAATGGCGAGTTGCTGCAAAGTGCTGCTGCTGTCGAAAGGAAAAGTGTCCGGTGTGATCCAAGCCTGGATCATAAATCTGACGAACCTGAAAGCAGAGGGGACAGAGTTTGGGTCACTTCAGGGTGACCAGTGGCACGGTAGACCAATGCCCACCAATGTTAGGTGTTTCAGGTGCGATGAGGTGAAGTTTGACTCCGCTGCCACAGGGACCAGGAAATGTTGATGATGACCAGAGTCCACAGGCGAGCTGTCCCACAAAGGATGTTGAGTGCTGGGAGGTCGGTGTCCGGATCGGAGACCAACAAGCCTTGGCAGCAGCAACCCATGTGGTGAGAGTAAAAAGGCTTCAGGATGGACCAGCAAGGTCCAGATGACTCCCCAAGCGATGGAGAGTTAGGGCACGTCTCGAGCAATTAGATAAGCCCATTCAGAGTTACAGTACCCTTCTCAGGGACCCACAAGTCGACAGACAAGGGATCGCGAAGGGACCTCAAGAGGAATCACTAAATACCAGCCCATGGGACACTCGTGGAGTGTAGGCCAGTAATCTTCAGTGAAATCACTGCTCAGGGTCTGAACTACAAGTAGCCCAATGCACAGCCTTAGGGATCGCCAAGAAGCATATGCAGCTGCAAATGGTCACGGTTTCCAGGGGTTCGGGTTGCACGGTCCCCACGAGGGCTTTGGATCTAAGGTTTGCTGAGAGCATGAATTGGCTTCAGGGAAGCTTGAAAACCCACCTACTGTGTTACAAAGTCTTCAGATACCTTCAGGAGCTACATAGTTGTAAACTGGACAGATGCGTCTTTGGTGCCTGCCTTGCAGGGGAGTAACTCCTATACTCCAAGGGATATTCTTTGGTCATCCAACGAGGTGTAGATAGTTGAAGTTCTGGGATTCTGTAGCAGAGTTTCGTCCAGGTAAATCTAAAGTCCTTGTTGAACTGTATTTTAAAATGACCCACATGACTCCATTTTGTGTTGCCATGCTCTCTGCAACCTGGTGAAGAATTGCTTTCCACATCCCTGTTGAAACTTGAACTCGACCCCGCTCCTTGTGGTCGAGTCGATTCCAAGAAGCTGCCTGTGTGCCTCACCCCCCTAGTTGTGCCAGAGACTCAGCCACATCCTGTCCATTGTTGGCAACTCAGCCTGTCACGACCAATTGCCCTGTGACCACACCAACTGATAGAGGAAGCACGAGGCTGTGCCCTGTGACCACACCAACTGACAGAGGAAGCACAAGGCTGTGCACTGTGACCACACCAACTGATAGACGGAGCACGAGGCTGTGCCCCATGACCACACCAGTTGGGCAAGGAAGCACGGGGCTGCGTACATTGTGCAATCAGAGACAGATGTCCCCTGGCCACGATTGCACCACACAAAACTGACGAAGAACTTGTCAGATGAGGAACTTATCGAAATAAGGAACTTGTACTGTGAAAATGGGCGTGGCTAGCGCTATAAATATGTGTACGCTGGGGAGTAAAGCAGCAGTCTCCGTAGAATTGTCATTGTACCATTCTGGGACCCTGTCCTTAGCTCGAGCTAATAAATGACTTGTCCTCCCTCCACAGCTGGTTGTCTTGGTCTCTTTGGTAATGTATGATTTATGCAAGAAGAACCCGTAGATTCTAAGGTGTCCCCTGCACCGCTGGCTTTGACTCTCCTAGTGGGGAGGGGTCTCCAAAAGCCGGTTCTACAATTTGATGCCCAAAGTGGGGCGTCTTCGGTGGTCATCATCGAGCCTGGTGGTCGTGAGGAGTCGTGATCGAACGCTATGGGAGGCACGCCACGACATTGGCTGAAAATTGTCTTTGTGGGCCTGAAGTCTCCGAATGCATGATTCCTCCCTCCAGTGGACTACCCGACTGCGGGCCCGACTGATGCCCCAGTTCTGGTTCCTAGTTTTGGAAGATCGGGACCTTTGTGACACTTGCCGTGTGATGCAAAATTAATGGTCAGGTAAGAGTGGGAGTGGCCCACTTCTTTGGTGAATTGTATTTTTGTTTTGGGTATTGTTCGACTTTTGCAAAAGCCGAAAACCAAAGGGTAAGTACAGTTATATGCTGTAAACATTAGATTTCACCCTTTGATGTTTGGAACCAGGATACATGTCTAGAGATGCCTGGATTTAGTAAGTTCCGGAAATGGTGTTGTTGTTATTGTGCACAGGACTCCGCATTGGAGGAATCTTGTCCGATTCCTCCTTTGGGGAACCCTAATCATGAAGTTTATGCTAAACATGGTGTTGGCCCGATGATTCCTTCCGGGTTTGGCGCAAGATGTCCAAACAGAAAGAAATCAAACTCAAAAAGAGTGAAGCTAAAGTAATGCGCATGAGTGTAATTCAGAAGGCCCAGAATCATGATAATCACAGAATAGAAGAAGGTATAATAATACATGATAGATTACATCGAATGCAGGTAGATGGATGTTAAATTACAAAGAAGGTTCCCGAAAAGGCCCGGGACAAAGAGGATGACCCTCTCATGTCCTCCATGTTAAACACCCCTCCACCCTTTACCCCCGCCAAGTATCCGGCCCTTAATCCCGCACAATTGACTTTTAATTTTAGACAGTAAAAATTAAGGTGGCTTAACATGCTTACATGTTTTAGTCATTGCAAAGTCGACAAGATGATTATAGTTAAGTATATATATTTACTATTTTGTGTTTTGTTGTTGTGTATTGTGTTTTGTCTCCTGATTAAAAGTTACAGTTGATATTTTTATGTGTTATGTGAAGTGGCTCTCTTTTGTGTGTTGTGTATTTTTGCTTCTGCTCTCAGATCATTCATGGATTTTTGCATGTAAGCAGGGACACAGTAAGTTATATTGACCACTAAGGTGACCTGCTGTCAAAAAGGGGGGTGAGGAAGGTGAGGAAATTGAATATTGATTTTAAACCTGACAAATTAAGCAGGCCAGAATATTGGGTTTTGGGCTGCAGTTTCATTGTGCATAAAGTGCATGACATAGTATTGTGTGTCACCGCTCATTTGCATGTGCTACTGTAATTTGTTTATGCTTTCTGTGCTTGGTATACAGAAAGTATACATGATGGCTTGGCATGTGTGTTTTTATTTTATGTGTGTTTTTGTCTTTGCATTGTTTTGACAATTCTACTTTTGATACTATTACAAGCTCCCCTGTGTTGTGAGGGGATGGTCATGACGATACCCATCGCTACGCAACAGTTGGTTGGACTTGTTCTGGTTACTAAATTCCACAGATATGATATTTCATGCTGTGAACAATAGAGACAACACTTCACCAGTGCATGTCTATTTGGCTATAATGGTATTGAAGAAAAATAAAAGAGTTATACAGGATTAAATGCGTGTCACCTGCAGTTAGTCACATTACTGCCCCTTCCTTTAAGGAATAAGCAGCCTAGATTGATTTTCCTTGATTGGACCCTAAGGATGAACTATAAATCTGTGGCTCTTGCTAAAGGTGACCTAATTTTTCTCATGATATTACACTAGTTAATCCTGTTCTGCTTCCTGAGCAGTGTATGGCTTTGTTCTTTAAAGGGAACTAAGTTTCATTTTCCCAGGGGAAGGAAGACTTGGCCTCGGGGCCGCGGGGGTGATATTCCCCGGGCAGATGAGGGGGTGGGCACCACTGTTCCCAATAAGCCGCGCGCGGGAGCGCGCGCGCACAGAAGTCACCCTAAGCGCGCAGTGTGCTGTATTTAGCGTGCACTCCCTCGACACCATTCGTGCCGCTGCTTTTACAAATGCGAGCGGCGCGAAACACTGCCATTTCCTCACTGCGGGAGACGACGATTCTTACAGTTCACAGCTTCGGGGCTGATTGTGGTCCTTTGAATTAGTATTCGAGCAATTAACGAGAATACTAACTCAAAGGGTCACAATCAACCCCGCAGCTGTGCACTGTAAGAAAAGGAATGTAGAGTGTCATAGAAATCAGCAGCTCCATTAAATCGACACTGTCCACTCGCTCGAAAAACAGAAACTTTTGTAATGCAGTTCCTCAGTTCAGCACTGTAGAAATGATCCCTGAAAGACTAGTCTTTAAAAATAAACGTTTGAAGCTCTTACGGACAGAAAAAGTAAAATCCCTTTTTACATACAGTAAAACAAGCATCAATGCCCAGGTGCCAGGTGCCCCGACAGGCACTGAAGCTGTCTCTTTCTCGTCACTCACTGCTTTAATGCCCAGGTGCCCTGGCAGTCACTGAAGCTGTTTCTCATCAGTCACTGGCACTGCAATAACCCTCAAGTCCGAGGTGTCCTGGCAGTCACTGAAGTGGTCTCTCTCTCTCCCGTCACTGCATTAATCCTCAGTGTGACGAGTGTGAGAGTAGCCTGGCATTAGTAGCTTGTAAACACAGGGGCCGTGCACGCACGGCGTCACTACTGTCCCAGCACACCCGTGGGTGAGCAGGAAGGAAGTGGGCAACCACGGATCCACTGGGCCTCCGGATTCTGCCCTGGCAGGAGGGGCGGTTTGCACTGGACTTCACCTGTGCAGGTATGTAAACAGGAGCCTGAGGTGGGAGGGTGGAGTGAGGGGGAGGGAAAGTACGAGGGTGCAGTGGGAGAGAGCGAGCAGGAGAGACAGAGGCATCGAGGTGGAAAGAGAGAACCAGAGGCAGACAGCACGAGGAGAATGAAACTGTGACAGAGAGTGAAATACAGCACGCACAAGAATTATCGAGGCAGGAGAGACGAACCTAACCAACAAATTAAAAAGTGAAACTACACCTGCAGGAATGCATCTCAACAACTGCTAAAAGCCCATGCGGGCTGAAGGAAGATGACATGGGCCCCTTTAGCTGTTTATTTTCCACCCCTTCTTTCTTCAATTCTCTCCTCCTCCATTCTTCTTTCTCACTGCCCTCCCACCATACTTGTCTCTCTCTTTCTCCCTTCTCGTTCTCTTTTCACTCACTTTCTCTCCCCGTCCCTTGTGCACCTATAATGGTTACTGTCTGGACACAAAATGCTATGTTTACTCCAGGCCACACCCGGGGAAGGGTTCTGGTGCACATGAGAGAGGTGAGAGAGACATCGAAAAAGAGAGGAAGTGACGTGAAGGGTGACAATAATGTAACCACGCTCTGTGCAGACCTCTTTGGAGACAGTAGGTGCCCGCCTTCACCACACATCTTTATCACAACGGTCTCCTAAACCCAGGAATAGGGGCTGTTGCACGCTTGGTGTGATGTGGTTTGAGCCGTCTCTGCCAAGAACACACACTCCAGCGTCCTTCCCACAAAGGCCACACTATAATCACACTTCTAATCTAGTGCCTAGACTCTAGGCACTAGCATTCTAATGCCTAAGTGTCCTGGCCTTCCCTCCGTCTCAACTCACTCACGACCCCCTACCCACTTACGTCACCAGCCAGACACGCACTATTCCATTCACAGCCCCACCCCCACGGAGGAGTGTGCAATCAGGTCACCAGTGCACTCTAGTGCCTCGACAGGGGTGTAAAGCACTACATAACTGCAATATGGCATGACTAAATCTGCTACGGTAACCTCACCGGCTATCTTACAGAGTTTACATGCGTCAGTATCAAACTTACTTAATAAACGATGTGTTGATTTTAGAACAGAAATACCACCTCTTTTCAAGTTATCTGTTTCACTGAACTATAATGCCCACATCAGGCAGATTAATCTTTATTACACAAATATGAATAAAAATACATTCAAATAAAAATGTTAATTTATTTCGACTTGGGGAGGATAAAAGGTAGATTTAGCCCTGCCCGGACTCAACCAGCAAGAGGGGCCCAATCTCTTCAGCAGGCGCATTCACCTCTTGAACTTCCAAGAGGTCTTGCGCTAGCAAGAGCCACCAAACCCTCCCTTTGAACCCAGCTCTTGGCTGGTTTCTTAAATCTTCCTGGCCTTCTCGGGATTGGCCCTCTATGGCGTGTGCCACTTGCTTCGACATGTGCAAACACAACAATGATGGACAGAATGTGGATCAATGTCACACATTCACCCCAGTCCAAAGATCTGGGCCCAAATCCATCGTTTTTCCACTCCACACCACCCTGGGTTAGACAATGGCGATATGCAAATCAGCGCTGACCCTGTGCCCCATGGGAACAGTCCAGTCCGAACTACAAAAGCCATGTCCTTCCCAGAACGGAAACAAGCATCCGAGGACCGGCCCGGTTTCGAGGTAACACCTCTCTTCAGCCCGGCTAGCTTGATTCCAGTGGTGTGGAGTGCCTGGGACTCACGTCTGAGCATCCCCAGTACACTTAGAGCGGTAACTGCAAACACAACAATGATGGACAGAATGTGGATCAATGTCACACATTCACCCCAGTCCAAAGATCTGGGCCCAAATCCATCGTTTTTCCACTCCACACCACCCTGGGTTAGACAATGGCGATATGCAAATCAGCGCTGACCCTGTGCCCCATGGGAACAGTCCAGTCCGAACTACAAAAGCCATGTCCTTCCCAGAACGGAAACAAGCATCCGAGCATGGCACAACGCCGCCTAGTACTTTGAGACGCATCTGAAATGGCATAGCTCCACCTGGTATTGTAAAGCGCCTCGGAGGTGACACATCGCTGCCTGGGATTCTGAGGCGCTGTCTGGTATTCTAAAGCGCCTCGGAGGTGACACAGCGCTGTCTGGCATTCTGAGGCGCTGTCTGGTATTCTAAAGCGCCTCGGAGGTGACACAGCGCTGCCTGGGATTCTGAGGCGCTGTCTGGTATTCTTAAGCGCCTCGGAGGTGACACAGCGCTGCCTGGGATTCTGAGGGGCTGTCTGGTATTCTTAAGCACCTCTGAGGTGACACAGCGCCGCCTGGTATTCTAAATGCGCTGTCTGGTATACTAAAGTGCATCGGAGATGACACAGCGCCACCTGGTATTCTAAAGGCAAGTATTCTTCCAGTAAGCCTGGCGGGGCCCCCTAATTGGTTCCGAAATCATCAGCATAACCACAAATGTCGAAACCTTAAAATAGACATATATTAATATTAAAATCCCCCATCCAAACAAAAATACAATTTGGCTCATATCCTTTACAGAATTCTCAAGCACAGCAACAAGGTCTTCCATGACTCTGTACCTTGTACTATTAAAAACATGATCATAAAAGTTTATCAATGCAAATGTTTGCTTCATATCCATCTGCAAAAGAGCCGGTTGAAAGAATGGGGATTTTGTATAGGTTTTCTTTACAGTTACTGGGACAGTAGTGGATATCAATTTTGCCAAGCTGTCTTTGGCCCTCCCGTGGAGTGAGGGTTTTGCAGGGGAATTTATTGTGGCACATCCATCAATATTAAAATCATTCCAAGATCTCATGTTTAGAATCTTAGCAAGACATCTTTCACTTGGTTTCTTACACTGCTGCGTACCCCTTGTATTTTTATCCCTCATCCAACTAGATTTCTCAAGGATCCCAGAGTCCACCTGCTGTCAGTCTTGTTTACCGAGGCTTGAGAGAAGAGCAAATCGTTTTGAACAGGGTATAGATAAGCCCCGTCTTTGATTTCTTTGTTGGAAATATTGTTGGGGGCCCTGTTTCCAAAAAAGGATTGGTACTGGAGGTTTATAAGGGAAGCCTAGGGGGGCAGCTGTAATCTTCTCCTCAAAATCAATAAGGTGTTGATGGCTGGCCTGAATGGTAAAAAGGCGGGCCTTTACCATATTTGGATGCTGAAAAATGGCACTAATACAGTGTCCATTTCCTAATTTATGGAAGGGTCCAATCCAGTTCACCCTTCTAACACTGAAATGATTTCCAGAGCACCACATAATTGGAGTGTTTTGGTCCATCAATCTGACAGGTCCAATAGTATTGTTCAGAAAGATGTGAGTTGATAGTATATACATTGGGAGTCCAATATATGATGACACTGTATAAGTCTAACTATGGTTCCAAAATGCTTTTTATTTCTTAACAACCATTGACAAAGCCAATAGTCTTGGCTTCTTGTAGGTGTAATGTTACTTGTATTATATATCTGGATGCAATGACAGAAGCAGTAAAATATCAGTAGGGTGGCACACTATGCGATGCACATATTTTTTGCGTAATTGCTTTTAAGCCACACCCTTAATTGCATCGGTTACGCTTCTTTGAAAGATCCCAGAGTATTTTCATCCCACTCAAAGCCCTGGTCTACACGCGCGGTCAGGTTCTTGGCGCACATAGCCTTGGCTGCAGCGCACACAGACCTTACTCTGCCGCACACAGAGGAAAATAATTAGAGGGAACATTGGTGGGCACCCTCGAAAATTACACAAATACGGGCCAACAAAAGCGGCAAATAAGCGGGGTGGGCTCCCGCGCCGCAGGACTCGATGAACACGGGGAAGTGCCGGGTGGGCACCGGCTTCTCGGACCAGCAACCAGGGGGATCCCCATGCGGGGGAATCCCTCAAGGGAGGAAGGATCGCCGCTCCGGCGCTAGGGGGCAAATCCAGCGCTCCCAGGCGCTGTAGGGCTCAGAAAGGTGAAAGTAAAGCACTCTCATGCGCTAATGCCCTTAAAGTTCAGCAACAAGTCCTTCAGGGGGTGGGGGCAAGGCTGGGCCCAGAGCCAGCTCACAGGGTCCTCCTAGGCAGGGAGGCAATACCCAGTGGCGGTCCTTCTGGCGCCCAGCAGCAGCAGCCCCCCTCAGCAAATGGATCCGGGAAGAGAACATTTTGTAAGGGGACACAACCCCTTTTTATACAGTGAATTGCTTTGTCTCAGGGTGCAGGGTGGGGGAAAAAACAGTCGCAGCTGGTTGTGGTGCACTTTGTTTTTCTCAGCCACCCTTTCCATTCACTAGGCAGGCTAGGGTCATTAGACGCACCACAGGGGGCGGAGCCAGCATTGTGTGGGAAAAGCCCAGCCCTATTCAGGTCCCAGGTGCACTCCTCCCCAGCCATCAGCATGCTAATCTCAACACTCACCATCGGGGCAGACCCATCATGACTCATGGAGCCAGGCTCACCAGCCAGCTCCAGCCAATCACAAGCCAGACACAAATTACACAAACATGGCAACTTCTAGAAGTGGCACTTCCACACTAGACACAATCAGGCCGCATACATCATTGCGCAGCATTCAATCTCACGAGTCCGCACATACCAAACTCGAGCCTGCACACCTCACGCATCAGGAACTACCAGGGACCCAGACATTCCCCATGTATTCCTATGGGAGGGCAGGCCAATCTCACCACATGCATGCAGAGTGCACACGCACTTTCCACTGGGACACTGTGAAAGTGCGCAGAAACCAAAAATCACCATCCCCAGGTCACATCTAAAAAGCAAAAAGTTCAGGGGTGACCCTGCCAGAAGGGCCAAGTCCAACATAACCCCGTTCCAGCCAAAACGCAGGGTAGACCAATCACCACCGTGATGGGCTTCCCTGCTTGGGGCGACAGAACACGGACGTGGGCCCGCAACTGCAGGGACACCCTCCTGTTCTACGCCACGGTGAACCCATGGGGTTCCTTCTATAAACACTGCCTGGAACAACTGGGCTACCCCACTGGTACTCCCAAGCTGTCCACGACCAGGACCAAGCCCTGGGCCACCCAGGTGCCACTGGTCCTTGCCTATTCACAGAGTGGGGGGTAGTAACCACTGGCACATAGTAGCCATTTTCCACTCTTCCTGTCTGTAAGATAGGGCTAGACTGCCACTGGTTCTCCAGCCTAGGGTCTACACCCTCAGGTGGACCAAGAGTCTCAGGGGAGGCTCTCCTCCCCCTACCTCTTCTTCTAGGGTTCCTCCACTTCCTGCGAGGGGTTCCCTTAGAACACAATTCACCCAACCTAGGGTTTAACCCCTCAGGTTGCACCGGGGTCAGAGGCGGGCTCTCCCACCCTCTGCACCCCCTTCCAGAGTTCTGCACCCTCCCAACTGGAGTGGTACCCCTGGAAGATGAACCGGTCAGGACACTGGTTACAGACGTCCTACCCTTCAGGTCAGGCGGATCCTGAACCTGGCCTTCCAACCTCTGGTCTAGAACCTTTGGAGGAATAACTGCCTGGCACTCCAGGACTTCTGGGGACTCACACACCATATCCCTGAGGCTGACACATGACCCATATGTCATGTGACTGTCTGGCGCAAATCTCCCTTCCCCTGTCCATCTGACAGTGTGCGAAGATCCCCCAGAACAGAAGTGGTGTCACCCTGGTCACTACATGGGAACCTAGCCCAAATGGGGAGTCCCTGACCCACTGGTTCTTCCACTGGGGAACTCATCCCCCAATCACTCCTCACTTCGGACTCCTGTGCCCTCCCAACTGGAGTAGCACTGCCGGACACTGGAACCCCTGGAGCTCTAGTTACAGATGCTCCAGGTTCCCTAGACACTAGGAGATCTTCCTCAAGTGTACTAACAGGACAGCCTAGGTCCCCAACCTGGTGTTCCCTCAAGAAACCACCCAGGTTCTGAGATAGGGCTTTGGGCATCTGGGGACTCTCAGCCTCCCACTGACTCCCGCTCCACTGAGACAGGTAGTAAGCCTCTACACCCCTCTCACTACACTGGGACCTAGCTGGCTACACTGAGCTTCTTCCACCACGCTGGGCTGGAAGATACCTGAACCACTACTTTTAGAATCACTCGCTAATGTCTCTGCAGAACCTCTGGCCCTTTCCCAGCACTCTGCTTCCTCTGCAAGGGTTTCTGGATCAGTCAACCCATACTCCAACAGGTGTTGGCGCAACCCTGGCAAACAACTACTGAGCACCTGCTCTCTGAGAACCAGATCAAATAATTTGACATAATCAGATTCTGTGTGAACCACTGACCAATCAGACAGTGCATCTTGAAATTCATCCACTAACTCCCCCCAAGACTGATGAGACAGTTTCCTACTGCCCCTGAATATCAACCTATACTCCTCCTCTTGGGAAACAGGTACCATACTCTGGGAACTGGGAATGGAATTTCCTGCACTGATACCTATATAGCTGCCACCACTGGACTCAACCCTCCCTGGGGAGTCCAGAAAATGAAAACTGCGCTCAGGGGACAATCTACCCTCCTGAGCTAATCTCTCTCTGGCAAAGGCCCTCTCAGCCTCCGCCATCCTCTCCTGCACACCCAGCTGCGCTATCTCCTTGGCATGCTCTAACCTGAGCTTCTCCAAAGCGAGCTGGTGCTCCCTCTCTTCCCTCCTATTTTCCAACTCCTCTGGGGACAGGGACCGGGAAAGGGATGTCGCGCTGCCCCCTACACTAGACCCAGCCAGGGACTCCCTATCTATGGGGTCTTCACTATCTGCTGGTGTCCCTGTACTGTTATTCTCTTCCTCCCCTTCAGACTCTTCAGGGCTCCCCTCAGACCCACCAAACACATGGTGTGAGACCCGGGCCCTCTCCTCACTGTGCTCACGCTCCCAGTCAGCCTTCTGCCATTGGATTAGGTTACCCCTAAGTTGGGACAGGGTGTCTGACTCATTCACTGCAATGTCTCTCTCTTCGCAAACCTCTCTCAACTCATGCATAAATAGACCCCAGACATTAAAAGCAGACTCCATCTTGGCAGGATGCTCACAGACACGTGCAACACAGGGGACTTAACTGCCTGAGCTGAAGCAAGAGTACACAATTCAGACAGTATTCAGCAAGCTCCCTATCCCAGAGAACTCACACTCACTTGCCTAGTGCCACACACCATTCATCCACACACAACCCCCCCCCTCGGACTGGTAAGGCAGTTTCTACCACCCCTGATTTCTCAACCTGACCACACGTGACACAGGTACCAAACCCTGGGAGCAGGGCGGGGAACAAATGTACTGGACACAATTACGCTGCTACCACTGGATCCCACCCTCTGGTGAATCCAGAAAATTCAAACTGCACTTAGGGGATAGAAATCACCCAGAGCTAGTGACACCTAACTCACAGTGCACAAGAACTACATTTACCAAGAAATGACTTTTAGCATAATTTTGAAACAATAATCCCCAAAATGTAATTTATCTAAAATGCAGAGTTTTGTGGTGCAGCCAGCTGCCACTGCGGTACAGCGCAAACACAAATCCGGATCCCTTCCGCTGCCTACCAATGTTAGAAATGGGATTCCCGGCTGGCCAAGGCTCGTGCCAAAACCAGTCAGAGACCACCACTCTAAGTCAGGGCAAGGGAGTTAGACGCCAAGATAACCCCTGCTCACCCCCATGGTAACGTGACACGAGCAGTAAGGCTAAACTTGGAGGCTGTGTAAGTTAAGTGTTTGCGCATGCACCCAGCAACAACACCCAAGGCCCACCACAAAGGAAACTCCACACAAGGTTATATGTAAAAATCGCCTTTGTATTGTACCAAACACATTAGATAAAAACACACACTTTACAATGTGCCAACAGGCATGGGCAGAATTTACAGGGGATATATGTACAGGACAAGGCCACATGGACCACTGTCAGGAATAGGAACTTTTAGCACTAGAGTACTTGTTAGAATTAGCACTTAGAACATAGAATATAAAATTACTGTAGCACAAAATAGAAAATAGAGCACACAACCAGTAATCACTGGTAACAGGTAAGTACCACCTATGCAACCCAAACCACCTTAGGAGAATGTCACGCAGGGAACCAGGACCTCCCTAGCAACACCTGTACTAGGAAGAACAACCCCCTAAGTATCACTATACATTTAAGGGTATAAGCATGAACACATTACACATGATGCATCACAACATTCAGAGGTGTAGGGAAAAGCACATGACGCATAATCAACACATTCAGAGGTGCAGCACAGAACAATTTGCAGAAATTACATAAGCCACAACCTGTGACTTGTCCCCAGGCCAACTGGCCTCTCTGGGGCTAGGATGCCCTGTGCCCCAAATGTCAGGGCCTAAACAGAGCAGCTGCCCACTAAGTGCTGGGCAGCTGGAGAACTGATGGGGCCAACACGGTGGAGCCTCGCAGGCTCTGGCCACAAAACACTTGTGTCCTTAGGAGCCTTGTGGGCTCGGGAATAACTGGGGGGCAAGTGGGAACGGCCCACTGCCTTCCGGCTCCGCTCTACCACACCAGAACAATGTACCCTATGACGTGGGAGTCCCTCTCGGGGGACCCAAAAACAAATGCGGCCTTCAAGAGCCATGGGGGCCCTCGAACAAATATGCCCCCACGAGCCTCTCGGCGCTCGTCAACAAATGGGCCGCCTTGAGCCTCTCCGGGCTCAGTAACTTAAGTAATGCCGCCTGAGCCTCTCTGGGCTCTTCAAGACAGATGCCCCCGGACGTTGGAGCCCCTCCCTGGGGGACTCAGGTAAGGCCCCACGGGCCTCCCGACACGACGGCCCTTGCTCTGGAGGGGAGGGGCGGGCACCGGCAATGTGCCCCGATGCCCCCCTCTTCTTCTCGGGCACTCACCGGGTCTCGCGGCGGCTGTCTCTCTCTCTGGAGCTTCTCAGACTCCTTCTCACTCCTGCTTCCCCAGCAGGCGGCCGGGGCTCTCTCTCGGGACAGCCTCTCTGACACGACGCGGCAGGTTCCTTCTTCTATGGGCAGGAGCGCGGGGTGGCCTCCCATCTGCTTCCTGGTTCTCCTGCTCCTCCCCCGATGACGCAGCGGGAGGCTCGGCTGGCTGGGCCAATCCCAGTGCGGCCTTTGCGGGATGCCGGCGGCTGCCTTCTCACGAGAGACTCGGCCTCGGGGCCGCGGCGGTGATATTCCCCGGGCAGAATAAGCGGGGTGGGCTCCCGCGCCGCAGGACTCGATGAACACGGGGGAAGTGCCGGGTGGACACCGGCTTCTCGGACCAGCTGTGGTAAATATTTTAGTAATTTACCTTGATCGGAATTTCTATAATATCAATAAGGTCAAGCATGAAGAGCAGAGTCCGTGGTGGTTAGAATTCTGGGTCTTTATTCAGTAACTCGAGTTAAGGGAGAGCTTCGTCACCTAAGGAGGCTCGGGAATAGTCTATACTTTAATCACAGAAAACGTGGCATTTATACACAAAAAAGAGGAAGGAGCTTCCCTTGAATAATGTTCAGTTACAAAATGAGGCAATCATACAGAGATCATGGCAGTAGCGAAGTAACTGTGTCATAATCATGAGGAAGTAACGGCAGAGGCAGAGAGTTGAGGAATAACCCTAGGCTGGTTCCTTAGATAAGAAATAGAGAAATGGTTGTGACAGGATGTCTGGTGCCATGTGTTAGCAAACAGGAGCTGGTTTCTCGGAATTGGTCGTGAGTCTTGGCAAACGGGGGCTTATTTCTCTGAATCGGTCTGACCATAAGCGGGGGTGGTTACAACGGGGGCTCGTTTCTCGGAATCAGCTTAATCACGAGAATGTGCAGTTGCAGTTTGAGGAAGAGATGAGTTTTGCGTGCAACCTTACGTTAATGTGCCCGGGTTTTCTAGTTACCGTCATGATGGGATCGGGACGTGAGAGGGTGTATAATGGGACATAAATAACGACAATATTCTATTTTCCACATTCCCTCCTTGTCCCATAATATACTCTTTTAACATTGTCTTTCTTAATCTACCTCTATGTTCATTAGGTTGTCCACTTGTTCCTGTAACATAATCTTTTCCTTGTTTTTCTTTCTAGTTTGGGGTCTGGGAATGCAGGTAGTGATACAGAAACTACAAAGTGTTGGGCCGCACTGAATACAGAGGCAACAGGTGAAGAGGATGGCTAGAGCAAGACCTATAACTGTAAGTGCCTTCCATCCCCATGAGGACAGGAGGCCCCAGAGCCAACCCGTCAGGGACCAGGCATCAGTGTCTGCATCTAGTTTTCTGGAAAGTATATGAAGGCGAGAAATAGCGGAATACACCGAAGGTGCATTATCTGGAATATATATACAGCAGCTAGACCCGATCAATTCACATACGCCACCACGGTCAGCCAATATGATGTCTAGGACCATACGGTTCAGCAACATCATGAGTCTGTCGGCAGCCATCTCAGCGGTGATGTTACTTAATGCACCAGCTGTTTCGTTTATGGCTCCCTGGACTACACGAGTCAGTTGTCTTATGTGGCGGCTGTTGATCATGGGCCCCCGGAAAGGGATGATTCCTTTAAAGAAATCGCCAGCCTCTTGGTCCGCTGTATCTTCAGCATCTATGGCCCCCCTTCGCCGTCAATTAATTACGGTTGGAGGGTCACTTAGATGGTAATCTGCTGGGGCGGTGTAGGTAGGGGGGAGGAGAAATGCAATGTAGCATTTCCCTACCGCCTTGGGGTAGCCAAGTGCGTGCGTGAGGTCCACAGATAAAATAGGTGTTGGGGGCAGTGGCCATCGTTGGGAAATTTAGGTCAGGTAGGGTGTATGTCTTGTTACACTCACTGTCTCCCATTTTCTGACCCTTACCTTTTCCTCTTACACAGAATAGGCCCTTATGGGGCACAGCCCATCCTCCCTGTTCTGTCTGTCTCTTTTGGACTGAAAACGTTTCCCTAAAGGAGGTGGTGTTGTTAAAAAGGGAATAACTGGCGTTTTCATTATTGTCTGCTCGTCTCCATGTCGCTGTGAAATTTACCATCTTTTCAACAGCTCGTACTGTCTTTGTTTTTATCTCGTTCCAGGTACTAGTGTTCTTGGCCTTGATCTCAGGAATGTTTCTAACAGAAGCGGAGAATATCATAGAGAGTGCATAGGTAGATCCAGCATAGCCAAAGGGAGAGGGATAAAAGGCATTCCTCCGTGTACGGAATGTGGCATTAAACCACAGACCCAACAATTGGTTTTGTTAATAACCATTTGATGTTGGTGGAGCGTGGAGATGAATGTGTTATTGAAGAATTCTTTCCTTCTATTTTCGAGATGTGGAGGGAGATCTACATGTGAATGCATAGCCGTGTTGTTCAAAGGCGTGGGGGAAGACGGTGGGAAAGCTAGATGAAGGAACCAACCTAGGCAAGCCGTGATACAAAAGATAGAAATCATAAAGAGTAGGAAGATAGAAACTTTGTTACGTAATAAATTTGCACAAGATGTATTCTCCATGTTTTGGCGGCTAGCCTGAGTCAATTTTGCATACGTGACCCGACACTTCCCAGCAACCGCTTCACCAAACCTACGTCTTGGACTTAAATAGCCGCCGGTAGGTCGAGGTCAGATGCAATGTCTCTAGCTTGTTTCTGATGGCATCGCAGCCGCGATCTGTACTCTTCTTGAGGGGAAAGTTCAGTAAGGGGTGAAATAAAGTCTGTCGTTTCAGTGTCTATGTTCTTGGGGTTAGCAACAATGTCAGTAGGAGTTGGTCCGAAGAATTTCTTACAGTGGCTGACATGGAGCCATCCTTTTCGTCCTTCCACTTTGACTGCAGTTCTCGTCGTGAGTAGCACCAGCTTGGGAGACGTCCTTCTTTCCAGGGGACTGGTGCGGTCAAAGTTCCGGATTAGCACCCAGGTGCCAGGTTGGATGGCGTGTTCCTCGGGCATTGTTTTGTCTGGAAAGGCTGCAGCCACCTGTGAATGACAAGAACGTAGTGCAGACATCAAGGAAGCTAGGTAATCTGTCAGTACATTAGAATCAATGTCAGTTAACTTTTTAGGGGATGGGACCCCCCAGATATTCGGAGGTCTCCCAAATGTAACCTCATAGGGCGACAGACCCGTCCGGAAATGTGCCACCATTCGCATGTAGAAAAGAGCAACTGGAAGGGCTGTAACCCAGTCTATTTGCTTGTCAGCACATATTTTAGCTAACTTGGTCTTGAGGGTCTGATTATGTCGTTCGACTAGACCTGCAGCTTGGGGGTGTCGAACGCAGTGGAATTTCCAGGTGTATCCTAACAGTAAGGAAACAGCCTCCATTAGTTTGGAGGAGAATGGTTGTCCGTTGTCAGAGTATATGACTCTTGGCAACCCATATCGGGGGGAAAAATTCCCTCACCAATTGTTTAGCTGTCATCTGGGCACCATAGTCTGGGACGGGATATGCTTCAGTCCATCGGGTTAAGGTACAGACTACTACGAGAACATACTTATGTCCCCGACATCTTTCCATTTGTATGTAGTCCATTTGGAGGACTTCGAAGGGGTAATTTGGAGGATGGAACCCTCCTTGTTCAACTGAGACACTCTTCCCTGGATTGAACTGACAGCAAATCATGCAGGTTCGTACTTTTTGTTTGGCCGCTGAGCGTAGATGCTTGTTATGCCATACCAAATTTAGACTGTCCAACATCCCTTTTTCACCTAGATGTGTGGGACCGTGGGCAGTTTCTATGATTACAGGAACCATTATGTCAGGGAGAAACCATTTGGACTTATCCTTTGTTACCCAACCCTGATCTGTGTGAGAACCTCCCTCTTCTTCCCATTTTCTCTTTTCTGTCTCTGTAGCTTGGTTTTGGATGTCTACTACATCTTTGGTAGGATCGATAACTGGATAAATAGTCTTGATGGAAATTTCAGTGTTCAGTGTTCCTGTCTGAGCAGCGTGTTTAGCTGTGGCATCCGCCAGAGCATTACCTCTAGTGACAGAGTCTATGACTTTTGTGTGTGCTTTGCATTTCAGTATTGCTACTTCTGTGGGCCTGTGTATTGATTCTAGTAGCTGAAGAATAAGATCTCCATGCTGTATCGAAGTTCCATGAGAGGTTAGGAAACCTCTTTCTTTCCATAAAGTTCCGAAGTTATGGACTACCCCGAACGCGTATTGCGAATCGATGTAGATATTGACTCGTTTTCCTTTTGACCATTCACATGCTTGTGTAAGAGCTATGAGTTCTGCTGCTTGGGCTGAATGCACGGGTATTCTAGCTGCCAGGAGAACTGTATTTTCTGTAGTGACAGCATAAGCTGCTGAAAGTTCGCCTGTTTGGAGGCGCATACAGGAACCATCTACAAACAGTGTGTGTTCTGGTGCACTTAAAGGTACATCTATAAGATCAGACCGGGGCTTTGTGACTAGTTCGACTATCTCTAGGCAGTCATGGGTTTGGTTGTCTACTGGAACAGTGGGTAACAGTGTAGCTGGGTTGAGGATATTGCATTGTTTGATGATAATGTGGGGTTGGAATAATGCAACTTCATAACCTGTGAGACGACCTATGGTCAAGTGTTGTGTCTGTGTCCTATTCAAAAGTAATTCTACTGCATGTGGGACTTGTACTTCAAGAGGATGTCCTAGGGCGATGGAATCACTTTGTCGAATTGCCAGAGCCGTAGCTGCAACGGATTTTAAACAGGCAGGCAAGCCTTGTGCAACAGGATCTAGAGTAATGGAGAAATAAGCACAGGGACGATGTTTATTGGCCTGTGTTTGTGTGAGCACTGACAAGGCTGTACCTTCCCGTTCCGTGACAAAGAGGACAAAAGGTTTGGCATAGTCTGGTGTAGCTAGGAAAGGTGCAGAGCATAATGCTTGTTTAAGGGTGTTAAAGGCAAATGTATGATCAGGTGTCCATGGCAGTGGAGAAGGGGTGGCAAAATCGGAGGTCGTTAATTGTATCAGGGGTTTGGCCAAATAGGCGAATTGGGGAATCCACTGCCTACAATAGGAGGTGAGGAGAATAAAGGCACGGACTTCTTTCTGTGTCTTAGGGATAGGAATGTTAAAAATGAGTTGGATTCTTTCAGGTGTGAGTGCCCTACCCTCCTTTGACAGCAGGTGTCCTAAGTATGCCACCTGCTGTAAACTTAATTGCAATTTAGAAGGTGACACTTTGTGGCCATGCTGTGCAAGGAACACTAGGACAATTCGTGAGGCCTGTTCACATTCTGGTTCGGAACGTGCGGTGATCAGTAAGTCATCGACATATTATAACAATGTCGTATTGGAGGGCAGAACAATGTCGTCCAACTGTCTTTTAAGTGCCTGACTGTAGATACTGGGACTTTCTGTATACCCTTGGGGAGCTCTTGTGAAACAGAAACTACGACCTTGTAGTGAGAATCCGAATAGGTACTGACTGTCTGGGTGAATGGGTATACTGAAGAAGGCATTTTTCAGGTCAATAACGGTAAAATGTGTTGCATCAGGATCTATAGCTGTCAGCAGAGTGCTGATGTCTGAGACCACAGGATATTGTGGTACCACACATTTATTGAGTTCACGTAAGTCAACCACTGTAGGAGAGTGGGGTCTGCAATCCTATGGTCACCCCAGATTTTTGCTTTTTGCTTCACTGATTTACGACTTTCCCTGGCTGTGGGCCTGCTAATCAGACCCACAGCCTAGCTGTTCTCTCTCTAAATTTACATCCATGTACTTTAGGTGCATTTACCAATTAGTACTGGGCCACCTTATCAGTCCCTGTACAGAGTACCTTAGGTATCCAGGGCATAGGTGTACCCAGGGCCTACCAGGGGCTGCAGCATGTATTATGCCACCCCTGGCTGGCCATCCAAAACTGACACAACTGGCTGCAAGACAGCTGGGGCAAGGTGGTGTAATCACCCTTTGCTATAGATATAGTATACCTATATCTAACCCTAAAATGGACACATATATTCCTATCAGTCACTCCTATGGCCGGCCTTATCAATCCTGAAGGCAGAGTGCTTGGAATTATGTGAGATGGTGCTCTGGCATGAGCTGAGCCCGTCTGCAGCTTGCGGAACCAAGTGCTAATAGCTGTTCCATGATAACGCTATACCATATACTCTTAAGTGCATTATAATCCTCGCGGTTGAATGCTAACTCTGGTATAACATTATCAAAACATGTCGAGTAAGGTGTAATACGAATTGGAATGCTACCCCCTCGCCAATTCTGGCAACGGGGGTAGCATTCCACCCTTCTAGAGGGACGCGAAATGTGTGTAACTGTGAACCCCGGTTAAAGTTAACTCGAGCCTTGGCATCACAAAATGGATGCTGCCACCACAGACACAAGTCTGACCTCCTGCTGCTGGGAGTCCTTCCAGCGAGGGAGGCTTGGACAAAGGGTTTCCTGCCTTGGGAGGTGCTAGCACCACCCCAGACAGGATTTTGTGAATTGGGTAGGACAGGCCTGAAAAGAATGAGACATACCTGGGGCACACAAGGTGTCCTGTGCATACACCGGTTCAAACCAGTTGCTGGGGCATGCCTGCCCCAGCTCTGGCGCGAAACCGGACAAAGGATAGGGGGTGTAGCCACCGCCCTTCCTGGTCCCACCCATGGGAGGGACCTAGTCAGTAGTGCAGCCCCCTTTAGGAGAATAAAGGTAGGAGCTGGTCCCATTCCAAATTAGATTAATCCTGAACTGAAACTCTACAAGAAGAAAATCTGGACTTCGACTTTCTACAACAGAAGACTGAAGAAATCTCCCTTGTGGGCAAAGAGTGTCCACCCTGCAACTGCAGGCACCATCAAGCGTCCAGCGGCTTCACTTTGTCGTCTTCCCTCGAGGATCCAGACTTCAGAGCCTGGCGAGACCTGGATTCCCAGACCTCTCCGACCTCAACTCACATCTGCAGCACAGCTGAGATCCGTGGGTGCGACGAGACACGTGGGACCGGCCATCTTGAAAGAAACTGCACTTCGCTTCTAGCATGACTCCCGAGGTAAACTCGACCAAGTGCTTTGGGGATTGAGAAGCCCCAGCCCCGAGCAGCTCCTGCACCGAAGATCAGCCCTCCAGCCTCCACGAGATCTGTGTGGGGCCCTTCTGCTTGTTAGCTGCTCGACGCGCTGTCTGGTCACTTGCCGGCTGGCTAGTGACCTCCTAGACGATGAACTTTGAAAACTACACTGCTGGTCTGGTTGCTCCAGACTGGCCCTTGCTCCCTTCCAAAAGAGGAGCACCCCGGACTCTCCTAGTCCGCACCAGACGCCTTTTCCACTCACCGCGTGGGTTGCCTTTGCCAAGGCCTGTTGAGGCCGAATCCGCAACCAACACCGCCGACAGCGGGAGCCTGCGTGGGACAGCTCGTGCCTCCATCCTGGTCATCGAAGACACCTCCTGGTCCACGTGGCTGCAGAGTCAAGCGTCCACTCTTCACCTGATCGCGACAACGACATCTGGTTCCTTCCTGGTTCCACTCCAGTCACTGGCTAGTGACTTTGAACATTGTCCCCTCTGCTTTCAGGTCTTCAGCATCTCTGATCCACCCTTGGATCACACCGGGCATCTTCCTCCTGGTCTCCTGCAGCATCTTTTCTTCCAGGCTCCATAGACTTCAACGCAGAAACCCGACACAACTTCGCACCTATGCACCCGCAGCCCGTGGGTGAGGTAACAAGAGCATTTCGGTGCTTAAGGGTAGCTTGACTCTCCTAGTGTCCAGATTCACAGTCATTTTAGTCCTAACTAGTCCGGATTGTCCGTACTCACCTTTTTCTTGAACTGTACTGTCCATAGACGTTGTTACACATCCCGCGTGTGAGTTCACACTCTGCACCGCGTCCCGTGGGCCTCCTATTACTTACCTAAAGTTAGGGTAGCGTGGTCCCAGCAATCCTACAGCCTCTGGACAGCTCCATTCCTTCTATCGATTTCCTTATACCATTTACTTAGTATATGGTTTGTCGTGCCCCTAGGGCACCATTGTAATTTTGTGCAACTTATCGTATTTTTCCTAAGAGATTGTCATGTGCTTAGCCCTCTGATCTCATAAAGAGTTCAGAGGTGTTTGTTATTATTAAATATATTGTTTATTTCCATAACAACCTGTGTGGTGTCCTTTCATCTGGTATTCAAGGGGTTATATGTGGTAAAATAGCTGGCTTCACATGCCAAAAGAGTTTAGCCTAAGACTGCTTTGTCCATGCTACCATTAGGATAGCTGGTCTTTAAGGTTGACTTACAACCAATCACCATAAGGGTTGTTTGGACTGATACAAGGTGATCACTAGAACTAGTGAGCATCATATATCAGGCCAACTTCTCACAACCACGAGTCTGTAAACCGGTGGTGCACCGTCATCAGTTTTCTTTCGGACTGGCAGAACTGGCGAATTACATATGTTGGAAGGTACCTCTCTGACTACTCCTTTTTGTATCAGGTCATCGATAATCTGAATAAGGGCTTGTTCCGCATCTGGAGGTAACTTGTATTGGCGGACACGAGGTAGGACAACACCTTCCTTTAACGTGACTAGGTGTGGTGTAATATCCATGAATCCTACGTCAGTTGGATCAGTAGCCCATAATGTAGCAGGAATGTCCCTTAATCTGACATTTAATTCTCGGTGATGAAATGACCTTTGAAATCTCGGAGGAATAGTCGGATCCCTTCCGGGGAACAGCATATCACAGCACCCAGTTCCTTTAACGTCTGGATGCAAAGTAGATTTTCAGGACAGGATTTTGTAAGTACCAAATCGGTGGAAGTTGTAAGAGGGCCAACCTGAAATGATACTGGTTCAGAAACTTTGTTGATGACTGGTGTACCTGAAAAACCCAAGGAAATACTATTTGAGCCAGAGAGGGGTACCTTGGGAACTTCGTTGCACTGTCGTCCTACTGGCCCCGGTGTCGATCAGAAATTTTGTTTCTTTACCTAGGAGCTTAGCATGTACATAGGGACTCTTTTGGTCGACCGGGACCGGGATCAGTGGACGACTATCGCGTTCCTCCCAGCTGTCTCATGAAATCGTGGGGAATTCAGGATAGGATGACACTGGATACTGATAGAGTTGTGTGGCTAACTTAGTATTAGCTGTGGTAGCTGATGTTGGAGTAGAGGGACGGGTGGTATAGGTACGAGGTTGTGTCTTTCCAGTAGCAATATTGTGTTGTAAGACTGGACATTCACGTACAAAGTGACCTGGCTTTTTGCAATAATTACAGGTAACCCTTTCTTGCGATACTGGATGTTGCTTATGGGTCTGAGGAATTGTATTAGTCTGTGCTACCAATACCTTCATTTTAGTATCTTTTGTCCTTCTTTTCTCCTGTTCTTGTTCGTCCCTAATTCTGTTTTGATGGTACTGGAGCATCTGAAGTGCTTGTGAAGGGGAACTAGCTTGCCAAGTGCTTTCAACTTCTAATACTCTATTTTTAATCATAGGCAAAGCATTTTCTACAAATTTTGAGACAAACGATCGACTATAGGCGTTTCCACCTGAGGAGAGACCGCTATTGATAAGAAAACATTTTTATAATCTTGTATAATAGTCCCCTATATCCTCATCTGGTTTTTGTTTGCATGCAGAGATAGCATCCCAATCTTCTTTCTTAGTGGCCAACAACTGGGAGAGTATCTTTGGGAGAAGGCGAGGGAGTTCCAGAACTAGGGGTCTCAGGCCTTGTCCAGAATCACGAGTAGTGTCTTCTTTCTCTAAATCTGCCCATGCTACCTTTTTCCCTTCAACCTCCCAATCTTTTCCTTTTAGTTTGTCATATGTTCCTTGAGGTAACAGGACTTTGAGGAGAATATTGAGGTCCTTATAAGTAAAGGAGCCCATTTGAAGAATATCTTTTTTTTTTTTTCTTCTATTCTTCTTTTTTTTTTTTTTTCATATTTTTTTTTTTCATTTTTTATTTTTTTTTCATTTTATTCCTCATTTGCCACCTCGCCACCCATACTTCTATCTTAATCCACCTCTGGGCTTTTTTTATCTCATAGGCTGGTTTAGAGCAGTGGGGCGTAGACATCACCTATTTTGAATCCGGCCATTCTCCAAAGTGCCCATCTTGGCCACCTGACTCAACAAGTGTGTCCTCCTCCAACTCTATTATTCGTCCTGAGAAACCATATACCAGCGAGATAGGCATGGGCTTAATCATCGGAAATCCAAAACAAAATTATTCAACCACAACATAACAGAAAGGGTATCCAAAATCCACGATTTCTCTTGGAGTGGTCTAGAATATCAAGCTTAGCCATATACCTCATGGCTATAATCCAATCCATTAAATTAGGACTAAGTGGTGAGACCCATAGCTTGCATATCTCCCTGCGCGCTAGCAACATAGCATAAAAAATAAGTCTAACATTGTTATTCATATTTTTGTTTTCTAAATCGTATCTACCTGTAATAATTAATTCTGGGCTTACCTCAATATGTAGATTCAAAGATTTGGAGAGAGAATTACTTACATCTATCCAGAATTGCATTATTTTTGGGCAGGAAACAAACATATGCAAGTCATCCACATTTGGAGCTTTACACTTTGGACACCCAACAACTCCGCCGGCTTTAAATTTGGATAGTCTATAAGGAGACCAATATGCCCTGTGGATAGTAAATAAAAGATTTCGCCTTAAGTTTGCGGGTTTAACAATACTGTATAACATAGACATAGTTACTTGCCATTGATTTTCTGTCGCGATCCTTGGCAAGCTATCCATCCACAGGGACTCTGGCAAAACGAATGGTCCATCTTCCATTTCTAGTATCGCCCAATACCAGAAGGCAACTTCTTTCTTAAAGATCCCTGTCTCCAGCTTCAACTCAAAATCATTTTCAATTCCAATCTCTGCTTCCAAACCATTAGCCCAGCTTTGGATCTGTAAATATTTGTATTTCGAAAAAACCCGTCCCCACCTATGTTGGCAAAGGTCCCATGATATAAGTTTACCATCCTGGAACAGATCTTTCCATCTTTGCAGAGCAGGTTCCTTTTTCAAATAGAGTGCTAGCGCGTCTTTTGTCCAGGATGGAGCCCCAGGAGACTCCCATATTGGCGCCATATAACTACAATAAGGCAATTTTAATAACTTTCTGATTTTGTACCATGTCTCAGCCAAGTCCCGCAAAATCTTAAGTCTCACCTTTTTAAAAAATTTAGGGTCTGCAAACTTATATAAAAAACAAAATTCATGATATCCAGACCTTTTCAACAACATACCAAAAGTTTCTCCAATCGTGGATTTAAGTAGGGTACCGAACAACATCCTACAGTTTTTTAAGCAGAAGGCCCATGCATAGATTTGGATATCTGGGGCCGCCAACCCTCCTTTATTCATTCTCCTCCTTAGTTTCTTCCATGAAATCCGAGAGCCCTTTGACGCCCAGATAAAAGATGTTATCTCACTCTGTAATTTGGCCAGCCATTCCTTTTTGAAGCCAAGTGGAATAGTCTCAAACAAAAATGTGATTTTTGGTACTATCACCATTTTTACAAGATTAGTTCGTCCATATATCGAGAGAGGTAGATTCATCCATCCTTTTAATGTAGCAACGACTTCTTTTTTGATCTTATCAAGATTAGTTTTAGCTAATTCTTCAATCTTTTTTTTTTATTTTTTATTTTTAGTTCTTCAATCTTTTGTGTAACCCTAACCCCGAGATATCTCATTTCTGATGTAGTTGTTACCCCCCCGTATCAAGATTCCAGGCCATTATTTCGGTCTTATCCTGATTCATCTGGTAGCCAGAAATCTTTCCAAATTCCTTCGTTATTTTAACTAAATTCTCCAAAGAAAGCAACAAATTAGAAGAATAAACGATAATATCGTCTGCATACAATCCAAGTTTCTTTGACCAATCCATAACCACAAAAGGGGGTATCTCTTCTGAGGCTCTAATTCTGCAGGCAAGAGGCTCTATGTACAGATTAAATAACAAGGGCGATAAAGGACACCCTTGTCTAGTACCCCGCATTACTTTAATAGGTTTTGTAAGAGTTCCATTAACCAGAACACGAGATATTGGTGAACAGTACAAGGCAAAAAGAGATTGCGTGAATTTGTCTCCCAAGTTGAGATATTGTAACAATATTTTTAAGTATGTGAAGTTGACTCGGTCAAAAGCCTTGGCAGCGTCTACAGCGATCACTGCCAAGGGATACCCGAAATTAGAGGCTATATCTATCATACCTATCAATGACTATGTTAATTCTTTTAGATGTCTCCCTCTGATGAAACCCCTTTGGTCTTCGTGAACCAATTTATGAATGATTTTGCTGAGTCTATCTGCTAAACTTTTTGAAAAGAATTTGTAATCACAATTTAAAAGTGAAATAGGTCTATAAGCGTCAAGACTACTAGGAGCTTTCCCTGGTTTAAGTATTAGAGTGATTGTTGCCTCATTCCATGAACTTGGTATTGTTACCTCCCCTTTAAAAATTTTATTATACAGTTGACATAGCGTGGGAACAAGTGTTTCTCCTAACACTTTATAGACCTCCACTGGGAGGCCATCCGGCCCAGGAGCTTTCCCTCTATTACTCTCCTTAATCACTTTCAACACTTCGTCTTGCGTTATTTCCTTATTTAACTGCCCCATATAATCATCTGAAAGTGGTTTCACCAGGGGTAGCCATCTTTCTACCTCTTCTTTACTTGGGCAGAGCTCCTCTGTATAGACATTTACAAAGTAGTCATGAAATGCTTCTGCTATTTTTTTACTCTCTGTTATGACTTCTCCTGAATCCGCCTTCTTAATCTCTTTTATTTGATTACGTATAAGGTCTTTCTTGGCTCTCCAGGCTAGTAATTTGCCACATCCTTCCCCATATGAAAAATGTGCCAACTGACTAGCTTCCCATCTTTCTTTAACTCTTCGAGTGAGTACTGCCGTAAGTTCTATTTTTAAATCGAGAAGTTTATCTTTAGCTCCTTCTTCCGAGATATTTCCCCCCTGCACCATTTGACCAGTCTCGCATTCTCGAATTTCTTTCTCCAAATTAGTGATTAAACTATGATAGATCCTCCGCTTCTTAGCCCCCTGAGCTCCCAGTCTCCCTCTCAAAAAAGCTTTACCTGTTTCCCAAACTATATCCTCCCTAGCTGATCCAACATTCGCATCCAAGAAGACTCGCAGCTCCTCTTTTAAAGCTTCTAGATATTCTTCATCTGCTAAAATAGTACGATCTAGTCTCCAGACAGAACTCATTTCATCTGTTACTAATCCTAGGTTTAGACTCACAGCTGAATGGTCCGATAGATGTGCCCCTAAATGTTCAACTTTCGTAATCCGGTCTTTCAACCTAACATCTACCAAGAAAAAATCTATACGTGAACTATGCTTGTATTTTTTATTGTGAAAAGTGTATCCTGTCTGCTGTGCTGCTTTCAATCTCCATATATCACACAGACCTTGCTGTGCCATAATCATCCTTATCTTGGCTGTCATTTTACCATTTACTATTGCCCTGTTGTTTCCAGTTCTATCCAACTTACAGTCTAAAACTGTATTAAAGTCTCCGGCCATAATTATTTTACCTGAGAATTCCATTAATTCCACCTCAATTTTTTCCAATACTGTTGGATCGTCCACATTCGGGCCATAATAACCAACTATCACAAAAGGTTCCCCTGCCAATCTTAACTTAACAATCACCCATCTTCCTCTACTATCTACTAATTTATTTTCAACAACGATATCAACCCCCTTCTTAATCAAAATAGCCACCCCTTTTGTTACTAAATCTTGAGATGTAAAGATGGCATTAGTAATCCACTTTTGAGTATTAAAAATCTCTTTACTTTCATTCAGGGTTAAGTGAGTCTCTTGTAAAATAATCACATGGGCAGGGGAGTCTTCTAAGTATTTCAATATTGATAATCTCCTCATTTTAACCCGAAGACCATTCACATTCCATGTAAGGAACCTCAGCTCCTTGTTATTAACCCCACTCATGATAGTTTGCCCATATTTCCCATTTACTTATTTGACGGCGTGAGAGCTCCTGAGGAATATTTCTCTTGTTTACCCCCTTTACCCTCCCTGAAGAATATCTTTGAGTTCCCTATGGAATCCTGTAGGATCTTTTTCATGAGAAGGGACCATTTTCTTCATCTCTAATATTTCAAATTTTGTCAAGGGAGTATAAACGAATGTCTGTTGTAGTTTTCCTGCAGAATCTATGACGGGGTGTACTTCTCGGAGGGGAAATTGACCTTGGCCGTATTGAGGGGGATTTGAGTCATAAACATCAGAAAAGCATTGGACATAGCGTTGTCGCTGATCCAGGAAAATATTGAGTAATTCTTGTCCCCTTGCCACCCACCGCCCTTCTAGACAATCCCGTAAGAGAGGATGTAACATTTTGGGCGGGTAGCCAGTGTCTTCGTACAAGGTAAGGAGGTGTTGGACCATATATATGCTGGCTAGTCTTTGAGATGTCATAGGGAGCGATAAAAACATCTGTGCAACTATGTCAGGGCCGTATATAGAGTATTGAGACACCCAATGAGCGCTTGATCGAGCGAGTTCCTTTTCTTGTGTGGTGAGTGGAGGCTCGTCGTCCATCCAATCATCCGAGGCTTCTTGTGTTTGTTGGAACAATCTATCTGAAGAAGCTGACAATTTTTTAGTCTTACTCCTGAGTTGTCCGCTACCTAGGGAGCGAGGAATACGGGAACGTACTGCTCCTTGAAAAGCAGCTCCTTCTTCACTGTCTTCGTCTGTACCCTCATTTTCGATCTCCTGGGTAGGGGCATTTTTCTGGTGTGAGTCAGAAACCTTACTGGTAAAGAGAAGAATGAAGAGATCTATTTATTTTATTTTATTATAATTTCCAGCTATTACTGCTTGATCTAGCTGAAGTAGGTCGTTGGGAACCTTTTTTCCAGTACTTGAGATCATGCGGATGAAACAGGTAATCATAAATCGTGAGAGGCATTTTCTATGAGCGATAGGTCTATTTTTAATAGCCTCTTGTAGGACTTCTAAATTTTCTCCTGTTCGGAGAGCCTCGTAAATTTTATTTAGACAATTTGTGATATTTGGTACCTCCCGTATGCCTTCTAGGGCTTCCCGTAAGCGATAGGAGACGTCTGCTTGTGGGCCTTCCCCTGGAGTAGTGTCATACTCACATTCTAACATAGGTAGAACATCACCCGAAGTGTCAGGGATGGGTTCCGTCTGGGTGACTACTTGTCTGGCTGCTATTTTATTAGTATAAGCAGGAGGTGGTTCCATTAAATAGGTGGTAATGAAGTCTTCGGGCACGGAAGGAACCTTAGGACGGGGAGGCGCTGTGGGGATGTTAGGGTCTGAACTACCATCGGACCATGTCTTTTTGCGAGAGGACGGGATATATACCCGTTACGGAGGCCGAGACCTCCCTTTTCTTTTGTTCAAAACAAATATCATCATTCTGATCCTGTAACTTTCTCATCCTACTTTCTTCCGACATTCTCTTTGCTTTCTCTATTTTCCCTTGCTCTTTCTGTTCCCGTCGATGTGCTTCCTTTCGCCATATTTCGACACTCTCTAACATCGAGGGTCTTGCTTTCTTTTCCCAACATTTCTTTTCAACTGCCATGATACAATTTAAATCCCATGTGCCACTCTTTGGCCATCTGATAGCAATTTCTAAATCTTTAGTGTAAACTTCCCAAAGATCCAAATACAAGATGGCACCAATTCCATATTTCGTATACATGAAGTAACCAGGAGTATCCTTCGGGGGGACTGGTACAGATTGTTCCAGTAACCCCTTCCGGGTACCCAGGTTACACAATTTAGAAAACAAAGGCATTTTCGTCAATAAATAAACAATCTACACTTGATAACTTGATATACCCTGAGTATCAGAGTACAAACATACCGTTTTCTAGAAACCTAGAACCCGTCTTGACCGTGCTCTGAAAATCAGAACTCGTCTTGACCATGTCCTGAAAAATATCAGAACCCGTCTTGATACACCCCCAGCAGTACTCACCGAGGTGCAGAGAACTTGAAGACCTTGAAGATCTGGTCACTGGACTAGTTACGCTGCGCTCTTGATCAGGGACTTGTCGGGGTTCTGAAGACCTCGGACTCTGCAACTTCACAATGTTCGGGCTCTGGGTCGAGACTTCCGCTGGCGTCCTCACCGCCTCGTGTGGAGGGCCAGGCCTCGGCACGGTCCCTCTTCGACACAAAGGAGTTCATGCAGGAACACCCTGCAGTGTGCACTTGGAAGTCCGTCGGTGTCTGGAGAGACAGGTTCGGGTCCGCTTCGCCGGCGTGTGGGGAGAAAGGGAAGTCCCTGTTCGGGCGCCAATTTGCTGTGGTAAATATTTTAGTAATTTACCTTGATCGGAATTTCTATAATATCAATAAGGTCAAGCATGAAGAGCAGAGTCCGTGGTGGTTAGAATACTGGGTCTTTATTGAGTAACTCGAGTTAAGTGAGAGCTCCGTCACCTAAGGAGGCTCGGGAATAGTCTCTACTTTAATCACAGAAAATGTGGCATTTTTACACAAAAAAGAGGAAGGAGCTTCCCTTGAATAATGTTCAGTTACAAAATGTGGCAATCATACAGAGATCATGGCAGTAACGATGTAACTGTGTCATAATCATGAGGAGGTAACGGCAGAGGCAGAGAGTTGAAAAATAACCCTAGGCTGGTTCCTTAGATAAGAAATAGAGAAATGGTCGTGACAGGATGTCTGGTGTCATGTGTTAGCAAACAGGAGCTGGTTTCTCGGAATTGGACGTGAGTCTTGGCAAACGGGGGCTTATTTCTCGGAATCGGTCTTACCATAAGCGGGGGTGGTTACAACGGGGGCTCGTTTCTCGGAATCGGCTTAATCACGAGAATGTGCAGTTGCAGTTTGAGGAAGAGATGTGTTTTGCGTGCAACCTTACGTTAATGTGCCCGGGTTTTCTAGTTACCGTCATGATGGGATCGGGACGTGAAAGAGAGGGTGTATAATGGGACATAAATAACGACAATATTCTATTTTCCACACAGCAACCAGGGGGATCCTCACGCCGGGGAATCCCTCAAGGGAGGAAGGATCGCCGCTCCGGGGGCTAGGGGGCAAATTCAGCGCTCCCAGGCGCTGTAGGGCTCAGAAAGGTGAAAGTAAAGCGCTCTCATGCGCTAATGCCCTTAAAGTTCAGCAACAGGTCCTTCAGGGGGTGGTGGGCAGGGCTGGGCCCAGAGCCAGCTCACAGGGTCCTCCTAGGCAGGGAGGCAATCCCCAGTGGCAGTCCTTCTGGCGCCCAGCAGCAGCAACCCCCCTCAGCAAAAGGATCCAGGAAGAGAACATTTTGTAAGGGGACACAGCCCCTTTTTATACAGTGAATTGCTTTGTCTCAGGGTGCAGGGTGGGGGGAAAACCAGTCACAGCTGGTTGTGGAGCACTTTGTTTTCCTCAGCCACCCTTTCCATTCACTAGGCAGGCTAGGGTCATTAGACGCACCACAGAGGGCGGAGCCAGCATTGTGTGGGGAAAGCCCAGTCCTATTCAGGTCTCAGGTGCACTCCTCCCCAGCCATCAGCATGCTAATCTCAACACTTACCACCGGGGCAGACCCATCATGACTCATGGAGCCAGGCTCACCAGCCAGCTCCAGCCAATCACAAGCCAGACACAAATTACACAAACATGCCAACTTCTAGAAGTGGCACTTCCACACTAGACACAATCACGCCGCATACATCAGTGCGCAGCATTCAATCTCACGAGTCCGCACATACCAAACTCGAGCCTGCACACCTCATGCATCAGGAACTACCAGGGACCCAGACATTCCCCATGCATTCCTTTGGGAGGGCAGGCCAATCTCACCACGCGCACGCAGAGTGTGCATGCACTTTCCACTGGGACACAGTGAAAGTGCGCAGAAACCAAAAATCACCATCCCCAGGTCACATCTAAAAAGCAAAAAGTTCAGGGGTGAACCGCCAGAAGGGCCAAGTCCAACAGTACCCTCTAGCAAAGCAGGAAGAATGTTTTTTCTTACTGCACATGCTATAGTTCCCTGCTCTCTCTTAGGTGTTCGACTCTTTGCAGATGTCGAAGTTTTAACCGCATGCGTGCGGGCGGAATTCCGCCCGTACGCTGAGATTTCCGAAAGCGCACTTTACGTGACGAGCTGGGCTCGTCATGAGCGTGCGAGGAGGCTACCTCATGACGAGCCCAGCTCGTCATCAGCGTCGAAGGGGTTAATGCACTTGAGGCACTGCTGTCCTGAAGTGTCTGCTTTTACCCTGTATGCCTCTATTTCCTCTCGCCTCATGCCCAACTAGCTAACCAAATTCTCAAACCCTCCTCAGCCTGTAAGTTACATGTCAGATTCTAGATTTCTGCTTTGTTTATTTCCTTCACGTGTCTTCTGACAAAAACAGCATATCCAGAGGATTTCACATCCGAACATGCTTGATAACACCGCAAGTTACTATGATTGTATATGTCAAATATCATTTACACAGTTTCCTTACCGACACTCAGAAATAACTGTACTTTACTATACTAACAGATCCTTCTCTCCTATAAGACACTTCTGTACACTCGGCAGGAATAGGCTAATCGAACACCTTGGGAACTAGCAACTGTTAAGGTTAGTAAGTCTATATGTACATACAGCTGGTAGTATCCTCATATTTTCGAACTGTCTGATACTCGGAAGGCAGTGGTAAAATTCAGATGTAAATGTAATGTTGTAACAAAAAACGTAATCATAAGATGTTAAGAAAATAGCAGACTTGGGCATGCATGACCAAATGGGATACTTTGCACAAAAAACATAATTTCAGGTCCATAGGGCACGTAGTGACAATATGCAATGTCAAATAATAAATCAATTCTATAGAGAGAAGCATTCCTTAAAATCATGAAAGGCTGCTACCTGATCCTGAAAAGACGGCATGCAATGTACCTCAGATGCTCTGCCAGATGCTGGAGGGGTTAAGAAGGGCTGGGAGTTTCTGAAAAGTGAAATTTGTATAATTCAGTGACAGTGTCACCTTAATGTTCAGACTGTAACATGCCAATCAATTTTTGCAAAAACAGAGAAACATTCATACTTTTCACCACTCATGGCTCCCATACATTTTTAATATGTTTTATATAATGTGTATTCTAGCATTAACTACCTGCACCCCTACTAAAAAAGATTTTGGTTTCTTTCTGTGCCTCTTCAGTGCTCAGTTTCAGTAATTCCGGCATTAGTGTTTGGCAATATTGGATTTCTTGTGCCTCACGACATTGCCATGCTTGTCCTACAGAACCCTCGGGGTTCCCCACAATTTTTTAGGAGTAGTCTATTCAGTACAGGATTTAAATCAGTATTCTGGGAGTTTTAGTTTCGATTTATACTGTGATGAACAGGACTACAAGCCCTCGAACGCACAGAAAACAAGCTTGACATAAAGCCAATATATCTGGCTTAGCAAGGGTGCTTCGTATTTTTTCATTTTTTTCCCAAGCATATGCATATGCAATATAAATAGAATGCTAAAAAAAGGGGGGGGGGGTAGTGGCTAAAAAATTAATTGAATGGGGGGATTGGTCAACTATCCCTGGGCCCGAAGGGCACTACATTTTACTTGGAAGTGCACAGGTGATCCGGCAAAATGCAGTCGCTCACTAAGGCAGTCACTATGGATGTATTTTTGTTTATTTTAAAAAGTATATTTAATTGTTTCATAACTGCCATTACTGAATTTTAAAACATCAGAAAATGGCTGATATTTGTCTCTGGGAAAGGTGAATGCGAAAAACAAGGACCCCCTGAGAATATATTTTAATTCCTAGGACAGGGAAATATCACTTATGAGATGAAACTTCCTAGGCAATTTTAAACAGTCAATACAATTTTCAAAACATGTATCAGGGAAAAGTAAACCACAAAATTCAAGTAAAAAAGCCTATTATTTTTAATCATATTACAAAAGACATATAAAGTTAAAACAACAATGATTATGCATTAGAAGAGTTATTTTGCTCATTTTATTGTAATTCAATAAAATACATAGACCATATACAAGTGGCAATGTTTCTATCGACGCGCGTTTCGGCGTAGTCAGAACGCCTTCTTCAGGAAATGCCAATGATTTATTTCATATGATAAAAAGGAGCGCGGTTGCATAAAGATAGACTCAGCAAGATATGAGGCGATCCTTAAGGTGGGATCCTTTAGAAGTGTCAGTTAAGTTAAGGATTTGCAGGACCCAACAGTGTATATAATAACTCCTTATTTGATCCCCAAGTTAAAAAGGGGAATTGACGATAATTTCCCAATTAAGAACTTCCAGTTCAAGTCCAGAAAAGACCCGAGGTGAAGATTTCTATAAGTAACCTTCTAGATATACGCCACGTGTATTTCTGATTTTAATTGTAGAACTGAGTATGGTAGACGATGTACTGCCATAGGTATTCTAGTTATCTGATATACAGATGATATATGTGGAAGCTGCTGATCTGATAGTGCTTCTTGGAAGAGTCAGCGGTGTGGGGCAACCGGACGCCTCCAACGTGTGGCGTTTTGAGAATGAAAAACCTCAACTACAACCGTGGGAAGGGTGGTTCGGATGGCAAGGTTCAGGCAGAGAACTTTCTCCCTTGAAAAAATGGCACTGTGTTGGGAGTCCAACACAAATGATTTTTAATACAGTGTTCATTACTGGCATATTTTAGTTACGTCGTAATATCAGGATGCGATAGCAAATTTGACGGCTCTATCACTGATCATCTAATAGATCACAGAGGAAGTCCAGTCCAGGTTTTCGACCACGTTCAGCCAGCAACCAGCTGCAGCAGGAGTGGAGCAGAGCAGAGCAGGAAGAGCCTCACACCGTGGCTAAAAATTGCAGCCGCAATCGCGGCCGAAAATTGCTGAAAAACACCAGCTTGGGAGCCCGGGAATCAAGGCTGCGTGGACGGAGGTGGTCTCTGATCAGCTGTCTCCCTTGCTGACTCCCCCGCTGATCTGACTCTCGCTGCCTCTTGCTGACTCTCCCGCCAAACCGGGGGTCCTGCTGCCAGAACACAGAGAGTGGTGTTCTGGCCACGAGTCAGACGAGGTGGCTGAGGGCCACTTTCAGGTGCTGTCTCTCCCCAATTAGTCCGACCTAGCCATCTGTTTGCCTTGCTTCGTGGGAGCCCGGCCACCTCTGCGCGTCCGAGCTGCGGCAGCAGGAAGTAGGCAGCGGTAGTGCAGTGTGGCCCTAGAGTTCCCAGGCATTATCTAACGGGACTCCGCTGGTAGCTGCCCCTCCACACGGACGACAGCACATAGTAGGGCACTCTGAGCACGGCGGAAGACGTCACAACCAACCAACAACCCAAGAGAGCGCCCCATCTGCAAGAAGCATCGAGGAGCAGACACAGACCATTCAGTGGAGCACAGAAGTGAGCACAGGTGGGCCTGTTCCAGAGCTCCATTTCTTTTACAGGCAGGCAAAGCAGCACACTTAAACAAGGGGCAAGCACTCCCAAAATTGATAATGGAGGCATGCCTATGACTAGCCTCTGTGCCTTACGCATCGTTGCTCGCCCCACCAGTTCCCACATGCTCCTACAAGATCATAGTACTTAGCACTACGCCCCTTGGCACCTCAATACTCAGCCAGCCAGCGAGGGGCAACTTTGCATCCATAGGGATCAGTGGATAGACATTTCGCCTGAATACCCATCAGTTACAAAATAGTGGGGTACAGTTTCACTCGTGGCACCTAGCTGTAGAGCCAAACAACAGCCAACACCGATTTTGCCCCTGCCGACTCAGCCCGATTCAGCAGCACTGATAAGCTCAATCATAAGCACACTTATTATGTATTTTCAGTGTCCAGAACAACAGGTGGTCAACTACGGACGACATAAGTTGAGGGGACGATCACGACAATTAAATCGGGCAAACCCTGCACACAAAACTAAGGAACATACCGCCCCTAAACACCAGATTCACATTACACCAGACTTTCAGTCTCAAACGTGAACAAAGAAAATAATAACAACGGCCAAGTTAGCCAAGCTTATCAGCGTCCTCCCCGAGTGAAACTTAGTAAAATGGGACCCAAAAAAAAGGTCAGACAACATACGACCGCTGAGGACCCCTCCAATAGGGGCCTGCCTATTAAAAGGATCACCAAGAGTAAATCACTCACAGAAAATCTAAATGAACTGCCTTAAGATACAGAACCAATGGGGTCGATTAGAAACTTCTTTAGGCCAAAGGGCACTGCCAATACCGACCAGGGTAGGCAGGAGCAGGTAACCGAGAACATACCAGGGGAAAAGGGCGATGCGAGCACCATGCGAGAAAGTAGCACTAAATAACCTCCAATCCACACTGCCGTACCCAGAGGAGGCTCACCTCCTCACCTGGAATCCAGCAATAAACAGGAACTGGGTAATCCAGAGTGCAAACAACTTAAAGGTATACAATCAAACGAAATACCCAACATACATAATTCTCGTACACCTATAGACAAAGCCATCAACGTCACTAATGACTCGGACCACGCAACTGCACCAAGAGGAGCTGCAAACGTTGCAGTGATAAGGGCACAAATCCACTAGTCAAAAGATCACGATCACAGCTTGGCTAGTAAGAGTATGGAGAGCATAGTGCCAGCTCCATCCCCCAAAAGCAGCCGACAGCAACAAATTGCTCAACACTTAGATTCACCAGTCATAGGGGAGCTTACATCTTCGTTTCTTCAAAATTTAGGAGATAAAATTGAGAGAACACTAGAACTGACCCCAAATTTTCTGGGGTGGGGGCAAACTCAACAAATAGGATCTCCCCGGGCTAACAAAGCAAAAGTGGATCACTGCACGTTTTATGACAGCCCAGAAGCAGACTTCTGGCGAACACTGAGGCCGGTATTAAACAGTTACACTAACAAAGCTCTACTGTGGCAGTCAACCAAAATGGAAGTCCAAATCGATCTTCTGCAATCGACCGCTGGCCACCTAGTTTACATAAGCTCTAGAGTGGAAGAGTTGGAAAAGAGGATCGACCAGCACTTGCTATCTAACCGAGGTAAATGCTCCTGTTCCTGCTCAACTCTCATGGATAAATGGGCGCTACTTCCTGAGATCCTGGCCGACATAGTAAAGAAAGTTCAAGGAACACAGACAATAGGATCTCAAGAAGCGGCTACCCTTTAGGAATGAGACAAATGGAAGCAATCGATCTCGGCTTAAGGTTACCAGCAGGATTGGAGCAAATAGAAGCAAAAAGGAGTGAGGCCTCTGCGCACAATGCCAAAATGGCACAAGGAATACAAAGCCCAAAAAGCAGGGCAACAGAGAGCAATGAAGTTCCTGATGACAGGGAATCGGACTTAAAAGAACTCACTCCCTGCAAAATCGATTTCCCTGAACGCCAGCTGTCAAAAAGAGAAAAAAAGAAGATTAAGAAACAACAGAAAAAAACCAAGCTAAGAGGAAGACAATTGCAGCTAAGGAAGATTGACGGCAGACCGTCACAAGGGGATCCCAAAGTGAGCCAGCTTTATCCAATTTTCACAAATAAGAACTGGGGCACAAAGGCTTTTGACACGGTTTTACCTCCAGCAGAACAGCAAAAACAGCTAATCGCCACAAGTAATCCACCTGTGACAGGTCAAAACCCGCAGTTAAGAACAGGACACTCCACAGGGAGCCAAAAGACAGAGGATACAAGCCATGCACCAGCTGTAAAAATGATACCACAATCGTGATCAAAATCACTGCCACTGCCTGATGATAAAAAATCACTATACTATATGTCAGAGGACATAAGTTATGCACGAGCTGAGAAAATTATACAGCAATCGTGGTCAATATCACTGCCACTGCTGGACGATATAAAACCACTACAGCAAAGCCCCGGGCACCAGAGCTCGAAATCCAAAGTAGGACCTGCCACAAGCAAACAAGGAAGCCCAACCATCGGACTAATCCAGGTGGCACAAAATTTAGGGAGGAACAAAACGAGTAATTCGTCAGGAACAGTAACTACCATCCATGAGATAGTCCTCACCCCGAGATTCTATAGCACGGGTCAGCATGACATTTTGAACAGGTGCAATACTCTTCGCCTTTTTTAGCACCTTGCCATGCTAGACAAGCTACAAACAGGGGACATAGAGTGGGTGAGATTCTTGAGCATGAAGGGCAATTCAACAATAGTAGGCTTGAAGAAAAAGGAAACTGCACAAGCCATTTTGAACAACTACATACAACTTGCCGAGTGGGGCATCAATGCTCAGAATCTTCCCAACCCAAAATACCCATACATTCTTAATCCAGACAAGGGGGACATGGGCCCCTAGTCAGTCCTGGAGGGGACAAATAGATCAGGACTCCCCGAGAATACAGGGAAGAGACATAAGGACTACACAGGAATCAAGATCGCATGTCAAAACAACCAAAGGGTTATTAGTGCCATCCCTTCCCTCTTGGATCAATCCGGAAACTGGGGAAGAACACAGAATCATTCCTAACAACAGCAAGTCCAGGCCCGGCAGGAGTGAGACCAAGGGAGTACCTTTTCCTAAGAAGAACTTAACATTAATTTCATGGAACATCGCAGAGAGCAGCAAGACCGCAGAGAATACCAGCCTGAGGCGATTCCTGGAAACAGGAGACATACTCTGCCTCCAAGAGACCTGGGCATTATCTAGCACACCATTGACAGGGTTCTATGAACATCATGTGCCAGCAATAAAGAAGAACCTCTTTGGTCGCCCCTCCAGCGGTCTATCAGTTTATATAAAACACGCAAGCCCCCTCGAAGTGACTGGAATAAACTTAAATTTACCTGGTCTGAAACACACACTACAGCCAAGGCGCCTCCTAATAATAAACTGCTACGTCAATCCAGCACAAACCACTATGAAAGATCAGTTGGAGGCATTGACAAGGGAAATCGACAGCCTCCTAAACAAATACAAAAATTATTTTTGTAATCTTAGTCGGCGACTTTAACATGAAGGACCTCGACAATACAGCATCCCCATATCGAGGGATGGGAAGGGCCGCACCCTTTCATGACGTATTCGACAATCATAAGCTATCTTCAGTGTACGCTGTGAAAGCAAGATACTCGAATGGCGGGCGACTACAGCCAACCTTCCGGGACATCTCGAGGATCGACTATATCATGGTCAGCGAAGTAATAGCGGCCAGTCTGGAAGATTTTACAGTCAAGATCAGGTCGGAAAGCGATCACAGGCCACTAATAGCAGTGTTCAAGCTAGAAGTTCCAGTGGCCCTTAAGTTCCAAGCCATCGGAGAGTCCAGAGGGGATGAAAATTACAGCCTCCTAAGGAGAATCAGATGGACAGACGAGACGGGAGCAAAGCTTCAAAACTGGCTGGACCTAAAACAGGAGGAGATCCCAGCAATTCCGTTTTCACCGATAAAAATATGGGAGACCATAGTTGATGAGATACAAACACGCTTGGGCCATCCCCAGCCACAATGCTCCAGGCCCAAAAAGAAAATAACAGCTGGAACCATCCGTCCAACTAAGGACATATGCGAGACCAAATGCCTCTTGCATTAGGAACTAGTAATAAAGAAAAGAGGGGGCAGACAAACAGATGGGACATCAATTGCATCATTGAGGGCAGCCCTAAGAAAGAAATGGTGGGAACACAAAAATGCTCACATGGAGAGGGAATGGATCAAAATGTTCTCCCTGCTCAACAGAAGAATTCGGCAGGATTATGGAGACACATAAACCGGCTAAGCAGCAGAGGTGCTCAAAGAGAAAACGGGGTGGCAGAGCAAGATTGGCTGGTCTACGTAAAGCAGCTATATTCAATTGCCCATGTAAACACATGCAGTACTGAAGATTCTAACTGTGGGATGGACTGTCACCACCTACCAAGGGCAATGATCGAAGAAAAAAACCTCTAGCCCCCGAAATTCCTCTGAGGGTCAGCGAGACCAGGCAGAGATGCACCATACCCTGTCAGCCTAGATAAACCCTCGAATGGTTATTAAGATATTTAAGAACATGAAGAACGATGGGGCCCCCGGACCAAACGGATACCCGCCCAGGTTTTTAAAAAGGCCCCCGACTTTTGGGCATCCATCCTCACTCCTCTTTACAACCATTAATTACTGACAGCAATAACCCCCGACTCGTGGAGGGGCTCCATATTAATCCCAATTTTTTAAAAGGAAGATCGTTTAAAGCCATCGAATTTTAGGCTCATCGCTCTTCTTGACATAGAAGCCAAGGCCTACACTGCCTCATACTGAAGGACCTGGAGACATGGGCCAAAGGTAAAAGCACCATACCCTGCTATCAGACTGGCTTCAGACCACAAGCATCGACAATGGATAATATCCTGGCGTTAGCGCACCTAGCAACTGAAGCAATAAAGAAGAAAAACCCTCCCCTCTTTTGTTGCTTCATTGATTACAGCACAGCATTCGATAAAGTGGTACGAACCAGGCTATGGCGGAAACTAGAAAACTGGGGCGTTCTGCCAAACCTACTGAAGGCAATCAGACAACTTTACGATGGCACCTGGGTGCGGGTTAAAACCAGCGCTGGTACAGTGTCTCCCAAAATAACAACAAACAACGGGCTGAAACAAGGATGCGTGCTGGCGCTCATCCTTTTTAACCAGTATACGGTGGATTTGGGGGACGCCTTGAAAGGCGCCAGCCTAGTAGCACTTAGATTAGGCAGTATGAGGCTGCCGGTCCTACAATATACCGACAACACAGCCATAATGGACCCCACAAGGGTGGGCCTACAGAGAGGCCTAAATGTGTTGAATCAATTTAGCAAAGATAACAATCTTCTAGTAAACCAAGGGAAAACTAAGGTTGCCATTTTTGGGAGCTATCATCTGAAAAAGAAAGCACAGTGGCTATCGGGAGATCTGCAGATCGGATGTATGACGTTACAACGCAGGCTATTACAACGCCTGCCTTTACAACGCGGTTTTTACATCGCAAACCTTTACAACGCATAGCGCTTAGAGGTGCTGGATAGTAAAAAGTTTAACTTTCTATTCCAACTCCAGTCCCCGTGGACACTAGGGAAGGTGTTGGATAGAAAATTAAACTTATTCCCTATCCTAGAGCACCCCCCAGCGCAATGCGTTGTAATAGTTTGCGTTGTAATGACCGCGTTGTAATGGTAGTGCGTTGTAAAAGTTTCGTTGTAAAGGTTGTTCACCCTGCAGATCAGTACAGTGGCAGAGTATAATTACCTAGGGGTTTGGTTTACGGAACGGGCCAAGGCAAATGTCCATCTGAAACAGCAGTCATCCAAGGCTAATAAGGTGATATTCCTGTTAAAGCAACTGAGCTTACATCTGATAAGCCCCACGGCCGGACCAATATTAACTGCCTTAAAAGCAAATTTGCTGCCAGCCATTAGCTATGGCCACCAGGCTTTTCCGGGGTCGCAGGATGCCCATCTCACTGCAATCCAAGCCAAAGTATATAAATCAGTCTTTTCTATCCCAAGGTCGGCAAGGAAGTCAAGACTAAGATTGGAGCTAGGCCTGGTAAGGCCAGACTTGATGTGCCAAGGGGAGATTATAAAATCATACTTAAGGATTATAAGGGCCCCAACAAACTCCCTAAGATACCATTTGAGAGCCATCTTTGAAGGGCCAAGATCAGCATGGCACACCAGTCTTGGCAAAGCACTCAATATTTTAAAGATCTAAGAAAAGAGCATACCACTGCCAGAAATCCCACTAAATGCATGGAAAAAAGCCATAAACAGACAAGATCACAATATCTCATTTGAACTGGACCCTAGATCCCTTCGCTATAGCCCCCACCTAGACCCGCTGAACAGTGCCTACACGGTAGGCAAGGCACAACCCTATCTGAATGAGGCCCTGACACCACAAGCCAGAACTAAAATCCTCTCTATGAGACTGTGTACTCTAGGAATCACTGAATTTAACCCCACATGGGCTCGCAATGGGGAAAATACAAGCTGCAGACTGTGCCCCTACACGAGAGAATCCTGGCTTCACCTTTTATGCTGCTGCCCCTCCCTTATGAACGAACGCCGTCGACTTCTCCGCCCAGTCTGCATCATCAGGGGAATCAAGACATGCCGCGAAGCATCAGCCTTGTGCTTTTCTAGAATAACCACGATGACCTTGGCGAGTCTTGGGAAATTCATTCATCTGATTAGAATGGCTTTAAAGGCAGCAAATGATCACAAACAAATCAGGGCCACCAGCGTGGTACAATAAGGGGGTCAATGCAGCCTCCCCTCAAATGAGGGAAGAGCTATGATTCTATCCACCCGCCCTTCAGAAATCACACCACATCAATGGCTTGAAACGGAAGGGACAAGGAGAACGATCCACAGACTGCTGTAGGAGAAAACAGCCAAGGCCTACGCAGCTGTCTAAGAAACTTGGTGCAAGGACTTATGATAAAGACCCGGTGCTGGCGGTCTGAGTGGGCGCAGCGGAGAGGGGCTATAATACTTTGACAAAAATCTTTTTAACCAGCAGTCTTTAAAGTTTTAATGTGATAATTTTTCTTTATTCACCAGTTTTATTCTTTCTTACTGTAATGATTTTAATTAGAGAGAGGTGTGGCGCCGCGGCTAGGGCGACAGACTCCAGAATCTGGGGATCATGGTTCAATCCCCGGCACCGGCGGCAGTTTAGCCCAGCACCATGTGACTCTGGGCAATAGCTTGCTTAATCTTCCTGACGGCCCCCAGCGCCTAGAGACCCTTACGGGTGATTGTGCGCTTTACAAATGTGGATTATCATTATGTGGATTATCATCATAAGTGTACACTTTGGGACACATATGGTGGTGGTGTGGCACAATCTGCCCTCCCCTTTGAATTGCCAACCTTGATTTCAAGAAGGACATTGTGGAACTAAATCCTAAAAAGGTACTAAGCAATTCTTAACACTCCCACAGAAGTGTATTTTAAAGGCTTCCTGCACACAATTTCCTGTGAAGCGGTACCGGAAAGTCTTTTATGTGGCCATTATTTTTTGGTTTAATAATGCAAATGTGGCCCAAGGTCATCAGGGAGCTCTACAACAGAATCTGACAACATTAGACATTTTGGGGGATATGTAAAACAGAAGTGGCGGAGTGATGCGTTAGCCGTCATGGCTTAACATCTTACTCCGCTACATCAGAAACGAAGACTGCACAAGTCAGCACACATGGAAAAAGCAAAAGTGAGGAGAAATATAGCATTTCTCCTCGTTTCGCCAACTTAAGACCGGGTTTTCCCTGGTCTTAATTTTGGTGCTGCCTCCTATTTACGCTGCCCTTGTAAATAGGGGTCAGCGTCAAAATCAACAGGTGCTGCGGTGGAACGCCCACCACAACACCCACTGCCCACCCCTTTCACGCTAAGCATTTTACGATAAGCGTAGCGGGAAAGGGGCCTTATTTACAAGGCAGCATTAAGCCACGTTAAGTGGCTTAACGCTGCCTTGTAAATAAGGCGAAGTCCCTATCGCCACGGAAACAGAGAACCTCTTTCCCCGTGCAGCATCATCTTAAGGATTTTGGGAGCCCTCGGCGAGACATTTTTTGGGGCTCCTTCCGAGAACAACTTTGAAGGTTATTGCCTGTTTCTGCTAATTCAAGTCTCATGACAACAAAAAATATAATACATTCTGTGTTAAAGGCTGAAAAAGCGAACTTTCCCAGGGGCCCATTGGGAAGTAGGGTCCTGGGCAGCTGCCCACTTCGCCTACGCCTTAAAACATCACTGTCCCCGAGCTCTGTCAGCTAGCTGCTCTAGCAATTAGGTCACCACACTAAGCTAAAAAACAGTTTCGAAAACTATAAATCCCAGCATGCCGTGCAAGGACACGTTCAGGAGTCTGCGTGTTTAGTAGATCCACCCCGTTTACTATGAACTACAATTCCCGGCCTCTATACACAGAACTGGCCCGTGACAACGTCACGTGATTTCTAAATGCTTTTCCCAGTCATACCATCGGGCGATACACTCTGCTGCCTGACGTCGGTTGTTTTTCAGGGGTGAACTGTGTGTGGTATTGAGACACATGCACATATTTTTTATAATTGGGGCTCAGGCGGATGAAAATGCACTGCTAGAGGCACCTACGTCAAGTAATAGTCGAATACTCGTACTTCCGGGTCAGAAGGGGCTCGGCTAGTGTAGTGCTCGTGACTCTGACGTCAGTAATTGGTTGTCCTTCCAGGTTCGGGAGGGCCTGGTTGCCTGGCCCAGGCAGGCTCAGTGGTCGTGACGGTGACGTCAACACCTTGTTGTGCTTCCGGGTCAGGAGGCTCTTGGCTCGGTGAAGCTGGTGGTGGTGGTCCTGCTAGGAGAATGGAGGCTGTGCCACGCATGCCCATGATATGGTTGGATCTAAAGGAGGCCGGCGAGTTCAGCTTCAACAGCGCTGTCAAGCAGGTCAGTGGAGTGCAAGAACTGTCAGGGCCAGCTGACAAGCAGGAGACAACAATGGTTCAGGGTCTGTGAGTTGTAGAGGGGAGTGAATGGTTTGTTTAGTGGGTTGACGAGGTGCTTTGGGAGGGTCGGAATGATAATAGGAAGCGGAGATCTAGCGAAAGTGACAGGAATAGGATGTTTGACAGTGACAAGTCTTAGGAGCAGCAAAAGGGACTCTCCATATTTAAGGGGACAATATTGAGAAAGAGGGGAGAGTTAATGGAAGGTTGTCTTAGAAGTGAGGCGGTTTTTGTCGTAGATAGTAAAGTATTACATGTATGGGAAGAGGCAATATATGAGAGACGTACTGAAATGAGTCTTGTAGGAAAGATGTATGAAGAATCTAGATACAGTTTTAAATAAAGTTCTTCAAGATTGATATTAGCCTGGAATATGTTGACAAGCGAGGCATATGAGACAAATTGTTTGACCCTTTACCTTAAAACATTTTAATTTGAAAGGATAGACTTTGCAAAGATGGTTTCAAATTCGAGATTTGACTATTCCTACGGCGTCACTGCAATGCACAGATTGGTTAGACGTGGACGATTACATCTTTTCGACTGCAGTAATTAGAAGGCCAGAAAATGATCTAATTTCGGCTTTGCTGACTTTAGGAAAATGTATTTGTTTATAATAAATGTTTGTTTATAATATTGTCTCTCGTGGTTCAGCCTCACTTTGCCCTTGCGGTAAACGTAATGGGGCAACCGAGTGTCCCTCAGAACCTGGGTATACGTATTTAAAGTAAAAATTGGTTCTGTTGGCTTTTTCAATTACTTAGAGCAAGTAGCAACAGCTTATTTATAACACATATCAATGATTTGCAAAGGAAAAATAAAGATATAACACACACCAAAATTGGCATTCAATAATTTATTCAGAGAAAATCAAATAATCATGGCTGTCGCAATTTACAATTTTAGTTGTAATATGAAATACGTGACTGTGGTGAAAAAGTGACGTGGTGATAAGGACAGTACACTATATACAGAAACAATTGAGCGTGCAATGAAAAGAGGGGAGAAAGATTTTATAAATATGTATGTCCTTATTATTTTAGCGCATATGCTTCAGGATCCAATGACAAATGGGACTGTAATCATGAGCGTTGTGTAGACATATACAATACGCCAACGTTTCGGCCCTGTGAGTTGCCCAAAAGTGAAATGCGTCAAGGTGGGTCTTCCTCAGGGCAGGAGGGGGGAATTGGCAGCCCAACAGCAGATTTCTTTGGTGTCCCTGGGAATAATGAATTGCCTCCTAGTCAGATATGGGTGTGAGAATAAATCACAAGTGCCTCCACCAGCCGGTTGGAGCCTCAAAGTTATTCAGTAAATGACTTCCACCCGTCGGTTGGAGTTTTAATTTATATTACCAGTCCAGTGATTTTCGTGATCTGGTAACAAAGCCTCCGTCTTGTCAGTGGCTTTGTTCCTAAATTACTTTGCCCTTGGCCAGGCATTGAAATGTGGTATGAAGGTCCGCATGCACACCCACCTCCACCGGTGGAGAAAAACCAGCAGTGTTGTTGTGCTAGTCACAGTTTGTTCCCCTGCGTCTTACTCCTTTTCCTTTCACACTGTCAACACTTGAAAAAATATTTACTTCCTCAACAATCGTCATTGCAAACTCTATACAGTCAATCATCCAACCCGTTGCCGCTAACATCTCTGCTAAACATTAAAATTGCAAGAACATCATTCCCTTTGTTCTCTCCTGCTCTTTCCACCTATCTTTTATTCCACCCAGTTCCATGAAAACACTAATCTTCCTTTTTATAGCATCTTTGTTTTCAAGCTCACATGCTCACATTTTTAAAAATGGTGATAACTCCTTGCTTTTGTCCCACGTAACAAACTTATCTTAGCAGCTTACCAAAGCCATCTCTCCTCTCAGTCTCCCCGACCTGACTTGTCAATTCATTTAGTATACATATGTCTCCATACTTCCCAATTTTAGTGGTCATTCTCAAAATCAAGGAGCCCTCTACACAATCCTTCACCCTTTCCAAGTACTGCCCATTGTTCCACTTTTTTTCCTAAAACAATTTAAAAGCTGGTCTAACAAATTCTCAAACACGTCAATCTAGCTGCTGGAAAATATCCCCACATCCTTACAGAATCATATTAAACCACATTTGATACTTGGTCACTTTTGTCTATCAATAGCATTTTAGTGCCACCCTTTTGTATTTTGACTAAGGTACCATGTACGATATAGTCAGTAATAGCATTTATCTACACAGTCTGTCCAATCCTAATAAAATTGTGGCAACTCCTCAATCCCAGTTTCCCTCCTGCATCCCTAACCGATTTTACTGTTTTCCTGGTACTTGCCGACCACTACCACATAAATCTACTACCATGGAGAATGAAGCACAATTTAATTCTCCATGCTCTTTTGCTTTCTCTCACTACATTACTGCTTTAGCTAAAGCCTTCCCCTGATTTCGATTCTCCTTATTTGGAAATGACTCCCAAACCTTTTTCTTTCTCCACCGCACTAATTATCTGTAAGCATGCATAACAGGCTATAGGGCCACTGACATTACTTGATGCTGAAACTCACTAGAATGTAGATCACATATCTCCCCTTCACTGATTGCACCTAACAAATTACCCCTCTCAACATCTCCTTCCTACCAACTCCATTCTTCTTGTTGTCAGCTTTATGGTGAAATGCAACTATCCTCTTTTATCACCTCTGTTGAAGCTTCTGCCTACTCCAACTGGCTTTCATGCTACATTCCCTTGACCTCATTTTTCACACAGCCATACCAATCTTTAGCGCTCTTGTGTTTAAACAAAATGTATTGCTGCAGCAGCCTGCTATTTCATGCTCACCTGCTATTTCTTTCAGCTCGTCTTCTGAAGCCTCATCTTTGCTGCCCATATCATATTCAATCTCTCATGGTCCATCCCCATTACTCTATTCAGGTCCAAGCAGACTAAGGATGATAGGGTGTGGTGCTTAAACAATTTAATAGACAGACATTCAAACATTCATAAATAGATTTTAATAAGGAAAAATATAGTCTTTGAATAAGTGTTGAAGAAATAAGAGTAAATAATTCTTGGAAAATTTAGCGCAAAGAGGCCATTAAAAAAGTTTGCAAAAGGCCAGAAGGACCAGGTAGAGGTGAATATCTACTAGAAGATAATTCCACAGATGTAGAATAGCTACTTGGAGACAATACAAATACAGGAGTAACATGATCAAATTGGCTAGAGCTAGAAGTCACATGCACACAAGCATGCATAATCGATTCAAGAGGGAATGTTGAAAACCAACCATTGTAATCAAAATGTCATATCCGCCATCCATGCGTAAAAGAGGATAGTAATTCTGAATATTTGTATCCCCTCAGGATGTACTTGGTGCACCTTTTTAATGATGCGTGTGTACATGCATCGATAGGGCAGGGAAGAGCTGAGGCTTGTCAAATCTTGTGCTCGCTTCATTAACCAACAAATTCAGTAGAACCTGGCATGGAAAATTTACTGATGTTGAGGTGTCCTCATATCCCCAACAAAAAGGAGATCAAAATATATATATGATTGCATTGTTTTATCCTCAGGTTGTTCTTACACCATAATGTGTACAGATTAAATCGCATAGATTCCCGAAGAGGCAAATATGTTAGTCTGAGAAAATTGAGGAAGAGGAGCACAAACAAAAGATAAAAAGGAGATTCTTTACAAGTCCTGGTAACACAACCTGTCCTCACTTCTGGATAGCGAGTGAAAACTGTGCCCTCATTGGTACTTTTTCCATCAAAGACAGATGCATAGAAGCACCAATCAAATATGGGCCTGTCTCTCTTTTTCATATTCCTGTTGAAAAAATGAACTAATGGCCGCCTGCTACAGAATTTTGTTGCCTCCTTTGATTTGGTCCATCATCCCAATCTGCTCCAGAGATTCAAAGGAATGCAAGGCACCATTCAAAGGAATGCTTCTTTCCTAGATAGTCTCTGATGCTTGCCCAAGGACTTCAGGAGGCCTCAATGATCCAGCATGGCCCCTTCCTCTTTAACATATACCTCTGTCCCCTACTGGAGCATTTACCATCAGTCTTAGCTGTTACGAATTGATCGATGGCACACAAATTATTCTAAAACTTCATTGCCCATCTGAATTAGATACCATTGGCCAGTGCCTCCTAGTGGTAGATCATTGGATGAGGTCAAACCGACTCAAACGAAACCCATCCAAAACTATATAGAGATGATAATCTAAGGCAACTAGACCATCTACCACACATCCACAATCTTGCTAAAAAGAGCCTGGCCCACCTCCTAGCCTATCAAATGAAGTAAGTGATCCAGGCATGATCTTGGATATGACCCCCTTCCTGATCACTCAAGTGAATCAATGACAAATTGGCCCTTTTATACAACAAGAAGCTTTATCAAATCTTCCTTTAGCTGTGATCTCCTGTCTAAAATACACCAAAGGTATATATATTGAGGTATCCCACCGGCTGATTTAGAAGCTATAGAGTTTTTTAATGTAGCTGTGAAACCAGTCCTTAGCCCTAATTACACCATCTTTACCTGGTCGCCTGTGGCTAGACTTATAACGTTTGAAGCAATGTGTATAGTTCGTCTTGTCATTCAGAGTGCAAACACCTGCTTTCTCTAGAGAAAACTCCTTACCTTCTACCAATCCGGAGCCTTTCATTCTAGGTTGGATTTTTATCTCTCTGTCCTTGTCCTCCCATACATTCGGAATGTGTATTTTATCTGAAGATTCTACAACAACTCATCTTTAAGTACTGATGTTTAGAGTGCAACTTCATACCTCCAGCACCACACCTAACACCTCCTACACAGGTCAACCTGTAAATCACACCTTCTGAACCCTTGCAGAAACACGTGCCTTGTATTCCTTTGTAAGACAAAGCATTTCACAACTTTGTTAGGGTAAGAGGTGCTATGTAAATAGTGCAATCCTACCTACAGAAAATATAACCCACTCTCCACAATTAATTGCACAATATATTGTGATAGAGGATACTTTAAACTGTTTTTGTATATTTTAAGTGGGTATGTTCCGACATATTTCTACTGCTGATTTACTGCGACATTATTTTCTTTCCTACATATTTATGACATTTTTAACTGCTTTTCGGTTTTTATTGACCAAAAATCAAAAACCCTGCTCCCAGTTGTGATTTCTCGGGGTCGGATTAGTTGTGAATGGCCTGCTTAGTCTATGTTGCATAGAAACAATAATGTAATCAGATCTGAAATTACTTCTGTATTGGGTTTTAAAATGTACCGTACTGAAGTAAACATGATTTCTTAGTGTCACTTAGTAAGCACCTTGCTGTATGTAATAGAAAATATTTAAAGGTCAAGCAACAGTTTGTGAAATCTGCAACATTCATATTAGACAGGGGTGCATCTGGGGTTCCCCTTTTTTTTGGACTATGGGCTGAGAAAGGGTCTTGGGCATACAGACTAAAGATTCATCATCCAGCGGTGTAAGAAAGTCTTTAATTTGATGTAACTTATACCATACACTGAGAAATAGGTTTACAAAAAACACTTATCTGAAGACAAGCTCATGGATGTGGAACATTCTGGGTTTTGACTGTCTGAAACTTATTTTGGATATCTGATGAAAAAACATATAGGTTGAAATGGAAAAGTAATCTAAGACAAGAAAACACAGTATTTTATTTACACTTGTAGAGTGCTTAATACCCATAGTGAAGGGCTTTTGATGTTGGTAGGACTCAACTCAGTAGGTTTTGTTTGGAGCAACGTGTGACTTAAGGGTGTTCCATATGAATAGTCTTGGTGCTGTGCATGATGACAAGAGGGTTGCTGCTGTGTCACTGCACTGGTGTAGCTGTGCATATGTATGCAGTGGGGCGTAAAGGCGTGAGGTTTGTTTATTGTGCTACTGCCTACTATCTTTGTGGTGAGAGACAGGATCTAGGCAGAGGTAAGCAAGATGAACCAGACAAATGGGACTTGCTGCGGAGATGTGACATGATAGGGGAATGTCTGCTTACACAGATGCTGGATGTTAGAAAGATTTTGAGTGGAGGGGCTCTTGACACAGGTGGTAGAGTTTGACATAAGTGGGAGTTCCCAGCTCTTCACTATCCCAGCCCCGACGTGGATAGAGGCATTGTTTGAGCATTTCTCAGAGGAAATTGTCTATGATCTGTGTGCCTGTTGTGAGAAGGCAGCACAATAATCACATCTGTAAAAATGGTGGGGTTGCATTCCCAATAATAATGTAAGTGAAGCGGAGCTGTTGATTAAGAGGCTGGTAACATTGGGTCTGGTAAACTTCCCAACTTATAGCACTGGGAGGTACTGCAGCATACTTAAAATGGAGAAGGTGAGTGAGTGATCGCTGCAGTGGAATGGTGAATCTCAGATAACAATGACTAGAGAATCTCAGATAACAATGACTAGAGAATCTGGATTTCTTAAAAAACACGGAGGCTAGCATTATACATCAACCTTTTACACTTTTACAACGATAAAACAATCCAGAACTGGAATCTTAACAATCCATAAATAACACTGTAATAGAATCCTCTTTTAAATGCCAAACTGCGAAGAATCCAGACTTCATCCATATCAGACACGCTCATCTTCTTCCCTCATCAAGATTGGGAATCTAGAACAAGCAAATAAACCTTTGAACGTAACATCACATATCAGTTAAAACACAAACCTTATGTCAAACAATACTTCAATTTGCAATAATATTTCAAAACTCTACTCCCCCCAATTTTTTTTTTTTTTAATGTATTTTATTTTTAAGGAAGAGGAGAGCGGGATAATGCTAACCTCAATGTCTTTAATGAAATCCTGAATATCTATTCATGGTAATCTGAGAATCACCATTTCATTACAAGACCGAAAGGTACCATTCTCCCTGTTGAAAGCCTGTCAACACCAACTTTGACATGTGTTCAATAGGTCTAAAGTAATGCTGAGGAAACATACTTATATATATTAGACCAATCCACTGCCCTCAGTTACACCAGACCAGCAGGCTTTACTCGCCATAGCTCCCATTAAGGAATGGGCTTTAAACTTTCCCACATCTACATCAGCTTGCCCCATCACATCTTTAATCAACCTTGCAATTGTGGTGGAATTCACATCTTAAAAGGCTTTACATACGATATCAACTGATGCTCACCGTCTCTCCTATTCTCCTGTGATCTGCATTCATATTTCTTTAAACACACCACCACTCATAGGTTCCTGCAGTTATCAAGCTATGGATAAAAAATCGAAATAGACATTGTTTTTGTTGTTTTCTAAATCTCAAAATACACGCCATCTGGACTGAATGTTCTATTTCTTACTTTCAAGCTTTTGACATCTGAAACTCTTCTACAAGACACTAAACATAACGACGTCGCTTGTTTTTGTGTAAGATCCTTCAAATTTAAGTATTTGTTAATTGACCAGTTTTTAAATAACTTTAGGACTAAATATACATCCTACAAAGTCTCATATCTAACCCTAGGTGGTCTCGTAAGCCTCATGCTCTTCATTACTCTGCACACCAGCACATATGTGACCTGCCGAAACTGCAGATCTATAACAGTTCAATGTATGATTATTGAGACCTCTCTCAATTTGCTCAACTAAAAATGTACTACTTCTACCACAAGGTGCCTCCACAGGATCCCAACTCCTTCCTATGCACCAACGAATCATAAAATTCCAAATTACTTTGTACCTCCGCCTAGTTCCTGGGGCCTAAGAGCCCTCGAGCAACTCAGCAGCCCTTTGCGAAAGTCTATGGAAAGCTTCAGATTTCCGGACACTTTACAAACAAGAAGGTGCAATAATTTGCTCAGTATCAACAGAAATTTTTCCCCTTCTCCATTCCTCAGTAAACCCTCTTCTACCTGAATCAACAATGGAACCTCAAATGCCAAGTCCAAGACTGCTGGGAACCATGCCTGAGACACCCAGAAAAAGTTAGCTTCGCCAACAGACACATCTCTCCCTCTTCACACCTTCATAAGGAGCCTCCTAATCATAGCAAAATGTGGCAAAGCATATTCTCTCATCTGTAACTATCCTGCTGGAAAACCTCTACCGCTGCTGCACCAGGGTCTGGCAACCAGCTGAAGTACCTTTCTATCTGAAATGTCAACCTTCTCTTAAACAGATCCACCTCCAAAGGACGCCTATCCAATCTATTTGTTTGAAACAGGGCAGCTCCAGCTTCCAATTGTTGTGGTCCATCAAAGATCTTAAATACCAATCCGCAATAGAATTCATGTCCCCTGGAAAATATTCTGCTCTCAAATTTATCCAAAGAGTGGCTGGTAACATATAAAAATGGTGGGGCAAGCAATGTGCCTCACTGCATCCCAAAACACGTTTACAAGAATACAAACTAAAAGCAGTCACATGCATTACAACTGCATTAAAAATAAAATAAATGCACTTACCTGGGCTGCGTCCTCTGTGTCCTTGCAGTCCGTGGCTCTGACGGGCACCAGTGAAAGAAGAAACCTCCCTAACCAATTCAGGTGCTGCTCTCATGCTGCATAAGATTTTTATAAAGCAAAATGATGCCTTGGACTCAATTAGCACAAAAATTAATTCAAGAATGGGACCACTCAATTATCTCATTCTCTACCTGATATATTGTATTTGCATGAATCTAATTCTTATATTTCATTTTCTCAGATAACCCAACCCTGCATACAGAACAACAAATCTTTTTCTTTTTGTTTGATTTTCAATTTATTTGAAAGTAAAGTTAGATTTTTTTATATATCTTCTCAAATCTCTTTTCACCTTATTTAAACAAACAAATATATATACATACACACATTATTTTTTACACATACATATACAATATATACAACGATAAACAGATACTGCAATATTTTTGAAGTTAGCCCAACTTATTTCACAGGATGCTTGCTTCTAATATAGCCTCAGCATTCCTTTTAAACAGCGAGTAAGTACCCCAGACCTTTTTGCAAGGAGTCTATCAGATCGTTTTTAATTTTTTGATCTGTCTCATGTCTTTTTCTACTCCTTGTTAAACCAATTGTTTAGTTTACAGTTTTCCAATCTTTTGGCTGGGGTCTTCTTTCAAACAAAGGTGTCGACGCGTTTCAGCCCTCTCATTATGGGCCTCATCAGGACTTGGGCCAATATAATGTTCCGTTCTATATAGGCTTTTCTGACTATCCCAATCGCTAATTCCCTCTTGAAAGGTTCGTCGTGACAACGTATTAAAGCGTTTTCAGTTTTAAACGTCCGTCCAAACTGGCTATTCTCTGCGCGGGGCAGCTTCTACTGCCTCCTTCTTCCCGACAACAGTTCAGCCGGCTGAATTGTTGTTGTTTGTTTAAATAAGGTGAAAAGAGATTTGAGAAGATATATAAAAAAATCTAACTTTACTTTCAAATAAATTGAAAATCAAACAAAAAGAAAAAGATTTGTTGTTCTGTATGCAGGGTTGGGTTATCTGAGAAAATGAAATATAAGAATTAGATTCATGCAGATACAATATATCAGGTAGAGAATGAGATAATTGAGTGGTCCCATTCTTGAATTGATTTTTGTGCTAATTGAGTCCAAGGCATCATTTTGCTTTATAAAAATCTTTACGTACCCAGATGCCATTGGTTTACCGGGTTACCCCTGTTGTTTAAGGACTCATGCTGCATAAGGGCATCGCTTGGATTGGGTGGAGCAGGCTCTGGCTAGATGCTCCTTTAGGCCCTGTAGGTCTGTGCTTGGTCTCCACTGGAGACTTGCAAAGAGTCCATGTTAGTTTGGCCGACTCTAGACAGCCGGCCAAACTGACTTGTGCACTTTTGCAGTGTCTGGCCCGTCAATTTACCAGTTATCTCTGCAGCAGAGAACACACCCCTCCTTTATCCCAGCTTCTGGGCAGATTGGCGGCTGCTCCTTTATCCCAGCTCCTGGGCAGATTGACAGCTTCAACGTGCTTTGTGAATAGAAAATGGCAATAACATTATCTCATTGCTATTTTATTGTTCACATTGCTTTAGCACGTCTCGCAGCGGGTGGGGAGGCGACACTCCCCGGCCCTCACGAAGAAACCGCAGCTGAGTTTACCCTGTCCTCCAAACAAAACGAAACACAACACCTTTGCAGTGTCTGACAGACTCCTGGGCCTGCTCCCCCCCCCCCCCCAAGCGAATAATGTATGATACAGCCAACACATTGTGCATTTTCATCAAAACTTTCTGACCCTGTGACACTCCTCTGAAACTCTTCAGTGCAAACAACCCCACTGTCAATTGCAAACCGTTTATGTGCTGACTTCTCTCCAAACCTGACCTTGTGCCAGCTGTCTCCTTCCCTCCTAGCCATGGTCCCTCACCAGTTAGACGCATCTGTTTCGAGCACAATATCCGGCATGCAACCAAACATTGCTCATCCATTCCATGCCTCCAGATTGTGTAGCCACCAATACAATTCTTCCTTCACCTTCTTATTCAGCACAACCATGTCACCAAACCATAAGCCCTTCTTTAATGCCTCTGTTAAGCAGGGTGGTGCATTGGCCCTGGAAAAATTGCCTGGATTGACGACGAAAACAAACCTATTATTCTCTCCAAATCCCTCAACATTAAACTTTCCTCCCTCAATACATGCAACACCCCCTTCTTTATCATCTTTGTTTCTTTTCTCGTAACAAGAACATTGCTCTCACGGTATCTATTTGGAACCCCAGGAATCCCAACCTCGAGATGGGGACATAATGGACTTCTCTTCGTTTATCAGAATACCCAAACTCTCCCAAGAGACCCCTCACAGTCTTAAATTTTTCTAACTCGTCTAAATCCTGTGACATCAACAGTATGTTGTCCAAACGAACAATCAAATGAAATCCTCTTTCTCTGAAATGAGCTACCACAGCCCTCATCACCTTTGTAAAGCACCATGGTGCCGGAGATAGACCAAACGGAAACATACAAACTCGTGCAACTGAGTCCTCCATCTGAATTGTAAATACTTGTGGCTTTCTTCTTCCATCGGCGCTGTAAAATAAGCATCCGTCAGTTCTAATTTTACTAACCAATGCTTTTCCAGAAGCATGTCTCTCAAAAGATGGTTTCCCTACATCTTAAAATGCTTGTAAACTAGAAACCAATTTGCAAACCTTAAATTTATCACAGATCTCCATCCTTTGTCCTTTTTTGCCCACCACAAATAAAGTGCTCACAAACCCTTTTGAATGTTTTTTCACTGGACATATTGCCCCTTTTTGCAATATTCCCTGTGTTTCTCCATCGACCACTAACTTTTGTTTCTTGGTCATATTTAACTCCCTCAGTTCTTTTTCCTGGACCGGTATATCTACAAACTCTATCTCGAACCCTTGCATAGTTTTTAACACCCATGGATCTCCAGTTATATTCCTCCATGCGTCTGCAAACATTTTTAGACTGCCCCCTACTTTGTCTTTGGGGAAGAAAACAATAGTCGTTTCTGAACTCACAGCGGAACCATGTAGAAGTCTGCCCTCATCCTCCGGTACTCATGGCTCTCCCCAATCTTCCTCTTTGCGGGAAGAAACCTGATGACTCCTGGAAGCCTCTTCCTGCACCTCTGAAGGCGTTATTGTACTGGGACCTTTATAGTCCTCGCCAGTATAAGGTCCTTGTCTGCCGGCTCTTCCAAAAACACCACCAAACACTTTCCTCATGTTTGATTAAGCCTTATCTAGTGCCGTAAAAGTAACCGCATATTTGCCTAGGCTCTTCGCCAATCTCTCACCAAAGGGCAACGCTCTAGCAACCTCACTCGCCTCTTCATTTGCCATTTCCCACAATTTGGGGTTTATTTTCATACGAATTGTCTTCCTGCATTTGGCCATGAGCTCAGCATTGGTGTTACCTAGAAAGCTCACAGCCCTTTGGCTCAATCCTCTTAATAAATTAACTGGCTCATTGTTCAAATGAGCCTCCTCCGCCATATCTATAAAATTTGCTAGAGGTCCCAGAATGTCCAACAGATCATCTTAACATTGCTTCAACGATCCCTGTAGACCTTCGTGAGGATTTCTCCCCATCTTAAAAAGAAATGTAATCATGTCTGGATCTAGGTTCGGAGTATTGCACACCTTATACTCAATCACTGGCCTTGAACACCCTGCCTTAAGTACATTCTTTACCTCTATTTCCAAAGACTTTCCTCTGTACTCCTTAATTAATTTAACTGCATATTCTTCTGGCCACCAATCTACACTTCTAGTATGACGAATGTCGTATGGACTAAACATTTCTTCACCTAGTGGATTCTTAACTATCGCTTTCAATGAACAGCCCAAATCGCCTATAAGTTCATCATTTAAAAAGTCATCATAATTCAAATCAAATATGTATTCGTCATACATCTTATCTGATCCATATGTGATATCACCATCAAGATTCATGAATTCTTCATCTGATAAATCTTGTGTGCCACTATGGACACCTTTGCTATGCGTGCCGAAACAGAACCACCCTCTGGTATGGACTTTCATGCATCCTTCCTCTTTTTATTCAGTGGTCTTTTCTCTAAATGTTTTGTTTTCCTCAGTCTTTTCCTCTCATTCACACTCGTCTCAGCCTTTCTTCTGATAAAGACAAATACTCCTCTGCAGAACCTAGATGCCGCTTTCTTTTTCCCTCACAATATCTACTACCTCCTTAACAGAAGCTCTAACCTCCCTTTGGATTCATTTCTTAATATTCTCCTCACTCGTCCTGCCTTCTAATGCATCTTGTTCAACACTGCCATTTTCTGAAGCCATTCTGTCCTGTAAAAGAATCTGTTCCTTAATAATTATCCTGAATTCCCCAACCTCCTTCTATGTCATTTGCCGTATAGCTGATGATTGCTGCTAACCAATGGACCGAGCCTCAAATCACTCTTGCGTATTGTGCATACACTTCCTTAATAATCAGCCCAAACAAAAAGAGCTACCAAATTGCGCAATATTTGTGTGACTTAACGTGCGCCGTAAGACCATCAGCTTATTCCAGAGACTGCGCTCGGCAATGGAAAGTAGCTTTAAGTGATGTCCTTACGCGCTACCCTACATACAATCAGCCATTGGCACAAAGTCCCAATGGTAACAAACATTTGCTTTTTTAATTACAAACAATGACCACGCTGCCTCTCTCATCCTTCTTACTGCTGGCACGGATCATGCTCCTGAAGCGGGTACGGGTTTACCGGAGCCACTAAATCTCCTTAAGCGTCCGTCGCATCCTCATGGTGCGCGGGCAGAGGGTACCAGGGGTAGAGCACATCCATTCAAATGGCATCCCTTTTTACTGCGCAAATCTGATTTAGCCCGCTTAAACAATTGTTTTAATACTCTGACTTCAAATAAATATTGCCATTACCGATTAGTTACCCATATGAAAAATAAAAACCTTATTCAGTGGTGTCCAACCCTGGTTCACTCTCAGCCAAATTATTTACCATACTAAAACCTAAGTAAAATGTTCATACTAACAGCACTCTCATTGCTTCTGTGAATTAGAAGCTTGTCTCATTTATATTTACAATTTTTCATACTACAGCCAAAATAGCAAGGCAGTAACCAAGGTACTTATTTGAGCAAAAGCAGCATTTAAAAGGGGAGGAACATTCTATTACAGTTTTATCGTTGCAAGAAGTTCTTTAAAGGTGCTGCAGGAGTGGCAATTAAAAGGGTGATGCATAATGGTAGCCTCCGGGCTTGTAATTAAATCAGTGATGGCTGAATTGTAAACCAGAATGACCACCATAGGCTTCAGCTGCTATTATAGAAACCAGACTGGGAGCACTGGAAATGTGTATGGTCTTGTCAGAGACAGAGGGTGAGGATCATGCCAGACTTTGTGCTTGTAGATCTGAATCTCATCTCAAATAAGGAGGAGGGTGGCAAACTTGAGAATGTTGAGGGTATGAGCAACCTTTGTTCTTCATTTCTATAGCCACTCGCCTCATGTGAATCAGCCTTTCACTTCTTCCTGCCAGCGCTGCTTCACCACATCTCCATAACCACTGTAATAATCGACGGCTGATTTCAATGAATCAGGATTTATAAAGAGCGGCTAGTCACCCAATAGGGTATCAGGCGCTTACAGGTCCTGGAGGCTTAATCGAACAGCCAGGTCTTGAGGGCCATTCAGAATTCCGGAAGTGATGGTCCATAGGTGCGTGGGGATACTGTTCCAGGTCTTTGCTGTGATGTGGGACGAGCAGCATCCTCCACTTCTGCTTCGGTGGATGTGGGGAGTATGGGCAAGTGAAAGGGGGGGCAGAGTGTTCAGGCGGTGGTGAATGAAGGCAGGTCCTTGATTGTGTAGAGCCTTGTGTGCGTGGGTCAGCAACTTGAATTGGCATGTCTTCTGTATGGAGAGCCAGTGGAGCTTCCTGAGGTGGGGTTTGTCGGGGAAGGCCGAGGATGAGTCTGACTGTGGCGTTCTGTATGGTCTGTAGTCTCTGCAGGAGGTGTGTGGCAATTCCACCGTAGCGGGCATTGCGTGGTCCAGTCAGCAGGTGATGAGGGCATGAGGGTGATGAGGGCATGGTACATCTCTTGTGTATGGGTAGCCACTTGAAGTTCTTATAGCATACACAGAATGAAGAATCAAGCAGAGGAGATGGCGTTGATCTGTAATTTCATGATAAGCGTGGTTGGATGGAGTGGGTGCGGGTTTAAGGTCTGATGGCCACCAGGAGTCGTTCCATGTGTTGCTGCTGTTGCCAAAGATCAGTACTTCCATCTTGTTTGTGTTCAGCTGCAGGCAGTTGTTCTTTATCCAGTCAGCCACGTTTGTCATGCATCTGTGGAAGTTGGGTCTGGTGTTGGGGGGATCGTCGGTGAGCGAGAAGATGAGTTGAGGGTTTGTCTGCGTAGGAAGTTATGTTGTGATGGTGGGATCTGACGATGTTTGCCAGCGGGCTCATATATGTGTTGAAGAGCGTGGGGCTAAATAATGAGTCCTGGGGTGCACCGGAGGTGTTCTCCTTGGGTTAAGAGGTGGAAGGTTGGATGTGGATCCTGTGGCTTCTACTGGTTGTGAAGGAGGGGATACATTTGAGCACGTTTCCTTGGATGCAGATGTGGTGGGAGACAGTGTTTTTAGACTGCTGAGAGGTCGGGGAGGGTCAAAGCTGCTGTTTCTTCTCGGTCGAGGAGGGTTTGGAAGTTGTAGGTGGCTCCAATCAGGGCAGTTTCAGTGCTGTGATTGTTGCGGAAGCCTTACTGGTAGGTTTCGATTCAGGTGCATCAAGAGTTGATTGTTGATGATCTTTTCTAGCACCATCACTGGAAATGGAAGCAGGGAAATTGGCCGGTAGTTTTTGAGTTCGCTTGGGTTGGCGGAGGTTTTTTTGAGTAGGGATCTGGCATCTTCATGTTTCCAGGCATCAGGAAATGCTAAGGTGTGATAGAGGTGTTGAGCAAGGTGGTGAGTTTATGGCTGTTCCTTTGGGGTCTGAGGTTCAAGATGTCGTGTGGGCATGGGCATGGGTCTTTGGAACTCCAAATTAATCGATTTCATGATGGAGATGGTGTCCTGGGTGGAGAGGATATTCCAGGTGGTCAGTGTGTAGTTAGTGTTGGTTACAGTGGTGGCGTATGTGTTGAGGAAGTCCGTAGGTGGGGGTTGGGGCTCGAAGTTTCTGTATATGGTTGTGATCTTGTCATGGAAGGAGTGGGCGAGGTTGTCGCACAGCTCCTGTGAGGGTGTGATGAGGTTTTCACTGGCAGCCGATTTGGAGAATTCCTTAACGTTGTTTAAAGGTTCCTTGGTGGTTTTGGCTCTGGTTTCGATGCGTGCGGCAAGGGCTGTCTTTGTTGCCCGCATCAGGTGGTGGAAGAGGTTGAGGGAGTTCTTGAAGGGTGCCCTATCGGATGTGTCCTTGCTGGTGTGCCATCTCCTCTCCACTGTTTGCTGTCTCGTTTTGCTATTCTGAGTTCTTGGGTGTAACAGCTAGCCTTTTAGGACGATTTTTTTCTGGATGTTGCTCTTCATGAGACAATGCTTTCTATGCAATTGGTGATCCCGGGGGTCTATATGCATGGATGCCTCTGATGGTTGTCTTATCCGCGTGGAGCTTGAAGTTAAGATGTTCCATGGGTGTGGTGGTGGTGGTTCACTGCATGGTCTCTTTGTGGATGATGGCCGTTCCTCCACCCACCTTGTTTGTTGTGGTCCTTGTGAGTGATTTTATATCAGTCTGGTATCGCTGTGACAATGTCTGGGAAGAATGTAGCATTGAGCCAGGACTCAGTGAAGAAGACCATGTTGGGTGTGAAGGTGGCAATGAGGTACCATAATTCAGTGGAATGCTTGCATAGTGAGCGTTTTGAGAAGGGGTCATGCAAGTTGGTGTTTTTATTCAGGTAGTGTCTGTTCTGTGTTCGGGGTGGGGCTGGTTGGTGGGCTGGTGTCTGTGCAATGGCAGATAAAGTGGCAGTGGGTGCAGGTGAAATGTGCTACTGTGGAGCGTGGGTCGGAGCAGTGTCAGTGTTTGTTGCGGCGTCCGGGGTTGAGGGTGTAGAGCTCGGCGATGGTGTATATCGGGCGGCGGGAGGCCCAGGGGTCGTGGCGCTGGGCTTGGTCCAGGCACTGATGGGTGCAGATGGGCTTGCCATTGGGCGTGCCCGTTGCACATGTCTACTGTTTGGCCGTGCTGCGGCCTGCATCAAGTAGGTCTTGGGGTGGGTGGGGCTTCTTTTGGCAGGAAGAACGGTGAGTGGCAAAACCCGGTCGGGAAAACCCAGGCAGTTGCATTCCAACGGAACATAAACTGTAACCTAGTTTAACTTTAGACTTCTTTTGGCCACACTTTGATTGTTATTTTTTTTAACTCTTTTTCAGTACTAGTTCTCATAATTTTGAGACACTGTTCCCTGTTAAATCCCCAATTTTTTCTTTAGAATTATCTGGTTAGGACCATTGTATTGTATTGCTGTTAGCTAAAATATTGTTTACATTTTTAGGTCACTTGCCTGTCTGTAGGTGAAAGCATCTTATAGCCCATACCAATTACCTACAGTAAGCTTAGTGCTTGCCCTTAGGTTTCTTTGCTCTGGTTGGCTTATTGGCAGTCTTTATTTGCTTTTTATGCAATGGCTTCCCTGCTTCCTCTTGTGTTTGCTTCTCCTATGGAGCATATCCACTTTACCATCCTTTTTATTGGATGATTGTATTCTTCCACTACTTGCACTCAGAAATTACTTTTTAGGTCGAAGCTGGTTTGCTAACAACGTCTTGGGAACATTCAGAAAGCTCTCTTGGAAATGCATTCCACCTGTTTTTTTACCTTTTGGCTTTGTGATTTGTAACTCACATTTGTTTGTTTTAGACTATCCAGCTTGAGTTTGTCTTTTCCGTTGCCCAACCCCTATGTACTGTATTCTAGCACTAGTACTCGATTTCTGTAAACACACCTTTAAATCTTGTACTTATTTTGTCACATTTGCTGGGCATTCAGAGATAGAGGTCAAATGTCAGGCTATGTCGTGAGAAGATTTATGTGACCATCATGCTGGCAACTTAGGATGTGCTTGAGGAACACGATCTAATGTTTTTTGCTAGCACACAACAGAATTTAAATGCAAATGAACTACAGATATGTCAGAATGTATCTGAATTAGAAAATCACTAACAAAGCAAATTTTTTGGTAATTCTAAAGTGTGTGGAAACAAATATTTGATTACGATCAAAGCAGATCAATACAGTAGGCGATGACATTTCCACACATTATCGTTTGTGCGTTGTATACTTTTATCAGTAAAACTGTATGTCTCTGCAAATGTAATGGTCATTTCAGTTGAAGATGTGTTGTCTGAAATGGCAGTACGCTACCACACCATCCATACTTCGCTTTACCCCAGTCTGTTTTCCACCGCTCCACACAACTGCAGTCTGCTCTGCACTCTTCCACGCTGCTCTGCACTACTGCAGTCTACCCTGCACTACTTCACGCCACGCTGCATCACTGTACTCTACACCACTCTACCGTCAATGCGCCCTATCCCAAACTACTTTACTAGGCACCACAGCACTCCTCACCCACCGCACTCTTCGCCACTGCACTCTACACCCCTCCACTCTACTCTATGCCACTCTGCTTTGTAACACTACATTCTGTGCCACTGTAGTCTATGTCAATGCACTCTACTCTGTTCCACTCTTCAATAGTGCACTCTGTCAATCCACTCTATGCCATTCTAAGCTACTCTCCACTCTACGCCACTCTGCTGTACAATAATAATAATCCACATTTGTATAGCGCACAATCACCCGTTAGGGTCTCTAGGCGCTGGGGGCCGTCGGGAAGATTAAGCAAGGTATTGCCCAGAGTCGCATGGTGCTGGGCTAACCTGCCGCCGGAGCCGGGGATCGAACCCTGATCCCCAGATTCCAGCGTCAGTCGCCCTGGCCGCGGCGCCACACCTCATCCCTATACAATGAACCACTCCACTCAAAAACAATCGACTCGGCGCCAATGCGGTCCACACCATCTTACTCAAAACCAGTGCACCCTACGCTAATCTACTTGGTACAACTATACTCTATGCCACTGTACTCTACTCTGAAACGCTTTATGCCACTGCACTATACACCACTGCACTCTATGCCATTGTACACTACGTGTCCGCACTCTATGCCACTATTCCAGTTTGCACCACTGCACTCTACGCTACTGCATACCACACTGCTCTGCTATACACCACTGTACTCTACGACCGTCTCCTCTGCAACACTGCACTCCCTACCACTAAACTCTACGCCACTGCACTCTACTCTATGCCACTCTACGCCAATGCACTCCCACACTGCAGCACTCTATCCTTCACAACTCTACTCTGTGCCCCTCTATTCTACCCCAATGCACTCTACAGCAGTTTACTCAAAACCAATGCACCCTATACGCTACTCTGTTGTGCAATACTACACTCTCCACCACTGAACTCTGCACCAGTGTTCTCTGCACCACTCTATGTCAATGCACTGAACTCCACTACACTCTATGCCACTCTAATCTGCATTGCTCCAAACCACGCCACTGCACTATATGCTACTGCACGCAATGCCACTGCACTTTTCTCTGAAACAATCTACTGTACGCCCCTGCACTCTCTGCCGGTTCCACTGTCTGCTGGCTCTGCTCCCTGCCGGTTCCGCGCTAAAATCCAGTTTGAGGCAGGCCCTGTACCTACTACAAATGCCACAGTGAAAATTGTTTTTAGTGTTTTGTATTTGTCGGGACAGGGTAATATTACATTTCTACATGTCCCTCTTTTAAATGCCTTGCACAGTACCTTGTGGACTACAAGGCCTAAATAGGGGCGATTTATTAATATTTAACAATAAGGTTTTCTCCTGCCAACAAGTGTTATTTGGACAGATTAGATTGCAGGGTTCACTCTCCAGCATTCTTGGCTACATAGGTTTGGCTTTGAAGTCAAGTTTATCCTGCCACTGTAGTGAATGGCACATTAGGTGCTTCAGCCCACTAGTGGCATTTAACTACCAGTTCTCCTAGGTGCATTTTCTACACATATACTAGGGACGTATAGGCAGATTCAATGTGAGAGGCGGCGGGTCTTTAGATGTGTACTTGTGTGTGAACTAGGACATGACTAACTGATGTCAGAAGGTAAACTCTTTGACTAGGAAGATCCTGCTCGGTGTATCTGCCCCATGTTCCATCGCAGTTGGCCTCAAATTGCACCTCGATTTAGTTCTGCCGCCACCATTGACTAAGTTAAGCCTGTCTGCTCTGTGCCATATCCACCTGGAGGGGGAGTTCCGGTTAATTTAGTGACTTTGAAGGTGCACCCTGACAAGGTTTATGAAGTGGGTAGTCACCCACTCCCCTTAATAATGGGTATCATTTTTAGCAAATTTCAAAATGTGCTCTCTTATGGGCCTCCCATGCTTCAAGTGTACTCTCTTTCCACAGTTTGTCCTGAAGAACTATGGTGAGAATCCAGACAACTATAATGAAGAGCTGAAGAAATTGGAGCAGCTAAGACAGGTACGCACTTCTGTTGTCTACCCCACAAATGTCTGTACATAATTAGTTATTTATAGTCATCATATTCCTAATTGTCACTTCATTGTGTCTTTTCATGGCAAATTGTCTTCACCCTCTAATACGCATGTTTATTACCATCTCTGTGTCTCTTTCCACAAACTAAGTTGAATGAGACTAGGGTGGGTAAGAATTGCAGGGTATATGCATCTTGTAGATGATTTAGGCCAACATTATAGCTTTGACTCCATATCGTTGATAACTCATGTAGAAAATCAAAAGGAATACCTTAATTTTGGGATGCAAGTTTTCCATGCTATTATGGGATTTGAATTCAGGAATAGAAACTAATCATGTGAATTCGTATTTGTACACTGATTTTTCTCATGCTATTCTCTTTCCATGCCAATTTCCCAAAATATATTTTGCCAACTTTTTCCTGGAGAAATGTACTTTGAAGTGGAGTGTTCGTACACAACTCGTAATTTTGATTGAGCCAACATCTGTCAGTTTGCAGCACATGTTGATCCTAGGCTCTGCTGTCTACTGCCATCTAGCGGTGTTTTCAGAATATTGAAGCTTATTTTTCTTCAAAGTCTTGGTTTCTAAATGAAGCATGTACAGAATAACTCACTGGCACTCTCCTTAAGTGCAACAGTACACAAACTCCAACTTTTTTCGCAACTGGCTTCTACGCTTGTTGGGGCAGAAAAGTCCCTGCATGGTGACTGACGTGCACCCTTGCCCCGAGTGCCCCAGCTTCGTGGATATCTGGATCCCTGGTACTGATTTTTGGTCATGGCTGAGCACTTATCATGCATGTGCACCTTGATCTAGGCTTGTGTCATGGTAATGCAGTCTTGTTAGAACAGGCACGGCGCACCAAGAGCTACCCTCAATACGTTTTGGATCCTTTCCTTTTGCGGGCACTTAGCCCACCCACACATATGAGGTAAAAGTTTCATCATAATACCTGGGGCAACACTGGGTGGTAGGACATTTGTAGTTTCTTTCTGATTCTGGAAGAATAAGGCCCAGTAATGCAAAGAATATTTGTTACTTTAGTCACATTTTTGGATTTGCAGGGCATTGTGGGTAAGAAAACCTGTTTGGATCCAAAGAGGCACACCTCCCTTACTCCCCTGGGTTTTCTAATTTACGAAAATAGAAAGAATTGGTAGATTTTTCCTAGAGACAATGTGCACCTTAGTAGAGAAAGACAGAAAAGAAAAATATTACTGCTCATCCTTCTATTCCTCAAGGAAACACACATTCTGGTTGGATTTGGCTCGAAGGTGGGTGAAAGGTTCAAAATGTATATTTTATTAAGAAGAGATTTCACAGAAATGAAATACTGTTAATAATTGAAAGTTCCAAAAACTGAACCAATGGCTCACAGTTTGTGAGCTGTAAATCCGCTTCAAGGCACCAGCCGCTTTACAGGACATTCACAGACCTTTCATACATGACACACACACACAATATCCTTCACACCGCCAGCCGCGGGCCCATCACATTACAACACTCACATCAACAGACAATGTACACTCTGGCAGAGAAAGACAGAAAACACGAATATTACTTCACTACCATCTATTACTCAATCACACACAGCTCTGGTTGAATTTGGCATGAGGGTGAGTGAAGGTTCTGAACGTAAAATTTTATTTAAAAGATTTCACAAAGGGCATGGCTTGGTGAGCCAAGATGGCCATCGCACTCTAAGAGTGCTCCGGCCCCTCTAATATCCGCTGCCATCCTAACTTTCCTCCAGAGAAATGTATCCAGCGTGGGCACCCCTAGACATAGGGCCCCCACATCTATAGCAGTCTTGACCCCAAAACTGGCACTGAATGGGACGGAGGAGACGGCCTGCGGTGACACTCTGAACTGCCCAGGTCGCAGCAAAATGGCGGCGGAGTAGCTGGTACCGGAAAAGTTGGCTGTATGAGTGCCGCGAGACCCGCCGGAGTCCCCACTGCCAGACTCCAGGAGCATATGAATCTGAGCCGCTACTACCACTGATACCAAACACGTCTTTGGGGACCTAATGAGGCTACGGCGCCTGAGATGGTGGCCTAGGAGGGAGTGGTGCCAAAACGACTTGCAGCGGCACCCGAGATGAGGAGGATGGTCCATCTAAGGATCAGCGGTGCCGCCGCACTACCATCAAGGATGTAGGCAGCCCCCAATGCTAGACTGTGGCCAGCTGCGCATTGCCATAGAGGCATTTGGCCTGCGATCGGCGGGACCCTTGCGGAACCCATTGATAAAAAAGAGGCACAGGGCTTGGCTGGGAGGGCAGCCCTGGGTGAGCTCCTCGGTGGTGGATCCTGCCTCCTCTGCCCCTGAGCGGAGAGACGAGGGTGCTCCCTGGCCTTTGACTGGTGGGACCGCGCGCCCACCTGCTGCGTTCAACGGAGATTCTGGGAGCTGTGGGTTGGAAGATCTCCTATCCCAGGTCCAGCAGACAGACTGAATGGTGTGACCCTGAGAGGTATGTGCACACCATCAGGATCCTCCTGGGCTGTGGAGGCGACCGAGGATGTCGACCCGCGATCAGCGGGGCACCTCCGGTGGGCCTGCCATGGGCCCTCAACTGACCCGCCTTACTCCTTGAGTCCCTGCTGTGCAGAGCTGGGGCTGATTGGCGCAACCAGCGGGAGTGCGCTTCTGCCTGCGGGAGAGGCCCCCCTCCTTCTCCCACTACGCGAAGGCTGAAGGTGAAAGAGGGCCTAAACCATAAGAGCAATGGGGTTTCCCTACATCCCAGTGGCGGCGGTGAGTACCTGCCAAAGTTCTCTGCCACAGGGCGCGAGGAGCTTCTGTGGGAGACTGGCTGCATCAGCCCGCGACCGGTGAGACACTCCCTGAGGCGGCCGGAGAGCGCGGAGCCCAGAGTTAACCTTTGAGGGGGAGCCTGCCCGGAACGAGAGGCCTATTTAGAGTGGGAACATCACTGGTCGAACTCTGTCGGCGAACGACATGGCGAAGTTGAAAACCCGGTAGGATCCTGGGCGCCCCCTAGATCCTTAATCTGTGCTCTCTGCGCACAAGTGCCCGCATACTTCTGTCATGGTGGGCTGTCATTTACCCCCCATCCCCCCCCCCCCCGGCCGAAACTCACCTTTGTTGGGATCTCATGCTCCCTACGCACCGGACCTCCTCCAAGCACTACCGGCGACCTAGGCCTCACGGACTGCACCTGGCTACAGGGCTCTTCTTGGAGCCACGAGACCTTTCCTCACAGCTACACCAGCCATCGTCCTAGGAACTTGAATGGAGATGTGTGCGGTGGGTTCAGATCGCCAACTCTAGGAAACCAGAATGTCATGGGGAAGGACAGAGAGGCGAAACTCCTTTCGACCCAGACCCGTATGGAGCAGTATGTAGTCAGTGGCCTCGGTCATGGCGGGACTGCGCCTTCCACAACCAGCCCCCCAGAAGGTGACCTGGCTACCATCAAGGCATGTCAAGACTCCATGGAGACGAAGATTGGGGAGGTGCGAGTAGACATGGCCGTGTCCGCCAGGACCTCCGTAACACAACTGCTTGCATCACAAAGATGGAATCCTGCCTTTCAGAGGTGGAAGATGATGTTTCAACTCTAAAGATGCAGGTTGAACAGCTGCTATCCCACATGACCGATCTCCATAGACAGGCTGAAGATGCAGAAAACCGATCACGGCGGAGCAATCTTTGCCTGGTGGAGCGACATCTGCCTCGCCCACTGACTCCCCCAGAGGTTAAACAGGTCGTCGACATCCCAAAAGCCATCTAGGCTCTGTGAAAACTATGGCTGGTCAGCCTTGACGCCCGAAGAAGGCTTCATTCACTCTCCAAAGCCAAGCTCTGATGACACCGACCTTTCACGCAGCCCCCAAATCTGATTCAAAGCACTACTATTACGATTAGCTTGAACTGGAGGAATGCCAATCCTTAAATGCAGAAGAGCCGAACCCGCGTTGCCCTTACACGACACTTCAAAATTAGTCTCTTCACACTCTAAATCTCAGTTCACTGGGCGACAGATGCTTCAATTAGGGAAGTATGGGGAGGGGGGTTGGTTGGGAATTTTGGTAGGGACTGTTCTCCCTGCTCTTGTTTGTGTTATTCTGTTTCTCTGCAGCACTATGCACAAAATCCATGATGCGCCCCCGGGCAGCCTTCGTAGTGAGCCTGAATGTGCCCAACTGCTCCCAAGGCCTAACCACCCGGACCACCTAGGCTTTCCAGACCATTGGCCCCACGCATCGCCATGTTATCACAATGCCACAGCCATGTAGTGGGGGTGACCCCCATAGAATCCTTTAATGGAATGTTAATGGACTCTTAGATCAAATTAAATGGACAGTGATTTTAAAATATGTACGGAGGATCAACCCAGATGTCCTGTTACTGCAAGAGACGCACCTGCTGGGGAACCGAACTCCCTTCTTAGCATGCCAGGGATTCAACGGGGTTTGGCACTCAGGGTTCTCAAGAGGGGCTCGAGGAACGTCAATCCTTTTGCGGCTCTACCTTCCCTTCATGCCAGTCCACAGAACTAGCGACCCTTGGGACGATTAGTCACCATCACAGGTACCCTTGGAGTATCCACTATCAATTTGATGTCATTATACACCCCCCGGCAAACCTTGGGTCCACACTCCGGACCGCGGTGGCGATAATATCCTCCTTCCCCGAAGGTTTGACCGTAATTGGGGTAGACTTTAATGTTGTCCCAGAACCTGCCAAGGATGCCACGGGTACACCATCCTCCCACAGAAGGCTAGGTGCCAGCCGTCTCAGATATTAGGCTTCCAAAGTGGGCCTCTACGACGTCTGGCATACCTGGCACCCTAGTACACTGCAATATACGCACACATCCGCTGCACACCATACCTACTGTTGTATTGACCGTATCTTCATGCCTGCCATAGACTGTAGGACAGTTACTGAGATCCAAATCCTGGGGCGAGGAGTTTCAGCCCACTCCTCCTGTGGATCGGGGCTCCACGGGAGCTCCAAGTCCTAAATGGAGACTAAATACCTTGTTTCTTCAGGACCAAGAATATAAACAAGGGATCGAGGGAGAACTGAAAAACCATTTCCACACCAGTGAGGGCAACTTCATAGCCCGCTGTGGGAGGTGGGCAAAGCCACTATCCGCAGATAAGGGGTTCCTCAAACACAGACAGCAGGTCCAAGACCACCACCTCTCTCAGCTCGATGCCACTGCTCTCCGTCTGGAAAAGACTGTGGCCATGGCGATGGGGAGGCAGCGCTTCGGCAGCTCCACTTAATACATGAAGACATCAAAACCATTTCTCTTGAGTTTTGATTTGGAGGTCCTCAGTGGTCCGGGTTTATGGCTGGGGAGACAAAAATGGCAAATTACTTCATTGGCTCGCCACCCATCCCCTGGCCAACCGAATCGTCCCCAAAATTTGTGACGCACAGGGGTAAGTCTTTTGTACCCCTGCTGAAATTGTGCGATCCTTTGCGAGCTACTACGCGACTCTTTACTCCACAGATCATTCACATACGCCAGCTTCTTCTTCCTCCAGGGTACTCCCCTTCTGCACCTTCCAGAGAATGAAATTAAGGCCATGGATGAGCCCATTATGACAGAGGGGAGCAGTTAAGTGATCTCATGCCTAGCTACCCATAAGACTCCCGGCCCGGATGGTTTCCCTGCGTAACACTACGCAGCATTTCGGGAAATCCTGACCCCACAAATCCATACCCTGTTTGAAGAGTTTCTGGATAAAGGCACCTTCCCCCCCTGACACTGACACATCAACAGTCGTGTTTGTGCCTAAACCGGACCCTCCGACAGCCTTATGTTCTAACCACCGCCCAATTTTGCTGATCAATACTGAGATTAAAATGTACGCAACGATTCTTGCCACCCATTTGAGGAGGCTACTCCACACTCTCATACACCCTGATCAATGTGGCTTCATGCCACAACGTAGCACAAGGCACTGTCTGAGACGCCTCCATGTGTCTCTTGTTCACCGTAACAACGTTTCTCCATACCTAGGTCTAGTGCTACTCAACTTTGAGAAAGCCTTTGATACTGTCGACTGGCTCTACGTGGGCGCGTGCTGGAGAGAGCGGGCTTGGCCCCCAGTTTCGGAGAATGATGGGAGTCCTCTACTCCAGTCCACACGCCAGAGTCCCCATAAACCGTGCATTATTGGAAGCATTACCTATCGGAAGGGGAACCCGATAGGGGTGCCCACTCTCTCCTCTCCTATTTGCTTTTGCAATAGAGCTATTGGCTTGTCTCATTCGAGCTGATGATCGGGTTAAGGGATGGCGCTGGCAAGGCTCCGATGTAGATCGGATTGCCCTATATGCAGACTGTGTCCTGCTCTTTTTGACTTACCCGTCCCAATCCAGACCGAGGTGCCGCCATGTCCCCCACTCCTTTGAAGAGTGTCGGGCTTACACCTTAACCCAACAGAAATCCACTCTGGTGCCCCTTCACGCTACAAGAGAATGAATGGAGTGGCAAACAACTATCCCCCTGCGATGACTTTCGTTCAAATATCTCAGAATTTGGGTATTGCTTCCTCAGGAGCTGACCTGGTCTCTCAATGTCAACCCATTTCTCAAATGTACAAAAGACAACCTTGGTTGTTGGCAATCGCTTCCACTCAACCCACTCAGTAGGATTGCCATGTTAAAAATGATGGTTCTGGGGGTGTGACTTGGCGGTCTAACATGGAGGACACGCGCAGCCGAGCTCCCTGTAGCCCAACATTAATCCTTTAATTATCCTAAATCTTCCCTCAAACTCACTAAGTGCTGTGCTGGAGGAGACTCTGCGGCAACTTACTAATACTCGCTGCTGGTCCTGGAGGGGCAGTCAAGGTCTGTGGCAGGTGCTGCGGGCCTCTATGGTGTGTGGCCTGCGCTGCGAGGCTGGTGAATCTCCGTGCTATGCGACAGGCAAGTGGAGACTGGAGCGCTGATCCTGGGTTGCGGCCGGCGCTGTAGCCGGAGCCGCGATCATACAGATGAAGCGGCCCGAGGTGGCGACGTGGGGCCCCCGCATACCTGAAGCTTCGCTACCTCAAGAGCTTCTGTGGCTGGGTTGAGACGCGGCCGGCCTGCAGACCCCGGTGTCCCCTGGGTCCTAGACAGCGCGGTCGACCATGCGCTCCCGGTCCCCCCCCCTTTTTATTTTCATGTGGGACGGCTCGTTATCGTGGACCTGTGGAGGATTGAGCTGGGTGTGGAGCACTGATCTTGCCGCTCGTAGGCTAATTTTGGGATTCGGCGGCCTGGTCGGGCCGCGGTGGACGGCCTGGATGTCTTGCTTTTTGTGCCGCCAGCTGGAAGCAGTGGAAAGACGCTGAGGTGGCCCCGGGCGTTGCTTGTGCACTCGGAGCTGGGCCACGCTGTAGTGTTGCACTACTGCCACCGTGGGCTGCGGCAGGCCCCTTCCATTTTCCCAGTGGCTGCGATTGGGGGTGGGGCTCGCCCCAGTGAAAAGCCCTGCTAAAAGGGGAACAAACAAAGAGGAGAAAGAGCCGGGGGGCACCTTCCTGCGTGGCCTGCTTGACGAGCCGATTCCCTTCCTACAGTAGATCATGGAGGGGGTGAGACACCGGGCCCTGCTACACGGTTTGCTGTTTGAGCCTTGGATGGGGGACTGGTCCTGTGCCTCACCCTCCTCTATGCACATGAATTATGGTGCTGACCGGGTTGATTGCGGGACAGTTACAGCCCCAGGAGGGGTGGCGCGGGGGGCCAGGTCACACTCAGTTGTCTACCCCCCCCCCCCCCCCCGAACTTTCGGGCCACTATCTGCCAGAGACGGGCGAGTCTGTGAGAGGGAGAGGGGCACCTGCTAGGGGAGGTTGGGGGTGCCCGGATCACAGCTGGATGAGATTAAGTGCAGCTTGAGGACGTGGTGTCCCCCCTTGGCCGCTTCCATCTGTTAAAAAAGCTGTGAAGAACTTGAGTCTCGGGCATAAGTGAACTGAGACGCACCTATCCTCACAGCATGGCCAAGGATAAACCAACCAGAATGGCGTCCAAACAAAGTACAATAGATAAGTTTACAGTGGCAGTGACGCAGGGGCCGGGCCAGGGGGGTGCCGACGCAGCTATGCCTAATAATGCGGCGCTATTGGTAGCCATCACACAGTCTCGGAAGACTCTTGATGCCAAGATCGGGGCCGTCTGCTCCGACGTCATGCTCCTTCGACAGGACCTTCAGAATGCTGTGCAGCGGATCACGGAGACTGAGTCCCAAATTTCCACTGTAGAGGACACAGTGGCCGGCCTTCAAAAGAAAGTTCACACCCCTGAGACACTTACAAAAGGCCTGGCAACGAGAGTGGAAGACGCGCAAGGGCGGGCTCGCCGCAACAATCTCCGCTTCATTTGGTTTCCGGAGGGATGCGAGGGCTGCAATATTGAGGATTTCCTGACTAAATGGCTGTTGGAGTGGCTCTCCCCGGGCACGGTCTCTCCCGGTTTAATAATCGAGCACGCGCATCGAGCGCTACTGTAGAAACCGCTACCTGGTGCACGTCCCCGGCCGATAATCCTACGACTCCTTAACTACAAAGTCCGAGACAACATATTGCGTCAGGCTCGCCTCAAAGAGAATCCGGATTTCGATTCCCAACGCATCATGGTCTTTCCAGACTATTCTAGACTGGTACAGCAGCGCAGGCAATCATTCACGGAAGCGAAGGCACGTCTCCGCAGCCTCAAGATCCAATACTCACTGCTCTTCCCTGCTCACCTTAGAGTGATCTACTAGTCAAAGATGCACTTCTTTGAAACATCTGAAGAGGTATTTCGCTGGACCGCCAAGACTATCAAACCCAGGCCGCCCACCTCCCCTAGACTTGACTCTGATTCTTCCTCCGTGGGCTGTGGGCGCGATTCTCTGGGGCCAGTTTAAAAACAGCGCCGCCGCTCGCGCTCTAAGAAGCGTTCTGGGACCCGTAACTGGTCTCGCTGGTGCCTGACAGAAGACCAACCGGGGCCAGCTGCATCCTGAATCCTGTTATGATCAGCTATGGCTGCAATCTGCTCTCATTAAGGGATGTCACATGCACATGAGCTACTATGTACTAGATCTCCTCTGCTATTAGACACTGAGATGTGTAGGGGATTGTTTCAAGGGATCCATTGACTGCATGTTGCTATCAACCCCCGTTTGGGGTCGGATGCACTACATGCTGCGATAGGTACTTCTATGTTCATAAGGTATTGGGGTGGAGGGAGGTGGACTGGGAGGGTTTTTTGGGAGTTTTTGTTGCAATTATTTTGGAGTAGTGTCATTGCAATCCGCAGGTACACGGTCTTAGACAGGTCACCCACATCTATGGCCATCACCGCTTTGTGCGAGTCCGTAATCGGGAAATGTCTGAGGCCCAGGAGCTCGGAATTGTCAGCTGGAATATTCGTGGTCTCTTAGACCAAATTAAGCGGTCGCGGTGCTGCGACAAGCAAAGCAATACAGAGCGGATGTCCTGTTACTACAGGAAACCCACCTGTTGGGCACCAAAATACCCTGCATGGCGCGCTTCGGACGTTTGTGACGTGTCAGACGGAGTTTTTTAATCCCGGGCACACGAGCAAAAGAAATATCTCTTTTCGACATCATAGTTAGCGCAAAAATGAAGATATGAATTCGTGCATTCTTCTTGCAGTAGGAAGGATTTATACCTTGTACATATACAGCCAGATTCATCATTCTCCCGTTTTGCGAGCCCCTAATAGCGATTCATAAGGAATCGCTATTAAGGACTTGCAAAACGGGATTCATGTAGGAATTGCAAAAAATATTGCGATTCCTACATGTTCCTTATTTGCGATTAGCAAATTGCTTATCGCAAATAAGTAATAACTCCCCATGCATTCCTATGGGCCTACAGGCCCAAAGGAATTAATGGGAAGTTATTCCTTATTTGCGATTAGCAATTTGCTAATCGCAAATAAGGATGCGATTTCAAGGGTGCAGGGGTGTCCAAAGGACACCCTGTAGCATCCCTGAAATGTAATCTACATTGGTGTTGCGCACACACATGTCCAAAGGACATGTGTGTGTGTAACATGCAACTTAGAAAAATGCATTTAAATGCATTTTTCTAAGTTTTTGCTATTTACCACGAGGTCTGACCTCTCGGTAAATAGCGGCCCAAAATTGCAATTTCGCAATTTTAAAATGATTCATGAATTGCATTTAAGGAATCTCAAATAGAGATTCCTTAAATGCAATTCTTCGCAAATGTGCGAATTCTATAATAGCGAATTTTGCATTTGGGATGATGAATGCCAAATGCAAAAATTGCACTCGCAAAGGGCAAGATTCTGAGAATCTTGCCCTTTGTAAGTGCAATTTAGCCTGATGAATCAGGCTGATAGTTTTTTAACCATCGAGACTGTCTCTTACTCGTACGTATCATCTATCAACATAAACGGATGTATCTAGACTGGATTTGTGAATTTTATTACATTTCTGTGCTGGCTGTGACCAACCAGCCTTTTATCAACATTGGAAAGAGAATTTCCCTTTCTACTGAATTCTCGTGAGTGACATATGGATTGAGTGGTAGTCTGATACTGCCGTCATAACAAAATTTGAGAAGCCTGAAGAAGGAGGTTGGACCTGTGTAAACTCTCCGAAACACGTCGCTTTTTCTTAGCCTACTTATACATGTTCTTTTGCATTATGTGACAGATTTTAAAAATGCAGTATTGATTCTAATATTGTATATGATTGTGGCCTGGTTCTGTTGAACTTGGTTTCTTGACTTTGTTGCAAATTATATTTTATTATATCTTTTAATTTCATGTGTTTTTAATGTGCATTATGATGTATTACTCCTAATGTGAATAGGTGTTTTTATTCATTACTTCTTGATCCAATTTAATAAAATCTAAACGTCAATATATATATATTTTTTGTAACTTTTTTCTGAAGAATTGACTCACTGACAACTGATAAACGGACCCGTGAATGCTTGAGTGGCATGTGTGTGCTGTATGTATGTTTGGTATGCTGATATAATACCCCAAGGGGAATTATTTTTAGACCAAACCGCGCTTCAGAGTTGTCCAGACATTTCATTCTGGGTTTACCAGGGGCTCCCGAGGTGTAGCGATCTTCATTTATCTCAGCGTACCCTTTGTCCACAGTAAGTCATGGTCTGACCCCCAGGGGAGATGTATTGTGGTCTCCGGATCGCTATATGGTGAACCTCTGGTCCTTGGTAGCATGAACGCCCCCCCCCCTCCTATTGGCATGGAACTTGATAAAAAGATTGCCAGCACTATGGACCAAGATCCCGTCTGTCCAGTAGCCGAGTGGAATGACGTGCTGTGTCCGGCGCTCGATAGATGGCATAGCGGAGGGAGGCCACAGTCAGCCCGAGAATCTAAATTGTTGCCCATGATTCAGGGCATGGGTTGGATAGACTCCTGGCAGGCTGTACACCCGAGTGCCCATGAATACACATATTTTTCCAGCGTGATGAGTCGTTTTCCGCATTGATATTTGTTAATATCAGAAATCTATTCCAATAGATTAAAATCTGCAGAGATATTGCCACGCGGTTTATCGGATCACTCATCTATATCTATACAGTTGACCTTGGGCCCGTGGCGGTCTATGTTCCGCTGGCGGCTCTCACCCTGGCTCCTCCAGGAATAGCAGTATCGGCTGCAAATCCACACATCTATTACTGACTATTTTTCACTCAATGCCGGGACCGTCTCATCCCCTATGACATTATGGGAGGCTATGAAGCCTACGCTTAGAGGGATAGACATAGCCTTATGCGCAGCTAGGCGAAGACAACGTCAAGAGACATTAATTAAGGCCGAAGCCAGACTGTTTGATCGGGAACGTAGTAGTCGGGGGTCCGGGGGGAGCGCTGTGCGTAGACAGTTACTTAGTGCTCAACAAACATATGCAAGCAAGCTCCTAGATGAGGCACGGCTTTACTGGCTTGGGACGCGCAGCTGGATCTACCAGTGTGGTAACAAGTCGAGTGCCTTGCTACATCGACTGTGTCAGCGATCGGTGCAGCCCCTGGCCACCCCAATGATACAGGATACTGAAGGGGTGACCCTTACGGATCCACGACACATAGCATAGCTTCCTATTTTTCCGCCCTGTATGCTTCCCAGGAGACGTTGTCTGCTGACGTTGTATGTAAATTCATTGATGATCTACCCCCACGGTCCCTCTCGGACACGGGACTTTTTAGATGCCCCCCTGTCAGTGGATAAGCTACAGGCAGCCTTACTTAGCATGAACTTAGGCAAGGCGCCAGTCCCTAATGGCTTCCCCTGTGAATTTCTCAAATATAGCCAGTCCCAGCTACTGGCACCGTACCTGCTGGCCCTTAATGCAACTGCTGAAGACGGTTGCCTCCCGCAAGACTGGTGACATGCAGAAATAGTAGTCTTCCTCAAAGCAGGTCGTCGACCGGAACTCCATTCATCCGATCGTCCGATCTCGCTCCTAAATGTGGAAGCCAAGCTATTAGCCAAGATGTAGGAAGGTGGAATCTGACTGCATGGTTACCCCACTTTTTGCCTGGTGTTTTGCTGGTTTTCGACTTGGTTTGACTGGGATCCTGCTAATCAGGACCCCAGTCAAACTGCTTTCTCCCTAAGTTGATTGCATGTACCTTAAGTACACTCCAGATTGGATTCTGGGGTACCCTTATGAGTCCCTAGTATATGGTATACTATGTACCAAGGGCATAGGTACCCCAGAGGCCTCTCAGGGGCTGCAGCATGTATTATGCCACCAATGGGAGACCATTCAAAATGACACAACAGGTCTGCTACAGCCGCATGTGTAAGGTGGTGCATGCACCCCTTACTTAGATATAGATTCACTATATCTAGTCATGTCACTGCACGTATAAACTTATCAGTCACCCCTATGGCAAGCCTTATCAATCCCGAAGGCAGGGTAGTGGGTTTTATGTGAGAGGGTGCTCCTGCATGAGCAGAACCCCTCTGCAGCCTTCAGAACCTCTATTCCGGGGTTGTTTGTGATGCAGCCAACCATATACTCTTAAGTGCATTATAACCTTGCAGTAAATGCTAACTTTAAAACAGCTGCATGGAAACATGTTGTGTTTGGTGTCAAACACCTTGGCATCATACCTCCTCGCCAGTAACTGGCTGGGGAGGTATGATTCCACCCTCCTAGAGGGTGGAATCATACGACAACACTGGTACACCCGGTACCAGCTTTCTCGACCCTGGCATCACAAGATGGATGCTGCCAGCCACAGACACGTGCCTGCCCTCCTGCTGCTGGACGAAACTCCGGCAGGGGAGGCTGGACATTAGGTTTCCTATCACAGGGAGGTGTAACCACCTCCCAGACAGGCTTTAGTGTATGGGGGCTGCGTAGGTGCACTCCAAGAGTGCTTTGATGTCTGCACTGGGAGTACATTTGGTGTCCCTGTGCATAGTCCAGCTCAAACGGGTTACAGGGGCTATCAGCCCCTGCTCTGGTTCGAAACTGGGCAAAAGATATGGGTGTAGCCACCCCTCTGTCCTGACCCTCCCATAGGTGGGTCCCCAGAGTTTGTCCCACCCCTTCCTACATGACTTTAGATATTACCTGGACTAAACTTTACTACAGAAACCAAGTACTTCGACAGTCTGCACGACGCTGGATGACTGAAGAATCTCCCTTGGAGTGAAGGAGTTACTCCCCTGATAAGCAGGCACCTGCTAATCAACATCCTTCGTGGGACAGCTCGCCTGCAAACTTTGATCGTCGTCGATGTCTCCTGGTCCCCGTGGCTGCAGAGTCAAGCTTCACCTCTTCGCACCTGAAAAACCCGACATCGGTGGGCATTCGTCTACCCAGCACCTGGTCACTGGCAGACTGGCAGCCAGACTCTGTCCCCTCTGCTTTCAGGTTCTTCTCAGATTCGATCCAGGCTTGGATCACACCGGACACTTTTCCTCTTCACGGCAGCAGCACTTTGCAGTATCACGCCATTGAAAACGACGAAGATTCCCGACACCATTTGACACCTATGCACCCGGTTTCCCTGGGTTAGGTAACTTGAGTACTCCGGAGCTCACATGGGTGCTGCCCTTAGAACCGTCTAAGTCTGAATGGGTTTGCTCAAAGTCCTCTCCTAAGTATCCTTCAACTTTAAAATTCCAACCGCGACTTTCCCATAGGATTGTACGGAGCTTGCAGCTGTGTTCTGCACGCATCCTCCGTTGGTCCCCTGTGTCACCACCTTGGGTAGTTCCTTGAGGTCCCAGCGATTCTACGTGCTCTAGGCACTGTGTCTAGTCAAGTCGTGGTTGTTCTACCACTTTCTTAGTATATGGTTCGGTCTCCCCCTGGAGCCCGCTGTGTATTGTGCTATTTACTGTTGTTCTAGTACTGTATTATTGTGTGCTTTGTTCTCTAATCTCATAAAGAGGTTAGTAGAGAGTGTTTAGTAATAAATACATACATTTTATATATATACCTTGTTGTGGTTCTCCTTTCATTTGGTCATTAGGGAGGATATAGACTGGTAAAACAAGCTGCTTTACATTCCTTCGAGACTTATACTGAAGGCAGCTCTCCATAGCTACCACTAGGATAGTTTTCAATAAAGGTTGTCTTTAACCTAATCATCAATAAGGGTTGTTTGGACTGGTACAAGGTGCCTGCTATATTTAGTGGTCAGCAAATACCAGGCCAACTTCTCACACAAGATAATCGCAAACCGCTTTGTTCCATACATTTGAGACCTTATACATCCTGATCAAGTGGCATTCATGCCCAGCCGGCCTACACCCACAATATCTGTAGAACACACAATGCCATAGCGGTGGTGGACGAATTGGGGGAGCCTGTGGCATTACTTCTGGTCAACATGGACAAAGCTTTTGATTCGCTTAGTTGGGTATATTTCTTCTTCGCCCTGCTCAGTGGCTTAAACATTGGCCCACTCCTGCTAACACTCATTAGGCTGTTATACACTGACCTATCTGCGACTGTCAGGATAGCAGATTACAACTTGGGTAGGTTTGTTATTGCGCGGGGTACTCGCCAGGGCTGCCCCCTATTCCCCTACTTGTTCGCCTTGACCATGGAACCATTGGCGGCATGGGTGAGGATGAATGCCTAGATCAAGGGCTTTGAGTGGTCGAGGGAGGTGTCTGACCACATCGCATTATTTGCAGACCGCATGTGACCCGCCTGTGTCTGCTTAGAGATATGCAGATATTTGGGGAGACCTCTGGCCTTTACATGAACAGTAGCAAATCCTATCTGTGGAAGCTGCATGGGGGAGAACAGTTGGGCTCTTGGTCGCAACCTTTTACTTTAGCTCCGGGTGGCTTTAAATATTTGGGGGTGTTTCTATCCATATCTCAATCTCTTGCATGGGATAGAAATTTGGCCCCCCTGTGGGCGCAGATGGCGAACCAGATCCGCATGTCATCTCACCTTTCGCTCTCCCTACTTGGCAGATCTGCCATATTCAAAATGGTGTCCCTGCCCCGCTTACTTTTATCAGCTCCAGAACCACGCTTACTACATATGGCCTTGGCATGGTTCCGGCAATTAAACGCGATCCTCGCTTGCTTTCTTTGGGTGGGTGGAGCGGCGCGTGTCGCTCTGAGAACCTGTTGTCAATCTACTTATGGTCCTTCACGACTGGTGGTATGGAGATCTTAGGGACCCAGCGTATGCAGTGGTGCGTTGGCGCATTGGGGCCATGTCGGTACACCTGCTCCTGTATTCTGGCCCGCAGCTAAAGGCGCTGCCTCCGGCGACCAGGACGGTATTTGAGGTGTGGAAGCGAGCGCTGCGTGCGATGGGCTGGTGGGGTAAACTGACGAGGGAGACCCCCTTATGACACCCTGGTCAGCTTTCCCATGTAATGCAGTTATCCGGGTTTCAGGGTTGGAAGGCCATTGGCATTGACACATTAGGGACAGTTATGCATGGTGGTAGCTTGAAGTCCTTTCAAGAACTACAGGCAGAAAAATATGCCTCGCAAACAATTTTACAAGTATCAACATGCGTGAGCCTCGCCCTGTCTCCTCATACTTGGCGCAACAAGATACTATACCTGAATTTAACCCTATCGAAGCCAAAGTCTTGATGGGGGAATCGCAAAATAACTAAGATATAACGTATGCTCCTAAACAACACGCTGCACAAAACACGGGAGGCCTGGCAGCAAGACAAGGGGCCCTTTGAAGAAGATGATGGGGTGGAGGCGCTTGAATCTCAACGTGGCGCAGTGATAGCTGCACCCCTGCGGCTGATCCAATTCAAGTACTTGCATCGGGTGTACTTCACCAGATATAAGCTGTGGCGGGCAGGGCTGATTGCGTCCCCCTGAGTGCTTGAGATGTGGGGCGACTGAGGGAAACTTCTTTCACATAATATGGCAGTGTACGTCTTTATTGCGGTTTTGGAGGGGGGTTGCTGCCTGCCTTTTGGAGGTTCTGGGTTGGGATATTCAACCCATGCCCCAATTATTTATGCTTCATATCACTGAGGGAATAGGTGGCAATAGATATAAACGTCACTTACTGTTTCTCAGCCTCTCGCCGGCTAAGCGCGATGTGGTTAGGATGTGGAAGAGTGAGTTTTCGCCGTTGATTGCATCCTGGAAGAAAGGACTTGACTTTTGTATGGGTCTAGAGATCCCAGTCTATACAGCGAGAGGGTGCCCCCAGAAACATTATAAGATATGGAAGCAGTGGGCGGACTACAGGGGACTAGACTTAGATCCTCCTCCCTCTGCCTCTGAGGTCGAAGAATTGCTGGTTTAATTATATATTGTTACGCTATGGATGTAGACCTAATATATATCTGTCCTAAATTGCATCGATATACACGTCCGAGATCGTTGAATGCCTCCAGCGATGTTGTTATGGCACTATTGTTTGTTGTTACAATTTTTTTGCTTTTTTCTTTTTTTACTGTGTGTTTTATATCAACACAGATATATTATCAGAAAAATGTGGAAATCAATGCTGCTTATCATTATCCTTTACTGGCGTCCCTTGAGATGTCAGATTTTTATCGGCTGTCAACAATAACATTGATTTGTGAAGAGAAAAATAATATGGTTGTGCCCCATCGTCTCTATGTACTCCAGAATCTCCCGCTCCACCTTCCACACAGTTGGTTCCAAAGGCTGGACGGGGTGGCCAAAACTTTGTTCTGGGGGGGCTTGAGATGGAGACTGGCCCTTGCGCACTGCCAATGGACCCCATATGATGGCGGAATGTACCCCTTCCTGTGCTATCTGGCCACCTGTCTCCTGGTGATCCACGACTGGTTTAATGGCGGGTGGTCGGATCCGGCTTTCCGACTGGAACTGGAGAGCCTCTGGTTCTCTCAGGTCCAGGCTATGCTGTATGGGGCTCCGATTCCTCACACTTTACCAGCAGTAACCCAAACGGTCCTTCTTGCGTGGTGTTCCACGATGCGGCACACCCAGTGGGATGCTAAAATTACACTACAAACACTCCTCTGGCATGGGGCTTGGCTGCGGGAGGTTGGGACATTAGCAGGCTTCCAGAAGTGGGACCAGATAGGCATCACTTGCTTGGGGGATGTATGGAGGGGAGAGCATTTGCCCTCCTTCTGGGAACTGCAGCGAACATACTCCCTACACTCTACCCAATTTTTCAAATCCCTCCAGTTGCGTCATGCTCTCGCCCTCCACATTCCCAGCCACTTGGCAGTCCCTGAATTTAGTCCATTGGAAACTAAGCTCCTTATCGGGAACATCTCATATCTATCGATCACTGATAAACAATACCCCGTCCAACCTGGACTTGCTGGTGGGAACACTGGATAGGCCCATTTGAGGAGGAGGACTGGAGGGATGCATTGATGTCCCATAGGGTGCTAACCATATCAGCTAGACTCTGCCTCATCCAAATCTGTTATCTCTATTGTGCATACCTTACCCCTGAGCAGCTACAAAAAGCGGGATTCCTCCCAACCCCAACATGTCTGCATTGTGAGTCGGAGGCATCCGTTTTTTACCACATGGTCTGGTCCTGCGCCACTCTTTCCAAATACTGGGCGTCAATTGCGGCTGAGCTAAGCAGCATACTGGGCGGTCCCTCTTAGTCCTCTTGCCCATCTCTAGGGGGTGATGGAGGGGATGGATGGTTCCCGGGCTGATAAATTGTTCCTAGAGACTGTCATTTTGATAGCCAAGAGAGACATTGCAGTGGCCTGGAAGGACTCTGTATCTCCCTCTATTGCGAAGTGGTGTAGAGGAGTGGACTGGTGCACCATCCAAGAAAAATCTGTATATGAAGCAAGAGGCTGTCCGGCCATACACGAGCGTATATGGGGCAAATGGGTCGGCTTGCTGGGTTGATGTTTCGCAGAAATTGTTTGGAGGTCTTGGGGAGCGATACAGGGCTTGCCTATCATGGGACAAATTGGGGGGAAGACTCAACAAATGCACTGAAATGTTTTATAGGTCATAGTGATGCACTGTTCACTTTGTTGCTCATAAAAAACAATAAACTTGTTTATAAAAAAAAATCCCAAAAATCAAATGCTCTGTTAATAATTGAAAGGTCAAAAACCTGAACCAATGACTTACAGCTCGTGGGCTGTAAAGCCGACTGAAGGCACCAAAAGCGCTATGGGCCATTCACACACCTTTCATACGTGACCTGCACAAGACCATTCACAACGCCAGCCGCGAGCTCGGCAAATTAATACACTCACATCGACAGAGAGCACCATTCAAAAACCCTTCACTTTCATACACCCACATGACTGACACAGGAATCACACCAGGATGCTGTTGACAGTGTGTGTGCACTGGCGTTTGGCTAGCAGTGTGTTTAGTGACTAGCAGCAAGTCACTACTTTCACTCCGCCAGCTAAACTTCAGTACAAGCACACCGGCAGCCAAATACCAGTGCACGCTCACCCAGCCAAGCACCAGTCCACCACACCACCAGCCAAAAGTCAATTCACGCACACCACCAGCCAAATGGCAGTTCACACACACAGCCAGGCAAGCGACAGTTCACGCAGCCGGCCAGAAAAGCGATAGTCCACACACACGGCCAGGCAAGCACCAGTCCATGCACACTGCCAGCCAAATACCCGTGCAAGCACACCGCCAGCCAAGCACCAGTCCACGCACAACCCAGCCAAACGCCAGTTCACGCGCACCTCCAGCCAAGCGCCATTTCACGTGCACGCATCCATCACATTTTGGTAAACAAAAAGAAAACTGAGATTAATTGGAAGTAGATACAAAACTATAACTACAAACACACCAGCTCTAACTAAATACATCACACTAATGCCAACCGTGAAATATGAACAAAAAATATAAAATGATACAGACCAATCCGTTTACTTTTACACTCACGGTTACACCCAAAAACTCAATTTTTTGTGGTAAAATTTAAAACATGTGGGCACACCCCACCCAGGATTAGGACAATCAGGGCAGTATATACGACTCTCCTTCCAGATACTTCTTTTGGTGCATACTCTACATTTCAGCAACCTAACCTCAGTCACAGGTGAAGTACTTTTGTCATGGATGGTAGTCCGCATATAGACATCTCTCCTGTCAGAAAGTTTCACAGCTAGAAGTTCATTGCTACACAAGGCACTGCACTGTCCCTTCTCTAGTTTTGTACAAACAAGCACTTTTGGGTAACCTTTATGGTTAGAGCGGATTGTGCCACAAGTAACAGCGTCCACTTTGAACAATTCCCTGAACAATTGTACACCAGCATCCACCGGGTAGCTCTAGAGCAGAGCTTAAGTCTGGCGCTGTTTTTCCTCAAATAGTGTTCAGCATACAAATTAGTCTGCTCAACAATCTCATCTAAAAATACATTGTCCATAAACAACTGAAAGAGATTTATAGGCAACAAGTTTTCAGTACTCACTCTACACCCTGCAACACCACTAAAGGCAAGCAACACCGGCTGCACCATGTTTTATGGCATCCCAGTGTCCATCACTTCCAATGGGCAGCCTTTAAGCCCCAGACTGCAATACAGATGCATTTTGCTGCACTATTGGCACATCGGTGTCTTTCACTAAAAGCGTCCCTTCATCCGGATTGATAATGGCTTCATTATCAGAGGATTCTTCTCATACAGAAAATTTACTGACCGAATCCTGGCCTTCCCCCTCAGCCTCAGATGCAGAGTCAGTCTCATAATTATGGTCAGAAGACTCGAAATGCATACCAACAACCTGTTGAGCAGTCATCCTGCTGCTAGTCATAGTCCTTACTAAGAAAAGTAACTTGACGAACAAGTCAACAATACCCAACACTGTACAAAACAGCTACCAAAGAGTGGCTTTATCAAACGGAAAGTAAAACTTCTGGCATATAGTAAATCTAGAAAGAAAATTCAGTCTGTACAAAGCACACAAAGACCTATCTACTCTAAAACGATGCCACCTGCCTGACGGAGACAGCAACACTAAAGATCAACTGCACTTACTCTGTACAGACACAACAAGCACTAAAGAAGTCCCACTGGAAAGAAAAGAAAAAAAACATTACACACAATGCTACACACAATGTAGTAAAGAACGTGCACAAATCAATATGTTACTTTGAAAGACAATGACACAAAAAGCTAACAAAAAATACTAACAGGCGAAGGATACATATTAGATGAATAGATTACAAAATATGTTGCTTACCAACCACAACTACACAAACTGCAGATCTGCCAAAGCTGCACTCTGATTCCTAACAAGACAAAGGAAAGGATTGGCTCTACAATAAAAAAAGAAAATTATCAAAAGACACTGAATTTCCCTCAAAAGGAGGTGTGACACCACCAGATGGAAGTACACCTTACCCCAGAAGTAGCTCTCCCACCACACGTATAACCTTATTCCCAGTTCATACAAGTATTACCATCAACCCTGATGCTCAATCCACTCACAAATCTCTCAAGGGGGCAAAATCACACCCCAGATGGCAGATCGGCCTGAAAATGCCCAATAGGCCCTAAGGGGAGGGTGGCATAAAAACAAATATGGGCACCCAAGGGGAGCTCCCCTTCATAAAATAACTCCCTGGTATCTAGGGTGCTTCCGCCCTCTCAAAAGGAAGATCAGCCTAACAACGGACGATCTGCCCTCTGGAGTGGGCGGGGGTGGTATAACAAAAAAAGAAGAAAACAATCCTTGGTGGTTTAGTGTGCTTATACTCCACCCCCCGAGGGCAGACCGGTCTAAAAACAGCCGATCTGCCTGCTTGGGGGTTGAATAACTAAAAAGATTCTCCCCCAAGGTGAGCTACCCTTGCCCAAGGAGTTGCTCCCCGAACAACAAAACAATCCCAGATGGTCTAGTGGGCTTCCACCCACTCAGAGGGCAGAGCAGCATAAAAATACCAATCTGCCCTCTTGGGGTGGAATAACTAAAAAAGATTCTCCTCCAAGTGGAGAAACCCTTGTCCAAGGGTCGCTCCCTGAACAAGAAAACAATCCTGGTGGTTTAGTGGGCTTTCATCCCCGCCAAGAGGGCAGATCGGCCTAAAATGCACGATCTGCCCTCCCGGGGGTAGAATATCGCCCCAAAAAGTTATATATTACAATAATCCAGTAGCTTTGTGGGAACGTGGAAGGATGCAAGATGAATTTACACTGGGGTCTTAAAACATTGGCAAACTTTCACAGTGCCCCTGCTGTGATAATTCCATAATGGCACTGAAAGGAAATGCACTGAAAGGCTCCCCATGTCTAAAATCCAAATTAAGACTCAATCTGCACTTATTCTTGTGAGACCCAGGTCCATCTGTCAAGAGTAGTCTTGTGAGCTGCATGATATTCACTTTGAATTATGGTGCATCAAGCAGAGTGGACAGTTCTTCCATTGGTATCATAAAAGGTTATCTAGCCTTAATACCTCAGGTTCTTGGTCATTTAACCCCTTGTGCTTCTGCTGGTCACTCAGTAAGGATACAGGTGTAAGAGGCATAGCTGGACAGAGGAGAAACAATCAGGGCAGTCTCCTCAGTGTACCCCTTAAAAAAAGAAGGGCTTGCTGTAGGAAAGTGTAGTATTATTTAGGGTTGACATGTGTCGACCTCAGAGGATAAGGCTACCACCTGCTAAATTTCATACAAATTAAATACAATAAACCTGCACTCAATCCTTGGGAATATGACTCAAACCAGTCCAGATTAAATCAAAGGCCATGTGTAAAGTATTTAAGCAGTGCATATACAGTAGAAAGTCACAAAAACACAATAACATTTCACAACCAATTTAAAAGTTAAGAGAAAATATTTAGGAGACATATAAGTCCAAAATCACAAAAATTCAATAAATGAAACCAGAGAAATTAATTTTTAAAGAATTAAGGGAAAATGGTGCTAAGAAGGACAAATTGCCAATGATAATGTATGAAAGCAGTAGACCATGGCGGAGAAACAATTTGAAGCCGCCCTTGATGGAGTCCTGTTCAGATACACCTAATGAGTTGACCCTGGTGAATGTTTGGAAGTCAAAAAGTTTGAAAAAGTTTCAAGATCATAATTCATAAAGGAACTTAGTATTTTTTTTTAACAGTTTTTATTAGAAACAAAGCAGCAGTAAGGACATTGCATTGACAGCTCTTGTACTGGTGTGTAATAGAATACAATAATATGTTCCCATAATCAGTACGGCAGAGTCCAGGACAGTACATTTCAATAATGACAGAATAAACTACTGGTGGGCCGCTTACACGCTCTTGGGTCAGGAAACTTCAGTTATACACATATACCTCTAGGGAACTTCTGCTTGCACTAATAACTCATCAGCATCTCCTCCTATTTTCGGGAGTCTTTCCCTCCTCAATTCTACCATCGGTGAAACACATATCTCTCCCCTATATTTGTCCCAGCGCCCCCATTTGTGGTCCCATTTGCGCGGGCACCCCCGTCCTTTATATACTTTTTTTTCAGCAACCATGGCATGGTCCATATCTTTAGCCCAATCCCTTCACAGCTGTGCGGTATCTACACCCCATTTCTGTGCAGTATTGCATTTTGCTATACTCCATGCCATCGTGACCCATGATTGTTCGGCTTGTGTGAGGTCCGTTGCTTCCCAGATATTGAGTAGACACAGTGTAGGGGTTGGGAGGATAGTCCAGTATTGTTGTATGTGCGGGCAGCTCAATATGATATGAAAGAACGTTCCTGTTTGGTTACAGTGCCGGCGGCAGCGATCGTCAGCTCGTCTGCCTAGTTTGTAGAGCAGTGTGGCGTCAAAGTAGACTCGGTGGAGAATTTTGAGCTGCACAAGGCGAAGTCACATCGGGATGGCCACATCCCGGGGCGAAGACAGCGCTTCTAGCCAGTCCTCATCGGGTAGCTCCCCCAGCTCCGCCTCGCAGGACGCCCTCATTCTCAACATTGGATCGGCGCGGTTATTAATCAGTTTCTTGTATGTGAGAGATATGGCCTTGCGGAGCATAGGGTCCAGCAAGAGCCTGTCTTCCAGGGGAGAATAGTCTGGGAGAAGAGTATCTTTAGGCAGTGCAGAATCAATGGCGTGGCTGATCTGAAGATAGCGAAACCTCTCTGTCTGCGCTAACTGCTACTTAGTTTGGAGAACGGAGAACGATGCCTTCTTTCCCCTAACCCACAAATCGCCCACCATGGAGATCCCCATCATATCCCACTTATCAAAGCCAGCACAGGTGCTAAGTCGTCCCAGAATGTCCGGTTCCCATAGGGGGGTAGCTTTTGTTAGGCGGCCCTGCCATCCCATACGCCTCTGTAATCCATGCCACATCTCTATGTTACGTGCCATAGGACCAGTCAAACGCAATTTCTTGTGGTTTGTGTACAGTGCTCTGTTGTAGCCCCTTTTCCCCAGTAGCCAGTGGTCTGTGCGAAAGCTGGGGTCGTCATGGCAGCCAAAGGCCCACTGGTTGATGGCTGTCAGTTGTGAGGCCTGATAGTAGAGGCGCATATCCGGCAGGCCTATCTCTCCATCGTACCATCCCATAGTAAGCTTGGCCATGGCAATGCGAGGAGGTCTGTTGTCCCACAATAAATCCCACACTGTTTCTTCAATCTGCGAAAAGTAGGAATCCGGTACCTGGATAGGCGTGTTCTGTAACGCGTACAGAAACCATGGTAGAGCAAGCATTTTAAATAAGGATGCACGCCCTAGCAAGGTAAGGGGGAGCGTTTTCCAATGTGTGACGTCTGAACAAAACCTCTGCAACGGTTCAAGCAGGTTTCTTTCAAAGAAAAGAGCGGGGGTTGGTGGTGATGAAAATTCCCAAATAACGGAAACCGGGTGAGGCCACCGGAATTTCGTATCCTCTGGGACTCTGTGGTGGCTCTCCCCAGAGGGGATACATCTGTGATTTAGACCAGTTAATCTGGTACCCGGAGTGCGCCCCAAATATGTGAAAAATGTGAAGCACACGGTGCAAGGAGCGCGATGGCGAAGTGAGATAGAGCAAAATACCATCTGCGTACAGTGATATGTGATCTTCATTGTCGTTCGTCCACCGAATGCCTCTAATACCCGGGTCACCCCTTATCCAAACCGCCAGTGGCTCTAGGACCAGGGCAAACAGGAGTGGCGACAACGGGCAGCCTTGCCTTGTGCCCCGACAGAGGGGAAACGGAGCGGACCTGTGATTGTTCACCGAAACATGGGCCAAGGGCTGTGTGTAGAGCAATTTAACCCATCCCATGAATTTGGGACCGAACCCGAAGCGGCCAAGTGTTGTGAACAAGTATTCCCACGCTATCGTATCAAACGCCATTTTGGCGTCGAGCGGCCATAAAATTCCTTCCTCTTCCAGCGTGTGTACCCGGCCCAGTGCACCATGCACACAACGTAGATTGCGTGCAGTATTCCGTCCTGGCATGAAGCCTGACTGGTCTGGATCGATCAAGTCTGTAAGATAGGGGAGTAGGTGATTCGCCAAGAGCTTGAACAAGATCTTAGCCTCTGCTGTAATCAAGGAAATAGGCCTATATGAGGCACATTCATCTATCGGCTTACCAGGTTTGTGGATGACTACAATGGTAGCCTCGCGGATATTATTCAGGAGGAGGGCATTATCGTGACTTTCATTATATAAGTTTAGTAAATGTGGTGCTAGTTTGGAGGCCATAGGTTTGAATAATTCGATCGGGAGGCCATTCGGGCCCATCGCCTTACCTGCCCGAATATCCTGAATTGCCTTCCGAATTTCCACGTCTAATGCCTCTGCATCTTGCTCCTAGAAGCCAGTCACTCCAATAGTGGCCAGGAGTTCTGCCGCTAGTGGAGCCTGAGAATCATGTGGGCAATCATATACTGTCTTATAGTTGCTCGCAAAGGCCTCCGCGATGCCCCGAGGGTCCGTAATGAGAATATTTTCGGATCCCTTAATAGCATGCACCCACCGCGCCCATTGCTCCTTACGTTCCAGCCACGCCAGTAGCTTTCCCGTGTGTTCCCCCTGTTCATATATGCGATGTTGGGTGGCCAGAGCAACTCTGTTGGCGTCCTCTAGGAGCAGTTGTTTGTAATCCTGCCGTTTAATGTCACGTCGGTGCTGGGTGTTAGGGTCTGGAGCTCTAGAAATATCAGCGTCTAGGCGGAGGATCTCGGCCTCCAATTCTAAGACTCGTCGGCGACACTCCGCTCTGTGGCCAGCCATTAGTGAGAGTGCGCGCCCTTTGATTACTGCACACTCGCACGCCGAGGGCTTACCGGCGTTTTCCCAAGTTTGCTGCCAAGTCTGTTGTAGCTGTATCTGCTTTCTGCTACAGCTAGCCGCACCCGCTGCGCGGGTGCCGCGTCGCAGTTTTGGAGAGTGAGGCTGTTGGGAGCACGTTTGCTCACAGCCCCAAGGAAGGACTCGAGGGAGCAGGGTCGCGCTCTACACACCTGCGCTGCCGCTGCAGGGACTCAACTAACCAGGAGCCCCTGCGCCTCGGCACACCTGCAGACCTCTTGCCCCTCCCATCCCTCGCTCTGAAGGTGAAAAGGAAGCAGATCCCTTTATCCCAGCGGGACACTCACACGCAGAGGGCTTACCGGCGTTTTCCCAAGTTTGCTGCCAAGTCTGTTGTAGCTGTATCTGCTTTCTGCTACAGCTAGCCGCACCCGCTGCGCGGGTGCCGCGTCGCACTTTTGGAGAGTGAGGCTGTTGGGAGCACGTTTGCTCACAGCCCCAAGGAAGGACTCGAGGGAGCAGGGTCGCGCTCTACACACCTGCGCTGCCGCTGCAGGGACTCAACTAACCAGGAGCCCCTGCGCCTCGGCACACCTGCAGACCTCTTGCCCCTCCCATCCCTCGCTCTGAAGGTGAAAAGGAAGCAGATCCCTTTATCCCAGCGGGACACTCACACGCCGAGGGCTTACCGGCGTTTTCCCAAGTTTGCTGCCAAGTCTGTTGTAGCTGTATCTGCTTTCTGCTACAGCTAGCCGCACCCGCTGCGCGGGTGCCGCGTCGCAGTTTTGGAGAGTGAGGCTGTTGGGAGCACGTTTGCTCACAGCCCCAAGGAAGGACTCGAGGGAGCAGGGTCGCGCTCTACACACCTGCGCTGCCGCTGCAGGGACTCAACTAACCAGGAGCCCCTGCGCCTCGGCACACCTGCAGACCTCTTGCCCCTCCCATCCCTCGCTTCACGCCCCCATAAAGGACTGCCCCTTCCCCGCTGTGCGGGAGCACGCGGGAGCATCGCGGGAGAAGCCCGGGACAAGGGCGGGACCATCCTAGGCCATCAAGGGCCAGAGGAGGCCGGGCAGGGCCACATCTCTTGGCTCCATAAAGCGGGTACGTAAATAACTGGAGTATGGCTTCAGGCACTAGAGCAAGTAAAACAAGGAAAGCTGCTGGAGACGTTGTCTTAGGTACTATGGACCAATTCATAACTCGAGCTGTCTCCATAGTGGAAAAGGAGATAATCCTGGCAGAACGAAGATTATCCCGGGATTCCATGGACTTATCTCACAAGCGCTCGTCCTTGGGCGCCCTTGCCCTAGCCCCCAGCCCTGTATATGTTTCTCCAACTCCACTGGTGATAATAGATTCCCCGAACATTGATGAGAGAGTGAGTAGGATTAGGGCAAGTCTAGAAAGGGTCACTACCACCGCACCAAGCATTGTTCTTGACCCAACACACTCTAGTTCACTCGTCCAAATTGACTATTCGCCGGGGGAGCAAAATCAGGATCTTGATACTGAAATCAACAAAGCTCTTAGCCCCCCTGCGTTGTCCAACGAAGCTGCAAACCCTCCCCTCGCAGTTGTACATAGTGAAGTTAGCACTTCCACAGTAGTTGTTCATCAAAGCACCCCCGTAGGGGAACTAGCTTTAGGACTAGTCGCACAAAAGAGAAAGCGTCCTGCTAGCCCCCGTAGGGGGGGCTCCCAAAAGCCGCATAGTAAAGTAAGTAGGCATATTGTGACCAAAGGGGGTACCAGCACTAACCAAGTCCCACACCCTAAACCCCCTACGACCCACACTAGAGACATCGCGTCTGAGGACGCATTAGGTCCGTTGGCTTCTTTAGATACCACCATATTCCCACAAGTTGAGAGCATAATTAAGTCTGTGGTGATGCCTCTCGTAGACAAGATTGACAGTCTCACACGCAAACTAGCTACTCTTGAGCAGTCAATGTTGGATAACTTTTACGCTGTGAAATCACTGGTCAAATTCCACGCCAAGGCGCAGGTTGAAGAAAATGGAGGGTTAATGAGTGGTGCTGTCTCTCTAGCTCCCTCTGTCACCTTAGCTCCGCCTGAGTTAATATCTCGACAAAAGACGCCTGTACCGGGGAAGGCGCCCCAATTATATCAACTTAATAGTGGAACCACACCCGCCCCACAAACCCTTACTCTTGAGCCCAGTTTGAGTCGCCCAAGGAATAAATCCAGTACTCAGGTACCTAAAGCCCCCAAGGTTAACCTTGCCCCAAACCCTAAGTCCTTAGTGCCTATTTCTAAAGTAGCAGGAAATACACCGACCACATTGAATGGTAACATAACTCCATCTTTTTCCGTTCCTGCCAAACAGGCTGCGCCCAAACCCCCAGCGAAAACAGTATCTAAATCTTCGGCTAAAACACCAAAAGATAGGGTAAGAAAGCACACTCCAAATGCTAGCCTCCCCCCTGGTTGTAAGCCGTACGTGGTAATTCTAACGGGGGTTCCGGAGCTTGAAGAGGGTTCTCGTGAGTTGTACTCTGATCTTAAACACAAGACGCTCTCCTGGCTCAAAGCTAATAGACCCCTCCCAGGGCACATCGATGGCAGAATAGCCTTCGTTCGCCGTGTGGGGTGGATTGGAAATAGACGTAAGGATTTAACTGGGGACTGCGTGCTGATCAATTTTAACGATCCTAGAGCAGCAGGTATGATTTGCAGTCAGCAGTCGCATTATAACTTCTGCGACATTCAAACTAGGGACCTGGGGTACTTTTATCATCCTCCTCCTTTAATGGGGTATAAGAATTTTTCTCAGGACGGGGGCAGAGTCGCATGGTTCCCGCATTACCCAACCTTGGATGTTAGAGCAAGGGCATGGACACCTACCCAAGCAGCCCCATCCCAGGGCTGGGGCTGGTGACTTGGTGACAAAGGGCTAATAAATGCCCCCTTCCTAAGGGTTATTGCACCATGCATAGCTGGGCGGGCACCCCTGTCTAACTTTTCTGTGCCCCAACCCACGCCCAACCCAATTACTCCCTCTCTCTCAGGCTATCGGACTGAGACTATTGAGTCCGTGGATGGAGTACAAGCTTCGGGTACACAGGGTGGGGAAGCAGGACACGTTGAGCCTTTGTATCGTCCTACCCTGAAAGCCATCAGTTGGAATGTGGCAGGCTTAAATAACAAGCTGGATGTTCCGGACTGGGTGGCGCTCGTCGAGCCCCACTCAGTCTGTGCATTCCAAGAAACGTGGTGTGTGGAACCAAGGCACAGAGTGGGTCATGCCACCTTCTTTGTCCCGGCAGGTATTCCAGCATCGGGAAGAGGTCGACCATTTGGAGGCCTCTTAGTCTGGGTAGATATATCTCTAGGTTGGAGAGTATACCACCATCCCCAAAAATCTCCGGACTTGATGCGCCTTACTGTAACATGCCCAAGGAAAGCAGAAAAGCTGGAGATTATTAATATTTACACACGCGGGGCTTCAGGGAGAGCTTTGTCACCAACTCTATTGGCTTTGGAGGTAGCCTTAGGGGAGTGCCGTGGAGACTCTCTAATTATGGTCATGGGGGACTTTAATTGTACATTTGAGCCCCTGTTGACCGATGAATCTTTGGACTTGTATGACGAAGATTCAAGGAGAGGTGTCCCGTCACTTGATCTTCCAATTGTAAATAGATGGACCCCCAGAATTATTCAATTAAATTCCCTTACACTTGAGCACGGCCTGAGAGCAACTAACGGGAGAACACGCTCAGACCTAGCGGGGGCACACACATATAATAGGGTAGGTCACTCATCCAGGATAGATTATATCCTTTTAAACTTTCTTCTGTGGGCCCACATGAAGGATATGATAGTTCTACCTTCCCTGGATAGTGACCACAACGCACTTTCATTATCCTTAACATGTTGGTGGAGGGAGAGTGGCCCATCTTGTGGAGATCATGATATACCTGAGCTAAGGTCATCGGGAGGGGTGGTTCCCTCAAACTGCCTAAGACGCTTAAAATGGGACAAAGTGGCAATCGATGAAGAAAAACTTTCATGTATTAGAGCTATTACCACTGCAGCCTGTGAGCTTCTGGAAAATGAGCCTGTCAGCCCAAATGAAATCTCAGCAATGTTTAGCGAGGTCTCGACGTCGATTGGGGACCTATTCAAGGTAAAAAAAAAAGGGAAACAACAACCTTGATAAGCGACAGGGCAAATTTGGCTGGTACTCGACGGAGTGTCACGCTGGAAAGAGAGCACTAATATTGGCAGTAAAAAGCGGAGACGCATCATTAATAGCCATCAAACGCAAGAGCTACAAATCCGAGCTAAAGGCAGCAAGGAGAGACTGGGAAGATGCATTTTGGCAGGAACTCCGTGTCGCCAGTGTAGGAAAAAATGCAAAAGGTTTTTGGGACTTAATACGAAAGAAAAACAGACCCCTGGACACTGTCATCACATGCAATATAACTGAGGATCTGTGGTATTCACACTTCTCAAAACTGTATACAGCATCTGTAGCAGAAGCGATGGATTTTCCATTACCACAGATCTCTCGAAGTGATGGGAGTTACGAGGAAAGTCTGTTCACTAGGAAAGAAGCGGAAGGTGCTATAAAATCTCTTGTTCCGCGTAAAGCGGCTGGTCCCGATGGCCTTCCCGGCGACCTGCTTCGCGCAGACTTAGGTGATTGGGGTATGCTAATCGCATCAGTATTAAACGCGGCTATGGCAGGTGCCCCCCTGCCTGACTCATGGATGGCCGCCGAGGTGGTCCCCCTGCACAAGAAAGGCTCAAGAGACGACCCAGCAAACTACAGGCCGATTAGCCTGATAGATTGTTCACAAAAAGTAGCGGGCAAGGTCCTTTTAGCCAGAGTTCAGCAGTGGGCAGACGAAAATAAGATTCTTTCGGATTTCCAGGCTGGGTTCCGAGCTGGCACAGGAACAATAGAACAATCTTTAAGGCTGCTCATGATCCACTGGAAGGTCGTTACGATTGGGAAGGGTACCTTATATCTGGCCTTCATCGACCTTCGTACGGCCTTTGATTTGGTTCCCAGAAACAACCTATGGAAGGTTTTGTGTGACCTTGGCATGCCACCATACTTGCTTCATTTGATCATGAGGTTCCATGAAAAGAACTATGCCCAAATACGCTGGGGGCCGAATGGTCAAAAGACCCCAAGAATAGATGTGAATAGAGGTGTGCGGCAAGGTTGCGTACTTGCCCCAACTCTATTCTCTCTTTATGTAAATGGGGTGGTGGACTACTTGACCAGGATACCAGCAGATGCACCCCGCTTGGCAGGCCGTTTAATTCCCACTCTGCTTTTTGCGGACGATACTTTACTTCTGTCAAAATCCCCAATGGGCCTTCAGCAGCTTCTCTCTGGTTTTGACGATTTTTGCAAGCAGAGAGGACTCTGTATAAATACAGATAAAACAAAGTATCTCATTTTGAACCCTCCGCAAAAACTTGGCCCTCCTCCAACACTGGGGTCCGTTCCACTAGAAAGGACCAAGACGTTCGATTATCTGGGTATCCGGCTGGTGGACTCCATGAAATGGGACTATCATTTGACCAAAATGTTGCTGAGTTTGAAAAGAGTGACCGGGGCTCTGCTGAAAGAGCAGAGAGCAGCTTCCACAAAACCAATAGCAGCAGTAATGGACATTTACTCGGCCAGAGGCGTAAGTGCCGCTCTTTATGGGGCGGAACTCTGGGGAATGTCAAATATGAAAGAGCTTACTCGAGCTGAGAACATCTTCTTGAGAAGTTTGATGTCTCTCGGCCCGTCTGTCCCCATTCTACCATTGCAATTGGACATGGGCTGTCGGGCGATTGAAGACCAAGCAAAGTTACGCCCCTTGCTTCTGTTGGCCCGCATCTGGAGAGTGCCTGAGCTCTCAAGTTATGCGGATGGCCTGCGGGAGATAATCAAATCTACAGGTTGGGAAAAAATAAAATGGCTGAGAGACATTAAAGCACTACTTGCCAATCTGGGGCTGGAAGAAGCATGGCATCAACAGACAGCCCCGCCCAAATCAATGTTAAAACAACTTTACTGGACATGGGTGGCAAATAAAAGAAACTCTTCTGCAACGATTTGCAAAACGACTAGAAATTTTGTGGAGTTCAAAGATGTCCCCATTAGAGAATTGTATTTGGATATTATCTCAGCCCCATGGGAAAGATCCCTGTATTTTAAATTTAGAATAGGTCTTCTCCCTGTAATGGAACTCACATGCCACTGGAAAATTCCTTACCAAACTGCTCCATGGTGCCCCTTCTGTCCACAGCGTCGTGAATCTGTCCCTCATTTGTTATTCGAGTGCCCTGCCTATAAGGTTCCACGGATGAAATGGCTAAAACCCATGTGTCTAACCTTGGGCACAAGACATTGCAATGTGGCACTAAGGATATTACTCTCAGACACTCGCACTTTTTTTGCATGCGCCACCTCGAAGTATCTTGGGTGGGCATGGCGGAATCGGTCAAAAAGACTTAGGCAAATTGTTTAATCATGTTTTATTTCCTTGGTCTGTTTCTTAAACATACCTCTTTTAGGTAATTTATATAATTCTCCCCCTAAAAATTATAGTAAAAATTGCTGATTTTTATCAGGCAAGGGGTTTTTACACTTTTTATTTTCAATGCTTCAAAAAGAATTTTATATGTATGTATGCTTTTTAAGATATTTTTATGTCGAAATAAAGCCTATTTGACTTGACTTGACTTGACTGCACCGTAAGCTCCCCAAAGCGTGATGGTCGACTGGACCGAGCCAATATTTTCTTGAAAATAGTACTCGGTATCTTTGCGCAAGAAAAAACCCCTGTGATTCTGGGCAAATCACTTAATCTCCCCGTGCCTAAAATGAAAGTGTATCCTCATGTAACGTAACTGGTGCTATGTAAAGCGCTCTGATAACTGATTCAGTTCGGTTCTAGTTCGCGCTATATAAAACTCTGCAAAAAAAGAAAAAGGCGTCTTTAATATGCGGGACTTTTAGCGCCCAAGGCTGGATCCATATCGGGCTAGGTTACAAGGGGGTGTTGTACGCCAAGTGTCGCCAGCACTGGAGAGTGATCTGACACCCCGCGTCAAATATCCAGGGTAGTAATTTTTTTTTTAAGCTGCCTCCTCTGTGCCAAATGTGAAATTGTAGCTACCTCTGTAAACTGCTTGTCCGATTTATTTATTTATTTTTTGCACTTATAAGGCGCACAGCTACCCAAAAAGGGTTACCTGTGCAAGTTCAATTTTCTACTGATCAGCTGGGAATTGCAGGGCAAAGGCCTCTTGAAGTTTTTTGTGCCTCTGTAACGGCACAGGAAGTCAGCCAACATACTCTTGGAGTCCACTTATTTGTCCTAGGTACAGTTCTTCAGAGCTCCTCACAGATCACCTGTCTAGTGCTCTTCTGTAGGCCCAGAAAGTGTTCTCTAGAGGGTCCCAGGGGGTGCCAAATGTATGCCTGTCATCAGCTAGTCAGTGAGAGTGAATTCTGTGCACTTCCTAACCAGTGGGGTAAAAACTTCCAGGCAAACCTACCTTCTTTTTAAGTACTTTGTTAGCCTTACTGCAAACAAGCCCAAAATGACGTGCCAGGGCATTTGTAAGATGTCAAAAGTGTTCTGTCACACTAAATTGCTGTGTTTTTGGGAAGTGCATTGTGGTATTCCCCAGTGTCGCCCACAGATAACGCTAAAGTCTAGTTAGAAGCAGGCCCTGTACACACAACAAATCGGGAGTCCGAAGTCTGCCAGGACAAAGGCTGGGCCCTATAACACCCAGACAGGGCTTACCCAAGATTTGTCCTGGCATCCTGTGTGCTTCCTTACAAGTGTGCCAATGTGTTACATGTGGCTCAAACGGTCAATCAGTCAGGATTTGACACTATGTGTCAAAAGGATGTCCCCGGCACCCACCCTGCATATACTGCTAAGCTCAGAGGAGTCCTCTTTGCTCATTCATATTGTGTAGCTCTTGGGAGGAAATTCACAACTCTGTCTCAGCTCATTCAGACCAAGTATTAGACTGGGTAGTTGCTGAAGGGCTAATGCAAATTAGCCCGGAGTAGCTTCAGGGAGAGTAAATGGCAATTTCTAAAAGTCACATTTCCCAGATATTCAATAAGAATCCGACTTTACATTAGATAGGATGTTTCTTAAATGTAAAAATACATCTTTGAATGGAGTCTGTAGCAGTTACAGGCCAATAGTTCCAGATTAAAATATAGAATCTATACTTTGACTTTTCCTATGTGCCAGTTCTAGCCTCACCATTGATAATGATGTTTTGGGCCTAATCACTTGGAGAATAGGTCATTTCTAAAGTCACACATGCCTCACCCTTAAATATTATGCCCCTTCCTTGTGGGCAGCAAGGTGCACTAAGGGTGACCTTTAATATTTAAAATCAAGTTTTCTAACCGGTCAAAACAAAATGATTTTGACGTTCCTGTGCAGCAGAGTTGAAGCTTCTGTTGTCAGGCTACACAGGTTACGCATGAAGCCATGTTTTACTGCTTCACTGTAGGTAGTGAATAGCACAATAGGTACTGCAGTCCACAAGTGACATTTAACTTTTCATGCTCTAGGTATAATTCTGCAGCATATATTATGGACTTTTTAGGAAAAGTAAATGTGGCAGTCAAGTTTGAAGTCAATTTTGACATCTGTTAGGGGTCAATGCACATATACTGCACACCGCAGTTCAAATCTACCGACAGAAGATCCCCCCACTCTAAAAAAAAAAGCTGGGGGCTGCTACCCAAAAAGGAGTCACAGTGCTACACTTGTTCTCTCTGGCACCCTTAATACACAAAGATCTAACTCTCCTCTAGGAAGCAACACTTTATGATGCTGTGTGCAACACATTGTGGACCACTGGTGAAGATACATAATGCAAAGCACCCATAGTATCCATTTCCACATCCTTGCTTTCATACCTCGTTACAACTGAAATAACGCCACACTTCTTTTTGATATGAGAGCAGCACAGTGGAAACTAACTCTTCTTTTCAGATTCCAGCTACAAGCTAATTTTTTTCAGGAATTCGTTGCCCAGAAAGAAGACATCTATTATTGGCAAAGTTATGAATTCTAGTTAGACGAATACACAATTCGGTCCTGACAATATAGTTGCAAGGGTTTCTGTTGGGCTCACTATGTTCCCTGTTAACTTAAACTTAGTTTTGGGAGCTCACAAGTTCAATTAAGCATGTGCACTCCCTTGTCTAATATTTGCTACTAAAACTCAAAATTTCGTAATTATTTAAAATGTTCATAGCACCACCTTGTCAATCACCTAGGAATTGCCTGTCTTCAGTGTTTCTAGATTTCCCGATTCAGCCGAAAGCATTGTCTTTTCTGCATACAGTATGAATTTGATTAAATTAGGCTCCTCCATTCACACCCAGCCACTCCTTTCCCAATTCTTATGGCCTGCATTTAGAAATGCTTTACACAAACCATTTTCTTACATAGTTCAGCTTGATTGACAAGCTAATGTTTAGTGTTTCTGTTTGCCATATTTCTCTCCAGAGTGCTGTCAGTGTTCCTCGGGATTTTGAAGGATGCAGCATCCTTAGGAAGTACTTTGGTCAGCTCCACTACTTACAGAGCCGTGTACCAATGGGAGCAGAGCATGAGGCCGCAGTGCCCATCACATGGTAAGAAAGTGTTTGCTTCATTTTGGGAAGGAGAGGTGCAGAATACAAAATGAAACAGTTGTGACAATTCAAAATATTAGTTTGAAGACTACAGTTATTGGTTGAGTTGGAACGAAGGAGAGGATATAGGTTGCCCAGTGTATTTGTACTTTTCTTGGGGAGGTGACTACAGTGATGTTTATGTAGCTCCCAATCCATATATGATGCTGATGCCCTTATGATTCAAGGTAGGGCATGAGCTTAATATCTCAAGACTCATTCCTTGAAGAGTAGCGGCCCCAAAAAACTCATGTAAATCTTTGTAAGTCACCCACGCTTTTAAAAAAAATCACTGGTGAAATCCTGCAGATAATTGTTGATGATATTTACATAAAGGCTTGGTCAGTCTTAAAACTGGGCGACTTATCATTTGTACCATTGGATGCTTGAGAGGGACATGACTTGTATAAGAGAATAAACAGGATATAACATAAAAAAAATATTTCCATACAATGAATATTTAAGGGCGTTGCACATGCCTTCATAATATTCCATTTTTAGCTGAACCTTAAGACAGTAATAGTGAACTATGCCCTAAATTGATCCCACTTAGCCTAATTCCTTAAAATTCGATGACGTCGTTGCAGACAAGATTGTGCTTGTAAGACTTTCAGTTTACATTAGTGTCAGTAAGGTTGGGCATTACAAACTTACCTCGTGTGTAATGGCTAAGAAGGTGCAAATGTTACAATTTTATTTTATGACTTAGTAATTGGGTATTAATGACAGATTTGTAATTGCAGGACAGAAATATTTTCTGGAAAGTCAGTCACCCATGAAGACATCAAATACGAACAAGCATGCATTCTGTACAATCTTGGTAAGACCCAGCAAACCAACAAGTTAATTTCATGGCTTTCTCTTTGATCCTGTTTAATATCTCACTACCAAGGCTTCAAGTTCTTCCTATAATTGTATATGTTTTTGTCGTTCTCCATTGTGCAAGACCCAGGTTTCATTGCATCACCTTATAAACCTAAAAGATTAGTCTCCAGCAATTCTGGGTGGACACTGAGAGACTAAGCCGGATAATTGCGAAGAGAAAGTGTTAAAGCAGCAGAATGACAAAAGGGAAGAATTACGTTTGAAAACTATCAACATACAATGATCAATGAACCTTTATCTCTTTTCTTCATTATTTACAGTCTATTTATTTTTCCATTTTAATATAGTGTCCAATACTTACTGTAGCCTTTTTAACGGAGCAGTGGTCTTAACCTGTGGTCCGAGGACCCCTGGGGGTTCATGAGGCCTACTCAGGGGGTTCGATAATATTAAAATTAAGAAATCAAATGAATTAAAATATATAAAAATAATTAAGCAGCGTTGCAAATTTGAAATCCTTTTCTATATTTGATTGTGAATACTTCAATATTTGAGCACTTGTTTCATGTATACCTGTTTTGTTTTTGTATTTTTGTATTTTGTTTTGAGGTTCACATACAAAAAACTGCTTATGCCGGGGATCCCCAGTTTCCAATAATAACTCAGTGGGGGTCCCTGCATTCCAGGAATAATTCAGAAGGGGTCCACGCAAGTCAAAAAGTTAATAACCTCTGCACTAGAGCACTAGAAAAACATGAGCTTATAGTTCTACAGTTGACATATATTAACTCCAATTATTATCCAATTTGCTGCTGACTTTCACTACCCAGCTGCAGATTATACTTACCACTAAGGAAAAGTGGGAAGGAAAGTGGAGAACCAGCTGTCAAACAGCACATGTTCAGTGGTTGTTACTTAGAGGTCTATCTGTGCCAATTTAAGTAATGGACAGTCGTGAATATTAGTAGCACTGGTGGGGGTGGGGGGACTGCCTATACCACGTGAGCTAAGCCACACATGCGGTTTCCCAACAAGCACAACCACGCTTGTCTTAACCACACATATGCCTGGTTAAGGCATATGTGCGGTCAACCGAGGCTCATGACGGAGCGGCTCCGTCATGAGCATGGACGCGGTTAAGGCTCAGGGGGGTCGGAGTATTTTTTAGGTCTCAGGGAGGCAAGATAGTTTTTAAGGCTCGAGGAAGTCTGGGTAGTTTTCAAGGTCTCGGGTTGGTGGGTTCGGGAAAGTTTTTAGGGCGTATGGCGTTGGATAGTTTTTAGGGCTCGGGCAAGGTAGTTTTTAGGGCTTTGGTGGGTTAATTTTTAGGGCTCGGGGAGGTGGGGTCGTTTTTAGGGCTGGGGGGGCAAGGTGATATTTAGTGCCCAGGGATGCTCGGGGTAGTTTTCAGGGCCCAGGGGGCAGGGCTCGGTTGTGAACTTTACCACACATATCCCTTTACCAGTCATACCTTTACTACAAAGAAAGCACAGAAGTCTCAGTAACCACTGAGCAATTTTATTAATTCTTACAAAATCCCCTCATATTAATTTTCTTCATTTAAAATATGATCTAACTGGAGTAAATAAAGCATTATATTATTGGCGATCAGTAGAAGGCACCAACACTGGCTCCCACAAAGAGAGAACCTCACAACCATATAAGTGGTATTCCAATATCCAATGCAGTGCATAGTACAGTTTACATTTCACAGATAGCTTAATGGGTTCCAAGGGCATTGGCTTTTGTGGTTGTAGGAGAAGAGCAACCCAAAAGAGCCAATCAAATGTGAAGTTTTATTAATTTCCCAGGAATATGTAGACTCCACCAAATAAATGTCAGTCTCTGCGGACCTCCCAACAAATACAAAAATCTGGAGTCCTACAAAGAACAGAGTCTAGAAATTACGTTTTTTTGCATCTTGTAAAACAGCACCACACTGTTGTATAGGAAAGAGGTGTGGCGCAGCGGCTAGGGCGCCTTACTTCTGGAACCCGGGGCATCACGGTTCGATCTCCGGCGCCGGCGGCAGATCAGCCCAGCACCATGTGACTATGGGCAATAGCTCGCTTAATCTTACCGACTGCCCTCGGCGCCTAGACACCCTCAGGTAATTGTTTGTGCTTTCCAAATACTGGACAGTTTACAAATATATACCTAAATATAAACTTTGCTCTAGCTTTGTTGTTAATTTGAGAGTCCAGTAAATCTCATGTAGCTTCTGCCTGGGGGAAACTACATAGCATGTGTGCTGTGGATAGACATGCTGTTCATAAGTCCCCCATGTAGTGTTGGGCTTGCATGATTACAAGTTCTTTTCCTCCAAAGAAGTTGTTCCAGTTACAAGATTGCGTGCCTTCTCTCTTTGGTGATAGTGCGCATGGGCGTCTACTCCATCTTTAGATTATTTTTTTCCACCAATGGGTTCGGAGGTAATCTCTCGAACTCCGGTTCGAGATACTCTCCAGCGTCCTTCAGTTCGCTGACCAGGAGTTCAAATCGATGGTATTGTCTTGATCGCGTTACTATACTTGTGTTGCGAGCAAATACATATTTGCACGTCAGTTTCTTCAACTTCCTTTCACGGCTAACGGCCACGCCCGGTCGAGCCTCTTCAACTTCGAGGGATACGAGTTGCAACCCCAAAGTATCCTCACCCGAATAGCATTCTATTTGCAATTTATGCCTCTTGTCTGATCATCGAGAGGAAAACTGTGAGGCCTGCCGACCTTTCCGGTCCAAGAAAACACTGAGATTGACATGCCCGACGCCAAGAAATGGTACGTAGACAGGCAGATGACTCACCGGAGATCTTTGGTCGACAAGAGGAAGCTTGAGTAGCTCAAGAGGTATCATTGTCCATCCATGATTCTGACTCCAGTTCCGACATAGAACAGGATTCAGCCAGTCTCGATTTAGCTAAAAAACATTGAACTGTGAGTACAACGGACCCTATCCCAAAACAAAATAAATGTGTTCCATCGGAAGAAACTGCTTCGGATCCGCCACTGCAAAAAACCATGATGCTACATAAAGATTCAGCTGCCCCACCCTCGGGCTCCTCACTGACATTTCGGCCTACAGCAGAGGCCTCCGCTTCTTCCCAAGGTTCATGGTGGTTTACTTCCGACCACGTCAGCACCGAAATAAAAACATTCTTCAGCTCTAAAATGCAGCTCTTTCAGACTGAAAACTCCTCCTGAACCAATCCTTCATGTTATCCAGGAACGGCTCAATCTGAAACGGTAAACACTGGAAATTCAACTCGGAACTAAAAAGATAATTCTTCAACCAATAAAGCGTCAATCATCTAGAAGACAATTAGCTTTGAAAGAGGCTGTAGACATTCCTCTACAAACTCCTGGAAGGAAGCTAAAAGGACATTGATGCTAACCCTTTTCATATTCCCATACCTACCTCACCAATCCCACCACCACCAGCCACTCCACCATCTTATTCACCAAACCTTTTGAGTGTGGCACATGTCTCATCATTCACCTATAATTTATGAGGATGATATACCAGAGGAGACACATCCTGGGGATGCTTGGGATGTGTATGACCTAGAGCTAAAAGGGGATACAGACCCAGACATTTAGCCCACATTTCCATCACCACCAGATGATGCCTCTACCTTCCAGGATCTAATAGCCAGAGCTGCTGCTTTTTGTATTACGCCTTTACAAAAGACCCTGTGGAAGGTGACTCCAGTTTTGAATAATTATCCACTGCTCAAAGGTGTTCACAATATTAACCAGTCCTTAAAGGTATGTTACATCTTGTAGACAACATTTCTAAAGACCCTATCAAAGCACAAATTATTACCCAAGTGGACAAAAAGTACAAGGCTTTCCATATCACCCTGTGTGCATCCGGGGAAAATTGACCCCCGCCTCACTAGTAGTGGCCAAAGTTTGCAAAAGAGCAAACTCCCAAACAACTCTGGACGCTCCTCCCCCAGAAAAAGAATCAAAACTTATTGATGTCTCTTGGAAGACAATGGCAGCACAATCTGCTAATCAATGGAGTGGACAAAAAGTACAAGGCTTTCCATATCACCCTGTGTGCATCCGGGGAAAATTGACCCCCGCCTCACTAGTAGTGGCCAATGTTTGCAAAAGAGCAAACTCCCAAACAACTCTGGACGCTCCTCCCCCAGAAAAAGAATCAAAACTTATTGATGTCTCTTGGAAGACAATGGCAGCACAATCTGCTAATCAATGGAGTATGGACAACAGTCAGTCTCTTTTAGCTGGAACGACAAGGCCCATTGGGACGAGATGGAGCAGCTCCTCCAATACCTTCCAGAAAAATATAAAAGAGGGGTATTGAAATTGTTAGTGAGGGAGAACTCTTCACTACCAATTCAATTAAATCCGCTATAGACTCTGCGGACACTTCAGCAGCGGTATAAGCACCATTGTCCTTTTACGTAGACATGCTTGGCTGCTTGTCTCAGGTTTCAAACCTGAAGTGCAACAAACAATTCTCGATCTCTTCTTTGACTAAGAGCACCTCTTTGGTCCTCAGGTGGACACAGAGCTTGAGAAAATGTAAAAGAACGCCGAGGTTGCCAAATCAATTAGGCCTTACAAACTTTCACATATCGGTTGTCCTTTTGTAGGCCCAATTACAACCAGGGTGCTAGATCTGCCTCCGCTGACACCTCCAGTACGGCCTATACAAATCAAGCTCAATTCTCCACTACTAAAACCTTTTATAGAGGATCTTACAGGGGAAATAACTTCAAAGGTCGCAGAAATAATACTCAAACCACAAATGCAAACAACATGCAATGACTTTCTTACCACTTCCCCAACCATTTAATACCTGTCGGGAGACGTCTTCAAAACTTTTTACCGGCATCGACTAACATTACTTCAGATCAGTGGCTGTCGTACATCATCCAACATGGTTATTGTCTGGAGCTTATCACAACTCCTAAATATTCCACCTCCCTAGCATAAAACATCTGTTTTGCATCAATCTATACTACAACAAGAGATATCCGCTCTATTACTCAAAGGAGCTATAGAACCAGTCCAAAGACAATATCACGGAACAGGAGTATACTCACTATACATTCTTATTCCCAAAAAAGACGTCTCACTTCAACCTATTCTGGATCTCAAACTACTTGTTAGACTTGCCATCTTTTGGCGTGTTTCCCCTTTCTCAGTCCTGCCAAGTATCAGGCATCACGCGTTAGACTAACGCATTTAGGTGTGGTGCTCCACATCACCGCAGTGAAATGCATTGCCGAACAACTTGGAAAAGCAGCAGTCGGGCTCCATGGCTCCCCAGGACAGTCACCGGCAGCATTCAGTGGTGCACAGCCAGGAGTGAGGAGCGACGTAGAGCATGATTGCAGGGGTTATTCCCAGCCAGGTCCAAGAGGTGTTCTGGGTGGGGGATCGTAGCAGGCATATTTAATTTTGGTGCTTCCGTTGTATTAGATGAAGAGCAGCCCTACAGTGCAACCAGGGCAAGTCTACGAGTCTAGCCTTGGGTTAGTGCAAGGTGGGAAGACAAGTTCACAAAGAGCCCCATAAACTGTGTGAGTCCTAGGCAGCTGCAGGCAGGACAGCTAGGAGGGCGGTATCCAGTGTGCAGAAGTAAGCAGTTTGAGGATACAAGCATGTTCTCTAGGAAAGCAGCAGACACCACTGCGGGTTCGGGCATAGGAGCTCCCTCGGAGTGCTCTAATCATGTCATTCTGGCCGGTAGCGCGGGTTAGTGATCCGGGCTAGTGGTGGTTCAACATGTTCCTGCCAAATAGCTGGAATATCTTAAAGTAAACAATTCTGTGCCATATATGTTTTTTAGACTAATCTTACAGCCTGCTGCATGACACACATTGGTACAATTACTCGTAGGTCATAGCGCGGGCAACTTACCAGTCCCTGGCCAGGGTGGTCAGATGCTGAGCTTTAGAATTATTACTGCTAGTCAGTGTCTCAGAAAATGTCTTTCTTAAATAATACAGCCTACATAGGTAGGCTATGTGTTCCTCAGTCAGCCTCTTCTCCTGAGGCTTGTCCTAATCCCCCTCCCAATCATGCCTCATTGTATTGTAATGTTATGTGCTTAGAATAGCCATGCAACTTACTCTCAGCCACAGGTTAATAATTGCTGGTGGCCCTGTGTTGTAATCAGTGAATTAATTTTTATTAAATTGCTCAATGTGTGTTTTTGAAAAAATGTACGCTTTGCTGCCGAATTGTGACCCCTAGCTATGTGTGTGCTCTTCCATTTCTGGTGCTTTCCAGCAATTTTAACATCTTCTTAGAGTTTCTTGTTGCTCTAATGGGTGTAATTTCCTAATATGGAAATTATTATGTTTCCCTCGTCTTCATTGCTTGATTTTGTTCGGGAGAAAGTGTCACTCATAGTTGTTGAAATGTCACTCATAATTACACTGACATTATAAAAATGTTTCACATAGCAATATGAAACCTTGGCAGCTATTTTGTCTTTTTGTTTTCTGACCTCCTGGTTTTGAGTCTGTTTTTGCTGGTTTAGTGTCTCTGTGCACTTTCTTACTGCTGTTCAGTGTTAAAGTGCAAGTGGTCCTATTGTAAATTGTTATTATGGATTGGTGTTTCCACGATTGGCATATTTGATTTACTGGTAACCATCTAGTAAAGTACACTGAGTGTACCAGGGCCTGTAATTCAAATGCTACTAGTGGGCCTGCAGCACTGCTTGTGCCACCGACATGAGTAGCCCTGAAAAGATAACTCAGGCCTGCCATTGCATTGCATGTGTGCAGTTTGGTACTGCCATGTCGACTTGGCAAGTGTACCCACTTGGCAGGCCCTAACCTTCCACCTTTTTACATGTTAGCCAGTCCTAAGGTAGGCCCAAGGTACCCCTGTGGGCAGGGTGCAGTGTTTGTAAAAGGTGGAATATGCCTTGGTTTTGTGTGGCATGTCCTGATAGTGAAATACTGCCAGTTATGTTTTTCACTATTGCAAGGCTACCTATTCCCCATAAGATAGAATGGGGAGTTTGCTTATAACATCTTATAAGCATAACCACCCCAGGGAACAAGGTAGGAAAATAAACTTTAGTATGCCTGAACTCAGAATGTTAAAATGCAACTTTTAGTGAGGGTGATTTTTACATTCTGTGTTTGAAAATAGCACTTTTAGAAAGTAGGTATTTTCTTACTTAGCCGCCCAGTGTGCCTCTGCTAGGTTGTGTATGTGCAGTCTGGCTTTGGAGTGACAGGCTGGGGATGTGCAGTGGCTCCAGAGAGTCTGGATGATTCAGGGCTGGGTTGAATAGACCTGGGCTGCATTTATAGTAGTAGGAGGAGATTTCCTTTCACCTGAATGGGCCTGGTCTGCCTTCCACAATGCTGTCTCCACCTCCTGCCAGGAAGCTGGGCCAGAGAGGACAGAACTGATTTGGACTAAGCACAGACCGTCTCTGCCTGAGAGAACAAAAGGATTTTGAGTATAAATATTGGGGCCCAGACCCCAGAACTTTAGAACTCACTGGAATCAAGGAACCTGCCAAGAAGAAGAGCTGGAAGAGCTGCCAGGAGGAGTACTGCCTCTTACCTGTGTTGTTGCTTTGTTGGGTTGGCCTGAAGTTGGTGCTTCTACCTTCGGCAGTGAAAGGACTGGACTGAACATTCTTAACTTGTGCTGAGTATCTCCAAGGGCTTGAAATAGAGCTTGCCTCCTGTTCTAAAGTCTTGGGGACTGCAAAGACTTCACCAGCCTCTGGGAACCACTTCTGAAACGGCTGTTTGTTGCCACAGAGAAGGGAAAAGCAACCGACTCCATCGCTAGCTCCGTGTACTGACGGAACCGCAGAAGGCACTGTCCGCATCTTGCACCGAAACCCTGGTCTCAACGATGACAACAACCGACGCCACCAAGCTGCTGCTTGCACCGTGACCTGTGGACACCGCACTCCGCACCATTCAATTTGCCATCCTGGTCTCACCGACGCCGTAGCTGCTGTTGTCCTGGACACCCTTGACGCATCGTGGCTGGGGGCACCGCTCGTAAGTTTCATGATGCACCGCCTCGTCCCACACAGCAGTCTGGGCTGACCAATGCTAGCGCCTGATAACCGACTGTGTCGCTTGCACCGCAACCTGCTAGCACCTCATCGAGCACCGCCTCACCCTGCACCGTAAGCCTTGGTCTCACCGCTGTGTGGACGATCGTCACCGAGCCACTGCCCGCACGGCATTGAGAGGCACTGCACCCTGCACCGCTTCCATTTTGCAACGCAACCGCGACGATTGCCACGACCGGCTCACACCAACATGCCAGCCGCAACGAGAAAGGTACTGTTACTGAGTCTGTCCATGCTTTCGCTGGCCCGTACCGATGCGGTTAGCTGGAACTGTTAGAATGTGATTTTCAGCATCGCGGTAGCCCCGGTTGAAGCTATTGATTCGTACGAACTGTGTTTTTGAGGTATTTCTGCAATTTTAAGGATATCCTGCAAATTATACATTTTTAGAGTACTGTATGTTGGATTTTTATCGTTTTGCTCTTGTTTTGGATATATAGAAATGTTGGATACGTTTCTAAACTGGTGTGGTGTCCTTTTGTAGTGTTTTCAGCATCGCGGTAGCCCCGGTTGAAGCTATTGATTCGTACGAACTGTGTTTTTGAGGTATTTCTGCAATTTTAAGGATATCCTGCAAATTATACATTTTTAGAGTACTGTATGTTGGATTTTTATCGTTTTGCTCTTGTTTTGGATATATAGAAATGTTGGATACGTTTCTAAACTGGTGTGGTGTCCTTTTGTAGTGTTTTCACTGTGTTACTGTTGGTTATGTGCAAATGTTTTACACACTGCTTAGGTGATAGGCCTGTCTGCTCATGCCAAGCTACCAAGGGGGTGAGCAGGGATTATTTTAGGAGTGTAACTCCCTTACCCTGACTAGGAAGAAGGGTCCCTACTTGAACAAAGGCTCAAACCCTTGCCAACTAGAGACCCCCATTTCTAACACCACTCAATCATTATATTCTATCACAACATTTCCACATGATCACTCTCCAGGAGGGGATTCCACGACTAAAAAAAGGCAACTTCATGGCAGCTCCAGACCTGAAAGATGCCTATTTCCACATACCTATACACCCATCATACAGAAAATGCCTATGGTTTCTCTTCCAAGGAAAACCTTATCAATTCAAAGTTCTTCTCTTTGGATTCCCACCACACCAAGGGTATTCACAAAACGACTAACAAAAGTTGCAGCACATCTGTACAGGCAAAATATTCATGTGTTTCCATGTCTGGACAATTGGTTGATAAAAGCAAACTGCTCCCAACAATGCAGACAGCATACACAACAGAGTCACCCTATTAGATCAACTAGGGTTACCGATCAACCTACAAAAATCCCTCCTTCAGTGATCTCCAATACAGCCATATTTAGGAACTATTCTCAACGCTCATGTGGGACAAGCATACCCAAATACAGACCGAATACAAAACATTGTATCACCAATCCAACACCTTCATCCTCACACTCCCCAGTAAAAGTCATTGGTCATAAGACTTTTAGGCATGAAGGCATCGTGTATATCAATAGTTCCACATGCCCGATTACATATGAGACTGCTGCAAGAATGCCTCTCACATCAATGGACACAGTCACAGGGTCAACTACACGTTATAGTTATGGTTAGAAGCCACTCACCAGTCTAGTTGCTTACAGGTAAACGTGCACACACACTACAGACAGCATTCCTGAATTTCCAAGGCATGATGAAGGCCTAGAGCCCCAGAAATAGGGACTCCATGAAATGTTTTCGGGGAAGAGTTGGTAGGCAGTGTACACACATGGTAGAGGTAATTCATCTGCCTCATAAAGATTAGTCCAGGCTTTTTCCTAGCACTATGGCATTGTTTCTGAGGCTAATGCGGACTTTCGGATTGGGCAAGCCCCCCTTAAGAACTAGTTTTGTTATTATATGTGTTTGTTCTTCTTTACCCTCATTACATTGTAAGTGCACTGCTTGTTGTCTTATCCCAGCCATTAGTAGATGAAGATCTCGAGATGAAGAAATAGACTGATCTCAAGTTGTATTTCTTTGTCATGAGTATTTTGACAATTAGTAATCCCTCTATCAGTGTTTTGTGGCCTCTCAGATCGCGTCAAATTAATAATAATAATAATAATAATAATAATCCACATTTGTAAAGCGCACAATCACCCGTAAGGGTCTCTAGGCGCTGGGGGCCGTCGGGAAGATTAAGCAAGCTATTGCCCAGAGTCGCATGGTGCTGGGCTAACCTGCCGCCGGAGCCGGGGATCGAACCCTGATCCCCAGATTCCAGCATCAGTCGCCCTGGCCGCGGCGCCACACCTCTCACTTTGGCTCATGCAGGCATGGTATTCAAAATGGGTCATCATTGTATTCTCTGTTCCACCTCCTTTTCAACGTTATTTCACAAGCATTGGCCAAGCCAGTAGGTCTTGCCTATGCAAAATCTATTTGGCTTTCTAATGTTTTTTCAGCCATGTTGCACAGTAGTGCTGCTTTATATGTATATAATTATATATTTATTTTGTTCTTACAGCACAGCAGCCACGCAGAGGTACAACATAGCAAAGGAAATATTCCTGATCTCTCTACTATATAGATTTTGTAACTTTTTTTTAACAACTTTTATTGGTTTTCAGAGGTACCAAAGAAGCAAAATCAGCAAGCATTATACGTGTGACAGGCATATTGTAAAAATGTCTCTGCACCCAATAAAACCCCCTGAAGGTCTGCAGACATCAGACCAGAACCCCCCCACACCCGCACCCTGCAATCATCAGAAAGTTACATTACATAATCTTGCTCCCCGCACAGACGCCACCCTGTTGCATTAAACCGGTGAGTTGCACACTACAAGTCTATCCACCGGGTCCCTGGAAACCGGAGGCCCCGAGAGCGACAGGTCTATGCCTCTGTACGTGGCCCAACCCGCCCAGATTTTCCTGTGCTTTTGCGGACATCCCCGAGCCTGAAACACCGCCACTTCAGCCGACAGGCATCTTATCTATTGCTTTCTTCCAGTTACCAATACTAGGTGGGGACTCCGCCTTCCAGTGTTGTGCAATGTCCCGCTTGGTTAGTGTGAGACCCAGAAATAGCAAGTGTCTTTTATATCTGTTTCCCCTAATGTCCTCAGTACCATGGAGAAGAATCAGTCGCAGATTGGCAGGGATGTCCCACCTAAGGACCTGCCCCAGGCAGGACCTAATACCAGTCCACAAATGTTGCAGCGCACCGCAGTTCCACACCGTGTAAAAATGACCCCTCCTCTGAGCCCCAGCGGAGACACATGGGAGACTGGATAGCCCCCATCCTGTAGAGGCGTACGCGTGTATAGTAGGCCCTGTGGAGGTACTTAAATTGGATCAATCGGTACCTGGTGGAGACGGTGGAGTACCGAGGGCTGGCCAAGGCATTGGCCCAGTCATCATTGTTCAAGGTGGGCACATCCGCCTCCCACGCTGCCAGAGTCCTGTGAATAGTGGTAGTGGAGTGTGTAGTGATTGTTTGGTATACTTGCCTAATTTTATGGGCCCCCAAATCCCCCATTAGCAGCCGGCCCTCAAGCTGGTGAAACTCAGGTAGAGTTGTGAGATCCCGGTTGAGGGGAGACATGGCGTGACTGAGCTGCAGATATCTATGAAATTGTGTTTCGTAAAGCTGGAAGTCGTCTTGTAGCTTCTGGAACGACTTGAGCGTGGACCCCTGCATTATGTCCCCCAACGTGGAGATACCAATGTCATCCCACTGACGGAACCCCACCAGGGACGAGACCGGCCAGAGATGAGAACCCTGCCGAAGAGGAGTCACATACGTCTGCTTACCCCACCAGCCTGTCTGGCGCACCACAAACCTCCATATCTGAATGACAGTCCGGCAGGCCGGGGGGAGCTTTGTCAAAGGTAAAGAACTATTGAGGAGGTGGAGCAGCGGGGTTTCCGCCATGAAAAGTCTCTCCACCGCATAAACCGGATCTGCCTGAAAGTAGTACCACCAATCGTTTATCACTAGCAGGTGTGAATCCCAATAGTATGCCCGGACATCCACCGCCGCAATCCCACCACAGTACATGGATTGCACACATGTTGCAAGTGCAACCCAAAACCCCCATCTGCCCCCCGAGGAACCTGTTCAGAAGAGCGTTGATTTGGCAGAACCAAGACGAGGGGATAGGGAAGGGGTAGTTTTGCAGACGATATAGAAAACGCAGCAGAGATACCATTTTAAAAATGGCAGATCTACCATACAGCGAAAGAGGCAGTTTTAGACCACACCGTTGTCTCGTCTCGTACCACCAAGAGCATTGGCGCAATGTTATGCGACCACACCACTGTCGGGCACCGCACGATAAACACCCCCAGATACCGAAAGCCCTCATCCGCAACAATCAACTGCGTGGCCCAGGCCTGAGACCTCTGATCACCGTTGACAGGGAACAGAATAGACTTCGAGGGATTAGCGTAGAGCAGTGCTTTCCAAAGTGTGTGTCCCGACACAGTACTGTGTCGCCTCCCATGTGTGGGTGTGTCGCGCTGCGATGGCGTCTGCGGGCATATTAGAGAGAATGCTTGCATTCAGTGACACAGTACAGCGACGAACGTAGAGGAAGGAGAAGCGTTAGGGGAGCGTGAGGACTTGTTCCCTTTCCCACACAGAGACCACGGAGTCGCCTCTGCGCCCCAGGCACTCGGTACTCCGGTGTTTTAAAACTCTGTTTAGGCCTCATGGGATTGTATTTACAAGTGGGTCGGATTTCAGCACACCTGTTGGTTTAAAGACCAAACTACCCCCACCCCTTCCAGCGTAGATTTCTGCAGGTCAAAGCTGCTTGGCTCCTGGGTATCAGACTTGAACGGTGTGATAAATATCATCTATCCGTCAAGGTAGGGTTGCTACCAGACAAGTATTTTACCATTCTGTCTAGTCTAGAAAAAAACACTCGAGATAACCACCAAAATCCGGTATTTGTAGCCTTTGAAATGTAATTTTTAAGCTGCAAATGCAATTTAAAGGCCATAACGAGTATCCTGGAATTTTCGACATTCTTCCTATTTAAATTTCAAGTTAACCGATGTAGAATTACTGTGTCAAAAAGAAACCCCTAAGACTTTATACAAACTATTTATTAAAGTGCCATAATCTGGTCTGTCCAGAAAGTTACATTTTGTGCAAATGGTCCATGTTTTTCCCAGAAAAGTGTATCAACCTCTCTCCGGAGTACTCTTAATCAAGGGATGGAGCCTGGCAGGGCGTTCCGATAAAGTCAACAAGAGAGATTAATCACGGCGGTAATTGTGAAGGGTTGTAAAGTTACTTGCCATTGGAGTTTAGGACTGTGAGATGAATGAGAATACTTGCCATTGTTTTGGAATTGGAGCATTTATATTTGACTTTGATAAACAAAACCAGGGGGCAGATTTACTATTTCTGGCGCATCTCTGCTAATCAGCAGGGATGTGCCAGAAGAGTTCCAATGCATCTGCCCTCCTGTGCGCCACCACTGATGCACCGCATTTACAATGCGGCGCACGGATGGGCAGATGCGTGTCGCATCCCCGTCGGAAAGGCGGCGCATTGCTGGAGTTGCGACGCAGCTCCAGCAAGACTCGGGTGCCATATCCCTAACATGCTGCGTCAATTCTTCAAGCAGGCACTGGGTTTTGACGCAGCCGGGTCGGAAAAGTGGCTGAGTGAAATCTTGTAGATTTCACTCAGCCACTTTTAGGAGGTGTTCCTGCGCCGGAATGCCCCCCCCCTCCCCCTGTGCCAGAACACCTACATGTGGTGCTTGGCTTTACGCGTCACGTTGTAAAACCCCCACAGCATGGCGCTGGCTTTGCGCTGCCGCTGCGTCACAGAAGTGACGCAACAGTGGCATAAAAGAGGCGCAAGGGGGCTTGTAAATCTGCCCCCATGACTCTTACCATGCAAAGCGGCAATATAACTTTGCTTGAAAATGCACAATTTGCCCACTATTTTTTCAAAAATGTCACCCCCTGAGGTGGTTCAGGCTCGCTCGCGGGCATTACCGTGTCCCTAGTTGAAGATTCTCTAAAAGGTGTGTCACCAACATGAAAAGTTTGGAAAGCTGTGGCGTAGAGCCTCAAGGTCTCTCCAAAAATCCGCAGAATCTGGAGCACGCTGGGCCCGGAGACCCAGGGATCTGACCTAAAAAAAACAGGGTGTCGTCGGCATCTAGCGTAATCTTGTTGGTGTGCTCCGGCGACCAAACTAGACCCCGAAGGACAGAGCCTATGCGGACCCAGGCAGCCAGGGACTCCATGGCCAACGCAAACAGAAGCGGGGAGAGTGGGCCCTCGTGCCCCTACGGATGGGAAAAGGGGCAGAACAATGACCGGCCACTCGAACCGATGCGGTGAGGCCTGTATATAGTAACTGAACATACGCCCTGAAGCGGGCCACAGGTTTACTGCCTCCAAGAGCTTGAAGAGGTGCTTCCAACTCAGAGTCGAACGTCTTGTCAATATCCGCAAGCAAGACAGCTGCATGGCGCTCCAGACGGTGGGTCTCCGCTACGGCATTGTAGGCTCGTCTAATATTGTGTCTAGTAGACCGGTGGGGCGTGAAGCCCGCCTGATCCGGATGTACCAGGTCTTGTATGCGAGAACAGAGTTGGTCCGCCAGGACCTTACCCAGCAGCTTAGGCTCAAAATTCAGAAGAGAAATGGGGCGGTACGAGCCCGAGTCCTCTGGTGCGTGACCCGGCTTAAGAAAGACAACTGTCTTTGCATGCCTCCAGTCTGGGGACAGTAGGCGCGTCTCCAAGGCATCACGGAACGCATCCAAAAATGGAGTCCATTAGGGCCAGACGCACGTTCCGGATGTATATTGGAAAGAGCGGCCCGCAGCTCGTCCAAGGTGATGAGTTCCTCCAAGACGGCACGTTGCTCGTCCAAGAGGCGGCAAGGAGGGATATCCACAAGAAAGGAGTCTATTAGAGGTTCAGCAATAACCTCCCGTTCCTAATACAACCGGGGTAGAAATCTGCAAAGGCCTGTACAACCGCCTCCAGGGAGGCGCATATGTCCCCCGCGGGGGACCGCAAGAGGGGAACCTGCGTAGGGGCTGCCCTAGCCTGGCAGAGCCTATGAAGCATCTTGCTAGACTTATCACCCCATTGGTAGATCCTATGCTGGGTGGCTAGCCAGGCCTCTCTGGCAGCGTCCGTGTGAGTTTGATGGAGCTGCTGTTGGACATGCAGGAGGTTCCGTCGGGCGGCAGGTTCGGAGCCCTCCACCACCAGAGACTGGAGCTCAGCTTGTCTATTTTCCAGGTCATTCACCTGGGCCCAACGTCGTCTCTACTACCCAGTGCGGTAACTGATATCCGCCCTATGAATCGTGGGTTTGAACGCCTCCCTCAGAGTAACCGACGACTGGCATGATCCAACGTTTAAGCTGAGATATTCAGTAATTGCATGGGCTCAGCATCTCCCGGTATTCAGTGTCGCGAAGCAGCCAGGGGGACATGCGCCATCTATACTGGGCCCTGTTAGTCTGCATGCGCAGCTTGAGTTGAATCGGTGAATGGTCGGAGAGACCCCGGGGCAATGTCGAGGTATGTGACACCCAATACAGATAATTAAGTGGGATAAACAAATAATCAAGGCGGGAAAGAGTGGGATGGACTGATGATGCTTAGGAAAACCCGGCTTCAGAAGGATGAAAGGCCTACCACGTGTCCGCCCAGCTCAAAGTGTGCGCTAGAACGTTTAGTTTGGACGTAATGGGGGGTACATCAGGTTGACGATCTCTCCACCTGTCCGAGGGACCCATAATATCGTTCCAATCGCCCCTCAACACCATCAGGCCACCTAGGAGATTACCCCATAGCTGTGTCAGTTTGTCTACGGGGGGAGTAGATATGCCTAACGTGATCTGCTCTCCGGCAACAGTATCTGTAATCACGGTAAAGCAGCCACACGGTTCCAACCAGTGTCTCGTCACCTGGAGCGGCACTCTACGTTGTACTAATATGGCCGTGCCGCGCGCCTCTCGAGAGAAGCCCAAGTAATGCACTGTAGTGAACCCATACTGGGCCAGGCATGGAGCTTTCGTGCCCAGAAGATGAGTCTCCTGGAGCAAAAGAATGTCTTCTGCATAGTGCTTCGCTTTCTGGAGCACAGCCCCCGTTTAACTTTATTTAGCAGGCCTCGTACGTTCCAGGCGAGGATATTCAGGGTTCCTGGTGTTGAGCTACCCACCGTGTGTGCCATTCCTAGGTGTCGGGACGGAGTGTGTCAGCCAGTGTGCGCCCGACCTAGCGATAGAGTGTGTGCATGGTGTGAAAACAAAAAAACAAAACAACCCACAACCTAGGAACTGTCCCAATCTCCCGCTCCTCCCACCCCCATACTTCCAGGAACATGACGAATATGTTGCAGTGGAACCCTCCCCAGGCCCTCAACAGGATGACCCAAGCGATTCCTCCAATGGATCCCCCCTCCTAGCTTCACACAACATTACCCAAATAAATGGGGAGTACCATGGCAGTTCCCTCAAGGGCTAGTAATGGAGACCCCAGCCCTAAACCCCACATTTGTTAATGAGACAACAATGAAGTGTCATGGTCCCCTCCGGTAGTGAGCAGAGAGCAAAATTGGCCAACAAGCCCTAGTCTACCTCAGTCCCCGGTGCCAGCTGGCTCCTGGGCACGCCTGTTGGAGCGGGAACTGTTGCGTCTCTGCCCTGGTAGTCACTCCGATGTGAGCCCTGGGAGGAGTCCGAGTCAAGTGGGGGCTGCGAGTGCGGCTCACTTTTGTCTGGGCCGGAAACAGCAATGCATAGGATAGGTTTAGTTCCCGTAGCCACCTCTTGGCCACCACAAAGGACTGGTGTTGCTGCTGCACCAACTTAGTATAATGGGGGAAAACCATGGTGGGATGTGACTGATAAACCATTTTGTCTTTATGTAGCCGGGCGTACCGGAGAATGGCATCGCGGTCCGTCTAGTTAAGGAGCTGGGCAATCACGGGTCTTGGGCTCTCCCCTGGCGGCGGCTTCTTGGTCTAAGCGCGGTGAGCCCTCTCTACCACGAAACAAGGGGACATGTTCTCCGGGGACAACAGCGCCTTGAACCACTCCGAGAATAATGTTTCCATGGATGAGTCCTCGCAGCCCTCCGGAAAGCCTACCAAGCGTATATTGTTGCGACGGGCCCGCCCTTCTGTATCCTCAACCCGGGCCACCAGGTCCTGCGTGTGCTTGGGCAGCTTGTCCACCTTTGCTGGAGTAAGGATACAGAGTCTTCCACAGTGGAGACCCTGGTCTCTGCCTCAGTAATGCGGCCGACTGCTTTCCGCAGATCTTGGGGGAGAAACGATACTTCCGACCCCAAGGCGCCAATCTGGGCCTCTAGAGCGCTCCTCAATAGATTGATCGCCTCCAGCAGCGTCCCATGTCTGAGGACAGGCCCTCCGCCGAGTCCCCCTGGGAGAGTTTGTGGTGGTGTAGCGGTCCATTGTGTGCTGCTTGGGGGCCGACGCCTCCTGCCGATCCTTGCCCATGGTAGTCCGGATCCCCCAGCGGGACCACAACCTGAACTATCTCTCCAAGGGTCAGCACCGATGGCAGCAGCTCCACACAGCGCAGTCCCTTCCCCAGGCTTGACCGTAGGGGATCACCCAGGCATCTGCCACGGCCCGGCGTCTGATGACATGTGCCCACACAGGGCCCCCGCAACGACAACTCCTGTGTGTAACTAGCCGGGCCCGGTCCAGTCGGGCGTCTAAGGCAGCTCTGGGTGCAGGTAAGAGGACCAGATACCCGGGGCAGAGCCGACCACTCCCCTACCCGGTGTTCCTGGCCCCCGCCGGGTCTACTGGCTCCTGGGGAAGCCCACTTCTCACAGCAATCATTCCAGGTTCTCTGCCCGACACAGGCCCCTGGCGCGGCGGGCCCTACAGGCCCCCCCCTACCAAGGATGTTCGGCAATCTCCTTTCCTGAGCTCAACGATTTCAAGCCGGGGGTGGCCACGCAGGTACAAACGATGACGGTAGATGGCCCACAGCACCTCAACAGGCAGGAAATCCTAGGCTCAGGGCCCCAGCAGACACAGAGCCCCGGCAGGGCATCCCAAGCAAGCCCGCCGCGTCTGCAACACCACTCAGGCCCTCCGGCGCTTGAGGCAATGTGAATGGAGGGGGGGCGCTTCAATGGCGCGTGCACACCACCCCCAGCTCTCCAAACTTCAGTTTATTCGTGTCCAGCAGCGCCGCAGCTCCACGGGTTCAGGACGGCTTGGAGCGCTTCTACTTCACCGTCACCACCCCCTCGGACGGGGGGGAATATGCTGCAGCTGCGTATTCGGCCTTTCGATTTGGGGATGGCCACGCAGGAACCAGCGGCGACAGTGGCCAGCACCCGCCACCCCAGTAGGCTGAAAAGCGGGGGCACAGGTCCACAGCAGCCCCGCAGCCACCGGCAGGGGGTCCCAGGCATCCGCAGCACCGCTCGGGACCCCCAGCACTCGCAGCAATTAAGATGGGGGAGGGGCACCTCAATGGCATCGTGCTCCCTACCCCGGGTTCTCCGCACCTCAGTTCAGACTAGGTCAGCAGCTCCGCAGCTCCACGACTCTGGAGCACTTTTGCTTCTCCGTCCCCACCCCCTCGGATGAGGGTAATACACACCAGCCGCAAGCCCGGCTGCGCGACTCAGTCATAGAACAGGCCTTCGATCACCGGGAGCACGAACTTCGTGTTCCCGACCCTCCGCTGCCGCAAAACTCAACCGACAGCGGTGCGGCAGGGGCCCCAGGCTCCCAGGAATTGTGGCTGGGGTCAGGATATTGAAATAGATTTATGTTTTAATCCATGTGGTACAGCTGTGTGGCTGCTATGCAGCATGGATGAAAGTAAAAAATAAAAAAAACATTCAAAAAAATCTCTTTACTATTAGGAATTTTAATGTTTGAAGGCATGCTACACAGCTATGTGACTGCTGTGCAGCATGGTTAAAATTAAAAACACATTTTTTAAAAAGTCTATAACGAGACTAGCATTAACTTTGTGATATCCAGTATTATAAAAAACAAGTGTTAGCTTAGTTTGGGTTTTATAGGGTTCAATGTAGGTCAGGAAATGGGTTCCAGTACTCCAGTTAGTTATTTTTCAAGAATGCAACAATCTGTATTCTGTGTTTGTGTCACAGTGCTTTAGGGTGGTGCGACTGATGCCACCGCACCTGGTAGCGAACTCGTGGGTTCTATATTTCCACATTTTCTACTGATTTAAAAGCACTTTATGCAGAGTTTGTGCGTTTTCCCTGCAATGTTTAAACAATAATATTCACACAATACCTCTGTAATTAATGTATGTGCTAAGAAGGTATCATAGTTCTGTCAAATGGCAGTTTTAACTCCTAATAAAATCCCACAAAGGGTTAATATGCCTGCTGCAAAGAACATTCGCAAATCACAGAAATGTATTTTATATGGCTCGATTAGTGGGTGTCGGCTTTGTCACAAAAATCCTTTGGGTAGTTGCAGATCATCATGTACAATCCTAATGTAGCACAGTGAGCTATGAGGCTTTCACTAGGTCCACTTACTTACGGTTCAGCAAGGGGCACCAGCTCAAGGAGTCGTCAAACACTACTCCCAAATAGGAGAAAACATTTGTTTTAGGTATTGGCAAGCATCCTGGTTTAAAAGAGGGCTACTTTGCCTTTGTCTTACCGGGACCGACCTGCATTATATATGATTTAGAATGATTCACTGACGGGTCCAGCTCCTCCATAAAAGAGGCAAAGGAGTTGAGAAGAAGTTGTAAGCCCTTTGTAGTCCTCGCCAGGAGGTCTGCATCGTCTGCATATAAGAGGACCGGAAGACTGTGCTTGCCTACCTGGGGGGTGTCTGCTTTTATGGCTAGAAGGGCCTTCTCTAGGGAATTAATGTGTAAATTAAAAACGAAGGGTGCAAAGATACACCCCTGGCACACCCCCCTCTTGATGTTAAACAGGCGGGACATTTAAAGTCCTTTTAGTAACATACTACTGCCCTGGAATCTCGATGAAGAGCCCTCAAAAACCAAATGACATTATTGTCAATACCAAAGGATGACATCAACTGCCATAGCTTTGACGTGTTTGCACAGTCGAAGTCTGAGGACAGTTCCATGAAGGCCAGGTATATAGCGGTACAAAAGGGGGTGGTGATGGACGGAGCATCTGAATCAATCAAACACTCACACCCAGTCAAAAGATCTGGGTTTAATCCATCACCGTTCTTTAGCCCACTCTGCCACCCCAGTTCAGACACGGTTATATGCAAATCAGTCTGACCCTGTGCCTCATGGGAACAGTCCAGCCCGAACTGCCAAGCCATGTCTTCCCTGGACCGGAAACAAGCTTCCGAGGACCGGTTTCTGGCATTCCAGCCGTCTTCAGCCCGGCTTGCTTGAATCAAGTGGCAAAGTGAGCAAGGGACTCACGTCTGAGCATACCCTGCCACACTTATGGCGGCCAAAAGCGGTACAAAAGGGGGTGGTGAAGGACGGAGCATCTGAATCAATCAAACACTCACACCCAGTCAAAAGATCTGGGTTTAATCCATCACCGTTTTTAGCCCACTCTGCCACCCCAGTTCAGACACGGCTATATGCAAATCAGTCTGACCCTGTGCCTCATGGGAACAGTCCAGCCCGAACTGCCAAGCCATGTCTTCCCTGGACCGGTATATAGGGCAGGCATGAGTCACTGCATACTTGTTCAGGACAAGATACCGATTTAGACACTGCTCCACAGTGGATCGACCGGGACAAAAGCCGTTTTGGATCTCAGATAAAAAATTACTTTCATCCACCCAGGATACCAGTCTATCAAGAATCATGCGGACCACCACCATCACCACAGAGTGCAGGAGGGAAATGGGCCTGTAACATTAGGTGCTGTCCCGATCACCCTTTTTAAATATCGGGACTATAGACTGAGTCACTTTTAATTATATGCCAATTTTCGTGTAGAGCCCTGCGTAATCGATCATGGTCCACATTGTATGATGTTAGAAACCGTAAGTGGTTCTTCTATTGGTTCTTCTTAGTCTGTGCTTTTTTGATGTAAACAGGGTTTTCTCTTTTTATGGACCTTGCTCGCTTGGACGCTGCCTCTAAGATTGTCTTAGGATATCATCTCTCTTTGAACTGTCATCATTCCAGCTTCTACATTGTCGTACTGCTCTTCTGTGCTACATAATGTTTGCCGTGAAGAATTCCCCAAAGGGGATACTGTTAATCAGGGGTGTAGGATGAAAATTACCTTCATGTAAGATGGTGTTACCTGCCGTGATTTCTTATATACGGTAGTTGTGAGTTTTTCGCCTTCCACTCTGACTAGTACATCCAAGAATTCTATTTCGTTTGACTTATTATGCTGGTGAAACCCAAATTGAGTTCATTACAGTTTAGTTCCGCAACAATATGGTCCGTCCGCTTTTCCATGGCTCTGAGCACCTGCTCCTCCCACCAGCCCATATGCAGATTCGCATAACTGGGTACGAAGCATATGCCCATTACCATACCTCTTGTTTGTTTGTAGAGAACATCACCAAACATAAACATATTCTTAGTACGGCACAATTCCTTCATGGATAACAGCATTTTGTTTTGTTCCACATATTTGATAGGTCTCATTGTCAGATAATGCCTTACTACATTCAAACCATCCTTGTGCACTATACATGTGTATAGTGGTTACATCTAGTGTTATCTGGTGCATATCACTCTCCCATTTGATGTAAAAACAATCTACTTAAAAAATCTGTGGTATCTTGTATATAGGAAGGTAGTACGGCAGTGGGCACCTTTCTTCGCCCCCAGTTATGCCAATCTGCGTTTGAACTGGTGGGAGGAGCAGGTGCTCGGAGCCATGGAAAAGTGGATGAACCATATTATATTAGAAATCGGGTACATAGATGGTCTATTCATATTATGGAAAGGCTCATCCACAGAAGCAGAAGATTTTGTTGCAGAACTAAACTGTAATGAACTAAATTTGGGCTTCACCAGCAAAATCAGTCAAACCGAAATAGAATTCTTCAATGTACTAGTCAAGAGTGGGAGGTGAAAAACTCACAACTACCTTATATAGGAAACCCACGGGAAGGTAACACCATCTTACATGCGGGTAGTTTTCATCCTACACCCCTAATTAAGAATATCCCCTTTGGGGGATTCTTGAGGGCAAAGCGATTTATTTAGCACAGAACAGCAGTATGACAATGTAGAAGCTGAAATGATGACATTGTTCAAAGAGAGAGGATATCCTAAGACCATCTTAGAGGCAGCTTCCAAGAGAGCTAGATACATAAAAAGAGATAAGACCCGGTTTACATAAAAAAGCACAGACTAAGAAGAACCATTTAAGGTTTATTACATCATACAATGTAGACCATGATCGTTTACGTAGGGCTCTACGCAAGCGTTGGCACATAACTAAAAGAGACTCCGCAATAGGCCAGGATTTACCCAACTATCCACAAATCAGTTATAGAAGAGCTAGATCTATACCTGACCAATTGGTAAGGAGTGAATTCAAAACAATTTCATCACAACGAACATGGTTGACGGGGAAAGAAGGTTTCACCAAATGCACATGTTTCAAAGCTTGGCAACATGGAGAGAACCTCACCCAGATGATCACCCCTTTCAATTGAAAATAAAGGTGGAAGGGAAAAGAACCTGTAAAAGAAGTTATAAATTCTATAAGCTAAAGTGCTCATGCTCCAAGGTCTACATAGGAAGCACCACACTACCTGTGCACAAACTTATATTGCAACACCTCAGGACAATCACTAACAAAGACAGAACTTATCCAGTGGCGAGACACTTAGAGAAAATACATGATATCAATATTACAGATCTGAAATGTAGCTGCCTAGCCCAAGTCCCTGAAAGCAAAAGAGGGGGAGATCTAGAAACCCAACTGAGGCAGTTGGAATCCAGACACATACTGGATATGGACAGTAAAGAGCTGAATGGTCTAAACAGTGAAAAGGACTTGCATGTTTTTCTGAGGTAGACCAGTTGCAAGCCTGCACTCTCGACTAGCACTCACTTCCTGGATGGATTTTAAAGTTGTTTAGTTAGGTTGATTATTATTATTTTCACACATTCATTTTCCATGGTGCATATAAGTTTTTTGTTGATAGGTTAACCGTTAGAGATACGTTGAGGCCACTTCCTGAGAGCAAGAATTTAAGATAGAAAATGCTGATAGACTATGGGCAGAATGAGGCATAGCCACATCGGGTAGCCAAGATTGATAAACTAGGCCCACTGGGTCTTAACATGATTACAGAAGATCGACTTTATTTGCAATTGGATCACATAAAGGGATTGCATATTTAGTTGCACATACATCATTTTGATAAGTGGAGATGAGATACCTGATGGGCGTATAAATTAAAGATGCAAGTTCTTTTTACAACACCTTGAATGTTTTAAGAAATCTACAATGGAATTAAAATTGTAGTCAGCAAATATGTATAAATTATATATTGTATATTTGAAGAAATGCATTATCTGATATAACTCACTGCAGATCGAATTATGTCATTAACTTATGACCATTCCAATATGGCCGCCACATATAACACTCGTAATGTTGCCATGCTCATTACTATGTAACTTCAGTTTTTTTTGTTTGCACATCAGAGTGAAATGGTTAAAAATGGAAAAATCCAATATGGCGCTTATTGTGAACAAGGTTGCAGCGCAGCCGAAACGCATTGATTTTCCTCCCACGTCAAATAAAAGATACATTTTTGTCTTTACCTGTCGGGAGTGCAGAGTACTTGTTGTGAAGTGAAAACGGGAAATTTGGTATAGATCTATAAAAAGTAATGGCGAAAGGGGTGCCCCTTGAGACTGGAAAGGGGGTGGAGTAGAGACCATTTACTTAAGCAATAGCAAGAGGTTGACTGTAGAGTGGTGCAATCCAGGAAAGGAAGGCGGGCGGAAGGCCCATTCTGCAATATTGCAAACATATAGTCCCATTTGAGTGAATCAAAAGCCTTTGTGGTGTCCAGAAACACCGCTGCTGCATTCAGTTCGGGGTCAATGTCCTGCAACAGGGCAAATATAGTGTGCAGGTTGTTTGTGGTTGCCCTCCCAGGTATAAAACCTGCCTGGTCAAGCTGCACCAGCCACTCCATCAACAGATTCCACCTGTTAGCTAGTACTTTAACCAGGATCTTAATGGCACCATTTATTAAAGATCGAGGTCTGTAAGCTTTCCACTTGGCAGCATCGTTGCCCGGTTTAAGGAGAGATATAATCATAGCTTGTCGCATTGACCGTGGAAGAGTGCCGGTGTCCTGAGCTTCTTCATCCACCTGTTTGAGAATGGGAGCTGGTTAATCGATGTAGCATTTATAGAAGTCGGCCGGCTCTGCCAGATCTTAATTGCATTATGGCCCCCGCACTTCATCTACTTCAAATTCGGCAGCCAGAAACATTCTGCGAGAGTCATTAATCCAGCCAAGGGCTGTATCCTCAAAATACGACGCCACATCAAACTGTCTAGTTGTGTGCGTGCTATAGAAAAGCGAGTAATAGTCACCGAAAGTGTTGAGTATGACCTTGGGGTCTGTTTGTAGTGTCCTTGTGCCGTCCTCTATGCGAATGATATTGTTTGCAAATCTAGGGGTTTGCGTTATCTCTGCTAATGCTTTATCAGGGGTCTCCCCCTCCCAGCATGTTCGGGCCCGATGATACCCAGAGCGAAATAGGTATTCTCTCTCAGCAGTTTCTGAATAGTCTATCAATAGCTTCGGCAATGGAAGCGTCTGCAGCCTTAATATCACTCTACAGTTTTCGTAGGGTTCCCCTAATGTCTTGGATTATTTTCTCACCCTTAGCTATGCACGAGCCGCTGGTGGGAACCTTAAAACTCTCCCATACGCTGGCTAGTGATTGGACACTTTCTATATTTCGAGGAAAGCACTCAAGGACCTCCTGCCGCAGCTCCTCGCTTTCATCTAGTAACATAGTGGGTTGTAGCCTCCATGAGCGGTGCGGGAACTCGTTAGCAGGAGGACATAGTTTCAGCAACATGGGGCAGTGGTCTGAATATGTTCGCACTAGATGTCTAGCCTGCCTCAGCCACATAGAGAGACCAGCCGAGAGCACCTTGTAGTCCATGCAAGACCAGCTGGAGTGCACATTAGAGTAAAAAGTACCCTCCCTGAGCATAGGGTGTAGACATATCCAAGCATCCAACAGGTGGTGGTCTGCAATGATGGTGTTTAGGTGCCTCCCTGCTTTGGTGTGGGGGACAGTGGCGCTGTTGGAGCAGTCCATGCTGGGGTTCAGTGCAAAACTAAAATCCCCTCCCCATATTAGAGGTGTGGACCTTATGTCCAGTATAGGGCCCCAGAGTTTGTCGAAGAACTGTGTGTCATCAACATTGGGCGCATAACAATTGACCAGTGCCTTTCTGACAGATTTACTGTTATTCTGCCCAGCTGTTTAGACTGAAGGTGTGTCTAAAGATGCTATCGGAATTAACATGGGAAATGCACTTTTTTGACACCCCCCCCTCCCCCTTTTCTCAGCCCCCGCTTGAAAGATCACCCTTAAACTTGCCATACACAACTAGAATCACTGGGGCGCTTTTTTGGTAAACTTTTGTGAAGATTCGTCAAACAGTACTAAAGATAACCAACAGCAAGTAAAAAACGCTTTTCCTATGGAAACATGGTCCTAACTATAACTACCTAAAGGCGACGGCCAGGAGGTAATATTAATATTAATTAATATATATATATATATATATATATATATATATATATATATATATATACACACATGTAAGATACGCTGCACTCAGTATAATTCCTTTTAATCCTTTATTAGGTAGACACCACTGCTAGCAGTGGTCTCTACCTAATAAAGTATTAAAAAGAATTACACTGAGTGCGGCGTTTCTTGGATGAAACTACAATTGTGGGCTCTAAGGTTCAGCCTATCGCCAGCACCCGCAGCAGACCGTGCTAGGAAAGAACCTGTGTGATGTCTATCTATCTCTGCCAAATACTTACATTTGCGTGGTAAAGGCATATGTGTGGTAAAATTATTGCATAGTAATGACTGCACTATAATACTGTTTCCATAAGAAATGTGCCCAGTTGTGAAGGTTAGCAGAGGTGGAACCATTGTCCGACATAATAGGGGGAGGACAAAAGCTGCCGGTGATTGTGTTGGACAAGAACAATTTACCCTGTGAATAATGTATGATTTTTCATATACCCACTTTTTGTTCCCAACAGGTGCTCTGCATTCAATGCTGGGTGCAACAGACAAGAGAGTTTCCGAAGAGGTAATTGTTTTTCTTTTTATGCTATCACTAAAAGTATAGACTTAATAAAACTGTGTGCTGTAATGGAGCAAAGTAAAACATAAATATATTTCTGGTGAGATGGTGGTGGACCTTTCAAGTGCAGGTAGGGCATTATATGTGAAAAAAGAAAAATAGGACCACATTATGTTTATCTGGTATAAAAGACTAAATTGTGCACAAGGCATGTAAAAGTGGGGGGGTACACGGACTGAATTTGGTGAGGCGTTTTGTTTCTGGCAGTATGTACTTTGATCAGGGTTCCTCTCTTTCTGAAGAAAAACCTTTTGGTGGCTCCAAACATGCTGTTCAATATCTAACATTTAGAGCAGTAGTCTTGCAAGTATGTTTACCTTTTGGCTTATGGTCCTATTTTTTTAGGTTTCGCCTGGCGTTGCAGCGCGCATGCATTGCTCGCTGTGCGAGGGCTTCTTGGAATCAATGTACTTTTAGCAGCTGAGTTTCGGCTCCGCCCGTAATTTCTATTGGTGTGCGTCATTTTGCGTCACTGATTATGTTAAACGGTGCCTTTTGATTGTAACGGGGCCTTTTTTAGGGCTCGCACTGCGAATCGATCGCGAAGCGATTGTCGCTGCGAGACTCCTATTGTGATCATTTCTGCTTTCAAGGAGCCAAGGGAGACAGGAGACAAGTGATGTGCAAGCGCGCGTAAACGCATCAGGTCACGCGCACTTCCTGTCTCCCATGGCTCCTTGAAAGCAGACACACAATCACGCACACACACACACACACACATACAGAACCCCCTACCCCCCGCCGCCGCACACACATACAGAACCCCCCCCACCCCCGTGCATACACACACACACACACACATAGAGAACGCCCCCCACCCCACCCCCGCCGCGCGCGCGCGCACACACACATAGAGAACCCACCCGCCGCGCATACACACATGCCCCCCCGCCGCACACCTACACACACACACGCGCGCACACACACACACGACGGTGCTGCCTGCTCTCTATGTGACCCTGGACTTCGGCTCCTGCCTGCTCCGTGTGTGTAAACACGAGCTGGAGGCTGCAGTGGTTGTGAGTCTGTAGCTCAGGCTGCGGGCTGCCGAAGATCACACGCTGCCCCTCCCCCAAGCCTCAGGATTGGTTTCCCTGCAGCTCACATTACCCAGAGCAGGAATGCTCTTCCCACCGGATTGCAGTGGTGCTGGTGGGCGTCTGTGGGGCCCCTCCCCGCCTGCTGAAGTGTATGCATCTCAGCTGGAGCCGCAGCTTGTCAAACTTCACTCCCCCTCCCTCCTGCTCCCCCGCCTCCATGGCCTCTCAGCTGGCTCTCGACCCCTTCCCGCCCCGAGGTGCCACTTGTACACACTCCCCGGAGCCAGAAAACCCTCCTCCTAGTTCTCCATTTATTTGTATTTTTACAGTTTTATATAGCGTGATCTCCACGGCATTAGAGCGCTCTGAACATGTGCCTACACAAGGCCAGTGCTTGTTTTAAAGGTAACGGGGAAATGATATGATGTGCCCAGAATCACAGGCTGTAGAGCCGGCGCCGAGACTCAAGCCTGGTTTTGTTTGTTTGTTTACCGATCCAAGATGGTAGACTCCACTTGAATCTGATTCTTTTTTTTGTGTGTGTGATAGAGCAAAATAGAAAAGTTTGCAATGGTTTTGGCAAACGAAGGAGAGGAGCAGGTTGAGGGAGGAGGGTAAAAGCAGTGCATAAGGGTGAGTGCAGCAGAGGACGAGGGAGAAGTACACAATGGAGAGAAGAACATGGTGTGCGGGAGTTGAGTGGGAAGGGGTAGGAGAATGAGAGAGGGTCAGAACTGCACGATGGATCCAGCAACACGGAGCACAGGGGAGCAGCACACGAGGGAGAGAGTTGCAAAACACATGCATTCTCATAGCCAAAAAGGAAAAAGTGGTTCCCTAAAAGTAAGCAGTGGAAGGAAATAATCTAAAGCCTGGTACAGAGGCTATGCTCCAGGGGAGGGACAAACACATGCTGAGAACGACAAGCCATTGACCAAGAAGCAAGAAAATGAGAGTGATAATAAAGTTAACCAATGGAAAGCAACCGGTAGGCTGAAAGCTCACTGAAAGTTCTTGTTATCCACGAAATAGGTCTTTTACAACCAGACAGCTTGTGCTGTCTGGTAAATGAGACATAAGAAAGGACCCCATGTAGAGGAGCTAAGCGCATTAAGGTTGGTAACACCTCTAATACAAGCTCCCGCGTTGTTCTCCTTTGGACGTCCTTGGACTGTGACAGCCACTGATCCAGTCATCCCTATTTGTCAATGCAGGTCATTTTATTGATACCGGTTTTGTCGCCCACACTGCTTTCTTGGCTGGCCTTGCAGAATAATTCGGATACGCCTGAAGTATACCAGTCATTAGAAGTAGAGATTAAGAACCATTGTTGGGCTATTCGTGCAACATTGAATTTGCTGCATCTTGTTTTAAGATTTCTCACAAATATTTTCTACACTAAAGCACAGAATCTGCTATACATTAATCAAATGTAACAGGGCCCTATACTTAACCTGGGACACATAGACATGGCCCTTAGTTAACACATCTGGAACCCCACAGTTTGTGCACACATGAACATTTCCTATACTCTGTACCTGGGTCACACACGGGGGCGTCATGAACCCCACACTTCAGCAGCCTGAGCGGGGGGTGGAGCCACTGGGCAGTGTGTGTTACTTAAAACCTTTAAAACTTTGTTTTCTTCCTCTTAGTTTGATGAGAGACCCTGTTCTTGAAATATAAATACCACTTCGAGAAAGTAACATGATGTGGCTGTATGGTGACGGAACAAAAGAAACTAGAGAGCATGGAAGTAAAGAAGGAAGAGAGGAAGAAAATGAGTGATGGAGAAAAGAATGGATGGGGAAATTGAATGGCGCAAAAGATGAATGGAAGGGAGGATGTAGCACAGGACAGGTGTAAGGGTAAAGGGACAGACAAATGGATAGATAAAAAGAGAGGAGCAAGGATGGATTATGTAGGAAAGGAAGCACAACATTAGTTTGACAATCATTGCCCGTAAAATGATACAGGAGCAGATATCTGATCTTACATGTACACTCATTCGTACATAATTTACTCCATCTGCCCCCTGGGGAGCTGGTATCCCGATTAACTACTCCTAATTTCAGCTGAGCCTGTAAAGTTTAACTCTGCCCCTGATTTACAGGTCCCTGGGCTTTGGGCTTCCATTTTGTACAACTTTAATACCACTCAGCAGCAGCGACAGACCCGTGACCTCACAAACACAGTGATGTCACAAAGTAAATGCATCGAGTATAAGATGCTGTTACTCGGGCAACAGTTTAATTCTTGTGGTTTGGCCCAAAGATTAGCCTTGGTCCTGTCTGGCGCTCTACATTACGGTACGTTTCACCTTTATTTTTCATTGTAAAATAATGTTTGCTTGTATGTACATATTTTGTCTCTGGCACTGTTCAATTTTTTGACAGTTTTCTTTCCTGGTGTCATTACATTTTCCTCTTTTATGTTTACTATGCACTTTTTTTTATGCATGCCTCGTTCCTTCTACTATAAACGTTTTTTTTTTCAAATAATGTTTGTTTCTCCTTCCTTCCGGGACTATTTATATTTCCCAGAGATCCTGTGCTCTTCCATTTTGTTTCTCCGCCAAAGACCAATTGCACGTCTGTCTTGCTGTGCACCCCTTCCTTTCGTGCTTTTCTTCATTTACTTATCCCACTTCAGGACGTGCTAATGGTTCAGTTACTAACCTCTAATTATATATGTCATAGGTTCACAGTCTGTTTCATATTTCTGATTTTTAAACATACCGTGTCAGTATTACTAACTGCCAGTCCACTTTATCCTTCGAGCATTAACAATACATTTTTGTCGTTTTGACAAAGCCAAACTCCCAGAACGCTGTACCTCTTGAGTGAGTACCTTGGGCAAATCTCTGATTCATATTTTTTCTGAATTAAATTCAGCTGTTGGAGCACATGGCTCCGGGAAAAAAAATCATTTTCTTCAATGCTTTCAAGTGCTTCCCTACTGCACCGCCCAAGGCCGCTCCTGTAACCTCCTCCTCCGCCTAAGGCCCTTACCGTAACCTACTACCCCACCTAATGCCCTTCCCGTAACCTACTACCCCACCTAAGGCCCTTCCCGTAACCTACTACAACAACAACAACAAAGGAGTTTATAAAGCGCCTGGTGACGCCATCACGGCGTGTCCCCGCGCTGAGAAAGGAATCAGGTGCATAGATGGAGTTACAGAGAGAACAGGTGAGTTTTCAAGCTTTTCCTGAAAGCAGTCTCCGAGTTCGCAAGTCTAATCTCCATAGGGAGAGCATTCCATTCTTTGGCGGCCATAGCCCGAAAAGAGTGGCCACCCATTCTGGCCTTCCTGATACGGGGTACTGTGAGCAAGCCAGTTCCCCTGGAGCGAAGAGTTCTATTGGGTTCATAGGGAATGGCTAAGTCTTTCATGTAGGAAGGAGCTTTTTGGGAGATGATCCTATAGCATATTAATAATGCTTTAAAAAGAATTCTCTTTTTTATGGGTAGCCAGTGGAGGGTATCTAGAGAAGGTTTGGAAGGGGCTCTCTTAGGAAGCCTAAGGACTAGACGTGCTGCTGTGTTCTGCAGGACTTGAAGTCTCCTGATGTTTTTTTGCGATGTTCCGAGCAGAAGCACATTCCCATAGTCTATTCTGGAAGACACGAGCGCTTGGGTCATGGTGCGCCTTGCTTCAAGAGGGAGGAGATCCAGGGTACGGTTAAGGGTCTTTAAGACCCCGTAGCATTTACCGACCACCCTGTTCACGTGGCAGTCGTAGGAGAGTTTAGGGTCAACCCAAATCCCCAGATTTTTGGCTGCTTCACAGGGGGTGGGTAGCGGTCCCAAACAAGAAGGCCACCACTCCTTGGTCCAGCTAGAATCCCTACCTCCCATAACAAGAACCTCTGTTTTCGAGCCATTAAGCTTCAGGCAGTGTTGGGTCATCCAAACCGCCAGAGCTTGCATGCAAGATTTAAAGTTGTCAGAAGAAACAGAGGGAGCTTGAGATAGGGAGATGAGAAGTTGGGTATCGTCGGCATATGAGACTAATTCAATGCCGAACGATTGAACAACTTCAGCCAGAGGGGCCATATACAGATTGAAGAGGGTGGGGCTCAGGGCAGAGCCCTGAGGCACCCCCTGTTCCAAGGCAATGCTGTCAGAGAGAGAAGCACCTCTCTGAACCTGAAAGCAGCGGTTGGTGAGAAATGCCTTTAGCCAACCCAAAGCTTCCTGGGTGACCCCGGCTTTGTTCAGACACTGTAGCAAGATGGAGTGTGCTACAGTGTCGAACGCCGCACTCAGGTCCAGCATTATAAGTGCCATGGTCTGTCCTGCATCTACACCTGCCCGTAGGGTTTCTGTCGCTCTCAGTAGGGCGGTTTCGGTAGAATAGCCTGCCCTGAAACCTGATTGGGAGCTGTGAAACGCACCATTGGATTCTAGATGGGCCATAAGTTGGCTATTAGCTATTTTCTCAGCCACCTTCGCTAAGTAGGGTAACAGCGAGATGGGCCGGAGATTTTCCAGAGTGTCCTGACTGATGTTGGGTTTCTTCTTTATCGGCAGCACAATAGCTTTTTTCCATTCCATAGGGAGGGTAGCCGTAGAGAAAGAAAGTTGGAGGATGTGCCTGAAATGATACTCGAGGACTTCTAAACTAGCTGTGAGTATCTTGGGGGGAGCAGGGTCCCGGGGCGAGCCAGACTTAATGCTCCTACAGATGCTGGTAAGAGCAGTAGTGTGAGGAACAGAGAAACTGGTCAGACATTTTTTTGTATGGATGAGCTCCAAATTTTCAGTAAAATCAGATCCTGAAAGCAGGTCGGTGGAGAAATTAGAATAGATGGTAGTAATTTTATTAGCAAAGTATTTGGCAATATCATTGCATTTCGCCACCGAATCATTAAGGGCATTGCTCTCGTTGGTGACTACTGAAATTTCCTTAAAAATTTTAAAAAGCTCCTTGGAGGAGTTTTCTGCTTCACCTATACGAGTCTTATAGTGTAGAGCTTTAGCGGAACGGATCAATTTATAGTATTTTGCTTGCTCATTTTTATAATGGGCTTTAGCAGTGGGGCAGAAGTTGACACGCCAGTCTCGTTCCAATTTTTTACAGGCGGTTTTAGCATCCTGAAGTTCAGCTGTAAACCATGGGGAAGGTTTCCTCAATTTCTTGTTGGTCACTGATCTACGGATGGGAGCCGTTTCATCCAGGACCGTGAGGATCGTATTTTTTAGACAAGTATAGGCGGTCTCACAGTCGGAGCCTTTAGGGGGTCCAGCCAGTTCAAGCTTGTCGGTGAACGTTTTGGGATTAAAATTTTTCCATTTGCGACAGCAATAGGTCTGCAGGTTTTCATTTTTGACTGCCGTTTCAGTTGCTAATATATGTAAGGGGACCACAAAATGGTCAGACCAGGGCACTGGCACAGGAGGAAGCACTTTTACTCCGTTCCAGTTGCTAAATACTGGATCGAGCAGGTGACCCTGTCTATGGGTGGGACTTTGATGTTTCAGATCTAGCTGCAGAGACAGTAATTCTGCTAGTATGCTGGTGGCGTCTTTGTCCCCAGCATCATCAAAGTGTATATTCATGTCTCCTAGCACCAAAAGTCTAGATTTCCTTAAAGTAAGATGGGCTGTGGCCTCTATAAGGCTGCATGCAAAATCAAACAGTCTTCCCGGGGGTCTGTATAGAAGAATGCCCGATAGGGAATATTTAGGGCTCACCATAATGGTAAAGGATCCAGCTTCGCAGCGATCAATATTCACCGGCGATAAAGAGCATTCAAAGGGGGCTCTGACGGCAATGGCTATTCCGCCTCCCCTACCATCCTGCCTATCGAGCCTGACGAGGGAGTATCCTGGAGGCATCGCCTCGATGACGTCGGGATCGGAGTGCTCACCCAGCCAGGTTTCGGTCAGAAATAGGATCTCAAGAGCTTCATCCTCAAGGAGGTGATAAATTTGGGTGTTATGTTTGCTTAGAGATCGACAGTTAAGTAGTGCAGCTTTTAAAACACTTTTATGGGGGGTGTCGGAGGAGCCAGTGCTAGGTGTAAAATGGCACACTGAACAATCATGTACTGATAGCGCCTCCATAGAGTGTAAACAAGATGGCGCGCGAGCAGGGCGTAGGCTGAGTAAAGTATGTTTGTCATACCGTAAAGGAGGGGGCAGGGATTGACCAGGGTTTCTGGCCCCGCGCCCCGTCCGGTCGCGGACGGGCGCAGACGGGCTTGCCTTTGGCGCGCCGCCGGCGCGCCCGCTGCGCCCGTCCGCTGCGCCTCCGGGGGATAGACTCCATTTATGTAGTGGCCGGGGGCGGGAGGGTGGGAGGGGCCTAGCGCTGAACTGGTGTCCCTGTCCCAGCTCCTCACGCAAGATGGTGACCCTCCAGGCAGCGTCCAATCGGCTGCTGGGGGTAGAGTCAGGCAACAGCTGCTGGTTCCAGCAGGTTCCGATTTTGGGGAGCTAATAAACAGCTAAGGCGGCGAAATTACAAGCGCTAATCAGGGGCACAATAATCAGTGACTCAAACAGAAAATGCACGCAGTTTAAAAAATCGGCGAAAATAAAAACAGCACAATGATTAATTCTGCAGTCCCGGCTTTCCGCCTCAGGACGAATTTTTAAGCACTCCTGCACAACAATTAACAATCAATTGGAGTGAGGGGAGCAAAGCTTTTTGTAGTGGCCGGGGGCGGGAGGGTGGGAGGGGCCTAGCGCTCAACTGGTGTCCCTGTCCCAGCTCCTCACGCAAGATGGTGACCCTCCAGGCAGCGTCCAATCGGCTGCTGGGGGTAGAGTCAGGCAACAGCTGCTGGTTCCAGCAGGTTCCGATTTTGGGGAGCTAATAAACAGCTAAGGCGGCGAAATTACAAGCGCTAATCAGGGGCACAATAATCAGTGACTCAAACAGAAAATGCACGCAGTTTAAAAAATCGGCGAAAATAAAAACAGCACAATGATTAATTCTGCAGTCCCGGCTTTCCGCCTCAGGACGAATTTTTAAGCACTCCTGCACAACAATTAACAATCAATTGGAGTGAGGGGAGCAAAGCTTTTTGTAGTGGCCGGGGGCGGGAGGGTGGGAGGGGCCTAGCGCTCAACTGGTGTCCCTGTCCCAGCTCCTCACGCAAGATGGTGACCCTCCAGGCAGCGTCCAATCGGCTGCTGGGGGTAGAGTCAGGCAACAGCTGCTGGTTCCAGCAGGTTCCGATTTTGGGGAGCTAATAAACAGCTAAGGCGGCGAAATTACAAGCGCTAATCAGGGGCACAATAATCAGTGACTCAAACAGAAAATGCACGCAGTTTAAAAAATCGGCGAAAATAAAAACAGCACAATGATTAATTCTGCAGTCCCGGCTTTCCGCCTCAGGACGAATTTTTAAGCACTCCTGCACAACAATTAACAATCAATTGGAGTGAGGGGAGCAAAGCTTTTTGTAGTGGCCGGGGGCGGGAGGGTGGGAGGGGCCTAGCGCTCAACTGGTGTCCCTGTCCCAGCTCCTCACGCAAGATGGTGACCCTCCAGGCAGCGTCCAATCGGCTGCTGGGGGTAGAGTCAGGCAACAGCTGCTGGTTCCAGCAGGTTCCGATTTTGGGGAGCTAATAAACAGCTAAGGCGGCGAAATTACAAGCGCTAATCAGGGGCACAATAATCAGTGACTCAAACAGAAAATGCACGCAGTTTAAAAAATCGGCGAAAATAAAAACAGCACAATGATTAATTCTGCAGTCCCGGCTTTCCGCCTCAGGACGAATTTTTAAGCACTCCTGCACAACAATTAACAATCACTACCCCACTTAAGGCCCTTCCCGTAACCTCTTCCTCACATATGGTGTTGCAGCTCCCTGCGCGCGCAGGGGTGAGGAAAGGAAACACAACAGGCTTGTGTATGGCACACCACCTGTCGCTAGTTTGGCATCAGGGCACTTGGTTCAGGGGTCTCTCCCATACGGTTACCAGCTTTCCGTCACCAAGTGGAGTCTAGTGCACCTTGCACCATTAGTAGTGTGAGTGGATGTGTCCCTGTGTCAGATGAAGTGCCATTTTCAATGAGCCGTGGGTGCCCACGAGTGTGAGAGCTCGTGTTAATATGGGAGGTTGCCCGAATCACTAACGCATCTTCTTGAACAGCAGGCATGCTTGTTGCCGGACTGTTGCATATGTGTGCATATCTGGGCATGTGCGGTGTGTGGCCTTCCAGTGCACGTTGTGCATGGTTGAGGTGGACGAGGGGCCTGAACAGGTAAGGAGTGTGTGTAAAACTATCTACGGACGGCGGGAGGCTGAGTAGAAGCAGAGTGCGTAGATACAGGCATAGAGGAAAGCGCAGAGACAAGCAGACAGAAAGGAGTGTGCACAGACAGGCAGATACACGGGAGTCGGGAGATTGCGCAGATGCAGGTAAGCGGAGAAGAGTGCGCAGATACAGACAAGCTGAGGACATTGAGCAGATACAGGCAGGGGGAATAGAGTGCTCAGATACAGGCAGAGCAGAGTAGCAGTTAATGAAAGGCGATACTGGCATGCAGAGACGAGGAGAGGGTCAGGCAGACTGGACGAATATACAGACAGACCGGAGGAACAGGCAGGCAAAGCGGGACGTGGACACCAGCACTAGCAGAAGAACCAAGTGTGGGGCGCGGCATAACAGGCAGGGTAAAAGCGTGAATAATTTGCAACACTGATCAGAACGTCTGTCATCCGGGGCCCCTAAATATTTCACATCAAGCCCTGACCGGAAGCACTGAGGGGAGATGTTTCTGTGTCCTGTGTAGTCAGAGAGGACCGGGTTGAAGGCAAGCCAGGATCTCTAAAATGTGGGACAAGCACATGCACGCGCACACACATGCAGACGCGGACTGCCAAGGAGACTCGTTTATGTGGCGTGACATGACATCTCTCCTCGTGGACCGACTCTTGGGAACCCAGAGCAAGGGGACCTGGATGAAAGGGGCACATTTCTGCATCTTAAATGTAGAGCTTTATGAACCCCACTCCGATGTATACAAGCTAAGCGACAGAACACGAGACAGATGGAGCATTGGTGCTGGCAACTCTTGTGAAGAAGGGGTGGGGAGGTTCAACAGGTGGTGGAAGGTGGGGTGGGAGGGGGGTATTGGCATCTCTGGCAGCAGAGACCAAACTAGTGCCTTGGTTGGTATAATGCACTGGGATCCGCCCATCTATCCACAGACTGTAAGCTTCTGGCACATTCATGACACGTGGGTTATGTCAAAGAGAAAGGTGAAAGTGCTTATCTCCCGTTTGTCTGCAGTCCACTCAATGACATATGAGGAACAAGCATTTGCAATGCAATAGGTCACACATTCAAGCAAGTTTAAGCTAATGGCATTGTAAATAACAATGCCTTTTATTTACATTTTAAAAACCAAAGCATAATTAAAAGTAATTGTCATTTACAATGCCAATAGCTCAAACTCAAGTAAATGCGAGACCTATTGCATTGCAAATGCTTGTAGTCCCTTCTGGTTACCACCCTGTACACTTTTGGCCCCGCCCACATGGACTGGATCATTGTTGCAGAGTGGTGTAAAAAAGGGGCATGGCCTTGGACCACCGCTCTGCAACGCAGCTCCCTGGCGCTTACTGGAGGTACATGGTGGGCTAGTTTGCCCCCAGGGACCCTCAGGATTCAAGTGGACTTAATCCCCCAACTTAAAAAGCGCCACAAGGCACAATTGCACACTTGTCACATCAGGCCACGCCCCCTCCCTGCACCACTGTGCAAACGCATCCCCTGGTGCGTTGTAAATTGGGGGGTTAATTCCCCTTGAGTCTTGAGGGTCCCTGGGGGCCAACTAGCCCACAAGCTACCTCCAGTAAGCACCACAGAGCTAGGTTGCAGAGTAGTGTAAAAAAAAGGGGGCGTGGCCTTGGACCACCTCTCTGCAGCGCAGCTCTCTGGTGCTTACTGGAGGTACCTGGTGGGCTAGTTTGCCCCCAGGAACCCTCAGCATTCAAGGGGAATTAATTCCCCAACTTAGAACGCACCAGGGGGTGCATTTGCAGAGTGCTGCAGGGAGGGGGCGGGGCCTCCAGTGAGTTGCCGGTTACTTTTTTTTTTCCTGAGAGGGGGTTGCGTGGCCCCCCTTCCCTGGGCAACTTTTGGCCCCGTAGACCCCATCCCCCAGGGCCTGAGCATTTTCTTTTTTTAAAAAAAAGAAACCGGAAGGGGGCCGCGTGGCCCCCTCCAGAGGCCAATTTCGGCCCTGGGGACCCCATCCCCAGGCCAACATTCTATTTTTTTTATATTGTATTTAGAGGCCGCGTGGCCCCCCTCCTCGGACCTTCTCCTTTTTTTCAATTTTTTTATTATAGGGAAGGGGGCCGCCTGGCCCCCCTTCCCTGGGCCACTATTGGCCCCGGGGACCCCATCCCCCGGGGCTTGGCCATTGTTTTTAATTATGATTTAGAGGAGGGGGGCCGCGCAGCCCCCCTCCCCAGGCCGATTTCAGCCCTGAGGACCCCATCCCCTGGGGCCGGCCTGCCTTTTAATTAAATTTTCTTTTTTTTGAAAACGCAGGGGGACTGTGTGGCTCCCCTCCCAGGCCACTTCTGGCTTCGGGGACCCCAACCCCCAGGGCGTGGCCTCTCCGTTGGGGACCGTGGGGGGAGCCCCAATTCCCAAACGGTCCCGTTGGCTCCTCACATCCTGCGGGAGCCGGCATTGCTTTTCCACATGGGGAGCTGCTGACATGCAGCTCCCCTTGTGGAAAAGCAATCTGCTTTGGATTTTGGAAGCGAGAGAAGGTTACCTGCTCTCGCTTCCAAAATCCAAAGTAGAGTTTGCTATGACGGCGTAATTAGAATTTGTATATATGTATATAGATGAAATGTCATGTGGACATGAATAAAGAGGCACTAGGGTGCTCGGGCCCATTTAGGGCGTAATTAGAAACTGTATATATGTATATAGACTAATGATCTCCGTGGGGTTAATAATTACCCTGAGTCCTATGTATTTGCATGACGATATTGCGAATGCCATTTTCGGTCCATTTTTTTATAATTTGTGCCCGGTTTCCCTCGAAATATCCGTGTTCTTTATGATTTTATTTGCCTGTGAACCAGACTAAGATGGCGCTTACACTAGCTGAATGCTTTCTATTAGGTTACAAGAGGATTAGACTTCTGTTTATGTTGCCTTGTATACACACGCTTGATGACGTTAAAAATGGTGGCGTTTGGCGTTTCTCGGCTAACATCGACGAAGGTTGTTGCCGAAACGCGTCTGTACTTGTTTTTCATTAATAAATTGCTGGAACCTGCCCCTCACGAGTGCTGTCTTTTTGGGTCAATTCCCGGGAGGAGTGTGGAGCTTCATGAATGTGCGGGAGCACCCCCGCATGACTGGCACCCGTCTGAGTGTTTTAAGCTGGATATATATATTTTTATATATATATATATATATATATATCTATATATATATCTATATATATATCCATTTATTTATCGCAGGTTAGGGATAATGCATTTCGGCGTTTTGTTGGGCCTTCTTCAGATGCCTTTCTTGCCTTGCGTTACTCTCCCTCCCTCTTTAAAATACCATGCGGTGCTCCAAGTGGTTGGAGTATCACAAGCTCCGCCTACATAGCCTGCAGCTGTGGTCCGATATTGACAGGACTCCCAGCATCCATTTCAGCTGAAGTCCAGAATGTGGAGTAGCGCTTCAATGCGCACTGTTAAGCCTTAGCAAATATATATATATTCCCAACATTGCCCAGCAATTTGAGGCCGCACTCCGCTTCAGGAAAAGGAAAAATCCTTTATTTACACAGGCAGGCAGCTTCCCATCCCGTCATCACATCCTCATGGCCTTACGCGTTTCAAAGAAACTCTTCTTCTTCATCAGAGGCCGTAGTGAGTAACCGGAAATTAATAAGCATCCCCAAAGTGAAGACTTTTCTTATCTGCTTATTTAATAAACAAACAGATAAAACTCTTCACAACAGCCTTGAAGCACAAAGAGACCATCTGTTTTCATTCAGCCAGTTGTCTTTGCAACTGGGCTGAGTGAAAACAGATGCGCTTGTCAAGGGCGGCATCACAAAACTGCAAGGGCGGTAACAGAAATGACGTCCAGCAAATGGAAAGTGAGAAAACAACATAAATCACGACACAAGCGAATCAGAAATGATTCGGACACAGTGGCTTGAATTGAAGTCCCCTTCATACTCTTTACTAAAGCTCTCGCAGGCGAGGAGCGCATGCGCTCCAACTCCAGGCCGAGACCTAAAAAAGGACAGTTTTAGCAGCCCACATTGAGCCTCTGGACGAGACTCTGCCTGCCTTAATCGGGTATCCTGTTGCGCCATTGCAAGAAGCATGTCTCCTCACATGGGCCCCTTGTTGTTTTCAGGGTGGTGCGTCGCTTCCACGGCCTAGAACCGGCGGGTAAACATCTTCCCAACATTGCCCAGCAATTTGAGGCCGCACTCTGCTTCAAGAAAAGGAAACATCCTTTATTTACACAGGCAGGTAGCTTCCCATCCCGTCATGACATCCTCGTAGCCTTACGCATTTCTAAGAAACTCTTCTTCATCAGAGGCCGTGGTGAGTAACCGGAAATTAATAAGCATCCCCACAGTCCCCTGCGTGCTCATATATGTATATATATGTATATATAGCTACAATCTCAGCATTCTCTCACCAGAGCCCAGTCACGGATTCCATCGGCGCAGAAGAAGAGAGGAAGACCCAAATGCAGGTGAGCAGTATTTTATTTAGTAGTTTGGAGGGCCCACCTCGACATAACGTTTCGGCCTACCCAGAGGCCTTGGTCACATGACGCAAGAGTGGAGGAAGGCAAAATTTAAAGTGCAAGTGCGTGATTGGTTTGAACAATGATTGGTTGTTACTGAGTCACATGTTCTAACTCCAGATTAAAATTCATGGAAGAAAGACTGTATTTACAATAAAAGGTCAATACCTGTTATATAATACATCATATACAGATAGCAGCAAAAAAGTATGTACATAGTTTGTATCCTAAATTAAGACCTTAAACATTGTTACACATTTTTAGGAACAACATCATTACGGCGGAAATATATTAAAAATATGAAATATATTTTAAACAACCATTTCCACTGTTCGATACTATTTATAAACACACCACAAAATAATTTTTTTTGCAAATGTAACCAAACTGTACATAATTTAAAGAATGAGTTTAAATACCACATCCTTTGTCCCTTAAAATTGGAATGGTAATGCTACAACTGCATATTTGTGATGTCAGGCGCACAGTGCTATGACAATAACCTTGGAGGAGATAATATCGGTTTGAATACCTTATCGCAGCCTCCCTATACACACCCAATGATGACTCAGCCAAGTGTTATAATATACTTGGAGCATTACATGTTCAAATCTTAGTGAATGAGCTTATGATTAGAAATTATGAGAATCAAAAAAAAGTTTTGTTTTCATAGAAGAACTTGTATCGATGCATTTGATTTCAACCTACGCCTAGGTTGAAAGATTATTTATAGCTGAGTCCACATCAACAGCGAAATATGAAAATGAAGGCCTTAATTAGCATTATTTTTATTCCAGAACATGCCTATATGTACAGTAGCCACAATTTATTGGAGACCCAAGGCCAGAAACCAATTATAGGATTAATGATCAGTTGTTTAGACCAAATGACTTACACATGAGATTTATAAGCACGTGTAAAAATCCTCTGTGGAGTTGAGACCTCCTGGGGTCTTACTGTCCAACTCCAGGATATACCTGGTCCCCAGACTTCTCAAAGCACCCTCTCTGTCACCACCTCTTCTTAAGGGGCTTATAGCATCGATGGCATAATATCTCAAGAGTGCACTGTTGTTATTGTGGCATTCTTTGAAGTGGCGAGCTACCGGATACGCGGGATCATTGGTCTTGATAGCCCGTATGTGCTGGAGTATTCTTTTGTGGACCTGCAGCTTGGTACTCCCCATATACCGCAGGCCACACGGACACTCCAGCACATACACCACGTATTCACTTTTGCAAGTCAGTTGTTTATTGATCTTGCGTGGGGTGACAGAGAAAGGAACAATATATTCTGATTTGTTGACCCCATGGAGGCAGGCTTTACAGCTGGAACACTTCCTGAATCCTCTGCTCTTATCTAACCAGTTATTTTGAGAAGCCACCTCTGGACTAGGTCTGACCAGGGCATCCTGCATAGAGTATGCTTTTCTAAAGGTTATTAGAGGTTTTGCCGGGATGGTGCTTCCTATTACAGGATCACATTTAATCAAATTCCAAAATTTGGCTACTGATTTTCTCAAGGCTCCATGTTGCCTATTATACGCCCAAATTAGCCTGACCGGTTGTTTAACTTGAGGCTCAGACTGTTTCTGTTTGTTTTTAGGCTCAAGAGCCACGTCACGTGATAGTGCATTGGCTTTGCGCATAGCTTTGTCAATTATCTCCGCCTTGTACCCCCTGGCCAGGAACCTGATTTTGCTAGCCTCCTGCGCCTGACTGCATTGTGCAGAGGTACTACATAGCCGTCTAATTCGGAGCATCTCCCCATATGGGATGCTCCGAATTAGATGGGCGGGGTGATGGCTGCTTGCGTGGAGCACCGTATTGCCTGCTGTTGGCTTCCTGTACAATTTAGTCTGTAACTCTCCATCAATGATCTCCACGGTCATGTCCAAAAAATGTACATGTGACTGACTGATGTCTGATGTAAAAGTCAGATTATAGTCATTTACATTTAGGATGGAGACAAAATGTTCTGCTTCAGATCTTGTACCACGCCAAATTAAGAACACATCGTCTATGAAACGATACCAACGAACAATAGAATTTGCAGCAGTAACGGCGTGCTGACCATGGAGGACCTGCCTCTCCCAGTAACCCATGTGCAAACAGGCATAACTGGGAGAGAAGCAGGCCCCCATGGCCACCCCCCTGATCTGCTGGTAGTGCCGGTTGTTAAACATAAAGAAATTATGATTCAAACAAAAAGTAATCATGGACAAAATCATCCTGTTATGTTCAGACATTATGATAGGTCTAGATCCCAGATAAAATTCAATTGCCCTGATCCCGTCCCTATGTATAATGCTGGTGTATAAAGACATAACGTCTAAAGTTATTAAGCACCAACTAGGATCCCAAACAATGTCTTTGATTTTGCGTAAAAAATCATTGGAATCTTGGACATAAGAGGGTAAATTCAGAACATGTTCTTGCAAGAATGAATCCACATAGATTGTTGTATTTTCTAAGAGACCTCCACACGCTGCAATGATCGGTCTGCCAGGAGGGTTATCTGGGTCCTTGTGGATTTTTGGGATCAGGTACATTGCAGGTGTAATGGGGTGATCATTTTTTAAGAATTTTAATTCATCCATTGTTATTAGCCCATAGGATCGCCACCCCAATAATAGGGAGTAGAAGTCTGTCTGGGCTTTTCTCACCGCCCCTGCATCACAATGTCTGTAACAATCCAAGTTATTTAATTGAAGGAGGGCCTCCTGAACATAAAGTTGTTTTGGCCAGAGCACAATATTTCCTCCTTTATCGGATTGTCTTACGATGATATTGTCATTTTGTTGAATCTTTTTTACCAGTTTGATGTATTGGTCGTTGTGTTGGTACTTGTGTTGCTTAGTTAGCAGAACTTTGGAGTAAAGTGCCTTGATTTTCTTAGCCGCTGACTCATGGAATATGTCGATATTATCAAAAATGGAGACAGGCTTAAATGTGGAACGTGGTTTAAATTTAGTTAGACATCCTGCAAAGACAGGTGGCTGTACCGGGGTACTTTGCGAAGTAGCTTGTTCATGTATAAGGGATTCCATGTCTTGGAGACAAGGGGCATCACGGACCAAGAGCCCTCGGTCACTTGCTTCTTGCCTCACCCCTATTGGACGTTGTTTATTCCCAGCAAAATGTTTTGGAGCTTTTAATTTACGAACAAATTTAAACAAATCTATTCTGGTGTTTGCATAATTAAAGTCACTGGGAGGACAATAGGAGAGTCCCATAGACAAAATGCGCAATTCTGATGATGAAAAATTGGTGTCAGTTAAATTAATCACAGAAAGCGCAGTGCCTGAATCATTTATTTTTTGTTCCATCGCCTGTTGAAATTTCGCTTTTTTGGTTGACTTGTTCCTGGAGTTGATTTTGCGTCGTCGGTAGCGCTTGGCATTGCGGATTTTGTTTTTTGCTGTTGTTGCACTGGTTTCCTGGGGCGAAGTGTCTCGCGTCTGTCCTTGCGTAGACATTCCACCTCTTGTGCCAGTGAAAACCGGGTAAACCCCAGCCGAGGTCCCGTTTGAGACGAATTAGAGTCTGAATCACTATTCACACTCGAACTGAGGTTAGATTCAGAAGTCTCCTCTAATGGATCTGCATTAGACCGATTATTGGAAGAAGATGGTTGGCAAGGGGGGAGCGGCTTGAAAACTTTGCTGGCTTTGATTACATCGTATTTTTTTGCAAAGGTAAAAATACGCCCTTCAGCATAGTCAGCCTTGTCACGCTGAAATTTATAAGTTTTGCGCTTTCTAATGGTGCGTCGCTTCCACGGCCTAGAACCGGCGGGTAAACATCTTCCCAACATTGCCCAGCAATTTGAGGCCGCACTCTGCTTCAGGAAAAGGAAACATCCTTTATTTACACAGGCAGGTAGCTTCCCATCCCGTCATGACATCCTCGTGGCCTTACGCATTTCTAAGAAACTCTTCTTCATCAGAGGCCGTGGTGAGTAACCGGAAATTAATAAGCATCCCCACAGTCCCCTGCGTGCTCATATATGTATATATATGTATATATATTCACACCATACAAGTAGTTGCTGCAGTTTAGTACTATATGAAGTGTAGGGAGAGGCCACGACCCACGAGACACACACACGCGCATACTTCTCACAACTTCTCAGTAACATGCAGCAGCTGTCCCTGGCTTTGTGGGGTGTGGCTTCTCTTGTATTCCAAAACTCACACTTTCTTGGTCTTCTTCCTTCCATCTGGTAATCCCATCCCTGGCCAGATAGTCTCCTGTGAGCCATTCACGGACTACCTATGAGCGTTTTTGATTCTCATAGAATTACCAGCAGGCCCAGGAAGTCTTTGAAGGGCCGGTAATGAGTGAAAGGCTTCCCATGCCAGGTTGGGAAGTGATCTGTCATCCAAGGGTGGCGTTTTACTGTCTGGGGACTGAAGTACATACGGGGCGAGGGGTATGTGGGGTTGGAATCCCAAACACGGAGACTCTCTCAGTCCAATGGCAGAGGGACTAACATCAAGAGATCTGCAGCTTACAGGATGCAGGGTCATCCAGCTGATCCCGGTGCTACATGGTTGTGCTGTGTGATACAAGCAGCCCTAAGGGGCCTATTTCAAGTCCAGTGCCGACTTTGAACCCGGGGAACCAGGTTTGAGTCTCGGTGTCAGCTCAACATTCTGTGATTCTGGGCAAATCACTTGATCTCCCTGTGAATAAAAACCAAAATGAATGCGTCAGTCTGTAATATAACGGGTGCTCATGTGAACCGCTACAATACCTTGTGGTCGAGTTTGCGCTATTTAAAAGCGCAAACAATAAATACGGATAAAAGTGAGTGCAGTGGGCAGCTAACTCCACGGTTTAATGGTATATCCACGTATGGGGTTTGAGTGTAGTGTTCTAAACTGGCTGCCCTGAAGCCTTATTGCAGCACTGTGCGCCACAAGCCTTAGAGGTTGATTGATGAACCATGTCGCATCAACACTGTTTGTTCTGCGCTATGGAGTACTCTCCCTGCCGCGCAAGTTCCAGTGATCACCCTGCTCTTTAATAGCACAGCTGTAGAGTGTATTTTGGAGTGCGATAGAACTCAGAACCCGACCCCCACCCACCCACTTCTTTGCCTACAGTACCACTGAAGTATACATGATACCTTTTCTCTTCCATGACCCTAAAAAAAAATCAAGGACACTGTGATTCATTCTCCCTGGACTCCTTAACATATCTGTGACTCCGCACCTACCTGGGCCTCTCTTACAGAACTGCGGGACTCCACGGTCTATGGTCTGTGTGATTCAAACAGCACTCTGGTCGTGTCTGAAGGCCCGCCAGTCTGTTGTAACTCCAAGAGCGGCTCTGACTTCGGTGCTGTACAACAGGTGACCCCGCTTGGCCTTAAAGCGCACAATAATGCCTACAGGCTTTGCTGGTCCGCCGCAACGGCTACAGTGCCATGCAAATGGCGGAAGTGCGTAATACAAATGCTGACAGTACAACTTCGAAATGTGGCCCAGCTAGGTTCACTACTGAGAAATACAAACAAGTCCAACTAAGCGTGTGAAATGACAGAAGCCTGCATCTAGCTTTGTAGAATAATCGTGTAATAGCCAGGTCGTGCTAAAAGGAAATTCGACCCGGACGGTGCCCATGTGTATCGAAAGATAGATGAAATATTTTATATTACTGAACCTTTCCGAATATTGTAAAAAAAAAAAGCCACTTTATATGCTCCCGCAATGTTGGTAAAATTAAAATATAATTCTCTTTTGAAAACCCTTCCTTAGATTCCATGCTGACAGGAAAAAAACGAGTTTTTAAAAACAATTCCAGACAAATTTGCGACCCCGCCCGAAATCCACTTAAAAAATGCTTTTTTTGGGACTGGGGGTCCCAGTGGGACCCCCTGACCAAGCCTGGGGCGGTCAGGGTGTTTTTACCCTGCCCCCTTTTCTTGTTTTTTTTATCTTTCTCCCTCCGTCCGGGACACAAGATGGCTGCCAACACTTCCTGGTTTGAATACATGAAAAATTCCCAACCAAATTATTTATTTACCATTCCAGATACAAACTACTTTTAGGAAATCTTCGAAAAGTGTTCACCCAGTGGGGAGGCCAAACCTTTCCTGGGAGTTTAATACAATGTCCAAAAAGGGTACTTATACGCATGGTAGCTTCCAGCAAACCCCTCCACATGTGTGGTTGACCATGGGTTGGAGAGGGCGGAAAGCAGATAGGAATATTCCTCCCAGTCTGACATTAGAACCCTCTTCTACAGACTAGGGTACAGAGCAATATTTCACTAGCCAAGATCTCTTTCTGGGTTTTCTTGATGGAAAGATGAAAATAAACCTACTTCTCGTCATTCTCAAATCAATTGCTGACTAAATGCTTCCCTTTGACTCTGTACAGCGCTCACTATGTACAAATAGCACATAAATACATACATACATTCGTTCATACATACATACATACATACATTATGTAGTAAACCTGCTCCTGAAGAGTATCATAACAAATATGCTGTGTCTCCCAGCCTACTGAAATCCACTGTTCTGCCTTAGAGAGCTCTCTGCCATTCCAGAACTTTTTTCTCACATCTGAAATTCTGCCAGCTGCAAAGCAGATGTTTGGACGTGCCCTTATCGCAGCTTTGCTTTTATCTGTGCCTCTTTATGGCTACACCTTCATAGGGGTTATTAATAAACACCTAGGGTAATAAGGGTTGTTGATTACAAAGCTGGATCCAGTATGTTGATATGAAAACTGAAGCATGTGTACCAATTGTGTGTTGGTGTTGAACACATTAATAATTGTACTTACTGAGTACTTGTGCTCATATAATAATAATAACAGTCAGTCAGTCAGTCAACAAACTTTATTTCGAGCATAGGCCATAAAAGCAGTACAAAGATAAAAACAACATTAGACTGGTCTGACATACAACATTGTGGTTAAAACTAAATGGTATCAAGTAAAATCCCTTAAAATTGGTTTAAAAAAAAAATAATTAGTCACAAGCAGTTCTATTACTTAAGTAAGAATGTTCGATACTAGGCAGGTAAGCTGAACTTATGGGTCTGGTCACTTGCCGACCCCCTTCATTATTTGTTTGAAATATGAACCACCTAGGCGCTGTGAGCAATATCAAGTGCCTTAAGCTTGGCCCTTCTATGGCACCACATGGAAAATAGGAATCTGGATGTCACAAATACCAGTAAGGGGGAGGAATCATATTTTAGAATACGATACACTTCCTGGTAATTCCTAATGCCTAGGTTTTTACAGAGTTGGATAATTCATTTGCTCTTGCATTGGCGTAAGAAGGACAGAAAAGTAAGACATGTAGGTCAGATTCTACACTGGCGTTACAACCTGGGCAGCCCTTGGGTGGGGAAATTACACCTGCCCACTTGTTCGTGAGGTCCCTTACTGGAAGTGTTCCGTGTCTGAATTGCACATAAAGTTTTATTGCAAGGGATACTGTCCAAGAATTGTTCAAAACGATATGTGCACTTAACCTCCCAAAATATTGAGCTTAACACCCCTATGGCACTATTCTGTAATATGTTCGCCAGATGGTATTCCTTGAGTGCTAGTGCAAGAGATTTTTTGGAGATATAGGGACATGTCTGTTCTGTTAACTGGGTGTGAGTGTTTGATTGGTTCAGATGCTCCGTTCATCACCACCCCCTTTTGTACCGCTTTGTTCACCATAAGTTGGCAGGGTATGCTCAGACGCGAGTCCCTTGCTCACTTTACCACTGGATTCAAGCAAGCCTGGCTGAAGATGGCTGAAGTGCCAGAAACCGGTCCTAGGAAGCTTGTTTCCGGTCCAGGGAAGACATGGCTTGGCAGTTCGGGTTGGACTGTTCCCATGAGGCACAGGGTCAGACTGATTTGCATATGGCCGTGTCTGAACTGGGGTGGCTGAGTGAGCTAAAGAATGGTGATGGATTAAACCCAGATCACTTGACTGGGGGTGAGTGTTTGATTTGCTCAAACGCTCCCTCCATCATCCCCTTTTGTATTGCTTTGTTCGCACCTTTTTTGGGGCGGCAGAATCAGAATCAGCACTGAGGAGGTGGCGACATACGCAGTGGTGAGCTAGTCGGGGATCCGGTCGGGCATCGACCAAAGTTATTACAGCATACTTTATGATAGCGGAAACTGAAAATGGGACCCCTTTAATGGGGTGCCCTTTAGTTAAAACAAGCCCAATCAACCCTGCCGCACACAAGGCAGAACAATTATTCGGGAAGTAAAACCTGAACAAAAGAAGACACCCACGCTCATGCCAGAGTCAAACGCTAGAGCTTTTATCAATATCAAACACACCTCTATCGCAAAGTAAGGTGGAATGGGAGGTACAAATAAACAGGTTGCAACACTCTCACTATCCAAAACATCAAATCAGGCAACAAAGAAGAACTGTCACCTGTGGTGGACCAGCAACCTTCTGGGAAGCCTATCTCCATACCACTAAAGGAAGCTCTATTAACCAAGAGCTTACTGAATCTCCACAAGAAAGCTCCAATTACTCCCTACAAGTTTGCTTATCTAATCAGGATACCTTATTAAGGTCAATTTAATTCAAAGTTAGGGGCAGCCACAAATGCATTGATGTTGTAGTCCCACAGATTGGATCGATGATCTATTCAAAAAGGTCGTATGTAACGCAAGCCATTGCCCGGAGCTAGTAGAAAAGTTACTAGCTTACCAACTGTCCTATCCACAATGGTAACCGACTTGAAACAATATCATCAGTTAGGACCACAAGTCATGGAGGAAGTGGAAGTTGAAATCAATAATTCCAGGGCATTACAGCGACAATAGAAATGAAACAAAGGGATAACCACTCCAAGGCAGTGGAGGAGGTAAGGGACTCCAAAACAGATTCCGTTATAGGACACCATCCCATCATCGAATACGCCAAGAAACAAACACTCGCACTAAACCTGCTAAATGCCCCAAAAACAGAAGAAAAGATACAGTTTCAATCCACAATACTGCTATCACAGAGAGCAAAAAAGCACCTTAAATCTCAAAAAATGAGGAAGAGCCAGCAGATTAAACAAGGAAAATTAAAGACTTTAGTTTGCTGCTGCCTGCTGTAATTATTGGTGTCTCATCATGCGGAGCGCGACACCAGCATTCATGATCATTGCCGTGAGAGGTTGCACAGTCTCGTCGGAGAGGCAGGATCTTGAGGAGATAAACAAAACTGGATCTGACTGCCTCCGGGGTGTGTGCTGCAAGACTCGTCACGTCCGCGGCTCACTCAGGTCTGTGTGAATCGTGATTTTCGGATTCATTACTAATATGTTGAGAATATTTAATTTAAAGTGAGCCTGAGCCTGTAGCTCAATGCTCACCTCAGGCTGGTGCTGTAGAAGGCTGGGCTCAGCTGAGTCAGACTGCCAGTGTATTTATGTTGATTAAATAGCATCTGAGAGATCAGCACTGGCCCAGCGCCTCTCAGCTTGGTCAGTCAGTTCCCACAGAAGCTGCATGGACAGAGTCTGTGTCAATGATTCATTGATTAATTGCCAGGGTGAAGCCTGAGACTTGGCCTGGTCGGCCACTGGCCATACATCAACGAAGCAAGCCAGCCAGGCCGCTCTTCGAACTAAGACAGCAACCATCTACATCACTGTCTGCATCTACTTGAGTGGCCCTGGCTGCCCAAAACCCAGAGCAAAAACTCTATGGCTCAGCCTGGCACTGCAGTGAAGATAAACAAGCATTGGAAATGCAATCGGGCTCGGATTTATTTGAGTTTGAGCTAATGGCATTGTAAATGGCAATGTCTTTTCGCCATGTGTTATGGAGTGTGTGCATGTGGTGTGTAGTGGAATTATGTGGGCTAGATTGGAATTGTAGCAATGGTGGCATGTTGTGCTTTACATGAATATGTTTAAAAGTAAAGTGTACCATACTGAGATTGCTACAATAGTTAATTGTGGATGCGTTAACAATTGATGCATGCACTGATGGCTGGTGGTGTGTGTGACTGCCTGTAGAAATTGTGCACTGATGGCTGGTGGTGTGTGTGCTTGGTAAAAGACTGCACTGCCGCCTGGAGGTGTGTGTGCCTGGTGGAAGGGTGCACTGACGGCTGGTGGGTGTGTGGTTGGTAAAAGCGTGCACAGATGGCTGATGGTGTGTGTGTTTGGTGAAAGCGTGCACTGACGGTTGCTGGTGAGTGCGCCTTGTAAAAGAATGCACTGACGGCTGGTGTTGTACGCCTGGTGGTGTTTGTGGTTTGTGAAAGCGTGCATTGATGGCTGGTGGTGTTTGGCCCTGGTGAAAGCGTGCACTGACGGCTGGTGGTGTGTTGTGTGTGTGGTTGTGTGTGTAGTGGTGAGTGTGTGGTGGTGAGTCTGTGGGGGTGAGTGTGTGGTAGTGAGTGTGTTACACCAATGTGGCACACTGGTGCCACTGCACCTGCTGCAGCAATGGTAGTTACGCCACACTGGTGCCACTGTACCTGCTGCAACAATGATAGCTACACCACACTGCTGCCACTGCACCTGCTGCAGCAATGGTACCTACGCCACACTGGTGCCACTGCACCTACTGCACAATTGTAGCTATGCCACAGTGGTGCCACTGCACCTCCTGCACAAGGGTAGCTATGCCACACTGGTGCAACAGCACCTGCTGCACAATTGTAGCTATGCCACACTGGTGCCACTGCACCTGCTGCACAATGGTAGCTACGCCACACTGGTGGTACTACACCTGCTGCGCAATAATAGCTAAGTAACACTGATAACACCTCACCTGCTCCACGAATGGTAACTACGCCACACACTGGTGCCACTGCACCTGCTGCACAATCATAGCTAAGCAACGCTGATAACACTACACCTGCTAAACAACGCCATCTACCACACACTGGTGCCACTGCACCTGCTGCACAATCCTAGCTAAGCAACACTACCACTGCAACTGTTCCACCTATGGTAGCTACCACACACTGGTACCACTGCACCTGCTGCACTAAACTGGTACCACAGCACCTGCTCCACCAATGGTAGCTACGCCTACGCCACACTGGTATCACTGCACCTGCTCCACCAAATATACTTACACCACACTGGTGCCACTGCACCTGCTGCACGATGGTAGCTATGCCACAGTAGTGCCACTGCACCTCCTGCACAAGGGTAGCTATGCCACACTGGTGCAACAGCACCTGCTGCACAATTGTAGCTATGCCACACTGGTGCCACTGCACCTGCTGCACAATGGTAGCTACGCCACACTGGTGGTACTACACCTGCTGCGCAATAATAGCTAAGTAACACTGATAACACCTCACCTGCTCCACGAATGGTAACTACGCCACACACTGGTGCCACTGCACCTGCTGCACAATCATAGCTAAGCAACACTGATAACACTACACCTGCTACACAACGCCATCTACCACACACTGGTGCCACTACACCTGCTGCACAATCATAGCTAAGCAACACTACCACTGCAACTGCTCCACCTATGGTAGCTACCACACACTGGTACCACTGCACCTGCTGCACTAAACTGGTACCACAGCACCTGCTCCACCAATGGTAGCTACGCCTACGCCACACTGGTAACACTGCACCTGCTCCACCAAATATACTTACACCACACCGGTACCACTGCACATGCTGCACCAATGATAGCTACGCCACACTGGTGCCACTGCACCTGCTGCACAATCATAGCTAAGTAACACTGATAACACTACACCTGTTACACAACACCATCTACCACACACTGGTGCCACTGCACCTGCTGCACAATCATAGCTAAGCAACACTACCACTGCAACTGCTCCACCTATGGTAGCTACCACACACTGGTACGACTGCACCTGCTGCACTAAACTGGTACCACAGCACCTGCTCCACCAATGGTAGCTACGCCTACGCCACACTGGTAACACTGCACCTGCTCCACCAAAGATACTTACACCACACTGGTGCCACTGCACCTGCTACGCCACACTGGTGCCACTGCACCTGCTGCACAACTGAAGCCACCGTCTATATAAACACAGCTGTAGTCAGTAAAGAAAAAAAGATCTGCATGAAAAGAGGAAAAGTGAGTAATGTCTTTAGTAGAAGGAGAACACAGAACAAGCACGAACGCGCACCACTCACTGCAGACTGTTGAACGCGCCCCGACCATCTGGATTCCATTACCACGGCCCCCTGACAGCTCCTAATTGAAATTAATGGACTGCCGTGCTCGTAACCGCACACAAAATGCAGGAAATGCCCAAAGTGAAATATATATGGCCTATTGCGTTGAGCCTACTACAAACACGGCACCGCGAGGACCAATTACCATGCAGATGGTAAAAGTAAAGTACTAAAAATCTCGCGCACTGAGGAATTTTTCCTGCACGATTCAGAACCCCTTAACAATACGGCTCGGAGCTCCGCCCCCCTGCTGACGCAGGGGTGACGTAGGCCGAGCCCTAAAAACTGGCAGGAGAGATGAGTCAGCAGAGCACTGAAGAAGTGCAATGGCAATCAGAGTGTGGGAGTGGGGTCATTTCACGGATAGGCTGCCACAAAAATATGTAGGGATTTGGAGTTTAATATGCAAGGTTTTAAAAATCTATATTTTTAGTTACATGCTATCAGGCTGTAGTGTCAATCGTTACTATGTTTATTAAAGAGATGCATTTCAGAACTCGGCTTGAAACACCTTTACACTATCTATTAAAAATATAAGTATAAATGTTTGTCACCATGAAGCATCACGTGACTCCATTTTGATATAGCACGAAAAAAACAGCATCAATTTTGGCATTACGTAAACAATCTGTCACACCACAACTGAAAAGTGTAATTCAGTGCCAGCGGATATATGGGTTGCACACGTTACAACCTTATACACAGAGATACCCCCTAATCAGATCGGATCGTCTTGGACTTTCTGCTCGGTAATGGTCACAAAAACAATCGCAGTATCCACAAATACAGAGCATGTATTGGTGGACGAACATACCGTAATTACCCCACACTGAAGAAGATCCAAAGGGATGGCGCACCATGCCCCAACGGCCTCCTCGGGTCCTTATTTAGAGAAGATACCTCCTTCTGGGCAGTTGTCCTCTCACCATCGTACCTGGAGTGTAAAATAATTAAAGATGTCCCATACTCATAGCTGGGCTCCCTACTCTGACTGATCCACAAGGAGGAGGTAATACGGATACCAAAAACTACAGGCTAATTACACTATTGGAGATTGAATGGAAGGCATACACAAGTATTCTACTAAAATAATTAGTTGAATGGGTTGCAGAAGAGGGTAGGCTCCCATTCTATCAAACTGTTTTCAGCGATGGAGGATCGACAGTAGACAACATGGTGGCCCTATCGTACATAGCCCAACAAACAGCCACTTCCAAAAATCTGCCTGTTTGCTTGCTTAGTCGACAAATCCGCTGCATTCGGTGGAGTGGTCCTTACCAAACTTTGGCAGAAGCTGCAAAATTGAAATATCCAATATAAATTGTTGAAAACTATCATGTCACTTTACTCCAAGACATAGATACACAGGAAGCTTTCTGATGAAACTGCCACTTCAAAAATTCCAACAGATTGTGGGCTCAATCTGATAAAGACTTTTAGCTGCAGATTCCTTACCTTTGAATTTCCCAGGTGTCAGGCTGGACCTGGAAACTTTTGCTTGAGCAAGACCCTTGAACGCACCATTGGGTGGCTCGATTCGGCTCCACTGGACATTGTCTGTGTCGTTAGCATCGGTTATGATGTCGAGGTCACCTATATAGGTGCCACCCAGGCGTGCGGACGTCTTTTCTTTTCTTTCCGTGCCAGTAAAGTGCCGTTTCGCGAAGAGTTGCACCTCTGTCACTTTTTGACAAGCCTTTTTTTGACTTTTTGTCAAAATTGTTTCCGATTTTGTGTGAGAGGATGTTTTTGAGGAAGACAGGGTTCAAGACGTGCACTGCCTGTGACCGCATGATGTCGGTTACGGACGTCCAACTAGTTTGTCTCTGTTGTCTCGAGTGCGACCACAAATCAAAGTCCTGCTCGGACTGTCAGGCTATGGCTCCGAAGGCCTTGCGGGAGTGGGCTGTGGAGCTCCTTGTGGTCCGGCAGTTGACACCATCCAGCGAGACTCCGCGGAGGTACTATTCCCGATCGAAGAAGAGGAGGTCATGGGATCACTTCTGGAGCCCAAAGGCCTCTTCCTCCCACTTAAGGTCTTCGGGACACTTGGGGAAGAGGCACAAGAAGAAGTCAAACCGGATTTCATCTTCATCTCAACTGTCTTCCGTTGACGTATGAGGTAGGGAGCTTCAACACTTTATGCACAGTTTTGCGGAGCTGGAGCCAGAGTCGACTTTGCGTCTCTCTCCCTTTCATGGAGCCGGAGCGACCCCAGATCAAATTAAATTTTTTTACAAGGCCATGAGCCACCTGCTTGAGTGGGCCGGCCCATCTGGTGAGCCCTCAGGCCTGGGGGGTCGGAAGGGACCCCATTGGATTCTACACCATCGGCTCTGGCCACAACACCGGTTGGGCCTCAGGGATCCGATCCGGGTCGATGCCGGTCGTGCCATCGCAACCGACGTCCGTGCCACCACAACCGACGTCAGTGCCACCAGTGCCAGCCCCATCCTTATTCCCGATGACTGAGTCGAAATGGCATCGCTCTACGCTAATTCCGATGCCGATTGAACCCAGGGGTTCTGTGTTGTTGCCTGAACACTTTGAAGATGTTATAGACTCGAGATAGGAAGGGGAGAGGTCTGTGGACCCTGTGGAACACCAGGATGACTGCAGAGCAGATGGAATTGTATGGGGAACTTGGGGAAGCCAGTGGACTGAACACTTCCCCAGATACTGGCATGCTCTCTCCGCCAACCGTAGCTATCGAGGAGAGGCATCTTATGCCATGGTGGTTAAGAAGACTGCCAAGGTCCTCGGACGAGAGCTGCCCTCCGTGCAGGTCAGGACTAATCTCCTGACCAGATTGCCTCAGCCTGGGGCTTCCACCTCTGAACCCCTTTTGCCATTCAATGAGGCACTCACTGATGTCCTTCTAGGCACGTGGTCCAAGCCTAGCACAGGTGCTTGTGTGACTAGGACAATTGCATGCTGCCATCACCCAACTCTGGGCGACCCAAAGTTCTTCAGCCAACACCCCACCCCCAAAAGCTTGGTGGTGCAGGCTTTTGCATCCCAGGGCGCCTTCCCTTCTGCCCCTCTGGAAAGGGAATCTAAGAGGCTGGATTCACTTGGTAAGAAGATGTTTTCTTCCTCCAGCCTGGCATAACGGTTGGTGAATACTGCATGCTTATTGGGCAGTTCCTCCCATTCCCTTCGGGAGACGGTTGTGCAAGTGCTGTCACAAGTTAAGGACAGCAGAGATGCGGCAAAATTTGCTGTAAGGTGTGTCCTTGACACAACTGATTCACTGGGCAGATCGATTTTCACAACAGTGTATTTGAGGCACCACGCCTGGCTTAGAACTACTGGTCTCTTGGGCAATGTCCAGGCAGATTTGATGGACATGCTTTTTGTTTGAACCGATCTTTTTGGAGAGAAGGCAGACTCTGCCCTAGTGAGGTTCAAGGACTCTCCAGCTACTGCCAGATCCTTGGGCCTCTCTTCTACACCTCGTGGCCAGTCTCGTGGCCAGTCTCGTGGCCAGTCTAGCTTTTGGCCCTTTTGTGGCAACGGAAGGGGGTTCCCGCAGTGTCCTCCCTATACCAGCCAATGTCATGCGCAGACTTCCCAAGTCGAGCAGGGATGTGGATGCGGTTCATTTCGACCTAGGAATGGAAGCCAGAGGTCGTCGGCCAACCTGCCCTCAGCAGCTGCAGCCTCCAAGAACTCCTAGGCTGACTCTGCAAGACCACACCACGCCAGTCGGTGGGAGAATCCATCATCATCTCCCCCACTGGAGATCCATACCATCAGACAGTTGGGTCGTGCAGATCATTAAGGAGGGCTATTCTCTGCCTTTCCTTTCTTTTTCTCCGTCCATTCTGCCAAATCAAGAACGGCTGGTGGAGGATCATTTGAAATTGCTCCAGGAGGAAGTTACAGCTCTCTTGGCCTAGGGAGCTATAGAGAGTGCCCCGTAATTAGAAGGAGGCAGAGGCAGTGGCAGTTATTCATACTACTTTCTGATTCTGAAAAAGAACAAAGGGTTGCGACCCATTTTAGATCTATGGACCGTCAATCTCTTCCTCAAGAAGGAGAAATTAAAGATGCTCACTCTAGCTCAGGTCTTGTCTGCCCTAGACCATGAAGACTGGATAGTAGCGTTGAACCTGCAGGACGCATATTTTCACATCCCCATGCTACCGGGCAACAGGTGTTACTTACCGTTCAAGGTAGGGCACAAACATTTTCAGTTAAAGGTGTTCCCCTTTGGTCTTACCAGTGCCCCTCGGGTGTTCACCAAGGTGATGGCGGTGGTCGCAGCTCGTCTGCGCAAGTTAGGGGTGTCGGTCTTTCCCTACCTTGACGACTGACTGTTGAAGGCGTCCTCATCCCAGGCGGTCTTCTCCCACCTTCAGTTTACGGCAGACCTCCTGCATTCGCTGGGGTTCTCTATAAACGTGCCGAAGCATCGATCCTCTGATCAGGCTGCTCATTCGGGAGGATCTTCTGTCGCAGCAGCGGGGGAGGATCCTCCACCGGAACCTGTCAGCTCTGCGCCTCCATGCGTGGAGATTGATCGGCGGCAGTTGATAGCTTTTGTCCTTCCTCCTGAAGTATGTAGCATTATTTTGTCGGCCAAGCGTCCCTCCACTAAGACAGTATATGCCTGCCGTTAGCAGAAATGTGTATTATACTGTACATAAAGATCTATTGACCCTCTTTCTGCTTCTCTTTCCACAGTTCTTCTATTCACTCTAAACTTTGCCCAGCATGGCTCTGCATTGGGTACTCTCAGGGGTTATCTTTCTCCTCGATCTGCTTTCTTGCAAGTGCGAGACCAACCCTCTCTCTTTAGGTCTCCAATTGTACATAGGTTTCTGAAAGGGCTGGCTCACTTGTTCCCACCCACGCCCTTAGTTGTGCTGCAGTGGGGCCTTAATTTGGTCCTCACTTCTCTTATGTGTGCTCGTCGAACGTTTGCACAACTGTCCCCTCCTGCTGCTTACCATCAAGACAGCCTTTCTGGTGGCGAAGCATCTGCCCAGAGGGTGAGTGAGTTGCAGGCGCTATCTTGCATGCCTCCCTACACGATGTCTTTCCCAGACAAAGTTTTGCTTTGCACCCGTGCTTCATTTCTGCCAATCCATCGCGCTGCCCACCTTCCTTGCTCCCCCGTATCCCTCTGAGGAAGAGGAGCATCTCCACCATCTGGACCTAAAATGAGTGTTGTCATTTTAACTTGACTGCACAAAAAAGTTCCGGGTGGACAACCAACTCTTTGAGGGGTATGAGGGAGAAAAGGGAGGGGAGGGGAGGGGGGGTGCAGTGCAGAAAAGGACCATCTCTCGCTGGGTCGTTCTCTGCATCAAAATCTGCTATGCCGTGGCTAAGAAGCAGCCCCCTGAGGGATTAAGGGGTCATTTCACCAGGGGAAAGGCTGCTAGTATGGTTGGCTTGGGGTGTCCCAGTACTGGAAATCTGTCAGGCAGCAACGTGGGCATCCTTGCAAATGTTTGCCAAGCACTACTCCCTGGACAGTCAGGTCTGCAAGGACGGGCATTTTGTCCGTACGGTTCTGCAGGACTTCCTAGTGTAAGGTATTGGTTCACAACGCATCGCTGGATAGTATGGCTTGGGTATCTAATTCAAAGGTAGGGAATCTAAGGCTTGAAGTCTCTAGCAGATGAAAAAAATCACTTACCTTCTGTAACGCATTCTCTGATAGAGACTCCGTCTAGCTGCAGATTTCTTACAACCTCACCCATGCCTCCCTGCTTTGCGGACTGCTTTTTATAGGGACAGGGTTACTCCCCTTTGCAGGGCCTTAGTTTGCACACAACTAAGTCAGTTACTTCATGGTTCTACGCTTCTGGCTTGGAAAAAACTAAAAGTACTGACATCTCCGTGCCTGGGTGGTGCCTATATAGGTGACCACGAGGTCCTATCCGACGCTGACAACGTCACGCGGAGCCGAATGGAGCCACCCAACGGCGTGTGAAAGGGTATTGCTTGAGAACAAGTTTCTAGATCCAGCGTGATGCCTGGGAAATTCACAGGTAAGGAGTCTGCAGCCAGATAGTCTCTAACAGATTATACGTTACCGAAGGTAACTAACTTGTTCAACAGGGCTGTGTCTTTGCCCCTATTTTATTTAACTTGTACACAGCTCATGTGGGCACTGCATTATCAGGAGACAACTTGGCGACCCAGAGGATAGGACAAAACAAGATGATCTTAATGCAGTATTCATATGACCTTATCCTCCAAGACAGAACTCCAGAAGGCACTAGATGCCCTGAATAAATGTAATGAAAAGAATGACCTCAAGATCAATTCAAGCAAAACCAAAGTTGTAATCTTTGGCGCCATCTAAACAAAAGGGCCCAGAAGTGGAGTCTTAGGTCACAAATGATAGACCGCATCCTGACATACCACCATCTTGGTGCATGGTTTATTGACATCGGAAAACCCTAGTATATATCACCATAAGACAAAGATTAAAGGAAATGCGACCATATGAAGCCTTTGCAAATTAAATTCCAACCTCCTCAGTCCCACGACCTAAGCGATTCGTAGGGTGAAAAAAGCAAAGAGCATGCCCACTGTGAACTGTGGCCAGTAAGCATATCCTGGCCTACTTGGGCTAAAACTTGATAAAATACAGTGCATGGGGTACAAATGAATCTTCAATCTACCTCTACGCACACAAACTTTAATCATTGGTTCACTTGGAGTTTGGCCTAATATTACAAAAACTAGAATGCATGGCTGCGCATGCTAAACATTTCTTCCAAATAACCAGAGCCCCCAAAAACTCGGTGAAAGACTCTAAAAACCATCTTCACTTCTGGGAACAATCCATGGCATAATTATCTGAACAGAGCCGCTGAAAAGCTAAATCTGGCCCCAGACAATTGGGGCCATGAGGCGATCTCTTTCGCTGCTGTCAAATACTCCATAAAAAAGCAGCTTTATCAGCTGTCAAGGGCAACTGACAAGAAAGCTGTATTGAAGAAGGGCACATATGGTCCTGTAATACCACCCTACACAATACGCAATACACAACCATACTTATACCAAGCACTGGGAACACGTTGCCTAAAACAAACAATGTGGGCTAGATTAGTCCCTCTACCGTTAAACATGCTGAATGACAGCTGGAAATACCTCACTAATGTCACATGTTGCAGACCATGTGATTATAAAAAAAGAACCATTGATCCATCTGATATGCTGTTGCCCAGCCTTGCATTACATCCCCTGCAGGCCTTTGAAGTAATCTTTCCAACCTCATGGGCCACACATGATTGTGGAGGTGCTGAACCTCCTGTTCTTACTGAAAACTACGCCACACCTGGCAAAATTCACCAAATCTATCCAACAAGTGTGGCTGTTGCTAAACAACACTCTACCTTTCTTTCTCAGGGGCAGCTCCTAGAATTTGGAACTCACTCCCTCCAAATATCAGAAAAATTACAAACACAACAACATTCAAAAGGGAAACAAAGATCTTCCTAAAGAGTAAGTTCTTTACATAGCCAAGAAAGGACCACTCCGCCACCACGCAAATGTGTCAAATATGAACATTGAATGGAAGAAAGAGAAAGTATATACTAGTCGGAACAAGCGGGAGATACTTTATTTACCCAGAAACGGATTGAAGAATACACAGATAAAAGACAATGCAAATCATTTGAACTGTAGTACAACTTACAGAAATAATAGATTCGTAGAATAACCGGGATGACGCAATCTGAAAATATAGAGAAAGATGTAACACTGATGTCAATCACTTTTCTATTCTTACGAATCCAGAGTAAATATGCTAGGATAGGTTCCTTATATACTTATACTTAACCTACCTCTTAGCAGCGGGAAATGTTTAATATATAACTTATACTTTAGAATTATACCTAACCTACCTCTTATCAAGGGAAATGCTCACTACATATCTCTGTACTTCCTAACCCATGCACTATATGGTAATGATGTACGAAATATATATATATGTACTTGTGTTCTATATAGCCCTATACCTTAGATTATACCTACCTACCTCTTATCAAGGGAAATATTACTATATAGCTTATACTACCTACCTCACTCACGGTATGGCATTGTTTAGGCAAAGTATACCCCAATACCATGTATATGTATCTGTGAAGTGCTCTGATACCCAAGGGTCACGTTCGCGCTATATAAAACTCTCTAAATAAATAAAATAAATACCTGCACCGCAACAAGAGATCCTCTTTGTATACTCTGCTTTCTGCATTCCAGGATATAATTAATTGTTTAAATTGACAATGGTCCCAAGGAACGTAACCAAAGGCAACGTACTGCTTAGAGCTGACATTACCTTGCAAATAAACACACACTGCAAACAGTTTGCACAAGTCGTGGACAAGGCACTTGCTCTTTAGATCCATTGTGCCATGCTGGAACCTTTAATGCAAGACCTCTAATAAAATGAAACTGTTTTCTCCAATTTTAGATGAATGTACTCTTTTTATTGGCACATTTCTTCCTTTTATTTTATAGTCTTTTACCTATGTAATGATTTTAAGTAAATAGATTGATTGATAGAAGGATCAGAGGTCCAGTTAGCAGTTTTTGCCAAATTTGAGTCCATGCCTGGGGTAATTAGAAAAAATATAGCATTGAACAAATTATACAGTGGCAGTTCTGTTAATTATTTTGAACATATAGCATTTTACTAGCAGTTACAAGTAGGTAATTGTTCCAAAGAGAAACGGAGACCTATTTTCACTAGGTCAGTTCATTCAAATCTGCTCTACCATAGTTTTTCATCGAGCCAGAAAGCAAGTCAAGGTCAATCAGTGTAACCGATTTTCCTCATATTTTCACATGTTTATGTAAATAGCTTGTCGCTCCATACACCAGAATTTCAATGGTCATACATTGGGCCATCCCTTTTTGCCATACTTCCAGAGTAAAGGATTCTATTCTATTCCAGTTCTTGGTAATGTCTCTTCTTACAACTTGCAGACCAATCCATAGCAATGCCAGTTTTTAGCAGTTCTAGTCAAAATCTCTTGCTATGTGCAATAATGCCTGTTTTGGGTCATCCACAATCTTCCCCCACAATACTTTATCTACTGTGTGGTAAATCCCCTCGTAAAAGGACATTATTTTTAAACCGTGCCATACTATGTGCATGAGGTTTCCCGTTTGTCGTTTACATCTGAAACACAGTGAGGTGGTGATCTAACCATATCTCGAAAACCTAGCATATGTGAGGTATACATGATGAATGTATTTTAATTGCATCAGTCTACACCTTGCTGCTGTAACCGATTCACATGGGGACATTCTTGACATTTCTTATCTGTCAAATCCCCCAAATCATTCTCCCATTTTCAACTCTTCTCTTTGAAGGATTCCGGGCTGTTTGCTGTCTGTACAAATTGGAAATTTTACGCTACCTTAATAGCCCTCCATCAACAACTTAGCCTCTAGTGGGTTAAACGATGGGCATTCGGTTAGATTATGTATGGAGTGATTGTGTGAAGCAGGTGGCGGTATCAAAGAGAATTGACTGTTAATGGAGCTCATACCTCTCCTGGATACCCACAGAAGAGTGTAAAACCGTTCCTGACACCACACCCCCAATATAGCTATTCCATTGGTGTGCGGAAAACAGTTCTCTGCTAACGTAAAATTGGGTATGTTTGAGAAGGGTGACATAATATTTCTAAATAAGTATATGTAAGAAATTTGATTATTATTTGGGATGGAGAACTACCTACCTCAAGGAATAATCACATTTGTTTTCAGGGTGAACCGTCAAAGTCACTAAATTAATCTGAGCTTAACCCACTGGTAGCTATGGCACAGACCAGACCGGCTCAACCTAGGGCTATATGTAAAGTATTTTAGCAATAAAGTAAAAGAAAAAAATCCCAAACCAAATTCGAAAAATAGAGTAAAATTGAATAAACAAAATGCATTAAGGGGAACCAGAGTTGTGAATTTATAACGTTTTAAAACGAAACAGCATCAAGAACCAAAGTTTCAATGATAGTCAATGGTTGTGGTAGACAGGACCTAGGCGCAATTTGACGCTGACTGCAAAAGAGTGATCCAACAGGTTCGTCCTCATGAGAGATTTCATTTCATTTCAAATCTTTATTTCGGTTAAAAACAAACCATAAAAGATATACATAGAAATACAAATATATTCTTTGCGATCCAGGGTGCAAACAATTCAAAGTTATCAGCTCCACTTTCTCATAGTCAGTTGATTGCGATTTCGTACTGCACATAGATAATTGCACTATAAAAAAAACAAAAACAGAGATACCAGGAGTTATATCATTAGTTGGTGCAACCAGGAAACATTAAAAAACAATATTTAAAATATACATAGTATATAGGGTATTACTTCTATTTCATGCCTTTACATCACTCCTACAGCCCGTAGGCCCGTGAGCCCCTCTTCACTGGTACTGTTATAGCTAGCAGGTAATTCAGTGCCATAGGACATCACAGTTTAAGACCCCGTCTTCTACGGGCTATTTCCACAGAGAAAAGGTATCGACTTACGCTAAATACAATAACCTGACTTGTGTCCCCCCTAAACACTCTTTCTGCTTCCTTTAATTGTCTAAATCCTAAGAGTCGGCAAATCGGTCTTATCCATTTCTTTCTGATATGTCGATATGCAGGGCATATAAATAAGATGTGAGCCTCGTCCTCCCTTAGTACCATGTCACATAAATCACATATTTCGGACGTATCATTTCACGAGCCATCTTTATTGGGTGCCCAATTCTTTGTGTTTGCTTTAACTTGGAGTATGCCATACCGAAATTTTAAGTACAACGATTTTCCTACGGTTGGTAAAATTTCATCCATGAAACATTCAAACTGGCTCACTATTTTCAACTCAAAAAAATTTAAGGGTCAATACTCCAGGTTTAGGTTTACATAGAGTGGAATTAAGGACAGAGTCCCAGAACCTCTCTCTTAACAACTTTTTACAACTCAGGGTCAGAGATTCACGGTCTGTCCAAAAATGGTATAACCCCAACTTGCTGAACCAATTTTCGATATGGATCAACCATGCCAACCGAGTCGTATTCTTGATTCTCATGACTTCCTTAAGGGCTTCTCTGTAGTCAACTAATTCATCTGTTGACCACAGGCGTACCCAATACAACAATGGTCGCAGGATTGCATGGTCGTCAGAGCGATGTATGTTCAAGTCCATAAAGAGTGGAACAAGTGGGGTACATTGCGGTACTGCTAATATTTGCCTGAAAAAGGTATTCTCACAAATGGAAAAGGCATTTTTTGCTAAGTAACCCCATAGTTCCGCCCCATAGAGTGCGACAGATTGAGTTTTATATTTGAATAGCTCTATTACAGGTGTTACTGCTCTGCAATAGCTATTCTTATGTCTTCTTGCTATTAGGGCTAAATTTTGTGTCAGGATTGGTTTACTTTTATCAAGTTGTGACTTCCAATTCATTTTTGTATCTAAAGTAATACCCAAATAACTAAAACTGTGCACATGTTCGACAAGATTTCACATTTGACTTTAATCTTTTAAGTCCCAATCCATCACAGGAGTACAGTTCTAAAGAAGCTCATGATCTTAGGAGAGGCACTTAGAGACTCATGGGTATCTGGCAGAGGCCAACAGCAGGATCCGGTCCAGTTGCCACTGGTCAGCTGCGCAGGTGCAGGAAAGTCCTCTTGTAGCTTGTTGGGTCCCTATAGCTTGAGTAAGAGAGGTCAGCCTTATGACCCTTGGGGTCCAAGTCTCTGTCTTGGGTACAAGAGGGAGCAGATCCTGTCATTCTAAGCACTTCTCAGGTCATAGACAGCAGGTCCATTCGTCAGGTCCAGGAGTGTTCTGAAGTTGGTTCCTGAAGATGGCACATTTACGCTTAGCACAAGCTAGTTGGTGATAATGACTCCTGAGCATACCCTAACCAATGGGGTAAAAGTCCCTGGGGCTAACCCTACCCACTTTAGGCATTTTCAAGATGGCAAAAGTCTTCAGCCACCATAACCTTGCACTCTTAGGGCTGTGTCCGAGGGAGTGGGGGGAAATGTACGATAGTAATCCTAGCGTCTTTCCCAAATCTAACACTAAAAACCTGTTTGGGGCAGGGACTGTACCAATAATAAACCCAGAGACAGTAGTCTGACAGAACTAAAATAGGGTTTTCCAGTGACCAGATATTGAATGCACAGGAATTGTTTTGGCATCCTGTTTTCTGTTTTTTGTGTGCCCGACGGTGTTCCATCTAACCCAGCAGAATTGTAAAGCAGGATTTGACACTAATGTCAAAACACATTTGCAAAGCCAATAGATTTCACCTACTAGAAAACTATTGGTATATACTGTTTTCCTGAGTACCCCCAGGAAAATTGTGTATACTTTTTCTTTTATTCGGTTCCAGACAATTCTTCACATACAAATATGTTTAGATGTAGCCTTCACACATGGAAATATTATAGATGTAGCCCGCACGTGTTTCGTCAATGCAGCAATTTTGCCTCTAATTTCTTCAGGGCCTCACTCAACGTTTAGTGGTTCTAGTATCTCTCCCAAAATTGATAAGTAGATAGATTCATAATTTTCAGCTAGTATTCCTGATATCCAGAGAATAGTTGATATAAAAGAAGTGGCCCGTATACGTCTCTTCAAGTACAAGGGAGAGTACACCCATGCCTCTGACAACTGACAGCGTTCTCGGTATGTCAACGAAACAAGTGTTGGTTACATCTATGAATATTTCCATGTGTGAAGGCTACGTCTAAGAACATATTTACATGTGTAGAATTGTTTGGAAATGAATAAAAGAAAATTTTTTAAAAAAAAGTGTATTGTGGATAAATCACATTACTGGACAATATTGAATTGGGGGTGCTCAAGAAAACTGTATATATTGTTCTTTGGAATTCCTGATAAAATTACGGTGTGGTGGCTACCCTATTTCTATTGCAGCACCGACTGTACTATTGTTGAACCTTATAGTCGGCACACACAAGATCTGCGCAAGTATACAACCAAGCCACAGTTCTATGTTTTAGAAAGCTATTTGTTTTGTTAATATGTTTGCCATGTTTATAGGTGTGAAGCTGCTGTTTAGTATGGCATAAAGTTGAAACAAAGAAAACAAGTGCTATTACGGCAAAGTCATAGCTTTGCTTTTTTATGGGTTTTTTCCGCGGACTGACTGGTAGGTCAGCTGTAGGGCCTAACTTTATGTACTTTTGATAGCAGTGCTGTTTTAAATGATCTGGTTGCATTTCTGTGGATAAAAGGTAACTTTGCACGGGAAACAGCCCCCACAGGCCAGGTGCCTCAGCAGTGGCATGTGCCCCAGACGAAAGTTAATTCCCCATTCAAATGGATAGATAAACTCTGTGCTGGCTTGGCGACATTTCCAGGCTCTGCTGTGAATGAGAGAGCATTAGGAAGTTAAATATGGAATGTGCTATCCCATTCCCAGTACCCACATATTTTTTGCAGTTTTATAAACTGCATACAAATCGACCCAAGGGCATTTTGAGTATTTTACATGAACAGAACTAATTATGCACATCTGAACACAATTAGCCACAGCCCCTTAAATAAACGAATGAACGGTGACAGAGACCCACTGCATGGTTACCCCCCACTTTATGCCTAATGTTGATGCACATTGACTGAGTGTGCACTGACAAAATGTTTGGGTGCTAGTCGCTGTAAGTACATGTAAATAATAAACTTCTACATGCCCTACTTTTAAATACCATGAGCCCTCCCTTGTGGGCAACAAGGCCTACATAGGGGTGATCTATTAATATTGAACTTTGATGATGTAAATCTTTATTCGGTAAAATTGCTCACCATAAAAGACAACAATATACATTTTAAAATACATTTCATCAAGATGTACTAACAGCAACAAGGGATAACCATAATTAAAATATAACTGAACACTATCACAATTAATAAGACCACGGGCAAAAGTACTCCGGACACTCAGAGTAGGTGGCTTCAGATAACTCCACTCTGAGTAGATAGTGGCCTGGCAATCATTCCCAGAGATCTTGATCTAGTAAGCCAGGCACTACTTAAAAACTTTGCCACCCCGCATATCAATGAGGTAGATGATAGATCCGTTGAAATCACTCGTAGGGCCGAACGATGGCACCTCATCCCCAGTCCTTTACAAACTGGTTTCAGCCAGTTTTTCCGAGCCACTTTATACGCGGGGCAGGCAAAAAAGAGATGGGCCACAGACTCTTTGGGAGCCGCACAACCGGGACAAGGTCGTGAGGGGCCGTCCTGATTGGACCATCTTGAAGTAAATTTGTGTACCGGGAGGGTGCCGTACCTTAATTTTAAATAGAGGGCCCTGTCTAGTGGCTTGGTTATAAGGTCAAAAAAGGGTTCAAATTTCCTTGCCCACTTGAACTCAAGAAAACACTCAGTAAGTGAACCCCCTGTTATACTGCGTGATGCTTCGGCCTGAACCCAATCCCAATATAGTTTCTTGATCACCATTTTGGGCGGGGGAGCTTGGGACTCCCATACATCTCTCAAACCCAATTGGGAGACTAATAGCCTCACATTTTTTACCAGCCAATTTTGAACCCAGTATCTAGTAAAATTAGGTCATCCAGACCTTCGGCATATTTGGCCAGCTCCTTAGTCCTTCTTAGGCGGACCCAAAAGAGCAGTGGGCGCAGCCTCACTATATCCTTTAAGGCACGTCTACCAAGGTCTAACCGCAGGGGGATCAGCGGGGTGGAAACAGGGAGGGCCACCACATCTCTCAAAAACTTATTTTCTGCTAAGGTTAGCTCATTAACATTGTCGAACCCCCATAATTCGGAGCCGTATAGTGCAGCCGGGAGTATCTGGCCATCGTAGATGGCCATTACCGGAGACACTGGTTTACTAATTGATGCCCGGTACTCTCGCAAGGTCACCCCCGACACTCTTTTGTGGCCCAATAGCATTTTAGCCAGGTGATCCTTCCAGGTCATTCGGCTATTTATCCGGACCCCTAAATAGTCGAATGCCTCGACCAACTCCAGGGGGGGTCCCGTTAAGCAGAAAATTATTTTTAAAATTTTTGGAGGGCGAAAAGGCCATCAGTTTGGTTTTGGTGGTATTGATGGTTAGGCCTCTATCTGTACAAAATGAGGTGAATCGCTGCAAAAGTTTTTGCAGGCCTATCGGGGATTTAGCTATCAGTAAGGTGTCATCAGCGAAGAGCAGAGTCTGAATCTTTTCCCCCGCCAGGGTTGGGGCATCCGTCTCTTCTCCTCTCAGATGGTCCACCACTCCATTCACAAACAAGGAGAAGAGAGTCGGGGCCATGACACACCCTTGACGGACTCCACTCCTCACTGGTACCCTGTCTGTCAGTTGGCCCTGTGTACCCCATCTGATCCTAGCATATGTCCCCTCATGGAGTCTTACAATTAATCTCAAGAGTGAGCCAGGGAAGCCCATACTTTCCAGAATCTCCCACAGTTTAGCACGGGGGACCAGGTCAAAGGCCGTCTTGAGATCTATGAAGGCCATATACAGGCTGCCCTTCTTGATGGTAACTGCCTTCCAATAGATCCCAAACAGCCGAAAGACCTGGTCCATCGTGCCCACCCTCTGGCGAAATCCGGCCTGCAGATGAGAGAGAATACATTCCTCCTCCATCCAGTCGCCTACCCTGGAGATAATGACCCTGCCAACCACTTTCTGGATTATGTCTATCAGACTAATCGGTCTGTAGTTGGCAGGGTCATCTCTTGCCCCCTTCTTATACACTGTGACCACCTCGGCACCCTTCCATGAATCTGGCACGGGGTGTCCCTTTACTAACAAATTCATTATGGTAGCTATAAGATTGGATCAAAGTGAAAAAGGGCTTAGGCGCACAGCATCAAGTTGAGAGATTAGTTAATGGAGGAGATGATGGTGGGTTAGAAATGATATAAAGGTGCTCCAACAGGCGACGCAACTGGCCGAATGCGTCCACTGATGCTTAAGATGAGTGTGTTACGTAGTACGTAGACACATCCCTGTGTAGTGGGCACACTTATGGAGTTCAGAATGACTGACTCAAAAGAAAGTTCAATGACAAGAATAAATGGAGAGTCCACACGAAAGTGTCATCATATGGTTGATTTTTAGTGATTCATAAGTTCTTGTATTTAAAGCGTTACATCACGCAAAACAATTGAATGAAATCCAACACAGTTTTTCGGAATGTGCTCCAATGCATTTCGGACTGTAAGAAGTCCTTTGTCAAGGAGCGCTGCGGAGGGATACAAAAATGCAACTTAGATCAACGATGCTAGAAGGTGAAATTCATAACGTGAAAAGCAATGTGGTGTGATAATGGATTCAACATGCATGTTCGGATAAGTCAGTGAGTTCAAACGGTGTCACCCGTATCATGCAAATAAGAATAGCGAAAATTAAAAATATGCGGGGTGTCTAGGAGGGGACCGGTGAATGTGCAGTTAAAAACAGGAGCGTGACGGCGGGTAAGTCATGCAGATGCAAGCGAGGGAGGGTTGTGATAAAAAGAAAAACGGGTCTCACATTAACGCACTCGGCGGAAGGCTCACATCAGTGCTGCAAAGCAGAAGGGGGGATTATAAGATATGGCAAACGCATGGAGCGTATGATCAAAAAAACGCTGAAGGGCATGCAGTGACAAGTTACTTACTGTGGAGAGGTTCACGAGGTGGACCGAGTATCACGAACTTCGCGGAGTTACTGCGGAGTTCACTGGGAGGGTGAGTGACATTGAAATAGACGAAGGACACCAAAGTGAAAAAAAGTGAGGGCGGCCATCTTAAAGTGGGGTATGGTGGCTAGAGAAGTGTATATACAGAACAGAGGACATGGCATCAAAACATGACAATTACAGGTAACAACTGAGTTCAGTTCGGTCATTGAGGCCAAAAGGTTTCAGAGACTGAAGTCTATAAATCCACGAGGTTTCTCGTTGTAAGAGGGTCTTGTTGTTATCCCTGCCCTCAATGTGGGCAACCATTTCCAGTACAAGGTATTTCAATTGTGCCACACTGTGGTGGGCTTCATTGAAATGAACAGCCACATTTGATTTAGTGTTCTTTGTCCTGATATTTGACTTATGTTCGTTAAGTCTGATTTTAATTTTTCTGCTGGTTTTTCCCACGTAGGACTTTCCACATGGGCATTTAAGCAGATAAATTAAGTTGGCTGAATCACATGTGGCGTCTACATTGAGGTTGATGTTAAAGCCTCTCATGGGGTGATTCATGGTGTTGCCTACAATGACATTATTGCAGTTGCTGCAATGGTGACAAGGGCGAGTGCCCGTGTGGTGGGTTTTCGTCGCTGTTGGTTTGGATAATATTTCTTTAATGTTCATCGGTCTACTGTACGCGAAGATGGGAGGTTCTTTGAACAGATCGCCAAAGTCTGGTTCCGATGATAAGATGCGCCAGTGTTTTAGGATGGTTTTTTTATAGATCTTACTTGAGGTGGAGTACCTGGAGACCAGTGCCATTCTGGAGGTTGAATCCTTCTTTTTGCTTTTTAGGGCTTCTGACCGTGGAATCAATTTTACTTTTTCTTGAGCTTCTTTAATGACGTCATGTGGATACCCTCTAGTCGAGAATCTCCTAGCCATTGATTGAAGTTGAGAGTCTCTTTTGTCCTCATTGGATACAATTCGGGTGACTCTGAGCATCTGGCTGAATGGTAAATGTCTCTTTAGGGAATCCTGGTGAAAGCTGCTATACAAGAGGGTATTGTTGCGGTCGGTTGGCTTTCGATAAAGATCTGTCTCGATGCCCTCAGGGGTAATTTTCACTAATACGTCTAAGAACGTGATTTCTTTATCAGAAATGCTCCAAGTTAGTTCGATCCGGTCATCTTTAGAGTTTAAAGCATGTAGTGCTGATTCCAAATGGTCACGAGAATCTTTCCAGATAAAGAATAGATCGTCTATATAGCGTGCGTATAACTTGAGGTTGGCATTCCAGTCGGTGTTCGTTAGTATGTGGTCAAGTTCAAAGTTGCCCATATAAATATTCGCGTACGTGGGCGCGGCACAATTGCCCATGGCCATCCCGGACATCTGAAGGTACCATTGTTTTTCAAAGGAAAAGTAGCTATGGTAAAGGGTAAAAACCATAAGTTCTAAAATGAAAGCTCTCATGGCGTCCGTGATGTCGGATCTCAATAGTGCTTGTTCAATAGCCTCGATCCCGCCGGCATGGGGGATGGAGGTATATAAACTTTTGACGTCAGCCGTACACAGCAGAATCTCTTCATCCTCGTTGATTTCAATAGCCTTCAGCTTATTGATGAAGTCGGTGGTGTCTCTGGTGTAGCTCTTAAGGTTGGTGACCATCGGTTGTAGATAACGGTCGATAAACTTGCCAATCGGTTCATCCATTATCACACCACATTGCTTTTCACGTTATGAATTTCACCTTCTAGCATCGTTGATCTAAGTTGCATTTTTGTATCCCTCCGCAGCGCTCCTTGACAAAGGACTTCTTACAGTCCGAAATGCATTGGAGCACATTCCGAAAAACTGTGTTGGATTTTATTCAATTGTTTTGCGTGATGTAACGCTTTAAATACAAGAACTTATGAATCACTAAAAATCAACCATATGATGACACTTTCGTGTGGACTCTCCATTTATTCTTGTCATTGAACTTTCTTTTGAGTCAGTCATTCTGAACTCCATAAGTGTGCCCACTACACAGGGATGTGTCTACGTACTACGTAACACACTCATCTTAAGCTATAAGATTGGCCCAGGCTAGGGGTTCAGCGATCAGAAGGTCCCCAGGGATCCCATCCGGCCCAGCTGCCTTCTTAGGGGTCAAATGTTTAATTGCTGCCACTACTTCAGAGGCCGTGAATAAGCACTCAGTCTCCCCGCCAGGTTCCCTTCCCTCCCCACAAGCAACCAAGGGGCCAGTTGTATCTTCACTGCCGCCATATAGAGCTGAGAAGTGATTAAACCATTGCAGGCTAGTTATATGGGTTGCTAACGGCTGGGTTTTACCCTGCCTAGCTCTATTGATTAAATCCCAAAATAACGTCGAATCCCTCCTGCTCACAGCGTCTGTTATTTCCCTCCAGTACTCCTCCTCCCAATCGCGCTTTGCCAGTGCTATTGCTCTCAAGTACTCCCTCCTGGCCGCTCTAACCAGAGTAGGATTCCTTGAGAGCAAGGCAACTGACAAACTTTTCCTCTTCCCCTTGCAGTCCGCCGAATACCATGGATTGCTGGAGATGGGGGGGGGTCCTGTTTGGTCTAGAGGTTTTCCTTTTAGAGGTAAAATAGTGACTCACTTGGTCTATCATGCCTTTGTAAGCAGAATCGAGGCTTGAGGAAAGGTTCGGAAAACTAGCAACCACCCGTTCCATTGCCTCCAAGTCCCTGTGCAGGTCTTCGATGGTAGATTTAATGGTCCCTAGTTGGTCTACATTTAACTGAGCCTTATCCCATTTCAATCTACGATTGTTTTCGTAAGGGATGATCTCTTTGGTTAATTTCAACGGCGCACTCACCCCTTTCTCTTTACTTTTGCCCCATTTAAACTTGCTACAAAGCGGGTTATGGTCGCTATCCAGGGTGGATACCACCTCCATATCAATAAGGTCAAACCACATACTAACGCTCATTAAAATGTAGTCAATTCTGGACGGGGCCGATAGCCTGTTAAAAGTCATTGCGCCTGATATATCAGACCGGGTCCTACCATTGAGGGCTCTTAATTTGTGCTCCCTGGTAAGGGCATTCAGTTGGATTGCCCTAGCAGACCATTTCCGAATGGGGGGGTACCGTCAAGGGGGGGATAGACCACCTGGAGTCGTCCTCCTCAGTGCCTAGGGGATCGTCGCCAAGAAGGGGTTCGAACGTACAATTAAAATCACCACCCGCCATAATTCTGGCTGAGGGAGGGCAATTAGCTAGAGCAGAATCTAGGCTCGTTATGGTTGCTGAAGTATTATCCCCTGCAGCCCCTCTAGCATACACATTAAAAAGTTCAAGCCTAATCCCCTCGATGTGACCCCTAGAAGAAAGGTGCATTAAGTCATTACACTGAGTGTCATTGGAAACCATATCCCAATCTAGATCAATTCTTAACCAGACTAAAAGACCTCCTGCTGGTCTACCCTTCCCTCTGCTTATCGCTGGGGAAAAGAAAGTAGTATAGCCAGATTTATCAATTGGTAACAGACACCAAGTTTCCTGGAACAGGCAGACATCGAACTTCTCAATGAATGCATGCCATTCAGGGATGTCTAACTTCCTTTTTAGCCCAGCTACATTCCAGGAAATCAGATTTATTACCCGAGGACCCTTGTGCACTGAAGAGGGCCCACCCATGGTCACCCCCCCCCAAATCCATACTATTCGTGCGAATTTTTCCCACACAACTAGATTGGTGACTATTACTCACACAACTAGATTGCCTGAGAGGTACAGGACAATCAACAGTAATAGACATACCCGGGGCAGCAAGAAGAGCCATATTCGAGTGAATGATATTAGAGTCGTCTGTGGTTACCTCCTGGGACTTGTCACAAATACTTCCTCCTTGCTGGGGACCCACTCCTTGTCGACCACATCCCTCCTCCTTAGGCTGTAAACATCAATCGCAGTCCTCCATGCCAGTAAGCTGCGAAAACCTATTGAAAGTATCTAAGGGGGTGAAGGGTCTAAGATGCTCCATTGCACTATTGTGACTTAGGTGATGTCTCTGTGGAATCGTAGACCAACCAGACTGACCATTAGGCTGAAACTGATGCTGGCCAATTCCATGATAAGTGCTGTTATAACCAAACTGAGGATTGGGCCTTGGGGCATAAGACTCTTCCCAATGGTTGGGGGGGTAAGAAACCGGCCTCTGGTAAAAATAGGTTAAAGGCCTAGGTGTAATAGTTTCCCCCTCCTGCGTATGGCCAGTTTAAAATGTAGTCTACTGCCCGAGGATCTCTAAAATTGACCACCACTAAATCCCCTTCAATATCTTTCCTTATGTTGCCCAACCAAGGGATCCGTCTGACATGTACAATATCACCATCCACATTTGGGGCTATGGGCCTGAATGTCCTCAACCAATGAATTATTTTATTTTTCAGTTGGGCGTAACCTTCCTTCTTATTATCTGCTAATGGGGGAACCCCGGTCATAACTACTACATAGGGCACCGCCTGAGGTGGAATCTCCACATGTGGTACCCTAGTTAAGGGGCCTCTAGTGCGACCCCCTTCCCCCTGTCTCTCACTTCTGTTAACTGTGGGAGCTTTTGTCGCTGGCCTTTGAGGGCCACCTTCTGTCCCAGATACAGAGATATTCGGGTTCTTTGTGGGGTTTTGTTTATGAATGACAGGCACGACCTTTCCCTGATGCTGAGACGACTGTTTAGACGGCTGGAGTGGAGCAGAGGGGGTAGCTACTGGGGATCTTACAATCTGGTTAGACAAAACCCCAGTGCGAGATTTAGGTTGTATCCCCCCACTCCCCTGGGCCTTGGTCAACGTAGCCATACTATTTATGGCAGCCTCTATTAAGGTCAATCTATTTTCGACTTTCTTAAGACTCTCAGTCACGGGTAGCAGCAGAGACCTCAGTAAAAGTTCGAAATCCCCTACAGATGGGGAAGAGGTCGGTATGTTTGTAGATAAAGGCCCCTGACTGATATCTAAGGCTACTATATTAGGGACCTCAACAAACGGAGTAACCACCGGTGGTGATGCCTCAGGTGTTACTGTAGTTGCAACCACCCTAGTAGCCCTTACATGTGATGAGGGTAGTTTAGGGCCTTTGCCAAAGTCTAAATGGGAAATTTTAACTTTGCCTTGTCCCACCCTTGATTTCCTTCTTTTTTTATTTGGTGGTGGACCGTGTATCTGGGCAACCACTAGTTGTTTAGATTTCATTGTCTTAGGCTTCGGGGGAACAGCAGTGTGGCATGGAATCTGGGAGGGAGGGTCAATCACAATAGGGTCGAGGGACATACCAGGTGAAGAGGTGCAGTCACGCAGTAGAAGTGGGAAGCCTTCTTGGCTAACGGTTTCCCTCCCAAGGTCAATTAAGTCCCCCTCGGTGGACAAAGAAACAGGCACAGAGTCAATAAAGGATCTGTTTTTCATACTTTCGATTGAACGACGCCGCTCAGCCCTGCGTTCGGCCATGATCAATTCCTTCTCCCCCTCGGACAGTACCTTGGGGAAATAATTGTCTAATGACCCATTGCGAAGTTTACCCTTCTTCCCAGGTGACCCCCCATCAGATGGGGTAGCCATTAACTAACCTGTAACAGGAACTCACGGAGTAAATTTTAGAGAATGGGCCCAGCCCGGCCTACTCTGGCCTACGAGGGCCTCAGAGGGCCCGCCCTTTGCCCGGGCTTCGCCCCGGGCGCTCCCGCGCAGCGTGATTCGATGGATTATATGGGCGTAAGACTGGAATGAGCTGGGCGGGGCGGTCAGGGAGAGCGGGCCAGGTGACAGGCCGGAGGATTGCCGGGACTCCTGGGAAAGCGAGTCCCGGTTCCTTCGCTCGCAGCCCTGTCTCTCGCTCACTCGCCCAGCTGGTTCCTGTGACTCCTGGGCTCCGGTGGCAGCAACGGCGCAGCGGGACCCGCGAAGCGGGTACCGCAAGTTGTAAATTGTCCTCCCAAACGGCAACAGGAAACAAAGTGCAGCAAACGACCCCAATGTCAATGGAGGGCGGGGATTTTTAAATAGGTGAGCTGGGCGGGGCGGTCAGGGAGAGCGGGCCAGGTGACAGGCCGGAGGATTGCCGGGACTCCTGGGAAAGCGAGTCCCGGTTCCTTCGCTCGCAGCCCTGTCTCTCGCTCACTCGCCCAGCTGGTTCCTGTGACTCCTGGGCTCCGGTGGCAGCAACGGCGCAGCGGGACCCGCGAAGCGGGTACCGCAAGTTGTAAATTGTCCTCCCAAACGGCAACAGGAAACAAAGTGCAGCAAACGACCCCAATGTCAATGGAGGGCGGGGATTTTTAAATAGGTGAGCTGGGCGGGGCGGTCAGGGAGAGCGGGCCAGGTGACAGGCCGGAGGATTGCCGGGACTCCTGGGAAAGCGAGTCCCGGTTCCTTCGCTCGCAGCCCTGTCTCTCGCTCACTCGCCCAGCTGGTTCCTGTGACTCCTGGGCTCCGGTGGCAGCAACGGCGCAGCGGGACCCGCGAAGCGGGTACCGCAAGTTGTAAATTGTCCTCCCAAACGGCAACAGGAAACAAAGTGCAGCAAACGAGGGAGGTTGTGACCTTGATTTATTTTGACAGGTCGAATTGCGGTATACTTGAATCCATGTGTTCCACTGTCACTGTAATGGATGGCACAATTGATGCTGGAGTCCACTAGTGACACTTAACTTACAAGCTCTGGGTAAATTTGTACCATGCAGTAAGTACTTGTAGGTGAGTAAAATATAAAAATAAGGAATGTGCCAATTAGACCATACTTAAAAGGGGAACACAGGCACTTTACTGCTGATTAGCAGGTTAAAGTGAACAGAGGCCTAACACCAGACAAAAATATAGGGTCCAGTGAAAGACGAAGTAAGGGATGATCCCATAGAAAAAGCAGATTTCATACAGTATGTATGCCAGGGTTTCTCAACGGTTTTTCCGGACACTGTAAAGAGTTAGTAGCAACATTTTTCTTGATTTTTATATATATATATATATATATATATATATATATATATATATATATATATATATATATATCAAGAAAAATGTTGCTACTAACTCTTTATAGTGTCCGGAAAAACCGATAATATGGTATGATAATATAGACAGGGTGTCTACGAAATACCGACAAGTAATCATGATGGGAATGATTTACTAATGAAAACTACAGAGTCCAGAATTAGCAGCATTAGAACAAACAGGAAGTATGGAAATCACATGCTTTCTGGGTAGTCTGGGTGTGTTTTAAATAATGTGTCACTTGAGGGGTAATCAACCGTGAGCAAGGTAGACGGAGCTACCGAAACGTGTTGGTTAAATCTGTGCTTGAAATAAGAAAATAAAACCATTTGTCTTGAAAAGAACAGTGGCTGTGAGTTGCGGCTCATTTCGTTTTTTCCTTGGAAACAGACGTTGTTGGAATTGCAAGCGGCTTGGTTCTGCCGGAGGAGTAACGCACCGCTACGAAGCGCCATTGCAGGGAAAACAGGAACCAGATTGTTGGAATATATATATATATATATGTATATATATATATATATATCTATCTATATATCTTTCCCACGTTTGCTCCGTATCACTGCGGATGGCCCCGTGGGGGGTGGCGTGGGCTCCGGCCGAGCACGCCGGTAATTCGAGCAACCAAATATTTCCAATGTTCACCATCTCAGAAAAACGCCACTCCACGCCAAAAATGTCAATTCCAAGGGTGTTTAATCACACCTAGTAGGTGTGATTAAACACCCTTGGAATTGACATTTTTGGCGTGGAGTGGCGTTTTTCTGAGAGCGTGAACATTGGAAATATTTGGATATATATATATATATATATATCTAAAAGCGGCAGCAGCTCCGGTGTGAAGGGAAACAGACTCACGGGCGGTCCAGGTGGGGCCACCGGAAAGCCCAAAAATTCTTTCAACAGCGTTCGTTGTCCACATAACGTACCAGGACACCTCAGAGTGCTTTTGCATAAGTGAGTTTAATAGCAGGAAACCATATGCTATTAAACTCACTTATGAAAAAGCACTCTGAGGTGTCCTGGTACGTTTTGTGGACAACAAACGCTGTTGAAAGAATATATATATATCTATATATATATATATATATGCAAAAGGGCATACTGATTTGGTTAAACTTTCCTACTCTTTCCTTGATGGTGCCTGACGTTTTCTTTGCAATATAGACATTCAATACTTTGTACCACCTGACCAGCAAAGGAGTTTTGCTGTGGCTGTCCATCCTCGAACAGTTAAGCCCAGCAGCAAATATATGATGTGAACTGAGTCTGCTTATTGAGGAATCCATCTAAAAGCAATTACCCAGAACACCTTGTCTTTTCCAATTGAATATTGCCTTATTCATTAGGTTAGGTAACTACTTTTTTAAATTCCTTCTCTCAGCATGAGTCCCGTCTTAAAAGTTACTTCAGTCTTTATCGGTTACATCACCACCCTTCAAGGGTTCATATTCCCCATTTAAGTCTCTGGTATCTTTATCATACCTTCAGTTACACCCAGGTGTTACTCTTGATCTCTTTTTTGCTCTGAGTGAGTAGGGCATTAGTTCACCTGAAACATACGTTTCCTAGGTAAGGATTACTCCTGTTACAGTTGTACATACTCACTTAACTGATTTCTTCTTGGCTTTAATAGGGATTGGTTCCTACCATTCTTCTTCACTCCTCCTCTTCCCAGGTATTCATTAGTTTCCAGCGCGTCTGTTCCCACCTTGTCTTCTCCGTCCCACTCCTATTGGTTTCTACACCCTTGGGCGCCACACCCTACAAAAACCATGGCTCTGCCCCAATCCTCTCACAATAGAGTCATGGAGTTTCCAGTTTTTTGTTGAGTTGTGCCTCTTTCTGTGTGTTTGTTCTTGGATATCTGCTTTCCTCTCGGGTAAGAAATACCACAATTAGCCCCATTTCTTTGCCCTGCATGCTGTCCTGAAATTGCGCCCCTGGTTCCTTCCTCCTTTTTACTTCGCCAAAACCAATCTGTCTGACAGGGACTTCTTTTCCACCCATTTGGAGCCACCCTACAGGCCACAGTAGCTTCTGTTTTTCCTCCAGGCACCTGTTGTTGGGGTGACTCCGGGTTCTTCGGGCTTATACCCTTGTGCACCTCCTTACATCCTCTTTTAAGCAGTTTTCTTTTCTTTTTCCCTTAATATCACCACTACTGGATCAAGAGGTAGTAGAATATCAATTATGTATTTGTGACCGAACACTTGAACTCTGTTACAAGACACCTACATATGTAGCATAGTACTCAACAGTGGCAGCTTATCCAACAAATAATAGAACTACCATATATATATATACCGCGACAGGATGCACCGTCTTCTGTCACCGTCAGCGGGAAACTGACAGGAGAAGCTGCGGATTGAAATGTTTTCGTCTGCTAAAGCGTGTGAAGCCGGATCACAATATATCTCCACAACTTGCAGCATCCCACTTAGGGATTTGAACAATTGCTCTAAACCAGTATGTGACTCTGAGACTCGCACGGGATGAATACATTTCCCAGCATGCAATATGAATGAAAACGAACTGAGAACCAATGAGAAGCATGCTTGTAAATAAGTGCAAAATAAAAATGAGCCTCTGAGGTGCACGTACCGAGCCGCCTATGATTAAGAGGCAACCAGCCCCGAAACGCGTCAGGCACTACAATTTACCTGTGAGGAAGTGGGGATAAGTATCCAGACAGGCCGGATGGCAGGCCGAACACGAGTGCGTCCTGGAAAGCTCTAGGGCGTTTGTGGTTCATATATATATATATATATATATATATATATATATAACCGGCAACAGTGCACAGTTTTGGCAAAAATTCAATAATCTGACTGTGAGCGGAGTCAGGGTATTGAATCTTATGCTACAGAAGAAGCCTGGACAATTTTTCTTGGCTCACACTTTAATGAAACTCAAGAAACCAGGCAAGGGTCACACAATCCCATACATGACTCCAAAGTCTGGCTACTACAATCCAATGAAATCCAGGCATCGGAACAAGAAATCTGTACTACGATTATGCAAGTCTGTAAAAGAATTTCAATGGGGAGACGAGAGGGCCCCTATTTTGTTTAAACAAGCCTGAATTCTGGGCTGCCATTCTCAAACCAATGTTTGATAAGATCTTACAAACAACGCTAATACCATCATCCTGGAGGGGGGCCATCATCTCCCCAATTTACAAAAAAGGAAATGGAAATGATCCGAGAAGCTACCGGCTAGTATCCTTACTTGACAACGAGGCTAAATACTTTGCGGGCCTTTTACTCCAGGAATTAACATCATGGGCAACAGAAGTCACTGCAATTCCATACAATCAAACCGGCTTCTGCAAAAACACAGGGCCGACTACCAATATTCTAGCTCTATCCCTAATGATTGACGCGGCTCTCGCAGCAAAACAACCCCTATACCTGTGCTATATCGATTACAGCTCCTCATTCAACTGTGTTAACAGAAACCTTCTGTGGCAAAAACTAAAAAAATGTTGAACATCCGCCACTGCTCTTAAATCAACTAATCCTCCTGCATAGTGACACGTGGGTGCAAGTTAAACTAGGTAATGGAGAATGTCTATTGCGGAAGATTCCAACAAGCACAGGGGTTAAACAAGGCTGTGTGCTAGCCCCAACACTTTTAATCTATTTATGGGAGAGCTATCAACTCTGCTGAACGAAAGCAACTCGCATGCACCCAAGCTAGGTGGTACCCAGTTATCCAACCTTTTCTACGCGGATGATCTGGTACTCATTAGCCATGCTTCGGTAGGCTTACTGCGGCTGTTGGACATAACGTCACAATATTCTGCAACAAATATGCTTAGCATTAACCAAGAGAAAACCAAAGTCATATGCATTTAACACCCATAAAAAGAGAATAACAAATAACTGGTCCTTGGCATCAAGTAAGCTGGACATAGTTTGTGATTACAGATATTTGGGGTCATTATAGACGACAAGGGCAATTTCAAGCCACAATGCAATGCCACAAAAAAGAGAGGTCTAATGACTGCGGTAGCTTTAAGAAACTTAAAAAACAAGATCATTGGTCCAAGCCTCCTTCCTCTTATTAAGGTGATTCAAGCAAAACTAATTCCAGCCATTACCTATGGCAGTGAAGCTATGAGAGGGAGGGACGCTGCTACAGTTGATGGCACTGTAGCAAGAGCACTGAGCATGATCTTTGGCTTGCCAAGTTACACATCTCCCGCACAGATGAGACTTGAATTCGGGCTCCCAAGAGAAGAGCTGGCACGCAAAGGATCATATATAAAAAGCTGGCACAAAATAAGCAGGGGAGAACCGAAAACGCTAAATGTTATCCTGTGGAAGGAGCTACATACCAAAGAAACTTGCCCTGCAAGGCTTTATTTGGAGGCCAGTAATAGTTTATACCACTGCCACTGACCGCAACAACTACCTACATTACCGCAGCTTTCATCAACCAAGTCTAAAACGTCATTTACCATACTCACAACTCCTTCGTGCCAAAAGGATTGCATCCACGTCTGAACTATATGCACAGGATAGCACCATGATTACCACCAAATTCCATCAACGGGGATACCCCAGAGAATTAACTCAAGCTGCAGAAGACAGAGTATCAACGAAATCGAGACAAGACCTACTAAAAATTAGAGAAAAGCCTTTAAACACAGACACACGTTCTGTTTTTGTATCTAAATTCTCCACGCAATCCACAAAAATCAAAGAGTCTATTCGCAAGCACTGGCCATTACTACAACTAGAAACAGACTTCAATAAAGTGTTCGACAAACCGCCCATTTTCGCTTACCAGCGTTCCAAAAACATCCAATCCATGTTGAAACAATCCTCCAGAGTTGGACATATTACCTTCAAAGGCACGATACCGTGCCATAACTGCGGACATTGCAGTAGTATAATTCCAGGTAATATACTACCTCACCCCACACAAGGAACACCTAAACATCTTCAAGTAAATGCCACCTGTGACTCCATGAATGTTATATACATGCTAAGATGCCCCTGTGGCCTCCCATACGTGGGGAAAACAGAACGAAAAATCAAACAAGATTGACTGAACATCGCAGTAATATTCGCACAAAGAACTTAAAGTCCTGTGTAGCTGCTCACTTTGTTCAACATTCTCATAACCCAAGCCAAATTTGTTTCCTGATCCTTGAAGTAGTAGACAAACACATCCACAAAGACAATAACAAAAATCTGCTTCGACGAGAACTATATTGGATACACCGTCTCCATGCCTTGCACCCGAAAGGGCTTAATGACAGACTGGAATATAGTTGTCACCTATAATATTGTATATATATGGTTGATCTCTCTTTTTTGCTCTTTTTTGCCCTTTTCTTTCTTTCTTTTTTGCCCTTCTCTCTTTCTTGCCCTTCTACTCCTTTTGCTCCATTGTCTATCTTACTCACTTCGCGCTCATGATTACCTGCATTATCCGTTCATTTCCTGTCTGTATTCCTCCCTCACCACAGTTTTGCATTCCTTTCAAATTCACATTTTTACTCTTCTGTCAACCTTTCATTTTCATTACGCTCGTTTTATATTGTTATCTTTATCTATTATGCTCAGAGCACACTGATGTTCCACGTTGAATTTACCGTAATCCTTATTTTTTCTTTATTATTATTTTTTCTCCTTTCTTCTTCTTAAAACCATTTCCACCACAATCACCGTCTCCTTGGTTTGTCACGCTTGTATTCTATTCCCCACCGTCTACTCCTAGTCCACTTTCTATGAGCACATTCTGTACTCACATTAAGGAGCATGTGCGCATGCTCGGCGTCTTCCGGGTTGCCGTCTACACGGACCGGACTTCACCATTAGAACTTCGCCGGATTAATTTCAGATCCTATGGTCGGTAAGTGACCATATCACATGTGATTGGCGCTAATTATCTTTCTTAAGACCCGCATGATCGCCTGTGCCATGTCCCGTTTTCACTTACCATATCACATATGATTGGCGCTAATTATTTTTCTTTAGACCCGCATGATCGCCTGTGCCACGTCCCGTTTTCACTCACCATATTATTTACTTGGCACGTTCGTGAACATTATTATTATTTCTCCCGGATTACCGTAACATCACTTTATTCACTTTTTAAATTAGCTTAGAGACGCTTTCAATGCTCACTGCATAGCATCGATCACAGCATGGGGTGTCTTCGCTTTCTTTCTCACTGCTTGTTTCTAGAAACCTTGTTTTTTAATCTCTATTAGTTCGATAGATGCATGATTTTTACCTTCTGAAGCACTTCACACTTTCTCTGCAGACACTAATCTCACAGATTTTATCATGAGTTCACTGTATTTTAGACTCCTGAATCTCTTAGCGCCCTACAGACTCCTTCTCTTCTTTACACAGATTCCCCCTGAAGAAGTGCAACCCTGCACGAAATGCATCGGGGATTACTAAACCTTTGGTGCATATTTTCTTCATGACCTTGGGATTCATGATCGAAATTGAAATGTATAATAACACCATCATATGACGTAATATGATCGAAATTTGAAATTATTGCTAAAATTGAAAATTGAACTGAATAAAGACTACTATGATCGTAACTACCTTTGGAATACTAGTTTACATTTAAATCACGCACTTCCGTGCATTGAAGAGTGCCCAGGGATAGTCCTTACTCCCTGTAAGGCTTGTTTTATCTTTATTTGGAGGCGGACATTAACCTGCTGGGGCTATGACGGCTTTGGGAGCTCCAAGGGGCTCCGGCAGGCTTAAAAAAAGTAGTAAACAAGACTGTCATGAAAGAATCACTCTGGCAGGATAAAGCCTCCCTGGTAGAGCGTGCACATGGCTTGCTTACAGTACAATCTTACATTAAACCCTTGCCCCAAGGATACCTCCAGACTGGCTTCTCAAAAAAAACTAAAGAGAAATTTGTGAAATTGCGCCTAGGACTACTTCCCTCGGCCAATCATCTACCCCCTTTTCTACGGGCTCAGACACCAGCAGAGTGTAGTATTTGTAATGAAGGTGAAGAAAACATAGTGCATCTGATAAATATTTGTAGGGAACTACTACAAGAACGACGGGCCGTCCTGAGACCCTTCTTCAACAGAAAACGGATACGATCTTGCAGGCAAGCGGTGCTGACATGCTTTTGCGGCGACGACATCCAACTGAACTGTCGAATGGTAAAATTCCTTGCATCCGCCGAAGCTCACCTCAAAAAACAAAAAGAACTTCAAGGAGATAGGAGTATGGATGCAGAGGAGAACATACCTTCATGACCCACACAGAGAAAAGCTCCTGAATGCCCCAGCGAAGAAACAGGAAGTACAGCGTCGGCAATTGGAGCTTTTTGATCCTAGACACTTTATCTGAAGGGACATCGGCTGCGACCTTAAAATTAAATATGTAAATCAAGCATCTAAGCACAAACTTAAATTATGCCCTGACTTTTTTGTCTAATATATCTGCAAGGCAACCTTGCATATGTAGATCTGTCTAACTGCTCTTAAGACCAGTATAATCCCATATGGGCACTGAGTAATGAAACTGTTCCAACTGCCCCCTGGTTGCCTTACTAAGACTCTTAATAATCAGCACACATTTTCACATTATTCCCCTCCCAACATCCCCTGCAGTAGAAACGGCTCTGCTAGGGGAATTTTTGGGCTACTAGCCTTCACGTATAATTGAGGCTTATAAATTATTAACCGCATGTTTTATAGTTTTTATCTTGTACTCTGAGCAAATAGTCTTTCAGCGTTGAACAGCCATTCACACATTCACTGGCTCTCATGCACAGTTATTTATATATGCCAACTCTCACATGTACTGTGTTTTACATATGTACTTACTATGACATGTAGCATTCAGATATCCATTCACTCATCAATACACTCATGCACACAGTCAACCGCCCATGTAGCTGTTTCCACATGCACTCTTGAACTCATACACCTAGTGAATCAACTGCTCACACATCTATGCACAGTCACACACCTCCCAGCCACCCCCACACACACTCAATCTCCCATACAAATACTTGAGCAACCAATCAATAACACATATAGCCTCTCGTATAGCTAATGATCAACACATGCAGCAGTTTACACCACAACAGACATACTGATGCACACATTCAGACAGTTTAGTCACTAACCCATGCATTTAGTAAGACATATTTATTCACTCACTCATACAGTCAGTCACGCACCTACTAAATCCTTCATCCAGACACTTATACATCCACTCATTCTTCAATATGTAAAACATATTTAAACTTTACAGAAACACACAGTCACTGGATGATGTCATCAGTGATGTCATTTGAGATGTCATCAGTGATGTCACTGACCATGTCATGAATGATGTAATATGTGACATCATCAGCAGTGGATTGCGGGTGCGCGAAATATATAGTTAGTGCAACTAACTATATATGGAATTTCATTGGTTTTGTATGATTAAAATATTCACCTAACTATATATGGTCTCAAACCTATGGTTTTTTAATTGAATTTTCAAGGTTTTGTAAATGCAAATACCTAACTATATATGGTCTCAAACCTATGGTTTTTTCTGTGAATATATATATATATATATATAAAATTTCTATGGCAAAATGAAACCCCTCATTTTGTTCCTTTTCAAATTAAATGTATTAAGTGTTACCACTTTATTCCAATCAAGATGACTTCAGGTGTGCCATACTTTTGTCATAAGTAAGACTGTTAGCGTAGTAGCGTAAGCGCGTCGGGTCATGTGAATGTTAAAGAATCTGTCAATTTTCACTACTGAAACCCATTGATTTGCACTAAAATCGTTTTTCAATTATCATTTTAGGAACAGAACACAGGTCCTATGTACAAGCATTCATTTTCACTACTGAAAGCCATTAATTTGCCCTAAAATCGTTTTTTAATTAATATTTTATGAACCGAGCACAGATCCTATTTACAAGCATTCATTTTCCCTACTAAAACCCGTCTCCTTTGTAGATATCTTGCATGTTGTTACAGAAGTTATTGTGGTATATGGAATTCATACCATAGTCTGTCAGGAAAGCATAAACAACATGGAGGCAGGAGATGATAAAGAGATGTTAAATACACATTGGAGATAATATAGTGGGAGATAGGAAGTAACTATGAGCAAAATTACTAGGTAACATAAAAAAGTTGCACAGTATATTTTAAGTCTCTGGTGGCTACATTTGGGCTCTAACATATATATAGCCCAATGTAGCCCAATATATATTTTTTCAAAGTTAATTTTCGTAAAAACCACTGGAGCATATATCTTGAGACATAGCAAAGGCACATCGGGGTACCAGTCCCTACAGTTTTGCCAAGTTTGGTGGAAATCCATTCAGCCGTTCGGGCTAAAAGTGAGTCCAACCGCCCTATGGAAAATTGCATGGGGGAAACACGTTTTGGGACCCCCCTTTTATCTCGGCCCCCGCTTGACGAATCCCCCCCAAACTTTCAGGGACGGACTGGAGAGTAAATGTGCCATTTTCAGGAAAATTTCTGCCAATTCCGTCCATCAACGCCAAAGTTATTCAACATAGAATTTTGAAAAATCCCATAGGAAAAAATCCTAACTATATATACCTACTGGCGACCGCCAGTAGGTAATATATATATATATATATATATATATTGGGTATATATATATACCCAAAAGAAAGAAATGTATTCGAGTGACTCATGTATGTTGGCTCTCCAGTTATCTACTGGTGCTGCTGAGAAAATATCTCACTAGTCTTGGTTACACAGATGTTGGTATTCCAGTGAGCTTTGCACAAATCAACCTCTTTGTTGACAACTACTACTTTGAAAAGCTCGCAGACAGTAACTCTGCAGCAAGCGGTAATAGGGTTGTGCAAAAAATGTGTTATTTTGTGCGTATATCGAAAACCGTGAATATTCTTATACATTCAAACCCCTTAACACCCTTTCTGCTGTAGTGTCTGTACACTTCTTTGCCAGACTCCATTTTAAATCTTTACACTGACCACGTGCAAACAAGCATTGCAGGGTCACTTGCCTTGACATCTGTGTAAAGTGTCCAGAACATTTAGAGCTGTAGCCACTTCCTGAGAGCATTTCCATATCAGTGTGGCTGTACATATGAGTAGATAGTTTCGATCCTGGTAATTAAATGAGAAAGGTAAGCGATGCAGTTATCACCACATAAGATCCTCACTGAGCCTGTCTTTTTCACTGAACAATAATTGACTTGGAGGGACAGTTTAGCAGGGACCAGGGTAACCGCTACTCTGGTAAGGCTGCTCCCCTGCCCATTCGGGCTGATCCATGCATCTTGGTCCTATAGTATAAGCCAGAATGAGGTGGCGGGGAAATATCTGTGCTGACCCGGGCAGTACACATCCCCCACTCCGAGAATTAAACTGTTTGTGCCACTGTGACATCTGCACCATCCCACTGAAAGAAGGTCCAAGAAGTGTAAAAATAGGCCTTTAGTTATAATTGTCAATTTATTGTAATTATGTTTTATGTTTCATAATGTCTGTACTTAGTGGGCCAGTCTGCTTGACCACTTTGTGACTTGCTTCTTTTTGTTTTCTCTCACAACCTAACCCCAGGGTATGAAAGTGTCCTGCACCCATTTTCAGTGTGCAGCTGGTGCCTTCGCCTACCTTCGGGACCATTTTGCCCACTCTTACAGTGTAGACATGAGCCACCAAATCCTCAATCTAAACATCAACCTAATGCTGGTAAGATGCAAGTGACCATCTGTGGTTGCCAGTTCCCAAGCTGTATTTCTTTGTTAACTTGTTGTGGGTTTTTGTTTCAATATTTATTTGAAAGATTGTACCTCAAAATGTAAGATAGAAAGGAATTCTTAGCCAGAGTTATGTAGATAAAGTGATACCCAGGTTTTCATGCATATTTTATCAATCTCTCCTTGTCAGTAAATAAATTCAACGAAAATGTCTAGTTCTACCTAGATCTAAATTGTATTGTAGCATTTACATACCACTCAAAACCCCGATGTTGGTGCTGATGCGTTCAGATGATTAGTTGGTAAATCGGAGAACAATTCAGAAATGCGAGTTTCACAGAGAACTATTCGATTAATGGTATTAGATTTATAAGCACTGTATGAAATCAGTAATTTTTTTGTTTGTTAAACCTTTTTATTGGATTTCATCATTATACACGTCATACAGTATTCACACTTCATACTTGACTGCTGTAGTATTATAATCATAATGTTAGTTCCATGATGGATTTAAAGATCCATGTGAATTGGTGTCGGCCCGCCCCCATATGGAGTAATGTTGTATGAAATCACTAATACCTCAGCAGAACGTCCAAATCCTCTTAGGGTTCACCTGTATTTTGGTGGAGAGCAAAGTACATGCAACAAAGATGAGGGTATTGGTGTTTCAGAAAATACTTCCCCCTTGCAATATAAAACTACCTCTGGCAGTGAGTAGGTGTTGATATTTTGATAATAATGACATCTTGTATTGCATTTTGTTTAAAGCACGCTTATAGAGGCATCCTTTATAAAACAAAATGTTGTGTCAGTGGTCTCTTAAAGCAGCTGAGGCATGTGAGAGTCTAGTTTTGTTGATTCATATAGTATACTCAAAGATAGCTTTAATTGGGATAAGGTGACTTTAACCCAATTGGGAACATCCATACCTCTATTTTTCACGTGGCTGATTTTAGCCCTAACCACTGGGGACACCAATTAAAGTTATGTTTGTCCATCCATGAGTTCGTTTTTATTCACTTTTGAGTTTCAGATTTTTTGCACTCTGCCCTCACTCCGTCTTCCGTTGGATGACCTAAAACCCCTCCTCTCCTCTCCTGAGGGAGAGTCGTAGCCCACACTGTGTACCTTGCGGTCACAGTGTGCAAGAGGGAACCCAGTGATGAAGAATGTCATCTCTGGGTGAGTGAGGGTTCTTGTCTTAACAAGATTAATTGCCCATTCCCTTAAACTTACACCCTAGTATGTTAGCCTAGCAGCCAAACCATCTTGTTATCTTTTTTGTGAGTATAGTATTATAGTGGAGCGGTACCGTGGATGGTGATAATTACTCCAAAAGAACCCCTATAGTGTGATAAAGTTGATTCATATAGAACAGCCCATATATCAGTGGTGCAACAAAGCCTAGTAGACTGGTTCTGATTGTCAGCATACAGATTCAAAGTTTTTTTATATCTGAATCACAATCTGGCAACAGCCATACTACTGGAATTCTCTGTTCTTTCACCAGTAGTATATAGACACCTTTTGCATTATGTACATATGGAAAACAAAACACCATATTTAAGAATTAAACAGAACATTTCATCTGATTTGTATTCTGTCTATTAGGCATACAAATGTGAGCAAAACGGTGTGAATGCGTCGACGTTTCGGTCTCTCGCTGGTCTAAAAGATCCTCGAGACCATCTTCAGGACGGTATAGTTGCACATCAAGATTTCCAAAGTGAGACTTCTTCTCAATTCTCTTAATATATAATGAATATTTGTTCTGTACGAGTTAAGCATACAGTCATTTGAAAGTGGAACCAGCTTCACTTGGTCCCAAACACCCGACTCCCAAGACCGAGTCTGGGAGAATTGAGAAGAAGTCTCTCTTTGGAAATCTTGATGTGCAACTATACCGTCTTGAACTGAAGACCGTAGGACACGGACTGCTTCATTAATGCAGCTGGAATCTTGCTATGTTGAAGCTTTTTAAAAACGAAATGTGGGAATCAGTTTACTGATTTCTTTTAACTCTGGGATTTACTTACTTTTTTAACTGCCCTGGTCCGCACACTCTCACCTAAAATTTAAATATTTCACTTGCTGTTTTAGCAAGAAGCCGTGCTGTCATAAATCTCCGGTTGCCATCTTGAGTGAGGAGCTTGCTCTGCGGCGCCATTTGGGGTCGCGCGCTAGTGCTGAGGCAAGCATCGGTGCTCGTAGGCCTATTTAAACTGCCAAATGCAAGCGCGCAGCGTACGCGCCGGAGGGGCACCAGAGGCAAGCCCGTCAGCACCCGTCCGTGCACTGGTCGTGCCAAGTGCCAGTTATGCTGCCCGATTCAATCTAGATCAAGGTAGGATAACTTACTCTAGGGAGAGCTTGCTTAGTATTGGTAAGAGGGAGGGGGAGGGGAGCTCAAACATCCAGTAATTTTGAGGAATGGTAAGAGTACTTTAAATTGCGGGCTGCTGAACTGTAGATCCTTGATAAAACATCACACAGAGATCTCCAGTTTGGTGGAGGACCTGGACTTAGATGTCTTGTTCCTTACAAAGACCTGGACTCGCACAGATTCTTTGGTAGAACTGGGCCTTACCCACAAACCTAGAGTGGTGGGGATAGGAGGAGGAGTTAAGGTGATGCACTAGGAGAAATTGGATTTTTCACCCTTAGAGATAGAGATGATGACAGGGATAGAAATATTGGGCTTTTCACTGCAGGAGACGAAGGGGAGTTTGGTCACGGGTATGGTCTGTTATAAACCTCCTGGATCAGACACTGAGTATCAAGTACTTTTTGATACTATTACTGACCTCTCCCTAGCTCATTTCAGAATGATTATATTAGGGGATTTTAACTTGTGGGATAATGGGACTCTAGGCAATCACCTGAGAGAGCTGAGCCAAACATGTGAGAACTGTAATCTCTGCCAGTTGGTGCAAAAGCTGACACATCAGGGAGGACATGTGTTGGATCTGTTATTTGCAAACCCGACAGATACCAAGATAATGGACATACTGCCCCAAAGCTGGTCGGATCATTCCTTAGTGCACTTTCACACTTTAATTTCTCGACCGGAGATTAGCAATAACTGTTGGACTACTTACCAACAGGGAAGAGAGTGGGCTAAGCTAATTAAAAACAAGATATATTTGATACCACCCAATCAAAATCTGTTTGCTCCCTCTAGTTCCGTCGAGAAAAATTATCAGGAATACTGTAATTTTATAGGTAGTTCCCTGGATAATTTAGTCCCAATTAAGAGACTTAAAAACAGGAAGAAAGCCTCTGCTCCATGGTTTAGTGAGGAATTAAAATCATTACGACTTAGCTGTAAGAAGGCAGAGAGAAAATGGAGGAGGAATTATGCAGATACAGATAGAAAGGAACTGAAATTAGTTCAGGCCTGCTATAAGGAGGGCATAGCTAAGGCCAAAGCAGATTTCTTTGCTAATTCTATTCTGCATGCCTCGAACTGTACCAAAGCACTTTTTAGTATTGTGAAGAATCTCTCACATCCAATCTGTACAAGTAACAAGGTGGTCGCTTCACAGAAACCCTGTGATACGATTGCCGCACATTTTGAAGAAAAAATCTGTGAAACCGTGGGTGAGTTAGGCCCCAATAATAATAACAACTGGGATGACCGGATTGGAAGATTAGGAGAAGAACCTATAGCTGTCACCGGTTTGGAAAACTTTCAGGTTCCATCTGAGGACTGGTTTAATGAGTTGGCTCATAGTATCACCTCAGGCTCCCCCCGGGATCCTCAGCCTCATAGAATTTGGAAAACATCTGGAAAGGAGACCTTCCCTTGGTTGCGCCTAATTTGCATCCAATCCTTAGAAGAGGGAGTGGTCCTGGAGAAAATAGTCAGCAAAACCCTGTCTGGATTTTTAGAGGATAACCCCCTACTAGACCAGGATCAATTTGGCTTCCGCCCGGACCACAGTACTGAGACTGCCTTGGTCTCCGTTATGGATAATCTTCGGATGCGAGCAGACAAGGGAGAATCATCTGTCCTAGTATTACTAGATATGTTGGCCGCATTCGACACAGTGAACCATACAGTACTGATGGAGAGATTAAAAACTATGGGGCTAAAAGGACGTGCCCTGCAGTGGATACGTTCTTATCTAACTGGAAGGCAACAGGTAGTGTCACTGCCTCCATATGAGTCGAGCCAGTCTCTAGTAGCGTATGGGGTTCCGCAGGGGTCGGCGATAAGCCCCATCCTCTTTAATATCTACTTGCGCCCCCTACTCTCTTTGATCAAGTCTTACGACATCAACTTGGTTAACTACGCGGACGACACCCAATTGGTGTTTTGCCTGAAAGGGAAACGGGCTGTATCGATGGACAAGTTTCAAGAGTGCATGCGCCAGACAGTAGGCTGGCTCAGGCAGAATTCTTTACAATTCAATGGGGGGAAAACCAAGGTGCTTTTCTGTCCATCCCCTAGTGTGCATCAATCATTAATGCCAGAGTTTAAGCTCACCCCAGAGGATGACCCCTTGCTTCCGGCCAAAACTGTGCGCAATCTGAGGGTACAATTGGAGGGTAGTCTCCAAATGGAATCCCAGGTAAATAAAACAGCCAATGTATGCTTCTTGCTGCTGCGGATGCTACGACAGATCCTCCCGCTTCTGCCTAAGGATACTCGTTCACTTACGGTACAGAGTGTAATTCTTAGTAGACTGGACTACTGTAATGCTCAGTATTTGGGAGCCCCACAGTACATCATACAGAGATTACAGAGAGTCCAGTCTATGGCAGCTAAACTGGCTCTGAATAGGCAACGCAGGACCTCTACGACCCCAGCCCTGAGAGATCTACACTGGTAGCCTATTAAAGAGAGAATCTGTTTTAAGTCCCTATGTATTGTGCACAAAGCGGCACATGGCGTGGGCCCTATTTCACTACGGGAGAGATTCTATTGGTACAATCCCGAAAGGCAGCTCCGCTATTCCAATGTAAACTTGGTAAAGACCATTGGCTTTAAGAGAGTCAGGATGGGCAGCAGAGCCTTCGGCGTCGCCGCTGCACAACTCTGGAATGACCTTCCCCAGACCATTAGACAGGCTAACTCGTTAACCAGTTTTAGAAAGCTTCTGAAAACCTGGCTATTCCCTAGGGGGGATATCTAGTTCCTTTACTGCCATTGTGAATCCGTTCAATTGTCGTACCATCTGAAGTTCAAGCGCCAGGATACCCGCAGGGTGACAGCTTTGCGCTGTATATGAGTGGGTCTGTGAGTGGCTTTGTGGGTCTGTGACTCTGAGTGGGTGTGAAGGTGTCAGCATTGGGTCTTTATGTGGTTGTGTTAGTGGATGCGTGGGTCTGTGAGTGTGTGTGTGAATACCTGCATAGGACTGTGAGTGGGTCTGTGAATACCTGTGTGGGTGAGTAGGTCTGTCCGTGTCTGTATGGATTTCAGAGTGGGTGTGTGAGTGCCTGCGTGGCTCTGTCAGTTGGTCTATGAGTGCTTGTGTGGTTTTGTCCGTGGGTATGGGAGTGCATGTGTGGGTCTGTTAGTGAGTGAGTGAGTAGTTGTGTGGGTCTGTAAGTGGGTGTATGAGTGCCTATGTGGATGTTTGAGTGGGTCTCTGAGTGCCATATGGTTCTCTGAATGGATGTGCAGGTACCTGCATGGGTCTGTGAGTGTCTGAGTGGGTCTGTGAGTGGCGGTGTGGGTCTGTCAGTAGGTGTGTGAGTGGGTCTGTGAATGGGTGTTTGAATGCCTGCACGGGTATGCGAGAGGGTCTGTGACTGCGTGCGTGGGTCTGTGAGTGGATGTGTCAGTGCCTGCGTAGGTCTGTTAGTGGGTGTGTGAGTGCCCGAGTGGGTATGCAAGGGTTTTTGGGTCTGTGAATGTATATGTTAGTTCCTGTGTGTGTGCCTGTGTGAGTCGGTGAGTGGGTGTGTGAATATCTGGGTGGGTCTGTGAGTGGGTGTGTGAGTGTCTGGGTGGGTCTACGAGTGGGTGTGTGTCTGAGTGGGTCTGTGAGTGAGTGTCTGAGTGGGTCTGGAAGTGGGTGTGTGAGTGGTTTTGTGGGCCTGTGAGCCTGTTTGAGTGGCTCTGCAAGTGTGTCTGTGAGTGTCTGTTTAGGTTTGTGAGTTGGTGTGTCAGTGCCTATGTGGGTTTATGAGTAGCTCTGTAAATGCCTGCCTACGTCTGTGAGTAGGTGGCTGAGTGACTTGGGTCTCTGAGAGTATCTGAAATTACCTGCAGGGCTCTGTGAGTGGGTGTATGAATGCTTGCATAGGTCTGTGAGTGGGTGCGTAACTACCTGTGTGGGGTCTGTAAATGGGTGTGAGAGTACCTGGGTGGGTGTCTGAGTGGGTCTGAAAGTGTTTTCTTTCTTCAGTGTGCGCCAAGATTCTCAGATCCGTTGCGGATTTACTATGGGGAGCTGCGCTGAGCCTCATAGGGGATCTGAGGATTCCCAAAGTGGGAAAAAACAATATAACTCAATTTTGTGCTCAACATAGGTCCCTCTAACACACCCATGGGGTCAGGGTACCTCTACCCTGACCCCTTTCATCATTTTGCAGAAAAATGTTAAGTTCCCAGAAGAGTTCCCCGATAATTAAAATTGCGGCCCCCAACCTCTTTGTCAGGTTGCAGTTAGCCAATTATGGGATTGCTGGTAACGTGTGATTTTGCAGATCCACTGCGGGAGATCCGTGGAGGGTCAGCGTCCTTAAATGCTCAATTTTGTTTTTCCTTTAAAAACTCTGCAGCTACTGAACGAATTTACACCAAATCACAAAAGGGCTCTTTCTGGACCAAGAGCTACCTCTCTGCCAAATGTGGTGTAATTCCATCTAATAGTTCGGAATGTAGTCGTGTTCAAAATCCCTATGGGTAATTGCATAGTAATGCACATTTTGTGAACACCTCCCCATTCCTGCCCGCCCCTGTTTCTCGGACCCCACTTGACAGATCACGCTGAAACTTTCCATGCATTAATAAACAAACAGTGCCACAAGCAGTGCAGGTCACAAAACACTTTTCCTATGAAAACTAAAACTAGGTCCTAACTATAACTACCTACTGGTGAATTCCAGTTTGAGAGGTAGATAGGTGGGTAGGTAGGTAGGTGGGTGGGTGTGTGTGTGTTTGTTTGTTTGTGTGTTTTTGTTTGTTGCTAACGTTTCCTCCCAAAAGAGTCTGATCGAGAAGCCTTACCAGCAGGCATGCTGGGAATTGCACCTCAGACCGAATTCTAGCCAGCAGAGCTGGCTCCGGGTAGGGAAGAATTACAATCAAGAATAACATTATAATGTGCCTCTCTGCCCTGTTTGCTGGAGGACCCTTTCTTAAAGGAGTTCCCATTGTTTTTCAGGAATGTCTCTGCCCAGAGTGTTCCTTCATCTTCCCATATATGCCAGACTAAGGTATGGGGAAGTCTGTGAGAAGGTGGTAAATATTCGTGGTAGTGTTTACATAAGCAGTTCTTACCTGTAAATGTTTTATGATTACTTATCTTTGACGTCATGCCCCACAATATAGTAGAGGCAATAAAGTTATCAGGCATGTATTGGTGGTATACCTTTCTCTGCTACTAGTGGGATGGTGGGGGAATAGAATTTGAAACAAAAGAATGCTGAACTTGGGTTAGCTTAGGTTTTCCATTGACCGCAAAAGTAGGATTCATCTTGAGTCAGTAGTCCTAGAGCACACCCTTCAATTCAGCTGATCAGACTCATCACCAGGGGAAGAACTTTCCTCATCCGGGGAAGAATGTTTGTTGGGAGTTGTCTTCTCTCAGGCTGTGGGGTCAAATCTGGATTCCGGTAACATATTTATGTTCTGGACTCTGGGAGGTGAGAAGCTGTACTGCTCTGCTGGAAAACTACCCTAAACTAATTGCACACGACTTTGCTGACTGAAGATCCCTGCAAAGGACACCTAAACCCAACAACTCAGCTGACGTTGAAGAAAGGTTACACTGATGGTGCAACACCTGGGGCATGGAGCTACAGAGGCCCTTTTCTGCATCTGAGCAGATGCCCCTGCACCACCCCAACCTGCCTTTTTTTGTTAAAATGTCTATATTTACTTCTGCCTAGTCCCAGGTGAATCCATGTACACCTGCTTTCACAGCCAGATAGGGGTAGTTTCTTTTTTTATTTAGCTAATCATCGTGATCCTGGAACAGTTTGAATTGTTTTAACACCTACACATATATTGTATTTTAAAGTCAAAGTTTGACCGTAACCCTAAAGTCCAGTTTCCAGTGGAATGTTCTGAATCATTGGGGATCTTTGGCTGCTCTCAGTCCCATGGGTACATCCTATGGCCGCAACTGGTCATTTTCGAGATGTAGACCCCTAAAGTTTGGCATCTTTGTTGAATCCCATAGTTAGTGCTAATCACTATTATATCGTCTGTCATTGAAGAACATTGAGTCAGACTGGGTCCATAAATGGTCCTAGTACGGAACTATAGCTGACTTGTTGCCAAATACCCTGTCCTGTATAACATATTGAACGGGACACAGAGACATTTACCATCTTAAAATATTTACCATGGGGTTTATTTTGGTAAGACCCTTGCGTTTTTGGGTGGCGGTGTTTTGGTGAATGGATCTTACTATTTTGTTTCTGCTCAATCCTTGGCAGCTGGGATTCAGGCTGCATTGTGCTCCTTTCACCTGTTACCTCTGCAAACAGAGTTTGTTTATAAGTAAAATAGTAAACCAGATGAATTCCGAAGTCTTCAGAGTTCACATGAGCGCAGTCCCTTAGGATAGCATCAGCCATCTGAACATTATCATAGAACATCTAGCATGTAAAGGCTGTAAATATATTTGAGGGTCCTCTGTACCCCCAGAAAATGCTAACATTTTATGCTTTTCGCCATGTACATAAACGCTTCTTTTTACATAACTTGATGCAAGTTACCAGTAAATAAAAGTGCAATTCTTCTTCAGTAGTAGCAGTTGGACTTTGAGTTTGCAAGCTTATTACCGGCCAGCTATATGCCCTCTCATGTTCTAGAGTAAGGCCTGACTGATCTACTTTACACACCCTGGAGAGAAGTGCAGAAAGGGAGTAAATTAACTCTTCAGTTGAAGCACAGTGGTATCGGTGGTCCTGTGTACCACTAGTACATTTTATTTCCCACACAGGATATTCTTCAGTAAACACGGTGTTATGAAACCCAATGTACCCCAATATAGGCCTAAGTAGTTACTGTAGTTACACAACCTTTTACCTACATCTGTCCTACATAACAGGTCTGGCGCTGACCTTTTAGCTAGTTAGGTGCTACCTGACTGTCGTGTGGTTTTGTCCGAAAACTAGCCTCATGTATTATGCATCAGGGTTCTCAGAATCACAGCAGGATTACCATCTTCTGCATAATAACTCTTTATAAGGGTCACCTCTATCATCATCCTTGCCAAATATGCCCATAGTACACTTCTAGGTAGAACCTCTGAGGGTACCTTTCGAGTATATATGCACTACATCTTCACTGGGCAAACCAGAGGAGAAAAAGACTTCCATGCTGACACACTGACATGAGACACTGAGGTTCCTGCAAACAGACACTCCAGCACACAGTGGTCTGACATCCCTCGCGGGGTGTCCAACTAGTAACGAAGACAGGGTCCTTCGCTCTCCCACATCAGGTACTGGGGTTGGCTGTATCCTAAGTGGATTCTTGGCTTTACACCTAGATACATGCTAGGTACTTTTAGATATATCTAGTTAGGGTTTGCCTCATAGGAGTACACATTATTACTGTCATGTATTCATATGCATGCATGTATTCATTGTTTTAGCACTATGGTAGAAATCTACCTTTTCTTTAGTCTGCTGGTGCTTATAACCGTATATATCAGTTTCTGTCTTATGGTTGTTGCAGCACACATATATTATACTAGAATGAAGCTAGTTCAATAAATGCTTATTGAAAACATCCCCATCATTAATTCTGTGTATCACTCTGAGACAAAGTAAGCGCGAGTGACTGAGCGCAAAGTACTGCACTGTTTCCACGATCCCTGAGGGGTCAGGGTTGTCATGTTTAATAGTTGCCAGAAGCTATTCGCTCCTTGTTAAGAAGGGCTAGTAGTGGCACTGTGAGCTAGCTGGGCTAACAGACTAACATATCCTTCGGGGGTGTCTGAAATAAGTCTGAACACCAGTCCCTTAGTTTAAGTTGTCTAAACGCGCAGATCCTGTATAGATGGAAGTACGAGACAACGGACTATCCGAGCACCCTGCAAAGAAGTCTCATAGATGCAGAGAATCTTACAAATGAGCTATCTGTCTCTGTAATGAGCAGTGGGGTAATGGTGACACTTAGTGCCTTCAGTCTACTGGCAGAGAAAATAAATTGCAATTGCGGTGGCACTGGTAGTGAAAGTAACTATTAAAATGCCCATATGTCATAGTGACCCACCTAATGCTTTGCCTGTGGTTTTCAATTTATATATTTAACTTGACAGGGACAAGCTCAGGAGTGTCTCTTGGAGAAGTCGATGCTGGACAATCGGAAGAACTTTCTGGTGGCCAGGATCAGCGCCCAGGTGAGTGCATTCCTTCTGAAAACAATGTGTCCCATTAGGGGTATCCTAATTTTATATCCACCATCTCCCCGTAAATGCATAACCTCTGAATACTTTTAAAAAACAAAACTCACCTTCCAAGTATAAATAACTTTATTAAAAACCTTCTTTCACTGTATTGCAACCCCTTTATTGAACAGGCATTGGAAAAGACAAAAAGGGCTCACCTTTGTAACCTTTTGGCTTTGTTAGTACCTTTTAACCATGATGTTCATCATTCCCTGATGCTGTACAGCATGGCTAAAAAAGAGGGGGAAAAAGTCTATTATGTCATTTTGTAGGCATGCCACAACGTATGCATCCGCTTATAACATGTTACATCCACTTTTGTTTTGATTTTATTTGCCAATTCAATTTACATCACAAATAAGCCAAATGCACAAAATGGGGATGAACATGGGGGCAGGAAATGACACAGGAGGCCAGTGGGACCGGCAGCAGTGCTGGTGGCTGAAAGCAACACAGAGTATGTGAGCGAAGCGAAACAGGGTTGGGGGTGAGGGGAGGCAGCACAGAAGGCATGAGGGGTAATTAATGAGTGAGATGGAGAGCACCGTGGAGGGTGTGGGAGGAATGCAGAATGGTGCTCAGAGAGGGTAGAGGCACATCAGAGTGGGGGTGCGCATCACAGGGGGTGCTGGGGAGAGGAGCGCAAGAGGCAAAGAGAAACACACAGCTGGAAAAACTTGTACTATTAGGGAGTGCATGAGCAAGAAGAAAAATGTAGCACCAGAACAGGTGAGCAATTTATGGACACAGTAATGTGTCCATGATCCAGGGGAGGGCCAAACATAACTGAGGTAGCAAAGCCCACACGCTAACAAAAAAGAAGCAAGCAAATCAGTGGGTCAATGAAACCAACCAATGGTAAGCCGTTTGGTGGGGTCTAAGCCCACTGTAAGATAACAATACATCTCATAACATATACAGCACATGTGCTGTCTAGTAGACAAGAGCTCAAGAAAAAAAGAATAATAATTGGAAGATAAATATGGGCAGCAACCCATAACCAAGCAATTGAGTAGTGAGTTTAAGGGATCCAGGGTTCTTCAGAGTCTCGAAATATAGTGTTATTAGCCTCTATTGATCTGCATGTATGTCAATTATAGAGTAAGAATCAAGATCGTAGAGATGAGTGAATAGATGCACCTAACTCCTTGTTGCTACTGTGCAATATCTTCATAGTGAACATTTTTAAGAGGCAGCAGTGGCTGATTTATCCCAGTAGAGATTAACAAGTACTCCGAATGAGCCCACTGGACTTTTGGTTCTAATGTGCCCATAGTTTACAGAGAGCTATAGAGCCTTAGTCTTCAATTTTGTCAAAAACACCCTCTTCACATTTAGAATTCCAAAGAATTGTCTCCCAAAAGGAAACAGAAGAAATAGTATGATTGAGCTAATGTTTTGAAGCGGAGAATGTCTAGTTGAGCTATTCTAAAACTCTACAGAGACGAAAAGAACTCAACGATAGTCAGGTCTTGGATTTTGCATTGCTTTCTAAAATATCTAATGGCCTCTGAGAGGTTAACATCCAAGATGGGTATTAGAAGTTCGAGTAATATGTAGACTCGTAGTGTGCCCTCTTGTTTGAGGAGAATCTCTGATACCCAAGAAGAGTGTTTGGAGATGGATTATATTTATGAGGTGCTCTTTCTTCATTGAAAGTGACTTTTAAATTCAGGACCATATTGTATCCAGAGACCTAATCCTAGAATGTTGAATTTTCAGCTGGTGTATCCAGAGGACTAGTGTTTCCTGGAAGTGACCTCAAAGAGGCATCTTGGCAACTAGTACTCGTATTAAATTCCGAGTATATTGAGATGGTCTGTGTGTGTGCTGACAGTTCAGTAGACTATTTGTTGGAATACGCATCAAATGTATTTGCATCATGGGTCTTAAACAGATGTTTATCAATTAATTCAAACCACACAACTTTTATGAATGCTTCTGATGGTTTCATATCTTAACCACCGTCGTATGTGCATGTTTAACCTAACTTGTGCATAATATTCGGGGTGGGCTCAAGTCGGATTGGGTCCCATGCTTCCAATAATTGTGAGTGTCTCAGTTGTACAATCAACTACCTCAATGGTGTACACTCCGCTTTGGTCCACTTTTGAGATTCCTGCAACCGAACATTTCTGGCAGGTGGTTATGATGACCTCTGTTAAGAAGCTATGCAAGTTTCACTAACACAATGCCAAATTAGCAAACTTGTTTCCATATTTTGTTCATTTGGATCTTGATATCAGACTTAATTAGTACACTTGGATTAGTCTGCGGTCTTTTTTCCTCTCAGCTTCGTGAGCATGTCTGTCGCTTCTTCCCATTATGGTGGAATTAGGGCCCAAGACTGTGTGGAAGAATCCAGCATTATCTCACTTACATTTGTGGCACTCATACCTGACCACTGTGTATATTTTTTCCTTGGGGTTATATATGTTTAGTGAAGAAAGTTCAAATGAATCCATTTGATTTGTGTGCTCTACGACAGCATAGGAGTCAAATTCTTTAAGTATATTTTTATTTGCATTTGGTGCCATCATTACCTCTAGCACGTATGTCTGTGAGATTTGAGAGCATTTGAACATCTTGAATCGGGAACAAAATAAACAATCCACCCCACCCCCTTGCCGTAACAACCGCTTACAGTACTTGGCTCAGAAAGAATAATGAGCCTTCCCTCACCAATGGTAAATAATTCAAGTTTCCAGCTCTGCCTCTGGCCAATTTGGCTTCATCTAAAATGTCAGTGTTTGCAGCCTTTTAGGGCAAGTAAGTTCTTTATAGTCAGAGCTAAATAAATCTTGCAAGCGGCCTCATTTTATGGATAATTATTTTTCCCCTGCGCTGCAGTAGAGAGCTTCACATGTCCCTCGATCCACCAAAGTTTCCCCAGCCATTTCTGGTCTGAGGGCGGCTGTAGTTGCCCCAATTGCCCCAAAATAGACTGCTTGCCCTCCAATAACAGGTGGGAGTTAAAGTGCCCTAAGATCCATTTAGTGGTGGCATCCCAGTAATCTTACTTCAGGGTACTGAGCTAGGGTCGATTCAGTGATAGCCTGCATGTTTTGTCAAAACCATTGTCCAAATGTTTTTCAGTTTGGGACAAGACCAGAGCACGTGAGTCAGTGATCCCTCTCCCCCACAGCCCCTTCATAGCGCCAGGAGACTCCGTTAGGAGTGGCAGTTTGCGCTTTAGAAAATCACTTTTCAGTTCATTCATTTCATTTAATTTCATTTCAGCAAGCTATGCTCCTCCCACCTCCGCCAAGCATAACTGGGTGTAGTGCCATATATAGAGTGGTTTCATGAGGGCTTTCCTTCCACTCTGCATGAAAGGAAAAATTGTTAGCTCACTCCATTACTCTCTCCATTGTTCCTGGTCCAGTGTTATTCCAAGTTCTTTTTCCCAAGAGCGCTTGGTTTTCTGTCCTGCTAAACACCCCATACCCCCCTCCCATAACCCTCGCCTCCCCCACCCCTCTAGTGTTCAGTATTGTATACATTTGCGATGTGGCACCTCTATCCCCCATGCAGTATATAAGGTATTTTTCAAAGTAGGTCAGTGGTCTGGTGGTGCCCTGTTTAATTTCAGGGATAATGCCAGTGTCGCAATTGTATGACCCCCAACACTATGTATTAACAATTTAATATACTCACGTTCTACAATAGCAATAATCGCAGATATGATAACTCATCTCTTTCCTTTGTTTCAAAACGATAGGTGCACCCGTTGGTTGGGAGGGGTTTAATGATATAGTTCTTAATAAGTAGGGTTGCTTCCTAGACACCATTATTGTTATACAGATGTAATTTGCTGTATGTCTAAACACCGTCATGCATGATACTGAAACTTATTTGAAAGCTGCAACACACATACATATATACACTCATGTCCAAGGGCGAAGAGCCTCTTGACAGAGTCCACGACCCCACCCCGCCCTGTTTGCTGCAGTACCACATGGTGGTGGTGTTGTCCGTGAACACCTGCACTGCCTTCTCCTTGAGGGAGGGAAGGAATGCGTTCAGTGCCAGGCCAATCGCCTGAAGCTCCTACAGGTTGATATGGAGCCTGGACTCCGCCGGAGACCAGACTCCCCTGATCTCCACCTCTACCAGGTGGCCACCCCATCCCAGAAGTAATGCATCCGTCACCACCGTGAAATCTGGTTGGAGAAGGAAGAGGGATCTACCTCTGACCCAATCCTGGTTCATTAACCACTACTGCAGTTGTTGCGCAGTTCTCTCCAAAATCAGGTGGGCACTCAGGGGAGGGGTGCACACCCATTGCCATCCAGAGGACTTTTCCATCCGAACACCCACACTAAGTCTGCTGGGGCCATTGGGGTCATGGCCTGAACGACCAAGTTGGTGGATGCACTTCAAGTGTGCTCCCGGACCTCCTCTACCGTCTGACGTCATCCATTTTCTCTGTGGCCCTAACCTTCTCTCTGAGACCTCTGCAGGGAACGTCTTGGGGTGCTGTCTGCCGATTCCTGTGCTTGGCTGCCTGATGAAGTGGTGTTTGGCTAAGTATGGACCATCCAAACACCCCAAGTAGCCTTATCCCAATATGGCACCTGGGCTTTGTCTTCCGCAGTAAGAAGTGGCCACCTGGCCCTGATAGGCTCTTGAGGAACTGACTAGACCCACTCTACCTCCTAGACTGCTAGCACGGCGGTCCTTGCAGAAGTGCCTTATACCTCACAGTCCAGTTCAGGCTGGACCGTTCCCTTTTCAGCGTGGTCAACACTGATTTATATTTGGCTGGTTCAAGCTGAGGTTTCATGATATGCAAAATAATGATGGGCTGGGATGCAGCCACGAGTAATTACCAGTGGCTAAGATTTATTCAAGCATTCCATCCATCATTTTTTTGTATACTTCTGTGTGTCCGCCTAAGTAGGATTGGTATGCCCAGCCGTGGGTCCCTTGCACACTTTGCCACTGGAACCAAGCCTTACCTGGCTGAAGAGCCCTAATAAGGGAGAAACTGGCCCACCTTTCTTGGTTATTGTTCAGAGATGACCTGGTCTGGCAGTTCAGGTGCACTGTTCACTTTGGAGCAGGTTCAGGACTGCTTTGCATATGGCTGGGTCCAAACTGAAGTGGCATGGTGTGCAAAATAATAATGGACTCGGATGCAGCTCGAGAAATTATCAGTGGCTAAGGTTAATTAAAGCATTCCATTAATCACTTTTTTATATTCTTGAGTGTCACCCTAAGTGGGGCTGGGTATGCCCAGACGTGGGTCTCATGTACACTGTGCTATTCAGACTAAGCTATACCTGGTGGATGAGCCCTTATAAGGGTGAAACCTGCCTGGGCTGCTTGTTTTTAGGTTCACGGAGGACCTAGACTGGCAGTTTCGCTGAACTGTTATCCTTTGGGCGGGGCCAAAACTGATTTGCATATGGCTGGGTCCAAACTGAGGTGGCATGGTGTGCAAAATAACGATGTATTAGACTGCAGCTCTGAATTATTTTACCAGTGGCTGAAGTCAATTCAAGCATTTCGTCCATCATTTCTTTGTATACCTCACAAGGCCTGCAAAGTCGTGCGCACAGCCTTGCACCGGGAGACACTGCTGGGTGGTGAGGGGGGATTGCACAACAGACTATCTCAGCCCGCCACCTCCAATCTCCTGAGTCGCATACTGCGGGCTGCAGGGGGCACGGGTACGTCGATGTAACAGGGACCCATCTAGTCTCCAGGACTCATAACGCTGACTTGGCCACCCCCTTCTCCTTCCAGCCTGACCGTTCCCGGCTGCTCGTGCTGCCTGTTCTACAAATGCAGAGGCAAGCTGTACAGTCTGACGATGTGGCCTACCCATCTCACCTTCAACTGGCGAAAACCATCCGCTCCAACCACTGTATAGCCGACCGCTACTCCATTCTGCCCTCTGTCCTGAGACTGAGTAATATTATAATAGTGCAGTCTGTAGCAGGGGACAGTGTCATACCGCCTAATTGCTAGTACAACAACCCCTTGAAGGGCCATAAACAGGCACCTTTCCACCACACACAGGCGCCGCCAATCTACCAAAGTAACATAATGGGGAAAGACAAAGGCCTCACCACTCTTCCCCAAACTACGATTGACAAACTTAACACTGCACTTCCATGCAGCGCCAGGCCCAGGGCCGGCGAATCCTTCACCCAACAGCCCACAAACTTCAATGACTTGGGTGCCATAATCAGGCTATTCAACTTGACGAGAAAATTACCCTACTTTGCTAAGACCTTTGGAACAGCGCCAAAGTGTCTGAGACAGAGGGCCGGATCACAACGCTGGAGGACGAGGTAGCTAACCTCAAAAACAATATGTTGAAATTGTTATTTGTAACAGGTACCCTTAAGATTTGGTAGAAGATGTTAAAAACAGGTCAATGCTTAATAACTTTCATTTTGTTGAATTGCCACAGGATGTAGAATCTCTTAGCCCTGAAATATTCCTTGAAACATGGTTACAATTTTGGATGCCTGATGGAAAGCTCTCACTATGGTTCATGTTGGAGCGAGCACACAGATCTCTTGCCCAGCACCCCCACAGGGGACACCTCTGCACCCACTGATTGCCCACATACTCAACTACAGGAACAGAGGCGCTATCCATCAAGAGACCACAGAGCTGGAAACGTAATGTTTCCATCCTCCTGAATTATGATCTCCCCAGACTATACCCATGTGATCCAAGGGCAGTGAAAATTCTGCACTCTCAACCTCCAATACATGTTCATTTTCCCAGCAAAGCTTAAAGTGATCCACAGTGACCACTCACTTCTGCGACGTTCCGGACGATGCCTGGGAATGGGCAGCTGGAAAGAAGGGAATGAGGTGAACAATGCCCCAAAACAGCACCTCCCTGGACAGGGCATCCCTACCCCATTTCCTCATCACGAAACCTAAGCTGAAAAGAGCATGATCCCAGAGAGAACCTAGAAGACCTCAGTATTCACCTGTTGTTCGATTCAACAGGTCAGCACTCCTGGAAACTGTTGAGATCTGCCCTGAGCTGAAGGAACACATCAGCAAATAGAAGACCTGTGGCTGTGTTGAGCCCCTGAGTATGGGAACAAAGATCAGCAGGCTGACCAAGAGGAGATCTGCAGCATGATCTACACTGGGGGGTGGGGGGTAAGGGGGGGGTTGGAGTACCCCCTTGTTCTTGTGTTCCCATCCATCCATTCGTATGTTTCAAGAAACACCTACTAGACTTCCAATGTCCTCGCTTTTGGCGATTTGACCACAAAGGATCTTTAGTGCCGGGTTTGCATTGTGTTCCAGAGGAGTCGTCATACTCTTACACAGTTCCTTCCCCCTGGAAGTAACATCCACGATCTTTTGACCTGCTGATCAGATTTGTGAGACTAGAGGGCTCTCCTTGAAGGACAACAATTCAACCTCCTGAGCTCCTGTGACCTGCCCCACCTATCTATCCAAGCTCTTGATGAGATCATGTCTGTTTTATCACCTTTGCCACAAGGGACTGCAGTAGTTTGAGGAGATTTTAATAACCACCGAACCTCAAAGTGGACACTTCAGATCCCCTTCCAGGTGGCCACCTAACATGGGCTAAGCAGCTTATGGGCTGGATTGACTCCCTAGACTTAGGTGGCATCTGGAGGATCTGACATTCCCATGTCTGAATACATCAACACATCTGCAGCATACAAAACACTCTCCCGTATAGACCCCCTGCTGCTACCTGCAACAGCCATGCTAAGGGCAGGGCGACTGGCATTATGCAATGGTGCGCCTGCAGCATTTTTCGCATGATTATTGATTTCCGGCATTTACCACATGATCCATAATCTGTAGACTTTAACAAAAAACAAGTTTTTTTCTACCTCAAATGATTCAAAAGTCAATAAAAATACAGTGACCCGTTTTGCTGTTCAGTGGAAGGCCCTTTACAAAGGTTGACTGGTCACTTATTTGTAGCTTAATGCTATGTTTGAGTGTAAAACTGATACTAATGAGTTGCAACTAATGCCCAGATAGTATTAATACATTTTTATTTAAATGAAGTAATAGTATCACACAATGTGCCACATAATGCAGTATAATTTACTTATCCTGCTGCATAATTTACTCCTCCCCTGCCACTTAATTCCAGTGTCAAAGTCCAAGTCAAAATAACCTTTATTCGGATATTACATTATCCATAAAAGCATACACATAATTACGTACATGGTCAAAAGGAATAAAATAACTGTACTACGTTTTCCTTAATAAAAACAATGACAAAAAGGAGTCCAAGATATCATTAATTCTCCTATCCACTAATTCCTGTCTATTTCCGTAACTCTATCTAATGAAATATACATAAACAGAGGTCACCGTTAGAATAGCAGCAATATATACATAGAACACATATTTAGCAGCATTATGATAAACACAAATTTTCTAAAGTGCATAGGGCATAAATCCGAATTGTTAAACTATCTAAATAAAGTGCATAGTGTAATAACAGCCAAAGATCAAGGAGTAAATTAGTTATATTTATCTCCGTATTTACTGCCGTAAAGACAGAGGAAAGGTGGTTCACATTTTTACAAATAGCAGCATACATTTAAGGGGCTGATGTGCAAAGTGCAAAGAAGCCTTCTTCCAATCTATTGAGATAACATAGTTCATATAAATAAAAATGAATTCATAGAAATACGAGATCGTATAGCCATTTTTAAAAAGGTACACACACGGTATATTAATCCATCATCTTTAAGCTGTAACACAGATTTAAATGCCACATTAAAATCTTTTATACCTTTAGCTCTAAAAAATGGTATCAGAAGGTGTTTACTGTATTTTTGATAATAGGAACAAAAGAACAGAAAGTGCATTAATGTTTGCTTTCCAGAATTCTGACATGGGCAGACCAGATTCTCAATGTTACAGTGGTAGCCCAAAGGAAAACACAATAAATACTTTATAGATCCTGCTCTTAGGCGAGTCAAGAGGCTGCACTCCCAGCATGTAATTTCTTTAAGGAGGTAGCTAGCTGGTATAAGTGTACATTGTCGCCTTCTATTTGGATGTAGCGTTTCACAGAAGGTTTGGCTAATTCTACTTTGTATCTAGTCTCTCTATAATGCCTATAAAGAATATTCCGTATTATCTTCCCATTAGTCCCCTCTAGTCCATTTGGGTTGTCAAATATGTGTTCAAGATTGACTGCTGCCAGGCTTGCCTGAACTTGGGCAAGCCATGGGATTTTAATGCCCTGATCACAGTTTAGGCAGTCAGCCAAAATTTCTCTTGTTAGTGAGGCTTCGGGGTTTTTCCACACCTTGATCCAGAACAACACAGGACGTGCCTTAATGTAGTCCTCCAAATAAAACAATTTTAGTTCATTGTGACTTATGACGGTGGGAGATGAAATTGGTAGACCCAGAAGCCTACTGCAGAATCTATTCTCCTCAGCCTGGGAGTTTTTTAAGTTTGAATATCCCCAGATTTCGGCCCCATATGTCATAACAGGAACGCATTGTGTCCTATAGATTTTTAATAGAGACTGGACCACCTCAAATCTCTTAGGCTTGGGAAGAGACAGTACGGAGTTTATGGCCTTGATGAACTTAGACCGACTGTATGCCAAATGGGGGGTCCATGCATCGGAAGTTAAATTGGACAGGGCGTTATGGAGTTCGTTAATATATAAAATAAATAAAAGAGGGGCAAGGACGCACCCTTGTCTAACGCCTCAGCCTACCGTTATGTCTCCTGACACTGCTCCATTCATGCTTATCCTTACTCTAGCTTTTAAGTCTCTATGCAGGTATGCCAGAAAGTTTACCAAATTATTATCCAGGCCGTAATCCAGTAGGCGTTGCCAGAGCTTCGACCTGTTGACAAAGTCGAAAGCGGACGAAAGGTCCATAAAAGCCAGGTACAGTGGACTGTGTCGAGCGATGGTATATTTTCCTATAATTAGGTTCAAATTCAGGCACTGTTCCACTGTGTCAACACAATGTATACCTATAGTCTGTGAGATGTGTCAAAAGAAGCAAAGTAAAGTGAAGTGTGTCTCGCAAACTACCACAAGTGAGTATAAAGGAAAAAGGGAAGGGCAAGGCATCCCTTAAGGATAAGATCCCTCACTCACCCGAAGGTGACATGCTGGGCACTGTTCCACTGTGCCCAGGTGGCTCCGGAAACCCAACTGGCATTTATTTAAAATATTTTCTTCTTCTGCCCATGCCCTGATTTTATTGAATAAAACTCTTCCTAATATTTTGAGGGTATTGTCGATTAATGAGATCGGCCTATAACAGCTAGGATCCGATCTTGATCCTTTTTTAAAAATCGGTACAATTATGGAAGTTGACCATGTACTAGGAATATCAGTAGTGGTTAAATTATTTAAAACATTTAATAATAAGGGGGCCCAAAATTCCTGTTCTACTTTTATGAGGTCTATCGGTAGGCCATCCGGGCCTGGAGCTTTATTACCCACACACTGGGATATTGCCTCCTCAACCTCATCTATAGTTATTGAGATTTTAGTAGGACACGTAATAGGCGAGGAATTATCACAATATCAAAGTCAAAAGCAAGCTTTATTCGATTAGTTAAAATCATAAAAGCAACAAGACAATACATATTTAAAAAATTTGACATATCACATAGTTCATATGGTTAAAATCATTAAAAAGTCAAGCCCGGTAACAGTATCTAGTGCAATCAAGTAGTTAAAAAGTTGGTACAAAAACAATTCAATCACAGTGTAATAAAGAGGAGAATAATTAACTTAAAAACGTTAACAGAATCTCAGTATAGTAAGGTCACCCTTCCAAGTACCTCGGGGATAGCTTCCTGGCCTTCGTACGCATGGCTGCGACCAGAAAGCTAGCAACCCCGAAGACTGTCCTAGGGCTACCTAGTAGCTGTAAGTAAAGTAGGGCTGGGCGTACTTGTACAAAACCTGCTTCCCTTAAGATAGGGGCCAAAAACTGCATTCTGCACTTCTTGAAATGATCACAAAACATTACAAAATGCATGAGGGACTGCTCTGAAAAGTTATCGCAGCTGCATGGGATTAACTCATCTGGGACCCCCCATACGGGGAAGTCACCTAAGGAGTACTGTATAATGTTGAACCTAAATCTAATAAGCAAGTGTCGATGGTATGGGCGGCTTACAATTTTTAGGTAAGGTTCAATTGAGGGCGTAGTCAGGAGGAGGAAGTTGGCTCTGGCTCTAGGTTTAATCAGTTCCTCGCTCTCCCGCGTTTGCGATGCCCTCCTCAAGAAGTTATCCTTAATCCATTTCACGTCCCCCCTACAAATTGTGTTTGGGTGGCTGAAAAGGTTGGGCCTGCCAAGACTTCCCAGTGCGCCTTTTACGTAGGCCAGCCATGAAATCTTTGAAGCATTATCCAGAGCCATGCAGTCCCTGAGAATGGTGTGGTTAAGTGTAATGTCCTTGTTCAGCCAGGTTTTGGCCCAACATACCAATGGTGCCAAAAGAAGCAGGTCAGTAATGTAGCCTAAACCTAACTCAGAGTGTAGTGAAAAAACTGGTGTCGATTGTGGAACACTTAGTAGAGATCTTAGAAACTGGTTTTCCACAATCTGCAATTCGCCAGTTGAGGAGTAGCCCCACAGCGGTGCACCGTAAGTGGCTATGGATAGGCATTTAGTTTTGTAGACTTTCAGTAATGCCTCCATTGGTCGTGAGCAAAGCCGCTTTGCGAAACTCAACAAAGCTGAGGTTGATCTAGTTACAGCTAGTGATTTCGCCGACACCTTTGGTTTCCACGAACCCTTCTCCTCAAAAATCACACCCAGGTATGTAAAGACTTGCACCCTAGAAACCCTCTCGCCACAGCAGGTAAAGGATTTTAGCTTTTTCGGCCATAGCCGCCTCCCAGCCACCATAACATGTGATTTTTTGTTATTGATCAACAGGTCTAACTTTGTCATAAAGTCACCAAACGCGTCCAGAAGCCTTTGTAGCCCCACGCCCGTGCGGGCTAGGAGGACCGCGTCGTCCGCATATAGGAGGACAGGCACTGCGCAACCCCCCACATACGGGATATCAAGTGTGGACCCCTCCAAGGCTTTATCCTGGGAGTTGATATAGAGAGTGAACAAGAGCAGGGCTAAAATACAGCCCTGCCTCACACCTCTTCTGGAGTTAAAAGGTCTGGTGGTGTTTCCTTCTCGGGTGATTCTAATGGAGGCTGATAGGTCTTCGTGGAGTGCGGCCAAGAAGTCTACCAGGGGAGGATCGAACCCAATGCCAGCCAATATAGCCCATAACTTGGCCCTATTGACCAAGTCAAAGGCCGAGGAGAGGTCCATAAAGGCCAGATATAAGTGGCCCTCCTTCGCCGAGGAATTATCACAATATAATGGGGGAGCGTATATTTTAGAAAAGTGGGCAACCCATGCTTCGCTAGAAATATTACAGTCTAGGGGTGTGGAAGGATTCCCAAGAGTTCTTAGGGATTAAGTTGCAGACCAAAAGGCGGTTGTACTTTTGGTATTGGCTGCACAGGCCAGATTGTCCCAATGTTCTTTCAGAATGGTATCACGCCTGATTCTTAAAACCCTTTCATAATTTAACCTTAGTGTGCGAATAAGCGAGGGATCTCTAATATCTGCTGACCGAGCCACTCTCAACTCCCTATTAGCTCTGGAGCAGATGTTATCGAACCATTTAGGGTCAGAGTTACGGGTACCCACTGGTCTAGAGATCGGATTTATTTTATGCCTACACATAATTCGGTAAATGCAATAACAGCTGCAGGATTAGGGTCTGACAAGACCAGGCACGTCTCCCATAAAGTAGGGTATGTTATTACCATCTTCGCAAAAAGCTCTTTATAATCTAGACCTCTCCATTTGACTCTCAAGGTGTCAGTGGAGAGGTGTAAATTACTCGCTCCTAGTTCCTTCCTAAAACTGGCACAACGTGCCACCTTTAGCAGAACAACTATGGGGTTATGGTCTCCAAAGGTGGACCGCTTTACCTCTGCCCCGAAGAGATGACTTTGTAATGAAGGTGATAGAAAAACATAGTCAATGACTGACCCTCTTCCTGGTCCTCTATAGGTGGGCGTTAAATTCTCATTGATGTTAATTGGGGCGATATCCATTACATTTAGGAGACTGGAGTTTACTAAATGGTCTATTAACTCATATCCCCTTTTACATGGGCTATGGGTGTTTAAATCAAAAGGGAGTCCGTTAAGACCTCTTCCAATCTTTGCATTAAAATCACCCCCCAAGAAAATACCCGCCAAATTATATTTCCCTAATAGGTTATCTTGATCCATAATAAAATTAAAAAGTTGAACAAAGTTAGGATTCGGGGTTGTTAAGAAATCATTATTATAAAAGTTAATAAAACAAATAGAGGGACCCCGTGTATAAATTAGAGCTTGAAAATTAGTGTGGCCGGTAGGGATTAATTTTGTTCTATCCCCTGAGGCGATTCTGATCCATATTGATAATCCCCCTATCGGTCTACCATGACGGGGGGTGGCGGGAATGGTATTGAAGCATTCATATCCCTCAAGGTATAACTCTTTGGGGGCCGAGGTCTCTTGAAACAAGAGGACATCATGTTCTCTAATCATATCCACCCACTCTGCTGATTTTAACTTTGGGGCTAGGCCTGCCACATTCCAGCTTAGGACCTTCAATATGGATTCAGATATCTCAACTTTGCAGGGGTTGGACACTTCAGGACTGACAGGGGCGGTCACATCCTCGTTCCCACACACCAGCGAGCTATTAGAAATGGGTGACTCAGATGGTCAGTCAAGTGTATCCAAGTCAGAGAGGGCCAGGTATTGGTTTGTGAGCTGGGGGAGACTGGAAACTGGGTATTGTGTCAATGGGTGTTTGTAAAAGAACCCGAGGGGCAGAGCGCAGATGTTAGTTTGGCTGGGGTTGCTGGTTTCCTTAACTCCAAGTATGGATCCGGCAATCCTTGGATGTGAAAAATTAATAACAATGCAGTCCCCTTTGATGGTTTTTGGTGCGGGACCTACCCAGCCCACCCTACGGACCATTAGGATTTCGCTCATGTCAGACCTTTTGAACCTTTTGTGTTTAGTCAGCCAATCCATACATTTATTTCTAAGCTGAATCCACGACTCGGATTTATTTCTCTGTAGGGGAGGAACCCCTGCAAGAACTAAAACGTATGGGCAAGATGGAGGCGGCAGGTTCAGGATGTCTTTATTAGGTTCGTCAGGCCCTTTAACCGTAACCGCAGCTGTGCTGGCATTGTTTATCGTCCTGCCATGAGCAGGGTTGGGGTTAACATCGCGTGATGAGTCGGGGCATACAGATGTATTCCGATCAGTAGTGACTGGCAAAGATGTTGCAATTTGGGTTACTAGGGGTGTGGGGGAGAGCAGTGATGTCCCTGATGGCTTAGGTGGTACAGCTTTAGATACTGAGGGTAGGGGGATAGGCTGTTGTTTTCCTGGCATATGAGTTCTCTGAGTGTTAATAGGATTAGTAAGTTCATTATTTTCCTTGTTTAACAATGTAGATTTCAAGGTTATGCTTTCCAAGCGATCTAATCGTTTCCACAGCCTATCAAAACTTGAATCTATTAGCCCTTTAATACGATTACAAACTGTATCAACAATGAGATCGATAGCAGTATCCCCCAGTGTAAAGTCAGAAAAGCCAGTTTGTGTGGATTTTGTTTCCTTGAAGTTACATTGTAAGTTCTCCTCACCTACGATGATTGGAACAGTGGTCTGTTCTGTGGAAGGTTCTAGATCAATAGTAGGATCAGTGGTAGTGGGGTTGCCCTGGTCTATCCCTTGGGCCGCAGGTGGGGACGGTGGTCTCATCCTGTATCTACCAACTGCGCAGGATCAGGAAAGTGGCATACCTCCTTACACCTGATGCCCTCCTGCAGGTCATCATGGCCCTCGTCCTCTCCCGCTTAGATTTTTCCAACGCGATCTATCATGGCCTGTCTAAAACATCGGTGGCTAGACTGCAAGTGGTCCAAAATCAAGCGGCGAGACTGGCCTTAGGGATCCCGAAGTGGCAATCTGCCAGGCCCCTCCTTGCCAAACTTCACTGGCTCAATGTCGCCTCCAGGGCGGCCTTCAAGATCGGCTGCCTCATCTTCAAGGCGTTAGCTGGGCCCTGCCCCGCCTTTGTGAAATCTCTCATTAGATCTTACTGCCCATCTCGCGACTTGAGATCCTTTCATCTTCATCTTTTGACTGTCCCCTCTTACAAGCTCTGTAGATCTGGAGGCCGGAGATTTGCATACCTGGCCCCCAAGCTTTGGAACTCTTTTCCTTTCCCTCTCAGAACTTCTAATTCTTTGACTCTCTTCCGTAAATCTTTAAAAACTTGGCTCTTCCCCCAATCTGGTTAGTCCCTCTGTCCCTCCCACTTCCTACCAGCGCCAGGAAACCCATGGTGTCAGTGCGCTCTACAAGCACCCCTTACAATACAATACAATACAATACAGACGGTCAGACAGAGGCCAGCGACATCACAGGACAGGGGAAGACCACAGTGACCGAGAGCAGGAGGTGGAGGGGGACCGCCCGCAGCAGGAGGAGAACAAAGAGTGAGATACTGTATGACCGTTTGAAACCACGTTAGGGCGCTATGCAGCGACGCACAAATGGACTCGCTAATGCTGAGAGATTGTAACAGAAATGTACTTAATGATTGCCTTTGGGAAGGGGGAAGGCTGTGATCTTTTTCGGACTTCTCGCCCCTTATACGCAAGTAACGTTCATGGGACTTGGGACTAAGCACTCTGCTGGGTTGGGGTGGCGGGCAGTTCTGAGTCCGTCTGGTAGGGAGGCCGGGCGGGGGGTGGGGGGGACGGTGCCGTTTTACTGTTTGGATTTGTTTTCTGTTCTAGCTTCAAGTACAACATTCGGATATGTATTGCACCTATGACTCCATATTCTCTCCTACACACTCTACCAGATATGGCATTAAATGACCCACCGAACCCTGCACCTGCAATGTATCCTTTGACTCAGGTGGCACCCCTTTTCATGCTCACGTGGAATGTACATGGCATTGGAGACAAAATTAGGAGGGGCCTGGTTCTGCAGTGTATCAAACGGAGCTCTCTAGCAGTAGTATTGCTGCAGGAAACACACCTTACTGGCACCACATTTTAAGCGATGGACAGATGGGGATACCGGATGGTGGCGCACTCAGAATTCTCCTCAGGACCTTGGGGGTGGGCATTTTGGTTAGAAAACAATCCCCACTAGTACATAACACTAAAACTGATGGTCATGGGCGTTTTGCTGCCATAGTAGGTCAGTGGGAGGGACGATCTATCAATATAGTCTCAGTCTACATACCCCCTGCACTACATGCAGTAACACTCCCGGCTCTTAGTAAATTTTTGCTTGACCTCCCGGTGGGGGACTATTAATTGGAGGGGATTTCAACGCCATTATAGATGGGACTATTAACCGATGCCCTGCGAAGACGGGTGACTCAGGCGTGTCTTGCCTTAGGAGCTTTTTGGAGGCACTAGGGCTTACTGATGTGTGGCGATGGCACCACCCAACGGCACGACAATTTACATTCCACTCTGGGGTACATAATAGCCTGACCAGAATAGATTACTTCTTAGCTTCGGCGGGTATTCTTAACAACATTGCAACTATAGAGATCAGACCCAGGGGTATATCAGACCATTCCCCATTGTTACTACAATACACATATTATCACAAGACACGGCAGCGTATTTATCTGATATATCCAGGCTACTTACAAGTCCCAAAGATCAAGAAGGCCGTCATTAAGGCGACGGACCACTATTTTCGAGAGAATATTACGTCAGTTAGCTCCCCCACCACCTTATGGAAGGCGTTCAAAAGTGTCCTGAGGGGACAGACCATTGTTTCGATTATGGGGCACAAGTGGGAGAAGCAGCAAGAGTTGCAGAATTTAGAACTAGAGTTGTGTGACGCGGAGACCCAACACAACAGCAACCCCACCCCTGATATGTCCCAGAACTTACGTCTGAAACAGCAGCAGCACAGAGAGTACCTTCGGGAACTGACCACACAGCAGTTAACGACCAAGCAACACAGGGTACAGGAAGGTGGTGACAAGGCCGGAAAACTCCTGGCATGGCTTGACAAAAAGGGACGGGGTGCTAGATGGATAATGCAGATTCATACGGGAGAGGGAGGGAGGGATGACGACGGACCCATGGACAATAGTAAACTCACTAGCGCAACACTTTCGGATGGTGTACGCATCAGCCTCTGAGATGACACAGGAGGAGGCGATGACCTATATAAAAGATATTGACATGCCCAAGCTCGCCCCGGAGGCGGTGCTTACACTCGAGGAAGATCTCTCGGTGGAAGAATTACAAGCGGCAATTGGGTCACTGCAATCCGGCAAAGCGGTAGGACCAAATGGGATACCTATTGAACTCTACAAAAAGACCGCAGGGACCATTGCCCCGCACCTATTGCGCATGTTCACCGACAGCTATAAGACGAGCGACCTCCCCCTAGATCAACGAATGGCCACAATAGTGGCCATACCGAAGCCGGGAAAACCTGCGGAGGAGTGCACCTCTTATCGCCCTATATCACTGATTACCGCATCGGCTAAAATCCTTGCTAAACTATTGGCGATCAGGCTGACACCGCTCCTTACGACCCGAATACATCCAGACCAGTCTGGCTTCATGTCGGGCAGGAATACGGCCCTCAACATGAGGCGCCTGCATGGCGGGATGGCTCGTGCTGCATAAATTCAAGAACCGGCTGTCATATTGTCCCCTGATGCGCGAATGGCATCCCACATGGTCGAGTGGCCCATCCTGTTCGCTGTGCTACATCTCCTGGACTTCGGGCCTAAATTTTGTGCCTGGGTCGGTCTCTTTTACACTAAACCGATAGCCCACGTTACGGCTAATGGGCATATTTCTGATGACTTTCCCCTGGCGCGTGGTACGCGCCACGGTTGTCCCCTGTCACCGCTGCTTTTTGCCCTGGTGCTGGAACCACTAGCAGTGTTGAGTAGGTGGGAGCCAATGATACCGGGACTCAAATGGGCTGAAGGATGGGAAGACTGCATCTTCTTATATAGGGACAAAGTTCTGTTATATATGACCTCCTTTAAGCGCTCCATACTGACTCTCCTAAACATCTGCGAACTCTTTTGACGGGCATCTGGATACACCATAAACTGGTCCAAATCTGTCCTATATGTATTACACGGCCCGCCACCGCAACTTCCTTAAATTGCCCGCTCCGGCTCTCGGAAGGTGCGTTTAAATATTTAGGTATATATATTACAGCCCACTCGGAAGATTTCTTTAAAAGAAATCTCCAACCCCCATTAGATTGCCTTAAAAGAGATACGACACACTCGGGGACCTTGCCTTTAACATTGATGGGAAAAGCAGCACGTTTAAAAATGATGGCGCTCCCTCGATTTCTGTATGTGGTGGAAAACACGCCGTTCCCAGTCCCGCCGAGTTACTTTACGGCGATAGCAGCCCAGGTCTCAAACCTACTATGGGGAAATAAACCGGCGCGTTCAGCGCAGTTCAAACTGGTCCAGGGATGGTATGACGGTGGGATAGCACTCCCAAACAGAGTTATATTACTGGGCGGCGCAGTTGAAAGTAATTAACCAGTGGATACATGCACCGCAGACAGATCCCGCATTTAAAGCAGATAGATCAGCATTGGGTACGAGCGGTATACTGTCTGCCCTTTACAATCGGAGACTTGCCCAGGCACTGATGGGGCCTGTAAAGCACACCGTCACCATATGGCACAAAGCTCAAGCAAAATTAGGGTGGCAAGGGGTCATAACCCAACTAACTCCTCTCTGGGACACAAAACGGTTGGGTAAGCTCCGTAATAGTAAGGGCTTCGATCAGTGGGACACAATGGGTATATCCACAGTGGGGGACATGTGGAATAAGGGGGAAGTTGTCACATTCGAGCGTCTTCAGCAACAATATGAACTGGCACCCTCAGAATTTTTTTAGGTACACACAGATCAAACGCGCACTAACGTCGGTGTTACCACCCGGTACTGACGTCCTGGAAGCACCTCCTCTGGAGGACAGATTACTGAAGGACTGCATGCAGAAGAAGGCGACTTCATTTACCTACCGGTAACTAGTTAACAACCTGCCGGATCCCACGGGATCCCTCAGGGAAAAATGGTCTCATGACGTGGACGACCTCGACGACACTGAATGGCAGGAGACGTTGGCCTTCCCACGGGAGGAGAGTATACCCTCGCGACTCAGGCTGGTGCAACAAAAAATCTTACACCGATCATACTACACTAGACCTACCTTACACAAGATAGGTAAAACATCACACCCTTATTGCCTACGCCGTTGCGGGGACGAAGGGACCTTTTTCCACACCATATGGCAATGTCCTAAAATTATGGAATACTGGGCAAAGGTAATGAGGACGATTTCACAGGCGGAGAAAGTATCACTGATACCAGAGCCCAGAAAATGTCTGTTGAATGTATTGGAGCCCAGTGACTTGACTCACCAGGCACAGGACTGGGCCACGCTAGGAATCATGGTCGCAAAGCGCAACATTGCACAAAAATGCGATCGGCAGAGGTACCGACACTCGCCTCATGTTGCGGAGACATGGACGCTGCCATGATAGCCGAAAGAACGGTATTTGTTAATCGTAGGTGTCCCCGGAAGTGGATTAAAATTTGGGGAGACATATGCGAGCCACCACAAGATAGAGAAGATGAGGGTTCGGAAGAAGAACAATAAAGAGGGTTGTGTCAATAACATGAGAAATTCTAACAACAGATGGGTCGCGATGCATGCTACTGAACTACATGTACCAAAAATGTATGATATTCTATTGGAGATTTACTCTTTGCTTGTAAGACATCCTGACAATATGTACTGTGCTATTATTGCATATAAAAAGTTTTCACAAAAAAAAGTTGTCACCTAAGCATGCCCTCCGAGGAGTGTTAATGACCTGGGTGACACCCGTTGGGAACAGTACCTGGTGGGCATGGAAACTGTTATTGCCAAACTGGAGATCGTCCATAAATGGAGCTCCCCTTAACCACCCACACTATCTGAATGGCGGGCGGAAGTGTATTGGTGTGCATTGGTGGAGGAGTCTTTTACATCACTAGGGGTTGCCCCAAAAAACATGCCCCGATCTGCTGCAAATGGTTGAAATAATATGGACTTGGTCTTATGTGATTACTTGTGTAATTGAAACAAAGTATCTGAATTGGTATCAAAGCGAGAGTGTGTATAGCTGGTGGTATATGTTTTGTTAAGGGTATAAAGCTTGAATGTAAAAAAAAAAAAAAAAAAAATTCTGGGGCCTTATGGCCATAACCGCTAGGAGAGGTGTCTCTGAAGTTTAAACACGCTCAGAGCTGGAGATTTTGCTATTGAGAACAGGAGTGCGGGGACAGCTTGCTGTTGGTTTTATGGTTGTATTATGTGGCCTGTAGAAAGTGTTGTGCACACGTTTCTAATCTGAAAATGCTTTATTGACAGTACTGCTGATGAACACTGCAATGGTTATACCTCAAAGGAATGCATTTGAATATGGTTATTGCCCCTATTTGTTTTAATGGTGATATAATGGTGACTCACAACACATGGCTGTTATATTAATGAGTACAGCCTGAGAAAGCCAGTTTCCATCCTTGTATATATTGACACCCCGTATATTATGATGTTGATTCTGGTGTAGGTGGGGGATATAGTGATAATTGGATTTAGGACTTTCTAGGGTGTAATGTAATATGAAGTAGCCACTAAATGTATTTCCTTCTACCTGATGTATAGATTTGTAAATTGCTGCATAGTATTTGGTAGTGTTTCTATAATAAAAGTATTTTTCCATTGTAAAAGAAATGAACAATGACGCAACAATGATTTGCTTCATTGTTGGGTTCCCCTAAGTAAGCCTTGGACTGCTCTTCTTTGCTATCCTTAGAGAGTCGGGTGCTACAGTGGGGTACTTGGTTCTAATTGACGGAATAATTATGGACCTGTTACTTGTGTAGGGCTCCCATTCTTCACAACTAATAACCTAGTTTCAAACAATTGTTATTTAACACGTTTAATTCTCAAGGAAATTCTGTTGGGTGACATGGGGCAGTCCTGTTGCATTCCTTTCTGTGTGCATCGTGGTTGATAACACCTGCTGTTTTCTTTGCCTCATCCTGGTTTATGTGGGCCAATAGCTTGCCATCATCCTCAGACGGTTGGCATTGACCTTCTGTAGGTGTTGGAAGACCCTCTCCCACATCTTCCATGTCTTTATTAGACGGCAAGCCACCCTCATGTGCATTTAACTATCTGCCAAGCCGGTCATGATCCCTAGACACAGCCTGCTATTTCTCAATATTTGTCATGTTCTGCTGTACTTCATATCCCCAGAACATCCTTTGCTTTCCACAGAGAGAGTACCTCTGTTTTTTTGTTTTACAAAGTTCCCATGAAATGGAAGGTTTGCCCCACAGTTCAGCAATGTTTTGGTGTCAAAGATGTTGAGTATTTGGGTAAAGGTTTCTGCGCTTCAGGAGAATTGTTCTGGAGAGGTGTTTGAAAAGCTGACGTCTGTTTGTTTTTTGTGGATGGCTCCTTGTGCCGGTTGTGCTGCTGTATTGTTGAACCCATTGAGAATAAAAAGTCTTAGATTGCAGTGCATGCTTCTCTAAGCTTAAATATTTTAAGTATTTTACTTCATGTGCTCAGTTGTGTTAATGAGAAGTGATGGCCTTAACCTAATTTAAGACACAGATTATATAGAATCCCAACTACCTGTGTCCTATTCTAATTTGGCCAAGGCAATCGGAAGGGAGTGCTTTGAGTTGTCCTTTTTAGGTCGAAGCCTGCGTTGCAGCACATGCGCTGTTGCAGGCGAGAGTTCTTGTAAGCAAGAAGGGGCATGAAACCACGCCCCTTCTGCAATTGGCCGGCCTCGCGAAATGGAGGCCTGCCATTGGCCAATGCCCCTGTTTGGATGATTTGGCCGCTATACTCCCTCCTTTTGAGGACTCTGTGACCTGACTTCTGGTGTTGCAAGCCGATTTCCTGAAACATTGCTATGGCAACCAAAAGGCCGGTCACGGAGTCCTGGAGGGGAGGGATTCAGTAGCTGTTTCCGCCCCTTTTTTTTTTGTGCGTGCGGTTTTCTGTCATTGTTACCTCGTTCTCCTTGCTGGAAGGAGGCATTGCAGTGCCTTGTTGCTTTTGGTCCTGGTCTTCTGTGGCCTTCTATCTGTTCAAAACATGTGGTTCCAGGAGGTAGGGTGGGGTTCCTACGCAGGCAGCAGGAGCGGAGAGACGGGCTCGTTAAGCGAGCCAGCAGAGGGTCGTGTGCAGTGCAGCGAGCAGCGGACATGCCCCTCAGTCTCGTGGAGAGGCAAGGACGGGTGCGGCACAGCAGGGGAAAGCCGCCTTTGCCGTTAGAACAGAGACACAGCTACAACGGCAGCAGCCTCAACTTCGTTGATGTGATGTGGCAGTTTATACCCGGGTGTCACCGCAGCAGCAGCAAACGGCCCAGCGGAAGGCCGATCACAGAACCAGAGGACTGCCAGAAAGTCAGGTGGAAGTGCAAGTAGGCAACAGGGCTCGACCACCCTCGTCGGAAGTTGTTGGGGTAGCAGGCCTGGTTTTTTGAGGGAATGCCTTCCTCCTCCTGTCCACCCACAGAGGCCTAGGGCGTTGACGAAGATTTATGACTCAAGTGAAACCGAGCCAAACACTCAGGTATTCCTAACATTTTCAGAAGAAACAAGCTGAAGCTGATAGAGACGTAGGGCATCCTGCAAATCTCAGGGTGTGAGTCTAGCGCTACGCACCTTCACTGTTTAATCAGCACTTGTATTACAGCTACGAGTCTAGCACGGCATACCTTCATTGTTTAATTAGCACTTCTATTAGACCACAGGCCTACGCTACACGCCTTAGTTGTTTAATGAGCACTGCTATTAATACTACAGGTCTAGCGCTACAGCGCCTTCACTGATTAATAAGCACTTCTATTACAGCCACGGGTCTAGCGCTACGCGCCGTTATTGTTTCAGGAGCACCTCTGATACAACTTCGAGTCTAGCACTAAACACCTTCAAAGTTTCACTGGTACTTTCATAACAACTATTATTCCATCAGCACTTGTGTTACACCTGTGATTCTAGCCCCGCTGCACACTCTGGGTTCTGAAATGTTTTGAATGTAGTGCAACATTATCATTATGAGTGACCCGGCCCTTCCCAATGCGCGAGCACCCCCGAACCCGAAGAAAAACATAAACAAGCATTTGCAATGCAATAGGTCTCGCATTTGCTAGATTGTGAGCTATTGGCATTGTAAATGGCAATGCTTATGAATTATGTGTTTGAAAACCTACAAGCGGTGCGTAAACACGCACTTTCTACTTATGGTCCTTGCTTACGAGAAGCAAAGCTGGCAGTAACTGCACCTTTTTTACTGCCAGCATTGCTTCTTGAAAGCAAGGACTAGTAAGAAATGTGCATGTTTACGCACCGCTTGTTTAAATGTACATTGGTAAAGTGCAAAGTAGGTATCAGAGCCCTTTACATGAACATCAGTTGCATTACAAAAGGTAATATTTATTTTTTATACTCGGGGAGATGAAATGCTTTTTTATCTTAGGTTAGGTAGTCGACTTTAGAGTGATTTTGTAACCTGCATCCGCATCTTCTAAAAATTATATTAGTCCGGCTGAGCATATCATTGATGTTGGCATCCTGCAGATTGGCGTTCATTACACATGTTCAATGTTTTTGATAGATGTCTGTGTACCTCTCTGTGTTGCTGCACGTTAGCATGCCACCCATTCAATATTGGGGAACCCATCTACCTTAGGTAGCCTGCCCCAATCCCTGTTTGTAGGCTTACCTTCTTTCCTTTCAGGAATATATTCTACTATTTCTGTTAAGCAGTTAAAACCGATTGTATATTGCAGCTTTTAATTGCCTCCTCCCTCCTCCGAGTTCCCCACACCAACATCCAGGCAGTATTTTCACAATCAAAGGGCTTTTACTTTTGCCCTCGAGGCATGGACAGCTGCTGCTGCAGATTGGCATGTTGGTCCGAAGGCTTCTTTTGTGGGAGAGGATGTGGCATAGTTGCCAGAGCGGGAGACTAAGGGACTGGGGAACCAGGTTTCATATCCTGTGATTCTGGAAAATCACTTAATGACTCTGTGCCTTTAAAAAAAAAAAAGTGTTCCCTTGTATATTCTGCTGAAACCAGCTTCACAGTGAAGCAGCACCGAGGTCCCCACATCACAGCTATCCTCATTTTGAGCCGTTCATTCCCTCGGTGGCACTCGCTGCTTCCTGATCATAGTTGGAAGCGATCATCCTCTTTTATACTGCCTGTCAGGTTCAATGTGCATTCAAACCAATCTGCTGATTTGAGGGGAAAACAAACAAGCATTTGGAGTGCAACGGGTCTAGCATTTACACACGTTTGATCTATTGCCATTGTAAATGACAATGCCTTTTATTTTATGTTTTGGTTTTTAAAACATAAATAAAAAGCATTGTCATTTCCAATGTCAATAGCTTAAACTAACATAAATGCGAGACCTATTGCATTGCAAAAGCTTGTTTTTTAACTAGGTGTTTTTTTTTATTTATTTTGTACAACACTACAAGACAAATTAAAATCATTTTTAAAACTCTACGTGCTGGGTTAATTATTTTTTTTTGGTTGCTGTTGAGTTGCCAGCATTGTGGGCTTCATTTTCGTCTTGTCATCTGTAGTTCGTAAGGTGGTGGTGTTCGTTGTCAGTAGTAATTGTAGTGGTAGTACATTGCAACAGTGAGCACATTTATGAGACACAAAGGTTTGTTTTAAGAGCATTCACCTCATTGCGTAACATGTTATTTATTGATTAAAAGGTACTTCTCTTAAACTGGCATCCACTTACAGCAATGTTTGAAACTCTTTGTGTCTCATGATAGGTGGTGGACTATTACAAGGAAGCCTGCCGTGCTTTGGAGAACTCTGAGACAGCCTCACTACTGGGAAAAATCCAAAAGGACTGGAAGAAACTGGTGCAGATGAAAATTTACTACTTTGCTGCTATAGCTCATGTAAGGTGGAAGACAGAAATAAATGATATTGCAATCAGATGTGCATGCTAGAAAGTTTAGCACTCTCCAGAAGAATCGGTGCCTCCCCAGAGACATTGATTTCTCTTGTGTTCAGCCATAGGAATTATGCCTTTTGTCAATCTGATCTAGTTTCAGATATGATCTTTTCCACCTTGAATGGTTGATTTTTGCACTCTGCAACAAATGTCAGCTCTGCTCTGTAGTTGCAAAGTAGCGATCAAAATACATCTACATTGCTATGTTCCCATCTGTGTCCAGAATTGCCAATCTCGTTCTGTGTATGAAATCAGCTGTTCAACAGAGCAGACTGCATAGGGAAACACTTGTAAAAATTAAATGCCTCCGTTCTAGCTTGAATCCCACGGTGGGCCCCACATGTAACACAGACTTGTTGCCCAGGTTCACGCCTCACCCACATAAGTGAAAGGAGGATGATTGACTTATAAGCTTTGTAAGGTAAAATCTATCTAATTTTTATTTTCACTAATAGGGTATCCATTTGACTCTGATGTTTTTCTGCAAATTCAGTTTATTTTTTTACCAGATCGGCTAAATTAGCCAAATGCCTTGTCACCTCAGAATAATGCTTCTTGTCACTTAAAAATAATCAGACGAAATAGAAACATTGGCCAATAAAAACATAGACTACCACTTCTTATCCTGCATGCTATATTGATACGTAAGTTGAACTCTATTATTGTTCAAAGTTTAAAACAAAAAAGGGGGGGGACTACTATTATTGTTTTTTGTTCTGTAAGTTGACTGGTGATCCCCATGTTTAACAAAATTCCTGATCAAAGCATTCACTGTTCAGCAAGCTAACCAAGTGGTACATAATTGAGTTTAGATATGTGATACAGGTTTTTTTTTAAAGTTCTCAAATTCGAGCGCTGTTCAATTTGTACTTCTGTATGGTAACTTTTTTAGTGTTTATTGGGATGATGCATGGGGAAAAAACCTGTGATTTCGACCGTGTGTTGTCCGGAAAGCCAAATGACCCTCAGAGTAAAGGTGTTACCTTGCACAAGGCATTAGTACTTCCTTGATGTCAATTAAAATTATTTTGAAGACACCTAAAGTTTATAGGTTTAGGATCTGCTCACAAGCAATTACTGCAAGGCACTAGGAGCAGATGGGAAAACACATCACCTAACCATCAAGCAGAATCAAAGCAGCGTAGATGCAAAAATAGTAAGAAAGAATTCAAATCATGAAACACAATTTAAAATCTTAAAAAAATTTGCTTCAATAAAAACATTATCATAAAGCACAAATTAAGTATAAGCAAGTAAAAATATTCCATGTAATAATTTTGAGATCATTCATTACTATGAGATTAGTCTCAAGGAACTTATCTCATGGTAAATACGTTTATATCAGAGTTTTTACTAATCTCGATTTCATTCTCGATTTTATTTTGCTTTACATGGGGTGACCCATTTAGACTACCACTTTTGGTATTTTTTATTGATTTCGTTATTGAGTAGCCTCTCCTCACCTCTCCTTTTTATCCACATTTTTATCCAAATTTTACTCACCAGTGGCTCTTTTACTTACCCGTCCCTTCCCAATATTTTTGTCCCATTATTTATTTTCTGATTTGTTGTTCAGATGTTCTGAAACCTCCTCTGCCCAAAGGTTTTTTTGGACTTTTTTTCCATGCTACGCTTGGAAAAACAATAGCAGTGATATTAGTACTAAGACCTGTGATGGTGGTTTTGAATATTTTGTTGTTCTGATCCAAGCATTTGGCATATATCTTGGAACAAATGCACTACAAGATAGTAATACTGGAATTATATGTTAATTAATTTTGTTTTCATTTTTTCATTGCCTATTCGTTTTTTTAATTGCATACATTCTTGTAAATAAGATTTTTAATTTTCCAAAATCCCTTGAATGATAATTGCTCGCACCTCTCAGCCCCAGATAGTATACATTTTCTATATGGTACCAGAGCTTCCAAATATTGTCATAGTGTCTGCCTCCTGCATCGCTATGTTTATTTTTAACACCATTTTCAAATCTGTGAACAGGCGGAAGCCTGTTTATAAATCAGCTTTGTTAATTGTTAGTATCCAAACTATGTTTGCCTTACTTTCTTTCCTCTTTGCAGCTGCATATGGGAAAACAGGCTGAGGAGCAGCAGAAGTTTGGGGAAAGGGTGAGTGGAAACAGCATGTTGCCTTACATCCTGCGTGACCTCTCCCATTTTTGTAGAACAAAAAAGGTTTGATTCTCAAATAATATTGAAAATTAATTTGGATAAATTTACTCCCACATTTAGCGCAAATACCTGATATTTTTCGGATTCTCAAAATATTATTTTTATCCTCTTGGGGTCCTGTGAACGCCATGGCTTTCAAGGGGTACTATGCACAAGAGATTTTGCAGTTCCTTTTTGGGGTGGGGGAGGGGCCGTGGGAAGGCGGGAAAAGGAGGGGAAGTCGGGCAGTCCGCGAGAGAAGGAACAGAACTGTGGGGAGGGTGTGTGCTCCAGTAGGAGAAAGGGCCTTCACACACCCCAAGGGGGCTCGTCAGGCCGACGCTGCAATGCAAACTGTATCGGCCCTGTTGTGATCCCTGACGTCCGGACGTGGGTAGGACCCACCACGAGGAGCACTCAAACTTGAGGACTCCATGTGCCGCCAGTTTTGCGGTTGTTGCGGACGCACAGACGGGCGCACCTTCTCTGGAACTATTAGATCCGTGAGAAGGACGCTCTTCACCCCACTTGATATTAATCTTCCACACAGATTACATAGGAATCCTGCTTCACAAGACCCTAACCTAGGACTTCCCGAACTGCCTCCTTTTATTGTATTATAGACTAGATAAGGTACCTGACAGTTACCCACACTTTTTCCCCCCACATTGCACATTCGAGCTGTAGCAGTTTTAATCCTCCTGCCAGTCGTGACTCTTGCAGTCTATTTTTAACCTTAGCACCTATGCCCAGCTCAATAAAAAACATTTTGGACACCTGTAGCTATTTTTAACATCACCACACCACTCTACTCACTATACTTCTGTGCCCCACCTCTTCATCACAACAGGGCCAAAACGGTTTAACATCATTAAAGATCTCCGGCAAAGAGCCCCCCCCCCCCCACATGGGGCCGTCTGGCATTGCAGCGTGATGAAGCAAGACACCCCTTGGGGTGTGTGAGGGCCCTTGCTCCTATTGGAAGACTCCCCCTCCCCATAGTTTTGTTCCTTCTCTTACTGACCGCCTGACTTCCCCTCCTTCCCCCCTCCCCCTCCAACCCCCAAAAAGGAACTACATACCCTCTTGTGCATAGACATTGTTTTGGGCATGTTTGTAGGACCTGGATAAATAAAGCCCTTGTCCCCCCATTTGGTTTATTTTTTTCAAGGAGTACTCCCATTACACAATACTAAGATTATCAGTTATAGATTTGTACATGTGGAAGTACTCAGAAAAAAGTGCATTTGCACTTGAAAATGTTTTTTTGTTATCACTAGGGAAATTGTTTGTAGCATGTTTGGCTGTAAATACACAAGTCTTTGCATACTCCTGCCATTGAGTATAGGGCGCAGACATCGCAAAATGTTTTTTTTTAAAGAGGTGCTTTGGAGTCACGAGGTACCATGTGATTCCTCCCCTAGTTGGAATGGCGCATGGACACCTACTCCACTGTTAGACTGTTTTTCTCCCCTATCGGGATCCGAGTTGTACCAATGGGGCTCCCAGATTCGACACTTTTGTGTCCGTTGTTCAGATTCTCACTGTTGTTCCCTCCACTGCAGACTCTGAGAAAGGCGATCAGTGTATTGGTTCTGACATTGTTTTCCTCTGCTCTACTAGACTTCGGAGTTTGTCTTTGTATCTTTGGTCCCCATCCATCGGGCAGAATGCCAACGCATGTTAGGTGATGAAACAACCTTGTTGCCAAACTAAATACCCATGGGCCAGCCTCCATAGCATGTGCTACATTTGCTTCTCCCTGAGCACAATGATCCTAAGTGTCCCTCCTATCTTGTGTTTTTGTGCAAAAAGACCCTCGCTACCGCTGAGACAGATGCTGGGACCATGTTAGAATGCAGAGGAAAGCGGCCAAAAAACCTCCCAATGTCTTCGGGAGAAGCAGACCCACTTCAGGCCGAGGAGGAAGAAGATTTTGAATGTTCCAGCATTCCTGCTCACTAACCCAGCCCAGAATGCATCTTCTCTGGCTCGTCTGACGCCAAGCAGAATGAAGGCCAGGAGGCACCATCCATTTCAGCAGATTCAAGACCAGCAACTAAGACCGTGCCCAGGACAATGAGTATGGCTAACACCTAGACGCCAAGCAAGTCTCAGAGGAGGCTGCACTCACTCTGAGCCAGAGCTTTCAAGGGAGTCTGGCTTCTAGCCCTGGACATAAATAGCCACCCTCAGTCCCTCCTCCCCCATCTGGTCTCCACACATCGAAGGCAAGAGAGCTAGAACAGAATCCTCCCAAACCATTTGATTGCCCGCCGGTGCAAAAAAAAGGTCAATACCTGTTGGAGCCGTAGCCATCCGCTACCCCTGCACTTGCTTCAGTGCCGAAGAAAGCACCCGCATTGAGAACCCCCTCCACAGCCGGTTCTGAGAGGCTAGAGAGGCCATTTCTTAAGGAAGTCCAAGAACACCTCAACGAAAAGCAACCTAGGGGTGTTTCTATTTTATGACATCCCAAGTGTAAGATTGTGTTAGTCACAACCCAGCTTGAGTTTGTGCCACTGCCCATTAGCCTCTCCACACACGGAGTTTCTCTTGGGCAGTGGCAGTGGCACAAATTCAAGCAGGATTGTGACCAACACACTCTTGCATCCAGAATGCCCATCAGGCTTCATATCACTGACAATAGGATTGAGCACCCAACACCGTAACTCCCTTCTTCAGCAGACGCGGGTTGGATCAATTTTACTTTTTATTTTTCTTCACAATGTGTTTATAGCAGAGGGGGTTATTAGACTTCTCGATAGGGGATGTATACAAAACCACCTCTCCAGACTGACAGCACCACACTTACCATAATCAAGGCCGTAGAGGAAATACACAAGGGTCCTTCAGGGGCAATAAATCCACCAAGGGCACTGGGTAGAGGAGTGCCAATAAGGGAGCCTCCACATCTATGCACTGACTTGTCCTGTATTCACCCCACAATCACAAAACACCGGTTATGGGCAGACTACAAGATTTCCTTCCACAGTTGGCGGAAAGCACCTCAGACAGATGGGTCCTCACAATAGTAGAAGACCTGTATTACTTGGAAGTCCTCTTAGACCCACCAAACATCCATCACATGCACAGTATCTAACACCAGAACACCGCCACATTCTTCATGATGAGGTGCAAGCATTCCTTATTAAAGGAGTCGTAGAGTTAGTACCTCCACAATATCAAGGCAAGGTGGTGTACGCTCTCTCTTTTTCAACCCCAAGAAGGACGGCTCCCTCAGGCCAATCATTGATCCCAGACTGCTGAACAGGTGCATATGTCAAAACATTTCCATATGATAACCCTACAGGATGTTATCCAACTGCAGTGGGATGTCTACTTTGACTGCCCTGGAGCCGAAGGATGCCTATTGCTACATCCCAGTTTATCCAGTTTTTTGGCAATTCCTTTGTTTCGTCGTAAATGGACAACACTACCAAATAAAGGTACTACCTTTCAGGGTTACAGTTGTTTCCAAGTCTGTAGGAAAGTGGGTTTCTGTTGCAGTAACCCCCCACTTTTTGCCAGACTACTGATGCACTTTTTCTTGCTGTGCCCTGGGTCTCTGCCAATCAGGTTCCCAGGGCCTGTGTTCTTTCGCCAAAACTAACCCAATTGGCATCGCTGGCAACAGGTCAGCCCCTGGTAAAAAATACCACAGGTACCCAGGGCACTGTGACCAGGAAAGACCTCTAAGGGCTGCAACACTTATTATGCCAACCTTAGAGGCCCTGTACCTTTACACACACACACTGCCTTTGCAGGCTGCGTGTTTTGGTGCAGAACAAAGTAAAGAGTCGACATGGCACATATCCCTGTGTGCCATACCTACAACACACTGCCCTAGCATAGATCAGTCACCCCTCTAGCTGCGTACCCTATGCCAGTGGCGAGCGTACAGGTGCATGAGCCGTGTACCCCTACAGTGTCTAAGTCCATTCTTAGACATTGTAAGTGCAGTGCTGCCATTAAGAGTATATGGTGCTGGGAGCTTGTCATTACGAACTCCACAGCACCATAATGACTACCCTGAAAACTGAGAAGTTTAGTATCAAACTTCTCAGCACATTAAACCTACACAGATGCCAGTGTGGGAATTAATGAAAAATTAAACACAGAGGGCATCTCAGAGATGCCCCCTGAAAACTAACCCACCACTAATGTCCAGGCTGAGTGGCTGCTTTCAGCTTCCACCACCAGACATGATTCTCAACCCCTGGGTCGAGAGCCTGCTGCTCTCTGGGGCCTGAAACAATGCACATCCTGGGACGAGGTGCCAAGTCTCCTCCCCCAGGATGGGCAGGGCTCACGAAGGGGAAGCTTCAAAGGCATGCCGCCTTTGTGAGCCTCCCAGACCATTTGCTGCTTTCAGCAACTGGTCCCCACTGGTTCCACCCTCCACTTTGGGCGGGAGAGCAGGTGGGAAAAACAAGTGAGAGAAAGAGGTGTGCCCACCTCTGCCAACTCCACCCCTCAAGTGGGGGAGGCGAGGTGAAGCATAACTCTTGAGTCCCCACCATCTTGCAGATGAGGGTACCCAACCAACCAGGGACAGGCTCCTGCCCCCCTCCCACTGGAGGGTGGCACGATAGGGGGTGTACCCACCCCAGGGAAGGGACACATTGGTCCCTGCCCTTTACCTACCTGTAACACCCCTAAATCTAGTATTTAGGGGGCACCCTGAACCTTGATTCCTCAGATCCAAACAAGAAACAAGAAGAAAAGAAGGACCATGCAGCCGTGCAGCAGCTAACAAGAGGAAGACTCCCACTGACTTAGCCCCAGCCCTACAGACCTGTCTCCCCTTGAACCTGCTCCTGCGAAATCCCGGTGACAAATGCAAAAACAACAGTTGATGGACAGAATGCAGAACAATGTCCTACATTCACCCCAGTACAGAGATCTGGGCCTAAATCCATCGTTTTTTTGCACTCCACACCACCCCAGTTCAGAACTGGCCATATGCAAATCAGCCTTGACCCTGTGCCTCATGGGAACAGTCCAGCCCGAACTGCCAAGCCATGTCTTTCCTGGACCGGAATCAAGCATCCCAGGACCGGTTTCTGGCTATCAGCCGTCTTCAGCCAGGATAGCTTGACTCCAGTGGTGTGGAGAGCATGGGACTCACGTCTGAGCATACCCATCCCACTCGGGGTGACACATGCAAAAACAGTTGATGGACAGAATGCAGAACAATGTCATACATTCACCCCAGTACAGAGATCTGGGCCTAAATCCATCGTTTTTTGCATATGGCCATGTCTGAACTGGGGTGGAGTGCAAAAAAACGATGGATTTAGGCCCAAATCTCTGTACTGGGGTGAATGTATGACATTGTTCTGCATTCTGTCCATCAACTGTTTTTGCATTTTAGGAATAAAAGGCATCCTGCATTGCTATAAATCCCCATGCCAGAATCCACATGTTTCAGTTACAGGAGTGCCTCCGCAGAATCGTCAAAAGAAGAGGGTCATCTACAATATCTAGTGTTGGTAGGGGCCTCTACTCATAACTCTCTGCGGTGGTGGAACAGTCCCTAGTTGGCTGGAGAGCACATGTGTATAACATGACAGTCCAGGGACTTTGGTCAGCCCACTAGCAGGAGCACCACATCAACTGCCTGGAACACGTTGCCATTCATCTAGCCTTAAAAGCCTTCTTTCATAACATTTAGGGCAAGGTGATGCTCATAAACACAGACAATATGACAGTCGTGCACGGTCTCCAGAAACAAGGCAGCACCAATTCACAACTAAAATTATCAGTGCTAGTGCAGATTATTTGGCATTGGGCAATTCATCAGCGGGTACACCTCTTGGTGGAGTAAAAACCTGGAGTGGACAATGACTTTGCAGTCCTGCTAGGCAGGACATTTCAACAAGTTCATGAGCGGGAGCTCTTCCCACAAGTCCTACTCACCTACTCCCAACGTTGGAGGTTTCTGCTGGTAGACCTCTTCGCCACTCATGAAAACACAAAATGTGAAAATTTTGCTTCCAGGTTCCCACACCCACAGTCCATGGGCAAAGCTGTATGAATGAACTGGTCTGGAATATATGGCTATGCATTTCCTCCTCTCCCGCTCCTTTCTTAGGTGTTGAAGAAGCTGCTGCAAGCATCACTCATCCCTATCCTAGTGGCTAACACATGGGCCAAACAACCATGGTTCTCAACCCTCCTCTAACTGTCTATTGTTACTCACGAGAGGCTCCCCTACCGACCGGACCTTCTCATGCCGGAACATTGCAGAATTAGGCAAGCCAGACCCCAGACAACTCAATTTAGCAATTTAACACCTGTGGTCCTGCTTAAACCTGCCACAGAAGTGTACAGACATTCTTAAGGAATGTCGCAGACCCACTACTAGAGCTTGCCAAGCAGCAAAGTGGAAATGATCTCAAGATACTGTGTGCTATTTAATCCACCTAAAAAATCAGGGATAGCATACATTTCCACAAATCTATTCCTCGCGGCTATTGCTGCATACATGCAGAATAGCCATTGCATTTCTGCCACATGCAATTCCTCTCATGGAAAGTAGCTTTTCTCAAAGTTATTGTCTGAGTCGTATACGTGTGCTACAGGCCCTCACTATACAATAACCTTTCATTCAAGGTCATGCAGATAGGGTTGGACTGACCCTCAATTTCTCTTAAAAGTGATCTTTCCCTTTCACCTCAACCAAACAATTGAGCTGCGCGCCATTTTCCCTCATCCAGACTCAGAAGCAGAAAGGGCCCTTCATACACTGGACGTAAAAGGGCTCTAATGTACTACATTGATAGAACTAGATTCATTCACAAAACTCATCAACTCCTTTTCACTTTGCAAAATCACACCAAAGAGAGACAATATCAAAAAATTGGCATTTCTAGATAGTTACGTGTATCCAGATGTGCTACCTTAAAGTTAAAATGGTTCTCCCTTCTCCCCATACCATACTGTATTTGGAAGAAAGGGGAAACCGTGACTTTCTTCCAGAATATTGCCAAGCACCTAGACCAGTGGTTCCCAAACTTTTGACTCCTGAGGACCCCCATTGAGTCACCACTGGAAGCCGGGGACCCCCAAGCAATTTGTATGAGTTAAATTTCAAACATTAAAACAGTAATTCGAAAAAAATACACACGTGTGCACACAAAACAAATACTCAAAGTACTAAGGATTTTGGGGCCAGATGTACGACCATTTAATTTAGCGCCTCGCAATTGGCGACACATTGCGAGTGGCAAATTGCGAGTCGCTAAATGAAATGTAAAACAGTGTGTTTAACACTGTTTGGGATTCCAAATGGGGTCGCAAATTGCAAGGTTCATTAATATTAATGAGCCTCTCGTAATTTGCGAGCCCATTGGGAATGCCAGCCCTCCCAGCAATGGTCGCCTGCTGGGCTCTGCAGGCCACCATGTCTTGGACTGCTTTTAAATAAAGCAGTTTTTAAAAAAAAAAGCAGCCTGTTTACCATGCATTTAAAAAAAAAAGAAAATGAAACGTTTTCGTTTCATTTTCTAAGGGCAGGCAGAGGTCCCTGGGACCACTGCCTGCCTCTAAAAAATAATTTTGCATGCATTTAAAAAGGGGAAGGGGTCCCCAGGGACCCCTTCCCATGTGCAAATGCATTATCTACTTGAAGTAGGTGGTAATTGTGACTATTTTGCTACCGCAAAACATTTGTACATGGTTTTGAGACTCGCTATTTGGAAGGGAATGCCCCTTCCAAATAGCAAGTTGCAAAACCTATTTAGAGAGTCGCAAACAAATTGCGACTCACAAAATAGGCTATGTACATGGCCCAATTGGTTTTTGCATGCGCAAACGGGTTCACGAACCCGTTCGCGCATATAAAAACAGATCGTACATCTGGCCCTTAGTATTTTATATTGAAGTAATAGCCCCTCTGTCACATGTATTTTATTTATTTTATAGCATCTCTCATACCATTGTAGGATGTCAGAGCACTTTACATCACACACATATAGAGACATTGAATCATACATGTAAATCAGTGTGTGTGTATATAAAATGTTTAAAGAGTGCTTGATCTGGAAAAGCACAAACTCAGGATTCAGAACATAACACAGTGGCTAGCATTGACTTTAACATTAAAAATGTATTTCCACCCAAATATATCTTTTTAGCAGCATCAGGATAATGAATAACTGGGACAAAATATAAGTTACTAACTGGTACCATACAGTTTGCAAGCAGCTCTTTGATGACAGTTTAAAGGTCACTCTGCTAGATTACGATTGTCACTTATGAAGTGCACAGTAACAAAAGAATCTCTGTGACAAAAGCAGTAACCACGAACCTAGGCACATAAAATACTGCTTTTTAAGATGCATGTTACACGTTCATTGCAGTAGGCACATTAACCCTCTGTGCTACATTAGTTCAACCAAAGCTGCCACTGAACAAAACTCTCCTCGCTCTCCAGCATGTACATTAATCACTGGCATTCTCTTGGCACTTTTATTGTTGCTGGAAAGCTGCTAATTATACAAGAAACTTTGCTGTGCTTTTGAAACTGCTGCCTACGGACCCCCTGGGAATGTGTCACGGACCCCTGGGGGTCCGCGGACCACAGTTTGGGAAACACTGACCTAGACGGTCAAACCCACACACGTTTAGTAAACAGTACTGTGTGAATGTTCTGGCCCGTCAACAGGCTAGAATTGGTCAAACAGTTTTAGGAACTTTGTTTCAGTCATTTGCAACATCCGCTGGCTAGCCACCGTTAAGGGGAGCACCACTGTACAATCTATGCAGAACATGTCACAGCCACTCATGCAGTAAATGGAATGTGTTACTTACCTTGTAAGCATCTTTTCACAGCTTGTAGCGTTGTAGATTCACATGCCTTCCTGGACTCACAAATGGTTGCTCTTTTCTCCAACATTAACAGTTGTTACCATTATATACAATTTGCATGTCCACCAGTTTTCAAACCAATACGCCATACTTGCCAGGTGTGTGTAAAACAATCTAATAATAGAGTTGATGTCCATGCGAATTGTTAACTAAGGGGGATGTTATAGTGTACCTCGTGACTCGAAAAGACCTTTGAACAAAAACAGCTTGCAGGTTCAGAGCCAAACACTAGATGACTGAGGTATGCAGAGCATGTGATAATACACTATACAAGCTACAAACATATGCTTACAGGGTAACTAACAAATAATTTTCCATGTGAAGAAACCCCTTAAGTACACTTCAACCAATTTTGGTAGTGTTTTATCCTAATTCCTACAGCTTCTCACTGTATCTTGGGCATAAACAGGCCTTACAAAGTTTTTGAATACACATCTACTTTTCATGAGATCCTTGCCTGCAGGATATTTACTTACTTGTAAAAAGTACATATGGGTAAATCAGTCTATTAGTGTAAATTCCTGTTTGATGGATACCAAATGGGTATTTGCGAATCGATCCTGCTGTATGAAATCCTGAAATTGCCTTTTCATCCTCTTGTATTGTGGTACTTTTAGTCTGATTGGTAAGTTAAAATAAAACTACCACAATGTAGGTTAAATGAAACTTAGGTGAAATTAAACTCGATTGTTTACACAAGGTGTCATGTCAACGTGATGACTACTATTACTATATGTACGTCTCCTATCGGAAGTATTGAAGTACAGGACACAGTTGAATATTCTGCCACTATGAGATCAAGTTGGTGCTATGTCCTCTCACAGAAAGTCAAGCATTACATTTTTTAAGCTGTTGGATTCATTACAGATTTTCTGTTCCTGCTGAATTTATCATGATACTTGAGTGTTGAGGTGAGAGAGTACCATGTGTTCTTTCATCTTATTAATTGGCCTTTTGTGTTTTCAGGTTGCCTACTTTCAGAGCGCTCTGGATAAACTGAATGAAGCCATCAAGCAAGCAAAGGTAATATTCACTTCACATGTTTGTGATCTGATTGAAATGTTGTGGGATTACATCTATAAAAGCCAGCTCATGGATAATTTTTTTAATCTACTTTATTTAAAGTTTCACAAAGAAAAACGAAAAAGAAACAAAAGCAGAGAGTCACTCCAGTGTTCAGAAGTACATACAAGGGGTACCAAAGACATTATTCACTTATTACAATTTAGACACACCACCTGCGTGGTATTGCAGGCATAATGCGAGGGGACTTGTTTCTAGTAACATAAAGCATTTGTTATCTACATCATTGGGGTTACTGTGTGTGTTACTCTGTGATATTTTCCTTTGCATACCATGAAAGTGAAGTAAGTTCACAGTTCTCTCATTTAAAATCATATTTTGAGTATCAGAAGCTCGATCAGCCAGATATGCCCTCAAGTCTCTGGGTTTTGATTTAGCAGGTATAAGTATGCTGAAGTTATCAGATAATGTGTTACAGTATATCAAATCGTTAACCAAGTTGGCAATTCGCAAAAGGGGGCCCCCTCCCTCAGCTCCTTGCCACATGTCTTTTCGCCAGGAGTAGCACCAGAGATGTAGCCAAAGTATCTTTCACATACCTCAAAGAGCTATGTGATGGGCTCTGGAGCCCATGCATTGTTTAGCAAACCATGACTTATGGTAAAAGAAAGACATATGAGGGAATACTGAAACCCTATGGGGTAGGTCTGAGTGATTAAGATAATATCCTGAATTGTCAAATATCAAGTTGAAGGGAAAAAGATCCCCAAATAAAAAATAAGCCATTCTATTTAGTCAAGCTGTGTGGAAAATTAAAAAAGATACTTTAGCCGTGCTGAAGCATTTTAAGAAAATAGGAACATTAAATAAAGAAAATAGACATTTTTCCTCTCCGCACATTTATGCAATTTGTATCTTTGTCTTAAGAAGTTTTTAGCAGCAAACATCGGACTCTGAAATTATTTAAAGGTTACAATAAGGGGGGTCCATTGGGCATCTTCTTTGGCACACATAGACATTAGAATATCTCCTATGTGTGGGATCCTATAACACTTAGGATTGATACACATTTCATTTTTAAAAAACATGAAATACATTTTGACAATGTAAAACATATGTTCGTACCATGTGTGGCTGTAGATACACATGCTCTGCATACTTCTGCTATCTAGTGTTTGGCTTGGACTGTTGCAACTTGTTTTTGTTCAAAGAAGACTTTCTGGTCTCGATGTTGGTTTTCTCCGCCATCGGTTTCGGACGTGTATCAATGTTGCTCCAGATGTTTGTTTCCTGTCATGGCACTGGTGCCCATTATCTTCCTTCCTGTCACTGAGATGACTTTTAGATGCATTACAGTTCAGTAGCTAAAGCCTCCACCTCTTTCAGATGTGCCCCTGTCCTCAGTCGACCCTGAAGCAAGCCCTCAGAGCTGAGGAGAGATTCAACTAGGGGCCTCGACCCTCCCTGGTCCTTAAGGTCGAAATCATGTTTGTGCATTGAACCTTCGAAGCAGAGTCCTCTGTCAATGCCGAAATCACCGTTGACTCCAAGGTCTTCGGCAACCGACTTCAAGGAAAGCCCTATCCTCAAGAAATTGTAACAAGAGCTGGATGAGTGGCTGTAGGAAGGTAGGATCCTTCTGCATGGTTAACCCCACATTTTGCCTGGTGTTATGCTGTTTCTGACTAGTCTGACTGGGATCCTGCTAATCAGGACCCCAGTCTCTGTGCTTTCGGCTCTAAATTGGTTATGGTGAGTACTTAGTCACATCTCAGATTGGCTACTGGTATACCCCTATAAGTCCCTAGTATATGGTACTTGGGTACCCAGGACATAGGTCCACCAGGGGTCCCCCATGGGCTGAAGCATGTATTATGCCACCCGTGGGAGACCACTCAAACTGTGACCACATTGCTGCCATCGCAGCCTGTGTAAGCTGGTGCTAGCACCACTTATGAGAGATATAGGTTTCCCTATATCTGGGGTCACTGCACTTAAAACCTATGTCACCCCTAAGGCAGGCTTTTCTTCCTGAAGGCAGGGTGCTCGGTGCTACGTGTGAGGGTGCCCCCGCATGATCGATACACCCATACAACCTTTGGAGTCCAAGTGCATCAGCGAATATGATATATAGAGTGGCCATGCGTCATTACGCAATGATCATCTCTAAACTGGCTGGAAAGCACCCTTTCGGGTTTGGTATCAAACATGTTGGAATCATACCCCTACACCATAAACAGTGCGGGAGGTATGAGTCCATACACTGTATAGCTCCTCCGGGAGGCCCTCAGTGCTCCCAGTACCAGTCTTCCAGAGCCAGAAAGCAAGCTAGGGCTTCTGCGACCAGAGACCTGTTTCTACCCTCCTGCTCCTGTCACAGGGAGGTGTGACCACCTCCCAGACAGGGTTTAGTGTATTGGGGAAAGGTGGGGGTGCTTGCCATCACCACTGAGACTGCTTGAAAGGTGCCCTCCTTGCTCCTTGTATAGTCCAGTTCAAACCAATTCTGGGAGCTGCTGGCTCCCGCTCTGGTGCGAAATTGGACAAAGGACATGGGAGTATCCTCCTCACTGTCCAGCCCTTCCCCTGGGAGTGACCCCTGAATCGTCACACCCCTTTCCTTAGGGTGCTTACGGGTTTACCTAAGGGTGGGTCCCTAGATTTGTCGTGGGACAAGATTCATATCAAATCAAGACACCACTTCTTCGACCGTCTGGGCACTCTGGACTTTGCTGGACTTTGCTTTTGGCACAGAGACTGCAACTGGGAAGACTCCTGCTGCTCCTGGTCTTGTCATCCTGCTCGTCCGTGCCAGTGCTCTGTACAGGAACCTTCCAAGGCCTGTTTGACATCCAACACACCTGAAGGGATCTCCCTTGAATTGAAGGAGTTACTTCCCTGCATCTGCAGGCACCGCAACAAAGCTAACCGGCCTGCTGCTCCTGGGCTCCCACGGACACCGAAAGGCTCAGCAACACCGGTGGTAGTTCTACAACACCCTTGAGGCCTGCACTGTCTTCTCACCAAGTTTGAGGTCAGTATCACTCATCAGAACCGCAGGAACCAAACCCCTGTGCACTGTGTCGACTTGTCGTTGCAAAGATTTGTTGGCTCTCTTCCTCAGATCTCCGGGCTCCAAGAAACCCCCACCTCAAGCATCTCTTGTGACCAAGCTCTTCATCCTCACTGCATCTTTTGCACAGTGAGCCTGCATCTTTGGTGAGCTGCTCGAGGTTCTCTTGTGACTCCAGTGCCTCCGGCCTGTGGGTACTCTTGAGGGTCTTCTTTGATTTCAGCAGGTTCGCCTGATTGCTTGGGGCCTGCTCTGGCTCCCCTGCTTGTGGTGAGTCACTTGGACCTTGCTGGTCCTGACACTTCACCTTTTTCGCTTTGCACGTTGGTTGTAGTTGCTAAGGCTTGTTGTTGTTCCCGACGGACACTGACCCCTCGACATCCGACGTGGGACAGCTCGTTAACGTCTCCTGGTCTTCCTCAGTGTCGCCTGTTCCACCCAGCTGCAGCTCCAAGGTCACTGTCAACTCTCCTGCAACACCGACTTTGGTGGACATTCGTCTTCCGTGACTCCTGGTCACCCCTGTGTGGCATAAACTGACACCTCTGCTTGCAGGTACTTCTCATATTGAATCCATCTTCGGGGTCCACCAGACACTTTCCCCTTCTTCACCAGCAGCGTCTTCCTGAAGTCCTCCATTAAGTTTGGCGGTGGTTTCCAACGCCACTTCGCATCTATGCACCTGGCTTCCCTGGTGTAGGTATCCTGGTTCCTAGGGTATCCACGGGTGGGGTGGCTCTCCAACATTCTGTCTTCCACAGGCTTTCTTCAGGGTTCATTGGATAGGGTCCCTCTTCTTTAAAAATTCCAACTGCAACTTACCCATTGGCTTGAATTGAGTACTTGTTTTGTTACCACACTGCACACTTCCTCCTTGGGATTCCTGGGTACTTACCTTGGGTGGTCCCTAACACTTCTACGTCTTCTGGATATAGTCTTGACTTGAGTCATGGTTCGCATACCACTATTTTAGTATATGGTTTGGTCTCCACCTCGTGACCACTGTGTATTTGTGTTACTTACCTCTTTTATTTTCAAAGTGTTGTGTGCATTGTGTATATCTCCGGGTAGGAGATTTTTGTATGCGTTAGTGAGTGTCTTATGTTCGAGGCATGTGGGCTGCTGAATTCATATCTGTGCATAGATCGCCGCCTAGTGTTGGGTCCGGATGATTGCACTTTGTTGTCTTGGAAGAGTCTTCGAAGTATCACGAGATAGGTGACTCCTCCTCTGGACTACAGTGCGCATGGGCATCATCTCCATCCTCAGATTGTTTTTTTCCGCCATTGGGTTCGGATGTTATTCCTACACTCCAACTTCGGAATCGAAACAAAAGTTTTATAGAGGCCAAAAGGCCTTCGAATTCAACTGTATTGTTCTCGCTCGGTACCTCTTGACTCGATAAACTTTCCATCTCGAATCGGTCGTCGACGCGGGCCGTTGGGCCTTTTCGACGCCACGTGGGCCTGCTGTCGATGGAAAGGAACCCGTTTAAAAGATGCCCACAATGCCACTCCAAGTTCCCGCATACTGACAAGCATCAAGTATGCAACAAGTGCCTTTCTCCAGACCATAAGGAAGAAACCTGCCCAGCCTGCGCCCCGTTTCGGTCGAAGAAAACCATACGGAATCAACGGGCCGCTAGGCAAGAGATGCAGCGACAGGCCCCCGGAACCGGACAACATCTTCGATGATGACCAAGAACTTCAAGAAGCTCCAGATTCGGATTTAGAGATAGTCACCGTTGAGGACTACTCGGACTACGCTGACGAGATCCCACCGGGGCAAATCGTGAGTACACTGCCCCCGACACCAATTACCCCGTTACCAAAGGCTCCGGTCGAGGCATCGCCAAAAGGCTTTAGCCAAGATCCAAAGAAACATTCGCCAGCCCCGCCATCTGGCTCGGCTCCGAAACCGAAACCTCCTGAGACCCCTGGGCCAAGTACCGCAATTCTAATAAAAGAGAGAGGGACCCCCACAGCCAAATGGATGGAGTACCACAGTAGACTATTAGTCAAGCAAATATTCCCTTTGGGACACCTTATTCTTATGACAAACGTTCAAAAGACAAACCGACAAAAATACGCATTGACAAAATACTGTGCTAGTGAGGCAAAATGTAAACACAAACAAAATTATAAAATACTGGACAATTTATTTGTTACACAATACAATGTTAAAAAATATAATGATTCAACAATAATTTAAAAAGAAAAGGGAAGACATTAAAAGTAAGGAAACAATAGATTCCTATTCATAAAAAGGAGGTATGGACAGAAAATTGAATTCAGCAAAACGTCAGAATTATTTTCCAGTCAATTTGGAACACAATCCTCCTTTCTGTTATGCGACGCGTTTCGGTGGATCATATAATCAAACCACCTCCATCAGGACTACATGAAATGTCTTCCCAAAAATTTCTTGTGAACTAATTACTAGGCATAACGTCTCGGGGTAAGTACCTCCTATGCCTATTAAAAACGTCTCTCGTCCAGCGAGATAAAAAACTTCTTCGCACCGGCAATCTTGCTCGGTGCTTAATGCCACAGTATAGTTAATGTACCGGAACAGTCTCCACTGCACTACAGCTATGCACTGATGCGGGTACAAGGTTAAAATCTATATATTATTATAAAATCTTCAATGACACACGGTGACGTGAGAGGCTTTATGGGACTGCATTATCCTCAGTCAAATACGTAAACAGCGGTATACTGCTATGACAAGTTGGTTCCTTCATAAATTTACATTGGATACCACTAGAATTATCAGAATATCCCGTGTGTCAGCTACCTCCAACTCCAACCAACTGGCAAGTACCGCAATCCCAAAGAAGGTTACAGAGCCTAAAAAGGTCGTCGACCCGAAGGACGTCGACCCCAAGAAAAACATACAGCCCAAAGGCGTCGATCCAAAAAAACACAGTCGAGCCGAAGAAGGCCGTGCAGCCTAAAGGTGTCAAGCCCAAGAAAACAGTCGACCCAAAAAAGGCCGTCGAGCCGAAGGGCGTCGACCCGAAACAGGCCATCGAGCCCAAAAAGGACGCCAAGCCAAAGGGCGCCGACACAAAAAAGGACGTCGACCCAAAAAGGTCGGCTGTGCCAAAAGTCGCCGAACCAAAGAAGGTCACCGACGGGAAGGGTGCCGTATCGAAGCCTATAATCCGTCCGGAGAAGGCTATCTCCCCGAAGACCAGTGCTCCAAAAACACCAGTCGATCCTAAAAAGACCATCGACTCCGGAAAGGACAAAAAAAGCCTGTCGAGCACAAGAAACGCGTCGAACCGAAAGACCCGATCGACCCACAAACACTCGCCGACCCGAAAAAAGGGCCCGAGCCGAAAAAAAGCACTAAGGCACCAAAAGTCGCCGAAGCAGAAGGTGTTGTCGACCCAAAAAAGTCACAACCAAGAACAGTGGAGGAAGAACTCTTCCATCCCGATCCAGCAGACGACCAGGCAAAAATATATATTAACCCAGAGACTGGTAAAGTAACAATCCTACACAAGAAGAAGATGCCACTGGACACTGACTCTCGTTCCCCTATTCCGCTAAATAAGAAGGACTTTGGGACTTCTCCATCTAGACCCTTCATTCCATTCTATCCCATTATGCCTACTACTCCTTTTCCTCCTTACTCTCCTTCTCACTATGGGGACAATGAGGGGAACACAGGGGAGGATCCTCAACCTGATTATGATTATCCACAGGATCCTGAGCCACAAAATGAACCATGGGAGGAGCCAACTGACCCTTATAACACCCAACCCATCCCTGATGTCTCCTCTTATCCAACCAAGCCTTCACCCACTGATGACACCATTGTCTTCAACCAATTATTAGACAGGGCAGCACAGTACCACAATGTAGATATGCATAATGACCCTGTAGAGGAAGACTTCCTGTTTGACACCTTCCCTACTTCGGAAAAAAGTGTCAGAACACTTCCTATGCTAAAGGGAGTGTTAAAACACGCACCCAACATATTTAAGGATACAGCCAGGGCACGCGTAATCAATCCTAGGATTGAGAAAAAGTATAGAGCAGCCCCTACAGACCCTACCTGCATCAGAGGGCAATTACCATTAGACTCACTAGTAGTGGCTAATGCACGAAAAAGGGCTAACTCACAAACCACGGGGGAAGCCCCTCCCCCCGATAAGGAATCAAAGATGCTAGAAGCCTCAGGTAAAAGGGTAGCAGCACAGGCATCCAATTCATGAAGGATTGCCAATACACAAGCTCTGCTAGCTCGTTACGACAGGGCACACTACGACCAGCTTGAAAGATTAATGCAACACCTACCTGAGCCTTTTAAAGCACAAGCTGATGACCTCATACAAGAGGAAAAGTTCATCACAAACGCCTCCATCAAATGTGCGCTTGATGCAGCAGACACCGCAGCCAGGTCCATAAACACTAGCTTTTTACTAAGGCGACATGCATGGCTGCGTATTTCAGGCTTTAAAAACGAGGTGCAGTCCACCATCCTTAATCAGCCAGTCAACCAAGACTTCCTTTTTGGCCCTGCTGTCGACACCATTTTAGATAAAATGAAAAAGGACACAGAAACCACAAAGTCAATGGGAGCATTGCAGTTTCAGCAACACAGAAGTTCCTTTCGACGCTCCTCATACAGGGCAGCTACACGAAGCAATACTTCCCAAACTTCATCATCATACAAAGGCAACACACAAAGTTCCTTTACCAAAAACTCCAACAGAGTAGGTTATCGGGGAAACAATAATAAGGGAAGAGGACGTGGAGGCAATAACACCAGAGCCTCCACTGCCACAAAACAGTGACTTCATCACACTACCTCCGGACCACCTAACACCGGTCGGAGGCAGACTCCAACAATTCCTACCTGTCTGGAACGCAATTACCACGGACAGGTGGGTGAGACAAATTATCTAGTATGGTTATTGCCTGGAACTCACTTCTACCCCCCCAAACATACCACCCAGACACCGTCCTATGTCCAAAGAACACATCACCCTGCTACAACAAGAGGTGAAATGTATGCTGGAAAAGGGGGCCATAGAGCCAGTCCCTTTCCAACATCAAGGGACAGGAGTATATTCCCTATACTTCCTTATTCCCAAGAAGGACGGTTCCCTCAGACCAATATTGGACCTCAGACCACTAAATCAATACATACTGTCAGAGCACTTCCATATGATCACACTACAGCAAGTGCTCCCACTACCACAGCAAGGAGACTTCCTAGCAACATTGGACCTCAAGGATGCGTATTTTCACATACCCATCCATCCAGCTCACAGGAAATATCTCAGGTTCACAATAGAAGGTCAACACTACCAATTCAAGGTCTTGCCCTTCGGGGTAACCACAGCTCCAAGAGTGTTTACAAAATGCTTAGCGACAGTAGCGGCACATCTCAGGAGACAACACATTCATGTGTTCCCATATCTGGACGATTGGCTAGTACAAGCAAAATCGTACCAACAATGTGCAGAAAACACGTCTCAAACACTCCAGCTGCTACACAGCTTAGGCTTCTCGATAAACTACCCGAAATCGCATCTGCAACCTTCCCACATACAACAATATCTGGGAGCCACTATAGATACCTCAGTGGCAAAGGCATACCCAAATTCAGCGAGGATAGCCAGCATGCAGATGCTCATTCACAATTTTCAGCCACAACACGCTCTGCCAGCTCGAGTCTTCATGCAGCGCATAGGCATGATGGCCTCCTGCATATTCATTGTCTCCCATGCCAGACTTCAAATGCGTCCATTGCAGGAATGCCTAGCACGGCAATGGAACCAGGCTCAAGGACAACTAAAAGACCTAGTGTTGGTGGACAGTCGCTCTCACAACTCTCTGCAGTGGTGGAACCCACACAACCTTTCCAAGGGGCGACTGTTCCAAGAGCCGGTTCCACAACTAGTACTAACAGCGGACGCATCACTAACAGGCTGGGGAGCCCACCTCCTTCACTACACAGTACAAAGGCTCTGGACAACCAAGCAAAAGGAACTGCATATCAGCCAACTAGAGTTGTTAGCGATATTCCTAGCCCTGAAAGCATTCCAGAAATACTTTTACAGCAAGACTGTGTTGATCCGGACGGACAACATGACCGCAATGTACTATATACAGAAACAGGGAGGAACACACTCTCCACAGCTGTCCCACTTGGCACAGAGCATATGGAAGTGGGCAATTCCAAAAGACATCTTTCTCCTAGCAGAACACCTTCCAGGAAAAGACAATCAGATAGCAGACCTGCTCAGCAGGCACAGCCAACAACTACACGAATGGGAGATTCACCCCCAGGTTCTCCAACCATTCTTCAAAGAGTGTGGTCAGCCAGAAATAGACCTGTTTGCCACAAAAGAAAACTCAAAATGCCAGTACTTTACCGCCAGGTTCCCACATCCATTGTCACACGGCAATGCGATATGGATGAACTGGTCAGGCAGATTTGCGTACGCTTTTTCCCCAGCACCGCTGATTCCGCTGGTGGCAGGCAAACTGTGGCAACAGTCACTCACGCTAATCCTAGTTGCTCCCACATGGGCGAGACAACCATGGTACACAACGTTCCTGGAGCTTTCAGTAGTTCCTCATCAAAGGCTGTGCCTCGCACCCCATCTTCTAACTCAGAACCATGGAGAAATCAGGCACCCAGATCCCAATCAGATGAACCTAGCGATCTGGCTCCTGAGGTCTTAGAGTTTGGATACCTTAACTTGCCTCCAGACTGCATGAACATCGTTAGAGAGGCGAGACGACCAACTACACGAGCGTGCTATGCAGCTAAATAGAAGAGATTTGTTATTTACTGCAACAATAACCACATCAACCCATTAGATGCTTCCATACAAAACATTATATGTTACCTGCTGCATCTTCAAAGATGCAACCTAGCATACTCTTCAATAAGGCTACACCTAGGTGCTATAGCAGCGTACCTTCAAAACAGGCAACACCTTTCACTGTTTAGAGTACCAGCAATCAAGGCTTTTATGGAGGGTCTTAAAAGGGTGATCCCTCCAAGACACCCTCCTTCCCCAGTCTGGAATTTAAATATAGTACTTACCAGACTTATGGGACCTCCTTTCGAACCTCTACACTCATGCGAATTGCAATTCTTAACATGGAAGGTAGCTTTCTTGATTGCTATTACCTCACTCAGGCGAGTTAGAGAATTACAAGCACTAACAATTCAAGAACCTTTCATGCAAGTACATCCCAACAGGGTAGTTCTTAGAACAAACCCTAAGTTTATGCCAAAAGTCGTATCAGATTTCCATATTAATCAATCGATAGAACTGCCATTGTTCTTTCAAAATCCACAGTCAGTAGCTGAAAGAGCCCTACACACACTGGATGTAAAGAGAGCTCTACTTTACTATGTGGACAGAACAAAATCATTTAGAAAGCCAAAGCAAATATTTGTTGCTTTTTCACCACAACATAAAGGGAATCCAATATCAAAGTCAGGAATAGCCAGATGGATAGTTAAATGCATTCAAATATGCTATCAAAAAGCCAAACGCACTTTAACCGTCCCCCCAAGAGCACACTCTACAAGAAAAATGGGGGCAGCCATGTCTTTCCTAGGGAATATTCCTTTCGAAGACATATGTAAGGCAGCCACATGGACTACCATACACACCTTCACAAAACACTACTGTGTAGACATGCAAGCAAAGCAGCAAGCTGCTGTAGGCCAGGCTGTCCTAAAAACTATTTTTCAAACTGCTGCAGCTGGCACAGGTATCCACCGCTAGAGGAGATACTGCTATACAGTCTATGCACAGATATGAATTCAGCAGCCCACATGCCTCAAACGGAATATGCTACTTACCAGTATGCATCTGTTCTTGGCATGTAGGGCTGCTGACATTCATATCGCCCGCCCTCCTCCCCGGTGCCTGTCGCAGCTGCAGCATTATCTTTTGCATGGCCATCTCTCACTTTACTATCTCCATCTCTGCCACAATGGCGAAAAACAATCTGAGGATGGAGAGGATGCCCATGCGCACTGTAGTCCAGAGGAGGAGTCACCTATCTCGTGATACTTCGAAGACTCTTCCAAGACAACAAAGTGCAATCATCCGGACCCAACACTAGGCGGCGATCTATGCAAAGATATGGATGTCAGCAGCCCTACATGCCAAGAACAGATGCATACTGGTAAGTAGCATATTCCTTATATAAATACACTGGGTGGTTCTTTTTCACTTAATCTATATCAATAAGATTACGTTCTGGTAAAATAAGCGACTTTACACTCCTTCTGGACTAAGCCTGAAGGCTGCTGTCCACAGCTATCACTTTGAGAGCTTTCTAAAGTTGTCTAAGACCACTAAAATCATCATAAGGGTTGTCTGTATTAGTGCAGGGTGCTATACTTACGTAAGTGAGCACCATATCTTAAGCCAACCTCCTACAGAGGCTGTGGTGTCTCATTGTCCATTCATGCACAGGCAAGATCTCTACTTCGGAAAAAACTCTTCTTAAGAAGAGCAGGCTTGCCTTTGAAGATGTTCCACTTGCTGACTCCTTGCTGCCTCCTCTGCCCTCCAAAAGGCAGAGGGAAAAGACTGTTGCCTCTACTCCTGATATTCCACCACCTTCATCCATTCCACCATCACCACCTCCTCCCTCACCTACTATTACTTCCCCTGAAAGGCCGCCAAAGTCCTACTCCGACATAGGCAGTGCTAGCCCTTCCTCTCCAGCAGAGGACTTTGGTGCACCAGTCCATTTGCATCCCACAGATGATCGAGAGGATTACAATGTAGATCCTCCTAGGGACCCAGATCTCGACCATGTCACTATTAGGACCTCCTTGTCAGATGGCACCTCGACGTACAACAGCATTATGCAACACCTGGTTGCTTATCATGAAGTGAAAATGTATGTTGTTCCAGAGGCAGATTACTTTTTGATCAAGTAGCTCTCTAAAACAGAGTATTCTCTTCAATACCTTCCTGCCTGTGCTTAAAGGGACGATAAAATCGGCTCCTGAGATCTTCAAATACCCAGTCAAATCCCAGGTGGTGACACCCAAAATGTAAAAAATTTACAAGCCAGCACTCTCAAACCCACTTAACATCAAGAGTCAAAACCCACTTGACTCTCTAGTTGTCGCCACCGCCAAGACAAGAGCAGCAGCCCAGGCCACAACCAACGTTCCACCTCCAAACAAGAAAAGTACGCATTTCGATGCTGCAGGGAAGAGAGTAGCTATGGGTGCTTCTACAAATTGGTGTAAAACCAAGTCAGAGGGCCTCCTGTCCCGGTATGGCAGGGCTAAGTGGGAAGTGATGAAGTGCCTCCACCTACATTTCCCTAATCAGTACTGCAAGAGAGGGGAGGAAATAGTAGAAGAGGGGTAAAGTCATCTACAGCGCTACCATCCAGTGCGTCTTGGACTCGGCTGATACAGCAGCCAGAGGGGTAAACATCTCAGTTATCCGTTACGGCCACTTCTGGCTTTGTGTGTCCAGTTTCAAGCTGGAGGCGCAGCAGAATCCTGCCCTTCCATGGGGAGCATCTGTTGGGACCGCAGGTTGATGATATGCTGGAGAAAATAAAAAAGGACACTGAAACCCGCCAATCTATGGGTGCCCTCCAAGTTCCTTTCAGCAGGGGCTCTTTTCGAAAGCAGCAGGTAAGGGGTGGTTCCAAAGCCACTTCTCCAGTGCCAACCCAGTACTACCTGTGGCTGCAAACAGGGTTATCATCAACAGGGTGGCAGAGTTCACACATGGGCCGCCTTTGCAGGGAACCGCTCCAAAGTCTGGGGCAGAGGCACTCCCAGTAAAGGTTTTAGATCTATCGTTTAAACGATGTATCCTCAGAGGTGGTTCGATGCTTATTTGGTCCACGTCTCGAACGCCTCAAATTCGAATTGCCATAAAAGCACAGAATATTAAGGTGATCATGCGAGGGAAGGAAATGGAAGGTACAGCAGGGAGGGAGATCTGTAAGAAACAAAAAACGGTTTATCACTCACTGTAACACTATATTACGTACCAATCTATAACCAGGTTCTATTTTTACCTGTAAAGGCAAACGCCACCACATTAGAACAACTTCAAGATATATATAGGCATATCCTTAACAAGATGGTTATGATATTTCTCATTGGTGAAGGCGATGGGGAAGGAAAGCTGAAAGGATGTAAAGGACATTAATGTTATAAAATAAAACCTTCTTGTATACGGACTGTTTTTAGTAAAGAATTAATCACTGGCCTACCGACCTAAAATTATCATGTGTCCCACCTCGCAGGGTATGAACCAAATATTCAGGACTCATGATCTCGGTTAGAAGATAGGATTACACATGATGAATATACAAGTTAGCTTCTACCTCAGCACAACAAAAGAAAACACCTTCCCCAGAATACTCCCAATGGTCACTGAGAGACAATTGTGTCATAGACTCCACTAATATTGATTGTCTCAAGATAAGTTCCAAAAGTAACCTTAGTAGGGGTCCAAGGAAATTAAATGATGAATTCAAATAATAAGCAGGTAATATAGAATGTCTCATAAGTAAAGAATCTGTCAACAGATAGGTGATTCCCTGAATGTATTGTGGCCACAGAATAGCTAATTGGGATAAGAACACTCCAGCTGAATGTTTACTTCAAATTCATACCATGTAGAGTCATGAAAAAAGCAATTCTCTACAAGACCAGGCACAAAAACATCCAGGAACTCCAAGCCGAAACGTAACAAACAGAGTTCTGAAAATGACCAAAACACAAATATTGGGCCCGTGCGACCGCACCCTTACCGGATACCAGAAAGGAAACTTCCTCCGACCCACAAACAAATGACAGCTGCAAAAACGAGACGAATAATCTGCCCGGCGTTCACCGTAGCTGCATGATAGATAACTTTTCTGCTTCCTCTGTTGCACGTGACGGTGACGCTTGCAAGGTTCATGGGGATTGTAGTTCATGTCTATTGCTGCTTCCACCAACTGTGCAAAGTTTGAAACACCACCACTAACTCGTTCGGGTTAGCCGCTGGTACTGCATTGGTCAAACAGGACATCTTCTGCATTGCGTTAGGGAGTATATGTGTAACAAAAAGAGCCTCTATGACTAAAAACTAACTTGCCTCCTATCCACCCCATCACACTACACCTGTGAGTAGGGAGACTTCTGTGGTTTCCCCCCAAATGGGAGGAGATCAAGACAGATCTGTGGGTCTGTCCATCATCTAGCATGGCTACTCTGTAACTTTTTTCAACCCCACAAAACAATCCCACCCTGCACCCACACCTTCTGCCTAGAATATCTTGCGATACCATAAGAGGCGCATTTACTCAAGGTTGCTAAAGAGCCATTGTCCCTTCAACACCCGAGCAAAGTGTCTGCTCCTTATACTTTCTAATCCCTAAAAAATATGTCTCCCTGTGACTAATCCTCGACCTCCAGCCTCTCAACAAATGTATCCTGTCAGAACATTTTCACATGGTGACCCAACAGATTGTTATCCCCTGCTGCAGGAAGGTTGCTTCATGGTCACATTAGACCAGAACAATGCCTACTCAGGAGCGGCGAAACTCATGTCTTTCCATACCTGAACAGCTGTCCGATCAAGAGTGCAAGCAGACAAGACTGCCTAGCCCACACCCAGGCTGAAAAAATTCCCTCCTGCACAGACTGGTGTTTGAAGTGAATGCCACCAAGTCACACTTGAAGCCACTTCAAGTTCAACCTTTACTACGATCAGTTCTAAACACAGTTGTGGGCAAAGCTTACCCCAGCGCCCATAGGGTAGAAGTATTCCAACAGATTCTGTTTCTTTTTCAGCCACTTCATCCACTCACAGTTCACACTATAATGCGCCCGTACGGAATGATGTCCTCATGTATTACCATAGTGTCTCACACATGGCTTCTTATGCGACTGCTCACAAGTGGAGGGTCAGTTAGAATCTCTAGTGTAGATAGGAGCCAGCACCCATCGCTCTCTTCAATGGTGGAACAGTAACAATTTGTTGTGGGGCAGGCCCTTCACAGACCCAGTTCTAGAGGTTATCACCACCACAGATGCTTTGCTAGCTGGCTCGGGAGTGCATCTCAACAAAATGACACTTCAGGTTCTGTGGTGACCTCATCAGTAGGTTCTCCACATACACCACTTGGAACTGTTAGCCATTCATCTAGACCTCAGAGCCTTTCAAGAGATTTGAGGCAAGGTGATTCTCATACACAGACATGACTGCCACATTCTACCTACAGAAGCAAGACCGCACATCTCCCCATAGGTGTCAGTCCTAGAGCTACTAATCTGGCACTGGGCGGTCCATCACCAAGTACATCTCCTAGCAGACTATCTCTCGACATGGACAAAAACTTTGCAGGCCTACTCAGCAGGACACAGTAACGAGTCCACGAATGGAAACTCAACCCACAAGCCCTACACCCTTACATTTGAAGATCAGACACCCCAAACAGAGATCTTTTCACCACGTGCGAAAAAGCAAAATGCCCAAACTTTGTCACAAGGTTCCCACACCCCCGACTATGGGAGAGGAGTTGGCCTAAGAGCTAGGGCAGTCGACCCCGAATCTGGGGAACTGGGTTTGAGTCTCGGCAATTACACTGAACATGCTGTGATTCTGGGAAAATCACTTAATCTCCCCGTGCCTAACACAAATGAATGTGTCCTCAGGTAATGTAACTGGTGCTATGTAAAGCGCTCTGATACCCGATGTGGGTCAAGTCGCACTATATAAAAATCTGTAAAAGAAAAAAAAATGCTCTGTGGATGAACTGGTCCGATATCTTTGCATACGCTTTTCCTCTTCTCCCACGTCTACCATATATGGTCAGGAAGCTGAGGCAAACATCTCTCACCCTCATCCTGGTGGCTCCAACGTAGGCCAGAAAACCATTGTTCTCACCCCTTCTAGAGATGTTATTCACCCCTCACGAGAAGCTCCCCAACAGGCCGGACCTTGTCACATGAAGCCTCAGCAGAGTCACACACCTGGAGCCCAGGTAACTAAACCTGGCCATTGAGACGGTGTGGTCCTAAAGTTTGCTTATCTTGACCTACCTCAAGAGTGCCTGGACATAATCAAGGACATTCTTAGTCCCGTTATACACACCCACTTTGCTCAAAGTCCAGGAACCGTTTTGTCCGCTATTGTACTCCATCCACATAAACCCTCTTATGCCTACAGGACAAGACATTATCTTTAACCTCCTATGTCTGCAAAAGTCAGGGTTAGCCTACAGATCAGTTTTACTACACCTAATCACTATCGCTGCATACATGCAGAATGAGAACACTCCTCACACTTCAAAATCCCTGACAATAAAGCTTTAATAGAAGCGTTTAAACATGTAGGTCCAACCAGATTGCCTCCTACCCCAGTCTGGAATCTCAATATTCTCCTCAGTAGATTTATGGGCCCCACTTCTGAACCACTGCATTCTTGCCCTCTGTAATTCCTTTCCTGAAAGGTTGCCTTCCTTGTAGCGATAACCTCTTTTAGATATATCGGTGAACTACAAGCCCTCACTCTTCATGGACCTTTTTTCCAGGTCCACAGTGACAGAGTAGTTCTTATAACCAATCCTAAATTATTACCGAAGGTGGTCTTCCCATTCCACCTTAACCAAACAATTGAGCCCCCAGTCATTTTTCAATGACCTGACTTAGTAGCTGAGAGAGCCCTTCACACACTTGACGTCACGCATAACCTCTCTTATGAATTTTTTAGACTGGACCAAGGCCACTGCCCCATGGTCTTATATCAACCAGAAAGCAACTGAGCATGCAAAGGAAATAAATAAATTGAGAACAGATATCACACATTCTTTTTATTTATTTTTATTTTAAATAGCGCAAACTAGACCCGACTGGATCAGAGCGCTTTTCATGAGCATGAGTTGCATTACAGATACACATTTTTTTTTCTTTAAGACAGGAGATTAAGTGATTTTCCCAGAATCACAGGATGTTGAGAGTCCCTGCAGAGACTCAAACCCAGCTCCGAGGTTGACCACCCTAGCCGTTAGGCCTCATCCTTTCTCTTAACAAACAAGAACAGACAGGATATTTAAATATTCTTCTCTTTAAAGATAGCTACTTTATTCAGAATCCACACTCTGCCATCAGTTTTTACTTCATAAGTAAATACCATAACAAATGTATTTGCTTCTGTGAAGTGGGAGTTAGACTTGCCCCCAACAGGAGCCCTGATGATTGCCCAAGTTCTCACACTCCTTCTTAGTTTGTGCAATCCCCTTCTATTCATCATATTTTTGTTTTTTTTCCTTTAACGCCGACCCCTCGCACAGCCATTGTCTCAGTCCCATCTCACTGGTGCTCCTTATTTCCATATATCAAATCAGAAGGAGGGAGAAAGAAGGAATTGTGATCCATTCAGCTTCCTTACTTCAGTATTCAAAATCAAATGAGAATGGATCACTTGACTTGAGTAACCAGGGTTTGGAAAGTTTGTGTAGTATACCGATAAAAAACCCTCATTCACGTACACAAGTAGGAAAGGCGGTATATTTTTGTTCTCCGCCCTGCTTTTAAAAACGTGACGGCATCATCAATGACCCTTCGACGCTTCGCTGGGTCATTTAATCCGCACATATTAATAGTGGCTATCCTAACACACCCCATACATTATGTAATAAATACACCACAAAATATAGCCATAGCTTAGAAAGGGGAAAAACACATTTCAAAACTTCCCCTGTAGCTTCCGCTGACCTTTCCCTTAAAATAGATCCACCCTGCCCCACCCCCCCAAACACCCATCACTAAAGCAAAAAAAGTCACCAGACCCTTGTGATGCCTCCCACGTTTGTGCGCCCCTGTTGCTCCCTGACCTAGATAACAAAGCACCTATTGAGCCAAGCCCTGTCATCCCTCCCCCTTACCCACTGTCAAAGCCACCAACTGATACAACAAATAGCAAGGGAGAGACAGCCCAAAAAAAATGAAAAAAAGCCCGATCTCAAGACCCTGGCCTATGTTTTTTTTCCCAATACAATACAGACTCGTCTAAACACCAGATATCTCCTTAAGATAGTTCCCCGCCTGGCTCTCTTAGACAAATACCCTGACCCGCCCCCGATGTATAACTTTTAGCCGAACAGGGTTCATCAAATAAACTTCACAGCCCAGTTTCTGAAAAGGAGAGATCTTCTCTCAACAGTTGTATGGCAGAAGTCGGGTCGAACGAAGAATGTCTGCCCTTCAGCTACTTTCTTAGCATCTGGCCGGGCTTTCTCAAATATTGCTTGCTGCAATAAAAAATTCCCAAAGAATATCAGGATTGCTCGTGGTTTTTGGTCTGGCCTGGGGTTGCTCTTTGCCATTAAAGGAAATCGGTGGACACGCTAAATCTCGGTTTCCCAGTTCCAGTTTGAAAGTTCTGGGAAAGCGGTCTTAAAGAGCCTGATCACAAAACCCCGTATGTCCCCTTCTTCAGCTTTCTCTTCTATACCCAGCAAGCGCAGATTGTTTCGTTGCTGTCGATTCTCCGACTCCTCGAGTTTCCATAAAATGTCCATCATTCTAGCATCGTTGGCAGATGTCTTTTGTTCCGTACTCTCCAACCCAGCCTCGAGACCTACTACACGCTCCTCCAGCGCCGTTGGTTGAGCCATAACTTCAGTACAGGCTTTCGTAGTCTTCCTGATCGCTCCCTGGATTTTTTTGGGGGCCAATTGCGCTCTTTTTTCTGCTCCTGGCGGGCCTCGACTAGCCTTAAGAGTCGCATAAATAGGAGACATTGAGGGGGCCGGCTCACCCTTAGATCCTGAAGCATGGAGGTAAAATTTGATGGAGTAAATATCTTAATAACCTCACTATCTAGTACATGCTATAACTTCAAAGAATAACAGAATATTGTTTTTTTCCCAAACTATCTTTATCAAAGTTTTTTATTCACTCTGGGGCACAAAGGCCACCACATTGACAATTACAAATGTGTGCAGGAAATTGCCCTTAAATTGCCCTTAAACAATTTCATGTTAATTACACACTGATGGATTGTGATGGTGTGATGAGTCCAAACAAAGTCAGCAGAACTTAAAACAGGAGTCTAAAAATCCCATCTGCATAAAGGTAGACCCAAGTTGGGTACAGAAAATGCGCAGCCACCCAAGAGTTGGGGGTGAACACTCACAACACTGGGAAAGAATTGCAGATCGAATACCACAGTAACACTGCGCACATGTCTAACCTTCTTTTCCTGGGGGAGGGGTGAGGGATGCTGGGAGAAGGAATAACTCGAGGGGAGCATGTCGGGTATGCCAAGAAAAATCGCTAACTTCTCTAAGAATGTGATGGCATGTCACGAGGAGTTATAGGCACTGTCAGGAGTCCCCTGAAAACTGAAGAGTAGTTTGTCCCACGCATCCGCTATTGGTTTTCTCCTGGACCCTCTCACCTCCTCCCCCCGCTGCAGCAATGTAGCCTCTGCCTCCCTTTCCCCTCCCCCATTTAATGATAGCTGCATTCCAATGCACTGTACTCAGAAGCAATGATGCCTTCCAATTCATTGCTTTCTTACGACGGACCATCTTCAACGCCAGATCAACACATAGATTAAAGGCACCAACCAACTTTCGATGCCTATAAAGGCCTAGTAGACTATTAGCCACCTCATCTAGATCCACATTGCCAGTAACACAAGTTTAGACCGCGCAGACCGCAACCCATAGTACATGTGTGCTCAGGCATGCCCAAAACATTTGCAGCATATCTGCCATAGGGGCATGGCAGCAAGGGCAGTCAGGAGATGTAACAGAGTATATTCTATGTATTCCGGACAGAGTAAGATAAGCGCTATGTAATATATATGGTATTGGATGAGTTGAAAGCAGGCATTGCAGGAAACCTTGCACGTATCTCAATACCCTATCTTATTCCTTCTGGGCCAGACCACGTCCTGTATCTCGCTCCCAAGTGTGCCTGAAAGGAGCCAATGGCTCTTGAGGCGTGTGTAAGAGTGCTTTCGAAAGCCAAGAAACCAATTGGTTTTCCTCACTTATGTGTGCAGTGTCTGTGTCAAAGGATGCGAAGCAGGCTCGGTAATGCTCTTGTGCAACTGCATGGCACCTGTGCATCAGGAACTGACCTGCAGGCAGACCCGTCTACTCCGCCAGCAACTCGAGCCATCATCACCATTTTAGACAGAGCCACCCGGCCCTGCAGTGTGAGCGAGAGAGGACGCCAAAAAGCAATCTGAGTTTGCAAGGAAGATTTCACCCTCCAAAGGTTGTCTCTGATTAAATCACGAGGCAAATGATAAATGTTAATACCCAAGTAGTGATAGGTGCTCGGCTCCCACCTACCCCAATGTGTACCAGCCATAATGCTTCGTGGAGGGCATTACGGATAAATAAGAATAATAGAATATTCGTGGTCACGTCTTTTGAAATCTGTAACTAGACCTACCTTGCTGTCCAAACCCTTCGTGGCAGAGGATGATGTGGGTAAAAGTTATCAGACTTTATGTCAGCAGATTGGAACATCTCTGGATAAATTGATCCCTCTAAGAAATGTAGGGGACAGGCCTAGAAGAACCAATGCTTGGTTTACGGAGGATCTGGGCCAGCAAAAGCTCCGCTGCAAGCAGGCGGAACGACTTTGGAGAGGAGATTATAGGGAAGTAGACAAGGTGGCATATAAAGCGACCTTGCAGGAATACAAGATCCAGCTGAGGAAAGCCAAGGCTCAGTTCTTGGCGGACACTCTGACTAGGGCCGCTAACAAAGCGCAGGCGTTGTTCAAATTGGTGAACAACTTAGCCCATCCGCCTTGTGCTGCCTCGAGCGTCCCCATCTCCCAGGACTTGTGTGATTCTGTGGCTGACGCATTTGAGGAAAAAATTAGGAAAATCTTAAGTGGACTTCAGAGCTCGGAGCAGGTAACAGCTTCCTTGCTCCCCCCGATAGAACCATCTGCTACGGGGGTTCAGCTGTCCTGTTTCCCGTGCCCCTCCTTGGAAGATTTCTGCCTTCTTGCTAATGGTGTGTCATCAGGATCACCACTTGATCCCATGCCCCAGAAGTTCTGGAAGGCGTTCCAAAACGAACTGTTCCCGCCGCTCCACACCATCTGCTGTCAATCTCTAAGCACAGCAGTGGTCCCGGAAGGCTGGAAAATGGCAATAATCACACCATTGCTGAAAAAGGCCTCCCTGGACCCCTCAAATCCGGCCAACTATAGACCCATCTCGCTCTTGCCTTTTATAGTAAAGGTCGTAGAGAAGTGGGTCACAAGAACTTTATCCAGCTTTCTGGAAAATAACTCTTGCCTGGATGTATCTCAGTTCGGCTTTAGGCCGGCTCACGGCACGGAAACTGCATTGGTCGCCGTGTTGGACGATCTAAGGGCGCGGGTCGACATGGGCAAATCAGCATTCTTAGTGCTGCTTGACATGTCGGCCGCGTTCGACACGGTGGACCATGCAGTATTGCTGAGCCGTCTACAGAGGGCAGGAGTCACTGGCCTGGCCTTGAGTTGGATTACATCTTATCTTAGTGACAGACAGCAAGCAGTGGCGTTTCCACCTTACCGATCTGCCACGCATCGCGTGGAACAAGGTGTCCCCCAGGGATCGGCGATCAGCCCTATCCTATTTAACTTGTACCTTCAACCTCTGGTCGCCTTGATAAAGTCATTCGGCATATCGGTCATCAACTATGCCGATGACACTCAGTTGATCTTTTCATTCGAGGGCACTAAGGCAGTATCAATGGACACATTTCATCGCTGTATGTCGGCTACGGCCGAGTGGTTGGGTGCGAACTCGCTACAATTTAATAGCCTAAAAACGGAAGTGGTCCACTGCTCCTTAGATCGTACACCGCGCCCGCTCCCGGACGACTTCTGGCCTGCATCTATTCCTGGCACGGTGGAGGCAGCAAAGTCGGTCCGGAATTTGGGAGTTCTATTTGAACCCAACCTGCAGCTTGATGCGTCGGTGAACAGAACAGTAGCGACTTGCATGGGCCTACTTCGGGCCTTACGCAAGATTTTACCTCTTCTCCCTGAAAATGCTAGAACAGAAGTAGTGCGCAGTTCTATCCTTAGCCGGTTAGATTACTGCAACGCACTGCTCCTGGGGGCCCCAAAACTTCTAATTTTAAAACTACAGAGGATACAAAATATGGCGGCTAAGCTGGCTCTAGCGCGTCCTCGATCTGCCTCTGCCACGGGAGCACTGGCTGATCTCCATTGGCTACCTGTCCAGCAGAGAATATTGTTCAAGTCAGCTTGTCTTGTTTTCAAGGCCCTGCATGGACAGGGGCCAACGCCGATCCAAAACCTGTTTTCCTGGTACTGCGCTACTAGATCATTAAGATCTTCTTCGGCGTTCTTAGTGACGGTCCCGAGGATAAATAGAGTGAGGATGGGCGGCCGGGCGTTCGGCTTTACGGCCGCTACACTTTGGAACTCACTCCCGTTGACATTGAGGAGTACACAGGATCTCCCCTCTTTTAAAAAGGACCTGAAAACGTTCTTGTTCCCTAGGAAAATGTAATGATAGACCTGTTGCAGCACGGACGCAGTCTCAGCGCCAGGGTACCCTTTGGGTGGCAGTTGCGCTTAATCAAGTAAATAAATACATACATAAATACATACATAGGCAGATTAAAAAAGGAAGTGAAAATTCTAATGCACAAACTTTACTATAATGTTTACAACTATGCACTAGATTTTCTGTAACTTTACTGCCAAATACAATAGGGCTGCACCCACATGTAACTGGGTGGGTTCAGAAGTTTTTGAGACCCAACAGGGGACCTGAAACCAAAGCTGTGAAGTTTCTAATGAAAATAGTAAAACCTCGCCACTGAAAAAATCACCAAACCTCAGGATTTAGAATAAAGTTAATGGAGGTAGTTTTATGGTGTCAGCGTCTTGTTACTACTGATCTGATAACTGGTGTGCACTTAGACAAACTCCAGATCCCAGCTTTGGACCCACCAGATCTCGGTCTTAAAAAAGGGCCATATGTTGTAGTGGGTAAACACCGACTTGCATGCCACTTGCACCCATAGTACAGGGGTGCTCTACAGACCCCAGTGATTAACCAGTTGGGACCAAAAGCAGTTTGAAGATGATTCAAAGGATTTGGAGTCATTTCAGCTGGCTCTTGCCAATGGCTCATGATGGGAAACAGCCTTAATAACGTGGGCTGAGCCACGCACATCGTTTCCCTGCAATACGAACCACACTTGCCTTAACAACGCATATGCCTTACCCACGCATATACGTGGTTAAGGCAGTGTGCATCATCAAACAACTAAGGAGTGACTCAGTGGAAAGTAAAAAACGTGTGACAAAAAATAAATAAATGTGCTAGACTTTACAGATGCCCCTACCCGGTTAAGGTAACTGCAAGATTGGAAAATTCCAATGATAACAACCAGGAGGGAGCAACCTAGTGTATTGTTGTGTAAACATAAAACTGAAAAGGAAAGTCTACCTCTTTGTTAAAAGGACCCTCACTCACCACTAGTTGGTGACATGCTTCATCATTGGGTCCCCGCTGGGGTGGCCGAATGCCCCCCCAGCGTGCTACAACGCCTGATTTACAGCGCAGCGGGTTGGTGATGAGTGTAACAGTGATTAAACTCAAAATTGTGCTAAACAAATGTGAGTGCAGAATTAAAAAATACAGAATTGAAACCCAAACAAAATATTTAATGTGGGCCAATTCGTATTGGGGTTAAAAACGTGTATGGGCGGACAAAACTAGGTTCTGGATTAGGAGACCTGTGTCCTTAGATATGATAGAAGGTCAACATGTTTCTGCTGTCAAAAAATGCAGGTTCGCACAGCATTCGTCAGGACCATAGACAAATTGCACTCCGGTGGTATGTACGCGCTAAGGTACACCCTACCGTGAGGCACTTAATGTGAAAAAGAAAAAGTCATAGTGATATTACTCACGGATATTGCCCGTGCCGGCACACTGTGGTTCACAGCAGCCAAAGTTACAAATAGGAGGAGGAAGATCCTCTTCATGGGTTAAGACAGCGCGGGTAATTTTCACGCGGTGTAAAATTATTCCACTCGCGACTCCCCGCGTATGACCTATAGTTCAGGACTGCCGTCTGCCCGTAGGTAAGGCAGTGTGCAGTCTAGATGCTGGAATCTGCAGGCAGGAAGAAGGATCGGGAGATGAAGCGGTCAGGTAGGTGGGGGCTGGGTTTTGGAGTGGTAGTTTTTCAGGGTGAGGGTAGTTTTTAGGGCTATGGGGTGCCTGGTTGTTTACAGAGCAAGGTATGAGTTTTAGGGCTCAGGGCAGGCGTGTCGGTTAGTTTGCAGGGGTAGAAGTCAGTTTTAAGGGGTCAGGGTGGGGGCGTCTGGGGTCGGGGTAGTTTTTAGGGTGTGGGGTCAATTAGGGCTTAGCCACTTGGAATGGATAGTTTTCAGGTCTGGGGTCGTTTTATGCCTCAGGGCGGGGTGCTGGGTCGGGGTAGTTTACAGGTGAAGGGGACAGTTTTTAGGGCTCAGAGTGGGAGGAGCTGGGTTCGGGGTCGTTTTTACTGCTTGGGGTCAATTTAGAGGGCTCAGGGCGTGTGGGGGGAAAAGGGACCATTTTCAGGGCTGGAGGCAGGGGTGTGATCTTTGCCACACGTGTCCCTTTCCCAATCACGTCTTTACCACGCAATTGCGAGGTAAAGGCATGCGTGGTAAAGACATATTCATGGTTGAGACCACGTTCTTCAGGCATGCGTTGTTGTGGCATGCGTTGTACCATCATACAACCATTCATGACTTCCATGTTCTTCTGGGCCTATGAAATGGCAGATATTGTACAGGGATTTCTGGAACTGTGGAGGCTCGAACAATGCAATATCACCAATGCGTGGGGAAGGTCCCCAGTCCGCACTCTGGTTCGAACAGTTTAAATAATTCAAAAGGTAGTCCAATGTGATTCAAATACATTTATTTTATTTCATTTCAATTCAACTTTGAATGTCAGTTTTTTCTTTTTCTTTTTTGTTTATAATTGTGATTCATTCATGTGAAGGCTCGCCAATAATGATGCACCAGAGAGACTGCAGCTTAAAAGACTAAGTGATGTTTGCCTTGCTTTTTTGTCTTTGCCTTGCTTCCAGGCCAACTGGACTGCAAGAAGATTTTCGGACTCTTGAGTGGTCTTGTGTTCTTGGGGTATCCTCCATGATGATCTTTAGTCACCTGGGCCTCAAGGTCTTCTGGTGGTCATGAGCAGCTCAGCTTTTCACATGACAGTCTGTTCTCAGCACCAAGTTGCCAGGAATCCAGACTTGTTCCCTGCCTGAGTGGGGCACCTTCTTGGTTCTCCCCCTAGCAATGTGTCTACCCAGTACACACTTGACAGGTTTCTTAAATATCTGGACAATGTACATGTTATAGACACAAGTGAGCTACTGTTTATCTTACTTTGTTTACCAAGTGGGAAGAAGCCCTTAGCAAACCTTTGTTCTGCATTCTTTGTGAAATTTAAGTTGTCTCCTCTTTTAAGAGAAGGTACATCTTCCCTTGTTTATACATTGTTTTCGCATACCTTTTGTGCAGCGGTTACCGGTCAGCCCATTTTGAACTGATCAAGGCTGGGCAATTATAGCAGCCCAGATAGAAATCCCAGTAGAATGACCCTTCTTCTTTGAAACAGCCAGCAAGATAGGAAATGGGTGGACATGGAAGTTTTACGGGAGAGGGATAAACCTACTAGTGAAGGGAACGGATACAAAACTACCCACATTCCATTGAATAGAGTTCCAAGGACAGAGTCTTCAGCACAGGGAGGCACATACTTTCATATCTCCTTTGAACAAGGAGCATTCATGCACGTAGTTGACTTAAATGGCCACCTTAAATTCATCCTTAGACTAAAGACCTTGCACATTATATGTGCACACACCATACTTTTCATTTCACACATGCGGGAATATACAAGGGTTCCCACTATTGAACCTTTTAAAGAGTCTGTCTCCTCACAAGAGGTGCTGGTAACTTCGTACCCTAAATTATTTTTCTACCATTATTGCCAGTCACTTCATGTCGCAGGATATGGTGGCAGCAAACACGTTTACTCAGCTTGCATTGGAGGAGGAAAGGGGGACTTTGGACATAACTGCCCTGTGAGCAAGGCAGAGCTGCATTGACGAACAGCACAGTAAAATTGTATGTGTAGCGCCTTGAGTGAAATCTGATTGCCAAGTGCACTACAAAGGTAAATATCTAGAGCAGGCTACTACATTGAAAAGGGATTGGTGGCACACCTTTTCCAAACCATGCAAAGGATGTTCGTCCAAACACTGGCACACATGCAGTTTGTGTGGTTTTTCCTCTGGGTTCTCATTCCACAGAATTTTATGGTTTACATTAGGAGATGTGAAATGGCACATAGAAGGACAGGGTGAGCTTGCCGGAAGTCAGTGTATGTTTCTGTGTCAAAGAAAGAAGGGGTATATCACTTGTCTCTCCCTAGGAAAATGGCACTGCAAGATGATTCCTCGACCTGAGCAGTTGGTGAAACCCACTCTGACATGAGTCAGGTGTTCTTCAGAAAAAGAGAGCTGTAGTCCTAATTTCGGCTTGAATCTATATTCTGACGTGAATTTGAGACAATTTACGTTGAGAGCCTGACCAGTGACATGTTCGTAGAAGCGCCTTTCTTTCCAAAGTCTTCCTCGGTGTCAAAGGCTTTGTTATCAAGTGCTTTGATGTTGAGGCTTTCCTTGGCATCTACTTTGCGCTAGTACTCAAACTCAAGAACTGCCTCAACGTCCAAAATAACACATCAGAGCGCTGTTGTAGGAAAGTGGCTCTATATACATACTGGACCAAAGTAAGGTACAGTGTGTATAGAGTCCCCAGTCCCCAGAGTTTTGGCAGAGGCTAAAGTTAGATATAACCTTACTCTCTAAAGTGGTAGCTTGGTCGAGCAGTAAGGCAGTATCAGAGGACAGTGTAAAGCATTTGTTGTACACACTCAGTCAGCAAATGGTCTCACACACTCAAGAACTGAACTCTAGGCCAATTGTTTTGTATCAAAATATATAGTTGTTTTATTTTAGAACCAACAAGGTATCAAAATATACTTTCTCAGAATGAGTTACTTTAGTTAAATACTTTTCAAATAGGCAATAGACTTTTTGAATGCAATAGTTACAGTTTGTTGCAATAGGCAACACAATTTCAAACACAGTGCAACATTAAGCTCAATGGAAATTTTTGGTTAAATGCAATTAGTTACTTTGTAAATTACTTTTCTAACCACAGGACTGGATCCTAGATTCAGTCCCGGGACATGAGCTGTAAACAGTTGAGTAAAAGCTTTTTGGTTACAGTAGTGATTTTTAAGGAATATTATTGTATTTTAAAAGTTAACAAACGTTTTCAGTTGAAATTACCAATGTTATCCTTTGGAAGGAAATTCAATTTGCAGGTAAAGTATGTTCATGGTACTTTTGTAATCCAGTACTTGCCTCCTAGGTTCAGCACTGGGACCTCTATCTAAAACAGGTAAGTAATTACGTTTTGGTAATTGGTACGATTTTTAAAGAATATTTGTAGTTTGCATAAATCGACACTTAGAAGAAATTTCACAGAAAAAGTCAATGGTTTCCTACGGAAGAAAATTCAGGTTACTGGTAAGTACGGTTAAAATTAATTTTCAGGGTTTGTGCTGGGCTAAAAGGTGCAGCACTGAGGTCTTTCCTGATAACAGGTGAGTCAATCGGAATTTGTTGTTCGGCTGATTTTAGGTGAATATTTTAAAGTTCCAAAACTCCACACTTAGACTGGTTTCACTTGGAAATTCTTCTATGTTAGCCTATGGAAGAAAAGTGAGTTATCGGCCTTCAGGTAAGTACTCGACTGGTAGAGTTAAGGGTCTGGGCATAGACTCAGGGGTCTCCCAGGTTCAGGTAGGTACAGTTGGTACACCCTCAGCGGCACAGGGGCAGCCAGGTGCAGCGGTAGTTAGGCCCAATGTCATCCAATTAGAGGCAGGGGGCTTTCAGTTGGTGGCTTCTGAGTAGCAGGCCACGCGGCTGTGGGAGCTGGGCTCCTGGTCACTTGCTCAGGGCAAATGGGGAAGTAGAATAGGACAAAGGTTGCACTGCCAGTGGTACTCAGGCGGCTGGGTGCAGGGTGCTTTTGAGCCGTCGGGCGCTCAATGTTATTCAATGGAGATCTTGAAAAGGGAACAAAGGCTGCAGACTCTGGGACGAAAGATCTTCTGGAGCGACCAACACTTCGAGGGGTAAGTTGGAGTCTTGGAGGGTAGGTAGGCACCCCGGAGTTGGGCACAGGAGGCCGGGGGGCGACTGGTGCAGGGGTGTCTTTCGACGTCGGGAAATCTTACCCTCTCTGGTCGCGGTTAGAGGGGTCCCTGGTTCTGAGTCTGCAGGTGTCGTCTGGGTCATCAAGGAGGGTCTTGGGCACTAGATTCCAGGTCAGAATCGCCGGGAGGACGTCCTCAGGGTCTTTGTCCACTCGGGCACAGCGGGTGCAGAGTGGGCTGGATTCCTGGTTCCTGGCTGGCACCAGGAGTATTGCTGGTTGAGCAGAGCCACTGCTCGTGGGAGTCCCAGTCTCTAATAGGGTCAAGGCAGGCAGGTCCTCCGGGGTTCTTGAGGTTTCTGTCCGCAGGAGACGCCGATATTTAGCAGGAGCAGGTTCAAGGATCAACAGGCCTGTAGGGCTGGGGCTAAGTCAGTTGGTGTCGTCTTCTTGTTAGCAGCTGCATGGCAGCTCTTCTTCATGGTCTTCTTTCTTGTTTCGAAATCGGGATCTGAAGAAGGAAGGTTCAGGGTGCCCCTAAATACTAAATTTAGGGGCGTTACAGGTAGGGGAAGGGCAGGGACCAATAGGTTACTGTCCTGGGGTGAGTACACCCCCTATCCTGCTCCTCTCCTGTGGGAGGGGGCAGTAGCCTATCTCTGATTGGGCAGGGCTCCCCATCCTCAAGATGGCCGGAGCCCGGAGTTGTGCTTCACCTCGCCTCTCCCACCTGAGGGGTGGAGTTGGCACAGGCTGGCACACCCCCTTTCCTCACGTATGGTTTCCCGCCAGTCTTCCCGCCAGAGTGGGGGTAGGAACCGGTGGGGGCCAGTTGCTGAGTACAGCACGTGGTCTGGAGAAGCTCACAAAGGCGGTATGCCTTTGAAGCTTCCCCCTGCCCATCCTGGGGGAGGAGACCTAGCACCTCGCCCAGGATGTGCATTGTTGCAGGCCCAGGAAAACGGGGGGCTCTCCCTCCATGGGTCCAGCAAAATGTCTGCTGTGTGGCAGCCTAGGCAAGCCCCTCAGACAAGACATGGTTTGTAGGTTAGGTGTCAGGGGGCATCTCTAAGATGACCCCTGTAGTGCATTTTACAGTACATCCCACACAAGCATCAATGTGGGTGTAATGTGCTGAGAAGTTTGATATCAAACTTGTCAGTCTTCAGTGTAGCCATTATGGTGCTGTGGAGTTCGTAATGACAACCTCCCAACTACATATACTCTTAATGGCATCACTGCACTTACAGTGCCGGGGAATGGCCCTGGGTACTGTAGGGGCACAAGCCTCATGCACCTGTGCCCACAACACTGGCATAGGGCAGAATAATCATATACAGATGCCTCTTTGCATGGTTAGTGCACTGACAAGGGTCAGTTGATGGCTCACGGAAAAATAACAACCAGAAATGTCAGCATCCTGGAGCTGCAAGCAGTTCATCTAGCTCTGAAATTCTGTCCTAAAGAACGTCACACCTCATCTTGATGCATGCTGTAACACACGACCTAAACAAACTATGAAAGATGAAATCCAGGATGCTTTAAAAAAACATAAAAATACTATTTAGTTGTGGCTTTTTTTGGCAGACTCTCCAGATAACGGTAATGTTCGATGGCATTTGTGGCTGTAGATACACATGCTCTGCATATTCCTGCCATCTGGTGTTGGGTTCAGAGATGTGCAACTGGTCTTTGTTCAAAGAAGTATTTCGAGTCACGAGGTAGACTGACTCCTCTTCTCAGTGATACTGCGCATGGGCATCAATTCCAGTGTTCGATTGTTTTCTCCGCCGTCTGGTTTGGATGTTTGTGCCTCTCCTCTATGTTCAACTGCATTCAGTACGAGTCTTCGGTCCTATCCTGTCTTCGACAGTATAGTAAATTTCGATTGCGCTTTCTCCAAACTGTTTCCACTCTATAATCTTCGACGTCTGTCTATCGCCCTTCGGGGCGCTGACAGTCTCAGGCATACCTTTCTGCGTGCATTGTCGGAACGGAAGATGTCTCCCTAATGGAACTAACACCTTTGCGATTCTGCCCCCACTGTCATGCTAAATATCAGCATACCTATCTACATTAGATGTGTAACCTCTGCCTGTCGTCAGACCACCGTGAAGCCAACTGCAATGCACGCAAGTCATTTTGATCCAAGAAGACACTCCGTAATAGAAGAGCATGCCGACTGGAAATGTCTTGACGCAGTGAGGACGATACTCCAGATATCTTCGCTGAGGAGCACGCCCTAGGAAGAGCTGGAAAGTGAACAGGAGGATGCAACCTTTTCTGTCGAGCAGATCCCCGGCTCCGATGTTAGAGGAAGAGCTTGAGTCCACCCTGCCTCCCAGGCAGTGCATGAGTACTCCTACCCCAAACCTTTCTCCACCGAAAAAGAGTACCAAATACTCACTGCTTCCTCTTGTTGAGTTTGCCGGACTCTCACTGTTTTCATGCCATGTTTGGATCCGAAAAGAAACTTTGGATGCCCCACCTTGGAGCCCGACTCCGAAAACTGCTGTTAAACATAAGCTTTCTGCTTTGGCACCAACCTCATTGGGTCGAGCACATTCTTCTCTCTCTGCTAAGCCTTTGGAACCGATCCAGCAACAGACTCCATCTCGTTTGGTGCAGGAAAAGAAATCCTCTAAAGCCTTGATTCCAAAATCAACCGAATTTAAACACTCAAAGCATTCTTCAATTTTTTGGGCTTCGGTCGAGTCAATTCTTGAAAAGATGTGCCAGAAACAAAGGAAGAGCCCTATTAGAGAAGGCACAGGGTAAATCATAGCCTCATCTCCTCCTCAAAGGCAGCTAACATTTGAGGAGGACTTGAAGATTCCAGTACCTCCCAAAAAGACAACAAAAGACAAGACTAGTAGCCCAGCACATCAGCCTCTACCACCACCACCTCCTCCACATTCACTACCACCCCTGTCTCCTTCTCGACATCAGGCCCTTCTAGGCCATACACCTCCAGGTTCACCGGCAGGGTGTTAGGAGAACCATTAGTGGAACCAGACTCTTGGAATGTTTGATATAGAACCCATAACTCCAAACAACCCAGATCTTTACCCAGCTTGTCCTTCACCACCGAAGATTCTAGTGACTATAGTTGACAGAGCAGTAACTTTTCATGGAGTCCAACTTCATAGGGGGTCTCTAGAGCAGGACTTACTATTTGACACTTTATCATCCATCCATAAAGACACCCCATTTCTGCCCATGCTTCCAGGCATGTTAGGGCATGCAGATAATATATTCAAAGAACTTGTACACACCAGTGTTATAACCCCACACATTTTGAAGTCTGTTTTTATTTCACCCCCTAGGTTGGGAGTACGCAAAAAAAAGGTGACACATACACGGCGATAAGCCTACAACCCCACAGGCGCCGGCCGCGTCAGAGGAAAAGCAGTAAAATAACATGAGAATCGTGGATACTTCCTAACCTTATACACAGCGTTCCGCCTACAACCCAATAGGGCCGGCCGCGTCTGAAAATAAAGAAATCTTTCGGGCATGTCAAAAGGTCACTGCTAATAAAACCTGGCCTCTAGGGCCGAGTGCAGACCAAGAACTAGAACTAACAGAACTACCGGACCAGAGCGGTCCGAATTACACCCAAGAGCCTAGAAGGAGGCAACAGAGCAGAAAAGGCAACAAAAGAGAGGAAAAGGAAAGAATCAGAGAAGAGGAAAGAAAAGACCTAGAGGACAGCTAAGGGACCAGAGGGGTACGAGTCCTTGCAGGTCTCACCGATAACAGGAACACCCGCCGTGTGACACATTTCGGACCCCAGGGCTATTATACCACAGGCCTGCGTGAGGTAGGGGGAAGCACAGCGCCGTCCACTAAATGTAACGCCCTAACTTTAGGGGGCATGTTTCTCGCATGTTCTGTTTTGCACAAATAGGACACCAGAGGCTGCCATACCGCCTTGAAGCGTGTGTTGCGAGACTGCAGTCTAGCTGAGAGTAATTCCATGGTAAGGACATGCCAGAGTCTCACAAACCACGCAGCAATGGGGTGCGCCTCCGTCTACTTCCAGTATAAAGCAATGAGTTGTCTGACGGAGCCCTGCATTTGTAGCGCTATGGTCCAATCACTCCGGGTCAATGCTAACAAATTTGCAGGTTTTGATTCCCAGCAATAGTGTACTAGCGGCATCAGGCAGAGGAAACCCCAGGACTCCCTTAATGTGACTCAGGACCTCCTTCCAGAAGACGGTTATCAAGGGGCAGGTCCACCAGATATGTAGGAAATCTCCAGGTGCAGCCTGGCATCTCCAGCAGTCAGGAGAAGAGGATGGGAACATTTTATGCAAGCGTTGGGGCGTGTAGTACCACTGGGTAATCATTTTATATGCGTTTTCTTGTTGTGGGATACTACAGTATACTTTAGGAATATCGCGTCACAGACGAAGCCACTGCTCCGGTGTAATATCGGCTCCTAACATCTTTTACCACCGCTGTTGATAGGTCTGCGAAGGCGGTACCTGAGGGTGCTGCAGGATCTGGTATATCTTGGAGATCAAGCCCTTCGTTTCGGTACAAGAACGGGCTAGTCTCTCGAACGGGGTAAAATCTCGGGTGGCCCCGGGATATGTTGCATCTGTCAGGGCCCAGTGTCGCAACTGGATATATTGCATCTCAGCTTCTGGCGGGAGGCGAAATTCCTCCCTGCAGTGAGCGAAAGACTTCAGGGTGCCTCCGTCAAAGAGGTCTGTAAGGACCCTGCAATCACCCTGAGTCAACCCACGAAAGGCTCTAGTACGGAAGGCCGGCGGAAACCACGGGTTCCCCTCAATAGGGGTGTGCGGGGATGGAAAAGTTGTGAGACCTCTACGCACTGCCACTCTGTCCCATATTTCCAAAACTGTTTTAGTGGGCATCGCCAAGTAGGCGCTCGGGGATCGCCCTGTCTTATGGTTCCACGCCAAGTCCCAGATGGTGTGACCAGTTACCGCCCTATCCATGTGGAGCCACCCCTTTTCACTTTCTCTGGTGCCCCACTCAATCACGAAGCGTAAATGGGCGGCCCAGTAATAATCCACCAAGTAAGGACATGCCAGCCCTCCGCTGTCTCGCGGCGCCATAAGGAGTGCCTGGGAGAAGCATGGTCGCTTCCCTCCCCAGATGAAGCTGGTTAGCTCTCTTTGCAAACTCCGAATATTATGTAAGGGGATGGGTGTAGGCAAACACTGGAACAAGTAAAGAAGTTTGGGCAGGATGGACATCTTTACCGCATTGAGTCTACCCAACCATGATGGCATCAACGATTTCCATCTCCGCAGGTCGTCAAGGACCGACCTGCGACAATCCTTCCAATTGACTTGCGACCAACCATCTAATGAAGGAGTCCGGTGTAAGCTAAGGTATCGAATGTGGTGTTCCATCCAGCGATACGGGCAGATCCGCTCCAGCGGGGGGACTTTGTGTATGGGGATGGTAAGGTTGAGTGCCCAGGACTTGCTATGATTCATTTTCAGGCCAGAGACACGCTCAAAGAGGCAAAGCGTAGAGTGGACCGTAGGTAAGGACTCTCGGGGTTTACTGAGGGTGAGAATGAGATTGTCCGCATAGAGCGCCACTTCATGGTCCTGTCCCCCCAGAGGGATGCCATCAATGTCCGGAGCACGACGGATCCGCCAGAGGTTCAATCGCCAGGGCGAACAGTAAAGGCGAGAGCGGGCAGCCCTGCCTAGTCCCTCTCCCTATACTAAACGGTTCCGTTAACAGTCCATTCACGCGGACCCTGGCCTTTGGCGCAACATAGGGCGCCATAATTCTAGTGATCATCTTCGGGCCAAGTCCCATCCTGCAGAGGACCGCCCGGAGGGACGACCAGTCCACCCGGTGAAACGCTTTTTCAGCGTCCAATGAGGGGAGGCAGGCCGGGATCTGCCAGTGGTGCGCTTTCCCCACCAGATGAGCCACCCTCCGCACGTTATCAGCTCCCTGACGGCCGCGAATGAATCCCACCTGATCTGGGTCAATCAGGTCAGGCATATGAGGGTCCAGTCGCTTTGCCAGCACTTTGGTGTATATTTTAGAATCGGTGTTTAGTTGAGCTATCGGGCGGTACAACGAACATAATGTGGGGTCTTTCCCAGGCTTCAAGATTAAGGCAATTTCCGCCATTCCCATATCCGGAGAAGGACCCAGGTCGTCCGTGAAAGAGTTGAAGAGCCGGAGAAGATATGGCCCCAGCTGAGCCTGAAACATGCGATAGAAGGAGAGCGGAAGCCCATCCAGACCCGGCGCCCTCCCCAGGTGAAGTTCACGAAGAGCCGAGGTCACCTCCTCCAGTGCTATCGACTCCTCCAGGAGTTCTGCAAATTGGGGGTGCAATGCCGTCCCCCCATACCGCTCCAGGACTTCCTCCACCACTTCAGGAGGCAGTGTCTCCGCAGCGTACAGTGAAGCATAGTAATCCCGGAAAGCCTGACATTTATCCGTAGCCGCCGTAGCCCTGGACCCGTTTGGTAGCTGAACATTCGCTATGTGAGACTTAGCAGCTCTGACCCGTAGTCTCCTCTCTAAGAGTCTCCCAACCTTGTCTCCCCCCTCAAAATGTGTCTGTTTTGAAGCCAAAAGGGAGCCTTCCGCCCTATTCGCACGCAACAACCGCAGTTGGCCTCGAAGATTCGCTAGGTGGCGTCTCGTTTGCAGAGTAGTGCCGCCCTGATCCTGCGCTTCCGCCTTCCTTAGGTCTTCCACTAGGCCATCCTCCACCGCTCGTGCCTCTCGCGTTCTCGCAATCACAAGGGATGTAATATGGCCCCGGATCGTGGCCTTAAAGGCGTCCCAGACCACCAGGAAAGGCGTCTCAGGTAAGTAATTGCTCTCAAAATAGAAGGTAATGGCCTCACGGATGTCTTCAACACTTGCTGCGTCCCGGAGGATGCTTGGCGGCAGGAACCATCTCCTCTCTCTGGGAGGGCCCGTATCCGGGTCCCGAAGGAGCAGCTCCACATGAGCATGGTCTGAGATTGAGATGTCGGACATCTCCACTCCCCTCACATCCCGGACGAGGTCGTGCGACACAAACACAAAGTCGATGCAGGAGTATGAGCGGTGAGCACTCGAATAAAATGAGTACTCTCGTTTATCCGGTGAGAAAGAGCGCCATGCATCGAACAGCCCTAAGTCCCCGATCTGCTTGCGAAGCGCCAGAGACATTGCTCCAGCCCCACTGAAGGAGCCCTCGCTCCGGTCCATCTTTGGGCACCATACCATATTCAAAATCCCCTCCCAGAATCAGCGAAGGGCTGCCCTGTGGTATCTGATCTCGCAGGAGGTTCCGGAGGAAGCGGTCCTGAGCTTGGTTGGGGGGCGTATACGTTACACAAGGTTAATCGGCGACGTCCCACCTCAACACTCACCCTGAGAAAGCGGCCATCGCCACTTCGGAAGGGCCTGCTCTCCCCCGCCTGATGCCAGCCCTGCACAAAATCGCTACCCCTGCTGTTTTCGTATCTGCCGCTGCCCAGAACTGAAGAGGGTACCGAGGGTGAGCCATGCGCCCAGTGTCAGCCAGTAGGAGGTGAGTCTCCTGCAAGAAGATGATGTCCGGACTGTGACGCAGGAGATAGTGCCAGACCTGTTTGCGCTTGTTGGGCGAATTAAAACCCTTCACGTTGAGGGTCATGACCTTCATAGAGCTAGCCACATTCATAGCCATACCAAGATATCACAAAGGCGAACATGATCCACACATCCATCACACCATTCGCAGCGCAACCCCCCCTAATCCATGGCCGTACATCCCCACCTCCCACCTGCAGTCTACTTCCCCTCCCAGGTCCCCATAAGAAGAAAGGAAAAGAGAGAAAAAGAGCAGCAAGAAACCAAGAGAGGTAGAAAGAGATAGTAAGGGAACGAAGAGCCACAAGGGCCATCCAACAGTAGAAAACAAGCGCGGCCAACCGGGCCGCAGGACACTGACCCCGTTACAGGGCATCCTACACCCACAGGTTCGGAAGCTCTCTGGGATGTCACTCCCTAAGGGGCAGGTCAATTACACAGAGGGGGGTGTGTCGGTCTCAAAGGGAATCCCGCTAGGGAGCCCCCGCCATCCCCGCCGCCCACAAAGTCGGAGTCAGGGGTGGAATTAAGGAGTCTCACTGCACCTCCCCACTTAGAGCCCGACATGATCAGGGGCATATCCCCCCCACATCAGGAGCAGAGAAAGATACAGACCATTGATCAAGATGTGAAGGGGCCCTCGTCAAGTTCTGCCTTATCCCCCTCCAGGGACCGTATGTGGGCTATAATGTCTTGCTTGGCCCGGGTGGGGGAGAACCCTTCTGCAGGCGATGTTGTTGTACCGTGGTCCAATCTGGTCCCGCCGGTGTCCTCTTCTGTCTGCGGGGCTGTGACGGGCTCGATGGAGGAGTCGTTGCCAGGCGAAGGAGCTGCGCCGCCTCTTTATAGGATCTCACCGATCTACACTTCGATTCCCATTGAAAGATAAGTGCGAATGGGTGCCCCCATTGGTAAGTAATGCCCAGGCTTTGCAACTTCTCCGTTACCGGCCGAAATGCGCGGCGCCGCTTAAGGGTGTTGGGGGCCAGGTCCTGGAAAATTTGAATCTTATGGCCGTTGTATCTCAGATCCGGGTTGTCACAAGCATTCTTCTAAATCGCCTCCTTTTCAGTGAAAAAGTGGACCCTGGTCAGGATATCCGGCAGGAGTCCCGTCCTCCCCGCCGGGGCGGCCACCCGATGTGCTCGGTCCAGCGTTGCGGGTGAAGCGTTCTCGTCGCCCCAAACCTCGTGCAGAAGTTGCGCCACATAGCCCATGATGTCTTCACCTTCTTCTCCCAATGGAATGCCCCGAATGCGGAGATTGTTGCGCCTACTTCTGTCCTCCTGCTTCACCTGGAGCTCTATGTTCTGCTCCTCAAGGGCCGCCAGGCGCTGCCACAATTGTTCCTGGTCTTCCGTTCGTGTATCCATTCTCCGTTCCAGTCCATCAACCCGGTCTCCAAGGTCCGTCACCTCCTTCCGAAGCTCTTTCACACAGCTGTGGACCTCGGATCGCAAGGAACCTATCTCCGCTTTCAACTCCACCATGAAGGGGGACATGAACGCTTGAGTGACCGGCGGGGAGCTTTCGGCACCCCTGGAAGGGCCTGCATCCGCCGCAGGTGCCCCCGCTTTGCCCCACATGGCCACAACCGTATTGTCCTTGGGGGCGGCAGCCGAGTCGGTCTTGCCGCCTTTGTTGGAGCGCGTCATCCCTGAAGGTCCGTCCGAGCCGGCAATGCAAGCAACTCTCCCGCTGACTAGGGGAGGAGGTCGGCTCTTCACCGGCTAGACGAGGGATATACCCCGGTCCCCACCTCACCCTAAAGATTCTGATCTCACACCAGTGCAGAACCCGCCACCCACCGAGCAAAAGTCCGGGCCTCCAGGGGGGCCCTCCACAGCAGTTTATCGTGTACCAGGGGGTGAGCAGTCAGCCGCCCCACCACTCAACGCCTTATCACACCCGGCCTTCCCACGCCGCACCAGGCCAGAAAGGGCACTTCAGGAAGGCAGTCTAGGCACCGGTCCGCTTAGGCCCAGGGCTCCTCAGGCAATGATTCCCCCGAGGGGTGGGGGCGCAACTCAGTCACCCCCGGGACCGGGGCACTCCACAGCCAGGGGCCGAAGATAACGCGGGAAAGAGATCCCCCGTAGTTCCTCAGAGGGCCCTGCGTAGGACAGCAGGCCTCCAAAGGCCTATCTCACCGGGGGCCACAGATGACAGACTGCTCCAGAGTCCTCTGCCACACCCCTGGGACAACACCGCTCACCTGTGGGCGTCCAAGCCTCTCACCTCGCCAGGTCGCTTCTCGGGGGACTCCACGCCTCCACTGCAGAACAACGCCAGTTCGACCCGGGCCGGTGCCGTCCAGGGCCCCAGTCCGCGCCTATCTCGCAGCACTCTCAGGGCCTCAGAGACTGACAGCGCGCACAGGAGACACCCCCTGTCGCGTTGAGGAGCAATATTTTTTCAAGCCAGGCACACAGAGCCAGGCCCCAAGGCCAGGCCGGATGTCGAGTGCTGAGGGTCACTTCAGGAGGACACGCTCCGGAGTGGGCGCAGAAGCACTCGCCCCACCACGCTCCCTGACGATGACAGGGCCATCCACCGCATGCGGGGCCCAAAAGGCAAGTCTTCCTGTCCCCCCAGGCCGGTCCCGGATGTCAGAGGGACCGGCCAGTACCTTCAGGCCTCTCCCGGGGACAGTCACAAAATGGCGGCCAAGGGCTCTGCCGCGCAGTCCCCCTCCTGCTTCCTCGCCGCAGCCTGGTTGTGTCTGCTCCTCGCCAATGCAACCCCCCAGGCAGCACCACTCGGGAGGGCAAAAGGCCCCAGTCCAGTTCAGGGGCGTAGGAGGGGGCAGGACACCCCGGAATCCGAGTCTCCAGGCCACCCAATGTCAAGGGGCAAAATGGCGGGGGAGCGCGCCCACTACTGCCGCTCACCTGTAAAGTCCAGACGCAGGGGGTAGAGGCCTACATGCAGCAAGGTACCTCAGCTCCGGAGCCCCCTCCAATCCTCCCTCTGGAGGAGCGCAGTCCGGTCTCTCCGTCGGCAGCGCCAGCGGCCCAGCCACGAAGCACCAAGGCCCCCGGTTCCGCCAGGCAATGACCCCGCATCCACCAGGCCGCTCCACTCCGATCTCTCCCAGGGGGGTGGGAGGCCGTCAGCACCGCTCTGCTCCCCAGGTCCGCCGTCCGTCTCGCCGAGGGATTCGGGGCCTGCGCCGGCACCAGTAGAACCACAGAGGCAGTCCACAGGCCTCCGTCCACAGCGCCGCCGCAGCCCAGCCTCCACACCAGTATGGCTTGCGGCCCAGTCACAAGGCACCGGGAGTCCCCACGGGCGGCCACCGACTCATCAGGCCCAGTTCGCCACAGGCATCGCCCTGCAGTGCCCCTACTGTCGCCGATCCACACCTCTCTGGGTACACCCAGGCGGGGGAGGGGAAAGCCGCCACTACCTCCCAGGGCCTCCGCTCTCCAGGCCTGCTCTCCGCTCCTTCACAGGCCCCCGGGTCTCCACGTAGGAGGGTCCGCAGAGGCAATCCCGCACTCGCCTCGACCCAGAGTCGCCCCGGGCCCTGCATGCCCCGCTGTCAGCAAGGGACCGCACCACGCCACCTGGTCTAGAGGTTCCCCGGGGTCCGGCAGTCCGCCACACGGAGCTCGCCTCAGGCTTCACAAGATGGCGGCTCCCGCTTCAGAGCCTTCACTGACTCCTCGCCGCCCGACTCCGTCGCCCCCGCAGACCGCAGAAGCACCAATCGCCAGGGACTGTCGCTCAGGTCAGTGTCCACATCGGGGGTGCAGTTATGGCCCCCAACTCCGCCTATAATTGCATATACGGGTGGCGGCGGTCTGGAGCTCCCCAGAGACACGTCTCACCACATCGCCGGTTAGACCACCATAACCCCACACATTGATTAAAAAATATAAAGCGGCTCCTACTGACCCACTTTTTTATACATAGCCAGCTCTCACCAGATGCCATTGTGGCCACCACAGCTCGTAAACGGGCAATTAGTTAGACAAGTGAAGATATCCCACCTCCTGAGAAAGAGAACAAATGCACTGATGCTGCTGGGAAACTCGTTTCAGCTCAAGCAGGCAATCATTGACGTATTGCTAACTCTCAGGCCTTGCTCGCACGTTGTGATCAGGCCAACTGGGATGAAATGAAAGTACTGCTTCAGTATCTTCCAGAACACAAAAATGGGTTAAGAATAGTTAATGAAGGTCAGGCCATCACCAATAATTCAATAGGATGTGCCTTGGAAGCAGCTGATGCAGCCACAAGGGCATCAACACCAGTATTTTGCTCAGAAGACAGGCCTGGCTCAGGTGTTCAGATTTTAAACCAGAAGTTCAATGGGAAGTTTTGAATGTCTTTTCATAAGGAGCATTTATTTGGCCCTCAAGTGAACTCCACTTTAGACCAAATGAAAAAAAAAGACACTGATACCACAAAAGCATTGGGAGTTTTTCAAACTCCCACACCTCGCGGTTCCTTTCTACGAACAGGCTACAAGGGCAGATATAAATTCTTTGCCACAGATGACTCCACTTCCCAGCCAAAGCAGGGGCAATCCAGTTATACTAAAGGTTTTTACAGAGGCTCATTTAGATGCAATAATATTAAAGGAAGGTATAGGTACTTGAACACCTGGTGCAGCCTCCACCCCCAAACAGTGACTGCCCTATCCTTCGCCCCAATCACATAACACCTGTCGGGGGGAAGACTGCAGTCTTTTACCCGGTCTGGGAAACCATCAGACCAATGGATACTAGCCATTACCCAACATGGCTAGTGCCTGAAGCTCATTACCACACCACATCGCAATCACAGACTATCACAAGACCACTTAATTCTTCGCAAACAAGATGTCAAAGCCCTTCTTCTCAAAGGGGCTATAGAACCAGTTCCCCTTCATCAACAAGGCATAGGGGTGTATTCCTTGTACTTTTTTCACGTGAAAGAAGGATGGGTCACTGAGACCAATACTAGATCTCAGACCTCTCAACTACTATATCCTATCAGAACTCTTTCACATGGTCACTATACAAAATGTCATTCCACTTCTACAAATGAGTGACTTTATGGCCACTTTGGACCTAAAGGATGCTTACTTCCATATACCCATTCATCCTGCTCATCGCAAACCTCAGGTTTATCATAGCAGGAAAACACTACTAATTCAAATTTCTACCCAGTTCGGTGTCATTACTGCACCAAGGGTTTTTATAAAGTGCCTAGCAGTAGTAGCAGCACACTTGCTTCCACAAACCAATCATGTATTCCTGTACCACTACGATTGGTTAATCAAAGCCAACGCCTATCTACACTGTCAACAACACATTAACAATAGACCTCCTACAAAATTTGGGGGTGACATCAATGTCCCCAAGTCTCACCTTCAACCTCTTCAAATCCAACCATATTCAGGGGCAATCCGCAACACACAGTTTGGATTAGCCTACTCCAATCCACGAAGATACAAAACTTTCAGGCACTTCTACCTCAATTTCAGACAAACAGTTCACTCACAGTTGAAACTGTTATGCATCTACTAGGTATGATGGCACCTTGCATTGCCATAGTTCCCAACACAAGACTGATCATGTGCCCACTACATCAATCTCTTTCTCGTTAAGTGGTCTTGGTCACAGGGTCACCTCCACGATCTAATCTTGACAGACCGCCAAACTCACAGTTCTCTGCAATGGTGGAGCCCCAACAATTTACTGAAAGGGTGGCCTTTTCTCGACCCTGTTCACTATAACTATAGACGCTTCAGAGATTGGTTGGAGGTAACATCTCAAACCGCTCTCCAACCATATAGAACTGGGCTCTTCACCATCATATTCAATTGTTAGGAGAATATCTGCCAGGGACGAACAACCATCTTGCGGACTGCTCAGCAGGACACACCAACAAACTCACGAATGGGAACTCAACCCATAAGTCCTCTGTCCCTATTTTCAGAAGTGGAGGGCTCCTCACATAGACCTGTTTGCCACAAGAGAAAACGCAAAATACCCAAACTTTGCATCCAAGTTCCCACACCAACTATCCAAGTGCAGTGCACTATGGATGAGTTGGTCCAGGATATTTGCCTACACTTTTCCCCCTCATTTCATTTCTGGTTTAGAAACTCAGGCAAACATCTCAGATGATTCTAGTAGCTCCCACTTGGGCACGTCAGCCCTGGTTCACAACGCTCATGGATCTCTCAGTAGTCCCACACGAGAAGCTCTCCAACAGGCCGGACCTTCTCAATCAAAATCAAGGACAAATCAGTTACCCAGACCTCAAGATGTTCAATCTAGCATTTTGGCTCCTGAGGTCTTAGAGTTTGGTTATCTAAACTTTCCATCAGAATGCACCGCTATTCTTAAACAGGCACACAGCGCCACAACTAGAGCCTGTTATTCTGCAAAATTGAAGTGTTTTGTTTGCTATTGCCAACCTAAACACATTAATCCTATCAAAGCCACTGTGCAGGATGTTATTTGCTATTTACTTTTTTTTGCAAAAGTACAATTTGGCATACACTTCCATTCAATTACATCTTGCTGCAATAGCTGCCTATCTCCAAAATGGACAGCATGTATCCATCTTCACAATTCCTGTTATCAAAGCATTCATAGAAGGACTGAAATGAATCATTCCACCTTGTGTGATTCTAGCACCCTCCTGGAACCTAAATGTGCTTACTAGGCTCATGGGCCCTCCTTTTGATCCTTTACACATGCCCACTTCAATTTTTATCTGGAAAAGTGGCATATTTAGTTGCCATTACCTCACTCAGGTATGTTAGTGAGCTCCAGGCATTAACTTTAGAAGAACCATTCTTTCAAATAAATGAAGAAAAATCAGTAATTCAGACTAATCCAAAATTCATACCAAAGGTAGATTCTCGATTTCATCTCAGTCAATTAATTGAACTACCTATTTTGTACCCTAACCCTGATTCCTCAGCAGAAAGAGCTCTTCACACCTTAAATGTAAAAAGAGCACTCATGTTCTCTAGGAAACTAACTCTATATAAACTACAACAAAATGTGGTATAATGTGTATAGAGACCAAGTGACCCCAGAGGTAAGCAGAGGTCAAAGTTAGATAGAACCTTACTCTCTATTTGCGGTAGACTGGTCGAGCAGTAAGGCAGTATCAGAGGACAGTATTAAGCATTTGATGTACACACTCAGTCAGCAAATGAATTCACACACTTAAGAACTGAACTCTAGGCCGATTTTTTTTCTAAAGAATATACTGTTGTTTATTTTTAAAACCAAGCAAGCCTGACACAGGTAAGCATAAAATACTTTTCAGTAATAAGTTGCGAAATATAGAACAGTTTGAAAATGCAATAGAACGTGTACTTTGTTTGATTTACAGGGGATGCAGCTAGTTGCAAAACTTAGCAAATACAGTACTTTGGAATGAATAGGCATTTTCAGTAAATTTCAGGTAAGTTACTTTGTACGTTACTTTTCTAACTCCGTGCTGGATACCTATATTCAGCACTGGGACATTTCCTGTAATCAGGTAAGTAATTACGTTTTGGTTATTCGCATGATTTTTAAAGAATATCTTTAGATTTCAAAACGCCCCACAGTCGTTTTTTGGAAGAAAAACAGTGCATTGAAATGAATAGGCTTTTCCAGTAAATTAAAGGTAAATAACTTTGTACGTTACCATTTTACTCAGTGCTGGCTACCTGAATTGAGCACTGGGACATTTCCTGTAAACTGGTAAGTAATCCCGTTTTGGTTATTTGTGCGATTTTTAAAGAATATTTTTAGATTTCAAAACGCCACACTAACTTTTTGGAAGAAAATTGTCTATGTTATCCTATGGAGGAAAAACAGGTTATCGGTTCACAGGTAAGTAATCGACTGTGGGAGTTAAGGTTCTGGGGTTAGACTCTGGGGTCCCCCAGGGTTAGTGATGCACTGATGTTGCACAAGCAGCGGCACTAGGGCGGCCGGGTGCAGAGTGTTGAGGCCCAATGTTATCCATTGGGGGATAGGGGGCCTCTGGTTGGTGGCTGCTAGCAAGCAGACCACTGAGTTGTGGTAGCAAAGCTCTTAGGGTTAAGGTCAGGGCAAATGGGGAAACAGAGTAGCACAAAAGGTGCACCCACCCTCAGCGGCACTGGGGCAGCTAGGTGCAGAGTGCTGTTTCGACGTCAGGCGTCCTGTTGTTTTCTATGGAGAACCTCCGGTTTGCAGAAGCACTGCTGGCAGGGAGACGAAGGACTTCTGGGTGCGACCATCACTTGGAGAGGTAAGTTGGGAAGTTAAGGGTTAGTTAGGCACTGTCGGTTTGGGCACAAAAGGCCGTGGGGCGGCAGGTGCAGGGGTGCCTTTTGGGGTCAGATCTTCTTACCAGCTCCTAGTCGTAGTTAGGGGGGCCTTCTGGATTTAGGCTGCAGGTGTCGGCTGAAAGCTTGAGGCAGGCCAGGGGTCGCCGGATCTCGGGTCAGTATCGCTGGGGTGACCTCCTCGTGGTGTTTTTCCACTCTAGCTCGGACTGGGTTCGGCGAGCGCAGAGTGGGCTGGATTCGCTGACTCTCTGGCTGCTGCCAGAGGTTGCAGTTGAACAAATCCGGTGTTCACGGGAGAAGCAGTCTTTGGAAGTGAAGGCAGGCAGGTCCTCTGGGGTTTTTGAAGTTGCTGGCTGCAGGATACACCAGGATTTCACAGGAGCAGGTTCGAGGGGAGACAGGCCGGTAGGGCTGGGGCCAAGTCAGTGGGTGTCTTCCTCTTGTTAGCTGGCTGCACAGCTGTTCGGTCCTTCTTCTTTTTTTCTTCTTGTTGTCAGGCTGGATCTGAGGAAGCAAGGTTCAGGGTGCCCCCTAAATACTAGATTCAGGGGTGTTACAGGTAGGTACGGGTAGGGACCAAAAGATCCCTTCCCTGGGGTGGGTACACCCCCTATCGTGCCACCCCGAAGTGGGAGGGGGGCAGGAGCCTGTCCCTGGTTGGCTAGGTCCCCCATTCAAGATGGCCGGACTCAGAGTTGTGCTTCACTTCGCCTCCCTCACCTGAGGGGTGGAGTTGGCAGAGGTGGGCACACCTCTTTCCCTCACTTGTTTTTCCCACCAGCTCTGCCCAAAGTGGGGGGGGTAGAACCAGTGGGGACCAGTTGCTGAAAGCAGCAAATGGTCTGGGGAGGCTCACAAAGGCGGCATGCGTTTGAAGCTTCCACTTCGTGAACCCTGCCCATCCTGGGGGATGAGGCTTGGCACCTCGTCCCAGGATGTGCATTGTTTCATGACCCTGAGATCAGCGGGCTCTCGACCCAGGGGTCCAGAAACATGTCTGTTGGTGGCAGCCTAAGCAGCCCCTCAGTCAGCTCACTAGGAGTTGGTCAAGTTTCAGGGGGCATCTCTAAGATGCACTCTGTTGTGCATTTTACATTAAATTCCACACCATCATCAGTGTGGGTTTAATGTGCTGCGACGATTGATACCAAACTTCCCAACTTTCAGTGTAGACATTGTGGTGTTGTGAAGTTTGTAATGACAAACTCCCCAGCACCATATACTCTTAATGACAGCACTGCACTTACAGCGCCCAGGAATGGACTTGTTATTTGAACAAAACAAGGGAACCCAGGGCGCAATAAGCTAAGGACCTTGGGTAGGTACTTATTTTCACAAACAGTGGTCCTTAGACAAAAGAAAGAATGTTAAGGGAATAAATATAGACTAAATAGAAATATATTTTTATGAAATGTCCAGCCGGACAGTTTTATATCTTGATAAAAATAGTCACAGAGAAATAAGACACAGAGTGTGATGGACGTTGGACACCAGCCGATGTCCGACTAACACACTGGAGGGACACAAACAAGAGGAAAAAATAGTAGGCAAAATCAGGTCATCTGAATCTCATGAATCATAAACAGATAATCCACAATATACACATATGCATGAACAATGTATGTCAGCTATGCATTTAGTGCATTTCAGTCGAAAAATCTATTAGCATTTTTTATATCCTCAGGACAGTCCCTCTTTTGATTTAAGGTATTCTGTGTCACTTCTTGCTATGGAACATCAGGCACACTGATGCGAATATAACCTTGAACTCATTCTACAAGAGTCCAAGCAGTTACTGGTGCCATTGTCAGAAAGGTTCAAATCTCTGACTCTTATAGAGCAGCCATTGAGCGATCAGTCCCCACCTTTGCAAAAAGTAATTGCAGTGACTTAAACTTTAATATGGACACCTTAACTGATAATGCCTCTCTGTGCTATTTGTTTGCATGATTGGTTTCTCACCTTTTGCCTTAGTTCTCCTGGTTTGCACTAGGTTAGCTTAGAAGTAGGAACTAACAATTCCTTGTAATGTAGATGACCATATAACAAGATTGCATGGCCGATTGGGAAGGTAGTCCTAATCCTAGTTATGTTTCATTGTTATCTTCCTTTTGTTCAAACACTTTGTTGTTAGATTGAAATGTGTGTCCAAATCCCGTCCTTTTAAAAGGGTATGCTTGACTGCCATTGTTCTGAATTTTGCAACAATGATGCAACTGAAATTAGTAAGAGCGTGAGCTCAGAATTCTTCGAGGTAAAGATTAATCTGTATGTCCATCATTTACTCCTTTATTTTGTTTTTCTTTTTAGTTGGTCAGTTGGTATTTTGTGGTGTCAAAATGTATTTCTGGTTCACTTGAGGTAATTAAAAAACAGAGCGAATGCTGCCACATAGCTGAATATTTTCTTTACCAGATTGTTTAAAAAAAATTTTTTTATGTGTTTTGTAATCCGACACATAATTGTAGTTTTCATATAGTTGATTTCAAAGAACATACTCCGGATGGAGAACTAGGGTTACAAGTAGCTTTTCTGTTTTCATTAGCTCAAGTCACAAGACCTGTTGAATGCTGTTTTAGATACAATAGTTTATCTTAGTCGATTTTAGGACCAGCTTGTTTTCATGTGCTAGTGGGAAGGCAGACTTGTCAGATGATTGTGTAGGCAAGAGGGATTCTCTTTTAGCAGCAAGCAGTTGGGTCCCTACAGGAAATGCTTTTGCACTAATAATGTAGAAAATATCAGATGCTCCTACTTCAAGTTTCCTGGAAATACCAACCAAGTTTTATATGAGGCCTGTCTCTAAAATCACTATGGTTTTGGTTTTAGAGTGAGTTCCATAGGATTTCATTACTTTATGTGAAGGATTCACATGCCTGCTTTCTCAAAGAAAACCCCCGAAAAAAGTTTTTAAGTGAAAGATGTCTGGGATTCCAGTTGTTATCATTATGGTCTTGTTAAACCCACTGTGGTGGCCTAGATGTGTTTTTCAAAAATTAATTTGGGTCAAACCATTAGCTGACAGAAGTGCTAAGTTCTTATATATCCGACAGCATTTTCACATCACTTCATCTATTTTGCTCGAATCTGATTTTCTTAAAGGCTACATCTAGTATGAAAAATATCCACTTATAATTAAATGTGGCAAATAGTTCTCTATAGGATTTGTGTGCATGCCAGCAGACTTCTGTATTCACTTGCCTACATTTTACCCATTGGTTTCTTTTGCAGGGTCAGCCAGTAACTGTACAGGACGCGCTCAAGTTTACCATGGATGTGATTGGAGGAAAGTGAGTTGCAAGTATAAAGACTACCATTTCTGGTCAGAGTAATTAGCTGCACAAAACACTTATTACTTGGAGTAAACATATGTCAAAGCTGTTGCAACTCATTTTATTTGAGCTTGTACATTGTTCTGTTAAAAAGTTTATGGTCCAAACCTTATTTATCAGCCCCAGCAGACCTGGAGGTTCTTTAATCATATAAATGTATATTATGCAATGCGTGTCATCCTTATAGTAGTAGCTTAGTGGTCTTGTAATGCTAAGGATCACTCTCTTGCTGATGTGGCAGTCTGATGCCACAGTGGCACACTGACAGGAATTCTGTACACTGGTGTTTTGCCTGAAGTGTGTGTGTATGTCTGTGTATGTCCACTGTCTTTTCGAACTGGGACACATTTGGGGGACTGTTAGTGTTGCATTTGCTACTTCAGAACAAGAATCTGTGGGAAGCTGGCTCTGTATATACTATACCAAAATGAGATGTAGTGTGCACAGAGTCCAGTGGCACCCCAAAGGTAGGCAGAGGTAAAAGTAGATCGCACCTTACTCTCTATTTATGGTAATGTGGGCGAGCAGTAAGTCTTTATCAGAGGGTAGTGCTAAGCATTTGTTGTACACACTCAGTGAAGAAATTATGTCATACACTCAAAGACTGAACTCAGACCAATTTGTTTGTATCAAAAATATGATTTAGTTATTTTATTTCTATAACCAAGCCGAGCCTTGTGCAGGTAAGTAAAATAATATTTTGCAAAATCTTATGCAGTGTTTTACGGTTGACTGTAGGTTCAAAAGCAGTTGGTTGAATTACAGGTAAGTCAACAGTTCCAAATGACTTTTTAGTTACTTCACAGAATACTATCTACGTTACTTTTTAGATAACTTTTCAGATTACTTTTACTAATCAGGGTGATATGCCTAGAGATCACACTGAGACATTGCCTAGACAAAAGGTAAGTAAATACTCTTTTAGAATATATTGGTTTTCAGCGTTTCATACAAACCAACTCCACACTTAGAACAATTTTCAAGAAAAACAGTCAATGCAATCCTATGGGAGGAAATGAAGTCAACGGTTTGCAGGTAAGTACTTATTTGTGGGAGTTGGTATTCTGGGGTTAGAACCAGGGTTCCCCAGGAATAAGGATACACTCTTGAAACGCCCTCAGCGGCATTAGGGCGGCCGGGTGCAGAGTGCTGAGGCTCAATGTTATCCAAGCAGGCCACAAGGTTGTGGGAGCAAAGCTCCTGTTAGGCTCGGGGCAAAGGGGGATCCCAGTTAGCACCCAAAATACACCCACATCGGTGGCTGGGTGCAGGGTGCTGTTTTGGCGTCAGATGCCCTGTTGATTTCAGTGGGGATTCTCCGGTTGTAACAATGACTGTCGGCTTGGAGATGAAGATCTTCTGGGGGTGACCACTGGTTGAAGAGGTTAGTTGGGATGTCTAGGGATGCTGGGACACAGTCGGTTGGGCCACCCAAGGTAGTGGGATGTCTGGTGCAAGGGTGTTTTTAGGCATCAGGTTTCTCTTACCAGCTCTAGTCGCGGGGATCCTCCAGAAAGGGGCTGCAGGCTACAATTGGAGATTTGTGGCAGGTCAGAGATTACCAGATCTCAGGTCAGGATCGCCGGGGAGACTCCCTCGTGGTGTTTGGCCGCTGGGACTCAGGCCATGGGTGTCCGGTGCAGAGTGGTGCAGACTTGCGGATTTAGCCGGAGCCGGAGTCTGTGTGTGAGCAAATACAGTGCTCACGGGAGACAAAGTCTTGGTTCTGGAAGGTAGAGCAGGTCCTTGGGGTTCTTGAGCTGGGCTGCTGGCTGCAGGACACACCGGGATTTCGCTGGAGCAGGTTCGAGGCCGGTAGGGCTGGAGCCAAGTCAGTGGGTGTCCTCCTCTTCTTAGTTCAACACAGCTTCTTTGGTCCTTCTTTTTATCTTCTGCTGGTCGGTTCTTGTCTCGGGCGGCAAGGTTCAGGGTTGCCCCTAAATACTAGATTTAGGGGTGTTACAGGTAAGTTAAGGTTGGGACCAATAGGTCCCTTCCCCTATTATGCCACCCTCCAGTGGGAGGGGGTATATGCCTCTCTCTGGTTAGCTGGGTCCCCAACTGCAAGATGGCGGGACTGAGACTTGTGCTTCACCTCGCCTCTCCCACCTGTGGGGTAGGGTTGGCAAAGGTGGGCACACCTCCCTTCCTCATTTGGTTTCCTGCCCAAAGTGGGGGTCAGAACCGGTGGGAGCCGGTTGCTGGAAGCTGCAAAGGGTTGGGGTAGCTCACAAACGTGTAAAGCCTTTGAAGCTTCTCCTTTGTGAACTCTGCCCATCCTGGGGGAGGGGGCTTGGCACCTCTTCCCAGAGTGTGCATTGTTTCAGACCCCCGAGAGCAGGAGGCTCTTGACCCATGGGTCCAGAAACATGTCTGGTGGTGGCAGCTGGCGAGCAACCACTCAGCCAGGACACTAGAGTTAGGTCGTTTTTCAGGAAGCATCTCAAAGAGGCCCTCTGAGTGCATTTTTCATTAAATCCCACAGTGACATCATTGTGGGTTTAATGTGCTGAGAAGTTTGATACCAAACTTTTCAGTTTTCAGTAATGCCATTACGGTGCTTTGGAATTCATAATGACAAACTCCCAGTACCATATACTCTTAATGGCATTACTGTACTTACAATGTCTAAGAATTGGTTTAGACACTGTGGGCTTACAGGGCTCATGCACCAGTACCCTCACCACTGGTATTGTGCACCAAGCAAGAGGGGTGGTTGATTTATGCCAGGGCAGTGGGTTGTACGCATGGCACACAGGGATGTGTGCCATGTCGGTCTCTTCATTTTGTTCTGTACCAAAACACGCAGCCTGCAATGGAAGTGTGTGTGTAGAGGTACAGGGCCTCTTAGGGTGGCACAATTAGTGCTGCAGCCCTTAGAGGCCTTCCCTGACCACAGTGCCCTTGGTACCTGTGGTACCATTTACAAGGAACTGACATGTGGCCAAAGAGTGCCAATTGGGTTTTGTCTCAATGCAGTTTAGGGAAAGAACATAGGCCCTGGGTACCTTTTTGGCAGGAATCCAGGGCACATTCAGTCTAAGTACATCAGTAGTTAGGCAAAAAAGTGGGGGCAACCAGGCAAAAAGAGGGCACTTTCTTACAGAATCATATAAAGAGGCTAATGTATTTGCTATGGCATAGCAGCTCTTTCATCAAAAATTATTTAACCACCAGATAGGCCTCCTGCCATCTATTCTGGCGCAGTTTTAAATGGAAAATATTGGGATAATGGCAAACAAATTTAAATTATGCATCATATCTGCTGCTGGCATGGCGAAGTGATTGCATTCAATTGTATATTTTTTGTGAGGTGCCACATTTTAATTTCTAGTTTGTGGACTCTGAAGTCTTGATAACCAGAAAAAGCAAGTGAGAGATTTGTTCTCTTGTTTAGGAGCTGATATAAAGCAGGAATCTCCATACCAGTTTTCTATCTGCTTTAAAATGAGATTAGAAGTTTTAAATTTTTCAATATCTTGTGCATGAAAGACAACACCCAAGGGACTGTTGATGACGTCCCCCCACCAGAAAAACGCATTCAATATGTCCTCAACCTACGAGCCTTGTGGATGAAGAGCCTAAGTGAGGATTGAGTTTTGGGGCACTGGCCAACTTTACGCCACAAGAAGACCCAGGGTATGAATCTGGAGGTTTTGGGAAAGAACAGGACAGAGCACGTAATGATGAGCAACACTTGCATCCAAACACCATGGACTCTTGTAGCCATTTAAGCTTGATGGGGGTGTTGACGAGGGGGCTCCGTAGGTTTGCCAACTTGTGTTGCAGGATCCACCAGACAAGAGCATAAGTTACCTTCTCCTTCTTGCCTTTTTCTTTCTTGGGATTGGTGACGCACATAGGAATGGACTACTGCTTGACCAACTCCAGCATGGACGCGATCTTATGCACAGATAGTGCTGCCTTTAGCATGAATTTAGCCAGAGTTACAACCCATGGAGTGCTATATGTGAAACTAGAAAGAGTGAGAGTTTCTTATTAATAGAGGACTGAACTTCCCTCTTAGTGTTCATGATGGAGTGACAATAGGCTGTTGAGCAGGTGGGAGGCCTGGAGCAGATCTTACTCTTCATTGCAAATGCTCCTAAAACAAGCTACTAAAACAAGCTCCCATCCTCTTTGGGGCTTGTTTGAGTTCACAAACGCAACTAGAGTCATTGGCACAGAAGTGGCATCTTCTGGAGTGGGGTCACAACTTGAGCCCAAAAACCTAAGCGAGGCACTCAAGAAAACGGAGCTCATGTAGAGCTTTTCTGTTAAAGGCGTGATTTAGCAAAAAAACACATGAACTCTGAGATAACCTCCAACCATATTTGATGGCAGGTGCAGTAATGTTGATTTCTAGGTATAAGAATGATGGAGCTGGAGCAAATGAGCCCTGTGACACAAACCTTACAGAAGAGAGCAAGAGGTATTTTAAGAGAGCAGCGGAAGCAGCATTACAAAGATATCAGGTACTGTAAAATCTCTTGAGGTTGTAGGACTGGGGCTCTTGGATAACCCTTTGATGGACATACCACTGTTGCTGACTTTCAGCTCTAGTCACTCCCATGGCCTATGTTGTGGTGCTGTCAGATTTGGAGTTGCTTCTGCTGTGGCCGACTGCTCCCTGGAGGAAGGGCAAGGCCTGGGCACATTTTAGAAATGAGATAGGGCTGATCAGAGAATCGCAAAATGTAGAGCTGGGGCTTTTGGATAACCCTTTGATGCACATACCACTGTTGCTGACAGTCCGATCTGAACCTCTAGTCGCTCTCATGACCTATGTTTTGGGAGGAGGGAGGGTCAGATTTGGAGTTGCTCCTGCTGTGACTGACTGCTTCCTGAAGGAATGGTCACTTCAAACGGTAGCGGACCCCTAACACAGACTTCAAAAACTCTGACATTAAATCACATGTTGTGTCTGGTAATGGCTGATGCCCTGAAAATTGTCAACTGACAAGCAGCCAGTTGGGCTGTATGTCGAGGAGGAGGAGGCTCTCTAAAAGGCTTCTGCCTGTGACCAGGATTTGGGCTTAAGGTCTGCCAGTCTCCCAACTTGGTGAGGTAAATCCAAGAACATTTAGCCTGGAGCACCAACGCTAGTCTTCTTGCCAAGACCAGTGTGCCCTTGATGAAGAGGAGAGCTCATAGGGGAAAGCTGGGAAGCTAGCTGTTGGTGCATCGATTGAGCTGTCGTCCATGTGTGCAGTAAAGTCTGTGACCCCGTATGCCAGCGAAGGCGCTGTGAAGATTACATTATTGCTGTGCCAATTGGGCTGTAGTCTGTGTGTGGAGTAAAGTCTGCGGTCCCTATATGTTAGAGAGGGCCGCTGTGAAGATTGCATTAGTGCTGTGCCAATTAAGCAGTCCCCAGTGTGCAGAGTAAAGTCGGCAGTCCCGTATGCCTTAGAGGCCACAGTGAAGGCTGCAATATTACCTTGTCAGTCAGGCCATAGCCCCTGTGTGGAGTAAAGTCTGCAGCCATGTATGCCAGAGGGGGCCACCATAGGATGAGGGAAGTAGGGTGTCGGTCAGAGGTAATAGTGCAGGGTTAGGGAAGTGGTACAGTGAAGGTCAATCGACCTTAATCAAAACGATTTTTAATCCTGGCTTCTAAACAGAGCCAGACAAATAAATAATAAATGTCATAAATTATGATCAACCATGCTTCTAAAATTGCAGTAAAAATCACGCTCGGGGTAGAAGCTAGCAGGCGGACCGGTTGTCGACGTTTCGACCCCACAACAAGATAGAGTAGTAGGACCTTACAGGAGGGTCTTCCTCAGGACAGGGGAAGGGAGGGGGCAGACTTCCGTGAGTCACGAAATAACAAATGGGTCATGAGGCAAGGAAACCCAGTCAAACACGACTTCAGATGGTAATCACATCAATGTATGCATGGAGGTTAGACTGAAAAATCACTGTCCTCGTTACAACAACTTCATTGCAAAAGCGCCACCAGGGCACGGTCAGTAATCCGTGGTTCTGCGGGCTGGATTTCATCTGTCACCCGGGGGGGGGGGGTGTCTGGAAAGGCACCGTGAGAGGTGTCCTCTCACCGACACCCTCCTTCCCTCATCCTATGGGGCACCACTACTTTTTATGATGACAGCATGCATTGTGTGTACAATACACTGTGTTTTGGCACATTGTGATTAAATCACAATGTCCCTTCAAGTTGATCTCATTTGTTTTCTATTTTCTACACTAAGTAATGTCTATTGCATATTAACAGTGTTCTGGGACCCCTTCCCTTTGTACTCCCGAGAGCATAGGCTCTCACCCCTGGGGGTTAGAAACTCATATGTGGTGTCAGGCTAGTCAGGACTAGTCAGCCAGCACAGTAGTAGTTGGCAGGTTTTCAGGGGGCACCTCTAAGGCGCGCATCTGGATGCATCTATTAATAAATCCATCACTGAAATCAGTGTGGGTTTATTAATACAAGATGTTTTATACCAAACACCATATGTTTCAGTGAAACCCTCATTAGTTTTTACCAGTGTTCAGCACTTGTATTTAAAATGGCTTCCCTGTTCACTTGTGACATCTAGGAATTGACTTGGATATCACAGGGGCATATCTGCTTATGCAGGTATGTCCACACATAGTATAGCGCACCCTGCCTTAAGGTTGTAAGGCCTGCTGAAGGGGTGGCTTACCTATACTGCATGAAGGGTCTGCAGACATGGCACACGGATGTGTGCCATGTCGTGTTTTCACTTAAAAAAAATAACTTTCTTTATTAACATTTTCCATTAGATCAGCATTAATATAGTTGACAGTCTCGGACAAACGAATCAAGGTCTTAATGCTCTGCTTATACATTGGTAGTGACAGGTCGAATATCAAAACATAAAGCATAAACATACATTTCACAGTTTCCTCATCTCTCAGTTTACCCCATCCTCACCTCCCACTCCCTAATTGTCTATGGATTGGGTTATCAGTTGCGAATCCTGTATCTCGAGACCATAATACTGTATCCAGGGAGTCTAATTTTTCCAGAATTTTTGGGGCATCCCCGAGCCACATATATGTGATCTTTTCACCTGTCATGTACATGTCCATCCCCTTTTTCCATTCGTCCACTGTGGGCACCTGTGCCTTCACCCAGTTACATGCCAAATCTCTTTTGGCGACTACCAAGCCAAGATTGGTTAACAACAATTGTGGTTTCGAGAGGTCCTCTTCTGCACTTATGCCTAGTAGCACAAATTTGGGATCTCTAGGTATCTTTTGGCCTGTCACTGCCTCCAGTGTTTTCACTTTTGTTTGCACCAAGACACGCTGTCTGCAGGGACAGTCTGCATGAGTTAGGTGAGGGGTCCCTTAGGTTGGCATAATACATGCTGCAGCCCTTGGGGACCCTCTTTGGTACCGCTGCCTTAGGTACATGGGGTACCATTTACTACGGACCTACAGGGGTGCCAAAGGTTTTACCAATTGGAGGAACGATTGTACAGTTTAAGGGAATGAGATCTGGCACTGGGTACCTGCATAGCAGGAATCCACTGCACTTTCTCCCAAAATTGCATCAAAAAGTGGCAGTAACCATGCCAAAAAGGGGTACTTTACTGCAGTGTGTTGTTGAGGTGGTTATGTCTTTGCCATCTATTTAGCTTTATGTGTGTGTGTGTGTATGTCTCTTGCTGATTTTGGTCTCCATGGATTAGTGTGCAAGTTCTAGTGTGTATTTATAGAGACATGAGGTTTTTCATGGAAGAAAAGGCTAGAGAAGTAGTCCAGTTTTACAATTATTGATATATTGTTCCTGTTGCATCAATGTAGTTAAAAGCAGTTTGTTAACCAGTATTGAAATCATTAGATGGTGCTGTTGCCATGCTTTTATATTAGGAATATGATGAAAGTCATTGAGTGTCCCAAAATGTTCTTGTAATTAGTGGAGGCTGACAGACATTCGATGATGTCAGCTGAAAGCCCACAATGCCCACAACCTTACCACTATCTTTATATTCCTTTTTCCACCTTTGGGTCCGAATCATATTCATGGTGCAGATTGAAATCTCTCTTAATTGAAAATGACAGCTAAACTGAAAAGTAACTTTTTTGTTTTAAAAGATGTGTACAAACATTCAATGTCACCACTAGTCATAGAGACATACTGTGACAAGAGATGTATTGTTTTCATGCACTTATAGTAGTATCTTTGATTTTAGGTTTAATTCTGCCAAAAAGGACAATGATTTTATCTATCATGAAGCAGTTCCTGGACCGGATACTCTTCAGGCAGTAAAAGGTAACAGCCGCAGTGTAATGCAAAAATGTTTCACCCGATTGAGGGATTCTGCAACCTGAGAAATGTATTTATGTTGAAGAAACTATATTTTTCCCTAAATAGTTTTCAGTTGTGAAAGAAGGAGAAATCTGTGTTGATGCGTGAACACATCTGTGTTCTTTGACGAGAGCGTAATGGTGTTAGGATTACCTTTATCTAGTGGGCATAACTTGTAAATCATATTAGTCACAGTAATACTTTGTTTTAAAGTGTTGACATTTGTTTCACTTCTTTAAGATCCACCCACCTCTACCCAGGCAGGATGTATTTTCTCTTTTGAGCTGTTGCATTCAGTAGCCTTGCTCCATCGGTCGTTGGAATCTGACGCTTTTACTTCCACAGCCTGTTTTCCATTTATACAACACATCCCGTTATTCAGCCTGTGGGTTATATTCAGTGATAACATGAATATATGTTTGCCTTGCGTAACATAAAAGGTGTTTGGAATATAGCATGAGAATGCTCATCAGCATCCCCCATTTCACACCATATAAAAATATTGAATGTGATTGAGTGGTCTTTTACCACATAAAGCCATAACGTCAAATTTGTGTGCAATCGAATGCTGAAACCTTGCATGCTTTCTGTTGCCCCTCAAGCCATTGCTGAAATTCTAGCACTGTGATTTCAATCAATAAATCAGTAGATTTGTAGAGCGATTTTCGTCACCCCTGAGGGTATTCAGGCGCTGTCAGGGTCCAGTTGAATAGCCCGGTCTTCAGGGCGTTTTGGAACTGTGAAAGAGATGTAGAGGTCCGTTGCAGTTCTGGCCCCAATCCAATTAATATCCTGGCCAAACCGTCATTCTAGCCCAGCACAGCCGGCATATCCACGGGAAGCACCATGGAGACTGCCTGGGCCCAAAAAAACAGCTTTTTCCTACCTGGAGGCGTGAATTCCGCAGCAATGGACCCTGAGCTTGCGGCTCCAAAGATGGCGGCAGGGTGGACTGCCTGCGGAGGGGCTGCCGCGGCGAACACTGCTGCTAATGATCGACACCCTGCTCGGGACCTGCTGCTGAGCTGGTGCCTGCCGACCCCTGAGTGGTGGCCGAGGTGAACTGCTCCCCCCAGCCTGATCCCATAACCTTCCAGCCTGTGAAGACATACGGCCTTAAATCCTTCACTGTGCCCACTCCTGGGGATTGCGGCCCCAATTGAACTCTCTGCAGCCTACAGTCCCCTCCCGCAGCTGCCATCTACTGAGCCTGGTGTGATAATGTCCGCCCACTGAGACTGCTACTGCCGGGTGAACAGCGCGGCGGCGGTCATCCGCTCCGCGGAGCTGACACTGTGGGGGGGCTCCGCCTAGCAACAGAGCCTGCTGGATTCCAGCCACATTGCGGTAACCACCTGGCCCGACCCTCGAGTTGAAAGGCCCCTTCCTACGACCCGCCGACTCGCACGTGCACACAACTGGGCCTCCCTGGTTTGGCAGCTCTGCGCACCTGCACTCCTTGTAAGGAGGTGTAACCCAGAGGTGACGAGCTTCATTGGGACCTGCTTAGGCACTGGGAGCTTCAGAGGTGACGGGGCGCCCACGCCTTTGGGGAGTGCAACCTATACACGGCGTCTGCCACCTGCGGCCGCTAAACTGTCACCGGGGGCCTGGAGGGGCGAACATGCTGGGTGGCAGCCCACGGTGCAGGGCGTGAGGAGCCAGATGTACCCACCAGCTGGACAGACAAGACGCGCACAAGAAGCCACCTATCCTGTGTCCACAGAAGCGCACCAAGAGTAGAAGACACGGATCCCCCGACACCCCACTAAATCGCAGATCCTCCAGCCTGACCACGATGGGGAAGCTGGATAACAGGCAGCCGAAGCTTACCTTTGATACCAGGAAGACTCCCCGATCCCAGACGGAACCAGGCGATGAGCAGGCTGAAACTGCGACCACATCAACGGCGGACTTAAAGGAACTGCTGCTTGCGATGCAGTCAAGTCTGACTTCCATCGAATCCAAAATGGACTCAATCTCAGCCAGAATGGATGGCCTCACGCATAGGGTGGAAAAACACGATGACCGATTGACTGAAGCGGAGAGGCAGATATCAGACCTGGAGGACATGACCACAGCCACAAATAATCATACACTTTGAAATGGATAAAGTGCTGAGGGTGATAGCCGCCAAGAACGAGGAGCTGGAATCGCGCTCAAGGAGAAACAACCTCCGTATTTTGGGGATACCGGAGTCTACTGCAACTGGGAAAATGGAGACCTACGTGAAACGATTACTTATAACACTGTTTGGCAGAGATGAATTCTTCGTGGTCGAAAGGGCACATCGTTCGCTGGCAAGTCGTCCTCCCCCCTGGTACTCCCCCTCGTCCTATAATAGCTAAAATACTAAACTATCGCAATAGAGACACTGTTCTCCGCTTATCCAGAGAGAAAGGATGCCTCAATCATGATGAGTCAGAGATCTCCATATATACGGACTTTACCATGGCTGTACAGGAGCAGAGGTGTAAATTTCTTCCGGATAAAAGGAAACTTCAGCAACTCGGCATCCCCTATGCTATGCTTTTCCCGGCCCGCTTGAAGATCACAGCCCAAGGGAAGCAGCACTTCTTTACAAATCCGCAACATGCTCAGGACTTCATCAAGACCTTACCCAAACCATCTGGAGGGCACCTCTCTCCTTTGAGACAGGAGGAAGAGAACAGAGGTGCATCGGACATTGAATAACCGACCTTACTGTAACACGCTGATAGATCCCTCTTTCGACTGGACACGCCCACTTGACAGATTATCAGGCTCCTAACTGAAATGGCGAAGGCCACACGCAAGCTGAAGACGATGGACTTGACTCCCCTGCTGCAAAGATACAAACCTTATCACCGTAGGAGCCCATACCATGAAGCTTAGACATGCAATCCTCGGGCCAGGTACGAGTCGGCGGATCCCGAGCCTGGCCTGGCCTGCTTGCACTGACCCCTGCACTGTGAACCTTCTAGCTCAGGCCTGCTTAGGCCTTTGAACCCTACTATTTAAACTGCCTAAATGGACCGAAGATTCTAAGCCCGAACGCCCTCACCACTGCGAGGAGTACCTGGTTTGCCCTCTGGCCGCCACCCACCAGGTGAACCCTCTCACATGACTTTGTACAACGTGGTTGCAAAGTTTTCTTACTGTCCCCGGTTGGGACTGGGATTTATGGGATTGTCGGGGTGGGGGGGTTGCACAGCACCGCAGGTTAGGGTTGCTGTTGTGGGAGGAGGGAGGGATCAGGGATTGATTTCTATATTACTTTCTTTTGTTCTGGCTTTTTACACAATTCCACTGCTGGTTGTATCTCCATATAGCTACACACAATATGGCTTATCACGATCTTTTCTACTACGAATATGACAGATCCCCATCCCACAACGCTCAAATATAACTTTCTAACATGGAATGTGCGTGGCTTAGGAGACCCCCAGAAACATCGTCATATCCTTGCTTATTTATGGCCCCTCTGGCGGAGGTGGTGCAGGCATTCGGGCTAGAGTTAGTGTCTTACGCTGATGACACCCAACTGCTGATCTCCCTATCCCAGGCCCCGTCGGCCGAGGCCTCTAACTTTAAGGCATGCATGCAGGAGCTGGCCTCCTGGATGGACAAGAACTGCCTGAAGTTAAATGGAGGCAAGACTGAGGTGCTGGTGGTAGGTGGGGACAGATCTAGTTGGACGACTGACTGGTGGCCACAGTGCCTCGGCCCTACCCCAACTCCATACAAGGAGGCTAAAAATCTAGGGGTATGGGTGGACCCTGCCCTCTCCTATGAAGGTCATATTCGGCGCTTAGTGGGGAAATGTTTTGGTGTTCTAAAAATCTTAAACAAAACATTGGATCTGCTCCCTCTGGAAGCTAGAAAGACGATGACCCAGGCTCTAATTACGTCCCGGTTAGACTACGGGAATGTTTTATACCTGGGAGTTTCGGAAAAAAATCTTGGGCGCCTACAAGTCCTGCAAAATGCGGCTGCTCGACTGGTTTTGAGACTACCCAGAAGGGCGGCATCTAGGCAGGCCCTCGTAGCCCTTCACTGGCTACCCGTCAAGAAGAGGATCCTGTTTAAATCCCTCCTTATCTGCCATTGTGTTCTCTGGCATAAGGCTCCTACTTATCTGGGAGATCTGGTTACCAGATATGCACCAGGCAGAACTTTGAGATGTTAGGGACGGGGCAGCTTGAAATCCCTAGGATTAAGAAAGCTAGGAAGGGCGGTCGGTCATTCAGATTCCTGGCCCCGCAAAACTGGAATAACCTCCCTGTAGGCCTCAGGCTAGAACGGTCGGAGACTAGGTTTAGGAGTCTTCTTAAAACCTATCTGTTCACAAACTAGCGACGCCTACAGGTGGATGTCTTTTCCTGCTACTGTTTGGTCTCTCTCCACTAGCGTGGGGACACACCGGGTAGGCGTAACAATGCGCTCTATAAACTCCCTTATTATTATTATTATTATTTTATTATATTTGGATCGCCACAGCATCCACTGCGCCATGCTACAGGAAACACAGCGGGCTGCTCACATGGGCTTCTCCTGTTACTCCTCATATGCCTGAGGCACTTCTATGTTGGTAAAGCACACACTCCCATAGGATCCTATGCAGACCCACAAGGGAGGTATAACATCATGTTGGGCAGGTTAATAGGGCAATCCATTACCATGGTGTCATGTATTGGCCCAAATTCGGACGACCCAAAGTTTTTCCGGGTGTTGTGGGGAAAGGTAAAAGATGTAGACACTACACACCTGATATGGGGGGAGACTTTAATGTCATACTCAACCCTGGCCTAGATAGGTCACACCCACAATCACACCACTGCACAGCTGCGCAGCGAGCCCTCAGGGACATAGTGGAGGAACATGGCCTTGCAGACCCCTGGAGGACTCGCCACCCATTGACGCGACAGGGCTCTTGCCACTCCTCCGTTCACGCCTCCTTGTCGCACGTAGATTACTGGCTGGTCGACAGGGGATTGGCAACTTGGGCGTCACGCACCACTTATTTACCATGCACATATTCGGACCATTCTCCAGTATTGCTGACTCTCACACCGCCGCAGGAGGAGCCTCTATATTTAGTATGGTGCCTCAATCCGCAGTCACTACTGAACCCTGTTTTTAAGGATGAAATAGAACAAGAAATATCGGACTTCTTCCTTCGCAACATTGGCTCCGTCCCTCTATACTCTACCATATGGGAGGATTTTAAGGTCACCATACGGGGCATCTGCCTAGCGAAAAGTGGCTGGATACTGAAAGACATAAGAAACACACTCCACAAATTCGAGGCAGAACTCAAGCAAACTGAGTCTGATCTCCAGTCCGCGCTTTCTCCCACATTACAGGCACACCTACGAGCGCTACTTACCGAATATCAAGAAACTGCTGAACGCGAGTGTAAATTCAGGGGAAAATATCACAAAGCTCGGCAGTATGGTGAAGGCGAGAGACCGGGTAGAGCGCTGGCCTCTTCTGGCCGCCCTCCACGTTTCACCAACACAGTATTAGAAATTGAAGATGAGGATGGACTGATACACGGAAACTCCTCGGAAATTTTAGCCGCATTTAACATTTTTTATAAAGGTCTATACTCCATCAATTTACATTTACATTTAACCACCGCCACACTCCAGTAGATTTTGAATCATTCTTTGAGGACACTGCCATAGCTTGGTTAGGAAATGGCCAAAGAGAATTCCTACTAGCCCACCATGAGGATGATGAGATCTTCTCAGCCATCATGCAATAGCAATCTGGCAAGGCTCCGGGGCCTGACGGCCTACCAGGTGAATTCTATAAATTGTATAAACATTTATTATGCACGTGCTGAGGCACGTGTTCGAGGAGGCCCGTGAGACCGACATTCTGCCCAGAACAATGCGGGAAGCTCTCATTATATCGTTGCCTAAGCTAGGTAAATCAACCACGCAACTTGACTCGTACAAACCCCTCTCACTCATAAATGTAGATGCCAAAATTCTCACCAAACTAATTGCTAACCGCATCAGCCCCCATATGCCCAGTGCTGGTCCTCCTGGACCAATCAGGATTTATCCCGACTAGGAGCACAGCCCACAACTTGAGAACACTATTCGCTTTACTTCACGACATTGACCCCGAGGAAAACGCGGCTGCCATATTCCTTGATGCCACCAAGGCATTCGGTTCCCTGGATTGGGATTATCTTTCCTTTATCTTGTTACGCTTAGGCTTCCTTGCCCCCCCCCCCCCAACCCCATTTCTGGCCTGGATTAACCTATTATACACTGGTCTTCACGCCTCCGTAATGATAAATGGTCTGCGCTCTTTCTCCTTGCCCCTGGCGAGTGGCACCAGGCAGGGATCTCCCCTTTCCCCTCTCCTATTTGCATTGGCTATCGAACCTCTCACTGCTAAAATTAGACAACACCATCGGGACCATGCCATCATCTACCCTGAGCGGCAGATTCTCATATCCTTATATGTAGACGATATCACTTTATAGTTGCGACAGCCTGACATCAGCTTGAATCCCATGCCGCGCTTATTTATTCTGTTTGGGCAACTATCGGGGGTTAACATCAACTGGTCCAAATCCCAGATTTATCCTCTTACTGAATCCACCACAAGGTTTACCCCTGATTTCCCCTTAAATTGTGTGATGACACTCTCACTTATTTGGGTATCACTGTGTCACTGTGTCTCGCTCCACGATGAACTCATGACAGCCAACTACGGACGCGCTTTAGACTCCATCACCGATAAAATCACAAGTTGGATAGCGCTACCCCTATCCATGGCTGGCAGAGCATCATTAATCAAAATGGTCACTCTACCCAAACTCCTGTACTTATTTGTCAGCATCCCATATGCCCCCAGCCGTCACTTTTTCTCTGCCATGAAGACTCAACTAATATGACTAATATGGGGAGGGAAACAAGCCAACTCAGATGGGACACACTTATGCGCCCTTTTAATGCGGGTGGGTTCTCGGTGCCAGACATCGAATTATATTTCAGCTGTGCACAGGCACACTATGCTACGTACTGGATGAAGCCCCCCCCACATGCCTCACCTGGCGATTGAAAACGGCTACATGCACCCCATTCCTAGCACCGCCTATCTCAGTGTCGCCGCGGTCTCCAGACATATTGCATCTACTACCGTTCAATGTACCGTCGGTGCATGGCACGACCTAGCCAAATTAACCAACTGCACATCACTATACTCTCCTCTCCTTCCCCATTTACGGGCGACAGGACCTCCCAGTCACGCAGGAGGACGGATGTAGACCGCTCCTCCACAAACTCTCCATACAAACCTGGGGACACCTATATACTGATGGGAAGTTCAGCACCAGCGACAAATTTTAAAATGTCGACCCTACTCCCTTAGACCGCTTCTATTACATCAGACTCCGACAAGACTTGAAAGCTGCTACACCCACTTTTCCCCTGGAACCCTTAGTGATGCCCCGTTACATATACTGCTGCAACAAGATGCCCCTGCACATGTTCTATCGAAACTGTACCACACCGTCCAAATCAATAGAGAATACGACCCACCAACGGCCCAGGGCAAGTGGGAGGAAGAACTTGGTCACCCCATAACCGACGAACAGTGGACATATTGTTGTGCACAAACAGGACAGTCCGCTAGCAGCAGATTCAGGATAATACATTACAAATACCTGCACCGTTTATATTACACACCAGCACAACTGTACAGGTTGAAACTACGGGGCAACGATCGCTGCGACCGCTGTGGTAGGGAGACAGGCTGACTCTAGGCATCTAGCCTGGGATTGTCCACGTATACAACGCTACTGGGTGGAGGTACTTGCTGCACTAGATTTCATGACTGGCCTACATGTCCCTACAGACCCACTTTCTGCCCTGTTGGGCTACACTGAACCCATTGCCGCAAAAATGCGGAAGTACAGCTCCATAGCACTACTACTCGCCAAGAGGAAAATTGCCTGTCGGTGGAGAAGAGGGAGAGCGCCGAAATTTAAGGACTGGCTCCAGGACCTAACATATTGCCAGGAGCAGTTACACATTTATGCAGAGCTCCAACCCCCCTCATCACGCCCAAGGGATATCTAGGGCCCGTAGCAAACGTATTTATTGAAACATGCCACAGACAATAACGCGGAAACCTCATCAGAAATATCACCCGCCCCCTGACAGTGCTCCCCAGCAGAGCACACACCCATCGCGCACTGGACAACTCGGGACGATATGTGTCATCGCCACATTATTTATAGGCCGAAACACCCCTTTATCATGGTCATACTTCTTTAGTGTACAACACATAAGTGGAATTGTTTATTTTTTTTCCAGATGCCTCCGTTGTTTGCTAATGTTCTTGTTATTATATGTATGCAATGATAATCCTGCCTTCATAGCCAAACACTCCTGCTAACGCGGTCGGCCCGACGGGGTTGTAGGCGGCTTGCTGTGTATTCCCCTGCCCTCATAGTACACCCTTCTTACACATTCCCAATGTCGCTATGCCGGTCAATATTCGGTTGTAGGCAGTAAGCGTAGATGTAAACCTAATGTTGATCTTCAATAAAGTTTTTTTTTAAATTAACAAAAAAAAAAAGATAGCTTGTTCTATGTCTTTGTTGCTAGGTAGGAGAAGGAGCAACCTTTTGTGTCTGCTACGTCGTATGTGGGGGTGAGGGTTATAGAAAGGGATGTGGAGCAGAGGTGTCTGGTGGGCTAATGGAAGTTCAGGCAGTGATTCAAGTAGGCAGGTCTGCAGTTGTGCAGGGCCTTGTATGCGTGGGTCAGGAGCTTGAACTGGCATATTTTTTGTACTGGGAGCCAGTGAAGTTCCCTGACATAGAGAGTGATATGGGTTTGTCTGAATGTTCTGTATTCTGAGGTGAGCTATGATCCTTGCGTAGAGAGCATTGGTGTTGTCCATTCAACTGAAGAGGAGGGCCTGTGTGAAGCTGTGCCTTGAGCTTTGGGGTATCCATTTGAATATCTTGCGAAGCATGAAGAGGATGAACAAACAGAAGGTGGAGATCAAGTTGACCAGTGTCGTTATGGTTAGCTTGTCCAGAAAGATGCCTAGGTTCCTAGTGTGGTCAGTGGGGGTAGGGGGAGGTCCAACTTTTGAGGGCCACCAGGATGAATCCCTCAGGGAGCTTTCGTTTCTGAAAATCTGTACCTCTATCTTGTCCGAGTGGAGGTTCAGGCAGTTGTCCTTCATGCCGTTGGCTTTGTCTGTCATTCAGTTGTGGAAGTTGGTCTTGATCTTGGTGGTTTCTTCGGAGAGTGAGAGCATTAAGTGTGTCTCATCAGCTTAGGATACGATGTGGAGTCTGTGTGTTTTGGCGATGCTGGCCAGAGGTGTCATATAACTTTAAAAGTAGGTGGGGCTGAGCGAGGATCCTTGGTGAACTCCACAGATGATTTCCTTGGGTTCGGAGGTGAAGGTTTGGAATGTTTGGATTGGAAGATTTGAAAGATTGCTCTGTATTAGACCTACCATCCTTAGGATGGAATTCCTCCAAACGTTTTGCCTGCTTACCTCCACTTTTTTCCAAATTTTTATGTTGGCCTTAGAACTCTGAGCGCTTTACCACTGCTAACCAGTGCTAAAGTGCATGTGCTTCTCCCCTAAACATGGTGGCATTGGTGTATACTTGACATATTTAGTTTACTGATAAGTCCCTTGTGAAGTGGTATACCATATACCCACGGCCTGTAATGCAAATGCTACTAGTGGGCCTGCAAAACTGATTGTGCCACCCACACAAGTAGCCTTTCAGATCTGTCTCAAGGCCTCTGTGTGCAGGTTTCTGCCCCTTCGACTTGGCATTAAAAACAGTTGCCAAGCCTTAACTCCCCTTTCATTACACATAAGCCACCCCTAAGGTAGGCCCGAGGTAGCCCTAAGGGCAGGGTACTGTGTTACAAAAAGGTATGACATGTACTGTTAAGTTTTACATGTCCTGGTTGTGACAAACAGCTACATTTGTTTTTCACTACTGTGAATTGAGAATTCCTTAAAAGCCTTTCAAGCTCCAATTCCCGATTAGAAACTAGTAGCTACATTATGTTTCATATCTTTGAAATGTTAAAGATAAATCCTCTTTGCTGGTGAAGCTGGATTTAACATTAATGTTTTATACATCCCACTTTTAGAAAGTGGACATTTCTTTGCTATTACTGCGCTCTGCCCTGCAGCCTGTCTCCAATGCATGTCTGGGATTGGTGAGAGCTACACTTTGTGCATTCCCTCTAGACCGCCTCAAAGACAGGAAGGGTTAGTGTGACAGAGAGCTCATCTGCATTCATCTACATTATGATAGCTCTTCTGGGTTGGAAGTGGGAGCTGACACACCTGTATAGGCAGTGTTGTGTGTCCCATGCAAAGGGCTGATTACTCCCTACTAGTACCCTGGCCGACGAGACTGGGATGAAAGAGTACCTGTGCACTACTTCAAAGCTCTTCTTTGAAGTTACCCCCACTGCCTGAGTCCTGTAGCCAGCCAGCCCACCATCATGTCGGCCTGAACTTTGGATTTACTCTGGTCTAGCACGATCTCAAGTAACCCCTTAGCGCTATTGGCTTCCAAGACCTATTTTTGGTTTATTCTTTAAAAATTCACAACTCCGGTTCTACTTATTGAATTTTTGTAGATTTGGTTTTGTTTTACTCTTAAAATGATTCAGTATTTTTCATTGTGTTACTGTGTGTGTGTTGCAGAAATACTTTATACATTGCCTCTTTAGATAAGCCTGACTCCTCTGCAGGGGCTTAGCACAGGCCCTCCGCATCCCCCGAGGTGCAGGGGGCCCCCAAGCTACTCAGGCCCTAAAGCTCTGGATTAAATCTGGAGTTGGGGCCCCTCCGTGTGCATGGCAAGGGGGCCCCTCAACTTTCGTTACGCCACTGCTGCTCTGTGTCATGCTACCAGAGAATGAGCACAGGTTATCTTTTACTGTGTATCAAGCTTACCCTGACTAGGATTGTGGTCCCTACTTGAACAGGGTACATATTTCTACCAACTAGAGACCCAATTTCCAACACGCTGCATCTTCAATCGCCCTAATCAAGGTTTGCCTAGAGGCCTTACTTCTGCATGCCAAATGGTAAGCATAAAGGAGGAATTTGTTCATGTTGATTAGTGTGTTTCTGAAATCCCTTTTTTTCACTTCTACGCCTCTTTGAAACCTATATCCTCTTTGAAAGAAAGTACAATTTAACCTTCCATCATTACAAATTGTGTTTCAACCCTGTCGCGATTGATTGAGGTATGCAGGTCCGGCATTGTGGAGGGCTTTGCAGGCGTGTATCAATGTGACTGCTAATTCACTTAGCCCAAACGTTTTGCTATTCCTTTTGATTTTTTTTTTATGTATGGAACTAACTGTTTTAAGTCATATGTGTACTTTTCTTAACTTTGGTGGAACTTGCTTGTTCCTCTTTCCTTAGGAGCCCCCCTTGTGAAGCCACTGCCTGTAAATCCCACGGATCCTGCTGTGACTGGCCCTGATATCTTTTCAAAGTTGGTGCCAATGGCTGCTCATGAGGCTTCCTCCTTGTACAGGTGAATGAAAGAACCCTGCTCAAGAGTGCTGTTTTTTCTTTAAAGCACTTTACACACCTTTATGATAGCTTAGTCAATTTGGGTCTAAACTAAAGTCATAAAAATATTCAAGATACGTCTGAGACAAAGTAGTTTTCATCGCCAGCTTCTGGTTCCTCACAGTCATCTAATTTTTACCTGTAAATCATCTTTTTACATTCTTAATGCCACTGTTGAAACGCTGTTTACCAAAACTCGTGTGCATGTTGAACGAATGAAATGCAATTTATTCATGCATGACATTAGTAGTGCATGTTTGTTCATAATATTTGCTGTAAATAGTTCAGTGTGATATAATCTTTAATAGCCTGTAAGGGAAATTGTATCATGGGATGCATTTGCGCAGCTCTCTAGCTACCACGAAGAATCTCGAGATGGACCGCTTCCCGTGCTCCCAAAAGCTCTTCCTAATAATGATTCTAAATGGGCAAATAAGGTAGCATTATTATGGTTCCGTCTTCTCACCGATTTCTCACCTCATGAATGTCCACCAGGTGCCAGATTAGATCCAGAAACGTTTTTCACAGCAGTGTCTCCGAGTAGAACCATGCAACTTCACCCACCCAATATGTGATGACTAATGAACATATAAGGCACCGGTAGGCATGCTTGCATCAGTTGTCTTTCCGGCATCATCAATACAGGTCCGGTGCTCCTGTTGCTTCTTCACTGATGAAATTCCTTAACTTTTCACAGCAGTTGCATCAAATGTCTCTTCTTAAGGTTTTAGGGTTCACACCTAGTCCCTTATACCCAAAGATAATGTTCATATCTGTCCCACTTGACTTCTGCATGTGGTATCTAGGATCTGAATACAACCTGCTGTTCAGTGATGCACCCAATATCCATCAGAGAACTGGAGGCTGTTTTCATTGTCCAAGGAACTCAGGGACTTTGCAAAGCAGGCCCTCACCACTTAAGGCAAGCCCTCCCAAAAGAGAATTATCTTCCTCAAAATCTTCCCACAAAAAAACATAGAAAGAAGTAGATCTCTGCTTCTAAGAAATTTCAGAGACTTGGAGCTTTCTCCCAATGCCTGTCACTTCCTCATCATATGAACTGATTCCTAATTTGTAGAGAGGGTGTGGCGTTACAGCCAGAGCTGATGACTTTGGAACTGGCTAATCAGGTTTGTGTCCTGGTGTCTGCTTGCATCCTAGGAGTCTGGGGAAATTACTTAGCTTTCCTTTGCCTAAAAAAATAATCTGACCTTGTGTAATGTAACTGGTGTTCATGTAAAGCATTCCAATGCCCTTGGCTTGAGTTCACGCTATTTAAAACTTCAAAAAAGAAAAGGTGAGGCAAGAATTTGACTCAGTCGGCCAACTCCGCTCAAGTCAATGCCTTCCAGTAAGACTTTCTGGACAATTCCAGGGTGTCCCCTTTACCTTCTGGGCCACTCTCCAGGGCTGAGCCCACTTGTGATGATTTGGTGAATCTGCTATCTGCTCGCTATAATGCTGTCAGAAGTTCTGGCTCAACAGGCTTCCGCCTTTTTGTTTCTTCTGAGGAAGCCAGTGTCTTTCAAGGCCTTGTGTGCTTGACATCACTTACAGTGTCATCAGCAGCACCACCTTTTGAGCCAATTTTGGCACCACTTTGCTCTTTGAAGTTGGCTGATATACGAGTGGCAAAAGAAATGTGCATGCCTGCTTTGATGATAAACCTACGGCAGATTACCTCAATAAGCACAGTATTGGATACATTTAGGATACACTTGCTATACCTTATGAAGACTAGCGCCAATGAAGTCTGACAAATTCCTTCCCTCTTAAAATACAAATGCTGACCTCTGCCTTGATTTACAAAACTCAGTTGATCTCAACACATCTCCTGAATGAGACATCCTTTAGCCCCAGACATCCTTCAAAAAAGTGCCCTCATTCCCTTTGGTGGTACTAAAAGCAGCTGTGGAACTGGAATTGGTCTTGCTAAACACAGGGAGAAATCTAACATTTTAACCAAAATTCTGCAGCCATCCTCTTCACTTTTCAGAATCTCTTCTGCTGTTTAACTGCCAATGCTTCTAGCTCACAACTGTTATCTGTGGTTCATCTGAAGAGTGTCAGCCATATCGGGTATGTGGTTCAGCTGGTTCATACGAAAACTGTACTGTGCATTTACACTGAAGAACTTGGTAATTTTCGCTCTCAGGGAATACTTACTAATATAACAAGAACTTGGCACAGACTCTGAAAATATGAAAAGACATCTTTATTAAACTTAACATAGTGAGGCCACGTCACCCAGAAGCCGTAGCAAGTGGATGAGGTAGCCTGAGGACCAAAGAGGACAGAGGCCTTTTATATGTTTTTAGCGTTACATGACTCAGTACAAAAAAAGAAAGGGGCAGTTCTAGCTTTTGCAAACATGCAAAAACCCAACAATCCTTCTTACACAAGCTGCAGATACCCATAATAAAAACCCGGCACATCCCCATCGTAAACAGGCCATAAAGAAGGGAGCAGAGAAAGGTGTGAGTAAGATAAGACAGGGTGTGTGTGCGATGAAAAGGTTTATGGCATGTTGTGCCTTGATGCTATCTCGCTCGGCCACTGGGAAAGGAACTGGCCGGGCAGGTTCGGCCTGGGGCAATGGTTTCAGGTTGCCCAGGTCACAGAGAAGTCAATTAAGGTGTACGTGTCCTTTGGAATCGAATTTGGCTGTAGTTATAGCCTATGTGAGGGCAACTCACAAAATGGCTGCTGTACACAAAATGGAAGCCAAGGGTTCAGGATGAAAATGACGATTTCGAGGTGAAATCGTTACTGGAATATGACGAAAATGCTTGTACATAGTGTACTAGCCATTCTCGGTCTTTTGATATAAAAATCGTCATGCTACGACAAAGTTTATTACACGAGTCCAGAATTTTCAGTACCACAGACGCTCCTTTTGCCCTTGCATAGGCAATAACCTATACTCACGCTAGTCTGAGTCGAGGTCTATATTTATCAAATCATCAAGATGTTGCTGAAGCATAATCCTATTACTTAGCGACTCTCTCGGGACAGGTCTCCTTACACACGCAGTAGCACAAAGGCCATATAGGGCAGGACCAAATAGGGAATGCCTCTATCTGTAGTATGTGGTATAAGACCACACACCCAACAATTAGTGATGTTCACTACTAACTGGTGTCGATGCAGAAACTGTACAAAAGGAATTATCAGTAAACTCTGACCTCCTAACTAGTCCATGTTCAGGTAAAATCTGGAAAGAATGCAAAGAAGTAGAAGTAGGAAGAAGACATAGGTTGGGAGGTGGGTACAGATGTGAATTGGGCAGCAAAAACAATCCCACCCATAAAAGACAATGCCATGTTTAAAAAACACTAGAAAACACGTCATTAAGAACATATAGACAAAGTAGTGACCGCTATTACAAATGAAATCATAATTTTTTACAACCCTAAGCAAAAGGTAAATCCTAAAATTATCTAGTAACATTGTAGGTCTTCCTATGCATTTTCTGTAATTTATTATATGTTCAAGTGGAACAGTGGTGACCCTCATTAATGCTCTGAGGTGAAAAGGGGATACTCTTCCACAGGAAATGGACTTTATTCTGCTTTTACTAAACAGAATACTACTAAAAAATAATGCCAGTTGAATAATAAAATCATTCTCCTAACACTTAGTCTATACAATCACACGGAAACCTCTTGTGAAACCAACTATGCCCAGAGTCTGTTCAAAAAGCCTCTCTGGCAGGCTTCTATTGTCCAATCAAGTCTGCTCCCGTTGTTGCATGGGCCTTTGGATTCAGGCCTCCCATGCTCTGATGCTCAGTATCTGTTGGAGTGCCCTCCTGGCAAACACTCATAGCTCATTCAAAAAGTCTCAATGTCTCAAGGCAGTGCACCGTATCTCTCCTCTGCGGCAGACACTACAGATATTGTGCTCTTCTCGTGCAGACCCGGGACCATTCTCAGACTCCAACACTCATCATTCAGTGTCAGAGGACGTCCGGGCCGCTCTTTCATGGGCACCAGAATGGAGTGCCTTTTGCCACTCTTGGATCCTCCGGTGCACTGCACTTCCGTTGAAGCAAGGGAAAAAGGGGTGCGTGGCCAAAACTCAGGCCAAGGGGCTCAAGGGACTGCACACTGTCAGAGGTTAACCAGCACATAACAGGTGCTCTTTTGCACTGAAATCTCAAGGGACTGCACACTGTCAGAGGTTAACAAGCACATAACAGGCGCTCTTTTGCACTGAAATCTCAAGGGACTGTGGCAAAACCAGCTCCTTCTTCTTTTCTGATGTTGAACGCCTTCTGATGAAGCAAGTGCGATGCTTTAAACAGTTCACTGTACAACAAGGGGACTGCAAACAGGTGGCCTGCGATCTTCAAAGGGGTGGCCACAGCCATGGGACAAATCTGCGTTGAAATACACTGTCATTCAAAGGCATACAAAAACAAAGGCAATAGGCAAAACAGTGCCTCTAGTCTCTTCAATTGGGTTTCCGTGTGAGAGCATATCTTTCATCATCATAGCGACATGGGAATTCTATCTGAATGGATGTTCTCACACATAGTGGCATGTCTAATGGGGCAAACACATTTTATCGCAATAATACACATAGGTGTTCCTAAATTCCTCATCTAGAACATCTCAAAAGCGGGATCACATACATGTTATCATAATAATTGTGCATCAGGTGGGACTATGCAATGCAAAAGCTAATGATCAAGATGTGGGAACAAAAGACAAGAACTAGAGAGTCCTGGTATTTCCATTATTTAAAATACATCTGGTTCATTAAAATTAAAGCAGCAGAAAAAGGAACTAAAAACCAAATTAGAATAGACATTGTATTTGTCATATTAAAAAAACGTAATGTGTCTCCTATTGAGGTGGAAAGCTTATCTTACTATAGTATTGAGTCAGTTAATCAGTCCTAACAGTTAGACTGGAAAAACATCAGACTAGGCCTAAAGAAAATTCTTAAAAACCAGTCTAGTTATGCAACAGGGAATTATACATAAAAATGGGGGTCCATGGTACATTACTGCAATCTGAAAGTGCGAACCTGAACAATACACTAATAATAAATAAAAGTTGTCTGGTGAAAGGAATACGGAAAAGAGAATAGGACACAGCTAAAATCCCCAATAACTAGGCCTGATGTGCTTGGGTGATAGTCAGGCATGTGACACAATACCAAGAGTATGGGTGATACACAAAAAAAAATCACAATAGTCTACAAATTTAACTCTACCGCTGGCCACTACACCATATACGGTAATCTCAGCTAATGTTCCAGTTCCTTCTTCAGGAAAAATGAAACCTGGTTTCTTTTACGGTCCAGAGCCATAGGAAGGCCACTTAGGAAGCAGAATAAAACTGACTAATGTGATATAGAAATTAGGTCACCATGTACAAGAGTCACAAATCTATAAGTTCGAGGCATGTGGGCTGCTGAATTCATATCTATAGCATAGATCGCCGCCTAGTGTTGGGTCCGGATGATTGCACCTTGTTGTCCTGGAAGAGTCTTCGAAGTATCACGAGATAGGTGGCTCCTCCCCTGGACTACAGTGCGCATGGGCATCGACTCCATCCTTAGATTGTTTTTTTCCGCCATTGGGTTCGGATGTGGTTTCGTTAACTCCAGTTCGGAATCGACAAAAACTTACTTTTTCAAGGCCAAAAGGCCTTCTTTGACCCGTCGGTATTGTTCGCGTTCGGTGCCTCACTTAACTCCTACTTTTCCAGTCGGATATCCCATGAGTCGTGATACTTCGAGGATCGAGGCCCAGTCGACGCAGCAAGACTACGACGGCATGGAACGAAGTCCATTCAAACACTGTTCCGTGTGTGGATCCAAATACCCACACATCGACGTCCACCCGGTCTGCAACAAATGCCTGTCGCCGGACCACGACGAGGCCAACTGCATGGCCTGTTCCAGGTTTAGGTCGAAGAAAACCATCAAGCTTAGGCGCGCGGCGCGCCTAGAGGCCCGACGATCGGCTCCGGCACCGGTGGACATCTTCGTCAATGAAGAAGCGGACGAGCAACAGGTCCATCTTCAAATTTCGCCTCCTTCGGTGGTCGTCGAGTCCGACTACGAAGCGGACGCTGAGGCCCAAGACGTGGAGGAAATCGTCGAGGAGGTAGGAGACGACGAGGAGGCCTACGGGGCCATGGAAGATAGCTCAGAGGAAGAGCTATACCCCGTTCGTACTTTTACTAAGGCTCGGGTCGAAGGATCGCCACATGGCCTTACCCTAGACCCTACACCAATATCCACGGCCCCGCCTTCCGGCCCGGCCACGGACACTTCGACGGAGCCGCCATTACCTAATTCGAAACCGAAACTGTCGGTATCGACACCAACTAAGATGGCCGACGCGCCATCGAAACAGAAGACGACTGCTCCCCCGTCGTCTTCGGTGGCCTCGAAGCCAAAGAAAAGTGTCGCACCCTCAACGGCGGCGAAGGTGGTCAAGGACCCCAGCTCACGCAGGACCGTCGATTCGGTGCCGAGCGCAACAGCCGACCGGAAGCCCAAGAAAACGGGTGAGGCCGTTCAAACTAAGGCCGTCGAGCCGAAATCCACCAGGCCTGTCGACACAACGGCTGTAAAGTGCGCGAGGCCGAAGTCTAGCACTGCGGCGCCAAAGGTCAAGGTTGCCGTGGCGAAGTCGTCGGCGTCCACGTCCACTGCTGTGGTCGGGGATCGCAGTGCACCTCAATCGGATGCGCAGAAGGTGTCGGCACACGAGTCTGGAGGTGGACCGAAGACATCGGTCGGGTCTACGAAGCCGTCCGCTTCCTTCACCAAACAGGTCTCGGACTCTCTAAAACGTATTAAGGACAGAGCTTCCGCGTCGGAACCGAAGATCCCTTCCGCCGCAAAAAACACTGTCCCGACGCCACCGGCTTCAAAGCAGATCCTGTTCACGCTACCACCGAAGGTGGCACCGAAGGCCTTTGCACCACGACCGGTGCCCAAGGACCCGGAGAGGTCGAAGTCGACTCCCCCTGCTGGGGGTTTCACGCGTCCGCACCACTCTTTGTCTGAGCAGTCGGAGCAGTACATCGACGCCGACACCGGGAAGCTGACGCTTCTGAAGAGGAAAATTACGGCGTCACAGCCTTTGGGGCCTTCAGGATTCCCCTGAAACGCAAAAGGCCTGAAGAGGATGCTCCTGTGCTGGTTGAACCCAGCATTCAGCACCCTGCAAGGGGGGCAACCCCATCGCCCACCTATTCAGATGGAGAAGATAGGGAGGAGCAGGATGAGGAGTATAATTTCCCAGCCCACACTGAGCCTGATGAGCAGCAGGACTCGTGGGTGGACACAGGTGATCAGGGGGATCAGCAGGTGACCCTTGACCCTCAGGTGTTCAACATCAAGACGTCTCCCACCGAGGATTCCACAGCATTTCATGCTTTGATAGAAAGGGCAGCTAAGAACCATGATGTGGATATGCATGCTGACCCTGTGGAAGCTGACTTCCTTTTTGACACTTTCTCAACTGCAGAAAAAACTGTGAAAACTCTTCCCATGCTGAAGGGGGTCCTAAGGCATGCTGCGGACATTTTTATGGAACCCACGAGAGCAAGGGTTGTTAACCCTCGGATTGAGAAGAAATACAGACCGGCACCTGGCGATCCAACATACATAAGGGGCCAATTGCCGCTGGACTCTTTGGTGGTCTCTAATGCTCGCAAACGAGCTAACTCTCAAACCACGGGTGAAGCTCCTCCCCCGGACAAAGAGTCAAAAGTGCTGGAGGTGTCAGGGAAGAGGGTAGCAGCACAGGCGGCCAACATCTGGCGCATGTCAAACACACACGCGCTGTTGGCCAGATACGACAGGGCACATTATGACACCCTAGAGACCCTGTTGCAACACCTGCCAGACCAATACAAGGAGGGGGCTGAGATGCCTATTCAAGAGGGCAAACTCATTTCCAATGCTGCTATCAAGTGCGCCCTTGACGTTGCTGATACAGCGGCTAGAGCGATCAATACTAGCGTGATGTTGAGGAGACCGGCTTGGCTCCGAATTTCCGGGTTCAAGCCCGAGATACAGACAACCATCCTCAACCAACCAGTCAACCCAGACAGGCTGTTTGGTCCTGAGGTCGACACCACACTGGAGAAAATTAAAAAAGATACTGAGACTGCCAAGTCCATGGGGGCTCTCCAGTCACAGCAGTTTCGTGGGAACACTTTTCGTCGCTCAGGCAATCGGGGTGTTACCAGAGGCCAAATGTCACAGCAGACGCAGTTCAACAAAAGTGGGGCGCAGTCATCCTACCCCAAACAGAGTAGAGGAGGATACCGGGGCAACAGCTCCAGAGGCAACAACAGTTCCCGTTCCTCTGCCACCAACAAGCAGTGACTCCCTGTCACTGCCCCCCGACCTCTCAACACCTGTCGGGTGGAGACTCCAGCGGTTCCTGTCAGTGTGGCAGTCCATCACCACAGACAGGTGGGTCAAGCAACTTATCCAGTTCGGCTATTGTTTAGAGCTGACAGACACTCCACCCAACATGCCCCCAAAACACCGTCCTATGTCACAAGAGCATTTGCACTTATTGCAGCAGGAGGTTCTGGCCATGCTGCAAAAGGGCGCAATAGAGCTCGTGCCAGTGGAGGAAGAAGGCACAGGGGTATATTCCCTGTACTTCTTAATCCCAAAAAAGGACGGCACACTCCGACCGATTCTAGACCTACGGCCCCTGAACCGGTACATCCTCTCAGAACATTTCCACATGCTAACACTGCAACAGGTTCTTCCATTGCTGAACAAGGGAGACTTTCTCGCAACCTTAGACCTCAAGGATGCATACTTTCACATCCCACTCCACCCCTCCCACAGGAAATACCTCAGGTTCACCATTCAGAACAAGCACTACCAATTCAAAGTCCTTCCTTTCGGGGTGACCACAGCCCCCAGAGTGTTTACCAAATGTCTGGCGACGGTGGCGGCGCACCTCAGGAGACAGAACGTCCATGTCTACCCTTACCTGGACGACTGGCTTGTTCAAGCAAAGTCGGCCCAGCAGTGCGCGGCCGACATGTCCCACACCATTCACCTTCTTCACAGTCTGGGGTTTTCGCTCAACTATCCAAAGTCGCACCTTCAGCCAGCACATGCGCGGCAGTATTTGGGCGCGACGATAGACACTTTGGCGGCTACGGCTCAGCCAAACCCAGCGAGGATAAGCAACATGCAGTCGCTAATCCTGAAGTTCAGACCACAACACTCACTGCCTGCGAGAGTGTTCATGCAGTTGATAGGCATGATGGCCTCCTGCATATTCATAGTCCCGCACGCGAGGCTACATATGCGTCCACTACAAGAGTGCTTGGCACGTCAGTGGAATCAGGCTCACGGACAGTTGAAGGACCTAGTGTTGGTGACCGGTCGGGCATACAGCTCTCTGCATTGGTGGAATCCACACAACCTTTGCAAGGGCCGACCGTTTCAAGAGCCTGTGCCACAGATCATCCTGACGACGGACGCATCTCTCCAAGGGTGGGGAGCTCATGTGCTCCACTACACCGTGCAGGGACTATGGACGACGCAGCAACAGAAGATGCACATCAACTACTTAGAACTGATGGCGATCTTCATGGCATTGAAGTCCTTCAAAGTGCATCTGTGCAACAAGGTCGTGTTGATCTGGACGGACAACATGACCGCCATGTACTACATCCAAAAGCAGGGAGGTACACACTCTCCACAGTTGTCTCATCTGGCTCAGAGCATGTGGAAGTGGGCCATTCAGAGGAACATCTTACTCATGGCGGAACACCTCCCAGGCAAGGACAATCAGATGGCGGATCTGCTCAGCAGGTACAGCCATCAAATGCACGAGTGGGAGTTACATCCATCTGTACTCCGCCCGTACTTCCAGCAGTGGGGTCATCCAGAGATAGACCTGTTTGCCACAAAGAAAAACGCAAAATGCCAAAACTCTGCCGCCAGGTTCCCTCACCCACAGTCGCAAGGCAATGCGATATGGATGAACTGGTCAGGCAGATTTGCGTACGCTTTTCCCCCAGCACCTCTAATCCCGCTGGTGGCAAGAAAGCTCAAGCAACACTCTATGACGCTCATCCTGGTTGCTCCAACGTGGGCACGCCAACCATGGTACACCACGTTTCTAGAACTTTCCGTGGTGCCGCATCAAAGGCTGCGCCTCACACCCAGGCTTTTGACGCAGAACCATGGAGACATTCAGCATCCAGACCCGCAACAGCTCAACCTGGCGATCTGGCTCCTGAGGTCTTAGAGTTTGGCTACCTTAATCTGCCCCCTGAATGCATGGACATCATCCGGGAGGCACGTAAGCACACTACACGAGCTTGCTATGCAGCGAAATGGAAGCGGTTTGTCATTTACTGTACTGGTCACAATATCAACCCGCTAGATGCATCCATTCCTGATATCATCTGCTATTTGTTACATCTCTACAAGTGCAATCTAGCATATGCTTCCATTCGGATACACTTATCCGCCATAGCGGCTTATCTCCAAAACAGGCAGCATCTCTCGGTCTTCAGAGTGCCTGCCATTAAAGCCTTCCTGGAAGGCCTGAAGCGCGTCATCCCTCCCAGGACCCCGCCGGCTCCGGTGTGGAACCTCAACGTGGTCCTCCCCAGGCTGATGGGCCCACCTTTTGAGCCTCTACATTCCTGTGAGATTCAATTCTTAACATGGAAAGTAGCTTTTCTAATTGCCATTACTTCTCTACGGAGAGTCAGTGAGCTGCAGGCGCTCACTGTACAAGAGCCATTTATTCAGATTCATTCCAACAGGGTTGTGCTGCGCACTAACCCTAAGTTTCTCCCAAAGGTGGTGTCGCAGTTTCATATCAATCAAACCATAGAACTGCCCGCATTCTTTCCAAACCCTGAAACAGTTGCCGAACGAATGCTCCACACTCTTGATGTCAAAAGAGCATTAATGTACTATATTGACAGAACAAAAGATTTCAGAAAGACACAACAGCTCTTTGTTGCCTTCTCAGCCCAGCACAAAGGCAACCCCATTTCCAAAGCAGGAATTGCCAGATGGATAGTTAAGTGCATTCAGATTTGCTATCACAAGGCAAAGCGCACTTTAACGATTCCCCCCAGGGCCCACTCCACTCGCAAGTTGGGGGCCTCCATGGCGTTCCTCTGCAATATTCCTTTGGAAGACATATGTAGAGCAGCCACATGGTCTACACCACATACGTTCACTAAGCATTACTGTGTAGACGTGCATTCCAAGCAGCAGGCAGCTGTAGGGCAGGCTGTTCTTAGGACACTTTTTCAAGCTTCTGCAACTGGCACGGGCAGCCGTCGTTAATGGAGGGACTGCTATGTATTCTATGCTATAGATATGAATTCAGCAGCCCACATGCCTCGAACTGAATATGCTACTTACCAGTATGCATCTGTTCTTGGCATGTAGGGCTGCTGACATTCATATCGCCCGCCCTCCTCCCCGGCGCCCGTAGCGGTTGCAGACTTCTTTTTCTTACACATACTCTTAGACAGGGTCATCGTTTACACTATTGCACTCCATCTTTGCCACAATGGCTAAAAACAATCTAAGGATGGAGTCGATGCCCATGCGCACTGTAGTCCAGGGGAGGAGCCACCTATCTCGTGATACTTCGAAGACTCTTCCAGGACAACAAGGTGCAATCATCCGGACCCAACACTAGGCGGCGATCTATGCTATAGATATGAATGTCAGCAGCCCTACATGCCAAGAACAGATGCATACTGGTAAGTAGCATATTCATTTATCCTTGCGTCCAATCAGGATATATAATTTTAGGGCTGCCTGTCCCTTACAGGAAAGGGCAGTATCGTGACTACAAATGACACAATCTGCTGTTTATTTTTCTTCAATACTTAAGCCAAATTTGACATACACTGGTGAAGTGTTGTCTGGCTGGTTCACAATATGTAAAAAAAAATCATATCTGTGAATTTTAGTATCAGCAAAAAATGTTACCCAGCTGTTGACAGCGACACGTATCGTCATACATGTCCCCTCACAACAACACGGGTGAATTTGTAATAATTTCTTAAGCAGCAACATACAACATAAAACATGCAAAAACGCACAAAACGGACGTCAAGCCATCAGATATACTCGCTGTAAAACGATAGTATATATAAATGAGCGGTGACGCATAATACCATGTAAGGATACCCTCCTGTTTGACAGTAGATCACCAATAGTTGGTATCTGCTGTCAAATACAACTTTCGGACACACAGAACCAGCAAGAACAATTCATGATAGAACAAAATACACAAACATGAAAAACGCATGGACATTTCTTTTCAAAGGAGTTGCGAAAAAAAACAACAAAAAAAAATCTCATTTCAACCAACCAAACTCACATGTCTTGAGCCCCCAGAGCCATCCATGAATGATCTGTGAGCAGAAGCGAAAAGGAGAAAAAAAATACACAGCACACAAAAGAGAGACATATACAATATGTATAGATAATACAGATAATAAACAGACATCAAATGTAACTTTTAAGCAGAAGACAAAACATGATACACATTAACAAACACAAAAATAAATGTCCATTACTTAACTGTTACCATCTTGTCAGTCACCTTGCAACATGAAGCCTTTTTAACTTTTAGAGGTAAAATCCTTTCCCTGACACCTAAAATTAGCCTTGTGCCACAATGTCCATGATAAAAAAAAACTTCTTAGTTGGCAAATCGTTCTTACTTATTCATGTAGGCTTCAAAATTTTATTAAAAGGCTGCATCCTATTTTTTGTCTAAGATGTAATGCAACACTTCGTTTTCTGTCAAAATAAAAACGACTAGCAGACATTATTTTTTTAGAGCAGAAATACAAATGTCATGATGTTGGCACTTTTAAAGAAACCTTTCAAGAAACCTTTTTTATATTTCCCTTTGGAATTAAGTCTTTAACTTTAAACCAGAAATTCCACCTTTCAGAGGCCTGTTTAGCAAGGTTATTCTGCAGTTCACAGAGACAAGGCTCGAATTTAAAAGGTCACAATGTCAACATGACAAAGACAGAAGGCCTACTACATTTACTGTGAAGGGTTCACACATACCAGTTTTTAGAACAAATGCTTGCTACCACCCTATACAATGGTACTCATTTTAAACACCACCTAACGTCTAAATGGGCCCCGCTAAAAATAGAACCTTCAACCCTGATATTAAACACAAAGTTCTGCTCCGGGCACATTGGCTCACCGAGCTATGAAAAACAACCTCAATAACAACCCACAAGTTTGTATTATGCACAAATGTATACATTTACTGAAGCCAGAGACATTTTCAAGCTACGGTAAATTACAAAAATCTGTGTTAAAAAAAAAAACATTTAACTCAATTTCGACTTTTATCTTTGGGGCACTTAAAAAATAAATATCCTATCATTGTTTTACATATTAATCATCCTCAGGATGTTCTTTACACGTTACAGATATTAGACATTAGTCATATCTCATGTAAATCCTTGGAAAAATGAGTTTTTTACGCCTGCGCCAAGTGAAAACCAACATGCAAATTACCTAATTACACCGTAACACATAACTTAAATCAAATTTTAATACTAGGAGGTCATAGTATGAGTATTAAGCTTTATAAATATCAAAAAACGATTTTAAAAAGCACTTATTTTTTTCTCAAATAATTTTTCCATAATTAATAATTTTTGGTTCAATAAAACCAATTATCTGTTTTTATGATAATTCCACATATAAAGGTAAGCTGCATCCCTTGCCTATCATTTTTAGATGCATTCATTTATGCGCTTACGCACAAAAAGCCTAACTTAAAACATGACATTTTTCGCGCCATTTTTAAAAGGCAATCAGTATTTAGCAAAAGAACCAAAAATATACTTTAAAAAGTTGCTTAAAGAGAAGAAAACCCCATTTGGAATGTCTTCCAGTGATACAAAGTGATGAACCTTATTTTTGTAACCCTCTAAAACACTATTCTGAAATGAAAAAAATCCAACTGTGCTAAGTCCCGGGCTAAATAAACATTCCAATGCTATTTATGGCCTTCGAAAAACAACATCTGCTGCCTTAAGGCAGGAAAGGCTGAAACCTGAGCACGCTTTCAGTTTTACTGAAAACAGACATTTCAAGTTTTAAAAATGCGCGTGCAAAAAGACGCATTTAAATCTAGCAAAAATCCACTTTAGCTGAAGTGTTTGTCTTTTTCATGTACTACAATGCATGTAAGTGAAAAAATGCTATAAATTTGTTTCGCTACAAAAGACACTATTATTTTTGAGGCCCTTCGTATTCCTAGTGAATGTGAATTTTAACTTATCTATTTTAAGCATTTAACAGTTTGCACATACGCGTTTTTGCTTAGTCTGTAAATTAAATAGCAACACATAGCGATTTTAGCATGTGACATAGTAAATTGCTGGAGTGTTATTTAATTTCTACTTAATATTAATTAATCTGACATTGTACTTAACAGACTGAAAACATCAAGAAACCTACAAACACATTGAGCTCATTGCAGACATAAAGAGAAAAGATTTAAACACTCAGGACACACAATACAGCGCTGTAAGCTATTACTGAAGTTACACTAATGAGAAAAACCACATAGACATTGAAACACACATTGAACCCACAAATCGACACTCAGGACGAAAACAAAGCCATATGTAAATACTAGCTGTAAGTCATATTTACAAGAAGCACGTCGCAATAGGGTTCCAAAAGACTGCAAAAAACATAGCCCAACAGACTGCTGTATGTGCACGAAGCCACAATACACTTAATTCACTAGCTTTGGCTGGCAGAACACCAAAAATCGTTTCTCCATTCATAAAATTGCGCAGAACAAAGGATCCTTGTTTTGTATTATGTCATATTTTAATTCCCTGGGGATACAAAATCACCAAGGAAGAAATATGTTTTTAAATCTAAACCTATTTAGACATCCCCTTTAGGGGAAGCCGGCTAATACAAACGTATACAAAGTTGGCCAACACAAATCTCCAAATTCGCTAAGATCAGGCATCTTATAGCTCACTAATCTAGCTTCAAACTTCAAGGGGCTATCTCTATTGATACACTCGTAAATATACAAGACCCTCGGTTTTCGAAAATTGCAATCTTCAAATAAAACTAAGGACAAATCAAACTAAGAACCAATCAAAATCCAAAAATCAAAGAACAAAGGACTGGGAGCGACCCAATTATAATTAACTCTTACTTTTACTAATCAAAATATTATCCAGATTCTAACTGTCTTTTTAAGAATACTCACGCAAAAAAAAAAAAGGTTATCAGTCAGGAGTGACATCATGTGGAGGATCAAAAATCAGGAAGATCAGAAATATACTGGGCTGCAGAATCAAAGAATCTCCAGAATCCCCGTGCACAGAGTACCTTCTTAGTAGAATCTTGTTCTGTCCTCCTCAGTTTATTTCAGTCTCCTGGCACAATCACTCCCTCAGAAAGCCACTTCTCTGATGATCCCCGGGTTAGGGCGCCAACTGAAGAACTTGGTAATTTTCGCTCTCAGGGAATACTTACTAATATAACAAGAACTTGGCACAGACTCTGAAAATATGAAAAGACATCTTTATTAAACTTAACATAGTGAGGCCACGTCACCCAGAAGCCGTAGCAAGTGGATGAGGTAGTCTGAGGAACAAAGAGGACAGAGGCCTTTTTTATATGTTTTTAGCGTTACATGACTCAGTACAAAAAAAGAAAGGGGCAGTTCTAGCTTTTGCAAACATGCAAAAACCCAACATTCCTTCTTACACAAGCTGCAGAAACCCATAATAAAAACCCGGCACATCCCCATCGTAAACAGGCCATAAAGAAGGGAGCAGAGACAGGTGTGAGTAAGATAAGACAGGGTGTGTGTGCGATGAAAAGGTTTATGGCATGTTGTGCCTTGATGCTATCTCGCTCGGCCACTGGGAAAGGAACTGACCGGGCAGGTTCGGCCTGGGGCAATGGTTTCAGCTTGCCCAGGTCACAGATAAGTCAATTAAGGTGTACGTGTCCTTTGGAATCGAATTTGGCTGTAGTTATAGCCTACGTGAGGGCAACTCACAAAATGGCTGCTGTACACAAAATGGAAGCCAAGGGTTCAGGACGAAAATGACGATTTCGAGGTGAAATCGTTACTGGAATATGACGAAAATGCTTGTACATAGTGTACTAGCCATTCTCGGTCTTTTGATATAAAAATCGTCATGCTACGACAAAGTTTATTACACGAGTCCAGAATTTTCAGTACCACAACACCAAAGTGCTGGTTCTTTTGAATGCGCAGGAATCCATGCATTTCAGTGCTTTTGGATGACGTACTAGTGATGGCAAGATATCCTGTTCTGATCATGAAGCACTGCCGGCACATGATGGCCTTTCCCCACAACGTGGGCTTCACAATCTGAATTTGAATCTTAACATTCCTCATGGCATCCCCATTCTGGTGGTTATGTCTAACTGCAGATTCATCACCTGTTAAATAGCCCCAGGCACTAGACTGGATCTGGATTTTTTCCTGCAACAGCTTTCGAATGCCGATGGGTGGCATCCTCAGACTGGCGCCAGTTTTGTTCTGCCTCGGACAGGGATGTTGCAGAGCTGAATATAGGCACCACACCTGTGCGCTGACGTCAATTTGTTTTTCTCTGACCCCTTCAGTGCAGGTTTGGAGCTCCGTTGCCAAACTTTTCATTGGTGTTCAGACTCTGAGATAACTTTTACAAAGGACAGGGTGCTGAGGAAAAATGTCCCCTCTGAAGACTACAGGTTTTTAAACTGTCCAGCACCTGCAGGAAGCAGATATCACTGACAGATCTGCAAGACTTCTGCTTTGGTGTTTAGTCTCCAGTCATGATGTGCCTCCAAATCTATCCGGGAGCTTGAAGCAAAGCTGTATGTCGCTGAACAAAAGAAGCAAAGTTGGGCATTTTCAAAGTCCTAGACCTTCTCCAGGTTTTGACCGTAGTTCAGATCGCCGTTGTCCTGTTAGTACAAGATAAAGTCAAAAGACCAGTCTATGTGCAAGCACCCCTTCCCCCACTGATTTTTCTCCACATAGAGGTTGTTGAGAGTTCTAAAGCCCAGACTGTGTTGGCGTTGTTAGACTCCTATGCTTTTCCACAGTGGAAGCTGATGTGCCCTGAATTTTCCCGACCATTGTTGACTCTACAGCAGGTTGAGGCTGCTTTTTAGGTCTCGTCTGAACCAGCGCGCATGTGTTGCTCTGCGAGGCTTTTAATAAGGGCTGTAAACTCTAAACACATGCTTGTGCGTGTGCTTTTTTTTAATCTCCCGCTGTTGGCCTTTGCATGCGTCTTTCTAATAAAGACAGCACGCAATTGGCCCAAGGCGGGTGCCTGTCCTGCCTTCTCTGTCTCCTGGCCTAGGGTGCTCGGGAGCGAGCAGCGCCCCCGCACTGTGCCAACTGCATTCCTGACATTCCTTTTGTGGCCGCGCATGTCTATACTCCCCTACCATGCCTCCTATCTTTAGCATTTAAACTTTCTCTTTCGCTCAATTCATACACTGTGCACTTTCCCTGACTTTTAAGAAAAGTTCCTTACCGGCCGCTCTTCTCTACTTGTTGTTTTATGTGGAGAGCCTAACAGCTGCAGCTTACTGACGTGTTGCTCCTTGTAAGGCGCTTGCACGCACTTCTTTTTTTAACCATTTCACGATGAATGTCCTCCATTCTGGAACACAGAAATAAAAAAATTAAAATGCATCTGTTAATTTCGTATGTGCATGCATGTGTTGGCAAGCATATAGCTAGTCATGCTGTTCCGCCATAGTGTTCTGATACCTATTAATGCATGCTCCATGCGCATCATTTCATTTTATATGGCCAGTGTTCTTCAGCATGGGCATTTTATTTTAACTTATGGCTGAAGAAGAACAGCATAGGCAAAAAAAAAATGGCAAATCCAATAGATTTGCCTTGGCTAAGCCAAATGACAAAACCTATTGATTTTTCAAATGTTTGTCATATGCTCTTACCCAACAGATACAACCACAAATTCTCAAATAAACTGGAAGGCGCTTTTCCCATCTGAGGCAGGCTGCAGTGGTTTGGAATCCTAGTGGGAAGGTTTCTAGCGTTCGGCGGATACTGCACGAGGGTCGCCGGGAAAGACTGCCCCTGCTTTGTTTTTAAATCCTTAGTGGTCCTCCTTAAGTATCGTCCCTGTAAAGGCCAGAGGGCGCCCACTGGGGGGCAGGGATAGTTGGAGGTGGCAAGGACTGGAGGAGCCATCAGGAAGTGGCCACACTGCCCCTCTCTGTTTACACTGCCCTGTCTCTGAGGCGTTGTCTTGGATTCACACGACCCCCTCAGTGGTTTGCCTTTCGCATTCGGTTGTTTGGTTACAGCAGGCCTCCGTTCTCGGAACTCTCCTTCCGCCATTGACCACGAGCTGTGTTTGTGCTACATCAGTGCTAGCAGTGGTTGAGGCGCTCTGTACCAGCGCTTTCTCCCTCTACTAGGTGCTACAAGCTAAACCCTGCCTGTTTTAACTGCGGAGTGGCGTTGTGTGGATCATGGCGTGTAAGCATTGCTTCGTTTTATCTGTTCACGCCTGCAAACCACAACGGACCCGCTGTGCTTTCTTCACCTGCTAGTTTCAAGCCAGTTAGAAGTTGTGTTAACCTAAAAGTCAATTAGGAATTTCGGCAGGACTGACACAGCCGTTCACACTTATGAGATCGATACTACGAGTGCTGTGATAATAGCAGCACTCGTCTTCACTTTCAGTGCACTACATACGTGTACTAATTGCCTAATTTAAAGAATGGCACTTTTTTTTATTTGGCCATATCTGCCAGTGTCCTTGTGTTTAATGAGGGCATTGCCATGCGGAAATTACCGCTTTGGATGTTTTTCTCGCAAGAGAATCTACAGTTTCAAAGACCATGTTTTTGCAGCATGTCTGACACCCTTTTCTCTCTTGTCCTGGATGCTGGGACTCCAAACGTAGAATTAGTCTTTTACTTATATAGTGACGCTGTCGGCTGTTATGACATTAAAAGCCTTTGTATTTTACTAACATATCCAATCTAATTAGCGAAGCCCCTCTTCCCATGATATGGACTGATCACCATCTTTTAAAATTCAGTTTTCCTAAACCTAACGGTACTATCTTAAAAAACCATAGAACTAAAACTATTTTAGTCCGTCCGTGGCGTAAAATGACGTCGGAGGCTTTCCGGACTCACTCTAAATCTATCACAGTACAAGCAAGCAATATTGAACACATGGTAACCCAGCTAGAATCCTCCATTGGAGAAACGCTGGATGAAATAATACCCAAAACAAATGTGAATGTAAAAACCATTGCAGCCCCTTGGTTTACAGTGGACTTAAAAAAAGAACAGCTGACTAGTAGGTCAGCAGAACGCCAATGGTGGAAAACAAAAGCAAAAGGGGACTGGGAGAAATATAAATTGACCCACTCTAACTATCTAAAACACATCAAAGTGGCAAAAAAACTTTACCTAACTCAAAGAGTAAACACAGCGGTCCACTCCAGTAAAGAACTTTATAAAATTGTAAAGGAATTTACCACCCCTCTGGTTGAACAACCTGGCTTTACTTCAACAATCCTCCTACTTTGATAATAAAATAAAGATGATCTATGCTGCCTTCCCTGATTCGAGCCAAGATCCACTTTTACCTACTGATGATGATCCCTTGCTAGCACTTGCGAGCGAGGTCGACCTGGACACCCCCTATTTTACCGAATTTGTTCCCGTTACCCCTTCTGAAGTTCTGGAAGGTCTTAGGAAAATCAAGTCCGGTTCTGCCACAGACATCCTGTCCCCCTGGAATTGCGCGGAGATACTGTCACTGTTGGCGTCTTCTCTCACCAACATTTTGACACCTCTTTTGAGCTAGCCTCCATACCTAGAAGCTGGAAGCATGCCCAGGTCAAACCCATTTTAAAAAAACCATCAAGTGACCCTACCCTTCCTATCAACTATAGGCCTATTTCATTATTACCCTATTTTGGAAAGGTACTTGAATATCTGGTGAACAAGCGTCTCACTACCTATATTGAAACTCATGGGTTTCTTGACCCCTCTCAGTCGGGTTTCCGAGCAGCGCATGGTACAGAGACGGCTGTAATGGAGATCGTGGACAATATCAGACTCACTCTTGATGAAGGTGACTCCGCCATTCTGGTACTATTGGATTTATCTGCCGCCTTTGACACCATCTCCAACGGCATCTTGAAACATCGGCTGTGGGAGATAGGTGTCAGGGGTAAGGCCTTAGCCTGGTTTGAAAACTACTTGGCGGACCGCTTTACCTCCATAAAGGTCGATACCATCACATCCAGTAGTTTGCCCCTTACTGTAGGAGTCCCGCAGGGATCTATTCTAAGTCCGATATTGTTTAATATCTATCTTACCCCGCTAGCAAATATAATAAAATCATATGGCTTCACAACAGTATCGTATGCTGACGATACTCAGGTGCTTATTACCTGTAAGGCTGATTTCCACGAAACAAGTATCAGATTCAAAAAATGTATGTTTGATATTAGTAAATGGATGTGTCATAACAAACTGCAACTAAATTACAGTGAAACAGAAATTATCCTATTTGGTAAGGCCCACAAAGTATGGTCACAGGACTGGTGGCCTCAGGAACTAGGACCATGTCCATTACCCAAGGAGGTGATCCGCAATCTGGGAATCATGTTGGATTGTTCTCTGTCTATGAAAACCCACATCAACCAAGTAGCCGGCATTTGCTATGGGATCATGCATATGCTGCGCAAAATCTTCAAATGGCTACCCCTGGAAACAATTAAACCACTCGTGCAAGGTCTCATCATCAGCCGGTTGGATTACGGCAACGCCTTCTTTACATCAATAAATGAGTGCCTTCTTGCTAAATTACAAATACTGCAGAATGTGGCAGCGAGACTAGTACTGGGCCTTCCCCCCAGATCAGCTTCTTTGCCCAGCCTTAGACAATTACATTGGCTCCCCATTCGCCAGAGAAGCCATTTTAAAGTTCTTAGTCTAACCCATAAACTTCTATACAGCAATGGCCCAGCTTATCTTGCAAAGAAACTAGTCTGGTATCGTCCCACCAGATCACTAAGATCAAGCTTGAAATCTCTCTAAGTACAACCACGGGCCCGTATGGCACGGAATGGATGTCGGTCTTTTTCCTATATGGCTCCATTTTTGTGGAATAAACTCCCCCCTCATCTTCTGTCAATTACTAACCATCAGCTGTTTCGGAAAAACCTGGCTCTTCCCGAAATAAGTGCTGCCTTCAGCCCAGACCATGTCGTGGTCACTGTTCTCCACTGCAAAGCACCCTGAGACCTTACGGTGATTTGTGCGCTATAAAAAAGTATCTGACTTATGACTTGGTTCTTCGTGTTCAGCTGGGGTCCGGCGTGTCTTTTCTGTTGAACCAGTGGGAACTGTGCAGATGTTTTTCACTTTTTCAAGTTTTGACAACAGCTACTCAAATACCTTGGAGAAAGTCACTTTTGATTTCACTTTCATGTTCAAACAGATTCTGGTGGCATGGACCAACACCCGACCCACTTGAAACCATCTGTAAATGGTCAGCTGGTATTTCCAGCAGGTCGCTCACGGGCTAACAGTTTAAATCACATAGATTTCCTACTGTGTTCTACAGGTGTCCTGCAATCCTTGAGTTAAAATCTCCGAGCCTGGTATGTGCTGCAGAAAGACATTTTATTTCCAAGCACTCACTGCCTGTCCACAGCCCCTACTTACCCCTTGGGAGCAGGCCTGGCCAGGAAGGCTTCTATGGCTAATCACTACAGAATGCATTTTATTGAGTTATGGGCCACAGTACAGAGAGGGCTGGGAGCAAGGAAGCTGCCTTGCCCCCTGTGTCTGAAAGACTCCACGTCGGAAGCTCTGTAGTCAGCTTGCCCTTTCCTCCTCTCGGGACAGCGGGTCCCCACGGCGCACTGTCAGGGACCGCCGTCCACGAACAATAGGTGGGAAGTGGGGGTTGCATTTCCATCGGTGTGGGGGAGGGGAGATCCTCCTACCCCCAGCAGCTCTCTCCAATTAGCCAGCCTCCAGCTCAGGCCAAGGGCTTCTGCCCTTTGTCCCAAGGAGAGCTCGTATGTACGGTTCCCCCGAAGGCCTGCAGTGATGACTGCTGATCCAAGGATGCATTGAGAACACTAGCCAATAACAAGGGCAGCAGATCGCTGGTATGGGTTCCACTGTATTCAAGGGACATGAATAGGGCACAATTATTATACAAGGTTAACAAAGCATTTGTCGTTAGCAAATCCAATCTGGTTTGGGCATACGTCAAACCACCTCTAATAATAGGGCACAATCCACTGCGTTCTAAATACCTGAATCCAGAGAGTACCGTTTTATTAATATATTTTTACTCCTACAGCCGACACGGGTTTCGCAGAAGAGCGTTTCCTCGAGGCTTGAGACGAGTAACATGTGTATATCTCCCTTGCTACCACAAAGCTTTTACCATGATAGTTATAGGCCATCCCATTAAAGGCTTCGTACTTCAGCCCGCAGCACGTGGACACCATAATCTTATCAAAAGGTACGATTGTGGTTTACAGGTGCAATGTTCTTAGTGGATTGCCATATTACATCAGATTTTACTGCTGCATTAAGAGATACTTTTTAGAGGGATATTTTTAAACCAGAATTAAAAAAGCTCCTTCCTCCGCCACCAATGTCATAAGTGAACTAAGATACAAGTCATTTGTAGTGCATCCCTATGTGGCCTATATTCTTATACCTGGAGGAGCATTACAGTCTATTAATTCAAACACAAGAGGGTTTGGTATCACACACATCCTGAAATCACACATTTTAAGGTGCTCTTAGTTGAGAGAATGAAGAAACAAGCATTGGCATAGCCAATAGGTCTCGCTTTTGGGACCTTATAAGTATTTAGGTATGCAGCACAATAGCCTTGGTGCAACAACATCAACCGTTGCATGGCTAAACACTTATAAGGTCCCCAAGGCGAGACCTATTGACTTTGCCAATGCTTTTTTGGTTTATTCCAGGTCTACCTTCAATGCCTTTGGGCCCATGATATGTCAGGACTTCCAGTTGGACTTCCTCCTGCTGGACTGTCTGGCATCGACTGCCCCACTAAGCCCTTGGCTGGCTTCTTAACGGCACCTGGCCACACCCCCACACCTTTACTGAAAGTCACATCAGTTCTGGTGGGTTTGGCACCAGTCTCAACTCCAGAGGCACCGATTCAAGACAAGACTGGATACCATTGTTGGATCCTTAGCTGAGTTGGATTTTTCTCAGCCGATGTGACACTACAGAATTATCAAGCCCCGCCCCTAGTCTGGAAAGACTCTCCTACAATGCATTTGTCTCAACACAGTATTGCTGGTAGCTGTGGGCTGTTCTTGTAATTTGTAATTTATATTTGTATAGCGCGTTATCACCAACGGTCTCTAAGCGCTTTGATAGAGGGGCCTGCTAGTGTTGGGGAAGCGGTACTTTACTGCGCGCCCCAAGCTTCTTTAAACAGGAGGGTTTTGAGATGTTTCCTAAAGGGTAACAGGGAGTGTTCCTTACGGAGGTTGTCGGGCAGTCTATTCCAGATCTGTGGAATGATAGACGAGAAAGCTCTGCCTCCCATGGAGGACAGGCGGGTACGGGGACAGACTAGCATCCTGGCTTCCGAGGATCGAAGTGCTCTGGTTGGGGCGTAGTTCGTAAGGCTATTCTTTATGTAAGTTGGTGCATTGCCATAGGTGGCTTTGTGTGCAATGCACAAACCCTTGAACTTGATCCTCTGTCTGATGGGGAGCCAGTGTAGCTGGCGTAGAAGGGGGGAGGCATGAGTGCGGCGTGGGACTTTGAATACAAGCCGAGCCGCATCGTTCATGGTAGTCTGGAGTCTAGTTAGTTGATAGTCTGGGAGTCCTAGGTAAAGCGAGTTGCCGTAGTCCAGGCGGGATAGGATGAGTGCTACTACCACTCGTTTGAGGGTCTCAAAGGTGAGTGGCTGGGCCAGTTTTCGCAGCTGCCTGATTATGTTGGAACAGACCCCGACTGTGGTGGATACCTGAGGAGCCAGGGATAGTTTGTTGTCAATTTTTATTCCCAGGCTTTTGACTGCTATAGTTGGCTCAGGGTATTTGCCCAACTCGGGTGGCCAAAAGAGACCGTTCCAGGGGTTGGCGTCGTTAGTGACTGCCAGCACCTCCGTCTTATCCGGATTGATCTTCAGATAGTTGGCCGACATCCAGTTTATTGTGAATTTTAGGATGTTCTGTACTTTCTGGTGCGCTGGTAGGGAGTTGTCTATCCGGATGATAATTTGAGTGTCGTCTGCGTAGTTGTATATCTGGCACTCCAACTGATTGAGCGCAGCTATCAATGGCTGAAGGTAAGCATTAAATAAAAGGGGGGACAGTGCGGATCCCTGAGGGACTCCGCATGGGAGAGTACCTGACCTGGATACTGCTTCCCCCAACTGCACTCTCTGAGAGCGATCTTTTAGGAAGGATGTGAGCCATGTCATTGCAATGCCCTGCAACCCCGAAATCGGACATCCGCGACAGAAGTAACTCGTGATTCACGGTATAAAAGGCCGCGGATAGGTCTAACAAAATCAGGGCGAAGGGGTCCTTGTTTCCAATTCTGGTGTTGTACACTGCATTCAGCATATTCACCACGATGAATTTGACACTGAGGATGTGAACAATTTCCCCCCAAACCTACCGTGCACCTCACTGACAATGGCCTATATATAGACCTGCAAAATGGTAGGGGCTTTGATGCCTCCCTTGAGACTGAGTTTTACTCATTGTGCCACTCTGCTGAAGAGAGTTACTCTTTTGCTGAAGTAGTTTGCAGAGCAAAACATATGGTGTGCAGTTTCAGAAAATAAGGTTCAAATTATCTCTTACAATGAGAGGACCTAGTTAGGGCCAAACACAAAATGAATGTTTAGGAGCAAATGCCCCCACCCACCAAATTGGTGGCATACTTCATCATTGGGCAAATGCTCCTCATAGGGCTGGCACTGCAGTGCCCTGTGGACCCCTCAAGGGGGCTCTTTGACATAGGTCTTTTGTATTTCAGCCTACGAATCCATATAAATGGACTCTGTGCATAGAGTACATTGGCTTCAAGGATAGATGGAGATTTTTGAAAATCAACTGAAGAACCTCTTAAAATCATTTTAATTGGCAGAGGCCTTTCTTAAGGTTAAAAACAAGAGTGATCTTAAACAAAATAATGTTCCCTCGGATCTCATCGTGGTCAACATGTTTCTTGCCTTTTCATAGTCCCTAAAAGTATCAAGTGGCAATTCGTCAGGAACTAAGTTATTATGCTAAGTGTACGTGGGTGGCTCAACCTAATGTGGGTAAAGCTTGTAAAAGTGATCTTATAGTAGACCCACAGCTGGTGCAGACACAAAGAATGTTTTCTTAAGGAAACTAGAATGATCCCTAGTCTTCAGGTCCATTCCAGAACCACGGAGACAGGTAGGCTAATGGCGTGGACCACTCCAGCTGACAAGTAGTTTACACTGTGGTCTTCTCTCCATGCATACCGATGGGGCAAGACTTTTCCAGGGTCCCATGTTCTACAGTAGCTCTACAATCTCGACTAGGGGTAATTTAGGTACCCTAATATTAATGATGTGTTTCATCCTAATAAAGTCCTCTCATCTTGAGAGATAATTTGGATCTTTTTTTCCGGAACAGCACACCATATGATTTGCTATAATAGGGAGGAAGTATGCTGTACCAACCCTAATCCTCTTTTCCTTTTTTTGTGAACGTAGTTTGCAGAGCTACAGAGGTGCTAAAATTGTATTGCTGTTGCCTACTGTGATGCCTTACAGAAATTTTGCAGCCAGGTCCTTTAACTTCTGAACCATTGCTGTCCTTCAATGAGACCCTGGCACAAACTTTGATGGGGGCCATGGTCCACACTAAGTTAAGCGCCACCAGTGAGGTGACCTATTGCTAGGCACCATAGACCTGCACCAGGTTACCCAGTTTTCTTGACGCAACATCTAACGCATTAACATTTGGATGAACCATCATCTGCAAGTAAGGTAAACCTAAATGGTTATTCCATGGCTTTGCCAGGATTGGAAATCATTTCACATACTCTGCTGTGTAGGAAACTGGCTCTATATATATATTATACCAAAATGAGGTATAGTGTGTACAGAGTCCAAGTGACCCCAGAGGTAGGCAGAGGTTAAAGTTAGATATAAACTTACTCTCTATTTGTGGTAGAGTGGTCGAGCAGTAAGGCAGTATCAGAAGACAGTGTTAAGCATTGAATGTACACACTCAGTCAGCAAATAAATTCACACACTCAAGGACTAAACTTTAGACCAATTGTTTTTGTATAAAAAAATATACTGTTTCATTTTTAGAACCAAGCAAGCCTGGCACGGGTAAGCATTAAATACTTTTCAGTAATAAGTTGCTGAATATTGAAAAGTTTGAAAATGCAATAGAAATTGAACTTTGTTTGATTTACAGGGGATGCAGAAGGTTGCAACACTTAGCAAATGCAGTACATTGAAATGAATAGGCTTTTTCAGTAAATTTCAGGTTAGTTACTTTCTACGTTACTTTTCTAACCCAGTGCTGGATACCTAGATTCAGCACTGGGACATTTCCTGCAAACAGGTAAGTAAATACATTTTGGGTATTTGTGTAATTTTTTAAAGAATATTTTGAGGTTTCAAAACTCCACACTTAGAAACTTTTTGGAAGAAAATTGTCAATGTTATCCTATAGAAGAAAAACAGGTTATCGGTTCATAGGTAAGTAAACAACTGTGGAAGGCCACTGGATTGTGGGAGCAAAGCTCCCAGAGTTAGGGTCCGGGCAAATGGGAAAACAAAGTAGCACAAAAGGTGTACCCTCAGCGGCAATGGGGCGGCTGGGTGCCGAGTGCTGTTCGACGTCAGGCGCTCTATTTTCTACGGAGAACCTTCTGTTTGCAAAAGCACTGCAGGCTGGGAGATGAAGGACTTCTGGGTGTGACCATCACTTCGAGAGGTAAGTTGGGAAGTTAAGGGTTGGTTAGGCACCGTCGGTTTGGGCACACAAGGCCGTGGGGCGTCGGGTGCAGGGGGGCCTTGTGGGGACGGATCTTCTTACCAGCTCCTGGTTGCTGATAGGGGGGCCTTCTGGACTTAGGTTGCAGCCATCGGATGGAGGCTTGAGGCAGGCCAGGGGTCGCCGAATCTCGGGTCAGAATCGCAGGGGTGACCTCCTCTTGGTGTTTTTCCACTCGAGCTCGGGTCGGTTCGGCGGGTGCAGAGTGGGCTGGATTCGCGGTCTCTTGCTGCTGCCAGATGTTGCAGTTGAACAAATCTGGTGTTCACGGGAGAAGCAATCTTTGGAAGTGAAGGCAGGCAGGTCCTCTAGGGTTTTCAAGGTTGCTGGCTGCAGGACACAGCGGGATTTTGCAGGAGCAGGTTTGAGGGGAGACAGGCCGGTAGGGCTGGGGCGAAGTTAGTGGGCTTCTTCCTCTTGTTAGCTGGCTGCATGGCTGTTCGGTCCTTCTTCTTTTCTTCTTGTTGTCAGGCTGGATCTGAGGAAGCAAGGTTCAGGGTGCCCCCTAAATACTAGATCTAGGGGCGTTACAGGTAGGTAAAGGGCAGGGACCAATGGCTCCCTTCCCTGTGGTGGCTACACCCCCTATTGTGCCACCCTCCAGTGAGAAGGGCCAGGAGCCAGTCCCTGGTTGGTTGGGTCCCCCCGTCCTCAAGATGGCTGGGACTTGGGAGTTGTGCTTCACCTCGCCTCCCCCACCTGAGTGGTGGAGTTGGCAGAGGTGGGCCCACCTCTCTCCCTCACTTGTTTTTCCTGCCGGTTTTCCCGCCCAAAGCGGGGGGTAGAACCAGTGGGGACCAGTTGCTGAAAGCAGCAAATGGCCTGGGGAGGCTCACAAAGGCGACATGCCTTTGAAGTTTCCCCTTCGTGAACCCTGCCCATCCTGGGGGAGGAGGCTTGGCACCTTGTCCAAGGATTTGCATTGTTTCAAGCCCCAGAGAGCACCAGGCTCTCGATCCAGGGGTCCAAAAACATGTCTTGTGGTGGCAGCTGAAAGCAGCCACTCAGCCTGGACACTAATGGTGGGTTAGATTTCAGGGGGCATCTCTGAGATGCCCTCTGTGTGCATTTTTCATTAAATCCCTCACTGGCATCCGTGTGGGTTTAATGTCCCAAGAAGTTTGATACCAAACTTCTCAGTTTTCAGTGTAGCCATTATGGTGCTGTGGAGTTCGTATGACAAGCTCCCATCACCATATACTCTTAATGGCACCACTGCACAATGTCTAAGAATGGACTTAAACACTGCATGGATACAGATCTCATGCACCTGTAACCTCACCACTGGCATAGGGCACCCAGCTAGAGGGGTAACTGACCTACGCCAGGGCAGTGAGTTGTATGGCACACAGGGATGTGTGCCATGTCGACTCTTCACTTTGTGGTACAAAAGGGGGTGGTGATGGACGGAGCATCTGAACCAATCAAACACTCACACCCAGCCAACAGATCTGGGTTTAATCCATCACCGTTCTTTAGCCCACTCTGCCACCCCAGTTCAGACATGGCCATATGCAAATCAGTCTGACCCTGTGCCTCATGGGAACAGTCCAGCCCGAACTGTCAAGCCATGCCTTCCCTGGACCGGAAACAAGCTTCCGAGGACCGGTTTCTGGCATTTCAGCCGTCTTCAGCCCGGCTTGCTTGAATCCAGTGGCAAAGTGAGCAAGGGACTCACGTCTGAGCATACCCTGCCAACTTATGGCGAACAAAGTGGTACAAAAGGGGGTGTGTGGTGGTGGGTCGGTCGCAGGCCGGAAAAGCAGGCAAGGAGGCCGTATATAGTGGGCTATACTGTTCGTTTATTGCACCAAGACAGAAAAACAAAGTCCCAAATAGAAGTAAGGAGGTACAGGGGAGGATGTCGCTGTTCTTTCCGGTTCTTGGGATCGGGTCCGGATCTTCGGGACGTCCGTTGACGGCTCCGGTAGTGGGGAGGATCCACGGAGGGCAGCAAGAGGAGAAAAAACAAGGGACCGTTAGTCCTGTCTTGAGCCTTTGGACAGGAGGGTACCAACACCGTCACCCGGGCAGTGAGGGGGACAGAAAAGAACCAGTGAGGGCAGGAAGGGCTCGGGGTGGAGGAAAGACAGGACGGCAGAGAGAAAAGGGTGTTGCTCGGTCGGGCGTGGAAGGCTTTGTACACGGTGATAGTGCTTTACAATTATACTACAGTGCAAGGGATGTGAGACTACAGAGAAAGGAGATATTTACAGGGGCTATACAACGGGCTCCTAATGAGCTATGGAAAGAAGACTCTAGGGTACTCACGCGGTCCGCCGTAACTCTCCAGTGAGTCACGGCCGCTCTTCAGCCACCTCCTGAGGGCTCCACTACTCTTCGGTCCACACCTCTTCCTCGCACGCCTCCTCTCCTTCTCCAGCTCCAGTCCGAGTGTCCTGCCACGATGCTCCGACGGCGTTCTGCTTCCTGGGCTCAGCTTTTCCCTGTTCTGGCGCTGCCGCGGGGGTGGGACTTACGGGGTTGATGGGATGTGCTTCCTCCGGTATCAGGGCTCTGGTTGGTCCCTGCAATAGAGAGAAGGGCGGGGGTCCGTGGGTTATGGCTGCTGCTTCGAGTCCCGTCGCCGGAGCGGGACTGTGTCTTTGGGGTTGCCGTCGTGGCGAAAAGGAAGGAGGTACGTGTGGGGGAGGGCGACTTCCCTTCAGTGGGGCCCGGGGCACCGTCTCACATCCCCTTCCCCTAGCTGTCCTTCTTGTACCGGAGGGAGACAGAGGATATCGGGAAAGGAAGTCTGCATTACCCTGGTCTGATCCTTTTCTGTGTTTTGTCGTGAAACGGAAGGGCTGTAGGGACAGAAACCAGCGGAGGACCCGGTCGTTCTGGCCTTTGTTCCGGGCCATCCACTCCAAGGGGGCGTGGTCGGTGTAGAGGAGAAAGCCTCTGCCTTCAAGGTAATAACGCAGGCTTTCCACTGCCCACTTGATTGCCAGGGCTTCTTTTTCCACGACAGCGTAATGTTTTTCTCTAGGGAACAGTTTGCGGCTCACATATAGTATGGGTCTTTCGTTCCCTAGGGCATCTTTTTGTGATAGCACTGCCCCCAGCCCTTGATCGGAAGCATCCGTTTGCAGAATAAACGGCAATGAATAGTCAGGGGGCACCAGGACCGGACTAGAGGTCAGGGCGTCTTTTAAGTCCGTGAAGGCCTTCCAGGCTTCGGGTGTGAGGTTTCGCAGCTGCTCATCAGATCGGTTTGTTTTCTTTAGGAGATCTGTGAGGGCTGCAGCTCTCTGAGAAAAGTTTGGTACAAACCGCCGATAATAGCCTAGAAGGCCCAAAAAGGCTCGGAGGTCTTTCTTTGTCTGAGGGAAGGGAAGGGACTTGATGGCCACGGTTTTACTTTCTTGGGGTCTTATCAGGCCCTCCCCCAGGAGATACCCAAGGTATTTGACTGTCTTGGCTGCCAGGGTGGTTTTGGCGGGGTTGATGGCAAACCCAAAGGACCCTAGGGAAGAGACAACGCTGTGAAGATGAGTCAGGTGTTGGTCCCAGCTATCACTGAAGATGACGATATCGTCTAGATATGCTCCAGCGTATCGTGAGTGGGGCCGTAGGACGTGGTTCATGGCACGCTGAAAAGTGGCGGGGGCGCCATGCAGCCCAAAGGGCATGACCGTGAATTGGTACAACCCCTCAGGGGTGGAAAAGGCGGTTTTCTTTTTGTCCTGCTCCCTGAGGGGTATTTGCCAATACCCTTTACAGAGATCAAGGGTGGAGATGAATTTAGCCTTTCCTATCCTCTCTATCATCTCATCCACCCGGGGCAAGGGATAGGTGTCAAAGCTGGATACCTTATTGACCTCCCGAAAGTCAATACAAAACCTGACAGACCCGTCAGGTTTGGGCACCAAGACTATAGGGGAGTTCCAGTCGCTGACTGAGGGCTCTATAATACCCATCCTCTGCATCTCCTCTATTTCCTTCCGTATAACCGCCCTTAGGGCCTCTGGGACTCGATAGGGCCGTAAACGGACAACCTTTCCTGGCTCTGTGTCTATGACGTGTTCCGTGATAGCGGTTCGGCCTGGGGAAGAGGAAAAGACCCCTTTCACAGAACAGAGTGTTTCTCGGATGTCTCGGTTCTGGGTGGGATTCAGATCGGGGTCAAGGCAGGGATCAAAAGGGAAAGGTATGAGCCGGCAGGTTCCGGCGAGAACCGGACGGGGTCCTTCCCATTTTTTTAGCAGGTTCACATGGTATATCTGGGCGGTACCCCGAGTGGGGTCCAGCTCTACCTCGTAGGTGACTGGGGTCACCTGCCGGCGGATGGCATAGGGGCCTTGCCATTGACCCAGGAGTTTTTGGTCTGACGAGAGCATCATAAGGAGGACCAAATCACCCACAGCAAAGACACGGGTTCTGGTGCCCTTGTCGTATTGCCTCTTCTGGGTGTTTTGGGCAGTTACAAGGTTCTGCCTTACGATGTCTCATATCTGAGATAGGTGGGACTTCAGGTTTTCTAGATATTCAGGGAGTGGACGGGTGCGATCAGGCTCTGCTTCCCAGGCCTCCTGTGCCATGTCTAACAGCGTACGTGGGGGCCTCCCATACAGCAACTCATATGGGGAATAACCAGTGCTGCTCTGGGTCTTGCAGCGAATGGCGAATAGTGCCAATGGTAGCATGTCTTCCCATCGTTTTGATTCCAAGCCCAGAAGTTTTTTTAATGTTTGTTTTAATGTAGCGTTGTAGCGCTCAACTAATCCGTCGGTTTGCGGATGATACGCTGAAGTCCTGATCTGTTTTATCCCTAACTGGGAACAAACCTGTCTCATAAGAGCAGAAACGAAGGGGGTACCCTGATCAGTCAGGATTTCCCGGGGAAACCCCACTCGGGAAAAGATAGAAATAAGGGCCTTGGCTATGCTCTGGGCCGTGGGTTGACGAAGGGGTATAGCCTCTGGAAAGCGGGTGGCATAGTCGACTGACCAACGCATAGCGACACCCACTTCGGGAGGGTAGGAGGGGACCAATGATATCCATCCCTATTCGGCTGAACGGGATGTCAATAAGGGGGAGAGGTAGTAAAGGCACTTGGGGGGTCTGTGACGGCTGTGTTTTTGACAGACCGCACACTCGCGGCAGTATGTTTTAATCTTCTGATGTACGCCAGGCCAGTAGAATTTTTCCAGAACCGCTTGACTGGTCTTCTCGTCCCCGAAGTGTCCCCCTAAAAGGTGGCTGTGAGCTAGGAAGAGAACTTTGTCATGGAAAGGACCAGGGATTAACAACTGGGGTTTCTGTTGGGGCCCACCCTTTCGATATAGCAACCCGTTCCGTTTGTAAAAGTAGGGACCTACTTGCAGCGGGTCCTCGTTATCCAGGGCCCTCCCCCACGCTTCCTGAAGGAGGGGATTCTCCTGTTGTGCTGCCCTGAAATCCCTGTCGGTCTGCCAGGGGTGGTCATCCGTGAGGGCGGGGTAAGCACTGGTGTAGTCCTTTTTTTCTCTTCTCCTCTGGCTTTTGGGCTTGTGCGGTTTGGGATCCGTAGTCGGGGTTGTTAGTCCTGAAGAATAGGGAGCCTCACTCCACCACTGAGCCAGGGAGTCTGTTGTGTCCAGGAGGAGCATAGGCAGTCCTGGATAGTCGCTCCCCAAAATGGCTTGCTCGGGTAGCGCCGGCACCAGTCCGACAGTGAGACTTGTTCCGGGGTCTTTGGGGTGTTGGACATGAACCTGGGTGGTCGGATACCGTTTGGTATCCCCATGGACACACTGGATATCCACGACTCCTGTAGGGTTGCCGACTGGACAGGAGAAGTCCTGAGGCCGGAGAACGCTTTGACGACAACCGGTGTCGGCTAAAGCCATGACTCGCTGTCCGTCGATCGAGACGGGGCAATGAAACGGGGGAGGGGTGGTTTCCTGAGTGGAGCACACATAGTTCCGCACGAGACCGACCTCCATCGGCTCTTCTTTCTGTGGGCACACACGGGCAATGTGCCCAAAACCCCCGCACGAATAACACTGGGGTCCTGGATTAGGGGGCCGGAACAGGAGCGGTGAGGGCATAAGATGGGTTGGTTCTGGTCTTCGTGGTAGCAGAGGCCGGGGGGGGGGGGACGAGGGCCTGTTGCGTTGTGGGACCTGTGAAGATGGTCCTCCTTACCCCGCTGGAGTTCTTGAGCACGGCTAAAGGCACTCGCTATTTCGATGGCCGTGTCCAAAGTGAGGCGGGAGTGTTGTCTAACCCATCGCTGAGTAGCCGGGTACAGGGAGTTCAAGAACTGTTCGAGATATATTTTCTCCAGGATATTCTCTTTAGTGGAGGCTTCTGGTCTGAGCCAACGATTCGCCAGATCCCTAATCCGGAAGGAGAGTGCCCTGGGGTTCTCTTGGGGTCTCTCTTTCGCTTGTCTTAGTTGTACCCGGTAGGTCTCGCCCTCAATACCGAGACGCTCCAGGATACACCGTTTGATGTCCGCATACGGGTTGTTGCCCTGGATGTTGGCCTGTTGGTAGGCGGCCTGCAAGTCGCCTGTTAAAAGGGGACCTAGATATTGGCCCCATCGGTCCACAGGCCAATTGGCTGCTTGGGCTAGTCGTTCAAAGTTAGTAAAGAAGTAGTCCGGGTCTTCCCCCGGCACGTACTTCTGGAGGACCACGGAGGGGAGAGAGGCCACAGGCCTCTGTTGTCCCATGGCATCAGTGAGTTTTCCCATAGCTTGTTCATGGGCTACTCCCTGGCCCTTCAGATCGTCGTGGAGCTGCCCTCAGTCGTCTTCCGCGGTCTTCAGGAACCATTCCATGAGCTTTCCGAATTGGTCTTGTGATTCCGCCATTTTCGTCAGGACGGCCTCCATGCTTCCAGCGGATCCCACTTCTGACACCAGATGTGATGGTGGGTCGGTCGCAGGCCGGAAAAGCAGGCAAGGAGGCCGTGTATAGTGGGCTATACTGTTCGTTTATTGCACCAAGACAGAAAAACAAAGTCCCAAATAGAAGTAAGGAGGTCCAGGGGAGGATGTCGCTGTTCTTTCCGGTTCTTGGGATCGGGTCCGGATCTTCGGGACGTCCGTCGACGGCTCCGGTAGTGGGGAGGATCCACGGAGGGCAGCAAGAGGAGAAAAAACAAGGGACCGTTAGTCCTGTCTTGAGCCTTTGGACAGGAGGGTACCAACACCGTCACCCGGGCAGTGAGGGGGACAGAAAAGAACCAGTGAGGGCAGGAAGGGCTCAGGGTGGAGGAAAGACAGGACGGCAGAGAGAAAAGGGTTTTGCTCGGTCGGGCGTGGAAGGCTTTGTACACGGTGATAGTGCTTTACAATTATACTACAGTGCAAGGGATGTGAGACTACAGAGAAAGGAGATATTTACAGGGGCTATACAACGGGCTCCTAATGAGCTATGGAAAGAAGACTCTAGGGTACTCACGCGGTCCGCCGTAACTCTCCAGTGAGTCACTGTCTTTCTTCAGCCACCTCCTGAGGGCTCCACCACTCTTCGGTCCACACCTCTTCCTCGCACGCCTCCTCTCCTTCTCCAGCTCCAGTCCGAGTGTCCTGCCACGATGCTCCGACGGCGTTCTGCTTCCTGTGCTCGGCTTTTCCCTGTTCTGGCGCTGCCGCGGGGATGGGACTTTCGGGGTTGATGGGATGTGCTTCCTCCGGTATCAGGGCTCTGGTTGGTCCCTGCAATAGAGAGAAGGGCGGGGGTCCGTGGGTTATGGCTGCTGCTTCGCGTCCCGTCGCCGGAGCGGGACTGTGTCTTTTGGGTTGCCGTCGTGGCGAAAAGGAAGGAGGTACGTGTGGGGGAGGGCGACTTCCCTTCAGTGGGGCCCGGGGCACCGTCTCACAGGGTGGTTATGGACGGAGCATCTGAACCAATCAAACACTCACACCCAGTCAACAGATCTGGGCTTAATCCATCACCGTTCTTTAGCCCACTCTGCCACCCCAGTTCAGACATGGCCATATGCAAATCAGTCTGACCCTGTGCCTCATGGGAACAGTCCAGCACGAACTGCCAAGCCATGCCTTCCCTGGACCGGAAACAAGCTTCCGAGGACCGGTTTCTGGCATTTCAGCCGTCTTCAGCCCGGCTTGCTTGAATCCAGTGGCAAAGTGAGCAAGGGACTCACGTCTGAGCATACCCTGCCAACTTATGGCGAACAAAGTGGTACAAAAGGGGGTGGTGATGGACGGAGCATCTGAACCAATCAAACACTCACACCCAGTCAACAGATCTGGGTTTAATCCACCACCGTTCTTTAGCCCACTCTGCCACCCCAGTTCAGACATGGCCATATGCAAATCAGTCTGACCCTGTGCCTCATGGGAACAGTCCAGCCCGAACTGCCAAGCCATGCCTTCCCTGGACCGGAAACAAGCTTCCGAGGACCGGTTTCTGGCATTTCAGCCGTCTTCAGCCCGGCTTGCTTGAATCCAGTGGCAAAGTGAGCAAGAGACTCACGTCTGAGCATACCCTGCCAACTTATGGCGAACAAAGTGGTACAAAAGGGGGTGGTGATGGACGGAGCATCTGAACCAATCAAACACTCACACCCAGTCAACAGATCTGGGTTTAATCCATCACCGTTCTTTAGCCCACTCTGCCACCCCAGTTCAGACATGGCCATATGCAAATCAGTCTGACCCTGTGCCTCATGGGAACAGTCCAGCCGGAACTGCCAAGCATGCCTTCCCTGGACCGGAAACAAGCTTCCGAGGACCGGTTTCTGGCATTTCAGCCGTCTTCACTTTGTTCTGCACCAAAACACTCAGCCTCAAAAGCAGTGAGCTTGTGTAAGGGTACAGGGCCTCTAAGGGTGGCACAGTAAGTGCTGCAGCCCTTAAAGGTCTTCCCTGGTCGCAGTGCCCTGGGTACCTGTGATACCATTTACCAGGGGCTGACCTGTGGCCAGAGTTGCCAATTGGGTTAGTTTTGGGGAAAGAACACAGGCCCTGGGAACCTGATTGACAGGTACCCAGGGCACACCAAGAAAAAGTGCATCAGTAGCATGGCAAAAAGTGGGGGGGTTTCTGCGACAGAAACCCACTTTCCTACGTACTGGGAAAGAATTGTTTCCTCCACTAATCTGGCCCTGAAGTCTCTTAATGTTGTTTTCCTTTTGGGCTGTATATGCAAGCCCCAGTCATCTCTCTCAAACACCTTGTCGACGTCTAATGACAGGATTAGCATAGGACTCGCCCTACGGGTCGTTTTTTCTAGGATATGAAGTTCCCATCTGGTATTATCTGCATGCTTGTGGGCTAAAACCAGATTGGTCCTGGTCTATATGGTACGGCTTATGGGGCAGCAATCTGTTTGCCTGAACATTTGATTTAGATTTGAACATTGGTGTTTAATAGTGCTTCGGAAGGTAGGCCTCACATCAGTCAGTGGGTTTACCCAGTTTAAATGTAAGCGAAATGTTTGCTGTTTGCTATGGATGGGGACACCATTTGGGAATGTTAGAAGGAGGTAAATAGTGCGACTAGGTGTGGATATAGCACTAGATTGAAGTGTTTGTAAAAGTGCTTTGTTAACCTCTCCGGGCCTAGGAATTTTTAAGGGTGTAGATCCTGAATTGCCTTAACACTACTTCTTCAGTAATAAGCTCTTCGAGTTTGTAGCTGTTAGCTTTAGCTAATAACGGTAAGAGGACCGCTAAAATGAAGGCTTCACATCTATTGGGGGTACTTTGTTTGTCATATAAAGGGAGGTATAATAATCCTGAAAGGCTATTATCTTGTCTGAGTACCTACCCTAACCAATATCCCCTTCTTCGTTAATGGTGGGCATCTGCTTATGAACTATTTGACTCCATAGCTGATGGGCAAGAAGTGAGTCAGTCTTGTTGACCCACCCATTAAACCTTTGATGTAGGCAAAGTGGTGCCTTTTCTGAGTTTTTAGTAGCTATGAGGTCAATCTTCCCCTTCAAGCAGATAGTTTCCTGCAAGTCTTTTAGGGATCCTGTGTGTGGTATTCTATGCCGCTTTGAGGTAGTTTCTAGGGAGGTTCTAAAGAGTTTGGCTGTGCGGAGGATCTGTGCCCTCTTAGTAATGCATAGCCCTCGAATAACCCATTTGAAAGCATTACCAAACTACATTGGGGGAGGTCTAGTTGAAATTGTTCATCTCAAAGTATCGGTTTATTGTCTTGCTAAGCACCTGTCTCATGGGTCTACTCTTCGAGAGGCACCTCTTGAATTTCCAGTCTGTGCAGGTGTTTGGTGCTTATCGTTTTCCTTTCATGCATATTAAGGGAGGTTTCAACACCATTATCATGCTGAGAGAGGTCTTGGCATAGGACTGTGTTCTTGTCTTGATATGTCTAGTTTCCTGGCTTCTCACATTATTCGTTCTTTCACCTGTAAGGAACCTGATTTTGCAACGTCTCTCATTCGTGCCCTCTGAGGCGGTGTAGGGGCTCCAGCTTTATGGGCATGGATCGGTATGTCGAAGGCTGGGTCCTTTTTAAGTTCAAATCAGGAGAGTTCCCTTCAGAACTGGGTCACGTCTTCTTCCTCCACCGTTTCAAGGATGTTGCGGAGGCTCTGGATGTTGCAGATCAAACTATCCTCGAGATCAGAGCATTTCTCTCCTATTTTAATGACCTCTTCCGCTTTTGTACTCGAAGCCTGAAAATTCTCCAGGTCTTGGCTCATGGCACTTATGTTGTCTTCATTAGTGTCCGACTGCTCATTATCCATGTGTTTAGGAGAATAAGTCTTTAGTGACATCCACAGGGACGGCTGCTAGGTCCGTTCAGGGCCTGCATTTGGGTGGTCACCATATTTGAATGTTCGAGGCATATGAGCTGCAGATTACACACTATGCATAGATGGCCACCTAGTGTTGGGCCCGGATGTTTGCAGTTTGTTTTGTTGTAGAAAAGTCTTTGGAAGTCACGGGATAGGTGACTCCTCCTTTGGATGATACTGCGCACGGGCATCGGCTCCATCCCCAGATTGTTTTTTTCCGCCACAGGGCTCGGATGTGTTTCCAGCGCTCCGTGTTGGAACCGATTTCCTTCGGCGCGCAATCCTCACCAACTTACAGAAATTACGTTTTGAACGCTTTTCCAGTGGACGCTACTCTTCAACAACGAAAACTTCGATTCCGGTCGAAGGACTTCGGGCCTAACTAGGCCTCCAGCTCATGGAAAGGACTCCATTTAAAAAGTGTCCTCAATGTGGGTCGATGTTTCCCCACACCGACCTTCATGAAGTGTGTAAACTTTGCCTCTCCCCGGAGCGCGAGGCCAAAGACTGTTCCGCTTGTGCCTCTTTCCGCTCCAAAAACACTATCCGGAACCGAAGAGCGAGGAGAACAGTGGCTCGATCTTCAGCTTCGATTCCGGACGACATCTTTGAAGAAGGCGTCAACGTTCCAGAACAATACGACGTCGACAGCAATTCCGAGGCAGAAGACTCCGAAGTCGAGGACATCACTCCAGCACAGCGGGTCGTAAGTGAGACCGCCGACCCGACCCTTCCTCGACACACCCAAAGAAGGCCCCGGTCACACCCTCGCCCTCGGGCTTGGATGCACACCAACACACTGCTTCTACTGCCCCACCTTCGGCCCCGGCTAAGAAGCTAATTAAGCCTTCAGGCGACTCGGGCTCGAGTCGGCCTTCGCACGGTGCCGGCGCACACTTACCGGCACCGAAAAAGACAACTTCACCGGCTACACCGACATCCAAACCATCGGCGCCGAAACATACCACTACTCCTTCGGCACAGAAACCCAGGTCGGAACCCAGCAAACCCACTTCGGATTCGAAAAAACCACCGGAACCGGAAAAAACATCGGATCCCAAAAATATACCGGAGCCGAAAAAATCATAGGAGCCGAAAAAATCCTCGGAACCGAAAAAAACTTCGGAGCCGAAAGAGGCTCCTGCTTCTCCGGTTAAAGACATTGCCAAAAAACCAAAACAAACCGCTTCGGTGCCGAAACCTTCCTCCACACCAAAAGATCGTCCTCCTGCAGAGGACTTATTTTATCCAGACCCTGCTCAAGACTAGCTAAAGATCCAATCACTGGGCAGCAAATTTTGGCTTCAAAAAAGCGACCACTGGACACACCAGCTCCAGCCCCGCATTCAAAGAAGAAGGGCATGGCTACCTTTCCCTTAAGACTGCCTTCCCCTTCTCTTTCACCTGACCCTCACCACATCCTCCCATACCACAACACTCCCCAGCATCCTCTATCATACCAGAAGATGACAACAGGGATGACAGCTCTGATGATATGGGGGGTAACATACCTGATCCAGCTACTCCTACAGGATCCCCTGACCCTTGGGATGATTATAACACCCCAGATGTCCCAAATATCCCTCAGGATGACATATACCCCTCAAGACCTTCCCCACCAGAAGGCACTATGGGTTTTAATCAATTGATTCACAGGGCTGCGCAATATCATGGAGTAGACATGCATACAGACCCTGTAGATGAAGACTTCTTAATGGATACCTTTGATAATACACAAAGGTCCTCATCCATTTTACCAATGCTTAAAGGAGTGATTAAGCATGCTCCTGAAGTCTTCAAAGACCCAGTCAGAACTCTGGTCATTAACCCTCGCATAGAGAAAAAATATAAAGCTGCTCCCTCAGACCCAGCATATATTAAAGGTCCTGTACCACTAGACTCACTTGTAGTTTCCAATGCACGCAAGAGAGCAAACTCACAAACATCAGGTGAAGCTCCACCACCAGATAAAGAGTCTAATCTAATTGACGCATCAGGGAAAAGAACGGCGTCTCAAGCAGCAAACATGTGGCGTATTGCCAATACACAGGCATTATTAGCCAGATATGACAGGGCACATTATGACGAATTAGAATCATTATTGAGGCACCTCCCTGATAAGTACACGGATAGAGCAAATGAGCTTATCCAAGAGGGGAAAAACATTACAAACACCTATCCGGTGTGCACTGGATGCAGCAGATACTGCCTCTAGGGCAGTTAACACCAGCGTCTTAATACGTAGACATGCCTGGCTACGCATATCAGGGTTCAAACCTGAAGTACAAAGTGCCATTCTTAATCAACCCTTTGATGAGCAACACCTATTCGGACCTAACGTAGATGTATCACTTGAAAAAATGAAAAAGGTTACAGATACCGCCAAATCTATGGGAGCCCTGCAGTCGCAGGCTCCCAGACGTTAATTTTGTCGCTCATCCTATCGAGGTGCCACCAGGGGATACTCTTTAAACACAGCTTCTACCTCGTACAAAGCCCCTACACAGTCCACTTACAGCTAGGGCTACCAAAGGGGTGGTTACAGGGGTAACAATAACAAAGGCAGAGGTTAAAATAACCGCTCCCGCTCTGCCTCTACCCTCTACATGACAGCGGACGCATCGCTCTCCGGCTGGGGAGCTCACCTACTGCATCACACCATGCAAGGCAGGTGGACACTGCAACAGAAGTTACTCCACATCAACCATTTGGAGTTGCTAGCTGTGTTTCTAGCCCTAAAAGCATTTCAGATTCAAGTGTAAGGCAAAGCTGTCTTGGTTCGCACAGACAATATGACAGCTATGTACTACATAAACAAACAAGGGGGAACACACACTCTGCAGCACTCACAGTTAGCACAGCAGATATGGAGATGGGCTATACCACTAAAGATCTTCCTCTTAGCCCAACATGTCCCAGGACTGCAAAACACTATTGCAGATCTGCTAAGTCGACAAACACAGCAGATCCACAAGTGGGAACTTCATCCGCAAGTTCTTCATCCGTTCTTTCAAATGTGGGGACAATCTCAGATAGACCTCTTTGCCACCCACGAAAACGCAAAATGCCCAAATGTTGCCGCCAGATACCCACACCCATTGTCCAAAGGCAATGCGATATGGATGAACTGGTCAAAACTATTTGCGTACGCTTTTCCTCTGCTCCCACTACTTCCGTTAGTGGTACGCAAACTACAACAACATTCCCTGACGCTCATTCTTGTCGCTCCATCTTGGGCCAGACAACCGTGGTACACCACGCTGTTGCAGATGTCTGTAGTACCACACCAAAAACTCAACCTATCTCCACGCCTATTAACACAGAACCATGGAGAGATCAGACACCCGGACCCAGCTCAGCTCAACCTAGCGATCTGGCTCCTGAGGTCATAGAGTTTGGTTACCTCAACCTTCCTCCAGAATGTATGAACGTTATCAAAGAAGCTAGACGTCCCACTACTAGAGCATGTTATGCTGCTAAGTGAAAACGGTTTGTCATATACTGCCAAAACAACCAAATAAATCCTTTAGACGTGTCTATTTAACACATCATAGAATATCTATTACACCTTCAAAAGTGTAATTTAGCCTATACATCTATCAGACTACACCTCGCTGCCATTGCAGCATATTTACAAAATAGACAACATATATCTCTTTTTAGAGTACCAGCTATAAAAGCTTTCATGGAAGGACTCAAAAGAATAATTCCTCCCAGAACGCCACCTGCACCAGTGTGGAACATAAACATTGTTCTCACAAGATTAATGGGACCTCCCTTTGTACCATTACATAAACGTGAATTGCAATTCCTAACCTGGAAAGTAGCTTTGCTAGTAGCAATTACTTCTCTCAGAAGGGTTAGTGAACTACAAGCATTTACCATTCAAGCACCTTTTCTGCAAATGCATCATAAAAAAGTGGTTCTTCGTACTAATCCTAAATTCCTTCCTAAAGGCATTTCACCATTCCATCTAAATCAATCAGTTGAGCTGCCCGTATTTTTCTCGCAGCCTCAAACAGTCGCAGAAAGAGCTCCACACACCTTAGATGTCAAAAGAGCATTACTGTGCTATATCGAAAGGACACAAACTTTTCGTAAAACAAAACAACTTTTTGTGTCCTTTTCACCGCCACATAAAGGCAACCCCATATCAAAATCAGGGATCGCTAGGTGGATTGTTAAATGCATACAAATATGTTACCACAAAGCCAAACATACATTAACAATTCCTCCAAAAGCCCATTCTACAAGGAAAATAGGGGCTTCAATGGCATTCTTAAAGAACATTCCCCTAGTATATGCAAAGCAGCTACATGGCTTACACCGCACACATTCACAAATCATTACTGTGTAGATGTGCAAACTAAACAACAAGCCACTGTGGGCCAGGCTGTACTAAAAACACTGTTTCAAACAAATGCAACAGATACTGGTGGTCGCCGCTAGGTGTGGGTACTGCTATACAATCTATGCATAGTGTGTAATCTGCAGCTTATATGCCTCGAACGGAAAATGCTACTTACCAGTATGTATCTGTTCTTGGCATGTAGAGCTGCAGAGTTACACACTCCCATCCGCCTCCCCGGCTACCCTTATCTGTTCCAGTATTATCTTAATTAGATACAAATCACATGGACATCACTACCTCTTGTACAGCTCCATCACTTCCCTAATGGCGAAAAACAATCTGGGGATGGAGCCGATGCCCATGCGCAGTATCATCCAAAGGATGAGTCACCTATCCCGTGACTTCCAAAGACTTTTCTACAACAAAACAAACTGCAAACATCCGGGCCCAACACTAGGTGGCCATCTATGCATAGTGTGTAACTCTGCAGCTCTACATGCCAAGAACAGATGCATACTGGTAAGTAGCATTTTCCTTTTATCATGCGAGTCACTGATGCAAGCTTGGAGGGTACCATCCCGCTCACAGAAATTAACTCTGCCTTAGCTGCATACCACGTACCACGATGCCCTTACACAGGCTTTCAATCTGTTTGCACCATTCAAACAAATGTCACCGACTGCAACCAGAAGTAAAGCCCCCTGGTACTTTACAGATTTCACTTGGAAAAATCTAAGCGCAAATACCTGAAACGCAGATGGAGTTCAACCAAATCCCCCGATAGAGAAGCTTATATTGTATTGTATTTGCATTTATATAGCGCTTACTGTTGAGGTGTTGAAACGCTTTTTCGGTGAGTAGCATGCTACTCCGGGACCCAAAGAGGATTAGTGTTGAATTAGTAAAGTGAAACATGCAAGTACATTTTAAGTGGTGGATAGGTTAGTCAGTTATTTGGATCTGGAATGATAGCAGAAGGATAGAGGAGGACAAAGGTTTGTATTTATATAGCGCTTGTTGACGCACGCTATTCAGGAAGCCTATAAAGGATTAGTGGTGAATTAATATTGTGAAATATGCAGTAATTTCAGTGGTGGATATTAGTCAGTTACTTGGAGTGAGAAGGATAGCCGAGGGATCAAACGGGAAGAAAGATTTGCATTCATATAGCACTTGTTACCCCTGATGGGTGTTAAAGCGCTTTTCTGGCGAGTAGCACGCCACTCCGGAACCCATAAAGGATTAGTGTTGAAAATTAGTATAGTATAAATATGAAGTAATTTGAGTAGTGGATATGTTATTCAGTTATTTGGGTAGTATATTAGTATAGTTGAATATGGAATTTGAGAAGTGAACATGTTAGTCTGTTAATTTTGATTCAAAATAATAGTGGAGGGATAAAAGAGTGAAGGATTTTCTTTTTTTTTCTTTTCTTTTTTTAGGTCTTAGCAGTAGGAGCAGGCTTTTGGATGAGTAAAAGGGAGTTTTGGAGGGGAGGAGTCAGAGGGAAGAGGTTAGAAAGGTTTGTTTTAGGGGATTGGTATAGTAAAAAGAGGTGTCAGATGATGCAAGGAGGGGTAGAGTAGGAGCGAGTCTAGGAAGGGTTATTTTGCCGATCATAGTAGTGGTATGGGCTTTGGGATAAATGAGACAGGCTCAATCCACACTTTGGACTACTACAGGTAAAGGCCTCACTAACTTGAAATCTAACAATAATGTTTGAATAAAACTTTACTCCCTCTGCTGGCCAAAAAACGAAGTGCACAGGCCCTAGTAAACACAGTTTAAACAGCTCACAGAAGCACCCTCTGATGTAGAATATCCCTGTTGCTGGGGGGAAGGAGGCAGGGGGGCTGGTTTCACTGGTTTGTGAACACAAAATGGTGGCTGGGGGTGCACTGTTTTAACATACAGGTCTTAGCACAGAGCAAAGGAGAAATTTGGAGGGAAAACAGATTTGTCACTAAGGAATGAGAGGGATAAACTACAGAGGTTGGACATCAAATCCCACAATTCAACATGTTAAATGGAAGCAATCATGGGCAGGTCAAAACCACAAGTTTAAAACACAAAACAGGTGATAAAATAGGCAATTACAGGCAGGTCAAAACTACAATTTTAACACAGACAAAGACAGTAATTTTGTAAAGCCTCAAGCTTGTAACAGTTCTATCCCAGCCTTGCAAATTATTTGCAACTCACTTGCTGACTTTTTTGAAGAAAGGGTCAATACCATCTATAAGAACTTTCCGGTTGACCATGGACAGTTGGAGGATAAAATTTACTTCAGTCTGCCTCCCCGAGCGTCACCTCTGTCTTGGACAAATCTGAGTCATGCTCTCTGGACTAGCATGCGAAATATGGGTCTCCATTGGACTTATGCCCCCAGTTTCACCTCCCGAGCCCATACCATCCAGCCATCAGTTATTGCTCTTTATAACTTCTTACTAGATTCAACCAAACTTGCAGCAGAGTTGAAGTCTGCCCAAGTGCCATCTATAAAAAAATAAATAAAAAAAACAACAACAAAAAAACACTGGCAACCCAGACCTTCTTTCCAACCTCCTACTGATCTGAACTTTGGAAAGCTATATAAATAGCTTGCAACTTTCTTGGAAGAGTACAAGATTCTGGACCCTCACTGTCTGGTTTCTAGAGCGAATCATAACACTGAGACTGCGTTAGTGGCAGTCGCTGACACCAGACTGTCACTAGACGCAGACACATCGGTCATGCTGTTCTTATGGGACTTACCTATGGCATTTGTTACTCTCTCTCATTCAATCTTAATCTGCAGACTCTTAAGAAAAGTCTTTCCATGGCTTCCCTCCACTTCAAAAAAGACCCCAGTCCAGGCACGAATCACGAGTCGCCTGGACTATAGGAATTCACTGCTAATGGGAGCAAATGAGTTATTGCTGTCTAGACATCAAGTTGTGCAGAACGCAGCGACTCGGCTGACATGCAACCTCCCTTCACCCGCTTCCCCCGCACCTATTTTGAAAACCTTGCACTTGCTGCCTGTTGGGAAACGCATCCTCTACAAGGTATGCTGCTTGACCTATAAGGCACTTATTTACTTGTTACCTCCTTACCTGTACACCAGACAATGTCACTATCAGTCCACCAGACTGCTTAGGTTCACAAACAAGGCCTTATTAGGGATTCCTCGCATATGCACTACCAGGTTCGAAGGTAGATCATTCTGCTACCTTGCCCCACTGCACTGTAACAGACTTCCTCTGCAAATGTGCACTTGCCTAGACTTTTCCAAATTCAAAAAACTTCTAAAGACGTGGATGTTTTAACTGCGCTGTACTGTTTCTGAGGACAAACGCTGAAATACTTCTTCAGGAGTGAGCCGCTGCGCTATATGAAGTGCCATAAACATAAACCATTTGTACCCCTTTCACAGGTGTTCTCAAAGAGGCAAGAGTCTGTGGCGGCATCTGTAGTGCTTTGGGTGTCACCTTCTTCCAGCACTCGCGAAGTTGTTTTTTTCTGCTTGGCTCGCTTCCTCATGTAGGACACGAACGCAGCTTATAGGAGGCAGCCGTCAGGCACCCAGTAGGCTTATTAATTATCCAGAGGGCCCCTTTAAGACCGGTGAAGCTGAATGCCATGAAGCTTGAGCTTTAAACAAGAAGCAGCAAGGTGAGCCTCCGAAGGACAGAGCCAGGAATCCTCTCAGAGCAGCACACCTCTCCCACTCCTTCAGCAGAGCCGCCACAACTTCTCACCAGGCCCGCTTCGCCCTCCCAGCCAGTTGTTTTGGGGGCCTCGCACATCAGCAGGGCAGGATAGTGTAGATGACCTCAAGGTATCCTTGACTTCAGTTTCATTTTATGGAGGCTCCCGCTGATCCCACACCTCCACGAGCTAGGCAAGCACTTGAGCGACAGCCTCGTTTACATGCCGGTTGAAAGCTCGTAGGCCCAAGATGGTGGCACGCAACCCCTCCAATTGCAGGGGTTCTACACTTGTCTTTCCTCCTTACTGAGGCCCTAATGTCATTGATGATGGCCCTCGTCATCTTTGAGTGTCAGGCTGCTCTTCAGTGGTTCCCAGCTAGGACTGCCTATGCATATCCAGCCCCTTTTAGGGAGAATCAGTTATGAAGCTGATCGGTTGGACGCCATGCTCGTCTGACCGCAGGCCACACCTCCTCCATATAATTTTAAAATAAATAAAATAAGGTGTAACGTGTAATGTTTCCATGATGTTCACACCCTATTTAAAAAAAGGTGGCATATAAAATAGACATTTATTTGTTTTAGTGACTGTTGTATTATTATAGTAAGTGTGCACTTGTAGGTCTATTCACCATTGACAGTGATGTACGATTACTTCCTGGGAGGATTCAAAGTTTATAATTCACATCCTGCAATGTCCCTGCAGTCAAAGGGTGTGTGTTGTCACTTCTACTACCCCTGTCATTTTGGTGAATCTGTATCCATGAATAGCTCCTTAAAAAACCCTTAAGACTTTATCAGAAAGCTGCAGAGAGAAGAGTTAGGTCTATCTTAACTATAGGCTTTCACTGTGCTGGTGAAAGTTATATATGGAAATCTGATGTATAATTGTTTGCTTTCCTCTTACTACCTAGCGAGGAGAAAGCCAAGCTGTTACGGGACTTGATGACGAAGATAGACGCCAAGAATGAAATACTGGAGTAAGTACAAGTATGAAATTGGTTTGTTTATTTTAGTAAATCTCTAACTAATTTAGTTTTTTGGGGTTGAAATAAATAAGTGATTACTCTCTGCAAGGGACCCATGCCACACAAATGAGTGTTATTACATACCCCATACGTTGTTACCATTTTTAATGTCCTGATACCAGTCATAGGAGTAGAATTGTTGTAATTATGAAAAAACAACCACAAATACCCATCATCCTGTTTAGTACAGTTTGTTGTATGTTCTGATAATGACTGCCATTCTTTTTCCTTTTAGAGCATACCTGCAGTACTTCTAGGGGTATGAGGAACTACTTTTTTGTGAACTTTTTTTGTGTCCTTTCTAGCAACACATATATAAGTGAAAAAAACATCTAGCACACTGCTCTCAAACATACAGCTTTTTGCTGTGAAGTGTATCACAGAAAACCTTCAATTAACTGTCTTACTGGAAAACAAGTTTAGATATTCTTTACTTTAAAACACAGCATTTATTCCTCTTTATTTTTGCAGGGTTTACATTTTATATTGTGAATGTAGGATCCTGGCTTTCTTAGTATATGGTGCACACTTATTTAAGTGAAACACCATGCACTAATCCAGATAACTTTATGGTGATTTTAGTGGTCGTAGGCAACCTTAGAAAGTTCTCTAAGTGGTAGCTGTGGAGAACAGCCTTCAGGCTTAGCCCAGAAGGAGTGTTAAGCAGTTTGTTTTACCAGTTCTAATCATGTATAGCTGGTTAGATGAAAAGGAACCACACAGTGTAGCTATACAAATGTGTCTGGTTATTACAAAACACTCACTAACACATTGGTATATCTCCTACCGAGAGATATCAACACAAATATACAAGAATACTTCAATTGCAAGAGGTAAGTAAGCCCAATATATAGTGGGCTCCAAGGGGAGACCAAACCATATACTAAGAAAGTGGAATGTCAACTGTGACCGAAGTCGGGACATAGCTCAGGAGACTCAGAAGAGCTGGGGACTCAAGGAACCACCCAAGGTAAATACCCAGGAACCCCACAGAGGCTGTGTCAAGAGTGGAAACACAGCTGCATACTCAATGGAAGTCGGGTAGGACGTGGTTGCAGTTTTGACAAAGGACCCTGACCAGTGAACCCTGAAGAAACCCAGTGGAAGAAAAAAGGTTGGAGAGTCACCCCACCCGTGGATTCCCCAGGAACCAGGACACCTACACTAGGGAAGCCAGCTGCATAGATGCGGAGTGACATTGCAAATCGCCATAGACCACAATGGAGGACTTCAGAAAAGATGCAGCTGGCGAACACTGTGCAGTAGTATAGTGGAATCCATGGGTGGATTCTTGAAGAGAATAACCTGTATGTAGAGGGTACAGACTTTATGCCACTCGGAGGTGACCTGGATGCACAGAAGAGCAATGCCCACCAATGACAGAAGATGCAAGAGTGATGATTGTGACATTGTTGTTGCAGCTGTAAGGACGCTGAAGAAGATCAGTAGGCGTTCACAAGGTATCCCACGTTGGAAGTTGAGAAACTGGGGATCGGTGTCTGGCGGGAGCACCAACAAGCCTTGGCAGCAGCAACAGATGTGGAAAACAATGAAGGAGCAATGTTGAGACCAGCAAGGTCCAAGGGACTCGCCAAGTGCAGGAGAGTGAGAGCGAGCACCCAGCAAGCAGGGGAGTCCACTGAAGCAAGAGAAGACCCTTGAGAGAACCCAAAGGCCGAAGGCACAGGAGTCGCAAGAGGACCTCGAGCAGCTCACCAAAGATGAAGGCTCATGTTGAAGAAGATGTGATGAGAACGAATATCTTGACAAGAAGAGATGCTGGAGGCGGGAGCTTCTTGTAGCCCAACGATCTCAGTAGTGCAGAGCCAGCAAGCCTTGGCACCGGCAAGTCGACACGGTGCGCATGGATTGGGTCCCAGCTTTTCCAATGAGGGATACTAACCTCAAAATTGCAGAGGACCTGCCCCAACTCCCCCCTGTTGGGGCACAGTGAGTACCAGTTGTGAACCATGTTAGAATGGCCTCAATTGAGAAATAACACCATGGGAATTCCTCTGTCGGAGCCTGGCCATTAGATACTTCTGCAGTGGGTGCTGGATTGCGTTGCCTGCACGCTTTCAGATGCTGCATTTGATACTTATAGTTGGACTGATATGCTGGGAGGGGCACATTGGGGAATGTCGCTTTCCTTCTACATGTTCTTTTCTTTCCCTTTTTTCTTTTCACTCTCCGATGGGTCGGCTAGACAGCTGAATGTCATAGGGACCAGGGGTTGTTAGGCCACAGCAGCACTGTGGGTGCTTATTTCAGTTATCCACGCCCACTGTGGACCCCTAGCATTGCATTATAGCTAGGATTTTTTCCCCGCTTCTTTACTTTTTTAGCTGTTTGGTTAACTGAAATTGGGTATGCGGCAGAATCTGCAGGTTTTTGTCACGATCGTTTTAATATGGAACTGGTTTGCATCGCTGCCCATGGGGCGGAGGTAGTTCAGGGATATGTGGGTTTGGGTAACGTTCTCTTATTGTTGAATGATTGGTAGCTCGGGTGGATGGTGTTGACAGCTGTGGCAAGAACATGCCAGTGGTGGTGCCTAGTTGCGGGTCTGACCCTGATTTATACTTGGAAAGGGTTGAACAGATGTACAGATTTCTGACGTGGAGTGTCATGTGACTGGCCACATTAGAGAAACATAGTAGGGTTTACACTTACCTCAGGTGATACCGCGTCTCAATTGCCTTCCGCCAAGAAACACATGTAGGGGAGGGGGGGTGGTATGTGCCCGGCTTGCGTAAGCACTGGAGGGGGCTGCAAAATGCCATGTCATACTCTGACTTTGCATGAGGGGTCCTGATTCAGGTGGCACTGGGTGTACTGTTTCGATTTAGGAGCCTCAGGGGCATGTGGCGGCCCTGGAATACCGCTTTGTGGTGTTGTCTAGGGTGTTGGATGGTCGGGAGGTTTGTCTTGTGATCAACAGTCCGAGCTTTTTCACAGATGTGGGAGTGGGCACAGCTTCATTTCTCACTACTGACAGGGTGATCACTGATTTTTTTGTTAAATATTTTTATTGAGGTTTTACAAATCAAATCCCCGGTGGGGGTGATACATTACATAAGTACCAAACATTTCACATATGCAGGGGTTACATAGTCATCCATTTAAAGCACAAACTGTATTCTTCTGTGTCTTGCAGTCTTGGCCTCGGCCAGCCGTTTGACACCCAAAGGTCCACTGGCGTGTGAACTGGGGAATGGGATGTAAGGTTCTAGATTGTGTTGTGCCAGGGTCATGGTATCACAGGGTGATCACTGATGATTATAATTGTGTAATGGATGCAGTGTTAGGTCATGAACCACCCAAGAGCCCATACGAAACTCCATATGACTGCCCAGCTATGGACGTTGATACAGAGTTTCAGCCTAATAGATGTGTGGAGGGAGAGAAACCCAACACTAGGTACCTATAGTAGACTAGATGATTGCTTCCTCACTTTGGACTTGCAACGCAGACTCGCAACATAACATATCTAGGGGGGTACATTTCAGACCCTTTATCCTTGCTAATTACACTGACACTAGGACGTGCAATACCAGCGGTGCCGCTGTGGTGCTTGCGGGCAGAGACATTAACAAACTCCCATTTGCAGCCGGAACCTGAACTGGTCACTTCGCGCTGGCATTCCTAGACATAGAGCAGGCATTTGATACTGTCTCGTGGGACTACATCTGGCAGGTGCTAATTAGACTGGGCTTTGGACCTAAGTATATACAGTGGCTCAGGTTGCTCTTTACCAACCCGAGAGCCAGAGTCCAGACAGGTGACACAGTAACAAAGGCCTTTCCATTCTATCAGGGTATGAGACAGGGTGGCCCTCTGTTGCCATTACTATTTGTATTGGGAATGGAGCGGCTGGCAGCAGTGCTACGATTGAGATTGGAACCCTGGGGGTTCTCGGTGGGTGACACCTTACATACAATTTCCTTGTACCCAGATAATGCATTTCTATATCTTCTGGACCCTGCTGAAGCAGTCCCGGTTTTATTGGCGGCCTTGACGCAGTTCAGTACGGTCTTGGGTTTTTCAGTCAATGCACGGAAATCCCAGCTACTTCCATTGATGCTACTGGCGACGGCGGACCCCCCATCGCCCCCGAACCCCCCCCCCCCCCACTCTCCCTGCTGCTGTTCTCGGTGGAAGTACGCTACTTGGGGATATGGATAGCTACTTCAAAGCAGAGGTTTCTTGACCATTGGCAGGTAATTACTGGTTTGCGGTCCTCGGTTCGATTCTAGAATGACATACCCCTGACACTGATGGGACGGATGGCCCTTTTAAAAACGGTAATGCTCCTTTTATGTACCTCAGGGTGCACTATATGACCTCCCTCATAGGGAATTAGATAGTCTTATGGTGGACCTCTTGAGGGCCACAAAACGGAAACTTATATTTCTGTCCATGCAGGCGCAGACTTGGAATTGAGGGGATATTGAACTCCCTAACCATGAGTTTTACTACATGGCTGCTCACCTCCAGCACGTGGTACACTGGTTCGATGAGGAAGATAATTGGGAGAAACGTTTGTTGGGGGACCCAGGTGTGGGATCTACACTTCCCAAGCTCCTCATGCGTGGTGCACGAATCTTGCAGAAATGTCTATTCTCAGTTAGGCAAGTGGGCCTCATTTGGGAGTGGGTTGCAACGAGGGTCCTACGTCGGGCCCCATACTCACCCGATATGCAGATCTGAACACTTAAACGGTTTGCGGATATTGCAAACCTCATGTCCATTCAAAATTGGGTGAAGGAGGTTGCGATGTCTTGGGCGACTTATACCTCAGGGGACAATTTATAACAAGTGATGATAAGGTGTATTCCTTTGCGCTAGGCCACGGCCAATTCCTACAGTACAACAAAATCCCATCCACAGCGCAGAGATATGGCCATGCTTCCCGGATGAACCAACCCCCTCCTAGATGCTGAATAGGTTATTGGAGATGGTCGGAGGTGAGCAGTTCATAACACACTTATACAGAGCTCTCCGGGAAAACTCCCTGGAGGTCACCCCGAGAGCACACACCAGATGAGAGGAGGGGCTGGGGGAAGAACTCACAGCATATGAATGGTGCAGGATACATACAGAGACACGTACAGTGAGTTCAAACACTAGTTTTCAATATCATTTTGTACACCAGGTGTATCTCACCCCCCAAGACATTACGTGTCATTTACCCTACCCGATCAGACAGAGATCTGTGGTGTTCAGTGGCTGAGGCAAACTTCATTCATGTGGTGTTGAAGTGTCCATTTATAGAACCCTTCTGGAGGGAGGTAGTACAAACTATGAGGGTAGCCACTGGTTGGTACATCGAGCATACCCCCGGATGATATTGTTGGGCCTAATTCCCACTCCTGCACAAAAGAAACATAGCTGTAAGTTTCTATTATTGGGTCTGGTACTGGCTAAAAGGCAGATAGCCATTAACTGGTTGAGCACCGAACCGCCCACATATAAAGACTGGCTGCATGACATGTTGGAATGGGCAGTGGCCGAAGAGGCCCAGATGAATTATGTCAGAAGTGATGAACGTTCGGAGGATGATTTGACTGCTCCTGGATCTCCATAGGGATGAGACCGAACCAGTTTTGTCAGTAGGAAATGCATAAGATGTGGTACACCAATCTGATAAATACTTGTCATCCTGAACAGCCTAGAAGTATGGAGCTTCATGAATGTGATAGTGGCGCTTCCTTGAAGCCACGTGGCCTAGACCTGAGACTCGGTGTAACCCTACCATAGCTGCATTACTGTTTTTAGTTAATTCAATTACTTTTCATCTTAATTCTACTTTAGCTACCTGGGGGCTGGGGGATTTGGGATTGTTATTTCTATTGCATATTGTTGTCTTTATCTGGAAGCTTCTCCTGTGAGGTGTAGTGCAACTGGAATATATGACGTTACAACGAATTCCGTTGCAACGCATGCCTTTACCACGCATGCGTTACAACGGAATTTGTTTACCACGCATAACATTTACCACAATTACTAGCGTGGTGACGTCGTTAAGAGAAAGCGGAAGTTTATTTTCCGTTTTCTCTTAAACAACGCTGATACCCGACGTGACTTCAGGTGAGTTTCTTTTTTTGGGGGGAGACCCCCCCAAACCCCTCTTTTTTTACATTTTACCTTTACCAAATATACCTTTACTACAAACCTCGTAGTAAAGGTATGCGTGGTAAAGGCTTTCGTGTTAACCACGCATGCGTTGTACTGCATGCGTGGTTAACAATTTCGTTGTAAAGGCTTCGTTGTAATGGCCGGTTCGAGGCATGTGGGCTGCTAAATTCATATCTTAGCATTAGATCGCCGCCTAGTGTTGGGTCCGGATGATCGCACATTGTTGTCCTGGAAGAGTCTTCGAAGTATCCTGAGATAGGTGGCTCCTCCCCTGGACTACAGTGCGCATGGGCATCGGCTCCATCCCCAGATTGTTTTTTTCCGCCATTGGGTTCGGATGCGGTCTCGACGTCTCTCTGTCGGAACCGAGAAAACCTAACTTTAAACGGCCAAAAGGCCTTGTATTCTTTGCGTCGGTATTGTTTGCGTGCGGTCTCGAGTTCTTCCGTCTCTTGGAGTCGGAATCAGCGGAGTGCTTACACTCTTCGGACATCGGGGCCTTCTCATCGCGACACGACTGCGACTTTACAGCATGGAGCGGAGTCCGTTTCAGCTCTGTCCGCTCTGTGGGTCCAAATACCCACATATAGACCTGCACCCGGTCTGTAACAAATGCCTTTCGCCAGACCATGACGACGGCAACTGCAGGGCCTGTGCAAAGTTCAGGTCCAAGAAAACACTCAAGATTCGGCGCGCGGTGCGCCTTGAAGCCAGACAAGCGGCCCCAGATCCAGAAAACATCTTCGGCGACCAAGAAGACGAGGACCAGAGCCATCATCTTCAAATCTCCCCGCCCGAGACGGAGGTCGAGGCAGATCCGGAACACGACGACGGAGTCGGGGGTCAAGGCCTTGAATACGTCGAAGAGGTAGGGGACGTCGAAGAGGTTTATGGGGCCGCGGAAGATAGCTCGGGGGACGAGCTATGCCCCGAAGGTTACAAAGATCGAGATCGGGTCACGGGATCGCCTGTCGGCCTTACCCTAGACCCCGTACCGCAAGCCACGGCCCCACCTTCCGGCCCGGCCACGGACAAACTTGCTGGGCAGGCCTTATCGAAACCGAAACCTACGGTATCGACTACACCTAAAATGGCCGACCCAAAATCGAAACCGAAACTTATGGATTCGAGCACACCTAAAATGGCGGCCGTACCAACGAAAACGACCAAACCCGCTGCTTCATCGACTCCGTCGACCTCCGGGCCACAGAAGTCGAAGAAGTATGTCGATTCCACAGTGTCAAAATCGACGACAGAGGAGGGATCCTCTAAGAAGGGTGGTCGGCACGGGTCGACCGCTGCGGCGCCGTCAAAGCCCGCAACAGCCAGCGAAACGGCTCCGGTTCCGACTGGGACTCCGTTAGTCGGACGCGTGGTGGAGACGGAGCCGAAAAAGACACACGGATCGAAGGCTGGTACATCTGCGCATCGGTCCAAGGACTCTGGGTCGGCGGCTGCGGCATCATCGTCAAAGACTCAGAAGGGGCAACAGGACGTCGGATCCGAGGGCAAGGTCAAGTCCTCCTCGTCGACGCCAAAGGCCACTGTAAGTGACGCGTCCCTCGTCGCCGCTTCACTACAAAGAATCAGGGAGAAGGCCTCTGCAACGTCGGCTCCGATGCCATCGCCACAGAAGCCGATGGACACTCCGGTGAAGCCTGCGAATAAACTTCTCTTCCTTCTGCCGCCAAAGGAGGCGCCGAAGGCCTTTTCAACAAAATCGGCGCCGAAGAAGTCGGATTCTTCGACGGCAGGGGCGTTTTCAAGTCGGGTACTCGACTCAGAAGAGGATTCTGAGCGTTTTATCGACGCAGACACGGGCAAATTGACCCTTTACAAGAGGAGAATCACTTCACAGCCAGTGGACTCCTATGTCATCCCCCTAAAAAAGAAAAGGCTTCCTCAGGACGCTTCAGGCCTCATGGAACCTATCCAGCCTCCTCCAAGAAGGAGCCCAACTCCTTCCCCAGAACACTCTGAGGGTGAGGGATATGATGAGGATGACCAATACACTTTCCCCATCAATGAACCAGATGCACAGCCGGATTCATATGATGACATTGGTGACCAAAGCACCCAGGATGTGGGGCAAGACCCACAGCCTGACCCACAGCCTTTCAGTGTTCGTGCCTCCCCAACAGAAGATTCTGCAGGTTTTCATGCACTCATTGAGAGGGCAGCTGCTAATCATGATGTGGACATGCATGCTGACCCAGTAGAAGAAGACTTTTTATTTGACACTTTTTCAGTCTCTGAAAGGACAGTAAAGACACTGCCTATGCTCAAAGGGGTCCTCAAACATGCTGCGGACATCTTTAAAGAACCTACCAGGGCGAGAGTGGTCAATCCACGTATCGAAAAAAAGTACAGACCAGCACCTGCAGACCCTGCATACATTCGGGGACAGTTGCCGCTTGACTCCCTGGTGGTCGCAAATGCCCGCAAAAGGGCCAACTCCCAAACAACGGGTGAAGCTCCTCCCCCGGATAAGGAGTCCAAAGTGCTAGAGGCAGGAGGCAAAAGAGTAGCTGCACAGGCTGCCAATTTTTGGCGTATTGCAAATACACAGGCACTCTTGGCACGTTACGATAGGGCGCATTACGACACCCTAGAGCAAGTTGTACAACACCTGCCTCCGCAGTTTCAAGAGGCTACCAAACTGCTTATAGAGGAGGGAAAACTGATCTCCAACGCAGCCATAAAGTGTGCACTTGATGCCGCGGACACGGCCGCTAGGGCCATTAACACTAGCGTCATGCTGAGACGGCAGGCGTGGCTCCGCATATCGGGGTTTAAACCTGACATTCAAACAACCATACTTAATCAGCCAGTCAATCCTGATAGACTGTTTGGTCCAGATGTTGACACCACCCTAGAAAAAAAAAAGAAAGACACCGAAACTGCTAAGTCTATGGGGGCCCTACAATAACAACAGTTTCGTGGCAACAATTTTCGTCGCTCAGGTGCGCGTGGAGTCACCAGAGGACAGATGGGTCAACAATCACAATTCTCTAGAGGTGGAGCACAATCCTCGTACCCCAAACAGAACAAGGGGGGTTACCGAGGAAACAGCACCAGAGGACGTGGCAGAGAAAACAACAACTCCCGCTCCTCTACCCCAAGCAAACAGTGACTCTCTGTCACTGCCCCCCGACCACTTAACACCTGTCGGGGGGAGGCTGCAGCAGTTCCTGCCCATCTGGAGAAACATCACCACAGACAGGTGGGTGCGACAACTTGTCCAGTACGGTTATTGTCTAGAGTTAAAGTCCACTCCACCCAACATTCCACCAAGGCAACGGCCTATGTCCGCAGAGCATTTGCACTTATTGCAGCAGGAAGTAGTGGTGATGCTGCAAAAAGGCGCTATCGAGCTCGTGCCGGTGGAGGAGGAGGGCACAGGGGTATATTCCCTGTACTTCCTTATTCCAAAGAAGGACGGATCTCTCAGACCCATTCTGGATCTGCGTCCCCTCAACCTGTATATACTGTCAGAACATTTCCATATGCTTACACTACAACAGATTCTTCCCTTGTTAAACCAAGGGGACTTCTTAGCAACCTTAGACCTCAAGGATGCTTATTTCCACATTCCACTACACCCGTCCCACAGGAAATACCTCAGATTCACTATCCAAGGCAAACATTATCAGTTCAAGGTCCTACCCTTCGGAGTGACCACAGCCCCAAGAGTATTTACCAAGTGTCTGGCGACAGTGGCGGCGCACCTCAGGAGGCAGAACATCCATGTCTACCCCTACCTAGACGACTGGCTCGTTCAAGCCAAGTCGGAACAACAGTGCGCCGCGGATATGTCGACTACCATTCACCTCCTTCACGATCTGGGCTTCTCGTTGAACTACCCAAAGTCGCATCTTCAGCCGGCACATGTCCGGCAGTTTCTGGGCGCGACGATCAATACCCTGACGGCCATGGCTCACCCAAACCAAGTCAGGATAGACAGCATGCGGTCTCTAATCCAAAAGTTCAAACCACAACACTCACTTCCAGCGAGAGTGTTCATGCAGTTGATAGGCATGATGGCCTCCTGCATCTTCATAGTCCCTCACGCACGGTTACATATGCGCCCGCTCCAGGAGTGCTTAGCAAATCAGTGGACACAGGCTCAAGGACAATTAACAGACCTAGTGTTGGTTACCAGTCGGGCATACGACTCTCTGCATTGGTGGACTCCACACAACCTTTGCAAGGGCCGACTGTTCCAGGAGCCAGTGCCACAGATTATCCTGACGACGGACGCATCTCTCCAGGGATGGGGAGCTCATTTGCTCACTTACACCGTGCAGGGACTATGGACGACGCAGCAACAGAAGATGCACATCAACTATCTGGAACTGATGGCAATCTTCATGGCGCTCAAGTCCTTCATTGTACATCTGTGCAACAAGGTAGTGTTAGTCCGGACGGACAACATGACCGCGATGTACTACATTCAAAAACAGGGGGGCACCCACTCGCCACAGCTGTCTCATCTGGCTCAGGGCATGTGGCGGTGGGCCATTCAGAGGAACATCTTCCTCATGGCAGAACACCTCCCGGGCAAGGACAATCAGATGGCGGATCTGCTCAGCAGATACAGCCATCAAATGCACGAGTGGGAGTTACATCTGTCGGTACTCCTCCCGTACTTCCAGCGGTGGGGTCATCCGGAGATAGACCTGTTTGCAACAAAAGAAAACGCAAAATGCCAACACTTTGCCGCCAGGTTCCCTCACCCACAGTCGCAGGGGAATGCGATATGGATGAACTGGTCAGGCAAATTTGCGTACGCTTTTCCGCCAGCCCCTCTGATACCGCTGGTGGCAAGAAAGCTAAGGCAGCACGCGATGACTCTCATCCTGGTTGCTCCAACATGGGCGCGCCAAGCATGGTACACCACGTTCCTCGAACTCTCAGTGGTGCCGCATCAAAGACTGCGCCTCACGCCCAGACTCTTGACGCAGAACCATGGAGAAATTCAGCATCCAGATCCACAACAGCTCAACCTGGCGATCTGGCTCCTGAAGTCCTAGAGTTTGGATACCTTAACCTACCTCCAGAATGCATGAACATCATCAAGGAGGCAAGGAAGCCAACTACCAGAGCATGCTATGCTGCAAAATGGAAGCGTTTTGTCATTTACTGTACAGCCAATGACATCAACCCGCTAGATGCATCTATCCCTAACATCATTTGCTATCTGCTTCATCTTTACAAGTGCAATCTAGCGTTCACTTCTATTCGGATACATCTATCCGCCATCGCAGCTTATCTTCAAAATAGGCAGCATCTCTCTGTTTTCAGGGTGCCTGCTATTAAAGCTTTCCTTGAAGGCCTGAAACGAGTCATTCCCCCAAGAACACCGCCAGCTCCGGTGTGGAACCTCAATGTGGTCCTCACCAGACTGATGGGGCCACCATTTGAGCCACTGCACTTGTGTGAACTCCAGTTCCTAACATGGAAAGTGGCTTTCCTAATTGCTATTACGTCACTGAGGCGTGTTAGTGAGCTACAAGCGCTCACAATCCAAGAGCCATTCATTCAGATTCATCCAAATAGGGTAGTGCTACGTACTAACCCCAAATTCCTTCCAAAGGTGGTGTCACAGTTTCATCTCAACCAGACTATTGACTTGCCGGCATTCTTCCAAAACCCACAAACGGTAGCGGAAAGAATGCTCCATACGTTATACGTACGGAGGGCGTTAATGTACTACATAGACAGAACACAACACTTTAGGAAGACAAAACAACTTTTTGTTGCCTTCTCACCACAACACAAAGGCAACCCTATTTCCAAAGCAGGAATAGCCAGGTGGATTGTTAAGTGCATCCAAATCTGTTATCACAAGGCCAAGCGCACGTTAACGATACCCCCAAGGGCGCATTCCACACGCAAATTGGGGGCATCCATGGCTTTCCTAGGGAACATTCCTTTAGAGGACATTTGCAGGGCAGCCACGTGGGTTACACCACATACCTTTACAAAACACTACTGTGTTGATGTGCATTCCAAGCAGCAAGCTGCTGTGGGACAGGCTGTTCTCAAGACACTTTTTCAGGTTTCTGCAGCTGGCACGGGCAACCGCCGCTAATGGAGGGACTGCTATGTATTCTATGCTAAGATATGAATTTAGCAGCCCACATGCCTCGAACTGAATATGCTACTTACCAGTATGCATCTGTTCTTGGCATGTAGGGCTGCTAACATTCATATCGCCCACCCTCCTCCCCGGGGCCTGTCGCAGCTGCAGATCTACTATTGTATTCAATCATTAGCATGGACATCCTTTACACTTTTCACTCCATCTTCTGCCACAATGGCGAAAAACAATCTGGGGATGGAGCCGATGCCCATGCGCACTGTAGTCCAGGGGAGGAGCCACCTATCTCAGGATACTTCGAAGACTCTTCCAGGACAACAATGTGCGATCATCCGGACCCAACACTAGGCGGCGATCTAATGCTAAGATATGAATGTTAGCAGCCCTACATGCCAAGAACAGATGCATACTGGTAAGTAGCATATTCATTTCCCGTGCAACTGATTACTGTAATTCACATTATATTGGAAAACTAATAAAAATGCTTTAAAAAAGAAAAATTTTCATTTGAGGGTTAAATTACTTCAGTTGTAACTGGTAGATTGACATGTTTGATGGAAAAAGCAACCTTGCTCTTAAGGAATTAGATTTGGTTTTCTTTTTGCTTGTTACGTTCAGCAAGTCGCTATGATTGCTACTTTGGAACATCAGTAATTGTGTAATTAATGCATGCACATATGTTTGCCATTGCTCTTCTGATCAGATTGCAATTCCTTCTCTCCCCTGTAGTCAGTTCACTGATTCATTGCAGATAGACCCAGATACGGTTGATAATTTGGATCTGTTCAGCCACATTCCACCTGTTCTGATGGAGAAGTGTGCAGCACTGAGCGTCAGACCAGACACTGTCAAGAGCCTTGTGCAATCCATGCAGGGTAAGACGTCACTAATGTGCAGCTGGTACTGTTTAACTATTGCTGTCTTTTAGTGGTTTCCGACCTGGCAATATTCATAATTCCACCTCCTGGAATCCAGTTTGATATCTTTCTACAAGTCCCTCTGTCTTTCCATCCGTCACCAGGGAGTTACGTGACTCTCAATGGATTGTGTGAGTTTTTAGTTAGGAGTAATATAGCTGATCCAGTGCTTCTTTACAGGGTTTTAAACATTTGTAACTCTAGGTCATAACTTTCTGTTCAAATTCAGCTTTACCCTGAAATTAAAGCTGCCATTGCAGTTTGCTGTCCAGAACAGGTTCTCTGAATCACTACAGCATGCTCTAAGCCCATCTTGCAGAGAATCCATCTTAAATTGTGGGGAAATGGCACAAGTTAACCTTGCAAATTGTTGTTTCTAAAAACCTGACCTTGAACAAGGATATAGAGGAGCTTAGTAGAGCAAATTAGAGGAGCCCCTGTGAGCAGAGCAGAGAGGTTTTGCTGCTGTGAAAGACTTAATGGCACTGGTGCTCTGAATCCACTAACTTTCATTAGAAGCATAGAAGACTTGGTGACTGTTTCCTTGCCCTGAACAATCAGTGTAATTTTGCCAGCTTACTCAGATTGACCACATCAAGTGTACTGATTCTTCCTCTGTGGTTCCATTGGAAAGTGACAGATTCTTCTGTTGTTTACTTGCAGCCCTTTCAGGAGTTTATACAGATGTTGAAGGAACACTGAAGGATATTAAAGAGCTCTTGGATGAAAATGAAGTTCAAGACCAAAAGCTTCAGGAAGTGTTGGGAAGCCAGCTTCCTCAGCCTCAGGGAAGCCCACCAGCAGCTGGCATTGCAGAGGTCAGCAAGGAGTGGGATAAGTACATGGAGGTGCATGAAAAGGCCAGTTTCACCAACACTGAGCTGCACAAGGCCATGAACTTGCATATCAGCAATCTACGACTCTTGAGTGGCCCTCTGGAGCAGCTTCTGGCAGCGCTTCCCTCTCCGTCCCTTACTGAAGGTGAGTTGTTTTCCGAGATTCATTTAATGTAATATTTCCCACACTGTGGGTCGCAACCTGCTTTTTGGTGGGTCGTGAAAGTTAGAGCAATAAATAAAGATGCCTATAATCCTGTTTAATAGGTCACATTTGCGGGTGATTCAGAGACAGAGGTCAAATGTCAGGCTGCTTTATTCTTTCAACATGGGCATTGCTGCTTTCTTTCTCTGACTGCAAACTGAGAGGAGTTCTTAAAGTGAATGTTACAATGTAGGATGTTGGTTATTTGTTAGAATGGAAATGCCTGTAAATGAACTGTATGCATCCAACAGTTGGGAAAGAAAAAATAATGCACTTTTTTTTTTAATTGTGAAGTGTGCTAAAAACCTAGATTGTATGTAATAGGATCAAACAAAGCAAGACATTTACTTGGTGATGCACAAATGGTAAATATTCACAGAAACCCGATTTCCACACATTATCATTTGTGTTTTATCAGTAAAACTGTATGTGTACGTGTTAGAAATGGGATCCCTGGTTGGCCAATGTTAGAATTGGGGGTCTCTGGTTGGCGCAAGTATGCACTTGTGACAAACAGGGACCCTCTCCTCCAAGTCAGGGCAAAGGATGACCCCTTAGAATTACCCTTGCTCACCCTCTAGGTGCGTGGCGTGAGCAGCCAAGGCTAATCTTCAGGCGTTATTCAGTTAAGCATTTGTAATCACACACACAGTAAAATGTACCAATCCCCCCACAAATGGACACCAGGCTGAAAGTATATATCCAAATACGATTCTTTATGTAAAAATATATATATCTCAGATCAGGCTTATTCACAAGACAAATAACGTTTTCTTACGGCCACTAGATTGTAAATAGGCAAGGGTTCTCAGTTGCAGCTTCAAATGGTTGTTTACTTGTTCAAATAGTTCCTTTAGCTCAGGGGAAGGGCTTCACGTTACAATGTTCTCTCCTACCCTTCTCAGGGCTTCACAGTCAGCCTGAGACCTCCGGTGCACTTCGCAGCGCTTTCCTCGCGTTTGCCGAGGAAACTGATCCGGCGTCTACCGTGGCTCACGCGGCGGGCATGAGGCTGCTGAGGCCGCGTCCGACTCTTCCCAGCGGCTCGGGGACAGAGCAGGCGGCGGGCCGGGCTCGCGGTGCGGCGGACTTGAAGAAGGGGAAAACAAACGTTGCGGGCCCCTAGCCCAGTGTGAAGTTCTTCCAGCGGTTGTCAGGTTTCTTAAGGACGAGCCGTGCCAGGTCAGCGCGACTTGTCAATTTCGTGAGCACCTTCGGATCTCGGACAGTAGCAGGTGCGGGCTCACAGGCAGGCGCGGCCCTCGACGCCTAGTACCACGGTACTAGGGGTCTCCACAGAGGGGGGCGGCGCGGCCTGTAAATGCTCAGGGGTCGTGAAGCGGGGACGGCAGGGCACGGCTGTGCGGGCTGGGGTCTCGGCAGAGATCACGATCTCCCAGCGAATTCCGGCGGGAGGGGCGAGAGCGGTTCAGCGCGCTCCAGTGGCAGGCTTAGGCAGAGGAGCAGGCGGCCTGACCCGGGGACAGAGAGCGGCTCTGGACAGAGCGAGGCTCTCACGGGTTGAAGGGCAGGCAAGCTCCCGAGTGCCACAGCCCTAGGAGGGGGCGATGAGGGGCGCAGTCTTCTCCGGCGGGAGGCACACACGGCTTGGTGCTCAAGACGAGCGAAGGCACATAGAACCCAATGGTCCTGGGGTTCAGTTCAGGGGGCAAGCTCAACTCAAGCCCTTGGAGAATGTTTAAAGCACAAAGCAGCAAAGTCTTTTCTCATCAAGTCTTTTCCTCTCCTTTCTCAGCAAGGCAAGCAGCAGGCCAGTCCTTCCAGCGTCTTCTAGTCGGGCAGAGGTCCTTCGTGGTAAAACAGGATTCTGATTTACAAGGAGCAGGGCTCCTACTTTTATACAGAGTTTCTTTTGTTCTCACAGGCCAGGGGGGCCTTTGCATAACTGCTCTCAGTCTCTGAGCACTTGTTGGGGGTGCTTCTGGCTTCTGCTTTCAGTGTGAGGGCAGGCACATCAGACGCTCCACAGGAGGGTGGAGCCAGCATTGTGTGGACAGGGGCAGGCCAGGAGTACCTTGTTGACAGTGCTTCGCCCTTCCTGGGCCAGGTGCAGGCTGAGTCATCAGTCGCTCCCCAGGGGGGCGGAGCCAGCATTGTGGTGGCAGAGCACAGCCTGATGAAGAGTCCAGGGCCACTCCTACCTCCCACTAAGGTGTAATCCTTTCATTCACCACCTGTCATCCCCCAGCCCTGTCACTCACACAACCCAGACAGTCAGATACACATCCAAGCAGAGGCGGGCTGAAATGGTTAGGCAAGCAAATGCTAACTTTCTAAAAGTAGCATTTGCAAACACAGGATATTAAAATAAACTTTACTAAAAGAAGTATTTTATTATTCTGAGTTCAGGCATACTAAACATGATTTTCTACCATGTTCCCCGAGCCTGCTGGGATTATAGTGTGTAATAATTCCAGCAGCCCATCTGGCCTAAAGGGAACAGGTAGCCTTACAATAGTGAAAAACGAATTTGGCTGTAATTCACTATTAGGACATGCCACACTCATCAGAGCATGTCCCACCTTACACTTACAATGCACCCTGCCCTCGGGCCTACCATAGGGGTGACTAATATGAAGCAAAGGGAAGGTTTAGAGGCTGGCAAGTGTGTGCACTTGCCCAGCCAGCATGGCAGTACCAGACTGCACGCAGGTTCTGCAATGGCAGACCCTAGACACATTTTAAAAGGCTGCTTCTGTGGGTGGCGCAACCAGCGCTGCAGGCCCACTAGCAGTATTGGTATTTACAAGCCCTGGCACTCCTGGTGCACTTTACTGGGGACTGACAGTAAATCCAATGAACCAATCGTGGACATCAATCACATATACACTTTACCGTAGGGACCACTTGCACTGCGGCACGGGTTGGCCGTGGCGCAGTGCCCTGAGCAGCGGACACCAGCAAAAACATCTGAGGCACATCAGAAAAAAGTGGAAGGGAAACTCACGCCAAGGTGCCAGGTCTAACACGTGTCCCCTCCAGCTGAAATGTGGGGGGAACTACCCTTCCCCAGGGAGTTCCTCATCACTAAGGCGGAAAAAAGTGGACAGACCGTCAGCATTGGCGTGATCTGTGCCTGGGCGATGTTCCACCGTGAAGTCCATACCCTGTAGGGAGATGGACCACCTCAACAGTTTTGGGTTCTCACCCCTCATTTGCATTACCCATCTGAGGGGCCTGTGGTCTGTCTGAACCCGGAAGTGAGACCCAAACAAGTAGGGTCTTAGCTTCTTCAGTGCCCAGACCACAGCAAATGCTTCTCGCTCTATTGCACTCCACCTACTTTCCGGTGGAAGTACCCTCCTACTGATGAAGGTTACAGGTTGGTCCCAGCCCTCCTCCGTCATCTGTGAGAGAACAGCCCCTACACCATGCTCTGAAGCGTCTGTCTGCACTAGAAATTCCTTGGAGAAATCAGGAGCCAGGAGCACGGGCGCCATGCACATGGCAGTCTTCAGGGTGTCAAAAGCCTTCTGACAGGTGTCAGTCCAAATCACATTCCTGGGCTGCTTCTTAGAAGTCAGCTCTGTCAAGGGGGTCACAATAGTGCCATAGCCCTTGACAAACCTCCTGTAGTACCCAGTGAGCCCCAGGAAGGCTCTCACTGCAGTCTGGGTCTTGGGGTGTTCCCAAGCCAGGATGGTCTCAATTTTGGGTTGCAAGGGTGCCACCTTGCCACTCCCCACTTGGTGTCCCAAGTACACCACTGAACCCTGCCCAATCTGGCACTTGCTTGCCTTGATTGTGAGGCCTGCCTTGCGCAGGGCCGTCAACACTTCCTAGAGGTGTCGCAGGTGTTCTGGCCAGGTACCACTGACCACTGCGATGTCATCCAGGTAGGCGGCACTGAACTCATCCAGCCCAGCCAACACCTGGTTGACCAACCTCTGAAAGGTGGCAGGGGCATTCTTCATTCCAAATGGCATGACCCGGAACTGGAAATGCCCATCTGGTGTAGAGAATGCGGACCTCTCCTTTGCCCCATCGGTCAAGGCGATCTGCCAGTACCCAGACGTTAAATCAAACGTGCTGAGGAACCGGGCAGCCCCTAGCCGATCAATGAGCTCATCAGCTCTGGGGATAGGTTGCGCGTCAGTCTTGGTGACTGAATTGAGCCCTCTGTAGTCCACACAGAACCGGAGTTCAGGTGTGGCTCCCGGCGCAGCAGCCTTTGGGACCAAGACCACGGGGCTGGACCAAGGACTGCTGGAGGACTCAACCACCCTAAGAGCAAGCATCTTGGAGACCTCCTCCTTGATGCAGGCCCTGACCCTGTCAGTTACTCGGTAGGCCTTATGCTTCACCGGTAAGCTGTCTCCTGTGTCCACATCATGGACGCACCAATCTGTGACACCAGGAACCAGGGAGAACAGATCTGGAAACTGCCCCAGCAATTGGCGGCAGTCTTCCTGTTGCTCAGGTGTCAGGGTGGGTGAGAGGTTAACTCCATCCACTGACCCATCTTTCTCCCAGGCTACCAAGAGGTCAGGTAGAGGCTCAGACTCCTCCTCCATTCCATCATCGGTTGCCAACAACATGCCCTCTTCGGACCTCTCCAAGTGGGGCTTAAGGCGGTTAACATGTAGGACCCTCAAAGGGTTCCTGGGAGACTGCATGTCCACCAAGTAGGTTACAGGACTCTTGCGCTCCACAACCTCAAATGGACCTGTCCACTTACCCTGAAGTGCACAAGGCTCCACTGGGGCCAAGACCCACACCTTTTGCCCAGGCTGAAGCTCTACCAGAGTGGCATTCTGGTCGTACCACCGCTTCATCTCTTCCTGGCTGGCTTCCAGATTTGCCTCAGCAAGTTGTCTGAAGCGCCTGGTCTGGTTTCTGAAGGCCAGCATGTAACTGTATACATTCTGGGGAGGTTTCCTGGGAGATTGCTCCCAGCCTTCTTTTACCAAACTCAGAGGTCCTCTCACTGGGTGACCATACAGCAGTTCAAAGGGGCTGAACCCTAGGGACTTCTGTGGCACCTCATGGTACGCAAAGAGAAGGCATGGTAAGAGGACGTCCCACTTACGCCTCATTGGACCTTCTAGGCCCATGATCATGCCTTTCAGGGTTCAGTTGAATCTTTCAACCAACCCATTTCCTTGGGGATGGTAAGGGGTGGTGAACTTGTAGGTTACACCACACTCTTGCCAAAGGGACTTCATATACTTGGATATGAAGTTGGTCCCCCTGTCACTCACCACCTCTAGAGGGAATCCCACTCGTGAGAAAATTCCCATCAGTGCACTTCCCACCACGGGGCCGTCACTGTCCTCAGAGGGATGGCTTCAGGGTACCGGGTGGCACGGTCCACCAAGACCAGGATGAATCTGTTGCCCATGGCTGTCTTGGGGTCCAGAGGCCCAACAATGTCAATGCCCACTCGCTGGAATGGGGTACTGACGACGGGGAATGGTTGGAGGGGAGCCTTGTTCTTCCCTCCGCACTTACCACTTGCCTGGCAAGTCTGACAAGACCTACAATGAGCATCTGAGCTCTTATGCATTTGGGGCCAGTAAAAGTGGGTGACAAGCCTGTCATAGGTCTTGTCCATCCCCAAATGTCCTGCTAAAGGCACATCATGAGCCAGCCCCAGTAGGAAGGCTCTGAACTTCTGGGGTACCACCAGCACACGGGCTGACCCAGGTTCAGCAGCCTTAGGCTCTGAATACAGGAGGTCATTCTCCCAGTACACATAATGTGTTTTGGCCTGAACACCATTGGCCTGGTCTGCAGCCTGCTGCCGCATACCCACGAGAGAAGGGCATTCTTTCTGCTCCCTGCAAAATTCCTCCCTGGAGGGGCCTCCTTCTTGCTGCCAATGGGTCAGCTCAGGCAGGTCCCCCAGTTCAGCAATCTGTTCCCCAGTAGGCTCCAGGGCATCCCCCTCAAGGTCTGCCTCCTCCTGGACCGTGGGAACAACAGGGGCCGGTTTCCCGCGCCCCCTGCGCCTTCTCCCTAAGGCCGGTTCCTGGGCCTCTCCTTCAGGCCCCAGGATCTCTTGAGCACCCCTACTGGCTGCCATTGACCGGGTGGTCACGCACGCCCAGTCAGGCAGACCCACCATCCTCAGGTGAGTCGTCTTCTCCACCTTTTCCCAAGGGGAGTCCTCCAAGTCATTCCCTAGCAAACAGTCCACAGGCATGGTTTTCCTCACACAGACCTGCAGAGTACCAGCGACCTCCCCCCCCCCCCCACTCGAAGGGAACTTGAGCCATCGGACACTGACTCTCTGAATTATCAGCATTGATAACCCTACAGTAGGCATGGGGTACAACCTGCTCTTGAGACACCAGGTGCTGCCTCACTGCAGTCACACTGGCTCCTGTATCTCTAAGAGCCTCAGCTTTCTTACCATTGATGGTCACCACCTGCCCATATTTTTTAGTGTTAGAGGGCAGGTAGTTCTCAGGGACCATCTCACTGTCTCCTAGCGAGACTAGGGTCATCTGGACAGGATCTCCACCCTCTGGGACCATTACTTCTTCTCCTAAGTGAACACTAGTCACTTGCCGGGGTGGAGCACCAGTGGGTGCTGGTTTACCAAACAGGCGACACTTGGGGTCACTGGCTATGTGCCCCGGGTCACCACATTTGTAACAATTGAAGGGCCCCTTTGGAACAGGTCTACCTGTCGGGGCCCCGTTCTGCTTTAGGGGTGGGGGAGGCTGAGAACCTCGCGGCTGGTTCCCTTGGGGATTACTTTGGGGGCCTTTAGGGAACCCTTTCTGTTTACCCCTGTCCCCCCCACTCTTCTGCTGGGGACCCTGCCCACCCTTGGCGGAGTCTCCCACTGGACCCTTGTGGACCCTGGTGCTGAGCCAGCGGTCCGCCTCCTCAGCAAGCTTCCTCGGGTTGGACAGCTTGCTATCAATCAGGTGCTGGCGTAGCTCAGGAAAACAATTACTAGACAAGTGCTCCCATGCAATTAAATCAAAGAGACCTTGAAAATCATTCACCTTATTACCCTTCACCCAACCATCCAGTGCTCTGCAAAAAAAGGTCACATACTCCACATATGTACTCCCAGGACGCTTTTCACACCCCCTGAACCTCTGTCTATACATTTCAGGAGTAAGGCCATACCTGGTCTTTAAGGCTTCTTTCATGCGGGGATAGGAACTCTGTTCTTCAGTGGGCAAATCTAGCAGGGTATCCCGCCCTTCGCTAAGGAACTTCCCCCACAACCCCGCTCCCCAATCCTTGTCAGGGACCCGGTGGGAGGACATGGCTACCTCATATGCCCTAAACCACTGTCCTATGTCATCCCCCCTAAAGAATTCCTTAACTACATCTTTGGGGATGTACACCCTGGACTCTACCTGCACCGGCGTTGTGCTGCCACCAGAAGGAGTTGTTCCCAAACCTCTCAGCTCCAACTCCTTCAATCTCAGGTCATGTTCCATTTGGCGTTGCTGCGCCTCCATGGCCAATCTTTGCTTGTCCATTTCCATTTGCCCAGCTAATCTTGCCATCTCCATTGCATGTGCCCTGTCTGCTGCCCTGTCCGCCAGCTCCTCTGGTGACAGGCCTCTGCTGGGCTCCACAATGCCATGTGGTGGTATGATTTCCACCGCATTCTGTGGCTCTCTAGACTCTTTCCAGGCTCTCAGCGCCTTGATGAATTGGCCTTTCTTTTTGCACCCGGTGTGTGCAACTCTGAACTTTACACAGAAGCCTCTCAATTGCTCTACTTTGTAGCCTTCCAGTCCTCCGTGTTCCCAATCTACATCTTCAATTCCAGAGATCTCAGAGGGTGCTCTCCCAGCAGGGAGTGAGCCAGGCATGGCTTCAACAATGGCAGATATCTCAACCAAATTATCAAAAATGGAAATCTGTGGCTGCGTTATAGGTCTGCTCTCACTATGTGGTGATCAGTAATTCACTGTATGTCAACTACAAATGCAAATTCGCAAATCCTCACCACTGCGTCCAATGTTAGAATTGGGGGTCTCTGGTTGGCGCAAGTATGCACTTGTGACAAGCAGGGACCCTCTCCTCCAAGTCAGGGCAAAGGATGACCCCTTAGAATTACCCTTGCTCACCCTCTAGGTGCGTGGCGTGAGCAGCCAAGGCTAATCTTCAGGCGTTATTCAGTTAAGCATTTGTAATCACACACACAGTAAAATGTACCAATCCCCCCACAAATGGACACCAGGCTGGAAGTATATATCAAAATACGATTCTTTATGTAAAAATATATATATCTCAGATCAGGCTTATTCACAAGACAAATAACGTTTTCTTACGGCCACTAGATTGTAAATAGGCAAGGGTTCTCAGTTGCAGCTTCAAATGGTTGTTTACTTGTTCAAATAGTTCCTTTAGCTCAGGGGAAGGGCTTCACGTTACAATGTTCTCTCCTACCCTTCTCAGGGCTTCACAGTCAGCCTGAGACCTCCGGTGCACTTCGCAGCGCTTTCCTCGCGTTCGCCGAGGAAACTGATCCGGCGTCTACCGTGGCTCACGCGGCGGGCGTGAGGCTGCTGAGGCCGCGTCCGACTCTTCCCAGCGGCTCGCGGACAGAGCAGGCGGCGGGCCGGGCTCGCGGTGCGGCGGACTTGAAGAAGGGGAAAACAAACGTTGCGGGCCCCTAGCCCGGTGTGAAGTTCTTCCAGCGGTTGTCGGGTTTCTTAAGGACGAGCCGTGCCAGGTCAGCGCGACTTGTCAATTTCGTGAGCACCTTCGGATCTCGGACAGTAGCAGGTGCGGGCTCACAGGCAGGCGCGGCCCTCGACGCCTAGTACCACGGTACTAGGGGTCTCCACAGAGGGGGTCGGCGCGGCCTGTAAATGCTCAGGGGTCATGAAGCGGGGACGGCAGGGCACGGCTGTGCGGGCTGGGGTCTCGGCAGAGATCACGATCTCCCAGCGAATTCCGGCGGGAGGGGCGAGAGCGGTTCAGCGCGCTCCAGTGGCAGGCTTAGGCAGAGGAGCAGGCGGCCTGACCCGGGGACAGAGAGCGGCTCTGGACAGAGCGAGGCTCTCACGGGTCGAAGGGCAGGCAAGCTCCCGAGTGCCACAGCCCTAGGAGGGGGCGATGAGGGGCGCAGTCTTCTCCGGCGGGAGGCACACACGGCTTGGTGCTCAAGACGAGCGAAGGCACATAGAACCCAATGGTCCTGGGGTTCAGTTCAGGGGGCAAGCTCAACTCAAGCCCTTGGAGAATGTTTAAAGCACAAAGCAGCAAAGTCTTTTCTCATCAAGTCTTTTCCTCTCCTTTCTCAGCAAGGCAAGCAGCAGGCCAGTCCTTCCAGCGTCTTCTTCTCCTTCTAGTCGGGCAGAGGTCCTTCGTGGTAAAACAGGATTCTGATTTACAAGGAGCAGGGCTCCTACTTTTATACAGAGTTTCTTTTGTTCTCACAGGCCAGGGGGGCCTTTGCATAACTGCTCTCAGTCTCTGAGCACTTGTTGGGGGTGCTTCTGGCTTCTGCTTTCAGTGTGAGGGCAGGCACATCAGACGCTCCACAGGAGGGTGGAGCCAGCATTGTGTGGACAGGGGCAGGCCAGGAGTACCTTGTTGACAGTGCTTCGCCCTTCCTGGGCCAGGTGCAGGCTGAGTCATCAGTCGCTCCCCAGGGGGGCGGAGCCAGCATTGTGGTGGCAGAGCACAGCCTGATGAAGAGTCCAGGGGATGACTCTTTCCTATTATCCTGTGTTTGGGACTGCGAGCTGCTGATTGTGTCTGTGCTCTTCCCGCTACCGCTCGCGGAACCCGCTGCGCGGGTCCCGCTTCGTGTGGGGTTTGAGCAACTGCTTCTCCAGAGTCGCTTGGGTGAGGAGGCTACGACATAACGTCTGAGGTGGTGATTTTGTACTTAAGCCTGAGCAGGGCTGCGAGCATTGCGGGCGCAGGACTACAAGTCCCAGGAGCGCCCGCCCGCCCTTACTGCCAACATCTGGGCTGCTCTCCCTGCAGGCTCCTCCCCATCATTTCTTCTATTAAGACCCAGTGCACCCGGACATTCGCTGGATGACTCTTGCCTATTATCCTGTGTTTGGGACTGCGAGCTGCTGATTGTGTCTGTGCTCTTCCCGCTACAGCTCGCGGAACCCGCTGCGCGGGTCCCGCTTCGTGTGGGGTTTGAGCAACTGCTTCTCCAGAGTCGCTTGGGTGAGGAGGTAACGACATAACGTCTGAGGTGGTGATTTTGGACTTAAGCCTGAGCAGGGCTGCGAGCATTGCGGGCGCAGGACTACAAGTCCCAGGAGCGCCCGCCCGCCCTTACCGACAACACCTGGGCTGCTCTCCCTGCAGGCTCCTCCCCTTTCACGTTGTCTCAACAAATTCTACAGCCTAGCCCCGCGGCGCGGGAGCGCGCGGGTGAAGCCCGGGACAAGTGTGGGACCGTCTGTGGCCGAAGGAGGCCGGGCTGGGCCAGGTTATTGACATTTATTGTTATCTACTGTATGTTATTTTGAGCACCCTTGGAGTAGTTAGTTCGGGTTCGTGACTGGTTGATTATATATTGTTTAGCAGTTGATATGTCTAGCTCACTTCAGTCTTGTGTGGGTGTTTCTTTCCTTGGGCCTCTCGATAAATATTTCGAGAGGGCTCACAAGGAGATAGACAAGGAACTTCTTTTAAGTGAGAGACGCGCTGAGCGTCGTCGCTCCATTGAACATCTTAAGCAATTACCACTGTCTATTCAACCACATTTAGATAACACACAGGTTATGGGTGCGCAAGGGAAGACGGCCAACGAGGCAGATATTTCTAGCACGGACCAAATCCCCAGTATATTCAGGGTACCTAACGTCTCCCCTGCACGCTCCAGCACCCATAGTGAGGAACATACAAATAGTCTTCCCTCTGCCTCCTTTAGCTTAATTGATCTTAACACTCCAATCACTCAGAGTATGGCACCCAACTTACACTCAACACTTACTAATCGGTCCTTAGGCTGTGTTGGTACTTGCGAGAACATTTTGCTACATAATAATAGTGTTAGCGGATCTAAGCCTACTAAAACAAATAAGGTTGTGTCTTCCCCCCCCCACTCGGAAAAAAAGGAAAAAGGGTGGTGTCAAAAGAAAAGGTTCTTGTCAACAAATTCTTTCTCCTTTTTTAGCTAACCCTAATACCGATCCCATGGTGCTGCCTGTGGTCGAGGCTCCTACAACATCACAGCATCACCCAACCACTCCCGAGGTTGTTGCATCTGGGTTTAACAAGGAGAGTTTCGATATTTTTGAGAAACTAATCAAATCATATATGTTACCCCTGATGGAACGAGTAAGGTTACTGGGAGAAAAAATGGACCGTCTATTGGCTCCTGTTGCTACTCCCCATCCCATTAATTCTGATGGGCAGTCTAATCCCCCACTCTTGCCTAGTGTTTTAACTAATGCTACTAGTAACCAACTTCAAAATAATAAAACTGTAGGTTCTATAAAAAGTAAAGCCACGGTTTTGGTACCCAAACCCCCTTGTGTCACTAATTCCGCTAAAGCAAAGCCTATAGTGGTTTCCAACAAACCAACCACAGAGGGATTATTGCCACCTGCTAAACATGGGGCTGTTAAATCTGTCATCCTAAATCAGAGACAATCTACAAATCGTAGGAATACTGTGGAACTCCCACCTGAGTCAGCCAATTTTGTGATTATACTGACGGGAGTGCCCCCAATCTCTAATGGGAATCGGGAAAACAACGAAAATTTAAAAAATAGTCATCTTCTGGCTGAAAACTAATAGACCCCTTCCCGCCCATCTTAATGGGGATATTATCTCAGTCAGAAGATGCAAGTGGGTGGGTGTACGCCCTAAGGATATAGAGGGGGATACTGAGATTATCAACTTTAGGGACCATAGAGTTGCTCCCCATCTGTCTGACTGGTATGTGGGAAATAATGAGGGAGGTATCTCCACGCGGAATCTCAGCTATTTCTATCCTGAGACTCTTCTCAAACCTCCCGGTCATTATTGTCCCAAAAGAGAGCACCAGTCCCTTAAGTGGACTAATTTTACACCTAGTTTTTATGGGCCACCAATCTATCCAGAGGCCCTGTTTCGTTCCTATGCACAATCAAGCTATAATAGCTCCTCACATACCCCGAACTGGGTAAATCCCAAGCCCCAGTTTTTAGGTTTTCCCCCTACGTCAGCTTTCCCACACTGTAACAAGCCCCAAAGTTTTTTCCCAATCCGTAATAATCAAATTAAACACTCCCAGCCCAATGAGCACTGGAGCATCCCGCTGAGGAATCTCTATGGGAGAGGTGTGGCGCCGCGGCCAGGGCGACTGACGCTGGAATCTGGGGATCAGGGTTCGATCCCTGGCTCTGGCGGCAGGTTAGCCCAGCACCATGTGACTCTGGGCAATAGCTCGCTTAATCTTCCCGACGGCCCCCAGCGCCTAGAGACCCTTACGGGTGATTGTGCGCTTTATAAATGTGGATTATTATTATGAGCCTTTATCAGGGCTGGCATCTAATGATTGACCAGCTATTCTATCTGGGACTATGGAGGGTAATACAGATTGTATGGGCTTTGTAGATGTCTTAATTAATCCATTATGCCATACGGATATTTTAAATGACCAAGTAGCCCCAAGTGATAAAGGGGGGCTCTGTCTATTCGTGTTCGTCTGGTGATATGGAGATGGTACCTGAAACAGTGTTTTTTGTTGCCCCAATTGTTGAGAATGTTAAAACAGGGCTAGATATTCAGGGTGGGTCCCCTGGCACTCTTACTGAGGATATATATGGAGTTGCGCTTACCCATGATATAGTTGCTCCCATGAATGACGAAGCTCACGTCCCTGCTATAGCTACTGCCAGCGTCCCAGTTGATAGAAATGGTACCACCATGGGTTGTTGGAATATAGCTGGTCTGGAGTCGCGCATGTGTATTCCTGATTGGATCAACTTTATACGTCAAGGCGACGTTTGGTCCTTTCAGGAAACTTGGGCGCTCCTTCCATTGTTCCTCTCGGGTTATCTGAATTTCAGCAAACCTGCAATTAGAGGACTTAGAGGTCGAGCTATGGGTGGCTTGTCAGTCTGGATTCGTCAATATGAGGGTGTGTCAGCTGAGGAAGTTTATATTGACAGCCCAGATATACTAATGGTTAGTATTAAATCTACTAGTGGGTTAAATATTCTGTTGATTAATGTATATGCCAGGGGCATCCAGGGAGGTAGGGTCTCACCAACTCTCCTCTGCCTGGATGCTTACTTAAGTGATGCTCCGTCAGATGGTCATTTGATTGTAATGGGTGATTTGAATACATGCTTTGAACCACTGAGTCTAGATGATGGCCTCCTGACAGAGACCGAGGATCTGGTATGGGGGATACCTCAACTTGATATAGCCCCGATTAAAAAATGGTCTCAATCGGCTATATTTATTAAAGGGTTATGTTTGGATATGGGATTACGTGCCCTAAATGGTAGAGTGTGCTCCGATAGGTTGGGCAAACACACCTTTAACAATGGTAGATACAGTAGCCGTATTGACTATGTATTACTGGATGTGAAATTATGGCCTAGGGTAGTGGACATGGAAATAAAACAACGTCCGGAAAGCGATCATGATCCCTTGGTGGTGGAACTAAGGGATTGTAGCTTCTTGAGGCCGGCTAAATGCCTGCCCAATATAGTCCAGGAGGCAGTTGTTCTCACTAACGATATGAGGAGGGTTCGTTGGCCAAAGATCTCTGTAGATATTGAAGCTCGTAAAACGATTAGATCCTTGATCTCTAACTCTTTGGATGAGATTTCCAAATGTGTCTCACAGGAGGTGATCAACACAATGATTACGGACACGCATACCAGCTTGTTTATGTCCTTAAAAGAACTATTTGTAAAGTCTATTTCTAAAAAGGGTAATAGGGGGACTAAGATACCGTCTAACTGGTTCAACAAAGAGTGTTGTCGGACCCATGTAGAACTCTTTAAAGCCCTAAAACTCAAGAACTCTGCTCTTATCAGGTCCTGCAGGAAGGCCTTCAATGCTGCCAAACGTTCTGCTAAGGTCACCTGGGATGAAGCACGGTGGTCAACTCTAACCGAAGCATGTGGCTCTGGAACCTGCAACGGTTTTGGCACCTGCTTAAATGGGGTTTGTCTCAGGAGGATCGCCCGAGCCCTGCCTCGGTGGACCAACAACAATGGGTACTATATTTTGAGAAACAATTCAGGTGCCTCAGTGGCGCACATGAAAACATCTGTTGGCCATTGCCGGCTGAGCCCCTAGAGTTTACGGCCAGAGAGGTCGAATTAGTCTTGCAATCCATTCCAAGGGGTAAGGCACCAGGACCCGATTGTATTCCAGCTGATTTATTCCAACATGATCATGACCTTTGGGTACCATATCTAGTCCATCTGGCAAATGCTCTGGCTATAGGTGCCAGAATTCCTGAATCCTGGGCAGGTGCAGAAATTTTGCCCATCTACAAAAAAGGTGATCGGTCGGTTCCATCTAATTACCGGCCGATCAGTCTTATTGATGCGGTGCAAAAAATTATAGCCCGCCTGGTTCTTGCCAGGATCCAGGAATGGATTGAGGATTTTAATATCCTAACCCCTCTCCAAGCTGGTTTCAGATCTCATGTGAGCACTCTAGACCAGGCTTTCCGTTTCATGCTTCTTTATTGGAAGACGGTTCTTCTGGGCAAAGGCAACCTATACGCAGCCTTCGTGGACTTGCGGTCTGCTTTTGATCTTGTCCCGAGGGCTGGGTTGTGGAAGTGCTTATTAGAGCTGGGCATGCCACCTCCTCTTGTTCGCCTCTTGGTGAACCTACATGCACATACCTATGCCCAGGTTCGCTGGGGAAAACCAGGGGAGGTGACGGATAGGTTTCCTGTGGCCAAAGGTGTTAGGCAAGGGTGTGTGCTGGCCCCCACCCTTTTCTCCTTATATATTAACAGGGTTACCCAGTACTTTGAAAACTATCCCACGGACGCCCCATCCTTAGCTGGAATGAAAATTCCGTTGCTCATGTTCGCTGACGATACTCTTTTGATTTCAAAAACCAGACAGGGTCTTCAACAAGCCTTGACGAGGTTTGAGTATTTCTGCAGCGAACATGAGCTCGAGGTGAATGTGTCAAAGACCAAATTCATGGTCCTAAGAGGTCGCAACCAAATCACCGCAAGGGTTACTATGGGGGGGACCCCCTTGGAACAAACTAAGTTCTTCACTTACCTGGGTGTTACTTTTAGTGAGACCCTTAATTGGTCTCACCAGGTTGAGCTTATGGCTTTAAAGCACCTGCAGCTAGGTGGTGCCCTGACTAAAGAGCATAAAAATTCCTTTACTCAGCCAATTTTACCGCTACTTAAGATTTATGGGTCCAAGGTTCTACCCTCAGTTTTATACGGGGCGGAATTATGGGGCTTTAGCAAATTGGATTCCTTGAGAACAGCCCAAAATAAATTCCTTAGGGTGGCAACGGGACTCCCACAGTCAACCCCACGGATCCCGCTTCTGTATGACCTTGGGTGCCAACCGGTGGAGGATCTAGCGAGGTTCCGCCCATTGGCATTTTGGCGACGCCTATGGACAACGCCGGAACTTCTTCTTTATGCTAGGGCTTGCCTGGAGGTCAAAGATCTTCATGGTTCCTCCAACATAGGCTGGTTTAAGGATCTAATATTTTTCAAAACAACAAGTGGTCCTGAGCATACGAGAGATAGGGAGAACAATGGATATATATAGATCACAATGGAGCTCTATATAGTTCAAAATTCCTTGACCAGCCGGACAAGGAATATTTATTGGTTCAATTGATTTGTAATATCAAAAATACAAACAAATAACCCAAGAAATAAGGGTTACATTGGGGCACAGTCCTGTGCATTAAAGGGAGGAAAAGGTGGGAAAGTAAAGGTAAGTGGAGAAAATTTAAGTGGCGAAAATTTATCAGGCAAACAGTGTGAGCTTGCAGGTCACTGGTTTAAGTTATACATTTAGCAGTGTATCCTGGAGTCATTCATACAACCAATAGTATCAGGGAAGTACATGTATGAACTACTCTAAGGTCTGGTTTAAGGATCTAAGTTCTTCCCTCCTTGCCCTGGGGCTTGGCGACCTGTGGTCAGGTCCCGAATCGGCCATCTTCCCTTCAAAAAAAGATCTAAAACTGCGCTATTGGGACTGGGTGGTTCACAAGAGACATTCGAGACTGTGCTCAAGCAATCTTACAGGTCTATTTATTGTCCATAAAGACATTCCCAAACTTGAAAAATATTGGGACATAATTACAAAGCCCCTTGATCGTAAACTGTTTCACCAGTTCAGATGTGGCTCGTTGCCATTAAGGGATTTCACCAAAAAGTGGGGTTCTGGTGGGTCTGGGCACTGTCCAAAATGTTTAGGTCAGGGTGAAAGTTTAGACCACTTTTTGTTTGTGTGTCCTTTGTATACCGCCCCAAGAGCCAAATGGTTACGCCCGGTTTGTAGAACCTTAGGTACCCGCTCAGCTGCGGAAGCGAGTCGAATTCTAAAAACTAACCTGACCCCATTAATTGTTGTGGGGGTAGCAAAATATTTAGGCTGGGCTTGGTTACTTAGAAGCAGATTTATTAAAAATACTTAGCTGGGGTTTTTTTTTTTAACATTGTTTCATGTTTACCTGCCTACGAATAGCTTATTATATTATATTCGTTGGTTATGCCTGTATTAATGTCATTTTGTTTTAATTCTTATGAAGTCTGTATCTGTGATTTAATACGGTCTTAGAGTATTTTACCTATGTATATATTGTATTTTATGTCTTTTATGATGCACTAATCGAATAAAGACTTCTTGACTAGAGTCCAGGGCCACTCCTACCTCCCACTAAGGTGTAATCCTTTCATTCACCACCTGTCATCCCCCAGCCCTGTCACTCACACAACCCAGACAGTCAGATACACATCCAAGCAGAGGCGGGCTGAAATGGTTAGGCAAGCAAATGCTAACTTTCTAAAAGTGATTCAGAAAAGGGGGTGGTGATGAACAGAGTGCCTGAATTAAGCAGACCACTCTTACCCAGTCCAAAGATCAGGGCTTGATCCATCACCGTTTTTTAGCTCACTGCACCATCCCAGCTCAGAACTTGGCTATATGCAAATTAGTCTGTTCCTGTCCCAGTGCATGATGGGCCGACGACGCCTGAAATGGCAGAAACCGGTCCCCGGAAGCTTGTCTCCTTTCTGGTGAAGAATTGGCCTGGTAGTTTGGTCTGCCCTGTTCCCATGATGCACTGGGCCAGGGACAGACTAATTTGCATATAGCCAGGTTCTGAGCTGGGATGGGGCAGTGAGCTAAATAACGGTGATGGATCAAGCCCTGATCTTTGGACTGGGTAAGAGTGGTCTGCTTAATTCAGACACTCTGTTCATCACCACCCCCTTTTCTGAATCAACTTTCTAAAAGTAGCATTTGCAAACACAGGATATTAAAATAAACTTTACTAAAAGAAGTATTTTATTATTCTGAGTTCAGGCATACTAAACATGATTTTCTACCATGTTCCCTGAGCCTGCTGGGATTATAGTGTGTAATAATTCCAGCAGCCCATCTGGCCTAAAGGGAACAGGTAGCCTTACAATAGTGAAAAACGAATTTGGCTGTAATTCACTATTAGGACATGCCACACTCATCAGAGCATGTCCCACCTTACACTTACAATGCACCCTGCCCTCGGGCCTACCATAGGGGTGACTAATATGAAGCAAAGGAAAGGTTTAGAGGCTGGCAAGTGTGTGCACTTGCCCAGCCAGCAGGCAGTACCAGACTGCACGCAGGTTCTGCAATGGCAGACCCTAGACACATTTTAAAAGGCTGCTTCTGTGGGTGGCGCAACCAGCGCTGCTGGCCCACTAGCAGTATTGGTATTTACAAGCCCTGGCACTCCTGGTGCACTTTACTGGGGACTGACAGTAAATCCAATGAACCAATCGTGGACATCAATCACATATACACTTTACCGTAGGGAGCACTTGCACTGCGGCACGGGTTGGCCGTGGCGCAGTACCCTGAGCAGCGGACACCAGCAAAAACATCTGAGGCACATCAGAAAAAAGTGGAAGGGAAACTCACGCCAAGGTGCCAGGTCTAACACGTGTCCCCTCCAGCTAAAATGTGGGGGGAACTACCCTTCCCCAGGGAGTTCCTCATCACTAAGGCGGAAAAAAGTGGACAGACCGTCAGCATTGGCGTGATCTGTGCCCGGGCGATGTTCCACCGTGAAGTCCATACCTTGTAGGGAGATGGACCACCTCAACAGTTTTGGGTTCTCACCCCTCATTTGCATTACCCATCTGAGGGGCCTGTGGTCTGTCTGAACCCGGAAGTGAGACCCAAACAAGTAGGGTCTTAGCTTCTTCAGTGGGGAGCACTTGCACTGCGGCACGGGTTGGCCGTGGCGCAGTGCCCTGAGCAGCGGACACCAGCAAAAACATCTGAGGCACTTCAGCAAAAAGTGGAAGGGAAACTCACGCCAAGGTGCCAGGTCGAACAGCCAAGGCTTGCGCCAAGGCCAGGCAGAAATCACCATTCCTAGTTAGGGTAAGGAAGTCACCCGCCAAGACAACCCCTGCTCACCCCCTGGGTAGCTTGGCACAAGCAGTCAGGCCTATCTCGGAGGCGATGTGTAAAGCATTGGCGCACGCACCCACCAGCAACAACCTCCAGGGCCCCCCACAAAAGAAATTCCACACAAGGTGTATAGGAAAATAGCCTTTGTATTAAAATGAACACATTAGATAGGATCGCACACTTTACAGGATGCCAGAGGCACGGGCAGAATTTACAGGGGACTATGTACAGGGCAGGGCCAGGGGACCACTGCCAGGAATATGCACTTGGTGGAATTGGCATTAGAACATATCACCACTGGGAGCTTCATAGAATTAGCATTAGAACTCAGTCTAACCAGAAGCCACATACATAAGGTATAGGGTATTCAGGAGGGAAGGAAGGACAAAGCACATAACACATTAGAAGCACTTTCAGAGGTACAATACATAATAACTCTCACGACTTCCATATAATGGAGCTCACATCTTCAGCAGGCCATCTGGCCGCTAGGGGCTAGGACACCCAAAGTCTCAATGTCAGGACAGCTACCAAGTAGCCAGGGACGAACCTACACGTGGCAGCTGCGCACGAAGTGCTGGGCAGCTGAGGGACAAAGATAGGGCCAACACGTTGGAGCCTCACCCGCTCGGGACAATGTACAAGGGATGGAGCCTCTCTGGCTCGAGAACGAAAGATGCTGGCCTGAGCCTCGCAGGCTCGGCAGGATAATGTACAACGACGGAGCCTCTCTGGCTCGAGAACAACGGGCCGCCCTTTGAGCCTCTCGGGCTCCGATTCAAGTATCTGCGGCGCTTTGTTTTTAGGCGGGGGGCATCGTTGGAGCCCTTCCCGGACTCGTGGACAAAGGGAGGGGCCCTCGGGAACCTCGCAGGCACACGGCACTCCCCTGGGCAGAGGAGTGACCCGGAGCCCGCCCGCACTCCCCGATTGCAACAGGCGGCGGCTCCTCGTGGCATCAGCTCCTTTCTGCTGGGCTACTCGGCGTGACGGTGGTAGGGCTCTCTCCTCGGGGGGAGCTTCGCCGGAGGACAGCGCTCATCTCTCGGCCGGCAGTGCGGGGTTTTCCGGCCAGGCGGCAGAGCTCCCAGGACCTCCGGGTGCGCGTGGGGAAGCCCTCAGAGTCGGGCCAATCCCTGCGCGGCCCCGCGATGACATCACAGGAGTCCCGGCGGCCGGGGCCAATGAGCGGGCGGCAATGCTCTCTCCGGGGCCGCCAATGGCAGCGCGGCCCTGGATAGGAAGGCGGGTGCAGCGCCTCACAGGCTAACTCCGGGCTGCGGCGGTGACGATCTCAGGCAATGCCGGGTGAGCACCGGTTCGTTGAAAAGGGGTCCATCCGTCGAGGTGGGCACTCGAGAGGGGATGTGAAATGGCACAGGGTTCCTCGGCAGGGTAGGCACCTGTCAGGGGAGTTCACGATCGGCCGGCGGCGGCGCGGCAGCCGCGAGGGGGGACATAAAGCGCTTCCCAAGCGCTAGGTGCACGAAGAGCGCTCTCAAGCTCCAGGGGTCCATGACAAACGCTCTCAGGCGCTAGGGCAATAACCAGCAGCAAAGTCCTTCGGGGGAGACAGCAAAGTCAAAGCAAGAGTCCCCCAATCAGCCCTGCAAGGCAGAGGGGTTCCCCCCTGAAGTCCTCCAGGCAGTCATCAGGGATCCAGGGGCTGGGCCGGGCTCCGGAAGGCAAGCCTTCCCCCCGGGCCCAAGCAGCAGCACGCCCCTGGCAGGATTCAAGTCAGAACAAGAAGAAATAGAAGAGGTCACAGACACGCATAGACTTAAAAAAACACAGGCCCAACCAGGCGACCCCACTGGTACTCCTTAGTTGTCCACGACTAGGACCAGGCTCTAGGCCACCCAGATACCACTGGCCCATGCCAATCCGGAGTGGGGGGTGGTAACCCCCCTGGCCCACTATAGCCATTCTCCACTCCCTTCCTCAGTGTAGCTCCAACTACCACTGCTCCTTCCACCTAGGGTCCGCACCCTCAGGCTGGCCAGAGGTCACGGGCAAGAATGCCCCACCCTACCTCTACTTCAGAGGTTCCGCGCTCTCCCAGGAGAAGCACCCTCAGAACACACTCTCCTACCAGTTTCGGAACTTCCTCCCTCCACTGGTCTACCACCTGGGAATTAAGTTCACCGGATGCCCAGGGGTCAGACTCCCTCTGACCCCCTTCCAGTTCCGCACCCTCCCATGTAGAACAGGGTCCTTCCTCTTAAGGTGGGCCTCACCTGCTCTGAGGGCAGTACTACAACACTCAGCCAAGAACCCTAAGGATCCCCGCTAGGCCCGTATCACCCCTTCTGGGAAACACAGGGTCTCTACCTTCGGGATGAGCCCCACCTGCGTCCACAGGAGTACGCCTAGAAGACACACCGGCCAGGACACTGGCTACAGTCGCCCTGCCGTCCAGATCCGGAAACACCGACTACTGGCTCCCCCACCGAGGGCCGTACCCTTCGGCCAGATGCCTGGCGCACCAGGACTTCTACAAGATGAAAATAAAATCTAAGACTTTCTCTCCTCCTTCAGCAGGCAGGCAACCACTGTAGGTCAACACCCCACACAGCTTACCCGGTTCCTCCTCTTCAGGCAGGAGTTCCCTCTTGTACTAGGATGAGCCGCGACAACGTCAGCAGGGCTCAGTGTTCAGCTCTCCCCAAGGCAAGCCGCGAGTCCCTCAGCAGGGCTTCCTTGTCCGGGATACCACTTAACCTTCCTTCAGCACGAGGAGCCGCGACAACGTCAGCAGGGCTCAGAGTTCAGCTCTCCCCAAGGCAAGCCCGATCCCATCAGCAGGGCTTCCTTGTCCGGGATACAACTTAACATTCATTCAGCACGATGAGCCGCGACAGTGTTAGCAGGGCTCAGAGTTCAGCTCTCCCCAAGGCAAGCCGCGATCCAATCAGCAGGGCTTCCTTGTCCGGGATACAACTTAACATTTATTCAGCAAGCTTCCCCAACTCAGAGAACTCACACTCCAGTATTCAGCACGCTCCCCATCCCAGAGAACGTACACTCCATTATTCAGCACAACTCAACATTCATCCACACACCCCCACCCAGACTGGTAAGACAGTGTCTACCGCCCCTGAATTATCAACCTGACCCATGTGGCACAGGTACCATTACTCCAGGGGAGGGACAGGGACCACACACATTGGACACAATTACGCTGCCACCACTGGATCCCACCGTTCTGGTGAATCCAGAAAACACATTGCACTTAGGGAGATGATCTACCCTCCCGCGCTAGGGACACCTAACTCACAGTGTACAAGAACCACATTTTCCACAGAAACAGACATTTTTAGCAACCTTAAAAAAACAATAATCTCTTTTCTTTGCGATGATTTAAAATGCAGAGTTTTGTAGTGAGGCCAGTTATCGCTGTGGTACTGCGCAAACACAAGTCCAAATCCCACCGCTAGCCAACAATGTTAGAAATGGGATCCCTGGTTGGCCAAGGCTTGCGCCAAGGCCAGGCAGAAATCACCATTCCTAGTTAGGGTAAGGAAGTCACCCGCCAAGACAACCCCTGATCACCCCCTTGGTAGCTTGGCACAAGCAGTCAGGCCTATCTCGGAGGCGATGTGTAAAGCATTGGCGCACGCACCCACCAGCAACAACCTCCAGGGCCCCCCACAAAAGGAACTCCACACAAGGTGTATAGGAAAATAGCCTTTGTATTAAAATGAACACATTAGATAGGATCGCACACTTTACAGGATGCCGGAGGCACGGGCAGAATTTACAGGGGACTATGTACAGGGCAGGGCCAGGGGACCACTGCCAGGAATATGCACTTGGTGGAATTGGCATTAGAACATATCACCACTGGGAGCTTCATAGAATTAGCATTAGAACTCACTCTAACCAAAAGCCACATACTTGAGGTATAGGGTATTCAGGAGGGAAGGAAGGACAAAGCACATAACACATTAGAAGCACTTTCAGAGGTACAACACATAATAACTCTCACGACTTCCATATAATGGAGCTCACATCTTCAGCAGGCCATCTGGCCGCTAGGGGCTAGGACACCCAAAGTCTCAATGTCAGGACAGCTACCAAGTAGCCAGGGACGAACCTACACGTGGCAGCTGCCCACGAAGTGCTGGGCAGCTGAGGGACAAAGATAGGGCCAACACGTTGGAGCCTCACCGGCTCGGGACAATGTACAAGGGATGGAGCCTCTCTGGCTCGAGAAAGAAAGATGCTGGGCTGAGCCTCGCAGGCTCGGCAGGATAATGTACAACGACGGAGCCTCTCTGGCTCGAGAACAACTGGGCCGCCCTTTGAGCCTCTCGGGCTCCGATTCAAGTATCTGCGGCGCTTCGTTTTTAGGCGGGGGGCATCGTTAGAGTCCTTCCCGAACTCGTGGACAAAGGGAGGGAACCTCGCAGGCACACGGCACTCCCCTGGGCAGAGGAGTGACCCGGAGCCCGCCCGCACTCCCCGATTGCAACAGGCGGCGGCTCCTCGTGGCATCAGCTCCTTTCTGCTGGGCTACTCGGCGTGACGGTGGTAGGGCTCTCTCCTCGGGGGGAGCCTCGCCGGAGGACAGCGCTCATCTCTCGGCCGGCAGTGCGGGGTTTTCCGGTCAGGCGGCAGAGCTCCCAGGACCTCCGGGTGCGCGTGGGGAAGCCCTCAGAGTCGGGCCAATCCCTGTGCGGCCCGGCGATGACATCACAGGAGTCCCGGCGGCCGGGGCCAATGAGCGGGCGGCAATGCTCTCTCCGGGCCGCCAATGGCAGCGCGGTCCTGGATAGGAAGGCGGATGCAGCGCCTCACAGGCTAACTCCGGGCTGCGGCGGTGACGATCTCAGGCAATGCCGGGTGGGCACCGGTTCGTTGAAAAGGGGTCCATCCGTCGAGGTGGGCACTCGAGGGGGGATGCGAAATGGCACAGGGTTCCTCGGCAGGGTAGGCACCTGTCAGGGGAGTTCACGATCGGCCGGCGGCGGCGCGGCAGCCGCGAGGGGGGACATAAAGCGCTTCCCAAGCGCTTGGTGCACGAAGAGCGCTCTCAAGCGCCAGGGGTCCATGACAAACGCTCTCAGGCGCTAGGGCAATAACCAGCAGCAAGGTCCTTCGGGGGAGACAGCAAAGTCCAAGCAAGAGTCCCCCAATCAGCCCTGCAAGGCAGAGGGGTTCCCCCCAGAAGTCCTCCAGGCAGTCATCAGGGATCCAGGGGCTGGGCCGGGCTCCGGGAGGCAAGCCTTCCCCCCCGGGCCCAAGCAGCAGCACGCCCCTGGCAGGATTCAAGTCAGAACAAGAAGAAATAGAAGAGGTCACAGCCTCCTTTTATACATGAGATTCCTTTGTCTAAAGGGGCAGGCAGGGTGAGAACCAGCTAGAACTGGTTATGAGGAATTCCTTTTACTGGCCAGGCTAGGGACACCAGACGCACCCCAGGGGGTGGAGCCAGCATTGTGGGGGGGGGGGGAAACCCACCCTCATTCAGGACCCTCCAACCAGACAGTCAATCCACAAGCAGGCCCGGGCTCACTCCTCCCCTCACATCAGCATGCTAAACACTCCATTCACCACCGGGGCAGACCCTCCCAGACTCTTGGAGCCAGGCTCACCAGCCAGCCTCAGCCAATCACACGCCAGATACAACTTACACAAATATGCCAACTTCTAAAAGTGGCGCTTCTACACTAGACACAATCATACCGCATATACCATTGCGCAGCATTCAATCTCATGAGTTCGCACATACCAGACTCGACCCTGCACACCCCATGCATCAGGAACTACCAGGGACACATACATTCCCCATGCATTCCTATGGGAGGGCAGGCCTCTCTCCCCACACGCACTCAGAGTGGGAATCACCATCCCCAGGTCAAATATAGCAAGCAAAAACTTCAGGGGTGAACCTGCCAGAAGAGCCAAGTTCCACAGTACGCAAAGTTATTGCCCGTTTCGTTGGAAAATGTGCTGTCTGTAAATGACAATATGCTACCACACAATGCTTTTTTTACATTAAAAAATCTCCCTGCCTCATGTCCTTTAAAGCTAGATAGGTCACAAACTTTTGTTGTTCTAAAAAGTGGGTTGTGGATCAGTAAAGCTTGGAAGTCAATGATCTAATGTAACATTCTCAAAAAAGGATCAGTCATCATTGTGGTGCCCTCAAGCACCATCCCTGTCCATGCAGAGAACAGACCCTGCAAGCAGGCCAACAAGTGATGCACTTGCACCCATGAAAGGACTGTGTTGGTTGAGAATCCCAAAGAAATATGAGTTCTAAATCCAAGTCTGTGATGGCTTTTATCGGGTTCTCAAGGGCATCAAGCAGCTACTAGGCCTTCATTGTATTCATTGAAATAGTTTACTACTGGCATCCCCAGGGTCCCTGTATTAATGTCACTCCAATTTTTTTTTTTTTTTACATTTTCAAAACCTTTATTGACAAATTCAGCATGATCAAAGTACACTTTTGCATCAAATCAGAGCGTCGTACACATCAGGCAATTCTCAAAATACAGTGGACATAACGAAGGTTCAATCCAACAGTATTACTGTCCTGTACAACACGGCAGTAGCACCATAAACAACAAATAGCAGTAGATGGTGGTGGCGACACTGTAAGGGAAGGAACAGGCCCAGCCAGGGGAGGAATATGGTCCAGGAGGGGGGCAGTCACTGACCAACACCGGCGACTGCCGCGGGCGGAGTGCTGGCAGGGAGCGCGGGAGAGGCAGTTCTTGTCGAATGTGGTCGGAAAAGAAGCTATGTCACTGGGGGCCCCATATGTCAGGTGGACGAGACATCGCAGGCAGAAGGTCTCAGAATGCAGATAATAGGGTCTGGCATCTCAAAGCATCCTCAAGCCAATGGGCGAACCTGGGCGCTGGTCTACAACCCCAACACATGGCCACACTACGCCTCGCAAGAACGAGCAGCATTGCAATCAGTCGGCGAAAGGCATCCGGACAAAACCTGACAAAACCCAGCAGGCACAGCGGCGGGTCGGGCAGGACCCATGCGGAGGTAATCTCAGAGATGACGGCACACACCGCCAGCCAGAAGTCCGACACCTTGGGGCATAACCATGCAAGATGAGTGAAGTCCGTAGCATGGGCAGAGCAGCGCATACACCTATTGTTAGGTATGAGTCCCAATTTGTGTAGCTGGACAGGGGTGCGATATAGCCTGTGCAGGTATTTAAAATGTATGAGATGAAGACGATAGTTGGGAGAGAGTTTCTTCGTCTGGTTACAGCAGTACAGCCAATCAGCTTGGGAAATGTCCACACCCAACTCCTCGCCCCATGCTGCACATGCGTGCTCAGTAGAGATGGATGTGGTGCGGGGAGTGGGGAATGTGTATATAAAGTCGAGGACCAGAATCGAGGATGGAGGTTGGGGAAATGTTGGGTGAAGCCCCCTACAAATAGCCCGCAATTGACAAAAGAGCAAAGTGACCATCGAACCGGAGGAAGCAGGAAGAGAAAAAAATGTATTTCCGGGGTAGAGATCCGCCAACGTCGTCAGACCCATGCGGGTGGCATGTTTAGACATGCCAGTTGGTTGCTGCGGAGGGAAGGCAGGATGACGTACAATTGGCATGGTGTTAGCAGATAACATAGGGGCGTTGGAAAAACAGCACAATTCCAACCAAGCCAAGCGCAGGGTCTCTACCGTGTCCACCTCAGCCCTTGGGCGACTGGCTGGGGCAAACAGGGCTGTGTTCAGCAGCCAAGTGGTTGCAAGGTCGGCTTCGACCGCGACGTGCAGCTGATACGGTGCGGGGTAAATCCAGAAGTGTAGAAAATTGGCCTGTGAGCTTAAGACATAAAGATTAAAATTATGGGGTGCCCATACCGCCAACCGACATAGAGTGAGGATGGCATATGCTATCCTGGGCTGCTTGCCAGCCCACACTAGAGAAATGATTAGAGAGCAAATTTTATGAAAAAATGGGCAGTTAAGGGTATGGGGATGTTCAAGAAAAGATAGAGGAATTACGGGAGAACCACCATCTTGGCAATAGCTATGCGACCCGCCAGGGACAGGGGAAGCCTGTTCAAGTGGGGTATTTTGGATTCAAGCTAGTCCACCGCGTGTCCAAAGTTGGCCCTCCAGAGGTCGTCTACGTCCCTGCTCAGCCAAATCCCCAGATAACGGGTGGGGCCAAAGCCCATACAAAAGGAAAATCCAGTGTGAATGGCTTGGTGGCATCTGTAAGAGGGAACAATACTGACTTGCTCTAGTTCACCTGTATGCCGGACAATCCACCAAATCTTATTATCTCGTGTACAAGGGGGCTGAGGTTATCTCGGGTGTGGCGGGCATACAACGTGATATCATCCGCATACGTGATGACCAGGAGGGCACGGGCCAAAAAAACAATGGCCTTCTGAGTATGGTGTTGCCGAAGTCTAGCCGCGAGGGGCTCCATAGCAATAGCTAAAAGCATGGGGGAGAGCGGACAACCCTGCCGAGTGCCGCGTTCAATCAAAATAGGATCCGATACTTGACCGTTTATCCGGAGACGTGCGGAGGGACGAGTATAGAGGAGTAATATCTTACGGATGAAAATGTTACTAAAGCCAAGGCGCAGTAGAAGAAAGAATAGAAATGGCCACTCAAGTGCATCGAATGCCTTTGTGGCATCAAGTAGCGCTGCAACAGCAGAGAGATCAAGGTTGCTTTGATGAAGAACCGAAAAAATGGTCCTGAGGTTGTGAGAGGTGGCACGGCCAGGGATGAAACCGGACTGGTCGGGAAGGGCGATGAGGGGTATGAGGAGGAGCAGACAGGAGGCCAATAATTTAGCAAAAATCTTATTATCGATGTTAATTGGAGAAAGGGGGCGATAAGAGTCGTGGCAGTCAGCTGGCTTGTCCGGCTTAAGTAGTAGCATGAACATCGCCTCATGGAGGGACTGCGGGAAAACGCCATTGTCAAAGGAATCATTATACATGGCGGCCAGATGTGGCACCAGAAGCGTAGCAAAAGTCTTATAGAACAAGGCGGGAAGGCCGTCGAGACCAGTGGCCTTATCGCTAGGCAGACTATTTATGGCAACAAGTATCTCCTCCTTAGAGAAGGACTCATCTAAGAATAGTAGTCCTCCAACCAATCCAACGCAAGGGTATTGAAATATTATTCGAAAGCCTCGCACGAAGGGGGGGGACCAGCGGTGTAGAGTTGTGAATAGTGGTCCATAAAACGAGCCTTAATTTCTTTTGGGGAGGTAGTTCTAGTAGGGCCACCATCCCTGAGAGCCGTGATATACAACACAGCACGGGGTGTAAGAGGTTTGCCAGGGTCTTGCCAGGCCGATCACCTTCACCGAAGCGGCGAGCTTGGGCCTCTGCCAAGAAAGGAGAGTTCCCCATTAGCCTCCTCAGTGAATTCAGTATGCTTTTCCCGCAAGGGTCTAAGACCTGGGGTGGGCCGCATGATCGACTTCGAATGCCTTAATCTCGGATTCCAACTTGTCCAAAGAGGCGCGGTTGGAGCGAAGAACACCAGCTTGCTTCGAGATACATACGCCACGTATCACTGTGTTGAAGCCTTCCCACAGGATGGGCGCTGTCCACAGAGCCGACATTCAAGTCAAAGTAGTTGGTGATCGCTGTTTGGATCTCGTCACAGAAGACTGAATCGCGGAGGGCGTTCGGAGAGAGGCGCCGTGGAGAGTTAGGAAGGCGAAGACAAAGCTGGAATGGCGCATGATCAGGGAAGGTGTGTGCCATGTGATTTGCAGAGGTAAGCCATGTAACAACATCGGGGGAAGTAATCCATAGATCAATGTGGGACCTGCAGCTGCGCGCACCGGTGACGCAAGTACCCTCGCTGGCCTCGGGCCAAAAGTGACGCCAGGCATCCTATAACGAGTGTCAGTGAGTATGGACTGAAGTAAAGCAGCAGAGCGAGGGTGGGATGAGTGTGGGCCAGAGGGGTCCAAGACAGCAGAAGGTGTAACATTAAAATCCCCCCCCCCTTCCCGGAGAAGGGCCGCCAGACAAGGGAAGAGATAAGGTGCCATATATGAGTGAAAAAATCGGGGTCATCAGAATTATGTCCGTACACAGCAGCTACCGTTGTGGGTTGGGACATTAGGGTGCCGTGCAAGATGACATACCGTCCGTCCAGTGTCAGTGAGTACCTGGGTAGTGTGCCAAGGGAGCCCCCTTTTAATCAATATAGAGACTCCCCTAGAAATAGAGGACTAAAAAGAGGAGTGCGATTCCCCCCAGTAGCGCGACTGAAGTCTGGTGGCGGTCGCAGGCAGCAGGTGGGTTTCCTGCAGAAGGCAAATATCGACCTTATGCTGATGAAGGTGTGAGTGAATGAGCCTGGCTTTACAGTGATCATTAAGACCGCGTATATTCCAGGTCCACCATATGATGTCAGTCATGTTGTTGTAGAACTAGCTAAGAATAGGATGCAGTGCAAGAGGCCAGAGAGCGGAAAATGCCATTGTGTATGCTTGGACAAGCATAACTTAACAGGAGGAGGAACCAGGCAGACACATAAAATACGTAGTGGAACTGCCAGTGACCTGCAATGGTGTACAGCCAGACCATGGAGCTAACCACCAGGGAGCAGAGAGCGCTGAGGGAGAAACTATTAATTGTCAGGAAGGAGAAGATGCTGTGTACTAACATGCAGCACTGAACAGGCTTAACTTTAAGGCGATGTATACTGTTAGGAATCAGAAGACACGGACACAGAAGCGAAAAACACGCAGTGAAACAATAGGAAAACTAGAAAAGAAACCACCCCAACCCACCACACAAAATGCAATAGGAATCCCAGTTGTTGGCGAAGCAATAACAGCCAAAGTGTAGTCGGGTACATTCACCAAACTCCACCCCAACCCGACCGCCCCACCATTGCAATCCAAAAAACATTACCAAAAGGGCCACCTCCCCCACACCCACTCCAACCCCCCAATCAGGCTGAGATACAACCCCTACCCACCCAAGGAACCCACAACTTGGAAAATGGGAAACAACATTAGGAAAGGGAAATATCCTGTGAGGGCATGGCAAAGCTCCGCGTACTCCCCTGCAGTGAAGCAGGGTGGCCAAGCTGTAAGAAAAACAGACAACGTTCAGGAAAAAATTTGCCAATAAGTCACAACATGTCGATCATTGTCACCGAGGTGATCAGTTGTGGCAAGCTGAGAGCCGGATGGTGATGAGCAGGACGATTTATCGAGTTTCTTGGAAAAAGAGAGGGCATCTCGGGGATCAGGAAACACAAGCGTTTTTGCGCCCTGTCGGACTCTCAGCTTTGCCGGGTAGGCCAGTGAGTAGGAGACTTCATGTTTTTGTAGGATCCGCTTTGCAGGAAGGAATTCGCGACGCGCAGCCTGGACTGTGAGAGTATAGTCAGGATAAAATGAGAGTGAGTTTCCTTGATGGTTGATTTTGCCCTTGTCGCGTGCTGCACGGAGAATGGCATCCCGATCTCTGAAATGTAGAATTTTTGCAATGATGGGGTGAGGAGGTAATCCGGGACCAGGGCGTGGGCCAAAAGAGCGATGTGCACGTTCAACAATGAAAACTGAGGAGAGAATGTCACTGAAGAGTTCCTTGACAAGTTGCTCCACGAAATCCTCCACGCGGGGTATATTGGTGGATTCTGATACACCAGTGATGCGGAGATTGCTCCAACGGGAACGCACCTCTAAATCCTCATTTTTATTCCGGATGATGTTTAGTATTTTGAACATCTGCAGCAATTTCTGATGGTCCTGAGTGGCGGCATCCTCAATGTCCGAGACCCTGGACTCCATGTGAAGGAGGCGATTGTCGTGGGAGTCAACACGGGCCTTTACTGAGTCCAGGCAAGCAGAGAGTTGGTTCAGTTGGGCCGCGATTCCAGTGACCGTTGACTTTACTTCGAGCATAATTGCCTTCAGGTCAGCGTCATGAGCAGGAGGCGCATCCATGATGGTCGCAGGGTCACCACTGTCCGAACCCACGCTGTCCTGGCGAGTCGATCTGCGCTGGTCGAAGGTAATTTTGGGCTGCTTAGGGTCAGTCCTCCCCATGGCGGTCGGACCCATACAGGAGGCACCACCAGGGAACAGGAGGAAGATAGAGCCACCAAGAGGAGCAGCGGCAAAGAGAGCGGCGGGCAGGCCACCCCACCACAGCAGATGTAGGCAAAACGGTAGAGATGGCCAAAACCACTGTACTGGGGGGCAGCCGCAGCCAATTTCCGAGAGCAATGGGCCCGGAAACGGCGACGAAAAGACGTGGCCGATGACGCGGGCACCAGGATGATAGCACAGCAAGGAAATGCAGTAGCAAAGCTCCCCCTGATCCGAGGGCAGAGAGGGTGCCAGGAGAGCACACTGGTTCCACAAGGAGGTTTGTCAAGCACCCAGCGTGAGGCCCGCACCGCAGGGCCTCAATGGCGGCGGGGCAGGGTAGGTGATAAAGAAGAAAGTAAGCACAGGAGATCTCACTGCTCACCACTCGAGAACCAGGTAGTTACAAATAAGCCGCCACCGTCGAAATGCATGAGGAGTAGGGAGTTGGCGGAGGCCCAAATAAAACACAGCAAAGACAAACTCACTTGGTGCAGGATCGCCGTCCAGGGGCTATGCTGTGGCGGAGTCCAGCAGGCGCAGTACAGGCCCCGGGCTGAGGCAGGTCTGGCCTGTGAAGGTGAGTAGGCACACGGGCAGGGTGTCACAACACAGGAGGTCCAGGCCCAGGCCCGACCCAAAAACGGGAGCGATGCCAGTCACCAATAAAAGGGGCAGTGATGTTCCGCGGGGAGAGACAGCAGGAGGAGCGTGCAAGTGTAGGGCTTCCCGTGCAACTCCGCATCCAAGAGCAGTCAAACAGGGCCAAAGCAGGGCCGATGCACCTCTGTGAGCAAACCAGCCCAACAGAGAAGGCATTTTAAGTTGGGGCCCAGGGCCCGGAACCCCCAAGGAGCAGGAGGGGTGTCAGGCACCGAGGGGGGCGGGTCCGAGCACGTCGGGCCGTAGAAGGCAGAGGCCAGGGCGTTAGAGCAGTCAGGGCACCCCGCACAGCACAGCGAGAGAGAGGCAGGGAGCACGCGCCAGTCTGGGGCTGCAACAACTTGGAGACGCGGAGGTACGCCACTCCAGTCACCGGGTGCCTATGTCAGCCTGAGAATGCGACGGGAGAGGGGGAAATATGGTGCCAGAGTCGCAGTAGCCCGGGCCTGGCGGTGCAACTCGTGGACCCCCAGCCCCGTTGCAGCAAGCCGCAGCGGCCAGGGCACTCACCCGTCCGATCAGCGTGGGATCCTCCGGCATCCTGCAGGGGGTGTGGAGCCTCCGGAACCCAACCAGGCAGTTGAGGAGGAGGGCCGATCCTGGCCGACTCCGATGTGCGGGACCAGCGTTGCGATCGGGTGGTAGCACCAAAGCGTCACCAGGAGTCAGGAGCGATATCAAACAATGCCTCAGGTAACGCCAAGTCAGATAAAGTTGGTTGTGAGCTTTTGAAATGTAGTCGTCTGCAGGATGATGAAGGATTTTTAGCTTGGCAGGCAGAGCCCACTTAGAGTGCTGCCATCTTGCAGCTGGCCAAGCCACGCCCCCAATGTCACCCCAAATTTAAATCCAAGCACATCCCTTCAGCACTTGACTTTCATAATAGGGAAGACAAAGAAGTCAAAGCCCCCCCCCCATGGAGGTGATGTGGGTTTGAAGAGGAAAACTGTAACAGGGCTTTTACTTTTAAAAAGAAATTACTTAAATGCACACAAGGCTAATTACTATGTATAACATTAAAAAATGTATTAACCCAGTATACAGTTGGCAAAAGAATATATCAAATAGTCCACAAGTTCTAGGTGCGAATAACAGTTTAATTCTTCTACAAAGTTACCCATCCCAGGTAACCAGGGTACAATTTACTGGCCATAAATATTTACTACAGATAGCAACAGACACCATCATTCTGGTCTACAGAAACTATTTACATGGTTCTTGTTGACAATTTTCTTGCATGCAGGCTCTAACAAGGAAAACCACAGTAGCCCTAGGTAGACCTACTAAAGGGGCATAAACTCTTCACAATCAGCTCGTATAGACCCACACACTTTGAGAAGGGACTCACGGCCACTCACTAAGTCCTACTGCGTTTGACAAATCACATCTGTTAAACCAGAATTTCAAGCTTTACCACATTTAAAATATTAAGACCTTTGTCTAAAGAAACTTAAAACAACCTTCAGGTAGAATTAATGCATTTAAACAGTAATGAGTCCCCACTTGAGATAAAAACAGTAAATTTGGCCAGACCCAAGAAAATGTATGAAATCATGAACAATACATTTTAATCGAAACAAAATTACTGCTGGAGTTTTTTACCACAGAAACCGCAAGTCATCTGCAACTTGCACCTTGTGTACCTCTGTTCCCGACCAACCATCCTGAAACCTCCGCCAGGGCCAGCCAAAGTTAAACCCAGACAGGCAGCTCTGAACAGGCACTTTTTCATTCTGAGCATCTGTGTTCTCTTCCCGGTGGAGGGCTTCAGCCACCACCACCTACCTGGGGTCGCCTGACAACCAGATTTGGTGATCCGCACTTTGCCTTTCTTGCACAGCTGTAGTCTCCTTTCCTAGACCACGTGCTCCTGCAGTGCATGATTGGAGTACCTGCTCTCTGAAGTGAAGTTAACCTCTTTCTTCAAAGCAGAATCTGCTACTCCTGCAAGGTCAGACCTGATGTCCTTAACACATTTCCTTAGTCACCAGGCAGATGGGTTAGCACATTCACAAGGTAGGCTCCTCTGAAGGATGTAGTCAAGCGATCCTTTTGCTCCAGGTCTCAAGTGATATTGTTCATGCTTATTGTTATTAAAAACCTTACAAATGGAATGTTCTGTTAAAAGAATGCAAAGTATTAAAAACAAATGCACTAGTGGACTAAGACACAGTGTTATCTCAACTGGCTTTTACCAGTGTTTCTTGATGCAACCAGGATTCTGTCCTATGTTGCAAGCATGAATTTCATATATCCTGCCAGAATTAGGTTGTCATTGCAGTTAAAACCACTATTGTCAGCCTCGTTGTACTTTCTGACTCCAGTCGTAAAAAGAGAGATTTCAAGATCTATTTGCAGTCCTTTTTCAGGGCTGGGCAATTGCAAAGAAAGTGAGATATCCTATCAGGGTTTATGTTGCACAGGAGACATGTAGAATGGTCTGTTCCTTGTTTCCAACTTTGTCCTGACTCACTGAAATCAAGCAGACCAAATCTCAGTCTGAGATTGTCTATTTTAGTAGACTGTCTCCCTGACAATGTTAAATATGGCTATAAACCTGAAGTATGAGCTTCCCATTCCACTAAATATTTTACTGCTTTTCCATATCAGTAGATCTTTGTTGAATGATATTCATTCCACCTCCCTCTGCATAAAATGATTGTCAACAAAAAAGCACTACTGGGTATGGGCTCCCAACAGTAAGGCCAAGCCACTGACCAATCCAAAACTAAACAATTGCCTATACTGTTCTTCTGAATCCTTCCTTTTTTCTAATACACATTTGATTTGAACTAAATGTGAATGTGAGATGTATACTTCACTCTGAATCAATCACTTCTTTTATTAGTAATTTGCATACATTTGTTAGTTAAATTTCACCAAGTTTGCATCCTCAACATCTACAATACAAAAAACACCACATTTAATAAAAAATTAATTTGTACATATTCACACACATTCATATATCCCAATCATTCATACAAACACATCTTCAACAATTTGGAATCCACATACACCCAAATACTCATATATACATTTGAATATACATTTCAATTTGATACAAAAACCATAGCATAAAGTTATTCTTATTTTCTTATATTTGGAGCAAAAATGTTGTTATCAGAAAATCTTATGGCTCAACAAAACACTGGTCTACGCGTTTCGAACTCCTATCTGGTGGGGAGTTCTCATCAGGACCCAGAGCTTAAGTGGAGAAAGCCTTGCTCATTTCTAGCCAACGCTCAACAAGAAGTCCAAAAGCATTCACCCATACTCATATGACTCGTACTTCTTTCCGAAATCTTATTTGCCGGTCACCGCTCATAGGCAGCTTGTAGATATTGGCGCTCGGGGGAACCTCCGAGTGCAGTTCGAAATCCTTAATTGATGGGGTCCGCGTATGCAATCTGGTAACAGCACGCTGACAGGCAGGCTATTTTTGAACGGCTTTAATTCCTGGGATTTTAGTGGGGGTTAAATAAACACTGTTGTGAACTTGTTTTATTTCGCTGATGTTTTAAACTTAATATTACTAGTGATTTTACTTACGGGGCAGATCTGGCACATTTCTTGGAAGCACTTGCACTTTTTTAAATCGTACCTGCTGCCACTTGCACGCACACACTTTGCACTCCAACCCAGGGCTTAGAAAGTCCCCGGTCCACCACGGTCTTTGTGGGCCGTTTGAGTGAAGGGGACATAGCTCCTCCCCTTTAGCCAGCGTCATTTCCGGAGGCTTTCACATTTTAGCCAGATGACATGCCGGACGCGCAGCGGGCGCGCCAAAGGCAAGCCTGTCTGCGCCCGTCCACGCTCGGACCGGGCTCAGGGCCACGCCCCCTGGTCCGTTTGTCCTAAACAAGCAGGTCATAAGTTACACTAGAGATTCCCGTATGAGTCTTGACCCTCTGAAGGGAAACGCAACCTGCCCACGAGTTCCACCAAATACTCGATCTATGGTGGACGAAAGGCCTTGCCCAAAATGCCGGTCCCCGCTGCCTCATATCAATCCTCTTTACAGTAAATCAGTGTTATCAGTTGGCCGGAGAAAACATATGCCGCCAGAAAACACGATAGGGCTGACACACAGGGAAGATCAGCGCAGCCACATCCTGCTTGACAATACATCTGAGTCGGCACCCGATTTATGGAGAAAGGATGGTCTAAGCTGTGGCCTGCTCAATGTTAGATCTCTTCCCAAGCACGCAACTGAGATACAGTTACTGATTGAGTCTAACAACTTGGATGTCATGTTTCTGACAGAAACATGGACGGTGGCCGAGATGGAGCTAGAGCTGGAACCAGCCTGACCTGTGGGTTATAAGGTTCAGCATAAACCCAGACTCAGTGGACGGGGAGGTGGAACAGGAATTGTCTTTAAGAAAGAGCTGAACATCACTACTTTGGACATAGATGAAACCTCCAGCGCAGAGTTTTTAGGTTTCTTAATTAAATTTGAGTCAGGACATTCCTTCTCTGGCATGATCTGTTATAGACCGCCGGGGATCATCAATACACTGCATCAGCATGGTCAGGGTCCTAAGCCACTTCAGGACAAGTTTCAGTGGTATGAGCCCATCCGGACCCTCTGCTCCTCCTCCACCAACCTTGTTAGAATACCCAGGTAAATAAAGCGACCCAGGGCGGAAGAGCATTTAGCATGGCAGCAGCCCGCCTTTGGAATAGCCTCCCGCTTGAAATCAGGAAAATTGATGTAATTAACAACATGGCACTCGCACACCAGACTTTTAGTCCTGGGGGATTTTAATTTGTGGACTAACGGAAGACTGGATACAGCCTTCTATAACATCACACAGTCCTGTGCTAATCTGAGACTGAAACAATGGGTGACCGAACCAACACACAGAGAAGGCCACATTCTAGATCTGATCTTCGCAGAGGAGGATCTTATTACCATGGGGGAAATTCTACCGGTGGGATGTTCGGATCATTATTTAATCACTTTTAGTGTTCTAACCTTAAACAATATAAGGCCCGCAGCTAGACAAGTTAGGACCTTTCTCAGCTGAGACTGGAAAGGACTGTTGAGAAAGACAAAAGCAGGGGAGCCCCTGTTCGATATAGAAACCCTTTTTAATTCGGAGAGTCAGATATCAGAGAATTACAGAACCTTCTGTGAACATTTAACTAAGAAACTCGAACAAATCGCCCCACTGAAAGTTATCAGAAAACAAGGTAGCCCGTCTGCACCATGGTACACTGAGGGCTTGAGGAACCTCAAGCTCTCGTGCAAAATGGCCGAAAGACAGTGGAGGAGAGATTACACGGAAAAAGACCGAACAAATTGGAGGTTCTCAATAATAAAATATAAAAAAGAAATAGCTACTGCCAAAGCAGAACATTTTGCAGCCATCATACTGAAAAGCGCCAACAAATCAAGGGACATTTTTATAATAGTAAGGGAAATGACACACCCCGAATGTACTAACAGCAACATCAAACCCTCCCAGGAGCTGTGTGATGGACTGGCATTCTTCTTCCAAGACAAAATAAATAAAATTGTGGAGAGTATGGAAGATCCACCTCCTCTCACCCCGCTACATCAGAACATAGGGACAAAAAGGAAAAATGAAGAAGGAACTGCCGAATCTGCCCCTCCCGGGGCCTCCTTGGACAACTTTCCAATTCCCTCGGAGAAGGAGTTCACTCAAGAGGCCCTTGGAATCTCCTCTGGTTCACCATTGGATCCTCTGCCCCACAAGATTATGAAGGAATTTGGGTCAGAACTCTTTGCCATTCTTCGACAGCAATGTGGTCAATCCCTTAGCACAGGCATTGTGCTGTCTAAATGGAAGCAGGCTGTTATTACACCACTCCTGAAAAAACCTACCCTTGACCCCGGTTGCCATAAGAACTACCGGCCAATCTCACTTCTGCCCTATACGATTAAGATCGCGGAACGCCTGGTCAGTAGGTCCCGTCCCTCTTCCTGCAGACAAATAACATACTGGAGGAGGAACAGTTTGGTTTCAGACTGGGTCATGGTACAGAATCCGCTCTAGTGATGGTATTGGACAGCCTTCGAATGCGGGCGGACAGGGGCGAGTCGGCAATTTTAATCTTGCTGGACCTGTCTGCCGCTTTCGATACGGTGAACCATGACATTCTGCTGACAAGGCTGGAGTCCTTTGGGGTGAAAGGGATGCCGTTTAATTGGCTGCGATCCTATCTGTCCGACAGATGGCAGGCGATGGCACTCCCTCCGTACCAATCTGAATTTGTCAAAGTCTTACACGGGGTTCCGCAGGGATCATCCATCAGTCCCATCTTGTTCAATGCTTATATGCAACCCCTGCTGGGAATCATTAATGCTTATAACATCAGCGTGATTAACTACGCTGATGACACACAGCTTTTGAGGACGGTGCTCAGGCAGATTCACTAGATAACTTCCATATCTGTATGCACGAAATGGCAAAATGGCTGAAGGAAAATACGCTCCAGTTTAACAGCAGGAAAACAGAGATCCTACAGTGCAAGGTGGGGGGGGATCCCCCAAAGCCTGCCAGCAGACTTCTGGCCCTTAGCATCAGATGGCCCACTGACACCAGTAAATACGGTGCGTAATCTGGGGGTCAGCTTCAATGAAAATTTAAATCTGGAGACCCACGTTAACAAACTGGTGGGTAGTTGCTTCACTCTAATACGAGGTCTTCGAAAGCTGCTGCCTTTGCTACCTGTACAGGCAAGAACAACAGTAGTCAGGAGTACCATCCTTAGCCGCCTGGCCTACAGCAATGCCTTGCTACTGGAATCACCTGGATATTTCATTGCCAGGTTATAGAGTATCCCGGCGGCAGCAGCCAAGCGGGCACTCTCCCGAACTCGCCGATCTTCAATAACACAAGCACTGGCAGACTTACCTTGGCTCCCAGTACCTCCAAGGATCTTATTTAAGTCCTTATGCATCGTGTTCAGAGCATTGCATGGTCAGGGTCCTAAGCCACTTCAGGACAAGTTTCAGTGGTATGAGCCCATCCGGACCCTCCGCTCCTCCTCCACCAACCTGGTTAGAATACCCAGGGTAAAGAAAGCGACCCAGGGCGGAAGAGCGTTTAGCGTGGCAGCAGCCCGCCTTTGAAATAGCCTCCCGCTTGAAATCAGGGAAATACACAAATTGCAGCTGTTTCGCAAGAAAATCAAGACCTGGCTCTTTCCGGGGGTATAACCCCCCAGGTACAACAGTATTAGACTGTTGTTGGTATGCCTTCCTCTTGCTCTCACAGCTGATTGCCTCCTTCGACCTATCTCTTAGCGCCAGGATGCCCGCAGGGTTACAGTGCGCTCTACAAATGACATAAATAAATTCAAATGGCACGCTGTATATATATGAGTATTTGGGTGTATGTGGATTCCAAATAGTTGAAGATGTGTTTGTATGAATGATTGGGATATATGAATGTGTGTGAATATGTACAAATTAATGTTTTATTAAATGTGGTGTTTTTTGTATTGTAGATATTGAAACCGCTTTGTTCGCCATAAGTTGGTAGGGTATGCTCCACACCACTGGAGTCAAGCTATCCTGGCTGATGATGGCTGATAGCCAGAAGCCGGTCCGAGGATGCTTGATTCCGGTTCAGGAAAGACATGGCTTGGCAGTTCGGGCTGGACTGTTCCCATGAGGCACAGGGTCAAGGCTGATTTGCATATGGCCATGTCTGAACTGGGGTGGTGTGGAGTGCAAAAAAAACGATGGATTTAGACCCAGATCTCTGTACTGGGGTGAATGTATGACATTGTTCTGCATTATGTCCATCAACTGTTGTTTTTGCGGTTAAAAATCTGAAGCATGCTTACAGAGAGATGTTGCCAGGAATGGTGTGGAAGTCAGCATACATAGAGCTACTATGTAATTGGTTGTTCATCCCTCTATACGTAAACCTGTCTGATACCAGGAGATGAGTTTATCATTGTTTATTCTTTCAGATCTTCAAGCAAAAGTGACACATATGCTCGATCAAAGCTACTATTCTGTAATTTTTTTGGGTCTGCTTGACAATCCTTTTTATGTATGGGATGTAAATTCGAGTCTAGCCATGAGTCTGGTATGACCGACGTCATATGGCGACCATTATATATGAAGTTTAAGCACTTAAGAGAGAGATCTTGTTGGAAGTGTGCTGCAAGAAGGCCACTAGGCCCTGGGGCATGGTCGGACTTACAATTTTTGATTGCCTTTGTGGCCCTTTCTGTGGTTGCCCATGCAGTAAATTCTATTGGTGATCTTGCTGGTGGAGTGTTTGCCCCTTCCATAGAAACGTCGACGTCCAGACTTTAATATGGTTTTGCCGTTGCTCAGTGGTGACATTGCTAACTGTTAGTAGAGATTGAGTTTGATTTAATCTGTTAATGAAGTTCCAGAACTTTCTTGAGCATCCAGAAGTAATGATCTGTGCTGTTCCAAGCATTGCCTAGTACTACTGACCTCCCATTTTGCTTCTCATATGGTTTCTTTTAAGGACACAGTAGATATTTATTATGTACTTTGTCAGAGGCAAAAAAGCGTGAGTTCCTTTGCACTTCTATCAAGGCCTTCTTTTTGCTTTTTAGTGCTTGACTGGGCCATCTAGTTGTTAGTTTAGCATGTTGCATAATCCCCGGGGTAAGTGACTTTTGAGAAATTCAGTTAACTCCTTCACTATGGCTGATCACTGAGCAGCAGTATGCCGGCAGAATTTTATCGCCATCTTTATCTAAGTAGGATCTTAGCTGAGCTGAGCTACCACTCACCTGGTTGGATCACAGGGCGCTGCTATTTGTCATCTCTGTCCCTAAATCCCAAAGTGGGGGGTGCCCATCTAAAATAGCCAGGGTGTGTAGGGCCTGGAATAAAATTGAGGGTAGAGCATTGGAAGACTATTTGCTTTCCTCAAAGGAGCCCCTTCCATTAGAGGTGGAAGCGGCGGCGCTCGCCCATACTAGTAGGATTGATAAAGCGTGCAAATTTTCTCGCCCCACCCAAACTAGCCTCCTGGCCAGAGCAAGGCCTTCAGCGCCGTGGTTCTCGGAGGAACTAAGAAACCACAAGTTGGAATGTAAAAAATTGGAAAGGGTCTGGCGGAAGGAATATAGGGAAAGTGACAGAAGTCGTCTGAAACAAAGTCTCCTACCATATAAAAAAATGGTGGGGAAGGCTAAACAAGAGTTCTATACCAACCGTATAAACTTGGCTAAGAACTCGGCGAAGGAACTGTTTACGACGGTGGCAGCTTTGGCTGATCGGCCCCCGCGGCCATTCCCGCAAGTTCTGAACTATGTGAAGATCTTGCCAGATTCTTTCAAAGTAAGGTGGAGACGATTTTCAAAGCCTCTCTAGACAGGAGAGATTGAATAGCCAGGTGGCCTCCCCAGAAATTGTTACGCAGTCATCCTCAGGACATAACCTTTTCGCCAGTAAATGGCGATGAAATTAGGCGACTATTGTTAGCAGCAAAATCAGGTGCCCCGTCAGACCCGTGTCCTGTGGCTGTGATGAAAATGGCCCCAGATTTGATAGTTTCATCGCTGGTGACCGTTTTCAACATGATGCTTGGGACAGGAGGTTTTCCAGCTTGTTGGAAACAAGCATCAATTTTGCCACTACTAAAGAAACCTAACCTGGATATTAGGGACCCAAATAGCTATCGCCCAATAGCAAGGCTCCCATTACCAGCTAAATTAATAGAATAGGCGCTGAACGCTCAACTAAGCTCCTTCCTGGCTGCTACTCAATCTTTGGACCCCTCTCAACATGGTTTTAGACCTTACCATAGTACGGAATCCGCCCTCATTAAAACAACTGAGGAGATCAGAGCGGTGGCCGATGCGGGAGGGAGGGCAGCCCTGGTGCTGCTGGACCTCTCAGCGGCCTTCGATACGGTCCACCATGGGATTCTACTTGACCGTTTGAAGGCCCGCGGAGTTAAAGGGAAAGCGCTTGACACACTTAAACCCTTCCTGTCCGGCAGAGTCCAGAAGGTGGCCTTGGGAGACTACGAGTCAAAACCCTTTATCCTGCCCTGCGGAGTGCCTCAGGGCTCGTCCTTGTTGTTCAACGTTTACGTTAGCTCACTGGCGCCAGTAATTCGGGCACAAGGGTTTGATCTCACATTTTATGCTGACGACACTCAGATTGTGGTATTACCAGGGAGGGAAGAAGAAGCAGCTAGGAATTTCCAGGAGTGTATGCTGGCGGTTGGGAACTGGATGGCAGTTAACTGCCTTAAATTGAACTCGGCTAAAACCGAAGTTATAGTGTTTGGTTCAAACACCAACTTCTGGAGCCCAAGCTGGTGGCTAGACCAGATGGGCAATGCCCCCACCCCAGTAGCGAAGGTAAAAAATCTAGGGGTGTTGATCGATGATCAACTTACCTTTCGTCCTCAGGTCAGTGCTTTATCTTCTTCGGTGGCCTACCTGCTTAAATCCATTCGCAAGATCCTTCCATTCATCCCCGACAGTGACAGGAAAACAGTGGTCACAACGCTGGTCATGGCAAAGTGCGGCGGCAAGGCTTATTTTGGGGATCCTAAATTTGTCTCCGTGTCTCAGGAGCTGGTCAAGTTGCACTAGCTTCCAATGCGAAAGAGAATTCTTTTCAAAGCCCTATGCCTAGTTTTTAAGTCCTTACAAGGCAAGGGACCTTTATTCTTTCGGCGACACTTTTGTTGGTACCGTCCGATGAGAAATCTTAGATCAGCCGACATGGGGTTGATTGTGATCCCTCGTTTTAAGAGGACACGGTGGGGAGGCAGAAGCTTTGTGCTGGGCGCAGCCAGAGCTTGGAATGCCTTGCCCCACGCTCTCAGAAAACTGATGGACCTCATGGCCTTTAGAAGAGCATTAAAGACATGGTTGTTTACCATCTGATTCCCTAACCTGCCTCTATTTCAGGAGTAACACTTAGCGCCAGGACACCTACGGGTAACAGAGCGCTGTACAAATGCCAAAAATAAATAAATAAATAAATTTAAATCTAGAGCATTTCCTGCCAAGAAGACTTTTTTGGGATTGTTTCACCATTCCATGTAATTCTCTTCTGATTCACAAGGCCTTTGTCGGCCCCTATGCACTTTAGTTTTTAGGTTCAGTACCTGGGAGGCTTAATTCAAAAAGTTGAAGCAAATGATTGCTTTCCATTCTTATATTTTTGTTTTTTGTGGAGGACTTGAAACAAATAAAGGGTAGCAAATGTGCAGTCAAGAATGAATAATTTTCAACCAATAATATATTTCAATTGCGTAAGGCGATCAGATTAATGGAGGCCGTTTAGATCACTTAGCACTAGAGTATTGTGAAAATTAAATATTTTAAGGTCAACTCTTGCCTGCCTAATGTGAGGAGTGTCTGCCTGTGGGAATGTCCCAAAAACTATTCTGTGCTTATATGTATTCATTATTCATCCTTCATTGCCCCCTTCCCTGTTTGAAGGTCTGAATTGAAGTTGCCTGACACCATTGTAGTTCTTTCTGGAAAGTGTATTTTTAGATCTTTTAGGGTTTCAACTAAGTGATGTAATGAGTTCAATTTTGTTGCAAAATGTGGATTGATGTAGGTATTTATGATTATTTAGCTTACAGTACAGAGATCCACCTGAGAGTCTTAACAGAACAGCCAGAATAAAGATATTGTCAATTCTGATGCATTTTAAGTTGACAACATGGTTTTCTCTTAAATAAATAGCCAGTCCTCCCATGGTTTCTTCCCCATTTCATAGATTTAAGTGCAGGAATGGAGAAGACTTGATAAAACGCTTGATGAAGTTTTTCAGTGTACCAGGTGTCTCGCATGCATATAATATACTGCATTTGAATGAACTGTATAAGATAGTCATCAGATTGCAGACATCACCAACTTCAAGTTTTCCAAGAAAAAAAGACAAACTTAAGCTTTTGTGACTCAGATGGTGGATTAAAAATGATCTGTGGTTATTGGTTTAGAAATTGCAGATTTTACTCAGGCAAGAGTGGTGGCAATCGAAGTCTAATCAGCTCTGTCTTCATTGATAATATAGTTTTTTAAAGTGAAGACACAACCTGCCTCATGCGAAAATGATATTGGGGCATTATTAGAATCTATCATTAAGGGGCATGTGTTGCATTGTACAATTTGCAAGACTAATCGTATTTGTCCCCCTTTAGGCAATGAACATTTTGTAGATGTTTGGTCTAGAATTGTCAGAAATTTAGTCTCTGTTGGCCTGACCTTACCTGAATCATCCATATTCTGCCAGTTAACTAGTTTAGACTCATTCTAATTATGTTTTTGAGATGGAATAACCCTCGTTGTATGAATCATGCTTGTATCACAATGGTTTAGTGCAGGATGGGATTGTAATAAACAGAAACTTATTTTCTCTATTGACAATGTCATGCAGAACGAGAGGTGAGTTCAGAGTCATCCGCAGTAGTGTATTATCCTCTCCTCCTTCTTCATGCAGTTCCTCTTTAGTACAGGCAGTCTACAGCGTGCTTTGCAGGGAGTCATGCTGAGGTTGTCCGCCATCCACACCCCTTGTCTAGGACGCCAGCAATCAAAGATCCCGACTGTGTAGCTCAAGTGAATTACACCCACACTGTACTGTGGATCCATGCACTTGTCAGTTAGAATCACTGACTAGGGTTGCTATCCTGTACTTAGCCTAGTCTTGATAACCACAATGTGGATTCCAGAGATTCATCTCTGTAGCTGGTCTTTAGTCCGTTTCTGACATTAAATTTTTTAGTCCCAGGCCAGTCAGACTAATATCTTTGTCACTCCGTTCGTTCGTTCGAATAACTTTATTCGATTCAACAAGGGAATCACAAAAGTATACACAGATTCAAACTTCACTCAATTATACAAAAAATACATAATTGATTAAAAATCCATAATTCATTTTACAGTTTAAAATTTTCTAGAAATTCAAAAACAATCAAGGCACATCTATAAAACTTTTCATAAAGTGCATTACAGTCTTAAGTCCACACCATATTCTTAGCTAAACAGTTATCACTTTTATGGGGATGCATATTTTTTTCTGATGTTAAGAGACACTCTGATAAAGCTAAGCACAGCACTACAAATCTCTGGAGTTGACAAGGACAAAGGGTACTCATAGCCTTCTTTGTAGTAACGAGATCCAAGGCTTAACAGGACGGGCTTGATAAACCTGTTTCTTGCATCCTTGTACAATGCACAAAAAAGAATTGAATTGAATTGAATTGAATTGATGATTTGTAAAGCGCGTTGGCTACCCAGGGGCGTCCCAGCGCTATAGAAAAGAGTGAGTTGGGCTGGAGAGGCTGGAGTAAGAGAAGCTGAGTGAAAAGTTAGATTGGAATTTTGCTGAAGAGCCAAGTTTTTAATAGTTTACGGAAGGTGAGAAGGTTAGGTTCTGATCTGATAGGGAGGGGAAGGGAGTTCCAGATCCTAGCCAGGTTGTAAGAAAGCGAGCGGCCTCCACATCTGGCCTTCCTAATGCGTGGTACTGAGGCGAGGTGGGAGGTTGTAGACCTGAGTGGGCGGGAGGGTAGATAGGCTTTCATCAGGGGGGAGTTAATAGAGGGGCCTGTACCCCAGTAGGATCGGTGTGCGATGCACATGCTCTTAAATTCAATTCTGGATCTCACCGGGAGCCAGTGAAGATCCTTCAGTCTGGCTCTGACTGAAGTTCGGCGGGGGATATCCAGGAGGATTCTTGCCGCACAGTTTTGAATGACCTGGAGTCTGTTAAGTGTAGATTGTGGGGCCCCCAGATATAGGGCGTTTCCACAATCGAGACGGGAGAGGATCAGGCCTTGAACCATAATCCGTCTTGAATGGAACGGAAGGAGGGGGAGGATTTTGCGGAGAAGTCTCATCAGCCCGAAGCAGGTGGCAGCAAGCTTGGTGGCTTGGTAGTTGAAGGTTAGAGTGTGGTCGAGCCAGATGCCTAAGCTCTTGATTTGCTCCTTGGGTTGCGGGGGGCTTCCTAAGCAGAGAGGCCAGATGGGATTGATGGATTTCGAGATGTTATTTCCAAGGAGCATTATCTCTGTTTTGTCCCCGTTAAGTTTGAGACAAGAGCTAGACATCCAAGCAGCGACGGCTTCAAGGCAGATATGTAATCTGTGATGAGAGTTCAGGGGGGGGTCCAGTGCTACCACTAGCTGCGTGTCGTCCGCGTAGGTGACAATTTTCACCCCGAATGGGCGGACGACATCAGCTAGGGGGCGTAGGTAGACATTAAAAAGGGTAGGGCTCAGGGAGGAGCCCTGAGGCACTCCACAAGTGAGGGGTTTACTGGCTGAGGTGAAGTCCCTTTCAAAGACCTGGAAGGATCTATCCGTAAGGAAAGACCTCAGCCAAATGAGTGCTGTGCCTGACACTCCTATTTTGTTAAGCTGGTGAAGTAGGATGTTATGATTGACAGTGTCGAAGGCGGCACTTAGGTCGAGTAGGACGATGGCTGTGGACCCGCCATCGTCCAAGATCCTCCGTGCCTCCTCCATCACTGCAATAAGTGCAGTCTCCGTACCATGACGGGGCCTGAAGCCGGTCTGAGAGAGGTCTAGTATGTTGTTGGCTTCCAGGAAGTCAGTGAGAATGATGTTTACATGCTTCTCGAGAAGTTTGCTAAGCCATGGCAGAAGGGATATAGGTCTATAGTTAGCGGGGTTGGATTGATCCAGATTGGGCTTTTTTAATAGAGCTCTAACCATTGCCCTTTTCCATGGAGGTGGAACAGTACCAGTCTGGAGGGATGAGTTGAGCAGGTCTTGTATGGTGGGCGAGATGAGATGGGTTATCTGGGTGAGAGCGCTGGGAGGAGCTGGGTCGATGGGTGATCCAGATTTAATCTGGCTCATGAGTTTTTCCAGTTTGGTAAGTTCTAGTGGGGGAAAGCTATTGAGAACGCAGGAGGGAGCCGTCATGTGGTCTATGTTGACGGAGTCTGAGATCAGGGTAACGGTGGGGGGAAAAGAGGAGTTGATGGTTTCTATCTTTTGGTGGAAATACTCAGCTATTTCCTCGCAGTGGGTCTGAGTGTTATTGTGATGTTTTGGGGCCTCAGGAAGTTGCAAAAGGGATTTTGCTATCTGATAAATCTCCCTAGGTTTGGAGGCTGCCTTCTCGATCTTGAGTTCAAAGTATTTAGCCTGAGCTAGATGGATATTTGCTTTGTAGTGTTTGATTGCCGTTCGATAGCTTGCTTTGTCTGCTGGAAGGTAACTGAGGCGCCACTTCCTCTCGAGTCGTTTACAGACACGTTTGGCCTCACGTAGATCACTCGTATACCACGGGGCTGTAGGATTGCCCCTTTTAGGATGGGAGTTTTTTAGTGGTAGTACTGTGTCTAGGGCACTGCTGATCCAGTTGTTGTAGTTCTCATTGTCTAGAGTGGGAGCGGAGGTGTTAATGGGTTTAGTGCCTTGAAGGAGATCCTGCCACTCAGTTAAAGGGAGTTTGGACCAGTTGCGGGAGCGTTGAGTTGTCGGGGGTTTGGGGAGGAGGTGAAGGGGCAGGGTCCAGGTGAGTGGGATGAGGAAGTGGTCAGACCAAGGAAGGGGGGAGGGAATTCCAACATGGAGGTTTTTGCAGTTGCTAAAGACCGGGTCTAAAAGGTGTCCTTTTTGGTGGGTGGGCCCAGTAACGCGTTGGTGTAATTCGAGGGCGATTAGGCTAGAGGAAAGTTCTCTGGCTATAGAGTCATTTGGGTCGTCTAGGTGGATGTTGAGATCGCCTAAGATAGTAAAGTTGGCAGAGCTGACTGCAAGATTTGCCGCTATTGAGGCGAGATCCGAAAGAAACTGTCCTTGTGGTCCTGGCGGACGATATATAAGTATACCCGAGAAGGTATGTGTGGCGCTGAATTTTATAAAAAACGGAAGGCATTCACAGTCCGGAAAGTTTATAGGGGTGCTAGTAACAACGTAATCTGATTTATGGATTACTGCCAGGCCACCGCCAATACCCTTTTTACGGTCTAGGCGAAGTAGTTGATAACCGGGTGGGAGCGCTTGAACCAGATCAGGTTCAGAGTGTTCCTGAAGCCACGTTTCTGTGGCGAAAAGAACATCTGGGCTCTTCTCCTCCAACAATAAAGCGATTTCCGTGGAGTGTTTGGGGAGTGAGCGGCAGTTGAGCAGTAACATCAGAATTGATGTGGGTTTCTTTGTACTGTGGGTAAAATGAAATCCACACTGATTACGAGCGGGGTGCTGGATAGCCGGGTCCCACGTGTGTAGGCAGGGTGAACTAACTGTCTGGTTTAATTGGTGTAGGAGCTGTGGGTGGTAGGTGATGGGCTGGCATGTTGGATGAGCAGGGGGGGTGGCCCCTGGCCCGGTCGGTCGCGGACGGGCGCAGACGGGCTTGCCTTAGGCGCGCCTTCGGCGCGCAAACGTCGCCCCCGCTGCGCTCGTCCGCTGCGCGATCGAAATATGCACATGATTTATACTGCTCCGGGGTTGTGGGTCGAAGGGGCGTGGCCTAGAAAGGGGCGTGGCCTCTGCTCGTGGTGAGAGGGCGCGAAGGGGTATTGGCGACCAGCGTGCTGCGTCAACGCTGGCTCCGCTGCGTCTGACAACTAGTTTCCCCAAGTAAGTGAATTTAAAAACACAAGTATTCTGTGACAGTCAAATTCTTAAAAGAATAAGATGCAAAGTGCTTTGTGAGACCCTATTATTACAAGGGCAAGGGGAATAGCCTCTCACACCACCCCCCTTGTTTTGGGAAAGCAAAGAGATAGTGTAGAGAATTTAATCGAAACCTTGTCAAGAAAAAGCGCCATTGAGTGTGGGTGATATATGACAGGTAAAACTGCTGATACAGCTCGTCCTTCCTATATACTGCGTTCTCACCGTTTCTCAAAGTGCCTCGGCTGGAATAATAAGCTTTTTGGATAATTAACTTATAATCCTTGCCGGCCATAACTGGACTTTCGAACATTTGCCCTAACCCGATTATATTAAAAGTGTCCCTAACATATCGAAGCCACAGAATATTCATGGAGTGATCAAGTTTAAGAAGGTTCATACAAGATTTCCTTTGTTAATTGTAACTCTTCTGACTGCCAGACTTTAGACCATAACAACAAAGGCGACAAATGAATAGTTAACAATGGGTATTTCTGGACGCACTGCAATATTTGAGAAAGTTCAACAGTCTGTCTGGTGCTCCGGGGTAGCGCCCTCCGACTGGGAGCGTAATGAATATGAACTGAGGAAGCTCTCCCTTCTAAAACTGGGAAGAGTCCCCCGGGCTCCACAAAGAGTCCTTGTATAAAGGTTTCCCAATGGTATTCAAAAAATAATTGTCAACTGTTGAATTTGAAAATGTATTCATATTTTTCCATCTTGTTGTATTCACAAGGGTGTATTCCATTTATGTACAATCATTCCTTCCAATTCAAGTAATGCACTCTAGTAATCCCAATGCATTTCGGCATATTTATGATGCCTTCATCTGGGGATATATGTTCTGTTAATGAAAGAAAAACAGAATAGGTATACTCGGCAATGCGCAAAAAGTGCGATTGAAAACTACTAAGAAAAATGTGCTCTTTTAATCGTTAAGAAAAAGTGCTCGTTTGCTAATTCAGATTAGATAGATGTTTCAATGTGGCATGCACATTGTCGGAGGGCGCTACCCCGGAGCACCAGACAGACTGTTGAACTTTCTCAAATATTGCAGTGCGTCCAGAAATACCCATTGTTATATATAAACTTTATCTGACCCCACCTGGACTAGCACGCATTCAAACATGGATGAAATTTTCAGCCTCACTGACACAAGAGCGGAAACGTTTGCTTATACCAATGAGGAAGTAAGTCGATTTTATGCACTCATTAATGAAGAAACCACAGAGCTATCCACTAACCGCACAAGAGAACAAAATGTGAGACAATTGATATATCTGTCGAAAAAAGAAATAAACCAACGCCTGCACGCGAGTACCATGATTAAGTACCATAAAGCACAAAGAATTCCAAGAGGTCGAAGGATACCACTCAAGCCATCCCTGTGCAAGAACGTCCAAAAGTTTAAAGATCGATGGTACGCCATCTTAAATAAGTGTAGCTTAGATTTGATACTTTTGATAATAGAGGAACTGTCAAGCATTCTCCAAGAATTATCTACAGATATAGCTCGAGTAAAAACGGAACTAGAAAGTAGCTATTCTGCAGAGGAGCTTGCTAAAATTATAGACGATATTAATCAACAACTAACTAAGCACACCGCTGGAGTCAGCGAGAGGAAAGTCAGGAAACTAAGGAGAGATACTATTGACTATAAAATGGGAGAGGTCTATACGTGGGCCGATATCTATGCTAAACGACGTCAGAACAAAACCTACACTGCTAATACTGATACATCCTCATCAGAGGGTGACACAGTGAATCAACAAGGAAGAAGGGGACGGTTTATACCACAAAAATCCACCAACATTACTCAAAGCAATATAGCCTCCTCTGAAACTCCATCCGCATCTACTGAGTCTTTTTTAGAAGTAGGCCAGGATCAACACGAAGACCCAGGAGGGCCAAAAGAAAAAACAAAAGAGCCGCCACAGACGAGGAATGTAACAAGCAAGAAGGAAAAAAACCAAAGTGAAATAACTGAAAATCTGGTCATCAACATTTCTGATTTCCATTTCAGCAAGATACAAATTAAAACTTTACAGAAAGGCACCTCATTCATACCTACAGCCCAAACCAACAAACTCGAATTGGAAATTTCCTTTTTCAAACTGATGAGGAAATTACGTTTGAGACACTTCTTTGACAATGTGATAAAAACCACAGAAGTAATTGAACAAGACCAACTGAGGGGACTACGTCCTAAAAGTACATTTCTATCACCGATCTCTCACAAAAGCCTCGACACCTTTGAAACCTTAGTCAAAAATGACTTAAACAAACTCAATTGTCAACAAAGATCTAAGAACAAAAACTACACCAACAAAGAAATTAACATCCTAAAATCCATCGCAAACAACAAAGAGATAACGTGCGTAAAAGCTGATAAAGGCGGTGCTATCGTCATTCTCAATACCTCTTATTACGACAACCAAGCATCCCTCCACCTCTTGGATACCAATACATATCACAAGCTACAAACAAATCCAACAATACAATTTAAAGAGAGACTTGACACTATTTTGAACTCAGCACTTGAAAACGGAGTTATCACCGACAAAACCAAGAAATACCTCGTCACACCATATCCAAAAAGTCCTAAATTTTTTTTGGTCCCAAAAATTCATAAAAATCTTCATGCACCTCCATGCAGGCCCATAGTTTCTACGTGTGGCAGCATCCACGAGCCTGTGGGTAAATTTTTGGATAAATATTTCCAATCCATTGTTACCTCTACACCAACGTTCATAAGAGACACCACAGATTTCCTCAACAAACTTAATCGTATAGAACTGGAAAATCAAGATAATCTTCTACTATGCACAGTAGATGTCACATCTCTCTATACATCCATTCCCCACTCCATGGGCATTGAGGCAGTAGAATATTGTTTACTAAGAATGGAATTGGACAATGAATTCAAAATCCTATTAATGGAGCTACTTGAATTTACCCTATTTCACAGTTATTTTGTCTGGAAAGAAGACTGGTACCAACAATTGACCGGAACGTCAATGGGAAATTCGGCTGCACCCACCTATGCGAACATCTTTATGCATAGATTTGAGGAGGATCACATCCTGAGTAAAACCATATGGATTAATCACCTCAGAATGTTCGTGAGGTTTATTGACGATATTTTTCTAATATGGCAAGGCCCACGAAACTTACTACAATCTGAGCTTGCATCACTCAATTCTATCGACCAACGAATACAGTTCACTCTTGAAATCCAACCCACGTCCATAACTTTCCTTGATGTTAAGATCACCAACACTCCCACAGGATTTGAAACCAGTTTATTTAGGAAAGAAACTGATAGAAACAACACGTTACATTTTTCAAGTTTTCACCCGCAACCTCTCAAAAATCATTTGCCATACAGCCAACTAATCAGAGCCAAAAGAATTACATCTGACACCGACAGATTCAATCAGGAGATTCAGAATATGACTATTCGATTCAAGTCTCGTGGGTACCCACATCAGATCCTCGAGCAGGCCAAACAACGTTGTGCACTTAAAACAAGAAATGAATTATTGACCAATACAACACCCACTAAAAAAGACGTCATTACCATAGTGTCAAAATATTCGACAGTCAGCAAAAAATACAAAAAGATCATTAAAAGACATTGGGATATTCTCAGAGTTGAACCTGACTTCAATAATCTTTTCTTCACTGAACCAATCTTCGCTTACACACAAGCAAAAAACCTAGGTGAACCTATCAAACAAACCAATTATACCACCATTGAATTCAAAGGAACAACCCCTTGCTGGAACTGCAACCATTGTAACAGCGTGATAAAAGGAAAAAATATTAATCATCCCATGAAGGGACACCAAGTCAAGATTAGAGCCACGGCAACCTGCGATACATCCAACGTTGTTTACATGTTGAAGTGTCCCTGTGGCAAGATTTATGTTGGACAGACAGAAAGAAAACTCAAGATAAGGCTCAATGAGCACAAGTCCAACATTAGAACGAAGCAAATCAAATCCACAGTTGCTCAACATTTTTTGGAAGCAGGTCATGGTATCAGCCAGATGCGCTTTTGCGCTTTGGAAACCATCAACAAAGAAGAAGGCAAGGACAATCACAATGAACTCTTACGGAGAGAAAACTATTGGATTTTTGCCTTATCAAGCATGAAACCATCCGGCCTTAATGACCGCGTGGAATATGCATGCTACTTATGAAACATTATAGACATTGTTGTTCATCTGAATGCGTTTAATGGATAGCCATATTTTTGTTTGTATATATCGGTAGTGTCATTAGGATGACCGTCACACACCTTGTGTTCTAACTATCACGTTTCTTGAATATTTATGCCAGCAACCTTTCTACACATTTATTGTGAGCAGAATTATATTTTGGTTTTTTCTCGTTCATTATAACGTTCATTGAGTTAACACGTTTTTAATTTTTCACTCGTAACTTTTTTCTCATAATTTTTCCCGTATTTCACTTTAATTCACCCCATCGTTGTTCTCCTTTATGTCATTCTTGGTCAACCCGTAGCCCACCCTCGTTTGACACTCAGTATATTTTTTAATTTACACGGAGAATAATTCGTCACCTAGCAACGCCCACGCTTTATAAACACTTCCGGGGTCTAGCCACGCCCTATCCCGGCATGGGAACCATTACACCTTCGATTCTCTGAACCGCGTTTGCACGCTACGGTAAGCTTCACTTTTTAAACGTTTTCTTCCGAGCATGTTTCCCTTACAACTTTTTTTCACGGCACATCTCGTTTTGTTTATGATATTTATGTCACCCAGAGTCGGTCACCTCTAAACCACGGTTGTTTGATTACAACCACGGTCCGGAGCACGCCCACCTCGATACGGTATTTTCACAGATCAAACCACCGTGTTACTTCACGAGCCTTCGCTCGTTGACATTTTTTCAACATCTACAAGACTACATAATGCATGCCACATTGAAACATCTATCTAATCTGAATTAGCAAACGAGCACTTTTTCTTAACGATTAAAAGAGCACATTTTTCTTAGTAGTTTTCAATCACACTTTTTGCGCATTGCCGAGTATACCTATTCTGTTTTTCTTTCATTAACAGAACATATATCCCCAGATGAAGGCATCATAAATATGCCGAAATGCATTGGGATTACTAGAGTGCATTACTTGAATTGGAAGGAATGATTGTACATAAATGGAATACACCCTTGTGAATACAACAAGATGGAAAAATATAAATACATTTTCAAATTGAACAGTTGACAATTATTTTTTGAATACCATTGAGAAACCTTTATACAAGGACTCTTTGTGGAGCCCGGGGGACTCTTCCCAGTTTTAGAAGGGAGAGCTTCCTCAGGACAAATGAATAGTGTCACTCACAAAAGTAATGCCCACCTCCCCATGACAAAAGGTATTGGAGGTACTTGGTGGGACACATAACAACCGTTTTAAAAATTTATTTTCCATGACTTGTATTTTATCACATTTCTGAGTCCCCCATACACCTGCCCCGTATACGGCAGCAGAGAGACATTTAGCTTTATATAAAGTTATTAATTCTCTAATCGGTTTTTGCCCCAATTTCCTAGCAAAGCGAAACAGAGCCTCGACCGATTGTGTAACTTTTTGTACCCTGACTGATATTAAAGGGTCCCAGTTTAACTTTTTATTAAAAAGGCTGCCAAGATAATTAAAATTGTCAACTTTAGCAATAGTTGAATCCCTTACCATATACCTACGAGATTTTACACCTTTCGGGCCGCAGGTCATAGCAAACTATTTGGCAAAGTTGACCTTAAGGTCTAAGTTACCCATAAAGGCCTCAAAGGCAGCTATGGTGGTCTGCATACCATTAGAAGTGAGGGTCATTAGAACCGTGTCGTCTGCATAGGACAACATCGGTATCCTTTTACCATTTGCTTGGGGGAAGTCGGCTCCGCTACCAATCAAGCAGAAAACTTTCTAAACCGTTGGTGTACACCAGGAATAAGAATGGAGTCAGAATACAGCCCTGGCGGACACCTTCGGTGGATGGAATTCGATTTGTCTTCTCACCTCCTGGACCATATCTAATTTTCACTGAGGTGGCAGCATGGAGTCTACGAAGCAGGGTCACTAATGGTTCTTCAAACCCCATCTTTTCCATCATTTGCCACAACTTTCCCTGCATACAGTGTCAAAGGCACTGGACAAGTCCATGAAGGCCAAGTGAATACAACTGTGCTTGGCCCCCATGTACTTGCCCATAATTAATGCCAGATTGAGACACTGCTCAGTGGTTCCCTTACCCTTCCTAAACCCGTACTGTGAGTCCACTATGGTACCTGCGGATTCTGCCCAAGCTTCAAGGCGTGCCAATATCACTCTACCCATTAATTTGCACGAGGCATCTAGTAAGGATATCGGCCGGTAGCAGCAAGGGTCACCCTTATTGCCCTTTTTAAAAATCGGTACTACTACCGCCTCATGCCACGAAGTTGGGATACGCCCCACCACAATTGCTCTAAAAACATTTAATAGCAGTGGTGCCCAGACCTCTGAGTTATGTTTAAAGAGATCTAAAGGTACCGAATCCGGCCCGGGAGCCTTTAATGGGATCCCCATCCTCAAGGCAACCTCTTTTCCGACAAGGTAATAGAGAGGCTAAGTTCTTTAGCTGACATCAGATTAAAATCTCCAACCCCATCGTCAGTAACCAGCAGGAGCTCGTTTGGGTTAAAAGATTTCCCATAGTGTAACACCCAGGTCTCCTCCGGAATGTGCACTAATATATTACCCTTGTCCCCATTCTTTAGAAAAGGTCGGTTTATTATTTCCCAGAAAAGTCTACAGTCCCTTAATTCTGCCGCTTTTCCAAGATCTTCCCAGGCTATGGCCCTTAATTCCGATTTTCGCCTATCAAGTGCGGCTCTATACTTTTTCCTAGATTTCCTAACAAGGTCAGCGTCTCGGGGTACCTGATGTAAAGCGTTTTTTAAACCTGATTGTGCAGCAGAACACTCTCCATCGAACCATTTGGGTCCACTTTCTTTTTTCCCCCTCAGATTGTAATAAACAGAAACTTATTTTCTCTATTGACAATGTCATGCAGAACGAGAGGTGAGTTCAGAGTCATCCGCAGTAGTGTATTATCCTCTCCTCCATCATCATGCAGTTCCTCTTTAGTACAGGCAGTCTACAGCGTGCTTTGCAGGGAGTCATGCTGAGGTTGTCCGCCATCCACACCCCTTGTCTAGGACACCAGCAATCAAAGATCCCGACTGTGTAGCTCAAGTGAATTACACCCACACTGTACTGTGGATCCATGCACTTGTCAGTTAGAATCACTGACTAGGGTTGCTATCCTGTACTTAGCCTAGTTTTGATAACCACAATGTGGATTCCAGAGATTCATCTCTGTAGCTGGTCTTTAGTCCGTTTCTGACATTTAATTTTTTAGTCCCAGGCCAGTCAGACTAATATCTTTGTCACTCAAATTCTACAGAAAGAGGGGTGGAATTGTCATAGAATTCCAAAATAAAGACATGAAAGAAGGCCTTCCCATTTAGCTACTGCACACTGCTGTCTATAGTAACTCCTCTGAGGGACAAATGAAGTAAGCAGATGGTTGGAACAGTTATTGCACTTCACAGGGGCATCTTTCTCCCTTATTCTTTTTGTAGGAGCCTGAGCATCTTTAAATATTCTCAGGAAGGTTTTGCAATCTTCCACCACCCCTTTCTGACAGACTCTCTTCATCCTATGTATGTCCTGTTTACAGCTCACACTCGCGGGGCCCAATATGGATTCCTGTCCCCATGCAGTTAAGCACAACAGATGCACACGGTCACTATAATCCACACACACACATGTGCACTGCACCCACACTCTAAGTGCACTATCTAGACATGGTCTATGTGACCTACTTGGTGCTCCTTACCCTATCTGTTCACTGGCACCTGGCCTTGTATTAGAAGGCGGGACTGAAATCTTGGAAGGAACAACATTCTCAAGTGTCTGCTTTCTTGGTCCCTATATTATGGCAATAGATAGGACTAGATGGCAAAACAAATGTCAACTGTATGTAGGAAAGGACCTCTTTTTGGTATGATCACAGCCCCCACTCAAAAAAAAGGTTTTGGACTGATGCTGCTGGTCTTTGACTCTTTAGTGCACTGGGCCCTCCTGTCCAGACTACTGTGCATGTGTTCTGACCTACAGTGTACGTTTACAATTGATTGGCTCATTACAATTACCTATAACTTCATAATATATGGTATAGGAGGTGTCCAGGGCTAGTAAATTTAATGTCACTAGTGAACTACAGGTCTTAATTGTGCCACTGGGTGTGGCCAAGCCCAAGCTGGTACCTGATGCTTAAATCTGGCGTTCGCCTGTGATCAGCGGATCATGCTACCCGGCGGACTCTCCTGTGACTCCATCTAAATGAGGGTGTGGGCCTTAGGAGGGCCCACGAGTAAGCAGGGAAAGGGAGAAGTCTAGAGGTGGCCACGCTCTTTTGAGGGCAGAGAGTGCCCCCTCCCCCCTCCTTCCTAACGGAGAGCTTGTGTTGCATCAAAACTAGTGGGATACCCCACCGAGAGTCCGCACCAAAAGACGATCTTGAGGACTGAGGAGAACTGGGAGGTTACACTGAGGCCCTGTGAGTACGTCCCGCAGCACGCTACGCCAATCTAGTACTCTTGCCTCACTACGGCCGGGTGCCCCCTGACTAAAGGCTCCTGGAGGAATAGTACATGGGCAAAAATTGACAGTGGTGGATTGCCAGCTGAAGTAAAGAACCTGCAATCTCCAGGAAGCATTGCAGTTTGAAAAAGACCATGACCACTACGAGACCTAAGAGGTAATCAACCAATAAGGACACGTTTCAGGCCCTTATTTAAAGAAAGGGACCCCGCTGCCAGAATGTCTGCACAACTAGTTGTGAACCCGGATCGAGAACCTGTGACGACAGATCACGGCCTGGAGGCCCCTACCAAAAGTTTTAAGGTTCATCTCTTTACTAAAATTAACAACAAACTGGGCGCCGTCTGAGCTGACCTCAACAAAACCCTTCAGAGCTTCGGAGGGACCTGAAGGACTTCAGGACCAGAGTAGATCATTTGGATGCGGCCCAGGGCAAGTGTACTATGGACCTTGAGGAGTACCGGTCCTGCTTAGTGATGATGAACACTGATTGCATTGCAGGAGAAACAGAAGGACCTGGAAAACTGATCTTGCCACTTTGACCTCCATATCAAAGGTATTTCCTCCATTGGCAAGGAGAATAAAGACATGAAGAGGTTCATGGTGAGGACTAACCTCGACGAAAATGGACCAGATCCCTTGCGTATCGACAAGGTTCAAAGGGCTGGACCTGGAGACCCAAGCTACCTCCGGACATCTTGGTTTGCTTCCTCCACTTTGAGGACAAGGAGGCAATCCTAGAGGCGGCGCGCCTTGCATACAGCTTGCGTGTTTACACGCGCATCCTCTTCCCTTTGGGACTTGGTCGAGGCTCTTCTACCTTCAGTTCCAGAAGGCCCAAGGGTTGAATTAATCCGCCTTCTGCGCAATTCTCCCTCTGCTCTTCTCTTGACGCCACTGACTCAGTGAGACGAGCTCCTGCTCGGTCGGTGGCTTTGCACCGCCATGCTTGGCTGCGTGGCAGTTGTTTCCCGGACAATGTTCGGGATGGTCTTGGGGATCTGCCTTTCAATGGTGTGGACCTTTTTGATAGCCATTCAGATTCAGCGGTCTCCTGCCTCATGTCAGGGCTGCCGTGACTCTTGCGGCTCGCCCATTTTGCCTTATCAGTATTATTTTTTTCTGCGTAGGCGATGTTGCCTTGCTGGTCTGATTTCCTACATGTCCCGGTACTCTGCGAAGTACCCGGATAGTGTAGGCGGTGGTTCCACCATCTCATTATTCTGTACGTGCAGCCGGACGGCTGTTTCCGTCTTTCCTTTCAGTCCTCTGAATGTGTGCTTTGCCCAAGAGGACTCCCCCCCACCCCCCCTCGCAGGGGTTGACACTTACCCTAAGTGTGGTGTTTAAATCCTATTTGGTGACTGCCTTAGCGCACTCCTATGTAGTTTTTCGCCACAATCTTGTTGGGGGCTTCTTTTTTATGCCGTTCTGTGATCCTGACGTTCGCATCGCTCCATTGCACCTTCGGTGCAGTTGGCTCTGGTAATCCTTCACTGCCTCGGTATAGGTTCCTTACCGTATGGCCTCTGCCTCGCCTGTATTCACGCAGGCGTTTTTCAGCATCACTGTGATCCTCTTGCCCTTGATGGCTGCTCATCGTTTGCGAGTCACTATCTTAGGGCTTTGGTCTGTTCAGTTCAGGCGCAGTTCTCACCACTGACGCCCTATCCTCATTTTGCGCCAAGATACAACCATTGGGTGGTACGCTTCTTAGTGTTGATGCAACCTAGGAATGCACCCTGGTATTATTGCTATCATAGTGTGTTTGCATTGATTCTTCCATTTCTTTGGTGCTGGTTCTCCCCTCCCCTTTGAGGGCTGGGGTAAATAACATTTTCGTACTCCAGCCCTTACTGGGCTTGTCTTTCAAGGTGGCGATTTTGCCCTGTACCTCTCTACTGTACCTTGCCTTGTACCCTCGTTTTTGGGGCACTTTCCCAACATTAATTTTTACACATTTCCCTGCTGCTTTCCGCACCGGTGTTTTACACACTTCTGCCTGGATTCCTGCTGTACCACTGTCAAGGGGAGTGTTCTCGTTAGGATACTCGCTTCTTGAGTCATTGGACCATTCGATTGGTAATGACTGTTTCCGACTGTCGTGTCTAGCTCTGTCTCCTCTATCTTGAGGGGGACCGTTGCTCCTCCCGGGTGAAGGGCTAATGTGGCTTGCTAGTCTGGACATTTTCTGTCCACTTCTGCTTCATCATGACTGTTGGTACTTATCGCGTCCTCTGTGTAACGCTTCATTTTTGGGCATATTTCTTTACCTCTATATCTGCTGTGCTGTTACACAGCAGAATCGTGCTGTCAACATTCCTTCATTCGATGTCCATGGTCATTGCCCCGGTCTGCTCGCCTATGTGCTCTTACGTGGATGTTCAGCTTGCTTGGTGCCCTTTTTGCCTGTTTCCTTCTTGCTATTGCGTCTCTCGCATCTGAGCTGCTCACGCAACCCTACAGGAGGGTTCTTGTTCTACTTCGTGTGGTTCTATTGTCCGCACGGTATGCTTCTGTTTCGTCCAGTCTTCCACTTGACTATCATTCTAACTGTAGTCCTGTGTTGGGTGCTTCTGATGGTTGCCGTCAGCCCTTTCACATGCCTCATAACAGAGTGACTCTCCAACGGCGTGTCTTCTGTTTCTACTACTACTGGCACTTTATGTTCATGGATCGGCATCCTGCCAATACTGTCCTACGTATTTGGCTGGTACAGGATTCAAAGGTGTTTTTTCCACTGTTGTGCATACTGGACTGGTATGTGTTGATTTTGTCATACCGGTTGTCTTCCCTCTGGGTTTTATTTACGGTCCGCATGTCCGATGCTGCAGATCCATCAGTCCCTGGGTTCAGTTCCACTTCTTGCAAAGTAATGAACTTTCCCTTTCACACAGACATATCTAGCGTATGTTTTCCTTTCTCTCACCCGGTATACATAGTGGGATTTCATGCTGTTCTTTGACGGCTTGTGGTACCTTTGCCTCCCACTGTTTTTCGCTCTTTCTGAGCTTCATGTTCTGGTGTGGCTGTGCTGGTTGCGCTCCCCACCGTGGGTCGTCCCCTTGTTGACAGCTATGTTGCCTCTGCAACTTATTGGGGTTCAGACGCAGACCCGCCTCCTCCATGGGTATGGCTTTGGTATCTATTCTAAGTTAAGGAATCTGCGGCTAGACGTCTCTATCAGATGAACGAGTTACTTACCTTCTGTAACAATGTATCTGGTAGAGACATAGTCTAGCCGCAGATTTCTTAACGCCCGCCGTCCTTCCCGTTCTGCAAGGACCTTTTTCAGATTGGGCTTTCTACGCTCGCCTCCCTCCGGGTGGCTTGATCCTTCTGCAGGGTGACGCGTTCACTTTTCTATCGCCTTGGGGTCTCTTACCACCCCTGTGCTCCATTGGTTTGAAGTCTATTGGCTCTGCCACATTTTATAGGATATTGGGGATACAACGTCTCTTTCTGTTCCAGACTTGTTGTCCTTCACAATTATACCTTAAGGTTGCAGACTTTCTGTCGTCTGCTATGATGTTGTTAATATCTTCATTACATATAGAAACAACTAGAGAGTAAGGATAAAGTTAACTTGTCCTCTTCCCTGAGTAGCATGTGAATAAACAAAATGGACAAGTCCTTTTTGAGGTTTCCAGGTCATTGGTCCTGGCCAAAACCTTCGAAGAAAGGAGCGCAAACAACTGAAAGTAGTTTTAGGAAACCCCTCACCCACCTACCTAGTAGGTGGCATGCTTCATCATTGGGTCCCAGCTGGATCACCTAGTGCAATCGAGCTGTGCTTCAACGCCTGAGTTAAAGCGGAGCAGGTTGTTTCTGTAAGAAAAGTGAAGTGCTATGTGAAGTGCAGTTATGGGTAAAAATGCCTCTAGGAATAACCCTTGTAAAAGTTTTAATAAAAGGGTCCTAGGACATAGGTAAAACGTCATTGGGATCTGCATGAGGTTTTTAAATGTACCTCTGTATCCCTTCAGAGATTTAAGTCTACTAGTTTCAGCCTTTGTTAGTTTAGGAGTCTTTCATCATGACCAAAATAAAGTGTGTGACCAAAAAAAGGAAAGAATGGTCACAGTGGTAATAATATCAGCACACCCCCTAACGTGTGCTGTGCGTGTAGTGGATTTTTGTTACTTACAAATACTCTGTATGGAGTACCTGTAAAGGAAATAATTAGTTAATGCAGGTACAAGGCGATTAGTTGTTTGACATGCATATTTGAAATTTATGCGCGCTCCTGTATGCACAGATGATGGCATCATGCATGTTGACTGGGTGAGGGCATGTATGATGGCTATCTACAAAATAACCATGCATGGCTACAATGTGCCCCGGCGGTGCTTAGTTTCTTAGGGGTCTACGGGTAAATGGATCATTATGATTGCAGCGTTTTTAAAAGTGGGCTTGATATTGTCTTGACAAATATCGCATTCTGGCACATTGTGTGAAAACATTAAAATTAAGTATCTAGTGATTGTGCGTGAATTATGCTAGGCGAGAACACATGTAACATAAATTATCACAAACTTATGACTAACAACATAAAAGACTGACAATGGCGGCCTCACTTAAACTCTGAGTGTGCTTTGCCTCATGGATCTGATCGATCTCTGCTGCTCCCCATGCTGACCCTGGGGAGTGGGTAGAGATAGCCATGGACAATTCTTGCAGTTATAAAAGGGGAACAGAATCAAAGATGAAGTACTGCTTTATCTGAAAGAGACACGTTAGTGATAGATTCCTTACCTTAGAATATCCCCAGGCGTCAGACTGAATCCGGAAAATTTTGCGTAGCAATACCCCTGCGCGCCGGCGGCCTCGTCCGCGGCTCCGCGTCCGTCATCGGCGTCGTTAGCGCCGGAATGACGCCGTCGGAGTACTTAGACGCCGCCCTCGCACGCTGACGTCAGTTCTTATTTTTTCCGCGCCAGCTAGCGCAGATCCGGAGAAGCTCTACCCCTTAGTCATTTTTGACTAAACTTTTTGATCTTTTTGATAATTTCTCTACTCGAGTCTTCGACTCCTACGGTGCTGGTAGGGATGCCCGGGTTCAAACCCTGTTTCAAATGCAGCCGACTGATGTCGGTTACCGACCCCCATCACCGGTATCTTCAGTGTCTAGGCCTCGACCACGACGACCGCACCTGCTCCGACTGCCGGGCCCGGACGTCTAAGGCTAGACGGGAGCGGTCCCGCAAGCGACTGGAGCTCCGGCAGTCGGCCCGCGCCGCTCCAGGTCCCGGTCCCACATGAGGTCGAGGGACCGGTCGCGGGGTCGGAGCCCTCGTAGCTCCAAGAGTCGGCATCGGTCTTCAGGATCCAGGTCCTCAGGTAAGAGGCATGAGAGGTCGGAGAGACGTCATCGTTCTTCCGACTCACCCCGACGCTCGCGTGACGCGGCCGGGGGTTCGGGTGACACCACCCACGCGGCTCCGACGGAGTCGCGGACGTCGCCACCTGCCCCACACCTTCCGGTCCCTGGGCACAGTGCGACACCAGAGGAGGTCGAGCGGTACCTCGTGGCCATGAGGTCCTTCCCTCCTCCGCCGGGTTCCGTGGCGCCTCTGGGCCCAAAGGTCCCGGCTGGAGGGCCTAGCGGGTCGGGTGCTTCGGCTCCGACGCAGTCGGGTGCTCCGGCCCCGCCGGCGACTTCGGTCCCGGCGCCGCAGGCCCTCGCTGGATCCGGTTCTGGATCGTCGCCGGTCGACCTTACGACCTCATTGGCGCCGCCTACGGGCGCCGTCCCCGATCCTGCCCTCGATTTGGTTCCGGCCCCGCTCTCGACGTCGTATGGAGATTTCTATTTCCACAAACCGGCCCCATCTGTTGAACCTGACCTACAGGAGATGGGTGATGAGGGTGATTGGGAGGGGTCTGTGGACCCTCTGGCACAGTAATGTGCCAGTCTCAACAGGACTGGACATATGAGCGTGGGGAGGCCAGTGGAATTGACACTTCGCCAGACACTGGATTTGTCTCCCCTCCCACCGTGGCTACGAAGGAGGGGGCTGCCTACAGTGTAGTGTTAACGCGGGCTGCCAAGGCCTTGGGCCTGACGCTCCCCTTTGCGGCCGTGAGGACTAACCTCCTCACTGAGGTCCTTAAACCGCAGGCATGCTCCACTGAGCCTCTGCTGCCGTTTAATGAGGCCTTGTGTGACGTTCTTGTGGGCACTTGGTCCAAACCCGCTACAGGTCAGCCTGTGGATAGGAACGTGGCCAGACGCAACCGCCCGGCCCCGGGCGACCCTTGCTTTTTGTCCACCCATCCCACCCCCGAGAGCCTGGTCATCCAGGCCTCCACTGCCCAGACCGCATTCCCGACGGCTCCGCCCGATCGGGAATCCAAGAGGTACGAGCAATTCGGAAAGAAAGTGTTCTCGTCCCTGAGTTTGGGACTGCGGTCAGTCAATACCGCATGCCTCTTGGGCCGCTACTCCCACACGCTGTGGGACACAGTCGCGAACGTGCATCCACAATGTCCGGAGGAGGCCCGGGCTAAACTCGCCCAAGCCCTTGCGGAGGGTCGAGAGGCAGCTCGCTATTCCATCCGGTGTGGGCTGGATACCACGGACTCACTGGGCAGGGCGATTGCAACGGCAGTGGCGGTTCGACGCCACGCCTGGTTGAGGTCCGCCAACTTTTCGGCCGATGTCCAGGCCACACTTCTGGACATGCCGTTTGATGGCCGTAGCCTCTTTGGCGACAAGGCAGACCATGCGCTTGAGCGTTTTAAGGACTCCAGGGCTACGGCCAAGTCCTTGGGTCTCTCGGCCCCACGTCAGCAAACGGGTGCCTTTCGCTCCTTTCCTTTCACCTCTGCCACACGTGCTGCCAGCCACGCACCGCAGAATGCTACAAAGCGCGGTGGCGGCTGTGGAATCCGCCGTGGCGGCGGTCGGGACAACGGCGAGGCCAGTCCACACCTTCCCCTGCAGCACCCACCTCAAAACCCTCCTAGTCCGTGCTTTCAGGCCCATGTGACGCCAGTGGGGGGCAGGGTTCGCAATCACCTCTTCCACTGGCGCACTGTCACGTCGGACAGGTGGGTGCTGCAAATCGTCCGAAGGGGCTACTCCCTCCCCTTCAAGGCGACCCCTCCAGCCATGCCACCGCAATTCCACCGCGTGTCGGGGGATCACTTGCAACTTCTGCAAGAGGAAGTCACGGCCCTCTTGGCCAAGGGGGCCATAGAGCGCGTTCCTGGGCCAGAAGTAGGGTGTGGTTGTTACTCCCACTACTTTCTGGTACCCAAGAAGGGCAAAGGGGGCCTACGCCCTATCTTGGACCTACGGAACGTCAACGGCTTCCTCCGGAAGGAGAAGTTCAAGATGCTGACTTTGGCTCAGGTCTTAGCTGCCCTGGACCCCGGAGACTGGATGGTAGCGTTGGACTTGCAGGACGCTTATTTTCACATCCCCGTCCTGCCGGCCCACCGGCGTTACCTGCGGTTCACGGTAGGCCACGAGCACTTTCAGTTTACCGTGCTCCCCTTCGGCCTTACCAGCGCCCCACGGGTGTTCACGAAAGTGATGGCGGTGGTCGCAGCTCATCTACGCAGGTTAGGGGTGTCAGTCTTCCCCTACCTCGACGACTGGTTGTTGAAGGCGGACTCTCCCCAGACAGTCATCAGCCACCTCCAGACTACGGCCGATCTCCTGCATCTGCTGGGGTTCTCCATCAATGTGCTGAAGACACACCTGTGCCCCTCTCAGAAGCTCCTCTTCATCGGAGCGGTTCTAGACTCGGCGCAGTTTCGGGTTTATCCTCCCGAACAGCGGGTTCGGGATATTCAGGCTCTGATTCCGATCTTTCAGCCTTTATCCCGAGTCTCGGTCAGGCTGACGCTGCGGCTTCTGGGGCTGATGGCCTCCTGCATCCTTCTGGTGCATCACGCCCGGTGGCGGATGCGGCCTCTGCAGTGGGACCTGAAGTTTCAGTGGGCCAGCATCAGGGCAACTTGTCCGACCATGTCTTGATCTCGGAGGGCACTGCAAGACAGTTGCAGTGGTGGCTCACGGACCGTGATAGGGTCAGTGGCAGATCCCTCTCCCTACCCCAACCGGAGCACTTAGTTGTGACGGACGCATCCCTCCAGGGATGGGGGGGCCACATGGGAGAGGCGGAGATCAGAGGCCTCTGGTCTCCGGCGGAGTCCCAGCTCCACATCAACTTTCTGGAGCTGCGGGCGATCCGACTTGCACTGACGGCATTTCTCCCCTCTGTTAGGGGGAATGTAGTGCAGGTGTTCACTGTCAACACCACCGCCATGTGGTACTGCAACAAACAGGGCGGGGTGGGGTCGTGGACCCTATGCCAGGAGACTCTGCGCCTCTGGCAGTGGCTGGAACATTAGGGCGTGACCCTGGTGGTTCAACACCTGGCAGGTACTCTGAATGCCAGGGCGGACGAACTCAGCCGTCGGTGCATGATGGATCACGAATGGCGTCTGAACTCGGACGTGGCGCAAGGTCTCTTTCAGCAGTGGGGAGAGCCTTGGTTAGATTTATTCGCCACAGAAGAGAACGCGCAATGTCACAGTTCTGCGCGTTGGAATTTCCAAGGCGGCACTCGCTCGGAGACGCTTTTCGTTACGAGTGGAGTTGCGGTCTATTGTACGCCTTTCCGCCTATACCACTTCTGCCCAGAGTGTTGAAGAAGATCAGGCGCGACCGGGCCCAGGTTATCCTTGTGGCTCCGGACTGGGCACGAAGATATTGGTATCCAGAGCTACTCAGCATGTCTGTCGATCCCCCGATTCGTCTGCCTCTGACCTTCTGTCGCAGCAGCGGGGGACGGTCCTCCACCCGAACCTGTCCAGTCTCCACCTACAAGCTTGGAGATTGAGCGGCGACAGTTGAGGCCATTTGACTTGCCTCCTGAAGTCTGTAATGTCATTCTGGCAGCCAGGCGTCCCTCCATAAAGTCGGTATAAGCCTGCAGGTGGAACAGATTTGTGGCATGGTGCACAGCAAAGGCTGTGGATCCACTCTCTGCCCCCTTTCTGAGGTTCTCCTCTTCCTTCTTTCTCTTGCCCAGCAGGGCTCTGCTCTGGGCACTATCAAGGGCTACCTTTCTGCCCTTTCCGCCTTCTTAAGGCTACCTGATCAGCCATCCCTGTTCAAGTCCGCAATTGTAAATAGGTTTTTGAAGGGCATCACACCCATGTTTCCTCCTGTTCCTTTCGTGATGCCCCAGTGGGACTTGAACCTTGTACTTACTTATCTAATGTGTGCTCCCTTTGAGCCGTTCCATAACTGTCCTCTCCGTCTTCTTACTTTGCAGACTGCTTTCCTGGTTGCCATCACCTCTGCCACAAGAGTGACTGAGCTCCAGGCTCTTTCTTCCACACCTCCTTTCCTCTCTCTCCATCCGGACAAGGTTGTGTTGCGGACAAGACCCTCTTTCCTGCCCAAGGTAGTCACGGCCTTCCACATCGGGCAGTCCATCACCTTGCCCACCTTCTTTCCGCCTCCGCATCCCTCGAAAGAGGAAGAGAGGCTCCACCGGCTGGGCCCAAAACGTGCGCTCTCTTACTATCTGGATCGCACACGCCAGTTCCGGGTGGATGACCAACTCTTTGTTGGTTAAGTGGGCGCTAAGAAAGGGCGGGCGGTGCACAAGCGGACCATCTCTCAGTGGATCATCTTGTGCATCCAGGCGTGTTAGTCCTTGGCTAAGAAGGAACCTCCTGTTGGGCTGAGGGCCCACTCCACTCGGGCCACGGCGACTACTACTGCCCTGGGCCGGGGAGTCCCCTTGCAGGACATTTGTCAGGCAGCTACGTGGGCCTCGCTGCACACGTTCACGAGACACTACTGCCTGGACAGCCAAGTCCGGAGGGATGGCTTTTTTGGCCGTTACGTCCTCCAGGACTTTCTGGTGTGATTATTGGTTTGCAGACCCACCACCGCGGTTAGTATTGCTGGGGTATCTATTCTAAGGTAAGGAATCTATCACTAACGTGTCTCTTTCAGATGCGCAAGTTACTACTTGTGTAACGATATATCTGTAAAAGACATTAGTTAGTGATAGATTCCTTACCGACCCACCCATCCTCCCCGTTCTGTGAACCGATATCTAGGGTTAAGGTCATCCCCTTTCAGGGCCCTAGTTTCATGGCACCAGTGTTGGTTCTATCATGGCTCTGCGTATCTGGCGCGGAAAAGCTGTTTATCAGAACTGACGTCAGCGCGCGAGGGCGGCGTCTAAGTACTCCGATGACGTCATTCCGGCGCTAACGACGACGGACGCGGAGCCGCAGACGACGCCTGCAGGCGCGCAGGGGTATTGCTACGCATAATTTTCCGGATCCAGTCTGACGCCTGGGGATATTCTAAGGTAAGGAATCTATCACTAACTAATGTCTCTTACAGATATATCGTTACACAAGTAGTAACTTGTGCGTTTGGCGGCACCCGCAATTAGCTCGCGTGTGCCGGTACTCATGTTTGTCAGGGGAAATATAAGTCAATATGACCTAGGCAGATGATCGGTTCCTGATGGTTTGCCGTGAGCGGTCGTTCTACCTGCCTCTAGTACCGTCTAGTAGGACGCGGGCGGAAGTGCTCGTAAAGTCATGTGGGTGTGACCGAGCAAATTGTTTGCCATAGTGTCTGGTGCGCTGACCTTGAGAGGAATGCACATGCGTGTTAACGTGTATGTCCATCCTGGCTGAACATATAACTTTTTTTATCTGCAAGATGTGTGTTGCAGAGACTGGGTGAAAACAATGGGGATAGTGCAGTGGGCTGTAATCACACAATATTTACTGGCGCTGTCTAGGGCTGGATGTTTTTGCATGCCCCTTATCACATAGTGGTACAGGCTGATGTTATTGTGTACTCTTTTTACCTTCAGTATAGCAGGCGTCACTAAACACTGTCAGGCAAACGTAATAATTGCAGCGCTGCCTATAAATATGTTGATGCCATATAGCAATGCTGACTGGGGACACAGTGGTGTAGGATTGTATATAGCTACCCCATAATGATGCTGTCAAAGGCCATTTCTGATGTATGGGGTAGATATAGGTATAGAGATTGCTACAGCTCCTTTTGAGTATTTATAACCGTATGATACCTGTTTTCTCTATAGTGACTGTGTCTGGACTTGATTAAATGGTGCGTTGTGGCCATCTAGCTGTACTATCTGGGGATATAAACCAAGTAGGTATTGTCAATGGCCATTAATGCTCTATGTGTTTTCTATAGTAGGAGTATTTGTACTGGGTTTAAAAAATTGCGTCCTAGCAGGATGCCTGAGTAATAACTCTGACGTGTGTATTACAGGCTTGTGTCTAGGATCGCAGAACAAGGGTTCGTCTTTCAGTTACAATTGCTGGGACCCGTAGAAGAGATGTATTTATTTTCGCCGTATACTATTCCATGGCACATTGTGATTTAAACCCTGTGTTTCAGTGGATAGTCTGTACACCCAACGTTGTTCTTTTTCGAACAGCTGGTCTTGTATGTTTTCTGCATTTGCTTCTAGTTGTTCAATGACTACCCAGGTCATGTCATTGGTTGTGTGTCCCACCGTCAGGTAGTGGTCTGTCAGTATCGTGGTATTCCGTTTACAGCGGATGTTGCTCCTATGTTCACATATGCTAGTTTTTATTTTTCGTCTGGTCATGCCTACGTATCGCAGTTGGCATGGGCATGTGATTAAATAGACCACGTTGGCAGAATTACAATTTGTGTGTCTCTTAATGTTCCATACTTTGCCTTGCTCGAGATGTAGGGTTTTTGTAGTTTGAGTTAAATGGCAGACACTACAGTTGCCACATGGAAAGTGGCCGGTAACATTTGGTAGACCCCATGCATTGAGCACAGTGTTCTGGATTATGGTTTGTTTGTTTGGGCGAGTAGATTCCAGACTGTCTCTTAGGTTTTGTGATCTTTTGTATATCTTCATTACCTCCACAGCGGTTGGCTTTTGTTTTTGCGGGGATTGCTTCTCAGAGCGGTGCTCAGCTCTTTCCCTTTACTAGTTTGCAATGTACAGTCCTGGCACTTTCCTTTATGGTGCTGTTTTTTTAACCATGATCTCTTGACTTGGTAAGAGTATTCTGCATCATTCAGAAACTCTGTCCATCACCACCCCCTTTTTCCAAAATCGCTGTTTTTCACCATTCCATTTCCTTTCATCATTTCCGCACACTGTTCCCATATTCTAACAGTTTTTTTGGTGGTGGCTCCGTGTTGTGGCGCGGAAAAGTTTCTCAGACGAAAACTGACATCAGCGCATTGGGGGGGGCTCCGCTGACGTCCCGTCCGTGGACGACGTCATGCCGGAGCCGTGGCGCGCAGAGGTGCTGCTGCGGAAAGTTTTCCGAATCCTGTCTGACGCCTGGGGATATTCTAAAATAAGGAATCTGCGGCTAGACTAAGTCTCTACCAGATACATCGTTATCGAAGGTAAGTAACTCATTCGTCAGGCATTAGACCTCCATATCCCAGAGACTCAGACAAACACACCTGAAGAGTCACAGTGCAAAAGAAGTCCAGAGTGGCTATGAGTGTGACGAGGCCGTAAACAATATCTCAGGAGGAAATACTGTTGGCCCGGAAGGCAGCTCTGGAACAGGCTCACAAAGTGAGCGGCCCACCATGGCCCAGCCTCTTTCCACCCCAGCTCCTGAGACAACAATTGGTTAAACCTTTTGATAACCCAGCACACTGACTGACCCAAGAAGCGTGGTCGCCCATGTGGCTGCCATATTGACATAACAAATGAGCTTTGAAAGTGACCATTGCTGGCCTGGGCGGGTGACACTCTGGTTCTGTGTTGACAGTTGTAAGGAAATGTTTCTTTTTGTATAGTTACCCCCAGGTTTTTTGACTGATGCTGCTGGTTTTTCGACTCTGAGAGTGCACTGAGGCCTGTTAACCAGACATCAGTGCCCGTTTCCAGACACCAATAAGTGTATGCCACATTCTCAAGTCAAAATTAATGTAACAAGTAACAGTCTGCAACTTTTACAAAGTTGCTACTTTGTTGGCTTCAATCTCCTGTGCCCTTAACGATTAAAGGAACTAGAACCGGAGACTGCTTTCTGCCCACCTATGGAGCGGTGCTAATAACTCCCAGGAAAGGAGACTATACGGGCCTGCACTGGAGAGGTGTTAGCTCCCTCCTTCAGGAAGCCACATGAGTGTTTGCCCAAAAGGCGACAATCAAAACTGAAGCCGACTTTGAAGGTCAAATGGGGAACACTTGGGAGAAGGGCAGCCCCATTATTTAGGCAGGCTTCCTGGCACGCTGGAAGGTGAGCCGAAACCTGTTGTCAAACCAGTTTTTCTGTGGTGTGTAGCCCCCTTGTTAGACACACCTCTGGGTTGGTCTAGGGAGTTACGGACACTGAGAGAATGGTTCTGCCAAGCTGAAAGTGAGCAGAATGTACATTTTGGGATAGCCGGATGCCACACATTCCAGGAAGTGGTCATCAGGAGGGTGGTAACCTGGCATGCCATTGGCTACCAACCACAGGACCCTGAGGACATTTTCGGAGCATAAAAGGGCACCCCTGGCACCCAGAACCCAGATCTCGTCTGGACTGGAAGAAGGACATGTCTTTCAATCTGGAACCCTCTAAGAGGGGCTGCTCCGGCATGGACTGCAACTGCTAAACATGGTGACTAGCAAAGGAGAGGGACTGTGCCTGCTGTGTTCTGCTTGTGGAGAAGTCTTCTCCAGAGCCCAGTCAAAGTCAGACACTCCAAGGGTTAGTTGGCTGTCCTGTTCACAGCACAAGGCCCGAATAGCTGAGAAACCTGCAGGGGCAAGTTGGTAGCCCAGAATTTTCAGATCGCTGCCAACTATTGCAGTGCAGCACCAGAGGCCAGGACCCGGCGTTCAAAGTTGAGCCGGGATGATCGTCGAAGTGCAGCTTGATCACCCAGAAGTCGAATTATTGTGCAGGGAAGAATTTGACAATGACTGTGATATTGGGTGCCTGCTAGCCCAGTGATGACTGAAATTCTACCATCACTGAGAGGACTTGGAGGGTCGTCAGTCCTGTGACTTGGATATCCTCATCCTCATTGTGGACAGAGGAGTAGCTGGCGGAAGATCCCGTCGACTGCATTGCATCCAAAGCATCCTTGAGCATCTTTAATCCATTTCGAAGGATCACATCCATAGTAAACCACTGCAACAGAAAACGGCGCCTGGAACTGACTGAGGATTGCTTCAACCATTCTGGTAACTGTTTCTAAGGACCTTGTGAGTCCCCTGGACTGGCTGCCTACTGGAATCGGTTGTCTATGGTGATTCTAAGTGACCGCAACACAGCTAGCCAAACCTTTTTGTTTCAAAGTATCAAATTTGATGAATTTGCCAATGCTTGCTTTCAGTTCAGTAAAATGCTTTGATTTATTTACTGTACCTTGTAAATTCTGTATCTCAGGAACCCATCTGTAGATCTTTTTCATTGTGTTGTCTACAAATACATAGAAATACAGTCTATTGTATATATTTGTGTCCAGTTTCTTCAGTGTCATATCGATTTCTTCTTCAATTGTTTGGTGCTGTTTAAATGCTTTACACTTGTTCCTTCATGTAAACCTTTCTGCTCGAAACCACAACTACTCAGGGTTGAGCTGACCGTTTGACCAATGAAACCTACTGGTCCCATAGGGATTGGTAAGTGCATGACTCAATAAAGTCGCACAACCACACTAGATAATACGCCCATTTCCTCTCAACAATTGCCTTTTCCACCTACATAACTAGTATCTTCTTCCTTGCAGGACAGCTGCTGTTGGCTCCAGAACCCCAAGAGGGTTGCTATTCACTCTGCGATATTCATCTCTGCTGAGGTTGAATTTTTCAAATTGTTTATTGTTCCTGTTTATATTCTTGATGGCGGTTTTGGGAGGGAACAGCTGTCTGCCCACGGTCAAATCCACACTCCACCTGCCTGTCACACAGGGCCCTAAGCCATCACTTATTATAAAATAACCATGTCCAGTAACACTCTTCACATTCTCACCTACAGTGTTCGAGGCCCTAATGATCCTACTAAATAGCACTCCATCCTCAGCAAACTATCTCTCCTCAAAGCGGAAATGGGTCTTAGTCAAGAAACCCACCTACTACAATTAGACTAGTCTCTAAACCAACCCCCCACCAAAATAAAGAGACTATCCCAGCCTGTATTTCTACTTAGGTCACAAGAAGACAGAGGGGGTGGGTGTCCTAATACATCGTCACTGACAACTAGTGGTGGAAAGGACCATCCAGGGCGCTTGTGCATGGTGGGTGACCATATGAGGCTGGCTGAGATGTCTGTCCCTCACTTTAGCGTCAGTCTACAGCCCTATCCAACATCAAGTGAATCAGAAGTGAATGGCAGAAGTGAATCATACCTCTCAGCTTGTTCAAATACACCTCTGATTATTGGAGGCAACCTTAACCTGCTCTGCGACACTGATCATACAGAGAGAGCAATATCGACTGCAGGTAGAAAACTGTTAGACGAACTGGGATTGGTTGATGCCTGGAGGACCAGCCACCCTCTTACCTAAAACTGCTCTTATTTTGCGGGGGCCCACAAAACATACGTTACACTTTACTATATGCTTTTAGATAAGCACCTACTCCCCAACCTGACAAACTCCACCCAACACCCCATCACACACTCTGGCCACAGCCCAAAAAAAAATTGTGAGTTTTTATTAACTGTACAATAAACAAATTCTGAATTCAGTCTTTTGCACGCTGACTGACATTGGCTCCCAGAGTATGATAGTTATCAACACCTGGCAACTTCAAGATTACTTCTTGAAGGACCCAGTGATGAACAATAACTTTAAGAAGAGTATTGAGGACTATCTTCTCTGTAATGACACTGGGGAAGTGAACTAGGCCACCCTCTGGGTGCCCTAAAGGTGGTCCTGTGAGGTAACTTCATAGCGGAAGCTGCATGCCTCTGGAAACTACAAGAAGAACTGTGTCTTAAATTGGGCATGGAATGCGGGGAGCTTGAGATGAAGAGCACCCACTCCCCACGAGTATGTAGCAAAGTAACAGGCCAAATCCGGACCCTCAAAACCAATAAGTAGGAATATCTATGGACAAAACTCGACAATAAATACTATGACCATGGTAACAAATCGGGTGAAATGCTGGCAAACCTCCTACGGGCCCACCACACTAAGACCGCCATACCAGGAAGTCAAACTCCCACATGGGCATATATGTGCAGGAGACAGAGCAATCTGCTTTCACTTCTTTTACACCCAGGTATACAGCAACCAACAAACATACCCCCAAGAGCACTCACGATATCTCACAGAAGCCCAATTGCCAAAGCTAAGCCATTAAGAGATACTCAGTAATCTCCTGGAGCCATATATAAGCTGCAATCCTCCAAGCGCCAGGCCCGCCGTATTCAAAGCAGCCCCCAAGTATTGTCCATATTTCACAAAATATTTCGAGATAATTGAGGAGGGTAGGGACACCCCCATCATGAATGAATCTAATATAGCCCTGTTCCTTAAGCCTAAAAAAAACCTTAATGACTGTTGGTCATGTTGTCCAATCTCTGTTCTCAACATAGATGCCAAAATCCTTAACAAAATAGCCACCGTGAAAATCCAACTCCTAATGGAGAATCTGATACACCCAGACCAGTCTGGCTTCATTCAAGCAGGTCAAGCTAACAACAATACAAAAAAGGTCTTCCAACTACTCAACATCGGTACTATGGGAACAAGGCAGTCTATCATGGTCACCCGGGATGCAGAAAAAGGGTTCAACGGGGTTGACTGGGATTTAATGACCGATGTCCTGAGTGATGTAGGGATGAGGGGAGACATTTGTGCCATGGCTTCTGGCAGAGTATCAAGCCCCGCGGGCCAAAATTTGAGTTGACAGCCTCTTTTCTAACTGGGTAAACATAGGTCAAGGTACTTGGCAGGTGTGCCCCCGTACCCCCATCTTATTTTTCCTTACACTGGAATCACAAGCACAGCATATTCATTCTAAGCCCCGGATTAAAGAAATCTGATTCAGCCAACAAAGGTTGAAATTGACTATTTGCCAATGATATCCTCTTGTCCCTAGCACACCTCATAGTCTCCTTCCTTCAAGTACTTGGGGAACTTCACCTCTACCAATTAGATTCTCGGCTTCCAAGATTAACATTCCCAAATCTGAAATATTGTATATCGCCGCCCCTCAGGCATTGGTGTAACAGGTGCAGTTACACACTTCCATACAATATAAATCTTTCTCTCCTCAGTAGAATTGCAGAGTACAAAAATTACGATATTGCCTAGGATACTGTATCTGTTCCAGACCCTAACCCTTCAAATACCGGGCGACTACATAACCATCCTTCAGCCGAACTGTGCCGCCTTCATATGGCAGTGCAGGCAAAGGGGATTAGTCGGAAACAGGGCTCACTACTTTCGCGACTAGGAGGCTTAGTGTGAGAAGTTGGCCTGATGTATGATGTCCACAGTTCTGTGGGCACCCTGTATCAGTCCAAACAATCCCTTATGGTGGTGGTTGTAAGTCAACCTTAAAGACAAGCTATCCTAGTGGTAGCATGGACTAAGCAGCCTAAAGGCTTAACTCAAGAGGACATGTGAAGCCAGCTGTTTTACCATATGCAATCCTGTAATATCAAATGAAAGGACACCACATAAGTTATATATTATCAAAATATATGTATTTATTCTTAGAATAATCCTCACTACTCTTTATGAGCAATGAAGCACAAGCGTTTAAATAAAAGCACAGTATAACATACACAAGTTGCACAGTTATGGATGAGGCCGGTGGCCACTCAAACCATATATCAATAAAGTGGTATAACAATCACTAATCGATCAGGGGTAAGGCCTAGGGCCTTGTGAATCGCTGGGACTACACTGGACTAACAGCAGTTAGGACGGGAGTAGCCCGCGGGATTCGGGAGCAGTGCTGAAAGCACACGCATGCACCAATGTAAAGTCAAAGGTGCGTAAAAGTTATCGAGTTACAGTTTTAAGAGTCTTCCGACTGGACTAGAAGGACAAAACTTTAGACTTAGACACTAGAGGTGTTAACCACTACAGGAGCACCGGTGTTCAAGAGTTACCTCACCCACAGGAAGCGGGTGCACAGGTGCAAAGATGTGTTGGGTTTCGTCACGAAGATCTAGGGTGCCTGGAGATGAAGATGCTGCAGGCGTCCAGAAGAGAAGTGTCCGGTGCGATCCAAGGGTGGATCGAAGTTGTAGAGTACCTGAAAGCAGAGGGGACAGAGTCTGGGTCACTAGCCAGTGACCACAAGGAACCAGGCAATGTCGGGCGCAATCAGGTCGATGTCGTGAAGCTTGTCTCCGCTGCCACGTGGTCTCTGGGGCACTGAGGATGTCCTGGAGGGGATCACGAGCTGTCCCACGAAGGCTCTCGCTGTCGGCGGTGTCGGCTTCTGGATCGGAGTCAACAAGCCTTGGCAAAGGCAACCCACGCAGGCTTCGAAGATCGCTTCTGGACCGGACCAGGAAGGTCAGATCGGGTGCTCCTTTTCAGGGGAGCGAGGGCCAGTCTGGAGCAACCAGACTAGCAGAGCAAATTCAAAGGTTCGTCGGTACTGGGGCCACTAGTCAACGGGCAAGCGACCGGACCAACGGCAAAAGGGTCCCACGCAGCACTCGTCGAGTGTGGAGGGGTGAGCTTCGGTGCAAAAGCTGCTCGGGGCTGGAGCTTCTCAAACTCCAATGCACAGCTTCGAGGGAGCCTCGAATACTGCACAGTCAGCGCTTCGTATTTCCTCCAAGATGGCCGCTCCCACGCTTCAGGTCGCCTCCACGTGTCTCAGCTCTGAATAGACTGTGGATCGGGCTGTTAGAAGGCAGGCACGCTGGGTCTTGTCGATCTCTGTCGCTCGAGTTCCGGCGGGAACTGCAACAAAGCAAACATCGAGGTGCTGGATGGTGCCTGTTTCCACAGGGTGGTCACTCCTTACCACAAGGGAGATTCTTCAGTCTTCTACGTCGAGTAGGATGTCGAAGGGTCCAGAGTTTCGTTTCATAAGTTTCAGTCAGGATAATCTGATGTGCATTGGCACTGCTCCCACCTATATTCCAATTCTGGGGGCTGGATTACCTGCTAGGTCCCTCCTATGGGTGGGACCTGGGAAGGGGGTGGTTACACCCCTTTCCCTTTGTCCAGTTTGCCGCCAGGACTGGGGCTGGATGGCCCCAGAACCGGTTTGACTGGAATCTGCCCAGGGACACCTTGTGCGCCCCAGGCAGTGTCTAGTTTCTTTCAACCCTCCTTCCTACAATCCACTATCTCCTGTCTGGGGTGGTATGACACCTCCCTGTGACAGGAAACCCTTTGTCCAGGCGTCCTCTGCCAAGTTTCGGTCAGCAGCAGGAGTCCAGGCATGTGTCTGTGGCAGCAGCGTCCATTTTGTGATGCTGGGACTCTGGTTAGGATTAACCGCGTTTTCAGTAAAGTAACATGTTTTCTCCCTCTAGAAGGGTGGAATGCTACCCCCGTCGCCAGAACTGGCGAGGGGGTAGTATTCCAAAAACACCTATGCCCTGGGCACCTATAGTGCACTGTACAGGGGCTGATAAGGTGTCCAGTACCAAATTGGTGATGTACCTATAGTACATGGAGTCCACTTAAAGAGAGAGCAGATAGCCTGGGGCCCTGATTAGCAGGATCCCAGGCCTACTAAGTCGAAAACCAGCTAAACACAAGGCAAAAAATCTGGGGTAACCATAGTCAGGTATCCACCTTCCTACACTTAGGAATTCCCAACCTGGCCTGTAACTTTGCCTCAGTACACCTCCGCTATCTTATCCACTGAACACAGCAAAAAAACTGACATGGGGTGATGCATGATGAATCACACAATGGCAGCGAGACCCCTGTGGGAAATCGCCTGGAAACCTCTACTAGACTGGACAAAAAGGTTATATATATCCCCATTCACAAGAGCTACATTGGAGGTCTGGGAAAAGGTGGGGGTTAAGTGTGGTCTCACTACATTTTCCTCCCTGTTGACACCGCTCTGGGGAAACCGCAAAGTTGCTTTTGGCCTGCCATGAACCGTATATAGTAAATGGCCGGAAGGGGGGTCAAAACGCTGAAGGATACGTTTATGCAAAGGACGATGAAATCCAGTGAGCAGTTAAAAAAGGAATGCTATCGCCCACGATTCTGGCACTTACTTATGCCACTGGCTATTGCATCCTAAAATTAAACAGGGGGACGCGGGCCCTTACACCATTTGAAAAGTACCTCATACACTGCACAGATGACAAAAATGCCATTTTCATTATATACTATATGCTAAATACCACACGAGGCACCACCAAACACACATTTCAACATGCTTGGGAGGAGCTAGGAATTACCGTAGACCATGGCCAATGTGAAGAAAACTTGATCAGCGTTAACAAGTATACACCGCACTTGGGAGGGAGAGAGACCCTACTTAAGATATTGTACCGGTGGCACTACGCGCCTAGCCAAAATGAAGAGGGGGCAGCCCTCTCTGATGGAGGATATGCATGGAGGAAGGATCCTTTAGGCCCATACTTTGGCCTTGTCCCAGAATATACAACCCTTCTGGACCTCGATACTGTCCACAATTGAACAAATCAATGGGTCAGACTTGGCCTGATGTCTCGCCGATTCTATTGGGATGGACAATACCGGATATCTATTCTCTGTAATGCTAGGCAAACTGATTGAATTTAATTGAATTTGAAACTTATAGAGCGCATAACTGCCACCCTACGGGTATCCTGGCGCTTAGAAAGATGAATAAACACAACAGCAGAGTCAGATTTGTCAGTGAAAGAGACTACAAACCCTCCCTTTGAAATAGCCAAGTTTTCAAATCCCTCCGAAAGCAGGTCAGAGAATTAGCCTGTCTAAGGTTCTGGGGCAACTCGTTCCATAGGCGTGAAGCAGCCACGCTAAATGCTCTGCCCCCCATCCGAGATCTCTTAAATCTAGGGGCTGTAATCAGATTTGCAGTTGAGGAGCGGAGCTGTCTCCCAGGATTATACCAGGTAAATAGCTCCTGCAAGGAGACTGGGCCCTAGCCATGTGCAGCTCTGTAAACAGTACAAAGAGATTTAAAACGGACTCTCTCTTTGATAGGCAGCCAGTGAAGATCTCTCAGGGCCACCGTGGTCGATGACCAACGCTGTCTGTTCAGTACCAGTTTTGCTGCCTTGGACTGGACTCTCTGCAACCCCTGCACATTGTATTGTGGTGCTCCCAAGTACAGGGAGTTGCAGTAGTCCAGTCTACTCCGAATTATATTTCTCACTACAAGAGATCGAGTGTCTTTTGGAAGTAGTGGAAGAACCTTCCGCAGCATGCGCAACAGGGACAGACAGACACTGGCAGTTTTATTTGCCTGTGATTCCATTTGGAGATTATTGTCCACCATAACACCTAGATTACGCACCACTTTGGCCGGAGTCAGGGGTTCATCCTCTGGAGTAATTTTAAACTCCACCGGTAGGTGTCGGGATATTCTAGAGGCAGGACAGTACACCACTTCTGTTTTCCCACCATTAAACTGTAGGGAATTCTCCCTGAGCCAACCAGCAGTCTGGTGCATGCATTCCTGGAAAGTATCCATAGATACTGCATGTTTTCCCTCCAAGGAGAACACCAGTTGGGTGTCATCTGCATAGTTCATCAGGTGTATCCCATAGGATTTGATAATAGGAAATAGGGGGCGCAGGTAGATGTTAAAAAGCATTGGGCTAATTGCAGAGCCTTGTGGTACCCCATACGATACTGGGGCCTTGCCCGAGATGAATGGAGTCAAAGACACTACCTCTTGTCTTCCTGACAAGTAGGAAATTAGCCACTGCAATGCAGATCCCTTAACCCCTATGCTTTCCAGTCTCTCCACTAGCACTGTGTGGCTCACCGTGTCGAATGCGGCTGACATGTCCAGTAACACTAGGACAGAGGAGTTCCCATTGTCAGCACGCATTCGCAGATTATTCATTACGGTGACCAAAGCCGTCTCAGTGCCGTGTCCCGGGCGTAAGCCAAATTGGTCCCTGTCCAGCAGAGAATTTTCCTCAAGATAGCATGATAGAATTCTGCTAACTGCCTTCTCTATTATTTTGATCTGGTATGGCAGGAGGGAAATTGGTCTGAAATTTGCTGGATTGGTGGGATCCAGAGATGTTTTTTAACAGTGGGGTCACCACTGCTTGCTTCCATACCTCAGGTACCTCTCCTTCCTCCAGCGACTGACAACAGATCTTCCATAGCCAGGAGAAGATTTATTTTCCAAATGTTTTCCAGATTTTATGTGGAAGGGGATCTAACGGGGAATCCGAGGAAACACTCTGGGCAAGCTGGTTAAAAGAATCCTCCGTAAGGACTGGAAAGATTTCCATAAAGGCATCTACCTGAGGTCCTGTATTAGACTTCCGAGCTGGAACCTCCCTGCTGCTCGGACGTAGTTCTCCAACAATTTTATTTATTTTTTCTCTGAAAAAAAGGCAATCTCGTCGCAAAGTTCCTATGACGCGACCACCTAATTGCTCGTACAGGCGGGATTAGATAAACTCCTAAAGATATTAAAAAGCGCTTTAGTGCTATTTGTAGCTTGCAGGATAGACTTGGCATAATAATCTGCTTTGGCCTTGGCAATGGACTCCTTATACTAAGTCTGCGCTAATCTCAGGTCTTTTTTGTCTGATTCTAGATAGGCCCTCCTCCATTTTCTTTCGGCCTGTTTGCATACTGTCCGTAGTTGTTTTAGCTCATCATTATACCAGGGGGCAGAGATTTTTTTCCTGTTTTTAAGACGTTTACCGGAGCTAGTAAATCAAGGGTCCCAACTATATATTTACAGTAGGTTTGATCGTTTTCCCCGACAGAGACACGAGTAGTAAAGAGATTCTGATCAGGGAAGGTCCGAAGTGCCCTATTTTTTACAAACTTAGCCCATTCTCTTCCCTTACGATAAGTCATAGACCTATTATTATTAACCTCTAAATTAGGTAGCGTAATGCAGAATTTAATTAAAGAGTGATCAGTCCAGCTTTGGGGCAATATACTGACCACTTCGGTTTCTGCCTGATTCGCAAACAGAAGATCCAAGACATGACCTCCTGAATGCGTTGGTTGTTGTACCATCTGATGTAAGTCAAGGTTCTCACAAGTGTGCCTTTAGTCTCTCAGATGGTGGTGTAAACTACCGTTATCCCATAACTTAAAATCCCCTAAGAAAATAATTCTCGAGTGGGTTAAGCTCAAGTCTGTGATGGAGTTAAAAAATGCTTGAAACTGGGTATCTGCGCTTGGGGGTCTATAGCAGACCACCCCTGTGAGTAACCTGCCCTTGACCTCTTGGAGTGAAAAACCTAATAGTTAAATTCCACTGACATCGTCTACTTGTAGGGGTGAAAACTCCAATTTTTCCTTAAAAATCACCCCAACTCCCCCTCCTCTTCCAGCGGTTCTTGGTTTATGGAAGATTCTGTATTCATCCGGACATGCGAGGCCCATTTGAACCAGTGAGTCAGTGCTGGTCCAGGTCTCTGTTAAGAAGAGGACATCCAGGTTCATATTTTCTAATACATCAGATACCTCCTGATAGTGTTTCATTAAGGATCTACAATTAATCATCCCACAATTCAGAGAGCTTTTACAGTAACATTCGAACTTTCAGATCTCCTACCTAGGATCTCCTCGCTATAGGACCTCAGGACAAATACATAGCTCTTCCGAAAGTTCTAATCTATTCCATTCTATTCCAATTTAATTGCTAACAACACAGCTAACCACACAGGATGAGATGAAGCTACTTGTATTTACAGTATCAAGTCATCTGTCCGGGCCATGCTATCCACACTGGGCATGGCTGCTAAGCCAACCTTTGTTGACTGCGCTGGCTGATGCTGGCAGTGGCTTTACTGCTGACACAACTGCTACATTGCATCGTCTGCACTGCCTACTTCCCCCGCGCCCTGCTCTGTCTCTTGGAGGATGTCACCCGCTGTGCTACTGCAAGGTCATGAGCGGGTGGGAGAGCAGCGCTTTGTCTGGAAGCACTGCTGTGACCTATCAAGGAGGTGAGTACACCGGAAGGACTGTCTGCAGACAGCACTAGGTTCAAGTTACAAAATAAAGCAAAGTAACAGCGGCACTAAAAGAAAGGATTAGTGCAGTCGTTCCCAAACGGGTGCGCATATGTTCGCTGTGCCCCTGGCTAGTCTTGACTGTACACCAGGATACTGCAGGGCACAGATTTGGAACCGCTGCTTTAGGATACAGAGGGTACCACAGGATTTTTTGATGGCCAAACCCCAGTAAGTGATGTAAAGTGGGAATTGTTACCTCGTGGGAACTATTGCCAGATTGGCTTGTTAGTCCTCCTCTCCCACAAACAAGATGACGTACATATGGCACTCCAGGCCCACAGTCCTCACATTACTAATGGATTTGATGAAAACAGGTGAAAGACTGTATTGCTGCACCCTGGACTCAAGACAGGCTGCACCAAAGTATGGACTGCACCTAAGGGACCCGCAACGAGGACTGTACCATCTGTTCCCATGAATGGAAAAGAGCTCTACTTGTGCTAAGACGGAAGAGGTGACTCCTAGGGTCTGGTGGCCAGCAACCAGTGAGGATTCAGGACCAGTAAAAGCTAAAGAAACCTGCACTTCTCAAGAGCCCAGTGCCAAAACCGCCTTCCTGCCGCTGGATGACAAAGTGCCCATTGGGCGACCCAGTCCAGACCTTCCGGCAGTGCCCCATGTACATGGGGCCCATAGTTGAAGTCTACTCTGGTCACCCAAAGAAAAAGATTTGCTTAACTAACAAACCGCTCAACCTGCCGTAATCAGGAGACCAGTTGACCAGTGGCAACTGCACCTGCACTGGACTCCCCTGCTGCAATATGATCATCTAGTCCTGAGACTGGAGTTGACCCTTGACGTTTGTGGACCTTAGGGTGGCCCCAGGAAAACTCACAGCATTTCCTTAGCGTCCCCTAAGCATCTCCGCATCGGTCATCATCAGGACCACTTTTTGGCTAGACTGTGTTAAAAGAGAAAATAACTCTTAGGACACTAAAACTGGCACCAGCTTGTTGTGGTTAATTCTAACAGATGTTTTAGCCCATTGGCTACTAAGTACTTGCAAAAATTTTTTTGCATTTAATAGATTAAAATACAGTATTTTACTTATGATGGAAAATCATATCTCCCGTTTCCTCAAGAGATTTTTGTTGTTTTGGTATCTATTTAAAGATAAGAATACAACTTATTTTTTATAAATTGGTGTTTGACTTTATTGAGTTGCATTTCTTGCATATCTACTGTTTTGGAACTTCTAAATGCTTTTCACTTGTTCCTTTGATGATTAAGTTTGACTGCTCTATGCCACAGTTTCCCAGGACTGAGCTAAGGTTTTTTTTAAAGAAACCTAACGGAACCTGATCAAGATTGTGTCATTTTTACATGGGGAGGTCTCACAACCGCACCACTTAATAATCCACTTTCCTACGCTATACTAATCCCGTTCTTTGTCTAATACAACAGTAATGCAGCTTGTATTTTAATCAGTTTGATTGTAAGTTTATTAAGCTATCTGCCGTAATTGGCCTACAAAACTGGTATATTTACAAAGTACATTATTTTAACCTTATAGAATACGTTATAATAATTCACAATCAAACCTTACAATTACTCAAACTTAAAATATGGATCACAATTTTTTGTCACATCATTACATTTTTTAAAGTATTTTAAGAAATATAACATCTCACTCCATCAGATAATTCATTGCATCCTTCAAAATACCATAACCGTACATCCCTGAAACTTGTCAGCAACAATATTTTTCCGGACCCAGATAATACCTTGAGCGACAAAGATCTGTATAATAACTTTAGGGACGTACAATAGTATTGAACAAAAAGTGTGATAAATATATCAACAATAGTAACATTTGCACTTTTATCACTAGGGTTGATTTTTTTATGCTCATTTTTCCAGATGACAAAATAGTGCTTCAGTCAATAAAGCGCATTTTGCGCAAAGTGCAGGAGATGAAAACCCAGCGGGAATCCCTGTTAAAGCAGCTGAGAGATACTATCCAGAAGGATGACATCACCACATCCCTGGTGACCACTGACCGTTCGGAAATGAAGGTGTAGAATCAATTTGTTTCTATTTGTTTTCATTGTTCAGTGTATTCTGGTGCTCTGTATTGCAGTCTAACATTTATACAACGCTTCTGAGGCCATGAAACGCTCAGTTTCATTCTGTTCCTTTGGAGTGCATGGTTGGGAGGGTGTAGTATGCAGTAATCCTTTATGGAAGTTTTGGTTGAGGACTGGCTTGGTTCTTGGGCTATTGTGTGGCTAATAGGCGGTCAATCACAATGTATGTCTTGCAGGCAGATGTTTCTAAGGGATTTCTTGAGACTATAGTACCTTCTATGGCTAGCAAGTGAATGCTCCTTATGGATTCAATGGGAATACTGTAATACCTTAAGGCTATTCTTCCCTGACAATGCTGTTGGACACAATATAATTTGACTGCCAATCCCATTAACATTTTAGGTCACGCTTACTTTTCTTGAATATATGGCTGATTTACAAGCCATTCAAATAATGGATACATTTCTTTTGTGCAAAAAAATGTAACTATGATGTTTATCAAATGAGTTAAGACAGTTATTCTGTAGACTTGAATTGAAATTCTTGTAGAAACGGATAGATTTATCTCCATGGATTTAGGTTCTTCATTTAACACTAAATAAAAATCCATGGTGTACTTGCCTCCCATACTAGTTCCCAGACGTCCATCACCTCTTAGTCTTGTCCCTATTGGCCAACCACCTGCCTCAGTGCTCTCATGTAGTACATCTCATGTGCTATTCCCCCAACAAGTCCTCCATTGCCCAGCTATTCCCCTCTACAGCCCTCAACTTAACTGTTCCCTGTTGGTGCACTCCACACCTTTCCTAGATCCATTTGCACTCTACACCTTCCGGGTGGTCTTCATTGAGCACTCATTTTCTCACCTCTTATCTTACACCCTCCTCAACCCTGCTACTCTCCCATGGAGCCCTCCCCTGCTGGTCCCTGTTGAGACCCTGTTCCAAAGTAGTTCCCAATTTAGCCCTCCCCGCTGGGAAATTATCCAGACCCGTTTCCATTTGCAGGCTACTGCTGGGCTGGGACTTGTTGCCCCATCTCCTCTATGACTCTTCCCAGTGAGCCAACCTGTTCCCAGACTAGGTCTTTGTTTATCCATTCTCACAGGGCTGGTCCTCCTCCTTTTTCCCTTCTCTTGGTGATCCCTCTAAATGAATTCCCTTCCCTGCTGGCTACCATCTCCCAGGCCTGTCCTACTTATCCTGTTGTGATTCCCATTGATGTGTTCTGTCCCTGACATGTGCACTTTAGCCTGTTGAATCCCTAGCGCATCGATTCCCAAATTGTGGATCAGGACCCACTGGTGGGTCGCAGAAGTCCTGGTCTATTTGCAAGTAATATTTAAAATGATTACCCCTATTTGTGCACAATGTCCCAAAGTCCAGTTTTAAAACAAACCTTTGCAGGTATTCCCAAGCCAGACTCCAGGGGAACCTTCCAGTATTTGTTGCTGCCGCGTTTCATTAACTTACAAACCCATTTTGCCAGAGAATGTGCTCATTATACATGGTCATATTCAGCCATACCACTTGTGTATGATTTTCACAGATTAATTAGAAAAATATGTCTGTTGTCTAACGGCTAGGGCTGCCAACTTTAGATTTGGGGAAGCCAACTTTAGAATCGGACACATGCAGTGGTACTCACCACAGAGTGTCAGATGCAGGTATTGAAGACAAGGTGCTGAAATGGTCAACATCTTTCCACAAGGGTAAGACCTTTCAAGTGCCGGACCATACCGGTTTCTTGGCAACTTCTAGTTGAATTGTGGGGTGCATCAGGGGTCAGCGTTCAGCTCCACCCTCTTTAACATATATATATATATATATATGTGCCCCCTGTCCGAGATGGTTTGTATCTTTGCATTGTCAATAGTCTGTTACTCAGAGGACACGCAAATAGTTGTGTCTATCTCTCCAGAACTTGGTTCTAACTCCCCTGTTAACAGGAAGCGACACTTTGAAATGCAAACTGCTGACTTAAACTTAACAGGGACAAGGTGAGGGTCATGTTTCTGGGCAGTACCATCAGGAACTAGGCATTGAAACTCTGGCATAACTGTCTCTGGAGCCCTCTCAGCCCAAAGAGCCTGATAAACCCTCACGATGGATTACCAAGCCCAAAAACTTTCAGAAAGAGGCTATGGCAATCATAGAATGCTAAAGAGAGTCTTGGATCTTCTCCCTTCCTTTCCAGAAGAATTATCTTTCAGAAAGGCTTTGAAAACCTGGCTGTTTGTGAACTAGCCTCGTCTCAGCCGTGATGTAGATTTGGTGGGTGTCATTTTGGTTTCTAGTGCTGGGAGGCCTCTGGGTAGCCATGCACTCAAGTCCAATTGAAGAGAATAGGTTTGAATCCCGGCATTGACTCAACATCCTTTGATTCTCTGCAAATCATTTAATCACCCATGTTTATAATACAATTAATTTGACCCTGTGTAATGTAATCCGGTAGGAATGTACAGTGCTCAAGTGCCCTGGCGCGCGATCAGTATATAAAACGGAATTGCACCAAATTTGGCAGAAAGCTAGATCTTTACCCATAAAGTGTGCTTTTTGTGAATGTGTAAATCCATTCAGTAGGTTTTGAGAAATTAAGGTTCAGAATTTATGTAAATATAGAGATACAGTAGTACCAGAGCTCCGGCGGATCAAAAGATAAGATCTGATTGGCTGCCTCATATCAACAAAGATGTTTGGCAAGAATTTTATGACTAGGAGACTCAGTTTGTGATTGCTTTTTTTATTAAAAAAAAGTATATTGTGCAGGGATGTGTTCCTGTGGCCCTTCTCCCTGAGCCGATATGGGCCCTTGGATCCCATCTCTGTGGAGGAAAGAGTGGCTGCTCCCACAGGAGAAATGCATTTTTGTTGTTGCTTGCTTCAGGTTGAGTGCAGGCTGGGGAGCCCACAGGGGCAGCGCGGTCCTTGGGGCTCCCCCTGTGGCCACCAAAATTTAAAAAGGCTGTGGGTGCCCTGAATGGGATCAAAAAACCCACAGGCAAAAATAAAAAGTCCGGCTCCCGTCTGCACCCTGGATGAGTGCTGCCTGGGGAGCCAGTAGAGTTTGCAGAGGCCACAGACCTCCTCCAACAGCCCCAAATATACATGGACACCCCAAAAAAATATTTAATAAAATATAATAGAGCATCGGGAGCTGCTCATTTATTATTAGCTTCTCCCGTCCAGGATCGCCCCTTAATGCCCTTCAAGTGCTGATTTACATATTTTTCCCTGTTTTGTTGTTCCACAATCTGGCCTGGGGCACCACCATCATGTTACAAAAGTGTTGTAGGGGCTGCAGGGAGAACAGCAGCCCCCAAGATTTTTTTTTTTAAAAGCCCAGTCTCTGTGTCATTAAACACATGGTCCCAGGAGAGCTTACCAATATTTTTAACGCACTCCGAGCTGGATTAACTGGAACCAGAGGCCCTCTTGTGTTCGGTTCTCTGCCTGTGACCTGAAGAGTTTTAAATACCGACTAATACACACATTTTAAGTTGTCTGGAATAAAAAAAAATGGTGTGTGTGTGTGTGTGTGTGTGCGTGTGTGTGTGTGTGTGTGTGTGTGTCAGTCAAAGCCAACAGGTCTGCTTTCTCAAAGCCAACAGGTCTACCTTACTTAAAATGACATCTCTTTATTTTGTTACTTTACGTAAAATAAAATAAAACAGCCTCAAATTCACTAAAAAAACAAAGGGTTAAAATGACGTAATAGGTGAAAATTGTCAGTTAAAATCTGTGTGCCTGTAAATGTCATTTAATACCTGTGTGTACATAAATATATCTTCACAATCACCAACGCTTTCACCTTATGCAGCAAGGCAACCACGGCACCATGAAGAAAGTCGGGTCTGGGCAATTATTTTCTGTTTCAATATTTATTTCATTTCACCATTTGTGCAGAGATATGGACAGTCTACGCGTTTATATATTATTATATATATATATATATATATATATATATATATATATCAAACACACAAGGTTAGCCCTGAAAGGAGAAGCCACAGGTACGTGTAAGATATTCACTCTTTTAATGGTGACAGCTTGCAGGCAGATTCAAAACGGTGATTCACAGCACAATTGATGAGCCACACCAGACGCGTTTCGAGAATAGTCCTCTCTTCCTCAATGGCATTCAGCTCGCAAACACCAGTCTGCCGATCGTGCACCACTTAAATTCCCAAAGTCCTGCCCCAGTGGGCGGGGCCATTCGCATGGCCTTGTGGTCTTGGTAGTGCAAACGATAAATAATTATAACTCATGTGAGTCAGTTAGGTGCGCAGTCTTTAAAGCAAAGTTTTTCCCTTGTGGGTTGCTAGAATTCCTGTTTGCAATCCGCAGCGCTCACCAGCTGTCATCAGCGAACACCACCTCCCGTTATTTCAGTCGAAGCCATCTGACTCCGTCCCGGGCCCATGAATCATGGTGAGCTCTCTCCCGCGGCTGGGCTCAGCCGCTCCACATCAAACACACAAGGTTAGCCCTGAAAGGAGAAGCCACAGGTACGTGTAAGATATTCACTCTTTTAATGGTGACAGCTTGCAGGCAGATTCAAAACGGTGATTCACAGCACAATTGATGAGCCACACCAGACGCGTTTCGAGAATAGTCCTCTCTTCCTCAATGGCATTCAGCTCGCAAACACCAGTCTGCCGATCGTGCACCACTTAAATTCCCAAAGTCCTGCCCCAGTGGGCGGGGCCATTCGCATGGCCTTGTGGTCTTGGTAGTGCAAACGATAAATAATTATAACTCATGTGAGTCAGTTAGGTGCGCAGTCTTTAAAGCAAAGTTTTTCCCTTGTGGGTTGCTAGAATTCCTGTTTGCAATCCGCAGCGCTCACCAGCTGTCATCAGCGAACACCACCTCCCGTTATTTCAGTCGAAGCCATCTGACTCCGTCCCGGGCCCATGAATCATGGTGAGCTCTCTCCCGCGGCTGGGCTCAGCCGCTCCACATCAAACACACAAGGTTAGCCCTGAAAGGAGAAGCCACAGGTACGTGTAAGATATTCACTCTTTTAATGGTGACAGCTTGCAGGCAGATTCAAAACGGTGATTCACAGCACAATTGATGAGCCACACCAGACGCGTTTCGAGAATAGTCCTCTCTTCCTCAATGGCATTCAGCTCGCAAACACCAGTCTGCCGATCGTGCACCACTTAAATTCCCAAAGTCCTGCCCCAGTGGGCGGGGCCATTCGCATGGCCTTGTGGTCTTGGTAGTGCAAACGATAAATAATTATAACTCATGTGAGTCAGTTAGGTGCGCAGTCTTTAAAGCAAAGTTTTTCCCTTGTGGGTTGCTAGAATTCCTGTTTGCAATCCGCAGCGCTCACCAGCTGTCATCAGCGAACACCACCTCCCGTTATTTCAGTCGAAGCCATCTGACTCCGTCCCGGGCCCATGAATCATGGTGAGCTCTCTCCCGCGGCTGGGCTCAGCCGCTCCACATCAAACACACAAGGTTAGCCCTGAAAGGAGAAGCCACAGGTACGTGTAAGATATTCACTCTTTTAATGGTGACAGCTTGCAGGCAGATTCAAAACGGTGATTCACAGCACAATTGATGAGCCACACCAGACGCGTTTCGAGAATAGTCCTCTCTTCCTCAATGGCATTCAGCTCGCAAACACCAGTCTGCCGATCGTGCACCACTTAAATTCCCAAAGTCCTGCCCCAGTGGGCGGGGCCATTCGCATGGCCTTGTGGTCTTGGTAGTGCAAACGATAAATAATTATAACTCATGTGAGTCAGTTAGGTGCGCAGTCTTTAAAGCACGTACCTGTGGCTTCTCCTTTCAGGGCTAACCTTGTGTGTTTGATGTGGAGCGGCTGAGCCCAGCCGCGGGAGAAGCTCACCATGATTCATGGGCCCGGGACGGAGTCAGATGGCTTCGACTGAAATAACGGGAGGTGGTGTTCGCTGATGACAGCTGGTGAGCGCTGCGGATTGCAAACAGGAATTCTAGCAACCCACAAGGGAAAAACTTTGCTTTAAAGACTGCGCACCTAACTGACTCACATGAGTTATAATTATTTATCGTTTGCACTACCAAGACCACAAGGCCATGCGAATGGCCCCGCCCACTGGGGCAGGACTTTGGGAATTTAAGTGGTGCACGATCGGCAGACTGGTGTTTGCGAGCTGAATGCCATTGAGGAAGAGAGGACTATTCTCGAAACGCGTCTGGTGTGGCTCATCAATTGTGCTGTGAATCACCGTTTTGAATCTGCCTGCAAGCTGTCACCATTAAAAGAGTGAATATCTTACACGTACCTGTGGCTTCTCCTTTCAGGGCTAACTTTGCGGTGGTGATGAGAAAGGGAGCGACATGAGGGGGATGATTCCTCCCTGGAGCAGGTTTTGGATCTGGCGTTATTTTGACATTTTGCTACTGCTGCGCTCATGTGTGCTCCAGAGATTGCCAGCAACCATACTCACCTTTACAACTAGTCGGAGTTTGGGGTGGAATTTAACAACACTTTGGACTGCATTCATGTACTCCATTCCAACTCCTGATGCATTATGGGACTTGAAGTATGGTAGCAGTCCGGCAGGTACTTACCAACGAATTCTGGGACACTGCACACGTGGTGTACCTCTGAGGAAAGCTATTCGCTGAAACGCGTCAGGTGCTCCACTTTTGCTGCAGCCTGCGTTAATCTCAATAAAAGCCAGTTGTTTCCAGAACCAGTGTTATGGCGCATTTGTTTGTTGGATGTTAAGGGCGGGAAGCGCTGTCTCCCGCTGTAAGCCATAAACGCCCTGCAGGGTCGGGGGCCCCCGACGGCAGCGAACTTTGCTTGGAACATTTAAAATGGGGGGCATGACCCGCTCGACCCACTGCGAGCCTGAGGATGTGCCGGCGATTTTGCGGTGGTGATGAGAAAGGGAGCGACATGAGGGGGATGATTCCTCCCTGGAGCAGGTTTTGGATCTGGCGTTATTTTGACATTTTGCTACTGCTGCGCTCATGTGTGCTCCAGAGATTGCCAGCAACCATACTCACCTTTACAACTAGTCGGAGTTTGGGGTGGAATTTAACAACACTTTGGACTGCATTCATGTACTCCATTCCAACTCCTGATGCATTATGGGACTTGAAGTATGGTAGCAGTCCGGCAGGTACTTACCAACGAATTCTGGGACACTGCACACGTGGTGTACCTCTGAGGAAAGCTATTCGCTGAAACGCGTCAGGTGCTCCACTTTTGCTGCAGCCTGCGTTAATCTCAATAAAAGCCAGTTGTTTCCAGAACCAGTGTTATGGCGCATTTGTTTGTTGGATGTTAAGGGCGGGAAGCGCTGTCTCCCGCTGTAAGCCATAAACGCCCTGCAGGGTCGGGGGCCCCCGACGGCAGCGAACTTTGCTTGGAACATTTAAAATGGGGGGCATGACCCGCTCGACCCACTGCGAGCCTGAGGATGTGCCGGCGATTTTGCGGTGGTGATGAGAAAGGGAGCGACATGAGGGGGATGATTCCTCCCTGGAGCAGGTTTTGGATCTGGCGTTATTTTGACATTTTGCTACTGCTGCGCTCATGTGTGCTCCAGAGATTGCCAGCAACCATACTCACCTTTACAACTAGTCGGAGTTTGGGGTGGAATTTAACAACACTTTGGACTGCATTCATGTACTCCATTCCAACTCCTGATGCATTATGGGACTTGAAGTATGGTAGCAGTCCGGCAGGTACTTACCAACGAATTCTGGGACACTGCACACGTGGTGTACCTCTGAGGAAAGCTATTCGCTGAAACGCGTCAGGTGCTCCACTTTTGCTGCAGCCTGCGTTAATCTCAATAAAAGCCAGTTGTTTCCAGAACCAGTGTTATGGCGCATTTGTTTGTTGGATATATATATATATATATATATATATATATATATATATATATATATATATATATATATATATATATATATATATATATATATATATATATATATATATATATATATATATATATATATATATATATATATATATATATATATATATATATATATATATATATATATATATATATATATATATATATATATATATATATATATATATATATATATATATATATATATATATATATATATATATATATATATATATATATATATATATATATATATATATATATATATATATATATATATATATATATATATATATATATATATATATATATATATATATATATATATATATATATATATATATATATATATATATATATATATACACATACATACATACATACATACATACATACATACATACCGAAATGGACGCCTAACCCTCTGTTCTGCTGCAGAAGGTGGTTCTCAAATTTGCTAAAATCACTTGTACCAACACCAAGATTTTTCAGAAGCCATGGGATTTTAGTTAACAGATGTTACCGACCTGTACCCTACTCTGAAGTGTCCCAACTCCAGTGAAGATCTGCCATTTTTATGAGTTGATCAGTATCTTGGCCATAGTACGATTTCGAGGGACATGGTCAGGATTGTGACATTTACAAACGATTGTTGTTATTACATTAAAAAATGTCTCTTGCCTCGTCCATTAAAGCTAGGTTGTGGAGAGGTGTGATGCAGCGGCCAGGGCAGCTGTCTTCGGAGCACAGGGTTCACGGTTCGATCCCTGGCTCCGGCGGCAGCTCAGCTCAGCACCATGTGACTCTGGGCAATAGCTCACTTAATTTCCACGACGGCCCACAGCGTCTTGAGACCCGTAAGGGTGAGTAGTTTGCGCTTTAGAAATACGGATTTAGATTTAGGTTGGTTGCGAAGATTTGTCGTTCTAAAAGTTGGATTCTGGTTCTAAAATGTTTGGGTAACACTTGCCTATTAGGTGCCTATTAATCATTCTCCCCTCATACTGTGGTCTTCTTTGACCAGCCTTTTCTAAGCAGGTCCCCCATTGATCCATTCTGCTCTCTCCAGATGGGTCCCCACTATCCCATCTTTGTCTAGTCTGGTACCAGTTGGTCCACCCAGTGCTGACTTTGTCCCCATTGATCTGCATTATCCTTGGCTGGCGTGCCCTTGTGATCGTGTGTTGGTCTCAATTGGACCGCTACATCCAAGCTGAGTTTGGTTAGCCCATTATGCTGAGTCTGGTTAGCCCATTATCTTTCTGTCCACACGTCTTATGGCCCGTTCGTCTCCTCTGGGAGGACACCTGTTGCTCTTCTCTTCTGATTCCAGTTGGCCCATTTCTGTTATCTGCTGACATTATATGACCTGTTTTGTGTTTCAGAAACTCTTTGAGGAACAGTTGAAGAAGTACGACCAGCTTAAAGTTTATATAGATCAGAATCTAACAGCCCAGGAGATTATCCTCAAAGCCTTAACTGATGCCAACGTCAAATATGCAGCAGTTCGGAAGATCCTAAGTGAATCTAAGCACAAGTAAGTGGGCAACAACATCAGTCATTTGACCACTAATACACTTTTACAACGTTCTAGCCTTTTATTACCAGAGCAGCTCACCATAATCCTTTAGACCAAGCATTTTGATTTAAAAAACATTCTTTCACATTCTAGAGGAACATAAAATGTTTGCTACTTTAAGAACAAAAAAATAAGTTCCCACTAACCATATACACACACCACAGTCCCCTTGCTTAAAGCCCTTGACGGTTTTTATCTCTGATTAAGAGTGCAGGAAACATCTGAGAGTATGTAAATTAATTAATCTGCAGTAGGTATCCGCCAGAAACAGTTTTACCGAAGGTATGTACATTTTTCATCTTGGCCCAAGCTAAAGATATTAACTTGCAATTTCTCACTGAGGAAGCACCCAATTCTTGATTTTGTTCTTCTGATGACGTAAGGCTACATATCCTATGTGTTAACTGAAGAGTCTTTTAGACTAAGAGCATTCATTTGGCATTTGCCAGCCCTGTACTCTTGGACACTCAGCAAATGCCATTGCGAGCAGTGATGCAGAAAAATAAATGGCTTTTCAGATAGCTTGGTTTGCAAATGAGACAGAAGTTATTGAAGTGCTGGCCTGAAAGGTATTATACTCTGAAATGCTTCATTCAGTAGACTTGCCATAACAGGAAACATCAGGGGAAATGTATGCAACCTGCATGACAAGCGGCTTGGGGAAACATGCTGTTTGAAAAAGGCTGAAGAATCGACATCTGTCCTGCAGGTTTATGCTTATTAGAAACTGGAACAACAAGCACTAATTGTACTTCTGGCTCTTTTCTGTATATATCTGTACATATTTTTCTGCCAAATACAGATAGTGACAGCATTTGAAACATTGATTTCCATTTCAAATAGAGTGTATACCTTTTGCGCCTTGACAGCAGGTGATGAAACCCTTATGTTGGTAATGGATCTTGCACTCAGTGGCAGCCAGTGAACTGTGAAAGTGAGAGCCGTTGCATTTATTATGCGGCAAGAAAAGGCAAATGATGCGGCATAATATAGCACATTCTCTAGCTGTACTGCTTCGCTCTTTTCTCATTCTGACATGCATTCAAGCTCTCACAGCAACTTTCTCCTCCTTAGTACCAGTTTAACACCCGAATGAAGCACTTCGCAAATGAAAGATGAACATTTGTTAGGCTCTGTGAGAAGTTGGCCTGGCATATGCTGTCCACTATTCTAGTGGGCACCTTGCACCAGTCCAAACGACCCCTTATTGATGGTAGGTTAAAGACAACCTTATAGAAAACTATCCTACTGGTAGCTGTGGAGAGCAGCCTTCAGGCTAAGTCTTGAAGGAATGTAAAACAGCTTGTTTTACCAGTCTATAATCTCATGTAATGCCCAAATGCAAGGAGAACCACACCAGGTATATATATAAAATATATGTATTTATTCTAAACACACTCCTCTAGTCTCTTTATGAGGCTAGAGGCAAAAGTACATAACATAAACTTATTTAGCACACAGTAAATGAGCACAATATATGATTAGCCCTAGGGGCGTCACAAACCATATACTAAGAAAGTGGTATAAGAACCACGACTGACATAGATACAAGGCCTAGAGCCTTTAGAACCACTGGGGCCACCAGGAACCACCCAAGGTAGTGACACAGGGGACCCACGGGGGACTCATGCAGTGTCTAAACGCAGCCGCGAATCACCATTAACTTCTATGGGGAAAATCGTGGTTGGAAAATTACAGATTAAGGACGCTTAGGACTGGACTAGGAACAAACCCCTTCAGAACTAGACAATTTGAGAATCAAGACCCACAGGAGCACCAGCGTACTTGTGTTGCCTCACCCAGGGAAGCCGGGTGCATAGGTGTCTTTTCGTGTCGGGATTCGTCGTCATTTCCTGTGGCGAGCTGCGAAGAAGTGCTGCAGGTGACCAAGTGGAAGGTTTCCGGGTAGATCCAAGGGTGGATCGGAGATCTGAAGAACCTGAAAGCAGAGTGGACAGAGTCTGGGTCACTAGCCAGTGACTAGGAAGGCAAGGAGAAGATGCCAACCAATGGTGGGTGATTTCAGGTGAAGAAGGTGAAGCTTGACTCTTCAGCCACGAGGACCAGGAGGCGTCGATGGCGACCAGGAGCTGGATTTGAGCTGTCCCATGAAGGATGTTGAGTGCTGCGGTGTTGGTTTCCGGATTGGACCCAAGAAGCCTTGGCAAGAGCAACCCACGCAGAAAGCAAAGATTGGCTTCGGTGCAGACCAGCAAGGTCTGAGGAACTCACCCTTTGGAGGAGTGTCAGGGCACGTCTGGAGCAACCAGGAAAGCCCAAGAAACATAAGAGTTGCCCTCGTTGGGACCCACCAGTCGACGGACGAGGGATCACGAAGGAGCCTCGAGCGGAAATGCTAGAAGCGGGCCCACGGAACACTCGTGAAGTGTAGGCCAACAATCTTCGGTGCAGATGGTGCTCGGGCTTGGACTACAAGTAGCCCAATGCACAACTTTGGGAACGCTTGGGTTGTCGATGCACTTGCAAATGTACACAGTGTCCAGGAATTACAGTTCTACATCTCTCGCTACATGTCGGCCGCAGAGATGTCAGGATGTCTATGTCCTGTGTCGCACAACCTTCGGGTTCCGGCGGGAGCCTCGGAAATGCAGACTGGCAAGATGATTCTTTGGTGCCTGTTTGAACAGGGGAGTCCCTCCTTGACCCCAAGGGAGATTCTTCCATCTTCTAGTCGAACTAGAATGTCAAAGGTCCAGGATGTAGGTTGCAGAGTTTCATCCAGTGTAATCTTAAGTCCTAAAGGCAGGGTTCCTATACTTATACTAAGTTTAGGGGTTGGACTTACTCTAGGGTCCCACCTATGGGAGGACCCAGGGTGGGGGTGGTTACACCCCTTTCCCTTTGTCCAGTTTTGCGCCAGAGCAGGGGCTGAGTCCCCCTGCAACCGGTTTGAACGGGGATATGCACAGGGACACCAAGTGTGCCCCAGCACTGTCTGAAAAGCATTCTCTGAATGCACTAACCCAGCCTCAATACACTAAAGCCTGTCTGGGAGGTGGTTACACCTCCCTGTGACAGGAACCCTAATTGTCCAAGCCTCCCCTGCTGGAGTTTCGTCCAGCAGTAGGAGGGCAGACTTGTGGCTGTGGCATCCATTTTGTGATGCCAGGGCTCTTTAAAACTATTACCGGCTAAGAAAGTGTGTACATGTCTTCTCCCTCTAGAAGGGTGGAATTCTACCCCCGCCGCCAGAAGTGGCGGGGGAGGGGTGGGGGGGGGGAGGGGTAGCATTCCAAAGTGTTTGACACCGAACACAACATGTTTCCATGCAGCCATTCCAAAGTTAGCAATAACCACGAGGTTATAATGCACTTAAGAGTATATGGTCTGGCTGCAACACAGAACAGCTACAGAGACGTGATTCCGAAAGCTGCAGTGGGATCCTGCTCATGCATGGGCACCCTCTCACACAAAACCAAGCACTCTGCCTTCAGGATTGTTAAGGCCTGCCATAGGAGTGACTTATAGGTTTATATGTGTCAGTGATATAAGGTAGATATAGGTAACCCATATCTTAGTAAGGGGTGCATGCACCACCTTACCCAGGCTGCAGTAGCAGACCTGTGGTGCCATTTTGGAAGGCTTCCCAGGGGTGGCATAATACATGCTTCAGCCCCTGGTAGGCCTCTAGGGTACCTATGCCCTTAGTACCTAAGGTACCATATACTAGGGACTCACAGGGGTAACCCAGTAACCAATCTGGAGTGTACCTAATGTACATGCAATCAATTTAGAGAGGAAAGCAGATTGGCTGGGGCCCTGAATAGCAGGATCCCAGTCAAACTAAGTCAAAAACCATAAAAACACCAGGAAAACAGTGGGGGCAACCATGTAGTCAGATTCCACCTTCCTACACACTCCCCCCAAACGAGAGGAGATGAAGCTAACCTTGTCCAGGTGTGCCTTTATTGACTAAGTGGCCATATAAGGAAGTACCTGTACTAGCATGGTTACCCCCTGTCTTATGGTCCAGTAAGCAATCCCTCACCCTGAGGGTATGAGAGGGTCTCTACCATGGGGCATTACTACCTGAGGTGTGTTTTGGTAAAGTAAAAGGCTGGTAAGGTGTCTGGGTGTGTAAGTGAGGCCCTAATAGGTTTGGCCTCAGCTTCCTCAGATCACTGGTCACCATCGATGCCTTTCTTTCCATGACTGAGTTACACTTGACTCTAAGGGTCAACCTTTGGCTGCCTACAGCTTGGGGTTTGATCCTTTTGGTTGGGACACTGGAGGGACATGGTAGGTTTGGGACCACTGGGTCCCAGGTTTGCCTTTGTCCAACAGAGCCCATCTGGGGGTGATCCCTATTCAATGTCAAAAGGGTTCCCTCAGAGGGTTGAGGAATTCTCACATGGCTAGGGCTACTAGACTGGGTGCCCCTAACCTGCTGATGGGGGATTCCTCTGGACAGGGAGCCCTGTAGGGTCCACTGATCTCCCTGACCTCTGCAGCCCTGGAATGACTGAGGCAGGGTAGAGAAGGGAAGGTTACCTGCTCCTGACTGGGTACCACCTTGAAAGGGTCCAATGCCATCAGGTAATCAGCCAGGCCAGGCCTGACTACCTCTGGGACAGCTCCTTCACAAGGAGTAGGTTCATTTCCCTGATGAGGCTGACCCTCACCTATAGTCGGGTGGGAGGAAGACTTTTCTTCCTCCCCAATGCTCTCTGTTTGAGTGGACTGATCAATAGTTCCAGGCTTCACCGCATTAAAATCTGTCTGGGATGGGGCTTTGGCCCTCACAGCCCCCTAACCTTTTCAGAAAAGCCTAACATTTTGGAATGGGCCTCTTTTTCTACCTCAGCCCAGGCTGAGATCTCTAGATCATTGCCTAGTAAATAATCATCATCATCATCATCATCATCAAAAAACTTTATTTCGGCTATTACAGCCATAAAAGCACATTTAAGTTTACAACATATTAAAATCAGAATCAAGAAAAAAGTACAAAATCATGTAGAACCCTGGATATTGACCGTGGGAATAGGAGATCCCCCATAGGCAAGTAGGGATACAAAAGTCTTCATTATGGGAAATGCGAGCAATTAAAACATTCCTTAAGAATATAATTTAAACTAAAAATATTTAAAAAAAAGAGAATGATTCACATCCAAAGTTATTATAAAGCCCAGGTTCGAAATACCAGCAGTTTACAGATATTCACTATCTCTCACACATATTAATCAGCAAATACCTATACGTACAGGCTTAGTTATTACAGAGTACAAAATCACAGCAAATGACAAGTGAGAGCTGGTGTTACTTATTGTCATATCAAATGCCTTCGTTTACACCACATAGCAAATAGAAATTTCGAAATTGCAACAACATAAACCAGGTTAGTATCATATTTTAGGATCCTATAAAATACTAGGTAGTTCCTAATACCCAGGTTTCTACAAAGTTGTAAAACCGATTTAGACCTAGCCTGTTTGTATGTCGAGCAGAAGAACATTACATGAATTACTGTTTCTACCTTCACTAGGCATCCAGAACATAGGTGAGGGGTTGCGCTCACCCACTTGTTAGCTAAAGCGTGAAGCGGGTTCGTCCCATATCTAAATTGCAAAAACAACTTCTTAGCTAACAGCGGTTGTTTTGAATCCAATACCTGCTCAAATTTATATTGGGACTTAAAATTCAAAAACCCATAGGTTAAACTAAAAGAATTAACTGTCTGTAAAATACTTGTTAATTTGTACTCTCTCACTTCACTAGCTAAAGATTTTTTTGAAGTGGCTAGGCAAGATTCCTCTGGTGTGGTCCGTAAATCCTCCCTTCCTATTGCATGAAAGGAATCCCTAACAAAGGATAGCCAGGGTATACTACCAGCCCCCAGGGTTGACATTACCACTTTTATTTCCTCCCTATAATGACCTAACTCTGGGGTACTCCACAGCCGTCGCCAATATAGCAGTGGGCATGAAGAAATTAGGTCCAGAATTGGGAGGATATCCAGATCCCTCCTTAGTGGTACTAGGGGTGTGTTTTTGGGCAAGGTCAGAATTTGTCTTATAAAATTGTTTTCAGTTACAGAAAGGGCATTTGATAAACTATGCCCCCACAATTCTGCCGCGTTTAGGGTAGCTGCCCTAGCTTGGACTTTATAAATTTCTGACGGCGGGCTTATTACCTTTAGGACGCAACTTTTATGGACTTTTAAAATCCCCCCAATAGCCTGGGTTAACTTTAAGTTAGCCTTATTGATTTGGGGTCCCCACCCCATTTTATCATTTACAGTGAGACCCAAATAGTCAAAGATGGGGACCCTCTCCAATTGTCTATCACCCATTCTTGGATGCGGGCAGTTTGTAGAGTTGGCGTGGAAGACCATATATTTTGTCTTCTTAATGTTTACCACCAGGTTCCTCTTTTTACAAAACTGACTAAATTCCTTTAGCACGCGCTGCATCCCCATTGATGATTTCGAGAGGAGTAGAGTATCATCCGCAAACATTAATGTAGGAAATTTGCGGTGCGCTAATTTTGGACAATCAATATCCTTAACGGCAAGTAAATCTTCAATTAACCCATTAAGAAAGAGGGAGAAGAGGGTTGGTGCAAGTACACAGCCCTGCCTTACCCCCTTGCCAACAGGGAAAGGAGACGATAATTGCCCATTGTTACCAAACCTTACTCTAGCGAATGTTCCCTCCTGGAGGCGTTTAATCTGGTGGAAAAGATATGGTGGAACTCCCATGTCCAGCATGATACCCCACAGCTGGTCACGGTCTACCATATCGAACGCTGATTTAAGGTCCACGAAGGTAAGGTACAGACTCCCACCCTCTAGGAGTACATGCTTCCAATAGATCAGCTGTAACCTAAACAGTTGATCTGTAGTCGAAATTTTGGATCTAAAGCCTGCTTGCAGGGGGGTTAAGATATTAAAGTCTTCCATCCATTCCTGGAGTCTTCCCAGTAACACTCTAGCCAACATTTTTGTGTTACATCAATAAGGCTAATTGGCCTATAATTTGCAGGTTCAATGGGGGATCCTTTTTTGTAGATAGGGATAATCTCTGTGCCAGCCCACGTAGAGGGGGCTGGTAGGCCATAAAGAATCGCATTAAATAACAGTTGAAGATATGGGGCCCACACTGCCTGTTCGTTTCTATACAGGTCCCCGGGGATTCTATCTAGTCCCGGTGCTTTATTAGGTAATAACTTGGGTAAGGCAGATAGTACCTCAGCCATAGAGCATGTAGGTATATACCCTAAAGGATCAGGAGTTGGCCAACACAGCGTGATCTCATTCACACTCGATCCATTTGGTGGGCTTAAGTATAAATCCTTAAAATAAAGACGCCAGGCTTCCTCACCGATATTAGGCTCTATAGTAGTCCTACCCTCAGTTTTTCCAGTGTGGACTAAATTCCAAAAACCTCTAACATCTTTTAAATCCAAAGCATTCTTAATAGCCTGCCATCTATCCATTTCCCATTCTGTTTTTTCTTGTAAAAGAATTTTCTTTAAAAAAGTCCTAGCTTCCATTATGCGCCTGCTATCACCCCCTTAAGACATGACAGGAGGGCTCTCTTAGCATCCCTGCACGTCCTATTATACCAGGGATTATTATCACTATGGTGATTACACTTAGCAGGCCTGCTACTATAAAAGAAATCCTCCAGGATTGTAACCATAACCTGGTGAATTTTCCCTAGGTCATTACCAGGTTCTAAATTAGCACAATTTCCTGATGCAAGACTTGCCTTTTCTAACAGGGGGAGAATACTGTTATACATGTCAGACATTGTTTCTGGGGATTGAATTATTGTGGCCCAACAAATACGTCTCCCTCCTTCGGCAACAACTAGATTATCTAATTGCGGATTATCAAAACCTTGTTCTATGTCTGCTAAGTGGAAGTCTAACAAAGTGACCAAAGGATTATGGTCACTTTCTTCACGCAAGTTAACGCTAAACTTTGCGACATTATGCCAGATTTCAAGGCTTAATAGGAAGTAATCACTTATTGATGCCTGGTCAGGTCTCTCAAAAGTGGGATGCCCTGGGTTATCATCCATGAACCGACCATTACAAGCCCTCAAAGAGTGGGTAAGGGTGAGAGAGGTCAGTTGTAGAACAAGTGGGGTCCACCCCCTTATCGGATAAGCATTAGACACTGGGATTGACCATAATGAATCCTCATCACTAGTGATAGGTTTGGTAAGACCATTTAGAGGTTGAAAGTGGCAGTTAAAATCCCCACCAATTAAAAAATACGCTTTCCCTGAGAGTGTATTAAGGAGGCTTGCCAAACAATCTAGCGTCGAAAATGTTCCACCATGCTGTACTGGCCGAGAGTAAACATTAATAATGGCCAGTTTTGGGAGATTTCTGTGGGTCAAAAGAATGCATAAGATGTCCGGTGAATGGGTTTCTATTCTCTTTACCATGCATCCTAGATGGATTTCCATCCATATACAAAGACCCCCGAGGGTCTACCCCTAGGGCCCTTCACTGCTGCTTCACAGTACGATGCGAAGCCTTCTCTATATGGTGAGCTTAGTGCCCAGGTTTCTTGAAATAAGCAAATCTCATAAGAATCTATGTAGTTACCCCAATCGGGCAAATCCAATTTAGCCGCGAGGCCCGCGATGCTCCATGACAAAATCCTAGGGCCATTTAATCTCGCTTCCAGCCCACTCTCAACAGTTACCTCAAATTCTCGATTGCCTATAGTTTCAGGGGACTCACAGTTAATGATGGCAGAAACTGATTTTTGAGGATAAAATCTAACCTCACAGGGTGCAAGATTAACTTTTGTAGGAACTGTAGAATTACCCATCTCCTCGCCTACACTAGCAATAGAGGTTTTAGCACTACCAATAGACCCGTGTGCATCACTTTGGTCAAGATATTGGTTTGTTACCCCAGCCCCCAAACCCGAAGTATTGTCACACGGCTTCTTGGTCAATGTCAGTGGGCAGAAATCAGTAGGAATCAGTCAGTCCACCAGATCAAGCACACTGAATCTGTTGCTAAGTGGGACACTAGACGGAAAAAAAGTACTATCCAACCCTTCTCTGTTGCCAGCAATGGCAGGCTGGACCCACCTGCCTGTCCCAGGTCTTTCCTTGGTAGCCGAATTTAACCATATGATTTGGGGATGTATAGAAGTAGCTTAAATCAAAGGTCTGGAATGTAGATCACTTATTTTTATAGAAACCCTCACAAACATGTTCCACCACCCGACTATCTCTAAAGTTGATAATTATGCAGTCGCCCACTATATCTTTCGGTCTACGACCAACCCAACTCGCTCAGCGAGCAAAGAGAATTTGGCTTTGCACATTTGGCAGCAGGGGTCTGTTATTATTCAGCCAAAGGATTGTTTTATTGTTTAATTCAATATAAGATTCAACTCTACCTGTTTCCAGTTCGGGAACCCCAGCCAAAATAACAACATAAGGTGAGCAGTCAGGGGGTAAATCAATGTGTGGAAGTATATTCTTAGGCTCATTGCCATTCTGATTTCCCTTAAAATCTCCATTTGGTTTTAGCATCTGACTCCCTCCCGACAGTTGTTGAACTTCTCTTTCACCTTGATGGCAGTCTGTTTCTCGCTGTGCCTCTACACCGGCAGCGATACTAGATCCTGCTACTTCATTCCTGCACAATGTGGAATTTAAAGGAGCGAGTATGAGTCAATAAAGAGTTGGTGACTGGAGGACCCCGGGGTCCATTCTTCATGGATTCATGGGCTTGACCACACTTCACCAGCTTGTTCTTGATACATTCCAAATTGGTTGTGGTCAGCTTTTCAAATTTTACCCGTTTGTCCTCGATTGCCAATAACCTTTCTAGTAGGGGCTGCATAGAGGATGTGATGAGCTCTCCTACTTTTAGCCAAAACCCCTCTTCCAACTGGGGCAATGAGTCCACAATGGCGACTTTTTCAGGATATTTAATGCAGGGGTCATCACCTGGACGCTGCATTCGCCAAATCACCAATCTTATTCAATTTAGGCACCTTTGGATTTTTTCCCCTCTGGAGAGCTCCTCCTCGCTTCCTTTTAGGAGCCGCTCCCAGTGTGTGCTCGGGTTGTTGAGACGAATCTATAGGGGCAGACCCAGTGCATATAGCTGTACCACTATCGGAGTTTGACAGAGAGTTATGTGTAGATGGCACACATTGACAAGACTCTCTGGCCAAGGAAGTGTTCCCTGTTTCCCCAGGTATTTGGCTGCTACTCTGTCTCACAGTCTCAAGATCTGCATGTGTTTGTCGCTCCGGTGTGCGTACTTTCATCAAACCCCCCAATGAGGAACGTTTCGAAAAAAATGGATCCTGTGAGAGACGGCGGTCTGTGATTGCAATCTCATGTGCCAACACTGACGTGGCCCTTGTAATAAACTGATCAAGAGTCCCGGCTACATACCCACCCTTTGGCGCTTTCCTCCCCTCCCCTCCCCTTCACGTCCTGACATAGTAGACTGAAAATTACACTATATGATGTCTCAAAATAATGACACTAGGCAGATACTTAAAAGCAAATAGGCAACCTTGGTAGGAAGAGATGTTAGAGGGGGGGGGGGGCGGTTTTCAACGGGCTCAAACCGGCCCGCCCTTGGCACGGGCTTCGCCCAGCGCACGCCCGCGCGCGCCCCGCGGAGCTGGAGCGGCGAGGTTGTTTTGTAGACCGCGCTGTTTAGAGTCACAGGTGAGGGCAATTAAGGCAGGCTGTCTCCTGGGACTTGGAGTCCCTCGTTCGTCCCGGTAACCAAATGCAGGCACGCTGCGGCTCCCGCAGAGCAGGAGCGGCGAGGTTGTTTTGTAGGCCCCGCTGGTTAGAGTCACAGGTGAGGGCAGTTCGGGAGCGGCGAGGTTGTTTTGTAGCCCCCGCTGGTTAGAGTCACAGGTGAGGGCAGTTAGGGCAGGCTGTCTCCATGCAAGTTTGGGGACACTGCCACTCTCTTTGGGCCAGTGACTCCTCCCCAGCTGAGACTTATTACAGCCATGGCATGATCTGTCCTTACACCATCAATATTGGTCACCTGGTATGTGAACTCCGGTAAAAGCTCTTCTGGGGGTACTAGTCTCTCTGTCACCACGGTGACACTAGCCCCTGTGTCCCTATAGGCCACAGCTTTCTGACCATTGATGTAGGGCTCTTTTTTTTTTTTTTTATGTAATTTTTTTTTATTAAGAATTTAATACTGGTACAAAATAACCATAATCATAATTTCATATATTATTACAACTGGCAGGGTAGAAAAGGAAATACAATAAATACGATAAATAGACATGTATACATTCACAAAGACTTTGATATTTACAGGAGAGTGATAGGCCCTCCATACATAAAAAAAAAAAGTTATGCAGATATATATATATACTAGCCTATATTTGCAGTCGTGAATCCCTCCAGGCTTTCAGGGGCGCCCAGATATTTAGCCCAAACTCCTGTGTTTTCCTGCCCTTATGCGCATAGAGTGTTGACACGATAGTATGGATACCAAGGAGCCTGCTCTGCCACATCTGAAATGATGGAACAGTAACATTCTGTTCGAGGCATGTGGGCTGCTGAATTCATATCTTGTGCATAGATCGCCGCCTAGTGTTGGGTCCGGATGATTGCACATTGTTGTCCTGGAAGAGTCTTCGAAGTATCACGAGATAGGTGACTCCTCCCCCGGACTACAGTGCGCATGGGCATCCTCTCCATCCTCAGATTGTTTTTTTCCGCCATTGGGTTCGGATGTACTTTTCTTTACTCAAGTTCGGAAACTATTCTACAAGGCCAAAAGGCCTTCGGGGTCGTCGGTATTGTTATTTCGATCGGTGCCGAATTCTTGTTCCAGTTCTTTTCGAGCAGGACGTCGAATAGAGCCGCGTGGCCTTTTCGACACCAGAGGCCCGATCGTCGATGGAACGGAGCCCGTTCAAACGATGCCCCAATTGTAACTCTAAATACCCGCACATCAATGTACACCCGGTGTGCAACAAGTGCTTATCACCCGACCACAATGAGGACAACTGTCTAGCTTGTGCTCGATTCCGGTCCAAGAAGACGCTTAGGCTCCGACGTGCAGCGAGACAATGACGAAGCCAGCGCCCGACCCGGTGAATATCTTCGATGAAGACGACGATGAGGTCGTCGAGACTGAGGATCCAGAACAGCCGTCGGATCCGGGTTCGGAGCACGACTCCAACAATTATGAAGACGACGAAGAACACGTCGATGATGAAAACGACGACGGGGTAAGGGACGACGCGTCCCCCATTGGAGCCGTCGATGACGGCTCGAGCGATGAACCAGGCCCAGCAGTGGGTACTGGGCCCAAAAAAGACACTGAAAAACTTCCAAAGGCTCAGGTCGAGGCATCGCCAAAAGGCCTTAGCCAAGATCATGACAAACATTCTATAGCCCCGCGTCTCGGCCCGGCTAAGAATATATCACACGAGCCATCGGTCGCACTACTAAAAGCGAAACCGAAAGCCACCGAGTCAAAAACGAAACCGAAACTGCTGAAAACAGTCTTCGGATTGAAGAGTTCGAACACGTCGGAGTCGACGAAGAAAAAAAGTGTCGACGACCCTGCGGGGTCGAACATAAAGGGTGTTGAGCCGAAGATTGGTGCGCTAAAGTCCATCGCTAAAGCCAAGCACGTCGAACAGACAATGTCAACGTCCAAGGACAGTCACACAAACAAGGGACTCGAGTCTCGGAAGGTTCTCGATCCGAAGCACCGAGTCGACAGACCACAGCTTGTCAAGGCCCTCGAGCCAAAACACAAAGGCGCCTCGAAGGAGCTAGTCGAATCGAGGCAAAAGAGCGCGCCTCCGACGTAAGCACCGAAGTCTACGCAAGGCCAGAGGCACGACGACGGGGCGATGTCGGTCGGTCCTATATCGACGCCGGCACCGAAGAAGGTCAGTCTGTCTAAAGACGCTATGCCACCGATAAAATTCGGGCTGCCCCCAACTGCACGCCCTAAGGCGATCGATCCGAAAACAGGGGTCGAACCACCCAAGACGGTGTCACTTGGAAAAAGGAGTCATCCTCTGGAAGAGGATGTTATGTCCCAGGAGCCCTCCTATGATAATCAGTCGAAGCTACATATCGACTCCGAATCCGGCAGACATACTGTTTATCAAAGAAAGATCAGGTCGGAAAATCCTCTGGAATCATATAAAATTCCACTCAAAAAGAAAAGGGACTCTTCTACATCGCCTGTCCTTTTCAAGGCTGTAAGGTACCATGGCCAGGACACTTCTGCATACTCACCCACACGGTGAGGATATGGGGTATGACTATGAGGAACAATATTCTTACCCTGCGGACAATGATCAGGATGACCAGACTCAAGCCTGGACAGACCCTAATGACCAGGGGGAGTCACAAACTATTCCTGATACTCCTTCTTATCCTGTCAAAACTTCGCCAACAAAAGATACAGCAGCGTTTAACGCATTAATAGAAAGGGCAGCTCAAAATCACGATGTGGACATGCATGCTGACCCAATTGAAGAGGACTTCTTGTTTGACACTTTCTCCACTTCAGAGAAATCAGTTAAAACATTGCCAATGTTAAAAGTTGTCCTTAACCACATGCGCGCGGCGGCTTTTCCCGCTGTACGCGGCGTTTTTTAAAAACGCACGTTACATGACGAGCTCAGCTCGTCATCAGCGTGCGAGCAGCGCAACTCGGGACGAGCTGAGCTCGTCATCAGCGCCGAAGTGGTTAAACACGCAGGAGACATTTTCAAGGAAACCACAAGAGCAAGGGTTGTTAACCCCAGAATTGAAAGAAAATACAGACCGGCGCCTGGGGACCCTACATACATTAAGGGACGGCTGCCGTTGGACTCTTTGGTGGTATCCAATGCTCGTAAACGTGCCAACTCACAAACTACTGGTGATGCTCCTCCTCCTGACAAGGAGTCTAAAGTATTAGAAGCTTCTGGGAAAAGGGTAGCTGCTCAAGCAGCTAATATCTGGAGAATTTCTAACACGCAGGCCCTATTAGCCAGATACGATAGGGCGCATTATGACACATTAGAGCAACTGCTACAACATTTGCCTGATGCCTACAAGTAGGGAGCAGAAACACTGATACAAGAAGGGAAACTGATATCCAACGCATTCATTAAATGTGCGCTGGACGCAGCAGACACCGCAGCCAGGGCCATCAACACAAGTGTCATGCTCAGAAGGCATGCTTGGTTGCGCGTCTCTGGGTTCAAACCTGAGATTCAAACCACATTATTAAATCAGCCTGTGAACCCTGATTTTTTATTTGGTCCTGATGTGGACACAATCTTAGAGAAGATTAAAAAAGACACAGAGACAGCCAAATCTATGGGTGCCTTGCAGTCACAACAATTCAGAGGAGGTTCCTTTCGTCGCTCCAATAACAGAGGAGCTACAAGAGGCCAGGCATCCCAGCAGACTCAATACAATAAAGGGAGCACGCAAACCACCTATAATAAAACAAGCAGAGGTGGATACCGTGGCAACAGCAGTAAAGGCAGAGGACGAGGGAATAACAATACCAAATCCTCCGCAAATACTAAACAGTGACGCCTGGTCACTGCCCCCGGACCATGTAACACCGGTCGGGGGCAGATTACAACAGTTCCTGCCAGTATGGGAAAGCATTACCACAGACAGGTGGGTGAGACAACTTATTCGGTACGGCTATTGTCTAGAGCTAACCTCCACTCCACACAACATACCCCCAAGGCACCGTCCTATGTCCGCAGAGCACATACACTTACTGCAGCAAGAAGTCATCAGCATGCTGCAAAAAGCGGCCATAGAACTCGTCCCTATACAGCAACAGAGTACAGGGGTGTACTCGCTGTACTTCTAAATCCCCAAAAAGGACGGGTCTCTCAGGCCAATACTGGACCTCAGGCCCCTAAAACAATACATCTTGTCAGAACACTTTCACATGCTCACTTTACAGCAAGTTCTACCATTGCTCAGTCAGGGAGATTTCCTCGCAACACTAGACCTAAAGGATGCGTATTTCCACATACCAATACATCCAGCACACAGGAAGTATCTCAGGTTTACCATCCAAAATCAGCACTACCAGTTCAAGGTACTGCCTTTGGGGGTGACAACAGCCCCCAGGGTGTTTACCAAGTGCCTAGCGACAGTGGCGGCGCACCTACGGAGAAACCATATTCACGTCTACCCCTATCTGGACGACTGGCTCATCCAAGCAAAGTCAGCCCAGCAATGTGCCAGCCACATGTCCCGCACTATTCACCTCCTACACAGCCTCGGATTCTCATTAAACTACCCAAAGTCTCATCTTCAGCCCGCCCATGTACAACAGTACCTGGGAGCAACAATAGACACTCTGGCAGCAAAGGCGCAGCCAAACTCAGCAAGAATCAACAGCATTCTACTACTGATTCAGAAATTCAGACCCCAACACTCGCTCACAGCAAGGGTGTTTATGCAGTTGATAGGCATGATGGCCTCCTGCATCTTCATAGTCCCTCACGCGAGACTACACATGCGTCCGCTTCAGGAGTGCTTAGCACGGCAGTGGAACCAGGCTCGGGGACAACTGAAAGACCTAGTGTTGGTGACCGGTCGCGCATACAGCTCTCTGCATTGGTGGAACCCACAAAACCTTTGCAGGGGATGACCGTTCCAAGAGCCTGTACCACAAATAGTGCTGACGACGGACGCATCTCTCCTAGGATCGGGAGCGCATGTCCTCCATTACACAGTGCAGGGACTATGGACGACACAGCAAAAAAGGATGCACATCAACCTGCTGGAACTGATGGCAATCTTTCTGGCAATGAAGGCGTTCAAGGTACATTTGTGCAACAAAGTCGTGTTAATCCGGACGGACAACATGACTGCCATGTATTACATACAGAAGCAGGGAGGGACACACTCTCCACAGCTGTCCCATCTAGCGCAAAGCATGTGGAAGTGGGCCATTCAGAGAAACATCTTCCTCATGGCGGAACACCTCCCAGGCAGGGACAACCAGATGGCGGATCTGCTCAGCAGACACAGCCACCAAATGCACGAGTGGGAGATACATCCCTCAGTGCTGCAACCGTACTTCCAGCGGTGGGGTCACCCAGAAATAGACCTGTTCGCCATAAGGGAAAACGCAAAATGCCAAAGCTTCGCCGCCAGGTTTCCACATCCGCAGTCTCAGGGCAATGCGATATGGATGAACTGGTCAGGCAAGTTTGTGTACGCTTTTCGCCCAGCCCCGTTCATACCACTAGTGGCACGCAAACTGCGACAACACTCAATGACACTCATCCTAGTTGCTCCAGCGTGGGCGCGGCAACCATGGTACACCACGTTCCTAGAACTTTCCGTGGCTCCTCATCAAAGGCCACGATTAACACCCAGTCTTTTAACGCAGAGCCATGACGACATTCAGCACCCAGATCCGCAACAGTTGAACCTTGCGATCTGGCTCCTGAAGTCATAGAGTTTGGTTACCTGAACTTGCCTCTTGACTGTATGAATATTATCAAAGAGGCAAGAAGACTTACAACCAGAGCATGCTATGCGGCGAAGTGGAAACGATTTGTCATCTATTGTAACAATAATGACATAAATCCGCTAGATGCATCTACTCAAAACATCATATGTTACCTGTTACATTTACACAGGTGCAATCTGGCTTACAGTTCCATACGTATACATTTAGCTGCGGTGGCAGCTTATCTTCAGAACAGGCAGCACCTTTCACTCTTCAGAGTACCTGCTATTAAAGCTTTCCTAGAGGGACTCAAACGAATCATTCCTCAAAGACACCCACCTTCACCTGTCTGGAACCTAAATGTGGTTCTAACCAGACTAATGGGACCTCCTTTTGAACCTCTACACTCGTGTGAGATACAATTCCTAACGTGGAAAGTGGCTTTTCTAGTGGCGATTACATCACTTTGAAGAGTTAGTGAGCTGCAAGCCCTAACTATTCAGGAGCCGTTCATACAAATTCACGCAAATAGGGTAATGCTGCGAACAAACCCTAAATTTATGCCAAAGGTGGTGTTGGACAGGCCGCATGGTCGGGCTGCCCCCCCTCCCCGCAGTAGGACCTGGACCCTGGCTCTCCCTGCATCCCCAGCCAGAGTCCCTAAACGACCACCCGAAGTACCCTGCAATCCCTCCACTACAAGACACCAGCCCCGGACCCAGCTGGCCCGGGTCACCATCCACGCCACGACATCGAACCGGCCGCCATCTTGGGGCACTGCAGCACGAGGCCGCGTGGCCTCAACTCGACCCTAACCCTGGGCCCGGCCGGCCCCGACATCGGGGCACCAACCTCCCCCCAGGAGGCAGAGTGACCACTTGGCAAATCAATGGGAGAAGGAATCGTCAACGGCTCCCCTCCGCCAGGTGTCGATCACCCCCGGCCGCCCTGGGCGCTGGCTCCACCCCCCTGCTGGGTGTCTGGACTCCCTCATCCCGGACCTCCCGGCCCCCAGGCGCGAGGGTCCGGACATCAAAGGGGACCAGACCTATAACTGGGGCAGTGCCAGACCAGGAAGGCAGTTGTATCCTGGAGTCGAGAGACCCGAGAAGAACTCATCCGTGACTGGCCTGCTGGCGCTGCCGCGGCCCTCTGCCTCGTGAACCCATCTTGGCCTGCTGGCGCTGCCGCGGCCCTCTGCCTTGTGAAACCATCGACTTGGCCTGCTGGCGCTGCCGCGGCCCTCTGCCTTGTGAGACTACCATCTTGGCCTGCTGGCGCTGCCGCGGCCCTCTGCCTCGTGAAACCATCGACTTGGCCTGCTGGCGCTGCCGCGGCCCTCTGCCTTGTGAGACTACCATCTTGGCCTGCTGGCGCTGCCGCGGCCCGATCCACAGACCCTCCAGCTCGAGGATTGTGAGCTCGCCCCTTACCACTACCTGTACCGATCCGGTACCAAGACTGTCCCGCTACCCCCTTTCCCTACAGAGACTAGAAGTGAGAGGACCCCCGGGTCCGAGATATCCTGTATCGCTGATATCCTTGCCTTAAGAACCTTATATAAAGCATTGAACTCGACTTGGTGTGGTGCCTGTTTGTGGGGAGGGAGGTAACTTGTCTGTACGATCACCGGAGACGGTCCCCCTCGGGGATCTCTCCCTCAGTATCCGGCCGACCCTCAGGGTCCCCGTCTAACATTGGTGGCAGCGGTGGGATCCGAACCTACGCATAATCGTACAGAAAGTCACCCGACCCACGACACACGACCACCATGACAACAGAGAGCGGAACAACGGAGAAATTCCAGATGGAAAAATTGGAAGACTACAACCACCGAGAACTGAAGCAATATTGCATGGAACTTGGTCTCCCAACCACGGGTCTGAGTACGAAGGAAGACTTCAAACGAGCCCTAGAAGCCTGGGCGGAAACGGGTACGGCCGTACCCCGAACACAAACGACCGAAACGAGCCCCGCGCCAACTAAAGAAAGAGCGGGTCTCTCCCTGGAAGAGATCCGAGAAAGAGAAAAAACCAGACTCCACGAATTAGAACTAGCCCGTCTTCGCTTGGATGGAGAACTCAAGCTGGCCGAACAAAAAATAACCCTGGAACACTTACGGCTCAAGGAAGAGCGAGAAGACAAGCAAAGACAGAGAGAGCTAGAGGAAAAGAAACTAGAGTACGAACATGAGCGCGATCTCAAAGCACTGGAGATCCAGAAACAGAATAAACACCTCGGGCTCCCCGAACGACCGACCCCGTCTGCCTCGACCGAACCCAAGGTTCACATCCCCAAAGATGTCATCCGGGAATACCACAAGAACGATGATATACAGCAGTGGTTTAAAGCCTATGAGGTGGCAATGACCTCCCACCGGATTCCCCGAAGCGATTGGGGAGCCGGATTATGGGGGAGGTTTGTCAACGAAGGGCGGGACGCCCTGCTGCAACTCCCGGACCAGCTGATGACCTCCTACGACCACATGAAGGCCGCCCTCCTCACTCGATACGGGCTCACACCTGAGATGTACCGCCAACGGTTCCGCGACTGCAAACGGATTCCGGGTACAACTTGGGTGGAGTACGTGAACTTTTTTAGCCGAGCCTTCGAGGGGTGGATCAAGGGCAACAAAGTAACCACCTACGAACAACTCTTTGACCTTATCGTATGGGAACACCTGTCGAACAACTGCTTCGTGGAGCTCCGGCAACACCTCCTGGACAGTAAGCTAACCGACCCTCGACAACTCGCCGTCGAAGCCGACCGGTGGGAAAGCACCCGAGTTGGCCGGAACGCACCCAGCGAATTATCCAGACCGTATCGCCCCCGAGGGGGAGGAGGGAGTCAGGGTCGGGGGAGAGACCCCGGCCCCTCGTCACCCCCCAGAAACCCCTCGACCCCGGTTGGCCGAGGAAGCCCTGCCGTCCGGGCCGGTTTCCGGGCCAACATTACGTGCCACAGGTGCCAGCGACCCGGCCACTACGCCAGTGATCCCAACTGCCCAAAGAATCCGAACACTACCCCCCGCCAAGTTGCAGCGGCGGCCCTAGGGGAAGAACTAATCCCGGAAGACCAAGAAGAGTACGAGACCGATCCCTCTGAATGGGCGCCCGCCGCCATGGCACTGGTCTGCTTAGGGGAGAGAGACATGATTCCGCGGGCCCCCCTTCCCGCCAACACCCAGAAGTACGGTCAATGGGTCAACATTAATGGCCGCCGGGCGGAAGCCCTCCGCGACACCGGGGCCAGTGTAACGGCGGTCCGACGCCACCTCGTCACTCCCGACCAAATCTTGCCGAACATTCTTTGCCCTGTCCGATCAGCCGACAACTCCGAAAGCCTGTGCCACATGGCCTGCGTCCCCTTCGAGTGGGGAGGAGTAACAGGGATGTTAAAAGTAACTGTCCGCGATGATGCCCCCGTGGACTGCCTCCTAGGAAACGACCTTGAAAGCTCTCCATGGGCAGCTGTCGAACGGAGGGAGCACCTGGGGATGCTTGGCCTCCCCGAATGGGTCTGCGTCACGACCCGGTCCATGACCGCCCGCGCGGTCCCCAGCCCAGAAGAGCCCGAGTGGCCAGAACCTCCTCCCGCACTCATCCCAGAGGAGGCCGCCCCAGGAGCCAGTCCATTGACCCAAACCGAAGAAGGATCCGACCAGCTTCGGGACGTCCCTGACCTGGCACAATGGCGGCAGGAGGGAGGCCCCACACAGGAACAATTCCGGGCCGAACAGAAAACCTGTCCCTCTCTCGAAGGACTCCGGCAGCAAGCCCTGGCCCAGAGCACCGGGGATACCTCGGGGGCCCACTGGATCTACTGGGACCAAGACCTGCTCTACAGCGAGCAGAAAGTGGCGGAACTAGGGGCCAGTCGGGTGCTGGTGGTGCCCCTTCGCTTCCGAGACTTCCTCCTGAACTTAGCCCACGATGTCCCCCTTGCCGGACACCTGGGGCAGGATAAAACCTACGACCGCCTGGTGACCCATTTTTTCTGGCCCCACATGCGAAAGGATGTCACCAACCACTGCAAGGCCTGCCCCACCTGCCAGGCCAGCGGAAAAAGTGGCCGAAAAATCAAAGCACCATTGCAACCCTTTCCTGTCGTCACCACCCCGTTTGAACGAGTGGGAATAGACATTGTGGGGCCCCTCGACCCTCGAACAGCCCAAGGACACCGGTTCATCCTGGTCCTCGTAGACCACGCCACTCGCTATCCCGAGGCCATCCCTCTTCGGACGGTGACGGCCCCCGTGGTGGGCCGGGCCCTGATGGGGATCTTCTCCCGGGTGGGGTTCCCCCGGGAGGTCGTCAGTGACAGGGGCACGAACTTTATCTCCAGATATATGAAGTCTCTTTGGCAACAATGCGGGGTCACCTACAAATTCACGACCCCCTATCACCCGCAAGGAAACGGACTGGTCGAGAGGTTCAACCGCACCCTCAAGGGGATGATTATGGGCCTAGAAGAACCCCTTCGACGCCAGTGGGACGTGCTACTTCCCTGCCTCCTGTTTGCCTATCGGGAGGTCCCGCAGAAGTCCCTCGGCTTCAGCCCATTTGAACTCCTGTACGGGCACCCCGTCCGGGGCCCCCTCAGCCTAGTCAAGGAAGGTTGGGAGCAGCCTCCCCAGAAAACTCCCCCGGACATCTACAGGTACCTCCTGGCTCTCCGCAACCAGACCCGGCAGTTCCGAGACACCGCCAAAGCCAATCTCGAGGCCAGTCAGGAGGACATGAAGAGGTGGTACGATCAGCACGCGTCCTCCATTGAGTTCGAACCGGGACAACAGGTCTGGGTGATGTCCCCGGTTGAACCCTGTGCACTCCAAGACCGATGGTCCGGGCCCTTCAAGGTAATCGAACGCAAAGGGCCCGTCACCTATTTAATCGACATGGAGACTGCCCGGAACCCCCTACGGGTCCTCCATGCCAACAGGCTAAAACCCCATTTTGTGCGATCCGAGCTCAGCCTCCTGATGGCTACCGATAATGGGACAGAAGAAGACTCCGAACCCCTTCCGGACTTACTGAGGGCCTTCGAGCAGGATGGCTCAGTGGAAGGGGTCCAGCTCTCCGGGGCCCTGTCCCCGGAGCAACGCCAAGACTGCCAAACGCTCCTGAAGCGGTTCGCCTCCCTGTTCTCCCTCACCCCCGGAGTCACCCCCTGGTGCCTCCACGATGTGGACACCGGGGACAGCCCTCCTATCCGACACCGGGCATACCGCGTACCAGACCGGGTACGAGCCTGCATCCAGACCGAGGTGTCCAAAATGCTGACCCTGGGAGTGATCGAACCCTCAGACAGCCCCTGGGCAAGCCCAGTCGTCCTGGTTCCCAAGGCGGCCGCCCCGGGCGTTGCCCCTGAGCTCCGGTTCTGCGTGGACTATCGGGGGCTGAATGCAGTTACCAGGACCGACGCTCATCCCATCCCCCGGGCCGACGAGCTAATTGACCGGATGGGGGCCGCCCGCTACCTGAGCATCTTCGACCTAACAGCGGGCTACTGGCAGATCGGCCTCACCCCTCGGGCCCAAGAACGATCCGCCTTCTCTACCCCAGACGGGCACTACCACTTTAAAGTCATGCCCTTCGGCATGAAAAACGCCCCGGCCACGTTCCAACGGCTGGTAAACCAGGTACTGGCGGGCCTAGAAGACTTCAGCGCCGCCTACCTGGACGACATTGCTGTGTACAGCCACCAGTGGACCGACCACCTCCGCCACCTGCGGGAGGTTCTACACGCCCTCCAGCAAGCCGGGCTCACCATCAAGGCCAGCAAGTGCCAGGTTGGCCAAGGGTCCGTGACCTACCTGGGACACCAAGTGGGAAGCGGGCTAGTGGCTCCTCTCCAACTCAAGATTGCTGCCATCCACGCCTGGCAACCCCCTACGACCCAAACGGAGGTCCGGGCCTTCCTGGGGCTCACCGGATACTACCGGCGGTTCGTGAAGGACTATGGCAGCATCGTGGGGCCCCTCACAGAGCTCACCTCCAAAAAGGGCCCCAAAACCGTCAACTGGACCCTGGACTGCCAATCGGCCTTCGAGAAACTAAAGACCGCCATGTGCACGGCCCCCGTGCTCCAGGCTCCCGACTACAGCCGGGAATTCATTGTGCAGACGGACGCCTCCGATCATGGTGTGGGGGCCGTCCTCTCCCAACTCAACGCCGAAGGGGTCGACCATCCGGTGGTCTTCATCAGCAGACGCCTCCTGCCCCGAGAACAGCGCTGGAGCACCATTGAGAGAGAGGCCTTCGCCGTAGTCTGGGCACTCAAGAAGCTCCGGCCATACCTCTTCGGCACCCACTTCCGGGTGCAAACAGACCACCGACCCCTGCAATGGCTGATGCAAATGCGGGGGGAAAACCCGAAGCTGTTGCGCTGGTCCATCTCCCTGCAGGGGATGGACTTCACGGTGGAACATCGTCCAGGCCAGGACCACGCCAACGCCGACGGCCTGTCACGCTTTTTCCGCCTCAGCGAGGAGAGTCCCCAGGAAGATGGCTGACTCTCCCCGCCTTCAGCTGGGGGGGACGCATGTTGGACAGGCCGCATGGTCGGGCTGCCCCCCCTCCCCGCAGTAGGACCTGGACCCTGGCTCTCCCTGCATCCCCAGCCAGAGTCCCTAAACGACCACCCGAAGTACCCTGCAATCCCTCCACTACAAGACACCAGCCCCGGACCCAGCTGGCCCGGGTCACCATCCACGCCACGACATCGAACCGGCCGCCATCTTGGGGCACTGCAGCACGAGGCCGCGTGGCCTCAACTCGACCCTAACCCTGGGCCCGGCCGGCCCCGACATCGGGGCACCAACCTCCCCCCAGGAGGCAGAGTGACCACTTGGCAAATCAATGGGAGAAGGAATCGTCAACGGCTCCCCTCCGCCAGGTGTCGATCACCCCCGGCCGCCCTGGGCGCTGGCTCCACCCCCCTGCTGGGTGTCTGGACTCCCTCATCCCGGACCTCCCGGCCCCCAGGCGCGAGGGTCCGGACATCAAAGGGGACCAGACCTATAACTGGGGCAGTGCCAGACCAGGAAGGCAGTTGTATCCTGGAGTCGAGAGACCCGAGAAGAACTCATCCGTGACTGGCCTGCTGGCGCTGCCGCGGCCCTCTGCCTCGTGAACCCATCTTGGCCTGCTGGCGCTGCCGCGGCCCTCTGCCTCGTGAAACCATCGACTTGGCCTGCTGGCGCTGCCGCGGCCCTCTGCCTTGTGAGACTACCATCTTGGCCTGCTGGCGCTGCCGCGGCCCTCTGCCTCGTGAAACCATCGACTTGGCCTGCTGGCGCTGCCGCGGCCCTCTGCCTTGTGAGACTACCATCTTGGCCTGCTGGCGCTGCCGCGGCCCGATCCACAGACCCTCCAGCTCGAGGATTGTGAGCTCGCCCCTTACCACTACCTGTACCGATCCGGTACCAAGACTGTCCCGCTACCCCCTTTCCCTACAGAGACTAGAAGTGAGAGGACCCCCGGGTCCGAGATATCCTGTATCGCTGATATCCTTGCCTTAAGAACCTTATATAAAGCATTGAACTCGACTTGGTGTGGTGCCTGTTTGTGGGGAGGGAGGTAACTTGTCTGTACGATCACCGGAGACGGTCCCCCTCGGGGATCTCTCCCTCAGTATCCGGCCGACCCTCAGGGTCCCCGTCTAACAGGTGGTATCCCAGTTTCACATCAATCAAGCTATAGAACTGCCAGTATTCTTCCCGAATCCCGAATCCGTGGCAGAAAGAGCTCTACATACCCTAGACGTTAAAAGAGCTCTCCTGTACTATATAGACCGAACAAAACTTTTCAGAAAGACTAAGCAACTGTTTGTTGCCTTTTCACCACAGCACAAAGGCAACCCCATTTCCAAATCAGGTATAGCCAGATGGATTGGTAAGTGCATACAAATTTGGTATCAAAAAGCTAAACGCACATTAACCGTTCCCCCAAGAGCGCATTCAACACGCAAGTTAGGGGCATCAATGGCTTTCCTATGAAACATTCCTCTAGAAGACATATGTAAGGCAGCCACATAGACTACCATACATACATTTACCAAACACTACTGCGTAGATGTACACTCCAAACAGCAGGCAGCTGTAGGGCAGGCTGTACTCACAACTCTTTTTCAGACTGCTGCAGCTGGCACGGGCAACCGCCGCTAGGGGGAGACTGCTATACATTCTATGCACAAGATATGAATTCAGCAGCCCACATGCCTCGAACGGAATATGCTACTTACCAGTATGCATCTGTTCTTGGCATGTAGGGCTGCTGATATTCATATCGCCCTCCCTCCTCCCCGGTGCCTGTCGCAGCTGTAGCACTCAGAATTAATCTCTAGCATGGACATCACTTACTGTATCATACTCCATCCCTGCCACAATGGCGAAAAACAATCTGAGGATGGAGAGGATGCCCATGCGCACTGTAGTCCGGGGGAGGAGCCACCTATCTCGTGATACTTAGAAGACTCTTCCATGACAACAATGTGCAATCATCCGGACCCAAAACTAGGCGATCTATGCACAAGATATGAATATCAGCAGCCCTACATGCCAAGAACAGATGCATACTGGTAAGTAGCATATTCCTCCAAGCTGCTGATATAAGGATACGCAGTACTGCCACTGATACAAAAATAAATGCTTCGGTCTCCCTATTTACACCCAGCTTACTTTCACTTCCCAATATCATTAAGGTCGGGGATAAGCTGATCTTTACGCCTAGCAGCCCCTCCCAGAATGTCTCGATCTCCCCTTTAACAATACTTAGTTTCTCACAGTGGTGGAACATGTGCCACAGGTCCGCCGGCCCTTTCAAACATCTAGGGCAGCTATTATCTTCTCTTTTACCCCAATCAAATAATTTAGAGGGTGTGATATAGAGATTAAATAGTGTTTTAAAATGTGCTTTTAAATTAGATGAACGTAAAATTTATTTATCTAGGTGTAGCGCTTTATCCAAATCCACATCTGGATCCTCCAGCTTTATGGCCCAGGCAGCTTAATTTTTCTCAAGATCATCTTGGATCCCAGCTATTAGGACCCTATAGATAGTTTTAATTCTGCTTTCCCCTTTTAACAGATACTCGAGTATACTGCACCGGTTGACAGGGGAGATGCGAGGTCTTATAGCTCTGAATATTTGCAAGACCTGAGCATATTTGAAGCCTTGGCTACTAGATATCCCATATTTCTGCTGGATCGCAGCGAAACTCATAACACTATCTCCCTTCATTATGTCCCCTACTGTCCGCATACCCTGCTGTTCCCAACATTTCCATGCACCGTCCACACTTAAGTTTGGGAAAAACCCTGACTTCCAGAGTGGCGTATGAGCATTGATCTTTGGGATTAATAATACCTTCCGGAGTTTTTTTCACAGCTCCCAAGCACTCGCCAGTAACTTAAAGCGGGTTTTCTTGAAATACCTTCGGTCCGTTTTCCTTAACAGGACCCCCACCACCTCCTTTCCCATTAATAGCTCATATATAGAAGGGACATTTTGATTACTATGTGAAGGGTCTTGGGTATATGATTTACTTGAAGACGGATCGAATAGGATTGACATTTGGGTTAGCAAACATGCCCAAAGATAGTACCTTACATTCGGGATTCCTAAACCGCCCAGTTCCTGTGGGAGAGACATATATTTTAATGAGCGCCTAATCTTCCCATTTGCCATAAAAAGCCCATAAAAATGGCCTCAATTGATTTTATCACCCCCTCGACTATTAAAAAGGGAATGGAGCGAAACAGGTAAAGGATTTTGGGTAGCATAGTCATTTTCAGAATATTAGATCTACCTATTAGTGACAGATGCAGTGTCCATTCTTTTAAGATCCCGCTCGATCGTTTTTAATAGTGGGAAAAAATTATCCTTTATGATTAATTCTGTTACTGCATTAATTGTCACTCCTAGATATATTGCAGAGTCTACATATCTGCTGTCTGATTTAGCAATATTTTTAGTGCAAATCACCTGGGTTTTCCCCTCATTCAAACGATATCCCGAATGTCGCCTCAAATTCCTTGGTGATTTCTACCAATGCCCGCATAGCGGAAGCGGGTTCCAAAGAGGTTACTGCCAAGTCATCCGCATAAGCTAATATTTTAGTCTCAAATCCATTAATTATAACCGGCTTGATCTCATCATTACGCAGAATCTGCCTAATTAGTGGGTCGATGTACATTGCGAACAGGATGGGTGAGCAGGGACGCCCCTGGCGGGTTCCCCTTGTTATATTAACTTGCCCCGAGCTTTGACCCGTCAACTGCACATTGGCCACTGGATCGGAATACATGGCTTTGATGGCAGTCAAGATTCTTGGGCCAAACCCTCTTCCTACCAGTATCCCCCATAAATAATCCCACCTAACGCGGTCAAAGGATTTTTCAGCGTCGAGGAGGATCATGTCCATCCCCTCCCCCCTGACAGCATGTGCCTCAAACAAAGATATTGCTCTTCTTATATGATCGGTTGTCCCTCGACCCGGAATGAAGCCACGCTGCCAGGGGGAAACCAGACCACCAATGACCCTCCCCAAACGCTTCACCAAGATTTTAACATAGATTTTATTGTCCGCATTTATAAGCGATATTGGCCTATAGGACCAGGGGTTTTCTTTTGGTTTCCCTTTCTTGTGGAATACCACTATATTTGTGTCCTTCTATGTCTCTGGTGTTTTACCAGTGCCCATTATACCGTTAAATAAATCTAATAACATTGGTGCCACCTCCCTGGATATACATTTATAAACCTCCAATGGAATGCTGTCCGGCCCTGCTACCTTGCCAGCTGCTAGATCTTGTAATGCCTCGAGCACTTCATTGGTCGTCACATCACTCTCCAATCCTTCCCTCTCTGACTCGCCCAGTTTGGGACCTTCATCCGGATAGCCCTCCTGTGACTTCTCCCCCTCCATCTCTTCCTTGTATAATGTTTGGTAGAAGTTTTTAAATACCTCGAGGATCTCCTGTGGTTCTACAAACTCTCGACCGTTCTCCTGGATACTACTTATTATATTTTTTGTGTTGCCCTGTCTGATCCTGAGTGCCAGCGCCTTACCCGCCTGCTCCCCTGTTTCGTACATTTTACCTTTATATGCTCGATATTCTGACGCAGCTTTTTCGGCCATCTGTTTGTGTATCTCTGCTTTAACAGAACTAATTTTCGACTGGCTTTCTTTACCTTCTTTCCCTTGTAGAATATCTTGGCCATGTTGCTCTTCCGCCTTTATCAATTCAGCTAAAAGTCTATCCTTATCTTTCAACAGTTTTTTCCTTATCCGGGCAGCATAGCTAATTGTTTCCCCCTTAATGCTGCTTTGAACGTATCCCAGACACTATTTCTAGCTGCGCTATAGCGATTGGCATCAAAGAATTCCCGGGCCCATTTCTTCAAATAATCAACATATAGACTATCTGCCAACAATTTCCTATCGAATGTCCAGGCCCTTTGTTTCCTTGCTGATCTTAGGCAGTCGTAGCTTAGATACAGCGGGCTATGGTCCGATAGGACCTTAGGTAGCTTCCTGATACTGACTTTGCTCATTTCTGTGGATGAAATTAAAAAATAATCCAATTTAGTATACTTTTGGTATGGACGTGAGAAGTAGGTGAACCCGGGATTAGCGGGCTCCTTAATTCCCCATACATCTGATAAACCATGGGAGTGTATCATAGAGAACAAAGCCCGGAATACCCTTGGCTTCCGGCCTAGATACGGGCTTTTATTAACCAAGTCGGCTGATATATTTAAATCTCCACATACCAGAATAGGGGTGGACCAGTTCGACAATTCCTTCTCCAATACTTCAAAAACTTCATGGTCATCTTTGTTAGAGCCATATATCCCACAAATTGTTACCCCACAACACATTTCGGCCAATGCCCATCTCCCTAATGCGTCGGCCTTGGAGTGCTTAGCCCCCCAAGCCCAGTTTTCCCTAAAATAGCTACCCCTCTTACTGTTGAAGTCTGTGATGAGCATGACAGAATATCGAAGCCTCCCAACTTAAGCAGCTGTTTTTTTGCCCAGGGTAGGTGCGTTTCTTGTAAACGTAAAATATCTATGGGTTCCGATTTGACAAACTCGGCCAATCTACACCTTTTTCTCCAGTCATTAATCCCTCCTATATTATTCAAGCATATACTAAAGTTCACCATTAGTGCATTTGAACATTTCCTCCACTTTTAGTACTAACGGCTGTATAACAGTAACACACATTCCCAGGATACCATACCCCACTCCCAAAATTGAGAAAACATTTGTACCATAAATTCTCTTTTTTTGATTTTCTCCCCGTTTTCTAACCCCCATCTACCCCCCCAAACCCTCTTGGGCCACCCCCGCTCCCCCTCCCTACCCTTCTCCCCACCTCACTCCCTTGTGAAGCTCTCAGACCTTGGTCTGTGCTTGTGATGCTTGCAGTAGTAGCGGTTTGGGCACTCCCACCAGTTAGGATATGTCACTTAGTGCCCTTTCACTTCCCCCAGCAAATATTTAAAAAAAAGAAATTAATAGAAAGAAGATTATAGCCACATATGATAATACAAAGTCCGAACGAAGAAATAGATCAAATTATACCGCCACATCCCCCCCTGCCCAAAACCAGCTAGTGTCGTCATCTCTCCTCTAGCTTACCTAGCTACCAAGGGAGTCCAGATACTCTTGTGCTTTCACTTCTGACGCAAAGTACTGAGTCCGACCTTCATTTGATATTTTGAGCTGCGCTGGATTGATGAGGTATACTTGAATATGTTTATCCTGAAAAGGTTTAATCAGTTGACTCAGCCTCCAACGCCTCTCCACTGTTACGTGGCAATAATCTGGCCTGACAAAAAAAGGGACTCCCTCGCTAGACCTTCTTGCCTTCGGTCTGGCCTTTTCAGCTATGGCCTCTCGAAGAATGAAATTGCCCAGAAAAATTAGAAATGCCCTTGGTTTATCACCTCTCCCTGCACCAGATCGAATTTTAAACGGAGTGCGGTGCGCCCTCTGAATTTCCGCCGACCAGTTCCATTCGGAGAGCTCTGGAAAAGCCAATTTGAATAGATTTGTCATGTAACCCCTGACATCTGACCCCTACACCCCTTCTGGTATCCCAAGCACTCGTAGATTATTCCGTCTAAGCCTGTTTTCAATGTCCTCCAGTTTCCACTGGATATCGATGACCTGGGTGCTTTGAGACTCTACTTTAGTGGTGGCTGCGGCGGCCTCCGATTCTGTTGCGACAATCCTTTCTTCTAGGTTTGACACCCTATCTCCTACGTTGGCATATGCCTTGGACAACTTTCTGACCACGCCTTGCATCTTCCTCATTGCTGCTTGCGATTTACGACAGTCCTGGCGTGCTTCCTCTCGATGGGTAAGAATTGTCCGATAGATAACATCTAGAAGTGGAGGATGGGTTACCGGGGTTTCCACATTCGGGCCCCCCTTGAGTGGCATGGCTGATGAGTGATCCCAAATTGAATCGCGCACAGGCTGCTCCTGGACGTTTGGTTGGGCGTTCGGTCTTTTAGCTGTACTAGGGGGGTTCTGTTCAAGATCGCTTTCAGACTCAAAGTTACTCTCCCCCTGAGATGAGCTCCAGTCATCTTCCGACCACTCCGCCTCTTCTGAGACAGAGTAGACGCATTCGCTGCTTTCTTTCTCTTTACCATCAATTAGGGCCATGGAAGGGCACAGCCCTCCAGCCCCTTCTTCCCCCGACGTACCACCATCGCCTGCTAGCACCGGCATCGGCACTGCCCGACCGCCCTGCGCCTCATTCTCTCCCTGTGGAATACTTTACTTTGGTACTGTTAGGTGCTCTGTCCCACATACGAAGGTGATCAGTGCTAGTGTCCCCCATTTTACCATCAATAGACACCTCCTCTACCTCTGTTGTCGGATTTTTGCCCTGACAGTTATTTTGATTGACAGTATCCTTTGGCTTAGGGGTGCACGTCGCATCCATACCTGACACTTGTGCTCCTACTACCTCGATCTCCTGTGGGCCAGGTGCGGGGGCAGCTGCCTCCTCCATGCTACCATCCTTAGGGATCTGCCCCTTGCCACTTTGTGAAAACATCTCCGAAATTGATGCGGTCGTCTGCCGCGTTTTCGCCACGGTGTGCTTCCCTTTCCTTGGCGGTTCCACCGGGGGCGTACGCAACTTGCATGGTGACTCATCCCTCCCTGGTTCCTGCCCAGGTTGCTCCGTTATCTGAGCTTTCCTCCTGGCAGCCGCCGCTGCTGATTTCGCCGACTCTCCAGCCACTGCCTTGGGAGCCATTCGGTCTGTGTTCTGCTCTCTCCGATTACTCCGCTCGCTTCGCCTGCCTCCTCCGCCATGCCCACAACGCTGATGCCGGATCTACAGAGACAGGACATCACTCAACACACGCAGCAGCCCGATCCCGGACCCCGCCGAACGTGTTGTTTGCGCGATTACCGTCCCGCTTGGCCAGTGATTGATAAATGGCATTAGGCTTCTTTTTTTGCTCACTACCGCTCATAGCAAGCTAACGCCAGTGCTGGGGCTCAAACAAACGGTGCCCATTCCGCTGATACTGCTGAGCGACCACTACGCGGCAGCCATCTTGCCTCGGTTAGCAGTGTCTTTTGATGTAGGGCTCTTGTCAGTACTTACCCAAGGTATTGGGACAAGCAGTGACATTGGCACCATCACAGACTGGAGTTGCTACTGTAGGGGACCTGGTTAGGCCAGAGTCCACCTCAGTTCCCCAAGTAAACCCAACCAAATTTTTGGGGGTACTCCCACCACCTGGGGGGTTACTACTAGTAGTAACAGGAGGCGTTGGAGTATTACTTGGAGAAATATGTTCCTTATTGCTGGCTTTTGGGCAACTGCTGTCAGTTTTCAAGTGGCCAGGTTTCTTACAAACATGGCAATAAGGTTTCTTGGTAGGAGAGGAAGGAGTTTGGGACCCACCCATTCAGAGGATTTTTGGGGTCCAGTTATGGATTTACCTTTATATTTATCCCCACCTTTATCTTGGGACTTGGTAGAATCTTTCTTCTGGTCACCACCTTGATTCTTAGGCCTCACCCTGGTTCTGACCCATTTGTCTGCCTTCTTTCCCCATTCTTGGGGAGAGGTCAGATCAGAGTCCACCAGGCACTGGTATAAAAGCTGTTTTTGACAATTAGTAAGGATCTGCTTCCTCGAAATCAAATTGTACAATCCTGTAAAATCACACACTTTACTGTCTAGTAACCAACCCTCCAAAGCCTTGGTAGCACCATCAACAAAGTCAACCCAGTCCTGTGTCTGTGCCTTTTGGGTGTCTCTGAACTGTACCCTATACTGCTCAGTGGACTCTTCAGGACTTTGTAATTATCAGCATCCTCTTCTCTGACAGTGAGGAGCTTGTCTCTACCTTTGTCTGCAAAGGAGAGCCACAAGATTGCTGCCCACTGCCCCTGGGGTACCTTCTGTACTTTGCAGGCCCTCTCCAGTGCCGTTATCCATTTGTGGATGTCATCCCCACTCTCGTAGGGAGAGACAATCTTGCTTAAGTTTTATGGTCATAAGACCTATCCCTACCTCTAGGGAGATTGCTGCCACAATGGGACTTTAGTCCCTTCTTTTTCCTTTGCCTTTCAAGGTCTAGGAACTCCTTTTCTAAGGCTGCATTCTGTTTTCTTATCTCCAGCTGGGCTTTTTCAAACTCCTGCAGTTTCTCTCTCCTCTCCTGGGAGGTGAGCCTCCTATGAGAGGAAACAGAAGTTCCTACTGATGAGTCAGAATGATCAGATTCCACTGAAGGTGATCTGGATCTTCTGGGCCCACCACCATCTCTTCCTGGGGGGACAAAGAGAGGGCCCTGTTGGCCATCTTTATCTCCAGTTTGAGCTGGGTTCTCAAGGTCTAGGTCATTGTCACCTGCCTGGTCAACTTCAGAGTCTTGAGTCCTGTGGATTGGTACCACTGGCCTCTTCCCCTTCAGTTAGGTCCACCCCACTGCCTACCCTTTCAGGCTCTGAAGCCTTTCTCTGGTCATCAAGCATTAACACCTCTCTGAGATGTTGAGTGGTTGCATTCTTTGGTGTCTTTAGTTTCCTCATAGTACACAGAGCCCATAATTCAGAAAAAGGGAATGTGTCATACTTGGATGTCTGTAACATACTGACATCTGGCAGGGACACACTAGGTCCTGCTCCTAAAGACATAACTAGTGAGGTGAGGTGTATGCACTACCTACTGTAGTTGGGTACCTACTGGACTCCCTTGAGTTGTAGAAAGGGTGCGGTTAAGCCCTTGACGCACAACTCTAAGTTCAGTGGAACTTACTGTATTTAAGCTTGTATTATAAGTACCTCGGGACACTTTAGGGGTTTTCAAATGATCACACACTTGAGATTATCTGGTAAAACAATGGCAAGCTGGAATCCCACACGCTGAACACCAATGTGAGAAATTGGCCAGGCATATGCTGTCCACTATTCTAGTGGGCACCTTGCACCAGTCCAAACAACCCCTCATTGATGGTAGGTTAAAGACAACCTTATAGAAAGCTATCCTAGTGGTAGCTGTGGAGAGCAGCCTTCAGGCTCAATCTTGAAGGAATGTAAAGCAGCTTGTTTTACCAGTCTATAATCTCATGTAATGACCAAATGAATGGAGAACCATACCAAGTATGTATATAAAATATATGTATTTATTCTAAATACACTCATCTAGTCTCTTTATGAGGCTAGAGGCAAAAGTACATAACATAAACTTATTTAGCACACAGTAAATTAGCACAATATATAATTAGCCATGGGGCGTCACAAACCATATACTAAGAAAGTGGTATAAGAACCACGACTGACATAGATACAAGGCCTAGAGCCTTTAGTACCGCTGGGGCCACCAGGAACCACCCACGGTAGTGACAAAGGGGACCCATGGGGGACGCGTGCAGTGTCTAAAGACAGCCGCGAATCATCATTAACTTCGGAGTGGACTAGGAACCATCCCCTTCAGAACTAGACAGTTCGAGAGTCAAGACCCATGGGAGCACCAGAGTACTCGTGTTACCTCACCCAGGGAAGCCAGATGCATAGGTGTCTTTTCGTGTCGGGTTTCGTTGTCGTTTCCTATGGCGAGCTGCGAAGAAGTGCTGCAGGCGACCGAGTGGAAAGTGTCCGGGTGGATCCAAGGGTGGATCGGAGATCTGAAGAACTTGAAAGCAGAGGGGACAGAGTCTGGGTCACTAGACAGTGACCAGGAGGGCGAGGAGAACATGCCAACCAATGTCGGGTGATTTCAGGTGAAGAAGGTGAAGCTTGATTCTTCAGCCACGAGGACTAGGAGGCCTCGTCGACAAACAGGAGCTGGATTCGAGCTGTCTCACGAAGGATGTCGAGTGCTGTGGTGTCTGTTTCCGAATTGGACCCAACAAGCCTTGGCAACAGCAACCCACGCAGAAAGCAAAGATTGGCTTCGGTGCAGACCAGCAAGGTCTGAGGAACTCACCCTTTGGAGGGGAGTCTGGGCACGTCTGGAGCAACCAGGAAAGCCCAAGAAACAGAAGAGTTGCCTTCGTGGGAACCCACCAGTCTACGGACCAGGGATCGCGAAGGAGCCTTGAGCGGAAATGCTAGAAGCGGGCCCACGGAACACTCGTTGAGTGTAGGCCCACAATCTTCGGTGCAGATGGTGCTTGGGACTTGGACTACATGTAGCCCAATGCACAACTTCGGGAAAGCTCGGGTAGTCGATGCACTTGCATATGTACACGGTGTCCAGGAGTTCCGGCTCCATGTCTCTCGTGATGGCTGCAGGTCTCAGCTTTGCTGTGATCTCGTGTCGGCCTCGGAGATGTCTGGAAGTCCGTGTCCTGTGTCGCAAAACCTTCGGGTTCCGTCAAGAGCCTCGGAAATGCAGACCGGCAAGATGCTTCTTTGGTGTCTGTTTGAACAGGGGAGTCACTCCTTGACCCCAAGGGAGATTCTTCCGTCTTCTAGTCAAAATACAATGTCGAAGATCCAGGATATATGTTGCAGAGTTTCGTCCAGGGTAATCTAAAGTCCTACGGACAGGGTTCCTATACTTATACTAAGTTTAGGGGTTGGACTTACTCTAGGGTCCCACCTATTGGAGGACCCAGGGTGTGGGTGGCTACACCCATTTCCCCTTTGTCCAGTTTCGCGCCAGAGCAGGGGCTGAGTGCCCCTGCAACCGGTTTGAACTGGAATATGCAGAGGGACACCAAGTGTGCCCTCAGCACTGTCTGAAAAGCATTCTCTGAATGCACCCACCTAGCCCCAATACACTAAAGCCTGTCTGGGAGGTGGTTACACCTCCCTGTGACAGGAAACCTTTTGTCCAAGCCTCCCCTGCTGGAGTTTCGTCCAGCAGTAGGAGGTCAGACTTGTGGCTGTGGCATCCATTTTGTGATGCCAAGGCTCTTTAAAACTATTACCAGTTAAGTAAGTGTGTACATGTCTTCTCCCTCTAGAAGGGTGGAATTGTACCCCCGCTGCCAGAACTGGCGGGGGGGGGAGTAGGATTCCAAAGTGTTTGACACCAAACAAGCCATTCCAAAGTTAGCATTAACCACAAGGTTATATTGCACTTAAGAGTATATGGTCTGGCTGCATCACAGAACAGCTACAGAGAAGTGATTCCGAAAGCTGCAGAGGGGTCCTGCTCATGCATGGGCACTCTCTCACACAAAACCAAGCACTCTGCCTTCAGGATTGTTAAGGCCTGCTGTAGGAGGGACTTGTAGGTTTGTGTCAGTGATATAAGGTAGATATAGGAAACCTATATCTGTAAGGAGTGCATGCACCACCTTACCCAGGCTGCAGTAGCAGACCTGTGATGCCATTTTGGAAGGCATTCCAGGGGTGGCATAATACATGCGCCAGCCCCTGGTAGGCCTCTGGGGTACCTATGCCCTTAGTACCGTATACTAGGGACTCACAAGGGTAACCCAGTAACCAATCTGGAGTGTACCTAATGTACATGGAATAAATTTAGAGAGGAAATCAGATAGGCTGGGGCCCTGAATAGCAGGATCCCAGTAAAACCAAGTCAAAAACCATCAAAACACCAGGAAAAAAGTGGGGGCATCCATGTAGTCAGATTCCACCTTCCTACAGGGTCTGTCAAATAATTTGTGGCAGTGCCCACGCTAATGTTCCGTATTAACCAATAATGGTACTTTTGGGGTGTGTTGGAGGTATATCCAGAGTGCTGCCTTCATGTGCCCCATCGTGAACACATGGATACTGACCTGTGTGCCAGATATTTGCAAGGACCATCCATGCACTAGCAGTGCTCTAATGAGTTTGCTTGTGTTGTCTGTGCCCAGAATAATCCTGGTCATAAAGGAGCAACGCTGGAGGCCAGCAAAGCAATACAATGGAAGAAGGTAGATTGGAGTCAGTGGGGAGGCTGGTGGGAATTAATGAGCAGAAATTATGAAAGTGAGGCTGGCAAGGAGAATGTATGTAGCGCGGAGAAGTAATCATGAGGCTATCTCCAAGACTGTTCCAATGGAAGGGTCTTCCCTGCAGTGTTTTGTAGAGTGCTGACTAAATTTGGCAGCCATGGAAGGCAGATGACACGCGCCAGGCCTCTAAGGCAGCTTGACAAACGAGCAAGGAGCACTTGCACTCAATGTTTTCAGCTTGATCACATTGTTCCTCCCAGAGGATTCTCTCGGGCCAGGCTAAAGCTGGTTGAAGGAAGGAGTGAAATAAGAAACGAGCACAGCAAGAAGGAAGCAGCACTTAAAATCCCGCCTCCTATTGTTATGGGGTGACCGTATCAAGGGTCAGCCTGTCAGACGAGGAGGCAGGTTCCTAGAAGAATGTTCTGAGCTACGTTATTGATCCGGGCGAGCAGAGTATTCGACCGAAGCCCTGGAAAAACAGCTGCTTTAGGTAGAGCCTGCTTGCCCTCACCAGTGCCTCACAGACTCACACTGCGCATGAGTGATTTGGGTGGAATTGAAGCCGTCCACCTCACATGTGCAGCGTGTGTTTGTACACCGCCATGCTGCACTGCTACTGGATAGTATAAATGCCGCAGCCTCAGACCAGTCTTTCAATCTATTTCTCCGTCCTCTGAGACTAGTGGTGCTCCGCCCCATATACCCTCTTGCAGGAACCACCCCTGCTTGTACTAAAAGCACAAGTTTCCTTGGAATAAACTATTTCACTCACATTCCAAGTGCCCCTGTCTCTAGTTCAAAAGCACGGCATTTGGGGGTGCTACTGATACAGCTGTATTTCCCGGTTGCAATATTACCCCAACATTCTGACTTTCCCCACTCCGACTGGGGCATGATGTGCAGTCTTGGAGTTTTTCCATTTGATCACTTAATTTGTTGCCTCTTTCCACCCAGTTTTGCTCATTCATATTGTCCACCTTTTCCTGGTGACATGTCATCTTGTAATAGGGAACTATATATATATATACACCTGCCTATTCATTATAGTGGTACTAAAATTTCTCTGAGACTTCAGCATGTCATGTGTGACCGTCGCATGATTACAGCTCCTGTCATCTGCCGAAGGATCCCACCATCCACATATGAGACCGAACAAATAGTGTAATTTTCTAAATATGCTGCATGCTTTACAGATTCATCTAAAAGAAGTTTAGTGTTAGCCAAGTACCCAAGTGGTGTGTGTCTTCTAAACATTTACTTCACTGTAAACCATGTTGAATATGGTCATTTGGAGATAAAAGTGCAAGGGTGTACATATAGGATTTCCTCTGTGCTTCTCTTTATCAGCAGTACTATCACCTATGCATAATGCCTTCCCTAAAATCAAACCCATTTTTCAACTGGTATATTTTATGCAGTACGATCCCCCTTTTTAATTCCCTCTTGAGTACTTGTCTGATTTAATTCAATTCCTGTCTACAATATTATTTTATGGAAACTTCAGCATAAATTGTAAACAGAATTCTGAATTATTCTTTTGCCACATGTAGGGATGAAGAATTATCCTTTATAACCAAAGTGAAATTAATAGGTTGTAATAGTTAAAGAAATTGTCAAGAATACACATTTTTTAATGTTTGGATTTTTTACTTCAGGTGGACTAGCACTGTGCAGTCTCTTGTGTCTTCCTATGAGGCTTATGAAGACTTAATAAAGAAATCCCAGGAAGGGAAGGACTTCTATGCGGATCTAGAACGTAAAGTGGCTAAACTTCTAGAGAAAGCGCGAGCAGTGTGTGAGGCTGTGGATGCCAGCCGACAACAGGTTCTCGAAAAGTAAGTGTTCTAACTCGTCTGTGGCAGAAATGGCAATCATAGCCATGTGCACATACCAGGACATTCAAAACCTACTGTACACCTCACCAAGTACCCTATATTTTGAAACTGTGTATTCATCATTTTTGTTTATACCACGCTTGGTGTGCCAGAGCCGCATACCGGCCTGTAGCATTGTAAATTACAGGTTAAATTATTAGCAAATGTTTAACTGAATTGATCACACTCAAAAGGATGATTTGATGAATAGTTGCTTATGGTATTCATCCCTGGGATCTACAGGTTACAAAAATATCTCGGTAAACACCCAGCTCTGAAGGCAGTAGACTCTTTTTAGTTAGTATCAGCCTCATTATTATAGATCTGAAAAATAACTCTTCCAAACTCTTTTTAATGCTTTTTACTCATAACTTGAATAACCTTTTTTGAGGAAGTGTGGATTACTGGCTTGGAATACAGACTTGAGCGACTCAATGTGATGCTGTAGAAGATAGTTCTGTAGATTAATAGGTCTGCTGCAGAGATTAGTGTATTTTATGAAGTTCAGAAATTTGATGTCCAGCACCACGTATGCTCAGGCTCATGGGTTTAAGACACCATAAAACCACAAGGCTGCAGAAGCTTGTGTTTAAAAAAAATAAAAAAATCCGCTCCTTGCATCTGTTAACTCTACTATTTTTAGGTCTCTTCGGGGCATGCTGTATTCAGGATAAGGGCATGGACCTCTGCCCACTTTACACACATCTTTTTAATTAGCTCTTGTCCCTTGTAAATGGTGACTTTTCATTGGCCAATAGGCTTAGTAGTCCCTCCTTAGTTCCGCCTTTTCTCTTCTTGTAACCTTGCATGAGGAGACCTCCTGTTACACGCGTTGTTACTCAGTATGTTTTAATTCCATCCTCTGTGCACTATTTTCTTAAAGGGCTTTCTCCTGCCTGCTTTTGCTGGCAGGGCACGCTCTCTAGCAACAGTTTATTCTTTTGTTTAACTAGCGCAGCCTGCCTCAGCACTAATAATGGCGGCTGCGCTTTCCTTTTGTTCCTTGCGATCACCGATGTGCCCGCTTAAGATGTTAAAAGTCTAAGCGTGGGTGGTGCCATTGTGACAAAAGTAAACAAATAAAAACTAGCATTTACAATGCAATAGGGCTCGCATTATTAAAGTTTGTGCTATTGGCATTGTAAATGACAATGCCTTTTATTCATTTGTTTTTAAAACCTGCAATCGGTGCAGAAACACACACTTTGAGCGTCTAGTCCTTGCTTACAATGAGCAAGGCTGACCGTAAAATAGACTGCCAGCCTTGCTTCTCATAACCATGGACTACAAGTACAAAGTGCTTGTTTATGCACTGATGCAAATTAATAAAAGGTGAAGAATTTTGAACTGATAATATCCCATCATGCAGCAATATTGTCGAAACATTATAATAATGGGCTTCAGCCTGGGTTTCGATGCTTGTGGTTTGTTAAATAAACCAGAAGAAACTATGCATTACTTCGTAAATCCTATTTTATGATTGTGCCTTTTTTAACATATTAATATGTTGGAAAGCTGTGGTAATGTGCATGCATTAAGTTAAATGATGCTTTCTGTCCCTTATTGAACAGCGTCGTATTCAGATGGATAAGCCAAGTAAAGTGATTGAAGATGCATAACGCCTCAACGGGTCAATGGATAAATCTGGTTAGTGTTGTGGCAGCTGACTCGGGGCTACCAAGTTTGAAGCTCTCTAGTCGGCAATAGAAATCTAGACAACATTTGCCCTGACATGCTGTTTTATCCCTCGCACTGACTTGAGGTTTTATCTCCGTACACAAATGTAACCTGAGATTTACTACCTGACCAAATTTGTGCACGGACAAAAACGAAATATTCAGCCTTCTGCAGAACGGAAATCTAAGTATTGTTGCACTTTCGAACATTTTTGAGTTTTTTATAGTGCGAACTCGACCCCATGGTATCAGAGCGCTTTACATAAGTACCAACACGTTACAGATGACACATTAATTTTAGTAGGCATGCGGAGATGAAGTGATTTGCCCAGAATCACAGGATGTTGAGCGTTCCTGCCAAGACTCGAACCCGGTCCAGCTTTGAGTTCGACGCTGTAGCCGTTAGGCCACATCCTCTCCTCTGACGACCCATGGAAGGTATAACGACGAGTTTAGACTGCACGGGGGGTGGGTGCGGGGGCCGGCAGGCACCCTTTAGTTCCGTTCCCACCCAGGGCTTTCTTACCACCTTGCTGTGTTTTTCTTTCACATACAGAAATGCTATGAAAATGCACTTCTGAAGACAACATTTGTATATATACTTTCTCCATGATTTCCAAATAGACATTAGTCAGGATTTTAGAATATCTCCATTTATATTTCATAATTAAATGTGAAAATCTTAATGCACTCGTTATTCGTTTTATTTTGTTGGTCATTAAAACTTGTGGAACATAGTAAAGCATTGGCAATAGTTAGCAGCGTTTTCCCTGGTTGAGGTTAAGAGGTCGTTCTGCCCACTTATTTCAGTGGACTCAATGCACAGGGGACATGCTGCGTGTAATGCTGTAATTGAAACCTCATGCTGTTTCACTGCACAGACTAGTGCGTGCCTGCGCTTTTGTTTTACTGGAGTTCTCGTGTTTTGGTATCTCCGAAACATCGTGTGATTGTCTGAAAGGGTAATACGAAGGCCAGTACTGTCCAGAGGAGGTGCTGTAATTTATGTCCATATCTTCTATAAACTTTTCCTTCAATCCTTGCATAGAAGCGCAGAAGGGTCAGTAGTAATAGGACAGGTCCAGTTCTGACCATCCTGACAAAATTGTTTGTTGGAATTCATACAGGCATCTCGGGCATAGCATATGTCCCTGCAGCCCCAGCGCTGCGAGGCGCTACCCTGGACAGAGTGGAAGCTTGGCAGCCCCCCAGTTCCTCGACCGGACTGTGTTATTACAACGTGTGGTCCTATTGTGGCTGGTAGAGTAGGTAGCATCAGGGACATAGCTATCAATAGTGCAGCAGGTGCTGCGACACCAGAACACAGCTGACTGAGGGGTCCACTGCACCTCCAGTTATAGCTATTGTTTGCTCCCAAGCCGGGGTGGCAGACCCACTTTGTATTAATAGCTGCCGTTGAGACCCTTGCTATGCCACCGGATGCACAATAATGTTTGATCAATAACACCATGGGGGGGGGGGGGTCCATCACCATACCTGGGACTCCCATCATTTCAAGTTAGATCACTGGCGCAAGTTTCACCAGGGAATTATATACTTTTCCTGGTCTCGACTGTTTGTATAGTTAAGAAACTTGGAGCTTGATAATCACACCTAACGCAGTTGCCAAATAGTGTGAGCCTGGGAAAATGACTTTATCTTAAGAGGTCCCATTTAGTTTATCCAAAACTGGGTGTGCTTATAAATGTGCTAGTTCCCGATGTGAAGTGCTGTATAGAAAAAATGGATTCACATTTTAGCAAAGCACACAGACTGATCGTGACTCGGTACTGGCTTTTCACTCGTCGGGTAGCTCGTCCTTATCTTTCACGCTGCACCTTTAGCTCGACCATCCGCGAAGACCAATTCTTCAACAAATGGGACCATTTGAAGCTACCCGACGAGTGAAAAGCCAGTACCGAGTCATGATCAGTCTGTGGCTTGCGGGACCTACATAACAATCGTCAAGGCGGCGAAAGCAGTAACATTCAGCCAAGGATAATACCGCAGAGAACTCGCCTCGCAATAATGAATGTCAGAGTAAATATCGCTCCCACGAGAGACCTCGTACAGTGAATTCGAGGGAATAATCTATGCTTCTGAACTTAATGAGTCACGACCTTGAGAATAAGGATACAGATAGCAAAGTTGATTTGATCCTTCCTCTGAATCCTAGAAGGTTTATGAATCGGTTCATTACAGAAAAGTGACAAAGCCCTGATGAGAATCAGGGAACTTGTTTCTCCGGAGTTGAAACGCGTCGGCCCACCTACGGGAACAAATATTAACATTAGCAGTGGAGTCTAGCATATGCTAGTGTAAGAAGTAATCGTCGTTTTGGCGATTGTGTTCCCATTTATGACTTTGTCCTTTAGTTTGGATATAGATTTATTTCATACAAAGATAAAAACATAAATGTATGATGTTTTGTTTGATGTAATGTTTTTGAGATGTATGTCTATGTAATTTCTTTTTTTTGGTATGCAATATATGTTTGTAAATAGCATTGTATATTAATGTAATTATTTGAATGTACAGTTCTTTCCCTTTTTTGCACGAAATATGAAAAATAGACCTGAAAGAATATTCAAGTAGAAAGCTATAAATAAAAATAGCAGGTCAAACTTAACTGGTTGGAGTTTGGTCTTTGAATTAATTTTTCTAGAAAATAAGTGTGGTGGAGGCAATTTTTGTTGTTGTTCTGATATAGTATGGTTCCAGCCATCCCCATGCCCCATAAGGACCTAACTCCTTAGTTTTACAAAAATGATACCTATATGGGCAATGCCGCCATGATGCAGAAAACCTCACGCTACCACAGCTGTTTTGTAATCACACTGAAATATGATTTTATTTCAGCCCATGTCATTATTTCACACAGGGGTTTTAAATGGGTTTTAAAGACCTCTTGCGTTGGTATCGAGCTTAGTAAAAAAAAAAAAGAAAAAAAACGGAAAAATCGCTCCTACGTTGCCCCTTATCCCCCCCCCCCCTCCCGCTCGCGTCCGTTAGTGATAGAGATAGCGGTCGAAGTTTTGGGCAACAACTTCTCTTTTCTGCGGCGGAAGAAAGCGCTCGCGACACGAGCAAGTGACAGCGACCCAGTCACACCGGGGCATGCTCGGAAAGGTGGAAGTGAATCCGCCTCCCCGGCGAGAAGCAGCGAAGGCGGGGCAGGAAGAGGTGACCCCGCACTACCCGGAACCAGCCGCATGCCCTCTGCCCTGCTCGTAAACAGCTGGCCGAGGGGAGCGAGCGTCGAGAGGTCCTGCAGGTGGATGCCTTGAGCTGCAAGTGTTCGGAGAAGTTTCTGTCAGCCGAGGCCCCGGGCGCACCAGGGTGGAGTCAAGAGTCGGCTCGCATCAGTTAGGCTCTCGTCGAGGTAACGAGGTGCTGTCGGCCCTTTCCCGCGCTAGGCCTCTCTCTAGTCACTGAGCTGCGATGGCTCGCGAGAATCTGACCTCAACACAGGCGCGCGGGGCCTGCTAGAGCCTCAGATGAGCCCGCAGTGACGAATCTTGCCTCCGAGATGGTGATTAGCTGACGACCGACCTGCTGTGGAGGACCATGGGGGACACGCGTGTGGAGGAGCTGGTGCAGGCGTTCATGGCCAGCCCTCCGGTTACCTGGGTGAGTGAAGCTTGGCAGGCAGAGTTTGGGCAAGGTTTCAGACTTGCAATGCAGCTTTAACAGAGGGCTTGTTGTGTAGCCCAAAGACAGTATATATTTTTTTATAATGGCAGATGCTGTATCTTTAATACAGGGCCTATTTTGAGGTTCAACATTAATACAATGCACTAAATTAGCTTTCAAAATTATATGGTGTGCTTCTTAATTTCATACAGCCCAGAAAGTGCAGAACTGTCAAGTTTTGAAAATGTGTAGGAGTGAGAACTAATTAGCGTATTTGATAACATTGTTCGAAGTGACGTCAAATAGTCTTCCATATTAACGATTGCATTACGCACGAAGTAGCATGTAAAGAAAAAAAGAACAAAACAAGAGTGAGACACGCTCCTTCGAGCCGCCAGAGTAGGTCGGAGGAGCAGGTACAAAAAAAAAAATTACCTGCGTCGAAGGAAGAAAATCTGCAAGACGCTAGAGATCCCGTAGCGCTGCTGCAAAAGATAAACAAGCCCGCGAACGGTGCGAGTGGTGCGCGCGCGCCACTGTGAAACACGTGGCGGCCTATTACGCGCACTAAGCTCGTAATAGACACCAATAGGCCATGGGCGGAGCAATGCGCCCGCCTGTGGCCTATTGCGTGCAGTCTTACATTAAAAGACGCACGCAAAGGCCAATAGCTGCCAACAAAAGGAAAAGCACACGCACGAGCGTGTGCGATTCCTAGGGCAGCTTCCAAACCCCATTTTTCGATTACAAAATGCCTGCCGCTGTGAAGCACTGCTACGCAGTGCAACGCAGGGCGCGAGCCCTAAAAAATGGCAGCCACACGTTTTTTTTTCTATTTGTTTACTTTTGTCACAATGGCACCACCCACGCTTGAGCTTTAAACATCTTAAGTTAAAGCACAGGTGCCCCAATTGCTTCTGAGCATACTTCGTAACAACACATGTAATTTTTCTATTTCACTTTTGAAGCAATCACAGCACCTGCGCTTTAGCTAATGATGTTTACAGCTAAAGGGAAGTTGCCACAAAGGTCTCACAAGAGTTTGAGCTATTGGCATTGTAAATGACAATGCCTTTTATTTATTTGTTTAGAAAACCTGCAAGAGGTGTTTACGCACTGCTTGCAGGTTTTCAAAACATATAAATAAAAGGCATTATCATTTACAATGCCAATTGCTCAAACTCTTGCAAATGTGAGACCTATTGGTTTGCAAATGCTTGGTATTTCTTGCAAACTGATATTTCTGAGTTATCCAGTTTGCTTTAAGAATTGATGAACTGCAGGCTTCATGTTTCAGTGAACAATTATTTCCTTAATTTGGTTGACCAACTTTCTAAAAAAAATTTACTTTCTAATACTTCTAAAGTATGTTTTTTCTTATATAAATCAAGTATTTGCATTATCCAGTTTTTATGCTGTAGATCACCTACCAAGTATATCTAAAGGAATAGTATTCAAGAAGCATATGCTGGTTTCCTACTTGTCATGTTATTTTTCCAGTTGGGTATGTAGAAAAGTGTTTAGAAAAAAACGAGATAAGCCGCAAGACACTAGTGTAAAAAGTTGGAAGAATTCTTTTTTTGATAACCAACTTTTATTGATTTTCACCAATAGCAATATACAGTAACACCAATCCATACTACTTTGCAATCAACACACAACCAGTGTACATACAAACTTAGGATCCCACATCTAGTAGTAGAGATGTCCACCACTTGCCCCAAATCTGTCGGTGGCACCCTCTTGCCTCATAAATCGGTTTCTCCTGTGGTGGACACTAATCGTCACCTCTCTGCAATATCGTTAGTGAAGGGGGTTCAGGTGACTTCCAGCTGCTTCTATGTCTCTCTTGGCCACTAGGGTCACCACCCCAATAAAAGCCCTCTCCAACTTCATCCCTACATCCTCCTCCAATAAACCCAGCAATCTACTTCTGGGGTAAGGACTATGCAGCGGCCAAGAGCCATAGATAGCTTACACCCTACTTTTCCCCAGAAGGGGGTCAGAGTGCAAGTCATATGGAAGAAGTCCACTCTAATTAGGGAGCGCCAAGTACAACAGGCTTGCGGGAGTTACGGCCAGTTTGTAATCTCGGAGGGGGTCAGATAAGTCATAAGTTGAACCATGCAGAGGCGCAAGGGGATAGTCAACTCTCTGGGGACAGATAACCTTTGCACCAGTGGTCCTCCTCTAGGTCCCCCCACCCATACCTCCCACCTCAGTCGCAAAGCAGGGAAACAATGTAGTGCATTAATGATCAGTGAGCGGTAGAGTCTAGAAATGGCACCTTTGCTCATCTTCCCCAGTAAAAGTTTTGCTTCAAGGGGGTTCAACTCTGGGACGTGGTTATCTACGGGGACATTTACCAATAGGGCATGGCTGAATTGAAGATAGAGATAAAATTGTGTACGGGAAAGTTGGTATTTTTCTTGTTGGACTTGTAACTACATCAAGACACCACCACTTTAAATGTCTCCCAGATAGGTAAACCTTATTCTGTTCCAGGACGTGACACCTCTTAGGCCCACCACCTAGTGTAACCACATGCCACGCCATAATGACATCAACCTGGTGAGTCTGCAATCCCAACCAACGAAATGAAGTGCCGCTGTCCAGCAGAGCAAGGTCACCTTGGTATAGTCAGGAAGAGATTGCGGAATTTGGTCTCCATATGATAGGCCCAGGATGCTGTCTAGACCCAATAGGTATGGCTCTACCTGGGAGGCGTGGGAATTCCATCCCCGTTAAATCACCCATTTATAGTTGCAACCTGTGCGGCGATGTAATAGGCATAGAGGTCTATCATACCCATTCCTCCTTCATATGGAGATGAGATTGCCTTGCATTGAGAAAAGTCACTCGATGGTGACCCCACCCAGAAAAATACAGGGATTCTCAAAGTTATTGTCTGAAACCACCTTTGGGGAATTGGGTGCTGTAAGTTGGCAAGGACATACAAGAAGCACAGAAGACACATAATTTTAAACAATGCTATCCACCCTAGGATTTGAGAGCCACATGATTCCACTTATGCAGGTCTCTGTTCAATCTAGCCTGAAGGGGGTGAAAATTATGAGTCCATGTAAATACCTAAAGACTTCAAGAAGAGACTGCATATCTGGATTGTGGGGCACCCAAAATATCCACTTGCATCTCCTGTAATTGGTACTAGCAGGACTTGGTCACATTGACCCGCAGTCCGGAGGCCTCCCCATAAAGGTTAAGGATCTCAAGGCATGGCGGGCCTGTTGACTGGGGATCACCAAGAAACAATAAAACATCATTGGCATAGAGAGCTGTGCGCTCTTCCTAGCCTTCCCCCAAAACCATCCATGCACCTGGGCGTCACAACAAATGAGGTGTGCCAAAGGCTCAATCTTTAAGGCAAAGAGCAAAAGCGATAGGGGACAGCCCTGTATGATGTCTAATAAGTCTACTAATAAGTCCACGAAAGAAAGGCCCAAAGCCTGCCCATTTCAGCACCGGCATTCGGCATAAACCCACATTGATCGGGGTGGATCAAATGGAGTACGGTCTGATTCAATTGAGACGTTAACACCACACGAACACCTTAATATCAGCTTTTATATGGGAAATGGGCCTATATGAGGAGCATCTGTCTGTAGGCTGGCTTTTCTTGAGTATGACAACTGTGGCTGAATCTAGTTTGAGGGGAATGGCCTGTGTTCCACTGTCTCAGTGAAGAGGGCTAGGAGATGAGGAAGCAGAACGGACTGATATTGTTTAAGAAATTTGATTGTAAACACGTCGGTCCAGGCGTCTTATTTGGGGCCAGGTCTGATATGCTTTTGTTAATTTCTTCCCTTGTTATCGTTCAAGATCCTGAGCCAGAGATGGAGGGATTGAGAGCAAAGGGATCTCTTCCAATAATTGGGATTCAAGCTCCTGCTGTGATACAGGTGCCACCAGAAAAAGTGTTTGATAATAATCTGTAAAGACTTGGGCAACCTCAGGCGTACTTTCGTGGAGGATATTGTGGACATCACAAAAGGATTGTAGTGTAGTTCCTATATTCCCAATAGGCTCTGCGCATTGGAATAACATATACTATTGTTTAGACGTAGGACTGAGGTCGACTAGGGCTCTATCGTATATATTAGACTTAATAGTGAGTGACAGCTAGCTCAGAGGTCACTAGAAACTTTCTCGAATTCACAAGAAGGGATTAGTTTCTGACAACCGCATAAACATGACAACTTTGTTTTCCCAAGAATAAGAAATCAATCTCTAGAATCACTGAAACATTAGATAACTATTTTACTCAGTCAATCGTGCAAGCTGCGTTTCACCAGAGGTGCTGAGAAAATAGAGAGACGGACGTTTTCAATAAAAAGTATTTATTGAACAGTCTTCTTTCTCAAGCATAAGAAATGTACTGCTACAATCGTAATACCGGTTATAAAGTACAAGGCATATAATACGAAGAGTATTATAAAATAGTACTGTAAGAGCATGATATGGTTTCTAAGCCATAAAAATGCCTAAAACATAAAATACATACAGTGATAAAATAATGACTAAAAGTACTCAACTGGTGCTTCTAAAATATGCCTACCCCGGTGTACCTAACCTAAGTCTAGTACAAGGGAGGAAGTAAGTGAGGAGTCACTTAAGTTTATTATTTCTCTGCCAAGAATCTATCCAAGAATTCTCGAAGGGTCTAATCAGCTCCGTACCTTGGTTTAGAATGAAGGGGGTCTTGTATCTCTCTCTCAGGACTCGATTTCCCAGCAACCCGCAAGGATAGCCTAGAAACACTGGAGCTTGATTTCTCGGCTGGAGAAAAGACAGAGTCTCTCAGTGCGTCTGCTGGAGGGTCGGCTTCCTTCGGCTCTTGCTGCTGCCGGGCGTCGGGCAAGTAGATAGTCAATCTGCTCCAAACCATCGTGTGTTTGTCTGGGCAAATGTAGGCAGATTTATACTTCGAAGGTGCCGAGTTTGACGTATGACTGGACCTAATAACGTCATTGAAGACTCAGTTCTTCGAAAACTCCATGATTTCCTAGATAAATTAGTATTCAGGCAAGGGGATGTCCCTAGCTGCTGAAGGTGTGTTTATCTAAGAAATCGTTGTTGATTCTCGGAACTTAGTGGAAGTAGCCATGCCGTATTTGGGCTGCATAGGCTCAGTCTAAATATGGTAATGATTTCTATGCCTATATAAGGATCGGGTAATTTATACCTGTATAAGGGCATGAATCGGGAAACTTACACTAGGGTCCTAGATTCATTTACAACACCCACTCCCCGATTTTAAGTTCAATAAAACTAAACTTATAAGCACTGAACATTTCAAAAAGCTAGTGCTTACAATCCCACCCAAAACACAAAATACAAATTGCATTTGAAAAGGCTTGCGTACATGAAACTAGTATAAAGTGTATGAAAAACAAGTCTCAACTGATATGAAGCATACTGTGAGAGCATGCATTCTAGCATAATACAAAAATTACATTCATGAAATGTCTGTTAAGTTTATAGAAAAGAAACCGAGACTATCCCATAATATAATATTTAAACCGTTTTGTGATGATGATTAGGCCAAATATTGTCACTAGGAAGTTTTCAAAAGAAATCTTGTTCTCTAAGAATAGTTCTACTTTAAGCAGATTACTCTATGCCAAAAGTTCTATTTTGAAAAAGTTCAAATTGTTAGCTAGTTTGTTTTGAAAAACGGAAGGCCGAATCTCAGAGTTCAGGGTGCATGAATCAAAAGTTATTCTCTGTGTCAGGAGAAAACATCAGATCGTCTAGGCTGGCAAAGAAACTGTCTACCATAGTAGGCGAAAGTGGGGCCACTTCAGTTAGCAGGTCAAATGTGCATAGATGAGGATCATTGCCGTCAGCGTTTGAAGCATTAGCAATGTCCGCAGTAGGTGGTACCTGTGTGCCTGTAGTGTCACGTATCTCACCCTCAGTTAGACTTGCCGGTGAGAGCTTAATGAATGCCATCATCAGAATTGGCAGCCGTTGGGGGCAACACGATGCATGAGTCGTTACCGTACCTAGCAAAGCGTCAACATCGATGGCAGGACTGATGGAAGTGTAAGACAAATGTCCAACACGCATTCTTCTCTGCAAAGCAGGCATAGCAGACCAGGTAAGATGCAATCTTGACAGATTGGTCTGAACGATAGAAACCAAGTTGTGTTCGGATCTCTTAAGCGAGCCAAGCCAAGAATCTGTGTAATTCTCTCACGATACCTCATGGCAAGGAGGCATTGTTCCATGGTAGTCTGGGTATCGCTGGAGACCGGACTTGCCATATCGGAGCAGAAGGAATAAAAATAGAATTCCTGCTACGAGTCCCAAGATGAGAGGCAGACCGCCAAACACAGAGTGCACGAAATTTGGAAAAATGCAGAGGACTGCTCCAAATGGTGTTAAAAGTCCCGAAAAAATCGTCTTAAATACATGTCCGATGCCAGTGGTATCAGACATATTTAAGATTTGACTTAACATTTCTGCGAAATGTACTGGGCAGTTCGTTGATAATAATGCATGTATCTCTGCAGAAGTCCTTGCAACTTGCAGATCATACGTTTCTTTAGACGAGGTCAGTGGCACAATTTTTTGCAAAAGAATGACTTTCATTCTGCTTGAAGTATCAATTCGTATAGAAGAGATATTCAGTGAAGGCCATAACTCCATCTCCCTGTCTGCCTTGCTCTTTGGATACAATACTTGCATACAACAAGTGACCCTGGATGACACACTAACTAGATACACTTTTCCTGGCAACATGCTACAACAGCTGTGGTCATTGAGCATAACGTAGCTGCCATTGAATAGCTGTCTGAACATTGGTTCTATAACTGTGGAGGGTGTACCGTGCAGGTGGCAAGAGAGGTTATTTGCAGAACCTTTGCATGCTCCGTGTAAATTAATACCTTGGCACAAAAGTGTACCGCTTAGTGAGTTCTTACAATTTTTGCCATTAAGGAATACCTCTTCCCCCACTCCAATATTTGTGTGTATAAGGTAAAGTCCAGGTCGACTTAATGTATACTTTACCCAACCTTTCATACAGGCCCGCTGATATATGCTGTAGACAATACTGATATTGGAAAATTGTCACTGGTATCGTAATGGTGCCATGTATTATCCATTCAATGACAGGCTTCTCAGAAACTGTCAATGGTAATCTTTCCAGTTTTTCAATGCTCAGCACCGTATAGTCTGCTCCTCTTTGTGCCAAAGAGATTTGTTTATCTGTAAGGTTAAATACAGCAAACAATGATGTTGTGTTGATTAAACACCATGGCACGTAGCCTGAACGAAGATTTTGTAACGTCTAGCCTGGCTGCATTATAGAACGTAATTGAGACTGGCCATGTTGTAACATTAGCAAGTCCTGCTCTGCTATGTCAATTGCAGATGATACAATGCTGTCCAAAGAATATATTCTGGAGGACAGAGTCATTAACCCATTGTCCACTACAGAGAGAGTTTTCTCTAAATTAATACGATCAATTTCTCGTATTCCTTCTGCAGTTTCCATTTGCGTTATTTTCCAAGCTTCGTTGTACGCAGCGTATATACCGGCGTATGTGAAACGTTTTTGACATGGTTTGTGAGGCCCCATTAAGAAATCTCGCAAATCATTGCCTTCTTTAAGTAAAGATAGATGTTGTTTGATTTCTGGAAGTGTAGATTTCTGTAGCCATTCAAGGCATAGCTTTCCTACACTGTAAGTAGTTAAGTGTGGAGAAGTGTGGCTCAATGGTTAGAGCAGGCAGACCTTGATGCAGATCTCTGGCCAGGGACCAGGGTTCGATTCCCACCTTGGCGGGTCTCCGACTCATGAATTCCCCTGACTGAATATTCTCGCCTCAGTACCTGTTCTGATCATGGGTCCCACGCTGCAACTCTGGGCAATAGCTTGCTTAGTCTGCACAACGGCCCCAAAAGCGCTGGGATGCCTGGCTGCACCTGGGGGTACCCAGGAGTGGACATTTCCCAGGAAAGCCAGGAAGGGTTCCTAAGCGGTATACAGACAGCGCCGGGACACCTCCGGTGGAGGTAGCTGTGCGCTTTACAAATTCCGACATTTACATTTACTATCCATGGATGTTGTCTCTGGGAGTATCTTGGATCTGGCTTATTTACTTTGAACCCTTGTGTTTTGTTCAGGAATCTATTTTGACAGTTATTCGTGTCTGTGGGCCAGATTAACCATTTATTCCAATCAGGATTAGTTCTGTTTTGTTTCAAAATATAGGGTGCGTCTATCTCCTCTTCTGTAGTATCATTACTGTCAGATGTGGGTTTAGGTATACATGGTTTATTTAAGTCTTTTATCTTAGCCAGGCCAAGACAAGAAGTTTGTTGAACAGTGTCATTTAAAAACATTATTTGTTCTGGTATAATGCAGGCTCTGAACAGGGTTTCTAAACCTTGCACCTGCCAGTCTTTTGTGCCCCAGACAGTTTTTGTCTCAATGTTGTCTTTCCGAAAGTCAAAACCTAATGTAGACAGCTGAGCATAAAAGTTTGCAGAATACATTTGTTTAATATTGGTCAACATTGTTTTCATTCCTGTCTTATTCATATTTTTTAAATAAAACGTTTCTGGATTTGAAAAATGTAACCCTGAGAAGTACGGAAACTTTTCATAAAATGTTTTTGAGCTGCCCTTCGGCGGCGTTGGACAATGTTCCCATTGATTATAAGTAAAAACATTCCTAGGGTTAGCAGATTTATGCAAATAACGGTGACCATAGTGATTAAAACAATACATTTGTTCATAATGTGATGAACCTTCTAAGTATTCATGTTCTGTAAATTTAGTTGACATTTCTAAGTCTGTCATCATGTTATTAGCAGTTTCAAAGTCCTAATCATCAGAAAATGTGCTGGGTGATGCAAAGTCACTCAAAGAAACCTTGAACTGGTGTGGAATCTTCAGTCGTTCCACCGGGCCATAGATGTCATAATCAGTTCTGTCCCATGCTATACCACCAGGTATAGGAACGGCTGTGATGTTCACTGTTGAGAGGTCTCTTCATTCACGATGAGATGATTTGTGAGGTTTCACGAGCAAGTTGATTTTCGTACTTGCTGTGTCCAATGTACTGTATTTTCCATCGATCATTTTTCCCAAGCTTAAAACCAGAATGAGCCAGAGTAGGAGGAAAAGTACACCTAACACAATCCAAAATTTAATCCATGGTAAAACCAGAATTTTTTTATAAGTTGATGAAAGACTTCTGTTATTTTTTCTTCGAAAGTTTCATTTGCTGGCTTATCTTCAGGTTCACTGGGATCCTCAGAAAATGTATCAAAGTTGATAAAATAGCCAGAGGCAGTTCTGTCAATTGTTGGAATTGCATCAGGATTGTTATTAATCTTTGGAGCTGCTTCTTCCTTTGTGATATTGGTATAGTCAGAGGCTACATCATTGTAGACAGGTGACAAACTGATATTTGGGTCTCAAGAGGCACACGTTCCATGGCTTTGTTACATAGTCCTTCTTTTCTTACTGCAGGTTTATCAAAGGTGATAAGTCTTTCAGGTTGAACCTCTTGGATAGTAGCAAGATTTGGTCTTCTGCTACATCTTAGGAGTCCACTGGGCCTACTACTTATTATTGGCCACATGATGTGGTTTGACCAGGTCAATGGACACAACTCTGTTCTCCCTTTTACCAGCAAGGGGCGGTAGTACCACTGATCTTGTTCCTTGGATTGCTAAGACAGTTACTGCTTTTCTGTAAGAAGGCCCAAATTCCTTCTTTACCGCGATCTTTTCCATGACTAGATCCCCAATCTTTGGAATCCAGACAGGTCTTGCTGGGACAGGTGGTTTTTTAGGTCTCGCTCTCGAGACCTATTGTCGTGGAGTTGCCTCTGAAGGGAGACAGACCGGGGCAGGCGCGGCTATTCTGGCCTGTGGACGCGCACGTCCAGCCCGGCACCGTGCACATCTGTTGCTCCACATTCACACTCACAGAAGCACACGCGCGCGCACACACACACATAGAGACATACACGGCCCCCCACACATATCCTGGTCACGTTCCCCAAGCTGTGTAGCGTGCAGAGCAGCACATTTTCTAAAACACTGGCAGTTTTCATGGATGCGTTTCAAAGCATAAGGATACATGCTTCAAATAACTTAGCCGTTGTAATGCTGGTTCCTTATTTTGTTTGCTATTTGTGTAATTGAAAGGGATGGTTGCCTGTGGCGATTGAGGTTTACGCCCTATTTAGGAAACGTAGTCCGACGCATTCCAACATCTTGCAATATCTACTTTCGCAAAACTGGCTATCATTCTGGTTTCGTTCAATGTGCATGCAATGTTTTTAACTCGTTTGTATATATTATTGAGACAGGGCCAATTACGTATTCCCTGTTTGCGCTAATTTACCTTGACCGCTAAGATCTCTGTAAAAATTAAGCCGGTCTTGTTACATCTGCCACTATTAATCCCAGCCATACATTATCCAGTTACAACCTGACCTACTGCTAAAGTACTGAGGCAGAGGGATTGAGCCCTGAGATAAATCACATTAATATTTCCTATTAATTCCACGGCCCCCCACACATAGAGACATACACGTGCCCCCCGCCGCGCACGCGCACATACACACACACACAGGAGCGCACACATACAGAGACACACACCACCCTCCCCTGCCCCCCGCCGCCGCACACAGGAGCGCACAGAGACACCCCCCCGCCGCGCACAGAGACACCCCCCTGCCGCACACAGGAGCGCACAGAACACCCTCCCTCCGCCGCACACACGAGCGCACAGAGACACAAACCCACCGCCCGCCTCCCTACAAGCCCCACTCACCTCATTGGCGCAACTGTAAACTTCAGCCGCCACCGCGGGGCTCTCCCTCAGGCATGGGAGCCCCGCGTCACCACTGCTCCCCTGGCCGGGCACTCCGTGGGCGCGGGCTTCCAGCAGAAAACGGAAGTCCCGCCCCACGAACAGCTTTCGGCAAGGCACGCGCACATCTTGTTTTGTTTTAGGAAGGCAGCCGTGCTGCCAGCTGGATGGAGACTAAAGGGGCAGGTAGCTCCCACGCCTATATCTAATTGGGATTGGGGAGGAAACCGGGTAGTGTCTTGGAGGAGGGGTGCTAACACGCTCTCATGGGAGAATCGGTGGGTAGTGTGACAACTACCTGTCGTGGAGGCCATATGTAAGTATTGTCCTGAGTCAGATTAGGTGCTCGAGAGACGTTGCATGGAAGAGGAAAGCCCGTCTCACAGAGACGGCGGCCGGCTGAGCAGAGATAGTAAACATACAGGCTTACTTCTTTAGAGTCCGTGTCTGTGGGGATTAGGGTGTCCTGTGAGAGTAGGAGGCATCTGCCGGGAGCGTATATAAGTAGTAGTCGTAAACGCTCCTGGTGTGGCTCTGTCCACAGCGTGCTCGGAACCACGAGAAATGTCATCCGTGATCCGAGGGCTGTGTAATTAGGGTCAGTGCTATGCCTGTGTTCGTGCGATGTTACAGAACATGCAATATATTTAGGCTGTCCTGTTTTCAGTTTCTATTTTTGGTAAATTCTGGTGGGGTTTTTTCAGTGTTTTCAATATCTTAAAAAAACAGTTGTTATCAGTGGTTACACATTTTCACGCCACTAAAAACAACAGAAAAAGTGTTTTTCCGGTGTTTGTGGAACGTTTCGCTTTTATCATTGCTTGCTTTCTGCACTGAAAGAACATGGTATATAGACAGTGTACGTATAGTGTATATGAGGTCCAAAGAGATTTTTGCAAATTAATCTTATTGTAGTACACCATACAATACTTCTTCAGTGAGTCTTTGGTCATGTGCGCTCGCGCTTTCCTTCCCATGTAAACTTTTGTGAAAAGGCCCTCTCAGCATTCATAGCCCCCTGGGCTGAGAACCGTCTGCTAAGGGACACAGTTGGGATGACTCTTTCTTTGATGCCACATAAAGCACGAAATGATAAATATTTGCGTTTTAGTTCCTTGGCATAAGAAAACAGTGCACCAGAATGGACTAAAAAGTCAATAGAATCCCTCATTAACTCTGAATATTGTAAAGATGCTTTCAGCATACCATCTAACAAATGGCAAGGATCTCCTACAGGGAATCGCTTCAGCTCGGGTATCAATTTTGACAGGTCATCACACAAATGTTTTATATACGTAGCTGAATCACTGCAAATACAAACAATATCACTCGTGACACTGCGTTCCATGTTTTCCAAAAGTCTGGTGTCACGTTTTCACCACTATCCCAGATGCTTGGTCTTATATATAATTGTCACTATACCTTGCATTTAATGTTTAAAGCCTGAGGTGTTGTCAATTCACCTACTATCAATACTGACCCACTAGAAACTATGGTCTGATGTATTAAGGGTTTTTACCCATTCTCTGTGGGTAAATGTGATGACACATATTAGGAAATATTTTTATGAAACTAGCCATTTTACCTATCAGTGAAAGAATCAAATGCAGCCAAAATATCAAATATGAGTTTGATATGTTCTGATTTTCTACAGTTTATAAAATAATTAAACTAGACCTAAAACATGAAACTAAACCCGGCATCTTTAGACCAAAGGCCATAAAACTGAAAAAAGTAAAAGGAAATAGAAACAATATTTTAGTGGCATCCCTAAAGAACAAAACTCAAGCAGAATAATGTTAGCCAGTCTTTCTTACTGCTAGCTTCTATAACAAAGTTACATTTTATTGACCCCTTCAGTAAGAACAAAATTACTTTTTCACTTTCTTTTTCCTTTCTTTGAATGGCATTTACTTTGTGGGTGTGCAGGTGTTTTTTCAGTGTTTATATGTTTTCACCGGTGAGGGCTTTTTTTCTTTCAGTGGGGTTTTATCAGTTATTATAGGTTTAAACCTAAAACCCCACAGCCTAAATATATTGTACTGTGTAGAGAGTGAGAAGGGATTGTCTCAAGTTCACAACAAAAAGAGGTTTCTTTTTTTTGTTGCTTTAAATCCGAAATGGAAATTATCCTAAAAATAGTTAATCGCTTATATTAGGCAAGGCTGACAAAATGTACGCATGAGCACAAGGGAAGGGATGTTAAAAAACATAGCACTGACAAAAGGGGTAGGAAGGAACTTTGGGTGAGGGAGAATCATGAAGCTGGCCCAACTCCCTGCAGTGTGGTTTATTAACATCCCCGAGGTGTATCACACCCACAGCACCGCTGACCTGAAGGATGCCCAATGCAACAGCTGTGCGGTACATGTCTACGTTTTTGGAGGAGTCATAAGGAAGTGCATAGATTAGTACAAGCAGCACAATGTGATTTGCTGCTGGTACCCACACAGCCTTGCCCTGAACACGCATGAGAAAGCAGCAGGTCAATTTTGTCGGCCGCTACTGGACAGCACATGTGCTATAGACACTCCGGAAAGCAGAGCTGGGCAGGACCCGAAGGGAAAAGCGACAGTTCTACAACTAAACTCACCGATTCACGCTGGAGACTCCTGATTTCAAGCCCAGTGAATGTTTCAAAATCGGCTGAGAGCCAAGTAAGTGTTGAATGCTAACAAAAGTGCAGGTGTCATTTTAAAGCTGGAATGCGGTGTGTACAAAGCCATGCACATAACTACCTTTATGAAAGTTCGTCTCATTTTTACATGATATACATGCTAAACATTTTTCGGGCTGGGCTCGTGCACACGCTCTTAGAGCCCAGGAAGACCCCTGGCCCGACTCACTGTGACTATTTTTTTACTTCCACCTCTACATCTATAGAGTTTGTCTGGGGGGACTGAGTTGTTCTAGACTCAGCAAATTACACCCGATTGTTTACAGGATTCATGGGACAGGTAACAGCACCCACGGCCAAAGGTCACACAACGGCCATCTGTTGACTATTTCGTTGCCTTTCACCATGTACGGATCTACTCTGTTGTCTTTTTTTCCCCTACCTTCGCGCCGCATGAACACCGTACACAAGCTTTAAGACACGCACACACTACCCAGCTGCCACAGCTCTCTCTCTGCCTCTCTCTCTGCCTCTCTACCGCTCTCTCTCTCTCTACCTCTCTCTCTTTACCTCTCCACCTCTCTCTCCACCTCTCTCTCTACCCCTCTCTCTACCTCTCTCTCTCCCACCTGGACCCTCTCTACACCTCTCTCTCTACCTCTCTCTCTCTATTTCTCTCTACCCCTCTCTCTCTACCTCTCTCTCTCTACCTCTCTCTACCACTCTACCTCTCTCTCTACCACGCTACACCTCTCTACCTCTCTGCCTACAACTCTCTACCTCTACCTCTCTCCACCTCTCTACCTCTCTCCACCTCTCTACCTCTCTCTACTGCTCTCCACCTCTCTACCGGTCTCCACCTCTCTAACTCTCTCTCTAACTCTCTCTCTCTAACTCTCTCTCTACCTCTCTCTCTACCTCTCTTAACCTACCTCTACACCTCTCTCTACCTCTACACCTCTCTACCTCTACACCTCTCTACCTCTACACCTCTCTACCTCTACACCTCTCTACCTCCACCTCTCTACCTCCACCTCTCTACCTCCACCTCTCTACCTCCACCTCTCTACCTCCACCTCTCTGCCTCCACCTCTCTACCTCCACCTCTCTACCTCCACCTCTCTACCTCCACCTCTCTACCTCTCTCTCTCTCTACCTCTCTCTCTCTCTCTCTACCTCTCTCTCTCTCTCTCTACCTCTCTCTCTCTCTCTACCTCTCTCTCTCTCTCTCTCTCTCTCTCTCTCTACCTCTCTCTCTCTCTCTACCTCTCTCTCTCTACCTCTCTCTGTCTACCTCTCTCTCTGTCTACCTCTCTCCCTCTACCGCTCTCCCTCTCTCAAATATGGCTGCGTCTACGTGGGATACAGTGGACTAAATGGCAGCCGGAGCTGATAGCACTGCTTGTTTTTTTATTCCGCACTCCCCATTGCTCTGTTACTAATTGTGGACTTTGCAGATTTTTTTGAGGTCTTGCTTGGCAGCTGCCATTTGCTACCATGTGCTCTGCCACAAAAAAAGTGCCTTGAGACTCCTGATTTCAAGCCCAGTGAATGTTTCAAAAACGGCTGAGAGCCAAGTAAGTGTTGAATGCTAACAAAAGTGCAGGTGTCATTTTAAAGCTGGAATGCGGTGTGTACAAAACCATGCACATAACTGCCTTTATGAAAGTTCGTCTCATTTTTACATGATATACATGCCAAACATTTTTCGGGCTGGGCTCGTGCACCCGCTCTTAGAGCCCAGGAAGACCCCTGGCCCGACTCACTGTGACTATTTTTTTACTTCCACCTCTTCATCTATAGAGTTTGTCTGGGGGGACTGAGTTGTTCTGGTCTAAGCAAATTACACCCGATTGTTTACAGGATTCATGGGACAGGTAACAGCACCCACGGCCAAAGGTCACACAATGGCCATCTGTTCACTATTTCGTTGCCTTTCACCATGTACGGATCTACTCTGTTGTCTATTTTTCCCCTACCTTCGCGCTGCAAGAATACCGTACACAAGCTTTAAGACACTCACACACTACCCAGCTGCCACAGCTCTCTCTCTGCCTCTCTCTCTCTACCTCTCTCTCTGCCTCTCTCTCTCTGCCTCTCTCTCTGCCTCTCTCTCTGCCTCTCTCTCTCTCTCTACCTCTATCTCCCTCTCTGTACCTCTCTACCGCTCTCTCTCTGTCTCTACCTCTCTCTGTCTCTACCTCTCTCTCTCTCTACCTCTCTCTCTCTCTACCTCTCTCTACACCTCTCTCTACCTCTCTCTCTCTACTTCTCTCTACCCCTCTCTCTCTCTACCTACCTCTACCTCTCTACCTCTCTACTGCTCTCCACCTCTCTACCTCTCTCTACCGCTCTCCACCTCTCTACTGCTCTCTCTCTACCTCTCTAACTCTCTCTCTCTAACTCTCTACCTCTCTCTCTGCCTCTCTCTCTGCCTCTCTACCTCTCTCAACCTACCTCTACACCTCTCTCTACCTCTACACCTCTCTACCTCCACCTGTCTACCTACTCCTCTCTACCTCCACCTCTCTACCTCCACCTCTCTATCTCTCTCTACCTCTCTCTCTCTCTACCTCTCTCTCTACCTCGCTCTCTCTACCTCTCTCTCTACATCTCTCCCTCTACCTCTCTCCCTCTCTCAAATATGGCTGCGTCTACGTGGGATGCTGAGGACTAAATGGCAGCTGGAGCTGATAGCACTGCTTGTGTTTTTATTCCGCACTCCCCATTGCTCTGTTACTAATTGTGGATTTTTTGAGGTCTTGCTTGGCAGCTGCCATTTGCTACCATGTGCTCTGCCACAAGAAAAGTGCGTTCATTCTCTTAAGTTTTTATTTTTTGCATTATTGAAATTTACGATCTTAGTAATGTCCATCTTGGTCAATAAAAAAAAACATAGGCAACAGCGCCATTCTGTAGGCGTGTGTAGTAACGCATGTCGGTATAAGTCATAACACATGCAGGCCATACAGCACAAGGTGACCAGCCGTCAGTGCACACTTCCACCAGGCACACACACCACCAGCCGGCAGTGCACACTTCCACCAGGCACACACACACCACCAGCCATCAGTGCACAATTTCTACAGGCACACACACCACCATCCATCAGTGCACACATCAAATGTTAACGCATCCACAATTAACAATTGTAGCAATCGCTGTATGGCGCTCTTTACTTTTAAACATATTCATCTAAAGTGCAGCATGGCACAATTGCTACAAAAATAAATAAACATTTTTTTGGGCTACAATTTATAGACTTTTGTTGCAATTGGTGTTGCAATATTTAGCAATGCCAATAGCTCATACTTAATTAATGCGAGACCTATTACATTGCAAATGCTTGTCTTCAGTGGTCGTTGGCTTCTGTATCGTGTTACTCAGACTTCTCCTTGTTTCATTTAAGTCCTGTAAAACAGCCAAACGATCTTTGACATCAAAGGGTTTTTGTTCCACCACTAAAGTTTGACAATCGAGGTCTTCGATTATCGTTCTAGTACCAAATAGTAATGCATATGGAGTGATTCCACCCAGAGAATTTCTTGGCAGATTGTTAAGACTACGTTGGACACTTCTTAGATGTTTGACTCACCCATCACCCGAACTTAATACGTTAGCTGTTATGGATTGCTTTATGTCACGGTTTTTTCTTTCCACTACCACATTACCCTCAGGATGGAAGAGACTAGAATACCGCAATGCAACACCCAAGCTAGCCATGGCCTCTTTGTAAGCTCGAGAGCTAAACGCAGGACCCTGGTCAGATTGTAGCGTGCCGATTGCGTATGTGCCGATAAAGACTCGCAAATCTTTTATATCAGTTCTGGGGTCAGCCAAGCGCTGGGCCACATCCAAATGAATCTTGTCCTAGTAGTTGTAGGACCGCATCCGTCCATATGTCGGTATGTCGATAGCATAATGCTGTCTAGCAATGGTATCTGAACTGGGCTGGCTACACTGTAGTCAGGTATCTGGTGGTCCTCAAAGCTGTGGTATCTGTAACAGGTATCCCAGTTTATTCCAAATTCGTAAACTTGGACGCTCATTCCTGGCCACCAGTACATCTCTTCTAATTCTATTAGAGATTTTAAGATCCCTTGATGTGTCAGACCCTCTCCCATATGTGTTTCTTGAACCAAAGCAGCTCTCCGCTTCCTGTTTGGAATTACTCTGTCCCCCACTCCAGGGATTCGAGCAAAAGGAACGGAGTTTGCATCAATTAGGTATGTATACGTGAGTGGATAGTTTAGAGGTAACGCTGCATAGTTGCCTTCCATTGATGCTTTTACCGCTAGTAACGTTTCACCGTCCATTACTCTATTTGAGCGAGCGATTGTACCTACGGAAGCCGTTTGTACAGCTGCCTTCGCGGCCTCCTAAGCGAATTAATTCCCTGCAACGTGAATGCCATCACGCTGATGACTCCGTGTGTGAATCACGTGAGTCTTTTGTAGTTCTTTCTGTAAAAGAACTATTTGTTCCCAAAGCATTTTATGCTTGATTGTGCCACCTTTTAAATTGTTGAACCCGTTTTTAACCCAGCTCTGCAAGTGTTCGTCGTAAGATTCAACGCAGAAATACGTATCGCACACTATTAGTGTGGGGAATTCGCGATCGGTATTTTCAAGCGCCTTCTTGAAAGCCTGTAGTTCAGCTCGCTGAGCTGTACAGTCTCCGAGTGATTGAGTTTTAGTGACCATAGGTCTAAATTTACCTTCGTGCCAGCGACCTTTAACAATCGCGCACGCAGCACTATAGGTTGTTTACCCGCAATTGCGGGCTGGGCTGATCCGTCTGTATAGATTATACATCCGTAATGTTCTAGAGGCAGAATCTCGGTCGGCAGAGGACATTCGTGTTCGTATTGTAGGAATTCTTGTGTCTTCAAATAGGGGTCAAAGACGTATTCAACGTCTGTTGCAGCAAGAGAGTTAACCCATTGTATCCATCTTGGATGTAAAGCTTTAGCATTCGGAATACTTGCTTTCGTCACTGCTTCTAAAGCAGGTACAGGTGTAACGATCATTATGCGTTTACCCTGTGCGAGAGCTCTCTCTTTTGCTACTGCAGTTTGAACCGCTGTCAGAATTTTTTCTGTAGAAGTGAATTTTATTTCAGCTTGTGTGTACAAGTGTGATTTGTATGCTATTGGTACCTTTTCACCTTCATTAAAGGTCAGGTATGTGAATCCGCATCTCCCTGGGATGATTCGGATCACAAGATTGCACACATTGTCGCGTGTTTCTAACTGTGTTTATGCTAACATGTCTGTTTGCACTAACCGCAAAATTTCTGTGTGTGTTTGAGTCCAATTAGTTGGTTTGAAATCAGGTTTGATTAGTTCGTAGAGAGGTTTAACCCTTTCTGCGTAGTTTAGAACATAAGTTCTTCCAAAATTCAGGAAACCTAGAATTTACTGTAACTTTTTCAGCGTCTTTGGAGGCTGGAGCAGTGTACATTTCTTTAGAAAGTTTGCTGCCAGGCTTATGCTTTCACTTGAAAGTTGGTATCCTAAGAATAGGACATTGTGGTGGGCAATTCGTGATTTTTAAAAATTGAATTTGTACCCCTCCGAAGCAAACCCAAGTATTATGGTGTTCACTCTTTTCAAGTGCACGTCCTAATCATCGTCCGTAAGATAGATGTCATTGACATAAGATAATGCCTCATCTTCATACATTTGTAGTAACTCTGTTACCCTGGCTGAAAATAACCCTGGACTATTCTTGAATCCTTGGGGGAGACGGCAAAATTGTCGCTGTTTCCTCATAATTAAGAAAGCGGTCAAATGCCTGCTTTGAGGTGCAATGTTTTGACAGAAAACCCCATTTGAAATATCTAATGTGGTTTTATATTTCTTCCGCACGATGTTATTCATCAATGTTGCACTGTGTGCATTTTGTACTGCAAATGTTTTGCAACAAGAGTTTAGATGTCTGTAATCCAATACTAGACGATACGAATTGTCTGGTTTGGATTCAGGAAACAAAGGATTGTTCATTGATGAGGTGCATGTTTCAATCACCCCTTGGTATTCAAGTTGATTTAAAATCTCCCTGACCTGTTTTTTAGCTTCCTGTTTTACTGGATACTGCCTTTGTGCAGTGGGCTGATTTTTTAACTGGATTTTATGGTGAGGAGAATCCTAATCCTATCCTGCATGATTTTTATATAATGCTGGAGCTTGAGCTACTGCCCATTTCCTAGCATATGTGTATTTTTTATGAATTGGAATGTGATTTGAGAAGGCTGGCATAATTATCTCTTCAGAAAAGATAGTGGTGGATGCACAGCGCTATTTATCCTAAATTAATCTTTTCAGGTTCTCCGTGGGTAGCGTTACTGCCTCCTAAAACGCCCTTTGATACAATGAAAAAAACGTGATGCCAGTGAGTCACTGGGATCATCCCCTTGGGAACTCTATTATCTCCTCCTAATGACAGAGGATTCCACACAGTTGATAACGTTTGTTTCGTTTTTTATTACACAAAGTTCATAATCTTGAAAATGTTCATCAAGATATATTATGTGTTATATAATCATCTTTGATTCATATTTTTAGAGCCTTAACGTTGATTCATAACATCTTTGTCAGTGACATCATAATCATATGCGGTATCCAATGCATTTCGGGCTATTATTTAAGCCCTTCATCAGGGAATCATGCTGCAAAAACGAAAATACATAATGAATGCTATGTGCAGTAAGAATAAACAAAAGTGCATAAAGAAATAACATTACCACTTTGTACATTAAATCATGCGTTACCACTACGTTCTACAACAGTTGTACTACAGCTCTATGGGTCATCATTGGAGTTCAAAAAGGTGTTGTAATAAACTTACATGTCTGTCTTTATCCTTAGTCAATGGGTTTGTCATTAATTATTAAACGATGTAGCTCTAAAGGAAAGGAGAAAGAAAGGTACAGGACAAGTTGTTGCGTGTTGTTTTTGGGCCCCGTGTTTCCCTGTTTGTGCAAGTAAATTGCTCTGAACTGACCTGTTTGTTGTTTAAGGGTGAGTCCGCCAAAAAACGCGGCTTCCTCGGTAAACGCGCATATCGGTTGGAAGGAAGTGTAACCGTCATGGTATTCAAAACGTAAAACGGTCATGTGACCTGCTGGCACTGAAAACAGACTATCGGTCGGGATGATCTGTAATAATTTATCTAATGTATTCTATATGTAGGCGTGTGTGTTTAACCTGATCTTGCGCTACTTTATAAAAGTGAAAATGTAATGTTAGGAGGTATAAAATGAAATGTAAAGGAAAAAATATCATTGGTGATAGCAGTATCGAAAAGGCTTCCGTGGTCTATCTTATGTCAAGCGGCTCTGAACGTGATGTGCTAGCTTAAGTTATGAACAAGCTCAAGGAAAAAAGCACTTATGGTCTATAAGCTGTTAGAGGAGCATGTCTTTGATGACAACAGTGTTATAGTAAGAAAAACATATTATAACAAAATAAAGTATGTACAGCAGAACACAGGGGTTGCCAATCTGTGGCACTGGAGCAAATTTTTCAATTTTTAGTTATAAATAGCATGAGAATTCGATTCTCTCATTGAGTCCAAAAGGCTTCTGGGTACATAGTCTATAAATCCATGAATTCTCTCTTTGGAGCAAATGCTTTGTGTTGTCTCGACCTTCTATTTTGATGATGTTTTCCAAAATCAGGAATTTTAGTTGTGCAATACTATGTTTCGCTTCCATGAAATGTATCGCAACAGACGATTTGTCATTTTTTAAACGTATGTTTGATTTGTGTTCTGTTATTCTTGTTTTGATCCGACGTTCCGTCTTGCCAATGTATAATTTGCCACACGGGCATTTGAGCGCATAGATAACATTTGTTGTATCGCATGTCGCATTTACTTTCAATCTTATTTCTTGACCTTTCATTGGGTGATTAATTTTGTTGCCTTTTATAATATTGTTACAGTGGCCACAGTTGTGGCAAGGTTTGGTACCATGATAAGTTTCTATTGTGGCAGTTCTGGGTTGTATCAATTCACCAATATTTTTTGTCCTAGTGAATGCAAAAAGAGGAGGGTCTTTGAAACAGTTGTTGAAATCAGAATCCATGGTGAGCATTGGCCAGTGTTTTAGTATAACCTTTTTAAATTTTTGACTTGAAGTTGAGTATTTCGATATGGCCACTATCCTTGTTTGCTCTTTTGCATGACTTGATTGTAACAATGTATTTCTGTCTTTTTGCGTCAGTTTTTGTTTGGACTCATCAAGGATATGTTCTGGGTACCCTCTCTGTTTGAATTTGTTTTCCATCTCTGTTATTCTTTTTTGTGAGGTAATTGGTTCTGATACAATTCTTTTTACTCTTGACATCTGAGAAAAAGGTAGAATTTTTTTTAGATTATATTCATGAAAGCTGCCGTAATGGAGCATATTGTTACGATCCGTACTTTTAATGAATAAATCCGTTTCCAATCCTTCTGTTATACGGTTGACTTTAACATCTAGAAAGGTGATGGTACTCTCAGACATTTCCCATGTCAGTTGGATTCTTTCATCAATTTTGTTGAATTGTGTTAGTACTTCATGTAGTTTTTCTTTTGTGCTTGACCAGATAATGAAAATGTCATCAATATAGCGGATGAAGAGTTTAAGATTATCACTCCATTCTTTTTTCGATAGAATATGTTTTTCTTCATAGGACTTCATAAAGAGATTCGCATAGACCGGCGCTGCCGAGTTGCCCATAGCCGTGCCCACCAGTTGTAAATACCAGCTGTTTTTGTGTCTGAAGTAACTTTGATAGAGTGAGAAGAGCATTAGCTCCATTAGAAAGGTTTGAAAATTGACATCCAGGTCAGTATTTAGTAGAGCTTCTTCAATAGCTTCTATTCCCATTGAGTGGGGTATGCTTGTATATAATGATTTTACATCTGCTGTACACAGTATTACTTGTTGTTCTGGTTCAAGTTTAATAGTGCTGAGCTTCAGAATAAATTCTGTCGTATCTTTTACATATGTTGACATTTTCCTCACTGATGGCTGAAGGTATTTATCCAGTAGTTGACCTACTGGCTCATGCAGACTATGTCTTGTTGATACGATTGGTCTTAGTGGTGGATCCATTAAATTCTTATGAATTTTAGGCACCATGTTTAGAGTAGGACTTTTCGGATTGTCTTTGAGTAGAAATTTCTTTGTTCTTGAAGTGATTATTCCCATTTCGTGTGCTTTGTCAACAATGGTTTTAAGATTCTTAGAATACTCCACAGTTGGATTTTGTTGGAGTCTCATGTATGTGTTCGTATCGTTCACATGTTCTTGTACTTTCAGATCATATTTGTCTCTGTCCATTATAACGATGGCTCCTCCCTTATCAGCTTTTGTGCAGATGATCTTTTCATTGCTTGAGAGTCTTCTAAGGGTATCCATATCCTTTTGTGTCATGTTTCTTTGGCAATGTCGTCCATGTTTAATTTTAGTTAGATCATGTTTGACCATCTTCTCAAATATATCGATAGTTTTATGGCTAATCGGTGGTTGGTAAGAACTACTTGGACGTAATCCTTGTAATTGGTCTATGTCTTGTGTCGTTGATTTCGGTAATACGTTGTCAAAGAAATGTCTCAAACGTAATTTGCGTGTGAGTTTAAAGAAGCTAACTTCTAATTCCAGATCATCTGTGGTATGGGTAGGGACATATGACGTGCCTTTCTGTAGTAGTTGTTCTTCATGACTGGTCAAGGGGTATTTACTTATGTTGATCACTAAGTTATTTTCGAGGTTTTGCTCCTTGTCACTGGTGCTTCTATTTCCTTCCCCTTTTCTTGTTCTCTTATTTTGTCCCCTCCTGGGTCGCCTCTTTGTGATTGGCCCTGGTCTAAAAAATGGCTCTGTTGAGTTTGTATAGTAGCCGTCGGTTGGGTGCTCTCGGTTGTGGCTGAATGGGTAGTTGATTGTTGTTTGCTGGTTGTGGGCTGTTCAGCAGTTTTGTTTGGTGGTTGTTGTTTCCTCCTTTGTGTCGTGTCTCCCTCTGACGATGAAGTATCCGTGTGTGATGTATATGTTTTATTAGCTCTTTTCCTGGAATAGATCTCAGCCCAGGTATATACCTCCCCTAAGCGATAATCCAGTGTATCTCTTTTGTATTTTCGAATTTTTCTTTCATTTATGTCTCTTGTATGTTTTTCCATTTGTGTGCTAATGTCTTCCAGTATCTTGGATAATTCCTCCTCAGACATTGCGTTGGATAATTCATTTTGTGTTTCGGTAATTTCTTTGGTAAGCTCTTCCAGTATTTCTGATAACTCCTCTATTATCAGGAGAATAAGATCAAGCGAGCATTTATTTAAAATTTCATACCATTCCAAGACCGATGGTATGAAATTTTAAATATATACCTGGGCTGAGATCTATTCCAGGAAAAGAGCTAATAAAACATATACATCACACACGGATACTTCATCGTCAGAGGGAGACACGACACAAAGGAGGAAACAACAACCACCAAACAAAACTGCTGAACAGCCCACAACCAGCAAACAACAATCAACTACCCATTCAGCCACAACCGAGAGCACCCAACCGACGGCTACTATACAAACTCAACAGAGCCATTTTTTAGACCAGGGCCAATCACAAAGAGGCGACCCAGGAGGGGACAAAATAAGAGAACAAGAAAAGGGGAAGGAAATAGAAGCACCAGTGACAAGGAGCAAAACCTCGAAAATAACTTAGTGATCAACATAAGTAAATACCCCTTGACCAGTCATGAAGAACAACTACTACAGAAAGGCACGTCATATGTCCCTACCCATACCACAGATGATCTGGAATTAGAAGTTAGCTTCTTTAAACTCACACGCAAATTACGTTTGAGACATTTCTTTGACAACGTATTACCGAAATCAACGACACAAGACATAGACCAATTACAAGGATTACGTCCAAGTAGTTCTTATCAACCACCGATTAGCCATAAAACTATCGATATATTTGAGAAGATGGTCAAACATGATCTAACTAAAATTAAACATGGACGACATTGCCAAAGAAACATGACACAAAAGGATATGGATACCCTTAGAAGACTCTCAAGCAATGAAAAGATCATCTGCACAAAAGCTGATAAGGGAGGAGCCATCGTTATAATGGACAGAGACAAATATGATCTGAAAGTACAAGAACATGTGAACGATACGAACACATACATGAGACTCCAACAAAATCCAACTGTGGAGTATTCTAAGAATCTTAAAACCATTGTTGACAAAGCACACGAAATGGGAATAATCACTTCAAGAACAAAGAAATTTCTACTCAAAGACAATCCGAAAAGTCCTACTCTAAACATGGTGCCTAAAATTCATAAGAATTTAATGGATCCACCACTAAGACCAATCGTATCAACAAGACATAGTCTGCATGAGCCAGTAGGTCAACTACTGGATAAATACCTTCAGCCATCAGTGAGGAAAATGTCAACATATGTAAAAGATACGACAGAATTTATTCTGAAGCTCAGCACTATTAAACTTGAACCAGAACAACAAGTAATACTGTGTACAGCAGATGTAAAATCATTATATACAAGCATACCCCACTCAATGGGAATAGAAGCTATTGAAGAAGCTCTACTAAATACTGACCTGGATGTCAATTTTCAAACCTTTCTAATGGAGCTAATGCTCTTCTCACTCTATCAAAGTTACTTCAGACACAAAAACAGCTGGTATTTACAACTGGTGGGCACGGCTATGGGCAACTCGGCAGCGCCGGTCTATGCGAATCTCTTTATGAAGTCCTATGAAGAAAAACATATTCTATCGAAAAAAGAATGGAGTGATAATCTTAAACTCTTCATCCGCTATATTGATGACATTTTCATTATCTGGTCAAGCACAAAAGAAAAACTACATGAAGTACTAACACAATTCAACAAAATTGATGAAAGAATCCAACTGACATGGGAAATGTCTGAGAGTACCATCACCTTTCTAGATGTTAAAGTCAACCGTATAACAGAAGGATTGGAAACGGATTTATTCATTAAAAGTACGGATCGTAACAATATGCTCCATTACGGCAGCTTTCATGAATATAATCTAAAAAAAATTCTACCTTTTTCTCAGATGTCAAGAGTAAAAAGAATTGTATCAGAACCAATTACCTCACAAAAAAGAATAACAGAGATGGAAAACAAATTCAAACAGAGAGGGTACCCAGAACATATCCTTGATGAGTCCAAACAAAAACTGACGCAAAAAGACAGAAATACATTGTTACAATCAAGTCATGCAAAAGAGCAAACAAGGATAGTGGCCATATCGAAATACTCAACTTCAAGTCAAAAATTTAAAAAGGTTATACTAAAACACTGGCCAATGCTCACCATGGATTCTGATTTCAACAACTGTTTCAAAGACCCTCCTCTTTTTGCATTCACTAGGACAAAAAATATTGGTGAATTGATACAACCCAGAACTGCCACAATAGAAACTTATCATGGTACCAAACCTTGCCACAACTGTGGCCACTGTAACAATATTATAAAAGGCAACAAAATTAATCACCCAATGAAAGGTCAAGAAATAAGATTGAAAGTAAATGCGACATGCGATACAACAAATGTTATCTATGCGCTCAAATGCCCGTGTGGCAAATTATACATTGGCAAGACGGAACGTCGGATCAAAACAAGAATAACAGAACACAAATCAAACATACGTTTAAAAAATGACAAATCGTCTGTTGCGATACATTTCATGGAAGCGAAACATAGTATTGCACAACTAAAATTCCTGATTTTGGAAAACATCATCAAAATAGAAGGTCGAGACAACACAAAGCATTTGCTCCAAAGAGAGAATTCATGGATTTATAGACTATGTACCCAGAAGCCTTTTGGACTCAATGAGAGAATCGAATTCTCATGCTATTTATAACTAAAAATTGAAAAATTTGCTCCAGTGCCACAGATTGGCAACCCCTGTGTTCTGCTGTACATACTTTATTTTGTTATAATATGTTTTTCTTACTATAACACTGTTGTCATCAAAGACATGCTCCTCTAACAGCTTATAGACCATAAGTGCTTTTTTCCTTGAGCTTGTTCATAACTTAAGCTAGCACATCACGTTCAGAGCCGCTTGACATAAGATAGACCACGGAAGCCTTTTCGATACTGCTATCACCAATGATATTTTTTCCTTTACATTTCATTTTATACCTCCTAACATTACATTTTCACTTTTATAAAGTAGCGCAAGATCAGGTTAAACACACACGCCTACATATAGAATACATTAGATAAATTATTACAGATCATCCCGACCGATAGTCTGTTTTCAGTGCCAGCAGGTCACATGACCGTTTTACGTTTTGAATACCATGACGGTTACACTTCCTTCCAACCGATATGCGCGTTTACCGAGGAAGCCGCGTTTTTTGGCGGACTCACCCTTAAACAACAAACAGGTCAGTTCAGAGCAATTTACTTGCACAAACAGGGAAACACGGGGCCCAAAAACAACACGCAACAACTTGTCCTGTACCTTTCTTTCTCCTTTCCTTTAGAGCTACATCGTTTAATAATTAATGACAAACCCATTGACTAAGGATAAAGACAGACATGTAAGTTTATTACAACACCTTTTTGAACTCCAATGATGACCCATAGAGCTGTAGTACAACTGTTGTAGAACGTAGTGGTAACGCATGATTTAATGTACAAAGTGGTAATGTTATTTCTTTATGCACTTTTGTTTATTCTTACTGCACATAGCATTCATTATGTATTTTCGTTTTTGCAGCATGATTCCCTGATGAAGGGCTTAAATAATAGCCCGAAATGCATTGGATACCGCATATGATTATGATGTCACTGACAAAGATGTTATGAATCAACGTTAAGGCTCTAAAAATATGAATCAAAGATGATTATATAACACATAATATATCTTGATGAACATTTTCAAGATTATGAACTTTGTGTAATAAAAAACGAAACAAACGTTATCAACTGTGTGGAATCCTCTGTCATTAGGAGGAGATAATAGAGTTCCCAAGGGGATGATCCCAGTGACTCACTGGCATCACGTTTTTTTCATAATTATCTCTTCGCCATGTGGGCACTCCTTGACAAATTCAGGTGGCCAGTCTTGTTCACCTAGAAGAATGTCATAGCCCTTAGAGAGCTTCTCCTAAAAGAGTGCTCTTATTTTTCTAGTTATGTCGCATTCCATCCTGAGTGTTATTTCATTTAACCTGTGGGGTACACTAACCCTGGTGTCTGCAGTTTCAACTTGAATGGATTCATTCAAGTTCACTGTCTCCAGATGATCCTTCAAGATCTTGCGAACTATGGTGACTTCTGCTGCACTGTGTAGCATTGTCTGAGCCCACTCCCCGTTCTTGAGTTGTGTCCTCAGGATCCTCGGCATGTCTGATTCTTACGCTTGCTACCTTCTTCTTGGTGAATTGAGTTTACTTATTTGTTGGAACGTTCTGTTCTTCTTTGGACTTCACGCGTTCCTCTTTCTGTTCTGATCGTCCTCTTCTTTCGTATTTCTGCGAGGAAGTCTGAAAGGTACGAGAGGAACGTGTATCAGCATCTTCATATCTGTCAGGTTTTCTCAGTTTATCCCTATTTCTAAGGTTATACCTTTTTTCAGAGGGCTCCTGTTGGGGAGATCTTCCTCTGGACTAAGAATGTCTCTCTTTAGAAGTGTCTGTTTAGTATTTTCCCACTTCTTTTTAGGAGTAGTGAGATTATTTTTAATAAAAACTTTTTCAGGATTTTCTGTTAATTTGGGTTTTACTGGTTTCCCACCCAAACTATCTCTTCCTAGCTCTTCATAAGATTTTTCAATATTTCTAGCAAGCTCATATGGTTGGTCTGTTATATCTGATTCTTTTAATTTTTGGCGAATTGCCACTAATGCTGCTTCACCTTTAATGTTGGCTAATAGTATAGCCGAGACCTGTTTGAAATCTTTTATTAATTTCATACCAAGATTTAAGGCAGGTTCTGGTCCGTATTCATTTTGAATCTGTCTCAGAACGTCTGGTTACCGCCATGGACGGTACACCATGTGTTTTTGTGTAGATTGAAGCAAAGACTGTACCCCAAGTGTCACAGTCCTCCACATGTGGTGTGATCCCCATTGGTAAACAGATTGTCAGAATTCTGTGTTTCTCATGAGGTGTACTATCTGCCTCTATTTGAGTAATTTTCTGAGCTAACCAGAACGGAATTTGTTCCCTCTTGCGGGCAATTTACCAATGACTGATTGTATTGTCTGTGGTGTTATTTTGTTTGTATTCCCCTGGTGAGGGGTGTGCTGTGGAATCCTTCTCCAATATTAGGGGTGTCTTTCATAGATGCACATGCTTGAATAATTCCCCGTCGTCAAAGTGGGAGTCCCACGGTACATAACATAGTAGTAAGAAAGCATATATACATAAATATATACATAATATATACTTATATAAACATAAAATAATATTCCATAATATGTATATTCTTTAAAAAAAATAGTCTTGAAGTACCATAGAACAAAATAGGCCCATAGAAAGCATTGAGGGAGAGCTCACTTTAGTAACATATCAATGTCATTATAATAGTCCACCTTCCAGCCAATCAAGCTGTAGCACCCTCTAGAACCTTCTCCTCAGAAGCTCAAGCCCTCAGATTTTCTACCGCACGTCGTGTGAAGGGAGTCTCCCTGAGCTCTGCTCAGTTTTTTTCTTCATCTTCAAACTTCCAGCTATGTCTACAACGAAGAAGTCTTTATTCAGACCCTGTTCTTCATGTGGAAAACTGCGTCTTTTCAAGGAGGACCTGCATAAAAAATGCATTTATTGCCTTTACCCGGATCATGAGGTGAGGAGTTGTAAATTTTGCAGGACCTTTTCCAATAAAACTTTGAAAGATAGAGAGGCCCATCTCCTTCTGTGGCTACAGAAGTTGAAGAATTCGGACAATACTGTGTCTGATTTAGAGAGTGTTTCTTCTCGTCAAACTGCAATCTCTCTGAAGTGTGGGTCTGAGTCTGACATTCCTTCGCCTTTTCTGAAGAAAAAGAAGCTCGTGGTCGCTTCTAAGTCAGTCTCCCCACGGGATCTGCCAGCCTCTGACTGCGGGACCTAGTTCTCTGGCGTTGCAGATTTCCCCTGTGCCCTTGTCCTTTAAAACGAGAGCCAGCTCGTCGACGGGCTTGCCGACGAAATCCATCGACATTATGACTACGACGACTACCTCCCTGTCGACGACGATGATGTCAGCGACGACCACTTAATCGACGCTGATTCAGGAGGTCAGGCCTATTTCTTCTATTATCAAGATCTCGTCGTCGACGACGAAACGAGTCTCGTCGATGACCCAGTCCAAACGCCATTCGTCGACGAAAGCTCCGTTGGCGTCTCACTCTTCGTCGACTGTGGCTTCGTCGACGACATCTTCGACAACGTTACAAACCTCGTCGACGACAATAAAGTCAGCGTCGACGAAAAGGACCTCGACGACGTCCGGAAACTCTTTAGCAAAGATCTCGACGGCGACATCGTCGACGTCCTCGTCGACGGTACCATCAACAACTCCATTTTCATTCGCCACTGCTACCAGCTTCACATTGGTTACGGCCACTACTGTCAAACGCCCAGCTCCTCTGGATTTGAGCCCTTTGCGCCATCGCTCCAGTCCTCCACCTCAACTGTTTGCCTCTGAAGAAGGGAGTGATTCAGAGGGCTCATATGTGCACGATAACTTTCGGGCTGCTAGTAGCCCCTCGGAGTTACACATTAAATACCAGGACTGTGATGAATCTGACGAGCAGGAGTTGCATGTCTCTGTTCCGGAAACCTCGCATGCTGGTGCACATGATGTTCCTATGGCACAGTTGCCTATGTCCTTGGTCTCCAACCTGCAATACATGCTCGATGACTACAATCGTCGTTTTCCACCATCCACGCCGCCTTCTCCATTACCTCCATCTACACAGCCTTCTGTGACTGTTCCACGAGCCGCTTCTCCTACCCCACAACTTCCTGTTCGTGTGGATACAGATAACAATACGGATACTGACCCAGATGATGACGCTGCATGGCAGATTGGGACGCTTACCAGGCACAAACTCCGTCTCCTCTTCCAACTTCTCCGTTGGCGTCGCCTCCAGTGGACATTGGGGGTTTCCATCTGTTAATGTCAAGAGCTGCCAAACGGTTTCATTTGCCTATGGTTGTCAGGCAAGAAGACTGCTTTCTATATGACTTCAAAGATCAGCCTTTGAGACAGGTGCATTCTATTCCAATCTTGGACTTCATATGGAAAGAAGGCCTCAAACTTATGGAGCGGCCTAATTCTGTCCCTGCCGTGCTTCCGCGTATTGACAAGAAGTATAGGGCTCCTGAGGATTCGCCTGCTTGCTTAGTCTCTCAGCCGAAACCCGACTCTGTCATTACGCAGGCTGCGCAAAAGAGGTCCCCTAATCCATCTTCTACTTAAACATCGCCGCCGGATCAGGATGGCCGCCGACTGGACACCATCGGCAAAAAGTTCTCCACGATGGCTGCAACCACTGTTCGGGCTGCAAATTGTTTAGCTATCCTCGGCCGTTACGACCGACAGATGTGGTCCGAAATTGCTGCCTTGGTTGACCTCATACCTGAAGCATCTAGAGCTGAACCCCAAAGATCGTGCAGGAGGGTGAGAAGATTTCCTCTGAAATCATTGACTGTTCTATTGATATTTCCTCGACTGGTTTCCGGCAGTTAGCTGGCGCTGCAGTTTTACGGAGACAAGGCTGGCTCAAGTCTACATCCTTTCGGCCGGAGGTACAAGCTACAATACTTGACTTGCCCTTCGATGGTGAGTCCCCCTTCGGGAAACATGTGGACGACGCCGTGGAGTCTATTAAAAAGGACACCGATACTGTTCGCGCCTTGTGTTCTCTGCAATACCGGAAGAGGCCTTTTCGTGGAGCACGTGGTTGAGGCACAACCTCCAATTTTCGTGGCTCCTCCCAATACCGCCCCCACCCCTGCCGCTCTTACAGTGATAACAGACAGTGTTACTCCAACCAATCGCAGTCTCGACAGAACGACTCCAGGCCATACAGGCGTAAAACCACTTACAGAGGTGGTAACTCCTCCAATAAAAAATGACTTTCACAACTTCAAGTCTTTTCCCACTCTGCAGATTGGAGGTTGAATCCCAAAGATTTTTCAATTGGTCACAAATTACTTTGGATTGTTGGGTTTTGGAGGTTATCCAAAAGGCCATGATCTGGAGTTCACCAAGTTCCCACCCAACCGCCCACCATCTGGTCCTCCTCCAAAACATCTAAAGGAACTGTTTGCACAAGTCGCAGTAATGATCCAAAAAGGTGCAGTCGAAGTGGTTCCTCGAAAACAACAGGGGAAGGGCTTCTATTCCCTTTTTCATTTTCTTATCAGGAAAAAGTTGGGAGAGTGGTGCCCGATTTTAGATCTCCGAGCCCTCAACAAATTTGTCAAGTCCAAGACATTTCGAATGCTGACTTTGCTAGAAATCTTACAGTTCCTGAATCCGGAAGAGTTCCTCTCCACAGTCGACCTCCAAGATGCCTACTTTCATGTGCCAATCCATCAAAGGCACAGAAGGTACCTCCGTTTCAAAGTGTCATTCGGTTAATGTCAGGATGTGGTGTGTAGCTGGCTAGTACCGGCCATGTTGCTCCTGGTCTACCTAGTGGACCGAACCTGGTAATGTGATATTGATGATGTAGGGCGCCTTTAAACCAGAGCTGATGCTTTTGGTAAGTTAGTGGAATTTCAACATCCTCGAAAGGAACGTATTCCGCTGGAGGTTCCTCTACTTTGTAGTAGTGGAACTCGTGTGTTCCTGCATCTGCTGCAGGGAACTCAATCCATGAATAGAACAGCTCTGTCTGCCGATATTCATGTGCCTCTGTAACAAAGATTACATTACCACCTCTCAATGATACCCCGTTGTTTATGAGTTTAGTTTTTCTTACATTTGCTGGGATGATTATAGCATCATCCTCGTTTTGTTGAAGACCTGTCTCTTCTACGACTGGTCGAGCTGCTGCTGCAGTTCTACGCCTTTCCTCTTCACTATCTGACATTTTTGTCGACTGGAAGTTTTTTCAGAGCAAAGTTTCAGGGAAACAAAGATTAGGTGCACAATATTCTGATAGATACATCTGCCGTGTGGATTCCTCACCTTGTGAATATCCCCCTGCGTCAGCAACATTCGGAAATTCTTTATGTAGCTTCGCGCCGACGTGGATCCGGACGTCATAGAGGCACGGCATCGCTCGCGACTCCGCTGACGTCACCGACGCCTATAACAGGCCGACGCCGGCGTGATGACATCAGTTCCCTTTTTTCCGCGTCGTTGACGCTAACGGTTTTCTGGAATCGTCTGTAGCCTTTACTGTAACTTTGTTACTTGCTAATTTTCTAGTCTCTTTGTCTTCTCACTTTCAACATGACCTCGAAGAAGACCGGGTTTAAAGCCTGCGGAGAATGTAACAAAATAATGTCCATTACAGATCCGCTTGAATGCTGTTTGTGGTGTCTGAGCTCCGACCACGACGTCGAGGACTGCCAATCCTGCAGGAAGATGACACCAAAGGCCCTCCGGGAAAGAGAAGCAAAACTTCTAGTTGCCAAGTTTAAAGAAGGAAAAAAAAACTAATACATAGTATTTTTTGTCCTACTCAGTTTTGGCAGATATTATCCTTTTACCCACTCCAGACGTTTATTGGAGTATTTTACGGGAAAAAGGGGTCTGTGTGAAAAGCACGACTGAGTTACTCTAGTATCTAGTGTTAAATTATCGCCTTACCAAACGTTGGGCGCCATGTAGTGTAGTTCCTATATTCCCAATAGGCTCTGCGCATTGGAATAACATATACTATAGTTTAGACGTAGGACTGAGGTCGACTAGGTCTCTATCATATATATTAGACTTAATAGTGAGTGCCAGCTAGCTCAGAGGTCACTAGAAACTTTCTCGAATTCACAAGAAGGGATTCGTTTCTGACAACCGCATAAACATTACAACTTTGTTTTCCCAAGAATGACAAATCAATCTCTAGAGTCGCGGAAACAATAGATAACTATTTTACTCAGTCAGTCAATCGTGCATGCTTCGTTTCACCAGAGGTGCTGAGAAAATAGAGAGACGGGCGTTTTCAATAAAAAGTATTTAATGAACAGTCTTCTTTCTCAAGCATAAGAAATGTACTGCTACAATCGTAATACCGGTAATAAAGTACAAGGCATATAATACGAAGAGTATTATAAAATAGTACTGTAAGAGCATGATATGGTTTCTAAGCCATAAAAATGCCTAAAACATATAAAACACATACAATAAAATACAAATAAAATAATGACTAAAAGTACTCAACTGGTGCTTCTAAAATACGCCTACCCCGGTGTACCTAACCTAAGTTTAGTACAAGGGAGGAAGTAAGTGAGGAGTAATTAAGTTTAGTATTTCTCTGCCAAGAATCTATCCAAGAATTCTCTAAGGGTCTAATCAGCTCCGTACCTTGGTTTAGAATGAAGGAGGTCTTGTATCTCTCTCTCAGGACTCGATTTCCCAGCAACCCGCAAGGGTAGCCTGGAAACACTGGAGCTGGATTTCTCGGCTGGAGAAAAGACAGTCTCTCTCAGTACGTCTGCTGGAGGGTCGTCTTCCTTCGGCACTTGCTGCTGCAGGGCGTCGGGCAAGTAGATAGTCGATCTGCTCCAAACCACTGTGTGTTTGTCTGGGCAAATGCAGGCATATTTATACTTTGAAGGTGCCGAGTTTGACGTATGATTGGACTTAATAACGTCATCGAAGACTCAGTTCTTCGAAAACTCCATGATTTCCTAGATAAATTAGTATTCAGGCAAGGGGATGTCCCTGGCTGGTGAAGGCAGGTTTTTCTAAGAAATCGTTGTTGATTCTCGGAACTTAGTGGAAGTAGCCATGCCGTATTTGAGCTGCATAGGCTCAGTCTAAATATGGTAATCATTTCTATGCCTATATAAGGATCGGGTAATTTATACCTATATAAGGGCATGAATCGGGAAAATTACACTAGGGTCCTAGATTCATTTACAACAGGATGGTATGATTCTAGATGAAGTGTCTTTTGTGGCCAGCCTCTACAAGAGTTTACTAGACTTGCCTCCATGTTTATAGACCCATTGGGTCGATGCCCTCCAACAACGCTTGGCTTTCTACAAGGAAATCTGCTGTAAGGTAGACCTCACCAATGCCAATTTGCGATTAACAACCACGGAGGGACGACAGAGCGCCGTCGCTCCAAAGAAAGGATCTGGGGCTCTAAGTCAGTCACCTGTGTCAGTTAGCATGCCTCTTAGCCCCTAATGTAGCCCTTGATCAAGCCTCTAAGGGTGGATTTGCTGGATGTCCATAGGTTCCTGGCAGAATTAACAGGAGGCCTTGATTTCCTCTTCCACAAAGTTGGGTCATTCCTGGTCCACAAGGTGCCAAGAATTGAGGTCCCACATGGGCCATAAGGGTCCTTGAAGGGTACCCACTTCTATGAGGAGAGGTGCATGGTCTGAGGTGCCCCGAGAAATTAACTGCACCTGTCTCAGGAGATGAGTGTCTGCTGCTGGGAGACGACCTGATCAATCCATGACAATTTTTTGTGTGCTGCTGACGCGCTGGTATAGGCCCTTTTGGAGGGGTGCCACAGTCTCCATGTGTGGTATAGGCCCGCCATCGAGTCAGCTCATAGTGAGAGTTGGGAAGAGTGCATGTAGCAAACCGGCCAAAGAGGCCCAGAAGTGTCCAGCCCAGAGTCTGGTACTGGATTAAAGTCACCACCAATCAGGGTTGTCCCACGCGGAAGACCCACCAAGAGATCTCAAAGCATCCACAGTATTGACTGCATGGTCTGCTGGGGAACATATGTCAAGACAAAGTTATAGTGTCTGGCATCAAGGTGGCCCTCAATCCCTATGTATCTCCCTTGGGGGTCTGTCTGAATTGGCAGATGCCACCAATGGTAAGGTTTTATGTAATAAAATCGCTAACCCTCATGAATCTCGGTAGAAATCAGCTTGGAATACTCGGTCATACCCAGAGCAAGCAAGAATGGTACATTGTGAGCCTAAGAGGTTGGTTTCTTGAAGCATGACTACCTCTGGATGTAAGCATTTTATATGTAGCGTGGAACGTCGGACCAGTAAAAGTTGGAAGATTAAACTGCTTTGTCGCCATTGTTTCAGGCATGTTTTGCTTAGTCTGTTATACACCACATGCATAAATCCAGAAAATGCAGCTCTATATTATGTATATTTTTTCATAAACCGATTTTATTGATTTGAAAATGAGTCACAATAAAAAAATAAAACAAAGAATTGCTTCCTAATCAATGTCTTGCTATCCCACCTGCCCCAAATGTCCAGCAGTTACATACAAAGGAGCCGGATTACCCACAGGTACAATCTCCAATGTAGAGGACAAACATAATACATCCACCATTTACCCCAAATTATGTTGAATTTTTGAGGACACCCTTTTGCGTTGTAAATCGGTTCTTCCTCTTTTATAAACCAGTCTATGCTGGATCTCAATAGTGACAGGCTAGGTGGTTATGGCAACTTCCAATTTCTTGCGATGTCTCTTGGCTACTAGCATTGTCAGACCAACCAGAGATTAGTCACTCCTGACACATCCAAACTCATCCCAAAGCCCCTGGAGTGTTATTTTCGGTGTCAGCGTTGAGGGTTTATCTAGGATTCTAGAAAAGGATCTACCAGTGTGACTCTGATACCTGGTGATCAATGGACAATTGCCACACCATAGGAAAGAAATTTGCTGAGGGGAGGAGCATCGGTTGCAGATTGGTTTGAATAGAAGGCTAGCATACCAGAGTTTTTTTGGTGTCATGTATGTGAGGTGTAAATAGTGTAGTTGAATTAATCTGAACAGTGCTGACATGATGATCTCCCAGGGTGGCCATGCACACTTTCTGGCACTCCACATCATATTGGTCACCAATCCATCACTCCCACCTCCGCCGGACCTGTTCTGGCATCGCAGGGATGTGGCAAACCAGGGAGCAATAAAGCTGGGAAATCCCCCCGACCCAAGCTGTCCACCAGTAACCTAGAATCTAGGGGGCTGTATTCAGGTAAGCCTGTCAAGTTTATCTGATAGTGTTGAGCGCATGCCTCAACAGCAGCTATCTATGAAACTCAGTATGGGAAAGTTTGAAGTTGGTCTGTAGGTCTGCTAAGGAGCACAAGGAAAAACCCTGCCTCACGTCTCTGTACTGTAACCCCAATCTGATAGAGACTACTAGCTGAAGGTTCCTTAACGTACAGTTATCCCCAGGCGTAAGACTGGATCCGGAAAACTTTCTTTGCCTCAACACCTCTGCGTGCCGGGGCGGTACCACTTGACTCCACCCTGACGTCATCCACGGACGTGACATCAGCAAGGTCACATAAACCCCACCCCGGCGCGCCAACATCAGTTTTCCTCTTTTCCGCGTGCAACGCGAATCCGGATTGTGTCCCTGGCCTGTTTTCAGGCCTTCTTTTCACGCTTTGTGTTGAGGAACATTGTGCGAATGCATTTGAGCATTAAGACGTGTACTTCTTGCGCGCGTCAGATGTCAGCAGCGGACCCTCACCCCATCTGTATGTGGTGTTCGGGCGAGCACCATGACTCTACGGATTACGACGCTTGTCAGCACCTCAAACCGAAGTCCCTGCGGGAGCGCCGGATAAAATTGCTGTCGGCCCGCTTGTCCAGCCGTTGATTCCGACTGCGGCATCGTCCTTCGCCACGGCCCCAAGGGCGTCTCTCGCCAGCCGGTAGGTCCTGCAGTTTGTCTCCTAGGCCCTGTCCTCCTTCGGCAGAGGGCGCGGGTTCCCCTCGGGATGTGCGCCCTCGCCTGTCACCACCCTACCCGCCGTTCCTTGGCGTCGGGGAAACTAGGACCCAAATGACAGCCTTTGCTGCGGCTCTGCAGGCTTCTTTGGCCCCTCCTCCACCTCCTGAGACGTCTAGCGGATCCCTTGCCTCGCGCTGGGCTTTCCGTGGAGTCGCCGGGGCTTCGACCCCGCGCCGACAGGTTCGGCTTCAGGTTGTAGGAGGGTGGTGTCATCGAGGTGGGGTCCTGCGGGGCTCCCCTCTTCGGCCCACAGCATTCCTGCCTCGCAGCAAATTCCTACAGGGCTCCCTGTGGCGTCGTAGGAGATCGCCGGGACTCGTTGCTTGCCCCCGAGTCCCCCTCGGTCCTCTAAGCAGACGGCTGCCTCGCCGGTGCCGAAGGCTTTCTTCCCCGGTCCTGGCGGTGCCACGGGTGGAGGCCGGGGCCTGGGGTGATTTCCCGAGTCCCTCTCGATCCTCTACGCAGGCGGCTGCCTCATGTGAGGTTGAGCCTGCGCCATTCCTTAGCCGAACTGGCTCCGACCCGCCCCATTCTCCTAGGGAGCACGTGGTTGTGGTCGACTCGGCGCCGCCAATGTCCACGCCGATCGACGTCGAGCCGACGCCTGTGGCAGACTCCACGGTGCCCTGCCGGCGTCAGGTCCTAGACTCGTGTCCAGACGTTCCTTCCTCCCCGGAGGATTGTCATTTCCTGGTCTCTTCTTCTCCGGAGACGGGACTCTGCGTCGTTGCTTTTTCGCCTGCGTCTTCTAGGGAGGGCTCCTTGCCGTCAACCCGGCCTCCACCCTTCGACCCTCTCTTGAGCAGCTCGCGGATGGTTGCTCCGCCGGCTTCTCTGCCTTCCCCGGGGGCCCCTCAGGTTCCTCACTATTCAGGGGCTGGACGTTTATTCCTCCGGCTGGACTTGGGGACGGACAGCTTAGTTTATAGCCGTTGCCCACGTAGAAATTGCTTTCTCCCCCGCTGCGCCCTGTGGAGGCCAGTGTTGCCTTTGTTCGGGCTATTTCCACGTCCGCTGGCATTTTGAAAATGGGTGACCCCATTCCCTACGGATCACCTGTTGGAAGGTCTCCACCAGGGCTCTGGTGGATGGAAGCTGCTTCCATTCGAAGCTTCGCTCCACAGCTCTCTTCTGAGGGCTTGGGGGTGTCCTGCTACAGGTGATCCGGTGCCTCAGCCGCTCCTGCACCGCCACCGCCCTGCTCCGCACGACCCAGTCTGTCTTTCCTTCCACCCTTCTACTCAGGGCCCTCTTCTGCAGACTGCTTTTCCTTTCTTGCCTGTGGTGTTGGTTCCTCCATCACGGGAGTCCCGGTGGTTGGATTCGTGGGGGCGTAACATCTTCGCTTCCTCCAGTGCCGCCTTGCGGGCGCTCAACACCCTTTGTGTATTGGCTAGGGCTACCTACAGCCTGTGGGATTCTGTGGAGTCCCTTCTGTCTCATGTCTCGCACGAGGGTGCTTGTGCTGATCTACGGCACCATGTGCTGGACGGTCAGGAGTTGGCCGCTTTATTCTTCGTGTGGCCTTGGATGATGCTGATGCTCTCGGCCACTTCTGTGGCCCTCCGTCGCCATGCTTGGTTGTGGGATGGTGTTTTTCCTGAGAATATTAGGGAACGTCTCGTTGACCTGCCCTTTGATGGGGTTCTTTTGTTTAACATCCAATCGGGCTCCGCCATTCAACATCTTCTTGCGGGTCTCCGATCCTCCTCCCCCTCCGTAAGCTTGGCTTGTTGATCCTCCGGGGCTTGATGGGAGTCGTTATCCCATCTTTTTCCTGGAATTTGGTGTTTTGATTGGGCCGTTTGTGTGTTCTGTGTGGTTTGACGTGCCTTCGGGGTCCCTACGCTGGCCCTTTCCTCTCCTGTTGGCTGCTGGTACAGCCTTTCTGGCAATTGTGTATTTTCTGGCTGATTGTTACGCTGTCTGTGGTTCTAACTGCAGGTCCTTATGTTCTTGTTCTCTAATGCAGGATTTTTCCCTAAGAGTGGTTCCCATGTTTTCTTTGAGACTTGTCATACCCTAAGTGGGGTACTTGTAGCTATTGTATAGCTCTGTCCTATGCTGGGAGGGTGTGGACTCCCCTTTGCGGGTTCCTCGCCTTTCCTGGCGTCGCTGTATACCGCTGATGCGGTTGCTTTTATCTTTGTCTGGACGAAGCTTGTGCTACTCCAGGTTCTGTAATTTTCAGTATCCACTGCATCGCTGGATCAGCTTTGGCATGCAGAATGAAGTGCTGGTATTTTCCTGTGTTCTGGTTGACGGCTTAGTCCGTCCTACATATTTCTCCTGTTCTCTTTTGGCTGGTCCCACTTTTTTCGTAGGTCGGTTTATGTCTGGAACGGTCTTCCCTTAGGGGTTGTTTTGGATTTTCCTGGTCTTTGCCTTCGTCTTGTGCTCGGCTTGGTCTGGGTGCTGGGCTTCATGGTACTTGCCGGCTGTGCACGCCTGCTCTTTCTGGTCCGCGGTCAGGGGTTTTTGACGTGTGCCCTTGTGCTCCTGCCTCTTGTTCTGCTGGAGCCTTGCGAGACAGCATCTTTCTTCTCCCGCCTGCCTTTCTTGACTGTGGAGCCGTCCCTGTCTTGTCCGCTGGCTCGAGGCTGAGGCCGGTTCAGCTGTCCCCTTCACTGTGTGTGTTCTCCTGTGGAAGGCTCTGCCTCAATTTCTACCTCTTCTCCTTGGAATTTGGGGTGACTCTTTCTTCCACGGTACTCCTCTGGCGTTGTTGGTCCTTCCGGGGCTTTCTGACGGATGTCCCTTGTACCTTGGTTGGGCTTGGGGTATCATGGCCTCCCTTCATCTCGTTCTTGCTTCCTTCTGCTTGGTGGGGGATGAGCCATTCTTCCGGTTCTTATGACACATCCCCTGTTGGGGCCCTGTGTTCTTCCACTCTGGTAGGGCTCTCTCGCAGACTCTCCTCCCTGCTGGGTATGGCTAGGGTATCTATTCTACGTTAAGGAATCTGCGGCTAGTAGTCTCTATCAGATGTACAAGTTACTTACCTTTGGTAATGATGTATCTGATAAAGACGATTCTAGCCACAGATTCCTTCACGACTCACCCTTCCTGCCCTTCCTCCCCGTTCTGTGAGGACCTTCAGCTTGGTCTTCTGCACTCGTCTGCCTCTGGGTGATTTTGCCTAATGTGAGTGCCCTCTTTCACTTCCTCTCTAGTGGGATGCTTGTTCTGTGATTGTATATATTGTTTTTAATGTAAATTTTATGGACAATTATATGAATGTCTTTATGTATTCTGTTCTTGATATATTTTGCTGGTGTTTTGTGTTTGATTTCTGGGAAATGAAATACCATTTGTGCATTTGTAAGTTTAAAACTGTACACTTTTATAATTTTTTTAATCGAATAAAGTTATTACTAAGTGGCTTGTTCTGTTTGTTTGATCCACTCCTTCCTTTCTGGTGATTGGTTGGTAGGTTCATGGGTGCTTCTGCGTCCTTGCACCCTGGTCTTCCAGTGTGGGGCCTACTCATGCTCTTCTCCCTTTTTCATTGCTTGAAATTTTTGACTCCTCTGCAGTCCTGTGAGTTGGGGTCTCTTGGGTGTGCCTGGACCCTTAGCACCTTACAGGGGATGCACCTCTCCTTGCTGGTGTTGCTTTGGAGTTAAATTGTCATTGTTTTTCTGTTCTGGCCTTGTCGCTCACTGTTTATGGGCTGGGGTTGCAGGCCTCTTTCGTCTGTTGTGACATTTTTTCACATGCTCTCTGTCCAGGGAGGCTGTCGTATTTGCTTGCAGGGTTGCTTCGCAGTAGCTGTGCTCTGCTTTTCCCTTCTATGACTTTAGGTGCCATAGTGCCTGGAACTTCCCCAGATGGTGCGGTTCCTCACCATTCGTTTCTTCCCTTTCTGTTTATCTGATTTTTTCGCATATTGTTCCCATATTCTCACAGTTTTTGTTTGTGATGGCTCTGCGTTGTGGCACGGAAAAGTTCTCCTAAGAAAACTGATGTCGGTGCGCCGGGGTGGGGCTTATGTGACCTTGCTGACGTCACGCCCGCGGACAAAGTCAGGGCAGAGTCACGTGGTACCGCCCTGTGGTGCGCAGAGATGCTGTGGCAAAGAAAGTTTTGCGGATCCAGTCTTACGCCTGGGGATAATTATACGTTAAGGAATCTGCGGCTTGAATCACCTCTACCATATACATGGTACCAAAGGTAAGTAACTTGTACATCAGGTCCCTGTGTCGAAATCCCCCTAATCGTGCCTTGTATTCCAACCAGCCCCCTCTCCAAAAGGGGGTTTGCTGGACAATTTATTTTCTCAGCCAAGGAATCTGTTGGCAGCCTGCAACACCAGAAAAATTGTTCTAGTAAATCTTTGTGTATGGAGAGGAATGGGTCTGCCATAAAGATAACCCCGTCCAAGCCAAGATGAGCCAGTTCAAGTTGATACGCTGGGTCACTCCAACCTCCAGTCAGCCAATCGTTGATAACCTGGAGATGGGATGCCCAGTAATACAAGCAGATATCCACTGCTCTAGGTAACCGTCATAGGCAGAACTGCAACATTTGGCTTGGACAGTACGTGGGAAGGATCAGAGTCTAGCTGCAATCTCAGTAAACCAGGTGACGGGATATGGAGCTGAAAGTTTTGCAGGGTGTATAAGAAGCATGGGAGTATCAACATTTTTATAAGTGTGACCCAGCCACGATGTTAAGGGGAAGAGGGACCAAGTAGTGAGATTCATTTTATTTGCCCAGAGAAGGGGGGGCGAGATTGAGCCTATGTGTAAGTTCAGGCACAGTTGTTATATGGACTTTTAGGTACTTGAAGTAGAGACGACAGATATGTATGCCGTATTGCCAGGAGAGCATGGTGTTATCTCTTCTCAGAGGAACTATGAGTGATTTACCTTGGTTCACCTGGAGCCTCTGAGGTGCCTATGAAGAGTTCCAGGAGTACTAGCATGCATGTTGCCTGATATCGGTGGGTTGGCAAGAAAAAGAAGGATGTTGTTCGCTTAAAGGGGAATTCTGTCTTCCATCTTTTCACTCCAACTCCATCCTTGCAGCTGAGCATCACAATGCACAGTGCCGGCCAGGAGTTCTATAGCTAGCACAAAGAGGAGAGGAAAGAGAGGGCAACTGTGTCTACTCTCGCGTATAATCAGTAACCCATGGTATAGCACACCATTGATGAGGACCTGTGCTGTGGGCGAGTAGAGGATGCCGACCAATTGATGAAACCTGGCACTAGAACCAATGCTCTGCATCACTGCAACAAGATAATCCTAGTCCACAGTGTTGAAGGCCTTTTTGAAGTCTCCCCCAACGTCATGGACATTGGCCAGGGCTGCATTGACTTGATGGATGCAATGTCTCATGCCAGGTTTGGGCATGAAGCCACATTGATCCGGGTGGATCAGCATGTGAAGTATCAGATACAGTCTATTTTTTAGGATCTTGGCATATTGATAAGGGAAATAAGGCGATAGGAGGTGCAACTGGACGCCGGATGATCTGATTTAGAAATACCCACAATGGTGGCAAGGTCCAAATCTGGAGGAAAGGAACTTTATTCCTCGGCCTCTTTATATAGCGAAGTAAATGTGGGGCGACAATAATGTGGAGCTTGGAGTAGTATCCAAGCGGAAAACCATCCGGACCTTGGGGTCTTACCAATCTCCAGGTCTCATATCGCAACCTGGATTTCGTCCTCGTTGATGGGTGAGATCAGGCAAGAGAGGTTGGGCGAGCTCGCGGAGAGGTCTTGGTCGCTAAGCATAATGTTTCTCATAGTAGTATGAGAATACATGCTCAGTTGGTTCTGGGGCATTAACCGGGGATCCGGTCGAAACGTCAGTGGAAGAAATGAACCAGGTGCCAGTGCCTCTGGTAGCAATTCTATATATGAGTCTATTGCTCTTGTCGACATGTTGATAAGCACGTTGAATGTTATGTTATGTTAAACTTTTGTAAAGTGCAACAGCTGCCCCAGCTAACGGGCGTCCCGGCACTGAACAGCAGAAGAATGGCCACGCACGGAAAGGCACAGGATGGCCTACAATGAAGAGAAAATTGGACGTAGTTGGTGAGCCCTCGAATAGGGGCTGGCAAAGAGTTCCAGAGGATGGCAGCTCTGTTCCGAAAGGAACAGCCTCCAGCACAAACCCTTCTCATGCGGGGATCACTACCAGGCATTGTCCCATAGATCGAAGCAATTATGTGTGAGTGTGGGGTAAGAGAAGGGCGGTCAATATTTGCGGGGATGCCAATTTCAGGATTTTGAAGGCTATACACAGTGCCTTGAAATCGATTCGCCTGGCCACAGGCATTCAGTGGAGACGGCGAATGGCACTTGTTACTGAGCAGATTTTGCGCAGACCGAAAAGGGATCTAGCGGCCAAAATTCTGGACTTTCTGTAGCCTTTGTGTTTCTGACTTGTTGACTCTAAGATACAATGAGCTGGCATAATAGAGTCTAGACATAATCAGAGCGTGAATAATGATCTGCCTCGTCGGGCATCAAAGAAGCCCAGAATGGGTTTAACGCGCCGCGCGACAGACCAAAGCAGGTTCCCGCTACCTTTTTGGTTTGAACCTGAAAGTTGAGTGAAGTATCCATCCAGACCCCTAGGTTCTTAACTACAGGCTTAGGGACAGGGGCAGTGCCTAGACTCTTCAGCCACCGGAGCTCGTTCCAACGGTCATGGTTCCCTCCCACCAACAGCACCTCCGACTTGTTGGCATTCAGTTGGAGAATGAATGCACACCCGCATTGATGGACCTCGTAAAGGGCAAGCTGACACAAGCAAGACTGATCTATTTATAGTTTTCATCTCAGGGATTGAGTCTCTTTGGATGGCTCTGCAGGATGGCTCTGTTATCTTCTGTGTCAGTCACTGACTGTATGCTTGAGGTGTTTTTTATCTACCTCAGCCCCCCGGAGTGGGGGTCTTACTTGCAGCCCTTAGGGTACTTTCTATTTGGACTGTACTGTCATTAATTTCAAAGTAGGAACGCGGCTTTTCCGACAGGTGGTTGAGCAAGCTGTCATCTGTGAGAAACCAGTCGTTAATATGCCACATGGGTCTTGGATGCTGAGTGGGCCCCCCAAGTCATATAGCAATAGGGGGGAGTGGTCAAAGAGTTATTGGGCTAGTACGTTGGCAGTCAAAGTGGTGGTTACTAACGTGGCAGGGAGGAGTATATGGTTGATTCATGATAGGGTTTCGTAGAGGCAGATATGTGAGTGTATGCCCGTTCCTGAGGATATCATATCCACCAAATATCACATAAGTCAAGGGAGTCAATCCAAGAGACTAGGGCCTTGGAAGGTTCTCAGCGGCTATGTGAGGAGGACCAGAGACTTCCATATTGGGATCTAGGGTGGCATTAAAGACCCACTGACAAGCAGAACCACTATATAGTAGTGCAGCAATCACCTCCGTCGGGTCACTGAATGTTTGTCTGTGTTGCTGGGGGGGATGTAAATGCTTAAAATATTGTATGCCCTCCAATGTCCCAGCTAGCTCAATATATCAACCTTGAGCGTCATGAATGATTTTGATGACTACCAGGGGGGAGATGTTTGTGGCGTAGTATCGCTGCCTCTTGGACCACCTACTAAAACCTGAGTGATAAGCCTGATCATAACTGAATCTGCTTAGAAAAGGACACTGAGTGCCGAAGAGGTGGGTTTCCTGTAACAGCACAATACCCGGTTGGTGGTGCCTAAGACGTTTAAGGACCGCAGTACGTTTGATGTGGTCTAGGAGGCAATTTACATTCCATCTAAGAAGACTAAATTGAGCCATGAGGTAAGCTTGTGGAATCAAGAGAAGGTGAATGGGTCAGCCGCACAGGCAGTGGCAGATAGTACGAGGCATACATGGGAGCAATCATCACAAAAAGGAATGCAACATGCAAAACAAAAATCACCACCCCACACTTCTTCCCCAGAAGTATCTGTTGCCCAACTCCCTTCAACAAGGTAAGTGAAACACAGAAAGGAGTATTAGAGGTGGGCCTGCTCCTTTGCATGATCTATTTGTCTGTAGTCAGATCATAGCCTTTGAATGGAAAGCAACAGCATGAAAGGTTACAGTGGACCCTAAATGGTTCCTCCTTTTTCAGAAGTGCTCTCCCTGATGTATTTAGAGGTTCTGTTCTGCGCCAGGTAGATAGGGAGTAGTTAGCAGTCTGGAAATGTCTAGGCTCTGTGTCTGAGGAATCAGGGAAATGTTTACATCTTTCTCATTTACCCTAAGGTTTAGAGCATCAAGGAATCTAGGAGTGGGTAGTAACTAAGTCCAGAGAGCCTCAGTCCACCTCATCAGCTTGATCCGGGGAACTATAGTGTCTAAGAGATCTCTGCTAAATTGCCCTCTGCCATCCCTTCTCTGGGGTATCGAAAAAGTGGGAGCGGGACACATGGATGACATTTAGCCAGGCAGGGAAACCGGCATGTATTGAAGAGAAATAGCCATGAGTTTCTGTTTGACGATGTCAAATGACTTGCATTGTTTTTAGGGACTTTTTGTATAATCCGGGAAGATTATGATGTGTGTGGACTGGAATTGGAGTTGGTCTTGAATACGTGGCTGCCGAAAGATGGTATTTCAGTCTCAAAAGTTCAGTATTTTAGCGATGATACGACGTGGTGGTGCTCCGAGAGTGGGCCTCTGTGCCACGGCCCGGTGCTCTCGTTCAACAATGAACCAGGGCTATTAGGTTCCTTTTGGGATCCAGGATCTGATTCAAGTTTCAACTAAAGTCTCTGGGTGAGGGTTTTAAACCCCCTCATGGAACCCCATCAACCGCAAATTACTGCGCAGAGAGCGATTCTCAGCATCCTCTGCTCGGGTCTAGAAGGCTCGAACAGTTGATAGTAGCAAGTTTACCTTTGACCTAAGGTCTGACAAATCGTCCTCGGGGTTAGGCACTCGACCCTCAACGTCGGTGACCCTCCCAGCCACATTGCAGAGGTCCTGATGGAAGAACACAACATCGGACCCCACCTCACAAATCCTTGACTCAAGGGCCATCTCTTGAGTTTTGGATGGCCTCCAGGTTTTTGGCCTGTTGTGAGTGCAGGGGGTTTTGGTCCGTGGTCATCCGCCATCTGTTTGGTGGAGTCAGAGAGGCAGGTCGTATATGTATCGGTCTTTGATTGTACACCTGCCAGTGGGGCTTTGTCCTTCCCCCATTGTTGCTGTATGTGAAATGTCGTGGAACCTCCCTCCGGCACAAGGGTAGGGAAGAAGTGCAGGTGACAGTAGTTAGACCAGAAGAGTTGTAGTAGGTCAGACTCACTCTCAACAGAGACCCGTGCACATAGTCTCAAGTGGATAGGGCAGTTTTTTCAACTCTCATCCCGCTTGTCCAGAGGACCAGCAGGGGCAGCACGAACAGCCGAGGTATATGTCCGCCACCAAAGGGAGGGCCCTCCGTGGGACTCCAACTGCCAGAGCTAGCTGCAAGATATGTTGTGTCTCCACACTATTGGCAGCCGATTCTGCCCACAGGGTCTCAAGTGGGTGTGTGAAAGGGGGCAGCAAGAGAGTTTCTTTGGCCCACTTACCTCGTAAATCCAGCAAAGGCATCACCAGCGGCCAGGGAATTAATGAATGAATAGAATTTATAGAGCGCAAACAGCTGCTCCAAAAAGAGTGTCCTAGCACTAGATACTAGTAAGACACAGCTAGGAGATACTAAAAGAGTGGAGTCATCAGACTATGCTTCCAGTCATTCTTTCAGAGGTTAAAAAAAAAGCTATGTTGATCCTGACAGACAACACAACCTTGATGTACTATATCACAAAGCAAAAATAAATGCCGTCCCATTCTCTTTCTGAAGAGGCATACATGCTGTGGGACTGGTCTGTCATTAAGTGAGTTAAACATTGCAGTAGAACATCTTCCGGGATGCCATACTGACCGGGTAGATGTGCTCTGCCATTCCCTTTCAGTTTGCCATGACCAGGCATGAACAAGAACTCCACCAGGACCATGCAGGATACAACTTTTGAAAGTGGGCCATCCAACCATAGACCTGTTCGCCACCCTGGTGAACAAGAAATACCGGTATTATGCCAACCGTGTCTATCAAGCGGGGTCTTAGGGCAATACCTTTTCAAAGACATGGTAGAACTTCTTTGCTTATACCTTTCCTCTATTTCCCCTCATCCCTAGCAGGCTGAAGGTGAAGGTTTGGTACAGCAACCTATGGAGGCTGTCTACGTTCCCACTTATCCTCTTAAAGAATCACCCAAGGCTCTTCTCCAGAAACAACAGGAAATTATCCTTTACATCCTCAAGTCACAGAGCCTGATTTCATGGTTCCTTATAAATAAGAGAACGGCCAACTGAATATCCCTTCAGGCTGCAGAGAAATCTTGCCAAAGGCATGTGTCTTATCCATAACTAAGACCTACAACGCTAAGTGGAAAAGATTCTGCACATAGTGCAAAGATAAAGGCCTTAACCTAGTCTCCATGCAGCCCCATCAGATAGTACTGTAGTTGCTAGAGTTGCTAAGGGTGACCTTGAGTAATCATTGGTCGGGTTTTTTTGGTCACACTCTCTAGATGCCATATTCCAATTCCATTGAGAGCTAAATACTATGTTGACCCAGTTCATGCTGAGTCCTTTCAAACCCACAATAGAGTGCACCTGAATTTTTGTCATGAAATACCATTCTTCTGCTAGCTCTAACCTCAGCAAGGAGAATCAGAGAATTACAGGCAGTCCCGATAACGGAGGCATAACACAAGGTGATTTTACTGACCACCCTAACATTCATGCCAAAAGTCCCTACAGACTTTCACTTGAATTAACCTGTCATCCAGTGATCGTTCTTCCTTTCCTAATCCAGCCACTTCTGTGGAGGGATGCTTACAGTCGCTGGAAGTCCTCAGATGCATCATTATTTACGTAGCCAAAAACATGGACTTAAAATCAATTTTTTGTCTAATTTGGCCATCCAGGAAGTGGGCATTGTCCAAACAAGGCATATCTTGCATTGGCAGTCTGACTGCATCACCTATTGTTGCAAGGCTGCAGTGTATGCTAGAGTGTCTTTGCAGGACATTTGCTGTGCAATCATGTGGAAAAACAAACATGCCTTCTCCATGCATTACTATCTGGTTGTGATTTCATATATTCACTTGCAAACCTCCCTCCTTGCTGGTCAGAGGTTGACTGCCACACGTGTGCTACGAATTCTAGGTCATGGTGGCCTCTAGGTGGAGTAGAGGAACTATGCACTCCGCCTCATTGACTCAATTTCGGGTTGTTTTAAATGAGGTAGATATGCTTCTAAACAAACACCATTTTTGAGGCTTATGACATATTTTAACACCATTTAATGTTAACCATGTGTTCCCATGCAGGACGGGGATGATTTAAGCATGTACATTTATGAAAAATACCAACACTCTAAAACTGGAAAGTAAATAAGGTTTTTTTTCTTGGATCATTGGTTCTTGGTCGTTTAAGCTACTGCCCCAGTGCTATTGAACCTCCATTTTCGAATGCATCAAATGGTGGTACAATCTGCTTTCCCCATGAGAATCCACACAAGAGTAGACTGATGGGGCCACAAACACGAATGCCATGGCCACCTCCATCCACAACAGCCACCACAGTATTAAAGTACTGCATTCAAAGTCCACAAAGTAGTGCTATGCTCGGAATGCTGCAGATGTTCATTTTCTCTAGAAGCTGCCTTTTCAGGCTCCTATTTTCTATTTCACTCTGCACACGTCACCAGGGAAAATCTCCCTTCTACAAATGTAGAATTTTGGAAGCCTGGAAAAGAGCAATTAGGAGAGATGTTCACTCGGTCTAGTGTATGAAATACCCCCAAGAGCCACCTTTCCCCAAGAGAACGTGTGGTAGTGGATTTTATCATAGCAACCAATGCACAGAAATGGCAGTGAGGTGGTAGATAGCCAATAGAGTGAGAAAGCATCAGACTTGAGCCATTTCGTAATGAACGTAGAGCTCACTGTGCATATGTATAATTTAATTAAGGGCAGGTCACAGGAAATGGGGCCCTGGGCCAAAATCGGCCCGGAGGGGGCTGTGCCTCGCAACCCCCTCCCCCATTGCATTAAGGCCTGGCCCTGGGCTATGTTGTCCCCGGGGTCAAAATTGCCCGGGTAGAGAGTTCGCGTGACCCCACGGTCAGGGCCAGCTTTAGCACTGTTGGCGCCCGGTGCGACAATTACCTCCACCCCCTTCCTAAACAGTAACCCACTGAGCTAGCCACACAAAAACACTTCTGTGATCTGCAATGGTAAACGCTCTTTGCAGCAGGCATATTACCCTCTGAGCTACTTTATCATGAATGGAAACTGCTACTAGACAAAACTACAATCTCATGTCAGCAGGAACATTAATCACCAGCGTTATCTTGACATGACAGATTCTTTTAAACCTATAAGTTATCTCCTAACGCCACAGCACCCCCCCGAACTCAGCGCTGCACCAGTCGCACCTCCTTAGAGCTGACCTTGCCCAGGAATGGGGTCCTGGGTCGAAATCGGCCTGGGGAGGTGGGGGCTCTCCCCCCTTGAATTATGGTAGGCACTGGGTAGAAGAAACAGAGGGCAGAAAAGCAAGCATAAAAGGCAAATCATAGGGCAGAAAAGGCAAACCAGAGGGCAGAAAACTAGAAAAAAGGCAAAACAGGGTGTACTCAAGCATTTGCAATGTGAGACGCATTGCTGAAAGTTTGACCTAGTGGTGTTACTAATAATAATACAGCACCAGTAGCTAAAACTTTCAGTAATGCGAGAGCTATTGCATTGCAAATGGATCACAGAACATGCGCTTTAGCTCTAAACATCTTAAGCTGAAGCGCGGGTGCCACTAATGCTTACAAAGTAAAGAAATAGAAATAAAAATGGTGGCTGCAAGCTTTTTTTTCCATTTGTTTGGTTTTAGTATAATGGCGGCACCCACGTTTAGGCTTTTGAACATCTTAAGCTAAAGCATGGGTGCCGCAATTGTTTGAAAAGTAAAGAAATTGAAAAGAAATTCACTTTTTAAAATCAATTTCTTTACTTTTGAAACAATTGTGGCACCTGCGCTTTAGCTTAAGATGTTGGAAGTCGTAATCTTTCACCTAAAAATCAGTCCTACGGTACAATGGAAAGGGGCACTAGTATACCGCCCACCTGGACCTAATGCTGGGTTTTCCTTAGCCCTGACTGAACTTTTAGCTCCTTACATCAAAGCCAATGAAAATTTCATTTTACTTGGCGATTTTAATTTTCATGTCGACAATGCAGACCGTCCAGACACAATAGCACTTGTGACTGATCTTGCCTTACTGGGCCTTCATCTTCGTAATAATGGTTCCACCCACACTGGGGGACACACCCTAGACCTAATTTTTTCCTCTCTCCCTAAAATCTATTGTCACCCCCCAAAAGATATCCACTGGTCTGACCATAAAATGTTAGATTTTTTCTTCCTGTACCCCCCTGAATCCACTAATCACCTTATCACCCAGTCCATTAAACGCAGACCATGGCATAAAGTCACTCCTGCCGGATTTACTCAAGTCTGGAAGCAGCCAGTACTATTGGACTCGGATGACATTGATACATCCCTTTCCAAGTTTAACACTACTCTGACGTCTGCCATTAATACATTGGCCCCTCAGAAAATTGTTAAGCAGCCAATCATGGCTAAGAGAGAAATATGGTATACTGAGGCCCTCAAAGTAGAAAAGCAGGGATGTAGGAAACTAGAAAAGCGATGGAGACGGACACGTAAGGAGGAAGATAAGGAACGATATTTGGTAGCTATGAACATCTACTACAAAAATATCAAAAAGGCGAGGAAAAACAGCCTTACCTCCCAAATATCAGAGGCTGGCAACTCTACCCGAGAACTATTTAGGGTTATAAAGACTTTTACTAACCCAGCAATCTGTGAGAGCCCGGACTTTTTTTCCCAAGACCTTTGTAACAAAATCTCCCAATTTTTTGAAGATAAAATTGAGGGGATATATAAGAAAATCATAAACATCTCAGGTCCTTTACAGACAGTGGCTTCTGGAATCTCCCCTATGATGACCACTGGGAATACTCTTCATGTAATTCCAGAAATAACCTTACAGCAACTGACCACTCTCATTAACAAAATGAAGACCGGTTCCCCCAATGACTTGATTCCTGCCAAAATAATCTCCTCCTTGACAGAATCTCTAGGCCCCTCCATTCAAAATCTAATAAATCTTTCTTTTGCCGAAGGAAAACTCCCACAACATTGGAAAGAAGCAGTGGTGAACCCCATACGCAAAAATTCCTCCCTACCCTGGTCAGAGCTCTCAAACCTCCGTCCTATCTCCCTCCTCCCTTTCATTAGCAAACTGGCTGAGAAACACGTTATTACCATCATTTCCAGCTTCATCGAGGCGACAGGGGGCCTGGACCAATCACAATCTGGGTTCAGGCCCAACCACAGCACTAAATCAGCCCTCCTCTCGGTGACTGACAAGATCAAAATGTCACAGGACAGAGGGGGTTCAATGATTCTAGTGCTGTTGGACCTGTCCGCGGCCTTTGATACCGTGTCTCACAACATCCTTCTCAGCCGTTTGCAGGGAGTGGGGATTGGAGGCTTAGTACTATCCTGGTTGGAGAGCTTTCTTTCCGGGAGATCGCAATCTATCAGCCTGGGCCCCTATCGCTCCATTTCAAGGGTGCTCACGAAGGGGGTGCCACAGGGCTCTTGCCTTAGCCCTACATTGTTTAATGTCTATGTGGCCCCCCTTGCTGAGATTGTACGGAAGTATGGGTTCACACCGGTCTCCTATGCTGACGACACCCAGCTCCTCTACCCTTTCAGCTCCCTTGGCCCTAAAGTCAAGGAAAATTTTGCTGAGGGTATGAGGGCAGTGTCACATTGGATGGCTGTAAATTGCCTCCAATGTAACGTTGCAAAAACAGAGATTATGCTCTTCGGCAAAGCAAGTCTTATGTGGTCCCCTGACTGGTGGCCGCTGGATCTAGGTCCAGTTCCAGTTCCAACATCTAAGCCACATGTCAAAAACCTAGGGGTAAAAATTGACCAAAAACTGACCCTTAAGGAGCACACCAACCATATCGCTGGATTGTGCTTTCACACCATTGGCCTTTTAAGACGAGTCTTCCCGTATCTCCCTGATACCTACAGAAAGACACTAGTACAGGCCTTGGTTACTAGCCGCCTGGACTACTGCAACGGCCTGCTGACACTTGCTAACGCTGATGCAGTGGGCCGCTTGCAGGTAGTCTAGAATACGGCGGCTAGATTGGTTAGGAGCGCACCGGCCAGGACCCCCTCTAAGCCCCTGTTGGAGGAGCTGCATTGGCTCCCTATACGGCAACGAATCAGTTTTAAAATGTGTTGCACGGTTCACAAGTGCTCATATGGAGACAGTCCTAAATATCTTTCTCAATCACTGGAGCTGTACCAACCTGGCCGATCACTTCGCTCAAGCAATCAAGCCCTACTGAAACCCCCTGTAACAAAAAAATCCAGACAAGGAGACCGAGCATTTTCTTCAGTTGGCCCCGCTCTGTGGAACAAGCTTCCCATTGAATTAAGAATGACCACCAACCACTTGTCTTTTAGAAGGTCACTTAAAACTTTCCTCTTCCGGGAAGCATTCCAACTCCACTAATTAATGCAAGTATCTGCTATTGTCTTGGTGAGCAAAGCGCGGAGATACCCTTATGGGATTGATTCCTGCGCGATATAAGAAATTAAAATAAAATAAATAAAATAAAGCTAAAGCATGGGTGCCGCCATTGTATGAAAAGTAAACAGAAAAAAAGGCATGCAGCCTCTTTGGCAGTCGCAATTAACAAAAAGAAAATAAAGGCGCTGCTGCCCTTATTAGGGCTGAAGTTAAACAAGTTTGAGAACTTGTGCAGTCGCGCACTGTTCACTTGGTGTTGTGAACACACCTACTGCTATTTGCAAAAACACTTCACCATAATTTGTTCAATTTAAACATTGATGCTTTATCTGTCATTGTTTTATCCTTATAACAATCAAACAGGTCAGAAAAATAAATTCATTCAATCATTTCTTTGCTAATTGATGCACAGTTCATTACAATGAAAATCATACATTTGCATGTTTTACAGTATAAATAGCACTACATCAGTTTGTCACACTTATTAGTGGTGCCCAATGCATTTCGGTAACCAACCCGGTACCTTCTTCAGGGGCCAGTCTGAAAAAATAAATAAATAACCGTGTAAATAAAGTATGTTTTCTTGCCCGTGGTGGTTAGTGTCTATGAATATTGTATCTGAATACACGAAGATATAATGACCTCCTACCTGTGTGAAATGATGTGTCGGTCTATAATCTATGAAAATATTGAAAGAGAAAGATTCCTTATGTGATGCCGCATTTAGGAAATGCCACATTAAAAAAAGAATAGAATAGAATAAAGTAGTTGCTCGAATTCTCCCAGATCTCCTATTTCTTACCTAAATTTTTTAAGTCAATGTTGCTGCAAGACTGAAGGACTGCCTGTGGGAGATGTACACTATTAAAATTACCATTATGCGAACAGTTAAACTCTTGCTGTTTGTGCTAAGTAAAGACTCACAACATACTTGTTGGAGATGTGCACGATTCTGACTTTCTGCTGAAAGCAGAAAGAATGTCCGATCACTTTACGATATAGCCTATGTTAAATCTCTGCTATTTCGAGATGCAGGAAATGTCACATACCTTAAACTGTTGATACGAAAATCTCCTGAAAGACAGAAGCCAAAATAGGTCTCTTAGGATTTTAACTGAACCAACACTAAAAAAGTCACGTAGAGGTTCGTTGCCGGAGGATCTGTCTTACCGATAGTTGAAATACGATGCACCGCAAACAATCAGCCAAGTGCACGAGAATAGTTTCACGCCATCGGCCGGCATGTTTTCTACGTTATTTATCACTGAACATCAACGACGCACTCAGCCGATACTACCTAAGCGGTGGCGATTACATGGCCGACATTTTGTAATATGTTATGAAATAAAGATAAATAAAGATGAGAAACAAGCAAAAAGAGGCAGAATAAAGGTCCAAAATGAGCAGAAAGAGGCAAAATAAAGATAAGAAATGCGCAGAAAGCGGCAAGATAGAGATCAGAAACAGACAGCAAGCAGCAGAATAATGTTAAGCAAGAAGGAGAAAGCAGCAAGCTAAAGGTGTGAAAGAGGCACAATAATGGTAAGAAACGAGCAGAATGAGGCACAATAAATATCAGAAAGGAGGATAATAAAGCTGAGAAACCAGCAGAAAGAAGCCAAATAGCAAGCAGAAAGTTGCAAAATAAAGGTGAGAAATGAGCAGAAAGAGGTGGAATAAAGCTCAGAAACGAACTGAAAGAGGTAGAATAAAGTTGAGAAACGTGCAGAAAGAGGCAAAAAAAAGGTCTGAAACAAGCATGTAGGTCAAAAACTAGCAGCAGGAGGCAGAATAAAGGTCAGAAACAAGCAGAAAGAGGCAGAATGAAGGTGAGAAAAGAGCAAGAGGAGGCAAAATAAAGGACAGCAACAAGCATAAAGAGGCAAAATAAAAGTGAAGAACAAGCAAAAAGAGGCAAAATAAAGGTTAGAAGGGAGCAGAAAGAAGCAAAATAAAGGTCAGAAATGAGCATAAAGAGGCAAAATACAGGTCAGAAACCAGCAGCAAAATAAAAGTCCGCAATGAGCAGAAAGAGTCACAAGTGAACAGACAGATGTAAAATAGATGTGAGAAACGAGCAGCAAGAGGCAAAATAGAAGTCAGAAGCGAGCAGCAAGAGGCAAAATTATGAGCAGAAAAAGGCAGCATAAAGGGCAGGAGTGAGCAGAAAAGAGGCAGAAAAAATTAAGAGTAAACAAGCAGAGACACAAAACTGAAGGCAGCAGTGAGTAGCGGACTGCAGGCAAACTGGACAGGAGGACTGTCACAAGGGGAGCTGCTCCAATGTGCCACCTACTTTTTTTGTGTGCTTCCACTGACAGACCCACTCATACACTTGCTCACCCATTCACAGACCCACTCATGCACCCACTGATAGACATACTCAGACACTCATGCACCCACACACAGATCCATTCAAGGACTCATTCACCCACTCGTAGACCCACTGAGAGAGACACACTCACCAACCCACTCAGAGACTCATGCACTCACTCAAAGGCCCATTTACAGACACAGATACACACACTCAGAGACTCTCACACGCACTCACAGACCCACCCACTCACTCATCAACCCACACACAGACCCACTCAGAGACTCATGAACCCACTCAAAGAATCTCAAACATCACTGATGACATCATCCACAGACCCACTCACACTGCCATGCAACCTCTCATATACCCACTCACATACCCATTCACAGACCCATACAACTACTGACACAACTACTCACTGATCCATACAGCCACTCACATACTCATCCATACAACCACACCTATACCCATTCACACACCCATACTGCCACTCACACAGCCACTCACTCACCCTTACAGCCACTCACTCAACCATACAGCTACCAACATAGCTGCTCACTC